>NC_064270.1:24315000-29115000 GCF_003254725.2 Canis lupus dingo | reverse complement strand
GAAACTCCAAAGGGCAGAGGTGTTTAATGAAGACCATCTTTGGAGGAGCAGTATCTTTATTTTTTTTTAAATTTTTATTTATTCATGATAGTCACAGAGAGAGAGAGAGAGAGAGAGAGAGAGAGAGAGGCAGAGACACAGGCAGAGGGAGAAGCAGGCTCCATGCAGGGAGCCTGACGTGGGATTCCATCCCGGGTCTCCAGGATCGCGCCCTGGGCCAAAGGCAGGCGCTAAACCGCTGTGCCACCCAGGGTTCCCGGAGCAGTATCTTTAGAGGACGGTGAGAGCCAGCCCAGGTGTCTCCACAGACTGGGATCCAAGGGGAAAAGCAAATTGACGAGAAACTGGAATACACCCCAGATATGCCTAAATGTCACAAAAGTGATACGCAAGCAAGTGCTATGCAAATTCAGTGGAGGAGATATTCATGTTTGGCCTTCATGATCAGAGAAGTCTTCAAGAATGAGGTGGATTTTGAGCCAGACTTTGAAACTTACCTGGGATTGTAAGCAATGAAGGGACTAAAGGCAGGAAAGCCCATGTTATGGGCAGGGAAGGACATTAGTAAGGGGTCCGAGGTGGGAAAGGGTGATGTCCGGTGAGGGGTATTGATTGTGCTTATGAGAAGGATGAAAGATGAGTTGGCTGAAGCCAGAGCTTCAAAGATTAATAACACCAGCTAAGTTTGTTGAATTCTTACCGTGTGCTAGGTACCTTCCATTATACCATTTCTTTCTTAACACACTAGGAAGTAGGTCTTCTTCTTATTTTTAATTTACAGCTAGGAAAACAGACATTTAAGGAAGCCAAGTAACTTGTCAGGGTGTCTTGGGTAGTAAGTGATGGAGCCGGGATCTGAATTCCAAAGCCTGCATCCCTATCCCTGTAATATCCCAGCTTGAATTTTCAACCTAAGGAGTCTCAACCTTTTGGGAGGCAGTAGGGAGTCATCGAAGGTTTAGAATAAATGAGAGATTTAAAAAAATGACTTGTTCAAGAATGTACTCTAGGAAACAACTCTGACAACAGGGAAAAGTGGGTTAGGGAGAGAACAGGAAGCAGGGAGAGTTGGAGGAGGGTCTCTGAGTTAGAGAGTTAGAGAGTCATTACCAACATCTGTGAGAGAGAACAAGGATCAGAAGTAGAACAGTTCAAGTGAGAATGAGGAAGAGACAACAGGTGGTAAAGGGCCCTTGAGAGAAATTAATGTCAGCTGAATGTCTTCTCAGCATAGATGTTTCCTTTTTGCCCTATTTACATTAGGAAGGAAAGGTAAAATATGGGGTCTAAGCCATTGGTACTTAATACCTGCATCAATCAGAAATGTTTTCTGTAGAAAGTAAGAGAATACCCAACTAACCAAAAAGCATTAATCTTGGGACCTTTATTGTCTGACTCTAAAAGAAATCTGGAGGCAGGCAGTTTTCAGAATGATCCTCAAACCTTTACCAAAAGAGTTCTATCCTAGTAATATAAGGTACTTAAAACATAATACAAATCCTTCTGCAACCCCCCAAATGAAAATTTCTTGTTGGCCTCCTTCCTTGTACTCCCTCTGCACCTTGTGGCCCTGGCATCCAGTCTCCAAACTATTGATCAGCTTCTTTCCTCCAAGACTATCCTCATATCTCATTATGTTTCTCTTCTGGGGAATCCCCTCAACTTAGCCCTTTAGTTCTCTGTGCTAGTTTGCTAGGACTGTGTCTTAGCTCAGGCTGCCATAACACAATACCACAGACTGGGTGGCTTAGATGACATGAATTTATTTAATCAATTCTAGAGACCGAAGTCCAAGATCAAGGTGTTGGCAAGTTCAGTTTTTTTCTGGAGGCCTCTCCCTTTGACTTGTGTATGGCTGTGGTCCTATACTGTGTCCTTGCATGGCCTTCTCTCTGTGTATGTATATCCTTGGCGTCTCTTACTTTTCTTATAGGGACTAGTCATATTGGATTAAGATCTCATCCTTATGATCTTATTTAATTGCCTCTAAAGACCCTGTGAATACAGTCACATTGGAAGTTAAGGCTTTAACAATATGAATTGGGGCAGGGGCGCAGTTCAGTCCATAACACTCCCTAATTCCTCCTTACCTCGGAGCTCGTCTTAATATATTCAAAGATTTGAGTCACCCACTGAGTTTTCTGAGAAACAGACTCTCAGACAGATTAGAATGAAGGCTGTTTATTAAGGAGTTCTTTGAGGATCAATGAGCTGTGGAAGGGAAGGGAAGGCAAATGAAGGGAAGTTGAACTGCAAAGTCATCTCAATGGAGGCCTCAGCCAACCCTATGGGAATATCTAGGATATCTTGTGTTGGGAACAGGAAGCATGAGACCATCCTTCATGTCAGTCAGTCATTGGATATAAGTTGTAAGGGAAGGAGGCACAACCTTGGATGAGTTGGTTCTCTTCAACTGAGGCAATCCCTGAAAGGGCTGATAGTTCCTGACAGGAAGCAGGCCACTTAACACTGCCCATGTGTCCATGTGTATTCTAACCATGGTGAACTTCACTTTCCACACAAAGTGGATGATCTGGTATGCTGCCTGAAGCTCTACTCGGGCCCCTGTTGTCTTTTAAGGCCATTACGAGAGGGACTGGAATGCAGCCACCATCTTTTTTTTGACTTGGACCAACATACTGAACCAACCCACTGCAGAACATTAGCTGCTCATGAGGGGTGTCCCATGGGACCGTAGGTGTGAGCTGATGGGAAATGCTCTTGTAACTGTGTAGAGTGACATGGGGGCTGGTCCTGCTTGTGCTCAATTCCAAATGTATCAGTTTCATCTTGCTCATTTAGTCTAGTTAGCACAACATCATTGGTTGTGAATCAGTGTGATTTGTTGGATGTGCAACTGGTCAACCTCTTTGGGCCCTATCATGCTGGAGAGCAGGAGAGTTAATGGTCCTGGGACAAAACTATAAAATGTATACTGAATGCAAACTGTTTTTGATTTTTTTCTTTTGATAGGAAAGGAAAGGAATGCATTTGCCTGACCAAAGGCTATATACCATGTACCCGAGGCTGCATTAATCTTTCTAGCAAAAATACCGTATCCAGCACAATAGCCAGTGTGGTTGTGGCCATGGTTTTCCCATGGTCTTTGGCGGTAGTAGGGAGCAGTATTGCCTGAAAGCTACCTGTCTTGCTAAGCTTCTTTCCTGTGTCTGCCTAGAGAGAGTAGACTTTTGGGGGGATGTTTTAATTTTGCCTGTGTGCCTAGTGGTGTTTTGGGTTGCCAATGTTTGTGGCTCCAAGTCTGAGTTATACAAAGCAGAAATACAACCCAGGGAGCTCACCATTGTGGTGTTCTCAGGGTTCCGAGGTTCCTACCTTGTCTTTCCTGATCCTTGCAGAATCTTATGTTTTCTTTATGTATAATAACCAGATTTTTAGTGGTACTTCACAGAAGCAATAGGAAAAAGCACATCTATCTTCCTAGAAGTAGAAGCTCCAAGATCACTTTTTAAAAAAGATTTTATTTATTTATTCATGAGAGACATAGAGAAAGAGAGGCAGAGACATAGGCAGAGGGAAGGGAAGCAGGCTCCCTGTGAGGAGCCCACAGGGACTTGATCCCCAGACCCCAGGATCATGACCTGAGTTGAAGGCAAATGCTCAACCACTGAGCCACCCAGGCATAAATTCTTAACCACTGAATTCTTAACCTTGGTTAGCACCCCAGCTTCCAAGGATAAAAATGGATATACTCTTTTTTAAAAAAATATTTTATTATTTATTCATGAGAGACACACAGAGAAAGGCAGAGACGTAGGCAGAGGGAGAAGTTGGCTCCCTATGGGGAGCCTGGTGCAGAACTTAATCCCAGGACCCCAGGATCTTGACCCAGGCCAAAGGCAGATGCTCAACCACTGAGTCACTCAGGTGCCCCAAAGTGGGCTCTTCACCGCAAGGCCAGAGCATCAGTAGCAAACTTTGTAGACAGAGATTTCTGGTAGAGACTTAAAAAAAAATCACTGGGGACCAGAAGCCCACAGTGGTCAATAAATAAGATGATCAGACCCAGGCAGCCAAGAGCACAGCTAGATCTGATTAAGGGATGACAAGAAGCTAAGCTTCTGGGCTGGACACAGGATCTTAGGGACTCCTGCTACCCAGAGCCTCAAACACCCCCTCAGTGAAGTTGGGAAAGCTCCACCAAGCCTGTGAGCTGCTGGTCATCCAGGAGAGACTCCATCTGAGAAGAGGATGGGTCTTTGGCAACTCAGCTGGGCAGAGTTTAGAAAGAGAAGGGTTCCCCCACCCCTTCTGATAACCAGCCAATTACCCACTCTGTGCTTGGTCTTGCTGCACAAAAGCGATTTTCTTCTGAGGACATTGTGTTCTGAACTCTGGCATTCAGGGCCTGACTCCCACACAATGACTATCCGAGCAGCCCCTGATTGGATTGGAAACTGCACTGCGTTTTCATAAAAGGCAGGACTGCTTTGTGAAGCCTTGGAGGGGCAAGGAATGCTACATCTGCAGGAAAATGAAACAAGCCCCCCAGTTTACAAGTTGCCAATTCGATCCTGTTTGTTCAGGGCCGACCTGATGCCATTTGGAAGAGTGGTTAGAAGTTTATTGTGTCTCATTCCTTGATTTTTCTCTCCTCATTGAAGTCATAAATAACGGTGCCTTGCATTTTAATGAAAGGGAGTGGTGTGAACAACCAGAGGCTCCGAAAGGAAACCTGAAATAATAGTGCAGTTGCTAAGGAACAGGGCTGGACAAGTTAATTTTGTTGGCATAACATCTCCCTGTTATTTAATCTCCTAGCGTATTCATTTCATCCATCTGTCACCATGTCACTGAAGCCGGGAGGAGCTGCTAATTGCAACACCGAGGTTGAGAACAGACCTGTCCAAACCTTGTGTAAATCTCAGTTGTCAGAGTGGGGCCATGAGCTTTGATTTTACTGTTGGAGAGACCAACTTCTTCTAGTTCCAGAAGAAAGCTGGCGAGGGCCTCATCACTTGGTTTCTGCTGGACCAAATTCTTGTGCATCCCAGCAGTGGCTCTGTACCCTGGCTGAACACTAGTGATCTGGGTGCCTTTTTTTTTTTTTTTTAAATCAATGTCCAGATCCCCTCCCCATGGATTCTGGTGTAATTGGTCTGGGGGCAGGGTGCAGGAATGGGATTTTTAATAAAAGATCCCTTAAGTGATTCTAATATGCTGCCCAGACTGAGAACCACTGATTTATAGAACCTCTACATTGGGTCTCATTTTCAAAGTTCCAAAGCCTCTTTGATTTTTATAGACCCCTAATCACTTTCTCCCTATCTCATAGAAAATAGATACTCTTCTGAGCCTTTCATGAGAGCTCTCTGGGCACTGGGCACAGCGATACATATTTTACTTGCATGATCTCTTGGCATCCTTACAGTGATCTTGTAAAGGGGGTGTTTTTGTCAGCCTAATTTTACAGACATAAAGGCCGATGCTCAGGGAGGTTAAGTGCCCAGGGGGGAAGGGACATATCCAGGTTTCAGACACACATCTTACTCCAAAGCCCCAAAGTGGCTTCTGTCCTTACAGGAGAACTTGTTGCTCCGAATCAGGGCTCAGTTTCCACTCGTGGGTCTGTACCTGCAGGCTCACTTCCAACAAGTTGAGGACCAACTTTAGTCCTGACTGTGGGTTTCCAGAGCCTGAGATGGTGGATCAGATGACTCAGGAGCTGGTCAGTCACATCCTCGGCTCAGACCCAGGGGAGGTTCACTTGGGCTCCTCACCTCAACTGCCTGGATTCTAATCCAGTCTTCCTTTTCTTTTTTTGAACTAGCGAATGACCTTGACCAAACTTTAAGATCCAGTTTCCTCACCTGTTGGTGGGGATGACAAAAGTACCTGCTATATGGAACTGTTGTCACGACTGAATGAAATAATACACATAAAATACTTAGACTAGTAACTCATGCAGGATTAGTTCTCCACCCGCCCAGCTTGATTGAGATATAATTGACATAATATCGGGTACAGTGTGTTGATTTGATACACTTCTGTATTGTAAAATGATCACTGCTATACTTTTAGCTCACATCTTTATCACATAATTACCATTTTTTTGGTGTTAAGAATATTTAATTTTCTTAACACAGCATATTAGAAGCTGCTGTCTGAAACTCCTAATTCAAATTTTCTTAAATTTTTAAGGATATTTAATTTTTGGTGTTAAGAATATTTCCTAGCAACTTTCAAGTATATAAGACAGAATCATGAACTATAATCGCCATGCTGTACCCTAGGTTCCCAGAACTTATTCATCTTATAACCGGAAGTTTGTACTGTTTGATCAACATTCCAGCCCCTGACCCCACCCCACCTGCCCTCTAGCATGCCTTCCTGGTAGCTGCATTCTCTTCTCTGTCTCTATGGGTTAAGCTTTTTGCGATTCCACATATAAGTGAGATCCTAGTGTTTGTCTTTCTCTGTCTGACTTATTTCACTTAGCATGGTGTCCTCAGGATTCATCCCTCTTGTCGAAAACGGCAGGATTTCCTTCTTTCTAAAGGCTCAATAATATTTACATGGATAAAGAAAATGTGAGATTACATATATAATATATAATCTCACATATATAACATATATACATAATGTCACATTTTCTTTATCCTTGTATCTGTTTTTTAAAAAGATTTTATTTATTTATTCATGAGAGACACAGAGAGAGGCAGAGACACAGGCAGAGGGAGAAGCAGGCTGCCTATAAGGAGCCTGTTGCGGGACCGATTCCAGGACCCTGGGATCATGACCTGAGCCAAAGGAAGATGCACAACCACTGAGCCACCCAGGTGCCCCATCCTTGTATCTGTTGATGCACATTTAGGTTGTTTCCACATCTTGGTTATTATGGATAATGCTTCAGTCAACACGGGGGTGCAGATATCTCTTTGAGATGCTACCTTCATCTGAAAAATTAGCTATTATTGCCATCCTTATCATCACAGAGCTAGCACTCAGAGGTTGCCTTTTACCCCCCCTGCTCCTAAAGCCCAGAGATGTCTAGTACCCAGCACAGTGTCTGGATTCTAGGTATGGGCAGCATCAAGGCTGTCTCTAGGCTCCCTGAAGCTGCTGCCTGAAACTCCTAATTCGAATATAGGCAGTCAGCACCCCCCGCCCCAAACCAATCAAGCAAACAAATAAAATAAATATAGGCAGCTGACTCTAGAGACTGAACACATACTTCTACCTTTGGTCTAGAAAACCATATCAGGTGACAAGGACCTTTTTTCAAATGTAGTAGTAGGAGCTCTTTCAGTGCCAACAGAGAGGAACCCCACTGAAACTGGCTTTAATCAGACAAGGAATTTATTGGCTGATGCTAGTTGAAGCAACTAGAAAGTCCAGAGCTGGCTTAGGCATAATGGATCCAGGGACTCACAGGAGGTTTCCAGCCATCTGTTTCTCTCTTGGCAGTTCTCAGAGCTTTTTTCTAGAAACTCAAGCTTCCAGCCTTATGACTTGCAAGCCCACCATAAAGGAATTTCTTAAATGCAGTAATTCCAATAAAAGTCATGGAATGGGCTTGGATCAGACCCATTAGTTCAAGGCCAGCAAGGCAACCGCCAGCAAGGCCAGCAAGCCTGGCCTCAACTGACTCAGAGTGGAGAAGCTTGCTTTCCGGATATCAACAAGTCAGACCAACCCCACATGTCACAGCCATTTAGATGGACCGCGAGCTCAGCCTGGTGCCCAGACAGTGCTCAGAGGTCCATTTTACAGCTTGTTTATAGACAAGAGTCTGGGTTTGAAAAAAAATATATTAGATTTTGATGGGGTTGGGGAGGGGGAAGCTGATTAAGAACGTCAGCGCCCCCTTCAGATGTTAAAAACAAACAAATGAAAACCTGGTGGGATTTGGATGATCTTTTAAGAGCAATTCTGGGCTCAAGGCCTGTGTCCAAAGCTGTGTGAGCCTTGAGCACCACCTAGTGATGAAGAGTGGTATTTTCATAGTCGGATCTCCAGCGAAAAGCTTCAGCGCCCTTCCCGCCCCCCCATAGTATTGAGTAGCGCTGGGCTCTATGCTAGGGTCACAGAAATGACAGTCCTCATCACAAGGAGCCCCTGCCTAGAAAATACAACACCGCGTGGTGAAAGGGCATAAGAAGTGTCCTACAGGGGGTCCCAGGGAGGGAGGCATCATCTCTCCCCAGGCACCCCAAAAGCATCCCATAAATCGTTGATGAATAGTTAATGGTCTCTTCCAGATTCCCCGTTACCTGCTCTATGTTTTCTTATGGACACATTCCTTGGGTTAACTTTAGTCTCTGGCATATTCTCAATTTCCTCAGTGTAGACATTTCTTCTCTCACTGCTGGCCTCAATTTATCTTCCTATCCAGGGGATTGTAGGATTGATACTTCCCCTTGCCGCCCGCCCCTCGATCAACGACAGGGTCCTTATCTCTCCATGTCTCAGCAGGGGCTGAAGTCTGAGAACGCTGTCCACCCCGGCCTGTGTTCTCAGGCCCAAGATCACTGGTGGTGTGTCACCTGTGCACCTGTGGTGTGTCACCTGTGCACACACAGGCAGGGAGAGCCACTGGACCCAGCAGAGCCAGGTTCCCCAGAGCATGGGGCAGTTTGCTTTGCCATCGAAGCTGTGACTTTGTACATTTTTGACAAGCTGCCCCATGAACCAAAGGGGGTAAGAGTCCAGGACTCTGGAGCCCATACCTGTCAGTGACCTGCTAAGCTCTGTCAGCACCTGAATGTCCAATCAGGGAGCCCTGGTCCAGTCCCGAGCCTTCGCCCTGCTTGTGTGGAGCCACGCCTGTTCTCACCCCACCTCCCCCACCTCCATTCCCACTTTGAGGTGCTATGTTCTCTTGGAGTCACACTTGCCAGCTGCTTTATTTGTGGAAAGTACAAGAGGGAACAGCCTGGGTCATTGTAAAGGAATAATTAATTATGGAAATGACTATGGATGAGCCAGTGCCAGACACCATTCCAGGTTGTGGAGGTAGGGCAGCAAGCTGGATGAATGTGTTCCTTCTTGGGGTGCCTGGGGGGCTCAGTCAGTTAAGTGTCTTCTTGGCTCAGGTTGTGATCTCAGGGTGTTGGGATTGAGCCCCACTTTGGGCTCCCTGCTCAGCAGGGAGTCTGCTTATCCCTCTCCCACCCCCTCCCTGCTTGTGTTCTCTGGCTCTCTTGAATAAATAAATAAATGAAATCTTTAAAAAAAGAAAAAAGAAAAAAAAAAGAAAAAGAAAATGTTCCTTCCCCTCATGGGGAACAATTCTAGTAAGGGATTAGGATTTTATTTTCGTTGCAGTGGGTCACCATTCAGAGGGTTAAGCAGAGCAAACTTGATCTGATTTTCTTTCTTTCTCTTATTTTAATTAAAATTTTTTTCTGTTTAAAAGAATCCCTTCAGGCAATGGCATGAGAGACTGAGAGAGGGAGGAGGAGAGCGGATGAGGTAGGGGCTCCTGCCCAGGTCCAGGTGGACTGTGAGGAAGGCTGGTCCAAGGTGGTTGCAAGAGGGGACAAGGTGGTTGCTCGGATGTGATTTGTGCCAGGACTTGCCAATGGATTGGGTCTGGGGAATAGGGAGGATGGGTCCCATGGCTTTGGTCTGCACAGATTGCAGATGATGGCATCATGGACTAAAGGTGTGGAAGAGGAGGGGATGACAGGTCTGGTGTGGGATCAAGAGTTCTGGTTTGACCACATTAAGTTGGAGGAACTACCCACGTGAACTTTCAAGGGGACTGTGTGGCACTTTGAGATTGACCAGGATGAGAAAGCGCCCTTAAGCCCTGTCTCAGGCCTGAGGCTCTGGGGGAGCACCCGAGGCTCCCCCTTCTTGCACTTTGCTTTCTGGTATGAGGAGAGCAGCCCCTGGTGACGAGGGGTTGACAACACCACCCTGCTAATGAGGCTACACCCACCTACCTGTGCAGGAGACAGAGCCACAATTCCCCAAAGTCACCTGAAGTTAGCAGTCACCTGGGCTGCTGCTGAAAGTGCGGAGCCCCACACCTCTTCCCTGGAGAAGGGCTCAGGGGACCTGAGGTCAAGCCCAGGATGTGTGAGTGTAACGTGGGCTCCTGGTACCTGTCATCAGGTGGTTTTGAGAAAGCCTGTTAGGATCAGCTGCCCAACCTACAGTTAGGAACCCCTGACCTTGGCTCAGGAAATAAGTGGCAGCTGACTAGACTGCTGCAAACAGCCCCCAGGAAGACTCCTTCCCCTCCGTGCCTCAGTTGACTTGCACAGAGAGACAAGATGGCGGAGTCAGTAAGCACATGGTTTTGAAGTTGGGCAATGCTGGGGTTGCATCCTCCTCCTTCCCTGCCCAGCTGCCTGACCTGGAAGAACCACTGTACCCTTCTCAGGTTAGGGGCTGTTTTCTCATCTAAGAAAGTTTTCACCTACCTCATGGCTGCATTCGAAAGATTTGATGGATTAGTGTAGGTGAAGCACCTGCCCCAAGACATGGTGGCTCTTACTGGTCCAAGGGAAAGCCCCCCTCCCACCTCCCTTGGTTGGTTCTCTGGAACTTTCCTTTCAATGCAAGGAAAATCTCCTGTGATGTCTACCTGGGGCTCCAGGGACCCTCCTAAATAACCAAGTGTGCCGCTTCACCTTTCTCCACCAGATGTCAGGCCAAAGCTGTGGAAGGAAAGTGACTCCTGGGCTCTGCAAGGTGGCAATACCCCCAGCTTGGAATGCTAGTTTCCCACTGGTCCCCAGTTTGGGGAGCTGGGAGGGCCAGTGAGGGTAGGGAAGAGACATTATGGGCTCCTGGCACCAGGATGCCATTCATTCTGGGCTGAGTCTTACAGCTCTGGGCTCCAGTGGGTGTAATGGGGCACCTCTCCTGTCCATGAGGGCTCGGAACTCATGACCAGCTGGGAAAAATACAGATTCCTAGGCTCTCTCGGCTCTACTTGTTTTTTGGTGATGGTGGCAATAAGATATAGTGTTTGAAACCAGTCTTCTTCTGTTGATAAAGAAAGAGGAACAATGGCCGTATTTTATTACAGTTCCCTTCCCCTAGGGGGGTGGTCCTCTTGGGGAAACAGCCACCCGTGTTCATCTGCCCTGTGTCTAGTGGGTTAGAACCAGCCCAGGCAGAGACTTGTCTGCATTCTAGCTTGTCTGAAAAGTAGAAGGGGAGCCTCATGCCTGGGAGAGGAAGAGGGAGGTTTCTGAAGTCCTGGAATTCTCTAGAAAGACTCCAACCTCCTAATAATGCTGACTTGCTCAGCTGAATCAGAACTTGTGCTCTTTTCATTCTCTGCACTTATCACATTGTTATTTTACATCTCCTTTGGTGCTGTGTGTTTGATTTCTGTCTGTTCCACCAGACTGCAAGTACCATGAAGGCAGGAACGGTGTCTGCATTGCCCACCATAGTGTCTCCAGCCCCTAATGTGGCTTATTTGTTGGATAAATGAGAATTGAAGGAACGAATGCATTTAGGGGAGGCAAAATGTAGCAGGATGCTCTGGTAGCAATGTGGACTCCTATGAAAAAGTCCTAGTTTTATAACCTAATCAGTTCTTTGACTTTGGGCAAGTTATTAAAACTCTCTGGGCTTCAATCTCCTCATCTGTAAGATGGGAAGAATATAGTGTCTGTCACACAGGCTTGTGGAAAGGAGTGTGAGAGACAATCCAGGTTAAGATGCTCAGCACCATTGCCTGGCCTATAGTTGGTGCTGTAGAAATGCGAGCTTACCTATGGCTGTGTAGGAAACCTCCCAAGACCAAGACCAAGTGGCGTAAAACAGCAACAGTTTTATGACGCTCATGGATTTTGTGGGTTGGGAATTTGGAAGGCACAGAGAGGTACTCTTTTCTGTTATATCATGTTGGCAAGGACCTTCTGTGAATGAGGGTGATGTTAAATCATTGGAGGTGGGAATAGGGCTGGAAGATCCACTTTCAATGTGGGTTCTTCACTCAACTGTCTGGTACCTGGGCTGGTGCTGCTCAGCTGGCACTATTGGCGGCTGGAAGCTTCTATGTGGTCTTTCCATCATGATGGTCTCAGGGTAGCTCAGGGCTGCAAGGGCAAGCTTTCTAGTTATAAAGGTGAAACCTGAATGGTAATCTTTGATGACCAGGTCTTTTTTTGTTTTTTAAAGTTTATTCACAGACTTATTTATTTATTTATTTATTTATTTATTTATTTTTAGGTAGAGGGCTTGGTTTATTTTTTTTTCATTAATTTTTTTTAATTGGAGTTCAATTTGCCAACATATAGCATAACACCCAGTGCTCATTCCATCAAGTGCCCTCCTCAGTGCCCGTCACCCAGTCACCCCCACCCCCCCGCCCACCTCCCTTTTCACCACCCCTTGTTCGTTTCCCAGAGTTAGGAGTCTCTCATGTTCTGTGATGACCAGGTCTTAAAGTCACATGGCATTGTTTCCTTCATAGTTCAAGGTAGAAGTAGACACAAGCACACCCATAATCAAAGGGAAGGGACACTGACCTACCTCTCAGTGTGATGAGTACCACTGAATTCATGGCTGTGTTTTAAAACTACAACACTCTAACTTTTTAAAATCTTGACACAATTTCAGACTTTCATAAAGTCATAATGATAATTCAAAAAATTCGTTATTACTCTTCATGGAGCCCCAAATGGTAACTTTTAGCATTTGCTTTATCCTTCTCTCTCTCCCTACTTCTACATTATTTATTTTTGCTGAAATGCTGAGAGCTACAGACACGATTAATACTTTATCCCTACCTACTTTTGTATGAATTTTTTTGTATGAATTTTTAAAACCAAAGACCCTCTCTTACATAGTCCTAGTTCGGTGTCCAAAATTAGGAAGTTAACGTTATCCATTATTTTGAATAGCAGCCCATATTCAGATTCCAGGTGTCAATGAATTCAACTATAAAGACACAGTCTTTTATAAATGCCTTTATAGCAAAAGAAAACCTGGGATCATGTGTTGCATTCAGTTGTCACATTTCTTTAGTTTTTTTTTTTTAAACTGGAACAGTTTCTGAGACTTGTTTTATAGTTCATGAATTTATATTTTTGAAGGCTCTAGAGCAGTTAATTTTTTGAACATCCTTCCTTTGGGTTTTTCTGATGTTGCCTTGTGATTAGATTCAGAGTATGTGATTCTTGCAGGACCACTTCAGAAATAATGTGTATTCTTCATGCATCATATTAAGAGGCACTTGCTATTGACCTGACCCATTACTGATGATGTTTAAGGTTGATTATTTGATGAAAGTTGCTTGCTAGGTTTCTCTACCATAAAGTTACTATTTTGCCACTTAATATCATGCAAAGATGCTTTGTGACCATGTAAATGTTCACATGTCAAAATAAAAATCACCTTTGACTTGAGCATCCATTGATTATCCTTGCCTTAATCAATTGTTATCACAAAGGGGAGTTTGTAATCCCATCGTTTTGTCTCCATTTATTCATTGACTTTCCTTTGTAAGAACTTTTCCTTCTTAATGATCTGTTTATTCATGTATGTATGTATATGTATTTGCTTATTTACATCAGTGTGGATTTATGAATTCTTGTTATAGTCCATAAATTATAATCCTTTACAGTCATTATATATTTTGATGTTCAAGTGTCCCAGATTTTGCCATGAGATACCTTCAAGCTGGCTTCCAAGTCCTTCTGATATGTCACCATTGTTTTTGAGAACTTCCTTACTTTTGGGCACAAAATGTTCTAGGCTCATTTTTCACTTTTTCTATTTCCACCTGGGAATCAGCAGTTTCTCCAAGGAACTCTGTTTCATTTTAATGGATAATAGTATTTAGGAACCAATATCTGGATGCTTATAGCTTATAGCTACTAGGATATCATTGCTTCTAGGCCCTTGTAGTGGACAGAGGTAAGACAGGTGTACATGCACACACACACACACCTGTATGTATTTTCATACTGAGCAATCTGTATACATTAACAGCCACTAGTCACATTGATACCTCCAGTTCCAGGCCAGTACTACAGGGTATATTCTAGCCTTTCTTTTTTCCAAATCTATAACTCCTTTCACTATCAGTGAGAAACCTGGCCCCCATGATGCCCAGTATGTTATTTGTTTGCCCAGATCTATCACATACAGAAAGTAGTTTCAGAATTGCTAACTCGTGACTCTGTGGGAAAAATAAAACTTACTAACTCGAGTTTCTATATTTGTTTAGCATATTGCATATTTTTAATCTTTAGTGTAAGGACATATTGTCCAAATACTGTCATCAAAAACTGGTTGGGTCACACTATTCTTACATAAAAGGAAACTGAAGTCAGAGAGGAAGCATGACCCTGGACCAAGACTTGGCTTGGTCCTTCCAGTGTCAAATTCTTTAACTAGGGCTTGCTTCCCCCACAAAGCTCTCAGCATCTCAGCCAAGAGCTGCTGGTCTCTGTGGACACCATCCCTTCGGACCGTTTGCCACTCTGCTTCTCACTACAATGCTTGTGTGGGACCTCAGAGTATTCTATGTCAGGGCTTGGTGTGGGAGGAAATAATTTAATAACTTGGATTATTTCACTATTAGCTGAAGATCAGGAAAATGTAGAAGACAGATCTGATTGCAAATAAAATAATGTTGTCTACTTAGAGAATCATTTCTTTCTCCCTCTGGTTGGGTTGCCTTGGGGACTTCCCAGGCAGAGGTCAAGGGGGTAATGGTAGCCAGCAGGATCTTGTTTCTGATGTTCAGGGATATCCCTTTATTGTCTGGGTGGAATGATGCTAGTCGTTGGTCTGGGACAGATATTCTTTATGGTGTTGAGGAAGTGTCCTATTCAGTTTACTGAAAGTTTCTAAGAGGGAATGATGATAAGGTTTCATCAGCACTTATAGAGATGATGATTAGGTTTATTTTACTTAGTAAGTACGTGTATAGGACTTCCTAAACGCCAGATGTGGGTGTAAACAACTTTACAAATGTTAATTTATTTAATTCCCACAACAACTCCATAAAGTAGGTAATGTTAATGTCTCCATTTTACAGAGAGAGAACTGAAGCACAGAAAAGTTAAATTGCTCAATAAAAATCAGTATCAGAAAAAAAGCCAGGTTTCCAACCCAGGGGCTCAAGCTTCAAGGTCTGAAGCGTGGCCTCTACTTCTGCATTGTCCCTGCTGTGCTATGTCTTTTATGATCTATTGGTGTGATAAATTACATTAATAGCTTTCTTGTTATTGAGCCATCTTTGTATTCCAAATCATCATGGGTTATGGTGTTACTATTACTTGAAAATTTGTTTATTGATTTGCAATTTAAATTTATATCTACACTCATAAGTTTGGTCTATCATTTTTTTTTCTTTTCATGGTACTATGTCAAGATTATGCTGAGCTTAATGAACTGGGAAGTTAGCATGTATTTCAGACTTATGGAAATGATAGTTTCTTGAAAGTTAAATAAAATAGTCTGTAAAATTTGGGCTCAGGGGCCTTGTAAACTACTTTTTTAATTCTCTGCCTACTCTCAGGGATTTATTTTTTTTTGCAGAGTTGTTAGCATGCTCAGACTTCCTATTTCTTTCTATTTTAAAGATTTACTTATTTATTTGAGAGGGCACACAAGTGAAAGGGGCAGGAAGAGGGAGAGAGAATCTCAATCAGACTCTGCACTGAGTGTGGAGCCTGATGCGGGGGTTGATCTCAGGACCCTGAGATCATGACCTGAGCAGAAATTAAGAGTCGGATGTCCAAATGACTGCACCACCCCGGGGCTCCCCCTATTTATTTTTTAAGAAAATTTGAACAGTTCACATTTTTTCTAGAAAACCACATTATCAAACTTTAAAAATTTAGCATCACAGAATTATACATGTTACTTCTCCATGATTTAAAATAACTTCCATATCTCTGTTTATATGCTTCACTGATTCCTGATTCTCAGTATCTACTTTCTTTTTTTCCTTGATTACGTTATCTAGACATTTGTTTATTTTACTGTGTTCTCCTCTTTCTGGTTTTCTGATTAATGAATGCCTCATTTTTGCATTTATTAATACATTTCTCCTGCTTTTCTTGGGTTTGCTGTCATTGCAAAAACATTTTCCCTTTCTTTTAAAGTTGAAATCAGAAAACTGAATTTTTTCCCCCTAGAAAAATTTCATGATGTTTTATTAACAAGATTATCAACACTGTGGCAAAGGCTTCCATGATCCTCTATCAATTAATCCATTTACACATTCAGTAAAGCAAATTTATTTTTTACAAAGGGTGTGCTACTGAATGGTTACATTAAACGTCTTTAGAGATATTTGGGCTATTATAGAAGATCAGTTTGTAATTCATATCAAGCATTGCAGGTAGCAGTTTCAATTTCCTATCACCATCTGGACTGTCAATTTTCATGTGCACACACATAGAAGAACCCATCTTCATTTATCTTCCATTTGCAATTAAAAGCTCTGTTTAGCCTAATACTTCTCAATATGATCTGTATCCCACACAGAATAATGATATTTCAGAATAATGATAGTTCAGGATTTAGGGCTGTGAAGGCCTAGTCTTACATGGAAACATTTTTAATAGAGAAAAGGCAATTAAAACAATATGAGTTTATTCAGCAACTAAGTTTTCAACTGTTGGATAGGAGCTAAGTGAGTTAGAAAAGTGGAGAAAACATCCAAGTGCTTGAGAAGGCCACAGTTCTGTTCACTCTACAATGTGCAAGATGTTTTTCTTGTGATTGTGATAATCCTTATGACAGCTTTTCAGAAAAAGGTAAGATTGGTATTACTGTCTCCATTTTATAGACTAGGAGCCTTGCTTGAGAAAAGTGAAATCGCTTACCTTTGGACACATAACTAGCAAATAAGTAGGTTTGATATTCAAACCAAGATCTCTCAGAATCCAAAACCCATATCCCATCCTCTTGTTGGTGGCTTTCAAACTTCAGGATTTGCCAAAGAATATGATTAGCTTTATATCTCATTTTTTCTGTTGTGTCTGAATCTGGATATTTTCTCCTGACCTGGCCAATACTGGACTAGCCTTTCTATCACTTGTCTTATATATCAGGCTTACACAAAAGATTTCATTTGAAAAGTCCTGTGGCTGTCTTTCCTCCCACTATTAAAAATCATTCTAGCTGGAGTTCTAGTTCCAGTCAAAGTAGCATGTATTGGGTTAGCACTTCTGCTGATAGGGGACTCTGTCTCCCCACCAGGGTGAGTAGATATACCACAAGCTCTGCAGAGCCTGTGTAGGAAACTCAAGCAGCTGATCTACGCAAGGAGCTGAGCTAAGAAGTGGTGGGAGAAGCAAAATTTGGGGTGATTTTGAAGACTTGTTCTCCTTCCCCATGATTCTCAGCTCTCTCCTCCCATTCCCCATATCATGGGAGCAGTACCCAAAACCCAGCTCTTATCTGTGTGGCCACCAAACTGGCACTATCCCAGTCTTGGAGCAACAGTCACACCAAGGTCAAAGATCAAACAATGACCTTGAAAGCCATTTCAGGGAAGACACAAGGTCTATATCTTGATGGCAGCTTGGTTGAGAAAGTCTCTCTCTCTCTCTCTCTCTCTCTCTCTCTCTTTTGAGAAAGTCTCTTTGAAGAATTGCCTTGTTTTTTCCCAATGGTCAAGATGAATGTTAAGTCCCGCATTACTGGATTTCAGTTTCCCATTGGAAAGGCTAGAGGGAGGTGCTGCATTTCTACTATAGGATACCTAGCCCACAACCTGCTGAAGGGTCTTCTCTGGGCTGGATCTGAAACATGAGCAGCTCACTGACGCATTACACCTAGGGTGTGGGCAGCCTGGGGGCTCCACAGACTGCCCTAGTCACAGTGGGTGGGGGGGAGTGCATGGAGGACAGAGAGAAATTCTGATGCAGGGGCTCAGTAGAAACTCTAAATCTACAGAAAACAGTCTTAAAAACTGATAGTTGGGATTTTCATCATTTGAACTTTTGCTAAGAGAAGGTTAAGAATGGATTTTTTTTAAGATTTTATTTATTTATTCATGAGATACTCAGAGAGAGGGAGAGAGAGGCAGAGACACAGGCAGAGGGAGAAGCAGGCTCCATGCAGGAAGCCCGATGTGGGACTTGATCCCAGGACTCCAGGATCACGCCCTGAGCTGAAGGCAGGCATCAAACCACTGAGACACCCAGGGATCCCCAAGGATGGATCTTTAAAGGGCAACTTTACAAACATAGAAAATATTCTAGACAAACTTGTTTACATTTTTTTAACTGGAAGAGATATGGATAGAAAAAGAAAATAAAGCAGTGTGTGCACCCCACTCTCAGTGGTAATAATAATTATTTCTGCCATTTATGAGTGTCTCCCATGTACGAGAGGCTTAACACAGGTTTTGTCAAATAAGCCTGATGAAGAAATAGAGCCTTGTATCAAGGGCCTTGCTCAATGTTGCTTAGGTTGGTAAATGGTAGAAGGAGATTTATTTATTTTTATTTTTTTATTTTTTTAAAGATATTATTTATTTATTCATGAGAGACACACACTCAGAGAGGCAGAGACATAGGCAAAGAGAGAAGCAGGCTCTCTGTGGGGAGCCTGATGCAGGGCTTGATCCCAGGATCATGACTGAGCCAAAGGCAGATGCTCAACAACTGAGCTACACAAGTGCCCCTGGAAGAAGGAGCTTTAAACCCAGAGAGAGAACACTTCATGTAATGCAACACTGCTCTCACCATAGACATGTGATTGTCTTCAAGACTGAATGTCAGAGATTTCTTCATTTTTATCCATTGGGTCTCCCTTGGAAGCATCTGCTGGCTCTGAGAGCTGGTATCTATGAAGATAGATACCTTCGGCATCTAGTCTTATCCAATTTGTATATATCCCAAGCAATTTGGTCCAGAAGCTCTTAGGTGGGGCTGGGCAGGGGAAGTGTCTGCAGAGGGTGGTTGGGGATGTGCAGGAATTGGAGCAGGCGTGGGGCCTGAGTGCAGGGAGGAGGACGTAGTATCCTACGTATCCATGTAGTGACGGCCTAGTGAGGAGTGTCACAGCATGTCATAGAATATGGAAGTCTTTATGGCATGGAGGAGTGTGATATGGGGGGATCTGAGCATGAGTAGGATGAGGGTAGTGGCCTAGTATAGCGTGTTGCAGTCCTAGCAGGGTGAGGGAGGCATCTGTAGCAACAGGTAGCCTGGCGGGTGATAGACTCCCAGTGTACACAGTGTGTACCTAGTGGGGCAGCATTTGAAATGCTTCCGGCTCTTGAGGTTCCAGGACCAGACTTACTTCTGATTTTTCAATTCCTGCTGGTTTAGTCCCCTTTGATCTGGGCACCACCTCAGCAATTTCTCAATTCCCTCCTCTCCCCTCTCCCACTGAAGGTGGTAATAGTCACGAGCTTGTGGTCACACAGAGACCAAGAACACCCTGAAAAGCAGTGAAAGCAGGTCTGCAGTGAGGCTTGGGAGGAATGGCCAGGCAGTGTGTCCTGGCATCATGATGCCAGGATGATCATTAGCTTTGTCTCATTCAAGTTGATGGGAAACAGCAGGAAATCACACTCAGACTTCCCGAGGCTTCTATTGGATATACCCCCAATCTATTTCTCCATTTATAATTACATGTATTAACAAGTTCATGGCGGTGATACATGAAGAAGCATATTATGTAATCAGATTGTCTTTGATGGTATAGTTAATGCTAATGTGATGATTATGTGTGAACACTTAAATATATGACACTCATTATCAAAAATTGATTTAAGGACCAGACACTAGTCTCCCCCACCCAGATTCTTTTATGTTCTTTGTCTCTATGTTCTTACTAATTCAGTAGGATGGCATGTGTCTAACTAATTCTTTAATGAAAGGACCTGGCTGGCATTCTGTTAGTTGTGACAGCCGATTGTCCTCAGTTCTCTGGAATCATTGGGACAAAAGCTGACCCAAAATTCCTTCTCTAGTACACACCCTGCTCCTGCCCTTGGGAACTGAAATAAATAGGAAATAGAAACTGATAGGGCAGCCTCTGGCCTGAGGCAAGAGTAGGTTTGAGTCTGGGGTCTACCTCTAAATATCCATGTGACCCAGCACAAGCCCAGTAACCCTTCCAGGATTCACTTGTAATGTGGGTAGATAAAATGTCAGCCCGTGGAGGACAGGTTACATAAATTATAGTGTATACAATAAAATACCATGCAGCTTTTAGAAAGATTGAGGCAGGTAGATCTCTTTGTTTCGGCAGGTCCAAGATCTGTTGCTTGAGAAAGGACTTAATAAATACTATGATCCTATTTTTTAAAAAGTAATTAAAATATGCATATTGAGAAAAAATATCTGGAGGAATATGTACCAAGCCATTATTGATCTTTAACTCTGACAGGTAAGATTATAGAGGATTTTTGCTTCTTATACAAAATACTTCTGTAATATTTTGAACATTTTATAATATACAAATATTTTATTTTTAAGCAGGGGAAGAAGGCAAATTAAAATTTACAAATAAAATAGAGGAAAATCCAGATGTTCTCTATGTTCCCTTCATACTCCAAATAACACTTTTTAAAAAGATTTATTTATTTGAGAGAGAGAGAAAAAGAGTGGAGGAAGAAGCAGAGGGAAAGAATCTCATGCAGACTCCCTGCTGAGGGTGGAGCCCAATATGGGGCTTGATCTCATGACCCTGAGATCATGACCTGAGCTGAAATCAAGTGCTGGATGCTCAATTGGGCATCATTGGGACAAAAGCTGACCCAAAAGTCCTTCTCTAGTACACACCCTGCTCCTGCCCTTGGGAACTGAAATAAATAGGAAATAGAAACTGATAGGGCAGCCCCCCAAAAACAATTTTTTTTTGTTTTGGGGCCCCCCAAAGACAATTTTTTTTAAGGCCATCATCCTTTCTGCAGCTCTGTGCCATCATGGAAATTGGGGACAAATTGGGTCTTTGAGATTCTTTGAGAACTTTATTTATTTATTTGTTTATTTTTAAAGATTGTATTTATTTATAAGAGACACACAGAGACAGGCAGAGGCATAGGCAGAGGGAGAAGCAGGCTCCCTGTGGGGAGCCTGATGCAGGACTCCATCCCAGGACCCTGAATCATGACCTGAGCCAAAGGCAGACGCTCAAGCACTCAGCCATTCAGGTGCCCTGAGAGCTTTATTAATTGCAATATGAAATTAAGACTAGAGTAACAGGAATTAAGTGCCTGTGTATGGTCTGTATAAAACCTATATGAATAATGCGTTGCCTTGTAGGTGACTGTGGGGCAGGAGGTTTATTGAGACACTTGTTCAAATGCTGTCCTTGTGGCTCATAAGAATGAGTGGTGTTTTCCTCCTTCTGTCCTGAGCAGGCACTGAGCCATTCCCAGGCAAGGCTCTCCTGACTTAATTGCTTTGGTGTCTCAGAGTCAAAATGATACCTGCCAGGCACATGGCAGGTAAATCCCCAACCTATCTTGGCTTTGTTTGGGGAAGTAGGTCCTTGGGGAAGCTGAGGGAGTTTTCAGAGGCAGCTCAGGCCAGAAGATGCACTTGGGCTCCCCCAGGACTAGGAAGGGAATGGGTTTGTGTATGTGCGGGGTTGGAGTCCACAATTGTTGTGTCCTGGGTCCTACCGACCTGCTGCAGCCAGACGTGGGGATGGCTGTGGGCTGCTCTAGAGAGACTAATAAACCTACAGTCTAGGACACAGAGGGAGAGGGAGTCTCCAGCTGACCTCTCACTCGGCAGAGTGGGTGCTGTGGAGAACCTCTGGGCCTGCTCAGAACAGCCCCACGGGATCATTGCTTAGCAGAAGGAGCACTGGTAACAGGGCGACCCCTGTACACTAAAGATGGGGCACCATCTTTATCCACCTTTTTGGGGCATCACATAACCTCCAGGATGCTTTCAAAACACAACTGAGATGGAATTTCTAATCTCTAGGCATGAGGGGGTTCAGAGCCAGATCTAATTTAATTAAAAAAAATTTTTTTTAAAGAAAGTAACATGGCCCTTTTCTTTTTGTCATCTGAGTATGGTGGAGCAAGCTTACAGCCATTACATGTTCTTGAGCTCCCTGCAGAGACTTGGCCCTGCCCTAGGCACTTCATGTTGGATTTTAGCAGGTGCTCAATTATGGTGGGAGAGGAGATCTGTTACTATCTGTGCCAAGTAGGTCACTGCACATGACATGTGGAATTGGCAATCATGTTGTGGGGCACCACTGCATGCTGAACATCAACAACTGGTACCATGGCCCTTCCTGGGCAAGTGTTTAGAAAGTGACCATGAAGCATCAAAGCTGCAAATGGCCCGAAGAGAGAGGCCAGCATGCTGTCCCATGGCTTGCACTATAGCTGCGGTGTCCCTATCACCTGAGTCCTCCCTCTTAACCATTAACCCCTGCAGTGAAAGGCCTACATCTTGTTAGTTTGGGCTTGGTCTGGCATTTGGCTGATAATGAGCACTGGGTAAATGCTAAACGGAGTGAACTGGTTCATGGATGGTCTTCTGTGAGCATCTTCTGTCAGCACAAATCTGTCACTGAGTTAATAAACACTATATGGTGAGTCCCTGCCGCGTGTCTGGGACTGCATGATATCTGCACCACCTGGCCCACCTCGAGCCGGCACAGGTGCCTCACCTTGGCCCTTGACGTTGCCAGCAGCAAGTCCTTGTCTTTCCCAGGAGTGTGAAAAGGAAGGGACCAAGCCTGACACTCAGTTCTCTTTCTGCATGCCTTTCTTATGCCAAGTGAAAAGGAAGATTTAGATTTCAATGAAGATTCCCAGCCTCCACCCCCCCCCCCCACCCTCCCATCACCCTTGCTTGGATGAGTAGATGGTATACCCCGGCTGTAGAGTCTGGGAGGCTCGAGGACTTTCCATCGAGGATGAATACCATGAGGTGGAGGCTTTGAGCATGTGTTCAAAGCCACTTGTTCAGATACCTAATTCCCTCCTTAGTGGATCACTGTTTTTTTTTTTTTTTTTTTTTGATCACTGTTTTCATTAGGCGGTCTTTCATGGTACATGAATCAGGTGGCAGGTTCCGGCTCTGAATAGGCAAAGCACCCAGGAGGACTCTGCCTGCTGTGTGGGCTCTGTCCCCCTGCATCAGGGCTTCTGGGAAAGATGTGTCCTGTGGGGCCAGGACCTGTAGGATGGGAGGCCAGGAGCAGAGGAATGGGGTGGGGTTGAAGGGTGGTACCAGGAGATGGTTGTGGAGAGTCCAGATGCAGGGCTCAGAAACCAAAGGCTGTGATGGAAGAGGGAGATAGCAACCAGGAGCCAGACGTGTTAGGAGCTGGCCTGGACAGGGCCTGAATCCTAACTACTTAACACTTACTGTTACTGTGTGCCAGGCACTTTGCTAACCATAGAGCTTTACATGGATTATCTCATTGCAGCCTCAGCAATCCTGTGACATAGGTGCCATTAGCATCCCCTTCTAAAGACAAGGGAACTGAGCCCGAGAGTTTAAGTAACTTGTGCAATGTCACAGAGCCTGTAAGCTGGGGTTTGCACCTAATTTGATTCCAGAGCCTAAATAAATAACCTGTATAATATACTGTCTTCTGGGGGGCAGGGCACACACCAGAAACAAAATGTTCCAGACACTGGGGCAATCAGGTTCTGATAGGAAATAATTTATATCCTTCAAGCTGAAGAAGTTGACACCAGCCTCTTAGGCTGTGTCTAGCCTTAGGTTGTAGAGGAAGGATTTAGTGATATTTATTACATACCAAGCTTTTTCACATTTATTATTATCTCATTTAATCACAGCAATTCTGTAGGATTTATTCCTCCTAATTATTGATGAATAAACTGAGGTTTATGGAAGCTAGGTAACATGTCCAAGGTCATACAGCTAATAAGCAGTAGAGTTAAGACCCATGCTCAAGTTTGCTTCCCAAGCTCAAACTCTTTTACTATAACGTAATTTCTTCAAGTGGGTGCCGACTAGCTGTAGTCTCAGAGTTCCCCAGTGAAGAATGGCATCCATGGCAAATAAGTTTGAGAAGTGTCACAGGTGCACGTTTATGTATTAAAAGCTAAGAGAAGTCTCATAGTACATGAAACTGTTTTACATTGTTTAACTTTGAATTGCTCATTCTTGAGCACAAGACCCTTCCTACGGCCCCCTTATGAAACATACTTTGAGAAATGTCACATTATACTGTGAAGGTCTCCCAGAGGATAAAGAGACAGGGTTTAATTTAGAAAGATTTCTTTCTTTCATCATCATGAGTTCTAGCTCTGGCCCAGAAAATAAAAATGGTCAACAGCAGCTATTATAATTTTAAATGTGCATATCTTTTGATAAAAATAATGATATGGGTGCAAGGAAATCTGTATGAAGTTCATCGCACTGTTGTTTGAATGGGATGAAGTTGGAAACAACCTAAATATTCACTGACTGGACATAAAAAGAAAGCATAGCATACCTACACCACACAATGCCATGCAGCAGCTGAAAAGAATGAGCTAGCTCTATAGGAGTTAATGTGGAGAAGTCCCAAGCCATGTTGTTGAATAAAAGAGATGAGATGCTAAATGATATATTTAACATGATACCATGTATGTGAAATTAAAAGAGACTTGACATTTTTTGTATAGGTCTATATACGTGTGTTAGTGCATAAAATGGGGATGAGGAGGAGACACAAATTAATAGCAGTTTCCCGGGAGATGAGATAGATCAGACCAGCGGCTCTCAACGTGTGGTCTCAGACCAGCAGCCTCAGCATCGCCTGACTACTTGTTAGAAACGCAAATTCCTGGGCTCCCCCCTAGACGTATGAATCAGGAACTGAGGATGGAGACTAGCAATCTATGTTTTAACAAGCCCTCCAGGTGATTCTCATGCATGTTCAAGTTTGAGAATCACTTGGCGAGACTATCCAATGTCTTAGGTGATAAAAAGGATGGACAGGACACCTTCCTCCAGCCTGTAGCTATGCCGTTCAAAATGTGTGTTCTCTGTAGTTGGTGAGATGGAAGAGAACATGGTTGCTTCTGCTTATACTCCTTGGGCCAGAACTAGTCACATAACCCCAACCTAACTGCAAGGGATGCTGGGAAATGCAGTAGGTCACATAGGATGGGGATCAAAGGAGACCAAAGTCTCATTTATTGAGCTCGCTTATTTATTTATTTATTTATTTATTTATTTATTTATTTATTTACTCATTCATTCATTCTACAAGCAGCACATATTCATGTATTACCTTTGTAGTTAAAAAAAAAAAAACCCAGGTTGATGAAAAGGTAAAGCCTGCTCGTGGTAGGTGTGTATTGGGGCTTGTATGCATGGGAGATTTGGTAGGCAGGGATGGTGTATCTCAGAGCCAAGAACTAATAAGGCTCTTGGATCCTTCTGTTTTCGGTTTATTACCTCATTTAAATGGCACTACAATCCTCTCATGTGGGTACTATTATAAATAAGCCTCATTTTATAAGGGCAGATTCTGAGTTCTTTTTTTTTTAAGATTTTATTTATTTATTCATGAGAGACACACAGAGAGAGGCAGAGACACAGGCAGAGAGAGAAGCAGGCTCTATGCAGGGAGCCCAATGTGGGACTTGATCCCTGGACACCAGGATCATGCCCTGAGCCAAAGGCAGACGCTCAACTGCTGAGCCACCCAGGCGTCCCAGATTCTGAGTTCTTAAGAAGTTCCAGGACTTGTGTGGGTCACACAGAGGGTAAGGGAAGCCCTGAGAACTGAACCCAGGCTTTCATGTTAGAAAGTGATACCCGGCTGCAATGCCTTAAGGCCTTCGTACCTGTGTGGGTGTCTTACGCTGCAAATGGAAGAATGTTACTTGAGAATTAATTTTATATTTATTTTTAAAAGATTTTATTTGTTTATTTCATGAGAGACACAGAGAGAGTCAGAGACACAGGCAGAGGGAGAAGCAGGCTCCCTCTGGGGAACCTAACGCAGGACTCAAACCCAGGACCTGAGCCCAGGACCCCAGGATCACAACCTGAGTCAAAGGCAGGTGCTCAAGCACTGAGCCACCCAGATGCCCCCTTAGTTGAGAATGAAATCACTGGTATGTATCAAGGGGAGAACGGCTGAGCTTCCTTCCAGCTTCTGTCCTCACCCCTGCCCACTCTCAGATGGCTCACAGCCTCAATTCGTGGTCACATCCCCCACACAAGGCCCATCCAGCTCCCAAACCATTCACCAATGATGTAGATGTCACTGAAGGTTTCAGAGGCGTGGGAGCAGGGACTATTGCTCAGCCCACCAGCCTTCTTTAAAATCCTCTACAAAGTTTCCACCCCTGCCTTCAGACTTCTCCTTTTCCTTCCACAAACTGTTTAACTCCTTCAGTGCTCGGCTCCGGCCTCTAGCCTCACTGCACATCTGATATAATTCAGGGAATGAAACAAATGCCTAGCAAAGCCAAACCTCTTCACTGGAGGAATCCTGCGTACAGTTCTCCCTACTACATTTAAAAAACACCCAGGGGACTTCACATCCGCTCGAAGCCAAGGGCAGGCTTAGCACAGATAGCTAAGACAACAGCTGCTGGCCAGGTCATCCTGAGAAAATGATAATTAGTTCAACGATGCCCTGCTCTTGGTTGACAAGTGAGGGTGGGGGAGGGAGGAAGAAATTTCCATGGAGGAAAATATGCATATTTCCAAAAGAGATCCAGTGAACTGACCCACTGTATGGGAACCCAGTGACCATGGTCAAGGCATTCCAGAGTGTGTATTCTCAGTGGGAAGGCACCCTAGATTATGAATATTTGGGGCAATAAAAGAGGTCAAATTCCAACCAACCATCTCCCTTCTGACCCAAGTTCTTTTGACCGGCATGAAGGATGAGGCATCCCCAAATCCTCACTTTCTTCCTTTGTGCAGAAGTGGGGTGGGGGGCCCTTCTCTGGCCGGGTTATACCCCGGGCGGGAAACCAGGTGTGACCGGAGAGCGGTGGATGAAAGTGCAGGCTTTTGCCACTATTTCCTGGCGGGGGCATCTGTTTGCAATCACCCCTGATGCCAGCAAAGCCTGTTGTTCCTGCCCATGCTCTTGTGTGATGGTGCTGGAGGGTGGTGACATGGAGGCTGCCTTCCCTCTGGCTGGCAGGTTTCACCTCGAGCTTCCAAGTGCAGGTGACTTCCAGCCTCTGACAGCAGCACACCGGAGCAGGAACCCTGGGATGTCAGTGCCGTCGAGGCACGGCTGACACGGTGCTGAAAATCACTTCCTCTTCTTCCCTGGCCCCTATCCAGGCGGGAAGTGGTCCTTTCTGATCTGAACCCCCCCCCACCCGCCCCCAAACCAGCACTCCAGGAGGCTGTGCAGTGCCCCTCAACCTCTTCTGCTTAGAAACCCTGGCCTCCAGGGGGCAGCCGACGCCCATGGCAGTTGGAAATGTCTGAGGATTGCTGGTTGTCTTTAAAAATTGTAAAACTTTGGCATTCTACTGGATGATCCATATGCGTTTGTTTTAATTTAAAATATCTTTAAAACTGTTACAATTTTTCCTTCCAAGTCTTGGACTGGAATAAATTCTCCAGAAAATGTACCATGTTTCTCTTGGGGCTTTGCATACCCCTTGCCCTCCGCCGAGCACTCTTCTGGGGTGTGTAGGCAGGCTGATGCCCCAAACTGTTGGCTTGTCATTCAAGGCCTTCTTAAGTGCTCTTGATCCCTATTTCCAACTTTTTCCCCAGGAGACCCCAGTCGGTGAGGGAGTTTGGAGGCCACTTGTGAAGCAGGGACCTTGTCTGTCCGCTGTCCTCCCTCAGGGTCCACCCAGCACCTTGTGCAGAGTGGGTGATCCCTTAAGCGCGTGTGTCTCCAGCCACCTCCTCTCACAGGCCCACCCAACCTCTGGGATACCATACTCAGAGTGGCCAGCAGATGGCACCAAGGTTTCTACCAGAGGATTTAGTCTGCCTTGACAGACAGAAAACAGACAGGTTTCTCCAGGCCACGTTGCTGGCCTGACATTGCCCGCTCAGCTCTGTCCTTCCAGGGCATTCATTCAGGCTTCAGGGAGAGGAGCACGGAAGAAGGACAAAAGCTGGCAGGTTTTATCCTTCCATGGTTTCTGCTTGTTTGGAGACTTCAGGATGCTCGCTGATTCAAGTTTTCAGAAGAATCCCAGGATTCCTCTTGTGTCTCAGAGAGGCTCCAGGGAACAGAGAGAAGGGGGTTCAATGCCAGACAATGGAAACATTTTTTCTGTTCAGCACTAGGGTACTTTATCAGAGGAATACGGAACCTGAAGATAAAAAATGATAATATATTGAAATATCACCATCAGGGCCACCATCACGAACACTACCTCTGCGACCACCACCAGCACCACCACTGCCATCATCAATGCCACCACAACTACCACCATCACCATCACCATCACTACCATAGCCATCTCCTCTCTCCACCCTGTGTTTAGAGCTCTGAAGACTAGAGAATACCTTACATGTGTTATATAGTTTCTATCACTTAATCTTTACTGGAGACATTTCAGAATTTTTAAAAAAGATTTTATTTATTTATTCATGAGAGACACACAGAAAGAGGCAGAGAGAGACACAGGCAGAGGGAGAAGCAGGCTCCATGAAGGAAGCCCGATGTGGGACTCGATCCCGGGACTCCAGGATCACGCCCTGAGCCGAAGACAGATGCTCAACCGCTGAGGCACCCAGGCATCCCAACATCTTAGAGTTTGATAACCACAGGGAGCTTGAAGAGATAATCTGACAGGAGACCTGAGTTTTCTGTCTATATCGCATGCTCATCTCTTTTCCTGTTTTCTGGTTTCTCTGGGAGACCCCCAGCAGACCTGTGGATGCCCCTAACATGAGAAGAAAAGGCCCATCGTGCTTTGGAAGGAGAGGGAGAGCAGCTAGTAGGGGACAAAGACCACACTGGCCCCCGCCCGCTCCCCAGGCTCCATATGGATAGCAGCAGGTGACTTGAGCTTAAAGAATGGATGGCCTTCTCCTCCTGGGCACTGTGTACATGACCGATCATTAGCAAGACCTTTGAAGTTTACTCCAAAGGTCTTCCATTTGATGCTTCTGGCAGGATAACAGGCCAACGCAAAGACCTCAACACAAAGAGCCACTGAAATGCTCATAATGATGGCAAAGGATACAGAAGAGGGTCACTATAGCTTCTCCTAAGACAACACAGAAGGCCTGGTACAGCCAGGCTTCCAGAAAGATCCCACACAAGGAGGATTTTTATCTAAACATTAGTAGAAAACGAATGCCAGGCCTCTTAACTGCTGAAAGACCCAAGATGTCCCTACAGGCCACGCCCGCCCTCAAGCCTGTGAACATTCCAATTGGGGAACTATCCCAGGCTCAGCAGAAAGCTCTGCATGCCTTGTTTGGAAGGCCATCTTTCTTGGGGGAAAACTTGTAGAGAGATTTTTTTTCCCCCACACCATCTGCTCTTGTGGGTAGCTAGAGGCTCGTCTTTATTTAATGTCGTGTATGTATGTCAGTATAAGCACAGCTGCATACGCACAGACTCTGTATGACTCTGCTGTGAATGTGCCCACAGGACAGGTATGGTTCAAGGAGGAAGAGAGACAATATATGTCTATTACTCTAGTTTTATGCATGTAATATCACAGGCAAATATAGACACCTGGACATTATCAAACCAAAATTAAAACTTATTGGAAAAAATGACAGTATTTGCACGGATTGCCTATAAATCTTCAATAACTAATTCTCCTTGGACATAGCATCAATACTCACTTTCTTTTTAATGTCTCATTAGGAAGGAAATTTATTGCCCAACCATTGAACTATGTCAGTTTTTAAAAAACACTGTGTGAATATTTCTAGGAACCACATGCTTGATTTTATATTAGCTTTATGCCACCGAACAGGAAGAGGCTTGGTCTTTCCAATGATGAAATGACACTAATCGTGAAATTAAAGGAGATAGCATGTACTCGGTTGGAAGCGACAGCGGTTTCCCATAAATGTATCATAGCCCTGGCTCCCTTTGATAAGTTAGAATGATGTCACTCCAGCCGGGGCCAGGGCACACCCACTTCCCCTGCTTCCCCCGCCCCCTCCACCTCAGCACCCTCTTCCCCTATCTATAAGTGGATCCAAAGAGAAGTCTTCAGAGGAACCAGATTCTCAGGATGGGGTGTGTTCCCCAGCTGTGCTCGTTTGCTTGCCATGGTGGGAATAGCTTGCGAAGGTCCAGGAAGGAAAAGAAAAACGTTAAACAAAAATCAATGGATTGCATATGGTGCCCGTTAAAACTAATAAACAGAAGACGAAGGGCCAGGCTTACACATGTGAACCTGTCTCTGCAGGGCCCTGGCATCCAGAAGGAGCAGGAGTGGCTGCTTCCAGTTCCTGTGGCCCCGCCTTGGACCACACCTGTGGGGCAGGAGCTTCCCTGAGCAACTGGGAGACTAAAGGGGGGGGGGGGTGCAGGGAGGAGGAGGGAGCAGGGAACTTGACAGTTTGCCTGGCCCTAGTCCCCATCTTTTCTGCGGGTTCTTCAGGCAGGACAGTGCCTCAGTCAGGGGACCTCCAATCAAGCAAGAGGGAAACATTTGAGTGGCTGCACACACTTTGGAAACAGGGGAACGTGGAAGGTGAGATTCTAGAACACTGAAATCCAAGCCTCTGCTCATAGCTGGAAATGAGATTGGCCACGTTTGGTTCATGTCCCAATGCATGGCTTTTCCCCCACATTGAAGATATATATATAAACCTCCATTGATTTTTATACATTTCCATCTATTTTTATATATCCTTACATATTTTATGTATACATACGTGCATGTATGTATCTGCAAGATTTCTATCATCTACTCTATTTATCATCTATGTATCTGAGACCCATAATACAGAGAACCAAATGGAGGAGAACTGCTTCATGATGACTTAGAGGATGGGGCATGGAATAACTAGACACAAGCCTCCCTTTCCTTCCCAGCTCTTTGACTTATGATGTGGTCTCCATAAAGATTCCTGGGATGAGTGCCTTTCCCCCTAAAAAAAAGTCATTCGCCTCTATCAATATGCTGCTAATAGTGATTTTCATTTGTTCAATAAATATTCCATTATCTGCTTGGCCAAAGACCCTGAGAAGTGCAAGAAAAGGCTTCACACACAAGTAGCTATTATTTGAATGAATGGATGTAGGATACTATTTTGAGACTATAGTTTGAAACTCTATGTATTCACGTATGTATACATGTGTGTTTGTATATGTGCTTATCTTTGTGCTTTCTAATTTGTAAAGACATGATTCGGTTTTTTTTAATGCACCAAAAAGTCTCGAAATATGACTGCCCAGATAATCCCAAAGATCTTTCTCAGAAACAAAAGTTACATATGCCTGTGAAAGTACTGAAAGATGTGATTTTTACACATCTTAAATATATACACCCAAACCCAAATTTGGAGTTCTGGCAAAAAAAAAAAAACAAAAACAAAAAACCCTCAAAATTTGCTTCAATTTAAATTGAATCTGTTTGCTGGGGCTGCGGTCACCAACTACCATGGAGAAGCACAAGACGACAGAAGTTTACTCTCTCTTTTTTTCCTTTGGATATTTTTTTTTACTGGAGTTCGATTTGCCAACATATAGCACAACACCCAGTGCTAAGTTTACTCTCACAGTTCTGGAAGCCAAAATCCAGAAGCAAGGTGTCAGTAGGGCTGTGCTCGCTTTCAGAGCTTCTTCTGGTGTTTGCTGAAAATCCTTGCACTCAGCCTAGTCCATGCCTTCTCTGGCACATGGTGCTCTCCCTTTGTGTCTCTCTTAGTGTCTCCTCCTTATGGGGCCACTGGTCATATTGGATTAAAATCCACCCTACTGGCGCCGGGGTGGCTCAGTCGGTTAAGAGTCTGACTTCAGCTCAGGTCCTGATCTCAGGGTCCTGGGATGGAGCCCTGAGTTGGGCTCCCTTCTCAGCGGGGATCATACTTCTCTCCCTCCCTCTGCTTGTACATGTGCTCTCTCTCTCTCTTTCTCAAATGAATAAATAAAATCTTAAAAAAAAAATCCACCCTACTCCAGTATGACCTCATCTCAACTTACAACTTAATTATAGCTGCAAAGACCTATTTCCAAATAAGGGCCCATTCACAGGTATCACGGGTGAGGACACAGGCATATACCTTTTTGGGAGAGACAATTCAACCCATAACAGTTAAGAATGCTCCTTTTACCTCTAAGGTTCATGTTAGATTGTAGGACTAGAATTACTTAACATTTTATTGTTTCAGGATAACCAGCTGAAGAAAAGCAACCCAACATGCATCCCTTTGGCTTTCTTCCCTATGTATTCAGGTAAGTGTAATAATCAAAATTTGGGGGATCTGTAAAACCACTCTCTCCAACACTGTCCCTCCTACTTCTTTTTTTTTTAAATCTTTTTTTTTAAATTTTTATTTATTTATGATAGAGAGAGAGAGAGAGAGAGAGAGGCAGAGACCTAGGCAGAGGGAGAAGCAGGCTCCATGCACTGGGAGCCCGACGTGGGATTCGATCCTGGGTCTCCAGGATCACGCCCTGGGCCAAAGGCAGGCGCTAAACCGCGTGCCACCCAGGGATCTCTGTCCCTCCTACTTCTGAATGAACCCCAAGAAAGAGCTTGGGCCCAAGGATGGCAAATAGTGTTTCTCACCACATGATGATAGACACCACAACTGAGATCATTTTTTCAAAATGCTGTTTGGGTCTATATGCTTGCAGATCCTTTCTGGATCAGGCCAAGGCAACTCCCGTTGCTGTTTTCATAGGGGGGGAAGTGTGTAAAGGTAATTTGAGGGCTTTTTTGTCCCGCATGAATCTGTCTTGGAGAGAGCAGGAGAGCTACTGGTTTGAACTACAACATATACCTTGAAACTGTTCACTTTTCTTTATTCTACCAGCCAAACTGCCATCATTCAGCTTTGTCCATTCTTTTTTTTTAAGATTTGTTTTATTTATTTGAGAGAGAGAGAGAGAGAGAGAGCGCACAGTGGGGAGGGGCAGTAGGAGACAGAGAGAGGAACACAAGCAGACTCCATGCTGCGTGTGGAACCCTACATGGGGCTTGATCTCACCACCCTGAGATCAGACCTGAGCTGAAACCATGAGTTGGACACTCAGTTGGCTATGCCACCTGGGTGCCCCTGTTGATTCTTCACACATGCTCAGATTGACCCCTTAAAAGCCTCAATCAAATCATGTCACTTTCTTGTTTAAATTTTCTATGATTCTTTTCTCCTTTCTTTACATTTAAATGAAATCCACAAGGCGTGGTCTACGTGACTCTTTTCAACATTTCTAAGGATATCTTGGAATCGGACCAATTCTTTTGGCCTGACTTGGGTTCTGCACCTGTCCTTATGGCCAGGGCAGATGTGACCCTCTAATAAGCAGATTTCTAGAGTAGGAAAGGGGTCAGCTCAATCCAGATCACACAATCTCATGCAGGGGGACCTTAGGAAGATCAGTGAGCCATTGCTGGAGGAAAGGATGCCAGAAGGATGCCACACATCCTTCTCTTACTGTAAAGTTCCCTGGCAGCAATTTGGCAGAGTGAGGACAAATGTAATAGCCACAGGTCTATGGGGAGGTGGGCAGAAAAGAAATTAGAGGTAAATGTTTACTTAAGAGTAAATCACAAGGAAGATGTGGGAATAAAAAAGAGAAGAACATGCAGAGATTAAAAAAAAAAAAAAAAAAAAAAGAGAAGAAACCGAGCATTCAAACCTCAGTGAAGTGGTGCTGATCCCATTTCCTAGAACTCATGCAGTGAGAGTTCTAGAAAGGCCAGTCACTTCTTGCTCTAGATCACTTCCAGGGACACTCAGGTGGGATGCTAGGGCTACAGTCCAGCCAACCAGATGGGTAGAAACTTCCTACCTTTCTTTCTGCTTGGCTCTTTGTATCCGCTTTTTGGTGGGTAGTGGATGGGAGAGAATTAGCCTGTCATTTGGGTGGCCCTAGCACAAAGCAAGATTTAAACACCGAGGGAGACCATCGTTGGGCTGACTGGAGCCAGCAAGCATGGATTTGGCTGTGCGTCAGGCAGGGCAGTGTAGGTGGCGGGGGGCCAACCTGAGCTGAGGACTAGAAGCCACACCATTCCTGGTAGGAGGTGCTTCGGTTGGTGTAGCAGCTTGCTCAGAGCCGTGTGTCTTCTTTCTGTGGCTCTGGTTTTCAGTTCTAGGGTTCTTTGTCATAATATGTTTACATTCACAGGGTCAAAGGCTGAGTAAATATTTTGTTAGGCAGATTTGTATCTTTGTGAAACTCAAGATGCATGTGATAATGCTTTTGAGTTGGCAGTGGGGCCTTGGTGAAGAATCAGTGAGAGAGTGCGCACAGAACAGCTTGTGAGGATTCGCTTGGGAAAGGGTTCCCAGCTGCACTCTGAGGTGGCCAGGAACCCACAGGCTCATGGAAGTCAGAATGGGAGGCAGCCCCCGCATCAACCACATGTGTCTGCCTTATGTGTCCTTGCTCTCTCTCTCTCCTCCTGTAATGAGGCAGCACATGTGACCTGCAGTGAACAACTGCCAGGTGCCCATGCTCAGCACAGGGTCACATCCAGAAGACACATCAGTGTGACATGCACAAAGCATTGAAAAGTCATCTAAATTGTTACCAAGATCATTCCAAGAGAAACAAAGACATGCTGCACAATTCATAGCAAAATGCCCCAAATATCTCTCCGTTCTTCCAAACCTCTCTGAGTCTCCATTTTCTTATCTGAAAAAACTGGAAAATAATTTTATCCACTCTGCAGGGTTGTGGAGAGCCCCAGCTGCAACAGTACCTTAAAAGTGCCGAGCATGGGGTCGGGCTCATATTAAGCCCTCATCCCGGGTGACGCGAGAACGTCAGTATCGCATAAAGTTCTTTTGGGCCTAAGAATGAAACTTGTAGATAGGGCGTCACATCTATACACTCATGGACTCAACACCAGCCATTTCGCTGTTGACTTCCTTAGGTGACAGCCTCCTTTATGGGTAAGTCTGAGTGCAGTCAGCACCCCAAAGGAAAGTTGTTTGCAGAACATAAGCAGGAGAAGGGCAGGCCCAGGGGGACCCTCTGCTTATTGCTTTCTATGTGGGGTTCTTAGGACAATGGCTATCTCCAAAAGCCTTCCATGGAAGGTGCCATATAGTTGGGAAAAGTCAGGAATTTCCATGAGACAATCCAGAAAGTTCTGAGAACTGCTATAAAATAATAATTTTTAAAAACATTTTATTTATTTATTAATGAGAGATACACACAGAGAGAGAGAGAGAGAGAGGCAGAGACACAGGCAGAGGGAGAAGCAGGCTCCATGCAGGGAGCCTGATGTGGGACTCGATCCCAAGTCTCCAGGATCAGGCCCTGGGCTGAAGGCGGTGGTAAACTGCTGAGCCACACGGGCCGCCCAAAATAATCATATTATTAATTAGGGCCGTCTCAACACCAATCCCAGCCTTGTTCTGCTAGAAAGGTAGGAAAATGAAAAACTCACCTTCCTTGGCTCTGAGCTAGGAATGGCCAAGTGACACTTCCATCAAATGGAAGTGGTCAAGCACTGGGAATTTCTAGGAAGACTTTTGTTTCCACCTGCTCTTCCCTTCTTCCTCCTTTCCCTCAGATATGCAGATGTGATAACTCAAGCTACAATGGCCACTTTAAGTTCATAGAGGAAAGTTCACGAGAATTACAGAGACTTCAATCCTGACATCCTAGAATGTGTTGAACCAATGCCATGAGAAGTCTACTGTGCTTCTTGTATGAGAAAAAAAAGAAAAAAGAAACCTCTTACATGTTTAAGCCATATATCAGGGTATAGTCTATGCTCCTATAACAAAGACATACTAAAAGTTAGTAGCTCCAACCAGATACTTCATTCTGTCTCTGATGTAACAGTTCAGAGGTGATAGGTACAGGGTGGGCAGGCTCTGTTCCATGAATCCACCCAAGGTTTTGGCATTCTTTTGGTTGAGTCTTTACCATTTTCTGGAGTGTTGCTATCTATGACATATTCCAGATTGGCTCAACAGAACCACGCTCGGATTTCAAACCCTAGGAAGGGGCTGGAGGCCAAGTGATTGCCTTTGCAAGGGGTATAATCCAGGAATTGTGGGAGTCATTACCGCTCACATCCCATTGGCCAGACCTTAGTCACATGGCCTTGCCTCACTGCAAGGGAAGCTGGTGAGTATCCTCTCTAGCTTGGTAAATATATAAGGGGACAGAGAATGGTTCTATTATTAAAAGGAAGAAGGAAGAATGGATATTGGTGGCCATTAATTGTATTGATGGTATTTTTTGTTTCGCCTAAATGCATTCTCTAATAAAAACATTAATAGTAATAATAATAATAATAATAAAATCTTTAAATGAATTAAGCTCTTATTATATGGTAGCTCCTATTTTAAGTGCTTAATGTTCCATTTATTCATAATTTTTAATGGTAGGGAGGTTTAAAGGATAATCATTCCAGAATCTTTCTTTTGAGCTAGATTATTCCTGGGAACCAGAGAAAGGACTTATAGGTGGTTCATCATCACCTAAGCTCACTAGAAATTATCCTGGATGTTATGACCATGGAAACCAACAGTCAAGTTATTTCAGAATTGGTTTAAATATAAGGCATGTGAGACACAAGAGGCCCGCTCCCTCTGAGTGATTCTTGAAGTAGGACCTCACAGGATCTAGCACTGGGCTCCTTATTCAAAAATTATGAAGAATTTCAAGATGGTGCTAGCAGAGTGTTAGGCCAAGTTCTGGGCCCTTCTAAGCGTGGGGCACAGTATGACTACTCAGGTGACATGGCCTTGAGGCCTAGAATCACCAGAGGAGACCCCATCAGCTTCAGGGTACACAGTGGAAGAGCAAAGGGTGTGTGAGCCCTTGAGTGGTGAGATCTGGGTTCCAGTGTTGACATGGCCACTTGCCAGGTGTCTGGGATCATCAATTACATGTTCTGAGTGGTGGAGTCTTCTGTAAAGTATTAAGGACCAATCGTATTAAGCTCAGAGGGTGGCATATAGTTGCCCTTAGTAAATGATAGGTCTCTTCTCATTGATGGATTTATTCTTTCTGTGTTAACATATTTACTGTACATACGGTGTCTATCTGGAGCACTGCGGAGAACATAACAGCCTATAGGCTGGGGCCAGACAAGCATGTGATTTTCTCTCTCTCTCTCTCTTTTTTTTCAAGATTTTATTTATTTATTCATGAGAGACACAGAAAGAGGCAGAGATGTAGGCAGAGGGAGAAGCAGGCTCCCTGTGGGGAGCCTAATGTGGGACTTGATCCCAGGATTCAGGATCACGCCCTGGGCCGAAGGCAGATGCTCAAACACTGAGCCACTCAGGCATCCCAAGCATGTGATTCTCAATGTGCAGTCACTTCCACGGAGCCACGCAGATACCACAGTACTTCCTCCAGGACAGTCCCATGTTGACAGAAGGGAAAAAGAAGCTTCTTTCTCTTTGCCAAATTCCATACCTCCCCAGGCCTTTGGAGTTTCCAGAAATGCTCCATTGAAGGTAAAAATCCATCTCTCAAATTGTTTTGTCCCACATTCATTTGGTAGTAGTGTAATGAAACCATCAGGATCCTGCAGCAGATTGAAGAAAGCAGCTCCGAGCTCCTGGGAAGGGGGGGTGGTGCTCCAGGCAGCACCTCGAGGGAGATTCATATAATGGGCATCTGTCAGGCAGTAATTTGGAGTTAACGGGTTGGCAAGTGACACCTGCCTGCTCAGAAAGAAGCCTCACCAGTTCCCTGGAGGGAAGTGGTGGCCTATGGTCCAGGGGAGCACCGGGACGGGAGGGCACGGGCAATGCAGACATTTCCAGGCTCTTAGTGAACTCCATACTGGAACCAGAAATCAGGGGGTGTCATGTGGAGGGTTTTGCTTTGTTTTTGTTTTTAATGAAAATGGTGGCTCTCTGTCCTAGTTGAAATTCTTCATAATTTTTGAATTAGGGCCCCAATTTTTCATTTTCCACTGGATCCTGCAAATTAAACCTACAAATATAAATAAGTAAGGAACATGTTCTTTCTATTGTTCTGAAGACAGCTCTTGGAGGCTGCCAGGCGTCCACCGTCCAGATAGAGAAGCAGCACAAGGCATATTCAATAATCAGTGGTCTTGCCTGCTGGACATAGGCGTGCAAACGGTTTCATCATATGCTTATTTTTGAACTTAGCTACAGGAGCACCACCTCCGCCAATTGGAACAGACAGTGCTTAAAACAACCTGAGAAAAGTGTTGATTAGGAGTGTGGTAAATAATTAGGAGCTGCGGTGTTTTGGTTTTATTGTTTTTTTTTTTTTTAATAGCACAGTATGAAGAAGCCTCAGAAATGAATAAATCAGAATGGATCTATTCAGACAATACATTCTTGTGTCTCCGATTCCCATTTCCAGCTCTGCAGTTTATGCTGGTGCATTTGGCCTTGGTGCATGCAAGTGGCATTTGGAGTCCTGGGTTCTGAACACACAAAGAGCGAGTTAGATGACCTCACAGCGCTCCTTCTCCTACAAAGGGAGGTATACAAGAAGGTCAGTTCTTTCGGTTCAACTGCATAAACAAGTCCAAATGGCTGGATCATCGTTCCCACCTCCTCTTCCCCCCAGGTATGCTCCAGGGAATATACGGTAGTCAGCATTACACTTGGACCTTCTTAGTCTACAAAAGTCAATTGTTCTCTCCAGCCAGTCCTGGAACCTTCCAGTGGTCTGATTAACTTTTCCTGCTGCTATTTAAACGCCAAGGCAGAGACTCCGCATTTACCAAAAATAAATGTTGAGGTGAAGACTTGACATTTATTTTCAAAGTGAGAGGCCATCTTCCTATCATAGCATCTACTTTGTTAGATATTCTTTTTATTAGACCAAATGATTTATGTTAGCAAATAAATATAAATCAGCTTATTAGGCTAGCAGGCTGACATGACCTCTGTGTGCTAGGCTTTTATTGAAAAGGGAGATTCTGACTTTTCAGAGTGGATTTGAACTTGCTCAGTTTATGGCCTCTCAGAATACATCAAGGTCATGGTCTCATAGATCATCTGATGCACAAATTTGCTGTATCTCTCCCTTGGCTTTAGTTTGTTAAGCTTGGGGTACGACGATACCCAAGGAAGGTAATAGAAAATGGAATAAAGTACCCAAGTGATGGATTCAAATCCAAATCATGATTGTAAGCACCTCCTTTGAATGGCACGTTACAGTTGACTGGTGGGGTTTTAGAGAATTGGCTGGGTGAGTTAATATGAGAACAGAACAGAGCTAGGCCTATTAAGTTGGGATCCTGAGCAGCATTTTTGTGGTCATATCTCTGCTTGACCATCTCTTTGTGGTTTCACATGGTCAAAGCACCCTGCTTCTCATATTTTTTGGTGGCATTTGTTCTATTATCCCTATTCTTCCTTCCTGTCCACTTAATGGAGCTAATAGGGCATGACCAGGATTGGGGGGGGGGGTCTGTGATCAGTCTGGTAGAGGGTTACACACTCTTTTGCCATAAACCTTAGAGAATAACTTCTTTGGAAGACCAGTTACATAATTTGCAGGATCCAGTGAAAAATGAAAAATTGGGTCCCTAATTCAAAAATTATGAAGAGTTTCAAGATGGTGGGATGCCTGGGTAGCTCAGTGGTTGAGCATCTGCCTTTGGCTCAGGTCATGATCCTGGTGTCCTGGGATTGAGTTCCGCATCAAGCTCACCACAGGGAGCCTGCTCTCCCTCTGCCCATGTCTCTGCCTCTCTCTCTGGGTCCCTCATGAGTAAATAAATAAAATCTTAAAAAAAAAGAATTGGTAAAGATGGTAACAGCAGGGCCATGCATAAGAGCACAGAACTTCTGAGCACAGGACTATGTGACTGCTCAGGTGGCATGCCCATGAAACTGGTCTTGCCTCTGAGAGTAGCAAGTACGGGAGTAGGGTAAAAGAAGTCACTACTGTCTCAATCTTGGCTCTGATGAGAAACTGGTGGGGATTGTATCTCTCAGAATTTGAAGGACAGCCTCCTACCCTTCCTGCAGTGGGAAAGTGCATGGCCCTGATGCAGTGGGTCCAAGCTCCAGGAAGGGACAGCTTTCCAGAGAGTGCCACATTAAGCTCTGGAAGCAGGGGTTGGGGTGGAGGGAAAGCTGGGAAAGCTGGTCCTGGTGTGAGGTTACAATAGACTATTCAGGGCCAGAAAGGAAAGCTGCTGGAGGACAAATTTCCCTGCTGAGACTGCTTCAGCCCTATCTTCCTGCCTGCTCCTGATCCCCTCCCCCTTGTCACAGACTAATGAATCACTGAAATGGCACTACCAATCATACTCAGCCACCCTTCTACCTTCAATATGAAGATAATTCCAACAGCACTCAGGGAACCAAGGAATATATATCACCTCCATCCCTACTTGTTTGAGATAAAATCACAGGCCTGGGGAGACCTGCCTCAAAACAGAAAACCAGCAACAGGGGACTCATGAAATGTGATACATGGCAGGCAATGATGATGAATATATCATTGCAGAAATGAAGTTTAGATATGGAATCCTTCTAAGAATGTGAAAGTACTTATATGAAAGAAGAGATGATAATTAGGCCAAAATAAAAGAGATGTTGGTATAGGTAAGACAAAAATTTGTGGAAACATAATGCCAAGATAGAATTTAAAATAATATTGTGATCATTTAAGAGCAGAACTGACACTGTTGACAATTTTTTATCAGATGTGAAAATTAGGCTTGAGAAAGCCCTCCCAGATGCAGAGGAAGAAAAGAGAAGATGTTAACCACAGAGATAATAATTGATATAGAGATGAGATTGCATAGCTATATGTGTTTAAGTAGAGTTGCTGAAGAAGAGAAAAAAATATTCAAAGATATAATAGAAGAAAACTTTCCTGAACTGAAGAAAGATCTGAAGTCCTAGATTGGAAGAGTGCTCCCTGGGTAGGTGAAATTAATTAAAAATTGCCAAGACCTAGACTTATACCCATATCTTTAATTTTCTTGAATTTTCCTTGTTACTTAAATGGAAAAAAAGTCAAACTGGCTTCAGAACTTCCTGGCATGTTAGATTCCATTAGGCAATGGAACAACATTTCTAGAGGTTTACGAGTAAAAAGAACTTCTGTGAAGAATTCTGTGGTCAGTTGAAGCAGATGCTTTCCATGCTCTGTACTATGTTCTCTCTGAATGCCTATGATTTCAGCTACCTGTTGTGGCACCTGAGGTGGCAGTTCCCAGACATGCTGTCAGCTTCCCACCTCCAGCAATTTTGAGGGCCTTTCTGCCTCTGGGTTTTTTTCCAAAGTTGTAGAAGCCAGAAGTGAAAGAGAGTTAATGTTCCTGGGGGCAGCCTGGCCAACTAGAGATGAAAGTTGGTGGATCAATGCCCTAGCTTCTTACCCTTTATAGAATGGTTTTGAGGCACATTCTCCATGTTCCCTTAGGGCTCCTCAGTTGCCTGCAGTGGTCACCAGCTCAATCATACCCCCATTATTGTTTCTCTGTCTTCTCTGTCTCTCCTTGCTTCCTCACTGCTGTTTTCTGGAAACAGCTCCTAAGTAAACCACTTACACTCAATTCTTCATCTCAGGCTCTCTTTTAAGCAAAAGTCTACACTAAAACCCCTACCAAGCTCTTCTTTTTGTATGAAAGCGAAAAAGAAATTCTCACATATTTAACGACTCAGAAAATATACAGCTAAGTACTCTTGGTAATAAAATTATGTGAACATATATTGCAGCCAATAAGAGATGAGCAGAGTAAGACCTCATGAATGAAGAAATGTGTGATGAAAATTTAAAAAGGACCAACAGAGCATAGAAACCAATTAAGCATGGAATTATCCAAACTTCTGTAGTAAATGTGGTCTTAAAGCAATGCAAATATTACAGCTCTGGAAAATAAAAGACAGTGAAAAACAACATAATAATAAAAACCAAGAAATATTGTCTCTTGATGTTGATTAGTCAAGGTACATCACATAAAATAGAAATTTTAAAGTCTAAAAGCTATACCACTAAGGTTAAAAGCAATCTTATCCCTTCTACCTCTGGTCCTGAGTCATCCAGTTCCCCATCCTATAAACAAAATAAATACTAGTTTATTTTGTATCTTTCAAAAATATTCAATACATATCCCAGCAATTCCATATGTGTTCCACCCTCTTTTGACAAATGACACTAGAAAGCCTTGCTTTTCTCACTTAGTGAATTTTGAATAGTACATTTTGAAAATCATTTCATATCTTTTCTTTATTAAAAGATTTTATTTGTTCATATGGAAGAGAGAGAGAGAGAGAGCACATAAACAGGGGGAGGGACAGAGGAAGAGGGAGAAGCAGGCTCCCCACTGAGCAGGGAACCTGATGCAGCACTGGATCCCAGGACCTCAGGATCACAACCTGAGCTGAAGGCAGACACTTACCCGACAGCCACCCAGGTGCCCCTGAAAATCATTTCAATACAACTGCAGAGTATTCCTTTGTATGATGAACCTCAAGTTATTTTTTCTGTCCCCCATGATGGGCTTCTAAGCTACTGGTAATATATTGCCATTATAACAGGGCTCCATTGGATAACCTTAGCACAGGTATGGGGTTACCTGTCCCCTTTCCCCTTGAAACTCTCTCCTCTGTAGCTTTTTGTGATACTGTGCTTTCTTGTCTGTCTTGAGACTTCTCTGGTGCACCTTTTTAGTCTCCGTTGCCCACTCCCCTTATCCCTTGAATGTCCCCAGAGTTAATGGAGGCTTGCTCCTGAGATCGCTCTTCTCTCTCTACACTTTCTCCCTAGGTGTGCTCATCAATTCCAGGGCTTCAAAACCATGTAGATGCTGAGGATTACCCAAATTCTACCTCCCATCAAGCCTCACTTCTGAATTCCAGTGCTTGCACAATACCCTCATTCACATCTCCTTTAGACACTATAATCTTATACCCCAAAAAGGACTCTGGAAATTTTATCCAACTCTGTTCATCTCGCAGTCTTCCCCAAATCATATAGCCATAGCAACATCTCTCTAGTTTCTCAAGCCAAATACTGGATACAATTCTACCTCCAAAATATATCTACAGTCCTACCATTTTCATCTCTTCAGTGCTACCACTCCTGTACAGACTGCCATCATCTTTGTCATGGGTGATGGCAAAACCCTGGCTGGCCTGTTTCCACCCCTTCCTCAACAGTCTGCCCTCCATTCAGCAGCCGGAGGACTTTGTAGGATGTAAGTCAGACTTCTGTCTCTATGTTATGGTAGTTATCATGCTGTAGGTATAATGACTTGTTTTTGTGTTTGACCCCCTGCAAGATTGGGGTCTCCTTGAGACACAACTTTTCATTGACTTGCCAGCTCCTAGAACACTGGGTTTACCCATTAAAGTAGGAAATTTGCATGGAACCGAGTTTCCAAATTACAAAGAGGAGTACATTTAAGTCTACTACTTCTGAATCACTACTCTGAAATATGAAGGGTCTTGGGCAAATTTTGGGTATCTCAACCCCATCTCCCATCTTGACTGTCTTTCTTCTTCCCTCATTCTTTGACTTTTAGGTGACTTGAGAGACTGCTTTAAAGAAAAGCAAAAGATCTCTCTGAGCTACCATATTTCTGAGTCTTTGGAAAGGTTTCCTGTCAGTGTGCAGGGAACTCTAACAATAAAATGACAGTCCTGATAGACTTTCAAGATTTCATGTTATTATTCTATTTGTGAACAATAATGATTATAATGATCCATTCCTCCGTATAGACATTTTAAATACTGGTTAAGCAACTGAGAATTAATTTATTGGTAATGAACATTTTCAACTTCATTAGATACTCAGAAGCCTACTACATTATCATTATCTGGATGCTAAATTTTAATTGCATGCAGCCTGGTCCCTCAATAATTAACACATTGTATATCCCACCTAATTCACAAACTAATTGTCATTTCTTAGATCTTAATATTACTTGCTAATTTTGCCAAGGATAAAAAAAATCTGACTGTCAAAACTCCAGAGAAAATGACATTATACAGGCACAATAGTGACAAAACAAGTTAATTTATTGCAAAGTCACCGAGAGAAGGAGTTTTTAATTGCATATTTGTTACCTTCATAAAAGACATAAATGGCTTTTTAGTTACATATTTGCTTATTTCTTACATATTAAAAAAGTGTTAACAAGCCTGATTAAAATTAATTGCAAGGTCCAAGATCTGAGCGGAGATACTAGCATTAGCAAACTTCTAATTGAAGCTGAAAGAGGAAGAACGCAAGGAGATGCTGGGTGGAACGGGAATCAGAACAGATGTTTGACTGTGGAGATGGAAAATAATTAAATGACCCACCAAGAAAAAGAGAATCTGAAGAGAAAATCAAACTTGATAATAAAAAGGAAAAATTTTATCCTAATAATATTAACCATTGATAACAGGGATTTGCTTCTAAAAGCTCAAGATGGACAATAACTCAGACAACTTTAACAGAAGCACACTCCGTTGTTACAGTCTGGAAAGCTGTAATTGTGAAAATGTTTCTCACATCATACAATCACTTGGTAATTTTCCAAATTGACGTTGATTCCCTCTATATGCAGCAAGTTCTATATGAGCTTCTATTGGCAAAACATGGCGTCTTTGATGACCTGGGACTGCCGTATCTTTTAGAGATACAAGCAGTTGGGAAATACTCTATCTTTTATTTTCATGGTTGGTTGTTGTTGTTTTGGTTGTTTCTAATAAGAAAGAATAACATCCTTCTTGATGTGACATTTCCCTAGTACTGTTTACATTCAAATGTCCTTCAGTTCCAGCCATTACGTACACAAAGGGAAGATGTTTTTGAGTGTTAGCACATTAGCTGTGTCTCCAAAACTGAGGAGCAGCTTTCTCAATGACAGATAAAGACTATGACTTCTAAAACAGGGCTTCCCCAGAAAAAAGATTTTATAAGAAGGAACATGGCCATTTATATATACCACGTGTAGAAGGATACATAGAAAATGCCCATATGTCCCATGAATCGCTTAAACTATTCACTTGTCTGGCTTGCTATCATGGTGCATTTGAACCAACATGGCTTTTCATTGTTTCAGAACAAATTAAAGAAGTCATCCATCCTGTTTATAAAGATTCTTTTCCATGAGGTTATCCATTGATTGGAAATCCTCTTAGCCAATGCAATTAACACAATGGTTATCAGTCAGTTAATTGAAAAAGTTGGCTAAAGTAGGAAATTAAAAAAGGTGACATATGAGGACTGTAATCAAAATATTTTATTTTTAATTAAAACATTTATGTGCATTAATTTACTAATATTTTCATATGAGACCTTTTCTGAGACTGTGGGCTTGTTGATTGTATTCCATATTGGTGTTCTCACATTTGACAAATCAATAAGGCATGGCCTATCATTTCGTGAGTTAATTTCTTTAAACTAGAGTAAGAATTTCAAAGTAATTGTAAAGTAATTTAAGGGCAAGATTTTTCTAGATTTAATTTTTGCCCATATTATAGAGTTTTCTCTTCCATAACTAATAGAACATTTTAAAAGATGCCTCACCCTTATCTAGCCTTTTCAGAGGCTGCTAGGTTTAGCTCAGGAGGCATTCCACATGCCTGGGGCATTTGCTATATGTTCTACAGATGTGTAAGAGAGCTTCTAGTTTAATAGATAAATTTGAAAATAAGTATTGGGAGTTGATTTTCTTTGAAAAAGGTACACCTAGGTGCTAGAATACCAGAATACTATAAAGATATCAAAAGCATTTTTACAACATATTTAAGGACCTGGAAAACAGTTCATGATACATTAAGTGAAAAAGCAGGTTATAACACAAGTGTAATATTATCCCATGTTTGCAAGATAAGAAAATGTGTATGCACGGGAGATTGGATATTAGTTTACTAAAAATACACTGAAATAGCAACAAAGTTTATCTCTGAATAGTGGAATTAAGGGCAGTATTTATTTTCTTTGTACTTTCCTGTAATTTCAAAATTCATCTATATTGAACAAGCATTCCTTCCGTCTTATCACAAAGGTTACATTTTCGTTCTACGCTAATGTAAATTAGAGTCATTTCTGGTGAATCTCTAAAGGGGTCCATACAAGATATTCTGCTGGTCTGTTGCACCTTTCCAAAGGGACAATCTGAGGAGGTGACAGATGCATTAAAGGAACTGGCTGTACCTTTGGAAATTGAATTCCTAGCGGGAACACATGCCCCTCAGTCTTCAATTCTCTCTTGGTGCCAGAGACAGATACTTGGGTGATGGGTTTATAAGACCTACTGTTCTGGAACACTTAGTGATTCAAGACAGAGAACTAGTTCTTTTTTGGCATTGGGGAAGTCTTTGACTTTTGAGAGGGAAATGTAGGACCCATCCCACTACATTCCAGGCCCCAAAGGGAGAAATGTATTTTGTAGAATTAAACTATGGCAGATTTCTTACAACATTCAAGTTTATGGAACAAAAAAACTTATGGAACTCATGGCTATTTGGAAGTCCTTATTTTGATTAGAAAATTTTAGAAGAAAAATTTAAAATTTCACATGTCTCTTTCTGGCTGGGAAGTGTGCCCTGAAAAAGGCATGCCCATGCCCTGGGGCAAAAGCATAGACTGATAATTTCTTCCTGGAGATTTTGGCAGTGTGTGTCAAAAGTTCTAAAATGTAATTTATTTTGATTCCATAATTCAACTTTTACTGTTTCTGTAAGATATATATCTTATGGAAATAATCAGGAAAGAACAGAGTTAAGAATGTTTACTGCAGAGCTAGTTACATCCATGGAAAATGGAAGATAGGTTAAATGCTCAATAACAGAGGATTTAGTTAAACAAAGGATCCATCCACAAATGCACATGGTTAATTTATTAATAGTCAAGCTTCCAAGGAACACTTTATAACATGGGAAAAGCTCAGAAAATAACAGGTTATAAAATACACACTAATCCCGATTTTGTAAAAGAGGAAAGGTATGTAAGCCTATAGAAAAATGTTGGAATATGCCCCAGTGTTAACAGTCTGTTCTTTGGTAAAATTACAAGTGACTTCCTAAAGATATAATTTAAATTTAATTGAAAAAATAACATTCTACATAATAAAAGGTATTTAGTCAAAGCTAGGACTCCTCCCACCCCTACACCCCACACTGCCAGCTTCCCTCCCCGGATGTAACCCTTACCAGTTTCTTGTGCTTCCTTCTAGAAACATTCTATATCTGTTATGGTGCATTTACATTTTCTTCATCATGCTTTTATATATTTCCCAAATCAAAAAAATAAAATAAAACAAATATTTCAAAAGTGCATTTCACTTTACTTGTTCTAAATCCCTGCCAGCCATTTCCAGCAGATCTTGCATTGCCATTATATCACATAAATGAAACGATGGCGCAGAAGTTATTCAACATTCCACTTAATTTCAATTTATATCCTGGAATGAAAAACAGCTTCTTACAATTTTACTTAAATAACCAATTTTGATACTGTTCTATTAGTCCTTCTAATAGCATGAAGGCCCCGAAATTAATTGTTCCACTTCCTTCTCTGTAATTATGTACAATTAAAATGGTTACAGATCCTAAAGTTTTCTTGCAAGCTCCAGACCCTTCAACTGTCATTTTTTATTATCTTGAAGCCTAACACGTCTTAGTAACACTTTGTATACAGTGAGTTAAGTGAAAGAGGAAGTATTATATTTAACTGATGTGAGTGTTCTTTAATTAATCTGAATTAGCTTTTGTGATATGGGTACTAATTGTTTTCTTTGAAAAAAAAATCACCGTAGATGTGTGATTCTTCTATGCCTGTTGCTTTTCATGAAAATAGTTAATTGCAGAAAACAGGAATGTTACCTTCTTCAAATAAATAATCGGCATTGCATCAGAAGAGTGGCTCTTAATCCAACTTTCTGGCTTGCACAAGCAGGAGACCTGCCATGTCTGTGGTCAGCAGTTTTCTCTGGCTTTCGATGTTTGCTTTACATTTATTCATAAGGTATGAGGAATAATTACAGCATCAAGTTGAAGTAACAAAGGCTTCATTTGTTTTTTTTTTTTTTTTTTTTTTTTTTTTAACAACTCCTAAAATATCTAAAGCTACCAGGGAGCAAGGTATGAAACAAGTCCCCATTTGGAAAGGAGAGACAATTAAGCAAAATTATTGTCATTCTTTCAAGATTACTGGATTCAGTTTTATTACAAAAATGTAAACAGCTTATACTAGATAGACAGGTTTAGTTGTGATTAGCACACTCCACCCTCATTAAGCCACTCTTTCCAAGATGTAAGTGTTTTGAGCATTTATACAGAAGTGTTATCCTAACAAGAGTTAAGTGCACTTGGGAGTCAAGGTACAGCTGAATCACTAAACTTTAAAGAGGTCATTAAGCCAATATTCTCTTTTTTGAATTTGTTCACAGCATTTTTAGGTTGCTTTTTAATGAATATGAAACCTTTTGCAGGATCCTGCCCCCTCCAGCTGAAAAAAGAACCTTAAAAAATGATTAAAACTTGGTAACCTATTACACACTCTCTATTTGCTTGGTATTTTTTCCATTAGGAAACAGGATAGCATCTTTGAATCTAGTCAATTGTGGCATGTGCCCGTGTATTATCTGTAGTTTTCATCCAAGCAAGCAGGGCTCTGGGTGGAATAAATAGCCATGTGGAACACTGGTGAATTATGCATGCCTCCCCCCACACCCACCCCAAACAGTTCATGTATTTTACTCGTTAGAGCTCAAAATATCTTCTTGTGCTTGACTTCATCATTTTGGACTTTGGCTTACACCTCTCCCACAGACTACAGAGTTATTCTTTCACACATGGTGAGCAGAGGTAAAATACTGTGGGAAGAAAGACAACACAGAGTTTAAGTGATAAAAGCATGCCATAAGCCTTTTCCACTAGAAAAACGATTTTCCAAACACTCAGTATCACATGGACTTTATTTTAGCCCCAAATCTTCTTTGAGCACCACTGGGTTATTTCATTGCCCCTGAATCAGATCTTCCACTCTACACACACTTCTTAAGGGCCTGCAGTATGCATAGCATAGGGTTAGAGGAGTAACTGGTTGACAGACATTGTGCTGAGTTGCTCAAGCTCTATCTGGGGATGCAGGTGACAGACAGGAGAAGTTAAAAATCCCCATGCTGGCCAGATACGAGAGGTACGGGTGAGGGTCACTGCTGGGGGCTTCAGAGAAGCCACAGGTCGGGTGATGTGCCAGGGGGGACTTCAGGTGTGACTTAAACTGAGCCCTGCAGAATGGAAGAGGCCCCGAGGGCAAGGGCCAGGCATGAGCAAAGGGCCAGAGGAAGGATCAGCAAGGAATGTCTGGGAAGAGGACATCTTTTTGTCCTAAAGAAAAGCCATGGTTTCTCAGATATGAGAATGGTATTATTGAAGACTGTTGGAAGACATGCCTCTGGGGTTGATTTTCAAACAGCATTGGTGGATTTGGCCTGTGTACTCTGATGGATGGCATTCCTATAGGATGGCTAGCAACGGTGGAAGGCACCCTAGGGCCCCAGCTCAGAGCAAACCACGTGGTCCACGTGGTTCAGCATGGATGATCTCCACACTAGCCACTGGAATCCCTAGGCTCAGGGAAGGAGAAGGATTCTTAGTGGGAAGAACCAGGGTTGGAGGAACAGACCCCACCCAGGATTGTGCCCTTTCTGCAGCCCTGTGCCTTGTCACTCCTTGGCCTCCCAAAGAACGCCTCCAGGCAGACCAGCTGAGAAGCAGTGATAGGCTTTCTTTCTCTTCCCTGGTACCATCGAAATCAAGTTCAATTTTATTCCAAGCTCCATTTTGTTAAATTTGTATTTGCACAATGTTTTAATTAAGTCATTTGATTTTTCTCTAGATTTGTGCTTTTGATGATTTTTTCCCTAAGCAAGGCACGCGTGTGGACTTCAAGGCCAGAGAACCCCGGGATTTGGAGAGCTTTGCCTGGTACAGCTCTGTTGATGAGGATAATGGTAATGACACGGTAATAATCTCGACTCTTCATTGATCTCTCGCTACATGCTGGACACTGTTCTAAGAAGTGTATATATATTAACTAATATATATATTATAACTAATATATATATTAGTTCTATATATAATATATTATATATAGAACTAATATATATATAGTTCATAGTAACCAGTGAGGCAGTTGCCGTGATCTCCATGATAATGAAAGGGGGCCCAGAGGGGGTAAGCTCCTTGTGCAGGGATGCCCAGCTAGCACAGAATGGAGAGCCGGATATGACCAGGTGATCTCCTTGCAAGCATATGCTTTACCACCAGCTGTATGACCTCAGTGTGATCTCGGGCATGAATTTATTCACTTGTTTATTCATTCATGGATGGCCTGTTAGGCATGGCATGTACACTGTAGCTTAACGTCATTGGAAAAGCCAGGCAAGGATCTCAGTGGTTCTAAGGGAGATGTGAGCAGAGGAATGGCCATCCCCTGTGCTGTGTGAGCCCAGAAATAGGGCATCCGAGCAGACCGTGTGCTGGGGAGAAGATAGGGGTGTCAGGGAACACCCTCCAGAGTAAGAGATCCTTAAGTATTGATTAGATCAGAGGGGAAGAAGTGCACGAGATGAAAAATAAGGAAGTTGTTTCCACCCCCTGAATCTACAGCTTTTTCTTCTTTTTAAAAGTAGGCTCCATGCCCAGCGTGGAACCCAACTAGGGTTTGAACTCACAATCCTGATCAAGACCTGAGCTGAGATCAAGAGTCAGATGTTTAACTGAGCCACCCAGATACCCCTAGAGCTTTTTCTTCTTAAAATATAGGGGGCAGTTTCAGGGTTGCCATGAGAATTATAGCCATAGAACATGTCAGTTGCCTGAAATGGCATCTGGCACTCCGTAGGCCCTCAGCAACTGGAAGCTCCAATAACCAGGAAGAGAAGAAGTAAGTAAATAGGTATAAGGCTCAGATATTACAGGTATCTGAGGAGTAGCGGCGTGTGGAGGCAGTGGGAGATTGGGGGCTGGACTGTAGTCAGGGATGAGTGAGAGCCTAGGAGAGCTGCTGTCACAGCTATTTGGGGTTTGAGGCACACGATCTAGCAAAACCTGAGTGGTCTCATGGAGGTTTCCACCTGTTTCCTCAAAGAGGAGATTGGCAGGCAGAGCCAACTAGAGGGACATAAAGGATCCCCTGTGAAGTGAGCTAATGTGCTTGGAAAAGGTAATTTGCTGACCAAGTCCAATGCCCTGGGTGAAATCTGTGTAATACTAGAAAGTTGTCAAAAAAAAAAAAAAATACTAGAAAGTTGTCCATAAGAAGCAGGCTCCTGGTCAGCCATAACGACCCCATACTTTGTTTTGGCTATGTCAACTTTGGCTGGAAAATAATGGATTTTTCCCCTTAATAATTGGAGATTAGAAAAATAATAACTAAAAACTTCAGGGTCAAGATTGCCTGATTTGGATCCCAGTGCTGATGCTTGAAGTCGTGTGATCTCTGGCGTGTCTCTTACCTCTCTCTCTACCTCTGTGCCTTGGTCAATGGAGAAAAATGGTATGAACGAATAGTATTTTCTGTAAGATCCCTCTGAGCACCTGGCACATGCCTGCTAAATGTCAGCTGATGATCTATTTGCCAAATACTATGCAATGTCAAGCATTATGTTGGGCACCACACTTGGGCTGGCTCAAAGTTCTTGTTGCAACCTGGGGAGGGGAGGAGACGGAGGCCCAGAGAGGTGAAGTAACTTGGCCAGAGTCACACAGGAAGAATACCTGGACCAAGGTCTTTTTTGCTTCCATTTCACTACCACCAAGCCATTCTGGGATTTGCTACAGACGCTTGGGAACAGTGCGTTAATGATTTGAACAGAAAACTCAATGGGAGCTTTTTTTTTTTTTTTTAAAGCCTCTTTTGCATTATTCACTTCTCATTGTAAGCGGCAACAACATACTCTATAGCCTGAAAGGTACTTGCACAGCATCAGTAAAAGTGTGTTCATTTGTCATTTGTAGATTGTTTTATTTTTAGATTAATGAAGATCCAAATTAAACCATCGAAGTGCAATCATCCTGATAGTCCTTATCACGTTTTGCTCATTATCACTTCATTTATATTTATGATGAAGAACAGATGGTACCAATGTCATATTTCAATGTGTATCATATCCAGCTAAGAGGAAATATCTCATATTAGCTGCACTTTTCAAAATATTTGTACTTAACAACAACAGAAATCCGAGCTTATGTACTATCTTGTCACCATGTCGTAGCTACCATTTAGAAACGACCATTTAAATTAGATATTCGAGGGAGAGATGCACCATTCATCACTAGTGAATGAATGTGCTGAACTCTGAACAGCAATTATGGGTTAGTTGTAAGGAGAGAATCATTAAGCTTGAATGAAAAACAGCAATTAGAGTCTGTTGTCTTTGTGGCGTGCTCAATTTTTTTTTTTAATTGAAGCTGCTTGCAGAGAACACCAAGAAGGAAAGTGTACAACTGGTGATGGAATAAGAGGAACTAGTGACAATGAGCATGGTCGTCAAACTTAGAACCCTGTCTCCTTTTCTAGATGGTAGCTCTAAGAAGAGGGTCAAGAAAAACTTGTTTTCAGAGGTGAGTTATGGAACCCTTTATTTTCTTTATTTTTAAAAGATTTTATTTATTTATTTGAGAGAGAGGGAGGGAGAGCACAGAAGGAGGGGCAGAGGGAAAGAGGGAAGCAGACTCTCCTGCTGAGCAGGGAGCTGGATTCGAGACTCGATCCTAGGATCCTGAGATCGTGACCCAAGTCGAAGGGAGATGCTTAACCGACTGAACCACCCAGGCGCCCCTACAGCCTTTTAAAATAGTACTCTTGCATGCTTCACGTTCCAGAAGGTCTCAAAGGTTGAGGAAATGTAAGAATCCCACTTCCCGAAAATAACAGTATGCTGTTTACTTGTGATCTGTTTGTCAGGTAGGTGGTTGATCAACATGTACTGAGCATCTATTATGTTCCAGGTGTATGAGGGATGCAAAGAGGCATGAGATGTGCTCTCTGACCTCAAGAAATTTATAGTCCCATGTGAAAGCCAGACACAACAACAACAACAACAAAATGTGTGTGTAACATGCCACAGTGGCCCAAATGGAAGCGCCAACCTCCATTTGTTGGAGTCAGGAAGGGTTTCCTAAGGAAGGTGATTCTGAAGGCTGAATAGAAGTTTGACAATTGAGTAAAGGAGTGAGAATGAAGGCTACCAGGGAGAAAGCGGTTTATTGGAATGGTCAAGAACTCCATTTTGGTGTCAGGCAGACAGGTTTCGAATTTCAGTTTTAACTGCTCCCTAGTTGTGTGAACTTGGGCAAGTCCTTTATCACTCTCTGGCTCAGTTTCCCTGAAGTATAAGAATGGGCTAATAACAGTGCCTGTGTCCTAAGGGTGTTGTGACACAGGCACAGTGCCTGGCACATAGTGCGTGTGTTCAGCTAATGTCAGCTCTTATTAGCATTCCGAGCACAGGAGAAGGCGTGAGCAAAGGCTGAACACATGGGCACACATGTGGCTTTTCCTAGGACACGTACTACTAGCAATTTCTCATAATGATGTAACCAGAAGGGCCCCGAAAGGGTGACAAACTAAGTGACATGACAACATCTTTAAAGTCTTAAAATGACATTAAAGCCAACTGCATTTGATGATGTAATGTACCAGCGATTTGTTTAGAAACCAGACAGAGCAGGAATCGTATTTGTTCTGAACAAGTTTGTTGGAACCTTTCAAAGGGGAACAGGTCCCTTTTGTCTCAAGCCCCTTGGCAAAGGGAAGCCATTGCGCCACCCAAAGAGCACGGGACCCTATGCAGCCACAGGCCAAGTGGCCCTCTCAAGCCCAGGCAGGTCTGGGTCCCTTACTGAATGATGAGTGCCCACCCCACTGGGGTGACCACTCTCCAAAAGGGACTGCTGGTTAGTGGGCAAGCTCCACATGCAAAACCAACGAGAATTTTGCAAAAATCTGGTTTGAGAAAAAAAAATATATTTAATGTGAAAAACAAACTTGACACAAAGATGTATGAAAAAGGGTGGTAATTTGGTATTCAATCGGGGCACATTTTCAGACGCAGGCACATTCTGCTTGTGACTGGATCAGAGACTCATGGTTTGCTCGCCAAGCTGGCTGTCATGTTCCGTGACAGTGAAGTAGCAATGCCACCCGCGGGGGAGCCGAACAGCAGGGTGCCATCTTGGGCCTTCACCCACTCATGGACATTTCAGTGAATGAGCTCTTCTTGCTTCCATTTGCTCCTTTACTGAGGCTCCCTCTGCCTTGAACTCAGCATGAGCGCCTGGTGGCTGAGGGTGAGGAGGAAAGCGGAAGGACCCCGTGTCACACAGGCCAGCACTCAGACTTCTTTCCTCCTCCAACCCAGGCTTCTGTACCTGCACTCTGTCTCCCTGAGGGTGAGGCCTTTCCCAACAGGCTCCTGGTCCCTCATGCAAACAGACCGTTGGCAGGCCTGCCTCACAGCCCTTCCCAAATGCCTGGACATGCCTGAATTCTACAGAGAGCCCAGCTTAGGCTGCCAGAATGGGACTCCTGCTGCACAGTGGCCCTCCACACTCCAAAAATAATCACTTGACATGGTGGGAGAAGTCTGCAGAGCATCAAGGTGGTAAAACCTCAGTGACTCATGCTTTTAGCACATCGCTGCATGCTCCCAGACAACAGACTCATTTCTGTAGTCTTTTAATTTAGCTTTGGGCCCTGCTCCCATGACATACGGGCATTGCAGCCACTCTCAGAAGGACCGGATGGGCTCCCTGGCTCAAAGCAAATATTCTATGAAATTGCATATGAACCTCAATTTCCAAACTCAGATAAAGAATACCCTGTGAAGGGAGTCTTTTAAGGTATGCCATCCAGGCCACGCCAGGCCTTGAGCAGGATCGTGAGCACAGGCTTTGGATCAGACCAAGTGGGGTTGGCACTTGCTCGGCAGCTTACCAGCCATGTGACCCAGGGAAACTTGCTTATTCTGTCTCGGTTTCCTCATCCATAAAGGAAGTAAAATAATATGTGTTTATGGGGTTTTGTGGATAATTATAAGCTACCTGGCACCCAGTAGTCTCTCGGGAATGGGAGCTGTGTCTATCCTTTCAGGGAGAAGTGTGCTGGGCCCTGGGTCTGGATGTGTGCATGGGATGAGATAGAAAACAGGATGGGGGGGAGGAACAGGAAATCAGAGCATTTTTTTCCTTCATTTCTACCTTCTTTCCCTCCTTCCTTCCTTTAAGATTTTATTTATTTGAGAGAGAATGCAAGTAGGGGGAGGGGTGGGACAGAAGGAGAGGGAGAAGCAGACTCTCCACTGAGCAGAGAGCCCGATGTGGGGTTCGATCCCAGGACCTGAGATCATGATCTGAGCCCAAGCAGATGCTTAACCGACTGAGCCACCCAGGCACCCCCAGAGTATTTCTGACAGGGGGAACAGCAAAGCAAAGGCATGGATAAATATGAAGTATTGAGTGTAAGATTCCTGTAGGAGATCCTTTTCTAGATTTCCTTGGAAATTTTCTAGATCTCATGGTGGGGTCCAGTTTCAGAATCCTCCTCTTACTTCCCAGCTCCTGCTCAGCTCCTGGGTGAGTCCAGGCGGCTTGGAACGCTGAGAGCCAGGTGTGGCCTAGACAGTGAGCCAGGGGCTGCTGGCCTCGTGTGCTTTGTGCTGGGCTGTGCTACTGTCATCTGTTGTCCTGCATTACTGTGACGCCAGTGACGCCATGCCATGTTCAATCCCTGCGTTCCTTTCGTTGCAAACCACCCTCATGCTAAAAAGTAATGACAGGCTAGAATTCACTCAATTCACACTAGTGAAGATTTATTAAGCATCTACTGTATGCTTAACACTGTGCCTTTGGCTATGGTGGGGGGGGGGGGAGCTTAATTTATCCATGCCTCAGTTTACTGGTCTGTTAAATCAAGATTGGCCTAAATGGCTGTTAAGGGTTTTTCTGCCCCCTAGGTCTAAACTCAGAGGAAATCCGCAACAAGTTTAGAATTTTGCTGGGAGGGCCATTTTACTTTCACTGGGAGAAAATATCTATAAGACAAGTTATCACCCAAGAACGTGTGTGGTTCTCGCAATTGGCTGTTCAAAATAGTGGCTGTTCAGCATTGGTCAGTGAGGTGGGTCACAATACACATCTGAGTACCTTGCATGGGGTGAGCTTTCTGGATTCGGGCTGCGGAGAAGGCAGCCCCAAATCAAGCCTCTGATCATATACAACTTTGAATTTTGAGAGGCAACTGGGAGAGAGAGCGTTCAGATACCACTTTCCCTTGGAGAGTCTGTGAACTCAGCATTTGCTCGACATGAAATTGTTAGAGGCGAGGGTTTTCTATTTCAGGTCTGATGGGAAGATTTTCTATGTTTGGTGACTAATCACAGATGGATTGAGACGATTCGTTCCCATTCAGCTGCTTATGAACAAGCACAATTAGAAGTTGACAGCAAACACGCTTCACAAAAATTATCACATTTAGTGTGATTCCCATAATAAAAACAGGAGCAAGCACAGGAGTCTTTTCAATTTACACAAAGAGCCCTGGGGTCTCTCGACAGTCACTGCCGATGCAATGTTTCTGAGTAAACTTTATTAGGAAAACAGATTGAAAACTCCTGAGGTTTTGTTAAATCTTGGTTTGAAACGCACACACACACACGCGCGCACAACCCCCTACCCCATGCACACACTCACACCTTACTCTCTTTCTTTAGCCAAAGTGTATAAATACAACACAGATATTAAAAGAAAGACGAGGCACAGAGGGTTCTAGTGCTACCACATTCTTTGTGCCCAGTCATGTGCCAAGCCTGGAAGGTGTCTCCTAGACATAGCAGGCTTCCAGCCTCATCATTACCAACACCTATTGGGTACTGTTGTTATTGTGTAGATGCCTTTGACACATCTTCTCTGATTTATTCCTCACAACAAGCCTGGAAGATATAGAGCATTTTCTATGTCATTTTATAGGGAAAAACACATTCAGAAGGGAGAAAATAACTTATTTGAAATCACTTTACTACTATCTACTAGAGCAAGCTTTGAATCCTGAGATGGGCCTGGTCTCCATTTTCCTGTGTTTATCTCTCCAGGCACTGGGGAAGCAAGAAATGGACACGTAAATTATTCATTCCACAAGTGTTGAGCAAATATTTATTGAGCATCTATGTTGTGATTGTCCCTTGGTAGACATGGTGTGTACAGCTGAGTGGTACTTACTTATTGTTTGTCTGTTCAGCATTCTTTGGGATGGGACCCCTATCCCATTCTATAATATTCCTGCTCCCTCTGCTTGATTTGGTCAAAAGTGACCCCACCCTCCTGCCACTAAGGGTAGCGTCTGTCCCTGACTAGCCAATTAGAACACACCACGCACCCATAGCCACTCAGGACTGGTTCAGGCATGAGCATGTGACTTCAAATGGCTCAATCGGGGTCTGCTCTAGGGCTTTGTCTTAGAATTTTAGCAAAAGCATTTACTTCTTTCTCTGGAACTGCAAGGGACTACATTGCCTTGCTGGGCGGGGGTATCAAGCGGAAGCGAAGAGAAAGCAAATAGTGCTGAGAGATATAGAGTGCAAGAGCCCTGAGGGCTTCATTTGAGCTCTGGATCCAGCAATGGCACCCGGACTTCTCAGTCATCTGAGATAATAATACCCTGTTCTAAATTTAATGTAATTGGAGTGATTCAAGAGATGACTAAGAGAGGACTATTCTGTTTTACTAAATAGAGACAAGGCAATGAGTCGGTAAAGAACTAAGATAATATAAAATTATATATATGTATTATGTATGATTTCAAACTACAATATGTGTTATGAAGGTAAACAGGCAAAAAAAATCTTTTCCTTACACAACAATGCTAGGGCCAGAAAGATGAAACTTTATTATTTATTTTTAAAAGGTTTTATTTATTTGTTCATGAGAGACACAGAGAGAGAGACAGAGACATAGGCAGAGGGAGAAGAAGGCTCCCTGCAGGGAGCCCTATGCGGGACTCGATCCCAGGACCCCCGGGATCACGCCCTGTGCTGAAAGCAGACGCTCAACCACTGAGCCACCCAGGCATCCCAGAAGAGGCAACTTTAAGCATGGTCCCAGGACGATGCGAATGATTTGGTAGAGGAGGTGCCACGTTTGTTGGATTTTGAGTCTTAGAAATAATAATGATGATGATCTTGACCACAACAACTACCTCAGCCATTACAACAGCTAATATTTATTGACTTGCTGTATATTAAGTGCTATCTTCAATTATCTCATTTAATTTCCACAAATCCTAAGAGGTAAGAATTATTATATCTGTGTTTTGCTGATAAGGAAACGAGGACAAGAACAATGAAGTAACTCACCCAAGGGCCATAGTTGGAAAATTGCACAGCCAGGCTTCAACCAAAGACTGGTTCCAGAACTCATGCCCTGTAATGTCTAGGGTGGGTTGCCAGCAAAGACTGCAGTCATGTTCCAGATGGGAGGTACGATCCAGAAACTTTCCATAAGAGGAATAAAAGGGGGAAATCTGGGAGTGTCCTGGGGCTTATTATCAATGCTGTTCTTTAATATCTTAGTATACATCTGTTGACACAAAGCATTTATCGACTCCTGGCGTAGGCCTGGCACTGGGATACAGAGTGCATGAGGCTCGGGCCTGGCCCACAGGGCCTCAGCCCTCACCATCTGGAGATAACACAAACAATTGAACACACATGCAACCCTGGGCTGACTATAAGTTTAATTTCCCGTTGCTCCTTATTCAGGGGTCCTCTCTACTTCTCCTTCCTCTTCATCACCCCTTATTTCTTCTTTCTTACATCTTATTTCTCTTTCTGACTGGAGCTAAGTTGGAAATGGAACCTTTAGTGGTGGACAATTAGACAGTAAATCCCCCTGGCCTACGTGCCACTCGATCCATCACCCGCTATTTTGCTTTCCATGAGTTACTAGGTGTGAATTACATACGAGCTGGATGTGAAAATCCAAGCCTATCAAACGCAGACCTCTTTCCCTGCTCATTTCCCTGCACCCCTGTCACTGTGCTGCTCTCATTCATGCCTTATTCCCCCCCCACCCCCACCCCCAGGTTTGACAAAAGCAGATTCTTCAAAATTGTCCTACTGGGACTGTCTATTTCATTTTGAACTTGACACAAAATTACTGTTTTTGACAGTTGAACTTTTCAGCATGCTTGATACAAATATTTTAATATCCTGTTACCTGAGCTAAGGGAGAGATAAAGTTTTACACCAGACACCTACAGTGGCAAGGGAATAGGTTTTTCTGGTGACTGATTTAAAGGTACAGTAATAGCAAAATGGTTAATGAGCTAACCATGCTTGCTAGGGCAAAGGTCGACAGGGAAAGCCAACCCAGTAACTCAGAGCGAGGGGACCCACATGAGGGAAGAAATGTGCCTGTCAGACCGTGCAACAGTTTCTTCCCCAGTGGTTAGAAAGGAAAAAATCAGTTGACTTCTAGAATGTCTCTTGACTTACCCCAAGGGAGGGAGGCCAGGTGGGGAGATGCAAAAGTAGCTTGAGTAAGGAAGGCTCATGAGTGTTGGTGTGTTGGATGTGATGGAATGGTGGTTGCTGTCACTGAAGCAGTGTTGTGTGTATGGCAGGTCAACTGGCTGGAAGAATAGATTCAAAACGTTGGACATTACCTCAGGTTCATATGCTTAGCAACCCAGAGAAAGATGGAGTGTCAGGTGTGGGAAGGCAGCAATGGTGGCAGAGCAGAGGCTCTCAGAAACTGGAGCTGACCCCATAGACTTAGGAAGCCCTAGAGCAACACCAGCCAATAGAATTTTCTGGAATGATGGACATCTCTTCTTCTACATTCATTTGGTAACCATTAGCTACATACAGTTATTGGGCACCTAGAATATGACTAGTATCTGAGGAACTGAGTTTTTAACGGTCTTTAATTTAATTTTATTGTTTATTTTGTTTCTTAAAGATTCCATTTTTATTTATTCATGAGAGACAGAGATAGAGAGAGAGGCAGAGACACAGGCAGAGGGAGAAGCCGGCTCCATGCAGGGAGCCCGACGTGGGACTCGATCCCGGGTCTCTAGGATCAGGCCCTGGGCTGAAGGCGGCGCTAAACCCCTGAGCCACCCGGGCTGCCCTGTATTTAATTTTAATTAATTTAAATTTAAATTTAATTGCCACAAGTGGCGAGTGGTTGCCGCATTGGACAGCGGGGCTCTGGCATGTTAGGAGCCGCAGAGGAAATCCTTAGATGCTGGCTCACGTGCTCTACCACTAATGGAACTTGCTTTCTCACACGCCTCTTCTTTTCTCTCTGCCAGCTGGTGTCTTTGTCCTCTGCCCTGGGATTGATGTTTCCACCTTGAGTTTCTGCACCTTCGTGATTCTGACTTCTGTGAATCATCTTCCCTCTGTACCAACAGCATTCATTTTCTGTTGCTGTATCGCAATACCTCCTAAAATGCAGGGGCTTGAAATAACGTGCATTGATCATGTCATGATTTCCAAGGGCTAGGAGTCCATGGGCCAAGTGTGTAGGCCTGTCCTCTGCTTTAGGGCCTCATGAGCTTGCAGTCGAGGTCTTGGCCACAGTTGCGGGCTCCTCTCAGGTTTGAAAGGGCAAGGGTCTGCTTTCAAACTTGCATGCTTTTGGGGGGAAAACTCAGTCCTTTGCAGATTTGTGTACTGAGAACCTCGGTTTCTTTCTGGCTGTTGGCTGGAGGTTGCCCTCAGCTTCGTGCCACGTGTGCCATCCCAGAGGGCTGCTGGATTCTTGAAAGCCAGCAAGAAAAACCTCCTCCAAAGATGGGTAGTACAGTCTTTCGCATGTAATCATGTAACCACATACACGAAGTCACGCCCATCGTCACCTTTGCTGTGTTTGGTGGATTAGAGGCAAGTCACAGAACCTGCTCACCCTGGGGGAGGGGAGGGGCAACACAAAGTCATGAACACCGGGAGGTGGGCCATGGGGCCATCCTTGAGTCAGTCTTCCACACTAACATTTCCAGCCTAAGTGCTTACTGCATTTGGCTCATTTTCTTGGTATTTCTTCTTTTTCTCCAAAGATTTTATTAATTTATTTGAGAGAGAGAGAAAGAGAGAGAGCCTGAGCTGGAGGGAGAGGGATAGAGAATTCCAAGCAGACTCTGCACTGAGCACAGAACCCTATGCAGGGCTCAATCTCATGACCTCGAGATCATGACCTGAGCCCAAACCAAGAGTCAGATGCTTAACTGACTGGGCCACCCAGGAGCCCCTCATTTGCTTAGTATTTCTGTGTTCAAGTTCCAGAAATAAAGAGTCAAAGCATCTTATTCCTTTGCACCTGGCTACCTCACACATCCCAGCAGGTTGGGTGGGCCACCTCTGGACTGATCAGCCTCGTCTAGAGGGGAGGTCACCCAGTGAGCATGGCTGGGTCAGGCAAAGACTGGCTGCCTTATACACAAAGTCAAATGGGGCCATGCCCAGCAACATGGGTCTGTGGTCGGGTCATGCCCTGCACACGTAAAAGGCACAGGAAATTGTACTCCCTGGGCCTGGAAGAGGCAAAGAGGTTTTTCTTTACTCTCCTTCCTTTGCTCACAGCCTTTCTCTGAAGTCTAGAGAGAAGAGGGGAGCTAGGGAGAAGGGACCCTTTGAAACTGTATCCAGTTACATTTCAGACAAATGAAAGGAAATGTTACTTTACAGAGTACAAAGTCACTTCACGGAGTGCTTCATTCCAAAAGGGAAGAGGGCTAGGAATATGAATGGATTAAAAAATATAAATGACATAGTCATAAATTATGTCTATGAAAATAATCCGAATGATTAGCAATATGGGAACAGTTAAATAAATTATGGTAAATTAACATCACTGAATGTTGTACAGCTTTTAAGAATGATTATATGAAAACTAAAACAAGGTAGAAAAGTATTTTTGATCCAAAGTTGTGAGAAAAACCTCAGAATACACAGTCAAATATGAAAAGAATACAATTTCGAAAAATTATATATGCATGGAATGAAGCATTAAAAGCATTCATTAAAGAGTGCACATTTTTTTTCTTTAAATATCCTTTATTGTTATTATAAATCTTATTGTGCAAAAAAAAAAAAAGTTTAGAAATAATGCCTGGGGCATCTGGGTGGCTCAGTTGGTTAAGTCTCTGACTTGGGTTCAGTTGGTTAAGTCTCTGACTTGGGTCATGATTTTGGGGTCCTGGGATCAAGCCCCACGTTGCATTAGGGCTCTCTGCTCAGCAGGGAGTCTGTTCTTCTCCCTGCTTGTGCACTCTTCCTCTCTCTCAAATAAATAAATAAAATCTTTAAAAAAAATTAAAAAAGAAATAATGACTAAGAATAATAGCTAACGTTATTTGACTTGACCCTGTGCTAAATACTTTTCATGCTTTCAGCGGGGTGGTCCCTGCTATTATCTTTAATTTGCCGATGTGGCAACTGAGGCTGCAAGAGGTCAAATAACTTGCTCAACCGGAGGGAGGGATTTGTACTCAGGCATGATGGGCAAAGCACGGAGAGCCTATAAGCTCTCCAATGACTTGCGGAAAATTTGAAACCTAAACAAAACCAAACCAAAACGATGCCTGCAGTCCAAATTCAAACTCCAGCTTGATCAAGGTAGGATGAAATGTCCATAGAATGGGGCACCATATTCACTTTATTGTTAAGTTTAGGATTCAGAACAATGAAAGCTTCCCATTTTACAAGAATTCTTGATCGCCCAGAGTGATTGTGGAAAAATGAGAGCCCATTAAAAGTCAGATGGGTTGCTTTTGGCCAAACAATTTCACCAGTTACACTAGAAAAATATTTTCAAAAAAAAGTTTGCACTTAGTACAGTGCGTGGGTACAGTGGAAAATACGTGATATGGTGTGGGATCTAAAGCCTATAAAAGTCTTAGAATAGCCCTAGCCAGAGCCCATGCTGTCAGCTGCTGTCTATTCTCTCTCTTTCCTACAAAGAGAGGCAGGGATGTAGTCCACCAGGGCACAGCCCTTTGGGGCACTGGGAATGGGGAGAAGGAAGACGACAGGGAAGAAGGTGGGAGGCATGGCAGGTAGGGGAGGAGAGGTAACTCTTAGCCACAGGATGGTGGACTCCAGGCATCACGAAGCTGACTCTGTATAATACCTGAGTTTTTATTCTCATGCTCTTGTGAGGATATAAGCTGTGTATGTGTGTGTGTGTGTGCGTGTGTGCACCTCCATCTGCACCCACACGTGCACATGTGGCATATGAGGGTGTTGCCCGTCTTTCTTTGGCAGAAACAGTTGAAATAGGGTGCCTTCCCTTTCCTTTGCAATTACAACTTTATGGGTCCCCATTTCTCAGCTGGTTGCAAACCCAAACTTCAGCAATCTCTGGAGCCAGTCCAGTGTGCTAGAGAAAATGGAACTGTGGACTGTCTTTAAATAGTGGGGCGCCCGTTGTGGAATAGTCGGCCCTGTCATCTGGGTGGGTGCTTAGCAGCCTACTGAGGTTTGCTTTAGTCTTTGTGGTTATCACGCCCACAGGAAAGCAAGTTTTCACTGGGGCTTTGTTCTATGTGGGAGCCACACTCGGGGGAATTTTGAGAGTCCATCCCACCAGCACCCTCAGCTTTGGGGGGCATTTACCAGGGCAATAAGGCTCTTTCCTCAAGAGAGTGGGCCAGAACGCTTCCAATGTGAATTGTTTGAGCTTTCATTAATAGATTTTCCTCCCCTCCCTTCAGCTTCCCCCAGAACTCTTTTCTACCAAATACCAAAATAGCATTCTTGATTTACAGGTGGCTTTTAACCATAACTTTTCATTAAGTTCGAAATGAGTTTATGAGAGGAGGCCTCTCTGCACCAACTGTGAGGCATTTATGAGATCCGAGCCCAAGATAACATCCTGGGATGGGCGGCCTCTTACATTTCCAGCCTTGCAAACCCATTTTTGATGACACCCTTTAAATAACATGCATGGCCATTTTTTTCTGTTTCTTTTTTCTTTTCTTTCTTTTTTTTTTTTGGTTTCTATTCTGACCAAGCACTGGGATCTCATTGTGATAACTCCAGGCCGTATGTTACTTGATCAGAGTAATGTAGAATAATTACCGGCCCATTGCACTTCATTACACCACTGTAATCGGTGGCGGGTCAATGTTCCAGCTACAGCTGCTCTGAAATTGAGCTGACATGGATACTGTGATAGGAATGATAGCACGAGGGGCCCCCATGCAAATAGCAGAAATTAGCATCCAGTCAATAGGTTCTGAAATGCTATATGCCCTCAGCCCGGGACACCTGCTTTGGGTGTCTCATTTTCTCTTGGATACAATACGATGATCATAGAATAAATGAATCCTTCACCTTGTGTTATGCTTCATAAAAGGTCATTGAAATGCCAGAGAATGTTAAATACCGTGAACGTGTTCAGAGAATAACTTCTCATAACACATCGTCTAATTGTTTCTAATGGCCAGTTTCACTGGTGCAGTTGATACCCTGCTTCCATGTATACCCGGTCTGTAGATGACTTTTTAACATTTACCTGTTACAAAACAACAATAAGTGGCCCAGGGTCGTAAAAGGGCTACAGGGTGACCATATAATTTTTGGGAATTAAATGGAATGAGATTAATAATTATAATGCGACAAGGGACACACACCTGGACTGTTTGCAGAAAAGCAAGGCATATGGCACCCATGACATAACACACAGCCTAGGGCTCTGGGCTCAGTGCAGAGATGACAAAGGTCATGAGCTTGGCTTTTCTCCCTACTCCCAAATCCACCCCCTCCACCATCACCCGGGTGAAATGCATTCCACTAACCCTTCCAGTCTGTTAACAGGACTGGAATGAGTTGTTAATGAGTTGTTAACACAGCACTGGAGCTTCTGAGAGACATCTAGGATAAATAGAGAGATTAGAGAGTCATCCCTGCGTGTGGATATATTCATGGGACAACCGCACTTTGGAAAATACCATTATAGAAGTCACAGACAGAAGAGTGAGAGCCATGGAAGCAGGAGAAGAATGGGCCTAGGGAAAGGAGGAGAACCAGCTTCATGGAAAATGAGAGAAGCACCGACAGATGTTCACTGGCTCTGGGAGAGGAAGGTGTGGCTACCAGCCTCCAAGATGGCTTCCAACGGTCCCGCCTCCAAGTACACAAGTCCTGTGCGATTTTCACATCAACAGAGAAAGCTGCATCAGGTATTGCTGAAATGATAGAGTGTGACTTTTGAAACTAGGTCACAGAAGACGTGGTGACTTCCAGCAGGCTCTCCCTTTGATGACTCACTCTGGGGGAAGATAGCAGCCATGTCATGAAGATGCTCAAGAAGTCCCGTGGAGTGGTCCTCATGGTGAGGACTTGTGGGCCCCTGCCAAGGACCCTGTGAGTGAGCCACCTTGGAAATAATATGGTTTCAAAGAATATTCCTCTTAGGCTTCCTGCCAGCAATGTCCGTGAGCTTATTTTCAAGGGAAATAATACAAAACTTTGACTAAAAATATAATTTAAGACCCCATGTGCAAAACTGTACCTTATTACCTTGTAGCCATACTTCTCATTTTCTAGGCAAATTGTTTGCATTTCCTTTTAACTTGGGTCTCCCTCCCTGCACCCCAGCATTTTTCTCCAGATAAAGTTTTATGGCACAGGCTAACCCACATAAAATGGATCCACAATAATTCTTTTCTAAATGGGTCAACTTATAGCACAGGCCACCTGGAATTACTGGATGGTGTCCAAATGGCATAAACATTTTTGAAAAGACAACTGCAGTGTCATCACATGGTCTGAATCTGTTTGACTGGAAAAAAAATGGAGGTGTGGCCCCATGGCCCTGCTGGAGTTTATTGACATTTACTTCCTTTGAAGAATGCAAACTGCATGTGGCATTTGCGGGGTGAGCTGAGTTTTCTCTATTAGCTTCTCCAGACCCAGACCCTCCCTTTGCCCTGTGTTTCCTTAGCTAAATCACATCCCTTGATCCACTCTAAGTCATGAATTAGTAAAGAACCAACCAACTGCCCTATCTGGAGAAGGCTGTTTAATCATTCATGGCTGGCTCCAGGAAGGATGCCCTTTGGATGGCTATTTCTTTCCTTTTTTTCCCATTCCCCTCAAGAGTTGACCAAAACAAATGCTGTCTTGTTCCCTGCCCCCAGGTACTTTTTTTTTTTTTTTAAATGCTTGGACTCACAAATGGGAAAGAAAGGAAGGCAAAGTAACATCCAGGGCTGCTGTGTACAGCTGTATAGACTGCGCACTTTACAAGGCATGCAGCACAACGAGGGGGAATTCAGCTGAAATTCAGACCACACTCCACTTATCCAAATGTGTGCTCTGGCCTGGAGCCACGTCCCCTTCGAGGAGGGGTGGACACAAAGGCCCTGTCTCCGCTAGCATGGTCCTGCCAACATTGTTTCTTTCCTCTTCCTTTGTCTTCCCTCCTCTTCACCTTAGCAAAATACCTGTATGAAGTCTCTTGTAATTTGTTTTTCTCCCCGAGGAAAGGTTAATTCTTGTAGCCATAATTCATTCCCAGGAAATTAGACACAGGAGCAGTTGGATGCCTGAGATAATTTGAAAAACCCCTTTGAAGCTCTTTTCCTTCAAGTGTGGGAAAGTTCCCTCTCCTCATCCTCAATTCCTGAGACAGTGTCACCCAAGTGGGTTCCCTGTGTCAGGCCTGGCATCCCAGGAGGGGCTGGCTGAAGCAGGACACCCACACTGAATGTTTGCGAGGAACCAAAGGCGAATCTTCCCAGAGTCCCCTGCTCTTCCCATTCTCAGACATTTCCCTCCACAGGTTTTAATCAAGTGTTTGAACGTTTGGTGTCTACCCAACATGATGGGTCTTTCTTTCGGATTGATAGAGAATCACTGCTTCCAGGTTATCCGTTATTAACAGGGCCAGTGGACTAAGGTCCATGGACCATTCACTAGTACTTGATGTAGGAGACTTTTCTTCCTGCTTCCTTCTGACTTTTGTAGCCAGATCAGGTCCAAATTACAGAAATGTCAGGTTTGAGTTTTTATCCTGGTCCATGTCCACCTCGTGGCAAGGCAAGATCCATGGACTCCTTTAAAAAGGCTGCCATATTTTACTGTCTTCATGACACTGTCTTTTCTTCTGTTAAGGGCAGCGTTATGTAGAATGTTCTAGAGTTCATTCCTCATTGTAATTTTTTTTTTTAAGATTTTGTTTACCCATTTGAGAGAGAAGCAGAGGGAGAGGGAGAAGCAGACTCCTTGCTGAGCAGGGAGCCCAACGTGGGGCTCGATCCCAGAACCCCAGGATCATGACCTGAGCCGAAGGCAGACGCTCAACTGACTGAGCCGCCCAGGCACCCCTCATTATAATTTTTCTCATGGGCTTGGAAGCGTGAAATGGCTTGACCATGATCAGGTCCTGGGAACAGATAGTGACAGAAGGGGAGCCGGAGTCTGTCTCCATGCTCTGTCTCCCTCCTCATCTCTGCAGCACATCCCAGAGCAGAAACACAAACTTTCAACCCCACCTGATGTTGCTGCATTTCACTTGTTCTAACAGGTCTTTTGTGACCAGAGCTACCCTGAGCACAGGAATTACCTTCACAAAATGCTTATTGTCTTGCACACCACGATGCAGTAGCAGGGATAGATTACTTTAGTCTCTAAACCAGTATCTAAGGTTGTGCTGGCTTCAAAACGTACTTTGTGGGCTATAGCCTTACTAGTTTCCCATCTCTTTTCTAAAATGGCAGGTGGGGAATTATTCTTAAAATTACTCAAGGAAATCCAGATAATACAGCAGTAGTCAGCACTAAAAATATGAGCTATCAAGTCATGAAAAGACATGGATGGAAGAAACTTAAATGCATATTACTAAGTGAAATTAGTCAACCTCAGAAGACTGCACGCTGTACAGGTCCAACTCTATGACATTCTGGAAAAGGTGAAACTATGGAGATAATAAAAAGATCAGTGGTTGCCAGGGGAGGGATCTGGGTGAGGGGTGAATAAGGAGAGCACAGAGGATTTTTAGGGCAGTGAAAATACTGTATGATATAATGATGGAGACATGTCATTAGACATTCGTCCAAACCCACAGAATTACCACACCCAGAGTGAACCCCAAGGTAAATTCTGGAATTTGGGTGAGTAGGATGCATCGATACAGGTTCATCCTTGGTAATAAATGTCCCACTCTGGTGAGTGATGTCGATAATGATGGAGACTGCATGTGGGGCAGGGGTATGTGGGAAATCTCTGTACATCCCCCTCAATTTTACTGTAAACCTAAAACTGCTCTAGAAAATAAAGTCTTTAAAAAAATATGTTCAAGGGACTAAAGCTCAAAGACATCTACAGGATGACTCAGACATCTATACCTGGGTATCTAACAATAGAAATGAGTGTGTATGACTGTTGGAAACAGGTGTAAGAATGTTCACTAAAGCTTTTATTCATAAGTACCCAAAGGTGGAAAGAACCCACATGTCCACTGACACAAGAAATGGTGCTAGAGGGGCGCCTGGGTGGCTCAGTGGTTGAGCGTCTGCCTTTGGCTCAGGTCATGAAACCAGGGTCCTGGGATCGAGTCCCACATCGGGCTCCCTGCATGGAGCCTGCTTCTCCCTCTGCCTGTGTCTCTGTCTCTCTCTCTGTGTCTCTCATGAATAAACAAATAAAATCTTTAAACACACAAAAAAAGAAATGGCGCTTCAGTTACAAAGTGGGATACTACCCAGCCCTGAAAATGAACAAATTGCAGCTACATGCAACAATGTGGAAATGTCTTGCAGACGTACTGTTAAGCAGAAGAAAACAGGTGCTAAAGACTCTGTACAGTATGATTCTATTTACATAAAGCTCAAAAACAGGTCAAAGTGATGTATGATGAAAGAAGCCAAGCTGTTGGTTACCGACTGGAGCTGAGGCATGAGGCTGGGTGCTGGGAACAATCTATATCTTGATCTGGTTACCTGGGTGTGTGCATATGTAAAAATCTATCACTTGAGATCTGTGCATGATTTTTTAAAAAAGATTTTATTTATTTATTCATGAGAGACACACACACACAGAAGCAGGCTCCCTGCAAAGAGCCCCATGTGGGACTCGATCCCGGAACTCCAGGATCACGCCTTAAGCCAAAGGCAGACGCTTAACCGCTGAGCCACTCGGGTGTTCTAAGGGATCTGTGCATGATTAAAAAAATAACAACAACAACAACAACAACAACAACAACAACAAAACACACAAGGGAATGGGGTTGTGGAGAGTTGGTGCTGGCCCCTGCCTGTTGACCTGGGGTCTGTGAAGCTACCTTTGGGGAGCTGTCCCATTACATTGTCACTTCAGACCCAGAGGGCAACCTTGATCCATTAGGTATGAATGGAGTCAGCCATACTGCTGGGGATCCAGTATCTGGGGTGCCTGTGGCTCAATCTTGATATTTCATGCCCAGTGAGTGACTCCTCAATACCCTGCTCATGTCATTTTTGCTCATAAAGCAAATTCCCAATGGGCTTGAACCCAGGCCCAGGCCCACAGCTGAGACCATTGATGCCATACCTTTCTTTTACCAGCATCTTCTTCCCAGATGGCTGAACTGTATCTTCCACACCTATAGTCACAAGGTATCCAATGGACTGATCTTGCGCCATGTCTGTGTGACCTGCTTAGGAGAACCCCCATTACCTGGAGCTTCTCACTCTTGTGTCCACTGCCTGGTTGATCCCCATCCCCTCCTCCACCTTCATTACTGACAGGTCCTCCTGACACCAATATATTGGACTTCTGGACCTCTGACATGCAACCCTACTGGTGGGTCCCTTTACCTACCCACTGGTCCCAGCTTCCTCTCACTCTCTACTGGGTCACGTTGACGAACCCCCAGTCCTGCAGCATATTCTCCACTCAGGGTGGGAACAATTCTCTCCCATCACCTGCTGTGTCTCTGATGTGCCCATATCAGACAGACTACTAAAGGAAACTCTGATCTGTCTTCAAACACGGTGAGACCCAGAGTACAACGGACAATAAAACATTTTAACACTTTTCCTTGAGCTCTTTCTTGTGGCATTTCTTTGGAGAGGAAAAGCTATTTTGCAACTGCCCATTAACTGTTAATGTTTTGAGGCACAGTGGGAAAAGGAGAAAGGAGAAAAGATAAAGGGATAATGTCTGTGAGACAGTCAACCTGAAAGGTTCACCACAATATGAACCGTTTCAAGCGTGTTCGATCTGTTTCTATAATTTTGTTATTCATGAGACATAAAGGGAGCGAGAGAGCAAAGTAAACACAGCCACTTAGGAGATGGATGGAGCACACACAGAGAAACTAAGCCACAAAATACAGCAAAAGAGCAGAGCATTATAGGCAGAAAAATTACATCTGGATTATTCTACTTAAATGGAAGAAACAGAAATCACACCAAGGGCTCACAGCAATGTGCATTGGAGTGATATGAACAGACCAGCCTGGACTGCCCTCTCTTTTGCTCACTGAGTCAAATTCTATGCCTCCTGTGTGATCCAGCAGATGTTCCAGGAGCCAGTCATGGTCCAGTTCTCCTGCTCAGTCCACTGTGGTCGTGCCGCTACTCTGCTCTAAGTCATCACATTCTGCTCCTGCTGGTATCTGCTCATCGTAACCAATGGTGGTTATGTTTGAACATGCCTTTGTCTTAGCTTCTGTCTCAGACTGCAAGCCTCTTGAAGGTCCTTTTGTCTTTGTACCTGTCTCCAGTGCTCTAGGCTAAAATCCTTATGGGTAGCAGGTGCACAATATACTCATATACGTGGATATACTCATATATTTGTTGGTTGATTAATTACAAACACTTGTCAATCGGAGAAGGACAAACATTATATGGTCTCATTCATTTGGGGAATATAAAAAATAGTGAAAGGGAATAAAGGGGAAAGGAGAAAAAATGAGTGGTAAATACCAGAAAGAGAGACAGAACATGAGAGACTCCTAACTCTGGGAAACGAACTAGGGGTGGTAGAAAGGGAGGTGGGTGGGGGTGACTGGGTGATGGGCACTGAGGGGGGCACTTGATGGGATGAGCATTGGGTGTTATTCTATATGTTGGCAAATTGAACACCAATAAAAAATAAATATATATTAAAAAATTACAAACATTTGTGATGGAATTTGCTCTGCAGTTGGGACTGTGAGCTGAAGTTCTGCATGCACAGCACTTTCGGAGGTAGGTGGTTAACTATCACTGAGCCACCCCTCATAGGACCCCATTTGGACAAGCATAACCACTTACAGCAATTGTTTCTTTTAAAATACCTTCAATAGATTGACAAAAAACAATGCAACAGGCTCAAAGATTTTCAATAGTAAATATTTTTGTCTAGATTTCTCCAATTAAGTATATATTTGGAGGGTTACTGAGATTTGACAGCCAATGCTTTATATCCAACAAGGACATGGCAAATTCAGTGTTCTGTGCACTCACCTATTCTTTCCAAATATCACAATTCCCTTTGAATAAGAAATAGAAGAAGTGCTGACCTGTGTGTATGCCATATTGTCCCTGGGTTCTAAAATCACAGTAAATCCAGTTTTTCTCCTAGGCCTATGACTGCTGACGAGTCCATCCACTTTTCAACTTGGAAGGTCAACATGACCTAGGAAGAAAGGATGCATAGCATTTGTTAAGTTCTGGACATGAGTTACACATTGTGTTCACCTCCCACGAATGAGGCAGTGAGCATAGAACCCTTTTTTGATTGCATCTCCTCATCTATAAAATGAATATAACACAACTAATATCCAAGTGCTGTTATGAGGATTGAATTGGGAAATATGTGCAATACATAGCCTTAGATTGATGACTCATGCATGGGAAGCACTACATGTGTTGAAGAAATACAAACAAAACAAAGTTCATTCTCACAGCAATGCTTTGTGACAGGTGTTTCCAAAAGCCCTTCCAGCAAAAATAGTTAAAAACCAGCTGATTCATTTGTTTTCTATCCTTAGATTTACAAACAGAGGATATCATCAAGCAATCTTCTCGAACCCTTGGTGGCAATTATTTGTACAGCCTAGCAGTCTCAACTTTATTTGTTTTGAATAAATAAATATAATTATATCCATTCTTGGGCCCCTAGGAAACATTTTCCCAGCACTAGGAGTGAAAAGATACACCATCTTTTTTTTTTTTTTTTTGTAACTGACTAAGTCAGTTTCACACTGGCAAAGGAGAAGCTTAGCAGAACTGGAAAATGTCTTAAAATATTAATTATGTATGACTGAGTTTCATAAATTTTTTAATTTTCTGAAAGGCGCTAATAACAAGAACCCATAATGACTCAAGGGAAACAATGACACATTTGCATTTTATTAGTTAAAATAAATGCAATAATACTTCAGTTATCTGCTGGTCGCTCAGTATGGGGCATTTAATGTGTGTACATTTTCCCAACAACTAAACCTTGGTCTTTTTATCGCAAAAATGGGTCATTTTAATTTTCAAAAATATTATAAAAATATATAATCACTCATTTTCTATTATTCAGACCATACTAAAAAATACAAAAAATGCTGAACGTCATGTGAAGTTTTTTGTATGGGAAGTAAGAGTCAATGTTCACTTTGCTAAATAGTATTACAGTAACATGTTCAGATATTTTGAGGCATGAAAGAACTTTTGGCCTGTACCTGAATGGCCTTACAATGATCATGTTGGGGTTTTATACTTTTATTAGCTCACAGAGCACCATGGCGGGGGGGTAGGGTTTCAGTTGTGAGGTACCAGGTACTGAAAATGATTAGAACTAGTTTTTGGGGATTGAGGAAAAGACAAAGTAGATCCATCAGTCATCATAAGGGTGTATACCTATAACCATTGACTTGAGAATAAGAACAGGTGTTGTTAGAGATTAAAAGGAAGGGAGAGGGGGTACAGAGGGGAGCAGTAGGAGGAAGAGAAGCAGAGAGAATCCAGGAACTTTTCTTTCCTGTCTGAGACTTGTGTAAAATGGAGGCTAAGCCTACCCAAGAGCTGAGAGGTCTGATGGATACAATGAAGTGTTCTGGAAAGACTGGAGCCAGAGGATATGTTGAAGCATAGACCCAGTTCCAGAGAACACTTTCTGGTTGCTGGTGGGTGCATATGGAGGACCTTCTCTGGTGACACCCTCCAGGAGGAGGATCCCACCTATTTAAAATATTTTAGATGTTTTCACCAAAAAGAATAGACTGGCTCAGGAAATTCAAATTTTCCCAACCATTCTAAGATGGTTGCTCGCTAAAGTTATTTATTCATCAGGCTGAATTTTAAAAGTTGAAGGCAGCGATGCCTTTGAGCTAGAGAGGAAACAAAAACAACAGAGAAATGGTAAAGTGCTCTAAAATAGCCTAAGAAAAATTCTGAGCAACTAATCTTGCTGTGTTCCACTTGCGACATTTAGTTAGCAAGGCCAAGCTGCTAAGGCTTGATCATTGCTCTGGGGTGCTTGGCCATGTACTACTTCCTGTCTCACATAATGGTCCTTAGCTTTTCCCAGGCCTCAGAACCCATCCTGCTATGTCAGGAGCCTGCAGACATTACTGATGTCTCTAAAAGTGTCTTGCACTGCAAGTAATGATTTCAGGCACGTCTTTGGGAAACACACAGATATAATGGGATTGATTTTGACATTCATTTTTATTGTATTGGTATTGTGATTAATTATTATGGTTTTTCCTTTGAATATGGTCTAATAACTTCCCAAACCATGCCTAGAGTGCTAATTTCTTAGCATTAACTGCTTGGGGGGTAGAATCAGCCACAAGTCTTCTCCTCAAACCAAGGAGAAAGAGGCAGGATATTCTCATAAAAGAAGATTTTGCTAAATCTATTCTACGCATCTGCTTCTGTGACCATATCAGAGCTTCACGACAAAGAAACTTTGCCAGGTATTGAAATCTAATTAACTGTTATAATAATGCTAATAGCTAACATGTGCTGAGCATTTATGTGGTGGCAGGCATTGCTCTGAGCATCAGATGTGCATTAATTTATTGAGTTCTCCAACAACACTGAAGTGCTAGTGTTATCCGGATCCCAGAAGAGGAACAGAGGCCAAGAGCAAGCAGTTGCAGAGCCCTGGGCCTGCCCTCTTGCTGCAAGATTATGCAGCCTCTTCATCGTGTCTGTTAGGAGATGACTTGTGTCTCAAAATTCAGCTAGTCCAAAACAGAGGCAAGTACCCAACTGTACGCTAAAATTGCCTGGGATGAGAGGCAAGGTGGTCCATAGAATATGTTAAACTTCATGCACTTTATTCTATGTCCATAGAATCTTCTCAAAGTGGAAGCTTGTGCTTTGCTTGAGTAGAAGATGCAAGACAAGGTGGAGTGCAGGATTACCCTGCAAAGGCAGGGATTTTGTATGGAAACGACATGTAAGTGAAAGAAGCCACTCATAAAAGACCACATGTTGCATGATTCCATTTATATGAAACGTCCAGAAGAAGCAGTCCATGGAGACAGGAAATACATTAGCCGTTTCCAGGGCCTTGGGGGAGGAGCGGATGGGGAAATGGGAGTGACAGCTGGAGGGTAGGAGTTTCTTTTGGGGGTGATGAAAATACTCTAAAATTGATTGTGGTGATGGTTGCTCAACTCTAGAAATATACTAAAAGCCATTGAAGTATACACTTTAAATGGGTGAATTGTATGGTATGTGAATTATATCTTAATAATAAGTAGTTATTAATAATAGAAAATTCACGAAGTGTTGAGTCTGACCCCAGCTGCCTCAAGGCAGAGGCGGCTCAAGAAGACACAGGCACATGCGGATTTCATAAAATTTGCTTATTAGAGGAAGAAATGGTCGATTAATTAAATTTATATAAATAATTTATGTTGATCATAAAAAATTAAAAACACTCATAATCATGACACTTAGAAATAATCATTGTTAACATTTTTGGGTTTATCCTTGGGAATTTTTTCTATGCATTTGTAAGGTACAGGGAGACACTGAATCGTGCTACCCCTATTGCAATTTGCTTTTCTCACTAAACAACACTCTGTTGTAGGGGCTCTCCAAATGTGATGCTGGTTCCATTGGCATCAAACTCATCTGGGAACTTTGAAATGCAAATCCTAGAGCCCCAGCCCAGGCTTCCTGAATGAGAAGCGCTGGGAGTGGGGCCATCAGTCTTGCTTTAGCAAAACTCCAGGCGATTTTGATGCACCATCGAGTGTTAGAACCTCTGCTCTGCCTTAACTGTGTGTGCATGCAAATACATATGGATTTCTGTCCTAATTTCTAATGATTGATTTCCAATTTTTGGCTACTATAAGTAACACTGCAAAGATCATCCTTGTGCTAGCCTTGCAAACTTTATTTCCTCCCATGCATTCTCAGAAGTGTATGTACTGGGTCAAAGTTTAAGGCTTTAGATATTTATTTTCAAATTTCTCTCAAAAAGACCTTCTTAATTTGCATTCCTAATACAATATATGAGAATGCCTATATTTTTGATAACCCTGGCCATTCTTTTTTTAAACCCATAATAATGCAATAAGTAAAAAGGATAGACCATTGGGTTTTAGCTTATATTTCTTTGATTACTGGTGATAGTAAACATTTGTATGTGATTATTGACCATATTTCTTCATTTGTATCTTGTTTAAGCCCATTACCCAAATTTATTTTGAATTATTCTGTATATATTTTTTACATATATATATATTTCTGGTAGAATTTAATACATTGTCAAGTAGTAAGAATACTAATCCTTGAATATCACATATATTGAAAGTAGGTTTTCTGGTTTACTTGCCTTTTGACTTTCCTGCAGTTTTTTGCTGTTTTGAATAAACTTAAAATTTTAATGTTATAAAATTTTGTTTTGGTGACATTCTTTGAAGGGGTTTCCCATCTGGTTTTATATAAATATTTACATATCTTTTCTTAGAACCTTTACATTAAATTGTTTAATCCATATGGAATTTATGTTGCTGTAAATTGTCTTTTGTTTCCAGGTGGTTGCCCCTAGACTTTTTTTATTGACCAGTCCGAATTTTCCTGCTTAATTTGAAATTGTAACTTTATTATTTATACATTTTTTTGTGAGTTGGGTCTGCTTTTGAATTTCTTGGTCTATTCAATTAATCTGTTTCTACTGGAGTCAGTTTTGATTATCAGAATTTTAATACATTTTAATAATTGGGAAGAGATACTCTCCAGTCTTTTTTCTTCCCCTAGACTTTTTTTTCCTGGTTATTTTCACATATCACATACTCTTCAAATACACGTTAGTCAAGTTTGGAAAGAATTATTGGAATTTTTATTTGGATTACATTAAATTCATAGCATGAATTTTCAGTGTCAATATCTTTAAATATCAGGTGGTTCTATTGTAGAACATGTTATGTTTTCCACAATTATTCATATATTCTTTTATTTATTATTTAAAAATTTATTTATTTACTTAAGTAAGTTCTATACCCAACGTGGGGCTCGAACTCACAATCTCGAGATCCAGCCCATGCTTCACCCACTGAGCCAGCCAAGTGCCCCAAATATCCTTTTGTATTCCTGAGTAATATATATTATTTTTTCATATAGATCATCATCATTTTATGAGAAGATAATTTCTAGGTATTTTATATTTATGAATGCTATGAAGCACATATTTTCTAAGTGGTTATGGACACATTATTGATTTCTGTAGACTAATTTTATAACCATCCATTTCATTGAAACCTCTTATCAGTTCTTATATTTTCTCATGGGCTTTCCAAGAAGGATTGTGATGATGATTTTTGTCTCCAGTCTCCAGCATTTATTCTTGCTTCTTCATATTCTTTTCTAGTATATTAGTTGGTATTTCCAGAACAATGTTAAACAGTCATCACAAGTAGGCATCTTTGTTCTCATCCTGCCTTTTCATGGTAATGTCTTCCATTTTATAGTCAATCATGATGCCAGTTGTTAGTTTAAAAAAGCATGCTTTACATATCTGTATTTGTATACACACACATACACATACACAAATCCATCCATCCCTCCATTACGTTTGTTGGTAGCCCACATTCTTGGTATACTAAGATTTTTTTAAAAAAAACATAGGCATTACATTTATCAAATGTCCCTTCAGGATCTCTCAAGATGATAATGTGTTTTTCTTTCATTGCCTTATTTCAGAATTATTTTCCATTCCACATTTGTTGAGCATCTACTATGTGACTAGTTATTTTGCTAAAAAACCCAGATACACAGAGACAAATCAGAAAGGCTAAGCTGTTTGGTTTCCCAGCTCTTAGTAAATAGGAGCTGCCAAAGAGGAAGAAGGGTTGGCTGGACAGATGCAGGTGTGGTTATTCAGCTATGGTCAGGAAATGCCAAAGGATCCACATAGAACATGTATCTCTGCTGTTTATGTCCTGGTTCACATAGAACATGTATCTCTGCTGTTTATGTCCTGGTTACTCATTGAGATCTTTTGAAGGATCTCTTAAGCACAACACAGCACAACACTGCCTGGGGCTACTGAAACTGTTTCTGGGGATCCCTGGGTGGCCAGCGGTTTGGTGCCTGCCTTTGGCCCAGGGCGCGATCCTGGAGACCCGGGATCGAGTCCCACGTCGGGCTCCCGGTGCATGGAGCCTGCTTTTCCCTCTGCCTGTGTCTCTGCCTCTCTCTCTCTCTGTGTGACTATCATAAATAAAAAAAACAAAAACAAAAAACAAACAAAAAAAATAGTTTCTGTGTGTGTGTGTGTTGGCTGGGAGGATATAAATCAGGCATCTGGATTGATAACCATGGTAGGTAATGTGATGGTGCAATTGAATAGATGTCCGCAACTTCCCTACAGGGGGTGCTGTTAGTTATTACCAAACTGGGGTGGCTCAAGTTCGTCAGTGATATTACTGTTATTATCGTTACTGTAATTATTAGTTTGATCCATATGAAACTGTCATTTATATAGGCAAAGAATGGTCAACTCTATGATCTGACCTAACATTGTGAATAATGCCTGTTTATTATCTATCTGCAGTTGTGATTCCTATAGGCCACATAGTTTTGTTTTTATAACAGCTCAGTAAGGTAGGAACTAGCATCCCAATCTACGGCTGAGAAAACAAGCTCAGAGAAGTTAAGAAAGTTCTTTAATTGAAAAAAATAAAATAAAAGAAAGTCCTTTAAAGTCACACAGCTAGTAAGTGGTAGAGCCAGGAGGTACATTCAAGGTCAGTCTGACCCCAAATCTTATGCTTTTTCTTTGACAACAGGACAGTCCTAGGTCTGCTTCATTTCCAGGTTTTCACTAGTGGCACACTGACCCAGAGGGGGAATAAAGTGTGCTCATTTCAAACAATCCCTGACTGGAGAGAGGTGTGTACACTGTCGGAATTTCATAGCCTCCACTCTGTAGAGCTGGGGCTCTCAAAATGTGGTCTGCAGACCCGCAGCATCACCTGGGAACTTGTTAGAAATGCCAATTCTCACCCCACCCCAAAACACTGAATTAGAAACTCCAGTGGGTGGGACCAGCAGTCTTTTGTAAGAAGCCCTCTAGATGATCCTGATGCATGTTAACATTTGAGAACCACTGCCCTGGGTAACAGTAATGACTGTTAACTTGTACTGAGAACTTGCTCCGCACCAGATCTGAGCCCGTCCTCTGGGAGTCCCTACAAGGTAGGGGTTTATAATCCAAATAATTCCTACTTGTGCAGAGGCAGCATTGGAGCCTGAGAGAGGGTGAATGGATTGCTTGAGGCTCTGCAGGGAGCAGATGGTTGAATCTGGGTTTGAACCCGGCCCTCCAGAAAGAGTTGATGGCCTTAACCACTGTGTTCAGCCACTCTCTGCTATCACATGGAGAAGCCCACAGTGCCTCGTTCTCTGCAGAGTGTGTTCAGCAAAGGGTGGATGGAGAAGAGATGGTACTAATATAGGACCAGGGTTTGGGAGGAGATGACACAGCTTGTCTACGGTGACCATCCCATCCTATGGGAAGAAAAGGAGCCATGGTTTTGGCATAAAAGTTCCCATTGAGGAGGCTGGGGCATTCCAGATAAGGCACCCTTGTTTTCCTTCCCACAGGCCAGATGCCTTTATCCAGGCACTTTGCAGCAACTGCACTTCATCTGCAAAACGCCCAGTGTGAGTTGGGGGCTTTGTATGTCGAGGGTCTTACTGGGGATTATCGTAAGGCAAGAATAATGGTGATATTGTTTGCAGAGCCAAGGAGGAAAATCAGACCCGGGTGGAGGATTTATTTTTCTTCCATAAAGCTGACGGGGGGCTCTTCAAAAGTTCACTGACTGTGGCGCTAAGTCTCTCCGTTTGGAAACACTCCTGGATGGCATGGGCAGATTCCCAGCTAATACTGCGCACACCCCTCTATCACCCAGCATCCAATTCCCAGCGAATTTTGCAATATAGTGACAGTAATGGAAAGCAAAATGATCTCTAAATAATGGTTTAAGATGGCTACTTGATAAAGGGCACTGCAATAATTATGATCAATGGAGCATGGATTCAATATATATTGCCCATTTAGATGCACCAGATTAGCTTAACAGCTTTCTTTAATGTTCCGAGTATTTTGTGTGTGTGCTCCTGTGTGTGTGTATGTGTATGTGCATGTGTGTGTGTGTGTGTGTGTGTGAGAGAGAGAGAGAGAGAGAGAAGAAGGAGAGAAGAGAAGGGAGGACGGGAGGGAGGGAGAGGCAGCCCGCAAGCTGCTATGAGCATTACTTGGCTTCATATTGATCAATGTGGTTGAGGTGACACAGGCCGAGGGAAGGAAATTGAGATTCAGAAGTTGTGTGATCCATTACCAAGAGAAAGCACTCAGGTGTCATGTGTTTCAGACAGGGCCTTTGTGGAGGGAGGTAGAAGCAGGGAGAAGGAGTGGAGGAGAGACACCTGATATGAGTTTAGTCATTTTGCAGAGGGCACTTTCTGGATGACGATTTGGTGTAATCACGGAAATTAGGCATGCAGGCAGCCGGCCAAAAGAATCCCTCAACATCCCGGAGCACAAGCACCATCAGCTAAGTGAGCTGGACAGGACTCGTTTGAGAGAGCCGGGCTAGCCGTGGAAATGTGTTTTACCAGGAGGGGGAGAAATGATTGCCTTGACATTGGTCCTAATCCTCCCCTCTCCAGCCTCAACCCCCCTCCCCGCACACCACCCCCCGCCCCCAGGAAGGAAATTTTCCGTGACAGCCTGTCTAGAAATCTGGGTCCGTTCCCTACCTTTTATGTTTTTGGGTTGATCCCAGGTAACACACAGGGTCTGTGATCAGCGTGTAATGATGAGGGCAGTGTGCCATATGGGCTGAAATTCCTTGGGATAATGAGGATAAAATGATTGCAGTCTTAGTCCTGACTTGCTTTGATTTGTCAGTTAAAATAAAGGCCCCGTCTCCGCCCTTTCATGAAAGGACATCAGTAGGAAGTGTCACTGCTCACAGGAGGAGAAGCCAGTCCCCTAAGCCTGATAATCTCTGCCGATGTCCCCGCTGATTGGGAGCGGGTGCGGGGTTAATGGGCCCCGTGATTGTTTGGCCTGGAAAGGCAGCTGGAGTATAGGTCATAATGAGGGTAGCTAACTAGTTTGCTGAGCATTTACTATGTGCTAGCTGCAGCGCTTCCCAAACTGTGATGCAGACAGGAATCATCCAGGGAGCTTGTTAAAAATGCAGATTCTGGGGCACCTGGGTGGCTCATGGGTTTAGCATCTGCCTTTGGCTCAGGTTATGATCCCAGGATCCTGGGATCGAATCCCGCATCAGGCTCCCTGCAGGGAGCCTGCCTCTCTCATGAATAAATAAATAAAATCTTTAAAAAAAAATGCAGATTCTGAATCAGTAGGTGTGGGGTGGGGCCCAAGGGTCCACATTTCTAGTAGGATCCCGGTGGTGCCAATGCTACTGGTCAGCAGACCACACTTGGAGTAGCAAGGGTCCAATGCCAAATCCCATTTGATTCTCACACGAACCCTATAAGCTGGGTGCTACTGTAAAATCCTATTCTACAGAGGAAGCCGTGGACACTTTAAGAGGTCAAATGTCTTCCAGAATATCTCACAGCTCTTAAAGGACAGGTCTGAGACTGGAAACCAGGCATTCCATCCCTCCATCCTTCTCTTCCCTCCAGGGCAGCAGCCATGCATTCCTGAGTGGATGTTTGGAGGAGAGGCAGCCCGCAGAGTCACCCAGTTCAGATGGTATGAGCAAGAAAAACGCTTAGTTGTACAAAGCCCGGAGAGTTCTGGACTCGTCTGGTGTAGCAGCTAGTGTTTATTATTCTGACAAGGACCATCAGACTTAACCACTCACTGCGCTCTTCATGATTCCCACTTGCCCCTGGTCATCAGGCATCCAGATTTGTCCAGAGCATCAAATCATGAACCAGCTGTCCAAGGGGGTCCAGGATGAAAATGGATGCAAGGGGGGGCCCCTCACGGAGTCCTGGGAGGGGGGAAGGCGATGCTGGTGTTACTCTTGAGCCCTTGGAGTGGTAACGCTGAGCCTTAGGGCTTCACTCAGAGCTCATCAACACCTCAGACCAATTTTCGAATGCTCCAGGCTTGATTAAACCCAAGGCACAGTTTGCCAAGTGCTTCCTCCCCCACCTTAATTGTTTAGATTGTGTAGAATTTGAGTAAAATTTAATCCAGATGTTTCTGATTCGTTTAAGTTTAAATCACCAGAAAATGCTCTTAGGTTGCTATTTGATGTTAAGAGGTTTTTCAAGCATTTTCCCCCTTCTTAATCGGAGAGGTCACATTTGGGTAGGGGTAAAGCAGTCCCATGCACCTAGAGGTTTCATCTGATTTGATTTGAAAACCCATTTTTGTGAAATCTGAGTCAGAACGCCATTTTACTTTGACTCTCTTTTCAAATCCCTACCACGAGAATCTCAAAGAGAGAACTGGGGTAATTTGCATGCAGTTGATATCGGGGATTCTTGTCTGAAAAAATCATACCGTCAGCCCTTGCCTTCTCCAGCCACTGTGAATTGATTGGTGCTGGCAGTGGACACTCCCTTCATCAACTACAGGAGCAGCCACTGTACCAGGTGAGCATAGTGATTTCGCTTTATTTTGCTACCTGGGCATTTACTGAGCCAAAGTCAGCCAGTCTGGCACCAAGGGTCTGACAGCTGATAAAGGAGTTCTTAAGCAAGGTTGTAATCCATAGTCTAGGGCCTAGTGGTTCTCAAAGTGTGGTCTCTGGCCAGTAGCGTCTGGGAACATCTGGGAACTTGTGATTTTGTGAGCTCCATCTAGACACATTGAATCAGAGATTCCAGAGGTGGGGAGCCAGTGTTTGAATAAGGCTTCCAGGTGATTCTGACGCTCCCTGAAATTTAAGAATCACTGGTACAGGTCTCCCCGGAGTAATACGTATCATCTTACTCATAGGGTTTTGCCGGGATTCATGAGATAACATTGTCACATGATTGAAGACACTCAGAAGCAGACTCTATTTACGCAGGGCTCCATGAGTGACCTTTTTGATTGAGTTGGAAGGCCAAAGAAATCAAACAACCACTCAAGTTGACATTTTTCCCCTCTGAATTAACTTTATTTATTTATTTTTTTGCACAGCATCTGTGTTGAACGGCTGCTTAGGGGATGGTATAGATAGATAGATACAGCCAAAAGTCTTGTTTTAAACAGTAGCACCCTTGCAGTGAAGATTCTTTTGGGAGTCACTGTAGGTCTCTGGAACTTGAACAATGCAACCCCCTTGACATTCAAGCTCTTACGATGTGCACATAGCGGGATCACTGGAGTTGGCAGAGGGAAGTGACGGGGTCTCCTGTCTCCCTGAGTTTATTCGTGCAGCCTGACATTTGTCAGTTGTTAACTGAGTTCTTCAATATTCTGGTACTGTCCTAGGAGGTCTTGGGGAGATCCCCGCCAGACAGAGCTCAAGTTCCCAGACTAGAGGTTGACTAGGACCAGTACACAAATGGCCGATAAAACAAAGTTCTAGACCGAGCATTTCCCTGCAGCAGAGGGAGTGGAGGGCAGCCAGCAAGGGTACAGGGGTGGTTATGCAGGACTTCGCAGAGAAGAGGAAGCTTGGGTCTTAGAGGTAAGGATTCGGCGGGTAGGCTAGGGCGGTGCATGCAGGGCCATGAAGCCAGGATGTGCAGCGCTTCAGAATGTTCTGGGGTTCGGGGGGCCTGAGGGTGAGATGAAGCTGGAGACAATGCAGCCAGTTCATGAAACATCTCCTCTGACATCCGAAGTTCCTGTTATTCCTTGGAATCCTGTTTAAGCTACATTTCTTTTTTTATTTAAAGATTTTATTTATTTCTTCCTGAGAGACACAGAGAGAGGCAGAGACATAGGCAGAGGGAGAAGCAGACTCCCTGTGGGGAGTCCGATGTGGGACTTGATCCCAGGACCCCAGGATCATGACCTGAGTCAAAGGCAGATGCTCATTCGCTGAGCCACCCAGGTGCCCCTAAGCTGTCTTTCAATGAGCATTCAGTGGTATGTGTGCCATGATCATTCCCTTCTCTCCAGCTCTCCCAGAACTCTTGGCGCGCAGAAAAGCAGTGAGGGGTAGTAGAAAGTATCAGGGTCCAGAGCCAGAGACCCGAAGGGAAGAAGTGCCCAGTAGATGTCATCCCTGTGGTGCTGGGGTTGCTGCTGGAGGTGCTACCATCACCTGCAGGACTCAGGCCACAGTCATTTGCTTTAGTGCTCTCCTGCTGGCCTCACTGCTCATCACAAATTGACCATTCCTCTGCTCTCTACCTTCCCCTCTCCTGTGGTCTCAGAACATGCCACCTCCAGGAACCTTCTTTGGCCATCCCAGTGCATAGTAAGTCACCCCATGAACTTCCAGAACTTGCTGGTACTTAAGTATATGGACCCTCAGGATCTTATGTTTATTTGGTTCTTACTGAGGCTCATGTTTTCTCTCGCCACCTTGAGGAAAGACGCTAGTGGAGATGTGTGCCCTGAATGAGCAATGAGCATGCACGTGGTAACCTGGAAGGTTGGTTAACCCTGGAAGGTTGGTGACCCACTGCAGCTTTGACAAGCATCATGCCCATGGCTCAGATTTCTTCCTCTCAGAGAAGCTAAGCCATAAATCATGGGCCTACATTAACCATATAAACAATAGATCACTCGGACTTTTTTTTGAGGGGGTACAGGAGAGAGGGGTTTGTTGAAAGTGCAGGTGTATATTTTCAGATCTAAATCTGATCCTAGGACTCCTCTGCTTAAAACCTTCCATGGCTCTGTATTTCTTGATGAAGTTCAAACTCCTTATTATGGCTGCAAGCTGTGCACGGTCTGGGTCTGGCCACCTTCTTCCCCACCTTGGCCTTGGGGGGCCAGGCTCTTAGCAGACTCCAGGGCTCCCGGGGCCTCAAGTGGGCATTTCCTTTCACCACGGCACTTTCACCCATCAGTTTCTGTCGTCTCCTCTGTCACTTGGCTAGTCCCTGTTTCATAATGAGGGAGCTTCAGCATCACCTCTTGCAGGAAGGGGCTTCTGGTAATCTCTTTGTCTGAGTTCAGTGCCTTGCGCTGTGGTCTAGGAGGAGCTCCACGGACCACCCCTCATACTGCTCTTGTTTTACTTTTATTTTATGTCCTATATTCTCCCTAGGCGATGTGCTCCCTGAGGGCAGGGACCATCTCCAGTTCATGATGGGTAGGCCGGGGGCTCTCAGTGTTTGATTTCACATATAAATGAATACTTGGCTGCAAAGGTGGGAACCAGGGCCTTGCAGGTGAGCGTAGAATTCGCTTGTGTCATACTTTCTCGCAGGTGAAGTCCTTGCTGCAGATCTTCAGTAGCTTTGGGGCACCACAGCTCGGAGTGCCATTTGTACCTATAATAATATCTTTTACCAAGAGTTTCAGCAAATCCTCTTAAATGACTCCATTTCTGTGCCTTTATTGACATATATTCTTGCTCCTGAAAACCTGTCATGACAATTTCACATTTCAAAGTCCTGAAAGAATGTGCCTAGGTTGAAACTTTCTGCTGTTTGCCAGGATGTCAAATTTTATTCCTGGATGCATTTTTTTCCCCCAGTCGGCTTTTCTCTACCTGATAATGGAGGGTTATAATAGAAATGCCGCCAGGTCCATCAGCTGCAATGTGGTGAACATCACCGTTATAATACAGCCGGTGATGGGTACCTGAAGCCCACAGAATGACTCCTGACCGAACAGAAGAAGCAATTTTGAGGGGGTGATAAAGCACCCGACGCTTAAGGACTGCATCGTTCCCTCGACAGAATAGTTAGAGAATCATGTTAAAGAAGCGGGGCCATGATCATTATTTCTTTCCAAGTGGCTCTAAACAGTCCTAATAATGTGGTATCTGAACTTTTAATGACACTGAAAAAGAGGGCTTTCTGTTGTCACACATGTTTGCAAAAGCACATTGAGACAAAATCCCGGAGAACTTGCTTCAAAATAACCTGCCAGCCAAACGTTTGCCAAATGTACTAATTAGTCGCATTTACAACAACACTCTCTGGCTAAGAAATGGGATGAGGACTTTTGAGATGATAGAATGGGTGATATACAAATATTTTGGGTGAGACATAATCAGTTAATTGGTTTATTAAATTATAAAACCATTGTTTGCCCGAAAGAGCAATAAAACTAACTAAATGAATAGTCACCTCTTTGAAGACTTCTTACATTAATTATGTTTATGCTTCACTTGGAGCAGCCGTGTTAGACAAAGGGCTCTTTATCTTTACATGCCATAGCTACAATGTATTGTGGCTCAAATGATGGCACCGACTTTATGTCTACATAATTACAGAAATCTTATCCTCTTTGTGTTTGCACATCATTTTCGGTTTTTTGGAATAGTTAAACTCCATTTTACTTTTTAATAACATTTTAGAAATCATTGTGATTCAGGTAAACAGAATTTGATTGCTTTGATGGATTGAAAATGGTTAGCTCAGCCCGAGTTTATTTGATTTGTTTCTTCAGGGATTACAAAGAATAGGATTTTATCTCCAGACTGACAAAAGAGACAAACTCTGCATTTTTGCCTATGGAGTGGCAGTGCTGCTAAGCCACACAGCCCCTCCACAAGGGAAATACATTAGGTAGGAGGCTGGATTTTTATTCATGACCGAAGTTTTCATTCCATCATATGTTGGTTGGCGGATGGGCGGGGTGTGGCAGAGAGCAGAGGCATCCTTTACTCCTATTTTACTGAGTAGGATATTTTAGTAAGAGAAGACCAGGATTATTGCATGGTGCTGAATACGACGGGTCCCAGGGAGAGAATTTGGTGAAATAATGCCTGTCCTCCTTAGGAATGGTCACTTCAGGCAAAGGCCCATCTGCTAATTGAATGGGTTTTGAAAGGTGACATGCTGATTACTTGCCAGGGTTCACCCTGCGACAAGTCCCTGTGGATTTCCAGAAAGCTCTGATCCAAGACCCAGGCAGATTGCATGGTGTTTCTGATACCACCCTTCATTTTATTTGGAGCGACCCGACATTTGTACAGCAGGAAGACGTCAAGCAAATGTTGATGAACAATGCACGGAAAAGCTTCATGTTGCAAATACCCTTACTCACTTGGGAGGTGGGTAGGATCCCCTTACTTGCTGTTCCCTAGGAAAGTGCCATCCTGCTTCTTTCCCAAAACTTCTTTAAATCCTGGCTTCTAGGACCCCTGGGTGGCTCAGCAGTTAAGCGTCTGCCTTTGGCTCAGGGCATGATCCCAGCCTGGGGATGGAGTCCTGCATGGGGCTTCCTGCAAGGAGCCTGCTTCTCCCTCTATGTCTCTGCCTCTTTCTCTGACCCTCATGAAAAAGTAAAATCTTTAAAAAAAATCCTGACTTCTTGGGGAGTGGGCTACCGTGGAGCTGTGCAGCTGGCCAACTTTGAGTTGCTGAGCTTCGGAGTCCCCTATAAACTCTGTGGTGGGCAGTTAACAAAGAGCTGGGGGAAGGGAATGGGATTTAGGAAGAAAATCTCCATCTAGATTCCTGTCCTGTCTCATCACCTGTGTGACCTCAGACAGCACCTCCAAACCTCACTCATCTTTGTTTTCTCCTGGGAAGGATGAAATCAGTCCACACAAGCCCTTGACGCCGCACCTGACATGGACTGGATGTCTAATTCCTGCTTCCTGATGCTACTAAGTGTCTATTGGAGGAGTGGCCACTGCCTTGAGGTATTTGCCAGTTGGTTGAGTAGGCCATGCATAGACGAGGGACAAATATTTGGAACACACTGGCTCTGCTTTATCCTTAAGGTCCCTAATGAGGGATAGTGTTTTAACACAGCCCCTATAGGGTTACAGGAAATCCTGTTACCTCATGGTGGGGTCTTTTGATTGTGATGGGAACAGGCCAATTTCATACAGATTCCTTGCTAGGAACAATTGCAAACGTTCAGCAAATAACCACGTGTAAATAGGCACCAGGTCAAATCTCATTACAACCAACCCAGTTTATAAAAAGCAAAGAACAACCACCTAAAGTGTCCCTAATGGCACTAAAACGCTCCCAAGCCTTATTTGCTGGTTAATTGATTTAAGAAAGGAACTGATGCAATGAAAGTAAGAGCTTGGGTAATGCTTTGAAATTTTATACAATGCCATTTGGTTTTAATATAAACTGAATCCTGGAAGCATGCAGAGTAAACTCATCATCAGAATTAGGAGAGGTTAATCAGAGAAGGCTCTCAGGTGGAGGCAGTTTTTATTTTTTGTTTTTTGGAGAAGGGGAGGAAAACTGAGACTGGGAACATGGTGTCTGCACGAAGGCAGGAAAAATGAAAGTCACAGAAGAAAAAGAGGCCAGCTGTCTAGGTAGGGGAAGGAGAAAGCCTGGCCGGGATTAAAGACCAAGGGCTCCAGCACGTGGGCGTGAGGTCTTGGGCGGAAGGACCAGAACGATGGTGGAGGAGGAGCAGGACTTGCAGAGCACTCTGAAAACTGGGTCCCCCGCCCCCACTGATTTCTCAGGGCCTTAAAGCTTCGACTATACCATAGGCCCCTGAATCTCCAGGTCAAGTGATTTTTTTGAGCATCACTTGCAAGGCATTGAAACTGTCTTGCAGACACTGGTGCACAGAACCCAACTCCCTTTCTCATACTGTTTACAGCACATGCATCTGCTCTGCGTTTGTACCCATGAGTCTAAGTTGGCACATGAGCACCGGGAGTTCTTTGGGAATGGCAAGGCCACACAGCCAGGACCCACAGTGTGTGTGTGTGTGTGTGTGTGTGTGTGTGTGTGATTGTGGAATTGACAAGCAGAGCTTTCTGTGTCCATGGCCATGAAGGGTATATCCCTGAACAAGTTTCCCAGGTGTTCACACGATGGTCATGAGTTCTAAGGAACTGAGCTCAAAGACAATGCTTCTGCACCAGAAGCCAAGAGAATCTGTAGACAAAGACCAGAACAGGTCAGGCCCTGGGCAGGCAGATGTGTGAGGTCAAGGCTGGCAGGGTTCTGCACCAAAGAGGACAAGTGTAACAGGCATGAGTTGTGCCATCGAGACCTCCCATCAAGGGGTCAGAGGAAAGCCTCCAACTGTGAGCTCCTACAGGGCCTCTGAGCCATAGACAGCCCCTGCCCAGGGTCACACGAAGCCCACATCCAGGGATGGGATGCCCCCTCACCTCCCCAGGCAGGAGGCGAAAGACTGGGCCTTTTCACCTCAACAAGGGACAATTCTGACAGGCAATGACAGTTCCAGAGGTCTTAGGGTGTTTATAGTTTTGTGAGGCCTGCGTGCCTTACCCTTCTTCCCGGTCCCAGTTCTTCCCCTTCTTTTCACAGGGCTTGATCCCCCACAAACATTAGGCAGCCCAAACCCCATCACACATCACCGTCCCGAAAACCCAACCTACACACCAGTAGGAAAGGACCGTGAATGCCAAGAGGGAGAATAAGGAAGTTTTGTAGACAGCAGGTGCTTCCAGTTTGGCAGAAGCTGAATTAAGGAACCCACAGGCATCTACGGGCAGGAGAGCAGACGGTGTCCTGGAGGGTTTGGAAGACAGGACAAGGTGAGGGTAGCCAGATGGAGTGATTAGCCTTGAGACGACACCATTAGTGCTCCTAATGTGCTCCCTGGGGCAGGATGTCATGTTAGGGTATGGACAACCTGGAGCCGACAGGTGAGAGGGCAAGGTGTCGAATCTCACCTGGCTGGAAAGAAGGACCAGCAAAGAGATGGAAGTGCCGAAGGTAAGTCCCGGTGATAGCCTGAGTCTCCCTCCCTTGTTAAGCCAAAGCATCTCATCCAGGCCCCATATCTCTGCGTTTGCATGTAGCAGGTGGTTAAGGGACTACCGAGGAACACCTACACGAACATATCAACGTTAAAGCATGTCTGTAGCCTGACTCTGGGGGTTCAGAGGAGGTTGGCTCAGCCCAGGCTCTTGGGGACTGTGGGTACCTGTTGCTGTGGGAGAACTGAGTTTGTTTTGCTGCACCCAATCTTGTCTACGGCTCTGAGTACCTTTCAGAGGCGCTCAGGCCCCTGCTACAGAAAGCGGTGGCTGACAGGCATGTTTCCAGCCAATTTACATATATGTAAAGTCATCTGACTTGGTACTGATTTCTTTGCTTGTCAAACCTTCCCCTGTTACAGTTGGCATGCCATGTACGATTTTACATTCTTTTTGTCAATCTGCTCTTACAGTCTACTCCACCAACTGTCCCGCAAATGAATTTCAGAAACAATGACCAACGGTATAGAAAATGCCTTTGTTTGCAGAGGGATAGGTACCTCGAGCATCTTTCCCCCACAGGGATAACCTTGTATCTGAACCTTGCTGGAAGGGGGGAAAATGCATGTAGGTTTTGAGGAATAAAAAGGACTTCACCTCAAGCATAGAGTTCTGGAATGTGTGTGTCTTCACACTCAAGGCAATCAGCTGATGATTAATTCCTCATGAAAGCTAAACTTAGAGCAATTTTACTCAATGTTTCCATTTCTAATTTGCCTTAAATATAATTTAAAGGGAGGAAAGTGAGCATTTTGGAGACCTGGAGAGAGCGAATTATGTGAAATACTATTAGGTTCAGTTTATGCCCTAGATTAACTTTCTGGTAAAGACACGTGAAAGAGTCCCTTAATTTGGATTTCTTATGTAAATATATATGTGATCTCTGGAGGGAAAATTCTTCATAGAGTGTAGGGTATAGTCCATTATGCTATTTCTATGTTGCTTGCAAATTCAGAGAGGCCTTTGAGCTATGACCTCTGAGGATAGCTACAGACAAGCAAAACCAACACCTAAGCATAAGGGGTGTGTGTGTGTGTGTGTGTGTGTGTGTGTGTGAATTTAGCAAATTGATTCTAAAAGAGCCTCAGCTCACAGAAAATGATTAGACCCAAAGAATCCTATCTGCCTTTCCCGTGCACTGGCCTGCTCCTTAGCTGAAATGTACTTGATGGTAGAGAGCCCCGTTTTCCATTTTAGACACAATATTTTAGTCTTACTTCTTTGAATCTGGCTTCAGATCTCAACCTTGTGTGCATGTGCCCGTCCAAGTACTTCATCTGGCTCGTTGGACGTCTGGGTCTTCCCTTTGGCTGGGCCAGGAATTCAGCATCAGAACCAGGTCTTACTTCTTAGTGAACAATAGGAGGCCTCACAAACTTAGTGCACCTGTTTTATTGATGATTAGAAACCCAGCCTGTCAGTGAGTGAGAAAATATGGCAATCACCATGTCCCACTGGTCTCCACTGCCAATATCAGTGCACTGCAAAGCCTCCGATAGATGAATGATTTGGAGTTGATGAGATTCTTCGGTTTGTAATCTCATAGATGGTACAACTGTTCATGACGCTTTGGTTATTTCCCCAATGGAATGCTCTACCTGCCATTCTTACTACCCTCAGAATATATCACTGAATGTTCTTTCTTGATACTCGTCTTCCTCACTTATTATCATAAATGATAATTTCCTCTTACTCATAAATTATTAGTACTCCTCAGTGCAGATAGTCATAATGATGAGGAAAGCAATTGCAGCCATTTATTGAGCATCTTCCATGTGCTAGGCACTGTGCAAATTACTTCATAGATTTGCCATTTAATTTCCCCAATACTTTTAGGGTAGAGACATTGCTCTTCCCACCGAATGAGAAAACTGACATCTAGAGAGATTATGCAATTGTTGGAAGTCATACAACTACAAAGTATGAGAGTCTTCAGGTCTGTGCAACCCCAAAGCCCATGCTTGTATGTACTGTGCTGAACTCTGTTCGAGCATGACAGGAGCTCTGGGGTACAAGAGTTGTTTGTGCACTGATGTCTCATCAATTTCATTACCGCCAACTCCTGGTGCATATGTGCAAAAAATTCTCCGGACCCAGAAGGGCTTGGCTGTAAAGGATATGTGTCATCAGCTTGATTAGATATTAATTGGATGTTTAATATATGTTTGTTATGTATTTATAATATGCATCAATTCTTGTCCAGTGCCAATTAAATATCTACTGGCTATTTATAATTAATTATTTATTAAATATTAGGTAGTGATCATGCAAATTTTAACTTTCATTAGAAATGTAGAGAATTTCCATTTTCTTCACATTGTCTATATCTGGATCTGGTATTGCCAGCTTTTATTATGGTTGATATGACAGGAGCTGAATTCCATCTCACTGAGGTTTTGATCTTCATTTCCTTCATTGCTATTAGGTTGTGTGTTATATTTGCCTTTGGGTTTTCTCTTCTGTGAATTGCCTGTTCATGTATTTTTCTTTTTTTCCCCCTGTTGGGTTATTTGCCTATTAAAAATGGATTTATTAAGATTTATAAGAATTATTTATATAGGCCAGATACTGAGATTTCACTGGTTATGTATGCTGCAAATATTTCCCCTAATCTCCTCTGTTAATTTCAAGGTGACTTTGACAAAAGTTTTATGCTATGTAATTGTGTACAACTATCTTTGCTTTTGAGGGGGGCAGTGGTGGGTAATTTTGCATATTGTTTATAGATAGTCTTCTATATTTTATTCTAAACTTTTAAGTTTTCGTTTTTATGCTTGGGCATATAGTACCTCTGAAATATGTTGTTACATTTTATATAGTTTGAAGTACAGTCTAAATTTATTTTTGCACAGAAGAATAACCAATTCTCCCAGTAGCATTTCTTACGAGTGCATCCTTTAACTCTGATTTATAATACCCTTCTCTCCTATATCAAATTTCCATGCATATGTGGATTTGTTTCTGAACTTTGTCTTTTCCTGTGCCAATACTGATTTAGTTAATGTACCTTTATAATAAGCAAGTCATGCTTATTTATTCTTCAAATGGCACTTGTTATTCTTAGGCATACGGATTTTAGCCTCAGCATGCCAATAATCTTACTGAAAAATGAACTTGTCTGATGAATTAAATTCACTGATCTTTGCGATGTTCAAGGGTTTGCTTGTAATAGTGTAGTGGGTTTCACCCACCAGGTGAATTCATTCATTAAAACGATTCATCTGCAACTCACTTGAACTAGCTTAAACCTGAATGTTGAGACACATTTTTAAACCCTCATTCTGTGTTTAATTAAATAAAAGTCAGGGTTTCAGTCAATTTGATTAGGAAACTGAACATGAGGTCTACGGGTCGAAGATAGTAGCTTTGGGGCACTGTAATTGTAGATAAGAATTACATGAAATCATATGAGAAACGAAGAAAAGTCGTGCCTGCTTACAATGTAGCCTTCTAGATGCATTTTACAAATCCAGCCACCAGAGGGCAGAATGAGCATGAGAGTCCCACTGGCTTCCCTGGGCGGAGGGAGGTAAGAGTCTGTCCCCACTAGGACTATAGCGTGTTCAGTGTGTTGAGCGGGTATAAACGGTTTTTGGGAGAGTTGTTTTTCAGCTGCTGTTCAAAATGGCATTTCCTGCTGGTCTTATCAGTTCAAGTACTCCCCCCTCCCCAGCACAGTGAAAAAGAAACTTCCTTCCTAATTCTTGAGATCAAACCTTTGACTTTTGTCACAAGGAAATGCTGTTTAATGAAGCTAGAAAGGAAAAACCCCCTCCAGCCACTTATCAGAATCTCAAACATCCTAATGGAAAGTCAAGTGACCCACCAAATGAAATAGGGTAATGTTTCCAATGGGGCAATTTTCTAGCTGACCACACTATTGTGTTTCTACTGATAAAGGGTCCTATTTATTTAATTGAAAGTTGATGGGTGTATATTTCATGGCCTGGGCATTATTTGGTGGCACCCAGTCCACATTTTTTGTATTGCCAACACAAATAGCGTGCTTTTCTAGAATACTGGTTTTTCATAAATAGAAAGATTACACACTTTATAATTCTCATTGCCAAAGGAAACAAGCCACGATGCTAATATAGTTTTTCCATTTGGGCTACGTAGAGGGAAAGAGATGCCAAGTCTTCTGTGGGGCTGTACCTTCAGTTGTGTGTCTTGCTGAATGCCTGCTAGGCATTCTTCATTGTTTGAGACATTGGGGGGGACACTATCTTGCTTTTAATGGATTGAATCTCGTTATGGAGAGATGTCTTCAAATTGGGGGAAGTCATTCATAGAGCTAAAACAGAAGATCATCTAAAAAAAAGGTGTTAAAAATCAGTTAAAAAAAGATGTTTAGTATGGATCTTGGATTCGACTAAATATACGGTAGCTATGTTTATTATTATTATTATCTTATTTAGGTTAAAACTTCCTGTTAGAGGCTTTCTTTTGATTCTCTATGACATTCTTTCATATTTGTCCTCAAAGCAAAACCACTAGCTACAATCACAGCTCAAACATCTCCTCCCCTGGGATGCTTCCTGCGACTTCATCAGGCAATATCAGTAACTCTTTCCCTCAATTTCCCTTGCTCTTATCACTGGTATGATTAATGCTGGTTTGCATGTTCATGTCTCTGTTGGGCCTCAAGGCCATCGAGAACAGAGACCATGGGTTGCTGCTCATCTCTGGGTCCCAAGCACCAGCATAGAGCTGTTCACACAGCGCAACTCAGCCAGTATTTCTTGAATTGAAGAGAAGGTCAATACTTTCTCCCAGCCCTCATACATAATCTTTGGAAGGCACTTCTGAGCTTTCACTTAACCATCCTGGAGAAACCCAACAGGCTGTTTGGATGCTAGGAGCTTCAGCCACATGGCTCAGCTCCATGCAGACATTCTGGTTGTGCGTGTTCTCCAGGGCTCTGTGATATCCGAAAACTGATTTACATGAGCTTAAATCCAAGGCTTTTGACACTTCAAAAAGTTGAGTTTTTCTCATTCAACATAATAAATGGCTTTCCTGTGCCCAGGAGTGTAAGGTTTATGTCCTGGAAGGACAAGGAAGAGTAATGAAAAGAACATGGCTTTCTGGGTCAGTGAATAGGTACTCAAATATTGGCTGCATGAATGCAAAAAATGAGTGAATAAATGATTCATAGAATTGAGAATGTTAAATACACTAAAAATAATGCATGCATTAGTACTTACTACATGCCAGGAACTCTGTCAAGTGCTTGCTTTAAATTTTTATCGCATTTCCTCTTCAAAACTCTTTGAGGTAAGTACTCCTCTTAGCTCCATTTTACAGGCAAGAAAACTGAAGCTCAGAGATGTTAAGTCTCCCAACGCCACACAGCTACTAAGTGTCTGAGTCAAGATTTGAACCCAGGTGTTTTGATGCTAGAGCCCGTGTTTTTAACCCCCACACATAAAGCAGAGTTCCTAGCCCATGGAATACGTTAGATAAATAATAAAAGTGCTCCTCTTTTATTAGCATTAGACTCGCCTTTAAGATCCCCAGTGGGGAACAAGTTCAACTGGGGGGCATCACTGGGGAATGGGACAGAAGCCAGAATTTGCCCTCCTAAATCTGGCCTGAGTGATAGAAGGCATCTTTGGCCTGAAGAAGTGTAATACAAAGAAAATCCTAATTGCTACAGCTAAGTAATTAGAAGATCCAACCTATAAATCATAGTGCGGCAACCCCTTTAATTATGTGCACAATTAAATAGGTGACTAAGGCACATTCTTCCCTAGATGAGCATATTTAATATCCTGTAATGGCAACAAGTTTCAAGCTGATTTATCGTTATTTTGTTTGGTCAGATGATTTTTCTGCATTTTAATGTGTTTTGTAGTTACATATTTGCTGTGAACAAACAATGCTTTTCCCAGGTAGTGCGCTGTAAAGGACTGGCTTCACGATTTGTTTACTATTCTTTTAGGCCTCGCAGAAATCAAACAACATTATGTACTTATTTTTAAGTAGCTGCACTAAAATCTTAAACAGCCTCCTTAGAGCCTTTCTTTCTCTGCCAGAACGTACACACACTAAAATATTTGAAAAAAAAAATGATGAGTTTCCTTTAGTGTCATCTTTTATACATGGATAGAAAGTTTTGATATGAAGCTCTAGTAACTATACAATCAGAAGCACCTATTAACTCTGAAAGGGTTTCTTAATTCAGAGGTGCTAAAGACAACACGTTTTAGCATGCACACAGTATCACAATAGGCACACCTCTGAGATTTAGAATAGTAGTAATGATAATAATAATATAACAACATTTGAAACATGCATTGAAAAGCTTATGTTTGGATTCAGCAGAGTACTGGAAAGACCCCAGGCTTTGGAAGCCAAGACTTGAGTTCAAATCCCAGCTCTGCCTCTCATATAGGTTAGTTAACTTCATTGGAACTAAGTGCCAGTAACACAGGAAGAATCCCACTTGCTTTGCAGAGTGGCTGTGAGAAGGAGAGATGTTGCATACGAAGCCCCCGCACGGTGCCTGGGGCGCAGTACGTACTAGCTGCTGTTGCAATTGTAAGTGCTAGCTGCTGTTGCAATTGAAACCCAAATAAATTCAGGCCTTCCTATGCACAGAATCCAAAAGAAGCTCCAATCAGACGCCAAAACCCTTGTCAATAATTTGTGTGTCCCTGCAGGACCCTTTCTTGAGAAGGCAGCAGAGGAAAGACTGCACACATAGCACACAGCCAAACTTCTTAAATATCTTCTTTATTTATCTTTCTCCCCAAAGTACCCCAATTCATTTGTCTCCCTTTCCAAAAATTCCAGCCCATCCCATTCCTCACTGCTCTCCCCCCCCATCTCCCTTAGGCTCCCTTTCCTAACCTCCTGGGTGCTTTCTTTTCTCCAGGAGAAGCTCTGAGCCCTCCCTGCTGCAGGGAGGCTCCTGGGGTCTCAGCTTCTTCTGATCTGAGTTTCCCTCAGCAAACCCAGCCCCAGGAGCCAAGTGCAGAGGACACTCTCCTCGTTGGAAGAGCGAGGGAGTTGACAGTGCTCATGCTTTCATATTTGTTTTTGTCTGTGAAGCACTATCAAGCTCCATGCTTGATAGATGTTGTTTGTGAGAAGTAGGTTAGGGTATTAGAGTTTGTGCTTTCTTCTTTTTCTTTCTTTCTTTCTTTCTTTCTTTCTTTCTTTCTTTCTTTCTTTCTTTCTTTCTTCTTTCTTCTTCTTTTTTTTTTTTTTTTTGAGATAGAAGAGGATGATTTGGAAGTATAGGGAAGTAGTGGGCTAGGGGAGAAGGTAAAAGAGGAGCCAGGGGGAGGAGAGAGGGTGGGGTGTGGCCTAGGGCAAAGGAAGAGTGGGAACGGTTCAAGGGAGCTGGCCTTCCTGCATTCTGCCTAAATAGCTGGCACAAATGGAGCTTTCATCAGTGTTCTAGGCCCCATGATGTGTATCATCTATTTAATTCTTACAATAACCTGGAACTCGGAACTTTAGCATCCCCATAATACAGATGAGTCAATTGAGGCACAGCAGATTGAAGTGACTTGTCTGAGGTCACAAAGCCAGAACTCAGAGCCCAGGTTTCACCGTGTGTGATCCTGTCATGCGGTCACAGAGAGCAGGACCCAGGGACAACCTCAACACTGCAGATCAGTCCACGCTGAAAAACCCTTTCGGAAAGAAAGAAGGCTCTGGAGGCACAACTATATCCCCGGTGCTTACAGCTATGCTAGACCATGGCAGGTCCGTAATAAACATCTGGGGATGGACAGACAGGCCGATGAGGAAGGGTATCCATTGGGAAGGGAACATGTGTCAGCACCAGAGGGGGAAAGCAGGCCTCTCTCTGCAACCATGAGATTGAAATTTTCCCACCTACAAATTCCAGACAGGGGATGGGCCAGTATCAGGGTTTCATGTCACAAAACAACCAGTCACCCAGGGAGACACAAAGCTGTCAAAAAAGTTTGCGAAGATGGCATGGTGGCAGGGGATGAGCAGAAATTGCATTTTTGTTTTTCCTTAAAAAAATAGGGCCTTGGGAGATAGAAAACCTATCTCCTATGAATAACCTTCATAAGAATGACACAGACATAAGCATCAAATGATGTAAGTGGAAGCATCAGGAACAGGAATCCTTCTCCCCCCTCCCCCGCCACCCCACAGAACATTGCAGACAGGGGAGCAGGGATGTGTCTGGATGCTGTTTTGCTTTTGTTTTTCAAACAGTTCACAAGGAAATAAAAAGGACTTTCCTAGGCTTCTGACTTAAGGGCTCTATTTAAACAGATGCCATTACAAACTGGTAATACCAACCCTAAGTTAGCTGCGGCCTCACGGGACCTCTCTGCCCCTGTGGACATGGGAATTGTCGCTGTGCTTCTTGGTGGGATTGGAGATAAAAGCAGAGGACTCTTTGTGGAAGGTTGATTTAAAAAAATATTTTCTAATATGGTTTTTCAGACTCTATGTGAGGCCTTGGATTAGCAGCCAAAAATGAGGGTTACTCTTTCCTACACTCCCCTAATTCTGAATCTGCTGAGCGCTACCCATCCTATTTAGTGCGAAGAATTTCACAGGAGGTAAACAGCATCTAGGCATCACTTACCTCCTTTGATGTTTAGCACAATTTACAATGAAAGCTTTGGGAGACATTTAAAACCGTGCAAGGTCCTAAATCATTAAAGGAATGTGGTGCTAGCCTTAAAAAAATGATAATAGAATGCATTCGACAATAAAGCTGCCAAATTTTAGTAGCCTGTTTGCTAGAGGCTTTTTTGGAGAAACTGAGCCAGACTGAGAAAAAAAAAAAAACAAACCCCCAAAAAAACCAAAAAAGCAAGCACATAGCAGAACTGTTATTACACAAATAAGGAATTGTCATTACACAAATTAAATGGGATTAACACAGGTAAAAATGGAAACAAAAATAGATTAGCTAATGACATAAAAAATGCTAAATGATCTGAATATAATCACCCAGGACACCTTTTGGGGGTGTTGGACAGGCCTGTCATCAGATCTCTGGGTCCCTGTAGCGACTATTGGGGTCATCTATTCATAATCCCTTATCCAAAGGATGAACTATTTAGCCTGTTCTGCCTGGACCAGTCCCAGTTCAGGTCTGCTATCCTGGTGTAAAATGGAAAAAAAAAAAAACCACCAAAAAACCAAAGAACAACTTTTCTTATGGGAAATTTCCAAAATATACAAAATTGTACAGAATAGAATAATAAAGCTTCTAGTATCCTCATTTTCGCTCTTGTACTATTTTTAAACAAATCCCAGTCACCAAAATTTTTTTAAGGTTTTATTTATCTATTCATGAGAAACACACAGAGAGAGGCAGAGACACAGGCAGAGGGAGAAGCAGGCTCCTCACAAGGAGCCTGATGTGGGACTTGATCCCCTGACCCAGGATCACGACCTGAGTTGAAGGCAGATGCTCAACCACTGAGCCATCCAGGCGTCCCCTCAGCCTCCATAATTACAAAAGATAGAAACTTAACAAAAAGCATCTCCACGATGCCATTATCATACCTGAAATAATGAAGTGTAATTCCCCAATATAATCAAATACCAAGGCAGTGTTGAAATTTCTACTTTTCCCATAAGTGTTATTATAAATGCGTGTTTTTTTTTTCAGCTTTTTGTTTGTTTGAACTAAGATTCACGTAGGACATGCACTGCAATATTTTGACCTATCTTTTGAGTTTCCTTCCATGGAAGATTTCCTCTCTATCTCCTTTTTCCAACTGATTATTTTGATGTCATTATTAATTCATGGATTTAAGTATATTTTATATACTTTAATTCATCACATTATCTTTACTGGTACTCAAATTGTCCCATGTTTGGTCAGTGGCAATGTCTTCAGTTTGGCTCTTGAGTTCTTTGACAAGATCCCAATAGCTTTTGATAACTCCCTTGCTTTTAATATAACAGGAGGTGTCAGGTCCATCCTGTAGAACACCCCCTGCAGTGCTGGAATGAGCTATTTTTCCAAGAAGCCCTGTGTCCTTTCAGCAGAACATAGTACTTAGAGACCACATTTGGAGCACTGGGGGGCTCATTCCTACTATTTGGTCATGTTTCTAGGCCTTTTCAGTGGATACAGCTAAGAAAAATTTAAAGGTGAAACATGTCATGAGTGTATGCTGATACTTTAAATTCAAGTTCAGGATTACAGGGTTTTTACGTAAAGCTTTTGTCTTACATTCATATCTCCATTTTCTCCTGCCAGGAATACTGAATCACCACCAGTCCTCGTGGCAATGTCTCCTGCCATTTTCATCCCGCAAAGCTTATTATCTAGTAAATTTCTCAGGAAGAGCTCCTGAGAAAAATATTTGGGGTACTTTCATGTTCATTATAGTTTATCTGTAGTATTTAGACTTTAATGTCAATTTGACTGGATTAAAAAAATATAAAATCACAATTTCCCCTGATTATGTCAAAGATAGTCCATTTTCTCTTGGCATAAAGCATGGCTATTGAGCAATCTGATGATAATCGTAGTTTTTCTAAGTGACTTCATCTTTTTTGGGTGCCCATAGGATTTTTTTTCATAAAGTCCAGTTGGTTTTCAAGATGACATTTCAATGTTGGTCATTCTGTTTTTGTTTTTTCAGTTCCATGATATGTTCCTTTAATATGTACAGCTAATCCTTGAATACCTTGGAGGCTGGGGCACCAACATACGTAGTTGGAAATTTGCATTTCACTCCCCTAAAAATATAACTAATAATAGCCTACTCTTGACCAGAAGCCTTATTGATAACATAATAGTCAACACATATTTTGTACGTTACGTGTATTATATGCTGTATTCTCACAATAAAGTGAACTAGAGAAAAGAAAATGTCATTAAGAAAATCATAAGGAAGAGAAAAGACATTTATGGTACTGTACTGTAAAAAAATCCATGTATAAGTGGACCTGAATGGTTCTAACTCATGCTGTTTAAGGGCCAACTGTAATTTCAAGCAAATTTTTATTTCAGAAAAATTTCTGGAATTCTAGTTTTCAGTATTTGTTCTGCTTTCCTACTTTGGTTTCCTTCTTTGAGGTGGAGGGGGACCTCCTATTATAATATGTTGTTTCTTTTTCTTTTTGACCTCTCTCCCATATCTACCATCCTTTTTTAATGCCTTTTTGTCTATTTCTTTTTAGTTGAAAATTTTTTGGCCTTTTTTTTGCAAGGTGTTATATCTTGTTGACTTATTTATTTCTTATAACTCAGTCTTCACTTATGAAATGATTTATTATTTTATTTCTAAATTTTTCCTGGGCTCTAGAACTTTGTGTCTGAATTTAAAAAGTTCCAACTTATGATTTTCTTTCATATTTTCCATAATTTCAATTTTAAACTTTTTAAGTTTTAAAAAGATTTTATTTATTTAAGAGAGAGAGAGAGCATGAGCTTGGGGAGAGGCAGATGGAGAGGGAGAGGCAGACTCTCCACTGAGCAGAGAGCCCAACATGGGACTCCATCCCAGGACCCTGGGATCATGACCTGGGCCGAAGGCAGATGCTTAACTGACTGAACCACCCGGGTGACCAATTTTAATTTTTTTAAGCATATTATTTATTTATTCATGAGAGACACAGAGAGAGAGAGTGGCAAAGACATAGGGAGAGGGAGAAGCAGGCTCCCCGTGGGAAGCCCGATGTGGGACTTGATCCCAGGACCCCGGGATCATGCACTGAGTCAAAGGCAAATGCTCAACCAGTGAGCCACCCAGGCATCCCCCAATTTTAATTTTTTAAAAAGATTTATCCCATTTGAGAGAGAGAGAGAAAGAGAAAGAGAGTATGTGTGCAGGGGGAGGGGCAGAGAGGGGGAAAGGGAGAGAAACAGACTCCTGGTTGAGTGTGGAGCCCACAGTGGGGCTCAATCTCAGGACTCTGAGAGCATGACTGGAGTTGAAATCAAGAGTCAGACACCCAACTGACTGAGCCATCCAGGCACCCCATATTTTCCATGATTTTATAGCATCTTTAGCTCTTTAGCTCATTTTGAAATATTGGTTGCATTTCCTATGTACTTTGTGGGTGTGTCTGACATGCCACTTATTCTCTTCCTTAATCTCTTTTTAAAAAATATTCACTTTGTGTAGGATTCAACTGTGATTATGTTTTGCTGGTTATTATCATGTAAAAGGAGTTTTCCCTTTTAGGTGGGAGTGGAGAAGTTAGAATATCTTTTTCTAGTTTCATGGTTTTAGAGCTCTCTCCTCCTCCTCCTTCTTCCTCCTCCTCTTCCTCTTCCTTTTTTACAGAGCAGTAACAAATACGTCTTTATAATTCAGAGAACTGCCCCCAGTGCTGCTTACCCACAGTTTTATTGGGATCATTTTTTTTTTTCCTGTCCCTATGCTACTCTGTGTTATACTTCCAAAGAAGAAGGAAGGAAAGGAAATTTTGCTTTATTTTTTTGGGCATTCTAGGACCCAGGTTATGCAGTCCCTTAAGATATTTTCATAACATGAAGACTCCTAACTCTGGACACGAAGACTCCTAACTCTGGGAAACGAACTAGGGGTGGTGGAAGGGGAGGAGGGCGGGGGGTGGGGGTGAATGGGTGATGGGCACTGAGGGGGGCACTTGACGGGATGAGCACTGGGTGTTATTCTATATGTTGGCAAATTGAACACCAATAAAAAATAAATTTATTATTAAAAAAATTCTTCAAAACAAAACAAAAGATATTTTCATAAACCTTTGTACTCACCCAAGAATTAGTAAAAAAGTCTGTTGCATATTCAATTGTTTCAAGTTGACCTGCCCCGTTTCCTGGTCAGAGTCAGGATTTAGGGATTCTTCTGTCCTCAAGTCAATCCATTCAATAACCCAGAGTTTCCTTGTGCTTTTTCCTACACAGATGCTGCATAGATTTGGTAGCTCTTAAATATTTAATGGTTTGGAGTTTATGGGGCTACCTTTACTTAGTTTTCTTCAGTAGATGTTGTTCATGGGTTTTGGTTTTGTTGTCTTGGTGGCGCTGTCTGTAATTATGGGCAGATTGGAGAGATTAGGAAATGACATTGCCACATGCATATTGTCAGCATTCCCTCCCAGTGCAATCCTTAATAGCAACCCCTTTACTCTCAGAAGGGAAGTTTGCACAATAAATTGCATGGTTGCCCTACTTATCCTGAATCAGAAATCCAAATGATTCTGGAAGCTGAAAGATTTTGCAATTCATTTGGGTCAATTCCAAACCCTATCTGAACTCACTTGATAGCAGAGGCTGACCTGGTTTGACTTGGAGCTGTGAATACTTTTTATTTTTTCCATTTACTATGAGTATTCATTCATTTTCCTTCAGAAGTATTCATGTCTTTAATTTTAGAATATGGCCTCAGACCCAGTGATGATGATGTCGTAATGCACAGTGGACATCCCCATTTTAAAATATGAAAAACTGTAAAATCTAAAATACTTTTGGATCTACAAAGTCCAGATAAGGAATTGCAGATATGTAAGAGACTTCACCCCCCATTGCAATGAGAAATTACAGCAGGTGAATTTCTGTCCTAAGCCAGCTGATCTTACTTTTCCTGCAGTTAGGAATAGGGCTGTGGCCACTGGTGGGGCTTGTGTGGCATGTGACCATAAAGCTACCTGGGGCAGGAGTGTCCCACTCCCATGCATGGAGGGACAGAGAGGTACATGAAACAGGTACAAAAAGGCCAGCTGTGAGGAGAGACCATGGACTGGAACCAGAAAATAAACACTGCTTATGTCGGCGTTCCAGTTTATGATTTCAATCACTCATGAGTCCTTCCTTTTTTAAGGTTCATTGAGCTATCCCTGTGTTTTTCCAGTAAAGCCCACTCAATTGCTTTAGCCAGCTGGAATGGATTTTTGCTACTTGCAACTGAAAGGCCTTTAATAAGCCACCCATATGGGTGTTCTCTCCCAATGCCATCTTCACAAAAAGGGTCCACTGGATCTCAACACAAAGTGGTGGAAAGCCGGCATCTAACCTCTGACTTGTTGACTCATTGATTTATCAGAGAAGTTCCAGCCTAGGGCTGTATCAGATTAAAAAGAAAAAGGATGTAAAAGAAGAGAAGGCATAGTCTTCACTTTTGGGAAACAAGTTAAATTTAATCCATGGTATTGTCTTTTTGTCTCTTCCCGTCTCTACCAGATAATTCCCTCTCAGGCAGCTTGAACATCTAAAAATAGTCAAAAGGGCAGCTGCAGAAATGATAAGAGGGTCTGACGAGGGATAATCTTATGGAAAATGGAAAGTACAAAAAGTCCTTACATGTGGAAGAACTTGTCATTCATTTATTCATCCAACAAGTATTTATTGGACACCTTCATGTGTCAGGCACTGATCTAGGTGCTGGGGAGGCGGCAGTGAGCAAACCAGGACAAAATCCTGGCCTTTGTAAAGGTGGCATTGTCCTGTGGGAAGCAGAAAAGAAACAAGTATTGTAGGTTAGATGGTTGAGAATTATGGAAAGCAATAAGTGGGAAAGCGGCAGGGAGATTATATGTGGAGTGAGGGCTACAGTTTTAAATAAGGCATTCAGGGAAGGCATCACCAAGAAAATACACTTGAGCAAAGGCCTAGAGGAGGAGAGAGAGCAAGCCATGCAAATATCTGGGTGTAGGGTTCCCCCCCCCACTAAGCAATTCTCCAACATCAGTTGGGTGTCCTACATTCAACTCAATTTGGACACGATCTACCTGGAGACAGTGTCAGATCCCACAGGTTAAGGGCTCAGTCCCACAAGACTGTCCTCCTTCTGTAGACACCAATCACAAGTCCACGTTGTCACCTGGGCCCCTGGCCTACCAACCTGCTATAGATCTGAGGTTCCTAGGACCTCCTCTTTGATTAATTTGCTACAGCAGCTCACAGAACTCAGAGAAACATTTGTCCTACTAGATTACTTTAAAAAAAATTTATTTATTCATGAGAGATACAGAGAGAGAAGCAGAGACACCAGGTAGAGGGAAGAGCAGGCTCCATGCAGGGAGCCTGATGTTGGACCTGATCCCGGGTCTCCAGGATCACGCCCTGGGCCAAAGGCAGGAGCTAAACCGCTGAGCCACCCAGGGATCCCCTATTTTTTTCTTTTTTAAAAGATTTTATTTATTTATTTGACAGAGAGAAAGAGCACAGGCAGGAGGAACAGCAGAGGGAGAGGAAGAAGTAGCCTCCTGCTGAGCAGGGAGCCCTATGTTGGGTCTATCCAGGACCCTGGGATCATGACCTGAGCCACCTAGGTGCCACAAGACTACCTATTTCTTATGAGAGGATATAACTCAGGAATGGCCAGATGGAAGACATGCCCAAGGCAAGGTATGGCGAAAGGGGATGGAGTTTCTATGTCTTCTCTCAGCATGCCATTCATCCTAGTCTCCAGGTGCTCAGCACCCTGGAAGCTCTCCAACCTGTTCATCTGGGTTTTTACAGAGGCCTCATTACGTGGGCATGATTGATTAAATCATTGGCCATTGGTGATTGATTTAACCTCCAGAGGTTGGGGTGTGGGGCTGAGAGTTCCCACCCTCTCATCTCATGGTTCATTCCCCAGCAACCAGCCCCCACCTTAAGGCACTGTCCCAAAGTCACCTCATTAGCGCAGCAAAAGACCTCTCTGTTACTCTCCTTACTTAGGAAATTCCAAGGGTTTAGGAGCTCTGTGCCACAAATGGAGGTGAAGGCCAAATATACATTTCATATTATAAATCACAATACCACGGAGGGCAAAGTGGAGTCAGGGAGAGCGTCTGGGAGGCTGTTACAGAAATTCAAGGAGAGGTAGTAGTGGCTGGGTCCTGGGAGGTGGATTGGAGGCAGGGCTCCTTGCTCAGGACCATGTGTGTTCCTCTTCCATCAAATATGCCCTGCTCTTCTGGGAGTTTTAACAGTGTGCTATTTTTATAATAATTACCTGTTGTAGGTTTATAGGGCGTCCCATGTTTGATGTAGCAATTTATGAAACAATGGCACCATTTTGCACCTTTCATCTTAAGGTTTTGAAGAGGATGACACATTTTTTGCTCTGAGGAAGCCAATTAATTAAGCTGATTCCACCCTTTCCACAGCAAAGGGTGCTACTAGGCCCATTTCAGAGGTGTTAAACTGAGGCCCTGAGCTCCCCACGAAGCCCCTTAGCTCTCAGTCCAGCCCTGCGAGTTCCAGGAGTCCAATTTTGATTTCTGAATATCCTCATCCAAAACTTTTTGAACTTCTGGAACAAACATATAGGTCAAAATGGGAATTATTCCGGAATAATTCTGGGATCTTCATGGTGGGGAAAGGGGCAGGGATTCTAAACAGGAAGTTGAGCCACCTTCCCAGCTATCTTGGGGACTAAAGATTTATTCCCAAAGATGGGGAAATTCTGCTCTGTGCTCGGAGAGAAAAGGCTGAAGAGAGGTGGGTGGCAGGAGGGTGCTCCTAGAGAAATTGAGTCATGAATGTGTTTGCCTGCTTTAGCAATTCTGTGTGCCACTCCCCCCATGGCATCTGCCAGAGTGACACATGCTCTCAGTGGGTCCTGGTGAAGTTCTTGCTTCTTCGAGTATGAATCTTGGGTTAAAAGAAATACATTTTGTGTTCCTAAATGCAAACCAACTACTTTTTTTTTTGGTGGTGCTCAGCCAAAGTCACAGCAATTTATCCCAGTGCTGGAGGAGAAATTGCCCGTACTAAGTGCCCCCATAAGCCCATGTGCACTCAGTAGAGGCGTGGAATGGTGCTGGACTCTATAGTGACTTGAGGCATCCTCAGGAGTTATAGGACTTCACACTGTGTATGGTCCATGCTGACTGCAGGCCCCCACCTCTGTGTGCTCCTCTCATCCCTACTTCTCTGCTGTGGGATCAGAGGCTGAGTCAGGAGCCTTCTGAGTGGATTTTAAAAAAGTAGTAGGTGCTCCAGAAGAGAGTGATCCATTGTTTGTAATTGGAACCGATGTGCACTTGTTTGCCAAGAGGCAGTCAAGTTTACGTCGGCATTTTTCTTCCAAAGTCATGTTCGTGTGTAACTGCGTGGGCCGATGCTACTCTCGGGATTTAGGAACTCAAGGTAGTCGAGGGTTCTTTGGATTCAGGGCAGATTTAATCGCCTTTGCTTACTGCAAGTGAGAAACTGCTTCCTCCAGGCCCTGTTCCTCTGTGTCTCGCGGTGGAGGAGAAAACAAGGCAGCACCAGCCACATATGCGTGTGTGTCTTTTCTGATTGGTCTTGGTTTCAGCAACAGGCCAGCTGGCTGTGTAGGGAAAAAGAAAGAGCTCAATGCACACTGCCTGCGTTGGTCTGAATTTTACTGCTCTGCCAAGGACTTAGAAGGGGCAGCATCTGCATCCACGGCTGTCATGGGCATTCAGGCTCTTGGATAACAAGATAAAGGGCAAAAGCTGAATTTTCTCGTGCCAAGAGGAGGAAGAGTATCAGAGCCAAGAAGATCAAACCACTGCTGCCGAGAGTGGCTAAATGGTACCCATTAACCTCTGTCAGTGCTGGAGTCCTGCAATGGGAATTGTGCCAGAAATCAGCCCTGAGTGAAAAACAAGGTTTGGCTGGCTCCATATTACCCTAGGATGGCGGCATGGGAATTTCCAGTAAAAGAAGCTAAGTTGTTCCATCCCCAGTCTGTAAGGATGAGCCCGGGGTTGGAATCAAGCATTCTGGGAACTGATGAGATGCAGGTCCATGCCTTGTCCCGTGGAGGAAGTGGACAAAAGGAGTTCCTGCTTGCTGCGGTCACGCACCTGGCTTGCAGCCACTTCAGACGGGGAGTGTGCATATCATCACGGGCCAGGAGTTGGCCCACGTTGAGTGTCTGTCTTCTGAGAACTGCTTCCATGTTTCCTGTTGCTGGCATCTGGGGGACTCGCAGTTTTCTACTGCCATTCAGATTCACTGGCTCTGTGCTTTCCCCTGGCGAGGAAGGAACACTCGCCACATGTTGAACGGTGGATGTATCGATACTAGGATTTCATGTGTTTTGCTACAGAGAAGACTGGAGGTACGGACCACCTGAGAGTTCTGCTGGGAAACCCACAAGCAAACCCCTACAAACCACTCCAGAGGAGATCTCCCATCCTTACTCTTTGGTAGATTAGCAGCCTGGCTTAGCTTCTTAGCAAAACCCACCCTTTCCTCTGCTAGTGCCACTGGACGGATGAATTGGGGTGTTTACTGTCACCCTAAGAAGCCAAACACCACACTGAGTTTTATGGAGCAGTTATTAACAAAACCATTTATTCCAAGCCAAAGAGCCCCCAAAATTCAGCCAAGAGCCCAAATAAGCATCTCTGCAGAACAGTGGCCTCCTATTGGCTGAACAAGTCATATTTCAGTAGAATTGTTGGTTTTCATCACTTCTGGATCTTCTATTGTTTGGGTTGTCTTTTTCCAGACGTTTAAGCTTTTCTGGCCACTAATATTAAGGAAAAACATGACTTATTGTAGGAGTCAGTTTTGTTTCTATCAAATGTAGCAAGTCTGCAGAATCCTGGGCTTGGATGAGGAATGCCATTCCACTCTGTCTCTGGGATGGGGAGGTAAAATCGGAGCTTGGATGTAGGAAGTCTTTATTAAAGGAAATCTAATAAGCCATTTTTGAGCAAACATAACCTAGAACGTTGTTTTAAAAACTGTAGGTTATAGCCAAAGTAGCTCCTGACCTGTGTTAAGAAAAAAGTGAAAAAAAGAACAAAACAGAATGCATCAGAGCACATCACACATAATAAAGGTAAGAATCATTTCTCAAAATTTTGTTTCAGTTGCTTGGATATAAATTTGACTGGATTATAATGGAAAACATGTTGCATACAGCAGTTCATAGGCAAGAAAGCTTGAAAATCACTGTTCGTGTCCAGGAGCCAGGAGTCTCTAGGTTCTAGTCCTAATTCTGCTGCTGCCTCCATGAACTTGGGCAAGACCTTTTACTCTTCTGGGTCGCCATTTCTCAACTGAAAAATGAAATTGTCTATGAAGTCTTCTCAGTTCTAACATCCAATAATCAAAGTAAAATTCTCAAAGGAATCCATTTCAGCCTTCAACAGTTATCAATAAAAAATTCTTCTGCGTAGTTAACTTCTTTTTCCTGCATTTTGGAAAGAGATGATTTCCCAAAGAGCTCTGAAACGTGCAGACCACATATATGAACACAGTCCACTTCGGCACATTAACTGAGCTCAGGGACAGAATCTGTGGGTTTCCAACAGCAGTTTTGTACGAGATCTCTCTGGTTACCCTACAATTATGTTTTGGCTATATTTGAAAATATATACAAATCCTCTTTTGGATGGGGGAGGAAGGCGGGTGGGGAAGGGCAAGTAATTGCTCAGGAAATGCTGAACTTGGTTAATTTAGAAACCACTTCCAGCTAATGTTGAGCCTTGGGCCACTCACAGTTCCTGCTTTGTATTATGACTAATGGAATGTCAACGAACCATTGATCTCATAAGAGCAACCAAGGAGACCCAGAGTAAGCAGGCCTCTTGTGGGGAGTGACTGAGAGCTTCTTATTTCTGGGCTGCGGTGCTTTCCAAACAGTCTTTTAAACTATTGATTCCTTCGTTCATAAATTCATAAGAGCATAATTTGGAGGACATTTTTGCACTGCTGCTTGGATCTCATTAGGCTTATTTGGTATCATCTTTCAAATTAATATCTCCCCAAATTCTCATGGAGGAAAAGCAGGGCATCTCAGGCACAACCACCAGGCAGCTGTGTTCTAGGAGTTAAAATGTGTAACTTTAGGAACATGGGTTCTCCTATATAGCTGGTACATGGGTTCCAGGAATGAGAGAGAGCTTCTAAGGACTAAGTCTTAGTCCTGAAGTCAAACTTGTTTGCAACAAAGCAGCAGTATACGTTTTTGACTATCATCTGCATTCATGGTGCTTGAATTCCACCAGGACACTTTGTAACCTCACCAAAATGTCAGAACTGGAAGGAAGACCTGCACACCATCATGTTAAAAACTCTTGTTCTCAGAAGAGCAAAACAGGGCACCCGCTTGTAGCTACCTTTTCTTAGGAAAGATGCATTAAGTGCTTTTGCTTCTTTCCATAAATTTTAAGGAGAGCTTATATTGTTCTTGGAGGTTGATTATAAGTAACTCACTGGCTAATTGTGGATGCAGCTTTGTTTCATGTTGACTTTTGTGACACTGAATTTCAGGACTGGTAAACACAGTGCTGACCAACACCGTACAAAAACATCTTCTATCCACGAGCCAGTCCTCTCAAGACTCAAAGCCTGAGATGCCTTGACATGTACAAGAAAAAGTTGGGGAGGCTTTTATTAGCTTTGATTTTGACCCCCTTCTCATAAATTATGCAAAATGTGTCACTTATATGAACAGCCCAGAAGAGCAGTTGCCAGTTGTAATATAAAAAATGATACCACGGAAACTGAGACCTGGTTGTGGCAGATACCCTGTCAAAGGAATGATTTATAATCTGGGAATACAAGCAGCGAGAGAGGCCCACCAGCTAGGGCTGTATCATCCAAAGCAATCAAATCCCGCAAATATAAAGCAATTTTGTATTACCATTTCCAAGTGCTCCCCACAATAAGGACTCTTGTATGCCCAAGTTTAATATTCAGAGCAGAAACCACAAACTCGAGCAGCCGCTCCTGGTCAGGATAGTTAATAACAGTTCCCAGGCAAAGGCATGCTGCAATAGCATCGCTCCGAGCAGCTGGGGATTTGCTCGTATGGCAGCCTCTCTTGCTGAGAAGTAGGAAGCGATGGTAGGTCAGACATCCATTTGCTTTATAGATTGATATAATTTCATCAGAATTTATGATGTGGGAATTACTGCACAGGCAAGAAATGTAATCTAACCTTCATCTCACACAATGCAGAAAAGATATTATGTTTTTGAGAAAAATACACTGCCTTGTTGAATCAGCTTGCGCACGTGCATTCCTAATGGGTTTCAATATTTCCTTGGACAAGTCATTGCTATTTGCACTGTCTGTATTAAATTGGCTTGTCTAGAAGACGTTTTTTACAAATAATAAGAAATTTTGATGCCATCCCTTCTTTCATTTTTCTCAAGTTCTGGCATGTGAGTTCATTACTGGTAAATTTTAAACATCTGTGGGTGTAATAATAGTTTATCCTAATTTCTCTAGCCCATATTTAAACTTTTTAATATCCAAATAGTGCAATAGCATATATGATTCTCTTTTATCCTTAGGAGGGGTTCATTGAGCTTCAGTGGTCAAGTAGAGTAAATATTGATAGCCTTCAAGGACCTTTCATAGATAATCATCACGGTGAGTCCATAAGTCCTGTTGTTTGGCTCTTGAAGCCATTTTGATTACCTTGAGTTCTATAGTCTTCTTCCGATGGGAATCTGAATATAAAATATATTTTAAAAGGAAGGGCTTTCAAGATGGCCCTTACCCGTGTCATGTAAACACTAAACATATCTTGAATCAAAAATTCTTTTCATATAATTTAAAAAAGAAACAACTTGCAAATATTAGAGCAATGCCCCAAACTGGAAAGTCTACAGAGTATCTTTTTGTAATACCTTTTGATTTCTGCTAGTGACATGAGTGTGTAAATGGCCACAGTTAATCAGGACAACCCAAAGTCACTGTTTTAATTGTGCTTCGTTGAATTGCAAATATGTGGTAGAGTTAAAATGTACATAATCTGGAACTTAATGAAAATAGGTACTTAATAGAAGGCATATTTTATCCAAAGAGGAAAAATACTCATGTTTCAATGGCTGGTGTCTCCAAATAAAAATGGCTATTCTTCATTTGTACCTCCTGCCACACACCATACCAAGGTGCCTACATCCATAAGTCATCTCTGGCCTCGCTTCCTGCTCTGCTTTGAGGTCACCATTACTAGGCTCATACTTCAAATGAGGAAATGGCTGTTTGAAAGTGTTAAGTGCCTTGCTTAAGGGCTCATGAGCAGGGAGGGGTAGAGCCCATGTTCAAACCAAGGCTTGTTGGATTCCAGAGCCTGGATTCTTTTCAGTGTTTCCTGGAGCTCTTCATTCTAGAAGTCTGGCCAGGTTAGGGCTCCTTTCAACTGTTTCTCGACCACTCTAAAGCCTCTCCACATTTTTCTTCCTAGCTATCTTTCACTAAAGAAACTCAGTCTTTTGTAAGATAGAACCAAAAGTCTGCTGAGGTGGGCAGGGTTCAGGAAGCCATTTGTTTTTGTAAGGAAAGAAGAATAGGATCAGAAGCATTGAATGATCTTACCCTCTTCTCCTTTCTTCCTTAACCAGGACTGTGGTGGCTGGTGCTGCGGTAGGCATCTTGTAACCATGAAGCAGAAACTGAGAGCACTTCAGGCATGTTGTCTTGACATTGCTAAGCAACTAAACTAATGCCCACAATGTCCTATCTCCAAATTACTTGTTATATAAGAAAAACAAATGCCTGTTTAAGATGTTTTAAGTAAAGTTTTTACAGCCAAATTTCCTCCAAGGTAAACCCACCCCATCATGTGGAAAACTCATTCAGTCCTTTTTTTTCTCACAGGAAAGACAGAGGAAAGATTTTCTTTCCCCTGAACCTCTGGAGAGCAGAATCTGGTGACTGGGTTCTGGAGAGAAGCCACAGGTGGGATGTTTATAAGGTCGGGTACCCTAGGCACACTAGTGAAAGACTCAGAAAGTGGGGGGAACCCAACAACACTTGCTATCACTCGAGAATCACCTTATTATCTTACTAAATCCATTCTTTTTTTGGGGGGGGGGCTTCTTGATCACCTAATAATAAGGCTTGAATAAAATTGCCAGTGAAGCCTCATGGGATTTAACTTTCCAGAACCTCTTCCCACTAGATCTGTCCAGCCTTTTGTCCATCTTGACTGTTCCATTAAAATCAGTTGCCATATTTAGAAATGAAAATATAAGATTCCCAGTTAAATTTGAATTTTAGAAAAAGAACAGTGTTTTTTTTTTTCTAGTGTAAGTATATCACATGGGATATTTGACGTACAGTGTCCCATGGAATATTTGAGACATATTTTATCCGGCAACTTTAAGACTCGGTCCTTAGCCCAAAGATTTTCCAGCAGACCACTCCATAAAGCCCTTTGTAATTCAGGTACTGGATCCCAAGTAATCTGCCTGCTTTGCTTTATTTTCCCATCTTCATCATCTTTTATTGTTTTCTTTTGTTCCCACATTTGTTTAGCTCCTCCAGTTCCTGTGCCTAATTGATGACTTCCATCTTTTAAACTTTGGCTCTTTCTTAAGGACAGAGATCTACCAGAAACTCTCCCTACACACACACACACACACACACACACACACACACCCCTCCCTTATAGTCATTCCCTGGCAAATCTTGCCCTCACAGATGCTCATGCCCTCTGGCATGGGGGATGGAGAACAATTTCTCCTATGCTAATGGACATGGCTGGTTTATTCCGACTCCAATGATGAAATGTTGTTCTCTAATTTATTTATTGGGCAAGCAGTGATTGAGCACATACTATATGATAGGCGCTGTGGGGGAACAATGAGTAAGACATGATACCTGCCTTTGAAGAGTTGCAGAGATGACCTAAAAGCAAATGATTGCAGAGCTATCAATACTAATAGACAATGAGCAACCCATTGTGGGAGAGAAGGGGCCCTCTGGATTTACCATGGGCACAAATGTCACTTATCTTGTATGGCTGCTCTTCTCATCCCCTGTCCAAATCTATTGTTTCCCATTGACTCAGTTTTATACAATTTCCCACTGGACCATCAGTTGCCTTCTGGATGCATGGTACCTGCCTGCCATGTACTCTGTAAATTCCCTGAGAGCAGGTACAGGGTCTTTTGTATTTGTCTACCTCAGCATCTCTGGCACAGTGAAAGGTCCTCAAAAGTATTTGCAGAGTGAGACATTGATGTGCTTTTTAGTAGGGCTCATGTGTCTTTTATAGGGCTAGAGCACAAGTCGGTTGTTGACCAACAATTAGAGATCATAGCTTTGGAATTTATGGTCACTCGTCAAATTGATAGAGTCAGGCAAAAGTGGTTTACATATAATTCTCAATTTTGTCTAAATTACACTCTCCTGGGGGCCATTCCTTCTAGTTACCCCCAAACAGGTCTGATGTATTATGTTCAAGCATTCCTATACAATATTTATATAAATAATTGCAACGTGGAAAGTCTTCTTCTCTTCTGTAATGTGTCATCACATATACTTTAGGGTCCCTTTTGGGATCCTTTTCATGGGTCGGGGCCTCTGCACGCTCTGTGTGTTTAGAGAATCACTTCTGCGTGTTTGACTTTTTTGTAGGTCTGTTTTTACTTAAGAGCACGCAGGAATGGAAATGTAGCTGTTAAATTAATCTGGCCTTGGTGAAATATGTCTGCTTCACTAGTAAGATTACCAAAATTTACATTTTCGTCACTCTTCAGTACAAGCAGGATTTTAACTCCTCTCTGCTAGATCTTTCCAGAACACATCTCAGGAGACCCAACTACTCCAATAATGATGTCAGTAATGTTGGGGCAAAGTGAAAGGAAGAATTAGCTTTATTAGTGTAGCTCACTTTTAACAGTTGCGTAGGGATGAGAGGCGAACAGTGGGCTTGCAGTCGACCAGGGCTGGAGAGTGTGACTGCCTTACCCTCCTGCAGCTCAAAGTCCCAATCAGATTGTCATGTTGATTGGAGCTACCTAGATGACAAGGGTGCTTGCACAGAGAAAGTTGATGAAAAGGCAGCTCTTCTAGATTTTTCTTTGGGGGAAATGTGTTTTCCTTACTTGTGCTAAAAAATAGTACTGCTTATTATTACTGCCCAAGAAAAGTGATAGGTGTTGTTCAGCATTTTGGATTTGTACAATGTCGAATGGGTTAAATGACAGAATGATCCATGTATTCAGTTTATGCTGCAGAACCTCTGGTTTGGATGAAGTCAGTTAGAATGTACCTCTTGGCCAGCTTTTCTGTTTGTTTGTTTCCCCTTCCACTGTTATCAAATCTAAGGTCTTATTGCTATAGACATGGTTTGCTGCAAAGCCTCCTCACTGTTCTGGCACCTCCAGTCACTTTCCCTTATCCACCTTGTGTATTGACTCCTAACCAATGTCTTGAACACATCTCCTTTAGAGGGCCTCGTTGGAACCATGATCAAATGGGTACAGCAGGAGTCTTCTCCACTTAAGTTCCATCAACAAATCTTCAGCCTTTCCTGAATCATAGTCACTTTTGGAAGTTTTAACAATGTTTGGTGGGTGGAATTTAAGAATGAATGAATAAACAGAATTAAATATAGCTTTTAAAAAAGGTCTGAAATTTGAAAAAAAAATACATCTGAAATGAGTGTTGGTCAAAAGATGCAAAATATTTCTGAGAATGGCTGGAATTTATATTGAAAGAGATAACAGAGGATGCAGAACCATGAAGCATGTGCAGCCTGATGTGAGGAGAGAGAGAGAGGAAGAGGGTGAGGAGGAAGGATGAGGAAAGACAAGAAAGAAATGACTAAAGGAGGAAGCATAACACCAGCTCATCATTAGCAGTAGCAAAATTCAGAATGAAAATATGAAAATTAGATAAGATAGTAAAGATGAACTTGAATCATATGAGCTGAATATATAATAAAAAAATTGACCAAATGGAAGGACAAAGAATAGATCTAACAGGTAAGTAGTAAATTCTTGAAGAACACAGACTATGTATATACACGGGAGGTTGGAAGTTGAGAAGGCTCACGGAGCTAATGTAAGAGAGGTGAAGACGAACACCCAACCCCAGCCTCGTGAAAAGGAACATTGCTAGTTTATAAGTCAAAAACTGAGCTTATCCACTAGAGAGAATAGAACAGAGAGTCTTTTTATCCCTTCCCACTTAAATGACCAAAGCCAGAAACAATGAAACAACATTTCAAGGAGAAATCATGAGACTAAAGAATGCTTGTCATTCATAAGGGCAACCGGAAAAAAAAAAAAAAAAAAAAGGTAACCGAGTCAGTAGTTCACTTATTCAATGGATAAAAAACAAATTCCCTCCCTCTTTCTCTCTCTCTGTCTCTTTTTTCTCTGTCTCTGTCTTTCTCTCTCTCAGTACTTATAGAGTTGTAAGGAAACATGGAAGGTTTCTGGGTGAGCAGTGAGAGACAGCTCCCCAGAGGTCTGCAGGATGAGAAGAAACAATCCAAGGGAAGAAGTGAGGTAGGTGCGTGGAAAGGGATGGTGGGGGAAGGCTGCAGCTGCACCTGGTGGACAGACCGTGTTAAGGGCCTTATGAATCTACCCTGAAGGCCCTGGAGAACTGAAATGTTTCAGTCAAGAGAATAATACAACAATTTTGCATTTTCAAAACTCCTCTGGATGAAGGGGGGGTGGAATAAATCAAAGATGAGTAAAGATTGATGGGGGAGTGATGAGTAAGGACAATGTTTTAGTTGTTCAGACAAGAAATGAAGGCCACGTTGGTGGTGGCAATGGGTGTAGACAGGAGCAGATGGATTTGATAGATAATTACAACGTAGGTGAGAGGCAAGCAAGGAATGGAAGAGGGTGGAGTTGGATATGACATTGATGTTTTTGATGGAGCAAATGGATGGGGGAATTCAGAGGAAGGAGCAGGTTTGGGGGGAAATTAGGGGCCACACATGTAGGTAGGGGTCAGGATCTGTGGGTTTGGGCTGGAGATACTGATTTGAGTGACTTTGGTATGATGAAGGTGATTATGTTCTAGGAGTAGATGCAGGTGACCAGTGTGCATATATAGAATGAATTGAAACCAAAAAGTATTTTCAGAATAGCTGAAATTTTATTTTATTATTATTTTTTTAAGATTTTATTTATTTATTCATGAGAGACCAGAGAGAAAGAGAGGCAGAGACACAGGCAGAGGGAGAGGGAGAAGTAGGTTCCATGCAGGGAGCCCAACGTGGGACTTGATCCCGGGTCTCCAGGATCATGCCCTGGGTTGAAGGCGGCACCAAACCGCTGAGCCACCTGGGTTGCCCAGAATAGCTGAAATTTTAGAACATTTATAAACTAGGTATCTTTTTTCATCAAAGAATGTTGAAGGATGCAATGACTGTGAATCAATAGCCAGTGAAAAACAAATAAGTAATAAACATTAAGGAAAGTGCTGTTATTGACAGATCTAATTGGAGCTACTATTAGACTAAAATAATTTTAAATTAAAAAACCTGAAATCGTGGGGCACCTGGCTAGTGCAGTCAGTTGAGCACGTGACTCTTAATCTCAGGGTCAGGAATTTGAGCCCCACATTGGCTGTAGAGTTTACTAAAAAAAAAAAAAAAAAAAGAGTTTACTTAAAAAAAAATTAAAAGGGAAAAAATAGAAATGTTTCAGAATTTTAGGTCAAAATGAATGGATCAAGGGAAAAGAGGGAATCCCAGAATGATAATGGTTTTTGCCTGCTCTAAGAAGTAATCCAAAGTTGTTTATGACAAATATAGTGAAATATTGTATTAAGAATGATTATCAAATGTTTTACTGTAATAACTGTAGACATCCACGAGGTGTCATCTTAGCCTACAGGCCAAAGAGGGAAAGAGAAATCTTCAATTACAGTGTAATCCTAATTCATATTAAATATACACAAGCCAGAGCAGGGACTTGTTTTATGGTAGGTGTTACTGATATCTTCATTTTACAGATTGGAGACTGAGACTCAGTGAGGCAATGAGATTTTAAGCCCAATGACCTTCCCATGGTTTATTATTTTTATAAGAACCAAACAATATAACAAAAGACAGATCAAGTGTATTAGTAATTATTATACTCTTGTGCAATTATGACTGTCCTAAGCATTTTGATGCTGTCTGCACATAGTAGGCCTTCAAATGAACACTTTCCATATGACTTGATTAATTGATTGATTAGCCAATTATTTAAAACAATAAATATAAGTGCTTAAAATTGCTCTCATTAAAATAAATGCCAAAATATCAGGTGCCTGAGTGGCTCAGTTAGTTAAACATACAACTCTTGGTCTCAGCTCAGGTCTTGATCTTAAGTTGTGAATTCAAACCTCTCATTCGGATCCATGCTGGAATGAAGCCTACTAAAAAAAAAAGCACATCAAAATCACATCCTTAATCCAATAAAGGAGACACACTTGAAAGGAATATATATATATATATATATATATATATATATATATATATATATAGTATACATATGTATATATTGTACATAATATATGTATATATATTTGTATATTGTATATGCGTATAAAACATGTTAAAGGCATGGAGAAAGTGACATTGAAACAGAAAGGAAAGAAAGGAGAATGTAAATGATTAATCACAGTAAATAAGATACTATGTAAGAAAGTGTAAAGTGACATAAGATAGGACATTGTGTGGGGCACCTGGCTGACTTAGTCTGAAGAGTATGGGATTCTAGATCTCAGGATCATAAGTTCAAGCACCATGTTGGGTGTAGACGTACTTAAATAAATAAAACTTAAAAAAAAAAGGATAGGCCATTGTATAATGACAAAAGACAGACTAAAGGTACAAGAATTCTAAAAATATAAAATACTTTTAAGAAAAAAATCTGAAATTGTAAATGGAAAGCACAGAATACCACTAGAGAAGATTTAGTCTTCATATTCTCTTCCTAAACATCAAATATCAAGTGAACAAAATACAGACATTGAGAAGGTTGGAAGAAAAAAAAAAAAACAAAAGAGAAGGTTGAAAAGAGAAATGATGGTGGAATTACTACATTCCTCTTTATAGATCCTCAGAATACTTAAAAACTGATCACAAAATAATTTCACAAGGAAAATCTCCATAAACTTTAAACCCTCAAAGTACAATTCTTTAAAACTATATGAAATGGACTCCAACAAACTACTCAATATTTCAGAATTTATATGTATTCTAAATATGTATATATGAATTATGCAATCAGCTTCAGAGCATGTAAGAAAACTAGAGTTTAACAATCTATATAGAAATAAGTAAATACATAAAAAGATAAATAAACAGATACAAGTTCTAACAAAGCAGAATTTAGACTTTTTTCCATTACATTTTCTTATTCTTACAGAAGGTAGACATCATATCTACTTTTAAGATCTTAGAAAAGAGAGAAAACAATAAACCCAAATAGGTAAGTAGAAGGAAATAATAAAGACACAAGCTGCTATGAGTAGATTATGAATATAAAATGGAATAATTGGGCCACTTGGGTGGCTCAGTGGTTGAGCATCTGCCTTTGGCTCAGAGTGTGACCCGGGGTCCTGGGATGAGTCCTGCATCAGGCTCCCTGCATGGAGCCTGCTTCTCCCTCTGCCTATGTCTCTGCCTCTCTCTGTGTGTGTCTCATGAATAAATACATAAAATCTAACAAAAAAGTGGAATAATTGATAAGCAAATTCAAGCACTGGTTCTTTCAAAAAATGAATGTGTTAGAAAACCCCATGGAACATGTAACTGGAAAGAAAAACCAAGAAAGAAAATTATAAATGAGGCAAATAAAACAATAAAAATAAGGGTGATATCACAAAAGAGATGTAAGCTGTGTGGACAGTTCTGAATACTTTTGAGATGAATGATATTCTAAAAACTCAAATGCTGGGGTGCTTGGGTGGCTCAGGCAGTTAAGCAGCCAACTATTGGTTTCACTCAGATCATGATTTCAGGGTGATGAGATCAGGCCCCAAGAAGTGCTCTGTGCTCAGTTTGGAGTCTGCTTCAGATTCTTTTTCCCTCTCCCTCCAGCTCAGGTTCTCTCTGTCTTTCAAATAAATAAATAAAATCTAAAAAAAAAATAAAAAACTCAAATGCTGAAAATGAGCAGAGGAAGTCTTGAACAGAGCAATACGTGAAGAGATTGAAAAACTATTAAATGATGTTATTCCTCTCCACCAACACCAGAAGGCAAAGAGAACCAACAGATTAAGCAATAGAAAATTCTTGTTATATAATTTTTTATTAGAGAGAGAGAGCATGCACTTGAGGTGGGGGACAGAGAGGGGGAGAGAGAATCTTAAGCAGAATCCATGCTCAGCACAGAGCCTGATGTGGGGCTCCATCTCATGATCTTGAGATCATGACCTGAGGCAAAATCAAGAGTCTGATGCCTAACAGACTGAGCCACCCAGGCATCTGGAAAATGCTTGTTATATAAAGCTAGTTTTGAACACAGTAAAATATGGTAAATTACCTAATTTAATCTACATGACAAATACAGTTTAATCTCAATATATTTGTCAGCCCAAACAGGATAAAGATAACAGAAAACTTATAGATGTAAAATTTTGAAATAAAGAGCAGTATGGATAAATCAGCATTACTCTAAACCAGTAACAATCTGCAGTCCACAAGTTTATCCCTGGAATACAAAGAAAGTTCAAACTAAGAACTAAGAATATAATTACTGAAAAATTAGTAATGAAATATTTCGCACCTGTAGGCTAAAGAAGAAAAAAAAAACCCACATCATTCTTTTTAAATATAGCAAAAAAGGAATTTGACAAAATTTATCATTGCACTAAAAAAATTTAATTGGATAGTGTAGTTTCTTAATAGGATTAAGAGAACCAATTTAAAATATAAATGATGAATATCGATAGGCATTGTCCAGAAGTGAGCTCAAAATAATAAGATATAAAAGGTACCCAGGGTCAGATTAGTCTGTGGTGTTGGTTAACTACTTTCAACAAATACAAAAAGCTCTGTGGACGGTAGGATTGACATCTGATAAGCCTGTGAAGAGTACATGAAGGGAGGGAAGGCTGTTCACTTTGGGCCAAAGAATTTCATTTGGTCAGTGACAGGATTCTGTGGCAGAGACAGTTACCTGCCAGAGTCCTTTCACCTTCTCTCTCAAAGGAACAAAACCCAATTTTTAGGTGGACACATCTCTGCTGAGTAAAAAGATTACATCTTCCAGTCTCCACTATAGCAGCTAGATATGATCATGCACCTAAGTGGTCGTCAGTGAGCTGTGAAACTTCCGGGTAATCTCATTAAATTAGAGGAGGTATACCGTTCTTTCCCCCCTTCTTCCTTCCTGTGGTAGCTTGGAATGAGGTCATGATGGCTGGTGCTCCAATGACCATTTTGGAGCATGCAGATAGAGTCATATACCCAAGTAGGGTGAAGCAGAAACCAGTTCCATCAGGGACTCTCAGCTTGGAGAAGCCTGGCCTATGAATCTGTGAGACTATCTTGTTTTAGCCATGGTTTTCTGGGTCTCTAGTGCTCCTGCTGGAATCTTATTCTAAATGATAAAATTCTCGAGAAATAATATTGAATTGACTTTAATATATAAGTAAATAAATGATTGAGGTCCTAAAGCCTAGACCATTATACTTCTAGCTTAGTTAATTTTTAAGGGAGTAGAAGCTTAACACCCATATTGGCTAACTAAAAACTAATCCTCTTTATCTTTTTCAAAACAAATATTTTCAAAATCAGATACCACAATAAGATAAGCTTTGGGAAACTTATGGCTATAAGCAAGTTCAAGTTAAGGAATGTCCACTGATGCGATGGCTGAGACTTAGGTTTCATGATAGTTAATACACAATCTTTCTTCCTAGCAATAGCTGTATATAAACGTATAAAATATATAAATATATGACACATATATTTATATTATGTATTTATATATAAAAATACATTTATATATTTATAAATTTATATTTATATTTATATATTAATGTATTAATATATAAATATAAGATATAAATATGAAATATCATAAATGTACTATATGTTGTATTAGATGTATATTTAGCTAAATACAAATTAAACATACAAAATAAGTTGTATTACTTTGTACCAACCAAAAAAGTAATCTGAAGTTACACAAGGATCTTATTGACAATAGCATTAAAAAAATATAAAAACTAAATAAATAGCATAATGAAAGGTATGAGTGACTTGTGTTAAGAAATCTTTAATGGGAAATGTAAAACATGAATAAATGGCCTAGAAAAGGTGATGTTAATGAGACATACAGTAGTGTTGATTTGTTCTAAAGTCAGGCTAAAGCAATCTCACTTGAAATTCTAGTTTATTTTAGAAAAAAACAAAAATAATTCATAACTTCATTTTGAAAAATAAATGGGTGTGGCTCTTAAAACTGTCACTTAAAATAAAAGATGCCAGTCCTATCAAATATGAAATCACACTATAAAACAACAGCAGTACAAAAGATAAAACTGGAATACTAACAAATAAAAAGCTCAGTGGAAGAGAATAGAAGCCTATAAATTACAGAAAAATTTAGTATGTAACAAAGTATCATAAGCAAAAAGGAAATGAATTATTTAATAAATATTGAGGGGGAGGAGAATTGTTTTCCTTATTCCTTCTTTCCTATAGACTAAAACTAATCTCCATATGGCAAAAAATTAAGCTGAAAAATCAATGAAAATTAGCTGAAATAAAATAGGATTTCAGATATTTGGAAGGATGAGAACTTTCTTTTTATTTTTAAAAGATTTTGTTTATTTATTTATTTATTTATTTATTTATTTATTTATTTATGAGAGAGAGAGAGAGAGAGAACATGAGCAGGGGGAGGGGCAGAGGCAGAGAGAGAAGCAGACTCTGCTGAGCAGGGAACCCAATGCGGCGTACCAATCCCACGACCTTGGGATCATGACCTGACTTGAAGGCAGATGCTTAACCAACTGAGCCACCTGGGCACCCCTGGAAGGATAAGAACTTTATAAAAATTGAAGCAACTGAAGAAAATACAAAGTAATAGATTGCAAAAAATAATTTTTCAAAATCCCTCTACAGTGAAAATATAGAAATTAAAAATAAAGCAGCCTGTTATAAAATGTATTTATGTCAAAAATGACAAACTGTAGTGCTATTTATAGTATTAAAGATCTCAATCAGCTTTGTAAGAGTAATATTAAGATTTCAATAACTATATGGACCAAAGCCTTACTCCTACAATTCAAGTAGGAGTAAATACACATCACTTGTTTCAAAAACATTTAAATTAGCTAGTGACAAAAATGCAAATAGAAAGTACCATTTATTTTTATTAGGTAAGAATTAAATAATCTAAGAGCACATGACTATAAGATTTTCAGTACATTTGATAAATGATAATTGTTGGAATTAGTATAAGTTATTAGTAAACCTGCTTGGAAACCAATTTGGTAATACAACTCAGCACTGATAAAATATCCGTACTCTCTGATACAGTGCGACCATTCTTGTGAATTCATTCAAAGGAAAAATTAGGAAGCAAAATATGGTATAGGGAGAAATGTATTTACTAAAGCATCACTTAAAATAATACACACACATACAGAAAACCTGCAAAGGGAAATAAAAAGGAGCTAAAACAACAACCATTACAAATTATGGTAAAAATTATGCAACAGCAGAGAAAAGCTTTACTTGATAATGCTAAATTTAAAAAGCATACCATAAAACTGTATAACAGTTGCAGTTGCAGCTACAATAAAATGAGGACAGCAGCACCCCCCTCAAAAGAAAGAAATTTTAAGAGTAGTATTATGCTGAAATTATGGATCATTTTTCCTTATTAAAGTGTTATTTAATTTTGTTAAGAAACCCATTTTAATCAGTATGGATGTGTGGTATGGAGGCATGAGTACAGTGGTTAGTAATTACATATGAACAGTTTACTAGAGATTTTGAAGCTTCAGTTTGCCATTTGTAAAGAGGAGATAATAACAGGATCTACTTCACAGAGTTGTTATAAGAGTTCAATGATGTAATGCGTGTGGCACATGAAGTCCTAGGGCTCACTGGGGTGGAAAGTAACTGACTTTGGAAATGATGATGTAGGGGCTGGTGGCATTGCTGTACCCCTGCCTGTGTATTTCCAGTAGTTTCTCCACTATTCTCACAAAATTGCTCAAACTTCAATCTTCACAATTAAAGGTCACCATCATTCTGTCCATCTTGTCAACCTCATTTCATCTTCAACACCATAAAATAAGCTTTCTGCTCTCATCCAAGATTTTTTTTTTTTCATCCAAGATTTTTAATGTACGGTTACCTAAACATGTAGCCGCAAAACAAATACTCAGAAAAGTCCTGCTCAGGCACTACTTCAGGGGCCTGCAGGTACATTTACATTCTAGAGGATGGAGACAGTTGACAGACAAGTGAACAAATGGAAGAACAAGAAAATGTCTAAGTTCCAAGCCAGGCAGATATTCTGTTGTTCTACTATTATGGTGGTGGGGGTTGTTATGGCAGGTGAAGTCAGCTCTGATTGGTCAGTACTTGTGCCATACCTGGTGTTAAATAGTTTCAACATCACATCTGCTGTTAAATATTTCAAATATTTAAAACTTAAAAGTAGTGCCATGTCCACACTTTTGTTTGGTTATGGCTCATGTTAAAAACATTTCCCTGGACCTCTGCACCAATCCCAAACCTTACCATCCTTCCAGGCTCAACTTAAACTCAATCCTCTGTGGGATACCTCCTCCAGCAGTCTATCCTGATCATTTCTCCTCTCTCTGATATCATCTGTTTCTACTCATATTTCTCTCTCTTTTTTTAAGATTTTATTTATTTATTTGTGAGAGACAAAGAGAGGGAGAGGCAGAGACACAGGTAGAGGGAGAAGCAGGCTCCCTGCAGGGAGCCTGATGTGGAAGTCAATCCCAGGACTCCAGGATCATGCCCTGGGCCGAAGGCAGATGCCCAGCCACTGACCCACCCAGGTGTCCCTACTCATATTTCTCTAACGTGGCAGGAAGAGCCTCAGAACAGAAAACATGCTTCTGTTGTCAATTGGTTGATGGGTGGTTGTTTGTTTGTTCATAAGAATTTCTCACAGGGGCACCTGGGTGGCTCAGATGGTTAAGCATCTGCCTTAGGCTGAGGTCATGATCCCAGGACCCTGGAATCCAGCCCCACATCCAGCTCCCTGCACATCGAAGAGCCTACTTTTCCCTCTGTCCCTCCCCCTGCTTATGCTTTCTCTCTTTCTCTCTCTCTCTCAAATAAATAAGTAAAATCATAAAAAAAATTCTCACAATATCTGTCACAATCGGAACATAGATATAAGATAGGCACCCTCTAAAGAGTATTTGAATCAGTGGAACATTTTAACTAAGAGAAGACCATTTAATTGTCACAGTTCCAGGTTATTTCAAGAAGAGGTATCAAAATTGCTCCACCAAGAACTCCCAAAGGAGAATTTCTGAGATTATTTTCCCTGCACCACTTCCATTAGTGACCAGTTCTGAGAGCAAACTGGTGCCTTATTTCTGCCCTGGACAGAAGCAGTGACAAATATAATTATATAGTTATGGTACATTAGGTGATTTTCTTACAATAAGGGCATTTAAAACGAACCAGTATGTGAGCAATACCTAAAATCTTGGAACTGTCTTGCCTAACCAAAGTGTCTTCTTTCCAAGATGGTACCCTGTTGCCAATACCTAGACATCCAACTCAGGAAGAAACATAAGACATAAAGATGATAGCTTAGTGCTCAGTTTGGGTAGAGACTATAACTTAGAGAAAAGGCTGGAGCCTCACTTTGCAAGCACCCTGTTATAAAGAAATCAGTCAGCTTTCTGCTAGCACTGACCCACCTCGGTATTAACTCTCCAGATTAATGTCCGATCATACCCCAGGAATTATTCATGAAGCCCCTCTGTACAACATAATTGCAGATTTTGGCATCCAGAATGAAGTCTCATTGTTTACAGATTAGCTTCTCTTCCTGTACTACAGAGGAGACAATGATCTGAAACAACTTAGTCTAGGGGGAAGAGTTCATGTATTTTCACATGAAAAAAGCATTTGTCAAATGAGAGATCCCAGGTCTCACTTACACTCCATCTTGAGAGTGGGGGTATGCAGCCACCCTGAGAAGGAGGTGGCCGATGTCTGCTCCAGGCCCATGAATGACTACTTTCATTGTGAATCTTTCCCAAGAGAATGGAATGGCTTTTTATCTACGCTTAAGAATTCGTTTTACCAAACTGTAGCTCTGCTAATCTCTACTATAACATCACCAGGTGTAACTTATGCATGTGGATGAAGAAATCTACTTGTTTCCAGGGAAGGGCACCAATCAACAAACTGTCTAATTCGGGGAATCATTAAAGAGTATTCAATACAATCAAAAAATTAATACACCTCAAAAGAGGTTTAATATTTTACTGTAAATGTCAAGTTGCGCTAGTAATGAGCGTTCCTAATTGTGAGATTTTAGGTAAAATTGTTCAGAATGTGGCTTTTAAAGATGAGGAAAGGGAGCTTTGTTGTTGTTGTTTTTAAGATTTTATTTTATTTATTCATGAGAGACAGAGAGAGAGAGAGAGAGAGGCAGAGACATAGGCAGAGGGAGAAGCAGGGAGCCTGATGCGGGACTCGATCCTGGGACTCCAGGATCATGACCTGAGCTGAAGTCAGATGCTTAACCGCTGAGCCACTCAGATGTCCCAGCTTTTTTGTTGTTTAAGGGAAGTTCATTTATTTTTTTATGTTTACATCAAAGGCAATAGCCTTGAGCCATTTTCTATGAGTCCATTTGGTACATGGGCAGTTGGCTTTCTACGGGATGTGTGTGAGTGGGCATGCATGTGTGTCTAGGGATGTGTGTGTGTGTGTGTGTGTACACTATGTATACATAACAACTTTTACATAAAAAAGTATTTCCTTCTGGTTCTAATGAAAGCATTTTCTGGGGGAAATTAAACAAAAATACTTACCAAAATGGGTGATGTGCTAACCTGATAAGAACTTATATTTTTCTCCTCATTAAATTACATTAGATTAAAGCTATCAAATGACCTGTATATCCTAGGTTCTTGGTCAGTATTAGCAGGGTAACAGTTTTGCCTAATTAAAAAGGGCTTTCTGGTTCTGTAAAATTTGGCAGGGAAGAAAGGTCTCTGAAATACAATGTCTTTGAGTTTGACTCAACTTTTTCCTTCTTGTCTCTGCACGCCAATGATCAGGCCAAGCAGTTTTTCATCGACCTGTTTGAGAGTCTCTGTCTTTCTATATCCAAGCAGGGTATTATTTCTACATCATTTAATCCAATGATTTAGATGCTTGAGCAATAATATTCTTGTACATATCTCATCCCTACTTGACTGTGTATTTGTCGCTTTGACCTGAATATGATTAGTGATTAAGGAAGAAGAAGAAGGAAGTGTGAAAAATCAGTTAGATCAGAAGGTGGGCTACTAAATATAGGGGTTTCACACAGATTGATGAAAAATAGGCCACCGTGGGCTTCTTCTGTGACACAGGAACCTTAACTGCAAGATGTTGCCTTTCATGGAAACTCATTAAATAAAGAAAAAAACACAATCCAATACATATATATATATATATATTATATTCTAATATAATGTAACTTGAGGTTTCATACAGCTATGATTTCTCTTGGCCCGATGAACCATAGGCAATTATTTCCTTCTTATATCACTTCAGTTATTTGGAAAATTTGATAAGAGAGGGGATTCACTCATATAGTATACATTGTGCACATCTGTATCTTACACCTACAGATGTTCCACTTCTTAGCAGAGAAAAAAATATCTGTCTGGCAAATCTGCAATACCCCTAGTTACTCTTCAGCAATCCTTGGGAGGGTTCGAGTTAGCACCTGCGTGAGCCTACCAGCCCACTTTAATTCTGAGAACACTTCAAGAATATCCCACACTGCAGTGGCATGTGGTTTTATCAAGCACTGAAAATGCAATTCTACTTCATATAGATGAGACCTTGAGCATGAGGGTACAATGTTTTGCTCCGGTGTGTTCCTGAATTGGTGTTGCAAATCCCATGTTCTTTTTTTTTTTTTTGTGGGCAAATTGTTAGTTTTCCTAAATATAAAATCTCCCCCAAGCTGACAACAAGGACTTAATGTCTCTTCTATTGCTTTTGAGAAACATGATGGTGTTTCAAAGAGATCTCTCCATGCAAAGGAATCTCTTATAAAATTAGAAAGTGGGACCTCCAGATGAGGTTTTGTGTGCTCTGGTCCTTTGTGTGGCTCCTATTCCTTCTCCTTTTAGACCGTTCTTCACATCTAGTTACTTGTTTACTGTCTATATTTTTCATTAGTCTGTAAACTCTATACTGGAGGGTCCATGTCTGTCTTATTTACATCTATATCCCCTCTACTTAGCCCAGGCCCTGTAGGGTCATGGGCGACACCCAATAAGTATTTGTAAAATAAGTGAGTAGATGGATATAATCTATTCCTTAACATATGCTTAATACATAAAAGTCATTTCGCCTTTTAACCTTTTTTTATGAAGTCCTGTAAAAAAGAGATCAGTAATTCCTGACAGGCTATCCTCCCCGCCCCCCGCAAGAATTATAACATAATGAGCATCATCGACTGCATACTTCAATATTTTGTTGGCAGAGAAAGCAGAGAAGACACTTTCTAAGTAAGCTTTCACTGCAAGTTCTATTTCTTTTCTTTCAATTTAGAAGCTGTAACACTCAACCCCTCTGAGTAATTGTAAAAAAAAAAAAAATCGTTAAGACAAAGATCTGGAAAACCTCTACTCCTGTCTATTCTAGTATGGGCACTTAACTTAGAACTCCTATGTTGTGCCATGCATATGATACCATCCAACATTTTTGCAGTGCTTTCTATGTGCCAGGGACTGGTCTAAGTTATTTATATGCATTACATCCTTACAACAACCATAGGAGGCAAATATTATTATAACTTCATGTTACAGGGGAGGAAATGGACACTTGAAGAGGTTATTTAAGTTGCCGATGTCACACAGTTATTAAGTGTCAGAGGAGGCTTTGCAGTCTCTCCCATGGTCTTAACCCCCGTGGCACTCTGCTGTTTGATGCTGTGAGCATATTATGAGAATGGCCCCATCTTGGTATCACTTTTCCCCTCGTCGCCAGTTCATTGGCGCCGGGGCGAGGGCTCCCATGGCACTTGAACATCAGAGGGGGCTGTTAGGGTCCTTCAAGGTTTTCACTCTGACAAATGATCTCCATGTTTTTTGTTTTTTGTTTTTAAAAACAGGAAGCAAAAAATTTTTAAAAAATAAATAGATAAGTAATTGAAAATTAAAAATATATATATATAAATAAATAAAAAATAAAACCCAGGTAGCTGTGCTTAAAAACGGGAGGCCAAATAAGCTGGTGCGCCAGGACAACCTGCTAGAGAAAAGGGCATATCTCAGAAGCTGCAGAAGAGCCTGTTTTGTTTCTTAACACACCACAAGGCTTCACTGTGGCTTGCTGAGAACCCCCCCACCCTAAAAGCGCAGCCTTCCTCGGGTTTCCAGGCTCCTGTGCGCGCTGGCGGCAGCCTGGCCAGCAGAGGGCACACGAGGTAACAAAAGTCCCCAGGTCTGCAGTGGTGTGGCCTGGCCTGGAGGCAGCTCTGGGGCCTGTGCAGGGTGGGGGCCTGCTGCCAGGCCCTTGGTGCGGGAATAAACCTTCCTATGTGTACAGGAAGAAATGGAAAATGAGAAACCTTTGAGAGAAGGGCTTGGCCTGTCTCTAGCCTGGTCCTGACCTTGTGCATGGGAGAAAATGTGCTGCTGGGGTGTTACATTTGGAATGAAAACAGAGTTTACTCCAAGGACACACTCTGACTCTTGTTTTCATGAGGGAAAAGGAGGGTGGGCAGGGGAGGGGAGCTGACAGGAAATCCCAGAGTTTAGCAGTGCAGCCACCTGGAGGAAGTTTCCTCTGTTCTGCTGCCCCCCTGAAGCCACCCTACGTGAAAAATAAATGACTTATGTTTTTTTATCTGTTGATACCCCTTTTTCACCCCAGGTGATGGTCAGGTCAGGGGATTGAGTCAGGAGAGCAGGTCTGGTGCCCTCTGGTGCCATTTTGTACGTTGGCCACCTGGGCTGGTTCGCTCTTCCCTGACATTCTTGCCTCACGACACTGTTGGGAAGTCTCCTGAGAGGCTGGGTCACTGAATTCAGACCTAATGTTTCCACAGAAAACGGGCTTCAAAACCATGAATTCTGTGCAGGGAGTAAGAGTGTTATCATTTGGGGATTCTTTTGAAATCAAAGTTATTTTGAAAACATGTGGTGTGCGTCATGTAGCCTGAGACAAAGCTAGAGATTGAAGCTGTTGAACTTCCAAGGCTGACGAGGGGAAGCCACGATGAGTCCACACAGATACGGATTCCTCAGTGCCACCATGAGTCCACACGGATATGGACTGGCTGGCTCCTCCATGCTGGGTCACTTGCCCTTTTTTCTAGAGTGTCTCTTTGAATGTGTTGTGGCTAATACCGACTTTCAGGCCTTTGGAGCAAATAGCCCGAGCAGGGTGATGATACCATAATACACATTTGTGGCCTTTCCCCTCACTCTATTTTATTTTTGCCATTCAACAACGTGGAGTGGGCCAAGGGCTGTTGTGTCATTTTGACAACAATGTGAACATATTAACGATAATAAATAATAAATAGAATCTGCTCTCAACCAGAAATCAGTGGGCTTTGTTTCAGAGCACTGCTGGTTTCCATGGCCGGGTTATCAGCACGGCATATTTATAATGGAATTTCCAGCAGTTTCTTCAGCAGCCGTGGTTGTAAGGGCATGCCCTCACAAAACACACAGTATTGAAACATGATAGTTGAGTGTCTCTGGGGTCCCTGATATCATGATTTTTTTTTTTTTGTCTTTCTTCATCGAGACAGGTGAACTCTTCATCTAGAAGTTATCATGTTTAGTCTTTACCTGAACAGACTCACCCAGGAGCCGGTCTGTCCTTCAAAGGGCACGCTTCCTTTCTGTGTGGAAAAATAGAAGCAGCAGCCAGAAACTTCAATCAGTGCTTTCAGATTCCAAAACTATGACACTGTCACACTGGTGTCATTAAAGCTAACTAACCATATTAAACGAATATTAAAATATGGGCTCCTTTGCATAACATAATGAGCAAAACCGCTTTTAAGTTTCTCCCTGTGCTTTGAGGTGAGGTGGCATTTACATTCCCAAACTTTGAAGTTGGAACAAAATGTACAGGTAGAGGGTACTAGATCAAATAATAATCAACTTCAAAAAGCATTTTGGCTGTTGGATGTCCCAGGGCTAATTTCCTCTAGACATTTTAAATGTAAATGTCTAAACTCATTTAAAAATTGTAAATTGGTCTAGGTTCAATCAAAAAGCATCCTGACGCAGAACAGGGAGACCAGGCTAATTGTCATTTGTTTGTCAAATGAATTCCATTTGGGAAGCAATGAAACCTCCAAGCTAATTCTTTTAAGGTGAGCTGGTAGTTGTATTATCAGTTAAATGCAGTAAAATGCATAATCATATGATGATAATGAAAACTGAACCTGTGTTAGCGCTGGGGCTTTGCCTGCCAGGGGGCATGGAGTGATGGAACCTAAGTACTGTAATGTTGCCTTGGCCACAATGGCACCAAGTCTGGTCTTTAGCCTTACAGACACTTTCTTTGCATTTTAAAAAACTTTATCAAAGCACCGTGGCAATATAGAAAATGTCAAAGTGAAATGCACTGTAGGCAAATTGAGATTTCATTAAGTTTAAATTTATTGCTTTTGACTGATGTATTACCATGCTTGTTAAGAACCAGTAATTTGGAATATCTGTCTGCCTGGTAAAATAGCTTTGTCTCCTTGCACATTACTTTGTATAGACTTTGAAAGGCCACAATAATTCAGAGCAAGTGTGGGCTGTTTTTCAGTAGTGTTTTGAAGATGGTAAGGCATTTGTCTTGTTCTCTGAGAAACTTCCACCTGCTTCCTGAATGTCTTGTCAAGGTACTGCAGGTTAACTGTAGAACTCAGATTTATGGGGTTTCTTTGTGAGTTTTGCCAAATGGTATAATGTGTGCAAAAGAAGAGAACTGAAAACGTCTCTTCTGTTGGGACTGCTTCTTTCCCATACTCCTGAAGAGTGTGGAGGTGGGCGATGGAAGGCCAACAGTGGAGGGGTGTGCACCATGTTGGTCAACGGAGAAACAGCGCTGTTGGGCATTAGGGAAGAAAGACAGTATGTCTTGTAAGTAAGAAAGGGGAGATCTTGAGATCACAGGACTGATGGGTGGCAGGAGTAGCCATTCAGGTCTCAGCCTCAATGTCAACACCAGGCAGAGGCCTCCCCTCACTGCTTGAGCCTTCCCCCGCCTTGTCCTTCCTCCCTACCACTGCTGTTGGTCTGTGACTCATGGGTGAGCAAACTACTTTTTCAGCTTCATGGTGATATAATTAATAGACAAAAAACTTCAAACGTGTCATGTATACATTTTGATGAGTTGAAACACATGCATATCTCTGTGAGACCACCACCATCATCAAGGTACTGAACGTGTTTCACCTCTGGAATTCCCTTGTGTTCTTTTGTGTGTGTGTATTTTGTGAGGACGCCTAACGTGAGACCCATCCTATTTTAAAGTGAACAATATCACGTTGTTAAGTGTGTGTATATATATATACACACACTGCATTGTACACACACTGCATTGTACAGCAGATCTCTAGAACTTATTCATTTTGCATGGATAAAACTTTATACCCATTGAGCAACAACTACCTATTTCCCCCTCTCCCAGCCAAGGCAACCACCTTCTATGCTCTGCTTCTGTGGGTCTGACTGTTTTAGATGCCTCATGTATATGAAATCGTGTAGCTTTTGTCCAGTGTCTGCCTTATTTCATTTAGCATAACGTTTTCAAAGTTCAGCTATGTTGTAGCAAATGGTAGAAATTTTTTTTTTTTTTTTTTTTAGAATTTGTTTTTTATTTAAGGTTGAACCTTTTATGTAAAGAGACGTGAAGGAGGCCAAGAGGCCAAACTGATGATGTTATATAGGTACGGGAATGACAGGAAGGAGAACAAATTTGCATAGTTTTTTATTGATGAAATTCAAAATAGAATAAAACAATGGAGTATAATATTTTGTAATGTAGGCCTACTAATGAGAAGAATATAATTCTTTTTGGGGAGCATAGCACTTCACTTGGTTGGAGTTCAGGACAAAAAACACTCTTCATTTATGGTGCTGAAAAAAACAGGCAGGGGGCTGGATTTGGTCATAGACCAGTCTGTGGGCTTCTGTTCCAGCACATCATTCCACCTAATTTTCTCCACTGGCCACATTACTCTCTAGAATCACCTTCTGATTGCTTGCTGCTTGATTATCAGTCTACCTACATGAGAAAAGCAGGTCCATGAGAATAGAGGCCTTATTTGTTGGGGTTGCCTCTGCATCCCCGCTCTTGGAATAGCAGAAATACACCTAGTGGTGGTAGGAACTCATTTGATGTTTGGTGACTAGTGAGTGAATCTAGATCTTACCACCAAACTGAAGAGACAAGATCTGTAACCTATCAAAGGGGTGGAAATGCTCATGGTTCCTTCAGCATGTCTGATTTACATTACAGCAATGGTATTTGCTGGTTACTACTGGTTATTTCTGATTTATGTCATTATTTCGGTTCATAGACTCCTTTCTGATTTTACTACTGTAAGGAAAATGATAGTTAACGAGAACATAGAATATTTTAATACCTTTACTACTCTGTAGTAGTTGGCTGTTTACAAATACCCCTTCAGTCATGGTCATAAATGTGCTGAACTCTGTGTCCAGCTACCTTTGCCACTCCCACCTGTAAGTCCCGGCTTCTCCACGGTAAGAAGCAGCCCCTGTGTAGTCACCCATGTGGGTGCAGGTGCAATGCCCCTTGTAAAACCCTTCCTGAGGACTCTGGCCTCCAAATCCCTTACCCTCTATCACACACTGAGTTCATGCTCGTCTATTTCACAGTAGTTTTCTTGTTCTTTTGTGGGTGTCAATGTCTGTCATCTGCTCAAACCAATTGTGAGTAAGCCCTCTGAGGGTAGCGGTCCCTCTCACACTTCTCTGACAAACGATACAATACCATCAGGCGGTGTATAATTCTTCATATTTTTTGAATTATACTTGGTAAAAAAAGATGAAACAATCATAAAAAATGCCCATAACAAGAATTTTGCTTTACCATATATACTCACACGTGTTAAAAAAATAAAGAGCAATCATTGCCAGCTCTATTTCTTGTGCCACCTAATGACAATGAAAATTCATAATCAGAATTAATACCTTGAGTCACTTCAATTGCACAACCCATAAATAATTTTTTCATTATTCTCCATATAAAAAGTGTTTTATGAAGATGTTTCATATCTGAGTGCTTAGTAAGACTCTCTTGTTGACTTCCAGTTAATGAAGGACTTTTAGGAACTGGTATAGTCATTCTCTGAACATGCAGGGAAGTGAAGTTTGCCTAGACTGTGCATGGTAGAAATGTGAGCCCTCCAGAAAGTTGCTGTCAAAAAGAATACTAAAGATTATCTATCTATCCATCCATTACCTAAGTGACTAGCTTCAAAAGTTCTACTATGAATAAATATGTTTGTATCTAACATACAGACATAAGCCTACTCCATAAGACTTGGGATGAAGAAATCTCTCTGCATTGCTTGCCTAATCACAAGAATTCATAGGAAGAGAGGAAGAGCCAGACTCCCAGAAGAGTCTCCAGTCATTTCCACACCAATTAATAGCAGAAGGAAGAGCAGGAAGAGATGTTCCATTGTTATTCAAATTTAGGATTGCCTCTTAAGGCTGGGGTTCTCAACTGGTGGGAGGAGAGGCCAAGTCTGCCCCTTTGAGAGCATTTGGCAATTTCTGGAGACATTTTTGATTTGTTTAACTTAGGAAGGAAGTTGTTACTGGCATCTTGTGGGTAGAAACCAGGGAGGTGCTAAACACCCATTAGTACACAGGATAGTCCCTGCCAACAAAGAATTATCTGGCCCCAAATGTTAACAGAACCTCTGTAGAGAAAGACTTTTTAAAGGCAAGCCTTATTCTTGGTCAGCCTCCATGTTGCAGACAGACAGTTGGGGCTTGTTTCCTTGACATTTGGATCATACCAAACAATCCCAACTATGAAGAGATCAGTAGAATCTGAGCTTCAGCATAAAGAGGTACATCAAAGAGTGTCAGTCTTTGAAGCACATTAAGTCCATGAATCTGGAGGAAGAGTTACCAAATCACCACTTCCTACATGATCAGCACAACCATTCATTGCTTGAGCAACTCACAGATGTCAGTTGAACTGTACTTCTCGAACTCCTCCAGTGCTTTGCGAAATATCACTACATTATCAGTTTATGAAGCCCTATAGCTTACTTACTAGAACTTTTTCCTGTGCTCTAGATTCTTTTTTGTGTGTATGGTGAAAAGAGCACCATAAGAAGTCTAATTTATAATAGGAATTATGTATACCTATTTAAGATCCAAGTCATATTCTAGAATCACAACTCACTCAATATACTTCCCACCACCTTCTTTGCCTACAATGACAAGTTGATGTCAGTGATGATTCTGAAGCAGTGTATGGACCTAACTCAACTGTAAAAGACTATTTGGAGATAACGTATTACTTCTTAAGGCAAGGGAGTTAAAGGGAATTTCAGCCAGGTTAGAAGCAAGAAAGAGTTTCAAAAAACTTCTGCTAATCAGAAAATTAAGTCAGCCTTCATATTTTAATTAATCAATACTTTACAGAATGTTATAATATTTTATACTGAGGAGTTGAATCTTTATGGCAAGCTCCATGGCTTTCTCTGAGAGAGCTATAGGGCTCTGAGTTATCTTCAATGTCCCATAGTTGGTAGAATTTTACTGAATTGAATCTTTTGAAACAAGTAGATAATATTATATTCCAACTGTGCTACGTGCATTAAGTAAGGGCTTTCCATTTATAACCCTCACAACAATTGATTGGGGTTTATATTAGATTTTAAAATTTAGTAATCCATTTTTGACACATAGGATGACTCCTAATTTGGAATAGTTTAATATTCTTAAACCATTTTAGGTAAGCGGGAGATTGCTATTTACTTTTTTTGTGTTTTACTCTGGATCTAGCCAAACTTTTAATAACAAAGTACCTCCTTTGGATGGCCATTATAGAAAGGAAAAACTTGCTGAATCTTGGAGAATTCTTATTCTGTTTTCAAGAGGGTATAGGACTAAAAGTGTCTCATAAAAAAATCATAGCCCCTGTTTTTGAGAGAGAGCCCTTTTTTATTCCTTTCTTTCCTCCTATGATGTCTCTTGGGAACTATCCCAGGTTGAGAGGTTGGTGAAAGAAAACCAACGTTCTACGCGGGAGGCTATTGTCATTCCCTCTGCAGGGACATTGAAGACTTGCCTTGAATGTATTTGTCAAAGCTTGTACTTATTAACTTAATTCTGTTGGACTTGTAAAGATCCAACATGCAAATTCATGTGTGTCAATAGACTCCTTCATGGAAATGTGTATTTCTAGGCAAGAACCAGTCAAGATGGCCATGGAAAGAAGTAGTAGCCCTGGTCCAAGTTCCTCACCACTCGCCATCCTACCTGCTGGATCCCACGGAGATCATCTTATTGCAGGCTTTAAAAAATACAATTCCAAAAGGAAGATTATTTAAGCCCGAATTGGAACATACAAAGCTGTGCAGAGTAAGAATGTATTTACCAGAGTTGCTCTTCACGTTGCCATAGGAGGGAGGTGGGAAAAGTGCATCATCTTAAATACGTTTTACCTTTTCAACGTTATCTCCTAATGTGTTACTGAATAATGAACGGTTTGTGGAACATGTTTATTTCAGCTCTGGAAATAAGGTCTGCAACTCAGAAGGAGAAAAAAGATAGAGGTTTCCAACCACTAGCAGTGATAAGTGGCCCTGCGCGAATAAATTTGACAGAGGGGAGGTTCCACAAATCCTCTCTATTAGCATCATGACACTTGCAAGAAGAAACTTGTGCTTGAGAGAAAGTTGGAAGTTGTGTGACACAGAAGAGGGAAATCTCTAACGGACTGCCCCCACCCCTGACAGACAGACAGACAGCCAGAGTCCTCCAGCCCCATCCACAGACGCACACCCACCCCATACACACACCAGGTCAAGCCTTCAGGTCGTTCACAGTCTAGGAGCAACAGAGGCACAGCCCCCATTTGGCTCAGGGTCTGTAATACCTATTACATGCCAAAGTGAGTCAGCTGGGAAAGTGTAGTCGGTGGGATAGGATCCCATGGATCCGTAAGAAATAGCACCTATCGGACAAAGATATTGGAATCATTTGCATAGCTGCCTCGAGAGTGTGAAATCACTTCTGGTGGAGGCAGACATTTGGAAACAGATAAAGCCTATGAAGAATGCCTCTTTTTGACTTCAGAGATTAATGTAGATGCGAACACATTAGTTCTGTTTTAGGGAGACTCTTCTCTGTTACAGATAACCGGGACTGGGAAGGTTGGGTTACCCAGTAATGGGTCACTTATCAGGTACATTAGTTTAAAACCTGCAATTTTGAACTTAGCATTATTGAGCTTTCCAAAGATTAAATTACCGAACTTTTGTTGGTGAGTGTCTCTGTGAAATTTCCTGAAAAGGATAGTCCTCCTTCTTTGTGTGAAAGTGAAGCCAAATCACATACTTTATTGATATTTATAGACATACAAATGATAGTGCTAATGTACTTTAATGTCTGTCTACTTGACTGGAAAGGCTGTGGGCTGTGCTTTTGGGCTTTTGTTTTTCTTAAGATAATGTGAAATACTGTAGTCTCTTTGTGAGCTTAATCGGAGTAGGTAGCTTTTTTTTTTTCTTCCTTCTCTTGTTTTCCCCAAAGCCTTAATTCAGAAGGCTTACACGGAAAGTCTTTTTCAAAAAAAGTTCTGTTTGCCCGATATGGGTACAGTCTGTACAGTGTTCTAGCACCAAAAATATATCCCCATGTCTGTTTGTCTCCTTGATAGCTTACATGGAAAATGTAGGAACATTGATGCTTTAACAAAGGCAAGTCGATTTTAACACTCTGTACTAGAAAATGCCTCCACTAAGAGGTGAGTCTTAATCTCCAAGCCATGAAGATTTAATGTTCCCAGAGAATTTTACAGACATTTTGCCTGTCAATGCCTGGTGGGGTTTAGGGTTCTTGAGTCACCACGGGTTTAACAAGCATCCAGGCATGAACCAACTTTGTAATTTTGAGCAAGAGTAATAGATGTTGATCCGTGGTGACTGAGCAGAATTAAGAGATAATTTACCTGCTTGCTCTTGAGGGAGTTTGCACACACCTTCTCTTCATCATAGATGATTTATAAGCCAACCTCTGGCAAAGATAGGAATGGACCAGAATATCCTAGCCAAAATGGATGATGGAATCTTGAATTTCTCTTAGAAATAAAAATGAATATGTAAGGCTCATGGTAAGTAATCTGCGCATATTTTTAAGATGCTGGAGAAAGAGGGAGTTTGTTGAAACCAAAACGAAAATACAAATCCAGTGCACATCAAAGGTCCTGTCTATTTCAGTCATACTTGACAAAGCTCAGGTTTCTGACAGCCATTGTTAAAATGGATTTTTGTCTCTGGTGTGTCTATGATAGTCATGGTTAAAATGTATTTTTGACCTGGACAGCCTCTAAGTTTTGGTAATATATTGACTTAAAAAATGAACTTACTGAAAAATTTGTAAGAAATATAAGCAGCAGGCAAAGAGGAGTAAGTTGTCTTAGACCTAAGTTTTTATATTGCAAAAATGGCAAGGGTCAAGCCATTCCATGTCACTGTCGTAATCCCTAGTAAGGGATTTGGCAACCTAGGTAAATGGTATTTGCCACTTGAGTGACACAAAGAAATACGTCATAGTAAGGCAGAGAGCTGTAACCTGTTCCTATATCATTCTTAATAGACCTGATAGAGGTCTCATTTAAACCAGAAGATATATTTAGCAGTGAATTGCCTTAAATAGTGAGTCTAAAAGTAATAGACAGTTGCCAACTTATGATGGTTCGACTTAACGATTTTTCAACTTTACAATGGTACAAAAATGATATGCATTCAGTAGAAACCATACTTCAGATTTCGAATTTTGATTTTTTTCTGGGATCCAGCAATATGCTGAACAATACTCTCTTGTGTAGCTGGTTAGTGGCAGCAACCACAGCTCCCAGTCAGTCATGCGATCTCCAGGGTAAACGACCGGCCCTTTAGAACCATCCTGCACCCATACAGCCATTCTCTATTTCACTTTCAGTAGAGTAGTTAATAAATTATGTGAGGTGTTCAACACTTGATTATAAGATGGACTTTGTGTTAGGTGATTTTGCCCAACTATAGGCTAATGTAAGTGTTCTGAGCACGTTTAAGGTAGGCTAGGCTAAACTATGAGGTTAGGCATATTAAATGCATTTTTGACTTATGATATTTTTAACTGACCATGGGCTTATTGGGATGTAACCCCCCTGTAAGTTGAGGAAGGTCTGTACTCTTAGTATGGCACTGTCATTAGAATAGTCTGAAGCAGATCTCTTTGCTAAGTCCTAAATTTGGACATGACAGGAATCTTTCCAGGAGACTGTCTTCCTGGCCTGAATTAGAATTCAGAGTGGGCTGAGATATCTTCCTCATATCTCTCCAGACACCCCCACCTTGTGTTTCTTGCTGGTATACATCAGGGTGTTTATTACACACATTCACTCTCATATATGGGAACGCAATGCAAATCCAATGATCTTCAATCTTACACACGATTCTTTGGTCTGGCCAGATTCTCCGAAGGGGCTTGGCTTCAAATGGAGCTTGAAGTAAATAGTTTATTTTTATTTTTCTATTTAAGTATCAGGAGACCATCTCCTGAGGCTTTTTTTCCCCCTAGCCATTTTAACCATATATGAATTCAGATAGCAGAGAGAATTGAGTATTTCTCTTTAAACAAGATATACTGTTTTCAACTGCAGAATAAAGGCAGGAGTTTAGATTTTTCCTGGACGCCAAATGCTGGAGCCCAAAGGGGCCCGCAGAGGATAAAGGAGTGCGGGGTTAACTAATGGAACATAGAGTCCTACAGTTCCTTCTCAGAGAGGTGACCCTAGGGAGGTGAAGAAAGGAAAAGCCAAGAGTAAGAGGTCAACCCTGATAAGTACAAAGAAGTTGCTTCCAGTGCTTTCTTGCATTGTGCCTGTTACACTTATTGGTGTGAATAATGTTGTTTTGTTTTCAGAAAGACAGTCATGAGAAAAAAAAAAAAAAGGCGAGTGATAAGCCGAGCTCAGGAAATTTGAGAATGACACGTTTGTGATAATATATGTTAATTTGGTTGGATAGATGTGAATATTTTCTTAAAGAACAAAGAGAAAGATGGACGATGGCTTAGATTCATTCGTTTAGATTTTTAGGTAGGTATTACCTGTGTTCGAAATGCACAAATCTCTTGGAAATGGTTTTCTTTTCTTTCTTTCTTTCTTTTCTTTCTTTTTTTTTTTTTTTTTTTAAGAAAATGCATTTTGTTGTGGTGGCTTATTTATTTAAAATTACCATAGTTTTCTTGCTTTGGAGATAAAAACTCTCGTGGAGCCAGACTTCAAATAGATGATGTTCTGAGCACATCAAAACAAAGAAAGTGTTTCTGAAACCAAATAAAAGCATTTTTTGAATGACTCCCTTACCCATTCAAACCTCCTTTCAGCTTAGTGGCACTGGCTCAGATAAAGTCCTAAACACCTCACAGCCTATTCAAAGGTATCAGATTCAACTGAAGGTGAAGAAAATGGGCTATCTGCAATATTCATGAGTTGGGAACTTCTCAAGTTTGACAATTGTCTGAATGACTTTACAACTGCTTGGGGTATGTATTACATAACAGATATTCACAGGCACCCAGTGCTCCTATCAAGCCAAACCTTGTAAGTGAGTCCAAAGGGAGCACCCCCCCCTCCCCGCCCACCTCCATTCTTTCCTAATTCAGGTCCCAAGAAAAATCCTGCCCAGCCTTTGAAGTGTGCTATCCTACTCCTTTGGCTTACCAGACTGAACTAAAGGCCTCAGTAACACTTCTTCAAGTGAACTAACTGTACTAAAATGTTTTGTTTTCATGGCATTTGGGGTAGTTTTGTCTCTCTTTGGAGCAAAGCACAGTTTAGTATGCTGCAACTAAACTGAAATAAGGAGACGGATTCATTTTTTGGGACAAGCTAAGACCTAAGCAGAAAGTACTAAGTCCTTTGAGTAACCCTGGAAGGAAGGAAAGATGAGAGGAAGAAAAGAAGAATTCTGGCTATGGTCTGTCTACCAGGAGTGGATTTCTGCTACTGGATAAGGAATTATAAGATGAATGATACCTACTTTTAACATTTCCTCCTCACAGCACCCGGTACCAGCCTGATGCCCAATCTATAAGCAAGGTCAAACACAATTGCCTAGAATCTCATGTGCAGAGCATGGAGTAGTGGAAAGAGCCCCTCAGAGGTTAGTCCGAGCATTGTCACTAACTGTGACCTTGGACAAGCAACTGAATTTTTCTGACCAAGTTTTCCATCAAAATAATGAGGATACTGAATCTCATTTCTTTTTTCTTTTTTTTTTTTAAGATTTTACTTATTTATTCAGGAGAGACACTTAGAGAAAGAGAGAGAGGCAGAGACATAGGCAGAGGGAGAAGCAGGCTCCATGCAGGGAGCCCGACGCAGGACTCAATCCCGGGTCTCCAGGATCACACCCTGAGTCGAAGGCAGACGCTTAACTTCTGAACCACCCAGGCGTCCCTGAATCTCATCTCTAAAAACACACCATTTTATTATCTCCACTGTTCTCTTTCTACCCAAAACAACATTCTAGGTCGATGGCAAGCCAAGTATGAGGTCTAAGATTGACCCTAAACCTGGTGGAAACAGTGGAGAATGAAGAACTTGGGAAAACCAAGGAAGCTGACTGAGCATCTGTAGTGGGTTGAACTGTGTCCCCCCAAAAGATATGTCCACATCCAAACTCCGGAACCTATGACTGTGACTTTGTTGAGAAAAAAAATCTTTGCAGATATAATTAAGCTAAGGATCTTGAGATGAGATCATTCTGGATTACCTAAGTAGGCCCCAAATCCAATGGCAAATGTCTTTATAAGAGACAGAAAAGGAGAAGACACAAACAGAGCCACCAGAAGCTGAAAGACACAGGGAAGAATTCTTCCCTAGAATTAGGACAAGCTGGGACACCATCAAAAGAGTGCTAAGTATGAAGTAGACACCTGGACTTAGGACTCGTGGCCTCCAGAACAGGGATGGAATAACTCACTGTCATTTTAAGCTGTTGTTTGTGATAACTTGTGATGGCATCCCTGGGAAACTAATATACTGCCAGCGTGGCTGTCCCACATTTTCTCTCAAGAGGTCACAGGCACAGGCCATCTGCATTCCATAGGGCCATGGCAAGCACAGAGTGCTACATCTTTTCTTCTTGGATGCCAGTATTTGACTCCAGAAAGAGAAACATATAGGAAAGTCATAGTGCTTCTGGGCATGTATGAACTACCTCTTCCAGAGAAGGCAACTCACGTCTCCTGTCTTCCCTGAGTGTTTTCCTTCCCACTCCAGCATGGCAATTCCATGCACTTGGCTTCAAGTCCATGTTACTTGAAGGAATAACTGGTCCACTTGTATTTTTTTTTTTTTAAGTAAGCTCTACACCCAGTGAGAGATTAAGAGTCACATGCCCTACCTACTGAGCCAGACAGGTACCCCCACTTAGAAATTTTCAGAAAGGTTTTAGACCTCAGGAGGTGAAGGTTTCTGGGCAGGGGCTAATATTCGCTGATCTCTGTGGAAGGCAGAGATAAAGGGTGATGAAAGGAATGTCTGCTCTGTTGTTGTTACCTGTGTCTTCTTGGCACCTGCAGGGGCATCTGGGTACTGGTCAGATGGGAAAGAATGAGGGTGTCATGGGGGTGATCCCAGACTGTAAGGGAAGAGTACTGACTGGTGACCCAACCTTTAGAGAGGTTTTTCATAGTCACTTCCACACAATTTACCAATTCTCCTAACTCCCAGGGTCTCACTGGAAGAGGGAAACCGGAATGGATGAACTAGTTGGAGGTGCTGCTTCCTCACCATGGCTCTTCACCCTCAGGTCTGGAGTTCTGACACCCCACTTCTTCAAGTGAGAGGCTGGGCTGCCTCATTGCCCAGCAGACCCAGGAGGAAAGTGAGGCACCTTCACATGGACCCCCATAGCTCATAGGGATCTCGTCCATCTGACCAGGGCTACCCTCCCTTCAGAATTCAACTTAGGTACCACTGCTTTGGGGAAGCCCTCTGTGATTTAGACTGGGTTATGTGCCTTTTTTGGGAGGTTGCTAAGCCATCTTGAAATTTCTCTATTAAAGCACCTGTTCCATTTAAATGCCAATCATACTTTTCTTACCTGCCTTTATCTCCCAGATAAACTTCTCAAGGAGGGGCAGGACATGTGCTTTTGTCATATTGTTTTGTTTTGCTTGTGTCTATCATTATATACATGACACATTAATATGGCCTCATAAGAGTTTTTCAGGTACTACATGAACGTGATCAAAAGTGAATATCCCCCCTCACCCTAATTGTACCCTCACTCTCTGTCCCAAGAGTACATTCTGATAACCATTTGTCAAGTCTCTTTCCAGACCTTTATCTTGGCATGTGTATATGCACTGTATCCATCCATCACCCATCCATCCATCCATCCACCCATCATCTACCTACCTACCTAATCTTTAGTTTTACTCTATGTTTTTCTACAACTTGCTTTTTCCTTGAACACATGTCTTGGAGATCTTTTCTTGTCCATACATAGCAATCTACACAATGTCATAGTAGTCCATCCACCTGTAGATGGACCATCAGGTTTTTTTCACTGCCATGAGTCAGGCAGCAGGGCCCATCCTCATTCACACATCAATGTATATATGTAAGTATTTCTCTCAGATAAAATCCCCAGGTTAAGTTCCAAGCATCCTGGTGACTCCTCCTCCCCCGACCCTTGCCTCTGTGCTCTCTTCCAGAATTGCTCCTATGTCAGCAGCAGTTTTTCCCTTTGTGGGTTGTAGTTTTTGCTAGGCCCTATGTTTATTTCTCCTTTTATTTGATCCCTTCTTTCTATTTTTTAGAAATTCCTCAAGATCTCTCATTAACTTTCCTTATTTTCAGCACTGTTTATGAAGACAAACACACACACACACACACACACACACACACACACACCCCTCTTCTGATTTGTGGCATTTGGGATGGGAAAGCATAGACACATGTGCTTAGCCTGCTGTTTTAAGCCAGGTTATGACAATACCTTATTTCCCACGCCCAGTACTTGACAACTGCTGTGCATGGACAAAGTCCGTGTTGAGAGAACAAATGGATTTTTGCTTTAGGCAAGTATCAACATTTGATCAAGGACAAACGTCTCCTCAAAGGGACTGATTTGGCTCTGATTTCTGTGTTGGTGGATTACCCTTCAATTAACCACTCACAATGATAAGTTAATGTGCAGCAGACTACCTATATGCAAGTGAAAGTGGGGTTACTTTTAGGGAAAGCTTTTGCATCTTTAACTTCCATGTAAATTTAGCATAAAAGGCTGTGCCATGTTGTTCATAAAGGCCTAGAAACCTCCTACCAGACAGCCACAAGTAATTTTAATGGGGCTCCATCTGATGACTTGTGTCTGATAAAAGACGGTTGGCAGACATGTCCTGCACTCAGCTGCTTTTCCATTTTTCCTTTAGAGAGTTAATCCCACTGAAATTTAAGGGGATATGTGACCGTTAATGGGGCAGCATCAAAGAATGCTTAAAAATAAGTACATGCCCAGAACACTTGGCTTAAATTTGCCAAGTTCCACGTGAGGTGCACGGAAACACTCTAGCAACCTGGATTCTGTTTGTTGAGCCCAAACGGGCCCTCGTCTGCAGCCCTGCTCTCGTGTGTGCTCCTGCTGACAGGTGCTGCAGATGTGAGCCCTGCTGGGCCTTCCTCGGCAGCCATCTGTCAGCGAGGCCTTCACTCCTCCAGGCAACAGGCGTGTTGATAAGAATATACACTTTCTGCAGTTGACAGACTTTGCTATTCAAAACACTGTAAAAAAAATGGCTATAGGAATTTAATTAGCAACTTCCATTAAGAGATTAGATGAGAAGAACAAAGAGAAACCGAAGGAAAGGCTTCTTAATAAAACCGGAGAAGCTGCAGAATATTCATAGCACAACAAAGGAAATGGAGAATCTGTTCGGTGAATTGTTAGAGGCGACAGATCTGGTCTGCTGTTTTCTCACGGCCCCGGCTGGTCTATGACTAATGAGGTGCAGTGTGAAGGGCAGAGCCTTACACTGGCTCCAGTGGGTAACAGGTGGGGGAGCCAGCAGCCCTGCGAGGCAGCAGGACCTGTGTGCTTTCTGGTGATGCTGTGTGGCCCCTGCGGTTGGTGGCTGGTTGACTTGGCACCAGCACTCAAGGCCTGACTCTAAATGGGTCGACTAGCTGCCTCTGTGGGTTGGTCACCTAGCTCACAGCTGTGGGTTGGGTCAATGGAAGTGAGAGAGTGTAAATGGACCGGAATAAATTAATCGCTTTTGCTAAGAAAATAGATGCCTACAAGGCATTCATTCAGCAGCAGTATCACTGTGTGTGTGTGTGTGTGTGTGTGTGTGTGTGTGTGTGTGTTGGTGGGAAGGTGGGGATACGCAACGCTCATATAACATCAGGGGAGCTGCAGAGCTCGTTTTGTTTATTATACCCATTAGACTGGCTAACAAAACAAATGGTTGGCTCAAGCCCCTGTGGTGAAGAACCAAGCATGGATTCCTATGATTTCTTAATGCCAATACTCTTCCTAAAAAAAAGCATCATCAAGGAAGCAGGTGAAGAGATAGTTCACGTAGCACTGCATTCTGGAAAGCAGTTCTTGGCCTAAAATGTTACCAGCCATTCCTATCGGAATCAACTGCTTCCCTCCACATGCCCCTGAGACAAAAGATGGTTTCTGTGTTACAAGGTATTTTCTGATTTTGATCTGATTCAAAAGGTTGATAAATAGATTTAGATGGGACTCCCTCACACCCTATTAGATAGTATCAGTGAAAACAACAAGGCTATTATTCTTATTTATTAATTGGCACACACTCTGATGGAATCAGATTAATTTTACACCTTCCAGAGCAAGTCCCAATAGCCACAAGAAATCTGAAAATATAAAAATTTATGTAAACTCGGGTTGGCATCAAAACTGACCCATGCTATAGTTCTGCCAAACGCATGTGCATTGCACGTGCACGCACACACACACACACACACACACACAGATATGTTTAGTAAAGTTGAAATGAAATTCTTATGAGATTAACTATTCTTAGCTCCAAAGTCAAAATTAGGTAAAAAATACTTTAATTAATAACTGAGTCATATCCTATATACTGTGAATACAAGATATCCCTGTAATGGGTTCTGGTTCTTAAAAGGTTAATTAATTCTTTTCTGTATTACCAAGAAAAAATAAGAGTAATTCAAGATAATGAGATAGATGGGAGGGACAGGGGTGGGGGGTGGAGACTAGAAACTTGCTGCTGTCTTGGCAAATAAGATGAAATTACCATCATTGTCTTTTGTTCTTGTGAACTTAAAGCTGTTTCATGTAGTTGTTAGTGTAAAAAGAACTAAATTAGAGAATGTGTGATTGCAGTGGTTGCTGGGTGTAGCCAGCCCTCTTTATGTGGGTCATAGGTTTTGTGCTCAAGCTTTTGTAGGTTGACAGGATGACGGCCCCGACCCCTCCTGAGGACTTCTGGCACCACTGCCACTGTTCCCTCTTGCTGGTCTCCCTAGGAGCCCTTCCTTCATCTACTCTGGGTGAAGGTCCCTTATGACTCATGACTTATAGTCATACAGCCTCTATAACTAATATGGAGAGTTGATTACCTGTGTTTGCACAGAAAGAAAAGGCTAGAAAGGGTCATTGGCAATAAACATTATTTCCTGAAAATCTTGTTCACAAGAAACTCCCCCATTACTTCCCCATTTCTACCATAATAGGGGATGGCAAAACATATTTCTCTCCAGATCTGTTTCTTTAGGTCTATCTTCAGAATTGAACAAATGTCCATCTTTCTCTCATGTACCTGGGAAGCAAAGGGCTTTCTTGACCACTTCTGCTGCCCTTGGCATTTCTCAACCAGCCAGGTCTCTCCCCTTGAATTTGAGCTACCATGCTACAATGCTCTTCAGCTTCAGCTCTGGACAGGAGTGTATTCATTCATCAACTACCTCTTGGGCACCCACCACATGTCAAGCTGGTCTAGGCACTGGAAATACAGCAGAAAAAAAACCCAAAAAACAAAAAGAAGCCAAGAAAGAAAAGACACGCATATCTGTCCTCACGGGGCTTCTGGTATTAGAGGTAATGAATAAGCAAAGAGCAATGTCAAGTGCAGTGGAGCTTCCATTAACTGAGAGAAGAAAGACTGGGAATTCCTTTTGGATGTGGTAGGCTCTGTGGAGGGAGGGTATTCACAATGCCTCACTGAGGAGGTGTTCTAGAAGGAAGGGCAGGGGCCATCTGTGCCTGTGCACTTCAGGTGTCTGCTGAGAGAATGCATATCAGACAAACTCAATAGCTCCCTTATATGGGGCCTTATGACTATTTTTCACCAACAAAGAGAAGCTCACAGAGTTAAGACTTAAACCTATATAGTCAGCTCAAGAAGTGGAGTGCTTATGGAAATTAAACACCTCCTCAGATCTTTCATTCTTTCTTTCTTTCTTTTTAGAAAACATGTAACAGGGGTTCCTGGGAGGCTCATTTGGTTAAGCATTTGACTTTGGCTCAGGTCATGATGTCAGGGTCCTTGGATCAAGTCCCATGTTGGGCTCTGAGATTAGCAGGGAGTTTGCTTCTCCTTCTCCCTCTGCCCCTCCCCCACAATATAAATAAACAAAATCCTAAAAAAAAATGTGGAAGAGAAAATCTTGGAGTGAGGAAGCATCCTTTGGCTCTTGATCTTGAGAAGTCAGAGGTGGCCAAAGCTATTTGGGGATGGAGAAGGTTATCTGATCTTTAGGGAACAGTCAGGCAGCTTTCCCCAAGATTATCCTTGTAGGAACAATGCTTTCCCTCCATCCTGCAGTATCTTTTTTAAACTTATGTTTAAATAGCTATACTTAAATGATAAAGCACCAGCCTTTCACCTCCGGGATCCTAACTGGATTCAAACTCTAGTCTTGTGGGAAATGAGTTTGGTCGTCTAAGCTGAACCCAGTGGACAAAAAGTCCTTATCTCCAAACTTCAAGCATCATCCAGCCCATCCTGGCAGGCCTGGAAGTCTGCTCTTGGGGAGAGAAAGGGGATGGGGGTTAGTTGAAAGGCAATGACTTAAGTAGTTAAATCAATCCTGAATTCAAATCCCAACAATTTAAGTTATAGTCCCTTTCTGTCCGGACTACAAAACTACTTTTCAGCAGCACACTCTCGAGCGGCATTCCAAAGGCAGAGGAAGTCACTTAGAGCAGTTAAGCCTCTGAAAATGAGGTCAAAGCTGCAAAGAGGCATCAGCTTGAGCACCTTAATAAATTTAAATTTTCTTTGAATAGTTTCCTTATCGACCTCAGAAGAATACCTCGAGTCTTTGCCCTGTCTATGCTGCAAGTGACAACCCCGACTTTTATCTCTCCTACACTCGAAGATGTCTAAACATGTCAGGGAAATAGCACGTGTGAAGATCGTGTGTTCTTGAGCAAACTGGGCAAGTTTAGAATAACACAACCAATGTTGTCCCCCAAACACTCTAAACATAAAAATAGAACAGAGCCAAGAAAAGGCTACGGAAGACCCCATCTCGTGGGCTTTGCTTGAGACTCAGAAAGGAATAATTACAGGCAAGGAGCTTTGAGGACTCAGCCTATTGATGAGAAATAGGCTATTGAGGGATACTTGGGCTGTTTTGAATAGTTTGCTTTCCAGGTATTCAGAGGCAGGCATTTCTTTCCCGCCTCTGGCCTGCTCCCAGCCCTCTGCTCTCCTCCTCTCCACGTTCCATTTATCAAGTTAGCATTTTGCTCACAATAAAATGGATGACAGTTTCATTACAGAACAGCATCACTTGTCAAACTTTGAATTACTGATCATAAAAATATCTGTTCTGCTTTGAAGGATTGTTGGAGGACTTCCATTTTTATATATATATATTTTTATCAGTAGGACTGTTTAGTGCAACATGCACAAGGAGAGAGCTGGGGAGGGGGGGAGAAGAAATCAAACCCAACCCGGGAGCCCAGGGTTGGCTGTATCCTACCCATACAAACAAGCTTCGATCACAGCTCTAGACAGCAGAAATAAAAGGGAGCTTTTTGGCTCACAGCTATAAAAAAAATTATCATAGTGATGAAGTTCCTCAGCCATCAACAGAGCTGTGATAACGCTGTTTGATGATGATTTTCCCATGAATGTTAAACAGCCGCCACTGCAGAGGGAAAGGAGCTTATCTGCACCTAATACTGATCTCTAATTCCTGCCCTTCTTGAACCATCCATTTTCTAACAGCATTAACTGGCAAATTTACATCCCATCTTAATGCTGCTAAAGAGGACAGGAGATGAAGAGTAAGTGACAGCAGTGTAATGAGGGTGGCTTTTTTCTCCTTTCTCTTTAATGGCTGAAGATTTACACAATTGTCTGTAAGCTTATATAGAGAGCTTACCTGAACCTTTTCCCAGCATGGATTCAACTTACAGGAGCTTTTGTTAACTAAACACACAGAAATATTTTTAAGGAGGTTTAATAGTGTGACTTCAAAAGAAAGCCCAAGGATGGAAAATGAAAGAAAAAAACAAATTTAAATGTCATAAATAATATAAATATCTCCAAGGGCTGATGATTTCCGAACAAATAAGGTGGGAAAAAGGATGTTCTCTTCGGTTACCGCATAGCTAGAAAAGATTTTGAATATTAAGGAATAATTAATTAAAACAAGGATTTAGAGGGAGCTATGTTCCACACTCCACCAAGACCCGGGATTTCTCTGATCATATAACATCCATCAAAATACTACCTGTTCACTAACAGGGTGTGAAGAGATAGCAGGTAATTTCAATGGTAAATCTGAATGTAGGGAGCTACAATAGCTAGATGTGGGAAAATCCCATTTGTGCATCCTGATGATAAAAGTAAAGCAAATAAAAATCACCATGGGCGAGCCATTTAACATCACAGGCTAGAAACCTTGAAGTTGTCTTTGACTCTTCCCCTCCTTTCATCCTCTTTATCCAATCCATTACCAATCCTGCTTTTCCTCCCTTTGAAATGTTTTTTGAATTTACTCGCTTTTCTCTCCTACTACTCTAACTGATGTCTCCAGCCCCTCTCATTTTAAATATGGCAGATTCCTCTTGTTTTCCCTGCTTCTTGCCTCTGTAGGTCCTTTCACTGTGTTTTTAAAATAATACTTTGGCATTTTTCACCATGTAATCTGACTTCTAAAAAAAAAAAAAAGAAGGCAAACTGTGAGTGCCCTCTGTCCCTCACTGCTTATGGCAACGGTTCTTAAAGTGTGGTTCACAATAAGAAATTATGAAAGACGTGTAAGACCCATGCACCGAAAGCTACAAAACATTTTGAAGGGGAACTAAACAGATTAAATAAATGGACAGGGGGCACCTGGGTGGCTCAGTGGTTGAGCATCTGCTTTTGGCTCAGGTCATAATCCTGGGGTCCTGAGATCAAGTTCTGAACATCAGGCTCCCTGGAGGTTGATTCTCCCTCTGTCTATGTCTCTGCCTCTCTCTGTGTGTCTTTCATGAATAAATGAGTAAAATCTTTAAAAAAAAAAGTAAGTAAATGGACAGATGTGCCATATTCAAAGGTTAGAACAGAGGTAGACAAACTTTTTCTGTAAAAGGCCAGACAGTAAATATTGGTATCTTTTCAGACCATATAGGTCACTGTGGAATATTCCCTTTTGTTTTTGTTTTTTTAAAAACAACCCTTCCAAAATGTAAAAACCATTCTTAGCTTGAGGGCATATTAGAATATTCTAGATTTGGCCTGCAGACCATAGTGTGCTGACCCTTAGGTTGGAAGTTTCAATGTTGTTATGATGGCAATCTTCCCCAAATTGATCTATAGCTTTGAAGCAATCCCAACCAAATCTAAATGGGCTTTTTAAAACAAATTAATATGTTTATTTTAAGATTTATATGAAAAAGCATAGGACCTAAAAGCTAAAACAATGTAGAAAAAGAAGATCAGAATTGGAAGACTCATACTACTTGATTTCATGACTTACCACAAAGCTACAGTCATGAAGACAATGAGGCACTAATGTAAAAATAGATCAAGGAACAGACTAAAGAATCTGGAAATAGTCCCACAGTTACATGGTCAATTGATTTTCATCAAAGATACCAACGTAATTCAGTAGAGAGAAGATAGTCTTTTAAACAAATGGTGCTGAACAAGTGATGTCTGCATCAAAACAAAACAAAACTTATCACCTCACACCATATAGAAAACTTAATTCAAAACAGGTCATGGATCTAAATGTAAGATCTGAAGTGATTAAACTTCTAGGAAAAAAATATAAGAAAATCTTTGTGATACTGGGTTGGACCAGGTTTTCTTAAACTGGACACTAAAACCAAATATTATCAAAGAAAAAAATTGATAAAATGATTTCATCAAGATTAAAAATTTCCCATCTTTGAAAGACATAATTAATAAAACTAAAAGGAAAGTGACAAACTGGGGAAAAAAATGTTCATGACATATACACCCAACAGATGCTTTGTATTCAGAATATCTAAGAATTCAATAATAAAATAACCCAATTTAAAAATGAGCAAATGAATGGGATAGACACCTTGAATTCAATAATAAAATAACCCAATTTAAAAATGAGCAAATGAATGGGATAGACACCTTGCAAAAGATAGTCAATAAGCATCTGTAAATATGTTCAATATCACTAGTAATTCAGGAAATGCAAACTAAAACCGCAATAAGAAATCACAACAAATCCACTAGCATGGGTAAAGCAGTAGCGATTGTCCATACTGGCATTGGTAAGGATGTGGAGCAACTAGAACTCTCATGGAATTGTGGCTGGAACTCTACATGGTGCAGCCACTTTGGAAACAGTATGTCAGTGCCTTATCAAACTAAACATATATTTATGATAATATGATCCAAGAGTTCCACCCACAGATATTTACCTGGAAGCAATAAAAATACACATCCACATAAAATACAAAGGCATAAAATAAAAATACACATCCACATGTTGTATATAGCCCCAAACAGGAAGCAGCTGGAATATTTAGCAGCCGGTGAATATATAAACAAATCGTCATATACAATAGAATACTACTTGCCAATAAGAAGGAACAACATAGTAATATACACGATATGACATTAAGATTAATGTTAATCTCAAAAATATTATGCTAAATGAAAAAGGGCAAAGATTGAAGACTATGAATGATTCCGTTTATATGAAATTCTAGAAATGACAAACCGTAGTGATGGAAAGCAGATCACTGGTTGCATGAAGCTAGGAATAAGGGGAGGGAAGTGCAAAGGGGCATGAAGGAATTTTTTAGGGTAAGATGTTTTATATTTTGATACCAGTACTAAATTTCATTGCTGCTGAAGATGTAAATCTGATTAATTTTCTTGGATATAAATAATGCTGTGACAAAGAAGAAGTAAAGAAACAAATTTCCAAGTTTTGGGGTGATATCAAAGATTACCCACAATTATCTGAAAAGGCTATTATGATATTCCTTCCTTGGAGTACCTGGCTGGCCCAGTTGGAAGAGATACAACTCTTGATCTTGGGGTAATGAGTTTGAACCCATGTTGAGTGTGGAGATTACTTAAAAATAAATAAACTTAAAAAGAAGTTACTCTTCCCTTTTCCAACTACATATGCAGATATGTGGAGTAGACTTACTTCATATGCTTCAAACCAAAACAACATATCAAGGCAGATTATGAAGAATCAGATTTGAGAATCCATTGTCCTCTATTCTATTAACAGACATGAAGGAAATTTGTAAACCTGTAAAATAGTGTCACCCTTCTCATTAGATTTTTTTTGTTGTTTTGGAAAATACAGATGTTCTTCATAAAAATGTTACTTATGTTGTAGGTATAGGTTTATTATTGTTATTTAATATTTTAATGTTAAATATTTTAATGTTTAAAAAATTCTCAGTTTTAATTTTTATATGCTAAATACCAATAAACATAACCCACACAAACAAAAGCTCTTTGGGGTTCTCAATTTTGCGAGTTATAAAGAGGTCCTGAACCTAACGACTTTAAGAACTGCAAACTAAAACTCAAAGTTCTGCATAACTCAGATGGCTTTGTTCTCATAATTCTCAACTGGAATATTTTTTCCATCTGGGCGAGGGAATCTCTATTCCCAATTTCCAGGCCAGGTTCATGATTAGCTTATGTCATTCTCTCCCTAAACCTACTAGCTTTATGACTTGGTAACTCTTTTATCCCCAAGCTCAGTTTCCTTATCTGCAAATTGAGGAGCATAATAGAATCAACTTCATAGGGTTGCTGTAGGGATTTTAAGTGATTTTATGCAGAGCATTTAGAATAGTCCCTGCCCATAGCAAGCATGCAATCCATATGATATTGTAATGGTCATTGTAATACTCTTGTTACCTTCTTGATTCCCTTCCATCTTTGTAAATGCCACTTCTCCATGTTCCCATATCCCCTCTACCATCCCCAAACTCTGACAGCCATAATGAGTGCCATTTGGTTTTGCTCTCTTTTTCTAATTGCTTGAAACACTTCAAATTATCTCCCAAAGTATATCTAAAGCTCTTTTAAACCAAACTCTCTCTTAGGCATATTTGACTTAGCACAGAACTGGGCAAGCAATAGATGCTGAAGAAACACTGAGTTGTAGGTTTCCAACTCTGTAGTATGGGAGCAATACTAGCCTCTTATTTATCTGCTTCCTGGATATGTTGTGATACTTATAAAGAGGTTGAATTTCCTTTAAAGAAAAAGAAAATCCATATGCTAACCGTGGCCCTTTTTTTGGGTCCCAATATATGGCATGATAAGGAATTTTTCCATAAACAAATTATTGTTAAGTGGATGCCCCTACTTACATATTCCCTTAGTATTCTGAATTCTTCAGTATATTGAATTTTTCGTACCTAACAATGTGTTGGGTTAAATAAAAATGTAGGGGAAATAGCAAAACTTTGGCTTTATAGGGCACGTGAAGATGACACTTTCTATTGACCTTGTTAAATAGATTCTTATTAAAGATTTGCATTGTCAAGTTTCTGTCCATGATATTCTCAGGAGGGAAGGGATTAATCCATTAAAATCCTAAATGAACAAGACCTCACCAACACTTCTGAAAGCACTTTTTTGCAGCATTACTGTAACTACTTTAATCTGTACATAATTTTTTTGGACATGGTGGTCATCAAATTTTAGCCAAAATTCTAACTTATCTCAATGTTGAGCTAAGGAAACTTGAGTAAAATAATTTCAGACGTTTTACATACACCAAAACCACAATGCTGTAAGATACCATACAGAACTCATTACAGTGATCCTATACACAACAGAATAGGAATATTAATTCATTTAAGCAACATTTATTGAGTATCAACTGTATACTCAGCACCTGGGATATACGGGATGTTCAATTCTATTAGTAGGAGACAGGGAAGAAATGAAAACTAAATAATTTTAGACAGTGATCAATGCAATAACAACCATTAAAAAAATAGGATGACGAGGCAGAGAAAGACTGGGGAGTAGGATGCTATTTTGGTAGAATGAGCAGAAATTTCAGCTGGTTATTTCTGGGATGCTCAAAAATATATCTCTAATGAAAATGCTAATGGGGGCTATCTTTTTACTATTGTCTTTTTTATACTTTTCTGTTTTTTCTATTTTTTTACTTGATATGTGCTATTTTCATAATCAAAGAAAGTTTATATAAACAGAACTTTACTCTGATAACAATCTAATTCAGTTCATGTTGGCCCTGTGAATAAAGATAGCATGGAAAAAAAAAAAGATAGCATGGAGATCTAAAATTCTAAAGAGAAAATACTGAGTTTTTAAATATTTATTATTCAGCTGCCTATTAAATAAGTTATTTGTAAAGCCCCTAGAAGAGTGCTTAGCTTAGCACCTAGTTAGTGCTAATAAAGTAATAATTAATAATAACAACAATAATAAATTGGCAAGTTGACATGATTTTTAATTCATTTTAACAAACAACTTTGGAGAACATTATCATGTGCAATCTATTTTCTAACAGCGTGGGGTAAAATAATGGATATGACATGATATAAAATTCCTATGTCTATTCTGTTTCTCTAAGAGATGTAGCAGTCCTGCCTTCAAGAAAGTTGCTAAGATAGAAAATTATGTACACAATTATCAATCCATGATACCAATGTTCCTTTTTTTTTCCAGCAAAAATTAATGAAACTATAGGTCTGATCAAGAAAGGAAGAGTTGAATTTTTTAGGTCCAAACAAATTCCAAGGGGGCGTTTACTGACTTCCCCATTATTATTGAATTACTTTGTCTTATTGGCCAGAAGTCTCAATGTTTATCCTTTCAAGTGTGTTCATTATAGTCCACACACAGGCTTTATGAATAACCTGTGGTTATTTGTGTGGGTGAAGTGTAGTGAGGTACTGCAATGTCCCCCAAGATGAGAGATGCTTTCAACCTGGGTGCATAGACTGCACCAACCTGGACTGTTTGCAAACACAATGTGGTCCTTGATGTTTCTGGAAACGATTATCTGCACACCCGCATTTGCTTGACTTTGTCGCATAAAAACAATCAGCACAAACTTCATGCCGGAAGATATCAGCTAGTGATATCAAGCAAGATGTGTACATTTGGCTGCTTCTTTTGTTAAGGTATTTCCCATCTGAGAGCCTGGAATTAATGGATTTCCCTCCGTGGATGCAGAAACTGTTGACTGCTGTGAGCCAGTTGGAAAGGGGTTTTAAGGACAACCTTAGGACCCCTTGCATGGAGATCTCTTTAGCTCAAGGAAGGAGAATTTTGATAACACAAGAAGGTTTCTTCCTCCTCTCACTTCTTGTCAACCCTTAGCCCAACAAACGTCAGCTTCTCAAAAGCCGATCTTGAAGGTACTTTTGGGAGGAAAAAAATCATGGAAAACTTTAATCTGGCATAGACAGGCAGTTTTCACTTTTCATATCTCTGCTTATTCAGCACTGCTTAATATAGATCTAAACAGAAAGTCTCCAACTTACCAATGTGCTCAGTTCTAGAAATTTACCTTCAGGTTGATTATGTGGATCTGGGAACACAGTTTCTCTCAGGAAAAAAAAAAAAATGTTATAAATGGTTGTCAGAGTCCCAGGCAGGCCCCAAAGCCAATTTAATTTAATGTTCCTGAACATTAAAAATAGCAGCCTAAGGAAAAGAGAGAGTCTGTGTGAGACTGCGTGCTTGTTTGTGGATGGATTATTCAGCTCCAGAAGGATCCCCAGTCAACTGGATGTGGCTTCCTGGAGATACTATTTTGTGCCTTTTGAATTTTGAACCCTTAGAAATGTTATCTTAAAAAAAAAAAAAGAAATGTTATCTATTCCGATTTTTAGTTAAGAAAAGGAAAGGCCACTTACAAATGATAATGATTAAATCTGTCTGGGCTGTGATCTCAGGAATACTACGAAGTGAAATGAGAGGAAGAAGGAAAAGACTTACCTACCGTAAGTAGATTAACAACCAGTCCTAAAATGTGAGGGAGCAGTGACAACAAGAAATTGCTTTTCTCTTCCTTAGACCTCTCTTCTGTCCACTGGTGTCCCTGATTCGGGGGCCCAGGCTGTCCTTACAGCTTCTTTAACCTCTCTACCTCCCCACTTGGGCTCCCATCTACTTGGAGAAAGTTGCCCCTGGCCTCCACAGTCTGGATTATATTACCCCACCCCCACCCTATCCCAAAACTGCAGACTCACCCCTACTACCATTCTGTGCTAGATACTGAGAGGCAAACAACCGCATCAAACTATTTTACAGTAGAATGCGAATGATGGAACATTTTCTAACTTTCCACAAATTATTTGTATATTTCAAAGGAATGATTCTTTCTTTATAATTTAAATTTTTAAAAACGATTTTATTTATTTATTTGAAAGAGAAAGAGCAAGTGAGAACCTAAGCAGGAGGAGGGGTAAGGCGGAGGGAGAGGGGGAAGCAGACTCCTTGCTGAGCAGGGAGCCCGACGCGGGGCTCTGTCCCAGGACCCTGAGATCATGACCTGAGCTGAAGCCAGATGCTTAGCTGCTGAGCCATCTAGGTGCCCCCAAAGGGATGATTCTTAAAAGAAAATCAGAAATGAAAGTCAAACATTCCAGGTAACGTGAGGGTGGGCATGTCTGGGCCCAGCGGGCCTCCTGGGACGGCGCCTCCTCCAAGTTGCTGTTTTCTTCCACTTCTAACTGGCAGCTCCCCAGCAAGCTTTGAGTTGCTTTAGTTACCCTGGCTTCTGGTTCTAGTGCCCAAGCAATCCGGCTCCCAGCATGCCCTTGGCTAGAGCCTTTCATCACGTTGGAGTCGTTACTCTTGCCACAGAGTTCCTGCCTAAACTCTCCTGCAGCCAACATCTCTGTTAATAAAATAGCTACATCTCAGTCCAATTGCTGATAGCAACAATATTTCTATGGCACTTAGCTTTTGCCGTACACATCTACTTTGATATGCATTAAACCCTGCAAAATAGGTAGGTCCAATATTATCTTTGTTTCCATATGAGAAAGCTAGGACTCTGAGTTATTTGGTTTTGGAAATAGAGCCATTAAAACCCTTGGCTGAGATAAATGACCATTATGAACTAGACCTGAGTGCTTTTCTTACTGACTTATGCTGCCACTTATGCTGGTGATGCCAGTCACACAAGGAAGTCAAGTATGATTCCTAGTTGGCTTATGGTCTTGATCAAGAAGCTGGGAGTGATACTTAGTCATTCATCGGTAAATGTTTACGGAGTGCCCACGATGTGCAAGACACTATTCCAGATGCTTAGGGACACACTAGGCAACAAAAGGAAAAAAACCCTATGGCTCAGGGCACTTGAATAGGTGGTCTATTCCTTAGAAATGCAACAATGTTAGTCCTGAGGTGAGACCTGACTCTGCCCCTTGTTTAACCTCTCCAAGTGGACATAACTATCCTGGTGACTCTAGGCTTTGTCTTGCTTTGGATCAGTGGCTCACCCCCTGAGGACCATACTCAGTCAGGAGCTGGGAGTCTGCATGGGGGTCCCTGACTTGTTCACTTGTGCAAATCTGGACAATAGTCTAGAAAATCATCTCAGAGAAGAGGCAGGAAATAAAATAAGGCTATTAGTCCTTAGTGCAGCCGTTAGAAAGGGTTGGTGACGTAACAGGGCATCTCGTAATGTCAGAATCTCGAGCAAGGCTGGATGATAACACTGAATGGAAAAAGCAGCTTCCCTACGTTGTTTCATTTTCAGCTGGCTTTACAAAGCCTCTTCACCGATGAAAATCATTTTAGAGCAAAAACATAAAATCTATATCTGGACTAAAAATACAGCATTTTGCAGTGCATGTTGAGCTTCAGCACAGAAAATAATACATAGTTGATTTGATTCACAAAATAAGCCTTAAAGATCTGTTATATGCTATAATTATCTTGGAATTCTTTGTTCGACGGGAGCATGAAAACCCAGCTCTGGGCTGTCATAAATGTTTTCCTTCATTCCTTTTTTTTTTCTTTCTAATCTTCCTTAAAGTATTGGTGTGAATTAAACTCACCAAGGAGGAAACCAGTGAACATCTTCCATAATGCAGTTATGAAAATATGAAGAGAGTTGCTATTACTCCCATCTGGGCTACCAGATGTTTGCAAACTGGGGTAGGAGTTGTAGCACATTTCTGACCTCCAACCCCAGACCTGGCTACGTGTGTTCAAAATGTTCCCCTTCCCTCTCCAGACATGTAAATGTAATTGAGGAAGAGCAAAAACAAAAATAATAATACTTATAATCTGCTATAAGAAGGCATGAGAAATAGTCACTGGCAAAACGAAGTGACTTAATTGGAAATTGGTAGTACGTACTGTTTATAATACAGGAGGGCAGTAGAGAGTTTGGGTTATACGTGCAGGCTTTCTGTATTTTTATAAAACTACACCCTTTCTGGCTACAAAAGCAGGAAGTCCAGTACAGAAAGTGTCCTCAGAACTTTCATCGTGAAATGTCAGAAATAATATAAATTTCCTTTAGCCATATATCTACAGGGTCAAGAGTGAACACATATGACCGAACTGAACATACTCTTTCGTGAGTTGTAAAGTTTCTTTGTCATTTGTTTGAAGCCAGATGGTACACCCATTTATCATCTTAACACTAAAGTCTCAATGAAATGCCTCATCTGGGACGGGTCCTGTTGTTCATCACCTTGTCCATCCAGAATCCTGGGAGAGTAGACCTCCGTTTGTGGTCTCTGAGAGACGGCGGGGAAATGCGATGTCTAATAGAGTACTGAACTTCTGCTACCAACCTCTGGACTTCTAGAAGCTTCTTTTAAGTACAAAATATTTGAGAAATGCCCCTGATAATATACATGTAATTTAATAGGTCTATAATATGGTTAGTTCTTCAAAGTACAGGAAAAACATACAGTAATTGTCTTGACCCACAATGAAATGAAATAGGTCTCATGACAGTTTGATGACAAAGATCCTAGGAAAGAGTTTCTGTGCAGTAAAAATAATCATGCATCTGCTTACCTCTGTTGACAGTAAAATACAGATTTCAGCTTCTTCTGTGGCTCAGGAATATACCTTGTTGAAACTCCAGTTTTCTATTCTCGGACCAAATAAGATCACAGGTATGACCTGCTGAGCAAACATCTCAAGAATTTCTTTAAAAAAAAATTAAACTTCAAGGAAAAATAAATAAGAAGAGAATTTGCATCATATCAGGTTAATGAATTTCTTAATGTTTACATTTATAACCAGGTAACTAATGTTACCTGGAATTTTTTGATGTAGATAATTTTTATATACACCAGACAGATTGTTATATGAATAAGCCTTGGAATGATTAATTTTGTAAGGCAGACGATTTATTTGGAATGTAAAGAATCATTCCTTAATGTACCTGTTTTGAAAGAATGGACCTTCATGGATTATCTTTTCCTGGAATGACCCAAATAAGACAAAGCTTCAATATCCCACCCTCTGCTCTTTATAATCAACAGTTGAACAGAGATGGGGAAAAAGATAAAGATATCTTTGTTCCTTGCTTAACCATGGAGAAACCATAGATCACTTTAAATCTCTCCTAATCCAAAGACATTATAGTAAAGTTTTATTCAAGCCAATGCTTATTACAACTTTTAAAAGACTACATAATTCTTCTCAGCTACAATATGGTTTCTTATCTTGCATAAATAACATTTTTATGAAATCTTTGTATAATGTCAGTGCAATGGCCAGGTAGCTCTCTACATCAGTTTCTTCATCTGCAAAATGAGGAATTAAAAATTTCCTACCTAATAACTCTCAAATCATGTGTTTATAAATCATTCTTATCACGTAGGAAAAATGGCTAAAAGTAAATTTGTATTTATGCACTTTACAATAGACTTTGAGCCTTCAAATTGAAATCTTCTCTCCCTTATAAGTATAGTCTGTATGTGGACATGATGTCAATATGCAGAACACTACCAGGCACTTACTTATTTACAATTAAGGGGACTTATTATTATAGTCTCCCACAGGCTCTGCCCAACATACTGTTATTTTCATCTCATATTTAGGACAGAGAGGATTGTTCTTCACTCCCCTTGTGGATAGAGCCAGTAATGAGAGTCTGGTATCCAAGTGCTCAACTACTAAATCTGAAACATTCAGAGGGCCTTCCTCAGCGGATGTCTTAGTGAGAGCTTCTAAATGGAGTCAGGGAAAGGATAGAAAGTTAGGTCACACTGCTCAGAGCGAAAAAAAGAGAAAATCCTTGCCAAAGAGAGAGCAGAAAGCGGGAAAGGACCCGTGCATCTATTGTTTGAGTGTGGAATCTACTTCTTTCACTGGGGACTAGGAAACAAATGCTCCCATTGGTTTTATCCTGGAGGAAACAGCTGACCCTAGATATACTATGCAGTGGAATTGTATGACCTTTCTAGTAGGTTGAGATGCTCTGGAGTTGTCTTGTATGTTTCCTGCCCCAGTTTTAGAATTAGACATTTTTCTAAGAAGCCCTAATTCCTTTTATTGGAGAATATAACCAAAATCTGGACACTGGGTGAGCTCATTGCTATTGGGGTGTCATTGCTTCTAGCACCTCTCAGTTGCCAGAGCAACGAAATATATATGTATACTAAACCATATATATATATACATACGTATATATATATCTGTAAATATTTCTGTGTGTAATCATCTGTGCATGTTTAGTAAGGTAAACATGAATTTATACTTCTGTATCCAAGTCTAGGCCATTACTACATTGCTCACCATAGGCTCTTCCCATTGATGATCTGTAACCTTCTCTTGTGATAGTGAGTTTGTCTCATACAGTTGTAATTTGTTTGGCCATGTTTTATATTTCATTGTGACCTTCTAAATTATTTTTTAAAATTTGTATGCATTAAAATTCACTCTTTGTGCTATAAAGTTTTATGAGTTTTTAAAAAGATTTTATTTATTTTTTCGTGAGAGACACAGAGACAGAGACAGAGGCAGAGACATAGACAGAGGGAGAAGCAGCCTCCCTGTGGGGAACCCAATGTGAGATTCAATCCCAGGATCCCAGGATCACACCCTAAGCCAAAGGCAGACTCTCAACCATTTCACCCAGGCATCCCAAGTTTTACGAGTTTTAACAAAAGCACAGAGCTGTGTATTCACTGTTAGTGTATCATATGATATAACTTTACCACCTTAAAAAATCTTCTCTGCTTATATTCTTCATCTGTTCTTATATGTTGTCTATTTTTTTCCACTAGAACCATTGACATATTAATCATAGTTATTTTAAATTCCTTCTCTGATAATTCTAACATCTGTTTCATATCTGAGTCTAGTTCTGATTCTTGCTTTGTCTCCTCAGATTGTTTTTCTGTTCTTACCTTTGGCATGCCTTTTTGTTAGAAGTTGAACATGCTGTATTGGATAATAGGAATTGAGGTAAATAGGCCTTTAGTATAAAGATTTATGGTAATCTGGGTAGGAATTTAAGAAATATACCTAAGGCTACATGACTTCACAGAAATTTATATCTCGCAATTCTGGAGGCTGTAGAGTCCAAGACCAGGACTTCCCAAGAACTTGCCATCTTGGTTGGGTTCTGGTGAAAGACTTCTTCCTAATTTGTGGACAGTCGTCTTATCACATCTTCATGTGGTGGAAAGAGAAGACAAGAGAGGAAGCAAGGTCTCTCCTGTCTCTTTTTATGAGGGTACTAATATCATGAACTTAGTAGGTATTTTAAAAGTAAATGATCAGGAACAAGACAATGATGTCCACTTTTACCATAGCTATTCATATTGTACTAGAAATTCTAGCCAGAAAAAAGTAGAAAAGAAAAAGAAATAAAAGGCATCTAAATTGGAAAGAAAGAAGATTCATAGATGACATGATCCTATATAAAGAAAACCTCAGAGTCCACATGAATACTGCTAGAGGTAATAAACAAATTTATCAAAGTTTCAGGATATAAGATCAACCCACAAAAATCATGTGTGTTTCTGTATATCCCCAATGAAAAGGAAATTAGAAAGGCAATTCCATTTTCATCTAAAAGAATGAAATATCTGGGACTAAATTTAATCAAGTTGGTGAAAGACTTGTACAATAAAAACCCCAAAAATATTCTTGAAAGAAATTAAAGAAGACCTAAATAAATGGAAAGACATTCATGTCCATTGATTGGAAGGCTTAACATTGTTAAGAGAACAATATTCCCTAAGGTGATTTACAGATTCAATGCACTCTCTATCAAATTTCTAGTGCCTTTTAATTTTTTTTTGGCAGGTCCTCAAATCCATAAGGAATTGTAAGGTGCCCCAGGTAGCTAAAACAATCTTGAGAAGGAACAAAGTCAGGATATTCTCATTTCCCAATTTCAAAATTTACTACAAAGCTACAGTAATCAAAATAATGCGCTGCTGGCATAAGGATAGATAAACCAAGGGAATAGAATTAAAAGTCAAGGAATAAACCCAAACATATACATCCAATTGACTTTGCCAAATCCATTCAATAGTGAAAGAGCACTTTCTTCAACAAATGGTAATGGGCAACTGGATTTCCACATGCAATAGAGTCAAGTTGAACCTCGACCTCAAACCATATCCAAAAATTAACCCAAAAAGGACCAACAACTTAAATAAAAGAATTGAGGTCATAAACACTTAGAAAAAAACAGAGGTAAATCTTCATGACCTTGAATTTAGCATTAGATTCTTGGATATGACCTAAGAGCACACACAACAACAGAAAAAAAAAAAAGTTAAATGGAATTCATCAAAATTTAAAACTTTGGTGCATCAAGAAAGTGAAAAGCAACCTACAGAATGGGAGAAAGTCCTTGCAAATCATAAACACAATAAAGATTTAATATTCATAATATAATCTACAGATCCACTGATATCCCTATCAAAATTCCAGTGGCATTTTTAACAGAAATAGAACATATAATCCTAAAATTTGTATGGAACCATAAAAGACTCCAAAAGCCAAAGCAATTTTGTATATTGCTTAAGGGAAATGCAAAATGGTGCCCCTGCTGTGGAAAACAGTTGAGTGATTCCTCAAAAAGCTAAAAATACCATTACCACATGACCCAGAAATTCTGCTCATAGGTATATATCCAAAAAAATTGAAAACAGGGACTCAAATAGATACTTGTATTACAATATTCACTGCAGCATAATAGCCAAAAATGGAAACAGTCTAAGGAATAAATAAAATATGGTATATACATACAATGAAATATTATTCAGCCATAAAAATGAATGAAGTTCTGGTACAAGGTTCAACATGGATGAATCTTTTTTGTTTTTTAAAGATTTATTTATTTGAGAGGGAGAAAGAGAGCACGTGCAAGCAGGGGGAGGGACCGAGGGAGAGGGGGAGGGAGAGAAGCAGACTCTGCTGAACATGGAACCTGATGTGGGGCTCAATTTTATGACCCTGAAGTCATGACCTGAGAGCCAAAATCAAGAATTGGATGCTCGGGGATTCCCTGGGTGGCGCAGCGGTTTGGCGCCTGCCTTTGGCCCAGGGCGCGATCCTGGAGACCCGGGATCGAATCCCACATCGGGCTCCCGGTGCATGGAGCCTGCTTCTCCCTCTGCCTGTGTCTCTGCCTCTCTCTCTCTCTCTCTCTCTCTCTCTCTGTGTGACTATCATAAATAAAAAAAAAAAAAAAAAAAGAATTGGATGCTCAACCAACTGAGCCACAGAGGCACCCCTCAACATTGATGAATCTCTCACCTCCCGGTTTTTAAAATTTATTTTATTTATTTATTTATTTATTTATTTATTTATTTATTTATTTATTTATATGTATGTATGTATATTTTTTTATTGGAGTTCGATTTGCCAACATATAGCATAATACCCAGTGCTCATCCCGTCAAGTGCCCCCCTCAGTGCCCATCACCCAGTCACCCCGTCCCCTCACCCACCTCCCCTTCCACTGCCTCTTGTTCATTTCCCAGAGTTAGGAGTCTCTCATGGTATGTCTCCTTCTCAGATTTTTCCCACTCCTTTTCTCTCCTTTCCCCTATAATCCCTTTCACTATTTTTTATATTCCCCATATGAGTGAAATCATATAATGTTTGTCCTTCTCTGATTGACTTACTTCACTCAGCATAATACCCTCCAGTTCCATTCACATTGAAGCAAATGGTGGGTATTCGTTGTTTCTAATGGCTGAGTAATATTCAACATGGATGAATCTTGAAAACATTATACCAAGTGAATTAAGCCAGACACAAAAGGACAAATATTGTAATATAATAAATAAAAAATATATAATAAATATAAAATATAGTAATAAAAATAAAATATAATGAAATAAAAATATAATTATACTATAATTCCAATTATATGAAATTTCTAGAATGATAAACTTATAGAGACAGAGAGCAGATTAGAGATTGTGGGATGGGGAATGAAGGATTATTGGTTAATGAGTAGAGAGTTTCTGTTTGAGATAATGAAAACGTCTTGGGGAAAGATAATGGTGATGGTTGTTGTGGCGTAATTAGAAATATTTGGGTTTTGTCCTAGTTCCTGGCACAGGGCAACCAGAACCTTTGTTTCCAGAGTGCTAGGAGTGTCTTTTCTTATTTGTAATAAGCCCCTTTTGATCACACCTGAGTTTATGATAATGAAATGACTTAGGGTGAGGCTCCTAGTAGAGAGGTTTCTGGGTGGGGGCTGGTGGCAGAAGGGCTAAGTTATGATTAGAAGATTGGAACTTGCAACCCTACTCCCCAGGCCTCCTCCCACCCCCATGCTCTCATCTATGGGGAGGGGAGAGGCTAGAGATTGAGCTTTATAGCTTTATAGAAACTCTTGAGCAATGAAATTCAGAGACCTTCTGAGTTAGCCGACACATTGAAGGAGGACGGCACACCTGGAGAAGGAATGTGGAGTTATTGCTTAATGGCTACAGAGTTTCTGTTTAGGTGATAAAAAATTTGGGGAGTTGTAGTGATGGTGAATGCAGTAAAAGCCAATTGATTGTATACTTCAAAATAATGAAAATGGCTACTTTTCTGCTATATATATTTTACCATATTAAAAATGGAAAAACAATTTTTTTAAACTCAAGATTAGGGAAGTTGGAGAACTTGTAATCAAATAATTGGTACAGATGGAATTCAAATCCAGGTCTCTCTTATTCTGTGCTCTTACATGTTCTTACACATTACAACCTATTTGTGCTAGATTAAACTGTGCAGAACTATCTTTCACATAGAATTTTTGAGCCAATAACTGATAGAATAAGGTGGCCTTTGCAGAAGATCACTCTCATGGGATGGATTGTTGTGGATAAGAATAGACCCCTAGGAGGGGCTAGAAGGCTAGTGCTGTAATCCAGTGGAGATAGAACTAGTCTGGACCAGGGGCGTGGTTATGAGAATGGAAAGGAAGGTGGGGATTTGGATAATAAAGTTCAAGGAAAGGACAGAGAGTATTTGACGATGCCTGGAAATAGATAACGAAGAACACAAAAGGCCAACCCTGGAAAGACAAGAGTGGAGTGCAGCTGTTAGCAGAAATGAGGTATCTGAAAAAGCATCTCGGGGCACCTGGGTAGCTCAGTGTTTGAGCATCTGCCTTTAGCTTGGGTTGTGATCCTGGGGTCCTGGGATCAAGTCTCACATCAGGCTCCCCGTGGGAAGCCTGCTTCTCCCTCTGCCTATGTCTCTGCCTCTCTCTTTCTCTCTGTGTGTGTCTCATAATAAATAAATAAAATCTTCAAAAAAAGGAAAAGCCTCTCATCATCTTCATATGCTCCAGAATGTGTCCTCATCTCCCAATCACATGAACCCTGGGGTCCCTAACAAAACTGAGCTCATCTATACTGGTTTCTGGGCACCAGCAGGTGGAAACACAAACCCTTCTGTGGACTAGCTCCCTTCCACAGAGACAATGATTAATCTACAATGGGAACTGGGAAAGGGAGAAGACAAAGGTGAGATACAAGATGCATTCTTTCTATTTTCCACCTGAGTTAATCCAGTGATAATTAACACCTAGTTTTATCTTACCTTCCTAGGCACAAAGTTCAAAGTTCTACCTGCCTTTTGGCTAGGGAGCTAGGTTTTGTTGTTGTTGCTTTCCCATGTGGACTATAACATAAAAATAGCTAAGCACCTATCAGCACATGTGATTAGTGATGGAGAAGGAAGAAACATAAGGCCAGGACAGGGTAGTGGTGGAGCAGGAAGTAGGGGATGGTTGTGTGTGGTGTTGCTGTGGGGGTGAGGAGGGTGTTAAATTTCCACCCACCTCTGTTCTCTGGCTTCACATGCTATTTCTGCACATCTATGGCTAGAAGAGAAGCCAGTCTTCTTCCATAGCTCCTGCAGCTGATGTTAAGTTGACAAATCATCTTTGTAGCCCTTGGAGACAGAGCAGAGCTATCTAGAGACACAAAGACGGCTGAAGCTTATGCTGTACTCCTTGGTTCTCACATTTTTCCCCAAGAGACCCAAGTGATAGAGTTTTAGATAACTTGCCAGATTTTTATATTCTAACAAGCCAAAAAGAAAAAAAAAACACAACAAAGCAGGTCTATTAATTCAATGAGAATTTTACATATTTATGTGCTCAATTGCCATCCCTTAGGACTCTCAAGGCTTTTCACTACAGGGAGGAGTGTATTGAAGCAGAAGGGAAATATTCCTAAAAATGTAGCATAAAAGAGGTTTCTGATCCATTTGTCATGTTCTTATATAGCAAAACAACAAGAGACATGCGAATATAAATGTTTATTGGTCTACCACATATGGTGTTATTACAAAAATAAAGCAGAGTTCTCGTATTAATATACTTAGGAAAGTGTCTGGAAATGTGATGATTATATTTCACCTTATAGTCTTGAAGTACATTGGAGCAGTGACCACATCAGTTATGTCCACCGTTGTATCTCGATGTCTAGCCCTGGTGCTTAATATATATTCACTGAGTGGAGGGGTGGTAATAACACTAATTGACTTTAGTGATGTCATGTAATCTCTCTAACTGTATTATGCGTAAAAGATACCCTAAATGGTGGCATCAAAGTGATATAGGAGAATTTTCATGTTGCTTCAGGGCAAAAATATTGTAGTGATGAAAATTTAAATAAAAAATATTTATAAATATTTTAAGGTTACATCATAAATTGCAAGGTGATGTCATTGGCTCCTTACCTAACTGGGAGCGGAAGAAATCAGAAATTACAACCCTACCTACTTCTCAAGGTTGCACCTCTCTCCACTGATTCCCCTTGAGTTTTCTGGGGATCTGTTTTGTTGTATTTGGCCAGTCTCTCTCTCTCTCTCTCTCTCTCTCTCTCTCCCTCACTCTTTGTTTTTTGGGGGGGGGGAGGCAGGGGCAGAGGGAGAGAGAGAATCTTAAGCAGGCTCTACACCCAGCACAGAGCCTAATGCAGGGCTCCATCTCACAACCTTGAGATCATGACCTGAGCTGAAACCAAGAGTCGGACACTTAAGCGATTGAGCCACCCGGGTGCCCCTAGCCAGCTTTACTTGAAGGATTCCAATACCCCAGACTATCTTGGCCTAGATGAGGCCACACCTCTTCTGTTTTTGGTTGACCTGAGATGAATTGGACTATTGCCAAGCTACCCTCACATACTCCATTTGGGACCATGTATCCCATATCCTCAATCACAGATGGCTCAAATGACAGTCTTCCAAAGCAGCACATCTTCAACTGTAATGTGTGTAGGAATCCCTGGGAACCTGTGACCACGCAGATTCTCACTAAAGAGGTCTGAGTGGGACATCCAGGTGAGGCTGGTGCTCCTGGTCCTCAGACCACATATTGAGGATCAAACTGGGTCTTATGCTTCTCATTTCTTTTGGCTCTATGGATATATGAGAGGCTCAGCTAAACTACTTGGTCTCCAAGCCTGAAACAATTTTTTTAAAATTTAAATTCAATTAGCCAACACATAATACATCATCAGTTTCAGATGTAGAGTTCAATAATTCATCAGTTGCATATAACCCCAGTGCTCATCATGTACCCTCTCTAATGCCCATTACCCAATTACCCCATCCCCCCACCCACCTGAAACAATTTTGAGTCCGTGACATTGCACTTTTGGTGGCATTCTCAGTCCCTTCCAAAATTTTCTTCTAAGTTTCAGTTCCAGAGGAGAGCCCAAAGACTACCCACATAATCCTGGGCTACTCAAGCTCTTTCCCCTGTATGGTTGGCCACAATCTCTGTCCTCCGAAGTGGGAAGCACCCTTCCTCTCTAGCCCCAGTGACTCTTCTCCTGGCCTGGGTTATCATGCACCGACTTTGCCAAATTTTCCACAACTTGGATCCTACTGGCCTCTACTGTTTCAGTCTCTGGGAACCCAACCCTTGTCATTGACCTGTTTTGTTTTCCTGAGTCATTTTATAAGCTGCTTGTTGAGTTCCATTCTTCACTGATGGTGACAATTTTGAACCTGGAATGACTCATGCTACCAGTCATGTGAACTGGGTCTGCTTCCACTGGCCCAGTCCAAGCCACCAAAATGTCTTACCTGGACATTGAGCTTCTTAACTCATGTGTTCAAACCACTTTTGCCCTCCTCCAATCTGCAGCTAGAATGATATTTTTGGAGTATAAATCCATTGGTCTCTCATTTTTTTTCTCTACTCCAAAAGGCAGACTCTTCCTTATCATGTCCCTGTGCTGGTGAGTGAGTTTTCTTACTTAATCTTTGCATGTCCCAGCTCCAGCAGCTCACCTCCTGTGGCCCAAGATCTCATCTTCTGTTAGCCAAACCTTGGGGTTACTGAGATCAGAAACCTCTTTAGGGGCAACAGCTTGCCAGCTCACTGCTTTTCCCAGTTTCACCTTTAATTCCAGCCACAGAGGGTTTCCCACTCTCATGAGTTCTGCTCTACAGTAAAGAGAATATTTTTATTTCATCTCCAGCACTTCCTGGTGCTTTAGCAGGAGTATTGTTAGGGTGCCTACTCTTCCTGGCTCCAGAAGCACCTTGCTCTCCAAACTCTCCCTCCAGGCCACTCTCAGGTCTCCAGCATTTACTTCCTTGCTAGGGGTTTTAACACTGTTCTTTCCACAGAGAAGACCCTCCCTACCGAAACTTTAGACCACGATGGAAGGTCAATTACACAGCAATATGTCCTGGTTCCTTTGAGAAAGTTGAGCTCTTCTCTTACCTATGTTTCCACAATTTCTCCAAACTTTTCCTGCATAGCACTCCTTACAAGTGTGCCTGACAAAGTCCACCTCCTCTACGAGCAAAGCTCCTTTGTGGGAGGGCAAAGGCACATTAGTCTTGTTCCGCACTGTACAAAGCCCCCAGCACAAATGTGAGTAATGATGACCATTAGCATCCAATGAGCTCTTTCTGTATGCCTCCCCAGGGATCTATTAGCATTTCCATTTTGTAAATGGGGAAACTAAGGGATAAAGAGATTAAGTTACTCAAGGTTATGAAGCAGGGCTGGAGTTAAATCCAGGCAGTCTAGCTCCAGAACCTACTGTCCTCATTTCTTTTTCTAATACATGATTGTTGCTCAGTAAATTTTTGTGGAGTGACTCTTCCTGAGAGCCTATGAGCTCCTGTGCTCCTTGGCAGAGCCAGCCAAAAACATCTCATTTCTTCATTTTTCACCATATGGCCCTTCTTAAGGCTACACAGAGGTATGGACACACCTCCTGGGGTCATTTGCCTGGTGTTCATTTGACAAGCCCTGAGCTTGGTCACATCACTGCTCTCCCTCCTCCCCCAGGTTTTCTAGGTGAACATATCCAGGTGACACATAGAAGGCAACTTTTGGAACTCTACAGCTACTGATAAAGACAGATTTTGATTCAGTATGTCTGGGGTGGGGCTGCAGATTCTACATTTCCAATCACTTCCCAAGTGATGTTGGCATTGCTGGTTTGTAGATAAGGTTTGAGGAGTCGGGTGCTAATGCAACATACTCTAATCCCTGACCTTCCCTTTCCTAGTTTGTGCTTGCAGCTAATACCATTAAATATTAAAATATTAAATTGTAATATTAAATAGGAATAAAAGAATGTGTGTTAAGCACATGTTATTGGAACAGGTTAAGTGTCTGGCTAATGGTTTTCTTGCTTTTTCTAGTTTATTTTTTGAAACATGTCAATATCAAATCTGTAAAGATCTTATATTACATTACAGTACTTCCCCTGGAAATTAAAATACACACACACACAGAGCCCTTGGGCCACTTTTTTTTTTTAAAGGAATCCAATCAATGAATTTAAAACATTCTTCTAACATTATGTTAGTATTAAAAAAAAAAGTAGTCACCTTCACCCCCTTGAAACTTAAATTCATTCTCCAACCACCTAACCTCCGGATATTCTCTGCCTAACTATTAAAGCCGATGATGAATCACACCAAGAAGAAATTCTTATTGCTTCTGGGTTCTCACCATTACTGCAAATCCCTAAATTGCCCAGAACTGTAGCTTTGAAGGTTGTTAGCTCCCAAGTTTCTATTATGAATTTGCACTTAATCTTTGATTCTGACATATCTTTTAGGCTTCCTATTTAATTATTTACTAAATGCATGTTTAAAGGCCCTAGAAATCAGCCTTTCCTGTGGCTCCTGTCCACTGCTCTCACCTCTTGACATGTGTTCACAACCTCCCGTCCTAGGGCCCTGTGCTATGCCCACAAGCCAATATTCTGGGGGGCCCTCCTAATGGACTGATCAAGGAACTTCTCCTGGTCTGGAACTCAGTGACTGACATTCTGACTGACACCAAGCATGAAAATCACATTACCCTGGTTGTAAAAAACCTTCACTGGCTACCTGTAAAGTACAGGATTATGTGTAAAGTCCTAGTTATTAACTTACAAGTCCTTAAATTGACTTGGTTTTGAATACCTCAGAGACATTCTGGAACCATACATCCCTGTCGTCTTCTTTGGTCTCAGTCAATTGGATTAGTTCTTTTTGGCTGAAGACATTGAGCTACGGGGCATTTTTAATGTTTGCTCTCTACTTATGGAATTTATTAACCATGGAGGCCAGGCTGTCTTACTCTCTGTCAAGCTCTCAGTTGAAATTTAAGAGGTACTCTTTCCAGTTTGCTGATTTGGTTAAATAAGCCATAAATTGATACACTGTTGTTTAGTTTTTGAATCATTGTTCTTTGGTATTTTTATGTATCTGCTCCAAGAGTTTGTCTGACATGTCAGAGTTAAATTTTATATTATTGCACTTAATATCTTTTTTCCCCCACATCTTAACTTTAAACACTGTCAAAGTGAATTTACTAATTAAATGCTTTGCATGACATATTACCTTTTTCCATCTGCTTTAGATGGGTGTCACAAGGGCAATGCGATGTTATATGTGAAAGTACTTGGATTGTGAAATATTGGGTATTATAGTCAATTATGTACATCTACTTCACCTTATTTTGGTTAGTAATCAATCACTCCACTGTTATGGTGCTCCAAAATTAATTGTCGAATGGATGGATGAATGCTAGACCCAAAGAAGGGCAGAGGTATAGGTCACATGGGGTTTCTTTAGCAAATGTTAATCTAACATCTTTTGATAAGGTATAAATATGTTTAAAGTTAGCTAACAATAAAATATTTAAATAGCAGGCCAAGAAAAGAAGAAAAATATGGCACAGGAAACTACACAATGAATGGCCAAATATATTTCTCATATAATCCCAGCTTTATGATCTATCCATGAGGAAAGTGACACTCCTCAGGCTGTGGTAGTGAGGAAGGGTATCTGACTGAGAAGTGGGTTTATACTGGACCCGTGTGTGTGTGTGTGTGTGTGTGTGTGTGTGGAAATGGGTAGGCAAAGAAGAGGTGGAGAGATTGGAGAGTATTACATAAAGATGGAACGATAGCAGGAAAAAAAAACCAGGTGACTGTTATTTTTCTTTGAAGTTGGATGAGGGGCATCTAAATTCAACCCATTTGGTTGGAAGAGGATAATAAGAATAAGTAGGGATGCACTGCACATTTATCAAAATAAGATTTTCTGTTTTCTTTTAACAAGGAAAAGATACTTTTTAATTTTTTTAGGGTCTTGAGATGCTTGGCTGGGGTCAGAGAGATAAGGTAGGTAATAATGGGGAAGTTGGTAGAGTTCCTCAGGGAAGGAGAAAATAAAACATCAGTTGCTGGGGGCGCCTGGGTGGCTCAGTCACTTAATTGTCCAGCTGGTGGTTTCAGCTCAGTTCATGATCTCAGGGACATGAGATCAAGCCTTGCATCAGCCTTTGTGCTGAGTGTAGAGTCTGCTTGTGTTCTCTCCCTCTCCCCCTACCCCACCCCCTGTGTGCACAAACACACATACACACATACTCTCTCTCAAATAAATAAATAAATAAATAAATAAAATCTTTAAAAAAAATACTACTTCAAAAAAAACCACATCAGTTGCTTCGTTGTATTTTCGTTCCTGTTTTGGTTTGTTTGAAGGCCAAGTGGTGGGATTGGGGTGGTAGGTAAGGTCTACTATCCAATGCTAGGACTTGATAGCTAATTTAAGAATTACTGCTCTAAACATTTTAAAATGCAAAATCTCCCGTAAAGCTCTGACATAGTCTATCAATACTGTTTGGAAAGAAATGTACTCTGGAGACAGTGCAAGAAATCATAGCCAAAGCAATCCAATCAACCTCGATTCTCCTCAACAAGTAGGAACACAGTGTCTGTGCTTTTGGTGTCATCCTTGAAGGAAGGAGGAAGCAGAGCTTGGAATCTACGTGGGAAGATGAGCCTTACGCATGGGAAGCATTTATCTATCAGACAAGAATGAGGCTGCCTAAGTACCAAGATCAATACCAAATACTGTTGCTCTGTGCTCCCAGGTTTCAGAGAAGAACTAAGGAGAAAGAGAAGGGATTTGTTTTGGGGGAGAAAATCCTGGAGCTTGCTTGCAGGAGTGGAACCCTCCATACTTGAAGAGTGGTCCATAGACCAGCAGTACCAGCATCACTTGGATGCTTGATGAAAGTGCAGAACTTCAGGTCTCATCTTAGAGATCCTGAAGCAGAATATGCATTTTTAACAGGACTCCAGGTGATTCATATTTATATCACGGTTTAGGAAACATTGTATTAGAAGACTCCAACCAAACTATGCAAGCATGGAAATAGCAGACAAATGGACCGCTGGGACAAGAGATCAGGCCTGTGGGGAACCCCAATGGTAGCTCAATGCTCCTCAAATTCCCCTCTGGCAGATCTCCTAGAGGTTAATGGACTTTGCATGGAGTCTGTGCATGGAGTATCCAAAGACAGGGTTGGCCTCATGTGCAAGGAAAGCTCTGCTTCATAGCCAACCCTTGGCTTGAAACATACTCCTGAGCTCTGACAGAAATGTAGAAATATTTGGAAGGTGAGCACAGGCTTGGGACTATGCAAGGAGCGCAAATGCCCTCTCTAGCATGTCTGGTCCTACACATAAGTGCCTGCAGGGATGGATTTGAGCCATCGCTTTCAAAAGTTAAAAGAAAAATTATACACATGCCAAAAAAAAATGCCCACCTTCCTGTTTCTGTCATTTACGTTCATGCCTGTCTGGTTTGAATTAGAGTGGTTCATTATGGAGAAGGGAGAGAAGAGACATTTTAATGGAATTGGCAAAACCCAATGCCCAACAGAATAGGCTGGAAGTAAACAGCTATGGCCTGACTGTCTATGTATGAAGAAGGTTTCTCAGGCTTAGGATTGAGAGTGCTTGAATAACTATAGAGACCATTTTATAATTATTATAGTCCTCTCCCCTCTCCCTCCCTCCCTTCCTCATCCCCACCCTGCCCTCCTCTTCCTTTTCTCATCCCTACTCTTCCCTCCCTTACCCCCTCCCTTTCCACATCCCCCTCCTCCCCTCCCCTTTCTCCCTCCCCTCCCCTCCCTTCCCTTTCCTTTCCCTTCCCTTTCCTTCTTTCCTTCCTTCCTTCCTTCCTTCCTTCCTTCCTTCCTTCCTTCCTTCCTTCCTTCCTTTCCTTCTTCCTCTCCCCTCCACCCCCTTTCTATAAGATTTTTAAAATAATGTGGTTTCCATGCAAATCAAAACCAGCTGAAAGCTTGCCAAGGCCAAGATGTAATTGAAGCTGGCATTTAAGCCTTTGTGTCTCCTCTGTCTCCAGAGATATCATCATAAAATAAAAGACTTCATCAGGTAATGTTTTCTTCATTATTCAACATCACAATTCTGAAGCGAAAAAAGATAATTAGACATACGGTGCTGTCGACACATAGTTTATGAGGAGCTTCTAGTTAATTAGTTATGGTAAAAGGTTTTTATATAGTCATAATTACTTTATATTTCAGAGAAAAAGAAGCAAACATACATGTATTTTATTTTACCTGGTGACAAGTTTATCAAAGCGAGGCTGGTATTTTGATGATCCTTTGGCACCTTCTTCAGACTTCTCAGGATATAATGCAAAGTGTCATGAGGAGGTTTTAACAGTACAACTCTTGTTAACTTTAATAGGAGCTACGCATCTGAAATCCTTACACATCGTCTTGCTAGATTCTATAAGAAAATATCATCCTCTTGGTGTCCTAAATTTCCTTTGTCATTGATGAAAGGCTCACCTATGGAATCATTCAGAGAAGGGTTTTAGTAATTTTGTTGAAGATATGAGACAACCCATCTTCACAAGAATGCCTTGTCTGTTTGCATTTCTGGGGGCCGGCCACTGAGCAAGAAATGATGGCAAAAATAACATCCTGGGAAATGTAGCCTTCTATACTATATTTGTTTAAAATAATTTCAATTTATGAAAGTGATCTCTTTTTTTCTACCGGCTGTTTCTGCTGAATGGCTTGTTCATCTCCATCTAAGAAATCAAGAGAATTTCAAAAGGAGGTCGATATTCTTGGTTTTTCCTTTTGTGTCTGTACTAGCTGGGGTGGTGGGGGAGAACTGGAACAGCTCTGTCAGGTCCTGTACCCACCTGGGTGTCCTGAAGCAAAGGGTGATAGCCAACCCTGAAAAAAAGTGAATCCGGTAGCAACATGCACTGATCTTCCAGTATGTCATATGGCTAACGTACCTAGGCTTGGGTTTGCCATCAAGGTGCACTCAACCATGGGGCTAGAACACAATGTTCCTCCATCTCAGTCTGGTTCTTTATTTATTAGAACAAAAGGCAGAAACCTGAGATCTGTGCTAAAGAAGGCATGTGGACTGATCTCACAGCCCAGGGCAAAATGCTAGTGTTGTCTTACCCACAGCTGGGGTTGCTAGCTATCCAGCCCCAAAGACAATGGCAGGTTCACACTTCCCTCTACTCTCCAGAGTATTTGATGTCCTAACACTTTTAGATAGATGCATGGGCATAATAATGGTTGTCATTTCTTGACTAGTTAGCAATGCCTGCACTGTGTCACATACTACATGGATTATTTTTCCCTTGAGGACTTGCCATCTTTTAGGTGAATGTCTGGGTGAGGTAATCAATCTTTCCAAGCTTTAGTTTCCTCGTCTATGAGAGTAATAACAGGAAGAAGACAGATAACAAACGTCAGGAGATTAGCACAATGCCAGACACACAGTAAATGTTTGGTTAATGTTGGCTATTGTTATTTGTATTCTGAGAATAACTCTGAGTGAGGTACTGTTATTACCTCACTTTATTGATGATAAAACTGAAACAGAGGTTAAGTTACTTAGTATGGGGTAAAGCTAGGGTCTAAAGCCCATTTCCAAGCCCAAGCTACCAGCCTCATCAGAAACAACTGTAACAACCCTGAATTGTCATCCTGTCTTGACTCTCCCCTATCACCCTCCATTCTGGTCGACATACTGGAAAACAAGATCTAAAGCTTCTGGTTCCTAGGACTTGGCACTTGTGTGGCTTTTGTGTGGATCTAGAGGACCTAGGAGCCTGGTGTATTCTGGTATTGCTCGATTTAACTTATCCAGATTTTTCTTTAAAGATTTTATTTGTTTATTCATGAGAGACACAGAGAGGAAAAAAGAGGCAGAGACACAGGCAGAGGGAAAAGCAGGCTCCATGCAGGGAGCCCAATGCGGGACTCGTTCCTAGGACTCCAGGATCACTCCCTGGGCTGAATGCAGGTGCTAAACCGCTGAGCCACCCAGGGATCTCCAACTTACCCAGATTTTAAGGCCTCCAACTTATTCATATATTTAAAGAATGAGTAGGGGAGGCTGGAGGAGGACCAATTAGAACTTCCCCTCACATCCTTGTTCTCTTAGCATAGCTGAGGGGTCTTTTGTGATGGATGACAAGGCTCTCATTGGTCTCGTTTTTTTTCCCTATAATCCTCTCTGAGTCATTTCTGTCTTAACATTGTTCTCTGGGATGTAACATATCTTTCTTGGATGAATGAGGAAGGGACTCCTCATTTCTCTAGCCAGTTTCAGCATTCAGCACCTCCACTATCCCTTCCACTTTTCCAAGTGGAGAGAGAGAGAGAGAGAGAGAGAGAGAGAGCACTAGTGGATCTTTAGCATAGGTTTCAAGGTAGCTTGATGCAATTTTAGACTGTGCTAATACATATGAGGGTATCTCTTTAGATAGGAATCCCATTAATAAACTATGGTTTTTTATAGCCAAACTGAAGAAAATTTAGAAATACTAAACAAATTATGTTCTATTTGGGGCATACTCGGAGCCTAAATAAGTGAGATCAAATTGTTCACTGTGTTGTCATTAATGGGATTCATATCTTGCATTCCTATTACACCCTGAATCTAATCACGTGAGTTATGTCCCGGATATAGAGTTATGACACGGAATTATATCCTAGTAAAGAAGAGCCACCTTTAATCTCATTTTCTTGAGGCACATAAGACAATAGTTATGATTTCTATGTATTTTTAATAGGAATATTTTTAACTATGATTCTAATCACTGGTAATCGTCCTGTCATCTAAGAAAACAGTATAGATTAGAATGACAAAATAATGTTTGGGATTAACCTCTTTTTTGTTTCTCCTTGTAGGAATAAAAGATAAAATTATATCCTTGGTATCCAAGGATAAATGGTTTCTATGATTTGCAATACTTCAGGTCTGATCATCATCGTTAGCTTATTTATGTAGAACACTATAGTACTTAAAATTCTTTTTTTTATAGAGAGAAGGAGAGAGACAATCTTAAATAGACTCCATCTCATGATCCTAAGATCATGACTTGAGCCAAAAATCAAGAGTTGGACACTTAGCCGACTAAGCCATCCAGGTGCCCCAATATTTAAAATTCTTGAATAAAGAATTCTCAGCTTTGTTAATTAATTCTCCATTAATTATGGTAATTTATACTAATTACTAATGTAATTACAAAATTGAAGATTAACCAGGAAATTTGGAAGAGCAATGTTTCTGTTAACTAAACAGGAATAAATTACACAGGCAAGAGCAGAGGCAGGATTCTTTTTGTTTTGTTTGGCCAGCTCAACGCCTTCAAAGTACAGTATAATCTGGGAACATCTGACTTTAGCAACCTACTCTCCATTTCATTACCACATGTACCCTTTGCCTTCAATATTCCGGATGTTTTCCAAAGCTGTTACTAACAACAAGATCAACTCTAGCTACAAAGGAAGAAAGAAGACTAGGTCCTGTCCTAGAGCATTTTGTCAGTGCCTGCCAAGGCTGTAGGAAAGCCACAGAACTGCTGGATCTGTTGACTATTTAAGGAAACTGAGAAACGTATCAGTCATCTTTGTCAAATCCAATGTAAAGACTCTAGAGTACATGCTCACTGGGACTGCACCTTAAATCACAGGGACCGGGATCCCTGGGTGGCGCAGCGGTTTGGCGCCTGCCTTTGGCCCAGGGCGCGATCCTGGAGACCCGGGATCGAATCCCACATCGGGCTCCCGGTGCATGGAGCCTGCTTCTCCCTCTGCCTGTGTCTCTGCCTCTCTCTCTCTCACTGTGTGCCTATCATAAATAAATAAATTAAAAAAATTAAAAAAAAATAAATCACAGGGACCACTTTTATGCTAAGGTTCAAACAGGTAGATGTACAAGAAAATTGGAATGAGTTCCAAAGTAAGAGAAAGAATTAGGCTGTCTGAGATGATCAGCAGGATCATTCATTAGCCATTAGGAAGAAACAGAAGTAACTAGCCCTGATTCAGTCTATTGCTGCACTTTGCATACTAAATGTTATTTATAGGGCTGAAGGGGTTATGTTTCTCTATGACTTACTGACATTGATTCATTTGGTTCAGTTGGTAACCAGTGTGTGTGTGTGTGTGTGTGTACGCGCGCATGTGTGTGCAGGTGTATCAGAGAGAGAGAAAGAGAATTACTCTATGCCAGGTTCTAGGTCTTGAGAATATAAAGATGAAAAAATAAAACTCCAGCCTTCAAGAGGCTCTCATTCAAGCAGAAGTGATGGCTCACAGTTTTCTGAAGAAAATTGTAGCTTAGAGAACACAAGTTATCAGTGGGGGGGGGGGGGGGGGGGGGAGAAAGATCACCTTGAGAATATGACTCATTGAGCAACAATTTCCAATTCATAGTTCATAGGTTGACCTACCCTAGACTCATAGACAGAAGGATTTTGAGGGTTTGCATATGGTAGAATAATTCATCTCATTCCTGAGCAGTAAAGAAAGGGTCATCTTTGCTTTTTTCACCTCTAGGCTCAAAGAGAAGTATGTTCCTGAGAGCTGGTAAAGAAGAATCCATTGGAATTTGATACAATCTTTATTTCCCGTCCAAAAGGCTTGCTGACTGATTTTAGGTCCTAAAACTTCTTTTAACTCCTAATAAAACTCCGTTTCTTCTTCTGAGGTGGAGCACCCATGGCTCTGGAATACTGTGCAGAATAACAACAACAACAAAAAAGTTTCTAAAGTCCTTTAAACACCTCAAATGAAATTTGCCACATTAAAGCCAAATATTGTTATTAATGACAGGAATTGCCAACATGCTAAGAACAAAGGAAAGCTTCAAGCACTTATCATTCATCTTATGCTTTTTTCTTTAACAGCAGAACCTATCTTGTTGTAAATTATTAGTTGTAAATTACTTCTTTAAAATATTAGAACTGTTCATTTGAGTAAACCACGAGGTAGATTTTTCCTGTAATTTAAAAAACTACCAAAAGAGCTATAATTCATTTACTATTAACATCCATATAAAGACTATGAGCCATAAGAAGAAAATGAGTCATGGTTGCATCAAAAGAATTAACTTCAGAGATGTATTAAAGAACAAAACATTCGTTTCAGTACATTGGGATTAACTATTATCTGCAACCCAACCACCGGTAGCACTCTATTTTCTAATAGAAAGCACAAAAACACACAATTAATCCTGACCTGATATCTCTCTCTCTCTCTCTCTTTTTAAAGGATTTATTTATTTATTTATTTGAGAGAGAGAGAGTGAGCAAGGGAGCTAGCATTGGGGTAGGGAGAGGGAGAGAGAACCTCAAGTAGACTCCCCACTGAGCATGGAGCCCTTTGTGGGGTTCAATCTCAGGACCCTGAGATCACTACCTGAGCCAAAACCAAGAGTCGGATGCTAACTCAACTGCACCACCCAGGTGCCCCCTGACCTAGGATCTATTAACAATCTAGATTAGTGTCTCCTAGTCCTAGCGTGTTCCACTTCAGGGCATTTCCAGCTACCTCAAGGGATGGTATAAAATTCTTCCAAGTTCCTTAAGCAAAATTAATTTTAATTCACATTAATATTAAAAATAAATGTATACCATATGGCAGATGAGGAAAAAGAAAGTCAAGTTCATAACTCAGCAATACATTCCAACTCATTAGCCAACATAAGTAGAGGATTTAGATAACACTTTTTAAGCCACAGATTCTCAGGAAAGAAGAATGTAGTTCTGGAAACCATGAAAAAATATTACTGTGTTTTAAGTCCTCAAATTGCACATTGAGCTCTCTTGATGAAACACTTTTCTTTACAATGAGCTAATTCTAGTTTCAAAGACATTTACACATGTCCTTGCTTCCTCATAGTTTTGGTAAGGACAATGTCTTAGTCCTATGCTTCATAGTTTATAATACACTTTCATATATCATATCTCAGCTGCTAAGTAATGCTGGGGACTCGTCTGGCCACAGGGAGAAAAAATGAAAAGGCTGTCTGAATGAAAGATCTTCACCAAATTACATCACAGGTGGACTAAAGTTACACATTCCTGAGAGTTCATATCCAATATGGTGCATTTGGGAGAGGTGAGAAAAGGGATGGCTGTTACATTCTATTACACCTTCAGCTCTATCATATGCAGAAACTAAGCGACCTGTGGACTTGGCCTCACTCTATTCCACTCCCAGATAAAGCAGAAGGAGGAACGGTCAGGAGTCAGTGATAGAGGGGATAAAAGGAAAGAAATGATTGCTTCAGTATAAACTGAAGGAAGCATTGTGGGTAACGATAATTTGGAGAAATGGAGTGGGTTGGTGGGTGGACCCCATGGAAAGCTCAGACTGGAGCAGTTTGAAATAACACCTATGGATGAAGGCATCTGAGACCCGAAAAGAGATCCAGGAAGAGGCTCACTCACTCTTTTTAAAAAGATCAACTCTCTCACACAAATTTAAAACAAAGATGTGCTTGTTCTAACACTCAGAGTGTGGAAGAGTATTTTTTCAACCAAAATTTCCTCCCGGTTTGTGATGATATGGGCTCTTCTCATATTCTAATTTAAAAACTTATTCAGAGGAAGGTAATTAGAAATAATACTTGGACATTTTTAATGTTTTGAGCATGAATATAATTTTTAGTATATTTAAAATTCAATGAATTCGCTGAGGGCATCATTATAAGGAAGCTGAGCACTAAGGAAACTATTAATAATTTGGGAATCTCGGTTCTCATGAGAAGTGTTAAATCTACCTCCTGAAGAACTATACCACACATATATTTAACTCCTAGATCCTAGTATTATTAAAATGCAGAGCAGGATAGATATGATTTTTCATGCTATCAGGGTATCCTCTGAATCTCTTCTTGTAGGTGGCAGGCACAGAAAAAAGCCTAAATAAACTTTGAAGGGATTTCTGGTCCTTGGGAAATGGAAGAGTCATAGAACTGATTCTTCTTAGTTGGTTCGGTAGCAGTTGAGCATTCAAAACTTCTTGAAAACTCTTAGCAATCTATAGTCTTGGCCTTCTAAAAGTCACAGTTCAGTGGACACAAAGAGAATACAAGCAAGTAAAGTTAACAAGATTTAGTGAGGGCTTCAGAAGAGATAGGAACCCAAGATCCTAGAAGCTCATAGAAGGGAGTGAGGATTTCTTTGTAGGGGAGCTGGGAAAGCCCTCTCACAGACCGTAGCATCTGAACTCCCAAATGGAAAGCAGGAATTACCACGTATCAGAGAAGGTCATTCAAGACAGAAGGAAGAGCAAAATGAAAAGAAACGGGGTATGAAAAGGTGGTGCTCCAGGGAGGAGGGAGATGGCTAGAGCACCTGGGGTGTGGATGTGTGGTAGACAAGTGGAAGAAAAGGAAGCTGTACAAGATAACAGGAGGGTAGATAATGGAGGGTTAAAGGTTGAGGGGGAGGATTTAAAAAAAAAGCATCAATGGCACAAAAACCTCTAGGAAAACAGTATTGGATTTGGCAGTCATTTTAGCCTTGTGCTTACTCCCAATTCTGAACCTTCTAGTAGGTAGTTTATTCAAGAGAATATTAAGCTGAAGACAGAAATCAGCATGAAAACATGTTTTTCTCTCTAGTTTATTTGCTGTAATAGGCTTATTTTATATTGAACTCATGATTGTTATTTTAATATTTGAAATTATTTGGCAAAAAAATCTAGAAAGGATTTACATCTTGATTATTAAGAATTGTCAGATTCTTACAATTCTATTGGAAAATTAAAAAGACTTCAAGTATACGAATTTAATGAAACCACAATCCACATTTACAACTGAATACTTATAAATGAGACCAAATTTTCACCTCCTGTGTTTCCTCTGGCTATAATCTTCCCAAGTATACTAAAAGGCTGCTGGGAAGTATGCCTATCATGAAAATTGCTCAATTTTCAAAATGATCTATGAATCATAATGGGAGTCTTGGTAGTTAAGTGTCTACAATAACGTAAAAATGCCTCCCAGCCTTTTAACAGGTGGTAGAAAGAAGTCAGAAGTGACTCTTACAATGGTCTTTCTTTCATGCATTTAAATCCCAGTATATCAGACAGCATTAGGGTAAATAAAAAAAATAGAGCAAGACTATAATAAGATATATAAGCTTATAGTATAATCATGATAAGAGAGATGGGCCTCATGCCATGGAGCCAGACTGCCTGGATTACAATCCTGAATCTATCCTTTATCAGCTGTGCAATCTTGAGCAAGTTATTTAACCTTTCTGTGCATCAGTTGCTATTAAAAAAAAAAAAAAAAAAAAAGCACCAATAGTAGCTACTACAGGGGCACCTAGGTGGCTTAGTGGGTTAAGCACCTGCCTTCAACTCAGGTCACAATCCCAGGAGGCTCAGGTCATGATCCCAGTGTCCTGGGATGGAGCCCCACTTGGAGTTCCCTCCTCAATGGGGAGTCTGCTTCTCCCCCTGCGTGTCCCCCTGCTCGTGTTCTCTCTTTCTCTTACTCTGCTCTCTCCCTCTCTCTCAAATAAATAAATAAATAAAATCTTAAAAAAAATAGTAGCTACTACATAGGGTTATTATGAACATCCTGAGTATCTTTTCTTTGCCTCCCCAATCCTCCTCGGACCCTTCTTCATTCTGCTTCTGTACCTTGGGAGGCTGGCCCATAAAGGTGGAAACATTGAGCTCTTTCCCCTCTGGCTTTCTGTTCTGTTTGGATGATGGGAGGCAGGACAAAAGTGAGGTCGGGGTGTTTGTTCTTGTTCCTCCCTGCCAAGTCACCATGGTTGTCCAACCCACCCACGGGCACTCTCGGGTCCCTCTAACCAGGCTCTCTGCTTGTGCCTTCAGGCCGGCCCGTGGTGGAAAGGCTTCCTGCGGCTGTGAGCCAGTGCAGCGGGTTGCACAGTCCTGTACTGCATTGTCTAAATCCCTCTCACACCTTTGTAAATATTCCTTTTGTTCAATTCACTTCGATTTATCCAATTTGAGTGCGCCATCTGTTTCCTGCCAGAATCCTGACTAATAGAATGAGTTCCTCTTTGTAAAGCACTTGGAATAATAGCTAGCCCATGAAAAGCACGATATAAGTATTTGATAGATAAATAAAATAAATGAGATTTAGAAACTTTTTTTTTTTTTGCAGTCGATTTAAACATATCTTTCTGTGGCCTGCCATACAAAGCAAAATCTTCAGAAACATTTTCCCAAGTAAAACTGTTCTCTTCAGTAGATTTTCTGTGCATGAAGTAACCATCATTTTATTTCTAATCATGTTTGTAGTGCTTTGGTTTAAAAAATTCTAAGTAAAATATTATTAAAGTTTTAAATTCAATATGAGCCTATGGGCAATTTTTGTAACTCTACTCATTGTAATCATTACCTATAGATGTTCCCTCCCTTTTTTAATACTTCTTTATTGTCTCTTCTCTATACACCTTTTATTGCATGTACAATATTGTCTCCTTTGATGCTTTAAAACATGCTGAATGTAAACCTACGTTTCTACTCAATTGGCTAAAGGTAATTGTATTTCCTAGTTTCTAGAATTATAAGCGTATCTCTTACAAACAATAGGCTCCTTACTTCTTGCATGAAAGACACAAGGTTTTGCATGCTGGATTCCACTTTCTTCTTCTTCTTCTTCTTCTTCTTCTTCTTCTTCTTCTTCTTCTTCTTCTTCTTTTTCTTCTTCTTTTCGGCGAGAGAGCAAAAGCAGGAGGAGGTGGAGGTGGGAGGGGCAGAGGGAGAAGAAAAGGGAGAGAGAGACTCTCAAGCAGGCTCCCCACTGAGCGCAAGCCAGACCCAGGCGAGCCTCAGGATCTCAAGACCCTGAAATCATGACCTGAGCTGAAATCAAGAGTCAGACACTTAACTAACTGAGCATCCCAAGTACCCCATCCTCATCTTTGTTTCTTAACTCTAAGGTTCCAGAGTATCTATTTTGTGCACTAGTATGTATATATATACACACACATATATATTAGTCACTTGAACCTGATAGCAGAAGTAGCCTTCTTGCTTGAGCTCATATTTACTCATTTCTTTTTATGTAGTGGTAGCCTCAAATTCATCTTACAGTAGTATCTCCATTCAATATGTTTTTTATTCTAACTCATACCTAATATTATGGAGTATGGCCTCTAGCAAGCTGCAGAAAAGAGAGTTTGAAACTTTGTGATCTGAGGATATCCTTCCTTTTCCTTTTATATCTAAGTGATGACTTGACCAAAGTGACCCAAATCTTTTTCTAAAAGTTCTGTAGATGTTACTCAAGCATCTTGCAATACTTACCATATCGAAATATGGAGACAGTCTGGTTTTACCACTTTGAAATTGAGCAAAGTTTAGAAGACTGTCATACAAAAATCACTTGTGTTTTTATATGTTAGCAGCAAACATTTGAAAAAATATAATCTTATTTTTAAAAGACACTACTGACAAAGCAACTAAATGTATAAGATATCTAGGAATAAATTGACCGAAAGTTATCTGAAACTTCATTAAAGTTTTTTGTTACACTTACAGTTACAGAGGTCCTGTACTAGCAGTCTCAGTGTCCCCTGAGATCTTGTTAGCAATGCAAATATTTGGACCCCATCACAGATGTACTGAATCAGAAACTCTGGGGGTGGGGATGGCAATCAACCCTTAATGAGTTCTCGAGGAAATTCTGATGCACACGTTGTGATTCAGGACAACACTCTGAGAACCACTGCTCTAGAGCAACTCTTAAGCACATGAATACAAATTTACTTACAAGAATGTTCACAGAAGCATTTTTTGGTAACAGCAAAAAGCTGTAAAGTCTAAATAGTTATGGAAGACAGAATAAAAAAGTGAACCAAAATATGTTCCTAGAATACTCTGATGCAGGGAGAGTGAATGAACAGCAGGGAGGTACATCCACTTGAGTGAATATCAGAAAACACATCATTAAGTAAAAAATGTAAGTTGCAGAAGAAAGTATATAGTATAATACAATTTATTAGAGTTCAAAAGCATGCAAAATTAAGCTATATATTTCTTAACAGTGAGTGCACTTATATTGGAAAGTCAAGGTATTGATAAAACTCAATATAGTCATTATTAATAGCAACGTGTATAGAGAAATACATTCAAAGAAGGGAGGATGGGAGAGTTTAACAGCATTTGGTAAGGTTTTCTTTCTTTCTTTTTTTTTTAAGGCGTTATTAAATTATTCATTAGAGACACAGAGAGGCAGAAACCTAGGCAGAGGGAGAAGAAGCAGCCTGCAGGGAGCCTGATGTGGGACTCGATCCCAGGACTCTGGGATCACATCCTGAGCCAAAGGCAGACACTCAACTACTGAGCCACTCTAGCATCTTGGTAAGGCTTTATTTCTTAAACTAAGAGTATATATATTTTTGCTGCATTATTTTGAAGTTTTTCTTGATATATGAAATTTTTCAAAATAAATTTGAAATAACAACTGTATTGCACTTTCTAAAAAATATTTTACTTATTCATGAGAGACACAGAGAGAGGCAGAGACATAGGCAGAGGGAGAAGCACACTCCTTGCAGGGAAACCCATGTGGGACTCGATCCCAGGACTCTAGGATCATGACCTGAGTCAAAGGCAGGCGCTCAACCACTGAGCCACTCAGGTGCCCCTCTAAGCTAGGGATTCTTAACTAAGACCCACGAAACATCTGAAACCATACAGAAAATTTGTTTGCGATTTTCTTTTTTTAATCTGGGGAGAAAAATCATAATTTTGTCAGATTTCTTGAAGTGGACTGGCACTGAAAAATATTTGATTCTAAGAACTACTCTGCTCTTTTTATGTCAAAGAAAATTTGCCTCAAGTTATTTCATTAATTTCTACTCCCTCAAATTTTCCTTCTTTATATTTTTAAATTTTCCTTGTTTTTTTTAAACTTTTTTTTAAAGATTTTATTTATTTATTCATGAGAGACACAGAGAGGGGGAGAGAGAGATGCAGAGACACAGGCAGAGGGAGAAGCAGGCTCCACGCAGGGAGCCGGATGTGGGACTTAATCCCGGGTCTCCAGGATCACACCCTGGGCCAAAGGTGGCCCTAAACCGCTGAGCCACCTGGGCTGCCCTGAATTTTTCTTGTTGATAGGAATCTCGTTAGTTTCTTGGTTTAGATTTTGATTAATATCCAGATATTTTTTGTTCCACTGGAAAAAATAAAGGCTAAAATTTTAATTCCTGATTATAGTTACTGCTCGTTCTGTGAATCAGGCTGCATGATATCAAATGTTCTGTATTCTTATCATACAAAATGACATTAAAGTAAATATAGAAATATTTGTTTGAAAGAAAGAGGTTATTTCCAGTTGGCAGAATTTTGGAAAATGTGTTGGAGAAACCAATATTTGCCCTGAGCCTGTAGATGGGTGGGGATAGGAGAAAAAAGTGCTTTAGGTTTTTTAAAAAAGTGCTTTGGGATCCCTGGGTGGCGCAGCGGTTTGGCGCCTGCCTTTGGCCCAGGGCACGATCCTGGAGGCCCGGGATCGAATCCCACGTCAGGCTCCCGGTGCATGGGGCCTGCTTCTCCCTCTGCCTATGTCTCTGCCTCTCTCTCTCTGTGTGATGACTATCATAAATAAAAATTTAAAATAAAATAAAATAAAGTGCTTTAAAGTTAAAAAGGCAGCATAGCAAAGACAAGGTATCAGTAAAGTATTCAAGAATGTTAATCCTTTCAAAGAACCAATTTTTGGTCTTATTAATTTCCTATATTGTTTATATGTGGTTTTTAAAAATTTCACTAATTTCTGCTCTTCCCTCAATTTTTTTTCTAGTTAATTTGGGCTGGCTTTGCTCTTATTTTTATAGGCCAAAGCATAGGTCATTAATTTTATTTTATTCTTTTTTTCTAATAAAAGCATTTCAAGTTATATTTTCCTTGCAAGCAGTGCTTTACTTACATCCCACAGATTTTGATATATTTTCACTATCATTCAGTTTAAAATATTTTCTAATTCCCCATATGTTCCTTATATTCCCTTTATATTTTTTCATTAATCTATGAGTTACATAGAATGTGTTGTCTAATTTTAAAATATCGGAAGGGATCTAGATGTGTTTTTGCTATTGATTTCTAATTTAATTTCATTGTGGTCAGAACACATATACTTCCTTCAATTTTTTAATATCTATTTGGACTTGTATGATCCACATATGGTTTGCTTGCTGAATTTTCTACATGCACTTGAAAAATTGTGTATTCTGCTGATAGTATTCTGTAACCATCAATTAGGTCAAGATGGTTGATAATGTTGTTTCAATCACCTATATCTTAATTTTTTTAGTCAGTTTTAAAAAATCAATTATTGAGAAAAGAGAGTTAAAATTTCCAACTATGATCATGGATTTGTCTATGTTCCCCTTTAACTTGCTAAAAAATTTATTTTGAAATTCTGTTGTAAGACACACATATATTGACTATGATTATGTCTTTCTGATTTAATATATATGTAATCTACATTTGAATGCATACATTCATATGTAACGTATATGAAATCTAAAATTGTATTTTAGAATATACCTATTTCCCTATGGCATTTTTCATATATATTACATCTACATATACCAAATTTACTTAAAGTTTTTCTTTCTTTGTTTTTAAAGTTTTGTTTCTTTATTTGAGAGAGAGAGAGACTGAGAGAGAGCAGGGAGGGGAGGGTGTGAGAGAGAATCTCAGGCTGACTCCCTGCTGAGCACAGAGCCTGATGTAGGACTTGATCTCACAACTCTGGGATCATGACCTCAAGCTGAAATCCAAAGTTAGACCTTAACTGACTGAGCCACCCAGGTACCTTCAAAGTTTTTCTATCCCATTCCCTCTCCTTCTAAGACTCTAATTATATGCACATTAGATCTTTTGATATAATTTCATATGTTCTTGAGGCTCTGTTCATTTTCTCCCCAATATTTTTTCCTAAATGTCTTTCACATAGAATTATTTCTACTGATTTTTCTTTGAGTTCTCTGTTTGGCCATCTCCATTTTTGTCCGGCTGATATGATGAAATTATTATCTTTCGGTTTTGAATGTCCATTTGGTTCTTTATTATAGTTTCTAGTTATCCATTGAGATTCATATTTGTTAATTCTTTATAAGTGTATTTTCCTTTACATTCATAAGCACGGTTATAATAGCTGATTTAAAATCCTTCTCTCGGGATGCCTGGATGGCTCAGTGGTTGAGTGCCTTTGGCTCAGATCCTGATCCCGGGATCCGGGATCAAGTTCCTCATCACGCTCCTTGCAGTGTGTCTGCTTCTCCTGCCTATGTCTCTGCCTCTCTCTGTGTGTCTCTCATGAATAAATAAATAAAATATTTAAAAATAAATAAATAAGTAAAATAAAATGAAATAAAATAAAATCCTTCTGTTAATTCCAACCACCAGGTTATCTCAATGCCAGTCTCTACTGATTGCCTTTGGTCTCACATTTTCTTTTTTCCTTCAGGTGCTTAGTGTTTTAGATGACATCCAATAAATTGTGAATGATATATTGCAGAGCCTCTGGATTCTGTTGTGTTCCTCTGAAGGGCACTGATTTTTTTTTAAAGGAGTCAGCTATCTTAATGACCTCACATTCAAACTGTTTTTCTTGTAGTTGGTAGCAACAGAAATCTCCGTTCAGTTCTTTTAGCCTTAGCAGGGCTGCTTGCACACATGCTTGGGTTGTCAGTAATGATTTGTATAGAGTTTATACACAGAACCCATTGCCTCCCTTCTTTGGCTCTCTTCTTTGCACGATTCTCCCACACTTTCCAGTTACTGTAATCACCTTGAACTCTATCTCCTGGCTCTTTATGCCAGGGAGACTACAGGATTTTTATCCAAATTCTAGTCACTCCTATTTGGCACAGACTGAGTCTTCCTTTCTGGTGAAAAAACAGTAACAATGGGAAACTTGCCCATTGTCATTGCCTTCTCCAAATGCAGACTCCTCCTGTATTTCCCTGCTAGTGCCTTTGGACAGCTGCTTTTTATATTTTGTCCAGATTTATAGCTGTTATGTGCAGGAGGATTACCAGAAGCCAGAAGCCTATTCCATTTCTTTGAGTTTGCTTGTATCTCATGGGTTGTTTCTTCTTCTGCTTTATTATTTATCACTCTTTCCTCCTGGGCCCCAGCACAGCTCTTCTGGTGCCCAAAGTCTCACCGTCCTTTCTGAAGCAGTTCCAACAGACCTCATCTTTCTAGTTCCAGAGGCTCAAATCCAATCCAAGGAGCCAGACAGGAGATGAGGATAAGCTATCAATGACCTTGTCTTAGACCACACTTTAGCATTTTTTTCAGAGCAGCATAGTTTGTAGACCTGGAGTTGTTTATTCAACTCAACAAATATTTACTGAGTGTCTATAAAGTGCAGGGCTCAGCTTTTGGCCTTTTGGATACATTGCTAGACAGAACAGTTGAATATCTTTACTTATTTGGGGGAGTAACATTATGAACAGGAACACAGACAACAAGCAATAGCTGTCATTGATAAACAGGATAGTATGTTAGCAGGTGGTAAGTGGCCACCCAGGTTCTCATCCTCAAGCAGTTTGGGCTCTGGGGAATCACAATCATGTCAACATCTTCATTTCTCTTAACTTTACTAAGCTGTTTGAGTTGTTTGCCCAGAACTAAGAATTAGGCAGTGAGCACTTGGTGGCAGCTGTTGCAGTGATTCCTTTTCACCACTGAGTGGGAAAAAGAATGAAAGAAGCTAGAGAGTGATTGCAAAAGGACAGATGGCAAAGGAAAAACTATTATTCAATGATTACTAAATTCAACCTAATCTCACTTTCCATGAGATCTCTTTTACTTTTAGTGCAAAGTCACACAATCAGGTGGGACAATTTCATCACAGGGTGGTTGTTTGGTGCCTAGAAATTGAGAAAGAATTGCGTTTTTTTTGGCACTTGATTTTAAGTATGTGTGTTTTGTATATGTACTTTATTTTCACTAATAACTATTTTTTCATTTTTACATATATTGTATGTAATATATATGTATATATGTGCATGTATATCCTACTTGCATTAATACCTATATACAGCTTTTTCATATTTATTGTGTGTGTATATTATATATAAAATATACATGTTACATATAATAATATATATAGTATACAATATATATATTACATTATATTATATCATAGGCCTTTAATAAGCCATTTTAAAAATCTTTTTGTGGTATGGTCTCCATGAATGGTGATTTTCCTCATATATTTGCTATCATCATCATCACTGCTCACATTTAATAAGCTTACCATGTTACATTTCGTGTGCTAGTGTTTTGGGGTATGTAGTACTCACAGTAACCCTATCGAAGTAGATACTATCATTATTCCTATTTTACAGATAAGGAAGCTGAAGTGTAAAGAGGTTAACTCACTCAAGTTGGAACTAGGATTTTTTAAAATAATTTTATTTATTCATGAGAGACACAGAGAGAGAGACAGAGACACAGGCAGAGAGAGAAGCAGCCTCCATGCAGGGAGCCCCACGTGGGACTTGATCCTGGGACTCCAGGACCATGCCCCGCGCCAAAGACAGATGCCCAACTGCTGAGCCATGCAGGCATCAATTTATTTATTTGAGAAAGAGTATGCCTGCATGTGCTCACACAAGCTGGGAGAGGGGCAAAGACAGACGGAGAGAGAGAATTTCAAGCAGATTCCCCACTGATCATGCATCCCAATGTGAGGCTCAATCTCTTGAGCGGGTGATCATGACCTGAGCTGAAACCAAGAGCCGGACACTTAACTGACTGAGCCATTCAGGCGCCTCATGAAACTAGGATTTTTGTCAGTTTTGACTGACAAAGCCATTCTTTTTTAACCAGAGTCAGCAAACTTTTTCTGGAAAGGGCCACGTAATAAATATTATAGGCTTTGTGGGCTATACAGTCTGTGTTGCAACTACTTAACTGTGCTGTTGTAGTGTCAAAGCAGTTAGAGACAACATATAAACAAATGGGTATGGCTCTCTTCTGATAAAACTTATGAAAGGACAATTTGGAAAGGATTTGGCCTACAGGCCATAGTTGACCTGTCTCTACTCTCAACCACCAGGCTCCATTGCCTTTGTGATACAAAGATTCAGATGAAAACTGGAAGTTCTTCCTCTCTCCTGCTTCACAAAGGCATGTCACTTGACTATTCTGGGCCTCAATCCCTTAGTTCTTTGTGAGAACAGAGAAGTTTGACTGACCCTGTGGCTCTGAAATCTATAATTCTGGGTTTTTACGAACTAAGCTCAGCTATAAGGAGTGGACAGAGCCACCCAGAGTCAATGGGTGGGTAAGCCAGATCTGACATTTGGGGAATTCTAAATGTTAGTATGCATCAGATGCAATGCTAGGTACTTGACAAGGCTTATTTCACTCACAATACCCTTGTGTGGGTAGGTGCAGTACTCTGGGGTGGAGGAGGAGAACCACTGGCTGTCAGTACCCAGATGGTTATAGGCAAGGGTCTCTCAGGTCAATACCTTGCCTGGGAACCTGGCAGGTCTAGAAACAAGGTATCATTAGTATGTCCAGTGATGTCAAAATCAGCTACTAAATTAATAGGCCATTTGCTCTAATGCATAGGCTGGAATATCAATTTCTTCACTTATCTGGGAGTATTCACATCCAATAAGGTAGGAAAGTTGGTTCAACAAGCATTTCTTGAACACCCAACATGTGCTAAGGCCTCCAGAACAGAGATAGGAAAGAGGACATGGACTTTGCCTATGTGAACCTTCTGACTTGGTCACTGTATGCCTCTCAAGGATGTGAGGAGTGTGGGGTAGAGATGGATCAGGGGCCATTTGAAAGTGGATTGCACCCCAGTATGGACCTACTCTTTGAAGAGCACTCATCTAGAATCTACCTATAGGATAGAAAGAAGGATATTAAACTGGCTACCCAGGAGCCCATCAGTCCTTGCTTGGCTCCAGCTTCTTTGGAGAGTTCGGACAATAATAACAGCTCATATATACTGAACACTCACAATGCAGCCAGTATTGTGTCCTAAGTACCTTACACACATGACCTTACAACTGAATCCGAATTTCCGAGTGTGATGGTGTAAGGTTCCCATAATGCAGCCCCAATATAGGGTTCTATTTTTCTCTCCTCTACATGTACCCTTATCTGAAGCCATAGTGCATTACTGTACATCGCTTTTATTTCCAGCTTCATATGACACAATCTTTTCCACTTGAATTGCCTTTTCCAATTCAGCCTATCATAATGCTGGCCATCCTTCTGGGCCTACCTTGCATATTAACCCTTCCTTGAAAATTTTCCATGGGGAGAATCTCTCTTATGAACACCAACAAAACTTTGTATCTCATTCAATAGCGTTTAAACTGCCTTAAAAAATACCTGGTCTTAATGCTCTTAGTTCTGGTTACAAAAATAAGACATTGCTCATTGTAAATAATTCAAACAATAAAGGCAATTTTTGCAAACATGTTACAATCCTCTTACTATTTTAAGTTCCTTAGGGACAAGGACTGTGTTTTAGTTATCTTTATATCCCTCCAGAATCTTTCAGAATGCCTACCTCAGGCTTGAGTCATAGTAAAAACAAAGTAAACGTATATGTGAATGATTACTCCTATACCTAGGACTTTTATAGCTAAACTGAGAGCTGATTTTCAAAACTTAGGTGAGATTTATGGTCAGTGATGTCATTAACATGTCTATATTCTTAATATTATAATACTTCTTCTTCAAGAATTTACTAATGGGGCACCTGGGTGGCTCAGTGTTTGAGCATCTGCCTTGGGCTCATGATGATCCCAGGGTCCTGGGATCAAGTCCCACATTGGGTTCCCCACAGGGAACCCACTTCTTCTTCTGCCTATATCTCTGCCTCTTTCTCTGTGCCTCTCATGAATAAATAAATAAAATCTTTTTAAAAATTTACTAACAAAATCATTTTGTTGCTAGATTAGTGAAACGTCTGTGCTTTCTTGGAGCATGGGCCAAATCCATCTCTGATCATCTGTTATTGCTAGAAATTCTACTGCCTCTATCTTCAGACCACTTTAGAGATGAATTATTTAATTCATCCTGAGAACATTTCAGTACTCAGGATGTTCACCTTTCAAAGTTCCTCAGATATCTGTGAGAATTTGTGAGTGAAAATATTCTTGGGTTATAGGTCTTAACTTCATTGAAAATTGACTGCACATTTTTATCATTAAATCATGAGCATCACAGATGACTTTCACATTTCTGCTGAAGGCATGTTTCTTATTAGGCTAAAGCTTTTCAGCCTGTACAATTAATGGTTCATAGCACACTAGGGAACATTTATTAATTTTCATTTTCCTTGTTTTTCGAAGGTTATGAAGGCTGTAGGTTCTAAGTTGGAGTTACTGAAATTTTAAAAGGTATAAATAGGTAAATATTATGGTTCCTGGAAAAGTGAGACTTTTTTCTTTTAAACATGTGATTAATATGACTAATAAAAATGTCATCAACCTTCCCTGCCAGGGTCATGCAGTTAGAAAGACATTTTGTATATGCGCGTGTGGTTTGCCTTCCAGATCTAACAGGATATTTTAAGAGAATGCTTAAGATAAGAAATACTTTTAAAAAAGCAGATGCTTGATTCTTTGTTGGTCTTATACAATAATTCTAAATGGAATGTAGCACCTCCCTACGCATTTACTAAATACTTTTCTTGACTACATTTGGCGGCTTATGTCAGCATTTGAGATGCAGAGAATCTTTCCCTCTTGTCAGATGACTTGACACAAATACTATTCTTTTTTGCAGGATACAGTCCTGAAAGGCAGACCTCCTTCCCACACTTTAGTAGATAGATTACTGATTTTATATCTTCATTCAATTTCATTCACGAACCACTCTCCTAAGTAGTCATTTCCTCTTACTTAGAGTTCATGATATTGGTTATATACAGTAAAATATTTAATTTGGGCATATGTCAAATGGCAGTTTTTAAACACTTATAGCAAGATTTGGTTTACATGCCACATAGTTTGCCCATCTGAAGTGCACAACCAGTGGTTTTTTAGTCAGTTCACAGATGTGCGCAATCATCACCATGGTCTAATTTTCAAACATTTTCCTCACCCTAGAAAGAAATCCTGTGTTCATTGGCAGCCACTTCTCATCTACACTTCACCTGAGCCCTAGGCAACCACTAACCTATTTTCTGTCTCCATAGATGATGTAGTATTTTTTAGAACAACTTTTAATTATCTAAAAATTTTGGTGATTTTGAGACATTATTTAAAGCTCATACAGGGGATCCCTGGGTGGCTCAGCCGTTTAGTGCCTGCCTTTGGCCCAGGGTGTGATCCTGGAGTCCCGGGATCGAGTCCTGCATCGGGCTCCCAGCATGCAGCCTGCTTCTCTCTCTGCCTGTGTGTCTCTCTCTCTCTCTCTGTGTCTCTCATGAATAAATAAATAATCTTTAAAAAAAATAAAGCTAATACAGTCAATACAATCTCCAGCTAATGACATTTTTTCTTTATCTTCCTATCATTTTTATCTTTAAAATGAAACATCTGTCTGGTTTGCAATAATTTCAGATCCATTGGTAGTTCAGTTTACCTGTGCTGCCCTTCCTCTTGGTTGGTACTTGTAAGAGTTCTATATCTCTACCTACACCAATGTAGAAATGCTAAGTTAGAAAAATGGCAAATCCTTAAATGGTGAGCATAAAGCACATTTGGAAAAGAATATCTCAAACTACTGTATTTTCCTTCCTTTTCATTCTCCAGTTCCTCCCCAACACCCGCCCCCCCCCCCCAACACACACACACAGTGAGTAGTCATGGTCACATATGGTGGAAGATGCTAGTGACTTTATTAAGTGACAACCAGAAGTAGTAATACATGTCCAGTATTGATATATTCTTCTGCATGCTATAAAAATAACATGTGTTGTATATTTTGATTGCATATACATATGGTTTATTTCCAAATCATAGTGGGAGTCACAGAGCATTCTCCAGAGGTTAGAAGTGCAAACACAGAAAACAGAAACGTATAAAACAGTATTCTAGGTCGATGCTTGTTTCTACTAATTTTATTCAAGGCATTATCAGAAAACCTGGAGGTCATTCATCTAGTCACTCATTCTTGCACTACCTATTTATTGATTAAAGATGATGTAAAGCACAAGGCCCCAAGTAATAAGGGACACCTAAATTTGGCTTTCTTGGGAATGTTGCCCAACCACAACACATCAAAGGGAGGGCTGTCTTCTCAGAAGGAAGGAGCTCAAAGAATCATGCATCTTTTCCTTTTTTTTCTTGAAAAACCACCGCCTATATTTTTCAGGAAAATTCAGCATAATTGGTGTATACCCATCTTTTTAGGTGAATTAGGCCTTAACTGACAGATAACCCATTTTGTTCTAAAATTCAACAAACTCTTGGAAAATCTTATTCCAGACAATCTTTTGAATATGTCATTTGCCATTTATATTTGATGGCCTTAAGCAAAAAAAAAGAAAAAAGTTATAAAAAGGTATTAATGCAAGTAGATAATAAAGCTGCATTCTATAAATCTATAGCAGCTTACAGTAATCATTAAAGCATGCAAAAGTCTTTCATCTATTCAAAAATATGCAGTGCACAGAATGTCTGCTAAGGTGCATGACAAGTCAGAGTTAAATATATATTAATAAATGAATTAGCTTCATAAATAATAGCCATAATGACATTTTAGGAGACAATAAGTCTGAGGATTGTCAGAAAACGGTTGATGTATGAGCTTCACGTCTCAGTGATTCTTCAAAATGAATAGGCTTTGCGAGAGAGTTCAGACCCGCGACCAGCCTATTTCCTTGAATAATTTACTTGTTGTCAATTTGTACAGCCACATTACACATGCAAATTGTGCTGCCTGTGCAAACAGCACTTGGAGATGATAAAAACAAATTTACGAAGGCTATAGAAGAAGGATTTATTTCACTTTCTCACCCAGGTCAAGCAATACATGCATCTGATGATTGTGTGTACCCAATTTTGTTGTAATTATATCAGCAAATTATTCCTTATAATCTTATTATTTTTAGCAGTCTCCTTGTGCTTGGGATAATTAGCTTTCTTCACTCAGTGTAAAAACAATTCAACTTGCCAGCCAGGCAGGGCAGAGCTCCATTATCTGTTTTGGGTTTAAATTTATTCCCTATATTCTTGGACACTTTGTGTAAATTAAAAATTTCATAGTCCCTAATACTGTACACGCTGTTCATTCAGTGATGAATTAAGGCCCCTAAACCTCTCCGTTTGCTATTAGATATCTCACCCACTTTATATGTTAATCTGTGCTAATGAATTCCACAACCCCTAGCCACAGCGAGATGACTAAAATTATTACCACTTACAGAGATATGCCTTTTTCATTTAAAGTTCAATTCAAATTGCTCCCATAAACAGTCTGCCACACAAAGATACCTCCTATAAAGGAGAGTTACTTACCTCTAAGTAGAGTTCTCTGAAGGTAGTATTATCTTGGGATGCACATTCCTAGGTCACGTGCCCTCAGGTCTCTGACGTGGGTTGGGGGAGAGAATTCATAGCTGATAGGTAAGACTTTCTTTCCTCCGGGCACTTCATTAGCTCTGTGTCCTATATTCCTGAGGGTTCTTTGTGGCACACCCCTTCACACAACCAATCCCTTCTTCGCAGAACATGCCCCAAGTGAAGTAGTAGGGCAGTGTAACTACCAAAAGAGAGTTGAGAGACTAGTTACCTACCATAAACAATTGCTGATGATCAAGAAGCACATTTTCTGTCTTCACAGATGATACCTATAAAATGATGCACCTGGTAATTGGGGAGGAAAATCTAGTTTTTTAAAACATATCATATGAAATTGAAAATCTCTATTTCCTTTTTACATAAATAACATTTTTACTGCAGAAACAACACATTCTCATTATGGGAGAATTAGCGTAAACCAAAAGAATAAAAATCACACATGTTCCCACCCATAGTCTCACCACCCAGTGACAAGTTCACTAGCGTACAGTGTCTATTTTTACAGACAAGTTCAGTACCTACATACCCTCACAATGGCAACAAAATCACTAATTTCCTCGTGTTCCTCTTCAACCCATTCCAATGAGAGGCTCTAGGACAGGACAGGAGCCTGCCCTATTTGCCCCTGTCTCTGACGTAACTCATTTTAAGAATGTTATTTGTTGTCTTCTTGTAAAATTGAGTGGTTCCTAGAGTTTCAGGTGCTGAGCCCTCTGCCTCTGCCACCCACTTTTCCTCAGCAGAACATTCAAGCAAGTTCTCACCCAGCTTTAGCTCTAAGATGCTCTTGGTGATTACCAACTCCCAAAATAGCCTTCCACAAACAGTACAGCAAGGCACAATCTGAAGGCAGGTTTTTGTGCCAGACAGCACCATATTTTGTATGCGTGAGCGTCCTATGGGTATGGGTGGTGCCCCGCATTACACTGCTGCTTCTACTGTTGAGGAAGTGGGCAGGGCAGGTGCTGTCATTCCTGTCTCACAGATGAGAATATCTGAGGTCCAAGAGGTAAAGCAACTTGCCTGTGAGAAGGTAATTAGTGCCCAGGTCTATGTGAGTCCAGAACAAAGTGTGCTTCTATTCCATTCTTGCTCTTAATTTTCCCAGTGGCATTGGGACTTAGGGTGCCTGGTGTGTTTTCAGGATTTCTTCCTAAAGACAGATCATTTACAAAGGCCAACCTTTTGGGAGTCTTTTTGGTTAGAAATTCAGAGCTTCATACATGATTTTATTTTGAAGTTCCTTAATTATTTATTACCCTGAGAAGACTATTTACATAGAGCAAATACAGTGTTTTGCTTCAGGAGAGTTTATAAGGGTCTCCCTTTTCTAGTATCCTCTGTTTAAAAGTCAAAACAGCTCCTTGGAAATGAGATTTTTTTCATCCATGATTAAGAAAATACTCACAGATTAACTTAATTCAATATCACACCTGGATGTAGCATGACTAGGGCTCAGTCTGAACCCTTCCTCACTCCGTTTGCTCTTCTGTTTTTGCCACGGGGTCACCGCTCACAGCAATACCCACCAAGCAGTTAGGATGGCATATTACATGCGACATTCAGTATGGGAGGAGCATCAACCTAGAGCAACAATTTAATGTGTCATTTAAAACTTTGAAACCATCACATGAATGCTAGATTGCACAGCCTGCTGTTAACCTGAGTTAATATTTGGCAGAGCCAGATGTACATCTCCTAACATCTAATCTCACACAAAGTGTGATAGGTTCTTTAGCTGATAAAAACCAAATGCACTTTAATTCAGCATCTTCTCTGCAACACAGTGTGTTCACCTAATTGTCTCATCTAACTTATGAATCACAAATGTGTGAGTTTGGCTTTAGCAAGACTAAGCCCAGAAAATGTTAGGTAGAAAGGGTTGGTATTCTGTGCCTCAAACTTTTTTCCAGGAGTGTCTCCTCCCATCTTCCTCCCTCTGACCCCGCTCCTTCTTCCTGGGTGCCCTGTGGTCTGCTAGTGCTCCTTCCCCTGTTAAATACCCGCTGTCCTGACACCAGCTGGTCCTTCCATCACAAAGCAGTGCAGGTAACTAATAAAACTTCCTGACTTTTCATTTCCAAGGTTATCTTCATCTTGAGTGGAGCAAATCCTGGCAAAAATATTTAGAGACCAGGTAAACATTTCCAGGGACCACCAAATAATGCGACTTAGTTCAAAGTTCTTGGTGATGAGTGATAGTTCACTTGTAGAATTGTTGACTGTTATGTGGAAGATCTGCTTCCTTCACTGGTCCATGTGACAACTTATTCTCTTTTTGGGAGGAATAGTTCACTCATATACAAAATAAAGGTAATGAAGAAATCTCTCATAATTGCTGTGATGATTTAATTACGTACTATGTGTAAAAGTAGATACTGGCATTTAGGAGGTACTCTTCGTTTTTTCGGTATTCTCGCCTTTTTCAACCTCTTCCTCTTCTTCATAGAAGAAGAGACACGGCAGAGAAGACAACACAGAGAAGAGGTTGGAAATCAAGTGATCTTGGGCTTAGATCTAGTTTCTGCTATGTGATAGTGGGCACATAACCTTTCTGAACTTTAATTTCCTTCAGTATAAAATAGGGATTATACAAGTATCTCATCCTGTTCTATTAAGTAAGAAAATACATATGTGGTGTTTAACAAGGTGTTTTTCAGGGATGTATTAATGAGTTATTGCTGTTGATGCTAATAAAGGCATACATACCATTTGAAGTCAACAGCACAGTTTTCTAAATACTGCCTCTTATAGTCTCTTAACTAAATATGATGGCAGCTTGTTTGCACTTAAGTAGTAAGAGTTTCTAGGTTTATGAACCATAAATACCATCTCCTTTATATGAATATTTTCCCACTATCCAAAACAAACAACAGCAACAAACCCACAATAGTATTATTTGGAGAAAACATTCCAATGAAGTGCTAGGGAGGTGCTAGTGAGTAGGTGGTTACCATAAAGAAAGCTTGAATATGTGGGAAAGTATGAGGTATATGTTAGTAAGACTTCAATGAACAGAAAAGTAGAAAAAAGAAAATATAGAAAATCTGTTTGAAGCAAAATTGTGGACAAAGTTCCTTGAGTTTCTTTTTATTTAAAAAATTAGAACACTTTGGAGTCCAATGGTCGCTTCTAAGTAGCTGACATGGCTTGCTAAAGCTACTACCCAGCAAAGGCTTGCTACTTTTTCTGGAAGGGAATTCCTGCCTTTTGTAACTTAGTATGCAAGTTGTTCCCTGCCTCTCAGATTGCATTCCTCAATCAAAGGGATACCAAAACTGCTTTGCTCAAAGGAAAATCAATTTTAATTTTATATGACTAATTTTCACAAAACTATAGATAATAGCAGTACAAGGATAAGAATATAAAAGTAGCGACAGAATCAAGACAAAACAATTAAAAGGAACACAGAGAGGGCTCCCCTCTTGAGCATCTAGTCTAAGTGAAAAGAAGAAAAAATTCTAGGATGAAACGGACCAGTTTATGACTGCTTGCTTTCACATAAAAAATCTAAAAAACTCCAAGTCTTTTCACTCTACCAATTTCCACATACATAAGAATAATATTGGGACAATAAATAAATAAATAAATAAATAAATAAATAAATAAATAATTTTAAAAAATCCTATTGGGAGGAGAATTAGAAAACTTTAAAAATTATTTTTTCTCTTGGCATCTTTAAAGCTCCATTGCCATTTATGATTATATTATAATATATCAGATAATTGCCTTTATATCAGCAACAAAGAACCCAAAGCATATACCATACTGAAGTAATGATGGTCATCTACAACCTAGTTTTGGATGCTTTCCTTACACTCCCTGAGTTTTACTTCTTTCTTGTGTAAAATCTGTTGCCAAATCCTGGATGTTTGTAACCTCTTTTTCATATTTTTCTTGAAAGAGAAAGCATGGTTTTTGTTTTCAGGTTCAGTGCTACTGCAAGCACTTGTCACCCAGGTCATTGTTCAGCCTGGTCACCGGCTTCCCGGTGACAGCCTACATACCTCCATCAGCCGCCTTTAAAGCCCACCATGGTTTGATCTTTAGTCAACTTTTCTGTGTTTTTTTTTCTGATGATGAAACAGGTTCAGGTTTAAGAATTTTAAGACATTTGAGATTAAGAAGTTTAAAACATTGAACATAGTTGCGTGTATCTTTGTGCAAAGTCTAATGTCTTACTTTTAAACCAAGTTACTCTTCCCTAAGCTAACCTAAATTTCCCTAATGTGAATTTCTCTATCAGATACACTTATTAAATTCCTTATACCCTCCTAAGACCAGCATATAGCCTTCCTTTACCAAGAAAGTCTCCTGCCATACCTATCTGATTGTATTATCTCCTACTAATTGCAATCATAACACTTTGTTCTAATCTCAAGGTAGCACTTACCATTGTCTGCTTCATATTGAGGTTATTTACATCTATCTCCCCACTAGCTTTTGGGTTCTTGGATAGCAGGGAGCATGTCTTATCTGTCTTATGTAAGTATCTTTCCCTTTCATCCTAAAACAGGATTTCTCACAGTGCTTTGCATCTAATAGATATTAAATCAGTATTGGATGAATTAAATTAAAACTCCATTTTAAAATAGAATAAAGTGGGTTTCTGTGTTTTTGAAAGAAATTTCAGTGTTTTCTTTCAGTCCCAATGACAATTTTTATGAAAAGATAGCAATTATTAACTAAACATTCCTATACATAAGAATTTTTCTCAATAAAAACATATTTTGTATACATTCTGAATGTACTCCATATAGGTAAGGAAAAATCTATGCTATGTTTACTCATTATTCATCATTTAAATATTTACCAGGAGTTCAGTATATGGTACTGGAGGGCACGCAACATTTTGAGGTGGTGCCAAGCAAAAAGCGTCAGTCCTTGATCTTAAAGACTATGACCTAAAATGAATAAACTCTAACAACAACAATAGTAAAATTCTATGAGAAACACAAGGATGTTTAAGAACATATGCACCTATAGGAATTAGAAATGCTTCCAATTCCAGCCATGGCCAAGTAAGCTCTGTCTGACTAATCTTTCCACTGATAATAACTTGAGACTCTGGAAGAGGTAAGATAATTTCTTGAAGGCACTAGAGAGTGAATGAAAGCAGTCAGATACTAGTGAGGTTGGTTACCTGGAAGAAAAAGATTTCAGGAGAAGTTTAAGTTTGTTTTACAGCTGTTATCCTGAGAGAAGGCCATAGTCAGATCTGTGTAGGAAGTTTAGATATTGAACAGAAGTCTGGTCTTACTGGGTCAATCACAGTTACTAGGAAGTAAAAGGGAATCTTGAAAAGAAGTGAAATATAGAGGGTAAGCCTAAATTCTACACATAAACTATGCTGTAGTCTCTGGATGACCCTTGAACTCTGCAAGTGAAGGGCAGACTCCAAGCAGCCCAGCTAACCTAAAATCAGTGAGCTTATATTTGGGCTTCCGCCTACCATGGGGAGATGGAGCTTGTACTCTGGGCTCAGCCATTGAACTGCTTATTTGTTTTTTTTTTGTTTGTTAGTTTGTTTTGAAGGGGTTCTTTGGAGGCACATAATATAGCCTAGAGTTTCCACAATATATCATACACAATTTCCAGGATGCAATCCAAAATTCTTATATAAATAAATAGGAAAACATGAGCCATTTAAAGAGAAAAGAAAATCAGTGGAAATCAATCTTGAAATGACCCATGTTTGAATAAAGGAATAAGGATTTTAAAATAGTTATGCTGAAGGATTAAAAGGAAAATATAGTGAATAAAAACATGGGAAGCATCAGTCAAGAGATCTAAACTATAAAAAAGAACTAAATAAAAATTTTGGAAGAGAAAAATAAAATACATAAAATAAAAAATTTGTTATATGGCTTATCAACATCATGGATATGTCTTAAAAGAGAACCAGACAACCTGAAGATATACCATTATAAATGATATAATCTGAAAAACAGAGACAAAGATTGTAATAAATGTTCAAAGCCTCAGGTTCCTATAGACCAATAACAAAATGAGGAGTAGAATGAGAGAATGTATGAGAAAAGACTATTTGAAGAAATAATGGCTGTAAACTCTCCAAATTTGGTTAAAGATGCAGATTTTCTAGTTTAAGAAGTTCATCCAGCTCCAAGCAAAATATGCAAATATAAACTGCACATCTAGAAACATTACAGCCAAACTGTTGCAAACCAGATAAAGAGACAATCTTGGGGCACCTGGGTGGCTCAGTGCTTGAGCGTCTGCCTTTGGCTCAGGTTGTGATCCCAGGATCCTGGGATCCAGTTGCACATCAGGTTCCCCGCAGGGAGCCTGCATCTTCCTCTGCCTATGTCTCTGCCTTTCTCTCTGTGTCTCTCATGAATAAATAAATAAAATCTTTTTTTTTTCTTAAAGAGACAATCTTTCAGGCAGCTGAGAAAAGTGACACATTTCATACTGGAGAACAGTAGTTTGATAGACCTCTAACCTCTCATCAGAAACAACAGAAGCTAAAAGCAGGGGAACAATATTTTTTAAAATAATGAAAGAAAAAATCTAGAAAAAATATCCTTTAAAAATGAAAATGAATTCTACTTCCACCTAGCATGTAGGAAGCTAGAAAGAGCATTGCTTATACTATAAAAATGAAAAGTGCTCAGGAGACTAAGTTTTCAAAGCAAACAAGTAGCTGGAGATCCAAGAAATGACAGAGCCCATTTGGGAGAGGTAAGCGCTGGCACACTTGAATAAGGAACAGAGAAAAGCACAGAAGTAAGAAACAAAGGAAATGTGGAACAAATAGAACATAATTACAATGATAGTAGATTTAAATCTGACCATGTGAATAATTACATTAAATGTAAATACTCCAATTACAATGAAAAGACAGAGATTGATAGGATAAAGAAAGACCCACATATATATTGTCTACAAGAAACATACTTTAAATGTGACTGTATCAATGTGTTTAAGGATAAAATAATGGTAATGATGCCATGAAGATATGACTAACAAAAACCTAGAGTGACTATATAAATATCAAACAAAGTAGACTTCATAATGAAGAATTTTGCCAAGAACAAAGAGAGCTGTTATATATAATGACAAAGAGCTCAAGATGCCTGGGTGGCTCAGTGGTTGAGTGTCTGCCTTCAGCTCAGGGCTCTGCCTCGCTCTCTGTGTCTCTTAGAATAAACAAATAAAATCTTTCTTTCTTTCTTTCTTTCTTTCTTTCTTTCTTTCTTTCTTTTTTTTTTAAGAAACAGTACCATGTACAATATAAAAAAAACATGAAATATTTGGGCAAAATCAGAAATATGTGCATAACTTATAGGTTGAAAATCACAAAATATTCATGAGAGAAATTAAAACTTAAATCAATCAGGAGTTAAATTACTCATGGATTCGAAGACTTGGTAATGTTAGGATGTCATGTCAGCTTTCTCCAAATTGATCTATAGATTCAATGCATTCCTGACCCAAACCTCAGCAGTATATAAATTTTTAATAAAAGTTGAAAAGTTCCAAAAGTTCTATGAAAAAGCAAACAACTAGAATAGCCAAAATAATTTTTGGGGAAAAAAAGAATATGGTAGGAAGACTCACATTACCCAATCTCAAAATGCACTATAAAGCCAGTTATTAAGAGAGTGTGTTATTAGAGAAAGTATATACACATAGACAAATGGGACAGAATTGAGAGTCCAGAACACAGATGTACATAAATGTGGTCAATTTGATTTTCAGAAAAGGTGCAAAAGGCAATTCAGTGGATGAAGTACTTTCAACAAATTACCCCCAAATCAATCTCCATTTATATTTTGGACCATATACATAGTTAACTTAAAATGGATCACAGATCTAAAATCTAAAACTGTAAAAGTGTTTAGAATAAAACAGAGGAAAAATATCTTTATTACTTTGGGGAAGGCAAGTATTTCTTAGACATAACACAAAAAGCACACACCATGAAAGAAAATATCAATAAAATGCACTATATTAAACCTGAAAACTTTTGTTCTTTAGAAGAAAACTTTTGTTCCATACATTGCTGATGGCAATGAACAGTGGTACAAACCACTTGGGTAAACAACTGGCAACTTCTTATATAATTAAACTTAATCTTACCCTACAACTCAGCAATCCCACTCCTTGGTATTGACTTATGAAAAATGAAATCCTTTGTTCACACAAGAACCTATATGTGAGAGTTTTTAGCATCTTTGTTTATAATTCGTAATTGCTAAGGCTGGAAAAGAATCCAAATATCCTTCATCTGCTCAATGAATAAACAAACTATGTTATAGCTATACAGTGGAACACTACTCAACAATAAGAAGGAACAGGGATCCCTGGGTGGCGCAGCGGTTTGGCGCCTGCCTTTGGTCCAGGGCGCGATCCTGGAGACCCGGGATCGAATCCCACGTCAGGCTCCCGGTGCATGGAGCCTGCTTCTCCCTCTGCCTGTGTCTCTGCCTCCCTCTCTCTCTCTCTGTAACTATCATAAAAAAAAAAAAAAAAAAAAAACAATAGGAAGGAACAAAGTGCTGATATATTCAAAATGTTCACATTCATAATGGTACATGAAATAGGCTAGACTCAAAAGACTATATACTATTTTATTTACTTACTTACATGACCTCATTCTGGAAAAGGCAAAACTATGAGGACAGAAAACATCTCAATGGTTTCCAGGACTGAAGGTGGTTTCCTGCAAAGAAGCATAAGGGAACTTTAAGTGATTGCAATATTCTGTATATCGTTTGTGGCAGTGGTTATGTGATTATATGCATTTTATATAATCTCACAGATTGTGCATTATAAGAAGTGAATATTTCTGTATGTGAATTCTACCTCAATGAACCTGACTTAAAAAAAATAAAAATAATGGATGGGGCTCCTGGGTGGTCCAGTCAATTAAGGGTCCAGCTCTTGGTTTCAGCTCAACTTTGATCTCAGAGTCATGAGATAGAACCCCAAGTAGGGCTCCACATTCAGTGGGGAGTCTGCTTGAGATTCCCCCTGCCCTCTCCCACAGTCCCTCGCCCTGAGTATACTCTCTCTCTCTCTCTCCTCTCTCTCAAATAAATAAATCTAAAAAAAAAAAAAAAAGAATGGAGGTGAAATAAAGATATTTTCAGATACAAGAATACTAAGGAAATCCAGCGCCAGCAAAAGTACACTTTGTAAGACATATTAAAGGAAATTCTTTAGAATAAAGGTAAATGAAAGCAGATTAAATTCAGGACCATAGGATGAGATAAAGAACATTGGAAATAATAAATATGTGGGTGAATGCAAAAGATTATTTTTTTGCTCTTCATTCTTTTACTTTTTTATTTTATTTTTTAAAGATTTTATTATTTGACAGAGAGAGAGCAAGCATGAGCACGGAGAGCAGCAGAGGGAGAAGGAGAAGCAGGGAGCCCAATGCAAGACTTAATCCCAGGACCCTGGTATCATGACTTGAGCCAAAGACAGACACCTAACCAGTGAGCCACCCAGGCACCCCTGCTCTTTATTCTTTTAAAAAATATATATGGTTTAAAGCAAAACAAAACACTGTCTTGTGAGATTTACAATATGTGTAGATTTAATGTATGTGACAGCATTGAAGATGTATCAAGAACAGTAAATGGCCTGTACAGTTTCAAGGTTTCTCCATTTTACACGAACTGTTAAAATATTAGCCTTAGGTAATCTGTGAAATGTTAAGGATGGATACTGTAATTCGTATAGTGACCACTAAAATATAAGACAAAAAAATAAACATAAAAAGCCAGTATATAAATGAAAGTGATATTCTAGAAAGGGTGTAGGAAGTGAGCTGGGGAAAGGGAAGACATTGCTCTAAGGATGGGCAAGCCTGAGAGGTAGTAGGACAAGGCCTGTGGCTGAGTACCAGATTTGGTTTAATCAACTAAGAATGTGTTGAGTCTCAACACATTCTTAGGATATCATCATATCCTTGAGACCACAGAATCAACTAAGAATGTGTTGATTCTCAACACATTCAAGGATATCATCATATCCTTGAGACCACAGAATGGAATGTGCTTTTCTTAACTGGAATGAAATAGGTAAACTTAGCCAAAGTTTAAAAATAGAAAGCACTTTGGGTCACCTGGGTGGCTCAGTTGGTTAAGCATCTGCCTTTGGCTTGGGTCATGATCTCGGGAGCCAAGTACCGAGTCCTGCATCAGACTCATTGCTCAGTGGGGAGCCTGCTTCTCCATCTGCCTGCCACTCCCCTGTTTGTGCTTTCTCTCTCTGACAAATAAGTTTTTTCAAATCTTTAAAAAAAGAATGTATATCTTTCTTTAAAAAGAAAGGAAGAAAGAAAAAGAAAAGAAAGAAAAGAAAAGAAAAGAAAAAAAAAGAAAAAAAAAGAAAAGAAAAGCTGTTCAAAACAATTTCCAAGATAGGACCTTGCAAGGGTAAGATTGTATGGAGGCAGATCACTAAGGATGTCCTCAGTTTAGCAAATACATAGTTTTGAGTATTTATTTCCAAAGAATTATAGGAAACTCAGAATCACTATTTCATTGGAGACACTACCCTAAATGCTAATTATATTCCCAGGTCTTAGAAGATAAGACCACATTGCAATAAAATCAAACAAAATAATTAAATAATAATATCAAATAATCCAAATGGCTCTCCCTTACTCTGATTGGTGGAAACTTTGGAAGACATCCTAAAGAGTTCTTTTGGACACGTTCAGGTGAGATGCAAATTCTTTAGTTATTTCACTTTAAACTTACAGCTTTCTTTTTCTTTGCAAGCACAACGTCATCTTGCGCTTGGCAGTTGGGATTAGTATGGTGGGTAGAGGTGTTTAATAGGTCACAGAAAAGTAGATGGAGAACAAGACACCAAAGTTACTACACTGAAACTAGAAAGAGGTTTCTAGGTGGCACACCTGTATCTGCAAGGAGGAGATTAGTTGACATGGAATTTCCATACTCTGACCTGTAAGAATCAAAGGAGAAGCAGAGATCACTTTCTACATTCTCTCTGTACCAAAAGGAAAATGTGTCAGGTCACTCTGGAAGCAGACCACTAGGAAGCCCTCTACATGACCAGTACTCTCCTGTAACAGCTTTGTTATTCTTTTTCTTTTTTTAATTTATTATTTTTAGAGTTATTCTTTAGAGTAAATTGAGGATGTGGTGCTGAAGGTGGGAAGGAGGTGAAGTGGCATACAATAGGTTGTTTGTGGGGGGTACTTGAAAGACAAATTAAAAATGTTTTATGATAGTTCATAGTTCATAGCAAAGGAGATATGTCTGAAGGGTGGGTTGAATTTATAAAATTGTGTGCAGAATATGAATTGGTGGAAAGCAGGGGACAAAAATGAGGTCAAAGGAATACAAGCAAGAACAAATGAATGAATGAGAAAAATATTAGGCTCGATGCTCAGTTTGCCTCCATCCTGTATGACCATTGTCTTTGTCCAGATGCTGATCACTTATTCTATTATGGCCTCTGAGCTGTGTGCCTTTCATGTTGGCTCAACTACCTCCAAATTCATCCTTCCTATTCACAGGAGTGTTACTTTAATTTCCCTGGAGAATCTGCATCATCATATCCTTGGTTAGAATTCTCTATTTCCTTCACTGTTTTAAAGCATAACTTGTCTGTTTGCCTGACAGGCTCCCATAGTCTGACTCAACCTGGTTTTATGTCTTACTTAAACCACAGCATTCTTTTTTTTTAATTTTTATTTATTTATTTATGATAGTCACAGAGAGAGAGAGAGAGAGAGGCAGAGACACAGGCAGAGGGAGAAGCAGGCTCCATGCACCGGGAGCCCGATGTGGGATTTGATCCCGGGTCTCCAGGATTGTGCCCTGGGCCAAAGGCAGGCGCTAAACTGCTGCGCCACCCAGGGATCCCCAAACCACAGCATTCTTGTATCTCTGCATTGATTCACATAATTCTCCTATGTCATCTTCCCCGTTTCTCTTTATTCCGTGCACTGACATCTTCGCTTCTGTCATCCATCCTCCCTCTCCACAAGCATTTACTGAGCACTTACTACTTGAAAAGGACCGAGCCTTCAAAGGGGCTCACAATCTATCCAAGTGACCTAAGACAACTAATTGTATCTTAATGGAATAAAGCCCTTGTTGTGCTATGTATCAGGTATGAAGACATAGAGAAGAAAAGCATGAACTGCACAAGTCAGGAAAGGTTTACTTAGGAGGTAATATTTGATCTTGGTTTTGAAGGTTGAAAAGATGTTCCACACGTATAAAAGAGAAAGGGTGGCACCTGGGTAGTGCAATTTGTTAAGTGTCCAACACGTGGTTTGGGTTCAGGGCATGATCTAAGGGTCATGAGATGGAGCCTCACATCAGGCTCTGTGCTAAGCAGAGAGCCTGCTTAAGACTCTCTCCCTCTCCCTCTGTCCCTCCCCACCATGGTGTCTCTCTCTCTCTTTCTCAAACAAATATGTAGATCTTTAAAAGAGTAAGCTATCCCACTGAGAGGAAATAGCATATGCTGAATCCCATCTAGCTTACGTTTCCATTCTACAGGACTTCTATAGTTTCTGCTTACACTATGCACCTCACAATTTTAGTACTCATGGTGTACAATGTATAATTTATATTCACATGAGATGTCTCAGGCTACAAACTTCTTGACAAGCCAGTTCATATACTTCATTTGTATTCTCCTTGAACCTTAGCAAAGTGCTATCATTGGGCACATAGTAAGGACCACAAAGATGTTGACAGATTAATCTGGTAATGTGTCAACATTTATGTACTCCTTATATTTTTTTTGTGAGTGTGTGTGTGTGTGTGTGTGTGTGTGTCAGAGAACTTTATTTAGGACACTAACGTTTGGACTTCGTGTAGTTTTCACCAGTAACGAACCATTGTTCTTTTGATTTTTAAAAGACTTATTTTTTTAGAGCGGTTTTAGGTTCACAGCAAAATTGAGGGAAGGTACAGAGATTCTTCCCCATATTCATTGTCCCCACACATATGCATAGCCTCCCCCATGATTTATATCCCCCACTGAGTGGTACATTTGTTGCCAGTGATAAGCCTGTGTTGATGTATCATCATCACCCAAAGTCCATACCTTACATTACAGTTCACTCTTGGTGTTGTATATTCCGTGAGTTTAAACAAATGTATAGTGACATTTATCTATTGTTTTGGCATCATGTAGCATATTTTCATTGCCCTAAAAATCCTTCTGCTGCCTGTTCAGTCTTCCTAACTTCCAACACACACACACACACACACACACACACACACACACACACAATTCTTAGTTTTTATGTGTAAGGCAAGGAAACTAATATTTATTGACTACTGACTACATGCTAGGTTCTGTGTTAAAAGCTTCACACATGTTCCTTTATTTAGAGATATTAATCAGGCAGTGGGCTGTTTTAGGAGATGAAGGTATTGGGAAAAGGGAGCCTAATATAGACTTCAATGTAGCAAACCAGGAATGATAGAAGGGGATGCCTCTAATGGAATTTGATCATTCACTGTGTACTAAAGGGGATGGAAAGAGAAGACACATTTTGCTGCTGAAGCCTCTCTTTTCATCAGCTCCCACCAAGTACACATCCCACCCAGTAGCAGTGATGTCTATACTTTGTTGACTATACCAAGCTGGGTTTCATTAGGAACCTTAAAAGGGGCAGTGTGTGTTAATGAAAAGAGCATGATCTTCAGAGTCCAGTGAAACTTCCCACCCCAGTGTTCCGTGTTACTAGCTGTGTCACCTTAGGCAAGTTTCTTAAACCCTAAGACCTTAGTTTCCTTGCCTGTAAAATGGATACAACAGTACATATCTCATGAAATCATATGTTATCAGTTGCAAAATACTTAGCATACAGAAATGCTCTAAAAGCCTTCCTTTTCTGCCCTCCCATTCTTCTTATGTACAACCTATTGGAACTGAAGAAGTTGAAAATACCAGACATGACCAATAAATAAAGAGTGTATTTCTTTGTCAACATCCTTTATTACAGAAATTTTGTTTCCTCGAATGTCAATTCTTGCTGATGTCATAGTGTTAGCTGTTCAATGTATTCTTGGAAAGCTAGCACTATTTATAGATGCTTCAGTTTGCAAATTTAGAAAGCAAATCCAGGTGGAGAAATGGTCACATATTTCCTAAAATTCAGAACTCCCTTGTTTCTATTCTTTTGTATAAGTCACTAGACTACTTTTCTTTCAGTGCAGAACATTAAGCACTTTGTACAGACGGAAATTAACTATTCTCTTTCTCAGTCTCAACAAGAAGGACGTTTATTATATATTCAACAAAGTCACATTCAGTTTTCCAAACTGAGAAATATTTAAGGGACTTCATTATATTTGGGGAAATTTTCATCAATCAGAGATTTTACAGCTACCAAAAAAAAACCCTCCACAATTAATCTTTTATAACATGAGTGTGACTTGTAATCTCCACACTAAGGAAAAAAATCACTAAATATAGGGGAAAACTCTTCATAAACTGTAATATTTCTTGGCAAAGAAAAACTGCTTTATGATTTTTAAGATATGTTTGAGAATTTAAATGAAACTTACATGTTTGAAATTAGTTGCAGATGCAACACAATTCAAACCCAATTCACTAGCTGCATCACATTCACTGTGATTTAGTAAAAGGTATTCAATAATTCTATGTTTCATAGAAATCTCACAAATACAAGTATTTCATTCACAAAATGCATGGTTTGGCAGGTTTCCAGGGCAGGAATTTGCTGGAAGAGAGGTAAATTTATTGATTAAAATAAATCAAATGACTGACATTTCCCCCAGAAAACTGGCAAAACAATGATATTCAGAGACTGGAAGTCTTACAACCGGACCCAGAAGAAAAGTCTGAGCTATTTACATTTATTATAGGAATCCAATAATATGATAAGCGTATCAGACATTTGAGAATACTCAAATATTAAACTTTACTTATTTTGGGAGTAGGACTTTCCAAAACCTTTAATATGAAATTTAGTGTTGGTAGGTCTTTGAAGTCGTTGTAATTATATTTCTCCTGTATCCTTCGTACATTTATATGTACTGAGTAATGAGTACTCTGATGGAATATATGCAGAAACAGTTCTTAAACAGGTCAGCATCACTTCCCACCGACCCTGTGTCTTACCTGTGTTCTCTCTCTCTATTCTGGTCATACTTCCACCAACAGTATTTGTTATGAACCAAATGTTTAGGTACCCACAGACTGCTGTGTTTAAACTCTAACAACCCCCACTGTGGCCACATTTGGACATGGGGCCTCTAGGGAATTAATGAAGGTTAAGTGAGGTCATAAAGATGGGGTCCTGATCCTCTAGGATTAGTGTCCTTATAAGAAGAAGCCCCAGATAGCTTTCTCCCATGCACACAGGTTCTTTCTCTACAAACACAAAAGGAAGAGATCCTGTGAGCACACCGCAAGAAGGCTGCTGTCTACAAGCCAAGAGAAAACACTCCCGGATGAAACCTACCTGCCAGCATCTTGATATTAGACTTCTCAACCTTTAGGATGGTATGAAATTAACTTCTGTTGTTTAAGCCACCCAGTGCGTGGTATTTTGTTATGACAGCATGAGCAGACTAAGACAGTAACTAAGAGGCCCAAATGCAACAGCCATAGCGGCACTTTTATACACATCCTTTCTTTAACTGCCTAACTTGTTAAAGATTTGGATTGGGGGACCCCTGGGTGGCTCGGTGGTTGGGCGTCTGCCTTCCGCCCAGGGTGTGATCCTGGAGTCCCAAGATAGATTCCCACATTGGGCTGCCTGCATGGAGCCTTTTTCTCTCTCTGCCTGTATCTCTGCCTCTCTCTCTCTGTATCTCTCATGAATAAATAAAATCTTTAAAAAAAAAAAAGATTTGGATTGGGGAAAAATCCTATTGAGAAGCTGGACACAATTGGCCAAGAGAGTTTCACACAGATCCTGAAATCACTCAGACCTGCTTTTTTTTTTTTTTTTCAAGATTTATTTATCCATGAGAGACACACAGAGAGAGAGGCAGAAACACAGGCAGAGGGAGAAGCAGGCTCCATGCAGGGAGCCTGATGTGGGACTCGATCCCAGGACTTCAGGATCACCTGAGCCAAAGGCTGATGCTCAACCACTGAGCCACCCAGGTGCCCTCAGACCTGTTTCTATTCTAGAACCTGAGAATGTCAGCATGAAGGACTTGAGTGACCCAAGGTTGTCAATTCAGGTTCTATTATGATTCTGCGCTTACAGAAAACTACTCCATAAACCTGGCATATCCTTCTGGGACACACTGAGGGTGAGGTAATGAATAGTTACCTAGTAAGCTTAAACATCTGTTTACACTAAATCATGATATATTAGAGTGCAATGCAAAACTCTTTCACATTTTTAGAGTATAGCTAAGACAAAATCACTGTGGTCTAGGCATTATGTTAAGGACTTTATGTGTATTTTATCATCCTCACGAACTGGAAAATAGTATACTTAAAAAAATAGGAAAGTATTTTTAGTCTTATCATTATTACAGAGCACGATTTCAGAAAATAGAAGCATTTCTAAAAATAGCCTGCTCTCTCATCACTATCACATTATCTTGCTTTATATTCTTCATAGCACTTTTTTTTTTCTAGTTTCTTTTTCCTTACTTATTTTCTATGCTCCCCCAAGTCCTGCCCGGGGGCCTGAACCAGTGGCAGTCACAGAAAAGGGGTTCGATGAGCTTTTTAGACAAGGCCCCACATCTGGTCAGTGCAGCAGCTGGTTAGCACCAGGAGAGCAGGAGTCCGGGCTGTTTCTGGCAGGGTGCCTGGTCAATAACTATGTACAGGAGGAAGAAAAAGGAAGGGAGGGAGGAGGGAAAAGGATGAATGAATGGAAATGTTCCTAGAAGAGCCTGGAGAGCATCTACATCGAACTTCTCCTCCTTGGGGGAAATGAACTCAGGTCAAGGGCTAAGCCAGCACTTTCCTCATCCTCAACAGCAGCGAGCAGCAGGGAATGGGGGGTGGGGTGGGTGGGGGGAAACCAAAGCCTTTAAAAAGGTCCAGAAGAAAAGGGAGGAAACGGTGAAGGAAAAGAAGCAGAAAGAAACGAATCCGCCGCTGCAGACACATCCGAAAGCGGAGCGAAGCGCGGCCGGTTGCCATGACGACCCGAGGCCAGAACGGCCGCAGCCCATTGGCTGAGAAGCCGGAGCCAATGGGGAGGCGCGGTGTTGGCTGGGTCTTAAGATGGCTGCCGGGCGGCCGGCTCCCGACGGGTGAGTACGGCTGATGGGGAGGCCGCTTCCCGGTCGCTCCGAGTCTCCGACCTGACGGGTCCGGGAGGGCCGGGTGCGGGGAGCGAGGGGGCAAGTGTGGGCGGCCTCGCAGCCTCACGGGCGAGCCAGCGAAGCCCCCCCGGCTGGGCTCACGGGAGCGTCGGTGAGGCTGCCCCCCCCCCCCCCCGCCCTCTTTGCTGGGAAGGGACGTCTCAGCGTCTTCCCGAGCCTGTTGCGGGGAGAGGGGCTCGCCGTCCCGGCCTGGCCAGAGTGAGACGGCGAGGAGGCTCCAGGGCGGGGGGGAAGCAGGCTCGTGTGGACGGCTGCGGTCGCTGGGACCGGCCGCGGGCCCGACGTCCCGCCCTGACTGTGCGGCGCTTGGTGGTGGGGCCGGGCCGGGCCGGGCGTGTCCCGCTCGGGCTCCGGGCTCCGGGCTCCGGGCTCCGGGACGGGCAGCCCCGCAGGAAGTACTGTCACGGCGGCATCCGACCTAAAATGAGCCTCGAAGTGTTCCCGGTCAACTGTAAGTCTCTCCGCGCAGGGTCTTTCCAGGCCTTGACCGAACACGTACTTGCATCGCATCGAAACCTGTGCACACGTACAAAATCCTGCCGAACGGGTCCGGAGAATCGGACGGCGGAACTTAAACTGGAGGTCAGGCCTCTGATTCAGTCTCGTAGTTTTTACCTTTTTTTTTTTTTGAGAAAAAGAGAACACACTTCATGAACAGGACATGGACGCGAATGTTGATGATAACGTGCTTCGTCAAAAGTGAAGTAGTTCCAAGTCACGGAGACTGATTGTTGTGTAAATCATTTCACAGGATTGCCGGGCGGTGGTTTATAAGATTATTATGCAAGTTAGAATTAAATTCACATCAGACCAAACTCAGGTTTCTGTGATGATTCTAGTCGAAGGCGAAAGTATGGGAAATAAGACCGCTTCGTATAGTGAAAGTGGAATTGGAATTGTGGAATATCAGAGACAGGAGACTAAATGACTCAGGTTGGGTTTGGTTATAAGCAGTGGCCTTGATCTTCCAGAAAATGGTGACGTTATTACCCAAACCTCTGAATGTGGTTTTTATGTATACGTTTTCGTATAGCATCTTAACATGACTTTCGGCTTTTTAGAAAGTAAAAAAAAAAAAAAAAAAAGATTAAGCAGATTTTAACAAAATTACAAGCTAGAGTCATTTCAGATCCACCCTCAAATCTTTGTCTCCAAGAATATATTGCTACTTAAATTGCATCCTCTAAAAGTTTCTAAGTCGAAGCCCATAGAGTTCTGTTTTTGTAAAATAAGCAGATCACAGTCACAGTGCGTTAGGCAAGTCAGTTCCCTCTCCTGTAAAAGGGCTGTAGATAGTAATTTCTAGTGGAAGAGTTATGGGGATTCATGGTAAAAGAATTTCTGTTACATGGTTTGTGACATTGTTTATATGCCATATATAGCATTGACTTGCTTTGTTTTTCTTTCTGGTTCTTTTTTTTTTTTCTGTATAACAGGGGTCTCCTTTGCTTTCTTTAGAGCATCTTTCAGGTGTTTGGTCTGACATGTAGTCTTACTGAAAACTAGAAATCTTGGCTGTGGTGGCAGGATTGAGGAGAGAAGCCTTATCCACTGGGGTATTGGGGTTTAATCAGTATTGCATCTGACTGGTATATCACATCCCTTGAGAATGGCTGAGTAATTTTCAGATTTAAAGGGTAATTTGGGATGATTTGCTTTAGAATAAAGGCATGGGGTGAGAGACATTTCAGAGAATTAGACAATCATCCTTAATAGCAGCCAAAACAGGAGTGAGCGCCAGGCCTAACCTAGTACCATAGTTGGTACCATGGTATGACTGGAAATGTATGCGTGACATATATATACTGTGAATTCAAAGACAGTGTTTCCAAACGTGAGCCCAAAGCAAGTCATAAAGCAGCCACTTGATATTGGCTGATTTACAGTTGAGTTGCTGCTCACGTGGGCAGCTCCACTTTGCAGGCTCCCCCAGTGAGTTATCTTTGTTTATCAGTGGCCATGGAGTTGTCCCTGTGTGTGTGTGTGTGTTTGTATTTAGAATCACAGGAGAATGGCATATCACTTTAAAGATGTTCGGGAATTGAGTTCAGAAATGTGTTGTCTGAATTTTGCCTTATTTTATGGATTTGGATCTACTTTCTAAAATTTATTTTAATTTTTCTTTTTCCCATGTGCACCCACAAGAAATTATTCTACCAGCCAATGTCATACTGAACAGCTAAATGTCACAGCAACGAGAGCTAAAAATAGATGATTTGGGGAAGGTCTAGAATGTGATTAAAAAGATGCTTGAAAAAAATAGTAAAAAAATAAAAAGATGCTTGAGAGGTGATGGAGAAAGGCAACTCCAGGGCAACCGAGAGTGCTCCCCAGGGTGAAGCACATTTGAGTGGCCAGAGCATAGACACACTCTATAGGGGTATTGAAGCAGTGCTCTAGCAGGAGAACTGTGCCCATCAGAGAGGTGCATGCTTTTCATTAGCAGTCACAATTGAAGTCTGGGTGGAGAGCTATTTGGCTGCTGCTGGACAGAGACGCTTGCCATGTGTGTAGAATGTTGGCTTTATGAAGTTAGATATTTTTGCCTGTCCCCATGTCTTAAAAGAGTGCCTGGCACACAGTGGCCATGCGCAAGATGTTATGGACAGGGAAAAGAAACCATGGTTTAAAACAGAACCCCCACTTTGCTAAGGAAGCTGAATCTGAAATCTGTTGGTGTTCTTAAGTTCTGAAATAGAAAATGAGCCTAAAGGTATATTATATGCCAGTGGCAAAGTCATGTTGGAGCTTATAATCATTCCCACTCTATCTACTCCTCAGAACAGTAGAAATATTTTTATTGATGGCATAGTGTCTGTTTTCAGTATTGACATATTTCACATATCTTTTGTGCTAACAGAGTATCTAAAGATTATCCATTCCAACTATTAAAATCCTCAGGCCAGGCTTAGGGATGGATCCATGTTTTATGGGGCTTGGAGCTTATATAATTTTGGGTCTCTTCTTTAAGAAAAGGAATGCAGATTCTAAATATAAAATTAGGTATAATGCTTTGGAAAGACCTGTGCAAAAGAGGAGCCTTGACACTTAGACTCCGTTATCTTTCTGCTTCTGGGTTTATTGTTCCATTTAGAAAACCAGACACCAATGTTTTTTATATAAACTTGTGTTAAACTGTGGACATCAGAGAAGTAAATGATTGGCATCAATTGCTAAGTGAATGCACCTCAACCTTAGAAACTTCAAAACTACCTTGTGAATGCTGCCACCCATAATAGAAATTATAAAAATATAATACATTGCCAAAGAAATACTAATAGCAAAAAAGCTCAGCATTGATCAAGTCCCTAGAACCTCCTAAATATTGTGGCATTTTCATAGCTTAGCTTGTTTAATTCTCAGAATAACCCTGTATGCAATATAATTATCCTTGTATTACAGTGGGAAACACTGAGGGTCAGAGGTGGTAAAAATGATTTCCTCATAGAGCTAATATATGGTGGGGTCAGGATTACAGGAGCAGTTAGATGTCAGAGCCCTTCTCAAAAAGCCAAAAGAGTATTTTGTTGAGGTTGTTTCAGAAGGCGGAAACAACTCAGCCTTCTAACAACTGAGGAGGCTGGACCCAAACCACCAGAAATAAGATCTGATTATGTGGACCTGGGAGCCTTCCTTAAAGGTTATCAGGAATCCATTATTCAGATTAGTGCAAAATCCCGTGATGCCTTTGTCTCAGAGACAATGGTGGTAGTTTCCTCATTAGGTTAATCACAATAGGAGGCAGAAAACTCAGCAAAAAAGATGTCCATCCTTGTTTTTTATTCCTTCAGGTTGGGTAGTACATCATGAGCAGTACAATCAACTTCTCTTTTTAGGCATCTTTTGAATGAAGTGGTTTTGCCTCAATATGTATACTAGGAGATTACTAGTGAAAGTATACTCAGTTATTATCATTTTAGCAAATGATTATAACTCCAGTTTTTAAAAATCATTTTTTGATAAACTTAACAATAGTTAATATTCTCTCTACCAATGCGCCATATAGCTAATGATAAATATTATCCTGAACTTCAACCTTAGCTTCCTAAACGCAGTATTGTTACTCAAAAAGGCTGTATTCTTTTGTTAAATTGTCAAGATTAACATTTAATACTCCATTATTTTAGCCAACAGTGTAAAATTTTAAACTAGGACATTCTTTTTACCACCAAGCTTTCCTCAAACCACTTGCACAGCCTAGACATTTTCCGTTGAATAATTGTTTTTCTACTCCTTTGACAATAAGTCCCCTGAAAGTTCAATTAAATACCAGTGAAACATGACTTCATTTATTTTCTTTTTTGATTGTGATAGCTTGAAATACAGTATTATAAATCTTAAATTGTGTGAAGTATATATTGTTAGGCCCTTAACATTCTTGAACAATGACTGCTTTTACTGAATTTATTTATTTTTAAACAAAATTATCCATTTATTAGAGAATCCAGGTCCTATTTTCTTTAAGTCATTCATCTGTAGGTGCCTCTTGTAGCAGACTTGCTTAAACTACTTTGTACTCTTAAAAAAAAAAAATGTATACAAGCAAAGATGTTAATTCTTTTAATATGGAAGGTAAATCTCATTTTAGCTTAAAAGAAAAAAGTCTACATGGGCTCTTCCCATACTATTGGGATAATTGCTAGACTCCTGGGGTTTTAAATTTCTTTCCATGTCCATTTTGTAGGTCTAAATTCATCTTTTTTCCTTTTAGAAGAAAGGATGTGGAGTGGGTTGCTACCTCCTGGCCTAAACGAAAGTGATATTGAATTGAATTCTGAAGATGAAACCCCATTAGAGAACTCTGGACTTAACCTACAGGAAGATAAAGAAGATGGGGCCATTACAAAAACAGAGGTCTCCGATTTCCCAACAGATGGACCAAAACCTGGAGCAGAGGCTAATGTCAATGCATATGAAGAGTGCCCTTCTGGAATTGCCTTAAATATGTGGCATGTAAGTTTTCTCTTGTGTGTCTTATTAAAGCCTGTGCATGTGTGTCGGTGCATGCTCCAGTGTGTTTCTCTGCCATGGTCAGAATGCCTGTGTTCTTGGGAGGTAATAGGTAGGGAATATTGACTCAGAATACTCTGGGTGTGTGGTCAACCCATTGGGCACTCAGACGCTAACTTTCATTTTTGTGTTTTTTATAAAAAGGAAGAAAAACATTTAGTAGGATTAGCTACTTTGCCCAACATGTTACACAAGTTCCTATATTAATTTGATCTCTTTGTCATCCGTATGAGTCATTGAATTTTACTGTCAGATAATCAGATTGACTTATGTCAAGATAAATGAAGATAAAAACTCAGGTTGGGGGAGAGTCTTAGAGAATAGAGTATCTCCAGAAGAAAACTACTTTTGTTTATAAATGCTAGAGTATATTTTTATTAGTTTGTAATTTTTTGAACATATGCTTTGCTTCAAAATTTACTTACTACTTTTTTTTTTTTTTTTTACATTTATATAGAAATTTCAAGAATTGCATAAAAAACATTCTGAACAGAAAACCTCAACTTCAGGATTCAGAAGGAAAAAAAGAAAACGCTCCAGGAAAGGTGTTTTGTTTTAATTCAAGTTAATTGTCAATAGTGCTAATGTTAAATTGTGACTAATTTTAATAAGCATGAATTTTGAAATAACAAACAAATACTCAGGTATTGACACTTTGTGAATTCCTTTCAGGTAAATTGAAGAATGAGGAAGAGTCTCATAGGTAGGTGGAATTTAAAATATTTGTTTCTTCTAGAAAATCCTGTAAAACTTGTATCAGTATTTGAACTACTTATGTCTGCAACCTAAGAACTAGTTTTTGTGATTTGTAATTGTAGTAACCAATTAAAGACACTAAAAATAAGTTATTGTCTATCTTGCAGTGAGCAGACCCCAAGTGAAACCCAGTGGAAGGAGCTTACTCAGTATTTTGGAATCAATGATAGGTTTGACCCCCCTGTTAAGAAGAAAAAAATCGATAAGGTAAGATCTTTTTTTATTGCATCTTATATTAGCCATTAGAAATGTTTGTAATTAGCCTTGCCTAAGGTATTCTCCTCATTAATTAATTCAGTGAAAAAGTTAAAATGCCTACTGTATGCTTAACAAGATGCTAGGTAAAGAAGTAAATATATAGTTAGAAATCATTTAAAAAATCATGTTAAGGAAATGAACAGGATGTTGTGAAGAAATTAAAATGGAGGCCCCACTTTAGGCGGTCAAGGGGGGGCCTTTTCTGGGAGATACCATTTCAGTGAGACCTGAAGGATGGGAAGGAACCATCTCTATGCAGAATGCTCTTGTAGAGGCAGTGACCTGGGTAAAGGTCCTCAGGGCAATGAGCCATAATGGGACATTTGAGTAACTGTGAGAATGTCAGCTTGGCTGGAATGGAATTAACGAGGAGGAGAGTGGCTCAGGATAGAGTTGGAGAGGCCGGCAGTCAGGGCCCAAACTGTGAAGGACCTGAAGGGGCAGAATAAGGAATTGGGTTTGAGTTACCATGTAGTTGAGAGTCATTCAAGAATTTAAGTTAAGAGAGTGATATGATCGAAGTGCTGTTTAAAATGATGGTTCTTGTGTGGAGAATGGGCTGTGGAGCAGCAAGAGTAAGTTAGAGAACAGTAAAGAGACTCTTGTAGGCACGAGAGGACGGTGGCTTGGACAAGAATGGTGCTGCTGAAGATGAAGAAGAGTGGATGGATTGGGGGTCTACTGTAGAAGGAGGATGGACGGTATTTGCCTCTAATGCTTTGTAAAGTGATGGAGAGGACTTGGGATGTGAGGAGGGAAAGAGCCATTTGGGGCTTTACCTGTAGCTGTGGTGTGAATACAAAGGTGGGACGGCTGGGGGAGTAGTGGGGGGAGAAGATTTAGAATGTGGCCTGTCCAAAGTTCATTTTGGGGCATGGGTGATCTAAGTGGGTGGGAGCAGAGAGGCAGTTGGTAAAATGAGGAGAATCTGAGCTGGAGATTCATGTTTGGACGTCATCGGTCGATAGGTGATGTGAATACTTAGTAGAGTCTTGAATGAATGAGTAACTTACATACTCAGGTCAGGGAGTGTGAACTCCAGGAGCATGAAAATTGAACACTGAGTTAGGGCTCAAGGCTCCAGAGCCTCCCTGGTTGAAGCCCAAGTGTATTGTATCCTGCCTGTTTAGACAGATTCCTCCTTCACAGATCATTTCTGTAGACTACTGCATGTACATAGAGACCATTAGCTGACTAATCGATATTTCTTGTGAAATAAACCTCAGATATTAAACCCATCATTGGGTGGTGTTGCATGTGCATTAAGGAACTGACAGAGAGGGATCCCTGGGTGGCACAGCGGTTTGGCGCCTGCCTTTGGCCCAGGGCACGATCCTGGAGACCCGGGATCTAATCCCACGTCGGGCTCTCGGTGCATGGAGCCTCCTTCTCCCTCTGCCTATGTCTCTGCCTCTCTCTCTCTGTGACTATCATAAATAAATAAAAATTAAAAAAAAAAATGGAATTGACAGAGTAGAATTTTTGCATGTGAACCTTTTGATTCCGGTTTTGCCAAGAATTGTTGTCATTTAGTTCCTAGAGCACTGAGGAATTAGAACCAGCATCACTTTTTCTTTTTTTTAAGATTTATTTATTTATTTGAGAGAGAGAGAGCATGTGCACATGAGGGTAGGGGCAGAGGGAGAGGGAGAGAATCTCAAGCAGATTCCCCACTGAGTGAGGAGCTTGATGTCGGGCTTGATCCCAGGACCCTGAAATTGTGACCTGAGTCAAAATCCAGAGTCAGACACCTAACCGACTGAACCACTCAGGCACCCCAACCAGGATCACTTTCTGCCACTCTCATTGCTACTACTGAGCAATCTCTTTTTTTACAAGTGTGAAGCAGGTGCAGAAATGCCTACATTCAGTTGAAACTAAAACCCAGGCTTTATGACACCATTCTCAGTTCCTTTGCTTCACTGCCCAAAGGCTGGTCAGCACTGTAACGTGCAGATGCTCTGCTCTTGGCCCCTATGATTCTGGTGCTGGGAAGAGGGCGCTTGTGAGAAGGATGCTCTAGACTACATAAGCCTACTCTAAAAGCATGAGGTGGAGGGTTGTGGCTGATGGCAGTGGGCCGATCTCTGGCCAACCTGCTATTAGTCCCCACTGCTGACTACATGGTTGTTTTTGAGGGAAGGGATGGTTAAATATTGGTTCTTATATGAATTTTTGAAAAAGTTTTACTCATGAATTAGGTGGTCTTTGATCTTCCATTATTTATAGTTTCTGTTATGTCTTCTCAGAACTGTTGACTTCAGAGTATCTAAACGATTTCTAAGTAAAGTTGCTAACCATTCTAAACAGTAAAAAATTTGAAATTTTACAGTCTCTCCATATTAGAATTTTATTGTTACCCTACATATATGAAATTGTACCTTCTTGATACTGGCCAGATACTGCTGTTATTCATTGTCTAAAATTTGAGATTTGTATAGAGTAACCTTAATAAAGGTTAGGATTACTTGTGCACAATCTTTTAAACAACTCATTTTTATGAATCAATATTCTGTTTCACATTATACGTTAGATGTACTCTAGGAAAAGAAATTTAAGTCAAATGTCATTTTAAAAACAAGGTTTCTGTTTAAGGGAAGTCCTCTATAAATCCTTTTGTGATCACTCAATCTATTTTATGAGTTTGGATTTTCTTAACAGTAGACATTCCTCTGTGGGAATGACATCTGACTAAGAAAGTTATGGCATTTTTCTAAACAAGGAAACTGGTGCTGGCCAGGCTTGCCTCTGCCCAGGATTTTGCCGGCACTTAATATTCTATAAATAAATGCAAGCATAAAAGTAAAAGAAGGATTTAGTGAGGCCAAACTATCTCGTATTCTCTTAGTAGTTCACTATGAGTGCATGCCAGCAGGTTTGCACTCTCCCTTTGGTTTGGGATCGCTGTTTCACTGTTTTACATGCACCCTTTTTGCTGTCATGCTAAAATCTACTATGAATCTACAGAGTAAATAGACATTAAAGAATGTCCACAGTGGAGGCACCAAGATAAAAGCTAAGAATAGATGTAAGTCCAGCCGATAATAGCTACTGCTCAAGAAATCTAGAGAGGATCATGAAAATCTGTGATGCAGTTTGGACAAAACTAACATGGATTTCTAGTCTATTATTTCTCTAGAGCAGAGGCTGATCCGTTACCATATCTGAGAGAGCCCTTTTCTTCTGTATTCACTCTGTCCTTAAGAGTGGTAAAACAAAACTCCTTAATCTTGTGTCTATTGTGGGGGTGTCCCCACACCCCCAGTGTTTTCTTTCTTTTTTTGCTTGCTTGCTTCCTTTTTTTTTTTTTTTTTTGAACACTGTCAAGCTAAAACTATTGCTCAGCTGACTATGTGCATTTACAACACTGCTGTCACCTGCTTTCCTGACAATGAAGAGAGGATTTTTTTTAAATGTAATTTTCTTAGTATCCAAAGCTGTTTTAAAGTGTTCTTTGTATTAATTACAGCTATAATTGTGTCTCTGGCAGTAGTTTTAGGGCTTATTAATAATTCTGTAATCGTAACATAATTATTTTCAATCTATGTAGGAATTTCTTTAGAACAAATTTTATTCATTAATTTTGTTATAAATGTCTCAAGTATTAGTTGAATCATTTTGATTAGTCAACAATCATTACTGAAGTTTTATATATACTTAATGGATACTTTTGGGCATGAAAAATTAGAGTTAAATTTTAATAATTTTAAGAGTAAGTGTACAATGTCTTTGATAAATTTTTTAGTTGTTTTTGAGAAGAAACTTTTAATTGTATAGTGTAGCTTTTTTCAAATTTATTTTATTTTTTTTTTACCAGAATGCTTTTTTCCAACCAGAATCTTACTTGGAACTCTAATACGCAGATGAGATAAAAGGTTGCCTGCTGGGGCAAGGGGTGGTGGGGGTGGGGAGGTGGTGGGGAGAGATGTAGAGTAGTGGTCTGGACAGGGCAGAAATGGTGGTGGTGGAGGGGAGAGTTGTAGTGGTACCATAGCCATTCCCCTGGTGTCAGTTACACAATTGCAAAGCATTAGCTTTTTATCCCCAGGTGGTGATTCAAATAATTTAAGTAGGTATGATTTATACATAAAGTTGACATCCCTAATTCTTAGTAGTTTATTTTCTCTCATTCATGGAGAGATTACCTAATTTTTTTTTCCTTTGATATTTAGGTCTAATTAGAGCACAGCAAACTTTAGTGAATAGTTCATTTGTATTAAGCTTTAAGAATTGGACAAATTGTCTAAGAATTTAGTAGCAAATTTTTTTTTAAAAGATTTTATTTATTCATGAGAGACACAGAGAGAGAGAGAGGCAGAGACATAGGCAGAGAGAGAAGCAGCCTGATGTGGGACTCAATCCCCGGACTGGGATCACGCCCTGAGCCAAAGGCAGACGCTCAACCACTGAGCCACCCAGGTGTCCCTAGTAGCAAAATTTCTATAGAACTATATTCTACAGTTTGACTAAAGGAGCTTTAATCACATGTTAAAAGAGATCCTCCATATGCACATGTGGCTAATTGGTTTTTCTTGTTAAACCTTAGTACCCATACGTTTCATTGATAGTTGTCTTCTTGACGTCTGCAGCAAAACTTTAATTAGAGGTTACTTATGGCCTCGTGGGAACCTGTTAGATACCAGCCTTGGATGTTTTTCCACCTGTGGCCAAATTGCCGTCTCTAAATTTGTTTGACTCTTAATTTGTTGAGGTATATTTATCTTAAGCTAAATTCTGATTCCTGACAAAAGGCACCTTAGAAGCACACCGAGGCCCTGCAGAGTATCATCAGTTTTTCTGTGCTATGAGAGACATTAGAGATAATACCAACAGAGGTATGCTTGGGTCTAACTTAAGACTTTTTTAAAAGACTTACTACTCAAATCTTCATGAGACTACTTACTGACTCAAAGTTGAATTCTTGGGTCTTACACTTGGGGCTGAGGCTTTGGTACGTTATGATGAGGTCTGTAGCCATATGGAGCTAGGCCTTTTGGTTTTAATGGTATCCTAATACTTAGATAATATATTATGAACAGCTTATTTATCAAATGACTTTATATTCTAGAGTTTTGCTCAGTATTATACATATATTTTCTTTGACCCTTACCATAAGCTTGCAGAGGATGTGGTATTACCTTCTTTTTGGAGGTAAGGTAATTATAACCTGTAGAGGTCTAAGAATCACCCAGAGTTTCTTGTTCAGTAAGTAGAGGAGGTGGAATTTGAATCCCTGGGTCTGACCTTACCAGCCATGTTCTTTGTAAATTGTTACTAACTTACGGTCTTAAGAAGATGGGAATGTTTTACCTTAGGATTTTTTTTTTTTTAACTAATGTTAGCATTTTGAATGTATTTAGAATGTTAATATCTTCTTATAGAAGCAGAAAATTTGGGGGTGCATGTGGAACCAGAAATTTTTCAGAGTCAGAAGGAGCTGTTTTATTTTACATAAATAAATCATTAAAAAAAAAGAAGGAAAAAGAAAAGAGAGAAAAAGGAAACAGTTGTATCCAGTGAAATTTTGTTGAATTAAAAAAAAAAGTTTTAAAAGAGCTAAAAACATAGTTGAACATGGGAGTGGAATTTTATTTCTAGGAGAGAATTTTGGTTATCAAGCCCATCATCTTTTCTTGAAGGAAACCGAGGCTTTGCTCTCTCTTTAAGGAAATCTCATTTACCCAGAGCCGTGACCACCTCTCTTGACTTCTGTTCCAGTGCTTTTTCTGCTATATTATGCTAGTGCTCTGAATGGCTGGGGTAATAGGAATTAGTTAATGATAAAGAGAGAGACTTGTAATTTTAGCTGACTTATTTTTAAGTGAAAATTATACTTAGAAGCTCAGCAGTTCATATAAGTTTCTGGGAGAGGGGAATATTCTTGTTTTCTACCTTTGTGACATTAACTGTGAATGCTGACTCCATGATAACCAAGAAAAGTTAGCAAGTTGATACAACAAAATGACTTGATAAGCAGACCACTGGTTTATTCAGGGTATTGGTGCTAAAAAACAGAATGGATTATGCACTGATCTGCGATTACTGTAGGTCCTGGAGTAAAGAAGTATAGCACCCAGGTCTAACTAATCTTAGGAAGCCTACATAATTGGAGGGAAACATACAGAGCTGTTATGTGGAGTAAGACAGACTGTCCCAAGAACGGATGCCATTAGTGACCAGGCTACTGAAATGAAAGGCTGGGACAGATTAAGTCTGGATTTGGGTAACTGCTTCCCCAGAATTTGTGGTGCAGGAAAAATTGAAGTTTGCTGTATTTTATTTTCATATATATTTGAGGAGATACCTAATATCCTGTGCTGGAAGGAGGGCCCACTAGGCCACTGTATTAGCTTTTCTTAAATAAAATACCTCATTTCTATTGTAAAAGTGAATAATAAATACAAAGTCCAGAGGCAGGGACTGTGCTAAGCACTGGGAGTCCAAGAGGGAGAAGATATTCTTCATGCCCTCAAGAAATGCATATTCTAGCAGTGGGAAAGATTTATACATCAGTAAGCATAATAAAATATGACTCTTGTTTAACCATAGGGCTGCTATTAATCCAACATTACTGTTGTGGAATTCTCTTGGGAACTTGTCAAAGCAATGGCTTTGTAATAAGTGTTCCTCATTTGAGTGGGATCTTTTCAGTATTAATACACCCATGGATTACTGCACTGTGACCATTAACTCAGTAATGTAGGCTGAGAGCCTCTTGTGTGAGAAGAACAGGCTAGGGGGTAGGACACACCAAGCCAGTGACCATACATGTTTGCCCTTAGTGAGCCTGGAACCCAGCAGGGAAGACAGACCCACAAGTGCTCAAGAGAGTCATGGAGTGCAGTGATAGTACAGCTTGGAGAAAGCATTGTGGAAGGCAGTTAGGTACTAGGCACAGGGCAGAGTGAAGCCGGGTCAGTGGATGTATTGGTGAGTGAACCTGTAGAGGTAGAGAAGGTAACATTGACATGGGACATACAAGGGGGGCTAAGATTTTTCTGGTAGAAATATATCAGAGGCACCGAGGACATTAAGAGATTGGTAAATGTGACCAGAGATTGGAAGCACAGTATTGCCCAAGATGGGGCTGAGAAAGCATTGTGGGAACCTATTGTAGAGGGATTTCAGTTGCAATTCAAGGTGTCTAATGACATGGTGTCTCTACTTTAAAAAGGTAGAAGACTAGTTTGGAGGAGGTTGTCAACTTCCAAACAGGAGTTGATGAGGCCTCTAAGAAGCCCAGAAAAGAGACATGAGATACCCTACCAAAAAGTTAAAAATAAGAGCACAGGATTGGAGGCATTGAAGACCACTGAGGATTCCCGTCCAGGGTGACTGAGTGGGTGGGCAGCTCTGAAGGGGAAGCAGGGCAGCAAGGGATGAGCTTGTTTGTAGGCATAACAAAAAGTTGGAGACCCTGCCTTTCCAAGGCTTCAATATAAAGATAACTAGCAAGTGGCTGGAGATATAGATCTTGGTATAGCTGAGAGATCAGATGTTTTAAATTTTTAAAGATATATGAAACAGCTTATAAGAAGTAATTGAAGTCCTAGGACTGAGTACATTACTGGAGAAGAGGGAAAAGTCAGAAGAAAAGGGGTCTAATCACAGAGCCTTGAGGACTGTCATCATTAGAGTTATAATTCAAGAAAAGGAGATCAAGGACCTCCAAGGAGATTTAAGTTCTATATTTGGGGAGGTAGTTTTAAGAATGAGGATGTAGTTGACATAATAGATGATCAGGTAGGAGGAGGACAAATGGTGTTATTTGTGATTGTTGAGTTTCAGAGAAGGGTGAAGACAAAAGGAATAGAGAATGCAGTGGGGGATGACACAGGCCTCTCAGTACACTGACCTACAAGAGAGAAATGAAGTACCAACCTAAGAAGCAAGCTATGTCATCTCATCCAGTCCCTGGTCCAGAATGGGAAAGACAGACATGTTTGTAGGGTGAGAAGAATGAAAAAGAGAGGGGGAGGAGAAAATTATTTTTATTTATTTATTTTTAAAGATTTACTTATTTATTTGAGAGAAAGTGAGAGAGAGTACAGAGAAGAGGGAGAGAGAATATTCATCAGACTCCTCACTGAGTTTGGAGTGCGACTTGGGGGTCCATCTTATGACTGTGAGATCACAACCTGAACTGAAATCCCGAGTTAGATGCTAAACCAACTGAGCCACCTAGACACCCCAAGAGGAGAAAATTTAAAGAGCAGGCTTCTGGGTGACATGTAAGCAGATAGGATTAGGATGAGCACAGGTAGTATGGTTAGTTTTGGAAAGAGATGATTCTTTCTTGGAGGCAGTAGGGACAGAGGGACAGGGTGAGTGAAGATAACACCTTGTGAGGTTGGATGAGAGGAAGGTTGTAGAAGGGACATAGAATGTCCCTTCTTTGGTTCTTCTCTTCCCCTCCGACTCTGCCTCAGCCTCTCATGAATTAGAAGGTAGAGTTATAATCTGAAAAGGATGGAGGTAGGGTTGAGGGCATTTGAAAAAGTAGAAAAGTAACAACTTCTTAGAGGAATGTGGGAACTTTCAAGGGTAGAAGTTAGAGCCCACTCAGTTGAATTTGAAGATCGTCTTTTACTACAAGCCAGTGAATTGAGTTACTTGGTTTTCTCTGACACAGCTGGGACACCTAGATGTTCAAGTAGTAGAAATAGGTGGTTGGAAAGAGCCGAAACAAGGTAAATGTGGGAGGAAATTGTACATATTGCTTAGGTCATTGATTCTTTTTTTTTTCTTTTTTTTATGCATGAGAGAGAGAGAGAGAGAGAGGAAGGGGCAGAGACAGAGGCAGAGGGAACCTGTGGGGAGCCTGCTCCAGAACTTGATCCCAGGACCCTGAGATCATCACCTGAGCTGAAAGGAAACACTCAACCACTGAGCCATGCAGGCATCCCAGGTCATTGGTTCTTAAACTTTGGCCTGATAAGTATCAATGAATTCCTGGGTCCTGATCCCAGTTTCTGATTCAGAGTATTTAGATTTCTAACAAGTTCCCAGGTAGTGCTGATGCTGCTGGTCCAGACATATACTTTGAGAACTCCTGGCTTAGAGTTTGAAAAGGTTAATCATGGATGGCAGGCCAGAGAGAGAGAGGGCAGGAGAATCCAAGAAGGGCCTGAAGGACTGGGAGAATAAATATGGTGGTGCCAGGGTAGGGTTTCAAATGAAGACAAGGCAGGTTCACTGGCTATGAAGACTTGAGACTAGTGAAAGGACAGAATATTGAGTTCAGAAAGAATTCCAGACTGTAAAGCTTTGGAACTGGAGCTTTCAGGTGATGTCTGTTGCATGGCCCAGAGTGAGCCTTTTCAAAGTATTGGTCTTCTAAGACATACAGAGCTTGTGTCTGAATATAACTCAGTGTACTACTTCCTTGTTTGAGAAAGTCTTTTCTTCCTCCCCTCCCCCTTCTCCCCTAAAACCAAAAGTCCAAGCTGTATAGTCATGTAGTTGATTTGCATTCTGGCACACGCTCAGGTCGTGGACTGGCAATATTCACAGACCTGAGCAGGTGCACACACCACACTTGGTGTGTCACAGACCTTGAGTATGGATCCTGGGATGGGCATTAGAGGTCCCTGAGGATGAAGGATGTTGGAAAAGTGAGTCCAGAGTGTTTGTTGGATCACGAGGAGAAGAGTTCTTCAGAAATACAGAAAAGAATTTCTGGAGACTGATCGGTAATCATAGGACCAGAATGGGAAAAGGACAGAGAGCCACATGGCCTGGGATCAGAGACTAAGGCCTATTGAATGATGGTCTCAGGCTATAGTTGGGAGCAAGGATGATAAGCATGTCATCCTATCAAATCCTTAGATGGGGTGAGAGATTGTGAGAAGGGATGATCTTCATTCAACAGGGACACTAGTGATAACCTTGCCTGTCTGTGTTCCGTGTTTTTAGGCAGATTATGTATGGCCACTTTTTTTGTTTTCAAATTTTTATTTAAATTCTAGTTAGTTAGCATACAGGGTAATATTGGTTTCAGGAGTAGAATTTGGTGATTCATCACTTACATATAACATCCAGTGCTCATCATTAACATGTGCCCTCCTTCAGATCCATCACCCATTTTGCCCCTCCCCCACCCATCAGCCTCCCTGAACCCTCAGTTTTTCTCTATCATTAAGAGTTTATGGTTTGTTTCCTTCTCTTTTATTCCCCCTCCTTATATATTCGTGTTTTGTTTCTTTTAAGATTTATTTACTTTAGAGAAAGAGCATGTGTGTGTGTGATGTGGGGGGAAAGGGGACAGGGAGAAGGAGAGAGAGAATCCCAAGTAGACTTTGCACCCAGCATGGAGCCTGACATAGGGTTCGGTTTTACAACCCCAAGACCCCAAGATATGACCTGAGCCGAAATCAAAAGTCAGACCCTCAACTGACTGAGCCATCCAGGTGCCTCTTACGTGTTTTGTTTCTTAAATTCCACGTAGGAGTCAAATCATATGGTATTCTTCTTTCTCCAACTTATTTCGCTTAGCATAATGCACTCTGACTCCATCCACAACATTGCAAATGGCAAGATTTCATTCTTTTTGATGGCTGACTAGTATTCCATTGTGCGGGGGATAGAGAAAAAAAAAACGGAGGAGGGGCAGAGGGAGAAGCAGGCTCCCCACTGAGCAGAGAGCCTGTCTTGGGACTCAATCCCAGGACCCCAAGATCATGACCTGAGCCAAAGGCAGACACTTAACCCACTGAGCCACCCAGGTACCCATGTGTATAGACATTTTTAAGTCTTGTTTCAACAGAGGCTATACAGGAACAAAATTTCTCTTAGTTGATGGGTATAATTAAGCAGTACACTGACAGGCAGAGGCATTCCCGGGGTCCCTTTTACTAGGTGAGGGAGAAATTGGGAACTGAAAATGTGGAGGACAAACTGGCTAAGCCATTGTTAGGGCAAAATTTTCTTGTGAGAAGCAATATATATTAGACCATTTAAACATTTTAAAACTATTTCCACAAGCTAAATTCAGTTATATAAGTCCAAGCATCTTTCCATAAATGTATGATGAATCCTACCTCATCTGTTTGGTAGCCTTATGAAAATTTTAATTATGATTTCCTGAAGCATCTTCAGCTAATAAAGAAAAACATTTTCATAGGAAAATAAAATCATTCTCTTATGTAACATTCCTCCCATATTTAATATCTACCTGAATACCCATAGTCAGACGCTGGAGGGCTGTTGAAGGAGGGCTTCAGCTACAGGAAGGAGCAGGGGAGGGTGGTGTGAGTACAGGCTCTGGGCAGACCCAGATTCATGTGACAGCCTTACCACTTGCAGACTCTGGACCTTGGCCATGTTAGTGAGTCTGAGGCCTCGGTTTCCTCATGTTCAAAAACAGGATAGTAGTATTTTGTGAAATTGTTGGGAGGATAAATGAGCTTTGTTATAATACTAAGCTGGAATCCACTACATAATAAGCTTGCCATCATTTTAACTATTGTTATCATTAACATTATATTGTAATTAAGGGGAAGTGTAGTCCTTGAAGTCACAGAAGTCTGGATTGGCATCTCCTTTTTCTTAGTTCAGGAAGTTACCTAACCTTGATTAAGCCATTTGGTATCTCTGCATGGCCTTCTCATCAGTAAATAGGAATGGTACCAACTACCACAGGGGTCACCATGAAAATTCAGTGGTCTAAGTAACATGCTCGGTATAGCCCTGTGACATAGTTTTTGCCAGCAATTGTTTGCCTTTCTTTCCTGCCTTTAAGTTTTAGGTTTCTTTGCTTTCTAGTCGGGCCTTGAAAAGAGCATAGACCAGGCTGTGGAAGAATGGAACATCGAGAAAGCTGAGGAACTCAGCAACCAGCTAGCTACTCGAGAGGTGAGTCAACTGTAGTATTTCCAGATTTTCTAAAATGAATGTACATTCTTTTTGTGACCACAAGTAAGTTTAGTATGCAAATACTTGATCTTAGCTTTTTTTGTTTGTTTTTTAAGTAGGCTCCATGCCCACTGTGGAGCCCAGTGTGGGGTTTGAACCTCATCCTGAGATCAAGACCTGAGCTGAGATCAAGAGTCGGATGCTTAACCGACTGAGCCACCCAGGCGCCCCTCAAATATTTAATCTTAGATTTTCCTTTCTGTCCATTTTCTTTCGTCTTATACTGCCATTTATTTTGAAGGGCTGGGTTCTATTTTTGTCTTCAATGTTTTTAAATTATTCTGGTCTAAAACTTATGGTAGAAATAATTCATGATTGATATTCAACCCTAGATTTCACCTGGTTCAGAGGGGTTTTTGCCTGTTATGATTAAAAGACTAGCTTTCTTTTTCCATTTGCATCTTTAATTCTGTTTAACTCTCCCTGAGGGCAGCTGTGTGTTCCAGTGTCATATCTCAAGGTTTTCCTTGCCCTCACCTCCCCAAATGCTTTTTTCCTGCATATTTTAAACTTTCAGTCCTAAAAAATTTTCAGCTTTTTAAAACCTATAGTCTAGAATATAAAACCAGTAGAGACATTGAATATTCTTTTTTCAAGTACACAAGGCTTCCAGAAGATTGTGACTTGCACCTTTTCTCCAATTGCTGCTGGGTGTCAGTAGGCAAAGTTGCACATTGAGTAAAGACCTCAAATGGGCATATGTTGTGGTGTTGTTAATGGGTTTTGTGATTCTTTTTTGTCTTTTTTAGGGAAAAAGTTCTACCATAGCTTTCCTTTTACTGTATCCCTACCTTTTTCACCTTACTCTTAAACTAGACTCCCAGAGGTTTAATTGCATGGAGAGCATCATTGGTTGTCTGTGCAAGTTGCTGTCCATGTACCCTGTTCTTTCTTAACTCACCTACAGGTGAGCATTTGTTCTAAACAAATGAGGCTAGTGATGAACTTAACTATTTCAGTAAATCCTTCTCTGGAAGCACCATTTCACTCTTCTGCTGCCAATGGCAAAAAATCCACTATTTATTGCTGTTTGTTGGTCTGTTTCCCATTTTTGGATGCTGGCCATAAGTATCTTGTAAGGTATATGTTTTTATGTAGGGAAATAAACAAATCCAGAAGTGAGGCTTTGGGATTCAGAAGTTCTCTTTTTCCCCGTAAACCATTAAGATCAATTGTCGTAGTTAATATTTATGTTTGTGACATGTCTACATATGTGTGCTTATTTATTAAATGGCTACTATATAGGAAATTATGAAGCTTGGAGCTTGAGTTTGAGACACAAGCAAGCAGCAGTATAAATGGCAGTTAGGGGGCCTTTCAAAAAGTGACATTTTAAAAAAATTGTTTACTTTTTTTCTCATAAGATTCATTCTTCCCTTCCCAGCTTTTATTTCTTGTGCTTTGACATTTGCTCTCTTTTTTGGTAGTCATGTTTTGATTTTATTGATTATAACATTTATTAGATACAATAGCATTTTATCACTCTGTTTTCAAACAAAGATTCAAGTATTACATTTCTTTTATTTTTATTTTATTTTATTTTATTTTTTTAAGTATTACATTTCTTTTAAAGATTTATTTTAGAGAGCATGAGCACACACAGGCACAGGGTGAGGAAGGGCAGAGGCAGAGGGAGATGGAGAGGGAAAGAGAATCTCAAGCAGACTCTGCTCTAAGTGCAGAGCCCAATGCAGGGCTTGATCTTATGGCCCTGAGCTGAAACCAAGTTGGATGCTTAACCGACTGCAATAGACTGCACCACCCAAGCACCCCTATTATATTTTAATAAGATGAATTTGATAGTGTGTTGAATGGTACCACAACCTTGATAAGATTTAAGTGTCAGTTGGCAGTTATTATAGTGGCTTCTTCAGCTTGGTGTGTACCTGGCACTTATCTCTGCAAATCAGCTTTGTGTTAAAGACCATCTCTAAGATTCTGTCCCATAATAGAGCACTTAATGTTTGTTGTTACTATTTTGGCATCTGGAACTTACTTTTCCGTAGAATTGTTGTTAGACGTAGTGGTTAAGATTCTTGGGTAGCCTGCAAGTATATACAAAATAGTGGATTATATCAGTAGTATATCTCCTCTCCAAATTTTGGAGAGTTGACCTTGAAATGTCAGAGAAGGGTGGGGAGGGATATGCTTCAGGGCTGGAAGAGAGTCCCATGGATAAAAGTGGATCTGGCTGCAAGGATGATGAGGGGTAGGCACAGTAGGATGTATGATGGAGGTAGTGGCTGAAGGCATAAGTGGGCTTTCAGAGACTCAAAGGCTCGCAGGGCAGCAACACCAATCAATCGCTAAGTCTTGGTCACATCTAAATAGGCAGGTATGGAAGCCTTTGGCAGCTTTCTCTGAATATCCACCTCATTTGGGTCAGAAGCAACCCTTTTGGAGAACTGGTCCTTAAATATACCACTTTGGTCCATGTTGTGCCACATGTTTGAGATGGTGTCTCTTGAATCTCTTTAAAAATTGTGGGTATTTAGGACTGTTTGCTCTCCAGCAAATGCTGTACCATCAGCATGTGGCTGATCTCTGAAATGCCTGTATAGTTATACTAAAGCTAAGGAAAGAAACATAATAAAATCCAGTGAGGCCTTAGGGTATGGCTTCCTGATTGTTCTTAGAAACACTGTAGACTTGTCATTACCTCTCTCTCAGGGATCATAGGATTCAACAAACTGGTGTCCCCGTGTCATTGCTTGTCCAGTCTTCCTCTTGGAAGACCTGAGAGTTAGGTATTTTGTGATGTCTACCAAATAACAAGGTGAGTGTGACTCAGCGAGCGGCCCCAGGTCAGTTACTTTTTTCGGATCTTGGCTTATTACCAGAAGAAAAAATAATGCAAGGCCTAGTCTGCAGCTTTAGAATGTGGGCTCCACATGACCCAACCATGGCTGGTTGTTTTTCTTTTTGTCTTTTTCTGTTGATTAGCACCCCCATCTTAAGGGGGAATTCAGAGAGAAGCATTTACTTTATTGCAGGCTCTGTGTTTTTCTAGGTAAAGTTAATAGTGCTGAAATATTAAAAGTTGAATGTATTTGAGTTTAAAAAAAAGTTTAATTTTGTAATAATTTGACTTTCAGAAAGTTGCAAAGCTTGTGAAAAGATTTTCTGTTCACTTTCACCTAGATACCCAAGCTGTTAACATTTAACATTTGCTTTACCATTCATCCTGATTTATATACTTCATTTAGATTTGCCAAATGTCTCACTGATTTCTTTTATAGCAGAAAAAATGGTTTCTTCTTCCTGGTCTAGGACATTGCATTTTGTTGTTATGTCTCTTTATTCTTCTTCATTCTGGAAAGTTCCTCAGTCTGTCTTTATTTATTAGGACATTAGCATTTTTGAGGAGTCCAATTATTTTGTAGGATATCCTTCAGTTTTGGTTTATCTATTGTTTCCTCATGCACTTTTGGCAGGAATATCACATAAATGATGCTGTGTCTGTCTCAACGCAAGATACTAGGAGGCACTTGGTATCTGCTTGTCCCATTTATTGATGATACTGCTTTGAAGTTTTGGTAAGGCAGTGTCCCTGGGTTTCTCCACATTATTATTACATTACTCTTTCCCCATATGTAATTAATAAGTATCTCGTGGCAAGATGGGTGATAATTTGAGACTGTGTAAATATTCTGTCTGTCATTATACTTTACCCATTGGTTTTAGCATCCACTGCTAATTCTTTTCCTGTTTAGGACAGTTATTAATCATGGTGGTTGCCAAACTGGATTTTTAAAATGTTACTTAATTGTATTTTTCATCTTTACCTGGCAAACCAGACCTAAAATTTGTCTTAAGTGAGATATTGAGTTATATATAATCTTTTATGTATCTGTTAAATCTCTCTGTAAAACCTGGACAATTGAAAAATTGGATATAGTTTTTTTAAATGATGCACTGGGAGGAGATGGGGTCACCGTGGCCCTGTGCTCACCAGCAGTTGCATGTTAACTCCCACCTTACCTGCTTTGTCAGGGATCACTGGTGAGCCTTCCTTCCTCTGCCATTTGAAGCTGCGTGTCAGAATGTACAGGACTGTATGCCTTACCAGCCTCCGAGATGTGTGTTATCTTTGAGGATATTAGGTTTCTTTTTTTGCGTTTTGTTTTGTTACACTGCTTTGGTAGAAATGTGAATCACATAGCACTGACTAGGTATTTTCCATTTTAAGCTTGTTATTTCCTGTTACATTTATGATAAATGAGATTGCTTCAGAAATATAGGATATTTTCATCATTTGTAAGGATAGTAAGCATTTTTCTCAAGTTTTTTTTTTCTTTTTTACTTCCATACAAATATAATGCCTGCTTCTAGTAAAACAAGTTAAATTTATTTAGTGTGAGGTTAAAGAATACTGATTAAAAGAAAAAATAAAATTCTATTCTTTTCCTTGCATAAATGGCAAAACATCTGGACAGTGTTTGCAGTTCAGACACAGACTTTGGAAAGATACTGATGGTCATTAAACATCCATGAAGAATAAAGTAATCTAGATAGAATTCTTGAATAAATAGTTCAGTTTGAGATTTAATTTTTCATATTTATTCCCTTGGTACCAGTTACCACAGATATGAGAGATGGGATTTTGAAAAGTAAGTGATTGTGAGTTTGGGGCAGAAACCCTTTATGAATTAACTGTATACGTGCATGGTAGGTGTCCTTTTGGAAGTCAGGTATATTGGTTTTTAATCAGTTCCGTTTTCTTTTTTCAAGAAGCAGAGACTGGGACCTGCTGATAAAGCCTTTGCTCAGAGGCACAGATCCCAGAGTTCTTAAAGCCTTTTCCAACCATAATAAGTGAAACTAATTTTTGATGTTTAACATTTATAAGCCTGTGAAACCAATAGGGCAGCATCAGTATTGAAAAAAATGAAGCCAAAAGTAGAACCATGCCTGCGAATGGGCCATGAAAACAGTTTCTCAAAAAACAGAAACAAAAACAACAGTATACTGTTTGTTCATGCACTATCATTGTAGCATAACAAATGCATATTTTTCCAGAATCACATTCACTTAAATTAACGATCACATCAAGGATATGTATTTTCTGGTTTTAGGGGACGGCTCAAATTCACAGGTTTGAAACCTTGATTGTGCTAACATCTTTGGTTTTGCTGTGTAGTAACGTAGTTGCCTTGGGACTGTCCCTCCTGTTGATTAAATACTTCTTTGTCATTAACAGTCTTGGAGGAGAGATGCAGGGGAAAAATATATTTGGGTTTGTGTCATATTGATGAAACTGTTCTAATTTTTTAAAAAGTTGTTTTTAAAAAAATACCATTTTCCCATACACAAAGTATTTGAGCATATTTGTGGCTTGTTAACCTTAGACCTAAATTGGAAGTATATTCTGTTCATTGATAGTGATCCTTAAAAATTCCATCCTTTGGTACTGGTCTTTTCTGACACATTATCTTTTTTTACAATCCAGGTTATACCGATTCATAGAAATCAGTAGAAGCGTTTTAAAATTAAGTGCTAAAGCCTAGATTTAATTAATAAGTAGGCAGCACGTAGGCTTAATGTCACATTTTGGAAAGAATTTTTCTCTAGGCATCTTCACATTAGCCTCCTGTAGATAAATAAAACCCTCTTGGTTTGGCAGCAGTGAGTTTCTTGCCATGGAGTGAGTCACATCTAGTCACATTAACTCGATACATTGCTCCAGTTGATTTCAGTTATAACTGAACAGTGTCAGAGTAGAAATGAAGAGAGGCTGCCTGTGCATTTTGTTTGAACTTTGTGCTGTCTTTGGCAGCACCAGCTAAACTTAATTCTTTGTAAACAGCAGTACTTCATGTTGTAACATGATAATTATTTTGTGTAACCTAGAAAGAGCATTCATGACATTGGCAGTATGAATTAAACTGAGAGTTAAATTTGAATTTTATGAATTAAGTAAGACGATTTAAATTTTTGGATTCCAAAACGGGTGAAGTTAATATTGTTGAAATATATAGTTTGTTAATACTTAAATAACAAAGGTGAGAATGGCCTTTTTAAAAAACTAATGGTTGAATTGATGGTGTTCTTTCCTAGTTAAATAAAATGCTCTCTAATTTGGAGAGATGATTAATTTGTAGACTAAGCTCTAGTTCTAGAGTGATTTTCTAAAAAGTCTGAAGGCGTCGTCATTGAAGAGGGGCATATATATATGTTGGAGGAGGTAGTTGCTGCATTCTATGTGCATATTTAAGACAGGGTCCTTTCTCAAAGATGCCGCGAGTACTCCCACACTCTCTCTAGCATTCAGAATTTCTCCAGTGCACTTCGTTGTTAGGCTTTAGTTTCTCTGAGAGGACACCGACTACAATTTGCTCTTTTCATTCTCAGTTTTAGTTTTATGTTGATGTACATGCAGTGTTGTCGTAATGGGGTAAGAGTTTGAATCACCCTCCTCTTCCCCCCAGATAATACAATTTTGGCAGATGTACCTGTCAAAGTACCTGGAATGTTATCATGTGTAGGGTTCAGACTTGATATATTTGTTTAAATTTTTGAAATACAGATTCTGTCAAACTTGGTAAGTTTGAAGTTACTTTTTGTTAGTGCTATTTTCAAAAGCTCTAATCTGTTTGCATTTCGTGTCTTCCCGCCCCCCCCCAAAAAGAAAACTGAATTTAAAGACATATTACAATGAAGCAAATTTTGTCATTCTGAGCTCTTTGGGTCTTTAATCCAGAGAGCAAAATTATTTTTTCATTTTCGTGTTTGCTTTTTTTTCAGTAGAAATATTTTAACAACTATGTTTCCAAAGGTAAAACAGTTCATTCAGATATGAAGCTGAATGTATATTCCAATTACCTATTGTAAGAATTTATCATTGGAATGTGTGACTCTAAGGATGGCAGATTCTTTCTGTTTTCTTAATTATCGTGATCTCTTGCCACTGAAGATTGGGTAAACAAAGTAAAATGCATGGAATATTATATATATATATATATTAGAGAGAGAGACTTTAAATATCCATTTCAGCATTTCATTTTTACAGAAAGGATATTATTTTTGTTGCTAGTACCAGGAGGTGTAGGTAAAGAATACATTATTTCATACAAAGTCATCTAATGCCCACAAAATATATTTTATGTTTCTCCTTGAAATGTTACTGCTCTGCCTTCTGTCCCTTATTTTTTCTTTGTGGTTTCGTTGTTATTGTCGTCGTTGTTGTTTTTTCTCTTTCCAGTTAAGACAGGAGAGTTTAGAACCATTTTCTTTGTGGTATATTTCACTGATTGGCAGCAGAAAGGAATCTAGGACACTGGGGAGAGAGAGAAGCCGTCACTGCGCAGCCTTCTGCTGGCAGCAGTGTGCTCAGCCACCTGGGGAAGTTGGGCCTTCTCTGCTGTGGGGAGCTGTGTGTATCTGCTAAGGATCATCTAGAACTGACTTACTTTCATTAACTTTGGTCATTTCTCAGTGGTTTTTTAATTTAAATGTTCTTCTGTGTATCATTGTGTAGTCTGAGCGTAGTCCCGGGGGGCTTTTAAATGGTGATTTTAACTCTTTGAAGCCTTGTTCTTCTGAGTTGTTAGAGGTAATTTCAGTAATTTCATGTAGATGAACAGTGATCAGAGTGTGTGGGAAAGAAGCTGTGCCTATCCAGGTAAGGGAAGGTTTAGCTATGTGAATTCCTTTACGTGGAGTGGATCCCATACAAAATTGTGTATAGCCTTGAAGTTGGACCATGTTAATATGAGAAAACTAAAAATGGGGCTGAATGATGGGTTTCTTTCTCAGGTTTTTAGGTGTGCCTACTTAGATCTCCTTGCATTGAGGATGTCTTCTTTTAACCTTTGTGGTATGATTGGATGATCACCTAGAATGGTGTTCCTTATACTCTCTTTTAATTATGTTTATCTGTGCTTTTAACAAACCTTAAGAAAAGATTTCAGATGTTACAAGTCTAATTAAAGAGACAGACAAAGCACAGTTTATACTGTAGATTTTTTCTGCAGTTCAATTAATCAGCATGTTTTCTCTTTTAATTAAAACCATTTTAGTAAATTAAAGCCCACAGCAAAACACATATATAATTTGTTTGTAATTAGCTCTTAATTGGTGGTAGTTGAAGCTTAGCACCCTTGGTTTCTTTCTTCATGATTGCCATTTTATTAGCAGCCAGTCATTAATTAATCTTTTTCTAATTAGCTTATAAAACTGTTGATGGCACATTATTGTAAATGTGATTTTAAGTTCAAAGCTTGTTAATAAGCTTTCTTACTTAGAAGAACAGAGATAAAGAAATTGCTGAAAACAGTACTACAGTTCTTTAAAAAAAAACTGTCTTTCTTATGGGGACTGTGTAAAGCATCTAACAGCTTATGGTTAATTTTTTAATGCTTTTTTTCCCTTATGAATGGGATAAGTTGCTTGAATATAAATGTCTATATCCAGGAGTAATTTCAACAGTATAACATCTTTTCGCCCTCCTCTGGATTACTATAATCTACATATAATTTGAAGCCTTAATAGTCATCATTAAAACAGGTGTTATATAAACTATTTCACTGTGAAATCAAAGTTGAGTATAGGAATCAAAGTATATCTTCTTACACCTCATGGACCAAATACATATTATTTTTATAAATTACAGGGTGAAATCATATGTAAGTATATATATGTGTATATACACATGATATATATGATATGGGTATATAAATATATCATGACAGGTTTCTAAAACGAGATTTGTTGGGTTATATTTTGAAGTAAAAACTACTTGGCTTTAACTGATAGGCAGTTGAGGTACAAAAATAAATAATAGGTGTTTCTACAATTTTGCACGCACATAGATATATATAGCACACAAATGTGTAAACGTTTGTGCACATTTTAAGATGACAATGAAATTAGGCTATTTCCTATAACAGAAAATGACGATGTAAGCTCAGAGTTTAAATGACTGGATGGAGTATAGCTTGTTTGTAGTCCTCATAGCTTTGGCATCTCAGGTATGACCAAGGAGGGGTACCAGTCTCAGGTGCAGACACCCCAAATTCACTATAGCATATTACCACATTACATTCTAGATCGAGTAAAACAGATTAGCCACATCATATTCTTTATTGAAATACACAACTAATTTCATAAAACTCCTTAACTGCGAGATATTCTGAGCTATTAATATTAGTGCAGAGTTTTGAAAGTTACAAAAAACACAAAGCATCATCAGTCATTGGAAGAGCTTTTTCTTATTTGCTTTTTGAACTTTCCATGTTATTTCAACTTTGGCTATTTCTTTGCTTGTTTTTACGAAGGCATTTTATGATGCTATGCAAGAGACACTAGAAAGGGATAGCTGACAAGGAAAAAATTAAAAATTGGATAAAAAGTAAATGAATAATGTCATATTACCAAAAAGATGAGAGGCTAATTTGTGCCGACTTTTTGCTAATTTTGTTCAAGCCTCAAAATGAGGAGCTGTCACCCGTTCTGTGTAGCAGTGATGACAGTGCCAATGATCCATGAAATAAGCTGCCGCTGGCTTTGTTCTGATAAGAATGAACAAATCTGCACAATGTTCGGCTCCCAGAATCTCATTTTCATACTTGCATGCAGGCTAAAAGAAATAAGCTGTTTGCAGGCTTGATTAATCAGACATTGGAGGGGTTTTTGTCTCTTTGATCTCTTTCGTCTCCTAGGTAACTTGCTTGACATTAATGTTGAGCTTGAGTAAAGACAATCAGGAATTGTCGACCAAACTGATATAAAAATTAAAGACCTTAACACTTTAAGTACTCCAGTAATGGTTCCGCTTTACTTCAGAAAACATCTGTTTTCATTTAATTAAAGAACAAAAGAGAATGGCATAAATATTTTTCATAGAGACCTATTATTCCATAAAAAGTTAAAGTATGATAATTGGTATTTTTAAATAAGTGCCTTGAAAGTGTTCAAAAGGGAAGAAAACTTCATAAATCTGTTACAAGCTAGTAATTTTGAGATGAGTAAAATATTTTATGAAATGGATAAGAAGTTTACAGTTATGCTAGATTAAGCTGTTTGAATCAGATGCTTCAAATGATTATCAGCAAACTTTAGAATTGGCACAGGTTTAGCAAGAAAAAAAACCAACTTTATTTTGAAAGTTTGTCTTTTAAAAATCTCTACTATGTTACAAGATGTGCCATTATATCTATTTTACAGCCCAATATGATTTACACATGCTAAACCTGTAAAATTGAAAGGAATTAAAAAAATGTCGCCGTGCATTTGCTTGAGGTTATGCAGACGCTTTTACAAATCTTCCAAGTGGCTGTAAAGATGAATGCCCCAAGGGTCCAGCCAGGGCCCTGCTTTTCCAACCAGCTAAAGCCCTTATCTTAAATCCAAGCAAAGTACCATTAATCTTTTTGAAAGACCTTTTATGGCTTTTAATATATCCCAAATTAGAACATTTTACACCCTTGGTTCCTGAAATATGGTGATAAAAAGCCTTTAGAGCTTAATTTTCCTTACCGCTTGCTCTGACCAATTTGCAGTTCTTTGTGATAATGTTTAGACACCTTAATTAAAATGCAGCAAAATATTGGATGTTCTATATGGAAAATGCTGATACTTTGGCTACACATACAAGAAATTCTGTATATATTTTTATTCATTTTAAAAATTTTCTCTCCACATTGTGTTGCTATAGTTATCTGATGACCTGAAACATTTTTTTTTTTTAATATGAAAACCGTTGACCAAGCTTTTGTGATGTTTACTTTGGGCATGAAGATACATTTTTCTTTTTTACAGAAGTAAAAGGGGGATTCTTGTTGGCCTATATTACTTATAATACTGAAACATAGCACGATATTCTTTTATCTTTGGGAACTCGGGTTAGTCATCTTTGCCTGGGAAAATGAGTTTCTTCTCAACTGTCTCTTCCATAGAAGATCTTATTATCCTTTCATATTGCCAAATATTTCTGTTCTTTTTTTCTTTCTCCACAGGAATAAGTGAAACACATTTTAAGCATGTGAAGGACACAAAATTGATATGACTTTTCATCATCATTACAAGCCAAAAGATTCTTTCTATAAAATACATAGACCAGGCTTGTTGAATGTTTATCAGTTGAAGAACATTCCATTTAACCTAACCCAAGAAAAATACAGTTGGAAAATATACCTTTTACATGAACAGGTCTGTTTGAAAGTATTACCTATATACCCAGCCATTTGTTATATTTACTTAGTCCACAGAAATGGTAGAGCCCTCTTGTGTAAATATGTGTTTTACATGTTTTAATGAATTATTTTTAACAAATTTATACTATGTCTTATGGAATGTATGCTCTGAATCCTTACTGTGATGCTGACTGTGCTAGCTTGGCCTTGATGTTGCCAGAAAACAAAAAGCTTTTACTTTCTTAGGGTCTGTGACCATGTTGATGAGCTCCACATTTAAATCAAGCACATTGAGATACTCTTTGGTTTACTCATCCCCCAATCCAGAAAACCCATGTTGGGAAATTTCAATAAGTTAAAAATATAAGCTACATCTTGATTTACAACAGTTTTAGAAAATAATTTTTTCACATGCTTAATGGTACATGGCAGATATGGTTTAGACCATTTTTGTTTTATCCTCCAAGTATAGGCTCAATTTAAATATAAGATAAACTAGCCAAATGGGACTTTTGTCGGGAGGTAGACTTGGCAAAACTATATCATATATCAAATTTGCATTTGATACATAATACATAGGAATATAGTTAAACAGAAAAACACAGAGTTCTACATTTTACCTTGTGGGGGGTGAGGGGCAGAGAGGATACTAAATATTCTACATGAATGTGGAGAGACATGGCATACATCCTAACTCAGGTAGCAAGCTGTGTTTTATGACAGTAGACAGTTTCTTAGGTGTATTCATTGCTCCTCTGGGAGCCCACAACACCCCATGATCCCAGCCACCTTGCTTTAGGCAGAATTGTGTGAATAGTTGTGACAGAGAACTATGGGCAGAAACAATATGTGTCACCTCTGGACGAAAGCATTTAAGAGCCCGTGTGAGACCCTCCAACCTTCTTTTCCTCTGCCGCAGCAAACTTTAAAGTCAGACGTTGAAATGCTGGTGCCACAAGATGGAGGAGAGCCCATAGCTGACTAGAAGTGAAACAAAATATAAAAGTTCAGCCAGTGGGATTTGGGGATTTGTATGAGAGGTACAGTTTTGGCTAGCCTAACCTGACAGGTGCCCAACCTGATTTTGATGTTTATGACAAATGGATAATTTTTCAGTGGAATCCATTTTTTTTAAGATTTTATTTATTTATTCATGAAAGACACAGAGACAGAGGCAGAGATGTAGACAGAGAGAGAAGCAGACTTCCTGCAGGGAGCCCAATGTGGGACTTGATCCCAGGACCCTGGGATCACAACCTGAGCCAAAGGCAGAAGCTCAACCACTGAGCTACCCAGGCATCCCTCAGTGGAATCCATCTTAATAATAAATTAGCCACAGCATCTTTGCAGTTGCATTTTCTCCTTAGATGGTGTGATGCTCTAGCTCTTTGATTCTTAGCCTTTTCTTAGTCGCCGTATCTGAACTTTTCTATGATGAAGAACTGGAAACAAAAGGATGACCAAGGGAAGGAAGCCAGTATTGAAATGGATAGACAGCCAGTGTAACTAGCAACTCCTTTTGCCTAGCCCCCACTGTGAAACTCAGTTTGGTCAGTGCTGTACTTCTAGCTTCTAGAACAATACCTCGCCAGACAATACCTTTATGCCCTCATGATATTTGTTGAGTGAATATTGTCCTATGAAAAAAGATAATGAAGGTGGCAGTGGTGCTGGTTGTATTGGTTTGAATTTTGAGACTCTGAGGTTAGTCTGCTTTCTCAGGTGGGCTCCTAAGTCACAACTGATCCTTTCATCTGTGGCTTTTCAATTGGTGTTGACCAGTTCAGCACTCTGGTTTGATTGTTGAGCTACTTCCATTCTTTTTTTTTTTTTTTTTTTTTTAAAGATTTTATTTATTCATGACAGAGAGAAAGAGAGAGGCAGAGGGAGAAGAAGCAGGCTCCGTGCAAGGAGCCTGATGCGGAACTTGATCCTGGGTCTCCAGGATCACACCCCGGGCCAAAGGCGGTGCTAAACCACTGGGCCACCGGGGCTGCCCGAGTTACTTCCATTCTTGATGTCTATTCTCATTTGAACTGGAAAATGAAATCAGTGTGTCCTGTTGTTCATGAACCCCAAGCAGTGCTTGATTCCTACTGGTTTGTTTTATCCTAGAGGAAACTGTTCTCCAAAATAAGCTGAAAGAAATGTCAAGCATATCAAACCTCACTTTCCTAAGTTGGCTTCTCATGCATGTGCTCTTAACCTGCCCACGATGCCTTGCTGTTGGCCAGCAGATCCCTAAAACACTCGGGCTCTAACACATTGACTTGACAGTGGCTTCCAGGTTCTTTCTTCTCTTCCACGTCTGTTGTCCCCTAACATGCATTAGGGTGAGTTCAGGGATAGAAAAGGAAAGAAACACCAGAAGGAGATTTTTAGCCTTTGTTGCTGAACTTGGGTTCTTAACAGATATTTTTGAGCTATCCATGTGGGCAGACATTTTTAAAATCAGAGCCACTAAAACTAGAAGATCACCACACTTGTCCTGGAGATGTTTGCTGAGCAGCCAGACCTATGCAGAGCGGGGTATGGTAACTGTAGTTATGGCATAGAGACTGAAGGGCTGGAGGACAGAACAAAAACTGTTTAGGTTGACTTAGAGAAGACTTCAGTGGGCAGTGGGATAAGAAGAAGGCTTGTTTGAATTGAATCTTACAGGACTGGGGCAGATGGGTGTCAAACTGAGCAAGAACGAGGGGCCCACAGAGGCAGCACAGGTACTGTAGTCCTTGTACCCAGCCTTCTCACCTCTTAGCACCCCTATATCTGTGTCCTATCCATGAACTAAAAGCTATTGCCCATCACACAAAGTGCGTTTATGAAGCAGTAATTAGCTTTCCCATGTTTTATTAATCACATCTATGACTGTCAATCAGAGCCTCTGATCAGCACGAGATAACTGATGTGACCATACTGACTTGCTGTAATTCTAGCCCAGAGCAAGGAAACTTGATGTCTCTGTCAGTGTGCGCAGCCTTATCAGGGCTGAATTCCTGTTTGGCCTACTGAAATGCTGGAATAGCTCGAAGATCTGCATCATATCCTTGTGGACCCTCGAGGGCCCTCGGTTTGGGAAGGATTTCCATCCAGGAGACTGGGACAGCCAGGGTATAGAGGGAAATATGGGCCACATCGGTACTTTTGTTCACTTTGCTTCTTCAAGGGGGCCTGAGCATAAGAATTCCTAATTTGTAGATATGGCTTTCTTATCCACAAGTTCTCAAGTATTTATATTACTATAATTCTTGTATGAGCTAGAATATTTCTTTTTCACTGTTTGTTTTTCTCCTTTGTAACTCTTAGCTTGGTGTTAAAATTGCCAAAGCAGTTGCCTGCCACAACTTTGTAAAAGCCAAAAAGGATGCTGAAAATTCGCAGGTTGCTCGAAAAAAGAAAAAACTTGCATGGGGGTAAGTTTGTTTAAGATTTTTACTAATAATTCTAGTAACTTGATAGGAATTACAGAAATCCTGGGATACATCATATGAATCCAGTTGGTGTCTGATTGTTACTGATTTTATTTTTTGTATCTCTGCTGCGTGTTTATCAGATTATAAATATGGAGGCATTTCTTCATCCTTTTTTTTTTTTTTAAGATTTTATTTATTCACGAGAGATGCAGAGAGAAAGAAACAGAGACATAGGCAGAGAAAAGCAGATTCCATGCAGAGAGCCTGATATGGGGCTCGATCCCGCGATGCCCTGGGCCAAAGGCAGGCGCTAAACTGCTGAGCCACCCAGGTGTCCCTCTTCAACCTTTTTGATACTTATTTTGTCATCGATGGAGTATGTGAAAATGTTTGAAGTTTATTTTACTGTGTCACTTAGTTAGCATGTCTAGGAAAGTATTTAGAAATAAATTGAGCTTTTTATGTTCTTTATTTTAGGTTTGAAGCAAAGAAGAGATGGGAAACCAAGAGCAACATGGGATATATGTAACTTGCCAGAATTCCTCAAGACATTTGAGTCTTGACTTGGGTTTTTACCTGAGTCTTCAACTGCTCAATTTGCTGATAATGTTAACTATATCAGGAAACTAATAGAAGCTGGAAAAATAAGTATAAAATTTGGGAGTTGGTTATTAAATCTTGTCAGTCTTTTTCTAAAGAGTTCCTTCTATTGAAGTGAATAAGATGGAGTGATCTGTTATTTGTATGAGAAATCTAAGCATACGTACTGGGGGAAAATTATTTATTTATTTATTTAGCCCTCTAGTATAAAATCAGTTTTACTTTTCATCCATTTGGTGTAGCATAGCCAGGGAGTTCCTTGTTCGTTCTTCTCTGTACCCAGTGGAACTGCACTCACTCTGGAATTATGTTTTAAGATTGGCATTTGTTTATAATAGATTAGTAGTGCAATGAAGTCTCAATTGATACTGTCTTTACAAATGACTTTAATTATCTTAATGTTATAAAAGTAATTATTCTTTATTGGAGGCAATAGAGTTGATATTTCACAGTCAAATAATGACAGCAATTGACTAAATTTTGTATACCTTCAGATAAAATGTTAAAATTTTAAAAAGGTCAGAATGTAGTATTTGGATGATGATTTAAATTCAGCTCTGCCTGGAAATGTCTTCCTAAAAAACTCTCTCAGCCATGTCATTTCTTAAATTATGAGATGGTTCTTAGAAGAGAAGATGGTATAATTGTACTAGACAGTTACAACTCCAGAAGATACAACTTAGAACCTTCCAAGAACACAGTTTGTTTTTACTCCTCTTTCCCATTACTTTTTTTTTTTTTTTTTAAGATTTTCTTTATTTGAGAGAGAGAGCACGAGCTGGGAGAAGGGCAGAGGGAGAGAGATCCCAAGCACTCTGGGTGCTGAGCACGGAGCCTGATATGGAGCTTGATCCCAGGACCCTGAGATCATGACCTGAGTGGAAATCAGGAGTCTGATGCTTAACTGACTGAGCCACCCAGGCACTCCTCCCTATTGCTTCTTTAAAGATGGAATGAATTAATGAAGATGAGGTAGATTGGTGCCATGGGAAATAGTTTTCACTAGATATGTGTTTCATAGTCCTAACTAGAAGGAGCTTTGAGCAATCATATAAGAAACTGGCAAAAAAGACTGGGTGTTTATTTTGACAGCTCCCTGCCAAGTACTTAGTAAAGGTAAAGAGCTGCTTATCCCTGCTTTCATCAGTTCACCTCCCTTCCTCAGTCTTCGTCAGAGGTTTTCTTGCTGGCTGGTATTAACTTTCTCTGTGTTGATAACATAAATTCAGGATCATTAGAAAATTAGTTATGATTATTGTTTTATTATTATTTTATTTTTAGATTTAAAATAGTAACAAAATTTTACGAATTTGTGGTAGCCTATTTAATGTTTTTCCTGTGTTCTGGAGTAAGGAAATAACTAGTTATGATTTAAGAGGACAAAAATCATATCTTGCTTCTACTTAGGTGAGAAGAGCTAATATAGAAAAAGCAAGATTTTAAGAGATTATGTATCTTCTTATAGAATTCATCCTGAAAAAGTGTCCAGACCAAATACTGGAAAATCTTGTATTTTATTATTTAATATCCCCTGTCGAGTTTACCTACAACATTACATTTCAGACTCTTAATAGGGGAATACAGATGTACAATATAGGAATCTTTTCCCTAAAAAAAAAAATCCATCATGGGGGAAATATCCACTGTGCAGTTCAGTGCTTCTGCCTGAGACATTAAATATGTTATTATGGCACAGGTGAATAGTGTAGATGTTCTTACGCACTGGGCCCATGGGCGGGCATTTCCCTGCAAGCTCTGTCTCATTTTTCTTTTCCTATATCCGCTTCCTTAGAGCACTTAGTGACCCCTGCAGGCATGTTTCCCCTCTCTGCTCATGCTGAGGCCTTGCCAGAGTGGCCTCTTGAAAGGCTGACTTAAGAGCCTATGAGCCAAAGTCCAGCCCCAGCCATAGAAGCCCTTCTACAGCCTGGCCAGTGCTGGTGGTAAGGCTGCTGTCCTTGGGGCTCTCCTGCAGACAGGAGCATTTTAACCCAGTAGAAGGCATTACAGTAGAACCGAATGTAGCAGCGGCCTCATTTGATGAGTGGGCTGCATCTCATAAGTCTTCATTTTTGGGGAGCCTGGGTTGTGAAAAGTCCTAAAATATGGTATAGTGGGCGGGGAGGGGGAAGGGAGGGATTGGAGGAGAGGAGAGGACTGGTTGTCTATGATGAACCCTGCTGGCATGTCGTCGGGACCAGTTTTATTTTACCAGCTTTAATTTGAAGTAGACATTTTGCTCAGTAAAGCAATAAAATGGGAACATTATTCTTAGAGCACCCATGTTGCCCAAAAAGTGTAGTCATTTGTCTTCTCCATCTGTTCACAGCAAAATGCGGATTCTTTTTGGATCAGTAATAACTTCAGTTCCTGAAGCTTCAGCGTGTGCATTTACTACTGCTTGAATGCCTGAATTAGACAAGGGATATAATGTCAGTTATTGTTAACTGAGATTAATACGTTTCAGGCCATCGGTGTGGCATTAATGTAACTGTGATTTACTGTTTCAGTACTTCAGGCTAAAACAACTTACTAAGGAACAGTAATTTTGAGCTTTATTGTGCTGGTTCTGAGAAGTAAGGTTGGTAGCGTTCTTGTTGGGAGCCCTCAGGATGTTTCTCATTTTCAGCAGAACATTCTATTTCTTTCACCAAAAGGAGAGTTTGAATATATAATCTCAGGTTTGCTATAATTAGTTCTGATGACAGAGTTAAATACCTTGGCCAAAACTGTAAATCAGTAGTTAAACAGGTTTCTGCAACTGATCATAAATCTCAAACTCCATATTTTAAGCACACTTATTTTTTTTTAGAGACACAGCTAAAGGAGGGGTAGGCCAACAATGGGAATAAAATGTTATCTGAACTTTGAGTAGCAGCCTAGAACCTTGTATTTAAAATCTACTGATTTCCCTGATACCTTTGGTCTAAAATATTCTCTTTTCAGGTATTTTAATAACCTCATTTATTGTTTACTCTATGACAAGTTTGAATTTAATTCTTACATTTGAAGGTTAATTTTCAAAATGTCCAAATTTCTTTTTTTTTTTTTTTTTAAAGATTTTATTTATTCATGAGAGACACAGAGAGAGAAACAGAGACATAGGCAAAGGCAGAAACAGGCTCTCTGTGGGGAGCCTGAGTCAGGACTCCATCCCAGGACTCCAGGATCACGACCTGAGCCTAAGACAGATGCTCAACCATCAAGCCACACAGGTGCCCCCAAAATGTCCAAATTTCTATTTGTTAGGACAAGATACCACTTTTTTAGAAACGTTATGTCCTGCGACACTAAAACAATTATGAGGTTGATATTTTGTAAGATGCCAGTTGGGTGTGTTTTTTTTATGAGATAAGGTTTTGGGGAGACAAGGTAATGTTATGTCAGACCTCATTTTGGAAAATTAACTTAGTGTGAAACCCAGTAGTCAAATTCAGAACCAAGTAAAACAATTCAAGTTTTTCCATGTTGGCAGAAGTTGCTTTTATTTTTAGTATCTGGCAGAGCAACAAATGCTTTGCATGTCAATTTAATATTTTTTCAAGCCAACTGTTTATTCATTGGCTTAAAATTTACACTCTACTAAAGTCTTAGTACCTGACTTTCATGAAACAAATAGTAATATTTGGACAAAATATGTACACGGAAATCTTTTTCCAAAACCAAATGTAGATTGCTATTTGTGGCATCAGTGCCTTTTAACATGGTAATGGATCTACAAGTATTTTGAAAGTCTAAGGCATTAGAAACCCAGGGCAATGAATTTCAAGGAATTAGTTTTTATTATGAAATAATCAGAGCATCTTTCTAGGTTTTCAGATTTAAATTAGTGAGAGACTTTCTGCTAGCAAGTGGAATATATGTTAGAGTAAATTTCAGTGAACTATCAAAAGATTATTTTATCAGCGTATATCTATTCATGATCTCTATAGCATACTGAGACAATAAGACCCCATTTTCCATTTTGAGGTTGGGATGTTCTCTATAGATTTTGATAAAATGAGCAGAACTGCCTTCTGTAGTCTTTATTTCATCCCCTTTGAACACTGCTCACCTTGAAAGAAACACACACACACACACACACACACACACTTACACACTCTTCAATGTTGGAGCTGTCATCAGCCTGGGACGTAATGGTGAAGGGATTTATGACTGGCTAAGAACATGGTGGCATGTAGCCGATCAAGATGGCCATGAAGAAACCTCTAAACCATTGTGCTGTTGTGTTAAAATGAAGTGTGTTGCTTCTTCAGCAGTATCTCCTTCTGCCCACTTGTGAGTATTACAGAGATAAGTGTTCATTTTCCTAGAATTTCTTCAGACTGGTGCCATCAGAGTAGCTTCCCGCCACACTGGCTTTTGTGATCTTGATCCCCGGAATACAACTACAGGCTCTTGGGAGTGGGGTGACTCTGTGGGTTTTTTTTTTTTGGGGGGGGGGGTGACTATGTTAAATATCATGCAGTATGCTGTCTTTTTATTTTTTTATTTTTTTTAGTATGCTGTGTTTTTAGATGTGCTTGTAAAATCAAGAATTAGCTGAAGGTACTTATATTTTTATTAGTATTAGTAACCTCTTTTTAGATTTAAGTAGAAAAGGCATAAAAATGTTCCTAGTGAGATGGCATTTTTAAAACATTGAATTTGGGTACCTGCCTTTTATATCCAGACAGGTTTCTTTAGGAGGCACAGAATAAAAGGGAATGGAAGGAGAGAATTGGGTAGTACCCAAGAGAAGCCTTGGCCCCTGTGCCAGGTTTCCAGTTGTGCCTACTCCCTGGCATTGTTCTAGAAGCCCCGGCCTTTACTTCCTCTGGGGCCGTTGGACTGCCTCTTGTTGAATTGCTGCAGGGGGCCTGCTGTGTGACAGGTATGGAATGAGGTAATCTTTTCCCACCTCTAATTTCTGAAGGGTGTGTCTGTCCAGTTATTACTTGTTCATTGAACTTAAAGGTTTAGAAACCAGTGGCTACAGTACAAGCTGTAATTATTGATGTCTGTTTCATATTCATCTCTAAGTTCTGGCATTTGATCAAGAAGTTAATATATCACTTCATCTTCAGGCTGAATGTGCCTCAGCTATAAACATTTTATTGTTTGATGGATAGTATATAATTATGACTGCCCAGAATCAAAAGTTTTCATTTGTAATGTGGTGATACTAGAAGTAATTAAGAATGTCACAAGGAGTAGTGAAACAATGAAGCCTTGGATTGCTGTGAATTCCTCCCTACCTAACATCTGAGAAACATTTACTGAGCACCTACCGTATATCAGATAGTATGCTAACTCTTGTGGTTGCACAGATGAGTAAGCACCGTCTGATGGGAAATTACGTAACCCATCTTTTGGACGACTTGATTTTTAGGTGGGATACTAGAAAATCGGTGACTTTTTCTTTGCCAAATACAAAGGAATCATATACATGCAATAAATAACTTTTACTTAAAGTATACTTTTGTTAACTTATGCTTATACCCACATGGGTGGGTATAACTTCTTTCTAGGATGGAATTTCCTAGCTGGGCAGCTAGCTACAGTCTCACTAGCTTTAGTGACTGATCCACACGTGTGCAACTCACAGTTGGTGGGGTTGGCACTCTGACTTCCTCTTTATTTTCCAGACTTGCTACAGAGGTGAGGGAGGGTCACTGATGGGGTCCCATTCAGAAATGAATGCAACTGTTTTTGCACAATATTTGGTCATTTTAAGCGTTATGTTTTTGTCAGACCATCTCAACGTGTCCTCTGTTGGAATGGCTGTGTCATAGTGTCTGCTCCTGTTAGGGCAACATTAACCACTGCAACAAATAGGCCCCCAAAATATGATGACTCAGCACAATAAAGATTGTTTCTTGTTCATAGGGCAAAGGAGGAAGTTTTGTCTGCAGGGCCTCTGCTCCATATAGTCACTCAGAGACCCAGGCCGATGACCACTCTCTCACCTTCTTTCCCTAGTAACCCTGGTGTCACCCCGAGGTGAACTGGAAGGGAAAAGAGCATAGGAGGCCATTTATGGGAAGTTTGGGGCCCCGCCTGGAAGTGAAACACGTTACTTCTCACTTTGTCCTGGCTAGAACACACCTAACCACAAGGGAGGCTGTGAAGTGTAGACTGGCTGTTTCCCAAGAAGAAGAAGAGGAAATAAATTTTAGTTAATACCTAGCAGTGTCTGCCACTTTGCCTCAGTCATATATGACCTTGACTTGGAGAAGTAGCTAAGTTCTGCTGAAGTACAATGTTGAATAGCACCAACTGCTCTTTGTGATGTGATGTAGGCATTTTTACTTGGATGTGTTGACAGAGCTGATCAAAATAGCCACTCAATTACCAGGTAATGTTGGTAGAGCTCCCTAGGATCTAGTGCAATGTGTAAGTGCTGACATAGAATTATATGCTCAGTGAGGGCTCGAATGAAAATGTCGTTGCCACCTGTGGAAAGTCAGTCAAGGCTTCATGGCAGAGATGATGTTTAGTATAAGTCATAAAGGGTAATTGGGACTTTAGCCGGGAGGTGCAGTTGAAGCACAAGGATCCCAAGTGGGAGGAACACTGAGGGCCCAGCAAGGAGTTTAGCAACAAGGTAGTATGGGAGTTGGGAGATCAAACAGCTGAGTGACGACACTGGAGAGGGTGCCTGGAACCCAGTTGCACAGCTGGTGAGACTCTAGGAAGTTTAGACTGACTGTAGGGAGTTGAGGGGACATTGACACATATTAAGCAAGAAATGTGCAAACTCACATATTAGGAATGGTGGGTTGGAAGGCAAAACGAGAGGCTGGTTAGGTTGTTTCAGTAGGAAGAAACAAAGGGAAAGAAATGAAAAGAACCTAAACCAGGGCTTGGGAATTGAGAGCAGTAATCCTGGAGGTGTTCAGGCAGCAGATGTAACAAGATGCGGTGACAGCATGGGGTAGGAGGGGCGCAGGGAGGGCTGCGTGCCTCTGGATGGTGATGTGGAGTGTGGAAGGGAGTCAGAGAGCCGCAAATACAGGTTGTATTTAGCAACTTAGTCCCATTTAGTCATGCCAAATCTGACATTTTGTACTAAGTCATTTTTAGTGATGTAGGTCGTGGAATCTCACTGTGTCAAGCTACCTGTGGATGCTGCTGACCCACTAGGCAAGATAACTGGGTGGACAGCCCTTAGAGACCGCATCAGAGGGCCCTGAGGATCTTGGCCAAATTGAGGATCAAAGCATGATCACAATGGATGGTGACTTTGCTCCAGTTTCCTAGAAAGGTTATCTCCTGTGCCTTGTGGAATTTATTTTTAAAAGTGTGTGCTTCTGGAAAAACCTGTAAGAGAGGGAGTGAAGCTGATGTGGAAGGGAAACAGTCAGTAGAGCCTTGAATCTGTGACCCCCCACCCCACCCCTTGCAACAAAAGAGCAAATCTGCCCTCATCTGGGTCAGTCAGGGGCTATGGGCTGCCCCTGGGGCAGAGGGGCATTACTTCCCTGGGCAAGGTGGTCTAGCTCTGGTGAGCAGTCCTCACCCTCTGAAAAGGGGGACCTGGTAGTAGCCTAAATAGCAGCTGGAGATAGGTACACTAACCCAGGAAAGGGGAGATCATGGGAGTATGAATACATGTGCAAGTACAGGCACAGACAATCCTGGTCATGGTTCTTGGGCCCAGGTCTATCCAAACAGTGTGAGGTGATGGACTCGAAGCTAGAAGAATGTAAATAATCTACACCTTGCCTGGTGTCATGAGTAAATGTGAATTGATATGACCGACTACGGTGCTACGTGGAAGCCTGCTGGATTTGGAATCCTAAGTGTTGGCAGTATTGATTCCAAGAATAAATTAATAAACCCTTTAACTTTAATAATCCGTCTCTGAGATAGTTTGAAAACTAGTGAGCTGTTTAAAGATTTAAAAAACTCATGGTCAACCTACAACTGTGCTTATAGCAAGTGCTGTACAAGGATTTGGACAGTGGAAAAGGAGTAGAAATTAAAACCAGGCCAACATTTTTTTGTGGATGAAAGGATGGATGGGTGGGTGGATGGATGGATGGGTAGGTGCAAGGATGGGTGAATATATATATACCTGGAACTTATTTTCATGGAACCTTGACCCATTCAGGAAAACATTTCTGTGGTCAAATATAGAAATATTGCATGCTATTGCCCCTCTACACATCATTAGCACACCGAGGGCTTGAAGTCAGTAAACTTTTGCTGGTATTTATCAGAACACTTACCAATTTTCTTTTATTAAAAATATGTTTTTTTGGTCACCTAACCATTTATTAACAATCCACATATTTAGTTGCAACATCCCGAGAAATACAAATCTAACTGTACAGTATCTGTGAAATGGTAACATTTTAGACTAACAGCTCTCTTGCTCTGGAAAATTTGGGAAGAGCCTGTGTGCATTCCCCATCTTGTATTCATGCTGAACTTTTCCTATCCCCATCTAGCAGAACCCATCCTTTATTTGAGGCTCACCTTAAATTCTCATATTCCCAATTTTTCCTTGACATCTCCCTCCAAGGCTTGGAAATCACATTATTAGAACCCCTGTATTATGTAAGTTTCTGAGTCCAAGAAAGACCTACCAAATGATTACATCGTTTGGAACTTTTGTTTTGTTTTAAAGCTCTCAGGTGATCCTCATGCAGCTAGCTGGGCATAGGATTTCAGGCCAACATTTTATGCGGATGAAAGGATGGTTGAATGGGTGGATAGATGGATGAGTAGGTGGGTGGATGGGTGAATATATACATACCTGGCCCTTCCAGTTAAGCCATTTGAAATCTTGTCTTGATGTTCTTATTAAATATTCATGACTGACTGAGAAGAGAAACCTTGGAACTACTGTTCCAAGGAACTGTTCTACTGAATATTTTTTAAAACTCTGAGAATTCAGTATTGTCTATGCTCCTGCCTTAAACAAATACCTTAATTCTTCATATATTAGAAAAGTCTAGCAGGTTGAGAAGCTAACATGTTCTCATCTCTCTTTCCATATGATGTTCGTGGAAGCCAAACACACATTATACCTGTTTTATAGACAAGGAAACTGGGCTGCCAGGAGCTCTAAGAGAGAACTCTAAAGCCATACATTTAGCATTAAGGGTCAGGATTAGACCCAGGCCAGGCCTTTGCTTTTTCTCCCCATTCCAGTGATTGTCACAGTGTGAGCCATGCATCACCTGCAAGCAGAAAAATCACTTGTTAAACAGTAAATTACAGTCCCCCCCCCCTTGCGGGGGCAGGGCCTGGGATTCTGCAAGTTCTCTGCGATTAATGCATACTAACACTGAAGAATCTTTGTCTTGGAGTAGGAGCACCTCTTTGCTCCAGGCTGGAATGAGAAAGGAAAACAACCCATTGAAACTTGCATATGTCTAATCACAAACCAAAGGGAGGGAGGTTACCATGTAGTATAAATACTGAGTCTAATTCCATTAATATAAATGGTCATATCCCCCAACTGGCTGGCTCACCACTTTAATTTGAAAAAAAAAAAAATACTGGAAAAAAAGGTTCTGTGTCAAAGAACTCAATTGGAATCCTTGTTTGGTACTTGTGTCCTTGCCAACAGTGCTCAAAAATAAAAAAGAAAAAGAAAATCCAAAGTCCCTGTACATAAAAGTTCCATTCCCCATGGTGGAGGGCTTAATTAAAGTCCTCAGATGTTTCTCTGCACCTTGGAAGGCATTTTTATGAAATCCACAAATTACCAGAAGTGGCTCCAGCAATTCTTGAGGTCAGAAGCTGTGTAAATTGGGCATCTCCATCAGGAACAAGCTGCCTTCCGTCAGGATTCAGTGTCCTGGTTCCTTTATCTCTAGCCTCGTAGCAGGAAGGACCACTCAGGGCTGGTGGCACTAGAGCATTCTCCAAAGTTAAGGACATGTAACAACCTGGAAGAAATGGATTTTCCCTAATTTTCTTTGCTGATTCAGTAAATATGTATTGAGGGCTTGGGATATGCCAACCACTATTGTAAGCTCTGAGGATATGGCATTGGGAGGAGGGCAGGGGAGACAAATCCTGAACTTCCTGGATCTCCTAGTGGGGAAGACAGATAATAAGTTAATTCTATTGCATCACAGTGGTCCCCAGAGTGGGGTGCTGGACCAGGACCACCTGGGAAATACAGAAATTGCAAGTTGTCAAGTTCCAGGCCAGAACCAAGCCAGAAACTGTTATAACAAACCCTCCAGATAACTAACTGGTGCACACTCAAGTTTGAAAACCACTGAACTCTGTAATGATGAGAAGCTATGGAGAAAAGAGGGTCCAGTGAGGGTGTTGCTCAGACCCACAAATGTTCACAGTGAAGTGGTTACACACTGGACTCTGGAGAAACCCAGATTCAAATTCTGGCTCTGCCACTAAGAATCGTAGAACCTCATTACTTAATCTCTCTGCTTCTTGGTTTCTCCTGTAAAATGGGAGATCATAATAGTACCTATCTGATCGGGCTGTGGGGATTAAAGATTAACAAATAATGAAAGTGCTGAGATCTGACACGCAGCACATCATATCCTTATGGGGAGACAGTTCTCCGGGGTCTCTCACATTTCTGCGCATCTTGCAAGCAAGCAAGCAGTAACTACCCTTTATTCCAACCTATTTTTGCAAGAATGCTTGTATATAAACAACCTTGGAAGGCTGAGATAGTGCCTCCCTCTGGGGCGAAGAGCCGCCATGTTTACTGTCCAGTATAATAAAGCAATGTCTCCCTCTGGAGCTCAGGCAGCCATGCTTAACTCCCATTACAAAAGATTCAGTTCCCTAAGCTCCGAGTTCCTCTCCTTTAATGAGAGCCATGCAGTAAGCAGGTGGCTTCTGGCCCTCTCTCAGTATTACACTGTAGGAATTGGCACAAACAATGTCAGGACAATGGCTTGCTGCTCCTCAGAAAAAAACTCCCTTTGTCTCTGAATCTGATGTCTTCCACCAGCAGTCAGGAAACAGTGGCAGGCTCACTTGCTAACTTGAAGTCTGGTGAAGTCTCAGCTCCTTCTCAGTTCTTGATGATACAGTGTTAAGTGTTTATATAAGTGTGTGTTAGTATCACTGTTATTACTCCCCGTGGTGTGCTGATTATTCTGGAAGAAACAAATGTAACTGGTTTCCCAGTGACCCAGATAGTCTCCCAGTGACCCGAAGAGGTTAAGTATTTACTTAAAGTTGACATGAAAGACAGTCAAGGTTGGGTTTGAATCTAGGCTCCAGACTCTGAGTAGCATTGGGAACTAAGTCTCAGTGTCTTATTTGGAAAGTGGTATTAATAATAATGCTTACCCTGTCAAGTTGTGAACATTAACATCCCTGCATGCAAAGAATTTAGCAGAAGACCTGGCATGCAGTAAACACTCAGTTACCGTTAGCTGTTATTACTGTATTAATTTTGTAGATAGAATATAGTCAGAGCATTTTCTATTCTCTCCCTGGATCTTTAGGGAAATAAGACCCAATCCTGTACTATAATGCAGGTAGAAGCTGTTTTATGTGGAACTACCTAAATGTCAACTCAGTATATCCCTGGATTCTGTCCAAAGACTTCCCCACAGCTGAGTTCCAATAGGTGAGCTGGATAAAGAACTGGCCTTAGAGTCAAAAGGCTCTCAGTTAAGACCTAATTTGAGGTTTAGTATCATAATAATTTAAAGTTTATATGATGATTTGTGAAAACTATATTAATGTTCATAAAATATATATGTTCCACTAATGTTATTCAGTCCCCTAGGCCTCAACACCATGATTTAAGTGCCCTTTTCATGACTATATCCCTAGGACCTTTCACACTGTCAGGTACATAGTAGGTACTCAATAAATATTTGTTGATTGAATTCATGAGAAAAGTCCCTACCAACCAGTTAACAAATTTTTACTTTCTCTTGTCTCTTTTTTGGAAACATTTCTGCTTTAATGTGTCATTACTGTATTTGAAACCAAAAAATCTTTGACAAAGCCTCATTTCCTCATCTTCTCTACCACTGGTTTTTAACCTTCTGGAGGCTACAGACATCATATCTGAAAGGATACATGTATAAACATACACACTGCATTTTGACCTGATTCTAGTGGTTCACAGCCCTCTTAAACTCTTTCCACCTAAAGGATCCTGCTTAAACACTCCTGTTCTAGGGTATCCAGCCCACTAAGCTGGGTACAAAATCACATCCTGTCTATCAAATCAGCAAGCTTTCATGGACAGTCTACAACACGGTAGCTTTTCCTCTCTCTCTCCAAGGCCACACAAGACCTATTTCCAATCTACTTAAGATTTAGGGGTAGCAAAGAGTTAAAGCAGATTGGGTATTTTGGGTTCCTTACAATAGACTTGTGGTTTTTTGAGATAAGCTAATTGGAAATGTTATTTATAAAAATAAGTAATTCAGTCTCACTGATCATACTTATAATCCTGAAAATTCTAAACATACTTTCTATAGTCATAGTTCTCCTCCCCATCCATTTTCTAGTTGTGAGAAAACTCAATGGTCAAAGATTTATCAAGCTTCTCATGGCTCTAGGGAACTGAGCAGTCAAGACCCTTGTGGAAGCAGAAAGGAGGATAAGGCAAGAGAAGACTTTCTAAAACTAAATCATATCAAGCGCCTTGCTTGACCTCAGAAAAATACTTAACCAGGGTTGATAATTGATTGACAGGGGAACTCAAAAGGGGAAATGGGGAATATATGAAGACACTTAAGTAGAACTGCCCAAAGGAAGAACCTGAAAAGTTCAGCCATAGATTTTCTGAGAAGATGAAAGTGTAGGCATTAGTGTATTTAAGAATTAGGCACTGAGTTTTCCCCTTTTGGAAGCTAAAATGGAATGATCTGCTGCCCAAGACAAGAAAATGATTTGGGCCCAGAGGGAACTGTCACACACATATACACTGTCCAGGGGGCTATTGAAGGATTATAGCCGCCATTTTGGCTTCTCTAGAGTGAAGCAGCAAAACAATGTCTAGTGGTTGCTAGGCAACCATTAGCCCATTGCTGCCCTTTTCCATTAAACATTATCTGCCTTCTTAGATTGTTTTAATTTATTTTTTAAACAGGAAAGGTAATGCAACAGGGAATTACCAGTGTGACCTAACAATAAAAATGCATTTGAGGTGAAGGCTTTGCAAAGGTTATATCACTCTTGGGTGGGATGTTAAAGATAGTGAGTTGACTGAAACCTCTTCCCCCCACAAAATTTCACCATTTGACCTCATGTTTCCTGATGCCAGAAATAATAACACTGGAGACATAATGAAAACATAAGCCCAGAAATTTTTATATTGATCCAGTTTGAACAATCTTAGTGCTCTGCTATGACCTACCCCAAGCTAGTTCCTATCCTAAAGCAAGTCTATCAGCAAAGAATGATTATCAGAGAGGATGAAATGAAGTTCTGCCTCTGATCAGCTTTGCAGAGAGCTAAAATCCTATTATTCCCAGTCCCTAAGCATAGACACATGGAAATAACACCTGTTTATGTAAGGGACACTTTCTAGGACATAAAATGAAAAGTACCTGGAAGAAAAAACAAGAGTCTTCACTCAAAACCCATTTGCATTCAAGTTTTAGAGCTACATTTATGACTTTCACAAGAGGATGAGGAGGTACCCAGCAAAAAAGTGTAAAATAAGGATTAGGAAAGAGTTACTGCTAGCCTGTCACGCACCATGCACAAACGTGTTTTTAAGTGCCAATGGGTTGACTGTCTGCCTCAAAGGATGGGTCTGGGAAAGGATTCAGGAAAAGAAGATGGGTTGATTCCATGGACTGACCTCAAACACTTACAGCCACACATATAAAGTTAGCTCTCTTACTCCCACCAATATCCAAGAAAAAGTAGATGGGAGGAGGTGTATGGCCTAGGAGGATGAAATATGTGAACAAGTAGGTTCCAAGCCTGGTTCTGTTCACCAGTTGTCCCTGGGCAACTTTCCTGTGTTCTTTATAAGTGAAGGTAGTAATACATCCACTTCATCAGAGCTGCTATGAGAACCAAACAATATGGTGCATATTGGTAAATGGCAGTTTCCGTTATGATTATTATTTAACTGTTGCTATTACCATCACCTCTGCTACTAATATTGTTCCTCTGGAGTAGAGAAACACTGTTTCAGGTTGCCCCTTTCAGACATCTTCTCTTCCTCCAGGCTGCCACTGGTGTTCCAAAGGCAATGTCACCTGAATAGCAAGAATGTATAAATATATGAATAAATGAATACACACACACACACACACACACACACACACACACACAATATAGCTCAGGATCCTTTAAGAGGAAGGAACTCCATATCCATACCTGGCCTGTGGATTAATTGATACCTTTAGACAAAGATGGCCCAGTAATGTGATGCCTGCAAACTGTGGGGCCCCGACTTGACAGCTGTCGGTGCATATGTTCACATGTGCTGAGATATAGCCACCATATCTTGACATGGTGCTAAGCACTGCATATGCATTATCATTTAATTGTATAACTCTGTGAAATAGAAACTACTATCCTTATCTTACACATATGGAAGTTTAAATGCAGAGACATTCTAGAACTTGCCAAGACCAAGCCATGGTAAATGGTAAAGCCAAAGCCCAAAGCTTGGCTAGTGCTGTATTGACACAATGGCCATGGTCTTGATGAGATGTGACATCTGGTGACAAGAGAAAAGATCTGTGCAAGTCCTGCAGCCTCATGGAATTTTTAAGCTTCCCCATCTTCTGATAGGTCTAGGAGGTACAGTACTGAAGAGGGCCCAACCAGTGCAAATAAGGGCGGCTGACAGCAGAATCATAAATATAACTTGAATTCCCATACAACCAACAGGCACATCCATGTTCAGGTTATTAGCTCAAAAATAACAACTGACAGGAGACATTTACATGAGATGTGTATTTAAGCTCTGTGGTTGGGTGGGGATAGAAAGTAGGTAGATACGAGTAGTGATTAGGAGAAGGAGGAAAATGAATCAGAGGAATTTGGTGTCTAGACTCAACAAAATGAAAATAAACTCATTCATTCATTTCTTCACTCAACATGAATTCACTATTATGTGCCAGTATATGCCAGACATTGTATAATCCTAGCAACTTATTTATGGATATTGACACACTGACTTTAAAGCTTATGTAGAGAAGCAAAAAACCCAGAATAGCCAACATGATATTGAAGGAGAAGAACAAAGAGAACTTACACTACTTGACTTCAAGACTTAACTATAAAGCTACAGTCATCAAGACTGTGTGGGACTGGTGAAAGAAGAAATAGATCAATGAAACAGAATAGAGAGCCCAGAAATAGACCCATATAAATATAGTCAACTGATCTTTGACACAGGAACCAAAAGCAATACAATGGAGCAAGGGTAGTTTCTTCAACAAGTGGTGCTGGAATAACTGGATTTCCACAAGAAAAGAAAAGTGAATCTAGGCACAGATCTTACACCTTCACAAAAATTATCTCAAAGTGGATCTTGATTTAAATGTAAAATTCAAAACTATAAAATTCCTAGAAGATAGTACAGGAGAAAACCTAGGTGACCTAGGGTAGAGTCATCTAACTAGATAAAAAGTATAAATGGGTAAGTGGTATAAAGGAGTTTGAAATTCTAGAAGAAATCTGATAAGGGAATATGACCTGATCAAGGAGGACCAGGTAGGCTTCCCTGAGGACATGAGAGTAGAGCTATGCTCTAAAGGGAGAGGGGGCCAGAAAAAGAGACATAAATATTATAATCATAAGAGAGCATGGAAGCATACACTGCCCAGAGGGAACAGTTCTGCTATGCTCATTTACTGAGAGAGGGTTGTGGGTGGAGGAGAGAAAGTCAGGAGGGGTGAAGTCTGAGATGATCCTAGAGGGACAGGAATAGAGTAAGTCAGGCCCAACTGTGCAGTGGGATAGAGACATAAGGACTTCTGTAATCACGAACACCTGTCAGGCCTACTCAGTGTCTGGGCTCTGAGGTCACAGGGACTGCTGGCTGCAGTGGGCTGACATCTGGACCTCCCTGCCCCTGCTCCCTGCAGCAGTGCACTCCACCATGTTCTCAGCCTCTGGGGACATTGCTGGTGGCCTGCTGTTCTGCACACCTGCCACCTACTCTTAGCTGCGTCATTTAATTATAGCCTGCGTTTTCCTCTGTGGCTGAAGAGGTTTTATTTGGGGTTCTTATTTTATGACCCCCTACTGCAGGGATTCTGGAACAATAAATTAATGAATGAATGAATTAATGGTTCTGGAAGTGACTGCACTGGGTAAGAAAATGATCATGTAACAACTTGATCACTGGCCATCCAAAGAACTTGCCCTTCAAATCTCAGAATGAGTAAGCTTCCCATCGCCTCCCCCTTGCACTCCAGGAGGATGATAGTTCACAAACCTTTGGTGTCAAGAAGGCATGTGATACTGCACGAAAACATAAAAGAGAACTCAGTGAGACCCCATGCTGGAAAACCACCCCATCACCATCATTTATATGTTTTTTTTTCTTTATCACCATTTATTTATTTGTTTATTTCAATTTAGTTATCATACACTGTATCATCAATTATTTAAAAGTATTTACTTGAAGAAACTCCGAGGTGGTTATTTTATAAGCATACTTCAGCTGACTGTTCATTAGCAAAATTAGCAAATTCTTAATAGCAAATGTAGTAACTATCAATTTGGTCACCTCTGTAAACCACCCAGCTTATGGATATAGAGCCGTTTCAGTAGAGCAGGGCTTTTTCTCCAGTTTCAATTTTTTTTTCCAATTTCAGTTTTTAATCAAAAAGTCATTGCTATTGAAAATGTCTAAACACAAATCCCCTTCATTTTTTTGTTTATTAGAACTTTGAAATTGGCCCATTGTCATAAGTGTCTCATTAAATAGTATTTTGTTAGGAAAGGATAAAGCGTTTTTTGATCAATTTTAAAAGAATTGCCACCCAGATTTTAAATTGCAAAAAGTACATCTTGAAGCCTGAGAATTTGGCATTGAAGATCAATATTTAAGGGGTTCCTGGAAATGGTAAATGATGGAAGCTGCCAGCAGCCAGCCCATTTCACAGAGCATCTCTGCTGTTTGCCTGGAGAGTCAAAGCTCTCAGCAACTGTTTGGCACAGAATCATACCCAGAAGGAGCCTACACTCCTCTGATTGTACAGACTTATGCTGCTGCCCAGGCAAGGTCTGCAGTGCATGATGCTGCAGGCTGAGGCTACCCCAAGACTGCTCAGGCCACCAAGAGTTTTCCTGCAAGGCCAGACTGTGGGTAAGTCTCCAGGGTCCTGGTCTGGCTGTCACTGTGCAGATCCAGTTATCTGGCCTTGCCAAAGTCTTAGAAGTATTCCTAGGTAGGGAAGTTGATTCATGTTGCTTAAAGTTATAAGAGTCTGCTTTATATAAACCAGATGTGAATTTACTAATTCAGATCGAGAAACAAAACTATCCAGGGAACTGGACTCTTGCATTCATCAGTTAACAGAGTCTCTTGTAAGAAAATGACACAGGAAGCCAAAATCACAACCTGCCATCTTTAGCCATGATGACATCCTTCTACAGCTGGCCTCTACTATCCACCCACCACTCTTCTGATGGGCACTATCTTCCTTTTGCTATGTCAATAGCTTCCACCAGGTTTCTGTGGTCAAGGTCTTTCTGAAGTGACTTTGTTCCAATCTTTTAAGTACAGAGTTGTAATTTAATCCTCTGAAACTAACCTATTTTCAGGTTCTTGGTGGTGAGGTGAGTATTCACTGATGTTCTGTTGTACCTCTTCCAATTTACAAATTGCTGTAAAATCTCTTTAAAGAAAAACAAAACTAAAAAAAAAAAAAAAAGAAAAGAAAAACAAAACTACTTTGGGACTCTTTAGCAAAAGAGTCTGTGACTTAAAGGGAAGGAAAATTCGGTATCATCAGACTTTTTCAGGCAACGCTTTAGGTCATAAGCAAATGAGATAACAGAGGAACATATTTAAGATACTTAAGAAAATGTGAGCCAAGGATTTTAATCCACCAAAACTGATCTTCAAGTATAAAGGTCATGAATGAACTAAGTGGTCATGCAGAAACTCAGGGAATATTGTTCCTATGAGCTCTTCCTAAGGAATCTAGGAAAGAAGAAACTTCAGACTGGAGAGACATTGACATAAGGACTGATGGTGAGTATTCTTATACTAGCAATTTGTAGAATTGGAAATAAAGGGCATCAAGGAAGTTCATAATGTGTAATAGCTATATGATCTGACAATTCACATATGAGACAGACAAAAATTGAGAGGAAAGGAATGAGAATTGTGTGAGCAAGAGCAAATCCCAGCAAGGGATTAGGGAAAATCAAATCTCTAATCCCAAATTCATACCCACTAGGATAACTGTAATAAAAAAAAAAAGTAAGTAAGAAAGAAAATAGGTGTTGGTGAATATGTGAAGATATTGGAACCCTTATACATTTCTGAGGGGAACATAAGTGGTATAGCCACCATAGAAGGCAGTTTTGTAGCTTCACCAAAAAGTTAAATAGGAAGCTGGCATATGACCCTGCGACTCTATCCCTAGGTATATACCCAAGAGAACTGAAGACAGGTGTTCACACAATAATTTGTACATGAATGTTCATCACAACATTATTCATAATGGCCAAAAGTTGGAAACAACCCAAATGTCCCATCAACAAATGAATTGATCATCAAAATGTGATACAACCATACAATGAAATATTATTCATTCATAAAAGGGAACAAAATAGTAATACACACAACATGCATGAACCTTGAAAAGATTATGTTAAATGAAAAAGACTAGATACAAAAGACCACATACTGTGTGATTCCATTGGTATGAAATGCCCAGAACAGGTAAATTCATAAAGACAAAAAGTGGATTAGCACTTGTGAAGTGGAGAGGAGGGTGGGATGGAGGTTGTGGAGTAACAGGGTTTCTTTTGGGGATGATGATAATGTTATGGAATTAGGTAGTGATGATGGTCATACAACACTGTGAATTTATTAAAATCCACTAAACTGTACACTTTTAAGTGGTGCTTTTTACTTATGTGAGGTATATCAATTTGAAAAAAAGTAAATGCTGGCAGGTCATAAATATGACAGCTGAGATTATATTTACTCAGCTATTAGTACTCTTGTTTAGACTAATGTTTTGCAGATGTGGTCCATGAGCCACCTGTAGGGAATCACCTGAAATAACTGATCAAAAAGCATTTTCCATGGGGTCCCATTCTAGAGCCCAAACAGAATCTCTTAGAATGGGGGCAACACAATTTGCCTTTTTAATAAGCCCTTGGGTAATTCTTTCACACACAAAAAGAATGTTTGAAAACTCTGCCTTATGGTTAGGGTTTTTGGTCTTTTTCGGTGTGTGTGTCGGTGTGTTTAAATCTTTTAATGCACAAGAGATGCTACTTGGGTTATTAGCCCCTAATAGGAAAAGCAACTATTAATTGCAGACCAAAGATATCATTCTGGGATCTCCCTACATCATCATTCTAGCATTTTTTTCCTTCCTCCTGTGCTGAACTGCTATTACCTGTATCCCAGATCTTCTTTCTTAATCTCTTGTTATGTTGGAACACAACTTCCAGACATTCTTGAGAAAGAGTGCAGAGGAGATAATGATTTTTAGAGAGCTTGCCTGATTGAAAATGCCTTATTCTATCCTGTCATTGATAAATAGGCTGGATTTGGAATTCTAGGTTGGAATTAATAATATTCCTTCTGAGGTTTGAAGGTCTTGTCTCATTATTTTCTAACTTCCCATGTTGCCATTGAAAAATCTGAAGATGTCATGAGTTCTGATTTTTATGCATGTGATCTTTTTTTCTTTCTTTTTAAAAAATTCTCTCTGGGGATCCCTGGGTGGCTCAGCGGTTTGGCACCTGCCTTTGGCCCAGGGCGTGATCCTGGAGTCCTGGGATCAAGTCTCGCGTCAGGCTCCTGGCATGGAGCCTGCTTCTCCCTCTGCTTGTGTCTCTGCCTCTCTCTCTCTCTCTCTCTCTGTCTATCACGAATAAATAAATAAATCTTTAAAAAAATAAAATAAAAAAAATAAAAAATTCTCTCTGGATGCTTATAATCTCTTCTATCTGTCTCCTGTGTTCTGGAAGCTCATATTGATGTGCCTTTGCAAGGTCTTTGTCATTTATGGTCCTGAGTACTTAATGGACCCTTTTAATACATAAACTAATATTTGTCAATTATGGAAATGTTCTTGAAATATTGTATTGCTTTACTCCCCCCACTTTTTTTTTTACAAGAAAATTCACTCATCTTTCTAGAATCCCTGTAGTTTTTTTAAAAATCTTTTTTTCAGGTAATATTTTCAATTTCATCTTCCCAAGTTTTCATTTTTGCTATTTTTAAATTTTTAGAGCCTTTTTTATAATCCCCAGAATTTTCCCCTTTTTACTACTCTGTTCTTGTTTGATGGTTACAATATTTTATCTCCCAGAGGCCAGCTTCTAATGGTATATGTCTGTTACTTTTTTATGTTTGTTTTGCTTTCTGTGCTTTGCATTGTTTCCTTGGTTGTCTAGTTATATTTCAGAGTGGAGGGATGATATGCTTACTTAAAGCACTGAGAGTATGAGGAGGGTTCAAACACCATGGCCTTATCTGTGGTAAGATGGCCTCACTGAGCTGCAATTTGATGACAATATTTTAGGTCTTTCCTTTCAGATTGGTCACATTTTCCAAAGACTCTGTTCTCTCCTTGGAAGTTGAAGTCTAGGCTATAAGCATTCTGGGACGTAAATGAGCAAATGGGCAGGGATCTCGACTTCCAGCATGTCTACATCCTCTTATAGCCCTGGTTTTGCTATGTTTTCCCCCTCCCTCAACCATGTCTAATATCTCTCAGTGCCAAGACATTCAGTCTTCTTCAGAGAGAGGGTGGGAAGGCTATCAGTGTAAAAGCTGAATGCCTATAAGCATATTTTCAGTTGGTCCTCATTTATTAAACCTTCCTTCACTTTCACATCCGGAGAGGTAACTGGGACCATCATAATTCCTTACCCTTTGTGCAGTGAATTTGTCTTGGCTTTCCCCACTGGCCCCTTAGGATTCAGTCATCTCAGGTTTATGGTTTACTCCATCCTTTTCAGTTGTTATTAATTTTGTTGCTAATGACTCCTTTTTCATTTTGCTGTTCTTGTAAATATGCCTTTTTTTCAAAGTGATTTTACTATTATTTGGTCAAAAGGATAAAAGTAGATTAGTTCCATCTGCATCTTTGTCTAGAAGTCCTTCTTAGTTTTTAAAGATTTAAAAAAAAATGTATTACTTGAGAGAGAGAGCGCGCAAGAGAGCACAGAGGCGGAGGGAGAAGCAGCCTCCCTGCTAGGCAGAAAGCCTGATGCGGGACCTGATCCCAGGACCTGAAAATCATGACCTGAGCCAAAGGAAGGCACCCCAGAAATCCTTCTTGGTTTTTAAAATTAACCTTACTACAATGTGATATATGCATAGTAAACTGCTCCTATTTAAAATGTGTGATTTGGGGCACCTGGGTAGCTCAGTTGGTTAAGTGTTGGACTCTTGATTTTGCCTCAGGTCATGATCTCAGGGTAGTGAGATCGAGCTCTGCACTAAGCATGGCATCTGCTTAAGATTCTCTCTCTCCTCCTCTTCCTCTTCCCCCCACCATGATGCTCATGCTCTCTCTCTAAAAAATTAAATTAAATCGAATTAGAAAAAGAAGAAAAATGTGCAATTCATTAGTTTTAACAGAAGCATATACCTATAAAATCTCTACAACAATTAAGATATGAAACATTTCCATCACCCCTAAAATACTTTTTGAGCCCTATTTGCCACCCCACCCTAGCATCCCAGAGAACCACTAATTTGCTTTTCATACTGTAGATTAGTTTGCATTTTCTATAATATTATATAAATGGAATCATACTCTTTTGGTGGAGGGCTCTGGCTTCTTTCACTCGGCATAATGCTTTTGACATTCATACTTGCCTTTAGCAATAGTTCGTTCCTTTATATTACCAAGTAGTATTCCATTGTGTGGATATACCACACCTTGTTAATCCATTCTGCCTAAGGATGTTTGGTTGTTTCCAGTTTAGGGCAATTGTGATAAAAGCTACAATGAGAATTCATGGACATGTCTTGAACCCTTGCATGGACTCTTTCTGTGAATTTATCACTGAACTGATTCAATCTCCTACTGAGCCACCATCTCTAGTCTTTCTTTATGCCCATACAGCCCACGTATTGTGCCCAGAACATTCTTCCAAAGGCACTGTTCTGATAATATACCTTCAATGATGTCTCAGTCTACAAGTAATCCAAAACTCTTTATTGCCAATAACATCCAAATATCTTTCAATATCACTGATAACCCACTGCTTGGCACTTTCCTCTGGCCACACCAAAACCTACTGCCCTCTGGAAGGATCCTTCATGTTCCTGGACCCTTGGACCTTCCCCTTATTCTTCTAGGAAAGTCTTCCCTATCACTGTCCATCTGATGCTCTGCAGCCATTACAGGTGTGGAAGAAGGGCTGTTGCTTCCCTGAAATTCAAATTGGCTGTCTGTCCTTCCTTTGATTTTCCACCACTCTTTTGTACTTCTCATGAACTCACGATTCTTCCCACAGAAGTGCCACCCTACCTGTTGAGTCAACATGTGAGTGCATTTGTAACGTATGTGTAGGTGTCAGCAGAATGTGGTTTATCTTACATCATTGGGAAGTGAAACAAAACATGTAAGTGAAGTATCCAGGTAACTTAAGTGCAGTTAGCATTGAAAACATTACACATTTTATGACAATATTTCCAGAATGAGTTACAAATGCCTCTACCTTCTTAACCAGATTTAACTGAACATAATTGAGACATTGTAATGGGTCAGGGTAATCACTATAATCATCATTTATAGATTTGTGTTGTAGTGCAGGGATGTCCATGGGGCAGCCGTGTGTGGAGTTTTCACCCCTTTGCTAAATGACCCCATACGGCGATACTTTTGTACTTTTATTTCCTTTCACCATTAGGCTGTCATTTCTTACAGTGCTGTGCCTAGTTACTGCCTTATGTTACTCATAATTACCAATGTATGGCCTGCAGAGTAAAGAAATGGGTTTTGTTCAGCTGCATAGACATCAAATTCTTAAAGATCGAGATCATGTGGTTGCAATAAAATCATCCCAGGCACAATATAGAGAACGGCTCATCTACGAGAGCTGTTTGTCAGCGCACGTACATTATGTCGCATGTGAAGGAAAGAAGGTTCCGGAAGACATGAATTGATGATGGCTTGCTGGTTAGCTGCAGAATAGATACCAAAACCCAAGCCCCAGTGCTCACCAAAGGACTTACTCTTCCCTCACAATGTATTTTCAGAAAATAGAAATACATGATTCTACTCTGATTTATCCTACCTCTTGGGTGGCTGAGTTTCTGGAAGTATGGCCATCAGATAAATGTGATGACTGTAAATATTCATGAATATGGACCTCCTGGTCTTCCAGTGAACTTTTTGAGAGTGAGATTGAGAAACATGTCAACAGCCAGCAAAAGGAGAAAGGGGTAATTTCTTGGTCTCTATGTGTCTCCAAAGGGATCAGCTATGAAATGTGCCAGAGGTTAAGCCATTGATTGGATCGTTATGGGCTCTGCCCTAAAAGCTCCCCGTCATGATCTTCCACATCAGCGCTTGGCTCTGGGCATATTTTCAGGCAAGAGTGGTAAAGATTCCTGGGAAGCCAAACTTTATAAAGAGCTGTTCCTTATGTGCAGACACTGCTGGCTGCCTATCCCAAATCTGCTGTCATGTCTTTCTTACTTATGTAATCCTAATTTTATTCAGGATGCAAAGACAATTTAAAATATATAATCTCCCAGCCTGCCTTGCAGCAGTGTGACCATTTGATACATTTCTGGCCAATGAATAGGCATGACAAAACCTCATGAAGGTGCTAAAGTATTTGGGAGGAAGTGTACCAATGTCTGCAATTTACTTTGAAATGCCTCAAAAATCAACACTGAATTGATGGGCGGACAGAGAGCTGGCTAGCTGGCTAGCTACATGATAAGGCAAATATGGGAAAAAGTTAATGATAGAATCTAGGCATTGGGTAGACAAACTCCTCCTGTAATATACTTTCAACTTTGCCATATGTTAAAAATTTATTTTCAAAGTAGAATGTTGGGAAGCAAATGTCCTGTGGAGAAGGTGTTGGCCCTTAGCCCTTCATCCTTAGCCTCCTTTATCCTTGACCAAATGCAGGAAGGGCCATGGCCATCTTGTGACAGCGATGGTGGGTCTGAGGCCCACAGGACCTAAGAGCAGGAAGACAAAGGAGGCGGGTCCTTGATGAATTCCTTGCACAGTTATTCCAATGATTTCCTTCCAGCCTGGAATCCTCGCATGTTTGGGACTCTGCAGGCTGGGTTTTCTAATGGATGCACCTGGATACTCTAGAAAAAAAATACTTGAAGTTTCAGAGAGTGCTTGGTGGAGAGAGACGGGCCCACAGTGCTTTCTCTCATGAGTGCTGTTTGCAGTACCTCTGTTGACGTTTCTCTTCTGAGGTCCAGAGCCTATGGCCCTTGTTCTCATTACATGGACTTTGAGGGAGGGCCTGAGCCCCTAGGTGGGCAGCCGCTGCACTTGGCAGGCTGTGGGGTCAGAGATTGCCCGATTCCTCCTTTTGGAGAAGCAGCTTTAGTCAGGTAGCCGAGGGGTCATTCCTAAGGGCACAGGGGTCACTTTTGTGAAGGACAAAGTGGAATGCAAAAGCGAAGCTGGGATCCTATCAAAGACTGACCTGGAATTAGGGCTTTCCTATCAGGGTGGCACTCCAAATGACTTTGTGCCCCTCCCTCTCCCTGTCCCAGGGTATCCCAGTGTTTTCACCAACATGGGCTGATGTCTAACTTGGGGAAAAAAAAAAAAAAAAAGCAAGATTCCAAAAGTATGGTCAACGGCAGAACTCCAACTCCTCTTGTTAAAAAATAAACTGCAGGAAGAGTCCTATTTTGGTTTTAGACGGATTTTTAAAAATCTATACTTCTTAGATTTCCCGTCTATTTTCTAGAAACGGTCCAGCAAAGCATTCCCTCTCCCTTCTGTGCCAGGGCAGTCATTTTTCCTAGGTCCTCATTTGGGTTCTGTGTCTCTTAGGACTGACCCGCAGGAAAGAGACACCGACAGCCTTTGATTGTTTCCATGTGGGTGTGGGCGTCCTGCTTCCTGGTACAGCGGCTGGTGGAGGTTAATATTTCTGTTTCCGAAGGCCAGGAGTGGTCCAGAACCCTCCGCACCTCCACTGCTCCCCCCACTTCCACCCCTCACCCCCCACCGAGATGAAAGTTCTTCAAAGGATGTTTCAGGTGGAGGAACAAGAAAAGGATCTGAGGATTGAAAGGGCTTCTAGAACATGGTCAGATCTGGCTGTGCTCTGTGCCTATGATTATAGTCAGAGAATGTACTTCCTCCACTCAGGTTTCTTGAACTATTTGTACTTGCACCATCGCGGGGTTTGCTAGTGCATGATCCAGGAGACAACACAGTGTCAAGGCCCTGCTGCTTTGGGAAGTATAGCCTGACACAGAAATGATAATCCTTTTACTGGAGCTCCCTGGGTTTTTAGGCTATGGGGCCTCCAGAGTGGCAGGGGCATGTGCCCTGCAGATTGGTTCTGTCCCCTAGTCACGAAGATCTGTGGTACACCTCCTGGACACTGGTGGACCTGGGGAGAGAGAGCCCGTTCAGGTCCCCTGGGGACCAGCTGCAGCTTTCTGGGCCATGAGCCTGACCACCAACCTTTGAGAGAGCAAGCCTGGCTTCCAGACATACAAAGGCATCTGATCCGGGTTAGGGGAGGGCCAGGGTGTGAGTCTCCTTTAGGAAAGTCTTCTTACATGGGGAAAATTTCCTAATTTATTACATGCTTCTGATGCTCATCTCACTACCTTCCACCCAGACCTCACTCTTCTGAGCTCAGATAATAATCCAGTTGCCAGCTGAATGTCTCTTTACTCTCCTCAGTGAGAAGGCCTAAGGAATCATAGGGGACTTAGCTCCCTACTCATCCTCCAGGACTCATTAGATGTCCCTCCCTCCAGAAGGCTTCCTGACTGTATGTCCTGACTGGGTTCCCCTGTCCTGTGACCCACACAGTCCTGTAGAGTCCCCATCGTAAGCCTGAGCATATTCTGCTGTGATTCCTTACCTTTGTCTCTCTCCTCCCCAGACTACAAACTTTGTGGGGATGACACTGCACCTCTGTGCTGTTCATGACTATAGCTCCAGCTCCTGGTTCTGGGCAAGGTGATAGTGCTCAGTAGGTGTGTGTTAAAAGACTGCAGAAATTACTGTGCCATCCAAGCCTGCACAGGTGAGTGTGAAGCATGCCTGTTAATGGTCATGCCTAACTCCTGGGCTGACATTGAAGACACTTCCAAAAGAGAAATTTCTGAGATGGTTTGAGCAATGAATTAAAGAAATCTTCCAAGCTAATTGCCTGAGACAAATTTTGTGCCTTTGAATATGTTTTAACACATTAGTTTAAAACAAAACAAAACAAAACAAAACAAAAGAAGTCTTGTTGAAATTGCCAAACCTCTTATAAAGTTAACTGATAAAACATTAGTTCTTTCCCCTGCAATTTATTCTGCAATTTTTTTCTGCAGTTGCTTCTTGCTTTCTCCAAAGGCCAGAAAAGGAAGGAGATGTGGACGGACGTGCTGTCAACCAACTCTTTCCTTTTATTAATCTTGAGTTTAAAAAAAAAAGAAAGAAAGAAAAGAAAACCTTGGGAACATATTACAAACTGTTCATTCCAGATGCCACATATAGAAAAAGGAACAGAGGGGAGAGAGAGAGAATAGGAATATTTGCTAAGTGGCTACTATGTTCCAGGTGGCTAAGCACCTACCATGTACTGTTCTAGATGCTTGAAATATATAATTTATTTAATGTTCACAACAAGTCTGCAAGGTAGGTTTTTTTCTTAAGATTTTATTTATTCATGAGAGACATGGTGCAGGGGGAGAGAGGTGCACAGAGACACAGGCAGAGGGAGAAGCAGGCTCCATGCAGGTAGCCTGCTGTGGGACTCGATCCCGGGACTCCAGAATCATGCCCTGGGTCCAACCGCCGAGCCACCCAGGATCCCCAAGGTAGGTATTTTCATTCCCATTTTAGAGAGGTGAACTGAGATGCTGAGATGTTAAGAAGGGGACCCACTGGGAGCAGAGAGCCAGGATCAGACCACAGGCTACTTGGATTCCATGTTCATGCTTTCTCTACCACTTTGCAGGAATCTGCAACCCTTATGACTGAAGTTGACTAGGGGTTTGCAAATCTGAGTCTGAACACCCAAGAGTGATGAAAAATAAGTGCAGTCAGCTGGCAGTGAATGGAAAACACTGTAAGAGGAAGGGCTTCTTCCCAACCCCCACCTTATAAGATATATGCAGTTTTTTGCTTATCACAATGGGGTTAAAACAGACCTCAGCTACACCAGTACAATAAATCTAGGACATGTATCATAAGTCACCTTACCTATGGTTAAGGTTTTGTGCATGATGGATTCTTGTAATAATCTGAAAAATAACTATAGAACCTCTTTAAAAAAAAAAAAAAAAGCACACATATGTATACACTTTAAGGAAGACGCAGAAACCCCAGAATTGGGAAGGGGTCAAGAAACCTGGTCAAGACACTAGACTCTTCAGTGACAATCTAACTGTGCATGTGTGTGTGTATAATTATACATGGAGTGGAGAGTAAAGCCAGGGAGAGGTAGAAAAAAAAGACCATATTCTTCCTGAATCTACCCAGTGGGTGGAGATAAGCACGTGGCTTAGAGCTACTTTCATGTGTTATCTCCCTGTGGACTACAACCTCCTTAAAGGCAGGCCCTTGCAGCATTATGCATAGGGCCTTCCAACTTTCAGGGCTTTTGGTAGGTATTTGCTGGCTTAACCAGCATTCCTATGATTCTCCAACCCCTTAGCCTTCTATTTAACCCCGCAGTTAACACTATATTGACATGGAGAGATTACAATGTCATGACCTGGATCTGGTCCCTGTGCAGCTGTTTATTAGACTATGTGACCTTAATCAAGTCCCTTCTAATTTCTCAGTCTCATTCATTCAAGTCATGCTCTTTTGATGCATCAGAGGCTGAGCTTGAAAGTCACTTGGGTTACAAGATGGTTGACTCAAGAGCTCTAACCTCAAGGAGCTCTAAGTCTTGTAGAAGTCTTGAATTTAAAACAAAGAAAAAGCAAAGATTATATTTAACGTTTAACATGCAGAGAGACATGGGTGCTAACCACTCAGCACATTCACACTGGTGCATCCCAGCCGAGGACAGCCCTCCAAAGAAGCACAGTACCAAAAGACATTGCCACAGTCAGATGTAAGATTTAGTGATGGCAGGAAAAGGAGCCCAAGGTCTCAGTTTCCACTTATGCAAAAGGTGGGATTAGATTAGATCAGAGGTCAGCCAATGATGAGTGGCCTGTGAACCAAATTGGACCCACCAGCTGCTTCTGTAAAGAAAGTCTTGTTGGAGCACGCCATGCTCATATGCTCATGTGTTGTCTGTATCTGCATTCATACTACAACAGCAGAGTGAAGCAGTTGCCACAGAGACTGTATGGCTCACAAGACCTAAAATATGTACTATCTGGCCCTTTACTGAAAGGTTCGCCGACCTCAGACTAGATAAACTCTAATATTCCTTCTATCAGGAAACCTCCATGCTTCCCTGAGCGAGTAGAACACAAAGTTGCATCAAGTGTGCATTGCAGACAGCAAATGTCATTCTCTGGGACAATGGGGAGTGAAGACCAATTCCTTGGAATACTAGATGTAGTCTGGGCTCTGTCCTTTGGGGAAACTATTTTATATTCTGTACAGAAAGTTCTGCTCATTGTCATAATGAAGCCCATTGGGGAACTGCTCATGCGTACCAGTTGGCGAGCATGTACTTGCAATGAAAAACAATGAAGCTTCCAGGCTCATTTGTGTAAGAGGTGATCTGCTTGCGCACTGAAGGGTCTAACTGGCCTCGTTGGACTAGCTTGGAAGTCATCAACCCCGTTTGGGTTTTCCTTGCAAGACTGCAAGAGAGAGCAAGAATCAGGACCTTGAAGCTGGGCTGGCTCCATGAGATCCTCTGATAATTGAAGACTTGAGCCATTTCTGGGCCAGTTGGAGACAGCCTTGAGCAAGTAGAGAGATGGGTGGAGCTGGGCTGGGCTGCTTTACATTCAGGTTGTGCACCTTTCCTTCTCCATGCCCTTCCTCCTCTCAGACCATCTCTTTGCAGTCCTTTCCCTTGAATCTTTAAAGGTAGACTCCAAGTCAAGGGATTTCTTGTTTGTTTTTGAACCACTGTGGGGCATTCCTGGCCTCAATTCTTTATGCCTCCTGTATTCATCCTTTCCCAGTGAGTTTGTAGTTCTTCCTCAATCTCCATGCAGAATGGAAGAATATCATTTCATGTTCTTTGAATTTGGGCTTGGCCACATTATTTTTTGGTTAACAATATATAGGTGAAATGACAGCATGCCAACTCTGATCCTAAGCTCATGTTTCCACTTGTCAATTTGATACATCTACTATCACCGTAAGAAAAATATGCCCACATTAGGCATAAGAGGCCAAAGGAGGAGGTCAAAGGAGAATGAGAGACATATGGAGGGGAGATGCCCCAACCAACAAAAAAGACCAGCAGTGAGAGCTGCCAAGATGTCTGAAGCAGAGCCCTTGGCTGAGCCCACCCTAGGTCTGCTAAATCCTGGCAGAAGCACAGATGTGAGCAATAATAAATCTTTGATATTTTAAGCCACTGAGATTTGGGTAGTTTGTTATGCAGTGGAGCTAATTGATACCAACCTCCCACAAGCTATGTAAGAAAGTTTTTATCAGAAAGCAAGGAGGGACACCTATGTGGCTCAGTTGGTTGGGCATCTGCTCTCAGCTCAGGTTATGATCCTGGGGGTCCTGGGATGGAGCCCTGCATGAGGCTCCCTGCTCAGTGGGGAGTCTGCTTCTCCCTCTCCCTCTGTCTGCTGCTCCACCTGCTTGTGCTGTCTCTCTGCCAAATAAATAAATAAAATCTCAAAAAAAACCCCTTAAGAAAATATGAACTTCTGAGAATAAGAAATTAAATGTAAGATGAGACAACATTATTAACAATATGCAGTCTCTTGAGTCACTTACTCTGGTTCACTTGTCAGTTGCCTTGTTGTGAGGACACTCACGCAGCCCTATGGAGAAGCCTATGTGGGGAGTGGACCTGAGACCTCCTCTAAATAGTCAGCACTGGTTTGCCAACCATGTGAATAAGCCCCCTTGGAAGTGATCCTCCAGCCTTTAGATGGTGGCTTTTGGAAAAGGTGCAAGGTGCAGTGACTTTTATGACCTACCCTCAGAGGTCATGCTCTCCCATTTCCTCAATGTCATGTTGGTCACACTGTCAGCCCTATTCAATGCGGAAGGAACTTTCAAGAATGTGATTGCCAGAGACTAAAATCATTGGGGGCCATCTTAGAATGAGATTCTTGCCCACTGAAAGACTTCTTCCAGTAAACAATAGTAGCTAACATTTATTCTTGAACTTGTTAGGTTGTGGACACTGTTGAACTGTGCTTTTCATGAATTAGTTCATAATCTTCCCAACAACCCTTGAGGTAGGTACTATTATCCTCATTTTATAGATGAGGAAACTCTTCAACTAAGAGTTTAAGTCATGTTTGAAATGTCAATTTCTCAGTATGTAGAAAACCCAGGCTTGAAACTCACACAGTCTGGCTTCAGAAGCCACGCTCAGAAGCACTTCACTGTCCTATCCCTTGGTCATACTAAATTCCGCCACTACGGCTTGGTTTGCTATTGTTTTGTGGGAGTTGAAAAGGAAACATCAAGGATAAGAGGGAGCCAGGGAAATTGGGGTTGCTTGTTTGCAGCTGTGCTAAGAATAGCAACTCAAGAATCCAGAAGTTCCTGCTCCGGTGGAACGACAATGGTCTGCACTGTGACCGTCTCTACGCGTGGTGTCAGTGAGAGGGGCACCTGCTTCTCATTATGCACAGCAACAGCTCAGGATGCCTTCTGATGGTGTGCATCTACAGCAATCAAGCTACCAGGACATCTTTGGAAAAAGAATACAATAACCATTTCCCTTTAGGCAGACTTTCTAAGTTGATCTATTAACAGTTATCCAATTATCTGCTCTCCACTCTTCGCCCCCAGGGAGTGCAAGCAGGTGGGGGGCATCTCAAATACCTCTGTTTGATGAGTGCTGGTCCATAAATGATAAGTGAAAATGCAACCTGCTCAGAATGGCCCTGCTTGTACATTTGACCCTTGGCGAATGTTAACTTACACCACAAGAAAGCAACTGGATGTCCCAACAACTGTGCTTGTGGCCCTCAAAGCAGACCTGGGCTGGGGTACACCATTTGTTGACAGCTGAAGTTCTGCAAGAGGCCACCTGCAAAGTCAGGCCATCTCTCACCCCTGGAGCCCCCTATCAGGTTTTGGTGTCTCAAAAGATGCTGTGCTGCCAATCTTTGCAGGGGAAACCAACAGGGTTTGTCACAGAGAGGGTCCAGTGTGACTTGCAGGAGGGAGGTAGCTACAGAGACAACCTGGAGATGACAGTGAATGGACGCACTGCTATTTTTGCTGCTCTAACTTCATATTTCCTCTTTCCTTTTTTTCTCTTTGGCTCAGGAGATGATTTAACATGTGGCTCACAGATGACTCTTGTAGGGGCTCAGATAAACGATGAGAAGACAAATACCACCTGGGCACCTTTATACCATTCTGTGTGGGGGAGAGGGTGGAGCCAGATGAACTTTCCTCCACCTTCTTTATTTATGGAAGGCCTCACTCACTTTCCAACCAGAAGAGAGAGGGAGAGAGAAGGAGGGGCACTGGGATTATGTGTTCAGGGGGAGGAAATGGTATGTATGAGCAAGTGGGCTCCGGTAAACCACTCAGTATGAGCATGGTCACAGGAGCCCACCTCTCTCTTCCAAAAGCTTTTGGTGTGTGAGGTCTGATCAAGTGGTGATAACGGGAAACACAACATCTACATGGAGCCAGGCACTCTTCTAAGTGCAATATGTAGCAATCTTTTGAGGTAGGTGTGCTATTATTCCTATTTTACAGATGAGGAAAGTGAGTCATAGAGATTAAGGGACAGCCCAGATTTATCCAGGTGTAAGTGGAAAACCAGGCCTGCAATCCCAAGCAGTCTGCCTCTACAGCCTGTGTTCGTAACTACAATTCTCCACTGATTTTCAAAGCCGGGTGGGGTGGGGAGGCTCCTTGAGGCCACCTGGCTCAGGCTGTCCCTAATTTACTCCTCAACCACCTTTGGGATCTTTGCAATATGTGTGTCCCACCTCTAACACTAGTGACTTAACTTTTTTCTTCTAATAATTCACTGGGTTTACTTAAATACGTGTATCTTTTTTTTTTTAATACGTGTATCTTGAATAAAATCTTGATACTCAACGAGAGATGAAAAATCAGCATTCTATACCATAAAAATAGAAAGGAAATATAAAAATAAATTCCGTAAAAACAGTGTTACTAAATGTTAGCCAGATACTGCTGCCTCTAAGTCCTGAGCCCCCAGTGCCAGAGTTGGGGGATGACAAGAGAAGAGAAAGGGGAGTCATACTCAGTGGACTTGGCCCAGGAGCATGCTGTGTTCCTTCTGGGTGCAGATGCCGCCTTGCTTGCGTTTTGCACTTGGAGAAAGTGGGTTTAGGACAATGCTCCTTCTCACTACCAAGAAGGAGGAGATGGAGGCTCAGGGAATGGCTGTGACTGAGACCAGCACTCAGGACCCCCGCCTCAGGACTCAGCTGGCCCTCTACACTCATTTCTAGGCACATTTTCACACACCCCGCACCTACCAGGTTAATTCCGGAGCTAATTCATGTAATTTATATGTTGACAGTGACTCTGCCACCAAAGCTTGTCCTCTGCTTCGAATGCTTCTCAAGTTATTTTCAAACCTTGGCTGATTCAGCTGTCATCATCTGTTCTGGAGGGAGCCCCAGGCCACATGGGAATTTGGAATCAGGACTGCGAGATCTAGGGGTCTGCTGTACTGTGAGTCATTTCGCCTCCTTCTATCTGCCAATCCCTCTATACATTGAGGCTAACAGCATTTTCTCTATGGACCTCAGAGGGTTGTTGTTAGGATGCAAATGAGGTCATGGATTTAGAAACGCCCTGGTGGAAAACACAGCCCTGAATGTGCACACTAGCCTTCACCCCTCAACCCTCACTTATCTGGCTTCTGCAAGCCATGAGAACCATGAAGAAGGGGACGTGTGTTGGGACAAAAGAGATATCATAGATATCATAGTTGACTCATGCATTTGTAGGACATCTACCGATCCTGCTGCACAATGTGCCAGGGCCTAGCTGGGTACGAAAGACCTGGGATGGGATACCACGTGGACCTGATGTGAAGAGATTCACAGCTGAGAAAAGGCAAGTAACACAGTGTATGAAAGGATTGGGATTCCTCATGGTCCAGACCCTCAGCCTTCTTTAGACCCAAGTCCAGTGGGTTGGGTAAACTGTTTTCTCAAAAGACACAACTCCAGAGCTAACAGATGAGAAGGGAGCAGGGCGATTTCTGGAACAAGACTGCCTTGATGAAGAAAAGGGGCTGACTTGGAGGGAAGAGAAGAAAATAAAGCATCTGTGTGTAGAAGTGTGAGGTCACTTAGTAGAGGAGTGTAAATCCTACAAACTTCACAGACCCTTCAGTTTGTTGTTTTGTAGAATATAGTAATGAATAACCAATATTCATAATGACCTCCTGAGTTGGGGGCTTTGTATTTATTTGCTTGTCCCCTCTGCCTGGAATGCTCTTCCCCAGACCTCTGCTGGCCTGATTCCTCATCTGCTTCAGGCCTTTGCTCAAATGTTCTGAACTTCAGTGAGGCCCACCCTAGCCACCTGTCCTCAATTATGTCCCATCCCAGCTCTTGGAATGTTTCCTCCTTTTTTTTTTTTTTTTTTTTTTTGTAGCACTTAACCACCTTTGGACATAATATTTGTCATCTCTTTATATCTATCTATCTATCTATCTATCTATCTATCTATCTATCTATCTATCTCTATCATCCATCTACCTATCACCTATATGCCATCTGTCTTTCATTTATTATGTCTTTTGTTTGACTCCATCTCTGGAATATAACTTGCATGGGTGCAAGGGTGTTTGCTTTCTTCCCAGACAGAGCTCGTGACCTGAGCAGTAGTAGGCACCCAATATATGTCTGCTGGTTGACCTCCAACTCTGAGTTATCAAGGAAAAGTCAAACTGTAGTTCATATATTTTGAAAATAGGGCCCTTGTTGCACGCTTTCACCCTCGTCACCTGCTACCTTGTAAGGTGTCAGTGGATGCATCACTTCCGGTCCTGGTTACAGGACCTGACCCGCTCGCTGGTCCTCACATCACGCAGCAAGCCGGGGTGGGCGCACAGAAACCACAGTCTTCTACTCAGCCTCCTCTCTCCTGGACTTCCCCTGAGGACCTCCCATGGAAGAGCTTCTGCAGAGAAACAGCTTTTTTTTTTTTTTTTTTTTTTAGAAACAGCTTTTCTTCTTTCTTTCTTTCTTTCTTTCTTTCTTCTTTCTTTCTTTCTTTCTTTCTTTCTCTCTTTCTTTCTATTTCCTTTCTTTCTATTTCCTTTCTTTCTTTTCTTTCTTTCTGCCAGGTGCCCAATTTTCTTCTGGATTTCCCTATTTCTTCCTATTCTTTAGAAGTCCTTTAGAAGATATGTAAGTAGGCTCCCTACAGTATTACTGACATCAGGAGCAAAGACAATATAGTAAGTATGGCAATTTACTCGTCCACACTCATCCACTTAAAAAAAAAAAAAAACTATAATGGCAAAAGTTTCAGATTAGCAACCCCAAATGCCTGGCGTAACTAAAGTCCTTTTTAGGACTATCGTTGCTATAGCAACTTGAAGCCGATCTTGGTGGTCACTGTACCCAATTCTATTGAAGCTAAAAATTATCTTAGCCTTGTGCATAGGCTTGGCCAGCACAGTAAAGACTGGGTTCAGAAAATTAAAACTTTTTTAACCAGTGAAATTACTTGTACTGGAGCAAAAGAAACCTCTCAAATCTAAGTGTTTCTCTTCTTAAAAAAAAAAAAGAGGCATAATTTGTAGGACATTAAAATAACAAAAGGGCTTTGAGAAAGGATTATGGGTTTCTGATGTTTCACCGCTAGAATAGATTTACCTTCCATCCGCCTGATGCTGTAATCTTGTGTTCTGAGGTAATGTTTTAGCTCTTTCTCTTCCCATAAATAAAGATCTCAACGATAGCACTTCATTCCTTCTCCGGGGCATTCCTTTAGAGTTTTTGCTCTCAGTCTTGTAAACCATTTCACCATGATGGCGTACAAATTGGATGCAGGACTTCTGTAGGGGGCAGGGAACTCATTACCAGAGGTTTTTATGGCTACAAGCTTCAAATGGAAAAATGTTGCAAGTCTGGAGAGTTTCAGTGGAGATTCTCCGCATCAGATGCTTTCCCTAGTTGAGAGGAAATACAAGTCCAAGTTCTCTTCTTGACCCAAAAGGCGCCTGGCCCTGGGACCTCCTTGCACACCCACTGGGGTAATTCTGCGTTCAGCAAGCAAGTGCCTGTTCACAGCCCTGGCCCGCCTGCTAATCATGCGCGCCTCCTTCCCCCCTGGCAACCTCGGCCTGCCCGCTGGCCTACAACTCTCCAGGGCAAAATCTCTTTAAAAATTCACAGATATATCCCTCTCCATGCAAATCAACTGCAGAAACTACCCGGGCTTTGAATATCTTTTGAAACCGAAACAACTGTATGTAAATAAAGGGCTGTTATTTACCAACAAGAGGACAAAAGCCCCGGGCACCCCCTCAGCTCCAGGCCCCTGCAGGACTTCTCTCCCCGGCAACTTCATACTTATTAGCTTGATTGCCAACTTTGGTTTATTATTCACAAACTCACCCTGAGCCCGGCCTTTGAATGCGAAGAAAAAATGGTGTTTATGTTCCAGATTTTTTGCTTTATTCTCATGACTGAAGTAAATGATGAAGTATTTTCTGCCTCAACAGAGCCAGCAGGGAAGAAACACATGTTGTAATTATCTTAAATAAGCAGGCAATGGACACTGCTTCTGGAGCTACGTGGTAGGGGCCCCCGGAAAAAGTGGGGGACGCTGGGATGTCCACCATCTACACTCAGCCTTCCCCAAGTCCGCTTGCAAAATTATACCCAATTTAGGGACAGAAATGCGCTCTCCAGCCAGCAAAACGCATACTATTAATTGGATATTACTTTTTTTTTTTTTTGTAAGATGAAAATCGATGAACATGTTTAAATGTTTTAAAAGAAAATCATTGTTTTTGAGCAACACAATGACAAGAGTAAACCTAAACTTTACTTAAAAGAAATTCCATTTAAAAGCCATCACGTAAACTCCTACGTATCTGAAACAAACACCTTGGGATCAAGGTTTTGATCAGGACAAACCCATCAGGCAATTACCAAAGCACAAATAGTATTCCATGGAGCATCTCTGCGATGATCTTAAATTCCGGTGTGTCTGATTTGGCATCTGGTTCCCAAATACAGTCAACTTCTTCCTTTGTACAAGGAACAAATCAAGTATGTCTCTGTTTTACTCTCAAAAGCATTTGTTATTGGGGTTTAGGCTTTAAAGAAACATTCTTATTAACCAATCTTCCCTATGGTCCTCCTGGAGGTTGGGAGGCTGGTAACTGTAGGCCTGAGTGGTGCTCCCAGTGGGCACTGTGAGCCCTCCCCTCCCCGGGGCTCCCTCTGGAGAGGGGTGGCAGATTTATTTCTCATCAGTTCTCCTCTACCGAGTGTGCTCCTTCCGTGTTCCTTCTCCCACTAATTAATGTGAGAATAGAGAATCAAAGAGGGTATCCCTCCAAAGAGTTGTTTTTGAAGAGTGACAAATTAATCCCCTCGGATATGCCTGGAGGCAGGCAAGATATCTTCTGTTTTGTTTTGCAAAATTCTGCAATTAGATGTGCAAAAGTTCCATTTTTAGTAAAGATTTTTGTTGACAAATTTCATCCACTTTAGAACACACACACACACACAAGCACACACGTACCTGTTTCCAGAGAACAATGCCTCAGGGAATATATATATTTTTTGGACAATTGAAAAACTGTGCAATGTTCCATTTTTTTGCCAGCTCTCCCCCTAACCGCCCCTCTCACCCCCCAGCAGCACCTACCAGAGTGCTCTGGGCCCCAAGACAGAGAGTGGGCTCGAAATTCCTCAGGGTGGTCACCACTTGAAGCTCAGAACTTGGACATCCCTTCCCTCATTGGAGCCCTAAAAGAACTGTGGGAGGTATTACTCTTACCCTCATTTTACAAATGAAGAAACAGAGCAGTAAATGATTTACTCGGGTCACCCAGACATTAAGTCAGTACTGGGGCTGAGTTTCAAACCCAGATGGTTTTACTACAAATCTTCTTCCCTCCAGCTTCTCCTGACTTCCTGAAGTCTTCATGGAAAGGAGAATGGGATCTAATGTGTGTAGGACTCCCAGCTTTACTGCAACCCTAATGAAATGAAGTCTGTGTCTCTCTTGCAACTCACAGATCAATCTATGAGGTGGAAGATAATTACAGGTCATGATTTAAAGTTTAGTATTTCATTTTCGCTGAATGCCCACAGAATTAGGACATTAGTTTCTCATAAACTAATCCCCTTAAATCAACTATGCTCTTAGTCACAAAGAAACCTTGGAGGTAAGCTATAATCACATTGGCTAACCACTATCCACTGAGGTCTTTTGTTTTTTTTCCCCCCACTTAAAGCAGATGATTTACTTATTGAAATGTCACTGAAACTAGAACACCTTTCTCCCTTCTTTTTGACTATACTTTGAGCCAATCACCCTCCCTCTGCTCCTAGTACAGAAATTGGTGCTCATGGTATATAATTTGCTTTGTCTTGGTTTTTTGGGGGGGAGGGGGATGGTCAGTTCTTTAAATCACTTGACCAGACTGAATAAAATAACACCAGGATTCTTTTTTTCTTTTTCAATCTACAAGATGGAAGGAAAACTGATATTTTCCTGCCTCACACCCCACACTGGGTGCTACTTTCTGGCACCCAATCTTCCCTGCCATGCTGGGTGGGAGGAGTTATGATTCTGATTCTTTTTCATGGATAAACCAACTGGGTCTCCCAGAGATTGAGAACCTCATCAGCAAGTGATGGAGGACTGCTGTGCCCTTGCATCCCTCCTCGCCCCAACAGCAAATTGAGAAATTCACCTGCGAGGCGCCTGAACAGAATATCCTTCTGGAAGCTTGGCTCTTCCAGTTGTGGAAGATTGGCACTATGTATAGTCACCAGTCCCTTTGTCAAGAGCGTTCTGAAGGTGGGACATCAAGAATGGAAATGCTCTACCCCTGGTCTCACTGCATTTACTTAGCAGTGGGGCCTGGATTCAAATCGAGGTTCTGTTCTTGCTAATCGTATACACTTGATACTGTATTTCTGTCAATTTCATTTAAACCAGCTTAAGTTGGGTAGCTCAAAGAATAGTGAGCTGATGGCTGAAGATGAGCTCTCTGTCCTCTGCATCTAGTACTGGACTCTGAAAAGGGAGATATCTGCAGATCTTCACCTGCTGCTAAATGCTCCATGTTAATTTTTTCTTGTTCTGTGAGTCTGATGAACGTTGGCTGAGTCCCCACTTGTCTGCAGGGCTCCCCTGACTGTTGGGCATTACGGATTTCTTCAAGTACATTGTTAGGCCCAGTTCTCTAGTCTTTAGGTTTTTAGTGTTTGTGTTTGGACAGCCTGTGAGAGGAAGCTGATGAGATGTTTAGCCAAAGACAGGACACTTTTCCAGGACTAAGATGCTAGAAACTCTGCCTAGCCTGGACCTCCAGGGACCACTGGCAATAGGACCAGAGCACTTCAGTTGCCCAATGGCTACTCTCTGCCATGCCTAGTTCAGGGAGAGGACAAATATGGGTTGATGGGATGGGGCCTGACAGTGCCAGGGACCATCCCTGAGGGTGTTTGTGCCCCATTTGGGACTCTCAGCTGGTTGTTGGTGTCAGCAGGATGGAGTTTGCAAGACCGAGAGGTGATCCAAGCTTCTGTTTGAAGCCTCCCTTTGTGGGCTTTCTCAAAGCTCACGGGGGTCCCCACAACTGGCTGGCTGCCTGGGCATACACACATTCTTTGTGGTCTGGCCCTCTTGGGCTGTGCAAATACCAAATATGATGGTTGAAAGGAGCTCTGGAACCCAGGTTTGATTCCTAGCCACTCTGTTGCTGTGTGACCTTGGACAAGTTACTTAACCTTTCTGCATCTTAGCTTTCTCATCTGTAAAATGGAGTTAATACTGCCGATCAGAAAAGGAATATGTGAGATCAAGTATCTAAAGTACTCAGTGCTTGGCACGTAGTAAGTGCTCAATAAGTGGTAGATTATTATTTTTATTAGCTGTGCATTTTGATTATACAGCTTAGAGAATATTAGGCTTAATATTATATATAAAGAGTACAGACACACACTAGAATAGGGATGAAACTTGAAAACATTATGTTAAGTGAAAGACATCAGACACAAAAGGTCACACATTGTATGATTCCATGAATATAAGATGTACAGAATAGGTGAAGCTATAGAGACAGAAAGGAGATTAGAGGTTTCCAGCGGCTAGAGAAGTGAGTGGGAAGTGACTACTTAGTGGGTAGGGGCTTTCCTTTTGGATGGATGAAAATGTTCTGGAATTAGACAGTGGCAATAGTTGCGCTACATTGTGAATGTATTGAGTGCCACTCAATTCTATACTTTAAAATGGCCAACATGGTAATTGTTACGTATATTTTCCCACAGTTGAAAAAATTGTGTAGGGGCACCTGGGTGGCTCAGTCGGTTAAGTGTCTGCCTTTGGCTCAGGTCATGATCCTGGAGCCCTGGGATGAGCTCCACGCTGTGTCTCTGTCTCTCTCTCTCTCTCTCTCTCTCTCTCGGTCTCTATGAATAAATAAATAAAATATTTTAAAAAATGTATACAGGACCCACTTCACACATCTCTGGATTCAATTCACTATTCTTTGAGATCACATATCCACCTTGACAGTCATAGAGGGAGGGTCAATCTGTGTAATCACTCTCATATAGGAATCAAAGACCTTCAATTTTTTTAAAAGATATTTTATTTTATTTTATTTATTTATTTAAGATTTTATTTATTCATGAGAGACACACACAGAGAGAGGCAGAGACACAGGCAGAGGGAGAAGCAGGCTCCATGCAGGAAGCCTGACATGGGACTTGATCCCAGGTCTCCAGGATCATGCCCTGGGCTGAAGGCGGCGCTAAACCGCTGAGCCACCTGGGTTGCCCTATTTTATTTATTTTTGAGAGAGAGAGAAAGAGAGTGCATGCCAGCGAGTGGGAGTGGGGGAGGGACAGAGGGAGAGTGGGGGAGGGAGACAGGGAAGGAGAGGGACAAGCAATTCCGCACTGAGCATGGAGCCTGACATGGGGGAGGTGTGGAGAGGACTCCTTCTCTCTACCCTGAGACTGTGACCTGAGCCGAAATCAAGGGTTGGACGCTCAACCAACTGAGCCACCAGGCACCCCAAAAGCCTTCAAATTTTAAGTAATGCTTTATAATTTACTCATATGAAACTCTATTTCTCACCATACTGTGAGGTTGGCAGCAAGAAATATTGTTCCCATTTTATGGATAACAAACTGGAGGATCAATGAGAGTAGGATTTGTTGGTAGTTGTTACACGCATAACAGTGACATTTTCTGAGTTCTCAGAGCGAACAGGTGTCAGAGGCTGGACTCCAATCCTTTTCTTCTAGTTCTTGGATCTGGGCTTTTTAACCTCTCCACTTTGCATTATACATAGTTGTTGACAGTACATTTTATATTACACATTTATTTTTATGTTATTCATTTATAAATGGTACTGGGTTAATGTTTATTCTTGGCTGACTCACAGAGAAGGGCAGATTGCGTCTTTGTGGTGAGTTTGCATTTGGACTGGTGGCTTGCTTTTATTTAACTGAAAATTACTGCCTTCACTAGGGGCCATTAGCACATCAAAATGGTGTTTGTTGAGCCAGGAAAAGTGATACATTATGCTTGCATTATTCTTTGGTCCCCAAAGACTAATTGTTGGTTTGTGTTTTTAAACACCTTTCAAGTGCTAAGAGCCCCTAATGAGTTAAATTAACAAACCATTAGGGTTAAGAATAGTGGTGTGATGTGGGCACAGTGTTCCAATTATGGCGCTGGACACCAGGATGAGACGTGTATGCAAACACTCAATCTCCTCTATTTCTGATACTATTTGACACTTGACAAAGTGTTTCCTTTTTGTTGTCAACCCATATGTCAATCCTTGACGCAAGGAACTAAAATTGCCATTTTATATATGAGGACTTTGAGGATTTAGAGAAGTGTAGTAGTGGTACGCCAACTCAAAGCTCATGAGGAGCATTTGGATGTAGATTTGGGCACCCAGGACTTCGGCATTATACTCAAGAGTTACAAAGTTAGTTGGGTTTGGGGCATACACAACACTTGCTGCATTATTACGAACTGCCCAGAGCCCACCTCAATATTGGCTTGCAGGTGACATCCCATGATTCCATCTACGGATCTGACTTACTTGCAGAGGCTAATTTCTTCATGCAACTCAGTGACCCAAGGGAGACTGGGTTAAGCACTGTAGGAAGCTGTTAAAAGAGATGTTTGGGGTGCCCCTAAAACCTGATGAAGTATTCAGCTAATTTCTCTGAGTGGATGGAAACCCAACCCTATTCCACAGAGATAAAGCAGTGACCACATTAGGGGCACCTGGAGACATTCTCTGAGTGGATATATTCCCAGGGGGCCTAGAATACCACTGTTTCGGGTTGATATTGTTAATCTCAGTTATCACCATCACATTAGCTTGCTCGGTATTGGGTGCTTAGCACATCATGCATTTATGATACTGAATCATCTCAACTGTTTTGTGGGTCAGTACTATTATTTTCCTATCTTGCAAAAGAAGGTATTGAAGTTCAGAGCAGTCGAGTGGCTTTCCTGAAGGCAGAGTGGCCACTGTTCATACTGTCCCTTGCCATACAAGATAGCCCAGCTCACCTCCCCTTTTGGGCTGTTCTAGCACCCTTGCTTGTCCTCATGATTCTGTCCAACTGAGCTCCAGACGTAGTAGACTTACCGTACCCTATCAAGCCAGGGCCAAAGCTAAGCTGAGATGGTCAGTGAGAATGAGTCAGAAGGAGGTTCAGGTCATTGACATGACCTAAATCAACCCAAGGCAGCCCTTGTATTTCAGGGCATTGGGGGAGAGGGGCCAGGATTCACTCAGAGTCAAAAGCCTCCATATTAGGGTATGTGTGTTTCCATTGTACTTAGCAAAATAAACCATCTGGCCCTGGTGGCAGTTTTCTAACCAAAGTCTAGCTCCCCAGATTCAACCTTAACATCACTATTAGTGGGGGCTGGTTGGTGCTAGGGGAATTTGGCTTCTTCTCAATATGTAATAATTGCCATTATCTTTCAATTACTTAACAAATAGCGAAGCATGGGGCTATGCTATTTCAAAAGAGTCTCCTGAGAGTACGGCTGGATATCTCCAAATGTTACCCAGAATTAGCTGAGAGAGGGCAGCCCTTTTAGTACTCACCCAGGGGGAAATGCATGCATTGTGTACTAATCACTCAAGGGGAGCCATGGCTGTTTGCCCTTTCACCTTAAGCTCTGACTTCCTACTAAGATCCAGTCAGCCCAGAAGAGATTTCAGTCAGGTCCCTTCTGCTGCTCTCAACCTAGCAGATCTACCAGAGTTTTGCAAAGATGGGGAAAAAAAAGTGAGAAGAAAAAAAAAATCCATAAATGAAAGAGCAGAGCACCTGGCTGGCTCAGTCAGTAGAGCCTGTGACTCTTGATCTCAGTATTGTGAGTTTGAACCCCACATTGGGTGTAGAGATTCCTTAAAAATAAAATCTTAAAAAAATGAAGTAGTGAGGGGAAAGAATTTAAATTGTTTGGTGTTGTGCAGACCCAAACAAATAATCAAAACTGGATTGTAGGTCTCCCCCTCCTCCCTTTGGAATCATGGTGGCTACCTTCTATTTTGGGTTTGCCAATTAGCAAGTGTTGTTAAACCTTTACTAAGAAGATGCTTTGAGCAAATTAAACATTGCCTATTTTGTTGAGAAATACACTCTTTTACAGGGTAATTTTTATTATCTTAAACAAGCACTGTGTCTTATGAGGAAGTTGAACCCCAAAAAAGACCTTTTTGTGTTATATACAAAATTTGATTTAGATTTAATGGAGGACTGCAACTTTGAAAGGAGCTTTGGTTTTTCTGGTGGCATAAGAACTAAAATTAAATTTGGGTTTAACTAAAAATCCTCAATGCATAATAAGGATTAAATGTTAGGGATCTGTCTGCCCATGCAACTTTTGATTTCATTTTGATTGGCATCTCAACCACTCAGGGCAGAAGGCACCCTTTTAATTTTCAGGAGCATGGAGACCTCAGGTACTCGGCTTGCTAGCTTTGCGTGGGTCTTTATGCCGATAAGTGAATAGCTGGGCACTTCTTGCAGAATTAAGGACTAAAAAGTAAAGGGGAGAGGAGATTACCCTTCCAGAACCCTGATTCTCACTAAACCAAAGGCAAGCCCTTTGTAACTATTGATCAGGAAATAAATCCTCTTTATTATTCCACAGGGAAACCTCTTCTCCCTCTGCTTTTCTACAACTCTGCCCGCAGATACAAGGTTTATACTAACCTTGCATTTCTTCTCACAGATCTGTCGATTTGGAACTCTCTGACCTTAATTACTGAATTCCACCCCCCCCCACTCCTCAAAACAGGAAGTGAAAATACCTCAGCTGGCAGGTTAAGCATTTCTGTCAAAGACCAAAAAAAGTTATAAACCATTTGTCCTTTTCAATTCACCCAGTAAGAAAAAGAGGGAGATATGGCAAGACTGGTCAGCCCATTGCAGCCCACATGCCTCACATTCAGTATCTTTGAACAATGTTTTTAATTCTATTCAAGAGGTAATGATGTAAGTGCTTCAGATTTTTTTTTAGTTAAAAATTAGAGATCATGACTCTAGTTGGGTTCTAAACACTTAGAGGAACTATAATTTTTCTTATTAATGCCTCACGTAGCAACACTCAACTTTGCTCAACTCACAAGTCTTTGCTCGTGGTTGCTGGTGATCAGCCACTGCAGAGGTGGTGGAGGGAGGGAGTGATGATTAGCGCATATGTTTATGTTATTTTAGTAGAAAATCCATGTGCCATTGGTAATGAATTGAAGGTTAAGTGACAATTTTTCTTTACAACCACTCTTGTCGAATAGTCTGTGAACTGAAAACTGGATTAACCTTTAATTACCCTCAACGATCTCTCAACCCCGAGACAACATTACCACTCCTACCAGTAGTATTTGCATATACAATTTAATGAGAGAAACATCTGTTTGCATATTCGCTATCATTAATACTATGCAGATGAATAGATATTCACAATGTGATAGGCATTCGTGCTGACGTCTCATTTTCTTTCTTCATTTCTAGTCTTTCTTCCTCCACCCACAGCTTCAGCTAGACTTGGATTAATTAGAATTAAGGGCTGTCTAGAGCCAACAGCCTTGTACAGGATGCACAAATGCAATGTGATCTGAATGCCTGCAAAGCCACATTTTATTCAACTGGGGAAAACACTGCTGGATCCCACGAAATGCACACTTTATAGGCCTGTGTGTATTTATGTGTGGGTCTATGTACTTGTAACAAAACTATGTTTTTCTGTCTTTAAATAATTAAAAAAGAACCCTTTGTATGTCTATTTTCGGAAATGCTTGCTTTCCTACACAGCTTTCCTCTCTGATGGCTGTATCAAATGCTTCCTATGTGGAGTTTGACAATTTTACTGCTGACAAAGCCCTTGGAGGCCAAGCCAATCAAACCTTTATTTTCCAGCCAGGCTAAGTGATTTGCCTGTAGTCGCCTTAGTGGTTAGTGATGGAGCTGAGTCTGGGGGGCCTGAGCCTCCAAACTTCAAGCCTAGTGGTTTTTTGACAGAATTGTGCTGCCTCTCTCTTTTTTTTTTTTTTTTTTTTTTTTGCCTCTCTATATGAAGTTTCAAGACACAACAGCCAGAAAACCCAGTTTATATAGTTTCATAGAAATCCTATGTGGTTACCTCTTGAAGCCATTTTAAAGATATCCATATATGTATTACATATATAAAATGCATGCTATAAATACAACCTTTCTCAACAAGCATTGTATTTTGTACACATATATGTTGATTGTTGCATATGCAAGGCTTCGATTTTTGCACTGGTCCAAAGATAACGAAAGATTGCTTAAAGATTTTCAGGGCTTTAATTTCATGGTACATTTTTCAATATGTCTTTCAATCTGGAAAAAAAAAGTGCTGCTTCTTTATGCTTTTTAAAGTAAAAACCTCCCAGTTCTAACTCCATTTCACCCCTTCTGATCATAAGCCTTGAGCCAGGCACTGTCACCCTTATAACTTCCAGCTTCTCAGCATATGCCATGGAAATTATTTTACAGAGCTACTCCCCATGACTGTATTGTCTCATCAGAATGAAGAAAATTCTTGGCTTTCATTAGTGAATCTATCCTCATTAATTCAAACTAAATGATGGTGGTGGTGAAGGGGCAGCCAGATTAACTAGCGAATACTTTGAACCATAGAAATTTTTTATGGGAATGTACTATTCTTACTTCCATGGATGTTCGGTAATTAAAGCTGGGCTGTGTCTCCAAAGGTCCTTAGGGCACACGATTAAATCATTTGGTTTGTGATTTCATATCCATTATTTGGAGGCAAAGGTGTGTTATGAAACTATTGGAAGCAATTTGTTCTCTAAGCATTTCAACATTCTCCTTAAACCTTACCTCCTTATTTATATGCTCTTCAGTTACACTATCTATAAAATAGAACACATTTCTTGGAAAAAAAAAAGGTAGAGCTTGTTCAGATAGCATCTGAGTTATTATCATTTCCAAATAAATAAGATTATTTGTAAACACATTCTCCAAATAGATATGGACATAGTGTGATCATTGGATTTAAAAAGTCACTTTTGAATACCTGATGTGAAGAGAGCACTGGGAATGAGCATTGGGAATGAGATTTCCATCTGAAGTCCAGTCCTTCTGTACAATCATTTTAGATGCTCCTGTCTCCTACTGCTGTCTGGCTAGTAATATTTACACACTAGGTGATGTGCATCCCTTCCAATTATCACTATAAATACTGTATGTGAATGCCTGACACAGCATAGGTGTTCAATACCAATAAACATTTGTTGGGTGGATGGATGGATTGATGGATGGATGGATGGATGGATGGATGGGACAGCATGAAACATCCTGACTCTGTTAGGTATTTCTAGAATCTAAAGGAGTAAGCTATTTTCAGTGACCTGAGTATGAATCCTAGTCATGGGGCAAAGTTTTGCAAACAGAGTTTTCACGATTCATGGCTTCTGGCAGTAGCTGCTCTATCATGTATCTTGAGGGCATCCAATATGGGTTCCTAATCACTCTAGAACTGCTTGGGTAGTAAAGTGTGCATACATGTGCAGAGTGAAGAGATTTGTCAAGAATCTATGCAAAACTGCACTTAACAGATGATTCAAATCCACAAATTAGTTTCCAGCAACATGGTGGCCTATATATTTTTAAATTTATGCTGAAATTTATTTTTGTTATGATTTTATGTTAGATTTGACCTATGGGGGCTCTCATGTGTTTCTGGCTGTGTTCTAGACTCCAGGATCTACATGCTCTTGGGTGTGCTGATTTATGGGTCATAAATGTATTGACTCCAAGACCGGAGGGTGAAGATGCTAGGAGGGGCAGGGCTAGGTTTCCCCTGTGGGATGCTAAGGGCCCATTTGTCCATCCACTGGTTGTACAGGCTCCAGCTATAATTGCACTTCACCTCCTTGTGACCTAGTTAGGTCAGAACTCTTGGCAAGTGATCAGGCCTCCAGTTGCATTAGGAAGTGGATGCACATATGCCTTACTGAGTTGGACAAGAGGATCCCTGGGCGGGGGGCAGACCTTGGGTTTCCATGGGCCCATCAACTTTGGGGCATTTTATACCATCAACGATCCCTCAGGATGAGGGAAGAAAATACTAGATTAACATGTTTTGATCAAAGAGATAAAATAAGCATTACTAGTACTTATTATAATGGATTGAAATCAGTACATGTGCATAATCATAAATATACATATCTTGGGGATGATCAAATTCTTTTTTAGGGATGAAGATACATGACCAAAAAAGTCTGGAGACCTCTGGTCTATGAGAAGATGCATCACATTTGCCAGGACAACCAAGTGGGGCCCTTGCCTACTACTTTCCATCCATTTTCCCATCTACCTTTTGGGTCTCAGTGTGCTGTGTCCTTGTGTCCCTCAAGGCCTGCTCTCAATTTTGGATTCTCTTTCCTTCTGCTTAGTGAGTCTTTATTTTACTTTGTAAGCTGTTTCCTGTGTTTGTGGGACATCGGGCCCTACCATCGTCTCCTCAAATCTCTATTAACAGTTTCTCAAGTTCATCACCCTTCTTGTCCTCCCAGTAGCCCGAGGGCAGAGATTGCTTCTCAGACTTTTGTGTGTGAATACTTGCAGAATGAAGGAAGAATGAAGCAAAAGTCAACCTCCAGGACAACGCTGCACCTTGTGACTCCTCTGGGTCACCAGGAGGGGTCGCTGTTGGCGCTTCCTGTGATGGGGAGAGCCGCGCATCCAGATCTTTTCTCCCACATGGTCTCTCCGAATTAGGCAGAGTGTAACCTCAGAGCCTCCTTCCACCGACCCCTTTTCTCACCCACTCACATGGGAAGGGGAGAGAGACTGAGCCAGAAGGCGAGCCAGAGCCTCTGACTGTGGTAGGATGTGTTCGTGCCTAGGATATCCTGGAAGATGAAGACTGGGAGCCCTGGGCTCATTCACGAGTCCATCCTTGTAGAGTGGATTCACAATGCTCCCGGAGGAATTGTTTGATGCTGACTTGCTTCTTCTTCCAGACCAGAGAGGCTGTTCTGGAACAAGCAGTGGAATATAAAAGGGACTATTGAAAACGTCAATGACTGAGAAACAGCAACCAACACCCATGAGCAGATTTTGTGAGGCATAAAATCACATCACTGCTTCTGAATGCGGCCGGGGCCAAGGGATTCATTTGGCTTCCCTTGGAAAACGGTATAGAAAAATGCACCGAAGGAGGCAAGAGCATTGTATTAACCATAATGTCAGAGAATGCGTTGCCATTTGCCTTGACAACTTCAGTTTGTAAAAGACAAGTAATTACGAAGGAGTTGGTGAAAATAAAAAAAAAAGAAAAAAGGTGGGGGTATAGAATGTCTCAGTCTCATCCTTTAAAATGGCTATTATTTTTTTTTTACTTTAATTCAAGGATATTTTTATACCTTAGTAATAAATTAACATTTCAAAAGTACTTTTACCTGCTGAGATGGTTCATTCCGCTAATGTGGGTAGCTCTGTGGACTCGAATAATTAGTGTAAATTGCCTTTGAATAACACAGAGCTGGGAACAACTCTAACTTGCTAGGGCTTAATGCCCCTTGCCTACAGGATGAAGAGTCCTTAATGGGGCCTGGAAAAACAACTAATACCTACAAATCAAAGGAGAAAAGCCGTTTTTGATGCATTTGTCTGAGAGTGTGAGTTTTAAACTAAATTGTTAACACTTCCTCCCTGCTGAGGGTCATGGATTAGCTAGGCTGGGAGATTCTTTGAGAATCTTTCACACTGACCAGGGGAGGTAGGGGGTTCCAAATACAAGTGTTTTCTTAACCCTAATCCCTACCTCCCTGACCAGGACAGCTCTGCATTTCCCTCTAATTAGGTGAAGAATTAGGAGGTGGATAAATGTGTTCAGGGATGAGGATAAAGTGATTAGTTCACTCCAGACCATGATCGCGATTTCTAGGCGCTACTTAGTTCCTTTCAAGATAATAACTTTTCTCTTTTTCACAAAAACGTATTCAAGCAAACCTCCAACATGTATTTATAAGCAATGATAATTACCTCTGGGCAAGCTTGGGGCAGCATATTGACAAACTATTTTTACTCTCTGCATTTGCTTAATTTTCATAACATTATTATCCTGTCGGGGACCGTCCAGAGCAGCTCCGAACCGGACCCAAGGAGTTTTATTATTTGTGCAGTCTGAACAAGATCTAATAACTTAACCCCTCCAAAATGTATTCACATTTAAATGATCCTTTCCGTGAAAGGGGGAAAGGGACACGTTGCTTAGGAGCTGTCTTCAGTAAGACTATTTTGACACTTTTTCTGCATATGATTAGATACTACCCTGTATGCTGCTGCTTCTTCTTCTTCTTCTTCTTCTTCTTCTTCTTCTTCTTCTTTGGAAGATCTTGCAGATATTCCTCACTGAAGTGTAATTTTAAACTTCAGACTGAATAAAGCACTTACTGCATAGCTCTGAACTTTGGTGGTATTAGCAAGCTTCATTGCTGACGAATATCCTAGGGCTACCTAGACCTCAAAATCAGTTAAAACAACACGGTAAAGCCAGATGGGGCCCCGCAAAGGAACGTGTCATCGTTTACACTCGGGCAATCGGTTCCAGAACTGTATACCCCACGTTGTCCTCTGCCTTTGCCAGGTGAGCTCACTTGGAGGCTGAACATCTTGCCCTCCGGTCTTACCCAGAAGGGGTCAGACCCACTGAGGATGGAACCTCAGGATAAAGAGAAGTGATGGCAACACCTAAGAAAATGTAATGTTCTTCTCCGTCCTTTCCAGGGGCGTTGGAGGGCCTGAGGCATTATTCCCCTGGGTCCTGTTGGAAGGGCTGGTGCCAGGCATCGATCCAATGGTGACCTTCCGAGACAACTTCTCCGTCTTTCATCCCTCTTGGACGTTCATCGCTGAGGACTACCAACGTACCAAGCAAACCAGAAGGGAAAGGTGCAAATGCAGATGCCGGCCTCCTGTCTCCAGGTTGGATTTCTGCGTGAGTCTCCGCTGGGCGGGAGTAGACACGGCCACGGCCTCTGGAAGGCCCATCGCATTATTATTATTTTAAGCCACTCTTCTTTGAAACTCCAGTAAGCTTTGCTTTCTCAGCCCTACAAATATCGTGGCCGGTTTAAGGTATGATGTCTGCATCATGCCCAATTACGCCATACAAGACAGATCACACTACATTAGCCAGGATTATGTTGCCTCTTGATCTTATCAGCTTTGTTTCCTAAACTACAAAAAGATCAGACACAGTGCTGGTTAGCAGTTTGGCTTAGACAATCTCCGCAGCCATCCATCACTGTCACTGGTTAGCAGGAGGCATTAGGCACAAAGCTCGGGGACAGGATGCAGCTGACGTGCTCTTCCCAAGCCAACTCTCTAATTTCACATTTAAACCAGCTCTTCGCACGCTTGCCCTTTCTTCCTACCGAAGCTTTCTTGTTCCTTCATAAGAGGAAATCTATACCCTTGGCCTTCCGAAATCTAATGCAGAACGTTGCGCAGCTCCATCGTGCGTTTGCTTGTTTTTAAATTCTTAACAACCGTAGACGAGACACAGAGCAAATGCATAAGGTTAAAATAGTCCTGAGCTAAAAAGAGGGTAGTAAGTCAGGAGCCTGAGAGAGAAGAGGCTAATTCATAGATTCAATCTGACCAACCCCATCTTCTGGATAAACCCTGGGCTCGCAATGAGAACTCTCTGCAGAAAGGATACAGCCAGGCTCCCAACTGGGGTTTAGCATCTTTTTTTTTTTTTTTTTTTAAAAAGCATCTTCTTTTTCTTCGAACTTGGGATTATTCCCAACTTGTCCCTTTCTGCTTTAAAGTCTGGCTCGCTTATTTATTTATTTATTTATTATTTATTTATTTATATTTATTTATTTATTTTATATTTATTCATTCATTCATTCATTCATTCATTTATTTATATTTATTTATTTATTTTTAAAGTCTGACTCTCTTAAATACCCGCCCCCTCAAAGTTAGCTAGGACGTCTGGATTCGGATCCACTCTGAATCAGAGCAGAGAACTCCCATCCACTCCCCCCAGTTAAGCATGCATCATGGACAGCCTCATCCGGAGATATGAAACAGCATGAGATTTGAAAACAGAATCCATTACCCTATTCGCAGTCAAAACCTGATAGGATCAAGTACTCACAGGTCTCGCAGTAGAAATATCTACGTGTCAAGTAGTAAACTTGATAATAGTTAAGAAATACATTTAATGCAGCAGGAGAGAATGCCAAACCCGAAGATTAACATTTCTGTTCCATAATTACGGGTTCAAGGAGTTCAGCCTCTTATCACTTTAGAGGGAGTATAGAAAGTAGGAGTGATCCTCTTTAATTTGTAATTATTTAACTGAAATGTGAGGTCCGGCGGCCCTATTCTTACCCTTCTGGGCCGGCAGACATTGGTATGCAGAATCCATGCGAAAGGCACAGTACACTATCAGAGGGAGACATGTTTGATTATTCTTTAAAACCAACTAAGAGAAGTTAATCTCATTGAACTTCTTTTTATTCAACAAAAGAGTTGGATGTTTCCAAGTCTAATGTGACTATAATGTTCATTAAATGGACGTCTTTACACCTTTAAATGGATTAACGGTACATCTTCACAGTCTAATTATTATACATGTCATTCAAAAAAATCACAGATCTAATTCAGGAGATGATAAAGGCCTTTCTTTTACAACTATGGAAAAGACAGTGCAGTAAATGGATGTGATTTTTATCTGTGCCACTTTTTTTTTTTAAAGGGCACATGTTGCTCCTGGGAGGTGGGAGGGAAGCACGGCCCTGAATGTGCTGGTTTTTCTGCCCTGGTAATTTTCTTGTAGAGATTTAGGGGCTGCCCGGGCCGCCGCCTGCCCCTTCCGGACTTGCTGTGCCAGGTACCTTAGCGACTCCTCCCAGCCGGGCCTGCTCAGCTAATGACTTCCGTCTGTCCGAGACAGTTCTTACTCAGATAAGCCATGAATTATGGGCGGCCCCCTTTTAGTCTTAGGCCTTTGGGGCTTCTTGCAGCTCCTTTACCCAGACCTTTCTTGAAAGCAAGGGAAATGCTCTCACCATGCTCCTAGAAACAGCAGCCCAGTCAACAGGCACACTTTTGCTATTATATCTTTGGGCCTGTGCTTGTCTCCTTTTTTATGGGGGGTGGGAGTGGGGAAGACGTTAAACCTGCTGTACTCTGGCAGTTAGTTAGGTGTCCTAAGGAGGTCACAGGCCTTGCTTGGCTCAGGTGAGTACAGAATGTTCCAGAAGTTATCAGAAATGGGCAAGGACTTTTCTTTCCTTGGGGGGCGGGGGGGGGGGGAATCTACCGGGGAGGGTCCTGGAAATCCACAGGCTTTTTTTGGCTTAAAGCTGAAGAATGACAGATTTGTCTTCCTTTACCCATTTCCTCAATATTTACTGGGAGATGATTATCCATCAGCCATGGAGCGTGGCGTCTCACATGCAACACAGACTTGAGCAGATCCAAGTCTTATTCTCAGGGTGCATTTAGCCTAAGAGACATTAACACATAATTTTGTAAATTGAGGAAGTCTCCAAGTTTTCCATAAGAGAGGGTTTAGAGTTGGCAATGGGGCTAGAAGGTGATCCTAGAGCTCTTGCTTGGAGCTTGTGCTTGCTTGGCAAACCCTAGCACTATTTGTATTTACATTGTATCTAACATGGAGTTGTTTGGGAAAGGTGGACAGAGCTGTGGGGGAAGAAATGAGGCACCTAGCTTTCCCCTGGGGTCAGCTTCCTTAGAGCCTGTCAACTACCTCCCTGCTCCCAGTCCTGGCTCCTTCAAGGTAGCCTGGGAGGGGGAAGGGGGCCCAGGTAGGATCACAGGTGGGAATGTGAAGTGTGTCTTGGGAGCATCCTCATGGCAGAGTGGAAGAAACTACACTGTGTCAGGTACTGTCCGGTGGGGAGGCCTGCGCTGCCACTTCCAGAGACAGGAATGACAGCAAGTTACCCTCTTGAAGCCTGGATTTCCTTATAAACTTATAAACAGGGATAACTGTATCCATCTTACAATGTTCTTGTGGGCAATTAGAACAATAAATGTATGAAGGGTCTAGTACAGTGCCTGGCACACAGTAGGTGTTCAGTAAACAGTGGTTCCCGTGTCCTTCCCTCTCAGCTGCCTTTGCATCCTCCTCCCCCTGCTCCCTTGCCCCATGCCCAATTATTAATCCTAATTAATCAATTAATCTTAGTTGGGTCTTACTTCCTAAACAAAGTGTAGCAGCTCAAAGCCTATCCATATATAGAGGTCTTTGCCTTTTGAAAAGAAAATTCTAGGGACGCCTGGGTGGCTCAGCAGTTGACCGTCTGCCTTCAGCTCAGGGTGTGATCCTGGGGTCTTGGGATTGAGTCCTACATCGGGTTCCCTGCATGGATCCTGCTTCTCCCTCTGCTTCTCTCTCTCTCTCTCTCTCTCTCTCTCTCTCTTTGTGTCTTGTGAATAAATAAATAAAATATTAAAAGAAAAAAAAGAAAATTCTAAAGCATTCAAAATCCCCAGGAGCAGTGGAGCAATATCCAATGGGGTTGGTGTCTGGGTACATGGACACTCTGTTGGCTTGGGTAGAACCACATGACCATAGATTCTCACCCCGAGAGGCCCCATTTCAGGCTCTGTGGTCTCATGGCCTGTACCTAAAAATTCCATCTTGGGGCTGTCCCCTGTGTGACTTGCTCTAGATTGTGAGTGAGGCTGGTGTGGCTCAGGCTTAGCATGTACTGTCCCCAGGCCTGAGCTCAGACATGGCACTCCCGCCCCCATCTCTGCTTGCCCTCTGTTCTCCTTTGTGTCTGGCATTCCATAGGATTTGACAGCAATGGGCGAGGATACTCTTAGAGATGCTGTGCTGAGACAGAAAACTCTTTCACAAATCATTTCAGATCCATGCTGTACCAACATCAATTATTAGAATTAATTGCTCCCTAAAACATAAGAAATTGCACTGCGAAGAGCCAACAGCAGCGGGGAAACTGTGAGCCTCCTCTTCTCATCTTCTGAAGATGCACGAGCAGGTACCTTGACAGAACAAACATCAGCCCTTCGTTGTGTGTAGGTACCGTGTCCTTGTTTCCAGGCTAATAAATACTGAATGAGTAAATAATTTTGTTTTCTCTTTGCGTTATAAAGATTCAGTTGTATTTGGCCAAGTAACTTCAGGGAATATCATTAAATACTTTTCAAATACTGCTTTCTCTAAGATGTATTTTGTTCTTGGAAAATGTCTACATATCAATCTAGAATGCAGAGATGGAAGGAAGTGATGTGTGAACCCGACTCTCTGCAAGAGGCTCCACGAAACTGAGTCTGTCCACTCCCAGGAGAGTAATCAGCAGTGGGTGGCACCTAAGCACCCAAGCTCGCTCGTTCATTCACTCGCTCATTTGTCTTCCCATTAATTCCAAATGGGCTGGGGATTCGATGGCATACAATGAAATATCAAATTACAAGAGTTAAAATCTTACCCAAACAAATACATTTTATAAATGATAAAAAGCCAGAAAATAATTTATTTATAAAAACCTGACTTCAGGATATTTAAAAATAGAATTCTAATATTTTATTGTATATGTATAGAGTGTATATATGAATATCATATTTATAGCCCGAATATGTAATTACATATATATAAATAATACACATATTATGTATGAGATGATAGTAACTCCAAAGGTCTATACTCATTAGCCAGCAAACATATATTATTACTTCAAGATTTTTCTCTACCAGACCATTTGGTGATGATTCTATTTTTGTTCTAGATTTATTCAATCTGTGAGATAAGAAAAGTTAAAAACCTCATCGTATTTTATGTTAATTTTGTCCTAGGCTTATCAGGTAATAGAAAACATGCTTTGATTTGTACTTTTTCAGAGACCTGACACCAGCTTCAATGCTTGGGAGGGAAAGGATCTTTGTTCAGGAAGTTACTTACTGGACAATTAACATGTGGAAACTATACCAAACAGTATGTGAAAATGCTAAGTTCATGTTGAATTTCCAAAGGGTGGAGGCTCATTCTTACAAGACCGTGACAACTCTTGGTGATGGAATAAATGGGATCATTATATTTCAGTCTCCAGGTAATTATCAAAAATGAAGCTTGGTGAATTCTTTCCTAATGGGGCCACCTGTCACCCTTCAGTCTTTGTATATAATGGCATTTTGTTTCTGAAGACCTGGGCCCCAGTTTAGCTCTTCCAAATGTTAGGGACCATGTCCTGACTCTCCCCTTGTCTTACTATGATGAATAGATACATTTTCAGCTGGTTATCCACCCTCCACCCAACATGTGATTCCGAGTGTCCAGAGTGCTTATGGCAGGTATGTAAGGCTATAGCAAAGCCAGGTGTTCCACCATCATTGTTTGCTCATTGGCAGACTGATTGCTGAGACATCCGTGTGGGGGTAGGGGTGGGGGGGTATTGGATGGTGATTTACTCACCACAGCCACACACACACCCCTTCCCTAACCCCTCCCCGTCACCTGCTGCCAGCTGCTCTGGGCTTGTGGTGGCTGCAGCAGGCTGTTGCAGAAACTCAGGGCAGGTGGGAGGCTGTGGTCAGGGCACTGGGCCTTCTGGCACCTTGCTTAGGGCCTCAGCCAGAATGCCCACTCCTCATCTTTTGTACTGACAGCCTGGCTACTTGTGCTCAAGGCTTTTCCTCTGAGGCTGGACAGAGAATGCAACTTGGCTTTGAGGTCACTTGCATGACCCACGGGCTCTTAGGCGTACAGCTGTCTGTGGATCTCTGGTCGACGATTCAAGACTTATCTCTACCAGGGCATTCTGTGACAGCCCTATTGTCACCATGGATCTGTTTGATCTGTCAGGAAGAGCTAAACCACCTCCTCATATGTTGTGTTAATCTTGTCCGAGGCTTATCAGGAAATCGAAAACATGCTTTGATTTGCAGTGATGCAGAGAGACCTTTGCATAGCACATTACCTCCTGGACAATTTCCATGTGGAAACTATACCAAACAGTATGTGAAAATGGTAAGTTCACATTGAATTTCCAAAGGGCAGAGGCTCACCCTTCTCTTTCTCACAGGAGCTGGCATTGTTTGTAACATCATAACAGCTTCAAATGGCCCATTCTTCTAGAACACGGTGGCCTCCATGTGGTGTGGCCCGTGCACTGTCATTCCTGGGGATCCCCCTTCCATAGGCAGAGGTGTGTGGGCAGAGGACCAGGCAGGTCCACGTATGTGTGGATTTGGGTTTTTTTGTATAAATACAGTATAGTCCTGTCCATGTATTTTCTGTTCCTTAGGACTTCATAATGTTTTCTTTCCCTTGGTTTACTTTATTGTAAGACTACAGTATAAAATACAGACACAAAATACATGTTACTATTTATGTTATTTGTAAAGCCTTCAGTCAACAGTTGGCCATGGTAGTTACGTCTTTGGGGAAGCTAAAGCTATATACGTGGATTTTCGACTGTGTGGATGGCAGGGTCAGTGCCCCCAAACACCACATTATCTAAGAGTCAACTGTACTTTCATTAGGTCACGCCTTGTGTTTAGTTGTCTCAAACAAGGGGAAATAACCTCGAGAGTCTTTTACATTGGAGAGATGATGCTTTCTCATTTGAATGAGAAGTACCTCTCTGAGCTTGGGAGTGAGGGTACAAAATACCATTCGAGTCCGGGGGTTGGCAATTGGAAGGCCTGGACCATCCAAACGCTTTCCTTACCTCGAGAATTACAGCCCTAATAGGTCTGTATGGGTCAGGAACCGCAACACTATGGGGAAATATAATTTCACGCTAATTAGGATTTTTCACAACCCACTTCCTGATGCAAACTGTAATCAGTAATCCAAAGTGTTCACTCCTACCACAGGGAGATCGTCAGTACTTTCCTCTATCACCCAAAGACTTCCCTGCCGCAAGCTGAATGCAGAGCCAGTGAGCGCCAAATTGACATTTTCATCTAGTTAAGTCTCAAATTCTCTTGCAAGTGATGGTTCTTCAGAAACATCTTCAAGTTTCCCTTCCTCTCCCCCAGCTGGACGAGGCACAGCCACGCCAGCCCCCTTGTGGCGAAACTGCCACGTCCTCCTTCAGCAGGTGGTGTGACTTTGACCACAGCCCCCAAGTTGACACCTGTTGAAATAATAGTGGAACCACATTTGTAACTAATCGCAACCAAGATGTCAACTCAATTAATCTGACAATAGGACAGCCCAGGAGACTCTGTTCAGGCCCAGGCTCATGCTTCCAGTCAAGTCCAGGCTTGTTGTCTATTATCTAACAAGCCCAGGACAAAATTAACACTAAATACAAGGTAATTTAATTAACTCCTCCTATCCCAGCAGGCAGGTCCCAGCACCCCGGGTGCCCCAGGCTTTCCAGCAAGCAGAAGAGTGTTGTACCCCCAGCGAGTAAACACTTAGGTCGTGCTTTCATTATTTTAAGTGGGTGATTTGCAACTAAGGATCTCCCTGAAATTCCTTAGAGCACTAAAGCAAAAGCACCGTCTTTTCTCATCCTTCAGGACATGGCAATAAATTGTATGAAAATCATTCACAGGAAAACTTACCTTGTAAAAGTCAGGATTCTTCAAGGAATACGTGTGCTTCCTGGAGAGAGGAGACAAAGAGTCAGAGACAGAGCTGAAGATGCTGGTTTAAAAGGAACAACAAGAAGACAGTCTGAAAGGTTCAAAAAAAAAAAAATAAGGAAGCCATAATAAATATAAGAAAAAACACAGTTTGCAAAATTGTTTTATTATCGAGGTCTTCCTTAGGCAACACAAAGGCTTCTTTTAGTTCCTAATTTCAACAAAGCTGACCCTTGCCTTCCTCATCCCCAGTGAACTGCACAACCATCTGTTCAATCATTCTTCCCATTTTCCTGCTCTCCAGTATTAAGCCAACACAAAGGATGTGAAGCAACAGGTTATGAGCATTATGAACGCAAATGATGGCTCTTCAGTCTGTAAAGGTGAATGAGCCAAGTTGAAAAGGCTGATGGGAGCAATGAGGCATCTGATGGCTGTCAACGTTAGCAAGCTGAGCCCATGACTTGTAGGCAGATCGCCACTGGAGGTCGTCGGGGAGAACGTGGGCTTTTCACGGATGGCCGTGGAGTGGAGGACAGTTCGCTGGAAATCAGGCCTGAGTTCTCACCTGGGCCTCCTGGTGACTGGTGACAGCCCATGAGGAAGGCTGGCTGGGGCAGTGTTGTGTGGCTTTTCTCCACGTGAAGCCAATTAGATTAGGCACCAAAGCAATGAGGAGTTTGATGCGCATATTCAAATGTAGATGAGAAAAGGTATCTGGGTCAGGAATACCAGGTCAATAAAAGCCTGCAGATCTCATTAAAAGGTACATCAGCAGGAGGAACCGAAATCATTAAATATGTTAATTTGCAGCGAGGAAATGAAAACTTTGGGAGAAGCCAGTAGCTGACGGGAGCCCCAGCCACCCTGGGTTTTCATCATGGCTCCATGCGTCCGTCCTCTGCTTAGGCAACCGGGGGTCAGTTTCCTGGTCTCCTCTGTCAGGGAGTTGGAGGGCATGATCTAAATAAAGTTCACCTTGATGCCATTTACTTGGTAACTCAGGATCCTGGACACATTAAGCAGATGCTTCCCAGCCAGGGCTGCACATTAAAATTACCTAGGGACCTTTAAAATATCTCAATGCCCAGGCCTGTCCCAGACCAATTCAATCAACATCTCTGGGGTAATCCAGGAATCAGTATTTGTTAAAGATCTCCAGGGGATTCCACTGTGGGGTTAAGACCCAACCACCAAAATCACATTCCTTCTAATAAATAGGAACTAGAGACCCCTAAGCAACTCCCACCTCCCCAACTCCACCATCTTTGAGAAGGGATCAAACCAGTCCCTCAACTTCATGTCTCACTTTCCATTTCCTGGCAAATGGCTCAGGAAAAATTGGAATCTGGTGACAGATCATGGGTAGAGCTAACAATAAGTTCTAGGGTCCCTAAAGCTGCCCCTTGGCTTTCTGATGGACAGAGCTGGAGAAAGCAGCATGGGCCACCCCAGCAGGTGAATAAGGTGTGGGCTGACGGAACATATAGAGCTACCAGACTTTACTTCTCAGACTGGGGGGTCCCCAGCATGGGCTGTTCTTACTAGCCTCATGTCTTTTGCAAAACCACTCTCATGGTATGTACATTGCCCTTGACTTCTGTCCAGGAGGAAGAGAAGATGGTGGCCCATGAAAAAAACACTCGCTATGGAAAGTGGGTTAAAGTGAGCTACTCTTTTAGGCAAAGTGTACCATATTGAATAGTGTTCATATTCTTCCAGGAACCTAAGACTCTGACCTTATTTGGAAGTAGTGTTAATACAAAGGTCGTTAGTTAAGATGAGGTCATATAGGAGTAGGGTGGACCCAGTGTAACAAGTGTCCTTATAAGAAGGGGTGCTGAGAGACGCATGGGGATAAAGCACATGTATTAGCCCTCCAGGCCTGCCATAGCAAAATGTCGTGGACTGCAGGCTGAAACAACAAAAATTTGTTTTCTCACATTTCTGGAAGCTGAAAGTTCAAGGTCAAGATGTTGGCAGATTTAGCTTCTTAGGCCTCTTGTCTTGGCTGCCTTCTTGCCATGCTCTCATATGGTTGTCTTTGCCTGGTGTCTTGGGGTCCTAATCTCCTTTCTCCAGGCATATTGGATCATGGCCCCATTTTTACCTGATTGCCTTTTGACAGGCTCCTATCTCCAAGTATAATCACATTTTGAGGTCCTAGGGGATAGGGCTTCAACATGTGAGTCTTGGTGGGGACATAACACAGCCCATAACTCCATGTGACAACAGAGGCAGAGATTAGAGTGATGTGTCTCGAAAGCAAGGAACTCTAAGGATTGCCACAAACCACCAGAAGCTGGGAATGGGCAAGGGAGGATCCTCACGTAGAGCATTCAAAGGGAGCAGGGACCTGCTGACATGTTGATTTTGGACTTTCAGTCTCTGGAACTGGGAGAGAATAAATTTCTGTTGTTTCAATACCCCCTGCCCCAGTTTGTGATGATTTGTTACAGCAGCCCCCCAAAACATAGACTGCTTGTCTTATGCTTTTTTCTCTGAGTTTCTGTAACATGATTTGAATGTCTAGACACAGTGACAAGTCGTGCCCTCTAGGTAAGCTTGTGCTATCACTGTAGGTCACAGCTCAGGGCACCAGGAGAGCCCTGGGGGTGGACTCCTCACCTGCTGCTGGGCCACTGTCACTGCCACACTCTCCACACTTCCCAGAGCGGAGCCTGGGGAAGGCTAGGCACAGGTGGGAGAGGTGCAGGGTGGACCTGGGGGGAGGGTGAGGAGCGATGCCTCTTATCAGTTCTCACTGTTTCCTGAGGGGTTGTCCCCTGAACACAGTCCTGGCTGCAAATCACCCAAACTCTGCCTGGGATCCGCCTTCACCCTGGGCCTAGGGCCACTGTAATGAAGATCTGTTGCGTCTTTATTGTCCTCCCAGCATCTAGCCCAACCCAAGCTCCTGTGTGAGAAGTGACCACTGTCCCCAAGGCCCTGTATAGACAGAAAGCACTCAGGCCAGGCTGCAGCAGGACTGCAAAGTGACAGGTCAGCACGTGCACCCACATTATCCAGCAGGGTAGTTTACAGGAGATCAGTGTGCTTCCCCCACCCCTGCCCCAACCTCCTATAGCAGAATCCAACTGACCAGCTTTGGATGACATAGCCATGCGAGTCACTGAGGAGGGGACGTGGGCTCACAGAGACCACACAGGGAAAAGTGTCTTAAGAAGAAACTTGGGGGCAGCCCGTGTGGCTCAGCGGTTTAGCGCCGCCTTCTGCCCAGGGTGTGATCCTGGAGACCGGGGATCAAGTCCCACACTGGGCTCCCTGCATGGAGCCTGCTTCTCTCTCTACCTGTGTCTCTGCCTCTCTCTCTCTCTCTGTGTCTCTCATGAATAAATAAATAAAATCTTAAAAAAAAAAAAAGAAAGAAAGAACTTGAGCTGCTAACCACTGAGTGTGGTGACAATCCCCAGATGCTTCGGTCTCTCCAGTGGGTCTTTCAAAGAGCTGAAGGCTGTGCCCACGGGCCTCTGGTTTTCTAAAATACCAGGGCTGGTGTGCCGTGGACCAGCTGCCCATCATCTGCTGAATGAACAAGTGAATGAAGGTGCTTAGACGGGGAGCGAAGGTGCAGAAAGGCAGCTCCCGTGAGGCATTTTGCACAGAGGACGTCAGCAGCCCTGGACTCTGCTCCGGCTGCCTCCAGCCACTGTGGGGCTTTGGAGCTGTCGCCTCCCCTCTGAGTCTCATGAAAGGAGGGAATTAGGATGCAGGCCCTGCCCTAGTCTAGGGCTTGGTCACTTTTCTTTACCCAGTGAAGGTAGCAGGGGTATGCTTTTCTTCTCTTGCTTGCTGTAGGCTTCTGACCTTGCAGATGAGCCCACATGTGTACATTAGGCCCTTGAAGCCTCTTTGCAAGGAAGTGCAGCCCTGTGGGGGAGACCAGGCCATCCCAGCATTCACTCCTCCAGGTATCTGCGAATAAAGAGAAAATAGAAGGTTGTACAGAACCCAGGGCCTGGGGCCTGGGCTTAAGAATGATTTGTAGGGACGCCTGGGTGACTCAGTGGTTGAGCATCTGCCTTCATCTCAGGTCGTGATCCCAGGGTCCTGGGATGGAGCCCTGCATCAGGCTCCCCACAGGGAACCTGCTTCTCCCTCTGCCTGTGTCTCTGCCTCCCTCCCTGTGTCTCTCATGAATTAAAAAAAAAAAAAAAAAGAGAGAGAGAATGATTTGGAAACGTAGGAGGAAGGGAGAGAGGGCCCGGAGGAGCGGAGGGGTCCCAGAGTGGAGAGCTATCCCAATTAGATCCACCGCAGGCCGCCTTTATCCCTGGCAGGAAGCACCCCAGCAACGGATGAGTGACAAGAAGCCGCTGAGAGGTGCTCACTTTTTCAAAGGCAAAATGCAATTTGTAAACAATCAACATCTTAACAAGCTATAAACAAGCAGCCCCGACTTCCAGCAGATTGACTGATGCTTGAGGGACTAAAATTCGCAATGTTTTTCCAAACCAACTTCTTTCATTTGTGGCCTGGTATTCATTAGGACAACAGGTCCCCACGGGGACCACTTCCCCTCGACTTCTGACCTAATGATGTGGGGCTGGGGTCCAGGCATCTTGCCGACGTGGGTGTGGGCCCAGCGTCGTTCAATCTGGTCTCCTTCCCTTCCTCACCACGCCGGCCCTGAAACGCGTAGGATAGGAGATGTTTGTTTTGTTTTAAAATTCTAGTGTTTCAAAAATCACCCATCGTTTATCACTCATCTTAGATGAGCAATTGTAGGTCGATGCGGGCTGGATGCGTTCCTCCCACCCCCTCCCGCCCTCCCCTCGCCCGCCCTCCCCTCAGCTCCCCCCACCCCCTCCGGGGAAATCAAGAAAAACAAGATCCTACTTGTCCAGGCCCTCCGAGACTCCTCAGAATTGCTGGAATCGTCACAATAAGTGGTAGTAATAGAACCATATACAGGACTGTAAATACAAACGGCTCGGTGGAGTGGCAAAAAATAATGAAGTAATTAGGTGAGCTATTATCAGCACCTGTGACTGATTGGTACGCGCGCATTTCTGGCTTTATTATATTATTATTTGTCAGGGACAATAAGCAGATTCGGAGGTTGCGTCACTTCTGGCCCCGCACCCGGCTGGCCTCTCCCAAGGGCCCCCCGCCCACCGCTCACCCCAAGGTGCGAAGCCAGGGTTGGGGAGACGTGGGTGCAGCTCGTGCAAACCCACGGTGGGGAAACGAGAGTCCTGCTTCCCAGCCCATTAGGGGTAATGCCACCTTAATGAGCCATTGATGTGACGCCTACCAGGTGCTATTTAGCGCACCATTTCTGGGCTAAGCGTGGGTCCTGGGCAGACAGACAGACCCCAACCCGCTTGTGAGACAGCCGGGGGATGGAGACTTTCCAGACAGCTCGCTGCTGCCTCGAAATGGAAGTGGCCGTTCAAATGCTCCACCTGTCATCTTGGACCATCCTGGTTGGGACTTCTGCACAGAAGTGCCCACTTGCCAGTAATAATAATAATTCGGTGATGATAGAGTTGACACAGTCTTAATGCGCACCAGGCCCTTTCTAAGCATTGACCACATGTTCATTTACTTAGTCCCCATAGCAACCCAGAGAGATACTGTTATCTATCTCCCTTCTTTTACAGATGGGGAAACTGAGGCACAAGGACATTGGAGAGACTCACCCAAGGTCACAGAACCAAGACTCCAAGCCGGAGAGTTTGGTGGCAAAGTACACACTCTTCCTTTTTTTTTTTTTTTTAAAGATTTTATTTATTTATTTATTTGAGAGCGAGAACATGAGCAGGGGCAGAGGCAGAGGGAGAGGAGGAAGCAGGCTCCCCGCTGAGCAGGGAGCCCAACGCAGGGCTCGATCCCAGCACCCTGGGATCATGACCTGAGCTGAAGGCAGATGCTTAACTGACTGAGCCACCCAGGCGCCCCAAAGTACACACTCCCAATCCTCTGTCCAGTGCTCTTGCTCAGAGGATCCCTTACAGGGCTATGGACCAAGGGATGCCCACCAGCATGTCTGGCGGAGAGAGGGGAAAAAGTGGGAGAAGGGTCCTGCCAAATGCCAAGGCAAGAAAGCAGCTTCTCACAGACTTGCCAACAGACTTGGGTCACCGGCTTCCGTTAGCAGGGGACGGTAGACTTCCAGGTACAACGGTCGTGTGCGGCAAGGCACGGAGCACACTTCCCATCATGAGCTAGAGAAACGTGTGACGGTTGCAGGATACAGCCCTTCTCTGGGAGCCACAGATGCACTCAGGCTTCTCCCGGGCTTCCTGCCACCCAGAACCTCTTGGAGTCCACAAATTTGACTAGCTTGTTATCTTAAGGATTTAGTTTTTAAGTCAGCTGAGTTTGTTGGATTAAGCCAGGTGATTCTGTTTGGCAAGTTTTGCTCCAGTGGGGGGTGGAGTCGTTTGCCCCCACCCGGTGCCACCCAACTGCCATTCAGAAGGAAGTTGAGCGGAGGATCTTGCTGGGTGACCTCAGGCGGGTTACCCAACCTCCTTGGACCTCAGTTTTCTGATCTGTAAAATGAGAATAATGATCCCACCTTCCCCATAGTCTGACTGTGGGGATTAAATGAGTTGACAGATGTTAATCACTGATGACTATTATCCCATGAAAAGGCAGACTGACCGTGGAGCTAAGGAATCTGAAGCTTTGGCCTCCTTGTCTTGCACGTTTTCTCCCACACGGCACTATATTTTGTATTCATCATTATGTCTATTTTTCTTAAAGAGGGTCCCAGACTAGATCCACTCTGTGGTTATCTAAGAAAGGAAGCGTTTGGTTTGGAAAGCAGCTACAGTCCTGCCTAGCCCCAAAATGTGAAGCGTCTAGGTCTTGCCCATGAAAATATGCGTGGAGGACCCTCCTTTGTGGACAGGGACATAAATTTCTTTCTACGAAGACAGGAGGCTGTAGAGGATGGTAGATGCTAGGCTCGTTATAAAGGGACCAACTCGACTCCCTTTGCCATGGACTGTACCAGTTTTCATGCCTAAATTTAGCACCAAGTCCCAGAAGCCCCCTTGGGGCTGGGCACATGGGGACGGTTGGTCAGGTTGCTTGTTGAGCACAGAAGCATATCGCTGACATTCGCCACAGAGCTTCCGGGCAGCTGCATGTCTGGCGCCAGGCAGGTTCCCGGTAATTATTTGCTGAGGACAAGGTGTGGCAACCACCCATCGGGCCCGATGGGCTGGAGGAGGAAGAGCGCGTGGTGACCTAGGATGGGCAGGTGGATTTCATGGAAATACAGCGTGAAAACCAAGCCTGTGGTGGTGAAGTTGGGTCAGGAAAGTACCACTCTCGGGGGAGAGGCTTCTGGAATGTGGCATGTGCCCAGACCTCGATGGTTTCTGTTTACTTCTCTGTACCTGCTGACAAACAGCAGTTCTCCTGTTTAAAATCTCCACCTTGTTGGTGTTCTGGGCTCTGAATCAATGCCCGCGTCCAGGCCGAACCCTGACTACGAGCTGCATGTGGCCGGGGGTAAACGGTGCCCCTGGCTTTGGGCACACGGGCTGCTCAGGCCCCGGTTGCACACGCTGTGCAGAGTCTTCCAATTACCCGAGGACTTCGAGATCAAAGAGCCCAACTGCGCTTCACAATGGAAGAGGAGGTCTTAATTTTACTTTGTGCTACACCCTCCAGCCAGACCGTGCAAAATGATGCATCGCACTGAGCCCTGCACCTTCCTGAAATCGTCTCCGTCTATCCCAGCAACAGCTCCATAAAGTGGATGGGAGAGTTTTTGTTTGTTTGTTTGTTTGTTTGTTTGTTTGTTTGTTTGTTTTGAGAGTCAGGTATTTTAAAGAACAGTATGATTCTCACTGGACTGCTCAGGACATCATGGCAATGCCAGATGCTTTACCCGCCGGCTCCTACCTCGCCACGGGTAGAGAATTTTCAAATTCTTATTTATTTTTATTCTCAGGTATACTTAGAGGTGTACTGTTGGCGGGTGAGGAAAATTGTGTGCATCAGCCCTTGGCTGAGCTGTGGCACAAACACAGGAGACTCGATGGAAAACAGGGAAGCCGGCAACACACCAAAGGCTGGAATTTTGCAAATTTTATTTTTCTGCTCCCTCGTGATACAGTTAGGATTTATAGGGAGGCACAGCACAGCCAAAAATCCGTCTGATTTGCTTTTAAGTGATAATGTTGGTTAATGGGTAGATATTCCAGAAAATGCAATGACTTTGAACATTTAAGATTAAGGAAAACAGGTTTCGGGGGGAAAATTCTTTGTAGATATCTAAATATGTAGGCAACGAGAGAGACCTAAGCCCAAAGATATGATTTGTGTTTACATATCAGTATTTTTTCTAGTACATCTAGCTTCCAGACAATGGATTTTTTTTTTTAAATTAAGGATAGTGCACTGAATTGATGAAAAATTGCAGAATTTTTTGATTGGTGACTTCATCTGTATAATAATCAGGTCCTTCATGTTGCTACTTGTTCACAGCCTTTTCTAAAAATAGATGATAGATACCTTAAATTGATCACTGTTTCCCTTAGAATAAATAGCCCTTTAACAAAGAAGGGGAAAAATAAACGTTTGAGATGTAGCTTAAGCTTTATCACAATGTAGGGATCAGGATGATGGTTCAAAAGGCAAATGCAAAAATACCTTCTAGGCTGAGCACCGTATTCCAAAAGCATGTATTTATAATGGAAATGGATTTTAACGCGAAGGGGAAATGAGCTTGTAGGATTTTCAATTTTGGAACTAATATGCTAAAATCATTTCTTATTTGATGGTCTTAAAAAGCAGTTCACATTACTTTGAAAGCCGCATTTTCCAAGCAGTGTAAACGCACTACTGTAGAAAACTAGAACGAAGCAAAATTCCTTGGTCTGGGAGATTCCTAAACAATCCATCTTAATTTGAGTTGTTTACTCTCAAATAGCAAATGTTCTTCCAGACATTCCATTGTATCTATACACTGCTTATTTAATGATTTTTGGGGGGGGGGGTGGAATTTACACCTCAATGACTTACTGCCTCATTCTGACTTGTCTCGGGGACCTTTAAAGTGGATACCCTGGAAGAAGGACTCAAAGTGTTCACTCCGTTTTGGACTGCTTGACGCTGCAAACCTGGAGACACTTCCTTTCCATCACTAATTTTGGATTTCTTGATTCTTTCACTACAGTAGCCCTAAATTAGAAAGTTGACTATCAGATTGTTGGTAATTGTGAAATGCGACATTGCAACCTGGGGCAAAGCCTCACCATTATGCACACGTGTAAGAATTAGGCTGTCTTATGAATGAGCACCAAAGGCTGGATGCCGTCAGACACCTGCCACAGAATCTCCCCCCTGTGCAAATCCGAAGCGCTAAGCAAGTCGTGGAGGTCACGGTCGGATCCTGGATCTCTGTACACAGGGAAAGTTCCTGTGGGGAAAATGTAGCCGGGAATCTCCTGCTCCTTACCTTGCTTTAGAAACCACATGTGTCGCAGGCAAAGTTTTCTCCAGTTGCTTTCCAGTTTGGCTTATCAGGATCCAGAAAGAAGCAGTTTCCCCGACCAGGTACTTCTTAGCTGTTCCTCAGGACACAGAGGTTTGGGGACATAATGTGGCATGCCCTCTTCGGTGTTCCCTCTCAGTTGAAAGCCTTGAGGATGGACAGATGTACACTGGCGGCGCGACAGGCGGTGCAATTTAGAGCCGACAGGCTTGCTCCCAAGTCCTGTGCCAATGGAACGAGCACAGTTTCATGTGTCGCCACTAGATGGCGGATGACACCCGTTTGTATCAGCCACACTCGGGCTGCCCATCTGTCAATAACTTAGCAAACCTGTCCGAAAACCATTCCTCCAAGACAACTTCACTAGGAGATTATTACGACCACTTCGCCCTTTACAGAGAAATTTAAATGGTTCTGATTTATGCTTTGCAAGTAGAAGAAATCCTCACTGGAAGAGAACATACTGGGAAGTGTTCTGTTGCATTTGCTATGCATCAACCTTAATAAAGGCTGGCACTTCCCGCTGAATTAAGACACAAATGTGAAATGTCAGCGTGTAGCCTACCTGTTTATCTACCAATGCTTCCACGTGCATTTATTAAATGTCTGTTGTATGCAAGATGTTACTTGTGCTTCTAAAAAAAAAATACCGAGAGAACGTTTTATTACCAGAAATCGATTATAAGTATCAGGAAACCATCCGAGGCACTTTGTAAATTCTCTTTCCCCTTACAGCAAAAACACAATCCCCCTTGCCCTAATAAGCCGTAAACTCCTGTAAAGAAAATAAAGTAATAAAATAGACAAGCTGTGCAGCGGGGTCCGTTTTCTCTTTTGCTTCCGTAGTCACCAAGTATAGGAACAAGATACTTCACGGCAGTTTTTTTTTTCCTTTCTTTTTTTTTAGTCTGTTTGCTGATGGGCTTTAATAATAACACTGGCTTTATCGCAAAGTGTTTGGGAGGACGTGAGAAGACCCCTTTAAAAGTTAGCTCCACACCTGTGGAGGTAATCCAGGAATCTCTAAGATCCCTTCCACTTTTAAGAAGCAATGATTTAAAAAAAAAAATGAGCATCTGAATTCTTTCAAACCCCCTCAAACTAGGTGTGATATTGCTTCTTAGCCAGCCTGTAACCAAAAGAAAAGAACGGTCTCATTTTAGAGTTACAGGCTGTTTGTTTGAACTGAAGAATTAGTTGCATTTCAAAATAAAGACATGCCTAATGAAATGATTAAAACATACAGAGCATTAAATTATAAGCAGATGGGAGTAGGGCGGGGGGAGGTGAGTTTACTAGAGAGCTGAGACCAGTAAAGCTGACAGCTTTGGGTTTTTCTCCACAATACAGAAGAGGATTGTTTAAGCAACAGAAGATAAGAACACAACGCCTGAAAGACAAATCTCTCTCTCTCTCTCTTTTTTTTTTTTTTTTTTTTGTGATAGACAACAACACACAAGAAGAGCCAGAAAGTAAAGTGCATGTGTGTTATAAGTGTTCAAAGAGATGGCCACTGTTAGAGGAAGGTGGGTATTCACAGTGAGGCCTGGAAGAGAAACTGGGAAATCCTCAAGTGTATCAAAGTAGCGAGAGGTCCTAGGAAAACGCAGAGGATCAGACAGGCCCAGAATAAGTCACGGCTCAGGGTTTGGATTCTTCACGAGAGAGTCAGACATCAGCCCGGCTGTGGTCTGGTCCCAGTTATTCCTGAAACGCCTTCTCTCTTCCCTCCTCCCTGAAATTTATCATTTTAAATGCTGCTCTGTGTAGTTAAAAGATACTGGTTTGATGAGATGGAGTTTAGAACAGCTAAAAAAAGAAGTTCAGCGAATCGGAGCTGTTCATAGACTGTGCAAATTGTGTCTGTTAAGTGGCACTTTATGGTTCAGCCGAATCCATGAGAGTTTTATCTTGAATTTCTATCAGGCTGCATTCAGCAGGAACTGGTTCCCTGGAAACGGGCATTAAAAAAAAAAAAAAAAAAAAAAAAGGAAAATCTGTGTTGTGTCTCTATCTTTCCTGGCTATACAATGGCAGTTTCGACCCATTTGAGCTGCCTTCCCAAACAGTGGCACTGATTGTCTTCGACTGTGGGTTAATGGATGTAGGTCTAGAGATAAAGGAAATAAACCCTCTAAGATTTTGTCGAATTTTAAAAAGGCATCTCACCTTCCTAAGTTGTGTCTCTTCTTTGTCCTGGATGTCTGCGGGGGAGAGGACAGCACTGCTGTGGCCACCGTGGCTTGCACCCGGGGCCGCGGCCCAGCTCAGAGTGAGGGCACAGGGCACTTTCAGAACTGAAATCCGTTCTTGCTTGAATCGCAGAAAGAACACCCTTGAAGAGGAGTGTGGGGCACGCACACACTCTCTCTCTCTCTCTCTCTCTCTCTCTCTCTCTCTCTGTCTCCAGGGAGGAATTTGCTGTGCTCACTCTGCTCCAGGTAGGACCCCGGGCCTCCCATCGACACCAGCTGCCCGTGTGGGTCCACCGCCCTTGTGTGCTCAGCAAACCGACCGATTATAGGGGAATCTTGTTTCTCCAGCACCATCTGCTGACACTGAGCACTGCTAGAGCCTAAAGTTGGAGGTGCAAGCTATCGATTTCACTCTGCCTCATGCCTTATTAAAACTCTCTGCGCCACCTCTGCCGGGAGACAATGGCTATGTGTTCAGGAATTGAGGGAGTAGGTCTGCTCCCCAAAGAGTTTGTCCCATTTACTGGGAAGGTTGGGGTTCAGTGGGGTGCCTAGCCCCACCAACCCCATTGACCTGGTTAGGGAGAAGCGACGCCCTTCCCCCTACCCCCTGCCACCACCCCCAGCCACAGTAAGTTCTTACCCTTTTCTCTGGGGATGGCGCTAGAGAAAAGTTTTAAAAGTTCTGTTGAATGTGTCCTATAGTAAGCCTCATCCAGTCCTTGGCAAGGAATGGACCGTAAATGTAGAAAGTTAAAATTTCTCTATAAAAATAGTTAAGAAGTATCTACTGAAATTCTACCTATAGAGATGCACTCTGTGGAACTTGGACATTGTTCCCATTCCTCTATGAGAAAATAACATTCTTGAGGAGATTAACACCTTTTACCTTTATTAGCTCCTGGTCAGTGGAGGGTTAGGCCCCCCACCCCAAAGCTGGGACGGGGGGCGGGGGGCGGGCGGTGAGGATCTGGTCGCCAGCTTAAGTGAGGAAATGAGATGGAACCGACCAATGTGGGGACAAGTATGGGGAGAGCTGTACTCCTGGTGGGGACAGATGCGACATGAGCTGCTTCGTCCCTCTGTGTGCACGGGGCTCTCCAAGGTCCTCCAGGAGCAAAGGATGACAGCACCTCTGCAGCCGGATTGGGAGGACCCCAAGCCCTGATCCGAGGCTCTGGCTCCGTCCATGTGAGCACTTCGGGTTTTGCCCTCGAACAACTCAGTTGAGCGGTCGTCCTCATCCTTGTCCTCCTCCCCCCATCACCATCTTCACCATCACAGCAGTAGTGGAGGCTAACATCTGGAGGCTTACCACAATCGAGGTGCCGTTCCAAGCCCTTGGTGAGCATCATGCCATTTCGGGCTCCCCATCTCCTGGGAAGTAAGAGCCGTGTTCACCCCAAGTCCGGGGAAGAATAGAGCTGGCCCACAATACGACCCGGGGAAGGGCAGTCATAGCCGGCAAATCCGTATGAAGCACTTGCTTGGGAGCCACCCTTCGGAAGAGGGCGGAGGTCCTGAAGGCTGACTCATCACTCATTCACCTTGCACCTGTGCAACGTCCTTGCGGCAAGGTCGGCGGCTGCTCTGCAGGGCTCGTGCACCTGCGTGGCACATTGGGCATAGAAAGGCCGGCTGAGGGGCTCCTGGGTGGCTCAGGTGTTAAGCATCTGCCTTAGCTCAGGTCATGATCCCAGGGTCCTGAGACTGAGCCCCATGTCAGTCTCCCTGCTCAGTGGGGAGGGAGCCTGGTTCTTCCTCTCCCGCTCCCCTTGCTTGTGCTCTCTCTCCTCTCTCTCTGTTGAATGAATAAATAAAATTTCTTTAAAAAAAAAAAAAAAGAAAGGCCGGCTGACTCAATTTGCAGGGAATTTGGAGACCTGGGTTGGCCACTCCTTGCCCTGGAGACCTTGCCTTATGACAAGGGGAGGAGTCACAAAGTGATGGACAAGAAGGGAGAGGAGCACAAAATAGGAGCCACAGACATATACCTCCCAGCTTCCAGCAGTGGTTCTGGGCCCTGGGGCACCTGAGGAGGTGGTTAAAGATGCAGGTACCTGGGCCCCATCCCCAGAGATGCTGATGTGCTGCGTCTGGAGTGGGCCAGAGAATTTGCATTCTTACTGAATTTGCATTTTTACTGAGTTTCCTGGTGCCTCTGATGCTGAGGCCCACGGACCTCACTGAGAAACAGAGACCTAGAAGAGACAGGTCAGGTCAGAGTGGACTAGGGTTGTGTTGGGAGGGGGAGGGGGTCCTCCCAAAGGAAGGGGAGGCTTTGAGTGGGCCCTGATCTTTATTGCCACTAAGATCATCTATCTCAACTCTTCACCTGATTAAAAACGGGATTGCAACCAATTGAAATGAAGGCCCCATGTTTTCCAAACACATAAAACACAATTCTTTAGGACTGGGTGCCTGGCAAGGGGCAGCAGAGACAAGATGAAGTCACGCCTCCTGCCCTGGGAGCTGATGGTGGGAGAGATGAAACAGGGCTCGGATTAGTTCTGGGGTCCCTGGGGTGCTGTGCAGGGCTCTGACCAGCCTGGAGGAGGCTGGGGGGCCCCTCACTCAGCCTGTCCTCCAGCTGCCTGGTTGGAAACAGCTGAACTTCAAAAGAAGCATGGGGTTTACCCAAGGGCAGCTGTGGATGTGTGGGTGGGTGGGGCACCCAGGGTTGCTGAGCAGAGGGCTGGAGAACAGGAAGGGAGAGAGGGAGAAAGGAGAGAGAGCCAGGCGGAAACGAGCAGCCTCGGGTTTGGGCCTTACTTAGGAAGGAAGCGGGCACACTTGGAAATGCCTTCCACATTTGTGTTTTAATCAATGCTGGATTGTAAAATCATCTTGATAATCCCTTGAATATCCATGCAGGGAAATTGTTTCATGATAATTCCACCTGAAATCCTTTCCTGCGCTCAGACTTCCAAGGCTTCCACTGAAAATGTCCCGAGGGCCCAAGGCCAGGAACCTGGGGCATCCCCACCACTCCTGGGCCAAGGCTTTTGTGAGTTCTTTTTACTTATTTATTTATATTTTATTTTTTTATAAATTTATTTTTTATTGGTGTTCAATTTGCCAACATATAGAATAACACCCTGTGCTCATCCCATCAAGTGCCCCCCTCAGTGCCCATCACCCAGTCACCCCCACCCCCTGCCCACCTCCCCTTCCACCACCCCTAGTTCGTTTCCCAGAGTTAGGAGTCTTTTTAAGAACGATGCAGCAGCAACCTTAGAGAGAGCTTGGCTTCAGGAGCGCAGAAAACCCCAAACAAACAAAAGAGAGCCGCTCTCCGGATTTGGAAGACAGAAGGGTTCAGAGCCTGACCCGGTGTTCCGTCTTAGGAAGACAACAGGAGGCAGGGCCCCTAGCACTCTCACAATAGGTGAGATGATGTTATCTGGGAATCGCTTCCCCTGGCTTGAGTTACAGGAGGGAAAACATGGGCTCAGAGCTTGAAGAAGTGAAGAAAAAGAAAAAAAAGAGAAAAAACCCCAAAAACAAACAACCACCCCCTCCAAACCCCAAAATGAAACCGCAGAGATTGTACAGAACAAGAGAGCAAGCAAAACAGGGGATGAACTGCCAAAGAAAGTGGAATTTCCATCCCTGGAGCTATTCTGGGCCAGAGGAGGGACCTCTTTATTACAGGTTGTTTAGAGTAATGAACGTGATCCCACCGCGGTGCATGGGAACCGGCTCCATGACCCCGGCGACGTTCCTCCTCCTAGTCAGCAGCTCCATAATTATTGACCCAGGTGGCCAAGGTTCGTCTCGGAGGACAGAGAGTCCGTTTTCAACGGACTTGCGAGGGCTCGGTTGCCAGCAGTGCTTTGTCATTGACTGGATCACGTTCAAGTCGTTTTGTTCTGCAGCAACTCCGATGGGGAGGCCGCTGGGCCGTGGGGTGAGCATTTGCCAGGGCCTGGGGGGCTCCAACCGTTCTGGCCAACTTGCGCTCCCAGTGGCCTCGTGCACGTTTAGGGAAGGTTCCAGAAGTCTCCTGGAGAACCCTGGGGCTCCCGGGAGAAAGGGAGGCTGCAAATACCCTCCCTTCCATGGGGCCTCCTAAGGCTGGTTGAGGGAGTTTCTCCCCGAGGACTGTTGAGCAGAATCTACCTCCATCCTGTTTTCAATCACTTAGATGGGAGTTTGAAATGATGCTGGCTCTCTGGTCTACGTTTTTGCTGTGTTTTCTCACGGGGATGTCTCACTATAAAAAAAAAAAAAAAAAAGAAAAGAAAAAAGAAAAAAAAGATAAAGAAAGAAAAGAAAAAAGAAATTGAAGGAGGTTCCCAGTTGGTTTTTAAGACTGCATGTCTCCCTTTGTCTCCCAGTCACAGGGAGACCTTTTATATATATATATAAATATATATAAATATATTTTGGAGTTCAATTTGCCAACATAGAGAATAACACCCAGTGCTCATCCCGTCAAGTGCCTCCCTCAGTGCCTGTCACCCAGTCACCCCCACCCCCCACCCACCTCCCTTTCCACCACCCCTTGTTCGCTTCCCAGAGTTAGGAGTCTCTCAAGTTCTAGGGAGACCATTCTAAAAGGAGGTTCAGGAAATCAGTTTCAACGTTTCACCATACACATTACGTTATGCATTGTGCAATATGCATTGTACAATAAATATGTTGTGATGATAATTTAATAAAAGAAAAGCATTGGCCCTGATTTTCTTAAGGCTTCACTAGCTTGAACGGATAAGTGACCCCACGTTACTGAGTCAACCACACATCCCTGGCTCTTTCCCCAGGTACATAATCCATGATACGGAGGGCCCCAAGAAGCAGAGCTCCCTCTGGTCATCCCCAAAAGGTTCCTGAATGACCTCTCACAAATAGTCACAGATAGTCCTGTCTGCCTCTTCCCCAGGAAGCCACACAATTGATGGACATCTCTGCTGCCAGGACCCACAGGGAGTGAGAGAATGGATTCTCTGGCCAGAGTGCCTGTTCCATATGGTTCCAAAGTGGCAAGGCCAGGGGCCCCAGCAGTGCTGTGTTCCTCTTAATGCTCTGCATGTTGAAGACACAAGTTCAAATCCTGCCAAAACATGAGAAGGCCTCTCTCCCTTTGACCTGGCTCCCAACCCCATCTCTACATTTCTGTAAGTGAGACTCAGACACCAGCTACTCAGCTTGGACAAGGCATTGATGCCCAGGAGCCATAAAGCCTGCTTGTTGTCCTCTCCACCCAAGAAGCAAGAATAAAACATCCTACTGTGTTGGGTTCCCAGGGGCTCCATACACAATCAGATATAGCTAGTGGGGTCCGAATTCAGCTGTGGTTCTTGCTGGCATTTCCCAACTCCAAGATCATCACACTTTTTCTTAAGTTATGCCCTTTGCTTCAGTAATTCCTTCTGAGTCACTTTTTTTTTTTTTCAAAGGAAGTGATTAAATACAGAAAAGCTATTATTTTGCACAGGATGTGTTTTGAAGCATCATTTACAGGAGTGAGGAAGCAGAAATTGCCAAATGTTCTATCATTAAAGAATGGTCAGTAAATTATGGACAGTCCCCCTGAAAGGAATAGTGCATAGCCAATAGAAATTATGCTTACGGAGGCTTCGTAGCAACAAGGATAATGTTTGTAAGATTAAGGTGAAAAAAAAAAAAACAATCAGAACGCAACGTTTTGTATTTAAATTATTTAAATGGTATACGATAAAATAGTAAGTGTGCACAAAAAGTCAGAAAGGATATAGAAATAAGCCTTTACCCCCAATTTGCTTTTGGTAGTAGAATGCTGGGTGGTTTAAAAAGTGTTTTGTTCTACTGTTCCAAGTGTATCAAATTTCACCAAATGAGGGTAGCTCTCAAATTAATGAGAAAATACTCAATAAGGAAAAGAAGGACACCAGGGTGGCTCAGTCGGTTAAGTGTCTGACTCTTGGTTTCGGCTCAGGTCATGACCTCAGGGTTGTGAGCTTGAACTCCCACATCAGGTTTGCATTGGGTGTGGAGCCTGCTTGAGATTCTCCTTCTCCCCCTCCCTTGGCCCCTTCCCCCCTGCACACTCTCTTTCTCTCAAATAAAGAAATACATCTTTTTAAAAAAGATGAAGAAACAGAAAAGAAGCCCCCCACCCCATCCCCATCTCCATCCAGGTGAAAACAAGGTGGGGATCAGCTGGGGACACACGAGGTTCCCCCCCCACTGGGCACCGGGCCTTCCGCTCCCTCCTAAGTCAGCATGGCAGGGTCTAAACGCCACACCAGCAGATTTGTGTTCAGAAATGGGGTCCCCCTGTCAACTCCACGAGTATTTATTGAGCACCTATCAGACGTCCAGCATTATCTCACTGAAAAAAGACAGAAAATGGACATAAATGAAGGCCCGTTTAGGAAGCCTCTAGCATCCAGAACTAATTACTGTCTCTGGGCTATGTCTCTACTCTGTGCTCACCCCGGGACCCTGGGGCTGGGTCGTGCCAAGCCTGGTACTGACCGATTTGTCAGTGCTCCTTCTGAGGCTCAGCCAGCAGGGCAGGCTCCAGGGGGACAGAGGAAGAGGGGTGTGCTTCTTCCTCAGTGCTCCTTCCTCTGGCTCCCCATTTCTGTCAGCTTCCCCAAACCTCACTGCCTCCCCTCGGCAGCTGCAGGTGCTTTCTGAGGCAGTGGCTCAATCAAGTTTACAATTTTCACAACACTTGCAGAACTAGCCTCATGGTGCCCCCTTAGGCGCACATATTTTGCCTGGTGCTTCCTTCTCAGAGGTCTGGGCCCCACCCCACCTGTCCCTTTTGGAAACTTCCAAATGTCTATCATCTAACCCCTTCCCTATGCTCCACTCACCCCCGGGGGTGGTTATCACCTTCTGCAGTAGCTACCTCTGTGATCTTTGTCTTAAAAGATTTTATTATTGAAGAGAGAGAGACAGAGAGACAGAGACAGAGACAGAACCAGCAGGGGTAGGAGAGAGAGTGAGGGAGAGAATCTTAAACAGGCTCCAAGCTGTGATCATGACCAGAGCTGAAATCAAAAGTCAAGACACTTAACCGGCTGAGCCCCCCAGGTGCCCCTACCTCTGTGATGTCATAAAGTTGTCCTTAATTTTAAGCCTTTCAGATACTTAATTGATGACTTTATTATTTTATTAACAATTCTTTTACAATAAGTCAGCTGTTCAAAGAGCTTCTGTGTCCTGCCGGTACCTGAAGGGGAAAGTCACTTGGATGGGATTGTAAATTCCCAGCAGCAAATACCCCTAAACCCTCAGAACCACACTCTCTCCTGCTTCACAGAAAAAATGGACACGTTCAGCTGAGAATTTCCCCTCTCCTCACTCTCCACACATGCAAATATACTCACACCTGCTCTCTGTGCTCACCTCTCCTGTTTAAGGCCATATCCTATGTGCCTGCTCCCCACCCCTTCCCCCTCCCGGCCTCTCAGGAACCCCGCCCCCATTAATCAACAGTCCACCTCCTCCAACACAGTCGACATTTCTCAAATGGGTCCTTCCTATTGACTCCTAAATCTGCTCAACCCTCACAGAACATAAAGAACCTTCCCTTGATCTTCAATCCCCCTGTCCAGAGACCATACTCATGACCTCAATCACCAACTTCTTGAACTTAATTCATTTCTATTTCCTCCATTTATACTTGTTCCTTATTTCCTCCAATCTGGCTTCTGGTCCCACTAGTCTCCTTTGCTAACGTCACCCATGATCGTTAGGGTCGTAATCCAATGGATATCTTCTCTTCAGCCCTCATTATATAGGACCCCTGGGTTGCACTTACACTGTCACACACCTTCTCTCTTCGGAAGTAGATGCTGAGGCAGATCCTGCCCATTGCTCCTTTGTCCTCTGGGAGGGCACAGTTCTCTAGTTTTCTTCCTGCCTCTCCAACTACGCTTCTCACTGCAGAGCCCCCTCCTCTCCCAGAATATGAAATGCTGACATCACGTAGGCCTCAGCCTTGGGTCTTCTCCCTTCTCACCGCTGCTTGGATCATCTCATCAATCACCACCACAGGCCGAGTGTTTGCATGCTTCCATCTTTGGCTCAGGAGTTCCCTCTGAATTCTGAGCCCGTATATACCCGCCGCTCCTTGATCTCTGCACTTGATGTCTCCCACGGGCTTCTAACTCAACAGGAATAAAAAACAAAAAAAAACAAAAACAAAAAACAAAACAAAACAAAAAAACAACCCTCATGCTCTTTCCCCTAAAGCAGATAATCTTCCAGGGTCCCCTATCTTAGCCCCAAATACAATCTTCCATCTGTGGTACAACCCCAAACCCAAGAGTCACCTTCTATGCTCCTCTTTGTTTCTACTTCTGATATGCCCAAACGTGTCCATTTTACTGTACACATATTTCTTGAAAACATCCCCATTTTTGCCATACCACCGTATTCTTTATCTGCTGCAGTGGCCTCCAAACTGACCTCCCCTTTCCACTTTTCCCTCTCCAAGGGCGTTCTCTGTACTATAGCCAGGGCAGTCATCTTACAACAATTTGAGCATGTCACCCCTCTACTTAGAACATGTCAGTGGCTTCTTCTTGCTCTTAGAAAAGCCTGAAGTCCTTTCCGAGGGACCCAAGGCATTGGTCACCCACCAGTCTGGCCCAACACCCTTCTCTTACCCGTTCTCTGCTCTCTGGCTACCTGAGCTTCTCGTGCTCCCTCTTGTTCCAGGACCTTTGCATATGCTAGTCTTGTTGTCTGCAGCATGTATTCATTCTCCATACCTCAGTGTGATGGCCATTTCTGAGGGAGGACCTTCTCTGAATTCCCTTTCACTGCCCCAGTCTTGGTAAAGGCCCTTTTGCATAGCACAACGTACCTCTCCTTGGAAGCCCTTATACAGTTGTGATTTTACATTTACTCATGTGATTGGCTGGCTGATGTTGGTCATTCCACTGGTTGCAGCTTCTGGCAGATTGGACTTGAACTCTCAGGGTCTGGTCCAGGATCTGGCTTCTTTTCACAATAGATGAGTGTTTGTTGAATGAATCCATGAGTTTGGACTGGAGGCTGCTGATCTCAGGACACTGCTCTCTCAATGCCTTTATGCCATGGGATATTTCCATGTTTTTGAATGGAAAGCATTGCACGAATGTTAAGGCATGCACTTTCAAACTAAAAGACTAAAAAGGTTAAACCACTACAGGCCAAAAAGGGAAATCCATGGTAGGAGTTAATATTTTCCTAATCTAAAACCAAAAGAAATTTCTCTTAGTTCATTTGTTCATCAGAAATGTATTTTCAGACAGGGAGAAGGCAGATATGTGCTTTATATATTATCTAAAGCAGAAAAGTTAGATGTGTTGTGGTAATGGAAGTGAAAACCTTCTAGTGAGAAACACAACTTTAGTAAAATTGCCTCCCTGAGTCTAGGAGAGACAACTGACCAATAATTTATTGAGCATCTACTGTTTTATTTTTATTTATTTATTTTAAAGATTTTATTTATTTATTCATGAGAGACAGAGAGAGAGAGGCAGACACAGGCAGAGGGAGAAGCAGGCTCCTCGCAGGGAGACGCATGTGGGACTCGATCCTGGACCCCGGGATCACTCATTGAGCTGAAGGCAGGCACTCAACCATTTGGCCACCCAGGCACCCCACGCATCTACTATTTTAGGGTTGGATAAACTAAGCCTTGCAGGATTTAACTTGCCTAAGATGATACAACTAGTATGAGGCAGGGACTAGTTTCAAACCTCTTTCTGCCTGATGCTAGAAATTTAGCATATTAATCACCATGAGGAAATTCCAGTTAATGTTTACTATCTGAATTAATCAGTGTTCCAGTCATCTATGGTTGTATAATAAATCACCCCCAAATTAGAGATTTTAAACAGCAACCATTTTATTTTTTTTTAATTTTTTTTAATTTTTATTTTTTCAGCAACCATTTTATTATGGTCATGATTTGGTGGGTTAGGCCCCAGTGGAGATGGCTCATCTCTGCTCAGAATGCCTCCAGTGGTTCAAGATAACCGTATGCCTCACTGGGATCATATGCCGGGAACCCTGGTTCTGGCTCTTGGCTGGGTTCCTTGGTTCTTCTCTGTGTCAAAGCTTTTGGCCCGGAGTGTCCTCTTTTCACTTACATGTCTGGCTCTGGGCTGGGGTTGCTGGAAGCCCTGAGGCTAGCTATGCACCTTGCTTTCTATATGCGACCTTTCCGCACAGCTTGCCTGGGCATCCTCATGGCATGGTGGTCTCAGGGGAGGTTGATCATATATGGCAGCCAGCTCCCTTCAGAGTGAGCACTGCAAGAGACAGGAAGTAGAAGCTGACCGTTACATAAGGCCTGGGAACTTGCACAATATCACTTCTTTGTTGTCAAAGCAGTCACAGAGACCAGCTAGATTCAAGGGGGGGACACAGACCCCACTTCCCAATGGGAGGAGTATTAAAAAATGTGGCCACTTCCGTTCTTTAGAATCAGATAAATCAGCATTACTCTCTAATTGTTTTGGAATTTTATATATGTTTATATTGTATTATATATATTATATTATATATTATATCCATATTTACCCTACATATATACCCCAAACATGTATATATATTTACCCTAGACTCCACTTCTACTCATGTCTCTCATGAACAAATAAATAAAAAAATCTTAAAAAAAAAAACTTAGAAATGTCCACTGTGATCACAGCAGGCCATCAGGGTAGAAGGTAATGTCAACTGAATGATAAAGGTAGCATTATTCTGTCATTTATGAACCTTGATAGCTAAGCCATGACTCCCAGCTGAACAAGCACTGACATGGGCTATTTATTACTCAGGGTTTCTCTCTCCTCTGTTTTCATGATTTCTTCTCTCACGCTTACATTTAAAAAAAAATACTGAATTTTTAAGATTGTTTTCACTTTACTCCTCAAAATATCATTGTTCTGTCTTATAGTTTTATAAGCCCTTTTCTGGATTTTTACAAAATTAACCTTTTTATTTTGAGGTAATTATAGATTCAAACAGAGGTGCAAAAAATAACACAGATTTCTTATACCCTTTACTTTGTTTCTCCCGAAGACAACATTTTGTAAAACTATAGTACAGTATCACAAACACGAAATTGCCATTGATAAAGTCAAGATATAGGACATTTCTATCACCACAAGGATCCCTCACACTGGCCTTTTATAACCATATCCACTTCCCTGTCATTCTCCTTAACCCATGGCAACCTCTGATCTGTTCTCCATTTTTGTAATTTTGCCACCCAAGAATGTAACATAAATGGAAAGCTGTATGTATGTAATCTTTGGGGACTGGATTTTTTTATTCAGCCCGATTCTCTAAAGATTCATTCAGATAGCTATATAAATTTATTTTTTATTGGTGTTCAATTTGCCAGCATATAGAATAACGCCCAGTGCTCATCCCGTCAAGTGCCTACCTCATCAGATAGCTATATATTTTAGGGGTTCCTTCCCCTTTATTTCTGAATAATACCCTGTAGTATGGATGGATCAGAGTTCCATCATTCACTTTTTGAGGAACATCTGGTTTGTTTCTGGTTTGGGCTATTGCAAATTAAGCTGCTATAAACATGAACTTAGTTTTCATTTCTCTAAGATAAACACCCAGGAGCACAATTGCTGAGTACTACAGTAATTGCATGTTTAACTTTTTAAGAAACTGATAGTTTCTCAGAGTGGCTATACCATTTTACATTTTCAATAGTAATACACAGACAACCTAGCTTTTTCTACATCATCTCCAGCATTTGGTGTTGTTACTCTTTTGATTTTAATTCCTATTTGGATAGGTATTTGCGGTTTTAGTTTGAATTTCCCTAATGGTTAATGATGTTGAACATCTTTTCATGTACTTTTTTGGCATCTGTATATGCTTTTCAGTGAAGTGTTTATATCTTTTACCCATTTTTAAATTAGATTGATTGCTCTCCCACTGTTGAGTTTTGAGAGTGTGTTGTATATTCTGGATACTAGTACTTTGTCAGGTATGTGGTTTGCAAATATTTTCTCCCACTCTGCAGCTTGTCTGTTGATCCTCTTAATGGGGTCACTTACATAGCAAAATTTTAAACTTTTATGATGTGCAATTTATCAAAATTTCTCTTATGGTATGTGATTTTTGTTATCAACTCTAACTCTTTTGACTAGCCCTAGTTTCTGAAGATTTTCTCTATTTTATTCTTGGAAGTTTTAGTTATGCGTTTTACTTTTAAGTTAGTGATCTATTTTGAGTTAATTCTTAACGTATGAGACTTAGGTCAAGATTGATTTTCCCCACTCTGGATGACCAATTGCTCCAGCATCATTTGTTGAAAAGGCTATCTTTTACCCATTGAATTGTTTTCGCAAGGCATCTGTTGTGTATATTTGTGTGGGTTTATTTTTGGGCTTTCTATTCTGTTCTCCTGATCTGTGGGTCTAGTTCTCTGCCACTGCCACACAGACTTGATGGCTGTAGATTACTATACAACAAACCTTGAAAACAGGTACTTTGATCCTTCCTATTATTTTTTCTTTTTCAATTTTTTTGAACTACCGAAGTCCCTTTGTCCCTAAATTTTAGAATTATCTTGCATATATCTACAAAGAATTGCTGAAATTTGGATGTGAATTATGCTAAACCTGCCCATAAATTTGCATGGAATTGGCATTCTTGCTATTGTGTGTCTTCCGATCTAGGAATAAAGTATGTCTCTTTGTTTATTTAGACCTTACTTGGTTTCTTGCATCAGTATTGTATAGTTTTCAGCTTACAAGTCCTGTACATATTTTGTCAGATTTACACTTACTTTAAAAATACACTTATCTTTTGAAGCAGTAATAAATAAATAAATGGTATTGTATTTTTAACTTGGTGGTGTATTCACTGCTAGTGTGTAGAAATACGGTTGATTTTTCCATATTTATCTTGTATCCTATAACTTTACTGAACTCATTTATTTAGTCCTGAGAGGTTTTTGTTTTGTTTTTTATTTTTTGTGGTTTTGTTTTGTTTTGGCTTTGCTTGTTTTAGAGTTCCTGGAATTTTTTTTACAGAGATCATCATATCATCCATAAATAGAGGTAGTTTTATTTCTTTCCTTCCAATCTGTAGGCCTTTCATTTTTTCCTCTTGTCTTATTGCACCAGTTAGAAATTCCAATACTGTGTTGTGTAAGAGTAGTGAGAGTGGAGTCCTTACCTTGTTCCTGATCTTAGGGGGAAAACATTCAGTCTTTTACCATTACACCTAATGTTAGCTGTAGGTTTTTGGTAGATGCTGTTTATCAAATTGGGAAAATTTCTTTTATTCTTATTTTTATGAGAGGTTTTCTTTTAATCATAAGTGGGTGTTGAATTTTGTCAAATGCTTTTTCCACATCGATTGACGTGGCCAAGTGAGTTTTCTTCTTTAGCCTGTCATTATGGTGGATTACATTGATTGATTTTCAAATACTGAACCAGGCTTGCATCCCTAAAATAAGCTCCATTTGGTAATGGTGAATTCTACATGCCAATATTTTGTTAAGGACTTTTGTATCTCTACTTTTAAGGAATATTGGTCTATAGTTTTCTCTTTTTGGTACTGTCTTTATTTGGTTTCGGTTTCAAGGTAATATAAAATTATAAAATAAATTGGGAAATGTTCCCTTTTCTTCTATTATTTAGAACAGATTGTATAGAATTCATGGTAATTTGGAATTTTTGGTAGAATTCCCCAGTAAAACCATCTGGGCCTGGGGATTTCTTTTGGGGACATTTTAAAATTATGAACTCAATATTCTTAATACTTATAGGGATATTTAAATTATCTATTTTGGGCCACCTGAGTGGCACAGTCAGTTAAGCATCCAACTTTTGATTTTGGCTCAGCTTGTGATCTCAGGGTCGTGAGATCAAGCCCTGTATTAGGCTCCATGCTGGGTGTGGAACTTGCTTAATATTCTCTCTCTCCCTCTCTTTCTGCCTCTCCTTCCTGCTCTCTCTCTCTCCTTCTCTAAAAAAATAAAAACTAAATTATCTATTTCATATTGGTTAGTTGTAGTAGAATTCTTTTTTTTTTAAAGATTTTATTAACTTATTCATGAGAGACACAGAAAGAGAGGCAGAGACATAGGCAGAGGGAGAAGCAGACTCCCTGTGAGAAGCCTGATGCAGGATTTGATCCCAGGACCCCAGGATCACAACCTGAGCCAAAGGCAGACGCTCAATCACTGAGCCACCCAGGGCCCAGTATTCTTTTTTCCCCCAAGTAATTGGTACATTTCATCTAAATTGTTAAATTTATGTCTATAGAGTTTTTCAATGTATTGCCTTATTATTTTTTTGATTTTTTAGAATCTATAGACATACTCCATGTTTCCTTCCTAATATTGGTCATTTGTGTCTCTTCTCTCTTTTTCAGTCTTGCTTGCTAGAGGTATGTCAATTTTATTTATTTTTAAACAACCAGGTCTTAGTTTCATTAGTTTTCTCCATTATTTTTCTGTTTTCAGTTTCATTTACTTATGCTTTTGTCTTTATTCTTTGCTTTCTTTCAGTTTATTTTTTCTCGGTCCTTGAGGTGGGAGCTTAGATTATTGATTTGAAACTTTTCTGTTTCCTAACATTTAGTACTATAAAATTCCATCTCAAGATGACTTCATCTTGATATGCCATATTTTAATTTTTTATCTAGTTTTTATTTCATTTTTTTGCCCTATGAGTTAAATAGAAGTTTTTTGTTGTTTGGTTTCTCAGTATTTCGAGATTTTTCTCTGATCTATCATGGATTTCTAGTTTGGTTCATTATGGTCACAGAACACACCATTTGTTTGACTCAAATTCTTTTATTTATTTTTTTTAAGATTTTAAAAAATTTGTTTATTCATGAGAGACACATAGAGAGAGAAAGAGAGAGAGAGAGAGAGAGAGAGGCAGAGACACAGGCAGAGGGAGAAACAGGCTCCATGCAGGTAGCCCAACGTGGGACTCGATTCTGGGTCTCTGGGGTCACGCCCTGGGCCAAAGGTGGTGCTAAACTGCTGAACCACCCAGGCTGCCCGTCTCAAATTCTTTTAAATTTGTTGAGGTTTGTTTGGGACCCAGGATATGGCCTATCATGGTGTATGTTCCATGGGCACTTGAAAAGAATGTGTATTCTGCTATTGTTGGGTGGAATGTTTTCTAAATATTGATTAGATCCTAATGATTGATAAGGTTATTGAGTTCTTGGATAGGCATGCTGATTTTTTGCCATTTTTTTATTAATCACTTTTTTCTAATTTTTAAAATCCTATATATATATGTGCACACAAATACACACACATATATTTTAGAGTTGGGGGAGGGGTAGAGGGAGAGAGAGAAAGAATCCCAACCAATCTCCATGCCCATTATGGAACCCAATGTGGGGCTCAGTCTTACAACCCTGAGATCATGATCTGAGGTGAAATCAAGAGTCAGATGCTTAGCCAACTGAGCCACACAGGCACCCCTGTTTTATCAGTAATTGACAAAGATGCTTATATCCACGTATAATTATGGATTTATCTGTCTCATTTTTCTGTTATATCAGTTTTCCTTGATATATTTTATTGCTCTGTCTTGTGAGGCATACATGTTTAGCATTGCTATATCTTTTTTGCGGATTAACCTTTTCAGCATTACTTAATGTTTGTCTTTGTCATTGGTAACATTTTTACTCTGAAGTCTCGCTTTTTTTGTGATTAATATTTGCATGATATATCTTTTTCCGTCTCTTTATTTTCACCTTGTCTTTCTTTTTTAATTTGAAGTGAGTTTCTTTAAGAAAAAAATGAAGTGAGTTTCTTGTAGACAGACTATACTTAGATCATGTTTTTAAATCCACTTTGCCATTCTCTATGTTTTAATTGATGTATTTAAATCATTTACACTTAGATTATTATCGACATCTTTGTTAGGTTTTAAGTTTGTCACTTTCTTTTTTTGCTTGTGATCTGTTTTTTATTTCTCTGCTTTATTTTTCTTGACTTCCTGTGACTCACTTAAGCATTTTTTAGAATTCAATTTTGATTTATTTATGGTGTTTTGAATGTATCTCTTTTAGAGATTTTAAATTGTTGTTCCAGGTGTTACATTATATATACATAACATATCAGTCTACTGGTATCATCATTTTACCACTTCGAGTGAAGTTTTCTTTCTTGCTAGACTATCCTTTCATTGACCTTTGGCTAGAGAGAGCAGGCTTTTTGTTGCACTCTTTGGTCTGTGTTTGTTGGCATTTCCAGGTTACCAGCTTCTCCAGCACCTCGTCTGGGATATATGAAGCAAAAAGAAAACTCAGGGGACTCATCACTATGCTGTTCTTCACATCCTGTGATCCCCAATGCATCTGCCTTCTTCTGCCAGTCATTCAGAGTTGCCTTATGCTTGTTTTACGTATAATATCCAAGATTTTTTGCTGTATTTAGAGGGAAGGATAGGGAAAAATACCTCTACTTCATTTTCCCAGAAGCTGAAGTTCTCACTAATCTTTATTTATTTATTTTAAAGATTTTTATTTATTTATTCATGAGAGACACATAGAGAGAGGCAGAGACACAGGCAGAGGGAGAAGCAGGCTCCAGGCAGGGAGCCTGACGTGGGACTCGATCCTGGGACTCCAGGATCACACCCTGGGATGTAGGCAGTGCTACACTGCTGAGTCACCCAGGCTGCCCCACTAATATTTATTTTTAAAGAAAATACATATTTCGTATAAAAACAATAATTTCAAAAGTGTAGATTGAAGAGTAGATAAACAAAGCAAACTTAGGTGTAAAACCTAGAGATAAGTATTCAACAAGTTCTTTTAAAGAAATCTTCAATCATTAAGACTATCTAAAATCCTCACTGAATAAAAATGATGCTCCCTTATATTTAGTTCTTTATACACTTTTCGTACTTTCTTATCTTTTATCTTATTTGATCCTGCTGGGAACCCTATAAAGGGGGATAAGGCAAATACTATTATCTCAGTTTTATAGAAAAGGAAATGGTACTATAAAAATCAGAAAAAAAAAACAGCTGTATACCCACCAAAGCTGTATACAAAACAATTGGCATATTTGTTTCCCTCTATGAAATAAATAATTCTCTTCTATAGAAAATTATGTGAACTAATCTTTTCGGAAGGCTTTCTTCCCTATCATCTAAAAGGAGAATATTTTACCTGCTATAATGTTTCCTGGTTCCAACTGCGAGAAGACTTATTTGGAATCAATGAGAGAATGGGAATTTACTACTTCTCCACCCCCATCAAAAATCCCGCACCATAACTCCTCCAACTCATGAATCATCTTTTGAAAGTCTTGAGTTATATTCTGAATCCTCATCTGGACCCAAGCTGGAGAAATGGCATCTTCTTTGAATTTCAGATTCCTTCTGTGCAATGGAGGACAAATCCTGCAGTGTTTCTTCTACCTGCCTTTGTATGTGCCACACTCTGAAACACTGAACCATTTTGAGGAACATATAATGATGAAAAGAGATGGTACTCACTCTGACCCTGAATTACAGACAAAGTACACTGTTGCTGAATTTTTCTTGGGCACCCAGGAATCTTACATGATGGAAACATGTTTTAGACTGAATCTCTACCATCTGCCTTCATAGTTCTTTCCACAAGAGGCAGGAAGCATAGAGGAAGTGGTCATGGAGTGTTCTCTTGGGGATACAGCCTAAGGAATTTCTCTGTTTAATCTGATTGCTGTGCGTAGATTTAAGAGATTCAAATATAGAATCATTTGAAGAGGAGAGTAAAATAGAACAATACAACAAAATGTAAGATAGCTTTTATAAAATCCTAATAAGAGAGAAAGTGTTTGAGAGTAAGGAATTGAGAGCTGGCCAAAGGATGCCCTGAGTTTACTGAGATACTCAATAATGGTTCACTAATAGATCCATGGAGTTTTGATGAGGAGAAACCACTTACCCATATAGGTCAGGGTCTGGCTCTTCCTGTTTACTGTTAGGAATTATTTTATGCCTATTACCTCTCTCTGGGGCAATCTCTGGGAGCAAGAAGACTCACTCTTTGTCCTCAGGGAGCTTCCTATCTGGCTGAGGAGACCAGCCCTAGAAGTAAGAAGATGAGGAGGTGCTAAGCGAATGGTACAGACTTGTAACTGCTTCTTATTTTTGGACAGGGTTGGTCCTGGAAAGTAAGGTTAAGATTTAGAAGGGGAAGGGATTTCAGCCAAAAAGAGAAAAAAGGAAAGGCCCAAGGGTGGGTCTCTGCCTCTTCTTGAGGGCAATGAGTAGACATGCCTTCAGGACCTCTGCCAAAGTGTGTTTATAAAGGGACATGGTGGGAAAAGGGGCCCAAGAGGTAGGACAGGTGAGACCAGGACTTTCTTTGGCCATGAAGGAGAGCTCATAAAGGTCAGTGGGGGAAAGAGTGACACGTGGAAGGAAACACATTAGGAAGATGGAGCCAGTGGTGGAGCACAAGATGGATTGCAAAGGAGAAACCTGGGTAAAGTGGTGACAGGTCATTTATTTAGAAAGAAATGTTCTTTTTTTGTTTAAACAACAAACCTCCACAAGGGAATAATTAATTTGCATCCCCTTGATCTGTTTACAATTGATATGGTCAAGGAAATGTCCAAAATCCAAACCGAGCCAAGTTCAAGTTTTGTCAACCCTGGGGATTCCCTTAATACAATCATAAAGCCATTATTTAACATCCTCTGAACATCCTCTGAGTCCCTGTGCTAAATTATGCTCTTGCATCCAATTTATGGTGCAGAACTGAAACTATCATTTTTTTTACTACAAAAAAATATAAATATCTCATAATTCAAGTGCTACATTTACTTAAAACTATAACATTTTGCTGCATGTGTATGTTCGGTGCATTAGCTGCCTGCCCTTAAGGGAGAAAAGGAAACAATTCAAATGGTTAAAAACAAACCAAAAAGCCCAACTGCAGTCTACACAAGATGACAAAGAGGTTGGTGGGTTTTGTCTCAGGATTCAGAACTAGGAACGCCTTTTGAAACCAGATGTTGCAAATCTTTCACTTCAGAGGTCAAGCTATGAAGACCAGAGGGGTTTTGGGGCCTGCCACCTGCCTGGTTGGTGGCCAGGCAGGACTGTGCTGAATCCACCCCACAATTCTACCTTCTGATGCTCCCTGGAGTGAGGGCTCTCATCTCTGGCTGTCCTGGTCTTTGCTGGGTCCATCAGACCACAGGTTTAAGCATCAGTGTTTTGGTCTGGGGTCCAATGGATAGTATCTAAGATCAACTCCAGAGTGAGATCCATGAGGAGTCTATTCCCAAAACTCTAGCTCAAGTGTATTTGATCTTTCTGGCTCTCAGTTGTTTCTTCTGTATAGTGGAGGAAAATCCAATTCACTTACTTTACAGAGCATGGTTAGGATCAAAGGAGATTGTGTATGTGAACTTGCTTGAAGAATAGTTAACTCATGATATGAATATTCCCTTATTAGCTAGTTTATCCTCCAATCAATTATAGATAGGTTTGATATAAAAAATTCAAAGAATTTTTATCCAATTTCTTTGGGAGAAAAAAGCCCTCCAAATTGTGGATTGGTTTGATACAAGCTGTTGGGTAACAGTAACACTTTTCAGGCACTTGGTTAAGTGTTAGTATTCATGTGGAAAACTTTGATCAGACTTACACTGGCTCACAGGGTATTAGAAGACCATGACAATTATTCTAAATGTCTTCCATCTCAAATACATTAAGTCTTTGTCAGGACAGAGAGGAGTATCTTTCTTCCTTATTCTCAAAAATTTGATTCACCAACTTTACTTGGAGACCACTCTGAAGAATCCTGCTAAGTGCTGAAGAGGTAAATGACAAAGGCACAACTTCCCAAGGAAGACTCACAATCCAGAAAGGGGAGGAAACCAGTATGGAATTTATAAATGCCAGGCTGTGAGTCAAACGTGAGCTAATCACTAAGGAGAGCACTAAATTGGATAAATATTGAGGTCTATGCACAGGAGAGCACTAGATACACTTGCCCTTCTAAGAAGCCACTGCTCTACCAGACCAGACCAGTCTAGATTCGGGGGCATCTATGCCTGTAACTATCAGGTTAGGGCAATTCCAAACCATTGTCTGTTTGCTCTTAAAATGCATGTCATACTTCTCCCCAAACAGTAGTCACATTGGCCTCTTGAGTGCCGGATTTGGCCACCATGTTCCCCCCTCCATGCTTTTCTAGAATGATTTTCACGTAAGTCACACACTCCATATTTTAAGTCAGAACTTCCTTAGTTGGGTGAAAGATCTCTTTAGCCAATTTCTTTTAATGCTTTTGCAGAAATTTAATTTTACTTACCTCAATATTTATCCAATTACTCTGGAAAAAAAAAAAAGAAAGAAAGAAACAAAGATGAAGGCACCTAACCATGATCCAATGGGATAACAAGGTTAAAAAGTGACTGTGCTAGTTTTGTAGGATCGTCATAACCAAATGCCACAACCAACAGATGTTTATTCTCTCATAGCCGTAGGGGCCCGTGTCAGAGATGAGGGGCAGCAGAGCTGCATTCCGTCTGAAGGTTCCAGAGGAACTGTCTCCTGGCCCTCACTAGTTTTCAGTGGCTCCTTGCAGTGCTTGGTTTCCATTGCATCGTAGTTGTATCAAGTCTCTGTCTCCTTTGGCATGTGGGACTTTGCCAGGCCTCACTCTGTATCCTCTCTTTTTAGAAAGACATCAGTCATTGGGCTCAGGGACTCCTCCCTGATCGGGTATGACTTCACCTTAGTTTACCTGATTATATCTGCACGCGCCTTTTTTCATAAATAAGATCACGTTCTGAGGTTCTAGATGGCCATGCCTATTGCGGGGCAGGGGGATGATTTGGCCCACTGCAGTAGGCAAAAGAGAAAATCAGAAATGGAACAGAGGAAACAGCTTGCCAAGGAAAAGGAAACTTAAGCAAAGTTACGGTTGGATATCCAGGGTTTGGCCCAGAGTTTTCCACGCTCCATTAGAAGATGGACTGAAACTGTGTCATTGACATTCCTTACATGGTAAAGTTACTTTGATTAGAGCTTGAACTCTGGAGTCTGACCAGCAGGGTTTGCATTCTGACTGATTTCACTGATGAGCTTGGGGAGAAATTACTTAATATCCCAGTGCTTCACTTTCTTTATCTCTAAAATGGGATTAATGGCTGTTGGGGGAATATATTAAATCATGCATGTAAAGGACTTTTATGTTTGGAGATGGATGAACAGATGCTCTAACCAGCCAGTCAAGAAAGCCTAGGGTTGGGGGGAATCAGGGAGCAGTCCAGGTTGGCTAGAGCGTCGAAAGGAAGAGAGGAGGTGTGGAGGAGTGATTGGAAAGAGGGGCTGGGCCCACCCTGGACGGCAGTGTGAAGAGGCTGACCTGCCTGGCACAAATGCTCATCGTGCCACCTGTCCCTGTTCTGACACCAGCGGTGGTACAGGCTCCCCTATGGAGAGCCAGGATGGAGGGCATTCCTTGGTCTGCAGGAGCCTAAATCAGCCTCTGCCCTGTATCTCTGTATCCCCAAGGCTGTTCCTCATCATGTCTGTTGGGTTTTCAACCCTGCCATAAATTTTGTGGCTCTGCTTTGATATACCCCAAACCTTTCCTCATCTCTCCTTTTTGGTAGAACCAGAACTGCCCACCGATGTTTTCTTCCAAACTCCTCTAATTTTACAACCCCTGTATCTTATACTTCTCTACCCCCTCACTCCTTTATCTATGAGCAGGGTTATATATGTGACTCTGCGTCTGGTCCACTGTGACCCCTGGATCATTTCCAGCCTGTCTCTGTGATCTGCAGGCATTCTAAATCTTCTCCTGGCCTCATTTGCTTCTTCCTTCTCTGAAGGGCACTGGGATGCACTCACATGGTACTGCTCTATATCAGGGTTGTGGCAGGCTGCTCTTCCCCCAGCAAGCCCCCCATCCCTAGCAACAAACCATAAAATTAAGAATGGCAAGACTCTCTTGATTAATTTCATTTGGCTGTCTTTAAATCCATTAAAGAAAATGCCTCTTTAAATCATTCTTTTGCAAGCATATTTGTAAATAATACTTAAAAAACACTTCATCTAATTGTTCTTGCCACCGCTGAATGTTAACAGATCGGAGATGAGATTTATGTTTAGACAGCATTAAGGTACTAATTTTTTCTCAACAATAGGCGCTGCAATTGACAAAATTAAAACGGAAAACATAGACCAACAAAAATTAATTCACACCAGGCTTAATAGTTTCTCTAAGTAAATCCAGTCTCTCTTCAGCTGCCTAAGAAAAGCCATAAAAATTTCTGAGAAGAATCTGGAGTTTAGGATTCCACACTAATTGCTTCCCTCCCCTTTTAGCTCATCCCCTTTTCTTGTTCATCTCATCGGCAAAGGGACATGCAGTTTCCATATCCAAAATGCCTTTGGCTCTGCTGGGGTAAGGAAGTCAGGGGGAGGAAGGGGCAGGCCAGGGAACCACATAAATAAATGGGAATTTCTACATGGACATGAGGATTTTCGTTTTCATTTTTTAAAAATGAGAATAAGGCACGAGTATAAATTCCAAAAAGAGCAATTTATTTAAGTCTATCATTTTTTGGCAACACAATAGAACGCACATTGGGGTGAACAGTCACAAATCACGTCCCTTCCCACTGTCTGTTTTCTCCACCATATGTTGTGGAGAATACAATTCACATGCTGAAGCTCTGCCTCGTTTCGATGGGAGCAAGCATATTGTGATATCAGCAGCCTGGTCACTGAGCCAATGTTTTTTTGGAGCAGCGGGGTTGGGAAGAAAAGAGGCAGCAGGAAATAGAACTAACCCTTCAGTTGGAATATTTTTTTTTAAAGCCTAGAGAACCTTGTAAATAGTTGACTCCGGTGTATGGGTTGGACTGAGCTTGCCTGGGCACTTCCAACAGTGTCTCTCAGGGACTCCAAGTACTGCTGGGCAGAAGAGAATCTGAGGGACCACCAGTCCAAACATGTGGCCTCATGTCCTATCAAGTTTTCTTTGTTTCAAGTTGCCATTTTATACACAGGGATCATTCTCCTTCCCCATATCCAGTGAGATGTGTGAGTTAAAGCATTTACCCGGTAGTCAGGTTATGCTATTTTCCCACCCCTACCATCATGGACTCACCTGGTCCTCCATGCCTGGTCAAAGAGGGGATGACATTTGTTGGAGAGATAGAGAAAAGGTAACCCCGTGGCACACTCACAGCCCCAACCTCATCCAGGTACTTTGTTGTAACCCAGTGAGTGGACATACCCACAATGCATCTGCACACCCAGAGACAGACCAGAGCTGTGGATGGTCCTTCAATGCCAGGCTCCGCTCATCACGAAGATGGCTGTTGGATGTTCTTTGTGTTACAGCTTTCGTGGTCTCCCTTCCTTCCGGGTACAGGGCACAGATGGCCCTGCTGAAATGAGGCTTTCTGGAGACATTCTAAGCCGACTCAGTATGAGGTCAAATATTTTATTAAGCCTTGCTCTTTCAGTTGTTTAAGGGGGGGGGGAAATAGAAAAGCAAAGCTTGTGTTTTCATTTACGGCATGACAATGTTTGAAACGATATTTTAAAAGAGTTTTAATCAATTGCAAAATGCCAGTTAACCTGTACGAGACTTCATGGAAAAACAGGAAAAATCTCTTTTGGCTCTGGAGAATTACAAGAATCACAGGTAAAAAAGTGAGTTTGATTCCCTGAATTGTGCATCAAACTCCCTGTCTAAATTAAACCAAACAGATGTGGAGAAATGAGTCAGGGGCTCCCCATATAATTCGAAATGAGCTTTCAGGTTCCGCTTCCTATGGCCGATTTCAGCCTAAGCTGCCTTATTGCCTACAATCTGCAACTTGATACTAAAAGCTTGTCAAAATTAAGTGCATGCTTTATAAGTTTACATTTTTACAGTCTAACTGTTTTTCTTTGATATTTGACAGGGACACAGGTTCCCATGTCATCTGGCCTTGAAGTACTTTTAGAACTTTCTCCTGGACCAATTTGAGGGAGCTCAAGGTTGCAGTGAATTATGGGCCTTTAAGCTGCCTGCCCAGCAGCCAGCCGTTGGGCTTACACTTGAAGGCTAACACCTGTTGGCTGGACAGAGCAATTAATTTTTTTAAAAATGCAGTAAGCCGCCAAAAATCAAAGCTTAAGGATAAAAATATAATTTTACCTCTTGAGCTTCTAGGGGCGACCTTTGATCTCACCCAAAGTCTGTGTGGCAGGAGGCAGGAATCTTACATTTTCTCCCCAAAGAAGCACCTTTGAAAGACACAAGCTGGGTGCTGACTGAACGTTGTTATCCTCCGTCATATCACTCATGCATGATTACTCACACAGAGGCCTGACTGAGATAGTCACTCACAACAAAAAGGCGAACCTACCCAATGTCCGTCCCCTCACCAAGAAAATTATAATTGGAAGCTTTTAAATTATACTGCAGTCTACTCCTTGGAAGATCAAATGTTATTTCTCTAAGAGGCGACAGTTGGGTTTTCCAGTGGATGATTATAATGTGGTATTTGTTTCTGTACATTAAATAGATAACTGTGAACTTCAAAGCACTAACTACCAATCATGGGCTGGGGCATGGCCACACGTACAGCCTCCCTCCTTCTCGAACCCTTTGGTAGCCAAGACAAGGTCACTGATCAGGGTAATTTGCAGGAAAAGTCAATTTCTCAAGTACCGAAGCAGGTGTTGTGGCGCTCTATGACAATTTACTGAATCTAAATTGAGGAAGTTGAAAAAAGCAAAGGTCATGATCCACAGGAAGAAAGGAGGAAAGGAAATCTCTTTGACTGTATTTTTAACTCCTTTTCAACCAAGACGTGCTCACCAATGGAGACGATTAACGCTAAAAATAAATAAATGAAAATCAGAATATCTCGCTCCAATCAGTAACTTATCTGATTTCTATAACTAAGGGGAGAGGAATTCAATTTTGCTTGCATTCACAAGGAAATAGGCTCCAATTTATAGGAGCTAAAGAGCAGGTCTTTCTGCTCGTGAGTGTTTGGAAACAAAAATCAAACCAAGATGTCAGAAGTGCCCATCTTTAAAAAGCCCAAATATATAACATCTATGGCTTAGCATAGAGTACAAAGTATAGTTTAGAGTATAATATGTCATAAACATAAAATATATAGCCCTGGATATTTTCTTCTTGATTAGCACATTCCTCACTTCTCCAGCCCGGGGGAAAGAGAACAGCCACAATGGGACATGCGTTTAGGAAAAGAAATGGAGCGTGAGCTTCAGAACTATAATGTTGTTGGTGTAGCAGAGAGAAGATGGGATAAGGAGTTAGAAGATTTGAACTTGAATTTTAGCTAATCACTAATTAACTGTGTAATTACAGCAAATCGGTTAACCTCTTTAAGCTTCTATTTTTTTCATCTGTAAAATTGGGGGTTGTTGTAAGGATTAAATGAGCTAGTGTGGGAACTTTTGGCAAACTATAAATATTAATTATCATCACTAACCTTTAGGGCATTGTTATCCTGAAGGATGATATGCATACCACTGGTATGCATGAGGTTATTATAAGCATTTAAGATTTCAAAAATGAATCGGAAGGAAAAAAATGTTAAGTAAATAATAGTACAGGCGGAAAAATATCGAAAGTGGCATGAGAAAGACTGGCATTTTGGTGCCTTTTCAAGATTTAGTTAAATTCTTTGGAGGAAAATACAAAATTCATCTTGGGAGGGAGAGCGAAGAGATGGAGCTACCAAATCCTCTAATGATGTTTCCAGTACAAGACATTTTTTTTTCTAAATGTAGATGAAAAGTAGAAAAATGAGTTATTTTTAGTTAACTCAGATGCTCAACCTAAGAAGAAAATACATTTGCTTGCAGGTCAATTTCTCTCATTAGAAAGAAAATTCTCATTAAAACCAAGCTATTAACATAACCCAAAGACTTCTGATTTCTAGCTGGTAGTTCAACATTTTCAAGCAATATAAAATCTACTCAAATTCTCATATAGTGTAATCTGAATGCTCCCCTTGGATTTCATGTCCTCTGTCTAACAAGGTAAGCTCATCAGTGTTGCAGGCCAGAGTCTGAAAGCCGCAAGTTACCATAAATGTCACAAGTTACCATAAATGTCGCACCGACCTCCCCACTTTATAGATGGAGACACTGAGGACCAGAGAAGGGTAGCAGTCTAGGGACTATGCATGGGCCCCAGATCCAGGACTGGAATGGGCTTTGGATCCACTAAGTCCAGGGCTCTTCCTAGACCCTAAATGTCAAATGCTTAATGTCCCAGCTAAGTCAGGAGGGACTGAGGATGCCAGCATTATTTTTTAACACGTTGACATTTGCATCTCCTCCATTCATTTGTTTTCTTATTTAGAATGCTAGTGAAAATCCTTAGTCAAACACGGAGGGCAACCTGAAAAAGCATTAAGCACTCAACACATTCAGAATTGAAATACAGGTTGAATATTACTTTTTCCAGAACTCATATTCTCACCTGCTCTTTAATTTCATAATTCCTTTATACTCCTAGTTTAGTTCTGAAGTTACTTTCCATGTGTATGTTACCTCCTCTTGGGTATAAAATACACTTTCACAAAGATGTCTCTCAATCTTAGCCAAGGGGTTGGTGCTTCTCCTCCATTTATTGGAATATTTGAATATCTGGTATTGAAAATTGAAAATTCAGCACACAGAAGCATTTGTCTATAAGGAAGACAATAATATAATTGTGGATACTTATTATTATACTTGGAGCTGTGAATCTGAAAACACTATGCTTTTTACTGTTGGTATGCATTGTTTGGTGAGACATATTTTCTGGTGGCCAGTCAAATAAATGGCCGGGAATTGGATCCTATTTTAGCTGTCAGGATTCTATGGACATTTTGGCTTCCAGAGACCAAGCTCCAGACATGTGGAGAGAAACCTTCCCTGCAGTGATCCGTTTCAGAACACTCCAGCATTTTATGTACACTCCCACCATTGTGCCCTCCGGAACCGGATGTCTAGTCTAGAGGCTCACTTATTTTACAGTTTCTATTTTTATTACATTTTAAAGCTTGAAATAATCTTACATATATGGACAAGTTACAAAAATAGGACAAAGAGTTCCCTATATCCTTCATCCAGATTGCCAAAATGTCCACATTTACCACAGTTGCTTTATTGTTCGATGGATGGATGGATAGATAGATGATAGAGATATATTTATTTTTTTCCTGAACCATTTGAGAATAAAATGTAGGCACGATGTCCCTTTACTCCTAAATACTTCAGTGTTTATTTCCCCTGTGTAAAAATATTCTTTGACTTGGCCACCGTACCATAATCAAAATCAGGAACTTACCATTGATACAGTACAGTATTATTATCTAATCTACAGACCCTATTCAAATTTCTTCAACTGTTCCATGAATTTGGTCTATAATACTGTCAATATTTCACATCGTTTTCTGCATGCTTTGCTCTGCTCTACATATGGTCAGTTCTATAAACCAGAGGCTCCTGAAAGAATTAGTTTATCATCTATTTAAAATCAATTAGTTGTAATAAATTGTTTAAAGGAATACTCATTTAAGTGTGTACTCTAGGCCTGCTGAGCACATTCTAGCAATTTGATGAGAATCATATGATCTGGTCTCGAAAGTGTGTTTCGTGCTGCAATTGTGAACTTGACTGAGCACTTGTGCTTTGCAGGAACAGGTTCCTGAAACAGAGAAAGTTAACCACACACCCGCCACTAAGTGCCTAGAAATACTGCCGGCTGCACTCTTGAAGGCAGCTTCTCCACTATGTGACGCTATGTGTACTTGGGCAGGTTACTCTTAGAGCTTTGATTTTTCTCTTCTGGTCAATGGGACACATGAGATCTTCTTTCCATCTTCATTATGTGAGTTACATGAGATAAATAATGCATTAGGACCATGCTGGACCATTAGGAGACCAGTCACTGATACACATAATTGATTTGAGTATTAAATTAAAATTAACAGGGGAAAAATTAACAGGGAAATCCACTTTGTTTTGCATGAAATAGGAAATAACTAATATCCAATTCAATTTGAAAATTCAAAGTAATTGGCACATTCAATTCCCACAACTTTTCTGATCAGGCTGAAGGAATTTGGGGTCTCCTCTTGTCTTAGAACTTTTTAAGTTAAGTGAATATATTAAACTAAGAGCACAGAGCAGGGGTAGGGGCTATTTCTTTACTGCAGTGGATACTTGACCAATAACATGTTAAACAATACACCTCTATGCTTTCTAAGTGATGGTCAAATCATATTTCCATTCTTTGTCTACAAGGTCTTAAAATAAAACCATTTGTTGGAGAAACTAAAGAAAATTAGGAGTCTTTCTTTCCTTCCTTCCTTCTTTCTTTCCTGAAGGAACAAAGAAGGGATACATCTAGCTTGGGAATGTGATCCCAAGCTGATTAGCCAGGCAAATAAATAAATACAGTAGAATACACAAATAAAGGTCGCCACACCTGCAGGCATGCGAGTGGGGTGAGACAGCCTTGGTCCTGGGAGGACCACACTGGCCCCCTTTCCACCACGACTGACCATCCCTTAAGTGCAGCTGTGACACCACTTGGCCTCCAGCAAGGTCAGAGCACAGGGAACAGGAACAGAGGCGGCATTGTCTCCACGTTCACACGGAACACCATCAAATGTGCTCTGATCTGCAGCTGCAACATGGCCTCCCTCACGGCGTCTGTGCCAGGGTCTCCCTGGAAAGCCATCTGCAATCACCCATTAGCCACCTTTCCTCCACGAACTTGCTTTCCATACACCGCCTTATCTTGGCTTTTAAAACACATTTCAATCTTTGGGTGAATGTGAGAATTCTAACCTTTCCTGTTTGTACCAATTGCCTTTAAATGAGAAGTTATTTGGCTTGTGGTGGGCAATGTCACCTGAAGCCAAAAGCTCAATGAAAGCTATGATTAATGAATTATAAAGCCAATTCATTGAGCCATGACATTAGTACAGCTCTGTCGTAAACAGGAACTAATTATATATGGAAATAATCATTCAACCTGAGAAAGGCATTTCCTATCTATTAGAAAATACTATGAAGAGATAATACTTCAAAAAAAAAAAAAAAAAAGCTTCCTATACTACTGGCCAAAGGAAAGGATTATTCCATTCTTTACAATGAATTTGTTGAGAAACCTTAATTCTGAATATTGGCTTAGTTATAGGTTTTGCTTTTTTCGGTAAGAGAAGTGCTACTTGATTACTTGATTATCAGCAATTTAGTACATGACTGATTCTTAAAAAAATGAATATATGTCTTTAAATTAAAAATTCTCAATTTGTATTTCATTACTGAACGGCTCCATGGAGGGGGAGGGGAAATGTTTTAAAGACTATAATACAAGTTTAGGGAAAAATTTTGGTCATTATTGTTTATTTATTTTCCTTATTGAGCTAATTTAATTATCATAGAGACACAAACATTAGCTCCAGTACTGGGCTTCTCACATCTGTTAGTAAAGATTTGATTAGGGCTACACAAATGTGCTAGATTAAACTATCTAGTTGGTGAAATTCAAGCCACCTGGATATTTTAGCAACATCAATAAGAATAATTCTCTTTTTCAAAATCAGTAAATCCAAGCTATATTAAAAAGAATTAATTAATGAGTGCCAGATAGGCAAAACAAACATTTGACAATGAATCATATTATCAAAGGTTTTGAGGGAGATCCCTCTCAGCTTATGTTTAGATGTCAAATTATATTACCAAAACTAAACAATCTGTTAAAATGATGTCTTAATGCAGTAAGTCTCCTGTGCCATACGGGTTTTTTTTTTTTTTAACTTCTTCAACATTTTTAGCAGAAAAAGAGATATGCTCTATTTACCAATGATAATCAAATCATAAGACATTTGCCCCAAAATATTGCCTTGGTTATTTCCAAGAGTTGTTAATATAATTTAAATCCTATTATAAAAAGAAACTATAACAAAGTTTGGTTAATGTATTATACATATCTTTTGAAGCATCACAGGGCATACTTCATAGGAGAAACTCAGTAAATATATGGGGATTGAAAGGATTAATATATAAGAATTAGATGTTTTAGAGAAATACATAAAGAATTCCAGGCTTGGAAAAGATCCAAAAAAGGTCTAGTCCAGAGCTGGCAAACTTATTCTGTTAATGGGCAGATAGTAAATATTTTAGGTTTTGTCCACCAGCTAGTCTCTATCGCCACTGCTCAACTCTGTCCTTTCAGCCACGGATCATAGTAAACTAATGAGCATGGCTGTGTTTCAATAAAACTTTATTTATAAAAGCAGGCAGCAGACTAGATTTGGCCCAAGGGTAGTATTCTGGTGAACTCCTACTGAGCTCCGCTTCATATTTTAAAGATCAGACATCTTGGACCTTCTGTGAGAAAGTAACTTACCCAAAGTTAAACAACAGGTTGCACCAGTGGCAGAGCTAGAGCTGAAATAGGCCTCTCCAGCTTCTAGGCAAGTGCTCACACTGGGCTGAATTAATTGTAATGACATGTGGATGGGTGGCCATGTCTAAATAGAAGGTCTGCCTCCCTGTTAAAGCGCATCCAAATGCTTCATGCATTTGAAGTCTATAGAATTGTGATGTGTGGATGATTCCTGAAGTCTCCAGAGAATAAGTTGCTTTTCAGAGACCTAAGCAGAGTCACAAAGAATATTTTTTGGGAAAGGAACATGAACGTACTGACAGTTAGCCAAGCATGAAAATGCTTGACTGAAAAGCCACACATGGCTTGCTTCATTAAAGACCATTTCAGTCCTGGAAAACTGCATTTCTATTGAATATTTATAACAAATATGATTGAATAAGAAGAATTTAAAGTGGAAAAAACCCTGTGTGTTGTGATTCCAAATTAAATCTTATTTTCATGGTTGACAGTGTTTTGTATTCCTGACATTTGCATTGTATAAAAAAAACCATCTTATTACAATGCCCTTGTCCAGCACCAAATAAGAAGAATTTCTAGATTAACACTTGAGTCCCCAACATCCATTTCCCAGTGGGGTTTCCTCCATTCACAAAATTCGCTCTTTCTTTTTGGAGGGAAGTGGGTCCCTAGGAAATCTTAAATGGAGAAGTGGAACTGGGTCACTCTCCGAGAATGTCTGTGGGTGTCTGCGTAGAAAGAGTTGGTAGTCATCGCTCTGAAACTGACAGTCTAGAAAGACATGATTGATGAAAGGGAGTAGGATGTTTGAGACAAAATGGACCGTCATTAACTAACTGAACCAAGTAAATGAAATGGAGTTTCCAAGGGGCAGTGGGGCACATTCTTCTGGAAAACATGGGCCCAGTGTTCAGAATGTTTCACCGAAGGGGGTGGGGGAGTGGAGGGAGCCATTACTTAATGGCTCCCAGCTTGCAAAGGTGAAATAACCCACACTATATTTTTTTTTTTCTTCAGCAGTTCTGTATTGATACTGATTTGCACATTTCTCACCGAACAGATGAAGGTGCATCTTCTCATGTGTCATGCATGTTCTGGGCCTGAAATCACAAACTAATAAACGCAAACAAAATTCTGCTACTGTAATTGTTTTCTAGCTCAGGCAGTTTAAGCCAGGTTAGAAGTAAATTAAGCTGTAAGATTTGGAACTTTAGCTTATGGAGGCAAATGAAATTATATACATGCATAAAATACAATCATGCATTTGTGTGTAATCCTATTTATTTATTTATTTATTTATGTTTTTTTTGTAATCCTACTTTTAATATAAATCCCTTTTGATCAAAATGACAGATTTTTATAAATTTTATTTATGTTTACCATACTTCATGTTAGAACTTAGAAGTAATATGCAGTTGTCTAATATAATAAAATCTATATAGTTATCGAGATATTGAAGCATATGTGTTTTTTTTTGTTTTTTTTGTTTTACATTTTCAAATATGAAGTTGACTCCCCTCCCCCGCCCACTGAAAAAAAATTTACCAGATTTCTTTAGGTCAAGGATAACAAAAGCATGAATGATTCAGATGAACACCTTTTGAACTTTCCTCAGGAAGACTTGAGTGGTGGGATAACTTAAAGTCTTAACCAGAATGTGTGCAGGTGGCCGTTTCTTGGCTTGAAACATCTTGAAACAGTTTCCGTGCCTAGCAAGGAGGCTTCTTGTGTCAGAGTGTGGCTTGTTCAAGAGAGAGGGAATGAGAGTATGCAAATGAGTGCATGTGTATTAGTTCAAGAGCAAGACTGGGCACCTGAAAGGTTAGGAGCTCAGAATCTCATTAGCCTCCTCTCAGAAGCTGGCTGGAGTACATAAAATGACCAAAAACGAATTTTCCATTATGTTTCATTAACCGAAGGAATTTCTGTTTTGGTTTCTACAATAGACTATTAAGGAACACAGAATACCCTGCAATATATTATTTTGCAAGAATAAACAAACAATTAGCAAACTACTGAATTGGAGTGGATTTACTATGGTGGCTGTTTAAACATGAGTCTGTGCATTAATTTTCATTGGCTGATCTAGATGAGCTCTTCCTGCAAATAAAATGGAACCTGAGGCAAGTGTATAAGGCTTCGTTGCACATGTTTTTGTATAAGCTTTGTTCCTTGCTCCATGTTATGTTCTTATTTTGTTTCTCTCTGAATTTATGCTATTTTGAAGTATTTCATGTACCTTTAGAAATACGTTAGGTCTTTTTTTAGAAATAGAAAGTTATACATGTAGTGTGAGTTTTAGACAATAATAGAAATTTGTGGATATAATAATTCATTGATAGGCTCAAATTATTATAAGAAAAGCTGAAGTCATTAGTCCAAATAAAGGATTAGAGTTAACAATGGAATTGAACCTAGAGTATAATTAATGAATTCTCTAATTGTTCTTCCTGTGTTAGTTCATTAAGCCTGACTACTGAGTGGATATTTGGGCATCTGTTTCCAACATCTGTCATCTCACTGATTCCCTGGGTTGACTCCATCAATGCCTGAGAAGAAGGGTATGCTTTCCTTCCTTTACTCTTTCCTGTGTTTTCTCCAAAACCTGAGACTGCTGTAAAAACAATAACCATTCTTTAATATGAAAGTATGACAACCATCTTGAGGGAGGTTCAACTAATGTAAGACTTACATGAAAAGATTGGAGATGATGTGAAATAGTATCTTACAGTATAGTTCACTATACGAAAAGTATATGATTTTCCCAAGAAATCTGTTTTGTATTCGCATTAGCTGAATTCAGTGACAATCAAAAGCACATATTAAGCACCTGCTTTGCACAAAATGTCCTTGGTTAATGACAGCTCTCATTAGTTAGGGACTTATCTTGTGCCAGACGTGGTGCCATGTACCTTACATACTTTATCAAGTTTAATTTACTCCTGCTCTGAGGACAAGAATCGTTATTTCCATATAGAGATTAAGTAGACTGAGGTTCAGAGAAATTACATGGCTTGCCCAGTTTTAACCGGTAAATGATGAAGTGAATCTCCCAACTTATATAGGCATGTTTCCTGTACTGAACTTTTTATCCAATACTCTGGGCATGAAATCTTCCCCTCTGGAAAGCTGTTTGCAGAATGTCTTAGTCTGTTCAGGCTGCTATAACAAAAACACCACAGGCCAGGTGGCTTAAACAATAAAGGTTCTCTTATCACAGTTCCAGTGGATGGGAAGTTCAAGATCAAGGTGCCAGCACATTCAGAGTCTGATGGGGGCTGCTTTCTTGTTCATAAATGTCTTTTTATTCCATCTTCTCACTCTGTCCTCACCTAGTGGAAGGGGTGAGAAAGATCTCTGCTTTTTTTTTTTTTTTTAAGATTTTATTTATTTATTCATAAGAAACACAGAAAGAGATTGAGAGAGGCAGAGACACAGGCGGAGGGAGAAGCAGGCTCCATGCAGGGAGCCTGACATGGGACTCAATCCCGGGACTCCAGGATCACTCCCTGAGACGAAGGCAGGCGCTTTATCCGCTGAGCCACCAAGGGTCCCTGGAGTTTCTTCTATAAGGGCACTAATCCCCTTCATGAAGGCTCTGCCTTCATGACCTAATCACGCCTTAAAGGTTATGCCTTCTAATACCATCACCTTGCGGGTTAGAATTTCAACATATGAGTTGGGAGGAATCACAAACATTTAGTCCACAGAAGAACTGCAGAATTATCTTCTCTCTTTAATGGTCCAGGAATAAAAATATGAATAAGGAGTTGGGATATCAAAGCTAAGAAACAAAAATCTATCACTTGCTACTGATGGTCTGGGAAGGAAAAAGACAATTCTAGAGATGTGTCCAATTTATTAGGCTCATTTCAACCTTTGCTTATGCAGGTTGTACATTGTTCACAAAGTGGCAGCCCCTGGCTATGCCTCATCTTTAGGCTCAGAGCTTTACTCATGATGAGATAGTAGATGGGAACATGTCTGCTCAGACAATGACTGTTCCCACTGCCGTGGACTCATTTTTCAGGAACAAGAAGTTCATGGCCAGTGTGTGGGCTGGGCCACATGACCTCTCCCAGCAGGAAGCCTCAAAATTGTCTAGCCATACTCGGAGACCAACAGTGTAGAGAAGAAGTAAGCCTATCTTGTTCTTGTTTTGTGATGACCTCTATTGGACTGGTGCTCTAGATAACATACTCATTAAGAATTGGAGGAGCAGAAAGACCTAGAAGAAAGCAGAGGCAGAGAAAGAAGCAAAAGCTGTCTCTATCATTTAATCGGCTTGTTAAGTTCCAGGACTTTACATTAAAAAAAGAATAGTTGCTTAGGCTATTATTAAAAAGGAACAATAAAACTTTAGCTGAAGAATGGTTGGTTAGCAAAAGCAATTCCAGGATAAAAGTTGGGGACAGCATGCTGGGTTAAAATACTTTCCCTGCAAATAAAGTTCACTGACACTTTTCAAAGAGTTTGGCTTCAGCTTGCACCTGCAGCTGGTTATATGTATAAATTTTTGCTCATGGTCATTACTATTATTAATGTATAGCATTTTGGATGTTTCAGAGTTCCAGTTGCATGGATTTATTAGGGTATGCTCTCCTGTACGGAAGGTGTGCGTTGCTACAGATCTTCCCTTTTGCAGAAAAGAAAGTCCAGCAAACCAGTGGCACTGATACAGCCAGAAATTGTTTATGGTGCTTCTTTTCCCCAGGATACATTTCAAATTGGTCTAGGAGTAGGGGCAGCATGGAAGTTGGGGGATGGAAAGAGCACAAGATATAAAGTCAGGAGGTTTTGTTTCTAGTCTAAGTTCTGTTACCAAATAGCATGGTGACCTCAACAAGTCTTATCCCTGCTTCATCTCTGTAGAAAAAAAGGGATGAACTCATTGATTTCTGAAGTTCCCTTCCAATTCTGACTTAGGACATTTTGTCCTTTTCCCCTCTGGAGAAAAGAAACTTATTTCACATGGTGGTGGACCCAGGAAATCACTCTCAGTGAGTAAATTACCCTCTACTCCCTGCTGTGGGAATCACAACCTCACAACAATTAAAGCTGATAGTGTTTTTGCATGATAAAACTACCAACATAAACAGAACACTTACCAAGAGCTAATGGCATGATCAATCAACACAGAAGATCTCATTTTATCATCCTATTTGTGAAAGATTCATTCTTTCATTCATTCACTCATTGATTCATTCATGTAACAAATAATGATTAAGTACCCACCGTGGTCCTGCCACAACGAAGGGAATAAAACAAAGACAGGGCAGAGTAGTCCCTGCCATCCTAGAGCATACAACTGAATGGAGGACATAGATTTTTTTATTTTTTATTTTATTTTATTTTTTTTCAAAATTTGAATTAACTTTATTTCCCCTACAGTCAATAACTTCTCTGCAATTTTTTAAAAAGAAATCAGTACAATTAAGCAGAAGAAACAAATATGGTAAGGAGCTTTAGGAAGCTGTGGGAATATTTGTCAAGGGAAGTCCAATCAAATCTAAGGGTTAGGAAAGGTGCTCCTGTGGAAGCAGGTATTTAAGCAGAGCCCTGAAGGATGGAGCATAGCTAGTGAGCTGAAGGGATGTGTGGTGGGAGCACAGAGGGTGAAAGTCATTTATCCAAGTGTGTAAATCACCCGAGAGGTAGAGGCATCTGCCACAAGTAACAGGATCTTAACGGGCAGTTCAAAGGGAAGAAGGAGAACATTTGAAACAGGAAAAGATGGAAAGTCTGATTCTGCCCTTTGGAGAGACTGATGGATTCAAACAGGATGTATCAGACAAGTTCTTAGTTGCTAAGCAATGGATCTTGACTCCAGAGGATATATAGAACAAAGCATACTTATTTAAAAAGATATTGGGCAGGGATCCTCTTTTGTAGTCAAAATGGAATGAGGGAGACTGAATTCATTCTCCTGAAGCAACTAAAAAACTAACAAAATATATTAAACAACAGTTTTTAAAACACTGAATATCAGGCAATGAAGGACAGTGATCCCTGGGAGACAAAGGAGCCCTATGATTGCCCCAACTTACTGCCTGGAGAGAGTTTCCAGGCTGTGGCACAGGGAAAGACAAACTGTTAGAGACCTGTGGATTCCTGAGTTGAAGAGATGGATTTGAAAATCTGTGGAGACTGAAGAAACTAGCATTCATTGGATAGAATGCCAGAGAACAGAGAGCCTTCCAGAAGAATTCCAGAAACCAACACTGGGTCCCTTGCAAATATTGAGCTGATTAGTGATCATTGTATGTGTATGAATTTACTATTCAAATCCTCCCCTCCCCCTGCTAAACAAAATCCGACTGAAAAAATTAAAGATGACATACCCAGTATACATTTAGGGTTGGGAAAAGTGTCCATTAGACTGGAAAACATTTTGCTTTACAGGGCCTTGGATGGAATGCACTAAAGTGTCTTACATCAGTTCTGGAAAATAAATATCTCTGGATTATGTACATCTCTGGCCCCACATGACAAATGTTAACAGCAAGATCCAAGAGGATCAAACTATTTTGAGGTAACTTAACTGTATCACAAAACAAAGCTCAAGAATATTTACAGAAATATAAAAATATCAAATAGCCATGAAGGTGAAATGTGTAGTGTCTGGCATTCAAGCAGAAATAACCAGGCATGCAAAGAAACAGGAAAATATAACCTGAAATGAATCAGCAATCGATCAAAACCAACTCAGGGTTGACACAGATGTTAGAATTAGGAGATAAGAATATCAAAAGAGTTATTATATGCATTCCATATTTAAAAAATTAAGTAAGGATGTACATGGGAGTTTAAAAATGACTCAAATTGAACTCCAAAAAGGAAAACTAGTGTGAGATGAAAAAATACTTTGGATGAGATTAGATGTTGGAGAAGAAAGGATTAGTGAACTTGAAGATATCAATAGAAATTTTCAAAGTGAAGCACTGAAGGAAAAATTATTTTTTTCTTAAATGAAGAAAATATTTGTGAGCAGTGGGAAAACTTTAGAGACTGAATATAACAGAAATAAGAATCCCCAAAAGAGAGGAAAAGTGGGGAAAAGAGAAACATATTAAAGAAATGATGTCTGCAAATTTTCCTAATTTCATGATAAGTGATAAATCCAGAGAGCCAAGAAGCTCAACAAAAACCAAGCACACAGAGACTAAAGAAAACCACACCAAAGCATATCATAATCAGATTGCTCAAAAGTTAAAAAAGGGTTTTTTATTGAGTAAAAAAAATCTTAAAAGTGGCTAGAGAAAAGCGTCACATTTTCTATAGAGCACGAAAGGTATGAATCATCACAGATTTTTTGTCAGAAGCCATGTAAGTGACAAGGGAGTAGAACAACATCTTTATAGAGCTGAAAGAAAAAAGAAATCTGTCAACCTAGAGTTCTATGCCATAAAGAATGTCTTTCCCGAACAAAGGTGAAATCTGAAAATGTCAGATATACAAATGCAAAAAGAATTCATCATCAGCAGACATTCACTACAAAAAAGATTTAAAATAAGTTCTTTGGGCAGAAAGAAAGATACCAGATGAAAATGTGGATCTTGACAAAGGAATGAAGATCTTGGAAAATTATAAGTAGGTGGGGCTTTCCCCCGCCATGGAATTTAAATGTTTTTAAACAGTAATTTGACTATTTAAACCAAACAATAACAATTTAGTATGAGGCTTGTGGCATGTGTGAAAGTAAAATGTATGACAGCCAACGTCTGGGAAGGAAGAAGTAAAAGCATACTATTGAAAAAAATCTTGTAACATAAATGGAATAGTATAATATCACTTGAAGGAAAATTGCAGTGAATTAAAGATGAATGCTATGAACTCTAAGCCACTAAAATAATAGCAAGGAGTTAGGACTAATAAACCAAGAAAAGAGGGTCACCTTGATGACTCAGTTGGTTAAGCATCTTGCCTTCGGCACAGGTCATGGTCTCCCTCTCCCTGTGCTGCTCCCCCTGCTAACGTGCTCTCACTCTGTCAAATAAATATATAAAATCTTAATAAATTTTTTTAAGAAAAGAGATAAAGTGAAATAACAAAAACAGTTCGTCTAAAAATGAGGACAGAAAAGTAGAGGAAACGGGGGAGCAAGGAATAGAAAACACATAATAAGAAAGATGATGGACTCAAATCTAACCACATCGTTAAGTACATTAAATGTAAATGATATAAACACCCCAATTAAAAGCAAGCATTGACAGATTGGATATCCTGCCTACAAGAAACATATTTTATATATAAATACACAAAGGGGTTGAAGGTGAAAGGGTGGAAGAGATGTACTATGCCGACACCAATGGGAAGAAAGTTGGAATGGCTACATCACTATTGGACAAAGCAGATTTCAGAGCAAAGAGTACTATAAGAAATAAAGGTTGACAAACATTATATGTTCTCATTCATTTGGGGAATATAAATTATAGTGAAAGGGAATAGAAGAGAAGGGAGAAGAAATGGGTAGGAAATATCAGAAAGGGAGATAGAACATGAAGACTCCTAACTCTAGGAAATGAACTAGGGGTGGTGGAAGGGGAGGAGGGCGAGGGGTGGGGTTGAATGGGTGACGGGCACTGAGGGGGGCACTTGACAGGATGAGCACTGGGTGTTATTCTGTATGTTGGCAAATTGAACACCAATAAAAAATAAATTTATTATTAAAAAAGAAATAAAGGTCATTTCCTAATGAAAAAAATGGCCATTTCATTAAAGGACATAATGATCCTAGCTGTCCAGGTATCTAATAATAGAACTTTGAATTGTATGAGCAGAACTGATGGAACTGCAAGGAGAGCTGAGAAATCCACACTGAGAGAGATTTGAGTACCCTTCTGTCAACAACTGATTGAAGCAGTAAACAGAAAATCACGAAGGATAGGGAAGATCTAAATAATACTGTTCACTAACTGGATCTTATTGACGTTTAGGGGAGACACTGCCCAACAACAGAATGCGTATTATTTTTTAAGGACCCATAGTACATTTTCTAGGAACCATATTCTGGGCCATAGGAAATTCTCAATAAATTTAAATGGATTCAAGTCACACAAAGTATGTTCTTTGACCAAAAGGGAATTAAATTAGAAAAAAAAAAAGACAGGATGGTATCTGGAGAATCACCAAATATTTAGAAACTAAATAACAGACTTCTCTATGAAGTAATGATTAAAAAGAAATCAAAAGGAAAATGTTCCAAGTGAACAAAAATACAAATGCAGCCCATCAAATTTAATAATATGCCATTAAACAGCACTTAGAGATGAATGTATGGCACTGAACACCTATATTGGAGAAGAAGGAAGGTCTCCAGCAAAAGACCTCATCTTTTGAAAACCAACAAAAAAGAGTAAATAAAACCCATTATAAGAAAAAGAAAGGAAGTGTATGGAATGATGTCAGCAAGATAGCAGAATAAGAGATTCTGGTCCTCACTCCCTCGCCCTAATCACCCCCACCTCCAGCCCAGGAAAAACACTAATTTTGGCAACCACCACGCGGTGAGAATGCTTTTGTGGGGGATTCTGGAGTTTAGCTGAGATTCCAGCACCCTGTTGGTGCTAAAAATCTCAGTGGACCCAATGAAGAGTTTAAGAACAAAGAACAACTTCACCCATGTCAACCCTCCCCAAAGTACACATCTTGGTGCCAAAAGAGGCCTCCTCAGCCTGTGATTTCTCCCATAGGGGAAGATGAGAGCAAAGTGAGCACCTGGTCTCCCCAGCCTTGCAGGATGATGCCCAGGAGGCCCATTTCAGCCCTGCCCCATGCAGAACACGGAGGGGGTGAGCACGGCTGCATCAGCTGGGGGCAGTCAGGAACAGTCAGGAGCAGAGAGAAAGGGTTGCGAATCACAGCAGCCAGCCTGTGGATCTCAGCAGCTGGCCCAAATCCTCCCAACTGACTTTGCAGACTTTAAGAGGCTTGCCCCTGAATCCCTCAGGATAACTTGCCTCTGGACCTCCCAGCCAGCCAGGGCGTACCCCCAGCACCCTGCAAGCCCCAGTACACGGCACTCTGATGTCTCTGCAGATGTTGCTAGTGAGCCCCCAAAGCCTGTAGATCTCACTCTGATAGGTTCTTAGCAGCTAAATGCACTCAGCTGGCCTGGCCTGGGACAAGGTGCAACTTTGAATATCTCAGGGCTCTGCCCTAGGACAAGTAACCAGTGGGTCCTCAGCACCCACCTGGCTTTGTGGGAACAGGAGAAGGGACACAATCCTGAGATGTTTTCCTATAAGGGGAGACAAGGGGAGTAGAGCTGGCTCGTCCATGGAGGAGATCTGAGAACTGGTGGCTTTCCATGAGGGCAAGGGGCTGGTGTCTGAACGAACAAGCAGACAGTGGTCTCACTGCAAGGTGAGAAAAGCCCTCAAATCGACAGATAAAGATGCACATTTCTCCCAGGGGCATATCCATCTCTAAGCCAGAAGGACAAATAAGGTCAGAGAAAAAAATAGAAAGATCAGACCCAGATAAAAATGTAACCTTTCTTTGAGCCCAGGTGATGCTTACCATCAGCTCAGAGGCCTTCAAGGGGTGCGCTCTGGGTGCTGTGAACTTATGATGTGTTTATAACCAAGTTTAATTGAACGGAAGCCTGAGGGTTTTAGGAGAACTCCGAAGAAGGCCGTCCCGAACGGGTCCCAGGTTTCCTCTCATGGGAAGATTACGTTGCTCCAACAAACATTTTGACCCCAGAGCACATTCCCCCTACCTCTTGATATCCAGCCTGTCTTTTCTCCATCCAGACTTTTTTAGGTTGATGACTCCAGAGAGAGCCCACTGCTTCAGACATTCCTCGGGAAAAACATGCCAGCTGCCTTTAGCTCAGATCAACATTACGCTTCTGATTTAAGCCTGAAAAAGAGAGTCTATTTTGACTTTTTTTCCCCCCTGTAAGTAAAAAGCGATCATTTGATGATGGTTCCTCGTGCAATTCAAAAAGAAAATTATTAGATGTATGTAGGCAAGTCCCAGCTTGTAATGCCAGTTTCTGCGAAGATGTAGAATGTATCAAAGAAATATATTGCTAGGAATTTTCTGTTTGTTTTTAGTATCTAATGTGTACTGGGTTTGCGGGAGGTGAGGGTGTCTATACGTGTGTTTCCATGTAGAGGAGAAAGTGCAAAGTTATTAACATTTTCATCTGCAGCAACTGATTGAAATTGCGTTCATTGACTCACTTCCAGGGCGCTGGTTGGCAACGTCTTTGGAAAAGCACATCGTGAATACGAAGTTGTCTTGCTGGGGTGGCGGGGCAGTGGTGGGCCCACTTCTGGGACAAGGGTTTCGAGGGGTGCTTTTAAAGGGGGCTTGGCTTGGATTGGAGGGCCCTCCAGGCTCTGGCGAAGGGTTTGACAACAGTTAATAGGTCACACTCTGGCTTGTCACATCCTCAGGAAAAGCTGCTCTGTTTTCTAAGTCCACGAGTGACAGGATTATTGTGTAAGTGCTTCCGAAATGCTTTCATCTTGACTGTTTTTGTCTGAAGCTGTTGGAAGGGGCTTTGCCAAGAAAAGCAAAGAATAAAATCGAAACATGCCCTGTGCTAATGTCGCTAATGTCTTCGTTTTCATGAACGCGGCGCCGGGGACTTCAGCTCTAACCCGGGTGACCTGGAGGGGCTGGGGGGCTGGGGCCGAAGCGCCCACAGCTGAAGGGGACAGAGGACACTAACCACTCACCACCCGCGCAGAGCCGCCCCGCCTGGAGGTTTTCCACTCCAGCCAGGAGGGTCCTAACCTCTGCGGTGCCAGACTCGTCCCCAGGGCTCATGCTGGGCCAGTGCAGCCACCCAGTTTTGAGTATGCCCCGTGGGATGCGTGCATTTTGTCCACCATCCCTCCTCTTCAGAGGCTCGATGCTCTCTGGGTGTTCCTCTCTCCATCCCAACACGGACCCCGAGGGTTTCCTACGTGTGGCCCTGGACCCCTTGCACCAACATCAACAGGCACAGGCATAGAAAGGGAAGATTCTGGGTGCAGGGGATCCAGTTTTCTTAAGCACACTGAGGTTTGAGGACCCCCAAGAAGACTGAGAGGTCTGCTTTGGTTTCTTTTTCCAATCCTGCCATGTGTGCTTCTCCCCCGGTCCCCAAACTGGAAACTGGGACACCGGGGGCCCAGAACATAGGCCCCTTCACATCTAACCATCTCCTGGGGCTCGGAGGAAGCATTTTGATGAACATCTTTGGTAATCAGGACTGGCCTCCTCATCGTCTGTCCTGTCCTTTGTCTGTCCCCAACACTGACCTGGGATGGGCTTATATAATCCTGTTCCACTTCCGCCTGCCTGCCTTCCACAGTGGGACAAGGGGTACCCCTCTTTGGTTGTGAACTTTTGTCTTTGATGTTTTTTTTTATTTCTCTTTTTTTTCCTTTTTTTTTAAGCTCTATTTACTCATTTTAGAGAGTGAGCATGAGTAGGGGGAGGGCCAGAGGGAGAGGGAGAGAAGCTGACTCTCTGCTGAGTGAGGACCCTGATGTGGGGCCCAATTCCATGACCATGGAATCTCAACCCAAGCTGAAATCGAAAGTCGGAAGCCCAATAGACTGAGCCACCCAGGGGCCCCTGGACATTTCTCCTTCTTTCCTTGTTATAGCTTCTATTCCAGCCAGGAATGTCAGAGTCTCTGTAGTGACAAATCCATCCAGAAAGTACATTCTGGCCGGGGCCCACTGATGGTGAGATGTGGGATGTGTCTTCGGCATCTCTCTACCTCCTCTCTGACGCTTGTCCTGCATCCTCACAATCATTGCTGTGACAGACCAGTGCACTTGGAACACTCGCCTCTCTCCTTCCCCTTCCCCTCTTAAAGCTTACACATCCCGGGTGCCAGTCCCTCCGGGCTCTCTCAGGAGCGAAGCTTAAAGTAGAACAGCTTATAAACCATTTGTGTCCTACCTTCTCCCCAGACACTTGAGAATGTCAACGGGGGCTCTCAGTGCTTTGAGTTAAAGGCTGGGAGCAATGTTGGCCTTTTAGGTTCCTAGGAGACCAGGAGGAGAAAGAATTTGGAACCCTGGAAGGAATATAAGGGCTGCTGTCCAGTGTCTTTTACATCACGCTTTGAGGTGGCTGTCCAGGAAACTACTGCCTTGAGAAAACTGCAGTAAGTCCAGTACACTTGGCACGATTTCTAAGAAAACCAGTGCAGCTTTTAGAATGCTCAAGAATTAGCCTCAGCCCCAAAGTGTGTGTGCGTGTGTGTGTGTGTGTGTGTGGTGTCACTGTGCACAGTTGTGCAAGTTGCAAACTGCAGAAGGGCTCTGTGTAAGGAGGCACATTCACGGGGCAAGCATTGATGCATATATTTATTGTCACAATCTGCCAGCAGATGTGTCTGATTCTTCCAGAGTCAGTAGATTCCGATAATGCGTTAAAGATGGAAGTGAAGTGTCTTTGAGGCAGAGGCTGATGTTTAATATGGAGATGAGAGAGGCCAGTGCAGGTTTCAATGAGAGACAGAGACAGCTTCCAACTTGTTCCTTTGGACTCTTTCCAACTTTGTGTCGGTCATTCGTTCCTGATCTCCTGCCCTAGACCCTCAGACTTGGCTGATGTGGAAACAGCCATCTCCAGTCTGTTTCACCAGCTCATGGGCTGCCTGGCTCTCCCCCACCCCTCCTGAGGTCCTGCTTGTCTGCTGGAAGCCCCCCACCTGGGCTGGCCCCGCGGCCCCCGGTCTCCCCATGCCAGACCCTCCAGCCCTGTTTCAATTCCTGGGAAATGCCCTCTGCTCCCTCTGCATCCTGCCACCAACATCGGTGATGGTCCTTGCTAACCACCTGGGAATGCCCCCCTGGTATCCCCATCCTGCTCTTCTTTCTTTCTTACTTTAAATGTATGTATGTATGTATGTATGTATGTATTTATTTATTTGAAAGTGGGATAGGGAGGGGCAGAGGGAGAGAGAATCTCAAGCAGACTCCCCGCTGAGCACAGAGCCCAGCATAGGGCTCCATTCAATGACCCCGAGATCACGACCTGATCTGAAATCAAGAGTTAGTCTCTTAACCAACTGAGACGTCCAGGTGCCCCTGTCCTGCCTTTTCTTTTCTTTGCTCTTCTTTCTTTTTTCTTTTTTCCTTTTCTTTTTAAAGATGAGTCTATTTACTCATGAGATACACAGAAAGAAAGACAGAGACATAGGCAGAGGGAGAAGCAGGCTCCTCGCAGGGATTCCAGTCGATTCCAGGACCCCGGGATCATGACCTGAGCCGAAGGCAGATGCTCAACCCCTGAGCCACTCAGTCACCCCTGTCCTGCTTTTCCTCTATTTCTAAATTCCACCCAACTTTCAAGACCCTGTATACATAACCCATCTTCCATCAAGTCTTCCTAGAAGACTTGATGTCCTCTTTCCCTCATCCCATCCATAAAGAATAATCTTCCTGTATCTGCTGTTCCATAGCCCTTTGTCTATTTTTTTCTTACATCATGGATCAGTGGGTACCTTGGGTTGGTTCTGAACCTGAACCAACTCTCCAGTTCCTCAGAACAGGGATAAGGGCCATGTTATATTTGTGGCTCCCAAGGGGCCGTGCACAGTGTCTTATACCCAGCAGGTTCTTAGCAAGGACTTGGCAGGTGAATACTGGATTAGCTGGGGTAGTTGGGAATAGATTATATTCTCTCTGACTCCTTGACTAACTGTGATCATGTGGTTATATTTTCTTTTTTCCTTTGCCATGAAGAAACTGAGGCATTCTCTACAGGTTAGAAACCCAAGAGAACTCTGCCCAGTAATATCACACAGACCTACTTATATCTTGTAGCCAGATAAAAGCATGATGGTTGTATTAGTGTGGGTTCTCCAGAGAAACAGAGCCCATGGGATAGATACAGATAGAAAGACTTTATTTATTTATTTATTTATTTATGTATTTATGTATTTAATTTTAAAGATTTATTTATTTATTTAATTTTTAAAGATTTTATTCACTTGTTTGAGAGAGAGAGAGAGAATGAACACGATCAAAGAGGGGGAGAAGCAGACTCCCCATTGAGCCGGGAGCATGACTCGGGATTCCATCTCAGGACCCTGAGATCATAACCTGAGCCAAAGGCAGATGCTTAACTGACCGAGCCACCCAGGCACCCCAAAAGACATTTATTATGAGGGATTGGCTCACACAATTCTAGAGGCTGGGAAATCTCACTGCCTGCTGTCTGCTAGCTGGAGGCCTGGGAAAGTTTGTGGCATAGATCCCCAAGGCCAGAGAACCAAGTGACCTAATGGTGTCAAGTCCTGGTCCGACTTCGAAGGCCCGAGAACTAGGTGTGCCGATGTTTGTGGACAGAAGATTGATGTCCCAGCTCAAGCAGAGAACAAATTGCCCTTCCTCTGCCTTTTTTGCTCGATCCAGGCCCTCAACAGAAGTGAAGATGCCCAGCGACATGGAGGAGGGCCATCCTCTTTACTCTTTGTATCGATCCAAATCCTAATCTCTTCCAGAAACACCATCACAGGCACACCCAGAAATAATCTTTTACCACCTATCTGGGCATGTCTTAGACCAGGCGAGCTGACACATAAAGTCAACCATAACAGTGACTTTAAGGGATAAAAATAAGCCGAAGGCACAGAAATGTTATGTGGCTCAATTACATTCTTTAGCATGATGAAATTTGGATACATCTGAGTTCTAGTTAGTGATGCCAATCCACTCGAGGCGTCTGTTTTCAGGATGACACACTGGTGAAGGCTCAGAGCCCCACAGCTCCACTTGCTGTGTCTCTGCAACACCGAGCAGGATAAAGCAGCATAAACATAGTGATGCTCCTGGGTGGCCACCCAGCTTTGTGGAGCTGGAGAAAGAAGAGGGCAATCGAGAGAGTACATTGGGAAGAATCCTGCATGAGAGAAGCCTTTCAGGTTTCAGATCGAGATGAGATGTTAAGGGAAAGTGAGCAAGCAACAGGGTGGATTTTGGTCCGGATCCTTAAAATTCTTACAGGAGGGATCCCTGGGTGGCGCAGCGGTTTGGCGCCTGCCTTTGGCCCAGGGCGCGATCCTGGAGACCCGGGATCGAATCCCACGTCGGGCTCCCGGTGCATGGAGCCTGCTTCTCCCTCTGCCTGTGTCTCTGCCTCTCTCTCTCTCTGTATGACTATCATAAATAAATAAAAAATATATAAAAAAAAAATTCTTACAGGAATATTACAAGAGACATGAAAAATTCAAAGCATGCCACGCCTCAATGAATGGAACCATGTCAGCTGATTTAAGAGCTGCAGAGTTATTGATCATTTTCTTTCTAGCTCATGGAATTAGTTGGCTTTGGATTATGTCTTTGTTAAGGTGAAGTGGAATGTTTTAGTTATCTGGGGAGAGGCCAGAAAAATCACCCTGCTTAGGCCACGTCCTCTCACCTTGCATCGTGCCTCAATTGTCACAGAATGTTCTATCTGGAAAGAAACCTAAAAATTTTCTTCTGTGTTGGTAACGATTTTAGTAGGCAAATGGCTTTTTTTTTTTTTTTCAAATTGTAAACCTCATTTCCTTTCAAGGGCATTCCAGCTTGGAGTTAACATTGCTCACTCATGTGTGTAGTGCTAGGAGAACACCTTGGAATTGGTAGCAAATCAGTGGGATGTACAATTGCCCAACTTTTCACAACACATTAGAGAAGTTGTTGCAGCACAGAGAAGCTTAGGTCCTCGATAATTTCTGGGAAGAATATCCCAGGGTCTTTACAAAAGCTTTAAGAATAGCGTGTCTTCAAGATTACCTATGTTACATCATCTGTTTGGGGTGCTAAACTGAGCCTTTAATGAGAGCTCATATCATTGATGGGTCTGATTAGAAAGTTCTCCTGTAGAACTTTAGGACCAGGAGGGACCCTCCAGATCACCTTTTCTCCCTTCTGTCACTTTCAAATCTGCTCATCTTCCAGCATCTCTAGCTCAGGAAATAACTTGCTTTCACCCTGTTGCACCCAACTCTCCCTCAACAAGTATCCGATCAAACACCAAGTCCCATTACATCCTGCATCTACTTCTCCCTCTACACATTCATCCTCATAGTCTGAGCACCACCATCACCACCATCTGCATCCTCAGCTCTAGCCACAGCCTCCCAGGTGCTCTCTCTGTTTCTGCTTATCTTCTCCTTGCTCCCCATCCATTCTCCATGTGGCAGCAAGGATAACAATGCAAGACACCAACTTAAATGTATTTTACCCCGGCTTAAAGCCCTTCAGTGGGTTCTTCTGTGACACTTTAGCATGGCCTCCAAGACCCAATACTGTGTGGCCCCACACCTACTCTGACTGTATCACTTATCAAGCACCCCACCCTCACTATATCTAAGCCACGGAGACTTTCATTCTGTTCCCCAAATGGCTCAAGACCTCCATTCATACTGTCCTTTCTACCCAGGACTACATAGAGCCTCTAACTTTGTCTCAGCCCTTACACTCTTCTCTACGACTTGCCAGATCAGCCCATTTTCAATCTTTAGTTTCATTTTAAATGTTGGGTCCTCAGAAAGACCTCTCTGATCCCCGAGATTAGAGTCCTTCTGTTAGATGTACTGAGAGCTAGAGCAACACATTTTTTCTCTAGAGGTTCAGAGAATATATTTTTGGCTTTGCTGACCATATGATCTCTCTAGGAATTATTCAACCCTGCAATTGTAGAAGAAATCAGCCATAGACATGTGAAAAATAAGCATGATTGTATTTCAATAAAATTTTATTTACAAAACAGACAGAGGGCCTAGATTGGGTTCACAGGCCATAACTGGCCATCCCATGCCTTAGAGCATCCTATCCTTTTGTTTCATAGGATTTGTGATAACATGTAATAAAGGCCTTATATCTGAGTGATAATGGGTTCATGTCTATCATTGTTTTTTGGAATTCTTTTCAATAAGGTCAGAGATCAAACCTGCTCTTTAGCATGCAGAGGGGACAGCAGGCACTCAAATAAAATGTGTGACTCAAGCCAAGCTCATTTGTCCAATCAGACTGTATCCCAAATCTTTAGTTTGAGCAATAAGAAAGAGACCTGTGGAGGACTACAACCTGAGTGTAGATACAAACTGGAACTTTGGCAACTTTGTTGGTATCATGCAGAGCCTGAGAATGGAGTCAGCACTAGGGGAGTAGGTCTGAAAAATGGAGAGAAAAAATTATATTGTGACTACATCATTTAGCCCTGGATCAAGCCTTACCTGACTTCGTCTGTTTAGCTTTGACTATGAAGTTACATGAACCAATGTATTCCCATTTTTTACTAAACACAACTAAATTAAACTTTTTATCATATGCAATGGAAAATAATTACATAAGGCCTGATATTTTCGCACCTGTAAAATGAGGAAAATAAAACATACCATGAAGGGCTATCACAAGCATTAAATATATATATTAAAATATCTGAGTATTGCACATGACATTCAGTCATGTTTGTTAAATAAATGAGTACAGGTTTCCCCTGCTATCCGAAAATAGTGTTTCTATGAAAACTTTTTAAATAACTTTTTAAAAAGATTTTATTATTTATTTATTCATGAGAAAGAGAGAGAGAGAGAGAGAGAGAGAGAGAGAGGCAAGGACATAGGCAGAGACATAGAGGGAGAAGTAGGCTTCCCGCAAGGAGCCTGACGTGGGACTCGATACCAGGACCCCGGAATCATGACCTGAGCCAAAGGCAGACACTCAACCACTGAGCCACCCAGGTGCCCCTCTATGAAACCTTTTATAAAGCTTAAATTCAGGCTTAAAGCAAAGAAGTAATTGCCATTAATTTATATGAAAGATTTTTTGAGCATTCCTAGACCTGATACCTTAGCACACATTTTATTAATAAATTACTAATAAATACACAAAACAAATCTAGATAAAGCACAGTTCAATGCTCTGGCAGCTTTATGCTGAGATGCTGAGTGTCATTCCCAGGGGAAGGATCTTGGGGGTGCCACTCTTGCTTCTTAGGGGTACACAGCCTCTTTAATGGTGGTTGGCTGCAAAACAAATGCTGAACGCTATTTTCACGGTTTGCCTTATCTCATAAAAGCAAAAATCCCGTTTGGCTTTCTTCTGGTTAGTAGAAGCAGATACTAATGTAGGCCTTCCATAAAAGGGAATTAGCATAATGTGAACTTTTGAAAAGTGGAGGATACCTCTGATTATTCTTGCTAACAAACACATATAATTCTATAAAGGGTTATGTATAATAATATATCTTTACTATACCCCTCCTCCCATTTAAAATTTTGATTATAAAAAATCTTGTCATTATCGCCAGTTGATAAGCAATCAAAATGGAGCTCTCACTTTTTAAAAGACTTTATATATTTGAGAGAAAAAGAGCACACGGGGCGGAGGTGGGGGGGCAGAGGGAGAGGAAGAAGCAGGCTTCTGGCTGATCAGGGAGCCTGATAGGAAGCTCCATCCTAGGACCCTCCAAGGACCCAGAGATCACAATCTGAGCCGAAGGCAGACACTTAAATGACAGAGCCACCCAGGCACCCGGGAGCTATCATCTTAATATATAATACAAGTCACCACAAGAAGGGGATGCAAATTACAACTTGTTTTACCCACAATTTCAGGAATAGATCTCTCATGTAAAAAAGAGGGCTTGCCAACATGTCACCAAAGAAGATATGCAGATGGAAAATAAGCATATGAAAAGATGTTCAACATCCTATGTCATCAGGAAAACGCAAATTAAAACAACATAACACATATCCATTAGAATAGCCCAAATCCAAAACACTGACAACACCGGATGCTGACAAGGATGTTGAGCAATAGGAACTCTCATTTACTGCTGGTGGGAATGCAAATGGTGTGGCCACTTTGGACAACACTTCGGCAGGTTTTTTTTTTTTGTTGTTTGTTTGTTTTACAAAACTCTTGCCATGTGATCCAGCAGTCGTGATCCTTGGCATTTACACAAAATATCTGAAAACATATCCACAGGGACGCCTGGGTGGCTGAACGGTTGAGCATCTGCTTTTGGCTCAGGTCGTGATCCTGGGATCCGGGATCGAGTTCCACATCAGGCTCCCCACAGGGAGCCTGCTTCTCCCTTTGCCTACGTCTCTGCCTCTTTCTCTGAGTCTCTCATGAATAAATAAAATCTTTAAAAAAAATAAAGAAAAAAGAAAACATATCCACACAAAAACTGACACTGGGATGTTGACAGCAGCTTCACCCATAGTTACTAAAACTTGAAAGCAACCTAGATACCCTTCCTTAGGTGAATGCATAAATAAGCTGTGCTTCGTCCAGACAATGAAATAGTAGTCAGCACTAAAAAGCAATGGGCTATCAGGGCATGAAAAGACATAGAGGAAACTTAAATGCATATAACCAAGTGAAGGAAGCCAATCTGACAAGACTATGTACTATATGATTCCAACTCTATGACATTCTGGAAAAGGCAAAACTGTGGAGATAGTGAAAAGATTAGTAGCTGCCAAGGGCTGGGGGAGGGAGAGATGAGTGGGCAGAGCACAGAGGATTTTTAGGGCAATGAAAGGGATCCATATGATACTACAGTGGTGGATGCTTGTCATACATTTATCCAAACCCATAGAATGTGTAGGACCAAGAGTAAGAGTGAACCCCAATGTGAACTGCTGACTTTGGGTGATGATGTGTCAGTATAAGTTAATCAGTTGTAACAAATGCACCATTGTGGTTCAGGATGCCCATAGAGGGGGAGGTTGTGTGTATGGGGGGTAGGGGGTCTGTACAGGGGTTATATGGGAAATCTCTGTATTTTCCACTCAGTTTTGCTGTGGTTCTAAAATTCCTCTAAAATAAGTTTATTAATTAAAAAATAAGTCTATTTTTAAAAAGGAGCTTACTCATATAATGGTTGAAATAAAATTCATTCAAAAATCAGAATTCTCCTTAACATCCCCCCAAAATTCTTCCTCCAAGGCAGTATTTCTGAAAAAAAACAAAGGGGGGGGCGGGAGAAAAAAGAAAACAACTGACCAAATCTCCAAACATACCTGAGGTTGAGTGCATTATGTCTGGCACCAGCTTTTCAATCTTCATCATGAGTATGAAGAGAACAGAATTTGTTTCCTTTGTCTCGTGACCCAGGAACGTGAATAACTGTTGACAGATGCTTGCCAAGACATGAAAATAGTGGGAATGCATCTGACTCAAGGAGCAAATGATACAAAACTGAGAATAGAAGATGACAATACCTAAAATCTCTACTGGAGCCAATTTCTTCCTATGCTGCACCATCCACTGGCTCTTCACGCTTAGAATCAAACCCCCAGTCCTTCCCAGTAGTGAGAAGGCCCTGCATGAAGCTTTCTCCAAGCTACCTCTTCAACCTCATTTCCCACCACTCCCTCCCTTCCAGCCTGGCTTCTTTGCTTCTGCCTGAGGGCCTTTGCACATGCTGCCTTTGGTGCCTGGAAAACCCTTTTGCACTTGTATAACTTCCTGTCACTTTGTTCTATTGTCTGATCAAAATTTATTTCTGCGGAGAGGCCACTCTTGCCCACAAGACTTAAAATATCAACCTCCCTGCAACCTCTCTATTTCTCTTCCCTACTTGGTGTCTCTGCATAGCATGACTCATATATGCTACATATTGCTTTGTTTATTGGTTCCACGTCTGTCTTCCCCACCTGAATGTGAGCTCCTGGGGACAGAGTTCTCTGTCGTCTGGTTCCTTTATCCTCACTTCAATATCTTTAACAGTATCTGACACACAGCGACAACTCAATAAATATTTATTGATTAAATTTGTCACGACCAATTTCTATATGTCAACTTGGCAATCACATTAAATTCACTGTTTGGTTTTCTGACAATAAAAAGAAGTTTCAGTAACTACAAAGCTCTTTGGAACAGCTCACCTGTCTCCAATGACTCGGGCACAGGTGACCAAGAGTGCAATCTGTTTCATTTATTCCAGATCAAACTCAAACACTCATAATGTAAGGAATATCACATGCTTCCTCATGGAACTGCAGACATACTTTTCAAGAGGATTAGCTTATAAGAGTCAGATAATCCTCCTGGGTTGAATAAATAGATCTCATAGAAATTCCTGGGGCACCCTCTACATAAGGCCTTTCACTAAAATTAAATTAGCAACAAAATGAGCTTTTCTTGGGGTAAATTAAAGTGGGTTTTCTTTCACAAGCTGTTTTAAACGATCATGATCCAGGAGGCAGGGTCCTCCCTAAAATACACATAGTGTTTTAAATGTCTCATTTGGAACCATGTGTCCCCAAGCCCAGGGGAAGTGGGAAGGAAAAGAAGGCTGGAACTCCAAAGGGGCAGTAGTTTACAAAGAGAGGCAGATTGAGGACATATAAAAAAAGAACCTGAGAATTCCAGAGATTTAGGAAAACTGTGTGCCTCAATTGGCGTCTGTGACAATGTGAAACACACCAACCAGACGTGATGAATAAAATATGGGTATCTGTTGGCTGTCTCCTGAGCCCCCAACAAACAAACTGAGATTTTGATTATGTCACAGTCTAGCCGTGTTTGTCAATAGCTGTCACTTGGGCAGTGCCCTACCCCAGGGCACGTCCACAGAGCACACACGACGCTGAGGTTTGCTTCTTTCCTACAAAAATGTTGGTCCTGGTGAGGCCAGCTGAGCAGCCTCCTCTTGGGTGCAACGCTGTCTGCTCCCGACTGAATCACACACTGTGCAAATATTTTACTTTCATACATCATCTGTAGCAAGTGTAATACTGAGATTTAAAGGTAAATAGCTGGAGAAATTGCAGTTGAATTATCAGACTGACATTCCTACCGTGGCAAATCAAATCCCGCCGTGTGCAGCCCAAAGCAAATAGTGGTTTTAGTCAAAACCCTTCTTGCGGACTCCTTCAGACCGTATATACAAGGCTGAGATGTGGGTCAACAAACAATTAAATAAAAACATATTTTGTAGGGGTTACTCCCAGTTAAGAAACGGCACTCTATTTTAGCATGATCCATGTTCTTCTCACCACAAGGAATCAGAACTAAATTGGGGAGAATTAATGTACTTGGTAGGATTTAGAACAAGAAGGATAAACATGAATTGTAATGTCAGAGCACGTGTGGCTCAGACCTCAAGTTGCCTCTTTGCTATGACAATGAGCAATAGATGAAACGTGGGTGCCCAGACATGAAGGCAAAAATCAAGACGGAAAGCCATTCATTCGTTCATTCAATCCATCAGTCATGAGGTCATCCTGGTGCCAAGTTCTGTGCTGGGATTGGGAGATGTGAAGCAGCCCCTCTGCCCAGTTACTTACCTAAGTATTGGGACAAATGACACAAAGGAATCTAAGACTATGATGTGAAGCTGATTACTTATGCAGTAAACAGCAGAAGGATTCCCCAAGGAGAAAGGCTCCCAAGTGAATAAAAGCAAAGTCAGTTGGAGGCTTTGAGGGCGTAGCTGGGCTGGGGGTCCCCCAGCATGGGTTAGCGGTTGCTCTACTGGAAACGTCCATAAGCACAGAGGTGAGCATCTCTTACTCCCATGGGGCCACAGAGATGAAAGGTGTGTTGGTGTGTGGGGGTGGCTAGGTAGGCAGGGCACCCCATGAGGACTGTCAGTGGCCAAACTCCACAATGAAGTCAGCAGATTTATCACACAGGCCCAACCCGGAGCAGTCCGCGACATGGTGTCTGACTGGCATAGGCCTGGGTCACAGGTTTTATACTGATCCTCTGATCAAGACACCGGAAATCCACGAGCCGAGAGTGAGGGCAGGCTGGCTACCCAGAGAGGTCAGGCTGTGGTCCCCAGGAGAAAGCTGAATAGGAACTGGGCATAGAAACGTCAGATCTGTGCTGGGTCTGGGACAGCTGATTCAAGGTCACGTAGATGATCAGGACAGAGTAGGATTTGACACTTGGTCATCTGTCTGTGCTATCCTTCTTTTCTCTGTGTATTTGCTCTGCCTAATTCAGCTTATCATCCTAATAATAAGCGTCTATTTGTCCAAGAAGAGCTGGAAGTGTTATGTGTTGAGTATCTTATGCTCTGGCAACGAAGAAGTACATAAGGACGAAAACTTCCAGTGTTCTTTCAATCTCTTTTTATATCCCAGTACAGATAAATAAGACTTGGTCGTTACCCAATTCAAGTGTAGATCCAGGAAATAGCCAGATCTCCCAGCCTGGAAAAGGATTTAGAAGGCCCCCAGCACTTCTAAAGGAGCGAGGAGAGGGAGGGACACAGATACCTATAATGTCATCCAGTTCAGTTCTGTTCATTCCATAAGGAGTGACTGAGTACCTGCCTGGTTCCTAGCAGAATGGAGGCTGCAAAGAGTAAGGCATAGCCTCTGCCTCCTGGCAGAGTGAAGAAGACACATCAATAAGAAATCAGGGAAACAGCATAAGAGTGTTGGTGCAAGACTGCCTCCCAGGGCGGAAAGGGAAAAACCAGACACTCAGTTTCCCAGCCTCTCTTGAAACTGGGCTGAGGCATGTTGACCTAGACCCCAACAATTTTCTCTATAACCCTTTGTAATCTGCCCACCCCAAAATCTCCTATCCCAAATGATCTGCTTTCTGACACTAAGGGTTAGGTTGCACTTACTAAAGTTATATATAAATTTAATCACAGTATTTCTCTTTGTCTTCTACTCACCATATTTTGAGGTTCAGCCTCTAAATTTCTTTTACTCACCATATTTTGAGGTTTATCCATAGAGTTGAGTGTAACAGTAGTTCATTCTCTTTTATTCTTGAGTAGGATTCCTTTATATGGCTTATATACCACAGTTCGTTCACCCACTCATCTGTTGATAGACATTTGGGTTATTTCCAGTTTGGGGCTATTATAAATAATGCTTCTGTGAATATTCATGTGTTCTTCTTTCTAGGGATATGTTTTCATTTCTCTCCGGGAAACATCTAGGAATGGAGTGGCTGGATCATACACTGCGGTGTATGCTTCATGTTTTCAGGGATTGGCAACATTTTCCACATTAGTTATATCATTTTACCTTCCTGCCAGCCATGTATGGTTACCCTGAGTTCATGTTTCCTTGAGGGCTATTAATGTTGAGAACTTTTTCATGTGCTTATTTGTCATTTGTATGTCTTCTTGTGTAAAATGCCTGTCCACATTTCTTGCCCTTTTTATTGGGTTGTTTACTTCTCATTACAGAGTTTTGAGAAATCTTCATATATCCATTGATTTTCTCTATCGTGTTCTTTTTTTTTAAGATATATTTATTTATTTTAGAGAGTGACAGAAACAGAAGGGGCAGAGGGAGAGGGAGAGAGAGAATCTTCATGCAGATTCCCCACTGAGCAGGGAACCTGACACGGGGCTCAATCCCAGGGCCCTGGGATCACGACCTGAAATGAAATCAACAGTTGGCTGCCTAACCACCTAAGCCACCCAGACACCCCTATCATGTTCTGTTTTTTACTCCTTTGATTTCTATTCTGATCTTTATTTCTTTTTTTCTTACTGTGGGTTTAATTTACTCTTCTTTTTCCAGTTTCTGAAGATAGAAAGTGAGGTCATTGATTTGAGACTTTTCTTCTTTCATAATGTAAGTATTTCCACTATGAATTTCCCACTAAATACTGCTTTAGTGCATCCCTCAACTCCCAGAGTCCCTTGGGCTCTGCCTTAGTTTGTCCTTTATGCACTGCAGCCTAGAAACTCTCAAGGCAGCAACCCAGGGCAACATAGGGCTCATCTCATTTGCCTCACTTCTCTCAAGGATCACTGTCTAGTTTTGCTTAATGTACAGGATCTCACAAATTGTTTTTACTGGTATTTTTTGTCTCCTTATTTTTAGTTCTTTCAAGTGAGAAGATAAATCTGCTCTATGGTTCTTCTACTTATTCAGAAGTAGAAGTCCTTCTGTTTGATTTTTAATTTGTATGTTCTAACAATTTTTATTTAGTTAAATATATTGATCTGGTTATTTATATTTTCTCCATCTCTTCAGTCATTAAGAGCTCTACCCTTCTCTACAAGTCTGAATCACATACTTTTCTTCTGATTTTTCTTCATTAACAAATTCATCCAGATTTTAGTGTACAGTGTGAGATGATATTCAACATTATTTCCGATGTTCCTTCCTCCTCTATGCAAATAGCTGTTAATTGTCCCAATATCATTTGTTAAAATGCTTCCCTCTTTCAGTAGTTTGGAATATATTCTTTGTCATTATATTATACTTTTATAGAGAATATATCCATTTGGGGGATATCCATCATGTTACACTGATCTCTCCTTTTTTCTTTCCTTTTCTATCTTTTTCTTTCTATCTCTCTCTTTTTCGTAATAGTATGCTTTTAAAATTATTGTTTTACAATATTTTTGGCATTCTTTTACAATATTGTTTTAATGTGCTTCAGTCAGTGATGTGCTAGAGCTGTCTTTTACCAGCTCACAAAAGTCAATTTTGCACATCTTTTTCCAGCACCATATCCGATGATGTCATGTCGGTAGTTTGAAATTGACCCATCATGGGAGTACTTACACCACAGAAATTGACAACACTATATTTCATAGCACTCACGCACTCTCTCTTTTCCTCTGAAAGTCCATTTACCAGCACACAATTAGGGTTAGTTCTTCCTCATACATCTTTTCTTAAATAATTATTTGCAATTCACAACTGTTATAGCACAACTTTTGAGCACTTTTATTTATGATTTTTATTGCTATCATATTTAAATTCATTTTACTTTGGAAATAATTGACATCTTCCAACTTATGACATTCAGTCTTATCATTCTGATAAAAGACCCAATACTCCATTTTTTTCTTAAACAAATATCTTCCAAAATGATCAGTAGTTTTCTTGGTGGGGGTCATATAATTTTTATGGGATGCACAGCTGACAGTATTCTAGGCTAAGATTATGATAACGCTGTGGGATTCTTGGTCAAAAGAATTAAGAATGAGAAGAAACATACATAGATGTTGCTGAGAAAGTTGAGTTTCAGACTCACCTAGTGCTAACCACATTCTGTCCCTTCTCTGACTCCAGAGAAGAAAAAGAGATACAATGCCTGGGGTGGTCACTCCCAAAAAGCAGACCAAGGAACAGAAAATGGGTCCTATCAGGCAAAGCCAAAGAGTGGAAGTTTTATTCTAGAGAAAGAAAGGTTAATGTATAATTTGATAAAGAATACAAAGATTTCTTCTGAAAAATACACTCAGGAGGTTAACCAAGAATGAGCACTCCCTAGAAACAGTGAAGAGGAAGTTCATGCAGTCATTAGAGTTTGTTGAATGGAACTCTTAGGTACCTTCACCTCCATAGGCTAAGATTTAAATTCTCCCTGACTATAGTGAACAAACAAGAACGCTGACTTATATCAAAGCAGACGTTTCCATTCAATGTTGGGAGAATTCCAACTCTAGTAATGCAAACAAGTAGACAAATAACAAGAACAACAGAATAAACAACAGAAGGGGTTTGAAAAAGGCTAGGTGTTCACTAACTCTGAATATTTAGCAGCACTCCTGGGTGGCTTAGACCTGTGGCTGCACACTGTGGGAGTGATGATCTCAGTATGGCAACAAGGACATTTTTGAAGCATTTTCTAAAAAAAATATACTTAGGAGCACCTGGGTGGCTTGGTGGTTGAGCGTCTGCCTTCAGCTCAGGTCATGATCCCAGAGTCCTGGGATTGAGTCCTGCATGGGGTTCCCCTTGGGTAGCCTGCTTCTCCCTCTGCCTATGTCTTTGCCTCTCTCTTTGTGTCTCTCATGAATAACTAAATACAATCTTAAAAATGAATAAATAAAATAGAAATGTACTTATTTGACAGAGAGCACAAGCAGGAGGGGCAGAGGGAGAGAGAGAGAGAGAATATCAAGCAGACTCTGCACTGAGTACAGAGACCAGCATGGGACTCACTCTCAGGACCTTGAAATCACGATCTGAGCAAAATGAAGAGTCAGATACTTACTGACTACACTACCCAGGTACCCCAGGGACATTTTATTTATTCAGCAAGGTAGCATTAAAAAGCAAAATCTCACCTGTAATTCTCAGGTGGAAGATACATTCCCCCATTTGTCACAGTTCATTTACTCTCTCCTACCTTATATCTTTCTACTGGCTGTCTGCTCTAATCATTTCTATTACCTGTCTGGCTCTGAAGGAAGATACAACTGAAACTGCTGGCCTAAGCATTTAGTGCTTTGAAGATGAGGTATTAAAGCCCAATTCCAATCTTATAATTATAAAAATCTGAACACAGGACTTTAAGTTGGAAATTATTATCTGCACCTTGGACTTTTAATATTTTTATTTTGTCTGATGCTTGCTAACATAATTCAGGTTCATTAGCCATGATTTAAAACTAGAATTTAGGATTAGGTGGCATTATCTACTCCCAATTGAAAGTGGCAACCTTTCTTTCTTTCTTTCTTTCTTTCTTTCTTTCTTTCTTTCTTTCTTTCTTTCTTTCTTCTTTCTTCCTTTCTTCTTTCTTTCTTTCTTTCTTTCTTTCTTTCTTTCTTTCTTTCTTTCTTTCTTTCTTTCTTCTTTCTCTTTCTTTCTTTCTTTTCTTTCTTTCTTTCTTTATTTTTCTTATTTTTAAGATTTTATTTATTCACGAAAGACACACGCACACAGAGACAGAGACACAGGCAGAGAGAGAAGCAGGCTCCATGCAGGGAGCCCCATGCCGGACTCGATACCTGGGATCACGCCCAGAGCCAAAGGCAGATACTCAACCACTGAGCCACCCAGGCGATCCATTTCCACTTTTAAAGATGAGTTTGCTGAATTATTTTCCTGGTTGATCATGCTGTTAAATATTGAATAATGAGGGCCAAAGATCAATAATTAATAAAGAAATATTAAATATTCTTAAAGTACATTTATAGAGAACAAAAGAGTCTTTGTTGTCAGCATTTGGAGCTGTCCTGGAGTCATTTTGACTATCACACAGAGAAACGAGTAAGTAACAGTTCTAAAAGTTCAACTGCTGGGAAGCAAAAAGTGGTCTTATAGAAATCTTAATCATTTAGGCAAATCACAGCCATTAAACTTCTCCTTGTGGTTCATGACCTTTTGAATCAAAGAGTAATGCAAATATAAAAAAATAACAGAACCGAGAACATGGAAGCCCAAGAGGTCTGTGTCAATGACTCAACCCATTTGGTAGGTTTGTTCTTGTTCTTGCCTTTACTTCGTAGCTTCAACTTGGCAGGAGAAAATAAGGAGAGAAAAGGCCTAATGGAGAGCAAATGTCGCACCCTCAACATGGCTTTAATATTTAATGTATTAGAAACAATATATATTTAGGTTAAAGAAACTTTTTCTTTCTTTATATGGAGCAGCAGAATTCCAACATACAGTGTTTTGAAAACCAGAGCCTCCTGAATAAGAGTTTAAAGTTATTTCTTAGGACGCATTTAAGGAGTTTCTGGATAGGGTCATATTTTGAACATATGTATAAAACAGCATTCCATAATTGATTTATTAACATATGAGGTCATGTTTATGATTTCTTTCTGAAATATTTAAAAGCCAACTATAACTGCATAATCCTATAAAATCTATTCATCACAAACCTGCTTCAAAAGTTCATAAAAAAGCACAAAAAGAGCCAGCATATTGTATTTAGTTACGGTTGAAGTTTGTACTCCAAAGGATAAATGAATACGATTTGTATTTGCTATGGATCAGGCTGTGTTTTATTCACATTGTATTACATCTCAGGAGACAGTTTACTTAAATAAGTCCAAATGGCAGAGATTCAGAAATGCAGAAAAATGCAAACATCACATTTTTTTTCCCATGATGGACAAGACAGGAATGATTAAGAAATCCTTTAGAAAATATTACATTTTCAAATGTTTTCAAAAGGCCACAAAATTCCTAAAAGCAAAATCCCTTCCCATCCCATTCATCTTTAACTGCCCTGTCATTGCATGTGATCTTTAAAAATATAATGTGCATACTTCGCTTTGCTAAAGCCCTTTTAATTTAGGTTTCATGGGTCCTTTATATTCAGATACATTACTTGTCATCGTCCCCCGCTGATCTCAATGCTTACCAGAGAAAAACCAAGGCCCTATGTGGGCTCAAAATAGGGTGGGCAATTCCTTTGTGGCACAGTATCTGTATTATCAGAGAGCCCCTTCTTTCTACAAAACTGCTTCCCCCACAAAGTGTGTATTAATACCTTATTTCTTTTATTGGGGGCGCCTGGAAGAGGTGACCTATTGAACTAAATTGACTTTAAGTTGTAAATGACTGTTAGTAGGTCTCTTTCTGAAAATGATTTTTATTAGAGGGGAGGGAAGAGATCTGGCATGTACAGGAGTTTTTAGAAGGGGGAAGAAAAACTTTGTGGGGAATAGAGAAAAGGAAAGAAAAGAGAGTCCCGGAGTATCAAGACAAATAACCTGCTTCATAGTCCACCAGAGAAAAGAAGTAGAGTGGCATTGCCTTGACACTACTAAATGCAAGGATGATGGTTTTTCATGCTGGACTGTTAACCCAATTGTAATCTGGAGAAGATTTTTTTTTCTTTTTTTGGATAGTAGAGCTAAAGTCTAATTTTTTTTTTATGAATAGAATCACAGCTTGTGTGCAAAATACCCATGTCAAATCTTTTAACTCAACAATTAATGAGAAAACTAGTAAGATGCAATAGGTATAAAGAAAGGCCTTTGAATAGATGCATATAGAAGTAATCAAGAATGCTGAAATGAATTTGCTAAAGATGCACAACTAGTCAGTATCTCCCTGGTATTAACCACTTGCCTCTCTTCTGGGATAAAATGCACTTATATCTGTATGGACGAGAATCACTTGCATCCCTGTAAGTTTCCTGCAACTTGTAGAGTTGTAAAGTAGTTAAAAAACAATGAAAGGTGTAGATCCCTAAAGAATCAGATCAGCCCCCAGGAAGGATGTGTTTAGACCTGGTTTTCTTAATCTCATTCTGGGACAGATGATTTTTCATAGTGGACGGCTGATTTGTGCATTATAGAATGTTTTACGGCATCCCAGCTCTCTATCTAGTAGATTCCAGTAGCAATGCTCATGTTGTGACAACCAGAAATATCCTCTGAAATGCCCAAATAATGCTTGGGACAAAAATCACCCCAGTTGAGACACTGGTTTCAACAATGCCCCACATTCCATTGAAAGGACACTGGTAAACTCGGACTGTTCCCAAGTTGTCTATGTTTTTTCCAGATAGAACAAGATTTGGAAAAGTTGAGTACCTTGGCCAAGATTGTGTAACTACTAGGTGGTGGGATGGATTACAAAACCATTTTGGATTCCAGAGTGTATTTATTTTTCATTCCACCACTCTGACGATAGGAATTGGTGATATTTAGCTCCTTACACGAAATGCTCCCTTAATGATTATAATCCAATATAATTCCAGGCCTTCTTGAATTTGCCTTAAGAACCATTTCTGCTTGGTGTCCCCATTGAAAGAAACATGAGACCAATCCAAAGGTCTAGAGAAATAATGTCTTCATTGAAGTCTCTTGATGAGGTAGAAAATGCAAATTTTATCACATAAGAGACAGCAAAGCTTCTTAAAACTCTGTCCTGAGTAGGCATCTCCCTTCTGAAAACACCTCTGCTTCTCTTTGTGGCTGCTTCCCTAACATCTCCTCTGTGTCTCTGAAATTCCAACTCGCTTCTCTTACATCCCGGAATCCCAGAGAGAGGCACTGGCCCTTGTGTAAATCCATTTGGCCTCTTTATTTATTGTCCAACTCATCTCTCCACCCCTTATCCCAATGAATACAACAAGGAGACCTAAAGGGGAGAAAAAGGGAGTAAATGCTATAAACCTTTAGGTTTAGTATTTTTTATCTTGTACGGAAATGAAAAACCCTTTTTAAATGAGACTTCAGATAGTAACACATTTGAGTGTGTATTGGAAGATTCTAGAAGCAGTGACACTCTAGGGGCAACGAGCCCTGCTAGTGTCCAGATCTTGTTTTCTAAATACCAAAGTTTCCATTAACAGAAACTGGGGTTCTTCAGAGAAACTGCCAGGGGAGAGAGAAGTGCAGAGTGAGCCCAGAGTATCTTGAGCCAGAAAGCAAGGAAGTCCTCAAAGATGGATGGGGAGATGTCAAAAAGATACAGGAGCCAGCTAAAGGAGTTCCCATTGCCAAATTCGGGACAATTTGAGCAGCAGAAAGTTATGGATCATAGCACAAAGAATCCAGAACTCCATAGTGATACTCAAAACAAAAAGAAAAACAAAAGCCTTTGGGTGCTGGGGGAGAGGGAGAAGGGAAAGATTTTCTTCACCGACAAACACCAACTAATGAACGTAGAAGGAATGACAGAGATAGTATCTTCAGTTCGTCTGCATGATTTTAATGTAATTTCCCCTAATTACCAAAGTAATTACATATTTTTAAATGAAAAATAAATCTATCTGTATATTTACTCATTTAGCTATGCATATATATTTGCATTTTATCTTTAGATTCCCCTGCTAAAATAAACTTTAAAAACTATCATTTATTTTATTTTTTTATTTATTTATGATAGAGAGAGAGAGAGAGAGAGAGAGAGGCAGAGACACAGGCAGAGGGAGAAGCAGGCTCCATGCAAGGAACCCGACGTGGGATTCGATCCCGGGTCTCCAGGATCGCGCCCTGGGCCAAAGGCAGGCGCCAAACCGCTGCGCCACCCAGGGATCCCTAAAAACTATCATTTTAAAACTATTTTTATATATTTAATTTATATGTCTGCCTAGATTTCATTATCTAGGTTTAGGAAATTTAATTTAATCATATTTTAATTGTTACCCACTTTTAAAGTATTTCTTTATTATGCTATAAATGGACATCATCCTCCATAACTCTGTGTATAACTCGATCATTTCTTCCAGACAAACTTAGAAAAACTAAGTACCAATACCTCCTTCCTGCAGTGGGCTTGCGGGACTTTGTGAGTTATGAATAGCAACAGTCAGGCTGATTTCCATTTGCTGGGCATCTGTGCTCTGGCCTGCAATTTATAGACATCTCTCATAGGGTCCCACCAACAACCTTATGAGTTTGGCCATCCTTCCCCATATAAATGAGGGTGTGAAGCTCAAAGAGACCCAGTTGTGCAGAGTTACAAAGCAAGGAACAAGACGTGCTGGCACTGCAAGTCCTTTCTCTGGGTCTCTCTAGAGCCTAAGCTTTTCCCACTTGGCTAAGCTACCTCAAACAATGTGCTAAAAATAGGATCCAGTTTCCTGTGACTTTGTGTCTCCTTTTTTTGCAAACTATAACATGCTTTTTAATCATCCCATTTTCTTCAATACCTAGGATGGACCCATTCCCCAGAAGGCTAGCTGAGCCTAACATGTCCCATCTCCCACACCTCATACAGGGGTGTGTGAACAGGACACACACACACACACACACACACACACACCTGATACCTTCAGGTCTAACCCAAAATCATGATTCTCCTTTTTTTCCTATTATTTATCTCCCTTTATCCACAGACGGGGTGGGGGTGGGGTGGGGGGGTAGCCTGGTTCCCAGCAACATCAGTATATTTACATATTTTTTCAATCTCACCATACAATATTTCAGAAACACTCTACCAGTACTGTTGTCAATAACTAACCTACTGAGTCAAGTTGAGGTCCTTTATGTCTTCAGCCTATATCCCGCTGACAGTGTATAGGTAAGAATATGCTCGAAACTTATTTAGATTATTTTCTTCCTTCTATGTGATTATGCTATCAATTTCATGTATAGTTAGGTCAGCTTATTTCCATTTGTATACAAATTTAGTGTCTTCTCCATCATTTCTGATTTAACTCCATGTGTGAATATAAACATGATTCAACAGTCAAAACTATACACTCATGAAAATCTTATTTTTTTCTTTATTCCTTCAACTATGTTCCCACCTACCTCTTGTAAATAGCCAGTTTAACTCATTTCTTGGCTTATGCTTCCTGTATTTCTTTTGCAGGAATATCTTATTTTTCCTTCTGTCTTACGCACAAGTAGTACATTATATATATATATATATATCTCCATCTTGATTTTCTTTCTCACTTAACAATATATCATGAGAATTATCATCTACCAGTTCATATAAGTCTTCTTCATCCCCTTTTTTAAACATCTGCATGTTACTTCCCTGTGAGTCTGTTTCATTGTTTATTCAGCCATTCTCCTAAGTATTGGCATTTAGACTCCTTCTAGTAATTTGCTATTATAAATCACAATTTCAAGGAATAATTTTCTGCATAATTATTTATATTCCTAGAGTTATATCTTCGGAGGAAGTTCCTAGAAGTTGGATTTCTAGGCCAATAGGTAAATGCATGCATAATTAGATGCTGCCTGCTAGCAATGTATGAGTACCCATTTCCTCGAAGTTTCATCAAGAAGATGTTATCAAATTTTTGACATTTTGCCTATCAGATTCAGGGGAAATTGTATCTCTGTACAGTTTTAATTTGCATTTTTCTTATCTAAGTGACGTTAAACGTCTCTTAGTGTGTAAGGGTCATGCAGTTGACCCTTGAACAACGTGGGTTTGAACTGTGTGGGTCTACTTACACATGGAATTTTTCCCCATATATACAGCACAGAACTGTAAATGTATTTTCTCCTTACAATATTTTTAAAAGCATTTTCTTTTCTGTAGCTTACTTTATTATGGGACTACAGTACAGAGTACATACACAAAATGTGTGTAAATGGACTGTTATTGGTAAGGCTTTTGGTCAACAGTAGGCTATTCATAGTTAAGTTTTTGGAGAGTGCAAAGTTATATATGAATTTTTTACTGTGCACAGGGTTGGTGCCCCTAACCCCCACATTACTCAAAGGTCAATTGTATATTCATTTGTGCATACTGTGTATGTCTACACAATTATACAATTTTTGTGAATTTTCTGTATATGTCTTTTCCCATTTTTCTGTTAAGTTTATTCTTTTTTCCCCCATAATTCTTAAGAGTTCTTTATGCATAAAAGGTAATAAACCTTTGTCTGTGATGTTTGTGGCAACTACAGTATTTTATTCCAGTTTAACATTTGTGTTTTGACTTATGATCTTTTTCACACACAAAACAAAGTTTTAACTCAATGTTTTCTTTGTTACATCTGGATTTGGAGTCATAGTTGGAAAACCTTCCCACGTCCCAGTTACATAATGAAACTCACCTGTGTTTTATCCTAGTCCATGTATGGTTTTGTGTTTTACATGTCAATTTCTCACCCATTTGAGGTTTATTTTTATGTATGGTGTGAGGGAAAGGAAGATTTTTAAATTAATTTGAAGGTTGACATTTGCCTTATCGTTTGTGTGTGTGTGTGTGTGTGTGTGTTTTAAGAACTTGTTAGAATGTTCGACTTCTAAAATTTAAGTGCCATGAGGACAGGGGTCATTGAAGTGACAACATTAGACTGAGGACTCTCATGTGTGGGAGATGTTCTCTCTCTGAAGGGGCTTGTTGGTGCCAGAGTGTCACCATTCAGAAGTCTCAGTGTTAATCAGCACTGGCATGGAAGGGGTGAGTCACGGCTGGGTTGAATCTCGTTGAACAGACAGGTAAGCTTCCCTCTGGCCAGGAGGTAAGAAGATAATGACAGAGCAGACAGGGAAACAAGAGAGTCTGGGTGAGTCAGTGATGAGTTCAAAGGCAGAGGAGTTACCCCCAGCTGAAGTGTGGAGGCTGATATAGAGGGGTGTCAGTGGTGGCATGGCTGATTCCTCAAAGGGCCAGAATGGTAAAGATCAGAATCAGCAGAAGATGAGAGTCCTGGGTTGACCATGAAGCCAGCTGGGAAGATGGTGGAGCCGGCAGCCATGATGCGCCTCTGCCCAGACAGGTCTTGTTAGTCTGTGTTCTGTGCTCCGGATCTTATGGGTTGGATTTAACACAGCATTTAAAGTGATCTGTGTTCTCCAAACTTGGGGGTGGGAAGAAAGAGAAACGTCAGCCAGCTGAGGGAGTTTTATGGATAAGTCCCATGGGCATTCAAAAATGCATTGTATAGGATGAACCACAACTTACAAGGATTTAGAGAGAGATTTCTGACACAGACCATGAAATCTGGCTCACAGAGACACCCATGAGTCAGGCATATTGCCCTTAAGTAAAAAAGAACTAATTCCACTGAGTGAATTATTGCTGAATATGAGACCAAAAGAAAGTGAGTATTTTATTTTAATTAATATAATTGCTGCTGCTTCCCCCATCCTCTCCTGCCTTCTCTGTGGTGGGGTCCTCTAAGCCGGATATAGAGAGAACTCAGGACCTGTGCTGGCTTCTGGCCCAGACGGGATCGAGGAGCCCTGATCTTATATTCACAATCTAGGAAGGCCCAACATAATACTTTTCACTCTAAAATGATATTGCCTGTCAATCAAAGCCAGGAGGACCTTGTAGTAGGGAAGGTGAGAGGCTCATTCTAAACTAAGGGAGTGGGACAGGGAGCCCCGTTAGGCTCAGATAGCACTCCGGAAATGGAAACCCAATGAGGTATCGATGGAAATGGAATGAGAGAACAGGTGATTCTCTTTCCTGAGTCAGGAGCCAACTGCTGTTTGAATGTGGGAGGCAGACAGGCCGGACAGATCCTGTGAAATGGCTTCCAATTCCAGCACGTCTTGTTCCTTGCTTTGTAACTCTGCACAACTTCGAGCCTCACACCCTCATTTGTATGGGGCAGGATGGCCAACCTTGCAAGGTTGTTGGCAAGACGTCTATAAACTGCAGGGTGGAGCACAGGTGCCCAGCAAATGGAGACCAGCTTGACTGTTGCTGTTCATAAGTCACAAAGTCATGCAAGCCCACTGCTGGAGGAAAGTATTGGTACATAGTTTTTCTGGAAAATCTATACCAAAAGTTCTAAAACTTCCCATCCTTTGAATCAGCCATTCCACTTCTCTGCATTTATCTGGAAGAAACAGTCAAGATGTACACAGAGAATTATGGATGAGAATGCCCATTTTAGCATAATAAATAAATACTTTTAATTTGGCATAATAATAAATTGTTTTGGCAACAATTAAAGTATGGTTAAATTAAATCCCTCAAAATTAGATGACAAAAGTCTGGGGAAAAATAAAAATAATTTATGAACCAGTAGTTTTCAAACTTCTTTAGCAGGGAAACTCAAAGAATCTTCTACGGAATCAAAATACATACACACAGTTATAAATATACGCACATACATATATATTAAGATGGATATTTAGAGCTATAGATATAAACATAGATTTATTATTAAATATATATACATGCTTTGGTGAGTAGAAAAGTTATTTAAAATTATATAGAAAGAGTGCCTGGGTGGCTCAGTCAGTCAGGTGGCTGTCTTGGCTCAGGTCTTGATCCCAGGGTCCTAGGATTGAGCTCTGTGTCCTGCTTTCTGTTCAGTGGGGATCCTGCTTCTCCCTCCCCCTCTGCCTGTTGCTCTGCCTGCTTGTGCTCTTTCTCTCTCTGTCAAATAAATAAATAAATAAAATGAAAAAATAAGATTATATAGAAAAACTGTAGAGAAATCATTCCAATGTGTTCATAGCTATATGAGGTATGAATATACTCTTTTACTGTGTCTTTGTTCCACAGATACTTGTTATAAATATAAGTAAAATTGTTGGGATAAAAATGCATGTTGGGCTTCTTAATAAACATAACAAAATCAATCTTCTTATCCAATCTCCAGTTGGCATTCACAAGGCTAGACCTCTTCCTAATCAACTCTGACCAGCCAGCTCATTGTTGAATGCTCTGTATTGCCCACCAAAGGCATGCCTGAGACTCAAGACGCTTGACTGACATGTCCAAGGCATATTCTTCTCAGTCTCTTAGGCTCTAACCTGATGGCAAGTCATAGTACCAAAGTCTGATGTAGACAGAAACTCCACTAAACAGTGCTCCAACTCAATACTGTGTCTACCTTTCTATCATTGGTTGGAATTAGAAGCATCACTATAAATATGTCTGGATCTTTCATAAAACTACTTTTTAATGAGATGCATTATCCTATTGTTATTTGATGACAATAAACTCTAAGCTTCAGTACCAGTAAGTTTGCCCCTCCTAAAGAAGTGATAAACTACTTTTTACCAATTAAAGGTAACTGTCTTGCTGGGTTTTCTTTTTCTACTTGGCCATCAGGAAGCTCTGAACTAGATTCATTGTCCAACTAAAATATGTATCTTATTACTGTTATAATTCAGTATAATTATATAATCATCTTGATTTTTAAAAATATTTTATTTATTTATTCATAGAGACATAGAGAGAGAAAGAGAGAGGCAGAAACACAGGCAGAGGGAGAAGCAGGCCCCACACAGGGAGCCCGACGTGGGACTCGATCCCAGGACTCCAGGATCACACCCCGGGCTGCAGGCGGCGCTAAACTGCTGCACCACCAGGGCTGCCCTTCATCTTAATTTTTATGTAATTTCTAATCTTATTCTATTTTCTTTTAGCTAGCTTGATTACGAATTGTCTTATTCAAAAACACTGAGATGATAAGTGTCACAGACATGCTCAGGCAGAGACTTCCCAGGATAACTCTGCAGTAGACACTCAGACAAAGTCTGGTCCTCAGCCTGGTTGTCCTAGAAACCAAATACTGTCTAAACAACAAGCCAGAGTATTCTCTTATAGACTATCTCAAGCTAACTCAACTCATAAGAAAGCAAGAATGCTAATAATGCTATGACCACGTTAGCTAATCATAGCTAATGTTTATTGAATGCCTATTTCATGAAATATAGTTGTAGGCAACCAAACTGGTATTTTCTAGAACAAAAAACTAGAGCTCAGTAGTCTCTTGAAGACTGTCTCAAGTGAACCAACTTCACAAGAGGCCAACACCAATTGCTAATAATGATAGGAACAGATGTCCACTACATGACATATTCCTACAAACAACCAGGATGGCCAGTATTGAAGAGTGGCTGAGAGCATAGTATTTGAACTTGAGTCTGGGTTCAAGACCCGGCCCTGCTCCTTAGTCAGTGTGTGACTTTGGGCAATTATTTCACTTTTCTGTGCCTGCTTTCTCATCTGTAAGATGGAGATTAGAGTAGTACCTATCTCTAAGGACCCTGGAGAGATGTTGCCTAGGGATTCCGCCCAGGGAAGAGAGGACAGAGCATAGTGGAAGCAATGAGGGTCACGGAGAGTGAGTGTAGAGGTGGTGATAAGAACTCCCATGGGAAGTAAAGTCCTGATCATAAAGATAATCCATGGGCTGGGATGGATTCATGACCAAGGGACGTAAACTATTTTAACGAAGCGTCCCCCAACCCACGTGGTTTGACCAATGGTGCCCTTCCTGGGCCTAAATCTTCAGGTTAGTGCATGAAGCCCATGGAGTACTCAGCAGCCCAAGACTTACATCTGTTTTGGTCCCGTTTGCATCTCTTTTTGGCTGAAAGTTAAGCACAGCCACAGCCATCGAAGCCTCCAAAGGACTGCTCACTTCTCCAGCATTTAGCTTCCTTTCACTGCTCAGACTTCTGCTTTTTTGGGAAAGCGGCTCAGGCATGCTGCCTTCATAATTTTTCCCTGGTCACATCCACAGACGAGATTGCTGTCACATCTCAAATGTGCATGCCATTTTTTAAAGAGAGCTCATTTTGAAAATTGTGTTGATTTTATCCTTTTTATACTAAAGGATAAACTTTCTCGTCCAGTTCCTACAACCACTTTAGCCCTGTATGTCTATGCACCCAGATGTCTATGTGCTTTTGGGCTCTTTTTTTTTTTTCCTTTCTCTTTCTCTTTCTCTCTTTCTCTTTCTCTTTTTCTTTATTTCTCTCTCTCTCTCTCTTTCTGTATGTTGCTTCATATTCTTTCCTTTTACCTTTGAAAATAGGCACAGTGTCATTATATTTTAAATCTCCATCAATGATATGAGCAAACACGTATTTCAAAAACTTTTAAATCACTAATGCATTGGCCAAGGGAAAAAATAATTTTATGATTTTTAAAATCTACACGCCTGCCCTGCTGGTGGGGAGAAGCCGGGGAACCAGGAGCTGTTTTAAAAGCAGTCATGGCAGTGACACCGTCAACAGCAACAGCGTCTGCTTTTCTCTTGCAGCTCCAAGGGGAAGAGCCAAACTCGAAGAAACCAGAGCTGTGTGCCTTGGTACGGAAATAAGTCATAGATTATATTCTTCCTCGAGTGAAATACTATTCCAACTGAATATTTATATTCTTCCCTCCACTAAAATGCTATTGAAAATGAATGTGATTCTTGTGGGAATTTGAACATTGCATATTGTCCAGTTGACAGAGTCATTTATAAAAGTTGGGATATCTTATACCCCATCCGGGCTTAATTAGAGTTTATAAAGATCACTGGCAGTTGCAATAGAAATATTGTATGTTTCCTCCCCCCGGTGACTTTCCCTAGTTCTTTTATGAGGGCCTTTAAAACTCATTTAAGTCTCGCTGAAGTTATTCATAAAGATAGATACCAGCCATTCTCCGGGAGAGTCTGATCCTCTGCACCTTCCTCTTCCCCCAACATTTCTTGGATAAGTGCACACAGGTCAGTTCCAAATTCTGTCGCTTCTCCTAATAGGCTTTTCAAAGGAAATTCCCTCAAGCAAGGAGGTCACTGGAAACACATACAAAACTCAAGACGTCCACACTCGGGGAATTTTGGCCGACTTGGGCCAAAGAGTAAAAAATGAACTGTTTGGTAACTCCAAACCCACAGAAAATGCTGACACATGGTGTCTTCGCACAGAAGATATTAACACTCTGCGAGGGTGAAAAATTGAACAGATGGCACCTCTAAATGCAAGGCTCATCGAATCTATTTCCACTCAGGTTTCTCGTAAACTTTTATTTTAAATTTGGTGCTAAGAACAACAACAAAAAAAGGTGTGTTAATGGCACCATCCAGGGACAAACTTGCAAGGAGCTTCTCTTTCAGAACTTGATTAACGTGCTTTCTGATTCAGCCTGCGGTTCTCATCCTTTTCCTGTTCTTAGGTTTTTCTGGGAACCCATTAGGGAGAGATTCAAAGGCTAACAAGTCCCTATTGAGATAACAAGTATACTGAGGCTCATGGTGAGACAAGACCTCTGGAGCACTTCCCATTGAAATGAAAACCCAAAAGCATCCTCTCTCTGGCCCCCTGTCTTGCCTCTTCTTGGATGTCAGCAATAACAATTTTATTGAGCTGTGGCGACGGGTAATGGGCCGAACAAAAATCTTGTTCTGTGACTATTGTTGACAATGACCTACAACTTCATTGTTGAAGCAAACTGTCCAAACCTATCCATCTTAAATGTAGCTGTTAAGTCTTGAGCTGACTCCAACATGAGGATATTTCGGAATGTTTAAAATCTACGATCCCATCCCTCTGCCTATGTGACATAATGACTTGGTTTATTTTTTTTATTTATTTTTATTTATTTATTTTTATTTTTTAGGACTTGGTTTATTGTGTTGTTCCCAGGACAGGTATCCGGGGAACCGGGTTTTTTATCTTGACACATGTTCATGTCTTATCTTCACAACCAAATCCTAAGGACCCTCAAGGCAGAGACTGTATCTTATACTTCTGTAGAGTATCTTCACTGCCCCTGCTGTGCGAATCACGTGAAGCACTCACTAAATGGGTGTCAACTGAGCTCTCTAGTCCAGTCTAAAATGAGAGTAGACTGATTCCAAGTAGAAAATTTATAAATATAAAACCTTAGAGACCAAATGTTCAGGAAAGTGAGTGCTAAACAAAATAGCTGTTAAAAAAAGAACAAATAATGTTGTAAGGAAGCTCTAGTTTGAGTCCTATTGACATCCTTTGGGTGTTAGCTACCAGAATTTCTATGGAATAAGCAGGTAATCCCATGGAAGTCCAAGTGCATGCCCAGCTTTATCACTCTGCTCTGTCCTGGTCACAGAAAATCGCTGCGTCTGTTGAGTGTACGAGTACAAGGCACAGAAACTGACACTGGATCATTTAAATTTCAGTGGGTTTTGGGTAAATCACAGTATCTCTAGGAGCCCAGAAAATGTGCCTGGGGATAGGCAGCCAAGAACAAGGCCCAGGTGATGCTGCAGAGCCAGGCTGGTGACTACCACTGTGCCAGTCACAGGGGACACATCCCAAGGTTGTACCACAGTGCTCCCCTCACCACTGCTGAGGGTTAGTTGCTGCCCCTTGAATCACCAGGACAGCTACCTCTGGAGCTTGGATACACCTGTTGCTGCTGCCGATCCCAGTCCCTGGGTCGAACCTACTTCTTTGCTGCACCAGCTTCTAATTCAAGACTGAGGGCTTCCCTTCCTGTGATAAGTACAGATGAAGCTGTGGGTTGGGCCCTAAGGGTAAGGGAAGCTGGCAAACAAGAATCTGGCACTTTGGGCTTTAATAGGGTGAAGAAGTCATGTATCATTCTGGACCTGCCTGTTTTAGGAGGTGGTCTTCTCTCTGAATAGGATGGGGTTCAAATGCTGGGCACACATAAACAGTGACAAATGCCTGCTACCTTCACTGTCCCAACAATCGGGAGTTCTCTGCAGGATTGGCTCTCCCTTTGCTCCTCTCAATCCATCTGGCTCAGTTACCAAGTAGCCTCCACCGTGCTGATTCTCTGCCTGCTTGCCTCGTGCCCTGGGAGCAACGGTGGCATCCCCTCACTCTTATGTCCTCAGTGCCCAGCAGTCCCTGGCAGACTCAATAAATACTTGACTGATGAATAAAAGTTTGTCTCCTTGGAAGCTGGCCTCTAGGAAGCTTACAAAGAAGGGAAGTTGGGGCAGTGGGAAAAGTTCTTGCCTTTTACATTCTTTTTGTTTTAATAATTTATTTTTTTATTCATGAGAGATACACAAAGAGAGGCAGAAACATAGGCATAGGGAGAAGCAGGCTCCCCAGGGGGAGCCTGATGTGGGACTCGATCCCAGGACTCCAGGATCATGACCTGCCCCAAAGACAGATGCTCAGCCATTGAGCTACCCAGGTGTCCGCCCTTTGCATTTCTTAATTGCAGATTCCAGGGCATCCGTGAGCTGGAAACTCTGTGCAAGTTTTGCATGCATGCGTACATGTGCATTTCTCTGGGGAGAGAATCCATTGTTTACACCATTTTCTCAGAAGAATTGAAGACCCCCGAAAGAACCCCTAATATAGTCAGCATCTATTTATGTTTGAGGCCTGTTTAAAGGAAGACATGCTCGCTCTGAATACTTCGAAAACACATCAAAATCCTGTAATGGGGTGATTCTGTGGAACAGAGCACAGTGTTCCTTTCTGTTATTTATTTTTTTTTGAAAGATAAAATATCAGCACACATGCATTTATCAAACTAGAAGAAATGTGGAATCAGTAGCAGGAAAACAGAGCTTGAAACACAAGTTGGAATTCAGGCCCTACCATTAGTTACACATCTTGGACAATTAGTCAACCTCTCTGGAACTGGCCTTCTTTATGAAGCAATTTCATGTGAGTCCTACTTCAGAAGCTCACTGGAAAGATAAAATGAGATGGTCTGAGCAAGCATTCGGCAAACAATTAGAGCTTGATGGACGACATTTCCTTCCTCCCTATTCAAAATATCTGGCAATCATACAGATGAGATTTCTAAGTTGAATTTGTTCTAGTCTTAGAAAGAAGTCCAGTCCTAGAACATGACACCATTCTTTGTCTCTGATTTCAGTGTTTGAGTATTTGATGTTGGGATTCCTCTCCACTTTCAATGAGTCCTGAGGACCACAGTGGCATGCCGGTTATGGTGTCAGTGGGATGTTGGCAAGTGAAGTTCTTTAGAAAGTGAGCGGCCTTCTTTTACAAAACGAATAACCTAGGTAGATAGAAAACATCAACTGGGAGGGTGGGGTGGATATGTCAAGGCCCCTCCCCACTCAGAGCAAAGGTCCCTCTGAACCTGTCTTCCAGAGATTCCTTCCATTCCCAGACCCCCCTCACCTGCCTGCAATTTTCTTTCCTTTGGGCCACATGGCCAATGGGTTGGAGAACCAGTCAGGGATTCATGGGGGGGAAAAAGATACAAAAATTCATATTTTTGCCACCTCTAAGTCCTGACACAGACAATACTTTTGAAAAGCACTTTCACCAGACTAGAGAAATCATAACAAAATAGCTAAAGCAAAATTCACATGAATCATTCCTGTCCTGGCATGATGCAGTGGATGTCCCTCTGCCTGGAAAATTGGTCCTGCTAAGCCAAGGTGAAAGAGAAATAGAACTGACCATGGCTTCATGGCTTCATGGGGGCCTACAGGATGGACAACTGCTGCCCTAGAAAATGTGAATAATTTATTTACAGTTACACAGCTTAGAAGGAATGAAACCAGGCGTTTGACCCAGAGGTTCAGATCTTAACCAGATCCCTGCTTTAACCATCATGCTGCCTTTGAGGTTCTGGAGTGAGTTTAATATTGCCCAGAGAGACGCCTCCATTTGCTACATGGCACCCACTCTTGTCTATTGGGTCCTACCTCATAGAGCCCGAAGCTTAAGAAAAGGGCATTTATGACAACCAGGGAGACTGCATCCTCCTCCTCTTGGCTGGGGCAGATCTCTCAAGTATAGAAAGGTTCCAAAGACACTTACCCATCAGAGGGAAACACCCATATCTAGACCCTATGTTGAAGACTGATACCCCTGACAGACAAAAAGCTCTGAAAGCAAAGTAGCAATGAGAATTTGCTGCCATCAGAACAAATCTATGATAACAACTCTTCTCATTTATTTAAAAATAATGAAGGCAGGATCATCTATATCAACTGAGTGGGTTTTGAACAGTTTCATTTGTTCATATAAGAGTCTCAGCAGTGATCCAAAACATAGCATAGACATCGTGATGTAAATAAGATGGATTTTAGATTTCTTTTTCATTATCAAAGAAAAAGTTACATTTCAAAACATCTTTGAAGGAGATTTATTTTGTAGTTTTAAACACTGCCCCCCTGAGAATCCTTGAAGTTGGGGAGGCCATCCTACTTCCCAAATTCACCTCCCCTTTGCCTACTGTATTCATGTTCTCCCCACCTCTTCTGATGCCCGAGTCTCTACTACTAAACTGGTCCTGAGAACAGTAGCAGCTTCTGAGATATTTTTAGAAATGTGGAATCTCAGAGCTACTGATTAAGACTACGTTCAGTAAGATCCCTGGTGGTTCATACATGCAGTAGAATTCTAGAAGCATCTCCTATGGCACATGTTGTCAGCCCTCATCTCACATTTGAATCACCCGAGGAGCTTTAAAAGCTATTGAAGTCTGAGCTCACCTTCAGCAAGTCTAGTTTAATTGTTCTAGAGTGTTCCCTGAGCACAGGGAGTTTGCAGTGTCCCTCAGATGATTCTAATACGCACAACAATTTGAGAACCCCAGCTTTTTTTTGCATATTCAGCATATGGTTGTTCTGCCTTGTCTTGAGGATATTCTTCCTCAGACCAAATATAAATGTTTTCTTAATTGTGTTCATTAGTCCTTACATTTCCAGGGAAACATCTAAATCTGTTGTCCTGTAATAACAGACCTATCCACACAAACTTAGAAGAGCTGTGAACCCTTAGGCTGAAGCTCAAAAAAGAAATTGTGATCAATGCAAAATAAACGGGCTCTGGAAGAACTTCCCTTAAAAAAAAAAAAAAGCTGCTTTGAAAATAAACAATTATCAAATTTCCTTCCAAAAGCATCTCTTCTGTTATTGTCATAAATTTTAGGTGCAGAATGTAACACATATTTATTATTTTATTTGTTTCTCTGTCACCTTCCAATGCAATCACTGTTCATAATTTAAGTACTGTGAAAACACTATAAATTATAGAACTAATTTTTGAAAGCAAAAATAACCACAGGTAATTATTTTGGTTTAAATTAATTTTTAAAAATAACCCTAAGAAAAATGAAATGCTACATGAATAAATGTGTTTATTACAGAGTTACTTATAACTGTGAAGAAAATTGGAATTAATGGTAACATGTAATGATAAGAGGTAAGCAAATTTTGGATTGGTCATCTGGTAAAATATTAGTCTCCAATTTTACTCTTTATTTTATTTTATTTAGAGAGGGAAAGAAAGAGAAGAGGGGCAGAAGGAGAGAGAATCTTAAGTAAGCTCCATGCCCAACATGGAACCTGACTCAGGGCTCGATCTCAGGACCCTGAGATCATGACCTGAGCCAAAATCAAGAATCAGATGCTTAACCAACTGAGCCACACAAGCACCAATTATAAAACATGGCTGTGTTGACTATGTAGCAGCATAGAAATGCTTATGGTGTAATATTAATTGAATAAACCAAAATACAAAATTAAAGGCATGCTGTAATTACATATATTCAAATTACAATTTCCTATGAACAGAGGAAACATTTTAAGTCATGACAGAGAGGGTGGTATAAGTGCCCATGACCTTAGCTTTTTTTAAAATTAGGCTTCTGTTAACGATATTAATGTAAAAACTGATAAGACATACATTCTCTCACACCTTAAGGATTATTTTTAATTTACTTGAACTTATTTAAAGCAACATCTCTATCTATGAGGGGTGGCAGAGGAAAGTGGGTTAATGCATGTGCTTATAGCTGACACTCAACACGTCTGCACCTCAATACCTCAGCTTCCTCCTCTGGGAACTGGTGATGATAAGAACTACCTCATAGCATTGTTGTGAAGATTAAGTGAATTAATACAAATAATACTTTTAGAACAAAGTCTGGCACACAATAAACATATGTATGTTATATATGTGTGTGTATAAATTTAATGAAATATGAATATATTTGTGTATATATGTATTATATATATATATATTTTCAGAAGGCTAGGAGGAAAAACAATCCAAAAGTATAGCTTGCTAGGGTTGGCTCTCCTCAAGGAATATGTGTGTGTGTGTGTGTGTGTGTGTGTGTGTGTATATACTTGAGTTTTCAGTGTGTCTATGAGTATGACAGATGTGGACACACACCTGACTGTAAAGTCACTATGTACCTGTGGATGGGACTTTAGGATCATCTATCCGAATCCTTTCATTTTACCAAGGAGAATGCTGTGGTACAGAACTGGGGTGTGATCCTCATCTGATCACAGCACTGGAGCAGAGCAGGTGGGAATCTGGGCAGCCCCGCTGGTGGTCCTGAGCACCAAGTAGGACCTTTCACAGGGTAGTGTGGCCTGACAGTGAAGAGGGTGGGCTGCACAGTGAGATGGCTCAAACTTGAGTCTTGGCTCTTGCAACCCAGCAGATGGTTAAACCTCACTACACATCAGTTTTCTCACTTGAAGACCAATGATAAGAATGACCATCTCCTGCTTTCTGTGAATACCAAAAGAAGATGCAGAGTGTCTAACCCATAGTGAGAATCAGTGAGAACCAATAAATACTTGTTACAATTAGATTGAATTTCGAAGGGGCTACAATTCAACACTGTTTTATTAACTAGAGAAAAAGCAAAAAAGTTAGCACATCCTTGTTTAATCGCAAGGAAATAAAGAACAGTGACTCATATTAAGTGCCTATTACGTGTGTAGAACTTTATGTAAGCAATCTTATTTAATTCCCAAGACTAACCTACGAGGCAGGTGCAGCATTATTATACCCATTTTAGAGATGAAGAAAATGAATCTAAGAAAGATAAAGTAACTTATTTAAGAAATAATTTATACTAGAAGAAATCAAAGTAGCTATTGAATGTAAGAACAAAATCAAATCATAGCGAGAGTTCAAATGATAGTAAGGGAAATGTATACAAAATAACGATGAGACATCTCTCTTAATACATCAACTTGATTCCCTTATGAGCAAGATTACTCAAGCTTATGCAGTTGAAGTAAAATGAGAACTCTAATTTTTTTTTAATTTTTTATTTATTTATGATAGGCACACAGTGAGAGAGAGAGAGAGAGGCAGAGACACAGGCAGAGGGAGAAGCAGGCTCCATGCACCGGAAGCCCGACGTGGGATTCGATCCCGGGTCTCCAGGATCGCGCCCTGGGCCAAAGGCAGGCGCCAAACCGCTGCGCCACCCAGAGAACTCTTATATATACTGCTAGTAGGAATGTAGTTTGCAACCCTTCTGGAGAGGATTTGGCAATATGATTCATGAACTTTAAAATATTATTCATACCTCTTGGCACAGAACTTGCAACTCTTGTAATCTAGTCTAAGGAAATAATGCAAAATGTTAATAGAGACTGGCACACAAAGATGTTCATCAAAGTATTATTTATAAAAGCAAAAGAGAGATGAAAGAAAGAAAGAAAGAAAGAAAGAAAGAAAGAAAGAAAGAAAGAAAGAGACCAATGGTTAAGTGTATTGCACACAATGTAATGCTATATAGCTTTTAAATATGATGTTTACCAAAGCATAGGAAAATATAGGTATAAGACATTAAGAGAAAAACAAGGCACAAAATAATACATAATTATCTCAATCATATTAAGAAATCACAGGAAAAAATGAAGGGCGATAGAGCTACATATTATAGTTATTAAACTGGAAGATTCTTTTTCTCTTGCTTTATACTTTGCTTTACCTTCAGTCACTCTAAAACTAACACGTATTCATTTAGAATTAGAAAGAGTAAAATAAATCTTGTCTGAGGCAACACGTAATCCAGGGCAGAGGCAAGATTTATATCAGGCCCATCAAACCCTGGACCTATATTTATCCTACCTCATCAAGGGTCACAAACTCAGAAGCTCCAGGAAGTGTCAGGTAAAGGTGAGCCAAGAGGATAGGGTGTCAGTACAAGGAAATGGTGAGGACTCTGGCACCCTGGAGGCCACTCGCTCTGTCTAAATGGGGCAGCCATTCCTCTCTTCCAGCTCATCTCTACCATGGGAGAAGGCAGGCTCCCTGGTGCCAGATCTTTGGATTTTGTTTTTTCAAGAGAAGCCAGAGATCTAGCTTTTGAATATTAAATCCCTCCATGTTTAAATGTCAATAGTTAATTCAAGATATTTAAAAGTACCTGAAGGCCACAAGAAGCTCATCTTCAGTATTTGCTCTGCCTCATGCCCTGCTCCCTACAGCCAGGCTTCTGGTCCCCTGGGTGAATCCATTTCCTATCCTAGTCCTTCCTCTTTCCTTAGGCTCCAGTCACACCAAGTAGCATCCAACATCACATCTCTGGAAAGATACCGTGAGCTTTGATTAAATTGCTTGTATGTGACATCCCATAAAAATAAAACCAAATTTAAATAATTTTTCATAGCAATATTTTCCTGTGTGTCCCTGAGACATGGTTTAATCAGACATGTACATTTACTCCAAAGTACAAAGTGAGGACATGGCTGAAGCAGTAACGTACTTCATCATTACTCCAGAAGCGGATATTTTTTCTGAGTAGAAAGTTGTGGTTACCAATCTCTTTCCTCCGAATGACACTTCACAGGTTATACCACTCGGCCTATGAGCAGAGCTAGAATGAGGTGGAATCTTGTATATGTAAAAAGATGATGGTGAAATTCCAGGGGAAAAAAAAATAAGCATTCTTGCAAAACTGTTTAGAAGGCTGCAATTCAAATGCCTAACCAAGCATAAAAATGTTATTCATTTGGGAAAATCTCACCCTGCACTTATGCACCTGCTTTCTCAATTTTTGTTTTGAGTTTTAATTAAGGAGTTAGAATTGGTCCCTTTCTCCCAATCTATGACAACAAGGACCTAATGGAGCGGCCTGCATTCTATACCATAGGAAAGGGTCTTTGTCTACTTTTATATGGGAAATCTCAATTCACTGGCAGAGCGCTCTGCAAACATTTCGTACACTGCAATGTTTAGGTGTTTTCCAAGATTAATTGTTTGCTAATATCCCAAATTACCCTCTGTAGGTACAGGCGGTTGTTTTTTCCCCCCCTTTGGCATAGTGCTTTTATTTTGACAAGAATGTGACAAAGAATTAATTGGACCCATTTATTCTTCAAATGTTGGACTCAGATGTGGATAATTCACTAGTTCCACTTCTAATCAAGAGCTAAACTGGCAAATGGGTAGTTAGCAAAGTTGGCTGCACATCTGCAAATATCAAATGTCTGCGAACGAGACTAAGAAAGCCCTCTCTCCTTTCTGGTCAGATGGTTTCATTTAAGATCCAAGGGGTCAAGGGTCACAGCATGACCTCATCAAATTAGACCCAACTGAGAGAGGTGTTTAGCACAACAGAAAGGAAATAATCTGAAGGACATTAAATGCAAATGAAATTGCCATCTGCAAACTTCAAAAAACACCTGACCTAAAAAAATAAATCTCCCACTTAGAGCCGAAACCTTGCCTCCTTCCCTCCTCAAGAGTGGACACAGAAGTGTGTGCTTGGAGCAGCCTGACAATCCCTCACCCTGCCAAAGTCCATTTGCATTTAATATTCCCCTCTCGACTTTTTCTAGTTGAAAAATTTGACAATGATCTCTGAGGAACAAGAAAAGTTCAAGCATGAGAGTTATTTCTTTGCCTCTTGTGTCTCACTGACCAAATTGGTCACAGGAAACTTGTGTTTCTAAAACTAGAAGTCTGTCACTCTGGGGCCAGTTTGTGTGGCCTTCCATGGCAGACTGAGCAAATTCATGGTCTAAGGATAGGAGGCAGAGGTCCCGAGGGTGATGGGAGTTGCAGTTCATTTTTTATTTATTGAGAATACAAGTGTTTACATGCTATGAGTGGTGCTGGTCCTGGGGATATACTGCTAAGCCAGTCAGACACGATCCTTGTCCTCATGGAACTCAAAGAGAATTCAGCAAATACTATAAAGTGTGACAAGTGTGGAGAAAATGTAGGTCACCGCAGTGTCCCTCAGAAATACCCCAGCACCCCCCAGGTGCTCTTGCCCTACCCAGATCAAATCTGGACAGTAGAGAACAAGGCAGACGATGGCCAGGAAGCATCTGAACGCTTGCTCTTTTCTAGGGGACAAGAATTAGAAAGGCCCAGATGTGATACTATTGCTGGCTCTGTCAGCTCTGCTAGGGGGCATGATCTAGGCACGACACCTCACCCGTCTGGCCCAAAGTTCATCAGGCTACAAATGAAAGCTGATAGGTAGAAGCAGAGCTACTCCATAGGTATAAATACTTCTTAATAACATAGACTTCTGGCAAAACCCAACAAGCTGCTTTGTGAGAAAATGAGTTCTCCCTACTGGCTCTGTTCCAGAAACGGATGGAAAACCAGTAGCTAGGAATGTTAGGGGGCAAATGGGTGGGCGTGGGTGGATAATAGCTAAAGCCAGTTCCAGTTCCAGCATCCTGAAGACTGAGAGAGGTTTTACAATTGTAAATCTATCATTCTATTCATTTAAGAGAAATCACTATAAACATTTCACCCAAATTACATTAGAAAAAAAAACCTCTCATGTTCCCAACAACATCAGGTGGATGGTGGTTCCTGGAATCATTGAAGCCTATGACCCAAGTAACTTAAAACAAACACCCCCCTTTGCCAAAATTTAAAGTTTCATGGACAGACTTCATCCAGTAACTTCTTCAAATATCCTCCAATGCCTCTTATAGAACCAACACAATCAATAAATACTTGTGATTTTGACCATGGTCTGTGAGATTTCTTCTGATGACATGCAGGGTTTGTCCTGTGGCTTTGGTGTTCCAGTCAAGGGCTCTCCCACTTGCTAGCTGTTTGATCGTAGGCAAATTCCCTAAGGTTTTGAAACTCAGTTGGATTGTTAAAAAATGGAATTGTAAAAAAAAAAAAAAAAAAGGCCTGTGAGGATTTTATTTATAGAAATAAGAGAGACTGCCATTGTTCTTTATCAAAGTTGGACAAGAAGTTTCTCTAGAACCTGTTCCTGGGGGATCCTGGGAACCAGAAGGGGGATGTTCTAGCATTGAGACTCAGGTGTCATTTCATTGTCCAAGTGATTCGAGGGATGAACAACGAACAAATCCTGCTTCAGAAACAATAATAAGCTCAGAATTATGCCTTGCCTCTATTTTTCCCAGAACTATATAGAAGGCAAATACAGATCCTGGCTCATGAGAAAAATGGAAAAAAATAAGTTTACTGTCCTGAGTAGTGTTTTGTCTGTCCACATCCATCGTGTCTCAGTAGGCTCATTGCTTGCAACTTGCTAATTTATTCTACAAAATCATCTGAGAGTCGGAAGAAGAGGAGCCTGTAAGACCACAGAGATGAATATGAGAGGTGAGGGAGAGTCATTTGATGATTCAGTGCCACCACGTTTTGGAAACATAGGCTCCTGGGCTCAGCACAGCAGCTTGCTCTAAGACTCACGTCCAGGACACAGACAACCATGCGTGCTCTTTGGGTGCATGGGACAGCTGAGTGAAGGGAGGGCAGGGACAGGAGCAGAGGGGAGTAGAAGGAGATATGGATGAAAAGGAAGGAAATCCTGACCCCCTCCCAGCTCTACCATTATTTGGTGGAAGTCCTGGGGCTTGGATCACTCATCAAAACAAGAAAAAGACTGAACTAGGTGCCCTCCAGAGACTTGGTAATGATGCCATGGAAAGTCATGGGATTAGGCAGTGGAAGGTCTGGGTGTGGAGAGCAGCCCCACCATGGGTGGTTTGTGTGATATTATCCAAGTCACTTACCCCTATCTGAGCTTTGTCGTCCTCATCTGTAACACATACCGGGACTACCTATGTCTCAGGGCTGTAGAGAGGATTAAATGGGAGAATCAAGATAGAAATCTTTAGTTAAGTGCTACACAAATGTCAACTCATTCATGACCCCACAGGTAAAAGGAGAAGAAAGAAAGAGCAGAACATGTGCTCTGAAGTAGATAGATGGTTTCTGTCCAATCACGATGGATATGAAATATTCACAACCCAAACTGGCTTTCCTGCTGCTAATATACTATAGTCCAGTGTTTTTTCATCACTGAGTATTTTTATTAATGCATTGATAGATAAGAAAAGACAGACAGAAAAAAAAAAATACAGATCCTGGCTGATAAGTAAGGGCACTGGATAGGCATGATGAGGTATTGGGCCTATGTGGACGGGATTCAAAAATACATCCCGTGTTGTGGGGATCGAGAAATTTCCTGGACCCCGTGGTGATATAGGATGACTTCAACCGCCTGGTGCCTGCTAAGAAAGGAGAAGGAGGATTTGGGCATGAGGCCTAACTGTCATCCTCTTGGGTTTGGGCATGAGGACACCTCATCGATCTTGTGTCATTTCAGAAATTGGCCAATCGCCTCCCTGCCTTGGAAGTGGGTCAAGGAGCAGCGGTCCAAAGAGGCATTTGTTAGCGGCGAGAAAGCAGTCAGTGTGGGTAGCAGGGGATTTATGAATTTGAGCCCAGGAACGCTGGGTGTGGGGGCGCACATCTGGCCACAAGATGCTCTCTGGCTGCCTTGTGGATGAAGAGGCTTGGTCAAAGGAGGTCACGGCAGGTTCAGTGGGATTGCGAAGGGGTGGGGGCTGCAGTGAAAGTAAACAAGCCGCCCTCTTGGCTTCGGGCCTCCCCGGAACAAGGATGAGAAAAGGGGTGTGCTCCCATTTATTTTCATGATCATTGAACTATTTCTAAGCTCTTGGAAACTCAAAGCTGACAAATCCCTCTCATCAATCAATATTGAAAGTTTTATATGAAGACAATGACAACTGGAAAGCTACCTAGTTAGAAGAATATTCCTCTAAAGTGATCACCAAAAAGGTTAAAGAAAAACAAAAATATATCCGGTGGGCTCTCAGTCCTACAAAGCAACTCTACAAGCAATGTTACACAATTTCAACTTACTATTCTTTGCTATATTCCTAAATTAATTTTACAAGTTATGTTGGTAATGATTTAAGTAAATTTAACTTGCTTTCTTCGATTTGGCCATATATTTTTTTTAATTCAAAATTTAAATCGGCAGTAGAGAGAATTAATAATGAGGACAGGAACTAAATTGACCAATGTGTCCAGGGGAAGACCCCTTCCGCCCTCTCCAAAAAGGGTTAGTGACTTAGCTTGGGATTGGCTCCCAAGGCAATCATTTATTTAGTGAAATTCTGTAACGACCACCAGTTCTAATGCCATAGGGAAAGAAAAAAAAATAAGTTCAGCAATAAGGCTATTTCCCTTGCATCCTAGGTTTTGAAAATACTGCTACAGAACCATCTTGGTTTTACATTTGCTGAGCTTTGCAGGATGGGGACTGGTTTTTAATATTCATTTCCTGCTTTGGAATGTCCACACCACACCAGCAGTGAAATTCAGCTCCTGCATCTACGTATGAGTTCATTTGAATTTCTCATGGGGGACTCCTTCCAACCCCCATGCAGATCCCTAAGCAGAGAGACACCTCCTGTTGCTTCCTTTGTAAGATCTGGATCTTACCCTCCTAAAACTCTTTCTGAGGGTTTCAAGTACTAGCTTTTGACCCTGCTCAGGCTTAAAACCTATGACCCGACAGCGGCTCCTCACTAGCTGGCAAGATTTTGACACTGGCTTTGCTTTTGCTTTTCTATCTGAGGACTTGCCTTTCTTTCAAGCTCAGCAATGTATTTTTAAAATTTTTTTGTATATTAGCTGTTTTTTTTTTTTCTCCTGAATTTCTAGGTGATTGGAGCAGAAGGAGAGCATCATATTGGTTCAGGGCACTGCTTTGCCAGGACTGGAGCCCCACAAGTAGATTGACCAAATTCATTCCTCCAAATGGTTCTCAAACAAGTTTCTCATGGAATCAGTTTTATAATAACACCAAAATGTCATCTTTTTCTATCACGTGAATAAGAACGGATTCTCAAAATTGGCCAGGGCTGGTAGTGTCAGAGGCAAAACGTTTAAGACCAAAAGGAGTTCAAGTCTTATCCCTGTCACTTCCTATGCATGTGACCTTGGATAAGCCACTTAACTCCGTCTGTTAGATGAAGTCATAATGCCAGCTCTTTACAAACAAACAAAGTGTGACTGTTATAAAATTTGAGAAGTGTAATTTCTCATTTGTTTTTCACCAGTGGAAGAGCCAGGGATCTTGGCTAGGAAGGCAGTTGGGCCCAGAAGACAGCTCCTCACTATCTATAGAAGATAGATCTCCTGAATATAAAAGATCAACTAGTTTTTGAGAACTATAAAAGTAAGAGTCGCTCAGTGAGATAGAAAGGAATTTTTATTAAGGCAGGGAAAAAAGTAATCTCCTGGTATTTCTTGCAGAGGACTATTGAGTGCGGTTTCCTATGCTCACCATGGACTTGCACCGTGATGTCTTATACGGATTTTTGTGGATTATGTCATTGAATGGAACTCCGGCTCTAGTTCCACCTAGACAGATACGCCTAGCTACATATGCAATTTCAGCCTGATGCATTTTCCCATCAAATATTCCCCTAGGAGCATCCTCTTTCATTAAGCTACATAAGTGTTTTTACTGGAATATTGTTCTCCCTATCTTTGAGGTAACAACATTCAAAGTCAAAGTCTTCTTAATAAAGACACAGTACATTATTAATAAAGACAAATTGTAATTCATCTAAAGTCTGGGACCTGGAGTCAGCCAGAGAGAGATGCTTTCTTTTGCCTTCCCACACATCGAAGAGAAAATGGGATGTGTCTTCCTATGTTCACTGCATTTTTGTTTCAGTAAGTGATACCTAAAAGAAAATGCCTTGGTTATCAAAGATTTTGGTACAGGTGTAAACATGTCTTCAGATATCTTCTTAGGAATCCTTTCTTTTGGAAGAAGGGATGAGCATGAGGAGGATTGGCTTTCTAAGAAATGACCTGCTGGCTTGGCCATTCCAGGCAGAACAGCAGGCGCTGGGAAAAGAAAGGGTTCAGGTTGCTGCAAATGCTTTGTGCACACTCAAGCTCTTAGGAAAATATGTTCAGGAGCAGTAAACACATAGGCAAAAGTGCAAATATTCAGCAGGATTTCTGAATCACGTAGAACAACCCCAATCTTGATCTCTCCAAATTAGAATATTCCTCGTTGAAGTTTCAAGCTGGGGGCATTCAAGAACTTTCTCAATTCCTATCACATAATTTGCTTATTCACTTTTCACACCTGAAAAAAGACATTATTCTTTCAAAATGAAACTGGTCAAAGTTTTGAGGATCTACTTCATAGCAACTATTACATGTAAAACAGAAATTGATATTTCCCAGAAGAGTTATACTAACGCTCTATAGGGCAGCTTAAAAAGTTACCTGAAATTTATACCCAGAAGAGTCAATTGATCCTTGCTAAGACCAATATATAAATTTGTGAAGTAATTGACACTTTAAGGAAAAAATTCTTTTATTTTATCTTTGTACATTTCTAAAGTTTGTGAATTCTTTATCATAAGCATGTATCACTTTTATAAAATGTATTAAGTTTTCTTTTTCTAAAAATATTTTATTTATTTATTCACTATAGACAGAGAGAGAGAGAGAGAGAGAGAGAGAGAGAGAGAGGCAGAGACACAGGCAGAGGGAGAAGCAGACTCCATGTAGGGAGCCCGACGTGGGACTCGATCCTGGGACTCCAGGATCACACCCTGGGCCAAAGGCAGGTACCAAACCGCTGAGTCACCCAGGGATCCCTAATTTTTTTTAACAAGTGAGGAGTGAGTAAATTAATAATGTTTAACTATAAGTGCTAGAAATACAGTTGATTACTATTTTCTTCCGTGCACTATTTTCTATCTCCTGTGTTTCCCAAAGTTAAACAAGATTTGATAGTAATGCAAAAGTAGAAATAATGTAATAACAACATAATCATTGTTGTCTATAATTTTAAGCAGCTTTTTAAAGAGACATTTTATTGAATGTCATCAATTAACTAAACATACAAATATGTAAGCTTTCAAAATCTATCTTATTAAGTCTTGAGTGATAGATTTTCATCACGAAGATATATGAAATTTTTAAGCTCAAATAATTTATGTGTTTTAATTTAAGACATCTGGTTTTCATTTGACTAGTTAAAATACCTTCTGTCCAATGTTTAGATTTTTTTTTCTCAGCATCATTTTAGTTTGACCATCCTTTGAGTTTGAGAAATTTTAAAAGTCCCAATACATTGAATATATAAATCATTTAAAAAATACAAATTGACAACTCTGTCCTATCACACCACATCATTCCCCAAGCTGTAAGGCCAAGTTCTCAGGAGAGATCATTCCTCATGTCCATAAAACTGCTCTTTTTCTCAACAACAGAAGGAGAAAAGGAGGCCAGTTCAGAATTTCATGAAGTTACTTCTCCTTCCTTTGTGCCTCTTTGAGCATTTGTTTTATCTCTCTAGATTTAAACTCTTCTAGCAAAGGCAAGGACATGTAACCAAAGTGCATAAGCACTATGTACAAGGCACCATTCTAGGTACTACGGTCGAGTGTGAATTAGACATAGCTAAGTCATCATGAAGCTTATAATTTCCTAAGAGAAACAGAGATGTAAATAATTTAACTAATAATGGGAATATGTAGTAAGTGCTTTGATAGGGCCAAAGGAAGGAAGATGGAAGTGGGGCTCAAGAAGAGGTTAATTCTGGGGCACCTGGGTGGCTCAGTCAGTTAAGTGTCTGACTCTTGGTTTCTGCTCAGGTCGTGATCTCCCACTTGTGGGGTTGAGCCCTGCATTGGACTGGCTCAGCTCAGACTCTGCTTGAGATTCTTGTTCTCCCTGCCTTGCGCCTCCTCCCACTCTCTCTAAATAAATAAAACCATTTTAAAAAGTAGAAATTAATTCTAAGTGTGGGAGGGGAAGTTAAGGAAAAGAAGTTCTCTGAGCCAAGGTTTTTAGATGGTGGTTAGTAGGATATTCATATTTCCAAATGAAAGACTGTGATGAGCAAGAAGAGGACTACAGAAAGGGAGACAGGAAACCTTACATAGTGTACAAAGAATCAAGAAGGCTTTTGTGGTTAATCCTTTGGAAGTAGATTTAGGAGAGTTGTTGTGAAGTTGTTTGGGTCAGATGATGAAGAGGCCCAAATAGCATGTTGAGGACTTGAAGTTTTTTTCAGATAATGGAGGAGAATGGGCATGGAATGTTTTTTAGGCATAAAAATTACATGATCAGATCTGCCCTTTAGTATGATAACTAGCCAACAGTCTGGTAGATGGGTGAGAAGGATACACTGGAGACATGGACCAGTTAAGAGGATACTGCAATAGTCCAAGTAGAACATTGTTTAATGGCCTGAATTAAGACAGTGGTAGGAGACATGGAAAGAAATGGATAGATATTTCAGACCTTGAAGAAGAGTGATATACAATTCAGAGATCATTAGGTGAGAAATATGTTTTTAACTTCTTGATAATTATACACTGATAGGGCCTAAAATCTGTAATATGGAAATATGGAGACTTTCTTTGCATTAATAGCAAAACACTATATTAAAAATTGTCCCAAATAGATATTAACCAGCAGAAGAAACAAAAGTATGTTTTGGTTAGGAAGACAGCATATCCTAAATACTTTTAAAAATATTGGTCAGATCAAAAAAAATTGTAAGATAGAAAACGTCATTAACAAGGTTAAAAGACAAGCTTTCAAATGGAAGATTTTTTTTCCATATATATGACAATAACATTTTTAGCATTCAGAATATATATGTGTGTATATATATATATATATATATATATATATATATATTCCTACCGATCAGCGAGATAAAGAATAACACCCAAAAAGAAAAATGTTTTAACGATATGAGTAGGCAATTCATAGAAGAATATTTAAATGGCTGATAAGCACATAAAATTTTCCTTAAACCCACTAGCAATTATTGAAATATAAATGGAAATAATAGGTTCCATTTCAGGTTGACAAAACCTTTAGAGGTTGACAAAACTAAGTACTGGTAAGGATTTTGAAATATACTGCTGATGGAAAGAGAAACTGATAAAAATCACTATAGAGGCTGATTTGTTAAGTATTAGGTAAAATCTAAGAGGTAAACTCTGACACAGAAGCCCAATTTCTAGAGAAACTTGCATGTGTGTTCAATATTTTACTAGAATTTTAATTTATATATTTCTGTTAACTTTTCTATTGTGGTAAAACACTCATAGCATAAAATTTACCATCTTAACCATTTTTACATGTATCATTCAGTGTATTAAATACATTCATAATGTTGTGGAACCATCACCACCATCAATCCCCAGAACTCCTTCCACCTCATAAAACTGAAACTTTGTACCTGTTAAACAATATCTCCTCATTTGTCCCTTCTCCCAGCCCCTGGAAACCACCACTCTACCTTCTGTCTATAATTTTGACTACTCGAAGTATCTCATATAAATGGAATGATATAGTATTTGTCTTTTGATGGCTGGCTTGTTTCACTTAGCATAATGTCCTCAGCTGAATATTATCCCATTGTGTGTGGGATATATATATATATTATCCCATTGTGTGTGGGATATATACACCATATTTTGGGTTATATATATATATAATATATATATTATCCCATTGTGTGTGGGATATATACACCATATTTTGGGTTTCCATTCATTGGTGATGCACACTTGTGTTGCTTCCATATCTTAGATACTGTCTCATTTACAAATTTTAGGTTCACTCAGCAACTCTGAGAAAGAAGCCAGGTTTTATTTATGTCTCAAACATCGAAATATCAAAAAACAAACAAACACCCCACCATGTCTAAGTAAGAAGTTTGAATCCCAAAACTCATTCAGAAGAACCTAACGACATCCTCTATCCTACTCACAGATATCAAAAGAATTGGTAACCTGAGTGTTCAATGTACATAGGATCCTGAGGTATGCGTGGCCTTTTTTTTTCTGAATGAACTTGAAATTAATTTCTATAAAAAGATTACCAACACAAATTTAATTAAATCCCTATATTTTAAGTCTGTGAATAATATTGTTTCAGAAATAATTATTTTTTGTTGTTGTTTTGGATTAGCTGTTTAAAGACAAAAGACTTGAGGCTCCATTTAGCTGCTGCCAAAAATTAATTTAAGTAACCTAATTGACTACTTGCTGTAAGCTACATACAGTTTTGGTGTTTAAATAATTTAATTCTTTGCAAGAGCGGTGTGAGCTTTACACCCTCTTATAAAACAATGCTAGATCAGACTATTACCAAACACTCATTGAGCATCCATCCAGCTAAGCTCAGTCCTGGCACTTGGTGTACCCATAGCCCATACAGCCATATTTCGTACACGATAGGTACTTAAGGAATATTTGCTTGTGATCTGTGGAGGCCACAAGCCTCAGGTTCGCCTTCAAGGAGTGGATGTTGGGAGACAAAGCTTGGGAAATATAAAGGCCAGCTGTGATTCATAACCAAATGAGTGACTCCACCTTGAGTCCAGAGGGAGAGAGGAAGAGCACCAGGGATGCAAAGTCCTGGGGAAGCCTGCAGAAAAGTAGCAAGCTGGTCAAGCTGAGGAGTCCTTGGCTCTGAAGGAAGAAGAGAGGAGAAGGGAATGGGAAGGGAAGAAAGGAAGGAAAAGGCTGGGAGAGGAAATATCATGACATTGGTTGCTTAGTACACACTCTTTTGTGTGTTAGCTACTGCTCATGTGCCTATGACTTAGATCTCCAACTGAAGGGAGGAACGGTGCATAATGATGATGATGATGATGATGATGACATTTATGACAAAGATGTCAATGACGAGGATGATGATGATGATAACAATAACAATGATGACAATGACAATAATGATGATAGCGATGATGATGACAACAATCACAATGGGAATGATGATGACAATGATGACAGTGATACCCTGAGCTCTAACTATGATCCAGGGACCTAGCTGAGCACTTTACAGATATCGCATCTAATCTTCACAACAGTTCTATAAGAAAACACAAATAAAGTAGGCTCAAAGACATTAGGTAACTTGCTCTGATCATACAATTAGAAAACCCCAAAGCAGTGGCCTGAATCTAGACCACAAGATTCCAGGGCCATGGTCCCACTTGTTAAGTGGTGGTCCTTCTTCACGTTCCTAAAACTGTTAACACAGAATCTTGTTAAAAAGAAAGAGGCAGGGCAGCCTGGGTGGCTCAGCGGAGGAGAAGCAAGAGCAAGGCAAGCTAAAGAGGTGACTGTGTGTGTGTGTGTGTGTGTGTGTGTGTGTGTGTGTGACAGAGACAGAGAGATAGAGAGAGCTGTTTGGAGGCAGAGGCATAGGCAGATGTAGGAAGAGAGAAGGATAAGGATGCTTCCAGCTAGGGGAAAAGTCTATGTGAAGGGCTGGGCATGAGGTAGAGCCTGCTGTTTTCAAGGAGGGAAGTCAAACATGGTGGCCATGTAGAGAGCAAAGGTGAGAGTGATCTGCAAGTCACTGAACAGACCAGTGAGTCAAACACCACTAGGCCTTATAAACCACAAGAAAGGGTTTGGATTTGATTCTCAGATTATGGGAAGGCACTGAGGGGCTTTAGGCTGCAAGGACATGATCAAAATTGCAGTTTTGAGTATCTCCTGGTATTAAATGGAGAGTGTGTTGGAGAAACATGGATAAAGATTGGAGACAGGCATGAGGCTGTTGCAGTCATTCAGGGGAGAGATGTGGAGGCCAAGAGGCCGGGGAGGAATGGACAGAGGCCAGGCAAGGCTAGAATCAGTAGGAAGTGATGACAGATTACATAGGAAAAGGATCCCTGCTATGTCCCAGGTTTCTGGTTAAAGTAGTTGAATTTTCACACTTCACACACCTCGCTTCTTACATTATTATTTCCTCCACCTTCCTAGCATAGGGGGAAGATCTACTCAGAAGCATGGTGCAGGAAGATGGGCCATTTGCCTAAAAATTCAGACTTGCTGTAATAGTACCTATCTAAGTAGTTTCCTCTGATGATTCCTACATATTCTTATTCAATAATTGTCCAAGAACTGAGACTACTCTGTGCTTTTCTTTCAGAGGATCCTCCATGAGACTCCTAACTCTGGTAAATGAACAAGGGATGGTGGAAAGGGAGGTGGGCGGGGGGTGGAGGTGACTGGGTGACGGGCCCTGAGGGAGGCACTTGATGAGATGAGCACTGGGTGTTATGCTATATGTTGGCAAATTGAACTCCAATTAAAAAAATAATAGGTAATAAAAAAATAAAAATTAAAATAAATAAATAAATAAATAAAAAAACAAAAAAACCCGAAGGATCCTCCATAAGGCAAAGACTTACTGAAAACAAACTTTACACATTCCTAGTGTCTTTCCACTCATTGAGATCAAAGTCCTCAGAGTCATTGGCTCAGGTTATAATGACCATTCAGGGTTTAGGTAAAAATTAATGAAGCACACATTTTGGTTCCATGTAAGGAAGGATTTTTGAAAGAGGAAATGAGCTGCCTCAGGGGGGCAAGCGCTAGTCACTGCTAAGCCTCAGCTCAAATATCACCTCTTAAGATGCCAGCGCTGAGTCCTCCAGACAGAGATGGTCATTCCAGCCTTGGTGCTTCAGCATATTGTTTCCTCCTCCACTATGATGTTCGCTTCCTCTTATCACATCTTATTACAAAATACAGTCAACTTCTAGCCTTGCCCATTATTATGGCCCGGTGTGTAGAAGACACTCAAATGTTGGATGGATGAATGAATGAATGACATTAGAGGTTTTTAGAGGTTGGGTAGTAATGTGGTTGTGATATGAGAAAATTCAACCAATAGTTAAGGGCTCGGATTTTAAGACTTTAAAGATCCTTCTATAAAAGTCAACCCCCTTGCTAGCCAAGAACAAGCTCCACTCTTCCTGTAGCCCTCGATCATCATAATCACAGGCAATGCTGCAGGAATTTCTTCTGACACTTCAGAGCCTGAGTTAGAGCCTGAATCTACCTACCTTGCTGACCCTACCTGTACAGATTTCCCTCATAGCCTGTTTTCATTTCCAATCTGGATTTGACAAGCAGGGCAGACCTTTATGTTTCTTGCAAGAGGTGCTAAGAACACTATTTTCACTTCTCTTTGCTCTATAGTTTCCAATCAAGGACTAGTCCTCCCCAACACATAAGCTTAGTCTCAGTATAGCCAACCCAGGGGAGAACCCAGACATCCTCTAAAAGAAGGGTTTAAATATATTTCCTGTCTCAGTCTCTGAGTGCTGCATTAGGGTGGATATTGGGTTGAGGATGTTTAATTAATATTCAAATCTGGGCTTGTTCCCCTATGAGTTTTACAAAAAACTCCAGCAGAAGAAACATTTTGTGGCATAACCAGGTATATTGGTTTACTGTGGCTGCTGTATCAAATTACTACCAGCTGGGTGGCTTAAAATAAAATAAATGTATTCTCTTATCTTGCCGGAGGCCAGAAATCTGAAGTCAAGGTGTTGGCTGTGTCATGTGTCCTCTGAAGGCTGTAGGAGAAAATCTGTTCCTTGCCTGTTCTAGCTTCTGGTGTCTCTAGACATTCCTTGGCTTGTGGCCATATCACTCTAATCTCTGCCTCCATGATACATGGCCTCCTCCTCTCCTGTCTCAAAACTCCCTCTTTCTCACAAGGATACATTTGAGTGTGTTTAAGGCCCACCCTGATAATCCAGGGTATATTCCTCCTCTTAAGATTCTTAACTTCATCACTTAAAAAAAATTTTTTTTTTTTTGCCATACAAGATAATATTCACTCTTTTGCCAAATAACGTAACCTCCACAGGTTCCAGGGATAAAGTTGTGGATATATCTTCTGGGGAACACCACCCAGCCCATTACACTAGGTAAAACTTACTTTGTCCTATGATTTTTAGAAGATATTCATGTTATTGAAAAAGTCATTATATGCTAGAGCTGACAAGCCACTGAGAAAGTAGATGGAGAAGCCTGAGCCCAGAGAGGTTAAGTGACTTTTCAGAGGTCACCCAGTGGTAGAGCTGGAACCAGAGGGAGGCATCTAGTCCAGCAAGCTTGAGTCCCATGTCATGCAATAATTCCAGGGGAAATATTACATATGTATGTATTTGGTTAAAGCAATTAACGGTGTTGAGCTTGTGTGGGTGATAGAATGACTTTATGGAGGGGGCATCACTTGAGACAAAGCAAGACTATAGACATTTCATTTATTATCAACCCCTCATCACTGGTAAATGTCAATTGGCAAATAAAATACAAATGGCTAAGTTATCTCACCCTGTGGTTCTTACCAGAGATGTGAGCAAATTCCACATTTACGTGAAAAGTAGAGATTATTGCTTTCATAGAAAAGAGCCTTAGGGGGGCATTGGAGCCAGATCAACACAGGCTTGAGTTGTAATTCTTCCACTTGGGTGCTGAGAATCCAGTAAGGTGGTTAACTTCATGCGCAAATGGAGAAATGCCTAGCACAGTGGATTGCTAAGAAACTCAAATATAAAAAAATCCAAAAAGCACCAAGAAATAAAAGCCTGGCATGTGGCCAACTCCTCATCAACAATAGAGAGCAGCACTGTGATCATCTCTGTCTTGATACATGGTGGCGGGGAGAGAAGTACTTACTAAATTTATGTGTGTGTATCTGAAAGTGACAAACAAACAAACAAACAAACAAACATTAAGGCCAGATCTGGAAAAGATATGAAAAACATAGCTTGGAAGTTCATTTTAACATACTATTATTTAAAAACCAAATCATATAAATTTGGCTATTTTGAGAACTGAAATTATTTTCAAACTTTACAGGTCTTAAGTACTCTTGGGTCATATTTTACTCTACAAAAAAATGTAATATGCTTATTTATGTCAACAGAACTTCATTGAACACTTAGCATGTACAAAGAATTATATTGGGATTTACAAGTGCCAATTTTAAAATTGTATTGAGAACAAAGAGCGATTTCATCAAATAAATGAGGGTTCTAAATGTACCTGGACAGTTGAGGATAGGACAACTTTAACAAAATCGTGGCACACATGACTTCTGTGGAAGCCATCACGTGTGCTTTCACCTGCAATGGGACCAGGCAAGAGCCACTGTATCGGCTAAGATTGTCAGGATCAGATCAGAAGATGTATAACTTAACATGGTAAAGAATAAATACCGCATGATTTTTGACATAAGGTATGAAGATCAAAATGGAACAAATTTGGAAATAATCAAATCCATTTCAAAAGAGGCAATAGGAAGTAGCAAAGAGTACAATTGTGAAACGAGCTGGCTCAGTGTCTTCACTGACAGGACCAAGGACAAGTGGCTTTGCTCTTCTGAGCCTCAGTTTCCTCATCAGTAAAATGGGGGTAAAAATAACTGCTTCATGGAATTGCTGTGAAGAGCATTGCTGAGGGTTGGGGTTAGTGAGTATCTGGTTCAATAAAAATTGTCTATCTATGAAAAGATTCAGTTAACAAAGTTAACTTCACTTAAAGAAATATCAGACCAGTGTCAGTGTCTAAATTTTAAAAAATCTACCCTTATCATTTGTATTCCTTTTTTCTTTGTACATAGTTGCCAGCTATGTATGACTTGTTTCATTGTCTGTCTGGTTCACTCACATATTCACATACTTTTTACACACACAAAAGCAGGTATGTACCCACACCCTGACCACGCATATACCATCGTGGAGTTTCCTACAGCTCCTTGCACTGGAAAGCATACCTAAATATTAGGTCTAGGGGCTCCTGGGTCAGTACAGTGTCTGCCTTTGGCTCAGGTTGTGATTCCAGGGTCCTGGGATCAAGCCCCACGTTGGGCTCCCTGCTCAGCAGGGAGTTTGCTTCTCCCTCTTCTCCCACCCCCTTCTTATACTTTCTCTCACTATCTCTCTGTCTCTCAAATAAATAAAATTTTTAAAAACTTGAAATCCTTACAAAAAATAAATATTAGGTTTAAAATACCTACTAATAGCTTACCTCCTCTGACACTCTTCTGTTTTATACCCTAGAAGGAATCAACTTGCATTGTTGTGCACTGTAAACCCTGGCAAGGAGTCCAGAATTTTCCTAGAGGAAAATATATTCTCGTCTTTCCATAGTTTAAATTTTATGAGGATGGTCCAAATGTTCAATTCAGTAGCTTTAGCTATTTTTTTTTCTGATAGAATCTACATTCCAAGTGTGAGTTAATCTGTACTTTCCCATGGTTTTTGGGCAGAAATACAATAGATAAATCAACATGTTATTTTGATCCATCCCATATAACTACTCCTTTCATGAAAATTTATCCCAATGTTATTTAAAAGGAAAAATAGGGGTTGACCATCTGCCTTGGGCTTAGACCGTGATCCTGGGGTCCTGGGATCAAGTCCTTCATTGGGCTCCCCACGGGAGCCTGCTTCTCCCTCTGCCTATGTCTCTGCCTCTCTCTGTGTGTCTCTCATGAATAAATAAAATCTTTAAAAAAATAAAAGGAAACATCTAGTGCATCTGAGGTGCTGTTCCATCCATTCCTTTTTCATAATTGGCCACTAATAAGAATTTGTTACTTGTTTGCACTGAGGGAAGAGTGAAAGGGAGAAGTGAATGCACTTGGGTAATAAGGTAATGGGATTTAAAAAAATTTACCCCAGCGTCTTTGCTCTGGATAAAGGAAAAATAAATTGCTGACTGCCTCCATTTCATCACAAAAGATGATGTGCTGCTCAAGAACTCTGCCTAAGAATAGGAACTGGGGAAAATTAAAGGGGAAAATAAAATTGTAAAGATTCTATTAATGTTTTGCCTTGCTTGGGGTATAGAATCTTTTGCAAAGGAAAACACTTTGATAGGTTTTGTTTGGTGATGAAAAGTTTGGAAGGAGATGGTTGATACAAAAGACCCAATTTACATTAGTTAAAAGCAAGAAGAACCACAACTAGGAGAAGTTCCTGGGCCAGAAATGGGAAGGGGGTTTTGGAGAAGTGGGATTTCTCTGATCTGGGAAGAGAGGGAGTGGGCCCTGGCAACATGGTATCCTGTTAAGCAGATCCTGAGGGGGAAGATGGTCAGTGAGCCATCGCTATTGATGGGGATGGGAAAGGGTCTTTGAAGAAAAAATGATGACTACTATTTAATTTTCAGCAGTTTCTTGTTGTGTGAGACACTGTCATCTTCTCTAATATTATCAACATCTGTGACTATGTCGTGCAACAGGCTTGAGTGGTGCTACTTTGGAAAATAAAGAAGACGCAGTGGCCAGACATGAGGTAAAGTAGACAGAGAGAGGTCAGCAGCAGAAGGCAGGATGGGAACACAATGGATGGACTCCAGAGGAGAATCTAATACATTGTAGTTACATGGTATAGACAGTCCCCAACTTACCATGGTTTGATGTACAATATTTTTACTTTATGATGGTGTGAAAGCGATATGCATTCATTAGAAACCATGCTTTGAGTCTTGAATTTTGATCTTTCCCTGGGCGAGCAATATGCAGAGATTTCCTCATCGTGATGTTGAGCACCGGTGAGTCACAGTTTCCAATAAGCCACACGACCACAAGGGTAAACAACACACACACTTACAACCATTCTGTTCTTCACGTTCAGTACCGTGATCAATAAAGTACATGAAAGAGCCAACATTTTATTATAAAATAGGTTTTGTGTTAGATGATTTTGCCTAACTGTAGCCTGGAAGTCTTTTTGAGCATATTCAAGGTAGGCTAGGCTAAGCTATGAAGTTTGGTAGGTTAGATGTATTCAATGCATTTTGAGATATAACCCCATCATGAGGTGAGGAAGATCTGTATGCTCAATAAATATTTGTTGAATGAGTGGATGCATGAATGGATAGACTTCTGGAAATATTGGGATAGGAATGCTTGACTTCCAAGAGCCTGCAGTGTTAGGGATGTGTTGAGTCATTTTACTTAGGTATTAATAAAAAGAAAGCTTCTACACTGCCCGTTATATGCGACTGATATCACTGAATTCTACCTCTGAAACTAATAATACAGTATATGTTAGTTAAATTGAATTTAAAATTTTAAAAAAGAAAAAAGAAAAAAGAAAGCTCCCAGAAGCTTGTAGGAGTTGGACAGATCCTGAGGGGGAAGATGGTCAGTGAGCCTATAAATTGTTAAGATTTAGATATTGGGAAATGACCAATATGAGGAGGATACTTTAAGGCTGAGGATCAGAAGAATGAGAAGTTGAGGATGCTGATTTTAGATAATTGTGTTTTTTATTTCTTCTTCTGGTTCATGTGTTCCTGGGAGGGAGAAATGGGACATTTTTCTTAGATGGTTCTTTAAACTCTTAACTACATTTGAAGTGGAAAAGGCCAGTTCCATTAGTGAGAATACTCAACAACATTTCATTTCCCTCAAGTAAAAGATGTATCATGTAACGTCTAGGTATCATGTAACATTTAGGATAAGGTAGACAGGGGCCATTAAATCTCATAGCCTTGGAGTGCTGGACTAGGGCTGGGCATTTGTTTAAAATCATAAGGACATTCCACTATACCATCCTAAGGGGGAATAATATGGGAAAAAAAACAACTGATTTTCCAAACAACTTCTTGATGATGATAAAATATATGAAGCTGTTATTTTTTTTATCTCTGTCCTGATACTGTGGCATTTGGCCAACTTCAGACCCATGGCTCAAGAGAAAGAACCCTGGCATTATAAAATGAACATGATCTTTTCAAACTAGCAAACTTTGTGTTCTCCACTAAAATTGCCTCAAAATAAAATATATAGAGTGTGAAATGAATTAATGACTGATAATACTTCTTAAATTCCAAGATTTGAGCAACACCATTACCTATTTTTACTTACCAAGACATTTTGCATCTTAGAATGGCTCCATTTCAGACTGAGTCTATCTGAAGTAGAAGCTCAGAGGAAAGAAAACAAGACTTCCCATAACACTGTGGTTCTCAATGAGGGGTGATTTTGCCCACCATGGGACATTGGGCAATGTCTGAAAACATTCTTGGTTGTCACAACTTGGGGAAGGGGGAGGCTGCTAGTGGCAATGTAGTGGGTAGAAGCCAGGGATGTTGCTGCTAAACATCTTATAATGCACAGGACAGTGCCCTAAAAAAAGAATTCTCCAGTCCCAAATATGAATAATACCAAGGTTGAGAACTTCTGCTTTAGCACTAGAGGGTTTTTTTTTAAGATTTTATCTTAAAATCTTGAGATTTAAGAAGAGACATGTCTTTTCCTCATGAGAGACAGACAGAGGGAGAGAGAAAGAGGCAGAGACACAGGCAGAGGGAGAAGCAGTCTTCATGCAGGGAGCCCGACATGGGACTCGATCCCAGGTCTCCAGGATCACGCTCTAGGCCAAAGGCAGCGCTAAACCACTGAGCCACCCGGGCTGCCCAGCATGGAGAGGTTTGATGTACTTCCAATCAGCCCTCATTTACCAAGAAGCTCTTACAGAAGCTTACTCTGTGCCTGGTGTGTCCTAGTGTTGGGAATCCAGAGTTCTGCTCTCCAGAACATCACAGTCCAGAAGCAGAAACGGGTATTGACAAAGCCAAATACAACAACAAAAAAGTGTGTTAGCAAAGGTATATCTGACACATTTTGTCAATGAAAGAGAGGAAGAGAGTAAAAGACAATGAGAGGTAATTAAGTGTTTCCAGGGATCGGATTGCCCCCCATCCATCATTTATCCATCCAGCAAAATTTATTAAACATACAAGATGCACCAAACTTTGGGCTATCTGAAGATGATATGAGTCCTTGGTCAGTGCTTTTCAAGGTACTTAAGCGAAGCTTTTGAAAACCCATTTGATTGAAAACTTTTCTCCTGTGCAGGTAGATTAAGGTGATTTTCCTTGTGCACAAGTAGTGATATTTCAGACTAAGTTTCTGATCTCCCGATTTCCCTGGATTTGTCTCAGAGATCACCCAAGGTGGGTGCAGGAGATGGAGGGATGTTAATATGATGGGTTTCAGGTCCTCCTAGCCCTACCTCTGCCACTTCAAGGCATTTAGGTTTCTTACCTACATGCATATAAAAGATCTCTTTTTAGAAAAAGCTTAAAAGTTATTGATTTAAGGAATTCACATTGCCACAGTGGAAACCCAGAAACAGCCCCTGCTGTGAATTTGAAGGACTACAGACTATAACAGGAGGATGTGACACAGGCAGACAGGAAATTCAGGTTCCAGTTCAACTTTGCCCTTGACAAGCCAAGTGACCTTGGGCAAGGTACTTCATCTCCCCAGGCCTCAGTTTCTTCATCTGCATGAGGCAATTATTATTTTAAATTATCTCCGAGGTAGCTCTCAGCTCTAAGAGGCTGTTGTGTAATTATCTGATAATACTGATGAAATAAACAGGGCAAGAAAATGTTTGCATTGCATACATGACAAGGGTAAATAAAATGCTCAACCTAAAGGTTAGCTGGGGTTGTCATGGGAGTCCTTTTTTTTGGGGGGGGGAGTCCTATTCTAAGAGAATGGAAGCATTAATCTGATTCCATGTAGTAAGCTGATATACAAAGAGTTGAGGCTTCCTAGTGTTCCAAATTCAAAGTCTGGGAAGCATCCTTGGATCTTTTATGGGTCTCACTAAACATGCAAATGAGAAAGAACTCACTGTCCTCAAGGTTACATGTCAAGGGTGAATAGCGATGGAAGGTATGTGTAAGAAACTCTGCTTTTCACATACAGAGTATACAGCTCAGTGGTTTCATCCAGATATCTAATGAAATACACAGCGTGACTGGCCCTTTCTTGCTGGTGACCTGGTCTACCCAGGAGAAGTTGTTGAAAGCCAATAACTGAATGAAAGGCAGAGAAAGGGGAACTTCTTCCCCCTTTACCTTAACAGGTGGCACAGCCTCCTTCACTCACTACAACTTTGCTTGCAACTGCACTAACTTCAGCTCATCAGACGAGCACATTTCTGATAACAAGAAACATCATTCCTTTGCTTCATCCACTCATGCAGCAAAGACTTACTGAACACCTGCTATGTGCCCTAGAGGTCAGGTGCTCTCTTGTATGTATTGCCACCCTGGTAGGCGAAGGTGGTTTTTAAATGACGACTGTGGCTCTTCCTGCAATGTGCGTCGTCCAGAAGCATTCCATTTTCTGAAACCACAAGTTACTGAACCTTAGCATTGCAATTTTCCCAGCATTTTTCCTCTTCGTGTTTTATAACTCCATGAAGTCACATCTCCCCCGGGCTATCGGAACAGTTCAGCTGAGCCTGAAACCTCTTGAGAAAGAAGAAATGAGAAAAAAGAGGGAGAACTTAATGGCAAAAGCTATTAGCCAGGCGCCACCCCCACAGGTCCAACAGGTTCTGTGATATCCTTGCAAGCTTGGTTAGTGAGGCATGCCTCCCTGGGGAGGTGCGAGGACGCCCAGTTTCTCTAAAGGACCCACCAGGCCAAACTTCCTGGAGAAAAACCCACTATCCATAAAACACATTTTGAGTAGCACCAAAGTGCACAGTGACCCTAAGCTTTCTTCTTCTGAACAAATTGTTTAAAGACCAAGATGTGTTGGGGAGATACCAGGCACTGGAGAATTAGCAGCAGGTGCTATTTATAGAGCCACTGGGCTCTGCAGAGTTCCCTCTGCCCAGGGAAAGCCATTAATCTTCTCCAGCAAAAGAAAAAAGAAGTAATAAACTTAATAATGATTTAGAGTAAAGGAGGGAGAGAAAGCACTGAGGCTAATACTAAGGTGGATCTAAGCCAAGAGATTAGTTTTTCCCTGTGGAAAACAATGCACGTACATACATGGACACGCACACACATGCACATACACGCACGCTCAAAAAAGCAGGCGGGCCATGTTCCCTCCCACCTCCCTAAGCCCACCGCTGCTGTTCAGCCTTTCAAAAGAAGCAGTTAAATGCCTTTCCTTTCTTCTGAAGCTGACAGACACACGTCTCTAAATCACACCCTGCTACAAAGGATACTTTCTAGATACGCTGCACTTAAAACAGAAAAGTGAAGGCATCCAGGGCGTATTAAAACTCACAGTACTATCGCTTTCTGTGCCCACCAAACAGAATGGAAGCGAATTAATTCCTAGTCGATTAACTTTATCAACAGAAAATGCCGAGACATATTTTAAAATGTTCCCATGTTCACAGAGTTTGGCTCATCGTTCCAGTGTGAAGACCTAGCAGGTCTCAAGCAGGAAGCTTGAGAAAAAGGTTTCTGTCTTCATACATCAAAGAGACCCGGCCAGGTACCTAAGCCTTAAAGCTCCTGTTCCATAAAGAGTCTTTTGCATTAAGAAATTCTCTTTTTTGCAAAGTTCTCGTGGACTGTAAACGTAAATAACGATGAGCAAGATACACAAAGAGATAACTTTCCTCCTCCCCGCCGCCCCTCCTCCAGGAAAGATGCATAAAAATAAATATGCTTCCAAAGGAAGTGACTGTCCTCATTTGAGTCTTTAAAGTTCTCGGAGTGCCAGTTAGCAGGGAAGTATTTTCATTGCAAACAATTCTGCCTTTTTAAATGTTAAGTATCCTTTATTCCTGGACACCAACCCGAGACAATAGAAAGAAAGAGAGACCTGGGCATCCAGGCAGAAAACAGGCCTTGTAACGCAGCCAAAATGAATTTAGAATTCTTGTGCATTACAATGTTAAGGCAGGAGTGTTGAGTGGAAATGTGTAATGAACTCCAAGTGGCTGCCTTTCAGATCTCAAGAGCTGAGACTGACTTGACGCTGGGACCGTTGCTTCCCCTGCTCAAGTATTCAAGGGACTCGGGCACCAGAGAATAACAATGAGAAAGGCACAAAGGCCACCACTTTGGCGTGGTGTTCGCCGTGGAGCCGGGCTATGTGCGCAGGGGCAACAGACCCCAGAAGCACTCTGTGTGTAACAGTTGCTAACATTTGGTAGGGCTTTGGTGGAGGAAAAAAAAAAATCAGGGATGGATGGCCACGGAGGAAGCTTATGTCACTCTGGGGGGAGCAAGAGCACTGGGTGCTTCACGTTAATGTCACTAAGAAGGAGAATCGTAGATCATAGGACTTGGTGAAGCAAAATGTCTCTAATTAGACGTGAGACTGTCATTATGTTGTCCACATTGTTAATTATCCGAAAAATAGCATCTTGTACTTTGTTTATGTTAATAATGCCCATTATCTGGGTGATTGTGCATCATGACAAACCCGTAAAGCCAACGTGGCAGATATTATTATCCTTAATCTGCAAATAGGAAACTGTAGCATCAAGAATTGCTCGCTCTGTGCGAATACGATGGAAAAAGAAACTATGCTAGAACCCGGATCTGCTGGGATCAATTTTACTGATCATTATGCCGTGGGAAATTTAACATGGAACATAAAATCTCTAAATAACTCTAAATAGTCTCTAAATGCACTGAGGGTGTCATTGGATCGTCTGGAACATGGTACTAATAAGTCAAAGACAGTAATAACTGTAGGCTGAATTATAAAACAAACAAAACAGAGCAGAACAAAACCAAAAATCCCCACAAAATGAGCCCTGTTGTATTTGCTAGCCACAAATCACAGCCCTAACTTCCTTGGACAAGTTCACAAGTATAGGCTCAGGATCAAAAGTATTTGAAATAAGGCAAGAGACCAGCAGAGATTTCTTATCCCAAATGGGGGGAAAGGGAAAAAAAAATCAAGATAATTTTGAATTGCTTGTAAGTCACTGATGAATTTTCATAATAAAAGATACTACAGTATCATAAAGTGGCAAAAGTATAACTAATTTTGAATTTTTCTGCCCATATGGGAAAAGAGAACACCACAACAATAGTAATAGTGCCCACTTCCAGCTGCCACCCAGACTTTCACACATTCTCTAAACTATAGTTACTCTGGTACTTTGCACGTATCACACCCCAAAGGATGGAATTCAGATAATGTCTTTGTTCCCATTTAAAGCAGTTTAGAGCTGTCTCTTATAAGTTTCAACAATTACAAGGACCCATGACCCAGTTCCACAGATGACATTACAGTGAGGTTCCATCAATGTCTAGTCCACAGAGCCATTGGCATTTCATTAGATTTTTCTTTGACAGTTCCTTTATTTTCTGGGTAATGACCAATGCCTCTAATTTGCATTTCCCCCTTTTTGAAAACGCCCTTTTAAAAACTTGCTGACTAAATAGAAATGTTCCAGAAACTGGTTAATGAAGGGTAAGAAGCATTCTCATTTTTACTTCCTCTAATACAAGATGATCTGTTTCTGAACACACTTTTTCAAGGCTATTAACGAACCATACCCAACTTCCATCAAGGGAGTTTTGTTTTGTTGGGGTTTGTTTTGTTGGTTCCTTCATCATGAACATAATTCAGAGCAACATGCATTTGTACCTACTCGGGTCCGTATGATACAGGACACTATCGGAGGGGGAGAGAGGGGGGAGAGGGCTGAAACAGGGACACACTCTGGATGTAAGAATGACACAGAATTGCAGAATAACCCCATTCTAGAAGAAAACCCCAACCATGTGTCAAAACAGCAACAAAATACATGGAACCCCGAGATCCCATTTTTAAAATGTTCGATCTCTTCCAGGATCACAGAACTAGTTAGAGACAGTGAATAGATTAGCCTCTCCAGTCTTTACTCCTAAATGAGGTACTTGAATACCACTTGATAGTATATTAATAAGACTGGGATAACGTCCAATGAACCATACTTTGCATCAAAGTCATTTATTTTTCAGAGATCCCACCACCGATTACAGAAAAAAAAAAAAGTAGCTGCAATGGTTCATTTTTCTGGTAATTATTTCTTAGATATTGAGGAGGGGAGGACCACTAGGCCATGCACGAATCTGTTACTATTAAAAACCCACAATAAGAACCATACTAAAAGGAATTCAACCCAAAGCAAAGAAGACAAGCTAAGGACATGAGTTTCATGTTAAAAGAATAGCACCAATGACATTTAATTCCCTCTGTTTAATCTCCCAGTTTTTGCCATTTCCACGTATACGTAACATTTGTCTTAGGTGAAAATAAGCAAAATTGCACATGGCTTTCCAACACTGTAGTTAAGATTTATTCCACAGAAAGAGGTTTTCTCCTATGTAAGACTTAGAAAGCGATACCATAAAACAAATCCCCATGCTGAAGATAGCCTGTTTTTCTTTCTTTAAAACAAAACAAAACAAAAAACAGGAAGAAGTTCATGGCATAGGTGGCTTTTCAATACTCATCTCTGGGAGTTCGGGAAAGTTCAACGGCATGAAGATGCCCGTCGTAGGGAGTGTGGCCACCTGCAACACAGGGCTGTCGCTCCAACGGTGCCAGCGAAGGTTGGGATCACATTAAAGAAGCAGTCCTCGAGAGCAACGGGGCTGCGGAGAAGGTAAGAAATCGTTCATTTGGCAAGGAAGGGCCCACGTTGTTCTTCTTTGCTTTCTAGCCTGCAGTCCCCACCGGGAAGAACAGGGATGGTGGCATCCAGCCTGGCAACCCCGGCGTTCTTTACTATTTGCCCCCAGGCAGGTGGGAGAGTGCTGATTTGGAAGGCTGATTAATCAGTAATTCAAGTAGATCAAAATCACAAAATTAAAAGACAGAGTTCAATCATATCCTTTAACACAAGGAATGTCCTAATTGCTCCGGGACCCAACCCAGGATTTGAAGGCAGTGTGAAAGGCCGGGGGCCACTCCTCCACTAACCTGGTGGAAGTCATTTAGCAAGTCCTTTTATACCAAATCCCAAAAGCCTCCCTACCCCAATCCTCAAAAAAAAAAAAAAAAAAATTGTACTTCCCCAACTTCGCCCTCCATCAGCCACAAGAAGCCTCCGGGACCAGCAAACTGCTAGGATTTCCTTTCCTAAGGATTGTCAGACAGACATTGGCAAATCCAGTGGGCACGCTCAGGGTCAGAATGTGGCAACAGTCTTGGGTCCTGCTTGACACTCACCAGTGGCCGATCCATGCAAGCTCCTGCAAACGGGACCTGGTCCAGTGCGCAGAGGGACACATCCACACGGTTCCCACCAGTGCTGTCGGAGTCTCTGAGTCGGGTGACAGCCACGCTGCATAATTGCTTAGACGACCCCAGCGCCTGATCCTCGGGCGAAGGGCACACTCCATCCTGTCGAGGTCCTTCGCTGCAGTGTGTCACTGGCACCCACTCTGGGGTCATTGCTCCCGCAGAATTCTCTCCGCCTCCTGCCCTGGAAGCCACAACCTCGGGCCAGGATACAGCACCTGCTCCGCTGTCAGGCAGATTTCAGAGCATAGGAGCTGGATTTTGAACATCCCCTGGTATTTATCTCTGGCTAACGAAGATGCTTTCGTGACTATTAGTAGAGACGTGATGACAACAACTCTGAACTTGATGATGAATCGTGTAGAATATTTACCTGGGCTTTTTATACACTGCTCTGAACAAGATTGAGTTCCTCCCATACGTCACCCAAATACCTTTAGCTTTCTCCATGATGTCACGTGAAGCGTGTTTTTAACACATGTTTGGGTCTCACTACCGTATTCTACTGGGACAGGCCAGATGCTTGTTTGCTTCTGTTCCCTTGGAGATATTTTGAATGAGAAACCAGAGTTGATGCTAAACCTTAGCCAAGTAAAACTTATGAGGTATTACTGGAGAACCCTACAATTGGTAAAGATCCTATTTGTTTTCCCTACCTTTAAGAGGTTATTTACTCTAATTTTTTTCTAAGTCAAGTTTATATTATTTTTTATAGTTTCCGGGGGACATAGAAAACTTCAGGGACATTCTTTTTTTTTTTTTTTTAAGATTTTATCCATTTATTCATGAGAAGTAGGCAGAGACATAGGCAGAGGGAGAAGCAGGCTCCCCACAGGGAGTCCGATGTAGAACTCGATCCCAGGACTCTGGGATCATGACCTAAACTAAAGGCAAATGCTCAACCACTGAACCACCCAGGTGCCCCTTCAGGGACATTCTCGTAAGTGTTATTATTACTGTTTTCAGAGTGGGAAACTGAGGACCTTTTTGTCAAAGCACAGCCCGTTTATGGCAGAGATGGGGTAAGGTCATATGAAAATCCAGCAGTCCTTTCATTAAAACACATGGATTGTGACTCCATCCTCACGGTGATGAGACCAGGATCCAGCACCTCATCAGCCTGTCCCAGTAAGGACGGATGGATTGACTATAGGGTTTGGGTACAATCATTATAAAAACACCACAGCTGTACAAGGCAAACTCGTCCAAAGGAGCATTTTTCTGTGTTGGATTTTTTTTTTATTATTATTACTCTGATGTCTTTCATCTTTACCACTTCCTCAACTCAGTTGCTTTCTCTTCCTTTTGGAGTTAAGTGACTTTTGTAGTTAGACAACGGGAGATGGGAAAAAACAAAACAAAACAAAAAAACTAGGAATTAACTAAAGAGGCCACAAAATTGCAGTTCTCTAAATTGAAACACATATATATGTATATGTGTGTGTATGATCTAAAAGTCAGTGATGGGGATGTCACGTGTTTATCTTTTTAAAACTCTTCACAGTCCATTAGCAATTAAAGCATAAGCAAAAAAGAATACTCTTGGTGCATTTAGGCGCATTAGGGTATGGGATCTTTGTGAGCTTGTGCTGTGTGTGATTTGGGGGTATTTGAACAGCAATGTCAAAAGACAGCTTTAGGTCTCTGCAGAGAACTGTAGCTGCCCTACCTAATGTTTCATACCCTGCTCTCCCCTCAAAACTATCCAACAAAGTCTGCTAGATATTGTTTGTAAATTTGCACAAAACAGTACAATTTTTTTCTGTATTTTTTATTTTCAAAAAATTTTAATTAAAATTCAGTTTAACTAACATATACTATATTATTAGTTTCAGGGGTAGAGTGATTCATCAGTTGCAATCAACGCCCAGTGCTCATTTTATCACGTGCCTTCCTTAATGCCCATCACCCAATTACCCCGTCCTCCCACCCTTCCTCCCCTCCAGCAACCCTCAGTTTGTTTCCTAGAGTTAAGATTCTCTTATGGCTTGTCTCCCTCTCTGATTTCATCTTATTTTATTTTTCCTTTCCTTCCTCTATAAAAACAATATAATTTTAAAGAAAATGGAGCAAGAAGATATGCTAATATAAGATAATATATAGAATGTACAATAACAATAATAATATAAAAGCAAAAGCTATGTTGCGAAAGTGACAAATTAGAAAACTTACATTGACTTTAGAGACGGATTGGAATCTGCCCTTCGAAGCTACACTCTGGCAATCCTACGCTGCCGAATCACTTTGGGTTTCGCAGGTGTTTCGTGATCATTGGCCTTTAAGGGCACTTAGCTGTTTCGGCAGTGGGAGCTCTGCAGATCCATGACAACAATTATACCAGAAAGGAGGGGTAGCATTTTTCTGATCAGAGGAGTTTTACTCAAAACGGAACACCCCTTGAGATACATCGATTGGATATTTTAAAAATTGCCTAACGATTGGTTTATATACTGCTTAAAGCAAAAGCAGGAAGGTCCTTCATGTCCACATACATTAAGACTGAATTTCTTAGGGGAAAAAAAAAAGAAGAAGAAATCCTCGTTTTTATTTATCTCTTATCAGTTGATAAATCAGGAGCATACGCCTGATGAGAGATCTCCCTTTGCAATATTGTTGGGAGGTGCACTCACGTCTTTAAGAGAGAATATGTCTCAGTGAAAACATAAACAGGTGACCATCCTAGCTGGTCAAAGAGAATTCTTTTCAAATGAACTTACTTCAAATACTCCTTTAAAAGAAATTTCTTTTTAATTGACATCTGAGTGTTCGCTCAGCAGAGAGACTAGATCTTGGAATTGAAAGCCCTGTAACAGTTTTTGTGACAGACCCATTGATTTTTCTTTCTGGTACGACTTCCCATATCACACTGTTTCACAACCACATACATCAATACAAAATGATCTTTAAAACTCTCAGATAGGAGTCATTTGTGGGCCACATCTGTGTATAAATACAAGTAATAGATAGTTTTTCCTCTAACACGACAAAATAATAAGGAGCACATCACAGTAAAGTTAACTTATTTCGTTGATGAAAACCGGCCTTGCTTCACGCCGAACGACGTGCTTTCTTGTGCTGAAAATACGAGTAACTACCAACCCCACAGGAAGAGTGGGGCAGGGGCGTGCATTTCCTATTTGATTTTTTAAAATTGCACGTTCATGGAAATTATTATTCTGGTTTCTAATTAAAGAAGAACCTTGCTATCAAAATGCCTTCCAGCACGTCGTTTGGGGCCAGGTAGCACGAACAGGGTTTGAGATGGAAAAGAGGCCGCACAAATACGCTTATTAAGGACCTTTCCTGGCGGACCAGTGAAAAATATCATAAAGTGTGACTCATCACATCTGCATCAAGTTATGAAAAAAGTAAGGCTTGTTAACCTGCTGTTTGGAAACCAGAACACTTTTATCAGTTCATATAATTGCTAACCCCTTATTCACTGCTCAACACTGGAGAGTTCTTTACCTCCTAAGATCCCACTAATTGCTGACAGATTTGATTTCTCCCTGACAGCAGGAGTCCTGTTCCTGGCCTTCAGATCAAGTAATTGCTTTATTTTTCTCCCTCTGCTCTAAAAAACGGAATTCCCTTCTCCCCTGCTTGAACCCCCTTAATGGCTTCTTTTTCTGTTATTAAATCCTTGCCATTTAAATCACATTTAGCGATGTTTTGAATAACTGATTCCAATTACTAAAGCTCTTACCAAGAAGCAGCTGAAAACGCAAGTCATTACTTGCCCACAGACAAGCAGCTCTACCTTGCAGCCAAGTCTCTGGTGAACCGTATTGTGTTTCCCCCCAGTACGGGGCAATTTCTCCGCACAGGAGGCTGATGTTCAGCAAATAGCCAGCCCGCCGCAGCTCCCCTGCACTATCATTTGTGCAAAATAGATAGGAGATTTTTATATTTATTTTCTAAATAGCCCGATCCCTTAAAGGAATCATTCTCTCCTTCCCCTCGTGGCCGAGGTGGGCCACTTGGAGCAACAGCAGAGGTGAGCAGCTGACCGCTCGGTGACCCACCGTGAGGCCGCTGGCTCTTCAAAGGTCCGAGAACATGCAGCGGCGGCGGGGTTTGCTTTGACAGTCCTCTTTGCTCTCCCTTGACATTGTGGAATTAAAAAAAAAAACAAAAAACAAAAAACAAGACCCAACAAATCTTTGTCTCTGCCGTCTTGTCTTCCTTCTCTTGCCATGCCGATGGGTTGCAGCGGTGTCCTCTTTGTGCTCTTTGTGGCCAAGGGACGCGTTGGCTATGGTTGGTGACATGACCGTAGTTGGGTTTCCATCTCGTGATTCCCGGCTCTGCAGAGGGTCTGGCTCTTGCTCATCTTGGATATAGGAGGACGGGGGACGTTGCTCCGTTCATTTGGGTCCATCTGCCCTGACACACAGCTTTGGCCTTTACCGATAGAGATTTTCTTGCAAGATGATTTTGTGGGGCATGATATGGCATTGCGGGACAGCCTCCGCGACCCGAGGTAATTTAGCAGGTGTGGCATTATTTCTACATCTTCCGCCTTCTTGTTCACAACGTTGAATGACAGATTAGTTGTACATGCTCTATATTGAATGACAGGTTAGTCGTATCTGCTCTATATAATGTGTTGGGCTAAGACGGTTGGCACAGCCTGGCTATCACTGCCAGTGGCCCATCTAACGTGAGCAAGAGACAAGCGTGCAAGCAGAGCTCATACTCCTGATTTTATGAACTAACAGCCTGTCTGGGCCACGACTGGGGCGAAGGAAAGTTATCACTAATATCAAAGTGGACCTTGTTAGGGAAATTGAAAAGTCCCTCACTTTCACATATCACATCTAAATGTAAAGGGTGTTGTGTATGATGCTGTATTGCAGAGGGTCAATCTCATCGTTATAAACCTAAGTGATTCATGTGACATTTATTTAATTCCCTAGATTGTGCTAGACTTTTTCTCTATTGGGGGGCGGGGTGGAGGTTGGGGCTCCAACAGGGCAACAAGTACCTTCTGTACAAGAGAGAGTGGTAACTTTCCTACCTAATTCATTGACATTTTGGGTTTCATCCTTTTTGTCAAAGTAGTTCATTTACGAAAAACTTTTAAAATCCATTATTCTATTATCTGACCCTCTTCAAAACAGCGACAGAAAGCATACATGCGTCTGAAAGAATTTAACTGAGATGTCAGAATGACTGTGATTCAAAGGTCTCACGTGGCCCATGATGTACAAGAGGGGCAGAGGCACACAGAGAGAGGTAAACAGCAAATTCACCCGGGATTTTGTCTTTCCTGTTTTTAAACATTGCCTCTTAAATTATTTATGTTTGATATTTGTGAAAAGTGCTACCTTGGATGGTTCAGAAACCCGGCCTTCTATTCGTATGTGGAGGAGGAAGCCAGGGTGGTGGCACTGTCCATCCAGAGACTGTATTATTAATGTGCTTCAAACCTAAAAGCCATTACCTCATTCCCCTCATCCAGCCTTGGAACCAGGGGTGGGGTGCTTATTCATCCACAGAGACAAACCCTTGTTATGATTCTGGGCCTGAGTACATATCAGCAAGAAATGGTCCAGCCTTCCCCAGCATCTCTTATAAATAGGTAGCCCTCCATTTCAGCCCTGCACCCTGCCTCTCTTTCACCTCCTTTTCTGCTCTTTGTTGAGAAATTCATGACCAAAGAGGCTGCCAAAACCTCAGTGCTTGAAGGTTCCCCCAATTGGGGCCAAAGAGTGTTCTGTAGGGGTCATCCAGAAGGCACAGCTTTGGGACTTTAAGTTCATCCAAATGGGGGCAGCGAAGAGTCTCCTTCGAGCCATTTCAACGATGAGCAAAGTAAGATAATCAATCACATCATTACAATGACAAAATAGTAATGCAGATGAGTGGTCACAAAAAGCAGTTCCGGGTTCAGACTCTGGAGCAAGATGACTGGTTTGAAATCTGCTGGTTAAGAGCTGTGTAACCTTGGGCTAGTTGCTTCATTTCCCTGTGTCCACATCCTCATCTCCAGTGGGGATGATTTTAACAGTATCTACCCCTGAGATGGAAGATTGCCATGAATTAAACTCTGAGAACTCTGAGAACAGCTTGTGGCATGAGATAAAGTCTTAAAAGTACAGCTTTCATTAGTGACCCCCAGCACAGCCTCTCCCTGGTCAGCTTCCCTCCCTGAATGGCATTTACTTCCACTTACCTGCTGGAAGTACTCAGGGTCCTCTGTATGTGCTTTTTCCTTCCCTATTGAAACCCATTCTCTAAGTCTTTATTTAGCGTAAAGGGAAAAAAATGATCCATAACATCCTGAGTTATTCCCACGAAAGGTACATGTGTATTTCTAGGGATCTAAAACCAGCATGAAAGAATTTGGACAGTGTCGTTATAGAGGCCAGCCAAGAGGTTGAGGGTATTGGAGGGGCCTAGGGGTATAGGAAGGGTTTTCCTGGGGCCCTAAAATCATGGCATTCTGGGAGGGCTGCCTTCTCTATGTGTTAAAGGTCACCTCAATTGGCAAATGTTCCAGTGGAAGGAGAAAGATGTTCATCTATCATATCATTTTGCTGAATAGCCCAGATCAGCCCACAATGCCTTTTGATCTGCCTGTCTGCACCTAGAAAATCCTCTGAGGATGGGGATGAGAAATTGATGAACTGCTTCCTGGATATGGAGTCAGCACCATCCCCTCCTGGGGTTGAAAAGAGGCAACTTGACATTCAGATCCTCCTCAGTGGAGCTCATGACAAGGGTAAAGGACAGTTTGCAAAATGCTTTCATTTGCATTTCATCGTAACAATTTCACAAATGTTTCAACATTCCATATGGCAGTTGCTTTTTGATCCTGAATATCTCGACAAAGTAGTATCAACAAGAGTGGGAGAACTTGCACTTCTTCTCAAAACACAGGCTTTTTCCCCAGAGGACTTTCATGTAAGAGGCATTTGTTTTGTTTAGCCTAGGAGTGGTGCCGTGGACCAAGGGAGAATGGCCATGAAGGAACCAGTGCACACTCTCCTTCCCCGGGATGAGGAAGCCATCCTGCTCGTCTTGGGGAAAGGAACATGGATGGAGATTTGGAAGACCTGGCCTCCCACTGATGAACTGGGTGGCCTTTGGCAAGTCCTTTCCTTCTGGCTTAAGTCTTCTTAGTCATAGGACCTTGAACTGAATGATCAACATAGTGCAGTCCACTTTCAACATTTAATGTTTGGAAATAGATCAGTCTTCTGTTTCCAGGAATCTAGTTTTTGCCTGTTTATCCTATTTATAACTAGAGTCTCCTGGAGAGAGAGGCACATGTAATATTTTAAAGAGTATATTAAATATTCCAAAGAATTCTATCAAGATGTCTATGTATGCGTGTATACACATATCATCCCAATTAGTCACTTTAATTTAGCTCCATTAAGACCATTATTGTTTTTTTACAGCTGGTCTTTGATATTTGAAAAGAGCCTCCAGGAGGGATGCTGAGCTTATCAGTGTAAAATACTTCAGAGGTGCAACGCTTCCCTAAATATTTGGTGCCACTTCTGAGAAGGGAACTGGTAAGACTATTACATCATTACCTCTGAAGTTCTGCGAGGGCATAAAACTGCTTGGCCTTCGTGTTTGAAATCAATCTTAGAACTCATCAGGCAGATAGATTATTTTTTTATTCAACAGCAGATTTTTTTTTGCTTGGATTTAAGGAGAGATCAGATAATACAATACAGCATTTGCTATTTTTCATTTATTGATACTATACAGTGATATTACACGATATTTATGTTATAGGTAATGTCTGATATTATGTATAATATAATATTGTTAATAATATAATGGTACAGCACCAGGATTGAACAAAATAGTTAAGAGTTTGCCAGTTCTTTATAACCTGGCAAAACTATTGGGATGCCTGGGTGGCTCAGCGGTTGAACGTCTGCCTTCAGCACAGAGCATGGTCCTGGAGTCCTGGAATTGAGTCCCACATCGGGCTCCCTGCAGGGAGCCTGCTTCTCACTCTGCCTGTGTCTCTGCCTCTCTCTTTCTCTCTCTCTCTCTGTGTCTCTCATGAATAAATAAATAAAATATTTAAAAAAACCTGGTAAAACTGTCATGAAATTCGTTTAGAGCATTTCATTTAACAGACCACATCTGTGCCCTTAATGAATAGTAATTAAAACTCACAGCAGCACTCCCATTAGGTGACAGAGGCTTATTATACACATCTTCTAAAATAGGTAGACTTTAGACCTTGTAGCCTGCCCCTCTATGTGGGTGCCAGCTCTTAGGAGGAAATTGAGACTTAATTTGAATTTTTCCATTTCTGGAGGACTGGGTACTCTTTACAAAATAACTATTAAGACGAGGAAGCAAAATTCCAGCTTGATCATTTGTTACTACAGCAAGGAGTGATAAAAAAGTACTAATGACAGATTCTAGTCCTGGCTCTAAGTGTTTTGTGATTGACTGGGGTAAAGCATGCACCCTTTCTGATCCTCAGTCGCTCATCTGTAGAAGGAGGGGTTGGATTAAATTCTGCCCAAGACCATGTTTGGCTCTAATTGGCACTGAATTTCTCTCTGCTCCAATACTCCTCCTGGCATCAGCCACCATGGCCAGCAACATTTCCTCATAGACTCCAGCTATTCTCAGGAATAGACTTCTTTCTTTCTTTCTTTCTTTCTTTCTTTCTTTCTTTCTTTCTTTCTTTCTTTCTTTCTTCTTTCTTTCTTTCTTTCTTTCTTCTTTCTTTCTTTCTTTCTTTCTTTTCTTTCTTTCTTTTTATTTTTATTTTTATTTTTTTTAAAGAATTTTATTTTTTATTTATGATAGTCATACAGAGAGAGAGAGAGAGAGGCAGAGACATAGGCAGAGGGAGAAGCAGGCTCCATGCACCAGGAGCCTGACGTGGGATTCGATCCTGGGTCTCCAGGATCGCGCCCTGGGCCAAAGGCAGGCGCCAAACCGCTGCGCCACCCAGGGATCCCTCTTTCTTTCTTTTTAAATAAATAAATTATTCATGAGAGATAAAGAGAGAAGCAGCAGAGGAAGAAGCAGGCTCCCTATGGAGAGCCTGATGTGGGACTCGGTCCCAGGATCCCAGGATCATGACCTGAGCCAAAGGCAGACGCTCAACCACTGAGTTACCCAGATGCCCAAAGAATAGGCTCTTTCTATTAAGAAGGGTATAGACCATTCCCGAGTCCCCTACCCCTTAATCTCAGGGCTTTTGTTCCTTCTTGTTAGGGAGCTGATGCCTCTTCTCCCTCTCTATCCTGTCTGGCCTGTGGCCCCTGACTCTGCCTGGACAGTGGTTCCCCAACAGCTTTCTGTTATTGGTGTCTTCTGGACCCAGTCAGCTGTCAATCAACAGGCTCTGACCTACTGTTTCTGGTAGATTTCTGAGCTATGGTGAGACTTCATGGGTCTAGACTCCTTCTATTTTCCATTCCTTTCCTTAGCCTCCTTGTCATTCTCCTACAAGCTGTGGCTATTCCCCAAGATGGCAAGGATCTTTGTGAGCAAGATGTGTCTTGTTTGGGTTTCTCCAGAAACCAACTCTGGAAAGAGTGCTCAGATGCAAGTAGTTTATTTGGAAGGTAAAGGTAACATGGGTAAGGAAGTGGGGTAAAGGGCAGGGAAATAATTCAAGCAAAAGAAGAGCATGATCAAGCAACTTCCCACAATAAATAACTGGACCGTAATCCCCACAGAGGCCAAGGTAGAGTATACACTCAGAGCTGCACCCCTAAGGAGTGGGGGAGCTTCAGCCACCTTTCCTTCTCGAGACTTTATCCTTCTGGCTTTTGACTCACTACTTCTTTCCTCAACTAATGACCAATCGTCCAATGGCTGAGTTTTCTGCTCCAAAATATCTGCCATGTTGCTACTATTTCTGTGTGACCTCTCCCCTGAACTGTTTTATGAAAAGACCAGTCATTTAGCTTTCCATTATTTACCCATTTTTCCTGGCTTTAGCTTCAGAAGGTCAGAAGTAAGGTTTAAGGGGTCTGATAATGTCATATCTCACATTTGTAGGGCATTTTACAGTTTATAAAAGCAATTTCATGGCACCTTATTAAAGAGTATAAGGGTGAGAGTCAAAAGCATTGAGCTTGCTAACTCTGTGATGTTGGGCAAGTTATTCCTCCTTGCTCAGCATTGGTTTCTTCATCTATACCGTAGGAATAATAGTGGGGACCCTGCCTTCCTTGTGTCAAGGTTTGGTGCAACATGGAGCAGGGCAATGGGTCCCAGACAACCATCAAAGACTCAGTCTACATCTTGGTCACCTGGTTTTCCATAATTTTAGTGTCCACAGCATCCTCATGAAAAGGTAGGTATGATGATGTTTTCCTTGTTTTAAGGACCAGGAACAGAAAATCTCTTCTAACTCTTCTAACTCCAATGACTGAATCTGCAGTTAGTTCTCCACTGCATGTGAGGAACTATTGTAGCTTCAAATCAAAGCAAATCCAAAATACATTTGTAATGTCACATTCTCAAAGAGAAAAGCAAATACATAGTGTTCTTTGAATCAGTACAGTCACAAATCAGAGATCTTGGACTAACTGGGAGTGTGTGATACTTGGATCCTTTAGAAAAAGTTTTGCTCTCCCTCTCAAGATTAGCCACACAGTTAACAGGATCAGTCATTTGAGATTCTAAAATGTACTAATAGGGTTGGGCTGAGAGACCGCGAACTGTGTACTTATCTGTTATTGCTTTTTTAAAATAAAATTCTCCCCAATGACTTTTAATTTCCTAGAGAGGGGGCAGCCAGCCTTTTGAAGAAACTCATTTATTTCAGGGTCAGTCCGAGTTTCTAATGTAAACGTCTTTAGGGGCTGATTTGGAGGAAATAGGGCAGGACATCTCCACTATTGCCTGAAGGCAATTTGCATCTCTTAAAGATGAAGAGGCAGAGATTAAACATAAGCTGAAACTCATCATGACTTATATATCATGGGATTTTTTTATATATCATTTCTCACAAATCCATTTTTAAAAGTTGAATATGTGAGTTTTAAAGTCAAATATCTGCAAAGGAAATTGGACTGACCTGAATCTGCCTTCAATGTTTAATGGTGAGGATGTTGTGAAATTTGAAGCAATTTTGTTTCCCATGCACATATTCTTTTTTAAGGAAGAAAATTTTTCTTTGCTCCACATCCCTCTTTGTGCACACAGAAATGCTTGATTTGGTTTGGTATGAGTCAAACAAACTGTTCTCATCACAGTGGAGCAAAGGGCGGGGGGGGGGGAAAGCTTTTCATTCAAGTTATGGGTTCTGGAAAATTTGTGTAAAAGCATTCTATGTAACTGTAGTTGTTGCCACTCTTTTGTGAGCTATCTGTAGAAGAGTTATTTTTTCCTGCACCCAACAGGAAAATAATGGGGCACGAGAAAATTCAGCCTATTAAAGTGTAGGGAGTATAGAAAAGAGCTTATAGAACTCCCCCCACTTCTTTTCCCCCATCATATGAATGTTCATGCACATCTATGGAGGATTCTTTCTCTGTTACTATGCTTTCCTCCAGACTGTGCCCTGTCAGCCTTGTGGGTTTAAGAGGTGAACTACAAGATGGGAACCATATCAAAAGCTGAATTTCATGTGAAGGTATGGGATACCTATTAAAATCTCCTCTACCACTCATTGCTAGGTTAACATATCTTATATAAATGATTATGGTTCCTGAATCACTTTATATAAAGGTGGGTTTTTAATAAGAAGGAGGTTAAAATGAGCCAAAAATAGAAGTTACATGATTAGCCATTTCCTCTAATGGCAAAAAGCTTCTTAGCAAATGAAAGCAAAAATACCATCAGTGATCACAGGGGAATGAAGCTAAAATCTCAACCAACCCTCTTAGAGATGGTTAAACCCAATCATCCAGTATAATAGAATAACTTCTCCAATGCACTAGGACACAACTAATGTCAACTCTGAAGCTCTTTAAAAGTATCGAGTGTATCAGGCAAAGCTGGGATACTAAAACTGGAGCTTGACTGGGCCTGCCTGATAAATCCGGGTAGATTGGAACGCTGGTGAGGACCCCTGGTAGTTTCGGTGCCAGAGGTATTGGTAGGCCGCTGGAGCTTCCTGAGTTCCAGGAACTGACCTAGGAAAAAACTCTTAGGATCCTCAATTCAGGAGGAGACTGGAAACGCCATCCAGTCTGCCCCCCTGCCTCCAATCCAGACCACACCCAAACTTCTGAAAATCCCATGGAGTTTATACATTGTAATTTAGTAGCACTGTTGCAGAAGAAACCTTGAAAAAAACCACAATCCATTCATTTTCCCCTTCTGAAAAACCTTCATCGGCCTAAAGGAGTTAGTTAAGAGCTTTCACATCATTGTTGATTCTCAGATGAAACATTGCACAGAAGTGCTGGGCATCGTCATTCACCATGCCTCCCCCTTTTCAAATAAGCTTTGGAAACACTTAAGTCTTGGATGTTTTGTCATTCTGGTTTGAGATCTAGCATGACTTAAAAACACTAACCAACAAGTAAATGTCAAGAGATGAAAAAAATCTTCTGTCATGTTCTGGTTTTCATAAAAAATATAGATTTAATAAGTTTCTAAAGGAGAACAGAATGGCCACGTTAGAACCCTGCCAAACTTACAAACTTTGACAGTCCCACATACAGAGATGAACAGGAAAATGCATTTCACAAGAAATAAAATACATTTTTCGTCTTTGGATTCATTGAAGAAGATGAAGAAAAAACACATCTGTCCCAAATTTCTTTGAAGGAACCGGATGGCGTTTAGTTTTTCCGAGCAAGTGAGCTTGCTCTTTCTACTGGATTACCTTAGAGGGCTTTAAAAAAATAATTTTAAAGCTATCATCAAACAAAATCAAAGAGACAAATTGAAAAATCTTTGTGTCTATTAACGTCTCTGGACTGGAAAGAAAAATTTCCGTAGATGGAGGAAGAATATCAATATAAGTAATTAAATATTTATGTGGTTGCTCACTGCAGGGTTGCATGAAATAGGTATAGTATTTTGTGGTATAATCACTTTAAAAATGGGATAATTATAGCCATTTCAGAGCTCTTGTGAAGATCATATAAAATTAATGCTTCTAGCTACAGAAATGTAAGGTCTATTTATTGTTACCAAGTTTAAGATGATTGCAGCTCAGGGAAGTGCATCACAGCATGGACTGCAGAGCAACACCCTCTCGGTTCAAACCCTAACTCTGCTTCTCACTACTTAATCTTGGGCAAGTTTCTTCATCTGCCTATGCTTCATTTTCATCATGTACAAAATGGAGATACTAATAAGATCTACCTCATGTGGCTGTTGTAAGAATTAAGTGAGGTAATATACGTAAGTGCTAAGCATCAGACACGTTGTAAACATGCTGCAAATTATTTCTACTTCCCCATTGTTGCTGACGCTGCCATCACCATCATGGTCATTGCTGTCATTTGTGTTAATATTCCATGCTGCAAAACTGGCCTCTCTGGGGACAGGCTACCTTCACCTAAGTGGTCAAGGTTACAGACAAGGATGTCTGAAAGCAAAGCCCAGGGCTCCCATTCTCTGGATTTGTAGGTCAGAGGTGAAATGAATGGGACTAGGTAACCACGTCCCAAAGGGACAGGACAAGGAAGGCTATGATCTGAGTCCAAGAAGCGTGGGCAAGGGTATGTAAAAGCTCGATCTGGAGGCGCTTCCTCTCCCCTACCATGCACCAGCACTGCTTTGGGTCTGGATCCTGAGGCTGCAGTCAGGGGGTGGCCCTGAGGAACTAAGGGAGTGGACATGTCCCATCTCCTTCTGAAGGATTTTAAAACATAATCTGGAAAAATGTTACAAAATAGCAAATGCTGGATATGTTTTAAAGCAATGCTCCAAAATGACAAGGAAGTCTGAATTTGACATTCAGATAAGGAAAATTCTTTGTAGGTATAAATGGTGTATCAGGATCTCAAAAGACCGATTCAAGCAACCTCTCCAGATAAGGTAACTTTCTGATCCACCAGGGGACTGTACCATCTAATCCAACAGTGCCCACTCCAGGAGAGAGTCTTCCCACCATATATATAAATCTGTATCTGGTTTGTCAATTCAGTAAACGTTGTAGGAAAAAGTCAAATCATTGAAGACATCAGTAAAACAAATTGGTATTTTGGCTCAAAGTAGACAAAAGATTTGAAGCGTTGATTTTCAACTAGCTTTTTTGTCCCTGTATAAACTACTATTGTAGACACCTTTCCTATGCTTGATTGTAATCCTTTTCTCCTTTGAATAGAAAAATCATTCAAAACAAAGTGAGGTTGCAAATTTTTATCATTTTACTTATCTTCTGAGGAGAAGAATTAGGAGAAAATTTCCCTTGGGTAGTGAGCGCCTCTGTATTTTCAGCCTTCTTTGGAAAGGGTGCTCCTTTAAAAGGCAGATTCCCAGACCCCACACTATGAAAGAAGTCGGCATCTTTGACCTATGGGGAAAAGTCAGTAGGTATAGAAATAAATATGAGGTCAAGAAACATCTTTCAGAAAAAATAATGACATGTGGAGTGCCTCTCCATTTGCAAAATGAGAATAACAGTCTTGTGCTGAAATATGTTGTAGATATTCTGATAGAGCTATCTCCAAGACTAGTTCCAAAGCCTAACTCATCAGTCTTTCTTGTTTGTTATATATTCTTGTCTGATTATGAAAGTTCTGTTTTTCATAAAATATAGTTAATTATTTCTAAAAAAAAAAAGCACAGTTTTATGGTAAACTGTCTTTTTTTGGAATTAATTAGTATATAAGTAAAGGAATGAATGCCTAGAAAAAAATACAAGTATGAGCAGAAAAACATTAGCTGGAGACAGGATTTTTCTCTCTTTTTAATATATATGTTTTACATAACAGGAAATTCTGTAGTTTATTTTTAGGAGGATGTAATATATATGCCTAAAGGAATAACTATAATCTGCTCTTTCATGAGACTATAGATAAGACCTACTGAAATTCCTAAATACTGCATTTTCTGGAAAGTTCCCAGCAATCACAAAGATAGCCTAGTATGAACAAAACTAACACCATCTGAGAACATAGCCACCAAGATCTTTAAATTCACAGCCACCATATCTTTTGTTACTTGTAGTTCAAAAGTAGAATATTCCTTGAACGAAAATGGCCCCTCTCTTGCAATTTTGATGAGTAAACCAAGCTGATGATTTCTCAAGGACAATAATATCTGTGTACCCAGGTAGTCTTCTTTAGCTTGTTGGCACTTATCCTAATATTCTTTCTGTCTCTCCATCTAGATTACATTTAAGCTCTGAGGATGACCTCCCGCCCACCCTCCCCAACCCACCATATTCCGCAGCCTTTATATACTTGTCAGCTCTCAGACTGAGGGAAATTGATCATGGTTACATTCAAAATTATTGGTACTTTTGAAATGACCAAAATGGATGTAAATGCACTCTGTTCTACAAAGAAAATTGAACACTTGGGTGATATGGTTAAGGAGAAATTTTATTAGTGTGTCATCATGTTTGATAACAGCCATGTTAACAGTTACTATTTCAAAAATCATTATTCTACTCTTACAAAAGGCTCTCACAAGAGAAATATTTCTGGATCTCATATGTCTTAAATTCTAACCCTTGAATGTTGTTATCACTAATACCTAAGAGGTGAGCCACAATCTGATGGATGCATACGTCCAGAAGAAGAAATGTAAAAGGAGAGGTAATTATGGGAACTAATGCTTGTTATCTTTATTGACCTAATAGCATCATGATACAAGAAAGCTAATCAAAGAATGATGTCATCTGAGGCCATGGTTTCCATTTTCACTCCTGTAGATTGGAGACTGTATAGCAAGGAGAAAAACATTACTGGAACAGAGTCAGGAAGCCTGGGTCCTAATTCTGACCCTCTGGCCAATTAGTTCTATAGCATCAGGCAAATAATTTAAATCCTGTTGGAATTAGTTTCCCCACTTGTGAAAGAAATGAATTGAACTACAAAATCTCTAAATTCACCTCTAGTGTTAAAGCTTTAAAATGGACATGTGTGTACTCTCCATGACTAAAAATAAAGCCAGCTAACAATAAGTAAGTGAAAAACCAGTAATATTTCTCAATTTGTCCAACTGACTGATAAATAAAAATCTACACAGATATTTACTGTTTATAGAGATATCTCCAGGCTATGAGATATAGTAATGGAATAGCAGAAGAAGTCAGGTATTCTTCTCTTAGTCAAACCAAACCTATAAATTAAATAAGATTGATCTACAAGTTAGAGATCTTCTTGGAGTTATCTGTTAAGATTGCTCGGACAGAAAGCAGGAACTGTGTGCTTGCCCCCCTTTGCGACAACAGTAGACAATTTGCCTTTAAACTTTTATATGTCCAAAGTAGCTTACATAACCAAGCAAAAATACACAGAAGTGCTCTAGCTGCAGAAACAAATTGTTGTTCCATACTGAATGATCCACTGACAGTTGCTCACTGCTGAAGGGGAGACTCCTTGTTCTTTAGGGTCTTAACCAAAGTAAAGAGACCAAACCAACCAATAAGCACATTAAAATGGCATGAATTTTCCTTTTGAAGTAAATGTACATAAGAATTTGTGTGGTATAACCAGATACTCTACTACTGCAGTAATTTCCAGTCAATGCCATAAAATTCATGAAATGTGCTTCTTCCAATTGGAGAAATGTTAAAAGTGTTACCTATCATCCTTGTTCCATCCTATTTTGCTATACTCTCTGACTCAACCAGGCTGCTGAAGGCCTCAGAAGCTTTCACTTAATTTTTCTCTTGGAAGGTACTAGCGTTACATCAAGACATAACCCCAGGATTAATAAACTCCAGTCCACATTCATTTGTACTTCCTGTCTTGCAAGAAGGTGAATGAAGGGAGAGATGTGGTAAGGTTTCCCAGGAGCCCATGGGATTAACTGACCAAGTTAAACAGGAATGTCAAGTAGAGAGAGGGAACCAGAGAGGAACAAGACAGTTTGGAAGCACAACCTCTATCAGGGGCATCAAGTACAGGAGGTCAGCAAATCATTTTATTCTCCAAGATGACCAACAAGCTCTCAAACTCAAGGAACACCAACCAGTCTAGCAGGACATGGAGTCTGCTTCTTACCAGATGATGGGTCTTGAGCCAGTGTGCTAAATTTTTGACAGAAATGTAGCTCCAGAAGATATGCAAGCTGACCTTGTATTTCTGAACAATGCCAAAGATGAGATAGTCGCTGAGTAAAAATAAATAGAAGACAGATTTGTTCCAAGTCTATAGAACATTTGACAGACACTGTCATGAAAGAATTTGCTATGGCTTATCACATCTATCATCTACTCATGGATTCCAGAAAATAGTTAAGAAGTTATAGAAGCTTGGATTTTGTCTTCTGTTTTTAATTTTTTAACCCAAAAATTGTTTTCATGATATTCTTATTAAAGTTCTAAAATTAGTATCCTAAGGAATTGTTAGCATAGAGAATATGGAGAAGTGAATAATGAGCATGTTTGGAGAGATGGTATTAGTCAATCTGAGTGATACGGGAAAATGATATGCTTCCCTTAATAGCAGGCTACCATGTCCAATTTAGTCATCTAATGATATATTTTCAGTCAGAAAGTGGCAGGAGATATTCTGTAAGCCTATTTGAAGTTGGGCAAAGTTTTGGTAGGTGCTAAGATGTAATTCCCATGCTTTTAAATCTACCTTCATTCCTTTGAAAACATTCTGAGTATAAGCTGTCAAACAATGAAATTGACCGAAAGTTCTGCAGAAAAAGTAGTTCTGCGGGTCAAATTATTCTAAGCAAAACAATCATTACTCCTTCAGCAAAGCCTGAAAATTCTTGCCTTCAGGTACCTGCTTAGGCTGTTTCTCCCACCCAGAGTATACTCTTGATATTGAAGGCTGCATAAGCAAATTCGATCATTCATTTAACAAATATTTACTAAAACCGTGTTCTACGCAAGGCATCATTCTAGGTGGTGGATGATGAACAAAAGACCAAATAGCTACACTAATGGAGCTTCCATGAATATGGAGAGAGATGGATGATATCGGGTTTAAATGGTGGTAGCAGGATAAGACTTGGGGATAGTAAGTCCATGCTACTTGTCCCATGCTTAGGATCCATTATTGCCACTGTATTTTCCCACACACTCCCGTCCCCATTTCACTGACCTGCACCTCAGGTGGCTGAGGAAAGAAGCTGCCTGGCAGGCCCAGGACCAGCTTTTTGTCAACCCAGCTGTCACTCTTTGCTTTGCAGTGAATTCTCGCTGGTGGACGTCCCTGTGAGATGCAAGGATGCTTTGTGCCCATTTCCAAAATTCCATCCACATGGTCCTTCCAGACTTCTCGCCTCCAATCTTCTAGTTTTACTTATTTTAGGTTCCTGACAAATGGTGAAGCTATTTGTTTCTGCCCAAACGTTTGTGTACATCCATACCTCAGGGCAGCCTGCCTCCATTCAAACAGTCGAGCATACTGCTCACAGCTATACCTACTACAAGAATCTTCCTTCACCAATGACTTTAGGCTAACACCCACATTACACAAACCCATCTGTGAACTAAGCCTGCATTTTTTCCTGAAATCTCGTTGTACCTCCCCCACCTCCACCCCATGATGTCGTAGGTGTGAGTTGAGGGAGGGGTTTTGGTTCAACAAAGGTGAATGCCATTGACGTCTGGGCTATCTGTTTGTGTAATCTACTTATGTCTTGTGGACACAATCCCAAATGTACTTGACCTGATGCCAAAGGTACCATTTCATCACACAATAGTATCATTTGGCCCGAGCTCCAGATCAGTTGCCCCATAGTTGGGACCTTGGTGGAGAAAATAAATTCTCAGGCCTTTCCAGCTCTTATCTCCTATAGGTAAAGCAGTCCTCTGGAACCCGAAGACCACCCTCTAAAGAAGAACTTCAGGTGTTGGGTTTAGAAGCAAAAACACACCAAAATGTGAGACAGAGTGCATAAAAAGGGGGGGAAGATAGTTGAGAAGATCGGAGGGGAACACCTCCATTGCCTGCCATGTCTGCTGTGTCCACCATGGTCTGTTACATTTCACCAGACAGGTGGAATGCACAGAGGTGTAATGGAGCCACTAGCACCACAACTTTAAATCTTAAGAATAACCCTAGCAACTCCCCTGGGATGTATGTTACTTCTGATACTGTCTTAACTCAGGGAACCAGCCCTTTCTACTTACATGGCTCTTCCGCCATAGGTCAGGATGAACCACCTGACCTACTAAATGTCAGTGACATCCTGCTCCCCCTCCCCCAGTCCTAGTTGTGACAACCAAAAATGTCTTCAGACATTGCAAAATATTCCTTGGGTGCAAAAATGTCCCCAGGTAAGAATCACATCTCTAGAAGACCCAGCCTCCTTTCAATCAACAGACTCTAGGTCTGAAAACTGACTTAGATCTGGATATTGGGTGAGGGACCAGGATTTTCCAATGCAGTGCAGACATCAGCTTTCTGCTCTTATTTTAAAATTATGATTATTATACCAGCCAGGTAACCGGCCGTGGGTTATTCACACAGCTCACGCTCTGTTGCTATAGCCACAGGTTCCTCTAAGGTCCAGGCATCCAGCTTGCTACTCCACCCTTGAAGCCCATGTTAGGAATCACATGTGTCTTATCTCTAAGGCCCAAGAGCTGTCACCTGTCCTTGGCCACTCCAGAAATATCTCACTGCTCTTTCCTCTGCAGTGAATTCTCGCTGGTGGACACCCCTGAGAGATGCAAGGATGCTTTGTGCCCATTTCCAAGGGTCCATCCATATGGCCTTTCCAGACTTCTTTGCCTCCAATCTTCTAGATTTACTGAGCCTGTTTCCATGTAATATCTCCTGTTTTCATGAAATATCTCCCATCATACTTCTAGCCTGGAATGGTGAAATGCTTTTCCTGAGTTTAGAGACACATTTCATAAGGTTTTTATAGACTCTGCAGAATTAAGACATCCATAGTGGTTTTTCCCTACTCCCCTGTTTTACTCTCCTTGCCCCTAACTCCTGATTCCTGGGGATCACATTTCAAAATAGCCACCTACATTAGGCCTTTGTTTCAGGTGTGTCTTAACAGGTTAAGACTCCTGTTATCAAGAGTGACCCTAGGAAGCAGACCCTCAGGGTAGGGTTTTGTGGCTGGATCATTCACTAGCCATTTAAGGATAAGAATCCCATGCTTGTGGTAAGTGGAGTGTGATACAGGCAAAAGCTATTTGTGGCAATTGAATATTATGGAGGCAATAATAATTATATAGATTATGGAGTGGCCTGGCCTTTGTTGAGTGCTTTTAGAAATCTGGAAAAGTAGGGACCCCTGGGTAGCTCAGCGGTTGAGTGTCTGCCTTCAGCTCAGGGCTGTGATCCTGGAGTCCCGGGATCAAGTCCTACATCGGGCTCCCTGCATGGATCCTGCATCTCCCTCTGCCTACGTCTCTGCCTCTGTGTGTGTGTGTGTGTGTGTGTGTGTGTGTCCCATGAATAAACAAATAAAATCTTAAAAAAAAAAAAGAAATCTGGAAAAGGGGAAGAATCAAGAAACTCAGCTCATTAACTATTAACTTAAATCATACTGTGAGATCCTGAAGGGCTCTCTGGTGCATTAAGAAGTCCTGGATCTTACACAGCCACAGAAGAGATTGCTTAAAATTAGACCCAGGCTCTGTTTGTGAAGGGACAGAACTATAAAGGAATCTGTCTAGGTTATGCACTTAGGCTTGTTTATACCTCTGCCTTACATCAAGAATCTTAGCTGGGACTCCCTTAGAGAAGACACTGAAGAAAAGGCCTAGTGTAGGTAGTTTATTTTGGAATGTGAACCTCCTAAAGCAGGACTAAGGGAGAAGGATAGCTAAACAGAGGAGTAGGGGTAAACTGGCCTGGATGACTCAGTCTGATAGGGCCTTCACAAAAGCCTTATAAAACACGTCTCCAATCTGTCTGCTCAGGGAAGACTGGAAAAAGCATTTATCCCTTTGGCTCCTATCCTTGGTTTGTCAGAGATTGCTACAAGGAATGTTAACTCCCCTCCACTTCTGGATCATTCGTGAGTTAGTTCCACCTGGTTTCTATACGATGTCTCACTGCTTGTTGTAGGAGAAGCCCCAGGGCAGGAAGCAAGAGACATAAGATAGGGTCAGCTCATGCATGCACAAAACTGGTTGGAACCTTCATGTAACTCTTCCCCCACAGCAATGGCTAGAGTAAGAATTGGGGCCTAGAATGTTTGAAGCAATGCACAAAATATACCTGATGCAGCTAAGAGAGACAGTGTTTCAGGGAATGGGACATGATAAATTGTGTCCAATGCTGCTAATAAGTGAGATAAGGGCTGAGAATTAACCTTCAGCAACATTGGAGGTCATGGTGACCTTGACAAGAGCGGTTCTAATGGAGGGATGGGGGCCAAAGGCTGATTCATCCACCTAGACTCCGCTTCTCTTCAATACGACTTTGAAAAAATAAGCCCCAAGATAGTAACACCCTCAATGTCTGCCACGTAACATTGCAGTCTATCTTGGCAATCGTCTTTGGCTTCTTCCCTTTAGTTGCAAGGGAGGAGGCAGTCCTCTTCCTGTCCAAGAGCTAGCCTGTCCTCTCCCAGCATCCCAGGGTCTTCAGCTTCTTCATTATTCACTTTTCCTTCTATGAATAAAAAGGATGGAGAACAGGAAGCATTTAAAGATGTTCAGGTCTTCCTCAGCTCCACACTTCCTTCTAGCTTACACCTTGCTTTTCTTTCCCCGTCTTACCTTGAAAAGACTTCTACTTTCACTATTTCTGTGCTCTCACCCCCCACTTGTCACTTCCTCACCATCTGATTTCCACCCCCACCCCCACCGTGACACCGCCACGGCTCCTGCCAAGCTGAGCGATGACCTCACTGTCACTCCACCTCTGTCTGAACCTCTTTGCAGCACTTGATTCCTTTGATTGTTTCTTCCTTCCTGACAACACCCTCTTCCATTTGCTTCCTTGACAGTGCATTCTCTTCTCTGACACTTTCTACCCCTACTTCCACCCCTCTCCCCCCACTTCTTTGAAGTCTCTTTTTCCTCTGCCTAGATTGCAAGGTGTTTCTATCTCTGGTCTCTCTCCCTTCCGACTCCTTGGTTCTCCTCCAGTGAGCTCATTCCCTCTACCACTACCATTTCTCCATGCTAATGATTCCCAAATCTATACGCCACATCCATATCAGTCTTCCTCCTGGCCCAGTGGGTGTCTGCACTTGCATGTCTTCAAAGCACCTTGAATTTCAACTTGACTCAAACAGAACTCAGAATGTCACCCTCTCCCACTCACCAAACTACTCCTCCTGCTGAGCTCCCTACCTTGTTAATAGCATCATCCAGTGACAAATGTCCTTTTATAGGAGATAGAAGAAGAGAAGACAGAGACACAGAGCAGAAGGCAGAGAAAGATGGAGACAGAGAGTAGAGTTAAACAGCCACATGCCTAAGTATTCCTAAAGCCAATAGAAGCCAGAAGAGGCAAAAGATGGATTTTGCCCTAGAGCTTCCAAAGGAAGCATGACCCTGCCGACATCTTGATTTCTGACTTCTGGTCTGCAGAACTGTAGAAGAATAAATTTCTGTTGTTTGAAGGTGCCAGGTTTATGGTAATGAGTTATAGCAGCCCAACAAATAAAATGCCCAAACAGTGTTTTTTATTTCCTTTCTCAATACTTTTTTTCCCATCTTCCTCATATCAGTCAAGTGTGCTAAAATCCACCTTATTCCTCAGGTCTAAACTCTAGGAGTAATCCTTGGCTCCTCTCCCAGCTCTGTTTTTTAAAAACTATTCCAACCCTAATCACTTCTCATGAAACCAACTATTACCACAACGTTTCAGGCTGTTGCCATGTTTCCTCTAGACTGTTGCTTTCATCTCCTAGATAGTTCCCTGGTTTCCTTTCTTCTTGAACCACCATGGGGCACTCCTAAACTCAGATGCCATCTCATCTCTGATTGAAACCTTCCGGTGGTTTCTCAAGTCCTCAGACTAACCATGGTACCAAAATTGGCTCATGGGCCCCAAATAGTCTGACGTTTGCTACCTGCCCAACTTCATCCCCACTATGCTCCCTTTTGGCCACCCTGCTCTGGCTGCTCAGGTCACCTATCTATTCCTTGAGAGCACCAAGCTCTTCCCTCTCACAGGTGCTTACAGTTGCCACTTCCTCTGCTCAAAAGTCTCTTTTCCAAGGCTCTCCCATGGTCTGCTTCTCTCGTTCATTAGACCTCTCTCCTCCAGAGCCTTCCCTAGACATCCTATCTAAAGTGACCATGTGCATCTTTTCGTCATCTATCCTGCTAAACCAGTTTACTTTCTTTGTAGTCTTGATTATGTAAAAATAAAAAATATTATTAGACGCTTACTCATGTATTGAGTGTCTCCTCTACTATGATGTAAGCTCTGTAAAGGAAAGGGCTTTGCCTGTTCTTCAGACAACCCTCAGAGTCCAGAACAATACTTGGCATACAATAGAGCCTCCATATACGTTTGGCTGCTCATATAAATTTTGACTGCCTCTTTATCTGTATCTTGCTTACAATAGTCCTTAAATGTATATGTTAAATCAGTGGATGTATAAATGAATAGTTTCTTGATTAAATTAGCTGGAAGAAATCTCTCCCTCCTCAGAACTCATACATGAGCCTTGGAAGCAGTTCATTGATATATGCTATTTCTCTCATTGACTATAAACTCCTTAGCTCAGGACCACAGTCTCTCTCATGTTTAGTTTCCACACAACGTAGTTTGTCCTACATGACAGAGAGTGGTACTTCAACAGATATTTGGTGACTAACTGAATGAATGAGTGAATGACTAAGAGGGACATAATCTGTCAACTTATAAACTTCCACATGCTTAAGGTTGTTGAATCCTTTCAGATTTGTCCCAGATCTGCCACAGCTCTCCACCAAATCCACCACTTGAGGTATTAAGAGTATCGAAAAACTTCATTCCTTCCCTCTGAGCAGTGAATACAAGAGGCTGCAAGTAGCAAAACACTCATGATACCCATGGGCCTATTGGACTCTTTTTTGGCCACTAACTCACTTAATTTGGTGTAGTTTAGCACATTACAAGATTGTTCAAGAGTACTATAAATGATGTCAGACACCATCAGAAACCACTTCAGAAAATCATTGCCTGTAGCCGGATCAAAAGGTGAACACCTGGAAACTAGCAATGCTAGAAAAACAGAATAAATCACTTTTTTTCCCTCCACCCTGTAGATATTTGCACCTTTTTGCTCTAAGGAATGTCTATATCAACTTAAATTTTAAGCTTCTATAATATAGTTATAAGATGTCAGTATAAGAAAGCATTTTGCTACCTGACTAAAGAGGAATTATCTTGGGTTCTCTGATTTCTCTGCAAAGACTCCGGGCTATTTTCAGGCTATTTTATTTATTTGGGTCATTTGTTCAGCATATTCTATTCTGATCTTATTTTCAACATAAAGATAGTCATATTTAGCCAAATCATTATCATCACTTTGCATTTTCAATAAATGAACTTTTTGAACTTTATATATTTTAACTGAAATATTTTAAATTGACACTAGAATTTTTTTAATGCATTTATTCATGAGAGACACACAGAGAGAGGCAGAGACATAGTAGAGGGAGAAACAGGCTCCCTCAGGGGAGCCCAATATGGAACTCGATCCTAGGACCCAGGGATCATGACCTGAGCCAAAGGCAGACACTCAACCACTGAGTCACCCAGGCGTCCCTTAAATTGACTTTAAAAAGCAACGTGGCAATGTTAAACTGCTTTCAGCCTCCTAGTTAGGGCTCAGAACATGATGCTTTTACATCTGTATATTTTCCTTTCTGTCTCAGAAGACGGTTGCAAAACACCAGTTGGCCAAACAGAGTTCTTATATGAATGACAGTTAACATATCCCATTTTAATCCAATCATTTATTTCTTGAGTGTTTGCTAACTAACTACTACCTCCTTAGCGCCTTGCAAAATGATAAATGTGGTTAATATGACCTCACATCGACTGTCAGGGTGCCTGGGGCAGGTAACTTATACTGCATTTTGAGTAGATATCCAGCCAGCAACAGCCATGAATGTATCTGCAGCAACTCTCCTCTCCAAGAGATACCAAAGCTGGACTTTCTTAAAGAAGTGTGGGAAAAGGAAGTGAGATGTGGGAAAAATTAAGGCTTTTTTTTTTTGGTCATTTTATAGCTTGAACGTGGTTTATCTGAAATTTTGTGAACTTGATATGCTATTGTGTTAATGCATCAAGGCTGCAGAGTTCAAAAAGAGATGGTTTGTTTGAAATTATGGCACCAAAATGTGTTTCCACTTAGGATTTTACAAAACAAATGCTTTAGAGATTTGAAGAAGGGCATAGCACGGAAAGAAAGATCTTTCACATTTTATGTTAACATTCACTTCTCAGTGCTCAGAGGAATTCAGCCCAGTATGCTGTGACAATCACATCTGTGAAGCCCCTTTTGGATTCATCTCAGTCTTGAGTGGAACATTCAAAAATGCCCAGGAGAGTTTTGTTCTTCTGGAAAGTGAACCTGCTTCGCTCTGAAGACACTTCTGAAATAAGATTGTTACTTTCTTGAAATGTTACTAGACTGGAATGTATTATGAATTATATATACCTGGACTCCCTTGGGTTTTTTTATTTTTTAATTTTTTAAGAAGATTTTATATATTTATTTGAGACAGAGAAAGAGAGAGAGCACAAGCATGGGGAGGAGCAGAGGGAGAGGGAGAAGCGGGGAGCCCACTGAGCAGGGAGCCAGCCATGGGGCTCGATCCCAGGACCCCAAGATCATGATCTGAGCTGAACATAGACGTTTAACTGACTGATCCACCCAGACCCACTGGAATCCTTTGTTTAAAAAAATGTAAAACTATGAAATTAATCAACTGATCAAAAAATGTGTTTCTAAGTGGATAGTTTTCCCTCAAGATATTTTTCCCTAGTTTATATAGAATGACCATCAATATAACAGAGAAGGACAAAATGTGTGTGTACAAGCCAGTATGTATGGGGAGAGTGCCTTGTTGTGCTTGATATGCATTCATTCATTCATTCATTCATTCTTCTACCTCCACACCATTCACAGAGGAGCTGGGGAGGAACACAGGCCTGATAGAATGTTGGAGAGGGAGACATGACCAAGGGCACAGGCACTTGATACTTCAAGTCAGTTCTGCTAAGAATACATCCCCATGCTAGTCAGGATCTCTCCCCTATGCCATTTAGCTTTAAAAAGCTGAAATGGGGTAATTGAGTGACGGGCACTGAGGAAGGCACTCGATGGGATGAGCACTGGGTGTTATACTATATGTTGGCAAATTGAATTTAAATGAAAAGATGCTTTTACATATGTAAAAAATAATAATAAAAAAATAAAAAGCTGAAAGATAAACACATCAACAGAAGCTCATTGTAAAGATATAGTTCCCAGACTTATCATTTACATCTCACCTTCAGAATTTTTGACATATTCAAGTGTCACCAGCCTGTTAGTTACTTAATCCTTGTTAGCATACTTGACACACATGGAAAAACAAACAAAACAAACAAACAAAGCACCTTAAATAAATTAATTTTGTGAAGGGGGATTTTTTTCACTGCCATACATAGATATGCTATTTAGATATATATTTTTACATCTCTATATTTTATATATTATATTGGCATTATATTTATATATAAGTATATAACTATATATTTATTATCTATTTATATAAAATAGATAAATACTTATATAAATAGATAAATATTTATTTATATTAATAGATAATAAATATATAAAATAGAGTGATTTATTTATTAATATATTATAATATGCATATATTTACATGTAATATATATTTCTGAAACATTGTATATTAAAAAGATCAATATTCAGCAAAGATTTGCCATCTGAAAGTAATTCTCTTTAGAAGACATTGTTCTGAAGTATCCAAAGTAGAATTTAAAAAGAAAGGCAAATCTTTAAAAAAATAAAAAAATAAAAAGAAAGGCAAGAGGCTTAGGTGTGGGAAGTGCCATACACCCACACATGGGGAGCCTCTAGCTGATAATGCTCCTTCTTTGCTTCATGACTTCTTTCTATTTTTCTGCCCTTCTGCCATGACTTTCTCAGGTAACCCTTTCCAAAGCCGTATTTCCTTTTCTTTCCACCCCTTACCTTACATACCTCACAGAGATCACACTTAACCTTTGCTTTAAAAAAAAACAAAAAACAAAAAAACAGGCATGGACACATTCACATATACGAGAGCAATCAACCAGTTATTCAAAAATCGTATTCACTGTTGAGCAAAGGGTCCTCAAATCCTACTCACTGTCCCATCATCCAGGATACTGCATGTTAATTACACGTGGTCGTCAAAATATCGGAGACATGAAATCATATTTTTTAATTTGTTAAGATTGCTAAAATTGGTTTAAGATTTTTTAATATGTCAATTGAAGTCATAAATTAAGGCGACCTTTTTATCAGACAATGATAGCAAATATACCTTATTAACCAAAAAATCAAGACTAGATTTTATTATAGGTTAATGGCCAGCCACCCATTTCACTTCATTTGAGTACATAGAAAGCTGTGCCTGGATTTAGAAATATGGTACTTCTCAGATACTAACATAAAAAAATAAAAAATCAGTATCATTATTCCCTTTAGCTTTCTTAATTCATCTAGAAATGGACTTCTTTGTTTTGCACTTATTTGCTCTTAAGATGAAGATTAGGCCTAAAATGTATAGCAATAATAAGCAGTTTTAAAGTGTTTTAAACTTAGTATTCTTGAATATAACATATATTTTCTGGTTAGCAAGCTCACTGACTCTTTGATGAGTTGATGTACAATACAGGAAGTTTTGGTATGATATAAGGGTACTATTTTAAATAAACCCTAAATAAAATACTCTGCTGATAAACATTTTTTTTTTATTCAGTCAAAAGATAACTCATTGGTCCTCAGTTTCCCCATTTGTAAAAGGACTGGATCTAGGAAGGGAAGTCTTCAAGTCCACTTCCAAACCTAAAAGCCTCTAATTCTGAGATTCTGTATTTTCCAAAGATGTCAAGTATTATATTTTAGTGTTGATAAGATAACTAGAGAAGCAAACACAAGTTAAAACATTAGAATAATGATGTACTTTTTTGTTTATTAATAAATTGTGGACCCTACACTAAATACTTGTATATTCACAGTATCCTCCCTTAAATGATCTCAATGTTCAGTTGATCAGCCCAAAGCATCACTACAAAATTCGAAATTAAAAATAAAACAACTATCCAATGTTGACATGTACCCAAATTGCATTCTATGGACAAAAAATTAGTGAGCTAAATTCTAGCCATCCTTCTGTGTCTTATCATGGGGCTTGAGTCTAGACTGAGCCAGAGATACATATGGCTGCATATCTTTAAGTTAAAAGAAAAAATACAGCTGTGTCTCTTTAATGTTAATACACTATTTTATGTGGTCCTTAAATTAAAAATTCTCATTTACATATGTTACAAACTTTAAGTCTAAGAGGTTTACTCTGAACAAAGGCTAAGAGGAAAAGAGGAAATGTCATTATTTTTGCTGAAAAAAGGCAGAGATGAGTTGACTGAATTCTAATTAAGGCTGAGCCATAGCATAAGTATGGGGTGAGATGAGGTGGGTGGGTGGGGGCCTGTAGGAATCCCCTATGACCCAAGCTGGGGCCTGAAATTTTCACTTTGGAGGTTATCTCTAAAAGAGATTAAACATATTGTTTTTCTACTTATGTTGTGTTATAAACACTAATTTGTTAAATATAATCACTTAAAATTCACTAAAATTTAGAAATACTGATTTTATCATGTCTTCATTTTTTAAAATGTATTCAGAAATCTAGAGTAATGCAAGTAACTTGATTGTGGCTTTATTATTGGTTTCTGGTTACCTGAATATCGGTGATCATCAGAACCACCAGAACCCAAGCTCTGTGAATGCTGGGATATTTGTCTATTTTACCCACCACTGTATCCCCAGTGTTTAGAACAGTCCCTGGCATACAGTGGACCCTCAACCAATATTTGGTGAATAAATGAATGAATAAGGAGGATGAATATATTTGCATATCTGTGTTGTCAAAATGTCCATCTCTGGGGTACCTGGGTGGCTCAGTTGGTTAAGCATTTGCCTTCAGCTCAGGTCATGATCTCAGAGGCATGAGACCAAGCCCCATGTCAAGCTCCCTGCTCAGCAGGAAGTGTGCTTCTTCCTCTCCCTCTAACTCCCTCTCCACCCTGCTCATTCTCTCAATCTCTCTCTCTCTCTCTCTTTCAAATAAATAAATAAAATATTAAAAAAAAATAAGTCCATCTCCCCACTCCTCCCTCTCAGACTTTGGGGAAGCCTATAGCAATGAACTGATAAACAATGTAATCTTTTTAGTCTTTCTTTGGGATATCCCTCAAATTGTGTTCTGATCTTGTCTTTAAAACCAGACAAAAAGTGAATTAGCAAGCACCCAGTAAAGGCAGGTAGCAGCAATATATAAATGGCCTAAGTTAATAAGGATGCAATTATTTTTTTCTTGACTTGATCAGTTAATGCTCAAACCCTCTGTCACTCGATGTTATTTATACTGGGCAGAAGAAAATGAATAAGGTTGGAAAAGGCTACTTTATCTCCCTTTGAAAACTTAATTATAGTAATAAATACCACTCGTTATTACTATAAGCTAATTTGTACAAAGTGCTTATTTTGTGTCAGGTTCTGTTCTAAAGGCTTCATATGTATTAACTCAAGTTATTCTCACCATCTTGAGAGATATGCCCTGTTTCTAGCTCTGTCTTGCAGATGAGGAAACTGAGGTACAGGGAGATTAAGTGACCTGACAGTCAGTGGTGAGGTCAGAAGTCAAAGCATCAGGAGCTGCAAAGTCAACACTCACGAGCACTCTGTTCTGCTGCCTCTAAGACTCAGTAAAGAAAGATCTCTACTTTTCTTTAATGCAATGTTCTCAAACTTGCTTGACCACATGTACCAGTCAATATGCCCAAAATACAGTTTGGCAAACACAGAAGCAGAACATTTCTTTGGTTCCTTACAAGTCAAAACATTCTAACAGCAAAAGGAGTTATACTTGGAAATATCCTCCAAATTTCAGAAGAAAGTTAGCATGGAGTGAGTTTGAATTCTCATCCTCCCTATGTTACATAACTCACCCACCAAAGAAGGGAAGGAGGCAAGATATTCTTTGCCACATCTTTTTTTTTTCTTTGCCACGTCTTAAAAATGAAACTTAACTTCTTTGATTGATATTTACGAGATACGAACCAAACAGAATCTCCAAAATGTACATCGCTTGGCAAAACAACATGACAAAGGATAGCATGAAGTTCATGGGGAAAGAATGCTAAGAAATGTTTGGTTCTCCCAAGTATCGAAACCTGAGCTTTACTATGCATGTGTGAGTCATTCCAGCTGCCACAGTCGTCACAGCCACCAGCAGGATCTAGACGGACTCCAGTGCCAAGTCTAACATGGAACCCTACTTGTTTGTGTATGCCTACGTCTGACCTTGAACAAGGGAAGTAGGTTTGACTAGGTTATAATGTATTCCTAAGAAAGGTGAGCTTGCCCTTCTGAGAGGCATGTAGTCCAGGTCTGCAATTCAGAACAGGGATCTTTGAGCATCTTCAGCTGTATTTTGAATTCTTACCCCTATCCACCAAATTCAAGTTTAAGGTGGGGAAGGATGATGGGTGGGGGTGATGGAAGGAGCAAGGCCGGAGGCAGAATAAGAAGGTGCAGAATCACTCCATCTTCACTCCCAGTCACCTGAGATTGACATCAGTGACAGCTTTGTCCTAAATGAAGCCTTGGGTCAAACAAAGGCCTCTTGCAACACACCTACAGCTTTGGTTTACTTTCTTCATTACTCACCACTGAATGGGACTGTGAATTCAATATGCTCTCAAAAGCAAAGGGCTTGGTGAGCTGAAGCAGTCTGAGTTTTCCATGGAGCTTTTTTTTATTAAAATTCTGATGATTGTTGGTCTACAGATCAGATAGCATCAGAATCCAGAATATCTGGCCATGCTTTGTAACACACAGCATGTGAACTCTACTGTAAATGATGGCATTTTAAATAACAAGTAGGGGGAAAGTGGCTTTTAATTATTTCACTATTAAGCCCTAAAGTTTATTTTACTAAATACCATTGCTAATGTTATAAGTCGACATAACTTTTGAAGAAAGGAAATATCTTATGTCAATGACTGTAAAGAATAACACGCATATCCATCTCAGTCTCCCGAAGTTAAAGGTACAATATGAGATATATCATTGGAATACATAACAGAATCCTTGAATCATTCAATGGATGGCTTGAATTAATAAAAACATGGGGAAATTATTCTTTAAAACCATGAATTCACAACTACAAAGGTTATTTTTGCTTTGCTATTATTAATACAATAAGAAGTTTGACTTTGACCTTGGAATCACAAACGTGGAAAACATTAACAGTATTATATTTACATGTTCTGAGCCTCTCTTTTTCTGTATTAAGCTGAGGCTTCTGATAAGTTCGGAGGAGTCCCTGTGGCACCAAATAAAACCAAACAATGCATAAAGACTAAGATCAAGGAGGTCTAGTGAACCAAAAGATTCCAGCTCCTTGATAAAAGGGAGTCTGTTTGAAACCACTGGCAATTATTAATGTTTTAAAACTGTAATTTAAGAAATTATTCTTTGTAAAAATAAATAATATTCTTTTGGAAAATCTGTCCTTTATAATGTGCTATATGGCAGGGTTTTCAAAGAGATTTCAGACTTAAATTGATAAAAATGTCTTCATACTGTTAACTAAGCCTTTTTCCTTTTGACAGGATACATTTCAACTGTCTAAGGATGAATTAAAAGGTGGCAGGTGTCTTTAATGTAATAATAGCACATCCCTCATAATAAAATAAGCCACTTCTTAAAATGTTATAATTTCCCCACGAATTTAATACTTAAGGTCCAGTGTTGGCAATAGAAAATAAAATGAGATTTTTGTCTTCCAGATTGTCAGTTAGTCTCCCCTGGGGTAAGAGTGGCAGTTTGTTGCAAACTGTGAGTTTTGCAAGGCTTCTCTGTAACATTGCATCAGGAAAACTGCATGTGGTGTCACAGGCTGTGGAGGAAGACACAATGCTGTTTTTCTGTTGCTTTTCAGTCTTAATAGACTATTACTAATAGTAATAGTCTTAGTAGCCATGGATCACGCTTTAATGGAACATACTCCAGAGTTAGGTATATAACAAAGAGAAGTAGCTAGGAAGCAGCTGTCACTGGTCATCTGATCATGATATCTCCAGCAATTATTCCATACCAACCTTCCCCAAATAAGATAACAGGCTGGAGACTTGGTTTAATGCCTGTCACATAAAACAATAAATAAATAAATAAAAATAAAGTCTGTCACAGCCTGAAAAGACCTTGCATGAATCCAAGTGTCTGTAAATATTGCTAACTACAGCTCAGTGGTTCTTTAGACATTACACTTTCTTAGATTTCCTGCTGAAATGACCACTTTGGGAAAGCTGTCAGGATGAAGCACATCCTGAAGGTAATTTCTGTCCGACAAATAAAGCAAAAGTAAATAAATAAATAAATAAATAAATAAATAAATAAATAAATAAGATATAATTATAAATCTTAAAAGAGTATTTCCCTTTTCAGTCTGGTTAAAGTATATGGAATTCTAAAATATCAAATTGTAATGATGTTTACAAATTATTGGAATGGGGATCCAGCTTAGTTGGTCTTTAGATACATTATAGAGGCAGTGCTTCATTAAGAGGAGGTAAGTGTTAAATCTATTTTTTGGTTAAAAAGTTTGGTAAATGTTGATTTCTTAATGGCTAAAGTAAGCCTTCTCAACAAACAAACAAAAACAACAGAAAAAGCAGTTTGGATTGACTTCCTTCATCTCAAAAAGGATGTGTTTTCATTCCAAAAGTGTATATACTTATGGTAATTGACATGTTATGTTGATTTACTTGACAACTGTCAATGGGCCCCAAGTTAGCAGGATAACCTGACTCCTTTGGGGTATAGTACTTAAAATAGTCATTTGAACCAAAAATAAATTGAGACAACTTTGGGTTATAGTTGACCTCAGTTTCTGGTGTCCTTGAGAACAGCTTTTGTGTATGCAAAAGACTATCTCAATTTATTTTTGATTTAAACAATTAGTGTCCAATTTACCTAAGGAAAAATTTAAACTTAAAAATCTCATTAGTCCATGGATAAGTAGTATACCAAATATTAACAGGTTTTTAAAAGGGGTTTCAAATAATGTTTGGTCTCATTAGTTAAACATTTCAAACACTTTAAACTTTGCTTATAAATTTAGTATGTTATATTTCTGTTTTAAGTACTTCAATGATCTGAATTATAGAAACCCCAGTATACACTTACATAGCTTTCATATATTTAGTACATTAAGTTTAAAGACACAGTGACACTCAAGTTCTCTTAGATGATACAATATTGTATACAAGTTTAGTAAGAATTCATTTTAAAAACTCAAGTCTAAATTAAGTGACCAATCCAATCATCTTAAACTTAGGGATGTCCAGGATGCATGAATTTCAGTTAAAAAAAAAAAAAAAAAGCCAGTCCTGAGCAAATCAGGACAAGTTGGTCATCCCAAGTAAAAATCACACAATTACAAATTTTCAACTGAAGTTATAAGACTGTCATTCCAAGTAGGCCAAGTACATAAAATAACAAATATGCTTAGTTTATTTCTTAACCTTCAAATGTTAATACCTCAATTTTAATCATTGCAATCTTTTCTGTATAATTCTGAATCTTCCCAGGGTTAAAAGATTCTCACTCATAAAGGAAGTCTGTTACCATCCTAGGTAATATAGGTTACTTGCAGACAGATTTTGGCCTCAATGAGAACTGGATTTTTGTTAAAGATCCCGATGAGTCTCATTGAATCTTGTTTTATGGTTGAAATATTCTGGGCTCATTGTATAGGTGAGCTCAATGTCACTAATTTTTAGGAAAATGTAAATAAAACCACAGTGAGCTATTTTTTCACATCCACTAGGATGTGAAATGTGAAATGGTACAGCCACAATGGAAAACAATATAACAGTATTTTTTAAAAAAAAGAATTACTGTATAACCCAACAATTTTACTTGTGTGTATATACACCAAAAAATTGAAAGCACGGTCTCGCAGAGGTGTTTGAACACCCATGTTCATGGTAACATCATTTATAATAACTCAATAGTGAAAGTAAACCGTGTGTTCATCAATGGATAATTGGATAAACAAAATGTGGAATACACCTACAATGGAAAATTATTCAGCCTTAAAAAGGAAAGGAATTCTAACACATGCTTCCACATGGATGAATTTCGACATTCTGCTAGGTAAAATAAGCCAGTCACAAAAGACAAATATCATGATCCTATTTATATGAGGTACATAGAATAGTCAAACTCATAGAGACAAAATGTAGAATGGTATTTTCCAGGAGCTGGGAGTAAAGGAAATGGGCAGTTGATATTTAATGGGTATAAAGTTTTGGTTTTGCAAGATGGAAAGAGTATGGAAGAGTGGTTGAATAACAGTGTAAAGGTACTTAAGGTTACTGCACTGTACACTTAAAAAGTCCTTACTATGGTAAGTCTTACATTGTGTGCGTTTTAAATTAAAGTTTTAAAAATTAAATTTGTCCTTAACTGTGTAAGAATCAAAACGTTGGATAATGAGAAGCACTGATGAGGATGCATGGCAATAAGAACCATCATGCCCTGCTGGCGGGAAGGTAAAATGGTGCAACCACTTGGGAAAAGAGTCTAGCAGTTCCTCAGATGATTGAACATAGAGTTCCCATAAGAGGGTATGTCAGTAGAAACTTCCCAAACTGAAAAACAAAGAGCAATAAGACTGAAAAAGATGGAACCAAACATTCAAGGATGGTTGGACAACTATGCAAGATGTAATATGTGCGGAAATGGGGATAACAGAGGAAGAGAGAAAGGAACAGAAGGCATTTTTGAAGCAATAATGACTATGAATTCCCCCAAATGAATGTCAGACATCAAACACAGATCCAGGAAACTCAGAGAATATAAAGCAGGGTAAAGGCTGAAAAATACTACATTTAGGCATATCAAATTCTAACTGCAGAAAATCAAAGATTGAGAAAAAAAATCTTATCTTGAAAGAAGGCAGAAGAAAAGTGAATAAAATGTTGGTCCCTGCCTACAGCATGGATGAGCTTTGAAAACATGCTGAATGAGAAAGAAGTTAATCTCAAAAGGCCACGTAGCCTGAGTCTACTCACGTGGAAGTCCAGAATGGGACAAATTTATAAAGACAGGAAGAAAGTAGATCAGCAGTTGCTCAGGGCTGGGAGAGAGTGATAGGAGATGGAGGGCTCACATCAAGGGTACAAGGTTTCTTTCTGAGGTGATGAAAATGTTCTAAACTTGACTGTGGTGGTGGTTGCTTCTATCTGTGAATATACTAGAAGCCACTGAACTGAACATTCTACATGGATGAATTGTATCATGAGAGAATTGTATGTCAATAAGGCTGTGAAAAATGCTTTTGTTAAATGTGAGGGTGGTTCTCAGAGCCCATAGTATCTAGTCCTTTGCCTGCCCAAAGAAATTTGAAACTCTGGTCCAGGTTGAGCCCTTGATTAGATTTTGTACTTCTCTGACTCATGATTTATGCACATGTTCTTTTTTTTTTTTAAAGATTTTATTTATTTTTATTGAGAGAGAGAAACAATGAGAGTAAGCACAGTAGGAGGAAGGGCAGAGGGAGAGAGACAAACAGACTCTCTATGGTGCAGGGAGCCCAATACAGAGCCTGATCCTGGGACCCTGAGATCGTAGCCTGAGCCCAAGTCAGACCCTTAACCAACTGAGTCACCCAGGTGCCCCTACACATGTTCTAAAACACTAAAGACCTTTGGATCCCATAAAAACCTTAGTCATATGAATACATTTTCTATCTAACCTGATGGAATCTTGCATTCTTTCCTATTATTAGGACTTATATCTCTAAGCAGTATTTAAAATAATATCCAAAGAATTCTGGAGATCTCCCCTAGGTTTGCCACCACCATACACAAGACCCTTCTGCTGTCTGCCACCTGTGATATGGTGAGATATATTTATTTCTCATAATGTGATATAATCATTCTCATGATGTGCTTTTCTGTGGCCAAAGGATGATTCACAAATAATATTAGTCCTCTGAATCACCAATTTGCCAAAGTTAAAAGATTCACCAAAATTATTTAAAATTTGATTGTTTTGCCCATGATAAAGCTTACATAGATTAGAAATGGAGGGGATGGTTTCTATAGCTTTAACAGGAATGTTAAACTTGTTAGAATCCAGAGATCACAGGGTAATTTAATCTTATGAACATACTTAATATTCAGAAAAGAAACCAAAAGCCATAAATGGATGTGTGTGACCATGAGATTTATGACTTTTAATTCATATAGAAATTTTGTAGTTAATATTGTTATAGGCTGAATTATATCCCCCTCAAATTCATGCAATGAACCCCTAGCCTCCCAGTGTGATTGTATGTGGAGATGAGACCTCTAAGGAAGTAATTAAGGTGAAATAAGGTCATCAGGAAGGCATTAATCTTACAAGTCTAGTATTCTTTTAAGAAGAGGAAGAGATACCAGGAGTGCTCCCAAACAGAGGAAAAGCCATGTGAAGACACAGTGAGAAGAGGCCAGGAAGATCGCACCAGAAACCAAGCCTGCCAATACCTTTATCTTAGATTTCCAGGCACCAGAACCTTGAGAAAATAAATTCTTGTTCCTTAAACCACCTAATCTGTTCTGTTCTGTTATGGCAGTCCAAGCAGAATGATAGAATACCAATTTCTAAAAGTTATTCTGATGACTTATTCTGAGAAACCTTTCAGCCCTTTTGAGGATTATTTCACCATTTTTCTAAGTCACATGGCAACTTCTGTATGTTGTGTTTATTAACTGGACACCAAAATTTAACATGCAATGTGGTGGTCCCTGAATCTTCCTAGTTATTTTTTTATTCGTTTTTGCCTTAATTTTTCATCTTTTAGCATTCTTTAAGGATTTGTTACCACTGTATTTTCTTGAATAATTATTTTTTCAATTAATTTTATTTATTTGAGAGAGAGAGAATGAGGAGAGGGACAGAGAGAGAGAGAATCCTCAAGCAGACTCCGATGTGGGGCTCTATCCCAGGACCCCGAGGTTATGACCTGAGCTGAAATCAAGAGTTGGGCGTTTAACCAACTGAGCCACCCAGACACCCCTTGAATAATTCTTTTTTTATGGCTGATGTATTTCAACTTTGTATTTTGAACTTGTACTTACACATAGGAATCCCTGCTTAGCATCTTCACTTCACTTCTGCACATTGACATATTGTCCAGAAGCCATAACTCCATGGTTCCGATTTACTCAAGTTTTGGTTAGGTTTGGTTTGGTTTGGTTAAGCTTTGCTGTATTCTTTTTTGACCCAGCCATTTGCAGTGGATTTGTCAGTGTGTTCAGTTAGATATCAAGTTCATTGAGGACCTGGGACATTGGGCTCTTCTCAAAAGCTTAAAATACATGGAAATGGTCATATTGGTCTGATTAACTAAACAATGAATTAAGAGAGGTACAGAAAGCTGGATTGAAAATATGTTAATAGAGAAACCTATCCCATTGCTTTAAATCATGACAGTCCACACAATTACATTTGTCATTTGAAATATACCAGAATATTTTTATTTTCTAAAGTTGGTATATAATGAAGTCTGTGATATTCTGGTTTGGCTCACCACTGTAGCTGCAGAAAAACTAAAGCCAAATGAAAGTTTTGAAAGAAAAAAGAAATCCTTAGGAGTGTTGCAACCATCTCATGCATCATGGTTACTGATAGTACAAGATAAAATTAATGGAAACAATTTGATTTTCAGTAAATTGTTCATTCGACAAATTGGTTTTCCAGCAAGCTGATTTTCTTCTTTCCCTTTCTGAATGTGTATGCCATTAATATCCATACAGAAGTTTAAGCAGTGGAAGATAAACTCCTTCAGTAAACCCTGAGTCTTTTTACTGTGTATCATGTCCCTAGTTGAAACAGAAGAAAACAATGTCTTGGTCAAAGAACATGATACATTTGTCATCTGAAGAGACCTTCAAGTTAGAAACATTTTTAAGCTTAACTGAGGTTACTAGTGACAAATTTATTCTCAATAGAAACATTTTTTGTGTGTTCTATACTAACTAGAAAGATAGCTTTATTCAGCTGGACATTTTAAAGCACTTAGTAAAACAGCTCCTTGACATATAACATTTTTTCCTCTTGAAAACAAATTTATCTTTATAAGGGTTTGAAGTGATAAATACACTGAACGTAAGTGAATACTTCTCAGTGACTTCACGTGGTTATCCGCCCTGCACCGTTAATGTGTAATAAATAGATGTTTTAAATATTTGCTCCTCGAGGTCTCTTCTTGAACTTAAGCATAAGTTATCTAAACAGTTGAAAAAAGATTTATAGTTATGAAGAGGCCTATATGTCAAGGAAAGTTTTATGATATGTTCCATAATAAATTAGCAATAAATGGATACAGGTGACTGTGGAATTTATGACATTTAATGCTTTAATACTGCACTAAAGAAAAACTAATTATTAAGGTCTTAAAGGGTAATATAAGAATACCATCTACAAATTGTCAAATTAAGCCGTTAGTGCTAGTTTTTGAGGTAGGTACTTTCTTAGGTGGCTCCAGCAGAGAGGCAGGCAATGCATATAAATAGAAGAAAACTTGATGCCATAAGTAGTAGAAAAGCAACAGTCAGCCTTTCCAGCTGAAATGAAAGAATTATTTCTAAACTTTCTTCTTCTGTTGAAAAATAATCATTCTTTCAGCACTTTAGTGACAGTGCTGTTTATACTGGGGGGAAAAAGAGGCTAATTTCATTAAGTTCTCCCATGGCATTTGTTGTGCATTTTCCCCCAAGCCTCAGGAAGATGTTTGAATACAAGAGGTCCCAGAAAAAGTTATCTGACTAAAAAATCAAATTGAAGCTACTTGCAGGTTTTAGAACTGTCCCTTCCATAAGGGACTTCAATTAAAGCACTCATGGTGGGGAGGCATCTGTACTTTCATCTTTAGTTTTTCATAAGAAAAAAGAACTTACCCTTTTATTCCTAATTTGAACCTCACCAGGAGGTAGATGAGTTTATTTCCTAGAGGGAAGAGGCTATTGTAAAAGTCGGCCTCCGAAGTGATCTTCCAGTTTCCAATCTCTCACCCTTTTAATCCATTCTCCACACTAACACCAGAATGGTCTTTATTTTTAGGGGGAAAAATGCGATTATAGCACATCTCTACTTAAAATCCTTTGACGGGCTCCAACTGCTTAGCCCAACTCCTAAGCAAGGCAGACGGCCTTTTGTGACCCAGTCCCACCCATCCTTCCAGGCTCACTCCCTCCTGGGCCCTCTGCTCCAGTGTGTTGGGTCACTGGCCGTGCCTGCGTGGCTTGCTCATGACTCTCTATGTCTTCACCCTTTGTTTTTGCTGCCCCTATGCCTCTTTTCCTTATTCTTCTTCTTTCAAGGACCAGCTCAAAGGCTCTTCGTGTGCCTTGTCACAAAGACAACCACTGTCCTGTCAGAATCAATTGCTTTTTCAATGCTTTCATGTCATCATATCCTTTTCCTCCCCTTGCGCTTAATTGTGTAGGTGTCTGTCTTGCTATTAAGTTGAAAATCATGGAAGGCAGGGCCCTTGTCATACATCTGTTCATTCTTAGCATCTCAGTGCATATGGATATAATAGTGCTCAACCAAGGTTTGTTGGATGGAAAAGCTGGACAGGGTGAATTGGAGGGAGAGGCGAGGGGAGATAGGTTATGAGTTTGGGACACAGGTCAGCAAACCTTTCTTGTAGGTAGAGTTAGGGGAAGATTTGGAGACAAACCAAAGTGGACTTTTCTTGTCTCCCTAAGAGGTTACTAGATAAAATCCCAGAAAAGAATACACATTATCTGAGATTGAAAGATATTTATGCATGGGGAAAATTAATGAGGAAGTTATAACCATAATAATAAGGAAAATAAGATGAGGTCACTAAATCTGAGAAGCTACTATGTCTCAGAAAACAGGACTTAAAACCAGAATCAGAAAACTGAAGTGAAGTCTCACCTCTCTCTGTGATCTAATGGCAAGTGTTTCTTTCTTCCTACCTACTTTCCACCTCTGTAAAAATAGGAATTATGATGACTACTTCCCAATGTTTCAGTGTGAATTAAAGAAGATCATATATATGAAATGATGATAATGGCTATGACTTGTTGAAAATCTATGATAGGCTTTGTGCTCTTTCTATGTTATCTTTAATTTAATTTTCTGAAAGTACACAATGTATCTGTAATCATTATATTTATGAAACAGGCACTGGTACTCTTTCCCAAGGGGTCATGAGTACCTTGACTTCTTCAGGCTTTATAATATCAGATTCCTAGCCAAGAGATGTGCTTACTGATGTCTTTACCTTAGACAAAAGCATCTCACAGATGTTTCTAGTGTGTGCAAGTGGTTGACTGAACCATGTACTTCCTTAGAAGCAGGGCCAGCTACAGTCAAAACTGTGAGAGAGGCAAAGATTTGTGTCATTTCCATATCATCGTCTTTGTCTCCTCTGTCCCCACTGGCAATACTGTCGTGTTGCCTGTCACCTGCACAAGGATTTCATATCTGGAGCTCTAAAATGATCCCCTATCCTCTTCCCAATCTAGTAAGTGAACCAAAAAAGCAGATGAAATTGCTTCATGGCAACTGTAGGTGTCTGCTTCAGCCCTTCTAGGTGGGTATTTTTCATTTTAAAGAAGGGTACAAATTAATAAATATATTTAGTCAAGAATTTTTAGTTTAAGACTAATCCAGTGGCAGATTTGCTATGAATTAATAAAACTTAACCTTTGGAGTCCTTCATTGACTTATCTCCCTTCTAAATAAATATTTACTCAAATCATTTATGTTTTAGGACTTGGAACAGCCTGTAACAGGTCCTATCTAAAGGTTCCAGCACAATTTGTCTCTGTTTATAGCGTGGCCTCTGGGATTGGCTGACTTCTTTCCCAACTACTACTCAATATCTTTGATTCACTGCATATGCCTTGGATAAATCTAAGGGTAGAAAGGGCAATAGAGGTTGTCATGGGAAGCCCCAAACATTACACAAGCTCTCTGTAGCTCAAGGTGTACCCTTCAACTCCAATTCCCAGAAAATTCCATCTGTTTCCTCTGAGTTTAAAGGAATATATTTATGATCGCTCTGCTAATAAAATAAATAATTTAAAGTGTATAATGTGAAGGGGTAGCCATGAGTGTTTCTTTGTGGTGATGGAACAGTTCTGTATTGGATGGTGGTGGTCATTACGTGAATCTATACATATGATAAATTTCATAATACTATGCATGCTAAAACTGATAAAATCTGAATAAGGCTTGTAGTTTAATTGCACTGTCAGTTTCATAAGGTATTATGGTTATAAAAGACATTATCATTGTGGAAAGCTAGGGCTATTTGGGAAATTTCTGCACTATTTATACATCTTTCTGTGTTTATTTTTGTATCTTAAATTATTGCAAAATAAAAAGTTGAAATATGTAATGGATTCTTTCTAAACTTACCTGAGTAGTTTTCAAGTTTGGGGCTTAGTTGGTAATACTAGTAGAAAACTATCTCAAAGACACTGGCTCACTCTATGAAAGCTGTTACCCTCTTCCAAAAATGGAAAAATAAAACAACAAAAAATGTAGAAAAAAAAATCTCAGTTTTCAACAGCACCTTGTCTTAATATATACTCCAGTGCAGAAAAGTCCTGCCTTCTTCTGCTTTTCTTTGAGTGCCAGAGAGATAGGCACAGATTTTGGGGGGCCTCCTACTGTGATCCTCTTTCCCACCTGTCACTAATCACAAACATGAGTCAGGAGGCTCTCTGAGGGCTGGGTGTGCAACAAGCAGATCTTCAAAGTGGCTTAAAGAGGATGTTTGAATTGAGTGGAAGGTTAGACTAGCCTGGTGATTTCTAAAGTACACAGACTGTGCCAGGACAGTATGAAGGTTTGCTGCATTTATAAATGAGAAAAGTAAGGAGCATAAAGCCCACAAGTAGTTTTAGATCTGATGTATACTTTTTGAGTGAGGATCAATTTTTTAATCCCAAAATTATGTCCTTCAAATTTTGTTGGTCACTGTTGAACTTTATTTTTAGACCCTATTTTGTTTCTAAACTATGGTTTATGAAATAATGATGATAGTAGATAATTGTTTATTTAAAGCTCTTGGCAAAATTAAAAACTGGCAATTCTAAGTCACCCTCTTTCCCATGTTTTTCCTTTTTATTTCACCAATCTGTGAGACCCAACTGGATTAAATGTCTTTAAAGCATTTTCAAATTCTATTCCTTTAATTGTTCACTCACGCAGTGGTTTATTTAGGGCTTCTTACTTGCAAAGCACAGTCTTAGGCATTCTGGGGTTCTGCCTTCCAAAAAGTCAAGATAAGACAGGTGCAGAAATAATAATAATGTGAGGTAGAAAGTGAAAAGTGTTGTGCAAAGTTTGAAAAATGAGCTGGAAATTTATTCTGACACCTATAAACGCACTCAACGCTAGAAAAGGTGAGAACTGAGATGTCAAGTGGCATGAAATTCATTGGCTAGACCTTTCAATAGATAGGGAGCCTCATATCAAGTTCGACAAGGGTAAAGGCTAGAAAAAAGGCAAAGCCTGTCAGGATTGAAATAAACATTCACTAAACTCGAGGAAGTTTAGAGGGGCTTGGACAAGAACCAGAACACATGTCTCAGAGGTCCTTCTAGCCCGAAGGGAATGAAATCATTTATCTCTGTACCTTTAAGCATGTTAGCCACGACACTTCTTTACATGTTGAATCTGAGAAAAAATATTGACTCTGACTATAAAGAATTATTTGGTAGTAGATTTTTTTAAAGCTGAATCCTTAAAGCCAGTAAATTAAAAGAAAATCAGTATGTCAATACATGGATTTATATAAATGATGAGCAAAAGAAAAAAGGAAGAAAAGGAAGGAGCATGTGAAAGGAAAGACAAATCACAGAAGTTACCACTGCAAGAACTAGGGGATGGAAGGAGGGGGTAGCAGAGAAAGGTTGGTGATGGAAGAAGTCAAAAATTCTTCCATTGAACAGAAGGTTTTACTTTCTCACTCCTTCTTGTCACTTAACAGCTATGTTCACAAAACACACAAATCATTGCGAGTTTGAAAGCTCCAGTGTGGTGGCTGTATTTGTCTTAACATCTACACAGGTGAAATTCCAATTGTCAGACTGATTATTAATTGAGCTGGCATTTTATCTAATATATTTCTAGCAGTTTTAAAGCTTAGTCTAGCAGCCCTTCCACCTCAACATTTCTAAGGTCTGCTCTATAATTCTGTAATAGTACAATCTTGAAACTACATTTAAGGGCCAGAAAAGCATAACCATTTCCAATGTAAGTATTATACCCTGCAGTACATCTTTCTACTATGGTTATTTATCGTGTCAGAGGACTGATAACTCAGTTCTCTAGTGCTTACTACTTTTTTCCTTAAAGATGTCTAGGTAGATTTCAAATGTGGGTACTATACTAGTTATGTGTTGCTGCCTAGTAAACTACTACAAACATAGCAGCTTATCACAATACATGTTTGTTATCTTGAAGTTTCTGTGGTTCAGGAATCTGGGCATAACTTGCCTGGGTCCCCTTCCAAGAACCTACCAGGCCACAATTACAGTATTGGCTGACACATTCTCATCTGAAGACTCAACTGAGGAAGAGTCTACTTCCATGCTTATTCAGGTTGTGGGAAAGTTCATTTTCTGGCAGAGATTCTCAGTTTCTAGAGGCTACAGCATGGACTTCTCTATAGGTAGTTCACAGCATGGCAGCTATTCCCTCCAGAGCAGCATGAAAGTAAGAGCTGGAAAAAAGAGTCCTCTATAGTGTGATGCAACCATGAGAGTGACATCCATCACTTTTGTCATAGTCTAATGGTGAGAAGCAGGTCATAGCTCCGTGTATACTTGAAGGGAGCAGATTATATAAGGATGTGAACAACAGAGGGTGGGGTTCATTGTGGGGTATTCTTAGGGTCTATCTACCACAGCTGCTAAAATCAACTTCTCATATTTCAGATATCTTTTTATATGCCAAAAATAGACATCACTAGGTGAAAGAGATAATGGGGAACAGTGCTTTTCACAGAGAGAAAAACAGTTAAAGTGAAAAACCTTTAAAGGCACTTTTCGTAAACTCAGTATGGTAAATTAAATTCAAATTTACATTTTAAAAATTATTAAATAATAAATGGAACTGAATAAATATGTTAGCTAACTGATTTCTTGAAATGTTTACATGCTAGCAATTTTTCTTTTTCTAAGATTTGTTTTTTTTAGAGAGGGGGTAGGGGCAGAGGGTGAAGGAGAAAAAGTCTTGAGCAGATTCCCCACTGAGCATGGAGCCAGATAGGGGGAGGGAGGAGGTTGAACCCATGACCATGATCCTGAGATCATGATCTAACCTGAGCTGAAATCTTGCTTCACAAACTGAGTCACCTAGGTGCAGCCCTGCTAGCAGTTTTTCACATACTCAGAATTCAGAAATCTAAAAAACTAAAAAAAAAAAAAAAAAAAAGGCAGTAAACTGAGAGAAAGTATTTGCAACATGTTTAATAGAGAGAGAATTAATATTCAAAATACAGGAAAAGCTTCAACAAAACACTAAAGAAAAAGCAAACGCCCCAAGGAAAAATAGACAAAACATGCAATTCTCAAAGAACGTATATAGTAAATAAAGATATAAATGCTCAGCTGTTCTTGTAATTAAGTAAATAAGTGATCAAAATAATAATAAAATATGAATGTTCATTCACACAATTGGAAAGATAAAACAAAAGAAGATTTGTAGTCTCAAGAACTTCTCAGGATATGAGAAAATGAATACTCACATATTTAGTGAAAAGATAAGCTTTTTGGAAGGCCATTTATGGAAACCTATAAAATTTTAAAAAGTCTCATTATTTGACCCAGCAATTTAATTTCTGGGAAACTATCCTAAAGAAACACTCCCACTTTTAAAAAAGTAATACACAGAATATTCATTGTAGAATTTTATAACAGAATATTCATTGTAGAATTTATAACAGAAATAGCTTCAATGTACTATTATAAGGAACTGAACATGATAGATTCACATCATGAAATTCTATGCAGCCAATAAAAAGGAAGATGTTGATTTGTGAGTACATACCTTTTAAAAAAGGTTCCATGACATAGGGAGTGAAAAAAACTAAAGAACAGTATATAGGTTATACTCTCATGTGTATGTAAACAAGATATGCAGAGATATGTGCATATATGTGTGAAAGACATAGAAAGGGAGCCCAAAGAATGTACATCCGACTCTCAACCACCCACACCTTTGAGTGGGATGTAGGAGTAGGAGGATGACCAGACAGATTCTTATGCGTTGGTTTGTGAACTTGATTTGTTTGATTCATGTGCATTGAGAAAATAAATGAAGCAGTACCACCTTTCTCTTTGCCATTCTAAATGGGGGGAAAAAAGCCACCCCCAATAATGAAAAAAATAATAACTATTTTAAAAACCAACCACCTAAATTTATTTTTGTCCTTCCTTGGCAAACTTCTTGCTGAGTCAGCTGATTTCCTGGCATGTGATAAACACAAGCAAGAAATGTAAAATTAAAGGGGAAGTTCTAGTATCTACTTGCTGATTGACCTGTCTACCTAACTAACAATTTTCTGTGTTCTAGTCCACCATTCATACTCTCTGCCTTTCCTAAATAGTTTGTATTGCCCTGTTGCCAGTCCTCAAATTTGTACCTTTGTCCCTTAGAGGGTTTATTTCTCAAAAGCCATGAAATAACAAGAGTAGGATGGCAGAAAAATGAGATTACAATAACAGAAATAACAAGATCAATAGAAGAACTGTATCAAAATTAGAATTTTGGCATCATCTGAAAAATCTTTCTTGCCTATGTTTGGCTTCCACGTAGAAAAGATTCAGTAGCTCTATTTTCTTAGCAAAATGATAACAAGCTGCAAGAGGTTTGCCATATAATTCTGATTTATTTTGTCACAGTGAAGAATTTTTTAACGTGGCCTCATGTCACTTTTAGCTGATATGAGTGTTTATTGGCATAGATGGTATATTGTATTATGATACAAGCAACATTTTTAAAAAAAGCAAATCCAACTTTTCTTTTTACATCAAAAAAGCAACTAAAGAGCTTAAAAATTAAACCTAAAATTAGAAACATATGGCTTTGGGTCTTTGGATTTGATTGGGTAAATATGTATATAAATTATACTTGAACGTACTCATTGCCCATTTTTACTTTATGATTACCTTAAGTCAATGTAGGGCCTTGTAAAAATGTACCTATGCTACAGTCATTCCATAAACTCTATGAAATAAAACACATCTCTCTGGCTCAGCGAGGTTCAGAAAATCTGGGTCTTCGCTCCTATAAATGTATCATATTGCATTTACTGCCTAATAAAGTCTCAAAGAACAAGATTGCCCTTCTTTTCACAACTTGATCCTTTACAAATTTACAAATGTAATGCTTTAACCTACTTGAACTCCACTCTGGCTCCCTGAGGGAAGATGCTAACCGAGTAGAAGTGTCTGTTCTCGGTTAGCTGGGCCTTGGCTAGAGGCGTTGGGTACCAGGAGGGGCAGCTGCCTGCGGTGGGGTATGGCTGGCCTCCTGGCCTCTGCTGGAGGTCTGTGTAGCCTGAGTGGATGAGGTCAAAATAAGAAGACAAAGGGAGTGGGTACCAGGAGGTTAGGTCACAAAGAAGGGCAAGAGCTATTATCAAGATGGAAGCCAACTCCCTGAAAACCAAATAGAGATAAAACCAAATAGGTGACATTCTTCAGAACTGAGATATTCGTTCCTTCCCAGCTGTCAAATGCTTAGAGCAAAATGTCTCTGCAGAGCTTCTGTATTTAGACAATCTCAGCCTGAAAAGAAATTGGGACATTCAGGTGACTTTGTGGAGGGTCTTGCAATAATAAGCCCTCACTTGAAGCCCACCCAGAACAAGTGATTTCAGTTTATTTTTTGTGGAAAGGTTATGGTTTAAAACGAGAAGCTCCAGAGGAGATAAATATGTAAGGAAGAAACTATAATAACACTGTAGGCAGTCACTTGAATGTGACCTTGCATAAGAATGGAAATTTCTTTATCAAACAAGGAAATGTTTTGTCTACACAACTCAAAGCGTTCTGAACTCTGAACAGTAAGGCAGTGAGTTTGCGTAGGAAGTAGAGGCAGGTGGAGAATGTAAGGACCAAGGAAGAGAGGAGGAAAAAAGAGCCAGGCCCTGCTGCCACCTCAAAAGCTTGAAAATTGTCCTCATGTAAAACTGGCTATTTTCTCAACACCCTGGATGCTTGACATCGGAAACCACTCACCGAGGAGAATGGAAGCTAAAGCTGGTTCCTAAATCATTCAAAGTCACCACAAAAACTCAACACATGTATCATCTAGATAATTTCAAATCAAAGTGTTTGTATCCAAAATAATTATCTAGCTTTTCATTCTGCTCTGCTAGTGGATGCACACCTGAAAAACTACAAGTGACTTTTTTGGAGTGTGAAATACACATACCTCATTCGTTTTGAAATTTTTAACTGGGCAGATGCACCCATCCATGGCAGTAAAGAGCCATCTCTAACTACCTTGCCACCTCCTCAAAGGAAAAGCAGTCCATGATCACCATCCAAATGCTGACAATAGAATCTGTCTGTTTCACTAAGCTTCAAAGCAAACCACTGAAAGCACTCAATGACCACTGGCCACCTTGTGCATGTTTCCTCCATCTTTGAACAATTCAAAAGCTGATGGAAAGCAAGTAATTTTCATCAAAATGGTTGTAGTTCTGGCTGTCTCTAGATGAATGTGGGGCCCTCAGGAAATAACTTTTCATAAGGTCTCCAATTACTAACATTTTAATCCAGGTGAAAAATCAAGTTACATGAGTCTTTGTGGGAACCCTAGAGAACGAAAGGAGGTCAACCTGAAGGTGGTATGTGGAGGTGATGAGGGGCAGGTAAGGAAATATTGAAAGGCCATATTTTCCAAAGAATTCTCAGGGAAACAAACACCCTCCCCTTCCTTTTCTGTCTCCACTCCATTCTCTGTGATATGAGGGATGAATTTCTTTTCTATTTTTTTTTTAAGCGTATATAGAGAACCCCCTCCACTATCACACAAGTTGTTGTCCTCGTCACTTAGGGCAGGGCCTGGAACAACCATCTTTGATTAACACTTGGGTAACAACATCCACTCTAGGTTTTGAAGCTGCAGTGCCAGTTGGTCTTTATGTAATTTTATCTTTATTTCTGATGCAGTTGAGACACCATGTTTGTGTGTGTGTGTGTGTGTGTGTGTGTGTGTGTGTGTGTGTGTGTATGTTTATGATTTTGAATATAGGAGAAAAGCTTTCCAGTGAAAAATCTGTTTGCAATGGTAATATGCAAAATAATTTGTCTGTTTGATCCAGAAAACAATTGTTCTGTAAGATAAGACTATAGACTCATTCTGGAAGATAAGACTGTAGAACTGTAAATAGCTTACTGATTAAGCCTAGCAACTTGCTCAACAAGATTCCCTTTAAAACCCTAGACTTGCTTTGCACTTCCCCAGAGCCATTATGGCACAGACCGCCCAATCTCCCCCAGTGACCTCTACTCCTGCCTTGCAACACTCCCTTCAATATCACCAGCTCAGACTCTAATCACTTTCCCAATTTTCCCACTTTGAAGCACCACTGAGACCATGTCAAGGTCGTATTCACTCTTATTGCAATAGATCTAATAAATTTCTCTTGGCTTGACCAGTTGCTTTTTCTGGTAGTTTTAAAAGTTATTAATGGTCAGCGCATTCCTTGACAATATCTTTAGCAGGTTTCATAATGGGCCGCTCTGGAATTAAGGTCTGGCTTACAAACCAGTTTATGTCCTCTTCACAATGCATTACTAAGGCTTACCTCACCCCAGGTGAATGGTTCAAGGGACTTGAGGAGGCAGCTTGGCTTTCTCTTTAAGTGGGGGTAGAACAAAAAAGGGAGGGGACATGTGGTTTGAGATGACCTTACCCTGTTTGAAGATGTAACACCTCTGGGAAGAGGGAGGATCTTTGTGGGTAAGTGGTCACTAGTCAGCAGTGTGGAGAGGTTCATTGTCCTTTGCTGCTCTGGCTGGTTCCATATGTTTCTATGTCCAGCAACATGGTGGCCCTTGTGCAGATAGTACATATGGCTTTCTTTGAGCAGAGTCAGCATCATACTTACTGTCCCCTCTATCGTTGATGTTCCACCGAAAGAGGATCGTCCTCTCCATCAGTTCCTAGCTTTAAAAACTTTGGTGTATTTTCTCCCCATTCTTCCCACTTTGTGGAAAGGAAACACTGTGCTCCTTTGTAGGTAATGAGAATAAAATAGAACATTGTTCTGAGATTAAACACACTTTTAAAATATGTGGCCCGTAGACAGTGACTGGTAATCTTTCTTTCCTATTTTACACAGTGCATTGTGTTGGTAATATTACCTTTGGAATTAAGAATGAAATGTAAAAATATTGTATTAATTCACCAATTTCAAAAATATAAGGCAAGGTTCACACGCATTCTATACTTCAAAACCAAAAACTAACCAACTTTGATTTCATCAAAATATAAACTAATGCAAATTTACCAACAAGTATTTTAAAATTCTAGTTCAGATCGATAAGAAAGAAAATTTTGATACCAGAGTGACACTCAGTTGTGACTTTTTTGTTGTTGCCCCTTAATAAATGCTCTTCAGTTCAGTTTCTTGAAAAATAGATATTTCATTGTTGATATGGTTAGACTCTATTCAAGGTGTGAAATTAGTACGTGCCAACACGAAAGGGGGATAGTTCTCTTAATAACATTTTCCATGACATGTCTTAAACACTATGGATATTTGGGAAAGATCCAAAAGAGCAGAGTGAGAAATATTTATAGCATATGAGTGTAATAAAAAATGTAATCATGAACAAACAATACATTAAATTGGTAGGACATAGTTTACATTAGATCACAGGAATGAATATCAAAAATACAGTCAATATTTTTGAAAAAACAACCAGCAGTGAAAAATTTACTTATAATACAAACCAGACACTCCAAAATAATTTGTGGTTTACTTAATTCTTACCGTTCATCCTATATTCTTTTGAATAAGCTGAAGGAAGGCACCCGAGTAACTACCTCAGCTGTTTTTAATTTTGATATTGAATTTTCAGTGAGATGAAAACTCTAGTCTATATAACAAAAAGAGATGGCATGTCATTTTTTAGAAATTTGGATTTTTCCCCCTCAATGTAGATTCCTATTAAAAAGAAATGTATTACAATAAATTACTATATTTCTAAATTGTCTCATTATTTCTGGACAAACAATAATTGCATATAAATTCTGAATAAAGGAATATCACATTGCATCTTATGTGTTCTGCAATATGCACTCATAGAAAATCATTACAGTAACAAAACCAGCTGCATGTAATAGAAAGCAAATGATTTACAATGTTACTATGAGAAACTACTTTATTTCATATTATCATAAAAAGAGCAGAACTGAATATTTGCATGACAAACAGAAGAATCCAGGAAATTCCAAAAGCAACTTGCTTTTTTTTTAATAGGTATTAATGCTGGAAGGTGATTTGAAAGCCTTCTACTCTAGAGAATATTAGCAATTATAATTTGCAGTCATTATTAGGCCAACGATTGAAAGAAAAAAATCTACAAACATTAATAGAATATAGAAAGAAATCCTTGGAGTCATATGTGCTTCTATCATACAACATCTATGTTATAAGAGCTTACATTCAGCGATTTTGAACACCTTATTTAATTTAAGCGAAGAAGTAGAATGTATTTTTGCTCCTAAATGGAGCTTGACCCTGAAATTTGAACCACACCGAAAGTCTTCAAGGTCTGTTTTAAGATGTTTTGTATGTCAACAATCCTATAGGCCTACCAGCAGCCAGGTCCAAGTGAATTGGCCCCGCCCACATCCCTAATAGATTGGAAATCCCATGCAGCCCACAAGTCCCCAGCTCTCTCCTTCCACCCAGCCTACCCAAGGGTGATGGAGGGGGAGCTGCTATGATGTGGCCTGCCTCAAGAAAAGCTGAGCTGGGTTAACAAGACTCCCTCTTGGCAAGGAGAAGGAGCATTCAAGTAAGGAAGATGTGAAAGCCATGAGACATGGACAAAACACAGAGTCCAGGGTACGACAAAACATAGAGTCCAGTGTAGGAGTGAGTAGTTAACAGCACAGCCAGAAGCAGAAGAGAGTCTGAGCCAAAGGGTGCATCTGTGGTGGATTACAGGTGCAAGCTATAAACCCTGCCACTGAGAATCCCAAATGTCCCCAGCTCCAGCACCAATCTCCAGGACACCAAGCTGAGAATTGGCTCCTAGACCTCAATATCCATATCTCTATTCCCTATCTCTAATTTTGCTTCACATATATCAATGTAGGAAAATCATTCTAAGTAAATTAACTGGTAAGAATGTCAGGTTTGTGTAGCCCCCCAAAATCTATAAACTATATACACAGTATAAATTTATACATTCTAATAATATATATCTCATACATATCTTATAAATAATATAATAAGTATGTAATATTATATTATGTGATTGCATATTTTATATTTATAATATAATATTGTTTATAATATATTTATAATATATGATACTAAATATATTAGTAATCACATATATGTTATATACTATATATTATATATATAACATTGTAAGTTCAGATAGATAGATAGATAGATAGATAGATAGATAGACCGGTCTATCTTACCAAGGCAGAGAAAGGCCCCAGGACCCAAATATCTATGACTGAAGTCCAAGCCCCAATCTTTGTTAGAGCTATCATATTAGAGTTCTCTTCATTGATCACGCTTTCTAGAGAATCAACTGGTCCACGTTATTTAATAAACTTTATGGTAAGAGCAGTGGATGAATATAAAACATATTTTAGTCATGATTTTAAAAATACACCAAAGGAGTGCAGTAAGCTGGTTCATGTTTTCATTATCCACCATCACATGTCACAGTGGTATTATGCTACAACACTCCAAATGCTACAACAGAGTAAGCATCTCTCTGAACCTTGGTGTTCTTCTAGGATGTCTTTGCTTTATAAACTTGACATTAACGGTACCCAGTGGATGAAAGATATGTGATTAACTGGATCACATGCTGCTAATCAGCCAAGGAAGACGACTGAAAATTGACCCAGGCAACATGGAAGTGTAGAATGGCCAAGACAAAAATCGGATTGGAGCATGTCCAAGAGAAAATGGGAGAAAGAGAGAGGAAGTATGGACAAATCTTTCAGGAAATTTTTCCCTGAAAAGAAATGGAAAAGTGGGGTGGTAGCTGGAGCAGATGTTGGGACAACTGAGCCATTGTTTTAATATGAGAAATATTAGAGACTATATATGTGAATGAGACTTGGTCCAGCAGGGAAGAAAACCATTGAGGAAGCAGGAGGGAGAAGAGATAATGGCAGATACAAAATCTTGATAACACAAGAAGGGATGAGTCCGATTACCGTGCTTAGAACTGCCCTGAGATGAAAGTACAGATGGACGATCACTGTACCAGGACAGGAGAGGGCAGGAGAGTGTTGGGGCACCTTCATGGCCTAGATTTCCATCAATGCACCCCAAATTTACATTAGCTTTGCAAGAAGCTACCCCACACTATCCGTTTCAGTGGATCAGCCCTGACCCTCCATCTTTTCCCTGTCTACTGCTGAGAGGTTGCCCAGTATACCTGCAGGTGATTTTTAAGATCAAGTTCATTAGAGATATCACCTTAGGATAATACATTTGTAATATATTTCATATGTATTAATATGCTTTAACATTTAGTCCTGATGTAAGCTGGTAGAAAAGGAGATCCTGCATCATCTCATAACACCATAGAGGGGCCCCTCACATCCATGGGCAATTCTCTCACTTTTCTTACAATGGGTTATCCCTTCTAGCAAGTATAGTATTTCAGGCCACACACTCAGGTGATATGCAAGATACGTAACTATTTCCCTGAAGACGGACTTAATCTCTATTTGGATTCTCCTACTTCTGCTCCTGTCAAAATTCACCCAGAAAACATCCTAACTGGATATATTCAGTCATTTCAGGTTTTACACTCAGTAAGGCAAGAATTCCTGCCTCCCTATCTTTCTCTCTGGGACAGAACTGAAATCCTTAGGGCTAAACGGAAGTGGAGGTCCCAGGGGAGAAGCCAGAGTGAGTCCACGTCTGTTGGCATCTATTCCCACTAGTCTCCCCTTGCATACAGACATGTGTGGGTCCCATCAGAGTGGGTCGTTGGTCTTTGACTCTGTGCTCCAGATCTTCCAGATTCTGGCTTGGAGAATCACTTAGGTCTACCAGGGGTTTCCTAAGTCATTTTCACACCTTTCTGGGAAAGATAAAATTCTCAGAGGTTTTTTGGTACTTCATATTAAACAGGAGGCTTGGGGAGTTGCCTCCAGTCTTCTCTGCCTAGAGCCTCACTGCCCTGCTAGTCTACTACCACTGTTGCTGCTCCAAGTCAGCATAGTGCAAGGCACTGGGGTGGAGAAGGGGGTCATGCTCTTGGACCTTGCTCACCTTCAAGAGCCCTCCTAGCAAACAAGATACAACTGATGACTCCTTTTGATGCTCAAATTGGTCTGGAGGCTCAATCAACAATTGGCCCAGTTCCCATGCCAACAAGGAGAGAAGGGAAAGATCTTGGAGACATTTAAAAATATGCAACAAACTTGATCTTCTCTCCAGTCCTTTTTTTTCCTTCTCTCTGACCAGTGACATCTTTCATCAATTGCATTCCTTCCAAAATCCTTCCTTTACTTCATGAACTTTGGTTTTTATACCTCTTCCGCTCCTGGGTACTTTGAGATAGCAAAGTAATGGACCCTGGAGGAGCAGTAAGTCTGGCTCTGCTTGATGCTGCCTGAAACTGGAAGGAAAGTCACAGGGGCCTGGGTAATACTGGGAATGAAAAAATACATCAGTTATTATCAACATATTATCAAACTTGCAGCCACATGAGCTTGTGAAAGTGTGTTTTTCCAAGAAGGAAGTAGGCTTTTCATTTCACAATAAATTTGAATTTAATCTGTCAATACAATGTAATCTTTTCTGCAATGGTCAACCAGTTTTGATCCATCACTTGTATTTATCCACTTAGCTAGCAAGTTCTTATTTTCAGTACCTTGTAAAGTTGATTAAATTTAACATAGTTTGTATGATGGCAAAGTAGAATTTTCTTGTTCTTAAATCTGTTCAACTCTTAATCATTTTAAGCAATTTTTGATGCTAAGACAATGTGTGAATGCTAAGAGGTATATATTTAGATATACACCTAAAAATTATGATGAAATCTTATAAAATTCTTTACAGCTTAACAAAATGCTTTTACATACATTAGTGCGTTTTACTCTTCAGCAAATGTCCAATAAATGTAATTGGTAGGTTGAGATGGTGTGTGAGTTTTGTACTCCTGAATGAAAATCCAGTATTTTTCCACAAGACACTGTTAACATTTTGTCTTTTGATTATGAAAGTAGGAGAATTTTGTAACGTAAAAAGTGATTTTTTTTTTCTCAATGTGTTCACTAATGCACCTCAGTCCCTCAGTTTATGGATGTCCAGCTGCTGCTTCACAGAAGATGCTATGAGTTGCAAAATAGATCAATTGTCTTTTGCTTGTCTGTGCTTTCACTAAAGCAGTGCTAGGCTCTGGGATTGCGTCAAGGATATTATAATAATGCTTAAAGCCAGTCTAAGTATGAGAGTTGATCAAAGGATATGAAGGATTTGGTTTCCAAGTTTCCTCCCTCATCCTGGTGTGAGCAATGCCTAAAGAGGAGAGTTCACCACACAGACTCCCTTCATTCTTTGTGATGGGTTAGGAAAACATAGTGGTAATGTTTGTGTTGACTGTAGTGTTACCTCTTTGAAATTAAATGGGATTGTGATGTTAAGGCATTTAGCATAAGGTGAGCAATCAGCAAATGTTAGCTATTGTTTTTATTAAAAGAGATAACATGCTTCAAATTAGAGTATCGGTGCAAAGAAATCAGAAAACATGGATTAGTAGCCAAATATGTGTTACTAGGTGTATCAAAGGATGTCATGTTTTTGTTTTAAATTCATTTAAATTCATTTTAAATTCATTATTTCACAATTTAATGTGAAAACCTAGTATATTAAAATATTATCTGGTATACGATCTATTACTTAAGTTTCTAATTCAGCTACTTGTAGAGATGGAAGCTGTATAATTTAAGGAGTCCTTATTTTTCTGCAACTCAGAAATCAGATTAATTTTTATGGAGATGTTAAAATCATAGTTTAGTGAATCATTATTAAATTTTAAGTGACGGTTTGAAGTCTTATTAAGGGGTTATTTTATTTCCATTTTTGTTTGGAAAAAGTGTCTAACAATGTTGTATTTGGCTTAAGACAGGAGTAACTCAGGGTCTCCATTCACTGACTCTTGCCTGCTGGGCAAGGAAGGGCATCTGCTGCAGCCTCAGATCCTGAATTAGTTGGTGAAGAACAGCCTAGAACAACTGTTGTCCGGTCTTTGTTTTCAGATATGAGGAAAGCGGTTGCAAAGAGAAGTGGAGTTGCACCATCAACCCAACAGCAACAAATGTCTTTTGAGCACTTCCTATGTACCAGGCCCTCCCTGAACTGTACCTGACCCTTCATTTAATCCTCCTGACAACCCATTTTACAGACAAACCTAAATTTAGAGAGGACATAATTTGCCCCATGTCACACTGGTAGTTAGTGTCCAAGGGACAAAACCTGTCCTGGGCTAGGCACTCAAGGAAAGTTAAGCAAATGTCTATATCCCAGGAACTTTGGAGAAAAATCTTGCCCTAGAAAACGTTGACAGCCCTTGATTGTTGAAATGCCTAATGCATCAGACTTCACTTGTACGAAGCCAGTTTGTTCCATCCCTTTCCAATGTCCAAGTGCATCTAGAAAGGGAAAACAAAACCCCTCAAAATTACAAAGATGATTTAGGCAAAACTTTAACTTAGAAATTCACACAATGCACTTCATATTTGGATGGGAGTGTTTTTTTTTTTCTTAACTTCCTCAATTTTTTTAAGGCCTCAGGTTACAAGAGCATAGTTATAGACACAAATTACACAATGTAAATACCTTAAACTCTGGCTTATGCCTGATAAACAACCACAATAAAACTCAGTGGCTCAATGATGTCAGTCTATTGGGAAGATATTCTGCGTAAACCTAGATCCAAGTTTGGTGATAAAAGAAATTTACAGTCGTTATTCTATTGAGGAAGAATTTAAGTTGCTCAAGGTCATAGAAAACAGTTGTTTGAGTCAAATGACTTCTCTCAGTTCAGTGTTCTATTGTACTACTTAACTTCCTGGACGCAGGTATTTCTTTTAAGTCTACATTGCCAAGCTAAGTCCTATGCTTAACTATGTATCATTAATGATTCCGATAACTTGAAAATGATTATTATACAGTCTTATAACAGTCCTTTTCTGTATCATAACCTGTAAGTGCTCTGAAGGTGACCTAAATCAGGCTAGGTAAAAGATAAGCACCCAGTTCTAAGCCAAACTATCTTTATTATCAGATATTCAGATGGACTAGAACATTGTTCAGGCTGGTTGAAAACTGCTTGGCAGAGATAGTATAAAATCTGACCCTAGAACAAAAAGAGTTAGATCTATCCCTCAAAATGCAACCCCTCATTCCACCCAACCAGGCTTTGTCTCTCTCTCTCTCTCTCTCTCTCTCTCTCTCACACACATACACACACACTATGTGATTTATATATATTATATCATATATATATATATATATCTCAAATACTTTTAATGCCTTTTGCTTGGTTTAGCATATATTAAATAAGTAGAAAGGGAGAGACTACTAGAGTACTGGATTTTATAGAGGGGAAAAAAACCCTAACCACCAAATGTTTCTGCCAGCTGCCTATTAGTTTAATGAGCTCCAAATGAGCACATACATTAGTTCCAGAAATATTATAATTCTAATCCCTTATTTTTCGTTAAAAAATAATCCTCCATCTTGGATTTTAACTGAACTTGAAAAAATGCTAACATGTTTACACAGTACAAAGGTGATGAATTTTCATAACTCTGATATGTAACTCTGGGAAATATTACTTTCAGTAATATTCAAAATTATCCAGTCTCTGTTAACCTTTACATAAGTCTATACAAGTTGCAATATTCTAGGAGATTTCAGAAAGGTTCATGGTGATGAGACAATTGAAACTTAAAGATAAATATCTAAGTTTCACAAAACTTTTATCTATTAACAATAATCTTTGCTCTTCAGTAATTTCATACATATGTAAATTTATTTTATTATATATATAAATATATAGAGAGGAAGTAATCATATATAAATTAATATATATGATATAACCTAAAAGAATATACTATAAATTATACATATCATATGTTATATATGTTAATAGCATATGTAGTATAAAGTAAAATAGCATAAATAGTATATATAGTATAAAATGATAGTAAATAGTATATATAAATTAATATGAGTTACTGGATATTATGTGGCATATATTATATATAATTTATGATATACAGTATATCATATTATGTTATACATCATATACATTATATTAATAGTGCATATTTACATATATAATAATATATATTATATATAAATATATACATTATATAATCTATAATTATATAATATTCTATTATATATTATATATATAATGTATGTAATACTTATAAAGGACTTTGAGAATTCTGAAGATGGAAGGGACCTCAGTGGCACAGAAAGATTATGACTTATTAGGATAACAACTTCTCAATTGGAGACCCAGGACAGATCTAATGCTCAGGCCCATGGGTTTTCCACACTATCATTCACAAACTCCTAATAATTTCGGTGTCAGTTGTCAAAAAGAGGTATGGTTACAAAAACAAAACAAAACAAAACAAAAAAAACAAACCAATTCCCTGCACATGCGCATAAGAGACATGCATAGATATCTCTGCAGCATTGTTTCTGATAGGAAAAAATCAGAAACAATTTAAACATCCTTTGGAAAGAAAAAGAGCCAATGGGGGTCATTCACCATATAACAGTTAAAGTAAATCAATTCATGCTTTGTGCATTAACATGAGTAAATTTTGTCAAGGGAACAAAAATTGCACAACATAATAGTATGATTGCATGAGGAGGAAATTAAAAAGACATCCACACAAAACATTCTTTTTTTAAAAAAAATTTTTTTAAGTTTTTTATGATAGTCACAGAGAGAGAGAGAGAGAGAGAGAGAGACATAGGCAGAGGGAGAAGCAGGCTCCATGCAGCGGGAGCCCAACGTGGGATTTGATCCCAGGTCTCCAGGATCGCACCCTGGGCCAAAGGCAGGCGCCAAACCGCTGTGCCACCCAGGGATCCCAACACACACAAAACATTCTGATGTGCAAATATCTATTCTGGTCCATAAACCCCTATCTTCCTCAGTCGGCATGTCTTCATAGTTTGAAAGAGCTACAAATAGTATGAATAGAAGTTACGTTTATTACTACAAGTGAAAAGTTTCAGTCTTTCCAAAACTGAGTACGCTTACGTGTCATTTCTTCCAAATTTTGAGTATCAATTTTTTTCATGTAGAGTCTATTAATAAATGTTATATTTATTTCCTTTCTGTGATGATCATTTTCATTTGGGAGAACTCTCAAGACATTTATAAGATTTTTTTTCTCTTAGAGGATCCTTTATTAATAAGTTACATAGAAAGAGAATCTGCTTTAGTATATTGACCAAATTCAATTAAATTAAAATGCAATTTGCTTCTTTGTATTGTGGATGTACTACTTAGAATTATTAAATATTATAGAATGCTTTAGTGGTTCCTATTATAGACTCTTATTTTACAGATGAAAAAACAGAGGTCCAAGAAAAGGAAATTACTTCCCTAAAGATATGTAGCTAGTAATAGGCAGATTTAGGATTAAGACCCACATTGCTGACTCGAGCTCTTTATACTACACACCACACTGCTTCTCAGGCACCACAAACTGTGTCCATACACTGCCCAATTTCAGAAGACAAATCAAGCCACCTAATGATGAAAACAAAACGATCATCTCCCTCCCCCAAATACTAGCTTATTGTGATTATAATTTCAAATCAATTTGCCAAATACTCTTTTATTTTATTTTTTTGACTGGTTATGTGAAGATTAATCTATGTATGTATCTTCAATATAACGGGAGTTTTGCCATATGTATGTAAGTTTTGTATATTTTTGATAAAATATATTTTTTGGGATATATAAATTTTGTATATATATCTCAAGTGTTTGTGTGTGTGTGTGTGTATTTGAAGTCTGAAGATTGTGATGATATTTTGGGAAAGCTTCTGGTTGTCCTTGTATCTTTGAACCTCCAAATGGAAAATAATATCTGTTATATAATGTATATGGGAGTGACCTAGTGGGTTATTTAAACACCAAGAGCGTTATAATTGTCCTACAATCAATTCACAAGGTGCGAGTTTAGAGATACTGATGCCCAAAGGGAAAAATCTTTTATAGTGCTTGGAATAAGTCTCCTTATGGGACTTGACTTAGACATGTAGCACTTACTCAATATTTTCAACTAGCGAAATCTTCCACTTTTGGAGAATAAATGTTGACCATTTTTACTTTCTGGTCAAATTGTTCTTATTCGTTGCAACAGGCATTGTAACAGTTTAAAATGAGAACTTTCAGCATTTTACTCCTTTAAGATCTTATTTTCCCAAGTGCTGGTATTTGGTTTCCCAATACCAAACATTTCTGCACATATCATTAGTCATAGGATAATAATAATAAAAAAAATGACTCTTCAAGTTTGGTGTGTTGTCTTTATGTATGCAATCCTTCTCCCCCTTTTAAATTACTGAATATGTATTTCTTTAAAATTAATAAGAAGAATTTTGTAAACTGTAAGACAATAAACATTCTGCAGAACCACTTTGATCCCAGATCTTATATAACTGCCATTATTTCTCTCTTTGAGCCAACCACATATTTGATCCAACTGACATGTTTTTACTTTTTAAATAAATAATCAAAAAAGAAAAAAAACACTTACCTATAGGAAATCACTTCACTTTTACAGTGTAATTCTTGCTTCTATGTAGCTCATTTTTGTTGCTGTTATTTACTTCCCTGGGACAAAAATATGCTATTTTCTTATTCTGGCTTACGCACATTAGGTCATAACTTCTGATCTTGCCAGATAGTAAAATCCAAACAATTTTGGCTCTAGCTAGGTTTTGGGAAAACTCAAAAGAAATGTGGGTGCTACAGGAAGAGATGTTAGCAATTCTAATTGTTTAGCTCTTGCCTTTGGAGTATTCCCTGAATTGTGTTGGAGTATGTTATTGTGTTGCTGTGAACTACTGCTGCCAACTTCCACCCTAGAGATGACTATATTTCAGAGATGAGTGAAATGATACTTGTAAACAAGTTTATAATCATTAATAAAGCTTACCAAACAATTTAAGCTCTTTAGAAACACACATCCACTCTTATAATTAATTGCCTATTGTTTATTTAATTACAACTTTTAATAGAGACATGAAGACTTTAAAAATGCAATGGTAAAAATTCTAAACTTAAATTTGTTTTTATGATGTTTCATTTTGTTTTTGTAACTTTCAGGTGTCAAATTATTTCTCGCTGGAGATCCTGCTTGAAATTCCACCATTGACTGTTCAGTGCACTCTTTAAAAATCCCTAAGAATATTTTTCTTTAAAGTTGACAACTGCCCACTCTGGGATCCAGATGCTGTATATTCACAGTACGATGATTATTTTGTTTTATTTTCCACACATGGCTTTTTCATACACTGGCTCAGAGATGGCAAAAAAATTTTTTTAAACATATTTATGGTATGCTTTTCTTAGAATGACCTAAAACCAGGTCTTTTCATTCTAGATGGTGTCTAGCTCAGTATCATTTCAGATTCATCTCTCATTTGTGTCCCTGAAGATTCTGGTGGTAAACTAATCCAGGGTCTCATTTGGGAGTGACTACTTCATGTAGAACTTACACCAGCCACGTGTGTAAGTAATACTAAAAAACTGAGAATTCCCAATACATGAAAGGAAATCTATAGACACTAGCAAGTGTCAGTGGGTTCCCGAAAGAATGTGCTAGAATTTGGGTTGTCTTTGAGATTCCTGGTGTTGTCTTTTAGTATGAGGAAAGTCCCTTCTTCCACAAGACTAAAATAACACATAAGGTCTCCCCTCCCCCAATAAGATTCTTCAATGGCTACTCTTCTAACACAAATATAGTGGGCCTTCACCTAACTCCATTCAAAAAATATTATATGAAAAGACCCCTGTTTGTTTTCAGTGCTGGTATCCTGCAAACACGGGACACTGAGGAACACGGAGCACATAATGTCCTTAAGTGGAAAAGTTTTAAACCTTGCCAAAAAATTATATACCAGCTTACTTTTGTGGCCATTTTTAGTTGGAAAAGTGTACACACATCTATTATATTGTTTCACTCTCAAAATTCATCCTACAAAGGGAGAAAATGCATTGGATGCTAGGCACTGTGAAGGGAGGATCCACGATACACAAGGCAGTCTAAAGAATTTAGAATTTCCTTGGGAAGGGGGATCCTTGGGTGGCTCAGCAGTTTAGCACCCGCCTTCCACCCAGGGTGTGATCCGGGAGTGCCAGGATCCAGTCCTACATCAGGCTCCCTGCATGGAGCCTGCTTCTCCCTCTGCCTCTGCCTATGTCTCTGCCTCTCTCTCTCCCTCTCTCTGTGTCTCTCATGAATAAATAAATAAAATCTTAAAAAAAAAATTTCCTTGGGAAGATAAGACACGGACAGAAAAAAATACAATAAAGGTAGTATACAAATGTCTCTTGTAATGGGGAAAGAGAGGGGCGAAAGGAGACTCGGGGCCACATATGCCAGAAAATGTACAGTATCTCAGAATACTCCTCCAAACTATTTTAGTCGTGATAAAATAAAATAAAAAGCCAACAGTAGCCATTTTATCTGCAATTTATGGACAAAGAGATGGAGGCTCCCAGAATCTCAGTTCCTTGCCTCAGGTAAGTGCCCATCACAGGCCACACACTGAATCTCTGGCAGAGGCAGAGCATCCAGCAAGGCTCCGAGTCATCAGCCCCACTAGATCTGGCTAGTCCGGAAAAAGCTCAGTATTGCCTTCTCTCTCTCTCTCTCTTTTTAAGATTTTATTTATTCATGAGAGACACACAGAAAGAGAGAGGCAGAGACACGTGCAGAGGGAGAAGCAGGCTCCATGCAAGGAGCCCAACATGGGACTCGATCCCAGGACTCCAGGATCATGCCCTGAGCTCAAGGCAGACGCTCAACCCCTGAGCCACCCAGGGGTCCCCAGTATTGGCTTCTCCTAAAACGCCCCTTGCATTCCTACAGCGCGTGTGTCCATCAGGTTTTGCCCACAGGCACAGGTGAGACAGCCGTCCGCAGCCCTTGGTGAAGGAGAGTCCTCTCTGGGTTCGGCTTCAAAAGGTGGATAGTCTACACAGTGAGCGCCCAGGGGGTGTCCTAGCCCCCGAGGAAGCTGAGGCTCGGGGAGGGGCGAAGACTTGTCCAAGGTCACACAGGCTGATGATGGCAGACATGGGGGGGGGGGGCGGGGATCAGCTCTTCTGACTCTAGCCCCAGTGTCTCTCCCGATCTTTATTGATTCCTGTGTGGTTCTGGAACCTTCCATCTGCTTTCCCCCTCTTCTTCCATTGGAGGTGGAGGACGTCTTCCCAGTGAATTAGAGAAGAGTGGGTAAGGGGTTGGGGAAAAGGGTGCTTTCGGTCAATGAAGAGGGCCGATGCGCCGCGCCAGCCACCATCTATCTGACACCCACCCGCTCTGTGCCAGGCGCCAGGCATCCATCCGGGCGCAGGCAGCCAACACGCTTTCCAAAGACCGAACCCGGGTATCCCTCCCCAGATCGGGCGGGCCCGGGTTGCGGCTGCCACCCCTCAGGAGCGCTCCCCCCGCGCCCCCCGCGGCAGGCCGCCCCGCCCGGTCCTGGGAGCCCAGCGCCCCTGCAGGCCCCCGCGCCGGGCGCGAAGCCGAGGAGGCGCACCCAGCCCCGGGCCCCGGAGCTCGCGCCGCGCGCCGCCGGTCGCCACGGCAACCAGGGAGGCGCTGACCCCTGACCCCGCCGGCCCCGCCCCTCGCGTTCCCGAGTTCAACATGGAGGCGGCCAACCCGGAAGTGCCGCCGCCGCCGCCGCCGCCGCCGCCCGCCGGGGGTTGGGAGCCGCGGGCCCCGCGAGGCTGAGCCCGGCGTCCGCCGCCCTGACAGCCGCTGGGGCGCCGCGTCCCTGCCCTCCCGGTCCAGCTCCGCGGCCAGGCGACCCGCCCCGCCCCCGCCCGAGAGGAGGAGCCGAGGCGAGGGGGAGGAGGCGGAGGAGGCGGAGGAGGAGGGCGAGGTTTGCTAGAGGGAGCCAGGCCGCGCGAGCCGCCGGCGGTTCGTATTACCGGGGTCGGAAGGAGGAGCCGGGCCGGGCCCGCCGAGCAGCGCGGGCGGGCGGGAGGCGCGGAGGCGGCGGGGGTGCGGGCCGGGGCCGGGGGCGGGGGCGGCTCCGCGCGGGCCCCGGCGGCCAGGCCTCAGCCGCCCGCAGGCCCGGGAGCCGCCCGCCGCCGCCGCCGCCGCCGCCGCCGCCGCCGCCGCAGCCCGGGGCCGGTCCCCGCAGCGGGCGGCGCGGAGGCGCGGGCGGCTCGGCCGGGGGCGGCGGGGATGCTGGGCCCCCGGGCCCCTGCCGCGGAGAGGGCCCCCCCAGCGCAGCCGCGCCCCCGGGCCGCCCCAGCGAGGCGCCGCGCCGCGAGCCCCGGGCCCGGCGGGCAGCCGTGAGCTCGCCTGCCGCCGCCGGGTGCCCGGAGGATGCAGTGATTCAGGAATTAGGCTCTCCCCGCGGGAGGGGCTCGGGGCGCCGAGGGAAACCACCACCACCACAACCCCCCCAAAGACCCAGAATGATGCTGTCCGAGCAAGCCCAAAAGTGGTTTCCTACCCACGTGCAGGTCACAGTGCTCCAAGCCAAAGATCTTAAGCCAAAAGGCAAAAGTGGCACCAATGACACATACACCATAATTCAGCTGGGCAAGGAAAAGTACTCCACCTCTGTAGCTGAGAAAACCCTTGAGCCTGTCTGGAAGGAGGAGGCCTCCTTTGAGCTCCCTGGATTGCTAATGCAGGGGAATCCCGAGAAATACATCCTTTTCCTCATAGTTATGCACAGGTCCCTGGTGGGTCTGGATAAGTTTTTAGGGCAGGTGGCAATCAACCTCAATGACATCTTTGAGGACAAACAAAGAAGGAAAACAGAGTAAGTTATGTAATTTATTTTGAATTTGGGGGAGATTATCTTATTTACGGATTTTCTGTTCTTGGAAATTATTTGGGGCATTCTCTCTCTCTCTCTCTCTCTCTCTCTCTTTTTTTTTTTTTTTTTTTGGAGTGAAATATGACCTAGTTGTAAGCACCATGGTTGCACGAATCTGGAGTAAAACATAGCCCTTGTGAAGAAATATATATATATTTTTAAACGGAGGCAGTAATGATCCATTACTCTCGCATTTCTGGTTAAGGTAAACATGTTAAATAATTGAGTATTTTGCACCGGATTTTAAGCAAACTGACATGGTTTTCACCGCTTGTAAGAGGACTTGATCACAGTGCTGACCACCTAAAACTTGTGTGAGTTGCTGTGATCGTTAAACACTACAGTTTGCCAGGAAATGGAGAATTAAATCTGTCAATATAAGGTCTCATGTTGAATTTTGAAGTTGTCTAAAGGTCTATTACCAAATTTAGAGGTCAGGATTTCGTTTCAGCTTTAGAAACACAAGCTGGCCGGTGTTTTAGCTCAGCCATCTTTCAGGGTCAGTACATCTCGATGGAGTCTAGAGCTGTTGAAAGAAAAAAATTTTAAGTGTGTACAAACATTCGCAACCTTGAATGCACGCTGACATTTTTCTGTGAATTCACAACCTATTGGAGTTCGTGTATTACTTCGGAAATAGTTCTGTAAAGCCCGCGTGTTGCAGGTAGTGATGGAGTTCTTGTGATGAAGTGATTCAGGGGCGTCTTCACTGCAAACACATCCTTTTACCTCTGACTTTCAAGCTCAGGAGAGATACGTTGTCATTTAAAAAAGGATGATATAAATTAACACTTGGATGTTATGTCTTAAGTCGGAAAATTACATGTTTTCGGAGATACAGATATACTCACCCTTCCTTAAACCTGATCTGAGAGAACCTTGAAATTAACGGAATTAATGAGAGAAAAATATAGGTTGAGTTTGTAAGAGGACTTCAAGTGTCCAAAGCAGCTTTGGTGTTTCCCACGTGACCGAAATTTATTTGCCCTTTTGAAAACTTTTGATAATGGTAACTTTCTTGAAGTTCATGTCCATTTCATATTACATTTTTACAACAAGTGTGCCTTACTATATTCTCTGTACATCTTCCTGCAAGCTTCTCTTGATTGGAGTTTTTATTTTTATTACCTTTTTTTTTTTTTTTAAATCAGGACTTTATGTAAGATTTAGTACGTGAAAGGTAAAGGGATAGACAGATAAGTACTAGGAATGCAAGAGGAAAAATGGTAAATATTTACTCAGGAGATAACAGTATTTTAAGAAAAAGGAGAGAAAAGTTTTAAAAAAATGTAAAATTGAATGTATATTGATGATTTTTGATAAGTGTTTGCTACCTACAAAATGGTATTTGTTACCTACAAAATTTCCTCTGAGGAGTTTTTCATTAGTTTTTCATTAGCTGAAAGATAGATGATCACCAAGCAGTTTGTTCAAATCACCAATTTTGGATGAAACTTACCCTATGATATTTAAAGTGTTTTGAAAGTAGACTTTCTAGTATATTGTAACTGCAAATGTTATGCTGCCTTTTTTGGTACTTTTTATGTTAATGAGTGACCTATTACAGGCCTCCTATGAAATCTAAATTTTCCGAGCGAAAGTAGGCCCAACTGTGAATCCAGAGATTCAGAGGATGAAGTGAGCTTTTAAAATTCCTCCTTGCTTTACTCCTTATCTTTGGCAACATCCGAATTACAATAAATTTGGCCATAAGTAACTCTCCTATCCTGGTCTCCCTACAGAAATTCTCTATTGGCTACTAAATAAAATTGATTAGAACTTTCAGGAGGAAAATGCTTTTAAATGTTCTCAACAGGGCTTGTGATGTTATTGCATGCAGAGTGATTTTCAGATGTTATTAAATCCCATTTTCTTTGTGGATAAATGAGGACCACATATTTGATGAGATATCTTTATTGGTAATATTTCTAGTTTTTTAATATATTTAATAGCTTCCTTTTCCAGCACAGCTGTGCATGTGGTACAGTACAAGATGAACTTGGGCCACCGGTGTATTGCAAGAAAGATATTTAATATTCTGCACAGTGCTGAGCCTTGTCGGCATATCCCCAAGTGCTTTTTAGAAAACCAGTATGAGTGATGAAGGCTACCAGCTGATTTAGAAGTCCCATGAAACTGCTGGGTGTGACATTTTATACTCTTGACACTGAAGACAAGTATTTACAGCTTGTCTTCCAATTGTGTCATGATAGGCAAAGAAGTGTGATGGCTAAAACTATTATTTTACTTATTTTTATAATTTAAAATTAAATGCCATTCTTCTTTTTTTCTTTTAAGGAGAGGGAAAGGGCCCGAGTCATAACATTTTGAGTGGGGCATGGAAAGAGAACTTCTGTATCTCCCACTTTTATGGGTGTCTGGGTTGGTTCTGGCATGAGATTTAAGGAAATAATGCAGTGTTTAATAATAGAATGGTAAAATCGTTCATGCTGTTATGTAATATCTATTGATTTTTTTTTTACAACAGGAATGGGTGATTTTTTTTTTTTAATGCTCATGAAAAGTAATAACAATCAGAGTCCCTAGAGTTAGGTATGACTCAAACACATGCAGATTTTAGGACTTTTGTGCGAGTTTCTGCAGTGCACCTGTGTCCTGGCCTCTGGCACCCTTCCTGCCAATCTTGTCCCGTTTCTGACCACACAGCACCAATTGCTTGGGAATAGTTCCCACATGTGTGGTGGTTTTTGAACATGGACCTGTGCCCACTAAAAATTGAACAGAGGCCATATACAGTTTAAAAACAGCACTCCAGAGGTGAAAAAAAAATCAGCATTAATCCACTAAGCCCCAAATGCTGTGTCTTCATTTTATCTTTTTGAAGCCTGGGAAAATGAGTGCTATCTCTGGAATGATTCTTGAAGGTCTCATTAAGACTTCCCCATTACCTCACTTTCAAAACAAAGCAGCTAAGGTAGTTTGTCATGCCTAAGTTTTAAGTTTTATACATTTGTTAAAAGTTCTTTGCAGTTCCCCACCCACCCCCCCCACCCCCCCGGGAGTGGAGGGATGGAAACTATCCTGTATTTAGAGTTTGTATTCAAATACTGACTTGCTTGATTCTTTTAAGCTTACCTGATGAGTCTTTAGTGTTCCCTACCATAAAACAAAATGGTGCAACACGCACACAGTTTTAGCTTGGTTACGGTAAGAGTATAGTTTTAGAAAAAAATTATTCAGTAAACATTTGTTGAATGCAAGGCAAATTGCCTTCAAGGAGCTTACCCTTTAGCAGTAGAAAACCTGTATTGCCTTCCTCCTTGGTTGTCACTGCCGCCTGATTAAACACAGGGTCCCCTAACACATGGCCAGCCCTGCCTTTAACCTTATTAACATATGTGGTTTATCAAATAGGAAAGAACTTCTATTTTCATGCAGATGTTATTCATCAGCTTGGGTATTTTCCTTATTGGCTTTAATCTGACACTGGGATGTTACTTAGCCTTTGTGCCCCAGTTCCCTCATCTATGAAACATGGATGTTAAAGTAGATCATTGATTTGGTCTTATTTCTGAAATTCGGTGAGTTTTGATTCCTCTCACCTCCTTCCATCTATTGGTTATTGATTTATTTATTTTTCCTCAGATTTGCTTTGATTTGTTGTATACATGGAAGTCCTCTAGGCCTAAGTTTTTTTGTTTTTGGTACACTTCCTGCAAAGTGTACTCATTTACTTTGCGTAAAGCCTGAGATGTTACAGAACATTTCCCATGTACCATCCATCAGAAGCATTTCTCCCCCCATTGAGAATGGCTTTATTTTCCAGAATTGGGAATTAATAACGGGGTGTCTGACCTTGTTTCATTTCCAGGCTTTTTGAATGCTAAATTTTGTATTGCTCAAGGTTCTCTATTCCACAGAGTTGATTGCTGTCCTTTCTTATTTCTATTTCTAGTCCCTGTGTGTTCAGATTTCACCATTTGCTTCAAAAGCTTTTCTCAGTGTAGGGTCTTGGGGTAATGCTTTTTATTATAAAACATTTTATTTTTAAAAATTACTTTTTTTAATGCAACTAGATCATAATTGATTAAATTGCTTCAAATTAATGAAGATATTTCTCTTGTGTGTTTTACTTTCTAAGATTGTACATATGGTATGTGCCAATTTTCTCTCCTGCCTGGAAAGACTGGTGAACCAGTCTTCCACCTGATGTATAGTAAACATGAGCTTCTTCTGGCTTATCTTCTTGGTAACAGGAGAGAAAGTACTAATGTAAAATTAGATCAGAGTTCCTTTGTAGCTAAGAAAGTTTGTTACACTTGATTAGAGCTATATTTAAGTATAAATGTAACCTATTTGTAGGTTATGCTTCATTGTTAAAAAAATGTGGAAATACTATAGAAACTCTCATCGAGGCTTGATTTTGCAATTTTTTTATTTTTGTATTTTTTAGCTATTTTCTCTGTAAAATGACCACTTGTAACACTGACCACTGGAGACTTTCTCATAGATAAAAAACACCACAGAACAAACCAAAATAAACTTTACTTCTTATACAGTAGCCCCCTCTTATCCACAGGGGATAAGTTCCAAGGCCCCCAGTGGGATCTAGCCTGAAACTGTGGCTGGCACCCAATCCTAGATATACTATGTTTTCCTTTACATGTACATACCTGTGATAAAGTTTAATTTATAAATTTGGCACAGTAAGAGATTAATAATACAGTAGAACAGTTATATACTGTAATAAAAGTAATGCGGATATGATCTCTTTCTTAAAATGTCTTACTGTCCTGTACTCACCCTTCTGGTGATGATGTGAGATGATAAAATGCCTCCGTATTGAGATGAAGTGAGGTGAATGACGTAGGCTTTGTGACATAGCATCAGGCTGCTAACTGACCTTCTGAGGCTGTGTCAGACAGAGGATCGTCTGCTTCCAGAACGCAGTTGACTGCTGGTAACTGAAGCCGTGGAAAGCGAAACCGTGGATAAGGGGGACTACTGTAACGTCATTTGACAACGGACGGTGCAATTCAGCGAACTGACGAAAAGCATAAGATTTGGCTCCAATTAGAATAATTTCTCTTTGGTATTGGTACAGTAGCAATGATAAATGAAGCAAATAGATTCTAACAGGAAGCATTTAAGGTTTCTTTTTCCTTCAAAAACTTTACAGGGTTCACTACTATTTGTCACTTCCTATGTTTTACTCATTTTTCCTATTTTATTCAGGAGAAGGCTTTGGCCCGCTTTACATGAATCTAAATCACATCTTATGTCATTTTCACAGTTAGCACACTGTAATGCAACGCGCTCCGATATTAACAAAATTCTTCCAGTAGCTTTTACAGAAGAAATATTTTGGGGTTGGGGCTAAATATTTAATTATTAAAAATGTCATTATTTTATAGTGCTCAAGAGGAGTTTGTATTGATGAATTATTTCATAGTCTCTGCCTCAGTCCTTTGACATTAACAAATGTTCTTAGGCCATAGCAACACTTAAGTCAGATGGATGCATAATAGCTATCATGCTTCCATTGCTTTGATGGTTCATAGCTTTACCTAAAAAGCTATTTGTACGTAACAAGCCTGTATCCTCTCTGCAGTGTGTGTTACAACCCAGTTTTTTCCTTCTCTTTAAGGTGGTTTAGATTAGAATCCAAACAAGGAAAAAGAGCCAAAAACAGGGGTGAGATAAAGGTCAATATTCAATTCATGCGGAACAATATGACAGCAAGTATGTTTGACTTATCAATGAAAGACAAAACAAGATCTCCTTTTGCAAAATTAAAAGATAAGATGAAAGGTAGAAAAAATGATGGGACATTTTCTGATACGTCTTCTGCAATCATTCCAAGTTCTCACATACCCGATGCCAATACTGACTTTTCAAGTGGTGAAATACAGATGAAATCCAAACCAAAAAAGCCTTTCCTTCTGGGTCCTCAGCGACTCTCTTCAGCACATTCAATGTCTGACTTAACTGGGACCCACATATCTTCTGAGAAACTGAAGTCTGCTGGCACCATTGGTCAAACACATCTTCTTGGTCGGCATGTAGATTCCTTTGGAGTGGTTCCGGAAAGTGGTAAGTGACACTTTCTCATTGTATCCTTAGTGATCCGAACTACCCTTTTAATTTTTAAAGTCTAGCTTATAAAGTTAGAAAATAAAAATTGCAATTTCTAGGTAGTTTCTAAGCTTAGCTCTTTATTGAGTGCCGAATATACTCAAAATTGGTAAGTTTATTGAAGGCAGAACTTGTCTGCATTCAGCATTGTGTTTATATTATTAAATGATAACAAAAATGAGTCCCAGTTGCTTTTCATGGCCTGGCATCTTTTTTTTTTTACTGCTGTTTCTTTGGTCCTGAAAGCCTGAAGCATAAATAAATATTCCATTTAATCAGAAAGTTCCTAGAAAAAAAATCTTGTATGTTCAGAAGTAGCAAAGTATATTTAATGCTAATGATGAAAAAAGTCTTTGAGAATTTATAGCACAATCTTGCCCACCAGAACCTCTGGTTTTGACATTATAGTTTATGTGATTGTTTTTTTCTGAGCTGAGTAAATTACTGATTGTCTAGCAATATGCTAATTATTATTAGCTTACCTACTTGAGACTGCTATACTTCACCATTTTAAGATTGTTTTCCTTGATTATTTTAAAGGTTAATATCTTTAAATAGCTAATTGCTCTCATTCTAAAAGCAGCAGTGTGCACACAGAATGTGTCAAGTAGTGTGATGTAATGTGTCACTGATTATGTACTAACTACAAAATTGTTTGCAGGAAGTCTCAAATCTCCACACAGAAGAACATTAAGCTTTGATACTTCTAAAATGAACCAACCTGACAGCAGTGTGGATGAAGGTGAATCGTCTTTCGGAAGACAAAATGACCCATTTACAAATGTGACTGCTTCATTACCCCAAAAATTTGCAACACTGCCAAGGAAGAAAAATCCATTTGAAGAAAGCAGTGAATCATGGGACAGCAGCATGAATTTATTTTCAAAATCAGTTGAAGTAAGAAAAGAAAATAAAAGAGAGAAAAGAGAGAAAGTTAGCTTGTTTGAAAGAGTGACTGGAAAAAAAGATAGCCGAAGATCTGATAAACTTAACAATGGGGGATCTGATAGCCCTTGTGACTTGAAATCACCTAACGCATTTAGTGAAAATCGGCAGGACTATTTTGATTATGAGTCAACTAATCCGTTTACAACAAAATTCAGGGCTTCAAATATAATGCCATCTTCAAGGTAAGCCTCATGGGGGAAGTTGTGCTATTTTGAAAAAAACTACACTTGAAAGTATCAAATACCCTTTTAAATACTTGAATGTTTTAAATTCCTTTTATTTGACTTGAACACAATTCTTATCTTATTTTTATAATTAATTATGGAGCCAGGCAATGCTACATACATCTTTGGAATTGAACTTTTTATCTTAGAAGGATAAAAGATTCTTAATCCCTACCCTAGTCTATTTCTATGTGAGCCAGAAACTCACTGAAACTTAGGAAGAGAATGGCATAGCTTTTGATGAGAGTGGTTAAGAGTGAATCACCACTGGGTGTTAATTCAGGCCAGAAATTTAGGTGATACATTGGGTTTCTAGATACTATTTTCCAGGGATTAGTTCACAGGCTCTCTGGGGAGGATTAGTGGGCCAATAGCAGCCTATGGGCTGTTCTTTAAGAAATACTGGCTTATGTTAAGTATTAATGGTTTTCATCGTCGGTGTTAACTAGCCTCATCAAATGGCTATTTAGAAGTCACTTCTATTTGTGAATGTTTATTGGAATTTTGTGACCCTTTGGGTACTATAAATATATCAAAGAGTAGCTGTATGATGATTTCTGGTCATAGGGATAATCACTATCATGATAAAGATTAGATTTTCAAAATCTGAGTTCTCAGTTTTGTATATAATGGTACTTCTTCCTTCGCCCAAGTGGGAACTCTATTCCTTTAAATGAGATTATGGATTTTGCAGAAGTGAACAGTAGAAAAGCTGATTAAAGAAAACTTAATCAAAGAATAAGATGAATGTATTGGAATCCTAAGCAGTTATAGGTTAGCATGGTAGAGTGTTTGCCATGGAATGTAGAAGTTTTTCCTCAAGGCTATAATGTATAAATACCAACCAGAGTGGGAATCCTGGCTCAGTAGCTCTGTGACCTCTATAAACCTCATCTTCTCCATCTTTGAAACAAGGAAAAGAATACCTACTTGGTAGGATTGGGTGATGATAAATTATAAATCAAGTACATGGTATAAAGCCAGGGCCCAAATAGGGAACCCGTGAATGGTGGCTGTATACTGTGTTTTATATACTGTCATGTAGTATTTTATTCAAAAACAGTGCTTTGTTTTGTTCCATTGCAAACAAAAAGTATAGTATTAACAAGCACCCTTTTAGACGGTACTTTCCTACCTGTCCTCTCATTTTCTAATGATGTGTTAAAGTATGCATTTAACATTTCCGAGGGAAACGTGTATCTCTTTCATTTTTTTTTTTTTTAGCAATAAATACTTACTGTGGCTTTAAAAAGTATTGTTCAGTTTTCTTTATTAGCTATACTCAAAAAGAATACATTCTTATCGTGTGGTATTAATATTTTACTGAAGAGTCCATAGTTTCATTATGGTATTCTCAAATATTTTATTTTGGTATTTCACATAGTATATTACACATACTGTCTTAAGTCCTAAATTACAGTGGTAAATAGAAATATATTTGCTTTTTCTCCCTTTCGCTAAACTTTTTTTTTGAAGAAGATAATTAAAAACAACTGTCTGAGATAACTTAAGAGATTGCGTAATTTAAATAATTTTAGAGTCAAAAGCAAGAAAAATGGGCAGTGGCAGGAAAATAATGTTTTTAAATTATGGCAGCATGTAGAAAAATAAGTATCCTCAAATCTTTAATTGCTCTATACTGGGGCTGTTTACATGGATTGCCACAGGTTTTAAAAGTGAGTGTGGCATTTTGCCAGATTTAGGCTGTGTTTGGGTGACATCAGTACAAATGCTGTTTCTATCGAAATGAGAGCTATTTCTTGGTAAATGGAAGATTTTTAAATTTTAAGCCTTTCTCTTCGTCGTGTTCTTCGGGAGGCCAGATATGAGGACGACTACATCTGTAGGTTCCTGGAAAGTTACCTTTCCTCTGTGTGTCACAAACTATGTCTGTGGTAAATGCATTTGCAATTAAAGGGTCGCTCTTATTTAGAGTGTAAAATAGAAGGATCACCTATAAGTAGATCTAGGAAGAGAGTTCAGTTCAAAACCTCTGGAAAGCAGCTTTATCTTGAGTGGAGTTTGGGGGGATGCAGTGGAGGTCATTTTGTTTCTGTGTAGCCATATGCTCCTGTTTCTTGTCCTTACATCAGCCCCTGGGGATCATCGGAGACATTTTAGGTTTCTCCCATTCACATCTAAGCCAAATGCACTTTGGAAGCTCTAGACTCCTGTCACTAGGATGTGTGCCACAGATTGTTTTTTTTTCCAGTACTGCTAAACAGATCTCTTCAGGGTTTCCCGGACTCTTGTCACTGATGGCTCTGAGAACTCTGGCCAGAGCAAAGGGTGGATGCCGTCCATAGCCGTGGAACCGGATCGTGTTCTTTGTGAGTGAGCTGGCTCACCTGTGGTCACAGGTGCAGGGGGACCGTGATGTTGCCCTGCAAGTGGATAGGGTGTGATTAAGCCCGGAGAATTTTCTTTATTCCAAAAAGCTTGACAGCACTAAGGAACACTTTCTTAGAAGGCAGAGTTTTTATTTCTTCGTTAAAAAAAAAAAAAAGTAAAATCCACCTGAGGAAATCACCTTGTAAACCACACAAAAAAAAAATACCACGTTCTGCTTCCGTTCTTGGAATAGGTCCTGTAATAGTCTTGCATAAAACCAATAGAGGAAACGAATTCAGCTTTTTGTTGGATCACCCGACAAAAAGAACGGGGTTCTTTGAAACACTTTGGCTTGTACTTACTAACTCACAGGCTCCTCCTTACCTGCCCCTCTTCTCTGAAGCCTTGCCTGCTCTTGTTGAGAGAGCTGTTGGATCCCTTTGGGGCAGCATTTTCTTACACGGAAGTCTTGCTTTGCATGGGCATCCCGTTGTTCAGTAATAGACCAGTCTCTGGTCTCCCTCCCACCATCACCAACATCTTGAGGGCCGTACCTCCATTTCATTCAGCTCTCCACCCTGAATCTCCAGCCCGATGCTTGGTACGTAGTAGGTGTTAGAGAAAACCATTTTTGAATCTGTGAACACAAGATAGCAGACCGATTTCCTAAAACGTGATTTTATTCCTTGAGGCTCCTCTTCTAGCCCGGCGTGGGCTGTGAAGATCTGGTACAGTGAAAACAGACCCACAAAGGCAAAATATGTGCATTGTTTATGTACAACAAAGCATTATTCAAAATCTAAGTCAGTGTCAAGGGCTCCTGAAATGTAGCGTTCAGACCCTAAATAGCACATTTCTGGAGTTTCTTAAGAACTCTGTGTTAAGTAGCTTATCAACTGTAATAGACAACCCCAGATCTCAGTGGCTTATCACAGTGAAAGCATGGCTGCTCGTTGCTGTCGCCACCTGATTCACAATGACAGGGAGGTGGGAAGGGGGTGTTTCGCTCCATTGGGTCATACAGCTCCACGCCGTTATTCCGGAACCAGGCTCCTTCCTTCTCGCGGTGCCACCATTTACCCCACGGCCTCCAGGGCCACGCCGTAGGGGAAGAGAGTGAGGAGGGGGGTCACATGTGGCATGGCTTTGTGTGCCGGGCCTGGCTGTGGCGTGCATCACTTCTGCAGATGTTCCCTTGGCCAGAGTTCATCATGTCCCTGCCTCAGTGCAGCCAGTGAAGAAATCTGGTTCAGCAATGGACCCAGAAGAAACGGAGTTGGGTGTGGTGAGTACACCGCACTGTGTTTGTGGTCTCTGCCAGTGCTAAGAAGTCTGGATACTGTCTCACGCTTGGCATGCTGCAGAACTCCTACTGCACATGCGCCGGCAAGCGTCGTTGGAATTCTTGCCATTTTCAGAAAATGTTTCATCAATTTATGATCAGTATCGAGTTGTTTGCGTTTTAAAATTGCAGCTAACCTTGCTTTTTAATTATAAATCACAGGTAGTTTGGTGTCATCCGTATCTACCAGTGTGTTGCATGGTTAACCCCACATTTTGTAAAGTAATGCTTGTTTGCATCAGCAGTTACATAACTTTCCAAAAACAAAAAAAACCCTGAGTGCATGTTATACCATTTTTTGAAAAACATTTTTATTCATTTATTTGAAAGAGAGAGAGAGCACGAGCGGGGGTTAAGGGCAGAGGGAGAGAGAGAAGCAGACTCCCCACTGAGCAGGGGGCCTGACGTGGGGCTGGATCCCAGAACTCTGGGATCATGACCTGAGCCGAAGGCAGATACTTAAATGACTGAGCCCCTCAGGTGCCCCTGTTATACCTTTTTTTTTTTTTTTAAAGATTTTATTTATTTATTTATTCATGAGAGACACAGAGAGAGAGAGAGAGGGAGGCAGAGACACAGGCAGAGGGAGAAGCAGGCTCCATGCAGGGAGCCTGACGTGGGACTTGATCCCGGGTCTCCAGGATCATGCCCTGGGCTGAAGCCTGCACTAAACCTCTGAGCCACTGGGGCTTGCCCCCTGTTATACCATTTTTAATCATTTGTTCACAGTCATTCCTTCTTTAACACTAGGCTAGTCTTCTAGTGGAAAGTGGAAAGTGGAAATGTGTTCAGCAAACAAGGTGCCCTTTTTTAAAAACAGAAACACAGCCAGACCCTTAGCCAGATGGGGACAGGTGATGAAGTTGTGGTTTATTGAAGAGTTAGTGAAAGAGATATCTACATGTCCAGGTCGGGCCCATGAAGACATCCTATACAGCCATCTATATTGCCTCTCTTCCTCAGTACCTTAGGCCAGGGGTTGACAAACAAGACGGGTCCCGGGTCTGGCTTGCTGCCTGTTTTTGTAAATAATGTGTCAGCGGAGCACACCCCTGCTTGTGCTCTCTCTCTCTCAAATAAATGAATAAAAATGTTTTTTAAAAAATGGTATAACATGCACTCAGGTTTTTTTTGTTTTTGGAAAATTATGTAACTGCTGATGCAAACAGCCATTACAGCCTAGGCTGTCTAACCAGCCTAGACACCGGTTTGTGTCTACTTTAGTGCTACAGCAGTAGAGACTGCATGGCCTGCAGGGTTGACTGAAATATTTTGCTGAGTCTCGGGCTGGTTGAATAGAGATTCTTGAGAAGGGCCGAGCCAGAAGATGGGCAGCCTGGGTCCCTGAATGCATGTGGAAGACCACCTAACCAAGCATAACCAATTAAACCTTACCTGGGGATCCCTGGGTGGCGCAGCGGTTTGGTGCCTGCCTTTGGCCCAGGGCGCGATCCTGGAGACCCGGGATCAAATCCCACGTCGGGCTCCCGGTGCATGGAGCCTGCTTCTCCCTCTGCCTATGTCTCTGCCTCTCTCTCTCTGTGACTATCATAAATAAATAAAAATTAAAAAAAAAAATAAACCTTACCTGAACGAGACACTCTGAGAGTATTAAGTGAACTGTGGTTTTTGCATTTATTTATCATAACATTTAGCGTTATTGTTACTTGGTATTTAGGGCCCTGGGGCCATGGTAACTTTAGTCTGTTTAAAAAGCCTAGTTTGAAAGCGTTAAGAACCCCTGATTTGTAACACCAAATCCAAACTCTTCTAACTTTCAATGTACTTACTGTATTTTGGGCTTTTCTTAGTTCTCCAACTTTTCTTTTAGTATTCCTTATCTCTCAGTTCTAGGTAATTTAATTTCCTTACCTGTCTCTTTTCAGGCCCTTTAAGCCTTGCTGTGACCATCCTTTGGCTCAGTCCTGGAATGCTCTCTAAACTCCTCTGAGCGTGCTTAGCCTATCCTTGAGGCTAAATACTCTTTAATTCTTTCTTGATTAATAACATGGTGTTTCCCTTTGGATTTCTGCTGATATAGAACATAACTGCTCTAGGATATCTATTGTGTCTGGGTCTTAGTCTTCTTTACTAAGCTATCTAAGCTTCTTAATAGCTATGCTGAATCTTCTTTTCTGGGTGCTCCACAGCACCTAGATCAGTGCTTATCCTCAGTGTTGATCATCCGAGGCTCCTGAGGATTTTTTTTCAACTACAATTTGTTCGGTCATACTGCAGACTGAATTAGAATCTTTAGTGCGAATGGGCCTTGAAATGAAAATCAGCATTTTTAGAACTTCCCACTGATTCTCAGTCAGGTCTAAAAATTACTGATCTAAATTATATCATGTATTTCATAAGAGTTCAGTAAAGTACTAATTGATGAATAGGAATCAGGAGTTCTGTTGGTAAATTCCTAGTTGAATAGATGACTTGGTCACACTAGCTTCGCTTCCAGGGCCCTAAGGTGGAGGGCTTAGTTGGGAGGTCAGCCATACTAAAACAGGAATATGGAGAAGAGTATGAGATTTGGCTGAATGGCTAAGAAACATCTAAATTATAGTAGGTATTGAAGTCCCAGCAGAAATGTCTGACTATTTAATATTTATGGCATCTGTGGATGAATTGTTTCTCAGAGTTCAGGTAAAACCCAGACATCAGTAGTGATGAACAACACTTACAAAATATGCTTGTGTTTATTTGCTACCTATCATAACTTGAAGAGAAACTTTGTGAGGTATGTTCTTCTGAGGCTCCCTGAGAAAGTTTATTATTGAGGAAGTCCACCCAGTCAAGGGAATTCATTAACACAGGAGAAAGTTGGTTGTGTGTCTTATTCTGAAATGTAAAAAAAAAATAGAGTAAAAAAATATAAGCATACTCCGTATGGAGAGCTGCTGTTTGATTTTAAAAAGGAAGCTCATTGGAGAGTAAGAACTTATGGGAGATATTTTTACCAGAAAATTTTGATTTGGGAATATTCATCTATTTGTGACTCATACAAAGAACATGCTTTCCCTTCGTTATTTTCTGCCTTCTTGTCGTTGTGAATACCATACAGCAAACTCTTAGTTCTGTGTTAACTTAATGGTATATCTCATGTTATCAATCCTGCTATATTGCTTTTATTAGAGCATATATGCATATATTTCCATTTACTGTACTTACTGAGGAAAAACCTGTTTGTTGCTTAGCTGGTGAAACAGTTTTTAGGACAGTACAGAAGTAGTGCCTAAGATCAAGAACTCCTATCTGTCACTAATATCTTATAATTTTGCATGACCGTGTGCCTTTTACTTGTGGGATCAGGTTAACCTACTTCCCTTTCTCCCTTTCTCCTTTCTTTTCTTTCCTTAACTCATCAATTCCTGTCTATGGTTGTATCATACCTTTCTCAGAAGCTACAAAAAAATTGGTTACCTAGAATGTATGTTTATTTTTATTTTTATTTTTTAAAATTTTTTAAAAATTTTTATTTATTTATGATAGAGAGAGAGAGAGAGGCAGAGACATAGGCAGAGGGAGAAGCAGGCTCCATGCACCGGGAGCCCGATGTGGGATTTGATCCCGGGTCTCCAGGATCGCGCCCTGGGCCAAAGGCAGGCGCCAAACCGCTGCGCCACCCAGGGATCCCAGAATGTATGTTTAAACGTGTGCCTAATTTTCACAAATCACAAAGCACCATAGGCTTATAAGCATGTAGTTGTTATTATGAAGTTATATAACATGTCCATGAAAAAAAGACTATTTACTATAGGCCTACATTTTGATTTTTAAAAGTTAAACAGATGTTCCAAAAGAAATCCTATTCATAGTTTTAAAACCTTCATTTTTGTAACGCTCAGTATGGACCTCCCCCCCCCCCCCCCCGTGTGAGTTTATAGCTCAGTTTTTGGCATAATAAACCTTAACATGTATAAGGTTTATTTTAATAGCAGTATTTATTTTTTGTTCTTATTTGTCTAATAGTAAAGATAATTTTGCCTCTCATCCATGGCAGGCTATAAATCTTTACACAGCTGAAAATTTGTGGCCTAATTTAAAGACAGAAAACAAAAACTTTTGAGATGATTTTTAGACCCATTAATCCATTAGTATCCAGGGATTTGCAGAATGTATCCAATGAAACAGTGACTACGAACATGAAATATGCAATATGATTAGTTCCCTTAACACTAACTAGAACTTTTATGCTAAACTCCCCAGATACTACTTGAAACTTTTTTACCCTTTGTCATCCTAATACTCATTATAATAGCTCTCATTAATTGGTACATCTCCCAATGGGTTAATTTGCAGATACCATCCATGCCATCCTTTTGCTAACTCACTAATGCAAATTGATATTTATAGACTTCAAAATTGAAAACAAAAAAGGCTCTGTAACAAAAAAAGACAAAACTTTGCTAAGTTGTTATTATTTTGAGCTGAGAGATTGAGATATAGAGAGATTTTGTGAGAGAAGAAAACCAGCCAAAAAAATCCACAAAAACTACTGTAGGCTAATAAACTGATGTGAAAATTTCTCAATTTACAGCACTTGACAGGTGCTAAAAGAAAAGCATCTTTAATTTTAATGTGTTGTTAGGACCTCTTTAGAGAGACTGTACAAGTTATTAACAAGGTCCTCTGAGACAGGAGACGGGTAATTAACAAGACCTATGGAGATATAGTTTAGGTAATTAACGAGCTCTTAGGCACTGGACACTGGATAACGCGGCGAGTCCAATAGTTAAAGAGAACAGGTTGTTATGATATGATCAAATACAAGATAGAGTATGTAAGTCCTGAGGTTTCTGATAGGGAAGCATTAAGATAATATTCCAGTGACCCCAGTGCAAATCAATATGTAAATTTTAACTTTTAAGGTAGAATTTGAGAGGATTATTTCATTGTCAAACCAACAAGCTTGTTACATGTAGGTTAATAATTTGTGTTAATTGCCATTAATGAACATGTGTATTTTGAGAACAGTACATTGGAAAGACATAAATTACATGATTCAAAATTATTGTAGACATTTGTTCTGTTTTCACCAGTGGCCTTTTGGCTAAAATTGCCTATTCCAAGTTGACCTTATTTTCTTTATCCCCTTTAAAGCTGTCAGAATCTAGGCCAGAGAGGAGGCTGTTCATCACCAGTGTAGTTTTTACATGATATGTACCGCTTCACTCATGCTCTTACGATACTTTCTAGCTTAAGACCTGATTCTTGATTTCAGACATTTGGTATAGTTATTTCCTACATAAACTTGAAATTGTTGGGGGTATGAATTGAATTTTGGTTCAGAAAAACTCCTGCAATCAGCAGACCTTTATTATAAACATGTTATACTTGGAAGATTAAGAATAAAAAGAAAGCCCTTGCATGCCTCCTCATCCATTCCATTGCCTCCTCCGTGTGACTACTTCCAGATGATTTTTTCTGAATTTTAGATCCGATAATCAAATGACACTTTGATTTGCATTATTTTTGGAATATTTACTCCTCCTCTTAGAGTTCATAGAAACAGGTATGTAAATATTAGGTCTCCATTCCATGCTAAGGACTGGGCATTGTAAAGACTTTGGGGAGCCATGAAGATTTTTAAGTTACATTGTGATTTGATCAGATTAACTAACCCTGTAGCATGAGGGAGTCTGGTGGGGTTTGCAATGGGAAGGGGGAGGACTTGGGGCAGGAAAATGAGTCAGAAAGTTAGTATGATTGTGAAGGTGAGAGTTGATGGAAGTCACCTGGGAGTGAGGACGGGAAAGAAGGGAACATCTTGGAGATGTGTTCCTTTTATATGTGGAGGTCGGGATGGTGGGGGATTGGTAAAGGAGAAGAAACGAGGAGGATTTTTCCAATGATGGTCTTTAATTGGAGTCTTAAATTTGATGAAACAGAGAATTGTAAAAGCTGTACAGACGGTCCCCAACTTAGGATGTTTCAACTTAGGAATTTTCAACTTTATGATGGTAAGTTGATATACATTTGGTAGAAACCATACTTCAGAATTTTGAATTTTGACCTTTTCCCAGGCCTGGAATATGCCGTTGGATTCTCCCTCGTGAGGCTGGGCAGCAGCACCTGCAGCTTGCAGTCAGCCAGGCGATCACTAGGGCACACAACTTACAACCATTCTGCACCCATTTAGCCATCTTGTTTTTCACTTTCAGTACAGTATGCAATAAATTACAGGAGAAACACCATTAAATAGGCTTTGTGTTAGGTGATTTTGCCCAACTGTAGGCTAATAGTAACTGTTCTGAGCACATTCAAGATAGGTTGGGCTAAGCAATGATGTCTGGTAGGTTAGGGGTATTAAATGCATTTTCATTAAAGTATTTTCCATTTTCAGTGGGTTTATTGAGATGTAACCCCATTGTAAGTCAAGGAAGATCCATATTACAGCAATGTCAGGTGTGTTGTCTTTGAATCAAAGTTGGCATTTCAGTCTTGATGGAGACTTCTGAGTTTGTTTTAATGAGGTGCTATCTGTTCATTTTAGAACTTTTTTTAGAGATAGAAATTATGTGTTTTGAATTGTTGAAGACAAGCAAGTTAATATCAGCACACTAACTACAGTTCTTGAGAGTTTATTTCTGAATACTGAACCACACTTGGCTTCTTTGAACACAACAGTGCAAATTTCTGTAATTGCTTATGGGTTTAATGCATTTAAAGTGTGTTCACCTTAGAATTATAATTACTACATGTATTTCTTTCCAGCGGTTTTGGTTTTACCAAGTCTTGTCCCCGTTGGACCCCTTTTGTTAGTTTCTCACAGGAGAATAACTTCTGTTTCTTTTATATTTAGCCCTACTTCTGTGAACACTACTTTTCTGTTTAGAACACTTCCTTTTGGGCCACTATGACTCCATCACCTGTGGTTACTTTTTGCCATAGCAATAAAGCTTTAACTTTCGAAATACAGGTATTGTTTCTATATTTTAATAGATGGTAGTAGTGGTACCTGTGGCGGAGATGTTCTAAATAGCTGCTGGCAATAGAAAGTAAAGCAGCTAATTTGATCATGAAATGATTTTCCTTTTACACATTTAGCTAGTTTCTAAGAATATTGGGATCCAGACATTTGACATTTGTCTCCTTCAACTTATATTTTTAAGGATAAATTAGTGCTCTTTGATTTAAGGTGTTAAATATAGTATTGATATATAACGTAATTGTATTATAAATATGAAAATGTAATATATAAACGTATATTGAATACAATGTATCACACATAGGTAAAAATGTATGTATTTTATGTATTTTAACCTTAGAAATTATAAGTTGGGGAGTGAATGTACAGTTATTTCAGTAAATAGCAAGAAAGCTTATTTTAAAAAATTGCAAGATGCATTTTGAAGGAATATTTTATAAATAACGACTATGTACTCTTGTATCTTCACTCACTATTTGATAAGCTCTTTACTCACTACTTGGTAATTCTATCATTTCTTTTTTAGTTGGAGGCTTGGAGCTAGGTATACTCTATGCCTGGTAGGTTCCTGAGGAAGTATGCTCCTTTAGGCTACCAGGGAGCCAATTAGTGAGTGCCCTGCAGCGGCTCTGCCTTAAGTATAATGACCTCTTTGTTATGGATTCTGGAATGGGAATGGGGGTGTTCAGGTTAATCACATATTTTGTTGACTAGAGATATACAATATATTTTGTTTCATGCAGTTTTTTTCATTTTCAAAGAAATTAAATGCCCCAAATAAGTTAAAAACGGAAATCATACTGAACATAATTTAATATTTGTTTCAGAATATATATTTGATTACCTTCTTCCACTCAAAGATGTTACAATATAACATGAGAATGTAGATATAGTAATAGTAGAATATTCTAAAGGAAATACAGGATAGGTATGAAAAATTCAAATTTAGGATTCAGGTCTGGATTTGAGTCTTGAATAGCTAGATGTATGACCTTATTTAACCTTTCTAAGCCTCATTTTTTTCAACTGAGAATGGGATAACAACCTTGGCAACCTTGGTGTTACAGAAGAGATTAAATAGTGTTGTGCATAGAGTGCTGAGGGTAGTTTGCCACAGGGTGAGCCTGGAAATGGTAGCTCTCATTATGATCTTATTGGACAGCACCTACAGAACATGCAATAATTGCTTTAAATAAGTTAAATTATTTCCAAGTAATAATGTATTCTCAACTTAAATCTTAAAATAGAATTTAGGAGCTCATGTTTCTTGCTGACCAGTAGAGGATGTGTACATTTGGCAGAAAGCAATAAACTTGATAGTTTTTCTATTTTCTTTCAAGATGTATGTTCAGTAATAATCTTTGATAAAATAAACTAAACCACATTGAGTTTAAGGAAAATATTCCCTGTATTAAGTAGAAAATATGTTTTATTGCTTTACAAGGGAAAGGTATTATAATCAATATTGCTATAAAATTCTGTGTTCGGAAATTCTTGCATAGCACTGGTAAGGACAGCGCAGGGTAGACAGCTAAGCTTTGGCTTTACCTTAAATCATGGTGAATATTTTCTAAACTCATGTAGCTGAGCTTAGATTAAATTGTTAAAGAAGGCAGTTCAAACTGTTATTATAAGAAGGATAAATGCTGCTTATGGAAAACCCTTGAGAACATTCCAGAGTCCTCTTTGGAAAAAGGGCCTGTCCCTACCTTAGGAAATTCACACAGACCCTAGTGTATCCCTTCTAAGCAAGATGTGAAGGTGGGCTCTTTCATTTCTTTAAGGGAGAGTGTCTTCTTTTCTCTCTGATTTTCACCAAGAATGTAAGATTCTGCTAGAGGAGTCTCTGAACTCAAGGTTCTCTAATATGCCTGAAATAATATTAATTGCATCTTTGATGTTCTGTTGTTCCAGTTTTAAAAAATATTCCTTATTTAAGAGAAGATATAACCAAAATTTAAATGTAAGATATTTTTGTACTGCCATCAGTTTATTTTATGGAATAATAAGGACAGGTAGGGTCTTATAATGTCACTTTTTTGTGCCTTTTGTCTTTCGACTGTGAGGAGACAGTATGTATTAGGGCGACATGCTAAAAAAAGATGTCCGTTTTAGAACTTGATAATAGGGGATGGACATTACTCTCCTGTCTTGTGTAAGAATTCTGTTAATATTGTGAAACAAAGATGCATCAGGCAACATCTCTTTCGATCAAAGGCAGGTAGATACAAAATATGTAACTGATTGCCCTGATGGGTGACTAACTGCTCAGAGAACTAAAAATGCCAGGTGATTAAATAGGTAAGGTCAGGCAGTCTAGGTGTCATGGAAAAGGTACAATTGGCCCAATCTCAAAGGATGGATCTATGGAGAGAGGAAAGGGCTTTTATGAATGGAGATTAAAATGAGACCAGGCAGTGCATTAAAAATGAGTGTTTTAAGTGGCTATCAGGGACCCAGCCTACCTGAAATTGTTAGGGTCGGAGGTAGTAGTGGAAATGGGACCTTGTTAATGGGAACTTAGCATGCCAGAATGAAGCATTTGCACCTACTTCTATAATAAGTATAAAGATATTTGGGCCTATGAGTGATGCGACGGAAAACCAATTTTGGGAACACCCAGAGAACAGTGACCTGGCTAATGCATATATAATATGGGCCTGAATAGGAAGAAACACTCACAGAATGAGTGAGAAAGATGCCAGTGAGAGCTTCTTTCTAAGTGTGAGTGTTAGATTCAGAATAAAAACTGTGTGCAGTGAAAAGTAATTTTATTTATATAGCTTATAGGAACAGGACAATGGGGAAGTTACTGTGGCAGCAGAAATTTTCAAATATTACAAGGTACACTGTAAAAAAAAAAATCATTGGATGCCTGTGTTTAAAATGTTAGTTTTTTTTTTTTTTTTTAAAACAAAGAACCATTCAGAAAAAGCTGGCTGAGGGATGCAGTATAATGTGCAATTTCCAATAAAATCACTATATTCATCTACTTTTGGAGGGACTACGGAGTGTATTTTTATGTAAAACAATATGTTGTTTTCCAGCAAAATTTTATAATTTCATAGCTCTGTGAAACCAGCTCTTGATCACCAAGAATAGATTTGAAGGCTAGGCATCTCAGCTGACGGTGTAGAGTGGCTAGAAATCTCCCAGTCATCCTAGTAGCTCTGCTTCCAAAGAGTATGCACGTATGCACAGGAGTCTGGGGTTTGTGTCACCTAATGGAGGGGCCTCCATAAATCTGACTGCCTATGAAGTCTCTCCTTGAAGGCTCAGCAGGGGAAGTAGATGCTTTCTGGCCTGGGGCCTCCTTGCAAGCTGGTCTTGAACATCCATGGCCTTCCCGGTGACCAAAGGGCACTAGAGGCTTCCTTTCCAGAACTTGACTTTGTCCCAGGTACAGAGCCAGCTTGGGGTGCTCTTGGCCCAGGGTGTTCTGGGCTCCCTGACTTCCTTTGCTAGGCCAGAGGGACCGAGGCCCAACCTGCCTGGCTTGTCCCTCACGGAGAAGTTCCCTGTGCCCAGATAATCCTCAGCCCTCAGCCTCTCCCAGGAAAAGGCTAATCACACAAGCCATATGTTTGGAAATTTGGGAATGTATTTAAAATAATTTTCATTTCTTCACCAGGAGAAAATGGTAAGTTAAACTGTAGTGAATATGAGATACTTGAAATACTCTTTAATTTCATAGATCTCTTTAAATCCTCAAGTTTTAGGACTTCTTCGATGACATATTCATTACTATTCATGATTGAAAAGCAGCTTGCTCTGAATTTGCTGTCCATGATCTCTGGTGTCATTGACCACAGTTTTTAATTGTCTTGCCTATGAGATCTCATGAAAGACATCCTGTGAGAATATTAATGAGTAAATTACAGTTAATCCCCATAGACATTTATGCATTAGGTTTTGTTTTGCCATTCAGGTATTCAGTGAGTGTGCCCAGTCCCAGGAGAGATAATGTAGTATTTTAATCTATAATATCATTAATTTGATTTGGTGCTGATTTTTTTTTCTTTTCCTAAAAAGAAGGAAAAAGCAATATTGAGTTGTACCTTGTCTCTTAAGCCCTTTTGCACATGTAATAAAACTGAAATATGCTACAGGTTGTGTTAGTGGTATCTCTTTTTGGACACTTTATTGTTTAGAGCTTTTATAAAGAATATCATTAAAGAACATTTCTTTAAACTCCTTTAACATAGAGCTTTTGTGGATTACATGTTTTCAGGATTTACCAGAAAAATCTCAAATTAATCTGTATTGTGGTCAAACACCTAAACTAGTAGACCTGGTTGGTAAACTGGATAAACTGGCTAGTTGAATTGATTTTATTGCGGGTCACCAATTTCAATTCATAGTAGCAGTTTTAAGTATCAGAATAATTCTTTCTGTCTTAAAAAGAACTGAAAAATATTCCATTAATATACCATCAGGTCTAGATATAATTAATCTTTGTTACTCAGAAAAATGATTTCTTTTCTTTGAGGACTTGATATCTTCTTGTTAAAACTTATGTTGACTTACCATCGTTTTATTCAGTCAACTACTAGCTCAGTTCTTAGAAATTTTCATTAAGCACTGACTATTGATCTATTCGATATAGATTTGTTAAGCATCTGCCATGCTCTAGATACTGGGTCAGATGCCAGGATTGAAAAGATTACTGAAATATCATTCTTTTATTCAAGTAATTTATAGCAGAAGGGGCAGGGAATCCAGGAATTAAGATAGATGCACAAAAGGCAAATTTTTAAAAAAATGTTTTGTTTTTTTTTTGTTTTTTTTTGTTTTTGTTTTTGTTTTACAGCAGTTTAGGTTACAGCAAAATTGGAAAGGAAAAAGTTCCAGTATGTGTCCTACCCCCACACATGGATAGCCTCTGCCACTAGAATGGTACATTTATTACAATTGATGGACTTAGGATGACACATCATAATTATGCAAAGTCCCTGGTTTATATTAGGGTTGACTCTTGGTGTTGTATATTCTGTGGGTTTGGTGGACAGATGTTTAGTGACGTGTATCTACCTTTACACAATCATATAAAATATTTCAGTTCCCTAAAAGTCCCTTGTGCTCTGACTATTGACCGCTACCTTCCCCCAAACCCTGAAAACCACTTATCTTTTTACTATTTCCATAGTTTGTGCCTTTTCCAGAATGTCCTATAGTTAGAAACTTACAGTTAGTAGCCCTCCTTTTCAGATTGGCTTCTTTCACTTAGTAATGTGTACCTAAAGTTCCTCCATGTTTTATCATGGCTTGATAACTCATTTCTTCTTTAGCACTGAGTAGTATTCCATTGTTTGTATGTACTGTAGGTTATTTATCCATTCACCTACTGAAGAGCATTTTGGTTACTTCCAGGCTTTGACAATTATGAATAAAGCTTCTGTGTGCAGATTTTGTGTGGACTTTTGGATAAATACCACGGAGTGTAATTGTAATTGTGCATGGATTGAATTGTAAGAGTATGTTTAGTGGGTTGGCTGGCCAGTTGGTTAAGCACCTGGCCTTTAGTTTTGGCTCAGGTCATGATCTCAGGGTCATGAGATTACAGCATGGAGTCTGCATAAGATTCTCTCCCTCTGTCCTTCCCTCTTTGAGCTCTCTCTGTCTCTCTCTCTCTCTCTCTCACTCTCAAATCTTAAAAAAGAAAAAAAAAAAAAAACCCCGAATATATTTAGTTTTGTAAGAAACCACAAACTTCCAAAGTGACTATACCATTTTTCACTTCCACCAGCAATAAATGAGAGTTCTTGGTGCTTCAAATCTTCATTGGCATTTGGTGTTGTCAGTGATCTGGATTTTGGCCGTTCCAATATCTCGTTGTTATTTTAATTTACACTTCCCCAATGTATGATGTATGGTCATATATTTATTGTCATCTGTCACTTCTTTTGTGAAGTTGTCTCTTGAGATTTGGGGCCTATTTTTCCATGGGGTCGCTTGTTTTCTTATTGTTGAGTTTTAAGAGTTCTTTGTATATTTTGGATAATAATCCTTTATCAGATGTCTTTGCAAATATTGTCTCCCGGCCTGTGGCTTATCTTTTCATTCTCTTAATGCCTTTCACAGAGCAGAAACTTTTAATGAGGTTCAGCTTATCAGTTTGTTCTTTCATGGATCATGCCCTTGGTTTTGTACCTAAAAAGGTATTTACCATATCCAAGGTCCTCTGGATTTCCTCCTATGTTATCTTCTAGGAGTTTCACAGTTTTATGTCTTACATTTAGGCCTGTGACCAATCTTGAGTTAACTTTTATAAAGGATATAAGGTCCTGTGTGTAGGTTTACTTACCTTATATTTGAATAGCACTTTGTCATAAACATTTCAAATTCATTTCTTTTAACCTTCTTTCAATCCTAATTTTTTGAAGTAGGTGGCATCTCTTATTTCTTTATTAAAAATAGGAAATTTAGAGCAAGTTGGTTGTACCTGGGTACTAGGTGATGGGCAGTAAGTTTGGAAAGATCATTTGAGCCCAATCCAATAGGTTTTGAAAGCCAGGCTAAGAAATTTGTTATTCAGGAGGAAGTTGAAGGCCACAAGTGTTTTGACAGGTGAGTAACAAGGTTAGATTTGAGCTTTAGTGTGTCCTACCCAGCCATGTTGCTTAGGCTGTATTGGACAAAGAAGGACTGGCCGAGACTGGTAAGAGGCTGTTCGCAATAGCCTGAGCTGGAGGGATATGGTCTTGTGATCAGAAAGGTAGCAGTGACCTTGAGTAGCAAGGAAAAAAGAGAGATTCATGTTCAGAAGCTGAATGGGGAGAATCTGGCAGCTTACTTATGAGGCAGTAGCTTTCAAGCCGAAGGCTGGAGTCCAGGGCATTCCTGAGGCTTCACCTTGGGTGACCAGGAAACTTGGTTATGCCAGAAATTGGAAAATCAGACAGAACTGATACAAAAGTCAAGATGATGATTGGTTTGGGACATGTTAACCTTGAGGTACAGGTAAGATATCCAATCCAGGACTTTAAACAGACATTTGTAAAGGTGGTATTCAAAGGATAATACAGCTGTAGTGGAAGATAAAAGACTGAGCAGTCACACCAGCAGTCACACTGTATTGTGGTGGCAGGGGCACTGGAAGGAGAATGTGAAATCACCAGGGTAGAGTACAAAGAGGTCTGAAAGCAGAACCTTAAGAAATATCCAGTGTCTCTCTCATAGGAGTGAGAAGAGTAAGATGACAAGGAAAAGGAGTAATTGGAAACATAGAAAATCTCGGCTACTAGGTATCTCAAAAGAGAGTCTTAAAAAGAAAGAACAAGTCATTGGTATCAGATGGAGCTGAGGGGTTAAAGAGAATGAGGCTGTTGCCTTTGGTAAAAATAGTTTGTTGGTGACCTTTGTAAAAGCAGCAGTGAGTACTGGTGATGGGGGATGTGTTTCAGATTACAGGAGGTGAGTGAGTAACAGAGTCAGCAGGGGTTCCTCAGGAAGGACTAGAAATTGGCAAGATAAAAATGGGGCAGTTGTAGGAGGGGTAAGAGGCAGTGAACATGCTCTAGTGGGAGAGGTGAGTAAACACAATAAATGAGGGAACAGTTGGGCTGGTAGTGGGTCCAAAAAGCAGGTGAAAAGTGGGGGAATCAGAAGATGAAATTGATCAGATGGGATTTTTGATTGAATGGATCTGACCGAGAGTAGCCGTATCCCACTCTTCCTTTGGAACTATATCTAGAGAAATTCTGTTTGGGATGTAAGGTAGTATATAAATATGAGGTGGTATTATTCAAATTCAAGTCACTTTAAGCCATTACGCTATTTCCAAACTGCAAGAGCAATCAGTCTTTAATAATGTAATTCTGAATTGAAAATCATTTGAACATAAAGTACTCTAGCTCTATGAATGTGAAAAGTGTTGTTAAATGAAGGCCAGGAACTTTTTTTGTGGCCAGCATGTAAATGTGAATTATCATTTACAAAGTAGAAGACGGTGTATATTCTTGGAAGAAAGAAAGGAGTGTTAAAATAAGTAGTGATAGAGCAAAAGCCAGAAAATGAAAGGCAAAGGGAAGTGTAGATAATTCATATGAATAATTGTGGGATATTGTTTTTCTTTGGCTCTCTTCTTTCTTCTTTCTTTTTAACAGATAAATAGGATAAACCTTTGTCGTTAACCACTTTATATTATGAAGTTAATAGTTTATGGCATTTATTGTATATTCTTGTATCAGTTATAGCATCCCAGCAGGAAACAAATGACACACTCAAAACAGATAATTGAAGAACGTTTAGTGAGAGACCATTTCCAGAGGGGTGCCTGGGGTTAAGGATGGCGCAGAGGGAAGGTATTGCACCAGGAGCCAGCAGTGTCTGGAAGGGACTGCTGTATTAGGTGTGAAGGGACAGCTGTAGCTCATCTGTGGCTGTTTATAGACTAGTGCTTAAACCTGTAGCACAGCAGGGAGGGCCTGCGGCAGCAGTGACATGAACTGGGAGTGGGGACGATAAATACCCTACCTCCCCTTCCTTCTATCCCCTGTCTCTTGCAGGTGCCTCCCAGGGCCAGAGAGTAAACGGAAGCCACTGGGCAAAGCAGCCCAGATGAAGCACTCTGCAGACATCAGCCTCCTAGGGCGCAGGGAGGGGCCTGTGGAACAGAACAGTGGGCTTGGTTATTTCCAAACCTCTTGCTTTTCAGCCTGTGTTCTACCTCTTTAAGATTGCCTTGGACTTCTCTTAATCACTTCTGATTGGGAGAAACCTCAGGAAATTGTCCTGGACTGCTGAAGCAAACCCTCTCTGAGCTCACAGCACAGCTGAAGAGTTCAGAACACGTTGGAGGGTGGGGGGAAGAAGCACAGTTCCTGGCTAAAGAGCTTGGACTGTGGAGTTTGGCTGCCTTTCCTTGAATCTTGACCCTGCCACTTAATAACTGTGTTACCTTGAGTAAGCTGCTTAACCTCTCTGTGCATCTTTCCCCTTCTGTAAATGGAAGTAAAAACAGCACGTTACAAGAATTAAGTAAGTTAACATGTAGAGTGCTCTGAAAGGTGCCTGGTACCACAGCTAAAGTCAATAAAATATCATTTGCTATAAGGCATACTATCATTATTATTTGTAATGATAAAGAATTATACACTTTCTTCACTGTAAGTGGGGTATTTTTTTCTTTTGCTTTTTTCAGATTCATTGCAAAGTTTTATGTTATGTTGTCGTCTTCTCCCAACTACATTCGTCACCAAAGTGAAGGCCTGGGTCTCTAGTGCCTACTCTCACAGTTAAACAGGGAAATCAATAGGATGGTATGATTTGAAAATGATCTTAGAAGTTCTTCTGTGATAGTTTGAAGTTATACTTACTTCCCATACACAATAAGAAATTGAATGTTGTTTGAGAAAGTTACTCCTCTACTACCCACCCTCTTCCTTCTTTTTCCCCTTCCAGCCAGGTGGGGCTGGAAATCCACCTCCTGGATTTTGCAAATAACTTGAATTCACTTCTTGAATACAAAAATGGATCAAGGTGTAGGCCAGAAATGTATTTAGCTTCATAATTTCAGCAATGATGGGGTTTGGAAAGAGATATTATGGAAGATGAAATAATACTTGTTTTTAAATGCCTCCAGAAGAGCTTCAAGCATTGTTACATGACTTCTTACTGAAAGATTTAAGGTCCTAGAGTCAGGAATTTACAGTTTGCATTGTCTTACTCTCAGTTAATCAGATTTAATAGATCTTTGTTCTTCTGTGGGGTTTTTTTTTCTTGACAAGCACTTTATACATTTTTAATTCTCAACAGTCTCTACTCTTAGATATTCTTGTTCCAAAAGAATGTATTTGTTAGAGAAAAGGAAGGGTGAAGAAGAAAATGATTGGTGCCAAGTGCTTGAATGATTCGGAGGTTGTAAAGATTATTTGGCCTTTCTGGCCTATCTGTGGAAGACTGGTCCAAAGCAGATATGTTAGGACAGTTTCAAGTCCTCCCCAGTTATTTCTTTACTCAGTATTTATTTTAATTTCAAAATAAATTAATAAATGATGTTATGTAAGAGATAACTAATGATTCCTTGAAATATATTTGAGTGGTATTCACTTCAAACTTATAAATTAGAGTTTACTTGGAAAAAAATTCTTGAAAATTTGTTGTAAATATGTTGTAAAAAATCAGTTTCTTCCTACAAACTTTAGAATGTTAAGGTAAAATACCTTAGCTTAAGATATTTTTGAAAGTAGGAACTTAAAATATTTTCATCCGTTTAAAGTTTGCTTTAAAGTTCTCTGTCACCCCCAAACTCTTTCAGTTTTGATTTCTCAAACTAATTTTTTTTTAATCATGAAGTTAAAGTTTGTATATAGACTTTTTCAGTAGGAGCATGTCCAAGTTTATCTTACACCTGATTAAAAACACCATTTCCCTTAACCTGTCAACAACTTAGTTGAGCAGTCAGACTGTATTATTCGATATCTTGTCTGACAGGAGGACAGCAGTCCAAAGAGAAAGATAACACAAATTGGTGCCACACTTCGATAAATAGAGACATTTTATTTTTTCACCAAGCTAATTCAATCCAGTTCAGTTAACTCTTTTTCCCCCCTTCAGGACAGATCAAAAAAGGCAGCCATGAATGACTGACTGTGTCCTGTGTTTGACACGTCAGTGTGTGAAAATAAAGCCGACCACAAGGGAGGGGCTGTGCCTTTAGATTGCAGACAATGCCCTGAGCAAGAGCCCTCTCTCTGCTCTGCTCTGTGCTCTGCTGGCAGTGATAATGGGGGAGCTGGGGCTTGCCGCGCACGACACCCTTTCCCCTTCCAGTGTGCAACCTTTGTGGTTTCAGCATTCTTGAGACTTTGCAGACATTTTTCAGGCTGTCACTGAGCTGTTCTTTATTTCCAGAGGCTAAAGCTACTGGATGTTACATATTGGTAGTTTTGTGATTTTGGTAAACTGTGTCCTTGGCGTCTGTTTTCTAAAAATTTCATTATGATAAATGTAACGCTGGCATTTCTGTTTGTCAGGTCACTAATTTCTTCCTGAGACGTAGAATGATATTTACACAGTCATCATATTGTTGATGATACTCATCCAGTGATCATTACTGTCAATTGTTAATGGGTATGGGTTATGCTACCAGACATGAATTGTCTAAATAGCATTTGTAAAAGAAGATTAAGTTGGTCAGAAACTTGCCCACTGCTCTGAGGGATCGGGTCCAAGAGTCCCATCTTTTGCATCAAGTTTTGCATCAAGAGCCTTTAAGGGCTGCTTCCCACCCATGACCTCATGTTCTAGTCTCTTCGGTGTCTCGAAGCCCCAGGCCACGTGTCTATTTGCAGAGCCCTCCTTCTCTGCCAAACCTACCCTTCATGTAATTTTAAATCCTACTTTTTCCTTGACTTTGGCCATCCTTAGCTAACTGCTGTGATGGGACATTGCCTTCTTCCATGTGATCTAAAAATTAGACTCTTGAGTATGCTCTCCTCCTTCCAGGGGTGCAGCTCTGCATGTGCACCTCAGAATGAGATGGTATTTTATTTTCTGAGTAATCCATGTGTCCTGTCTGTTCAGGGCTTCAGCAGTGCAGCCAGGGCTCACTAAGATCTGTGTGCAGAGAGCAGGCCAAGGGGCTGTGTGTCACAGGTAGGAGGGCAGATTCTAGAGCCAGACACCTTCCCCCCACCTCTTCCTGACCGTATGGCCACACTCAAGCTACCAAACCTCTCTGTGACTTGTTTCCTTACTCTGAAAATGAAAAATCCTACCTACCTTATGGGTGATCAAGATTAAATGGGTTAATTTTGGTAAAGTGCTCAGAATAGTATCTGGCACAGTCTAAGTGCTATGTAAATGTTTCTTAAATAAAATAATTTACTGAACATGTTCTGTTAGTCACTGTGCTAAATGTTTTACATGTTGTTGACTCATTTCATCTTATAGTAGTCTCATAGGCAGGGAGTGTTGCCATCCCCATTTGACAGATGACACAAAGTTAAGTGACTTGCTCAGGGTCACACAGCAATATTAGGGCAGAGTCTGGATTTGAATTCACGCCCGTTGGCCCTGGGGGCCTGTGAGTCACTTTTCTCCTTGAACCACTGTGGTTGGTGTACTGCAGACCTGAGTATAAATCATGTTGTCATTTGGATGGAGAGACATGCAGCAGGATGTTCCTTCTTGACTGTTAGAAAACAATGGGCCAGGAGATGATAGCCAGGAGAGGTTAGGCCCTGGGGACTAACCTGATGATGACTGCCTTGGACTGGAAATCAAGGAGGACAGGGACCACATATGTTAGCAGCTGCTTCAATGGCACTCCAGGCCTAGGTGTGCCATGTGATCATGGCTTTCTGGATTTTATTTTTGTTAATTTATTTTAAGCCGCTCTTTTGTCAGGCTCCTGAGAGCTGGTACACTGACTCTAGCCTGGAACCATACAGGACACCATAAAGACCGTGAATGAGGAAATGGGTCAGCTGCATCAGCCTGCTGATGGGGTGTTCATCTGTGGGTGTTTAAAACATGTTTTCATCTCCTCTTCTGTGTCACCCAGCTCTCCTGAAATAATTTATCCACAGAGTTCTAGCTAGTAAAAGTCAGCAGTCAGTTCAGAACGCTCATACTACAAATCTTAGTCATAACAAATGAAATATTGGACACGTGGGGCATTCTCTTGTGCAGGTACATGAACGTGTGTGTGGTTTTACAGCTTGGGACAGGTACCTGTAGGAGTAGAGATTGTTGAGCTGTTACAGTTGGTGTTTGGACTTTGCAGCCACACCGTCAAACATCATAAAAGTGAATTTTTTTCAAAAGATTCAATTATTAGGCTGAAAAAGCACAGATAATGAGAAAACTGTCCATTTTACAGTTAAGTCTTTTTGGGAGGGGAGGGGGACAAAAAGGTTCCTAGGACAGTAATGCTTTGTCGAGGCTCTAATGTCCAGTACTCTTAAGTGCCAGGTAAAAGTTAAACTTGAATGGCAATGATGAAATATTTACTCATCAGATGACTTTGAAGTTTAGCCTCTTTTTGGTTGCAGTCCCTTCCTAATGGACATGTTTCAAAGAAGGAAACGATTATAGCATTCGGCTGTGATGTTCTCTGACTCTCTGCATGGAAGAAATCCATTGTATTTTAGACCATTTGGATATTTAAATCTTTGGAGACCACTTTCTTAGAAATCACATTAATGGCAGCAATAGTTCATACAACTCTGAATTCATTCTCATTGATAGGATTGTGTTTAAAAGTTAATTTTTCTAATACCTGTATACTTTTTTTTTTTTTTTAAAAAAAAAAAAGATTGCTTTAACTGGTATTCTGCAGTCTTTCCAACTTAAATTTATTGGATTCTCCACAGTCTATATATCTGAAGGGTCTAAGGTGAGTGAGTGCATGTATATAATGTGATAAAATTCAGTTCTGTAAACTATCTTGCAGGGTAAAATCACTTACATTTAAAGATCTTCAGAAACCCTGTATTTAGAGGTACAGTTCTTCAGTTCTGATAATAACCGGAGGGCTTTCCTTTAGAGTTTAAAATTGTAGATGCTTTAGAAGGTTGAGTGAGTATTGTTTTTCTCCTGCATCCTGGATTAAGTTTCATTCATCCATGTGATTTAGGACTTTAAAAGGTTAGAAAGGTTCTGTTTTTATGTTTCCTCAACCACGTGGACCGTGCGATACACTTTTAACATTTGTGTCTGTCCTTTGTTCCTTAGTTTTCATATGAATCCAACAAGCAATGAGGACCTCAGGAAAATCCCGGTAAGTTGCTGAGGGGCTAGTGCATTTCAGAAAAGAAGCCACAAGCTGGCCTTCCTTCTGGCATACATTTTTAAAAAGACCTTCATCCTGAATCCCCGAGTTACCTTTGGATTGTAGTTTAATGTGGTAGTGTGGGGGAGAAAGAAAAGCAAAATTCCAACTTTGTCTCTATATACGATAGGGTGTGCAACTCTATAATCTATAGAAATTCAAGCAAATATTATAGTTCTAATTAAAGCCAATTTAGAATCCACATATTTTGTTTACAGACTTTTAAAATTAATGTGAAAGTTGTGTGTCAAGGTCAACATTATAGTTATGAAATAAGAGCATGTGGAGAAAATGAACCTTTTTTGTTGTTGTTGTGGCAAAAATCAAAGAATAAAACTGCCTTGTTAACATCCAACAATGGGAAAAGCATCCTGGCAAGAGATCTAGTTAACCAGGAAAGGCTTTGAAAGAGCCTTTAGGACACTTACCTTCTTAGTCAGAACAAAACCAAATATATTAACAGACTTGGAAGCGACCAACTGCATTAACTCACAGATTTTGCAAGGACTATTCAGATATCTCAACTTCATTTTATTATTATTTGAAGTCCAGGTTTGATTGTTCAGAGTTCCACTGCGTCCACAGTCAATTCTAAATGCATCAAACCTAGAGAGTAAGTTACTTTACAAAAATATGGGCACATGTTCTTGGTAGAAAACTGACTTCTCACTGAATAACAGAAATAGAGCCTTTATTCCAAGAGGCTGGTGGTTGCTGTTTGAACCATCTGTCCCTAAAGTGTGTGTGATCCAGATGTAGAATAAGAATCTTTTAAAGCAATAACATATCAATTTTTCTATGATGTGATAGAAATGCCTAGAAGTCACTGTGGTGTGGTGTATAAACCTTTCTAAATGTAGTTATTTGTACTTAAAATTGTAGAAAACATTATAGAAGCAGAGGACTTTGTACTGCGTTTTTGCTGTTTTATGTAAATGATTTATAAGTTTTGATGTTTCATAAATACTCAAGTCTTTAGAATATGGCAGTCTGGCGAGAAATGTCAGAATATATGAAGTCAGCCTTTGATCAGATAGTAAAATGAATTCTATCAGGCGGTTACTTAATCTCAAACAAAATGCAACATCAAAAAATCGATCTAATGTGCAGCCATTGTTTATGAAGTCACCTTAATTACAATTTCTCTGTGCTTGTAAATGTACTTTTCCCAATCTTGTAATTTATTGCTGTAAAAGCATCCTTAGAATTCTTTAAAGAAATAAAATGTGAAAATTGTTTTAGTTAAGGGATTTAAAGGTGATAAAAGAATCCTTGATGTGTGATTATTTTTCTCTGGAATACTAACTATTCTAAATGACAGTGAAAGGATTACTAGGTGTTGTTAATTTACTGCAGGATACAATTAAGAGGAGAAAGCTCATCCCTTCTACAGAGCGTTACTGAGGAAAAGTATTTGAGCAATTTTTATGTTGAAGATTATAAGATGTTTGAAGTAATTTACATTAAGTTCTCCAATAATAGCCATCCACCAAGTTATTTTTTTCCCCTTCTGGACGTAGTATTTTGTAATTAAGTTTGTATGTCTTACATGCTAATGCCAACACCTGTCTGTGAAAGCACAGTGTTTAAACAGGAGCAGTAGCCAGTTGAAAGGGCAGTGCGAGCTCTTTAAGGCCTAATTAAGAACTGAAAGGGAGATGAAGGCAGTAGGACAAAAGATGTGAAAGTAGCTGAGATGATATTCCCAGAGCAAAGTTCCTCATTAGAACAATAATGAGATGATCAGAGAATGCCAAGCCTTCATCTTATCTCTCTCTCTCTCCTCTAGCTGCCTTGGATGTCAGTTAGTACCCCACCAAGATTTGGTTACCAGGACAACCTGTCTTTAAATCTCCAGTTATTTTGAATCCTGATAATTTGCTTTTGTTGAAATTTAAATATCGCAAAAAATATACATTTCCTAGTTTAAAAGGCTAGGCTATGTGTGAAGTAAAAATAGATCACTAGTGATTCTCTGAAGTCTTCTGTACAACTCTGTTCTTGAAAATTAGGAAACTTCATGTAATAATTCTAACCAATCTCTCACCTACTCCCTATTTTCTGATATCTGTGTATGGCAATTTTTAGCCGAGGTTCGGTCTGGAATGACAAAGGATTGGTTGTGAAAGGAGAAGAGAGAAAACAAATTTACATTGAAATTCAAGACATCTTAAAAACACATGTGCTATCTGTGCAGAGTGCCAGGGGAGTAAATACCGAGTCCTCCGGAGTCCCACTGTAGGTCATTTGAGTTTCTACCAGTTTGGAGGTTTCTCAGTTTCAGAAGTTCTTCCAAGAACAGTATTATAGAAGTATCTTTTGGAAAAAGAAGTGATTTTTGTATTTGCTTGAGAGTTTTCTTCTTCAAGCAAAATAATTTTTGTGACCAGAAAATGGTTTAATTTCCTATTCTATGGATTAATATTAATCTTTATTAGTTTATTGGGAACTATATCAACAGAAGGGGCGGTACATATGTACATATGTACATATGTATTGAGTATGTCAGTCAGTTGGAGAATCTTACGCCTAAAATTAGAAGGATTAAATAATTGCTTTTCAAATATGAGATAAAATCTGGAACTAAGCACAAAACTGTTTTTAATTATTTTATATTCTTTTCCAGAATATAGTTTATAGTACATGTGTTTCTAAGATGTTTTCCTGCCTAGAAACTTGATGCAGAAATTTGGGGGAAAATTTTCACATAAAAGGACAAATGGAAAATGTACTGGAAAGGTCAGAAATGTATTTCCAGGAAATCTGTCTGTATATAAGTATTACATGGTTGTGAAGGGAAATATAAGCCAAATAATGGCTTCTCTACTCTAGATTATGGCTTTAAAGCATTGAACAGTATCCTGGGATGATAATGAATTATTTTGAGAGATTAAATTGTTAGATTGATTCATATCATAGCAATAATGTAAACTGCATATGTCAGAATAAGAATTTTTCCACACGTCTTTCATCCTCATTGTCTTTACAGCAATGAATTTTTTTTTTTTTTAAAAGCTTCAATCACATTATCTTCAATTCAAATTAGTACTGGTGTGTTGTTAAATATAACAATATAAATTATTTGCTAACTGTATCATCATTTAATTAGTTTGGAGAAATCAGTTCATATATGTGTAATTTGATTAAGATTAGAGAGAGTTAGTGTTACTATGTTAAACCAAGAAAACACATAAAACAGTCAACTAGTCAGTAATGAAGCCCATTTAGTTCGATTTCATTAACCACTGCAATTCACACAAGAACACCTATTTTTCCGTACACATTTTATTAGATAAATGAAATCGTATTAGTTGGATGTTATTACTTTTCTAAAATGCAGTTCAGAAAAAAAATTACTTTGTAGACCAGGAAATTTTAGAGTTGAAAGGAACCGTGGAGAACATCTCATTTATCAGATAAGGGAAGTGAGGCCTGGACCGGTATCTGTCTCAAATCTATGCAGAATTACTTAGGTTACAGTAAGAAAGTTTAGCTGATTTTTAATAAATTTTAAAAATGTACTTACCTCAATACTGTGTCTTATCTTTTCTACAGAAATCTGCTTAATATAATAAATGTTTAATAAGAATGTGGCTAGGAAATTGTAAGTTTTATATCTTTAAACTGTTCATGACCAATTAAATAAATTAGTAAATACGTGAATTGTTTGTGCGTGTGTATGTGTGTGTGTATACTCTTACTATTATGAAAGATTGAAAGAGAAGAAAATGTAAACCAACACTTGTGTCCAGAGTTGTGATAAAGCAATATTCTTAAATGCTTTTGAGGGACAAAGATAATACAGCTGCTAAAGTTGCATCTGTTCCCAGTTTCTAATACTAAAATTAGTTGTTTTAAATATAATCATATAGAATGTAAGCTCACTTTCCATTGGCATCCCCTCTCTTCATCCTGTTAATCTGGTGGAGGCTTTTATTAACTTGTCTTTAATGTTTCAGTAGCTTGACAACGACTCTCAGCCCCTCCAAATGATCCTACTTACTGTTGCCATTTTACTTTTCCTAGAACTTCACCCCAGTCCCATCCTGCCCCTGTTTAGAAACCATCAGTGGCTTCCTATTTCCTGTTGCAGTAAGTCTGAAAGTCCTTTAACAATAGCCTCCAGTATCCTTGAGGGTCTGTTGAAACCTCCCATCTCAGCCTCCCCAGACCATGCCCTGAACCTTGCTCTCCAGCCACCATTCTGCCCTGATCACCTGCTCCTGACTCCACTGTGCCTTCAACCCTCTTTCCTCCTTTAAACAAGCAGAGCCCACTGCTTGGGATGCCCGTCAGCCACTTCTTCTCGGCAGAGTCCCTGAAGACCTGGCGTGAGCTCTATCTTCTTTATAGAACATGAGAGATTCCATGGGATTGGGGCAATTATCAGTCCTGAATTTTTCCCTTTGTCCTAGGGAAGGGAATGACTTTGGGAACGTAAACATCAAATTGATATCTGTACTTCAGGTGTTTCTCTGGATGGCAAAGTCAAGGCACCTGTAAAAAGTGACACTTTGGCTTTCCCCGCTGAGCACTAGATGCATGTCAAATAAGTAAATCCTGAAAATGCATAAAGACAAATGTAATCTGATGAAAAAGAGAGAGAGAAAGGCCTTTCTGCATTCACCTCCTAGTCCCTGTTCTCCATCCTCCATGAAATAGATTACCTACAATTATTCCTTAAGAGCAAGACCGATTTCCTCAGTGTTAGGGTTTATTTTCCTTAAAGCCAGATGCAAAAGTTTTGAAAGAAAGTGATAAAAACCATTTCTAAGTTGTTGAGTTTTAAGGATAGAACTATGTATAAAAAGGCATAAAGGTTGCTCCTTAATATTTGTGTGTTCTATCTCATATAATGAAAACTCTAAATCCTATACACCGTGGATGATGTTCCAGTGCTGTTTTGATTAAATTTCTGACAGATATTTTTTCTTTTAATATTAGACTGATTTGTAATAAAAATGAATTGCTTTAATGTCTTTTTCCATTTAGTTTATTATTATTTTTGTGTAAGAAAGGATATTCATCGATAGAATAAGCTTATTAGCAAAATAAGTAGATAAGTGAAAGGAGAGAATGCAGATATACTAATCCTGAGTTTACTTAACATGATTGTAGGTGAATTCTGAGTTTCTTAATGACCAGGGCAAAAAGGGAAATAAGTTATATAGGTATTAGCACTTAGGAGGAGGAATTAGACTGGTTACTCAGGGGAGAAAAAGCTTTGTTTGCCTCTAAATTATAACAGAAGCTACTCCCATGGGGCTTCTTACAAGGCTGCTCATTGATTTAATCCTGAATGCTTTGAACATATCATAGTAAAGTGGAGAAGCACACTTGACACCACTGCTTCTTGGAATCATCTTCAGTCAAAAGCCAGAGTCATAACATTAAACCATAGTCCATCAGCAGCAGTTCCATGAAGGCTAAGCCATTGTCCAAATGTATAGTTCTCAGTAGCTTCCTAGAGTTTTTCCAAGTGTAGACTCTTAGAGATCTTTAGTCTTTACCTCTTTTAATTATATGTGTTACATAACAGTTTATCTCTTCACTTAGTCCTAAATGATATAGTCAATTTCATATATGAGGACATTGTCCACAATGTAAAACATGGTTCTAGAAGGATTTAGAATTACAGTCAAGGCTATGGTGCACCTGCCCTAGTTCTTGCCTCAGGACTGGCCAGCCATGGTGTGAACTGTTGTCTTGGTTCTAGGCAAGGGCACAGAAGAAGCTTGATCATAATTTGAAAAATCAAAAGTTGAAGTTCAAAATCATTCTTAACTTGCCCCCCACTGCCATGTTCTGTCTCCTAAAATGACCCATCTTTCTCCTGCTCCAGGACAGCAACCCTTTTGATGCCACTGCAGGGTACCGTGGTCTGACCTATGAGGAGGTCCTACAGGAGCTCGTGAAGCACAAGGAGCTCCTCAGGAGGAAAGACACGCACATCCGGGAACTCGAGGACTACATCGACAATCTCCTCGTCAGGGTCATGGAGGAAACACCCAGTATCCTCAGAGTGCCATACGAACCATCCAGGAAGGCTGGCAAGTTCGCCAACAGTTAATAAGCCAGTTGTACGACATGTGTGATGAGGGGCAAAAAGGAAAGAAGAAAGAGCAAAAGAAAGCAGAAAATCTTGGCACTGCAAGAAACTACATTATCAGGCTTCATTACATACTCCACTCCATTGCAAAAAGTTATTTTACCTGTAAATATTAGCAGGGACCATCAAGAGTGACCTCTGAAGTGAGCTAAACAATTTAAACATTTAAAGTGAAAACAGGCAAGATTCCCAATGAATAAGCAGTTCTTTAGGATTCACTTAGGTGCTGGCACTGGGCTACTAACCTGCCATAGGCCTAGGGACAGCTTCAGAAGGATGTGACTTATTATTCCTCAGGAATAGAGCTCATAAAGCAGAATTGATGCTGTAGCTGGTTTCTCAGAAGTCCGTTTGTAGACATAATTAGCTGCAGGAATACCGTTCAGTATAACACTAAAAAAAAAAAAAGTTCATATTTTATATGCATATATATGTACATGAATGTATGTTCATGTATCTTTGTATATAAAATACATGCATATACCTCATAGATACATGTGTTTTTAGAACATTTAAAAACAACTGATTGCCTCTAAAATTAGGATACCAGTTTCTTAATTTGAAAATCTATGTGTGCTCTATCGATGCAGAACAAATCATCATTGCTACTAGCACAGTTTGTTATAGGGAAGCTGCTTCAGATCACTCTTGACTTGGCAAATCTTCGTTTCAAAATGAGCTGCTCCTATATATTATTCCAGCATCAGATGTTTGCTCTTTTTCTCAAAGGAATGATCCAAAGGGTTTTGGGTTTTTTTGTTTTTTTTTTTTTCAAAGCATGACATGTTATAGGAAACTTGACTAGTGTCACAAGAGTACGAATTTCTTGAGTGAATTTTTTATCTTAACACTTGAATTCTGTGTAAGTAGAAGAGAAGCTAATATAGTCTGTTTTGTTGAGATTCTGAATGCCCTTAAATCCCTAGCAAAGAAAATATTAGGAAGTTAGATCTGAAAGTAATTCTAAGGGAAAAAAAGTAGGTGATCGTCTGATGCCTGATAACCCAAAGCAATGGGCAAATTTTAGGAATGAAGAATTCGGCTTGGTTTCAAGTTACATAAATAATAGAACAGATGGTTGCATTTGGGTCTTGAACCAAAATAAGAGCCATTGAAGGAGGAGTGAATTCTTGGAACAGAACTTCACTCGCATGGCACTATCTACTATTCTTCGGCCACCCTTAAGAATTGGTTAATTACAAAATTATATGTACACTCTTTTTATAAAATCCACACCCCCAAAATATCAGGCACTTGCGTGAATTATCTTGATATATTTGTACTGAATTAGCCTGGAATGTAAAGTGAAAACAATGGTACGAAAATATTACTAATCATCTATTTTTTCCCTTAAAAATCTAAAATACTTACTATGAAACACTGAATCCGTGTCTCTGGTTTTAAATGGAAAAATTCACCTGTATATGGAGACATGTATTCTCCAGGCTTTTAATGAACTGCATTTTTGTCTAATATTTTTCTCCACAGACTTTATTGAAAATTCAGTACAAAGCAGAATAGTTTTGCTCATTTTAATATTTTGAATCAGATAATACTTGGCCAAGTGTATATTCATGAGCTAAAATTGCTCGTTTGTATTTTCTGAGTTTCTTTAGTTTTCCTATGAGAGCATACATTTTGAAATTCTGAGAACTTTTCCTAAATACAAAAAATTGAATAATTTTTTTAAATGAAGTGGAGAAGGAAAAACATCTTTTACCAACTTTTTTTTTCCATTTATAAATTTCTGTAGTAAACCTTAAAATCTGGTTTAGAATGCTATTTTCTCATTTGAGGTCTTAGTAATTATTATTTTCTAACAGGGTGCCATTTTTAGTTAATATGTTATTAAATATTACAAAATTCTTAGCACTTTTTTTCTGTTGGTATAACTGAAACTCTTCTTATACTTTTTAAAATACTAATATCCATGCGTTTTCAGTATTATGACAGATTATCTGGAGATATTTTAATATGCTTCGGCCAAATTTGTTCTTTATAAAATGAACCAAGATGTCAGTTTTATATTGGGGATATGTTTTATGTAAATAGAATTCGTTATAAAGTATTGTTCAAATACTACTATTCTTTTTATGAGGAAATTCATTTCTAAGGAGAGGCTCCACACCAGGATGAGACTGTTAAGGATTAGATTTATCAGACGTGAATGATTTGGTTATAACTGAATCAATATTTTTATCTTTCAATCTGAGACAAGAATTGTACTGAAATCTGAATCTGCACTTGTCACTGCCTGAAAATGTTCTGCAACGTTTATGAACTTCCGCTCATGACCTAGAGTCAAACGTATTACATGTTTTCATAATTGGTCCACATAAAACACTCAAACCAAAAAGTAAAAATGAATTCTCAAGTACACATGTCTGTGTTTCCTGTATTTGGACAGAAGTGCAAACAGAGTAATTTTAGTTTCTTGCATTATAGGGGGAAAAAAGCCAAAAAAATCACCTTCAGTTAATTTCTCCAAAATGTAACTTTCAGATATTCTAATGGCATATTTTGTTAGTAGTTTAGAAATAGAAATAAAAGACATGCACTCATTAAATAATGCACACAGCACAGTAGACTTAAAACATTTTGCTTTTAGGCTTAAAACAATGCATGCTGAAGAATATTCCCATTGTAAGAGAATTTTTTTAAATCGCAGAATCAATATTTATCCTGAACCTATCTTAAGCTAACCTATCTCTGTTACTGATTAAAGTATTTCTGCTATTATTTTCAAAACAGTATTGTTTTACAACCATTTCCCCTTCCAGTTCTAAAATTTGGCTTTGAGAGTATTGAATATACTGTCCTACCACTTAGGCTTCGAGTTTCATTTACCAAATACCAGGGTTATATCTTAGAATTGTATATAAAGTGACTTGTCACCCATTCATGAAAAATGTTTGAGTATTGCTTTTTGCTGCTATATTGTGCATTGAACCTAGTTTTGCCATCCTCCCATGAATGTAGTATTATCCTTAGATTAGGCATAACTACATCTATTGCTTTTGGCAGTAAATGAAGATTTTGTTGTAATTTTCCAGCTGTGAAAATGTTGCCTTGTATTTAAAAGGATTTCATGAATGGAAACCTAAGTAAAACTCAGCTCATTAGTGACAGACTTGCTTTCCTCACATCCTCCCTTCACCTACTCCTCCACCCTCACAACCCCTCCACCACCACCTACCACCCCCACAAGGGTGCTTATTCTTGAGCAAAGAGAATCTTAAAAACAAAAACAAAAACAAAAAACCTGCTGTCTTTAATGTATCTAGTAATTGTTACACTAGAGCTTTTATTTTCCTCTGTAGCCTTTTAGGAGAAGCAAACTACTTTGGATTTGTAATTCAAGCAGAAACTTTTTGATGTCCATGTACTCATACGTCTTATAGATATGGTAGGTGTTGTGTGTGCGCGCGCGCGTGCGTGCGTGTATGTATGTGTGTGTGTGTAAGTGAAGTATAAAGCATGCTCATTCACTCGATCCTTTTGAAGTAAGAGGTAAAGGACCACAGTGCCGCTGGTTCATGGAGATGTAAGGGTCTGTCAGCACACATCGAAAGCCCCCGTTTTCACAGATTTATAACTTTAATAATCCAGATGCAATCATTGGAAGTATTTAATATGCAATAGGTAGCACCTTAACTAATTAATCTGCATATGAAGGGTTTTCTGATGTATTTAATAAGAAGTGTAGAAGCTTTCAAGCATTAAACTAGAGTTGACATTTTATTTCATTTATTTTCTGTGTCGAAAATTTCCACTCTTAAAATGGAATGGAAGTCTGTAAAAAATGATACATTGGACCTATTAATCTTTGAAGCTTCCAGGTGGTTTGTATTTTGAGGTACAAAAAAAAAATGCTGCAGATCTAGAAGTGTATATATATTTAGCAGGTACTTGAAAGATAATAAGCATTATTTATAACTGAAGAGTATTACATCCTATTAAGTAAAATGCTCTGGTAACTTGTATACATTCTTGCAGGTACGAACCCAAAAGTCTGTAAGCATTGCATAATGTGACGGTTGTATAATTTATGTAATCTGATGCATGAATCAGAATTTTTATATAATATATAACTATCAATTTATTATAGTTGATTAAAGTGTTTAATCTTAATTCAGTTGTCAGTGATTTCTTGTTGCAGATAAGACTGCACGATGCATGCATTTGTACATGAGTCCTGCTTGTCTTTGAAAAATATGTAGGATGCCTCTTCTTTGATGTATTGCAGCCGGTGTATCGTAAGACCTGCAGACTCACTTCCCTATGAAAGTAGTTTCGAAAAGTCGTTCAGAGAGTGGTTTCCAGGCCCTTGGGAGTGACATGCTTCAACAGAGATGTGAACGCCCTCCATGTGTAAGACACCCCTTCCGAGGGCTGGAGCTTTGGTTGGGGTAGAAAATGACATTTGAGTATTTGGGTAGAGGCTAAAGTCAATCCAGAATGTTTTCTATTTATGCATTATTTCATTTACACCTCACAACCACCCTGTGAGGACCGCTTAGGCATTCAGAGGACATTTAAGACAACTAATGAAAAAATCTGCTTGTGAAACTCTAGAATTGGCAAACCTGTAGCACTTCTCACCGTTTCTTGTCCCACTCATGAAGGAGTCGCTCAGCCCTCACCCCCTCCGCCCTCACAGCCCAGCGGTCCCTGGGTACACCTGTCCATCCAGGTGCTGGCTGCAGGAGGCCAGTGTGGAGAGGCTCGGGAGTGGATCTGGATGGCAGCGTCTCAGGCAGTTGTATGATCCACATCGGGAGATGTGATCCATATGTAGCAGTTGGGGACATAAATCATATACACTTGGAGCAAGAGCTTTCTCTGCAGGCCAGAACGTCTTCCTGTTCTCTAGATTTTCCCCTTTCTGCCTCTCCCCCACATTTATGTTTCCTTAGTCTACTGAGACACAGATATGTGGGGTAATTTGGGAATAGGGACGTGTTATCATTAAAGTGGCCATTTCCCCCGTAAGATCTGTTGTGATGCAAGGCCCGACTCAGGAATGTTTGTTTAGTTTGTCAGGGTAATCTCTTGTGACCTGGACGCCTAGCATTCTACATTTTTTCCTCCCAAATAATCTTACATGCTAACATGAATGTCATGCTTTCACATTTTTATGCTCGTACAGGGATACCAGCAACATTTTGAGGAACCTATAATTATGTGAACTAGAAATGCTTGATTCTCTTGTTTTACTCCTTTTACCCTAAAATTTGTGAAATTTTCATTTGTTAGACATACCCGGAAGCAGAATTTACGCTGGGAAGCACAGAATCAAATTTCTCTATCAAAGGTTTTCCGTGATAAGTGTATTGCGGTCAAATGTGAGATGTGGTCCAGTTTGTTACTAACATTAGTACCAAAGTTTGCAAACGATTTTTTTCTAATGAATTAGAACAGAGTAGGGGCGCCTAGAGGCTCAGCAGTTGAGCATCTGCCTTTGGCTCAGGTCAGGATCCCAGGGTCCTGGGACCCAGTGCCGCATTGGGCTCCCCTCAGGGAGCCTGCTTCTCCCTCTGCCTGTGTCTCTGCCTCTATGTCTCTCATGAATAAATAAAATCTTCAAAAAAAAAAAAAGTAAAGATCTCACCATTATAACATTACTTGTGTTCTGTTACGCTGAGGCAAGTGACAGGAGAGCATAGGAGACCAAATCTACAGGTCATTTGCAGTTTCCAGGAAACTTCCTACTTGTGCAACAGCCTTACTGCAGGGATTGCAGACTCCAGAGTCAACAGAGCCAGGTAAGTATGGAGCTTAACCAGGCAGGCCAGGTGTAGCAGAGTAGGGATTACAGATCTGGAGAGCCCACTTCTCCCACTAAAAGGGGACGGCAGCTGTTCAGCTCCAGCTTATGTGCCCACATGGAAATGAATGTGAGGCCAGGGTTGCTAACCCTGATCTCCCTAGAGAAAAGGAAAACAGGTTTCTATGTGAAATACGATTTCCAAATGCTAGCAACTAATTCACTTTTTTAACAAAAAAAGCTGAGGGCCACCAGTGTATGACCTCATCCCTAGTCACTGTTTCTGATGTGCCATCAAGTCATCAGAGCGATTCAGACTGGTGGTTTTACCCGGCGCACAAATGATTTTGTGTTTAATCAAAAATTGGATTGACCAAGGGGCATGTGGGGTGGACATAAAGTTTCAGTGATGCTAGATGAATAAATTCTAGAGCTCTGCTGTGGAACCTTGTGTCTCTTGCTAACAACATTGTTTTGTACTTTTAAAAAGTTACTAAATGGGTGGGTCTCATTAAATCTTACTAAAGTAAAGAACCAAGCCCTGCCCCTGGGCCCGATGTACAGTTGCTTAAGAAGGAAACAGTACAGATAAGCCCAAGTTAGTCAGAGGCCACTGCTTTAGTGTCTAGAGCGTTTTATAGAATGTCAGCTCAGGATCTGCTATGTACTCTTTTTGTGGTAATTATGATTTTTCAATATCTTATTTATGATGGTCTTGCCTTTTGGCAGAAATTGTGTTAAAACTCTTAGTGTCCCGTTCTCCCTCCCCCCCCCCAAAAAAAAGAAACCTGGGGCACCTGGGTGGCTCAGACAGTTAAGAATCTGACTTCGGCTTAGGTCATAAACTCCAGGGTCCTGGGATGGAGCCCTGTGTTGGGCTCCCTGCTCATTGGGGAGCCTGCTTCTCCCTCTGCCTCTGCCTATCTCTGCCCCTCCCCTTGCAAGTGCTCACTAGCTCACTCACTCTGTCAAATAAATATCTTTAAAACACCTACAAAACTATATGGCATTAACAATTATTTAAGAAACAACCAAAACAAACAGAAGACAACCAAAACCCCCGAGAAAACAAAAAACAAAACAAAACAAAACAAAACAAAAAGCCAAAAATCTTAGTGTCCCAGAGATCAGTTATGCACCTAATATTGTGCTGTGTTAAGGTCATATGGTATGTGACCATTTCTGGTAATACTTACTTTATATTGACTTGATGTGTTTTCATGGGCTTTTTTTAGGATAGAAAATTCACATTTCAATGAAAATATGACGGCTGTCAGTTCCATGGTTTGCTTGATTTTGTACATTAGCCATTTAAAATTTTACTCTACTAAAAAATAATAATAAAATAAATCCTACTATACTTTTTGACCAGCCAGATCAGGAAAGGTGAATAGTATAGATCACTGGTTCTTACAGTGTTGTTCCTAAAGCACCAATGCCCCTGTCACCTGAGAATTTGTCAGAATGCACATTCTCAAGCCATTTCCAGAATGACTAAATTGGAAGCTCTGGGGGTAGGACCCAGAATGCTCTTTTAATAAACCCTCCAGGTATTCCAAATTCACTTTCAAATTTGAGAACCATTGAGATAGAGCCCCTATCTTTTTTTTTTTTTTTTTTTGGTAGTTTATTGTAGAGAATTTTTTTAAAAACTTATTGTGACTTTCCTTGCCAGTCCTGAATTTGTGAATCTTGGGGAGTTTTGTTTGTTGGTTTTTATTCTTATTTTTTTTATTTTTATTTTATTTTTTTTAGTTTTCTGGTGAGATGAACATTTTGTATTTTAAAGAAATTTAGTCTTCAAGTGTCATACCTTTTTTTTTTTTAAGATTTTATTTATTTACTCATGAGAGAGAGAGAGAGAGAGGCAGAAACACAGGCAGAGGGAGAAGCAGGCTCCATGCAGGGAGCCCGATATGGGACTCAATCCTGGGACTCCAGGATCACACCCTGGACCAAAGGCGGCGCTAAACCACTGAGCCACCCAGGGATCCCACAAGTATCATACTTGATGACACTTCATATAGTAGAATGTTCAGAAGATAAGCACAATGCATCACGCAAAGCAGATACATTATAAAAATATGGATTCATTGATCCGACGTTTTGGTTTGTGCTGTAAGATTTGAGATCGTGACTGAGAATATGGGCCTCCGTGCAAAAATGCCAGAGCACCTTCCTTTTGTTGTGACTTGGCTGTTCCACATTTGGTCAAGGAGGGCAGCATCCTTCTCTGCCTCACAGAGGCCTTTACCTGAAGTCAAAGATACTAGTGTAGAGAAGAATCCGAGAACACAGTTGCATACTGACTGTGGTAAAATAAAGTCTGACTGTGTGTGAAATTGGGTAGTGAACCTTAATAGCACAAGCACAGCCAGCTTATGACTGTAGGTGAGAGGTGCTATTTAATAGGCACCTTGGTAACTTTGCTGGTTATAACCATTTTGTCAAAGAGTTATGAAAGCTTATATTATTTTCACATTCAGAACGGGGTTGAGTTCTCATTTCCAGGAAAATCTAGAATGAAATTGAAAAGTCTTGCAAGATCCTGCATCAGTTACTAGAGACGCCAAGTGATTGGGTTCAAGTAACATTATCTAAAGTAAGGGGGTAGGAGGGAGAGCAACTAGCAGGAGAGCGTTTTATTGGTTTTTATTCCTCGGTGGAATAACGACTAGAACATTAACTGCGTAAAATGGATCCAGAGACATCTGAACACTGGCAAAAGTTGTTGGGTTGGGGTTTTTATGTTTCTATTCCTTTTCTCCATGGAGATATCAGTGCCAAACACCTGCTTAGCCGATTGTGGAAGGGGAACCGAGAGTTCAGGGCATTCAAGTCTCAGCCAGTTCAGAATCCTCAACTTGAACCTGTAGTTTGAACCTCTTTCAGCAAAATTCTGCTGAAGTTTATCCGAAGAGTACCAGAACTGGCCTACGCATTTCCTTTCCTTTCCTAGTTATGAAAGGGGCTTTAATGAGGGGAAATGGCAAGAGAGCCATGGAAGGTGGGTGGGGAGGCCAGGCCCACAGGTAAACTAGTTGCCAGCCTCAGATTAATTTAGGGTCTAATCTGAGACTGTACAAGATGACCACCTGTTTTAAGAAAAAAAATTCGTTTGCCGTAAACAGTGGACTGATCCAATAGTGGCATTTAATGTTTTTATGTTTACATTTAAAGATTTTTTTATTAATGTACTGTTATTGAACATCTTCCATGATTTATAAGCTGTAAAATATTTTAATCCTTGACTCATTTGTTTACCAAGCTATTCACTTAATGCTATATAATATGTAGCACTTGAGACCATCTGTTGGGAATATTTGAATAATATGCATGCTATGAAGATATGTACAGCAAGTAAAGCACAAAACACATGAAATATTCAGGAAGAGTTTGTGAGGACAATCCATGTATTTTAATTTTAAAAAATGTGGACTGAAATCTAGCAGTAAGTCTTTCCAAAAATGCAGCCCACTTCTTATTCTGGGCAAATTGCTCTGCTGAGTGGCATTAAGATGTCATTTTGACTTTAAGTGAATAGATTTTGAATGAAAACATTGGAATTCATACTACTTGGAGTTGTGCTTATATGAGCTCTTCATTAGGTGTGAAGAGGGCTTGCAGAGAGACTGCATGGGATCCATGGTAAGCATAATGCTTTGTGCAGCAGGCCAAGAGGGAGACCGGGACTGGGACAGCGGGGGGAGCTTAGGGTCATGCCTGGACAAAGGGTTTGCGGGGAGCATCATGTTTAATTGGATGGTCTTGGAAACACTGAGCTGGCTGGGTGAATCCTAGGTCTGCCAGGCTCCCTTAATACCATTGCAGGTTGAGGCTATGTGTTTATTTCTTTTCTCCGAATTGGTGGAAGATGGCAACAGATTGGCACCATGGGCGAGTCCTCCAGAGCAGGAGACCTTGTGTGAAAGGTTGGAAACAGAGGTGTCCAAGTCACTCAGCTGCATGGAGACAGCTGGATTCCTACACCAGCCACCTTTTATTTTAGCCAGGAGCGATTCTAAGACTTGACCATTCCTGGGAGGCTAGTTGTGACTTCGGGGTAACACCACTTGAGGAACCATTATGGCCTAGACGCCTTTATGATGCCTCCTCTAAGAATGTGCAAGAATGGTATACACATGAGATGAAATTTAGATCCCACCAGACCTAGGGAGTATCTAGCTGATTGTAAGCCTTCATCCTGGGACTCACCCTCCAGCAGTGCCATCTCTAACTGCTTTCAACTCTTGAGCTTTGTTGCCTAAACCACACTCCCTTGGAATTAAACCAGTTTCTTAGTGCCTGTTATTTACTGGTCCCCAGCGACAGGAGTGACCTCACTCGTGGGCATCCCTCAAAACTCCCAAAGCGCATCTCCTGTCAAAAGTCCGATTAAGATCACAGCAATGGAATTTCCAATTCACTATTGCAAAAATCTCACTATTTTATAATATTAAGCATGTTACTTCAACCTTTTGTCTGATCCTTACTCTTTCAATCTTATTACAGACTCCCTAGGTATTTATTATCATTATCCACCTAAGATAGTTTGAGTCTCTCTCGTCTGTTGATCCCCACAAACTGGCCACTTTGTAAATGTCTCTCTGTTGTCTCTGCACTGAGGTCCTCCAATTTGCATAGTGAATCATTGAATTGAACAGATTTCCCCAGTTACTCTTCAGTTTGGCAATCACTAGTGTTTGGCATTCCCTAGTGGCTACATGAATTTCAGTTTGCATTTTTCAATGGTAAACCTACTCTTATCTTTATTATATTTATATCCTTATTTCTTTGTCCTGACTCATTTGCTTCATCATTTTGAATTATATGTATCTTCGTAAATCCCCTCAGATCTTTCGTGGAATGAGTTATCATGAATACATTTATATCAGATGAGTACATTTCTTCCAATCCTGGCTTGTTCTGCTCCACACAAATTGCCACATCTGATCTCTGCTGATCTCCAGCGAACCCCCAACCCACACATTTATTTGTCCTTGTTTTGGAGTCTAATAGTTATGTTTTAAAAAATATTATAAAAATATACAAAGAATTCCCGGCAAGGAGTTGAAGCCTCTAGTCATCAGAGCCCCGGCATTGACAGCTAGCGCAGTGCCTGATATATAGTTGGTACTCAATAAATATTTGTTGAATGAGTGGTCAAATTATTATCTTTTAAGGATTTTTATTTATTTATTTGAATGAGTGAGAGCAAGAGAGGTCACAGAGGGAGAGGGAGAAGCAGACTCCCTGCTTAGCAGGGAGCCCCATGCGGGGCTCAATCCCAGGACCCTGGAATCATGACCTGAGCAGGAGTCGTCTAGACGCTCAACCACTGAGCTACCCAGTCGCCCCTAAGTGATCAAATTATTTTTACCAAGATCCATATAGTTATTACAAATATCTGTTATGAAATTATAAGTAGTGATTTTATCTTATAAGGGAGCCCCCTCTGAAATGAATGAAAGTAGGGGTTTTTGGTAGGTGGTAGGAGTTGGGTCTAGAGGAGAAATGATTGCTACCAAAACATTGCCCAGGGGAAACTCGGAGTAGGCAGAAATAAATTCATCTCAAATTATAGGCAGCCTATCAAAATTTAATAAGCATGCTTAATCAACTTCAGTATTTTAGTGAAGGCTTGCCATGTCCTACTGTAGGTATTTGTTTACTTGAGCGCCCTGCTCATCTGTATGCAAACTGAACAGAACAAAATAGCTGCTCACCTTTGCTTCGCCACCGCTGATAGGTCACATGTCGCATTCCAGGTCCTCACTAGATGCTCGTTAGAGAAAGGGGCAGGGAGGAGTTTCATAGCTGGCTCTTTGAAATTCGATGCAAGGTTTTACTTTTATTGTTGTATGTGGTTTAGATGGCAGCATGCTGAGATTTTAATTATCTGCACTTTAAAATATTGCAACCATGGTTATTATAAAAACACTTTTCATTGTCTTGATGAAGGGAGGAGCTCCCATTCTAATATGGCTTATATTTGTAATTAATGAGAAAGAAAGAAGCCTTGAGTGGTTCCTAATTGAAACAGGGTGTACATCAATCCACTTTTGCTTTAGCAGTCTTATGGAAATTCTAGATGTAAAAACAGTTTACTTAATTGTATCATGATGCAAAAATATATCTCATGAGGACAATAAGCAAGGTAGGCTTTTTTAACTAAAGTGTTTTATTTAATGTACCTATCTTTCATTGGATAGTCTGGAAAAATGAGTACAGAAGCCTCAGTGAAACAGGGTAAATAGATTTCATCTCCAGTATTAATTGATCAATAAGCATTTATTGCTAGTTGTAGATGTCGGCAAAGCCTCCTCTGGCCTCTCCCATCCATCTATTCATTGGAACCCACATCCATCCATCTTTTTTCCTTCCACTCAACAAATTAAATACCTGCTATGTATAAAGCACTGTTCAAAACACAAATGATACAGAGTTGAGCAAAATGTACAAACAGTGCCATAATCAATCAGTGATGTCTACTAAGGGTTCAGTAAGTCTATGTTTTCCTCTTCCCCACCCCACTTTTAAGGGGCATTTTGAGTCTTTTAAGGTCTACTCAAGTTGGAATAACCAATTAATTGTTATCTTCTTGTGAAGGTAGACATTTATGTCATCTGGTGATACTGAGACTACACAATAGATAATGAGAAATGTATCCAGTATTACAAAGAAGTAATGATGAGCTCACATGCAATCCTTCCATGACTCTCTTAGTTAATTCATGAGTTTAATTTTGACCAAATATAGTTGAAACCTGGAAGATGTTTCCAAGCAAAGTTAAAAAAAAAAAAAGAAGAAACACTGAATTATCTCCAGTATAGAGACAATTCTTGAATGATTAGAGGTAATGATGTAAATGGATTATTGTTATCCTTTTCTTTCTTTTTCTAAAAAGATTTATTTATGTATTTGAGAGGGAGAGAGAGCACAGGCTGGGGTGCAAAGGGAAAGGGAATCCATATGTAGCATCCCCACTGAGCAAGGAGCCCAATGTGGGGCTTGATCTCGTCACCCTGAGGTCATGACCCTAAGATCATGACCTGAGCTGAAATCAAGTTTTGGATGCTTAACCAGCTGAGCCACCCAGAAGCCCCAATTATTATTCTTTTCTGCATTGCCAAAAACTTACTATCATTCTCCATTTGGAATTGGAACCATATCAGTTAGAGATGAAAGATGAAGAAAATATATTTTATTTAAGAAAACTTCATTAATGGGTGCCTGGGTGACTCAGTGAGTTAAGTGTCCAACTTTTGATTTTGGCTCAGGTCATGAACTCAGGGTCGTGAGATCAAGCCCTGAGTCAGGCTCTGCACTGGGCATGGAGCCTGCTTAAGATTCTCTCTCCCTCTCCCTTTGTCACCCCACCCCAATGCTCTCTCTCTAAAACTCTTTTAAAAAGAGAGAGAGAAGAAAATAAAAAAAGAAAACTTCATCAACATTTATGATGCATGATTTCTTTCATTTGGTGAAAAGTGAGTACCAAACTGCCAAATGGATTAAGAGTTGTATATAAAGGAATTGTTTTCAGTAGCTTCTAAACTGAATAAACTAACTGAAAAATTTTCATACCCAGAATTTAATGATGTCTGATTTGGCCTTTTTATTGAGAATAATTACCTCCAAAAGATGAAAACCAAACATCAAAGCAATGGGAAAAAGCTGGGCCAATCAATAAATAGACTTAGAACAACTGAGTGCCATCTGGAAAAAATACAAATTCAAATCCAAACCTCACTCTTTATACCAAAATAAATTCTATATGGTTTAAAATTTTAAACATACAATATTAGAGGCACCAAAAAAAGCGTGGGAGTCTTTGCCCCATTTTTGTTTTGTTTCTTAGTATCAGAGCGGGAAAGGCCTTTCTGTTCAAGTCACAAAACCTAAATTCTATAAAGGAAAACATATTTGATGACATAAAACCTTTTAAAGCATTTGAACAACAAAGTACCATAAACAAAGTCAAAAGGCAAATGGTAAAATGGCAAAAGACTGCCCCACACATGACAAATAAGGTCTATCTTCTCTATCACACAAAGCGGTGCCACACCACACCTGTAAGAGAAAGGTAAACCATTAGGAAAATGGGCAGAAGAAAAAACCCAAATGTCCTTATAAACACCTACAAATTAGAACAAAACAAAGAAGATGCCTTGTTTCACCTAGCAGACTACTCGGCAGGATTAACACAGTGGCTTCCAGGAGAAGGGGACGTGGGTACTCAGGTCATTTGCAATGTAATTGGAGACAAGCCCTTCGGAGGGCAATTTCACAGTATCTTAATTTCTTCAATGCATCCTTTTACTGATCCAATAATTTTTTTTTCTAGAAATTTATCTTACAGATATTCTGGAACATATACAAATATGTGCTTGACAGGATGCTAACTGCATCATTGCTGATGTTAACAAAAAACCGGAAATGGGTCACCGGAAATGTAAATCAAACATTTTTGATATCTCATGGAATACTATGCAGGAATTAAAAAGCAAGAGATCTGTATACAAGTTGATACACAAAATATTCAAGGTACACTGCTGAGGGAGAAGGGAAAGGCAACAGAAAAATATACAGAACTCCAATCATCTTATTAAAATATGTATGGGGATGTGTGTTTGCAGGAACATTCCTGGAAGAATGTATGAGATGGTGGTTACTTAGGAAGAATAGGACTGAGGATTTGCAAAGGAGACAGATTCACTTTTCATAAACCCCTTTTGGCCTGTTTTAATTTTTCATCATATCTGTATGTCATTTTCAGAATTAAATAGGATACATCTTTTGATCAACCTCAGGAATATTTGACTATTATCTGATTATAGACTTGAGCCACTTTTTTATGTAATTCGGGGGTCTGTATTTGAAAAATAATACCGAGGGAGCCTCAAGCAAACCACTGCTCTGCTGAGGTGAGTGGTTTACCATCTGGCCAAGAATAGGAGTCAGGCTCCTCCATTTTCAAAACTGTCAGCTTTCCCACTCTCACATCTGGCATCCAGAACACATGGGGCCCTTCTCCCGAGAGCAGAGTCCCTGTGACCCAGTCTCTTCATGAGGATTGATGCTGCCTCTGCTGGAGAACCACAGGAAAGGTGCTGCCCATCATGTTTCTTAGGGTAAATTTCCGGCAGAAATCAACCCAGGAATTTCTTTTTAAATTTTCTGTATGAATTGGACAGTGAAGTTCTCAAATTGTTTCTTTACCAGATTGCTGCACTTTTTTTTTTCCTTCAATCTTAGCACCAAATTCAGAGTTCAGTACAGAACTGGGTGTTTAATGACTATTTAAGGATCTGGTTTGTGACCAAGACATTTATGAGAGAAACCATGACATCAAAATAAACTAAAGAAATGATCAGGCTTAATGTCACTCTGATGGGAATCTTTTCTTTCACATGTAGGTGAGATGTAGGGAAGGCATGCTTTCCTTCTAGGAAAAATAGCTACCTCCTTGGCAGTATCCTGGCCAAAAATACTTAATTTTGTTTTCTTTTTCTTATTTATTTATTTATTCATTCATTTATTTATTTATTTTAAGATACTTAATTTTGATCTAATAATGAGAAACTAACCAGATGAGTCCAGAAATAGTACATTCTAATCAGTTGTCTGTGAAATCTTCAAAGTCCTGAAAAACAGTGAAAGAAAAAGGATTGCTCCAAATTAAAATAGTTTAATGAGACACAACCAAATGTATCGCTCGGGTATTGGATCTGGAGTAGGGGGGAACAAAGCAAAAAAAAAAGGTATTTGGAAAGCAATTGAGAAAATTGAATATGAACTATTAGTAAAGTTAATTTTCTCAGGTGTTTTGATGGTTATGTAATAAAATGCCTTTTTTATTAGGTAAGGGGCCTATTAAAGTGTTTAGGATGGAGGCATTTTGGTGCTTGCAACTTGTTTTAAAATGGCTAAAGAGGGATCCCTGGGTGGCGCAGCGGTTTAGTGCCTGCCTTTGGCCCAGGGCGCGATCCTGGAGACCCGGGATTGAATCCCACGTCGGGCTCCCGGTGCATGGAGCCTGCTTCTCCCTCTGCCTATGTCTCTGCCTCTCTCTCTCTATCATAAATAAATAAAAATTAAAAAAAATAAAATGGCTAAAGAAAAGTACACAGAGCCAGAGAGCTAAAGTAAATGTAGCAACACGGCAACAATTTGTAAATCGAGGTGAAAGGTAGATGGGCATAGACCGTATATTCCTTTCAATTCTTTTAAGAAAGTTTGAAATTTTCAAATGAAAAAATAGGGGAAAAAAATCTGATGTGACTCATATAATCCTACTGTTAGTAAACAGCAAAAATAATATTATGGTAGTTAAATAGTAATACAATTAAAATTTTAGCCCTATTAAGTGATATTAAGTAGGAATAATAGTATTTAATTGCAGTAGTAGTAAATCGTAATAAAAAATAAAATAATAAACAAGAAGAAGAATTCTTTCTTTTCAGGTTAGATTCCCTTGCTTTCTGCTGACCCTCTGACTTTGCCAGTTACCCTATTCCTCCAAGGGGAGGACAGTCTCTTAGGTCCCTATCAGCCTGGTCCATCTGACCTCTTCTGACAGCACACCGGCTCATGGGCAGTGCCTGCCCCCCTGTGTAGCCTCCATTCCTGCCAGCCTCCTTGGCCTGCCTCCTTACACCTTCTCCTGGCGGGGAGTGTTTCCATCAGGGTCCCAGGTGGCTTGTTTTTCTCAACCTTTGCCCTGACCCCCCTTCGCTGTCGCTCCCCAGGTGTCTCTGCTTTCAGACCTCACCCCACCCCTGCAGCCTTTGTCTAATTAAACTGAAGTGGTGCCACCTGGCAGTCTTCCTTCCTGGGCCTCTTTGGGTGGGTTTTTGTGTTGTTTTTTTTTTTTCTTTTCCTTTTTCCCCTCTGGGGCTGTCATGAATTTCTCATCGGCATCATTGGCCTTTCCTGCCCTCCCTTCCCCTTAGCTGGGGCCAGGTGTCCGGCTCACAGTTGTGATATAAATTGCTCTTGGCCTTTTCCAAAACCAGGAAGGCCCAGTTGAGAGTGCTCCATGCCTTTCCAGACGCAGCTTCCAAACATGGGTGCCCTGGTAGGTGTTTTCAATCATCAGCATCTGTTTTCCCTAGCTAGGGCATGTCTGGGTTTGTGTTACCACTTGTCAGTAGCCTGTGTGGCAAGAAAGGTGCCATCGCTTCTTCCTTCCTGGGGGCCCTCCTGCCCTTTCTCACCCATGTTTGACCTTTTAACTTTCACACTTTGAAATTTAATGCCAAAACCTTTCCTATCATTCTCCTGGAATCCCCGAGACCTCCCAAATAACACCAGATGCAAATAAATCTCAAACAGTTGAGGCCAATTTGAGAATTTTCATACTGGGTCCACCAAAGGAAGGAAGCAAGGCATGGATAAATCTCACCTAGATTTCCCAGATTGGAGCTGTGATCTGGCCAATGGGTTGGACTATGAGTATAGGGACTGTAGTATAAAATATACCAGGAAGAGAAATGAAAACTGGAAAATTGTGGGAACCAAGGGGCGGTCAGGCTAGAACATGCTGTGACATAGATTCAGCCTTAAATACTTCATCAAATCCACACTACACACAAAATACAGGTAGTTAGGTGGCATTGACACTGCCTTCTTCTCTCGTCTCTTGGATATTCTTCCTTCGAGTTTCCAACATTTGAGAAACAGAGATGAACAAAGATAGTTGGAGGATCTGAAAAAGGGAGTACTGGTCCTGACCTAGTCAGCGATGAGCTTTGTAATTTTGTTCAAGTTGCCAAACTCGTTTGTGTCTCTTTCTCTTGTTGTAAACCGAGGGAGTGGGGTGAAGCCTGGTGGATTTGATGACCTGCAGGGCCTCCTCCAGCACCAAAGCTCCGTGACTGTGAAATAGGTTGGGCTGAAGTTTTTTTTGCATTCTTCTAGAAAATGCCTTTTAAACACTGAGGGGCCTTTGTGTTTTTCATAATTCTGATAGCTCTGTTCCGAGAAACCAAACCTGATCAGAACCCAGGGTGAGGATGACAGAAAACGGACCGCGTGACAAGCTAAGGCCTGAGCATGGGCCAGCAGGGCAGTGAATCAACACCGAGGGGTCTTCCTCATTGATCTGAGTCCCAGAGGAGCCTCTCCGCAAACGCCACTGGATGCCCGGGCCTGCGCGGCTGCATTCTACACCACCCGGCCCTGCCTGGTTTCATCACCTCTCCCTGAGTGTTTGATGATGGTAACTTTGATCTGAGCCCGAAACCCCAAATCAAAGTGATCGTTTGTTTAATATTTGTCACACATCCGGAAATTCTAAGACCCAAAACAGAACAGAAAGCACTATAACAAGGATTTTCCTTTCCAGCCAATTAAGGTCATTAAAGAACAGTGTCCCGATTCAAATAGTTGCCTAAGCTTAGAATTAGTGAGTTTCCCCAGCAACAAGTTACAAAAAGAGTCCACCAAATCATGTCGGAGAACAGAGGGAAAATAGAAACGTAGAAATAAAAGTATGATTAAACAATTCCTTTGACACCTACGTAATTTAATCTAAATAGAAGGCAGATCCCACATGTGCATCTAAGCAAGGACCTGAACTTTCGAGTTACTTGGAGGAACACAGGTTTCCCTCCGCTATTCAAAAGCTGAGTGCTCCGCTGAAACCTTTCATAAGCTGAAAGGGAAGAAATAATTAGCATTAATTTGCACGGAAAATAATGTGAGCATTTCCAGACCCCCAAATAAAAAGCCTGGGCTTTCCGGATACCTTGGGACACATCTTGCTAACGGACGCACAAGACAGATCCAGATAAAGCACAGGTGCTCCGTGACACTGAGAGCTCCGGGGGCCTGATGCTGAGATGCCGAGTGTGGCTCAGGGGGGTGAGCTGGGGGGTGCTGCTACCCCACCCAGCTCCCCTCCTGCAGACCCCACAATGCTGTTTTCACTTCCCCCACCCACTACCCTTTCTTTTTGCAAAAGTGAAAATCTCGTTTTGGTAAGTGAAGACAGGAACTCATGTAGGTCTTCCAGAAAAGCAAAGGGGCAAAACGTGAACTTTGGAAAAGGTTATCCCCTGGTCGCCACAGTGAGTCAAGTTGAGAAATCTAGCCACCGTGACGCCCATATCCCTGGGTGGCGCAGCGGTTTGGCGCCTGCCTTTGGCCCGGGGCGTGATCCTGGAGACCCGGGATCGAATCCCACGTCGGGCTCCCGGTGCATGGAGCCTGCTTCTCCCTCTGCCTGTGTCTCTGCCTCTCTCTCTCTCTCTCTCTCTGTGACTATCATGAATAAATAAATAAAATCTTTAAAAAAAAAAAAAAAAAGAATCATCAAACCTATCATTTGACACCCCCCCCATCACTACCACCCCCCATTTTACTAAACAGTCACTTCCACGGCTGTATGGCTCCATAGAGAGGCAGCAGCGATTCCCGCTCTGCTTCCAGAAAGGAAAAGCATTTGGAACCCTTCCAGCTTCTGGGGGCCAGGAGGGGGCGTGGCTTACCTGACAGGTGAGGGTGGGAAGGGAGGTGAGCATCTTTGACTCTGCGGCAGGCCGTCCCCAGGTGTGCATTCTGGGGCATCTCAGTCAAATAATGAGCTCCTGGGTGAGCCCCCCATCTGTAGGGGGAACCTCTAGTTGGCCAGAGCTGACTGTGACTGAGTGGCCAGTTCGATCCACTTCAGAATGAAGGATCAAGAAGCCCATTCCGGGTGCATGATGCTTTTAGTTTTATCTTTAACACAGCTGGTATTTTTGTCTCCCATTGACCGATTCCTCCTCTGTCTCAGGTTAGGAAGAAAGGGGTGTTATTTATTGTGGCCCCTACAACTCCAGTAAGTCAATCAACCCTTACCTACAAGGAGCCTTCCTCATTCCCAGGGACTGAGTCTTTAAAGAAGGCTAAGCCTTGGTCCCTGTCCTGAGCAACCTGCAGTCTAGGATTATGAAATTCAATTTTATTAATTTTAATTGTGAACAGTGTTCTCCCTCACTCTTCTGATCTCTTCGGGTGTTATCATTCTGTCCTATAAATAAATAGCATTATGTTTCTAATATGAATTATGGCAGAGCTATTTTGGTCCTCTTTGTATTACTGTTGGGTTTTAACAGCTCATACAGAACAAATTTGATTGTGTTTATATTTAAACCTTCTTAACGAGGGAAACAGAAGGATTAGATTCAAGAAAAACAGGAGCAGCATTCTGAATGTGTTTAAACAAGTTTTCCCCACTGATAAATAGAACTATCGAGTATCATTTTCAACTAGACTGACAAGAAAAAAAAAGCCATCCGCTCCCCCTAAAGAATTTGTACAATGCTCAAGGCAAGTTACAGCTGGATCCTCTTAAAGAAATCAATCTTTTCTAGTAAATGACTCGTAAGACAATTTAAATCTATGAAGCTTTTCAGTAAATTTATTCAATTAAAAGGATTTTCAATATTTTAGCAAACATTAAATTACTTCTAATATTCTTGCGATGTCAGAACAGAAAACAAAACACAGCGCCCACCCAACAGCCCCTCTCCGGAGCCGCAGCCGGCGCCCACAGCGCCCTGCCAGCCTCTGGGCAAGTCTCGGAGTAGGCTGATGGAAGCTACTTCGGTGCGCTAATGCTGACAAATTTACTTATCATTCATGATAATCACTCCCGCCGCTTCAGGGGAAAAATTTTTCAAGCACCTAAGTACTGGGGGATTACATTATGCCATAAGAAAAGGCAGAAAATAATTTCTGTAATGACAAGGCAACATCAGTCAAGACTCTGGACCAGATAATCATATTATTCTGTTATTAAAGAAGACTAACTTCTCTGGGTCCGGAGTATATTGCATCTCATCCTGGGACTTCTTCTAGAAATCGTTTGAAGAAGTTTACTTTTGGGCACCTGGGTGGGTCAGGGGCTGAGTATCTGCTTTTGGCTCGGGTCGTGATCCCTGGGGTCCTGGGATCGAGTCCCACATTGGAGCCTCCTTCTCCCTCTCTGTGTCTCTGCCTCTCTCTCTCTCTCTGTGTCTCTCATGAATAAATAAATAAAATCTGAAAAAAAAAAGAAAGGAAAAGGTCACTTTCTAGTCTATGCTTTGGATTTCTATTTAAGTAACATTCTTTTTTTTTTTTTTTCAATTGATGAAACATCCTAGTCACAAGTAGGGGTTATCGTTCCCATCCAAGAAGTATATGCTACTGATTAGCATAATGAGCTGACTAAATGGAGGGATACGATGATAAGAAGAACAGTCCTCATCCCTCCCTCCTTGCCAGTAGGTGGAGATTAGAATTTATGAGTTTATAAGCTTTTTGGTGCATAATAGAATCAATCTCAAGTAGGGAGAATCACCCAGGTCTGAGTATGGACACAAAGAGATTTAAAAGTCTTTCAAGCTCCACCCCCTAACCCCCAAAAGGACTGTGTTAGTTCTAGAAATACTCTTTGGACCAATAGAGCCATGAGATACCACTTTCCATTAGGCTGGGAAGAAGGAAGTTGGTGGGGACACAGCAACACAAGCATATTCCCACCCTGCTGGCCGGGGTGGGCAGGTAAGCCCACATACCTCATCATTCACCAGGTCTGCCTTTCAAGGTACATCCCAAGCACATGCTCATCCAGGTGCCTACAGGACCAGTAGAGGATGGTTTCATTGCAGTCTTATTTTTCACAGGGGATCCTGGAAGCAACTGGGGAGTGTTGGGCAGGTAAAACAGGGTGGAGTCTATCCTGGATGCTGTGCAGTAATTCTAAATAACAAAGTTGATATCTACACAGCAAGATGGATTGACTTGAAAACATTTAGTCCTGACCAAAAAATGCCAGATACAGAGTGAGAACTATGTGACAGCACCTTTTCTGTCGGTCGACAATACTTGCGTACAGATAACAGTTTGCATTTTACAAACAAAAGACACTAGTGAATTGGAGTGGTTGCATGTGGTGGAGGTGGGTGATGGGTGTAGGGCACGAAGAATAAATAAATAATTAAAATACAGAAAAGGGGGCTATGCATAGAATGATAGCGCATGGAGTAATGGTGTATCACGAACTGGGTATGATGAACCCATATCTCTGTATTTCAAGTACTGTCCCTCTTCCAAATATAATACACACCCACACATAGACACACACAGGATTGCAAGGTGGTGACACATGTGCCAAATCAGTACATAGAGATGTCATGTCTTCTTTGGCTCTTGCAGTATATATAAATGGTTTTGATTAGTTGCCAACATTTGAAGTGCAGGGCTTCAGCTACTCTTAGAAGATCCAGCAAGCTTGGGCTGATGGTAGCAATCCCCAGATGTGCCTGGAAGATGCCCCATCTGAACAAGCATGTCATGTCCCCATCACCCCAGCCCTCACCCCCCTGCATCGTCGGCTGAGGGTGAGGTCACCTGCCTCAGGCTTTGTGCTAAATCAGACCATTTCTGTTCTACCTCCCGCCTGGGTTGTGACGCGGTGCTGACACCAGCTGCCCTCCCTCACTCTCCTACCACACCCTTTCTGGGGTTTGTTGACCCAGACCAAGTGAAGGAAAGGGAGGAACAGGGATGATTCCTAAAATGTTGGTTAAAGTGATGGAGCAGGTTTGGGCCTTTCGCTGAAATGAGGGACACTGGGACAGCATCAGACTTGGGGGGAAATTCAAGAATCTCCTTTTCCACCATGAGATGTTTCAGGTGACTGCTGGACAGCCAGGCATTGGGGTTAAAGCACCAGGGGGATGCGAGTGTGGACTTCCAGGGAGAGGCCAAGGTTGAAGGACAACCAGGTGGGCATCATCACCAGGAATGTGGCGTATGAAGCTGTGGGACTGAATGTGATCACTTTAAGCCAAGTCCAGAAGTGGGGAAGGGGAATTAAGGAAACAGGAAATTAGAAATAATCTCTGTTGAGATGGGACATGTGAATTAAAAAAATGAAAGTTTAGGAGAATTCCCAAGCTATATCATTTCGCTTTTTTTTTCCCCAGGGCAATAGCCAATTGAATACATCTAAAAAATTCAACACTCAGTGCCAAAACATGCTGCAGAATGGCATGTATAGTTTGGTAGCATTTATGACCGCTGAAAAGAATATTTATGATTATTGAAAAGAATATGCAAAACAATCCAGTGTATTTTTTATGAGTATTTTTTATAAGGCACAGCCTTCCGAGAGGAACAAAGGAGAGTGGGGCTGAGGAGGCGTGTGGGGGGGGGCAATAGGACTATAGTAATCTGTAATATTCTATTTTGATTTCTTAAGATTAAAAGGAATAAATATGATAACGTGTACCAGGCCATACTGCTGGACTCTGAGAATCCGCTGTTGAAGATAAGGATGTGGTCCTTGATCTCATGGGATTTCCAGGTCAGGCGATTTGGGGGTTGACAGCACACAGTCAATGTGGTACATGATTACAAGTGTTAAGTAGAAGAGAAGAGTGGACCTCTGGGAGTCAGTAAAGTCAGGGAATCTACTTCAGACGAGGAGTCTGGAAGGGCTTCCCTGAGGTGGTGAACCTCTACGTGGAATCCTAAAGGTAGGAAGACTCTGTCCAGTGATGGGGGAGGGGCAGCTGGAACAGCACGTGCAAAGGCCCCAGGGCAGATGAGTTTGACAAGTCTTTTCATTCAGTGCTTTGGGTGGGGTTAAGGGAGAGTCTTAATGTTTGCTGGAGACTCAAAAAGGCAGCCATTCAGAGAGGAGATCACACCCACCTTGGATCCCTAGGTTGCCATGGTAACTACATTTGTGTCTCAAAGTCATTCTTGATCTCCTGTTGGTGGTCTCACCTGAGTATTCCCAGGGAGGCGAGGGGAGAAGGGTGTGGCTTGAACAGACAGTAGGGTTCGGCTTTGCTCCATACCTTCCTAGGGAATACCCCATTTTGAAAAATCACTACGAGGATAGGGACTCTTTTTCCAGATGGCCCCACAAAGCAATGACTTTGGTTGCTTTCCAATGAAGCCAAGTCACCCAAAGACCTCATCAAAGGTGGTGAAAACATGAAGTCTGATTATCCGACCTGCGTGAGGAGGGTGGGGCAAGATGAACCACATTGTAATGTGTGTATTTGAAAGATTTTTTTTCATTTATTTGAGACAGAGAGAGTTCGAGAGAGCAGGAGTGGAGGGGAGGGGCAGAGGGAAAGGGAGAAGCAGACCCCCCCCTGCTGAGCAGGGAGTCTGATGTGACATGCGGGGCTGGATCCCAGGACCCTGAGATCACTACCTGAGCTCAAGGCAGAGGCCTAATGGACTGAGCCACCCATGCTCCCCTGTAATATGTGTTGTAAACACCCACGAGCTAGACCCCTGTGTGGGTTTCAGGGACTCCATCTCTGGAGCAGGGAAACAAGCCTACAACCGTCCGAGAACAATAAGAACATTTCAACAACAAATCTCCAAGCATCTGACGCATAAATTCTATGCCGTCCTTATTCTGTGACAGCATAGCTTTTGCCCAGTCTTCAAAGCTACAGTAAAATAGGCCAGGGATTTAGCGAGTTTTCTTTATTTTTATTTGTGCATATGCAAACAGGCCCCAGCCAGCCACTCCTGGCAACTGAACATCTGTGCTCACCTTCCTTTTAAAAATAAGCAAGCAAATCAAATTCTGAAAAAACTCTTTGCCTAGATTATCTTCTCCATGTTTTAGCAATCCTTGTTCACTGGCCCCTTCTCTGGATGTGACAGGTGACATTTATTAGGACTCTAGTGCAGGTTTTCTTATTTGCCTTTTGCCTTTTTTTTTTTTTTTTTTTTTTTGCATGACTTTGCACTTTTCCAAAGTTTCTCTGTAATTTTTGCTTTGGTTCCAGTGTTTTAAGGTTGGCCTGGGATTACTTTGTTTTGTCTTACTGGCATCAGACATTAACATTAAAGAGAGAGGGAGAGAGAGGCATAGGCAGAGGGGGAAGCAGGCTCCCCAAAGAGCAGGGAGCCCGATGCGGGACCTGATGCCAGGAACCCCGGGATCACCACCTGAGCCAAAAGAAGGCAGATGCTCAACCACTGAGCCCTCCAGGAGCCCCTTAACTTTTCTTTCTTTCTGAACTTCTGACCTGAACTTCTGGCTCTTGTGGGCCTCCCCTTAGGCAGCTCTGTATCCTCTTTCCCTCCCATTTTATTCTTCCCAGTGGTTTCACCATTTGGAAAGGTGTCAAAGTCGCATTAACTTTACTCAACACCTAGTAGTCTCTGCGATGCACCATCAGCTGAATTGAGTCACATTAAAATCTAATTACTGCACTAAATGGATTATGATTACATACTCCACTGCTTTGGTCTGTCAAGTGTATTTTCAACAAGGTGAAAACTTGCCTCTTTACCTGGGAAGAGATTTAAAGAAAAGGAATTTACCAACTTTCTGCTAAAATAATACCCGTTTGTTCATTCATTGAATACTTATTGAGCTTCTATTATATGCTAGGCACTGTGCTAATTATTGAGTATAAACTGATGAATAAAAGGAACATCGGCCCTGCCCTTGAGGAACGTAAGTCTGAGGGGAGACACAGACATTAACAGACAAATGTACGGCACATAATTTAAAATTACGGTGAGCAAATGGAGAAAATGAATAGGGAGCTATGGTTGCGAATAACTTGGGGGAACTATGTGGGTTGTTGATAGAGTTGCCAGATTAGCAAATAAAAATACGGGACTCCCAGTTAAATCTAAATTTCAAATAAATGATGAATACATTTTTGGCAGAATTATATCCTACACAATGTTTGGGATTGACTTATGCTAAGAAATATGTGTTACATTTGTTATTTATCTGATATTCAGATTTAACTGGGTGTCCTGTATTTTATCTAACAAGCTGCTAGTTGGGGAGGGGCCCTCTGAAGAGGTGATATTATTTTTTGTTTTGTTTTTCAAATTTATTTATTTATGAAAGACACACAGAGAGAGGCAGAGGGAGAAGCAAGCTCCCCATGGAGCAGGGAGCCCGATGCAGGACTCGATCCCAGGACCCAGGGATCACCACCTGGGCCAAAAGGCAAATGCTCAACCACTGAGGCACCCAGGCTTGAACTGAGAACTGAAGGATAAAAGAGAATGGAGTTGAAATCCCAAGAGTTAGAGCTGGGCATGATCCAGGGGCAGAGTGGGGAGTGAGTCCCTGATTGGGTTGGAGGTGTGGATAGAGGCCAGATCATATGAGGCTTTCTATGTCCTGGCAAGGAGGGTAAATTTTATTTGAAATACATTACAAAGCCTTTGAAACATGTTAAGCATGAAATGGGGATGATAGATCAAATTTAAGTGTTAAAATCATAATCCTGGCTGCAGCATGAAGAAGAGCTTGGAGGGGACCAGAGGCGAAGTGAGGCAGAAAGTGAGATAGATATTACAGTTATCCAGGGAAAGAGAGCTGTTTGGATGGAGGGGAGATAAGTAGATCTGAGATATATTTTGCAGACAGAATTGACCATATTTGCTCATATATTGGACACAGAAAGCAGTGGGGGGGAAGGAATCTAGAGAATACATTGTTTTGAATGGAGGGTCTAGGTAGACAGTGGGGCCACTCCTGAGATCGGAAGGACTGGGAGGAACAGTGAGGAGGTACTATGAAAGGGAAAGGAGTCAAGAGTTCACAATCAGAAGGCTTAGGTTACGCCAGCCATGAGACACCCAATGACCCCCACCACTGAGTCATCCACGGAGCTTCATGGTTCATGAATGTTTCCCACCTAATCATATTGTTTGACACGGCACTTCCTTAATTCTGGCATTTCTGATTCCTGCAGCTCTGTGATGGCGATATTGTATCTGAACCGAAAATGTTCCTCATTTGGCATCTTGCTTGAGCCCCATTGGTTTGTACCCTGTGTGATGTGTCACATCTTGTCTCATACTGTCTATAATATGGATGTTGTCTTTCTTCTGTAAAGCCAGGTTATCAAAGTCTCCTATTACACAGATCAGAATTGAGCTAGTCTTGCGGTTCAGGGGTGCCATCTACACACTGGACTAAAAAGAAACCAGCCATTTGGTGCGTCAGTTTTGGGAAATGTTGAGCCCCCAGTACCCCTGCCTTGGTGCTAAGAACTCCTGAGGTCATAGGCAATGAAAGGCTTCCTGAGAGAGAAACTCTGAGTTCTCCTTGACCTAAGCCTGACCAAGGGACTAAACCACAACCATTCAAGAGGCCAGTGGCTAAGGTTATGGGATCTGGCATCAAGAGACCTGGGTTCAAGCCCAGGCTTCCCTACCAACTAGTTGTGTGACCTTGAACATGTTATTGATTATTGCATAACCCGAGCAACTTCATATTTTACGCACTTAGCATGGAGCCCAAACAAACACAGTATGCGGCCTGTAACTGTTGTCCTTTGCTGCCTTCTTTTATAACATATGATGGAACTGAGGGAATGTATTTGTTAGCCCAAAAATATGTGGTGCAAGCGATGAGCCATGATGATTCTGAATGATGGAGAAGTCAGCACGGTGGTTAAGAACATGCACCCTGGAGTCAGGTTGCCTGGGTTTGAATGCTGATTCTGACGCTTACTGGCTATGGGGCCTTGAGCAGTCACTGAATTTCCCAGAGCCTTGGTTTCTTGATCTTTTTAATGGACTCATAGGTTGTTGTAAGAATTAAATGAGTGATATAAGGGAAACATCCAGAAGAGTGCATGAGGGCAAGATGCCTTTGTGAATACGAGCTAGTGCTATGGAAGGGACACGGTTGGTGGGAGGCAGGAGGAATGGACACTAAATTGAAGTTAGGTAAGTTTGAGTTGTTGCCCTGAGACGACTGGACCTGTTATTCCCCAGCGCCAAGGCACTTGGTAGAGCTGCTGATGGTGGCGGTCAGTCTTCCCCATTCCTTCTCACTTCTTTCTCTAAACCTTTAAAATGACAAAAAGGGGAGTTTACTTTGATATTCATGAGGAAGTGACTGGTGGCCCTCTGGAATAATCTGCCCCTGCAGAAGATGGAATGTGTGCAATCACAGAGTGGAAAAGAATAGAGTGTGTGAAGGGGAAGCAGGTTCACCCCGATGGGCCACTGAACACAAGTCATGGAACAGGAACTGAGGATCGGGACCATTTAGTGTGTGCTGAAGGGTGTCGTCACGGGGCACAGGAGAAGAGGAACAAGGGGGGAATGGTGGCCATATGATCTCAAAAATCATGTGCAGAAGTTTGGAGAAAACGTATGTTGAGGGTGGACCCTCCCCAGAAACGAGAATTTCTCCCTGCATAGAATTCTCACTGACGGATATTACCTTGGTAAAATATCCAGGTTTCAACCCTCCTGACAACCCATGTTTCTATTTGGGTTTCCTGTGATTCCAGGGAAGGTGGTCCCAGCCTCTTACCCTGAGGTGAAGCTCCTGACCTGGTGTAAGACAAATCACACCTACGTTGATCTTCTTGTACTCTTCCCCCAGTAACAGGTTCTAAGGAAGGCATGTGACCCAAGTTGGTTCAATGAGTTCATCTCAAGTCTTTGGTTTGGGAGTTCTAGGATAAATAAGAGAAATAAAAACAACAACAACAACAACAACAACAACAACAACAACTATGTTAATACAAAAAGCTATACACGAATGCTTATAGTAGCTTTATTTGTAACTTCTGGAAAAGAACTAGAAACAACCCTGATGTTGTTTAACGGGTGAAAGGTTAAACAAATGGTGATACACCTACACTGTAGACTACTGGTCAGCCATAAAAGTAAATGAGTCATTGATACAAAAACCTGTATAAATCTTCAGATAATTATGCTTAGTGAAAACATCCAACTTCAAAAGGTGACATGCTGCATGATTACATTTATAGAACATCCTTCAATGACCTAATTATAGAAATTAGACAACAAATTAGTGGCTGCCAGAGATTAAGGGGGGGAGCAAAGGAGAAGTGGATATGACTATAAAAGTGTAATATGAGGGGCATCTGAGTGGCTCAATTGGTTAAGTATCTGCATGTGGCTCAGGTCATGATCTCAGGGTCCTGAGCTGATTGCTCAGCGGGGAGCTTCCTTCTCCCTCTCCCTTTGCCCCTCCCCCTGCTTATTCTCTCTCTCTCTCTCTTTCTCAAATAAATAAATAAAATCTTTTTAAAAAGTATAATATGAGGGATCCTTGCTATGATGGAGATGATGCGTATCCTGACTCTATTAGTGTAAATAACCTGGTTATTGCACTTGCTACAGTGTAATATAGGTTTGCAAGATATTGCCATTGGGGAAACTGGGTAAAGGGTAAATGTATCTTTTCATATTATTTCTTAGAACTACATGTGAATCTATATTTACCTCAAGATAAATGAATTGACTTTTTAAAATGTTCACTGTAACCATTAAAATAACAATGCTACATTATATGTATGGTTCCATGTACACAGTATATATGTACTATTATTTTAAGATGTAGTTAATATTTAATTAGAGGCATTCAATGTCATATGTATATCACTATAAAGCTATTAGAGGATATATTCATACAATGAAATACTACTAAGTCATGAAAAAGTAACATACTCTTGATAGAAGCAAGGACAGAGTTAAATCTCAAAACCAGTATACTTGAAAGAATCCTAATACAGAAAGTATATATTTTATAATTCAATTTATATGAAATTCTAAGACAGACAAAAACTAATCTATTGTAGAAACAAATTAGAATAGTGTTTGTCTCCTCAGAGGTGAGAGTGGGGATTGACCAAGAAGGGTAAGGGTCATAAGAGAACATTCTGGATAAGAATATTTTCTTTCTTGATAGAGTTTCGAGTTATACAGGTGCCTGCATTCATCAAGACTCATTGAATGGGACATTTAAGATATGTTCATTTAGCCATATATACATCTTATCTCAAAATCTATAAACAAATATTGAATTCTAGTAATTTTGTATATTCTTAAGTGATTTGGAGTAAAATGTATCAATGGTTGTAACTTACTTAAATCCTTTTAAAAATGAAGTGAATTGCTGAATGAATAGAGGATGGATAGTTACGAGAAAATGAATACAATAAAATAATGTAGAATCTACTTCATGGGCATTTGTGTGTTCGGGCTAGAATTCTTTCAATTTATCCTTATGCTTGAAAATTTATGTAAGAAAATAAACTGCTAACAGAGGGAAGATATCATAATAAGAATAAGAATAAGAACATAAACCTTGTTAATCTCAAGGAAACCAGGAAAGGAGGAAGAAGGAAACAAAGAATAAAAAGGTCACATATCTGTACCCAGATTTGATATAAATGAACTAAACAGTCCAATTAAAAGATAAAAAAATCAAAACTTGGACTTAAATAAGAACAACCCTATGCTATTTACTAGAGATACATTTTAAATATAAGGACACAAATGGATTAGAAGTAAAAGGATGAAAACAGAAAACAAAAAGCTAAGTGGAGGTAGCAGGACTATATTAATATCAGACAAAGTATGTTGTTTTAGCTCAAGATACATAATAAAATACTACTGACTGGGTGGATCCAACAACAGAATTTTGTTTTCTCATAGTTGTGGGACCAGAAGTCCGAAGATCATGGTCATTTCCTGGTGAGGACTCTCATCCGGGCTTGTGGATGGCCCCCTTCCCTCTCCGACCTCACATGGCCTTTCCTTGGTGAGCGCACCTGCAGGGAGAGAACAAGCTCTTTTCTTATAAGGGCACCAATTCAGTCATGAAGACCACACCCTCAGGACTTCATCTAACCATAATTACCTCCCAAAGGCCCCATTTCCAAATATCATCACACTGGGGGTTAGGGCTTCAATATTTGAATTTTGAGGGGAGTAAAACACTCAGTACATAATAAAAGTAAAACATATTAGAGATTTTAAAAGCACATTTTTTAATGCTAAAGATTCGATTCAATTGAAAGCTTAAGGATCCTTAATTTGTACGCACCTAATAACAGCTTTAAAATATATAAGGAAAATGTTGACAGACCTAAAAGGAGAAATAGACAAATTCACATCTGCAGTTGTTTTTTTGTTTTTGTTTTGGGTTTTATTGTAGGTGACTTTGTTATGAATCTATTGTTTGCGATAGTAGAAACTAAATCAAATTAGCTTAGGTTAAAATTTTCATCTGGCTTCTGGTAGAACTGTTCAAGTTTTTATTCTGTGTTGCTAATTTGAATTCTTATATTACTGAGTTTATTGTTCACTGCTTCTATCAAAGTTATGTGGCAACTATGTTTTAAATGTCCCCTACTTGGGACGCCTGGGTGACTCAGTGGTTGAGCATCTGCGTTGGGCTCAGGTAGTGATTCTGGGATTCTAGGATCAAGCCTCTTTGCAGGGAGCTTGCTTCTCTCTCTCTGCCTATGTCTCTGCCTTTCTCTGTGTGTCTCTCATGAATATATAAATAAAACCTTTAAAAAAAATCCCTATTCTTCCCTTATCTCAGCTGGTTACTAATGATCGCTGTTTTAGTTTTATAGATTCAGGGTCCTCTCGAATCTTTATTAATATGAAAATTTCTCAAGGTTTTTTTTTTTTTTTTTCCCAGTAATGTGAATTAGGGAGAGAATTCTCCTCCAGAGTCCTCTTCCCAGGTTATTTTCCAGCCCAGCAGCCTTCAGGGAGTGCTTCAGCCTTCTCACTGAGGTTGAACACATGAAGGCACCCTACTGGGCCAGCCAGTCCTAATTTCTGCCCCAAGGTAAGCCTTTGAACTTCAAACTGGGGTATGTCAATGGGGACATTTTAAGGCTCATGAAATTCCTTCCTGGTCACAGTGCTTTCTCATAAGAAGTGGAATTAGGAGTTTGGCTTTTCATTCTCTGTTAATCCCATCTGATTAGGAATCTCTACGTGAAAGAGACCTTGAAGTATTTGGTAAGGAAATGACACCATTCTTAGTTTCCAGAAGCAAGTTTCCTTCCTGAGTAGATTTTGATGGCTAGAGTTGGGAGGGAGTACATACCCCATCATCTTACTGGAGGCCTCCTCCTAACATCACAAACATCTATAGTTTGTTTATACTTTTATTTATAAAGCATTTATTGAGCACGTAATACATACCAGGCTCTATGGTTCTCTCTATGGACAAATAAGTTAACAAGACTGGATATTGTCCTTGCCTAACGTGGCTTATGAGCCAGCAGATTTCTTGTCTTTCCCTGGGATCCTAGATAAACTCATTGCAGACTGCAGACAATCAACGTGATCGTTTGCTAACAATGATCCACCACCTTGTGTTGTTGCTTATCCTTCTGTGTCGGTCATACTGTATTCCAAGCCCATAAAGCCCAGAACCATCTTCTACACCCCACTTGTATGCCTAGTCTGAACCACTTATTGGACTTTTCAGTGACTTAATCACTGTGCTGTGACGTCAACACACTTGGATGTCTAAGTTTTTCATTTCTTTTGTTGTCCACTGAATAGCCCAGCCCAGCATGCCCAAAGAAAGGGCCAGAAGAGATGTTCCATCCACTTGAAGTCTTGGTGTGGCAGTTTAATGGTCTTCTGTCATTAAGAAGGTTTTCCCTGAGTGGCAGTAGTGATATGCCTGATGCAAAGGATACTGCTTAGAATTCATGTTCCCAACAGAACTGATGATGAAAAGTCAGAGAGGACAGCATGACTCTGAACAAGCAAATCCAGTGGCAACTAGCCAGGCCACAGTGGCAAGCCACTTCTGGTAGATTTGGCTGCTAAACTTTCAAAGTCAGCTTTGGGAGTGTGTTGCTGGTAGAAGGCACACTGATTGTAGCTGTGACCTTGACAAAGTTGTGGGGAGATTAGCTACCCGTAATACTGGGGGGGGGGCATACTTAGGAGGAAAATGACCTACCTGTAATATTGAATTTTGTCCAGAATAATTCTTCTGCAGGCTTTTAGGGTTTGCCTTGTGTTTCTCATGCTTCTTAATTTCACGAAGCCTGAACTGTAGGACTGGGGCTCACGTAGGTGATGTTTCTGTAGGAAACACCCCGCTTATTGGTCCCAGGTGGCACTAAGGCTTTTGATCATAATGCAACCATTTTTAAAGCAATGCCTGGGACCTGTAAAATTGGTCATTTTATTACAGAAATACATTATGCTTTTGGTTAGAAAATGCCCTTGTTGAGAGCTGCCACCTGATTGGCCAACGACGCACTCAACTTTTGCAGTCACTTTTTAACCAAATAATACATTAGATTTTTAAAAATAATAATTATTATTTTAAAATATTTTATTTATTTATTCATGGGAGACACAGAGAGAGAGGCAGAGACATAGGCAGAGGGAGAAGCAGGCTCCATGCAGGGAGCCTGACAGGACTCGATCCGGGGTCTCCAGGATCACACCCTGGGCTGAAGGCAGTGCTAAACTGCTGAGCCACCCGGGCTGCCCAATACATTAGATTTTAAAAACATCTTTGCTTGTGTGGTTCAGGGAGAGAAAAACATCCTGTACATGTAGTAAGATGAAACTGAGTGCACTTAAACAAGAAAATTATTAAACAAAACTCCAGATTATTTTAAATGATTGAAACAGAAACTTGCTAGTTCATAAATTATTATTAACAATCGTGCCAATGCTTTGCAATTATCACTTGTTTATTATCTCACCATCCCGTTTGATCCTCATAACGGCCATATGGGATGTCATTATGCCTGCTGGTTGGAGGAAGAAAATAAGGTTCATGGGAACCTTATGAAATGATCCAGTCTCATGTGACCACAGAGGTGGATCTGGATTGAGGACTTTTATTCCAATCGGTTTTCCAGATCATTTCTTCCAGGTTCTTCCTAATGCTAATGATCTATAACTCTGGGAACATCTTGAGAGGAGTCTTATGGTCCAAGGGTTCAGAGATGAGTGGAGTTGGTTAGTTCTGGGAAAAGCAAAAGCTTTAGTGGCCATATTGGCAAGAAGGAGGCAACATGAAAGATAAAATAATGAGATCCTTCCATTTTTTTTGTCTGTTCTTTGCTTTGCTGGCTGAGAAGAAAGTGGTAAAACTTGAAGACCACCAGAAACACACCCTATCATCTGTTATTTTGCTTATAAAGTACCGGCCCCATTTAGTGACCAACACCACCTGATCATCATCTTTTCCAGTGGAAATAATTCTGTTAAGAGCCATCCTTCTCTACGAGTGCACCTTTATGGAGCAGACCAGAGGGAAAAGTAATTGAATTTAATAAAAGCTGTTCTCAATATAAAGCCACAGGGAAATACATTTAACTTCAAAGCCAAGATGCATGGTTCCTAAATATAATTAATTGCCTGACTGTTTCTTCCATCAAATCTCAATTTGACAGTAAAGAAGTGAATTCTTTGGCATTTTAAAAAATTTTATAGTAACATGAATTCTCCACTGATAGTTACGGAGAGATTGACAAATGTCACTCTCAGAAATGTCATTCTTGCGATTTATCAAAGTTCCCACAGCTGCAACTTCTTCCCCAATTTGTTCAGGAGAGCTAGAAACCCTGTTAGGTAATCTCAACAGAGTTGTCAAAGGGGAAATTTGGAGCATAGCACTTTTTCCCTCTTAACCTCCTCCCCACCTCCTTCTTAAAACTTTCCTTCAAAAGAAAAAAAAAAATCTTCAGAGAAAATTCTGTTCTGAGCAACCCATGGAGAGAATGCTTCTGTCTTTGGTGCCCTTGTTTTCAAATGCTAAGGGTTGGTGAAACACAGATTTAGAAGTTAGGAAATTTGCTCATCATTGTCTGAAGCCCAGGAAGGGGTGAATGCTTCCAACTCAGCAGATTGAGAAAGTGTTCCCTGGGAAGCAGAAGCTGCAGGCTTGCTGGAGGGACCTCTGACTTGCACTACCTGTCGCTCTTCCAGGGTCAGAGTTCCCTCCCAGGTGACCAGCCATTGTTGTCTAAGGACTGGCCCCTTCCTACTCTCCCAAGGGAGGGGTGAATTCCTCATTCTCTGAATCCCCATAAGGAGAGAAGGTGGATCTAAGAAGGGAAAGCTTATTTCAAGAACTGAGTCTGTGTAGAAGACCTGCTGCCCCAAATTCGTTTCCACAAAGAACAAGCACAGGACATCCCAGATGAGTTTGAACGGGAGGTATGCCAAAGCAACATCTGTATCTTTAGCCTCACAAGTCACGATGAGAGACAATTTTTCACCAAGAGGCCGCTTCACACTACGTTGCTTGCATTTAGAAGTGTCTCTGGGAAAAATAATACGCAGTTGAAAAAGAGAGATGGTGACATATGCATGAACACATGTATTTAAAAATTTAATAATATCAAATTTCCGACCAAATTTGAAAGACAAAAGTTATATGTATGAAAATATCAACTGCAGGGTTATCCATAATAGTAAAATACTAAGAATCACATAAATGTCCAAATGAAAGATATTGCTTAAAAAAGCTACAGTGCATTTACTTGGTAATATAATAATGCAGTTATTAAAATGTGAACTATAAAGGCTGGAAGGAATATGGAAAAGTGTTTATGATAGAGTGTAAAATTTAAAAACACAAGTATGTGCACATAGGACTGCAACTATGTAAAAGAGTTTAAGGGCAAAGACTAGAAGTAACTACTATATAAAGAGGAAAATATTTATGTTGGGATAATGAAATCACAGGTGGTTTTAAAACTTCTACGTTTTATTTCATACCGTGATATATATCTTTTATAACGAAAAAACATAGTAGAAAAGTTGAAGCCGCTGTTAGGTACTTCTTAGCTTCTTGTGGAGGACTTTTAGCTTTAGATGCCCCTTATCTATGCACCTTCAGCCCTAGTCAGCTGTTGGATTTTAGCCACAGGGCCAGAGAGCAGGAGGGTCTGTGTATGATTGGAAAAGCATTGCTTTCTCCATCTGCCCTGTGAGCCAGACAGACCCCTTCATTTCCCTCTGTTCACAGCTCTCTGCATTCTCAGAGTTAGCTAATCCTCAGCTGGCCAGATGGATCAACAGTTGGACGGGGCCTCCTTTGGGTTTTATAAAGAACAAGATTATTGCATGCTTTCTGATGACTCAGTTCCCATAAGGGGGAATTTATGGTGAGCAGTTAGGAGCTTGGGGGACTGCTGACCAAGGGGATGAGCCCATCTACCCACCTTCCCGGGGTATCAGATCCCCAACTAGTATTTCTGGGATGAAATGGGGTGCCCTTGGTCTGGGAGTGTGCAGAAAGAGCCCCTCAGGAGACCGTGCCCATCAGATGGGAAGTCAGCCAGGCTCTGGACACACGCCTCCTGCAGCGGAGCCTGGAAAGGACAGGATGGTGAGCCCCCTCTGAGTCTGAACAGAGAAGCTGTCCTCTGGTGGTGGCCCGGGTCACCTGGCAAGAACAGGAGGAGGAGGCCGACGACGTGGAGCTTGGACCTATGTGCTGAGCAAGCAGATGTTGCACAATATGCAGGGGGGGCCGTGTGATCTCGCTCATGTTCACCTGCCATTCTGGCCTCACTCCCTGCCCTCCACCCCACAGGGCTTTGCTTGGAGTGTCCCACATGACGACCACTTGTCCTTCTGCAGGCGCTTGCACTCTCTCTTTCCAATTCCCCTTTCTCCACAGTTGTCTTTTCATCCTTCTTACTAAAAGGACGCCCATCGAGTGGCTTTCTCTCTCCCCTGTGTAAAGTCTGCTGCTCCTCGATTTGATTATTCTTTCAACTTCGTGCTTGTTTCTATCCAGCAAGCTCTGGGCCATAGAAAGTAGAATTTTTATTTGCTGCCTTGCTTCTCTGCTTTTATTCGGTCTTCCTTCCTAGAGTGTAAGCTTGCCGAAATCAGAGACTGTGTTGGTCTCGCTCACCACCATGTACTGGCAACCAGCAAGGTGCTTGGCACATAGTAGGGGCTCCGTCAGTATCTGCTGAGTGAATGAGTAAGTAAATGTGAGATGAGCCAACGTGGCATTTTCTTCATCAGAGCCCAACTCTGGGGGCCTGGCCTCGCTTACCTCCAGTACAAAGTTTGCTTCCTGCTGCTCATGGCCTCTGTGGCTCGAGAGTGATATTCTCTGAGTCCGAGACAGTCCAGACCATCAGGTGGTGGTGTTGGGGGAAGGGGTAGGATAAAATGCAAGGGTGAACTTGACCGTTGAAATAAAGCCTTGGTGATCATTGCAGAGTGACCTAAAGATGCTTGAACCAATGAGACTTAAAATGAAGGCCTGTAGAGTCTGGGGGACCTCGATGGCCACTGGAAGACAATGTAGCTATGAAAAAAAACAAGGACTCCGTGGAGGGCAGTGTCCTGGAGAATCACCGCTGGACCCTCTAATGCCCAGGGTGGTGATGTGTGTGGAAGAAATGGAAGGAAAATTCTAGCACAATGCCAATTACTGACTTAGTCTCTGGCTTAGGGCTTGCTGCTCGCCCTGCATCCTGGTAGGAGGTGCAGCCATCATATTTCTTTATTAAGACTCTTGATTCAAAGTCTGTTTTCTTGCTTATGTAAGTTCTTCAAGAAAGACTTTTAAAAAGTCTCTGCTAGTAATTTCTCATATTTTTAGAAAATGTGAGGTCAGTGTTACTCATCATTGTGCTCTTGAGCCCAGAAGATCAAGGCAGGAATACCATTTTTGTTATCTTTGGTCAATAAATAGCCCAAACAGTAGGAGGTATCCCCCCTCTTAATTTCCAGTTCAGCCTGTCTCAGGCGTAGTATTTAGGAAGGTGGCAGCTTTATTAGCCTTCCAGTCTTATAATCCAATGGCCAAAGACTCCAAAAAAAAACGATTTTGCTAATTTATTTAGCTCTTTCCATATTGGAATGTTCTAGTTGGTTCCTTTTTGTTTTTATACATTATACTGTAATGGGCATCCTTGGTATTTATGTCTTCGTAAATTTATTTTTTCTCCTAGGAAATTCTTGGTTCCCAAGAATCAACTATAGTAGGAAACATTTAAATATTTTATTATGAAATATAGCATACATATGAGTACATATGACACATGTATGGACTAGAGAATAACTATGAAATTAATACCTGGGAATCCACCACCCAACACATGGGAAACTCTCCCTTCGTCCCAACTGCACCCATTCCCTGACTATCCCTATCCCTGATCTTGTCCTGGTCTCTCCCTCCAGAGATAATCACTCTTCTGAATTTTGTTGAGCCATTCATGCATACATTCCCAAAAATATACATATGTGCATATTTTTATTTTGCATGTTTTGGCCTATATATAAATGGAGCCAGACCCTCTATATTCCGTGACATGCTTTTATTCACTCAATTTTACAGTTCTAGGGTTTAAACATGTCATTACTCTTCGTGGCTGTATAGTATTCCTTCAAATAACTATATCAGTGCTTATATCAATTCTACCATTTTGGAGATTTCAGTTGTTTTAAATTTTTGCCCCATAAGCAACATTGCCATGACTGTTCTGTCCATTTTTCCTGGAGCACATAGGCAAGTGTTTTCCATAGGAGTGAAATTTCATGTTCACGCTCTGCCTGTTCAGACCTAAGAGAGCATCATTTAAATCCATGTGTTCTACAATGAAAGCACAGGCATTGGTAAAGCAGCCTAGGGAAAATTTCAGGGTTTCTCTGACACCTGAGTTGCAGTGAACAGCACACGTGACACACACCAGCTGCCTACCCACCCAAGAGGAAAGCATCGCTCTGGCCCAGGTGAGAGCCGTGAAGGGTCGGGCATTTCCTGAGCTCAGTGGTATCTGAGCTACGTAGCACGACGTCGCTTAGACACAAATAGGCACAGGGCTTTGAGCAGCCTTTGGGAGCAGGACTAAGGGAATGTGCGTTTACTGAGTTTCTCAACTGGATTAAGCAAATTGTCAGGCACTTCATATACAGTATTTTATTATCTCCCTTCATCTCTGGGGCTACCCTTTGACATAGAGAATAGAGTTCCTTTTGCAGGTGGGTAAACTGAGGCTCCTGGAGGTTGAGAAACACATTCAAGGCACTGTTAGCAGGTGGTGAAGGTGGGACTCCAGTCTTGTCTCATCATTTCTTCAAGCTGGTGATAATGCCTGGCCCAGGGCTGGTGCTCTGTCAATATTAGTGAACAAATGAAAGGAGAAAGAAAGATACGGAAGGGGTGATGCTTACAAACCTAACCAAACCCAAACATTGGCAGGCTCCGGCGTCCGGTGTTCATCCACTGAGAGCTGTGACTGCGGCCGCCCTCCCCTGTGCCCGGTCCTTCGCTGCAGGGGGTGACCAGAGCTCTGCACGGCCACCTGTCTTGGGGGAGCCGTCATGTTTTCTGACCTTCGGAATGACCTCCTGTGAAGCAACAGCTGGAGGAGCAGATGTTCCCCTCTGTGGGTGAGGACAGGGCACTGGCTATTCTGGGCTCACTCAGGAAGCCTCCAGACGTTGGACCAGCCCCCTGTTTTTTCAATGCAGGATTTCAAAGAGACTTGTAAAGAGGACTTCCTAATCCAGCCAAGCCCTGGGGAGGAGGTGGTATTATCTCCAGATTGGGGTGGAGAGGGCCTGATGCATTGGGGAAGTCATAAATCAGGGGCTGGGTAGCTGGGGGCAGCCGAGGAAGCCTCAGTGCTTGAGGGTCAAAATGCAGCCAAAATGCAGAGTCCAGGTGCAACCCTTGTCAGAGAGGGATTCCGGCCCTTGCCTGCGGTCATCGGAGGCCGGGGAGTGGGGCCTGGCTTCTGGGTTCAGGTGTCCTCATCCTCTTAGATTTGAAAACCCATCCCCAAAGGTTGCACATCATTCCTCAGATCTTTCCTGCAGACACTTCAGGAAAAAAACAAGGGAGCCAACAAACCTGTGATAAATTATATTGATGCTGTCGGGGAAGAGACAGTATGTCTTTTGAAAAGACAAACCAATTTCAAAACATGGATCTGTATTAAGGGCTCCATAATCAGCCTTTGTTGCTACTTGAAAAGACTAGGAACACTTAATAATAATAGTAATAATAATAAGTAGATGCGTGTATATATGTATACATTATATATATATATTTTGTCATACATTATTTAAAATATTCAAGGTCTTTATTATTGACTGAGATAAATTCCAGCTTCCAACCTTGGCTGCCTTGGGTTATGAAGTGTCCTTCTCACCGTATATCTGAATGGGTATTAATACATTTTTATGTACTCTATTATATGTCAGTATATAACTATGCAGTTATCTAATTACCTTTATATTATATACATAAATTTATGATATAATTATGTATATATTACTGTATATTACATACAGTTTTACAGTCTACATGTAAGTATATATATAGAACATTTTAAATTGTGTACATTCACACTCACATAATTTATACCTGAGTTCATGAATATAATATTAACAGTTCAGATATATTTATGCATACTTCAATATATACTTAGATGTGTAATATGAATTATGCACGTCGCCGTGGGCACTGAGGGGAGGGGTTGTATCTCAGCTCACACGGGAACAAAGCAGGGTGGCTGCAAACAGGAGTTTGGGTTTCCCCTTCCTGCTGTTGCAATAATACCAAATCTCTTAGCAGCCCAGGTACTGCATCTGAGCTCTCCTTGTGGAGAGTATCAGCCTTGCAAGTCTTGTAAAGCTGCAGGCTTGTTAATCTAGAAGGCACTACAGATGGACTAACCGAAGCTTTAGTCATTATACTTAATTGGGCGAGTGGCCCTCAGAGCTGTCTATAAACTGTGTGTTCACAGTGAGGTAATTAATAACGCCACTTCCTTTCGGGAGACATATCATTAGCCATTATTTCTAGAAACATGACATTGATCTCTTTATTCAGAGAGGTAATTGCAGGTTTCTGAAAAGAGTGTATGGTTTACCCAACAATTCCCCACAAATGACATCATCTCTGAAAAGTAAAACCCACAAAATCTGTCATTTTAAATCTATAGTTGGGATTTTGTTCCCTAGGTGGTAAACGAAGACTCTGGAAAAAAAAAATAATAATGAACCATTTGGGTATGGAAATAAGCATGAACGATAAGGTTTTGTTTTGTTTTTTTCTGATATTAGTAATTTCTTTATGAGCCTGGGTTCAGTTGGGCTTGTGCTTGCTAGGATTCTAGCAAGGAGTGAAACAAAGTCATGATAAAAGGGAAAAAATTTTAAAGGTTTACAACTGCCTTTAGATAATAGTTTTCTTATTGTGTCTAACAACATGCTCACAAATGAATTCCATTTCAACATTAACATGTGAAAACCCATGACTTCCAAAATCCAATTCTTAACGTTAAAAGGAAGCAGAGAGACGCAACACAGGACTTGACATTTGCATTGATTGGATTCTATACTGCGGAGCAAGAATCAAAGGAGAATTTCAGAACAGTTTTTGCTAAACCCTCTAGCTGACTTACTGTCAACAATCCTACTTTCAGTGCACACATTAAATTGAAAAAAAATCTCACTTGCCACATTTCACTTTTTCAGGGTCTTTATACGGTAATGGTAGGATTAAAAGGAAACAAGACCTTTCTTCACTTGGATTATTTGCTTGCCAGCTTCAAATCCTTGCCTGGTTTGGAGGATACTCTGAGTCCATCCGAGAAAGGAGGGGTTAGTGAATTAGAACAAGGTGGCTTCTTTAAATCAACTGAAAGATAATCTGCTTCCAAACTCTTTTGTAAACTTTGTAGTGTGAACCCTGTTGTGTTTGTTGATGAATTCCTTGAACTATGATTTTCCCGTGCATCCTTCTTTTTACAACCTTGTTTGGCACCAACTTCCCTGCTTTTTCAGGTAGAGTTCTAAATGGAAACCATAGAACCTCTAAACTTGCCATAAACTAGCATTTCTCAGTTGAGTTAGAGGGATACCGAATATGCAAGATGCTGCAAAGAAATTTAGAACACGATGCATTTTCGAGTCTCTTGAAAACTCTTCGGAAACATTGTCCCAAATGTCTCCCTTTAATCTATTTGTTGAGTTTCCTTCCTTTTCAGATACACAAGAGAATCACCTGATGACATAAGAAAACTTTAAATTTGGAAACTATTGAATGTCACAGGTGTGAAGTTATTTCTCAGGTAAAAGGAATTTTCAGTGTTACTCAAAGCTGGCGAGATGGTATTGACGAGACCGGATTTACATTCAGCCTGAAAATAGAAGGGAAAAGATGTTTTTCATTAAGCAGTTGTAATCAGCAATACATTTACGTTGCTAGAAATATATTCAAAATTTTAAGAGGAACTGGCTGAAGGAAAATGTCTCTCAGTTAAATTTTAGGTTCAAATAAATGATGGAATTAAAAATGATGTTCAAATGCCTAAATAATTATTTTAAAGATAATCCTAAAATGTCATTTAATGTCTCAATACCAAATGGGTAGATACTGGATTGGATAATTTGGCATTTTAGGATTTGGAGACTTGGAGAGGGTATTTATGGCTTATGAGTTTTAAAGCCATAATCTCATGATGAATTTGGTTAACGTTATTAAAAGCTACATCTTAAATATCTATGCTTTGTTTAATATATTGAATTTATTAGTAGAGTTGTCTGTTGGATTTTATTTTTAACCTGGCAGGAGCATATGCATTTTAATCTAAATTTAATCTAAATGCTCAAATTTATCTTCAAATGCTTTACTTAGTTAATTATGCAGACATATCTTGCTAATGCAGCAAACAACTCTATCCAAGATGTACTTTGGATGCTTAATTATCCATAAGAATTAAAAATCCTTTGATTAAAACAAATCACTCCCATTAAGAATCAAAAACTGCATTTTCCTCTCCCAAATTCAGATCCTAACATGTCTTTGTTCATGAAATCTCCCACCAGAGGGGCTTTACTCAGGGGGAGGGGACACCACAGGAGAATCTTGGGATGGGGGTCTGAGGTAGGCACTGGGATGCTTTCTCTGAAGAGCATCCTTCTAGGGTTTATTAGTTTCAGGAGTATTAAAATGTACTGATGAATCTAATGTTTTCCTAATGTCTTGGATTATTCTATGTGTGACAAATAAACAACGAAAAAGGCTTCTAAGGGGTATTTAAGTTAAACAAATAAATCCTGGCTACGTCAAGTTAGTGGATCAAGATGTTTTTGTCTTTCCTGCTTTGGCGGGCCTGATAAAATCAGAAACTTCGCTCCCCTTTGGATTTTTAAGTAGGAAAGAAAGACCAGATTTAGGCCTGGATGCCTCTCCCTGGACCCACTGAACCCGAACCAAGTGGTTGTGGATTGCAGGAACAAGAGCTCCTTTGTCATCTTCATTAATCAAACCCACCAAGCCAGATGAATGGGAGGCATTTTTTAAAGTAAAATAATTCACTAGAATTTGGATGTGTTTCTCTTTAATTAGTTTGATGAGCTCTGAGTCTGAGGACTTGTCAAACACCTGGCATTAACCCTGTGCTACTGACCCGGGAGGTGCTGGGGAGGGCGGGGAGCCGGGAGAGGCGAAAGGATGGAGGCAGGTGGGATGAGCTGAATGAGGGGCCTTTTCTGTGCAGCCTGTGCCCCAGATGAAAAGAATCATTACCACAATGATACTTCTAATTATACTGTCATTAGGATACGTAGTCAGTTGGCTGTGGTTTGGGGAGCCTTGCCTTTAGACAACATGATCCAGGAGACAGTGAAAGCAGGGGGGCCCGGGAGGTGTTTAACCCCTTCACCAGATGCAACACAGGGAGTCCTCAACGTTGACCCCAAAGAGTTTTCCATTTGTCTTGGCCCTTTCTTCCCACGTTGCCCATGAACGGTGTCAAAACGTGCACTACAGGGTGCCTTGGTGACTCAGCGGTTGAGCATCTGCCTTTGGCTCAGGTCGTGATCCCGGGGTCCTGGGATGAAGCCCTACATTGGGCTTCCTGCAGGGAGCCTGCTTCTCCCTCTGCCTATGTCTCTGCCTCTCTCTGTCTCTCATGAATAAATAAATAAAATCTTAAAAACAAACAAACCAGGCACCACATACATCATGGTGGGGAAACACATCAGTGAGAGACTCTTGGTACCCCCAACTACCCCCCACCTCGTATCACAGGCGGCATTCCTGTGCTTCTGTGTTCAAAGTTCCACTCCAGCTCAGCCCATAGACACGTTTATCGTGGGAAGTAACAGCAATCTAACCACCCGCCTTCCACCCACCAGTGGGTACTACAGGACCAAACAAAGTTACTTTAGGATGGATTCCTAATTCTAGCATTTGTTTACAAAAGCAAAATTGGAGGCTCCAGCATTTAAGGGGAGGGGGTGATGTATCTGTCCATGGAGGGGTGTAACCCAGAGGGAGGCAGGTATGGGCTTTGGAGCTGGATGGGCCTGGATTGGAATCTCAGGCTCTCCACTCGCTAGACCTTTGACCTTGCAAAGATGACAAATCTCCAAGCCTAGGTTCCCCACCTGTAAAGTGGAGGTTGGTAATCGTACCTATCTCACAAACTGTTCAGGGAAATAAAAGATAATTCAGGTACATTGCCAAATGTGTAGTTACGAGGTGGGTCGTGTAAAAAAGTTTTCCTAAAGTGAGTCTCTTCCCTGAAATGCTGAGTCTAGCACAAGTTCCTGCCTGTGTTATGATGAAGGAACTCACCAACTGACTCCTTATTTCTGAGGTTAAATGCTAAGTAAGCCCTTTCTATACATTCCCATTGCAAAATGCCTAAAGAAGGCTGATCAGGAAATGAAATGCTTTGTTTTTTAAGTCTGCTTTGAATACAACAAGCTCCTCCTGACTGTTTTGGTATAAGTACCTGATAAGATACATTTTCCTAATAACTGGGACCTTTTGGATAGTGAGAATGATAGTATTTGGAAGACTCTCTGAATATTTTTGGACTTTATTCTTCAGGATGATAAATTGCGATGGCCCAAATGGGGTCATGGATTTTTGGATGAATAAATCCGACCCTGTTGACATCTCTTAAATCCTCTGCCTGCCCCCAGCCTTCAACTGGGGCTGAGATTTCAAAAGACATTTTGTTCTATATATTATGTATACATAAAAATGGATTTACACATCAGATGAGAATTTGAACTATTTGGAAGAAAGGCACTATTTATATTGAAAGTATTCTTACACTTCATTGCTATTCTTTTGAGAATCGCAAACATACATGTCTGTATTGAACAATGGCCTAGGGAGACCGCAATTTAAACTATTTCAAAATAAGTCGTTCTCAAATTTCACACTTAGAGGGTGTGGATGTTTCATGAAGCGTAATGAAAAGCATATATTGGGGTAATTTATTTTAATGACAAATATCACTAAAGATTCACTGTGGTGAGTGGTATGGGGTTAGTGCAATGTATCAAGGGAGGCGAGTGTCATCAGAGGACGCGTATACACACTATGCAAATTTTATGCAAAAAAATACTGTATGTGTATATATCTCAGACAGTGTTGTAACTGCATACATATGCCAGATAATTATTGACCACTGAAAAAAAATCTAAAAATAAGTGTTGTCATATATTTCTAACTCAATAATAGGATTTTTAAAAAGATTTTATTTATTTATCCCAATGCGGGACTCGATCCCAGGACCCCGGGATCACACCCTGAGCTGAAGGCAGATGCTCAACCACTGAGTCACCCAGGTGTCCCAATAATGGGATTTTCATCAGGCGATATAATTCTTCTCCTTTCTCTCCTCCCCCTCCTCTTCTTCTTCTTCACTTATTTATTTGTTTTTAAGTCTCTGCCATGATTATTTTAAAGTATATACATTTTGTGGGTTTTGGTATCATGCTAAAGTCGAATTATTATGGGCTCTGAAGGCTAGCTAAATCTATGAGCTAGTTAATTTCTACAACCATTGTAAAGATGACATTGTATTGCTATGAATTTTAATTAAAATGGCAGACTTTGTTTAATCCTTTTATTAAAAAAGCTTCCTACAATGCAAGTCAAAAGTTTATGTAAGAAAGCAGTTAATTTTTGAGATGTTTGAATATCTTTTCTGCTCAAATCTCTTAAATGTAGCCCTCCATCAATCTGGTTTTCCTTTTCAAGGCAGTTTTCCACCTATTTTGTATAAAAAGTACAGCCCGGAATTTGCTTTAAATATAATTAGGGCCCTAAAATGTATGGTTGCTCTCTGAAAACTATATCTCCAAGCTCTTTTGCAATACAAGTTAATTAACTGGATTTAGATATTTGCAAGATGATATATTTAATGGGATTACTGCTCATATAATGTTCTCAGTGACTGATTTGCAATCTAAGCTCACAGAACCGAGTGCTGAATTTCCAGCTCTTTGAGAGTTAATGTTGTGTTAAAGAAAAGTACAATTTGAACCTCATTGTTCATGAATAGGTGAGTTATTCCCGTGAAATGGAGCCGGGCCCTACAAGGGCTGCGGCAGGCAGATGCGTGATCAGGAGCTCGCAAACCATCACATTCCAGCCACGGCCCCAGGTAGCTGGATCCCCACACCTGAACTCCTGACAAGTTCAAGGCAATTGTGTGTCTCGTCAAAATATAATGGCCCATTATTCACCGTCTGTCTTCCAAGTGGGATCAATTAGATGCTTCTGCTCCCCACGCTTAAAGATAAACACCTATGTTTTGGTTGGTCGAGGGTTAAAAATGAGACCATACATAACCATTCTGCACCCCTAGATCTGGCCATTGTGCGATCCGAATGTTCTAAATCCACCTCTCAATGCAGCCATTCAAAATATTTGTGATTATTTTATTAGGCTGGGTAGGAAGGTAAGTAATAATTTGCTTTGAAGGAAGATCAATAGAAAAATGTCAGCCTTTCAAAAGAAAAAAATCCCTTTCCATTCATGTCTGCCTTTGTCTTACTCTTTCCTTTTTTGTTAAGCAAATATATTTCTGCCCGTCAATTGAGTTCACTCCAATGTTATGGCTTCAGTCATTGAACATGACATCACTAATGAACATAATTTAAATCTCTCTGATCAGAGAACTACTGTAAAAATAGCATTTTAACTAAAATGTTGAAACTTTTATTAAATGTATAAATATTAGCTCAGTCAATAACTATTAAGAGAAAATTTAAATTCTCCCTTAGTTGGAAGGCTATATAATAGTATATCCAGTTTCTCATTTTCATTGGAACTTACTGAGTGAAACGGTTCTTTGTATTTGACCTAACGAGATAATTTCCAGGGATCCAGAGACGTAGTCTGGGTCTGGTATCTGAGCTCTGGATCGCCACTGAACTCTCTCAAGCAAAAGAGTGACTTTAAAAGGAGACATCCTTCTGTAATATAGACATGACAGCTTCCTGAGTTTTTAGCTAGGCACTCATTTCGGTGAGCTGTTAGGCAAAAATAAAAGCAAAATTGGAATATAAGGGTCAAAAAGTCAGAGACCAGAATCACCAAATGCCAAGAGCTGAGTCGGCAGAGAGGTCATTTGGTCTAAGTTCACTTTATGGATGAGAAGGCTGGAGTCCAAAGGGGTAAAGTGATTTCCTGGATGGGGAAGTTAGGGCTTGGATCTGGTTCAGCTCTTGAGACCCCCTGGGTGGATGGCTTAGTCTGAGGGGTGGTGGTCTGGGAGAGGGGAGACATATGAAGAAGGGAAGGAGTCTTGACTTTTATTTCTGTTGCTTCCCAAATACTCCACAAAGTCAAAAGGAGCTGTCAGGCGCATACACTCACGCGGTTCCCCCTTTACCTGCCACAAACACTTGTGGATGGGAAATCCCTTCCTCAGTAGTTGGGGTCACGGGAGTTAGCACGTAACTCATAGCCCTGCAGTGATTTTGGCTCTGGCTCCAAGAGCTCCTGACCTGACTTGTTGGGGTATGTCCCCCCTCCCCCTGCATTTCTTTCCCAGCCCACTTGGCAGTCCCTGCTTTTGCCTATTTTCCTATGCTTTACAGCTTTGGGGGTTCACAGAAAGAACTATTTTCCTACCTTATTGAACTTTTCCTAAGTCAAGGGAGTCAGATTCAATCTCCCAGCCCTCTTCACCTCATTAACCTCTACCCTTCCTTTAGATCTCGGCTCATTTTCAAGCCTTTCCTGACCTTTACAATCCCTCAATCCCCCCATTGCGGCTTTCATAACATCACATTATGTCTCCTTTGCAGCACTTCACGAAATCGTAATTTTAGAGGTATTTGTGTGCTACTGCTAATATAGCTTTTTATTCTGAAATAGTGAAGACTCATACATATATGGAAAATTAGTGCTGAGAATTCCTGCATATTCTTCACCCAGTGTCCCTAATGGTAGCCTCCATGATAGTACTGGATGTAACCACAGTAAATTGTCGAAAGCAGGAATTGACGTCGGTACAAATCCTGAATCCAGGTGAAAATCTTACTATGATTTCAAGAGTCTTTACATGAACATTGTGTGTGTGTGTGTGTGTGTATGTGTGTGTGTGTGTGTGTGTGTGTAGTTTTATGAAATTGTAGATTCAGTAATTACTGACACAGTCAGGAGACAATTATTCTCTCACCTAAAAGAAAAAACAAAACCCTCATGTTATCTTTTAATAGCTGTACCCTTTCCCAGCTCTAACCCCTGGCAACCACTGCCCTGTTCTCCATCACTACAGTTTTACAGCACTGAGAGTGTTTTATAAATGAGATCATATAGTCTGCAATCCTTTGACAATAGCTTTTTGCATTGAGCCCTTCAAGAGATCCATCCAAGTTGTTTGCATGTGTCAATAATCTGACCCCTTCTCTTACTGAACAATATTTTTTGGTATGGATGTTCTACAATTGCTGCTCCATTCATCTGTTGAAGGATGTTTAGGTTGTTTCCAGTTTGGGGCTATTATAAATAAAGCTTATTAACATTCGTGTACAGGTTTAAGTCTGGACATACACTTTCATTTCTCTTGAATAAATACCCAGGAGTGCACTGCTAGGTTGTATATGTGCATGTATAGTGTGTGTGTCTGTCGGAAACTGCTTGGCTGTAGTATTTACATTCCCACCAGCAATGGGTGACAGATCTAGTTGCTCCGCATGCTCACCAGCACTTGCTATTGTTCGTATTCTTTATTTTAGCGATTCTAAGAGGTGTGCAGGGTACCTTCCATTTGCGTAACCGTAATGGCTAATGATGTTGAACATCTTTGCATTTGCTCGTTTGCAATCCACATCTTCTGTGGTGAGGGTCTGTTCAAGTCTTGCCCATTTTCTAACTGGGTTGTATGTTTTCTTACTGTGGAATTCATAGTGTTCTTTATATATTCTGGATACAGGTCCTTTGTCAGAGTCATGATGTGCAAATACTTTATTCTAGTCTGAGGCTTATCATTTTCTTCCTGAGAAGGTATTCTGTGGAGGTAAAGTTCTTAATTTTGATCAAGTCCAATTTATCTATTTTTTTTCTTTTGTGGATCATGCATTTGATATTATTTCTAACCAAACTTGGTCCAAAGCTAATTAGGGAATACTAGCTAGTATGGCATGTGAAGTGGTTCTTGGACTGAGGCCGGGGAAGAGCGCTGGTTCTACCACAGTCCAGGTAACCAACCTGTCCTTTCTTTGATACTTTCGTGTGATGGTTACCGACTCACTGCAACTTCATGGAAAGAGAAAGAATTATTAATGGGGCCTGAAAATTAAATGCCCCTTATAATTATTTGTTATATGAATGAAAGAGATGTTTCCCAAAAAAGATTTATGTTTGTCCAAAATATCAATTATCTAAACAAGGTTTGGAGCAACAAAAAAAATGTATGCATGTGTTAAAATGACATTATAGCTTGCATAGCAAAAAAAAAAAAAGAAAAAAGGAAGAAAGGAAGAAAGAAAGAAAGAAAGAAAGAAAGGAAAAAGAAAAAAAATGATGTGCAATAAATGCAAAAAAAAAAGACTTATCACCTAAGACCCTTAATTGTATAGTGTACTCCAACTATAGAAAGACTTCCAACAGTTTCATTTGGAAGAGCTAATTCTACTTCTCCTTCTTGCTTTCAAAATCAGAACAATATGGCTTCTCTAAAAATTGAAGGAATTTATACTTGAGATGAGACTACATTCTGTTGGAGCGTGAAGAGTGTGCTCCACGTATGTTATAAACAGCACAATCCATTCTGGTGATCTTGGCAAAAGCGAAACTTGTCCATGGGAACCTCAGCATGACTCACCTCATGTTCGACTTGGGTGAGGAACATCATTGGATGAGGAATATTTTCATGACCCCAAATCTAGGAAAGTACAGAAATCCAAAGACAAAATTCTGAAGTTAGTTTCTAAGAAATAAAGAAGCAAGGAAGGAAGGAAGGAAGGAGGAAAGAGGAAGGAGTGATACTCTTCAGCTCACACACTTCCGTAAGTTGTATCTGTACTCCACCAATGTTCACGTGCTTGTATGGCTTTAATAAAAAGTATGTACTTATTTTGTTATTTGTGGGAAGTCAATCAAGTGGTGCTCACCATTTGGCAAGAGAGGCTCACACCACTGCGCCCTATCTGAGTAGATGGGGTGCAGTGGTGTGAACATAGACCAGACACTCTCTGGTCATATTCGCTTTATGACTTTAAGCAAAGTCTGTATCTTAATTCCAAAGCATCTAAAATATTAGTTTCTGTACAAGTTTTTCCCTCTGAATCTCATACCACTGAGCCTCCTATCTGTTAGAAAGGTGCTGATTCTCAACATCCTCAGAGGTGAGGATTCCCGGTCTCATTTTTACAAGAGCAGGAGAGGGGAATCTATGCTGGGGACTTTGAGGAAACCAACACACGAGAAACAAAATAAGCCATTAAAATTCAACACAATACCCTGAATTCCTGTTAGTCGTTTATGAAAAGAGCGACAGGCATTGGTTACACAAAGATAAGGCCAAGATGCTTAACAGCAGGTAACTGAGATGCTCTGTAGCAAGTGGAAGGAGGAAATGGGGGCCCTGTAATGATGCCTTTAGATTTTGCCAGGGGGAGCATGTCCTGCCCGGCCAGCGTGCATTCCCGCCTGTCTCTCTGTCGCCACCAATTTGAACAGACTCCCAAGGATCCTTGTGAATTTGTATCATGAGACGTTAAGCAAGAACAGTCCTTCAGTGTCTTAATGAGCAAGTGGTCAGGTCACCTCGGCAAGCAAATACTTTAAAAAAGTAATACTGCCAAGGCCCTGCCTCTGCCCGATGCAGGCGCGCGTTAACTCCTTCCGAGCAGGGGCTGAAAAGCTTACATTCAGGATACATTAATCTGAAAACAAGTGTACTTTTGTGTCCGGGAGGATTCTTTACATTGCCATCAATTTAGTACACCGATAGACAGAGGTTCTGCTTCACTATCAGGTTGCCCTGGGAGAGGAGACCCCTCCGCAGGCCACACTGAGTGAAACCACCGATCCTCTCTGATTTCTCCCTAGCGCCAGAGACGCTCCTCTTTCCCTTCCCTTCTCTGACCTGCTCCAAGTTTCTTGGGAGGAAAAATGACCTCTGGGCGACATGAATAGTCATTCAGCTCTGCTGATAGTGTATTCACTGGGGGCAAAGAAATGCACGCGTGCACACCTGTGCACACACACACAGATACACACACACACACGCCAATAACAACAGAGGCAGTTAGGCCTTGTGGCCTAGCGCATCACAGCATGGTGTCACAGATTTTGGCACTCTGGAAGTGACCTCTAGGTTCCTGCCAGCCCACAGCCCTTTCCCACTCTGCTAGGAGTTTTCTGAGGATGCTATCAAGCTTTGAGCTAAAGTCTACCGAGGTTGGGGAAAAAGATGATTTTTTTTTTTTTTTTGGCCATGTGTAGCCGTGTGTGCTCAGATATCTATCTACATGGACATTGGGGTGGGTTGGGGGCTTGTTTGCTTTAATGTCTTTGATTTCTTAGTAGATGGAAGAGTTAGGGGTTGGACATATCCACAATAGAGCTCTGCCCTCTTGCTTCTGTAATACCCTTGAGGCAAGTGTTTACCTCCCCCAGGAGGAGGAGGTGGAGGGGGACGTGGGGCCCAGCCCTCTGCCACTGCGTTCTCCGTCTCCTGGCCTTTCCTCCCCTTCTATCTCTGGCTTCTCCAAGTTGTGCTGTTGTTTGTGCCCTGGAGGCTCGGGAGGAGGCCAGGGGAGTATGTATACCCCCTCCCATTGCTGCCCTGGTTTCCTGGGCTTTTACCCATTCGCAGATTTAATAAATATTTGCAGAGTGACTTCCCAGTCCTGGGCATTCTGGTAGGTGCTGGGGAACAGACAGACAGGTTCATTACCCTCTTGTGTTCTATAAAACACCTCCCAGGATGTTGGTCTTTCATTAATCCTGGTCCTTTGATTTACCCTCCACTCACTCCTTGGGCCCTTATTCATTGGTTTTCAGAGATAGAGCTGAAGGACGTGGAGGGACATGGATACCTTTCCACACACACTGCCTCCAGCACTTGGATGAATTTTCAGTAGCTGAGAAGGAATCCCTCTGCCCCCCTCCAAACTCATTTTCTCTCACTGGTATGGACTAAATGTTTACGCTCCTCCAAAATGTATATGTTGAGACTGAATCCCCCATGTGATGTGAAGCCTGTGGGAGGTGATTAGGCCATGAGGGTGGAACTCACATGAATGGGATTAGTGCCCTCTTAGAAAGGGTTCCAGGGAGCTCCCTTGCTCCTGCCATGTGAGGGAGGACACAGTGAGAAGATGGCCATTGTGAATTAGGAAGAGGGCCCTCACCGGACACCGAACCTACCAGGGCCTTGATCTCGGACGTCCCAGCCCTTCACAACTGTGAGGAGTAATTTTCTGCTGTTCCTAAGCCCTCAGTCCACGGCCTGGTGTTCTAGCAGCCAAACAGGCTAACACATTGACTTGCCTAATGTAGGAAGACGCAGCTGTCATCCTCGTTACCTCTTGTGGCAGGTTTGCACGCACACTCATTCCTCGTCCAGGTTCATTTCCTGCCGTTTAGGTTACTCCAGCCTACATGGATGCCTTCTATCTGCAGGCCAGCTCCATGCAAGGCCTCCTTCTCCTCAGCAGCTCTGTTGTTCAAAGCCAGTGAGTGCTGTGCCTGCGGCCCTGAACCCTCGGCCAGCTGCTCCTGGTCAGTTGACAAGCAGGCACTGACGGAGCGTCTAGATGTGCAGGTGCTCACTGTCCCAGGCACGGAGGGGACGGCAGTGAACAAGACGGATGCTCCCTCTGGCATCTGACGCACGGCTCCCAGCTAAACTCCAGGTCTCCAAAGTCTTTGATCGGCCCAACGCAAAAACCAAAAAATGGGCAGTGCTTCAGAAACACCTTCTTTTTAGAAAAAGTGTTTCCCAGGATGAAAGTAATAGATTTTCTGGGGGCGTGGGAAGGGGGTGGGGAGGTAGAGAGAAGCATCTATAGCTCAAATACTATCTCTTTTCTCTTCCAACCTCTTTTCTCTTTTTATGTAGTGTGCTCACAATAACAACTTTTATTTTTAACTCTGCTTTTCAGAGGCCATTGTGGCATGAACATTTTTCATGTGGTTACAAAATCTTGTTGGAAATGTTTAATGACTGCGCAGCATTATAGGAAATCTCCCAAGGCCCTTACAGGAGTACGAGTTTCCTCCAGCTGCTCTAATTTCACAAACATGGTGGTAGGAAACAATAGAAATTCATTCGCTCACGGTTCTGGAGGCCAGAAGTCTAAAGTCAGCATCCGTGGGCCCAAATCAATGTGTCAGGAGGACATGTCTCCTCCAGAGGATCGAGGGGACAATCACTTCCTCCTCTACCTTCTAGTGCTGCCAGCGTTCCTTGGCTTGTGGCCACGTCATGCCAGTGTCTGAGGCCAGCATCCCCAGATCTCCCTCCGTTCTGTTTTCACATGGCTTTCTCCTTTCCAATGTGTCAGATCTCCCTCTGCCTCTCTCTTATAAGAGCATTTGTGATCATATTTAGGGCCCAGCTGGTTGATTGAAGATAGTCTCCCCACCTCCTTAAATTACATCTGCAAATACCCCCTTCCCAAATAAGGTAACACAGATTCCAGGGATTAGGTGGTCGGATCTTTGGGGCCCATTATTTGACCCACTACACAGACATATGAGGAGGCCAAATGAACAAAGATGAAGGTAAACTACTGGCATGAAAGTAACTAACCCAGGGAAAGTTAGAGAAGGGAAGGATCAGTGGGCAAAGCTCTAGAGATCAGTAAGGTCTTCACGGCATAGGTGAAAGGGCAGGAGAGACTCAAGCAGAGCCCTGGTGGGTGAGCAACAGCAGCACCCATGCCCAGCCCCTTGCAGCCCACAGCACACTCGTGTAAGCACCTTTTTGTCTTTAGGTATTCCGGAGTGTTTGTGAACCCAGACCTGATGTTAAGTGTAACAGGGCTTCATGTCACAGACGTGCCACTTCCTACAGTGGAGATTGGTAAGAGCGGCTGGCAGGATGGATTGGGCCGTGTGTGGCCAGAGGCTGTGGGGACTTAAAGAGGATGAGGCGATACCTGGATGATGCAGTCAGTAGAGTCGGTGTGGAAGCCAGAGCAGGATGATGGGGTGGGGTGGGGTGGGGTGGGGGGTGAGCCTGCTTCAGGAAGGTGAAAGGCAACAGTGGGAACAGCTGGGAGGGTGGACGTGGCTGTAATCCAGGAACAAGTGAAGAGGAGCCTGGCTCTGGGCATGTCCATGAGAATAAAATGAAGAGGAAAATGATGCAGACAGGGTGATCCTGGGTGGATGATTGGGTGTAGAGACTGAGGGAGGAGATCTCAGCGATAGGATTTCAAAACCCGAGACTAAAAGAATGGAGAATGTGCTGGTTAATTGTGTCAATTTAGCCACCTACCCAGGTGTTTGGTCAGACACTGGTCTAGATGTTACCATGGAGGTATTTTGTAGATGAGATTAACACTGAAATTAGCAGACTTTGAATACAGCAGATTACGCTCCACTGTGTGGGTGGGCCTCACCCAATCAGTCAAAGAGGAAAAAAAAGACTGAAGTCTCCCGAGGAAAAGGGATTTCTGCCAGCAGACAGCCTTCAGACTCCAAGTACAAGTCTTTCCCAGGTCTCCTGCCCTTTGGCTTACCTTGTGGGTTTTTGGATTTTCCAGTCTCTGCAATTGTATGTGTTAACTCTTTAAAATCAATATTTCTCTCTCTCTCTCTCTCTTTCTTTCTCAATAAATCAGAAACAGACTCTTAATTATAGAAAACAAACTGATGGTCACCAGAGATGGGTGGGGATGAATAAAATAGGTGACGAGGACTAAGGAGAGCACTTGTGATGAGCATTGGGTGATGCATGGAAGTGTTGAATCACTATATCATACAAGTGAAACTAATATAACTCTCTGTGTTAACTAACTGGAATTTAAACAGAAACTTAAATATATATATATTTCTCTTTGTGTGTGAGTGTGTGTATATATAAAATACAATATATATGATAAATCATTATTTGTAATACATTTATTTATTTTTATATTTATTAGATGTTTATATATATACCTATATTTGTAATACATACATTCACACACATGCTATCGGTTCTGTTTCTCTGGAGAACACTGAATACTACAAAAGGAACTAGAAAAGACGTGAACTAGGAGTAATTCTTAATTGAACCAATATATAAAAATAGTAAGAAATGCAAGTTCTTAAGAAGAGAATGAGGACACACAAAACTGACCAAAGGTGAACTCAAAACCTGAACTGTGATCTCCCAGTCATTACTGAACAAGAAATCTCTCATGAATGTCATTGATTAAAGATGAGCCATCAGAAGCCCCCACCGTGGAAGGTCCCAGCACGATGTTGGATGGCTGGACTGGCAAGTTGACCTCTGTGTTTCAGTTTCCTGCCACTCATGAAATGATGCGAACACCACAAATTCCAGTTTATCCCAAGCGTCTTTCTAATGGGCACATTATTCATTGACTAATAGAATATGGTTCCATCTAATGTTTGTGGTAAAGCCACTCAGGAGTTTTCCCACTAATTTACTGCCATATAAACTGTGATAATTTTAGGCTCGTTTTCATGTTAATTATGACTCGCAAGCCCAGGGCTAGAAGTCTGCAGTGAGAAACATAGCCTCTGAGCAAGGGCTACCACAGGCTGACAGCCTTTCCTTGAGGTCAGCTTGAATGGTAACTGTAAAAAAGTCCTTTTCTCTGGCAGGTCTAATTTGGGGTAGATATTATGCAGAAGGTGCATTTAAAAAAAAATAACAACTTTCACTCTGTATAAAGGCTTAATGATTTTCTCTGGTCTTTGGATTCCGTCTTCACAATGCAATTTAAAATGCAGTCATAGGGATCCCTGGGTGGCGCAGCGGTTTGGCGCCTGCCTTTGGCCCAGGGCGCGATCCTGGAGACCCGGGATCGAATCCTATATCAGGCTCCCGGTGCATGGAGCCTGCTTCTCCCTCTGCCTATGTCTCTGCCTCTCTCTCTCTCTGTGACTATCATAAGTAAATAAATAAATAAATAAATAAATAAATAAATAAATAAATAAATAAAAAAATAAAATAAAATGCAGTCATAACTTTAATAGGCTACATATTAGAAATCGGTTGGGTCTTTTTTTTTTTTTTTCCCAATCCATAGGCACATGAGCTCTCATACCCTAAGATTTTCTTTCAAAAACTTTCCCCAGCTTCATCATTTTGTTGGAAAGAGGGAATGGGGATTAGCAAACCTACTTAGGTAAAGTTTCCCTGGGCGCTGGCTCTGTGCCCATGGCCTGGATGGAAGGATGAACCTGCCCCCTGGCAACTTAGAGTCCAGTAGATGGACTGCAGAAGCAGGTCATGAAAGGTGTGAGGCCAGAGGAAGCATCAAGAAGGAGGGGCCTTCATTTTCCCAGCAAGAAGATGGCATCAGTATCTCTTTCTCATTAGCATTTTGCCTGGCGGTGAAGTCCAGATAAGTTAATGGCTAATTCTGTGCCTCCATCCCTCCTTTGAAGTCTGGGGGTAGTAATAGCTCCACTGTTAGACTGTATCAGTTGTGAGGCTCCATGCTAGGTTACTAGGTGGAAAGCAACTAGGACACAGAGGAGATGCCCCTTATGCTTTAGTATCACTGCTACTCTGAACACAACCAATGTGTGCTCATTGAAATCGAGGTGAACGGTTCAGAACAGGAAAAGGGTGAAAAGTGTAAACTGCTTGCACGCTGCCACCCTGAGATAGCCACCATTCCTGCTTTTGTGGCCATACTTTCACTTATCTCTTATAGAAGAGAAAGATGTCCAGAAATATTGTTTTATGAAAATAAATATTATATGCTTTAAAATAAACCCCAATATCCTTAAATCTTTATTTTTGTTTCTTTTTTCCCAGCCTCCTGCTCCCGAGCTGTTAATGTAAACATTGAGGTACTACCTTCTACATCATTCTTGATGCTCTTATGATCGATGTAAACCTGTGGAGCCAGGATTAGGAGGCTCGTTTCTTTCCTAAGATATATTTGTTTTTTTGCATTTTTCTGTTTGTGACTGTGTGGCTTTATTTGCTCTTACTTAACAATGCAAACCAGAAGTCTCTCTAAATCAACTTGTAACAGAGCTAACTCATTCTTTTTAATGATTGTATATTATTCCATGGTTCTACTATTAATTCAATCATTTTGCCATTGATCAACATTTACTTTATTTCTGTGTGTGTGTGTGTGTGTGTGTGTGTGTACAAAGATCTCATAATAAGAGTACTGGAGGTTTGATTTTTAGGGATAGTTTTGCAGGAGGAATGTGGAAGTGAAGTGTTGGGATGGTGAATTAGGGGATCTTGGAAAATAATCAAAGACGAAGACACTATCCCAGAAAGGAGCCAGATCACTCTGCCCAGCTTTCTGACTAAATGGGCCCAGATACATCCAGGAAATGGCAGATATGGACTCTGACTAATGACTGACTTCTCTTTTTCCTCTTCCACGTGGACAGAAGAAGTGATATTCAACTTAGTCTTGAAGGATGACCAGAATACAGAAGGTAGAAAAGAGGGTAAGGGCATCGCAGGTCAGGCAAATAACACGCACAAAGTCCAGGTTGGTGAAAAAGTGTGTGGTATATGAAGGAACTGTATGTTTTTCTTACTGCTCAAGCCTACGGTTTTAGCAGGGTGCTTAAGATAGGTGTTGTGAGCAGGTGAGACTAGATGGGTAGGCAGGATGGACTACCTTCGGGAATTTTGATTTTCTTGGACAGACTATTGGGAAATATCAGACTTTAGGCCAATTTTTATCCCGTGAGTGTTTGCTGGGTGGTCACTTGGGTAACAGGTGGCAGCTTGCTGATTTAATTTGCCAGATAGAGCCCTTGGAACAGCAAACCAAGGAGACAAGGTGGAAGGCTAGAGGTAGAGACTTGGGGACATCCCAGGAGAAAGGCCACAGCACCTGATGACCAAATGCTCAAGACATTGGCCATCTTGAGCATGTAGTAGGATCTCAACAAATATTGAAAGAAGGACTCTCACAAGGGAAACTAGTAATGGATGGGCAGAGGTCAAGTATGAATATTGATGCTAAGTCATTGCCAAGTTGCTATGCCATTGCCTGTGGCAATCACCGAAGAAAGAGATATCATGGTGGCCCTTAGCCCCACTGCTCTGGAAATGTCTCCCCAAACTCTCAAGGATTACCCTGATCTCACATTTATGAAGTAGGATCTGTTACATGAGGGACTATCTTTTATAGCCCTGTGCTCTTGGCAATGAACAAACATCTCAAATTCCCAAGAAGAAAGCTGTGGTTCTATTATGAAATTAATTTTCCACTGACCCAGGTCCAGAAGGCTGTTTGAAAGATAAGTGTTGATTGATGTGCATATGAAGGCTTCCATCCAGCTTTGCAAAGAACAAAATCTGCAAATCTGCAAGTAGAAAGAGTCTTTCTGGAAAAAATATTAATACTGTACCATGGTGTTACTGGGTGATTGCTTTTCAACACCTGGGAGGACTTTTAAATGAACAATTCCTATTTATATCTTCCCCCAAATAGCACTGGAACTCCCAGGCATCTTATAAAAGTTTGGAACAGGCCTGTGTTGCTGGGGTCATAACTTGATTAATCATACCGAAAGCACAAGCCCAGGCATATTACAATTATAGAGGGATCATGTCCCAGATGAGCCAGGCACCTGAAATGAGTGAATGTCTAAATCCCAGGGGTAATTCTGAAAACAAAAATGTAAGGGATGAATGCAGAGGACAGTATTGGAATCTATGGCATGAGGTGAGTTTAAGAAAGACTTGAGAAGTGAAGGATGAGAATAGGATGATGGAGGGAGGACCCTAAGGACGCGTTTCCATAGCAGCAGGAAACTAGGAGGGGGTAACAAAGAGAACAGAGCAGTAAGATGAGAATGGAGGCAGAAATGCACACATCAGAGACTCTGGAGGAAGAGAAAACTGGGGAAGGCCTGGGAGGTCTTGAGGACACTCTTTTTGCCTCCTACTCTTACTAATGAGGAACCCCAGCCATCAATCCTGAAAGTTGCCCCAAAGCTCACTTCCTAGGACCTGCTGTCCTTTCTCTGGGACACACTTCTTGGTTCTCTCTGTGCCTCCTGGAGAAACAATGCAGACTGTTAAAGGTCCATGGGTTCGGCCTCCATCTACCACAAACATTGAAATGAGACTAGAAGTTCTGTGGAACATAGAGGCACAAATGCTGATTCATGGAAAGAAGTACATTTTTTGAGACAGATGCAGGAAGTTCTTGTTTTGTTTTCATTTGGTTTTACACACTGGCTTAGGAAAGTATGTGAGTGTGCAGAGCCTCACAGTTACAGGAGAAACAACAGCTACAGCCTTGAGATGTCCATGTCCTCATCCTCATAACCTGTGGACATCTTACCTCACATGGCAGAAGGGACTCTGCAGATGTGATCAAAGTTTAGGACCTTAGAGGAGGAGATGATGTCGGATTATCCAGTTGGGCCCCCTCTACCCATATGAGTTCTTAAAAGCAGAGAATATTTCTTGGTTACAGAGAGCTAGAGAGATGAAGCCTGAGCCGGACTTGGCTCAACATTGCTGGTTTTGAGGATGGAGGAAGGGGCCACAAACCGAGGAATGCAGGCAGCCTCTAGAAGGTGGAAAAGGCAAGGATATAGATTCTCCCCAGAGCCTCCAGAAGGAACATAGCCCTGCTAACACGTTGGCTTTATCCCAATGAGATCCTTGTAGGACTCTGAACTCCAGTACTGTAAGATGATAAATGTGTGTTGTTTAAGCCACTAAATTTGTGACAATTGCTTACAGCAGCCACAGAAGACTAGTACATTCACCAACTGGTAGAGACAGAAATCCACCAAGATGAGCATATCCCTGAGAACAGAATGAATCAGAGTTCTGCCAAAATGGTGTCTTAAGATTCATCTTAGATAGCTCAGGTAGCTATACCAAAATACCATAGACTGGGTGGCTTCAACAGCTGACATTTATTTCTCACAGACCAGCCTGTCTGGAGGCCGAGGAGTCCAAGATCAAGGTGTTGACAGATTAGGTTCCTGGTGAGAGCCCTCTTCCTGGCTTGCAAACTCTCACTGTCTTGCTGTTTTCACATGGCAGAGAGAGAGAACTCTGGTCTCTTCCTCTTCTTATAAGGACACTCATCCCATCATGGGGTCCCACCCTCATGGCTTCATCTAAACCTAATCACATCCCAAAGGCCCCATCTCCAAACGTAACACTGGGGTTTAAGCCTTCAACATATGAATGTGGGGCAGGGGTAGGGAGGTGGAAAGGGTAGAGGGGAGTTGGCGGGGATTGGAGGGGTGGGGGTAGAGACACAAACATCCAGTCTACAGCAAGATTTTTGAAACACTGATGGCAATGATGAAAAGCAAAACGGAATGGAACCATTATTTAAATCTATAGGCAGGCTAGTTTCCCTCAGAGGTAGGCACTAAATGGTGATTACAACTGGTCTAGTAAAATCTGTCTGAGACATGTTGCTTTTCATAGGATGGGGATATTCCTTTAACTGAATGCTTGTTCTTGGGGAGATGCATGTATCCTGGGAGCTTGCCGTCTGTCATGGCTGAAGATATGCACAATCACATGAAGGATGTAGGGGCTGGTCATCATGATGAGGGGAGGATCAAGGAAAGAAATTTGATCCAACCTGACAAAGTTCCACCCGGATTGTCCTGTTGGTGGTTGTGTTCATTAAAATACACAATAGGGGCAGCCTGGGTGGCTCAGTGGTTTAGCGCTGCCTTCAGCCCAGGGCATGATCCTCAAGGCCCAGGATCCTCAGGGCCTAGGATCGAGTCCCATGTCAGGCTCCCTGCATGGAGCCTGCTTCTCTCTTTCTCAATCCCTCTGTGTTTCTCATGAATAAATAAATAAAATCTTTAAAAAAATACACAATAGTGGCTGCAACTAACACAACCCTGAATTTCAGCTCCTTAACTCAACTCAAGTTGATTTCTTTTTTTTTTTTTCAAGTTGATTTCTTACCTATGTAATGATTCCATTACTTAATCAACTGTCAGTTTGGCAGGTAACATTCTGCGTGATGATTCAGGGACCTAGACTCCTTCCATCTTGTGACTCTGTCCTTACCTAGGGCCTTGGAGTGCTTCATGTTTGACCATTCAATGGGGGAGGATGGAGAAGACACCCAAGCTCCAAAACCTTAACCATCATGGCCCCAAGGGATATGTTACTTCCATTCTCATTCCACTGGTAACAATCAGTCATTTTGCCTTACATTTGTATGAGGCAGGTTAGGACATGTCTCTGCACTAAGGATGGGAGAACAGAAATCTTTAGGGGACAGCCAGCCACTTCGGCCACTATGTCCAGCATATGTGTGTTTTTAAGAGTCAGTCATCTAGTCTTGGGAAATGTACTGATACTGGACTATTGTGTTCCAATAAAACTGTCCAGCTGGGAGTTGCAAGAAAAGATCTCTATTTTCTGGGGTAGGGGTGTTTTTCCCATCAGGTAATGGATATTCACACTCTCAGTCACTCTGCAAGAGGCTGCTCCTGGAAGAGGAATAGCCTCAGACCAAAGACACAGAGAAATATCTTTCTCCCTCTGGGCTTTTCCAGTTGGGTCTGGACTAAGGTGCAGATGTGATTTTTATCTTAATGGTATAAGAGAGTGGTTGCTGTTGAGTGTAGACAGGTTGGGAGTTAAGCAAGCTAATGTCTTTCAAGTGGCCAGGGGATTTGATGTAGACTTGTGAGACAAGAGAGGAGCTCTTATGCAGGAGTGGTTATGGCTGTTGCTTTCTTCTGTTTTCTCCAAGCCATTAGTAAAGTCACAATAAAAGTTGTGAAATGGGGCACCTGGGTGACTCGGTCTTGAGTTCAGCTTAAGTCATGATCTCAGGGTCATGAGATGGAGCCCCACCATGGGCTCTGGCTTCATACACAGTGGGGAGTCTGCTTCTCTCTTTCTGCCACTCCCCCCAATTACACTTTCTCTCTCTCTCTCTCTCTCTCAAATAAATAGTCTTTTTTTTTTTTTTTTTAAAGTTGTGAAATGGTAGCAGCTCCATCGTGTAAATTAAGGGAAAAGCATTTGTTCTGGACTGAATTGTGCTCCTCCAGAATTCATATGCTGAAATCCTAACCCTCAGTATCTCAGAATGTGACCTTATTTGGAAATGGAGTCTTTAATAAGAGGCAAGAAGTTAAAATGAGGTCACTAGGATGAACCCTACTCCACTATAACTGGTGTCCTTACAAGAAGAGGAGATTAGGACACAGACACACATACAGAGAAGACCATATGAAGACACCAGAAGGAGACAAGACATCTACAAGTCAAGGAGAGAGGCCTCAGAAGAAACCGATCCTGGCAATACCTTGATGTCAGGCTGCCAACCTCCAGAACTGGAAATGTACTCCGGATAGTACTTCTGCTGGTTCAGCCCCCCAGTCTTTGTTTCAGCAGCACTCAGAAACTAATACCGCCTGATTTACACTTGGATCAGAACACAAGGGGATTGCAGGACACATTCCCAGGAGCTGCAGTGCTGGGTGTTAGGGAAGTCAATGGCAGAGGCAAGTGGCACCCAGTGAGCTATGACATTGTCATGAGTGGCAGAAGGAGTGGCAAGATGCTGGATCGGGAGGCCAGACAGGTGACCAAGAATGACCTGCTTCTGAGGACACACGGAACTCCCAGAACTTCCCAGGGGACCGAGTTCTTCTATGTCCCTAATGGCCCTGAAGTCTTCCTGACATGTCGTATCAGTGGACATACACAGGATTGCTTCTGGAAGTTCAAACTGGTGAAGGCAAGCCTCATGTGAGCTGTAAGAGAATGAATGTTCTTGAGCAAACCGCTTCAAGGGAACTGACAGTTTAGTTTGAATCCTCAACTCCCCGTCTTCTTATGTGTGTCCTTTACTTAACCTCCATGAGCTTGGCTTTCTCCTCTGTAAAATGTTGACAATAACAGTTCTTGCTTGAATATAATTATAATATAATACTATAACACAATCTTTTCATTACCAATGTTGTAAGGCTCTCAGTACTGGGCTTGGCATATACTATGTGCTCAATAAATGGCAGCTGATGTGTTTATTACAGAAGAATTCTCTCTAATGAGAGGAATACAGTCCCTGAAACCTGAGTCCATTTCTGATGATCAGAACAGATTTATGTGAAGGACATTGGCCATTTGTATGTTGGGGAGAAATTTGGCTGGCTCTTTGACAAATTTGGCCCTGATTGGACCCTCTGTGGAATGAAAATGACTTCAGAAAGGGAACAAGAAAAAGTAGAGCTACATGAAGATCCACAGCTCTCTTCTCCTTTTTCTTGTTCTTCTTATTCTTCCTCTGGTTCTTCTTCTTCTTTTTAATGATTTATTTATTTAAATTAGGGAAAGAGAGGGTGTGGGGGTAGTGGAGGGAGGTGGAGAGAAAGAAACTCAAGCAGATGCCCCACTGAGTGCAGAGCCTGACACAGGGCTCAAATCGAGGCTAGATTGAGGGGATTGAGATCATGACCTGAGCTGAAATCAAGAGTCTGGTGTTCAACTGACTGAGTCACCCAGGTGCTTCTCCATGGTTCTCTTCTACCTCAAATACTAACTCTACTGCTACAGGTCCAAATTTGGGCACCATCATCCCACTAAGCTCATATGCCAGCCCTCTTCTGTATTCTGTTTCTTATGGTTTTCATCTTCTCTAAAGAAGACTCTTTGCATTGGAGCCTAAGTGTATTAGCCATCACCAGGAAGAGGATTCTTGAAGCCAGGTCACAGGAGAGCTGCCCAATACGTCTATACCATTTATTGTGTCTAGGATACATAGTGATACATGGGAGCCACGGGTGTATTCTGGGGGGAGTGGGGTAGTATTTCATCTCTAAGCACAGAGCAGTTATTTAGCAAGTATTCAATTTTTTTGGTTGAGTTCTCTGTCATCCCCTCCCTCCATTTCAAACCTTAAGCATTGCAGGGGCGTTGCCTTTTGCTCTTTAAGCTGATGGCATTCAGGAAACTTTTAGAGAATTTGGAACAGAATCCCTGACATGCTCCCTGAACTGGTCTGTGCCTGATTACGCACAGGCAGACGTACCTCACAGATGCCACTGGGATCACAACATTCTGTTGTGAAATCAGACTTTGAAGGAGCTGGAGTCACGTGGCAAAGTCAGTGGCTGTCAACAGCCTGAGTGGAGACCTGAGTGAGCACAGTTTAACAGGGCAGGAGGAGGTGGCTCTGGGTAGACTATAATGGCCCCATCGGGGATGGAGGAGAAGGAAGAGGGAGAAGAAGGAGCCAGGAGGCCAGGAAAGGGGGAAACCAGCACCTGGGCTGATGCTGTAAGTCACCCACCTTTATCCTGGTTCTGGCCCTGTGCTCGGTCTGATGCCTCAGTTTCCATCTTGTTCCAGAGTTGCTGACTTGGTCATCTGTTCTGTCTCCTCAGGCCTGGGACCCTCCCTCAATCTTCTTCCAGCTATGCCCCTGGACTTTCGCCTAGAGAGGTGGGTGGGTGGGGTCAATAAAAATTAGTGCCGAAGTATCACATTGCAAGTGGCCACACGGTAGATACACTACAAATGTTCTATTTCATCAACTTTGAGAAAGGATGCACATTGTTTTTACCTTCATTCTTTAGGGAAACTAAGGTTGAGGGAATCTCAATGAATTACTTGAAGTCACACAGCCCCCGCGTGGTGGAAATTCAAATTCAGGACTGTTTGAGTCCAAAGATTGTTTTCTTTTCTTTTTTTTTTTTTTTTTGCATTTTTATAATTTAAATTCAATTTGCCAACATACAGTATAACACCCAGTGCTCATCCCATCAAGTGCCCTCCTCAGTTTTGTTTTTCATACTACAGGGGTCCTCTATTCAGAAAGGGGGGAGCATGAGAATCTTTGGAGGAGGGATTTCAGGGAATTTAAGTGTGTGTGTGTGTGTGTGTGTTCTGTGTGTTCGTGTGCGTGCATGCCCCTGTGTGCAGGTGTGTGCACATACATGCCTCTACGTTTTATGGGCAGAAAGGAGGAACTAGGAGATGAAGCTGGAAAGATAAATAAGCATAAAACTGAGGAGGATTTTGACTGTCAAGTGGAAGAGTTTGAACTTCACTCTGCACGAGATGCCTGTATAGGAGGGAGTACTGGACCTCGTGAGGAGAGGAGGGCCTGGTTTCTGGAGGACCCTGCTGTTGAGCTCGTCAGGGATGGAAAGACAGGGAGAAGAGGCTCTAGACACCATGGTGGGTGTTCCCAGAGGTCCTTCAGTGCTGCTTGTTAGCTAACCACTCATCTCCGCAGCCAGAACTCTCCAAGTGCTAGCCTCCACTCTTCATCAGGATTGTTGATTCCTTAATGGCAGAAACTGCCTCATACTTTTTAAAATCCCCCATAAAATTTAGGATGATGCTGAGTACACAGCAGGGGCCCAATGAACACTTGTTGTCAAAATAATGCATGTGTTAATTGTTCTTCCCTTACGAGCACATCATGAGCGGTTGTCAACCATATACATGTTACATATGAATCCTGAGAAAAGGAAGGTGATAAATCTTTTATAAGGAAAAATTTCCTTCTGTGCACTGACAGTTGTTAATCCTTTAGCAAATGTGTCCTAAGTAAGCTTGGAGATTTCCCAGTCCTCAAAATAAGAAATATCAGAGAAGTTTTGCTGAAAAGTCTTGTTTTGCTTTTTCGTTTTGTTTTTACTTCATTGTTTTATTTTTCCTGTTTCATAGTAAATGAAGATCTTCGATAAATGCTGTAAAAACCCAGTGAAATCTTGGCTCCTTACCCCAACTCTGTTGCTTTCAAGTCGAATTTTATATCAAACACACTGCCGAATTCAGGCACAAGTGCCAAATTCCAGAATCTGCTTACTATCTCTAAATTTCCAACACTGAGATTCGGCTTACTGGGAACTTGGTTATCTCAAATACACTTAGAAAGAAAAGGTTGAGTTTATTTTAATTATTAATATAACTCATTTATATCCCAAATCATCCCATCAAGGATTTGAGGGCTTATGGCAAAAACACATTCATTCACACAAATGAACCTGGTAACCTAAAAGTCAAATTTAAAAATCAGAACCAGGATAAGTAGAAATTAAAACAGGAAATCATACCCAGGAGAAAAATTGAACGCAAACACCTGGGCTCTACAAGATTACATTGGAGATCGCAAAATGGCAGCCTTTGGGACAAAGCCAACTGAAGTTGCGTTAAGTTATGTCTCCGTAGTGTTCAAAATCAGTGGCAAGAGGACTGTCACAGCACAAAAGGATTTAGGAGCATAACTAACAAATACAATGTATGGACTTTGTTCAGTCCAACTATAAAACCAATTTGGCTTTGGGTTTGGAAAGTCTGAATGTATATTAAGAATTAGAGGACATGAAGGGATTATTGTTAATCTTGTTAGATCGTGACAATGGCTCATGGACCAGTAAAACCCTGAGATAGCCAAGATTTACTTTAAATCACGCAAACGAAAAAATAAATAAAGTAGGATAGGTAAATAAGATCAGCAAAAGGTTGACAAGTTATGAACCTGAATGATGGCTATATGAGAGCTCATTACACCCCTCTATTTTTCTATGCTTGAAATATTTCATAATGAATATTTTTTAAAAATTTAAACTATGACTGCCTTGAGATAGGTTGTGTGCTTTCCAGCCAAGTACCACCTCCATCCCTCACCCTCCCTACAGCTTACCCCTCTACCTCCATTACCACAGACTCATAATCTTCATTAATTACCTGCCCAGCCCACCTTGTTATGCTAATTAAGATCCCTATAGGCAGATAGAAAAGGAAGACTCGTCAGTTGTTGAAGAGGAATAAACATACCAGCTGGGAAGGACTTAACTAGCACTTACTTCACAGTGGAAGAAATTTCTTCCACAGAGCTTCATGGGTGCCAGAGTGATGTTGACAGTGTCCTGTAGAGTAAATTGTCTCCACCAGCATCCAGAGGGACCAGCCCAGCATCCACACTTTGAGGACCAGTGAGCACACAGTTCCAGGACTGGCACTTGTCTGTGTGCCACTCCTTGACACCAGCGCCCCTCAGCAAGGATCAATAGGAAGTGACCAAACCGTCTCCCAGGAAGCATTTCTGCGTGGACCCAAAGCGACAGGATCTGGGCTGCAGATTTTCGATGGACTGGCTAAATCTAAAGAAAGAATATGGCATATTGGGGACTTGAAAAGCATGGAAGGGGCACACATTTATCAAACAACCCTCTGTACGCATTGCTCATTGTTGTGGGATGAATAGCAGCCCCCAAAAGATGTGTTCAAGTCTGGTATCTCTGATTGTGACAGTTTCCCCATTCGGAAACAGGGTCTTGGCAGGTGCAATTGAGTTAGGAAGAGGTCATGGGAGGGGGGTTCCCTAATCCTTCACTGGTGTCCTCAGAAGATGAGCGAAGTTTGGACACAAGGATGCACACACACGGGGAGAATGTCGTGTGATGACAGAGGCAGAGACTGGAGTGATGAGCCAAGGGATTGCCAACAGCCACCAGGAGCTAAGAGACCTTCATGCCCCTGAAAATAGCCTGGAAATGGATTTAAGATTCAGACAGCTCTCTCTACAGCCCAGTTCGGAGGCCTGGGATGGGGTGCAAGAACTTGTGACCTAAAAAAAAAAAAAAAAAAAAAAAAAAAAAAGAACTTGTGACCTTCCAAAGGCCCCAGGCGATGCCTGTGAGGGTGGCTGGGCAACAGTGATTTTGGAAACAGGGACCCAGGTGAATTGTTCTAGCTGGAACCATTTGTTCCTGGACAGACGGCAGGCATCACCTTGTACAGAGACAGCTCCCCATTTTGGCTTCATTTTTCTCATGGCCAGACTGAGAGTAATAAAATGTATAGGATGAAAATGGCACTCATTTCGTTCTCCAAGCAAATGTGGGGCTTAGGCAGTTTTATTTTTTTTCAAGTAAAAATTCCCTAAACCCCGCAAAAATGTTGAATGGCATGTGACAAGGATAAAGGCAGACTCTGAGGGGTTGAGGGGCTTTTTTTCTTCTTTTTTTTAATCTGTCACTTAGCAACGACATATGTATGGCTGACAGTTGGAGTAATCTTTGAGCTGGCAACGTGGAATTGTTAGAAAGTTTAAATTTGTGTTTTATCATTGTTAGCGGTGTTGTAGCAAATCGTGTGAGGTACAATATGTGCATTCTGCTGTTTTGGAAGGGAGACATTTTAAGTCAGAAATATTTGACTGTAAACATATTTTGCACTGAACCCTATTTTCCTTCTACACGGAAGAAAAAGCAAAGCTTACCTAAGCACCGTAAGAAACCTAGTTAATCAGCACTGTAGGATTAAGGGGGAAATGTTCTTCAAAAATAGTTTATGAAAGTTTTAATTACACACACAATCATAAAATGCTCAGTAATTGCTGCATATTGATTCCTTTTTTTTTCTGGAAATGCTAAAACTATTTCAATATACACAGAATCAATAAACATAATTAAAATATGAGCTCATCAAAACAGTAATTAAATGTACTTAACAGCTTTTGTGGCTTTTCCCCATATGGTTACTGTGGGAGTGTGAATCTGGCGCGCTAGATAAATGTAACAAAATAAAGTGAAAGCCTCGGAAAAGATTACTGTCGTATCATAATACAATAAAACCCAGCTCTGCAGCAAGTTGCGCTAAATCAAAAAGTTGACAAAAGGAGTGATGTATGCAATTATTATACATTTTGGGGCTGTTTTCTATTTATATGAGATTAACACTATCATGGTCTGCATTCAGAAGGAACAGCGAAATCCTCCAACATGAAAGGAATTGGGGGAGAGCGCCCTGAATTCTTAATATCTCAGTTACCCTTTTCGGATATTGCTGGAAGGGGGTTTGATTCCCACATCCACTCCCCACCCCATCTGCCCAAGGGACCCAGCCCTGTGACTACAGAGGCCTAGGCGGTGAGCGGGGTCTCAGGGTTATGACTGGTGAAGACGGATTTTTGCCCTGCCAGCAATTCATCTCAGGGGGCCAGAGATAGGAAGGTAAATGAAATCCAACTCTGGCCTTCGAGGAGGGGTGCGCAGCCCATGCCACCTGGAAGTGGTGTTGCATCACCATGCAGGACATGAGCTGTGTCTTCAGTTGGTTTCTTCCAGAAGCTGACCTTGACTTGACTGCAGAGGTTTATTTGGGAGCCCATCTTAGGAAGCATGGCCCAGGGAGGGGAAGTGAGATATGGTGCATTACCCTGGGGGCAACTAGTGCTCCATCTCACTGAGAAAGATGAGAGTTTAGAGGAACTCCGAGTTGTCCCATCTGAGGAGCAAGGAAGTTGGGGAATTCATCCTCCAGCCTCTATCTGGCATTAACCCCCAGGCTAGCCCAGCGATGGCCGATGGCCGAGAGAGAGCACCCAGATGTAGAGTCTCTAACACCTGCAGGCGAAGACCACTGGCATGTACTAGAATAGGGAGTCCCAAGGTTATGGGGGCACCCAGGCTGCCACCATCTGGTCTGCGGGAAGCTGAAGAATGCCACCCCCAAAACGCTCCAATCCTAATCCCCAGAATCTGTGAATGTAACTTTATATGGCAAAAACTTTGCAGATGTGATTAAATTAAGACTGTTGAAGTAGGGCTATTCTCCTGGATTGCCTGAGTGAGACCCAAATGCAAGGGAGGCAGAGCGAGAGCTCCAACTGCAGAGGAGGAGGCACCGTGGCCTCAGGGGCAGAGCCTGGAGGGCTGTGGACTCCAAGGGGTGCTGGCAGCCACCAGAAGCCCCAAGACAGGGGAAGGAGATCTTCCCGAGAGCTGCTGGGGAGGGTGTGGCCCCTCAGACACCTTGATTTTAGCTCAGTGATGCTGACTTCAGACCTCTGGTCTCCAGAACTGAGAGAGAAGGCATTTTGGTTGTTTTAAGCCACCAGAGACAGGGTTTGTTACAGCAGGGGCAGGAAACTACTAGAGGGTCCTGGGAAGAAAGTTTCTTTCCAAGAGGAAGGATGATGGTAGAGAAGAAACAGAGCCAGTGAGCATGTGGAGTAATCTCATCTGAGATTGAGACCCATTTCAACACCACCCCGACTTCCCATTTCCTTTCTCTCCTCTTTTCTCACTTTCTGCAAAATCTCCTGCAGAATGTTTTTCTCAGCGGGTTCATCTGCCCCTGATGACTGGACCCAGTTCTTTCCTCGGCTGAAATTTCTAAAATGCAGCTAGTCTTATATTGCCTTTCCCTGTACCTTGACTATGGATGATTATATGCAAGAGCAGTCTTCTTACTAATTTCTCTCCAGGCTTTCTGTAGGCACACTTGGGACATGCCATGTGCTCTCTTCCATCCTGGGACACACCTGTTGTAGAATTCCACCCGGGGTACGGCTGTAGTCACTCAACTTGGAAGCCATCTATTTCTCTATACCAAATGGAGGAAATATACTGGGTTGCCTCCAAAGAGCCAATGATTAGATTTTTGGCTCTTAAAGTTGAAGAACTACCTCATCTCTGAAAACTAAAAACAACTAAGGAAGGAAAACGCATGAAAAAAACAAACTCTGAAACTTCTTGATGATTTTGGACTTGGGACACAGATGGGAGTTTCTCCTGTGCCAAAAAAATCCATTGAACAGCACCAGCTGTGGGGTAAAGAAAATTGGAAAGAATCGCACATCGCAGTTCACAGGAGGAGCTGTATTAAGAAAAGAGGGAAAAGTTTTGCAGATTGGTTGATTTCTTAGTGAATCATGCGGCCAGATGAAAAGCCCAAGACTACATCTGCAGGCGTATTGTACTAGTATTAATATTCATGCAGAAAAGATCTAGAAAGCTGTTTCCTCTGAATTTTTAGCAGTGTGGTAGGTCTGGGGGAAAAGCGTTTCTTTTGTGTTGAGGAGTTGGTGTTGCATTTCTTTTGAGCTTTATAAGGATTAATTTTAAAAGAGCACAGGGGAGTGAAAATATTAGGCTTTATGCAAGGGTAATATTCCAAATATTATACAATCAGCAAGGCCAGAAAGGACCAGTGAGAACAGATGCTGTCCTGGAGCCCCTGCTGTGCCAGGTGTTAATCTTTTACTTGTGGGATCCTGGAGAGCTCTGGGGACTTCTGGAGGGTACTGGGGGCCTAGGGAGGTGGCTACGGACAGCATGGCCTGAACCCTCACCATTTGATATGTGAAAAATGCCAAGCCTTCCTCTTGTCTTTTCCCAAGAAGCGAAGTAAAACAACACGATAGAGCTTCATTTCTTTGGTGCATGCTCTTCGGGCCTACTATGTGCCAGGCATCATGCTAACCAAGTGCCAGGCATATGGAGGTCTTGCCAACTGAAGAGCTGGTAGAAAAAGTGTCGTTGTAATTATTTGTGTGAGATGTCCAAGTGCTTGTCTTTTTGGGGGGAATTCTGTAGCTGCAAGTGGTGAAAAACTAATGCCAACTGCCTTAAGTAAAACAGTAAAAGGGAAGGGGATTTGTTGGCTCACATGACAGAAGTGTCTTTCAGGGATAGAGGCTGCTAGGTCTAGGGAGACCGTGTGCACGCATGTGTACACGCACGTGTGTTTTCCCGCTTGCCCTCTTTTGGCTGATACCCTATTTGGGTTCCCTTAAAAGCAGAGCCTGAGACCAGACTGAAGTACAAGCAGTTTATTTGGTGGGAGGGACTCCAGAAGGTAGAAGAGGGGGAGAGGGAAATGAGACAGGGAGGAAAGTCAGTATGTGTTGCAGTAATGAGCTGATACTGCTGTGGGCAGTTAGGAAGTCCTGCTAGGGCCCCTTGAAAGAACCATGTAGAATTGAGAATTTCTACAGACTTTTCCAAACTGGTGGATGGGGGAAGCTGGGACATTTATTGGCAGATTCCCATCTCCCATTGGTTGAGCGTTGATCCTGGGGACATTAGGATCCCCATATTTCTGGATTGTGCCTGCTTGTGTCTGAGTGGCCTTCCAGTGGCCTCATTTGACATGAGACGTTGCAATGCAACAGGCGTGTGACTCTCCACTACAGCTGCACTAGAAACGGGTGGGCGAGGGAGATGTGGCACAGTGCATGATACACGTCTGCCAAACTGGGCTTTCCTGGAGTTGGCTCCAGTCTGAGGGTCCACATGACGGGGCAGGGGCTCCTATCAAATCATATGCTCTGGGAACAGGAGATTTCCAGATCACTGGGGAGGCCAGCTGAGCCAGGTCCCCTCTTATTCATTAGTGTAGAATTTAAATTCTGTGCTGCCAGATAATAATTTCCAAATGTCAACCAGATTTTAAATTTAGAGTCACCCACCCTCATCTAAACCAAGCTCTGGATTTGTTTTAATCCATTTTAAACATGGACAACATTTCCTAGACCTTTCTTGATCGTCCACTCTGCACGTTGAAGGCTCCCATGAATTTCCTCAGACTTGAACTTAGCCAGGTTTTGGGCTGGAGGCATAGTGATTGGGGTTTCTTTCTGTAATGAGGTAACTATAAGCCAACTTGACTCTAAAACTCCAACCCCTCCGTAGCCCCCATTGGAAAATCCTTGCTGTGCTGCATTCGTGTTCCCATTCGAGCACATTGTGAGGTTTAAATGTCACGTCAGCCCAGAACATTTGTTATATATTGGAAAAGAATGAAGTGAAAATTGCTGAGCTTTGCCTCTCACCGAAGCTTCATTTGTTAGCTGGGGTTACCTGCCTGGCTCCAAGGTATAAGGCGACTCTTTGGGCCTGGTTCGATTTTAATGTCAACCATCCTCATGGTGAAGATGCCTGTGGAGCCTCAGCCACCTCCACTGGGCTTCCTCCCAGCCATTGAGAGCTGCGATTCTAGTAACCTTTAGGTCCCTGGACAAGGAATCGTCCAGGCTGTTGTTCCCTAGAGTTTCTAGTGAAGTTGACCGACGTACATGGTGTCCATTCTGCTAGTCAAGATATTTTTTTTTCCTCCTTGCTTTTTGGGTTTCGGGGGGGGGGGGTGCTTATCAGAATTCCAGGAGGGCTGTTGCTGTGGGCTCTGAATGATGTGGGCAATTGTCTCAACTCCTCACTGCGCTTGGACTCTGTTGACAAAATCTGTTAATATTCTTCAGGCCTTTCAGGTCAAAAGAGTTGCTTTGTGCCTCTTACTTCGGTGTGCCCTACTGTGTTTGAAAAATAGATTTTCCAGATGGACTGCAGGTTGCAGAGCCTCATTGGTGGTATAAGGGACACTTCAGCTGTGTTTTACCTGCTGCCAACAGCCAGTAACAGAGCGCAGCTTTTTTTTTTCTTTTTTAATCTCCCATGGGAGAAGGTGGTGGAGCAAAGTGCTGGGCTCTTACTCTGTGTCAGGGCATTCCTGAAGACCAGATGTGCAATGATACTCCTCTTTCATTCCAAAATCATTCAAGGTAGAGGGTACTTTCTCCAAAAAACCACAAAAAACCCCCAAAAACAAATAAAAAAAAACCCTTGAATTAATCTCTTGGTACCAATACCTTTTCAAATTTGTTTCTGGACTTTTATTAACTTTTACTTCAAACATAATAGTCTAGGGCTATGAAAGCCCACGGAGAAACTTGAGTGAACACCTACTATATCTTGGAGTGGCTATAATTTATATCCTGTGAGGAATGGCTCGTTGAAAGTGTATATTCATTTCCATTTCTGGGTTGGCTTTTTGGCTGATCTAATTCTTTATCACCATTTAGCTTATGAAACACCTATTGGTACAGTCTGAGGTGACCTTTTGCATTCCTACTGACAGTTGATAGATAGATACGCATAAATTAGGATACCAAAGTTTTCTTTTTGGAAATCAGTGGCTTTTAACCCTTCTGAGGGTTAAGTAAGTAACTAAAATCTACAATCTTTGTTTAATTTTTCCCTCAAGTCATAGGATGGTTTTTATTGATGTTTGAGGTAGTACTTTAATACAGTATAATACTGGTGAATATTGGTTTCTCCTTCTGTGATCTACTGCTACCTGCTAGTAAATAGAGCAGACGGCAACAATCTTATCCTTGTGCATTGATGGGCATAAGGATGATGTCACAAGGAGAGAGATTATTGACTTGGATGTTGTAAGTTGTTCATTTATGGTTAATAGTGCACACTCTGAATTTAGCCCATCTGGTTGTGAATTCTAATGGTTCTCCTAACTATATATATAATTCAGAGCAACTTACCTGGCCTCTCTGTACTTTACTTTCTTAATCTGTGAATAGAGATAGTAAGAGTACCTACCCTATAGAGTTGCCATGAGGTTTAAGTAATAGCCTATATCCCCAGCTGAGGACAGTGTGCATCAAGTGGCAAGTACTAGGTAAGTTTTAGCTAGTCCTGCTGTTTTAAAATTGTTATTATATTACTACTGTGTGCCACATGCAGTTTGAGGCTCTAGGAGTACAGTGGTAAGCAAGATACACACTTATTAACTAAACAAATATATTTCAAGCCCCTAATTAAGGCCATAGTCTCTGGAAGCACAGTAGTGAGCCAGAGCGAACCCCCACTCCTCCCAACAATCTAGCAAGGTAGACAGAGAATAAGCAAAGAGGCAAAAATAGGAGTGATAAAGCCAAGAAGGATAAAGGCAGAGAATGAAGAGAGTAGGAACCATAGGCTTCTCTGATGTGGTAACGTTTGAGTGGAATCACGTGGGAAGCCCAATACGTGGGTATCTGGGGGAAGGGTTTTCTAGGTAGGGGAACAGGACAAGCAAAGTACACAGCTGTAAGCAGCAAGCAGACCAGGGTGCAGGGAGCACAGTGATAAAGAGGAGATTGCAGGGGATGAGGTCAGGGAAGGCATGAGGGCTGGCCAGAGCAGAACTTGCACATGGTTATAAAGACTCAGGTATTAACTCTGAGCAAGGTGGGAGCCACAAGGGAGTGGGGGAGGGCCTGTTGGATAGAGGAGCAGCATGAGATAACTCATACTTTTATAAGGTCCCTCTGTATACTCTGAGTAGAACAGAGGCAAGGGTAGAAGCAGGGAGAGCAAAGAGGATGCGAGCCAATTATCCAGATGAGATGTGGGGTGACTTGAGCTCAGATGAAGGCTGGGATGCTGGGAAGAAGTGTCTACCCACAGGATATATTCAAAGTGGATCTGAGGGATTTGCTGATGTTGGGTGTGAAGCTCACATTCTAGTGGAACGTGCCAGAGACTAAACATGAACTAACTAGCTGAATAAGATAATCCCAACTGTGATGAGAGACATGCAGAAAATGGGAGAGGATAATGGGACACAGGGCAGTCAAGGGAGACCTCTAAGAAAATATTGAACTGAGATTTCAGTGACAACCAGGTGTTTTTTTGCACCATTGGTGAGGAAGGGAGTCCTACCGTAGGGTTACCAAGATAGCCAGATGCGTGACACTGAACATTGGACAGACGAGAGAGAAGTCTAGTAGTCACTGGAAAGATGGGAGAGAAGTCTAGTAATCTCATGTACACATGATATTGAACAGAGGGGCTGTACTCACAGCCTGGGAGGAGAAGACACCACATGCTGTGCGGAGCCTCACAGGGCTGGGGCAGGAGGTTTGTAGTACCAAGAGGGTATAGTTCCCTGGAGTTCCTGTGGGGGGATGTGATTGGAATAATTAGAATAATTCTAACTGGAGGGTACTGATACCTGCTACTTTGGAATAAGCAGGAACTGCTTGATCCCCTCAATAAGGAAAGTTGTTTGGGTAGATCTTATCCACAGGAGCAGAGCTGGGACGGGGACCATGGCTATGCCATTTGTGGCCTTTCTGGTTTCATCAAATGTCAAGGCAGCCCATAATATTGTGCATTACTTTTAGGCTTTAAATGAACCAAACCAGGAGAGAATGACATTGACCTGGACATGAGGGTTAGTTCTGGCTCTGGGGAGAGGCAGGGATTCGTTTGACATTTTAGAGGTGGAGCTAAAGGAATTCGCTGGTGAATTAATGATTGAGGGTGAAGAAAAAGAGAAATCAAGGATGTCATCTAGATATTTCACTTGAGCAGCTTGTGAATTGTGATGTCATTTACCTACTGAGCAAGACATGGGGTAGTGAGTCAGTTCCGACTGGAAATAATCAAGAATTCATTTTGTCTAGCTACATTTGAAATGCCTGTTACACATTCAAGTGGGGATATTCAGTATCCATCTGGAGCTCAGGGGAAAGGAGGGGGCAGAAGAAAATAAATGTAAGAGTCATTAGTATAGAGACAGTACTTAAAGCCAGTGGACTTAGAGCATAGAACAATGTAGAGTATAGAACAGAACCTTGAGTCCTTTGGCATCTAGAGACTGAGCAGAAAAAAAGCCAGAGAAGGAGACAAAGGGGGCTCAGTGAGATGGAAGGAAGGCCTGGAAAATACAATGCTGTGGAGTTTTGGAGAAGGAAGCATTTCAAGACGGAAGGAGTGGTCAAAGGCATCAGCTGTTTGCTCCTGAGAAATCAAAAAAGAAGAGACTAGAAAAGCACTGGCTTGGAAAAATGGTGGTCATTGGAGATCTTCAATGCTGGCGATGAGAGAAGACAAAGTGAGGGAATGGAGATCAAATGTAGACGACCCCTTGTAGGAGCATAGCCCTAAAAGAGAGGAAATACTATGGAGGAGAATATTAGGAGTGACATATTTGAAAAATCAATAAAAACTGGTAAGGGGGTAAAGAGATAAGATTTGGGATGCAGAAGAGATCAGAGCTGCAACTCTAGGAAAATCCTTGAGTAGCTGCTATGATATTGAACAGAGGGGCAGGTACTCTCACTACACATCTTCAGAATCATAATATACATTGGAACCACAGACAGTGCTTATGAAATTAAGAATAGGAGGGATGTGGATAGTCCTAAGGAGAACAGGATTCCTGTGGGGTAGGTCCCACATAGGAAGATGGAGACGAGTTATTCCAAATATATAAGTTGGAGGTATATGGCATAGCACTCACAGTATTTCAGATAAGGAGATGTCATCAGATATTATGGGAGCAATGCTGGTCTACATTGACAATGTAAATGACAATTTTTTTAAAAAAGAAGATTTTATTTATTTATTTTAGAGAGAGATTGTGTGAGCATGAATAGGGAAGGGGGTGGGGGCAGAAAGAGAGGGAAAGGGAGAGAGAGACTCAAGAAGACTCCCTGCTGAGCACAGAGCCACCATGGGGCTCAATCCCAGGACCCTGAGATCATGACCTGAACTGCAATCAAGAGTTGGCTGCTTAACCCACTGAGCCACCCAGGTGCCCCTGCAAAATAACAGTTTTTTTCAAGTACCTACTTTGTGCACTTTCCCATCTTTATTGAACCAGTAACCCTCTACCATTAAAGGTGGCCACTGCGGTAGAGTGTCACAGCAGTGCTCCCGCAGTCAGAGCATTGATGTAGGTGTGAGTCCTGGATCTGTCCATCAGCAGCCTGAGGTCTTGGGCACTTCTTACTGCTTCAGCTTTCTCATCAGTACAATGGAAGTACCATTGCTAGCTCACAGAGTGGGGCCAACTAGTAAAGGCCCAAATGACCTATTTTGGCATTCATCTATACCTTATGTTGAAGGAACCATAAGAGGGCATCACTGCTCCCCAGTGTAAGAAATGGAAAGAACAGAAGATCAAGAAGAAATCTGATGGCAGCCTCCTCCTGCTATACTTAAGGTAGCAAGACTTGTATTAGAGTTTGTCATTTTATCTACAGAAGCTCTCATAGCCTTTCTCAATTTCATCAACTCTGTGGGTGAGGTAAGGGTCTCGGTTTCCCTGTAAAGCCTCCCTCTTGATGCCCACAGCACATTGAGTGCCTGTGGCTAAAGCTACTTTCTGTTAAGCCCCCACACTGCTATTCCCACCAGTTGTGATGACCAAGAGTCAGCCATTTGTGTTCCCAAGCCTGTTTATGCTCGTTACGCTAGCAACTGTTTATGCAAATATTACATGCTTACTATTTGCATAACTATTATGTAAACTGATGAAAGATTTGGCAACGACAAGTTGTTACAATAAATTGCTATCAAAGAAGGTATATTAAAACACACATAGAAGACTGGGGGAAGAGTAAAAATGTAGAAGAACTGCTTTACATGTGCCTGAAATGTCTCATTTCTGCCTTACAGAAACCAAAACTGGAACTTCTGGATGATGCATTATGGGTGGTTTTGAAGAAAGACTGCTTGGAACTCAGATCAGCAGACCCCGACACAAAGAAAGAGCCTTGGCTCAACATCAAAAGAGTGGCAAGTGAATGAACATCCATATGTTTTAAGTTAAAATTAAATCTTTAAGGTATGTATGTATCACATTTTATGATTCACTGCTTTAATTAACTTTTCCAGTTGACTTGCCAACTGCCAGTTCCAACTTCACTGAATAACAGTAAAACTGTAATGTTTATTTTTCAGTTATTATAAATATATATTCATTGTTTAAACCATTATAAAAACCAAAAATATGTAAAGTGGAAAATAAAAGCTACTAATTCAGAATCAAACACTAGTAATAATTTAAGGTAGTTCCTTCTAGTCATTTCTTCATAAACATATTTCTAAAAATAAAACTGTGACTGTTATGTTTATTTTTATCCCTTTTTTCATGAAATATTATATTGGATGTGATATAAGTGATATTCATGTTGTTAACATCAAACAATACAGGGCAGCCCGGGTGGCTCAGCAGTTTAGCGCTGCCTTCAACCCAGGGCATGATCCTGGAGACCCAGGATTGAGTCCCATGTCAGGCTCCCTGTGTGGAACCTGCTTCTCCCTCTGCCTGTGTCTCTGCCTCTCTCTCTCTCTCTCTCTTTGTGTGTGTCTCTCATGAATAAATAAATAAAATCTTTTAAAAAATCAAACAATAGAGAAAGTATACCAAATAAAAAACAGCAAATCACCCTGAAGGACTTAGAAATGGCCAGTGTTAAATTTTGATAACACTATCCTAACCTTCATTCTTTATGAAGATACAGATAAAAGGATATATGGACATAATGCATATTTTTAAAGGAACATTTTATATTGGAAGTGGAATTATTTTAGATTTAAGTAGCAAAAATATCAAGGAGTTCCCACCTGCCCCTCACCCAAACTCCTCTAATATTGACATTTTATGTTACCATGGGTACGTTTGTCACATCTAAAAATTCAACATTGGGACATTATTATTATCTAACATCCAGATTTTACCAGTTTTTTTACATTCTATCATCTGACCTAGGACATCATATTGGATTTAGCATATGATAGATCAATTTAACTTTAACAGAAAAAAGGAAATTGAATAAACATAAGTGTTAAACCACAGATTAATGTTTCTTTACTACCAGAGTTATTGTTTCCTAAATGAACACTCTAAATATTAAAATGAGTATTATAAAGAATATTAAGTGCTTGGCATTATTAGGTCTTCTAATTAACATATTATTCATCTACTATATAAATTAGTTCTTTTATATGTCTTCTCATCTCTCTCTCCAACCCTCTCAATATCATTGGTTATATTGCTTTGTAGACTTTTTCCAGGTTAGTAATGGGTTCATTGTATCTTGCAACCCAATTCTCACTCTGGATTGTGGCCTCCATGTTGTTGGAGTCATTATTTGTCTCCAGTCTTCTTAATCCTGACTTCTCTGCACCTAAATTCTATAACTGATTAATCTCCTGGTTGGCTGGTTCACTCTGTTGGAAATTCTTCTCAGAAAGGGGTATGGATGTTATATTTCGCTGATTTTTTTTCATGTTTGAAAATACTTGTCTGTGATCTTTATAATCAAATAATAAGTTGTTTTGGTTTAACATTTTAGAAAATTATTTTCTCTTCCTTAGAATCTTGTAAAAATTCTTTATCATCTCCTGACATTGATAATTTATAACAGGTCTGAGACCAACCTCACAGTTCCCTTTGGCTGGTGGCTTATTTTCCCTCCTTGACCATTTGAAGACTTCTTTATTCCTGAATTTTCTATTTTAACCACACATATCTCCATGTGGGCTCAACCACCAACTTTTTTTCCCGAGAGCCTAGTATGCCTTTTTAAAATGCTGATCTGGTTTTTTCTTTCAAAGACTTTTGTTTTTCACTATCACATCTTGAAAGATCTTTTTCTGTTCTTTTGGAGTATCACTTCAGCGATACCAATTATCCTTATGTTGGATTATCTTCCATCTTCTTTCTAATTGCTTTACTGTCTTTGGTTTTTCCTCTGAGTTCACAGGAATGATCTCCAGATTTTCTCCATTCCAGCAATTTAATTTTTATTTACATTTATTTCTTTCCTTGCTACTCTAATTTATGCTAATGTTGCTGTTTTAGTTCTCAATGTTTTAATTATTGCTCCAATCTTTCTAGCCTCATTTATTTTTTTAAATTCTCATTTTGCTGTTTTATTCTCTTTGCTTTCTACCAAGTTCTATAGCATGAAACCTATAATCACTTGGAATACATTGTATTCCTCTAGCCTGGATTTCTCATCGATGTTCTCTTTCTCTTTTTTCTTTTTCTCTTCCTCTTCCTTACTCATTTTCTCTTCCTTTTCCTACTCCTCCCTTTGATGAGAACATTTAAGTTCTCCTCTCAGCAAATTTTGATTATATAATACAATGGCATCAACTATACTCACTACGTTTTATATTAGATACTCAGAATGTATTCATGTTATAGGTGAAGATTTGTACCCTCTCCTTTCTAATGGATGTTTGCACGGTTGCCCAGACCTTGTCTCTGGCATGATATGGTGTGGGCAATTTCCGCTTTATAACCTTCAAGCTATTTGGACCCCCTTTGTGTTCTCCTCTGAGTTTGTGAACACTCTTCTTTTTTCTTTTTGTTTTGTTTTGTTTTGTTTTTCTCAGCCTGACAGTGTCAAGGAGTAAAATGAAGAGGTGCAGGAAGCTCTTGCTAGGATAAACTTAGCTCTGTTCTTTCTTCTGTGGTCCTATTAAGTATCCTATACTTTAGCTTATTTCCCCAACTGACGCAGTGGGAATGTTAGGCACTGCCAACTCCCCTTCCCTCCCCTGCTGACACATATGTGGTAATGTCAGGGATTCAATTTGAAATGAGTTGTCTCCAGGTCACCTCCTTGTTCCCTCAAGCTTGTCTTCAAATTGAAAGGTATTAATGAGACATCTCAGTATTTAATTAACATGTTCTCTTTCTTCAGGGCTGGATGGGAGCATGGTTTGTTCTGGCACATCAGATTTATTTGTTTCCTTCTTTAGCTGTCACCTTTGGTAGTTTATGACATGAATTTATACCCCTTTCCTTGTTTAGTTGCTGATGATGAATTTTTAGCCTTTTATAAAATCAAACAGTGTACATTTTGCTGGGTACTAGGCTTGGATGCTCCAGCAATTCAGCTTTGATTTTTTATTATTATTATCATGTGGCCTATACATGAGTCGTAATGGATCTTCAACATTTATTTAAGCATCTTCCATTTTATGGCCATTTATATTTTTTGATTTTTTGTAATAATAAATAATACTATTATGAACATCCTTGACGATAACTTTTTCTTCACGTACTAAATTACTTCCTTATGGTGGATTTCTAAAAGAGGAATTACTAGGTCAAAAGGCAGAGACTTTTTAAAAAGATTCTTGCTAGAAGTTGCCAATTTGCTTTCCATATTTGTTATATTTTGAAATACACTTCAAATAGCTCATGTCAGAATTCTCAAAATGAATTTATTGCAATGGGTTTCAGAGGAAATGGAAATGAATCAGTCCAAGAAACAAAGATAATTGTTCATCTAAAAATGTAAGCGACCAAGGACAAGAATATTTCTGGAGCCAAAATGGTATGAAAGGGGTGATAAGTCAGGACTTCAGGGAGCAAGAAAGATGGTTCCTCAGTCATCCAGGTGGAACGCAGGGCCAGAAGAAAATGTGGGGTGTCAAAAAACACTCCGAGTTTACAACATGTTAATTGGGTCTATAAAAAAATGCTTGGAGATAGCACTCTTTTTTTAATTCCCACAAACTATCTGCTATGCTTTTCAGCGTCTGCTGCAACAACAAAATAGTTTATTTTTACTCATTTTTTTTCTCTCCCATAAAGAAAAATCAACAGAGTATTATTATGTTTCTTAAATACGACTGAACTCATCTTATTAGGGAAAAGCAAGGAAGGATGTGTCATCTTATTAAAAATGACATGATGTATATACAGCCATATGTTTTCAAAGGGTTTCCTGTCAGTGTTAATCAAAACTCCTCCAAATTTATGAACCTACAGAGCAGCATGTCAACCATATGGGAAATATCTCCCCTTCAATATTGAGAATTTGAATTAATAATAAACATTACTTAGTGAACCTAAATGAGAAAAACACATCAATGTTGAATCTCAGGAAAGGAGAAACTTATAAAAAAATTCCTCTAGGTGTTAATTTTTTTAGCATACTGTCTAATATCTTGATCACATTGCTCTATCTTTATTCTCACTCTGCCTGTTCATTTACTGGACACTAAAGTGGCTGCAATCTATTTCATGATTGCTACTAAAGTGTCAAATTAATAACCACTATCCCTTCTTTCCCCCCTTCGCTTTGCATTTTGTTGGAAAACTTAGACTGAAAAGAAACCAGGAAAAATATCCCTCTTACTGCCTTAGTGCTTGAAACCTGCCCATGGGGCTCTTTCCTAATTGTCCATGTCCTTCACATGGCTAATTTCTACCATGTTCTATGCCTAGTGGTTACCATCACCCTTTCGTTATTTTAGGGATAATATCATTTGGGGGTCTGTGTTATTTAACCTGGAGTGATGTCTAACATCAAGTGGAGTCGTGGGAGCCTGTTGGGGCCTCGTCAGGCAAGCAAGTCCTTCTTAGTTGGAGGAAACAACTTTGATTCTTGCACATGGATCTTCAATGTGAACTTGCAGAAGACTGGGGAGTGGTGGTCATAATTGGGAACAGGCTGAAAATGAGCCAGAAACATACAGCTGTTGACCATACACCCAATGCAATGGGTAGGGGTTAGAAGCCAGACCAGGGACAGAATAGAGGAGCTCATATGTCTTTGTAATACTTTCTCCATCTTTCAGAGGATTATTTGGACAGAGATGAAGATGATGATAGTGATAATGTTGATAATGATGATAGGGACCAGTTTGGGCCATCACAATAGTAAGGAAATATGCTAAAGTTATAGTGATTTCCAAAAATGACATTGCATACACGTGCTAAGATGACCCCCAGTGACCCAGCTCATCAGGAATCCCTCTCCACTGAGTTTGAGAAGGACCTGTGATTTGTGAAAGGATATTACCACATGTAATTAAAACTGCTCATCACTTGATTTTGAATTAATGAAAAGCAAGAGTATCCTGGGTGGCCCTGACTTAATCAAATCAATGCCTTAAAAGAAATATTCTCCTCCTGGCCTTGAAGAAATCACCTGCCATGTTGTGGGAAGTTCCAGGAGGGGGACAAATGTCAAGGCACCGTGGTAGTCTGTAGGAGCTGAGAGCAGTCCTAGAGGAGAGCTGGCCAGAAACAAGGATCTCAACCGTATAGTGGCAAGAAACTAAATTTTGCCATTAATACCCATATGGCCTTGGAGGAAGACTCTGAGCTCCATGAAGGAAAACAACTCAACCAACAGCCTGACTGCACTGTTTTGGGATCCTGAACACAGGACCCAGCTACCTGACCCATGGAAACTGAGAAATAATAAATACATGTTGTTTTGAACCACTAAATTTGTGATAATTAGTTGTGCAGGAATACATAACACAAAGGACAACCCAAATAAGATAAAGGGGGGAGATTTAGTCCAGGAATTTAGTGATGAATTTGGGATGACTTGTTAGAGAGAAACCGAAGCAGAATTCTTTCTACAACTTCAATTATAAATATGAGACTTGCATACACACAGAACCAATGTCATTATTTGCCAAGATTTCAGACAACTAAACAAAATGTTGATCTCAAAAAAAATTTTTTTTTCCAGAAACTTCTACCCCATAGAGAATCTGGTCTAATTGATTTTGGGTGGAACGTAGGCATCGGTGTTTTTCAAAAGTTGTCTGGAGGATTCTACAATGCCGCTGGGTGGACAGCCACTGGGCTTCTTTGTGGGAAGAAACATGCCCCTCCTCAGTCTGTTGTGAATAGTACTAGAAGCTTCTTAAGTAAAAGTGGGCTTTAGAAATGCTAATGTCATTATTGAGTGAATGGGGAGAGAATGCCAGGCCTGCCAGGACAGATCTGGAAGTTTTAACCAAGTGGAAAATAGGAGTAAAGGGTGAAAGCCCAGAGAAATTCTGAGAAGCCAGAGGCTGTTGATTGAACTTGATGAGCTGGTGTTACTCTGATCCTTGATAAAACTTGATTGCAGGGCGATCTACTTCACCTGCAACCTGCCTAAGTCCCATCTAAGTTGTCCGAGCATCCTCTTCTTCCCCTGGGCCTCCATATTCTGGCCAGCAGTTTTTATTATTGTTGTGAATTATCTCTTCCCCACGTCCTTCCTGTCCACTAGAAAATTTGCCTTAATTTGGCAGCTGAAAACCTTTCTGAATAAGGTGGAAGTTTTCTAAAGAGAAAAAAAAAATCCCTGAACTGAACATCGATCTAGATGGTAGATCAAGATCTGGAAATACATTTGGGGATCTTCTATGACCCCAGAGAAGGTCACCAGGAAGATCTCGGGCTAACTGGGTAAGACTTATGACTCTACAATCAGTAGTTGAGATACTGGATTGGAAGAAATGGGCATAAAGAACTAATCCATCTGAAGGACTGTGCCAGCCCGGGTCAACCAGGGAATGCTGTGCTAACAAACAGGTTTAACATCTCAATGACTTGAAACAAACAGGTTTATTTCTACCTAAAGCTCCATGATTATCTTAGTTTGGCCCCAGCGGCTGAAGGCTTTCCTCCATGTCATTCTGTCAGAGCCTGGTTGATGGAACCTCTAGCATCCAGAGCCTTGCTAGTAAGTGTCAGAAGAAGAGGGGAGGGGGAACCGCATAGTGGCTCCTAAAGGATCCCACCAGGAAGCTACACAGCTCTCCTCCCACATTTGATTGGCCAAGTCAAGTTGTAGGGTTCGAGGTAACTCAAAGAGTCAGGCAAACGCAGTCCTACCCCTTACCCAGGAGAGGAGAAGCAGATGTTTGGGGGATAGAGCACTAACAACTACCACAAGGATTTAGCCACCCAGCATTTCCTGGAGGCCACAGATGTTTGGAGGGCCACAGGAATACTGCAAGGGGAACGGGAATCCCCACTGGCTAAAAATACTGTCTATACACCCCCAAACTACTATAGTATTGGACACATATACTCTTGCATGTGTTCCAATTCTCTTTGAAATGGCTAAACATGTGTGGACTTTCAAATTATCATCAAGCTCAGAGTAGCTCTTACTCTTGCATTCCTTTTCAAAGAACTTGTATTAAAATGACAACAACATAATGTTATACAGAAGAAGGTTTTTTGTTTGAGAAGGTTGGAAACCACTGAATTAACTACTTAGCTGAATCCGTTCCAACTGGCGATGATGAGACCAATGTTGCACAAGAAGTGAAGGGTCGATTGAGATAGACACTCTGCTGTGCATCGCATAGTACCTGCTGCTACATGTAAAACACACTTGATGGTTTGGTCAATCAAGTTTTGCCACACTTTCCGGGATCTACTTACATATAAAGTTGCCTTTGAGACTACAGTGCAGTAGGGGCACTCCAACTCCTTATTATGAAGAAGTAGGAACCATTTCTTTGTGCCTCTTAGCTTCAATCATCTGTGGTTAAACACCTAAAATACCTAAGTTGTCGCGGCCAACTTGGTAAAAATTAATTTGAATTAAGAAGTGATTACTTTCTGAATGTCCACCTATAATTGATGGTTCCTGCTTGGGAGGAGCGAGAAGGGAAGACCTTTGTTCTTAAACCTTTTGAGAAATAGTCTATCATGTTATTTTCTTCCTGCTTTTTGAATTCACCCTGCATCCAGTTCCTTTCAGTGGTGCTGGGTGAAAAGATGTTGAATACAACCAGTATATTCTGAGGGGCCACTCCCCCTGCACCTGTTCTTTTCTTCTGATAAAGACTGGCCACAAAGGAACCAAGTATGAGGAGGAGAATTCTCAGTTCTTTCCCCTACTTACCATTTCCTCAGTCTCTGGAATTTTCTTACACTATTGGTTATGCCATACGATATCCTGCAGAACTCCTTCACCCACGAGAATTCTCCGTAGGCTTGGAACTCTGCGTCCACCTGCGCATTGCCTGATGATTCAAAAGCGGGGTTCCTCTTTTGGAGAGCTCTTTACATAAGTTTTGAAAAATCCTGCCTGGGATCCAGAAAGAGAGAGCAGTCCCATGAAATTGGCATCTTTTAGTAATTTCTGCATCAGACGAAAGTGAAGACTTTTCCAAATACAACTGGACATGCCACAAAGAGAAAAATAAACTGGAAAACAACTTAAGCCCTCCAGTGCAGGTGTGTTGGCAAAAATTTCCACACAACTTTCACATGATTCCTGGTGCTGAAAGAAAAAAGTTAGTACTGAGCGCTCTTGAATGGACAAAAGGAATATTAAAGAATGTCCTCTAACTGTTGAAACCTAGTTCTTATTTCTGACCGTAAAAGTGACCTAAAAATTGGAAAAAAGACTTGACAAATAAGGAAAATTAAAAAAAAAAATAAAAGAAAATGCTTCCCCTAGTAATCATATCACTCAGAGATAACGCCTATTAACATCTTGTTGCATATTTTCCCACCATATTTTCTATGCATAAAAGCATATATTTGAAATTAAATATTATAGTGCTGTGTTTGAGTTTAAGGTACTAGATTTATGGTTGTAGATTCAACTTTAGTTTATTATTTAAATATGCCTTTATTGGTTTCTACTGTGTTTTATCAGACAAGGACCAAGAGTGGTATGTTAAGTACTCACTTGGGCAGCACCCATACTAAACTTGAAATTATACAGAGAAGAGTTTTTTAGATTCCTATTCCAATCTTAAAACTCAGACAAAATATCACCTATGTCTTTTACTTCACCTAGCTTCTTTTCCCCAAAAGTCCTCCTTTACCTGGTTTAAAAAAAAAAAAAAGTGGTATGTTAAAAAATCCAAAACATTAGTGTATCGATTTATTGTATTTTTAATATGTGGTGTTCTCTATATTTTAATTTTTAACATTTAAAGGTACACAACTAATATACCTTTGTCACGTGTTGTAGCTTTAAATAAATCATGAAGGTATTTTGCAAAATACAAAGGCTTTAAAAATATTATTTTTCTCACTTACCTAGTAAAGGAAGCCTATTTGGAGGGGGGAAAATCTAATTTAGAAAGATACATTGAGGATTGTGACATGGAATGATCTCTTCTGACTTGTTTAACTTTTTTTTGGTTTGAACTGTACTTTGAGACTAGAATTTCTATCTTTGCTTTCTTACATTTTATATTTGCTCACTACATTTTTGCTTCTATTTTTGTTTTTAAACAACTATAGTTTTTTGGAGGGAGGAGAAATGATGGTATGGGTGTCATTAAAGGAAAGAGTTGGGTTTTTTTAACCCGACCAGAGACTTCACCTTTCATAAAGGTGTTATTCATTTTTACCAATTTGAGTTACATGATATGATACCTGGATCATTAGTTTACCTTTGTTGTTTTTTTTTTTTTTTCTCCCCAGGAAGCTTCTTTTTGCTCATTTACTACGTGAACTGTTTTAGCTGGTCTTTTTTCTCCAGGACAGGGGTTCTTTATCTTAGGTGTCAGAGACCTCTGGATATGAAGGATTCTGAGGATTTCCTGAAATAGTGCAAAATTCTGCATGTGTGTGTCTTGCATCTGCGCGTGTGTGCCCATGCGCACACATGTGCATAGCTACCTGTCAGATGATTGTTTATTTGAGAAGGTCCACACCTCACATTACATTCTCCTCTCCTCAAATCTCTCACACATCCCTCCTTTCTCACTTTCAACTGCTGAGAAAATAGAAGCAATCAGAGAATTTACCCCACCCTCCCCACACCATCTGCCAATCTACCTGTCGAAGGGCCCCTGGTCTGAAGGCTGTGGGAGACGGCGCCCCTATTGGAGAGGATGCAGGAGATTTGTGTCCTCAGGCTGAGTTGTTCCAGTCAGAGCAAGAACATCAGAGGTGTTCGGGGACACCCCCAGCATGCTGAGGGGTGCTGAGGATGGCCAACTGTGAGTTCCAAGGGGCACAGAAGAAGAAGAAGAGGGTTGCTGAGGTGGGCAAGAGGGATGACATCAGCCAGGACAGGTACAGGACCAGCAGGATAAGGTTCTGGGAGGTGAAGGGAAGCCTGGGAGTCTGGGCTTCTGTGGCCAATGAGTGAGCAGGTGAGAAGGGCCCAGGGAGACTAGTCCCAAAGATTCCAGGGCAGACAGTGGTGGCCAGGTGGAGATTGGTGGGGGAGGAGGGGCAGTGCCTGCCAGTGCAGGTGTGGAGGCTAAGGGAGGCGTGGGTGGTCTTTAAATAAGTTTTTTTTTTTTTAATTAAAAATACAGCCTCCACAAGTCTACCATCTCAAGAGAGCTAATTTATTATTTTTGGGGAAAAAAACCACCTTCCATAGATACATTTTGTGTTACAAGACACTGCACCTGTTGTTCTAGTAAATTTAACATATTGCTACCATTGAGGCATCTTTTCTGTACTTCTACACAGTTTTCAAAATTAAATAACTGTTGGAAGATCCTATGATATTGATGCATCACAGTTTCCTGAAACGTTTCCGGACACTGGACACTCGTTTTAATTTGCGGGGCATTATGACCCGGAGCTCCGAACCCCACTGGGCATGCAGCTTTCTCAGGCATCAGGAACCCACCTGCAAGGGGACCAGCGCCGCTATGCCTGCCACCCCCTCTGGTGCCAGCTTTGTCCCAGGACTTCACCCGGCCCCCCTGCCACCTCCCTTGCCAGCAACATCGGTGTGTGGGCGGCCTCCCTCAGGTGCTCAGGAGGCCAGAACTGGGCTCGACTATCTGTAGGGGAATCAGAATGAGATGGGGTGAAGTGTGTGGTGTCTGCTTAGGAGACACGTGCCATGAGGCAAGAATTTGCCAAACACACAAGAAATGTCCCCAAAGTGCAGGGCAGGCAGGAAGACAACAGGTGTAGGGCAGAGGCTCTGCTGGTACATGATGCAGCTGGGAATGAATGAGCACACAGGTCAGGTTCAGCCTGGTCAGCATTAGGGTGATGTCATTTGGAAAATTTTTAAAAACTACTTGAAGAGCTAGAAAATGGTATCTCAAGATTAATTTATTTGCCTTTAATCACTAGAGAAACCACTTTCTTCTTTACTTTTTCTGGGTTGCCTTTGGGCTTCATGGGCATTCAATCTTTATTCATCTTGGGACCCCCTGTGCCTGGCACATACTAGATGCCAAATATTTGGTGAATGGTTGGGATGAAGGTCAAGGGGATACTAGTGGAGCTCGCGGAGCTTGTCCCTGCTGAGCCCAGAGCTGTGTGTCCCTGCTTGTTGGACATGGGATCCTGAGTTCCCTCAGGCAAACCAATCTTGTCTTGCCCCAGGTCCAAACCTATCATGTCTCCATCTCTCCCCTAGTCTCTTCCCACCTACTTCTCAAATGCCTGGGGAATTGTGTGGGATGACTCATTCCTAGCCTCTCCACCTTCCTTCCTTTCTTCCTTCCTTCCTTCCTTCCTTCCTTCCTTCCTTCCTTCCTTCCTTCCTTCCTCCCTCCCTCCCTCCCTCCCTCTATTTCTTTCTTTCTTTCTTTCAGAGCAGGGGGAGGGGCAGAGGGAGAAAGAATCTTAAGCAGGTTCCCAACCTAAAGTGGAGCCTGATGTGGGGCTCCATCTCATGATCTTGAGATGATGACCTGAACTGAAATCAAGAGCTGTATGCATAGCTGACTGAGCCACCCTGGCACCCCCGGAGTCATCTTTCTAAAACACTGTTCTGATCCTATTATATTTCTGTTCTGAAGTCTGTCTTGGTTCTCCATTACCTGCAGGAAAGAGCCCGAAATCCATAGTTTTCCATAAAGCGCCCTTCACAACCATCATTTCCCCTCTCTGGTTCCTTTTCAAATCATCCCCCCCACAGTCATGCCCCATGCACCCCACACTCCAGCCACACAGAAGGCTCAGTGATGCCTGGGAACACCATGCACTTTCATGCCTTTTTGCCTTGTTCATGTGGTTCACTCTGTGAAATGTTTCCACTTGCATTGCCCAAGAAGTTGACTTTTATTAAACCTGAATTTTTCCTGTTTTCTCCCTCAATTCTATTCCAGCCTCAACCCCACAGAATCAATGGCCCTTCCTTCAAATCCCCTCAGCCCTTAAAAGTACCACAAGCTGTGCACACTTTCTGTGTGTGTGTGTGTGTCTCTGTCTCAGAACTCCCTTAGGGCTCAGTGGGTAAACAATTCATCTTTGCATCCCTAGAACCCAGTTCATTGCCTGAAGCATAGTCAGCACTGAGGTTAGTGTGATTCTGTAGAATTAAATAATCTCTCTGGGACACATTTTCACCTGTTGCAACACTCAGTGTCCTTTCTTCACCAATACCTATGATCTCATCTTCCACATACCTCACATTGAGCTAAAAGCAAATTCAAAGTCAAATTTTTCCCAGATACTAGGCCCTGAATTTTACTTTCACAAGGAAGAAAATTTCTCATGACTGTCTTTGAATGCAGATGACCTCTGGGAGAAAATGATGCCATTGTGTGGCAAAAGTCAAGAACGCTGAACGCTGTCAGAATGCCAACCAGGCTATCTGTGTTCACAATCAGACCTACCATCCCCACACACAGGACAATGTTGGTTTGACCTCAGCAGAAATCAGATCTGCTCTACATGGTGATGATGATAGCAAACATATGGAATTGATTAAATGAATAAATAACCCTACTTACTTTTGCATAAGAATATGTGGTACCCAGGTCAAAGATAATCCCTAATTTTTCTATGCATAATAGATTCCAAAGTGTAAACATCACCAGTAGCCTGAACCAAACTAGATGCTTTAAGTCAACAGTCAAAGGTGTGATTGTAAACTCGGAAATATTGACAATGTTTGTGAATATCACTTCTCTAAATTAGGTGAGAGGTCCAAAGCTGATGTGGGTGCCTAATTTATCTGGCATCTCAGTCTCGAGTCTTGGTCAGCCTCAGAAATTTGATCACGGCCCTCTTCCTACTTCTCAACTGTAGCTAATTCTCTAGATTTGGTCTGTTCTCTTTTAGCTTATAAATGTAGCGTGATGTCAATCCATAAGAAACTAGCCATTCTCTGCTAAAATGTCTTGAGTTATTTCTCTCTGAAGCTACAGGCACCCAGGCACCCCTGGAGTCATCTTTCTAAAGCATTGTTCTGATCCTATTATATTTCTGTTCTGAAGTCTTTCCTGGTTCTCCATTACCTGCAGGAAAGAGCTCAAAATCCATAGTTTTCCATAAAGCACCCTTCACAACCCATCATTTCCCCTCTCTGGTGCCTTATCAGATCTCAAAGTGATTTTTGCCAATGGAAATTTTATTTCATTCTTGCATTTTGCAAAGTTTTAAGAGGCATTCATTCATTCACTGATTGCTGACCTTGGGTCATTGGGGTCTTTCCCTTCTGTCTGAATCTGACTAGACCAGGACACCAGGACCTGGAGCCAGGGTGGCTGGTGTGTGTGAAATCGAAAAAGTCTGAGCATCAGACCATGGGAGCAAGGAGGCCAGGAAAGGCATAATGTCAGAAAACAGGCATTGGGCCACTGGACAAGAGATCAATATTAGGAGGAAGTATAATGACATTTAGCGTGATTCCCTGAAATGGCTTGAATAGTGTTTCCCCAAAAGATATGTCCAGGTCCTAACTCTAGGTCTCTGTGAATGTGACCTTATTTAAAAATAGGGTCTTTGGGGGCAGTCTGGGTGGCTCAGTGGTTTACTGCTGCCGCCTTCAGCCCAGGGCCTAATCCTGGAGACCCGGGATCGAATCCTATGTCAGTCTCCCTACATGGAGCCTGCTTCTCCCTCTGCCTGTGTCTCTGCCTCTCTCTCTCTGTCTCTCATGAATAAATAAATAAAATTTAAAAAATAGGGTCTTTGTAGATGTAATTAAATGAATGATCTCAAAATGAGACGGTCCTGGATTTTGGGTGGGCCTTAAATCCAATGACTGACATCATGAAGGAAAGGGGAAGGCGATTAGAGACACAGAGACTCAGAAGGGAAGACGATGTGAAGACAGAGGCAAAGACTAGAATGATGTGACAAGAAGTCAATGGACACCAAGGGTTGCTGGCAGCCACGAGAAATTAGAGTGTAGAAGAGATCCTGCCTCAGAGGTTCCAGAGGGAATGACCCTGAGGACACCTCGATTTCAGACCTCTGGCCTCCAGGATTGTGAGAGAGTAAAGTCATAAAGTTTTTTGGTCATTCATTAGGGCAGTCCCATGAAACTAACACACCCCCACCCCCATGTAGTTGCACACTGCTCATGCACAGGGTGTTCCAGAATTGTAAGCTTCATGATAGCAGGGCCTTGGTCTTGTTTGTTCTTCATCTCCAGTCCTAGAGCAGTGGCTGGAATTTGGTAAGTGCCAAATCAAGATTGGTTCAATAAACGAATAAAATCTGTTCTTCCCATCTCCCTCTAAAATAGATTTTTAAAAAATCCTAGAGGTAGAGCATTGTAGGTCCTTTCCTACAGACTCTAACAATATAAATGTTTGGGACTGACCATCTTGAACATAAAAATCAGCACTTAGAGAAGGTTAAGTAAACTTTTATTATCTTTATGTCAGTAATTAGAGAAGAACATTTCTGTTGTATTTCGGCTCGGGTGCAATGTTGGGAGTAAATAGGATAGGTTCATGATTTAGCTAAAATAAGACATTCATTCATTCATGTTTCTTTCAATCAACACATATTTCCAATATTTCTGAAGCACTGTAACAGAGGTGAACATTCTGCTCAAAGGAGCCAAGACTACAACAAATAAGGACTTTTTGTTTTTAAAGATTTTATTTATTTATTCATGAGAGACTGAGAGAGAGAGACAGAGACAGAGAGAGAGAGAGAGAGACAGAGAGAGAGGCAAAGACACAGGCAGAGAGAGAAGCAGGCTCCATGCAGGGAGGTGGATGTGGGACTCGATCCCGGGTCTCCAGGATCAGGCCCTGAGCTGAAGGCAGGCGCTAAACCACTGAGCCACCCAGGGATCCCCCAAATAGGGACTTATGAAACAGCCTAACAGAAGAAACTACAGTGAATGAAATAACACGCTCGGTTGTGTATCACCACAAACCGAGTAAGAGCTGCAAAAGGGAAACATAGCATGCTGTTCACGGGCAACATGATTAGTGTGTGCAATCCACCTGTAAGGTCCAAGGTCCCCTGCGGGGACCCCCTCTCTCCTTGCTCACCTCTATTTTCCTAACACCTATCTCAGTTCATAGTCCAGATATATTTTATTAAATAAGAAATCAACAGATGGTTCTATCGTCTAGGATCCCAGTTATAGTACTTCCTCCTCCATACCCCAGCCCTTTCTAACTGGTTTTCACTAGAGGAGGAGAAATGCATCCTTCTACCAAAATCACAGATCACGAATTAGCCAGCATCCCCGGCAATCAAAAGTCACACTGAAGCCAGACAAAGTCCATTCTCAAGGACACGGAAAACTTCATGTAGTAAAAAGCAACTTCATCCAGGGAGCCTCCAGCATCCTGCCAGGCCATCTGCTTTGGCAGCCTCGGCACCTGTTAAAACATGTGGCAACTAAACAGAGCCCGAGTCTACAGTCACAAGCACTGTGAGCTGGATGCATCTGTCAGCCCATAGAAAAAAGTCATCGAGGCAAAGGCTTGAGTAGCCACAGTTTAAAAGATGGTTATTATTTCTGACTTTGGCAATATTACTCAAAAAGCTTATGTGGGTAGTTGTCAATTGATGCCTTATTAAAGGTCCTGTATGGCACTCAGCCCTGGGGAAAGCACGGAATGGGAGCTGAGATTTCTGTCCTCGAGGTAGCTTCTCCCCGGGTAGGGAGACTTGCCTCTAGGGCACATTTGTGTCTCTGCTGTCAGTATCCATTCTCCCTTCTTCCGTGAAGTCACTACTCCGCTGGCTTCAGTCCCTGTGCTTCTGGGCAAGCTGACTCCATCCCTACTCGAGGTCCAAATGGAAGCCCATCTGCTTACCACACTGTCCCATTGATGGGCTGTGAGATTTTAGCCAGAGGTGTGGTACTCAGACCTTCCTATCTCCCCCTGCACTGAGCGCTGGAAGGATGGAGTCCTAGGAGCTGCTGCCAGTCTCTCCTCGCCCAGGTGAGGACACAGAACGAAAGTCACACCAAAAATAGGGAACTGAGAAATGGAGAAAGGAAAACTAGGATCTCAGGACAACATTGAAACCCTGGATCAAGCCTTGCCTGAAATAAACATCCCTCCTGGACCCTGTTCAGCTACAAGAACCAACAATTTTGTTTTTTTTTTTTTTTTTTTTTTTTTTTGGCCTAAATCAACTTGGTTTGCATTTTTTGGTCCCTGGCAACCCTAAGAATCTTAACTGACATAATGACACTGTCTATAAAATGATCTCAGCAATAAATGCCCAAAGTGAAGAGAGCCACCATCAGGCACTGTGGATGCAGTGACGGTGGAGGCGGAAGGAGGATGTCAGGGCTCCAGAGGGTGTGCTCCTGACTGGGGCGGTGGGACTGAGCAGGGCACAGGTGGGAACAATATGGGATCGGCTGATGCCGCTTCATTGGATGGCTGAACAATGAGTTTGGAATTTCACCTGTGGCCCTTGTGTCTTTTGTGCTGAGTAATGACCTGATGAGGAGGAAATTGATCCTTAAGGATCATCAATTTTGTCAATCAGCTCTCCACACCATTAGAGAAGGGGGCCAGGTCAGTTTGAAAGGCAACTTAATCTTTGTTTGTTTAACCATCCTTTGTACAGGCTTTTAGCACATTACAGGAGACGTTCATTGTACTGTTCTCTTTGGCGACAAGCACAACAAAGGGCCCCCACCTTGCCCATGAGGACCAAGAGCCTGGAGCATGTACCATGAGCACCCAAGAAAGATGGCAAGTAGCCTGTCGCTAGCCATCTAGGCTGCTTTGGGGGATGGCAGGGCTGACAGTCAAGCAACCATGATGACTTTGGGTAAACTTTACTCTTGAAAGTGCCTCTAAGACCAAGTGGTTGTTTCTTCCCCCACCCCACCCCCCCACCCCCCCCCGGGGGAACTACCCGGGCCAGCATCTCAAGTCTAGTAATTAAAGAACCTTAACTAAGAGCCTCTGAACTTCACTTTCCCAGAAGAACACAGAGGGAGTACGTTTGGCATTTGACTGGCTCAGACGCATTCGATTGGAACCAGGCCTGCCACTTGTCTCTAGAATATTCCTAAGTGAATCTCCTATCATTACAGAGTCCTGCTTGTAAATTGGGGGCAGAAGTGGGAAAATCAAAAGGAATGTTTATATTTTCTTTTAGTAGATGCGCAGACTCTCTGACTCCAGCATTGGGGTAATTATCTTTCAACAGCAATTAATTCCAAAGTTATACAATATAGGAGCAAACAGTTCCTTTTCTGCGTAGCTTTCATTTTAATATACTACTACGGAGAGGGAGAAAAAGGCCTTCTCGAAGATAAAATTCCAAAGGAGGAGGAATTTATTTATTTTTTAAGATTTTATTTATTTATCCATGAGAGACACAGAGAGAGAGGCAGAGACACAGGCAGAAGGAGAAGCAGGCTCCCTGCGAGGAGCCCGACATGGGACTCGATCCCGGGACCCCAGGATCACACCCTGGGCTGAAGGCAGGCGCTCAACCGCTGAGCCACCCAGGCGTCCCAGGAGGAGGAAATTATTTCGGGGGGGACCGACTGAAATTTTGTAGGGTTTTAAGGATAACATGAGACTCACAGTGGTATTATGTGAAAAAAATGCCAGAACATCTGTTACGTCAACTAGAACAACAACAAAACCCAAATCAATCTCTAGCGAAGGAAATAAAACCTTATAATAGATGATCGTGGGGCTTCTGCTTTCTCTAAAGGGAAAGTGGGAGAAGCCCTACAGTAGGAACAGGATGGGACACAAGTAATAATATATGAAGGAGGCGATGGCAACTTCCAGGTCGCCTGGCGCAGTCCTCTCATGCCTGACATATTTGTGCAACCAGTCCTAAGTTACAACAGCCAGCTCCCAGGGAAACCAGCTGTCAGTCACATACAACTTTGTTCTTTCTTGTTTTCCTCATTGTTTTCAATATAAGCGTTTTTCTATTAATAAGAAAAGTGTGACCTGATTGGTGACAAAAAAAAAAAAAAAAAGCCACACACGTTGTCAAGTCAGTTTCCTTCCATTCATTTTAATGCGCAGCCATGCTGTTTGAGACGAAGAGACTTTAGTCTAATCTGGCTAGCTATTAAGAAATAAACAGATGAAATGCTAAAATCATAGCAAATGTTCCAAATCCAGATTGGCTCAATCTGACTTACAAAGTTTTTGAATAATTTTCTAAATACAGCTAATACAGGCAGACTCCCATCTCCTCAGGAAATGAAATGCTCCTGTTCTGGTCGAATCTGAGAAATCTTAGCAGCATGTCATACATTAAGAATGTTTGTGGAAATTTACCAGCTTGGACACTTAAATCGGACTAAACGGTTAACAACCTGATGGATTCTTTACATCTTAGAGCTTCTTAAATAATTGGTTAATGAGCATCAAGCATCCCCATGTCAAATGTGACGATGTGATGTTTTGCCACTTTTAAGGTAGAGTCTGTCCCTTTTGGAACAGAGTAGTGGGAATCTCAAAATTTTGGTAAATTGAAATGAGAGGAGATGGCTAAAAGAGCTCCAGAGAGATTTGTCACACATTATGTAAAAGAAGAGTCATAATGGGTTCTGTGCCCTTGGCCTAGAGTGTTCCAATGATCTAACCCCTTCTGACTTCTCCAAACTCATTTCAAATCTCTGATGCCCTGGCTCACCACCCTTTGGCCACAATGACCTTCTATTGGTTTCTTTTAAGTGTTGATTTTTCCCACAGTTCCCTTTGTCTGGAATGTTCTCACTCAGCTCTTCGTGTGGCTGGCTTTTTCTCATTAGGTTTCGGATTGTCGTCTCCAGTGGACCTCCACTGTGTATGCCTTCTGGGCATTTCTCCCCACTTCTTTTTGGTAGCAAAATCCAAATCTTCCTTTGGAGGAATCGACCTGCCCTACTCTTAGTGAGATTTTGGAGGAAGAGGCTTAGCCCTTTCCAAGAAGTTCCAAGGCATATAATCTAACTCTGGTCACAGTGATCGATACAGGATCGTTCAGGGATCGATATGTAACTTATGACTGGCCAATGTGGGTCAGCCTCTGAAGTCTTTCCACAACCGGTGGGAAAGAGGTATTCTCTTTCTACAGGGTCAGCTAAATTAGTAGGATGTGAGCTTGAAGTTGCAAGGGCTATTTTTGACATCACAGGAAAAGATGGGGTGGCCTTGGGGGTGGTGGTAGTAGAGAGGAGGAGGGAGGCAAGAAACAGAAAACAGGACATAGAAGCAGATTCCTCCCAATGATTCTGATTAAGATCTCAGGTGCAACCATGCCTTTTTCTCCTTCCTTCTTGCCTGCCTCTCTCTCTCTTTTCTCTTCCTTTCTTTCTCTTTTTTCTTTCTTTCTTTCTTTCTTTCTTTCTTTCTTTCTTTCTTTCTTTCTTTCTTTCTTTCTTTCTTTCTTTCTTCTTTTTCTCATTTAACTGATTTGAGTTAGATTTTGTTACATGCAACCCAAACTACATGGACCAATGGGCTTCCTCAAAGAGGACAGTATCTAGAGCCCACAGTATCTAGAGCAACTGCTTGCCCCCTTCTTGTTATTCTCATGGCACACTGGGTTTTTAAAAATAGCTCAAATCACAATTTGTGATTATTTTGTGGTTTATGTGTTTATTGTCTTTCTCCTTCCATAAGGTATATGCTGTATGAGGGCTGAAATGCCGGACTAAGGAGGAGATTTTATTCTTAAGGCACTAGGATGGCACTGAAGGAATGAAAGGAGGATAATGATCAAATCTGAGCTTTGTGGTTTAAAAAAAAAAAGAATGAATACAATAACAATGAGGATTAAAAGTCAGACATGGCTGAATAATAAGAGAAACACTTGGGTGTCTTAGAAGTCTGTGTCTGCTGCTTCTTTAATTGAAGACATTTACTTGTTAATAACTGATATGGTATTTTTTTAAGATTGTATTTATTTATTCATGAGAGACACACAGAGAGGCAGAGACATAGGCAGAGGGAGAAGCAGGCTCCCTGGGGGGAACATGATGTGGGACTCAATCCCAGGACCCTGGGATCCCGACTTGAGTCAAAGGCAGACACTCAACCACTGAGCCACCCAGGTGCCCCTGTAACTGATATTGTTATTAAGGGGTGTCAGTTCATGGAAGCGGAGCCTTGAATTCCAAACCCTGTGTAGCACTGAGCCTGAGCCTAGGATGGGTGGTGGGTGGCTTCAGTGGTGGCAACGGACTGGGTTGCCAGTCAGATGAGCCTTGGGAAGTGGTGTGTAAGTAGCAGTCCCCGGAATTGCAAGCTTTATTTACGTTGGTATTCAGTGAGATCACTGAGTGAGTCAGCAAGCAGGGAGGATCTCAGGGAAATGGCTGTGAGTTTTCCATGTCATCAACGTGGGGATATTTAGGGGAGAGGTGAGATTTCAGAGACTGTAAGTGCTGTGGGTGTGGAGCTCTTACAGGGTGCTGGGTGGGGCCGGGGGACTCTAAGCCTACAGCACTGAGTCAGAGCGGGGAGGGAATTGGCTTGACACATCCCTCTCTCCTCCCTAACACTAGTTGGGGTGGATGGAAGAACCGAATAATCGCACCTCTGTCTTTCTGGCTGATGTTTGAGTTCAGGATTCTAACACTTTAGCGCACATTGGAATAACCTGGGGTGGGGGGCAGCTTCCTCTTAGAAGGACCCTCTGCTTGGCATTATGCTCTGCTGCTGTCTTAAAATTCCTGGTAACGTTTTAACGAGGGGCTCCAAATCCTTATTTTGCCCTGGGCATCACAAATTACACAGTTGGACCTGCTTGGAGGAATTTGTAAATGCAGATCCCCAGGCCTCACCCCAGGACATCTGATTCCAAAGGTCTTCATGGGTCTCAGAAAGTCATTTCTAGCACATCGCCCACCTTTGGAGTGATTTGCGCTAATGCTAACTATAGGTTCACTTAATACACACAGGGGAGTTTAAAGAAGTTTTCCTAAGAAGAGCTGAGGTCTGAGAGCACAGAAAGGGCAGGCCCCACCACTTCCACTAAACAGGAGAGAACCCCAAACACAACTTCTTTCTGTCTTAGCTCTGTCATTTCTCCAATGATTACTGTGGTGCTTAAAATCTTTGGATCCCTCGTTGTTCAGAGGTCCCTTCCAGAGAAATCCAGAAAGGGCAGGATCACTGTCATCCATTGACCAAAAAGGAGAAGGGCTCAAGGATGCCAAAATTCATAAGCTGAAAGGATCTCATGGTAACTAGCAGTGATGGTTAATATAAAGGAGCCGTCCTTCTAGCCCTTTCCTTAGCTGACTTCACCCATCAGGGACCCAGGCATCACGAAATCAATCACATCACTCTTTTCCATGGAGCCTGGGGTTGGCCCCAGATCCCGTCCCAATCTCAGCCATCCCCACCGGCAAACTAGATGTCACGATGCAGGTGAGAACTCTGCCCCAGTCTATCAGCTGGAACGGGGAAGAAGCTGAGACTGAGAGCGAAGTGACTTTTTTTTTTTTTTTCCAGGTGAAGTAGAACCATTAAAAGGATCACTCCTTTTGAGGATAACTTTACTTGCCAGCTGCCTGTGTTGAAAATAAACAGAAACCCAACACTTCCAGGGGAATGATATTATCGCGGACCCTCCTTCCCTTGGGGTAGTTAAAACTCTGGAGCCCTCGAAGTAACTTGACCACCTTTGATAGGAAAAGTACTGGGTCATTTTTATCCTTGGTTTAACCGGCAGAATGGGGTCCTCTCTGAGTTTGGACAGGTGGGGTGGGGGACTTCTCCATTTAACTACACGTATTAACTACGACGCTTCCAAAGGGAATGGAGGAGTTGGCCTCCTTCAGTGGAGGTCGCAGCTACTGCTCTACCTCTGAAATCAGGATCTCGTCAGGACACAACAGCACATCTTGAGAACTGTCTCACCAAACTGACATTCCTCTGAACTTAGCGTTTGGTTCAAAAATGTCACACATACTAAAACTCACTTGAAAGTATATTAAATTCCAAGACCCGGCTGTTGGTTAGAGAGGCCAGCTGATTCTGGGATCCAGAGCTCTGGTTCCAACCACGGCGTTATTGAGCACTTCATCAGGGCACAAGCGATTTCTCTCAAACACAAGCTCATTTGGCCACTTCTCACAATATGTTGGGGAGGGAGGGGGAGGGGGAGGTGGTGGCCAGGCCGCAGTCAATCCAGCCTTCACAGAGGCATCCTTGGAGCTTTATGGCTCGTGCAGTGGACGGCGTTTGAAATGGAAAAACCACCCCTCCAGACAAGCAAACAACAACAAAAATCCCTTTGTCACTTTCTATAATGTTCCATGTATTTCTCGAACATTCTAAACATTATAAGGCCTCATACCAGGGTGTGTGTTGTATTAGCAGCAAAGCCACAGGGAAGGTCACAGGGGAGACCAAGATATGTGAGTAACAGTTTAGCAAATTTCAGGCAGGAAGTTGCCCAAGCTGTGAAATCCCTCACCTCAACGGTGTTTAACTCTGGTAGAAAGAGGAGACATTTTTCCCCATCGGCTGCACCAAAAACCTGTGTGTGTTATATGTTACATGTGCAAATGGCTCGAGGAAGGTGGGAAGGAACGTAGCTCCCAACCCCGCTACGTACACAACTCTGAAAATTGTCATCTTAGCAGCGGGATCAGGAATGATGCTTAAAGAGAGCTGTGGTCTTTCTCTTTCATGTTTCCTTCTTTCTCAAGGCAAACGGACTCAGGTATAAGTTGCGACATTAAAAATTCCTTTTATAAAAGATTTTCTATGATCCTCAGATGGACATTTCATGTCCAAACCCGCCCTTTACCCAGCATCATGCTGGCTTTTATGGAAAATACAGAAGGTACAGTGCCTACAAATTACAACACATGACAAAGAGATGAGCCAGTGTTTGTTTGTTTTTTTTGTTTTTTTTTTTTTAAATTACAAAATTTATTTTCTCACAGTTCTGGAGGCTGGCAGTCCCAGATCAGGGTGCCAAGCACGGTTGGGTTTTTTTTTTTTAATTTATTTTTTATTGGTGTTCAATTTACTAACATACAGAATAACCCCCAGTGCCCGTCACCCATTCACTCCCACCCCCCGCCCTCCTCCCCTTCTACCACCCCTAGTTCGTTTCCCAGAGTTAGGAGTCTTTACGTTCTGTCTCCCTTTCTGATATTTCCCACACATTTTTTCTCCCTTCCCTTATATTCCCTTTCACTATTATTTATATTCCCCAAATGAATGAGAACATATAATGTTTGTCCTTCTCCGACTGACTTACTTCACTCAGCATAATACCCTCCAGTTCCATCCACGTTGAAGCAAATGGTGGGTATTTGTCATTTCTAATAGCTGAGTAATATTCCATTGTATACATAAACCACATCTTCTTTATCCATTCATCTTTCGATGGACACTGAGGCTCCTTCCACAGTTTGGCTATCGTGGCCATTGCTGCTATAAACATCGGGGTGCAGGTGTCCCGGCGTTTCACTGCATCTGTATCTTTGGGGTAAATCCCCAACAGTGCAATTGCTGGGTCGTAGGGCAGGTCTATTTTTAACTCTTTGAGGAACCTCCACACAGTTTTCCAGAATGGCTGCACCAGTTCACATTCCCACCAACAGTGCAGGAGGGTTCCCTTTTTTCCACATCCTCTCCAACATTTGTGGTTTCCTGCCTTGTTAATTTGCCCCATTCTCACTGGTGTGAGGTGGTATCTCATTGTGGTTTTGATTTGTATTTCCCTGATGGCAAGTGATGCAGAGCATTTTCTCATATGCATGTTGGCCATGTCTATGTCTTCCTCTGTGAGATTTCTCTTCATGTCTTTTGCCCATTTCATGATTGGATTGTTTGTTTCTTTGGTGTTGAGTTTAATAAGTTCTTTATAGATCTTGGATACTAGCCCTTTATCTGATACGTCATTTGCAAATATCTTCTCCCATTCTGTAGGTTGTCTTTTAGTTTTGTTGACTGTATCCTTTGCTGTGCAAGAGCTTCTTATCTTGATGAAGTCCCAATAGTTCATTTTTGCTTTTGTGTCTTTTGCCTTCGTGGATGTATCTTGCAAGAAGTTACCGTGGCCGAGTTCAAAAAGGGTGTTGCCTGTGTTCTTCTCTAGGATTTTGATGGAATCTTGTCTCACATTTAGATCTTTCATCCATTTTGAGTTTATCTTTGTGTATGGTGAAAGAGAGTGGTCTAGTTTCATTCTTCTGCATGTGGATGTCCAATTTTCCCAGCACCATTTATTGAAGAGACTGTCTTTCTTCCAATGGATAGTCTTTCCTCCTTTATCGAATATTAGTTGACCATAAAGTTCAGGGTCCACTTCTGGGTTCTCTATTCTGTTCCACTGATCTATGTGTCTGTTTTTGTGCCAGTACCACACTGTCTTGATGACCACAGCTTTGTAGTACAACCTGAAATCTTGCATTGTGATGCCCCCAGATATGGTTTTCTTTTTTAAAATTCCCCTGGCTATTCGGGGTCTTTTCTGATTCCACACAAATCTTAAAATAATTTGTTCTAACTCTCTGAAGAAAGTCCATGGTATTTTGATAGGGATTGCATTAAACGTGTATATTGCCCTGGGTAACATTGACATTTTCACAATATTAATTCTGCCAATCCATGAGCATGGAATATTTTTCCATCTCTTTGTGTCTTCCTCAATTTCTTTCAGAAGTGTTCTATAGTTTTGAGGGTATAGATCCTTTACATCTTTGGTGAGGTTTATTCCTAGGTATCTTATGCTTTTGGGTGCAATTGTAAATGGGATTGACTCCTTAATTTCTCTTTCTTCAGTCTCATTGTTAGTGTATAGAAATGCCACTGACTTCTGGGCATTGATTTTGTATCCTGCCATGCTACCGAATTGCTGTATGAGTTCTAGCAATCTTGGGGTGGAGACTTTTGGGTTTTCTATGTAGAGTATCATGTCATCGGCGAAGAAGGAGAGTTTGACTTCTTCTTTGCCAATTTGAATGCCTTTAATGTCTTTTTGTTGTCTGATTGCTGAGGCTAGAACTTCCAGTACTATGTTGAATAGCAGTGGTGAGAGTGGACATCCCTGTCTTGTTCCTGATCTTAGTGGAAAGGCTCCCAGTGCTTCCCCATTGAGAATGATATTTGCTGTGGGCTTTTCATAAATGGCTTTTAAGATGTCGAGGAATGTTCCCTCTATCCCTACACTCTGAAGAGTTTTGATCAGAAATGGGTGCTGTATTTTGTCAAATGCTTTCTCTGCATCTAATGAGAGGATCATATGGTTCTTGGTTTTTCTCTTGTTGATATGATGAATCACATTGATTGTTTTACGAGTGTTGAACCAGCCTTGTGTCCCAGGGATAAATCCTACTTGGTCACCGTGAATAATTTTCTTAATGCACTGTTGGATCCTATTGGCCAGTATCTTGTTGAGAATTTTTGCATCCATGTTCATCAGGGATATTGGTCTGTAATTCTCCTTTTTGGTGGGGTCTTTGTCTGGTTTTGGAATTAAGGTGATGCTGGCCTCATAGAACGAATTTGGAAGTACTCCATCTCTTTCTATCTTTCCAAACAGCTTTAGGAGAATAGGTATGGTATGAGCCAGTGTTGTAGGGAGTCTAGCTGGCTGGATGTTGTGAAGGCAGGTTGAAAACCACACACCTCAGCTCCAGCCACTTAAGCTCTGCAGGTTCCTGGTAGAGGAGAGAACAGCAGCCTGATGGCAATGGTACGTGGGATTAGGGGCTCTAAAAGTAGCTGCAGGCAGCAGCTGGGATCAGAAGACCCACCCAGAGGTTCTGGGCAGGACTTGATGAGGGTCTGTGCTAGGGCAGCAGGATGGAGGTGAGGAAAAGAGGGAAGGTGGGAGACATATATCCAAGGAGGTGTCTGGGTGTGACTTAAAAGGTGAGACTCTGGTTTTAACTCTAGAAGACCAGGAGACCTGGTGATGCCAGCTACACTGCCATGGCAGAAAGAAAAGCATCTGGAGATGAAGAGGAAGGGAAGCCAGTGGGAAAACCAGAAGGAGCCACTAGGAAGCCAGGAGAAGAGTTATGAATCTCACAGGCAGGAGTCATGGAAGGGGGGTTTTCAAGGGTGTTCATCAGCGAGGTTCTACAGAGAGGAGACAAAGCGACTTTTCGTCTTCAGATACTAGGGTCTAAACTCATGCTGCTAGGTGCCTGGTGCTGTAACTCAGAGTTAGGAATGCCAGGATTGAATTCATTTGCCTATTTGTCAATTTCCCACAGCTTAATGGGTCAATTCCTGAAAACCAAGATGGGACTGGCCTTCTCAAAAATTAGCAGAACTTCCTGCTAGAGCAGAGTTTCAATCTATCGTGAGAGTAAGCTATCACTTGGCTGGGGGGTGGATGGGACTATACACACATGGACCATACACACACACACACACACACACACACACACACATATACACATACATGCATATGTATATTTTTAAAATTTCACCTATTTTCCTCCCCATGAAGTAATAATATAATACATAGTTAGTAGTACGTAGCTTATTATGGTACATAGATTATTCAGATATTTCACTCTTGTGAAATCAGTTGAGTTCATTGCTCAAACTGCCATGTCTGTGGGTTATGTCTGTACCTAAGAGACTTAAATATTTACCAGTATTTTCATGAAGTCATTTGAAAAATTGGTTTCTGCTGTCGTATGCCATTTAGGGGAGAGTCCTGGGTAAAGCTGCCACGCCAATGGAACTGGGCATAACTAGGTGATAAGATAGATTAGCACCTTTTCCATTTAGCCATCCCTGCATTTAATGCAAAGATCACAGTGATTTTGTAGATCTACATCTTTGTGTGAGAGCATATATGTGCACTTAAGGGTAAAATATTAATAAAGCAATAAGGATAATAGCAAAGAGCCCAAAATAGCATGGTATAATAAAAAATATCTGACATCTCTTCTATGCCTTCTATGTGTCACGTGCTGGATGAGATAGCTTTTTACCCATTATCTCATTTTATCTCACAGCTGTTTGAAGGTAGATGTTCTCTCTCTCTGTCTCTCTCTCTCTCTCTCTCCACAGATGAGTCAAGACTTAGAAGGGTTGACTGACTTGCCCACTACTCCAGCTGGCGAGTATCATAGCAGTGATTTAATTCTAAGTCTGGGTGCCAAAGGTCACGTTCCTTCTATTCCCTTTTCCCGGCCCTCTCCATTCAGGAGGAATTTCCTAAGCACTGATGGGCTTTTTATTCCCTGCATTTGATTGTCGAACATTTCCAGATGTTTCCAGTGGGAACATCCCAAGAACACACATGCCCCTTGGTCAATGGTTTTGGATCACAATCCCCAGAGGTTGTTCAGCAAGGTGCCTTCCCCATCAAAATGTTCTTAATTTGGTGCTGACTGAAGAGCCAAGTCATCATCAGGTAGGGAAGGCTTATAGAGACCTCATCCTCACAGCTGTTCACAGATGCTTTTTGCTCTTTGGCCACTTCTGTACACCTGTGGCAGTCACCTTCATCAACGATGACCATCCCATTCTCTCTGCTTATCCCAGAAGAAATCAAACATATCCATTTCCAATTGGTGTTAATTCTTCCTAGACTTGAGCATATTTGTAAAAGCACATAGCACCATACAGATGGCCCACAAATAAGAAAAATCTCTGTCCTCTCTTACATTTGCTTAGTGATCAAAGATTCCTAACTAGATCTTTCTTCCAGCATTGATTGTTTGCCTGGAATATGCAAATCTTCTCTCTTGCCAGGCCAGTCTTGAATATATTTACAAGGATATTGATACCCATTACTTCAGTTAAATATAGATTATGATTAATTACAAATACTTTCATTCAAAGATTTTGATCATTTTCAGATTACATTTCATACTAGGACTTAACCTCGGTCGACTTCCAACAACTTTCGAGTATATGTTCTCACGCACTCTCAGTTTCATAAAAATGTACTAAATAACCTTAAAGCCCTTTATGAATAATTATGAGTTTTTAAGTTTTTGTGAATCTGCATATTAATTCTGTCCCATAAATAAAACATGAAGCAAAAATCCAGTGTGTTGAGTGTCTGGGGGATAGTAGAAGAGAAGGAAAGATAATTATCAGTTTAATGTGGGAACATACTTAACCTAAAAGATTACCTCCAAAATTGGTGACATCTTAAGTATATATAATATACAAGGATGTTTTCGTTTCAGTAAAAAGGGAAAAAGATTTATATATCTCTAGTATTTTCACAACTCTCTCGGCAGCCCATGGTTGATAAAGCAATTGTCAGAATTTTTATTTGGTAGAGATTAGTCCTTACATATTTAGTTCTTTCTCCCTCAAGCACTGTGCGCTTTGATGCCGTGTCATTCACATTTCCATATTTGGTGTGTATTATTTGATGATCCATCCACTCATGCTGGAAGTTCCTGGGGTGGCAGCACTTGAACAGTGGCAACCATGGTGGGGATCCATGAATATCTCTTCTAGAGTAAGGTGGTCCCGGGTGCCATGTTTTTGCCTTTAACCAGTTTGCAAATAAAAGAGTCAATAAAACAAACAAACAAACAGACATAAAATAAAATAAAAATAAAAAATAGTCAATGAATAACTAACTCAAGTCTCCATGGACATGCTGTGCTTCTCTGATCAATAAAACTGCTCCATTCAAATGGACTCAAATGTGGTTTTCTGGGGTGCCTGGGTGACTCAGTTAGTTAAGTGTCTGACTCTTGGTTTTAGTTCAGGTTATGATCTGAGGGTCGTGAGATCGAGCCCCTCATCAGGCTTTGTGATCAGTGAAAAGTCTTCTGGAAATTCTGTCTCTCTCCCTCTCCTTCTGTCCCTCCCCTGCTCTCTCTCTCCAATAAATAAATCTATTAAAAAATGTGGCTTCCCATGCCTTCAAAGTCCACCATATTTATAGATGTCCCCTGCAAAGAGTCAAAGTCATCTACAATGTTACTAACCACACCTGCCTCCATGCTTAACCTGGTTTACCCAACAAACTTGGACTGTCATCCGAGGTGGCTTCTCTTGTAAGACTCCAAGCCACCACTTGAGGATTTGTGATTGCCAGAGCTATGTGTGGTAGAAATGGATTTTGCACTGGGAATTCTGCTGCTTACTTAGTTAAAAACAGTGTCAAAGACTTTTTGAAAGCTTTCAAGAGGTCTATCTAATTAAAGATAATACTACTAGGGATCCCATTTATTTTTTATTTTTTTATTTTTTTATTGGAGTTCAATTTGCCAACATATAGCATAACACCCAGTGCTCAAGGGATCCCATTTAGAATGTTCTTTTCTAAAGCAATTTTTACTTAAAATGTTATTTTCACCCCACTTCTTGGTTCCTCCAGAGCTGTGTGGGGCAGATGTCAGGAAGGCCTTATTATTGATGGGGACAATGAGGCCGACTTCCCCAAAGCCATAGAACTCAACCAAGTTTCAAGGGCCTCCAAAGATCTCATGCAATTATTGATACTCTACCACTAGCTATCTTTCTGTTCTCTTTCTTTTTTCTCTCTCTTCCTTTCCTTTTTTTTCTGTCCTACTTGCCCATTTATAAGGCATTGAGGCAATGTAAGTTTGTGGAAATAATAGTTTAAAATAATAATCACACCAATGACTGCATTTCACCAACTCTCCCTCCTCCCGCAGGGAATTTCCCTCAAGAAGCCAACAAAATGGTGATTTAGTGGTAAAGCTCAACAAAATATACTTAGTTTTGACAAAAGGAGCCTGGTGTTTGGCCTCATTTCAAATTGGGTGTTAATCCCACCACTGTTCCATATTCCTGGAGCACTGTGGGCATGTTACTTCATCTCCTGGAGCCTCAGTTTCCTTGTCTGTAAAACAGGGATGATTGGGAGACTGTTATAGGGATCAGAGATGAAGTGTGCCATGACTTCTGAGGGGCCATATCTCCAAAAAGGTTCTTTGTACGGCCTTCTCCTCAAAACAGAAGGATACCTTCATTGTTCAATTCATTGCTTTTTGAAGACCTTCATATTTCCAGCACTGTGCTTGGCATGAGAGGTTCGATATAGAATTAGATAAGATTTCCAGCCTTCATGAGCTCTCAGCATAGCCAAGGACACAGTAAGATATGTAACCTATCACAAGTCAATGAACTAGAGATTCCAACCCAGTGAGGATGGAGATCTGAATTCTTCTTTTGGGGACTGTGGGAGGCTATGAAGAGGAGAGCACCGTATCCTGAGTCTTGAAACTATGTCAGAGGTTCCCTGGGGGAGGAAGCGGGGAGAGGGCAAAGGGCAGAGAAAACAGAAGAGCAGGGTCATGGAAGAAAGTTCTTGTGTTCTGGAGGACATATTCAATGTTCCCACCTTCATTCTGTAGACATGCACTGAGCACCTACTACATATGAGGCACGATTCCATCTTCTGGAATACAGTAATAGGCAAGGTCCCTGTTCTGTGTGAGCTTATAGTCCAGTGGAGATGCCAGACAATGAACAACAAACAGAGAAGAGGAGGCAGGTAATGAACCAATGCTGGCTGGTGGTGCGGGAGTGATGGGGGGCTGCTTCAGGTGACCATCCCACCTGTGAAGGTCCCTTTAAGCTGAGACCTGCTTGAATGATAACTGGGAACCATAAGAAGATCCAGAAGAGAGGGTTCAAGGAGGAAGGAGCAGCTAGCCCAAAAGCCATCAGGCATAACCAAAGAATGGAAGGATGCATACATTCACCCATTTCAAGACTGGGTTCAATAGAAATTCCATATAAAGGGAGAATAAAGGATCTCCTTAACTGACTCTGAGATTCAAAAGGGATTAGAAGTTTGCAATTTTGGAGAAATCACCTTTCCAGAAACTCCTTACAAATGTCAAGCAACAGTTAATAATTTTGACTACCATGATTTCCTCTCTCCCACCAGTTCTCCCCATTGGAAAGCAAAAAACTGTTTGCCATTAAACTTGAAAGTTTATAGAATATATAAATTCAAACTACTCAAATGCATCAATAGCCTCTAGTTACTGAAAAAAATTGACATGCGCGAGTGGGATGGACCTGGATAATAGTCCAAATTCAGAAAATCCATTTATTAGAGTGATAATTCTTTTGAATATCACAGTAACCATTCTGTCCTTTTTGCATTTAGGCCAGACTTTGTGTGAACTGACGCTAGTATTGCTAGGTGTCTTCAAGGAGGGAGTTGCTAATTCAAGTTAATAGAAAAAGGAAGGTTCGTGAAGATCTGGATTGAGAAGAGACCTTGGGAGAGTCTTCCCCACCCAGTTTACAGAGATGGTTAGTGGGTAGAATAAAGAAGCGTGCATGTTAATAAAAACCTTCTTAAAATTTATGCTCTCGTTTATAAGTCTGTCACTTAATTATCACTAATAGATATATAATAGACAATAAAATTCCTTCTTTGAGCTACATTATTGATCTCACTACTAAAATCCCCTTAATTGAACCAACGTTTTATTGACAGCACAGAAGTCGTATCTGGGCTGATTTTCTACTCATATTCTAAGCTAAATCTTAGATGATGAACATTTGGTTTCTGCAGCCAACACTTTGAAACTATAATAAATTGCAAAGGCTATGCTCAGGACCAGCAACAACAACAACAACAACAACAAAAAAAAAAAAAAAAAAAAGAAGAAGCAATGTTGATCATATGCTTTCCGCTGTCACAGGAAAACAAAATCCAAAATGCATCACATAACTTAACATAAGCAACAAATATTGTGCTTCATTTGGAAGGGCCTGGAGCTATATTTTTCCCCTCTAAATTACGGTATTTTCAGCTAACCCTTGTAGTTAACAGCTTAAGTTAATTTTGCCATGTGTAGGACTTACATAAATGCATGGACTTTATATTACAAACTCAGCTGCAGTTTAAATTATTAGGCAAGCTCTTTTCATGGCGCTCCAACACTTTAAAATCCACAGCTGCCCACACTACAAGGAGAGACCCTCATTAGATGTCATTTGCATTCCATTAACCACCAAGCAGTGGGTCAGCCATTGCCTGTCAGGCGTTCAGCTCACTCTTTTTGTGTTAATTAGCAGAGAAATAAGGAGTTAATGAAGATCTTATGATCTGTGATGACTCATCTGGTTGTTTCCGAGGATCGCCACTCTGGACCACTTCAGTGCACCCTGCCCGGATGCTCTGAGCAGAGCTGGAGGGGCGTTCTCAGGGGCCTGTGGCATGGTGGGCTTTGTTAGCTCAAGATTAGAAGGAGTTAATTGCTTCAAGATTGCTGGGAGATTAGGTTACTGGGTGGGATGTATCTATGTAAGCATATGTCAGCGCTAGTTAGAAGATAGGAGACGCTTATTTTAATAAACTTCTGAAAAGAAGAATTAATTTGTCATTACATTGGAAATCTTATTTTATTAACTTAATTTGAAAATGTAAAGCTGTCTGAAACGCTGGTTTTTCACTCACTTTCCTTCTGAATATGTATGAATCACAGATTAGTTGATGTGCAACACTGTTCATTCAGGGCGCTTTTTCCTGGAGGTTCTTTTTTTTTTTCTCCCCTGCTGACTCGTTTTGCGGATGGTATCTGGCTCCTGGGGAGTAGGCTGGTTAGTGACCTTTGGGGCCTCTTCTCGGACTGGGTGGAACTTAGACACCCACCGGCAGTCCTGTCGAGAGAGGAGAATCCACGTCTGCTTGTCCTGCTTCCTCCCCTCTGTGCACAAGTTTTATAAAAATGCTGTTTGTGTTTGGTACCCACGGAATAGAATGAGCAGTACAGGGCCAGTCTCTAAGTTAATGGCATCAAAGACGTTTTCTAAATGCCTGCTTTACATTTTATGGCTGTTTGAGGACAGGATCTGAGTTGACCTCCTGTTGTGGACTCCTCAGAGCAGGTGTGTTTACTGAGCACTTACTATGTGCCAGGCATTGCTCTAAGCACTTTACCCTTATTTCCTGTCCTTGATCTTACAACAGTCTGGCAGGAAAACAAAAAACAAAAAACAGTCTGGCAGCAATGTAGGTCATGAGGACTAGATCATCCTCATTTTTCAGTTGAAGAAACCAAGGGACAGGGAGATTCAGTAACTTGTTCAAGGGGACACAGGGAGGAGAGTCTGCTGTTCACCCCAGTGCCTTCCCTCCCCAACACTGCCCCACACGTTTCTGTGATATAATTGAGGGAACTTGGCTGTGTCACAGTTGGGAGGGGTGAGGTCTTGGTATCTCATTCCACGGCTGTCCTAGTAGACTGTGGCCAGAGGGACATGTGGGCTCAATGCCATCAGAGCTTCTGAGGCCTTGGGTTTTTTTCCCCCCTTAAAAGAGGTTGGAAATCTTGAGTTTAAAATAAAATCTGAGTTTTAAATATTTGTTTTCTTTTTTTAATACTGTGCAGCTCAAGCAAACGTGCAAACAAATCTGTGGACAACTGTTGGTGACTCCTGCAAAAGGTGGGAAAATTTTCAAGTCCATTGTTCCCCGCAAAGTGCCTGAACAGAGCGCGTACCCAGCAAATAGTTGAATGGATCAATGCACAGGTGCATGGATCCAGAGGTGGATCCCTGGTCTCATCGAAACAGTGAAACACTGATTTATAGTGAGTGGGCATTCTGGGACTCCAGCCCCTTGCACCAAGTGTCCCTTTATCATATCTGCAAAAGGACCCACCCCTATTGTGACTTTTCTGAGGGAGGAAGCTTGTTGGAATTATGGCGATTATAATTTCAGCAGAAACCGCTCGAACCCTCTTCCTGGGGAATGTACTGGCTCCCCTTTCCTGTCTGGGGTTGACATGAATTTGGCCACAAATAACCTTCAAAATAGTTAACAACTACATCACCACAGAAGGGTTGACACCTGGCTCAGCAGAGCCACCGAGACAGGCCACAGTACTGCAGTCTTTAGGGTTGGTGGTGCTCTGCTATCTGGTTGTTGAATATTTTAGTATCACCTCTGCATAAAAGGTCTAAATGTAAAGAAAATAGAACATCTTCCCCTTCCTCCCTCTCTTTCTTTCTTCCTTCTCTCTTTACTTCCTTCCTTTTAATTAGCTCCTGGCAAGATGCCACCCACCTCTGCATCAAGGGAAGCTCAAAACTTTTAGTCAAGTTCAAGGCAGGCAGGCCTTTGTAGGCAATGGCACCTTGCACACGGGATTAAGTCAAGAGCAAGCCTGTGCTTGGATTAGACCTTGTGTCTCCTCCTGGGAGTCACGCCGCTCTGGGTGAGCTGCCCAGACATTCTAAAACTGGCCTGCCCAATGTTTTATAACTCAGACAAAACCCAGGCATTTATTAATGTCAAAATTGCCTTTTTTTATTACCTCACATTGGCATATATTAAAAAGTTCCAATTATCTCTTTAGCCTGCAGTCAGAAGGTGAGCAGAAGGGGGAGGCAAGCTCTCTGCATTAAAAAAAAAAAAAAAAAGCAGTCAAGGGAAGGAGTGAGACAGCTGCCCGTCACCTGAGCACAGCTTACTGGAGGCTGAGACAAGGGGATATAGGCTCCTTCTTTGCAAATGAGCTACTGTGAGAAGCAAAGGGGGAAATTCTGAACTGGCCTTTTTTTTTTTTTAATTTTTAATTTTGAATCAGGGAATAGGTCTCCTTGGAATCAAAATGTTCTGGTCACATTTAATTGCTTATGTATGTATATACAATAACTGGACCTAGACCTGGGCCAGACATTCGCTGATCTTTAAGGAGCCACAAGGCCATCACGGAGAGGCTGGGAGCCAGAGGCTGAAGGCAGGGGAGACCTTTCTCGCCACTTGAACCTTACGGACAAGTCCTAGGCAAGAGAACTGGCTTTCCAGACTATCATTTGTTTCCTGATCTCTTGACCTTGGTTGAAGAAGTAGAGCCCAAAGGAGGTTATAATAAGGCTAAAAGTAAATGATGCATGAGTTTATTTAGAGCCCAGAGTCCTGGCTAAAGGGAGGGGCCCGTCCTGGCAGTCGTCATACTCTCCCAAAGCCCACCCTGTTTTAATGTACTGTTTCGCTAAGGTCCAGTGGCCCAATTTCCTCATGAAAAAATGGTTGTGCTTCCCTCCCTCCCCTAACAGTCAACCTTTTCCATGCAAAACATACTGTGGATGCACATTTTCTGACATTCTGGCTACTTTCTTGAGAGAACTCATTCCGTTACTCAGACATATTTTCTGCCCCAAACACTTGCAGGGCCCTGGGGACACAGAGTTGGCTCGGACCATCTGTGTTGTTGCGGAAAGCACAGCCCAGTCAGGGTGTGGGGAGACAAACATAGAAACGTTACTCTGTTGGTGCAGTAAGTGTTTGTGAGGCGTCTCCTAAGTGCCGGCACCAGACAGGCGATTCTAAAATAGGGCGGTCGGTGCTGTGCACTGCGAGGTCTGCTCGTTCTCTGTTTACTACAGGGGCCCAGGGAGGAGGGAAGGAAGGAAGGAGGGAGGGAGGAAGGGAGGAAGGAGAGAGGGAGGAAGGAGGGAGGGAGGATGGAGGGATGGATGGAGGGATGGATGGAGGAAGGAAGGAAGGAAGGAAGGAAGGAAGGAAGGAAGGAAGGAAGGAAGGAAAGGGGGGAGGAAGAAAGGGAGGGAAGAAGGAAAGGGGGGAGAGAGGGAGGAAGGAGGGAAAGAGGAAGGAAGGAGAGGGAGGGAGAGGGAGGGGACTCAACAGGGATGACACTGGGCAGAGGTCAGTGAAAGTGGGAGCCAGCAGGTAATGAGGGGAGAAGGGAACCCCAGGGAGCAGGAATGGTGGTAGAAACAGAAGCGCAGTCAAGGGCAGCTGAGATTCAAGGCCCTTTTTCCCTGAGAGACCAAGCCCTCAAACACTCCGTAGTCACTTTGTAGACAGTAGCCTCTCTGATCCCCAGGGACACCTTCCGGGACCCCCGGGGGTACCCGAAACTGCAGGCGGTACCCCACCCTCTACATGCTAGGTTCACCCCCAAACACACATGAAGTTTTATGGCTGGATCAGGCACAGTAAGAGCTGAACAACAGGAACTAATAATAAACTAAAACAAGTATGACAAAATGCTGTCATCAAAGTTACGTGGATGTGGTCTCTCTCCGTCTCTCAAAATACACATCGCCCTGTCCTCGCCCTTCTTCCTGCGATGCTGGGAGACGCTGAACCGCCCATGGATGAGGCCAAGTGAGGTGAGTGCCTTAGGCCCTGGGACACAATGAGGCTACTGAGCTTCTCAGAAGGTGGATCACCTGCTTCCTGATACCTGTTGACAGCAGGTAAAGCTGTGGAAAGCGAACCCGTGGTTAAGGGGGATGATTGTATGGTCCTCAGGCCATGATGGTGTGATCCAAAATGTTCCATTTGCCTCCATTAAGTGCTGCAAATGTTGGCTGCCTGCTTTCTGGCTTCCTGGTGGGCACAGCTGTCCCTCGCCACAGCCCTGATCCACTGGCCCAGGGGCCCCTGGTGGTGAATGGGACCATTTTGAGATTCTTTTAGGAGCTGAGCTAAAAGGAGATGTTCTCTCCTTATGAAAAAATATAAATCCTGTGTTGTTTTCTATGAAGAACCGGGAAATACACTCAGAGCTGCCCACTCTCCACCCCAGAGCAGGAACTCCAGGGTGGGTGGGAAATTGCTCTGTGAACGGCTTAAAGGATGGTAAAGAGATACTTTTTTTTAAAAAGTCTATTAAATGCTTACTTTAAGAGATAAAATCTATATTTGGATTGTTTTCTGTCCATAATCTTATTTCCAAAATTACAAAAGCTGCTGGACAGATTGTTTCCAAACTTGGATGCCATATAAGGGAGGGACTGGCTAAAATACAGGCCAAAAAAAATAATAATACAAAAATAATAATAATAATGTTTTCTCAGTCCTGGAGGTGCCTCAAAGTCAGTTATCTTCCAGAGTGTCTGAAACTACCATATAAACCAGGGCACCTAGATGACCCATAAGATGTATCACACACATGAAGATGCCATGGATAGAAAACCGACAGGGTTTTCGAATATAAGCTGCAAAAGGAAGGCCAGAGCCACATGCTCCATAGGTGGTGTTCTGCTTTGCACAGGGGCAACTCTATGTTGCAAGCTCCGGAGCAAGTAGAAACAAGGATTTATTTATCTGTTTTGTGATGGCCAGTGGTTCTCCTAAGCAACATGGGCAGGTGGTGGGGGCCGGGGGAAGACAGCTGGTTACCATAATAAGTCATCGCTCTACTATGGAGACGACAATTTCAGCTTTTCATTGTGGAAAGCAGTGGTGACTCTTATAGGCTCCATGACAGGTGTGCCTACACAGCTGAATGTTCCAGTTCCTGAGATATGATCACTAGAAGATCATGTGAGGTCCTCCCCCCAAGACTCATTTCCTTGTCTTACGAACATGGGCACACACATCAATCCCTACAAGCCTTTACCACCTTTTATTCTTAAGGCTCTCAGTGTTAAATGCATGTCTATAGTCCCAGGAAGGGATATAAAGTTATATACAGAGTTTCTTTCCTGGAATGAGATAAAAATCTCACCTCCCATTGAAGCAACATGCCAGAAACTCAGAACGGATGGTCCAGATTTAGGGAGAAGCTTATTATTCACGACGACTGCCTGGCAACATCATGAATCGGTAATGAGAACACCACTATCATAGTGGGATCAAGCCCAAAGCCCTAGGATAGCCATGAAATACAGTATTGTGTTTACACACTGTAACCTCATCCCTCGGAAGGCAACAAAAAAAGCAGGTCTTCAAATGTGCCTGCCGCTGAGATTTTGCCCCTTCCAGCAGGACTTTGGCCTGAGCCGGCCATCCCAGAAGCAGGGAAATGGGACAAGAATGAAAGAAAGACCAACGCCACCAAAGCACTTCGAAGCAAGCTTTAGTAAAACCAGACTGTTGACATTTTATGAACTTAATGGCAAAAAGAACATGCACTAAAAATAATTTACATTCTCTGATTATATATGTCAGATCCTTAAATATCTTGATCATGTTATTTTGCTAAAGATATCCTGATGGTGGATCTGTGTATGATTTACATAAATGAGGCATTTGCATAAATTAAATTAACAAATATAAATACGTACTTATAAAATGCTGATACCACTTACTACTCTCATAAAAATAAATTATGAGGGGTGACATACGATAGGCCATGTGGTTTCTGGGCAATCACTGAATGCCCCTGATGCATACTTGGCATTTCGTTGCCAAAAGAAAGAAAAAAAATTCCAACTCCAGCATTTCTGAAGCCATGGTTCTCCCAGGGAAGCTACGGAACAGACTTGTGCAAGAAAGACGATGTGTAAAGTGATCAAAAACCCAGATTAGTTCAGGGAATAGGCAGGTGGGCACGAGAGTCAGATTACCTGACTTTAGTCCTGACCATGGCTAACTGCACATGTAGTTTAGACAAGTCACTTCATCTGTGCCTCAGCTTCCTCATCTGTAAATTGGGGATAGGAACAGCACCCACCTTAGGAGTTGCTATAAGGATGAAATGAGTTAATGCCCACGGAAGGAGTGAGAAAGATGCCGGGTGTAGGAAAATGCACGAAAACCATTGGCTCCATTAGTGTGATTAGTTAGGCCATTGGCACGTTGCAGGAATGTTTTCCCAAGGCCACATAGATCTTCCAACCTATTGCTTGCTTCCAACCTATTCTCTCTCTCTTCACTGATGATGCTTAAATTTCTCTGGTCTTCGGAGGCCTGGAGTGCAGGAAGGAAAATGATCCCAAGGATCATCCCTTTACCAATACTCAAATCATAGCCTGAATTGAGCTGCTGGGGTGACCCTCCATGGTGGGTTCCCATGAGGCAATTGCAGATTTGCACCAGATCTAAGACATGGCCCCCAAACGACTGGCAATGTATCTAGGGGCCCAGTCAATTGGCAGAGCCGGCCGATAATAGGGAAGAAACTGCTGCTAGTGGGCAGGCTGTCCCCCACCCCCGGTTCTGATCAGGCCAGCAAGAGAGCTTTAAGAGAGCTTTAAGGCCCTATTTGTTGTGCTGGGTCCAGCTCAGTCTTTGTCACAACAGCAATGGTGACATTTTCAGCTGGTGACTGCTGCCGCCTGCCTCTGAAGCTAGATCTGAATCCCACGGGCTTCTCTAACAAGTGCGGCAGATGCCTCCGTGAGCTACCACTTCTTCCCTTGCTCACACCCGTGGGAATGATTTCGTGCTTACTCCTTGGGAGAGAATTACTTTCTTTTTCTCTTCTGAAGGAAGCTGTATTTTATTTAAAAATTTCGAAACTGGGACACCTGGCTCAGTGGTTGAGCGTCTGCCTTCGGCTCAGGGTGTGATCCCGGGATCCGGGATCGCGTCCCACATCGGGCTCCCTGCACGGAGCCTGCTTCTCTCTCTGCCTGTGTCTCTGCCTCCCTCTCTGTGTCTCTCACGAATGAATAAATAAAATATTTTAAAAAAATTTTTTTAAACTGATTCTCAGAGATTGGATGACTTCTTTCGTTTCTTGGGTTGCTTTTTGGGTCAGTGGAGGAAACTGTTTTCTAGCAAAATCCTGATCTTTCCTATGGAGCCTGGACCAATCTAAATACATATGTCTGATCATTAGCTGCTCTCCAAATCATAAAACACCTTCAGAGGTTTATAAGCCAACCTCTAATCTCTCCCTCTCTCAGACCTTCCCTCCTATATGAGAAGGCCAATTCTCACACGCAGTGCCCTTGCTGGTCAATGGAACAGTGCTTAGGGCAGTCTTGCTGGGACCACAATCCCAACTGTGGGGTCTGAAGGCACCAAAGGCCCCCTACCCTGCAAGGTCGTATCTGCTTTGCAATTTTGCCTCTCACTAGGTTGGTTGGACTACCCTGGAGAGTAGGGTACACATTTTTGGGGTCTGAACGGTAATTACCGTAACAGCAGCTATCAATAACCCAGCCCCTTCTATAGATCAGGCCACATTTTTTACATATGGTGTCTCAACCACCCTGCTTTGTCAATTTTGCACTAGTAGAAAGAGGACCTCAATACTAGGATGTGAGACTGAGTTCCCATCCCTGGTAATGCACCATTGACATAGATGGTAAAGTCCAACATGGCAGGCCCACTGAGGTCCACCACACGGGGCCAAGTGTCTAGGAAGGGAACCCCAGTGTCCGGTCCTTCTCAAAGTCTCCTGTAGTCCAACCTGCCCTGAAACCTTCACCAGACTCTCACAGCTCTCTCACCTAAGAACTCTGGCGCAACTTCTCATCCAGCTGCTCTGGGTCTCAGCCTTCACATCTGCTTGGATGGGAAAAATTGAGTTCTGCACAGCATCTTCAGAGGGTTACTGCAAAGATCAAATGAGATCATAAGCATGAGAAGCACCAACACTTAACATTGGTTATTGTGATTATTTTTTTCACTGGGAAAGATACACTATCAGCCTTGTATGTGAGCAATTATCTATTGGAAACTTACACCTTGGAAAAAGTAGCAGATGATCGACACTGTTGCTTGAATTTTAATTCTGGATTTCTGGCCCTCATCTGGCTCTGAAGCTCCAGATTCAAGGGTACAACTACAAGCTGGAAGGGCCCCTGGATGAAGCCAACAACACTGGCAGTGAGAACTCACAAGGAGCAGTAACTGAAGTGACCCCTGGGGACCAAGGGTGGGTCACGGCAGCTCCAGCCTTCCCCTCTTCCAGCTCAGGACTGAACCCAGGGGACTTCTCTGAGGATGGTAACCTCTTGCTAATACCACAGGAGGTCCCAGCCAAATAAAAAGTTCTAGGTGATTCCAAAATTGGTGCTATGCTCTCATCAGAGCAATATTTCTTAGTAAGTTGTCCACCAACCACCCACCTCAGAATGTCTGGGGTTGCCTGATTCTGGAACAGACTTCTAAGTCCCCTGACCTACACGCAGAGGGTGGGCCTGGGGATCTGCATTTAATAAGCCTCTTAGATAATTTCTCCTTTCTAAAGGTTGAGAGCCACAGTGTTAGCTATTGCCATCTGTTTGTCTGTACTGTTTCATAACGAACACAGGTGGCATTTCTACTAGGTATGTAAGACAGAATGTAAATGGTCTTTCAATTGACTTTTGTAGGCAGTGTAAATTGTGGGGCTCCCTGAAGATCTTAGGAAATCTAAGGACTTCGGAAAGAGAGCCCATTATACAAAATGAAATATTCCTATCTCTCATCACCCTTCTATTGCCTTTGCCCCTAAGAGGAATTGTCCTTAAAGAGTCCATCAGAAGCACATCATTCCTTCACTTAGTGCTTTTATGTGTCACATGGTCATGGGTAGATAAACAAAACACAATCCTGGTCTCAAAAAATTTTTTTAAAGTTCTATCCCATACATAAGATGATTACATCAAGAAAGGCAATGCATGATCTTAAGTACTGCCTCATAGCTCCCCTTGGAACATCCCACCATTGAATCAAGCCATTCAGGCTTCAGCATGCCACTGCGGGGGTGGCACTGATTTTTAGCAATAATGGCTCGAAATAGATCCCATCAATTTGTCTGATTTAACATAATGCTACAAACAGGGTCTGTACCTTACACATAGTTTAGTTGAATTATTCAATATTGTGTGTGCCAACCACCTTGGCACTGGTGCTTCCATTTTAAAGGAGGCCCCGTGTTTTGGAAACTAAGATTGCGACAGCAAAGCAGTGAGGGGACTATGTGAATGGGGTGTTGGGCATGTGGCTGGATTGAGGATGGGAGATGAAGACTCTTCTAGGAATTCAGAAGAGAGGAGTACAGGAGAAATAGAGAAATATAATGGAAGGTGGAATGAAAGGCAATGGCAGAAAAAAGCCTGGGGGTGGGGCAGGGGGGAGCTGGGAGGTAGATAATGAGAGACCTAGGCGGTGGTCCCTAAAGGTGGGCCAAGCCAGTGACCCTTAGGTGGGGGCTGTCTCTCCTGCCACTCCTCCCTCATCCCTCATTACAGTCAATCCCTGGGCTCCCAGAGTAGAGTGAGCCCACGACAATGACAGCGGTCCCCGCTGAGGAAGCCGGAGTGGGAATATGCTCATTCCCCCTTCCCTCTCCCTGTGACATCCATCAGAAAGGGGTAGCTTTTGAGCACTGAGAGAGGGGGGAAAATAAGCAGAAGTAATTTATTCGGGATCTTTGAGAGGATAATAGCCAATTATTTGTTTATAACACTGGTTAAATTTTCATTAGGCAGATTAATGGAATATCATGTACTGTCAACATTGGACTGAGGGGTGGTCTGTAAGAGATAAACGGGCAAACAGGCTCTGTGTCTCTCTGAGTAAATTAGTTTTTGCTTTCCTGTTTTTCATATGAAAATGGGAAAGGTGGGCAAGGTGGTGCATTTTAAAACAGGTCTCGAGATGGGCCAAATTGGTTAAATATGAAAGCAATCCTGGTAATAAATACATTATAATAACTTAGCATCATGGCCGTAATTTTGATTTCATGAAAGTCTGGGATAATGTCGATTTTTAACCTGCTCTCTTAATACACATTTCCTCTCCCTGAACTCAAACGCTGCTTGCTGTGAGGTGAAAACACATTACTTTGGGGGCCTGATTTGTCTGTATAATGCGCTCAGCATTACAGCTGGTAAATGCAAGAGGCGCCTCTGCTTTCTTGTGAGTTCCGGCATTGTCATCCTGGATGGCAGGAGTGGGTCCCCGAGTGCTGTTATCAGGATGAGAATCCCCTGGGCTCAGCAAGCAGGGAGAGTTGCTTATCATTCTGGAAGTAGACTGAGAGGTGTACCTTCAGCAGTTTATTTGATGCTAAATCTCCAGGTAGGGTTGAAGCCCTAAATGGGCTGGCCTCTGAATCTTGACACTATTTCATGTAAGAATCAGTGGATTAAACTTTAAAATAAAATATTCTATTCTATCAGCAATTTGCAAATCTCTCTTTGTCTCTCCCTCTCTGTCCCTGTCTCTCTCTCTCTCTCTCACACACACAATACACTAAAATGGACCATTTTCTAACAATTGATATCTTGCAGTTTTTAAAAAGGTAATTGGCAATTTAATTGTTTTAGTTTAATAACCTTCGGAAAGAAATTCACATTCCCATATAGACGATGAAAGGAAGGCTTTTCATTTGCAGATCAACTCTGGATTTTTTTTCAATGCTATTACTTAGAAGAAATGTAATTTGATAGGATTATTGATTGTAATTTCTTATCTTTCAACAAAAGGAGAGAGGCAGGGAAGGAAAGTTATAGGGAAGAGCTGGAACGGAGGCGGAGCAGAGGGAAAAAAGGTGGGAAGGACGAGGGAGGGGGAGGTAAAGGCCATTTGTGGTGCTGTGGCAAATCAACTAAATGAGACCTGTTGTGTCTTTTGTAAAATGCCAAAATTTGCAGCCAAACGTGTCTTGTAAAATATCTTTCAAAAAGGCAAAGTACTACTGTGAGTTTCTGCAAGGCGTCTTACTGGCGTGTATATTGACTTCTCTTCAAAGTAATTCTCTGCCCCAAAGTAACTCCCAGCAGGAACTGGTTATACACGTCCATCTGTTTTCTAAAGAAGAAACTGGACGTAGCTCTCCAGACCAAAGACATGTCTGGGATGCCCACACCCAAGGTCCTGCGCCCGGGGTAGCCCTTACTGTGCATGTCTGTGTGCCTGTTGGTGGGTGTGGGGTGGAGAGGATGGAGGACCAGTCTTCCTGCTCTCCTTTGCCTTCTTGCTGGCTCTCATCCGCATCTTCACAATGGTGATGGAAGGGGGACTGGGTGAGCAGTAACCAGGCAGAACCAGAGAGCTGAGGTACTCGGTGTGCTTGGGTGAGCAGGGGCCCACCTGCTGGGGTTCCCAGCCTCCTTTCTGAGGGGTCTAAACCCTTTCTTAGTCAAAGATGCCAGGCCCGGGAACAGCAAAGGGGTATGTGTTGTGAGTGGATAGGTTGCTCTGAAATGGGGACATGTGTGGGTCGAAGGCCAAAACATTTGACTGCAGACTGTGAAGTTGGGAAGGCCCTTTCGTGGCCACTGGCCAGGATAACGACCTTTCAGAGCTCCTAGGGAGTTTCATTTCTTCAATATTGGACATCTGTGTGTTGCCCAGGCACCTCCTCAGACACAAAGGCTTCAGGGTTGTTGTGAAGCTTTCGGCAGAAATATTACAATCTTCAGGAGGAGTTCAGTTGGAGGGGAAGGTGTGTGGGAATCATTTCAAAGTGTCTTGAAATCAGCACAGGACAACTTTCTTTAGAAACAGCATCATGAGGGATGCGGGGGAGGGGGGCGGGGTTCAGTGGTTGAGGGTCTGCCTTCGGCTCAGGGTATGATCCTGGGGTACTCCAAGTCCCCAACGGGAGCCTGCTTCTCCCTCTGCCTATGTCTCTGCTTCACTTTCTATGTCTCTCATGAGTAAATAAATAAAATCTTAAAAAAAAAAAAAAAGAAAAAGAAAAAGAAAAAAAAGAGACCAGCATCCTGAACTGCAGTTCCAGGGCTTGGGCTGCAAGATGCCCTTGTAGGAAGGTCATTTCAGTTATTCACGAACTAAAACCCTGTTGGCTGGAGGATCCAGATAAATCCACTGCATGCAGAACTCTGCACTGCTTTGACCACCAATAAAAGCAGACACAAGGAAGAAGGCAGCACTGGGTTTTCCTAATTTGAAATATGAAAGATATTTTCCTGGCTATTACATCCCTTTAGCGAAGGCAATTCACATTCTTTTAGTGGTTTATCCTGCTTATAATGATCAAATCCTAGAGTCAGAACTTCTAATGCAAACCACTTTTACAGCTGTAATTGGATCTAAGGCAAATGAAACCACCAAGTGGCCTAAGACTCCCTGGCAATGTTCAATCAGGATATGATATCGCTTATGAAAGTGATATCTTACTATTGATACTTCTCCCAAGAGCAGCGCAAATTAGAGACATACTTGAGTGATTCTCAGGCTTTGCAGACAGACAGCATGAGAGCAGGCCACTGGTAAAGTGGGGATTCACAAACATAGTATGATGCACATTTCATTGTGGTCATTTAATGCAAACCCTATGAAAGTCTTCTGCTGGGTCTCAGGGTAAAAGAAGTTCTAACATTTGAGGAACCACATGAAATGTGGTTCTTAAGAAAATTCAAGAACTGATAATGCTAACAACATCTGAAAGCAGACTTTGGGGGACTATGAAATACATGGTCACAAAGTAAAAACACATGAAATTCCCCATTGCTTCCACCCAGACAGGACCCTGCTCTAAGCCTATGCACACATGCATGCACACAGACACACATAAATACACACACACACACACACACACACACACACACACTCCAAACCCAGGGGCTTGCAGATGATCACCAAAGTTGCTGAGCTCTGGGTCCTATGAAGGGATGGCTTCGGTTCCGAAATGCCAACATAAGTAGTAGGTATAAATCCCAGTCCATAAATTCAAGTAAGCAACGACATATAATTGCTCTATTAACTATTTTTATATCTCAGATATTTAGTAATGTATCTTACAGTTTCTATATCTGATGTAATTTCTGAGTTTAGCATACCCCTAATTGACCTCCACCCTCCCCCATCCCTGGGGTTAAGCTATAATTTCAGGTCTTATGCAGTGAGATGGGAAGATGAAGAACATCTGGTCTACCTGCCATTGGCCTACAAAGGTCACAGCTGAGACCTCTACTGTCCCTCCCTGGGTGGTTCCTGCAGGACTAAATTCTGTTGCTTCTATACCATACTTGAGATAAGGGAAATTTTGCCAAACTGTCTTTGTTCCTCTTCCTAGACACACCCTCTGGCCCACTTCTCTCTGAGGTCTTGTGGTTAAGAGGTTTGATAAGCGGGGCCTGTCTGCCTTCTGCACAAAAAGAAGCCCTGTCTCTTACTTAACCATTAAACCTTGATTTCTCCATCTGTCCAATAGGAAGGATAACAGCTATGGTAAGCACTTAATAAATATTAGTGTTCTAAAACCTCATTATTAAAAAAAATATAAATAAATAAATAAATAAAACCTCATTATTAACAGATAGGTTTGAATGACAATACATGGAAACAAAAGCACCCAGCCTCACAAGGCTCCCTGACTCATTGCTGCTATGGTGGTCACATCCTTTTATATTTAAATTACATCAGTGGTGCCTACTTGCCCCAAATTCCTGGATGCTGCTATGTTCTTTCTTCACGACTCTTTATATTTTAACTTTCCATGGAATTATGCTCTGTGCTATAAAATATGAAAAAGTACAAGTAAGTGTACAGCCCAAACATACTCATGTAATCAGCACCAAGAGCAAGAAACAACATAACCAGGCTCCCAGAAGTTCCCGTTGTGCTCTCATACCCTCCAAGGGTAGCCGTGATCTTGACTTCAAACAACATGGATCAGTTTAGCTGTCTTTATTCTTTATATAAGTGGAACCATATACTCTGCATTTGGGGGATCTGACATCTTTTGCTCTATGTTTGTGAGATTTAACCAAATGTTGGGCATACTTGTACATCACTCGGTCTCATTGGGGTATAGTTGTCCACTGTGGAAATATACCTCCACTTATTTAATTTCACTTCAGAACATTTACAAGTGACAACCTTGAAGCTTGTCATCCCCACCTGGATGAGTCTGTAGGATACTTGGGGGCCTGGTCTTTGTGATGCAGAAATCTTTGCTGGCCTGGGTAGCTCTGGGTATGTGTTGTGGTCTGATGAGTTAGACAGATTTCCTTGACATTTAAAGAATGACAACACATTGTTTCATCAGCACGAGTTCTACTGATGTGTCTCTGAGCATGACAATGCAGTGTCTTGATGAATCTTGGCTCCTACACAGACCTGTTCTGCAGTTTTGATGAAGCCCCAGAAGCATAATGATTCATAAAGGACACTAACTTTATGTGATGTCCAGGAGGTGACATGGATGCTCTCAGAACTTCCATGTGCTACCTCATTTAGCCTCACAAAATCCTCTGCCATGGATAATCATTTAGCCTTCTTTTAAATCATTTAATGTCTGCTATTGAGTGTCGACTATGAGTATTGAGCTACATAGCCTCATGCACTCAGAGCTCGCTATTGAATGGTTGAGACACTTCTTCCCTTTCCCCATTGTCATCTGTGGCTAAGAGAAGTTAAATAGCATGTCCAAAGCCACAGATCTAAGAAGGAAATAAAACCCAGGTCACTCCATCCCCGAGTGGCCGCTGCTTACCCTTTCCATATGTGCCACCGAACTCACGGAGAGTCATCTTCTTCCAGTCATCGCAGTCTATTGACAGAGTCCAGGAATGCAACACAAGGAGGAGAAGGAGGGAAGGAAACCAAACTATGATGAGGGGAGGGAGCCAAAGGAAGGACTGAAGCAGGGATGGACCACTAGGCTTTATAAACCCCTTCCCTTCTCATTAGAAATTCAGAAAGAGGCTGAGAATCTTAAAAGCCCATCATTGGAGCTGATGTTCCATGTGACATTTCAGATAAAATTGCATAAGCAATGATGGCGAATTCCTCTACAATGTTTAGAATTGGAGCTAGAAGAAGAGAAAGACTAGGTCTTGAATTAGATCAGCCTACGCATATGTATTCTTCTTTGTTTTTATTTTCTGGCTTTAGAAATAACAGTACTCATCAGAAAAATGTCAAGCAATAGTTTGGTGTAGAGTCATCCAGATTCTCTCTCTCTCTCTCTCTCTCTCTCTCATTATATATGCATGATACTCATATATGTGTATATATAATGTCATGGTCAATAAAGCAGAAAACCTGTGCTACATATATTTCAAACCATGGCATCTGAATCACAGAAAGCAGGGAACTGCTAGTGGTCTCAACCCCCATAGGTGATGTCATGGAGATGATAATCTCCAAATTGCCTCTAATCCTATAATGGCTTCCAAACCACATATTATGCCACACGTGACGACCCAATTACTAATACCACCATTTTCATGTATGCAAAGGACAGCTAGTTTTTCAGTCCAGTGATTAAATGAATGCACAGCTACAAATTAACTGCCATTTTCGGTGCAATATGAGGAAACTGCCATTCTTATTACATTCCAAAGAAAACCATAACCAAGCAGCCATAGTGAAAGTCGAGTGTCATCCAAGCATACTTGTCAATCAGCAAGGCAAATGTATCTCCAAGGGCCTAGCTGTTCTCTGAAGTAAGAAAACTCTTTTTGGTTCTTCATTTAGTGAAGAGGCAAATAAGGACCCATAGGCATTGGAATTTCAAGACACAAAACTAGAGAGGTATAGACTTTCTGGACCAATTTTCCCCAACTCCAATAACTAGAACAAAAAAAAAATGATGGGGGAAAAATCTATGTCATTTTCAGAACAAGGACTGTGTAGTTATTCTTTGATGGGCCTTACAGATCAGCTAGTTTAGCCAAAACCCAGAGAAGAGGATTTTGTGTAACCTGCTCATATGCAACCAAGCAAAGCTCAGCCTCAACCCATGTCTCTGGACTTACACCATCACCTAGGAGGCTGCCAAGATAGATTGAGAGCCAGTGACCAAACTTTGCAAAGAAAGGAAAGGAAAAGATCCTCAGTAGAATAGCTCCTCCAAATCCTCCACCCCACGAGCATCAGGATGGTTCTCAACGGACTCTTTCCAACCTCTCTTTGCCTGCTCAAATGAGCAATTTCTCAATGAATCCTCCAACATACTTCTCCTTTGGGTTTCCTAATTTTCCAGCCACTCCAGTTTTGACCTTCATTTTGTCTCACCTTTTATGGTTTCTTCATGAATCTTCTCCTTTGTCATCCCAGGCAGGACTGACCATTCCTTCTCCTGTGCCCCTCCCCTATCCCAAATATGTCACCTCCCACATTTTGCACATTAAAGCTATGCCTATCTTCTCTAGAAGATGGTCAGTTCTCCAAGACCAGGGACTGTCTTTTACTTGCCCTTATAATCACACCATCCCTGGCACATGGCAAGCATTCGATAAATATTTGTTGAATCAGTGTGGATGGTTGAATGAAGAAGGAGTAGATAAATAGATAATATAGATAGATATTGACAAATGAAGGAACTAACCTCACATTCCACTTCTATGTCCTGGTGTGATTCAAAGTCAAGTGGAAGCAATTATCTTTTCATTACTATCTAGTCTAGAACCTTCTTCTGGAAAGAACGGCATGAGCAAGACAGGGTATAAGACTATAACTACTCTTTCGATTTCAACATGCTCTTCTCCCTTAGAAAAATATGGCGGCCCTCTAGCTGCATTGAGGGCCTGTATTCTTTGCATAATGGATTTATAAAAATAGATTTAAACTAGAGATGGATGGCCCCAGATGGATGTGGTTGGGAAGTAGAAGAACATCTTGAACTATTTTTCAAACATTTCAGTTTCGGCAAAAACCAAAACATGTTTTGCCAATCACTTTCCCTTAATTTTAAAACCCATGGATTTCAAAGGAAATTTAATCTGAATGTTTCTACTTCATTTACCTCATCTCTTCAAAATGTTCTCCTGAAGAAGTGAACTGATGTCCTAGAAGTTTAAAGGACCTTTTAAAGTGTGTTGGTTTCTTTTAAACGACGAGCCACTTCACAATTTGAGAGGGAATCAAAAAGCCCTGACTCTTAGACACAAAAAGAAAAAGAAACCGTACAAGTTGGCTTAAGGAAGTGGATCTAGGAAGTGGGCAGCGTGTTTCCCATGCTGCAACAAAGAAGAGAGGGTTGAAATAAAAGAATGAAAGGAAATACAATTGTTAGAAAAGTGGATAAAATCTACATGGTCAATGGACCTAATGAAAGTTGGAGATTATTACAGATACTGAGCCATCTGTAATGGAGATGATCCCAGATCTTGGTTCATTTTTACTCTGGTTTATTTGTGAGAGAGTCCAAGTGTGTATTGTCAGTATCTTCTTAATCCTAAGCACACGTGACCATGGCAGGGAAATCATGGTGATGCTGTAAAGGGAAGGAAGTAGCAGAACTGTAGGTGCACAACTCCCTCTAAGCTCCTTAAAATATGCCAATTACCCCCTGCCCATTACTCCATAACCCGATCATTAGTAGCACTTGGGTGGGATTTTGTCAACAATCTGCTTCCTGGTGTTTTCACACCGGGGTGGATGCTCCCTACAGACATTACCTGACCTCCTTTTGTTCCACTGGATCCTTCTACCGTGTAACTTACAAGCCAGGAACAGCTTGGGCCCCTGGGGCATGTGTCTAATTCATTGGAGTCACTAGGGGAAATTTAGTGCACAGCAGAAACCCAGTCAACACCCTTGTTCCCAATGGTTAATATACTGTTTGACACCACTGTGGCCAGCAGAAGAATTAGTCCATCTATCCCAGACCACCCACGTTACTAATAGCTAATAACTAACACATGGGGAAACCATGGCTAATGATATCCGTGGGTTCAGTGGTTCACTGTGTTTTTATTTCTTTTTTTTTGCCCTCTTCATCAGCATTCATTCATTCAATTAATAATCATTGAGTCCCCATTGAATGCCAGGTGCTCTGCTGGGCATTTTGGAGGAGACACCAAGATGAGGGTACTCCTATCACGAAGAGCACTCAGCCTCATAGAATCCACTGTCATATTGGTGCTTTCATTCATGCACTGTTACGGTCGATAAAACATATAGTAAGGAGGGTACATTTTAAGTCAGACAGGGAAACCCAAATGGGGAGGCCCATTCTGTCTCCTAAAGGAGTGACTTATTTAAGTTAGCCTCCTAGAGCCAATCAACATTGATATATTCATGCACAGAGCAGTCCTTAGCAGCATATCTGTTACATAGATGTACTTAAGGGTAAATGAAAAACGAGGAAATTCTTGAATACCTTCTGAAAGACCATGGGAGTGCTGGGAATATAAAAAAAGCCAATAAGGAAAAACATGAATCATAAACTCCTAAAAAAGTTGACTGAGAATACCTCCAAATGAGAACTGATAATAGAATTCCCCCATCAATCAAAGCGTCTGTCTTTAGACCAGGAGTCTTTGACTTCTAAGAGCTTGCCAATCCTAGTCCTGCCACATTAACTTGCCTCCCAAACAAAGATTCCAAGAACCACACGTTTTTAATTATACAAAGTAAAGGTTGATGAATGATTCATACAACTAATCTAAACTTGGGCCAGGTTAAAATAATACTGTGTAATAACTTATATTTATATAGCTCATAAGAGCACTTTTCTTCAGAGCTAAAAGTCGTTTTCAGATACTATCTCGTCTCTTCTCATAACATCCTTGTGAAGTAGACATGGGGAGAGTATCCTCACTTTTCTTCCATGGACAGGGCAACAAAGGGCCAGCAAACCTCAGACCCAAGTCCAAGATCACACAAGATGGCAGACAAAGACCCAGGACCGTATCTACACTTAGGAGAGAAGTTGTTTCAAAACTGGAAATTAAGGGAAAGTAGTACTGACAAAGGGGGCTTCTTTCCTGATGGCAAATGATCACATTCATGGTGGAGGTTGGGGATATTGTAAGCTCTGGCCCACAACGTTCCTTTTGTCTTGGTGGTTTTGGGGAACATCAGGAGTACTTAGGGATTTACTAAAGACAAGAAATTCTGAGTTAAATGTATGCCTCTAAGATTCTTCCTCTCAACGAGGAAGTCAAGGCAGTATGAATCAGCATGGACATGGCAGTGGACAGGAGTGCCCTGCCTTGCTCCCTTGGGCCTTAACACGTTAGTCTGCTACTGTCTGTACCTCTGTTCTGGGGCATTCTCTGAAGTCCTAAAAGAAAGGTGTCTTGCTCATGTCAGGCAATCTGGAAGTGCCTGCTTACTAGCTGTCCCCTGAATGGAGTTGTGTGTGAATGTCTGAGCTCCTCATCCTTAAAGCAGGGTAACTAAAGAAGGTCCTAATGCTTCCCAGAATCTCTCTATAGGATTAGGCTCCAGGCACCTGCCATGGTCACTGGACAGATGACACACACTTCAGAGCTGCCTTCCCATCCCTGTCTCATTTCCCAACAGACAACTTTCCCAGAATCCTTACATTGGGGTCTGCTTCTAGGGGAGCTCAAGCCATGACAATGATTCTAACAAGCTCAATGCCCCAGTGACTCATGGTAGAGCCATATCTATGGCATAAAAAGCCATGTTGTTCCTCTTCCAGACTGTAGGTTTCCCTAGGCTCCCTAAACACCATGGAAGAAGAGGATATTGTTCAGTCTAGGACAGAATTTGAGCAAAGAGGAATAAAAGTAGAAGTGTACTTTGGAAACCCCAAAATTATCCCAGACTCTGGCATGTGTGTATGTGTGTGTGTGTACTGAATCAGGAAGTTAGAAATGAGAGTACTTTTGGAATCCATATTTTCATTCTTTAATGTAGTTTAGATGAGTTTTTTATTCCACCTATTATATGGCCAATGGCACATGTGAGGTACAGTACTATCTGAAATCACTTAGGTATGTCAGCCACATGTGGTACACTTGCATGCAAAAGGCAGTATGATGAGTATAGTTGCCCTCTAGTGGCTTAATTGTTATTTGCAAAATGTAAATTCATTCATTCATTCATTCATTCATTCCATCTGCCAGTCACATCATAATAGCACCCTTGTTTCGTTTTAGACGTAGTGCTAGGGACTGAGGAAATAGCTACAGTCCTTAGCCTCACACTGCTTACAGTTTTTTGAGGGAAACAGATACGAAAACAAATGAACACTAATAATCAAGTAATTGAAAATAGTAATCATACCTACCAGGGAAAGCAATGAGATGCCGTGAGAGAAAAGCAGCACATACTTCGTTTGAAGTATAGCAAGAACCAGAGAAAGTCTCTCTAAGGCGTGATAGTTCAGCTGAAATCTGAAGGCTGAATAGTCACACATAATGTGGGGAAGGGCAATCCTGGCAGAGGGAACAGCATACGCCATGGTCCTGAAAAGTGGAAGAACTTAAAACATATTCTCAGAGGAAGTATAGTCTAGTGATTAAGGTCATGTAGTATAGATTCTGAAAGGCTAGGTCCCCAAAGTCCTACCTGTCATTAGCTCTGTGACCCTGGGCAAGAAACTTAATTTCTCTGTGCCTCCTCTGTGAGATGAAAGTTCCAATCATAGTCAGTGTCTTGCCAAGCACTCTGAGAGCACGTGGGCTGAGTTGGCGTAGAACTGGCCAACTCTCAGGAGGCCACTTCCAACACACACACACACACACACACACACAAACACACACACTCACACTCTTCTTAATGTCTTAGTGCTTCATTTAAGACTTGATGTTCTTTGGAACCTCACCACTCAGTGTGCTCTGAGCATCAGCAGTGTCTGCATCACCTGGAAGCTTATTTGAAATGCCAAACCCCAAGTCCCACCTTGGGCCTTTTGAATCAGAATCTGCATTTAACAAGATGAGACTTCTGCATATTCAAGTTCGAGAAGTGCTGCTTTAGAGGCCTTGAATGGCAAGGACACTCAATGTCAAAATATCAACAACATGCAAAGTGCTACTAGGTGACACCTCTATCCTATTTTGACTTCAACACTGTCACTTTGGAGCCTAAGTTCCAAAGAAGAAAAGATTCGCCTCCTTTTATACAGGGATTCAAAAGCTGACAGGCACTCCCTTGGAAGATTTGAACATTGGATTGCCCAGTTAAGAGCAAAGTAGTAATGCAGGGAGAGAGAGAAGGGAAAAGGAATGTAACTTTCCTTCTTTCATGACCCCCAGTGGTCACCCCATGTCTTTCTAAAAGCATCTTTCTAAAAAGTGACTAATGGGCCTCCCTTCTCTCACATTTGGTCACCACTAAAATAAAAATTCTCCCTATCCTCATCCATCTGAAACTCGTGATTGACATCACTGTATTGAAATGTAATTGTATGTTTGATTATGTTGCCATGAAACGTAAATGATATTTATTAGAAGATGATGAGCAACATCACCATATGGAACAAAGCTAAAAAGTATAACTTCATTTTTTTAAAGCAATCAGATTTTTTATCTATGTTTTTTAAATAATCCTTGACTCTGGAAAACTTCTAATATTATTTACAACATAGGGAACAAAACACAAAGGCTCAGAAGCTGCTAGTATTATCTGAACATCAAGCAAGAATTTGTAGCACTATTTCTCTCCTAAATGTACAATTTAGATTTTGTCACATTTGTAATTACTTTGAACATTTCACACACACAACACAAAGGAGTCTGATATGACGTTCCCTTTGATAAACTATTATATTCATTGTGAATTCTAAATCAAATCTTGTTACCAAATAATACTGCACATTAGAGGTTTCCATAGTTTATTTGCAAAATAAATAAATAAGCCCACAATAATCTCAAATGAAAACAAATCGAGGATGCATTCCTAATACATTTACATTATGTTTGATCATTTTTGTGATAAGATTTAGGTACCATTACTGGAGAAAATTGGTTGAATAATAATTCATCATCTGGACAGTCCAGTCTCTTCTTTAGTCTTTTAAGGCACATGTTTTAAATAACATTCATTTGATGATGGGTCTCTACCTGTGCTTAAAGGGCACTCGCTGGGAGCGATTGGCGGATTGTTGTGAGGAGCTCTTGGGAAAAGATCCCTCCATCTCACCAGGAAATAAATCCATGTCTCCATAGCAGAAGTAACAGGGGGGTCCAAATTGTTTAAATATTGAGCATACTTGACACTTTTCTCCCCTGACCCCAGGCTGGAGTCTTCTGGGGCAGCGCAAAGGATGCATGCATGCATGGGAAGGAGGTCCCCAAAGTATGAGAATTCATCTGTTCATTTGAAAACGTGCATCATTATTCAGTGCAGGGGATTGAAGAAAGAGGTGGAAATTCTATTAAAACTTAAGATTTAATCTGCACCATATTTTAAGAAACCTTAAAAAAAAAAAGGACATACAGAGATGTTAAGAAATTTCCCCCAAAGTCCCACGATCTCATTCACAGGACTACTTTTCTGTTCATTCTTGTAGATTAGTAGCTGTTTTACCGGTTTGCAGTTTCATGTGTCTGTATCTCCTTAAGGAACAATGCATGTCTCGTTCATCTTTGTTCTTTTCACATCTGGCTCTGAGCATTCAATGGATGTTTGTTGAACAAATGGATAAATGGACAGATGGAAAGGATGGATGAACAGAAGAGAGATGGATGGCTAGACACTCTGCTATCTCTCCAATTAGATTTGAATGGTGGAAAAGTAGAGGTGAGAGGAAATGAAGTCAAATATTATTACAGATTATTTTTTTAATTTCATGTAACAGAACCCAAATCAAACCAGCCAGAGCATATATATATATATATATATATATATATATATATATATATATCAGGTCATTGGGAAGCCCAAGGAAAAAGGAGTAGGCTCTGCTTCAGGCAGGGCTGGATCAAGGTGTTAGAATGACATCCTTGGGGCCTTGATTATTTGCTTTTCCTTTCTTGCCTCTGTTTCCCTCCATGTTGGCTTCACTCTTACATAGTATTTTGCAACACTTGATCTCTAAAGGTGAAAGATCATCTTGCTCATGGTTCTCTCATTCCATGGTTCTTCTCTGCCTCCAACATGCACAGATATACTGGGATCCCTTAGAGGTAGTGTCATGATCTTCGGAGAATATGAAAGCCTATGTCATTGGCAATAAACTGAAAAATATAATTTTAAAATGTGTTTACCAATAGAAATATAGGATTCTCTTATGTAATAAAAGAGACATTTTTATCTCAATAATGCTTAACTAAAATTTCACACTGTTACCTCCGTTTTAGAGAAATAATAGTTCAATGGCACTTAGAGCACAGAAAGCCTATGTAACTTGCCTAAGGCCACACAGCTATTTCCTGGCAATTATTGAGCTGGAATGCTAGACTGGAGTGATCTGAAAGCAAAGCTGGAGCTCTTAACCATTTTGCTTGGCTGCTAAGCTCATTCCCTCATCTGTAAAAAAAAAAAAAAAAAAAAAAAAAAAAAAAAAAAAAATTGGATAATGATAGTACCCCCTTCTAGGGTCATTGGGAGGATTTTATGAATGAATACACAGAAAGTGCCTACTATATGCCTAACACACAGTAAGCACTCAATAAGTGCGAGGAATTCTTATGCTCTCAAGCCTCCTGGGCCAGGGAATGGGGAGGCCTGGAGGAGAAGACAGGAAACGAAAACTTAATTAACCAAGTGTCCTAGTTAGTAGGGTTCTGGCTCCTTGATAATAGACTCTGTTGAGTTGAATGTCAAACATTCCCCCAGAAGGCTTAATTCGGCACGTGTTTAAGGGAGCTCTGGGTGTTTATGATTTTTTCACCCAGAGACCAAGCCTCTGCAAGCAGGCTGCCATAATTGGGGCTGCCTTTTCCAGCCAATCACAACGGAGATTGACCGTGCAGCCGAGTGTAATTTTAATTCTGCTATGGAAATTGTATGAGTTCCATGCAATAGAATTCCAAATGTTTCACTTTGTACTTGAGAAAACATATACCAGAAAATAAACATGCAGGCTTCTTGGAAAAAACTTCAGACACCAAGAATGTAAGCATTTGAACTTTGGGCAAATGACAGGATCTCAAACCGAGACTCCTCCTACAGGCACCATACTCTCTTCCTCAACCCTGAGGAACGTGCCCACAGGATCTACACTTGTCCTTTCTGTCTGGCAAGCAACTTGCTCTCTGGCTGGCCCTTAAATACTTGGGCAAATGCTAGAGTCACGACGAATGCAAACCGCCCCCAAATTCTCCTTCAAGAGAATGTATTTCTTTTTATTTTCTTTTTATTTTTTTCAAGAGAATGTATTTCTACTGTCACCAAGTATTCTTCTATCAATGATAGGTTAATTCCTGAGATGGAGACATAGGGGTCCCTAGCTATGCAAGGATTACTAAAAACTTTGGGGCATCTTTCTAAAGAGGGACACAAGCTGGTAAGTGACATTGACACGTATTAGCAAAAAGGCCAAAGCAGGTGTCTTGCTTTGCCAATTCAGCATAAAGGAGAGGATTCAAGCATTATGATAACAGGGCCATTCATGTTGCTATAGGCTATAGTTGTGTGTTCACACTTCCATAATAAACCTATTTTCAGGGGCTTATAATTCAACCGTAAAAATCTGCTCCATGCTCGAACTTGGCAGAACAAAATCTCAGACTCCGAGCACAGAATCCCTCCCTTACTTAAAATATTTTTTAAAGATGTGTTTTGGATGGGTTTAATTTACAAAGTGCCAAAAATATCAGGGATTTGAACAGCTATTTTTCTTTAGTTGATATCTAGGGACAACTAATCTGTCCCTATGTAAAGGGAGCTCCGGCTTTTTTGATCAGTTTTGCCTGAAAGGTTGTCAAGTTGGAAGGAAGTTAAACACCAATCTGAAATGAATTAGAGAGCATTAGACAATAATTAAACTGAAATTAAGGCATCATTTATTCATCAAGTCACCACTAAGAAAAGAATCCAATCCTCCTAGATACCTTTAAAATATTTAGATATCTTAAACACCTTTGCCAGGAGGGAGAGAATGATGGGAATGTTTCTGCTCAGAGGGGTTTGCGGATGACAGTGACTGAATTTTAAATGCCGCTGAGCCCAGGGGGCGGGGGGAGTGGAGGGTGAAGCTCTGCTCCAAAAGCTGCCTTCCCCTTGTGTTGACAAACCGAAGTGATGACTCACCTTGGGCCTACTCTGGTCTCCATGAGATGCCCTCGGTCCCAGAATCCCCAGGGTCATGTGGGGCCAAGTCAGGAGGTAGGTGACAGATTTCTCTAGTGTCCCTCTGTGCCGTTTACTGCCATGGACCACTGGGACTCGTCCCACTGGGGTGCTCTGAGGAATCATTGCAGAAGGAACCTCACAATGATCTCCCCGAAGGAGGGAAGGCTGGGCCCTAGAACTAACTTGCACATACTTCTGGATTTCTGGGGCTTTTTTCTTTCCTTTCTTCTTCTTTTTTTTTTTTTTAATATTTTATTTATTTATTTATTTATTTATTTATTTATTTATTTATTTGAGACACAGAAAGAGAGAGGCAGAGACACAGGCAGAGGGAGAGAAGCAGGCTCCATGCAGGGAGCCCAATGTGGGACTCTATCCCAGGACCCCGGGATCACGACCTGAGCTAAAGGCAGATGCTCAATTGCTGAGCCACCCAGGTGTTCTGACTTCTGGGGCTTTCGAGAAAGCCTCGCAGCAGAAAAGACACGCAAGGGTCCTGGAGGAGGGACACTGCTCACACAGGAGGGGTCCCCCGCAGCCACAGCTTAGGTCAGGGGTGGCCTGAGGAGAGGTGAGGAGGGTGACCAACGTGGTCTGCCTGAGACCCAAGGCCGTGCTCCGGGACCACAGACGCTCTTCTGAAACTATTTCCTAGCGAGATGAGTTCCACTTGGCCCTAGAGCTTTCTGTGGGTTGGGGCCAGCACTGAATTGATAGAACAGAAGGTGATACCCCCGGATGTGGAGGTGGGGAGGGTGTCCTCCGCTCTACCCCGAACCCCCAGCCCCCACCGCAGCATGGAACCTCTAAACTCAGGACTCTTGATGTGGAAGAAAATCAAATTTCCTCTGGCCCACAGGCTTCCCTCAGGCCTGCCCCCATCTCTCCTTGGGGCTTGATCACTTCCCTCCTGCCGCCCCCAGGCCTCAAGCTGCCACCGCGGCTCACATCAAACCTTGCCAGGGTCCCTCTGTCCACTGATCTGCACACTCGTCTCTCAGCTCAGTCACCACCTCCTTGAAGCCTTCCTGACATGTCCCCTTCGGAAGAACTGACCTCCCTGTCCAGACTCCAGTTAGTGCCGCCGGACCCTTCCTTGCACATCTCTGTTCCTGCACCTGTTGCTGTATCGGGCAGGAAACACCTCGAAGGCATGAACTGGGCATTTTTTGCTCTTTCCATCAGTTTCCACCTTTCTGGGCACTCCAGGCAAATGTGTGAATCAGCAAATATGCGAAGGTTCCTCTTTCCAACCAGCTCTGATCAACGTATATCAGGATCAATGCAGATCGTGAAGGACAAGGGCACAGGTATAATTCTGGAGCCTGTGAGTCCAGAGACACGAACTTGAGGCCTCCCTGCAACCTGCCCTGCTGCCAGTCTTCTCTCTGGGACCTTCTAGAAACTCTGGGCTCTTGATCCCCAGAAACTTTGCTGATTTTCACAGAGCTTCAGTGAGACCTGGACAAAGCCCTGCAGTGCTTTACAAGTCCCTTCTCTACTCAGATGGAGAAACTGAGGCTCAGGAATGAGACACCACTCGCTTTGGGTGTGCAGCCTGTGAAGGAGCAGGGCTGTTCCCTGTTAACCACGGTCCCCTCTCCCTTTCCCCCAAATGATGCTTCATCCTTTAGGGACTCAGGATCGGAGAAGACTGAGTCATCTGAGACACCCCCCACCCCCGCCCCGGAGTGTGGTTCCTGGGCCAGCAGGCATGGGCCGCAGCCTGGAGCTTGTTAGAAATGCAGAGTCTCAGGCCACACCCTGGCTCCGATGACAGGCTCTGCATCTTAAAAGCAGGCCAGGTGCTGCAAGTCTGCTGGGGCTCTCAAGTGTTGACATAAGCCCCCCTCTAGGGCCCCCTCCCATGATTCCAGTCCCCTCGGGAGCTTTAAAAAAACCTGTGGCTGCTTAAGTCCCATCCCAGCAGGTGCAGGCAGCAGTTAGGAATGGTTTGGAAGCTTCCCCCAATGTGCAGCAGTTAGGAAACCACTGGTCTGACCCATCATGTCCACTAGCCTCTGCTTGAATCGTGCCAACAGCAGAGACCTCACCACCCCTGTGAACAGCCTAGACCATCTTCGGACACTTAGTATCTTGAAGAATGGAAAAATCTTCCTTGGAGGTCATCTAACCCCCCAGGGTTCCCTGCCTGACTTCTTGGTCACTCCCATTGGTCTGTGGTCACGGTAGAGACACTTGCTCGTGAAGGGCCTGCACACCTAGCCACACGGAGTGTGCAGATCTGCTTTGTTTCCTGTTCGCACGCTATGCCTTGCAAGTGTTGTATCAGATGTGCCTGTTCTCTCTGGTTGGAATGACTATTGTTTTCTAGGAACAGTTGTTTGTTTGTTTGTTTTTTCTAACGCCTACGTATCCAGGGGAACACTGTTCTGTAAGAACTAACTAGAATAATGGTAGTGGAGGCATTTTTTCTTTGCTTTTAAATTTAGTGCTATTGATGGTTTCTTTTCTTTCAAAAACACTATTTAGAGTAGATGGATTTCCAAAGAGAATCTTTAAATACTTTTGTGTAGAACCTTAAATCTTTTCATTATGTCACTTTGCTTGCCTGGTGCCATTAATCATTAATATGATTATAGCTTTATGACTTATCTTGAAAGTAACTCAAAGAAAAGCTTATATCCTGGAAAATATACAGTGAGATTCAGTTGGAAGTGAAGGTGAGTAAAAATAGCTCTCTCGCTCGCTCTCTCTTCCTCTCTCTCTGGTCCTTTCTTTGTTTCTTTCTTCATTGGGTGGTTTGCTGGCGGTCTTTCCAGCCTATTTGTCACTCCGACTGCTGAATTGTATGCACTTCCAGTCATGTGAACGTAGAAAGAGGAGCCAGTCCCTTCTGGGGAGCTGAGAAGTTCCGTCAGATGATTAACAGATGAGCACTAGAAAGTGTAGCATTTCAAAGCTGCCCAAACGTTGTGGAATATTTTACATTTCAATGGGTTCATCTGTTCAACAGCCATTGTTCGCCTGGTGTGCGTCCCTTCAGGACATGTGCTTTTGGTTTGGTCTTTATTGGGTTTGTTCTTGATTTCCACTCTTGCCTTTACACAGGCACATAGGAAATCATGACTGAAATCATATTCAGAAAGTGGTGTAGGGCAGGAATCGAAACAAGTATCCCCTTTCTTTTGAGGAAGGTGTAAGTCTAAAAATAGTTTGGGGCGATGGACCATCTCACTGGCTCTCGAGAGGTATGGAGGGGAAGGTTGGAAGTCCTGATTAAAGACCTTCTTCCATCCTGCTCTACGAGGACTCAAAAGCTCCAGGAAGTTTAAACCATGGTAATATCCTCGTGACTGCCACAAGGACCAAGCTGATAGATTTTTATTCGGTTGTACATCCAAGAGAAACTTTCCCTATTTGCTCTCCCCAAAACTCAAAACATTTTAGACCACATGGGAACCTGAGTCTCTAAACATATTCATTTGTGCTGAGGTGGGCATGTGTTTTAATGGCTTCCGTAGAAAAGTCCAGGCTTACTTGTATATATGTACATGATGGCCACAAATACAGCCTGCAGAGGGAAAGCTCTGGGAACAAAAGGGTTATAGAGAACATGGTGAGAGAAATCCCTGATGATAGTTCTAGTGGGAGGAATTAAATAAACTGGATATTCCAAATATCAGTGTGTGTGAGAAAAAATGAGAAACAGAGAGATTGAAGAGAGGGATAGAGAGGCTATCCACCAATAAGGAATATCAGCCCCTTTTTTTATTTTCATGAGTACTGATGACAATCGTTCAACTAAATTAACATCCTATATTGACTGACTCATTTGCCAAAGACAAGAAGTTCACGAGCTTAAACCTGTGCTGACTGACCCGCAAGCCCCTATTACACACACTCTGTATACATACAGAATTTGTACTTTGCTGCTCATCAGATTGCCTGGAAATGTCCCCTTTTCCCATTTTTCATGAGCATGGCTGCCTGTCATGTTGGGGTTGCGTGCATGTGCTACAGATCCAAAAGCAGAGAGGTAGGAGGGTGGCTTGGGCACAGCAGAGGGAGGGTGGGGAGAGAGAGGCATTCGATGTGAAGCCATGAGGGCTTATCATAAAATATAATGTCGTGCTTGGAATTTCCTCTGTTTATGATGCCAGGTATTAAAACGGCTTTTCCCCATCTTAGCACCACCCCCAGACAGGCAAAGATCTTATTGAAGTTTTTTTTTTTAAGATTTTATTTATTTATTCATGAGAAATACACACAGAGAGGCAGAGACATAGGCAGAGGGAGAAGCAGGCTCCCTACAGAGAGCCTGATGCAGGACTCGATCCCAGGACCCCAGGATCACGCCCTGAGCCAAAGGCAGATGCTCAACTACTGAGCCACCCAGTTGGCCCATCTTATTGAGTTATAACATACACCCAGAAAACCCACTAATCCTAAGTGTACAGCAATGATGCTTTACACAGTTTTACACCCATGCAGCCATCACTCAGATTGAGATGCAAAACATTTCAGCCTGATCCATTCATTCATGCCTCTTCTTGGTCACTCTTCCTCCCAGGGGCAAAATACTACTGTGACATTGATCCCAACTACCTACTGCTATAAATTGGTATTGAAATGACAGGAAGTTAAATATTCTAGAGACAGGCAACCAAAATAAATAAATTAATAGGTAATAATAAGAGTAATAAAAACCATTTATTGATCACTTACTATGTGTAGGCACTGTGTCAAGTACTTGAACATCATGATTGATCTTCATATAAGCCCTGTAAAGAGAGTGTTATCCTTATTTCCTAGATGAGGACATTTCAGCTCAGAGAAATTATGTAATTTACTCAAGGCCACACAACTAGTAGGAGGTAGAGCCAAAATTTGAACATGGGTTTATCTCTCCAAAGCTTTAGCCCCGAATCACTGCACCACTTATCAAGAAGTATTGTGCTAGGGGCACCAGGCGGCTCATCTGGTTAAGTATTTGACTCTTGATTTGGGCTCATGTCATGATTGAGTGCTGTGAGATAGAGCCCCGCATTGGGCTCCACACTTAGCGGGGAGTCTGCTTGAGATTCTTTCTCTCCCTCTCCCTCTACTCCTTCCCACTGTGTTCTCTCTAAAATAAATAAATAAATCTCTAAAAAAAAAGAAATATCATATTGGCTGAGATCAGATGAATATAGGATAATATCGTATCAAGCCACAGGCCTGAAACAGTAAATGTTATTTTAAAATTCCAGGTCAGGGGATCCCTGGGTGGCTTAGCGATTTAGTGCCCGCCTTTGGCCCAGGGTGTGATCCTGGAGTCCCGGGATTGAGTCCCACGTCGGGCTCCCTGCATGGAGCCTGCTTCTCCCTCTGCTGTGTCTCTGCCTCTCTCTCCCTCTTTCTCTCTTTCTCGCTATGTCTATCATGAATGAATAAATAAAATAAATAAAATAAAATAAAATAAATAAAATGAAATAAAATAAAATAAAATTCCAGGTCAGATATGAATTAAGTTGAACCATATTAAATTATTAATATATGATTGGTTTTGATCCTTACAACGGCAATTTCATATGGTTTAATCTCATTACTTAATGGACACCAAATTTTACCAAAATACAAATTTTATCAAAATAATCACTAAAATCAATTAACTTGAATTATTAAGATTCATTCCTTTATTTATTCATTTAACAAATATCTATTTGACCCCTCCTCTATATCAAGCAGTGTGGGAGGCAGTGGGAATACAGAAACAAACAAAATAGTTTATGATCTAGCATAGCCACTTTTTATAGATAGGTCAAGTGGGAAAAAAACTTCATAAATCAGAAATTTTTTTCTGAAACAAAATCCTTTTCAATACCAAGGCTTTCTTAATTTTTATAATGGTCAACATCTTTAACTGTCAGAGACTGAGTTGGTGATGTTTATTGTTTTGTACTCATAGGGTTAGAAAAGTGATTAATACATTTTCTAAAGATTTGTCACTAAAGTTTTTCAACAAAAATACCCCATATGGTGAACCTTCTGTTTATTTGGGGTTTTGTTAAATACTATAAACCGTAACTCAATGTTTTTTCAAAAAGTGTCTGAGTTCTTGATTTCAAGCAATTGGATGTTGTTTGCATATTATTTGCATATTGTTAATATAATACCCAAATTAACTGAATTCAGTTTTCCCCACCCAACAAATTATCTTGTACTCTTTGCTCTTCCTGTTTCTAGTGTCTAACTCAGCTTGAGAAGAAAAGATGAATGAATTAGGATTCTTTTAGGGGCATCCAGCTAAGGCTACAGTAGTTGTGCTAGCTGATGGAATTATTTTGTAACAAGTTTTATTTTTTAGGACAATTTTAGGTTCACAGCAAAATCCAGTGGAAAGTAGAGAGAATTCTGTATACCCCACCCCCAAACAAGCATAGTTTCCCTGATGGAGTTTTTTATTTGTAAAGATGTTGGGTCAGAAAAAAATATGAAAGGAAATATTGAAAATGGAGTTATTTGGATCAAGATCCCAATAAATCCAGACCACAGAAAAAATTTAAGACCATTCTGATTTATTTTATGGAACCAGAAAAAAAAACCCAAATCTTATAAAATAGTACTAAAAGAGAAAACCATAGGCCCAATTCCCTATGGTTACAAATACAAATTGAATCCAGCAATACATTTTAAAATGAATGCATCATGACTAAGTAGAGTTCATTCCAGGAGTGGAAAGATGATCTAATATTAGGAAATCTCACAAAGTATATTGGAGAGAAATAAAGGAAAAAAATATGATTCTAATAGCATTTGATACAATTAACAGTCATTCTGAACAACCAAAAATTTTAGTAAAATAGAAATAATTTATCCCAGACTTATAGAAACCATTAGAAGTGGCAAAATACTGAATTCATCCACATCACATAAGCAAACCAGGATGCTTATTATCCTCATTGTCATTTTAAATGGCTTCAGAAGTTTATCTATTGTAATAAGACAGGAAAATAAAAGTTGTTATAAATGATGACAATGAAGAGATACAGCTGTCTTTGTGTATACTTGATATGAGTATATATAGAAGACACAAGAAGTTCTAATAAATTTTTCAAATTAATAAGATAATTTGGGATGCCTGAGTGGCTCAGTCAGTTAAGCAATCTAACTCTTGATTTTGGCTCATGTCATGATCTCAGAAGAGTGGGATCAAGCCCTGCATCAGACTCTGTGCTCAATGGGGAGTCTGCTTGACATTCTCTATCTCCTCTCCCCCTGCTTCTCCCCACATGTTCTCTCACTCTCCCTCTCTCAAATAAATAAAATAAATCTTTAAAAATTAATAAGATAATTTGCTGTGACTGGATGCAAGATGCATCTACAAATATTAATAACTTTAAAATTAGTGAGCAGGGCACCCGGGTGGCTCAGTCAGTTAGGTGTCTGACTCTTGGTTTCAGCTCAGGTTGTGATCTCAGGGTCATGAGTTTAAGCCCTGATTGGGCTCCACACTGGGCATGGAGACTACTTTTAAAAAGAAAAATACTGAGCAAAAACTTTAAGAAAAATAAATTTTGCTTAGTCTCAAAGTATTTTGCCTAAGACGTTTATTAATCACAAAGTGAAAGAAGTAACCTCTTAGTAGAGAAATCAAGTAGAAATCAGTGTAATGTAGTGATCAGAGTAAACATCGCCAGTGATAAGACATATGAAACCCCCACTTTTTTAAAGATAACCATTTGATGGCTTTAGCTTCATTTTCTCTTAAGTAGGCTCCACACTGAATATGAGGCTTAAACTAACAGCCCTGAGATCAAGAGTTGCATGCTCTACCGACTGAGAAAGCCACGGGATCCATAATGAACTGTTTCTATATTAGGTACTGAGTAGGATACACAGCATCATTTTCCTTGTAATCCTGCCGAAAGTGTAAAACCCCAGTCCAATCATGAGAAAATATCAGTAAACCCAAACTGAGGAACAATTGACAAATAATTATTAATAATTTTCACAAATGTCTGAATCATGAGAAAGAAGAAAAGAACTACGAACAGCTACAGACTGTAGGAGATTAAGAAGAAGCAACCACAAAATGCAACATGGGTTTCTGGATAGGATTGGAAGGGAGAAAGAACACTAATGAAAAAAGTGGTAAGATTCAACCAACATTTTTAGTTTAGTGAGTGGTATTGAACCAACGTTCAATCTCCAGTCCTAATAATCATTCTACAGTTGTGTAAGATGTTAGCATTAGGGGAAGCTGGGTGACAGATATACAGAAACTATTTTCTCAAACTCTAAAATTAGTTCAGAATTTTAAAGTTTAGAGGATAAAAACTGACAGCCTATCTGTCTCCTGGCTTTCTTAATTTGGCTTTTCCAACACATATCTAGAGATAAGAATTTGAAGGCAAGGAATTTATTTGAGACGTGTCTTAGTCAGTGTGACTGCCATAACAAAATACTAAAGATTGAGTGGCTTAAACAACAGAAATTTATTTCTCACAGTTCTGGAGGCTAGGAAGTCCAAAATCAAGATATTGACAGATGTGGTCCCTGCTGAGAACTCTCTCTTCCTGGCTCGTAGATGGTCACTTTCTTGCCATGTCCTCACATGATGGACAGAGAGAAAGAGAGAGGGCCAGCTCTTTGGTGTACCCTCATATAAGGGCATGAAACTATTAGATCAGGGCCTCACCCTGATGACCTCATTTAACCTTAATTACCTCTATAAAGGCCCTATTTCCAAATACAATTGCACTGGGGGGTTAGGGTTTCAACATCCATAATCTAGGCGGGGATACGACATGGGCACAGAAACTCTGTGAGCTCTTGAGTGGTGATCCTGGCAAAGATGGAATAGGCAGGAAAGGAAAACCCATACCCAGAATATGTTTCAGTTCCAGGATTGACAAAATGTCACCTTCTCCAAGGGGAAAGGGGTCCAAAGGAATTAATTTATCACCAAATGGCATGTTTTCTTCCCCAAGGGATGGTACTATACTGAGGGTTCAGCGTTGGTTTCTGTAGCTGACAGATCATGCATTTAGTAGCAGCAGGATGGATGCATCAGGTGTGGTGAAAGAGAGTCTCCCATGAGTGCTTCATTCACGTTGTGCCAACACTAGGGTGGCCAGGGCAGGGGCTGGATGGTGATTGCTGTCCTCCTTGTTGTTTAGGGCCTCCTCTGCAGTGGGTCCTCTCTGCTGGGCACTGATGTTGGTCACTGTGTGCTTACTCCCTTGGGTCCATCCACACCTTATTCTCCCAGATCTCTTTGTCTCTGATCTTCTCGTCTTTGTAGATACCTTCCCAACCAGCCAAGCCATTTACCACTTCCCAGGAGTCTAAGTGTATCCTTATGTTAGGTCACTTCTCCCTCCACAGCAAGTGTGTAGCAGGTGTACTCCTGGTAGCTATGCCCACTGGGAAGATTTCTTGTGCTGCTGTCTTCAGGGTCACCTGAAACCTACACCTGAGAGTGTAGGGCAGAAGCATTCATTGTTAGCTTGCTGCAACACATAGAGCTGACCCGTCTGTGAGCCCCAGAACTGGGTATTTCCTTTACCATCAGCTGGTCATAGGGCATGTCCCATGTGGGCCCTAGGTGTGAACAAGGGAAGAGGTGAGGCAGCTGGGGGGTTTATGTTTCATTTCCCAGCAGTCACCTAGACAATGTTAATTCCCTGGCACTTCAAAAAGGGTGTCAACCTGGAAACACTTAAGCAGAAAGGCTGCAGGGATGTGGGCCAGCACCACAGAGTCTACCACACTAGCAAAAACCAGTTACAAAACAGAAATTTAAAAAAATAGAAATGAAAAAGGCTCTATTCCCCATATTAACCAGGAATAAATTTAATAATAAAGGCATAGAGCCTTTATAAGGAAAGCTATAACATCTTATTAAATATCTTAAAATAAGACAACCCTCCCCATAATGGAGAAACACAGCATGTTCCTGATATAAGAAAGCTTAATATCATAAAAACATCCCTCCTCAAATTAACTTAAAAATGAAATCCAATTGAATTCAGCAGCCCAGTGCTTTTCTTTGGGGGAGAGGGGACTGAGAATGCCTGAAACTATTTCAAAGTTTATATATAGTAATAACTATCTGAGAATGACCAAGAGAAGAAAGAGAAAAATACTTCAAGGAGTTCCCTTACAAAATAATGAAACTCATTATGCTATACTATATAAAATATATATATGTGTGTGTGTGTGTGTGTGTGTGTGTATTGCATCATAATCTAAACAACATGCCATTGACAGAGGAATAAATTAATAGGTCAAGAGTAAAGTAGAGAACCAGAAATAGATCACACTCTATATGGGACAGAATACGTGCAAAAGGTGACACTCTGATTCAGTGGGAAGAGGACAGTTTTTATACTAAATGACCCAGGGATAACTGGTTGGCTATCGGGGTGGAGGTGAGCACTAGAACTCAGACTTCACATCATAAACAAAAATAAATTCCAGATGAAATGCTCAAAACCTGTAAGTTTGGAGAAAGTTTAATACTTTCCACCTGAGAAGCAGTGCCCTGCGTTCTATGCTCAGCAAGGGGAGTAACAAGAGCCTCATTGCTATGAGCTTGGACGCTCCACCATTCATTCCTTGGCAAACTCCAATGATTGGAATGGTGATGAGAACAGGTATTGTGTCCCAAAGCACTCTTCCAGAATGAGCCGGCTTCTATACCAGGACAATACACCATTTCATCCCAGTTTAACCACAGCGAGGCTTTCCATGCCTCGGAAAGTCACTTAGCATTTCCATATCTCAATTTCCTTACTCATAAAAGATTGTGAAGATTCAAAGAGACAAAGGTAACACACTTAAAAGGGTTCCTGGCACATCAGTAAGCACCCAATAAATGTTAGCTATTATGATTTTTATTATTATTATCATTAATAGACTCCTTGTTTTCCTCTGTCAAGGTATCAAGTAAAACCAACCAGTCATTACCAGAAAACATCCTCCCAGAACATTCTAGACATCAATTGTTTCTCATCTAATCATTAATGCACAGACGCGGGGCCCGATAGAAGCAGCTAAAGCAGTGGGTCATGACCACATCCATTTCCAGTAGCACCTGCTTTCCTGTAGTTATTATAGTTATTATTCTGCTGGCTCTGTGACTTTAACACATGGCTATTTATTTTCCTTTATAATTTTTTTTTCAAAGGCTGTTATCTCGCTCTTTGTGAAAATCCAACCTAACTAGGTCTACTTGTAGCCTATCATTTGCTAATTTTTTTTTTTTTATGTTAAAGAATTTTTCTCTGCTAACTTTGAGAGGTAGGAAAGCGTGCCTGGCTTGACCCTATCAAGCTAGACTAATCCCTATATCATATTGTTCTCTTTTAATTAGACTTCCCACCAGTTTTTCCAGTTCTAAGACGAGACTCCTTGGGGATCTGTGAGATCTGAAAAAGATTTTCCATAAAGTAATCTTAGAAAAGCAGAAGTCCTGTAACACATCTGCTTTTGCCCTATAACTGCAGAGTTTGCCCTAACGGGAGCCCAGCTATGGCCCCTGCTGCATCCCAGATTTCCATGGGCCAGATCTGAGTCGTCCCTTCCTTGGTGGTTTGAGGTGGCACCCATTCTTACACTTCAGATGGTATTTCTTTGCTCTTCTAAATAGATAATGGGTGGGCCACGTGGGTGCCTCAGTGGTTGAGCATCTGCCTTCAGCTCAGGGCGTGATCCCGGGGTCCTGGGATCGAGTCCCACATCAGGCTCCTCACAGGGGGCCTGCTTCTCCCTCTGCCTCTCTCTGTGTCTCTCATGAATAAATAAGTAAGGTCTTTAAAATAAATAAATAGATAGATAGATAGATAGATAGATAGATAGATAGATAGATAGATATCTAGAAAGATAGATAATGGGCTTTTGGCAGAGGAAGCTAACATTCATTAAACACCAACTATGTGACCGGGCGCTATGCTCAGCTCATTACGTGTGTACAGAGCATTAGCTAAGTATTCGAACTGCTTCAATTTTTTTCCAAATTACTTTGTATTTTAGAATAGTTTCAGATTTACAAGAAGTTGCAAAAAATGGTACAGAGTTCTCACGCACTTTCCCCTAGCTTCCCCCAGTGACAAAATCATACAAAACCATAGCACGTGGCCATAGCCCGCAAAGTAACATTAGTATAATACATTAACCCAGGCACCACCCTTGTCACATTTCACTACATTTCGTGTCACAGTTTTGCTTGCATTTAGGTCTGGCTCCTCATTAGTCATGAGCAACTTTGGGAGGAGCCTGAACATCTCTCTGCTTCAGCTCATTTATCTCTAAAATGGAGACAACAGTTGTACCTCCAACGTAGGATTATGGTGAGAATTAGGTAAGATTAGCTATTCTTATTTGTGAATCCTTATAACAACCCTCTGAAGTAGACAATGTGGGAGAGACTATGTGCAAATCTGGCTGCCGTGACTCTCCTTCCTTTGAGACTTTGTGTTTCTTCCCATCAAGGGTTGCAGTCCGTTTCCCCACCCTTTGGGGAGTTTGGCTTTGTGAGCATCGCTTCGGCCAACTGAACATAGCAGAAGTGGCGGTGTGCCAGTTTTGAGCCTGGGTCTCAAAAGGCCTATGTTCTCTCTCTTTCTCTGAGTACAGCTTCCTCCAGATGAACAAGCCCAGGCTAGCTGGCCTCATGAGGGGAGATATCTGACCCAGATCACCTCTGTCACCCCAGCGGCCAAGCCTCGCTGACTGTAGACATAGGAGGGGCCCATTGGAAAGCAGAAGGGCTCAGCAGGGTCTAGCCTAAATTTCTAACTCATGGTGAGCCAAAGAAATGGTTGTTGCTTACCATTAAATCTTCAGGGCTGGTTATGCAGCTATCGATCATCGATACAGGTGGTACCATGAAAATGCTGATGATAGTAATTACATTTGATGAGCATTGATGAGAGAACGTATCTAACGCATTTTGCAACGCATGAGAAATCCTCAATAAATGTTAGTTATTGTCATCCCCCCTTACCATCCTATTTTACAGATGAGAAAACTGACATTTGAAACAGCTTAGGAAGTTTGCCAATAAACATCCGAGCCTGTTCTCAAAAACTAGTCTGATTCCAAAGCTGTGCACTTTTGTCCTCTAGGAAAATGTCTCCTCTGTCCTTGTATCGTCAGTATATGTAATGCTGAACTAATTCACCAAAATCGAGATACATGGTAAAATGGTTCTCCTTCTCCCCCCCTTCCCTGTGAATCGGTAACAAACTTTTACATGAAACGTTGATAATACGAAAAAAAAAAAGTCAACAGTATGAATATTTACATATATGCCTCTCTATACACACACAGAAAAAAATGTTTGACATTTTCAATTATTCATTTAAAATGAAAACACTCAAATTAGAATTGTGAAGGAAATCCCAAGTTGACTTCAAATCTTCATCTATTAAAATACTCTAATAGCAACTGGTTGACATCTCAATGTAGGAACAAGTGCTCCAGAAATTCCCACTGCCGTTATCTTTGGAACATTCTGGAAGGCTGGGCAGAAGTCGGTTTAATGTTGCTGAGGAAAAAAAAAGTCAAAGGAAATAAAATCTCAGTAGCTGTTAGTCGTACAACATCATGATATATGATATATGTCTTTTCAGGTGAGGGCCATGGGGTGAGCCCATGCACCTGTGCGTGAAAGTGGTTTTTTAAAATTAATTAATTAATTAATCATATTTTTTTAATTGGAGTTCAATTTGCCAACATATAGCATAACACCCAGTGCTCATCCTGTCAAGTGCCTCCCTCAGTGCCCGTCACCCAGTCACCCCCACCCCCCGCCCACCTCCCTTTCCACCACCCCTTGTTCGTTTCCCAGAGTTAGGAGTCTCTCATGGTCTGACACAATGTACTAATGTAAATGAACACACAGAACTGCATCAGAATCTGCGTGTGAGAAAAAAACGAGAATATGCTATGCTGGTGTGTACTTTTTTTTTTTTTTTTTTTTGGTGTGTACTTTTAACAAGAAGCCAGACACAATGTGAGTAGAATGTTTAGGAAAAGGACACAGATGACCTGATGGTTTTTGATCTGTTACAGGTCAAGTGGAATCATAGCTAGGATGTAATGTACGTAGCTGTGTTCATCTTTTCATAAGCCGATCGCGTAACCACGTGTATGTCCACTTTATAAGTTATCACTCCCATTCCCAGAGGAGTGACAAATGTGCCTCTCAGCATTCCGCATATGCTTGTATCCCGGAGAAGACACTGGAAGGCAAACAGCCAGCCTGATACCTAAGGGGTCCTTCAGCCACAGTGGGAATTAATGGACTTCTTCACCAGAATGAAAGAGAATGTCATGTCTCAGGGCAGAGACAGCTGGTAGCTTGCCCAATGTGTACCTTTCCCCCTTCTCATACTAATAAAACCCTGATTTGGTTGGGGTAGCCATATGCGAAAATGAAAAAAAAAAAAAAAACTGGACTTCCCAACCTTCCCTGCACGTGAGTGGCCGTGTGACAAAGTTTGTGAGAGTGGGATGTAGGCTGAAGTTCTTGGGTGAGGTTTCTATCACTTTGCTTCTCCCTTCTTCCTTTCCGGAATGCAGTTGTGATGGTTGGAGCTACAGCATCCAGTTTGCCATTATTTCCTATCTCAGGTCTTGAATCTCAGTCCAAGTCCTCTCACTCTGTAGCTGAGCAATGACTCGAATTTTCCTGTGCCTCGATTTCCCGTTTGTGATATCAGGGTAGCAGCAGTTTCTAGTCATAAATGGGATAGTCCACATAAGTGACCTTGCAGAATGATTGGATAGAGTGAATGTTTTGTCAAAGATAGGTACATTTTGTAAGAGGGGTAATAACAGGAGTAGGTACGATATTATTTGGAACAATTACAATAATAAGGTGATTTGAAGGCTGGAGTAGGAGATAATTTGGTATGAGCAATTTGGGTTTTACCTCGTGAAAAGGATGCACTGAATAATTTTAAGCAGGAGAGTGACATGACAGCATCTGAGTTATAGGAAAACTCTGGATAAATTCAAGAACTGTGCTGGAAATGGAATTAACTCCCTTTGATACCAACTCTTATATTTAGAGGCAAAGTGTATTAAATGAGGAAGAACTACTATTTGCTCAGAAATTAACTTGTCCTCAGGAGCACTAAAAAAGGGGTTTAGGGAGCCTTGAGCAGGGCTTCTGGATATTTCTCTGCAGGGTGCTCTGAGCCTGTTTTGCAGCTCCCTAAAGCAGGATTTTCCCTCACGGTCAGTATAAGCTCAGTCCCAAGTGAAAGTTGTTAAAACTATAGTTGGACGCTAAGTTGCCTCAAGATTCAAAAACATTGTCAGATTCCAAGTGTAGAAACTACAACTGGTTTAGACACCACAACTGGTTGAGTTATTGGCATTACTGCAATAAAGTATTATTTTGAAGTCATTTTACAAAGTATTGCATATGTGTAATTTGCTATGGAGGTGTTCTATGTAAAGACTATAAGACACTGGTGGCTCAGTGGTTGAGCGTCTGCCTTTGGCTCAGGTCGTGATCCTGGGGTCCTGGGATCAAGTCTCACATCGGGTTTCCTGCAGGGAGCCTGCTTCTCCCTCTGCTTGTGTCTCTGCCTCTCTCTGTGTCATGAATAAATAAATAAAATCTTAAAAAAAAAAAGACTGTAAGACATCAATAATTGAACTGAGTTAAACTACCTAAAACACCTAATTTAAGCTACGTAAAAAACACTATTCCACAGGAATCTTTCTTTTAAAACTTATTTTGATATTACTCATTTGATATTATCCGTAAAATTGGGTACAATGAGCCAGATCACCTCTGAGGTCTCTTCCAATCCTAATCCATATGCTTTTCAAAATGTCTACAGGCAGGCAGGTGATCAGCGGTGTGATAACTCCCAGAGTGCTCTTGCTAAGTATCACCTCACCTAGTCCTTAAAACAATCCTCTGAATAGGTGGCTATTATTACCTCATTTTACAGATAAGAACACTGAAGTGTCGGGGGGTGGGGTGACTGGGTGACAGGCACTGAGGTGGGCACTTGACGGGATGAGCACTGGGTGTTATTCTATATGTTGGCAAATTGAACACCAACAAAAAATAAATTAAAAAAAAAAGAACACTGAGGTGCCCAGAAAGTTAAGGAAATTGCCCAAGATCACAGTTCTAGTAAGGGGGGATAGAAAAGGTAAAAACTTAAGGTAGAACTAAAGGGATGGGAGGAAATCACGTACAATGTGAGTTATAGTGAAGGAAAAAGAACTCAAATCCCTACCCCTGAGGCTGGTCATGGGCATCCGGCAGGGCTACGTATCCTGTCCTGGCTGCGTCAGCATCTTGTCAGGAAGTGCTCAGGCCTGGCCTCTGCGGTACAGTGAAGAGAATTTGGAGGCATCCTGAAAGCACCAGGCTCTGGCGATATAATTTTGCTGTCGTCCTCACTCTGCCTCTCTGGCCTCCAGCATAGTATGAGTCTCTGCCAAATTTAGGCCTCCCAGTTTGCCACAGAATGGCCATGGTAACCACAAAACATATATGGAAGCCAGGAGAGGGACTGAGGTCTCATTAGGGGGTTGCCTGTGGCTGCTTCTGGAGTGAGGATCCCAGGTAGCCCCGGAGCTGGATCAGCCATGTCCCTGACACTGCTCCTGGGTTGACCTTGAGAGGATGGTCTCTGCTCTCCAGGAAATCAGGGCTCCTGCCCCTCAGCTGGCGCTAGGAGAGGCACTGGGCTTTCAGCTAGGTGCTTGAATCCTTCGTGGTAAGGGCTGCAGGGCCGTACTACTCAAAGTGTGGTCCGCGGACCAACAGCAGCAGTATCGCCAAGGATGTGGGTAGACATGAAGGATCTTGAGCCTCCATCCAGATCTACTGAACAGCCCCTGCATTCATTTTAATGAGATCCTCAGGGAAAATGTGCACACAGGGAAGTTTGAGGAGCTCTGTAGTATAAGATGATTTACAAACATTAAAGCACTTCTCACTTCTTCAAAATTTCTGCTGTCAAGGTAGACCAATTAAATCAGAACCTCTGGGGGTGGTGCCCAGGCATGGAGAGGTTTCAAAGCTCCCTCTGGTGATTTCCAGAGGCAGCCTCGGTCAAGAGCCACTGCTTGAGTGTGACCTGCCCCTCTTTTCTAAATCAAACCCACACTGGCCATTTCTAGATATTGGTTGGCAAACCGATACCATTTCATGGCAAAGAACACACAGATCTTTTACTAAAAGAGGAAAATAAAAGCAACAGACTGAGCTTTTCATAAAAACTCATGTCATTGAAAGGATTGGCTTTTATTCTAAAATTATGTCTTTCCTATTATCATTTTTCATCGTTTAAAATGTTCTTTCTTTTATGAAATATTAGAAAAGATAAACATTGTTACAAAATAAAAAGCTACTAACCCTACCTTGGTGCCTTGAATTTTTTTTCAGTCCAAAAGCCTAAGAATCACAGCTCTGGAAAATTGACTTAAATATTTCATTGGATACACTCGCCACCTCTCACTCCCTACTTCCTTAAATTAAAGCCAAAATTGCCTCACTCAGTAAGGTACTACATCATGAGTCAGAACTCAGGAAATGATTCCAGCCTTATAAATATGCATCTTGGTAAAAGGCAGATAGACATCAAGTCAGGCTAAATAACGGAAGGTGTCCGTTACATAACATGTTGAATTTTTTTGAACAAATGGTGATATTAAAAGTAATGACTCAAACTGGTCATCTACAAAGGAGTTTCTTGGAAATATGCTGGACCTGTGGCTCTCAAATTTTAGCATGGCTCAGAATCACCTGGAGCATATGTTAAAGTCTAGGTTACTGGTTTTACCCCTAGAGTATTTGATTCAGTAGGTCTAGAGTGGAGCCTGAGAAATTTGCATTTCTAACAAGTTCCCTGGTCAAGTTCCTTGCCCAGGGAACCACACTTTGAGAACCCCTGCCCTAGCTAGAGAAAATGTGAGTCACAAAGATTAAAAAAATTGTGATATATTAGTTATAGAGTTATATTAGTCATATATTAACATATATTAATTATTGCATATAGTTACTATATAGTTTTATATATATTAGTTTGTCTATGCAGCAAGAATGCCATTTGAAGGTAATGATTTGCAGTGATCTTATAAAATGATTTTTTATAAGCAGCATCATTATAGCCCCAAACTAAAATCTCTGGTGTCGGAGCCAGGTGAATTATTCCATAGACCAGGGTCTGGTTCCAGGCCTGACCTTCACATGTGACTGTGTCTTCCCGCACGTCCCTCCCCCTCTCCATTTGGACCTCTGATTTATAGAACAACTCTAATAAGATGCAATCTTCCCAAAGGTTGGCTCCCTCCCCATCCCGCTGTCCAGTGCTGACAACAAACCCACTGAATTTAGTGCAAGTGGGAAAAACCCCCCACGCTGCCCCACCCTGGGGTGCACCTGCAACCCACCGGACAGCCCACCAGCCTCCAAACAGGTCTCAGAAAAATTAGGCTATCTTTCATTAGCTATCTATCATGTGGCCTCCACCAGGCTGCAGGATATGAGGGCCATTTAATTAGGCCCTGCACCACTCTCTGGTGTGAAAAGGCTCTCCGACGCTTTGATTCCCCACTGCTACGCAGCAGGAAGTTGTTGGCGATAATTGACATAGGATTTCCTTGTTAACCAGCAGCAGACATGCCGGATTAAAGCGACAGAGATCTCGAGAAGAAAGTGAAAGAGATAAGAAGCTCGGGAAGACTTCTGCTTATTTGGCACTTGAGGACCAGGAGGAAACAGCAATCACCCACTCAAGTGGTGACTCCCAGAGTGGAAGGGCGTCCCCTTATCAGACCCATTTCAGCTTGGCTGATCAAAGATTGACTCCCCGTAAAATCACATAGGCCTGGGGTTTGTTAGTTTATTAAGCGGCAGGTTTTAGGAATTATCACAGGTTTAAAGATGGATTGCAGTTTATGTGAAGGGGGAGAGGATTATCGGGTTTTCATCTTAACAATTATAAAATATCACAGCTGAAAGCTTGCTTGCAAATGACATAATTTTCCACTACCGACTAAACAGGTCATTGTGAGGCTGCATGTAAGCGTTCTCTGGCGAGGCAGGAAATGCAGGCAAATTAACTCCGGAGAGGAACGAGGATGAGGGGCCTCCAGACGCCTTGTTCCACTTGGGAAGCTGGTGCGATCCCATTTTTGCCCTGTGCGGTTCCATAGGTAATTATATTTAATTTCTTACTGGGGCCGTTTAGGTCGGCTTGCATTCAAAGAGAGGGACAAGAGAAGCGGCCCACTGAGATGGTTCTTAAAAAGCCGTTGTGATAAATGATACCGAAATAGATCCACATGAGCCGAGTGAAATGAAATGTCTACTTTGGAGTAGAGACAATTATTGTATATCACTTAATAACTTAACCTTACAAGAGCACATGTGGCATTAATAAAGGGCTGGGAGCTGCAAAAAGCATGTTAGGGGACTTCCTTTTGACAACTCTATTCAAGTCCTGGAATAGCCGAGAGAGGCAGGTTTGCCAGTCTGTTCGCCTGCGTACTTGACCATGGATCCATGCTTCCGGTTAAATATCTAACCACAAGGGCTTGCATCCTTGATGATTTTTAAAAATAATTTATGGAGTTTGGGGGGTTTGCTTTCATCACCAAAGAAATCTGTATTGAAGGCAGAAAATTTAGGAAATATGGGAAAATACCAAGAATGAATAAGAATAATCCACCACCACCCCCCAACACACACACAATGATTGGGAAGCACTGGTAAAGCACTATAGGCTTTGTTGTTACCTATACACAAATATGTAATGTTTCATAGAACATGACTCACTGCTGTGTTTCTAAAAACGCACAATTTATGTAACAATGAGCCGTGATTGTTTCCCTATAGTTAGTAAATAGTTTTGAAGGTATGGTCTTGGATTGTGGCATTATGTATGATAATATCATTGATTTAGATAATCCCCAATAGTTGGACATTTAGATTGTCATTGATTCTTTTGCTATTAGAAACAAAGCTGAAATGACCAGCCTTGAACATAAATCTTTGCGTGCTTTTCTGCTTTCTTCGAAGAACTGGAAATAGACTCTCAGGCTCAAAGGGCAGGGACATTTTTAAGGACACTGCTACCTACGCAAATTTGCAGATCTTCAACATAGCTTGAAAATAATGTGCCTGGTGTTGAAGTCAGAAGCATTTTGTGTCCTCCACCCTGGACTGAGCGCAAATGACCGCAGCTATGTCACGGAGAGATCTGTCGCTCTGTCTGCATCACTTGTGTTCTTTCGTTCTGATCTGACCTTTCGCCATGAAGCTCTGTGACAGACTCTGACGATAAACAGAGACTCGGGAATCAAGTTAATGGGGCCAAACTCTGAAGATAATCATGTCAATGTTAACGACTTAAACATGGAACACATCTTTTATCCAAGAAGTTCAAGTTCCTCTAAGAGCACCAATTCATTATCATTCACAAGTGCAAACGGAATTAGTTGAGAAAACCACAAAAACAAAAACCTTAAAAGAAAACCGAAAGAGAGGAGGGAGGAGCAGCTGATTCTGGACCGAATTTTTAACAAAATAACCCTCAGTGCCTGGTCTCACATAGAGAAAATGCTTTTTTCCTTTTCTTTTTAATTTTTCTTACTTTAAAAAAAATTGCTGCAAAAAGGCTGGGGCCAGTCAGCCAGCAAGTGTGGCTATTTTGAAAACAAGAAAACAAACAACATCTCTGCTTTCTGTGTCCTTAACATGAGTCTCTTTCAAGTGGGGTTTCAAATGTAAGAGTCTGGTTGTTCCTCCTCTGAGGGATGTTTAATGCACAGATGATTGAGATGGTCGGGGACTTTATATTGTTCCTGAATGAAACTGGTCTGCATATGCACAAGTTCATGCTACTTCAGGAATTTTCTGCGCAATTTATTCACGAAGAAGGTGCAAAAAAGATGCGCTTACTTGGCCTATAGCTTTGCAAAATAGATGTATCTGTAAAAAAAAAAAAAAGATGCTCTTTTCTATGTATATCTCTCTATGAATGATAATCTTTTCTATGTATTTTCTATCAAAAACTCTTAATTGATCCATAGTCCTTAAAATATATATTTATCTATGAAATTATTTTTTTAAAACTCCATGAAGACGTTGTCCATCTGATAAGATGACATTACGAGCAGTACTGAACCGCCCATTATCATAGTGAAGCCACCACCGTTTCTCTCTCTGTGAGCAAAGATAGGAAATGGTTGCTCACCTCCTGGCACCACAGACTAAAACTCACTATACTGAAATCACATCGAGTCCAAACATAAGGGGCTGTGTGCCAGAAATTAACCTGGTTTTGCCTGGGGAAAAATAAACTAGTATAAATCCATTTATCCCAAATTTAATTTTCTTCCTCTTTTTATTTTGGGTAATCTCTAATTGTTTTATAAGGCAAAATACAATGAAGTCATTATCCACCGTGAAACCTGCTGAACTGAGGCATTACCAAATTTTGCTGTTATAGCGGTAACCCTGACATTCAACGCTTTGACCCATCTGAAGGGCTGAAGAGTAACCAGCCTCCTCGTCCCTCCATCCTGCTGATGGAACAGACTTAGAAATCACTTCAGCAGCTAGGGCTGCTTTGCTCAGAGAAACATCTGTCCAGGGGAGGCAGGAAATATCGCTAACTGAAATTAAAAGCTGCAAGAACATCGCCTTCTCAATCTGGTGAGCTTTGGGAATGATGGTCCCTGGGACCCCTTGTAATTTAGGGTGCAGAAATCAGAGACAAATGGATCTTGTAATAGTTTTCTCATTACCATCTTGGGAAATTTCCAGCAAAGGTTTGGGAAAATAATGCAATGTCCCTGATGCTAGTAATATAGTCTCACTGGTAATTCCAGCTTCCACAGCCCCGTGGACTTAAATGAAAAACAAATTTCTCAGCTCGAGCTTAGAAAGGCTCTCTGTGAAAGATAGCCACAGAGAAGGTCGGAGAGCTCTTGCCAAATAGCAATGGTCAATTCTGCTTTTCAAATAGAGAAGAGTTTGTACTTCCATCTTATACACAAGAAAACCCCAATTTTCAGCCTCTTCTGATTTTCCTTTGGGGCCCAACAAAGCAATATTGGTTTTAAAAATCCTTTCATCGAGGAAGGGCCTAAGGATTGCTTTTATTTTGTTCTTGAGTTTCACATCCTTCATCCATGAGATAAGGGGCATTTTGTTACGTATCGAAGCATATATATCATCTGATATATACAATATAGTGTTGTAATAATGTGTTATAATGATAATATGTATAGCAAAAGAAGAACAAAAAAGGTGGTGCACACATGGGCGTTTTAAAAATTGCAATTTCTAGAGAAGTTGCCTTGTGTGAAGATTCCACTGTAAGGTACTTCCCCTACAGACCAAGCCAAGACCGCTTTCTGGAAGGGGAGCTGATTTCTTCACACCCGTGATGAGAGTCACTCACGTACAGCAAGGGCTTCCTGTGTTGTGTCAGGCATGGTTTTAAGCATTTTACATGTATGATCTCGGTTTTGGTTTGGGTTGTTTTGTCTTGTTTGGTTTGTGAGCTCGTTTTCTCCTCACACCACCCTCTGTTGGAAAACAAATTTCCCAAACTGGAAATCTTCATTATTTCATGAAATGGGCATGAAATGTCGATCGTTTGTCAGGCACCAAGTGGAGTGTTGAGGACTTAAAAGGAGACCCTGGACTCCAGACATACAGACAAATAAGGACAGTGGCGCATCTTGGGAAGGAGGCAGGGTGCAGAGTGGTTAGTGCGCGGGCTTCGGGCTCAGAGGGACTGGATGTGAAGGCTGGGCTCGATCGCTTACCACCCACCAAGTGTCCCCAGGCCAGCTGTGTGGCTTCTTGAGCCACGGTTGTCTATTGCAGAAAGTGACCAGAATAATTTTGATTCCATAGATTGTTGGGAGAATTAGAATATATCAACCGAGCAAGCACATCATACAGCTGGCATCCAGTATATACTAAGTAAATGATCCTATCTACTTGTTACCATTATTATTAATTTTTATTATTACTATTTCGGTTCACGCTATAACAATTTAGTAAAATATTATGGAATTACAAAAAAAAGATTCAGAACGAGAAGTTTTCACCTCTAACATCAATCTCAGTCCTCACAGATTTCACCAGATTTGCCAGGGGTTCCCAAGGATCGTCTGCTGATAAGTGATAATAGCTTCTTTAGTCTGTGGAGAAAGCACCTCGAGGCTGTTTCTTCTAGAAAGGAATACCTACTTTCTGAGATTATGTTCTTGTAAAATGTTTATATTATTTAAAATCGTATGTGTGTGGGAAAACGTCCTTTCTTTATAGGATGATGGAGACCATGCGTAACATTTGTAGAGTTTATATTTAAGAGTCTATTTGGCAAAATTAATTTAATCTGGCAATTCTTTGTATATCTTCCCTCATCAATTTTTAAAAATATTGTTTTTGTTGCTTCATGAAGTTTTGTGGCTTCATGAAGTCTGGGAATCCCTAGATTACACATATTCTTTTAAGCAAAAGCAAAAGTCAATTTTCTTCCTAGAAAAACTGTGGGTTTGTTTTTGTTTTTGTTTTTGTTTTAATATTTGTTTTCATTTTTTTTTTGTAGCAAATGGGACTTTTGTAGTGCCTTTTTTGGTGCCAATGGTCTTTTGAATAAAAGACTCATTTTTTTTTTTTAAGACTCATTTTTCTAAGTGATGCATCTGCTTTTAATGTCTTAAATGCTAGGATAGGACAGACATATCTTTCTGATCTGGGTTTTCTTAAATAGCCAGAAGTCTTCATGGTAAAGACAGCAACCATCTAATAGAGAAATAACTCTAAGACCGAGAGCCCTGGCTGCACGACGTGGCCTTCCTGACAACCTATAAATGGACCATATTGATGAAGTGAACAGGACTCTCTCTGGTCATTTTCAACTAGAAACTAATAACCCCCGTCATGATATCAGGCATACAACCTCGGTTAAAACTAGGTTCATCAAATAAATCACTCAGGAATTTCTCTATTTCTTTCTCCGGACACATTGCACATCTGCTCAATGAAAGGAGGAACGAAGCAATATTTCTTTGATCAGGATTTTTTTTTAATATCCTTGTATCTGTCCCTTGGGATGCTATCTTTTCAAGTGGGTGCAGATAGTACATCGCTTTCTAATGAATGTAGAGAATTTATGAATTTAAGCTATAAAACCAAGTATGAGGGATTTTAGTTTATCTCAATCTATATTTTACATTGTCATAAGAAAATAAAGGGGACCACAAAGCTGTATTGTGCCCGGTTCACTAAATCTCCTGATCTCTCATGACCTTTCCAATGTGTTCCATTTGTGACCACATGTGTGTGGGGGGGTACAAACAGATGATCGCTTTGTATGTTTCCCCGATATGCCTAAATACATGTAACACTTTTCAGACCCTCTGGCCGTGGACAGTAAAGAGCTTGGCTGAAGCAGTCGGCCGTCAGCCACAGCCAATCTTGTCATGTTAACATCTTACTGACTCTGTTAATACTTTCTAGGTATTTGGATGAATTTTGAAATTTGTAAAATGGACATGGTTGCCATCCTGTGTCCTGAGGATCTTAACAGCCCTAGGTCTGCTCCCTGTGTCTTAAGGAATGATGGATATTGTTATTATCACGAGTATGTCTTCTTCTGTTCGTAGGATAGAAAATAGTAGACGTTGTCTGAAAGGAAAGCTAAGCTTTCCTGAATGTGGGAGAGAAAGTGGGTGATAAGGCCGGGTCTTGAGTTTGCTGGCCCCTTCTGCTGATATTGAAAAGAAAGTAGGGGACACCTGGGTGGCTCAGCGGTAGAGCATCTGCCTTTGGCTTGGGTCATGATCCCAGGGTCTGCGGATCAAGTCCCACCTTGGGCTCCCTGCTAGGAGCCTGCTTCTCTCTCTGCCTGTGTCTCTGCCTCTCTCTGTGTCTCTCATGAATAAATAGATAAAATCTTAAAAAAAAAAAAAAAGAGTTTGGTAGAGAGCATGCAGGACTGGGATCCAGGGGACCCACACTCAGATCTGCCACCTGCCAGCTGGGTGACAAGATTATGGAAATTTTGAGCTCCTCTTTGGTGAATCTGAGATAACAGATCTCGTAGAATTATGTGGAGAATAAGATGAGTTAAGGTTTTAAAAGCATTTGGCATCTGGCCTGCTACCTGGTAAGTGCTCAATGACTCTAAGTTCCTCGTCTTTTCCAGAGTTCAAAGAAACCCAACCTTGCAAGCTGTGTGATCCTGAGCAAGTTGCTAAGCCTCTCTGACCTTCTGCTTCCCCCTCTTAAGACAGACCATTGTAAAATGTCCTGTAGGGTGGTTGTGATTCAGATGATGGGTGGAAGCACCTAGAACAGGGCCTGAGCTACAGTTTGTTATTTACTGTTATGTATGACTCTTACTTTTACAATTGTAGTGTTGTTTCTATTTTGAGCACTAATATTTTTCCTCCTCTCGATTCTTTTTCCTGGGCCTCTGTTCATTCCTTCAACTGGCAGATGAAGGGGTTAAACCAGATAAGGCTTCCATCCCTTCTAACTCTGAACTGTGATGACGTGATGTGTGAAACGACATTTGTAAGAGCCTTTTACCATCTATGAGTTGTTAGATAACCTAAGATGGAAGTTTTATGGTCTACATTTCCTACCGATGCTTTCACCTCAAAAGAATAGCCATTATCACTGATTGAGTGCTTCCTGTGGGCCTACCATCCTTATTTTTTTAAAAATAATCTTTTTTAGTTTGGAATAATTATCGATATACAGAAAAGTTGCAAAGAGAGTACAAAGTTCCTATGGACCCATCAGCAGGTGGCAGTTCCAGCGAATATTATAATCTTTCTTTACCATGACACGCACGAAGATGCCAACGTTGATTTATTGCTATTAACTAAACTCTAGACTTTATTTGGAATCATGTATCCCATGAATGTCCTTGTTTTTTATCTGTTCCAGAAAAACAGTGACCATTTCTCAGTCTTTTCTTGTTTTTCACAACTTTGACGGTTTTGAGAAGTACTAGCCAGGTGTTTTATAGAATGTCTCGCAATTTGGGTTTGTCTGATATTTTTCTCATGATTAGACTTTTTGGGGAAAAGAACTCTACAGAGGTGAAGTGCCCTACCACCAACATCGTGTCATATGGTATTCATGTGACATCATGAGTGATGGTACCTGGCGTACTTTTCAAGCGGTAGGCCACTGCCTGGATCTACCAGAGGTTGCCCATTTCTCCAGTTGAGGGATGCGTGATCTGTTTTCAGCCTTGGTAATTATGAATAAAGCCTCAATAAACATTCCCCTAAGGTTTTTGTGTAAACATAAGCTTTTCTTTCACTTGAGTAAATAACTAAGAGTGGGCTTGTTGAGCCTTATGACAAGTGTATGTTTAATTTAATAAGAAACTTCCAAACTATTTTCCAAAGTGGCTGTATCATTTTGGAGCCTACTGGCAGCATCTGAAAGCTGTTTCTCCATATCTCTGCAAACACTTGGTGTTGTCAGAATTGTTTTTTGTTTGTTTGTTTTTGTTTTTTAACTTTTTTATTGGAGTTCAATTTGCCAACAGATAGCATAACACCCAGTGCTCATCCTGCCAAGTGCCCCCCTCATTGCCCATCACCCAGTCATCCCAACCCCCCACCCACTTCCCCTTCCACTACCATGTTCATTCCCCAGAGTTAGGTTTTCTTTAATTTTCACCATTCAGATAAGTGTGCTATGATGTCTAAATTATAGTGTTAATGTTCATTTTCTAATGCCTGATTGTGAACATCTTTTATAAACTTTTTTGCACTGGGTATCTTCTTTGGTGAAACTTTTATTCAAATATTTTGCCCATTTTTTGAGAATTGGGTTTTTCTTTACTCATTATCTTGGCTTGAGAGTTCCTTACATGAATTCTGGATGCAAGTCTTTAATCCAATGTAGGATGTGCAACTATTTTTTTCCTAATTTGTGGTGGGTTTTCATTTATTTATTTTTCTTATTTTCTTAGCTGTCTTGTAAAGAACAGAGGTTCTAAATTGTGATGAGGTCAAATGTATCAATTATTTTTTTTCTTTCATGGGTCATGTTTTGGTGTTGAAATATTTGCCACCCAATGTCACAAAGATGTTTTTATGATTTCTTCTACAAGTCTTACAGCTTTATATTTTGTATTTTATCTATGATTCATTTTGAGTTGATTTTTACATAGAGCATGAGGTATGGATTGAGGTTAACTTTCGGTAAGTAGATATTGAATTCTCCCAGCACCACTCACTGAAGAGACCATCTTCTCTGCATTGAATTACTTTTACACCTTTGTCAAAAATCAATTGAGCCTCTATGTGTGTGTGTCTTCCTATATTCTCTGTTCTGTTCCATCGATCTCTATCTCTGTCTTTTCTTTCTTGTTGTTTTTGTTTTGCCTTGCACTTAGGCCAGCCTTACCCATCCCTAAACAAGACAGTTTCCACTCATAAGCCAGAGCCTACATGGCAGCCCCTCTACTGTCACTGTTGGCCAAGAAGAAATTAGTCCAAGGTTGATTTATGCTAAGCAATCTCATCACTGAAGTTCCACAAAGACATTGATTTTTATTTTTTTTTTATTTTATTTTTTATTTTTTAAGGACATTGATTTTTAAAATAAATAAATAAAGTACAGTGTTTTTGAGAAAGTAATCCCATGGTGGAAAAGGCTCGAAAGGGGGTATAGGCCCAGAGTGGGGTCCGGAGTGTCCATTTGTCTGACCTGCCTTCCTTGGCCCTCTGACCACCCCAAAAGTAGAGGCCACACACTCTCTACAATAAAACATGTGCAACGGCCATGACCCTACAAGGGTTCATAGTGATAGCCATACGCTTCCTTTTTTAAAAATCAAGAGCGAGCTTTGAGCAGAGCTTTGCAAAGATGGGGTGTTGGAAAAAGTACTGTCAAGGACCTCAAAAAAAGAGGTTAAGTATTCAAAACTGAATCGTTATAGAATTCAGAAAATTGGGCCCTTTAAATTTAAAAATTGTGACCTATCACTAAGAATCTCTTATGGTTTGTTAAAAATAGATAGATAGATAGATAGATAGATAGATAGATAGATAGACAGATAGATAATTGATCAACATAAATTTTTTAAATCTGGCTAGACTCTGTATAGAAGCATTTGAATTCATTATACATTTACATTTTTAAAGTAAGATTTCTGGGTGTTTTTCTTTCTTTCCACCACAAAGGTACTGTTCTACAACTTAACAAAAACACCATATTCATATGTTTTTCATGCAGGGCACCTGCACCAGATAACTTCAAGAAGGCAATTTACAATAATAATAATCTCAGACCACAAACTCCAGAGTGTGGTGAAGAGATTTTGCCCAAATGAGCTCATTCTAAGAGTAAAATCTCACCTTATCCAAGGAAATAACAATTTTTTAAAAATAAGCATTCAAACCTCTCTGATTTGAACTGATGTTAAAGAGAGATACATTTTATCTGTTCACGTTTAAAAGAGCCGCATTATGACATCTCTGCCTCACATGGATTTGCCGAGATTGTAAGCACTGAGCGTGTTTTCTGAAATTTAAGTATTTTTAGTAAGAACCTGATATGACCCGGCTGAGCTGAAAGACACCTGTTAGGCCTGTCCCCCAACACCGGAATGACAAAGGAGGTCTGCCAAACACAGAGGGCCTTGAATTAGTCCAACAGAACACACCTTTGTAGGGGCCCTCAGGGATTCTGGCTTAATGAATCAAAAGGAGTGATTTATAATTAGCCCACCAATTGTGCCTGAATGGGTGCTTCTAAAGTGATAGAAATTTTCTGCTTGGAAAAGCTATTTTTCTGTAGACAAAAGGAAAAGGGGTGGGAAATGTCTAGTTCTTAAGAACCTACTATGTGTTCCACTTATTGCATTCATGACCACATCGCAGCCTCACAGAACTGCCCAGAAGCAGGTAGTAAATTCCAAATGGGTGGGGCTCAAAATGAGTTTGCTATATTTTTATTTCTCCTAGAAAAAAAAAATGACCGCATTCCCTAGAAATTGTACCTGCCTCCTACAGTCATTACAACCCATAGAAAGCGCTGCTTAAATGTTTCATTAGCAGACACACCCAGGAATGTAAGCATTGTGAGTCTCCTTGCAAGTTAGGTGACCCATTTGTCTGGCACCCAGGCCCCCCACCTCCTCAGACCCCTAGCCCCTCTGATGGGTGAGATCAGATGTTTTCATGATATTGCTACTAAGGTCTGGCCCAATGGCCTTAACATCCCACAAATTTACCAGTGTGTCCTGAAAAGCCAGAGAGAGAGACAGAGACTGGCAAAACTGTTCACCTCCCCCCTGCCAAGACCGCCCCCCCTGCACCTCACCCCCCACCCTGAGTGAGATACAAACCCACTGCCGTGGCCTCTAAGGCCTCTGGTAAACCTTTCCTCTTTCTCCCTTGCCCCTGCCCTCCGCACACCTTACCCCGCCACTCCCCAGCACAGGGACCCCTTCCCTGCCCCTGCTCCTGGGTGCAACCCTCTCCTGCCGCTACACTTGGTCCTTCTTATCTTTCAGCTGTTGGCTTAAATGTCACTTTGCCCTAAGAGCCCTCCTGTGACTTTCAGGCAGGGGGCCCTCCCATTATGTTCCGTTTCACACCCTGCTGCCTCCCTGGCAGCGGTGAAGTCCTATCCGCAATCACGCAGTTATATGTTTGCATACTTGGTTGTTTTCTTGTGGGTGGTTTTTTTTTTTTTTTTTTTTTTTGTCTGTGCCCCTCTAGTTAGAATCCTCTGTGGGGGCAGGATCGGATCATCATCCCCTTTAATCCCCAGGGTATTTTCATTTCCTAGGGCACCTGGCACAGAGCAGACACCCAATGTTTGCCGGATGGGTGAAAAGGAGACCTAGGGTGCTGAGGTTGCTGGGCACAGGGTGAACTGCCAGCCCCCGAGCACAGCTCCGCTGTCTCTGGGAGTCTCAGTGCTGCTCTTCGTGGTGTGATGGCGAATCCTTTCAAGCTGGTTCATGTCATCCCCTTGCATCACTGCAGGCTCCGGCCACAAGCCCCGCCCCCCCCCTCCCCGGCTGTGACAAAAGCCCAGGTGTAGCCCCTATAGACACCACTGTCTACCTCTTGGATCTAGGGAGCTCTGTGTGCAACCAGAGGCCCCTGGGCCTTTCCATCCTCTCCCCACCATCAGGTGGCTAACCGTGGGGTTAGCTACATGGGAGGAGCACCATGCCTGCTGCCTGGCCAGGGTGCCGAGGGTGGATGGGGTAGAGGCCTGTTGGGACTCTTAGACAATCCAGGCAAAAAAGGGGAAGGGCAGCTTCCAGGAGGAAAAGGAATCAGCAAGAAAAGGAGGAGGAGGAGGAGGAGGAGGAGGAGGAGGAGGAGAGGAGGGAGGAGCAGGGAGGAGGGAGAGGAAGCCAGGAGCTCCTGCTCCGAGAGCTTCCTATGTGCAATGCACTGCGCCAGCAAAGGACGGACATATCTCTCACTTGTACTCCTCAATCTTCTATGAGTTTAGAGGACATTGAGGCTGACAGAAATGAGATAGTGTGCCTGGAGTCACACAGCCACAAAGCGGCAGAGCTGAGAGCAGATTTGCTTAAGAAAATGCATTTTTTTAAACCAAATCCCTCTTGGCTGAGATGCTGGCATTCTTTTGCATACCACACACCATTCCTCTTAGCTCTGCTCCCTTACACACTGCCTTTTATGGTGCACCATCCGCCCTACGATTCCAGAGGGTAGTGAAAGAGAAGGCGAAATAGTGCTGTTGGGTGAGGAGGAAGGGGGAGCTGGCTGGCTTCTTCCTGTGGTGACTGGACCTCTCTGCTCCTGCCATGCACGGCACTGGTTGCAGAAACGCTGATGGTGAACGATGATGATGATGATGATAGCAGCTTGATTTAGTGAGTGTTTACTGTGAGCCACGTCCTAGAAGTGAGGACTCCTAGTATTGGGCCTGTTTTATAGATGCAGAAACCGATGGAAGGGCGAATTACACAGATAAAAAGCTAAGAAGGCTTAAGGGCTGGCTCATCTCCCCACAGTAGGAGCCCATAATGTCCAAAGGAAGATCTACGATACTTAAAATTGTTATTGTCCAAATGTCACCTTACATTCGACATGGAGCCTCCAAAGCGTGGTGTCCAGGAGCCAGTTATCCCAGGCCAGCCCTGGATCCCATGCAACCACTGGAAACAACCTGTCCCAAACCCGCTATCCTGTAGGAACCAACTCAACAGCCATCTGTTCCTAGAAGATTTCCCAGAGGCTCCCCCCCGCCTTGGAAGGAATTCTTCCTTCCTTGGAGCCCACAACTGGTGGTGAGATGCTCCATCCTACTCGTGCTTCTCTGTCACCTCCTACTGCAGCCCACAGTCTGGTTGAGGGCAGAGACCATGTTATCTTAACTTTGATACCCAGCAGGTGCAAAGAGAGTACCTCTGTGTGGGTTGAGCTAAGGAATGGATTGAGGCATGGACCCCATTGCAGAGACAGTGGCTACCACTTTGCTGCCCAGGAGTGCAAAGCTGATGGTAAATAGCATCTGAGCATGGGTGGGCAGGCCAACACTGTCTGTCCCCTTGCTCCGCAGGCTGCTTGTTTCTTCCTTCCGTGGTATATGGGTTTTCCATCTGACAAAGCTAGACTTGGATTCCATTCTGACCCTTCTTGGCTAATTAATCTTGGACAGGTTATCGGATTTCTGCTTGTCAGTTTCCTTGTCTGGGAAAATAGGTACAGGGTACTTAGAGGTGTGGTGGGGATTGAGTAAGGCTGTGTACATGAGCAAGAATATCTCTGGCCTTGTAGAATTTAGCCAGAACTTAGTTGGTGGTATTTGCATATAAAGCCATGCCAGCTACCTCTTGCCAGGAAAACCTGATGGACTGGGTGGCCACCCCCTATCAGGCATCTTGATCCAATGTACAGAGCTCCCCACATGCTGCATGGCCCACAGCAATGTCTGCCATCACCTCCTCACTTGTAAGGCCTGTATTGTTCAGGCTTTGCCTCCCAGACCAGAAGTGAAGGCTGCCCATTCCTTCAGCAGCCAACCTGCCCAGCCCCAGCTTGCAGCTGCATGAGTTGGATGAGGGGGCGGCCACCAAGTGACTCACCTATGGGACCTGCCCTGGGGAATTCCCAAGCCTGAATTCCTGGCTGACCCCTTTTTGGGATCGGGGGCTGGGAATCGGGCTGCCTGGCAAATCAAACCAGACTGAGGCTGAGGAGGAAGTAGAACTGGGTTACTTTTGTCACCATCACCAGTAAATCATACGTGTCCCAGATGTGAAGGCGATCTGGCTGTGACATCTGTCACCCTGTTGATCACCAGGGCTGATCCGGTTGACCTGGCTGGCTGGGCAGATGTCCCCTTCCTCCTCACAACTACATGTGCATCCCTCCCGAAGCTTCGCACTCGGTAGAAGAGGATGACCTTCCCTGGCAGAGGAGGACCATTCTTTGGTCAAGGGTATCCGAGTGGCTGCACTCCCCTGCTAGGACCCCCAAACAAGCTCTCAAGGTCCATTTGTAGGAGAAAACGGAGGGTAGTCAAGCTTCCAAGACCCAAGACACATCCAAAATGAGGCGCTGCATGTGGCTGCTTTCTTATAAGTAAATAAATAATGATTCATGTCCTGAATGTCTCTATCAACTTCTGCTTCATGCCAAGTGACAAGTAACCACCAGGAAAAGGGAGAGGGAGCAAGTAAAGGATGACAGTCATGGAACCAGGTGGGAATGATTTAACTAACAGGGTGGGGATGAGGCGAGGTGTCAGCAATGCTTCGGGAGGAGGGTGCTCTGGGTTCCTTTCTGGCCCTGTTTTCATCAACAGCCAATTCCTGCACAGACAGCAAGAAGGAGCACCGAGCCCTTGATTGTTCCAACCTCCTGACCACAGCGTTTTGCTTGGATTAAAGGCAAGGGGTCTGGAGTCAGGCACACCCAGGATGGAATCCCTGCTCTCCACTTACTACTTCTGGAATGTGGGCTGAGTGCCTTGGCTTCTCTGAGCACCAGCGCTGTCACTTACAGAATTAGGATACATGGCCACCTGCCACCCTGCTCTGCGAGGTGCATGCAGGTAACGTGCCGGCACATAATAAATGCTCAAGAAATGTAAGCTATTTTGATTAGAAGTAGCAAGCTGGCCTTTTAAAGCTCTAAACAGATCAAGCTGGAGTCAACCAGTGGACTTCCACCAGCGAGGCCTGCCGAGCCCCAGGATGGGGAGACACAGCTAAAAGAACAGACAGGAAGATTCCTGCATCTTCCAGGGGTGTGGGTGAGAATGGCTGATGGAGGCCAGATTTACACTGATGGAGTAGGGGGAAGCCAAGAAGGGGGAAGACAAGGAGCTTCGGGAAGAAAACTGCAGTGAGTTGGGGGAAGTACGTTGTGCGGAGACAGAAGTGGACAGATGAAGTGTGATAAGAAGATTATGGGCTGCTGAGAGAGGACATGGGGGGCCGGTGGGAGGCGGTATTGAAGGGGAGGTAAGAACTTTGCTGCGATAACCAGGTGGATCAAAGGTAATGAAGTGCGAAGGCGAGAGGGGATGTGTAGGGAGCAAGGGAAAGAAATCCGAGCTGTGCTGACCGGTGTGGCCCAACCAGGGGGCCAGAGAAGCAGGAGACAATGTCCTGCAAAGATGCTGGGCATGCGCATGTACGTGCATGCATGCACAGATGAACCCATGCACTAGCACATGTGTTAGTAGTGTTCCTGTCCCTGCAGTTTTACTCAGCTAAAGGACCCAATAATTTCAGGGTTGGGAGAGCAATAGGTGCTATTGCATATAGCAAACACCGGTGTTAGTAACATCACCAAATAACATCGTTACTACCCACTTCTGGGCTGGCCACTCTGCTGCAAGCCTTCAATTTACTGGCTGATCTCACTTCAACTTCAATAACAATCCAGTGGAGTTGGCACTATGATTTTCTCTATTTTAAAGATAGGAATCGGGCTCAGAGAGGTTAAGATACTTGCTCGAGGCCACACAGCTGTAAAAGGCAATACCAGATTATAGCATTTAGTCCCAGGTGACAAACATTTAGCCAGGAGTCCAAATTCTCTAGTTGGTATTTCCTAAAATGATTTCTTGGCTGGAAAGTAACCAGAGCTTGCAGAACACAAGAGGCCACCCGGTTGGCAAGGGTTTGCAAGTTAGGGCCAATGTTGTGCACATTCCTGAGGGGTCCTGCAGGCTGAAAAAGTCCATCAGGCCCATGTTTCACACTGACATCCTCAAACTGTCCGGGGGGTAAGAGCAGCAGTCATGCCCAAGGCTGCTTTTCTGTCATTAAAAAGTGATGCCACACCAGCTTGCAGGCTGCCATCTTCCTGCCTTGGCAGCTACTGGCAATGTACATTTTTCCAAATGTAGTCATTATCTTGTGAAGTATAAGGCGAAAAAAAAAACATAGTTTAACGATGCAATGCTGCTTTTTCTGAAAGGGCATCCAAGAAGGCCATTCTAGGACTTACTTTATTCTGACGGCTGTATAAGGAGCGATCCTAAGCCCTGTGTTAGACAGCAAGAAATTGTCTAAAGCAACCCTGGGAAAAGCAATCCCAGATTTCTCATCCTGATTCAAATGCTGATTGCACCTGCTGATGGTGGTGGGTCTTGTTTTCAAAATCTCTACCCTTCGTTTCCATCGGTGTCTGATATTTGGCCGGGGGCAGGACACACTTGTTTCTCTCAGGTGAGATGGGGCATGGATGGGCCACATCCCAAAACCACACTAATCACACCGCAGATGTCTGGCCACGGTTCACTGTGCTGAGCGCCCTACATGAAACATCTCATCCCACCCTTGTCTCCGTTATACGGATGAGGGGCTGTGTCCCATCACGCACATCTTCTCCCTTGGGCTCATGGTTATCCTCAGAGGTGACGAGCCAGAGAATATCATTTGGCAGGTTTTCAGGGCAGAGCTTTTGAGATACACTGAGTGTGGGTTTTAGGGTGTGGCCTTAGGAATAGGGAAAATAAAGATAACAAATTCACAGGGCCACTGAGGGGGTTCAACGAGATGGTCTATGTCAGGGCTCCCATCACAGAGCCCTGCACTTGGTTAACGAATGCTGCCCAATGACTAGTGTCATTGTAATTAGCTCCTAATGGTGGTTTTGGTGTGTTCTTTGCTAAAGCTGTATAATAAGCCCATGTGCAAATAGTATTAAGAGTCTGCTGGGGGACGCCTGGGTGGCTCAGTGGTTGAGTGTCTGCCTTCGGCCCAGGGTGTGATCCCAGAGTTCTGGGGTCGAGTCCCACATCAGGCTCCCCACAGGGAGCCTGCTTCTCCCTCTGCCTGTGTCTCTGCCTCTCTTTCTCTCTGTGTCTCCCATGAATAAATAAATAAATTAAATTTAATTTAAAAAAATAGTTAATTAAAAATAAATAATAATTAATTAATTAAAACAATTTAAAAGACTATGCTGGTATTTTGATTTTATTATGCTTGGGGATTGGGGGTGCAAAGGCCATGGGGTATTCCTTTAAAAGGGTCAATTCTGATCGAGGAGAAAGACTGGCAAATAGCTGTAAAACAAAGCCATGAGAGCGTTACAGACAGGAACCAGAGTCCGTGAGAGGGAAGGACTACTTCTACACTAGGCAGGTAGGGAAGACCTCCTGGAAGAGATGGTCCTGATCAGAAAGAATAAACAACGTTGATAGGATTGGAGACTATAGCCAGAGCAGGAATTCCAGGAGGAGGACCGAGAACCGAGATGACCAGAGGCACAAAGGTAGGAGTATCCTAGTTACTCAGAGAAGTCCGTGGACTCTGCCCATGAATGACTATTGACAAAATCTCATCTGTTCTGACTTTTCCTTAGGGTTTTTCTCGATGCTGGTTTCTGGTACGCCTGCATTAGTCAGGATAGGCTAATTACCGTGTAGCCAACCGCCTCTGAAATCTCAGTAGCTGAATACAGCTAAGTTTGTCTTGCTCCTGTCTGTCGGGGAGAAGCTATGCCTCACGTGGTTTTATAGGGACCAAGTCCCCTTCTCTCTAGCAGCTTCATCGTCCCCTAGGATCCAGAGTTCTCCCCTGGGCTGAATCTGGCTGACTAATGAATGGAAGGATTATGTGGAGCCCTCGCAGAAAGTTTTAGGGGCCAGGCTCGGAAGTGCCAACCTCACTTCTGCCAACATTCCCTCCGCCAGAGCTCAGTCTCATGGCTCACCTCATCATGGGGGCGTCTGGGCAATAGTCTCCTGTGCACCCAGAAGAAAAATTAAACAGGTGTGGTGAAACCAAACAATACTGTCGCTGCCCCAGTTTCCTGGATCTATAGACATTTGGGCAACAACTTGAGGATGAGAATAATAAATCCTCATCATTTATTAATAAATAATAAATATAAATAAATAATAAGTATTCTTTTGAGTTTACAAAGTGACTTACAGAGTGTCTTATAGGTCTCATGCCAAGAGAATCCTGAAGTGTCTTACACACCAACTATGTACAAGCCCTGTGTAGACTAGCTACATGGCACATATCACTGAAGCTCAGGGGAGGCAGACAGGACAGGTGTTAATCCCCCCGTTTAACCACAGAGGAAGCTGAGGCAGCAGTTTCTCCTGGCCTTGGGGTTTTTCTTTCCCATCAATTTGACCCAATCCGTTCCAAAGAGGAAATGAAACTTTGGAGACGGTCCCATTACTTCTGTGCTGTCTGCTTTTAGAGCAACAGTTCTCAAATGGGGACATAGTCGTGCCCCACCCCCCAGATATTTGTCAATGTTTGGGACATTTTGGGTTACAACTGGAGGGTGGGGGATGCTTTGGTATCTGGTGGGTAGAAGCCAGGAATGCTGCTAAACATCCTGCATGGGACAGCCCCCCACCCCCACCCCACCACAAAGACTACTCTAGCTCCAAGTTGCAATTGCAATGCTGTTGGGAAACCCTGCTTTAAAGATGGCTCAGAGACAGACAAATACCAGGGACTTCAAAACATTTCAGGTTCCCACTGATTTTCAAAGAAGAGCAAAGACCAAAAAGGACCAGTAGTTGAAGTGTAGCCAGAGGATGGTGTGGGAGAGGCGTGCAGAGCTTGTGATGTCAGAACACGAGCAGTGCCTGGCTGTTATGGCCAAAGCAGTCAGCAGCTGCCGCCAAAACTCTGTCAAACACCCACATCTCAGGATTATAATCCCTCTTGCCAAACCAAACATGTTAGTAAGCAAGTCAGAACCTCCTCGACAATGTGTGTCTATAACCACAAGTAGTTCTCAAAACACGTCATGTTAGTGCACAGCTAAGAGGTTGCCCAGTACATTCTAAATACTGGAAGGTGCACAGAAAGGAGCCTGGGGAGAAATGACAAATAGTTCAACGTAGTCATTTCAGCAGGATGGGATGGAATTATTTTGGCTGCTGGGTGCTTCTCTGAGTTTTCCAAGATTTCTAAAATGAGTCTGTATTGTTTTTAACTTTTTATTTTAATGTCTTTTCAAACTTACAGCAAAGTGGCAAGGATAGTACAAAACTTCCAGAAGCCCTGTACACAGATTCACCCAATGATTCCATTTGACCCCATTTGCTCTTGTATCCCCCCCACCCCCGGCTTTGCACGCTCTCCCATTTGAGCAGAGGTTGGGGCCAAAGTATCTCTTTATTCCCAAATACGTGAACGACATGCTTGGCAAAATCAGGTAATTTTGTAGTTCCCTCTAATCTGCAACAGCTCCTTAGCCTTTTTTGGGTTTCTTGACCTTGACATATTTGATGATCATAAGCCAGTTATTATTTGCAGAATATCCCTCAGTTTGGGTTAGTCTGATGTTTCTGTCATGATTAATTCAGGATATGCGTTGTTGGTCAGAATACCGCAAAAGTGATACCGTGTCCTTCTCGACATGCATTACTTTTTAATTTATTTAATATTTTAAGATTTTATTTATTCATTCACGAGACACAGAGAGAGAGAGAGAGGCAGAGACATAGGCAGATGGAGAAGCAGGCTCCCCACAGGGAGCCTAATGTGGGACTCGATCCCAGGACCCCGGGACCATGCCCTACGCCGGAGGCAGATGCTCAACCACTGAGCCACCCAGGCGTCCCATCGACATGCATTATTTTTTAAATAAAAAAAGGAAACACCTACAAAAAGGAAATGGCTTGATATGTGAACAGAGCCCGCTCCCTACTAGTCTCCACCCCCTATCTCCTCCAAAGGCAGGAATCATGGCCATGTCTTCCTCATCTTGACATGCTTTGCAGGGCTTAATATCAATCTTTTTTACATTTCATTCCTTTGCCAAACATTTCTGAAGCTCCTATGACCCGTGCTCACTTTTCCTATTTTTATTTCATCTCCCTACATGCCAAACCTTTCTAGAGCATAAGCTCTATGCCTCGACTGTGCCCTGAGCGAGGCAGGCAATGAATATTTACTGAATTGAGTTCACTCTCCTGCCTCCTCCTATGAGATCTGTGAGCCATCTGGGGTGCTCTTCCCTCAGTAATGGCCACATGGCTCTTCTTCCCTACCTCGAAGTCAGTGCTGATGACACCCAATCAAAGGGATCTGTTTGTCTCTGAACTGGCCTCTGGGCTGCTTGATGAGAGAAATCACGTTGTGCCCATCTCCAGCTCCCAAGGAGCCTAGCCCAATGTACCAAGTCAGTGTTTAACACATGTTTCCAGAATAAATGTCTTTTACGTAACCACCCCATATAGATGGGTGGGTGACCTCTCACTTTGAGAGAACTGACTGAGAGTGTTCATTCTGTTTAATGAATGATCCTTAGGTTATGCTTATAACTTAAAAGGACAAAGAGGCCAAGAGCCACCAAGTGCAGCAGAAACACATGGTAGCTGTACGCACACACACATACGCGCACGTGCACCACACGCACATACACCCAGTTCATCCAGGGGGATTTGGAGTTCCCACTCAGGTCAGAGTGTATTTCTCTAATCCAAATGGCCCACTGTGCCCCAGATCGGCTCATTCTGTGCTGCGGATGTCTGGGAAATGGAGCATCATATTGTGTTGTTATGGCAAAGCCATTGGAGAGAACAGCAGCTCCAAGCTGCCGCCAGCTCTCCCAGCCTCACGTCTTCATTTCGTAACTACCAGTTGTCCTGGTAACTTTCTTTGCTTTGAACTCTAGAACCATGAAAAGTAAATGAGAATGAACTACTCTACATTAAATATGAGAAACAATTACATTTTGACAATTTAATTGCTTCCTTTCTCCCAGCCGAAGTTCCTAAACAAGATACTGCACTTACCAACTACACCAGTTGTATTCTTAGATCCTTTTGCAATGGAGAAAGTATCCCTAAAAGAGATAGAATAATTGGTGGACTAAATGTTTATTTCTTGAGGGACCTATATTAAGGAAAGGATGCCGAGCCATCACATTCATTGTAATTAACTTTTAAACACTGCAGAGAGATGGAGGCTCCTCCTTGAAACCACAATCCTATTCTTCATGCTCCCTCTTCTGCTCCATGTTGCCAACCCAACCTAGTGTCCAGAAATGCTTCAGCTAGCAAGCATTGAGTGGGCTCTTTCCTCTGTGCTCTGAGCGTCCCGAAGTGGCCTCCAGGAATGGCTTCATCAGTGCAACCACCCAGCAGAGGAGTTATCAGTCTTTTCCGGGAAGTGCTTTCAGCATCTGAGGACTGTGGATGCATTTGGAAGATGCTATGGATGCTGTTAAAATTCCAAAAACTGATTCAAAATAGGCAGTGGGGCTGGAGAGGGACATATAGTTACACTAAAAAAGAGTAAGATAGTGAACTGTATAATCCCAGTTGGTACCATCAAGATGCCCATTATCGATAAAAGATGGAAAGTATTACATCAACGTGTTAGTGACCGGATGGTGGGATGAATGAGCTTTACTTCCCTATCCTTTTCTAGCAAAACCTAGGCTTAACACAAAATCTAGAGGGTTGAAATAGCAGACGGTTGAGACCCTATTCAAAATGAGAATCATAAGAGCATCTGTGTTTGATGGCACCTGTTATGGGCTGAATAATACCCCCTCCAAAACCCATACGTTGAAGTCTTAACTTTTAGTATCTCAGAATGTGACCCTTTTTTGGAAATAGGGCCTATATGTTAAAATGAAGTCTTTAGTGTGGACCCTAATCCATTCTGACTTCTGTCCTTAAGAGAAGAGGAGTTTAGGACACAGAGGGAAGAGGCTGTGAGCACACATGGAGATGGCCACTTGCAAGCCAATGAGAAAGGCCTCAGAAGAAACCGACCTGGTCGACACCTCGGTCTGGGTGTTTATTTTAATTCCAAACTAAATTCATGTAGTTGAAGCCACCAGACTGTGGTGCTCTGCTACAGCAGCCCAAGCAGACGAGGATACCCCTATTTGGTGACACAGTTCACTGTGCTCCAGATGGCTTTATGGAGGGGTGACCCATGCAGGTAGATACACAGGCCCCACACGCAGAAGGGCCCTGTACCTGCCGCAGTGCTCCGCTGTGGCTGTCCTAACATTCTTCACAATTTTTATTTTTTTAAGATTTTATCTATTTAATTATGAGAGACACACGGAGAAAGGCAGAGACCTAGGCAGAGGGTAAAAGCAGGCTCCCTTTGGGGAGCCTGATGCAGGACTCGATCCCAGGACCCCAGGATCATGACCTGAGCCTAAGGCAGTTGCTCGGCCACTGAGCCACCCAGGTGCCCCAAAATTCTTCATAATTTTTACACAAGCAGCTCCACATTTTCATTTTGCGACTTAGCCTACAAATGAGTTAGCTGGTCTTCATTGTACCCATAAATCCACGGATGTCTTCAGTCTTCAAGTAGGCTGGGTGAGGGTTCACTTATTCACTAATCACTTACTAAGCAACTGCTGTGTGCCACGCACTTTGCTCTGAAACAAGGGAAGAGTGGAGCTCCAATCCTGTGCTCTAGAAACCTGAGCTAAAGAGAGGGAAAGACTTGCAGACAAACAGCTCAGTGCCCTAAGTGGAGGAGGCAACGGGTCATGAGGGGACCTCAGTCCAGGTGGCTCCACACCAGCCAGTCACCTCTACCACCCAATGCCCATTCTAGAGGCTGGAAAACTGAGATCGGCCTACACGAGTTCAGCCAGCCAGCCCATGACAGGCTTGCACTCTGGTCTTATATCTCTCTTTCCAAGAGGCCATGCCTCGGCCAGAAATGCCCTACGTGACTTCCCATAGCTAACTCACATACCGGGTGAACATTGAGCAGGTGCGTGGTTTAGTCACACCTGAGGATTAGCAAGGCTGCAGGTACTTTGTGAAGTAATTTTAAAGGCTCGTGTTTTCAGCATGGGGCTTGTGAATCACGTAAGGTAGACAGAGCATGTGAGGGCAGAACAGGCCACGGGGCAGAGAGCCTGAAGCCGGGCAGAGATTCCTAAAAGGGAATTAGAGTTCACCCTGCATTAAATCATTTGAGAAGCAATAGTGTCTGGGTCTGTTCCTGGGGGCCAGGGGCCCCCTTTTGGGGGAGTAAGAATGCCCACTCTCTTAGAGTGTCTGCTAAATCATTTATTTTCCACTGTTGACAAAATAACTGGTACAAGGAAGCTCCATGCTCAGAAATCATAAATGTTAGGCTAAGGTCTGCATTAGCAGCAAATAAAAGGTAGACGGTTTTATTTCCATTGAAAATAATGCCCCTGTTTACCTAGATCCCCTTCCATGTCCTCATCTGAAGGATTTTGTTCAACGTCTGAGAACACCTTCCTCTTTGGCTACATTTGGCTGCATTTTTGGTCATTTCATGACCTCGACATTTAAGTTACCCATTAATTAAATGTGATTAAGAGACGGGTAAGGTGAGTTCTCTTCCAAACTTTCAAGCAAGTGAAACTTTGTCATTTATTAAAGCAGGGGTGAAAAGTCATCTGCTTTCACCTGCACCAGCCAGTCTTGGGATCGGCCCCGGCCCCACCTGACCCGCGAAGGCTGACCCGTACCCCGCTGGTCAGTTCAGCAGCATTTCTGCTCCGGTATCAACCTCGCTCGGGCCTGTTAACCTGAGTGCCCCACAGGCCATCAGGAGAAGGTACCAGACTCCATTATAACGTCTCTTAGCACTTTCTGCACTTCCGCGCCGTGCTGGTGGGATACCTGGCTGTGCAAAAGGGGACTGCAAATGGGATTAGAGACGGAACATCACCTTGCCTGTCCCCTCCAGCCGGGCGACGGAGAAGGCAGGTCTCGCTAAGCAACCGGCACGTTCCGTGATTTTCTCAGAGGCCTCGCGCCAGGCCTGTCGCCCCTGACCAGGTTCCACTCTGATGGATGAACCAACACTCCCCAAGCCAGGGCCCCTCTAACGCAGGCCCCTGGGGAAACTGAGTCATCGTGATGTGGTTCTGAGCACCTCTGTGCACAAGGCAGGTTGTGTCATCTTCTTTCAGCTTTTGTTTTTGGGTCATGGCAGGGCCGAGTACTGTGTGTGTGTGTGTGTGTGTGTCTGTGTGTTGTCATTTCCTCCAAAAGAAAAACAGGGTGGTTGAGAGAAGAGGGGGCACGGGGTTCCAGGGAAGCAGAGGACAATCAGTGGGTCAAGGCATCTGGGCCAGGCAGGCAGAAAAATATCTTAGCAGTTTATAAATGGGAAAAAAAAAATCTCTTCAAAAGTGATCTGAGTCATCCGCCTGGCCTGTCCAAGTTCAGCAGAGTTGACAACTCTGAGTTTTGCTTGGTGCTTTTTGGACTTTGCCGAAATCCCCCTAACTGTCCTGAGCAGGAGAGAAGAGGCCCTCTGCTAATTACCCCAGAGGCCAGCTTTCTGCTCCTTTGAAGAGCTCGCTTTGATGTGATGCAATGCCGCTGCCAGGCCTAGCTGTGCCCAGATTAAGTACATAATGAGCAATTATCAGCTGGGCTGAGGCGGCGGGTGGAAATGCGGCCTGCGCCCCCCCTCCCCGCCCCGACTGCTCCCGCCGCCACCGCTCCCTCCGGGGCTGGAGTAATTCACTTACCCACTTCCCTCCACACCTTTGGCCTCTGCGGCCACAGCCTTCTCATCTGTAAAATGGGGCTCTCGGGGCCTCAAGGAACCCCCGTGCTGTGCTTTAGCAACTGCTCAGGGCACTAGAAAAATCCTAGGAGACAGAATCTATGTTAGCCAGAGCCCGGGAGGGCAGGCGCTGTGGTCAGAGGCATCGGTATGAACTTGTGCTCGTGGGCAAGGGACCAGTCCTGGAACCTAGTTCCCTCACCTGGAAAGACAAGGCATGAGGAGAATCCACCGGTAAGTGTCAGCAGTAAAGGGAGCGCTGGGCCTGTACGTGGGCGCTTCTCAGTCCTACCTCCGCAGGTGGCTTTCCCACCTTCATGTTCACACAATCTGTCACTTGCCAGGAGGGGCGGATCGGGAGGCTCCTGATGACATAGCCGAGACACAGACAGACAGAGTGACCTGCACATCTGTCTGCCCAAAAGGCCAGCAAAGAAACTGGAGCCCAGTTTGGAAGAAATAGTTAAGGAAGCAGTGGGCAGTTTGGTGGGATCTGAGCCACACCCTCTTTCAGAAGGTCTTTAGGGGCAAGACCCAAGTTTGGGGTTATTTTTCTGCTTTTTTGCATCAGGACACTGAGTTCTATCCTGACAGGTTTCTTCAATGCGAAGGGCAGGTCTCCCAGCAGGGAGGAAAAAAACCTACCAGAGGGAAGAGCCTTCTCTTTTCACAAGGAGTGTGGGGTCTTCTGCATAAAGGGACCCCTGTCCTTCCAAGAGCCTCCTCCCTGTCCCTAAAATTCCTCTTCTGTCTCCATCAGATATCAGGCTTGAAACAGAGCTCCATGAAGAGGAGACACAGGACTTCCCTTCCGGATGGTTCTCGTAACCTGTCACCAAGTTAATCTGCAGAAACCCATCTCCCATAAGAAGCCCACCACCACCTTTCCTGGTAGCCATGTGGTCTTCTTTGAATTCCCATAATCCTCTCTCCTGGGCCCTTATCTTGCAGATGGTTCCATAGGAGCAGATAAAGGAGGCCGTGAGTATGTTGGAGCAGAGACCACATCCTCTCATCTTTATGTTCACAGGGCAGGAGACTTTTTCTTCCTTCCTTCCTTCCTTCCTTCCTTCCTTCCTTCCTTCCTTCCTTCCTTCCTTCCTTCCTCCCTCCCTCCCTCCCTCCCTCCCTCCCTTCCTTCTTTTTTTAAATGCAAGCCAATAGCTTGATATTATTTCTTGAGAGCAGGATTGGTGGAGAGGGGTTAGGGTAAGCACAGGCGTCTGGGGGAGGAGACAAGAGGGAAACACCGAAGAGAGGCCACCTCATAGTTTTGTGTAAATACAGCCTTTGTCATCTTGGCAAGTTCTAGAAAGTTCTATCAGCTTCAACCCGAGGTATCAAATCCTCAATGAAAGCAAACCATCTCCTATTCCTGTCTTCTTCTTTACCTTGAACTACTTATTCCCACTGAAGTCCTTCAGAATTCAGCTTCCCTGTTCAGAGAAGCCACCTCTGGCTGCCCCTCCTCAGCTCCCATTATACTTCTTTTCTTCTCCTTCATGGGCCTTATCCCAGTTTTATCTCACAGGCTTACTTGTGGGAATATCTGATTAGTAGCCATCTCTGATACCCACTCATCTTGACATTTCTCTAAGGCAGTGACTCACCGTTTGGCCACCAGGAGAGTTGGGGGTGGGGGCTTCTTATAGCAGATGGATTTCTGCTGATTAACCTGGGGACAGGTTAAGAGAAACATCTGGAAGTGAAGTCCTGTGTCTCCTCTTCATGGAGCTCGGTCCCAAGTTCTGGGGCTGTGGGACCCAGTAGGTTCTCAATAAAGAGCCAGAAATGAGTAAGTGAGCACAGTGACTGACATTGTTGTGGGCCAAGTTATCTAGGCTGAAGCCCAGGATATGTGACATAAACTGCAAGGAAGGAATGGGTCTGGCTCTGGCTGGACAGCGGAGGGCCCCCACACCCCTGAGCCTCCACACCCCCACACCTTTTCCCCTCGGTGAACTCAGGTTTGTGTTCATCCAGGACTTGAACAACAGCCACAGTTAGGGAATGCTCCCTTTGGGTAAAATGCCCTCTTCCCAAAGGGGACCATTCTGACGTGTGCCCCTGTTGGGCACATCCTGTGCACCCACGGGGAGGTGGCTGAGCCACCAGGGTGGCCTTGGCTCAAGCTAAGAGCACTCTAACCTCAGGGAAAGGAGGAGAAAAAGGGCGGGGGTGGGAGAGCTTGGAGGGGGCAGCCAACAGGCAGTTCTCACATCTCAGGTTCAGAAATGATTGCCTTTCTCTCCTCTCCCTGTGGGTGGGGAGGTGTGTTATGAGCTGGTGACTTCAGGCTGGGCCTGGCGATGGGAGGAGGCACAGAGTTGTCAGGAGCAACTTAGCGAGTCCTATGACACCCATCACAACTGTGCCCCGATCGATCCTCAGCCCGTCGGTGGGATTCACAGGGTCTGCATGGCCTGTGCTGGGGGCTGTGGGGTGGGGGGGCTGCTGGACCCAAGAACCGGCGTAGGGGGGAGAAGTAGTGGAAGCGCAGAGATGAAGGGAGAGGACACAGCAAATCCAGGCCTGCCCCATGCCGGGGTGAGCAGCAGAGGAGGGGCCCCACCAGCGCCCCCCGGAGGCCGGGGCTAGAAGCCATGGGCCTCCCGTAAAAGCACATCCACATCCCTGGTACCAGGGACAGGGCTTGGTGCTCGCCAGGCTCTGGGATCGCTTCATCTAGTGGTGAAACACAAGGGAGAAATGCTGAGTTTGGGGCCAGACAGGTCAGGGTGCAAATCCAAACGTGGTCACGTGTTGACCAAATGACCTTGAATGAGTCCTTAATCTTGCTTAGCTTTCTCTAGTTTCATCTTCCTTGATCATCCTTGTGGGTTAAAGAGCTCCCCTATGAGGTCCTCAGGATAGTTATGGTGAAGTTATGGGAGCTCTCCACGTGTTACCACGGTGCACACGCCAGCACTTTCTCCGTGTAGTAAAGAAAATGTATGGCTTGAACAGAAAACATGGTCTAAATGGGGTCTCTCTTGCTCTTGCTCTTGCTCTCTCTCTCTCTTTCAACTGAAGATTCATGCCAGTGTCTGGAACCTACTCTAATTTACCCGAGGATTCACTTCCCCTGCACATCTTCTTAGTGTATTAGCTTGGATAGAAAAATTACAGTAAATGATTAGAATGAGACTAAACTGAGTTTTGAAAAGCACTTCATAGTTGGCAATACTTTTATGTACACTCTCACTTGATAGACAAGGAGTCTTGTTGGGATGAAAAACACAAGACAGGTGGCGGTAAGCAAATAGCTGTCCTGGCAACCCCACCTGTCCAGGAGTGTGCCTCTGGCATGGGGTGTCTCCCCCATGTTGGTGCAGTGTGCCAACAGCACTCGGTGCCCTTTGGAAATGCTGGTGTGAACATTAGTAAAGTGTTTCTTTAAAAAGAAGGGAATTCCGGGGCGTCTGGGTGGCACAGTTGTGTCCGACTCTTGGTTTCGGCTCAGGTTGTGGTCCCAGGATCATGAAATCAAACCCCTTGTCGGGCTCCAAACTCAGCACAGAGTCTGCTTGAGACTGTCTCCCTCTCCCTCTGCCCCTCCCTTTCTCTCTGTCTCTCTGTCTCTCTCTCGGTCTCTCTTTAGAATAAAGAAATAGAGATGCCTGGGTGGGTCAGCAGTTAAGCCTCTGCCTTCAGCCCAGGGTGTGATCCTGGAGACCTCAGGATCAAGTCCTCCATCGGGCTCTCTGCATGGAGCCTGCTTCTCCCTCTGCCTCTCCCTGTCTCTGCCTCTCTCTCTCTCTCATTAATAAATAAATAAAATCTTTTAAAAAAATAAATCTTTTTTTAAAAAGAGGGAATTTCATAGTGATTACCAGTCCCCTAAAACTCCACAGTGAAGCCTGTGCACTTGAGCTATTGTTACAGTTTTCTGACTTATACCTGCCTCCTTAAGAAGGATTTGGCATGACTTATCAAAGGAAAAAACAACTATATACATGTGTTTATTTGTACACACATACACACTTACCCGCACATGTATACATGAATACTCTAACATATGCACATGCATACATATACAGTTGACAGTGCGATAAAATAAATGGATGAAGAAATCAAGGTAAAAGGGAAGAAGAAATGGTAAAAATCAGATTACTCTAAGGACTAGGCCATAGCACCTAGAGCACATGCTACAGATAGGGAAATACTGTTGTTAAACTATTGAGGGATGGAGAACTGGGCTTTATTTACACATTCTTGCAAAGACATTCTTTTATTTCACCCCCAAATCTCATGTCCAGAGTGGCGTAGACACACTCCTAGACATCAATATCACAAATCCCCTGCGTGGCAGTGTCTCTCCTCAAATCACTGTTTTACACTGAATTTGTTTCCTGGCATGAAACCCACTCTACCTTTAAGGCCGGTGCCTGCAGCATTTTTCACCTGGGGATTTCCTAGCCCAGCTATCAGACAGCATCCTGGTCTGGGAAAGCAATCTGCCTCAGCCTAGGAACGAGACCAAGCTCCGCATCTTTGGACATTTTGGACAAGCAGAAGAGTTATTTGCCCAGTGAAATATAGTTGTTCAGAAGTTCCTAACTCTGGGGCTGCCTGGGTAGCTCAGTCGGTTAAGCATCTGCCTTCGGCTCATGTCAGGATCTTGGGGTTTGGGGATGGAGCCCCACATCAGGGAGTCTGCTTCTTCCTCTCCCTCTGCCCCCCCCCATTTGTGCTTACTCTCTCTCTCTCAAGTAAATAAATAAATAAATCTTAAAAAAAAAAAGTTCCTGTGTTGTGTGCTTACGGTCTTGAGTGCTTCGATCCATGATGTGGACTAGCATTGTGCTGCCTCGGGATGCCAGAAAGACAGCACACTGTAAGCTACAGAGAAATCAGTGCCTCCCGTTGACAAGCCACCTGGTGCATTTTTCTTTTCTTTTAATGTAGGAAGATAACTTATTATGCCAACAGATTCTTTTCTTTAAAATATTTTATTTATTCATGAGAGACACACAGAGAGAGAGAGAGAGAGAGAGGCAGAGAGACATAGGCAGAGGGAGAAGCAGGCTCTCCATGTCAGGAGCCCAATGCAGGACTCAATCCCAGAACCCCGGGATCACACCCTGAGCTGAAGGCAGATGCTCAACCACTGAGTCACCCAGGCGTCCCGCCAACAGATTCTTAAAAACAAGTTCACTACTAAGGATAATGGGAAATGACATTGTATGGTTTTACCACTTAATAACAAATCCTAATTCAGCAGCCTCATTCTTTATTTACTGGTGTGGATAGGAGCTCCGGGGTTTGCACTCCACCTCTGGTACTTAGCAGCCTCATGAACTTGGGCAGGCCTGCCTGAGCCTAGATTTTTCTCATCTGAAAAATGGAGTAATAATAATACCCACATAATGGAGCAAATGCGAAGATTAAATGAGAGGATGTGTATCAAGTATTTAGCCATGTGTGGCATTCAATAAAGGTTAGCTGTTATTATTCATATTATTAATTTTGTGATGACAATGGTGATGACAATACTCTACAGCAAAAGTTCTTGACCAGGGATGATTTTGCATCTTTGGGGACACTTTCAATGTCCTGAGACATTTTTGGTTGTCCTAACTGGGAAGGAGGGTGTTCCCAGCACATTAGTGGGGAGAGGCCAGGATGCTGCTAAATATCCTGCAACGCAGAGGAAAGCCCCCACGATGAAATGATCCAACCCAAATGTCAACAATGCTGAGATTGAGAAACCCAGCATTTTAAAGTATAAAAAAGTCTCATTCAGAATGAAATACTTGGTTTTGAGGAAGTTGATTGTATCAGCTACAGAGATCACCCCTTAAATTAAAAAAAAAAAAAAACTGTTGGCAGTGTGCTAACTGGCTGCGTAATTTGACATAGCCTCAGTGTTGTCATCTGTAAAATGGCCAGTTTGTACTTGCTGATTTCTAAGTGTCCTTCCGGCTCTGACCCTCTCCGTGATTCTAATTTTCCATAACCTTCTTTTGTGCCCCAAGGAAGTAAGGGCCGAGCAGAACCCTGCTTGCTACATTCTGGATAAATAAGCGCACAATAGAATTCCTTTGGGAAATAAATCATCTTTTCATATAAAATCTTCTGAAGACCATTTCGAGAAGAGTAATAGATCTGCCAGTCCAACACCTGGAGGGTGGGTAATAATTTACTTAGCCCACTGACTTGGAGGCAGGTCCTGTTCTTGATAAATGGCCCAATTAAGCATCTGTTAATCACAGCATTATCTCATAGGAAGGTGGAATACCTACTTCTCTCAAGCAGTTTCTCAGTGAGATAACATCACACATTCCCTAAGCCACGAAGGGCATTTAAGAGCTGAGGGAAGTGTGGGGGGAACGGTGCCCCTCTCTCAGGGCTTCGGCCCCAACGGCTGCTGGGAATATCCTCCGTGTCCCATCCCGGCCCTTCCCCCATCAACCTTCCTATAACCTCAGCTCCTGAACTCTCCTGTTCGTCTGAGGCCTTGATAATAAAGCAACATCTGCAAAACCTACAAGAACCTTACTGCAGTTAATTGAGTAATTGAAGCAAGATGCAGGGCGAGGTGATCTATGGAGCTGGGTTGAGGTCTGGGAAGGGAGACAACGGATTTATTGCAAAGGCCGTGGGCGGCCTTGGGTCCAGGCCCTGGTTCACGGGAAGTTTGAGGTCATGCGGGATTAAAATATCTTTAAAAACAAATGGAATAATTTGACTGAAATATCAGGAACGCTGTGCCAGTTTATGCCAGGAGACCAGGGTGTGATTTATTTACCTTGCGCCCAACACATTTTTTTGATATCTGCCCCATTAGTCGGAATTTATAGATTATTGAGCAAATAGATGGCCCTTGTCTGTGTCCGTCCGTCTGTCTCATCCTGATTGTTACACGAAGGCTGGCTTTTGTAGTTCCAGATAAGTAAAGATATGCCTTAAAGAGACTAGAGTTCCGGGAACTACCCAGGCGGGTAATCAGGGACAAAGATATTTACAATCGAGCAGTTTATTTGCTCAAAAGAGGCTGATTAGAGCTAATAAGCAATTGGTGGTAATATCTTCTTGTAATTTGAATACATCCATAAATCTTAACATTTAAGCACAATTCACCACCTTGAAGTCATTGGGTTCGATGCAATATATTTGCTAGCCTTGCAGATGCCAGATAGACACATTGTAGATGCATAAAATCACCCATGTGAGGGCCTGGCATGGGATCCGCCTGGCCACTAGCCCGAGCACACGCCCCCAGCACACGCCCCCAGCACACGGGAGGATTGGCTTTTTGGAAGGTTATTGCTCCTTTTGTAGTTTCTCCACTGCTTTATTAAATCCCAAATTCCTTGCAAAACTGTACAATTTTAATAACTCAAATCGGTGTGGATCATAAAGCTGTCTAAATATACCTAGCGCCTTGGGTACCAGACAGATCTGCGGGTGATGATGTCACTGGACCTGATTAACCGGAACAGGTCACCCGACAAGATTTTATTACAAGTGTCATTTAGATTTCTGACAGCTTTACAAGGCTTAATGGCTTTTTATTAAATACATTGTGTTCAAGGAAGCTGACAGTTGGGGATGCCTTGTAAATACAATGCAAAGGAATTTCCTTAGAAGCTGCGTGAGAGAAAGCAGAAGGAGCATGGGACATCCCTCCCTGTCCCTAGTCTCATTGCTCAGGAGGCCCAGGGTTCATTGTCTCCTGAGGCTAAAGACAAATGACCCCCCTGACGCCACCCCCGCTAGCTCTCTCCGAACCCAGCAGATCTGCCCCAGGTCAGCCCAGATGTTTTCATCTGAAGCTCTCCAGAGAATCAAATTCCTTAGCCCAGAGGGTAACCCACTCCTGCTAGACACCCCCGCCCTTCCCGAACCCTTCTCTTAAGCCAGGCTTCCTCTTAGGCATCAGTGAGGCTGGCCTGCCCCACATTCCCATTGTCCATGAGCAGTTTTGTTTCTTCTCAGCCCTGTTGGATCCACTCGGTGGGGAGGCGGGAGGAAGGACAGACGGACTCACCATCCAGGACTCCAGGTGCTGGGCGCTGTGCTTGGTGGCCTCGGTAAATCACCTCATCCAATCAGACAACCACCTCGCTGAGCAGGTGCTTTTACTCCCCTTTAACAAGTGAGGAATCCCCTTTAACAAGGGAGGAAATGCAGGTCCAGAAGGATCAAACAGAACGGGGGGAAGAGAAAGGAGCGTGAAGTATTTCTTATGTGCCCAGCTTTGATATGCTCTGGGTTATTTCTTACCCTACTATCTGAAGGAGGTACTATTTCCTGGCTTTTAAGATGAAGACGCTGAGGCTCACATGACTCCCCTGCCCCCATCACTCAGCCCAGATGAGGGCACGGTTACCACTAGAGACTCGCCACCACCTATTGGGCATCCTCTGTGCCAAGCGCTTTGCCAGCACAGCCTCACTGAGTCCTTGCACTGTTAGTAACATCCCCATCTCACAGGGCGCTTGAGGCCTGGGGAGTTCCAGTCACTGGCCCAAGCTCACGCAGTGCAATCAGGGACAGGGTCAGGATCCGAACCCAGGTAAACTGGTAAACTGAGTCCAGAGCCTGCGTTCTCAATGCCTGTGCACCGACAAGTCCTGCCTTCCCCAGCTCACAGAGGATCAGGAAAGCACGTGAGCGCTGTGCATCCGTGTGTTAGGTGCTGCTTCCAAGGCATTTTGCATAGTCACCTCACCCGATCTTCAGGACAGCATTCACAAGGGAGGAAATGACCAGTGTGACCCCCATTTTATAGATTGCATAGTCGAGGCATGAAGAGGTGAAATATCCGGCCTGTGGGTTGCAAACTGCAGGACGCCAGTTGCTCTTCCTCTCCTCTGAGGCCAGGCCTCCCCGCACCTCCAGGCCTGCGGCTCCAGCTTGGGGCAGTGGGCTGATGGTAAGTGGACACAACCAGAAATGTCAGGGCAGACTTTGAGATCAAAAGACTGGCAGCCAGTGGGAGATGAGCACTGGGACTGACCATAGTAAGCTGGTAAAAACACTTCTCATTATCTGCGGATTCCGTGTTTGCCAATTCACCCACTCACTAAAATGTTTCCGTAACCCCAAATCAGTATTCGTGGTGCTTTGGCGGGCGTTTGCAGACATGCGCAGGGTGGCACAAATTTTGAGTCACTCAGCACGCACATTCACAAGTGTCCTTTGGGAGGTATATCTAGTGTCATATTTTTCATATTTCATACTTTTTGTTGGTGACATCACTGTTTAAAATAGCCCCCAAGCAGCGTAATACTGTCTGGTGTTTCTAAGCTGAATAAAGCTGTGATGTGTCTTATGGAGTATTAGATAAGCTTCATTCAGGCATGAGTTATATATTTTTAAAGATTTTATTTATTTGTTCGTGAGAGAGACACAGAGAGAGGCAGAGACATAGAGGGAGAAGTAGGGTCCCTGTGGGGAACCCGATGTGGGACTCGATCCCAGGACCGTGGGATCACAACCTGAACCAAAGGCAGATGCCCAACCACTGAGCCACCCAGGTGCCCCCAGGCACGAGTTATAGTGGATATATTGGATATATATATATGGATATATACATAAATAATCTTTAAACAGAAACATTCACCAAGCAGGGTGATGTATTGATCAGCTGGCAACAACGTAAGAACCTAACAAGGAACCTAACCCTATACTTCCCCTAGGAGCAGCGGTTCCGTATTTAGGAATCCGTCATCTGTGGCAACCTTATAGAGCATAACAACCACAAATAACAAAAATCGACTGTACTTCCCAAGTTTCTCTCATGTATGCAGCCCTCTGCTTTTTGCTCTTGGGGGCAGAAGGACAAACCCTGTCCTCTGCTCTCTCAGGACTCATCATCACCACAGTGACAGATGCCCAAACACTGACAGTGTCTGAACCAGCCCAGGATCCAGGACCAAACCAGTGTGCACTCGCGCAGCAGAACTTCTCGGGCAGTGCTGTCTGTAGAAAAAAGAACAAGAGTCACGGATGTCGTTTTCAATCTTCTAGTGGCCACGTTTACAAAAAAGTAAAAAGGAGGGGCACCTGGTGGCTCAGTGGTTGAGCATCTGCCTTTGGCTCAGGTCGTGATTCCGGGATCCCGGGATTGAGTCCTGCATCAGGCTCCCTGCAGGGAGCCTGCTTCTCCCTCTGCCTGTGTCTCTGCCTCTCTCTGTGTCTCTTATGAATAAATAAATAAAACTTTTTAAAAAAGAGAAACCAGGATACTGCAGTTTAATAATATATATAACCCAATATATGTAAAATATTACCAACACACAATTAATATAAAAATATTAATGAAATGTTTTGCGTTCTCTTTTTTGCACCGTCTTCGAACTCCAGCACGTGTTTGGCACCCACAGCACATCTCAGTTACGACCAGCCGCATTTCAAGTGCTCAGTGTCCACATGGGACCAGTGGCTGCTGTTTGGACATCGTGATTCTAAAGGGCAGGACGTGCCATCCCCAATTACACCCAGAAAAAGGGATCTGTGCACAATGGGTGTTCAGCAAACTCCTTCCGTGACAGTTTGTAGTCAGAAGAGGTTGTAGATACAGCTCAAGCATGGGGGATCTTGGGCAGGTCACTTGATCTGTCCAAGCCTCGGGTATCTAGAAAAAGGGAGTGATGCTAACACCTCCTAATCTTCCTAAGGGAGAATAAGAGGAGACGACAGTGTACAGTGAGACCTCAGTAAACACTGGATGTCACTAATACTATATTTCTGTTACTGGAAGGGTGAACTCAGCAGTCTGTGTCCAGCCTAGTCCTACAGAGGCTCAGAAGATCCATGTATGCACTGGACCCAAAGTCCTAAATATTTAATACTGCATATGAAACTGAAATTCTGATGTTCCAGACCGAAGCAGCCAAACTGGAAACTCAGTAATATTCCACGAGCCACCCCCAGAAAGAATCAGGGGCTAGTCAGGAAATTATTTCCATTTAATGGGGGCGGGGGGAGGGTGCTGGGTCCCCAGGGACCCTGCTGCGTCCCCCTGCTTGGCACCCACGCCGCCTCAGCCCGGTTCCATCTTTTCTGAAGCCAGGCTTTGCTCAGAGTTGGGAAGAGGAGCCAAGGGGGCAAACAGATTTTTCTTCCCTTCCTATAGCCCCACAGCCTCCAGGCCTGGAGCGAGGCTACCGGGGTCTCTCTGTGTAACTTGCTCACTGTTTCTGATCTCTGGGGCTTGGGAGCATAATTTTATGTGAGGACTGGGTTTCTCAACTCCAACTGTGCACGGACTCCATTTAAAGGAAAAAATAATTCATACATTCTAGAGAGTTCAGCTCGGGCCCCCATCGGAGACAACAACAAAATTGAAAGGCTTACTCTACAGCAAAGCATATTATCATTGCAACAAAGAACATGTGTTTAGATGTCGGTTTGAGAATTATTTTTATACTATTGAAATAAAATGTGATTTTTAAAGTTTGTATGGGACTTACGGCTTCCCAAGATTAGGTCTTTAGACGGCAGTTGTCAGAAGTCACTGAGTTAGAGAGAACTGCTGTGTGGAGGTCATCTGGAAAAGGCCAGGGCAGCCTGGAGGAATGGCCCAAGCCACTCCGTCTCATCCATCATGTCACCTCCCAGCCTCAGGGAATGGACACCTGGCTTGGGCCCCTGTGCCCACCCCCAGCCTCTGGGTGGCAACTTGAAGCTAATTCCCACATCGCTAAATCCAGCCCCCTCACTTGGCAGGCCAGCACCTGTCCTCTTGCCTTTGGGGGCAGGGTAGAGTTTTCACCTTTGTTTCCTTTTTCCTCTGGATAAAAATCTCCATGGTGGCAGGTTAACCTTCAAACCAGAACTTTGGAAATATCCTATGTATTAAAGTTACAGAGTCCATTTAAAATTAATGGCAATTTGGGATCCCTGGGTGGTGCAGCGGTTTGGCGCCTGCCTTTGGCCCGGGGCGCGATCCTGGAGACCCGAGATCAAATCCCACGTCGGGCTCCCTGCATGGAGCCTGCTTCTCCCTCTGCTGGTGTCTCTGCCTCTCTCTCTCTCTCTCTCTCTCTCTCTCTCTCTCTGTGACTATCATAAATAAATAAATAAATAAATAAATCTTAAAAAAATAAAATTAATGGCAATTTGCTTACAATACTTTTTCATACAACTTCTAAAATGGGCCCCATCTGCCCCAGCTGTCTCCTTGGTGTGAGGCCCTCACAGCCACGTGGGAAAAGCACGGCTTGGAATGAGCCAGAAGGAAGTGAGCACCCAACTCTGCTGCTGAGACTTGGGACATCACATAGAAGAATCTGCAAGCCTCAGCTTAGCAAACCGTGGAGCACATCGGCCACCCGGAGGGCGAGGGGTAAGTGACATAACCAGGTTATTTGTCCCTGGCACAATAACCACCTACCAAAGGACCCAGTGCAGAATGGAGGCTAAGCGTTCCCCCATGGCTCCTAGAAATCAGGAGGGAGTCCCCTCTCTTTCTGGCTATCCCCAGGGCAAAGCAGCCTGTCTGGATAAAGCAGCACCGAAAAGGATGCTAAATGTCAACTTCTGAGAGAGGGTGGCGGACTGCTCCGATGTGTGCCAGCTGAGTGAGAAGCTACGCTCTCCGCACTTGTCTCAGGTCACATGTACCACCAGCCGTCCAACGTGGCAGCCTGCCGTGCCCCCTCCGCAGAGCCACAGGGGCAGAGATGCAATGGGCCGCGTCTAGGCTGTCAACTCCTCGCATCTCCAGACTCGATGGGCTCCTTCCGTTCACCTGGCCTCCGACGCTGCAAGAGAGGTGGTGAGGGGGGTGCGCTGGGTTAGGTAAACCTCCCCCCTCCTCTCCCAGGCTTAGGCGCAGGCAGCCCTGCATTCAGTGCCTTCGAGAAGGTAGGTACACGGGTGCGGCCGTATGAGCAGCGCTGTCAGGTGGTGGAAGGCGCCCAGAAATCAGGAACAGACACTGCACAGAGGGGCCCTAACTTGTCAGAGGAGCCACCTCCTCCAGGAACCCCCATGCCTGCTCATGTCACACTGAACGTCACCGCAGAGCCAGAGGACTCTCCAGTCCCCCCTCCACGCCCCAGCCACTGCTGGATTTACCTGTCACGCTTTGATAATTCTCTGCTCTTCCACGAACCAACCATGAGACCTGCACTGATGATTTACTCTCTCTCCTCTTCAGTTTTCCCATCCGTGCAAGTGAACGCGATGATGCCTGCTTCTCAGAGATGGGGGGATTACCTGAGCTGACAAGTGAAAGCATGCAACAGAGCCCATGCGTGCTAAGTGTTGGATTAGCTTTTTAAGATCAGGATTGCTAGATAATGTTCACATTTGACACCTGTTTTTTAAAGATTTTATTTATCTATGAGAGACAGAGACACAGGCAGAGGGAGAAGCAGGCTCCATGCACGGAGCCCAATGTGGGACTCGATCCTGGGTCTCCAGGATCACGGCCTGGGCTGAAGGCAGCGCTAAACCGCTGAGCCACCCAGGCTGCCCCGTTTGACATCTTTGTCAAAGGAAAGGGCCTAGCATCTCACTGGGTGTAGTGAGTACCTCTATCTCCCCATATCCCGTGAGGGGGGAGAAATAGTCTCTAACACTCACGCAGGCCAAGACATCTTGATGCCTGCCAGAAGTTCCATGCCACCCGCCGTGGCTACCTGGTGTGTGCGGAGCCTGCACGACTCTCCATGACTGCCCTGGGCCAGCTCTTATCTGAGATGTGTCTAGAGTCCAAGGGAGGTTCTTCCCTCAATTTTTGGTCCTGAAAGCCATCCAACTCCCACAGTTAAAGTAAATCTTGGGGATCCCTGCGTGGCTCAGAGGTTTGGCACCTGCCTTTGGCCCAGGGCGCGATCCTGGAGTCCCGGGATCGAGTCCTGCTTCGGGCTCCAGGCATGGAGCCTGCTTCTCCCTCTGCCTGTCTCTGCCTCTCTCTCTCTCTCTCTGTCTGTCATGAATAAATAAATAATAATTAAAAAATCTTAAAAAAAAAAAAGTAAAACTCACTAGGCTTGAGAGAGGAGCCCTCTCTTCCCTGTGACTGTCTGTAGTTTTCTGACTTTGCACCTCTGAGTAGAAGCCCCGTGGGTTCAGGCTCAGATGCCAGGAGGGCCCAGCTTTTTGTGGTTTGGGGAAGGCTCATCATGCCCTAGAGCCAGGCTTCCTGGCAGGATCTCCCCCATTCTCCCTGGCAACACACTTGCCCAGATTAGGTTTTACTGAGCCCCGAGTGCCCCCCTCGGCAGCGCCCCCTGCTAATGTCAGACTGGTCTCCCTGCCTCTGTCCCTCCCCCTCTCTGCTCCTCTTTCTACACTTGGCCTTCTACAATATCAATCTATGCACATCACCCACCCCTTCTTAAAACCAGCTGATGGCTTCCATGACCCTCGGGTGGAATTCCTAACTCCTTCCCACATTTCAGAAGGTTCTTCTGAGCTTGCCGCTGCTCTTCTGCCCATCGCCCTGCTAATTCCCACCCCAGCTTCAGTTCTCAGTCTAGGTGTCACCTCCTCTGGGAAGTCTTTCCTGATGCACGTCCCACTGCCGTCTAGTCCTTATCCAAGCGTGTACCAAACCTCATGTGCTGAAATGGCCTGTGCACCTGTCTCTCTGAGAGGCTGAACTAACTTCCTCCTCTCCACTTCCCAGTGCCTGGAAAACTGTACAGAATTAATGAGTTCATAGATGTGGGATGACTACTTCTGGAGGCTCTACGCGAAGCTCTCTCAGCACTGGGGCAAGCAGCTCAGAGCTCCCCCCGAGGCCTGTGGCCCAGCAGAGGTCTGTGGTTTTACTGCTAATGGAAATTGGGCTGGCAGATCAAAGGCAATGACTCCTACGGTCCAGACTGCCAGAAGCCAGCACTATCGAAATATCAGTTGAATTGGTAATTCAAAATTAAGTGGGTTAATGATTGACACAGATTCGTAAAACCCAGCCCACCACCTCGCCTCTTGCACAGAGGGCCTTTCCTATTCTGGGTTGTCTGGGAGCACCAGCCTTCCAAACAGGAGTTCATTTAGTGCTAGCCCTGCATCCCCCGGACCACCACCCCCCCACCAGCTTTAAAGGGCCCCTGTTCTCAAAAAGCGCTGCACCAGTCCTGTGAGGTGTCTTAGAAAAGGCTTAGCACCTGAGATCCCCTTTCAGAAATAAAAACTCACAAATTTGAGCCAAGGGAAAAAAGCCTGGTACAACTTTGCACCTGTAATCCATGAGTCACTTGATTAGGAAAATACTCAGCAACAAGTTCATGATTCTCGGTGTGGGGTACAGGAAAGTGTAGGGGGGGTGCGTGTGGAGAGCAAGAAATACCTTCAGCTGCAACAGCTCCCAAATCCCAACCATGATCTAAGTACTCTGGGCCGGCCACATTTTGGAAAATGTCTTTTCCCCTCCTGGTGCTGTATTGGGCTAATCTGAAGGCAGCACATGAACGTGAACAACCGCAGGAGGATTTCAAGGAGGCAGGCAGGGCTTTGTTCAGAAGCTGGGGAGGAGAATGCGATCCTGGGAGGGAGAGATGGGGGGATGTGGGGTCCCACCTGTCAGATGAGGGAGACCCAGCCAGGAGCAACCCTCAGCAAAGCCTCTGGTGGACGTGGACTTGTAAATGCTCTGACAATGCATGGAGAATCTGTAAGAGAAAAAAGTCCTTTGTGCTGGCCCCTCACCCTGTTGGGGGCCTGCTGACCATTGTGCAGAGTTCAAGTCCAGATAAGGCACACAATGCTGGGGGGTCTGGTCTATCCACACCTCCTGGCATGCTCATCAGCGTGATTCTGAGAAGGCTGACCCTGGCTAAGGATGCCTTAGGTGCCTAGGGCGGAGGGACATGTGTAGCCCTGGGGCCCAACTTTAGAGCCTCTATTTCTTCTCCAAAATAGGGCTGATCACCCCTTTCCTTCAGGTGAGGTGAGGATCCAGTAAGATCATTCACATCCAGCAGCTGGCCAAGTGCCCAGCACCGCGGCCATCCCCAGCTCTCCTGAGAGGCAAGCACAACAGTTCTCAATGACTGTGACCCACACGGTCACCCGGGGTCACTCTAGGAATGCTTCCCACTCCCCACACCCCCACCCGCTGCTGTTTGTTTGTTTTAGGCCTTTCTGGAAAAGAGGCTGAGCACCTGGGAAGAGAAGAAGAAGGTGCTTTGTCACATGGGGTCTCAGACCAGGGGGACAGGAGGACAGGCGGGATGGCTCCCTCCCAGATCTCTGTCTGACCCTCCCCCACTTCCCACCTGGGCTTGGATGGAGGGGACATAGGAGGGCCAGGGGGCCAGGGAAGGCCGAGGACCGAAGGCCACCTCCATTCTCCCCCTCACATCCTTTCGCCCACCTTCCCTTCGAGTTTGTTATGAGCAAGAGATCTTGGGCTGCATATTAATAAAACAATGGAATTTTTATTTCTTCTTCTCATAAATTACATAATTCAAACCTTAAAACACCTTTAATGAACAGTGACTGGCCATGTGACACTTAATAAAACTGGGCTCAGGTCAGTTTCTGCTTGACAGGCTACCAGCCGAGAATGTGCCTTACGAGTAAATGATTAAGAGGCGGGGATCTTTCCTGGGCTCTACTATTAAACACTTCAAAGGTTTCCAAAGTCAGATAAAATGAAAAGCAAATGTGTTTCACTGCCTCTCAAATGCCTCAAATGTTTTAGCAGGTGCAAGCAATGAAACCTTCCATGGTGACAGCATTTTAGGGTCTGCAAAGTGCACCCGACTGAATTCTGGGAATTCTGGACTGGCTTCATAAAAATTCATGATCCCCAATGAGGAGAGATGTTCGGTCTTCAGAGCCCATCTACATATGCGGCACAGAAGGAAAATATCTCAGGGTCCTCCAGGTCATGGGTCAGCTTAACCCTTTCTGCTCCAAGAGAGACCCCACCTGCATCCCCAGCTGGAGTGGTCAGTGTTGTGCCAGCCAAACCAGGACGGCGGGGGGTGGGGGGGGGATGGCAAATCTCTGGATTGGCCTAGACTTTCCAAAGGCACATTAGTGCTCAGGTTAAACCCAGGTCCTCTTTTTTTCTGGGCATGAATACATTTTTTTATGTGGTCGAGGAATGCTTCACAGACTATGAGAGCCAGTGGACTTAGTACGGAGAGACGGTGGGATCTGTGCAAATTATTTCACCTCTCTGTAGCCTAGTTTCCTCATCTGTAAGATGGGGACAATCATAGCACCTACCTCACAGGGTTTGTGTGAGGATTAAATGGGTTAACGTCATAGAAGTGCTTAGATCATATAGCCGAATTCAATACATGTTTGCGATTCTTATTGTCCCATTAGGGAAAATGAATACGAAAAGTTAGCGTTCTACAGCTTGGCGATTTGAGCTTTTCATTTAAAATTTGCTGTAACTTAGCTTTATAAGTCATAGTAATCTCTCACATAGACTTGTAATATTTTATAGTTTACAAAGGACGTTCTGAGACGTTACCTCATTCCAACTTTTCAACGGTAAAGCCGTTAAGGCAGGGATGCTCTTCCATGGACCCAGGATGGATTTCCAGCTCTGCTCTGGCTCCCTTCCATAGAGTTGGACCCATCACCGCTCGGACCTCTGAATCTGTGAAATGGGTACAGAGAGGCTCCCTCCGAATCCCAACATATGCCACACTCTAGAACTGGCGCCACCAACATCCGCTGAGTGATCGGAGCTATTGGCTCCATTCTTATCCTATGGTTTTCTTATTTATGAGGAACTCAAATGCACTTCACGTATATCTCCATAATCTTGCAAGCAGTTGTTTATGAGACCTCAACTTTTATTCTTCCCCTTTCATAATGAGGAGGGCAATGAAATGGCATTCCAAGAGTCAATGAGGGAGAACTCCTTAGTTCTTTCCTCAGGGAATAGCTGAGCAGAGATTGTTATCAGAGAACATTCTCCTGATTTCCTGGCACTACAAAATTACTCACCTCCCCCTCAACAATGCCCAGTACTCAGGGCACATCTCCAGAAGACTTTGTAGGCTCGGGGTAATGTGAATTTGGGACACATCTTATGGCTCCTGCACCACACGATGGGTACCCCAAATGCACACTGTCATAAGCATCTCACTGACCAGCCCCAGCCCCCCGCCAGTCAGCACACAGTAGAGATGCCCTTGGACAAAATCACCATCAGTGTTTTGGCTCAGACATCTCTTCTCTCCTTTCCCGACAGAAAGCCTGCTGGAGCCAGCTTGGCCTCTACTCATTCTCCCCACACAACTCTCATTAACTATGCATCCACACCTGTCTCACCATCCGAGTTCAGGACATGATTTTAAGACGTATGTAAAGAAATAATTACCAGGATGTCCTTTGTAGTATTATTTTTAATAGTGGCAAATACAAAACATCTCCAGTGTTCAGCATTAATAAAACTTGGAGCAGCCATATGCTGAAGAACTAAGCAGGCATTTTAGATGAGGCTGGTAGTGACATAAAAAGAAATTCACGTGTCACGCTAAGTTACAAAAAACTCTGTTGTAGTGCTGTAAGTCTAGAACGATTCCTTGTGTGCCAGAAGTACACATTTTTATATGTAAGTACTAAAAGATATGTATGCCTCTTTCTGAGAGCCTGTGAGGATACACATAAGTTGGTTAATCATGTTTACTACTCAGTAATATATTTCAATTTTTTTTTCAATTTTTATTGTCAGTACTGTGATTTCAGATTTAACGTTTTGTTCACTTTTCCTTTTGGTTGGTCCATCTGCATTTTCCGATTTCTCCATGTAAGACCTGATTTTTTTTGTTATATATTTTAAAACGTTACTTTTAATTAAAAAAAAAATACTTAGAGTTTCATACCTGAGAGTAGCTTTGGAATTCATCCAGTCTATTGGCCTTTGTTGCCAGGCCTAGAGAAGTGAGTTACTTCCATGAAGGTCCTCAAGCTATTTGGTGGCAAAGCCATGACCAGAGACCAGGTCCCCTAACTCATCCTCATTCCTTCCAAGAAGTCCCATGATGTCTCCAAGATTTTGATAAATATGGAGGGACCATTTCCATAAAGCCGTCCGCACAGAACCACCTTCCCTCTCAGCGAAACTAAGCATTCCTCAATTGGCTTACAAGCAAACGTGCCTCGCGCTGGATCTGTCTCCACCCCTTACCCCCTGGGAATGGCACCAGTGGCAGGGTTACAAATCAGTGGCACATATCCATGTATGTGCCAGGACCTGGGGTAAAGCGTTACGCCAGATTTCAACACATCATTCTTGTCCAAGCTTCCATTGTTTTCCCGAATGTGGGACCCTGCCCTGCCCTCAGCCTGCTCCACCCCTGCGCTCATCCTGGTCCAGCTACATGGTTAATGAACAACGTGGCCAAATGAATGGGTGGAGATTGTATCAGCTTGTTTCAAACAAAGATTTTTCTTCCCTAAACCACCCTCAGCATTTATGGTTTTCCTTCTCATCCATCATGACTCATTCATTTGCTGATGCTAACATGGAAGGTGGTTGTTCCATTCAATTGCAGTAATTTTCTCATCAAGGAGAAGAAAGAACCGATGTTCCAGGCAGTAACTTTAAGTGAGGCCGAATATCCCAGTGTGACCACAGCGGCAGGTGGGCGAAGGGGAGGATGGCTGGGCTGGAGCTGAGCTTCTGCCAAGACCTCCGAGAGCAAGTTTGAGCTGGTGCTAGCAGCATCCGCCCTCCCAGGGCGTGGTGCTTGCACCTTCACCTCCTCGTGGGGATCCCCAGCAGCCCTCTGCACCTGATCTGCTCAGCTTCCTTTGCAGTGGTGGGGGGGATCAAAAGGTGTGCAGAGAGGCTGGGTGAATTCTCAAGGTCACAGGCTAGTAAGGCCTCCACCCCCTACTCCAGGATTTTTTTCCCCCCTTCTATTAGCCTCAGGGAGAATTTGAATAGTTGTGGGACTCACTGCTCTGACTATCTACAGGAGGCAGAAGGAACACTCTGACCCATTTAGGAATGAGGGCAGAAAAATTAAATCACTGAAAATGTCCGAACCTCAGAAGCTCCAAGCTCGGGGCTTGTACCACAGGCATCACTTGTCTCCCTTCTCCTGTATTCTCCCTTTTAAGCCTCAAATGATCCTAAAGTCTCAGAATTGTCCCTCCTGGGAATCTGTTCCATGGAAATAAAAGCACAGCTACCTAAAGATATGTGTCTACACATGAATGCATAAGGATGTTTAGCACAGTATTGTTCCTTGCAGCCAAAAATAAAAATTAAAAATCAAATGAACTCTCATCCATAGAAGAATGGCCAAAAAATAAAGGTTCATGCCCACTCTGGGTGAACAAGAGCTTCGTTGTCAGATTTGGGAGGGCAGATTTCCATGAGACAGGGGTGAGAGAGAAAAGCAGGTGGCAGGGGGTCATATATATGCATACTTCGTACCTGTGTTTATGTTTACATGTCTTTGTATGATTCTGTGAGCACTGAGAAAGTATAGAGGGACACAAAACAGGCTGCCAGCACAAGTTGGCGGTGGAGGGATTGACAGGAGAAGCAAGTAGAAAAGAAAGTCTGCACTGAAAAGCATAATATGTAATAAGATCTTAAATGTTGGGGCACCTGGGTGGCTCAGCGGTTGAGCATCTGCCTTCGGCTCAGGCCGTGATTCTGGGGTCCTGAGATCGAGTCCCACATCAGGCTCCCCGCAGGCAGCCTGCTTCTCCCTCTGCTTGTGTCTCTGCCTCTCTCTGTGTGCCTCTCATGAATAAATAAATAAAATATTTGCAAAAAATAAGATCTTAAATGTGTGAGCTATACGTGTGTGGGTGCAGATAAACTTTAAAAAAAACAAAAAGATTGAGGTACATTCAGATTTGCTGACTTGTAAAGCCATCAAGTATTCAAAGCAAGACAGGTTGAGAAAAACTTGTAAGGTAGGAGTCCATTTCCATGAAAACAACAAATATGACTCCTCGGTGTGTTCACATGTGTTGGGGATGGGTGTGCGAGGAGAACAGTGTGGAAGGCCTCATGGCCATGAACACTGGCTACTGGCAGAGGGTGGTGTGGGAACAGGTGGCCGAGATGGCTTTTCTTTTTTCGGCTTTGTCTTGTCTGACTTTAAATGTGTTTAAATTTAAAAAAAAAATTTTTTTTTTTTTGTATTCTGAAAAGTATCCAATTGACTGTTTTTAATGCTCCCATGTGCCTATTCTCTGATGGCCTTCCTTGACACATTAAGTGACTCTGTAACCCTCACAGTGGTGTTCTGAGCCTGTGATGGCTGTTCTTGCATGTGGGGAAGGCTTGGGACAGACAGGCACTGTCTGGGGATTCGGGGCTGGGTGGATGGGACCCACCTCCGGCCACCTGGGATCACACTGTCACCCACCCAAGTATCACCCACCCAAACCTTAAGACTGTGGAAGGCTCAGTAGGAAGCACCACTTTCAGAGGAGGCAGATTCGGGGTCCTGAGGGAGTGACTTGGCTCACGTTGTGGAGATTTTGGTCTCTACCAGCCAGCCTGGCTTATCATCATTGTGTTAGATGCTATGCTGGTGAGAAAGCAGGCGAAGTACAGGGCTGACGTGAATTTTAGTTCCTGGGAAGTCTTCACATGGAGGAAAAAGCATGAGTTAGAGTTTTGTCAGACTGGACCCTAACGAGGACGGAAGAGGAGAAGGTGGAGGTTGGGCATCGAGGCCCATGGTCTTTGCCACAGGGGGTCGGTGGGAAGCCTTCCCAGGACTGCTGTGGAGATAGGGCAGGGTCATAGACTCAAGGTCAGGACTTGGGGCTCTGCTCAGGGAGCCCGTCGCCTAGCCGTCCCCCTCGCCTGCCAAGGGTCCTCCGTGGCACACACGGCCATCCGACACGCTGCATGCTTTACTTATTCTACGGTCAGGTTTCCTTTACTGAATTGGAAGGTCTCTGTGGTCACGGCTTCTTGTCTGTTCTGTTCACTGCTATATTCTCGTGACCTAGAACAACACCCATGGAGCTGCCCGACAGTCACTCAACGTGTAAACAAATACACAGTGAATAAGTGAAGACCAGAAATTTGGTGAAAAATTGAAAATATCAATGTTTAACAATGGAGGCGAGGAAGCAAATAGAGTGGGATGTATCCATTTGAAGGGATATTATGCAGCCATCAAAAACGCTTTGGCTCATGGACTGTGCTCCAAACCATTCATAGAAATGACCTCTGAGGATGGGTTTAGCGGAGGTGTGGTACCGTTACCTTCTCCTATCAGGTCATTGTGAACTACCGTTTTACTTTGTATCTCATTTGTTAACTGGAAAAGAAAAACACACCATGTAATATAGAAAAGGGTTTGGATTTTTATTTATTTATTCTTAAGAGACAGAGAGAGAGTGAAAGACAGACAGAGAGACAGATAGGCAGACAGACAGACAGACAGAAGCAGGCCCCTCTCAAGGAGCAGGGAGCCCAATGTGGGACTCAATCCTAGGACCCCGTGATCATGACCTGAATAAAAGGCAGATGCTTTGCCGCTTAGCCACCCAGGGGCCCTAGAGAAGGGTTTGAAGGTTTTTGTAATACATGAAAAAATAAATGTGAAGCAGTGTTCAATTTTTTTAAAAAAATCAATGTACAAACCTTTACGTAGAAAAATTCTATGTGCTTATGTGCCCAGAAAAGGAAGGAGGAAACTTTAACGATGATTGTCTTGTTTTCTTTTTCTGTTTTACATTTTTCTGTTCTTCGAAATTACCTGCCATAAGCATCTAGTCAGCAAACAAAAGCTTTACTTAAAAATACAAAGTAAAAACGAATAAATAAGGATAAAAACGTAATGCAGCCATCTATACTTGACGATGCGAAATACGATGATGTGGAAATAGGAGATGGGAAACAAGAGAAGTTTGGTTTATTTATTTATCTATTTTTTTGATTGTCAGCTCAGACAGCGTCTCCAGGCTGCCGGGAAGGCTGTACCTGCTGTGCAGAAGCCGGTGTCCGAGGGGCCCTTCAGGGTTTTCGGGTCGGGACCGAATCTGCTTCCTCAGCCAGAGGATCCTCGCTGACTTCAAGTCGGTCTTCCTCTGATCTAACTCAATTCCCTCCTGCTTCAAAAGACAGAGCAAAACAAAACGGAGCAGCCGCGACTCTCCAGGGTAATAGGAAGCCCGGCGATGCCCTTGCAGACACCGTCCGCAGGTGGGACAGCGGGACAGCGCTGCGCAGCCCTCGGCCCAGCCCTGCCGGCCCTTCCCCGCTCAAGGTGCGGAATCCGCCTGGCTGCTATGAGCGGGCTTTTCACCCTTGCACATGATCGCTGCCTCCTCTGGCCCCGGGCTGGGAATGTGCATCATTCCCTCAAAAAGGTGCCCCAGACAGAACTCAGGAAGGGACTGGCCGAGGTTACAAGGGCTGAGCGGTTTGCTCCCTGGGCCTGGCGCGCACCCCCTGCCACTGATCTGTCCCTCTGTCAATGACTTAGAAGGCAACACAGAGCCCTGTCATCAGGGCATTTCGATGACAGCCTCGGGGTCTCTCGTTAGCTACGCCCCACGACTCCGATTCCTGGGTCTCCTTACCTTTTGGGGTTCAGGATGGCTGCGTTCACACCGTCCCTTTCTCTTCGTGCCACTTGCCACCGCCATCAGTCGCTAACCGGCCCAGGAGAAGAGCGGCCACTAAGCGGGTTGGCGGTGCTAAGCAGCATCTACACCCTGCCTGCCGGCCCGAGACAATCCGGCGCCCTGAGCCACCCTACCACCTGCACAGGAGGACTGCTGCCCCCACGGACAGGGGGGACAGGACACTTCTGTGAATGGGCAGGTGGACCCCATTCAAATGCAGAGCAGCTGATTTCCGAATGGTCCGGCCAAACCACACACGCGCACGCATGTACACACACGCACACACACAACACAGCTTATTGCAGCATTCAAAAACAGATTTAAAACACATTGATGGAGTTAACAGACTGTGAGAGGGTTTTTTTTTTTAAATAAAATTAATTTGTAAAAGTTTCAAGATGTTAACAAATGATCAATGAGACCGTTTCATAATTGATTTAAAAAATTCATTAGCTACACAGTGTGGCTTTATATTAACTTTTACTTCAGCTTCCAGTTGAGCTTTTGTTGCACTTGAGTGGATCCAGGAAAGAGGAATTCCCGTGGTTGCTTGGGTTTGAACCTCATCCTGGAGGCCCACCCATTGCTTCAAGGCTTTGGGGCCAGGATATTGACCCTGGAATCAGGTTTAGTTGCCTCTCATGCCAGTGAGGAGGTGGGGGTGGAGAGGGGGCTTTTGTAGAAGACTCGGGGAGTCCTCTAGTGCCACCCAAGCCTGCCTCATCTTCCCCAAAGTGTAGCCCCCTACACACACTCCCCAAGTCCATCTCTCCCCTACATGGGTACAGGGCTGTCCTCAGCTTCCAGCCTATTTCACAATATTCCCATGTCGACCCCTTCTCATTTGTCCACCCACCCATCTTCTATCTATGCATGTATTCATCCAGTATTCACTGAATGCCCAGTAAATGCCAGGTACTTTGCTGGATAATGGAAATTTCACTCACTACTTCTCTCTTCTCTCTTGATTATTTCTCAAAAAAGAGGACAGAAGCAGGAGCGCAGAGGTCTCAGTAGAAAGTGGGTTGCCAGTGGTTACCAGTGACTTCCAGGACTTCCTGTCCTTTGGAAGGAAATTCTGGGAGGCCAGTCTGCAGGCTTCTTTGGGGTTTTGATAGTGAAGCCTCCATCGCCCATCACTCTCTCCTCACTTTCCCATGTTGCTTTATTTTCCTTCATGGCAGTTGCTATCCTTGACATGCCCTACATTTAGCTGACTTCTCTTTTATCATCTCTCTCCCCACTACCAAAATGTAAGTGTCAGACAGGTAGAGATTTTGTTTTGTTCGCTGTGGTTTCCCTGGTGGCCAGATCCATGTCTGGCACGTGGTTTGAACTCAAAAATATTTGGTTTGGGTGGATGGATGAGAGGATGGATGGATGTATGGATGATGAATGGATCAACAGATGGATGGAAAACAGATATGGATCCTGCCCTTGTAGAGTTTTGGGTTTTACGAAAAAGACTATGGATTTAAGAGTCACAAATGAAATCAATATAAAATTGCAATTCCATCAAATGCCAGAAAGAATGATAATCCAGCTTCAGTGAAGAATTTAACAAAGGGCTTTGACCTGGTCTGGGTAGATGGGGCCCTCACTCTGAGGAAGTGCTTCCCCCTCTCTAAGAATAACTGCCAAGATACGTGGGATTGCAAAACAAGATTGAAAATAGAATTTTAGCCAAAATTCTGGTGCCAGCGGGGGAGAGGGTTTTCTTGAGACTTAAACAGAACTTTTCAGGACCTAGAAATCAATTGAGTACCTCATCTTCTCCTGGTGCCCTTTCAGTGAAGCCTAAGAGAAAGAGAAGAGCACTCACAATAGCATCAACTTCCTTGGTTCAGATCTTTGCTTTGCTACTTTCCACCTGTGTGACCTTAGGATACTTTACCCCCTCAGCCCCAATTTTGCCATCAGTGGAATTAAAATGATGGCTGTAAAAGTGTTTTCTAACAGAAACCGGAAAGAACTTTATAAATATTTACTGTTTTTTTTTTCTTAATGATTAGTGGTCAATGATTCTCAGAGAAGAGAAAAATGGACAGTTCCACTGGTGCCAATTGTCCATTCACTCAAAAAAAGTAGCTACTGGTTGTTCTCTATGTTCCATCACTGTGCTGAACACAATGAGGCCACAAAGATGAATCCAGTGTGAGCTCTGCCTCCAGATAGACAAAGATAGAGTAAGAGAGATTCATGGACGGTCATGCGCAGATTAGATAGGTCTACCTGGGGGCAGAAAGTGTTCAGAGGGGAGATCATAAGAGGCCAAGAGTATTTTAGCAGAGGGAATCCTAGAGGGCTTCTTGGAAGAGGTGAATCAGAACCTGCTAACCTTAGACCCCAAGGCAGCACATTTCCTAGATTTGCATGGTCTGCACTTGGAGCTGCATTCTCTGCATTTGTGACCTCATCCCTTCAGCTCTTCTCAAAACACAAGCTGAGAGGAGGGGTGGTAATGCAGCAGGCAGGGCCGTTAGCAGCTGCTTTAGGTGTCCTGTGTCATGGTCCCTCGGGCTGTGTCTGATTTCATCTTGGATTTCACCAAAAGCAGTGGGCAGTTCTATGCATGCTGGCAAAGTCCTACCTCCAGGGCATTCTTAGTGCTTCCACCTTTTCTGCTTTTGAATCTTCAAAGTCAGAGGGTCCTATTGAGCCCACCTGCAGCTACAGTGTGGAACTGGAGGAGAGGAAGCACCACTGGGCCAGCCTTTAAGCAACCAAGGAATGAACCTGTGGATGAGTTCTCCACAGTCCCGTCCCATGGCCCCCGAGTTCTGGGAGGCAGGCAGGGTTCAGGGGGCTCAGGAAGTTGAGCCCTCATTACCCTATGGCAGCCACCTCAATAACAGCCTTCATGCTGATTTTCTCACCCCCGTTTCACTTTCCCTAGACTCTCGCTTGTGCTTCTTGGGAAGCACTCAATAACTGTCTGTTGTCATCACCGTGATTAGATGATTGGAATTTGTGTCAGGGTATTGTAATTTGTGCAATGCTGCTGTAACCAAAACACACCAAAATCTCAGTGGCTGAGCATAGCAGACGTTTACTTCTGGATCATATTTCATGTCTATCTGGATTAGCAGGCGGTCTGTTCTGCATTCTCCTCCCTTGGGGACCCAGAGCAATAGAGCCCTTCTCTGGGGAACATGCCAGCCTGCAGCAGGTAGGAGGAAAAGTGGCAAGTCAAGCACTCCATCTTAAAAGCTCTCCCAGGAAGGGACTCACAGCCCTTCTGTCCACATCCCACTGGCCAAAGCAAGTTGCTCATTCTTGCCCAACTTCATCAGGGATGGAAAGACAACCCACACTTGTGATTAGAAGGAGGAAAACAGGACTGTAGGTGGACAGCCCTAAGGCCTACCATGTTATTCTCCCCCAAAACAGCCCAACTCTGTGCCCAGTGCTGGGCTGGCAGCCCTGGAGGTGGAACAGAGACAGTGCATAAGGGAGAGGACACAGGCTCTGGCCTCAGGGTTCCCAGAGCCTGCTCCCTCTTTCTCTTTTTTTATTTTTTAAAATATTTATTTATTTATTTGAGAGAGAGCATGAGCATGGGGGGAGGGAGAGAGAGAGAATCTCCAGCAGACTCCCTGCTGAGCACAGAGCTGGATGAGGGACTTGATCCCAGGACCCTGAGATCATGACCTGAGCCAAAACCAAGACACTTAACCAACTAGGTGCCCCAGGCACCCCAATTGCTCCCTTGTTGTTGCCTTCTGGCCCTCATGCCTGCTGCTGCTTCTGCCTGGACCCCTCTTCTCACCCACTGAAACCCTGCCTCTAATTCATTCTGCAGGGCTCAGACCAAACATTACCCTCTCAACATTACCCTCTCCTGGAGCTGTCCCCCAACAACTATCCACACAGGGGTCCCTGCTTTTATTCTCTCAATGCCCTCTATTCTTTTCCATCACAGAACTTACCACATTTGTCATCATACATTTATTTTTGTGCAGGATTTTTTTGGCAGCACCACTGCCCGCCCAGACTATAAGCGCCATAAAAACTGAGATCACATCTATGTTTCCATAATCTTATTTTTGGCACCTAGCAGAGGGCTGCACACATAGTAAATACATTTTTATCAAAATAATTAGCATATTAGGAAGGCAAGAAATACATGGGATGACCATGTCATTCCAATGGAAATTAAGGGAATATAATAATCCCTTTATATTTGTATCCTGCTTTAAATTCATACTGCCTTTTGCCAAGCACAAAGGTAGGTGTGAAAACTCTATGGAACCCAGGGGCGCCTGGGCAGCTCAGTCAGTTAAGTGTCTGACTTTTGATTTTCAATCAGATCATGATCTTATGGTTGTGGATGGAGCCCTACCCCAGGCTCTACGCTCAATGCAGAGTCTGCTTCAGATTTTCCCTCCCTCTACCTCCCATTCTCTTTCTCTCAAATGAATAAATACAAAAATTAAAAAATTAAAAAAAATACCTCTCTGGAACCCAGCTCACCCCCACACTACTTACTCCTCTTTCCTGTAGTTGTGGTTACTGCCTCAACATCCCTGATACCACGACAAGGGTTTTTATCCTTATTTTAGAGATGAGGCGTCTCAGAGAGGGACAGTGACCTGCTTTAGGTCACCTGGCGAGTATTCCGATTTGAGATCCTAAACTTTTTCCTCTTTATAACCTTTCCAAACATAGACTCTCACCAAATGTTCGGCACCTGAGCTGGTTGGTTAAATGTGGTCGCTGCTAAGTTTGAGTCCGAAGATCAACCAGAATGACTAAGGAGTATTGCAAATGAATGGAGCTCATGATCTAGGTTGATTTTTTTTTTTTTTTCAGCAGACTTCCATTTCTTCTTCTGGGAAAAGGTGTAGAGCTGGAAAGGACACAGGGTTTCTGGAAGGAAAGGTCCAGAATCTTTAGTGTTTGCCCCACAGCCCTGCCTTATGGTTTTATCTTCATGGCTGAATTTGGTCAGCTTCATGTCTTTGCCAAGTGTGACAAGGCCAACTCACCCTGCCGGTGGCTTGAGGATCTTCTTTGAGGAAGAGCACAGAGGAAGGGCATCTGGTAACCCTGGGATTCCCCACCTGATGTAGACGAAGTGCCAAGTCAGCCCCAGACGCTGCTCAGAACCCTCTGAGGGATCCAGAGAGTCTCAGGGAGATGATCCTCTTACTCTGGAGATGGAGCTGAGTCTGAGCCTTACAGTTCATCCTCAGCCACGAGAACAAATTCCTAGCTCACAACAGAAACTCAACTCAAATTGGCTTGAGGGAGGAATATAAGGGAAATTTTGTCTTATATCCCTGAAAAATCCCAGAGTAAGGCTGGATACAGTTCCTCCAGAGACTGTCTCTCCTCCTCTCTGTTTGGTCTGCGACAGGAAGGCCTTCTGCATTGGGTGGCCTCTGCCATGCCTCCGAGGTCTGAGTCCACTGCAAGAGGAGCACAGCTTTCTAGATCCTTCTGGACACAGCCCCAGGATTTTGCTCTGACTCATTCTGAGAGGCCTCCTTGAGGCCAGAAGGATGGGATGCTCTGATTGGTCAGTTCTGGTCACATGGTCCCTGGTGCTTGGGTGCTGGGACCAACTCCTACCACACCATATGAACTCAGAGCCAAGGAGCCAAGCTTCTGCACCGAACGTCGGAGGCTGTTGCTGCAAGAATGGGAACTGGCTGCGCAGCAGGACAAAGCAAATGTTCACCACAAAGAACTGTTATTATTCTTGTGCTCTGAAAAATGAGACAATTGAGGTCCAGAAAGTTTAAATAATTTGCCCCAAACATAGAGATTTGGGAGAAATCATCTGCATTGTTTAACTGGCATGCTCCAAAGAGCATGATGTTGGATCACTTGCTGCTGTGTCCTGAAAAGTCACCATTTCTGTCTGCATTTTTGGAAGACAGGTTCTAAGAAGGACGCTTGTAATTCAGGAGGCTTTAGCCCGAACAACCACACCATCTGCCCTGTGGCCTACAGTAAGCCCCCCATCCTTCTCATGAATGGAGCTCAGAGTCATCCTCCCTCTAACCACCCCCCTCCCTTTATTTTACTTTTTACTTTTAATGGGTTGGAATTGAAACATTTATTGTAGTAACTATTAGTTTCAAGGCAAAATTGTAATTGCTCCTAGATCCACTCACTGATTTCAAGAGCGCTTTAACCTTTAACTTTCTCAGTACAAAAGGAGGCTTGCTGTGCGGTGAATCTAACAAGACCATCATTTATCCCTGGCAGAGTTCATTAGTCAATCGTAACAGTTTAATTATTAGCATTTTAATGCCTGAGCATTTAGCTTGACAGAACAACAAGCTTTGGCGTACAGAACAAGACTTCTTAAATGGAGCTGAATTAACCCACACAATTGTTTGTATTGTGTATTATTAAAACAAGATGATTAAGATTCAAGAAACAAATAGTTCTATATAGTTAGCCAACAAACCAGCGCTGGGCTTCACAGTATCGAGAACATGCTTTCTTTCTCAGCTGGAATTTTGAATTTTAAAATCTTTGGTATATTTTTCCTGCTCCAAATTATAAGCTAACATGATATAAAGAAGATCCACCTCAGTCCACTGACTCTAATAACAAAACTGGAGACCCAAGGAGGAAGCCTAGGAATAGTTTGAGTGGCCCAAGTTGGGAATCCTACTATTAAACATGCCTGTGGGCAAAATGCCAGATGGATGGATGAATCACCTAGAGGGTTCTTTGGGCTGCACCTCCAGAGTCGGACGTTCTAATCATTCTAATCATACAGAGTGACTTCTTGAGTTTGTTTGTTTGTTTTTTTTTAACTCCCCAGGTCATTCTAACATGCAGTCAGAGTTAGGAAGCAGACCCTATCTCCCTAAGATGAGGTGGATCACTTAACCATATTTGTCAAATAAGAATAAGTCTTCCCAATGTTCACAGCAGCTCTATTCACAATAGCCAAAAAGGAAAAACAATGCAGATGTCCATCAGCAGGTGAATGGATAAACAAGATGTGATGTATGCATACAATAGAATGTTATTCAACCTTAAAAAGGAATGAAAATGTATACACACTGCAGCATAGGTGTAAAACTTGAAGACAACATACTAAGTGAAAGAAGCCAGATACAAAAGAAAAAGTATGATTTTACTCCCATGAGGTCCCTAGGAGAGTCAAATTCATAGAGACACAATATAGGTCAGAGGTTACCAGGGCCCTGGGGAAGGGGAAAATGAGTATTTAGTGTCTAATGGATATAGAGCTTTTGTTTGGGATGATGAAAAAGTTCTGGAGATGGATAGTGGTGATGGTTGCACAATGTTGTAAATACACTTAATGCCACTGAACTTTACACTTAAAATGGTAAAAATGGTAAAATTTATGTTATGTATGCTTTGTCACAGTAAGAAATGGGGGAAAAAAAAGCATGCTATATTCACATTGTAGAATCAATGTGTGTCATCAAATGAGATTGTGGATAGAAGCCTTTTGTAAGCTTAAAATGGTGTACACATTTAAAGTGGTAGTAATAGTCTTTAATTATTTGTTTTAATCATATTGTTTTAATAAGAGGCTACAATATAAACAGCTGAGAAGGTTAATTAATAATGTCAAACCTAAACGAGTATAATTAATGTCACTCAGCAAAGGCCTTCACTAGACTCAAAACATATTTTCTCCTGGGGGTAATCGTGGCCTGATTTTTCTAAATAGTTTCTCCTGTGACTGGGAAGCAGGGTCTAGTAGAGAAAATGGGAAGAGATGGAAAGTCTTGCATTTTTCATTTGAGGCTAGATATTCATAGCTCAGTCTCACATGGCGTCAGGGGCACAAGTGTCCTGGCCTCTTAGAAGAGGAAGTCTGCAAGCCCTGGAATGGCCTTTCCTAGGACAGACTGAAATGGACAACGTGCAACAAGCAACCATTGTAAGAGCCAGCACTAACTGAATCTTTCCTAAATGCCAGGCTTCTGATGGAAATAATAGTTGGGGGTTGTTGGAAGGATGAAGGGGCAGAGAAGCAGTGGGAGACCTCCTCCCAGGGCCACGCAAAAACAAAATCAAAATTCCAAAGAATTTTCTACTACTTCTTTACTTCTGATTCAAGCAATACAATCTGACCCAGAGACTCTGGATTGTAGGGATCAGGTCCTGACTTCTGGACTATGAAGATGTCACTTGCCCCTCAGCAAATGAAGAGAATCCCTCTTGCTCCCACCCTCCCTCCAGATTCTCCTTAGAAAGTGACTTTGGTTCCGGGCTGACACCCAGACCAATAGGCAGTAGAGGTTCTAACAAACTAACCGTCTGACCGTCTGACTCACCGTCTGACTCACCGTCTGACATGGCTAGTCGTTTTGGCTGAGTCTCCTAAAGCACAAGGAGGAACCAAGTCCCACCTAGGTTTTAATTTTATCTTGGTAATGTCCCCATCTCCCATTTATGAATGGGCAACAGAACTTTCTGGAAAAGTTCTTCAAGGCAAACTAGTTGCAAAATGAACCCAATAAGCAGAATTGGGATGTAGGCATCACATACAGTGATTTTTCCCCTATTTTCAGTTGCCAACTTTCTCACCAATGTTTATCTATGGAATGACCGTGGGAGGGGTCATTCTTTCCACTAATCCTAACAACACCGGTGGGCTATTCTTAGTACTGACTGAATTGTGTGCCATAGAGTATTCTCCAGGATGCCCTTAGACCATTAGTTATTGAAGTTCAGGTTCATGAAGTTGGATAGAGGGTTTCCTGCTTATGACTGGAGTTACCATATTTCATGACCAGTATTTGAAAAGATCAAAACCCATGTAGCCAGTCTCTTAAAATTCCATCAGCTCTCAACAGGCTGCATTAATGGAGAAGAAGTTAATGCAGATGTTCCCTCTTTTGTCAACTCTAGAATGTATCCTCCTCTTCCTCCTCCTCCTCCTTGAGCACATATGAAGCCTGCACTCCATGAAAATAAGAAGAAAATACATTTCTTCCTTATGGGAAGTGCCCAGGTCCCAAGTGTGCTGGCTTCCTAAGTAAGGTTTGTCAAGAGCAAATCATGGGAACGGGGATAGTTTCCTGAGAGTTCACTGTTCTATTTTCAGGATCTAGGGGAATGATTGGCAATGTGTATGTACTCAGTAAAAATATATTTAATAATAAAACCCACCTTATCTCTCATTTCTGAGGATCCCTATAAGGATGTACAGATGGAGCAAAGAAGCTGGGAAAGGAAAGATCCCAATGTACAAAAAGAGAGCCACTCTGAGGAATTGGAGAAAATGCTGTCCTAAGAAACTAGTACCACAAGAAGTAGAAGAATTTCAGGAACATTCTCTTTGTATTTTCAACACTATATCAAGAAAAGCTGATAATTTAAAAAGAATATCAGGGATCAGGAAATTCTATAAAATGATGAGAAGCACATTCAATTCACACAATTTGCTGAATTGAAACCAACAAATAGCAGCTTGAATACTTTTAAATTTTTAAGTCAATGAAATACATAATAAGGTCAAGAAATTTTCCCAGAATAAAGAGATGTGCATTTTAAAAGGAAAGAATTTTTTAAAAAATGATTCAGTAGATTCAATTACCATTTATCAGGAAAGTCAATGGAGATAGTAAAAAGATGGAAGATACAATAATCTAACAATAGAAGAAAATTTTATGAAACTTAAGAAAAAGAATGTCTTTAGATCCAAAGTGCTCCCTGAAAGTCAGACAATATTAATTAAAACAGAGGCTATATAGAAATATTCCAGAAATCATGTTTTAGTCTTAGGTAAGGGAAATTCTATAATCCTACCCAAGAAAGGAAAACCTATCTGGCCTCAGAATTATCCTCAGCAATATAAAGCAAAAAGACCATATTGTATTAGCCACTGAGGTTTTTATTTTCTTCTGGGGAAAAAAAGTAAGAAATAATGTACAAAATTTAAAGTTCACAAATATGGGCAGCCCCAGTGGCTCAGAGGTTTAGCACCACCTTCAGCCTGGGGTGTGATCCTGGAGACCCAGGATCGAGTCCCACGTTGGGCTCCCTGCATGAAGCCTGCTTCTCCCTCTGCCTGCCTCTCCCTCTGCTTGTGTCTCTGCCTCTCTCTCACTCTCTCTCTCTCTCTCTGTCTCCCATGAATAAATAAATAAAATATTTAACAAATAAGTATTACCTTTAAAAAAATTAAAGTTCACAAATAATGAGTATGTGGCTCAATGAATTTTTGAAAGGAAAACACCCATATAATCAACACCTAGTTAAGAACCAGGACATGATCATCAGCCTGGAACCCTTGTTATGCCCTAACAATCACTTCATACCCTAAAGAGTAACCACTATCCTAAATTTTAACAACAAAGGGTAGTTTAGCTTATTTTAGAATTTTATTTAGATGGAGTCATTCTATGCATAGTCTTCCGTGTACAGCTTATTTTGTTCAACATTATGTTTCTGCATATAATTATGGGTTTTTTTTCATCTTCATTACCACATTCCATTGCATGAACAGTTTGCAATTTATCCATTCTACTGCTGGTGGACATTTCATTAATGAATATTAATTGTTTTTTGGTGAACATACATATGCATTTCTGTAGGTATATACCTACAGGTGGAATTGCTACATCACAGATAGGTGTACATTTAATGAATATGGCCAAATCACTTTTTCTAAAGTGACTACAGCAATTTACATTCCTCTCAGCAGAGTGTGAGGGTTCCAGTTGCTCCACATCCTTCCAACACTTGGTATATCTGTCTTTAAACTTAGTCATTCTGGCAAGTTTGTAGTGGTATCACATTGTGATTTTAATTTGCATTTCCCTGATGACTAATGAAGTTTAAAACATTTTTATATGTGCATTGTCATTTGAATATCCTCTTTTTGAAGTGTCTGTACAAGTTTCTTACCCATAATACTCCTTGTTTTAATTACTGTTGTTTTATAATGTCTTGATATTTGGTAATGTAACCCTTCACTTTTATTTTTCTTCTCCAAGATTGCCTTGGCTTTTCTTGCTTTTAAGTTTCCATATAATTTTAGAATAAATTTATTGATTCCACAAAAAAATAAAAGCTTTCTAGGATTTGTTTGGGATGACATTTAATCTCCAGATGAATTTTGGGAGAATCAACATCTTTATAATACAGAGTTTTCCAATCCATGAACATAGTATACCCTTCGTTTCCTAGGTCTTCTTTAATTTTTTTCAATAATGTGTTGTAGTATTTCTTCATACCTTTTGTTAGATTCATTTCTAGGTATGTGATATTTTCTGAATGTGGCATTACCACAAGGAATGATAGACAAATCAATGGAGGTTCTATTCTATTCTGGAATGTTAAAAATGTTTTATATCTTAATCTGAGTGTTTACACACATGTGTACAATTGTACACATCTAACTATACTCAATATATTTCATCTATTTTCTCTATGTTTGATTTACCACAAAAAACCAGTATGAAAAGAAAAATATTCAAAAGATACAGTAGATAACTTGGAAAAAATTACTAATAATAAAAATGTAAATTGCAACAAGGTATGATGATTTTTGACAGATCAGCACAAAGTTTTCCTCTTTTTGATGATATTACCAGATACTTTTATATACTACTATATATAAAAGTATAAATTAATATAAACTTACTGGAGAGCAACTTCACAAAAGATTGAAAAATGTCCATGCAAGTCCACTAGAAATTCCACTTTCTATATATTTTGAAGAATATATCACATTCTTATTTAAAGAACATATCATAGCACAAATTTAGCTACTAGGATGTTTGCTGTAAAACTATCTGTGATAACAAAATATCCAAATCTATCTAATAATAGGTAATTAATAAAATAAACTATGATATACAACAATGAAATAATATCAATCACTAAAATTGATGACATAGAAGAAAGAAAAATTAGTGATATAGGAAAGTGTTCTTAATACAGTATTTGGTAAAAGAAAGTAATCCACAATAGATCATTTGAGAAGTTCCAAGTTTGAGTCTTTAAATTTAAATATATATATAAAATCACAAGAAAAAAATTGTGTGAGCTGATGATAATTTATTGTGGTGATTATTTCACAATATATAACTATGTTGCATCATACTATATACCTTAAACTTACACTATTTTATAAATCAACTATATCTAAACAAAACTGGAAGAAAATATATATGTTTTATATATTTATAGAAAAATATGTTTTTATATATGTATGTATATACATATACATATATATATATATATATATATATATATATATATATATATAAAGAGACTAGAAGGATATACAACTAAATGTCAGCAGTGACTTTCTATGTATTGAGATCATGGGTGATATTTTCATTTCTTCTTATGTCTTCACTTTTTCTGTTTAACAATGTACATGTATCACTCTTGTACTAATAAAAAATGGTATTTTTTAAAAGATTTTATTTATTTATTCATTCATGAGAGACACACAGAGAGAGGCAGAGACATAGGCAGAGGGAGAAGCAGGCTTCCTGCGGGGAGCTCCACGCGGGACTCCATCCCAGGAACCCAGGATCACAACCTGAGCCAAAGGCAGACACTCAACCACTGAGCTACCCAGGCATTCCAGAAAGTGTATTTTAAGAAATTATAAAATAAAATGGTAGGCACAGCCTATTCTAATACATTTGAAAATGTCAATGAATAAAAAACTATTCTGCCAATAAGAAATAGAAATTGACTATTGACTAAAGAAAAATATATTTATATTTAATTATATTTAATTATATATTATATATACACACAGAGAGAGAGAAACACATCAGAATTTTATCAGGATTGCGGGCAACTTCTTTCCTTTTTAACATCCATCTTTAGTTTTCAGGTTTCCTCCAGTAAATATGTATTCATTTTATAATCTGAAAAAAAAAAAACCTTGCAACTGAGGGGAAAACAGAGGAAGAGCAGAAGCACCCTGTGCAGTTGGAGGACTGGCCTTTGTGTAGGATGGTAGACACCTTGCAGAGCTCTGGACACAAATACATAATCACCATCGGTACTCAAACGCAGTCCAATGCCTACACACCCTCCCTGCAGATTTCATGCACATCCTCTCAAACTTCACAGCCCAGGGAGGTAGACATTCCTTTTCAGAATTTTGTAGGTGAGCAAACTCAGCCCCAACACGATAGTCACTTACTCAAAAAGGCCAGGGACATATAAAGGGGAAGGGGGGATTTGAACCCTGGTTGACCCACTTTCAAAGTCCATGCTGTTTTCACTACATGAATACTTTCCTATTATCATATCACAACCAAGACCACCAAAAAGTTGTTATAAACTCTAAAGCCACGGTGCACGGGGCCTCCTTCAAGATAAATACAATCTGTTTGGAATGTACCAGCTTTATTGAAAAATATTACTGAAATCAAAGCATTTTGCACTACTTTATTCATTATTTTTATGGTACTCCAGGATTTTTGTGGGATTTGTTTTTCATTTCACTTCTGTAAGCCTGCCAATGCTTTAAAGCAATATTTCAACTGAAGGGGGAAAGAAACCAGTTTTCCCAGAAAAAAACACTCAACAGTGTTTTCCATCCTTTGCATCTTTTCCTATGGTTTTGGGAAATCCTTCCCACCTCCCTCCTCGTCCCTCTCCTCAACTCTCATAAAGTGCAAATTTAATACTCAAGCTACTGTTGAAAACCCGCCCCCCCAATGTTTAATAGAAATTAAGCTTGCAGTTGCAAAGTTTTGAAACGTTTACATCACCAGCAGTTCCACCTACGATGCCACAAATCACTCTGATGCAAAGATAACCAAAAGGCAAGCTCTGTAGGGCCGGAGACTTCACAGACTCCGTTGCCTTAAGAGATGACAAAGCATTGTAGGGAGGGGTCTTCTGGGATGTGAGAAGCCAAGCCAGGCCTCTGACATGGAAACAGACGGCTTCACTCTCACTCCTCTGACAGACACTGTGTTTTCCATAGGCACCATGTTCTGCTGGCCCTTGCGGGCCTTACACAAGTTTGGTTTAGGGCAGGTCAATTTAGGTAGTGAATTTTATTCTGCTTATGTTGAGCGATGCTGTACTACTGTGGCTTGAGACGGGGTTCCCGGGGACTCTAGGGAAGCCTTAGGGGCCAGGGGGGCTATGGAAGGGGGCAGAGCCCAAGGTGAGGATTCTTTGTATACAACCCACCCCTCACTTCAACCACTGTAGCTCTGCTAGGATCTGTTTTGTGTATTTGTTCCCCATCAATGTTATTTTGAATGAAAGCCAATGTGACTTAAAAAAAAAGTTTGAAAAGAATCCCTGCTTTACTGCACTGAAACACAGCAGAAAAGGAACAGGAGCTTCTCTGCTCATCAGAACACTGAAAGAACAGAAGCAGGGAAGCCTGGGTAGCTCAGTCGGTTAAGTGTCTGCCTTTGGCTCAAGTCATGATCCCAGGGTCCTGGGATCCAGCCCCGTGTAGGGCTCCCTCTCCTGCTCCCGCTGCTTGTGCTCTCTCTTTGTGTCAAATAAATAAAAGCTTTAAAGAAAATAAAAACAATGAAAGCATTTTCTTTCAATCTGCAAATGCCCAGAATGACCCTCTTTGGCCTAACCTCCTCTTTTAATAGCTGAGGAAATTGCAGGCCAGAGCAAGGGAGAGGGACAAACCCAAGGTCCCAGAGATGTCTCAGCGAATGCTATAGCAAAATTTAGTGTCGGAGTAGCTTGTCCAGCCAAGAAAACTCAGTCTCAGGCTTTTAGGGAGCAAATCATGTTGCCAAAATACATTTATTTACTTAAGGCCTGCTTCTTTTCAAAACCAGAAATAAGTAGGAGTAACAACCTGAGAGTGAATATTATTATTGAAAGTTGAAATTAATTTTGAACTTCCTACCACCCTGGGTGAAAAGAGAAACCCAGTGTTCCATAGTTCTTATGGATGAGGAAACATCAATCCTTTTTACAGAAGACAATTTCATGAAGAAATGTTCTTACTTAAACTTATAGAGGAAAAGAGTGGTGCTCTTTTTTGGATAGAATAAACCAATAAGTCCTAAGATGCTAACTTTCCCGTCTAGACTGACTTCTTTGGTCAGTTAATGGGTTAACGTGTGAATTCACCCACTGGCCACTTCCATGGACATTATACATGAAATCATTGATTTTGTAAGTTGAGATACTAAAAATTCTTATTTTTCCTTTTCTCATTCTTCAGGGTTACATCTTTTTCTCCAAACTTTGCATTCTGTGTGGCTTGTATCGGCAAACAAGTAGTATGAACTTTTTGAAAGAAGAGCAGAGGGGAAAAGAATAAAAATGTTTGTAATCTGGGGACACTGAGCATTCCATGTGCCATCTCACGAGCTTCACTACCACTATTGATCCCTGCTCTGTGTCACTTCCCGTACTCAGTGAAACCCACCCTGGGTCTCTGTTTATCTTCACTCCACCACAACCCTTTCAAATGGCTACTGGTATCAAAATACAGAAGAGCCAAGGACTCACAGGGCTCCAAAGTTTGCCCTGGTGACAGGGTTCTTCTGTTAAATCCTCCAGCCACTCACTCACTGTAAGCCAGGCACTGATCAAGGTACTCCACGTCCCAAAACAATAGAGATCACTCCACGGCCTTTGGTGGCCTCGGTCTAGTGCCCAGAGACAGGCAGCAGTCAACACACAAAAGAGACAAAAAAGAACAACAAACAAACAAGAAAATCACAGACTGTCACAAGCTGAGGAGGAAACACACCAGGAGCACTGATGGAGGGTCATTGGAATTAGGAGGAAAGGGCATGGGGCTTTCTGCTGGGGATCAGGTGAGGCTTCTCTGAGAGGTGACAGTTGAGCTGAACCTAGAAGATGAGAGGCAGCTGGGGAGTCAAGCTCCAGGTAGAACCAGCAGAGCCCGGACCTGCACCAGGCAGTTCAGCAGGTCTTGGGCCACCTCTTGTCTGATTGCTCTGACAACCCCACCAGGTCAGCAGCTTCTTGCATCTCACAGGCGTGAACACTGGGGCTCAGAGAGGTGAAGTGAGTTGATCTACACCACACAGCCAATAGCAGTGGTGCAAGATTCTAATCCAAGAACATCTGGCCCATGGGGCAGCCTGGGTGGCTCAGTGGTTTAGCGCCGCCTTCAGCCCTGGGTGTGACCCGGGATCAAGTCTCACATCAGGCTCCCTGCATGGAGCCTGCTTCTCCCTCTGCCTGTGTCTCTACCTCTCTCTCTCTCTGTGTGTCTCTCATGAATAAATAAATAAAATATTTTTTTAAAAAAAGAACATCTGGCCCAAATCTCTGCTCTTAGCATTGATTTCATTTGATTTGACTCACTGAAATATCAGCTACTACCACTGGCAACTCAACTGACACTGGGTCAGTTAGTTAACTAGTTAGTTGTCTATCCATTCTGAGTCATCCTCAGCCTCATTCCAGAGAGGGCTTGAACCCCTACATTCTCTGTACTCGCTGGGCTCTCTAGACTCCCCTTCAAATGGAGTCTCCTGCTCCAACCGGATTGGTGGTACAGAAATGCCATGAGAATGTCTTCTCAGGGTTTGTGTTCGGACTGTTAGAGAACCTCTCACAGACAAGGAACCTTCTCAGCCTCTGTCGGGTATTCCCCTTGGATGCTGTCATTCAGTGTTCCAAAGGTCCTACGGATACGGATCAACCCTCCTTTTATCAGGCCAAACACCAAGCAAAAAAGCAAAGATCCTCCCACCTCCTCTGGTGATGCAGCAAACATCCCCTGGAGAATCGAGGAGGCATGTGTGCTCTGCTCCTCTGCCCGTCTCTGCTGCCATCATTATGAACAAGGGTGGAGGTCACCATGGAAGCATCCCTTCGTGCCCTCTCAGCCCTGACTTGAGCTCCACGGGGGTGAAAGCAGCCCGGAGTGGCAGAAAAGGCTCTTTCTAACCCCGTGGCTCATTCCCAAGCCTGCTGGTTGATGAAACCCATTGCAACGACTCCAATGGAGTACAGGAAGATGGGTCACTCCCTGAATGACCACATCTGCCGAAAATAGGTATGTTACATCATCGCCACCCAGGACTTGACTCTTACTCAACCAGGTGTGCAATTTGGGGGTTTTTCTAAGTAATCTGCCAGCTGAAAAAAGAGGCTGCCATGCAGGGAGCCCTCATTAGCTCAGAATAACAGTCACACGTGTTCAGTCTTACCAACCACTAGGTACCACTCTCGGCTTTTCACCATATGAAGTCCGTAATCCCCCCAGCAGCTTGGCTGGAGTGGGAGGCAGGTGTTGTCATCATCACTATCTATCTTCCGGATCAGGACCCCAAGGCATCCCTTGCATCCCTTGTGGGAGGTCTCCAGCTGGAAAGGGGTAGGGACTGGATTCAAGATGCTGACTTTGCTCTGCTGGGTCTTATGCAATGAAACCGCTTTTCCAAGCCACACGAGGTTTTACGCCTAAGTCAGAACCTCGTATCCAGCTGTCATTATGGACAAACATGGAAAGGTGGAAAAGCTGGCGATGACATTAGCAAGCTGTTCTCAGATTCCGGTTTCACTTTGAAATGTGCGAAAACCATGCATGACAAAAAATATATATTTATTTTTTAAGAGAGGAGGCTGGGCATGGGTAGGCGAGATCGGAGATGAGGTTCGAAGTCTTCAATCACAGGATCTGAATTAGCCGCTGCCTGTGACGAGTCAACCCCCGGCTCTGGTGGCCCTGTCATTTGCAGAGAGACAGGGCTCAGTTCCCTAGACCCTCATGTGAATTTGAGCCAGATCCACTAGATGACCTACCTTCCAGGAGACGGTGCTGCCTCAAGGGCTTTGCCAGGGCCTCTGCCACCTGGGTCCCTAAACACCCAGCTCCCAAAGGAAACATCTCTCCCAACCCTCCTCCCAGCCCCCCGCAGCCACTTTTACTTTGGGTGGTGATGTGTCAATCCAGCGAGGAGTTCTGGGCTGAAGTAGAAGCTTGCTTCCCTCCAGAGCGGCAGTTCCAAGAAATCATATTTTCAGGGTAGAGACTGTTTATCCCTGTAGTGGCCCAGCTTTCTGTGTCCTGCTAGTTCTGAGAGAATGAGAGGGAAAGAACACATAAGCTCCTTCCTCATCTTCTGCCCCAACCCAGGCAGACAGGAGGCTGGAGACCCCTGGAGCTCTGGGACTCCCAGCTCACGGCCTCCGGCACCGGGAGGAAACAGGCCACACGTGTTTCCCAGGCGATGCACACAACACACACACACAAGGACACGGGTGCACATCAGCTTAGAGTCCTAGTGAGAAACCAGTCTCCTGGGTGCTCTCGTTCCAAAGGGACCTGAGCGATGAAGTAGCTCTGCGCTACCCAATAGGAATATGAGGGCAGCCACATACATCATTTGAAATCGTCTAATATCCAGGGTGGCTCAGTCAGTTAAGCATCTGACTTCAGCTCAGGTTATGATCCTGGGGTCCTGCAATTGAGCCCCGCATCGGGCTCCCTGCTCAGCGGGGAGTCCGCTTCTCCCTCTCCCTCCCCCCAACTCGCGTCTCTTTCTCACACTTTCCCTCTCTCAAATAAATACATAAAATCCTTAAGTAGTCTAATATCCATCTAGAACAAGAAGTAAAAGGAAACAGGTGAGATTAATTATTAGATATATATATACCTAATATATCCAAAATATTATCACCTCAGCATGTAATCAATATAAGAAATATTGAGATATTTTACATTCTTTTCTTGTATACTGAGTTTTTGTGTATTTTATACCCATAGTGCACCTGAATTTGGACTAAGCCACATTTCAAATGCTCGATGCACGTGGCCAGTGGAGACCCCCCTAGGACAGCAGGGGTCTAGCTCCTCGCTCCCCCTGGATTATCGTGTGCCTTCTGCAGCAGCTCTCCAAGGAACCAGCTAGCTCCCCACTACCCAAGTGTGGTCATTAGCAACATCACCATTACCTGAAACTCCTTAGAAATGAAGAATCTCAGGCTTCTCTCACGAAGAATTCAAATCGGGATCGAACTTTAACACTGTCCCCAGGTGATTATTACACCAGAAACTGAGAGGCCAGCTGCCTTCTTTACAAGATTTCTAGTGGCAGGAGACTCACTCTGCCATTCCCAAGGAAGCCCAGGCCATCTTTAAGTTGCTCCAATTATTTAAAAAAAAAAGAAGAAAGAAGAAAGAAAGAAAGAAAGAAAGAAAGAAAGAAAGAAAGAAAGAAAGAAAGAAAGAACTCATCCTTCCGTTATAGAGCATTCTCGATGAGCCGGGCACTGTGCTAAGTGCGTCACACGAATTATCTCATTTAAACCCAGCACCACCCTATGATACGGGGGCTAATTTTGGCTCCTTTTATATAGATGAATAAACAGACGCCCCGCAAACCTAGATGACTCACCCCAGATCGTGTGGCTAGCCAGCAGTCGGTCTCAGGGCCTGTTTTCTTAGCCACTGGCTACACCAGGGTGTCCCCCTACCTGCTGCCTGCTGGTTCCACCAACACGCTACCCACAGCTCCGAATGGAGCCCAGGAGACTTTCTCATCTTCACAGTAGAGGAAAGTGTGGTTGGGACTCAGTAGAGAAGGTCTTCGGTACCGTGGCCTAATATTTTCGTGGGTTTCTTTTATTACTGATTTCATTTCTTTTCGTTTAATATTTCATTTATTGCTTGAACAAACTCTGTTGGTAGCTGCCTACTCAGCATCTCCCTCCCTCGTCAGGATTTAGGACAAGTTTAGAAATTGGCAACTAAGCAAATAGGCAGAAATTAATAAAAGTCATATGATGTCATTAGATAGCTCAAAGGTTCCTGGTTTCCAATTAAATAAGGCAGGTGGTTAGAGCAATTATATAAGGTACACAAATTATGTGAGGGACCCCAATTATGCGAGGTTCATGGATAGGTACTGTGCCGAGGACGACACTGAACTTGCACAAAATGTCATGAGATGCAAGCAGGAAGGCAGGGTGATGCGATGGGAAAGGAAAGCACATTAAGCAAACTATGAGGAGTTTTACTCCTGAACCATTATGTGTCAGGAAAAGCCCCCAGAAAACTGGAAGAACATTGCCTTCCATCTGTCTTTCCATGATGGCCTGGAAGCACCAACTGCACCTTCAACAGTTGAGCACTGGTGTGGAAATTATGCTGTTGTATGGGAAATGACCTGGACTCTCAATTCAAGAGAAATGTCATTTGCCTTGGACAATAATGGAAACCACTGGAAGAGACACGGTGCTTTTGGGCAAAGGATTTGATGCTTCTTAAATGACTACTGTGTCCTTTGACTTTCCAGGAAATCAAGGATCCCTATGTCTTTGAGGGAGAGTGGGGTGTGGAAATGGGGAAAGGAGGAAGGAAGGGGGGATGATTGAGAGTGCAAGGACATCAAGTGGCACCATCCAGAGGCTCTACACGTCAGACCTACGTAAATAAGATCCCTTTGTGCCTGTTTGTTTCCACATCGCATGAAATGCCTGCATTGATTTCCTCCAAATATAGAAAGTGTATTTGGGGTGATCGGTTAAGATAGCAATGATGTGTGGTACATACAATTTCACTCAGGGGGGTTACAGGGGGATCCCAGAGAAATAGACAGTCATCCTCCTGAGCAGTGGGTAGTAATCAGAGGACCTTGTCATGATCTCTCGGTAAAGAAATGCCAAACATAATGAGATACCACAAACCGAGAAAACAAACAGTAGTTCCAAATATGAATCCCGATTTAGTGTCCTAACAGTAGGCCATCAGCATTAAAGCCCATGATTTATGACCTAGAGCCTCCTGCCATGGGCATTTCTACATGGCTGCAGGCACTGGTTGATTTAAAGATGGTTAATGATTGTCCAGCATAATCCAGGGACTACAGTCAGTGGTGAAATACACCCCCAAACACCAACGATGGCCCCGTCAGAAGCCGCCCATACTCCATGGTCATTGTCATTTCTTTGGTAATCAAACACCTCATGTCCGCATTAGGTGTCCCCTTGCAGGACATGGGTCGGGGTCTCCAGAAGAAGTGAGATTCCAGCCAGCAGGAAAGTGTATCTGGTTAATGTGCGCTGGATTCTCTGGGACGGAACCAGCCTTTGTCACCGTTGCATCCTTGGGGCCCAGGACAATGCTTAGCTCCCAGTGGGCACTCAGTATAAAGCTGTCAATTGACCATCCTTGGAGACCTCACTCCTGTGTTCTAAAGCTCTTCACTGATTGCAGTAGTAATCCACAGCAGCTAATATTTATTGGAGGCTTATTTTGTCCCAAACACCACGCTAAACACTCTACTGAAACGTCAGTCAGATGTCAAAAACCCTACTGGCATGATGAGACTATGACCATAATTTGTATCCTACTACAAGGAAACTAAGGTACCAGAAGATTCCAGAACATGTCTAGTACCCCCTGCTGGTTGGTGGCAGGACTAGAATTTGAACTCAGATCTGCCAGACGCGTTGTTTGGAAATGCCTCACTATGATGTTTCATTTTTATTTTCATGCTGGGCATCCAGAAGCACACAGAAACCCCAAATGCTCCTTCTGGGCAGGGGAGGGCAGGAGGGAAGGGGAAGGAAGGGCCTTTGAAATGCCCTCATAGAGGCAGCTTCATTTGAGCGCCCACACATTCGCTCATTCTGAAGTCTGAAAGTCATTTTGGGGCTAGAGCCCTGCACCAGGTACCAGAGAGAGAAAGATGCATAGTTTCTGGTTCCCGCTCTCCAGGGGTCCCAGGCTGGCCTCTGGGGGCAGATGAAGAGATGAGAATGTCCATAGAACGTAGCATTGAAATAAGCTATGGAACACGGCCAAGGGGACACCCGCAAGCTCGGAGCTGAGCAGGGTGTGGAGATGTCGCACACGCTGCCCTCCAGCAGCTCCCAACCTGTCTGTCCCCAAACAGACTAGGAGCTGGGCAGTCCGCACTTGAGCCCAATGGCAGGGTCGAGACCAAATGTGTTAGAGGCGTGCAGAGCGTGTGAGATCATTGTGAGTTGAGGTCATTGCCATTCTCAGGGAGATGAAAGCAAAACCAGCCCTGACAGATGCCTCGAGTGTCCCTGTCATTTCTAAGTATTTCCCTGGAGATGGTTATTTGGAAGAAATGAGATGGTAATGCTTGCCGTGGCCACATCTGTACAGCAGTCCTAGGCTGAGGACACCCCAGGACTGCCTCTGAGCGTCCATGGTTCCACTTTGGTTTAGGACACCTCGGAAGAAGGTCATCTCGGTAAGGGGTGCACAGGGCTGGATGTGGTTAGTGGCTGCGGATTGCTGAGGTTCAGGAAAGTCGGCTAAGCTTCTTGAATGTGGCTCTGATTTTGAATAACACATACGAACTGCTTTAACACTCCAAAGGGAAACTTCTAGTGCAAATAGCCTGGAGATCTTTTTCCAGAAGGGCCACAAGGGCATGCCCACTTCTCAGAGCTCTGACCAAGGCTCTGGGGAGCTCTTCCGTCCTTCACTGGACCAATTTTCCAAAGTGCTCTCTAATTAATGCCTCCCAGAAGAGATCCTCTCCTTGTCACCGAGGAGAGAAAAATAAAAGCATTCCTGCAACAGTTTTGTACCGTGGGCAGAGCGGGATCATCTTTAGCCAGCTCAAATAAAGGGCCATGATGTGAGTAAGCATAGAACCCAATATTTTACAGCACAGCCCATCAAAGGCCCTTTAAGCATGTCCAACACCTTAAAGTGCAGAAGCAGAGCTGACATAGAGTCTGCAGGAGATGTTACTGCTCTGAACAGCACAGTTTGGGGTTTTGTTTTCCAAGGGAATTTTTGCAAGATAATAGCTGGTTTAGTGTGTGTGGCACCTGCCACAGATCCTCTCAGAGATGATCACTTTCCACACAGTGCATGGTTTTATTTATCCACTCACCAAATATCTATTGAATACCTCCTAAATGCAAAACTCTTGGATAGAGATGCTGGAGAAAAAAAGACAAAGTCCCTGCCCTCATGGAGCTTGCGATATTGTAAGGGAGACAGGCACAAATAAAATAAGAAGGTATATCTGTTAAATATCTCATGATTTGTGATGGACGCCATGCAAAAAAAAAAAAAAAAGAAATAGAAACAAGAAGTGATTAATATTAAGGACAGGGTATATTTTGGATTCAGGCTCAAGAAAGCCCTTTCCGCAAAGGGAACCTTTGTATTGCATCCAGAAAGGAGCCAGCTTTGCAAAGGGCAGGGGAAGATCTTTCCAGTATGAGGAATAGCTTGTGCAAATGTCCTGGGGCAGGAGGAGGGAGCACAGCTGACTTGGGGGATCTGAAGGAGAAGCAGTGGGGCTGCATTATAACCAGTGAGAGAGAAGAGCCTGGAGGAGTGGGCAGGAGCCAAGCCAGGGGCTCCACGCTCTGAAGGTGGCTTCTCCGTTCCAATCTTCGGCCTGGTTTCACTTAGCAACCTGACACAACAGACCGGCGCCTGACTCCTCCTCCCACTCTCCCCCACTTGGCACTCCAGGAACACTATCTCGCGGCTTAAAAAGAAAAACCAACACACTCCAGCCACCCTCTGCTTTGTTCCAGCAGCTTCCACCGGGACGAAGAAGCAGGCCCCATGAAAAGAGCGTGGGTGATGTTCCCCCAGTGTGCGCGCTCTTCCCACCCCATCGAGCCAGCCCGGGGTGGCTGCACTCAGTATGCTGCCACGGTCGTTGATAATAATTGTTGCATTAATTGGTGCTGTCCGGACCAGACAGAAACGTAAAAGATCCCACTGTGTCCAATAATTAATGTTTTTCCCTCACTGCAACGCCATTAATAAGGGGCTCTTCCAAGAAACGAGTAATTGGCTGGTTGGGCGTCATTAGGGTATTTATAGATAAGCTTTGGTCTGAAGACATAGAGGAAAGCTGATTATGTTTATTTAGACTCTATTATCTATCGCTAATGTGTTATCCTGCGTTCCGATCATCCCCATTCTCTGGGTCCTAATGATACAGGGCACACTCACGATGTGATTTCAGGGACCTGCAACATGGCTTTATCTCCACTGCAAGGGAGAGTGGGGGACAGAGGGGGCGGCTGTTCACAGGTCCTGCTGGCGCCCACTCATCCGCTGCGAACCTTCTCTTTCCGCTGAGAAATTTAGAGCAGGGCTCATGGAAGTACTGGAAAGACAGTTTCTCCTAATTAAACCTCAGAGGAGTGGAAGTTTCTTGGGCCTGTGATTATCTGAAGGGTTTTTGAAAATGTAAATCTGGTTGGGGAAACATTGCTTGGAAAAACAGAGGGAGGAGCAGGCAGCCTGGATTGGAGATATCTCTGCGGTAGCAAGCGGTGAAGTCTCAGCGCCCCTAACACCTGGCCCACATACTCATCTTATCAGATAAGCACACACGCTTCCAAGTGGACATGGTGGCGCGTGGGGCTGCTTTTTCTCCAGGGAGGCTTTGATCCACTTGTCCTTCGCTAGAATTTTTAGAAAAGATTTCTTGTGCTGTTTTTTAAAAAGTAGATAGGCCCAACAGTGTGAACGTACTTAATGTCATTGGACTGTACAGTGAAAAATGTTTAAAAAAGTGCTCGCTTTGGCAGCACGTACACTAAAACTGGAATGATAGAGATGATGGGCATGGTCCCTGCGTAAGGATGACGTGCGAATTCATGAAGCCTTCCAGATTTTTGAGCTTCTTCATGGTTACAAGGAAAGGATTGAATTTTCCTTCATCAAAACTAGCTTTCTTGCACAAATAAATGATCAAGTTAAACTTCAAAAAATGAGTAAAACAGTAAATTTTATTATATATATATTAAGCTTTGATCTGAAGACAGAGAGGAAAGCTGATTATGTTTATTTAGACTCTATTATCTATCGCTAATGTGTTATCCTGCGTTCTGATCATCCCCATTCTCTGGGGAGATATATATATATATATCCTAATATATCCATATATAACCATATATTTATGCCACAATGAAAAACATTACTAGGAGAATAAATAGGGTAATATAATTGATAAGTAGAATTTGAAAGCATAAGGAAGAACTGTAATGTATCTAACACTAATTTTAGAAACGAAATACTTCTGGATGGTCTCTTCTGCAATTGAAACTACCCTTACATTAATATTCAAAAAAGCCTTCCATTAACAACAAAAATCCAAGACAATTATTTTGCCAGTTGACTGAGCTGGACTTTATGGATGGAAGAGTGAACTCAACCTTTATTCTTTTTCACCACTTCCTGTTAAACTTGCTCTGTGGACAGCTCTCTATTCATTCCTGGCTGTGATCCCACATGGGTTCCATAGCTTTTTGTGACTCTTATCAAATAAGGAACCCAGATCTATCCAATAATTAAAAAAAAAATGTATTCCTTGGGATACCTGGGTGGCTCAGTGGTTGAGCATCTGCCTTTGGCTCAGGTTGTGATTCCGGGGTCCTGGGATCGAGTCCCACATGGGGCTCCCCACAGGGAGCCTGCTTCTCCCTCTGCCTGTGTCTCTACCTCTCACCGTGTGTCTCTCATGAATAAATAAATAAGTAATCTTGAAAAAAAGTATACCTCGATGCATATGTGCATCTACATGCTATACACATATGATGTGCTCTATACCTCATATTCACATGTCTCAAGACACGGTGAGAGTCTAGAGACCTGAGTTCAAGCTCACGTTTGGCCCGTGCATGGCTTGTAAAGGCGGAAAAGGACGCATAATGTCGTTTCCGCACCTGTGAGATGGGGGTGCTGCAAACGCACACTTGGTCTTTGAAAGGTGTGGGATGACATCTCTGGAGCGAGGGGGCCCTGCAAATATCCATCTCTCCCCATCTGACCTTGTATATTCGAAAGCATCTGACCCTCACAATCCTCCACATCCTCCCTCATGCTGTCTTCTCTGGGAAGAATGAGCTCAGAAACACTGACCTGCCTCTGGTCTTGAAAGAAGCTCCCAGAGAGCTGACCTGTACATGCACGTGTGATGTAACTTTGCAAATTAAGTGTGTAATGCTTTTAGAAAATCGATGCCCTTTCCTCTCCTGCTCCCCACCACTGGGACCAGGTAATTTGTGGGCACATCTGTTGCAGGTGTTGGGGAATACTCTTGGAGATATTCTTAGATCCTGGCCTGGGGTCTAAAGGTTGGGAAGCTGGCTCTTGGGACCCAGTGATGCCTGTGGCATCAGAGTAACAGGAGGGGGAAGGCCTGGGAGCCGGACTGGGCCTGGGCAGGTGGCCAAGGTGAGTGGGTGGATCAGCAAACAGACAAGCCAGAAAAGACCAGGAGGGCCACCAGGGGCAGGAAGAGGAGACAGGCACCACAACCCAAACACATATATACACCGTATTTACCAGATACCGCTTACCAGATATTCCATAGGCCAGGCAAGCCACTTAACCCCGCTTGGCCAGAGCATTCTCACTTGTAAGGAGGAGTGAGGCCTGCTAAGCAACCAGGCTGAGGTTGTTTTGGCTGGTAGCACTTTAATTTACAGATTGTCTTCTGGGCACCCTTGGTGTGCCACGTGCTGGAGGGAGAGCCTGCAGGATCAAAGAGAAAAAGAGGACGTGCAATCGGCACCCTTGCCTCAAAGAACCCATCGCTCTTCCTACAATCCTGCCATGGCTCCTCATTTTTCTTACCACAAAATCCAAACTCACATTCAGGATCCACACAAAACTTTGGGATCCAGCCTTGAGGCTTCCATCAGGCAATATTTTGTAATGCTTCTCCGCTAGCCTGAGACAAAATTCAGAGGTGGTATGGTTTTTCTGTACATTAAAACATTGATTGATGTCTTAACATAATGCCTTAACTGTAATATAAAGGTGGGAAAGGAGGAAGTAATTTGTAATAAAACAATGTGCATTTCAATAGGTAGATTCCCTGGCATGACGTCACTAATCAACATAAGGACATGCCTTTGTGTGTAAAGTCACAGTAAATGCCACGGCTACAAACACACATGACAGCAGGGGTGTTGTTCGGGAGACTTGAACGCCAAAAGTGATGTTGTCGTGGGTGACATGATTTTCCTTACATGGAGGACACCACTTGGTAATGTTCCCAAAAAACCACAGTGTGATCTTCCCTTAATTTATATGGTAGATCCATTCTTAGACAATTCAATGTATAACTGATTCTGTGCTAAAGTGATCTTCAGTTTATATAAATAGGAGAGTTAAGTCCAGGGCAAGGACATTAGAAATCGGCTTTCCACCTCCACGAATATCCATGAGGGCACCCCAAAGTCACGCAGGACCCAGGACAGCCCACTACTGTGTCAAATTGTTCCATGCACTGCTTGATGTCTTGCATCCTTGGTGCCTGAATTTATGGCACGCCCCCTACAAATATCCCAAACCAACTCAAGGGCAATATCGTCCCCTTGGGAATCACTGATCTGGCCCCTGCCTACCTCTCCAACATTGGCCTTGTCCTACTCTCTCCTTGCTCACTTCATTTCCAGCCACACAAGCTCTTGTCCATTCCCCCCACACATCAAAGGCCTTTGCACATGCTGTTCCCTCGCCCGGGAACTCTCTTCCCTAGTAACTCACATAGTGGCCTTCTCACCCTTCATCTCTCAGCTCACATAACATCTCCAGCTTTCCTAGCCACCCTATTTATACAGTAACTCATGCATCCCCAGGCCTGCCAGGCTCAATCATATTACCCTGTTCTTTCTTGTCTCTCACACATCATGCCAGAATGATCTTTTTCTAGGGGTCTTTCTCACCAGACTGGGGTCAGCAACCCTTTCTGGAAAGGTCCAGAGAGCAAGTATCTTAGGCTCTGCAGGCCATATGGTCTCTGTTACAGCAACTCCATTCTGTCACTGTAGCTCAAAAGCAGCCACAGACCACATATGAACAAAAGGATATGGCTGGGCACCAATAAAACTTTATTTACAAGAACAGGTGGCACTTGGGTCCAGTCCATGGGCAGCAGTTTGCCAACCCCAACACGAGACTATAAGCTCCTTGTTTGTCCAGTTTACTCTTGAATTCCTTGGGTCTAGCACACCGTGGGGAAAGTGGTAAGAGGTGAATGAGTGCGTGTTGAAGAAATGTGCTTATTGTCCAGCTAGAATGAGGAACCACCAGAAAACACAAGAAACACCTTCCAATTCTTAGCAGCCAGGGAAGCATTTACACATTGGTCACACATCTAGCACTATGAGGGTCTTGATAAGGAAGGGAAGGAATGAGAACTCAGGGAGGGCTTCCTGGTGGAAGTGACCCTGAACAGCAGCTGAAGGCAGGCCCCGATGTGGACCATGGTAGTCGTGGCACTCACTTATTCAATCATCAATTCATTCCCTCACTGGAGGGACTTGCGATGAGCGTCATTATCAGGTGCAGATTAACACAAAACATGTCCACCAAGTGCTACCAAGGAAGGAGAAGACTTTGATCTTATTGCCAGGGCGATCTAGAGATTCCAAGGACTCTGTGGCCCGGTCACATTTCTGGGTACCTGATGCGTAGGAGAGACCAAGGTCACGTCTGAGTATGGCTCAGTTGTGCCATGATTGGGCCATGATCCCACCAACCAGCCACACTGGCCAGCCCCACTGGGGCATGCTTGGGAAATCAGTGTGCACCTGTCTTCAGCATCCCCCCAAACCCAAACCCTCACCCTCCAACCCCACCCCAGCCCGAGGCCCTTCCTCACCCCAATCACAGCCTGCTCTTGTGCCCTCCATCACCCAGTGGCATAATCATACGCTTTTCCCAGGAAGGGGTGCCCTAATTGTGGGCACATGCTGGGGCAGATGCTGGGGGCGATTTTGAGCAGTGGTACCCCTGGGCCATCAGAACACCATGACACACCCCTAGGCAGTCCAGGTATTTGGGGAGGGATATTTCAGCAGCAGGATGGGTACCTGGAAACCATGAGTGACAAGTTTTTGATCTTTTAAGGAGCTATTGGAAATTCTTTTCCCCAAAAAAGAATCAAGGTTAACCCCATTATTTCCTTTTGGTTTCTTCCCTCCAAAGCCAGAGGCCTTGGACTTCCTGCAAATCCCATCACTGCTTTTACTTCTCTCGTTGCCTTGGCTTCTCAGAAACCCAGAGCCAAATGCATAGTCCAAGGTGTCCAGGCCCTACCAGGGATGTGCTGTGTCGTTCACCTTCAGTCGAATGGATTTTGCTGCCGAATTTCCCTTTCCCTGGGATTTCTCATCTGCTCTTGAAGCTGTAATAGACGCACATCTGTAGGGCAACTCAAGTCCCCTCAGAGGTGAGCCCAGTGTCTTACTTCTGCATAAGAAAAAAAAAAAATTGCAGAATGTTCTCCCTATCTCCCCACCCCCTCCAACTCCGAACCCACTTTATGAATATGGAGCTTCATTATTTTGAAGGGTAGTTTAATTTAAACCCAAATTATGGTTAGCATTTCATAAGTAATACAATCATTTTCTACCTGCTAATGAGGAGTAAAAATAAATGTATTTCTCAACACGGTATTGATACCTCGCGGTAAAAACAAACAAGAAAAAACACTCCATGTAGGAACTGGAGGGCATGATCTTACCTCAACCTCCTCGGATCTGCGCCCTCGTGGTGACCCTGACTTATTGTGTGACACGGGGCAGCCCTGTAGCACTTCAGTAAGGAATCCCCCGAGAACTGGGGCCACGGCCCAGAAGCTACTAAGTGTCACAGTGAAAAAATCCACAAAGGGTTGCTCTTAATGGAGTGACCAAGAGCAGGGCTTTGGGATTGGACAACCCCTCATGCATCCTTTGTTTGTTGGCCCATTCAGCTAATCAAGTACCTGTCAGGTCAGGCACTGTGCTGAGTAAGGGGTAGCAGTGGACAAGACAAAGAAGGCTCCTGCCTCCACCCCCGCCCCTGACCTACCCTGACAGCACAGGTAAGCAAGGGAGTTACTAAGTGAACAAGGTCATTCCAAACTGCTAACTAACGATGAACAGAGGGGGAGGAGGAGATGGTCATATTAAGAAAGGCCTTTGAGAGGAGGTGATGTCTGAGCTGGCCACAGAAAGGGCAGGGGAAGCATAAAGCAAAGAAACAACACAACAGGTAAGAATGCAGACCTGGAAGACGCAGGAGTGTAAAGGCCCATGAGGATGCCTGCCTCCACCTGAGGTTTTAGGGTGGAAAGGCAGTTTCCAGGACTGTTCAGAGTCCCCGCCCATGTACCTGCGGGCACAACCCAATGTCACTCCTCTCTCACAAGAGGGAGAAGAGGACCAGACAGTGGTCCTGACTGTGGGATCCCGAAACAAAGAGCAAATAAGAAGTAGGGGTAAAAAATGAGCCAAGAACCCCCTTCTTCTAAAACAAACCAGTGGCCCTTGTGCAAGTGGCCGCTGCTGGGCTGTGCGACACCCAGGGGTGGCTGTCAGCCAGGGCCTTCGATCACAAGGGTCTGGTCCCTTCCAGACCTCTCTGAAGACCCCAGCCCCTCCCCAGCCCCCCTGCCCCAGACCACGCCGGAGCCCCTGGGTCCTTCGCAGCATCTAAAGGGCCGTGCTGGGCATCGCCAGTGATTTTTGATCAGCTGATGAGCTAAAGCTTCTCCTGTGGCTCCTGTCTCCAGATACTGTGGTCCTGGGCCTGCCTCGGAACAGACACGGACCCACCCGATAAGCAGCAGGGGCTTCCCGCCCCCTCCACGAGTGGGAGGCGCTGCCGAACCCTGCAGAAGACAGTCCCCGGTGCCACCAGGCCGGGGGCACTCATCCGGGGTGGGCTGGCGACATCTGAGCGCCAGGATCACACCGTGACAAGCGGAGAAGGCACAAAACGCTACCTCGTCACCTTTTTAATGAGTACAATCCTCTGGCTGCTGCCGGGGCCCTGGGAGAGCTGCTATTAATGAGCGCTTAGAATAGACGGTCCTGTTTTATCCACGTATGGCGGCCTGGGAGAGACACTTCAATTTCCATTTTACATCTGCTGCCACGTTCAAGTGTCTCCTTAAGGGCAGGAAAACACTTGGCAAATTCTGTCTTTAAAGAGACACGTTCAAAGAGAGCATTCCCTCCCCACAGCCACATTCTATATGTGAACGCTTTTCAATTTGCAAAGCATATATTTAGATTATGTATATGGAAGCCCAGGAGGCCGCAGGGCCGCAGCTGCACGCACGGCTCCCCCTGCCCCTTGGGGCTGGAGAAGAGGGCTTCTGGTGTGGTCCTTGATTTGGTGGCTTCACTCACTGACAGGGGACCAGGACAGCCTCTGTTTTGTTCCCATTTCTGCACCTTGGTCCTAGCCAGCGGTTGCTGTGGGGCCTGACATGGTGAGTACCATGGTTTCCAGGGGGAAGGGGGCTGGCCCCAGGGAGTGAGCCACATGGGGCCCAGAAAGGAGGGGTCACTGCCCCCACCCCCAGTCCCCAAGGGGGCTGGGGGACGGGGCTAGACTTCGCCAGGGGTCTTCCCAAGACTACAGGAGCACCTTGAGGGGAGGAGGATGGAGGAGGATGGAGGAGGAAGAAGGAGGAAGGAGGAGGATGGAGGAGGAAGGAGGAGGATGAAGGAAGAGGAAGAAGGAGGAGGAAGGAGGGGGAAGGAGGGGGAGGCGAGGACAAGAAGGAACTCAAGGATGACAGGTCTCAGGGAGGCCCATCCCCCTGGTCACAGGAGCCATTGCCTGCCCGGGGACTGAGGGTGAAGGTGGGGAATGTCCCCAGCATCAGGGCCCCCAGGGCGGTGGAAAGCACCACCTCGGCCTCTCGCACTTACCAGCTGTCCTAGTTCGGCCCCATCACAGAGATGCCACAGCCTGGACGCTGGAGCAGCAGACAATCTATTTCTTTCAGCTCTAGAGGCCGAAGTCCGAGGTCAAGGCGCCAGTGTGACCGGCGAAGGTTTCCGCTGAAGGTTCTCCCCTGGATTGTGGCTGGCTGCCTTCTCACCCTGTCCTCATCGGGCAGAGTGAGAGCTCTGCGCCCCTTACCCACTTATGACAGCACCAATCCCATCATGGGAGCTGCACCCTCATGGCCTAATTACCCCTGAAATGCCCACCTCCAAACACCACCACGTTGGGGATTAGGGCTGCAACATAGAAATCTGGGCAGGGGAAGGGAGACAGAGACACTCGGCCCGTAGCACCACTGTGTGATCTTGGGCGAGTTGTTGGACCTCTCTGAGTCTTCACTTTGCATCTGTAAAATGGGGTCATAATCCTCCTGGCTGTAGGTCTGAGGTTGGTGTGACCTGCCACCTGCAGAGCTGGCTCCGTGGCATCTGTGTTTATTTCTATGGCCCAGTGGTCATCAGAATCTTCCAGGGCAAGAAACACATCCCCCAAGCAACCTCAGAGGACCCACAGGATCATCAATGTGTCACGAGGAGAAGAAATCCAGAGAAATAAAACCGATCCATACTTTGAAAAAGGGACAATGTGGGATGAAAGCGGCTGACAGCGTGAATTACTGTTGATTTCATCATTGTTGCCATCCCCAGAACAAACAGCCCCAGAAAGCACAGTGGGTCCAACCCTAGGCCTGTGGCATCCCAGGGCATTTCCAATTATCTCAGAGTGTTGTAAAATTCTCACCAAAGATAACTCGTGTTTCGTCTAATTCAAAATGCCACCTTCCTCCCTCATCAGCACTTTGGCAGGCAGGGGAGGTGGCACAGAATCGTGCTGGGGCACAGTCGGCCTGCTGCTTCCCCAGGTACCCATTCTCCCACACTCGCAAGCACTATAGTCTTGAGGTAGTGATGGGCCTGGTTACAGAATCTGATTCCCAGCCTCTCTTACAGCCTGATGTGGCCACGTGACTAAGTTCTGGCCACTGAGGCAAGAGAAACTCATAAAAGGAATTCTGAAAATTGTGGATTGTGGACATGATGGCTGGAGCTGCAGCAGGCATTTTGAAACACTGAGGACAGAAGCCAAATGTGGGGAATGGCAAAGCACGGGAAGAGTCAGAGCCTAGGCCCCAGATGATCATGAAGCTACCACACCAGCCTACTCAGACTTCTTGTACATCGGCGGCGGGGGGGGGTGGGGGGTGGGAGAACCTTTATGCATTTAAGCCATTGTTCTATGAGTTTTATGTTAGGTACAGCTGACCCTAATCCTAATAAGTATACTTAGTTACTAGAGGCTTGTGGGTGTGTGAAAGAGGAGCCCTGGGTTCCTGGCTACCAATCTGTCCTTGGCAGGAGACATAGGTGCAAGGTGGGGAGGAAGGGGACGGAACATCATGGTGCAGGATGAGGGTCCAACAGCACCTCCTGTCTAGTGTCTACCAAATTTGGCTAGTGCTGGACCCCAGGTTCCATCTCTCCCTGTGTCACTTTCCGGAGCCCCCTAGCTTAAGCCAGAGTCTTACGGGGGGCGGGCTGCCACAGGAAAAGAGCCTAAGTCGGAATGAACTCTGGTTCAAGCCCTACCTTTGACCTACCAGCTGTGTAACTTTGGTGAAGCTACTTCACCTCTGGGCCTCAGTTTCCTCCTCAGAAAAATGAGAGTCACAGTAACACCTAACCCCAAAGCATTGTGTAGAAAAGGTCAACAAAGTGCCTGGAAATCAGCCTTCAGAAGTGATAGCTGTTGGGGCACCTGGGAGGCTTGGTTGAGTGTCTACCTTCAGCTCAGGTCATGATCCCGGGGTCCTGGGATCAAGTCCCACATCGGGCTTCCCGCAGGGAGCCTGCTTCTCCCTCTGCCTGTGTCTCTACCTCTCTCTGTGTGTCTCTCATGAATAAATGAATAAAATATTTTTTAGAAAAGAAATGATAGCCGTAGCCGTTATTACTATAGATGAGTTATGAACTGACATTTTCAGAAAGAGGTTTTGGGGCAAAGGCACATCCTCTTTCTTTCTTTTCTTTTCTTTTTTTCTTTTTTTTTTTTTTTTGTACATTTCTTTCTGGAAGTGCAGGAGGGAGCAAGACTCTGGCCCAATGGCAGTGGTCCATGCTTCCCAGGTGGAGTGAAATCTGCTCTAATGCCACAAAAGTCACTCCCAGCTATTCGAAAACTAGAAAGAAGACAGAACCAGGAAGGAGGAGACCCAGCTCTTGTCACTGGCTTCACCGCTAACTAGCTGGATGACTTCAGGTGAGTTGCTGCCTCCTTCTGAGCCTCAGTTTCCCCACCCATGAAATGAGGATGCCAGCTTCCATGTCTGAGACCTCTTCTAGCATCAGAGTGCAGCAATTTGATGACATAGAAAGACTAGAGAACCAGGATCGAAACAGCCAGTCACCTGCACTATTTGTACCCGTTGCTGGTTTTCCTCCAGCATCCTCACCCCTGCCAGCTATTCTTGGAATTTCTTTCCAATTGTACCATTTTGGAGACCAGATGCAGGAAGAAGCATCATTTCTGCAGCCCCCAAGGCTAGATCTGAGGACGGGGTAAGAAGAGATTTGAGAGAGTAGTTTGCATCCCTTTATGCAACCTTGATGAAAAAAATTCAGATATGTGAACCCAATAAACTGGAAGATTCTCTGTAAAAGAATCATCTAGAAATGCAAATAACCTTGCTCATCTGAGTCTTGTTCATATGAGTTATGCGGAGATGATGAGAAGGAAATCAGGCCGAGTGTTAGCTACCAAGCTTGAGGCCTTAACCACATGGTTAACATCCATCACTAATTCCGTCCTTTCCAGAAGAATCCCATCAGGCAAGCACTCCTGTCCTCATTTTGCCAGTATGGTCGGCGGACAGTAAAGTTACACATTTTGCTCAAATTGAGGTCATACTGACGGGCAATGGTTGAACCAGGATACTAATCTTGATCTTACCTAGGCTGTCACCCTCATACCATCACACCTGAAAGAGAAGCAGCATCATGCCAGGGAAAAGAACAAAATGTCACCCTAGAATCTGCTGGCAGCGGCTGGCTGTGTGTGTGACCTTGGGGCAGTCCCAGAATCTCTCCTTGCCGGTGTGTGCTCACGCGTCAAAGGTAGGCCCTGGAGAGATCAGAGCCCCACTCTGCAGAATGGAACCTGCCGGTAGATCTCCCAGCTGCCGGGGGGATGCACCGCCCCACTCCGCGGTCAGTAGATACCTGGGCTGCCAAGGGGAGACACACAGCCGTGGAACAGGGCCCTCTTGGGAACCTCCAGATGGGCAGATGACCGGGCCCCCCGACTTCACAGGTCTCCCCTGACCAACTCCGGAGCCCCATGGGTGCCTCCTGAGGCTCCAAACCCAGGCAGATCTGCTTGCCAACATGTAACATTGAATATTTGGGATGCCTGGGGGTGGGGGGTGCTCCAAACGTTCACCCAACTCTCCCATTCTAGAGACTCTGCTTCCCCGGCCGTGTCTTTAGGAGGTGGGGAACCCTCGCTGGCATTGTCATTTACCCGTGTCAACCACGCGGTGCCAAAGGAGGTCACCGCTCCATCCTGAGACTTCTGCAATATAGGGACGGTGTTGCTGTAAAGAATTTAACAGGCCAACAACTGACACTCGAGCTCTTTGGGATCCACCAATGGATCTGATGCCCATGTGCTGCCAAAAAGCATTTATTGTCTCATAATTCGATTTACTTTTTTTCCATGCTGCTCCCAGTGCCTGCAAGTAGGGGCAAAATGGCTGATGTCTCCAGATGCCACGGAGGCTAATAAAGCTTGCTGTGCTCCCAGCATGCTCTCTGCTGTCAGAAACCGGCAATTAACTTAATAGGGTTCTTGAAATGGAGTCGATCCGGGAAATGTGGCATGTGTTGACACTCTCCCGCTGATCCAAGCAGCCTCCCACCATTGACTTGCAGGGTCTGTTTGCTATTTGAATTATTTAGGAGCTTGTTATGTGAATTAAAAAGCAGCACTTTGCAGCATTAAGTCTAATATTTTATGATCTTCAATTGATTAGGTGGGCTTTCAGGATTACATGGAAAGGTTAAGATAAAACACGCCTCAGACAGGCAGCTCTCACCAGTCTGCTTTGCTCTTCAAAAATCTAGATGAAAACCCAAAAGGAGCCTGCCTCCCTTTTCCCTTCCAAATGAGTCTTCTGGAACCTGTTTTTGGGGCCATCAAAGAGCTTGTGCACCCTGGGGATACCAGGTGCCCTGGCTTCTCAGGACTAAAGGAGGCTGGTGCCCCATTTATCTACTTTTCGTTTATGTCTTTCTTGGCACAAAGATGGCACTGATGATGCGATGCCCAGAGGGACTGCATCCCAAGCCCAGGCCTGCAAAGGGAGAGCCCTGCTGTGGGTTCCCAGCCACTCAATTGGACCTGGATGGGCACCACTGCCACACCTGCCCTTGGCCAAGGGTGTGTCTAACACACCTCCCTCGACCACATGTGCCAATTCATGCTTTCTTTGGCCTGCCAGCTGTCACCACCCTCTTCCTTGGCCAAGACAATAGCACTGGTCTTCTCCCATCACCCCCATTCCAATCCACCATACATTCTGCAGCCAAACCTAGTTCTGGCTATGAAACTCCCCTGTTCAGAAACATTCAGTGGCTCCCCATTGCCTATTAAGTATGTACTCATCAACCTGAGCCCCAATCCTTTTTCTAGCCTCATCTCCTTTTTTTTTTTTTTAAGATTTTATTCATTATTCATGAGAGAGAGAGTGAGAGAGAGGCAGAGACACAGGCAGAGTGCGAAGCAGGCTCCATCCAAGGAGCCTGATGTGGGACTCGATTCCGAACTTGATCCCGGGACTCCAAGATCATGCCCTGGGCTGAAGGCAGGTGCCAAACTGCTGAGCCACCCAGGGATCCCCCGCCTCATCTCCTATTGCCCCCATATCAACCAATCAGATGGAGCTACTTGCTATTCTTTAAAAACACTTTTGCTTTCTTAACTCTCAAGCTTTGCTCATGCCATTCACTTGCTGCATTACATCTCCCTTCTTCATCTACTGAAACTCTACTAGTCCTTGATAATGAAGAGTAAATAAGTACATAGTATAGAGGTTCCTATATTCTAAGAACTATAAATATGATTATTTAATATTCATAATCCTGTAAGATAGGTATCTTTATTATTTGCATTTTATAAATGGCAAAACTGAGGTTCAGGCCAGTTGGCTAACTTACTTCCCGAAAATCACTTGGCTACCTGGGATTTAAATGCAGGTAAACAAAGCTCATCTCAATCTCACTTCCTTGGTAAAGCCATTCCTGCCTTTATCTGGGTGGCCTTTCTCCTCTGAGGTTTGCAGTGTCCACTTTTCCACTGTACTGACTTATTCAGGCAGCAAGTGTAGGTACATGGCTCTCTTCTGTACCAGGATATCAATGTCTTGGGACAGTCAGGGCCTCCCTTGTATCACTGCAGGGCTCAGGATTTGCACACAGTAGGTGTTGACTCAAGCAGGCCATCAGCCTGACCACAGGGTGGCTCCCCACCCCAAAGTCACAGGTCCCGGAAGACTACCTGGTCCCTCTTGTACTTCAAAGGAGTAGAAGGAGGCACTGCTAGGTGCTAAGTGAGTGACAGCACAAGCTCTAAAGGGTGACTTGAATTTGAATTTCCAAGCACCCCCTCTTTCAACCATGCAACCTTAGCCTCACTGAGCTAGGGGTTCTCACCTGTAAATGGAAATAACAGTAGTCCCCACTCCATAAGGAAATTATCAAAACTAAGTGCAATAACGCTTCAAAAGCACATGGCCCCTAGCACACATTAGGGGCTTAGGAAAAGTTTGCTGTCATTCCCATTGGATTGACCCCAGTGGAGTCTCTAAACCACCTCCTGCAGCTCTGAACCCTGGGCCCAGCATCTCCACACCTCCAGTTCCTCACCTGGAACATGGGCTATTTAAAACTCACCTGATAGGATTACGGGGAAGGACTTAATGAAATAACAGATGGGCCTGGAACAGAACAGACAATCAGTATATGAATAATAGTATGTTATTTTTAATTAATATAACCTCCACCTAAGCTAAGAATATTTACTTTTCTAGAACACCATGAAGACGGTCCTTGACCCCTGGAATCAACAGCTTTGTGCAAAACAAACCCTGCAGCAGACTGTGAAAAGGCCACACAGCCCCCCGCCTCCAGGGGGCACTCAAATTAACAGGGGAGGCAGGATGGAAAGCGCTGATCTCCCCCAGGGCAGGAGGAGGGCAGGACCGCATGCATGGGGAGCCCTGAGCAAAGTCCCAGGAACTCAGCTGGGAGAGGCTACTACTGCCCGAGCCTGTGACCTGATCCATCAGATCTGTTGGATGAGATGCCTTCTTAGGAGACCTTCTCCCTCAGAGTCTCGGCGGTCACTCAAATCCCTTAAGTAAGGTGTGGCCTGCTGCAGGGAGGTCCTGAAGCCAGGATGGCGTTCCCAGGACTGTCTCGCCCCACATTGTGCTGGATCTTATTTTTTAAGGCAGTCGAGGTCCTGACGTTGGGCCATGTGGATGAGCTTAAGGGGTCAGGGGCCCCAGGAAGTCTCTCAAATATGTGCAAGATCTTACATGAATGTGTGCAGGGAGTTACACTACATAGAGGTTCTAGAAGATTCTGTGTATGTCAGGATAGACTAACTGCTCCCTGCAGTGACAACCCCTCAATCTCAATGGCTTAATGCAACATGTCACAGTCCAAGCAGGCTGATAAGGAGTAGGGGTGAAGAGCAGGGCTCTGCTGGCAGGGCCTCCTCCACTTCCAAAATGTGGCTTCCAAAGTCACCATGAACCCTGACATTCAGCTAGCAGATGGAGGAGGAAATGAGCATAAAAGATCTTACAAGAAACTTTAGGGGTCAGGCCTGGAAACAGCATTTGTTTCCACAGATATGCTCACATTCCACTGGCCAGAACTTGGTCACATGGGGCCCTGGACTGCAAAGGATGTTGGGAAATGTAGTCTTCCTATGTACCCAGGAGGAAAGGAAAACTGGTTTGGAGAAGATATCTCACAGCCCTTCAAAAAGGACTTGTAAAACAAAACAAAACAAAACAAAAAACCACCAAAAAACCAAAAAGGACTTGTACAGGGGAAGAAAAGCAGAGTATAAAGAAGACTAATAAATACTATTTGCTTTATGTACATTATTCATTTAATCCTCACTACTAGTAGTAGGTTTTTTAGCTTTATGTCCATTTTATAGATAAGAAAACTGAAGCTCAGAAGACTAAGTCACTTGCCAAGGATCACACGGTAGTGAATGGTAGAACCCAGAATACACCTCACTCTTGTCAACATATAGTTTGAAAGGTTCTCCATTTTATGACTTTTGGGTATTACATATTTTGAGGGGGAAAGCAAACATAAATGGAGAAGATAGTTTTGAGCTTGTATTTTAGGGTCAGCTACCATTTGTGGACTGTTTATTCTGTGCCAGACACCGCTTAAAATGCTTTTCCATGTATTGCATAATTAACTCCTCCCACTGACCTTATAAGATTCATCTAGCTGTTACCTCAGCTTTATGGATGAGAAAATGGAGGCACAGAGAAGTTAGGCAATTGTCCCAAGGCCCCACAGCTAGTAAGTAGGGGAACAGGGACTCTACCCCTGGTGGCTACCTCAGTTCCATAGGTATGCAGTGCACCCACCAACCTATGCATGCACTCATGCAGTTGCTCTAGGTCACCCCATGAGATCAAGGCAAATAGAAAACACATATCCTTCATCCTCGAGCCCCCACCATGCAGCCCAGTCCTGCCCCTCTGCCTCAGGGGTCATAGCCTGACAGTGGGAGTCCTCTCAAGAACGTGTCAACACACCAGTAGAGTCACCAGCCACCTGTTGTCTGGGAGCACCATGACAGAGCCCATCAGCCCATGCAGGGTGACTGCTGTCCCCTTTACAACCTCACTCAATCTGCCTGCTGGTTTTATGAAGGTAGTTTTTCTTTTTACTATCTCCAACCACTGCATCATTTAAGCCAAAATAAATTCAGTGAAGAGCCAGAAGCAAGTCTGGGGTAAACATGGAGGGGAATCAAGGCAACAACATCTCCCTCAACCCACCCCGGCCCTCGGAGGGATGGTTTCACCTAGGGTGAGGTCCGGGGATGGAGAATGTGTCCTCACTTTGCGCCTTGAACAAAGCCAAGATGTTGACCTCAAGCTCATATACAGAAGCAGCAGACTGATGGGTGGGCATGTGGAAGGGACACAGAATCAGCCCTCAGTCCAACAGAAGTACTGTGTGCAGGTGGATCCCTAAGTCAGAGGGGTGGGTGGGGGATGTAAAAGCACCGAGGTCGAGGGAGGGGGACACTCAGACAAAGGTAGAGCTTTGGGAGGAAGGAAGAGGGCAGCCCCCACATGCCAGCTCTGCACCAGGACCTGTGGAGCTGTGGCAAAGACGCCAGGACCCGAGTCAGCCAGACTTCCCTCGGGACCAGCTCCTCCATTCATTAGCCCCATTGTTTCACCTCTCAGTTTCTCGGCCTATGAAATGGGTGTAATGTCCGGCTCACCTCACAGGGCTATGGGAAGGCCTGGGGCGTTGAGCATGTGGAGCACCCTGCCCAAGGTCTGGAGGGAAGCCGAATCCAAGTGTTGGCCCAGGGGCCTTTGAATACAGGCCTCTCAGAAACAAACAAACAAAAAGTAACAGACTTAGTCGTCTAATCACCTGTATCGCCAAACAAGACACCTCATTATAGTCATTTGTTTTGCAATTAAAATAAACACCTCTTCATTTTTCTTGGGCCATGTGCAGGATCAAGGAGGGGCCCAGTGGCTTGTCCCCTGCTCTCCCAGGCCCAGCACGGACCAGTGCCCATAGAACTGAATGTTTCTGAAGTCAGCAGTTCTCACTTGAGAGCGCACGTCCCCGGACGTTATCTTCATTAATCCTCTCCATGGCCCTGGGAGGCAGGTGGAGCCGACCTCATGACCCTCATTCTACAGGCAAGGAAATGGAGACGCCCCAAGGGTTTCATTTAGCAAAAGTAGCAGCGCAGGGGCTCCGAGCCAGGTCCTCTGGATCCAAACACAGGGTGTTTTTGGTGACCCCAATGGGGTTCAGCACCCTCTTGGCTGCCTGAGGCCTGGCAGGCGGGCGCCAGGATAAGAGCATGGGCCCTGGAGTGAGACTGTGGGTTCCAGTCCCAGCTCTGCCATTTACTGTCCCAGAGACCTTACTTGTCCCCAAGCTGCTGGACCTCTCTGTCTCATCCCTAAAATGGAGCTAATGTCACTTCCTTCGCCTCAGATTCTGTGATGCGTGTAAAGCAATTAAAACAGGGCCCCGTGTCTACAGAAAGAGCCAGTAGGCATCACTACTGGTACCCTGTGTGGGGAACCACACCCGCCCACCTACCTTCTCTGTTTGCTTCTGATGCTCCGTACCCCCTGGATGGCCGATGCTGTGTCTTCTCCATCCTGGAGACGGAGATAGAGGGTCAGGGCGGCGTGGGGGTCTGGGGTGCGGGCTCTGGTTCCAAGTTCAGACCTCATCACTCCCTGGCTGTGTAACCCTGGTGAACTCTATGTGTGCTTTGAGCTTATTTCCTTCTGCAGAAAAGGAGATAATAATAGAATCTGTTTCAGAGAGCTATAACCCATTAAGTGATGTCACACACATGAAGTATCTAGAACAGTCCCTGGCACAAGGGAAGCACTAAACAAGTATTAGCTATTATTGTATCTATGTCCCCGGCACCCACCACTGGGCTCGGTCCAAAGGCGCTAAGCAACTGGTTTTGGAAGTATGAATGAGTTGAATATTTATGCTTCTTGTTCTCTGGATAGCTAGAGGTCTTCAAATTCTTTCCCAGAGATACGACCCCGGGATGGGAGTTGGCCACCCAGGATGGTGACCGTGTCTGAGATACTCATTGTTTATAATGGCCTCACTGAGTAAATAAATAGTGTGAGATGGGGAGCCAGGCCAGGCCTTCCAGAAATACTCTGTCCCTGGCTCCAGCTTGGGCACAAAGACACAGTGACCCTAGCCAGTTGACTCATCACCCCAACATGAGCTGAACTGCTGAGGCAGCCCCACCCAGCCTCTCTCAGCCCTCACTGGCTCCTTCACATGGCCTGGCAAGCCCAGCAGGAGCCAGTCTAATAGAAGCAGCTGGCTCTGGGGAGGGGGAAAAGCAGGTGTGATCTGTGATGAGTGCCAAGGAGGGGAATCAAAGGAGCAGAAAGTCTTGGCTGGGGAGGTTGAGGACAAAAGGTGGGCGCCCAGTGATGTCATCACTATAAGGGGGGGGGGATGAAGGTGACACTGGAAAGCAGGTAGCATTGCTACTCTGCGGGGTGAAGGTCTACAGAGCCCCTGGGCAATTAGGGGAGAAATCAAGACTGGGAAGAAAATCCGGAAGGCCCCCCATCACTTCCCAGGATCATGGGAGGGCTCAGAAAAGACTGGTTCCAACCTCATGGTCAAAACGAGTCAGTGTACCAAGACACCGAGAAAAGTCTCTAAATGACACTTTTCTTGAAAACCTCCTCTCTTTCAGGAAATTGTCTACTTACTTAAAAAAAATATATGAATATATATATAATATATATATAAATTCCATGCTGATGGTTTCACATCACTTAGATGCGATATGGTTCCACCACTTTGACATATAGGTCAGAAGATGAGACTCCATTCATCCACCTACAGTTTTTACTGAGCACTTACTACCTAGTGGACAATGATCAAAGCACTGGGACCTGCAGAGAACAAGAGGAAGCAAGTCCCCATCTCACAAAACAGATTTGGGGGAGGAGATAGACAATAAACACAAAACAAAGAGAGGTGAATATTTGGATCGGATAAATATGAGGAAGAAATAAAGAGCTCTGTTAGAGTGATGAGTGGGATGGGAGAGCCAGGTGGTGGTCATGAAGATCTTTCAGAGGTGACAGCTGAGCTGAAGCCTAAAAAGAAGCCAGGATGGGGACAAGGGAAGAGCTCTGCCTGCAAGCACAAAAGGCCCTGAGGCAGGCAGGGACTGTGGTAGGGAGGTCCAAGGAAAGGAAACCGTGTGGCTCTGAGGCGCCCGAGACCTGCTGACGCTTGCAGGCCCTCTACTTTGTGCCTGGCACCCTTCTAGCACTTGACTGGCAGTTGGTTAAGTGCCCGTGAGGACCCCTGAAAGTAGGGCTCCACTATCGACTCCAATGTAGGCCAGAGAGGTTAAGGAGCCTGCCGGGAGTTACCCCCGCCCCCCGCCCCCAGGGCAGGCCCGGCAGGATTGCAGCCCGCACCCCTGCACCCCTCTGCCAAATCCCAAATCCCGAGGTCCCTGGCGCAGATCCCAGGCCAGGGCTGGAGGATGCAGCCCCTGTGAGCCTCAGAGAGGAGCTCCTCCGCTTTGGGTCCCGGACCCGGGGAAGTGACGGGTTCCCAGAGTGTGTTAGACGTCGGTTCCATGGCCCTTGGGGAGCCCAGCCCAGCCCAGCCCCAAGCCCCCACGTGCGCTCCAGCTGCCTGCGCTGAGCTCGCGGGGGTCGGGGGTCGGGACCCCAGGCCAGCGCGCCCACCCCCGGCGGGGCGCCCCGGGGACCCCCTTTCCACCCGGGGGGCTGGGGGCGAGGAGTGGCCCTGCTCCCGGGCCCTCGCAGCGCAGGCGCCCCGGACGCGCGGGGCCCAGACCCCGCTTGCAGATCGGCCTCCCCGCGCCCCTCGCTCGGCCGCGCCGCCTCCTCCGGGAGCCCCTGGGGCGCCTCCCCCGGGAGGCCCTTTCTGCCCCTAGGCCGGCCCCGGGCGGGGTGCGGGGGGGGCCCTCCGAGCCCAGGGGGCCCCCCCGGAGCTCCGTGACCCGGGCGCCGCCGCGACTCGGGACGTCCCATCCCATCCCGAGCCTCTGCACCCGCAGGTCGGCGGGCCTGGCGGTGGCGCGGCCTGATTGGCAGGTCCCCCCTTGGCAGGGGTGGGGACGCCGGGGAGGGCTGTTGTGCACAATTGCTGTTTTTACTCCTGCCATCATTAATTCAACTATTGACAGAGAAAGGAGGGTCCGCCGCGGCTTTGTGTCACGCACTCACTGTAATTTACTTGAAAAGAATTAAATCACAATTACCTGCCATTCGTTTTGCATAAAACGAGCTGTGAGGAGCCGGGCGTCGCAGAGTGCTTGGAAGGACAACAGCCCCATTGTTGCCATATTAGAACAATATTTCTCAATTCGAAACTTAAAACATTCGAATTAGCAGCTCTGTTTGACTGCGGTGGCCCTCGGATGGGCACGGCTGACACCCCACCTCGGACTCCAGACGTTACAGTTAACGAGCATAATTTTCATCCATTTGAGTCTAGACCGATCTTTTAAAATCGTCGCATTTATTGCATAAATGTACCTCCCAAATGTTGGAAAGGAAAACGCAACCTTTTATCTGTTAGGGAGCCCAGTTGATAAATTATCTAAACGCCACGAAAATTCCTCCTGCTGGAGCTAAAAGGAGAGCAAACTGTAATTAACTCACTTGAGATTTGTTTAAATGTCCAAAGAAATCACACTGCTTCTCCAATAAAGTTACTTCTGTTCTCATTTCTCCCCTTTCAGATTACGGTCATCAGGTAAACACGAGTGATTAGCTTTTAAGCCAACGTTTTTCAAGTGTACTTAAAATATTCAATTCTGCAAAATTACATCACTGCGAACCTGTGTGTTCAGCAAATTTGAAGCCAGGCTGGGTTTTAACAACTTCTGTAAAAGTAAACTGCTGCTTTGAGTGAGCTGTAGTTTCCATTAGCAGTAATAGTTTTTCAGTAACAAAATGTAACTGTTCAATCAAGCTTGAATATTAAAAGGAACCCAGTTACTAATTGTAAGAACTCTGGAACCAGCAGGAAAAACAGCAAATAGAAAAATACAATTGGTAACAGGGAGAGTTGTGTCTGCGCAGGGAGAGTAACATATTAGAGCAACTTTCTGCATATGAAAATAAAGAGAAGTGACGGAAAATAAGGTTGAAATTAGTAAAGATGAACGACCAGAAAGGTAGAGTTTTTAAAATCTGAGTGGTTAAAAAAAAAAAAAAAAAAGTAGCTGAAATGTAGATTTAGTGCAGAGAATAATTAAAGTGTGAAATAAGAAAACTTACAACCTAGAAAAGCCAGTCAGAAAAGGAGTAAAAACACATTTGCTATTGCTAACACTGGATTTTCCTAATTTTCAAAAATGCAGTTTTGTGATTGAAATGTTATCGGTATTTTAAGAGGTTTTTTTTGTTTTTTAAAGTGAAAGCTGCTAGTTGATTTTTTTGTTTAACGAGTAGCCTTTTCCTGTAAAGAAAACATATTTTATTGTCTGTTCCCTTTTATTTTTTTAATGAGTGTGAAAATTAAAATGTTCACTTTGATTTTTAGTGACTTAAAAATTTGTAAGTAATTTTTCCTTTTGTGTGTGTGTGTGAGAGAGAGAGAGAGAGAGAAGAACCGTTTGGCTTCAGCAGAAAACAAATTACAAGTGGATCAAACCAAGGACTCAACTCTATTTTCATGACTGGGGTTTTGAAGAATAATCCATAGAGATGGGGGAGGAAAGGATTCATCAGGCAAATGAAACAAAGTCCCTGATCTATATTCCTATTCTGATATCACCTCGTGGAATATCGGGAACATTTTAAGTTCCAGCCTAAGCCATGAATTCCTTCAGAACAAATCAAATGTCTTTAAAGAATATTTCTGTTTGAAAAGGAATTAAGCTCTCCTGAAAGAATTTTAAAGGTTGTGATATTCACAGTCTGATAAAGCAGCACCTTTAATGAAATTCTAATTAGCAATTTCATGCACTTTGCTATTAGTCATATCAGATTAGTGCACATTTTCACAGCCTTCCTTTAATTAAGTGCACTTATTCCAAGTTTCAAACACTTTCCTTATAAGATGAAAACTGTGCTGAAATGTTATTTAGTAAACAGAGGAAGTGTGAAAGTGTAGGTGTGCGTGTGTACAGGGGCGGACATTTTTAACTATCTACAAATTTTTTTACATTTATAGAGTTGGTGAACTCAGGTTTTCATTCCTTCTTTTCTTGTGTTCTCAATGTTTCCTTGGGATTTCTAAGGGACCTATTAAGATCCTCAGTCCAAGTGCACATCGTGCGTATTTTTGCTTGAAACGTATATTCTGGATGCCTATATCTATATGTGGGAGGATTTTTTTTTTTTGTTTCAAACATCTTTTCTCTATGTGTGTGTGTGTTTGTATTAGTATGTATGTGTAGTGTATATACATATATACATATATATGGGGGGAGAGAGAGAGAGAGAATCAGAGAGAGGGGGAGTGAAAGAGGGAAACTACGCAACATACAATATTTAGTTTTTGACGTCTCTGAAAAGCAGTGAGAAAGCATTTGCCCATATAACATCCCCCACCCCTGTCACCTTTTGCAGGCACCTCTTTTCCTTTGAAAACAGCGATATGATGTCTTTCGACCTTCTAAATTTCATTCTGAAGCTCCAGCAAGGAGCCAGCAGCTAGCTTCGGGAGCCGGATCCATGGAGCACAGGATATCTTCCTTCATGTCAGACCCCACTTCTCCACTGTGAGAGCTCAGTAGTCAAGCCAGTCTTTTCCAGGCAAAGCAGGACCTAGTCTGGGGGCTCCAACCCTGCACACCCCCTGAATCCCCCGATCATCCCTCCCTCCCAGCCTGCTGGAGGGTTGTTCCAATTCAGGGAGATTGTATTGTCTGTGAATTAACCTGATCTTATCTGTAGGCTTTTGTCAAGCGGAAATTTTTGTTGCCTGTTTTGCTCAGAGGTTGAAACTTGTAATATATTAACTAATTGCTTGCATCTCTAACACATGTTCTCTTGTTGGTGTCATTCATTTATACTGTAACATTTTTGACATTTTTAGATCGTCTCTTGGGACTCCTGGGCCTCTTAGCAGTTCCCTCCATGAAGAGTGTTTGCCTAATGATTACTGACTGACATCTCAATAACGAGCAACGGAGGAGTTGGGTGCATCTATTGAAGAGTTCGGGTGTGTGCGTGTGTGCGTGCGTGCATATGTGTGTGTGTGTGTGTTTTAATTCATGGTCCACTTTGTCAAGTCATGTGTGAGCCATAATTTAAGCTAATAATTACCAGACATGAATTCAATGAAACATTGGTGTCTACACTTAAAAAAAAAAAAAATCGTCCTGAATTTTAATGCATTCAGAAAACGTTTGCCTAGGGCCAGGCTGGGTCCAACACGCATATGGAAGCACTTTAAAAGTGATAAATGATTTGGAATCTACCCTGTCTACTGGTGTGCTTCTCAGGAAAGAAAATTAGAGCTAACAGGTGTTAGATAGGGAATGCTGGGGCATTTTAATAGAATTGTCAAAATGTTGGTACCAGATGTTGACATTAATGCACACAACTCGGAACGTAATGCCGGGCCGCCATTTAAATGATTATTTGTTTAAATTTCAAGTCGCCAGCAGGAAATCCTTACTTTGTTCAGCACCTTACTCTACACACCATCCCCCTGCTCTTTCCCCTACGATTTGCATCAAAGTGCAGTGGCTGCTCAGCTCACATATGCATGCTTTAAATAATCCATGCCTGTCAAATTTCATTTTTTCTTTTCAGATCATACTCATCACATCCCCATCCTCGCCAGCCTTGAAGTCCGCCTCAATGTATTCGTTTATGAGAAAAAATGATTTAAATACTGCCAGTTACAGGCTAATTAATCTTTGAACTCCTCGGCAACTTCAAATGTATATAGCAAGTAATCTGCATGAACTTGTAATTACTATGTATTTATACGATCTTTTCCATGTAATCACCAAGTCGTTACATGGTTATGTGAGCCTTGTAAATCATGGTGATAGCAGAAAACGAATCTTGCCCACGCCACTGCAAACAGCCCATGCGGGAGCCGCTGGTATCCACCACAGTCAATTAATCGAAGGATCCGGAAAGACTCGACGCTTTAAAGGACACTCCAACGCCTGCCTGCGATACAGTCCCAACTTAAAGAAATATCAGGGGATTGAGAGACTGGTGAGGTGGGCAGAGAGCAGCCTTTGCATCCCAGTTTTGTACAAAGACCGTGATTGGTTTGGGCCATTTATTCCTGCAGGAGTTGAAAGGCAATTAGAAAAAAAAAAAAAAAAGTCTAGGCAAAATCCGTTGGTTGTGCAAGCAGTGCTTCTGCTGTGACTTGGGGGAAGGTCCTGAAATAAATTCCAGTGTGAGTTTCAAGAGCAAACCCGGAGGCAGACTTAGGTTGTCATCTTTTTGAACCCAATTAAAGCGGAAGCAAAACCTCCAGTTTTTGCACACCGGGGCTTCCAGTCCCAACTCTTCAAAAGTCAAATTCTGTGTGTGTGTGTGTGTGTGTGTGTGTGTGTATACACATATATTTGTGTGTCTGTGTGTCTGCATGCAAGAACTAACGTATACCTTCAAAAACCACTTTGGACCATGCAGGCCCTATTGTTCGAAAGCAACCCCCATATGGGAAGGCCCCTTCTCTCCTCCTTGGGAGGTCCCCTCCTCTCTCCTCAACTGGACAGCTGAGGTCTGGTTTTCCTTGGCGCAAGAAAGGGTGAAGGCAATACACAGAACCGTGGCCTTTCTGGGAGCTCCGATGGGCCACTCAGAACAGAGCCAGGGGGATCAAGAGGCTAAGCCTGGACTGGATTCTGAATTTCTGCAGTCATGAGCTTCGCTCTTTTCTCAGCCCTACTCAGGAATAAGGAGGCGGAACGTAGGCAACATGCCTGGAGGCTCCACCAGGACCTCTGCTCACCCGGACCCTTGCCTGGAGCTCCCAACACAGACCCAGACCATGCCCCCAACCCACTCAGAGGCTCACCCATCTAGACTGCCCTGTCCCATACGGTAACCACCAGCCACAAATGGCCATATAAATAATTAACATGAAAGATTAGGTTTCTTGTTGCACAAGCCACATTTCAAGTGTTCAAAATGTGGCCAGTGGCTACCATTTGGATAGTGCGGATACAGAATATGTTCAAGACTGTTGGTCTAGAACTCTACGTAATTTGCTGTTTCGGTCCTGATATTTTCCCGCCCAGAGACAGTGGCATTTAGCAGCACCTAAGCACAAAATCAGAGAGGTTTCCCTGACCCCATCAAGAGGCTGCCTCGCCTCGTCAGGAAGACCTCTCCTCACTATACCTGGCCTTTTGTGCAGGGTCAAGGTCAGGCCTCGGGCTGAGTGGGTCACTCAGAGCTCAGTGGGTACCAGCTGTGAGGAACAGAGGCTCCAGGCCCCACAGAGCCCTGGAATAGGCCTGAGGCCATGGAGGCCTCGACGTGGCTAGTGGCTAGTTCTGCTAGCCAAATTAATATTTGCATCGTGGAGATGCCAGCCTTTGCCTGTATAAACCTGGGATGCCACTCTGCCTTCTAGGGTAAGAGATTCCAGTCTCATTAGCTAGGAAGAAATTCTAATTATTCATTATATTTCAACATAGAAGCTGTTATTGGCTGCTTGACTGATATTTTATGCTACTCCCGATTACGGCTGTTCTTCGAGAGCTACCACAGGCCAGGCCACTTACATCTTGAATCCTCACAACAATGCTATGAGGCGAAAACTGTGATCCCATCTGTAAGATGGGAAGATTAAGGCAAAGATGCATCACTGACTCCACCAAAGCCTCATGGCTCATGAGCAGTGGATCAGGATCCAAACCTCACCCCCTTCACCATCCCACACAGGCCTGTTTATTAGCCTTGTATGAGATGTCTCTGCTCCCCATAGTCATCCAGGAAGCTCAGTGGAGTGCCTGGTTTTTCCAAATGCTCAGCAGGTCTCATTGTCAGTATGGGATTCCTTATCTGCTTCACTCCCCTGATAGCTATGGATTGACCAGCCCTTACCCCCTATAGCGCTTCCTAAACTGGGCCCAATTTTCCACCTTTCGCCATATCCATTCCTCCTTTGCAATGGGACTTTGCAGCTCCTTTCCTCAAGAGCTAGGATGTATTTTGCAAAGTGTATTTCTAAATCTAAGCTGGTCTTGTGACTTGGCTTTAGCCAGTAAAATGTGGCAGAGGCAACCATCAACCTACCACTTCTGAGAGTATGTCTTGAGACATCGCATCCTTTCGAATCCTGACACTACCGCCTAAATGAGCTTTGGCTATCCTGTTAGATAATGAGAAATAAATGGCCCAATTGTCCCCAATGCACAGCTAATAGCCAGCCAACATCCAGAAGCAAAGCCACCTCAGTGACCTGCAGCTCACCACAGATACATGAGCATGCATATTCAGGAAAGAAGAACAGCCCAGCTGAGCCCAACTGAATCCGTTGATCCATAAAATCATAAATAAGTGGTGGTTAGGTCACTATATTTGGGAATGGCTTGTTTCACAGCAGGTGCTAATTATAACACACCCTCTAAGCTGGATGGTTTTTCTTACGGCCTAAGAACTACTCATATTGTAATCTTCACTGCTTTGGTTGACTGGTTATCTCTTAGGGCTATGTAAGAACTTCTGCTAGAGACCCCAAAACCCATCAACCTGGCAAGTGTCAACTGTGCTCTTGTGCTCTTCCTATCACCCCTCCCTGAGTATCATGAAATATCTGCTTGCTGAGCAGCTGACAAATGAGAAATTTTATTTAAAAATCAGTGGCTATTGGACTTGAGATTCATTCCCACTTTTGGTTCTCATTTCGGACCAAACCACAAAACCTCCCACATCCACCAAGATGCTTGCCTTTATTTTCTTTCCTTTCATAGCCAGAAATCTAGAAGCACATGCCAGTCCCTCCCAGACCCATCAGCAGCCAGCAGGGCTGGGTGAGTCTTCACCCAACTTATCTTCCATTTTCCTATTGGATCCATGGATTCCAGGCCTTCCCAAACCCAGAGTGGAACTCTCATTGGAAACCCTGTAGGGCCTGGGGTCTGGAGCAGTGCTGCAGAGCCCATAATACATTCCATGCAGCTGGAAGTGAGATTCTGGAAGCTGGGTCATGGCCAAGCTGGGCTGTTCCAGCAAACTCCACAGAGCTTCAGTGCTCAGTACTTTGGGTTTTATGGGTTTGCTCTGTGGAGGTGAGTTCCAGAGATCCCTATACACTTTATACTCCACATTCATTCAATATGTAGGTTTTTGTCCTGCTGTGTGCAAGCAAGACTGGGAGGGATAAAGCTGGGAAAGAAAGAGGCCTATACTTAAAAAGAGCACCCTGGCGGGTAGGTATAAAAAAGAAAAATGATGTCAAAAAGCAGAATGTCCCCCAGAGAATAAAAAAATGAAGAGCTGCTATTTACAGACACTCAGGACTTGCCAAGCACTCTTCCAATTAGTCTAACATGCATTAATTCACTTAACACTCACAAATATCCTACTATGAGAGCACTATTACTGTGTCCCATTTTATAGATGGGAAAACTGAGGCTTAGGGAGGTTAAATTATACAAAGCAGTCCCTACCACGTTCCTGACAACATCCATGTAAATTCAGTGCATGGAAGGTACTGAGTGATAGACTGATGTGTTAAAAATAGATATCCATCTCAAGGGTGTAGAACAGAGAAAATATCTAGCTTCTAATGCACATCTGATTATTCAAACATCAAAAATGATTAATACATCAAAATAATTAAAACCTTAAAATATTAATTAAAATTTAGACAAAAGAATTGCTAGAATAATTCCTTACACCAAATCCTTGACCTCTTGGCTGCCCTGAAGTGTGTTTTAAAGCAAAAAGAATGAGTTTTAATCTGGGCAAGAAGCATTTGTTGAGAAGGAAGCTTTGCTGCAGAGCCAGAGAGACCAGCTCAGCTCTGAACATGCTCCTGAGCTGAGAGGCTCCGCGTCTGGTGAGCCAAGCAGAGCCTGGGAGCTGGCAAAGGGCTTCTCCCCCGCAGCTGGGTGGCTTGGGCTAATCACTTAACTTCTCTGAGTGTCAGTTCCTCAGCTTAGCGTGGATAACAACTTTCCAGGCCTCTTGGGCTTTTCGTAAGGCTCCATTAGAATGTTGGACCAATATGTTGTCAATCAGCCGTGTGAACTGTCAAGCACCTATGCTCCAAGTCAGGCTTCTCAAAAATATGGACAACGTGTGGTCCGCGGACCTGCGGCATCTACATCACCAGCGAACCAGTTAGAATGCAAATTCTCCGGCCCTAACCCTCCTGAATTGGAATCTCTGAAAGTGGGGCCCATCCATCTCCTCCAACAATCCTTTGCCTGGTAAAGTTCGAGAACTCCCATCTTAAGTAATGCCCGTTCTGCAGGAGAGCCCCAGCTTACAACCGTGGGCCCAGGGGAATTATGGAGAGTGGCCTTCCGATCTCCCCGGTGTCTCGGAGTGTACTCTAGATTGCATGCTCCCGACAAATGGCTCCTATGAGCCCAGCAGCCTTCCTAAGAGATGGAGATCACGTTATCACCATGGAGACGGGACTAGGAAAAGGGAGTAGGAAGGAAGGAAGGAGGGAAGACAGGTGGGCAGGCTTTCTCCAGAAACTGCCTTTAGAACAACTAGAAACAACTGGAATTAGAGACCACGGTCATAGGTCCCAAGACCTGAGTGGCCCCGAGGATCCTGCCTGTGGGGGCTGTTTCCATGTCAACAATCACGCCGTCATCTGTAGGCTACAGGTCACTCACTGGTCCTTGCTTCCAGAGCCCTGGTGTGGCCTCGAAATTCTGCGCACAATGCTCCACGCTGCTCCTACTTATTTGCCAGACCTGACCTAGTCTCTCCCCCTTCACTATAGACATGAGTAAACTGAGGCTCAGACGACAGCTCCCCCAGGCATGCAGGGTGCGTACACAGCTCACAGTGCCTCACACAGCTCATTCTTCTTGGCCCTTTGCAACTACTGGGACTGCTGAGAGGGAAGAAGGGGAGAAATATTGCAACTTTTGGGGAAGCAAGTGTGAGCCATCTGCGGGGAAGTAGCCTCAACTCTGACCTCACCAGGCAGAGATCACCCATTTTTCAGATGAACAAATGGAGGTACGGTGAGATCAACTGGCTTGCCTCGGTGGCTAAGAGGCATCTAGCTTGTACTTCCTGACACTACCTGGTCCTTGGATATTTGATCTGAAGCATAGATTGCCTTTGACCTAAGGGACCCCACTTGCTGCTGGCCTGAAATTCTCATATTGGGGCTTCATTCCAATGGATCTGGAGATCAATTTGGCCTTCTAGAGTCTTATCTGTGAGACTCGGACCCTAACTACAAATGTGGCCAGACGTTGGCAGCGAGCTGAGAATAAGGCCATGCCACCGGTTTGGCCATTTCCATGTGGCTGACCTTTATTATTTACTCAAACTTGTACTTTACATTGATTTGCTTTTTTCTTAATCACTTTAATACGTTTGTCGTAAAAGAACACTTCACATTAGTATTGGAAATGGAAAGCCAGTTTCACTCACCAGAACTCATTAAAGCAAATATCCAACCTTCAAAATAGAAAAATGTTCCTCAGTGTGATACCTCCAGTCAACTCACACGCCAGCAGCACGACACATGGTGTATATGAGGAAAGCCCACACCCAGGGAAGTGTGAGCTGGGAGAGAGGAAGGGCAAGAAATTCTCATTTCTGTGCTGAGGCTCCATGGTGTCTTTCGGAGAAGTCCCAGGGAGTGGAGGGAGGGGTGGGATGTGGCTTTGGCTTGGCCACTTCTATTGCAAGCCTCAATATCTTCAGCTCTAAAAGGAGGCTAAACATGATCATTCTTTCCCCCTCAGGATGCTTGGGAGGTTGATTAATTGGGATTGTGTCTGTTTGTGAGCTTTATAAAGAATGACACAGCAGAAAATTGAATGTTTGAGATTTATTTATCATTTTATTTTATTTCTTCATCATAGGTGTATTCATTAATCCCCATTCCTATTTCCCCCATCCCCTCACCCAACCCCTTCAGTAACATCAGTTCGTTCTCTAGAGTTAGGAGTCTGTTTCTTGGTTTGTCGCGCTCTCTCTCTTTTTCCCCCGTTGCTAGTTTGTTTTGTTTCTTAAATTCCACATATGAGTGAAATCATGTGGTATTTGTCTTCCTCTGACTTATTTCACTTAGAATGTCCGAGATTATTATTCTCAGCTCCCCCCATAGGGTGGAGATGCCAGTCCTGAGCAGATGAAGGTTGCACAAGGGAGGTTGCTTTTGGAGGAAACTGTGTAACATTTGTCATGGCGACATGTAAACAGAAGCAGAGAAAATATAAATAAGAGTAGACCATCAAGACTAGGGATAGCAAAAGAGGCGTATGCAGGTCATATGGGATCACATAGTTGCCCTAATTTGGCTTCAGAGTGAACACTGAGCCTCCTGGTGGCAAAAGGGAAAAGGGAATGAAGGAGGAAAGCAAAGAAGTGTTTTAGCTTCTTGGGGGAATACAGAGCTCTTCCTAGTCTTGAATTAAAAACTCAGTTTTTCACACAGGGACCCTAGGTGACAGGAAAAATAGTCCTACCGCAGGGCTGTCCATCTTGCCTCAGTAGCCCCTGCAGAGTCACTTCTGAATCTTATAATGCACCCTGACTGCTTTCCGATTCTGTTTCATTTTGTGATTATGTCCACACTGTGCACAATGGGAAGAGTGCTGAACTGTGAGCCCGCAAACCCCAGTTCCAGTCCTGGTTTGTGGGACCCCCCACACTAGATAGCTGGCTCTAGCTAGCCAAAACTACTCCATCTGGTGGTGCGGCCCTGAAAATCACGTAGTCCATTGTGAAGGCATCAGAAACACTCACAGGGCAATACTGAAGGGGAAAAAGACAGGAGGCAAAACCTTAGCTGTGGCATGCTTCACCTGTATCACGGATGTAGAAGAATGCCAAGGACGGAGTGGTTAAGAACACGGGGCAGGTGGTAGGGTCTGTCCCGGCTCAAACCTTACCTCTCACCTGCCACTGAGAGGCCTCAGGGCAAGCCTCTGTTTTCTTATCTGCAAATGAAGGTAATAGTAGTACCTACCTGATATGGTTGTTCTGAGGAATAAATAAATTAACATGTAACCAGCCCTTATAATAGTGCCTGGCACACCAAGCATTCATGTGTGTGTGTACCTGCATGTGAGTGTGCACGTATGTGGATGTGTGTATCTGCATGTGAGCATGTATGTGTGAATACCTGCATGCAAGTGTGTGTGAACCTGCATGTGAGTGTGCATGCATGTGTATGTGTATATCTGCGTGAGCATGTATGTGTGTGTACCTGCATGTGCGTATGCATGCATGTGTATGTGTGTGCCTGCATGTGAGTGTGTACAACTGTGCATGCATGTACCTGCATGTGAGTGTGTGTGGCAATGGAGAAGAATCCAAAAGGAAAAAATCTAAAATGGTAAATATCATCTGATGGTGATTTTGTTTTTCTTCTTTATGCTTTACTTTTCAAATGATTTTCTTTATTTTACTTTTCTACTCAGGGGTGTGGGAATGTTTTACATTTGACTTTCATCACCTGCAAAATCAGAATCACAAGGTTTGTTCAATATCCCTCCCAGGGGCGCTGTGAGGTTTAAAGGAGACACTGAACACAGGAGTTTCTAAACTGTGAAGAGCTGTACCCGAGGCGGGCAGGGTTACCTGTATAAGCTGACTGGAGCCCTGAACCTCCAGTTCTTTGAGCAGGGTCCCCCAAGAGCGAGCCCTCTGACCGTGTTCTCCCTTACACTCTGGCCCAGAATCTGGGTTGGGGGCTACCTCCCTCACTCAAGTGAGTTCTCTCTGAACCCCTCCCAAAAGGTCCCTTGAGCAGCAAAAACATAGGTCCCCCTGTGTAGCCATCAAATGTCCTCCGGCCCCTCCAGTTTTTGAGCTGGCTAGTCCTTTATCATCCCCTTCCTGGTGGAAAGAAAACCTTTCCGGCGCCCTCCCACCCACATGCACCCCTACTCCTATTGCAATCCAGCCTCTGAATGTTTTCCATTAAATTCAGTGATTCCTCAAAAAAAAAAAAAAAGTGTGGGGTCTCCTTCCTTGGGCATTTATCCCACTACTCGGGGAAATGTCTGGAGCCAGACTTCTTCTCCAGCTTCCTGATCCAAATTCATATCTAGAAATGAAATTTTAAAATAACTAATAGGCCCTTCTGGGCTTTTCCACATTTTCTTTTTGAGGGTTTCTTTTTTTTTTTTTTTCCTTAAAGCAAATTTGGCGTCTTCAGCGAGATACCACCGTATATTTATGGGAGTTTAATAACTTCTTCCATTAATAACATAGACAAACTAATTTACCCAAACGTGTCTGTTTTAAACTCTGGGAACAAAGGGTGGGAGGATGAAAATCAATCTTTCCTTTGTACTTGAGCCACTGACCCGTTAAAGCTTTGAAGATCATTTCTTTAAGAAATTGTGAGGAGTTATTTAACTACAAACAGCAGCTACCTTCCCATTCCAGCTGCGTAATCAAGCATAATAAATTAGAACTTTAAAAAAGTTGACTCCATTTTTTTTTTTTTTTTGGATAACCGAAAAAATCCTTAGTAGCACTTTGACAAATCAGCTTTGTGGCAGACACCAGCGAACCTGCCTCACCCTGGAGCTGGTTAAGCCGAGCCCAGGCCGTCTGGAGAATTCCTGATTGGAGGCTGTTGGGAGAAACCCAGGTCTTACCTTTGAAGCAGGGCTTGATAAAGCTGCTGTGGCTGGCAGGAGGAGCGGGTGCTCAGGGACTCAGTCACCCCGAGTGGGATGGCAATTTCCGGCCTCTCCCCAACACCCACCAGACCGAGGGCCACTCTGTGAGCAGGAGCAGTTCAGTCCCAGGCTCCCCTGGGAGCGGCACGGAACCCCCTCCTGAATCTGGTCAGCATTCCTCCATGCAAACCATTCTGATCCACTTTGATAAAAATCAGTCTCCGTGGGTCTTGAAAGAGTCAAAGGCCCTTCTTAATCAAATGATCAACTGTTCATTTTGAAAGCTTGACTGGTTCAATTAAGATCACAGGCAGGAGACAGGCCGGTCATATTACCCTCCTTTCCAGCTGGTCTGGCCAGTTGCCGTCCCCAAGACCTACCTTTGACCAGCCTACTCCTGTGCCTGCCCGGTGGAGCATTCCACCATGAAATCTGACCACCCTTCAAGGCCCTATTCCGTGCCCACCTCCTCCCAGAAGCCTTCTCTGGCCCTACCAGCTGGCCGTGACCTCTCTCTCCAACCACCACCCCAGAACCTCGCAGCCACCCTGTGTGTCCCTTCACTCAGCGTTTCACAGATATCTGCCCTCAGCGGCTCTTTACCTTCCTACGAGCAACCAGACTGTCCCCTCCCTGGGGAGCCTCCCAGCCCAACGGGGTGTCTGTGAGCCTGTCCTGATGCCTGCAGATGGTCCTTTCTAGCCCCGTGTGGCCTCGCAAACAGGCAGCCCTTGATGACAAAGGGTTGGCTTCCCTAAGTTTACTTGTGAATCAGTTGTTTGGAATTCAGAATGTGCCCTTTCGTTTTTTTCCAGAATAACAATGTTCTTAAATGAGGCGATCCCGTTCTGGAGGGGCCAGGCCCCAGGCTAGCCCGCAGAGTCCTATTTTGTCTAGAACCGAACGGCTGTGCTTTCAACAGACAGACGCCAGTTAACAGTGCTAATCCACTGTGAGCTAAATAACTTTCATGGGCTAGCCTCGGAACTTGACCCCCATTACCCACTAAAGGGAAATGCCTCGGTGAGCAGCACACGCCCCTCCCCGCACGTCCCCCTACTCGTGCCCTGCCACAGCAGCTGGCAGGCTGCTACACCCGGGCAAGGCCCGGAATCCCCTGCTGCCGCTGGCACCCCCAGATCTGGCCAGCCTGGTTGCACCTGAAACAAAAGCAGAGAGAGCTCAGAGAACTGTCGTCAGCCAGAGCCTGCCCCTGGCCGAGCCAGTAGTCGGACGGCTGGGACATGCCTTCTGTGGTTGCCCAAACCCAGCCTTCAGGCGTGTCATCTCCCGTGTCACCTCCTTATCTTAATCGAGAGATAGAGCAGAGACCCCCATAGGCTCTGACGTTACCTCAACTGGCTCTTGATCTTCCCCGATGTGTCCCTGCCATGGGGCCACGGCCAACAGAGCCTCCCTGCACGCTCCCAGCCGCAGAGCACGAGGCCGGAGGATGCGGGACCTCCTGGGCCCTGGCCCTGCCCTCCTGCCCTGCTATCTGCATGGGGCAACTAGCCATCCTGAATTTCTCTTCTGGGCCACAGCAACACTTAACAGAGCATCTTCGATCTTCCCACAGGTTAATAGTGCCCTTCCACAGCTCCTTCCTGTAGATTTTGTACGCTTCACAGACAATATCTCATAAATGCCCCTTCTGATTGAGTGACCACTATATTAGGCTCACGTCCGGTGTTTTTTCTAGAAATGTCTCCACTTCACATTTCAAACCCAGCCTCTCTTCAGTTCATAGGGCCCCAGATCGCCTTCTAAACTGACATATTAACCCTAGGGAGGATGGCCCAGGGAAGGAAAGTCAAAAGAGGCCTGTGTCGTATGACTGTTGGGAAATTTGAAGGGCAGAAGCCTCAAAAGGGAAGCTTGCTGAGCCGCCTTACCTTGTCACTACACCACTTTGCAGACGCCGTGTTAGAACCCATTTAAAGCATTCAAGCATATAATCAAATTTCAGTAATGAGTTATTAATTAAGCAGGGGCAACCAATTCTCTGCTAACTGCCTCATAAACAATCGACAGGAGATTTGTGAATTTTGACTTCCTGACACTATTAAACAAATCAATATTAGGTTTCAGACACAGCAATTCAGACAGTTTTCTCTGTTATTTGGCAGCCATCTGCCTGGAATACTAATGAAAGAATTAAGAGCTGGAGATTTTGCATGTGTTCCATCAAAAAGATCCTTATCTGTGGGGAATTGGGGCCTGATTTGCATGGAAGAAGTCTTTGCTTTTGTAGGTACAATTTTTCTCAATATGTCACTCATTAGTATTTATAAAAGCACTGGGCAGTGGAACGTCCACCAGGCTTCATAGCAAGCAGCCAGAGCCCTACTGGAGATAGCTCGGAACAAAGCAATTCATTTATTTATATATTTTGCAGACTGGTTAATTTATAGCTAACCTAACCCATGGAAAACTTGGGCCTAAGAATTCAGCCAGCTTCTTACTCAGCTTTTATTTTTTAGAAAGAGCTGTTTGTTCCAGCGTAGAAACAGCTAACTAAATGGGAAATACGGAGTTTTGCAAAATCAGGGCAACCTCTAAGTAGCAAAATGTGGTCATCTCTATGACTTTTTCCCCGACCTTCTCTCTTTCTTTTATTTATTTCCCTTCAGAATGTTCCCTTCATAGCGGTGCCATTAAAAATACCTTGTAGAGACAATGACAGAGACTTAACTCTGTTTATCTAAGGAAGAAATATGGTGCAGGCAGTCCTTCCTCCAAGCATCCCAGACCCAGAGTGGGGGATCTGTTCAAGGGGCCACTCCATCGGCCAATCCATTCACTTTGTGGCCTCCCGGATTAGCAGGGCAGAAAGGTGCCAATTAGGAGTCAATGTGAAGGCTTACGGATTGGGACTAACACAGTGACAAGGACTCTTTCCAGACATGTAGAGGTGGAAGGTCCACTGCTTAGCATATATTTATTTAAATTCCTTGAAGCTAAAAACAAAATAATATAAAACAAAACAAAAAACTTCCACAACTGCAAGTGTTTGTGTGTGTGTGTGTGTGTGTGTGTGTATATATATATGTCAAGATGATTTGGATATTCCAAGATTCAATTCACATACAACATTTCAGAAGTGTAGCAACTGCTTGTGTTGTATCTCTCTACTTACAGAAATAGGTAAGAGGACAAGAAGAGGGATCCACCATGAGTTGGGTATTTATTATACAATGAGCCCATTCCCTTACATTGTCTCACTTAATTCTTCCCACAAGGTAAATTAAGCCATGTAGATAGTCTGTCCTTGTTCAGGGCCACCCAGGATGTGGCATAGTTGGGATCCGGGGCTGATTGACAGCGTAACCCATTCTCTCTCTTTTGCCCTCACTTATTGTGAGATGTTTCACACTATGTCTTTGTCACAGAGAATCTCTGTTAGTTAGTCTTGTCCAAATATCAGACTTTGGTTTTTCCCTGAAACCAGCAATTAGAACTATATGAAAGATTAACTATACATATGATTTGCTGTTTGGGGACATAGAAACCTCCTTCACTCTTTTGTAGAATTGTAACTTGGGTTTTTATTTTATTATTTTATAATTTGGTTTTTAAATTTTATAATATCCATGTTATATTTGCAGTCCACATCTCATAGTGAATCAGTACCATTAGTTTGAAACCACTACAGATTGTCAAGATCATTTATATAAAAAAAAAAATCAAGAGAAAATTCAGAAACTATCTCTGTTCCTCATCAATCTTATTCTTTTCCTTGATAAGGCAACTTGGAGACATAATAGGTATTTAAAATTATATTCGTGCAGAGAGCTGGCCACATGACAATGAACAACTTGAACACTAAAACTGACATTTACAATACCTCGCTGATTGCTATGTCAGCCTTTGAATATTATTACTGGACAACAGAATCAGCTCTATTAATTTAAGCAGAAAGGGATTTATTAAGGAGGATTAAGTAGTCCACAGAACCTCTAGGAGGGCTAGAGAACCAGATTTGAATGCTACAAGAAATACTGTAGCCAAGGTATCTCTTTGCTAGAAGAAATCACCACCATACCATGGGACTGCTGTACTGTCAAACCTGCTGATCAGAACCTACACTATCGAACAATGAACTCCATAACCTCCACCATAGCCAGCTCCAAACCCAGATGCCTACACTGCACGTGACAACACATGTGGTCTTCCTGTACATGGCCATCAACTTCTGGTGCTCTCTTCACTTCCAGGATCCAGGTGGCACATCCACTTGGTGGAATTCAGATCATACGCAGATTCCTAGCTGCAAGAGAATCTGGGAAACTTAATTTTGTTTTTAGCTCTATAGCATCTATAATACAAATAAGCTAGAAAGGAGCTGCGATGAATAATAAGTAGATGAGCTTGATGTGGGACTTGATCCCAGGACCCCAGGATCCTTTAGCTCAGGTTGTGATCCTGGGGTCCTGGGATCAAGTCCCACATCAAGCTCATCTACAAAATCGGTCCTGATTTTCCTTTTGTAAAAGTGAACCTATAGACCGTAAGGCTCACAATACACCTACAGTGTATAAGTGGTGAGATAGTACAACACATCTATAATCTAATTTCATTTCCACAAAAATCCCATCCCCTAGGTATTTACAATCCTATCTGCAGTCAGGAAAACCGATGCTCAGAGGTGTTAGGAAACTTTCTCGACCTCATACGAAGAGTGAATGGCATAGGTGAGCTTGTTCTAGTTCAGCAAAAGAGCTACTATAGTGAAGACATCACAGAAGTTCAGCCGCTGTTGAGCTCAGGGACCTTCGTGAATTTTTATTTGCCTAAGCCTCAGTTTGCTCCTCTGAAGAATGGAAATAATTTACTAATTCATAGGTGGAGTAGCAAGGATCAAATAAGATCATATATGTATATCCTCCACCTTCAGATCCAGAATATAATGTGTCTAAAATAAGGTTAAATAAATGTATAAAAAATTTTTATTTTATTTTAAATTTTTATTTATTTATGATAGTCACACAGAGAGAGAGAGAGAGAGACAGAGACGCAGGCAGAGGGAGAAGCAGGCTCCATGCACCAGGAGCCCGACGTGGGATTCGATCCCGGGTCCCCAGAATCGCGCCCTGGGCCAAAGGCAGGCGCTAAACCGCTGCGCCACCCAGGGATCTCTAAAAAAATTTTAGAAAAAAGGAAAGATTGTTCTAACTTTTCACCCCCCTGACAATCATCCTTCTTTTGCCTGAGTAGGACATGATTCACTTGATAATCTGCCCCAATGCAGGAAGGCCTAATGGCCAACAGCTCAATGTTCAAATAGGATTATGTGCCCACGGAAAGGGAACCTTTTATAGTAGCAGAGGCTCGCTTTAAAAACAGGAGGGCCGTTAACACTCAGGCTTAATTAAACTGATTTCTTGATGAATCTAGTGTGACAGGGACCAACACTGTTAACCGTTAACATGCAAGCCGTCCCAGGCTTTCCCTGGGGAGAGGGCAGCGGAAGGGGCATTTTAAGACCTGTCATTGAGGTTATTCAGTGGATCTCCCTTAACATTTCTGTGATGATGTAGGTCAAATTTGGAATTCTTTTGTAATTAGCTTTGGCTGATGGATAGTGCTCCTTTAATATGATCCTATAAAGATTGAGTCATATAGGGACTGACTTCTATGTGGATTACACTAGTTTTTAAAAATGTAGCCGACAGGGATGCCCGGGTGGCTCAGTGGTTGAGCATCTATCTTTGGCTCAGGTTGTGATCCTGGGGTCCTGGGATCAAGTCCCACATCAGGCTCCCTGTAGGGAGCCTGCTTCTCCCTCTGCCTGTGTCTCTGCCTCTCTCTCTCTCTTTCTCCCTGTGTCTCTCATGAATAAATAAATAAAATCTTTTTTTAATGTGGCTGATAAGGGGATGGTCGTTGCCTTATTTGAAGGTTCAAAACTTAAGGGCTTGGGGTCCTCAGAGGGTAGAGGATAGGTGAAAATCTTGCAAGAAATCTCCATGTTTAATTGTTAGCAAAACATTGCATACAGATTGAATACAGGATATGCCTCGGACACATATATGCACAACTATTTTTCTACTTTTTATTGGAAAATGTTTAATTATACAAGTAATGAGCCCAACTCGTGTTGCAAAATTTTCCGAATTAAAGACCCCTTAACCGGAGACAGAACATGAGAGACTCCTAACTCTGGGAAACGAACAAGGGGTAGGGGAAGAGGAGGTGGGCGGGGGGTGGGGGTGACTGGGTGACGGGCTCTGATGAGGGTACTTGATGGGATGAGCACTGAGTGTTATTCTATATGTTGGCAAATTAAACACCAATTAAAAAATATTTAAAAAAAATAAAGACCCCTTAACCATTTGTTTCATTTTAAAAGAACAAAATAACACTGTGTACTTACTTGTCTGAAGTACTGTTCTGAGTACTTTACATATATTAACTTCTGTTTTCCTTCAGACAACCCTGAAGATTACTGCTATTATTATCAACATTTTACAAATAAGAAACTCATGGCCCAGGTAAGTTCAGGGCCTGCCTGAGGTTACACAGCTAGCATGTTGTAAAACTGGGATCTCAACCCAGGCTGTGTTCTTAACCGCCACGACATGCTTCTATCCCATTGAATCCTATTGAATCCCGTTGACCATCCCAGAGAAAGATACTAGTGTCGCCTCATTGTGGTGCTTCCCAGATATTTTTCATTGCTTTACAAACACAGACAACCTATAAAAATATTTTTTTAAATTGTAGTTCTCAGAGTGTGGTCCTTTCCAATTGATTGGCATCGCCTGGAAACTCATTCAAGTGCAGATTCCCAGACCCCAACCCAGAGAGACTGAATCAGAAACTCCAAGGATGGGGCCAGCAATGTGGGTTTTAGCAAGTCCTCCAGGTGACTGCAGTGCATGCTGAAGTTTGAGAACCACTGCATTAATGGTATGCAGTGGGTATTCCAAGGAGTAGACACCAAAATAGGGCTAAGCGTGTACAATTTTCATTAAAGGAGATCCGTGTATGAGAGGATATAGGGGCAGGCATGATGTAGAAAGAGAACAGAGTGAAATTAGGAGGAATGCTGGGAAAACCATCAGACCACAGTGCAAGTTTGGTCAAGGAAGGAAGAAGAGAAAGGTAGGTGGAAGCAGGCTAGATGGCCTTGAAGGGAGTCCTTGAGCAAAGTTGGCCGATGACGGAGTCCCATCTCTCCCAGGAACAGCTTTGTTCTAGTACTCAACCCATATCCGGTCATTGCAGGGGAGCAACCCATGGGGAGCATGACCTTGACTCAAATACAGGGATGGATTTAAAAGTGCAACAACTGGGATCTTCCATCAATGATTCCACTTGAATATGTGTGAGACTTACCCGTGGCCACCAGATAATATCACAGAGAGGGTTAGCATTCGGTAGCTTCCTTGTTTGTTCTGCTCAACAGTTCTTTCCCCCACGGTACATATTGAACTGCTAACTCCACTTAATAGCTGCATGGTATCCCATTATATAAACATTCCATTTTTTGTGTAATCATCCCTCCATTGATAGACATTTAACTTATTTCCAATGTTTTGCTATTCCATATAGTGCTTTACTCTTCATCTCATCTTGTGTGCTAGAGTCACCAAGAAGTTAAGTTGCTTAACACCAGTGTGTGTGTGTGTGTGTGTGTGTGTGTGTGTGCGCGCGCGCGCACCCCATGTGTGGGCACATACATTTTAACAACCCCCCTCCAAACTAGCTGCATTGATTTATATTCCCATGAACAGAAAATAGATAACAGTAACCGTTTCCCCACACCCGACTATGCTAGATAGCATCAAACTTTTAATTTTGCCTATCTGATGAGTGAGATGATTCTCATTGTTGTTTTAATTTGCATTTCCCTGATTACTAGTGAGATTGATCATTTTTTCATATATGTATTGGCCATTTGTATTTTCCCTGGGAATTGTCTATTTTATCTGCATCATTACTAATTTACATAGGTGTGATAAATAAAATACAGAAATATTTCCAAATATTATTAAATCGGGAGTATCATCATTTTTTTATCATTTTGGTTTTTTTCAATTAACAGATACTAAAAATATTTTGCTATTTTTTTTTTTTTTTTTACATTAAACGGGTCCTTGTATGCAAAAGGGTTTAGAACTGATGGATTTCATGGACTCTGGGCTACAGGGAGCCCACTGCCTGCTGCAGAAGGTAGAGGAAACTGAGCCCTGGCTCACTGGGAGCACCAGGCCAGTACTAAGCTTTCACAGACCCTGCAAGTGTCAGCCCTGCATAGAATGGGTCCCAGATGTCCAGCCAGCCCAAAGATGGCCTAGAAGGGTCTCTCCACATGATGTGGCAGGAAAGCTTTCCTACCCACCACACTTTCAGTCCAGTGTCCTGCTATAAAGTCAGATGACAATGACTAGAACACTAGCTCTGCTCTTTACTCTTTGTGTAAGCTCAGGCTAATAGTGAAACCTCTCTGAGCCTCAACTTTCTCATCCATAACACACAGATAGACATGCCCTTCACAAAGTCAAGAGAGACTTTGCAGACTTTGCAGAGAGACTCCAAGTGCAAAAGCAGCCCCCACCCCAGAGAGGAGCACAGTAGACACCCAATAAATGGTTGCTATCACAACTGTAGTATAAGTTACTATTCCCAATCACCATAAAAAAGAGAAAGGGGTCCAAAAACCTTCCAGGCCACTTCGCGTTAAGCGAGAAGTCTCCAGTCTTAACCTCACACAAGAACCTCCAGCCATGGCTCTTCCCACAATGCACTTCTGCAGCCCTTTCTGCAGAAACCCCCAAAGCAAAGCCTGGGACTCCCACTTGGTGTTGTGCCCCCAGAAGCCTGTCACTCTCCTGGCACCCTGGCCAGCCACAATTTGGCGCTGACTTCTTTGTCTCTTGCTGCCTGCCTTAATCTTATGACGCCAATTAACTTTAATGAAAGTTACATGGGAAAATTGCGGGGTGTAGACGCACAAATATGTCTTTAGCAGGGAAACAAGGACAGCCTTAGAACCGTGGTGATTTCCAGGTGGAAAGAAATGTGGAGCTTTCTGTCTCCTCCGGGTAAAAGAGGATTTGTGAAACCCAAGGAAAATAACTCTTGAAGCAGAGGTTTGAACTGTGCCAAGTTTGTGACACAGAGGAAGCCGCTCCCAGAAAGGAAGTTCTGATTAAGACTGACATCTTTGCTGCCACTCCCGGGGGGGACGGGAAGGCATTTCTCTTGGACAGGTAAGCGGGCTCCACCCACCCACCACATGAGCCCAAGTGGGTCTGGGGACACACCTGACTGCGGGTGATGGATTTCCCCCACTTTTATTTAATTACCCTAATTCCTCACATCTGTAGAGACTTTCAGAGTTTACAGCACACCCATTATCTTGCTTTGGCCTCATAACCACCCCTTAGAGGAAGAATCGTTTGGGTCCCCATTTTGGGCAAAAATGAAACTCAGAAAGGTGAGGCGATCTGCCCAGCAAGGAAACTACCAGAACATGGGTATCCCCCTACATTGTGCAGCCTTCCCCATGAACATACATGTCCTGCTGACTTTTTCCCTCAACCTCCTGAAAACTCACATCTGATTGTGACAAGCAGTGCTCACTGGGGGCATGAGAACAAATTCACGTTGCCGGACGTTCTTCACAGTGGCTTCCTGCAGTTGCCAAATCCTCATACCCTCCTATCTGAACAACATCTCTAGGCTGTCTATATATACTCTTTGAAGACTCCACCTGAGATGGACTTGAGGCAGGTGTCATATCCTACAAGGGCTTTTGCCTTCTGGGCCATATATTCCTGAGTCTTGTCTAAGCATTTGTGGCTGGACCCTTTTATTTTTTTCCATACCACTCTGTCCCACCAAAGGACCAAGAAAATGGGCATCCCGATTATATGAGTATAACATTCATTTTAAAAGAATTCCTTTGAAATCATTAAATAATAGCTTCCTTTCTCAAGGCATGATTGTATGTCAGGCCCTGTGCTTTGCAGGTTAGTCACATTACCTGCTTTAGTCTTCACCACAGCCATCTAACATAGCTATTTGTGGAAAGACAACTAGGTATCCACCAAAGAGTAATCTCTCTTTCTTCCATAGAAAGAAAATTGTAACTGGACACATGGATGTCCAGCTAAAGACTACATTTCCCAGGCTCCTTTGCAGCTAGTGTGGTCATGTGACTATACTTAGACACATAGGATGTTACTGCAAGTTATTTGTGCCATTTTTGTGTCCTTTTTTTTTCACTCCAAAGGCAAGCTGCTTACTTACCCCTCTCTCCTTCTCATCCCGGCATGTTGGTTTTGATTATGTGCCTGAGAACAGTGGCCCAGGGGAGGCAGAGCAACAAGAGGGAAGGAATTTAGGTCCTGGAATGACCACTTGAACAGAACTGCCTGCCAATCTCAGTCATTCACCCAGAGCTAATACATGAGAGGGAAGTAGACATATCCTCTTTTGAGCCACTGTATTTTGACATTTCTTTGTTTTATTACAACAGCTTCATCTTTGTTGCAGTATTATTATGTCTGTTTTACAGACGGGGGAACTTAGGCTCATAAAGATTAAGTGCCTTGCCCAAGTTCACACAAATACAGAGCAAGGATTCAAGCCCACATCTGTTGGATTCCAAAATCTCTGTGATGATTCATTCACTCATTTATTCATCTAAGCTTTAATGACTATCTGTGTAATAGAAGCAGAAATCCCAGGGTTTTGCCTGTACAGGAGAATCATAAATCCACATATTGCCTCCTTCTCTTCCACTCTCAGGAGAATACCCTGCTCAGGAGATGAGTTGTTCTAAGATGCAAATTAGAGTTCATTTCAAAACTTCCACCTCGTCTTTGTGAAGCTTTAAGTGCAGCTAGCTCGAAGATGGGCACCAGTTCCTTACACAGGCAGATCGGAGCAAGCAGCCTGGGACTGGCCAAGGAAGGATTAAAGGAAAGAGACCACCTTGATTAATACTCTAAAGGCTTTTGCCTGTGAGGATAAGGTTGCATTTGGGAAGATGTCTTTACTCCTTAGTATATTCTAGACGGTTTGATCTCTGAGAATTAGTATTTGTCATTGAAAGAGACATAAGTAAGTGTGTGTGTATGTATGTGTGGTTTGCTTATGTTCTCGTTTGTGTACATGTGGTTACATGTGTATAGGCCTTGCATATGTAGAGATGTATGTGTGACACGTGCATCTATTATACATATGTTGTTGTGGTTATGTTTGCAGTGTGGGTGTGTATCAGTGTGTGTTCCTTTGCACTTGTATTTAGTTTCAGGGGGTTGAGGGGGATGATACACCAGTTGTCCATTGGATGACTGGGAAGAACTATCCCTTCACCCCATTCCCACTGGGAAATCTGGAAGAAGACCTGAGTTAGTGTGGTCAACTCCATCCCAAACTGTCCCGTTCAAGTCCCTCTGGTCTTCTCCCAAACACACACACACACCTACACACACATGTATGCACATCCATACACACTTGTCTTTTTCAGTCTTGACCAAATCACCCAGCTTCTGGAAATGAACTTCAGGGATTACAGAAGCTTGAAGACCAGTTGTCTAAAGGAGTGGATGAATTCCAGGGCCAGGCCAATCCTCCAAGCAGAGTATGGAGCTTCCCTAGTGTTGGGTAGAAAGTCATCTAGAAGGTTCAAAAGAGAGGCAGACTCTTAGGACAGAGAGAGCCCCCAGGACTGGGACACCCCTGCTAAGAGCTCACACCTGTGGTGATGGTCACCTTTGTGCCTTTCTTTTGGAGAATCTTCGTGGGAATCCCATGAATTGGGCATCTTCCCCTTCTGGTGTAATTCCTGTCACTTATTGCCATCTCTCCAGTAAAGTCTGGCCCAGCTGTGCAGCATCAAGTGACTGAGTTGCAGGGCGTACAAGCCTGTGGGTTTCTGCCTCACTCTCACACCCCAGAGGTTCCAGGCCCCTCAGCCTGCCAAGGCTCATGGCCCAAGAGTGCCAAGCTGTGACCATCACTGAGGTGCACAGAGGTTTCAAGGACAGGACCCAGAGCCTGGAGAGACAGACAGGAGGCAGACTTTGAGCTGCCCAGTGTATCCTGGGTGGAAAGAACTCAAGATCAAGAAGGTTGAGGCTTGGGTTATACCTCCTGTGTCCCGGGCCCGGAGTTTGGGGTTGTGAGCACTACTCAGGCACAGACGCTTCCTGCCATGAACTACAGTCCAGGGGGACAGGCAGACAGGACACCAAATCAGCAAAAAGCAGAGAAATGACCACTAGGCCAGAGACCAAGCTGTAAATACAAGAACTGTGAACCCTCTCTGAGCACCTAAGAGCCCACCAGGGGCTGGTCCAGTCACTCCTCATGTATTAACTCATTTGATCCTTTATATCGATCCCATAAGATAAGGATCACTATCATCATCCCCATTTTACAAATGGGGAAACTGAGGCACGGGCTGCACAAATGATTTGCCCCAATCACATACCTAGTAAGAGGCAGGCTGAGATCTGAACCCAGGAGGTCGGGCTCTGCTGTCAGTATTGCCCTGCCCTGCTGTGTGTGAGGCATGGCAGTAACACCAAGCAGCAGGAAACGGCCTCTGCTTGGGAAAGTCAGGGCGGGCTTCAGAGGGGAGGGGGCTCAGGTGGGGAGGCCTGAGAAGCAGGGGTAACAAGGTAAGGGGAGGGCAGAGGGGAAGTGGGAGGTGTTCTGGGCACCGTCAATGGTGTAGAGGTGATTGTGTGGCACTTTTCAAAATTCCTTTTTACTGTGACCCGTGGTGAGTGATGCATTTTACACCATGACCTGGTACGCCCATGCATATGTACAATGGAGCCCTAGTTCCTGAGTCAATACCTGGCCCTATTACATAGGATGAACTTTAATATGTTCTAGCCTGTTCCACTACCTGTTTTGTGAGAGCTGTGCACAACATCTGCAGATTTGCTTTAGAATCCGCTGAAGTTTCATAATGAGTAGTTGGAAAAGCACTCTCTAGAGTAGGTTCTGCAGGAGGCAGGGGTCCGGGGATCAGCAGCACCGCACCACTGAGCAGGGCCCGGACTAGGAGGAGGTAAGCGAGCTGCCTAGGATGAAAACGTACAGAGGCACTCATCTCGGGGTCAGGCAGGTACGGGGGTGGCACCTGAGGGTGGGCCTTAAAGTTTGCATCACATATATATATGTTGCCACATCATAGCCTCAGCCCAGACAAGAACCAAGCACCTGTTCTGTGCCGGGCATGGAGGCGGGGCTTGCATGTGTCTTCACCTATCAGTACCCCCAAGGAGCCCAGTTTTCCACTAGGGAAACTGAAGCCCAGAAAGATGCCAAGGAGGTATCAGCTCTGCCTGGTGGAAGCTCCCAGAAATCTCAGGGAACTGAGGGCATCTGGACAAGAAAAGGACAGGAAAGGCCAGAGCGATGGTGGAGAGCCAGCAGAGGAGCCAGGCTGTCACCCATGCCCAGGTGCTCACCTGACTGTTGATCCCAAAGCCCAAACACCCACATCAGTTTCCACAAGACACATCGGTTTCCACAAGACAACTTCTCAAGCCCACTCTCCTTTCGAGTCACAGGGAGCTCAGCCCGGGAAATCCTCAACAGCCGTCTCCTCCTGTGTGTAGACCGGAGTGATACCAAGTGCCCGGATGCTGGCCAACCACTAAGTTTTTCTAGAAGCTTCGCTCGATATCACGGGAGTCCCATCTACTAGAAGAAAACTAATCTATGCTCCTCCAGAACAAATAGAATCATAAAAAATTATGTCTGAGATCACTGTGGAACATCACTACACACCCAGCAAAATGGCTACAGTTAAAAAGACTGATGTGCAAAGTGTTGGTGAATTTGTGGTCCATCTGGACCTCTCACACTCTGCTGCCGGGTGTGTAAATGGGCATGACTTTCACCAATATCTACTAAGGTTAGGCCTGCATGACCATGATGCTGAGATTTCCCTTCTAGGTTTATACTGAACAGAGATGCAGGAACAGGTGTAACAGTGCTCACGGCAGCACCATTGTAATACCTGAACTGGAAACAACCCAAAGGTCCACCGCTAGAGGAGTAGACAAGTACATTGTGGAACAGCCACATAAAAAAACAGTGCAAAATAGACCTGCCCTACGACCCAGCAATTGCACTGCTGGGGATTTACCCCAAAGATACAGATGCAGTGAAACGCCGGGACACCTGCACCCCGATGTTTATAGCAGCAATGGCCACGATAGCCAAACTGTGGAAGGAGCCTCAGTGTCCATCGAAAGATGAATGGATAAAGAAGATGTGGTTTATGTATACAATGGAATATTACTCAGCTATTAGAAATGACAAATACCCACCATTTGCTTCAACGTGGATGGAACTGGAGGGTATTATGCTGAGTGAAGTAAGCCAGTCGGAGAAGGACAAACATTATATGTTCTCATTCATTTGGGGAATATAAATAATAGTGAAAGGGAATATAAGTGAAGGGGGAAGAAATGTGTGGGAAATATCAGAAAGGGAGACAGAACGTAAAGACTGCTAACTCTGGGAAACGAACTAGGGGTGTTGGAAGGGGAGGAGGGCGGGGGGTGGGAGTGAATGGGTGACGGACACTGGGGGTTATTCTGTATGTTAGTAAATTGAACACCAATAAAAAATTAAAAAAATAAATAAATAAAAATATTCACAAAGGCAAAAAAAAAAACCAAAAAAAAACAGTGCAGCACCAGGAAAATAAACAAACTGTTGATAATCTAGATGAGCCTCACAAATGCCTTGTTGGATAGAAGAAACCAGACACAGCTGAATCTATGCTGTATGGTCCCAGCTCTGTGAAGTTCAAAAACCAGGCAGAACAAAACTATGCTGCTTAGGTACATCTGCTTAGGTGATAAAACCAAAACAAAAAGCAGGGAGGTAACTCCTGTAAGAGAATAGGGTTCACAGCTGCACAAGGGTGCTGTGGTGGCGGTTGGGAGGGAGTGTGGGGGGCTCCTAGGGTGTGCATAACGGAACCTACGTGGAAGTTGCATGAGTGTTAACTTACAATAATTCATTGGCATGCAAATTTATGAATTTTGTACTTTTCCTATATGTATGTTATGTTTCACAATTATATATACATCCATATACACATGTACACATGTATCTATAGTGTTTTAAAAAGGTGGACCCATCATCGGTGAGCCATGTATGTTCAAGGGACCCTGAAAAGCAGCCAGCCCAAGACTTCCCATAAGTTGGCCTTGGGGTCAGACAGTCCTGGGTTCGAATCCTGACCCCCAACAACAGCAAGCTACACAGCGTCTCCAAGCCTCAGCTTCTTTATCTGTCAAACTATTTTAATCTGAAAATATCTGGGAACTAAGAAGTCATATTAAAGAGAGCATATCTTTCTAGCACGCTGGTGGAGCTAAACAGACAGTATCTTAGAAGTGGAGGCAAAGCTAAGAGTGACCTGTCATTCTGCTTGCTGCTGACAGAAGAGCTTTACGGCGAGGCGCGCACATTGGAATTTAGCTACCAGGGTTTCCTCAGGTAACGTCCTTTGTGCTAACATCTCAGAGTGCCACCCAGGACCCCAGCTGTGTGCGAATGTACCCCTTCTCTGGGCGAATGCAGTGCAGCACCCCCACCCCTTCAGAGCAGCCTTGGTACCCCCTGCACAAACATCTCCTTGTTCAGTGGTTAAGGGTCTTAAAAGAAGAGAAAACAGGTCAGATCCCACCCGGGCACACAGGCGAACCCCATAAGCGACTGTTGCCCTGGACTCACATTGCCAAGTTCAGCACTTATGTTGATAAGGTTCATGGGACTCCGACAGAAATCGTTCCCAATGGCTGTTTTTTCTCAACCTTAGGTCCCAGGGAGGCTGGGCCCCCAGTGTTTGAGATGGAGAAGCAGGAAATAGAGCCCGAAACGTGTCCTGATCAATATGTTCGTCTACAGGGGATGTGCCAGGAGCAGGACGACTGATGGGGTGTAACCCCACCCAGTGGCAGAGCGGGCACTCTCCACATATCCACGCTCTGGGAGACTGTTACACACTTGGATGATGACCAAGTAGGGGTGAGAGCTCCGTATTAGATGCCCTCCAGACTTGGCCACCCCAGAGAAGGGACCAGCTTCCTGGCCCCGTCTAGGGGAGGTATTACTGTGTCCTGGAAAAGCTGTTGGGGCTGGGGCCCCAGGAACCCTAATCATCAGAAAGTTACTACAGGTATCAGATAAAGGAGGTTCCGCCCCTCAGAGCCAGGACTTGACAGGCCCATAAAGGCCGCCTAATACCTCTGAGCCCCATGTGCTTCTGATATCATGTCTCATTTTCTGCATGAATGAGAGACCCGGGCGATGAGAAGAGTCCTCGAGTTTCGCTGACAGCGCACGAAGTCTCGCTCACCTGCACTGGCAGCCTTGAGGCAGCGGGGCTCGCCCAGCCAACACCAGCCAACCAGGGTGTTCCAAGCTGCTACTTGGCCACGTCACCGGAACTGTGAGATCCCCCTACCCTCCAGAGGTGGGTCCTGGCCTACAAGGTTGCAGGGCCCCCTCAGTCAGTGGTGAGCCCGGATGACCTGGTGCTTTGAGAAAGAAAAGGAATGCGAAGCTCATCGGTGAGGTCAGCCCTTGGGAAGTCTGCTGAGTTTGGGACCAGTGACCCTTATCCCCACAATCAGGCCCTCCACTCTTGCTCCCTTCAGGCAAAGGATGGAAGGGAGCGGACACGTATTTGGTGCCTACTTTTATCGGGCTGTCTCAGGCTGTCTCCATCTCTGGTCTTTCGTTAGCCATCATTCCCATCTGACAGATGGGAATACTAAGTCACACCACTGGCGAGTGTCAGAGCCAGGCCTCTCACCCCTCAAAAAGCAACAACTTCTAGGCTCTCCCTCCTCATCCCCCACCTTTGCTCTTTCAGCACCTGCTTTCAAGAAAGGGTCTAATAACAGCCATTTACACCTCAATGCAAAAGGGTCTATAGGGCAGAGGTGGCTGAAATCTGGTAGGAAGGGGCTGGGATGCCGTCTTGAAGGTGCACGTGCAAAGCAAGCACCTAGAGTTGACTCAAATCCAGAAGCTTCCACCAGAGGACCTTGCTGAACTTGGGTATTCCAAGGCCCTCTCTCTTGTTCACTGCATGTGAAAGTCTACCCACTTCCGTCCCCAAAGCCATCTTTGCCAGAGTGGACTCCTGAACTCCTGGCTCTCTCGGTGGGCCTCAGTGGCCTTCTGAGTCCTTGTGCTGTGGCCCCGCCCACAGGCCTGCACCGAGACAGGGCTGACCCCAGTGCTCCACACTCTCACATAGGGCGGGAGAAGCCAATGGAGCAGACCGTCTTAGGGTTTCTCTCATAGACGCCCCCAAAATTTGAGGCTCCCTTGCATAACAAAGGAAGCTGGAGGCTCCCTAGTTCACCAGTCACCTCGTAAAATCAACGTGTCTCCTCAAAGTCTCCCCTGATTTCCTTGCCTGCCATAGACTGTGTGTGCCCCCACCCCCAAATTCTTGTGGTGAAACCTAACCCCCAGTGGGGTGGTATTTGGAATTAGGGCCTTTGCAAGGTGATTAGGTCATGAGGGCACAGTCTTCAGAATGGGATTAATGTCCTTATAAGAAGAGACCCCGTAGAACTCACACCTTCGGCCATGGGAGGACACAGAAGTCTGCCGACCAAGAATCGGGAAGGTCTTACCATACATCGAATCTGCTGGCTCTTGATCTTGAACTTACTGGCCTTCCAAACTGTGAGAAATGAATTTCCTTAGTTTATAACCCACCCAGTCTATGGTATTGTGTGATAGCAGCCCAAACGGCTAAGACAACCATGCCTCTCCCATCATTTTCTACCCCCCCAACCCCCACTTCTCCTCAGTCCAATGCCTTCAGATTTAGCAAGATTTATTAGGGAAAATTCAGGAAAGAATGAAGGATAAATTAGTGACCATCCATGTGGCAGACACTGCAAGTTGACTCCCAATCATCCATTCTCCCCTTGTTCCCTCCTCACAAAATCCCAATTTCGTTCAAAAATCGCAGTGTGCCAGGCTGGAAATTTTTCCTTCCTGGCATCCTTTGTCACTACAGATAATCATGTGACCCCATTCTGGCCAAGGAGGCACAAGCGACAGCTACCGTTGAGAAGTTAGAGGAAAATCCTTTGATAAAGGGGCCACTTGGTCAACTTGCACCTTTAGGCCTTTCTTTGCCTTGACCCCTCTTTCTGCAGGAAATGACCCACCAAGTGGGGCACAAGATGGGTCCCACCTTGAGACACAAGTGACAAGCCCGAGGACAAAACTCCCATGCTCAGGCTGGTCGTAGGCAGGTTTCTTGTGGGGCTGGAGAGCTTCCAACCCAGCACTGGCTGCCCCCTCCCCCCACGCCCCTGTGATCTTCCAGTCCACGAGCAAGCCACACCTCACTTGCTGGAGCTGTGATTGTCCAAGTTCTCGGTTACCTCCAGCCACAACCTTGACTGTACGGCTCTCCTCCCACTACCCACATACACATGCTAATATTTTGCCCCATTTCCTTCTAGACCTTTCTCTGTGTAGAGGCACACACCCATCTTTGAATTCAGGCTCCTTCCCTAACCAGGTAGTTCCTGGAAGTAAGTTACTTCTTTCTTTCTTTTTTTTTTTAAGATTTTATTTATTTATTCATGAAAGACACAGAGAGAGAGGCAGAGACACAGGGAGAGGGAGAAGCAGGCTCCACGCAGGGAGCCCGACATGGGACTCGAGTCCAGGTCTCCAGGATACATAAAGTGATGAGCACTGTGCCTAGAGTTTAACATGTGCCTAATAAATACGATTATTGCTAATATCAACACTTTATATCCTGATTTTCTTTGCATGGTATTATACCCTATACATTTTCTCCTGTTATTAAGAAGTCCTTATAAATACCATTTTAACAGTACTGAGAACTTCATATACACTTAACAAATGTTAGTTACTATTATTAATATCAAAATTTCACCTCCTACTTTTTTACCTAACTTTATGACACGCATTTTTTTTCACGACAATTTAAAAAAAGTCCTAAAAAAAAAAGTCCTTATTAATATCATTTTTAATGTTTGCCTGGCATTTTTTCATATGGTTCAATCAGGAATCAGAACATGTTTTATTAAAGGGCAAGATAGTAATATTTTAGGCTTTGCACATGATGTGGTCCCTGTGGCAACTATTCAACTCTGCCACTGTAGTGCCAAAGCAGCCCCAGACAATACATAATGGAATGGTCGTGGCTGTGTGCCAATAAAACTTTATTTACAAAAACCGACTGAGAGTTAGATTGGCCTGAGGGCCATAGATTACTGACCTATGGGTTGGATCATCACTTAGTGAACCAATCCCTCTCACTGTTACAGCCTAGGCTGGTACCAAATTTGGATACCATTGCGCTATTATGAATAAGTCTGCAGAGCAGATCTTGGTACGGATGTCCTTGACTGCATTTCTGATTATTTCCTTAGGACAGTTTCTCAGAAGAGCAGTTACAGTTTTCAGGCTCATATTGACAAATTCAGTAGACAATTATTTTTAACTACGCTTTGAATTTTGACCTGCCAGATATTTCCTGAACAGGAGCCCTGTTGCTTCTATCAGACTTCCAATTCCACAAGTATAAAGATGTAACATCCTATTCTACCTCTATATACCTTGCCCTCAGTTTGCCATCTCCCTCCCACCCCCTACACACACACACACACACACACACACACACACACACCCCTGCACAATGTCTATTGTGACTGCACATGTGCCATGTACTTAGGGAAACTAGATAGGTGGCTGAATGAATGAACCCCGTAGTGTATGTTTATTTTTTTCTTTATTTTTTTTTCTTTAAAGATTTTATTTATTTACTCATGAGAGGCATAAAGAGAGAGGTAGAGACACAGGTACAGGGAGAAGCAGGCTCCATACCGGGAGCCAGACATGGGACTCAATCCCGGGTCTCCAGGATCACGCTCTGGGTTGAAGGCGGCGCTAAACCACTGAGCCACCCGGGCTGCCCAACCCCGTATGTTTAAAACCCCAAAGAGGCATAAACCAGATACAAATGGCCAATCAGTGAGATTTGAGTGTAGGGGACCTTTGTAAATTAGGTGATAAATAAGCTTAACCTTTTCATCCAAAGGATTCGTGGCAAGATGTCAAAGAAGACAGTGGTTTGTCTCAAAGTCCTATGTCCTTCTTTGTCTTCTCAGAGCTTGGTGCCACTCCTGCCTTACCCCTTCTCCAGAGAGGCTCTTGGAAGGACATCAGTGGTACCACGTGGAGGCTCTACACCCCTTTCATCTTCCACCACCCCTCACTTCTTTTCCAGTCCCATGCCATGGTGGACCCTCTCACCACCGAGATTGAAGAGGCTTCCCACCTCTGCCAAAATCCAGTTTAAGACATGGAAAATATTCTCCTACATTTCTTTTCACCTTGAATTTTTCATGAAACCAAATGGCAGTTTCCAAAGGTGAAAAACTGTTATTTTCTCAGACAAATTCCTGTGAAGTGAAAATTGCTAGTTTCACACAGCTCTACCACTGATGACTATTATTACTATGGGCGCTAGGTTAGCACAATTTGATCAGGAAAAAATAAAACCTGGTCTCAAAACAGCAGGTCTCAAATGTTCCTGTGGCCAGGCCTTCACAGACCAAAAGCCAGAGGGAGGTCTTCCTGAGACTCTGGTCACCATGCCTACCGTCACCATGCCTGTGGCTGCCTGCTGTACTCAGATCCCTGACCAGACATGGCCAAACTCAAGAACATGCCATTTATCCTCCAAAGGCTGGGATGCATTCCTTGGAAGAGGAGATACATCCTCCCTGTAAAGAACATGGATTCAGATCCTCTGAGAGGCAATACACAGTGTTCTCTAGTCATTATACAGTGGGGTAAATAGAATTCCTCAAAATGGTGACCAGTATGGGAAGGGCTGATCCCCCTGCCTTTAATATATTAGTTCATAGGGCTGCCTTGACAAAGGACCACAGACTGGGTGGCTTCAACAACAGAAATTTATTTTCTCATTGTACTGGAGGTTAGAAGTCTGAAAGCACGGTTTATAGACCATCAACGGTAAAAGGACTTTGGGGGTTTAACTAGTTCAGTAGTTTTCAAACTGTGTTCCATAGAACCCTTGTGGTTCTCTAAGTGACTATAGGGGCTTCTTTGAATCAGAGAAGAGCAAGTGGAAATCTGGGCCTCCTATATACTTACTCCATCTAAAATTTTGTTTGGCCAAAGGGTTCTTTGCTTTACAAAATGTTTGCAAATTGCTGATTATTTTTCGAATGACCAGACTGCAATGCAGAGAGGTGAGGAGAGTACCTGGGATAGGACAGCCACTTGTTGGCATTTCTGGGTTAGAATTGAGCTCTTCCATTCTAGTTTAGAGTTCCCTCTGCTCACCCTCGCTAAGGTAGCATTTATGTAAGACCTCAAGAACCACAGCACCATATAAGGGTTTTGGTGATGCCCCAAGGTGAGCATCGTGTTGGAGTTAGATGCAGAATTGAAGTCACATATCACGTAGCATCATCTGAGATGTTTGGACATGTGGATCTGGGCTTAAGTGTCAGAAAATCTGAGTCATCGTTATCCTGACGTCAGATGTTGCTTGGAAATTTTCACTTCAAACAGGAAGAAAAAAGTGCCTCATTTAGGTGCATTTGGGTGTCTCATTTAGGAGTCACGTGGAGTGCTGAAAAGTGATAAATATCTTTGGCAATCAGCCATGGATAACTGTGTTTGCACGCTTTCCTGGGTGTCTGGCTGTCAACAGCAAAGATGGTGTTGAGGAAAAAGGATCAGCCTTCAATTAAAAGAAAAGAAAAGAAAAGAATTAAATCTCTGAAAGCCCAACATGCTGAACTCACAATAGAACAAGAGTTTTGTCACATGTATGTTCTGAAGACATGTGATGTGCTTAGAATATTCCAAGAAGTTCTTGGCTTTGAGGAGCACAGTGATCAGGGTGCCTTGGTGGCTCAGTCAGGGAGTCTGCTTCTCCCTCTCCCTCTGCCCCCCCCATTTGTGCCCTCTCTCTCCCAAATAAATAAATGAAATCTTAAAAAAAATAGAAAGGCAAAGTTATTATTTTACCTCGAGTCAGGGTAGGAGGTAGCTTCAGGGTAAGAGAAAAAGGGTGTTCCTAGACATACATTTGCACAACCCTTACACTAGCTCCTTGCCGGTCAGCTTGAGAATTCCTGGGCAGGACATAGGAGTTGAAGTTAAGTCGGGTAAGTGCTTTCCTGGGCTCCGAGATAGAATGGATGAGAAAAATGAGAGTCTCACCCAATACCAGAGTCCTGACTAGCAGGAAGCTGCTTCCCTACATTTTTCTTTGGAACGTCCTGGTAGGGACCACACCAGACAGTTACGGCCACCCAATTCAGATGACCTCCTAATAATACCTGGAGCAACTCTTTATAAAGTCATTGAAAGAATTCTTGGAGGAACAGTTGATCCTACACAATGTCATGGGCATTACCAACCCATAGGCTGCTCCTTTGCAAGGGCTTGCTCTTTGGCTTGGCCATATCTCATGGTGCCATAGCCTGGCTGGCCCAGGCCTTCCACCAGGGCTCAGCTTGGGTGTCCCTTTTTCCCACCTACTGCCCATGACCAGCAGTGTCAACCTCTATTGGTAATAGTTAGAAATCCAAAATCTCCAAGCTGCCCTACACCTACTGAATCAAAGTCTACATTTTTGAAGATCCTCATTAAAATTTGAGAAGCACTGGTCTGTCTATTGGGAAGTTACCTGCAGGGGCTGTTCTAACTGATGCGCAGTGAGAAAGAGAGCTCCATGGGACAAACACTGGGCAATAGTATCCACCAAGACTGTGTGGACATGAAAACTCACAGTGGTTTATGAGCCCTCGAGTGAGAGTCACAGGGCATGCTCCAGTAAAGTCTTCAGATTGAGTAGCAGAAAAATGTGCTACTGAAGACAGGTAAGTTCTTTCCCCAACTCAGCTGGAGAATGGAGCTAACCAGTCATAGATACTGTGTCCTGAACACCTCCTGTCCATGTTCAGGCACTGTGCTAAATAAATGTTCTATGTGTTTTGCATGCATTTAATTCTGGCACCAGCCCTATGAGATTGGCCTCTACATTACAAATGAAAAATGGAGGATTTGGGTGCAAGCATTCTGAAAAAATAATTTACGCCATCCCATAAAGTTGAATATCTCTATTTCCTAAGATCCAGCAATTCCACTTCTGTGGACCTGTCCTGTAGAAGCTCATACATGTGTGCAAGAGAAGGCGCACACCAAAATGTTCATAGAAGCACTATTCATAATTGCGGGGAAAAAATGGATAAAACTCAAATGTGCATCAGAAGGAGACTGAATAAATAAATTGTAGTATTGTCAGGCAATGGGATAGTGTCTAGCAAAGGGAATAGATGAAACACAGCCTCACACAAAAACAAGGATGAGTCTTAGAAATACAATTTCAAGCAGGAAAAAAAAACAAGCAAGTTACACAGACCTCCTAGAGTATGATACAAGCTTTCTAACACTAAACAAACAAAAAACAAACAAAAACCAAAAATAAAAAAAAACCCACAAGCAAAAAGAAGCTATACATTATTTAGGGTTGCATATATAAATAATAAAAAAAGTTGTTTTTGTTTTTAAGAACTAGAGCTGTAGGCACGTTTCTGGATCATGGTTATTTTTGTGGTGGAGGCAGGGAACCCTTATAAGGGAAAGAGGGCCATCAATGACACAAAGATCCTGGGAAAGGAGTACTTTTTAGGTTGGGAAGTGAGTTCTCAGAGATTCATGACTTGCATGTTGCATGTCTTCTTTTATATGTGCATTAAATTATCATTTCTAAAAAACACTTAAATGCTGAGGGGGGGGTGCGCTGAATAGGTTAGCCAGGTTTACACAGCTAGTAACCAGCCACGCTGGGGGGATGAACCCAGGCAATCAGCTGCAGAGCCCACGCAAACCATTGAGCTCTGCTGCCTGCTGTGTGCTAGGCGGCCTCGAGAGCTGCAACAAATATTATCCCCACGTGTGACTGCAGGGCACAGGGGGACTGATATCAATGACCCGTCCCTCTCGGTAAGGAGACTGTTGTAGACACCGATGCTAGAAGCATTTGGGACGAGGTCAGAGCTGGCCTGTGCTCTTCCTCATGCTGCTTTCAGGGACCACGACCTGCCTCTGACTCTCCCCGCCTGCCCCGTTCCACTGGACATGTGGTGACCCCAGCTCACAAAAGATTTGCAGAAATCTGCCTTCATTTGCTTCCAAGTCAGACTCCAGGCAGTTCTCACAGATTTGTAGAACAAGGAAGAGACCCAGAAAGCAGAAAAGTAGGTAAATCCGGTTCAATTTCAGTTCATTATTTCAGCCCCTCAACCATTCCTAACCAGGATGTTTGAGTGCCTTGCTTTTGGGCAGCACATCACAGTTGCTGGAAGGCCTTCCACTCTCCCGAGGCTTCCAACACCCGCCTCCGTGAAAGGAGCTCTAACAGCTATCCCTGTCTGCAGAGAAGAAAAGTGGCGTCCAGCGAGGGCAAGTCAAGGCTGTGTGACCTCAGCTGATCATTTTCCCTCTCTGGGCTTCAACTTCCTCATCTGTAGACACAGAAGGGCTGCCCCTGGGGATTCATAAGGGGCCTTCCAGTGCTGACAACCTGCAGTTCTCAGTGGGGCAAAACCAGGAAAAAACCAAAAACCATCCCCACCAGTTTTCCTGTATCTTCAGGAAGGAGTTAATTACCCAGGTACCTCTACACAAGGAAGATCCAAGTTCAAGATCATCAAAAAGGAAAAGACAAGAACATATAAGAAGGAGACTCAAAAAAGAAAATCATAAACAACACTCTCTGCTCTCTTCATCACTGGGGTCACATTCTGGAGAGCCTAAGCAAATAATTTGGATTTCTTGTCCGCTGCGTGGCTCTCATAGCAAACCGCCTATCGCCAAGGGAACACAAAGGAGAGAAGTAGAATCAAGCTGTCAGCTGCATGACCGGCATCGTGCAAAGACAATGGGCGCTGGTTTAATTTCCCCACCGCCTCCCAAACTGTGCTCAAAGCAAAGTCAGATGTCTTCTTCCCAGAAAGTGGAAGAGGAAAATATCAATCTGTTTCGGGGAAAGTTACGAATTGCGTGTGCCTGGAATACTTGATATATGACTGTAGCCTGGTGAGCAACAAGTGATTCTTGCTGTTGCATTTGATCTCGGGATGGTAATGTGCTCTCCTGACATCATCCAAATGGAGAATGACTGAGGATGTTTTATATAAGATGGTTGCAAACTTCAAAGGCCACTCTTAACCCCGAACCACCCCCCACTCCCTCCCTTTATTCCTCCCTTTCCTCCAGGCTCTCCTCTCCCTTCACCCGGCAAATTGTTTCGGGGCCAAAAGTGATTGTAGGACGATCAAGAATCAAGGAACTTGTGGCAGGTGGCACCACCTGCGTCTGGGCAACAGCCTCATGGACAGCATCTGCTCCCCAGTTGTGGAGGGAGGGAGGGGGCGACTGTCTGAGCAGGATTCCCAGACTGCCGGCAGCCTAGGCCGGGGAGGGAAGTGGGTAGGGGGCTGATCCCTCGCTGCCTCCTGCCCTGAGAGACAGAGGAGGTCTCCCTGGGAATGGGAATTCATCACACATGGGGAAACTGAGGCCCCAAGAGGTGACCAAGAAGCTCCCCAACACTGAGGGGCAGGGGAGGAAGCAGACCCCAGGCACCTCGACTTCCAGCCCAGAATTCTTCCCCTATACCCATGCTTGGCTAGATGAGAAAGTCACCCCATTCATCTTCTCCCTTCCTTGAGTCTACAGGAGCTCCCTGTGATCCAGGCCTTACTCTGTGCCGGCCACTGTCATCAGAACTTTATATGGATTAACTCATGTCACCATCACATTAACCCAGTGCTCCTCAACTGTGGTGATTTTGGCCCTCAGGGGACATTTTTATGGTGAGGGGGTGCTATTGGCATCTAGTAGGTAGAAGCAGGGATGCTGCTAAACATCCAAATTGGACAGGACAGCCCCTCCAAACAAAGAATCAGCCAGCATAAAATGTCAGCGGTGCCATGATGGGAAAGCCCTATATCCATCCTATGAGATATGTATATATATTATTATTATCATAGTAGTAGTTGTTTTGATGGTGGTGGGGGTGTTTCAATGCCTGGCACTTATTCTCATATTACAGATGTAGAAACCTACAGATAAGTGACCTACTTGCCTGGGGTCACACAGCTCATAATGGCAGAGCCAGGATGTCAACCCAGACAGTCAAACTCCTGTTTGACTCCAGGACACGTTTCCTCTCAAATTATGCGGGGAATGCAGGAAGCCAAGTTCATCTAAAAAGTCTCAGAAATGCAGATCAAGCCAAAGAACGCTTGGCCCCCAGATTCACTTCCCTCTCCAGAGCAAAGCTCACTCCCCAGGTAGCACAAGTTCCTGGGCCTATTTCTCTCCCCAGGCATGACCATGTAATGCTCCACAGGCCTGTTGCGTGCATGGACTGTTACTTAAATGAAACTCTTCTCTGCTTATCTTATTGAATTTGCTTTTTCTCACTTGCCTGCTGTCTTCAAAATCATTCCATAGCACAACATGCAAGCCCGCATCGTTCTTAAGCAGCTACTTACTATGTCATGGTTTGGATATCATCACTCCCCTATTGATGGACACTTAGGTGGTTTCCAGTTTTCAACTTTTTTTTTTTTAAGATTTTATTTATTTGTCCATGAGAGACACAAAGAGAGACTGAGAGAGAGAGAGAAAGAGAGAGAGAGAGACAGGCAGAGAGACAGGCAGAGGGAGAAGCAGGCTCCATACCGGGAGCCCGGCGTGGGACTCGATCCCGGGTCTCCAGGATCACGCCCTGGGCCGAAGTTGGTGCTAAACTGCTGAGCCTCCCAGGCTGCCCCAGTTTTTGACTCTTTGAAGCATACATATGGTACAGGAGTCAAAAGCAGAGGTTTGGGAATCAAACAAAACTGGATTCAAATTTGGACAAGCTGTGTTAACTTCAAGGAGTTCCTCAACCTCTCTGAACCTTGGACCCCTTGCCTGTACAAATGGGAACCTCACAGGACTAGTGTTTCGGTTTTTAATGCCAGTGTATGAAAAGGGATAAATGCAGTAGCTGGCATGTAGGAAATGTTTAAAAGTGACAGAACTTGCTGGTATTATTACCATGCAGCTTTATAACATACAGTCGTCGTCATCATCATCATCATCATTTGTATTATTGTTACTAATCCATTAGTCAGTAGTCTACCCAAGCCAATTCACCCGGAAATGCCATCAAAAGTCCTTTGGTCAAGCACCGTACCATTCCTTGTCCAAAGACTTCTTACATTAACTGACTCAACGGGAAGGTCACCCATCAGGATCCTGGGGGCTGGAGAGGTTCACGTTTCTAAGGTGGGTTTAATGTGGACCAGCTTCAGCAACACAGGAGTGCCAGCCTTCGTGGGGAGTCTTGACCAATGAGGATGCATGGAGATTTAAAAAAAAAAAAGGGCAGGGGAGTTCTGTGCCCAGCTGACCCCTGAATCGACTAGTCCAGACATGATACTGGACAAGCCCAGCTCATGACACAGTGGGGTCCTGAGTGCAGCAGAAACCCAAACCCAATCCAGCACCGGCATTTCACCGAGTGTGCACATAGAAATGGGTCAGAGGCTGAGGTTTTGTAAACAGGGCTCCATTTAGCTCCCTCTTGGCTGTGCCCCAAGAACAGTCCCCCACACCTCTTGGGGAAAGGGGGATGGAGGGATGCCTCCTTTAGCAGCCTGAAGGATGGGTCCTAGAAGAGAAGCTTGCCAAGGAGCTTGCAAATGGAGACAATGATGCCAAGAAAAGACCCCCTCGTGTCCTGCCTGGGGGCGGAGGGGCATCATTGGCCACTTGTAGTAAACACCCGTGGTTTCTTTCCCCACTGTTCCTCCTTCAGCGATCTCAGTGAGGAAATATTCTGACGTCTGGCCAGGGAAGTGGGGTCGTACCCAGGGTGGATCCATCACAGTAGAATCTCCCCTAGAAACAGTGATTGTGCCTAAGGATGGCACATGACTCGAAATGAGCCAGTCAGAGGTCTCCTTCCTTTATTCCAAACTAGGAAGAGAGGGGTAATAGCGTCTCTTCCTAAGATAATAGACCCTGTGGATTTGTCTCTAGAGTTGCAGGTGTCTGAATGTCCATGCAGAGGGGAAGAGGTAATCTGACTGCTGTGCAAAGTCCCAGAAGCACTCCTCCTCATCCTCCGGATTTCCTAAGCCAATTGATTTATGTTTGCTCAAGCCTGTTTGAGTGGGGTTCCTGTCATTTGCAAAAACAGGGAAGGAAGGGGTGCAGGTTCGAAGTAATGCATCAGCCAAATCTGATAAAGCAGTGCCGGAGCCGGTATGGTTTGGGTGGGCATGAGTAACATCCCAGTGACGCCCAAGGAAGGCTCATACACCAGGGGCTCCGGAAGACTTCTTGCTGATCTTGGAGTTCCTCAAAGATCATCACCATTTGTCAAAGGTGGAGGCTTATTCCACCCAAAACAAGAACCAGACTCGTCCACCCCTGGCGATAGGTCCTGCACTCCTGCCAAAATGCTGGATGGGAACCTTCCTGAGTGCCAGGATACACTCGGGTTCCTGATGGGGTGGGGGTGCTCTGGGGAGAAGGACCCTCAAGCTCAGGACAGGCATAAAAGCCCAAAGAGGAACTGAATCCTAGGGATGAAGACATACTCCAGCCAGAGAGACACAGGGAGCAAGATCCCAAAAAAACAAAATGGAAACAGAGGGGAAAATGCGTTGCCAAGGGCCCCAGGAAGACATGCCAATAAGAGTAAGCCTAGAGTCAAGGGGAGACTTGGTAGAGCTATTTGGGAGCCAGAGCTCCACAGGTCAGACTTCTGGTGCCCTGCTCTGCACACAGGGGCTCTCTCTAGGACAATAGCTGTGCTTGGTCACCTGCTAGGTTGGCTCCCAACAAGCTGAGTGTCTAGATGAAGGATACATGTACGTTCAATACATGTGTGTATGCACGCATGTGCAAATGTGAGGGCATGCCTGCACAGGGATTGAGAGGCATCTGAGATGGGGGCCCCTGGATGACCTGCTATTCTGTGTGTGTGTGTGTGTGTGTGTGTGTGTGTGTGTGTGTGTGTGTATAAGGGAGGAGGCAAAGGGAAGGGTGCATGAAGTCTGTACATATATATGGTGGCTGTACCTGGGTGAGCGAGCATGCCTGTAAGCAGGGTGGTGGAGGGAATGGAGTAAGAGATACTTGAAGTATATGAGGACGTGGGATAAGAGGATGTGGTGAGAGACTGTGTCAATACTGTGTGCGTGTGTGTGTGTGTGTGCACATACATGCCTACATGCAACAAAATGAGCCATGAAAAAGAGGAGTCCAACTTGACCGTGCAAGGGAAGGGCTGGGGTGTCTATCTGCTGGGTAGTTCTGGTGTAGGGAGAGATAAGTGCGGAGTGGGGTGAGCAGCTCCTGGGGAGAAGTCCATCTCCCCGCCAGGCCTTCCCCGTGAGGCGGTGGGCAGGTCCTCTCCTCCCAGAGCCTGAGCCCAGGTAACCAGAAAGGACAATGGCAGGCCGGCCTACCTGAGGCCCTCACTGGCCTGGCAGGATGCCCACATTACAAGTCCTACCCCAAAGGGAAATCCCTCAACCCCGACACACCTCACATTGGCCTGCAGGCTGTGGAAGTGAACTTGGTGGGAGAGACCCCCTAATTTGCTCTTCTAGTCCTAAGGCAGCATCCAAATGCAGAAAAGAGAGGGTGGAGAACAAAATCTTGGGGGGGATGGTGGTCTGTCTCCTGGGGGCTCTCTTGGTGAGCCATCTGCAAGGACCTTCAAGGCAGGGGCTAAAACCATGGTTTTTAAAAATGAAGAGCTGTGATCTCAGGGGACCAACTACCCCCACGGATGGGCCATACCGGAGACACTGGCACGTTCCCCGCTCCGTGAGGAGAGTGTGGGAACCTCTCAGGGACCTACCAGGCCCATCTCACGGAGGTGAAACCACCAGGAAATCTGAGTCACTTGTTTCTGGGTCAAGGAGCTGGGTCCCCAGGCACCTCGCTAGTGTGAGAGCTGGAACAGGCCTGGCTTTTGTCACATCCTGACTTCTAATTCTGGTTCCCATTCAACACCCTGCATGCCAAGTGGCTTGACTATTTGGTCCTCTCGGGTTGTCCATCTTCTCAGGCGAACCAAAGGCTACTCTTCCTCCTGCGGTTCCCGGCGGCCCTGAGACTGACAGGGTCAGTGGCCAGCGGGAGGCAAGCTGCACTCCAGTTTCACAGGAGGGCTCCTGGGGGAGACCCCCACGTCTCCCCAAGCTCTGTGCGTGACCCACATCCCGATCCCTTCCTCCCTCCCCGATGATGAAATCACAGCCTCAATCTGGACCTGTTCATGCCACAAGATAAATTGTCAAAATGTTTTCATCTAATTGGGTCTTTTTCAAGTCAGCTGAAAACCATCAGGCGGGGAGCCAGATGGAGCTGGTGATTAATGAGGGACATTTGGTTGCTTCTCCACATCCATCATGGAGTCCCATTTGGGCGGGAGTGTTCTAATCCTTCGCCGGGAATGGGTATGCTGAGGCAGATAACTGAGGCCTCTCCTTGCGGCCAAGAGCTGCAAAGTGTGGCCTTCTCCCCCACAAGGCTCCAGAAATTCAAATCCAGGACCCAAGGATAGGCCCCAGACTCGGAGTTGGCCTCTTGTCTCCAGGCGCTCCCAGCCTAGTTGTGAACCATGGCGACACCATGCATGTCCCAGCGAAGGGGGTGTTGGGGCCACAGAGGGGAAGGGAGACAGAAGGATTTCTGGATTTCTGTGAGCCTGGGGAACATGCCTGCTGCTCCTCCATCAGATCTGGGTGCAGGGGCTCTGAGGCTCGGCCTGTGTGGCCACCTTCCCTCTGTCTAAAAGGCATCTTGCCCCAGGGTGGAGGGGCTGAGCGGCTTTAGGAGAAGCTTTCCCAGGTTCAAGGCCACAGCCTCACAGGCACTCTCTAGAGGGCTCATCCAGGCTGAGCTTCCCACTTGCTGTATGACCTTCCGAGAGATCTGCCCCTCTCTGAGTTTCTGGTGCCTCAGAGGTAAAATTCAAGTAGGGCCCAGCCCTCTGGTTCTCTCGAGTTGTGTCCCCCACCATTGCCTCTCACTGAGATTAGCTGGGGTCATTGGAACAATGTTGATAGCAAGGTCCACCCCAGCAACTGAATCAGAACTTCGGGGGTGTCCCTGGGACATGGGCAATTCTCCAAGGTCCTCAGGTGATTAGAATACACAACTCAAGCACAGAATTCATATACTAGAGGGAAGTCACATCTTCAACCCAGTGGAGCCCCATTGACAGGTAAACCTGGAATCACACCTCCGTTTCATCACCTGATGATTGGAGCCATTCCAATCCGCCCCGGAAGACTGTCTAGGGGATTTAAAGGCCAGGGGAAGTGAGAAGACATTGAATGGTTTCATAGGGAGAAGGAGGAGGAGAAAACCAACAACCTCACTGAGGTCATATCAACAGTGTCCATGTATCATCCATTCACCCAGCAAACATGTACTGAGCACCTACTGTATGCCAGGCATCCCTGAGCATGCAAAACAGAAATGGTCCCTACCCTTGAGAACCTTGCAGATTAGTGAGGAGGTGGACATTAATCAGAAATGACACAAGCATGTGATTGCAATCTGTGACATGTGCCATGAGGTTAGGGGAGGGCCAGACCATGGGCTGGAAAGCTTTGCCAAGTGCTGAATTAAAAAGAGGTAAGCAGGCCACTCAGTGGGGGAGGTGGGGGGACACAATCTAGGCACAGGGAACAACATTTACTAGTTACCATGGCTAGTTACCTATCAGCATTTACTACTTATGTTTTCATTTCTTGGTAAATGTGCTGCCTTTTACTACATACAAGTATTTAAGATCAAGAAAAGTGCCCATGGAGACAGTAGGGGTGCCACATCTCTCGGTGCTGTGATCATCCTGAGGTCTGTCTCCCCACCTGCACAGAGCTCCACGTTCTACACACCCAGGGCCTGACATGGTGCCCAGGACACAACAGCTGCTCGGTTTATTTGTACTGATTGGTGGATAAAATAAACAAAATCTTACTTCCATTGGCATACTTGCCCTGACTCCAAACCAGGCTTCCAGGAGAAATTACGGGAAATGTCCATTCATCTGCGGAAGCTATCCTGCCACACCACCCAACGGTTCCCTGTCCTGTGTTTTGAGAACCTTAATGATGGGGTTCAAATGAAGAGGTTCTAAGAGTAAGATAAGTTACTCCAACTGACAGACTCGTAAATATCCTTTAAACACTAGCTCGGATATCCCTTCCTCCAGGAAGCCTTCCCTGATGCGCTAACCACCAGCAGATCTGTCTTCCATGATGCTATTGTCACACGTGTCGTGTTTGATCTGATGTGTTGGTTGTGTATCCACCCCCAGCTCTCCAAATCTCAAATAATAACCTTCATGGGTTCTGGGGCCTGCGTGGTTTGCTCACCATTGAATCTCTAGTACAATGAAGATGTTCAGTAAATAATGAGTCAATTAACATCGTAAGACTGGGGACTAGGTACGATTACATTCAAAGATAATTTGCATGCGTGTGCAAGTATTTTGGCAAGTGGGAGGGTGAGGGAGAGGAGCCAGCGACATAGGATTGACCCTTTGCTCCCGCAGAAGGCCTCATAGAACGGGATGCTCTGGCGAAGAGAGGCCCTTCTGGGCCTGGTACCCCGATGCCGGGAGCTGAGAGGTAGCAGCTCATGAGCCTTCACCAGTTCTGCTGGAAAGCCAGCTACCCACTGCCTGCGGCTGACTTGGGACAAGAAGCAAGAAGATTGTTTACTCCTCAAAGAGAAACTAAACACAGTCTTCATCCTGAGCAGTTGCTGGGTCTCCCCAGAGTGCACACACTTGTCACCTGGTGCCAGCATGTGCCGACCGCCCTCGCTCATGACTGCAAATCTGCCCAGCTGAACACTCTTGGTTAAAATTTCACACTCATCCTAAAGTGGTTCCCAAGACCCAGGATTTGTTTTTCCTGATGATCCTTTTCTTTGATCAGTGAGACTCGGTGAAGTGGAATGTACTGCGTAATTTATTTTAGGTAGCTGGGAAGTTATCACTCTTCTAACCAGTTGTGGGTCCCTCCTTCCCCAGACTCAGGCGGCTCTCACTTAGGGCCCAACCCTAGAATGGGAAGAAGTTGGAGTATTGATGAAAAGGGCCTTGCAGCCAGAAGATGTGGCTTCTGGCCTTGCCACCGCCCACCTCCCACCTTTGTGACCCTGGGCAGGTCACACCTACTCTCAGAGACTGTTTCCATATCTGCACTATAGGGTCATCACACCTTTGGGGGGGATTATGAGGCTTGAATCAAACAATGCTTGTGAAAGCCCTTTGCCTTTGTACAATTGATTTCCTGGTGTCAGTTGTTAGGATTCTGTGTTACTACTCTGTCTCCTCCAGGGGGAGCAGAATGGTTGCCCCTGGGCCCCCACACTCATTTCCCTTCTGATCACTGAGATTCCTTTCCCACAGGATTTCTCCACTTCAGCTCTGTTGACATTTGGGGTACGATAATCTCTCACTATGGGGCTGTCCCAAACATTGTAGGACATTTCCCATCGCACTTTGCCTCTACTCTCCAGATGCCAGTAGCACACCAACCCCAATCCCTGGCATTGTGACCACCAAAAATGCCCCAGATGTTGCCCAATGTCCTCTGGGGCGAAAAATCATCCCTGGTCAAGAACCACTACTTTTGTAAGACCCTTTTTGGCAGGCCCCTTAGACATGATGGATTTTATGGAGAGAAGGAGCACAATATTTCTAATTTACACCACGGGTTCTGCTTCTAATGAGCTGTGTGAGTGTAGCCACATCCCTAACCTCTGTGGGCTTCTGCATATTGTTTGTGAAAAGGGGGCACAAGATGACCTACTCTGTAGGGTTTCTTCAGCTGGTGCTGAGTCATTTTTCCAGAAGCAGTTTTGTCAGGGTGGGGAAAATGTTGGGGACTGGGTAGGCAGGAGGCATGCAAAGGAAGGCTGGGGAATAGGAGATTCCAGATCATGAAGCCACCATCTTCCCAGAGCCTGACCCCATGAAGGACCCAACTGTGGGCTCAAAGTTTCTTCAAAAGAGAGTAGGGAGTCTATAACATCACAATAATGCTAACAGTCATTACCACAGTCACTGAGCCCCAATAACGAGGCACCGTGTTGAGCTTCCTATGTGATTATTTCATTTCGTTTCCAGAATCACCCGCATGGCCTTCAGAAGTAGGTGTAATTATTGGGAAGGGTGGAGACCAGGAGCCAGGCTTACCTCACCTGCTTACTGTGTGGCCTTAAGCAAGTCACTTCTCTCGAAGCTCATTTCCTCACCTGTAACCTTCTTTCAAACATGGTGTAAGTGCTAAGCTCAAGGCAATGGGCAAAACAGCATGGTCTGTCTCTGCCCTCATGGAATTCACAATTTGATGTGAGAGGCAGCTGGTAAACAAATAGATAAGCAAATGAAAGAGCCATGGGTGACATGAGACAGCATAAGGGAGGGGCTTACTTTGTGGAATGGTCAAGAAGTCTGGTTGTGGAAGGTGACATTTTAAGCTGATGTGAGGAGGAAGAAAAAGGGCCAGCCATGAATTCTTGGGAGTGGAAGACAGGAGTGAGGTAACTTCCAAAATGGGGAATTGTATCTGTCAGGATTGGCTAAGTTAAGATGCTATAGCAAACAATCCCCAAATCTTAATGTCAAATAATAAAAGCTTATTTATTGCTCATACTATAAGCCCAATGTGGGCTAATAGAGAAGGTGGGGAATTCTGTTGATTACAGAATGTTCTGCAATCTTTCTGCACATTTTATGGGGCCATCATCTCAATACAATGTTCAGGGACTTTGCTGCAATGGAGGAAGAACAGAGCAATGCTCCCAGGCCAGCAATTAAATACTCTGGCTGGGACCACTTCAGCTGGGATCATAAATGCATGACTTCCATCGATAATTCACTGGCTAAAACTGTTCACAAAGCTCACCAAGCAGCAGAAGACTGGGAAATGTAACTCTCGTGTGCTCAGGACTGAAGAACCAGATAGAGGTGAACCTCAGAAGTCACTCCCTACAGCCTGAATCAAGAAGGGCTTGCAGCCCCTCCCCTCAGCATGGACCACCATTACAAATCCCAAAGGGGCATCTCACTGTGTTTTGAGCACTCGGAGATCAGCTTGGCGGGTCTTGGGCATGCTTGCCTTCTCCTGGCAGGAGCCCAGCACCAAGCCCACCAGCCTGCCACCCCAAAGATTCAGAATATGGAGCTCCTGCCCTTCATCCTTAACAGCTCCTAGGAGTCCTGCACCTGGTCCCCATAACTCACCCCCCCCTCCGTTTTCAGGAAGAAGAAGCAATTACATTGCACCTACTGTGTGTCTGAATTTCAATTCTTTCTCCTTGGGAAGATTTAGTGAGGGGAGTGTGCAAAGGAGCATATGAAAGTCTCTTGCCAGACACATGGAAAGCCTTCAATAAGCCTGGCTAAAATGAGATGGAAATGAAAATGAGCATTTAGTCTCCACAACAACTTTGTAGAGTTATGAACAAGGATGATGATGATGATGATGATGATGATGATGATGATGAAGAAGATGACAATGATGATGATGGCCATGATGATGAGGACAGTGGTGATGACAATGATGGTGGTGATGATGACGATGATGGCAATGACGATGACAGTAGATGGCAACGATGATGACAATGGTGATAACAATGACAACGATGACAGCGATGATGACGATGACAATGAAGATGACAGTGGTGATGGTGACAATAATGATAACAATGATGATGATGATAACGACTATGATGATGAAAGTGATGATGATGATGATGGTGATGATGGTGATTATGATGATGATGATGAGAGTGATGAGTGACAGTGACAGTGGTGATGGTGATGAGGAGGAGGACGATGACAGTGGTGAGGGTGATGATGGTGATGATGATGATGATAATGATGATGATGACAATGACGATGATGGCACTGTTCTACAGTTTTACATTCAGTATTTCATTTAATTATCACACAATCCTATGAGGTAGTTTCTATTATCCCCCCTTTTTCCCCTAGATATAGGCTTCTACCTATATCTCTTTACAGAGTCCAGGGCACTTCTTTGGGGTCTTGTGGCAAGAAACTACTGTGGACAATATTTTAACCCAAAGGTATCTCCTTAGTAGTAAAATGTCAGATACTTGGTAGGTGTTTAGGCAGCCAGCCCACTTGGGGAACTTGTGACATTCTGGACCCACTCAGAAGCTTCCAGCATCCTTTCTGGTTCCTGAAGAAAGGGTAGGACCAGCAGGCTGAAGGTAACAGCAATGACATCATTAGGTCCATGGATTCTGCATCAGGAAGGCTGTATTCAAACCCCAGCTTACTATATGACCACAGTTCTCTTGAATGAGACTTTCCAGATCTCACTTTGTTCTTCTGTGCAATGGGGATAATGTCTACCTCAAAGGTTGGTAGACAGATTAAAGTGGGATAATGAAGACAACATGTACATAGTGAAATAAATGAACAAAGAGAGAGCCCTGAAGAAAATAGAACACTTTTTCTACTGCAGAGCCCTGCACCAATTTGACTGAGCCCTTGTTTCAACTGAAAAGACATTCTCTCTTGATTTACATGTCCAATACCAGAAGAGGTGTCAATCACAAGCCTTTTACTGCCATTGATTAGTTCCGTGTTGCTGGAAAGTAGGTATGTTGAAAAGGTATGGGTATGTTGATGTTAAACCAATACCACGTCATTCCCACCTGGCTTTGGCATGTTCCTCTTTGGTTCTCCTTGCTGCTCACTCACTAACACAAAATCTACCCAACCCCTCTAGGGCCTGGCAATGTCCCATCCTCATTCCAGGACAGAGGCAAGAGGCCACCAGCCCCCTTATTTTAAACTTTTCCCACATGCTGAGCCTTAATACATCTGTACCTCACTTAGCTTCTTTCCCTCCCACAAACATACTTGGGGCTATTTTGGAAAGATTTTGCCACAGCAGACTCTGAGTGCTAATGAGTGTGATTTCAGAAGAGAATTTTCCATTAGTAGGTAAGAAAAAAGACAAATCACCTTGAAATCTAATAAGCAATATTAGGCCCTATATTAGGGTTCTCCAGAGAGAACCAACGGTATATATCAATGTGTGTGTGTGTGTGTGTGTGTGTGTGTGTGTGTGTGTGTATGGGAGGGGGAAAGAGAAAGATTTATTATAGGAATTGGTTCACATGATTTTGGAGGCTGAGAAGTGCCATGATCTGCCATCTGCAATGGAGGCCCAGGGAAACCAGTGGTATAGATATAAGCCCAAAGGCTTGAGAAGGGGAGCCAATGGTACAAGCCCCAATCTGAGTCCAAATGCCCGAGACCCAGAAGCACTGATGTCCAAGGGCAGGAGAAGATGGATGTCCCAGCTCCAGCAAGGGAGCAAACTCACCTCCCTCCACCTTTTTATTCTATTCCGCCCCTCGACAGATCAGATGGTGTCCACCCACATTGAAGAGGGCAATCTCATTGACTCATCTACTAATCTGAACACAAATCTCTTCTGGAAACTCCCTCACAGACACACTCAGAAATAATGTTTTGCCAGCTATCTGAGCATCACTGAGCCCAATCAGGTTGATGCCAAAAAAATCAATCATCTGTCCCTTACCTCCTAACAATGTCATATACGCTAAAGTACAATTCTACCCAATGCTCAAGTTCAGAATTAAAGTTGCTTTTTGACTATATGCTTTAGTCAACAAATGTTGTCTTGGGCCCCTACTGCGTGCCAGACATTGGGATGGATGGTGCTGAGAATACAGAGGGGAAAGGATGTGGTCCCTGCTCTCCTGGGACTTTATTGTTTCAGAAGCCAGTACATATATGGCCAAAGAGAAAGAGAAATGCAGATTCATGGGAAGCCAGAAAGAGGCAGTTAGGATCGGTCTTGAAGGGCAGCCAATGGTGTCCCACTGCCCGGGCTCAAATCCCATCTCTGCCATTCACCAGCCGTGTGACCAAGGCAGGTTACTTGTCTGGGCCTCCCTACCTCATTTGTGAAAGGGGCACAAAAATAGCACCGAGCCCACTGGCCATTGTGATGACTCACCGAGTCCACACGCACATAGTACAGCACCCGCCACAAAGTAAGTGCTTAATAAAAGTTAGCCATTAAATAATCATTATCTGTTCAACAGGGCTAATAATAGGGCTTCTGCTGCTGCCAGGGTAAAGAGGAGAAAATTCAAGCAAAGCGCTTAGCGCAAGACCTCGCACATGGTAAGCTCTAGCTAATGTTGCTATTTATTCTTAGGGCGGTTGTGTTGGCAGCAGGGCTGGGGGCAGGGGGAGCGCAGGGCAGGCGGGGCAAAAACATTAATTAGCTCCCCCTCCTCTGTTTCCGGGTCTCAGGCCCACCGTTTAGCCCCTCGCCCCCAGCAGCCAAGTGTGGTCTCGGCCTCCCCGGCCCTGAATCCCCCCGGAAGCTGCAGCAAAGGCGAGGCTGGCTTCGGCCACTCTCCTCTGTTCTCAATCAAATGTGCCGCTTTTCTGCCTGGCTTCACACATTGTAAAAAGCAGCCGAGTGCGGATTGCTCAGTGTCCACACATCGGGCTCCTCCTGACCTGCTGTTGGCCCGCTGATGGCTCCGAAGCCCATTATTGTAATGGATTTGCTGTTGGGAAGAAGAAGGGGTCGGCAGCCTAATAAATCCCCGCCCAGCGGGTCTGCTCCTGCAGGCCATCCTCCGCAGCGATCCCCCTCTCCCAGGTCTGGTTAGTGATCTCCGAAAGACAGATAAGCTCTAACGAGTGCCCTGAGATACCGGCAAGATGCCACTGAAATGGAAAAAGAAGCACAAGACTTTTTTACAGGAATAATTTGAGTCCTTTCCTTTTTTTTTCTTTTTTTTTTTTTGGTCCACCTTCCGAAAGCGTGGCAATACCGTCTTGCCGTGAGGTTTAAAGGGTGAGGGGGTGGAGGTCTGCTAATGAAATGCATAGGGAGGAGGGCGGGGGGGTGAGGGTGAATGGGTGACGGGCACTGAGGGGGGCACTTGACGGGATGAGCACTGGGTGTTATTCTGTATGTTGGTAAATTGAACACCAATAAAAAATAAATGTATTACAAAAAGAAAAAGAAAAAGAAAAAACATGTCATGCAAATTGGACACCTTGGGGGATTCTGAAAAACTCGTCTGAAGGCCTAATTAAGAAGCTATTAAAAATAATTAATAATCATCTGCTTCTCCCAAATTCTTTGCAGTTCGGAGGTGCAAGCGATGCCATCCTTCCTTCGCTTTTCAAAACACAGAAGCTGAAGTAGCCGGTCCTTTGTTTACCTGGAAATATTTGCTACACTTTTTAATGATCCTCTGGAGGTAATCCCACTTGTGACCGTCCTTCTCTGGCTTTTCCTTTTCGGCCTGAGCCCGTGGGTGCAGCCGATCGTTCAGAAAATGCAGTCAACGCACCAGCGCAGGAGTGACTCTAGAGCCTCACTGGGAGAAAATTGTTGTGAGTTACAGGAAATTAAAAAATTCTTGCAATACCAACCCACTTCTCAAAGTCAATCTGTGGTATCCCAGCATCCACTCGACTCTGAAGTCAGGCCAGAATGATTTTTGAAGAGTAATTTCCAGCTTTATAAAGGGTCACATCGTGTATTGAAGCCATATTTGCTTCTGTGTTTTGTAAATTTCGAACTCATTACTAAACCTTTGTCTCTTCTACCCCGTGTCTGGCTCTCACCTCGCCCTCATCAATCTGAGCCTTAAAAATCTAATGAAAAATGCCGAAACACATTTTGCATGTGGAAATGTGATAAAACACAAATTGTTATGAACCTGAGGAGAAACTGGCTTTCGAGGACGGGCGGGGAAGGCACAGCCCTGCTCAGAGTCAGCGCGCGGCTGGGCCTCTGCAGGCCCCCGGGAGTGAAGGGGGAGAACAGGGTTTCCCCAGCTCCGCTCTGAGCCCCCCGGTCTCTGTCTGTGAGATAAAGCCACAGGCTTTCTCTGCTCCACGAGATTCCAAACTATGCCCTACGTGCCAGGGTACAAGACCAGCCGGGTGACACTTTCCTTCTAGAAGGCATGTGTATCAGATGGAGATGTCTGTGTCCCCACGAGTGATGGGGGGGACACCTTGACAATTTCACATGGTGGCCCCTGGGACAGAAATCCCACCACTGGGCTCCATGGTCTGGGAGATATTGAGAAGATGAGGAAAGCTATGGAAACACCTCCCACACACACACATAGACACAAACACAGCTTCCCTCCCGCCCGCCCTCTCTCCCTCTCCCTCTCTCTCTCTTTCGTTCTTGCTCGTTCTCACATTTCATTTTAAAGAGTCCACATCAAGGTCCTTTGGTGCAGAGAAGTATCACACCTGAGCTCCCGTCACCAGGGTAGATGGGAGTCAGCTTGGAGAAATGAAAGAACATGAACGTTGGAGGCAGGCTGACTTAGGTGTGCGATTCAGCGCTGCCATTCCCTAGCTGTGTGGCCTTGGATGAGTCACTCAGCCTCTCTGGGCCTTGATTGCCTCTCATGCAAAATGGAGATGATTACACCTATGTTTCAGGTTTGTTCTGAGAATGGCCAAAAGCATGGGCAAAGAGCCCAGTGTTGAGCCTGACACTGGGGACCGGGCTTTGACTTGGGAAGGGGAGAGAAGTCCACCGAGGTGGCTGCTGGGGAATTATCGCTGAGCGTTGCCCTGAAAACTCTGGATACAGGAATGGAACAGCTCCGTTCTTTAACACCCGGCCTGACACCTCCTAATGAAATGTAAATGAGGGTTCTAACAAGCCTGGCATTTGCTTTGAGGAAAAGGTGCTGAGCAGAGGATCACAGACAGGGCAGCCATTTGGAGTGAGCACCGTGTCTGAATGGGGCTGTTTTGTAGAGAGGGGACCTTGGCTTTCTCCTCTAAGGGTGGCCCCAATGCGGGGGTCTTTCATGAAGCTTGCCCTCTCCCCTCTCTATGAGGATGAGTTCAGCCCTCCTCTGGGCCTTCCCATGGATCATGATCACTACTGAAGTGCCTGGTGACCTAACCAGGGAGTCAAGCAGGCCCTCCTGGCTCCTGCCTAACCTTGAGCAAGTGGAGGGGGGGTGGTCTCATGACTATCCTGAGACCTGCAGTCCTGGAACGTGTATACACACATGTTCCCCAAACCCAGAAGCCAAGAGGCCAAGGCCCATGAGTGACCCCACCAAGCGAGGCTCTCCTAAGGGCACCTGTCTGGCCATAATGCCCCCTCAAATGTGAATTCTCCTGGTCCAGGAGAGGATGCGGTCTTTGAGATAAAGAAGTCTACGAGAGCTGGCGTGCGTGCCCAGGCCCTGGGGACAGAGACACCATGGAATACTAGCCTGAGCTCTTCAGAGAGAGCTGATCATGCGGGGCTTTTACAGCAGCTGTTGGGAGCTGTTAGCAAGCAGTCCAGGAGGCGTCTGTACATTTCTGTCATTCCTCCAGGGCTGGATTGTGAGAACGCACCTTTACAGGTAGTGCACCCAGCCTCCTGCCCAGCACCCACCTCTCAGCCCCGCCAGCATTCTGTGCTCCTTGGTGCACCCCAGAGCTAGAGATTCTGGGGGTGTCATGCCACACTGGGAGAAAACCCAGAGGAGAACCGGAGGGATTCATAACTCAAAATGCACTTAGCACCATACTTACAGATGGCGTTCGCAGGTCCAGTGAACCTGACTGTATTTTGTAAGGAATATTGTCTGCTAGGGGCGGGGAGAGTTCTTGAATTTGGGATGACAAAAAAAAAAAAAAAGCCTAACACAAAGATATGCGATAACCAGCTCACTATTTTGTACTGCTGCATGCATCTGTCTTCTTTCAAGGGCAAGGATTAAACTTATTTGCCTGTTTCCTCAGCACTTAGCCTGAAATGGATGGCTGATATATGTTTAACATAAATGAGTAAAAGAATTAATCACTCACAGAGAAACCCAGTGTCCAGCCTGGGGGTCGGGCACAAGCTAAAGCTGGTGGCCGGGATGTCCCCCAGGGCCCTGTGGTCTCCATCCCCGGGAAAAGCCTGGCCTCACTCCAGGCAGGATGGAGTCTGGAATGGGGAAGGTCATTTGTGGCACCTCGGAGCCATCGATGCCAGAGATTCCACAGCTGCTGCAGGTCCCTGGTGTGCGGGCTTTGGCTGCCCCCGCCAGATGCTCCTGCCTCCTGGGGAGCAGATCCACAGCCCAGGACCCAGCCCAGAAGAAGGACCTTGCTCGGGCCTGGGAGTGTGCACGCTGGGCTGACAGGCTGCTCCGTCCCTGCCCCCTTGCTCAGCCCCTGCAAGCCCCACTTTGCCTGGGCTCACCTCTCTTCTCACTCAAACTTCAAATGTCACCTCCTTCCCTGCACCCCAGCCGGGACGGCCCAAATCCAACAAGCCTTCAGCACGTGATCTGAAAATGTGCTCATTTTGATCTTCCCACCACCTCGGAGCCGCTGCAGAGGAGATGATGGGAACAGAATCCCAGGGGAGCCCTCGGGGCCTAATGCATCACACGTGCTGAGAGAGGCCAGCCCAGGCCGGACATTTGCAGCTCAGCTCCCGGCCCTCCTGGGGCTCCCATTCCCAGCACCTCGGCCGAGCAGAGGAGACAGGTGGGAGGCTGGGCAGGGAGGCCCCGTTCCTCACAGCCAAGGCCCCAAGAAGACCCAGGCCCATCCTTTCTGGGCTGCCCCACAACGGCACACTTTCTGGCAAGTTCCTGGAGGACTTGAACCTACACACAGAGTAAGCATCTCTTCCTCACTTTTTAAGCTCAGGACTGAGAGAGACTTTGATGATGTCGACCCCAGACTCAGCACAATGCCCTCAGCCATTTGGGGTTCAAATTCAAAATAACAGCCATAATCCACAGATTCTGGGCCTCCCACCAAGCCAGGTACCTGGCAAGGGTTGCTATAAGCACCAGTGGTCACCTGCCGTAAGAAGCACAAATGTGTACAGGGAACAGGAAGCATGGAGCTGTCTGTGCAGATAAGCACCTACTGTGCGTCAGGCCCAGGACGTCAGAGGCGCATGGTGTGCGGAGTTAGCCACTGGGAGAAGCAGTAGATGAAAGAGGAAAACAAAGACTGTGAAGGAGAACGAGGACAGGCTTTCAAGTCAGAGAGGCCTCCTGCTACTGCTCATCAGCTGTGTGACCTTGGGCCAATTACCTGGACTCTCTGAGCCTGTTTCCTCACCCACAAAGCAGCCACAGTGGCAGCTCCGTCACAGCAAGGCATGGAGCCCGGGGCTTGGCAATGGAAGGTGGGAGTGAGAACTGGCTGCTGTCCCCACGCTCTCGGCTCCCACTGTCCCCGAGGCATGTGGAATCTGTCAGGTGAGATGCGAACCCGGGGCTCGGGGAGTCCATGTCCACGGTCAACCTGGGAACCGCCAGCCCTGGAGCCCAACAAGCCGGAACATCCCCAAGCCTCTAGGAACGAAGTCCCTTCCTGCTCCCGGTTTGACTTCTCTGGAGTTCTAGGCCCACTTGGCCGCCTCCTGCGACGACTTGGCCCTGCGGGTCTGTCCATGGCTCAAGGAGGCGCTTTCGAGGTGCTGTGGAACTGATTTCCTTTCTGCCGGCGGCTCCCCCTTCTCAGGGGCCGGGAGCACAGCTGTAAGCGAGCCGTCTGGCGTCTGGCGGTGGGGAGCCAGGTGGGAGCGGGGTGGGAGCTGACACATCTGGCTGCCCGCCTGAGAACGGTCGGGGGGGGCACCCCAGGCACTCCAGGGCAGGGATGCCTGACCGGACCCCTGGCCTCCCACATCCCAGCCATCCCACCATGACGGTGCAGCCGTCTCAGCTCTTTGGGCCCAGGGCACATTCTCATGGGTGTCCCTCAGGTGCCCTGTCACAAGCTGTGAACTCACAACTGAGCTCACCCCCCAGCTCCTCCTGTGCCCCTAAATCTGGGGATTGGCACACCTCCTCCCAACCTGCCAGCCCCCGATTCCTGGCCTAATCCTAGTGTCCCCTGGCCAGCCCTGTGCCTGGCTCCTGGCAGTGTCCCCTCGGCCTCTTGCTCATCTCCTGAGTAGTCCCCTCCTCATCATGCCTGGCCCTAGCTTGGCCTGGGCTCTTGTCTGCACCCCAGTATGGTGCCAAAGCCCCTCATTGGCCTTCCAGCCCCTGGCGAGGCCACCCCTAGGCCAGCATGCACAGAGCTGTGCGGTGGGCACCCTTATAACCCCAACCCCTGGAGATCAGGACAGCAACGAGAGCTAATGCTTTCCAGGGCTTACTCTACATCCAGCTCGTCCCAAGTGCTTTGCCTCAAATTAGCTCACTGGGGCCACCCAGCAGCTCTGTTGAGGAAGCACTATCACTATCCCTGTTTTGCAGATGAGAAAACCAAGGCACAGGGGCCACACAGGAGTGGAGAGCCGAGCTGGGGATGAACCCGGCCATCTGACTCCAGCCTCCCCCACCAAATACTGTCAGGAGCAGGATAAACGTGGCATGAGAACATGGCCTTCCCAACCTAGGGCACCCAACCAAACTCCCCAAAAGTACTCTCATCACTCTCCCCACGCCCAGGGCCCCAGCCAGGCCCGATGACATAAAGAGCACAGCTGAACACACCAGATGCTTCTCTACCTCTGAGCCTTTGTACTTGCTGTTCCCTCTGCCTCGAATTACCTTTCCAGCTCCCACTATGTCCCTTCAAGACTCAGCTTTAGAAAGCCTTCCTTGACCTGGCAACCCCCTCTGTGCACGGCTTCTTGTGCTGACACCAGCATCACACCCAGTACGCTGTCCTGCAGTTGCCTCTTCACCCGTCTCCTCCATTAAACCATGAGCTTTCAAGAGCAAATATTGTGTTTTTATTTTTTTTTAATATTGTGTTTTTAAAGCTCTGTATTGCCTGCAGCTTGCATAGGGTGTGGATGAATGAGCAGGAGGCTTTATCTATTTCCAAATGTAATAGAAAAAAAATTTGAATCAAAGTGATAATAAAACAGGAGCTTTGAGTCTAGCTGCTGTGGATTAGAATCCCAGCTCCCGCACTTACTAGCTGTGTGACATTGTGCAAATACTTGACCTCTCTGAGCCTCAGTTTCCTTATCTATAAAATGCAGGAGACAGAATAACTCCTTCTAAGGGTTGCCCTAAATATTAAATGCAATAAATTTAATAAAGCGTCGAGCATATGGTCTCTGTCATTAAGTAGAAGCTATTATAATGATGGTCATTAGCTCAGTATGTGATTATTAGGCTATTATGTGAATAGTATTCACATGCTTTTCACATCTGCCTGTGCATATGCTTCCCTGCACCACCCAGGCCACTACTGAGCCCCTCTTCCCAACAGCCCTAAAAACTCCTAGACAGTAGTCTCTGAACAAACACTCTCCTTTCTGCTCCTCACATAATCAAGCCCAAAAGCTCTCTCCCTACCGCAGGACCTTTGCACATGCTATTCGTCTGTATGGGATTTTCTTCCCTCCACTATGCTCACAGTTGGCTCCAGCTGATCTTTGAGGCCTGGGCATGGATGGTGTGACTCTGGAGGTGGGCAAGGTGATCCAGCAGGGTCGGCAGAGCAAGGGGCTGACCCAGAAGGACTTGGCAATGAAAATCAATGAAAAGCTGCAGGTCATCGCGGACTATGAGAGCAGACGGGCCATTCCTAATAACCAGGTTCTGGGTAAAATCAAGAGAGCCATCGGCCTCAAGCTGCGGGGGAAGGATATCGGGAAGCCTATTGAGAAGGGGCCAAGGGCGAAATGAACACAAAGCCTCGAAATCAGTGCATTCCGGCTGATGTCGCCTGGCTGGTTGCCCTTGACCACCAGCGCCAGTGCGGGTCTCTTGACGTGGCCGCGTGGAACGCGGGGCGCCAGCCCTGCCCAGGAACCCCCTTACCCATACCTGCTGTCAAACATACAAAACCTTGTATAGCATTGCTTCTCCTGAAATTTTTTCCTCCCCATCTCCAGTGTCTGCCCAGTCGGGGTGGCTCCCCAGGGACCTCTGAGTGGGACTACCTCATGTTGGTGGGGCTGAGGGATGGGGCAACCTGATCAGGAGAGAAGACCCATCTCCGGTCCGGCTTTTAGAGAAGCCAATAAACATTTGTTGCCCTTCTTGCTAGACTGGCTGCTTGATGAGCACTCTCGTTCTTTAGTAATTTCCATCTCAATTTTGGCTCTGATTTTCTCCCAATCTATTTGGAAACCTTCTGCATACTCCCTCCTTGAAGAGTCTTCTCAACCCTCTGCCTGAGTAGATGTCCCTTTACTCTCTACCCCTCCCTGTTGTCCATCTCCACTCTTACCGGTCTCTTCCACAGTACTTTGAAAATGTATAAATATTTGGTGCACTTGTTCATCCATTTCATGTTAGCCCCGAGATGGCATAGCGCCTCCATCATCTTCACTGCTGTGTTCTCAGTGCCTGGCACACACTTGCCACTTAGTGGGGAGTACAATAAATAAATTTTTTAAAGATCTTATATATTCGTTTGAGAGAGAGAGAGTGAGCATGAGTGGGGCGAGGGGCAGAAGGAGAGGGAGAAGCAGATACCCCACTGAGTGAGGAACCTGACATGGGGCTGGATCCCAAGACTGATCCCTGGCCCCCAAGATCATGACTTTGGATATTTGACCTATTGAGTCACAGAGGCACCTCTCAATAAATAAATATTGATTGGATGTTGAATAAACAACCTACTTGGGCCCCATTCAGGAAGAGCAGAGAAAAGGTGTGGAAATTTGCAGGCAAAGCCCCATCCCTGGCAGACGGGAGAGGGACCCTCCCTTTTCCCCAAACCTCAGCAAGGCCGCACCTGGCTGCCTGCAGCCCGCAGTGCTCAGAACCAGCTCACCAGAGACAGGTTGGAGGGAGTTCAGAGGAGCGGGCCAGGCAGGATTAAGTGAAGGGAGAGGGTGATTTATAGAGAAAGATAAAAGGGCCCAGCTTCCTAAGGCTGGCTGCAGGATTATTCGATAACAGCATCCAAATGTTGGCAAGGTGGATGCGCCAGGGGAACAGGATGATCCCTTGACAAAGGTGCAGAGGCGGCCACCAGGGGAGACACATAAAGTCTCAGCTGAGCCGAGGGCCTGCCTTGAAGCAGGGACCCAGGGCCAAAGCAAGGAGCCTTCTGGGTGTGGAGGAAGGACCCTGCCTCCTCACCATAGCGGTCAGCCGATCACCTTTGAGCACCAGGGAGCATCAGGGAGTTTATGCAGCAGAAATCAGGTTTCATTTGAGAAACCCGAGGGGAAAACCTGTCTCCTCAATAAGACAACTTTCCCAAGTATCTGAGCAGGAGGGCTCCTTGACCATCATGTACACCAGCGTCAGCAAACCATGTCCTGATGGCTGAATCCGGCCCACTGCTTGTTTTTGTAAATAAAGTTTTATTGGAAGACAGCCATGCCCCATCATGTACTTCTTCTCTGTGGCCTCTTGCACACTACCGTTTCAAAGCTGAGTCCTGACAACAAAGATAATATGGCCCGCAAATCCTGTTGACCCCTGGTCCTTCACTGACAGTTTGCCATCCCTGCGCTAGACCCTTGATTCTTCGGTCAAGTGTACATCACTTTGAGAGGGAAAAAATATCCCCTGGGCCCCAACTTGAATTGAAGTTATTTTGATTATAGTATTACTTAAATACACACATACACACACACACACACACACACACACACACAGAGTTAGGAATAGCATCTTAGGCTTCTAGCTTTTGGACAACTAGAAAACCAAAAAACATTCTTAGAATAAATGCCAACAAAATGACAAAAATGGTAAAATGATAACGAACCTGCATTAAAATAATGCAGCTGCTGATGTTTCTGCTGAAGAGGCTCTGCTCACGGCAGGATGGGCTCCTAGGAGGCAGATGTGCGTGCTCTTGGCCAGGCTGCTATTGGGAGTGCCGTGCGATGACTCAATCTTCCCGCTCGGCTTTCTCTCCTCACTATTGCACAAACTTTCATTCACACAGAAAGCCTTGACATCACGGCCCTTCGGTGGATACAGATACTTAGCCACATCCGCTCTTTCTCTCATTAGCCCATGAGAATTCAAGTGTGCAGTCCTGATTGACCCAACATCCTCCTAACACGGTTAAAACTCGAGCACTAAACTCTCCTGGCCCTACCCAGGTATGAGGCAGCCAGCCAGATGAGCCGGAAAACTCTTACATCCTTTATGTTGACTTACAAGTACAATAAAAATAGAATGTTTCCAAAGAGCTCTTAAGGATCTTGTCCACTGGTCTGAGAACCCCAGTATGAAAAGCAGAGCTCTTCCTCACCCTTCATCTTTTCCAAATGGGGAAACGGAGCCCCCCAGGAGGAATGTGACTTTCCAAGATCCCAGCGGGAGTTGGAGCCGAAGCCAGGTTTGGATAGGGATGTGCTGACTCTCAGTGCAGTGCTCTCTTCTCAGCTGACTGGAGCAGAATTTTACCCACTGGAACCCGGGGCGGGGGGGGGCGGGGCATTAGTTGGAGCCACGAGCTGGGATGTGAATGGCTTCCTCTAGAGTTGGGGAGGCGGCTGTGCCCTCCAGACACCATGAGCAACATCTGAGGCCTGCAACTGAGAGGCACACGTGGGGGACCAGAGGCTGGACGGCCGGCTGGGAGGGCTTCCAAGAGCACCTCCCAGAGCCTCAGAAGTGATAACAACATCAGTGGGACCCCCGCAGCACCAGAAGCCCCTGGCTTACCCCCAAAGAACATCAGTGGGACCCATGTGAGCTCGGAGAGGATTGGACTGTCTGAGCTCAAAAGTTAGGCCAAGCATTCACTGCTCTGGGGAACTGCTCATGCAAGCGGATCATATGGCCACCACTCGGGCAGCTGGAAGCCAGCAGGTTCCCCAACATGGCTGTGGCAGCTTCAGATATTTGGGAAATCCAGCTCTTAGGGGGCCAGGCCTGGAGAGAGACATGCGAGCCATTCAACTTGGCCATAGGCTTTGCAGGGGCGTAACCCCTGTTCATGAGGCTGGGCAAGCCCTGGTTTACCTTTATCTGCACTGAGGAGGATCACTCTGGTCAGTAGGAGAGGCAGTGAGCAAATCAACAGCAACACGCTTCTCAGGGCAGAGAAAAAGGAGCATGGACACACACAGCTTCTATAGACAATGTATATTTAAAGGCTTAGGACTGGACGGGATGAGCACTGGGTATTATGCCATATGTTGGCATATCGAACTCCAACAAAAAAATATACAAAAAATAAAAAATAAAGGAAAATCATTTAACTCTTAAAAAAAATAAATAAAGGCTTGGGACTGGTTGGTTCAGACTAAATAAAAACATAAGAGATATTCCAGAACAGGGCTCTGCAAACTTTTTCAGTAAAGGGCCAGATAGAAATATTTTAGACTTTGTAGACCACATAGGGTGTCCGTCACATATTCTTTTACTTATTTTTTTTTTGCAACCTTTTAAAAATGTGAAAACCATTCTTAGCTTGCATCATGTACAAACGCAGGCTACAAACTGAATTTGGTACACAGGCAGTAGTTTGCTGACTTTTCTAGAATTATCACTAAATGTAGACATTCTCTTTAAGATCAACTTGGCCATCATGGAACTATAAGTGCCCAGAAAACATGTGCTGCCACACACACACACACACACACACACACGCACACACACTCAGCATTCTGTCCATTAGACAAAAAAACACTCTTTGAAAATAATTTCCACATTTACAAAGCACACATATGCTGTAAAGTTAGTTCAGGGTCAATATATAATGTGCAAAGTCACCCAGGTCCAGGGCTGGGAGGCCAAGACAAGATCAGAACAGGCAGGAAGGACCTTCCCCCACAATCTAGCCTGAAGGTTACCAGATTATTCCCAGAGCCATGAGGTCTTTGAGGAGAGGCCTCAAAAGGTCACTGCTTCAGGCTGCTGAACTGAGCTAAGCTGCCCCACATTTACTCTCATAGGTACTTGATTTTCATCTAAGATTTTGTCTGAAGGAAGGATTTCATGGCAAAAGGAGCTAGATTGGTATTCAAAACTAATGCCTAGCCAGTTGCCTTATATCTAAAAGTTCTGGCAAGATTAGCCCTTATGCTTGCCTATCCATGGAAGTTGAGAAGCAGCCATCATTAGCCAGGCCAGATGCTCCCTGGTTTGCTACAGTCCCCACCACTCCCTATTGTCTTCTACTAGCCTGTTTCGCTAACTAGTTGGACCTGCCTGGCCCCGAAGGCATTTACATTTGTGACTCTTGCTCAACACTGTCTTGGCTGTCATAACATGGAACTGCTTCCTGAAGAGTACTACTGTTAAGTATAGTGAACTCATCACTAGATCCAAAACACTGATCTGCTAACAGTTGCCAGGCTCTGCAGGTTTTAGGTCACTCTTGACTGATTCTGATATTTGCTCAATCTGTTAGACTTATTTATATCCAACTACATTCCAAAAAGCATTTGAGACAATTTGTAAACATACACATAGCACAATAAAATCTTAAAACAGAAACTCACCAGGAAGAAAATCAGATTTGAATAGTAGGATGAGGCCAAAGGAAAGGTTAGAACATGGAAACACAAGTCAAAAAGATCTGTGTGATTATTAATGGTAAACAGAGATTTTTGAGTTAGGATAGCTCATAGAAGCATATGGAACCATCCTCCCCTAATAGCTGAAGAAATTGATTTAAATATATATATATATATACACTCACACACAGTGATCAAGGGAAAAGGCTCAGCCCAAAGCTTGAAACTTCAAAAGTGTCAGCCAATAAAGGAAACAAAAAGTTATGGAGGACAGTAAAATGATTCAGTGCAGCAAGATGTCCAGCCTCACTCTCTACACCCCCAGAAAACATGGGCGAGGGGGAGGCAGTGATAGTTAATTTTATGTGTCAACCTGACTGGATCATGGGATGTCCAAGTATCTGATTAAACATTATTCCTGGGTGTGTCTGTGAGGCTCATTCAGAAGAGGTTAGCATTTGAATAGATACACTGAGGAAAGTGGATTGCCCTCCTCAGCTTGGATAGGAATCATCCCATCCTTTCAGAGCCTAAATAGGAAAAAAGACAGTAGAAGGGAGATTCTCTCTCTCTGCCTATGGAGCTGGAACACTGATTTATCCTCAGGGCTCCTATTGCTCAGGCCTTCAAACCAGACTGGCATCTACATCATCAGCTCTCTGGTTCTCATTCCATGTTCTAACCTTTCCTTAGAATGGCACAGCCAGCCTTTCTGGGCCTCTAGCTTGCAGGAGAAACACCATAGCACTTCCCAGCCTCCATCATCACATGAGCAATACCCTATAATAAACATAGATATAAGTCTCCTATTAGTTCTGTTTCTCTGGAGAACCCTGACTAATATAGGGGCCAAAAAAAAATCTCAACAGTTCTCCCTCATACTGGCAGATCAGGAGTGAAGCGTGGATGAGGACTCACAGCTTTCCCTCCACTGACTGGGGGGAGAGTAGAAGATGCTACTGGAAAAAAAAAAAAAAAACGAGGGGAAAATGGGGTTATGATCAGGGCCCTGACTGTCATTGACAAAAGTGAGGGTGCCAGGATGCTATGGTCATGAGGGGAAATGATCCAAAGCCAAGGGAACTTCCATGGAAATGGCATATATCCCCCAACTGGGTGTGCTGAGCCCAAGAGAGGGTATTTAGTGAAATTTCAGAAAGAGGAATCTCTCGCACACATCTCTTTATTGGAGCTCTTCAAGACAAAAAGATATAACTATGATATGAAACACCATTCTTCAAAATATAGCAAAGGATAGAAACAACCCACAAAAATAAATCTGTATGCAAATATTTATAGAAGCTGGGATAATCATCCAAGATTGGAAATAACTCAAATGTTAATTAATTGCTGAAGCAATAAACAAATTGTGGTTACATCCACAGAATGGAATAATGCTCAATAAAAAGTTGAGCAATAAATAAATAATAATAAAGCAGTCATCAGTATAAACTATTGATTCATGCAAGAAACACAGATGAATCTCAAAAGCATTGTGCTAAGGGACAACGGTCATACCCAAAAGGTTGCACAGTGTATGGTTCTATTTGTAGAACATTCTAAAACTGGCAAAACTATAAGCACAGGAAACAGACCAGTGGTTGCCAGGGATTGAGGATAAGGAGAGAGGACTGACTACAGGGGGATGATAGAACCTGGTGAGATGAGGGAAATGGCGTATTATCGTGGTTATGGTGGCAGCTATACACTGTCTACATTTGCCAAATTTCATAGAACTGTATCCCTCAAAAGGATGGATTTTACTGTATCATATTGTGCAGATCCCACTGTATCATATTGTATCATTTACTGTATCAAAACTCATTACTGACATAGCATGACTTAAAAAAATAATGTAGCCAAGGGGAGGGAAAATCAAGCCATCCTCAAGTGTGATGGCAGGAAAGTCATAGTCAAAGGCAACCATACTCCATTAGATCAAAACAAATGTCTGGAGAAAGCTGCTCAAGTATGAGTGAAATGAAAAGAACTGGTATAATAAGTAAGCAACAAGGGATGTGCAGTTGACATGCATTCTTCTCAAATGGAAGAAGATACACAGCAAACAAAACAAGAAATGCATGAACGTGCCATGGGAAAAAAAAAAACATTAACAAAACAACAAAAGAAAATTCTTTGCAAGTGCACTAGCTAAAAACAAAATGCATTAGGAGCTTGAATTCAATTTTGTTTAAAAGAGTCTAAAATGGGGGCACTCAGGTAGCTGAGTCGGTTCAGCAACCAACTTGATCTCAGCTCAGGTCTTGCTCTCAGGTTTGTGGATTCGGGCCCCACATTGGGCTCCACGCTGGGTACGGAGCCTACTTAAAAACAAATAAATAGATAAGTAGGTAGACAGATAAATAGCTTAAAATGATCACCACACCCAGCAGAAGGGCAAAAATTAAAAACTCCAACAACCAAATGTAGCCGAGGATATGGAACAACTGGAAACTTCTGACACTGCTGGTGGTAGTGTAAGGTAATACAAAGATAGGAGAAAAGTTCCAGCAACATAAACCAAGCAGACACCTGCTCTACGACTCAACAGTGCCAATCCAGACATTTACCCAGGAGAAATGAAAGCAAATGTTTACAAGAAGACTGGCACGAGAACATTCCTAACAGCTTTATTCATAATAGTCGAATCTGGAAACATCCCAGGTATCTATGAATAAGAGAATGAGTGGGTAAACCAGGGCACAGCCAGAGGATGCAAACCAACTAACCACACAATAAAACATGAACGTGAGACACTAACGATGGACCTCAAGAACAGTGCACTGTGGGAAAGACGTCTTACAGAAAAGAATGCATGCTGACGTATGATTCTGCTTGTAGGGCGTTCTAGAGTAAGCAAAGCTAGTCTATGTAGAAAAATTATAGTGGTTACCTCAGGGTAACTGGGTGGAGACTGGCTGAGAATGGGCAGGAGGAAATTTTCTGAAGTAATATTCTATATTTTGATGCACAGTTTGGAGTACTTGTTAAAATTCATCAAAAGTCCATTTAAATCTGTACATTTCATTGCAAATTAATTTTACGTCAGAAGAAGTATGTTACATCTGTGATAAAGCAAGTACAATTCACTGTCCATGAAAACATACAGGTGGTATATATACAGTCACTTGCTATAAAAGTCTTTCAAATTTGCTGTACAGTTAGAACCTTTCCACAATAAATTTTTGGGAAAAGCTCCATTCAATGGTGAATGCCTAAAATTTATGCATTTTGCTGTATACAACTTTTACCTCAAAGAAAAAAATAAGTAACTGTAAACAAATATTAAACTCTACTTAATGATATTCATGCTGAAGTGGAGGGACCTATGCCAATGTCAACACTTGCTTTTGTTGTTTTATGTTTTATTTTTAGGATTTTATTTATTTATTCATAAGAGACACAGAGAGAGAGGCAGAGACATAGGCAGAAGGAGAAGTAGGCTTCCTGCGGGGAACCTGATGTGGGACTCGATCCCAGGACCCCGGGATCACGACCTGAGCCAAAGGCAGATGCTTAACCACTGAGCCACCCAGGTGCCCCCAATACTTGCTTTTGAAACAAAACAAAAAATATGATAGATTGATGTACTGAGGGGTGAACTGATCAATAGGTGTATCACGAGGCAAGCAGAGGAGTCTTTTAATTATAGAATCTGGGTAATGGGTAGATGAGTGTTCACTCTAATTCCTTCAACTTTTCTGTATCTTTCAAAGTTTCATAATAAAATAATGAAGCATCTGACAAAATGGCAATGAGAGGAAAATGGAGTTCGCAAACCAAAGGAAATAAATTGTGGACCAAAACAATATTTAAAAGTAAATAACTTAATTAAAATCAGCAAGAACAGCACAGATATGAACATCAAATTATTGGCAAAGAGGAAAAGACTAGATAATTACAAAGAACAGAGATGAAAAAGACAAAGAAATAGAGCAAAGAGAATCCAACACGAGAGTAATTAGTGTCCATAATAGAAATCAAGAAATGGAATGGAAAAAGTACCGAATGGAAAAGTATTGAATGATATAATCCAGCACTGTCTGAAATACAGGAAGATCAGAATCCACAAATACATAATGTTCCAGAAAAAAAAAAAAGAAAAGAAAAAATGCATTCAGAGTGTTCAACACCATGATATGTCCTGATTAAGTAATTTAACTTCAATAAAGAAGTAATAATTCCTCGAGAATCCAGGTATAAACAGCAAATGGCCATCGAGGAGGAGAGAGTCAGGCTGCTCTCGGGCTGTCCAGGGTGACATTCAAAATCACCACACTATCCAGGCAAGGCACCGGTCAGGCATAAAGACAACAGACAGACATCCTCAGATATCCACAGAATTAAAAGGCATTTAAAAAATTCAGGGACTACAAGGTCTTCTTGACAAAATGACTTGACTATAAAACCAAGCTAATTAAGAAATAAATCAGGGGCGCCTGGGTGGCTCAGTGGTTGAGCATCTGCCTTTGGCTCAGGTCGTGATCCTGGGGTCCTGGGATCGAGCCCTGTGTTGGGCTCCCCACAGGGAGCCTGTTTCTCCCTCTATGTCTCTACCTCTCTCTGTGTCTCTCATGAGTAAATAAATAAATAATATCTTTTAAACAAGAGAGAGAGAGAAAAATCAAAATCAAGAATTGAGCGATGGAGAAGGTATAGGGAAAGGGCTGATGATGACAATAGAACCCATTTAAACATAGACTTAATACTACAGAATTGTGTGCAATGAAATATATCCATAAAGGGTAATAATGATAAAACTAACAAAAATCAAGTAATAGGGGAAGGGAGTGCTAACGCCCTCATCCTCCATGGCAGGGAAGTAACTAATAGTGTCTAAGTTGAAACACATGGTTAGATGAAAAACATAATTACTCCAAATCCAATGGGCCTTTCCACCCATAATCTCTATTCTTAACCTTAGAGAGATCCTTTAGAGAACATCTCTTGGGGTAAAAGCACTTTTATTTCAACAATACTTCCCAGTTCTCTTTAGCTTTATTTTCTTCTCTCTGTTTTTTTTTTTTTTAAGATTTCATTTATTTATTCATGAGAGACACACAGAGAGAGGCGGAGACACAGGCAGAGGGAGAAGCAGGCTCCATGCAGGGAGCCCGACGTGGGACTCGATCCCAGGACCCTGGGATCACGACCTGAACTGACGGCAGATGCTCAACCACTGAACCATGTAGGTGCTCCTCATTTTCTTCTTTTAAACCCAAGCAGAAACAACTTTAAGACATGTTTAAAATAAAACACATAATTTGTATGATCCCTTTTCCCTACATCTAAGTAGATAGATGAGTAAGTAAGTAAATAAATAGATGTATGAAAGTCCATTCACAGTTACTTACATATAGAGATAAGTACATACACACCAACATAAGGTATTTAGAATATATTTCACCTCATGGTACTATTTGGAGTGATTTCGAAACATTCTTTTGCATACAGGGCTACATTGTCAAAATTTTAAAGTTATTACTAGATTTATAAAATCGTATATTTATAGAATAAGTTTTCATTGATGCTTATAAAAATCAACAAAGTGATTTTTAACTTTTAGGAAAATAGTCATCCCTGAGCTTCCTAGCAGCCAGAGGGATGAAAGACCTGCAATCACTTGCAGCCTGACCATGTGTGGTATCTGCCAGATTCAAACAAACCAACCCAGCAGAAGCACAGCAGTCCCACCGAGGAAGCACAGCTTTTCCAGGCTCTCAGATAGGAGAGAGGAGGTGCGATTGGTGTGGAGGTGGCGTCCTCACAACCTGCCTTCAACAATCCCGCAAAGGGCCCTTATGGAACCACTCCAGGCTTTTCAGGAGCCCGAGGACATACGCACTCCTCTGCTCCAGCTGGAGGAAGCACCAGGCAACCACTGACTTTGGACTCTAGCAAGTCTTTTTAAGACTTGTTCCCACCAGCTAGTGATTTTTTTCCCCTTGAAGTGGGATCAGGTTGTGGTGGGCCCAATTAGAGAAGGGTCCATCTTTTCCCTTCTTCCTGCCCATAACACACACACACACACACACACACACACACACACACTATCCTTCAGTCATAAAATCTCACATATGGTTCTCACATTGGTCACCACCATTTCCTCTTGATGAGAAAATGCTTTGTGCTATTGCCAATGCCTTTCTCTGAGCTGACCATAGTCATCCTTCAGGGATGTCACCTGCACCAGAGAATGCTCCCTGAACCCCCTGAGTAAGATGGAATCAGGATCCTGGGTGAAGAAGAAAACCTAGAAGAGAAGGAGGTGGAGGAGAAGACCCCCCACCAGAGGATGATGAGATGGGGTGGGGGGCAACACTCAGATATACCCAGACATTTCAAGAGGAGGAGAGGATTTCAGCACTCACACCTCATGCCTGGCTCTTCTCAGTGAAGGAAACATGGGACCTTTTGCCCAGAGTGACAGCATCTTGATGTTCCTCAGGAACGGAGAGGTCATAGAGCAGACGTAAGGGCTGTCTGCATGGTTCTCCATGGACCCTCTCAAGATGTAAGAATAGACTTGAAGGAAGAAGAAACAGACACAAGTGTTCACACTTAGGGAGCCTGTGGGAATCCTGGGAGTAGTGAAAATCTACCTGAGCCTCAGTTACTCAATCTGTCAAATGGAGCGTGTAACTCATGTCTGACACTTCACAGGAATGCCAAGAGAGTCAGTGTGGTCTGAAATGCCAGAAGGATGGGATTCATGTGCAAACCCATAATGGCCCCCAAAATATGAAGGATGAAACTATTGTTGCCCCTTGGAGCTATGCAGGAAATAATGAGGTAGATCCACAGATAACTTTGGGTTTCTTTGTAACATTTGGAAAATTGAAAAGTTTCCATCATAAACTGAAGACTAGAAATGGCTTTTTAAAAATACTCCCATATGTTCACCCAAAATTTTATTCCAAGAGGGAAATAATATGAAATAAATTGCAATCTCCAGCATTAGATGAAATAAAATAATTGGATTTTAAGAGGCTAGCCCATGATTTAATTTACAAAGATTGCATGTCAGAATTTTCATACAAGGTAACTAAAAGTGAGACTCTTGAAAAGATGGCCTGGAGGATATCTTGTCATTCAAAAGTGGAAATCACCACATGTGGCAAGTTTCAAAGTGGCCACAAATTATTCTCTCTTTTCACCCCCTTTACCTGGGCTCAGTCTTATAGCTTACTTTGATCAATGGATATTAGCAGTGATAACATCAAGGGATCTCCCCCTTCCTGCCCTAGGAACTTCCTGATTGCCATGTGGCGAGAAGTCTCAGTCATCCCAGCCATTGAAGGTGAGGCCATTATAAACCAGCCAGCCCCAATGGACATGCCAGCTGACTACCCAGCAAAGGTCAGCTATGCCCAGCACAGTGCAGAAGAACCACCCAGCTGAGCCCAGGCTAACCTGCTGACCGGCAGAATCAATACCTAAATAAGTGGTTGCTTTAAGCCACTTAAGTTTGGGGTAGTTGAATAGGAAGCAAAAGTTAACTCTACATTGTGGCATCCCAGAATGAGTCAGGAGTCAGGGACCTCGCTTCCGTATGACCTTTGGCAAGTCACTGAATCTTTCTGGCACTACAAAATGAAGAGTCAACTAATGATCAGATTAAAATGAGCATTAAAGGACGGGCACTGAGGGGGGCACTTGACGGGATGAGCACTGGGTGTTATTCTGTATGTTGGCAAATTGAACACCAATAAAAAATAAATTTATTATTAAAAAGAAAAAAGAAAAAAAGGCCCCTTCTGGTTCTGTAATTCTGCGATCCCCCCATTCTGTGAATCTAAATGTTCGTAGCAACTACTCACAGATGCAGTAAAATTCTATGAACTAAACTGAGGCATAGCTGAGTCTCTGGTGTTTTCTTGCCTCAGGGTAAGAGATTCTGAGATGGGTTACCTCATGTGTGAGCATAAACAGAAAACGCTTCTTCAGCAGTTTATGATCTTGCTGGATTTTAGGCTAAAATATGAAGTTGGAAAAAACTGCCCAGAAAGAAACTGACTGATCCTGGCAAGTGAAGAAAGGAAATTACTATCAACATCTGAATCCCAAAAGGGGTTTCTGCTGGCCTGTGAGGCTTTCAGAAAATGTAAGAGCAGAACTGAGACTAGAACTTCGGGAGAAGAAGCACCTCCCCCACCCCCTGATTATAACAGGAAGAAAAATCGCAGTGAATCTTACACATTTGGTGAGCCCCCCAAATTCTTATTTTTAACTATCTGGAAACTAATCCAACAATTTTTTTTCAAAAGTTACTTAGAGAAAAAAATGGAAACAGGAGGATCAGATATGATTTCTTTGTTTTCTTGAGTGACTGAACAAGATCGTAATGAACATCTAAACGGCCTCTAAATAGAACTGACACTTCACAAAGTTGTGTTCCTGGAACTGGGGCTGGAATTGATAAAGAGCATACATTAGCCAAGGGTGATTTTTCTAATTCAGTATTAGTGCTCACTAGGACCCAAATAGTGATGCTGCTGGTACATCTGGGAATACGTTTGCAGGAGGGGCATGGTAGGAAGGAACTGATACTTTTCCAAAAATTGTCATTAACATGGTTTTTCAAATAGGACTAGGTGAACCCTTGGGTTACTGCCTGAGGGGACACAAGCCCATAGAAGCCACTTGTCACATCTTCTGGGAGTGTGATTTTACTTGCAGGGCTGCCTTCTAGGGTTTTCTATGTTTGTTTGGTGTTTTTTTTGGGGGGGGGGGCAGTAGAGGATATCATTTTTTTATAATAGTTCATTTATAATCAAATGCAAAATTTACACTGATTTTCCAATAAAACATCAAGCAATGTCCTTCTCTATGGCTACTCTCCTCTGCCATCAGGAATACTTCCGTGGCTAAGGGTAAAAGCTCAATAGAAGGCATTCTCTAAGGACTAAATCATCCCCAAAACAAGCCACTTTCAAGTGATATTTTCCAGAGTGAAGAAAATCATCAGAAGCACTGCATTTCCTTTGAGAGATGGTCTGAGGCTAAAATGCTGGTTCCTTATTACATCTTCCTGGGCCTGGGAAATAAGTCTCCTAGAGGTAAAGAACTTGCTAAGCACATGGGGACACCACCCTCCCAGAATGGAGCACAGCAGAATGCTGGCAGGATATCTCCCAGGGGAGGCCTGCAGTGGCAGCACTTCCCTCACCCATAACTCCTTCTGAGTTTGCTCAGCACCTCGTCTCACATACTGTGTTCAGAGTAAGAGTCCTTCTGCCCAAAACTCTTGCTCTCAGGGAGACAGGCATCTATTCCTTTGTGTTTCCCTGCAGAGCAGTAAGGAGGGTGATGCATTCATCTTGTTAACATCAACATCACTAAAGAGCAAGGAAAGAATTTGAACAAATCAGCAACAGTGACTGCCACCAAAATGTAGGTGTCTCACTTGAAGGAGCTCTGATGATGGAATTCCATCTGATGATGATTCCACTGATGATGGAATGATGTGATGAGCTGAGACCACTCTCCAAGATGCCTTTCCTCCTGGCTCTTCTTTGGTTTATTTTTTCAGCAAACATTTTATCGAGTCCTGACTTGGCCAGGCCTGTTGGGGGCACCTGCAGCTCAGAAGTCCCTCTCTGGTGGAGCTGCTGTCCAGCTGGGGAGACAGCATTATACAAATAAATATGCAAATATTTGTATGTAGAAGGACCTCATGCTCTTGAGTTTGTATAGGGAAGCAAAAATTATCATAATAATGTGAAAAAGATTCATTAGTGAACCAATCACTTGCAAGATCAGTTTCTACTCCAACAACCTATATAACATCAGCATCCATCGGGGGCCAAAGAGCTGTCATCACTTTTGATCCACCTCTCTTCATTGTGGGTTATCTGACAGTACAATGCAATTGTAATACAAACAAATTGCAAAGAGAAATCGAAAACTTCACCAAAGCTGTAGGATTTTATGAGGTCTGTGAGAGGACTGCCTGAACCCCACACCAAGCCAATGACAGATGAGGCTCTGATAATAATAGGAACAGTAACAGCAGGAAAAGGGGGTTTGACAGAAGTGATGAACTAACGGTCAAAATAGAATGGTTGAACCATCAAGTGGCTGAGGAAAGCCCTTGGGAAAACCCATGAAGCTCTAGAATCTGGACTCTTGCTGCAATAAACAGCTTTCTCTGTGTTTGTGTTGTAAAGATTAAAAAAAAAAACATGAAACAAGGAGAGCCATATCTTGCCATCATCCAGTTTTATCATAAAAATTACATTCTTCAAAATTATCAGCACCTCATTCATTCTCCATTTACTCTGAAACTTCAGTATGTGGTTGGAATTAGAATCTAAAATCGGGCAGAAATGAGATAAAAATAAATTTATTTTCATCATTTCTACTTATGGTTTTCTGAACTTTCTGAATAAAATCTTTAAAAAAAAAACTCCTCTCTTTCCCATGAAAGACTGGCTCCCATGTTAAAATGGGCTTGGTCTAAGGTGACCTTTCCAGGTGTAATTACCCACCGATGACAAGGCCTCTTGCCATTATGCTGGTGTAAGCGCTGCAAGGGGAGTTTAGAGGGCTATGAGACACCCAGTGGAGAATTAGTCCAGGGAAATGACATCACAGCTGGGACCTGACAGATGAACAGAGACTTGAGATGAGAGCATGCCAGGGAGTGGGTCCAGAGGCAGTTAGACAGTCAAAGAACTGAAAGAAAGCCAGCATCTCTGGAGGCAGGAAGGAGGTAGGCATAGGAGATGAGTTTGCAGATATAGACGGGGAATCAGAATGGTGTTCTTTGTCATATAAGCAATGGACAGCCATTTCAGGATTTTGAGCATGAAGGTGACATATTTGTGATTTAAAGAAGCTCTTGGGGCTACCACACAGGAGGTACGATCTTATTCTTTTTTTTTAAACAATAAATTTATTTTTTATTGATGTTCAATTTGCCAACATACAAATAACACCCAGTGCTCATCCCGTCAAGTGCCCTTATTCTTGTCACTAGGAAAATCTTCCTTGGACTTTAGGTCCCATCCTAAAACCAAAAGTCTGCTCAAAATTCTCAGGCACAATTCACGCTTTCTAATTTATAACCTCACTAAGGGAAACTATTTCCCTGCATATTTTTGAGACAATGATAAGGAAAGCCACTGAGACCAGGGGATCCAGCTGACAGTTTGAGGTTGAGAAACTTTGCTCCGAGATTTCCATTTTAACCACGATGAAATAGTAAGGACTGGATTTACCCTTTCACTATAACCAAGAAATGGACAAGATATGAAAAAAAAAAAACAGTTTTTCAGACATTGTGCAATAGGCGGTTGGCTCAGCCAGTGATCCCCAAAAGAAGGAAAATACATAAGATGAGCCCTAGGTTTGGCCCAACTTACCACTGGAGAGAGTTTCCAGGCCATAATGCAGGATGGGGAAACCCAAACAGAACCAACCATCTTCCTGACTTGGAGAGACCCAGTTAAGTTGGAGAGACCCAGTTAAGAATTTGGGGCAGCCACCATGGCCAGAAGTGGAAGGGGAGAGAGCTATAGGGGGAGAGCAGCACAGAAGGGAGAAAGCTGCAGAGAGAAAGCTTCAGGCATCTGCTCCCCTCGAGTCTTCCCCTGAATACTGACCAGTGTGCACTCATGAGAAAACTACTCTAGAAAGTGGGGGAGGGGATCTACCTGGAAGGATAAGCAGAACCATCATTAGAGTTCACACTTGGTTAGGAACTGTCTGTGCTCCTACCAGCCAGAGAGGAACACCTCAGAATACATGGGCATCAGGCAGTCTGCTCAAAAGGGTATCATCTGTGCCAAAGAAAAATTAACCTGGAACTGAAGACTGCTCTGTTCCCACCCAACAAAGCTTAAAGGGAAGCCCCAAAAGTACCAAACGGTTTATAAAGAATTTATTCATGTTCCAGCAAAGGTTCAAGAATATTTCAAGGAATATGAAAATATCACACACCCAGCAAGGTAAAATTCACAATGTCTGGTGTCCAACCGAAAATTATTAGGCATGCAAAGAAGCAGAAAATATAACCTGCAATGAGGAGAAAAATTAATCCATAAAAACGGACCCCAATATGACACAGCTGATGGAAGTTGTAGATGAGAGTCCCGGCTCCACCGTCTGGGGACTTTGACCAAGACAATGACATAGAAAGAGCCACAAAGGGAAGTGGTCTTGTGATTGCCATCAAACTAAAGTCACAAGAACATTGAGAATAAGAACAAGACTACACACTGTCACAGCTTTCATGCATGGTTCCTATTCTCACCCCAGGGCTTCTAGAACTTAGAGACACTGCTCTCAATAGGAGTTGATGGTTCTGTTACAACCTTTATACTAAGAGTGGAGCTCATTTGAAATAAGGACCTTCCTTGAGGGACAGGGAAGGTAGGAGTGAATCTGAGCAAAGTCCATTAGAAAATCAATCTATTCAGCAGCATTTTAAAAATTTTATTCAATCAAATGCATTATCAGGCACTAAATCGGCATTACTTTTTATTAGAAAGATAGCACATTCTGGTTCAGCCACAGCTTCCTTATTCAAACCTCGGCTTTGCTATCTGTTATCTACTCTGCCATCCATATCTGCTATTTAAATCATGAGGAAAAATTAAGTTATTTGAGAGACAAGCACTCTATGATAACTGAGGAATATTCTCCATTGCGGTGATTATATTATTGCTGACTGTGTTAACATGTAAATTCTTTTCTCAAGTATAAGAACACAACACTGGAAGCCAGCAATTTAAAAATGAAAAAATCTTGTTACATATTCAAAATGACTAGTCGTGGGAATAACCTTTCCCATAACAGGAGCACAGCTAATTTTTCACATCTTCTGATTCTAAGTGGGAATCCAAATCTTCAGTCTTGAGTTTACCTGGTGATTTTATTCCTCTTATTTTCTTCACTTGATTTTTTTTTATTACAAAGTTATGCGTGCTTGCTATAACAAGTAAATTCATCCAAAGAAATAGAAGAAAAATTAATAATTTTTCAACCACATTGACAACCCATAATAACAGCCTGGAGGGCATCTTCCATGTGCACGCAAACACAAGTTGGATCACAGATACACATATGGCCTTTAGTTTGGTTTGCTAAAATAGGGTCATACTAAAAATATACTCTGGAGTTTGCTTTTGACATTTAATATATCACAGATCACTCCATATCAACACTCTAATTTATTCAACCAATCTTGTTTTAATGGAGTTTTAGGTTCTTATTTTCTTTCTTTCTTTCTTCTTTGTTGTTCTTGTTGTTGTGACAAATAATGCTGGAGAAAAATATCCTTATAGATCTGTACTCATGGCAGAAAATCCAGAGGTCAAGCTGCCTGTAGATTGGATTCCTTCAAGGAGTATTGCAGGGTCAAGTGTATATGCATCATTATTCTTAATAGCTATTATCAGGTTACTTTCTTCAAAAAAATAAATAAATAAAATTTGCAATAATACAGCATGTATCAGAAATGAACTAAAGCACCTCGGTCCTCTCAATTTGTGCTCTGGAACTTGGGGAGAGTTAGTCACCTCTCAGAGTCCAAAATGGGAATAATAGGTGCATGTGAGAAGTTCTCAATATATGAAAACTGTTGAGGGTATTACTATTGTTAAGTTTAGCATCATCATAATCTGCAATCTTTAAAATTAGTCAAACAAGGGTCTTAAATTATAAGCAATGTCACATGGAGGTAGAACAAACTATTCATTTGGGGCATCCAGAAAAATAGAAGTGCCAGCAAAAGTCTTTATAATTTACAGAAAGTAGTATTGTTTTGAGGGCTTATATTAGAACAGTTCTATCATGAATTATTTCTATTCTTGGGCTGCTGTCCCACATCTTAACTCCTTTCTAAGTTCTTTTTACTATTGCCCTTTAGAAAAAGGCCTTGAAACAGTTTTTTAGAACTCAGTCATGGTTGAGATGACCATATGCTGACCAGCAATAACAACTTAAACTAACCAGAGCACTGTGTTTCCTGGCAATTTATGCTGGTAAAGTCTCAAGACCCTAATTAAACCACCCAAACCGTTGAGGCGGGCGTTAAAGTGGAATAAGCACAGACCCTGGCAGCAGCATGGCTGGGGCAGAGGCTTGTCCCTACCAGAGTGTCACTCGAGAAATGATTTCACTTTTCAGATTCCCAGATTCCTCATCTATAAACTGAGGATAAAAATGTCTTCCCCAACACTCTGGATATGAATGTTTTAATAGAACATTCTCTAAGGAAACTACAGTTGAGGTTGATGTGACTAATGGTCAAGCTTCAGGAAAACAGAAGTGGGACATGAGGTCAGAAGTCCAGCCTCAGTGGGTGGGTGCCAGGGCTACCTGCACCCTAGCAAAATGCTCCTTGGAAGGGCTGTGGTCACGATGATTCTCTGCCTCTCCTTCAGTATCTCTAGCATTGTTTCCTGGCCTTCTGTTTTGCCAAATACAGTCATGGAGGCAGACAGAGAGAAGAGCCATGAGACCAAAAATGCCTTGTAAGCATCCTGTTAATCTGTCAGTTGCAGCCAGATCTGCCTGTTTGGGGTCAACCGTGGAGCCTAGGAAACTCAGCCAGAGACCTGGATTCCTGGGATGGTCCTCTCCCAACTCTCTCTCACAGGGGATTCCAGTGACCCAGGCTGTGACCACTTCTTAAGGAGTAGCCATTTCTGAGAGCTTGGCTTCCCTGTCCCTAATGCCTCCCAGCAGGTGACTTGGAAGCATAGCCCCAAGCCATTAAACTTAATATCCCTGAAATGGGCCATGGCAAATCATTTATTAGTATCCTCTGCTGTTTCCCGCCCAGGCCCCCAGTGCATCATTAGGCCTCATGAAGCCAAGAGCCATCACTTTGCTTGTGTCCCTGTTGTAGTTTCTGAGAAAACAGGAAACCTGCTTTTTTTCTTACTACACAACAGCCTTGGCCTTTTCTGATGTTTTCATGGTGCCTGGAATGGCCTGTGAGTGTCATCCAAATGGAAAGGGCCACTGGGGGAGAGAGAGCAGTAATCACCCCACACACATACTCTCCCTTTCTCTCTCTCTCCCAGAGGCCAGTCAGGTCTCACACACATTCCACAGCTGCAGGTGCCCACTCCGAGAAGACCAGAAAATCTGAAGATCTGTGTCTTAGCTCAAGAGCCATCTCCCTCAGTCCACAGGCCAACAGAATTCTGCCTTTAGTGAATAATAGCATTACCAATCCTGAAGCAAAAAGGAAAAAAGTCTCTAATACTTCGCCTTAGCAGCTGATAATGTAAAACAGGGTGGCATTTGGAGGCCTAGGACGATGCCAGTCTCTGGGGAGAGAAAGGTGTTAACTTCTAATAGCTTTTCAGTAATAGCCAAGCATCTGCAGTCCCCTATAAAAAGGGGGGTTTTTAAAAATTAATAGAGCTGTATGTGCTTCACACTGAGGAGAATGCCAGATTAATAAGTGCATTAAGGGCCGCTTTGGATTGGAAATAATTATGGATGATGACAAGGAGCAGAGGGGGCACGGGTGGCGCTCACAGGAATGCATTTTAAAAAGCAGTTTAAAGAGCCTTCAGATGTTGGTATTATCCTGCGTGACCAAATTAAGAGCAAATGAGAAAAGTTTATCTGGCATTTTGGAGTATTGAAAGGCTTAGTGTTATAAATTATACAGGATGAGGATAGGAAATGGTGAGTAAATTCAAGTTAAATATTATTGGCAGTTTAAATAGCAACTGCTTTATAAGCATTAAATATTTTAATTTGGAATTAAAAGTCCAAACCACAACATTCCCCCACTGCTAAAAATATTAAAAGATTTTTTCAGTTATTTATTTGCCAGCACAATAATTAGAAATTGCCTTGATCGGGAATTAATCTCTACCATGTCCAATTTGAGCTATCAGTGTTGCGTAAACGTGGTTCGTCTGTGCCTTAGAATCGATTTAGAGCTCCTAAGACAGGAAACGTCGAAACTCTTCCAATATCTTCATCTGCAATTGGAAGAGTCCCCTGTAGTCACAGCTTGGTTTCAATATTCAATCCAGCCTCATGTCAGGCCTCCTTCCTGGTGATGCTTCATACAGTGAGAGCTGGCCAGAAATAGAAACCAGGAAACCCTGGGTCAGGATTAGGCATGTCCAAGCAAATGCCAGGTTAGTGAAGGAAAGGTGCTTATGCCATGGAGGCAGCTTTCCCCAGAGTCCCAAAACTATAATCATGAACACTCATCTTTCTGATGATATGTTGTCATTGCTTTCCTAGAAGGCAATTTGGCAACATTTCATAAAATCTTTCAAAAGATACACACTTAATTTAGTTTGTAGTAGTTTGTCCTACTCAGATAAGAGCACAAAAATGTCTGTCCAAGTATATTTATTGCCTAGTTACTAATAATTAAAAAATTAAATAATCTAAGTGCCAAATAATAGAGAATGGTTTTAACAAGGCACAACATACCCATAAAATAACATATAATATAATTATTTAAATATTTGATGCAGATTCTTGATTTCCACTTAGAGATGGTAAAAGCATCATTTTCACTCTTATAAGAAGAAAAAAGCCAAAGATACAAGATTAGTGTATTTCTCAAACTCATCAGAGGGCTGAGGTCATAGGAGAGCCAAATAACTAAAAACCTGGAGAGAGACAGATACCTAGAGTAAGAGATATGACAGGAGCAAAAGTGCTTACCTTGGTCAGACACAGCCAGACACCCAAGCAGAAAAGAGAGAGAATGAAGCAGCAGAAATGTATGAAGGCTAAGAATTTTCCACAATTAATGACAGACACCACACTACAGATCCAGAAAGGTCAGACAACACCAAGCAAGATAAATATAAAACAAAAGAACACCAAAACAAACTACATAGGTATATGGAGGGAGGGAGAATGTCAAAGAAAAAATTCTGAAGACAGCCAGAGGAAAAAAATCTCTTAACTATAGAGAAAGTTTATGATAATTACAACAGACTTCTCAAAAACCATGCAAGCAGAAGATAATGAAATGACATCGTCAAAGTGCTGAAAGAAAAAAAAAATTGCCAACCCAGAATTCTAGACTTAGCACAAGTATTTTTTTAAGGGATGGAGTTTTGCTTTTTATTATTTTTAAACACTTTTTTAGAGTAATCTCTATACCCAATGTGGGACCCCAACTCACTACCCTGAGATCAATTGTCACATGTTCTACTGACTAAACCCCCGCACAAACATTTTTTAAATGAAAGAGGAAAAAAAGACATTGTCAGACAAACAGAAACTAAGAAAATTAACTGCCAACACACCTACTCTAGGAAAAAAAGCTAAAGTTCTTCAGGCAGAATGAACACCATCAGACAGAAACTTGGATCTAAACAAAGAAATGAAGGTCGCAAGAAATGGAAAAGAGAAGACAACATAAAATTTACTTTTCTTAATTCTAATTGCTTGAAAAGGTAACTGGCTATCTAAAGCAAAAATAGTAGCAATGTTTAGAATGCATAAAAGTAAAATGTATGACAAATTCAGCACAAAGAATTGGAGGGAGGAATTGGGAAAATACTTTTGGAAATCCTTATGCCATTCATAAAATGGTATGTTATGAAGGCAGACATAATTAGTTAAAAATACATATTATAAACCCTGTTTTCAATTTCAAACAATTGAAAAGAGGCATAGCTAATAAATCAACAGGAAAGAAAAATGCTAAAGTTTTTAAGTGTCCAATTAACCTATGAGATATAAGAAAAAAAGAAAAAGAACAGATAAAACAAAAGAAACAACTAGTAAGATGGTAGATTTTAACCCAAAATATTAATAATTATATCAAATGTGAGTGGTCTAAACATACCCATTAAAAGACAGTGACTGTCAGATTAAATAGAACTTTATTAAAATTAAAAACTTTTGCTCTGCAAAAGACACTGTTAAGGAACTGAATGTACTGGTCACAGAGTAGGAAAAATATTTGCAAATTACATCTCTAACAAGATATTTGTACTCAGAATATGTAAAGAACTTCCAAAACTCAACAGTAAGAAAACCAACAACCCGCTTAAAAATGGGCAAAAGATATAAATAAAAAATATTCAAAAGATTATATAAATGTATACTAAAATTATATAAATAAAGGTTATAAGTGAAAACCTCACTAAAGGGGATTCACAGATGATAAGTAAGCATATGAAAAGATGCTCAACATCTTTAGTTACTAGAGAAATGCAAATTAAAACTACAATCAGTTGGCATTATGCATTTATTGGAATTACTACAATTTTAAAAATTAAAAACTAATAATATCAAATGCTAGTGAGGTCACAGAGACCTGGAACTTTCATATATTGCTGGAGGAAATTCAAAATGGTACAGCCACTGTGGAAAAAAATTTGGCAATTTCTTATAAAAGTTAAATATACACATAACATATGATTGAGCAATCCCACATATAAGTATTTACCTAAGAAAAATGAAAATATATTCACATACATCCCAAAAACCCAGCACATATATGTTTAAAACAGTTTTATTTATAACTGTCAAAGACTTGAAATAACCCAAAATTACTTCGAGTAGTAAATAGAAGAAAAAATAAACCTGTGGTGCATCCATGAAATAGACTACTACTCAGCGATAGAAAGAAACAAACTATTGATGCATGCAAGAACATGGAAAATTTTTAAATGCCCTTGCTAAGTGTTGCAAAGTCATGCTCAAAAGGTGACATAGTGTATGATTCCATTTATATGACATTCTGGACAAAGCCAAACTATCAAAATGGAAAACAAAATGGTGGGTTGCCTACAAAGGAGCCATTTGAAGGAATTTTCAGGGGTGATGACCTATTTTGTATGGTACTAGAGTGATGGATACACAGCTCCATGAATGTGTCAAAAGCCATAGAACTATGCCCCAGAAAGAGTGAATTTAATTGGATGTAACTTTTAAAAATCAAAATGGGAAAAAAATAAAATAAAATAAAATAAAATAAAATAAAATAAAATAAAATAAATAAATAAAATAAAATAAAATAAAATAAAATAAAATAAAAATAAAAATGGGAAGGGTACCCCAAATAGAAGGCTAAATATAACAAATAAATCTGACCATATTAAAAATGAATCATATCACCACAGAAAGGGGGCAAGGAAGATAGAACTAATGTAAATCACTTCCCAAACAATATGTTGACTGGGTATTTTTAGGCTAAAGACAAAATAACTATACACAAGTACTGTCTTTTAGCTACAGTGGGAGTTTGCTAATCTGAAACTGCTTTATGTGTATAGAATAGTTGAACAATTAAGTAAATATATGCTAGATCATAGGGGCCAGGTTTCTCATGTTGGTTTCTCAAGCTACAAAGAGGGAGAGTGAAAAAGCTAGAATGAACCCTGTGGTGTCGGATTAGAATAGCAGGTTTTAAGATACACTCAATGGGTGTTTTTAACAAATGAAGATAAATAGGAGTGTATGTGCAAAATAGTATGAATATATGTATATTTCCATCCATGAGCATTGCAAGAACCCCAGATGCTCTTGGCAACCCAAAGCACAAATGTCCCAAAGCACACAGGAAAGAATGAGGAGATGGTGGGCAAATCTTTGACCTTCCCAAAGCAAAGGGGAGAAGCAGTACAAAGCATTAGTCCAGCCACTTCCTTTATGATAGAATAGGGATGATAAAACATAAATTTGACGTGTATGTTCAGGCCCAAAAAGAAAATTGAAACCTTCATTCAAAATTTTTTACAATCTGAGTCCTCATCTCCAGGAAATAGTGGTGTTTTTTTTTCCCAGAGATTGATATTCATTTATATTACTCACTCTCTTTGGGAAATGATTCCGCTTGCTCAGATTTACAATAAATTTAATTTTAGCCCCAATATTCTAAGATTTCCAAGACAAAGCAGATGGCAGAAGCAAAGGCGGGGCTTCCCTAGAAGCAGAAGGGAGGCAGAAATGGGCCACATGCCCCAATTGGAGCGACTCTCTCATTACATGACTCCCAACACAGTGGACACAGGCGATGGCCCCTTGGAATTTCAAATCCAACCTCTCAGAAATTCATTTTTCTTTTGAAACAATTTCTGGCAGCTTTTGATCTTCTAAACTGAAAAAAAAATCAAAGAAATCTGTTTCTCTGGAGTATTAATAGCAAAGGAATTTCTGGATGCTGCAGAGTAGGAAAGGAATATAATAGCATCTCAGTTTTATTCATCTTCAAAGCAAACTAAATATAGTTTTAAAAAATAGAAGCAGGATACCCTACAGATTTTTGAAGGGATGGAATAAACCTCTTTGCACAAGAAAAGATGACATGAGATTTATCTTGAAGGACATTCACTGGGCTCTTGTCCATTTAATACCGACAAGGGGGCTGTCAGAGGGGATCTGTACTTTACAGCAGAGGTAAAAATACCCAGTCGTTTGGGGAACTTGCAAGCTCACCTACTTTCGGCGATGTTGGGCACTGCCTCCCTTACCCTGCTGGGACATCAGTGCCATCCATCCCCCAAGACACAGGACATAACATATTTCAGACTTTTCTTATGAGCAAATAGTCTACGCAATGTGCACAAAACCTGAGCAAGTATCTTCATGCTCCCGAACTCAGTCTTTACTGCCCTTATCTGGTCATAAGCATGGGGGTAGCAGAGGAAGGCATGTTTGTTTTTAGCCGGGGTGTAGATGGCAAGGCACATGTGTGTGCAGATAATAGCTCTGGATGTGCAACTATGAGCCAGATGCTTCTCTAAGGCACTAGAGATATGACAGTGCTTGCAAAGAAAGAAATACAGAAGCTAATTTCTTTCATTTTTTTTTTAGAGAAAGAGAGAGAGACAGCATGCACTTGGGAGGGTAGAGAGGCAGAGGGAGAGAGATTGGATCTTAGGTAGGCTCCATGCTGGGCCTGATGAGGGGCTCAGTCTCACAACCTTGAGATCACGACCTGAGCCAAACTCAAGAGTCAGCCACTTACCCAACTGTGTCACTGAGGCACCTTCATAAGCTAATTTCTTTTTTTATTATTATTTAAAAAATTTTTTTTATTGGAGTTCAATTTGCCAACATATAGCATAACACCCAGTGCTCATCCTGTCAACTGCACCCCTCAGTGCCCGTCACTCAGTCACCCCAACCCCCCGCCCACCTCCCTTTCCACTACCCCTTGTTCGTTTCCCAGAGTTAGCTGTCTCTCATGTTCTGTCTCCCTCACTGATATTTTCACTCATTTTCTCTCCTTTCCCCTTTATTCCCTTTCACTATTTTTTATATTCCCCAAATAAATGAGACCATATAATGTTTGTCCTTCTCCGATTGACTTACTCCACTCAGCATAATACCCTCCAGTTCCATCCATGTCGAAGCAAATGGTGGGTATTTGTCCTTTCTGATTTCTGACTGTGGTTTGTACTGAGAAAAACAAGTGATGATGATATGATGGAGAGTTCTGAGGGGTGGAGACGTAATTTAGAGATGATCTGTCAGAGGAAGAGACCTCCCGGCTGACAGCTGAAAGGCAAGGGGCCAGCCCTTCAATGAACTAGGGATAAGGTTGCTCCCATAGGTAAACAGTGAGTGCAGAGGCCCTGAGGCCTTAGAGCAGTGCCTCCCATATTCTGTATCAGTATTTTCCTTTCCAGCACACACCTACAGTGCCCTCATGCAACCATCCAAGAGTCACTGCCTGATGGCTCTCTGTTGAACGGTGACTTGGACAAGGCCAGAAGTGCCAGGAAGCAGCCATGAGCCAATGTTCAATAGGAGTTAATGGGAAAACACCTCAGCTCCCTCATCCCTAGAGTGGTGTGTTCCACATCCTCTTCCAGAGCCTTCTATCAGGATTGAGTACCAATGCCTTTAGCAATAACCTGCTGAAGTGAGACATCCTTGGTTTGCTATCTTTCCCCACTCAACCACTGCTGCTTCCTAGAATCACTGCCCAAATCAACTCCTTGCACCTTAATTGCTAATCCCAGAGCCTGCTTCTCGGGGATCCAGACTAAGACAGGCTGAAAAGGATTTAGCTGATCAGTGGAAGGAAGATTGGCCTTTGAGGATGCCAGGGGCCAAATCATGCAGGGCCTTGAGAAGATTAGTGTTTCCTCTTGTTTTACAGCAGGGAGCCTGTCTTCACAGCCCAATGATAAATTACTTTCGGATAAGGACTGGCCTTGAACTGCTCCTGTGTCTTTACCAATGCCACCCTCCCTTCTCCTGACCCTCCTCTCCCATAGAATCCTGAGCTCAGAGGATTTAGAGACCATTTATTCCAGAGTCAGCTCCATGGGGTCAGGTTCTTTGTTTTGGTCATGTCTGTATCCTTGGCACCTACAACCATCTGACACATAGTATATATCTGATAAATATTTGTTGGGTGAATGAATCCTACAAATAAGGAAACCAGGGGTCAGAGAAGGTGAATGACTTGCATCGGGTTGTACCCAAGGTCAATCGGAATATGGGGTCTAGAAGCCAGTCTCTCCTGCTTCCAAGAGGCTTCCATTATACTCTATGGCTCTCCCAACACAGGGTTGATCTGGTCTGATCCATGATCATTTGAGGTAGACTGAGGGACACCCTCCACCAAGGGAGTATACAGGAATTGGTCATCACCTGGGACAGTTGTGAGGCCAGGCAAGGGCTCAATTAACAAGTGCAGACTCTGGAGTCAGGTTGGTAGGCTGGATTCTGATTCTGATTCTGACCTCAACATAAGCTCTGTGACCTTGACCAGAGGCTTTAGTGCTCTGAATTGCTGATACAAAGACCAGCTCTTGTTCAGAGTAAAAAGAGTGATGGTGGAATCAGAGAAGGGACAATCTGACTCCTGCATTTTCACCTGGCTACTTGCCCCTAGAGGAAGCCTGGAAGAGCCAACAGGAGAGTCCCCCAAATTTTCACATATCAATAACCTGAAATATAAATACAAATTAATTTGTAAACAATCGTTACTGATAAAAATAATCTAGACAAAATATAGCTGATAAGTATTCAAATTGGACAGGTTAAAATTTATTATGGATTTGGAATTAACAAAATGTGAAAATGATCTGATCACATTTTTATCACAAGGGCTGGGGGGAGGGAGGGATGACTTGAGAGAGCAGAGAGACTTTTAGGGCAGTGGGACTATTCTGGAAGATGCTACAATGGTGGCTACGTGCCGTTATACATTCGTCCAAATTCATAAAACGTGCAGCAACAAGGGTGACCCCAAATATAAACTGTGGACTTCGGATGATGATGTGTCAGCTCAAGTTCACTAACTGTAACAAGACCACCACTGTGGTGCGAGCTATCCCTCCCCCTACCCCTACCTACTACACTCTATCCACCTGCTGCGGAGGTGAGGAAGCTGGTGCAGGGGTAGGGACGAGTGTCCATGGAAACTCCTCTTTTTCCATTCGGTTTTGCTGTGAACCAAAAACTGCTCTAAAAAATAAAAGTTAATTCATTTATCGCAAAACTTATTCCAGGAAAACCCCAATTGGGTAGAAACAACACCCATAAAAGAAAATCCCAACAAGGACTGCCATAATTTGTAAAACTTTCTAAGTGCCAAAAAACTGATCAATGAAGCAAATATCCACTGTAAAATGCACCTGGAAAAGAATTGGTACCGACAAAAATGGAAGAAAAGTAGGGCCTGTTTAATCATATTCAGTAGAAAAGTCATCAACCCATTAAATTGGCTTGATGGAGTTTGCTCTAATCTCTCAGCATAAGCGCATCTGTTTTTGTATCATTTGGACTTTTGTTAAAGTTTGTGTTCAAAATGCTGCAGTCAGAGAATTCTAGGCGTCAACCTGGTAGTCTACACGTCCACAGGGTCAAAATAGCAAGGTCACAACTCCCTATACCCAACCCTGGTTGCAAGGGAAACTCATCCATTCACTCAAGGATTATTTGCTGAGGCTGGGCCTGCTGGAGACATGGAGTGTCTGCAATTGGATGATTTTAAAATCCCAGTCCCTGAGAGGCCCCGGATTGAGCGGGGGAACTGGGACCCGGGAGGAATGCTTAGCAGCAGCTGCAGAGACACTGCACAAGTGAGTCATCTGCTCCAGCAGGGTGCTTGCATGAGGCTTCACTGAGGACACGACATCTGAGCTGAGTCTTGCAGGATGAGTCTAATGACTCCAAGATGACAAGGGACAAAAAGACCCTTCTCTGCTGGCATCGGAGCCCGTGCATACACTGAGGGAAGGGCCCAGTGCAGGGCGTGAGGCTGAAGGCCAGGAGGCCAGTGAGGAGGCGAGGCGACGGTGCAGGGCAGGAGGATGGCAGGGGCGAAGAGGGAAACTGAGGAAGCAGAGGGTGCAGTGAAGGGGACGAGGTAAGATGCAAGGCGATCTCCAATGTCAGTGGGGGTGAAGTGCCTTGAACCAAGCGTGGAAACACAATGGAGGTGAGAGCAGGACGTGCACAACCATTTTGTTTGATTATTTTGAAAGATGTTGGCATCAGAACCCTTCCAATTACATCTTAAGGATTTAACAAAAAGCGACAACAGCAACAACAAAACCAGAGCTCTTTTCATTTTCGAGGTACCTGGAGAGGAACAGAGAGAGGCTACCTCCCCAAGGTTGCACTTAGAAGGCCCTAGGTTGGGGTCCCAGCCCATCTTTTCAGCTGAGGCTCGGAGATGGGGTGGGGCACAGAGCCATGAAGGAAGGCTCCAGAAGCCAGGTCGGGGGCTCCTGCAGCTCTGCTCCTCTTTCCACAGCCAGGAGCCTGAGGAGTAATGAGGACTTAGCGTTCTTGGCCTCCACTCCTGCCCAGCTGTCCGTTAGCTCCGAGAACATCGCGAGCCTCGCTCCTAGCAGCCAAACTCCCCCTGAATCCGCCTGCCCTAACCCCCTAGATCTTGTCCATGCTCAGGCTGGGCAAGTGCCCCGGATGTATTGGTTCTCTACTGCTAGAGGCTCTTGCCCTCCTCTGGCAGTCACTCACCGTTCACTACCTCCAGGTGCATCCGACACAACCTCGGAGCAGATAAGAGGAGAGAGTATACAAATCACCCGATTTGCTGTTGAGACCTAGATTCTAGCACAGCTGTGCCATCAGCCAGCTGCGCAGCCTTTGCAAGATCTCTTGGCCTCTCTCAACCACAGATCCATCCTCCACAAATTTAAAGTCATACTGTTGACTCCATTGACATCAAAATGCCATATGAATGGAGGGAGGCAGTTAGCAAATCCACATTGTATCCTGAAAAACCTTTATGGGAATTCAAGGGACCCACAATACTCTTCATCTGTCACTTTATCTGCTGTAAGATAACTCCCGTTGCCATCACCAGCAGCTACCATCAACAACCCGGAGACATGGGGCAGGGCAGAGGGCAAAGGAGGCAGATGGACAGGACCGAAGAAGCTTCCCTCCTGTTTGTCCCCTCAGACCGTCCCTCCGAGCCTATGCACTCACAGCGGGTACAACCAGAACAAACTTGGTTATCTGTTGCCCAGCCAACACATTTGAGAAGTAGCACATTTAAAAAGGAGTAGGAGAAGGAGAAACAAAAACCTAGCAAAAAGGATGAGACAGAAACACTGAAAAGTAGGTGCAGAGTTCCACTATCACAGCCTGGGGACACAGAGGAAAGTGCATGAGCCCGAGGCCACCAGGGTAGAATTGTCACTGCTCCCAGTACAACCCCAAGCCACCAAAAAAGAAAACCAGAGACAGGGAGTAAAATTGAGAACAGCATACTCTGGTTAGGAAACCATGGCCTTTTAAGATATTCATATCCTTTATTTATTTATTTATTTATTTTTTTGCTTCATATCCTTTAAAGTCAGCAATTCCACTTCTAAAACATATATCCTAAGAAAAATATCAAAAAAAAAAAAGAAAAATATCAGATGGGGCGCAGAGGCATATGCATAAGATTATTCATGACAGCAGTGTCTTTCATGGGTAAAGAGCTAGAAACACTCTAAGTGCCCTTCGGAAACCAATGAGCTAACACAGCATCTTCTATCCTCAAACCAGTTTCCAGAAGGGTTGTTGTATTTGGGTGTCCTCCACTCCACGGCTTTTCTACAAGGATCCATTCATTTTACTCAAATAAATACATTTTCTTCAAAAAAGAAAGAAAGAGGGGAGTCTGGGTGGCTCAGTCAGTTAATCATCCAATTTTTGATTTCGGCTCAGGTCATGATCTCCAGGTTGTGATCTTTTGAGATCAAGCTCCACACTGGGCTCCACGCTCGGCACAGTGTATGCTTAGGATTCTCTCTCCCTCTCTCTCTGCCTTCCACCTCGTCGTGTGTGCACACTCTCTAAAATAAATAAATAAAGGGAAGAAAGGAAGGAAGGAAGGAAGGAAGGAAGGAAGGAAGGAAGGAAGGAAGGAAGGAAGGAAGGAAGGAAGGAAGGAAGGAAGGAAGGAGGAAGGAAGGAAGGAAGGAAGGAAGGAAGGAAGGAAGGAAGGAAGGAAGGAAGAAAAAGAATATCACCCTAAACATATCACCCTAAACAGGATATTGGTGTCTGTTAGCATCAATAGAAAGTAACCATTCTAGGAATCACAATGCAGAGAAAATCATGTCATTAAAATCTGGCTAGATAAGATTGCCTGCTTACGGCTGTGAGCTTGAGGGCTGCTTACTTAAAAAGTAAGAAAGACAGGGAAGAAGGGATGGAGAGGGGAGGTTGGGAAAGGAAATCATCAAGAAAGCAGGGAAGATATTAGGAGTGCCGTAGAGAGTGCCAAAAACATCCTCCTAACAAGCTGGCACTTCACCCTTGATGTAAACAAGAGGCTTGAAGTATAATTGAAATTCATGATTTACTGTCTCACTATGTGGGTTAGTATTATTTGAGAGTTGTTCTAGAAAACAAGTTTATGAAACAACAACCCAATGAAAAGTATTCTTCCGGTCTGGCTCCTAGTTCAAATAAAACAACTATAAAAAAGACAGTTTGGGGACCATGGGGGAAACCTGGTGATAGACCAGATGACCCCAGGGAATCAAGGTTCATTTTGTCAGGTGTGGTACTGGCATTATGTCTGCGTAAGAAAATCTCTGTCTCTTTTTTTTTTTTTTCAACCAATGCATGCTAGAGGATGCAGGGGTAGAATGATGCAATAACTGGATTTGCCTCAAAATATTTCAGCAAAAGAAAAATGAAATATTTAATAAAGGATAGACAAAGCAAACGTGGCAAAACCTTGATAATCGTTGGGTCCTGATGATGGGTAGTTGAGGGTTCATTGCACTATCCTCTCTACTTCAAGTAGTTTGAAAATTTGCATAATAAGAAGTAAACAGAACAGATAAAAACAGAAACACCCCACTGTTCATGGGCCACCATGGCTTCCATAGCCCATGTCATTTTGAGAAGCTCAAGGACTGTCCTCCGAGAGTCCAACCCCAACTTCTGTGCACTATAATGAACACTTTATACATAGGAAATTTGACCATTTTAAATTACTGTGAGACTCTATAAAAATAAATAAAAATAATGATGGAAATCCATACGTCATGACAGGGAAGGTGTCCAAGAGAGATTGCTGAGTGGGAAAACAGGCAACAGAAGAGTGTGTCTGGCCAGAGCCCATTTATGTAACACTGTAAAGGCAAATCCCCCAAGAGTCTATAGGCGTAGAGAGTCTGGAAGCCAGGACGCTGGAATACTTATCTCAGGGTGGGGAGGTTCTGTTTTCCTTTGCTTTTATCTTTATGCTTGGCACTATTGCGTAAAATTTTATTTTTTATAATCGACTAGATATCATTCTTACAATCAGGCGAAAGGCTATTATCATTTTTGCAGGAAAAAAAAGAAATCAGAGAGACATGTCTACCTATATAATGAAATTATTTAAATATATATAAGGCTACTTAATGGAAAATTAAATTTCCATTATTACCCCTGTTGCCTGTGACACTGCACATTCGCTGTCAGTGTCTGGCGAAGGTGCTAGAACAGGACTCCTGTAAGCTGATCTCAGCACAGGGACGTGTGCAGGTCGCAAGGAAAAGTGTCGGTTTCCTTGACTTCACCCCTTCTCTCATGACCTCCCCTCTGCCTGGAGCACTGTCCTGGCTCTTCTGTCCTCCTCACTGGAGACTCGGCTCCAGGAGGGCTGGGTGCAAGGCCTGACCTACCTCTCCGCCTGGAGTACTGCTTCTTTGGCAGATGGCCACGTCCAGTGCCCCTGTGGGCACTGATCTCCCATCCACAGCATCTGACAGCCAAGGCCTCGTTCTGGGAGCCAGGAGCACAGCAGAGTGGACAGCAACCCACACCTGCTTCCCGTCCCCACTCTTATCAGGTGGATGACCTGGGGAAGTCTTTTCAACCTCCTAAGGCCTCAGTTGTCACAGCTGCAAAAGGGGAATAAATGGACCTAGTAACTAATAACTACGCGCCTCTCTGCAAAGTTAAATGAGATAACGTACTGGATCAGTAACATATAAGCCATTCAATAATGAGATTATATAAATACATATCATATAAGTCTACTTAATGGAAAATTAATTTTTTAAAATTTTTTATTGGTGTTCAATTTGTCAACATATAGAATAACACCCAGTACTCATCCCATCAAGTGCCCCCCTCAGTGCCCATCACCCAGTCAGCCCCACCCCCCACCCTCCTCCCCTTCCACCTCCCCTAGTTCGTTTCCCAGAGTTAGGAGTCTTCATGTTCTGTCTCCCTTTCTGATATTTCCCACTTATTTTTTCTCCTTTCCCCTTTATTCCCTTTCACTACTTTTTATATTCCCCAAATGAATGAGACCATATAATGTTTGTCCTTCTCCGATTGACTTAGGAAAATTAAATTTTAAAGCAGTTACTCCATCAGTACTATATACATGTTTATTGGTAATGCTGGGGGACAGTTTTAAGGGCTTTGAGGCATTCAAAAACCAATGAATCACTATCCACTCTGATATTTTCAACAATTTCCTAAGGAGGTAATCAGAAGTTTGTACAAATCCTTGTACATGAATAAAGATGTTCCTAGTGTGCGACAGTGAACATGAGGAGTTCTTCCTATAGCTGGTCCTGCAGCTATTTAAGATGAGAAAATATGTTGAATAATATAGGAAATTCTCATGATATAGTGCCAAATTTGTAAACATCTACCTGCAGAAAAATGGAATCTATTTTTATAAAAAAAAAAGGTAAAAGTGTATGTGTATATATGAGTATGTTATATATTTATATCTGGACATATTATACATATAGAGAGAGCTACAGAGAGAGAAATAGAGAGCTCCAAAATTCCTCTCAAGACAATCACTCTCAAAATGATCATCATGGCTATCTCTGGATTAAGGGATTACAGGTAACTTTTTGTCGTTTCCTTCTTTTTATGTATCTGAATTTTCTAAATACTTCGAAAAATAGTATATATTACTTCTGTGACATTTCTAAGTTATTTTTTAACCATTGCCCCCAACTCCCTGTCAATCTGCGTGTCCAGGAGTTAATGATAAAAGGCTGTTCCCAGGCCCCAGCTTCGGGCAGTGAGGGCCTCCGGGGTCATCCGACTTCCCCCCCACCCATGGACCGTCAGTGTCTACATGGAAGAGCCTGGTGTGGTTTTCACCAACAAATGGACACGGTGGATGAACAATTAGCCAGCTCTGGGCAGAGAAACTGCCTCCCAGGAGGCTCACACAGGAACCATGGCCTTGGGAATAAATGGGAACACTCACAAATTAATTCCCAGAAGGGGGGTCAGTTAGAAAACTTAGCATCTAGGAATCACCTCCTCCTCCGGCAGGTAACCTGATAGGCTGGATCTGAAGGTCCAGGAAGGGGACTAGCAGGTGGAAAGGGATAAGGTTGGAGGGCTAGGCCCATTCTCTCCCCTGCCCCCCACCCTCCACCCCTCCTCGACCCACTCCCACCTCTCTGTGAGCTCCTCCTCAATGTGCGCCTCAGCCGTCGTCCCCACTGTACAATTTTCTTGTCTCCAAAAAACCCACGGTCTCTTCAGGAATCGTCCAAATAAATGACATCGTAAAATGTCAGAGCTGAAAATATCATTTGGAGGAAACTGGTTCAAAGAGATTAATCAATGTGTCCCGAATCTCCCATCGGGTCGGTCTCGAAGCCAAGAAAAGAATTCACAAGCCTTTACTCTCAGGCCAGGGTGACCCTGTGCTCCACTGTTCTGCTTCCTGCCGTTGGCTGAGAGAAAGTCCAGGGCTGTCCTTAAGGACACGGACTCCAAGGCTGAATCTCTGGCTCCAAATTCCAAGTTGTGACACACACCACCTATGGGGTCTTGCGTGTCCTAGTTTTCTCATCAGGAAAATGGGAACAATAAGAGTAACTACATCATGGGTTTATATAAACAGTAAATGAGCTAAAGCCTATTTAGAACAGGGCCTGGCACATGGTGAGTGTTATGTAAGCATTTGCTATTTTGATAATTTTGTCAGCCAATTAGTTGTGTCTATGAGAAGAAGTCAGGAAAGTGCAGAGACAGACCAAATGATTCAGTAGAGAAAGCACAGAATCTTCTCAGAAAGCAAGAGGCCAGCCACACTTCCATCTTCTTTGGAAACATAATGTTTTCACCAAGCCATTTCCATCCATCCCTGAAGTATTCACTGAGCCAACAGGACAGAGTTCAGGGACATTCACATATATGGTCACCTGGTTTACAGTAAAGGTGCATCTGCAACGCTCGGAGGAAAGATGGTCCATGCACACCACAGGGCCAGACTGGACGTTTGCATGGAAAAGAAGCTGATGGTGACTCCAACCTCACACCATACATTAGAGCTGATCTCAGATCTAATATAGACCTAAATGTTCATGTTAAACAATGAAGCTTCTAGAAGATAACATAAAAGAATATCCTCATAGCTTCAAGACAGGCAAAACTTTCTTACCGGGACACAAAAAAACAATAATAAGCAGAAAGATTGAGATTGATAAACTGGTCTTTGTTAAAATTAAGAATTTCTCCACAATTAAAAAAATCAGAATTTTAAAAAGTGGGAAATCATATTCAAAATGAAATAACTCTTCTGATGATTCATGGTCTTTTGTCATTATTAGCAATCTATTAAAATGTAGCTAACTTGCTCAAAAAAAAAAAATTAAGAACTTCTGCTCAACAAAATTCATGAAGAAAACGAGAAGGCAAGCCTAAGAGACTCATATCCAGAATATGTAAAGAACTCCTGAAACTCAATAAGAAAAATGTCAGTAACATGATAGAAAAAGGTCAAAAGATTGAAAAGATACTTCACAAAAAAAGGGTGTCCAAATGGCCAATACACGTTAAGAAAAGATATTTAGGGGTGCCAGGCTGGCTCAGTCAGTGGAGCATGTGGTTCTTGATCTCAAGGTTGTGGGTTTGAGCCCCACATTGGATGTAGAAATTGCCTAAAAATAACATCTTCAGGGCAGGCTGAGTGTCTCAGTCGGTTAAGCATCTGACTTTTGATTTCAGCTCAGTTCATGATCTCCAGGTCGTGATCTGCACTGAATGTGGAACTTGCCTGGGATTCTCTCTCCCTCTTCCTCTGCTCCCACCCCCATTCATGTACACACTCTAAATAAATAAATAAATAAATAAATAAATAAATAAATAAATAAAATGCCTTTTAAAATAATAAAATAAGACCTTTTAAAAAATTAAAGAAATAAAACTGAAGTTCTTTTTAAAAAAATGTTCAACATAAGTAACTGTGGAAATATGTATTAAAATCACACTGATATACCATCACACACTCACCAGAAGAGTTTAAAAAAAAAAAAAAGATAATATGAAGTTTTGAGAAGGATGTAGAGCAACTGGAACTTTCTCTCCTACCACCAATGGGAATATCAACTGGTACAAAAATATTAGGGGAAAAATTGGCAGGAATTTCTAAAGTTGGACATACATGTAACCTTATAACCAAGAAATTCTACTCTTAGGCATACACTCAACCAAGACATGTTCATTTGTGCTCCAAAATACAAGAATGTTCACGGCGGCATTATTCCCAATCGCCCCCAACTGGAAATGATCTAAATACACATCATCTGTACAAGAGAGACATACATTGAATACAAGCCATACAATGAAATAAAATGTTGAGGACGCCTCAGAAAGGGGGCTGTGCAGGCACCCAGAGAGTTCTGGAATTATACACCCACACCCAGACAGGAAACAATGGAGTGGGGAAAGGCTAACAGAACTGAGGATGCTAAAGGATGGAGAAAGGAAGAGACCCATGAGGTGTCTTGGGATGGCCTCCTTCCTGCCAAAATCTCTGGATCTGGGAGGTTTGTCAGCTGACAGCCCTGACAAGCCACCTTCGATCCCCTGTCCATCTTAGACATGTGCCTTTCCAGGGAATCCAACCAAACTCCGTGCAGAGCTTGTCAAAGCAAGGAGCGATGAGGCAGGCATGAGAGGTGGGTGGTGAGTGTGTATGTGTGTGTGTGTGTGTGTGTGTGTGTGTTACAGGTGTCTGCTACTGTGTGTCATCAACATTCAAAGGTTAACTGAAATTGTAGAGGAAGCCAAGAAGCCAGGAGCCAGAGAGATCAGAGGCACCTAAGTGACAAGTAACAGGACGGAGTAGGAGTAGGCCTTCCCCTGGATGTGTGGCCCTTCCATGTGCCTTTGCGGTAGAGACGCCACTCACCTGTGAGAAGGATGGGGGTGTGCCGTGTTGCCTGACACTTCAGTTTGATCCGAGCCAAGCTAACACCATACCCAGAGCCAGGGAAATAGAACAGTTGGAGGCTCACGGTCATGAGTTCAAATCTTGGCTTTGTCGCTTACCAGCGACATGTGGAACTTGGGGTATTTATTCAAGTCCTCCAAGACTCCATGTCGTCATGGATGAGTCAGAACAGGATATCCCCCATTCTTGTTGGATAAAGTAGTGTCTGTAACTCAGAGCAAGCACCTGAGGACAACAGCTCACATTCATTCACGGTTTCCTGTGTGCCGGGCACTATGTCTTTCACATGTTGTGCCATTTAATTCTTGCCTCTAGTGGTTCTAGAACCCCCTTCTTTTACAGATAAGGTGATTGCATACTATGAGCTAATCTTGTCATCTCAGTCATACAACTGGAGGTAGGATTTGAACTTGGCTTTGACCTAGCCACTTTGCTCCCAGCCACTGCCCTACACACTGTCTTCCAATACGGGGGGAGTAGGGGCACTGTTACTTTATTATTAATCACATTTTCATTTTATCAACTTGAATAATTGTCAGCCCCTGTGATTTGGGGGCGGATGAGAGCTTGATAGGAGACTAGCTCCCTGGACAGCAGCAGACAGATGGGAGCATGTGGTCTTTGCTGCACTGGGGGGAGACAGGACCAAGGGGCCCTTCGTCCTAGGGAGCCCTCTCCCCGGCTCTGCCCACACTGGCAGGTCCACCTGTTCCCAAGGACAGACCACTGGTCTCCCGAGGTTAAGTCATCCCAGCCACGCCCTCAGCCCCAGGTTAGGAATTCGGGTGTTCTTTTGGATGGAGATTATCATTGCAACTCCTTTGGGGACATTAATAAATTCTTATAATAGTTTGATTTTAATCTCTGTTTTTAAAAAATGCAATAACACACACGCATGGATTCACACATGGATGCCCGTTGCCAAGATCCTGGTCTATGCTGTAATCATCTCCCAGCTGAAATGCTGTAATTTGCTCTTGGCTGGTCCTCCTTCATCTATCAGATCATTTGTCCTGGTCAAAATTTAGCCTCATACTTGGCATCGACCCTTCCTGGGCCTCCCAGTTCCCAGAGGATCCCCAGTTACCCCCTGCCCGCTCACCAGTTGGGGTCAGAGGCACCCAACCGAAGCCCCAGTGCCCTGGAGATAGGCTCAGCCAACCTCCCTCAGTACTCCCCATTACCCCAGTGTCACTAAATAATCAGTGATGTCACCTGCTCACCATGAACAGTTTTTCCACGATGAACTCTTCAAACCACTCACCTCCTGCCTCCCCAATAGAAACATCAGCCAGGCTCGCTCTCCCTTCACCGGGAGATACTCCCCGTGTGCTCAAACTCCCTTGGCCTGCCTCTTATTTCAGCAACAGCGTAAGCTTGGGAGCAAGATCCGTGGCTGAAAATATCACTTACCAAAGCAGTAAGTCCTAGCATCTTACGTCATTCTCTTGGTCTCACCCGTCACTCCTCTGCAGATGGTGGATCCCGTCTCTCAGGGATGCTCCAGGGGAAGAACAAGAGAAGTTCTGCCTTTTGTTTTGTTTTACCAAAGGGATTCAGTGTTCCCCTTCCCAGAGCCAATGTTCACTTATGTGTGTTTAGCACTAGCTCCCGCCTGCCTTTATTTCTGGTGACCAAATGTAAAAAGCTGACCAGGAGTGCAGGATGCACTGGTCTGCTAGGGCTGCCAGAAGCAATTGTCACAAACTCGGTGGCTTCCAATAGAAACGTATTAGTTCACGGTTCTGGAATCCCAGAGTCCAAAATCAAGGTGTCAGCTGGGCCTGCTCCCTCCAGAGACTCTAAAGGCGAATCCTCCTTTGCTTCTCCCAGCTTCTGGTGGCTCCTGGCATCCTTGGCTGGTAGCTTCATGCCTCTGATCTCTGCCTCTGTCTTCGCATGGTGAGGACACTAGTCACTGGGTTTAGGGCTCATACTAAATCCAAGATGAGTTCCTCTCAAGATCATTAACCAACTACCTCTGTGAAAACCCTATTTCCAAAGAAGGTCGTATTCGGCGTAGACGCATATTTTGCAGGGGGATATTATTCAACCTGCTACACAGGATGTGGAAGGATCTGGAGCCTCCCTTCCAAGATTCAAGCCCTCGAGTGCCCTGTCCTGCATACCTTCCCCACCCTTCTCCATGGACAGCTGCATCATTTCTCTTTTGGTTATAAAATATCTCTTAAGCGATTGGGGGTGTTTGTTAAGTTGCAATTGCTGTCAAAGGAGCAACTTCTTGTCAGTCTCCCAATCTGTGAAATGGGACCACCAATGCCACCTTCGCAAGTTATTGTGAAAAGCAAGGAGCAAACCAAGTGCCAGTCCCTGGGAGGTGCTCGGGCTGTAGGAGCTCAGGCCCCGGCTTCAAGTTCTCAGGCTCAGCATTCAGGATACGTTGAACTCACCCCTGAACAGAGGTAGAGCAGAGCATGAAAGCCAGGTGTGATCACACCTCACTTGAAAGGTGAGGAAGAAGCAGAAAACAACAGCTGAGTGACCAGTGGATTCTATGTCACGTCACCAGCTACCCCAATCCCCTCTCTGGGTGTTTCCCCCAGTGTATCCCATCCTCTGCTGGCCCTGGCAGGTGGCAAGAGTATTATGTCCAACCTGCAGATGAACAGAATTAGCCATAAGTGGCTTGCCGGACATGGATGTTAAAATCTTGGGGATCCAGTTTCAAGACAAGGGCCAGAGTGGTAGGTTTCCCATTGGTTCTGGGGTCAGGACTGGGGTTCTGGGTTGTCAGCGGTGCCCTGAGAGGGATGAATCACGACATCAAAAGAGATGTCAGAGTCCACCTCTTTCTACTGAGTTTTGTTTTGCAAAGACCACCATCCTCCAGGTCTGAAGCTCTGTCGGAGAATGTCAAAACTGCAATGTGAACTGCAGAAAATAAAATCAAACCAGTTGTTTACTTTCCTAAAGACTTTAAAAAAAAGATATGAATTCAACCTACTATTTCTTTTTTCATTTAGCCACTTCTATTTATACAGAGAGACACATGGAACCAGAGTTAGAGGGTGGTAACCAAGCCGTAAAAATAGCATCCCACCCAGAAGGGAGATGTGATCCGAGGGGTCCCTGAGCCTCGGCCGATCCTCTGACTCTCAAAAGACTAGAAGTAATTGGTTTGGAGATTTTTATTTTCATCACTTTTAACTCAAGGAGGTTATGTGGGGAAGGAGGAGACCCTCCCTCGCCACCCCCATCCCATCCTGTGCCAGCAACATCCACACCTTCGCCTCTTGAACCAGATCCCATGGAAATCAGAAAACTGCAGCGGGTGGGGCCGAGGGGGGGAGGCCCAGTTCAGTCTGCCAGACCTTGACTTCCACTAAGCCAACCAACCGGCAAAGAAGCAATCAACTCATCCCTGTCTTTCGTGTGTTCCCTGTCGGTTTTGTGGCTTCCCGCGTGTGAGGAGACGTGGGGTTTTCATATAAACACCAAGCTTGAACGAGGAGCGTATTGCTTCCCCCCTTCCAGAATCCGTGCCCTTCCCCTTCTCGACACTGCCACGATTTCTTCTGGCACTTGAGACACACATATGTTATTTTCAGTTCCACAACTTCGTCGTTTACTGTATCGTCACACACATGGCCCAGGCATTGCAAATTGCAAATAGAAATGCACGTGGGCGTCTACATTTCAACCACTGGACGCTCGCCACGTTTTTGGAGGTTGTGTGTGTGTGTGTGTGTGTGTGTGCGTGCAATGTAACTCAAGTGGATTGTCATCACAGCCAAGCAGCATGACAAAATTCTCCAAAAAAGTCAACGTCTTCTCAGCCCAGACCTCCATCCCACCCCAAACTCTTGCTGTTTAGCACCACTCCCTTGGTCCCCTGACATAATCTGTAAATGCTCGAACAGGCAAAATCCTATCATGTCCTCTTCTTACTCTTACTTGATGACAAAGGAGGCTAAGAAGTAAATAAATACACTGATTGGACTTTGCAATGATAGACATTTCCCGACAGGGCTTACTGCAGCGTACTGGAAACCCATGACAAGCTTCTACTCTGGGGACCTTCTGATCGTAAAGAAGAGATTATTTGCAAATGCAACCGTGCTGAGCGGGTTGGTGCCCTTCAGGTAGCAGTGAGTTTGGGCCGGGTGCCAAGCTGTGAGAGGGGAGGCCTTTGAATACCCACCCCCCTGCAGGCCCCGACGGCGTCAGTAGGTGCCGAGATCCAGAGGCCTGGCAGTGGCACATGGAGATAGAGACAGATGTTGGGTTTTTCTCCCAAATCCTGGAGAACTTGCAGATACCTTGGCTCTTAGGAGATGATGGAGAGTAAGGCTGGTGACAACAAAACCAGCAACTTTCATTTAATGTGTGCTTCCTAATAAGCCAGGCATCGTGTCTCCTTGTAGTTTCATAATTGCCCCCACTTCACAGACAGGGAGACTGAATCTAAGACCAATGGAGCCTTTTGCAGAGATCTCGTCCCTTTGAGTCCAAGTCTGTGCACCACTACTGCCTCCTAACAAAACATCTGGTGCTTTGTGTGTTTCATACGAGCTGTTGAATCTAATCTCACAAAGCCCTAAGAGGTAGGTATATTCAGCACTTAAGAGATGAGACGATGAAGCTCAGGGTAGTTAAGTAACTTGGTCAGGGTCACTCGGAAGATAAATGAGCAGAGGTTTGAACCACTGTGGTCTAACTCCAAAGCCCGTTTCCTAACACAGGAGTCGACAAGCTCTTGCTGTAAAGGGCCAGATAGGGGATACCTCAGGCTTCCCGGCTCATCAGGTCACTGTCACAACTGCCCAACTCTGACCCTGTAGCGTGCCAGCAGCCATGGATGATGTGTAAATGAAGGGTGTGGCGGTGTTCCAACCAGATTTTATTTACAAAGATAGGCAGTTGAGTAGATTTGGCCAAAGGGCTGCAGTTTGCTGATCTCTATTCTAAAATGCTGAGTAGACTTGCCACATCCTCGGTCAAGGCTGGGAAACCCTGGACGCAGGCCTAGAGGCACAGGGACCCACACCTGACCTTTGCCTCCCGTGACCTCATCCTTTATTACCCTTCCCCTTGCTCTCTGGGCTCCAGCCACACAGCCTCCTTGCTTCTTCAAACACACCCAGGCGTCTTATTGCCTCAGGGCCTTTGCCTTTGCTGCTGGCCCAGCCTGGAGGATGCTTCCTTCCAAAGCTCTTTCTGGCTCATTCCCTCACCTCCTTTTCGGTTCTCTGTTCCAGCCTCAGCTTTTAATAAGGCCTTCCTTCCCTGACTGCCCTATCACAGCTTCCAACCCATACACCAGCCAGTGCTTCCTCTCTCCCTCCCCTGCTCCTTCTCTCCTGCACACTCATCGCCACCTGATAACACTGTCATCTTACTAACGCAGCGTGCTCACTTCCTGTCTATACCTCCACCTCCTAGAATGGAAACCCGAGGGGGGTAGGTGTTCTTGTTTTTTCTGTTGTGATCACTGCAATGTAGCCTCTGGTCCTAGCATAGTACCTGCTATGATGAGTGCCCACTAGATGTTTGCCAAATGATGACCTTTAGGGACTGACTAGAACTCATCCTTAGGGCAAGCAGAACTTGGCCCTGACAGAGCTGCTCTGCAGTGTAGGCAATGAAGGATAGTTGGAGGAAAGGCAGGTAGGAACAAGGAGGGGGGTCCCCCCCCTCAAGAGGAAACCAGCCTTGAAAGGATTTTACACTCCCCTGGAAGAGGCCTCCAGCCTTTCCCAAGTAGATGACAAAAAACTGATTGGACGACAGGCTTGTGGAGGGTTAATCAGATTAAAACAGCTCACCAACAAGCCCATAAAGAGCCCTAGACTTAGAAACTCCAGTGGCAGCCCTCTCGGGTCTCTTCAGGAGCTTTGTACTATCACTCAATAAACTTTATTGTTGCCCAATAAACTTTGCTTTGCTGCCCACCACTCTTCGTCTGGTCTACCTCTTTATTCTTTGAGGTGGAGTGACCAAGAACCCGGGCACCAAAGGAAAAGAAATCCTGTAACATAGGGACTTGGCTGTGAGGACAGCTGGGCACTAGGGCCCTACCCACCGGAGAGTCAGGGCCCCAGCACCTCCTGGCAGTTGGGCAGCGACTCTACTGCTTGTACAAAGCACAGCGGGGGTGGGGGTGGGGGCACAGCTGCGGGGGAGCAGTTGAACCATCACCATGTACCTTCCCTATGCTGACCTGAGTCATTGTCTGATGTTTCTGGGGCCCTTTTAACTCACCCTTCCTCTGGACACGATACTCTCTTTCTGGAAGGGAAATATTCATTTGACTCCTTGTTAGAGGTAATGGATGAGTCAGGAGGGAGGCTTGGAGATGTTTCTCAGCATCTCCCACCCACTCTCATCTCAGCCAGGGGTGGTGGGGAGCCACTGGGTCTGTAACTGGACACTTTGTTTTACGAATGAACTAATTTTCCATAGGCATCGTCAAGCTGGGAAACATCCCAAAGGTGGACTAAGCTTTACCATGAGGTGTAATTAAGGATTAGCCATGTCACATGACCCGTGAAGCCCCGGAGACCAGAGATAATAAATCCCCTCTATGGAGAGCGTTCCCCATGGGCAGCGCTGACCCTGACACCTGGAAGGCCTGGCAGGGAATGTGTAACACCCGGGGCTCCAGGCCACTGCCTGTGGCCCTCCGTGGCCACAGCAAGCAGGCTACACTGAGCCAAATAGCTCACTGGGGACACCTTCTATCTTCTTCACTCACAGGATGGTCACTGGCCTCTGAGAACAAAATCTTGGTGTGCAGTTCTTCACTCACAATGTCTGTCTGAGGTCACAACCTGTCACCCCCATTTTATAGATGTGAACACTGAGGCTCAGTCATTTCCTTAGAAACGCCTACTAGTCAGTGACAGAACCAGAATTTGAACTGGCGCCAAGGCCCATGTGTTCAATCACATCTTAGAACCTCACTTGCCTTTCTGAACAAATTTAGAGTTTGTTTTTACAGGCACGGAGCAGGGGATTTAGTTGTTTGATCATAAGGACGAAAATAATCTCTTTCCATCCATGGTGGGCAGGGCTAACGCTTCCTTGCCTGGGGCTTGGTGTGAAAGTGGTGCAAGTGGGGGAGGTAGCTGAGTCACCCAGGGACCCCCACACCTGCTTCAGGCATAGCCCCCAGCCCTAACTTAGAGAAGGCCCAGCGTGGTCATGGGCGGCCTCGTCTACCACCACCCTCTAGAACTGTCCTGCCATCGGGAAAGTTAAGTAAAGACCAGCGTGATGGTTCCTCGAAACATTAAACATAGAATTGCCACAGACACGGCAATTCCACCTCTAGGTCCCTGAAAGCAGGGATTCAAACAGATACCCGCACACCCACGTTCATAGCAGCACTAGTCACGACAGCCGAAAGGTGGGAAAGACCCGAGTATCCCTTAGTGGGTGAATGGATCAAAAGGATGCAGCACAAACAACGGAGTATCACGCAGCCTTAAACACAGTGAAATTCTGGCACGTGCTACGATAGAATTGACCTTGAAGACACGTTATGTTGAGTGGAAAAATCCAGACACCAAAGGACGAGTATTGTATGATCCCACTTACAGGGGAGAGCTAGGGCAGTCAAGCTCATAGAAACAGGAAATATGAGAAGCTACCCAGGGCTGGGGGAGGGACCTAGGGGGTTGTTATTTAACGGGTCGGGGAATGATGACAAACTTCTGGAGATGGATGGTGGTGACCTTTGCATGGCAGTGTGAGTGTGCTTAATGTCAGTGAACTGCACACTTAAAAATAGACAAATAGGGACACCTGGGTGGCTTGGTGGCTGAGCGCCTCCCTTTGGCCCAGGGTGTGATCCTGGAGACCCGGGATCGAGTCCCACGTCGGGCTCCCTGCATGGAGCCTGCTTCTCCCTCTACCTGTGTCTCTGCCTCTCTCTCTGTGTGTGTTTCTCATGAATAAATAAATAAAAGCTTTATTTAAAAATGGACAAATAGGAGGCACCTGGGTGGCTCGGTTGGCTAAGCATCTGCCTGTGGCCCAGGTCATGATCCTGGAGTCCTGGGATCAAGCCCCAAGTAGGGCTTAATGCTCAGCGGGGAGCCTGCTTCTCCCTCTCCCTCTGCCGCTCCCCCTGCTTGCTCTGTCTCTCTCTGTCAAATAAACAAATAAAATCTTTTTTAAAAATGGACAAATTGGTGACTTTTATGTTATATATATTTTACCACAACTGAAACAAACAAACAAGGGGCAACGACCCCTGTCAAATGGCCTCGCAGGGTTGTGACAGCTGGAAACGATGTCCAGAGCTGGGAAGCGTGGAGCCTAGGGAGCCAAATGCTGCTGGTCGCTGTGCTGTGCACCCTAAGCAGCCTAGCAGCCTCTCTGAGCCACCTGTGGCCGAGGGCCACAGAAAACCTTTGATTACTTAACATCTCATTAAATTGCAGGGGAAGAATTAAACTGACCCAGGAGGGTAGGATTTCCCTCCCTTGTGCTAATAGCTACTTTTTTGTTTCCATCCACCCGAAAAGCACTTTGCGGACACGTCCCATGTGCCAGACGCTCTGCTAGGCACATACACGGGGGCACAGCTGGGCACTGACCCTCACAGCGCTGTCTCGGGAAGGAAGGATGGTGCCCCTGCAGACAGGGAGCAGACAGGTTCTGTGACTCAGGCAAGGCCACTCGCCTTGGTCATTAGCCAATGATGTGGCTGAGATTCTTACACAGGCCCTGTCTATCCAAACCCCGTTTGGATTCTTTCAACAAACCAGTATCCCAGAAGAGATACAAGAATGCCACCAAAAATAAAAATAAAATCAAACTCGGGTAGGGTATCATCGAGAAGGAACGGTCGGCTCTCTGTCCCACTTTGGCACCCAATCTCAGGTGTGAACAGATGCCCAGGTGGGGACCGGCGCCCCCTCCAGCAAGGTACAGCCCCTTGATTAACCTTGTCCGGCAGCCACAGGGGTGGCCTCAGCACTTGTTACTCCTATTCCACCTACAGAACAAAAGAAAGCATTGCCTGGGTTCCAATCCAGTTTAGGTACCAACCAGAGGGTGCAAAGCCATGTGAGAGATGCAGTCAGCACCCCGGGCAGGCCTCCATGTTTCACCTCGTCGTCAAGGCACCCAGCTGAGCCTAGCCTTGCAGGTGACCCCGGGCAAGTCCCCAGGCCCTGTTGTCCCTGTGTGGTTACTAAAGGAGTGGACCCCATGACCGCCAGATCCCTTCCAGCCCTGGTGTTCCCAGGAGAAGAAAGTCACCTGCTGTCATGGAAATGCAAGCCTTCCTCCCCCTCCCTCCACCCCCACGCCTTTCTCTTCAAGACTCAGTGCTTCTGAACCCCTGCCTGGGACGGATTTGCACAGATGTGGAACTTCCACTCGGCCCGTACGCCCACCCCATGCAAACAGCACCCCGGCCCTGTCTGGGGGCTCCTGGGTATGCTCTCTCTCACGTCCGCTGGGCCGGCCCTGGGGAGAGGGATGCGGCCTCCCTCTATGCCCAAGGTACTTGACTGTTAATGATCCCCGGGCACACTTCCCCCACCCTGTCCCCGGAGACATTTCCAGAGTTGTTTTATGAGCGAGGCTGGGGAAATCTATTAATGAGAGCGGTAATTGTTACCTTTGGGCACCGAAGGCTGATTTACAACGGTTAATGCCTCGGATTCCAAAGACATAAATTTCAACTTTCCCACCATTTTGTCTGGAGCAAAACAAAACAGAGGGAGATGACATGTCCAGGGTTACAGATGTTTGGCTGCACAGAGAATTTTTCTAAGATGGGGGTGAGGGGAGCCGTTTGATTTAATTGACATCATCGTGTGGCCAATGCTTATTAAACCACATGCACCAACCCTGGTGTGAAAGCATTCAGTGGACGCCCATGGATGTTTCCTAGGAGCAAAGACTACAGCGTGCGGCAGTGACACTGGGCACCAAGTCGGCTCGTACGTGCCCGGAGCTCTGTCCTGATTGGGTTGAGCACTTGGTCAAGGAGGTGGTACAGCTTCCAAAGCAGCTTCTTCATGCTCAGGGGGTGGCTGTGTGTCTGAGCGGCTCAGCCGTGTTCTTGGAGTCCATTGGGGAAGAAAAGACTTCCAAGATCAAGGAGAGGTGACCCCATCTGGAGGATGATCAGGTGTCTGTCAGAGGCAGGCAGACTGACCCCATTCTCCTTCTAAATGAGGATCTGGGGGAGGTGGAAACTCAGAAAAGAATTCTGTTTTTGGGATTCATCCAGTTGGAGTTTCCAGAAACTCCTGTAAGGGCTATAAAGCCACAGTAATTTATTCCCAATAGGAAAGAGGAAAAACAGCTACGGCATGAGCAGAAAAACACTAGCCCCACCCCCTCCTTGCCTGCTGGTTGAAATCCACCTTTTCACCTTGGCAGACAGATGCCCAAGCCAGGTGAGTCAGTGGCCTCGGCACCACACAGGTACCAGACTGCCTGGCCCTGGCCCACAACCGGCCCTTCCAGCTACCCCATCAGAGACCTGCGGCCGGGACACAAAATAGCACAGCCCAAGTGCAATGTCTAGTTGTATTACAGCTCAAACAGCCCTTGGGATTCCAATCATTCAACAAATATTTGCCTCGTGTCCGCTACGTGCAAGGCATAGTACAAACAGGCCTGAAGGAATTTCTGGCCCATTCTTAGGCCAGTTTTGAGTGAGACTTTAATAACAGCTCATCCCCGTCTCCTGTAGGGTTCTCTATGATTTTTAAACCCTTTATCATATTTGAACATCTCAACAGCACAATAAGGGCTGGACATGCTCATTCTCGCTTTGCAGAAGAAGAATATAATGTTCAGAGAAGCAAAGGGATTTGCCCAATGCCACACAGAAAAGAAAAAAAGACAGAATTGATACTAGGGACTGGGGGGTCAGTTAACCCATCACCCTGGGAGGGAGAAGCAAATGGGCTTCGAGTGTATCTAGACCACATGCATCCAAGGCCTCTTTGTTCTTGAAGGTTGTCTTCATAAAAACAAACAAGCAAACAATCTGCGGGATTACATATGTGTGTGTGTGTGACTGGAAGGAACCCCCTTCCCTTCCCGGGTGAGAAGCCATCAAGACAAATAAATAGGTGCTATTACTGGATTTCATTCTTAATTCTCACATTGCCAGTGGACCGAGACTGTCTAGGCTGGAGAAGGCTGGAGAAGACTGACCCCTTGTTTCAGGAAAGGAGAAACCACACCCAGAGAAGGTGCCACATGCCCCCACTCATCAGGTCAGGGAGGGCTCTCAAATCCAGGTGTCTAGGTCACTATATTTTCCCCTTCATCGGCCAGGATGCTGCAGATACAGGAGAAGAATCAGCTCAGAGTCAAATGTCCAGATTGCTTCAGACCTCTTTTCCCTCTTCTCTTCTGGTCTCTTCTCATTTCTCCTCTTCTCTTCCAGGATGGGAGGCAAGAAGGAAGCACCTGGCCCCAGTACAGCCCCTCCTCCCAAGAGATGGAGTATTTGAGGACCTCTGAACTGCATGATGGGAAGAGAAGGGTCCTAGGCTACAGTGTCTTGGGCTTCTCCCCCAGCCCAAGCAGAGGCCCTTGACAGGAAAGAAACACTCCTGTGAAGCAGGGAAATGGGATAGGGGAAAGAGGCTGGGAGCAAGTTAATGACCAGCCATGGGATTTTGGGATCGGCATCTCTGATGCGCAAATAGAAACTCTCTCCAAACTAAGCTGGTGCCAGGTTTCTAGTCTCTAGAAGCTCAGATGCAGGGTGGAAAAAAAAGCATGTGTCCACTGCATCTGTATCCTGCACCCACGGCAGACCCTGCTAATTAATTGCAGTTTTGTAATCCACTAATTATGAGCAGCCAACACCAACCCGATGGAGCTGACATGTAAAGAGGAGCCTACTACTGTGCTGGCTATAAAGCTCTGGCTCTTGGATATGCTTCACATCCCTTTCTTTGGTAAATGAAGGTCACCACCTCCACCTGATTTTGATAGGGCTGTCAGTCAAGGGGCAACCCTTACTTCTTCTAAGATGGCTGGCCAGTCAGAGTACTCCACATCCAATCTTTAGCACCTGATTGGAATGTGACCCCAATCTGGCAGGTACGAGCCGACTTGGTGCCCAGTGTCATTGCCGCATCCTGTAGTCTTTGCTCCAACTCCTGCCAAAAGTTTATTCCAAAGAATAAGACAGGTGAGGGAGGAGGGCACTCTCTTTGTCTGGGACTGCTGGTTGCCAGGAAGATGTAAACCCAAGGCTGATGTTGACAATTAAGAATGAAGACAGCACTGGAGGAAGCAGAGAGAGACAAGGGAGAGAATGACAGGTCCTGGTGACATCTGAACCCTGGAGGAAGCTGGGTCTACCCCTCATGGACTTACCAGTTCTGTTGTACAGTGGGAGTTAGAACATCCCATGGTCTCTGCTGGGGAATCCCATAACTCAGTTTTGCCTACAAGCTGAGGGCACTGAGCCCAGTATGGATCCGAGGTGACTGGCTGCCCCGTTCATCCTGCTGTGTTCTATGGGCACATCTGCATCCTTGCACCCTCTAGCTCTTTTCACAGACTAGTTCCTCATAAGGAACAGCTCAGATAGCTCATCCTGTTTGACTCCACAAACCACATTAATAGTGACCCCCAGGCACCCACAGAGCTTGGGTCTTCACATGCAATGTACCAATAAGCAGGTAAAGAAAAGACAGGCCAGGTTATAACCAAGTCCTAGCTCCGAAGAACAAAATTTCATTAGTGGACAAGAAAAAAAAAAAAAGGTAGCAAAATCCATAGGCAAGTAGTTTCATGGCGCCATTGCTTTATGCACCCAATTTAGTTGGCCATGAGTTCACAGCTCCACTCTGGGGATTGGATTGTGTTGAGCTCCCCACTGCTACTTGCCTGTCCAAGGTTGCCGGCTAACCAATCTCAGGACATTGTCACGTTGCAGCATTGCCAGCTACTGATCAGAGCATTTTGTAATACAGTCAAGTTTGAATGTGGCAGAAAGAATTAACAAAAAGGACAATCATGTGCCGGAAGCATTTACAAATTTCATCCAGAAGAGATGCACACAAACCCATGCTTCTGAAAGAGTGTTGCTTTAAATCTAGGTCTTCCTGATTCCAGAAAGAATGAGATCCACATCCAGAGGAGTGTTCAAGGAATAGTCTGCCTATAAAACTTTGAGTTAGCTAGTATTCTTTGGATTAGGGACATAAATACAAGTCAAAAAAAGAAGGAATGAGGTATTGGTAGGCTCATATAGTTGAATGTTTGAGCAGACTCGGCATGGCTGAATCCAGATACTCAAATAATATTCTAAGAAATCTGTTTCCTTCCATCTCTAAACTCTTTTTTCCTCTCTGATGGCATTATTTCAGACAGACTTCTCCACATGACTACTAATAATTTCAGGCTTCAATACTAGTAGTAGAAATGTGCCTCATTCCCAATTTTACCAAGAAAAATCTCTGCATTCAACTTCATCAGATGGACTCAGGTCACCTGCCCCATCCCTGAACCATTCACCATGGTCAATGGGGAGTGGAATGCTCTGATTAGCCAGACCTGATTCATATGCTGGTCCTGGATCAGGGAGCGCTGTCAATCTGCTCCAACCTAATGGTTTGAGAATAGAAAGGGACAGTTTTCTCTCAAGAGAAAAAAAAATGGGTTATGCTTCCCAGTGGAGGTTGACATGAATGCTTGTGCCAGTAAGAATAAAAGCATCATTTACAATTGTCTCCCACCATAGATTCTACGATTTGCTGGGCAAGGCTTCTTATCAACCTTCCTTTTTGCCATGCGCATGTGCCATCACACCCACTCACCCTTCTGCATTCCCAAGACAGAGTCCTGCAGCCATGGATGCATACATAGGCAGGTGACAAGGCCTAAGTAGGTCCACTCATTTCCATCTACATTTCTGTAATCCAGGGACATATACAAATAAAATTCCATTATTGGCAATGGGAAGAAACCCTAACAGCCACCCATCCATCTCTTACCCCATCAGTACATTCTAAGAACTCATAGCTCTCAGCCCTGGGCCACAGCCCACTTTCATGGAGGAGTTTTCATCAGACAGTGGATGTGTTGGTCTCTTTGGACCCCAGACACCTCCGAACCTCCTCTCACTCTGAGATCCTTCCATCCCAGAGGCACCGAAGGCTAATTCCCTCTATTTTCACTGAAGATTAGTCACCTTCAATTGTCGGCTGAACATTTGGTATCAACTTACCCCTCATTAATATCAGGAAGAACCAGCCAACGTGTTAAGAAGAGCACATAGGACAGTGAAAGACATCGCATACAGAGCCACATGTTAAATGAATGGAGTGTTACTAAGTCCCTTTTATGTCATTGCATTTGGCAAAGCCATTGTCTTAAGTTCTTGGCATGATGGGCCAGTAAACTTGCTGGTACCTATTACAGACAAAAACACACAACTGCCCCCTCTCAGATTCCAGAAGAATACTTATCTTCAAACTCACTGGCCAGAAAAAGGGGAGAGAAAGTCACAGGTAGGCAAGGCAGTCCAAGCACTGTTGTGGAAGTGGTGACCTCAGAAAGGGCACCTGGCCTGGGAGAACCCCAAAGAGCCATGAGCACCTGAAGTTCAAGTGGCCTTCGTGGGATCCTCATACGAATTCAGGGCTGGCTGAAGGGACAGGACAGAGTGACATGTGGGGTGTCCCAAGAGCAGAGACTAATCTCAAATCAGATAGGACCTCTTGAGAAGCAGTGAGAGAGAGAAGATCCTTTGAGAAAAGCCTCAGCCAGGTCATCATGAATAACAATTGCCCCTTACGAAGCGTTCACTGTGTGCCAGGCTCTGTGTTGAACACCCTGCGCTCATTAGCTCAGTGAATCTCTCCACCATGCAAAGTCTGGGACTCTCTCTGTGCCCATTTTTTCAGATAAGAAAAGAAAGGTTTGGAGAGATTTCATCCTCACTCTGGGGCACACAGGTAGTTGAGAGCAGAGGTGGGTGCTGCCGGAAGCTGTGGCTCTGCATTCTTCCCGGGGAAGACACTTCATTCCCCATTACTTTAGCATTAGTTGTATCTGAAAACCAGACCATTGTTTTTGACCTAGAACCTTTGAGAGTCTCAAAGGTTATAAGCTCTGCTTTTTAAGTTACTCTTCTACCTGTCAAAAGTCAACCTTCATTAGGAAGACCAAAGAAAATGCAGGCAGGGGCTGGGCCACGTTGTCCCACCAGGTGTGCATCACCTCCTGCTTTCTGAGGCAAAGAGTTCTGAGGCAAAGTTTTCCAGAATGTCCCCTGCAGCTTTTCCTTCCCTGCCTCCTGCTTCAGCATACCATGGTTCAGTCCTTCATCCCTCACACCTGGACAACCCAGGCTCGCCCTGCTGGACTCTGCCTTGGCGCCCCCCAATCCATCCTCCGTTTCATTAGCAGATGGCTTTCCTACTTTGGCTCAGAAACCTTCAGTGGCTTCCCAGTGTCCATGGGAAATTGTGGAAATGCCTTGCCCTGGTACTCAGGACTCTTTCTTCTCCAACCTTAGCTCTGTGGCTCAGACTTCCCCACTTCCAGAAGCCCACAGAGTATCAGTCAGACCCTTGCCTGCAGCCCGTGCTGACCTCAGAGGGGCTGGAGAGAGAGGCATTTGGCAGGGACACTGACAAGTCCTGGAAGGAAGGTTGAGACTTTTCGCACACTGTCACACTTCATGCCCGCTCCCCACTGGTCTTCAGAACCTGTGTCCAGGAGGCAAGACCCAGACTCTTAGGCTCACACTCACAGAGGCTAAGAGGTTGGGAAGACATTCTGGAAGCACATAGGAAAAAAGAGCACAGTCAGAGGCTTTATTCTGAAATGAATGTGCTGGGGCAAGAATAAGCTTTAGGAGTGATGTCACCACCCCTGAGAAGGAAAGTTCAATAAAGCCACCCCGTTTCCGGCTTCCATGCCCCCTTCTCTTCTCCATCCCTCCTAGAGTACATGCTTCTGTGACTACTCCCAGTGCCATTCTGGAAGGGATCCCCCCTAAAACCCCCACTATAGTTTTTGGGGCCAGTCACAGGCCTTCCCTGCCAATCTCACAGCAAAGGTGTGAGCAGATGATGGCCATGACTTATGTCACCATGAGAAACGAGGTTCGACCCAAAGCCTCCTGAAGAGGAAACCCCACAGATCACCCAGAGAGTGTGGTCTACACCACCTAGCCCCTGGGGAGGCCAGTGAGGCTGGCTGCTGGCTGCTTCCCTCTGCTGTGCAGAAATGACAGCTGAGTGGCAGCACATTGGCAGAAGAAGGGGCAGGCCTGCATTACTGGGGGCAGGGGAAATAGGAGTGTAGACCCAGGATCACCCACCTCCCAGGTACTTTAAGCCGGAACTAAACCGAAGTGCCCAATAAAAAGACAGCCTTGGGTTTAGCATGGTCTTTGAGTCTTGCAAAAATCATGTAACCTTCACCCTCACCCACCCCCTCCCCACTGATGAAACTCTATATAACCAAGTAAAATAGATACAAGTTAAAGGCAGAGCTTCTCTGGTTGAAGTGAGGGATAGAAGTCTCCAGAGAACATTTGAAAAATGATCATCCACACAATACATACATCTAACTTTAAAGAATTAAGACATGAAAAGAGTGAGTGGTTCTTGCCCCAGCCCCATTCCCCAGAAATCATGCCTTCCCGTGCCCCCTGGGTCTGCCCCCTTGACTATACACCATCTGCCTCTCCTCCCTCCAGATGCCCCCCCTTCCTTTTTCTCCATCGTTCTGAAGCCTTGATTCCCCTGTCAGAGGCTGGTACAAGCCCAGATCCTCTGTGAAACTGTCCCATCCTCTCCTTCCCTATCCACACCTCCCACCCCACCTACCCAAGTCCCTAGCATGATGATTTCCAAGGTGTCAGGAAAATTCTCCTCAGCAAAGAAACTCTCTCACTTGTGCCTAAAAAGACACACACAAGCTTTGTTTCTGAGCATGAAAAAAAATAGTAAATAACTTACACACCCATCAGTAGGAGGACTGCTCTGTAAAATGGGGAGTGTCCCTATAGTGGAATAGTATACAGCAGCTAAAAAGAATAAACCAGGTGTCTATGGGCAGTAATTGTGATATAAAACACACTGAAGGTAATGCTATGTGCTTTAACAGGGATTTTGACACAGGCACAGATTGAAGGCTTAAAAGAATATCGACCACCTCATAAGTGTGATTACCCATGGAGAGGGCGCTAATGAGGCAGGCCCAGACAGAGAGGGTCAATAGACTTTAGCCCAATCTTTTCATGTCCTAATTTTTTAAAGTCTCATGTATGTATCATGTGGATGATCATTTTTCAAATGTTCTCTGAAGACTTCTATCCCTCATTTCTTTTTTTTTTCTATCCCTCATTTCAACCAGAGAAGCTCTGCCTTTAACTTGTATCTATTTTACTTTGTTATATAGAGTTTCATCGGGGTGGGGGAGGTGTGCGGTGTGAGGGTGAAGGTTACACTGATTTTTGTAAAAGATTCCCCTCTGGCTTTCTTCGGTATGACTCCTTAGGGGATCTTGCTAACCCTGTGGCTCATGGGCTTTCATGAGGCCTTCCCCACCAGCCTGGAAGCCCAGGAGGTCAAGGACTGTGCCTTGTGCCCCCCTAGTGATATCTCATGGTGTCTCATCTCACCCCTTCACTGGAAAGGGAGAGGACCCAGCCTCAGGGAAACCCTGCGGTGGTGGGGGTGGGTGCCTCTCACTCACAGCCACAGTGCTTGCCCCAACTAGAAGGAGGCTTAGAAAAACTGTCTGGTCCAAAAAAAGTGAGCCCAAGAGCCATGGAGTTCCCCCCATTGACAAGAATAGCAATCCAGAATAAAGCCAAACCCAGACAGTGGAGATGAACGAGCCTAGAATGGGCCAGCTACAACTCCAGAGCTGGCTAGTGAGTGGCTATGGTCCGTTTACATTGAGCCTGTTGGCTTTGGAGGGAGGGGTGAAAGGAAGAAGGAGTGGATGGAGGCTCCATTGCCTTCCAGAATGGACCCCTTGGACCCAGCATGGAGCCTTGTACTCAAGAGACATTCAGTAAGTATTGGGTGAAGTCCAGTTGACCATCTGGCCACACTACAACTAAGACGAGCCTCACCCAGAGAACCTGGCAGTCTTTACTCCTATTCTGTAATTATAACAACACCAAAGGAGTCCCCAAGTTCCCTTTGATGGAGATTTCCAGCATTTTAGCCCCATTCCAGTCCATAATACTCACCCTCTTCCCAAAACCCGCCTTCTATGGGTGACTCATGCCAGAGGCTGCCATGTTGCTGAAGTGGCGGCTCAGGTCTGCTTAGACATGGTCATCTTGTCAGCCTCCTCCCTTCCCCCACCCGCTCCACGTTCACCCCACTGAGGTTTCAAGGCCTGCCACCAGCTGTGTTTTTTGAACACACGCCTCAGAGACTTCCAGATCTCTTGGGGGAGACCACTGTTCAACCACCTTAGAATATAGATCATTAAAATTGTGTACATGATGAAGGGTCACCAGGGAGCCAAAAGATGCTACTATAATTTGTATTTGCACACTGAAATGGAGAGTGCAGGATATAGAAGGTATAAAGAAGGTTAGCACAACTCCAGAATGTAATTGTTTTTGTTTTGTTTTGTTTTTTAACCTAGGAAAAGTATTTTTCTTTGCAACGTAGGGCTCGTTGGTTACGTTGAAAAGTTTCCTCCCCACCTACTGGGACCACCAAGGAAAGCAGAAGGAAGGCAATTAGACGTCTGTGTCAGTGAGCGCTCTGAAGGCAGATGTGTCAGGAGCCAGAAGGAAAGGAACCCCGCCTTTTTTGCAGTTCCTACTCATTTAAGTTTTCCTGGCACATTTAAGAGTCTCTGGCACATTTGCTCATTGACCCTTTGAGTGAGAAGCTTGTCAGTTGTGTCTTGATTTTTATTTGAGCCAATGCACATGTTAAAATACCTACTTGCATATCTGTTCCGTGTGCACCAGACTTTTCCAAATCCAACCCGATCTGGTCCCTGACATTTTACTGATCACAAATGTGGGTCCCAGAGAGGACAAGTGATCTATCCAAGATCACACAGCAATGATGTGGCACGGCCTCTCCTCTCTTTTGGTCCAGCACTTTCCATCACACCACCTCGAAATATTTGAAGCTTGTTTCAAAACTTCCCATGCCGTGTCGCAAAAGGCGACACTCCCCAAACGATTTCCCTGCCACCATTTCCTCTGGTGTCCCAAAGCTGCTCAGTTGCAAGCATGGGCTAAAGATAATCCCAAATAATTTTTAATTAAAGATCATCATTTAAAATGTATAATTTTGTAAGTCTAATGGCGATGAACTACATTAGGGATTTTGGTGACACATGTCACAATTAAGTGTTTCCAGCGTTGAGCCAATTAAGGGTTAACAGGCTGCAAATACCTACTTTGCACATTTTTGCTTAATGAATTCGTAGTGGGAAACTATTCTCATTAGGTTAATTTGTCAACACAATCAAGTTATATCACCAGGATTTTTCTTGGAGTTCACAAATTTAAGTGCCTTTGTATCATGGTGCACGCTCTTGCATCTGATTACAGGCTGCTGCCGGAATAAAACACTTTGTCATGAAAAGAAGGGAAGTTGATAGAAGATTTTTGGGTGTTGGTCTTAATTCTCACCTTCTAGACATAGGCATGTTTATGTCGTTTTATTGAGCTCTCTGGGGCTTTCTGTCTGTATTTCCCTATTAGGTTGTCATGCCGGAGAGTAAAACACGCATCTGTGTACTGGTGGAGGGAAGGCTTCAGCCCCTAAGACGGGTGTGATGGCCGTTGGGAAAATATACTCCTCCCTGAACTCACGGAGCTGGAGAGGGCTGTGGGTATTGCCCTCCGCAACTTGAAAAAAACACGCAGCATCCCTCCAAAGGGCTTCTTCTTCCTTCTGATAAAGTTGCCTATAATCTTGGCAGAAAAGAAAACGCTCTTTGTAAGGTTGTCTACATACTAATTAGTGTATCTAGCAGAGGAGCAAACAGTCCATCCTATTGCCAAGCCTCCCAAAGGACACAAAATATCATTCTCCACCCAGATTCATGGGTACACGACCTTGGTTGTGTCCAGAGCGAGTGTTCCTTCCACTAGCAAAGGGAGAGGAAATAACCTACATGTCCAATCACGAAGGATTGAATGGTAAAGCCACATAATGAATAGAACATAAAGGACCCTTTAAAAATGATGCCATGACTCCAATTGTATTTATTGACACGGAAACCTGTCACAGTTGATGTTGATTGACAAAGCATGTCACAAAGTGGAACTGTGTAAGCGATGATGAGATTTATTTTCAAATGTGTATATGTGTTGATGAACACTAAGAAAAGTCTAGAACATATTCAAATCTAAGGGTAGGGGTTCTCTCTCGGGAGCAGCCTGATAGGTAATTTTTACTTTCTTCCCTGTTTTTTCTTCTATGTATTGTCTGATTTTCTTCTGATAAGTATGTACGGCTTTGGTGATCAGAACAAAGCCATTTTTATTGGAGACGGGGGGGGGGGGGGGGGGGTGGGGCGGGGAGGGAGGGAATCCCAGTGGCCTGGGAGTCATGGTAAGAGAAAGAATCCATAAACCCTAAGCTAAGATGCTAAGCATGAAAAGAAGTGCCGTGATTTTTTTTTCATCTCCAGAGTTATTTGTTCTACTTACACAAAACACCACGTTTGGGTGGGAGGGACTTGATCTGGGTTTGCATTTGGTTTTAATTTAATAAGGAGCCTCTTCCAAATGTAGTCAGCGCACTGCAAATGGGGAAAATGACATGAAGTTCAAAAACTCTTTATTTGACTGTTTTTCACTCCATTCATTGCACCAGGCGCGGAGTGAGCGCTCACCACGGGCGAAGCTCCTTGCTTGGGACTGGGGTCACAGAGATGAATCAGACAGGCTCTGCCCCCAAGCAGGCCACAGTCTCATCCAGGAATCCCATGAGCATAAGTGGGCGGCCGGGGGGGTTCCATAAAGTGTGGGAAGGCCGTGTCTGAGGGGGGTGAGTGTGGCTACTGACGGAGCACAGGGGCCGGGATGGACTGGCCCAGCCAGAAAGATACCGGGAGGCTTCCTGGAAGAGGAGTCCTAAGGGGAGGAGAACTGAAAAGCCACACTGAGCCAAGTAAAGTGTGGGGGAAAGGTGGCACGCTGTCCTCCCTTAGGGGTGTCACTGGTGACCAAAGATTGTGCCCATGCTGCTCCGTGGCCGGCCGAGGGCACGACAGCAGCGGGCTCTCTTGTGATCCTCCCCCGGAGGGGCTGCGGCGCGGGGCGGAGTGTGTACTCACTCTGAGACCTGCCCACGAAGTTGTACTCTTGCACGAATCCCGGCTCTCGGCCGCTTTATCTGTGTGCATCTCTCCTTCCAAAAAGCAAAGGGCAGAAAAAAACTGTGAGTATTCAGACTTTCCAGTCCAGATTCTGAGTCAACAGGAGGACTCTGTATGTATGTGTCCAGGGACTGTGGGGCCTCGCCCGCCCCCCCAGGGCCCCAGGGCGCCCAGATGCTGAGCCTTGGATATTTCGGGCACCGCTCTTTGTGGCTGGCCCTCTCTCCGCAGTAGCCAGGCCCGGCAACGCCCGATTATCAGCATCGGACCAAAAACACGCCTCTCCACTTGCCATTCCCAGGGGTGGGAGGTGACTCCTTGCAAAGAAGAAGAGTCCCTAGGAGCCATAATCACAATAATAATAACTGCTGCGATATTTTTTGAGCATGTGCGTGTGCCGTGAATGTTACTGGCCTCATCAGATTTGACTCAACGCTCACATAAACTGAAGAGTTGGGTAATCATCACGCCCATTACTCAGAAGAGGACGTTAAAGGTTAAAAGGTTGGCTCGCCTAGCCAGTGTCACACATGAGGAAGGCAAGCTTGAACTCAGATCCTCCTAGACCAAAGCCACAAAAATGCCACACGGGCCGCACGGCTTGTCCACCGCTGCGGGCAGTCTAGGCTCCCCCTGAGAAGTCAGGCCCTCGGGGTGAGCAGTGCCAAGCTGAAGTCCATCCTGTGCCCTGAGAACAATGCCACCCCCAGTTATTGGGCTCTGGAAGCTCCATGACCCACCTTCTGGAGTGGAATGGAACAGAATGGCACGGTGTGGCATGGCACGGGAATAAGGGAGGTCAGTGCGGTGCAAGCGGCAAGGTTAAGCACTACTTTAGGACGCTTTATTTCACTTGTGCACCTGCATACACATGGCCAGGGGCAATGGTTGGCAGGTGGCCTTCCCGCCCCAGCCCAGCCTTCGCTCGCCAATTCCACGTTCTGATATAAGGCCCCATCCCCGGGAGGAGAAGGCACCCTTCTCCAGGGTGCACAGAGGATGCTCTGCTGTGTGCCGGGCTGTGTGCTGACCGGGCTGTGTCTACCCAGAGGGCAAGCCCTCTCCCTCGCGCTCACAGAGGTGCCACATGGGCTCATGGTGTCTGCGTGCACCTGGGCTGGTTCCCATCCGTCTCCCACCCTTCCTCGCTCTGTTCTGGGCCCCTGCGGGCTGACCCCTTCAAATGTATCTCCTTGGCTTTTTCGCTCCTTGGGTTGGGCCTGTGGGTGGCCCTGTATGAGATCACAAGGCTGGAGGAGCGAGAGCTTGGGTGTTTCCTCGCCCTCCCTCCTGGCTGCAGCCCGAGCCCTGCCGCGCACCACCCCTCGGATGGAGGCTACTCTTCCCAGGCCCACAGCTCCTGCCAGGACCCTCCTCCTCGGCTCAGCTGCACTCTAGTAGCACCATCCCTCACCTTGCCAGGTGAGTCCTGGGGGTGGTAATGGCTTCCATTGTTGCTAGTGTCCCGGTGCCTCAATGGCCAATGCTCATTTTCAGAACACAGCCCACACCTCTGTAAGTAGCCCTTCCCTAATGCCCCTTTATCTGAGCCATTTGGAAGAATTCATTTTCCTACTGGGCCCCTGACTCCTGCTGACCTGTGTGTGTGTGTGTGTGTGTGTGTCCTGGGTCACAATGTAGAATATATTTCTCACTGTGGGTTACAAAAATTGAAGAACCACTGGCCTAGGGGAATTCTAATGCAAAACAGCTTGGGGAATGCAGGCCAAGCTTTGGGGGGTGGTGGGGAGGCCAGGCAGAGAAGGAACTTGGTGAGAAGCAGCTCAGGGCTGGGAGTCAGGACAGGTGGGGCTGTCTCTGCCTCAGTTTCCTTGGACAGGGTATGAGCACGGAATTCCGTGATCTATGGCCAGCCAGTGCCAACAGCGTAGGATTCTGTTCTGGGAACCGATTAATCTGTACATGCCAAGACCCACAGCGAAGGACATCAGACAGATCTTTAAGAAATTACCAAAGTGGCACCTACAGCTTACTTGCAGGGAGGGATTCATAGTCTCTCCCCGGGTCTTCCCTCTGCGGATCGAGTTCTTTCATACCACAACGGCCTCTCTGCTTTTGTGCCGAAACCACACGACATCATGTGTGTCCCCTCAAATTCCCCCATTATGAGTCATTGTCTTCCCCTGAATATTTTTATACCTAACTCATGATCGAGCTGCCTTGCCAGATGTGAGCAAAGCTATCCATGGCTGCCCCTCACGCAGGGAGGCAGGCGCAGAGGCTACGGGTAAATCCTGCAGACTCTTGATGAAGCCATGGGTCCAAGGCCCAGGACCACAGGACAGATGCTCCAGGGGAGGAGGAGCCCCAGCCCAGCACCCGGCCACTGAGGGTGGATCCAGGGCCCAGGAGATGAGGACACGTTCTGTAGGATCTCCCCCAGGAGTCTCGGGATTTCCTGGCCACAACAACCAGTGTGGCTTCCCTCAATGACAGAGCACACTGCTGCAGAACTAGCACTTGGCTCCCCAGATTTGCAGGATGGAGACTGTGGTTGTGTCTAATAGATAGTTGTTTCACAAGGGAGAGGGGCCTGGAGCGGGCCTGGATCCCAGGACTCTGCGGAGGGCTCCCAGGCTGCAAGCATATGGCAGAGGGAGAGACACACTTTGGCCTCAGGAGGACCTGCGTCAATATTCCATGCGTAGGCCCTTAGCTCACCCTTCAGCCTCTGAGCAGCCACGTCCCCATCATAAAAAGAGGCTGATGGTGCCGCCTGCAGAGCTGCAGTGAGAATCAAATAAAGCATATGTATACAGTACCCAGCACTTAATACACAGTCAATAAATATTTGTGTTTAAACATGGAAGTGCAAGAGTGAAACCACCTATGATTGAATCTCAACTCGGGCATTTACGAGCCCTGTGACTTGGGCAAATTACTAAATCTTGCTGAGCCTCCATTTTTCTCATCTGTAAAATGGGGAAAATGATTGTACCTACCTCCCAGGGTGGACTTGCAGGAGAAATTAATGAAATGAGACAAATAGTAAGAGAAACTGCATTGCCAAACAATGCTCATACATTTTAATCTTTTTTTTTTTTTGAGAGAGAGAGAGACAGAGAAAGAGAGAGAACACACTTGTGTGAACAAGGAGGAGAGTTGCGGAGAAGCAGAGGAGGAGGGAGAGAGAGAATCTCAAGCAGGCTCCATACAGAGTGTAGAGCCCAACACGGGGCTTGATCTCATGATCCTGAGATTATGACCTGAGCCAAAACCAAGAGTCACAAACTTAACCAAATGAGCCACCCAGGTGCCCCACATTTTAACGTTTTAAAATTCCTGCTTGGGAATAATTTCAGACTTAGAAAATTTGTGAAAGCAGTACAAAGAATTTCCATATGCCCCTCACCCAGCTTCCCCCAATGTTAACCTTTCTTCAACTTCTTCTCATTCTCTCTCATATATACAAATCTATGTGCATAAAAATCTAATTTTTTAATAATAAATTTATATTTTATTGGTGTTCAATTTGCCAAGATACAGAATAACACCCAGTGCTCATCCCATCAAGTGCCCACCTCAGTGCCCACCATCCAGTCACCCCCTCCTGCCCTCCTCCCCTTCTACCACCCCTAGTTCGTTTCCCAGAGTTAGGAGTCTTCCATGTTCTGTCTCCCTTTCTGATATTTCCCGCTTATTATGCTGAGTGAAATAAGTCAATCCGAGAAGGACAAACATTGTATGGTCTCATTCATTTGGGGAATATAAATACTAGTGAAAGGGAATAAAGGGGAAAGGAGAAAAAATCTAATTTTTGTTCTGAAACTTCTGAGAGTCAGGTGGAGGCATAATGTCGCTTCATCTCTAAATATTTCTGTGTTTATTTTCTTTTAAAGGGAAGGAAGGAAGGAAGGAAGGAAGGAAGGAAGGAAGGAAGGAAGGAAGGAAGGAAGAAATTTACCTACCTAGCCACAGTAGAACCATCAAGATTAGAACATCAACACTGATAAAATAGCATCTTCTACTCTGCAGACCTTTCTCAGATTCTAGCTACGGTCCCACTGCTACCCTTTTCCTGGTCCAGAATCCAATCCAGGATGACACATTCCATTTTCTTGTCATGTCTCTTTACTTTCCTTGAATCTGAAACCATCTTTAGTTATTTTTTTTAATTCAGTTAGCCAAAATATAGAAATCATGAGTTTCAGATGTAGTGTTCAATAATTCATCTGTCGCATATAACACCCAGTGCTTTAGTGTTTTTTGATCTTTCATGGTCTTGACCATTTTGCAGAGTAAAAGCAGTTATTGTGTGTTATGTCCTTCAATTTGAGTGTGTCTAGCATTTTCACGATCAGGCTAGGGTTACACATGTCCAGCAGGAATATGATGGTGAGGGTGTCACGAGCATCAGAGCTTCACATCGGGAGGTACACTATGCCGATCTGTCCCTACTAGTCTGGTATCTGTGGGATCTGCCAGATTTCTCTCTTGTAGAGTTACTGCTTTCCTGCCTGTAATTACTGAGTATCTTGCGGAGAGAGACTTTAAAACTATACTAATAACGTTTCTCATCATAATTCCAACCAAGACTTTCAGCATCCATTGATGACCCTTGCCCGAAACAAGCATAACTTTAGTAGATGCCAAATATTAATTTTTGGTTCCAGCATTCTTTCTACACCTATTCTTTGAAAGCTACTGTAATGAAAAGCTTCTCCCCACTGATTGCATTTATATATATATATATATATATATATATATATATATATATCACAAGTATGAATTCATGGAGTCTTACTTTATGACCTATGAGCTCATGAATTGTTGAGATCAGCATTAGAGTTTGCAGGAGCTGACTCAGATTATGGCCCAAGATCCACAGGAATGCAAGTGTGCTTTCTTCTATCATTAAAAATGCCTACTATTAATTACAATGGTGCTATTTACAAGCACTTTCTGTGCTTCAGGCATATGCTAAGCATTTTACTCATATTCTCATTTCATTCTCACAAGGACTTGATGAGGTGAGTCCCATCATTTTAGATAAAGAATCCTGATGCTTTGGGAGACATTAATAGGCCAAAATCAACAATAAGTGGAAGAATCAGGACATGAGCATAATCTGTCTCCTGAGTCCTGGCTCTTAAACACTTTCATGCAGAAACTGCAAAAAAAAAAAAGCAGTCGAGAGATGGTTTTGTCTTGGCCCCGCTCCCCAGCCTGGGCAGCAGCCCCAGATACCTCCCTCCCACCCTCAACCTCAAGGCCCTCCAAAGCTCTATATAAGCCTCATTGAGGGTGTAGGGGCCTCTCAGCTCTCCAAGGCTGCCAGGGGTGTCCCTGGCTTCCTAGAATGTCAGGGTTTGGGGGTCTCTAAGATTCTCCTACAAACCCCTCCCCCAACACAAGAGGGGAATAAATGGAGAGAGAGAATGTCACTTGTCTAGGGTCTCACAGCATGGCCAAAGGGTCCAATGACAGTGTCAAAACTAAATCAAAGAACAGAGGCAGCATTTCTGCAATGATGGAAGGCTGCAACATTGAAGCAGAGACCACTGATGGTTGCGCTCAGACTCAGCTTTCCAGGCCTAGCCTAGCTCATGGCCCACGAAGGATTCCAATGCTCGTCCACCACTCTGACCCGACTACTCTCCAATTCCTCCTAGCCCTGGGGTTGGGGCTCAGTGTGGCCCCACTTCTAGCCACCTCTGACTACAGGGTACTGGTTTGAAATTAGGACCAAGTGCCTTTTTATTCTATGGTGTCAGAATTACATGACCATTTGTGTATTTGTCCATTTTAAGTGTTCACTTTGGTAGCATCCAGTCCATTCACATAGTCATGCAGCCATCGCCACTATCCATCCCTAGAACTTCTTTGTTCCCCTAAACTGAAACTCTATACCCATTAAACATGAACTCCCTTCTCCCCTCAGCCCCTAGTAACCTCTGTTCTACTTTCTATCTCTGTGCATTTGGTGAGTCTCGGTCTCTAATATAAGTGGAATTGTACAATATTTGCCTTTTTGTGTCTGGCTCACTTCACGGAGCATGATGTCTTCAAGGCTCATGCATAAGGTAACATATACCAGAATTTCACTTCTTTTTAAGGCTGCATAGTATTCTAGTGTATGGACATACCAACCACATTTGGTTTATCTATTTACCCGTTGGACATTTGGGCTGTTTTTGCTGCCTTCAGCCCTTTGGGGGGCATATACCCAGCAGTGGAATTGCTGGATCACATAGTAATTCTACGTTTAACTTTTGAGGAACCACCATATTATTTTCCAAGGACCAAATGGCTTTTACACATCAGTGTCCACGCATGCTCCCCCATCCCCCACATCTACTCCCTGTTTTATTGTAGACTTCAAAGCCATTGAATGGATAATAATAATGAGCTTCAGCTTCCATCTCTCAGGGGATTGAGAGAGCCCCTGAAAGCACCACTCTGCCAGAAAGGCTTCTAAATGAGGATCCCAACTGCCTCACATTTCGGAGAATGGAACTCAGTAATATCTGATGGTGACTTCGACTGTGAGCAGGGAAACACCCTTCACCTGAACCAGGATGTGGACGAAAGTGGCACTCCACCTGGGCACATGCAGAAGGGACAATGGATGGAAAAGCACAGAGAGCCACAGCCACAAAAATATGTATCTGCTCTGCCCCTCTGTCTAATTATGATCCAGTGGCTCCACACCCCCTGGGGACTGAGGACTTGTTTATTTGAACTGACATATCTATTATTACTCTTTAGGTAGTTAGGAGAATCATTTGCAGTGTTCATTAACAAGTATCACCTTATGGATTACTAAACGGCAGCTCTGCTTTAGCTAATGAGCCCCAATAGTGTAATACTTTACATATTTTATAGTGAGACAATTAAGCAATGTCTTGCTTTTATAGCAGACCTTAAAATAAATCATTTGGGATACAAAGAAGATACAGAGGTAATGGTACCCATTGTGTGCTTGTGGTTAAAATTGGAGAAGATGCATTCTCCTCTACCCGAACTCTCTTTGCACATGCATACACTCAATCTACAGCAAGAGAACAGATTTGCAGAGCTTTCCTGTCCAATTTCTCAGCTTCATCACTACAGAGTACTTAGGTGTTCTAAGACAAGGGAGGCAGAGAAGGAAAAGAAAGGAGAAAAGAATTGAGCTGGGTTTTTGTCTTGATAGGCAGGAAGGGATGAGAAATGCTGGTATGTACTGAATGTCTACCTGTGCCAGGCATTCATATCCACACTTCATTTAATTTTCATGAAGTCCTGCAAAGTAGATGTTAGCATCCCTGCTGTATAGATGAAGAAACGGAGGCATAGAAAGATTGTTGCTTGCTTGAGGTCACACAACCTGTAAGTGGCTGTGCCAGGATTGAAAACTAGGTCTACATTGATTCCAAGACTTGATGCCTCCAGGACTGTGTCAAGGGCAGAGGCATAATGCCCATCATCACTACTTGTCTGTTACTTCTTTAAATGTGTTTGCCTCCCCAGGAACAGGGGGGCAACCTCCATAGTACACTTTTTTCCTCCATTGTCCTGACCTGAACCTCCTTCTTGTGCCCAGATGTCTCTGGCAAGACCCCTCTACCCTGACCAGGACTTCGCTTTGGTCCACCTGCTACCACTAACCAATCAGGAAGACGTGAATGACTGACAATGTGTTTATAAGTTTAGCTATCAGATTAAATGAAGCCATTTCTACCCTGAAAGGCTGTGAGCAAAGAATGCGAGGATTCCAGACTGGGTCCTTCATGCAATAAAAGGGAGACTTCAGCAGAGGTTTTACCATAAACCACCACACCACCACCTAGGTCTCAGGTCTACTACTCTACATTTCCCTCCAAGCACCAAGAATGGACACATCTGGGTGAGCTGCTACTCTGAGCAAGGCCCATTGCCCCCTATAAGCCAAGAAGCAGCAGCACCCACAGATTCAAAATTCATGAAGGACATGGCTTCCCTCCCTGTGCAAAGGCAGGTCCTTTTCTTGCCTTCAAGTCCTTTTCAAACTGGTCCTTTTCCAGCCATTCATGGTGCCTCATGGCTGCTTCTCTGAGCAAGGACATCACCTCTGAGGCTGGTCCTAGTCCTATTTACTCTAATGGTTCTCTAGGGGCTACGACCAGCCTTCCACTACTGCAGGCCGCCTGCCAAGAGAGAGATGCTTACCATGGATAAGGAAGGCCAATGGGGAGAGCCTCCTCATGTGATTATATATATATATATATATATATATATATATATATATATATACTCATATTTATATATTTGATCTGCCATAACAGTTAAATACTATGGAGCTATGAACAAACAAATGAGCAAGGTGTCTCTGAACAGGAATACAAAGATCTCTAAGACATATTTTGAGATGAAAAAAATGACAGAGTGATTTATTACCTTTTGGGTAAAAGAGTAGGAAATAAGAATCTATACTCACATTTGCTTGTATCTATGTCTTAATCCCTAAAACCATATACAGGACATCAAGAAAAGTAGTTATCTCTTCTTACAGGTACATTCTTAGGGAAGGTCAGCAACCAAGAGACAGCTATTAAAATGGCCCAAGTCTGGAACACTGATAACACCAAATTCTGGTGAGGATGTGGAGTGACAGGAACTCACATTCACTGCCGGTGGGAATGCAAATGGCACCGCCACTTTGGAAGAAGTTTAGTGGTTTCTTATAAAACTAAATATACTCTTACCATACAATCCAGCAATTGTGCTCCTTTGTATTACCCAAATGAATTGAAAACTTATGTCCATGCAAAGACCTGAACATGGATATTTATAGAAGTTTTTTCCTAATTGCCAAAAACTGAAAGCAACCCAAAGGTTCTTCAGTGAGTGAATGGATAAATAAACTGTGGTACCTCCAGACAATGGAGTATTATTCAGTGCTAAAGAGAAATGAGCTATTGAACCATGAAAAGCCATGGAGGAACTTAAATGCCTATTACTAAGTAAAGGAAGCCAATCTGAAAAGGCTACATACTGTGTAATTCCAACTATATGACATTTTAGAAAAGACAAAAGTATGGAAACAGTAAAAAGATCAGTAGTTGCCAGGGTTTGGAAGGGGGACATATAAAAAGGCAGAGAATAGAGGATTTTTAGGGCAATGAAACTACTCTATATTATACTGTACTGGTGGATATATGTCTTTATACATTTGTCCAAACCCACAGAATGCATAACATCAAGACTGAACCCTAATGTAAACTTTGGACTCTGGGCGATGATGTGTCAGTGTTGGTCCATCAATTAAAATAAATATGCCAATCTGTTGGGGGTGGGTGTTGATAATGGGAGAGGCTGTGCACATGTGGGAGCAGGAGGTATGTGGGAAATCCCTGTATCTTCCACTCAATTTTTCTGTGCACCTAAAACTGCTCTAAAAAATAGTCTGTTTTAAAGAAGAGAAAGTAGGGATGCCTGGGTGGCTCAGTGGTTGAGCATCTATCTACCTTTGGCTCAGGGCGTGATCCTGGGGTCTTGGAGCAAGTCCCATATCAGGTTCCCTGCATGGAGCTTGCTTCTCCCTCTGCCTGTGTCTCTGCCTCTCTCTCTCTTTCTTTCTCTCTCTCTCTCTCTCTCTCTCTCTGTGTGTGTCTCTCATGAATAAATAAATAAAATCTTAAAAGAGAGAGAGAGAGAGAGAATGATGAGAGAGGGAGACCCAAGTGGCCTTTGGAGCAGGCACTTAAAAAAGGCCTCTCTGATGAGGCCACACCCAGAGGCGGGACTCCTTATGAGGGAGTGGCCACATTGAGATCTGAAAACAAATCATTGTACAGTATAAAGCAAGTAAGAAGACTAAGACAAGAACATGTTTATGAGTGTGAGTAACAAAAAGATCAGTGAGGGTAGAGTGAAGTCATTAGGAGAACGAGTGGTTGACAAGGTCAGAGATGTCAGCCAGGGTGCCATCATGGAAAATCTAGAAGACACTAGTAAGAAGCCTGGATTTTTCTCTAAGTGTGATAAACTTTAAATCACTGGAAGGCTTTACTCAGGAGAGAGATCTCACTGATCCATCTCACTGCGTAATGGCAGGAGCAGAACTGGAGCACCAGAAAAGAGGTTATTTTAGAAGTCAAGGAGCAATGATGATGACCCAGACAAGGGAGGAAGCAATGGGGATGAGAAGAGTCAGATTTTATATAAATGGATATTTATAAGTACTTGCTAATGGACTGATGCAGAGGATAAAGGGAAAAAAGAGTCAAGTGAAACTCAGCATCACTATTCCTAGCATGCTGCACTGCCCATAATGGGAACTAATTACTAGTTGGATGCTTGGTTGTCTACTGGTAGGTTGGCTGGCTGGTTGGTTATCTGGATGATTAATTGACTGGAGAGTTGGTTGATGGGAGAGAGGGACGGATGGATGGGCACTTGGTTAATACTTAGGTGGATAGGCCGTTGGTTGCACAAGTAGTGAAATAGATAGGTAGATGGGTGGGTGGGTAGATGAGAAGGTGAATGGCTGGTTTATGTTGGATGAATGGGTGGTAGAGAGGTTGATTTGCTCAGTGATAGGCTTAATGTATTTCCTGCTCACTACACAGCCTCTCCTTCCAGGATCCTTTGCACTCACCCAACTCCCTTGAACCTAATTCCCTGCCTTGACCAACACCCAGTGCTTACCATATTACTCCAGTGCTTGCTATTTCCCCATGGTCCTCGGGATCTTCCAGGGCAACTGAGGGACCCATGCTGGGCTCCAGGTCTAGGAAGATTTCAGTGCAGTGGCTGGATATGCACAGTGGGCCATAGACTCAAGCAGAACCCAGCTTTGTTTTTGCTTTTTTGTGGCCATGTGGCCTAGGGCAGGTGACTCTACCTCAACTCCACTTTGGTAAATGGAGCTAAGAACACCTGGCCCACCTACTCACAGCATCATGAGAATCACATGAGAAACTACATAGAGGGTGGGGTGTCCAATAGATGTCAGGGCTTATTCTCATTAGCCTGCTATTGTAGTTAAGGAGCAAGAGTTTCCTCTCTGGAGCACGCATCTCCCCTTTTGTTGTCTTCACCTGCTGCTGCTCACAGCTGGGCTAACGTGGACCTGCAGCTCAGACCTCTGCCCTCATAGTAACCCATGTTTCTTCGACACACTCTTCTTTGCCTCAGATCCCCTGATCTCCACTCATGGAACCCATCTTGCGTGACTTTAGACAAAGCTCCTGCGATGCCATCTGTGTTCCGGTTCTGCTTTTGAAAAGTAAAACCCGCCTGCTCCTCCAGGATCTCAAGCCCAGCCCATAGCACAACATCTAAACATAGTAAGTGCTCAACAAATAAATACGCATGAATAATGCCTCACTGGTTTTCTAAACTATCTTTTGCCTAGGTGTATTAGTTACTTCTGACGTATAACAAACCACCCCAAAATGTGGTTTGAAACAACGAACACGTACTAGCTCTCAGGATTCTGTGGGTTGGCTGGCAGTTCCTCTAGTCCGGGTGCCTCAGCTGAAGCCAGATGGTGTAAGATAGCTTCACTCACATGTCTGAGACTTCCAGGATGACCAGCCCCTCTCTCTACATAGACTTTCATCCTTAAGAAGGCTAGCTAAGCTCCTTCACAAAATGGAAGATGAGTTCCCTACAATAATAGGATGCAAGCCCAATGCACCTGCACTTTTTAAGACTCTGATTATATCACATTTGCTAATGTTTACTGGTCAAAGAGAGTTACACAGCTAAGCCCAGAGTCATTCTGGGAAGGAACCACACATGAGCATTGTCACAGGAAGCATTAAATGTATTGGGAGCCATCACTCCAACAACCTATCACACTAGGCAGGTTGTTAAAACAGGCTTGATTGAGGCCCCACTCTAAACACTCCTCTAGGAAGCAGAGCATTGAGGGACGCCTGGGTGGCTCAGCGGTTGAGCATCTGCCTTCGACTCATGTCCTGATCCCAGGATCCGGGATCCAGCTCCTTGTAGGGACCCTACTTCTCCCTCTGCCTATGTCTCTGCCTCTGTGTGTGTGTGTGTGTATCTCATGAATTAATAAATAAAATTAAAAAAAAAAAAAGAAGGAAGCAGAGCATTGAAGACCACCAGGGGAGCCAGGGAGAACATGAAGTAGCTGAGAGCTGTCAGGCCTAGTGGGAATTCTGAGAAGGAACTGGAACTTCTTACTAACACAACACCTCTCACATACACACCAACTTTTGGCCACTATATTAGCCACTGACATAGAATACTGCATAACAAACAACCTCAAAATAGCAATGACTTACAAAAAGTACCCATTTTTCTTTTTTGCGGGTCTGTGACTTACCGGGAGTTGTGCCCTTCCACGTGTGACTTTCTGGGGTTTAGACCAAAAAGGCAGTGTCTACCCAGGACACACAAGGTGCAGAGAGAGCACACCCAACTACACAACCGCACTTCAATCCTTTCGCACATCACATCTGTGAACATCCCATTGGCTGACAGAAGTCGCATACCTAAGCCCAAAGTCAAAGGGCAGGGAGATTTCCCCTGTCCACCAAGAAGCCATGAGAAGGGTATAGATGTAGAATATTCCTAGATAAAAGTAAGAATTGTATTCAGGTTTTTAAAAAGATTTTATTTATTTATTCCTGAGAGACATGGAGAGAAGCAGAGACACCAGCAGAGGGAGAAGCAGGCTCCTCACAGGGACCCCGATGCAGGACTCGATCCCCGCATGGGGATCACCCCCTGAGCCAAAGGCAGACGCTCAACCACTGAGCCACCCAGGCGTCCCTGTATTCAATTTTTTAATCTACCAAAACCTCTTTATCTCATCCCAACTCACCTTTCCATTCCCCCCACCCCTGTTCCATTGCTTCAAAGCTGTAGGTAACAATCACCAGACTTGCCCTGCCAAGTGACCAGCACTTTCCCTGAAGTTTCTCTATGCTCAGGTCCACAGGAGATGACATGGGGATAAGGTCTTATCTTCCCATAGAGGAGAAAGCCCTGGGGCCACGGAGCTACCTTTATCAAAGTAGATGTGCCCAGTCTTCCCTATTGTGACGCTTACCACCATTTCTGGTATCCCAAATCACCAGCATCTTAGAGTCAAGGCTGAAAACAGGGCTATTGGCTGAGCTCCATATCTGACAGAGACTCGTGTCCAGGACATATTTTTATCATTAAACTCCTTCTAACAGTTAAAACAGCAGAACACTTTTGAGGTGACTGGGCAAAACTTCCTCAGGAAACATGCTGATTTCAACCACCTGGGCAGAGCAGATGCCCTGATCTTCTTTTTATCTTGCTGAACACCTTTATTGATTTATTACCTTCTCCTAACATGTGTAAAGGGAGATCCTATTCATTTGCTCACAGAGCTTCCCCAGGCCCTAGGAATTGAGGTCGAGGGGAGGTTAGAAAACAAGAAGATTTTTAGGGTGCACCTGCTAAGTGCTAGAAACAGGGCCAGGAGACTCAGGTGTGCAAGCAATGACAAGGCATGGTCCTTGTCAACACAGAGCACACACGTGTGAATCATAAAGAAAAGAAGACAGTACTTGGCACAAATGACAATCCTACAGAAGTTTTAAGGAAGAAGAAATTCCTCTGGGTTGGTTGAGCAGGGATGGTACAACTTGAGCTCATCAATGTTTAGGATATAAGGAAACTAAACATTAGAAAAATAAAATGGTTTGCACAATGAGGATGGTAAAACCAGAATTGGAGCTCAGTTCTCCTGAATGTGGATTCCAGACATGTCCATTCTGTCCTAATGCCTTCTCTCACTGCCAACTTGCTAGGGTTGTCTTCCTTAGCCTTGTCCAAGGTTACATAGATGGAGATGGATTAGAACAAACTCCACAATGACTTTCAAAACCTAGTTTCTAGACCTAGCTTTATCACTTCACAGTCATTCAGTCCGTGGCAAGTCATTCTGTTGGAGCCTGGTTTTTTCACCCTTAGAAAGGGTGTAAAAATCAGAGAATACCAGAATTACAATCAATCTTGCTGGTCATCTACTCCAACCATCCATGAGATTCTTGAGTCCCTTTCCAGTGGAGGAGGTGGAACCTATACTAGAATACTTCTGATGACAGAGAACTCATCACTCCCTGGGGAAGCACGTATCATGTTTGGACAGTTTTATTGGGAAGCCCTTACTCATAGTGAGCTGAAATTTATCTTCCTGCTTAGTCTCTTCATAGATCTTTGATCTGCCCCCTTTGAAACAAGCAGAACCCACTGGCTTTCTCTTCCACAGGATTGGACTTTCTTCATCTGAGGAACTGATTCAGAGGACCCCTGAGCCTTTTCGTCTACCTGTCAGGCATCCCCAGTTCCTGCCATCACTTCTCACATGACCTGGTTTCAAGTCCCTTCAGCAACTTCATCTCTGAACAGAGATCCACTTATTTTCATAGTTCCAAAAGCCACAAGTGGGAGCCATTGGAAAGTTTGTACCGGTCCAGAGTATGGAAATCCTCCCCCTTCCCAGCAGCAGCATTTCTATCCTCACAGTTAGAAATTGGAGCAGCATTTCCTCCCAGACTTTAGGCTTATACTGGACTTTCTTTAAGCCAACTAAGTCTGTTTCACACATGTCAATAAGGCACACTCCCTTGGCTTCTCATTAGGTGGTTGCATGCAGATTAATCCAAACACTGAATCTCACTTATCTTTGTTATACTTCAATTTTCTTGATTCTGCTCTCTGCTCCAAATGTCAAAATCTATTTGTGTCTTTTAGAGTTTCTTTTTTCTTTTTGTTGATTTTACTTGCATTGCAGTGGTTTTACTTTAAAATTTTAGAGCACATTGGCCCTAAAAGAGCTAATGATCTAGCCCTCTCATTTCTTTATGTATTTATTTCCATTTTCTTTGTATGGTTTTTTTAATTACAGAAAGTAGAGCAAAAGTTATGAATGCATATTTCACAGAAAAGAACTACTAGTGGTTTATATATATCACTCTGATGCATAATAAGAGAAATAAAAATTACCCACCAAATATGTTAAGATCAAGAAGTTGTCAAAAGTAAGAAAGAGGCATGCTTTTACATTGTTGGTGAAAAAATAGAAAATTCCATGAGAATGTGGAATTTAAGAAATGAAAGGAGCATGGGGGAGAGAAGAAAAAATAAAACACGATGAAATCAGAGAGGGAGACAAACCATAAGAGACCCTTAATCAAAGGAAACAAACTGAGGGTTACTGGAGGGGAGGTGGTGGGGAAATGGGGTAACTGGGTGATGGGCACATGATGTGAGCACTGGATGTTACATAAGACTGATGAATCACTGACCTCTACCTCTGAAACTAATAATATCCTACATGTTAATTAACTGAATTTAAATTTTAAAAATGAAAAAAATTCCCATAAGAGTACTGTGAAAATGTTTTCTAGACTACAAATACAAATAAATGACTATATATGTGTATCTACATGTATGTATATATATGTATATATATAATGGACATATCATTTGACCCCTCATTGACATTTTAGGAATTTATTCTATAGATAGACTCAGATGTGTATGAAATTAATTAGGCACGATGACTCACCCTACGACATTATTTATAAAAGGAAAATTGGAAACTACATAAATGTCTATCAATAGGAAACTGGTCAAACAAATTATGATACAACACACATGGAATATCATACAGTTGTTTTCATAAAGAGGGAATTTCTACCTATGGCCATGATGGAAAAACTAGCCTTTTCCCTTCATAATCAATGAGAAAATTGGACTGAAACAATTGTTTTCAGACATTGAAATATGGGCAGTGTAGGACTGTGATCCCAGAGAGAAGGGAAATGAAAGTGATGAGTGGTTTCACAATATCAACTTCCTGCCTGGAGCTGGGGGCGGGGCCGGGGGCTGGGGAGGCACTTGTTATACCATGGCACAGAGAGGGGAGGCCCAAGCAGAGTATAATGGACTTGCACAAAGATTGGTGTTCAGAGAGGTTAAGATAACTGGAATTTGTGGAGCAGAATTCTAAAGAAGAAAGAACCATGCAGAGAAATTTTCTGGAAATCTTTATGGAGACCTCCCGAGTCTTTGAATAGTAAGTGTTTAATGTACAAAATGAGACTCTACAAAACTGTGCAAAAAAACAACTATCAGGGTAAGAAAAACTCAGGAACTCACACAGGATTTGGAGATATGCAAGTACCAACTAACCAGATTGGAGGAAATGCCTTCAGCATCGAAAGAATCCTAGAGACCCCCAAAAGCCCACGCCTTCGGAATAGAGCTAAAGAAGTCCTAAACTAAAAGCTGTTCTAGACACATTCTAACAAATTTTAAAACAAGTGTTGAAATGAGCTATTTCTCCAAGAAAATTAACTGTCTGGAAAATAAGACACACTTTTAAAGAGAACAAAATCCACATACTCACCTGCCTAATAATCACATGTTCAGTATCCAATCAAATATTATGAGACAAGCTAAGAGGAAAACAAAAAATGTCACCAATACCTAGGAGAAAAAAATCGAGCAAATAGAAATAGACCCACAAGTAATCTAGATGATAGAATGAGCAGAAAACAATTTTAAGACAACTATATTAGGGACGCCTGGGTGGCTCAGCGGTTGAGCATCTTTCTGCCTTCGGCTCAGGGCATGATCCCGGAGTCGCAGATCGAGTCCTACGTTGGGCACCCTGCATGGAGCCTGCTTTCTTCCTCCTGTGTCTGCCTCACTCTCTCTGTGTCTCTCATGAATAAATAAATAAAATATTTTTTAAATAATAAAAAAACAAAACAACTATATTAAATGGTTTCAAGGACTTAAAGGAAAACATGAACATAATTAGAAGAGAAATAGAAAATAGGAAAATAACCAAATAAAATAATTAAACTGAAAAATACAATATATGAAATAAAAAATTCACTGGATAAACTTAACAGCAAAAAAAAAACTACGATAACCAAGACAGTATGGTATTAGAGTAAGAACAGATGCATGAAGTCCTGAAAAAGGTCTATGAATAGTGTCCAATTAATTTTTCACAAAGATACCAATCTAAGTTTATGGGGAGAAAAGTCTTTTCAACAAATGGTGCTGGAATAAGTGGATATTCATATAGGAAAAAAAATGAATCTTGACCCTGAATTCACACTTTATACAAAAAAATAAGCTAAAAATGGATCATAGCCCTGGACACAAAAACTAAAGTAATAAAATTTTCTAGAAGAAAAGAGAAGAGAAAGACTTTTGTGACCATGACATAGGCTAAGATTTCTTAGATGGGGCACGAAAAGAACACTAACCATAAAAAGAGGAAAAATTAAGTAGATTTCATCAAATATAAATCTTCTGCTCTTCAAAAGACACTATTAATAGAAAGAACTGGGAGGCAACGGACTATAAGAAAAGATTCATATATATGTGAGATATATATATATATATATATATATATATATATATATATATATCACAAAGCATATGCACCCAGAATATATATAAAGAACTTTTACAACTCAATAAACCAAACAACCCAATGATAAAAACATGGGCAAAAGATTTGAACAGATACCTCACAGAAGAAGATGTACAGATGGACAACAAGTCCATGGAAAGATGCTCAACACCATTAGTTATTAGGGAAATGCAAATTAAAAGTACAATGAGAAAAAAAAAAAAGTACAATGAGATTCCACTGTACAACCACTAGAACTGCTATTTAAGAAAAAAAAAGACAATGCAAAATAAGACTTGCACAAGGTGTTCTGCTTGTGCAGAAGGACTACTTTGGGGACCAGAACCTCAATTAGACTTTCAGGAGGGGTCAGCCCAGTTTAAGTACTTGGCCAAAACAATACCTGGAGGTGCCAGTGCCTTGAGACTCAGAGAGCAACAAAAGAATTTTATGAACCAATCCATAAGTGAAAATTCTAGACATTTTATGACTCCATTACCTTGAATATAGTCATTTCAACAAACTAGGAATGATTTGCAGGGGATTCTGATATCGCCAATCCCCCCCTCACTTGACCCTAGAATAGCTAAGTGAGGGGCACACTGTGGGAGTTAGAAACAAACCTGGCCTCCAGCTCCAACTCTATCACTGAGTGGCTGAGACCTTGGGCAAGCTATTTACTGTCCAAGCCTCAGTTTCCTCATCCATAAAATGGGGGGTAGGGTGGGTAAGACCATCTACCTTCCCAGGGTTGTCATGAAAGTTTCAGTAGCACATGGCACATAATGTATCAGTAACTGGCTGTTGTTACTATTATTGTTAAGCCTATTAGACTTCCTCATGACCATGAGATGCCCCTGTAGTCTCGCGGTGTGCAGTGTCCCCTGCCATTCTGTGGTCATGCTTGCGCTCAGCTCTGTTCTACATCCGTCCCCTGCTCTGTATGGCAGCAGGAATGACCCAGCAGACTGCATTTCCCAGACTCTTGTGTCAGCCAACGGGAGGCACCAGTGAGGAATTGGAAGGCAGGGAAAAGAAGAAGCCAGGGTGTTTCTGCTTCTACCTCTCTCTCTGCCCGGATGTCCTCTCCAGTAGCAGCTCCTCCATAGCTCTAGCTGTCACCGAACAGGGCTGCCTGATTCCAGATGGCACTGGGCTCCAGTAACACGGTGTCTTCCTTCTGTTTCTCCCGCTTCAGGTAGGAGTGGCATCCAGCCCTGACTAATCGGAGTTACTTCACCAAACCCTGTTTGTTACAAATTCCCTGTATTACATTCCCTCTGTTATAAATACCTGACGTGGTTTCTGTTTTCCCGGCCAGCCCCTGACCGTACAGGTGGTTGGTCACCTGGCATGTAGTACCCTTGGGACTCGCAGAACATTAATTGCCATTGCCTGTGTGCTCACTCAGAGTCCACTGTAAGCACCAGTTCTCTATCAATCGCTTTGCTGGGGAAGCTTTGCATTCCTCTGATCCTTTCAGTAAAATACCTGCTGCTAATTACTTATTACCCAAGGGGATGGCTTCTCTCTGTTTTCAAGCTTTTATGGCCAGATGCCTGGCTCTGTGTGTTTGTTTCTGGGGTTTGCCTCTGATAGAGGAACAGGAGAAATATTTTATCTCTTTCCTTTAGTTGAGAAGAGTGACTTCCTGATGGAGATCTGGGTCAATAGTGGGTTTTTTCTTCCTTGCCCTCAGGCAGGAGCCAGGTCCCTCCCTATGAAACACCTACACACCTCACCTGACCTGCCCAGGTCGCCCCCACACTGACCGCACATGGCAGCTCAGGCCTGTTGCTGTTGAACAGTTTCCCACACAACATGGTGCAGGGTCAGTTTGCATGGTCCTGGGTACTATGGGAGACACACGGGTTTGTCAGACGAAGGTAGCCACTTCCAGAAGCAGATACAGAATTCTCAGGGCCCAGTGCTAAATGAAAATGCGGGGCACCTTATTCAAAGAATATCCAGACAATGACAGCCGAGTGTTAACCCAAGCACATAGGTGAGGGGGCCATGTGCTCAGCTCTTTCCCCACCTCCCCTGGCTCAGCACCATGGAACTACAGGCTGCTTTAGGGAGACAGATGTAGGGACACCTAGAACAGTGCTGAATGAGATGGAATAAATGGCCAGCTGTGGGCTGTGCACAGTCCCCAGAACGTGACTGCTCCAAAGATAAAGGGCTTTTCTCCACAAATGGGCAACACGTGGGGAGGGTAGTAAGGGAAGAAGAAGGGACATGTGCTGACCTTGAAGTTCAGCCAGGGCAAGCAGACCTATTTTACCAAATTATCCAGCCGGGAGTCTGATCTCTACACGATGCCCACGTCATCCACCCCACCACACCCCCAGCACTGTTTTGGTCTTCAAAGCTTCCACAGCTCAGTCACCTTCTTCATGTGCTTTAGACATGTGACCTTGTGCTGTCCAGGAGCCACCCAAGACCTGACCAAGCTAAGAGGAAGAGAGAGTCCTTTAACCTGGGCCAACAGCCTATCAATTAATCACAACCTATCTGTGTAGGAAAAAAGAGAGTGAGCTCCATATAGAGACATGGGAATTGTCAGATCTACAGGCTGCATGAAGTGGCCAAAGGTGGACCCTGGGGACAAACCCGGCTCAGGGCTGGCACCTATGGGAGCCACAGACAGGGTGAAGCATGAAGCATACCGCTGCCACCTGCTATGTGATCCCAGGATAAAAGATTTCATGTCCTTAATCTTCAGTTCTATCACCTGAAAATTGGGACTATATCTATTTTATTTGAGGATTAAAGCTAATGTAGGTAAAAATGCCTCGCCTAGAGCATGTGCACTAATGGATTCTCAAAAAACGGTAGTTTGTATATATGGATACATGTGTCACCTATATGGCTCAATCCATATGTACATATATTGATATGAATCCGTTATATCTGTATATTTATGTAAATATTTCCTGTGTGTCTGTAAATATGGTCGTGTAGCCATTATACTAACCAACTTTCTCCAACCTCCCCCTACCAAGTCCAACAGCCCCTTCAAGCCAACTCTGCACAGTGTTCTTCCCTTGCCCTGGGGAGAAAATCTCAGGCAGGTGCCATCCTTCTCTGGTCACTCTTTGAAAACAGTCTTGCAGCCACTTTGAGTCCCAGGCACAATCTCATTTCAGTAATTAAACTGTCAGGCCCAGGGTCATAATCACTCACTGCCTACCATCACCCAGTATCACCCTCCTCCCCCACCCCAGCTCAGGCCAGCTGTAGCTGGGGAGGCAAGGAGCACAGGGCGGCCTCTTCATGCCCCAGCCTTGTGCTTCTTTTCCCCCCAACCTTCAACCACTCAGGAGCCCGCCAGGTTTGGAGGAGAGGAGAGGGAAGAGGAAAAGAGGACTTCCTTGTTCAGATGTAATCATGTGCTGCTGGATGTTCAAAACCCACTCATCCCTTGAATGGGTGGGGAGGAGGGTGCTTTTTCTGGGTTTTCGTGAGACTTTCCTGCTGGGAACTTCTCTCCATCAGGCGTCCCTGACAGTTATGGGGAGGGGATATCTATGAGCTTTTCTCAGCAATTCTAGAAGCTTAGCAGGAAACACACATTTTCCAAGGTAAATCTGCATGGGTCACTGAGACATGGAGTTTCTTTCTTTTGAGCTGAAATTTTATTAGTACTTCTTATCTCCTGCTAATCAACAGGTCTGTTTGGCAGTATGTGGCTTTGATTATTTGTAAATGGAGACATGCATTCATTCATAAGCCGTGGAGTTTAGTCTATACATGGCCCAAAGAAGTAAATTATTATAAGAGTTCCACAGGAGAAGTTTCAAACAGGGAAATGGGCAGATCAGACCCAGATTTTAGAAATACCTTTGCAGGTGCAGTGGAAAAAAAGGGTTAAAGTGATCAAGAATGGAGGTGGGAAAGCCTGACTGCTCTAGCCACCTGGGAAGAGGCTGGTGAGGGACCATTGTGTATCATCCATCCACTTGTCCGTCCATCCATCCATCCATCCATCCATCCATTCAACAAGTTTACTGAGCAGCTATAATGCACCAGGCCCTGCCCTGTGTGTTGAGGACTCAGCAGGGACAAGCCACAGAAACAAAGCCTGTCCTAACCAGGCACGCTATCCGCGAGGAACTAGTTGTTACACCATCACACAGATGAATGTGTGGTTAAGGATTGGGATGGGCACCAGGAAGACAAGTCCAGGGTGCTAGGACTGTAGGACAGGGTCCTGATGTTGATCACATTATGTTTTTAAGGTCTGGGGAGATAAGTAGCACGCTGGAAGAATGCATCAGCTGTAACCAGAAAGTCTGCCTCTCTTGATCAGAATGAGATGGGACTGGGTCAGCCTCTTGCACCCCCACAAGGTCCCATTCTCATGAGGGTTCCAGCAGCAGGATACGTGTCATTTAGTATTCAATAAGTGCATGAATAAATCGACACCTACAACCTAGTCTAGCATTTTATCTGTTTAACAAACACTTACATAATAACTAATTTACCATGTGCCACACACTGCTCTAAGAGCTTTACGAACATAACTCAGTTAATCCTCATAACACCCCTTAGCTAGTAAATATTATGACCAAACCCGTATTACAAACCATGACCCTGAGGTTTAAACAGCTTCAGCCTGGCTCCAGGGTCTGTTAACACACAGACTCTCAACAGGCTCTCAACCCACCGCTCCCACACCAGCAGCATCCACGTCACCTGGGAGTTTGTTGGAAATGCAAATTCTCAGGCCCAGCTAAGAAGGTCAGCACTCAAAAAGTAAAATAAAATAAAATAAAATAAATAATTAATAATTAATAATAATAATAAATAAAATAAAATAAAATAAAATAAGTCAGCACTCCTTTCTCCACAAGCCCACGGGCTGACTCAGATACCTGCTGTAGTTGGAGAAACCCTGGGCCACACCTGCAAAATTTACCCAATCACAAGAACTACCTGTGATCTTGTTAAAGTGACAACTTCTTAACACCACCCCGCCAACCTACTAAATCAGACTGGGTGGGAGAGGCCCTGGGAATCTGTATTTTTTAACAAATTCCCCATGGGGCAAGTTTTGGAAACATTCATCCAGGTTTTAGAAATTCACCACCACACTGGGAGAAAACAGAGAGGGCTGGACACCGAGTGTGAGTGTGGGTGTGCAGGCCGGTGGGTGTGGCTGCCCAATGGCAGGTTTATCTTTCCTGAAAGTCTGGTCAAACGCAGCTGCGGTTCCATCCAGGAGTTGAGAGGACAGCAGGTCGCAAGCAAAGTCGCAGGTGTCAATCTCCCTGGCGGGACCCGGGGTGCAGGCTGTGCACAGCTTCCTAAGCAGAAGAGCAGACTGTGTCTCCCGCAGGAATGTGAGCGCCGCCCCAGTCAGACACTCGCAGGCCAGGCTCGGAAGCCCAGTGCTCCGGGCAAAAGTGCCTTTATTGCTCTCTTGGACAAGCATAGATCATCCTTGCCAGGGATTTCCTGTAATAAATACCTTTGTCATCTTGACCAAAGAAGCTGTTTACCTGAAACGCCCAGGGCTGAAATATTACCTCTGCCCCACTCTGTGCAGTCACCTGGGCTCTTGCAGTGTTGGAGTTTGGGGGAGGCCACCTATGAATAGTGTCATGTCCCCTCCTGCTCCTGGATTTCTGTTTTCACCTACAACTGAAAACCAAGAGGGGAAGGATGAAAAAAAAAAAATGGGTATAAGTTGGCAGAACTTTTAAAATTAGCATTTCTACATTAAAAGGATAAATCCGGTCATGTGGCTTTTAACACAACTTTTAACTTATGATGCACTCCGGAATGTTCATGATGCTCAACCGCCCAAAACAGATGGAAATGTGCTAGGCTGGGCTGCAGAGGCCTGGGGTTTAGGTCCTGCTCCTGCCACCAGCTACCAACCAGTGTGGCCTTGAGCAAGTCTTTGAAGCTCCCCAAACTCAGATTATTTAACTGTCAGGTGATGGTAATCACACCCCACACGGCCTACCTCTTGGGCTCTGTAGGGGGCTCTAGGAGAACATGGCAGTGAAAACTGCTTTGCAAACTGTAAAGTGCTGTCCAGGTATAAGGGGTTATCGTGGCAACAGAGCAGGAATGGGCCCCATGCAGATCCCACAGCTGGAAGTGTCAGACGCAGAAGAAGGGGGGTGGACAGTGAAAAATCCCAGGGTGAGGGTGGGAGACATCCGCTCTGTGGGAACAGCTGACTTTCACAATGAAATCCATGTCCTCAGCTTATCAGTATGACACCCACTGGGCCATAGCCAAATGGACCCAGGGAATCATTTCTCTTCCCAGAATGAGTCCAACTCTGGCAGTACATATGTTACAGACATAAGAGGTCACATGCAGTGTCTGCTGAGGCCGGCTCACGCTGGCTTACAAGAACCACCTGGGTACCTCTTCCCCACTCCCACTGTCAGTGACATCACTTTGGTAGTATGAATTGGCCATGGTGGAAATGTTTACACCACAGGATTGGCAAACACTGCAAGTTGGGGTGCTTGCTTTCTTTTTTTTTTTGCCCTCCCCCCAGCCCCCCCCCCCCCCAGAAAGCAAGTTGTTAAAAACATACCAGTGCACCGCTAGGTCGCAGCAGAGATGGGATATAGCTGTTGGAATCTGAAGGTCACTGCAGAAGTCAAAGTGTGGACAGGAAAGTTCTTCCTCCACTTGGGAGTAGGGGAACCACGAGCCCATTAAACTTCAGATTAGTATAGGGAGACCTTTCAGAGGAAAGAGCATTTATTTCATAAACCACTTACACAATGAGGGATTGCCTTCTCTCTATAAGACACTGAAGCAAGCCCCAGTCCCCTAATGCACATGCTCCAATATTAGACCCAGGGCCACCACCTCCAGGCAGTCTTCTGATATTCCTTACCATACTCTCCCATACTCTACAGGGAATTCCAGAGTCTTCTCAGCTCCTACATAAACAGTAGAAGGTAGTTTCTCAGAGATCGGGTTCTGGAGTCAGAATGCTCCAATTAAAAACTCCGATTTGAAGGACACCTGGCTGGCTTTGTAGGAGGAGCATGTGACTCAATCTCAGGGTTGTGAGTTCGAGCCCCACATGGGTGTAGAGATTCCTTAAATAAATAAATACATGGGAAAAAACATATTCTGATTTGACCACTTACGAGCTAGTCATGGGACAGTCGATGAGCCCATCTGTGAAATGAGGCTAAGACTGGAGAATTGCCACGAAAGGGCAAATAAATGCTTGGGAAGTACCTAGCACCGTGCCTGGCACACAGTGAGCTCATTAACCCTGATGACAGCAGTTCCTCCGAACTACATCATTTCACGTTTCACAGACAAAAGCAGCGTCTCTGCAACTGGATGAAAGTTTCTTGAGGACAGGGGCCTTGTTTTCCTCCATGTCTCAGTTGTCCCACAGGGGGAAGGCCTAACCTGTAGGAAGTCCCCTGGAAATCATGTGGGATTCAGTGGAACGAAAAGCAGGCACGTTTTTCCAGAACTTGGCCTCATCTGGGAGAAGCTGCCCGGCCAAGACTACACCTGTCCTGGAGGCAGCCAGTGTCCAGTGCCTGGTCTATACTGGCATACAAAGAGCCCACCCTCAGCCTTGGCTCAGGATACCTGTGAGGGGCCAGCCCAGCTCCAGGTCCCCATGGCATCCACCAGAGGCTCTGTTACAATTGCGCCGCAGCCCTGTCTCCCTCTGCCCAATCCTGCCTTCCTCACTCCTTCACAGGTTTGGTTCCTAACCCACCGCCCCCCCACCACCCGAGGAGAGGTCCTGCATGCTCACCTCTGCTTCAAACCCAAGGCAACACCCAGCACGTCTGCACCCCCATCCGAGCCAGGACCACTCCTCAGTGCCCACCTCCGCCATGTGGAAGAGTAGATGAGATTTCAGACCTCTAAGCTCACTGTCCATTCTCCCACCGATTCCAGCACATTCTCAGATGACCGCTTCCCCACCTGTATGCTGGCCACAGCTTCACTAAGGGCTCCCCTCGAAGGTCAGAGGTTAGCAAAGCAACCCCCACCCTGGCCTCCCCACCCCCACCCCCGTTTCTTCCCTGGTCCCATGTCTTTCCCAGTGTTGATCCTCCGTCTTGTTCAGACCTGTGTGAGATCAGATTCAGAAGCAGACCTTGAGATAAGAATTCATTTACAAGGGATTTAGTAAGGAAGTGCTTCCGAGAGAGAGGAGGGAAGCAGTGGGTGAGGTAGGGCAGGGAGGAGAGAGAGGAGAAGTAGGGTGCCATTCCACGTGAAGCCCCCGTGCCAGCTTGATCCCCCAGGAGCTCTGCAGAGTAAATCACACTCTGGAGTTTGTCTGGGTCTCCAAGCGAGGGAGCCGGGCTTCCAAACTCTTGCTCTAGTCCAACACTGGCTATGGACCACCCAGGGGATGTGAACTCTCAGGCATTTTCAGCCCCGTGCTTGGGCAAATAAATGGCTCGAGCGCCTCAAAGAGCCATTGGAAGCAAACCACCCAGAAGCAGGCGGGCGGTCATACACACAGAAGGCAAAGGGAGCCCATGGGTGTGGGCAGAGCTTCCGCAGCACCCACTACAGCTTTGCCACTGATCCCTAACTCCAGAACGGAAAAACGAAGACTTTGGGGGGATCCTGCGCTGTCAGAAATCTCAGCCCTGCCTTCTCCTTGCTGTGTGACCTTGAGCCAGCCTCGGTACCTCTCTGAGCCTCAGTCTGTAGGATCAAGATAATAAGGCAAACAAACCATCGCTACCTCTCAGCGTCCTTGTGTGGTTTAAATGGAATTATGTGGGGCGAAGTGTTTTGCAAACCACAGGGGCTGGATTCCTGTCCTGCAAAATGCAGCCTGCTGTCACCAACATAATCAAGCCCCATTCCAAAACTCAGCTTGGGACTTCCTCCCTTCTCCCCAGCGCACTCCCCCTTGCTGACTTCATTTGCTTTCTCTCCTTAAAGGCTTCTATGTTTGCCCTGCAGGCTGTTAAAACTCCTAATTCAAAATAACCCGATAAAATGCTCTGGGGGGCTTGCTGGTTCCAAATAGATATACAAGGAGCAAGTTGGCCTGAAACACAAAACTTGGAATTCCAACTAGGACAGAGGCAGAAGAATGGCCCCAGATCGCTGAGCTCTCTGCAGCCAGCTCATTAAATCGTGTTCACGGGGACACCCAGCCCCAGGGACGAGGCCTGCTGGTCAGGGGCTGCCAGAGGGGCTCCTGGGGAGCAATCTCCACACATCTGACCTGGAAGCCAGCCCAGAGAGGACCCCTGGCCTGGGGTTGCAGTGCCCCCACCCACACTGCCCATCCTGCAGCTGAGGGCCCCTTCCCTTTTTCCTGGAGCTCTGCCTAAAGCTGACCCAGATCCATGGGGCGGCAACCCAATGCACTCCCACCCCAAAGCGCTGCTTATGCCTTGCGGAGGAAAATGCACCAGATCCCCAAGGGCAGGTGAAGAGGACCAAGAACCTGCTGACTTGATCCATTTTATCCCGATTTCTATCAGCCTGCTGACACGGAAGCACCACGGCAGCACAGGGACTGGCCTGGGAGCCCAGGTGTTTGGCCTGAGGCCCTCCCTGGCTTCACGGAGGACTCCTGGGCGGGTCACTTCCCTTCTCAGGGCCTCAGTGTTCTCACCTGCACAATGGGAGTATTATGTCTCCCATCAGCAGGGTTCTGAGGAGCACAAGGGAAGGAGGAGGCTGTCGGTGAAGGTGGAGGTAAGAAGAGGCTCAGCAGCGGCTTCCGATTCAGGATCACCTGCCGAGGGTTCTGCACGCAGTCCCCCCAGCGAGCCCTGCGGGATAACCATCACCCCCTCTGCAGATGAAGAAACAGGCCGGCTGGCTCCCAACCCCTGCTCTTTCTGCCTTCGAGGGAAGGCCCAGAGGGGGGCCCAGGTCTGGAGATATCAGCAGGCAAGCATTCCATCATTCATTCACTCAGTCAGGCATTCTGGAGCTCAACCACAGGGTGTGATGCAGGGAGCGTTTTCCCTCCTGCAGAAGCTTGGCTTCCCTTCGGTCTGGGGTCTGATCTGCGGTGGCCTCTACCATTTAGGTCGGGGCCACAGGACAGAGCCTGGGCAGAGGTGCCCCTGGGGGTCCTCAACCCAGCTGCTGTTGGACTTTTGCTGGGCACCTCACCAAGGCAGAGAAGACTTGCCCATGAACTAACGGGCCACGCTGCAGATCAGCAGGTCTCAGCCTCGTGACAGTAACGACAAGAGCAGCAGTAGGCAGCTGGTGCCAGGCACAGAGCTGGGTACTTCCGATATACGCGCTCCCTCTCCTCTGCCTTCCTGTGAGGGCATTTGCTGTTCAAGTTCGCACAGCCCGTGAGGAGCCCTGCAGGGCTGGCAGGCCCGGACCCCCGTCTTTCTGCCTCCAGATCCCATGCTCTAATCTGCCACCACTCTGACCCTGACAGGCTGATGATTTTGAGCAAATCCCTCCACTCCCTAGGCCTCGGTTACCCCATGTGCAAATGACTAGAGCAGGATCTGCTGAGCTCTCTCGCAACTCTGACCATCAAGGGTCTTGATCTGAGAGACACAAGGCAGAGGGTGGCTGCCAGGACCCAGAAAGGACCTCCTACCAGAGAAGGGGACACAGAGTCCGGCTGGGCCGAGCCTCTGCTGAATGGAAGGGAAAGCCTCGGAATGGGCGTCAGCCTGGCCAGACAGCTTCTCCCTGGAAGCCAAATTTCTCAATGACGCCCAAGTTAAAGCCCCTTTGTGACATCCCCGTGGCAGGCTGCTTGCTGTAAGGGATCCCTGCACTAATGAGCTCGGAATGTCAAATTCCATCAGTCAGGCAGCGTGGACAGGAAGCGATGAAACGTCCCGTTCAGGGAGGAGGTAGGGCTCTCTTGCCTTTTTCTGTTTTTTAGTAACATTTGTCACTGCTACACATGAAAATAAAAACCAGATGGAATCCTGAGGGAGAGAGGGCCTTCTCCACCCCTGGGCAGTAGGACAAAGCCCAAGGTGGGCACCTAGGGTCACTGTGGCCCAGGAGAGGCTGCCTATCAGCTTCTCGGCAGAGCAGCCTCCTGGCCGGGGACACCTGATGGCAAACACCTGGCTCTTACCTGCCTCCTCCCTGCTGGGCCTCGGGAGGTTGTAGAGCAGGTGAGGAGCTGAAGTTTCCCCAGCTCTTCCAAACTCCATCCAGACCGTGAATGCTCCCATCCCCTTTCTTCCTCCTGGTGTCTCTCTGTTCAGCCCCTAGGTACACAGCTAGGGTCACTCACCACACTCGTGTGAGGCCTGCTTGTAAGCTCAGGACACACTGGACGAAGACCCAGCCAGGACCACAATGTGAACCTCACCTCCTCCAGGAAGCCTTCCCTGACTACCTGCAAAGTCATTTTATACTTTATGACCAAGGTACCTAACTTCCCACTTAGCACCAATTTGCCCTGCTTATTAAATATGTCATGTGTGGCTTGCATAGATCCTCACTCGGGCTGCTGGCAGCTCCTAGGAGATACGAAGCACTTGGTACTTGCCCTGGGGACCGCCTTGGTCCTCAGCGCAGTGCCTGATTGATTACCACTGCTCTACGGATGTATGTGGGCAGAAAGCAGTGACCGCATCACTTGGCTACGCTGTAAGCGCTCACATGCCTGTTGAAGGGCTCGTCTCCCGACCACCTACTATGTGCTGTGCCCTGGGCAGAGTATTTTAACTGCATTAACTCAATCCCACAACAACCCTAGCAGGTGCTATTCCTCCCACTTTACAGATGAGGAGAAGAGAGCCATGACTTGGTCAAAGAAAGAAATAAAGCAGGAATTTGCACTCAAGTCTGCAGGCCCCAAGCCCCTACCCTTCACCACTTCCCATGTATGTATGATTGGAGGCTCATCACGCCTCTGAGGGGGGCTGAGAACCGCTTCCGATCCAGGAGGGGAGAAGGGAGGATAGAGTGGAGGGTTGACCACTGCTCCCTCCCAAGCCTCAGTTTGCCACACAACTCATTTGGTTTCCTGCACATGGTGGTGCCAACTGACTGGAGCTCCCCCCTCATCTTTGACAGGCTGTGACCCCACAAAACAGGAGAGGCCAGCGGCCAATGTCCTAGAGGCCCCAGCAGAATCTCCCTGGGCCTTGATTTGCTCATCTGCAAAGTGGGAGGGACCCTGCGTGCTCAGAGGGTTGATGAACAAAGAGAAAGAGGGCTGACCTTAGCTTGGGGACCTATGGAGACTAAGATGGGATCTAAGCTGGGTCATTCCTACTGTCCCTTTTTTCTCTAGATCAGTTCCACCTTGTAAGAGCAGCAGCACCCCAGGCAGCCACCACCAAAACAGCCGGCCAACAGAGTGGTGAGCAGGGCATTGGTCAGTGAAGGAGGAAGGAGGACCAGCTCTTGGAAGACAGTGCAGCCAGGCCCCTATTCCCCCAGCAAAGCCCTGAGCACTGCTCTGGATCTCTTCCTATATTTTCTCCACTTTCCCCAAGCCTCTAGTTAGAGAACATTCCAGATGAACTGCTTGTCCCCAAGCCAGGAAGCTCTCCATAGGTTTCAGTCCAATTCATCTCAGCCTTGGGGGCCTCCAGAATAGGATTGCCAGGCATCCTGTATATCAGAATATCTTATACCTGCTAAACATGTCCCACACCCCGTGTGGGCCAGCAGGATGTCCTCCACAAACAAGATTTAGCTTTTTTTTCTTGTTCTTTTTTTTTTTTTTCAGGATCAGCTTTTATCAATCAATAAAAAACATTCAGCCCTTTTAGAGCTCTTTTCTTAGTTTATCTGGGCATCCTATATTTTTATTTGCTAAATCTGGCAACATCATTCCCAGAAGCCAGGTATTTAGAGACCACTAACCACACCACACACCACACCCTGGGGGAAGGCAAAGTGGGTGGTTTCTACACAGATCACATAAGCAGTTCTGTGTGTGTGTGTGTTATGTGTGTGCCTGTGTGTGCCCCAAACCCCCTGGGAGTGTGCTCTGCGTGTAGGTAGGTATGAGCCTGTTTGGCACAGGGGTTGAGCCATCATCCTCATTCATCGCTGAACAAATCATAGTGGGAGAGGGGGTGGAGGGGACGACTCACCAGGATTTTCCAATCCTCTTTCCTGTTGGAATTGTTCCTTATAGACGAGGATCCCTCCTGTGAGGTCCACCTCTGAGGGTCAGAGGCTCCTCCTGAGGACCTCTACACATGCTGTTCAAGGAGCACCACAGACCTGTGGTGAGCAGGCTGAGCAGATCCTTTGGTCCAGCTCCTTCACTGTGCAGATGAGAAGCCCAGAGAGAAAGGGACTTGCCCAAAGTTACATACCCATCAGAGAAAGGTCTAGAACTAGAATCAGGGCCCCCTGCTTTGAGTCCAGGACTCCTCCTACTGCACAAACTGACTCTTTCTGAGAGCAGGACACAGTCACAAGAAAGCCGAACTCTCAAGCAGTCACTGGCAGCCACTTGATCCCCAAACCACAGAAATGATTATAATATTGGCTAGCATTTACGGAGCTCTTACCTCTTACTGTATGCTGGGCTCATTTAATTTACACGGCCAACTCCATGTCACAAGTTTTATGATTGCCCTCATTTATGGATGAGCAAACTGAGGCTGAGAAACTCGCCCCAGGTCACAAAGCTGTTAGGTGAGTGGCATGCGCTTTGGGCCCTGGTAAGAAGCTGGCATCCTCAATAAAGAGCTCAATAAATTGGGCTCCATAGACCATTCGAATGCCTCCGCAGCTGGCGGGAGGGAGGGCCCGTGAACATGGCCATCATCAAATCCCCGGGGTCCAAACCTCCTCTCTCCAAGTCAAAGGCAGCTATATGGTCTAGTCACCTCTCCTCTTGCCCAAGTCATTCATTGCAGCTAAGGTTCTTTTTTTTTTTTTTTTTTTTTTAGATTTTATTTACTTATTCATGAGGGGCAAAGAGAGAGAGGCAGAGGCAGAGAGAGAAGCAGGCTCCCCACAAGGAGCCTGATGCGGGACTCGATCCCAGGACTCCGGGATCACGCCCTGAGCCGAAGGCAGACACAACCACTGAGCAACCCAAATGCCCCTGCAGCTAAGATTCTTCAACCCACCTGACTGCGAGATCTTCCAAGACTCACGCCCTAGACAGGAGGTGGAAAGTGATCATGTTTCTAACTTGTAAGCCTTGCCTTGCAACTCGCCCCTTGAGACAAGACACTTTCTCCTCTTTCCTTCTGAATGGCTCTTCCCTATGCGTCCCCCACCTCACCTCCCCCCCCCCCCCCCCCCCCGCTTTCCCACCATCCTCAGCTCAGGCCAGCCACTTAATTCAGCAGCCATTTGTTCCAGCGCCCCTGACACCACACAGGTGTCCTGTGTGCGTACCTGCTTTCAGAAAAGTAAGTAGTTTTTTGGTGGGCAGCCAGTTAAGGGGACTGGATCCGGACAGAGAGCAGAACACAGCCCCCTCCCCAGGGGACTGCCCCTGGGCATGTTATCAGGTGCTCTTGAAACCCAACGCCTGGCCCTGTGGGGCAGCCAGGTGTGCCCCAAGACAAGGCTGGTTTTCCTCTCCAGGAAGAAGCTGCCTCTGTGGGGATGGGGGGAAGGGGCCCTGCTTCCTCCTGCCAGGTGGGATCTCCCCTCCGAGGACCCTCTGGCTGGATCTGCTTGATCTCTTCTCCCCCTGCCCCACTCCATTTCCCCCCCATTCCTCCTCATATCCCTCCTGACATTTCTGGATCACTGGGAGTTAACCTCCTCCCACCCTCCCCTGCATTCTGCTCCCCAAGCTTCCTCTAACTGCTGCTGCCCTGTGAGGTCCCCCTTCCCTCTAGGCCAAGCCCCTCATGCCTCTGTAGAGCTCTGTAGAAGATGCAGCTGGGCTTCATTCAAGGTCAGACAGCGCCTCAACTAAATCCCTGCTGTCTCATGTCTGCTGTGTGACCTTGGGTAAGATGCTGAACCACTCTGAGCCCAGGTGTCCTCATCTATAAAATGGGGATTAGAGAGTCCTCATGTCTGAAGTTATTATCAAGAGGATTAAATGAGATAAGGCACGTCAAGTTCAGAGCCCAGCACGGAGCACATTTAACGAGCATCACTGCCAACACTGAAATCCTAATAGTATCTTACAGCACAGCCATGTTCTAACGTCCCCCTGGTCTTGACTCTTCGTTTATGGTTTCCCTAGTATTGACTTATTGCAGCTTTATTTTTACCTTATAATTTGTTTGTACGTCATATGTATCATGAATTAAGCTTAATTATACTCCCTGCAGGCCACCTCAAATGTTTTTTGTCATGAGATACACAGACCCACGGACACCAACAGAAGTAACGGGGAGGGAGAGAGGGAAAAGGAAGAAGAGAGTAGAAGGAGGACTGGGAGGCGGGGTACTGAGCAGGTCTGGCTAGAGCCAGGCACCGAAGAGGAATGAAGATGAGTGAGGCCAGCCCTGCTCCCACATGCATCTTAGAGTCCATTGCAGAGCCTGGATTTACCCACTTAGAGAGAGGTAAGCATTTGGGGCAGCAAGGTGGAGAAAGGGTGGCAGGCTTTGTACAAGCAAAGGCTCCAGAGGGCTGGCTGGGCAATCCAGGTAGACTTCCTGGAGGTGGAAGATGTGGAGCCTGCCCTAAAAGCACAAGGAAGGTGTCGTGGGACAGAAAGGGGACAGAGGGAGGCATTTTAGGCCCTTGTGAGCAAACACTGAGATGAGGAACTTAAAGGAATCCCCAGCAGGAAAACACCCTACCCTTCCCCGTTGCCTGGACATAACACACACACACCCACATCCCCACACACATAGACACATACACACCCATACACACACACACACACACACACACACACACAGCTCTCTGGAGGGGCCTCTCCATCCCCTCAGCACCCACACTGTCATCCACACACACCCAACAAAGCTCCCAGGCCCTTGGCTGCAGCCTCATGGACCTTCTCAGGCCAGGCCTGGCACCTGCTGCCACCTTGGCATGCGACTCATAGGCTGCTGGGAGGGCCGAAAACACAAAAGAGGGTGGAAGAAAGTGAGGGCTGTGGGGAGACACGGCTCAGTGAGTCACCAGGACATCCCGCCTCGAGGGTCTAGACTCCAGACAGACACCACAAGGGCTCCTCCCTCTCGTGTCCCTCCCCCTTTGGGCCTCCTGTCTGGGGCACATGGAGGGGCTGCTGATCTGTCCCCAGAGGATCAACCCAGAAAGTCCCCCGGCTCTGCTCCCCCAGAAGCCTTCGAGGCCCCCACCCCACCCCCAACACCCCACCCACCCCCCAGCACTTCCCTGCCAGCCTGGCCCTACCTCAGCCCAGAAACCCATTTCCACTCCACCTTCCCAGCACAGGTAACCAAGGGGCTCTCGGGGCTCAGGGCTCGGGGCTCGGGGAAGAAACTCGAGAGCTCGGCTCCTGTTCCCCTTGAAACAGAGAACGAGGTCAGGAGACACATTTCCTAACTTTCAAAAAGAACTGTTTGGGATAATTAATCAACACATCACCAACACCAAGGGATTGTTTTATATCAGAAGACATATAATTAAGGAAACAATAGCAGGCTTGTTGTCTATTTTGTTCCTAAAGAATGCTAATTATGTTTAGCACCCTGACACATCCAAAGGTTCGCCCCAATTTTTAAAAATCAAACAGAACTTGGCTGCGAGGCATCTCTTCGCCTCTGCTTAGAACAGGGAGGGTCAGGGAAGCAAAACAGGCCTCCAACAGGTCTTCGTGGACTTTTTCGGCCTCTGATTGCTACCCCAGCGAGGACACTCGCCATTGCTAAACTGCACTCACTGTTGCTCAATTACACCTTCGGATCAGCACCTAATTTGCTTAGGGTGCAACTGAGCTGCTGTGGGTGGATTGGCTTTGCCAGGACACTACTTAGCAATGCAGCCACCGCCAGAGGAAATGGGAAGCCAGGCTCAGCAATGCTTGGAGAGGCTGGGGCCCCGTGGCCATCGTTTCCAGGGCCCCAGACCCTGCTAGGCCACAATGGAAGCAGCCCTTTCCCAAGACCCCTCGAGCCCTGCTAATGTCTGCAGTATGGCCAGACTGGCAACCTTAAGATCTTTGCTCCCGCAATGTCCACAATAGCCAAACTGTGGAAGGAGCCTTGGTGTCCATCGAAAGATGAATGGATAGAGAAGATGTGGTCTATGTATACAATGGAATATTCCTCAGCCATTAGAAATGACAAATACCCACCATTTGCTTCAACGTGGATGGAACTGGAGGGTATTATGCTGAGTGAAATGAGTCAATAGGAGAAGGACAGACATTATATGTTCTCATTCATTTGGGGAATATAAATAATAGTGAAAGGGAATAGAAGGGAAGGGAGAAGAAATGTGTGGGAAATATCAGAAAGGGAGACAGAACATAAAGACTCCTAACTCTGGGAAACGAACTAGGGGTGGTGGAAGGGGAGGAGGGTGGGGGGTGGGGGTGAATGGGTGACGGGCACTGAGGGGGGCACTTGATGGGATGAGCACTGGGTGTTATTCTGTATGTTGGCAAATTGAACACCAATAAAAAATAAATTTATTATTTAAAAAAAAAGATCTTTGCTCCCTACGAAGGAAAGGAGAGGCACCCACATTTCTTCCCAAGATGCCCACACAGGGATCTTCCTGGAAGGAAATTCTCCAAATGGGAGGAGGGCATTGGCATGTGCAGATGGGCCTGCCCCCATCCCAGATGGACTGCCTCTCTTCCTCATAACCCTGGGGTGGGGAGCCCAGACCCATGGGAGCATAGGTAAAGGCCATATCTACTCACAGATCAGCTCATGAGCTCATGGAGAGCAGAATTACTAAGGAATCATAGTGTTGTGGTTAAGCTGTTACAAGACTCTTATGAAAGACACAACCTAAAACTGTTACTAGGAAAGGTATGAGGTCTGGGATTTGCTTCAAAACAGCAACAGGATGGTGAGTGCCTGGGAAAGAGACAGAGAACAAGATTGACCTTGAATTTATCATGTGTATGAGTCTGCTCAGGCTGCTATAATAAGTGCCACTGACAGGTTACCTTAAGCAACAGAAATTTCTTGTCTCATACTTCCGGAGGCTAGAAATCCAAGATCAAGATGTCAACAGGATTGGTTCCTTCTGAGGCCTCTCTCCTGACTCGTAGATGTCCGCTTCTTCTTGTGTCTTCCTCATATCGCCTTCCCTCTGTGTGTGTCTGGATTGTGCACACACATTTCCTCTTTTCTTTTAATATTTTATTTATTTATTCATGAGACACACACACACACACACACACAGAGGCAGAGATACAGACAGAGGGAGAAGCAGGCTTCATGCAGGGAGCTTGACTTGGGACTCGATCCCGGGACTCGAGGATCACACCCTGAGCCAAAGGCAGGCGCTTAATCGCTGAGCCACCCAGGCATCCCATTTCCTCTTTTTATAAAGAACACCAGTCATGATGGGATTTTATAAGAACACTAGCCTACCCTAATGACCTCATTGAACGTGATCACCTCTGTAAAGACCCTATCTCCAAATAAAGTCACGTTCTGGACTGGAGCTTAGGACATCAGCCTGTGAACCTGGAGAGGACAGGATTCAATTCATAACATAATTTTTGGAGATGGAGGGTGTATACCTCAAACTATGCACTCTGCAGTCTATAAATCTGTATTTTTTTTATAATAATAAGAAAGGGAAGCACACAGGGAGGCAATGCTCCAAACAGTTGTCATGCCACCAGATGAACTCCAGGGAGATGAGACTTATTCTCTAGGCCTCAAAGAAAATCCTAAAACTCAAATCTGTTTCAGAAGAGACAAAGCAACTTTGAAGGTGGTGAACTTCCCAGCCCTGGAAACATCCAAGCCCAGGCTGCGTGATCACCAGTGGGGCCTTCTGTAGGATTCCTTGGAGAGGGGAGCTAAGCTTCTGACTCATGGTTGCAAAAAAAAGCCAATGCTGTGTTGGGCCACAGTGACAGAAGTACAGCAGCCAAAACACTGGTGAGAGTCCTGTTCTTCGTAGGACTGAAGGCAACCACCTGGATCCGGGTGCTCCGTTCCAGGAAGCCTCTTGCAAAGGAGGCATTAAGCATTTAGGAACGACAGCCTTACATCTGGCGAGGGGCAGCCAGGTGCTTAGGGAAGTAGAAAGCATGCCATGGCACCTAAAAAAGACTGTGGAATCCATTTCCACCAGTTTTTTTTTTTTTTGCATCCTCCTAGAAAGATTATAAGCAACTTCAAACAAATATACACGCCCTTTATGTATTTCTTTTAAACTAATGGTATTCTCTGCGTACTCCTTTTGCTTTTTTCAGTGGACCTTTACATATCTTAGAGATCCTCCCATATTAGAACATTCTTTTTAGCTGCTGTATAAATTCTAGTCTGGGGGTAAATTATTTTACCAATCCCCTCCCGATGGATATTTAGATTGCTTCAAATATTTCCCTATAGCAAACAAGACTTACTAATTAATCTCATACATATATCACTTCATAGATGAGTGATTAAAGCTGTAGAATAAATCCATATAAGTAAAAGGGAAAAGGAAGAAAGGGAGGGTGCCAGGAGGAAAAGAGGGAGGTAAGAAATGCCTAGAGAGAGGCGCTGGGCTCCGGGGAATGGCTCTCCACCCTTCCTGGAGACAGATATGGAAACATGGATAAAAAAAAGCACAATCAGACAGGCAGCAGAAAGGATATAGGGTCAGGGTGAGCTGTCTTAGTTCCTATCTCTTTGGGTGACCCCAGCACCACCCCGGTTTCGCGTCTTTGGTAGAAGAGAGCAAGTCTGGGACTGGGAAGGAAGCGCACAAGGGCCTCTTCCGCCCCAGCTGCCCTCCATCGCCCCATTCACTTGCACTAAAGAGAGAGGTTGGAGAAAGCAGTGGGCAGGAGGTCAGGGACAAGGGACCTATGGCGGAGGGAAGGCATAGGCAGATGTGATGTAATGCTTCTGAAGTGCTGGCCCACAGCAAGTATTTGAGGCAGAAGCAATGGCTACTCACTCCCTGCTCCCAGTTGGCCTACAATCTAGCACAGGGGCCAGGGAAGGGGTCAGAGCTTCTGAGATGAGCATCGGGGCCAGATGCAAACTCCAGAGGCTCCTGGCCTCATCTGTTCCCTTTCCCGGGGCCAGGAATCTAGTAACTTCTCTGGACTGTTCTTCCTGGGGTTTACAATGAATTTGCTCTGAAGAAACCTGTTCAGACAGATGATGGACAGTGAGCAAATGAGGACCTAGGTCATGAGGCTGCACATACAGATTACACATGTGCATGCTAGTCCAACTGCTCCTCTTCTGGCCTATAGTATATTCTAGATAAAAATCTCCTTCTCAGCTGGGAAAACTCAAGGTTGGGGCAGAGGGGAGCAGGTTGTATGAGTGGCAGGAGGGTGGGCAGAGAAGAAGGACCTTGAAAGTGCTCTGGCTTTCCATAAAATTCAGCACTGACCACCCCACCCCATGCCACCCCAACACACACACAACCAGGAGGCCCCTGGAGCTGAGGAAGACCCTCTGGGTTGTCCCAGATGACCAATAGGGAAAGTGACATCTCCATCAGTATGACATGGTTTCCGAAGCTGTGGCCTCCACTTGAAGCGATCCACAGCATTAGTCACCACTTCTGTTTCTCATGAAGACACAGGCACAGTCATTTAGAGCAGAGGCCAAGAAGCGGTGCAGGGTGAACCCTTTCTAAGGCAGACCAAAGGGGGCCAGGGAGGCCAGGAGAGCTAGGGCAGCAAAGCCAGCTGCACCCCCAAACCCTTACACGGCTCCCACCAACACACAGCCCTGCCCTCCTGCTGTGCTAACCCTATGCTCGCCTACACACACACACTCTTGCAGGCTCTCACGAATGTTCCCAAACACTCATGCACTCCCAAACATTCACATGCACACATGCCCTCGCAGCTCATTACTTGGCTCCTCCCCCTCCCAGGCCTGCAAACATACTTGCGGTTACCACCCCTCTGCCTGACTCCAAGTAACTCCATAGTGGCAGATAACCAGGGCTGTGGCATCCAGAACCCCAGGCTGGAACAAGGGCAAGGGGCAGTCCCTCGCTTCCGCCCTGTGGGCACCCAGTAAAGGAAGGACTAATCAGAACAAAGCTGACTCTCAATAATAAAGGCACCTTCAATAATATCAGAGCCAACACACAGAAAGCCCATCTGAACTCAAGTGTGGGGAATACAGAGTGTGCCGGGCTGCTGCCTAAGGGGGCGGAGGGCTGAGATCCAGCTCACACCTCACTCTCCTAGGTACCCAAGGAATGCCTCTTCCTCAGCTTTGTAGACACAGGAGGGGCTGCAGCCTCCTCGTCCCCATAGCCTTGTGTCCACTTACACATCCATGTGTGTGACCCACCTGCTGTGTAAGCACATTTCAGGTACAGCCACCTGTGCATGCTAGGTACACAATCAAAGTCAGGCACAAAACTCTCTTCCTTAGTATGTTCATTCCAAGGGGCCCAAGCACAGATCCTTCAGCTTGTCCTTGTCCTGGGCTGTGCTGCTGATCAACCCCCATTCCAGGCTGGCACCCCATAGGCAGGGCCGTAGGAAACCTGCCTCAAGAACAGGATCCAGTGAGCAGGATCCCCCACAAATGACTCCACCTGTCCCCTGTTACCCGGCAGTAGGATGAGGCCTCTGCCCACACAGTCCTAGCTGAGGGGAGAGGCTGGGCATTGTGGGGCCCTCTAGGTGGCTGAGAACATGGCCTGCCCACCTTTGGAGTCTGCAGTGGGTGCCTGTGGGTATCTCAGGAGAAAAGGAGGCACTGTCTCCAGGAAGCCCTAACTCCTACCCCTCAGGACCTTGCAGCCTCTTGGAGTTAAACAGAGGGGAGGCTATGTCCAGGTCCACCATTTCTAAAGAGGCCAGGCCCTCTGACAAGGCTGCAGGTACTGATCCACCCCCTTGCCCCCCTAACCCCCCCACGCCCCCCACAGGTGGGCCCAGGGAGCCCAGGGGAAGGACAGGAAGCAGGCCTTGAGTCTCCTGGCTTTAATGACCTCACTATGTGGTGACTGCTGACTTCCTACTTTCCACGAACTCCCTGCGGGAAAGGGGCTCTCCCACCTGAAGAGACCTCATACTGGCCCAGGAGTCCCCACGTCTGCCCAAGTACCCTGAAGACAAGCAAGGGGAGGGGGGAGGACAGAGGATGATGCCCCAGCCAATAACCCCCTCCTACCTCCACCATTCACCCGGGACAGGACAGGGTCCAGCACAGAACCACCTGCCCACTGCTGGGGGTCAGGGGTGGGGTGGAGGGGCAGTCCTGGCCGCCTGCCTGCCCCCCAGTTCCAGACTAGCTCCTCGGGTTTACCGGGGGGAGGGGAGGAGCATCCACGCTCTCTGGGGAGCAGAGCGGAGCCCCGAGAAGTGACCCCGTTTCTGAATGAAATTGAGCTGCCATTTTCATCTTCTTCCCAAATGTCAGCAGCGTTAGATCAGATTAGGAGCTAATCTCTTGCCAAAATTCATTTCCGAACAAGAGAGGTGGCCGCGGGCGGGCGGGTGGAGGTTGGTTGGTTGTTTCAGTATCCCTCCCCCGCCCCCCCAGACGCACACACTCTCCCGCCGCCGCTGGGGTGGCAGTGGGGGGTGGAGGCCGAGCAGCCCGAGGGGCCTGGGGCAGGTGGCCCGCGTGGGGATGGCAGGCCAGCCGCCCGCCGCGAGCCCCGCAGTAGCGCCGAAGCAGCGCGATTCCTCTCCGAAAGCTCCGAGGGCTCCGAGGCCCCAGGATGCGCCCCCGGAGCAGAGGGGGCGAGGCACTAGAGGGCCGCAAGCCCACACCGCATCCGCACCCGCATCCGCACCCGCATCCTCCCTGCTGAGACCGGGGTCCCTCCCCAAACCCCTCCCCCAAACCCCCATCCTCCCACCCCGCCTGCCAGGGTGGTAAAAGGGAAAGGCAAGGCAATTGCACCTAAAGAGAGAAGAGGAAAGGGGGGAAATAAATGCCCAAACGAACTGGTCAGTACCTTGCAGGCCTCATTTGACAAGTGACCAGCACACAGCCGCTGGCCTGAATGCATAATTACCCCCACGCGAAAATTCCCCATCTAATTTGATATTTGGTTCTTTGCAGAAGCTATAGCCTTCGTAAATAATATACAAAGTAAGAAACCTAATCCCGCCTGCTAGAATGTTTAATTCATCATTATGCGAGCTAATTGGAAGGTGATTATATGGTAATTGCTCATTAGTGGTGTATATTTATCGCTGTACCTTATGTCAAGGCCATGGGAATTGTGTAGAGTCTGTTCTCTCATTTCAAGGATCAGTTTCAGAAGCAGGAGCGAAGCAGGCAAGATCAAGTTCTTCCTGACGTCAGGTCCAGCAGAGGGCTATGGAGACCCGTGCTATATATAGGGCCTGAAGTGGGCTGGGGGCAGGGGTGGCCTGGGACTGGGCTGAGGCTGGGAGCCGGGAGGTCCGGGGCAGCCAGCCCACCACCAGGAATCCCCGGCTTCCCAGGGAAAGAGAGGAAAGATGGGGGCTGGGGGCCTGGATGCTTGTCCAAGCGCTAGCGCATCCCCCACTCCAGGCACCCCCTGGGCCCTACAGGTGCGTCTGGACCTCTGGGCTTCTGCTGGGAGGAGCCCTTATCCCTGCGCTTTCTCTCGGACTCCTCCCCGGGTGTGCCGAGGGGCAGCAGGTGTGGGGTAGAGAAGGGGACGTGGAGGCTTGATGTGGACACTGGGTAGGAGATGGGAGCGAGAAGGTAAGGTTTGATTTGGAGGAGCTAGAATTCGGAGCGCTGGAGGCTTGGGCTTCCTCCTCCAAACGATCCCACAAAAGTGGGCCGCCTCCTACCTCCCAAAATTTTCTCCCAATTCCCCCAAGAGAAGCGGGGCACTGGCCCGACGTGAGAGCACTGTTGGTGCCTAGGGAGGGGAACCATGAGTCGCTATGGGGGAGGCGGCAAGGCCAGGGCGAAAGAACCCTAGAAGCGTGAAGAAAGGCGGGAGGGAGGTGAGCCCAGCCCGGCCCCAAGGCCAGCGCCCGAGCTGGGAAATTGGGAGAGGCGGGAAGGCAGACCTGAAATCCCGAGGGAGCGGAGGAAAGACGTGTCCTGGGTCGGCGGGCGGAGGTGTGGGCAAGGACGGGGCGTGGGCCTGCGGCCGCAGCTGGGAGGACCGGCCCGGACGCTAGAAGCCCAGCCTCCCGCCGAGCATCCTTGCACGTGGGCGTGATCTTTGGCGCGCTCTGGCGCCCCCTCGGAGGAGTGCGACGCGCCTTGCCCTACCGGGACCCCGGGCCGGGGCGCCCAGCACCCCTGCTTGCAGCCCCCGGGGCCCTCCCAAGCCCCCTTCCCGCTCCCGCTGGGCAATAGGCACTAATGAACAAAAGGCCAATTAGACGCCGGGCGCGGCTGATGAATGGACCTTTCGCTTTCAAGCGTGGCACCGCCTCGAGTTTCCTGGCGAACAGGGTCGCGCCGGGAGAGGCCGCCTCCCCGAGCGGGGTCACGGCTGGGGTCAGCGGGTTCTCAAAACTCCCACTTCCCGCTGGCTGCGGGTTTGGTTGGAGGAGGTCAATCTGGCGGCCAGGCCCTGGGCCCACCAGCCGGCCCGCAGCTCGGCCCGGCACCCCCACCTCGCAGGCCCTCTCCTCTCCGGCCTGCCCGCCGCTGCTCCCAGGCGGCACCCAAGTAAGTCAAAGGCCCGCTGCAGAAACACGAAAGGCCGGCCTAGAAAAAATGCGCAGTTACCAAAAACGGCTGTTGTTTACCCAACTCCGGAGCGAGTGGTGCACCGCGGAAACAATACGTGAACTCGAGCTTCTTGCTAGACACACGCGCCTAGATCCTGAGACGAACAAATGCTGCCCTGGTGCTGGGCACGGACGCCGTCACACGGGGACCTCCACCCAAACACAGAGAATTGTTCCCACGGGTCACACACACGCACACACAGTGAGGCCACTCCCATTCCCTGAGATTCACAACTACAGCAAGACTCCCAGATACACACTCTTGGACCAGACCCTGGCACACAGATTCCCTAGACAAACCGCACTTCTAACCCCCTCACCAGACACTACAGTCACCCAGCTGCACCGTTCTCGCCCTGCCTCAATATGATCTCGTTGCACAAGGCAAGCTGGACACCTTGACACGCTCACTCTAGCCACACAGGTAGCGGCCGCTTCGGCCTCGAACACGCAGTTGGCGTATTCAGCACCTAAGCACCCTGACTTGAGTCCTGGCTCAGACACACAATTACATCTCCACACGGACACAACTGTTTCACAGACCTAAACACGCTACCATAGCCTCTCGCTCTGGCTCCATCCACCCGCTTATTCCGACTTGAAAGAGCCCACAGGCGGGCAGCCCAGCCCAGATGCCCCCACTGCGCAGTGGGCCCGGGGCCCAGCCGCCAGAGTCCCTCCCCAGCCGGCCTGCGCGGCGGAGACTTTGTTTCCTGCGCCTCTGAGGCGGGGACGGGGAGGAGCCGAGGTTTCCAGGGCCTCGCGCAGGCCCGAGCCCCCTTTCTGCCAGGCCCACTTGGCGTGGCTGTCTGCCTGCCACAATCCGCCCCTAGCACAAAAGTGGCCCGGCAGGTTCCGGGCTGCCGCCAACGCTCCCGCTCCAGCTCGGCTCGGCTGCCAGGAGCAGGGCTGGAAGGAGCTGGGGGCACCGGACACCCAGAACGAAAAGCAGAAAGGGGTAACTGTCCCGGGGTCCAAGGCTGCTCCCACCCCCGGAGTTTATGGTGCCTTGAAAAAGCCCGGCCGGCGCCCACAGACCCGATCCTTGGCTGCGGAGGAACAGGACCCCAAGCTAGAAACGCACACGGAGCCCACGTGTACCCCGCAGGAGAACGTGGCTGGAGCACACATGCACTGTACGCTCCGCTTTACTTCCTCAGGGCAACGCATCTGAAAACCCACCCCCAAATCCACTTGGCACAGGGGGGCTACTCAGGAAAGGCCCGCAAGCAATCCACAAGGGAGCAAGATGCAGATCCACTGTAACCCACGCCTCATTCGGGGTAACAGGCGGGCCGTAAGGCAACTCGCATTTGGTTCCACCATGTGCAGGCAAGAACGCAGAACCTGCCCCTCGATGCCCGCAGAGCCCTGCCAGGGGCATCCAGGCCTGGTACCCGTATACCACGCAGGAGTACTCAGACCTGGGGCACACGGCTCCCACGTACCCCAGCCCAAAGGGCTCCCTCCAGTCCCGCATGCGCTCACTGGGAAGGGGACTCAGCCCCAAGACACACGCGCCCCGCCACCCTGCCCGCGCCCTGCGCCCCGCGCCCAGATAGTCATCGTGGGATGGCATCTCGCAAATATTTATATTCCTCAACGCCACGGCAGCCCGCGTCCACATTAGACGCTCTAATCCTGCCACTTTAAATAGATGAATTAATAAAGCAAACGAGCGGCTAATAAGCTGACTGTCCTGCCTTTTTGAGGCGGGGGAAGGACTCGAAAGTGCGCCAAATTTGTTTGCAGTGGATCAAGGCGAGCCGCCTCTGCTTCACTTTCTTTATCTTAATTCCGACTTGAAAAGATATAATTATCTAGTTTGAACAGAGCTGCTATCAAATCCTTCTTTGGGCCGGGAAGGGGGGCGTTGGAGTGGATTGCGGCTCTCTGAGCCGCTCGGTGCAGCCGGAGATAGCGCGTAATGAAGATGTGGAGGCCTGAGATACAAAGGGCATTAACCTCATTAGCATGAAACCTTTTCTTCTTACCATTGTGGGACCCTTTCAGCCGCCTAATCCCCCCTATTTTCAAAGCTTGGTTTGTAATAAAGCTTTTAGTTTTTTTTTTTTCAAAGCTAATAGTATTCTCTGATGATTTTATTGCTGTTACACTACATAGGACGTTTACCAAAAAAAAAAAAAAATCTTCGTCACCTTACCCCTTTCTTTGTACTTAAAAAAAAGTATATAGTTTCTGCAAAATTAAGCCTTTTACTAAGATGGGAAAATTTTTTTTTTCTGGAAAGGCCATTTGGAATTTTGACATGTCTGTGCTCCGTGTTTGAGGCATTCTGGGTTTGGGAAAATGAGTGGAAAGAGAAGGTGACTTGTTTAAGAAAAGGGGAAGACGTACTGTAGCAGTGACTGCAAAGTATTGGGAACAGCCATCCGACAGAGAGCTCTCGCTGTCAAAGCGGTGGGAAAACCAACTTGAGTTTCCAGGATACCCAGGGTAGCACCTGACCCTTTGAGAAGCAAGCCTGGATCTCCCTGGGCAGGTTGCCTCACCCCAGCATCCTCCTGCAACCAAGTGTCCCCCATAATACACACACCTTCCCAGAACAGTCTGCGAGAAAATGTGCCATGGACAGCCAGAGTTCTCCAAAGGAACAGAGACGGAGAAAAAAAAAGAAGAGACAGGCAGAGATAAAGAAAAAAAAAAAAGACAGAAACCAAGAATGAATTCTACTTTAGAAGAGAGGAGGGGAGGAAAAAAAAAAAGAAAGAAAGAAAAATTTCCATAGTGCCCTATAGTCCCCACACGTGCACGGAATGTCTAATCTTAACTTTTCAAGGCAGGATGTTAACAAAGCTTGTATTTTTGCCCTGCATTGTAACTTGGCCTTATCACAGTGTAAAGGGTGGGGAGATTGTCCTAAATTATGTCCAGGCAGCCCCCCTGGATCCGTGGATTAAGAGATTAAAGGAGACCACTGGGCCAGGCCTCCTCTTTCCCCTTCATATTCCTGGTATGATAATTGCTTAAACTGATTTGCACTTTCACAAAAGCTCGCAGGACGCTTTGTAGCTCGAACAGAACAGACGAGGTTTCTCTATCAATGGAAATAAAACTGATTAATGCAGCCTATCAGGATAAGAAGCAAATGAAGCATGCAAAAACAACCTCGTACCCCCAGAAGGGGGAAGGAGGAGGGAAAAAAAGCTAAGTTTCCTCCAAGACTGGTTACAACTTTTTCTTTAAGTTAAAATTAAGAGTTGAAGGTTTCTCGGAATGCTTGCCTTATAAGGCTGCAGAGACCCTTGGGCTTGCCTCCTCACCTCCAGCAGACTGGGGCCTGAGAGAGAGGAAGGTAGGAGGGAGGGAGGGAGGGAAGGAGGAAAGGAAGGAAGGAAGGAAGGAAGGAAGGAAGGAAGGAAGGAAGGAAGGAAGGAAGGAAGGAAGGAAGGAAGGAAGGAGAAGGGAAAGAAGGAGGAATGTAGGGAAAGGAAGGAAGGAAAAGATTGGTGGGAGGTGGGGAGGAGCTTGTACTTTGGGGTTTGAAGTCAGAAGCAGTTTAAAAGTCCCAGGATTCTGATTCTGCTAAGTGCTTCCTCCAATCCTAGGGGAATATCCTTCAACGCAAAACTTACATGTCTGGATTAAAACAACAGACGACGACGATGACAAACTAGAAGTTAAGAGAAGTAAGCATTTTTAACCTGAAATTCAAACCAAACTCCCTCGGGGAGCCTTGCAGTGGGCAAAGATCTGGTTGGAAAACTTTTCTCCCATTCCTTTTCTGAAGGACTTAAGTTTTCCTAATCCTCTCCCTTTTGCACCCTCATCTCCCTTTAAAATGCCCAAGAATCCATCAGTCTGGCCCTTTGTGGGTGAGGAGCCTGGGTTTCTTGAGCCTCATTGGAGAAGGACCACACTCAAATTATAGATACTTAAAAAAAAAAAAAAACTCACTTCAATTTCTCAAAACGACTACTCTGAGGGCATATTGATAAATCTTTATTGACAAAATATTGACATTGACATACTTCTTGGAAGTATATAGTGTGTTAGAATTCTAACAAATTAACACAAAACACAAAAATATTTACATTCTGGTATAGAAGACATTAAGGAAGCATTTGTCACTCTCTTTAGTAAGTCTATGATCTTGGAATAGAAACTCAGTGCTTGAAAACTTGCCGCCATGTCCTTGGCCACACTTAACATCATCCCCGCTAACTACAGTCCTTCAGTTTTTGCAACAGATAGATTTAAAGTTTGGGAATGGCCTTTACAGCGAATGGTTGAATTTGGCCAATCTCTCCAACCACCAAAAGGAGTTTACTTCATGGTTTTAAGCCTTCGGGATGTTAGGAAAAGGGAATGTTCAAGAAATAGAATTAATTTAGGGTTTTTCTTTCCCAGCACAAGTCCTGACTCCTCTCATGGGCACCCTCCCCCGCCACCCCCAGCCCCCCATCCTGCTCCCCATTTCTCTGTAAGAGGACCACTATCGCCGAGCCTACTTCATTTACCTTTCACAATCACTTTGACGTCAGAAGGTATCAAAAAGTGTTTACAGACTGCACATTTCTCAAAAAAATAAATCAAAATAAAAAGCACATAGAACCTGTCTTTAAAAGGAAAAGAAAATTACAATTCATTTTCTGTCTTTAGACACCATTCGCCCAACAACTGCTACATGCAATTCAAGTTTTTGAACAGGTGTGGGATGGGGCTGGATACGGAATTTCGATTGCTATTATTACTGATTATTTTTAAAGATTGGGGGGGGGCGGGAAACTCTGCGAAGTGCAAAAGAAAAGTCCTGTGCCTGGTTGGGGTTTTCTTTTTTAGCATCATTATATCATCATCATTTTTTTTTTTAATCAGGACTGCGATAAACGGAATACCTGCCAATCATCTTGTCTCGCTGGGTTGGTGTTTGACTGGCAGCTTCCCTTGTTCAGAGCGCCTTCGGGCTGTGCCACATTTGGATCTCTCTCTCTCTCTCTCTCTCTCTCACTCTCTCTCTCTCTCCCTCTCTCACTCAGCTGCCTCTTTAGACAAGGGTTGCATGTTGATCAAGAAGCCTCCGTCCTCTGCCATCTCCACGCAGCCTGGGATCAGGACCCTGTGCCCTCGCTGCCCAAAGTCTGCGACGCGCCAACGCTCTCTCCGAATCCCTCTTCCTCTTCTCCGTGCATGTGTGTGCGGTTTTTTGTTTTGTTTTGTTTTGTTTCATAGGGTTTTTTGTTGTTGTTTTTGTTTTGTTTTCCTTCTACCCCTCCTCTCCCTGTCTCTGTTTTGCTCCGTGTTGTCCGTTCAGTGGGGTGCGGTTTATGTCTTTAATCGTCTGAGGTCACGTCTATTTCCTCGGGACTCGCCTGCTTGGTGGCGATCCTCCACCGGTTAATATGGTGCGTCCCTTTTTTCTTTTGTTGCGAATCTGAGCCTTCTTCCTCCAGCTTCTGTCTTTTGAACTTCGTCCTTCGGTTCTGAAACCATACTTTTACCTGTGGCCGAGAGGCAGATGGGGCACGTTAGTTCCTCCACAGCGCCCTCCTCCCGCTCCCTCCTGTGAGCGCGCCTGCGAAAGCCCAGTCCCCCAGCTGTGCATCCAAAGGGTGGGCCTCCCCAAGGCCTCCCTTCTGGGAGCCGAGCCCTTACTGCTGTCAGCTAGGAAGCCTGGCTTTCGTACCCTTTGGGGCCCTGGCAGGGTGCTTCCTCGGGGCCAGGTGGCCCAGGGTGCACAGGGCCCCTGCTCCCTTGCCTTGGAGGGGACTCCCACCTCCTGCTGGGAAGCCAAAGTCTTACAAACCCTGGGAAACCCCTACAACAATAATAAGCAAGGTAAAATAAAAAGAGACAGGTCCCTGACTCCCTGTACCTAGCCAGTGCAGGGAAGACCTCGTTCCCTGCCGCAGCAGCTTTCTTGTGCAAGGCCCAATGTGCTTCCTATTTTGCCTGTTTCCGCAGCATTGCCTAAATATAGCGCCTCCTCTGCAAGGCCTCGGCCTGGGGTAGGCAGTCAGGATTTGCCTGAGCTTCCTCTTCCTTGCCCAGGACTCTTGCAGGTGAGCAGGAGTTGGGGGGTGCAGGAGTACTGGAAGAAGGCGAGGGGATGGTGGGATGCAGAGGCCTGGGGACCAACCCAGCTGTACATTTCCAGCTAGGAAAAGACGCTCAAAAGTGAAAGCTTCTGAAAGACCTTTGGATAAAGAGGAAGTGAGAGAGAAACTAAGAAAGAGGAGAGGAGAGGAGAGAAGAGATGGAGCACCCTCATCCCTCCCTTCCCCCCCCCATCACCCCCAGGACCCACCAGGCCCAGGCTCCCACTCTGGTCACATCACTTCCCAGCAGAGTGGGGCTGGTGGCCTCATCTCCCCAGAGCAGCTGCTAAAGGTCTGGGGAGCAATGATGTGGGGCTGCGCTGCAATCCCCATCACCCCCTGGGAGAGCTGGGCAGCGAGTCCCCACTCAGCCACCAGAGGAGACACCAACGTTGTTGTCCCACCTTCCCACCAGTGTGGTACAGTGAGGGAAAAGCGGGTGACTGCACCTCCCCTGCCCCCAGGCCGTCCAGTCCCCAAAGCAGCAAGCAGCCCAGGCCCCTGAAGCCCTCGCCACTCCCTCCTTTTAGAAGGCCGGCCCAGGTCCCGGCTTGCTCTCCCCAATGCCCCAGTCCCCCAAAGTGCCCCATGAAAAAGCCGAGCTGGAACAAGGCTGAGTTTAATTTGCTTTGAGTTTGCTAATTGAGGGGGAGGACGGTTCATTTCTCCCCGGCGCTCGCCCAAGGCGCGCGTCGGTGCGCTCCGGGCTTGACACGCACACAAAGACTCCAGGCAGCGTGGGCAGCGAGGCGGACAAAGACCACCGCGGCCTCGGCTATCCAGGAGAAATCAGCCGGGCCGCGCCTTGTGCCGGGCCCCGCACCAACCCGCGAGGCCCTCCTCGGTTTTGTCCGGGGGGACGTTTTAAAACAAAAGCCTCGACCTCTTTACGCCTCCCAGGAAAAGTGTTACAACTTAATCTGCCCCAAAACGTTACTGTTTGTCGGGAACTTTGACCCCGCCCTGCAGCTCCACGTACAGTAGCGCCTACTGTAGCCCTAAGCCCCCTCCCCGACCCCAGCAGGCCAGAGCCAGGCCCGCCTCCGAGCCCCCTGGCGCCGCAAGGATCTGTCCCCCGAGGCAGCCCTTCTCCACAGCCTTCAGCTCTGTTTCGTTGATTTAGGGACGCACCTAGGATGTCTGGCCTCTGCCTTCTGATTCTCTGATCCCCTCAAGGGGAGAAACCGGAGCCGCCGGTGTGAACCTTGGGTCTGCAGTGGCACAAAACCCGCGCTTAACCCACTCGGAGACACCTCCAGATTTGAACCTCATGCATCCACTCCGCCACCGCCCCTCACCTCCTGCCTCTCCTTCTTCCAGTACTCAGCCGAGTCCCCAGACTTTAACTGAAAGTGTCACCAAAAGTGCACAGGTGCCTTAGCCAGGAACTGTAAGTCATGCCCAGTGGACAGAAGGAGCTACTCCGCCTGTCTCCCCAGAGCCTGGGGTAGGTCGGCTCCTGCAGTCCCTTGCTGGAGCCCAGGGAAGCCAGGCGCCTCCAAACTTCTACATTATGAACTCCAGCGTGGAGCCAGCTCCCCGGCTCTTCGCCAAAGGCCCTCTCCGAGCTCCGCACTTGTGTGCTAGCTGCGTGGGGCCAGAGTTGTGGGCTGGGTTCGCAGGGTGCACGCCTCGCTCACCTGAGTTTCCGTGAGGCTGAGGCTGTGCGCCAGCTGCTTCCTCTCGGCGCCCACCACGTAGTGGTTCTTCTCGAAGGCGTGTTCCAGCCTCAGAAGCTGGGACGGGGAAAAGGCGGTTCGGATCCGCTTCGGCTTTCGGGCCAGCGCGTTGTGCAAAAGGAAGCTCTCCGGGCTTGTGTCGTTCCCTGCCGGGGACATAGCAGAAGTCCCGTTAGAGGGGGCCGTCCTGGCCCGGGCCTCGCGCTTCTCCCGAGCCGGGCTGGTGGGGCACAGCGCTCGTGGCCTTCGCGCAGCCGATGCGACACGGCCCGTGGGGACCCGGGGGTGCGGGAGGAGGACGACGGCCCAGCCTCCCTGCGCGGAACACCGAGCCTCTACCTGTGCGGCACCCACCCAGCAGCTGCCTGGCGGGCCAAGTCCCCAGGCTCCTGACCTCCGCGGGCTTTGCAGCCGCCCTGGCGCCACGGTCCTCACCACCTCGGTGCCGCGCTCTCCAGGCAGAGGAGGGGCAGCAGATCCAGGCCCGAAACTTTCTCCTCTTTCTAACCCCGGGGAACTTTAACCCTTGGGTGGGGTGGGGGGTGGCCCGCTATCCAGAGTTTTCTCGGGGACTTAATTTTAAATTATTTAAGGCTCTTCCCCTCCAGGAAAGTGCAGCAACCGGGCGCGTGCTTGCGGCCCGGCCGGGACCGAAATTTCGCCGGCGGGTGCGCGGGTTTGCCGGGGCCACCGCGGCCCGAGGACCCGGCTTCCTCACTGCCCCGCTCCAGAGAACTAGCAGACGCGAGCGAAGGGATCGGAACCCGGGGCTGCCGAGCCGCGGGCGCCCTATGGGACTGTCCGCGGTCCCAGAAGATCCCGGCTACTTCGGGCCTGCTGGGGGCACCAAGAGCGAAGCCGGCAGAGAAGGAGGAGAGGAGCCAGAAACTTTGTGGGCAGAGCTAGAGTAGTTTCGGGTTCACTCTGGAGGGTGGCTAATCGATTCGCTAAAAACCCAAAGAAAAACAAACGGACAGTTTAGGCGAGAAGGGAGGCAAATCCGGCCCCAAAATTAGGATGAAAGGTCGTTTTTGTTTTTGTTTTGTTTTGTTTGTAATTGGGGGGTGGAAGTGGCATCTCCCGGATTCTAGGCTCTGGCAGGAACGCAAAGGGTTAATGGATGGACCAGCCACGGAGTATTGATCGGCTGTCGCGGGGAGGAAGGTCTCTTCCCGGTGCTCCGACCGCTAAACTAATTACTCTTCCCCTTTTCTGGAGTTTTAACTTTTCTCCTACCTCCACCCAGAGAAAGAATAAATAAAATTTAAAAAAAATAGCAGGAAGGGAAAACACCCAAAGAGATCTTTTTTGTCCAGCCCGTCTCCCGATCCGGTTCGTTTCTTTTAAAACAAAAACAAAATCAGAAACAAAACCCAGAGCGAACCCGCCTCCCCGCCGCGGGCGCCCCGCGCCGCGTTCGAGCCGCCGAGGTCACTACCCGCGAGGGTTCCAGGGCCCTCCCCGGGCCGACAAAAAAAAGGGGGGAAGAACCCCCTTAGACTTCGCCCTGTGGGCGCGGGGGTCTCCTCGCCGCCCGAAGAGGGTCGGAAGCCGAGAAGTCGCAGGGCTGGGCTCGAAGGCGCGAGGAGTGGGTGACAAACTGGGTCTTGCGCAGGCGACGGCGAACCTGGCGGCCGGGCCGTGGCCGTGCGCCCTCGGCGCGAGGGCAGCCCGGGCGCCGCGGAGGAGGCGGAGAGCCTGGGTGCCCCGCGGGCTCCGGGACTGCGCGGAGGCCGGCGCTCCGGGAAGGCTGCCCAGCCTGTCCCCAACGCGAGGGCGCCCCGGGGACAGCTCCTCCGTCTGCGCCCCCTCTCTAAGGGGTCCAGCGGCCCCAGGCCGGCCCCCCAGCGCGGCCGCAGCTCCGGAGACCGCGGCAGGCGCACCGGGCCCGGCCCCTCGCCGCCCAGCTCCCGCACCGGGGCGCGCGGGCCCGCAAGCTGCAGGCACCTCCTCCCAGGCCTTGCCAAGCGCCCACCCGGCGCAGGCCGAGGGCAGCGCAGGACGCGGCGCGCTGCAGCCCCGCGACGTGGCACGTACCTTGGAAGCGATGGCCCAGATACCGGTAGCGGTGGATGAGCCAGGGGTAGAAGGTGGACGGGTCCCGCTGCTGCGAGGCGAAGAGGGGGTGTGGCGAGTGCGAGGAGGGCAGGGGGTGGGCGGCCAGGGCGTGCGGCGGCGGCACCGGGTGCACGGGCACCGCGGGGTTGGGCGGGTGCGAGACCGCCTCGGCGAACACCAAGTCCGGGTTGGAGTAGACGCCCCTGCCGGCGGCGGCGGCGGCGGCGGCCGAGTGGAAGCCGTTGAGGAACGGGTTTATGGGGCTGGAGTTGGCGTAGCTGAGCGCCGCGGGACGGATGGGGTCCTCGGAGCGCGAGGCGGGCAGGGGACTGTCCTTGGCCACCAGCGACTCGATGGTGAAGCAGCGCTTGGGCGCCGGCTGGAACATGCTGCGCCGAGGAGCGGGCGCCCGAGGCTCCCGGCTCCCGGCGACCGCGGCGCGCTGCCTCCGCCGCCCGCTGCCCGCGGCGAGCACGGACGGGAATTGGGGACTTGTTTGTTTGGGGTGGGGGTGGGGGGAGGAAAGGAAGAAAGAAAGGAAAGGAAAAGGAAAGGAGGGGGGAGGGGGGAGGGAGAGGAGGCAACGCCGAGGATCCCGAGAATCTTGCACCAAACGCGCCCAACCTGGAGAGAGGGGGGAAAAAAATCCTTCCAGAAGAATTTGCAGGCGCGGATTGGGGTAATTTTTTTTTTTTTTTTTTTTTTTTTTTTGGCGAGATGGCGTGGGGGGATCGGAGTTACAGGCAGGGAGGAGGGGGGGGAAAGTTTCTCGGGGGAGGCAAAAAAAAAAGTTTTCTCTCCTCTGCAAAAGGCGGGCAGGGCGCCCTAAGTCCAAGGACAATCCATGGAAGTGTTCGCTTCTTCACAAGTTGTGCAAACGATTTGTTAGTTCATGAGCCTAATTAGTGCGGGGATCACATAAACAGCTTCCTCCGAAGCCTGGTAAATGGCTTGATGATTGGTCGCTATTACTCGCCCTGAGGTGGAAGGGGGGAGACTCTTTAAAGTGCGTCAGAGGGAGGCGAGCGCCTGGGAACCCGGAGGCCTGGATCCCGGCCGAGAGTGGAACGGAGTCGGCGCCGCGGCCTCGGCCGAGCTCCCGCGCCCGCCAGGCCGCCCGCTCGCCGCGCCTTCGCCCCGCGCTCCTGGCCCCGCGCTCCGCGGCGCCCGCTGCGGCTTCGCCTCCTCCTCTTTCGCCTCCTCCTCTTCCTCCGGCCTCCTCTCCTCCTTCTCCTCCTCCTCCTCCTCCTCTTCCTCCTTCTCCTCCTCCTCCTCTCCTTCCTCCTCCTCTTTCCCCACCTCCTCCCCCTCTGCCACCGCCTCCTCCTTCGCCACCACCACTCCCTCCGGGGCACCCCGGTCCCTGCAGAGTCCCCGGCCCGCGCCGCCTCTGCCGCGGCCCCCTGGATCCCGAGCCGGTGGGACGCACGGACGCACGGACGGACCCGCGGGTCCCTGCGCCCAGCTCTCGGCCGCCGCCCCCCGCGGCCCCGCGTCGGGGAAGCGGGGCTCGCCCCCGGAGCCCCGCGAGGGTAAGCAAGGCAGGGGAGGATTCCGGGCGAGGGCTAACGGGGCCGCTCGGCTTCCCCAGTCCCCACCCCCCGGCAGAACGCGGGGCGGTTTCCCAGGTGAGGAGGGCGCCCGGGCTCGGGGGTGGGGGCGGAGGGGGTCCTGCAACCGCGCCTAGCCTTGGGGTCCCAGGGTCGCCGCGTCCGCGATCCTCCACCGGGTTCCTTCGTTTGCAACTTGAGACACGAGTCAGCGACCCTGCCGGGGGGACGCGCTTCCCACCGGCCCCACGGGCTCCCGGCTTCTTTCTCTCTGGGAGGGTGCTCCCCTCCTTCCCCCAAACTGTTCCTTTCTGTAATATGTGGGACCAAGGGGTCCAAGGTCAGGGGAAAGACGGATGTGGTGTTACTCTTATCGTTACGCTGTCGGTATCACTTGCGTTAGTTTTGGCATTATTATTATTGCTGCTGCTGTTGCTGTTGTTGTTGTTTTATTATTATTATTATTATTATTTCTATTATTATTCCGCCATCTGTCGTCCCAGGGGCGGGTTGCTGAGCAGGGCTTGCAGCTAGGGACTGCAGATCGCGTCTCCGGTCCCGGGCCGTGTCCGCATTTTCGAGCTCGCCTTCGGTTTTGGGATGATTTTAGGGCCGAGTTCCCTCGTCCCCATTGGCTCGCGCCGCGGCATAATTATGATCACATCCCCCAGGCTGCTGGCGCTGCTCTCTGTTTATTGGTGGTTAAAGATCTATTATCTATTCATCAGCCGCTTCTTTTTTTTTTCCTTTTTTTTTTTCTTCTTGCCAATTGCATTCTTCCTAAGTGAAGTACCAGCAGGTATTTTGCACGTTTACAATTAATGAGGGAAAAAATCCGGCATCCTTTAAATCTATCACTTAGAGGTCCGTGCCATTTCTCTTAAGGAGGAAGAAATGCCAGTGTTTGGTGACTAGGTTGCCGTGAGACCCAGGAAAAGTCGATTTGGGAGGGGGAAGAAGAGCAAAGTCCTGAGAGGGAGATGGCTACCACCACCAGCTTCATCAGTGGAGGGTCTGGGTCTTTGCACTTAGCCCCCTGCTTGCCCAACCACCCATCTCCCTGCCCTGGGATCTCCCTTGACCCTCTCTGGTTTCATCTGATGTATTTTTATGTTCACATCAATCTCTTGACTTCTTTATTCCAGGCATAATTTGTTTCGGGGTAGGGAGGGAAAACCCTTTAGGAAAACTCTCCAGGCAACAGAAGTTAGAAGTGTGTTTTCTGGGGTTGTCTGGGCACCTGACCTTAACTAGCAGAGATCATCTGCCGCACTCCCCACCACCACCACCAATTTTCCCAGAGCATGCACACATGCACACATTCACACACAAGACAGGTGTGGGCCTTGGCTTTGCCCTCATGCCCTGAGAAACCTGACCCTGTCTCAGACTTCAGACCTCTGACGCCAGCTCTGGGCTGGGGTGGTGGCTGGGTTTTCACCCTTACCAGGTTCCTGTGGTTTTGCTTCGCAGCATCCCCCTATCCTTTTCCCCAGGCCCAAGGATGCAGGGTGTTCAGTCCAGCCTCTTGTAATGGGGTACATTTGGAGATGTACCTGCCTGCCTGTGGCGTGAACCACCGACCTCCTCCAGAAATATCCTCTCCTCCAGAAATATCGTCTCCAGTTCAGAAATCTCTCCCTCAGTTAAGCTGTAGGGACACAAACCCCACCATGCCCAGGCCAGCAGGGAACCTGAAGCCACCTGAAAAGGCAGTTGGCTCTTGCTAGCCAGAAGCCTGGGGGTGGAGGGTAGAGGTCAGCCCTCCATTTCTAAAGCCAGAAAAGGACACCCAATTTAGGTGGGCTTACATCATGGATCCTGGAACCAGGGGGAAAGGTCCTCCTTCTCCTGGGCAGGCTCTCCAGGAAAGACGAGGGTCCGAACTAGGGGCACTTAGAAGCCCTGCCCTGGCTGCAGGGTGGGGAATGACAATTTATTCCACAGTATTCGTGATCTTGGCTAGGGGCATGAGAGTAGATGACCTTGAGGGCAGATGGGTTCCAGTTAGTGTCTGGGAGGTGGAGTGAGGCCGCAGTGGCGTGTGAAACGTAGGGCGTTTGACCTTTTTTAAAAGTCAGAGGCTAGGCGCTCAAGTATTGGTGGTACTCCCTTAAACTCTTTCCTACCTTTGGCTAGAAGCAACCAGAGTGCCGAAGGGAGTGAACCACAGTCTGGAGCCCAGACCCCTCCTCTTCCTGCCGCCGGAGGCAGGAACGTTTAGCCCTGGGGCAAAGGGCCCAGATTGCTTGGAGCCTCCTCTCTGGTCACGGTCACGCAATATCCTCTGCAGGCCACCCGCCTCTTGCAAAGTGCCCAGAGATTTGCCTCAGGGTCTCTTGTGGCGGCAGGTGGGCAAGGGTGGAGGAGCAGCAGGGTCCGTTTCCTCTGGCCCAAGTGCTGGGGGCCCCAAGTCTCACTCAGACCCACAGGAGGGACAAATGAGTTTGAGCCTCGTAGAAGCCGGGGAAGCCAGATAATCTATGCTAATTCATGCGGCCAGAGACCTGAGGAACTCGGGAAGGTTCGAAAGGCGGCCCGACATACAGGAGAATTAACGAGGACAGTAACTCATTAACCAAGACCAGTGGGAGAGGCTCAACAGGGCACTGGACACTCTGATCTGGACTCGGACCCTGGGCCAACTCTACCCCTGCTCCTTGCACCGCGGCTGCCACTTACTTTCCTCGAGCCTTAGGCCTTTGCAGAATCCGGCCCCTCTTTGTTCCCTAGCTGCCCTAGCAGGATGGGGGTTTGGTGAGGTATTGGAGTATGCAGTGAGCCATGAGGGGATTTCTGAGGCTCCCTCTTAGGGCAAGGGGCTCTTTTTCCTACATGCCCCAAACCACCTCAAGTGGGACTCTGTAGATTCAGGAATCTCCACTAAACAGGCAGTGGGACTAAGAGACACAAGATGAAGGTTCGAATCTGAGATGTGTCACTTACTGTCTGATGAGGGATCTGGGGCAGACACCCAACCTCTCCCGACCTCCATCTTGTCATCTGTAAAAATATGGCCAATGCTGCCCCCAAGACAGTGGAGCCTAGAAGTCAGGCTTGTTTTGAAGAGTGATAGAACCCTTCTATTTCTTGATGATGGTGGCAATTACAACTCTAGGAGCATTTTCCAAAACTCATAGAGCTCTACACCATAAAGGGTGAATTTCACTAGATGTTAGACCTTAATGAATCTGCCCCACCCCAAAACAGCAGTCAGATCTGGGTGACCTTGAGCAAATTACCTGACCTCTCCGTGCCTTTCTCTCCTGTGAACTGGAGATAAATAATAGTATCTTGGCCCTTGGGGTTGTTTAAGGAGATAAGCCAAGCAAAGTGCTTAGGCTGTGATTAGCACATCATGAGCTGTAATAAAAGTTAGCTCCTGTTCCTGCGTTGCTGTTATTATTACCTGCCATCTCCAGGGCTTGTTCCTGGGCTTCAAAACTGAACAATATAGTTGTGCAAGCATAAGCCATTGCTGGTCTCACACTCTTGCCACTAGCTTCTCCATGCTCCCCCAAAAGGCCAAGGACTTCCCTGGGCTGGTGCTGAGGTGAGAGAAGCCTGGATTCCTGGCTAGTGGGAGGTATCAAAGGGCAGAAATGTGTGTGTGTGTGTGTGTGTGTGGAGAGGGGAATCTCCCACAGCTCTCTGCCCTGAGTTTCCTCCCTGGGGTGTATTCACCGCCTCCTGCAATTCAGGATAGACGCCCAGGTGCTGCCTGGGATCACTACATTTGCGACCACCTTCTCGAGGAGTCTCGGTTGGTTTTCTTATCCGTGAACAGGAGATAGCATTATCCTAACAGTTGTTGAGGGGTATGTGAGCTAATGTTTGGCGTAGTCACCGTTCGTCAAATATTATTGTTAGGTCATGGCTTGGGGTGGTCCAGCCGGCCTCGTGCACCCCGCGATGTCCAGGGCCCTCCCTGGGAGCCGGTCGGGGGTCCGTGAGCCCTCCAGGAAGCATGAACGTCGGCGAAGGGTGAGCCCCTTCCCCGGAGAGCCCCTTCCCGGGCCCAACACAAGCAAAAGGTACCTGGGGATGGTCAGGGCCTCGGGCTCCGTTAACAACTCCTCCCACCCACCGTGATTCCCAGTAACCCGGCCTCTTCGAACGCGCAGGGAGAGGGTGGGAAGACGAAAAGAATTCATACCTTTAAAAACATGTTTTTTAAAAATTGTTATTAGAGCAAAATCCCTCCCTGGCGTCCTCCCCAGGCTGCTCCCTGGGCCGGGATCCGCGTGCGCGCAGCGGCGCCTAGTGGCGAGGGCCGGAGCGGGCTGCATAGCCGCGGCGCCCTGAGCCCCGCGCGCCCTGGGGAGTGCTGGGGTGCGCCCCACTGCCAAGCTCCTGCGGGGCCCGCCATCAGGGCCGGGAGAGGCGGTCTATGGAGGCTCACTGACTACACAGTAGACAGGACGACGTGGAAATGGGTCCCTCCTCCCTCCATCAGCTCCAGCTCTTGCAATCTCAGCTCCTGGAGGAGTCGGGCTTCTTTCCGAAGAGTGCAAGGAAGGGGGAACGGGTTCAGTTCTCAAAAGGACCAGGAGGGCCGTGATCACCTGGGCCAGGGCGATGGCCAACTACTGCGCAAATGCACCCACAAACCCGTGCCTGAGGTCCCAGATCCCGCTGCCCAACTGCGGTGGTTCAGAGAATGGACCCCTGTTCCCCAGCGCTGGCCCCACGCGCGGTGGAGTCGGAGGAGCTAGGGGCGCGGGGCGCGGCTCTTCCGGCTTCGCGCCCCCTCGTGGGCGGCCAATGATCGCTCGAGACTGGGGTCCTGGTGATTATAGCCCAGGCGGCGATTGGTCATCAGACGAAATTAGGTGGCCCCGCCGGCGCGGGCCGGGTGACAGGCTCCTTCTTCTTGGAGCCCGCGGACCTCCTCTTGTCTCCGGGGCAGGCTAGCCTCTCCGGTGAGGTGAAGCCGTGGCATCCTCGCGGGGGTCTCTGGAAATGCGAGAGGCACTCCCCAGGTAACTGTTCAATGCGTCCACCTGGGGGCCAAGCCCTCACCGCAGTGTCTGGACCCTGGCCTCGGCCTCTGCTGTCCCGGGCGACTGCAGGAAACTGGTGCTGCCCTTCTCTGGATGTTAGCAGGGGCTTGTGAACCCCTGGGGCTCCAGAGATCTATCCAATTTTAGATCTAACATTTCACAGCCAGGAACTCCGCACTGGTTGGAGCTACAGGCAGGACCTGACCCTAGAGATTTACCTCACTCATCAATCCCTCAACACACAGGCTGTCTGGACTCACTACTGAAAGCAAAGAAACAGAATCAGAGGAGATGCCGGTCTCTGTCTCCCTCAGCTGCCTTCAAATGAGTCTAAGGCCAAGCAAAGAAGCGTGAGGGACAGACTTATGGACACAGACTGGCAAGCGGGGGTTAGGAACCACTGGCCTTGCTCTAGGGACTGCTCCGCAGGGGTGGAGATAGTCCTGTCTCTCCTGCACTGCCCCCTCCCTGTGTAGATAGAGTTGTCACACTCCCCTCCTCCCACCCCTATAACTATGTCTCTTTTGGGACTCAAGGGCACCAACTGTTGCCAGGTGCTCCAGGAAACTGGACAAGATGTCCAAAAGGCCACGGGGCCAGCATGGAAGGTGGGGGACACACCTTCTAACTCCTCTACTGCCTTCTTTGGCATCTTTTGCTTTGAGACTCTGCTCTTGCCACCTGTGACCGACCTCGTAAATTGGGGTTCGGTCCTTTTAGGAGCTCCTTGAGATTGTCAGCACTAAGGAACCATCAGACCTGGGGATGGCTTCTGAAACACTGGAGCCCCACCAGACCCTCTTTCAGGAATTTGTGTCTTCTCTCGGTATCTCTCCACTTTTTTTGGACTCTAGGGGCCTGCGGTAGGGCTGAGAAAGGGATCCTGCCATTTGAGGAAAGAGGTAGACTGGAACCTTTCTCTTGAAGGCTGCAGCTCTCCTTGAAACCTGGAGGGGATGCCTGGAAGGTTTAGAAGTTGTAGCATTTAAAAGCCCGTTTTCTCACATTGGTAATCTCAGTGAACTTCAGAATCTGATGTGGAAGGAGCCATAATACCCGTTTTCCAGATAAGAAAACTGAGGCTCAGCGCAGCTCTGGTGGCTCAGCGGTTTAGCACTACCTTCAGCCCAGGGTGTGATCCGGAGGTCCCTGGATCGAGTCCCACATCAGGCTCCCTGCATGGAGCCTGCTTCTCCCTCTGCCTGTGTGTGTCTCTCTCTCTGTGTCTCTTATAAATAAATAAAATCTTTAAAAAAAAAAAGAAAGAAAGAAAGAAAAGAAAACTGAGGCTCAAAGAGGTGACACAAAGCATTCTCACCTCCTAGCCGACCATGCTGTGGCCCTTCCAAGAGGGGCCCTGGGACCGACCCGTCCACCCCCACCCCCCAGTGTTGCCAGACACCTACATTCAAGCCAATGAGAAAAGAAAGCGAAGAGCCCCACCCCCACCCCCGCTGGCAGACCGGGGGCGCCCCAACCGTGGCGGCAGGGAGGTTCATCCAGGCTCCAGTTGGCGGAACTCTGGCGCCTGCCTGGAAGCCACTTGCCCACCGTTGTCATCCAGGCCACCTTTTCAGGCCTCGCCCCCACACCCTCTTTCTCTTTCCCTGGTCCCTTCCGGCGATCCAAGCTCAGGGCCGACATCCGCCTCACTGCAGCCGGGGAGCCGGCGAGCTGTCAGGGCAACGCTGGTGGCCCGGCGGCGGCGGAGACTCCGTGCGCCCCGCACCCTGGGGTGGCTCTCGTGGGGGACTCGGAGAGGCCCTGCGCCTACAGAGCAGCGCCTGCGGTCGGAAAGGGCAGAGCGTGGTCCTAGCTCCCCTCCCAGGCAGCAGGGCGGCCTGAAGGCCCCTCATCCAGCTACCCCTGCCTCCCTAGCTCCTCCGGCGAGCGCGGACCCGGCTAGGGGACAGAAGAGTGCCCAGGGACAGGGAGCTTCCGAGGAGGCCCGCAGAGACGGCCTCCCCCCACCCAGCCCGGGTCCTGATGAGACCCACTCCTGGAGCCTGGGCCCCCGCGGCCTTTAATTACAGGCGGCGGCCAGGCTGCCCCCAGGACTGGTGGGAGGGAGCCCCTCCAGCTGGGGCCCCGCAGCTGCACCCCTGCCCACCACATTCACATTCCGGGACTCCTAGCGCCCGGGGGTTGGACGCATCGGGCCCGGCTCCCCCGTTTGCGTCCGCTCCGCGTCCGAGCGCGGGGACCGGCTGTGCGCCCAGCATCCGCGCCGCCGGGTGGCCAGCCAGCCCCTGGCGGCAGGCGGAGTGGCGCCCGAGGGGACCTCCGGGGCGGGCTCCGGGGCCTCCGCGCGGGGTCCGCCCGTCTGCCCCACCCGGGCGGGGACGGGGAGAGGCCGGAGCGCAGCCGCCCTCCGCTTAGCCGGCCGCCCGCGGCTCGCCGGGAGCAGCGCAACAAAGGGTGGCATCGCGGCGGCGCGGGCAGGGACCTCATTGGTTCAATATTAGCTTTTCATTCCAGTCTATTGTGCCCATCTGAGATAATATTGACTCTGAGGTGAGAGCCCACAGACGACAGAGCTTGCCTGACGCTCCGCGGCAGGGCGCTCGAAGGGAAGAGAATCAGAAATGGAAAGTTAAAGGGACGGCAAACAGAAGCCGCCGGCGCCGCGGCGCGCCCCGGGACGGAGGACAAGCCCGCAGCCGGGCGCTCTCCGCGGCGCGCCCCGGGCCTCCGACCCCGGAGCCGGGGTTCGGGAGGCCGCGCCTGGGGCCCGGCCCGCCCTGGGGAGAGCGCTGCGCCTTCCCACCAGAACCACCCTCGCTTAGCACACGCTCCCACCTCCCAGACGCTGGATTTTGAGGTGCCGCCTCTAGGTAACTGGAGAAAAACTGGCTCCCATTCACACGGCTTTGGCTTGCCAGGAAGCCAACGTCGGCCTGTAAGATATTTTCCCCTTTTAAAAGATGTAACTCTTCAGGGTAAACTTCTCTGTCAAAGCGTTTCTCCTATTTCTCCGGCATGAGAAGAGTAAACACTCGCAGCAATTATCATTAAGCTGCATTACTTGGAAGTGCGCGGTTAATATCAAATTTCTAACTGTGCGTTTTGCTTTGCTTTGAATCGTCTCCTTGCAGCCCATCCACGGGTTTCTTAGCTGCCTTTCTGACCGCAGCTTTAAAGGGCCTCCGAAACGTCAAGTCTTGCATATAAAGATTCGTTTCAATTTCCAAATTGCCTCTAAATGCCGACATTCGAAAATGGCACTTTAAGTTCTTACGTGTCTGAGACAGAACACTTAGGTTGACGCTGGGGGGACCGAATGCCAAGTGCTCAGGGCTTTCAGGCGACGTAAGGAAGGATGCCCTAGGGTCTCATTTACGAAATTTGTGTCGCCCCACCCCCCTCATTGGAGACTGACCTCTATAAGAGATAATCTGTTAACTCCATTACTCCAATAAGGAGCTAGTCATCTGAAATCTTTATGTCCACCCCAAGACACGTGGGCTGGTGGGGAACTGGGATGCGGCAAAGACTGGGGCTGGTGCCACCAGCATCCAGAACCATTGTACACCTGCCTCCTTCTCAGGCTTCCTGGGGGCTCTGGGATATTTCAGAGGAGGACATTCTGTTTAATCTATGTGACCCATCATGTATTACATTGTATCTGGTCCGTTTGGATTATGCATCATTCCTATTATTATATATAATATATAAATCATGTGCTATATATTACATATTATTTAACATAACATGGATTATATGGTTTCATCATATTACATGCTGTTTGACGTATATTTAACATCTAGTTCTTATGTTACATTATATTACTTATTAACGTGTGTTTAATTACACAGTATGTATTGTATGCTGTATACAGTTCTGGATGTATAGGCACATATACATACATTTATTATATATGTGTCGTGTGTGCAAAAAGTACTTGGGGGAGCCTTATAATCTCCCTGAAAGCGTATATTTGATTGTTTAATGCAACGTTACAGAGTTCTGATCGAAACCACCTTGACGCCAGCTCTGTCTTTATGACAAATACCCGGGGGTCCAATTTTGGCCCTGGGGACGGGAGGGAGGACGGTCCCTCTCTGGAGCGCGCTTTTCCAAACGCCCCGTTCCCCCGGGGGACGGAGGAGACTGACGTTCTGGACCTTGCATTTGCGTGGCGGTGGCTGTTTTGGTTTTGAGAGAGGCCGTTTAGAGGCTCGGACGGTCCCTAACCTGATGTCATGAATTAAAAATGAATTTGGGGAGTGCGGCAGATGCTCCGCCGAGGCCTGGCGGAGGTTCGGGGCTGCAGACGCCGCAGCGGCGGGCTCGGGCCTCGCGGGGGGTGCGGCGGCGCGGGGCGCTCTGGCTCCGGCGGGTCCCGGCCTCGGCCGCCTGCGGGCCGCCGCCCTCCGGGGCCCGCGCTCCGAGCAGCTGCCCGGGGCCCGAGCGCCCGCCCGGCCGGTGCTGCCCGCGGCCGCCCGCTTCTTCTAGGGGCCGGGGTGAGCGGGAGTCGCCAGCTCCCGCAGGACGGCGGCGGCGGCGTGGGCCGGGGACAACCGGGTCGGGCATCTCACAGGTCGCACGCGTGCGCCCCTGGAAGAGGCAGGAACCGCACCCGAGCCCCCACGTCGTGGTGGGAGGGGGCGCGGACAGAAAGGAAAGGAAGAGACTGTGGAAGCCAGGTATGGCCAAGACAGCTTCAGACCTGAGAAACGCCCGAACTTTCCAGCTGGGGAAGCGGCAGGCGGCTCCTTCCACTCCCAGGCCTGGGAGTCCGGGAGAGGGGCTGGGTTGGGTTGGGGTGTGGGGGGAGCAAGAAGACCTAGCGGCCAGACGGAGGTTCCGAGGCTGCCAAGGTGCGTGGGCCATTTCTTAAAAAGAGCCCCCACCCCCACCCCCAATGGCTACCTGGTCTTGTGAAATAAAGCAGTGAAAGTTGTAATCACACACACACACACACACACACACACAGCTCACCAAGAGATTTGGGTTTCCCATTTCCAACAAAAACCTGAGCTCTGGGAGACCGAGCCCAACTCTGATCTGGGTCCAATCCCCAGCCTTCGGGAAAGATTTTGGTGGAAGTCACAGGGGTGGAAGATTGCAGGTTGGGGCCTCCCTGCTCGGTCCCTGGGGGGGCTCCTAGGACGAGCTGGGGACTGGGAGTGGGAGAAAGTCTTCATGTTGCTAAAAATAAAACAGCCGACCTTCCCCCTCCCCAGTGGTTGCAGTCTCCAGGCCTGGCTGCATGGCGAGGCGTCTGAACACGCAGGGGATGCCAAGCCTTCCAGATGAAGAGTGGATCACAGTGCCAACCATGTGGACGTGGATCTCCCCCAGATGGGCTTCAGCACATCTGGCCCATCTGTAGCATTTTCTCCATCCAGGTGATCCATCTTGCCTCTGCCCAGCGTGGTGGAAAACTTGATTCTCATTGTGTAAGCATGAGAGTTCCATATTTCTGCCCCTTGCTCTGAGCCCTGCTGACTGATTCAAGGGGCAGCTGCTCAGGTGTGCTGGGAACAAGATAGGGTCTATTTCATTGCTCATTTGCTGCGGGGGCATCTTGCATGAGAAAGTCCACTTCTATCACTGATGGCACCTGTATAGATGCTGTGCTACGCATCCATTACAAGGTTCTATCTTATCCAGTCTTCTCAGAAATTCATGGAAATATCAGTCTATTCCCACTCTCCAGATGTGAAAACTGAGACTTCAAAAGAAAGGGATTCACCCCCAAGATCACACACACACACACACACACACACACACACACAGTTAGTTAGTAAATGAAGGGGTTTGGATTCTAACCCAGGGCTGTGTGATTCCAACAATTTGTCCTCCTCCCCCTAGCCCCTGCATCCTAACATAATGCTCCTCTTCTCCCCAGTGAGGAAATCAGGATAACACTTTGTGAGAAAAGGGAGAACACTTTGCTCCGAGTCCCCCAGTAAGTGAATTATCACAAAATACAGATCCTAGATCCCACATTCTCTCCAGAGCATTTATTCCAGATCTGGAACAGACAAGAGAGATGGCATATGGGTAGCATATATGGCTTGCAGACAGCCTGCTCACACCTTGCTTCAGCCACCTTCCCACATGCCCAGCGAGGTGGATACTGCTGTTACTAGCCAGTTAGAGAGGCTCAGTGAAGTTGAACAACGTGTTCACTGCCCAGGCAGTTCACGCAGAGCCCTGGCACTGGCCCGGGCCAGCCCATTCCAAGCCTCCCAGCTCCGCACACCACATATGGGACCATTTAACCAACAGAGTCAGGCCTTGCATTCTGTTGTGAAATTGCTAGGTTGTTTTCTCTTTAAGTGTTCCTGCAAATATTATTTGGGGGATTCAAAACTTTCTCTTCATTTATGCCTCTCTTGTACTCATTCCTTCTCCATGTGTGTACCCGGCTGTGTCACAGAGCCATCAAAGAAACAAAACAGGGAATTGCTTCTTGCCTGTGTTCAATGATATTCAGAGATGACCATGTATAGATTTTACCTACACTTATATATTTTGCTCTATAATCATTTGCCCTATGCTCATCACTGAAGCTCAGATGTATCATAAAAATTCAAATTTACGTATGTGTGTATTTTTCATGATTTTAATGGAATTTTTAAACCTTGCTTTAGACAGTGTTTCCTATTTGCTAAGATCCAAAGGGAAGAGTTTAAAGGAGGAATCTTTTGGTCAACTGATTCCGTATCCAAAAGCATAACCAAGAATCCAGACAGGAAATTACTTGAGAGGTCTCTAACCTGGAGGGGATGTACCAAGTACCCTGCCACCAGGAAGAGCCTTGCCAGGGAATGGCATAAGCCTGCAGACAGCCAGGGCTCCATCTCCATGCCCATCTGAACCTCACTTCTGCACTTCTCCAGGAGCCATGTCCTTCCATTCCATGGAAGAGCTTTGTCTCATTATTTATTATAAAATTACATGAATATTTTCATACAAGAACAGAATGTGTGAAGAAGTAAATAAGAGCACTTGAATTTCCCCTAGCCAGAGGCCACCACTGTCAAACATTTGGGGATGTTAACTTTTGACACCTTGAAAAAGAAAAGAAATTTGATTATGTCTACACATTTTCATTATTGCTGTTCCAGTAAATAAAGAAAGAAAAGAAACACGCCATGTAGTTCTGTTTTTATGAAATGCATAACTGGATGTAGAAGTCAGAACAGTGGTTGCCTCTGGCAGAGGTCTGGGTACAAAGAGGCACAAGGAAACTTTGAGGGGTGTTAGATATGTCCTCTTTCTTGACTTGGGTGATGGTAACATGTATGTATATAATTGCCAGAACTCATTGAACTTAAGACTTGTGGACTTTACTATAGAATTTTATACCTCAATAAAGAAAAAAGAAAGAAAAGGAAGAATCTTGGGCAAATATCATAGCCAAAGACCAAGCTGGGGAGGTAAAGGAAAAAAAGCATAAGATGCTCAGCTAAGACATACCATACACAGAACCTGGACCTTTACAGAAAGGGATACCAGACTTGGCCCCATAAAGCAGCCGCCCCCAGCAGCCCCCTTTTGCAGGCCCACGGCTAAATCCAAGAGGACCGGATCCTTAACAGGGTAAGCAATCTTAAGATCTTGCTGGGACCCACCATCTACCAAACTCTCTCTTCTTTGATGCTGTTTCTCCTCCATGTTTGTAGTCAGGAACTGCATTTCCTGATAGAGGCCTGGTGTCCCTTGGATCCTAACAAGAATCTGTGCTGAGTCAGGAAGGAAGCTGGAAGGCCTAAAGTTTCAAATAGATTATGTTCCAAAAGTTTCTCTCTTCATCACTGTCTAGGACTCAGAATGTTGTCCCTCACAGCAACAGTGTTAAAAATGGTAAACAATAGTCAAGGTTTCAAGTTTCTCCACCCCTCAAAAATCTATTGGCTGCCTACTCCTAAGATAAAGGATTGTAGGCTTGGTAGGAATACAAGTGTGTTGAATTGTACTGGTTGTACTGCTATGAAAAGCAAATTCCTTCCCCCTCTCCCCGCCAAAATGTGCCTGCTCTCTGCCAGACACTGTGTTAGCATTTGGGATTCAAAAATGAAAAATCTCATGATCTTTCCCCTTAAAGCAGTTCACTGTCTAGTAGAGGAAGATGACCTTGTAAATAAATAAGATTCATAGATGTGGTGACAGAGGTTGTCATAATTAAAGAAAACAAAAATAGAAGTGAATGCTAGTTGGCAGAGGAGAACACATTTTGAAGCGGTGTGAGTTGTTGGGACAAGGAATTAGATGAAGCTCTGTAGGGACACCCTTCAGGTCCTGGGGCACTTTGAAGGGTTGTGGTCCTAGATCTGATTCTACTTCAAAATATATGTCTTTCCTTCTCTTGGCAGAGCATGACAGTTGGACCTCTCAGTCATGTTTGGGGTTGGTTGGTTTTGACTTTCAAATTAGAAGGGAGCAGAGGTGGGCAATACCTAATATTCCAAAGAGAAAAGTAATGGGAATTTAGAAGATGTGTAAACCTCGGAAAAGGATTGTCACAGGTAAAACTTGACCCAGTGGTGAAACAGGTAAAAGCATCAACCCCAACACAGGGGAAGAAGGAAAGGCCATTCCCCATACCAGCCACCAGGGGGTGAAGTTGGGCCAGGATAGCTTGGTTGCTGTGTTGAAAACAAAGTGGGTTAGTAGACTGTGCCCACAGATGTATGGCACCACTTAAAATCACATATTTAGGGGCACCTGGATGGCTCAGTCGGTTAAACATCTGCCTTCAACTCAGGTCACAATCCCAGTTCCTGTGATCAAGCCCCACATGGGGCTCCCTGCTCAGCAAAACCTGCTTCTCCCTCAAAAATCAATCAATCAATCAATCAATCAATCAATCATGTATTTATAGTATTTGGGAATCATTTAGTCATTCAATCAATATAGCGCATTTACCATTTATAAGGAAATTTGCACCTGACCAGCAATTAACAGGGCTTAAACAATTTAGTGGATCATGATTCTTGCTCTCAAAGATTATTTGGGAAACTAGATAACTACTATTTAGTGTGCCCAGATATAAAATCCCCTATGTTTTTTTCCTCCTGATGCTGTTCTATCACCAAGTTGGGGGTAACAACAATGTAGGATCTACTGACTTCACACAGTTGTTCCAAGGACAGAATGTGATTAGGAAGCAAACATGCCTCTGTAAAGTTCCAGCATTAGACAAGCATTAATGTTAAAATGGTTTGCAGCTATGTCCTTCTCTTGCTGGTCAGTTTTTCATCCAACAAATATATACTGTGCACGGCTGCCGAGCAAGCACTGGGATGAGCGCCGAGGACATAGAAGTAAAGAAAATACAAAATCTCTGCCCTTGTGGAGCTGACATTCCCCAATAGGACAATCTGCTGACATGAATAAAAAGATTCATCAGCCACGTGATAGAGGCAGAAAGCTTAAGGCTGAACAAAGCTGAGAATATATATATATTCTGTCGTATATATACCTGCCCCTGTCGTAGGGCAGGTCTATTTTTAACTCTGAGGAACCTCCACAGTTTTCCAGAGTGGCTGCACCAGTTCACATTCCCACCAACAGTGCTAGAAGGTTCCCCTCTCTCCGCATCCTCTCCAACATTTGTGGTTTCCTGCTTTGTTAATTTTCCCCATTCTCACTGGTGTGAGGTGGTATCTATGTAGGATATTGAAAAATTGGAAGAAACCCATGTGTCCTTCAGTGGAGGCCTAGTAAAAAATTGTGTTGCTTCCATACTACAGAAAATCATGTTACCATTAAAAAGATGGGAGTAGCTATCTATATGTAGTATTATAAGAACATCTCCAAGACCTGTTACAGGGGGATAAAGCACATTCCAGAACAATACATAATATGATCCCATTAATGTTTTAAAAAACATTTACCTAATATACAGTTACATGTATATACTCAAATGAGATCTTAGAGAAAAATTCTGGAAAGATACACAAATGACAACAGTGCTACTTCAAGGGAAGAAAGGGGAACAGGTGGGGGAATGGTGTGCACCAGGCACGATTACTGACTCCAATGTATGTATACAACTATACAATGTATACTTCTTGATGGTTTCGCTTCTGACAATGAAAGTACATTGGTGTATGGCCTGTGTAATTAAATAAAGTGTATGCATGTGGGTACAACTGAGTTATAGCAATATGATTATGGATGACAATTGTTGCTCTTTTAATCTCCTTTAATGTTGTTTTAATATGTCTATAGAGAGATATATACACGTAGATGAGATGATGCCAAAACATAAAAGGTGGAATTAAAACATGGTGCCCTGGCTCAGAAATCTTGCCTCTCCCCACCCCACCTGCAGTTTATAGTGAAACCTTTTTTTTAAGAGCATCATGGGATGTTGGATAAAAATCCTTGATCTCCTAGTTCTGAGGCACATGTAATTATTTCACAGGTAAGTAGCCTCAAGGATCTTTTCGATAGATATGACTTCATTATGAGAGCATCATGCCTCTCCCAGCAGTAATTGAGCTTTGGCTGGAGCCAATGTGGGGGTTCTGGTATGTGCTGGGTGACTCCCAATCAGGTTCCCCTGGCTCCCAACCCAAGCCAAGTGAGCTGGCCTTGGCTTTGGCTGATCTCTGAAAATCAGCTTGTTCATCCTGCCCAGATCTCCTCCATTGCTTCCCTCTCCTTCTCTCTCTGGGATCGTCGGCAAATCTGGGTTCCAATGGAGGGAGCTGGCCTGTGTAGCCTATAGTGTCATTTATACTCCCAAACTTTATACTACCCAAATTCATTTCTACTGTGGCAGATTGTTACAAGAGCCCACATTCATTCACATGCACCTGCCATGCGCTGAGGACAAACAGAAGCAGAAAAGCAAGGTCTCTGATTTTAAGGGGCTGCTCTTGGTGGAGTCAAATTCTGGGGAAGTTGAAGCCAATGAAACTACTAGAAAGGTGGGCTCGGAATAGCTCTCTGGATACCCTCCTGCCATTCTCTGCAGCCTCTGGCTCTATGTCTCTTGCACAGAGCTGGCCTCTGCTCCTCCAACCCCTTTGTTCTGAATGTAAGCTCGTAGTGTCCCTTAGCCATGTGGCATTGCTTCAAGTCCCAGAGACTGGCCCACACCCATGCTATATTGGGGGAAGAAGAGTCTCAGGGTGGGGACAGGGATAGCCTGAGGTCAGGGTGAGATCCAAAAACCTGGAGTGGGTACCCAGGATCTTACCAATCTACTGATTCAGCAAACCTTTCCTGAGCACTTGCTGTATGGCAGGCATTATTCTAGATTGATGTAGCACAAGTGGGAACCAATGCCTCTTGGGGCTCCCAGACCAGGTTCTGGTGGTTAGAAGCCTTTCCTGGGCAATGATAACCTCTGTTGGAGAATGTTCAGATCTGTGCACTTCTCCTGGGCCCCTTAAACAGTCAACTCAACCAGTCTTAGCTGCCAAGGAGAAAAATGCTGGCAGAGAAGACCCAGGCATGCTAGGCACTGGGGTAGGGGCTGGGGCCAGAAGTCATCCTAGACCACGCAGAAAACTCCACAGTGTCCATGGTCAAGGCCAATCTCCAGCAAGGGGAACTTGCTTCCAGGCACCGAGGGTGGGTGGGTGTTTTTCCAGAAGAGAAGCAGCAGTGTGGCAGGAGCAGGGAATGAAGGCCAAGCTGACCCAACCTCTCATTCCTTCTTCCCCACCTCCCGGCTGTATGACCTGGCCAGTGGCTCAGCCTCCTGAGTCTCAGTGGTTTCCTCTGGAATGGGAATAACAGTCCGCTGATTCTTCTTTCAGGAGATGATTCTGGAAATCAAATGAGGTAATCGATGGAAAAGCACATTATAAAGCACTTTACAGTACAAGCTGACATCATGGACTTTGAGGCCCACCTCCACCACCCCACCAGGAATGCCCTGTGCCACCAGCTTTGTGAGGTCTCCCCATATAGCAAATCCAGGAACATTCGTGTGGGTGGCAGAAGGAATCCCTAGCCGACTCACCACTCCTCAGCTCAGAGAGTCCTTCTATTTTTTTTAAATAATAAATTTATTTTTTATTGGTGTTCAATTTGCCAACATACAGAATAACACCCAGTGCTCATCCCATCAGGTGCCCCCCTCAGTGCCCATCACCCATTCAACCCCACCCCCCGCCCTCCTCCCCTTTCACCACCCCTAGTTCGTTTCCCAGTTAGGAGTCTTTATGTTCTGTCTCCCTTTCTGATATTTCCTACCCATTTCTTCTCCCTTCCCTTCTATTCCCTTTCACTATTATTTATATTCCCCAAATGAATGAGAACATTTAATGTTTGTCCTTCTCCGATTGACTTACTTCACTCAGCGTAATACCCTCCAGTTCCATCCAAGTTGAAGCAAATGGTGGGTATTTGTCGTTTCTAATGGCTGAGGAATATTCCATTGTATACATAAACCACATCTTCTTTATCCATTCATCTTTCTAAGGACACCGAGGCTCCTTCCACAGTTTGGCTATTGTGGACATTGCTACTATAAACATCGGGGTGCAGGTGTCCCGGCGTTTCATTGCATCTGTATCTTTGGGGTAAATCCCCAGCAGGGCAATTGCTGGGTCGTAGGGCAGATCTATTTTTAACTCTTTGAGGAACCTCCACAGTTTTCCAGAGTGGCTGCACCAGTTCACATTCCCACCAACAGTGCAAGAAGGTTCCCCTCTCTCCACATCCTCTCCAACATTTGTGGTTTCCTGTCTTGTTAATTTTCCCCATTCTCACTGGTGTGAGGTGGTATCTCATTGTGGTTTTGATTTGTATTTCTCAGGGGGTCCTTCTAGAACCACAGACGGCCTCACAGGATTTCCTTAGGAGGCAAGTGGGCAAACTGGCCCTGGCACTGACTGAGCTGTCCCATTACAACGTCCGGCTCATGGCCCCACTTGAAACCCATTAAGCCAATGCCATGCATGGCCGACAGGTGGCGACAAATGGCATTTTTCAGGGTGCTTCATGGGTTCCATGGGGGTGAAGCTCTTCCTCAGCAGGAAGAAGGAACCTTGGGGGCAGTGGGAGCCTGGGCATTGGGACACCCAGAGCCGCTGGTCTTCACGTACTGTCCACCTTGGGCAAGTTGCCTCACCCCTCTGGGCAGAGCTGTCAGATGCGCGTTGCTTTTTATTATAAAAGCGATACATGATCATAAAAAATGTAAATGTGACAGAAGAGGAAAGAGTCAATGAAGACGCCTCCCCCATTCCACTGCCACTGAGAGTCCGCTGTAGAAATTCTTCTCAATACACCAATAGTTTTGCCTACTTCTTTTTTTTTTTTTTTTGCCTACTTCTTAAACAGAAATTGAGATCACAAGGATATTGTCTCTTGGACTTTTTTTTAATCTTCACATAGGTAGGTCTGCCTCTTTCCTTCGACCAACTGCAGAATGTTCTACATCTCTTGGGCCATTTTGTAATATTTCCATTGGATCAGTTCCCTGTCATGGGTCAAAAATATTTCTCCGCATCCTCAATACGTTGAGTACTCTCTTCCTTTTTAAGACTTTGATAGTGATGAGGGAAAATATTATTGTCTTCTCATTTTAAACTGCTAGTTAATGAGGTTGAGCTTCTTTTTTTTTTTTTTTTTTTGGTACATTTAGTGGCTATTTGTATTTCTTCTTCTGTAAAATGTTCATTTCTGTCTCCTGATCTTTTTATTGATGTGATGGTCTTTTTCTTATTGTAATGCAGCCCTTTATATAGTAAAGCTTTTAACCAATTGCTTGTCATATCAGTTATAGTATGTCCCTAGTTTGTCTTGTGTTTATAGTGTGTATCTCCCATACCAAAGATTTGAATATTTATGCAGGTAAAATTGTTAGTTTCTTTTCTTTTCTTTTTTCTTTTTTTTAAGATTTTATTTATTTATTCATGAGAGACACACAGAGAGAGAGAGAGAGAGAGAGAGAGAGAGAGGCAGAGACACAGGCAGAGGAAGAAGCAGGCTCCATGCAGGGAGCCTGATGTGGGACTCGATTCCGGGTCTCCAGGATCACGCCCTGGCCTGAAGGCGGGCACTAAACCTCTATGCCACCCAGGGATTCCCCTAGTTTCTTTTCTTTATGGATTCTGAGGCTTGTCTATTTTCAAGGAAGGCTTTTCACATTTTTAAGATTATGGAATTATTTTTATCTTGTTTCTTTTGCAACTTTTATAATTTTGAAAAATGTGTGCATCTTTAAAACATTAGGAATTTTTTTTCTGTAAATGTGACATGAGGTGAAAACCTATTTTTTTCCCCTCTTGAATGGGTAACTGATTATTCCAGCACCATTGATGCACCGAATGTAGCCTTTCTCCACAAATACAAATTACAATCTCTTTCACATCACTTACATTTTATTCCATTAGCCTATTTTATTCTAGTCTACATTCTGTTTTATTTCTTTATCTATTTGATATTTGTACATTAGCATACTGCTTAATTATTCTGACTTTTGTAGTATTATTCAAGTCCAATGGGGCAAGCCCCGTCTCATTTTTCTTCTTTTACAAAAATTGTCTATCCTCATGTATCTGCCCTCTGTAGGCAGATAATACTAGATAATATTGCGAGTCAACTTGCCAGTTATTTTAATCAGAAACTTTATTGAAGTTGCATAAAATTTATAAACGAGTTAACTTGGGGGGAGAACTGAGATCTTAACAATATTTCGACATTCCAAGCAGAAACATATTTTATTTAGATTTTCCTTTTGTTTAAGATTTCTTTTATTTATTTAAGAAATCGAAAACAATGAGAGCATGAGGCGGGGGAGAGGCAGATAGAAAGGAAGAAGCAGACCCCTGCTGAGCAGGGAGCCAGATGTAGGGCTAGATTCCAGGACCCTGGGATCATGACCTGGGCTGAAGGCAGATTCTTAACCGACTGAGCCACCCAGGTGCTCTATTTAGATTTTCTTCAGTATATTCAAACTTGCTTCTAAACAGGTCTAAGGCATTTCTTACACAAATTAGGGTATTTCCAATTTTTTGGTGATTTATGCTTTGTTTTGTTTTTGCTGTAGCGAAAGGAACAATTTTTATATTTTCAACTGGCTATTTCTATTATATGAGAAAACTGTTTAGTTTGTGTCTGGGAATCCTTGCAAATTCTCTTATTGTTTCTATTAAGTAATCTGTTGAGTCTCTTGGATTTTCCACTTAATAGCTGCTTTACTTATTACGAAAGGGAAACATATCTATTGTAGAACATGAAAACACACAAAAGGAGAGGGACAAACAGGACCTGTAAAATCTACTCCTTAGGAAAAGTTATTCTTAGCACTTGATGAATGTCTCACCCCCCAAAAAGATACACTATACACATATACTGTATATATTATATACATTTATGTATATGTATATATATATATACATAAAATAGTATAACATATATGACATTGCACATATGTCTACTGAAGTGTATAATGCATAGGTCTAAGAATTAAGTAGGTATATGTATGCAGAGTTGTTCAAATAGCATCATACTATGCATAACATTTTCTAACCCACTATTCCTATTTAATAAACTATCACGAAACTTTTTCCACAGTGTTGTTATTCTACATTACCATGTCAACAGCTGCATTAAATGCATGAATTTATTTAAGTAACCCCCAACTGCAGACATTTAGAGAGTCAATTTCTTTAATTTTAGAAATCTATAGAGAACATCTTAATTACTGCAAACTCTCTGAGTATTCATGATTGTTTCTTTAGGAGAACTTTCTAGGAGTGGATTTCTGGGTCCACAGGCATGCAGAAATCTAAGGCTTTGGTGACAAGTTGACAAATTGCCCTCCAGAAAGCTTGTACCAATTTATTCTTCTACCTCCACTTTTCAATACATATTTCTTCTTCAGATCCCACTTTCTTCTGTAAACATTTGTACCGTAGGCATTTCCTAAGTCTTAAACTCCCAGGCAACGTCATTTTAATGGTAACAGAGTGTTTTGTCAGCCACCAACCCTCTGTTGGAACCCCCACAGTTCTGCTTCTGGGATAAACCCCTAGAGTTCCCAAATTCCAGACCAAGCAGCTTCTTTTGAGAATGGAGAACCACAACTTTGGGCTCCAGTTTCCAGAGGAGAAATAAAATGGTTAAATCAGCCTCAATTTCCTTTGCGCTCTGCTGCAGGAAGGTGGCCAGGAGGCTCCATGAAATGTTAATCATTCTGAGAGATCACTAGCTACAAGTAGCAGAAGACCCATTTGTGCCTGAAATAAAAATGCCCCTTCCCTGTCGTTTTTTATCAGTGAAAAAGGTGTCATATTTCTCCCCATCAGGTGTTCACTTGGCAAGAAACTCCTAATTCAGAAACCCTTCCAGCAAGGGGATAAGTTTTTCTAAGCAGCAAGTGACTACAAACACATCTGCATTGACAAGTCACAACTTATATCCTTCTATGGTGTTTCTGCTCTTTTGAAAATGTTAATAAAAACTTAATGTGGAAAAAAAACAACTTTTTCCAAATATGTGTACCAATGAGCCCGAGGCAACTCATACTTTCTTATAAAATAAAGTAGGTCACTCACATCAATCATGTTGTCTTAGCACATTTTTTCCAAATTAGGAATTCTCAATCCATCATACCACATTATGGCATCTCTTTTCCAAACATTTCCTTTTAATATGCTCTTTAACATGATAAGCAAATCTAATAGAATACATTAGTGTCACTCCTCAGTGATGGAGTGTTTCCTCCTGTTGCAATTCACGATGGGTTCAGGGGAACATTTTTACTAGCTCACCCTCTAACAGCAATCACTTGTTGAAAATAGGACGGTGTCCCCAGAGCTGCCAAGGCCACACTTGGGTGTTGGTCCACAGACTCCTACCTCACTTCTGCACATGTTATATATGTAGAAAACCCCAAAGATGTGTGTGTCCCAAAGCAAAGTAATAAACCCAGATTCTGTATGGGAAAGAAGCATTCAGTTAGCCTGTCGATTCAGGAGGGTTGCACATGCACACATACTGTCCTATATAGATCAAAAGCTTGTACTGGGCTTCGTTTTAAAACCACATTGCTCACAGCACAGTGCCAAATCTCCTGGATCACACAGAAAGGGAGGATCCTTGGCTTCATGTGTACGAGATTCTCCAAAACCAGTTACCATCTTTTTGTAAGTGAACTTGGACCTCGAGGGAGATGCATGCTTTGTTTACAACCCACTTGAGATAAATATATTTGCATGTTCCTATATTTGACAACATCTACCTGGCAAAGACAGGGTATTTATTTCCACTCGGATCTCTGGTTCTTGGACTCATGTGTTCAGTGTTAGCACTTGAGTTTCTTTAGGGATTTTTTATTTGGACAGAGTTTTGGAATAAAATATTTGGGAAAGTTGGGGATGGGAGAGGTTTGTAGAGCGCCCAGGAATTCAGCTGTTTCAGGCTTTTGGCCACCCAACAGGAAAACATCTGAGTAGAAAGGGGAAAGTTCAGTTTGTTTTCTGGACCCTTCGTCTGGACACGTAGAATCCTGTGGACACTGGTTTAGATTCCCCAAACTCTAAGCCACAGCACTCCCTCCTCATGTCTTGGGGAGGGAGAAGTTAAGTTTTGGATTCTGCTCAGCATAGCTTCCTGACCGTGCCCCATTCTTGGGCAGAGCTCATGACATGAGGCTGTGTGTGCCCAGGAAACGTCATGAACTCATTTATTGCAGAAAATGAGGCACAGCTCCTGCCCTTATGGAGCATGAAGTCAGGCTTGATATCAAGTCTAACATGATGAGGAAAAGAAAAAAAAAATGCCCAGGTTGTTTGGAGGAGGTAGAGATCACTGCCAGGTGGGGGTAGACGTAATAAAAGTCTGACAAGTAGATAATCTTTGAACCCAGCCCTGACTGGTGAGTAGGCTTTGAATCTATAAGGTGAGGGAGGGACATTTTAGGTCAAGGGCTTCTTGAGAGTAAAGGGACAGGCATAGGGAAAGCATGCAGGGAATGGGATGCATGAGAAATAGTTTGGGACCAATGGGACGCAGGCTGCATAAAAAGAGGCAGGAGGAGAACTCGAAGGAGGAGTTTAAAGCAAGTGTGTGAGGAGTCTTGAGTGCCAAGCTAGGATGCAAAGGCTCTGGGCAATGCTCCCTCTCCCATGCCTCAAAATCATTCTCACTACATCAGCACATTTACCAGGAACAGCATGTGATTATTAGGGTGACAATATTGACATTGGCACATTGGAACCCCCTCAACCTTCCGTCTCTTTCACACGTCTCCTGCTATACGTAAGCAGTAGCTACAGCAAATTAAAGTTTCCGATTGTTGGAGATCCTGAGCAAAAGCATTGCTCACAGAGGTTTAGGATTCTCCCCAGTTTCAGTGTTTTCCATGAGTTGATTAAAATGTGTAGAAGTGGCCTGTTTCCTGCTGGCCCATGGACCCAGAGGGGACTCTGCAATGCCAGGCTTCAGTTGCCTTGGAAAATTCGTTACTTTGTTCCACAGACACCTACGGGGCAACTACCATGTGCCCTGACATTGCTCTATTAGCTGGGGACAAAGTGAGTAAATGGCACCAACGGGGTCCCTGTCTTCATGGGGCTTACTTTCTGGTGGGAAAGACAAAAAGTGAATGGTAATTTCAAAGTGAGGAGGAAAGAAAGGAAATCGGCCCCAGCCACTGGAGGGTGGAGGAGCGCACCCATGTCAGAGAAGGTGGTCAGAGCAGGCTGAGAAGGAACCAGCTAGATGGGGAGAAACAGGCAGGCAGAGGATGCAGCAAGTGCAAATGTGTGGAGCTGGAAGCAGCCAGTAGGCAGGGGAGAGGCAGCAGGTGAGGCTGGAGGGCAGCAGGAGCCGATCTGGGATTCGAGGTGCAGTGTTTTAAGCTGGAGGGTGGCCAGGCTGTGAATGTTGGGGGACCCACTGTAGAGCCCCCATCCAACCACCATCTGCTCCGGCCCCGCCGTCGCTGACTTTCCCTACAAAGTCAAAACAAGCGCTCGGAGTGCATCAGCTTTTATTTTTACAGCAATCTTTGTACCCAAACCACCGTAGCATTTTTAATAACAAACTGGCAGGGAGTCAGACATCTGTACTTGAAAAAAACAGCACAAGCCAAGTATTTCTAAATGTTTTATATTTACTTGTAACATTAGAATAACCATGAGGTTGCTTTTTGCATAATCGGAACCATTCTCATTAGGGTTCGACAGATCTCGTCCTTCATGGGCTTGGGTGGTGGTTTTCATTAGGGCACTGACATTGATCTGATGGGAGTGAATCTTTCCTTGAACGTTTATGGAAAAAGGGAAGAAGTTGAGAGAAGCCAGGACAAGCTAGGAAAATAAGAACTCCGCAAAGATAACAATTGGCTTGGAATTGGGGTGCCATGGAAAAAGGCCAGGCTGGGCAACCTTGGGCAGGTCACTTAACCTCTCTGAGCTTCCATCCATTTGTAGGCAAAATGAGAATAATAACAGAACCCATTTCATGGAGTCGTGGTAGGGTCTAGATGAAATAGCACGGGTAAAGGGGCCTGAGCAAGGCTGTGTTCTGGTTGCCTATCTTCAAAATCAGTATTTAACATGCAAGACGGAAATGCTACCCTCTACGGATTTGTGTCGTTTTTCTAATTAAGGTTGTAAGATTCATCAAATAAAAATACACCATGCCCAGTTGAGTTCAAACTTCAGGTAAACAACAGTTAGGCAGTAAAAGGATGGCCCATGCAATATTTGGAACATACTTACAGTACATAAGTATTTGTTATTTATCTGAAATTAAAATGTAAGCATTCTGTATTTTATCTGGCAACCCTGTTCTAAAGATTTAATGGTCCTAAGAAGGGAATAAAGGGGAAAGGAGAAAAAATGAGTGGGAAATATCAGAAAGTGAGACAGAACATGAGAGACTCCTAACTCTGGGAAACGAACAAGGGGTGGTAGAAAGGGAGATGGGCAGGGGGGTGAGGGTGACTGGGTGATGGGCACTGAGGGGGGCACTTGATGGGATGAGCACTGGGTGTTATTCTATATGTTGGCAAATTGAACACCAATAAAAAACATAACTAACTAAATAAATAAATAAATAAATACCTTAAGAAAAAGTGTTTTTGAGACCCGGTCCAGGGTTGGTACCCTAAAGGAGCACCTGTATCGGAAGTGGTTTAATATCCTTGCCAAGACTGTGTCTTTCTTGCTCACTGAATCCCCAGCACCTACAACAGAACCTGCCACACAGTGGGTCCCCAATAAAGACATACTGAATGAGCCGCTGAAAGACTGTGAGACCTTGTTGTAAGTCAGACTGGGTAAGAAGGTATATTTTAAACATGTCTGTGGATCAAGCATGTGCTTTACCTGAAGGAGGTTAGAAGACAGACCCTGCAGCTGCTCCAGCCCTCACTCCCCACCTCCAGAGTAGACCTGGAATGGGAAAGGAGGCCAGGCTCCATGCTCTCGTCTTCCCTTTCAGCGACCTGCGACCAACATGAAGCCAGATCTGTGCAGCATACTTCTCGGCCCCTGCCCTGAACCCCCCTCCAGGGCTCCCCGCAAAACAACGTGGGCTACAAGAATATTTCACACCAAACTCACTTCATACTTCATTTATTTTATTAAAAAAAGAAGATGAAACGTTGGGTTCAGCGTCCGTTCTTTTTTCCCTCTTCCTTCTGGCGACCAAAAAACATCTGGGCTGGGAACTGGGGAATGGTGGGCTTTCAGGCTGGGAGAGGCTGCGGGGTGGTGGCGAGGGGGGCAGGTAGTCAGGTGTGGCCCCTCCTGGGCTTCCCAGGCCCGGGAATGTCTGCATTCCCTGGGAAGTCATGAGTGCAGAGGATTTCCCCAGGAATCTGGGCTGGGCTTGTAAAGATATGATCCCAACATCAAGAAAAGAAACCAGCCAGTAAATTCCTGGTTAGTTCATTTTCTAAGACTTCTGAATGTGTTTTGAATTTTCTCTAAATTAAGATAATCATAAAAGGTTAAGATATTTAAACAGAGCCCCACCTGATCCCAGGGCTTGATTTGTATGCTTAATTAGTTCCCGAACATATGGTTCAGAGCTTCTTATAAAAACAGGGTAATGACTCGAGGTATATTTGGGTATTAGATTGAACGATGTTAAAGGGACATTCAGACCCATCTCAAAGGCCTTAACCTGCCCTTGATCTGTGCTGGAAGCTTTTGTTGACATCTGTTTCAAAGAGATATCTAAAAAACTTTCCAGTGGCCTCATGATAAAACAAAAATCCATACGGAGATAGGTATCAGGCATTAAAATACTTAGGATTCAGCATGGCCTGAGGAATGTGCGGCCCCAGAATATAACAGTGGGGGTGGGGGGGAGCGTCGAGGAGGGGCTCATGCAAAGAGGCGACAGGGCCTCTGGGAACTATTGACAGTGCAGTGCCTGGGCTCAGTATGGAGACAGAGCAGCTGAGTCACAAATGTCCCCAGGGCCCTTTGTTCTTTCCTGGGTTTCACTCCCTGATAATAAATCAGGTGCTCCTGTGTATGGCGCATAATTCAGGTCACCCCCAGCTCCCAGGCAGTCCGGCTGTTCCCCACTCCCTCCCAGAAAGATACTTTTAGAGACACCCCATCCCTCAGGCGTAGAAGCGAGGTGTGGCACGGACTCATCCCCAGCCCCTGGTCTAGTTGTATGGCCAGGCCCGCCCTTCACCCGCATGGTCAATAAGGGGAGATCTCTCTGTATATTTGCTCTGCATGACACGGCTTCCAGACAAGTCCCAGCCCCAGCCACCACTCAGATTTCTGCCCTCAGCCCTTCCTAAATAGGCACCCTGGGTCCATTCTGTTTGTGAAAATGTGGGCCCATGGAGGAAATGGCTGTCTGGGCTGGACAGAGCCAACTGGGACCATCCCTTGGCTGCATGGATGGGGCCCATCTCCGACCTCAGGGCTCCGTGACTCTGCCCAAATGCGTGCATTCGTTCATACAATCACCTGCCCCCTCAACGAACACACATCGAGCACCCAGTGTGGGGGGCTAGGTGGAAGACCAGAGCTGATTCCAAGGTAGCCTTGGCCTCCAGGAGTCCAAGGAGACATACGGCAGATGTTGGAAGACGGGGATGATGTGAGGCTGTGCCTGGTACCCTGTTACCCTGCAGAGACGTGTAAGCAACACGACACAGAAAAGCCGAGACAAGAGATCAGCTCAGGCAGGGCGGCAAGGGCAGCTTCACAGGGGACGTGGCGTTTGCCTGGGCTCCAAACACGTACCCATTTGGACGATGCTAAGCGGGGGGTGGGGTGGGGGGGGGGGTGGGGACGAGGCAGACCGGAGGGTGGAGGGAATGGTGAGAGCAAAGCCCCAGGGAAAGGAAACCATCGTGCAGCCCCCAAACAGCGAGTTGCTTTCCAGGTGGACACACGCCACGCATCTGACCCTCAGACATCCTTGTGAAGTCGAGAAGGCAGGTGCAATCATCCCTGCTTTACAGGTAAGGAAACCCAGGTGCGGAGAGGTTCTATACACGTGCCAAGGGTTCACAGCTCGGATGCAGTAGAGCCCGACCGCATTCAACCTCAGGCTGAGACTCCCCAAGTCCATCTCTGGCCGGAAGGTTCAGGAAGGGTCAGATGGCCAAGGGTCTGAAAAGCTGCAGAGAGCTGAGCAGACCGCCCTTTCCCCCTGCAGTCTCGGGGGGCCGCGGAGGACTTGCCACAGGGCTGGGACATCCTCGGGGCAGCCGGGGGCAGGAGGAGCCAGAGCAGAGACAGGCTGGGTCCGGAAGGTGAAGGAAGGGCCAGTTCCCTAGAGGCCATTCCATCCAACCCGGACCGGGAGCCAGAAGAGAGAGGACAACAAGGATTTGAGAAAGAGGAGTTACACTTTTTTCATGCAGAAGGCAGGTTAAGAGGCTCCAAGGACCAGTGCAGCTCTGTATCCAGAGGGCTGGCTCCGATTCCCCCGCAGTCGGCTGAGACGGAGACCTCAGTGACAGCTAGGGTACAGTGTCTACCATGAGCCACCTGCCGTCACATACATCCCTTCATTCCATCCCCATAACAAACCATGGGAAGTGGTTTATCCTCCCAACTCCATTTTACAGATGAGCAAACTGAGGCACACAGTGGTTAAGGAATGTGGCCACAGTTGCTCAGGGAGGAAATGGCTTAGACTGGTGTGTGAACACGTCTCCCCCTTGTTCAGGCATCTCTGAGCCTGAACCCCTGACGACTACCCCTCCACCCCTGAGCCTGAACTCTTACTACCCACGAGCTTCCCCACTGGGTCTTACATGCCACTCGGATGGTCATGAATGGGGGGGCTCTCATTGCCCATGGAAGTACGTCTGCTTAGCAATCCTCAGCCTGCAAAACCCTCTCCAGTCTGGCCCTAGGTTCCGTGTCCCCCCTGTTACCTTCCCCTGGGTCCCCAGGGATCCTGCTGCCACAGCCCAGCCGGCAGGAGGCCAGATCCAGGCTATGATATAGACAAACAGAGAGAGTCCCTGTGAGCTGGAGACCCCGCCTGGGGCGTCACAGCAGGAGACCTCAAAGCTGGTCCAAGCTCCCTGGGACCTAGATCAAAGCCAGACGGGGGGGGGGGGGGGGGGTGCCACAGCGGCGAGGAACAGAAATGAGCAGGGGTGGGACTGGTCCGATATCATTCCTGTGGCTGCATCCAGCTGGGCTGGGGCTTCTTTGAAGGCCTGGGACACCCCCGACTCAGGGTACAAGGCAAAGGCCCCCTCTCCTCCCTGGGGTCCCACGTTAGGGATGGGGGGACCCATGACCTGGGGGTTGAGAAGTTGTCTGTGAATAAGTGAGAGTACAGTCTCCCGGCCTGGCTTCGTTGACCTCTCCTCCTGGTCCCTTCAACATGCTACCTGTTGGTGGCACCTCTGGAGGCTGTGTCCCCATTCAAGCTCTTGGGTGTAGCTGCTTCCATTTTTCTGCATGGGTGTGGATCCCTCGTGGCTCAATCTGTTAGGCTTATCATGGCTGTGAGCACAGCACCGGGCACATTGTAGGCCTTCCATGAATCCCTGGGAGCTGCCTGCTGGAGAGACACAGGCTTTGTGTGGCCCTAGGTCTGTAAAAGCACTCGGAAGGGGCCTTTACTGAGAGCCAGAGTGAGACACAGCAGGGGAAGAGCACTGTCCAGGGAGTCCATACCCAAGGCTCTACCCCGGCTTTGCTACCAGCTTCCAGAACAAATCACATCAACTCAGCTTTCCTAAAGAAAGGCTAGCTGGTCCTAAAGTTTCCCCAGAGCTCTGACCTGCCAAGTTGAGGCATCTATCTATGCACCCTCATCTTTACCTTGAGCTTGAAAGATGGTCAAATGCAGCTCCTCCTCAGCTTCACCCACTGGCCACCTCTTGACCAGGTCTTAATCCTGGGTCACCTCCTCTGAGAAGCCCTCCTTGACCACTCAGCCCACAGCATCCCCCCTGCCCCAGGCAGTCTCTACTATCACCCTGTTTGTTGTCTCCATCTGATCTTTTCCTGTCTGGATGTTTTTCCACTAGTTTATTAACTGTCTCCCTGAGGAGGATATAAGTTCTAGAACATCCGGGAGCCTGTCTGAGCTTTGCCTCTGCTGCTCCCTGCCCAGGAAAGAACCTGCCAGAGTAGGTACTCAACTGATGTTTGCTGAACAAGTGAATCAACCATGAGCACTTTTCTGTGTCATTAGCTATTCTTCAAAACCATGTTTAAAATGGTTATAAAATACCTGCAAGTGTGGGTGCATTAAAATCTATTAAACCAATCCTCTATTGTGGGACATTTAAATTGTTTCTAATTAATAACTACCACTTATTAAGCACTGAGAGAGTCCCTTTCGTTTCCCTACTTACTGTCCCTCTCCTGTGGTAAGCACGTCAGCTCCGTGGGAGCAGGGACCCTCTCTTCTTGTGCGTCACTGTCCCCACCCCCAAGGACATGACCCGACATGCTGTGCCATGCAAAGATATTTTTATTAAATTAAGGGCTTTCCTCCCACCAAGAACACTTTCAATTATTTTCTTCTCCCTACAGTTCTGCACTTTGAAAACTGTTTGCCAAACTAATGTGTTTTATTAGGTACGAATCGCTTCCCTATTTTAAAAAGTCCGTTCTAGCTGCAATCCTGCCATTAGGGCAGCTTCCGATCACCACGAGAGAATCAGCGTCTCTGTGTCCAGCTGATGTCATTCCAGATCACTGCAAAGGAATGTGAAGCGTCACTCAGCCCGAGTGACTTTGTTGGGAGTCACTACACCGGTCCATGAGACTCTTAGAAATTGCAAAAATGCTCAGGAATCCACAGAACAATCTCTGCTAACCCTGGAGCCCTGGAATCACCAAATTGTCCATCCTCGGGCCCACCAGGGGTGCTGTGGTGTCCTAGGGACTGGCCAGCTTTGATCTCTGCCCCTTTACCCCACTGCGGGCCATTGAGGAGACCTACAGACCAAGTACTGAGACCAAGCAGGGAGGGAAAATAGGACAGCTTCTGGGGAGTGGTCTGGCCCCCAAAACCATGGAGGGCAGAAACCTGGCTGCACATAGAGGCCTCTCTGCAACTGTATGAAGCAAGTCCAGATGGCACAAGATACCAAGAAACCCTGGGGGTGCCCCTCTAAGGGCAGCCAGAGTGAGGAGGGCACGGTGCCCTTCTGGATGGATGGCCGGATGAGCACAGAACCACCAACCTGTAAAGAAGGTATGCTTTAAAAAGAAAAAAGAAAAAAGAAAAAAGAAGGTATGCTTAAGACTGTTACATTATGGTAACCTGAATGTGCTTCCATAGTAGTAATAGCACGTCTTGGAGGTACCCTCTGACTTTTCAAAGGCTTCCGAGAGACAGTATCTCTTTAAGCCTTATTCAGGAGGAAGAAAGATATGGTGACAGATTTGAAGCTAACCAGCAAGGTAGGGGTGGAGAGGCCAGGATGGGAGTCTATTCACATCAGGCTTCCTCCCAAGGATGCAGATGGGGACTGTGTACCGTGAAGGGGCTGTCAGAAGTTAGGACCAGGATCACCCCATCCAGTTGGGTAGATTGTGCACTGCGTCAGGGCGGCCTCACTAAAGGAGTACCAGGCACATCTTGCAGAGCGTAGATCTGTCTATTTATTCCATTTCTCTGGATTGCAATAAAGTGTCTATTCTAAATAAAATCAGTTTATTATGACACTTTTCCAAAAGACAGAAGCAACATGTTTTGAGGAAGCTGCCCTTTTCCAAAGACGCTCAGAGGTACCGTATAATTGACAGCAATCCTGAGAGAAGCCACTTAACTTTGGGAAGCCTCTTCCTCTCCGGGCAAACAGAAAGGAAGAGTGGTGGTCTCACCACGCCCAGAAAATAAAGCTGCCCTAATGGCAGAGGGGATCTGGGAAAGGGAGTGTGCAGGTTAAAGGAATCTCCAAATAAATATGACAAAAGACAAGCTGAGAGGATAATGGATGAAGAGCATGATCCACTGATTGACAGATGCAGAAAGGGGCATTGACCGTACGAAGGTGGGTTGTGGACACTTGTCATTGTTCCCACACAGCATCCCAACCCCATTCCTCCTGATCCCCGGCTGATCTTTCAGGGCACTGTGGCCTTTCTCCACTGCAAGGTATCATGGGGAGACCCAGGCTCCCCCCCTACTATGGAAAGCTGAGGAGGCAATTCCTGCTTCTTCGCACCCCTGCGGCCACGGGGCCGGGCATAGGAATGTGCTGGGCCTTTGGAAATTGGGCTAGCTGACAGATTCCAGAGATGGCACGCAGATGCAATGCTCAACTTCATGTAATCAAGGGAACATGAATGAAATCAGCACAGATTATTTTTGAACCCACGGGAATCACAAACTGATAGTAGGCACTGCGGTGAGGTTGCAGAGAAACACATACTGTCAGGTGCCCACCGTGACATGTCAATGGCAAAGCCTCTTTGGAGAAGAATTTGACAGCATTTCTTACTTTTTTTTTTAAGATTTTATTTATTTATTCATTCATTCATTCATTCATTCATTCATAAGAGACACAGAGAGAGAGGCAGAGACACAGGCAGAGGGAGAAGCAGGCTCCCTGCGGGGAGCCCCATGTGGGACTCGATCCTAGGACCCCGGGATCACAACCTGAGCCGAAGCCAGATGCTCAGCCACTGAGGCACCCAGGTGCCCGAGGGAGGAGAAAATAGCACAGCTTCTGGGGGGTGGTGTGGCCCCAGGTGCCCGACAGCATTTCTTAAAAAGCACCTATTCTCTCAGTACTCATTTCCAGGGATCCGCCCCAGAGAAGAGGTCACAGGTGCACAAAGACACAGATACAGAAATATTCATCATAAGAGTGAAAATTTATAAATGAACCCAAGGTTGAGAAACAGGGCCAGGAGATCAGGAGATGTAAACAGGAGTAGCTGGCCGGCCCATGGGGTAGCCGGGCAGGGGGTAGAGACACAAGTGGTGCTGTGTGCACGGACATAAAAGTACGACAGAGACACATCTGTAAATGACACCGGAAAAGGCAGATCCCTTTTATGTTTCACCTCCGATGAGCATAAACACAAAAGAGGATCTTATTCCAACTGTATCCGTGTTCTGAATACAGGGAGAAAGGTCTGAATAGACATTTTACAAACCGTTGACAGTAGTTGAGCCAAGGAGGAAAAGTGCAATTTTGCTGGATTTTTACAAATGCTCACAAACGAGCCTCCCCTCCCTCTATCTGTAGGTTCCTGGAAAGCCAAATGGGTAAGCCCATTGACTCTGCGGTTGAGCTGTCTTGAGTTCAAATCCTTCTCTGCTTTCTCTTAGCCCCCCATCTCTCAAAGCCATAGGAGATGCTAATAAATGTTTGCTGGGTGAATACTTTTGCTGATGACTGTCTTTCTGAGGTCTGCAAATATGAAAGAGTGTAGTCTAGGGACCAGACCTTACTATTTTCACATTTCCTCCAAGTCAGTGTTTTTCAAACTCTAGGTCATAATCAACTAGTGGATCATAAGTCAATTTAGGGGGTAGCAACCATCATTTTAAAAATATAGAACAGAAAATATCCAAGTATAGGTAAGAACAAGCATTGTTTCATGACATTCATTTCAGGGATGTGGGTATGAGGTTGCAATGTAAAATGTCTTTCTTACTGTTGAGCACAGTCAAGATTACATGGGGAAACCCTGTGTCAAATGCAGCCTTCCTGAATAGTCTGGGCGTATGGTACCCAGCCCATTGCTGCCCGATTCCATGCTCAGCGTCATGGGCCAGGGAGAGGCAGTCTCCTGCAGCAGCCTCATGAGCCTCTATGGTGGGACAAAGTGGGACCACATGGTAGCCGCCTTCTTCCCTCCCTTCCGGGAGTCTTTCTTGAATCAAGATGGTTCTGATGCTTGGGAGACCAGAAGCCTCATGCCCTCTATTAGATTCCCAGGGCTGCCGTAACAAAGTACCACAAACTGGATGGCTTAACACAGAGGAATTTATTCTCTCACTTTTTAGGAAGCTAGAAGTCCAAGATTGAGGTGTCATCAGGATTGGTTCCTTCTGGAAGCTCCAAGGGAGAGTCTGCTATGCTTCCCTCAAAGCCACTGGTGGCTGCTATAAATCCTAGGCATCCCTTGGTTGATGGCAGTAAAACTCCGATGTCTGCCTCTTTATATCGCTAGGTGTCTGTTTCCAAGTTTCCTTCATCTTATAAGGACATTGGATTAGGGCCACCCTAGTCCAGTATGACCTTGTCTTAACTTGATTATATCTCCAAAGACCCTATTTTTTTTTTTTTGAGAGAGAGAGAGCACATGAGCAGGAGGAGGAGGGAGAAGCAAAGGGAGAAGGAGAATCCCAAACAGGTTCCACGCTCAGTGCAGAGCCTGACACTGGGCTCAATCTCACAACCCTGGGATCATGACCTGAGCCAAAATCAAGATCATGACCAGAGCTCAACCAACTGAGCCACCGAGGCACCCCTCCAAAGACCCTATTTTCGGGGCTCCTGGGTGGCTCAGTGGTTGAGCATCTGCCGTGGCTCGGGTGGTGATCCTGGGGTCCTGGGATTGGGTCTCAATCGGGCTCCCTGCATGGAGCCTGCTTCTCCCTCTGCCTGTGTCTCTGCCTCTCTCTGTGTGTCTCTCATGAATAAATAAATAAAATCTTTTTAAAAAAGACCTTGTTCTCAAGTAAAGTTGCATTCATAGGTTCTGATAGATATGAGATTTTTGTTTGTTTTTCTTTTTTTGGAGGGGGGCAGGGAACAAGAGCCAACCCTGGGCCTCCAGGTCCAGAGAGTGATTAAGGAACCACATTGATGCTTCAGTCAGGGAGGAATCAAGATAGGGGCGCTAGCGAGGTTCTTCTCTGGCCCGGGTGCTGTGAGCTTCAGCTCAGGATTCTAAACTCGAGACCCTTGGACTAGAAAGGATAAGCTCCAGGCTTGTTGAGCCTGTGTCCACACTTTTGGAAAAGCCAGAGTGGCTTACCTAGCTGACAATAAGGCCTGGGCCATTATTATGGACACTGAAGTGTTTTGCTCGAAAGATAGCAATTAAACCCACTACCTTCTCAGTCTATAATGGAAAAATGTGAAGTTGAATTATTTTCCTTAAGTCTGACAGTTGAGATCAGCTGGGTCAATCCTAGATTCCAGCACTGGACTCTGTTCAGTGTTCTTTGTACATGGCCTTGGTCTTAAATACCTACTTCTAACAACGGTAGCGGGTGGGGGGCTTGCAGGAATGAGGGAGACTCCAATTCCTCTATAATCTTCATCAGCCTCCCCTCAAGGATGCTTCAAATTTAACAATAATAATGTTGTTATTTGGTATAGACAAGCCCTCAACCTTACGAAAGTGTGAATATGAGCATCTTTAGAAAACTTTGCAAATATCTTGATGCTGTAGGGCATGACCAAAGCTTAGGCAGTAGGCTTGACATGCAAAGGTTGCGGCGTCAGTACATGACCCCTAGGCACCCCTCTTTCCAACCAGATTGTCCCCCCCACCCCTTCCAGCATGGAATTCTAGACGCTAATGGAATAGTGGCAATGCCCACTGCTGTCTCCTCAGCGCCTAGGACATGCTAAGCACAATACACGGATCGCCTCATTTTTCCTCCTAACAGCCCTTTGAGGGGAGGGGGGAGCTTCTATCTCTTCCAACAGATGGGGAAGCTGAGGTCAAGGCCGGCCTCCAGGCATGTTTTGGGTCTCTTTAACCTGAATGTCTCTGGCAAGGCAAGGAGTCCCCTGCTGTCTCAGGCACTGCCATTTTCTGTTATAACCACATTCACTCAAACACACTCGTAAGACAGGTTTCTTCTTCCCAGCAGCATTGTTGAGATATAAGTCACACACCGAATAATTTGCTCACGTAAAGTGTACAATTCAGTGGTTTTCAGTATATTCGCAGCTATGGGCAACCAGCACCAAGGTCTGTTTTAGAACATTTTCATCATCTCATAAAGAAACCCTGAATCCTTTTAATGATTAGGTTATTAATGATCAGACCTTTCTATCACCTCGACCCCCCAACCAGCCTGCGACAGTCATGACTCTACTTCTGATCTCTATAGATTTTCCCCTTCTGGGCTTTTCTTATCAATGGGACCATGCTGTGTATGGCCTTCGTGTTTGACTTCTTTCACTCAGCATCATGTTTTCCAGGTCTTCGACACAGTCCCATGTATCGGTGCTACGTTTCTTTTTAGGGGTGAATAATATTCCACTGAATGGTTGGATATACCACGTTTTGTCTGTCCGTTCATCAGCGTGGGAGATACAATTTTCTTGCTACTATGCTGTCAATCCCCGTTATAAGTGCTTCATCTTTACTTAATCCTCACAACAACCCTATGAGTCAAGTGCTGTTATTACCTTTATTTTATAAAGAAAGAAATTAAAGTGCAGAGAGATTACCTGGTTTGCCCAAAGTTGCACAAGTAGTGAATCCCTGCTTGGCCACTGAGTTGGTTTGTAATTTCCAGCGGTACCTGATTCTCCTTTGTGTTGGGGTCTTCAGAGGCAACTCACACATGCCTCCGCTCACTCACGTATCCCTTCATGGAATCCAAAATTGTGCACCACATGCCTCCCCTCCTCACTGCCCACCTGCCCACTCCTCACCCCCATGCCTATCTTGAACCCCACCCAAACTGTTCAATCACTCCCTCAGTCAGGAACATTCCGGAAAACTACTGTGCAATACAGACAAACACCTTTATTCAACAAATGACGTTTGGTCAACAAACCCCTTCAAGGCGTGTCATTTGAGTCCTGTAAAATCCTCATTATTCGGGACCTCACTAATTCAATATTTGTGATCTTTTCAAGAGCCTCTGCTGGGCTAGAGTATGATTCAGTTAGCAAACTTTTCTTCACTATGAATTCCAAATTCATAGTGTAAACAAGATGGTAGGAGGTATGTTTAAACAAGGTGTTTTCAAACCTCTTCAGAAATTGCAGAAACATCCAAGAGCCACCCAATAGGTGAGATGCAAGTCACATACAACTGTTACCCACTCTTTAAGCAGGTCCCTTAAAGATCCAATAGCCAGCCTTGCTAAATGGGATAGTGGTGAGACTCTCAGTATTCAACACACTGTGACTGCCTCCCATGAAAATATGTGGTGTATCAGACTCATTCTGATTCTCTGAACCAGTCCTGGTCCTCAGCCTCACTTCTCTCATGGAAAATCAGACTCAGCAGAACAAGGAGAGAGCCCCAAATTCCCTCTTGGGCCACACTGGGCCCAAGAGATACATTTAAGATGGGTCTGGGGAAGGACCAGCAGGAAAGGGGTTTTGGAGAGAACTTCCAAACTTGGAGATGCCTCCTCCCCTTCACCAAAGCATTATTCTTCCTACTGAAAATTCCACTTAGCTGAAAAGTCTTAGGAAGGTGTGACCACCACCTGAGACAAGCACTGTATGCCTTCAGCCTGCTGAGTGCTGGTGCCTTTGATGTAGGCATTTCCTGCAGTCCAGCAAGCAAAGAGAAGTGGGAGAGGCCAGAGTGGGGCATGTCTGCTGACCAGAGTGTTTCCAGAATGAAACCTTCTACTTCTTTCTCTGGACTGTGAGATATTGTGGGTTCAGGTTGGCCCCACCGTATCCCAGTTTGGGAGTTAACCATTTTAAAGTAAGAGAGAGATTTCAATCTTCCGCAGCCTTCTAGGGGACACCTTTTATCCTGTTTGCAGAGCAGCATCTGTGACATTCTTGAGGGTGGCGGGGTGAGGGTGAGAGCATACCCAGCAAAACACAGGTTTATGACCCACTGTGCCATGGCTTCCAGCAGCCCCATTAGTGTGGATTCAAGGACCAGTGGGCAGGCAAGTCAGGGAACTGTCTCCCTAACTGGCTTTGTAGCTGACTTCTCTCTGGGCCCCTGTCTCTCCTGCCGCAAAAGTGAAACATTTGGCTAGAAGGGACTGCAAATAGCTTTCAACTCCTTCCCTAATTCTGATATTTTGGTAGAGGCTGCCTGGAGAACTGTGCTCAGAAGGATTTTGAGGGTTTGAAGGAGAGCAAGGACTGGGATCAATTAGCAATGTCTGCTACGACCACGGGAATGAGGGTGGTGGTACCATTTCTTTGCCATACATTTGCCACTGATATCCAAAGTCTTTTGGCTCCAAACTTTTAGAAAATCCAAAAATTTTAGGATTCCTCTTGACTGTGCTATTTTCTTTGCCTTCTCCAAGGATCTCTTTCAAAGGGCCATTCCCACTCCCTGGGAACTAACTATTAGTCTTCAGCCAATTGCTTGAAGAGTTAGGCCATGCAAGTTTGGGACAACTGAGGCCAGAAGAGGCCAGTTTCCTGAGACTAGAAATAAGCCCCCAAAAGAGTCTTTCTCTGTCAACACTGAACTGGAACCCACAGAGCAGCGAGCACAGCCAAAGCAGATGACCTCTTCCCAGGTGATGCTCTACGAAACCAATGTAGAATTGTAGCCTCTATCTACATGGTTTAGGCATGGAGGACTAAGAAAGCCAAATACCATCTGTAAAAAGTGAACATAATTTTGAACAAGGACCTGCTCGGAATGGGGTATCTTTCCGTCTGTAAGGCAGAGGGGTCGTTGCAACAGTGCAATGAGGTAATGCGTGCCAAGTGCTCAGCACGGAGCCTGGTACCAGTAACCAATACCTAATAAAAGCGATCCAGCATTCATGGGATTATTCTCTAAGATCACTCTTTGGTGGCATTGGGTCTGAGGATATTAAATCTATTCTGAAACCAGCCCTCCCATCGGCAGGGCGGGAGCCTGCTATCTCACCACCGGGGCCCCGCGTTGGCCAGTTCCAATAACACGATTAGTCATTTTTCATTCCTGAGATGTCTACCCATGGGTGGGTGCATGTGTGCATGTGTGAGTGCGTATGTGCCTTTCAGAGCAGGGGAAAATCCATATTCTCTCTCTTCTGACCGAATTAATCAAATAAATCTTCTGTAAGGAGCTGCTAAATGAATCACAGATGGCTCTGCCCTTTTACAGGTTGCAGAAAGCACCCGTTACAGTTCTTTTAATTTATCAGAGGAAAAAAGATGCCCTCGTGTGCCCCTTCCCACTTGCAATAATAATCAGAACCAGTCTATTTTCCGAGGGTCCGAGACTCATTTTCCAAAAATGTGTATCAATAGATGTAACAGCGGGAAGATTATTTTGCCAAGTTCCAGCCTCCAGCACAGCAAAGGTGCCCTGGCTGGGGAGAGCGTTTATAAAACCACATTTAATAAAAGAGAGTGTTATATTAAGTATGTTTGCTAGTGTATTTAAGCATATGGTTTCCATATCAGGCGTAAAGATGGCAAACACATGCTTTACCTTCTTTCTAACCTTTCCTGGAGACGTCCTTTCCAGGGGGTGGTGGGATGGGAGGATTTGGGGTGGATGTGAGCGTGTGTTTTGTTTTGCTTTTTACAACGCAGGCTCACATGGAAAAGCACCAAGGAATGTTCAGAAAACATGTGAAGACTCTGCCTTTTCTATTTATGTAATTAGCCCAAGAAACTTGCTTTGCGTACTTTCTTCAACTGCCCCAACATTCTCCCAGAGCTCTGTTGCCTCCTCCAAGGCGCTGGGGTCTGGCTGACTTGAAAGTGTGAATCAATTTCAGCTGCAAAGATCTTGAGCTCCTGGATTTTAAGCGTGAACCCCTTGGTGAAGCAAGAGCTCCAGGATGGCTGCCCGGCTTCGTGTCCACGCGTCCCTGTTCACCAGTGAGCCTTCCGACGCCAGGATTCGTCTGCCCAAAGATCCCCATTTGGTACTTGGGTTGGGTACTGGGGATTTTACCTCTTTCCTTTATTTACATCAGAGGCAACAGGCTGTGGCCTGTAGGCCTGGGGTCCGCAGAAAGGCAGCTGGGAAAGGTCTCCATGGCCCACCACCTTAAAACAATCTAAACAATCCTCCGATTCAGAGACAATCCCAGAAGCCAAAATGCCAAACTAAGAAGGGGATTGGGTGGGGGCATCTGCACCGGGGCCGCCCTGCCCACCCCCACCGGCCGAACAGATTTGCCTGAGCGAGTTATAAATCTACTAGTACCATTTCTTTTTCGTCACTTGCCTAATCCTGTGCCCTTCGTTTCATGTGCTGTAATTATTAACATCTGCTTTCTGAGCCTGGGCCGCGTGGAGTTTGCAAAGGCAGTTTTCAGGCTAGAACAATGGTGACAGCTGTTTCATTTAGCCTAGGGCCAGCACTTCCTGTTCAGTCTACATCTGCCCTCCTGTGTCCAATTTCTGTTTCGGGGTTTTGTGTTTTGTTTTCTGGGTGTGTTTTTTTTTTTTCCCTTCATCTGACCTTACTATAAGTTTAAGAAGCATTTCTAACTTAGCACTCCAGCTAGTATTTCTAGCACATATGCTTATTAGATCGGCGACAGCCAGAGAAAGATAGGAGAAAGCCAGGATTGTGTCCAGCAGCTAACACGGTGGAGGGGAGAGGCAGAAAAGACGGCTGACCAGGGATGCGGGGAACCAGACTTGAAGGAATTCCTGGGCCTTATGGTTGTGGAATAGGCTGACCTCTCTGGAACTTAGACACAGGGAAAATGGGCTTAGCTCATCCGTCCCCTGGCTGGGTGTGATCTCCACAGCTTATTAGGTAAGGGGTTACCCAAATATCCTCCTGAGGGAGCCGTGTGTCTGGGTGGCCATCAACCCTCAGCGGCCCTTCTCCTTTGGGAACCAAGCAAACTCATCAGATGAGGCAAGATTCTGAGGCCCCACATTCACTTTTTCCCACTGAGTCACCAGCATTGAAAAAAAATCCTTTTAATTTGCAAGGGGAGGTCCGTGGGGGTGGGGAAAGGACGTGCTGTGGATAAGAGAATGAAGGAATCCAGCTTTGGATGATCCGCCTGGGCCCTCTGAGCATATATATGGCTGTGTGTGACAAAAGGGAGTGGAGAATGTGTCCTGCTCCTGCCCTTCCATCCTCTCCCCCTCCTAGTTCCATCTGATGCACGTTTGGGGTCCCCAGCTCGGCTGAAACGCAGATGTCAAGTTATAATCTGAGATCTTACCCCAAGCATGGGGTTAGAGACCTCAAGCTTGGGGAAAGCTGCTCTCAGGCATTACTGGATCTGATCACCAAATCGGGTGGAAAGCAGTCTCTGTATGGGTAAGAACTTGGAGCGATGAGTCCGTGTCCTGTGGGTGCCCAGGGCAGAGCGCAGGTGCCAGGGGGCCAGTGTGACCTCTCCAATCAGGACTTCCCAAGGCTGCCTGTGCTCCCACCCATCTCAGGGCCTCAGGACTGGCAAAGGCCCTAGAGATCTGCTGCCCACACCCTCATCTTTATTTTTCTCAACAGAGGAAGAAATTGAGCGGCAGAGGGTGGAAGTGCCTCCTATGGTTGCAGCTTGGCCACGCCTGAGTCTATCGATAGAGAAACAAATAAAGGTAAATCCATGTTGCTTCTGGGAGATTGTGGCATTTTCCACATTTCTATGTGAAATGTCTCTTTCAATCCCAGACCCCCTCTGCCTTCCCAAGTGGCTCACATCAAAATAACTGGAGGCCGACTCCCAGACGAGAACCGCAAGCGAGTTAGAGACCCCAGCTGCGGCACCCCTGCTCCAGCACCGGTGCTTCTGGCTGCCAGGGGAGGGGACAGCTGACCCCGGTAGCTCTGGAAGTTTGTGCTGACTTGGCACATGGGGTCACGGAGGTTCCTGGCACTCAGTCGAGGGCCCCATCTCTTCGCAGGGGTAAGTGGGCAGAAGGAAGAGCTCGGGTGTGAAAGAGATGCACCTGAGATAGGATCCATCCCCCCAGCATCCCTGCCAAGTATGGGGGTGCAGAAGGGAGGAGGCCCAGGCCCGAGGATACCCACCACTCCCGACCCTCTACCCGAGCCTGGAGGAGCCGAGAGGCCTGACCCAGGCAGGCAGAGGGGTTACAAGGGACTTCTCCTAAGCTCTGGAACCCAAAATAGTGGAGGGGCCAGATGGGGCTGGGCCTGGGCCCCTCGGCCCTGCAGGAGAGCCTCCCTCTTGCACCCACTCTTCCTGCCCACCAGCCCAGCCCCTTCCCCGCCCCCCTCCTTTCTCACTCACTCCTTTTCTTCTTAAAGTTAATTGCAACTTTTTTCTCAGCGCTCTGATCTGGATAAGCCACATCTCATTAGAAAAAGATTTAGCGGGAGCCAAAGCAGGCTGGAGAAGGAATCCCTAATCAACAGAGAAAAGATTTGGGTGTAAATGCTCTCTCCCGCCACTCTCTGCCCCCCCTCGATCTGTCTCTGCTCATTAATCTGAAAAGAAAGTCGCAGCGCAGCGTCTTGGTGTTCAAGTATCTGCTGCGGCGGCAAACAAATCAAAGTGTTTGGGGGGTTTTCTTTTGCGGGGGCGGGGGTGTCTGTACAGAGTGCTGTGGTCGTGGGGGTATCTGCCTAAGGCATTTTGGTTGTTGGAAGGAGTGGATGAAGCACCTTGGTTGGGAGAATATAACTCTTTGAAGGTGTGTGTGTGTCTGTGCCTCTGTGTGTGTCTCCGTGTGTGTCGGTGTCCGTATAAAGTGCCTTGGTTGTTGGGGAAGGTGTGAGTGAACCCTTTGTGTGTGTGAACCCTTTGGTTGTTGGGGTGTGTATGTGTATGAAGCTCTTCACTTATTGGTGTGTGTATACGCTTTGATACTGGGTGGCCACGTGAAGCCCTTTTGATTATTGAGGAGTGTGTGTGTGTGTGTGTGTGTGTGTGTGTGTGCGCGCGCGCTTCGGAAGCACATTGCTTGTTGGGTGTGTGTGTTTGTGGACGGGAAATGCTTTGGGGTTGGGATGTGGTCAGCTGGCCTGGAGGGAACCCTCCAGCTGTCTGCACGAGGGTGTGCAGTGTTGGGGCTGCTGAGGGCTACGTGTGTAGGAGCCCTTCAGAGTGCGTGTAGGTGTATGTGCCATATGTGCCATGCTTCTGTGTCGCACCCCAGACCATTGGTCAGGAATTACCAAATGGAGGTACTGGCCTCAGAGGTGGAGCGCCCGGGTAAAGACAGCATTTCTTTTTTCTTTTTCTTTTTTTTCATTTTCTTTTTTTTCACAATTTTGTATTTTTTTATTTATAAATTTATTTTTTATTGGAGTTCAATTTGCCAACATATAGCATAACACCCAGTGCTCATCCCGCCAAGTGCCCCCCTCAGTGCCCGTCACCCAGTGACCCCCACCCCCGCCCACATCCTCTTCCACCATCCCTAGTTCGTTTCCCAGAGTTAGGAGCCTCTCGTGTTCTAAAGGCAGCCTTTCTGTTCAGGCCACGGAGTTGAGCCAGGTACGATGAGGCAACTTTCTATGCTGGGAAGCAAGGACGGCACCCCGGGGGGCCCTGGTGACCAGAGCCCCGGGCCCCAGACCCCCCAGGAAAGGGAGGGCACAGTTCCTCCAGCTTCCCTCTCACCTCGCTCTCCTCTCCCCTCTTGGCCCTGATTGGCCTTCAGTCTATCGTGCAGTTGTTATGAACACTCCCACCACCCCAAGGACAAGGTGGACACAAATATTTGCAGAGCATGCAAAAGCTCCGTGTGTGACCCTGGAGGAAATGAATCTGGGGAGGGAGAGTTTTCAAAGGCAGCCAGTGACCCGCTCGGGGCAGGGAGGAACTGGGGATTTATCACCTCCACCGCTGAGCCCGAAGGCAGACCCTCCAGACCCGTCAGGGTCCCAGCAGATTATCTTCAGGCTGCACGTAGATGGTCTGCCCCAGAGCAGCCGTAAACAGACCTAAAAACACAGGGCCGTGTGCTCAGAATGCTTAGCAGGGCCTAGTACAGGGCCTTCCACTACGGTAGCCACTTGCCCCGCGTGGCCAGGGGGCCCTTGAGACGTGGCTAGTCCACACTGAGATCACCTCTAACAGAATCCACACCAGAGTTTGAAGACTCGGAGTGAAAATCATGTGTGACGTATCTCATTAACAGTTGTATGGGCAGCCCGGGGGGCTCAGTGGTTTAGCGCCACCTTCGGTCCAGGGTGTGATCCTGGAGACCCGGGATCGAGTCCCACGTCGGGCTCCCTGCATGGAGCCTGCTTCTCCCTCTGCCTGTGTCTCTGCCTCTCTCGCTTTCTCTCTCTGTGTCTCTCATGAATAAATAAATAAAATCTTTAAAAAACATTAAAAATGGTGCACACGCATATGTCAAGTACTTTGACGCACCTGATTCCTTTATCTTTTTTTTAAAAGTGACCACTAAGAATGTTTCAGATTACATATGTGACTTGCATTTGCGGGCCCTATCCTATCTGTGTTAGCACGAGCCTCTGATGTCATACCCTCTTTCACGAATATTGTAATTCCCATTTTACTGATGAGTAAACCTGCCCAGCGGTTGAGTGACCAGACCAAGAACACCAGCTAATGAGCCACGGAAGCCAGAATTCACATCAGGAGAGACCAGTGACCCTGGCCCGAGAGTCTCCTACTTGCTGAGACTCCTAAAACGACACGTACTGTTGTTTTGACAAGATCTTCTGCAGAAGTGTCTAGTGCCAGCGAGGGCCGCAGGAGATCTGGAATCTGGGAAGGCAAACCAAAAGCCTGGGACTTGGCGATGAGGTGGGGGGGGTCTCCCAACACTAGCCAGGGAGGGTAAAGTGCAGGACAATTCTTGGTGCCCGGTGCCTGGATGGGCTTTTCAGTTCTCCGAGGGAACTTGGGCTGGCCCCTTCCCCTCTCTGGGCCTCAGCGTCTCCATCTGTGAACAGAAGGGGCTGGATTAAATGTTCTCTGAGGTTTGTCAGGATCTGTGGTGCATCTCAGCAGATTCCTCCCTCAAGCTGGTTGAGAGGGAGCTTGAGAGCAACGTGCCGGGTCCTTGGGCAAGTGACACCTCTCTTGTGCCATCTGTGAGATGGGGACCAGAACAGTGTGGACGTGGGGATGCTGCTGGGAGGGCCGACGAGGTAAGGTGGCCGGCGGCCTCAGCCCAGGCCTGGCACACAGAGGGCACCGGATAAATGGAGCTCTTGTCGTCCCCGTGCCAGTCAGTACCCAGGCTGACCGGCTGGCTCGGAGAGTTCTGGGTCAGTAGACTCGGGTTCACAAGCAGCATCTGCCTTGGAGCCTCCTCCTAACCTGACTCACTCAAATGCTGGATTTGATCGAAGGCAGGCTCACCTCCTGCACTTGGCTTCTGAAGGCTTGGTTACAGCTGCAACTCCATTCCCTGATTACAGGAGTAACAGAAGCACCCAGAAAGAGGGCGGCTTGGCCGGGGCCCAGGCCACCGTACTGCAGCGGGAGCCTCAAGGTTCTTGGAATAGAGCATCTTCTGGCACGTTCGGAGGAAGGCGGGGAAACTTCCACCCATCTCCCCACCCCACCCCAGGTCGTGTGTTCATGTGTAGTCCCCTCGGATGTCGTGGTCAGATGTCACTTTTCCAGCCTTTGGAGGAGAGATGCAGATCCGGGGCCACGAACTTTCTTCACCCCCTGTCTCCCACCTCCCTCGCCCTGGGAGGACTCTGACCTTGGTTCTTCGCAGACAGCTGTTTTCAGTTTTTCACCCCTGAAGCGTGTGGGTAAACACCCTCCTTTATTAGATAAAAGCTTTATCGGCTCAGCCGCCTCATCTTCTACATACAACCTCTTTCTCACAAATGCAAGTCTGCATTAAGAGTCAGTCGAACCGGATTTTGTACCCTGGGTGGTGATGCTGGAATTCTTTTTCTCTTTTTTTTTTTTTTTCTTAATTGAAGTTCGATTTGCCAACATGCAGTATAACACCCAGTGCTCATCCCATCAAGCGATGTTGGGATTCACTGGGGGGAACCTGGAATTCCCGGCCTAGGCGCCCAGCTGTCTCTGGCGTTCGCCGGCTGCCATCTGCTGGGCAATGCTGGTATGACATGGTCCCCAAGGCGGGACCGTCTCTCCAGGGGTGAAGAGGTTCATCCCTTCAATTGAAAAATACTGATTGAGGGGAAACTGTGTGCCAGGCATAGTTCTAGGCGCTTGGGGTTCATCGGTGAACAAAACTGGCAAGTATCTCTATTTTTCTGGAGCTTACGTTCTTGCAGGGAGTGACAGGCAGTCCAGGAGAAGCAATAGAGAATTCCGTTAAGCTAGAGTGTGATCAGTGGGGCGCCTGGGTGGCTCAGCTGGTTAAGCATCAGACTCTTGGTTTCTGCCCGGGTCATGATCCCAGGATCCATTCTCAGTGGGGAGTCTTTCCTCTCTCTCACTCTCTCTCTCTCTCTCTCTCTCTCTTCCCTCTGCTCCTCCAGCAGCTCATGCACTCTCTTTCTCTAAAGTAAATAAATAAATCTTTTTTTAAGTCATCAGTGCATTAAAAAAATTACAAAGTAGAACATGTAAGGGGGATGGATGGGAAGTGCTGGGTGGGGAAGGTGAGTTGCCACTTTAAATAGTTTTCGGGTCAGCCTATTGAAGGTGACTTTTGAATAAAGGATTGGAAGAAAGGAACGCCTTTGGGGAAGGGGAAAAAAAACATACCTGTCGGAATGGATGGGAATGCAAAGGTCCTGGCTAGGACTGTGCTTTGTGCATTTAGGGAGTAGCCAGGAGGCCAGGGTAGCTGAATAAGAGTGAGCCAGGGAAGAGGAGTCAGAGAAGTGATCAGAATGAGGGAAGAAGGCCAGATAGTGGAGGGTCTTGTGGGCTGTTGGCTGTCTTGATTGACTTGGGCTGCCATAATAATGTATCATGGTGGCTTACACAATAGATATTTACTTCTTAACAGTTCTAGAGGCTGAGAAGTCCAAGAACAAGGTAACAGCCAATTCAGTTTCTGATGAGGGTCCTCTTCTGGGCTGTGAAGGGTGACTTGCCCACTGTGCTCATGTGGACTTTTCTCAGTTCCCTGCTGTCTTCTTATAAGGCACTGACCCCACCAGGAGAGCCCATCCTCATGACCCAGTTTAACCCTAGATACCCCCCAAAGTCTCCAAATGCCAGCACAGTGAGCATAAGGGCTTCCACATGTGAATGGGGGGTGAGGAAACAAACATTCAATCCTTATGGATTGGCTTTACTATTGGCTTTTACTTCAGAGATGCCATGAATGGTGGCGTGTTGGGGTGTGTGTGGGGAAGTCAGGTCTGTAGCATCACGATGCCAAGACATATGGAAAATGCTCTCAAACACACAAGCCACTCTGCTAATTCTCTTCATTCATTCAGTGCATGAGATGGGGAAAATTAAGTCAAGCCATGTGTGTTGAGGTGATGTGTGCATGTAGCCTGTCAGTATGTGCATGGGAGTAAGTGTGTGAGTGTGTGTGTTTGTTGTGTGTGGGTATGTGTGTGTAATATGGAGCAGCTACTCATTGAGTGACTAAATGCTTCATTCTTCATTTTGGTACCTACTCAAACAAAAAAAAAATCAATGTGTACCACAAACATGCTTTCTTTTTTTATTTTTAAAGATTTAATTATTATTATTTTTTTTAATTTAGAGGGAGTGAGATTGGGAGAGGGGCAGAGGGAAAGAAAGAGAGGATCTCCAGCAGACTCTGCACTGAGAGGGAGCCCACCTTGGGCTCAATCCCATGACCCTGAGATCATGACCCAAGCCGAATCAAGAATTGGATGCTCAACCTACTGAGCCACCCAGACATCCCAAGCAGGCTTTCTAAGTATCTGCTTGCTGAGACAAATGAGGCTTTCATTAGGGCCCCTCACTTTCCTTCCCCATAAGCTCTGCCCCAGACCCTATAACACACCCTCTTGGCATATTTACCTACAGTAGGTTGACTTGCTCTTCCCTCAGTCCTGAAAATGTATCTAGATATCTTTCCTTCTGCAATCTTTGCTGCTTGCCCCTCTTCTTGGGAGTGGAGCCCACCCTTCTGCTAGCTTCCTATGGAGGGTACAGAGTTGGGTAAGACCTGCCACAGCCCTGCCCGAAGGAAATGACCTTTTCCTGGAACCCCAAAGTCATGACTGATCTCAATTGCCCAGTGTAGAGAGGTCAGAAGTGTTTGAACTCTGGGGGCTGATCTGGGTGACCCTAACCATGGATTTGCTACTTCCAACTTGGGGATGGGGGGTGAATTATTTCATGTCTCCCAGCTTCTGCTCCAATGAGCAGATCAATACCCATCTCATGGAATAGTTGAGGGGACTGTCATTCACGTCCCTCATATTTACTGAGTACCTACTATGTGTCAGGTGTTGGTCTAGGTGCTGGGGGCACAGTAATGAACCCCATGGGGTATATGTTCTAGCAGGATATAATGTTAACTGGTGTAAGATGTCAAACTTGCAAAAGCAGGTGTTCAAGTTTCTAAAAGCACATATTCAGTACACTCCCAGGTGTTGTGTGTGTGTGTGTATGGAGGATACCAAGAGATAGGTACTGGAGATACTGTATAACATCATTTATATTTACTTAAAAAATACAAATCATGGTGTATAAATATTTTAACATATATCTATTTTTTTAAAGATTTTATTCATTTATTTACAAGAGACACACAGAGAGAGAGAGAGAGAGGCAGAGACACAGGCAGAGGGAGAAGCAGGCTCCATGCAGGGAGCCTGATGTGGGACTCGATCCCGCGTCTCCAGGATCAGGCCCTGGGCTGAAGGCAGATGCTCAACCGCTGAGCTACCTAGGGATCCCTAACATATATCTAAATAGTAATATTATTAAAACATTTACCAGAAATATAAATATTAACAACTTCCAGATAATGTTCTCTGGTGAGGGAGAGAGAGAGAGAGAGAGGGAGTGTGAGAGAGACCAGAGAATGGAATTTGGAACTACGCGTTAACTACCTCTGTAATATTTTATTTCTCCGTAAGAAAAAACCTGAAGCAAATATGGCAAAATAATAACTTCCATTGAATATTGTTAGATTTATTATTTCAGCTACTAAATGCAAATATGAGTCCTAAATTATATGTATTATTTCTGATTTACCTATCAGCAAACTGAGCTCAGTGAGTTATTTTACCAAACAGGAAGTTGGTAATGGAAAGTAAGTATAACTAAATGTGAAGTCTTAGCTCATTTCATTAAACCATCCAGACTTCTGAATGTGGGTTAATACATAACTAGATACTATTTGTTAATATTTTGTGGAGGATTTATGCATCTAAATTTATGAAAGATTTTGGACTACAGATTTCCCTTTTTATTACTCAACTTCATTTTTTAGAGCAGTTCTCGGTCCACAGCAAAATTAAATGGGAAATACAGAGAGTTTTCATATAACCCCTACCCTAACATATCCATGACCTCCCACTGATCTTTTCACTGTTTCCACAGTTTTGTTTTTTCAAGAAGGTGATGTAGTTGGAATCATACGATGCGTAGCCTTTTTCACATTGGCTTCTTTCACTTAAAATATGCATTTACGTTTCCTCCGTGTCTTTTCACGGCTTGATAGCTCATTTCTTTATAGTGCTGAAGAGTATTCCATTGTCTGGATGGCCCACAGTTTCTTTATTCATCCCCCTGAGGGCTCTCTTGGTTGTTTCCAATTTGGGCAATTATGAATAAAGCTGCTATAGACATCTGCATGCAAGTTTTTCTGTGTGTAAGTTGTCGGTTCATGTGGGTAAATACCAAGGAGGGCAATTGCTGGATCATATGGTAAGGGTATGTTTAGTTTTGGAAGAAACAAACTCTCTGTCTTCCAAAGAGCCTGCCCTGTTTTTCATTCCCACCGGCAGTAAAAGAGAGTTCCTGTTGCTCCACAATACTTCTCAGCATTTGGTGTTGTCAGTGTTTTGGGTTTGGGCCATTCCAATAGGTGTGTCGTGGCATCTTGTTTTAATTTGCTTTCGTGTGGTGATATATAATGTGGAGGATAATTTCATAAGCTTCTTTTTGCCATATATGTATCTTCTTTGGGAAGTTCTATTCAGATCTTTTGCCAGTTTCTAAAATCAGGTTGTTTGTCTTCTTATTGTTGAGTGTTAGAGTTCTTCGTATACTTTGGGTAGTAGTCCCTTATCAAATGTGTCTTACACAAATATTTTTTTTCCTGGTCTGAAGTTTGTCTTCCCATTTTCCTGACATGGTCATTTGCAGAGCAGAAAGTTTTAATTTTAATGAAGTCTAGGTTACCAATGACTTCTTTCATGAATGGTGTCTTTAGTGTCGTATCTAAAATGTCATTTCCATACCCAAGATCCCCTAGGTTTTCTCCTATGTTAATTTGCTCTTCTCTTTCTAGTTTCCTAATGTGGAGACTTAAATTATTGATTTTTAGATATTTCTTCTTTTCTAATACATGTATTTAATATTATGAATTCTCTACTGAGCACTGTGCTTTCACTGCGCCCACAGATTTGGATAACTTGCATTTTCATTTTCATTTAGTTCAAAATATTTGAAAATTTCTCAGGAGATGTCTCACTTGACCCATGTGTTATTTACAAGTGTGTTGTTTAATCTCCCAGTGTTGGGGGATTTTCCAGCTATCTGTCTTTTATTGATTTCTAACTTAATTCCATTGTGGTCTGAGAGCAGACATTGTATGATTTATTTTCTCTTAAATTTGTTAAAGTATATTTTATGACCCAAGAACATGGTCTGTCTTGGTGAATGTTCTATGTGAGCTTGAAAAGAATGTATTCTGCTGCCGTTGGAAGAACTTCTTCTATTAAAGCCCTTAGCATATTACTCAGTTTTAAAAAAATTCCTCATCTGATTATTCAAACATTCCTTCTATATCTGATCTGGTGCTGATGCTTGTTCAGTCTCTTCAAACTGTGTTTTTGCCTTTTAGTATGCCATATAATTAAAAAAAAATCCAAAGATGACGTACCAAGTGAAAGGAACTGCTATAAATAGGCCTTTCGGGATATAGTGTTAAGCTGGGGTGGCGGTGTGGGTGGGGGTAGGGGAACCGTTCCTTAATCCTACAATTAGCTCTCAGTCCTTTTTAAAAAATATATATTATTTATTTATTTATTTATTTATTTATTTATTTATTTGAAAGAGAGAGGAGAGCAAGTGGTGGAGGGAGGGGCAGAAGGAGAGAGAGAGAGTCTTATGCAGACCCCATGCTGAGTGTGAAGTCCAACTCAGAGCTTGAACTCATGACCCTGAGATGATGACCTGAGCCATAACCAAGTATCAGAAGCTTGGTCAGGTGCCCCTGGGTGAGTCTATGCTCCTGGACTGTGAACTCCACTTCACCAGTACCTCTGTTCCCACCCTGCCCTCAACTTAGGTGGGAAAGGATGGCTGGTCAGGGCTGGAGTTGGTATTTCCCCTCCTTCACATGAAAGACTGAAGCAGGCTGGAGCTGAGTATTTCTCCTTCCCTGGGTCGATTAGGCTCTGATAAAACAATAACAGGTTAATCTCAAGGAAATAGCTTCTCTTCAAGGTAAGTATTGTTGAAGAGAGAATTGTCTTTAGAATGTTCCTTTTTCCATCCCCTTGCTGAAAGCACAAGGATATTTTCTCCGATGTTTACTGTGAGAACCTGGTGGAGTTCCTGAAAATAAAAGTCACAAAAACATGCCTCCCTCATAACTGGGCTCCCTGGTTTTTGTTTTGTTTTTGTTTAAAGATTTTATTTATGTATTAGAGACACACAGAAAGAGACAGAGACATAGGCAGAGGGCGAAGCAGACTCCCTGCGGGGAGCCCAATATGGACTTGATCCCAAGACCCCAGGATCACAACCTGAGCCAAAGACACTCAACCACTGAGCCCCCAAGGTGTCCCCCTCTGGGGTTTTTATTCACAGACTTCTGTGAGCGGAGCCTCCAAGTCTTTGCCAACTACAAGGCTGGGTTTCCTCCCTGCTCCCCCTTAGTGATTTCCCCAGAGATTTCTGTCCATGGGTTTCTGCTCTGGCAAATTGTGATTCTCTGTATTCTCCTGTCTGTTCTCCAATTCAGGGGGCAGTGGTTTGCTCTATGACCTCACTTCTCGGGTAGATGTAAGGGGAGTTGTGGAGTTTTCAGTTTGTTCAGCTTTTTATCTGTTGGGAAGAGTTGGCACCTTCTAAACTCCTTAGCTACCAAGGGAAACCAAAAGTTTCCTTGTCTTTTTGTCTTTGCCTGGTTTGGGTCCACCAGAACACCAGCTTCACAAAATGAGCTGAAAAGTGCCCCCTCCTCTTCTACTTTCTGGAAAAGATGACATAAAATTGATGTTACTTCTTTAAATGTTGGAAGAATTCCCCAGTGAAATCATCTGAGACTGAGGATTTCTTTTTCAGAAACTTTTTAAATTACAAAGTCAATTTCTTTAATGGTTATATGGCTCTTCAGACTGTCTAGTTCTATCTTGGTTGAGTTTTTGTCGTTTGTGGTATTTGAAGAATTGCTCCATTTCTTTAAAGTGGTCACATTTATGATTATCTTTATTGTTTTTTTATCTTTGTCAGTCTTAGTCTTGCTAGAGGTTTATCAATTTTATTGATGTTTTTTGACTATAGAACAGTAAGATGGGTAAGATGACAGCATGGTTTCACATGTGATTTGTGTGATGCTTCTACCATCACTTTACAATTTTACAACCACCATTTTAGAAAGAGGTCTTCTCCATTTTACAGAGAAAGAGAGATTAAATGCAGACAACATGTCTAATGTTGCACTGGACGGTAGGTTGAATGTGCAAACACAGATTTCTAATTCCTGAGACCATTCAGTGAAGGTGTTAAATCGGTCATCAATGAAGATGTGAAAATGGTTCAAGATAATGACAGGAACTGGACTTGACCAGAAAACTGTGAGAGCTGAAGTTCCTGGACAGCATGGTGGAAGACAGATGAGGCAGGATGACTAAAGTTGGAAGCATGGGAAAGAGTCTGTGCAGAGATTTTGGAAGTGGAGTGAGTGTGGGCCTACATTGTAGAATCACAGATTAGATGTAGGGATGAACAGCAAGACTGGGACACCACCCCTAGTTTGAAGTTTGCAGAGGTGCAATATCCAAAAATGACCATCCTCCAATTGAGAAGGATTAGAAAAAAGTAAATATTACCCATATGTAACACAAACAATATTTCAAAACAATTATCCCAATCTATAATTCCTTTCTATATTGGTATTAAATGTCCCCTTTGTCCTACAATATTTAAACTGTTTATTTACTTTAAAAAAATTTTATTGATGTTTTTGAAGAACCAAGTTTTCGTTTGATCTTTCTCTATTGTTTTTCCATTTACAATTCCAAGGATTTTGGCTCCTACCTTTATTATTTCCTTCCTTCCGCTTACTTTGGGCTTAGGTTTGGTCTTCTTTCTCTAGTTTCTTTTTTTTTTTTTAAGACTTTATTTATTTATTCATGAGAATACACAGAGACGAGAGAGAGAGAGAGAGAGAGGCAGAGATACAGGCAGAGGGAGAAGCAGGCTCCATGCAGGGAGCCTGACACGGGACTCAATCCCAGGTCTCCAGGATCAGGCCCTGGGCTAAAGGCAGCGCTAAACCACTGAGCCGCCCCGGGCTGCCCGTTTCTCTAGTTTCTTGAAGGGAGAACTTAGATTGTTAATTTGAGACATTTTTCTTTTTTCTACTATAAGAATTTAAGGTTTTAAATCTCCCTCCTGCTCTAGCTGCACCCCACATATTTTGATATTATATTTTAATTTTCACTTATGATCTATGATTTTTATATTTCCTTTGACATTTCTCTTTAACCCAGGAGCTATTGAGAAGCATATAGCTTAATTTCCAAGTATTTGAAGATTTTCTTGTTGGCTTTCCACTCACTGAATTTTAACAACTGTGTCCAATATTATTTTATCTTCATGAGAACAGGATTTTGTCTATTTATTCTGCTGTTGTATTACTAATGCTGAGAACAGGATGATAGCATGGGCTTAAAAAATAAGGATGAATGAATGATGGAAATATTTAACTTAAAAGTCAATAAAGAAAAAACTAATTTGTAAAGACATATGCACCCCTATGTCAGCACAGAGTTATTTACAAAAGCCAAGGCATGGAAGCTACCTAAATATCCATTGATCAATGAATGGATGAAGATGGATATACACACGTATACATACAATGGAATATTACTCAGCCATAAAAAAGATGAAACCTTGTCATTTGTGATGATATGGAGGGACCTGGTGGGTATTATGCTAAGTAAAATAAATCAGACAGAGAAAGACAAATATTACATGATTTCACATATATGTGGAATCTCAAAAACAAACAAAAAATAAAAAACGAATAGAAATAGTCTCATAGATACAGAGAACAAATTGATGACTGCCAGAGGAGAGAGGTTGGAGGGATGGACAAAATAGGTGAAGGGGATTAAGAGGTCCAGTGTTGCAGTTATAAAATAAATAAGACGTGGGGATATAATGTACAGTACAGGGAATATCATCAATAATACTGTAACAATTTTGTACAGTGACAGATGGTAACTAGATGTATTATGGGGACTATCAGGTAATGTATATAAATAACAAAATACTACTTTGGACACCTGAAACTAACACATGGTTGTATGTCAACTAGTCTTCAATTTAAAAAAAATCAATAAAGAGAAAACTAGAAGCTACAGAGAGAAAGAGAGGTATCAGAACATTGATGGTGATTCTCACTGGCTCGGGAAATATGGCTTTCTTTATTCTTTCTATGTTTCATATTTTTCAGATTCTCTGCAGGGAGCATATACTACTTTATAATCAGGTAAAAGAATTCTAAAAGTGGGAGCTCCTATTTCTGATCATTTTCACCCCCTCTCTGAACAGGCTATATCAGAATTTGAATTGCTGAAAAAGCTGAAGATGAGAGGCAGGGCTAAAAAGACCCTGAAGAAGGTCCCAGAGCTGGCCTGAGCCAGACTCCCTCCGGCACACAGGTAAGGACCCTGCCAGCCATCACTTTTGTTGGCTTCTGGGATTCCTGCTACAATCACTGTATCATGTGCATTTCATGTGATAAGGGTCAATTTCATCCTTCTCACTGCTCAGAGGCCCCTAGAGAGCTCGTGAATTAATGTTCATTCCAGGAGATCTGGTTTGCCCTTGTAAATAAAACATCCATCTGCCTAGGTCCAGCCATAAAAATCCTTTAACAATTTACTTTAAGGAAGCGGTATTTGTGTTTGCTTTCAGGACTCATGGTGTGCAAAAGATTACAGAAAAAAAAAATAGGAGGGAGCAGAGAAGAGACGCTACAGCGTCTACAGTGTTGTTTTTTTGGGTTTTAGGCTTTTTTTTTTTTTAACGTAACTGTCTTTTACACCTTTGGTCACAGCCTCTTCATGTTTTTTTTTTTCAAGGCAATTTCTTTGGGAAGACAAATAGATGAGACACTCATGGTGACCCCAGCTGGCCAAGGTCATCACCCTAACAGTTATTAGGTGTGGACAATTTCTGAAGATGATTGAATATGCTTTTCTACTTCTGAAGATAATGCTGAAACCCTGGTTTAAAATTATAAAATACATCCATTCAACGGAGAGGTTGCCCAGATCTGGACATTTGTATTCATTCTTCCCTAGTTTTGAGGTGAAGGGTCTTGCTAGAAGGTTCAGGGATTTCCTCGGGGCCCAGGATTGGGCAGGTATGGAACCTGATATCTGGGGATGGCCCAGAGTACCATTCCCGGGGCACAGGCCACACACAGTGGGAAGCAGTGTGGCAGCAGCTACCTTGTCCTTGGAGTGGAGCCAAAGAAACCATCGAGATCAATAGGCATAGCCGTACCGAATTGTTGGAGTTTTAAAGGATAGCCAAGGACATGACAATCCGGAAAATAATGACATAACCTGATGGGGGAAAATGAAGATCCACATGTCAGAAATAGTTCACATCAAACAAAACAGGGTCTGCTAAAACTGGCCAGAAATAGAATATTTTTATTAATTTATTTCCATTAATATAAGCCAGTTTGCCCATTCCTACAATTCCTAGGCCCCTGACCTGTTTATCCATTTGATTTTTATTGACACCTACTATTCAATTAAATTTTTAAAAACTTCAATTATTCCTCTACGGCTCCCTGGTGCAGACCATCTTTGCTCATGGTGGGGACCATTCACCAAATATTTCTGACTCTCCACTTTCTGAAAGTGTAAGGATTTTGCCTTCCTGGCCTGTAAGTGTTAGGCATGGCCATGAGACCTGCTCTGGCCACTGACATTTGTGCAGAGGGACATTTTGGGCAGAAGCTGCAGCCAGTACATTATTCATTCCATCTTCCTCTCTCTTCTGCCGTGATTGTGGATGCGTGTGTGTCAAGAGGAAGGTATCCTGGGTCCCAAAGTATCCAGAGCACTCGTTGCTGACCTGTGTTGGACCGGCAGCATGAACAAGAGAAAGCATTTATTGTGCAAAGCTGCCAAGATCTGGTGGTCATTGCTGCTGCATAACCTAGCCTGTCACTGATGTGCACACACACACACACACACACACACTTACTGAGTACCTATGTGTGCAAGAGATGGACCCAGGGCCAAACGGGGAAATGTGAGGTAAGATGTAATCTCTATCCTCAAAGTTTACAAGCTGGCTTGGGAGAAAAAATATCGAGACAATGTGTAATGATAACAATATGAGAGTGGACGGGTCAAGAGCAAAAGGACAAGATGTTTGTGTAGCTGTCGCCTTAGAAGGAAGGAATCAGGTGGGGTCCAGGCTGAATGCCCCCCCCCCAGTTGCGCTCTTTACCCTCTGCACCCTGCTTTCTGCCCCATGAGACTGACCTCCCTGTATTACATTAAGAGGCTCCTTTCTCTGTGGCTACTGACCGGGTTGGGTGAGTGTGGAGGAGGATAGGATGAGGGTGCGGGAGAAGAGGCGACAGAAGGAGGAGACTGAAGCTGGAATATTCATTCCTCTGGCTTCCTTGTCGTGGGATTACCTAGGCTGGCTACGCCCCTGGCTGCCAGGCCCAGCTCCTCTCACAATGATCCTCTCCTCCTGACTGTCTCTTTCCAGATTCCCATACTGTTCTCTCCCCTTACCCCTTAGGCCCACGGGTGGCAAGAGCCCCGCAATCAGATATTAGCCCCATAGCCTGTACTATCCCATTTGGTTTCCCTATACCTTTTGTAAATAGTTCTTTTTCTTTTTAAGGATTTGTTAAATTATCCTATCTTGAGCATGCTGTCTGTTTCCTGATAGACCCTGACTAATAGATCTTTCTTTGGAGAGCCAGCAGGAAATGATCATGCTTGGTCTAATTATAGGGTCAGCTGGTAAAAGAGGCAGGAGGCTTTAAAAAATGATTAACTCTTCATTAAGAAGTGAATTATTAACTGGCTTTTCTTCTCCCACCCAAACTGCAAGATTCTGCTCTAAAGAATAAAAGGATTGGAAGCAAAGCACTGTCCCCTTTGTACCTCTGAGGAGCACAAGTGGGCCATTGCAAAGCCTTTCTCTTATAAAGCGCTTTGCAAGTGCCAGGGCCACAGGAACTAGCTAGGAATCATGTCATCTCCAAAATGCTTCCCCAATCCCACTTCTCTGAATTATTGATGCCAGAATTCCAACCACTGTTTTCAACTTGAATCTGAGGATAGAAACCTAAGGTACTCAAGGAAAATCCTAGACCTTTCTTTTGAGTTCCCACATACAGCATAGAGCTGCTTGGGATAGAGATACCAGCTCTTTGTCACAACCTTACTGACTGGGAGTTCTTTTTTATCTACCTTGGACTTCCTGGCGCAAATTCGCTGGGTCTATTTATTGGTTGTTTGGCCAATTGGTTGGTTGGCTGGTTGGTTTTCCCTGGGAGAAGCCAAAGGAAGCTTTGAGAAAGTTGGATTTGAGAGAGTTCTGGGCTCCTTCTCTGTTCCCCACCCCAAGGGACTCTGCTTCTTAGCTGCACCCCACTCCGGGAAAAGATCGGAAGAGGTTGGTCCCTGGAGCCCCAGCAGTTCTCAAAGCATCTGGAATGAGCAGACACTTGCTTGCAGCTGCTGGGGCTGGGGCTGGGCCCGGAGGGGCAGGCTTGCTGAGGCATGCAGGGATGTAAAGTTAGAGGAAGTGTAGCCAGCAATTTGGAAAATTTAGGAGTTCCTGGGCTGTCATTGCGTTTTTCTGGTTGTCATTGACTTGCGTCTGTATTCTCCCCCAGAGTAGGTAAGAGGTGGGGAGGGTGGAGGGAGGGCATTCCTGTGTGCCAGGCCCGAACATCTGAGCAGATGAAGAAAGAGCAGAGGAGGGGGGCAGGGATTGTCTGGAAGTGTAAGGGTCCTATTCGCTCCCGAGCGCCAAAGGGTGTGTGCCAGGGCCTGGAGCCGTACCCGCCAGGTGCAACAGAGCACCGCCATGGGAAAGCCTCATCAACAACTCCCTTGAAATAAAAACATGCTTTTCAGGGAAACAAACACTGATTCAGTGGGCGGGTAGCAGAGGATTCACGTTATAATCATAAAGAAAGGCAGGGCTGCTGAGCAGTGTATGTGTGTCAGAAAAGAAGAGGGGAGATGAGGCGGGAAGGAGTGCAAGCCCTGGAGAGCCTCGAACTGCTGGTCAGACCCCGGGGTGCACATTTTGGAGGGGGAAGAAGAGGCAACTCCTAGATGCTGGGTTTTCTTCTAGAGGTCACTGGAGAGCTCATCACATCTCCATGGAAGTTGCACCGGAGCAGCACTCTCTCACTCTGACACACACACACACACACATACACACACACGATCATGCACGATCACACAAGCTCACACGTTCACACACATGCTCACACTCACCACACTCACATATATATGCACAGAATCATGCACAACACACACTCTCCCTCTTACACACACACGATCATGCACCATCACACAAGCTCACACACACACTCACCTCTGATGACCACATTCTCTTTTAGATAATACTGCAAATCAAGTGAAACAATGTCTTCGCTATTCTCTGCTCTGACCTATTTTGTTTGTTTTATAGTTTAACTCTCAGAAGATTGCTTTATTTCTCTGAATCCAGGCGCCGTGGGGCCCCTCACTATGGCCCAGAACTCCTTCCTGCTTCTAAAGCTCCCAGATGGTTCTGCCCAGCTCCTCCTTTGACATCCCAAACAGATAGGAGTCTTAAATGGTCCAGAGTGTTGATGGTTCCTTTATTTTTTCTTTAAACTGCTCCCTTAAAGCAAGATCAGACAACTTTGCATCCAGTTTCCATCCATCTTGGGTTTAAGGGCTGCTGTTTGTTTCTTATGTGGGGGAATCTCTCCTAGCCAAATTCCGTTTAACCGACGCAGTGGCTAACCTCTGCTTTCTATTCCTGCAAACAGCTGCTGCCCACTGCATGCTGGGCCTGCGTTGCTAGCAAGCCTTCCACTGGCGTTCTTTTCGGCTTTTCAATTTACCACCTAACCACCAGTCTCAATAACCTCAGATAAGCAAGTTTCTGCTGTGCTGTGCTTGTTTTCAAAAACTGAAAATGTTATCAACCCGGAGTCAAGTCCAGCCTTAGACAGACTGTAAATACCCAAGGGGGCCAGACACACCCAAGGCCACTGAGTTTGCAGTAATTCCAGGAAGGGGCATTGCATGAGCCTGTGGGGTGCAGAAGGCTTCCTGGAGGAGGTGAGATTGCTGATGAGCCTTTGTTATGGATTGAATGCTGCCCCCCCCCCCACCATTCATATGTTGGAGTCCTAGCCCCTGGTACCTTAGAACGGGACCCTACTTGGAAATAGACTTATTACAGATATAACTAGTCCCACTGGAGTAGGCAGGCCCCTAATCAACAGAGCTGATGTTCTTACCCAGAGGAAATCTGAAGACAGGTGCACACGAGAACGCCATGCGAAATGGAAGTGATGAGTCTATAAGCTGAAGATGGCCAGCAAACCAGCACAAGCCAGGAGAGAGGCCTGGAACAGTCTCCCTCACAGGAAGAGGGAAGGACAGAGCCTCAAGAGGGACCGACTCTGCTAACTCCTTAATCTCAGACTTCCAGCTTCCAGAACTATGAGACAACACACTCCCATCATTGAAGCCACATAGTTAGGGGTCTTCTGCTACAGCAGCCTGGCAAGTGAACACAACCCAAAGGACAGGTAGGAATTTGCGATGTACAGAGAAGGTACCTGGCCACCACTTGTCGAAAATAATAAATCTGAGCAATTCCTACCCCTGTCCCTCCTGTCACTTACAGAGCTGTTAAAAATGATGCATCTCCGGGAAAGAATCTCTGAGCCTGAGGACAGGTCACTAGAAACCTACAAAACTGAAAAGCAAATAGAGCAAAGACTGGAAAAACCAGAACAGAACAACCTGGGACTGTAGGACAGCTACCGAGCTGTAGCGTATGTGTATGGGAATAGCAGAGGAGAGGAGAGGGCCTCTGGGCCTCAGCTCCTGATGCTGGGTGGGGACGAGGGGGCCTCGAGGTGTGTCCTGGGGTTCCAACCCTAACAGGGCCATTTCCAGCTAACCCTGGGTTACTCCGCAAGGGGTGTGGAGGCTGAGGGCTGCGGGAGCAGGATCCCCACCCAGCCAGGCCTCCGCCCACCCACCCAGCCCTGGGAGTCCAGGTGCGGGGCCCTGCCAGGGCGGAGCAGCGAACTGGCTTCATGTCCTTCCTGTTCACGGAGAACTCTGCAAAGACTCGGGCATTTTTTAACAGTCCGGCCTTCTCCTGTTGCCCCGATGCCTCCCACCCCCGTCTCACGCGTACACAGATTTTTAAAGATTTTTGATGGTAGTAAACTTGGCCCATCGCCTCAACCTCCAAGTGGAGACCACAGGTGGAGTCCCACCCGCCACCAGGACCCAGGGGAGCCCCACCCTACCCCATGTTAAGGACACATCTGGGGACAGCCACTGTGACAACATGTCAGGGGGCCCAGCCGGGGCTCAGCTTGGTCCTCAGCACTGGACAGCGCTCCCCTGGGGGGCTCTGGCCCACGTGCTGTGACCCCTGAAGAAGAATCAGCTCAGGATCAGAACCCCGTTCAGGGAGCTGGGCCTTTGTACCTAGCGAGGAGGCAGATGCCAGGAGTCAGGCGGCTGAGGTCCACTGCCAGGTGGGAGCCACAGTCTGGAAGGCTGCTGACTGGCAGCTCTGACGGACCCTCGGGGTTCCTAAATTCCTCTGTCTGCGCAGGAGCCTTGGTTCTTTGGGCTCGGCCTGGAGAGGTGGGAGCAGTGAGCACTCTCCAGGGGTGAGCGGCACCGCGGAAGGGGTAAGATTCCTAAAGGCAAGCTTACCGGGCCTGGGAGGTCATGCCTGGCCAGCAGGGGGAGATGCTGCAGTTAGAGGCAGCTGGGATGCAGTGGGCCAGCCTTGTGCCAACCTCCGGTTCTTCGGCTCCAAACTGGAGAGAACCTTCCTGGGGCTGCCATCGAGGGAATGGGCTAACTCGGGAGAGGGCGCTCACTACCTGCAGAGCACACGCATGCTTCGTTCAGCCTCCTGCTCGGCACCTGGCATCCGGGTGCCCAAGTTCTGGATTCAGAGGGGCCTCTGCTCACCCCCCAGCCCCTGCAGGCACAAGCTGTGTGGCCTTGGGCAAGTCTGTACGTCTTTGAGCCTGTTTCCCCATCTGTAAAATGGGCGCAATTATAGTGCCTACCCCACCGGCAGGCTTGCGCGGTTGTCTCCTTGCCCTTCCAGCCTCTATTTGCCGGGGTGATGTTTATTGAGCATGTCTGGTAACCCAGACACGGTGGGGGGATGAGGACAGTATCTTCAGGAAGGATGTGGTCTTAGCTGGGGTCACGTCCTCAGAGAGAGAAGCAGATAACGCACCACAAAGCAGGCACCTGCTCTTCAGCAAACACAGCAAAACTCCCCAACTTTAAGTCCCAGGAGCCAAGGCCACAAAAATGAACAAGATACGGTGCCTATCCTCAAAATGTCCAATAACGTCTGATAATATCGTTCCCACCAGCAATCAGCTGAGTACTTCCGGGGGCTTTGCATGCTTCATTTCATTCACAATCCTCCTCCCACCCCATGCAGGAAGCCCTGATATCCCCATTTTACAGACAACGATCCTGAGGCTCTAGAAGATTCACGCGCCCAAGGTCTGCATGACAGCCACTCAGTGTCCCAAGTGCTCTAACCAGAGCCTGGGAGCCTGGGGACCCCTCTGCAAAGCAGCGCAGGCTGTAGTGCAGGAAGAACAGTACCGGGGCTGCTTCTCGAAGGCCTCAGAGATTCTCCAACAGGCAGAGCCAAAGGGAAAGGAATTCCTGGAGCAGAAAGAGCGTGTACAGAAAGCACCTGGATATGAAAGAGAACGGTTAGTGGGCATGTGCCAGGTGTTTAATTCTGGAATCTAAGAGATGTTCAAGGTCGTGGCCCCTTCAGCTGTGAAGGGAGGCAGGGGCGAGATTATAAGGAGTTTTGAATGGCAAGCTAAAAGGTGGAACTTCGGGAAGCCATAGGGAGCCATTGAAGGTTGCTAAGCAGGGGGAGGGAGCATCTAAAAGACCACAGGCTAGTAGAAGTGAGTCATGCTGTCGCCGTCCCGAGGGAGAAGAGCATGGGTGCGGTGCTCTGAATAGATTCCTGGAGGTAGGGCCCTCTGTTGGGGAGGAGGATCCAACTGGGCCCAACATCGCAGTGAAGGCAGCAGGTTGAGAGGGAAAAACAGTTGTCAAATTAGGACGTGGGCAGAGCCCGTGGAACCTGGAGCTGGGGGTTAGATCAGCCCCGAGTCTCCCCGCTCCCGCTGTAGCACGGGGAACTAAAGAAACAGCTACGAAAGTGTCTGATTTATTGAGCTGAGATCCTACCTCTCTCCGGCCCCCTGGCTCCGACTTTCCCACTCTATTGAGATGTTCCAGAATTCTCCGCCTGCTCAGGCATTCTGCACATACCCACGCACACAAAGATGAGCCCGTTTCCTGCCCCCGTGTCCACTGCCGACCCCGCTCCGCTGCCCACCCCATCCCAAGGCTCCGGCTCCGGCTCCGGCAGGAGTCGCAGGGGCCCCAGGTGTCACAGCCTTGATTCTGCGAAGAACCGCCCAGAGCCCGCTGTTATTCTCCTATTGAAGAAAAGTCTAGAGAAATTCATTCTTTGGCTGGGTTTTTCACCATGACTGGTTTCCATTAGCTTCTCAAGTGGAAAATAAATGCTACCCGGTGGAAAGCTGCCACTTATGTGCAGGGAGTCATTGTTCACTGAATATGTTTCATGCCGAGTGACCTAAACCCCCAGGCTGCTGCGGCTCTGGCCAGGGCCCGCGGGGAGCGTGTTCTGGAAAGCCTCGTGGCAGGCCCCGCTGGACGAGCCAGTGGCCGGTCACCTCTTGGTAAACCTTCAGGCTTGGGCAAGCCGGAGAGACTTGAATATCCGCTCTCTGCACCAGTCTGCAGAGCCTGGACCCCCTCCTCAGCCTCTTGCTTGCCAGCCTTGCAGAGAAGCTTCTCGAAGCCTCCTAGCCTCTCCTCACCCTGCAGCTAAAAACGAGGGTTGGAGGGGCAGGGGTAGAAAATGAAGCCAGGAAAGGAGCCTGGCTGATACAACTCCAAGCCGGGCAGCTCTGTGGGGCCCCAGGGGGCCCTCCTCCTGGACACAGTTCTCCCCATGGGGGGCCAGCTCTGGGGTGGGGGTGAGGCCAAGAAAGGTGTGGGCTTCCCAGGCCAGCCCCGGGGCACTGAGTGACAGGGCAAGGCACACCTAAGGAAACAACAGGTTCCAGGAAGTGGAGACAGAGGAAGCAAGTAAGGGGACCAGAAGCGGGCAGAGAGCAGAGCCAGAGAGACCGGAAGTGGACAGGCTTGGCCGGTGCAAGCGGCTGTGGCCTGCAGGGGCCAATGTTGCTCGGCACTCCTTTGCCAGCTGGACTCTCCCTGCAAAGAGACGGGAGGACTGAAGTCTCTACCAGGAAAAATTCAAGCCTGGAGATAATTTAAGCTTTCCTGGGACTTTGCCAGCCATCTCCAGGGTTTTGTCAAAATTTCCACCTACTCCCTTTGCTGTGGAAGCCCAGACTCCACCTTAGAAACCCCATCCTCAACACGGGCTTTTGGGCCTTTTTTTTTTTTTTTTTTTTTTTTTTACTTTTTTGGTTATTCAGAATGGTTTATGGATGAAGATGTGGGGGATAAGGAGTTTATAGGAACTGGCTAGCCCTATAGGCCTCTCCCCTGCCTCCCCTCAAGGCCCCCTCCCCACGTACACACACGCTTGTGCAGGAGGCACTTCTTGGGGTAGAGGCAGAGAATCCGGAACTGGGATGTCCTGCTTTGACCCCCTCTCCCCCCAACCCAGAAAAACACCAGGCATCCAGAGAGGACACGCTCCCCACTGCTTGGAGTGGCAGTTCCTCCAAGGAGTAGGTCAGGATTTTTCTTCCCTACTTTATTGGGTAAATATAGAACCCGATTACACAATATATAAAGTACTAATAGGTAAATATATATTTATGTTCTCTCCTTCCAACCCCTCTCTTCTGGGGATTACTATTTAGATGGGTATCATTGATTTTTTTTTTTTTAATGCCTATAAAAACATATTGACCTACTGGCTTTTTTCTCCCCAGACAAAAACTAGGACACATATTTCTAAACTTGCTTTTAAAAAAGAATTTAGTGCTACACCGACGTATTGTTCCAGCTCATGAGATATGGGACTGACTCCTTATGTTTTAACCACCGCATTGTATCCCATTGTGCGGATGTACCATTGTCTTAATCCGTGCAGGCTGCTCCAGCAAAAATAACATAGACTCGGTAGCTTATAAACAATAGGGATTTATTTCTCACAGTCCTGGAGGCTGGGAAGTTCAAGATCAAGATGCTGGCAGGTGCAGTATCTGGTGAACCCGTGCTTCTACGTTCAAGGGTGCCTGCCTTCCGGATCTCTGGGTGGCTCAGTGGTTTAGCACCTGCCCTTCAGCCTAGGGCGGAATCCTGGAGACCTGGGATCGAGTCCCACATCGGGCTCCCTGCATGGAGCCTGCTTCTCCCTCTGCCTGTGTCTCTGCCTCTCTCTCTCGTGTCTCTCACGAATAAATAAATAAAATATTAAAAAGAAAAAAAAAAAAGGTGCCTGTCTTCTCACTGTGTCCTCACGTGGTAGAAGGGGCAAGGGAGCTCCCCGTGTGGTCTCTTTGATAAGAACACGAATACTGTTAGTGTTGTCACCTCGAGAGAGGACCGTTGCAGGGGCGCCTGGGTGGCTCAGTCAGGTGAGCGTCTGCCTTTGGCTCAGGTCAGGTCCCGGGGTCCTGGGATCGAGTCCCGCATGGGGCCCCCTGCTCCGTGGGGAGCCTGCTCTCGCTCCGCCTCTGCCCGCGGCTCCCCCTGCCTGTGCACATGCTCACTGTCTCTCAAATAAAACAAAAAGTCTAAAAGGGGTGGGGGGGAGAGACAGAGAGAGAGAGAGCCATTGCAGCACAATGCACAGACCAAGAGTTCAGGGTTTGAAAACCGGGGTTCGAGTCTGGATCAAAAGATCTAGAAACTGTGATTGATCGATTGGAGCCAGTTCCCTGCCCCGGGAGGCTGTCCCGGGGGCCCCAGCGGGCCGGCCCAGGGGCTGGCGGCACCAGAGGCCTTACTCCTGTGGGCTCCTCCTAACCCCAGGGACTTCCAGTCTGTTAAAGGGGGGGGGCGGGGGGAGGAGGGAAGGGGATACAGCAGAACCTTAAAATAAGCTTGGAGAGCTGAGTGCAGAAATGGCTGCGTGCAGGACACAGACGCAGGAAAGGGTGCCCAGGAGAGCCTTCCCATTCTACTCTAATGGCGCTGGGAGGCTGGAGGGGAAGGGGGGAGGCTGGAGGGGAAGGGGGGAGGCTGGGGGGATGGAGGGGAAGGGGGAGGCTGGCGGGGATGGAGGGAGGCTGGTGGGGATGGAGGGAGGCTGGTGGGGATGGAGGGGGCTGGCTGGTGGGGAAGGGGGGAGGCTGGCGGGGAATGGGGGAGGCTGGAGGGGAAGGGGGAGACTGGGGGCGATGAAGGGGAAGGGGGGAGGCTGGCGGGGATGGAGGGAGGCTGGTGGGGATGGAGGGGGCTGGCTGGTGGGGAAGGGGGGAGGCTGGCGGGGAATGGGGGAGGCTGGAGGGGAAGGGGGAGACTGGGGGCGATGAAGGGGAAGGGGGGAGGCTGGCGGGGATGGAGGGAGGCTGGTGGGGATGGAGGGGGCTGGCTGGTGGGGAAGGGGGGAGGCTGGCGGGGAAGGGGGGAGGCTGGCGGGGAAGGGGGAAGCTGGAGGCAAGTGGGGAGGCTGGAGGGGATGGGGGAGGCTGGCGGGGATGGAGGGAGACTGGGGGCGATGGAGCAGGGCTCTGAGATAATCTGACTTAGGTTTTTTTAAAGAAGTCTCGGCTCAGGGTGAAGAATGGATTAAAGGAGTGAACGGAAGTGCTTGGTGTGGAAAAGGGTGAAAACCCTTAGCGGCTCACAGGCCCCCTTTGTAAGGAGGGTGGGTCCCCTGGTCTGAAAGGCCCCTTCTGGGCGTCCTCCTGCCCAACACGGAGGAGCCCTGAATTTTGGTGTATCCTAAAAGGGAAGGATTATTATTATTATTATTATTATTATTATTATTATTATTTGGGCAGTTGTTTTTCTGAGAGCGAGCAGAAATACAGGGATAGAGAGAGATGGGTCAAGTAAAAAATCCGAAGGACCAGAGCCCCCATTTTGAAAAAGTTTGGGGGAAGTTTTATAGTAATGCGGGTATCGAACTTTGAAATGTTATTTCAATGTATCCAAAGATGTAAATCCTTCCGGTTCTCCTAAGGTTCCCTGAGTCTGTGGCGTATGAATAAGCGTGTGTGAGGGGTGTGTGGGGGTGCATGTGAGGATGTGTGTGAGTGTGTGTGTGTGTGAGGCGGTGTGAGGGGTGCATGTGCTACAGAAAAGGGCTCAGTCCCAATGTGACTGAATGAGGCGTGGGACAGCACAGCACGCATGGGATTACAAAATGATCCCAAATAAAATGATTTCAGGGTTGCTCAGAGTGAGGAATTGGAGGGAACCCTAAAATTGCCAACTCCTCCCCCCACTCCAAGAACTCCCGGGAAACCTGGCTGGGCCCTGACTTGGGAAAATCTGCCGGAGGGAGGGGATGGGAAACACCATTATTGAGACTACAGGGAGCAAGTCATCACCAGCTGGCATCTGAGCTGCGAAGACCATAGAGCGTACAAAGGAATCTCACATGTTTTACCTAAAAGTGAAATGAAATAGAAAAAAAAAAAAAAGGCTTTCCCCAAGAAATGATCACCCTTTGGTTTGCGGGTTGAAGATGATTAGAAGAGCATGAATTGCAAGGTCTTTTTGAGATGCCGTCCGGCGGGGCCTCCTCTAATGGAAACGCACATTTCCTCTGGCTCAGCAAGCCACCCCGGACCCCTGGCTGCCATCAGACCCCAGGGGAGGGCCACCATGATCATCTCTAATCTATAATAATAGAGTAATCATCTATAATAATAGACTAATAGGTATTAGTCTCTAATAATAGCAACATCAAACCAAACTGAGCCAACAACAAGACCAAGTGAAGCCTGCTTGGAAATGACCTCAATGTCCATCAACTGGAGGCTGGTGAATAAAATCACGGTTACTACAGAGTGAACTGGTGTGTCCCCCAAATTCACTTGTTGATAACTAACCTTCAATGTAATGGCATTTGGGGGTAGGGCCTTTGACAGGTGATTGCAGCTAGACAGTGGGGCCTTCCCCACCAATGACATCATGATGTAACGAGTACTAATATGGGGCTCCCAAAGAGGGACACAGGACGACAGAAACCAGGAGAACCAAACATTTTAATGAAGACATCAGCTCATATTCTCTTAGCAGAGATGCTCTCACAAGACAGCAGCTTCTTTCCAGAGAACACTGTTCAGTTCTTGCACATGGAGGGGTGAGGAGGGGGTGGCCCAAGGGGCACGCCTGAGGGGCAAGGGTAGTTTCTAGCCGGCTAACCGCTTGACCTGCGTTAAGACAGGTGCGAGCATGGAGGGCAGATGTGGGATTGCTCAAGATAAGTAAGATGTTTTTGGAGACTGTAGATTAGAAAAAAGAGGAAATATGAAGCAGGGAAGAGAAACTTCAAGGAAAGAGCAAAGATATTTCAAGGGGATTTCTATAGCATTTTGCTGCATCATGACATCTCAGCTTCTTTCTAGGCTACTGGGACTGTGTCCTCACTGGCCTCCCCCTGTGCCCCTCCAGTGCATTCTCCCCACACACTGACAGTGACCAATCTGAAATGCAACTCTGATTGTCCCTTTTCTGTCTAAAGCCTTTCATGGCTCCCCACTGCCTTCATAACAAAGCCCAATCTTTCCAAGTAGTCATGAGACTCTTCATGGTGTGGCAACTCAGGGCCTCTCTCTCTCTGCTCACCTTCTACCCTACACTTGGAGAAGTGAGCTGCCGCCCTTTCCGACCTCCCCAGCTCTCCCTGTGCCAGCTGCTCCCTCACCACTGGGCCTTTGCACAACCATAGACCCACTGAACTCCCTGCCTTTTCCCCCATGATCTCTTTCTAATCCTCACAACTACCCTGGGAGGAGGGCATCGTTATCCTAGTTTCAGAGAGGAGACTGACTCTTGGAGCCCTGAAGTCCCCTACCAAGACCACATGGCTTTCAAAGCAGAGGAGCCAGGTGTTTTTTGTTTTTTTTTTAAGATTTTATTTATTCATAGAGACACACAGAGAGAGAGAGGGGGGCAGAGGCACAGGCAGAGGGAGAAGCAGGCTCCATTCAGGGAGCCCGACATGGGAGTTGATCCAGAGTCCCCAGGATCAAACCCCGGGCTGCAGGCGGCGCTAAACCACTGAGCCACCTGGGGCTGCCCAGGAGCCAGGTTTTTAAAACTAGGCCTCTCTGATGTCTGTGCCCCATCCAGAGATGACTGTCACCAGGGCTGGCAGTCTCAACATGATGTGAACATATACTCAGCACAGGAACGACTTATCCAATTATTGCACCACCTTACAGAACCCTGATGCCAGGTAGTTTTCTCATGGGAAAGAATCAAGAAGGATCTAGAAAGACAAATACTGGGGCAGCCTGGGTGGTTCAGCCCTTTAGTGCTGCCTTCAGCCCAGGGCGTGATCTTGGAGATCCAAGATCGAGTCCCACATCCTGCTCCCTGCAGGAAGCCTGCTTCTCCCTCTGCCTGTGTCTCTGCCTTTCTCTCTCTCTCTCTCTCTCTCTCTCTCTCTCATAAATAAATAAAATCTTAAAAAAATAAAGACAAATACTGTAGGATTCCACTTATATGAGGTCCCTAGAGGAATCAAATTCAGAGACAGAAAGAATGGATGTTGCCAGGGGTCGGGGGTGTGGAGTGAGGGGGGTAGCGTTTAGCATTTCATAGGTGAGAGCTTCAATTTTGCAAGACAGAAGTAGTTCTGGAGATGTGTGGTGAGTGGGTGATGGCTGTGCAACAACGTGAACACACTGGACACCACTGAATCGTAAGCCTAGAAATCATTACGATGTTAAATTTCGTGATGTGTATTTTACCACAATTTTTAAAAAATTAATTACATAATAAAAGTTACCAAGTTAGTAGGAAAAAGTAAAGTTGGGGCCTAACACTCAGAAATTTGGTCAATCATGCATTTAAAAGAGAGATAGGAACCTAAGAAAAATGATAGCATGGTCTTACATGGTGATGGTTAAAAATACACAAATACTAAATAAATACAGAACCTCACTTTGGGGACGCCTGGGTGGCTCAGCGGTTGAGTACCTGCCTTCAGCTCAGGGCGTGATCCCGGGATCCGGGATCGAGTGCTGCATTGGGTCCCTGCAGGAGCCTCCTTCTTCCTCTGCCTGTGTCTCTGCCTCTCTCTCTTTCTCATGAATAAATAAATTATGTAGATATAGATATAGATGATATAGATATAGATATAGATATAGATATAGATATAGACATAGACATAGATATAGACATAGATAACCTCACTCTGAAGGAGAAAAAGAAAGATCCAGAATGGAGGTGCTCAAACTTCTTGGTTTCAAGACCCCTTTATACTCTTAAAGCAGTAGGAACTCCAAAGAACTTGCATTCATATGCCTTCTATTTTCTGCATCCAAAATCAAAAAGGAGAAACATTTAACAAACTAGCAGGCACAAGCACACATTCACCAGCCATCAGGGTGATGATGTCATCACAGGTCATAAAGCTTCTGAAAAAGTCCACTACACACTAGTGAGAGAACGAAAGGGGAAAAGGCCAACAGTGTCACAATGTTCTAGTGTGCAAATAGTTTTGACCTTGCGGATCTCCTGAGAGGGTCCAGCAGATTTGCAAACATTCCCAGGACCGGCTTGGAGGATTTATGATCTCTTCTAGAACTAAGGTAGGGTCTTCAGTGGGGCTGTGGAGAGGACGGGTAAGGGGGCGGTGAGGTTATCCCAATGCACAGTCAGGAAGGACCCCTGAGGAGCTCCAGGGAGGCTGGTGGATGCGGAGAACCGCTGGCGAGGCTCAGCCATGCCCATGTGACCGGTGCATCGCGTCCCCTGTCGCTCAGCAGCTGGATGCAGGCTGCCCACACTCAGGTGCTTCCTGGGAGGACACACACCTTCTGGATCCTACCCAGGCCTCTGGGCAGCTGCCAATCTCCCCAGCTTACTCCCATAGTTACAGCAGGAAGGGGCAGTTGTCTGAAAGTGGCTTTGCAAAGCCTTGCCCTGCGATGCTCCCGCAGATCCCACCCGAGCCGCAGCCAGTTTAATAAGGCTGATTTAAAAACAAAAACAAATCAGCTTATTGTCAGTGTGAAATGAGTTGTGTTCGGCCTTAATCCCCTGTGGTCAGCCGGCACTCAGAGGCTACCCCAGCTGTCCCGGTCCCCGCAGACCGCCTTAGTGAAGGTTACGTCCTCTTTTTAATGACAAGAAGCAGAAATCCAGTAATGCATTCAGTGCAGTGAAGACTTAATCCCAAATATCATTTTTACTCATATGAGGAAAGTTAACTCGCTGAAGATTCAATTCAACAAACACCGTCTCCGAATTGAGGTCATCCATTTACTTAATTATAACATTGCTCCGTCCTATACCAGCTTCTGACCAACCCCCAGGTCGAGGCTCTCTGTTGGGTTTTATTCACCAGACTTTCTGGTCGCCTTCTGGTAAGTGAAGTCAGGGCAGGGAAGGCACTGGCAGGGTGCCCCCGCTGATGCCAAGTGGAGCTCCCTGCACACCCAGGCATTTATGGGTCGGGAGGGGGTCACAGGCATGGGGAAATCAAAGACATGCCCTTTTGGGAATGCTAGGGGGGTCCAGGACCATATGGGGGGAGATGGTGGAAGGGCCGTGGAGCATAAAAGGAGGAGCCCTACACTGCAGAGTGGGCGCTGTGCTAGGGTTCTCCAGAAACAGAACCAATAGGAAGTACCTATAGAGAGAGATTCATTATGATAAGGAATTGGCTCATAGGATGATGGAGGCTGACAAGTCCCAAGACCTGCACATTGGGTGGGCAAGCTAGAGACCAAAGAAAGCCAAAGGTGGAGTCCAGTCCAAGTTGGAAGGCCTCAGAACCAATGATGTAAGTTCCAATCCAAAGGCTGGCAGGCTCACGACCCAGGAAGAGCCAGTGTTTCAGTTGGAGTCTGAAGACAGACAGACACTGCTGTCCCAGTTTGATGGCAGTCAGGCAGGAGGAATTCTCTCTTGCTCAGAGGAGGGTCAACCTTTTGTTCTACTCAGCCCTTCAACTGATTGGATAAGGCTCACCCACATTAAGGAGAACCATCTTTGCTTTATTTAGACTACTGATTTAAATATGTTAATCTCATCCAAACACATCCTCACAGAAATACCCAGAATGGTATTTGACCAAATATCTGGGCACCCTGTGGCCCAGTCTATTTGATACATAAATTAACAATCACAGGCACTCAAAGAAAAAGAGACAAAGATTATCTCTGAATCATGAGGGATAGGGTGGTGCTCTCTCCGAAGCACAGGAGAGCTGAAAACTGGGTGCTCTATCTCAGAATGGTGGTGTTTCTGAGGCTGGGACTCTCTCAAGTCCTGTAGCCTGGGGGGGCATGATATGAAGATGAGCTAACTTTGTAGCATCTACAGGGCCTGGACCATTAGACGACCATTAGAGGACCATTGTTCCTCTGGGCAACAATCACCACTCCCAACGCTGGGATCAAGGAGGATCTGTCCCCAGCTGCGAGGCCTTTCAAGACAAGGCAACATTTTTTTTTTAATTGGAGTTCAATTTGCCAACATTTAGCATAACACCCCGTGCTCATCCCACCAAGTGCCCCCCTCAGTGCCCATCACCCAGTCACCTCATCCCCCCGCCCACCTCCCCTTCCACTACCCCTTGTTCGTTTCCCAGAGTTAGGTGTCTCTCATGTTCTGTCACCCTCACTGATATTTTCACTCATTTTCTCTCCTTTCCCTTTATTCCCTTTCACTAATTTTTATATTCCCCAAATGAATGAGAACATTTAATGTTTGTCCTTCTCCAATTGACTTACTTCACTCAGCATAATACCCTCCAGTTCCATCCACATTGAAGCAAATGGTGGGTATTTGTTGTTTCTAATGGCTGAGGAATATTCCATTGTATACATAAACCACATCTTCTTTATCCATTCATCTTTCGATGGACACCGAGGCTCCTTCCACAGTTTGGCTATTGTGGACATTGCTGCTAGAAACATCGGGGTGCAGGTGTCCCGGTGTTTCATTGCATCTGTATCTTTGGGGTAAATCCCCAACAGTGCAATTGCTGGGTCGTAGGGCAGGTCTATTTTTAACTCTTTGAGGAACCTCCACACAGTTTTCCAGAGTGGCTGCACCAATTCCCATTCCCACCAACAGTGCACGAGAGTTCCCCTTTCTCCACATCCTCTCCAACATTTGTGGTTTCCTGTCTTGTTTATTTTCCCCATTCTCACTGGAGTGAGGTGGTATCTCATTGTGGTTTTGGTTTGTACTTCCCTGATGGCCAGTGATGCGGAGCATTTTCTCATGTGCGTGTTGGCCATGTGTATGTCTTCCTCTGTGAGATTTCTGTTCAAGTCTTTTGCCCATTTCATGATTGGATTGCTTGTTTCTTTGCTGTTGAGTTTAATAAGTTCTTTATAGATCTTGGATACCAGCCCTTTATCTGATACGTCATTTGCAAGTACCTTCTCCCATTCTGTAGGGTGTCTTGTAGTTTTGTTGACTGTTTCTTTTGCTGTGCAGAAGCTTTTTATACAAGGCAACATTTTAGAGCAAAGCGTCTCCACTCCAGATTACATCTCTGTGGCTTTATTGATTAATGCTGAGTCTCCAGACAACAACGAGAGTAAAGAACATTCACCAAGAAGAAAAGAAAGGAATGAGAATTCAGAGAGCTTGCTAGGAACCAGGTTCCAGGAAACACTCTGCAAGTATCTCGTTTAACAGATGGAGAAGCCCATGGCGGCCCTCCTGTAATTAGCTAGGATTAATGGTTAATCAACATTACTGCGGACTGTGATAAGCCTGACCCTGTGCTCTATAGTCTTAACTCATTTAATCCATTAATAACATTAATTAGAATAACCCGAAGGTAGGAACCATATCCTTCCCATTCTACAGTTGAAGTAAGTGAGCCTCACAGGCATGAACGGACATGGGGTCATGCAGCTACAGAGAGGTGGAGCTGGGGTTCAAGTCCAAATGGTCCCTCCAGAATTAACCACTTTGCTACGCCCCCTCTGCCTATAAGTGGGGCCCCCATATGGGGCCCCCTAGGTTTGAATTATACAATGGGCACATAGGGAACATGGCTGGGGGCTGGCCTGAGAGCACAGCTGAGTGGAGTGAAAAGCAGCCTTCCTGAGGGATAAGGAGAAGCAGAGCAGCATTCCAGCCTGGACCTCGCTGGCTCCCACCTTCCTCTTGCTATGGCCACAGACAGCCTCTGGAAGAGGATTACTAGAAGCTGAGGAGAAAAACAGCCCCTCAAGCTAGGCCTAGAGGGCAGTGGCAGCCCTGAGGGCAGGAGTATGGGTGCCCCCGCCTGCAGGGAGAGTTGCCATGCAGAACAGGTGGGCAGGAGGCTGTTTCCTGTCTAAGGGTCTGTTAGCCTCTTGTGTCCCACTCCAGACTCCCCTATTACATCTTAAACAATGTGGTGACAGGGACTCTGTCCTGTCTCAACACATAGCAGACAGGCCACCAAGCAGCAGCCCCTGTGCTCCAAACCGCCACAGCGATGCTCCTCAAGCCAGCTTTTTCCCCGAGGAGAATAGCTAAGTCTCCCCTTCAAGTCCAGAACAAGTGCTGAATTTTAATTCTGGATTTAATTCCATCTGGATTGAGCCAGGAGCCATTCGGAGGCGGATTAGTAGCCCTGACATTCAGCCCCTGGTCTTTGGGAAAAGTGACATAAATCACTAAGCCTGGCCCCTGTGGAGGACTCCCTATGACTCAGGTAATGCTTTTAGGGAATGACCCCTCTGGGCCAGTTTAATGTATTTTGCAGATCACTTTGCCTCCCCCCTCCTCCCTGCCCTCCCCGCCAGGAGCAGGACTCAGCAACATGATGGGGAGGCAGCCAGAGAGGAAGGACACAGCAGAATAAGAGGTTTAATACCAATTACCACAGATTCCTAAAGTGGGAAGTTTTTCTCCTCAGGGCGCTTGCTAAGCCCCAGCATATGCCCAAAGTGAAGAGTAAAGAGAGTCTGAGGAATTGGGGCTTGTGTTAGTCAGGGTTCTCTGGAAAAAACAGAACCAAGGTCTGAGAACCAGGAGAGCTGATGGTGTAAGTTCCAGGGCAAAAGCCAGCAGGCTTGATCCCCAAGAAGAGCTAATGTTTCCATTTGTTTGTTTGTTTTTTAAAGATTTTATTTATTTATTCATGAGAGACAGAGAGAGAGAGACAGACAGACAGAGAGAGAGAGAGAGAGAGATGGAGACATAGGCAGAGGGAGAAGCAGGCTCCATGCAGGGAGCCCAATGTAGGACTTGATCCCGGGACTCCAGGATCACGCCCTGAGCCTAAGGCAGATGTTTAACCGCCGAGCCACCCAGGCATCCCTAATGTTTCAGTTTGGATCAAAAAAAGGCAGAAGGAATTTTTTCTTTCTTGCAGGAGGATGAGCATTTTGTTCTATTTGGGCCTTCAACTGATCGGATGAGGCCCACCCACCGTAGGGAGGGCAATCTGCTTTCCACAGTCTGTAGATTCAAATGTTATTTCATCCAAAATCATATTCACAGACACACCCAGAATAATGTTTGACCAAATATCTGAGCCCACTCAAGTCTACACATAAAATTAACCATCATAGGGCTCGAGGTAAAAAAAAAAAAAAAGAGGAAACATAGAATAAACACCCAAGTGCTAAGCAAGAGAAGTCACCTCTGACCCAGGAAAAGGCCTACTTATCTTGCAGCTGCTTCAGCCTGAGGCCAGAGCAGGTGTAAAGCCAAGTAGCGCCGAGTGACTGCAGAAGTGAAGAGGAGCCTGGGGAGGGACCAGGTGAGGGGATGTACAAACTATGTACAACCTGGCCCATAATCAATCAACTAATTAATTAATATGTAAATTCGATTACCTTCTATTCTTTAAAAACTATACTGAAATTTCTCTTTAGGGACAAACATTGGATTATACATCATTCATTCAACCCTTCTAATAATTCCAATTCATTTGTGGGATGATATTTTTTCCCCTTTGTTGGTGCCACCAGCTAGAAAACCCCTGTCTGAGCCATGGTTGCCTACAGGGTCTGCCTCAAACTCTTCCAAGAATGATGGTCACTAGGGTCTCTGGCACCCAGTGTTCATCACAGCCAGGGCTGTAAGGTGTCCTACCCACACATCATGGCCAGGAACACACCTACCACATGGCCTGGATGTAGACAGCATCTGTCACGTGGCTGCCTGGCCTGCCCCCTACTTTGCTGCGTTACCAAAGCTGGCTGCTCTACAGTGGTGGCAGGCATGGTACTAACCCTCACTGCCCTTATTTACTTGATGCTACCAATGGCTTCTAGCATCCTCTCCAGTATCCCCCTTAGTCCTGGTAACCTCCTCTGGACTGCCAGGGCCAAGGTTATCTGTTGGTTTATAATCTCATCAACTAGTATTTTTTATCATCCTGTATGAGAGGATTTCAATATTTTAACTACAATGAGACCTCACCAGTAAGTCCTCACTAAATCACAACCCTAAGTCAGAAGGACCTGGAGAGCATAAAGAAGTGGGTGGTAATAGAATGGGACCAAATAGGAAGGGTTTCCCTACCGACTAGACAAGAGCAGCTGAGTGGGGCAGCCCAGGAATCTAGAACAAACACCCCCCAATCTCCACTGTGGAGATGAGGAACTAACTGGAAAGAGAATCTAGAAGTACAGGTCTGCTTTGAAAATCTTCTAGACTCTGTGCACTTAGCCACCGAATGGTAAGAATTAAGGATAGAGCACTGGACATATATACCATGTACCATGCACCCATACCACGCTAGCACCCATGGAAGGCATTCTTCCAATAGTTTCCTCTACAATTCTCAAAAAAAAAAAAAAACTATTTAAAGAACATATTATTAGCTCATATTTCACAAGAGGGTGATAAAACTCCAGGAGTTTGAATTCACTTACTCATTTATCCCATAGATAAACATACCAAGTACTGTACCAAGCACTAGGTAGTAACCAACCTCAACAGACCCCAACAGCCTTCATGGAGTTTACAGTCTGGGGGGCATTAAAGAAATGAGCCCACATATAAATATACAATTGCATGTCACCGTAAAATACAATCAAAGAAGGGCCAAGAGGGCCATGAGAGGGTGACATGGGAGACCTAATATAGAATGACCACCCAGGGAAAGCAGCCTTCTGGAACCTATAGTCACCCAGCCAGTAGCGGAACCAGGATTCTAACCTAAAGCCATGTTCTCCCCCACCAGTTCCCTATCACTAAGCAAATGGGAACAGAGGGAGCATCAACTGTTCCTTTGATGTCAGTCCACATGTCTGGGACATATCTGGGGCCACTGGGGCCTGAGGTTGCCACTTTTAGATTCATACTTCTTATCCTACCTCCCCTCTTCAGTGTAAGGGGTCAGGCTAGGTCATGGGAGGCTGGTGATGGGACCATCTGGAAAATGCTGAATGGTAGCAAGATGGTTCAAGGCCCAGATTCCATTCCTGACTTTGCTACCAGCCAAGGATGAGACTGAGACATTTTGCTTTAAGTGAACTATAAGGAGTCATGCAACGATCATTGTTGCCATTTACTAAGCACCTACCACATGTCAGGAGCTAAATAGCTGCACTGAAGGAGCATTGTCATCTGTGGTTGATTGAATGACAAGCCCTGTTCTTCACTCCTCCTCGCTCCCACGCTCTTGCCATGGACTAATTGTGGGCAGACTGCTTCCTACCCCTGTCACTGGGCTCAGCCTGTGACTTACTTTAGTCACTGGATGTTTGTAGATGAGATGCAAGCAGGGCCTGAAATGGGCTTGAGCAGTCTTGTCCTGTGCTCTGCCATTGTTATGAGAAGAGATTTTCCCCAGACAGCTGCTGCCACTTTAGCTGGGCCCACAGCGAGATTCACAGAGTAGACTTGAGTCAGCCAGAGCTGCCACTTGAAGCTGAGCTGCCCAGTGCACCCAGCTACAATGATTGGCCTGGCCAGCCCTCGGAAACATTTATTGTGTATGTCACTGAAATATGGTGGTTGATTGTTACACAGCAGTGGCTAGCTGATACAGCACTTCAATCTCACTGCAACTCTATGAAATAAGTATGATTCTCTACCACTTTATAAATGAAAAAAACTAGCATTGAGGCTTCTACGTTGGCCTGTGTCATAAAATCAGCAAGTGGCAGAGCTCAGATTTAAACCTTGGACTTTCTGGAGCTAAAGTCCAAAATGTAGGTATTGGTACCTGTGCAGTAGAACCCTGCAGGGATGCGCTCCTGTGATGACAGATTCGGATATAGTATAACTGATAATAGAGCTTGGCCAATAGAGCCTGGAGCTGCCCAGGGCACAAGCTTATCCCAGTCGTTTTATAAACTTATCCGTGATGTTGCCCTGCATTTCGTGTGTGTGAGTTTTTCCTCCTTTAACAGCATTATGGTGGGTCTCACAGTATTATAATTAACTAGAGATCAGGAGCAATTTCTATTTTTTATTTTATACTTTACTGTTTTTTAAGAGAGAGAGTGCATGTGAACAGGAAAGTGGAGGGGTAAAGGGAGAGGGAGAGAGAATCTTAAGCAGGCTCCACACCCAGCATGGAGCTGGACATGGGGCTCAGTCTTGACCCTGAGATCATGTCCTGCACAGAAACCAAGAGTCAGATAGAGGGCAGGGCTGAGCCCGGACACTTAACTGACCGAGCCACCCAGACGCCCAAGAGCAATTTTTAAAATAAAACTCCAGTGCATGTGTGGGAAAGAAAGAAAGAAAGGAAAGAAAGAAAGAAAGAAAGAAAGAAAGAAAGAAAGAAAGAAAGAAAGAAAGAAAGAAAGAAAGAAAGAAAAGAAAGAAAGGAAAGAAGGAAGGAAGGAAGGAAGGAAGGAAGGAAGGAAGGAAGGAAGGAAGGAGAAGAAAGAAAGAAGAAAGAAAGAAAGAAGAAAGAAAGAAAGAAAGAAAGAAAGAAAGAAAGAAAGAAAGAAAGAAAGAAAGAAGAAAGAAAGAAAGAAAGAAAGAAAGAAAGAAAGAAAGAAAGAAAGAAAGAAAGAAAGAAGAAAAGAAAGAAAGAAGAAGTGAGGGAAATGGATTGTAATTAAGAAGATAAAAATTCCAGGGGGGGAAGAGAATAAAAATAATAACTATTATTCATTACAGGAGCTGGAATGGAGCTGTCATTCCAACCAGGACATCATTCCAACCAGTCCAGCAGTTATAATCAGGCAAGTGGCAATGGTGACTTGATCCAGGGGTATAAGAGTTAAATGAGCAGCAGGAGAATGAGAGCAGATGCTATGACCCAAGTGCCCTAAAGCCACGCTGCAAAGAAGATAGACAAGTAAGCCAACTCAAGTCCAGTGGATTCCTCCAAATTCTTTCCTCTCATCCAAATCTCTGAGCCACAAGCACTGGATCTGAGACAGTTTGTAGTTAACTTGGCACCTCACCTCTTTTCTTGCCTGGGGAGGCGGCCCTAACTGAGCTGGAGGGAGGGTCACCAGCAGAGGCCTGTGTCCTTACAGCAGGAAGGGAGGCTCCAAGGTTAGGGCTCCTCAGTCCCCCTGGGGCTCTCCATGCAAGCTGGGCCCAGGTATGCTCCCCTCCACCTGGGTCTGGACCAGCTCCGGGTAGATGAAGGGCTGCAGACCTGGTACGAGCTTAGAGAGAATCTGGAGAGGCTTCTGGTTTTAATAGAGGCCACGCTGGGTTGGTGATGGGGGTGGAGAAACATCAGGAATTGGAATCCAGGGTAGGATTGATTTGGGTCAGAGTTTGGGCTTCCATCTTCAGCATGTAAACTGAAAGCCAAGAGAGGGGTTGATTTGTCTGCCAGGGGATGTACCAACTCTGTCCCCTTCATCCCTTCAGGCTCAGCTCTCAAGGAAGGCCTGGGGACAGGATCAGATGCCCTTGACAAGTGTCAGGCTGTCACTGATGGCAGCAGCATCTGCTTCCTACCCCCTGAAAACTCAGGAATGGACACTTGGGGAAAATAAAGGACAACCATGCAGGTCACCGAAACACACCAGGACCCCAGGCTCATTGCCCCAGACTTGGCTCCGGAGGCCAGTTCCACAGGGGTGGGGCGTGCCTCTCCCCACCCAACCATCTGGGTCACAGCTTTGTTAAGTGTTTGTTTCTGAACAGGCTGACTTAAGCAGTGACTAAGCTTGGGAGTCATAAAAGCTGGTAATAAACCTGTCAGTGAGGCTGTGGGCCAGGCCAGGATGCGGACCTCGGGTGTCTTTGCAGCTGGGCAAGGCCCCCAGGCAGTCCCTGCCTCAAATGTGCTGAAACCCACAGAGCTTGCCAGGTCCTTTCTGGTGGGCCAGGATCATCCAGCTGGGGTCCACCTTGGATAGAGGGCAAGGCTGAGCCCGGACAGGAAGAGGGGCCAAGATCAGTGTGACCGGATGACCTGGGCTCGAGCATCCTCTGAAGCCTTGTCTGAATCTATGGGCAAGAAGCCCTGGGAATTGAGGAAGGAGGTGTCTCCCTGGGGATTTCCAACTCAGCTTGTTGCAACACCTTCTGTTCCCTGTCACGGTTTTCACAAACAGTGGCCGTGAAACCCACAGTCTGAAGAGCCTGACCTCAGCTCAGTTCAGCTCAGTTCAGCCGTGTGACTGGGGCAGGAAGCATCACCTCCGTAAGCCTCAATTTTGGGCAGCTGTAAAATGGGAATGATAGTACCACCAAGCCCTGCCTGCCCCACAGGCATCTGCCAGGCTCCAATGGCAGAAAATATTCAGAGGATTCGAAGAAGGACAAAGTGCCACAGAACAGTAAGGAAAAATCTCTGAATTCAACCCATCAGACCTTTACCAAGTGCCAGCTTCATGCCAGACAATGTCTGGGCCCTGGAGAGGCAGAGACGAGGGACAGCTCTGGTTCCTGCCCTCCTCCAGCCTAGCACTCGGGGGAAGCTCGGAGGCGACAAAAATGTACTCTAGTAGCAGCACAGTAATAATATAGCTCATCAGTGCGTGCTCACCGTGGCCCCGGCTTGAGCTGACTCCTTCATCCACATCTCATCCTTGAAGAGTTACGCAGGACATGCATCGTTATTTTCATTTTGCAGGTGAGGAAATTGCTGGTGAGGTCAGGTGGGGTGAAGTCATTTGCCCAAGCTCACTCAGCTAAGAGTTGTCTGATTTCAAAATCGTTCCTCTCCGGGGAGTACACCTTTCTAGCACACACGTTTTACCTAGTGCTGCTGCTGCTTCTGCTTCTTAGGTTTTATTTATTTATTCATGAGAGACCCACAAAGAGAGGCAGAGGGAGAAGGAGGCTCCCCACAAGGAACCCGATGTGGGACTCGATCCCAGGACCCCGGGATCACACCCTGAGCCTAAGGCAGATGCTCAACTGCTGAGCCAGAGCCACCCAGGTGCCCCTTACCTAGTGTTTCCGTTTGCAGCCTTTTGCAGCAGAACTAAAGAGCTTTGTGCTCTATTATATTCGTATAGAGGGAGCATGTCTATAAGGGTCTAGAGAGAGCCCTGGTTCTGGAAGTGTGTCCTCGCCTGCTCTCCTGCCCAGGTGGGCCCCATCTCGCAAATGCGTGAGCAGCCTCCCTGTCATGTTGGTTTCCAGAAGTGGAGGTCACAGCACAGCCTGGCCCAACCTGCTCTGTATTTAAAAACAAACAGACTGGCCTCCTTTTCTTGCTATGGGATCTGGAGCAAGTTCACGCTCTTGACCACACTCTAGTGGCCTCTGGGAGAATAGTGACACCCACGTTGAGGTGCTTTCATGGGGAGGAAAGAGAAGACTGCTGCATTATGAAGCACATGGCTTCTGGAAAACCTTCACCAGCTGGTCTTCCCCTTTTCCACCCTCCTTTCTGCCTTCTCTCCTCCACACTGGTTTCCAGGTCGTCAAGGAACAGGCTGCGCTCAGCCTTCCCAGCACACTAAGCTCCTGCTCTGGAAGCTTCTCCTGCTTCTTAGAGGGCTCAGCTCAGCAGAGGCTAGCTTTTTGTACTTGTTAGAGTCAAAACATAGTGGTGATGGGGCAAGACTCATTTCCCCTGGGCTTTGGCTGCCAGGAAGGTGGAGAGACTCCTGACACTTGAGGTATCTTAGATACGGCTCCACATAGATCTCCAGGCCAAACATCGTTCATTCCATCAACAAGCACCTGATGGGCCCCTGCTGCTCCGAAGGCTCAGGTTATAGAGTGAAGGCTTCCTTGCCCAAGGGGCTCCAAAAGAGACACGTGCTCCTCTGCATGCAAAAAAAGGGCTGAAAGCACTTCCAGGGAAGTCTTCGTGAGGTGCCATCGGGGTGCCAACATAGGAGAGGGAGTTCTGCATTGGCAGGAGGGAGGAGGGAGATCAGGACTGGCTTCCTGAACCGGCTCCTCAATGTATGAATTAGAGAACAAGATCTGAGTTTGCCAGTGGGGGCTTTGCAAGGTGGGGGGGAACCCACAGGTGTTCAGTGTGAGGAAGCAAAGGAGCAAGCAGAGAGGCAACTGGCTAGAGAGGTAGAAGGGGACAGATACCGAAGGATCTGTGGCTGTTCTGGGGGGTGGGGAGCCAAGACATGGGGACATGGCATGGTGAGATTCATCCCTCGTGCACCAAAGACCAGGAGGGAGGCCGGAGGTCTTGAAGCCTGGGAGCCACAGCTGGGAAGGCCTGCCCTGGAAAGTCATGCTGGTTCCCATTTCACTGGTTCCAGGCTAAGAATCCATTCATCAAGGAATAGGACTAATTAATATTACTTCCAGTATTTCACGAGAACCTTGAAGGACCAATCTCCCTACGTACACATGTGCACAGCCTGCTCAAAACTGCCAATAGCACCCCCAGAGAGCAGCTGTGTAGCCTCCTCTGGGGGGCATGCCTTGCTGCCCCTCTTTCCAGCACAGAGTGGCTTCCCCAGCTGGAAAATGGGCCTATCGCTGAGGCCACCTCTGAGCTGCTGAGATTGCAGCTCAGCAACCCTCCCCACCTTCCTCTTCAGCACTTGGCTCCAAGATCCAACTTTCAGGTTCACATTTGTCATCTTCCCAAATCACTGGGACCCAAAAGAGAATAATAAGAAAACTAATACTCAAGTGGCGTCTTCCTGGAGAAAGGGAAAACCTGGACCCCTTGTACTTTGTTTCTGCTGCATCTAATTCAGTGGTTCTTCAACATGAGAGTGTACAGGAGACCGCTATGGGGTGGGGGGGGGCGTTGTTGCAATGCCAGTCCCCAGGTCCTACCTTCAGATATCCTAGTTCCGCCAGTCTGGAGTGGAGCCCAGACTGCATTTTAAGTTGTCCTGGGGTCAAAGGCCACACTTCGGGAAACCCGATTGTATCAGTGAAAGCATCTGATGGCCAGAAGAGAAGAACTCTGAGTTTGCCTTAACTCTGCCGGAATCCCGGCCTCCAGCAAGGGAGGGCGGGCCGATTATGGCTGCCTCTCCAACAGCCATCCCCATCCCTGGTCCACCACCCCACCTTCTTTCTTGCTACCTAGAAGCCCAGCTCTGTTCAGGAACCAGGCAACCATGTGTTTCATGGCAGGCCACCCCCTTCCTGCTCTAGCTCCAGAGCCCCAGAGAAGAAACCTGGTTGGTCTACATGAAGGGTTTTCAACCCTGACTGTGCAGTAGAGTGCCTGGGGAGATTTTAAAGGTACCCCTGGGTGGATCTGAGATCAGGTAAAACAAGAGTCTCTAGAACTGGGACCTGGATATAGGTACTTTTTTTTTTTATTTTTAACTCTCCAGGTGATTCTAATGTGCAGCCTTTGTTAACCACCAAACCAATCACAGTAGCAATTCCATTCTCCCTGCTGGTGATTGACTTAAGAATGCACACATGGCACAGTTATGGCATAAAAGGAGACGTGGAAGGAAGTCTGCTCCATATTCTTCAAAAGGGATGTGAGGAAAAGGTATGTCTTCTGACCTTGTGGCCTTTGGACATGGTTGTGTGAGATTGATGGCAACCATCTTGTGACCGCGAGGGACAAGCTTGCAAAGGTCAATACTGTAGTTCCGCTTTATCTGCAGTTGTACCTTCTGTGGCTTCGGTTACTCACAGTTAACCACAGTCTGGAGGCAGATGATCCTCCTCCTGACATATTGTCAGCAGGTCCATAGTAGCCTGACACCGTTCCAATGTCTGTGTCGCTCACCTCACTCCATCTCAGCACATGGGCATTTTATCATCTCAAACCATCGCAAGAAGAAGGTGGTGGTAGTTCAATAAGATACTTTGAGAGGGACAGGCTACACTCACATAGCTTTTATTACAGCATATTTTTATAATTCTAGTTTATTATTAGCCGTGTTATTCTCTTACTGTGCCGAGTTTATGAGCCTTGTCATAAGCTGATAGGGAAAAACCTTGTTATATAGTGTTCAGGACCATCTGTGATTTCAGGGATCCACTGAGGCCTTGCAATTATCCCCCATGGGCAAAGTGGGGATACAGTACACTGAGGATGGATTAGCAAAAATACGGTGAGAACCTAGGTCTTGCATTTGCCATTGAAGCATTGCATTTGATATTGAACTGTGAAGTCAACCAGCCCTGGAGCTGCTCCATCTCTGGACCTCGGGTTATGTGAGAGAGTTAATATTCCTTATTGGTTAAATCACTGGCTAGATCATTCTGTTGTTGGTTTTTTCATTGTTTTGTTTTGTTGTTTTGCTAGCAAATAGCGTTTTAGATGACACAAAAAAGACAAGATTTTCTTTTTGTTTTTTTTTTAAAGGTTGTATTTATTTGAGGGAGAGAGAGCACACACGCCCAAGAGTGGGAAGAGGGGCAGAGGCGGAGGGAGAGGGAAAGGGAAAGTCAGAAATCTTAAGCAGACTCTACATGCAGTGCAGAGCCCAACACGGACTTGATCCCACAACCCTGAGCTCACAACCTAAGCTGCAACCAAGAGTCAACGTTCAACCAATTGAGCCACCAGGTGCCCTGACAAAATAGTCTTTAGATGACACAAAAAGACCAAGATGTTCTTGGTTCCGATTGCCCTTACAATGATGCCTTTCTGATCTTTTGGTGATGAATATCCAAATGGCCTTTCCGCAGCATCTACACTGAATTTGGCTTCCTTAGCGTTCCAGAGAGAACCCAACACCTTGTTGATTAAGCCTATGGGGTCTGGCCCTGAAGTCAGCTTGAGTTCAGGTATGTGCTCCATCATTAATCAGCTACGTGACTTCTGAAATTTCTGAAATTATGTAAGCTTCTTCAGCCTCAGTTTGCTCATCTGTAATTTGGGGATCATCTTACCTATTACCTTTTTCGGGTTTGACATATGGATTTAATGAGATAATATTGCAAAATAAAATGCAAAAATCCATTTAACAACAATATTGGTGCCTATAAGTGTTACTACTCAGTATTGAGTCAGACACAGGGAGTCTGAATTATGAGAACACTCCTGACTTCTCTGTAAAGATAACTCAGTAGTAAAACTAGCTGCCTTTGTATGTTTATAATTGTTAAAGTCAAGAGAAAGCCTTTGCCAAGCTCTCTCGATTCCTATCTCAAGCAATGTGGTCTCCATGGCTCTTCCAGGGAACGGAACTAGCATAACTTGCTACATCCTCTAACAAAAAAGAGACGAGGGATGATCCATGGTACAGTTACCTGGGCACAGCATCCATATACGTGTCACCACAAGCCGTTCTTGCTGCTGCAAACTTGAATACTCAGAGGTCTAGGGTGCCTGTTTCCTGACACATGATTCATCAGGCTCAAGATATCCCACAAAGATGCCTGTCTATCCATATGTGTCTGTGATGTCTGTCACCATGGTACTCAGGAATGCTTGGAGCTGCTGCCATTTTTTCAAATGTGGGAGAAAGTGGCTTCCTGGGCTCGGGGGCCTCTCCTGGTAACGTGTGGCTGATAGGCTTAGGACCAGTCAAGGCAAGAAGTAGGTCTTCCTCTTCTGGAACATCCTGATCCCAGGCATGCACCCGAGTTACACATTCAAGGAGTTCCTAGGCCTACCCTACCTGCTCAGGAGCAGAGCCCTTTCCCCAGCCCCCATCGCCTGCAGTAGGTGTGAGCAGTATCCAGGCAGAGGGCCCCCCGGGTGCTGAAGATATCCGCCTGGGCTCCCTGGGGCTCCACCCTTTACGTTGGCCTTGCCAACAACCACATGCTCACTACACTGTTCAGCATGGCTGGTTCTGAGGGGTCAGATGAGATCTGAGGAGGCGAGTATGTTCATGTTTTACTTTAATCACATCTGGTCGAATTTCTTGCGGTGAAAATGTGTTCTGTGGGGGCGTCTGGCTGGCTTAGTTGTTAAAGCATATGATTCTTGATCTCAGGATTGTGAGTTCGAGCCCCATGTTGGGTGTAGAGCTTACTTGGAAAAAAAGAAAAGAAAAGAAAAAAAGAAAAGAAAAGATGTCTGTGAAATACTTCTTTTCTTCCCTTAAAATGAAGGTAGGAGGGGCCAAGGGACCCTTCCATGCCTGGTCTACAATGAGAGTTTCCTGTTGACCTAACTCAGACGGGCACTTGGCAGCTTGGGGGAGGGAGTGGTACCCAGTCGCCTTCTTCTCCTTCCCTTCTTGCTTCCAGACACTGGATCTGTACCCACAGGCTGAACTCACCTTTGCCCTTACAAGTCTTGTTTACTCTATGAGGCTTGTTCCGAGGCTACACTCAGACCCTGACACCAAAGCTAATCCAGACATAGCAGCTGGATGAAGCCAAAAGTTGCCACCAGTTGATTCTCTTTTCTATGTGTCTCCTGGCCTTGCTTCAACACCATTCCTGCCAGTGCCTTTTAAGAAGATTGCACTTAAAGAAATAAAATAAAATAAAATAAAATAAAATAAAATAAATAAAAGATTGTGCTTATGATATTCCAATAACCCCCCCGAATAATAAGATATCATTATTAACACCTGTATGCCCACCACTCAGCTTAAGAAACTAAGGTTTAACCAATAATATTGAAGATGATCATACTCTCTCCTCCTCCTCAAAGTAACCTGAATTTGGTGCCCCCCATACATCAATTGAGATTAAATCTGACTACAAATAACAGAAACCATGAAACAGGGGCTTAAGGGAGGGAGAAGTATATTTACCTTTGTAAAAAGATCTGGAGGGAATCAGCCCACGGCTGCTGTGGGAGCTCGGTGAAGTTCAAGAAGCAGCCAGCCTAAGTGCCACAGCTTGCAGCGGGGCTTCTTCCTCCCAGACCAAGATAGCTGCCAAGCTCCAGCCGTCTTGTCTACTCCTGAGCCAGTTGGAAGGAGAGGAGAAGGAAAGAAGGGCATGTCACCTGCCTGAAGCAGCTTCTTGAAAGTTTGCCAGCTATCATTCCTTTACATCCCCCTGGCCGGGCTTAGTCACGAAACCATACGCACAAAAGAAGCTGGAAGCTGTAGTTTTTATTCTAGCTGGCCCTGTGCCCAAACAAATGTCAAAAGTCTCCTTCTAAAAGGGAAACAGTGAAATTAGGAGATACCTAGGGGTCCCTGCCTCATCATAGCCTTATCCATATGCCAGCTAAGGACCTTAAATTATTGAAGATGCCTTTAAAAAAAAAAAAAAAGAACTCTTCTATATCTTTAGTGTACTTCAATAAAAAGTATGCAAATAAGAGGCACTTGGGTGGCTCAGCCAGCTTAGCGTCTGACTCTTGGTTTTGGCTCAGGTCATGGTTTCAGGTTTGTGAGATCAAGTCCCACATTGGGCTCCGCACTGAACGTGGAGTCTGCTTGAGATTTTCTGCCCTCCTCTGCCCCCTCCTCCCCCGGCCACTCGTACACTCTCTCTCTCTCTCTCTCAAATAAATAAGTTTTTTATTTTTTTTAATATTTTATTTATTTATTCATAGAGATGCAGAGAGAGAGAGGCAGAGATACAGGCAGAGGGAGAAGCGGGCTCCATGCAGGGAGCCCGACGTGGGACTCGATCCTGGGTCTCCAGGATCACGCTCTGGGCTGTAGGCGGTGCTAAACTGCTGTGCCACCCGGGCTGCCCTAAATAAGTTTTTTAAAGTATGCAAATAGGTAAGCTCAATGAATTTCACAAATGGATCCAGATGTAGAATGTTACCGACACCCCAGGTAGCCTCCCCCCCATAACAAAAACATAAAGTCCATTATTAAATAAAATCCCAGGTTAGAAGCTCTCTCATTCAGTGCGGGCTCGTGAGCAATGAGTCTGCGTTACCCCTCAGTCTCAGAGGGCTATGTTCCACTTTCTCATCAGTAAGTATTTCCCCTGTTGAATGAACAGAAACAGAAGTTGAACTTCCCCGAAGAGAGATCCTGACTAGAATGTGTCCATGGGTTTGGTTACAGCAAGCATGTTAGATACATGGCACCTAGCACACATGGTGACGGCATCGAGTCACAAAGCCACTCGTGCTGCCCTCCCCGTGCCTGGATCTGCCCCTGATGGGAGGCGTGTGATAACACCCGAACATGGCCCTTGAACCAGCTCTGCTTTAGGTTTCTCGTCCGCAAAATGAGGATAATATTGTTGCCGTGACCAAAGAGGAAGATGTGGCCAAGGTGGTCTGTAAACACAAAGTTCTATGGAAAGACATTGCCCATTCCTCTCTGAGTTCTGCCTCTACGGCCATCCCCCCACAAGTGCTCCATCTCTGTTGGTACCCCAGACTCCCAAGGAGGAGACACTGCCACCCCCATCGCAGAGCTGAAGAAACAGCCGGTTGATGGAGCCAAGGGCTTGTTATTTTCCCGTTCTCAACTGGATCTGAGTCCTGACCCCTTCGGCCCGTGTTGCAGCAGCCCTCCCCCGGATTTCTGGAACACTCGGGCTTGATTCCATCTTTCACTTTTGCGCAGCCTTTCTCCCTCCTGTTCTCCCTCCTCGTACTGTGCCTGCCCATATATATTTAGCTCTTTTAACCCTGCTCCATTAATCATTCGTGCAAGTCGAGTCCCTGAAAATGTTTCCCCTGAACTCCTTCCAAACTGTATCTAAAATACTTACCTTGCAGTAAATGTATCATCCAGGGTGTCCCGGCTGCCTCCATTACCAGGAGGAGACAGTAGGGACACTGCGAGGAGCAGAAAAGGTGGGGCCCTGGCACTCTGTGTAGAGTCCTCTGTGTCCCCCTGGCCCCCTCCCCAGCTTCTTTTTCTAAAGATGCTGACACAGCATTGAAGGCCTAACGTGTAATTTATTCCCAGTCTTCACCATAGCAGTATAATCTGGTGATGAAGGGTTTGGACTGTAGCATCTGAGAGCCTGGGTTCATATCCCGGCAGCTTCATCATGTCTCTGCCTTGGGATCTTGGCCAAGTCACTTAATTTTCTGAGCCTCCACATCCTCAGCTACAAAATGGGGATGATAAGCATTGATTGACCTCCCTGGGCAGTTATGAGAAGTAAAAGGGCTAAAGCCTACGCAGTTCTCAGCAAGGTGCCTGGTACTTGGTAAGTGCTCGGTAGACGGTAGACATGAGCTGCGGTGGCTGTATTTCCTGCGGCCTACCCTGTATCCATTCTTTTTGTTGTCATTATTAGCAGAGCCCTGGTTTTATGCCAGGTGCCAATACGCCTCAATTTAAAAAATACTGATGCTAGCTTTTTCTGGCTTCCCTTGAAGCCAGATAGTCATGTGACTTGGTTCTTTTTTTTTTTTTTTTTTTTTTAAGATTTTATTTATTTATTCATGAGAGACACAGAGAGAGGCAGAGACACAGGCAGAGGGACAAGGAGGCTCCCTGTGGGAAGCCCGACATAGAACTCGATCTCAGGACCCCAGGATCACGCCCTGAGCCAAAGGCAGACGCTCAATCACTGAGTCACCCAGGTGCCCCACATGATGTGGTTCTTGCCAGGGAGACAGCCACTGGAATCCCAGCTGGTGCTCCCAGGAAAGGTTTTGAAAGGGAACAGATAGAATTGGTGTGTGCCTATCTGCCTTTCTCCCCTTCCTTCTTTTTCTTGTTTAGAGTACAAATGTGATGTCTGGCACTTCAGCAGCCATGTTTTGACTAGGAGCCAAATTTGAGAATGGCAACCATGAGTTTGGAATGATAGAATAGAAAGAGGAAAGGAGCCTGGGTCTCTTCTCCCAGATAATGCCACGGAGCTGCCACATTAGCCCTGCAGTGCCTGCCTATGGACTTTGTTACCAAATCAATGAATAAATAAATAACCCCCAATCTCCTTAAGCCCTTATTTGTCAGGTTCTCATTACTAGCAGCCGTACACTATTCCTAGCTGCTGCAAGCGTTAAACTCCTTCAGATGAGGGGTAATTCCAGTCAGAGACTGATGGGTAGTTGTCAACTGTGTGCTGCAGAAGCCAGGGGTTCTACAGAGTGACGCCCTCTCAGACCCAAGACTGGGCAGGGGGTGGGGGGCAGTATGGTACCATGCTGCTTTTCCCTACCCCATCTTTTTTTCCAACTTTCTTTTAATATATTATACAGGGAGAGAAGCGAAGCGGCCTAGTTCATTTTTGTGTAAAGGACCAATTCCAGGGCAAAAAGTAATAATAATAATAAAAAGTTTGGAAACCTCTGTTCCTGTCCAACCCCTTCATTTTACAGATGAGTGATCTGAGGCTCCAAAAGTGAGGTCATTTGCCCAGTCAAGCTCAGCCAAGCAAAGCCAAGAGGAGAACCTAAGTTTTCTGCTCTTTCCGGGGCCCCTGCCAAGGGCTGGACCTGCCATAAAAAAACCCAAAACAAAACAAAAGGCAGATTCGAAGAGTTTACAACCACTCACAAAGCCCCCACCACCTGAGCCCTGATGGGCTGCCCACTCTGGGGGGAATGGACAGACCAGCCAGTTAAAACTGGGGAAGGCTGGGAATGCCCTTTCAGGGCCTTGGGCAGCCAGTCCGCCCTCCTGCCGAGACAAAATTGGACCCAGTTCCTCTTCTCTCTCCACAGAAGTTTGTTTATTTTCTTAAAAGCACCCCCACACTAGATGTGTGGAGCAAAGGGGGTGAATGGATGGTGTGAAATTCTCAGGACTTGGGGTTCTTCATCCCATTCTTACAGTTTTCCTTTTCACAATGCTAGCTTAATCAACTCCAGATCAATGGCTGTGAAGTTGCAGCTGGAACCACCTCCTCATTCAAGGTCAACCCAGTTCTACAGCTGGGTTAACTGTGGGAGGGCGGGGAGAGAAAGCATTTATCATGGAGCCCATAAAATAGGTGTTTAGAGGCCCCATCATTTGGTTTGCCATTTGGGCACACTTGAGTGGAATAACCAGATGTAAAAACAATTCAAAATATCTCATTCTAGGACTTGAACTAGAAACTCTTTTTCTCATCCTTTCATCTGATCTCTCCTTCCATCTACCCACCCAAGAAATATGTATTGAGCACCTCCTCATGCATCTAGCACCGGCTCAGAGGAAAACAGGGGGGTGACTGAAAATTAGCCAAGTATATAAACAAGTATACAAAGAGCCTCTGGAGCAGCCCGGAGGAGGCCCCCTGCACCGCCTCCAGGGGTAGACAGGACAATGCAGCCCCACCCCCAGCCCCAATTTATCGGATGTTTGCTTGTTATTAAGTGCCCAGCGTTCAGTGCTCAACACTGGATTCTCTTGCTTAACTCTTTTTGGAAACAAGCTTTCTTCTGTCCCTCAAGTTCCAAGCACCCAGTGGCAGAGAGGAGCCCCACAAGCTCTCAGGGAAATCCCCATTATCAGAGAGAGCTCAGCAGCACTTCCCTGGGCAAGACCCAAGGCTGCTTAAAGACTCTTATTTGTAAACTGGGAAGATTTCAGAACAGCTGTAGATCCAAAAGAAATCAGCACGATTCGATCTTTCATAAACTCATTTGGCAACTATTCTAAAAGACAGTGGAGGGGAACCAGAATTGACACTCTCCTTAGAATTAGAGACCTAAATTCAAATACTCCTTCAACCACCCCTGCCTCCCTTCACAAAGCCCTTCACTTACTGAGCTTCATTTCCTAGTGATAACACTATTCCACTCATGGAATTGTTAGGAGGATTAAAAAAACAAAACAAAACAAAACAAAAAAAAACCAACCCTGATGCTCAGCACATTTCTGGCATAGAGCAGGGGCTCCACGGACAATGACTGAATCTGCCTTGGGGCACAGTGGCTTAGGCCAGAGGCACTGAGGGTCTGCCCTGAGGGTAGGCATTAAGGATGGAAACAAGGGCTGTGAAAGACAGTGAAGTGCTAAGATTGGTGGGACTTGGCCAAGTACCCAGATAGAGCAGGAACAACCATCGCAAGGGGAAGGAACTAGGAAAAGCTTGGGAGACTTGCTGGGGTGGTGCCATTAATAAAGACTGGGACACCAGAGAGGCTTAGCTCGGGGGTGCCGGTGGGCCGACTAGGTAGACATCGGTAGGCATCTGGCTACTGGGGACGGTAGAAATTATCCACGCAGTGGTGGAGTCGAAGCAGTGGGTGTGGGTGATCTCTTGTAGGAGACATCTCCCATTTTTCACTATCCAGCATATACACACACACATCACTTTGAAGAACTGCTCCTCCTCCTCTCCCATCATGGGCATCTGGCAGGACCACCATCACTGCACTCTGTGCCACCATGGACAAGAGTAGACAACAGGCCTGGGTCTACTTGATCCTGGCACACTGCTGCATGACTGTGCCCATGTTGAGTGTTCAACCCAACACAGGGTGCTCAGAGTCCTTCCTCAGGACTTTTAATTTGGAATTAGAGAAGAGCTTTGTCTTTGGGTCCCAAGTAGGAAGAAGTTGAGAGCTGCCAGGTGCCATCTTCTGTGGTATGTGAAGACAGCTAAGGTGCTGGAGAGAATAAGCCAAGCAGAAGCCAACAGAATCGAGGAATCGAGAGAAGGAAAATCCTGACCACAATGTGTTCCTGATTCCAGCCCCCAAAATCTCCAGAGCTGCTGTGCTTCCTTCAGTTCTTTGAGCTACTCCAGGCATGGAAGTTGTGCAATTCCCTGTTCATTCAACTCACCTTAAGCTAGGTTTCTGTCTCTTGCAACCCAAAGAGCCTTGGTTAATTTGGCTCTCAAAGACAGAAAGACCACATAGCTGTGTCTTTTAACACTTTACCACTCATAGACCCATTTGCGAAGCTGACGAAAGATATGATGTGTATAAAGTGTTGTCTATGGTCTTAGGGAGGGCCCATCCAGGAGCCTGCCCATCCAGGAGCCTACTAGAACCCCTGGGATGGAGGAAACAGCAGAGAGCCTAGGACTGAACACTGGAGAGCAGATCCTTTCAGAAGACAAGGAGAGACTAGGACCAGAGGAAAAGAAGCAAGTGCACAGAGGCAGAAGGAGAACCGAGAAGGAGTATCGTGATGGAAGCCAAGGATGAAATGCCCTGAGGACAGATACCACCAGTGGACTCACTGAGGGTCAAGAAAGGCTGTGGAATGTTGGGGGCTGCCTCATGGAAGCCTGGGGGAGCTCCGCAAGTGAAGCATGGGGCAGGTCCATGGAAGCCAGGCCACAGGTGTTTAAGTGTGAGTGAACCTTGAAAACATGATGCTGAGTGAAAGAAGCCAGACACGAAAGGTCACATATCCTGTGATTACATCTACATGAAATGTCCAGGGTAGAATCAGTAAATCCATATAGATAGAAAGTAGTTTTGTGGTTGACAGAGCCTGAAGAATGGAGGGAATGGGGTATGACTGCTAATTGGTATAGGCTTCCTTTTTAGGATAATGACAGTGTTCTGGAATTATATAGTGTTGCTGGTTGCATATCTAATGAATACACAAAAAAACTGCTAAATTATACTCTTATTTATCTTTTAGAGAGAATGAGAGTGTATGAGCAGTGCAGAGATAGGCAGAGGCAGGAAGGGAGAGAATCTTAGGTAGACTCCATGCCCAGCACAGAGCCTGACATGGGGCTCAATCTCATAGCCCTGAGATCATGACCGGAGCCAAAATCAAGAGGTGGATGCCTAACCAACTGAGCCACCCAGGTGTCCTAAATTATATACTTTAAAAGAGTGAATATTATGGTAAGTGAATAATACATCAAATTTTTTTTAAAGAGCAGCTAATGAGGGACAGGAAGTAGTGAGAATAGACCCTCCTCTGAGGAGTTTAGCATGGACTCCAACAGGAGGACTGGGTAGCACTTGGAGGCAAGTGACAAGTTCAAAGAAATGATTTTTTAGGATGAGAAACCCTGACCTTAGAACATGGGTGTGAAGAGCAAAATAATGGCCCCCAAAGATGTTTCTGTCCTAAATCCCTGGAAACTCTGACTGCCCCCTTCCATGGCAAAGGGGAATTAAGGTTAAAGACAGAATTAAGGCTGTCAGTCAGCTGACGTTAAAATAGTGAGATTATCCTGGATTATCTGGTTGGTTCAATGTAATCCCAAGGGTACTTAAAAGTAAAGGGAAGCAGAACAGTCAGTGTCACAGTGATGTGAGGACTCAACTGGCCATTGCTGGCTTTGATAATGAACAAAGGAAGCCATAAACCAAGGAATGGGAGCGGCCTCTAGAAGCCAGAGAAGACAAGGAAATTATTTTCCCCTCCAGAAGGGAAAGCCACCGGCTGACACCTTGACTTTGGCCCAGTGGGACCTATGTTGGACTTTTGACCTATAGAATTCTAGAATAAATTTGTATTCTTGTAAGCTATTGAGTTTTCGGTAATTTGTTACAACAGCCATTGTGGGTATTCTAAAGGTGGGGTGACTAAAAGTGGAGAGGGAACTGAGTAGATGTGAGATGATAGGGAGATAAGAGGAACGCTGGCCAAGAACCAACCACAAACTGCCACTAAATGGACTGCAGAGCCTGGGACAAATCATTATTTTTCTTTCTAGGCCTCAGTTTTCCCATCTGTGAAATGAGACTATTGGAGTGGATTTCCCCTGATACTCTGACTCCAGAGGCAGGGCCCTGGGCTTTGCAGCTGCAGTCACTGGGCAGCTCACACCGTGTCTCTCTGTGCTGGGTCTCATAAGGGAGACTGATCTTATCTTTGGTTTTACACTGTGGTTTGTCAGGAAGGCTGTCCTGCCAAAGGATGGTGACAAAGGAAGTTCAGCTGCCTTCCACCAAAGCAGGAGAGTTGAGGGGATCTGGGACACTCCACCACCAGCACCACAAAATATATCCCCCCAAGCCCTTAAAACTCCCCCTTTGAGTTTAGGCGTGGGAAACAACTACTTGGTAAGAGCACTACCACTCTCTACCCTCTCCCCATTGGCAGACCCCACTAATGAGTTTGCGCCTCAGAATCCTCCTCAACACAGTGCCTCATGTTGCCACTACCAATTGAGCAGAGCTGGCAGGTGAGGTGATAAGTGTATGGTGGCCTTGGGTTGAGGTATCCTTGATGCTAGCATCCTTTTTGAAAACGTGGAAACCTTTTTGGGATTAGATAAGACCTTAAAATAAATGGCTTCAAATCATAAACAGCAAACTGCAGGGTAATTAGTTCATCAAGATTCTGATTAAGATTCCTGGTGGCAAGCAATAAAAATCAACTCTGGCCAACTAAAGAGAAAACACCAAATCTGAAGGTACCGGGTTGTTCGCAAAATTGAACCAGAGGCAGAGAAAAGAGGCGAGACCACAGACATTAACAGTGAGAACACAGTCATATTTGTGCCACAGGAGCTTGATTGAGGCGCTACCAGCACAGTTGGTGCCGGGCATTCCTCACCATGGCCACTGTGTTGGCAACTCCACTGCCAGCCTCGATAACCTCTACCTGAGCCCATGTCTTTGGATCACGCTCCAGGTCCCAAGTCCCAGGGGAGAAAGCCAGTTGCTTGAGCACAGGTTAGGTGCTGTCTCCGGTAGGTGAGAACAGAGGGAAGGCCTCTGCCCAAGGATTTGGGGGCCCTGCCTCCCAACTTACCCCACACTCTGGAAAAATGCCCCTAGTACCAAGCAGTTTCACCTACTAAATCCCCTTCAAAGGGTCTAAAACCTTCTGCATTCAGATAATTTACCATGGAATGTTCCTGCCAGTAAAGACTTGATGTCAGCAGTTCAACTCCTGTTTCAGAAACTCAAGTGGCTGCTTAGCCTTAGCATCAGAGCTGGGACTAGAACACTGACCTCCCAGCCCCCCCAACTCCAAGTGGTCTTTCTGCCCCACTGCACTCTCCTCCAGCCCGCCACTGGTCTAGTCCAGAAGGTGGGCATTGCCATGGCGGCAGGAGGTCACAGCTCTTCCAAGCTTGGATTAAGTTCTTGAGGGGTCCTAACTCTTTAAGAAGGGATGAGCAGTAGCTCTATATAATTTAATCTTAACTTTGTAAACACAACTTTCAGGTGAATGCATTTATAATTCAGTGAAACACCACTTCTCCGGTTTCTGCAAGCTTCTGTATATTTCTTCTGAGAAAATGATTGCTCCAGGGACAAGTTCCTAAACACCACAGCAAGGACCTCTGGGAAGCAGGACAACAGGATGCATAGTGCTGGCGGTGAGAGGAGGAAGAGGAAAGACAGACAGGGAGGAAGCTGGCACTTCCAGTGACTTCATTATTTTTCATCAAGTGGCAGCACTGCATCTTGGTTGGACAGGGCAATTAACAGCTCCCCAAGTTCCTAATGAGCACTGTTCCTGAGATGAGAGCTTCCTGCAGGGTTTCCCAAGGGAATTTATTCCTGGAAGCTAACTTCTCAAAAGTGGCCTCCTCTGGGTGCACCTGGGTCCGGGGCTACTGGATTTGGCCAATTGGTTAGAAACAGGAATTCTGGAGCCAGAGCCACCATGGAAATTTGTGAAGGAAGATCAGTAGCACAGCTCAGCCCAGACTCCAGCACTCATAATTGTGCCCAACAAGGACACTTAACCCTTCCCTAGGAGCTTATGGGTCCTGCTTTCTTGCAAGCCTCTTCTGAGACCCTTTTTTTTCCGCAGGGGTCCACCATGCTTTGTACCTTAGCTTACTTGGGCATGGATACAGCCCCCAAAGGAGAGTTTATGGTTGGCCAGGAGCCAAAGCTTTGTCCTAGAGCAGAACCTAACCAACCAGACTCTCTCCTGGGGAACTTGAACTAGAGACTTACAAAGAATTTATTACTAACTATTAGCAAGAATAGTAGAACTTGAAGCTCAGAGACACTGAGTCTCTGAGGGAAAGAGGAAGGCTCTTGCAGCATGGCTGCTTGAAAGAATGCAGAGAACAATATGCCCTGTGATTTGAGATCATCGGAATTCCAGATCTCTGTGACCCAAAAGATCCTCATTCACACACCCAAACACATGGTCACATAGCCAAGTGGACAATGAAACATTTTTATCCAACTGACTCAAGCCTAAAGGAGTCCACTTTTGCCTCACACTGAGAAGACATGTGGGATTCAGCCAAATTTTAAAAATGACTTCAGTCCTAATCTTAGTTTGTTAGTGAAACATGGACAGGGTTAAAATCTAGGAGCAATTGTTTCCTTAACAAGGAGAAATATTCTCAGTGGAACATAATCCTCTAAAACCCCAAGATCTAGCCTTTAATAGCCATTAGCCATCTAGAAACAATGGAAAATGGTGGGAGGCCTTTGGTTCAGTGGAAAGCACTGACCATAGGTAAATTATGGAGGTTCCCAGGGCCACAGTCATCTGATCTGTAAAGCGTGGCCTGCAAAGTATGGGCTGACCCTTATGCCTCTTCAGCTCCCACTCACCTTCTATGAACAGCTCTAGCCATACTCATCGCTTCCATGGTACTGTTCCATGCCTCCATGCAAAGAGTACGTCTATTTAAAATGCCTTCCCAAGACTTATTTGCGTAGCAAACTCTATTCCAACCTTCAATACTATAGGAACTAAATCCCTTGGGTTGTAGGATATGAAAACTGACACTGAATGATTAGAAGGCTCTGGGATGCCTTGCAGATTTAAAAAAAAAAAGAGTTTAACTACCATATTTCAATATGGACAGTGATAAGAAAGCTCATGAATTGAGGAGTGTCACTCCAAAGAAGTGGTTCTCAATTGGGAGTGATTTTTGCCCCCCAGGGGACATTTGGCAATGTCTGGAAATGTTTTTGTTTGTCATGACTGGGATATGGGGTGTTAGAGGCATCTACTGGATGGAGCCAGGGCTGATGCTAACTACCTTACGATGCACAGGACAACTCCTCTCACCTCAGCAAAAAAATCAATCAGCCCAAAATGCCAATGGTGTCAAGATAGAGAAACCATGCTCTAGAGGAATGCTATCAGCATGATTCAGTTCCAATGATGCCCTGCCTGTAAGACTCTCCACTCTAGTGTTCAGTTTACTGTGAGAGGGAACCTGATTGGCTCACCTTGAGAACTTGTCTACCCCTGAATCTATCAACTATGGCCAGGGAAGCAGAATCACCTAATATAGACTTGGCCACTGGAGACCCTTCTCTCTGTATTAGGAATATTTCCAGAAAAAAATGACTTCTTGTAAGCTGTGCATCCCAAGAGCAACGGGACCAGAGCCCAAAAAGACATTACCCTTTGGGAAGCCTTCCTACCCTCTTTAAGATAGAGTTACCTATCTGCACTCTTGGCTCTCACTTTATCTGGTACATGCTTAATTTCACCGAATTCTGATTAGTTTGTCCATGTCTCTCTCTCTCAAGAGACTCAGAATTCTCTATAGATTGAAACTGGAGATTCCTCATCTCTGGAAGCTCAGTGTCAATGTTCTTATTGAATTCCTCATCTCTGGAAGCTCAGTGTCAATACCTGTTGCTATGTAACAAAATACCCAAAACTTAGTCACTTAACAACCATTTCACCTCATGATTTTGTGAGTCAAGAATTTAGGCAGGGCTCAGTTTAGTGATTCTTCTGTTGCACACAAGCTCAAATGGGGTAATCAGGAGTATCCAGCTGGGAATTGGGCTAGTCTAGAGGAGTCCAAGATGGCTCCTTGTATAATTGGTACCTTAGTAGGACAGCTGGAAAGCTGGGTTCAGCCTTTGTCTGGGCTCAATCTCACGCTCCTGAGACCATGATCTGAGCTGAAGCCAAGAGTTGGCTGCTTAACTGACTGAGCCACCAAGGCAGCCCAGGGTAGCCACATTTCTTATGTGGCAGACCAGGGCTCAAAAAGCAAATGTTTCAAGAAGATGTAGGCTGAAACTGAACGGCTCTTAAGACCTATCATTAGAAGTCCCAGAACATCATTCAGCTGGGTCCTCTGAGCCAAGCAAGTCACTAAGAACTGCCCAGATTCAAGGGGAAGAGAAATGGATTCCACTTCTGGATGAGGGACAACATGCCAGAACAGAAAGGGAAGGAACTAGTGGTCATCATCCTTACGGATGATCTACCACAGGCTAGACTGGTAATGGCTCAATAAGCGTTTAATGGGCAGGTTAATCAATATGAAGATAGATTAACCCTCCTGAGTTCACACAGTTGATAGAATGGTTAGAAAACAAAGCAAATGAAAAATGCTTTTGAAACTATCAAGTGCTATCAAGATGTAAGGGGGTTCCTGTTGGGAGAAATAGTGCCAAGCTCAGTCCAGTTTTTAAGTGGATGTTTGCAGGGTTCCCTCTGGGCTCTCTTTTCTTTCATTGCAGAGATTCATGATGGCCGTTACTAATCAATCTCTGTTCTTTTCTGCTGGCATTGCACATGGTCTCAGAATCATTCTCCACACAGCACTCCTGTCATCCAGCACAAATTGGTCAGAATTGACATAGACATCAAAAACCTCTTTGCTCTCTTGCCTAAATTCGTATTGCTAAGCCATCCCCCAAAACCCAGGTCCTTAGTTTCTTAAACCATATACACAAATTGCTTCCTTATTTTTTTTAAAAGAGAAAAATATAAAGTTTAAACCCTGAGGAAGATGAAATGACCCTCCAAAATTGGATTTATAATGGAAATACAAACTGATTATGGTACTGAGCTATGCCATTACAAATTATTTTTTAAAAATAACTGTATGCAAGAATAGTCATATGACATCTCATAAAGGAGAAAATCTGTTTACCTTGACATATTTTCCTCTGTGAAAACTCCATTTTAAGGTGAGGCAAGCCAAAACTTGTATATCTAGATGAAAGCAAGCCTTGCTAGCTGGCCACCATCTGCTTCCATCCTCCTCACCCACCCAGATTCCCCTAACACCCACTCTGCTGACTACTCAGCTGTTTAGGGAATTTGGAAAATACGTTTTGACTCTTCAACTAAAGACCTTAAGGGAAACCGAGAAAACAACACCATACAACCTCTAGCTCTAGTGTGACTTTCTGCCATTTAATCATACCTTTGACAGGGTGCATAGCCCTGAAATCTTTCTCTTCCTTTCTCAGCCTCTAGGCTCCCACCACTGTCCTCAGGCAAGAAAACAGGCTGAAAACAAGTAAGAGAAGTTGGAGGGCCACCTACGTGTCTCAGGACTCTGAGCCCATTTACTTACCTGTATAATAGGAACAATCAAAGCAGCCTTGAGAGACCAAGAGAGTTCAAAGGCAGTGGTGGATGGGAACCTGGGGGTTCTCTTTTCAACTATGCCAGGAACTACCAGCAAAATATGAACAGAACAATCAGACAGTTAGCTTTCCAAATGTCAGCTTCCCAGCTTCCTCAAATGTGGGCAATTCCAGGATGTGTAGCTATCCTTCCAGGTGGCAGGAATCAGGCCCTACTGACTGGGGCATTGCTTCATGGAGCCATGTTCTATACTGTCTTCTTAGAAACAACCCAAGTAGAGTAATAGCAAACCCTACGAGTACTGTGCTATACACCAGCTCCTACACCCAGTGTTTACAAGCAAGTCTGTGAAGTAGGTGTTATTGTTCTCATGTTACAGATGAGCAAATGGGGGCACAGAGTGGTAAGTAGCTCACTCAGCATTTCCCAGCTAGTAAATGGCAAAGTCTGGCTCCAGTAGCTTTAACCTCTAGGCTATGCCAGCTTTCCAGAAGATGCAGATGGTTGGAAAGAAGATAGGGCCAAGCAGGTCAGCTGGAAAGAGTTTCTCCTTCCACTTCTTATGCCTCACAAGTAGCATTTTCAGCTTTACACCACAAGGCAAATAAACAAACCAGAGCTGCGTGTAAAAACGTGGGCAATTCTCATGTTTGGTGTCAAGCATTGTGTTAAGCAAAAAAAAAAAAAAAGCAGAAGGATGATACACTATGATTTCATTTATATAAAGTTTTAAAACATACAGAAGGTGACATATTATCTGGAGATGAGATATGATCTAGAGATTTGTACATATACAGCAACTGCACCAAGACGTTCCCTGGAATGAGAAACCTTGCTTTCAAGATTCACCTTGGGGACAGGTGCCTCCTGGGACAGTACCCAAAAGCCTTCACGTATATCTGCTATTTTGAAAATTGAGTTCAATGGTGGGAGCATGAATGTCCAGTAAACTTCTGTGCCTTTCTGGATGTCTGAAATATTCCCTGATTTAAAAAAAAAATTTTTTTTCTACCTTAGAATACTGACATCTCAATGTGGACATCCGGTTCATCTGTTGCCCTTTAGTTTATATCTGCTTCTACCTCTTTACATTAATTATCAGATGGTCCGAGTTCTTCTAATAATGCCAGTGTAATATTAACAGCTCACATTCTGGGGGAGCTTAGTATGAACCAGCACTTATATAAAAACACCAACTCACTTAGATTCAAAGGAACTCTAAGGTGGGGACTGTTAGCTCCTTTTTGCAGATTCAGGAACTCAGGTTTAAAGGAGCTGGGGACTTTCTGCGGTTCCTCAGCTACTATGTGGCAGAGCTGGGATTTGAATCTGTGTGGGTCAGACCACAGGGCCTAAATTTGAGCAAAAGTCAGGTGCCAGGGGGAGGAGCGAGACAAACGGGAAGGATGACACGGCCCCGACCTCCAGGGGCCTCTGCTCCATCGTGGATGGCTTGTGCCCTCATTTTTCCAGCTGCTGGGAGTGCTGCCGGCTGAGCTCTCAGCTGAGTCTCTCCCTAGGACTTACCCTTGGCTGAAGAAAATCCAAAGATGCACCCTCTTCCTGGAGCAGCAGCTTCCTATGCCTGTTGATTTGGGATTATAAAGGCCAGCCTTTGGCCAACTCAGAAGGGCCTCCCAGTTTGGAGCTCCTGGGGGTGAGGACCTCAGCTCTGACTGCACTGCAGCTCCACTTCTCCCTCTGCCTGCTCCTGAGCCATCATTCCCCCATGAGGTTAACCCCAAGAGCATCCCCCAGTTACTGTCTTGCACACAAATCTCCATCCCAGAACCTGCTTTCCAGGGAACTGGCCTGCTACGGTCCCATGGGGGAAGGATGGCTATCACATAAGACACTGGAATGATCCCAGGCTACACCGTGAATATCCCAGGGAGAGGTCAGGAGAGCCCAAGGAGTTTACAGACAACTTCCTACAGGAGGTGGGGACCAACCTGAACCTTGAAAGATGGGGAAAATTAGACTATTATTTGACTGTCAGAAGGCATGAAGTACTGATGCACACTACAACATGGATGAACCTTGAAAATACTCTGCTAAGTGGAAGAAGCAGACACAAAAGACCACATGTGCAATTCCACTCATGTGAGACATCCAGAGCAGGGAAATCTATACAGAAAGAAAGCAGATTGCTGTTTTCCTGGGTCTGATAGCCGGGGCTGGGGACTGGGAGGTGAGAGCTAAGGGATGTGGGGTTTCATTTTGAGGTGATGAAAATGTTCTAAAATTAACTGGAAAGGTTGCACATATCTGTGAATGTACTAAAAACCATTGAATCTTACACTTTAAACCGATGACTTGTGCGGTGTGTGAATTGTATCTCAATAAAGCTGTTAAAAAGAAAAAAGACAGAGGAGGGGGGTCTGGTTGGCTCAATCAGTTAAGTGTCCAATTCTTGATTTCTGCTCAGGTCATGATCTCACGACATCGAGCCCTGCGTCAGGCTGCACACTCAGGGGGGAGTCCGCTTAAGATTTTCACTCCCTCTGCCCCTCCCCCTACTCTCTCTCTCTTTCTCAAAAAAAAAAAAAAAAAAAGACAACGTGCATGGGTTGACAGGAAGCTGAGAGAACTGCACATGGGCCACCATGTGAGCAAGGTGTGGCAACCTGAGTGTGTGGGTGTGTGCAGGTGAGACAGGAAGTAGAAAACAATAAAGACAGTCGGGAGGCTTTGGCCACATAGGGAAGGCCTATGCCCACACAGGAGGAAGCTTGTCCCGGGAGATCTGGGTGTAGTCAGGTGGAAATGGTGCTTTACTTTAGGCTGATCAGTCTATACCGAAAGGACAGTGAGTCAGTGGAGGCCGAGAGACCAGTCAGGGGACCCTTGAGGCAATCCCGTATGTGGGCTGGGGGACAGTGTCTTTGCTGCAGCAAGATATTACCTCATTTAAGGCACGTGCACACGCACACACATCCACACACACATGCACGTGAATGCACAGGCATATACACACATGCACACACTAGAGTTACATGTCCTTTTGTGTCTTTCTCGACTCACTGGGCTCATCCCTGTATCTCTCCTACCAGTCCACCTGTGTCCCACACCACACGCTCAACCACATCAATATCCACCATGACTGCCTTCCTAAAAATGCTCTCTGCCAGGCTCTAGAATTTCCTTTGAGATGGGAGTGAGCTTACAACAGTGTGCAGCCTCCCTATGAATCTTGTCAGTTACCTCAACAACGCTTTCTCACCTCCTAAAACCAAAGCTATAATTTGGGCAGGGATTTTTGTTTGGCTGAAGATAAAAGTAATCTTGCCCTTCCCCCAGGACCTCACCCATCGGCCATCTGGGACTTCATTAAATCACTCTTATCCACTCCCAAGGGTGAGCTGAGAGTCTGTTCACCCAGCTCATCGTGAATGAGGTCAGCCAAGTGAGATGACTCAGGCCATGCCCCCAACCCAACTACCCTAAGAAACACAGAACATTAGAGGCAGATGGACCTGAAAGGTCCTCCAGCCCCACTTGGCCATTTGACAGGGGACCCTGGGGCCCTCCACCTATCACTCACTGGAGGAGGCAGAGGGGCTTCCCCTCCCTCTGAGTTTCACCACTGAACCAGCCTGACCTGACATTCCACCCCTGACATGTGGGGAACAAGTCAGTGTGTCTTCTTCCCCTTCCCAGGGGAGTGGGCAAGAGTTCTTGAAGAGGCTTTTCTCCTGGGTGTCCCTTCTTTCTGAAAACACAGACCTTCCCATACAGACTCTGTGAAAGTCCCTACACTCACCAAGCAGCCACTGGGATCTGGGGTCAAATATCAGCTGAGGACCCCAGCAAATCAACCCTACCTAAAACTGAATCTGTGTCTCTGCTTTCTTATGGTGTAACCCCAACCTCACCAGCCTGAAGATACAGAAATGGTAATAGGAATGTACATAACAGGAACGACACTGGAGCAATGTCACTGCTCCTGGCACCTTTCTGCCTGGCTTAAGAAAGTCATGTGCACATGGGGCATCTGACTCTTGATTTTGGCTCAGGTTATGATCCCAGGGTTCAAGGATCAAGCCCTGCATCGGGCTCCTTGCTCAGTGGGGGGGAGTGTGCTTCTCCCTCTCCCTCTGCGGCTCCCTCAGCTCCTATGAGCTCTCACTCACTCCCTCCTTCACTTACTTGCTCTCTCTCTCTCTCAAATAAATTAAATCTTTAAAGAAAAATGATTCTCTCTCTCTTCCTCTGCCCCTCCCCTCCCCTGCTCACACACGTGTTCTCTCTCTCTCCAATAAAAAAAAAAAAAGAGGGATGCCTGGATGACTCAGTGGTTGAGTGTCTGCCTTCAGCTCAGGGCATGATCCTGGGGTCCTGGGATCGAGTCCCACATCAGGCTCCCTGCAGGAAGCCTGCTTCTCCCTCTGCCTGTTTCTGCCTCTCTCTGCATCTCTCATGCTATAAAATCTTAAAAAAATAAAATAAGAAAGAAAACTTTCTTGATACTGTGCACAGTATCAACTCCAAAGGGCAGGGACCAACTTTGTTTTCTTCTTTGCTTTTTCCCCAGAACCTAGATAAGAGCAGTTCAAAAAATAAATTTTATGACAAAGGAGCAAAGACATATGGAGATGATGGAGAAAAGATCGACTTCAACAAATGGTGCTGGAACAACTGGACATCCACATACAAAAAAAGGATCTAGACACAGATCTTATGCAAAATTAACCCAAGATGGGTCATAGATCTAAATATAAATGTAAACTATAAAACTGCTAGAAGATAACAGAAAAAAACATAGATGACCTCGGGTTGGCATCATCTTTTTAGATACAACACCAAAGGCACAATCCACCAAAAAAAAGAAAAATTTCAACTGGACTTCATGAAAATTAAAACTTCTGTTCTGCAAAAGACATTGTCAAGAGAATGAGAAGACAAGCCACAGACTAGCATAAAATTTTTGCAAAAGACACATTTGATAAAGGACTCTTATCAAAGATATAAAAAGAACTCTTAAAGCTTAATAAGAAGACAAGCTGATTTTTAAATTGGCAAAAGACCTAAAAAGAACTCACCAAAATTGATGATCAGGTAGTAAAAAAAAAAAGCTTATAAAACTATGCCCTGCATTATATGTCATCAGGGAAATGCAAATTAAAACAACAGTGAGATACCATTATGCACCTTTTGAAATGGACAAAAAACTGACACCACCAAATGCTGGCAAGGATGCGGAGCAACAGGAACTCTCAATCATTGTTGGTGAGAATGCAAAATGGTACAGCCACTTTGCAAGATAGTTGGGAAGTTTCTTACAGAGCTCAGTTTATTCTTATCTAGCAACCACATTCCTTGGTGTTTATCCGAATGAGCTGAAAACTTACGTCTGCACAAAAAGCTGCACGTGTACGCTTATAGCAGCTTAATTCATAATTGCCAAGACTTGGAAGCAATCAAGACGTTTCTCAGTAGGTGAATGGGTACACTACACCATAGTACACTATCGTGTACACTATAGTACATCCAAACAATGAAATATTATTAAGCCCTAAAAAGAAAAGAGCTATCGCACCATGAAAAGGCATGTAGGAAACTTAAATGTATTTTACTAAGTAAAGGAAGCCAATGGTAAGAAGCTACATGCTGTATGATTCCAACTATACGATGTTCCAGAAACAACAAAACTATTGCTGTTTACTGAAGACAGTAAAAAGATCAGTGGTTGCCAGGGGTTCAGAGGGAGGCAGGATGGATAGGTAGAGCACAGAGGCTATTTTTAGGGCAGTAAAACTACTCCGTGTGCTATTGTAATGATAGAAACACGTCATTATACATTTGTCCATAGAATTCACACCACCAAGAGTGATCTCTAAACTATGGACTTTGAGTGACAATCGTGTCAGTGTAGGTTATTGAATGTAACAAAGGTACTACTGTGGTGTGGAAGATTTTTAGTAGGGGAGGCTGTGCATGTCTAGGGGCAGGAGGGAAATGAGAACTCGCTGTACTTTGCACTCAATTTTTCAGTGAACCTAAAATTGCTTTAAAAAATAAATTCTATTAAAAATACATTTGGAATCAATATTTCCATTTTTCCTCATAATTCCAAGGTTCACAATGGTGCGTAAATGTACCCATGAATCAGCCCTGCTCAGCTTGCCTCAGAGTCCAGGACTGTACAGCCTTGTCACAGACCCTCTGAGGGTGCCTCTCTGAGGCTCAAATTGTCTCTAGCAAGGGTAGAAACCCACACCATATGCCTAATGAAATAAGAGAGAAAAACACACTCCCTCTGGGTTATTTTCATTCTACAGATGACCCACAGCAAGGGTTTCTGGGCCCCAGAACCTCACATGTCCACCCAAATTTTATTTTAAGTCATGTCAGTCCGTGCCCTGGGTGGCCAGGTCAGAATGTACTTGACCACTAGTCACCGAGATCCACCCTTGATGTGTAGACACTGTTGCTAGGTTTCCATGTATGAGAAAAGGCCCTGACAATATGTGCACCAGATTGAGAGGACTGGAAGGCCACTTTGAACTAAAAACAGCTCCCAGGGGCTGGGAGTAAGAGGGATGGGGGAGATCAGGGTCATCTGTCAGTTTGGAGAGAACAAAGTAAGTCAGGTGTACAGGCTGCCCCAGCAAAGGCAGGGAGGGTCCCAGGAAATGTGAGTTATCTATTGGGCTGGCTCAGAGCTGTGCTCTTGTGGGCTGTTGAATCTACCTTCCCACTCCAAGGCCATCTGTGCCAGTCGCCAAGATGCAAAGCTCCTGGGCCTCCCCTGCCCCTAGACACAGACATTTGGGTAAGCCCCAGAGGGACCATGGAAAAATATTAGAGACAGTCAGGAAACCCCAATATTCTGGAGTAGAAAGGCCCACTCCACGTTCCCTAGCTCCAAACATTGTGCGATCTTGGACAAATCACACAGAGCTGCTGGGTGATAGTAACAGAAGGTGCTAACAGAACAGTTAAGAGCATGAGTTCTAGAATCCATCAGGCCTGGGTTTGAAGTCTAATTCTACCACTGGCTCCTCAGACACCTTATTTCGCCTCTGTAAACCTCCATTTCCTCCCCTGCTAGTAGCTCATAGCGTTGCTCTAGGGCCCAAAGAGAAGTGACTGAGTTCATGCAGGGAGAGCACTTGGTCCAGGGTCACTGAGACTGTAGCACCTAATACCACTGGGGCCAGGTCCTAAGCCGATCGCACCTTTTCTTCTCTCCCCTTCCTCCTCATTTAGTGGCTGCTCCATAACACTTTCTTGTTTCTATTGTTATTCAAGCTACTCACTTGCATAAAGAGTCATAGTTTTTTGAGGCTCTCCCCATCTCAGTTTTTCTCTTCTCAAAGACATCCACTTCAATCATTTGCGTTATAATACTTTTGATACACCTGCAGTTGTACTGTCCTTGAGAAGGGAATGAATCAGCCAACAGAGATGTTCTAAGCCCCTGCTTAGAAGGCTGATTGTTCTCTTGCTCTTGCTAGATCAGATCCAGAAGAGCTAGGCTCAAACAGCATAGACGAGGGATCCAAGGACAGCAGCCTGTCAGCAATGGGGCTTCAGAAACCCAACCGTTTGGTTAAAATAACATAGTCACCGTACACTTTGCTTTTAATCAACATACTTCCTCCTGTTCCATTTTAAATCCTGGTGCTGGTGGCTCTCCTTGGCCTGGGAAAAGATTCGGTTATCAGGCATAGATCAGTACTGACATCCAGTGGTCACAGAAAATTGTCTGCCTGAAGCTCTCCATCTCTCTCTGTCCAGAATCCAGTGCGTGTTCACAGGGAGGAGTGATAGAGGATGTCGGCTATCAGTGGGTGCTGTTAACTTGGGAGAACCCTGTGATTTGCAGTCGGAGGCCATGTAACCCCCGCCAGGACCTTGGCAGTTTGCAAGAGGCCCATGGGATATTTGAATACTGATCCCAGAATCACAGGGACAAATGGGGACCATCACTGGCAATGTGGTTAAGACCATAAAAAATAAAATGTCAGTGGCTACACAGGCCTTTAAGTTAAAAACCTTGGTTTAAGACCTGCTGTTTCTCTGTCACCCTGGGCAAGTCCCTTAAACTCTCTGTTCATCAGCTGCCTCATGATTGAAGTTCAATTTGCCAACATATAATATAACACCCAGTGCTCATCCCATCAAGTGCCGCTCTCAGTACCCATCACTCAGTCACCCCATTCCCCCCCCCACCTCCCCTTCTACTACCCCTTGTTCGTTTCCCAGAGTTAGGAGTCTTTCATGTTTTGTCATCCTCTCTGATATTTTCCACTCATTTTCTCTTCTTTCCCTTATAATCCCTTCCACTATTTTTTATATTTTCCATATCAGTGAAACCATATAATGCTTGTCCTTCTCCGATTGACTTACTTCACTCATCATAATACCCTCCAGTTCCATCCACGTCAAGCAAATGATGGGTATTTGTCATCTCTAATGGCTGAGTAATATTCCATTGGATACATAGACCACAGCTTCTGTAACCATTCATCTTTTGATGGACACTGAGGCTCCTTCCACAGTTTGGCGATTGTGGACATTGCTGCTATAAACATCGGGGTGCAGGTGTCCCAGCGTTTCATTGCATCTGTATCTTTGGGGTAAATCCCCAGTAGTGCAATTGCTGTGTCAAAGGGTAGCTCTATTTTTAACTCTTTGAGGAACCTCCACACAGTTTTCCAGAGTGGCTGCACCAGTTCTCATCCCCACCAACAGTGCAAGAGGGTTCCCCTTTCTCCACATCCTCTCCAACATTTGTTGTTTCCTGTCTTGTTCATTTTCCCCATTCTCACTGGTGTGAGGGGGTATCTCCTTGTGGTTTTGTAGTCCCCTGATCATCTGCCTCATCTTTGAAGTGAGGCTGATGCAGCCCGCTGAGCCAGCCTCACAGGGTTGTGGTAAATGTCCAATGGGAATGTATGCAAAGTGGTTTGTAAATTGCAAGCACTGCGTGGCTGGACCACCAAGATGAAGGTGGTGATGGAGAGGACAAAGGGGAGCTGGTAAGGAGGTACCAGGAAGGACTAGGACTCTGGGGGCGTGGCCACATGACAACTCTTCCAATTTCCAATGTCACTGAAGCTCTGGAGACTCAGCCTTGGACTGACAGCGTGGCCTCATCAGAAAAGCATTTCCTCTAACTTTTCCTCTGGACTCAAGCATTGAGATAAGCATTGGTGAGTAATTTTAAGAACCACCTACCTTCAACAATTACATCTTAAAAAGATTTTATAACATCAAGACATAACTCAAATGAAAACTTTGAGGCACTACTTAGACTTACGTCAGAGGGAGCTCCCATTAATATCAGCTGGACTAGTAGACCACACCCTTGTTCATTTCCTTATCATTTTTTTCTTGTGTCTCCATTTGTCTTTGGCCTAGGGCTTTGCCTACGGAGACTAGTCTCTCAAAGTAGCTCTAAATGAAATTATGAGGTGACCAGCAATAGAGAAATAGTGTGTACGTAAGAGAAAATGTAAAGAGGTGATTTTTGAGACTCAAAGACCACAGTCCTTACTCAGTTTGTGCCATCAAATTTCATAACTTATTAGAATGTAACTTTAAGAAGTTGTCTTCCTACTGAGCTTTATTTAAAAGAAACAACCAATTCTCTCATTCTTCCTTAAGTTATCAGAGGGCTTTGAACCCAAAGAAATACCATGCTGCCTTTTCCAGATTTCTATATAAGTGTATCTGTAGAGGAAAAAGAAAATCCATTCTAGCCCCTAGAATAGTGTTTTTCACAATTTATAGAATTATAGGAAGGGCTGAAGAAAAATACAGTTCCAGTTACACAGCAAAATCAGGCCACAGGGGAGCAGCTGACTCTTCTAACACCAGGAAGCTACCTGCTGAACTGGGAGGCTTCCATCCTGAGCTGCAGAGACATACCACAGTTGCTCCAACCCAGACCAGCAAGTAGTGCCCCACACCTTGTCCCCCACAAAGTGAGCAGGTGATTGGACATTAAGATTTCCTCTAACACTGCCCCAATAGAGCCCTGTCCCTCCTCGTCAGTCCTTGTCAGAGCCAGCAGCATCAGAGCAGCCTCTACTTCATGTCCACTTCCCAAATCTCTCTGACTGGCTAAATAGAAGTCACACCCAGAATCCTAGCTACAAGGGATCCCGGGAGATGCTGTTTTACCGTTTCTGGTTTCTGCATGACACCAGGAGAGCAGAATAAATGGTGAGCACCAACCCACTGTGCACGCCACAATGGCTTATTTTAATTTTCTTTTAGAGTTATTTTCTTTTTTATATTAATCTTTTTAAAATTACAACAGTACTACATGCTCTACCGCCAAAGATAACAAACAATATAGAAATGAAGTAAAAAAGTGCCCTGCCCCAACCCCATTTTCCAAAGGCAATCACTGTTCACAGTTTGGTTTCTATACATTGGAGGGGGTGGGGGGGAGTAGTACCACATACTGCTCTGTAATTTGCTTTGTCACTTGAGCGCATATCCTGGACATCTTGACCATGAAAGGACATGTGATTCTAACTCATGCTTTAAAAAGAGACACCGAGCATCCCATCAGAGAAGTTTGCTACAGATGGACATTAAAGTCGTCACTAATTATTCCCTATTATACATAATTCAAAAGGAACTGCTGTTCAAGCATTTGGAAAGGTCAATTTTCCAGAAGTGATAAACCTGTACCATATTTTGAAGCTGTGTCTTCCTAATCACCACACAGTCAGGAGATTTAGTTCAGCCAGCCAGAATTTAAGATTCAAAAAAATTTGGTTAAGCCCTGAAAATTTTTGAGCAGATATTGCTGGAACCTCAGGGGTAAGCATGAGGGGTTCACAAACGTGCCCCCCCTTCTTATTCCTAAGGTGCCTGCCCTCTGCCAGGAACACACAAGTCTATGCACAGCTGGTTGGTACATGGCCCAGGGGGTGAGACACAGAGGGCTGGGAGAGCAGGAGTGAGGACATGGTGTTGACCTTGATGGACAGTGGTTGAGAGTGCCAGAAAGCTAAGATTAAGAGTCCTCCACCATGGGCAGCCTGGGTGGCTCAGCGGTTTAGCGCCACCTTTGGCCCAGGGTGTGATCCTAGAGACCTGGGATGGAGTCCCACATGGGGCTCCCTACATGGAGCCTGCTTCTCCCTCTGCCTGTGTCTCTGCCTCCCTCTCTCTCTGTGTCTCTCATGAATAAATAAATAAAATCTTTAAAAAGGAATCCTCCACCACGTGAGTATCAAGGGGTCAGAAGGAAGTCTGGGTCATGCATCATCTGCTGAGTCCCCAGACGGCCAACCATGACATGTGACATTGCTTGGCAAACTGGGCACCAGCTGCTACAGATCACCTCAAAATGTGTTTCCCCTGCAGTTGTTCTTAAAACCTTCACTTCCCCTTGTCTCTACATGAGCTAGGCTTCCCCCAGCATCTCAGCCAACCACAGTCTAAGCCTGTATAACACAGTGGCCTCAGTGATAAGGGTCACGGTGAGCATGTGCTGCTCTGTACATGACATCCATGCCTGCTTCTCTCCCCGACAGATTAGAGAATATGTTCTCCTCCATTCTCTGCCCTGGAATCTGGACAGAATTGTTTCCTACCCTCTCCACAACATGTCCCCCTTCCAAGACCAGTGGCTGATTTTAAGGATCGGATGCAGCCTGAGTCATCAAGGAAGAGTAAATCCTAGCACTTCTACAAAATCTGTGGCAAAAAAAAAAAAATCTGTGGCAAAAAATATCCTATCTTTCTCAGAAGGTCTGAAACTGAGGCATGTTGCTACTACAAGGGAATGGCTAAGGCTTGAATATCCGGAGGTCATTCTGTGAAACCCGAGGAAGGCAGATTAGAAAAGTAAAGAAATGATTTCAGAGACTTCATTAGAGCCTGGATCAAGCATCACCTGAAGGCAGGCTTTTCTTTAGACTTCTAAATTACATTAGCTAGTGTATCTACTTTATTGTCTGAACCAGTTTAGGTTGGAATTTTCTGTCATTTGCATCATCCAGAGATAGACACTTTTTTACATATCACCCATAGGGGCATTTCCTTTACATCGCCTCTAAAAACAACCTATGTGCAAACTCTATCACTGCACCCAATTGCTGCCCCAGAAACCTCTCCTGCTGGCTTCTCAGTGAGAGCTCTTTGAATCCATGTCCTAGAAACTTAACTCAAACTGGCTTAGATGAAAAAGAATCATTTTGGCAGAGAAAGGAGGAAGAAGCAGAACAAGGACCTTCAAGACTTCAAGATTCAATATCTCTCCTTGGCCTCCGGGATCATTCCTCAAATCTTTTTTCTCTAAGAGGTTAGAATGTGGATACCCTCAGCTCTAGGCTCAGACACACATAGTTACCACCCAAGAGGGAAAGGTTTACTCCTCCAGCTGAAAACAAAACTCCTGGAGAGCTCGAACTAGCCCATCTGGGGTCACATGGCCATCCTCGGGCCAATCAGTGCAGCCAGCAGAACGAGGTACAATGACTGCCCCAGCTTTCTCATTTGTTTGTTTGATTTGGGTTTTTGGTTGGGGGTAGGGTCTACTGGCCTGACCCTAGACCCCATTCACTGTATAGAAGAAGGTGTGGTTCCTTGAAAAAAAGGGAGCAAAGCTGAGAAAGAGGTTGAGGGATGCTGCAAGTCATGATAAAAATGTTCACAAAACCCTAGAGTTTTTGTGCTGATCCACTGAAAATGGGTGCAAAAGAGCTTTTGTAAAATGGGCTTTGTTTAAAGCTGGTGGTCGTTTGTGGACAGAATCACCCGTAGAGCTGAGAGGCCAGGAGGTGGGGTGACCGAGCCAGGACGTGAAGGCAGGCCTGATGGTTTGCAACTAGTATTGCGACCTATGGCGAGTCACGCAATGTGGCCAAGCTCAGTCCTAGAAGGATTAAGTAATGTCATGTGCCTCGCACAATGTCTAAGGCTTTAGTACCTTCCTCCTAGCATTTAGAATCATCATGGAAGCCCAACTGTGAAAGTCTTTTTCTAAAGATGTCGGTAGCAGGAAACTTCAAAATGTTGGGCCCCAGACCGAGTGGGGCCCAAACAACCAAGGGAAAAAAAACAAACTGATGGCAAATCAGCCTTGACCTGAAAAGGTTTCAAGATCTAAACCATAACAAAGAAATGCCAAAGGAAGGAAGCGAAGGAAATGTGAGCTCGGGTGGACACTTTTTCCTGGTCAAGCCATTGTAATGCACCCAATCGGCATCCACTCTGGTCTGGCATCTGGTCCTGTTGATTTCTATGTTGCCTCTTCAGTTAAATGCTATGAGGTTCATACTCTTCTTAAATTAAAACAAAAACATCCAACTTTCAGGGACTCCTGGGTGGCTCAGCAGTAGAGCAATCTGTCTTCAGCTCAGAGCGTGATCCCAGGGTCCTGGGATCTGCTTCTCCCTCTGCCTCTGTCTCTGCCTCTCTTTCTGTATGTCTCTCATGAATAAATAAAATCTTTAAAAAAAATTAAAACCAAACCATCCAGCTTTCAGTTATTAAGTGGCAAGACAGTGATGGGGCTGATTGACCCTACAAGTCCCTGCTGACAGTCTGCCCGTGGCTTCCCGATGGCAATCTCTCTCCAGTCCCAAAAATCTTCCTGACCTGAGCATCCCTCTGCTCACTCTTTCCATCTGGGGGGCCCAATGGCTGGAGAATACACTTGTACAGTTGGCTGCAGAGGATGGACTCGGATGCAGAGTGTGCCGTGCAAGGAAACCACCGCCTGCAGATGCAGCCCGCTGTGGTTCTCGGGGCCACTGGGAGAGGGACCCACTGTGCTTCTGGGCCACTGTCCTCTGACTCCAACCCACTCACTCACCAGGGCCCTCACAGAAGCCAGCTGCCCGGCAAGGTGAGAGATTAGACTTTGACATGTGGAACATGAACACGAGATCAGCCCAACCCAGGAGATGGCAGCTAGCAGCTCAGAAGCTGGCTGGGGTTCATCAGCCCCAAGTCAGAGCCGCTGGTGCTAGGCCGAGATTAGAAAAGACGGGCCCCTTTTGGCCCAGTGAGGCCTCCAGGGCCAGGCGCAGGACCACAGAGGGTTTATCACACCTGGATCAGGGGAAGTTCCTTGTCTACAGGGTGTGCACTTCCCCGGTGGGGAGGAGAGATCAGTGTGGTCAGAGCGGCGAGCACGCAGGCAGCCTGGGGAGCCACGTGGCCGCTTCCTTTGCTCCTGGGAGCTGTGGGGGCCCAAGAGCCACGGCTCAAAATCAACAGGAGCTGGTCGTGGTGGTTGTACCCTCGCTCTTGCACTTTCTCCCCACCCCCGCCCTCTCATGAAAGGCAACTCTTCTGATTAATTTCTGGTTTCCTGTCATTGTTCCTGACTTGTCATCAATCTCAAGGTGTGCCGGGATGCTTTATATTTACTTGGAATAGCTTGCCTAGGCCTGCTGAGTTGGCAATCCTATTAGCAAGATTTTTTTTTTTCATTGTGTTTGTGAAATGAAATAAAATAAAAGGCCCTGTCTCCAGAGAATTCTTCATGCCCCATTTCTCTGCATGCCATCAGTTTCTGGGGGAGATCATGAGGTCTTCTTGGGGAGCGGGGAGCAATGATGCTTCTCGACCTTGGTGCCAAGAAGGCCTGGGAGGAGGTATTGCTGGTCCAGCCAGGGGCAGGTGGATCGAAGTCCTGCCTGCCTTTGCTGCACACAGAATCATGGTGAGGGGGGAGGGACAGGCCAAAGCAAAGAAGTCATGCAGCTGAAATCAGGGCCAAGAAGCTGGCGTGCGAGCCAGGGGCCCCAAAGCAGGAAGGTGGGTTCCTAGTTCTTGAGCAAGTAATTCAAGCTCCCTCTAAGGCTCACTTTCCTCATTTGCAAAGTGGACAGAACAATTCCTGCCTCATAAGGTGGCCAGGAGGATTAAATAAAATCTCATATGTATAATGCCTTGGCACAATGCCTTGTGCAGGGACGGTGTCCAACAACTATTTCAGTCATTCCTTTTTTGGCATTACATTCCATAGTGCTGTATATTAGAACATGGATTCTGGTGGCTCAGGGAGAGGCAGGAACCCTTTTGGGGAAGGGTGGGATAAGAAAGGTTTGGGAAAGGCTCGAGAGCCCGTAGCACACATATGACTAATGAGGGGAGAGGGCAGTAAGCCTGAACCTGCTCCCAGGAGGTGATGTATTGCAAAGAAGCAAGAGGCAGAGATATTTCTGCACCACTAAATGGGGAGAACTCAAGAGTACGTCTCTGGGTCACAGAGCTCAGCCTTGCACTTGCTGCACTCCACATGAATAGTCCTTGTGTTAGAATTTATAATAAGTCCATTCTTAGCTGGTATTTTTTGTGGCTGGCTCCTCCATCATGGTGAGCATGGGCTATGTCTAAAATGTAAGCACTCCTTGATTCCTGTCAGAGAGAGAGAGAGAGGAGTGAGTTCTCTGGTGAAAGGTTAAGAATAGTTGAAAGACATTTTTATAGGAAAGGAAATCTTCCTACAAAGTCCCACTTGGGTGGAAATTTGACACAATCCAACAATGGAATATTACACAGTCAGTAAAAATGCTTGTATTTGAAAAGAGCAGAGTACAAAGGTGTACATACTGTGTGACCTAAGCTATGTCAAAATGCATTTTTAAATTTTGAAGATGAAAATATACCTCCTTACCTGTAGGCAGTGGGTGATGAAAGCTTTTTGGTCTCCACTTTTCTGTATTTTATCCACTTTTCTGTATTTTACTAATTTTCCAAACAGCATGTATTTTGTAATAATAATGAGGACAAGGGGAAGTAGTTGGAGGAGATAAAGAACTTTTTATGGCCTCTCAAGCCTCCATGTATTGCTAGTTCCCATTTAAAATTGCACTTTCCCTCTCAGGATACTCAAGAAGTCACGGGGAATGGGGAAGGGAGAAAACAGCACCAGGTGACACGTGCATGAGCATCAGACCCCAATCTACAATTGTAGGACCCAGGGCCCCTTCCCAGCCCTACAGGGTGCTGACAATGTAGGTAATGATACATCCTTGTGGTGATTTCCTTAGCACCTCACGTGCCAGAAAAAGAGAGGACCCATGAGGCCAGTGGTTTTCCAAAAGCAATCTTATATAGAAGTTTAGTATGTAAAACAAGTTATGAAGGAGCTTCTTGTGAGGAAGGGATGCTGAGTTTCAATCATCCCCTCTAGCCCCCTCCCCACATCCCATCCCTCAGTCCTTCTTTTGAACTCTGTATCTAGAAAAGAAACACAGTTAGAAAACCTTGTACTTCACTGGCCCATAATGTGGAGAACAGACAAGATCATGATGGGGGAGTTGAGGATTCTAAGTAACTGATAAATGCATTTTTGCGGAAAATTCATATCCATTTAAATAGCTCCATACAGCTCTGTTTTAGGAACAAACAATAAGGCTGTTTTTACCAATACGTCCTCTGGGAAGGACATAGGGTTTGAGTTGTGAGAACATTGAAGTCTGGCTTCCCTAATTGCTACGCGGACCCTACAGTTTATGAGATTGAATAAAATCCTAATTACTAGGAGTTGATTCAGGCTTACAGTAAGTTGTTTGCTCCTGGTGAGTTCTTTGCTTGGTTTCAGGGCGGGGAAGGGAGGAGGTATGTGGAAATACTCTTAGATTTGCCTCCTGAAGGAACAGATTGCTGTGGGTTCTAGTTGTTATTGTTATTGTTGTTGTTGTTGCTGTATTATCCATGTGAGTTTGTGAATTACGAGAACTTGTTTGCAAATATGATCTGAAATCTTAAAGGCAGGGGTCTTTTCTGCATTTTGATTATTTAGCTTAATGTAGCCCCTTTCAGAGGTCTAGATCCTGGCGAATGGGAAGCTCTCAGTGGCTTTTGAACACTTCTGCCTCTGAGTATGTGTAGCCACTGGAGGCCTGAGCGGTCCCTTCCCTCTGTCTCTAAAGAGGGGAAGCCAGAGGCTACAGGCAGCCTTTGTAAAACACACTGGTGTGAGTTTGTATGCGGGTAGGTGTGCTCAAAGGGTCACTGGGTGTGCATTTCTGGACAGCCATGTGCTGGGGGGGCCTGAAAGAAAGGGTCCAGCCTTTCTTGTTCCCCAGAGGCAGCAAGCTCCTTTGCTGGGGTCCTATACTGGGCCAACAGACTGCCCCCTCCACCAGCTACTTCCTGGGTGGTGACTGACCTTAGGCAAATTTTCCCACCTCCTTGAGTCTAAGCACTCACCTGTGAAACCGAGATAATCACAGCCACTTATTATGAAGACTTTTTACATAATCTCATTGGCTTTGTGATTATGTAAGAAAATGCTTTCAGAGATACTTACAAATCATGTAGAGACGAAGTAACATAAGATCTGGGGTTTGCTTTAAAATAATTCAGCAAAAATAGAGTGGGGGGAGGAGTCCATGGGCATCAGTTTCAAGAACAGGCAAAACTAATCTGTGGTGATAAAAATAAGAATGGAAATTGAAATGAATAAAAACAAGTGAAAAATGACAAGTGGAAAAGAGCACCAGGAAACTTTCTAGAGTACTGAAAATGTTCTGTAACTTGATTTGAGTGGCGATTCCATGGGTGCAATTTTGGGCAAAACTCATCGACCTACCAATGGTTCTCTATATACATTATACACCAAATAAAAGTTAAAAATCATATTTAGCAAGATCTTTATAAACGTTGAATCCAAGTGAGGTGTATGGAGGTTCGTTATACTATTATTTCTACTTTGTGTATGTTTGACTATTTTTATAACGCAAAAAAAAAAAAATTAAACATTAAAAACAACCAAAATAGGGGCACCTGGGTGGCTCAGTGTTTGAGCATCTGCCGTTGGCTCAGGGCGTGATCCTGGGATTCCTGGGATCGAGTCCCGCATCAGGCTTTCCACAGGGAGCCTGCTTCTCTCTGTCTATGTCACTGCCTCTCTCTGTGTCTCCCATGAATAAATAAATAAAATCTTAAAACACACACACACACACACACACACACACACACACACACACACAACCAAAATAGCTGTCAAGTTCCTGGTCCTGTGCCCAGCACGGGGTGGCCTCCCCCTCTGAGAACGGCCCCATCAGAGCCACCCTGAGCCCTCCTTCCTGGGTGATGTGGGAATTACATTATGTCATAAACAGATGCTGGCCTTGCCTGTGAGTGTGCTTGACAAGACTGATTTTCTCTGTCCTTCAACTGAAATGAGGTGAAACAAATAGCCAGGCAGTATTGGAGATACACGCCTTTTCCAAGCTCCCATTCAATGTGACATTCAATGTGAACCCCTCCGCACAAGGGTCTTCCTCCCCACACAGAAGCTGTGCTCAAAGTAGCCCCAGTGAGGGCCAAGCCAAGAGGAAGTCACAGAGGCCAAAGCTGAAGACGTGTAGACCTTGTAATACAAGCAGGAACCACTCTGGATCTAATTTCACTTTTGCAGGGTAAACATTGGCTGTGGCCAAATCAGAGGGGGAAAAGTGAGCACCAGTGACCTTTGAAGTGAATCAAACACATCTCTTAAGAAAGCCTTCATTTTTATGAGGGTGGTGGTTGCTTGTTCCCACGGGCTGAGCAAGAGCACTGACCCAGGAGGATGGAGAGGGGAGCAGGGGAGTGGGGGGGACTGCTCCCAGCTGTCTCACTGATGATCCACATGACCCTCGGTGAGTCACTACCTCTTTCATGGGCTGCTTTCCTCCCTCCACAAAGGAGGGTTTGAACCTAAGGAGCCCTTAGATATGTTCCAGCTTTGTGATTCTTAAAAACAAACAGTGAGCCTGAGGTGGAGAAGGACTCCAGGTCAGGGAACAAGCTTTGCATTGCTTCCAGGCAGGAGACACATAAGGACACAGGTGGGACAGAGATTGTAGGAAAGATACGGGGTGTGGCCAAATCTTCCCAAGTTTTCAGAGACACTGAAAATCTGGATTTTTATGTCCTATCTCCTGATTTTCAAGTGATAGCAATTAATTCAAAATTAAAAAAATTTATTTGTGAATGGCATTAAGTCCCCGGTCAGCAGAATGGGCCTTCGGTGTGATGTCATAGCCTCCTGGCTAGATCTCCGTCTCCAATCTTTCAACATTAGGGTCTCATGGCTCCTTAAGTCTCAGAGCTCACCTCCTCAAGGCTGAAGGTAATTGTTAATGACAAACATTTCCAGTATTTTTTAACCATAACTTATTGTAAAATATTTGTTACATCTACCGGTGGTTGTATATGTGCACAGGCATACATAAAACCAAAAGAAAAGATTTACAAAATAAAATTTACCCCTACTACAAGCAATGCCCTTAGATATTTTCTATTCCATTTTTGAACATTTTGGTGGGAACGCATTAAACTGACCTCATGGGTCTTGTTGGGAAAACACTGCTTTAGGCTCCATGTTTACTAATTCTCATTTAATTTTCTTTCTTACCTTATGAGGTAGGAATTATAGGAATTATTATTACATCCATTTTACGGAATGGAAAAATGAATCTCGAGTTTCACACAGCAGATCTAACTTTCTTTCCTCAATTAATCGAGAAAGGCAAGAATGAGATGAATTGGAGGACTCCAAAGGGCAAGGTTAGAGAGGAAAAGTTCAGAGGCACAGCAATCCAGGAAGATCTTGAGGAGAACAGAAAAGTAAAGCAGAAAGATGAAACCTGAACATGGTGGGGCATGCAATTTATAGGCTCTCTTTTGTCTATACTATGGAATCCACAGGAAAATATGCATGGCTCCTTGAGCCATGGGTAAGTGGCTTCTTCAAGGAAGAGCCGGGTTGGTCATCCAGGTGGCTCCTGCAGATTTAAGGGGGTGGTGTGACAAGGTTGCTAATGTCTAGGTCACATTTATGCACTTGAAATTCCATCTCCAGACTTGTAAGGGCAGGTGATTGGTAGCTACAGTGGGAGAGAGTATGAGTAGCATTCAAATCCAGATCCATGTGACCACCAAGGCTGCCTGGGAAACCTTACCACTCAACTCGACCCATCTCCCAGTTCATATGAATAAACTGACAAAAAAGTTCCATGCTTTCTCCATAGGCAAGGGTTAGAGAAGACAAGAGACAGAAGTGTAGCCTAGGGATGTCAGTGGGGAAGATTTAGTTTCTTTTTTTTTTTTTTTTTAAGATTTAATTTATTTACTTGAGAATGCACATACAAGTAGGGGGAGGGGCAGAGGGAAAGGGAGAAGTAGACTCCTCGGTGAGCAGGGAATCCAATGCGGAGCTCAATCCCCGGGATCCCAAGATCATGACCTGAGCCAAAGTCAGACGCTTAACCTACTAAGCCACTGAGGTGCACCAGAGATTTGGTTTTTTAAGGCTGATGAACTTGGCTCCCAGCTAGACCAGTCAGCCAAGCCTAATACTACTTTTTCTCTTCAAGCTTTGCAGCGATCTAGGCTGGGGCAGGAAGGCCAACAAAACCCTGCCCAGCCTGGCCTAGCTCAGCATGGCTCTGCACAGCCTGGCCTTCCTTCACCTGTAGCACGTCTGGGCTGTTGAATCTAGGATGGCTGAGTCTCTCCCCATCTCTTTGTCTCTTTCCTTTGTGTCCCGAATCCCCAGATTCCTCAAGAGAACCAGTGGAGTTGAGTGTCTTGTTGATAAAGTCCAGGGGCAATGATTTTAGACATTGCATTGGGTGGCTTTCTGCTTTCTCCAAAGTGTGCAGTACAAGCACTACTGCTGGGTAATATTTAAGCCAAGGAGTCTTAGATTAGCATCTCAAAAGTCAATTAAGAAGGCAATTTCTTCCCTTGGATTGTATTTGTATATTATTAATGAACTACAAGGCCTCCTTGTGTGGTAAATTAGCCTAGGTAACTAGGGAGCAGAGTACAAATATTTTTTCCCCTTAATGGCCCCAAACATTTATCTCATAGAGAAAGCTATATACAAGCACAAGGAGGGCTCCCTGTTCCGGCAGCTGAGGAAGCACACCAGAGCAGCTCTGATAAATATTGATGTTTGTTTATCCAAATGTCACAGACCATCTTGGCAAGCTGCCACCCTCTCCCACCCTATACAGCCGTAACTGTCAGCACTTATTATGCAAGAAGGAGATATAGGAACCCCAACGGCCTTCGTTGAATGACTTTCAGCCTTTGTTTCCTGAACACACACACAAACACACACACACATGCACACGTGCACACGTGCACGCATGCACGCATGCATGCATATGCACATGTAGAGAAACCAGTTGTCTCAACCTATAAGTGTTAGGAATGGGACCAAAAAAACTTATGTTCTATCTTTAATCGAAGGGCAGAAGAACATACTCCTCTGAATAAAGCAAATGGCAATTGGAAGATCTGGACCTCATTGAAAGAACTAGTTCAGGGACATGTGAATGCTACCCCCAAGGGTTGCTTTGTCACAAAACCAATGCCATTAAGAAATAAGCTATGCTACCTGTAAGTCCCAGAGCACTAACGCAGAGCTGTTTATAACCACCTACCTGGTAAGTCACCATTGAGTTCCTGAGCACCTACCAAGTCCAAGGCAGTGTGAACATTACCTCTCATTGAACCCCACTCATCTATTTCTTTTAAGATTTTTATTTATTCATTTGAGAGAGAGAGAGAGAGAGAGTGAGCACAAGGGTGTGTGCATGAGCTGGGGGTGGCAAGGAGCAGAGGGGAGGAAGAGGGAAAGGGAGAGAATCCCAAGCAGACTCCGTGCTGAGCAGGATCCCACAACACTGAGATCATGACCTGAGCCAAAATCAAGAGTTGGATGCTTCACCAACTGAGCCACCCAGGCGCTGCCCGGCTCCCCACCGCCACCCCCATCTATTTCTAAGCAACATGATTCTGCTTCAACATGTTTAAGGACTAAAGCTAAGAGTAAATTAATAATGTCCATGTATTCATTCTTTTAATAAATATGTATTGAATATTTAGCATATAAATGCCAGGTGCTAGGCACAAAACAAACACTGAAAAGACCCGGGCCCTCGAGAAGCCCAGCAACTACTGGGCAGACAGACAAGCAGTGAAGCCCTCTGAAGCAGGCCATGAGAGAAAGAAACACCCCAGGCTCCCTGGACACACAGGAGCAAGTGGTCCATGAGGAGCGGTCAAGACAGCATCCTGGGGAGAAGCCAAGGGCTCCCTACTCATGTCCTCTGCTTTTGCCCACGTACTTCCTGCTCCTGGGGTGCTAGACTCACTCCTCCAGGTGGCCTGCTCAGGACAACTGGTGGAATTGAGATGAGAAAATCCCAGGCAGGCATCTCCCCATGCCCCCAGATTCCCAGCTTCTCCCTCTAGAGACAAAACAGAGGAAAACAAAATAGCTCCTCTTTTCAGCATGTTCTTTCTTACAAAACCTCCTGTTTTGTGTGTCTAGGCTCCTTTACATTGCGAGCTCCTTGCCACACTCAAGATGATGTGGACACAGAGAGCCCCGAGGGCACTCACACCACCCTAGGGAGATCTGCATGGGGTCAGAGACGTGAGAGAAAACCTCGTGCAGCCTCTGGCACCTGCAGGTGGCAAAGAATTAGAGCATAACTGCCTGACGTCTCCTTCCTCAGGAGTCTGTGTCCGCGTGTGTACACAGATCTCTAATTTACATTTTATGGGTTTCTACCTGGATGGCATAATGAATATCTGCATGCAGTGTTCTCTCTCCTGGAATATCTCCCACCTCCCCACCCCCGTCAGCTTCATCTAGTTAACCACCTACTCACCCTTCAGATCTCAGGAAATGTGCCTCCCCTGGAGAAGCCTTTCCTGACCCCTTGGGCTAATTGCCTGAGTTATTCACTCTCCTGAGCCAGGTACCTCTTCTCCGTGACCTTTGGATGGTTTGCAATTATGCACTCATCTGTATCACTTCCTTTTATCTCTGTCTACCCATGGCCATGGGCTCCATGTGAGAAGCACAACGTCCAGTGCACTCCCCTCTGTAATCCTAGCTCTGGCTCAACGTCCAGCATCTAGTATGCACTCACCGAATTCCCTTTGATTAGTGAATGAAGTTCAAGGAATGGGACTCTCCCCAGAACCCGTTTCTCCTGTTATGCCTTACTTCTGCCTGGCTCAGAGGTCTGATTGGTTTGAAGCTTTGCTTTGGTGATCAAAAGCATTCTAGGCCAAGTCCTTCAACCTCCAAATGTCTCCGGTGCCACTTAGCCTAGAGGAGGCTTTTGAAGGCAACATGAGAAAAATAATAAGCAGGAATTTTTAAAACTGGATATTTGAGTCCAAAACAAGCCAAATATTTCACCAGTAGTAACACACATTCATTGTGTCAGGAGAAGACTACAATAGATTAAAATCAATAATGCTTTTGTTCCAGAAGATTAACCTCATGTTTCAAGCAGGAAGGGGATCTAATGGACAGCTTTTCCCCTGCTTTTCTCCCTTCTGTAATATGATGTGGTTACACCAGAGAGAGGGGTCTGAGGAGACAGAAGGTTAAAAGGCTTAGGACATTGTCTAATGCAGAAAGGAAGATCTGGAAAGGTCAGAACCTCCCTGATCTATCAAGGTGGCGGATGGATGGAGGTTGTGTGACCTTCAAACTATCTTTGGCATTCAAATAAAAACCTTCCAGGATATCTGCTAGCAGCCCCCTCACCCTCAAACGAAGGCCCTCAGACATAAGAGCCCACTCCTGGGCAAGAGCTGATTGGACCCAGGCTGAGAGATCTTGCCCCCTGGAATTTAGAATCAAGCCACAAAGCCACCCATTGGTCCATTAGGTGCTTCAAATGTGATGTGAGGACAGGTCAGGTTAACAGTGACAATTTTGGCCATGTGCCGGAAGAACCAGAGAGAGGCAGCCTGCAGGCGGAGAGCCAAGAGTGACAGGAGAGGAGAGGTCAAGGACCACAAACAAGACAGCCACCCCACTCCCAACTTTCTGCCTTCTGGTCCTTGTTCCTCATGAGGCCAGCCTGAACTTGATGTCCTCGGGACCCACAATAGCACTTGTGTCCCCCTGGAATATGCCCTCTCTCCTCTTTCCTGTTGCCAAAGTTAGCCTGAGTGCATTTCTGTTCTCTATGTTCGTCTTCTGTGGCTGCTGGAACAAATTACCACTAACTGGGTGGCTTAGAGCAACAGAAATTTATTCTCACACAATCCTGGGAGCCAAAGTCTAAAACTAAGGTGTCAGCAGGGCCCCACTCCCTCCAAGCCCAGAGGGAAGCATCTTTGCTTCCTCCAGCTTCTGGAGGCCCCTGACATTCCTTGGCTTGTAGCTGTATCCTCCTAACCTCTGCCTCCACTTTTCCCCGGTTTTCTTCCTTTCTCCCTGTGTCTTTTCCTCTTCCATTTCTCCTAAGGACAATTGTCGTTGGATTTGGGGCACACTTGTTTAATCCAGGATGATCTCATCCCAAGATCCTTAACTTAATTCCACCTGCAAAGACCCTTTTTCTAAATGTGGTCACATTTGTAGGCACCAGGAGTTAGGACTTGGACATATCTTTTGAGGGGGCCACCGTTCACCTCACTCTAGCTGTGGCTTGCTAAGCTCTAAGATAAGTTTGCCAGCTATTCCTGATTAGCCTTGCAAATTGTGAGTGACCAGCTGATGTAGAGCCCACAACACAAACTATTTATAGAGCCTAAAGGATAGATACGTGAAGGAAAAGCAATTTACATTTTTTTTGTGTGCGAAAAATGTTTCACAGCATTTTGGTTTTGAATATTTGGAGTTAAGCCTAGTCCATCACTTCTGAAGTCACTGTCTTCTCTAGCCTTTTTTGGACTTTAATAATGATAACATAGTTAATATAAATAATGATAACATAAATGATTACTGTCATCTATTGAACACTTGTTAGGTACCAGGCACTGTCCTTGGTTCTTTATAGGGAATCACACTGAATCTTCACAACAGTGCTCTGAGGGCAGACCCCAGGAGTCATACCCGAGTTGGTCTGGTACCAAGCCAATGTTTTTCACCAGTAAGATGACACTTGTGGTGACCTGGAGCACTTGAGGGCTGTGTGTATCAGAAGGAAGAGGAGGACTTAACATAGGCATCACCTACTCTCTACCAAGCAGTGTGTTTACTGCTTCACATTTGTCATCCCATTTGATTTTTATAGCTCCTCCGTGAGAGACAGAGTGCAGACATGAGAAGAAGGCTACTCACACTTAGCTGGGGCTTCCTGTGGACATAACCTGCTGAGTCAGTGGAACAGCATGTTCCCAGATGTTCCTGCCTGTCAGGGCCAAGAGGCATCAGCCCCTACAGATCTGCTCCTAATAACTTCAGGAAAGAGGATACAGGTAGACACTGGAGGGGCAGGTACAAACATAGCATCAGAAAGTACTTCCTGAATTAGAATATCTTTTTTTATTTTTCAAAGATTTTATTCCTACGTTTAAGAGACAGAGAGAAAGAGAGAGAGAGAGAGGCAACACAAACTGGGGGGAGGGGCTGAGGGAGAGAGAGCAGCAGGGTCCCCGCTAAACAGAGAGGGCCTGATGCACAGCTCGAACCCAGGACCCCGAGATCATGACCTAAGCTGAAGGCAGGTATTTAACCTATTGAGCCACCCAGGCACCCCTAGAATCTCTTCTTGCTTGTGAAGCTGCTAATAGCACCTCCCCAGCTATGGGCCTGGGTGGGAACTGAAGTGAAGAAGCATCCAAGGGCAAGACCCAAAAAGGAGGCTTCTCTTGGCACATGTTTTGTCTTCACATTTTTCTGCCCCAATCCCAGGAAAGGATTTCCTTTCCAAAGCCTCACCGGAGACTCAGAGTTGACCTCCTTCTTATTCCTCCTCTTCTCCTCTAAGTTGAGGACAGGCAACTCAGCTAAAGATCACAATTGACCCCCCCCCCCGCCCCGCCCCAGTTATTGCTCTTCATTCAGCTCCATCTACACGGTCACTTAAGGTGGCCACGAAGATGTCATCCTCAGCTCCCCTCTGCCCAGGGCCATCAGCCATCAAGTCCTGCCCATCTTTCTACACCCTCCATGACTTCCTCTCTCCCCTAATCATCACTACCCTGGGTCAGGTCCCCAGCATGTCTTCCTTGGGCTCATCAGGTTTCCCTGCCTCCATCAGCTCTTGATTTGATCTTGCTCTTCTTTTGCTTTCAACTCTGCAATGGTCCCCTGTTAACCTACAGCAGTGGTTTTCAAACTATGTCTGGAGAGACCCCAGTTTAATGAGTCTTGTTAGGGTTTTAATGAATCCAGAAAATGAAATTCTGTCTGAGTCTTGAACACATTGAGAGATACAGGATTCCAACAGATAGAAATGAAAATATCACCTTTATGGGAACCTGGGTGGCTCAGTCAGTTAAGTATCTGCCTTTGGCTCAAGTCAATGATCCAGGGTCCTGGGATCAAGTCTCACCTCGGGCTCCCTGCTCAGTAGGGAGCCTGCTTCTCCCACTCATGCTCTCTCTCTCTCTCTCTCTCAGATAAAATCTTTTTTTAAAAAAAAGAAAGAAAATATCACCTATATTACCTAGTAAAGCTACGTTGAAGGATATGGCTTAGCTCTGGCCAAACAGCATGGCAACACTTCCCTGAATGAAACCCCAGATGCCCTGAGCAGCACAAACATCCCTCCTTCTTGTGGAGTGATTGTTCTCTGAGAGAAGGGTTCCCGTGTATGGATAAGGGAGTATGAGCTAATGTGCGAACCCAGAATCAGACTCTTGTAAAAGCTGTCAGGCAGTTTTACAAAGCGTGCCCATGGAACACTAACCAGGAAAAGAAAGGGTCTGGAAAGGGGATCCCTGGGTGGCTCAGTGGTTTAGTGCCTGCCTTCGGCCTAGGGTGTGATCCTGGAGTCCCAGGATCGAGTCCCGCATTGGGCTCCCTGCATGGAGCCTGCTTCTCCTTCTGCCTGTGTCTCTGCCTCTCCCTCTCCCTCTCTCTCCCTCTGTGTGTGTGTGTGTATGTGTGTGTGCGCGTGTGTGTGTCTCATGAATAAATAAATAAAATATTTAAAAAAAAAGAGGGTCTGGAAAGAAAGTGTTCCATGATCAAATGCCTTTAGAAAAGTCTGCGCACCACGTTTTCCATTGAGAATCACAGCACACGTGAGTATATTAGAGGTTTCCAGGTCTACAGTGAGGAAATTAGACTGATTTTGTTCATCAGAGGTCAGCCCATTGTTTCCTGAAATTATTTGATGATAAAGCCCTTTGGAAATGGTGACTCTCTCTATATTTCCATGTGAAAGAAAGTTCATCAGAGTAAGGCTGCTGGCTTCTCTCTGCCCCCTTGGGAGGAGGAAGAGGTGACTGGTTGGAGAATAGAGCAGGATGGAGTGCAACTCAGGTCTTTCTCCTCCTCTCTTCAAGTAGGGTTTTCCACTGTGAACCTTTTTGTTCATTTTTGTTGCTTCTAAAGTCTTCTGAAACCTTGTGGTTTTGACAGTAGAATGAACAGTTAAGGATGCTTTCATTAAAATGTTTATGACTGATGTAGAGAGTATGAGAATTCTCCATTTCACAAACTGAGTGCAGTTTGTTCAAGCTTTCTTATGACCTCTGAACTGTGAAACAAAGGGGGCTCTGCACAACCATTTGGAGTGGCTTTGCGGTTAAAAGAAATATGAAATCCTTTGAAGACTCCTCTGCAAAGCAGAGGCATGTGGAACAGTTTCAAAGTAGAGGATTCCTAACCTTCACATTACTTTCTAAGTATATGTTGGTTTTGTTCATTAGAATATGTGAATGGAGTACAAAATGTTATGGTGGGAAACTGGTCTTGGTCACACACAATTTGCCTTCTCTGCTTTAAGAAAGGGATCCACCCGGACCCCCACCCCCATAAAACTTTGAGGTAACTGAAGAACATGGAAAAAGAAAGGTCAGCCTAGCTAAGCAATTCTGTGGCAAGAACCATATACTCATCAGTCTAGAGTCTTAATTACTCTCACTCTGAGGGGAACAACTGTAAAAAGACACGTGGTCTAAACAGGGCAGGATTGATGTTTTCAGCCAGCTCATGAATTGTCTTCAGTCCAAAGATATTTTGGTCTGAGACAGGAAATGAGACAGTGAGGGTAAAAACATCTGAAACATATGAGTATCTTGCACCTATTGATCTAAAGGTATTAGAGGATGTAATGAGTCCAAGTGTGGTTTGAGGAAAAAGGCTTTAGCACAAATGAGAACAGAATTTCCTGGGGGCTGAATGAGCGTCTAGGTCAATTCCTATAGAGTTCCAGGAAAAGAGGAGTTTTGACAACCATCGGTTTATTTGATCAATGCATTCAGGCCCTCAAATGGACTTCCTTTAAATATGTCTGTATAAACCTGACAAGGCTCTTAATAAACCAATACTTGTCAATGAATCCAACAACTGTCAAAGCTCCTGTTTAGTTAGGAAAAGCATGCCTGCAGGTGTACCTTTCAGGGTTAACGGTTGTAAAATTTGGAGTGTGCCTTTCTACCCACAGGAGTTCACATATACCAAATGCATGTAAATCAGTCATTCAACACACTTTGAATTCCTGTGTCTGGAGTTTTAAAAATCAAACAAGAACTAAGATAGAGTCCCTGCCCTCGAGAAGCATAGTCTAGTTGGAGTGACAGGCATATTGGCTAATTGACACTGTGGAGTGACAGAGTCAAGGACAGAAGTAAGTACTAAGAACACTGAGGTCCAAAGGACGGGATGTCAGAATGCCTAGGGAGGAGATAGAGAGTCTTCAGAAATAAAGGACGAGTCTAGCAGGAAGGCAAGGGCACTCCATTATGAAAGAACTGCTTATGCAAAGGCCCTGTAATATAAAGTCTTAGTGTTCAGGAGACTGCTAATGGTTAGGCATGATGAGTATAGGAACAGAGAGGGAAGACATGTAAAGATGAAGGTGAAGAAATATAGGAAGAGCCCAGATCTTTCACTCATTGATTCAGATAATGTTATTGAGTACCTATTATATATCTGGTAGATACTGCTTTTTGCAGCAGTGAACAAGACAGAAGCAGTTCCTGCCCTCATGGACTAAGTTTGCATTCTGGTAGAAGACATGGAGAATAAATAAGTTGATAAATCATTTCAGAAAGTGATGAGGGCCATGAAGGAAACAATCAGGGAGATGAGACACAGTGATGGGGTCAGGGAGCAGCTCAGAAAGCATGGTGTTGGAAGACTAGCTAGAGATGATAGCTTTGGAAACCCTGAAGGACGGAAAGGCCCGAGATGAGTACTGAGGACCAAAATCTGAAGGTCCTTGTCATTTAGAGGACACAGAGAGAGGAAGAGGAGGCAGCAAAGAAAACCAAGAATAAAGATTTAAGACATAAGTTGGGAGGCAGCAGAGTAATGAAATCCGAAGAAAAGAAGGAGTATGACGAGAAGATAAGCCTCCATTACTCTTATTCACTTTTCATTCGGTGTTTGAAAAATAAATAGTTGTCAGATTCCCAGGTCCACAGATAGTGGACTTACCCCCAAGCATCTAATTTGCTTCCTTTCCAAACCTCATTTAAAACTTTGTTAAGGGAATTAATTTGTAAGACCTAAACCCACAAGGACAGGGAGAGTAGGCTGGGAGACAACATAAAAATTCTGGAAAGCAGACAGATGAGTGTCAGCTGACTTAACAGACTGTGCCAAGTCTCAAACTGGCAGTGGGAAAAGGTATGAGCCAACCATAGAACGGAATATATGTACAAAATTCAAAAGACTCAGCAAATGGTGGCACCAATGGCACCAGAAATGAGACTAAAGGTGGGAAATTAATGTTCAATCAATGGTTGAGCATCCACCTTTGGTTCAGGTCATGATCCCCAGGTCCTGGGATCAAGTCCTGCATCAGGCTCCCTGTAAGGAGCCTGCTTCTCCCTCTGCCTCTCAGTCTGTGTCTCTCATAAATAAATAAATAAATAAATAAATAAATAAATAAATAAATAAATAAAATCTTTTTTTAAAACATTAGAGGGACTAGTTGAAAGCTGTTTGAGAGATAGTTAGATTCTGCTACCACTCCACGTTACTGCCAACTGCCTCCCAATCCATGCTGGCAGAAGGCTGGAGGTATAGTATTTGAAAAAGTAAAACATAGCAGAGGGCAGGAGTGCTGTAGTAAAAACACAGAATACTAATAAATGTGTGCATACCAATTTATGAGATTGCCCCTGATTTCTGCCCTCATTCAGCTCCCAGAACCCTGACATTCTGGTCTTTACCTCCAAGGCAGGAAAATCAGAGTATTCTCTGAGGAATCTGACTCACCCCAGACAAAATGTCTAAGGAAACAACATAAGCGGGGCACCTGAGTGACTCAGTTCATTGGGTATCTGACTCTTGGTTTCAGCTCAGGTCATGATCTCAGGGTTGTGAGATCAAGCCCCATGTCAGGCTCTGTGCTGGGCATGGAACCTGCTTAGGATTCTTTCTCTTTCCCTTTCACTCTGCTCCTGTCCCCAGCCCCAGTTCATGTGTTCTCTCTCTCTCTCTCTCTCTCTCTCTCTCAGAAAAAGAAAGAAATGAACATTGGGTGCAGGTGTCCTGCCATTTCACTGCATCTGTATCTTTGGGGTAAATCCCCAGCAGTGCAATTGCTCAGTTGTAGGGTAGCTCTATTTTTAACTCTTTGAAGAACATCCAAACATCCAACTCTTTGAGGACACAGTTTTCCAGAGCAGCAATGTCCACAGTAGCCAAACTGTGGAAGGAGTCTCGCTGTCCATCGAAAGATGAAGGGATAAAGAAGATGTGGTATATATATACAACGGAATATGACTCAGCCATCAGAAACGACGAATACCCACCATTTGCTTCGACGTGGATGGAACTGGAGGGTATTATGCTGAGTGAAATAAGTCAATTGGAGAAGGACAATCATCACATGGTTTAACTCATATGAGGAATATAAAAAATCGTGAAAGGAATTAAAGGGGAAAGGAGACAAAATTAATGGTAAATATCAGAGAGGGAGATAGAACATGAGAGACTCCTAACTCTGGGAAACGAACATGGAGTAGTGGAAGGGGAGGTGGGCAGGGGGTTGGGGTGACTGAGTGACAGGCACTGAGGGGGGCCCTTGACAGGATGAGCACTGGGTGTTATGCTATATGTTGGCAAATCGAACTCCAATAAAAAAATATACAAAAAAAAAAAGAAAAAGAAAGAAATGAAAACAAAAAGAAACAACATAAGCAATTACCCTAAGAATGGCTGATTCAGATAATCCTATAGCATAGCTCAAAATCTACAAGGCCCCCAGCACACTCAAAGATCTCATTAACTTTTTTTCCCTGCCTCTCTTAAATATGTGCAGACAACCAAGGATTACCACTGCTGAGAAAAGGCTTTAATATAAAAGTAGGACCTAAAACAAAGAATAATAAAGAAAAAAAGCAACCTAGAGGAAACTATGAAAAGAGAAGACAACTTCAAAAATGACCCTATCTCAGAGAGCAAGAAAACATTGCATCCGTGATATAAAAGCTGAATTCTATTAAAATGGGAGAGAAGAAGCATTCAAAGAACGGGGGGAAAATATCTCTGAGAAATTAAGAGCATTGAGTCAGAAATTAAGAACTCAGCAGAAAGGTTGGAAGATAAAGTTGAGAAGCACTCCTAGGGGGAAAAAGCAAAAAGAACTAAAAAGTTAAAGAGAAAGGGGGAGAAAATTAGTAGAGCAAACAAGGAACTCCAATTTCTGAATAACAAGAGTTCCAGGAAGAGAAACCAAGAAACTTAAGGGAAGGAAGCAATCATACATAAGATATGCTTTTGGTTGAAAGCCTATGAATAGGGATCCCTGGGTGGGGCAGCGGTTTGGCGCCTGCCTTTGGCCCAGGGCGTGATCCCGGAGACCCGGGATCGAATCCCACATCAGGCTCCCGGTGCATGGAGCCTGCTTCTCCCTCTGCCTGTGTCTCTGCCTCCCTCTCTCTCTCTCTGTAACTATCATAAATAAATTAAAAAAAAAATTAAAAAAGAAAGCCTATGAATACTGAGCACAAAGGGTGAAAATGACTCTTACTGAGCACATTAGTGTAACATTTCAGAACTCCAGGAACAGAGAGAAGATCCTATAGGCTCTCAGGGGCAAAAACAGGTCACACACAAAGAAACAATAAAAATAGCTTCAAACTTCCCAATAACAACGCTATAAAGTGGTGGAGCAACGTCTTCAAAATTCTGAAGGAAAATTATTTCTCTACTCAGTCAAAATATTAATCAAATATGAGGACAAAAATGTAGACATTTTCATATATGGGAATTCTCAAAATTTTATAACCCACACATTTCTTTGGAAGGTCCTAGAAAATGTGCTTCATCAAAATGAGGGAGTAGAGAGGAAGACCTAAAAGATAAGAAAAAGGAGATCCAAAGTAGGAGAAAGGTGAAGGCAATCCAAGATGGTGGTTGAGGGAGACCCTGGGTGACACTATGGACTGGATGTAGAGGATGACTAGTTCTGATCAGAGCCCATCAGAAGGCTCTGATGGGATATTTTCAAGAAGGTGATGTGAATGAATGTACTGAGAGGCAGTGGACATAACTGGCAGAGAGATATGGGTTGAATGAGTATTAAATACCTAGGAAACTAAGGAAACGATAAAACAAAAGAGTTACTCCCAATGAATATAAAAAGTTTTTTACTGTATGAGTCCACTCAAAAAAATTATATATGATCTCATTAATATTAAAGCTGAATATTGACCTAACCAAAGTAGATTATAATTTTAGTGTGTGAAAAGGACTGTGGGAGAAGAAAAGTGTGAAATCTTCTTCTATATGAAGACCTTAATAGATAATGCCTAAAACTGAAAAAAAAAATTAAAGTAGCAATATAAGCATATTCTTAGAAATATGGAAGTAAATACTAAAAGTATCAATATACTACTAGGAATAGAAAATAACTTTCTTAGTCTGATAAAGGGCATCTACCAAAGACCCACAAGTAATATACTTCATGAGGAAAGACTAAATGCTTTCCTCCTAAGATTAGGGAGAAAAAAAAGGTGTCTGCCCTTGCCATGTCTATTCAACACAGTACTAGATATTCCAGCTTAGCCAATTAGACAACAAAAACAAAAACAAAAAAGGAATTGAGATAGAAAAGAAGTAAAATATATCTGCAGATGGCATGATTGTGTACATACAAAATGAGAAGGAATACAGGGCACATGGGTGGCTCAGTTGGTTAAGCATCTGCTCTCAGCTCAGGTCATGATCCCAGAGTCCTGGGATCAAGTCCCACATTAGGCTCTCCCTGCTCAATGAAGAGTCTGTTTCTCACTCTCCCTCTGCTCCTCTCCCTGCTTGTGCTCTCTCTCTCTGTCAAATAAATCAAATCTTTAAAAAAAAAGAAAAGAAGAAGGAATCCACTAAAGACCACATTTGAATTAATGATCAAATTCAGCAATATGGTAGGATACAAGATCAATATACAAAAATTAGTTGTATCTCTGTACACTAGCAAGAACAAACTGAAAATGAAATAAAGAAAACAATCCCATTTATAATAACACAAAAAGAATGAAATACTTAGGAATAAATTGAACAGGAAAGTACAATATAGGCACATTGGAAAACAGAGCATTATTGAAAGAAATCAAAGAAAATCTAAATAAATGGGAAGATGTACCATATCCATTTAACACTGTTAAGATGGCAATTCTCCCAAAATGCAATCCCTATCAAAATCCCAGTTGCCTTCTTGGCAGAAATTGACAAGCTGATCCTAAATTCACATGAAAAAACAAAGGACCCAGAATAGTCAAAATGATCTTGAAAGAGATCAGTTAACTGGAGGACTCACACTTCCCGATTTCAAAATCAGCAAAACTACAGCAATCAAGACAGGGTGGTACTTGCATAAGAATAGACATATAGATCAATAGAATAGAATTTAACATCCAGAAATAAACTTCCACATTTATGGTCAATTGATTTTTTTAAAAAGAATACAGGACAGTTTTGTGGGGAAAGGATAGTCTTTCCAACAAATGGTCTGGGACAACTCATATCTACATGCAAAAGAATGAAATTGGACAACTACCTCACACCTTCTCCAAAAATTAACTCAAGATGGATTGTAGACCTAAATATAAGAGTTAAAATTACAAAATTCCTAGAAGAAAACATAGGACTAAATCTTCATGACCTTGGGATAGGGAATGATTTTTTATATATGATATCAAAAGCATAAGCAACAACAACAAAAAATGGACAAATTCAACTTCACCAGAATTAGAAACTTTTGTGGTTCAAAGGACACCATCAAGAAAGTGAAAAGAAAACTCAGAGAATGAGAGAAAAAATATTTGCAAATCATATATCTGGGGAAAAGACTGGTATCCAGAATATATAAAGAACTCTTACAACTTAATAATAAAAAAAAAAAGATAAGTAGCCCAATTTAAAAATAGGCAAAAAAAATTGAATTGACATTTCTCCAAAGAAGATCATCATTAGACATTAAGGAAATGCACATAAGAACCATAATGAGGTTGCTCAGCCGTTTAGCGCCTGCCTTTGGCCCAGGGCGCGATCTTGGAGTCCCGGGATCGAGTCCCGCGTTGGGCTCCCGGCATGGAGCCTGCTTCTCCCTCCTCCTGTGTCTCTGCCTCTCTCTCTCTCTATGTCTATCATGAATAAATAAATAAACAAATCTTTTTTTAAAAAAGGACCATAATGAGATACTACTTCACACCCATTAGGATGACTAAAATCAAGACAAGTAATGGTGAACAGGTAGAGAAATTGGAACCCTCATACACTGCTGTTGGGAATGTAAAATGGCGCAATTGCTTTACAAAGAGTCTAGCCATTCCTCAAAAGGTTAAACATAGAATATGACCCAGCTATTGAACTCTTAGGCATATATCTAAGAGAAATGGAAGCATATGCTCACACAAAAACTTGTACACAAATGTTCATAGCAGCATTATTCATCATACCAAAAAGTGAAATAGATCTAAAGGTCTAACAGTGGATAAATGCATAAAACAAAGTGTATATCCATATAACAGGATATTATTTGACCATAAAAAAGGAATAGAGTACTGAGCCATAACATAGGTGAACCTGGAAAACATCATGCCGAGTGCAAGAAGCCAGTAACAACAACAACAACAAAAACCACATATGATTCATTTTGCTTGAAATACTGAGATTAAGCAAATACATAAAAACAGAAAGGGATTAATTAATACTTGTCTAGGGCAGAGATGGGAGGAAATGGGGAATAATTGGTAATGGGTATGGGGTTTCGTTTTAGGGTATTGGAATGTCCTAAAATTATATTGCTGCAATGGTAACCCAACTCTGAATATATTAAAACTAATCAGCCATACACTTTCGACAGGTGAATTTTAGGGTATGTGGAAAATATCTCCATCAAGCCATTAAAATCTCGTTAATCATAATGATATTGGCAAAACACAAACGTATTGTAAACATCTTCATAGCACTATAATATGTTTCCTCATCTTACTACACAAGGCCCCGTTGGCACTTTTTCAACTTGTAGTGACCTTATAAATTTTGTTGGTCTTCCAAAGTAAGATAAGTCAACATTCTGTAATTGGAGGGAAAAGGTACTTCAGAGTTCAGTGGTCAGGTGTTACCCAATAGGAAAATATAAGTCAGCAGGTGTTGCTTCACATCTTACAACCTAACACTCTAACACATCCTTAACTGTTGGGCAGTCATAATAAAACTTGTCTTTGGGAGGAACCTGAAGAGTAAGCTGAAGAATGGTGCTTGGTCAGGAGGGGCCCTCCTGAATTTCTCTTGCTGATGTTGATTATTTGGTTCTTCTGGGTGTGAGGTGACCAATATGGCATGGTGGTCACCAGGTCAGAATCTGGACAGAGATGAACCTGGCTTGGAATACTACCGCTGCCACTTAGTAGCTGTGTGACTTTGTGCAAGATGCTTAGCCTTTCTGGACCTCCATTTCCTTCCTGTAAAATGGGAATTCTATGCTTACTTCTGTTTTTATTTGAAAGCTTATTCTAGAGTAGGGTGCCTACTAAGAAAGAGTATCTTTATTTTAAAAGACTCTTAATGGGCACTTATGAGCAATACCTCTTGGCAATATTTTCCTGACTTGAAAAAAAAATAGTGATGTCATGTTTTGTAGATCAGTATCTTATCCACTCATTAGTTCTGTTTTGATTTGCTAGAGGAAGAAAAATTCTTCTTCTACCCTTCATGCTCTTCCAGCCCAATTAAGGATTAAATTTACATTAAACATTAACAGGAGAAAAAAGTTTCATTCCAAGTGCATGGAGGCCCAATAACAAAATTGAGACCTAAAGAAATGACCAACACAAAGCAGTTTTTTTTTACTTTTCAGACAAAGAGATAATATCTCTGTGAGGAACTGACAGGACAAAGAATACTTCCGGAGCTGCAATTAGTAAGGAATTTTAAACGGAATTTGGGCTGGGGTAGTAAATTAGTGAAAAGTAACAAAGTTTGTTTATATAGTCTTCTCAGCTCTAAATTCCCTATCTCTGGTGATCAGGATGGCTCTTTACCTCCCATTTGCAGGGAGGGGACCTTTCACAGGGGAAATTTATTTCCTGCTTTCAGTGGGATAGAGGTAGGTCTGAGTGTCCTTACACAGGCTGCCTCTTAAGTAACTTTTATGTAAAATAATCAGTATATGGGGCGCCTGGGTGGTTCAGTTGGTTAACTGTCTGCCTTGGGTTCAGGTAGTGATCCTGGGGTCCTGGGATCGAGCCCAGAATTGGGCTCCCGTTCAGCCAGGAGTCTGCTTCTCCCTCTGCCTAACACCACCCCAGCGCCTGTTCATGTTGTGCGTGCTCTCTCTTTCTCTCTCTCTCTCAAATAAGTCTTTAATAAAATTTTTTTTAAAATAGTCAGTATGCAAAAGTATCACATTTTGGGTCACCATGCCCTTGTCCCCTATAGTTACTCGTCAAAGTTTTTGTGTGAAACTCAGCTATCAATCAGGAAATAATTAAAACATTTTATTTTGTTTTTTATGATTTATTTATTTATTTTAGAGAGAGAGAGAGAGAATCCCAAGCAGACTCCCTGCTGAGCATGGAGCCAGATACAGGGCTCCATCTCACAACCCTGAGATCATCATCTGAGCCAAAACCAAGAGTTGGATGCTCAACCAACTGAGCCACCCAGGCACCCCAAAACATTTGATTCCTAAGTATTTTGTTACTCAACAATTGAGGCTGTACTGCTGCCTAGCAAGAGTACACGGAGTGCCAAGTCATATTGGGAATGCCTAACTGAAGAATCCCACTCTTCTCAGGTGTGGTGGGCAAGAAGGGCCAGGATAGGCAAGAGGTGTTATATCTGTCCTTGGCTCAAGATGGCCTTCTAAGGCACCATTCATCTGAGGGATTCTTTGGGAACCCCAAATGACCTATCAGTCAACCATCCAAGGAATTCCTTTTCATACCATTTTTAGACCTGGGCAGGAGAAGAGGCCTCTGCCCCAGAGGACCCCACATTGTTTCACACACACACACACACACACACACACACACACACACGAGCATATATGTGACTCTGTCACTTGGGGCCTGGTGCTCAACACAAGTATATCACTATCCCTAATTGTAGATATCCATCCTCAGGATCAATTCTGTACAGGTCTGTGGGAAAGTTTTTTTTACAATTTTGCCTTTGTCCTCAAAACAAAGGCAACTGGGTCCAAATGCCATGAAGGTTTTAAGTTGCTGCTGCCAGCAGCAGAAATGGATACTGCTTCAGCCAAAGGAGAGGACTGAAGTGGTAGGAGCCCTCAGCAACAGAAAGGCAGATTAATTAACTTGTCGATTTCTTCCTCTTAGCATGAATTAAGTAGATTTTTGTATAGTACAGGGTCATTCCTTTTAACAATGAGTATCTTTCTTTCTTTGTTTTTTTTAAAGATTTTATTTACTTATTTTAGAGAGAGAGAGACTGAAGAGAGGGAAAGAGGGAGAGGAGGAGGATGGCAAAGGGAAAGGCACAAGCAGACTTTGCACAGATTGCAGCCCTGAGACAGTGACCTGAGCCGAAACTAAGAGCCGGCCACTTAACCCACTGAGCCACCCAGGTGCCCATCTTTTTTTTTTTCTTTTAGCTGTGTCTTATTTGCAGTTCCTAGAGAACTCAAGAATTAGCAAAATCACAACAAAAGTGTGCATGGGCAGTGGAGAAACATACTATCATATTAAACAATTTATATTATTCAAACATATTTGTAAGTCTAGGCGTTAACATGAGAGAAGGATGATACCAATTATTTAGATCATCAACTAAGAGAATGGAGATTAGATTTGTGATTAGTTTTATTTTTGTAAAAATACTGAGATGTTATTCCATTTTTGAAACATCACATAAAAACTGCAACTTTAAACAATTTTATTCACAATTCTTGTTCATTATTATAATTTCTACTTTGCCTTTTAATGTTACTATTTTTGTGCTTTAAGAAATAAATTGTCAGGGATCCCTGGGTGGCCCAGTGGTTTAGCACCTGCCTTTGGCCCAGGGCGCGATCCTGGAGTCCCGGGATGGAGTCCCACGTCGGGCTCCTTGCATGGAGCCTGCTTCTCCCTCCTCCTGTGTCTCTGCCTCTCTCTCTATGTCTATCATAAATAAATAAATAAATAAATCTTAAAAAAAAAAGAAATAAATTGTCTTTTAAAATATTCAATTCTTATTTTTACATTTATCTTCATTTACATTTTTGATGGAAAAGAAATAAATTTTCTTTTAAAATATTCAATTCTTATTTTTACATTTACCTTAATTTACATTTTTGATGGAAAAGAGATAAATTTTATTTTAAAATATTCTATTCTTATTTTTACATTTACCTTCATTTACATTTTTGATAGAAATGTATTCAATTTGATACTCTGACTATAATTTCATGTTCTTTTTAATCCTTTAGATCATTATTGTCAATGGCACATAAATTATGTGTATATTTTGATATAATTACCTAACTAGAGATTTTTTCCTATCATGAAAGCACAAAAAACAGGTTTTATGGAATACATGATAATTCCTAAAATGGGACTTTATTTTATCGCTTATCCAGATATTTCTGGGCTATCAATAGCACATACATAATAATAATTAAATTCAGTTATCTTATTATTTTGCCAGTTTTTAATCATATAAAAACTATAGTTTTCCAATTTAAAAAAAATTGCCAAAATGAGGCTAGATTTGTTCATGTGGAGGAAGAAGATAAATTCTACTTTACAGCTTGATTTATAATTTTTAAACATTTAGGCCATTTGTACTCTAGCCCTGATCCCTGCATATTCGAAGCTTCTGCAGCACTTGACCTGGGACTCATCATCACCTCAAGAACCATCCCTTCATTTGCTTCTCATCTTTGCTTGATTATACTTAGCTTCTTGCACAAACAAGTATTCTCTACGGGGCAACTCCAGATTCATGTTCTCCCAAGGTTAGCCATCCAACAACAAAAAAAGGGTCTATTCCTATAGTCTACATATTCTTCTTGGAGTCAGGTTCTAATGGGCTCTGCTTAAATCCATGCCCACCCTTTATAGAACAATTGCTGTTGTCAGAGGGATTGACTCCTACAAATGGGCCAGACATGGGTCATGTGCCTAGCCTTGAGACTAGCGGTTAGGAATAGAGAACTCCAGGAGAACAACCCAAAAGTAGGAGTTCCCAAAAGAAAAGAGTGCTGGGCAAACAAAAACAAAACCCAAACAATATAATAGGCCTGTTATATCTGCCTATGTAGTACCCACAACTTTGTAGGGAAGTTGCCTCCCCTCTTGTGGCCAAAGCTGACTGGACCAGAGATCAGCCTCAGAGCAGCAGCCTGCAATATGTATTGCCTGGACATGAGGAAACAGATAAGCTCTGAGGTGACTCAGCACAGCTGACCAGTGGAGGCCCTTCACTAGGTGGCTACAGGCTAACCAATCAAACTTCCTCACTTGGAACTGTAAATGCCAGGCTGGCAAAAAAGGAAGGCCATTTCGCTCTCAGATTGAGATTGCCAACAACACTTAGCAATTTGTCCAGATTTCCACGAAGCTCCTCTGCATCCCCGGGCATAAACAGGACTCCACGTAGTAAACCTAGTTAGCTGAAGGAAAACCAGGACTGTTGTTTTCTCCTAAGAAAATTGCCTATATTGATCAGTACAATCTGATGTCCTGGGCATTTCTTTTTCTGCCTTTTAAAGGGAAAATGTTTTTGTTGCTGAATTTCACACAGCAAAAAATGAGCTACTCTTCTGGCAAAGGAACAATATGGCCAGCATAAAGCTTCTCTTGTTGGAAGGGATTTAAACACTTTGGTAGGTGGCCAGAGGAGATTTAACCACAAGACTTTCTGGGGGAGGAAGCCAAAGTAAAAGCTAAGCACAAAGAAATAGTACCCTGCTGGTAGTTGGGCTGGTGTCCTGGGTTCAAGTCCCTGCTGGAGCACTGTGAACAAGCTGCCTCTCTTCTCTTTCTTCTGGAAAACGAGGAATTTCAAAATCATTCATTCATTCTACAAAGCTGTGCAAGAGGGAAGTGTGGCTGAACAGTGAGTAAGGTAGAAAGTGCGAGACGAGGCCTGAGAGGTAACAGGGACCAGGTCATTAGAAACCTTGGACTAAGGCTTTATTTACCTTGTGTGAGAGAGGAAACTGAATTCGTTTCTTACGGCTGCTATAACAAATTACCATGAATGTATGGATCAAAACAACACAAATTTATTATCTTAGAGTTCTGGAGGTCAAAAGCCTGACTTCCAGCAGATCTCATTGGACTGAGATAAAGGTGTTGGCAGGGCTGTTTCTTTCTGGAAACTCTATGGGATAAACTTTTTTTTTTTCCCCATCTTTTCTAGCTTCTAGAGGCTGTCCGCATCCCTTGCTCCTAGCCCAATTCCATTTTCCAAGCCAGTAATGGTGGTTGAGTCTTTGTCATATCACATCACTTCGATTTCCCTTCTGCCTCCCTCTTTCACTTTGGAAAACTCTTGTGATTACATTCAGCACAACTGGATAATCCAGAATAATCTCCCTATTTGAAGGTCAGCTGGTTAGCAATCTTAATTTCAGCTACAACATGAATTCTCCTTTGCCATGTAACACAACATATAGGTTGTGTTACATCTTTGGGGAGGCCATTATTCTGCCAACACAGGAAGCACTGGTGCTTTTGAACATATTAGTGGCACAATCAGACTGGTACTTTACCATAGTCCCTCTGGCTCCAGTGTTTGCACAGACATTGAGGTGCCAAGGGCAGAAACAAACAGGTAGTTACGAGAACACTTCAATAATCCAGGCCCCAGATAATGATTGAACCAGGATGGCAAATGTATTAAGAAGTGGTTAGGTTCTGGGGCACTTGAGTGGGTCAGTTAGAAGCATCAGCTCTTGATTTCGGCTCAGGTTATGATCTCAGGGTCCTGAGATCCAGCCCTGTGTGGGGCTCTGTGCTCAGTGGCGAGTCTTCCACAGCTTCTCCCCGTCTCCCTCTGTCCTTACCCTTGCTCACACACACACTCTATTTCTAAAATAAATAAATATCTTTAAAAAAAAGAAGTGGTTAAGTTCCAAATATATTTTGAAGGTAGAACCAAGAGATTTTAACAGAGCACATGTAGATACAAAGGAAAGGTGTCGAGGACAACATAAGGTTTTTGCCTGAGCAACTGGAAGAACAGAGGTGCCATTAACTAAAATAGTGAGGACTGCCCAAGGAACTAGTGTAGAGTGAGCATCAGCTCAGTTTTACACACAGTGAGTTATCCACAGCCACGCCCAAGTGGAGGTATCTGCTAGGCTGTTGGACATATGGGTTTCCTAAAGGAGTTCAGTGGAGAGGTCCAGATTGAATCAATACATCTGGAAGCATAAGCATATGGATAATATTAAAATCCATGAGGCTGATTAAATCACCTAAGGAATGAATGTAAACAGAGAAGAGGCGAATGAGCCTGGGGGCCTCAGCAGTTACAATGATCTCCAGTCAATCTGGCTCTACTGGCAGATCTCAAGAATTTACCATCACTAAGCCTATTGGTGCTACTACCTGTTATTTTCTCCCACGGTTACCTTCTCCTGTTTTGCCAAAGGAGCACAGCCAACAGCTCCTATTTGCAAGGCAGGTTGGGAAATGTCATTTTTTCAAGTTGAACAATTTGCTGCTCTTGGATCTTCTGGATTTTTTAAAAAGTACTTATTTATGTAAGTAATCTCTGCACCCAATGTGGGGCTCAAACTCACAACCCCAAGATCAAGACTTGCATGCTCTTTGGACTGGATCAGCCAGGCACCCCTCAAATTCTTTGGAATGAAAGGCGGAATGAGTGGACCCTGGAGAGGCAGCAAGCAGTTTCTGCCACAAGCATCAGCATAAGGCAAGAACAGGGTGTTATAGGAGCATACAGCAGGGGGCCAAGCCTAGGCTAGGGCCAGAGAAAGTCTCCTAGAGAGGAATGTTAAAGTCTAGACGTGAAAGGTACTGGTGGCGCACAAAGAGAAGAGGGAGAGAGCTTCAGGTAGAAGAAGTAGCATGTGCAAAGGCCAAGAGATAAGAGAAAGAACAAGGCACAAGAACAAATCACAGAAAGGGTGGGAAGCCTGGGGCACAGCCATGAGCAGAGAGAGTGTTAGGGATGGTATGGCTAGATTGAGACAGGCTTGTGGGATTGCACTCAGGAATTAGCACTTCATCCAGAAGCCCATGGGGAGCTGTTGAAAGATTTTAAGCAGGGAGTAGCTTAATTTGGCATGGCTGCAGTGGTAAATGAAGTAAGATGAGTAAAGTTGAAGGTGGGTAGACCAATTAGGAGGCAGTGGCAGGAATTCAGGTGAGAGATGACAGTGGCCCAGACTGGAGAAGTGTCAGGTGATAGAAGTGGAATGGGTTAGAGAACAATTTAGTGGGGTATAAATGCTGATGAAGTCCTCATCTATCTAATAAGAATCTAATAATAGGCAATCTCTCCGTTCTCTGGGCCAGTGCCCTAGAGGAGTGACAGACCTCCAGTTTACTCCTGCATTACCTGTCCATTCCCGGAATCCACATCTCCTTACTCACTCAACTGTAAAACGTCATTTGCTTTTGAGTACTTCCCCATTCACTTAATTTCCAACCAAATTCCATTGACTCTTCGTCTAAAAATGTCTCTTAAATCCAATGTACTATGATGGCCTTAGTTTAGTCCCTGTTCAACTCTTACCTGGATTCAGGCAAAAGTTCCTCATAAGTCTTGCACTCTTTCAATATAAACCCCCTTGCAGTCTGTTACCAGTAATGTCTTAAAAAGGATTGCATTCATTCAACCATTCTTCTATTCCTCCTGCCCTCCCTCCATCCTATGAGCATGCTCTCTCATAGGTGCTTTGGGGGCTGAGGATACAGAGACCAAAAAAAAAAAAAAAAAAAAAAAATCCATGGTCTTTACTCTCAAAAGCTCACTAGTGGCCTTTGATTCCAAGCCAGTAACTCACAACATGGTAAGAAATGCTATTTCCATGCTGACCTCCAAGTGCACTGAGGGCCGTGGAGAAGCTCCTAACCAGATTTAGAGGAGGTCAGGAGGGAAGGGGGCATGGACAGTAAGAGAAAGCTTCCTGGTAGAGGTAATACTCTAGTTCAGTCTAAAAAGAGCCCAAGTTATTCAGGAAATGCGCAGGCAGACCAAAGGACGTGAAGGAAAAGCATTAATTCACCTGCCCATAAATATTTACTGAGTACCTACTATGTGCTAGGCAAGAATGACAAAACTAAGGGAATTAAGATCATTGTGCATTCAGGAGCCTGTAAATGGGATTCCATATGGTTAATGAGCAGAGCCAGGATTAGTATGACCTGAGTGAGGCACTTGCCTTGGGCACAAAATTTAAGGGGGTGTCAAAAGCCCAATCATCAAGATAAATAACATTTAATACAACATCTAAAAGTTAAAATTAATATGAAATCTATGATTAGCAAAATATCAAGATTTTAAATAAAGACAGCTTCTGATAGTGCCATGCCAAGAAATATTGGAGCTTAAGACGAAAGGAAAAATGTGAATCCCTATATATACATTTTTATGTCTTTTGTTTTTTAAGTAGGTTCTATGCCCAGCATGGAGCCCAACGCTGGGCTTGAAGTCACAACCATGAGATCAAGACCTGAGCTGAGATCAAGAGTCAGACACTTAACCAACTGAGCCACCCAGTTGCTCCCATTTTCACATATTTTTAGTGGCTAATTTATTCCAGAACATTAAACTAGTTGAAAATATATCAAAAGTTTGAAAGGTAGGTACATTGAAGTTCACATTAGGTCTAAATAATTTGTGCCCCAAATAGAGTTTATTATAATTTTACTTTCCTGGCTTTAATAGAACCAAATTTGTCGATAACATCTTCAAAATCACTTCTGAAGTAGTGAAAAAAAGAAGCTGAAGTGTAAGCAAAGGCCATATCACAAAAGCCATTGTTTGCCTTGCTAATGAGTCTGGATGGCATCCTAAAGGGATGCTGCCCTAAAATGAAAGGCTGTGGGTTAAACAGCTTGTCCAAATCTCTGCTCCTCTACTTATTAACCTAGTAAGCCTTGGTACATTATCTGCATTAAGCATCTGTTTTCTCACCCATAAATTGGAGATGATAGTACCTACCCCAAAGGGCAATTGAGAGAATGTAAATGCTTCTAAAGTACTTAGCACAATGCTTCCCAGTTATAATGTTCCTGATGTTTGAGATATATAATTATTAATATGGCTGTGGAGAGCCATTGGAGAAATTTTAGCAGCAAATGACAGGATCGGATTTGTCCTAGAAAAGATTACTCTAGCAACAATGTGTAGAATGGTTATAGGAGACACAATGGGCAGAGTGACTAGGTAGGATGTAATTGAAGAAGTCAAGTCGTTGCAAGTGAGAGGAAGAGGCCCTGAAATAGGCTCTAGTGATAGGGAGACAGAAGTGGAGACACATTTGAGATATACTGAGGAGTATAAAGAATGTGGGGGAGTAAGAAGGGCAAGCAAAGTTTGGACAGGTGGATGACTGGTAGGAAACACAGAGGATGAGCCAGCTTGAAAAGGCTGGTTGTAAGGTGAAACAATTAGATTACTGAATGTAATTTGACTGAATGTAACAGAAAATCCAGGGCCACTACAGTAGCTCTAACAAGTCATCAAGGATCCAGGTGTCTGTCTGCTTTGCCATCTTGAGCATATGGCTTCCATCATCAAACTTACCTCAAAGTCCAAAATAACTACTGGAGCTCCAAAAATCCTGATTTTATTTCAGACAGCTGGAAGAAGGACCAAAAGAGGAGAGCAAAATGGTATGGCTTACAGCTGGGTCAATTCCCTTTGAGACACTTCCAGAAGGTTCTAGACAATTCTTCACACAGATCAGAAGCCAGTCACGTGGATATAAGGATAATGGAGACTGGGGAATATGAATCTTTTATCTAGGTGCATTGCCATTTGTGATAAAATTAGAGTTCTCTTATTGAGAAAGAGTGGGAGAATAGCCAAGAGGCAGGCAACCAACAGGGTCTGTCAAAAGGGAGACGTTCAGTGTAGGTCAGGTTGAGTTGAAGATGTCTTCAGAATAGGCAGAAATGTAGCTGGAGAGGTGTGAGTTGAAGCCTCCAGAATCAGTCATTATCCAGGTAAAAGATCTGGAGTAAAAAAAGAAGGCCAGGTCAAGAATTGTGGAATCATTCAAAATTGTATGGGCTCATGGAGGAGGAGAAGCCTTAAAAATCAAACCCAAACAAACAAAAACAGAGAAAGGGAAGCACAGGAAGGATTAATTTCAGTATTGTTGAATCACTTGGGGTCCAAAATAATGTAGAGTTTTTAGAGATCAATCAACAACATTCTTCTTCTTCTTCTTCTTTTTTAAAGATTTTATTTATTTATTTATTCATGAGAGACACAGAGAGAGAGAAGAGGTACAGACACAGGCAGAGGGAGAAAGCAGGCTCCATGTAGCAAGCCCGACATGAGACTGGATCCTGGGGTCTCCAGGACCACACCCTAGGCCAAAGGCAGCACTAAACCACTGAGCCACCTGAGCTGCCCCACTCTTCTTCTTTACCTGAGTTCTGAGCCAACTGAAAATGAATATTGGCATCAAGTAGATACTGGCTAGGGTGATGGAGAAAAATGCCTGGTTGCTTTGAGGGTCCAAATGAGAACGAAGAGCATGAATGTATAGATGCAGAGGGGAGGAAGTAAATAGTTGAATTGGGTGAAGTTTTGCAGGTAGAGATAATGGAAGGAAAAGAGATAAGACCATGGCCTTGGCATGAAAATCTTTGGAGACTTTACAAAGACTATAAAACAGAATCTAAACTTGCCTTGACAAACTCTCCCTAATTCAGCTCAAGCCCACTTTACCTAATCTTACCTCCATCTCTCCTCCCTCCTCCCTACACCAAAGTTATTTATTTATTTATACCACCCTCTATTCATCCTGGTCACAATTTCTCTAAACTGCTGGATTTCCAACTTCTGGACTTTGGCCTCCTTCTGATTAAAATGCCCTTCTAGTCATCAAAGGCCAACAGAAATTCCATTCACCCCAAGAAGTTCCTCAACCTCCTCAGCCAGAATTAACTCTTTGCCCACTATGGGACTAGAATTGCCCACTTATGCTCTTTCTCAACCCTCTCCCCATCCTTGGCAAAGTTGCTCCATATACCAGCAACCAGAAGAGACAAGTTCCTTGAGCGTAAATGATTGGATTAGTAGAGCCCACCCTGGGTTTCTCTCCCAGCACTTGAAATTGAAATAGCAGGTCCCATTAGGCACCAAGAACACAGGACCCTCTAGATTTTGGTGCAGAGCTGGTGCCTTCTAAAGCTGTCTATTTGCTGAGGCCATGAGGCAGTAGGAACCTTAGGCACAGACTTGCAAAAAGGTGTAGCAACAAGATACTAGGTCAGGATGGGGCCAGAGGAAACAAGCGAGAGCAACAGCTCTCTCAGTCCTAGGTTTCTGAGAGCCCCAGCTGAATATCTTGCAGCTGAGTTCCTGGAAAGACCCCAGTATCTTTAACATGAATCCAACTTCAGTTAAGTGAGCTTGAAGCAGTTTGTGTTCCTTGCCATGTACTGTCCCTATCCCTGAACCAGCAAGACTCTGTTCTAACAGTACACTGGGTGCTATCTCTTAACATCAGTTATGTAGGTGTGTGTCTGCCACACCTTGGCAGCCCTGGAGGGCAGGGACTCTGTCCTATTCATTCCACATCCCCGAGCCTGGCACACACTGGATGCTGAAAAATACTCATTGAATTTGAATTCTCACAGTTCACAAAATGGTGCGATGTATCATTTGTTAGATTTGTTATCATTCTAAATTTTTCTGGGCTTTGCCCCATATTTTGTGATATTTGTGTCATTTTATATCATTTTTATCAAATTGGTTTTCATGCTACTCACAAACTCTCTATATTCACATGCTTTGGCTTTCTCGTCCTAGGTAGTGGTCGGGAGAAACGATTTAGACTTTAACAGCAAAAGTGGTCCATGCCTGTCTCTAGTTGGTGAGGATGCTAGTCTTTATAAGCATCCCATCTTGCATTATTCAACCGCCTTTACCCATGAAATAGATACTTCCCATGAAGGGTGTTGGGGCAGCTTAATTTCAATGATGTCATTTAAAACTCATTAAAAAGTCAGCAGGCAGGCTAAATGCAACTTCTTCCTTCGAAAACCTACTTAGAATCATAGATTTTCAGAGCTGGGGCCAAAGGTTTTTAGACTTTTGAGTTTCTATGAACTAGGATTGATTTTTTTTTTTTTTAAAAAAAAAGGTCGCTGAATTTATATTCTTCCAGGGAATGGAAGAATAATAAGCTTCTATAAACATAACATCACCTCCTGCAAGGCACAGGACAGCCCCTATAACAGAGAACCGTCTCACTCCAAATGGCAATAGTGCAGAGGTTAAGAAAACTTGGGTTGGCTGAATGACATAGTAAAAGGCAAAAGAAACAAAGGTCCCAAGTTGGTGAATGTTTGCAAGTAGCATTATGGAGTGGGTTGGCCAGGTGGGTTGTGATGAGGTCAGCCAGTCAGGGGCTGGACTCATTACCTGAGGCCTGAATGGGGCCAACACTTATAAGCATTTTGATTTTTTTTTTTTTTTAAGAAAGAGAGAGCATGAGAGTGAGCATACACAGTGGGGGGAGGGTCAGAGACAGAGGGAGAGAGAGATGCTTAAGCAGGCTCCACACCCAGTCCAGAGACCCCTGATCTCAGGATGCTGAGATATGACCTGAGCAGAAATCAAGAACTGGACGCTTAACAACTGAGTCACCTAGGCATCCCAGACATTTTGATAGTTTTAAAGGGAATAAGGCACATAAGATGTTTAACACTGTGCCTGGTACATAGTCAATTCTCTATAAATACTATTATTTACAATAATATTATAATTACTAAAATCATATGTGTATAATAAATGTCAGCCATTTTTAACACCAGGGAAATTTTTTTTTTTTTTTTTATCTTCCCAAAAGGTGTGCTGAGCTCCTTCATGGATTTGGAGTGACTAGTTTTGCTGGGGAAGGGAGTAAATCTGTATAATGGATTGAGAAGATTCAGGATTCCCAGAGGCAATCTGAGGAGTGAGGCAGGACGAAGGAGGAGAGGAGAGGAGAGAGGAGCCTGTGAGATGGAGTGCCACACTGTGGACTCACTCCCAGGAAGATCACCAACTTTCCTTGTGGAGGTGGCTAAGGAATACTTTAAGATGCTGGATGGGTCAATGTACACTTTGAGGATTTTGGATCTCAGTAATAGATAAGAACCACTACTTTTGTCCACCCCCACTTCCAGCTTCTCGGACATTTCTTAAAGTGGTGCATGAGTTATGGATCAGGTTTTCGGCTGAAATTGAGGAAGAGCCTACACTTCCCATTTGGATTGAAACTATGTAGGTCTAAGACAGCAGTCCTGAAGCAGAGGCCAGGAGCCCAAGGTGACCACGAGAAAAGAAGTTGCCAGAGTTCTCAGAAATCCTGACAGGACTTTGGGCTTCCATATATGTGGAATATGGGGTTTAAGTCTGGCTCCTCAGCAAGCACCTATCTTACAGGAGCCATTCTGGTCTCACACCTGGACTTGAGTAAGTTAAGACAGGCCTGGTTCCAAAGCTCTGTACTTGCTCCAGGTGGGTCAAAATGAGGCGGAACTCTGGTTTTTTGTTTTAGCATCACCCAGATTCGAGACAATCACTAGCTTGAAGATCTTCCAGGGCTAGAGAGAGGGGCCATGCCCTGACCCCTAGGGCCACCCAGAGCCGTCCTGACTTTAGAGTATGGAATATCTGACCCCTGTAGGACTAGGGGCAGAATTGCTGTGGTGTCAATGTGGCAGGAGCCACATAAGCATTTATGATGTAACAACCAAGCAGCCAGAGGACATGATGAGTAACACTGTTCTGGGCAACCTGGCTTCCTTAAAACTCTAGGGCTTCGGTCAACGTGCTACCCTGTGCAAAACTCCAAGTCCTTCCTGACCCTCCTCCCCAACTCCCCCTTTCTGTGCAGCAGGGAGGGAACCCGTAAACCCCCTTCCAACCCTAGCAATTTGGTTATCATGGTACAGATCAGTGACCAAGGGCTCCAGAGTTAGTTTTAGCCAAACCAGCCTCCCTGCGTGACCCTAGGCCAAGTTCCTTTGCCTCTCTGAGCCAGCGTTTACACCTGTGAAATGGGTGGGAGCTAACAATAACTTCTTCCATGGGCTAAACGTGGTAACACACACGGAGCTTAACACACGACAAGAGCTTGACAGTGAGCCACTCTTCATCATCTGATCCTCAGGCGAATTCATCATCACCATCCTCATCACCATCATCATCATCATCACCATCATCCCGGCTCATCCTGGCTCTTCTGCGTCCTTCTCATTTAAATCCCGAATCTTCACCTTGGTGGTAAAGTTCGTTTGCATCTTCCGCGTTTTTCTCCGTCCCTCCTTCCCAGGCCCACCCTTCGCAGACGCAGAGCGTCTGCTGGTTGGATTGACGGTCAGCGACGGCGGTGACTGAGGCAGTTCAGCCCCGTCTTGTTCCCGGGCTTGGGAAGTCTCGGAACAGCCAGCTCGGATCCGCTGCGGCGCTGCCCCCCGCAGGGAAAGCCGCGCCAGCCCGGGTGTCAGGGGCGCAAGTGGAAGCAGCACACTGCAGCAGAGGTAACAGGCAGGGACCGCGGCCAAAGGGGGAGGGGGGGCTGGGCGCCTCCGAGGGTAACGGGAGGACCGGGATCAAGAACGCGCCACGCCACCTCCGCCCGGCCTGCTTATGCTGCACCGGTGGCCCCAGTTATGTCCCCGGATCGCGCCCGCGGCTCCAGAAGTGACAGCCACGTGGACCACGCGGGAATGGAATGTTGGCGAGGGGGGCGGGGCTGGAAGGGCGCCCGGGAGGTGAAGAGGGACCCGCGTGCGCGCGCCCGGGCGCCGGCTGCCAGGCGACGACGTCGGGAGCGAGCACGCCCCCGACGTCACACGCCGCTCGTCCAATGACCGCGGGCCGGAGGGAGTGCCGCCCCGCCCCCTCCGCGCCGCCGCCGCCGCCGCGGCCGCCGCCGCCACAGCAGCCGCCTCCGGGAGCGTCTGAGGAGCCGCGCGGGCCGCCGCAGGCTCGGGCGCCGCCGCACCGCGCCTGCCGGAGCCGCCGGACGAGGCCCAGGGAGCCGCTCGCCCCGACCCCGCCGCCCGATGTCCTCAAGATGGAGGCAGCGGGGGCGGCGACGTGAAGAGCGCGGCGCTGTGGGCGCGGGAGCCGCGGCCGGGGCGGCCCGGGCGGAGGCGGCGCCGGGATGGGGCTGCTGCTCATGATTCTGGCGTCGGCCGTGCTGGGCTCCTTCCTCACGCTCCTCACCCAGTTCCTGCTGCTGTACCGCAGGCAGCCCGAGCCGCCGCCGGACGAGGCGGCCCGCGCGGGCGACGGCTTCCGCTACATCAAGCCGGTGCCGGGCCTGGCCCTGAGGGAGTACCTTTATGGCGGCGGCGGCGGCGGCGGCGGCGGCGGCGGGGCTGAGGAGCCCTCCGGCGGGCCCCCCGACGGCGGCGCGGCCCCGGCCCCGGCCCCTGCCCCCGCCCCGGGCCCCGAGACCCCCGCCCCGCCGACGCGGGAGACCTGCTACTTCCTCAACGCCACCATCCTGTTCCTGTTCCGGGAGCTGCGGGACACCGCGCTGGCCCGCCGCTGGGTCACCAAGAAGATCAAGGTGGAGTTCGAGGAGCTGCTGCAGACCAAGACGGCCGGGCGCCTGCTGGAGGGGCTGAGCCTGCGGGACGTGTTCCTGGGCGAGACCGTGCCCTTCATCAAGACCATACGGCTCCTCCGGCCCGTGGCGCCCTCGGCCGGCGGGGAGTCGGACGGCCCCGAGGGGGAGACGCTGCCCGCCACCTCCCCCGAGGAGCTGGCCTTCGAGGCGGAGGTGGAGTACAGCGGGGGCTTCCACCTGGCCATCGACGTGGACCTGGTCTTCGGCAAGTCCGCCTACCTGTTCGTCAAGCTGTCCCGGGTGGTGGGCAGGCTGCGCTTCGTCTTCACCCGCGTGCCCTTCACCCACTGGTTCTTCTCCTTCGTGGAGGACCCGCTCATCGACTTCGAGGTGCGCTCCCAGTTCGAAGGGCGGCCGATGCCCCAGCTCACCTCCATCATCGTCAACCAGCTCAAGAAAATCATCAAGCGCAAGCACACTCTCCCGAGTTACAAGATCAGGTGAGAGGGAGGGAGGGAAGGAGAGAGGTGGGGGTGTAGGGGGGTGTGTGGGGAAGATCCCCCCGCAGGCGCGGGGGCCTAAGCTGCGGGGAATCCGGGCCTGGGCGGGATGCTGCTGCCTGCGTGGAATGGGAAGGGCAGAGGCTCCTTCCCAGCCCCTGCTTTTCCAGGGATCTCCCTCCCCAACCCTTGGCTGGACAGCACCCTGGAGGAAGGCAGGAAGTGCACACACGTCTCTGCTTCCAGAGGGCATCGGCGTGAGCCAGAAGCCTCCTCGCGTGTTGGTGGGCACGCAGGGTGCTGCCATCGTGGCTAGGAGCAGCATGTTGAAAATGGCAGGGCAGTCAGTCACCCTCCCTGATCCCCCAGGTGTAGGCTTCGGGGACCGGTGAGGAACTGTTTCCCTACGCGCTTGCTGCATCGAGGGCAGTTTTGCAGCATCACCTTGACCACGTTGAGAAATTGTTCCTGGACAGGAAGCACAAGGCATGAGAAAGAAGCGTGCCGACAGCCCGAGGCTGGTCTGTTTTGCAACTGCCAGCCACTTTTGTAATGGCGCTTTGGCAACTTTAAGGGCAGAAGCGTAATATGTGTTGTAGAGGAATAAATACACTCCCACGGCACATTGGAAGCCCGTTGGGAGCCTATACATACTGTAGTTCTCTGTAGATTTTGTGTTAAGGTCATGTCTTCCTTTGGGGTAGGTTCTGTAGCCCAGACCTAGACTTTGCTCTTCCTGTGTCAACTATGGCTCTAAGTTTCCCACGCAGTACCTGAGATCATCCTGCAGATGGGATTTTAATGATAGGGAGTGATTTTAACCTTTCAAAGCTTTCCTGTATGTGGTGGCTTAATTTTGTGTAGTATGCTTTTTTTTGATTAATGGACGGGGTTTTTTTGTTTTGTTTTGTTTTGTTTTCTAATGCCATAGAAGAAATGGAAGGCGAAAGGAAGTTTTGTAGGGATGGGGGGCTTCACCTACTTTGGCCTGACTTGTTGGAGTGGAAAGGGTCACACATGGCTATAATCAGCTGATTTGTTTAATGTCACTTTCTGTCCTCTAAATTTCTGTTCATTAAAATGTTTGACTCTTGGATTTTGTCCTTCCTTATAAAACGGTGTCAGTCTGGTATTTGCCTTACCAGTGCCTTTGAGTTGCATATTTCTAGATCACTAATTTTCTACCAAAGTGTCCAGCGAACCAGTAATCCAGGTAATCCAGAGATATTTTGTTTGGGTGTTGTTGGATTATTGATTTGTGTATGTGGCAGATATGCCTTACTAATTATGTTTTATTTAAGGGAATAGCATAGAGTGACAGCTTTAAACTGTTGGGTGGCAGGAGAAATTTACTTCATAATGGGTATGTTTCCATAGATTTGCAGAAGGTGGTGAACCGTTTGTTGTTCACTGTGTTTGATTTCCTATTCTGTGAAGTAGAACATACTTTATGAAATCTACTCTTTAAGTTTTTTTTTTTTTAACTTTTATTTATTTATGATAGTCACACACACACAGAGAGAGAGAGAGAGAGAAAGAGAGAGAGAGAGAGAGAGAGGCAGAGACATAGGCAGAGGGAGAAGCAGGCTCCATGCACCGGGAGCCGGACATGGGATTCGATCCTGGGTCTCCAGGATCTCGCCCTGGGCTAAAGGCAGGCGCTAAACCACTGCGCCACCCAGGGATCCCAACTCTTTAAGTTTTGGAATGAAAGTGACTAAATTCTAGTGTTTAACCAGTGACATGTTTATTTATAGCAGTGTGTTGCTAAGAAAGTAATGAGAAAAAGTTACAGATTTTGGTATTCTATCTCAGCTTCAATTCTGATGTTTTCAGAGTAACTTTCAGATAATAAAATTTGACTAAGTTATTATTTGAGGGTTGCTTGCAGAATAGCTAGTGGCAATGAGGTTGGATATCATTTTGACAGTTTTTTGTTTTTTAATGTAGACTTGGAATTCAGTTAAATCTGAAGGAAATTATGAATAGCAGTAATGGCAGCATTAGTAGCTTTTATTGCTTTGAAGGACCTTTATCATCCATATCATTGAATAGCATCACTGTTTAAAGTACAGCAAAATTGCTCTCCTTCACTGTATCCAAAGGGATTTTTTTAAACAAAGCACGTGTTTGATTATGTATGATAATTCAAATTTTAAACTTTGCACATTATGTGATCGCCTCCAGAAATATACACATTTTTATTTGTACTCTTTATATGAGAAGGCATTTCAGTGGTCAATCAGTAAATACTAACAGAACTTATCACTCAGTCTGCAAATGTTTGTTGTACATGGGCTATGTGCTTATCATTGTTTGTTGGTGCTTCAGTACTGAACAGCTTCAAACATTGTAGATCTTAAAGTTTAATGAGAACTGAATTAGCAATACTTAATATGATTTAGCTAGAACACGATTGATGGAGAGTTGAAGTAAGTAGGCAGCTGATTGTAGTTTTGTAAATAATAGAAATGTGAGGATGAAACAGGCAGCTCCAGAAGTGTAGAGTTCTCTTGTCTACGTAGCTCTCATGCCAGAATATCTTAAACTACTGATGTTGTTGAGCGGATTCAGATTTCAGTGAAAAGAATGAAGTAAAATATATTTAAGAGGTATCACGATTCTCATAGTGAGAATTAGAGTACCTAGTGTTTACCCTTTTATATAGATGAGGGAGTAGTAAAAAAAACTTGCTTAAAGTCACACAACTTTTTTTTTTTTTAAGATTTATTTATTTATTTATGATAGAGAGAGAAAGAGAGAGAGAGACAGAAACACAGGAGGAGGGAGAAGCAGGCTCCATGCCGGGAGCCCGATGTGGGACTCGATCTCGGGACTCCAGGATCGCGCCCTTGTCCAAAGGCAGGCGCTAAACCGCTCAGCCACCCAGGGATCCCCACACAACTGTTATGTAGTGAAATCCAGCCCTGATAAAGCCAGAGCTGCCTTTTTTTCTTCAACTCGGTCACCTTATTCTTAAAGTTTTGGTTTTTTGTTTAAGTATGCTATCAATATGACATATATATGGCGATATCGTTACAAAAATCAACTGAGAACTCTGAGAAAAGTGTTAACTAAAGATTTTTTTTTTTCTTAAATTGAAAATTTTGAGAGTGGGTCCTTTAAAGGTGAAGTCTTTGGGTGCTGCCCCACATTGTATTTCTTTTTTAATCCAGCAGATTTTGTTTCCAAATAGAAGGTCTGCTAGTTTATCCTTTTTAGCCATCTAATCTACTTAGAGCTAAAGCAGTAAAGAAAATTGTATTGAGTCTTAGGATCCTTTGGCTCTTTAATTATTATATAACAGAAATACCTTGCCAATTAACATTGTTGTCACTTCTCCCCATCCTTTATTTGTTTTTCCATTTCATGTTGCTAAAGTGAAGGTGGCTTGTCAGGAATGCCAGTTCCTGATGTCTCAAGCTAGAGATTTGAAGTTCACGTGGTTGCTTTCTAAGGATTGCCATTATTAACACTTCATTTTACCCAATTAACACAGTTTATAAAACATAATATTTTCAAAAAATGAGTTATAATATGTATACGTTTTTTACATATTCTAGTTTTACTAATATTAATTCTAAGTTCATCTCCCTCAAATGTTGTTTTGAATATTTTTCCTAAAATGTATGCCTTAAAACAGTAAATTAAAGGGGCACCTTTCATGAGTAGCTCAGTCCATTAAATGTGTGCCTTAGGCTAGGGTATGATCCCAGGACCCTGGGATCCAGCCCTGCATTAGGTTTCCTGCTCAATGGGGAGTCTGCTTTTCCCTCTCCCTCTGCCTACAGCTTCCCCTGCTTGTTCTCCATCTCTTTCTCTCTCTCTGTCAAATAATAAAATCTTAAAAAAAGAATAAAATAGTTAATTAAAGTACTAGTATTTGGGGAGGGGTGCCAAGTATTTTTTTTAATTAACCCCAAAATTAGTCTTCAGGAGAGAAAGATTACCACTAAGATTTTTAACTACATGGAGAATCCATCTTCAACGTGAAATCTGAGTAATAATCTGGGGAGTTTAGAATTTGAAAGTTAAATACTTGAGATTCTTACTGGCTTCTTTTCCTAGACTATTACTGCTGTATTTTAGCAGTAGTTACATACTAAAAGGCCAAATTCTGTTTGTAGGTACTTTTTATTCAGCCTCACGGTATTTTTTTTAATTGCCAATATTTAAAAATGGAAGATTTTGCATGATTTGGATTTCTGACTTCTCTTAGGAAACATTGGAAGATCTTGTTGCACCAGGCCTGCATTTCTCACAGCAATAACAGGATGGAGAGATGGATCTGGTAGCAGCTGCAGGAAGTTCTTATGCATAGATTATAGTCCCCCTACTTGCTAATGGTCCTTGTCTGGCCTGTCATCATATGAATTTGAGATCCTTCCTAAACAAGGAGTAATACTCTTGCTAATCAGTGAAAATGGGGAGAGTTAATAGCTGGATAGTAAAGGGTGATAATTACTATCCTTCTTTAAACATTATTATCTTTCAAGGGACTTTCATTGACCAATTTTATTTTGTAAAAGATGTCATAATGTTGAATTAAAAAAATCATTCTACCAGAATTTTTTAAAAAATCCCTTGAAACACTTTCCATTCTCTGCAGTACAATGATAGTAAGTACATAGTAGCTGCTTTTCACTGGAGTGTGGTGGGTTTTTGCTTGAGTGTGAAGTGGGTCATTAACTATAAGCATATACTTCTCTGATCTACAAATAACATGAAGTAGCTTCTGAATAGAACTATTTTTGTAATAACTGTTCTGTCCTTTTACTCCTGAAAAGAATTCTGCTATATACATTTGTGGAAATTCTTCACATATTCCTACTGACTAGAGATCAGGGAGGACCACTGTTCCACCAAAGGCAAGAACTGCGCAGCATTTACTTAAGTAGAGTTTTTTGGCATATTTTTATTTACCTGTATCTTCTCTAAGTATACCATAAATTTTAGAGAACTAAATTAGACTTGGTCTGGAAAGTCTCTTACTCTATAATGTGGTTTGTAATTGAATTATTTTTTCTTTGTCTTCTGAGATGAGAAGAAAAACATTTACTCTTCCCGTTAATTACAGCTTTTTCATTTTACTGACTATTCAGGGTAAAGATGTTTTTTTAAAGATTTATTTATTAGAGCGAGTACACGAGTGGGGGGAGGGGGTGGGGGAGCGCAGAATCTCAAGCAGACCCAGCAGTGAGTGCAAGCCTAACGCAGGGCTTGGTTTTGTGAACCTGAGATCATGACCTGAGTCAAAACCAAGAGCTGGATGCTTAACTGACTGCACCATCCAGACACCTGATAAAGATGGTTTGAGTAATCGTGTCTTAAAAACTTTCAAAGTAAATTTACTGAAAGCTGACAAAATGATTTGTAAAGTGTCATGTATTTATTCACTTACTCTTTCATATACTTTATATGGACAACTTTTAAAAGGTGTCTCAGGCTGGAGAATACTTTACGGTAGCTTGTGAAATTCCCTAGTATTTGTAGGAGTTGTAGTTTTACTTACTAAGGATAGTAGGAAATAGAATCTTCGATACTTTGGGAGAGTATGGATAAGGACATTATTGTATCATTGTAGCTGTTCTAGAGTAATGATGTAGTTAGTAATAGCTAATTTTTTATTTGTTGTGCTTTCGCTTTTTCTTCTGTTCAGGTGAATATAGAAATAGAATTGAAAGATCATTGTCTTAGATAAATAAAATCAGTTTTTAAATACTTATTTTCAGTAACAGTTTCCTAAAGACTACCATACCTAGTGCTGTGGTGAGTATGTAAAAGGTAAAAATGATTAGTCTTCGGGAGAGAAAGAGTAGTTCATCTTTCTGGAGAAAACAGAACAATTGAATCTCATTATAATGACATCTTGGATATATTTGAGACCTTCCATTTTGTGAGGAATAGGAAGAGGATAGATCAGTATCTCTGCTGATGACTTTGTGTTGTATAATATTTTGTGACCTAAGGTCCTTGGTTCAATGAAGTATACAGCCATTAATGCTGGTTTTACTTTTTGCAAGTTGGATTTTCTTAAGATTTTTTGAATTATTGTGATTTGGGCTTTATAACATGTTAAATGGAAAATAATATATTGATAAATTAAATCTTCGCTCTAGAAATTTGACTCCTACATTAAATGGAAAGAAGTAATTATGAGGAAGAAGACTGTAACATGACTAACATGCATGTATGCTAGCTGTCCAGGAAAACTCGTTAGTTCCTGGCAATAGCTGAAGCAGATCATTATAAAGTAGATTGTATAAGAGTAGCATACCTGCTGATCGAACACTTAATATTGACTTATAAATATTACTAATCTATCATATGAGGCAGAGGCAAGGATAATAAAATCAGTTTGCTAACTATATGCCAGGCACTGTGTGGGAAGTTCTAAACACTTGCTGCTTCAGTAGTTAAAACTACTGTGTGGGAGAGTTTAATGTCTCATTTTTACAGATGTGGAAACTTCAGACTTAGAGGGAGCTACTGACTTTCTCAAAAAAAGAGTCTGGATTCCCAAACTCAGGCTGTGTTATTTCTGTAGAGGGCTAAACCAGCTGTTACTCTAAAACAAGCTGGTGTTTGGCCCTTGAGTTAAAAATGGTTTTTACATTTTTAAACTTTACATTTAAAGTTGCTTGAAGAAGAAGAATATGAGACATCATATACACCCACAGATTCTAAAATATTTACTATCTGGTTCTTAATTAAAAAAATTGCTCTAAACGTTTAAACAAAACCCCTAAAAAACAAGACAAAAACTATGCTTAAATGCCTACAAAAACAGAGCAGATGTACATGCATGTTGAAAGGTATCTTTAAGCCTTTTTTTGAGGGTTTCATCTTTTTTGATTTTGGAAAGCTAATGAGAACTTTGGCTCTCTGCAGAAAAATGCGTAAACAAATTTTCATGAAATTTATGGTCCCATCAAAACCTGTCTAGGATGCTTAGACTCCAGGTTGAGCAGTAAGCAAGACCGAGGGATACAACTTTGTTGCCATAAGTATAACTAAAATTAAAGTGGTTAATTATTAAGCACTTTAATAATTTTGTTGGCCTTCTTAGAAGGTATATAGGACTTATATGGCTCAGGTATTTCAAAAATCTGTATCCAAGGCAGTGTAACCAGTCTCTCTCTTCTTTTCCCTCTTAGTAAGATTGCCGATAGCAGAGTGAGGCTTTTTGAATCACTTGTTCAGTAAGAATATCTGAAATTAAAAAAAAAATATATCTGAAATTTAAAGTTAGAGTTTCTATCACTCAATACCATGTTTAGAAGTTAAATATTGACCTAACATTCCTTCCTATCAGATTCTCCATTTTCTTAGAACACTGTCACCAGGAAACAAGTGCTATTAAATCCTTTTGTTCCCTTTCTAGAGTCATAGGACCTGCCGACACTTTTGGCATGGCATTGGAGCACATCATACTTCACTAGAAAGTCATAAACAACCACCTAGTTATTAGTAGAAGGTTTACAAAAGTTTGGTTTGAAAATGTGTCTTGCCAAATTGCTAAGACTTACGTAAAACCACATACTTACTATACTTCCACCAAGGAAAAATGGAGGAATAGTTGTTAATTATTTATCTTCAGATTGAGTAGAACTGCAGGTGCTAAGTAGAGACTGTCACTACTTATTGGAATTATTTTATTCTGTTGGGTTGAGGCTCTAGAGAAGTACTTAAATTATCTTTTCCAGTCGATAGAGCTTTGGGGTAATATGTACCTGACTTCAGCACTCTCTCAAACGAGAGCCCTTGAACAAGAGGCCTTATCTTCCCTAGTCTCAATTTCCATATCTGTAAAATGGAAATGGAAGTAATATCTATCCAATTATAGATATTAAATATCACATGTCATATCTACTGAATAAACACGTAACTTCCCTTTAGTAACTAATTGAATATACACATTTATTGATTAACCTACATCTGTCGGACATTATATTCGAGATATGTCAGACCTTTGCTAGGTGACACATTAAACTTGTTTCCCTTTTCAAAGGAATAAGCTCATTGTAAAAATTCAAACAAAATATGAAATATCAAAGTGAAAAACCTCCTGCAATATCCTAAAATGGTTAAATTTGGGGACTATTCTTCCATACTTTTTCCTAAATGTATTCTAATTTATTATTAATTAATAAAAACAGAATCACCCCACTCTTAACATTTTGCTTTTTTCTTTTTTAAGCTATACCTCAGCTTTCCTAAATATTCCTACTTCATTTGTTTTAATAGGTTCTTAGAATTACATTGATCAGAATTACTATAAGCAATTCCTTATTGATTTTTTCATTTTTCTAACTAATATAAATAATGATACCATGAACATCCTGCTACCTATATCTTTGTAGATCTTAGTGGGGTTTTTTTCTGATGTTTCTTCAGGTTTTTTGTTGTTGTTGTTGTTGTTGTTGTTGTTAGCCATAACTTTTGCAAATGCTCAGACAGTATTTAGGAACACAAGTTGAAAATGTACTCCTCTCCCTTTTAATTTCATCCTCCAATGTATCCAGTGTTAAGTTTGAAGTGTATACCTAACTATACTCAGACACATATTCAAACCTCTTGCATTCTGGGGAGGTTCCTCTCTCCCCTTTTCTTCCTCTCCCATCTATCTTCCCCTCCCTTTTTCCTTAACAATAAAATGGGGGAGTATATATAAATGTGACCCTGCAAATTGGTTTGTAAGTATAGCATGGCTGTCCCTCTAGGCGGTACATATGGATCTAACTCCTTCACCACTTTACTTCACTTCTGACCATGTCTCCAGCTCTGACCTTATCTTCTATAACTCTTCCTTTCACTTAGTCTGTTCGGACCTCCTGGCTCTTCTCACACTCCAACCATGCGCCCATCACAAGGACTTTCCTAGTCTTTAGGAATGTTTTTCCCACAGATAGCCAGAGAGCTCACACCATCATTTTTCACATCCCTGCTGAAATACCATCTTTTGACTATTTTGTATGAAAAAGCACATTAGTCCTTTAAATGCCAGAACATTTTCTTGGTACAAACTTCTTATGACATATATATGCATTTGTGTGTGTGTCTGTGTGTGTGTGTCGGCCTGATAGATAGAAACTGCCCAAATCCTGAGTGTATGCTTGATAAATTTTCACAAAGTGAACTCAGCTATGTAACTGAAGTGCTGGAATTTTGAATTCAGTCTAAAGAACTCTGTATTTGAATTTCATAACCAGATGTAAATAAGAACATATATTAACTTTTTTTTAATGGTGGAGGTCATTATTATAAATACAGTTTGCTGCTGTGTAACCTAATTCTGATTATAAAATTAGTTTTAAAGAGGATTGCCTCCTCTCTTTGCGCACACACACACACATACACACATACATTGTGCTGATTGAAGTCTCCAGCAGTTCACAGTGCTGAGGTAAGGTCAGCTCTCCTCTCATTTCCATAAAAACAAAACGCAAATGTGTTTGCAACCTTCTCTGACACTTCAGAAGCTGTGGCTTTTAATTTCACATTCTTAGAAAAGGTCACTATAGAGAAACGGTAGATGATCCTTTCCTTGGACTGATACAGAATAACAGTAAAACTAATTTTCACTGGTCTGGTGCATAATTACCAATTTTCATGAAACCAGCAGAACGCTTTAGTACATATATTTCTTTTTTCTCTGGTCAACACATTGAGTATTTATGCCCATGAATTCTTCACGTACTTTTGGGAGAATGGAGGTGATGATATGGTGGTTGGAGTACTGAGATGTCTGTGTTTTGGTTTGCATAGCTTTGAGAAAAGAGCTAGAAAATGTACCACTGCACAGCATAATTAGTTCTTGTTGGTGTGTACTTAAAAACAAGAATACTGTGGGGATGGGTGGGTAGCTTAGTTGGTTAACCCATCTGACTCTGAATCTCAGCTCAGGTCTTGATCTCAGGGTCCTGACTCTAAGCCCCGTTTTACTGAAAAAACAAACAGACAAGAATACTATGATTAGCACAGTAAAAATGTTTTGGTTGGGTTTTTTCCTATGTATTAAGTACCTGTATACTTGGTTCATTGGTAAGGTACATGCCAGTTAAACAGGTATCTGTGACCTCTGTATGTTTAGAAACAGTGTTTCTTATAGGATCCACTCCCATATTCTACCTTGTATAATCTGCAATTATAAGCAACTATTGTTTTTTACTGTAAAATCTTTAATAATGATGAAGACATATTTGTATTTAGTAGCTGGCTATAAAAATCTGTATTTTAAAAAATAACTATGTTCTGTTTTTAAATACAGCCATTTCATTTAGACATCAATATCTACTAAGTAGCGCATCTAATGTTTGTGTTGTATGCTTATTGTCCTCTTCACACAATAGTCTTTCATGTAAACTGGATTATACTCCTCCTCATTACTAAGGATGATTGTGGTTGCTGATTGTATAGCCTTGCTACCTTAGTTTTTGATCAAGCAAGTAAAAAAGTTCTGTGGCTGAAGTAAGAGACTATTTTATTATAGCTAATTTCACTGTATGGTAATCATTTTTATAATGTACTGAAAACCTCATTTTGTTCTTTATAATATTCTGTAAGATTTAGGACAGGTGATGTCTGGTCTGTTTTAATATTTGGAAAGTCATTAGTTCTCAACATTTAACTTTGGGTTTTAAATGGGACTAAAGTGCAAACTTTTGACATGGAAGAATTTAAATGCTTGTAGCAAACAACATGTGCTTCATTTTCTAATACTGGAGTGGTAGATAGTACAGATTGAATTTAGTTCAGGTGTTTTGAAATTAGTCAAGTGTAAGGAAAAAATTTCCGAGAGTCTTAGTCTGTAATAAAGCCCACAAATACAATTTATCTAAATTAGAGGCCTTTTTTTTTTTTTTTAGTAAATAGTTTATTTAAAATATTTGAATAAATTATTCAAAATGTTTGGAATTTTTAGTGCTCTAGATTTAGGATTTGGAATTGTTATTCTGAGAATCATCCCAGTCAACAAGCATTTATTAGACCAGACTCTGGTAATAATTGTTGGAGTCTTGGGGATAATCTGTGCTCTTAAGGTTTCTCTCTTGAAAGTAACTCCGCCTCTTTGTCCTGAAACAATAGGATTAGATGACTGGGAATTTCTGTTTTACTTCTGGAATTACTGTTGATTTGTTGATTTAATGTATCTTTAGGGAAGTCCTGCAACTTGTTATTTTTAAAACTGAGTGAAATAAAAATTAAGGTTTTAAAAATTCTTCGAAAAGAGAATTATGTAATTATGAGGTAGCATTGTTATTCACCTGTTATTTTTGCGGAGGTCTCATGTAAGGACTTCTCTTAAATATGCAGGTGCAAATCATCTTAAAAATAATAAGTAAAAATTTAATAAGTTCCAACTTTAGGTAAGAGAAACAGAGATACAGATAATATTAAAGCCATTTATGTTTCAGAATATACTTTACTACTTTTATTTGGATGGTGGAAAAATTAGGAGAAAGCTAGACAGTTATAATCTTAAAGTATTGACTTTCTCCTCATTTCTCTTGTTCAGAAAATTTGCTGTTCCTTTGTGTCTTGAATGGAGTTTTGTCTTGAATACATCTAACAGGCTTAATATCAGACATCTGTATTATATACTTCACTGCTTATGTCTTTACCATAGTAGGGAAGTGATAATTTTGCTTTAAGATGTTTTCTCTTTCCCCAGCCACTAGACTTAAGTATAATAGATTTAAGAGATTGTTTACTCCATAAGTGTTTGTTTGCATCTATACACTGTAAAGAGAATTAGTGCTAAGAGGGAATAAATAAAACAGCTCTTCCTTTGAGATTTTTTATTTTTTAAATCTAGCACTGAGAAACAATTTACTTTTTTTTTTTAATATACTTATTTGAGAATGCATGAGCAAGAGGGAGAGAGAGGGAGAAGCAGACTCCCCACTGAGCAGAGAGCCCAACTCAGGGCTGGAGCCCCAGACCCTGGGATCATGACCTGAGCCAAAGCCAGGTGACCTACAGAGTCACCCAGGTACCCTGAAACAGTGTACTTAGAGTAGGATAATGGGTTAGAACTTAGAATTTAAGAATTGCCATGATACTCTTAACCTTCTTACTCGAGTGGTTTTCATAGTGTGGTTTGGGTACCACTTTGGATCTCCAACACCCTTACAGGAGTCCACCATTTCAAAACCATTCTAACCATTCTCATAATTATACCAAAATGCTATGTGCCTTTTTCAGTCTCACTCTTTCACAAGTGTACAGTGGTATTTTCTAGGAATTACATGATGTGTGGTGACATCTCATCACCCTGACAGTTAATGGATTGTGAGCTTTATATATTCTTGTGTTTAAAAGTGTTATTTTTAAAAATATTTTATTTATTTACTTGAGAGAGAGAGGATTGAAAGGGACGGTTGGTTGGGGGGTAGAGGGCGAGGGAAAAGAGAAGCAGCCTCCCTGATGAGCAGAAAACCTGACACGGGGCTCTGGGATCATAAGTCCCAGGATCATGAGCCAAAGGCAGATGCTTAACCAATTAAGCCACCAAGGCACCCCTAAAAGTGTTATTTTTAATTTCTAATGTGGTAAATGTATCTATAAACCACATCAACAATGGGTCTTTGGATTCCTTAATTTTCAGAAATATGTAGGGGTCCTGTGAACAAAATATTTGAGAACTGCTGATCTAATCTCGTTTATTTTCACCATATGGAAAGGAGGTACCCCCGTTGCCTCACTTTCTGAGTCAGCTTTAGTGAATGTTACACGCATACATTATTCAGTTGATTTATAGTATTTACATCTTGGTGTTTGTTGTAAGGAGGATAGGTTTGAGTGGATTTGCTGCAGATATGATTATGAAAACCACTTGAACTTCCTCATCCTTAGTTTCTTCATATCTAAGTAAGACTTACAATACCATTGTTATGAGAATCAAGGATATGTGTGAAAGTATTATATCATTTGCAGATGTGCTAGAAATCAATAAAGTAATAATTGTTCTATTCTCTTATTCAAAGGTATGTGTTGGAGCTGGTAGAGAGGAGGAGGAATTTGGATTTGAGGACAGTTCTCATGGTTCTTGCCTTCCCCCTCCCCGCCCCCCCAGCTTTGTGGAAGCTGAGAATTTCAATTTTATTGATGCTAGGCTTTCGTCAGAGACCCCCACATGTGAGTTGTGATGAACATAAAAAGACATGGTCGAGGGTTACTTGGTTCCCTGAGTGTTCATCTCATTTGATACTGTATCTCTGGTGCATAGGATATCAGTTAACAGTGACTCAAAGGTGAGTTCTATTATGAGGGACCTGCAGCCTCTGTGATCACTCTTTTGTTTGGTGTATACAGTGTATATATAAAACCAAGTCAGAATATTGTAAAGCATTTTAGATCTTGATTCTTTTATGCAGAATTAGGATATTGAATAAAAGTGAATATTTCATATTTAGTAGTGGGCATGTAGGTGATGGGGGAGAAGTTTTTATAATGGTGTTTGTTGTTCTTATTCTTACTAGTTTCATAACTATTCATGGATACTTTTTTTCTCCTTACGAGTAGAGGAATTAAAATCATTTTCCCAAGTATAGACTCTGTTAGCATGGTACACACCCAGGAACTCATAAATAGAACAATTCTCCATAGGTTTCCATAAGTCAGTGGCTTCATATAATCAGTTTTAATACATGCTTTAGTTATAAAGCTTAGTGATGCAGAGGTAGAAAAGCAACACCTAAGGTAGGGAGGCATACTGATTATTATTATTTTCCCTGCAACTGCAAGTTGATATACTCACAAAAAACACTATTTTTAAAAAATCAGTCAGTGTAGTGACTGAAATCATGGTCACATGGAATCTAAAATCCAAGAAAGACCAAAAGCTATGACCTTGAACATCATACTTGGTGAATACTGACTCCTTTAGTGGTTGTTTGTGGAGGGGAAGGACTTTGCTCTGTAGTATGTCTCTAGGAGACCAGCCTTAAAATAATAATAGAAAGTTTTGGGAAATAACTTCTAGAGCACTTCCTTGTGCCTAATGCTTTATGTGAACCTTGTCATGTAATCCTTACGATAACCCTATAAGATACGTAATATTAATTATCTTTTACAGATGAAGAACTGTGGTTCTCAGAGTTGAAGTAGTTTGTCAGATCTTCAAGCTAGCAGATGTAAGAACCGAAATTCAAAACCAAGCACTGACTCTAAAACTTGTGTACTTATACTGCTTTAAATTGCTTTGTCAAAAAGAAGCTGCGTGAGGCATGCTCAGTGCTTTTTATTATTTCATGTAATTATCATCCTCCTTTTTCATGAGGAAACTGAGGCTTAAAGTCAGAGTATGCCCAAGGTTATGTTACTAGAAAGTGGCAGAACAGGATTCCAAGCGAAGCTCCTCAAGCTTCAGGGTCTGCTCTTACCCTGTTCTCTAATAGCTGTCATGTATGTTTGTTTTCTTCAGGCAACTCACAGTTTATTGGGAGGAGGGGATGGAGTGAGGGAGAGCTAGAAACATGTAAACAGGATGATCAGTTCATAATAGAAGTGTGTGTAAAGTGCTTTTAGAATACAGGTAAGGAAGCAGTACCAAGTGGAGAGGGGCACTTTACAGAGAGGAGGTGACTTTGAAGTAGAATTTGAAGGGTGGAAAGGAGCTTACCATGTGGGACTAGTTATGGAATCACAGTGGTTAGCAGACAGTCTCTCAGGAAAAGTAATATGGCAGTACTAACCTTGGTAAGCATGGAGGAGTTTGGTGCATGAATTGTCTCTTAAATGTAGTATCAATCAAGTTATCCAAGTAAAATAGAAAATTTACAATTTAGGTTCGTGGTTTACTAATATAGAAAATTAAGAGTATTTTGAACCACTCGTGCTTTGTTTTCTCTCTTGCTTGTATGTAGTTATACATTAGTGTGCCATGCTTTGTATAATAATGTGTGCCAGAAAAGTTATGGCCAGTTGAGGTTTTGTAATGATACTTAAATGCAGCAGGGAACTCACCATTTAAAGGAATACTAAGGTACCTCTGAAGAATGATAAATGAAAAAACAGCTTGAAATGATTACCCCTCCTTTATCTAGTTTATGTATTTGGTTTGGAAGAATTTGGAGCACACTTAGATTTAGATTTTCTAGTTCCTAATGTGAGAGAGCCAAGACTGTCAGCCTGAAAGGCAAAAACCACACAGAACTCCAATTGCTTCTTCTACTCTCTTTCTTAGGCAGGATGTAGTGTTGTTTGTATTCCTCAGCCTGAAATAAAACTAAAGTTTCTGCATGTCTAACTTTGGTCTCTGTGTCCTCAAGTAAGCCCATTTGTGGAAAGGGATGAGATGACATTTGAGCTGACCAGTTAAAGGATAGTTTTATCTTTAGACACAGGGAGATGGGCTGGAGGGTATAGTGTTGGTGGGAGAAATAACAAAGGAACTGAATCAGAACATTCTGTGGTTATCTTTAGGGATTCAGTGAGGCAAGGGGGAAGCCGGTTCGATAAGACTCTAGCATAGAGAAGGAAGAAAACCAGAGTGTGTGTGTCTGTTACATGCCAGGAACTCCTCCACTAGGTGTTTCACATGTGTGAACTCTCTTAAGTCTTTGTAAATAATCGTGTGAGGTAGCTTTTTATTTAAAGAAACAGCAGGCTTGTGTTTTGGATTAAAAGATACTTTAAAAAAAAATACTCTTATTAAGAAGAGGAAACCTAATTTCAGAAATCATAACCTTCTAAGTAGTGAAAATCTAAAGCAGGCTGGTGGGCAACATAAAACAACAGTGGAAGAGACATTTTTAGCAATAAAATAGAGGGGATTGGAAGTGAAACTGATTAGATGTGAGAAGGGAAAGAGTAAAAGGTAACTACAGGTTCCCAAGTGTGTATTTAATCTTCAGTGCCAGTAAGAAAATAGGAGAAGAGGAGCAAGTTTGAAGAAAAGGTGTCTAATTTACTTTTAGGCATCAATATATAGAACTTGTAAAAGCAGTGAGAGCAAATGATGTTGCTAAAGAAAGTATAAAGAGAAGGGAGAAACGAAGGGAGAACTGAATTTGTTTTAGTGTACAGAACAAACCTCTTCTAGTTCTTCATTATGGAAAATTTCAAACTTGCTTAGAAGTTAAAAGAATAGTTCAGTAAACCCCCATAATCCATAGCAGACCGTCATTAATTTGTGGCCACTTTTGATTCCCTGTCCCCCCATACTCCCCTCCCCAGATTATTTTGAAACAAATCTCTAGGAGTTGGGATTGTAGGATTCTAACTTTGGTGTTCTTTTCATGACACCCTCCCTCCTTGACAAAGTCTCGTCCAACTTCTGCCTATTTCTAGAGATACAGTGCATGGAGATAGCTGTCTTTTTTTGACTTGCTCCAATTGTTAGTATGTTTTCCCTTTTATTGAGCTGAAAACTTGAGCAGATTTATTACTTTGGCAAAGACATACAAGCCCATGCTGAAGTCAAGAGTAGATTTAGACCTCAGACTATTTTTATATCGGGTTTGTAGTAAACCCTCTTTCTCTAAAGATCACAGTGTTTGCAAACAGTTTTACTGCCGCCATGTGATGGAGATGTCACCAGCTGGCATTCAGGGTGCTCTATAAGAGCATTCTTGAAGAAGCATCTTAGAGAAAAAACATATTTTAGACCTTAAAAAAAGATTCAGATCCACATACAAGAAGAAGGCTTGGCTTCACTTGTACGTCTAAAATTTAAATACTATGTATTTTTAAAATGTTACCAAAGTAATGTACATTTTTAAATTAAACATGGTTTTTCTTTTAAATTTTTACTAAAATACAACTCCTTACTTAAAATGTGCACTAATTATAAAATTCAGTTTAATGCATTTTTACAAAGTGAACAGAAGAGCATTCAGAACAAGCAATAGAATATTACCAGCAGCCAGGAACTCCCGTGTATGCCCCCCAGTCACTGCCCTCCCTGCTCTGCCTGATTTCTACCACCATTGTTTTGGGGTTGGTCTTTATTATTTTATCTGTTTTTGAACTTCATATAAATCAAGTCATATTGTACCACTCATTGTTTTTCTAGATTCTTTATGTAGCTCAGCAGTATGTTTGTAAAATTAATCCATGTTATTGTATATGGATATAGTTCATTGTATTTGCTGTGGAGTATTCCACTGTGTGATTGTACCTCAATTTATCCCTTCTTTTGTTGGACCATTGGATAGCACTGTTGTGAATATTCTTATACATGTCTTGCGGGGAGCATTTTTACCCATTTCTGTTGTGTATATCTAGGAGTAGGTTTGCTGGGTCACAGGTTATGCATTTCTTCAGGTTTAGTAAATACTGCCGCTGGGTTTTCAAAGTAGTTCTAATAGTCTGCATTAGTAGTTTCACATCTCTAGCATTTGCTATTGTCTTTTCACTTTAGTTAATGTACATAATTTAAAAATCAAATAAAAAATCAAATATAACAGAAGGACTTATAATGAAAGTCAGCAATCACTTCCCTAAATCCTCTGCCTTCATCACCTGTAAGACATACTCTTCAGAAGCAACCATTTGTAACTGTTTCTGTTTTTAACAGCTTTTAAGAGGCACTGATTAAGAACATAGATTTGGGAGCCTGACTGCTTAGATTTTTATCTTGGCCACACTGCTTACTAGCTGTATAACCTTGAGCAAACTGTGTAACTTCTGTGTCTGTTTCCTCATCTACAAAATGGAAATTGTAGTACTCATCTTCTAAAACTGTTGTGAGAATTGATAAATGTCATGCTTTTTATACAGTAAGTACTTAGTAAAATTAGCTTTGCTAATTAATTGCAGTGTTACTTCTGTGGTGCTCAACAATGTCATATTGTGATACTTATTTTAATAATTTCAGACATTGTCTATTGATTGACTTCTTTCTGAGGTAGGTAGGATTTAGCTAGGTGATAACCCTCTCTCTCCTTCCCTCTGCCTTCTTCAGGTCTAGTTATATCACTGTCTTCATTCATTGAACTATGTCCTTATTTATATATAACTGATAGCACTTATGTTTTGTTCAGAGTTGTCTTCCTTGACTGGTCTATGTGTTTACATTGTTACTATGTCTGTATAATTTTTCTTTATTGCAGAGCTACCTAATATGCAAGTTTATGTTTCCTTCTCTATATTCCGATTTCAGAATCTTTGTATCATTCAAGGCAGTGTGTCCCTATGATCAAGTTTGAATTCTTTATTTCTTACCTAATTGCCTTAACCAGATTTTCAAGATTTAAATGAAAAATTAACCTCTCGCTTCTCATTCCTTCTGCTTATCTTATTCATTGCCCTTATTTCCTACTTGTTCTAGAACAAGTTCTTGTCCCATTACCTTATTTCTTCTTGTTCTAGAACACCAGCATGGACCTCAACTCCAAACAAAGGGCCTCACAATGTATCATCAGGGAACAAGAACTCTGGGCACAAATGCCCAGTGTCTCCTGGTACAATCAAATATGACAGCACTCTGAAGATCGAGGAGATGGAGCTGAGAGCCATCTTTCACTTGGGAACCTGACCCATCCCCCTTCTGGGCCTGCAGTGTGGGCCTTGCCCTTCATACATCATAACTGTGTGCTCACTAGGACAGGACACTGCTAGAATCCTCTGTAGATGAAGTTAAAAAAAAAAAAAAAGGAGCCTTCTTCACCTATTCCTTACTAGGCTTCTCTCTTGGCTTGACATACCTGTCCTCTGGGTGTAGGGTATCATTGCTTTTTGGACTTGGAGTCACTGTTTTCTGGACCATTTTCTTCTTTCTTGCTTTATGCCCTCATTTTGCTGGCATTTATTTTCATGTAACTTCTTTTTTTTTTTTTTTCTTTTTTTTTAAGATTTTATTTATTTATGAGAGACACACAGAGAGAGAGGCAGAGACACAGGCAGAGAGAGAAGCAGGCTCCATGCAGGGAGCCTGATGTGGGACTCCATCCCGGGTCTCCAGGATCAGGCCCTGGGCTGAAGGCAGTGCTAAACCGCCGAGCCACCCAGGCTGCCCTATTTTCATGTAACTTCGTAATAAAAGATTTAGTCTCCAGCAGTCTGTTTTCTTCTGAACCTGTTTCCTTATCTGCGTGAAATGAAGAAATGATTTGCAACTATACTTCATCATGTTACTTTATGGATCAAAAACAATAATATATGTGAAACCATGAGCATCCTTGCTGGGTACCTTCAGGCCAAGTTTAGTGCATTACTCCTGCAGAAAACTGTGTGGCAATCAAATCAATCTCAGGGACTATTGACCAGGCTCTGGAGTTACATTTGAGTTTTGTTGTGGACTGAGTTGTGTACTCCGGAATTCATATGTTGAAGCCCTAACTCTCAGCGTAATGGTGTTTGAGATAGGGCCTTTAATGAGGTAATTAAGGTTAAGTGAGGTCAGAAGGATGGAGGCTTAATCCAGTAGGAATCAATGTTCTTACAAGAAGAGAAAGAAGCATGAGTATGTGTGCAGATAGAAAAAGCCCTGAGAGGATACAGCAAGAAGGTGCCTGTCTGCAAGCCAAGCTGAGAGGTCTTACCAGAAACTAAACCTCTTGATACTTTAATGTTGGACTTGTAGCCTCCAGAACCATGAAAGATAAATTTCTGTTTTTTAAGCCACACAGTTTGTGATTTTCTGTTTCAGCAGGCCTAGCAGACTAATATAAGTTCTGGTATTGAATTCAGTATCTGTACAACTTCTAAATGCATAGTATCTGTAAGACTTCTAAGATCTGGTTAGACCTGCTAAAGCCCAGTTTCAGGGTAGTTGTAAGGATTAAGTGAGCAAATAAGTGGTTTTTAGTCAGTACCTGGTTTGGTAACTGTTTAATAAGTCTTTGTTTTTCATAAACCTTAAAGGAGACTATAGGTTACTTTTTTATTTTTTTACTATAGGTTATTTTTATGGAGCTGTCATTTATGGTTTTGTTTCTCATTTAGTCAGATTTTTTTTTTTTAAGATTTTATTTATTTATTCATGAGAGACACAGAGAGAGACAGAAAGGCAGAGACACAGGCAGAGGGAGAAGCAGGTTCCATGCACGGAGCCCGACGTGGGACTCGATCCCGGGTCTCCAGGATCACGCCCTGGACTAAAGGCAGTGCTAACCCTCTGAGACACCCGGGCTGCCCAAATCAGATAATTCTAACCAAACATTTATGTATCAAAACAACAAGAGAATTATTTCCGGGTAAACTGGGTTGGGATTTTTCTTAAAAGTTTTATTCAGATATAATTCATGTTCCATAAAATTCACTTACTTAAAGCTTACAATTCAACAAATTTTAGTATATTCACAGATATGTACCATCATCACCACAGTACAGTTTTACCACCTCAAAAAGAAAAACCCCCTACCCTTCAGCTGTCTTTCTCCTGATCTTCCTACCACCCCAACCCTAAGTACAAATGTACTTTCTGTCTCTATAGATTTCTCTATTCTGGATTTTCATATGAATGGAATCATCTAATTTGTGGCTTTAGGGCTTACTGGCTGCCTTGGATATTTCTTTCACTATTTTTTCTGCTCCCCTCTCTCCTCTCCTCCTCGTCCTTCCCTTTGGCACTCCCATTATGTGTGTGTGGTGTTCTTAATGGTTTCCCACATTTCTCTAAGGTTCAGTTAATTTTTCTTTATTCTTTTTTCTCTCTGTTCTTTGGCTTGCATAACCTCTGTTGCTCTGTCTTCAAATTCACTACTTCTTTTCTTCTGCCAGTTCATATTTATGGTTGAGAGCCCTTTTGGTGAATTTTTTATTTCAATTATCAGTTTTCAACTCTGGAATTCCCATTTGATTTTTTTAATATGCACAATTCCTATATTTTTATTAATATTCTGTCTTTGATGTGACATTGTCATAATACCTACTTTTACCTCTGTAATCATGCTTTTAAAAAAATTTCTGTGAACATATTTGTAATAGCTATTTTGAAACCTTTCCTGTTAAATCCAACACCTGCTGATTCTCAGTGGTGGTTTGTGTTGCCCGCTTTCTGCTTTATGGGTCAGAAGTAAATCTGCTTTCCTGATTCTTTGCATGCTTCACAATTTTTGTTGGAAGTTAAACATTTTAGGTAATATTTTGTAGCAGCTTTGAGCCCTGGTCCCCCTCTCCCAGGGCTTATTTTTTGTTTGGCTTTTAGTGATTGGTGGGTTTAGTGAAGTCTACCCTCTACCCCCATTTTGCCTATTGTTTTCACCAGTACCCTGAGGCATACATTGTTCTACCAACTAATCCAGTCAAATTGTGGCTTCTTTGAAGGAATAATTTCTGAGGTCAGTGTTTGATATTTGTCCTGACCTGGGAGAGATTCCCCTAGCTGTCTTATTTCCTGTAAACTATTAGGCAGTCTTTTTTATAAGCTATATCTTCATTAAATCCATGAATCTCCTCCCAATTGCCTTACGTCACAACCTCCATTGTTCTTGAGAGCACATTTACGTTTGAGCTTCTCCATGTTTTATGGTAAATGAAATTAGTTCTTTTGTGAAGAGACTGGGAATTTTTTTTATGGCCTGCCTTTCCTTTTCCAACCAACTTAGCAAAAATTTTGAGCCAGAGCTCTGGAGCTGGGGGTGGAAACAATGGCAGGCTTCTTTGTGAGTGACACCCCCAACTCCCCAAGCTAGGTGTGAGGTTGGGTAGGGGAGGCAGAAGCCCGAGGTCCTTTAGGCAAGCCTCTCTTGGCATAGAGCCATTGATTGCATCATGAGCCAGAGCAAAGACATCAGGGCACTGTACCCAAGGTGAAACCTCCATTCCACAGATGGGGGCGGGGTCAAGGAAGGGAGCTCCCATCTCTTTGACTACACCTGCCTGGAATTTAGCCCGAGTCCTAGGTAGTAAAGGGCTGAATGAGAAACACTGCCATCCTGCTCCTCTCAGGAAGAAAGCCGTTTGTGAGCTGGAAGTGAGACCACTTGTGTTCTTGGCTGCGGCAGTCTAGAGTGGAATCTCTTGCTGACCTTGTTGGAGGGAAGTAGTCTTGGTTTAGGCACCACAGACTCTCACCTTTCTTACCAAATTTTTGTAGATTTTCTTGAATATACGTTTCTTCATTGCTGTTTACCCTTAGGCCATTTCAGAGGCTTTAATTATTTTGTTTCTGTTATTTTTGTTTTAATAATTTCTACCAGTTTTATTGTGGAGAGGGTCAGTGGAGCTTTTCCTGCTGTCATTTCAGAAGTTAATCTTTCTGGGTTGCTTTTTAAGGCTTCTGCAGGAAGAAGTGCAAGTAGTTTGTTCACTTGAAAGACAAAACAGTAACATTTTTAGGGTGATTGGTTAACAGAAGAAAAAGGCTCACAAATTCTGAAGAAGGATAATGTAGGATAGGAAGGTAAAACGGAGGGGCAGAAGTAGCCTGCTTCATAGTTTAGATTTTTTTATGAGTTTGGGATACTTAAAGCCTTGCACATAAAACCTTAGAAAACCAGATGTCCTTAGAGGATATGAATGTGTGGATTCTGTTTATTAGCTTGGTGAACAAATAGCTTTACCCCACTGTTCAGTGTGCTATATTTAAATGGAATTCAGTTTTGTGATTTTAATGTATTTTTGTGCATAAACACTTTAGCAAACTCTGCTAGCAGCATTAATAAACCAAATAAGATTTTGTTTCATAGAACATTGAAGTCACACACCTGTGGGAAATGTTTTTATTGAATTTTAAGTTTATACATGGCAAGAAAAGTTTATTCATAGAACAGCTGTGACTTAGCTGGATTGTTATATTCAAAGTTGATTGTGTACCAGTATAGTGATCTTTGTAAAGATAAAGACAGTGGTGTGTCCTACAGGAACCATAAGGCTTGCATGTTAAAAGCACTCAATTACATTAATGTATTAACATAATAAGACTTAGTTCCTAATTTTTTTTCTTTTCAAAAATGTGGTGCCAGTTTGAATTAAATTGGTGGGAATGTGAACTGGTGCAGCCACTCTGGAAAACTGTGTGGAGGTTCCTCAAACAGTTAAAAATAGACCTGTCCTACGACCCAGCAATTGCACTGCTGGGGATTTACCCCAAAGATACAGATGCAGTGAAACGCCGGGACACCTGCACCCCGATGTTTATAGCAGCAATGGCCACGATAGCCAAACTGTGGAAGGAGCCTCGGTGTCCAACGAAAGATGAATGGATAAAGAAGATGTGGTTTATGTATACAATGGAATATTACTCAGCTATTAGAAATGACAAATACCCACCATTTGCTTCAACGTGGATGGAACTGGAGGGTATTATGCTGAGTGAAGTAAGCCAGTCGGAGAAGGACAAACATTATATGTTCTCATTCATTTGGGGAATATAAATAATAGTGAAAGGGAATATAAGGGAAGGGGGAAGAAATGTGTGGGAAATATCAGAAAGGGAGACAGAACGTAAAGACTGCTAACTCTGGGAAACGAACTAGGGGTGTTGGAAGGGGAGGAGGGCGGGGGGTGGGAGTGAATGGGTGATGGGCACTGGGGGTTATTCTGTATGTTAGTAAATTGAACACCAATAAAAAAAAATAAATAAAAAATAAATAAATGACTTCAAATGCAGATTAAGGAACTGAGAGGACTCTGCCTCCCTCCTAGTTCAGAAGCAGGAGAAAAGCACTGAGCATTATTTGTATACCTACGTATCTTTCCCTAAAAAGTTTTTCCTTTGATCCTGTTTGATTGGGAAAACCATAAAACAGTATTTCTCTCCATCAGTATCTTTCAATATTAGCTATAGTGGGCTATTAATATTTTCTAAATGTTTATTTCATTTTTAGTGTGGGATTTCCATAAATCAGCTCAACACATACTTGAGCCCTGATTGTGTGCATGAGGGGTACAAACAGTGTGAGACCAGGTCACATATAGGCATAAATCATGGCAATTTAAGTAACTCAAAATAAAGAGGAGTGAAAGCAGTGTGTGTGCTCTGCTGTGATCTAGGACCTAAAGCTGATTTTAGAAAGTGTTTAGGATTTGGCTAGGCTTTGAGATGTAGGGGAAACATCCAGTTAGTTCAAAAAGCCTGAAAACAGGAATGTGTATGGTATCTTCTGGGTACGTGAGGTGACTACACTTTCTAGATAGGAAGGTTTCTAATAAGAAAAAATGTCATTGGAAAGATTAATTGTGGTGGACCTTGGATGTGAAATCAAGAACTTTTGACTATCTTTTCGTGTGGGGTTAATAAGAAGCCATTGAAGCTTCAAGCAGACAAATGCCATGTCTAGTGGCAGTGTATAAAGTGAATTGAGAACTTTAGGTCGCTGAGCCCAATTTTCTCTTCATTTTCTTTGTCCGTTGCTTTAATGAAGACATGAATTTGTGTTTCAAATTAGAGTTTTTAAAGCCTACAGTTCATAACACAGCATAAGTTTCTCCATGAAAACCAGAGTATTAAAGAATATGTACATAGAGGCCTGAATTATTCATGGGTAACTGAAGTGTTTGGATTTTGATGCAGTCAGACTACCTTGAATTCTGGTTTTGCCACCCACCATGTAACATTGAGCAAATCCTTTAACCTCTAAGACTCACTATTCTCATCTGGAAAGGGAAGCTAGTTATAGCATCCTTTCAAGCATTGTAAGCATTACATGAGAGAAAGCTTGGAAAGCTCTTAGCATACTGCCTGGCAAATAGTAAACAATTCTAATGAGTACCTTTACCACCATTAATTGTTATTATTAATCATTGCCATGTACTAATTACTATCAATTATATTGTTTCCAGGAACAGTGCATTCTGAATTTTGATCTTGTACAATAGGAACACTCTTCCCATCTGGTCCAGAAAGAATATCTATCCTGCCCCACCCAAGTTTCAGGGCCTAATGGTGGTCTTTAGATTTTTGTTTCCTTTTTTCTAAGTGTCCTACCTTATCAATGAGGGCATGCCAAAAAAAAAAAAAAGAAAGAAAAAAAGAAAACAGGAGTTCTGGGTGCCACAGAGAAGGCACCATCTGCTGCCATTGTAGGAGAGTATATGATAAGCTTTGGGTTTTTAGGGTACATGCAGTATTAGGTGTTTTCTGTTGTTTTCCTATAGGTAAGTTTTGTTATTACTCTTCAAACTGTGGTGTTTATTGCCCCAAAATTTAGTATTATCTTTACTTTTCTCAGGTTTAAGCCGTTTTTTCCATTCCAAACTTCGCAAGGATTTGAAGAAGATGAAGAAGAGCATATCCATATACAACAATGGGCACTTACTGAAGGCCGCCTTAAAGTTACATTGTTAGAGTGTAGCAGGTATGTTCTTTGTTTCATCTTTGCTACATTATGGGAAAGAAAGTGCAGTGAAAATATACTTAACTATATTTGTGTTTGTTCCCCCTTTGGGTTAATTTATATTTTATGATCTGTAAATCTTTAATCATAAATTTCCTAAAACTAATCCTTTCCAGCTTGCAAAAAATATATACCATATTTTAGAAAGTATTCTAATGGAGAGGATCATTTATTCTTCAGTAATTCCCAGACTTTTTAGATGCTTGATGCTCTTTTGGCATATTTCTAATTTACTGACTTTTGGAGAGCTGTTTTGGTACAACATTCTCCAGACTTGTATGTGATAATCATAAATACCCTGGAAAGTTGCAAATCCAGATTTAGAAAGCCCTGCGATTCTTAACATTTTAGAGCTGAAAAGGGATCTCCAAAATAATCTTGTCCAGCCTCCTTACTTTACTTTGCATGCCCCATGGTCTAAACTGTGTTCATATCTTGCTTAAACTAGTACACTAACCTCCTTACTTTTCTCCTAATACTGATTACAGATGTAACCACCAGAATGAGCTTTTTAAAATGCAAATCTTCTTGTCACTTTCCTACTTAAAATTCTTTAATGGCTTCCCTGTTACTAGAATATAGACCCAAATCCTTGCTGTGGCCTACATGCGTCTCTTGCTTCTCTAGCTTCTTTCACTTCTTAGCTCCTCACTCATAATGTCTCAGCCACATAGGCTTTCTTTCTTAAAGCAGGAGGTTGGCAAACTTTCTCTCTCAAGGGCCAGATAGTAAATATTTTAGGCTTCATGATTCACATGGTCTCTGTTGCCATTACTCAGCTCAGCCTTATAGGATGAAAGCAGTCATAGACAGCAGGTAAACGAATGGGCATAGTATGGCTGTGTGCCCATAAAACTCTACATATGAATTTCATAATTTTCATGTGTCCTGAAATACTCTTAATTTTTTTCTATCATTTAAAAAATGTAAAATCCTTTGGTAGTTTATAGGCTACAGAAAAACAAGCAGGGACTGGATTTGGCCCATGGACATAGTTCACTATTCCCTGCCTTAGATATTTTAAAGTACTATGCTTCTTGTGTTGATTCTCCACTGAAGGCCTTACCCTGTTTTCTGCTCCTTGAAACCAGACTTCCTTGATCCACTTCAGCAACTGCCTCTTTAATTGTTCTGTTTATTTCAAGTACAAGAATATTGTCCTTATGCTACATTTATATGACACTTATTTGTACCCTTACTTGGTACTTATCACTTCTATTTTTATTTCTAGCTCATAAAAACAAGAAGTGCCGGGGTACAGAGTTATATTTTGTACCTAATGTATTTGTGTCCTTGCTAATATGTTAATTTTGAGTATACTAATGTGCTAAACACTTCTTTTGTTTTGTCTTGGAGTGATTCAATACTGTACATCATTATGTCAGAAAGACTGGTTGAAAAGGAATTCTTTTATCAAGGAAAGACTAAATATAGTGTAGATTTTGTAAAAGGGACCACAGTGTACAGTAAAAGACATATACAGTTAAAAACCCAGCTTTTTGAAATGAGTAAACTAAATATGATATGGTAAGCGGGAGTATTAGATACCTAATTTTAATTTGGGCTTGTCCTATTAAGATTAGGAAGGACATTTTTTTGTTTTTTGTTTTTTTTGGAAGGACATTTTTTAAGTGACCTATGACTAAGGAAATTTTGACCAGATGTTTCTTTTTTTTTGTTCTACTGAATTTTCTTGTAGATTCACATTTCTTGTGGATTCAGAATCATACCATTGGATTAACTTTTCCAAAATAGTATAGCAACTTTAAGACATTAGAAGGGCAGTTTTGGACAAAATTTCTTGCCCCTCCTGTATCTGGCTGCTCATCTACCCTTTCCCAAACCTACAAAGACAGCCTTGAAGGAGATTTATTATTCATTTATTCAACATACATTTGTTTACTATGATGTAGGTGATGTGTAATAAGGAGATACTGTTATAGGAATTTATAAAAACTAGTTCTTTTGCCTTAATGTTGCTGGTGGGAGTATAGATTGATTATATTGGTTGTGGCTGTTCAACTACTAGCTGTTGGTGTCACCGGTGCTCACCATTCTTTTGCTTTATCTGAGGTACTGCTTGTTAAAGCCTTGCTGTCAGCCATGAATCAAAGACTTCATGAAGGCACTGAGCAAGTATAGTCAGGCATTATTTAGGTCACATTGGATTGAGATAAGTGATAAGCATTACAATTTGTGAGTGTGTCTGTCCTACTTTATTTTAATAAAGAACTATATAATGAATTTCTGAAAGAACTTGAAAGAAAACTTTCTTAAGGGGTATAGGAGAGGGAACTGGGTTGATGATGGACTGGGGGTAAAGGTGAGAGGCAAACTTTTCACTATAAACTTTTTTATATTGTTTGATTTTTGTTACTGTATCACTGGTCAAAAAAATTAAAAAATAAGGATCAGCATTTCTAGGGATTTGATATGGAAAGCATGGACAGTAGTTCGTTGTTAACTCACATTTTTAGAAGTTGAAGAGGAAAGTAGAGACAATAGCCTGTAAACTTGGGTTATATTGCCATCACCTTCCTCCAGGTGACAGCTTCTTCTTGGGAGAAAGCACACACCTGTCTAGAGCATTTTCTAGTCACTATCTTTATAAACCCAACCATGTTTTTTTAAAAAGATTTTATTTATTTATTCATGAGAGACACAGAGAGAAAGAGGCAGAGACACAGGTAGAGGGAGAAGCAGGCTCCATGCCAGGAGCCCGACGCAGGACTCGATCCCGGGTCTCCAGGATCACACCCTGGGCTGAAGGCGGCGCTAAACCGCTGAGCCACCCGGGCTGCCCTAAACCCAACCATATTAAAGTTACCTAGTGTTGTGGTGCTGTGTTATTTTCACATAAGTTAAGGATTACTTAAAATTGTTTATGATGTAAAGAATAAATTACATTTCTATTCATCCTTGCCTTTTTGTCTTCAAATTGAATTCTAAACATTCTTTTCATATTTTTTTCATTAAAATCTTACATTACTTTTCTTCTAAACTTTTTTCTTAGTATAAAAAGTAGAACTCTCAGGTAAGATAGATTCCAAGTTTGTAGGATTCAGACTAAAGAGGATATATATATTACTGTAATCTAGGCATTTATATTTTAATAATTTTTCCTGGTCTTGAATAAACTCATGTCCTGTGATATACTGTAAACTCTAAAGCAGAAAGAAAGCGACACTGTAGAAAAAAATGGAAGAAAAATAAGTGCCCTTTTTGGAGGAAGGAGGAATGCTTGCTTCAATTTTGGAAACTTAAAGGTTTTCTTGAGAGATTTTTTTTTGCCATGACGACTTCATTTAATGATATAAAGGTTTGAGCAAATAGAATAAAATTATTGAACAAATTTTTAAGAGAACATAAACATTTTTTAAAGATTTATTTATTTACTTTAGAAGCAGAGCATGTGGGGGGGTGCATAGAGAGAGAATCTTCAAGTGGACTCCCAGCTGAGTGTGGAGCCCGACACAGGATTCTATCCCATGACCCATGAGATCATGGCCTGAGGCTTAACCGAGCCACCCAGCTGCCCCTGCCCCAAGAACATAAGATTTAAAATTAAAACATATCTGTGGACTGACCATTTGTATGTGGCTAAAATTGTTTTGAATTAGCATGCTGTCATGAGTTATTTTAGCATTTAGACATGCATATTCACGTTTATCTTGCTCAAAAGAGACCTACAGATTCTAGTTGGTATAATGTCATTTGTATCATTTACTATTGTTAATAGTTTTAGGTTAACATTCTTAGGAATACTAAGAATTATTTCTTAGGCTTTTTAGGACTTGACCTTGAATCTGGTAAAAATAATGAACTTTAGTTAATTCTTTCCCAGGTCCATAAACAGAACATCAAATTCATTATCCCCCAGAAAACTATAGTTCTGTATGAAGATTTCTTTTTATTTCTTAAACTACTTAATTTGAAATAATGGCTGTGTTGTGAGGACTTTTTTTTAAGTTTATTTTGATATAGTTTCACACAAATCTGTGTGAAGATTTTTTTCAGATTTATCTGTTGTAAGTCTTTAAGAGTGTATTTTGCCAATGAGGAAACAAATCCCAAGTATTCATAGAAAACAAACTTTACTGAAAGTATTGGAGTTGTACAACTGGAAACTTTATGCTTCAAAGGCAACATGAAGTGGTAGTAATACTGGCATTTGAGTTACAGAGTGCCGTGTTCATATCCTAGCCATGTGCTCTTACTATTATATGTCTTTAAACAAGTTCCATATCCATAGAATGGGCAAGGATGCTTGCTGCCTTGCTGGTAATTGTGATAAGAGATAGATACATAACCCTCAAGTGCTTGCTGCATAGCCCTTTTTTTTTTAAGATTTAAAAAATTTTATTTGAGAAAGATTGTGCAAGCGGGGTGGGGGGGTGGCGGCGAGGAGAAACAGAGGAAGAGGGACTCCATGCTGAGTGAAGAGCCCAGCGCGTGGCTCCATCCCATGACCCTGAGATCATGCTCTGAGCCAAAATCAAGAGTTGGATGCTCAAACCAGGTGCCCCAGTAATCTCTCTTATTATGCCTTAATGTAATAATCATAGTATTAAGAAGAAAACAAATCTTTAAACAAAAATATCTTCTTCTTTACGTATTTGGTTGTAAGAACTGGAATTTGAATTTTATTACTTTAAAAGGGTCTCACAGTGTAAAAGGAAGTTATTTTCTAATTATTTGCAATATAGTTTTGAATTCCCCAATTAACTTGCATGTAGAAACACAAGTTTGCTTGTAAAATTGGTTCTAATACTTTGTGTCAAATTTTTTTTGCATTGACTAAAGCTGACTTTTTAAAAAAAAATTTTTTTAAGATTTTATTTATTCATGAGAGAGAGAGAGAGGGAGAGACAGAGAGAGAGGCAGAGACACAGGCAGAAGGAGAAGCAGGCTCCAATGCAGGGAGCCCAACGTGGGACTTTGATCCCAGGTCTCCAGGACCACGCCCTGGGCTGAAGACAGCGCTAAACCAATGAGCCACCAGGCTGCCCTAAAGCTGACTTTTTAAACCACAGATGAACTCAATTGCTGTATTCGTAGCACTGCTATTAGAAAACTAAATTATTTCACATTAGTATTGCAGTCATATTGTTAAGATTATTTTTTGATTTATAAATTTTCTCATAAATTATATTTCATTTTAGGATTTGAGGTATTTTGCAGAGAAAATATTTGCCCATATGCAGTTAAATAGAAGATAAAGTATATAAAAAAACAACCATATAGAGAAGAAAAGATCAGTTTTCTGGCAACAAAGGAAACTTGATGGATTACATAGCTTTTATTTTCTGGTATACTGTGCATGTTCTTCAGGGGAAAAGAAATTCTGGCACCAAATTCTAGGAGGAATTTGTCATATACATCTTTATATTTTAAAAACATTGATGTAATAGATATATTTTCTTTTGTTTGTCTGGTTTTATCAACCAGTTATGTTTTAAACAAACTAAGATTATAGTTTGTAAAGGCAGAGACTCTGAAATTTTGTTGTGTGAGAGTTCTGTACTCTAAAGCAGTATATTTAGGATAACCTGTACTAATTATAGATAGGAGATTCTAATTAAGGTCAATTCTTCACTGAGTCACACTGTTCTGAAGACTATTTTGTCAGTAGCTTCTAAAGTGTTTTACTGGATTCCAAAAATAACGTCATTTAAAAAATTTTCAAATGTTAGCACAAAAACAGAAAACTACAGCAGTTAACATTTTACTCAGTTACCACAAGTCTTCCCTTATTCCTATTATCTGCACGGATTCATGGATTCCTGTTTTATTTTTCTTTACTATTTTTAATATTTTGGTACCTAAATTGTCCCATATTTGGCCTCTAGGAACCCCTTCAAACTGGCTCATGTATGCTGCATCTGACATAATCCTGTCTTTTTTTTTTTTAAGGTCTTTATCATTTTGTGGTGTAACAGCTATTCTGGGTTCGTTTTGTATCTTCTCTGTCACAGTTCTATAATCAGTTATTTTTCCAGAGCCATGGTTCCTTTTAGTTGAAAATGATATTAAAATCAAGATCTGGGTTTTGGGTATTATATTCATTGCTGCTCATATATAATCATAGGCCCCATTAGTGGATGGTTAGCAAATACATACATGTATAGACACTTATAGGTATATAATACATATAAAATATACATAATTTAGAAATCATTAATTTACCTAGTTCTCCCAATTTCAGTTCATTCTCTTAGCATTGTTCTTTGCCTTGGTTCTTTGCCCTTTCATATTTTTGTACCTTAAATCCTGGTTCCCAGTAACATCAGCAATTTACTTATTTGCTTAATCCTGTAATACATCTCAAATAGTTTCAGAATTGCTTTGTCCCTAGAAGTAGAGAAAATGTACTTACAAAAAGGAATTCAGGATTTATTTGTAGTTCCCCCCCACTCCCACTCTACCCAAGATAAGGGTCATATGGTCAAGTACTGTATTCATAAATTAGATTAATTTTCCCCCTTCACTGTGTTATGTTTTCATTTGAAATATAGCTGGGTTTATTTTTTTTCTGTTTGCTTTCAGTTTTGGTTTTCCTCCCTCCCACCTCTGCCTTTCTATCCTTATTGATTCTTATTTTAATATGTAGAGCATTAACATACTTCCAAAACCCAAAACTATATAAAAACATATACAAATAGTCCTCACTCAGCATGGAACTATGTTAACCAAAACCTTGCATATCAGAACAGTATAAAGCAGGGACAGAGTTCTCATTTGCAGTAACTCAAAGTAAGGACTGCCAGTAAAGTGATTCAGATCTTCTGTGTACTTACTGATGTTTTTATTCTAGTTCTGTCAATTGCTGAATGAAAGTGTGTTTAAATCTTCAAGCATGACTATGAATTTATCTCTTTTTTTGTAGTTTCGTTATTAGGTGCATATTTCTTCATGATATATTGGCCCTTTTACCATTTACAAAGGGTCCCTTTTTTGTATCATAATATTTCTTGTTTTGATATTTATTTTGTGTAGTATTGATAAAGCTGCTACAGTTTTCTTATGTTTATTTATATCGTTTCTATGTTTTTTCTACAGTCTTTCACTTTCAGACTTTTTGTGTTTTCTGGTTTAAGTCTACATTACAAACAGTTGATTCTTTTACGTGTAGTCTGACAATCTACCTTTTCATTGGAGTGTTTAGTTCATTTACATTTAATGTAATGATTAAGTTGTATTTAGGTCTGTCATTTTGCCATTTATTAATTTATTAATGAGATGTATTACAGGATTAAGCAAATAAGTAAATTGCTGATGTTACTGGGAACCAGGATTTAAAGTACAAAAATATGAAAGGGCAAAGAACCAAGGCAAAGAACAATGCTAAGAGAATGAACTGAAATTGGGAGAACTAGGTAAATTAATGATTTCTAAATTATGTATATTTTATATGTATTATATACCTATAAGTGTCTATACATATATGTATTTGCTAACCATCCACTAATGGGGCCTATGATTATTTATTAATTAAATAAAAATACATAATGTAGATGATTGGGAAAAGAGCCAATAAGACAAAAGTAAGGGCAGCCCGGGGTGGCTCGGGGGTTTAGCGCCGCCTCCGGCCCAGGGTGTGATCCTGGAGACTGGGGATCGAGTCCCATGTCAAGCTCCCTGCATGGAGCCTGCTTCTCTCTCTGCCTGTGTCTCTGCCGCCCCCCCCCACCCCCCATGTATTCTCATGAATAAATAAAATCTTTAAAAAAAAAAAAAGGGGGGATCCCTGGGTGGCACAGCGGTTTGGCGCCTGCCTTTGGCCCAGGGCGCGATCCTGGAGACCCGGGATCGAGTCCCACGTTGGGCTCCCGGTGCGTGGAGCCTGCTTCTCCCTCTGCCTGTGTCTCTGCGCCTCTCTCTCTCTCTGTGACTATCATAAATAAATAAAAATTAAAAAAAAAAAAAAGACAAAAGTGAGAATTTTTGAAGTATTTTCAGAGACCTGTCTGAACTATCGATGTTTAGATGAAAGGTCAGGGCCAAATTTGCTAGCCGAAGTCCAAGATAGTTATCCTTTAATCAGAGGTAAGTTATTGAAAGTGTCTGAAGATGACATTAAGAAACACTTGTTTAAAAAAAAAAAAAAAAAAGAAACACTTGTTTTAAGATGATTGCTGTTTATAAGGTAGATTGCATAGAGAGGTAAAGCCCCAGAGACTAATTAAGAGGTGTTACAGGTTAAAGGTGAAAAGGTAAGCACTTGAAAGATACTTGAAATCAATAGGAACAGAAAGAAGGGGACAAATAAGATAACTAGGACAAGATTTCTTGAGTGGCTGAATATGTGATGGGTATAGGTGGGAGAAGCAAATGACTATTAAGGATTTGAGTTGAGTAGAATTATGGCAAATTGACTTTGATTTGGTCATCAGATATTATTTTTCCAGATATTAGTCGTTATAAAAAGCAAGACACAGTTTCTGCCTTTCATCACTAGTAAGAGAAATAGAGGTGCTTATTTTAGAGGGAGGTAAACATGATTTTATATATTCTTTAGTAGTAGGGCATGGTTAGATTTCCCTCTACAGATATTCTGTAAACTTGGGGTTTTCGAAACAAAACAGGAGAGGGGCACCTGGGTGGCTCAGTTGGTTGAGCCTCCAATTCTTGATTTTAGCCTGGGTCGTAGTCCTGGGGTCTTGGGATCAAACCCTGTGTTGGGTTCCTCACTCAGTGGGGAGTCAACTTGGGATTCTCTCTTCTATCTGCCCCTCCTCCCATTCGCTTGTGTGCTTGCTCTCCCCTTCTCAAAATAAGTAAATCTTAAAAAAAAAAAAAGAAGAAGAAGGAGCAAAGCAGGAACAGAACTAGACATTAGGTTGGAAGTCTTTGTCATAGACAAGAGAGTTAAATTCTGAGTGGGATGGTTTCCAGGGGAAGGGAAGGGATGGTATAGGCCCTAAGCATGTATAGGAGGAGGTCAGCTACATTCGATTCTTTTCACAACCCATGAGTTGATATTTGACTCCCTACAGGTGTAAGACTCCTTTGAAATTACGTTTAATCTTTTTTTTTTTTTAAGAGGATTTCTGTTTTTCACTTTAGGTATAAAATGAGCTTCTACTAAAAGGGCACATTGGGAATTTCCTGTTCTCAGTGGTTTGGCCTTGAGTCTTATAAATTGTCTCTTCTTGATAAGTAGTGTTTGTGTTGTTAACATGAGGTTTTAATATACTTTTGCCATTAAGAAAATTAACCTTTTGAACTTAGAACTTTCATAGAACTAACAATAGCTCTTTCAGGAGACAGAGGGGTCTAAAGGCAATTTCCTTTGCCATTTTGTTCAGTAGTATGGACTCTTCCCCCTTTCAAAGTAGTATAGTTAAAAATTTTTCATACCATTTCTCGGTCATTCAGCATATACTGAGTGTTCATTTGACTCAAAATATGTATTAGCCAGTGATTGTTACCACCTATTTATGGTGATTATATAATTTAAAGCCTTTAATTCAAGATTGAATTGTAAGTACATAGGCATGTAGGATGAAAAATGGATTCTTGTTTCAAATGTTCTGCCTAAGCTAAAGCAAATGCTTTCTAAATTCACCTGACTGGTACTTGTGTTTCCAGTAGGAAATTCTTCCTGGCATCTCTCCAAAAATTTACATGTTAGGAGATACCAGTCAAAAAGTGGAAGGAAATATTATAATTCTTCTTTCAACGTAGAGTCATTATTGAGTGAAGAAATTCACTGACTACACGTCAAAAGCAGGCACAGGAAACACTGACATAGGAAGTATGTCCTGGGGATCAGATATGGGACTTGTAGAGAGGAACAGTCATGGTCTCAACAGTCAGTCTTTAAAAAAAAAAAAAAAAAAAAAAGATTTTATCCATTCATTCATGAGAGACACACAGAGGCAGAAACACAGGCAGAGGGAGATGCAGGCTCCATGCAGGGAGCCCAATGCGGGACTCAATCCTGGAACTCCAGGATCATGCCCTGGGCCGAAGCTAGGCCCTAAACCACCAAACCACCCAGGAATCCTAACAATCAGTCTTGAGTGTAACTTTTGCCCTGTCTGCTAATGGGAGTCATTCTTACAAACTAAATGAATATTAATAAATTTATATGCGTAGTATATACAAACCCTAAGAAATAATACTTCATTTTTTTCAAAAGAGAAGTTTTCCAAGCAAAATAAATCTTTAAAATAGCAGTATGAGACATGCTTCTGTGTTGTGTTAACTTTTCTGGGAGAAACTAAAGTTACTTTGTTAGAGTACTAATAATGTTTGCAGGCTTTTTCTAATAATTGAATATTCACTATAGGCTACAGTTCTTTGTAAGCGCTTTAATGGAAGAAACGTAAAGAGAATATGTCAATGTTGTGGTATGCTCTGAGGTAGAATCAGAAGTTGATCTAAAATCAGAATTAATAGAGGCACCTGGTTAGCTCAGTTGGTTAAGCTTAAGTCTGCCTTCAGCTCAGGTGGTGCAGGGTCCTGGGATGAAGCCCTGAGTTGGGTTCCCTGCTCAGTGGGGAGACTATTTCCCTCTCTACCCCTCTTGCCTGATTATGCTCTTTCTCTCTCTCACTTAAATAAATAAATAAAAATTAAAATCAGAATGAATAAAAGCAGTATCTATTTCAATGGCAAAACCTGTTCTGGACAATCCAGCAAAATATTTTTATTATTAAAAAAAGAAATTAAGTTATCTGAGACATAATGAACCCTAACATCCAGTCTGGAGGTGTTTTTGGAAGTACTTTTAACAGTTGGACCAATTAGTGCAAAATGAAAATTTTCTATATCTGGAATATTTGTCACAAAACAAAGATCAGGATTATCAGAGCAACTAATGCTTTGTGTACTTTAAAATTTCATTGTTAAGAAAAACTATTGAATGTTAAATATTTGTGGTATTTCAATATTTTAAACAATTTTCATTTGGAATTTATTTTGTTTCAAAAGGTTTTCTGTTTTTTAATGTTTTCTGTTATCAAATACCAGATAAAAATCAGGCTTATGTTTTATTGAAATGTGCATCTTTTCACAGTATATTGATTCATAGTAATGATAAATCAAGGATTTATCATATCTTTTTGTAGCAAATGTTTAAAAGTTTTAGTGTAACCCTAATGATTTTACTCTTTGTTATGATCATTCATTATTCTTTTTTTCTTTAATCAGCTTTATTGAGATATAACTCACAAACCATACAATTCATCCATGTAAAGTATAGGATTCATTGTGTTTGAGTACATTCACAGGGTTGTGCAACCATCATCACAATCTAATTTTAGAATATTTTTGTCCCTCCTAAAGAAACTATACCCATTAGTATTCAATCCCTAGTCCCCCTAACCCTCCTCCCTGGCCCAGAGTAACCACTGATATACTTTCTGTCTCTAAATTTACCTACTCCAAGCCTTTCATATAAAGGTGGATTCATATAGTACGTGGTCTTTTGTGACCGGCTTTTTTCACTGAGCATTTTTTTGAGGTTCATTCATATTGTTGCATGTATTATTACTTCATTTCCTCTTATTGCCAAATAATATTCCATTTTGTGTATCTGCCACATTCTATTTACCTCTTCATCAGTTGTTTGGTATATAGGTTGTTTTTATGTTTTGGCTATTAAGAATAATGCTGCTTTGAACATGCATATTAAGATTTTGTGTGAATGTATGCTTTCATTCCTCTTGGTTATATACCCAGGAGTGGAAGTGCTGTGTGATATGTTAACTTTTTAAGGAACTGCCAAACTATTTTTCAAAGTGGCTGCACCATTTTACTTCCTTCCAGCAAAGTACAAAGATTTGTTTCTCTACATCCTCACTAGTATGTGTTTCCTTTTTTGATCTCTAGTGAGTGTGAAGTGGCATCTCATTGTGATTTTGATTGTCATTTCCCTGATGGCTAATGGTGTTGAGCCTGTTTTCATGTGCTTATTGGCTATTTGCCTATCTTCTATGGAGAAATGTCCAAGTCCTAATTGAAAATATTTTCTCCCATTCTGTGAATTGTCTTTTCACTTACTTGGTGATGTCCTTTGAAACACAAAAATTTTAATTTCGTTGAAGTCTCATTTTTCTTTTTCTTTTTCCTTTGGTACTTACACTTTTGCTGTCCTGTCTTAAGAAAATCATTGCGTAAATCAAGTTTACAAAGATTTGCTTTTATGTTTTCTTTTCTTACCTTCAGGTCTGTGACTCAAATTTTAAGTTAATCATTGTTAAGCTTTGTGTGATTCTCTTCAAAAACATTAAGAAGATGTTATGAAAAATATAAAAATATGATTAAAGTGTTATGCTTTCAAGGAAGGATTCTTGAGAATTGTGCTTCAAAAGATGTTATGAAAAATATAAAAATATGATTAAAGTGTTACGCTTTCAAGGAAGGATTCTTGAGGGCAGCCCTGGTGGCGCAGCGGTTTAGCGCCGCCTGCAGCCCAGGGCATGATCCTGGAGACCCAGGATTGAGTCCCATGTCAGGCTTTCTGTGTGGTGCCTGCTTCTCCCTCTGCCTGTGTCTCTGCCTCTCTCTCTCTCTCTCTCTGTCTCTATGAATAAATAAAATAAAAATCTTAAAAAAAGGAAGGATTCTTGAGAATTGTAATTGTGCTTCAATCCTGAAGATTAATATCTCCTGAGAATTTGGGAGCATTAGCTGGTGCATAGCCTATACGTGACAGTAAAGACCTGCAGGTAGTAGTTTACTCTTTTGAGCAGATGGTGGCAGCAGAGCTTTGATGAAAATTCTCATTTTTCTAAACTTAGTATTTTATGAATAATTATGAATCTTCTTAATTTTTTGTCAGTAGGCTGTTAGGCACAAAGTTTAAATTTACTTTTATGATTAAAAAATAAATATAGGATTGTTTTTGTTTTGCCATGAAGTTTATTCAGGCTTTTTGGTTTATGAAACCAGTTTGTGAAGTATGGACATAATTTGCTTGAGATCTCCAACCTTAGGACACAGTTTTCTCATATTACTCTAATATGTTATATCCACCTTTTCTTTTTAAATCTCACTTCTACCCCCATGATCTTTGTGTAGACATAAAGTAATAAGAGTAGCAGACAAAACGCTAATTAATGCTAAAGCTATTCCCAAACTTATTCCTGAAATACACTGGTAGGCTTATGCTCTGATTTAGAAGACAGGTAATATGGAAGCTAGACATGTGGGTAATATTTTTTTCCTTCAAGAGTAAAACTGCCTTATATCATCTCGAGATTGGGCCTGAGATTTCCTTTTCAGATCTGAATATTAAACAGTAAAATTAGATGATAGTTAATCTTTGACAGCTGTTTTTAAAATAATAGAAATAAACAACAGGACACTTAGTGTTTGCTAGGTGCTATACTAAATGCCTTGGATGCATTGTCTTCTTTTGTTTTCACAACAGTCTAAGTGGTATTATTTTTGCTCTAAATTTTAGAGACACAGATGGGTTTTGAGAAGTTAAATATTTTGCCTAGAGTCACACTGTTAGATGGTGAAGTGTGGGTGTGTTCATAAACAACTATATTGTACTATTTTATGTGTGTGTAATTTTCACAGAGGTGGTATCCTATTCTATGTATCACTCTGCAACTTATTTTTTAAATTCAGTCTAATTTGAAGATATCTGATCAGTGTGTTTCCCTCATGAATATATATTTATTTTTTCCCATTTAGTATAGTTAATTGTTTTAAATTTAAAATCAATTAGCCAAAATATAGCACATTAGTTTTATTTTTTTATTTTTATTTTTTTTAAGATTGTATTTATTTATTATGAGAGACACAGAGAGAGAGAGAGGCAGAGACACAGACAGAGGGAGAAGCAGGCTCCATGCAGGGAGCCCGATGTAGGACTCGATCCCGGGACTCCAGGAATACACGCTGGGCCAGAAGGCAGACGCTTAACCACTGAGCCACCCAGGCATCCCAAGTCCGTTAGTTTTAGATGTAGAATTCAATAATTCACTAGTTGTATGTAACACCCAGTGCTTTTCTCCTAAGGTCAGGAACATGTCAGGGATGTCCACTCTCACCACTGTTGTTCAACATAGTACTAGAAGTCCTTGCCTCAGCAGTCAGATAACAAAAAGAAATAAAAGGTATTCAAATTGGCAAAAAAAGTCAAACTCTCATTCTTCACAGATGACATGATACTTTATATGGAAAACTCAAAAGACTCCACCCAAAATTGCTAGAACCCATACAGCAATTCAGCACAGCAGGATATAAAATCAACGCACAGATACCAGTTGCATTTCTATACATTAACAATGAGACAGAGGAAAGAGAAATTAAGGGACGCCTGGGTGGCTCAGCAGTTGGGCATCTGCCTTCGGCTCAGGGTGTGACCCTGGAGTCCAGGGATCGAGTCCCACATCGGGCTCCCTGCATGGAGCCTGCTTCTCCCTCTGTGTCTCTGCCTCTCTCTCTGTGTAGCTCATGAATAAATAAATAAGTAAAATCTTTAAAGAAATAAAAGAGAAATTAAGGAATTGATCCTATTTATAATTGCACCAAAAGCCATCATATACCTAAGAATAAACCTAACCAAAGATGTGAAGTATTTGTATTCTAAAAACTACAGAACACTTAGGAATATATACTACTTTCTATTTATCTGCTAAGAAACAGCTTGTCCTTGAATTTCACCTAATTTTAGCTTTACTTCACTTTTCCACTAGAGGGTGTACTAAGTATTTGACTTAATTTTTTTTTTCTGTTACCAAAGTTATAAATAGTAATAATTTATTACTTCTTAGTATAATCAGAAAGAAAAATTTCATTGTGTATAACTGGTATAATAGTCTCCTTGTTTTATTTTTATACTGCAGGTTACTCATTTTTGGATCCTATGACAGAGAGGCAAATATTCATTGTACACTCGAGTTGAGCAGTGGTGTTTGGGAAGAAAAACAAAGGAGTTCTATTAAGACGGTACAGTGGATTTACATAGTGTTTTACTCTTTATAAAGTTTATATTCTATAAGCATACCTTTAATAATGTTTTTATATTTATAGAGTTATTTTTGATCCTGTACACATAATTATGAACAACTGTTATTCTGTTGCAGCACAACATCAGTAATAAAATGAATCACATAAAACTGTGATACTCAGATTACTTGCTTGCATAAGAAACCTAGTCTAATTTTCCTTTTAGAACTTGAAAATTATTTCACGAGGATGGAATTAGAAATCATTCTAAATACCTTAGAAAGCAAGTAAATTCTTTCATTCAGTAGATGTTTTATGAGTGAGTGCTTGCTTTGTACCAGGCACTGTGTTAGATGCAGGAAACTGTTCAGAACAAAAAAGGACCTTTTTTTTTGGTGCTAACATGGGCGTAGAAGTTCGATGTGAGGGTTAGAAGAGAGATGGGAGAGGTAAACTACCTTACAGGATGGTGGTAGAACATGACAATAAATGGGTAAACAAAAGAAGTAAACATGGTAAATTTCCAGAGATTGACAGATACTATGAAGAAAATAGGATTATGACAGAGGAGATTCTTTAGATCTGATAACAGGGAAAACTCTTAGAGAGATGGCACTTGAGCAAGATGCCCAATTCAGTTAGAATTTCAGATAAACTAATTTTTTTTGTTATAAGTATTTACCCAATTTTTATATGCTAACTCTGACAACGCTACACTGGAGACTTGAATCCTGAAAAGGAGCAAGCCACCTGGAGAGTCTGGGGGAATGAGGGAGTGGAAGTGCATTTCCTGCAAAGGGAGCAGCACCTGTGTGAGGGTGGGTGGGTTTGAAGAACAAAAAGAAGGCTAGTATAGCTAGTGCATGGTATGAAAGCTAAAGAGTCACGCTTAATCTCATACAGAATTTGAATTTCATTATTTGTGGTGGGAGAGTTTTAAAATGACAAGTGACATGATCTTTTGTATATTTTGCACAAAACTTTCTGCTTCTGTGGACAAAGGATTGTAGGAGGGCAAGAGTAAACCTGAGAGATTGGTTAGGAGGCAGTTAGGGGAAATGTTGGTTACTTTAGCTACTACCTGAGGAAATAGGAAAAAAAAAAAAGACAGTGGATTTGGGCTGTACTTTTGGTGTATGAAGGACTTAGAGTTCTGTTTTCTTTTTTGATTAAAAAAACCCCTCGCTACTATTACCTAAATTGCAAGACTGAAAAAATTATAAAGGTTTTTAAAATATTTTTTTTAAAGATTTTATTTATTTATTCACGAGAGACAGAGAAAGGCAGAGACACAGGCAGATGGAGGAGAAGCAGGCTTCGTGCAGGGAGCCTGATGTGGGACTAGATCCCGGGACTCAGGGATCATGCCCTGAGTCGAAGGCAGACACTCAACCACCCAGCCAGTCAGGGTCCCTGCTTTTAAAATATTTTAAATGCTAGAATTAAAAATAAACAAAAGTAGTGCTTTCCTTCAACATATTTAAGTGAACTTGTTGGATTCTTTGTGTTCTTAAATGAATAAAAATTGTCACTAGTTATTGGTTAATTTGTTTCCAAAGTGAGTTGGTATTTTCTGAATATTCTGAGTAGCAGTTTTAATAGCAGTTATTATGTGCTTCTTGCATTTTGCATAAATCTAGTAGTCTCTTTAAGATTTAGAGCGTTTATCCAAATTATCCATAGAATTTCTGTATTAAGCCCATGAAATTTCACAATGGAAACAGAATTCCAGAATTTTATGGCTAAAATGGAGGAGGGAGTCTATGCCTTAAAGGAACCATTGCCCCTCTTTTAGAGACAATTTATTTCATTTACTAAGTATATACTGAAATATTATGGGTTTGATAGTAATAAAATTCCAAGAGTGCTTTTTGGAACCCCTAAACCTCTCTGGAGTTACTTTTAGTCTTTTGAAAGATAAGATCCATTTAGCATGTCAAAAGTTTTTTGCAAGAATAAGTTATAGTTGTATTCTTTAAAAATGTAATACTTAATAACTTAGATATTTAGCTGTTTCTAATACATTTAATTCTTGGTGGCAATATAGCCAATCCTGTGATTATTTGTAGCCAGTATTTAGGAAAACAATTTCCCTGTTACATCTTCATTATGGTGAATAGGTACTTCTGCACTATGCTACTTAGCTATTTTATAGTAGTAATGATGTGCTTTTGGTATTTCTAGAGTAATCTGTTATTATTTGTAGCATTTTAAAAAATAGTTACAGTTCTCAATTTTTATAAAAGATCTATAAGCATATCTCCATGCTCTTGAGAGCATGACTTTTTTTAATGGAAATATGGTATGCTTTAGACGTTCTTTTGACCTCGAATTATTTCTAAATTACATAATTTCTTTAAGTAATAAGTGTTGTGAATATCCTTACATAAAGATTGAATATATGAAATTCTTTTGGAATAAATAGAATAATTTTGACCTGAGTGGGAAAATAGGAGTAAAGCTGGAAAGGGAGGATGGGCCAAAGGGTTTTAATTTGGAAAGTAGTAGGGAGCTATTGAAGATTTTGAGCACCTGAATGACATGGTCAAAATAGTGGTTTCTAGGAAGGTCCCATTTCTTTGGTGGTTGTTCATACCCCAGCTTTCTTTTAAGTTATGTTTCAAACAATTTGAAGCAACTCTTCAGAGGAATAAAATAACCAGTTTGTTCTGAATTACATGAATACATGAAAAAGCATTATTGTTTTATCTGGGTATAAAATGATCATAATTTGCCATTGCTAATGGCATTTTCAGTTTCTTTTATTATATTTGCAAAAATATGAGATTAGACAGCTTTAATATTTTACAGCAAAGGTTAATAAGATCTTAATCTTGAGTTACAATTTTAGGTCTTCACATATGCCATAGGTAGTTTTGGAGAAAGATTTCTGGGTTACTAATTACATCAGGTATCAAAAATGTCAGCAGCAGTTAAGTGTCTCCAGGCATTAAATTACATATGTCTGAATTTAATAACTAGAGAGGAGAATTTATTGTTCTTTAGGACTACATAAAAGATTGCAGAATTGGATTTGATCATTTGCAATATATTGCAAATTGGGATTAAAAAAACGAATATCATTTAAAAATACATGAGAGTACTTGATGAGTTTAGAAGCTATCTTTGTATAAATACAGTTTTCAGGTTTAAATTAGTTTTTTAAATGTTGAAATTTATTCAATGAAGAGAGCCACTTGTTTCAGTGACTATTAGAATAATAGAAACTTGTTTCTTTCCATAATTTAAATGTGTCTTTGTGTCTTTAAAGCATTATAATGTACCTTATCATCTTGCTGATAGTGGAAGATCATTAGTAATAATAATGATGATAATAATAATAATGGGGCACCTGGGTGGCTCACTCAGTTAAGTGTCTGCCTTTGCCTCAAGTCATGGTCCCAGGATCCTGGGATCAAGCCCCTAATTTGGCTCCTTGCTCAATGGGGAGCCTGCTTCTCCCTTTCCCTCTCCCTCTGTCCCTCCCCTGGCTCATTCCCTTTCTCTTTCAAATAAATAAATAGAACCTTTAAAAATAATAATGATAGACGAAAAGCTCTAGATTTGTAGTGTTTGCACAAGTGTTGGGAGGTGGAACTGGAACAGTCATAATGCATTAGTTCCATATTAGCAAAATAAAATGAATAATGGCTTAAGCAAGAAAAAGACTTGCCTTGTGTGAAAAGCTGTGGGTCAGTATGGCAGCTCAGTGATACTGTAAGTACAGAGCCTGGCTCTTGACTGACTTCTCCTCCATCATCCTTAGTATGAGATTTTTATCCTCATGGCTGCAAGATGTCTAATGCCCACCCCCTGGGTATCCACCTTTCAAGAAAAAGAGTGAGGTCTTAAAAAAAAAAAAAAAAAAAAAAAAAAGTGAGGTCTAAAGCATGCCATAAGCACATGTCAGCCAGGTTTTGTCCTTTTTAATTGCTTTCCTGGAATCTCCTCCCATGGATTTCCACTTACATCATTTGGATAGAACTGAGTCACTCGGTGTTTCCAACAGCAAGGAACTATGGCGAATCATTTTAGTTTTTCAGCCTTTGTAGAGTAGAAGGCAAGGGTGAAGGGTTATGAATGCATTTTAGGTGCCTAATCCATAGTCTTATGATAAGGAAATATTCCAGTCTGCCTGAGGACTTATTTTTAAGGAAATTTTTCTTATATTGGGATATAAGCAAGTAATTGAAAAGAATATGGATTTCCTCCTATTTGAAACGGACAAGGAAATAGAAAGGAATCTTCTGGGTCCCTGAATTTACAGTAGGTGGACAGAAGGGAGATACTGGAGCAGTCATACATTCAGTATAAATAGAAGCACGTCATGTCTTACAGAGCCCAATATGCAGGTATCTGAGGGAACTATGGTTCAAGGCATTAGGAGATGTCATAGTATTTCAGATTTGCCTGAAAGATAAGAAATAACAAATCCCTGAAGAGCGTTCAGCTAATGGTTGGAAAGAATCCATAAATGATCATTTGGAACTCTTAATCAGAATGAGTATATTCCTATCAGAAGGTTATGTGGTGTCAACTGGCAACTTGCAGTTGGCAGCTGCTGTAAGAAAGGCTTTAGATAGGGTCAGCCATACCATAGATTATGAAGAATTCACCTCCTGGATTCTAGACTTTATCTCTCTGTTTTGACTTGAGTGGTACTTTTCTTTCTCTTCACTGCTACTTCCCAGTCAAAACCTCATTTTCTGAAAGATAAATAATTTGTATCAGGTTTCCTCAATTTTCTTTTTAAACATACCCTTAAAATTAAAGAGGCACTTTGAAAATAAAATAACCCTATTTTCAAAGAACTGTCAGTATAAGAAAAGAGGCGTGGAAACCAAATGTGTAACACTGGAAACTCGTGTAACACGAGTCTATGAAATACTTTGCTCATACACGGAGAGCCAAAGCCTTTTGCATATAGGATCTATACTTGTTCCATTAAATCCCACTACTCTAACAAATACTGGACCGAGTGGTATTCTAATAATTAGAAGACAATTTGAGAGTAGTGGTACTGGAATCAGTTTAGAGCAGAGGCAAGGATAGCTCTGAAACTATAGGGATATGGGATCTGAATGGAAGGATGACCTTCATAATAAGATCAGCCATGCTCAACTTCTAAAATTGAGCCTGATTCAGAGGCAGTGTGCCTTATTACAGAACCTAGTGAGTCTCCCTACACTTTCAGAGTAAAGGTTGGAGCAACTGAATGCAGGAAACACTTGGTGGAGGGCAGATAATGTTGGAAGAAAGTACAATATATAGAGAACTCATTCCCTGTCTAATATTGCAGTGCTAAACAAGCATATAGAAGAAATGGAAACAGTCAACTTTCAGAGTTTGTTTGTTTTTTTTTTTAAGATTTTATTTATTCATGAGAGACAGAGAGAGAGAGAGGCAGAGACACAGGCAGAGGGAGAAGCAGGCTCCATGCGGGAGCCCGACATGGGACTCGATCCCAAGTCCCCAGGATCACACTCTGGACCGAAGGTAGCGCTAAACCTCTGAGCCAGCCAGGCTGCCCCAGAGTTTTTGATGAAGAACCATACCAAAGGTTCCCAAATCATTTCATTAGCAGGATAATATTTTGTCATAGAACTGCCTTAAGGATAAAGATGACCAAGCATAATATCCTGAATGATTGAGTCCAGGACTTGGATCAGTTTCTACAAATGATCTGAAACCACACTGTTCAATGGAAATCAAATGTATGCCATTTAGGTGATTTTAAATTTTTCTTGTAGCCACATTTTAAAAAGCTAAACAAGTGAACTTATTTTTAGTAATGTTTTATTTGAGCCATGTACCCAAAACATCGTTATTTCAACATGTGATCAATATTAAAAATGAGAGTGTTTTTTTCCTTTAAAGTCTTTGAAATCTGGTGCGTATTTTACAATTATAGCACATTACAATTCATCCTAACCACATTTCAAGTGCTCAGTAGCCACATGTGCTAGTAGCTACTATGTTGGACAGCACAGATCAAGAAGAAGGATGGACAACAGAATCAGATTTGCACATGGCACTAAACTTTTCTAAGATGCTCCAAGTTAAGAGGAACAAAATGAAGAAAAAGCTCTTAGGACAATTACATAAGAATTCAAAACTATGTTTAAAATAATTGAGATCTAGGATCGTTATAGAAATAAATACATCTTTGTGCCTGTAAAGCAAGAAATTTCAGCTTTTCATGAGAGTAATGTCACTAAATGAATACACTTATTTAAAAACCATGAAATTCTCACAGAATTAATTATTTGTGCATTTCTGGTTTCTATAATACAAGAAATTTATGAGAGCTAGATAAACTAGATAACATCGGGAGAAAAGTAAAATTAAAATGGCAGCGAGATAGTGATATGTAGTAAATGAATGGGGAAAAGTGATCTTCAGCTCAAAATACAAAGATGGGTAAATGATTAATGGAAGCATATAAATACAAAAAGTAAACAGCAGAATGATCAACAAATATACTGAACAAGGAACTAAGTCTGAGGGGCAATGAAGATAAATCTTATGTCCCTGATGATTGATGATCAGATGACATAAATGCTAAAAGAAAGATACTTAAAAGGTGTTTGACAATTCTGCATACTACATACTTGCTAATATACTTCATAGATAAATATGCTGTATTCTTTTTGTGTTTATGTGTACTGTACCTAGTAGAAACCCTGGTATGTTCCAGTTGTGCAGTTAGTGTCTTAGGAGGGTGAAGGAGGATAAGTGATCATTTTGAAATACAAATCTGGGATAGGCCCACTATATTTTCTGCTTATGCTGGATGCTGTAGCCCCTGGCCTACAAATATCAATTCCTCCCTTGTCCTTCCAGCCTAAGGTTGATGGTGACTTGTGACTTTTGCTAGTATTTAAGTTGCTCCACTGTCTCCCTGTTTGATTTTCAGTTCTATCATTGAGTAGCCATTCCCCATTTTTGAAGTATGTCTGCTTCAAATACTTAGATGTTTTCTGTTTCCTTATTAGACTGTGACTGATATATCAACCAATCATCGTTCCTCTAAAAAAAACTTTGCCTAATGAGCATGAAATGCCTTGGGAATATTTCTCATAGTTGGGAATTCATATTTATATTTGTGTGACAATTTTATTGGTGTTAACTTCACCAGTGTCTTTCTTTACAGACACTGTGATTGTTTTTGCTTTTAGCACTTGGCATTTAGTGGGTATTCAGTAAATGTTTCCAGGAATACTAAATATGACTGACTAGCTGGGAGCTTCTATTTACCCTCAACCTTTTTGCTTCTAGACTTGTAGATTTCAGCATAACTTAGTCGCAAAATGAGATTTACTGCTCAGTATTCCTTCTGTTAAAAGCCTGGTATTTACAGTAAGAGTTTTAGTTTACAAATGTGGTACATAATGGTTTAATGGCATTATTAAAAGCATTAAAAGAATTTCTTATTCTAAGTGTATATGTATAGTTCAGTGTAGCCTAAATAAAATAACTGTGATCTTAAAATTTATTTGTCCTACTTCCTTTTTGGTTTTGGAGAGTTTTAGAAGTCTTGCTGAATGATAGCTATCCAGATCTATCTGCAAGTTGTTGAATATACACACACAAAGAGTCAAAAAGAGTTACCCTAAAGAACTGTGATTTCAAGTAGGAACTGAGACAGACAAATGTATAAATACATTAGACTAGATGCTTCAGAGTTGGCATTTTGGTGTGTTTGCTTAAGGCCAGATGCCTTGCAGATAGCATTTTGGTGTTCCTATTTAACCATTTGCCATTTACAGTCTTCTTAATCTTATCAAAAGGAAGAAAAAGATTAGAGCAAATAAAGCTTTTTTGAAAATGCCAGTTTTTATGAAACCTCTGGTTTAGTTCAATTTGATAATATTTGTGAATACAGGAGACACTCAGTGGAATTTTAACCATATGTAATGTTCTATAATTTGGCTTCTTAAGTAAACCAGATGCCTTTTAAGCTTTAGGAGTAAATCCTATGGAGCATTTCCACTCTTAAAGTTCATTTTGGTTAAAAATGAGGGATGCAGTTATCTGTTTCATATTTTCTTAGTGTGTTTAATATGATTGTGAAATACTGTGAAAAGAGTAGGAACTTAGGTTAAAATATAGAAACATCAACTCTCCAAATCAGTATAAGGCACCATGTGAATATGAAATAGAAGCTGAATATGAGGCGTAAGCAATGAGAATATGGTCTTCTCTTTAAAGGAAGATAAGCAGTGAGGAAATAAGATCAACAGTATGGTGAACATCAGTACTAACAGCATTTGAATGCTCTAAGAGAGTTTCAAAACTAAATATTATGAGGGGAGATGGTATTCTAGGACAACTGGGAAAGAATAGGAGGTGACAGTTGAGCCAAGCTTTCCAGGTATATGTAGTATTTTGAGATAGTAAGAGGAGGACATGAGGTAAAAACAAAGAATGAGAATGTTTGAGTATGTTCAGAATACATGTTGTCCAGATTAAATAAAGACTATGGTAGTACAGGAAAATTATATAAAACAACAATAAAAAGATTGGACCATATTATAGAAATGCTTTAAATACCAGACCAAGAAGTTTAGCCGTTACTCTCCAAGACAGTAGGAGCTATGGAAGCTTTTAGAATGAAAGTAATCTCATCAGAATCTTGCTTTAAGGCGGACTGGCTCTGAATTTGAGTCTTAGCTAGGTCACTTATTGGCAGCATGATCCTAGTCAAAGCCCTCAAACCCATCTCGTCCACAAATACTTTATTTCTCTATAAAATGGGACTGATCATGCTTCACATGGTTGTAGGAGGGATAAATGAAATTCTCTATATTAAAATGTCTAGTTCAGTACCTGGCATATAGCACATAGTAACTACTAAATCTGGCAACAAATAGGTAAAGGTAAAGTCAAGGATGACTTGACAAAGGAAGGGTATGAAAAGTAGAAGTGAGGGACAGTGAAAGGCTGAACCAGAATGGCGGTAATGAAAATGGAAAATAGGATCAATATGGCTTGGATACCACTGGAAATAAAGAGTGGATTTGGGGAGAGTGAGAGACAAAGCCAGAAAGATGAGCCATGAGTTAGGAAGAAGAGAAATAATGTCTCATTTTGTTTGTGTTGGGTTTGAGGTACGGTGGTTATCAAAGGTCAATAGAGAGATGGAATTTTTTTCATGTGCTGCTTTGATCTATTTTTTTGTTTGTTTTTATATTTTCGATGCTGTCATATAAGGCCTTAACACACTTTAGTTAGGGTTATATGCTCTGTTTTTAGACCTCTTTTTTTAAATAGGATAAAGAGAAGCAGAATGGTTTCACAAAGAAGTAAGAATCTATTTTTTAAAAGAGTTTTTGAGAATAAGTTAAAATAATATTAATAAAACTTTTAACACTGTTTTTGAATTGTTTCTCAAGACCCTCTAGTTTACTGTGGTCCAAGTAACACTCATTTACTCAGTCCATACTTTGTCATGAACTAAAGCATCCCATTCTAGACACAGTAGCACCTGCCCACAGAAGCCCACTTAGCCAAGTAGCTCATTTCCTGAGTCATAGCCTTGGGTGCAGGATGCAGAGCTAGGAAATAAACAATTAGAAAAGCGTTGGGTGTTACCAGAGATCCTGCAGTAGCATATACCTCCCTGCCCACATGTGTTCAGTCTCATGGTCATTAGGAGCAATTTCTTGTGCCAGTCATGATTGTAAGACTCTGTATGCAACAACTATTTAAATTTCTTAGCAGCCCCATGAGAATAGGCTGTCATCTCCATTTTATATAGGAGGAAACAGACACAGAGAGAAAGTAACTTACCCAGATCCCCCAGGTAGCAGCAAGTGGTGAAGACAGTCTGCACACCCCAGGCAGTGAGGCTCCAGAGTTGGTGTTCTTAATTACTGTACCATTCTCACCACTGTTGGGTTCAGATCTGGCCTCTTTGACTCTAGTTCTCTGCCTTTGGAACAAGTTATTCCCTCGTCTCTAAAATAGATTTAAAATAGTAATAGTACAAGGTTTAAATATCTGTAAAACATTTGGCACAGTATCCAGCCCATAATAACTATACTAGTAACTATTATCAAACTGGACCTAAAATGCCAACTCCTTTGCTCCTATGTTTTTAATGCTGACATTTTATGTATTCTTTTAAATCCTTCCTATAACAACATGGAAAAGGACAGGGGAATCGCTTCTTCAGTTGTGGGATAGTGTTTTTTGTTTATTTTTTAAGACTTAAGGGCCAAACAGTGACTTTTAAGAACATTAGCAAGTTTAAAAAAAAAAATGTGTCTAATAAGGGCTCTTGTAAGAGATCAGCCAGCTGCTGCCCATCTCATGTGAGGATAAAACATGGACAAGCATTTAAATTTCAGGAAGGTTTAAGATAAACCAAGAACCTGTAAGGAATAAACAGCGTTAATATCATAGCATAGGAAAAAGTCTAGGTATCTGTAATTAACAGCATAGTTTTAGAACATTTAGAAAGTAGTAATATCTGGGGCTAAATAGATCTCTAGCACTCATTTTTTACATTTTACTGTAAATGTGAAGTTCTATTGTTTAGTAATTTAAAATGAGTAGGCTAAAAGTAAAACTAGGTTGAAGTTTTTGTTCTTCAAACGGGCAAGGGCAAAGGGCAACAATGATCACACTTAACTCCTTTGTCCTGTTAAGTCAGTCTTTTTTTAGTATTTCCATAAGGTGCTATGTATTTCTCCATATAAATACTGAACATGACTAGTTCAAAGCGGGTTTGGGACAGCTATGTTTCTCATTTGTAAGCATGTTAATTTACATGGACATTGAATCATACTAGACAAATAAGTGGTTATATTTAAAAGCTGCTTATATATAAACAGTATGCTCTATACTGGAAAAGATAAGAATGTTTTACTAATCATTGTAAATAAGACTACCTCTGGGTAATTCGTTATATTTCTTTAAAGGTTATCAAGTGACTCGTAGACTATGGACAGATGGCTCGTTTTCTAAATGAATGATGTGTGAATTATCTTTCGTAAATTCGTCAATACTGAGAATGTTGTTAGAAGTCTGAGTGGGAAGCCATTGAGCATAAGGAAGTGTAGGTATCATGAAGCAGAATTTTAATTCCTGTGTAATACATTATGTGTGAAATTTGAGGAAATACATATTTAAGAATAAAATCAACAGTTTCTGTAAGATAAAATTGATATCTTTGGAAATTGGTATGAGCTATATTTCTTACCCATATAAAAAAATCAGAAGGCTATAAAGAAAACAACGAAAGCCAACCATAATCCCATTACCCAAGAAGACCACTGTTAACTTTTTAGAAGAACTTTATAAACACAAGCATATACACACTATTCACAGGTTATGTTTATGGTTCCTTAAAAATGAGATCAGGTGGCGCCTGGCTGGCTCAGTGGTTGAGCATCTGCCTTTAGCTCAGGTCATGATCCCAGTATCCTGGGATCAAATCTTAGATCAGGATCCGCACAGGGAGCCTGCTTCTCCCTCTGCCTATGTCTCTGCCTCTCTCTGTGTGTCTCTCATGAATAAATAAAATCTTTTTTAAAAAATGAAATCACGTCTTTCATAATCACCTTTTTTTCCTGCTTAATAATGGTATGCTGAGAGCCTATTTTTATTTCCATATACATGTCTTACTGTTTTTATTTCTGCCTGATACACCACTATGTGTGTTTATCTAACCGGTGTCATTTATTGATGAATGTGTGGACTTTTCCAATTTTTTGATGTTGTAAAGAAATCTGTAATGACATTCTGAGTATATCCATGCACATCCATTCTTTAAGTCATGATTTGGCATACTTTTTCTATAAAAAGCCAGACAGTAAATATTTTAGACTTTGCAAGTCAGATAGTTACAGTCACAGCTACTCAACTCTGCTGTTCTAACCTGAAAGCAGCTACAGACAATAATTAAATAATATGGCTGTTTTTTAGTAAAACTTCTTTAAAAACAGTCCCCAGGTTACAGTTTGCTGGCCCTTGATCTAAGTGATTCTTTGGTCAGACTACCAAAAAAAAAAAAGGCTATTGGTACACAGTTGCAGTCCACCTAGAATATAGTCCGTAGATTGTATGTGTTAATTTTTCTGACTTTGATCTCTGTACTGTGGTTATAAGAAAATGTCCTTGTTAGGAAACACTCAAATATTTAGGGGCAAAGGAGGCATTATGTCTGCATCTTATTTTCAGATGGCTCAGAAAAAAAAATATGCAGAGAGAACCAAATGTGGCAAAATGTTAACAACTGGGAAGTCTGGATTCAGGATAAAGTGGAAATCTTTTGTACTATTTTTGCATCTTTCCTCAAGTTGGAAATTATTTCAAGATAAAAGTCAAAAAAAAAATCTGACTCTTTAATAGTTCCTTAGTAAGATGTAAATCCCCCTGCAGAAGTACAGTGATAGTATATGAAGCTGAAGGTAGACTTGGTGATCTGAATCGGAGCTATTTGACAGAGAAATTTAAATGGGCAACAATGTTCCACTCTGTTGTTTCCATAATAACTCAGACTCTGCATACTTCTCAGAGGTTTTTATTTCACCGGAATGGTTATATAAAATTTAAATTAGTTCCAAATCATAGCATTAATGGAGACTTCAATCAGATTTAGAAAGAGAGAGAAGAAACCTAAGTACATTGCAGGTAGTTATTTTGATATGATTTCTTTCCTAACAGCCTTTGAACTTAGAGGATCATTTTTAATTTTTGTTCTTAGATCTCTGTTTTTGTATAATGGACTTTACTTTTTCAGCACATTTTCTATATCTTTGTTGTCTCTTAGATGAGATGACCAAAGGATGCAGTTCTAATTTACCATCCAGTTGCTTGAGACCGGGTTATCAGAGAAGTTTCCAAGCTGGCATTCTGTTTTGAAGATTGAGGGGCCTCGTTGTATTTTTATTTTCACTCCCAAAAGGAGTCTTCCTGTTCTAGCCGAGGAGAGACCATGGAAGTGCCTAGATTATTCTAGTCATTTATTCCTATAGTTTCTTTAATTTTGACAACCAGTGTGATAGATGCTAGTATTCACTGTATACACATAAGACCCACAGAGGCTAAGTCACTCATCTGAGATCTCCAAACTAATGCACATTAGAAACCCAGCACTGAATACATGCCATCCCAGACATTGCAGTTTTTCTTCAAAAAAGACTTTTGAAACCACCCTAGTGCTAAGGAGGGGCTGATTCCAGTGTTGCTTTGTTAACTATCCATTAAGAGCTGGTTACTAAAAATTGAGGCATTCTACTGACAAACTGTTCACATGTAAAAATCAAAGTGAGAGAATTTAGGATTTATTCACTGTACTATTCAAATATGCCCCTTTAAGAATTCTTTTTTTTAAATAATTTTTGTGTATTGGGATCCCTGGGTGGCGCAGTGGTTTGGCGCCTGCCTTTGGCCCAGGGCGCGATCCTGGAGACCCGGCATCGAATCCGACGTCGGGCTCCCAATGCATGGAGCCTGCTTCTCCCTCTGCCTGTGTCTCTGCCTCTCTCTCTCTCTCTCTCTCTCTGTGACTATCATAAAATAAAAATAAATAAAAATAAAAAAATAAAAAATAAAATAAAATAATTTTTGTTCTCATTTGGGACAGGAGCATGAAAATTTAGTTCTGCAGTAGCACTTCTTTACCTGACAGATTCTTTTTCGTTTATCTGGATTATAAGTTTAAGAACTGTTCTAATTTAAATCTTTATGAAGTAAATTTTAACTACACGTCTTTGAAAAGTTCTTTAGGAGTTGATAGTAATTTTAATGCCAAGAGATAAAAACAAGATATTTGCCGTATTTGTTTCCAGAGTTATATACCTTCTTTGAAAAAGATAGTATGATTATGTACAAATTGTGAATCCTCTTTACTCATACGAGACAGTTTCAGAAAAGACTGCTGATAGATATGGTGCCTCCTCTTTCCTGTTAGATGAGGGTGGACCTAAATAGAAGGTGGCTGAGAATGTAGTTGAGTTCTCAGGAGCAGCACACAATTGCTCAGTAGTTGAGGGTCCCATGCAGTATTTCAGTTTGCATCTTCTGTGTTGTCAAACCTGTTTGTGCTTAAAAGTAGGTTGGATCGGGCAGCCCAGCTGGCTCAGCGGTTTGATGCCACCTTCAGTCCAGGGCATGGTCCTGGAGACCTAGGATCAAGTCCCACATCGGGTTCCCTGTATGGAGCCTGCTTCTCCCTCTGTCTGTGTCTCCGTCTCTGTCTCTCTCTCTCATGAATAAATAAAAAAAAAAAAAAAGTAGGTTGGATTGATATAGAATGACCCTTTAGGAACTCTCTATTTTCTTTCTTCCCGTATGTGTCCATTTTCATTCTAGAACCTAGAAATTGTTTTATTAACTTCTCAGAATTCTAATTTATCAAAATGTGCTTTATAAGCAGCTGTCGAGTAATAGTACTCTAGTTCTAGCTCTGTCACTTCAGAATTGAGCGAAATGTTACTTGTGTTACTTAACTCAAAGAGAGAAAATGGCTGTGAACATGAGCATATGCTTCTCCTTGTGGTAGGATCGTCACTTATTGTTGTGATTTTTAAAAGTGATGGGTGGTAAAATATGAAATCTGGCCCAAGATCTTCCACAGCATGTTGTTGCTACTTCTAATTGAGATGGACGCTAAGCTGTTGGTTTCTAGCCTGGCAGTAATTTGTGCCCTGTAACCATAAGCAGATTGGTCTGACATCTGGTATTCAAAGAAATGACCAGAATGTTACACCTCTGCCACATTCTGTGCTGAGTATGTAGTACATAACGTTACCCTTGCATACAGCTCAGTAATTTAATATAAAAGTTCTAGTTTTAGAAATCCTGACTTCTCAATTGTAATTCAGAGTTTAGGGAATAAATCTTCAGTACTGTAATCATAATTTCCTAGATCTCTGATACTCAGAATTCAATTGCCAGAGCCATAAGCAAGCCACCTAAAGTAGTCTAGATAACGGCCCATCAAAAAAGGAGATTTTTAGTTACCTTCTGAAAATCTTCACATCAGAGTTTGGGCTACTTTGACCAAAGGATCTGTATTATATTCTCATGAACATGGGGACCAGATTTTTCAAACTCAAGTGACTTTCTGACAGAAATGTTTGCTGTATTAGTAGAAGAGTTTCTGAAGAAAAGTTTTCGAATTTGAATGATTGCAGAAGATCCAGGGTATTCAATTGGCATAAACAAAATAGTTCTACTTTCAGGCATGTATTTTCAAAAACTTACAAAATTTATAAGCTAATTGTTTTTAGAGTCTCTGCACTTGTTATTCTAATTTTATCCCTGCTTAGGATGTGTACCCAAACCAGAGGGCACATCAATAAGAATAGTGCACTTTTCTGGGGTAATAGGAATTAGGAAGCCAGGCTGAACCCTAGGTGATGGCAGTTTTTTAAAGGAGAGGAAAACAGGTCAAATCTCTGTGATCTGTGAGGAAGTAGGTGAAGCTAGAGAACTGGGATGGTACAGAAAAGAGTCCTGGAGGAGGGTAGAGGTGTTGCTAGAAACATGAGTATCCCACATCAATTTGTGCTGTAGAGGCTCTTAGCCAGTCTTCAGAAACTCATAGTATAGTTGAAAGAATGTATGTTTTCAGTTTTTAAAAAACAGTAGGCAACAAAACCACTGCAAATCAGTACAGCAATAGTTGAATACTGCAGTAAGTAGGAAATTCCCATCCAAAAAATATTTAATGTAGACAGCTCCTCCTTCAGAGGCCTCCTCTTGTAGAGCCAGATGCTTGTCACTTAGCTGTCTCCCATCAACATGCTTCTAAAAAAAAAAAAAAAAAAAAAAAAAATCCTATAGGAAGCTCTTCCTGTTCCAGACCATCACAGCCCTGACATAATCCACTCTCTGGCCATCTGGGAAGAGCCGAATTAAGTGTAGTTTGTCTTCCTTGTTTAATCTTGTTGTCCTGGGTCTTTGGTGGCTGACTCAGGGTCCTTACCACCCCCCCCCCCATCCCTCACCCCCACCCCCGTACAGAAAGAAAGGGAGAAAAGGAAATTAAGTTTCAAACCACCCAGATAGGTGGAAAAGAAGTAGTTCATAGACCTTTCCACTTGGATGCTGGCCCTGCAGCCAGGCAAGCAACACCGCTAGGCTGAGCTCACCTGGAAACTTAGAGCTAACGGTTGTGTCGCCCAAGTCAGACCTGTTTCTGTGCTTCTCACCATTTTGTCCATCACATGTAGACATTCTCTTTCCTAACTACCCACTAGGGAGTCTGTCAGAACAATCACTCTAAGTCACAAGTTCCTCATCTCAATGGCAGATTGCCCTGAGAAAAGCAAGAACTGTATGATTTTTTTTAGAGCCTCAGTCTTCATTTAGTAATTTATGAAGTGCCTCTTTCTCAGCATTCACATTTTGGTTAAGTAAATAAAGTGTGTCCATGGAAGAATTCTATTTTCAAACTACTTTGGTTTGTGTTTTATGGCCTTGAGCTTTAAGTTTAGAGTACCTGAGTTCAGAATTCAAAATTTGGATAATTTGGAAATTTGGATAATCTACATCAGTGACCGATAGAAGGAGAAGCTCTTAATGGTTTACAAATATATGTATATTTATAAAACATTTTTGTGAATAGTATATCTTATAACAAATAATCAAACTTTGAAACAATTTGAAACCTCTTTTGAACATTTGACTTTTTAGATTTTTTTTTTTTAGATAAACCTTCCCCTTTGTTCAAGTATTTGTAAAATTGGGCGTTTTTTCAAGGTGCATGAATGATCAGTGTGGATTAAATATTATTCAAGTTTGCAGTCACATTATAGTGTTGATTAGCACATCCAAATGCTTCTTATACCATAGTTATTATTTATTAACGTTTGAATATCTTGGGCATAACATTGGTGGTGGAATTGATTCTCTTCCTTTCGAAAGATCATTTAGTTGAATGAAACAAGGTTTCCTCCCTCTTCACATGGGAACTTGTCAAAGAGCTGTAATACTAAACTTCCTTCATTTCTTCAAATATGCCATACTAGCTTTCATCTCCTCCCTTCAGACCCACTGCTCTCATTGTTAGACACATTGCCTCTACTCCTGACCTGGCTTCCTGATAAACGTACTGCTCCTTCAAGTGCCAAATTAAATTTGTCTTTTGTCCCCGTTACTTTCTTCCTTGGTAGCTTTGCTGTAAGTTTTGTTAAATGTCTATTTCTTAGATCACCATTGATTTTTTTCTGAAAATGTTAACACCATTTCATTTTGGGAAGGAGTTACAGAATACATGCTCTGAAGACCATGAGCATCTTTTTAAATTGTAATGAGAACTCTGGTAGAAAAGGTATTGGTTTACATTATGGACCAGGGAGACTAGGAATGATTATTTGCAGGACACCTGAGTGGCTCAGTGGTTGAGCATCTGCCTTGGGCTCTGGGTGTGATCCTAGAGTCCTGGGATCGAGTCCCACATCAAACTCCCCATGGGGAGCCTGCTTCTCCTTCTGCCTATGTCTCTGCCTCTCTGTGTGTGTCTCTCATGAATGAATGAATAAAATCTTTTTAAAAAGGGAATGATTATTTGCATTGAAAAGCCTGCTGATAGAAGTTCCATTATATACTGGCGTTGTGACATATATGTGTACAGATTGTTGTGTCATTTCTCCCATCCCTGCCCCACTACTCTACTAGAAAAAGCTGGGAAATAATTCTCAGATGTCTTTTTCAGAAACATATTTGATGAAAGAATACTCCAAAGAATACCTGGTCACAGTAAATTAGGGTCTTTGACTTAGTGATCCTTTTTCTTGTACTTCTGGGGGTTTTTTCCCCCTCAATGTTAAAAGCTTGTATAAAACAGAACTTCTAGTTTGTAAAAGAGCTATATTGATGTGTTATTAAAATATATCCTTTTCTTATCCATTGTATAAAATTATGTGCATATAAGGAAGAAATTTAAAATCAATATGTTGTTTTCCCCCCAGGTGAAAATACAGCATCCCAGCTGAGTCCAAGAAAGGCTAAAAGGATGTCAGAGTATGAGAGCTCTTAAAGGTTATCTTGGTGTTTTTACTAAATTGCTCTCCACAAGATAGATGCACATACAGCTAGAATTTTTTAACCTGTGTCTGACATTATTGGTGAAGTTAAATGCAGGCTGTCTGCAATCTTGTATATATTGACTTGTGATTCACTGCATGTAATTGCTGTTTAGTTAGTATGTGTCAGTAGTTCTTGACAATTGATAAACTTTTTTTGTATGTAATTCAGAAAATACTAGAAATAATATTTCTCCTCCAGTTAAAATCTTTTTGGTTTTAACGAAATTCAGGCCAGTTGACACAGGCTAAGCCACAGAGGAAGGTTTTCTAACTTTTATGATGTATTTGTAGCTTTCCAGTTTAGTAAATACAGCACTTTGAGCTTAATCAGATATTGTCTATAACACAGTGTTTGTTAAGTTAGAACTTGTTTGCAACAAATACCTACTAAAACTAGCTAAAGTAAAAAAGGGGTACATTTTTGGTGTTGCATAGATGCCACAGGTGGATATAAGGGCCACTGTTCATGGTTTTGTGGGTTAGATTTGGCTTAGCTCTTAGCAGGAGTGCAGCTAGGCCTTAGAAACAAACTGGAACCAGAAACTAAACCACTGTCAGGCCTGTCTTTCCTCTCTGCTTCTGGTTGTTTATATACCTTATTCACTCTGCAGACTGGATTTGTTTCTTAGTTCATAGGAAGATTCACAGATGGCCTATAGCAACACTTATGTTTGTCCCATTCAAGGAATCTCTGAATCTGCATTCCCACCATCCAGGAAGGAACTCTGATTGGTCCAACTTGGGTCAAGTATGTGCCCTGGCCCATATAATGAGGCAGAGCAGTAGGACCATATTATATAAGCATGGCCATTTCCCACCATAACCATACTGGGAATTAGAGAGTTGCAGAGATAGACCCAGAGCAAGGGAGAACATGACAAACATTAGTATCTGCTAAGCACATAGTAAGCATTTAATATGTACTAACTTACTAATTCTTACTTCTCTTGTAAAATATCAGTCATGCCACAAAATACAGGTTTAAGGGAGCTATTTATTTATTTATTTATTTATTTATTTATTTATTTTAAAGATTTTTTTTTTTAATTTATTCATGAGAGAGAGAGGCTCAGAGACACAGGCAGAGAGAGAAGCAGACTCCATGCAGGGAGCCCAATGTGAGACTCGATCCCGGGACTCCAGGACCATGCCCTAGGCCGAAGGCAGGCACTAAACCTCTGAGCCACCCAGGGATCCCCTAAGGGACATATTTATAACAAATAATAAAATAGGGATGCCTAGGTGGCTCAGCAGTTAAGCATTTGCCTTCGGCTCAGGGCATGATCCTGGAGTCCCCCCCACCTTAATGTCTACCTAGATTTGTTACCACAGACATTTCCCCTCTACTTTCATCCCCCTTTTCTTTTTTTAATAAAGATTTCCTGACCAAGGGTACCTGGGTGGTTCAGTCAGTTAAGCATCTGACTCTTGGTTTTGGCTTATCCTGAGATTAAGTCCCATATTGGACTCCATGCTGAGTGTGGAGCCTGCTTAAGATTCTCTCTCTCCCTCTACCCCTCCTCCTAAAATGGATTTCATGCTCAGCAGCCCAAAGGACAATATAATACTGTTCCATGTTCATTTTTTCTCCATAATACTTTATTTGGTCATAAGAAATACAGTTTTTTCTCTCCCTATAAGATGAAAACTTACAATTTTGTGAAAAAGTAGATAAATACTACCATTTAGGCCATAATTCCTACCTTTTTGGAAGTAAGCCCACTGCTTGAGCCCATTGTATTTTTTTAAATTTATTTATTCATGAGAGACACAGAGAGAGAGGCAGAGACATAGAGGGAGAAGCTCCCCTGTGTGGAGTGTGGGCCTCAGTCCCAGGACCCCAGGATCATGACCTGAGACAAAGGCTGATGCTCAACCACTGAGCCACCCAGGTGCCTCTAGCCATTGTATTTCTAATGGGTTTGAACTGGCTATTGTTCTTTTACTAACTGTTGACACCAGTCACCATCTTTGTCTTTTTTAATAAGACAGTTTTTTAAATTATTATAAACTTAGCTTCTCAGTCTTGATCCTATAAAACTAAATTAATGTTTGCCCAATATAAGATAGTTTCATATTCTAATGTCCTGAATTGATGTTTGTGTCGTAATAGTTTGCCCTTGTTTCCTTAGCTACAATATTGAATTCATTCACAACAGAATGGTTTTTAAAAAATTTCCTTTTGTACTCCCATTTTTAACTAGCAGTACTAAGTTTTGCTAATAACAATAATAATAACTGAGCCTTTTCAGAGCCCCGCATTTGAGATGGAGATTTCATTTTACCAATGACATTCAGTTACATTTTTGTTGTTGTTTCTATCTAGCATTCTTTAAAAAAAAAAAAAAAATATTTATTTATGAGAGAGAGAGGCAGAGACAGGCAGAAAAAGGAGAAGCAGGCTTTGTGCAGGGAGCCCGATGTGGGACTCGATCTTGGGACTCCGGGATCACGACGTGAGCCAAAGGCAGACGCTCAACCACTGAGCCACCCAGGCATCCCAGTTACTTATTTTTTTTTTTTTTTGTAACTGTATCAGTTACATTTGCCTCAAATCATGGTCGAGGATTATTGTAGACATCAACATGTAGATATTTCATCCCTAAATATTTTAGTATGAGTCCTCTAAAAATGGAGCATTTTATATAACCATAATAACCACTATCACACATAAGAAAATTATTAATTCTTTAATTTTACCTAATAATCTATATTAAAGTGCCCCCAATGTCCCATAAATATTTTTATAGCCTTTTTTTCTTTCAAAACTGATATCTGATCAGTATTCATAGATAATATTGGGTTGTTGCATCTTTAGTCCCTGTGTCCTGTTTTGTTTTGTTTTAATCTAAAACTAAAACAGTCTCTACCTTTGAGGGGGGGACAGTGTTGCAAGAAGTTGATTTCTCTAGTATTATCATTTCTTCTGCATTTATTAACTGGCTTCTTTTTGGCAGAAGGCAAAGGGTGGGTATTCTTCAGCTGGGTACTAAATAATATGTAAACAAATGGATAGATGAATTTAAGAGCTAGCCGCCCAAGCCATACTTACATAAATTCTGCATTTACAGTGAAAGCTATGTTGTTGAAAAAAATAAAAAAAAAAACTCCAAAGAAAATCAAAAGGCTTGAGATACCTGGGTGGCTCAGCGGTTGAGCGTCTGCCTGCCTTCAGCCCAGGGCGTGATCCTGGAGTCCCAGGATTGAGTCCCACATTGGGCTCCCTGCATGGAGCTTACTTCTTTCTCTGCCTGTCTCTACCTCTCTCTCTCTCTCTCATAAATAAATAAAAATTTTAAAAAAGAAAAGCTCTATAAGACAAAAAATATAGTAATAAATGTTCGCTTTACAATAAACATTTATTTAGTTACAATAATTGTAAGCAGTACTGCTCGGTAGCTTTTAGAATCAAACTTGATACCTTAATTTGAGTTAGAAAATTAATAGTTAACACCTCTGATGGTAGAGTTTAGAAGGTAAAGAGCAGAGGTGAAGGTGATATTAGAGTCCTAATATCAAGAAAAATGAAATAAATAGAAATATAAGTGTATTAATTAAAATTATAAAGAGGATATTTAGAGGAGCTAAAAATAGTGATGTAACTCTACTATAATTTTGAGAAAGAAAGGTGGAGCTAACATCCTTGTCTGTTACAGTGGGAAGTCAGCAGATTGTCTAAAATTTGATACATTGGGCAATAACGTATTCTCTAGGGGAAGAAAAGATAATCCCTAAACAACTACAAAAGTTTAAGGTAGTTTCTATAGTGTGGGAGTAAGGGGCTTAAAAAGAAAGGACTGTTTCTTTTTAGTATGTTATTTTATGTATTTGATTTTTTTTTAACCACATGCAAGTATTTGATAAAAATTAAAAGTGTATTCATATTCTTTGGTGATTTAACAGTACATAAAATTAAAATGGGTTACATTTTCAAGTGTTGGGTTTTTTTTTCAGATACAGTTTGTTCTTATAGTTATGTCTAGTTTAATTCTGTATTCGCAGTGTAGTATTTCCAGTTATCTGTACATTTGATTGACATAAGTTAAACGGAAAAACTATCTAAATGTTGTTCTCCTTCCTGATTGACTTAAGGACCATCCAAATTCATCCCAAGTTGTTTTTATTAAATTAATCAATTTGGAAAACTAAGGGCTATTTGAATGCATTATCAGTAGTCTATATATTTAAGCATCTTACAACAAAAATGGCACATTGAGGATTTGTTTTTTGCTTTATTTTTAATAGTGAATTTATTGCATTTAAATTATACTGTAATAAAGCTGAGTGTACAGTTGATAAATTTTGGTAATTGTATGCAGTCATGTAATCTTTACCCCAGTCAGGATATAGAATATTTCCATTCCCTGAAAATTTTATTTCTGCTACTATATGCCCTCAATCTGCTGTCTCTGACCCCCCTGTCCTTGACAAGTACTAATCTGTTTTCTGTCACTCTAATTTTGCATTTCCTAGAATTTCATACAAATTGAATCATCATGAGCATATGGTCTTTTGTGTTTGACTCCTCTTATTCCACATGTCTTTGAGATTTATCTATGTTGTATGTGCTGTATACAGTAAGCCTTGAAATCAGAGTATAGTCCTATATCCCTGTTCTATTTAAGGATGGGTTTGAATATTCTAGGACCTTTACTTGCCTTTGACTGTGCCTCTCCAGAGGCCTGCAGAGATTTCTGTTCAAATCTGTAGATAAATTTGGGGAGAATTGGCATCTTAACAGTAATGAGTTTTCCAGTCTGTGATCATGGTATCATTCTCCATTTATTTTGGTTTTCTTTCATTTTCCGTTGCAGTGTTTTATAGTTTTCAGCATACAGGTTCTACACATCTTTCATTAAATTTTTTTAAAATAAATTTTTTATTGGTGTTCAATTTACCAACATGCAGAATAACACCCAGTGCTCATCCTGTCAAGTGCCCACCCCCCAGTGCCCGTCACCCATTCACCCCCACCCCCTGCCCTCCTCCCCTTCCACCACCCCTAGTTCGTTTCCCAGAGTTAGGAGTCTTTATGTTCTGTCTCCCTTTCTGATATTTCCCACACATTTCTTCTCCCTTCCCTTATATTCCCTTTCACTATTATTTATATTCCCCAAATGAATGAGAACATTTAATGTTTGTCCTTCTCCAATTGACTTACTTCATTCAGCATAATACCCTCCAGTTCCATCCACGTTGAAGGAAATGGTGGGTATTTGTCATTTCTAATGGCTGAGTAATATTCCATTGTATACATAAACCACATCTTCTTTATCCATTCATCTTTAGATGGACACCGAGGCTCCTTCCACAGTTTGGCTATTGTGGCCATTGCTGCTATAAACATCGGGGTGCAGGTGTCCCGGCGTTTCATTGCATCTGTATCTTTGGGGTAAATCCCCAACAGTGCAATTGCTGGGTTGTAGGGCAGGTCTATTTTTAACTGTTTGAGGAACCTCCACACAGTTTTCCAGAGTGGCTGCACCAGTTCACATTCCCACCAACAGTGTATGAGGGTTCCCTTTTCTCCGCATCCTCTCCAACATTTGTGGTTTCCTGCCTTGTTAATTTTCCCCATTCTCACTGGTGTGAGGTGGTATCTCATTGTGGTTTTGATTTGTATTTCCCTGATGGCAAGTGATGCAGAGCATTTTCCCATGTGCATGTTGGCCATGTCTATGTCTTCCTCTGTGAGATTTCTCTTCATGTCTTTTGCCCATTTCATGATTGGATTGTTTGTTTCTTTGGTGTTGAGTTTAATAAGTTCTTTATAGATCTTGGAAACTAGCCCTTTATCTGATATGTCATTTGCAAATATCTTCTCCCATTCTGTAGGTTGTCTTTTAGTTTTGCTGCTGTATCCTTTGCTGTGTAAAAGCTTCTTATCTTGATGAAGTCCCAATAGTTCATTTTTGCTTTTGTTTCTTTTGCCTTCGTGGATGTATCTTGCAAGAAGTTACTGTGGCTGAGTTCAAAAAGGGTGTTGCCTGTGTTCTCCTCTAGGATTTTGATGGAATCTTGTCTCACATTTAGATCTTTCATCCATTTTGAGTTTATCTTTGTGTATGGTGAAAGAGAGTGGTCTAGTTTCATTCTTCTGCAGGTGGATGTCCAGTTTTCCCAGCACCATTTATTGAAGAGACTGTCTTTCTTCCAATGGATAGTCTTTCCTCCTTTATCGAATATTAGTTGACCATAAAGTTGAGGGTCCACTTCTGGTTCTCTATTCTGTTCCATTGATCTATGTGTCTGTATTTGTGCCAGTACCACACTGTCTTGATGACCACAGCTTTGTAGTACAACCTGAAATCTGGCATTGTGATGCCGCCAGCTATGGTTTTCTTTTTTAAAATTCCCCTGGCTATTCAGGGTCTTTTCTGATTCCGCACAAATCTTAAAATAATTTGTTCTAACTCTCTGAAGAAAGTCCATGGTATTTTGATAGGGATTGCATTAAACGTGTAAATTGCCCTGGGTAACATTGACATTTTCACATTGTTAATTCTGCCAATCCATGAGCATGGAATATTTTTCCATCTCTTTGTGTCTTCCTCAATTTCTTTCAGAAGTGTTCTATAGTTTTTAGGGTATAGATCCTTTACCTCTTTGGTTAGGTTTATTCCTAGGTATCTTATGCTTTTGGGTGCAATTGTAAATGGGATTGACTCCTTAATTTCTCTTTCTTCAGTCTCATTGTTAGTGTATAGAAATGCCACTGATTTCTGGGCATTGATTTTGTATCCTGCCACGCTACCAAATTGCTGTATGAGTTCTAGCAATCTTGGGGTGGAGGCTTTGGGTTTTCTATGTAGAGTATCATGTCATCGGCGAAGAGGGAGAGTTTGACTTCTTCTTTGCCAATTTGAATGCCTTTAATGCCTTTTTGTTGTCTGATTGCTGAGGCTAGGACTTCCAGTACTATGTTGAATAGCAATGGTGAGAGTGGACATCCCTGTCTTGTTCCTGATCTTAGGGGAAAGGCTCCCAGTGCTTCCCCATTGAGAATGATATTTGCTGTGGGCTTTTTGTAGATGGCTTTTAAGATGTCGAGGAATGTTCTCTCTATCCCTACACTCTGAAGAGTTTTGATCAGGAATGGATGCTGTATTTTGTCAAATGTTTTCTCTGCATCTAATGAGAGGATCATATGGTTCTTGGTTTTTCTCTTGCTGATATGATGAATCACATTGATTGTTTTACAAGTGTTGAACCAGCCTTGTGTCCGGGGATAAATCCTACTTGGTCATGGTGAATAATTTTCTTAATGTACTGTTGGATCCTATTGGTTAGTATCTTGTTGAGAATTTTTGCATCCATGCTCATCAGGGATATTGGTCTGTAATTCTCCTTTTTGGTGGGGTCTTTGTCTGGTTTTGGAATTAAGGTGATGCTGGCCTCATAGAACGAATTTGGAAGTACTCCATCTCTTTCTATCTTTCCAAACAGCTTTAGTAGAATAGGTATGGTTTCTTCTTTAAACGTTTGATAGAATTTCCCTGGGAAGCCATCTGGCCCTGGACTTTTGTGTCTTGGGAGGTTTTTGATGACTGCTTCAATTTCCTCCCTGGTCATTGGCCTGTTCAGGTTTTCTATTTCTTCCTGTTCCAGTTTTGGTAGTTTGTGGCTTTCCAGGAATGCGTCCACTTCTTCTAGATTGCCTAATTTATTGGTGTATAGCTGTTCATAATATGTTTTAAAAATCATTTGTATTCCTTGGTGTTGGTAGTGATCTCTCCTTTCTCATTCATGATTTTATTAATTTGAGTCTTCTCTCTCTTCTTTTTAATAAGGCTGGCTAATGGTTTATCTATCTTATTAATTCTTTCAAAGAACCAACTCCTGGTTCTGTTGATCTGTTCCACAGTTCTTCTGGTCTCGATTTCGTTGAGTTCTGCTCGAATCTTTATTAACTCTCTTCTTCTGCTGGGTGTAGGATCTATTTGCTGTTTTTTCTCTAGCTCCTTTATGTGTAAGGTTAGCTTTTATATTTGAGTTCTTTCCAGTTTTTGAATGGATGCTTGTATTGTGATGTATTTCCCCCTTAGGACTGCTTTTGCTGCATCCCAAAGATTTTGAACAGTTGTATCTTCATTCTCATTAGTTTCCATGAATCTTTTTAATTCTTCCTTAATTTCCTGGTTGACCCTTTCATCTTTTAGCAGGATGGTCCTTAACCTCCACGTGTTTGAGGTCCTTCCAAACTTCTTGTTGTGATTTAGTTCTAATTTCAAGGCATTATGGTCTGAGAATATGCAGGGGACGATCCCAGTCTTTTGGTATCGGTTCAGACCCGATTTGTGACCCAGTATGTGGTCTATTCTGGAGAAAGTTCCATGTACACTTGAAAAGAATGTGTATTCAGTTGAGTTTGGATGTAAAGTTCTGTAGATATCTGTGAAATCCATCTGGTCCAGTGTATCATTTAAAGCTTTTGTTTCTTTGGAGATGTTGTGCTTAGAAGACCTATCGAGTATAGAAAGAGCTAGATTGAAGTCACCAAGTATAAGTACATTATTATCTAAGTATTTCTTCACTTTGGTTATTAATTGATTTATATATTTGGCAGCTCCCACATTCGGGGCATATTTATTGAGGATTGTTAAGTCCTCTTGTTGGATAGACCCTTTAAGTATGTTATATTGCCCCTCTTCATCCCTCACTACAGTCTTTGGGGTAAATTTTAGTTTATCTGATATAAGGATGGCTACCCCTGCTTTCTTTTGAGGACCATTCGAATGGTAAATGGTTCTCCAACCTTTTATTTTCAGGCTGTAGGTGTCCTTCTGTCTAAAATGAGTCTCTTGTAGACAGCAAATAGATGGGTCCTGCTTTTTTATCCAGTCTGAAACCCTGCGCCTTTTGATGGGGTCATTAAGCCCATTCACGTTCAGAGTTACTATTGAGAGATATGAGTTTAGTGTCATCATGATATCTATTCAGTCCTTGTTTTTGTGGATTGTTCCACTGAACTTCTTCTTAAAGGGGAATTTTAAGAGTCCCCCTTAAAATTTCTTGCAGAGCTGGTTTGGAGGTCACATACTCTTTCAGTTTCTGCCTGTCTTGGAAGCTCTTTATCTCTCCTTCCATTTTGAATGAGAGCCTTGCTGGATAAAGTATTCTTGGTTGCATTTTCTTCTCATTTAGGACCCTGAATATATCCTGCCAGCCCTTTCTGGCCTGCCAGGTCTCTGTGGAGAGGTCTGCTGTTACCCTAATACTCCTCCCCATAAAAGTCAGGGATTTCTTGTCTGTTGCTGCTTTAAGGATCTTCTCTTTATCTTTGAAATTTGCAAGCTTAACTATTTAAATGTCGAGGTGTTGAACGTTTTTTATTGATTTTAGGGGGGGATCTCTCTATTTCCTGGATCTGAATGCCTGTTTCCCTTCCCAGATTAGGAAAGTCTTCAGCTAGGATTTGTTCAAATACATATTCTGCCCTCTGTCCCTTTTGGCGCCCTCGGGAACCCCAATTAAACATAGGTTTTTCTTCCTCAGGCTGTCGTTTATTTCCCTTAATCTATCTTCATGGTCTTTTAATTGTTTGTCTCTTTTTTCCTCAGTTTCCCTCTTTGCCATCAACTTGTCTTCTGTGTCACTCACTCGTTCTTCCACCTCGTTAACCCTCGTCGTTAGGACTTCTAGTTGGATTGCATCTCATTCAATTGATTTTTAATTTCTGCCTGATTAGCTCTAAATTCTGCAGTCATGAAGTCTCTTGAGTCCTTTATGCTTTTTTTCTAGAGCCACCAGTAGCTGTATAATAGTGCTTCTGAATTGGCTTTCTGACATTGAATTGTAATCCATATTTTGTAACTCTGTGGGAGAGAGGACTGTTTCTGATTCTTTCTTTTGAGGTGAGGTTTTCCTTCTAGTTATTTTGCTCAGTGCAGAGTGGCCAAAAGCAAGTTGTATAGGGAAAAGGAGAAAAAGAGAGGAGAGAAAGAAGGGAAAAAAAGAGAAAAAGGAAAAAAAAGGAAAAAAAGAAAAAAGTGAAGAAAAAAAGAAAGAAGGGAAAAAAGGGTGGGGGAAGGAAACAAATCAAAAAGCAAAACAAAAAACAAAAAACAAAAAAACAACAAACAAAAAGAAAACTCGGGGGAGTATCTTCTGATTCTATATACTTTAAGTCCCTTGACTTCCCCTGGAACTTGTCCATCTAGTTGGTCTTCTGGGGGAGGGGCCTGTTGTGCTGATTTTCAGTTGTTAGCACTTGGGGGAGCTGCTCTGCCCCCTGCCTGGTGCAGGGCTCAGTGGGGGTTGTTTACCCCGTGAGGCCCCAGGAGGAACAACCGCAGTGGCAGCGGCCAGCTCTGGAGCCCTGGATTCAGCTCCCACAGTCACTACGGAGCTCTCTGCAGGGCCTGGATGCTCAGCTCGCGGCAGGAGCGTCCTTGCTGTCCTGGGCCCTTCCGGCCTCTGCCTGTCCCGGGGGGAGGCCGGATCCTGGGCTGTGTCCCGGTGCCCTGTGCTCTAGGGCCTGCGCTGTTGGATTCATGCTCCCGGCCGCGCAGCCCCCTCCGGAGCCGCCGCCCAAGCCCCTCCGAGCTGCTCCTGGAGCCACGCAGCCCCCTCCGCACGGAGCCTCTTCCTCTGCCCGAGCCCCTCCGAGCTGCTCCCGGGTCCCGCCGTGCGCGCTGCAGCCCTCCAGGGAGCTCGGTGCACTCTCCCCGGCGGGCAGGTGTCTGTTAGTGTCCCCGGGAGCCCAAGGGCGTACCCGCCCTCCTGGGGTCCTGCACCAACTCCCTGCGAGGCCTTTCCGCCCGGGAAGATTGGTGCAGCTCCTGCTTCTCCGGGACGGGGCTCTCCTGTCCTGGGGACACTCGCCCCAGCCTTAACCGGGCTCCTTGCGGGGCCCCTCGCCCTTGGATGCCTTTTGTTTCTTTATTTTTTTTTCCCCGTCTTCCTACCTTGATAGAAGCACGAACTCTTCTCACTGTAGCATTCCAGCTGTTCTCTCTTTAAATCTCAGGCCGAATTCATAGATTTTAAGGATAATTTGAAGGTTATCTAAGTAATTTGGTGGGGACAGGTGATTTGGAGACCCTACTCTTCCGCCATATTGCCCCTCCTCCCTCCAATTTCTCTTTCATTAAATTTAACCCTAAATATTTTTTATGCTATTGTAAATGAATTTGTAGTCTATGACCTAATTTCACTTATTAGTTCTAATAGTTGTTTTGTAGATTTCATAGGATTATTCATGTATAAGATTATGTTATCTGTAAATGACCATTTTTTTCTCCTCTCTTTCCAGTCGTTATGCCTTCCTTTTTTCTTGTGTTATTACCCTGACTGTACCTACCCTCCAATGTAATACTGAATTGAAATGGTAAAACATAAATCCTTCCTTGTTCCTGATCTTAGGTAGAAAACATTTGAGTATTATGTTACCTGTAGATTTTTGTAGATGCTTATAATCAGGTTTAAGTGTCCCCTTGTATTTTTAGTTTATTCAAGGACTTTGATCATGAGTAGATGTTGGAGGTTTTTCCTTTTGTTTTTTGTTTTTGTTTTCTTAATATGGTAAATTATATTGATTCCTGGCTGCTTAAATCAAACTTAAATTCCTGGAAATCAACTCCACTTGGTTCTGATTATTATCCTTTTTATATATTGTTCAGTTGAATTTCCTAAAAATTTTTTTAGGAAATTTTTTATGTGTTTGAACATTAGAATATTAATCTATAGTTCTGCTTTCTTGTTTTGTGTTTGTTTGGATTTGGGATAGCATTGGCCTTACATATGATTTGGGAAGATTCTAGGCAAGATTGGTATTATTTCTTCCTTGAGAATTCACCAACAAAGCAGTCTAGACTGGGAGTTTGGGGTTTTTTAGGGGCAAGGAGGGAGATTTATGAATTTTATATATTTAGTTAAATATGGCAGTTTTCAAAATTTCTGTCTTGGGGTTTTGTCATTTGTATCTTTTGAGGAAATTTTTCCAGTGCATCTTTCTAAGTTGTCAACTGTATTGGCATAAAATTGTCCAAAATATGGCCTAATTCTCTTAATGTCTGTAGATTTTATAGTGATAGTCCCTCTTAATTGATTTTAATAGATGTCTTTTCTTTTTTTCTTTATGAGTCTAGCCTAGAGGGTTATCAGTTTTATTATTTCATTAATCAGCTCTCATGATTGGTTTCTCTATTTTTATATTTCATTGATTTCTGCTGTTTGTTCTAGCTTGAGATTTCTGATTTAAGATAGGAAGTAAGATCACTAATTTTGGATTTTTTGAAAAGCTGAAATGTATCATTTCCTAGTAAACACAGCTTTAGTTGCATCCTACAGATTTTAATAATTTATAATTTCATCATTCCATTCAGAAATGTTTTTTTCTTTTTATTCCTTCTTTGACCATGAATTATTTAGAAATGTATTACTTTACTTTCCAAATATTTGGGGTTTTCCTAGTTATCTTATTTTTAGTTGATTTCTAATTTAATTCCATCCAGAGAATGTATCTTGAATTTCAGTCTTTTAAATTTATTGACACTTGTTTTATGACCTAGCACATCCTGGTGAACTTAACACATGCACTTGAATGTGTGTTTATCATTATTAGGTATCATGTTCTTTAAATGTCACTTATATCAGGGATGATGTTCAGATTGTCTTTGCTTATTTTTTCCTGGTTATATTGGTTGCTGAGAGAAGGGTGGAGAAACAGGTTACAACTCTGATAGCTGGTCAGGTATAGGAATAATTGCATAGGGACATGCATATGAGGATAGGAGTAATTGTGACCATACTTAAAACCTACCACAGGGTTCATTTTATCTATTATGTTTTTGTATATATTTAAAATTTTCCATAATAAAAATTTCAAAACTAAAACCTCTCAGGGTAATGAGATGTCACATATTTCAGATATATTCATGCAGATGTATAGAAAATATTTGGAATTTCTAGTTTATTTTTACCTCATCATTTAAAGAATTGTATTTTGACGTTTTACAGTTACATGGTATATTTAATTTTAAAATATAGATACATGTGGGGGGGGGACAATTATATATTTTTGGCTATTTTGTTTAAAAATAGTTTCATCCCAATGAACATGTCAGTTTTGTTCCAGAAGTCATGATATCATTTGGATAGTCTTATATAAAAAGACTTGTAAATTTATGAAGTAGAAATTTCACATAAAAATTTTTTGTATGATATTCATTTGTAAATGCTTTGTTTCGTCAGGTTTTTAATTAGGAGGTGTTTTTATAATCTTGCTGTTAGAACTTAAATTTTTAAGTTACTGTTTCAGAGAAGGCTATACCTATAATCCCAAAATTAGATAGGTCAGCACTGTGAGTTTAGAAGGAAACAAAACAATCTTAACAAGAAAAGAGGCAAAAAAAAATAGTATCCTTCATTCAGTTCCCTTCATAAGTTATGAAATCAATAGCATCAGTAGTAAAAAGGGGGACAGGCAGTAATGTACTATCTACACCTATTGTTACTCCTGAAAACCTTATTCTTTTCCATCTGGAATGTTCACTTCAAGAATCATTTGAAATAAGAAAAGCAAAGGGAATAATATGATTGATATATAGAAAATAAGTCAGTTATACAGAACCTATACTGGCTTCAATTCCTTCTCAACCCCATCCACCCAACCTCTATTCCATGTTAAGAACAAGGCGTAAATCACGAAGAACACATTCCAGGTGTTTTTAAAATTTATAGTTCTCAGACTCCTACAGTTTAGCTTTTTTGCCCATTTGGTACTATTAACTTTCTCAGAGCATTTTACATTGTAAATTCTTTAGCTTCATTCAGTACTCTGTATATTAAGAATATATTTAGGGGTGCCCGGGTGGCTCAGCTCGTTAAGTGTTTGCCTTCTGCTCAGGTCATGATCTCAAAGTCAAGCTCACATTGGGCTCCCTGCTCAGTGGGGATCCTGCTTCTCCCTCTCCCTGCTGCTCCCCTGCTTGTGCTCTTCTTCTGTCAAATAAATAAAATCTTTTAAAAATGAAAGAATATGTTTGTGGATCTGAAAGAATGTATTCTTAAGGGGTTTTTTAAAAGTAAGAACCACTATTAACATTATAAGGTGATTATTTACCATATCATAAGGCAAGAATTAAATGTTTTTTGGAGGCTTAAACACATATGTTTTTTGGAAAGGTTGTTCTTTGTTCGTAAACCTTTAGATAATCAAAAACTTAACTACATTTCCTATTTCTTGAGCATAATGTGATTAAGATTTTCCTTAATCTAAAAGCAACTTTACAAAATCTAGTAACATATTTAAAAAACAATGCCCAGTTAGGTCTCTTTTACTGGTCAACACCATTAGGTTGGAGAATTGAATTTCTGGTTTTTAAAGTGGGGTTTATTTATTAAAGCAGTACAGACAGTAATATATTTGGATATTAGCAGGTTATTTGGCAGTCCGTCATGAGACCTCTTGAAGACCAGAACTAAGAAACATGGGCTGAATGATAATACAATTAGACTGATTTGTAACTTATTTAACTCAATTAACACAGATTGAATTCTTGTCCTCTAGAAGGATATAGCTAGCATTCAGTCCTTTTTTTTTTTTTTAGCAGTAATTTAAATGACATAACATGTTGTATTGTCTTTCTAGTTCACAGACGTGAATCTGGGACACATATTCTGATAAATCAGGTGACATTTGTTTAGAAAAATGATGTTGATAAGTTAGAAAAGGATCTCATTAATAAGATACCTGTTACTAAACAAATGTAAACTCTTTTCCTTTGTCCCCCCAAAAAGATAATTTAACAATACATCATAAAAAAAGAGGTTCCAAAGCACATCTAATGACGTAGAACGTATTTCCCATTATATATCAGAAAAGCAAGATTCAGAATTATATTCATAATGGGATCTCACTTTTGTGTTAAAATATATATATTAGAAAGTATACAACAATTCTGGATGGTATGCTTAGGAGAAGTTTTCCAAAAGGAAATTTTGGAAAAAGGAAAAATTTTGCCTATTTTCCAAATTTTCTACAGTGAGTCTAGAGACACATTGGAGATAAAGTGTTTAATGTTTGAACCACAAATTTGCAGTCTGTGCATGTTAACTTATATTGTCACAATAAAGATCTCCTCTTTTATTTGTCTCTAAAAATAGTCGCCTTGGTACAAAAGTCAGCCTTAGCTACAGAGGACTAATATTTTCTCACTCCTCTATCATGAATCCATTTACTGTTTTCATTTTTTTCTCTTTTATCAAAGGTTGAATTAATAAAAGGGAATTTACAAAGTGTCGGACTTACACTTCGTCTTGTCCAGTCAACTGACGGGTACGCTGGGCATGTCATAATTGAGACTGTGGCCCCAAACTCGCCTGCTGCACTTGCAGATCTTCAACGGGGAGACCGGCTGATTGCTATTGGAGGTAATTATGCTAATATGTGATACACTTTACATTTATGGAAAAATTAGAGAGCAAATGTGGGAGTTTTCCTTATCTCATTCTTTCTGTGAGCACATGTTACTTTTATAATGAATAGAGAATAACTTTATTAAAAATAAAAATCTGAAGGAACCCTTAATTTAAAACACCAATTCCATTTTAGTCCTAATGTATAAATCTTTAAAATACTTCATCTTTAGACCACTCTTTGGTAAACTTCTCTAATTTTCCTTTCTGTCCCACCTTTTTTTCCTCTAGTATGGAAGAATGGGCAGGTCAGTAGTTCCTTCTGTATAACTACCACCATAACTAGTCTGGCCCTAAAATTGATGGTATTAGCACTATGACATAGGACTAGATAATGAGCATGAGAGGGACTAATATTTTTTGTCGAAGGGGGCATACTTGAACTGTCCTGTGGCCCCATATTGATGGCTCTGTATTGTCCCTGATCGGCCAGCCATTTATTAATATGCAGTCATTAGGATACAGCCCAAATCACTATTGCTGGTGGAAGAATGTGTCACCTGCATGCCTTCCTATCAGTTGGATTGATAACTACATAAACTCTGTTGATAGGCAGATTATTTGCTTGGATATTTATGAACAAGCAGTAGGACTCCCTATAAGCACCAATGGGGAAAAAGTCCAAAACTTTGCAGACCTTTGTAGTACCTGGCACCCCCTTCTAGACTTGTCAAGAGATTTATTGAATACATGGTTGGTCATGGCTGTGCTTCCAAAGACAATGTGATATATTCTCTCACAGCTAAGATAATAAATAACCAGGTAGATCAGTTCCTAAAGTAGAGTTTTTCCTTAGTTACATGTTAAACTTTTGATTCAAACCCTCATGACAGTAAAATAATGAAAATAATTTAGTGCACACTTAGAAGCCCAACTAAGTCCTTATTTTCACATGGAAATCCCTCTGATATGTCATAGTGCTTCTCAAACCTTCTATGTATTCTAGTCACCCAGACATGGTGATGAAATATGGATTCTATTTCAGTAGACCTGGACAGAGGCCCAAGATTCTGCATTTCTAACAAGCCCCCAGATGCTGCTGCTGTTCATAGATACTTAGGATAGCAAACCCATGAAATAGACCACCTCTGTTACATGGTTTTTTAACATAAACATAGCAGTTACTCTCCCTCAACTAAATACTATAATTCAGTATAAATTTTTTATATCTACACCTACTCTTGTTCTGGTTTCACCTACAGGATATAATTTTTTTCTTTTTTATGTTCTTTTACGAATTTTTTTGTTTTCAGTTACATGTGTAGTAAATATTCTCAAAAATAGATATTCCCCCCAAAAAAAGCATAATAAATGTCTACAGAGTGGAAAAAGTAAAATGCCACTTTGTGGCTAACATTTATAAAAACAAAATATTTACTGAGATAACGGACAAATACATATTTATTTTTAGAGCTGTAATTTGTTTATATGGGTGTATAATTTTTTAAATAATCCATAATGAGATTGGTGGTAGCTGAAATAAGATTGACAAAATGCTTAATATATTTGAAGCTCAGTGATGGAATTAATTTTTCTATTTCCTCTACTTTTGTGTTTATTTGTAACATTGCAAAGAAAAGGAATCCACATTTGGCCAACTAGCCCTAAGAAAGACAGTGATGGTCTCCACAAAGCTCCTGGTGATTAGGGAAGAGATGAGGGCAGGTGTTAAGTCCCAAAGAATGAGTTTAGATTGAGTTGAAGTTTTCCCTACTACAGCTCAGTAGACGGACTTATTTTTCATTTGTACATATGTCAGACTATAATTTTGCTGGAATATAGTGTGGCTAGAGGGAAAGAGCAGGCTGGATGAATCATGGAGAGAGCCACATTAGAAAGCTCTGGCTTTCAGTGTAATGAGTTTGTACACTAAAGGTTTTCAAGTCAAAGCTTTAGGAAAACTGGGGAGCAGTATGTTTGGTGATTAAAACAGGGAAGGGGTCTGAGGGGTCACAGCAAGGTGCTGTTGATTCTTGTAATTGAAGCCAATGACCAGGTGAATCGGAACAGGAGAGGAAAAGGACTTAAAACTGATAGAACAAAGAGCTGCTTAGATCTGGGGGTCAGGGATCCCTGGGTGGCGCAGCGGTTTAGCGCCTGCCTTTGGCCCAGGGCATGATCCTGGTGACCTGGGATCGAATCCCACGTCGGGCTCCCGGTGCATGGAGCCTGCTTCTCCCTCTGCCTGTGTCTCTGCCTCTCTCTCTCTCTCTCTCTTTGTGACTATCATAAATAAATAAAAAAAAAATTTAAAAATAAAAAGATCTGGGGGTCAGCGGTCTCTGAGGTGCAAATTGGGTTAATTGGGAGGATGGCAAGTTAATTCACATAGTGAGGGCCAGAGAGTGAAGCTCAGAGATGGGTCTTAACTACGCTGAATTTGTTAGGTTGAAGAAACATCTTAAGTGCTGATCTCGGGAAGTAGTTATGGATGTAGGACTAGGATGAAGAAGAGGGGAAACCAACCAAAGGAAACATTGAACATTGCTGCCACTGAGGTGGATGTGATCCAGGGAGAAAGCAAAAAGGGAGAGAATTACAAGAACAGGACATACAAAACTATAAGGACGTTTGCATTCAAGGAGCAGATATAGGTGGAGAAAAAGGAGAGGTGGTCAGAACCAAATTAGTACAGTGTTGTGAAAACCTAGAAAAGGGCTTTAAAGGGGAAGAAGGAAGAGAATAAAAATATGAGCCAGGATAGCTTATGGAGCAAAGTCCTGAAGGAGATGGGGAGTAGGATCCAAAATACAAGCAAAAGGCTACATTGTCCTGAGATAGGTTCATACTAAAAACGGCCAGGAGGAAAGTGGTGGCTGCTTGGTGATCTCTTCAGTCAATAAGGACATATCATCCGCAGAATAAAAGCCAGCAGGGAGGATAGGCTTCAGGGGAACAGGGAGTTTTTGAAGCTGGGGTTTTGGAGACTTAGTTGTTTAGAGACCAGAAATAATTCAGAAGAATGCTCCTGCAGCATTGAATGCCTTTCTGAAGATGGTCAGCACTAGATCCCCGTGGTACTCCCAGGAGCAGAAAAGTGAGATGGGGCTAGCAAGCTGGGATCAGAAAGCCAGTTAGACACATGAGGAAAAAGGGCCAGGGCAAAAGAATCTGAAATATTGATGTGAACATCAGTGAAATCTTGAGACCAAGGTTGGGAAGAAAATCAAGTGATATCAGACCAGGAATAATTGGGCCTGGAAACTACCACAAAACAACCAGTTAGCAGAAAGCATTGTGCAAAGTGGGAAATAGACCATGAGCAGGGATGAATTGTGAGTAAAAGACCTTGGTGGAGAGAATTGTAAGTGATAACCAAGTCTAAAGCATGATCTTGCCTCAACCACTGAGGTAGCAGAAGATAAACGTTGAGGAACTCTGAAGTCAGTTGGGGAGATGGGGCTGATGTTTCTCTGTTTGACTGATTGACTTAGACCTTTGGAAAGCAAAGACCCTTTCTTACCTTTTTCTAAGTCCTACTTCGGTAAGGACTGTTTGGGGAGGGGTAAGGAGCAGGCAGGAAACAAATAGAGCCTATAAAGATAACACTTAGAGTCTCTCTGGAAGACTCCACCAGAAACTGCTAGCTTGGATTGCCTCAGGGAAGGGACTGTGTGGTTGGGAAATAGGGGTGGAAGGGAGATTTTACACTCTATATTTTTCTGTACCTTTTGAATTTCACACTGTGTTAATGTAGCCACCTATTAGAACATTATAAAATGAAAATTAAGCTGTTATTATCGATGCAGATAGTAACCAGCTTTAAATTGCTGTTTAAAGCAATTTATGCTTTCCTTGTTCTTTCTGATCCTGATAAAAGGATTAGTTTGATGAGTAGGGCTAATAAAAAAATATGTAAAAGAGTCCACTATTTATAATACAGTATTTTGCTAAGTTTACTTCAAGCATCAGTCTCTGAATTTGATCATTCACCACATTTCTGTATTGCTTTTCCATAATCATGAACTAATGGCAGTTACATTCAGCAAATTCAGGTGATTTTCATGGCAGTTACATTCAGCAAATTCAAGTGATTTTCATGGCAGTACTTCACATGTTTTTCCTCTTAAAACCTTCAACAGGTGTGAAAATCACATCTACCCTACAAGTGTTAAAGCTGATCAAGCAGGCCGGGGACCGGGTCCTGGTGTATTATGAGAGGCCTGTCGGCCAGAGCAATCAAGGTGCAGCACTGCAAGATAATTTTGGACAGTTGGAAGAAAACTTTCTATCAAGCTCATGCCAACCAAACTATGAAGAAGAAAGCACTGGGTTGGCAGTAGATGCTGAAAATAGAGATTTGGATTCTGAATTTGAAGACCTGGCAAGTGATGTAAGAACACAGAATGAGCTCAAAGACGAGGTTCCATCAGTAAGTCACAGCCCCAAACGTACGCCAACAACACTTTCTGTTAAACCCCTTGGAACAATATCACCAGTTTTAAACCGTAAATTAGTTGTAGGAAGTCACCTACCACCACCAAAACCTCCATGTAAAGAGGGAAATAAACCCTTGGCCCTAAAAGCTTCTGAGATAACAGATCCAACACAAGTGTCAAAACCCACCCAAGGATCCACTTTCAAACCACCCGTGCCACCACGACCACAAGTGAAAGTTCCTTTGCCTTCTGCTGACCCCCCAAATCAGACAGAACCAGATGTTCTCACTGAAAAGCCAGAAAAGGTGCTGCCTCCTCCTCCTGCAGATAAACCTGCTGAAAAGCAAGCAAAAACTATGGATCACACAGAAGATGTAGCTGCATCTAAGCAATTTTTAGCAAAGCAAGAAGTAACAAGAGATTTTACTTCAGAAAGTTCCTGCCCTCCTAAGGACGGTTCGGATGACCCTCAAATGTGGGAATCCTCAGAAATTCCTTACCGTAATAAGCTAGGGAAATGGACAAGAACCAGAGCAACCTGTTTCTTTGACATAGAAGCCTGCCACAGATACTTAAACATTGCATTGTGGTGCAGAGATCCTTTCAAGTTAGGGGGTCTTATCTGTTTGGGGCATGTTAGCTTAAAACTTGAAGAGGTGGCTTTAGGATGCCTGGCTACATCAAACATGGAATACTTTTCAAAATTCAGATTGGAAGCCCCATCACCTAAGGCAATGGTCACAAGAACCGCACTACGCAATCTGAGTATGCAGAAGGGATTCAATGACAAATTTTGCTTTGGTGACATTACCATTCACTTCAAATATTTGAAAGAAGGAGAACCAGACCAACATGTAGTTACTAACGTAGAGAAAGAAAAAGAACTCCATTTGGTCGAAGAGGTTTCTGCCCTACCTAAAGAGGAGCATTTTGTTGGACAGATGGGTTTAACAGAAAATAAACATAGTTTCCAGGATACTCAGTTCCAGAACCCAACTTGGTGTGATTACTGTAAGAAAAAAGTGTGGACTAAAGCTGCTTCCCAGTGTATGTACTGTGCTTATGTTTGCCATAAAAAATGTCAGGAAAAGTGTCTAGCGGAGACTCCTCTCTGTGGAGCAACTGATAGGCGGATAGACCGGACCCTGAAAAACCTCAGGCTGGAAGGACAAGAAACCTTCTTAGGCCTGCCTCCTCGTGTTGATGCTGAAGCTAGCAAGTCCGTCAATAAAACAACAGGTTTGACAAGACACATTATCAACACAAGCTCTCGTTTGTTAAATTTGCGCCAAGTCTCTAAAACTCGCCTTTCTGAACCAGGAACTGATCTAGTGGAACCTTCACCAAAACACACACCCAACACATCCGACAATGAAGGCAGTGACACAGAAGTCTGTGGTCCAAACAGTCCTTCTAAACGAGGAAACAACACAGGAATAAAGTTGGTGAGAAAGGAGGGTGGTCTGGACGACAGCGTTTTCATTGCAGTTAAAGAAATTGGCCGTGATCTGTACAGGGGCCTGCCTACAGAGGAGAGGATCCAGAAACTAGAGTTCATGCTGGATAAACTGCAGAATGAAATTGACCAGGAGCTGGAACATAATAATTCCCTTGTTAGAGAAGAAAAAGAAACAACTGAATCAAGGAAAAAATCCCTTCTTTCTGCTGCTTTATCTAAATCAGGTGAAAGACTACAAGCTCTAACACTTCTCATGATCCACTACAGAGCAGGCATTGAAGATCTTGAATCTTTAGAAAGTCTGTCTTTAGACCAGCACTCAAAAAAAATAAGCAAGTACACAGATGATACAGAAGAAGATCTTGATAATGAGATAACCCAACTAATAGACTCCCAGCCGTTCAGCAGCATATCAGAGGATTTGTTTGGCCCATCTGAGTCTGTTTAACAAACCGCTGATTTAAACTTTCGAGTGATTGGGGGAAAGTTGCATCTTAAGTACCATGTGTAAGCCCTCTTCTAATGCACTTCAGCCTGCTTCTCCACAGCAATTTGCTTGTGTAAGAACAAGAGTGAAAAAGGTTGTTTTTCAGGAAAAACATGACCAGCTCACTAAATTGGTTGTTTCAGATTGCATTTATAGCTATGCTTTTTTGGGTTTATACTGGGAATTTATTTTTACTAATTTATTTTTAACTTTTTCTAATTATGTAATTATGTAAGCTAACTTTTCATGTTTATGTACATGTGATGTCTCATTGTGTTATTTTCCTTCATCTTAGTTTTTGAATGAGTGTTAAATAGGATACTGTCCAAATTCTTGAAGATTTTCATTTCCATCACGGTTATAACAAGTTTGCTGCATGCCCAAATCGACAACAGCAATTATTGAGGGAACAGGTTTTGAGTCTTTGTGTTAGGAAGTTTGTCATCTCCACTTGCTTGAGATTTTTGATATTTTGGGGCTTGGGGGCGGTTTTTTTGTTTTTGCCAAATGTGACATAAAAGCAGATGCTGCGGCTTTAGTCAGTTACACTGATTTAGTAAAAAAAAAAAAAAATAATAAGTTACATATAGTGCTTGCTTTCTATCCTTCTGTGAATTTTTTTCTAGTTTTTGTGCAGTTTTAGTGAGAATACAGTTATTACTTTGAAGAGGTTGCATTGAAAAAATATAATAGGGAATAGAGAATGCAGTTGGTCAGTTTTGTAGAGAAGATTACTAAAAACACAGTAACCAGTAGGATTTTGAAATATAATCTTTCAATATATTGATGCTTTCTCCTTTTTAATGGAAGTTCTGAATATTTATGATTTTCATCTTCAGTTCTCCCATGGGAAATAAAGCATGTCAAGGATAGAGTTTCAGAGAACTGTTCTTAAAATGACCGTGTTGATAACTGGGTTTGGCTCTTTTGTTTTAGGAACATATTCATGCAGGAGGGTGTTATGAAAGAAAGGAATCATGCAGGATAGATTTATTGCTTTTCTGACATGCTGCCCATTGAAGGAATGGTGGTCATTCTGAACACTTCTGTAGTTCAGATGGTCTTTTGTTTAAAAAAAGAAAATAAAAATTAACAGTATAGATACATAGGAATTGGGATCAGTTCTTTGATAATGAAGATCTGTTCTGATACTCCGTCCATTGTATGGACTCCAGGAACACATGACTGAGGGAAAACATGAGATCATGACCTCTGTGTTGGTATACCATACAAGTTTTGGCCTTTTACATGTCTATTTTCCTTTTGTAGGTAACTACTATGATAATTGACATATAGTAAAGACTGACATGAATTTAAAGCTAGGTGGGACAGTTTTGATGGACAGCAGAAAGAAGCATAGTAGAAGAGTAAGGGTTCCAGCCCAGGACTCCAGACAAGAGCTTAAGATCAAGCTCTTCCACTGGCCATTAATGAACTCTGTAACCACAAGAGGGTTCCGTGCGGCAGTCTCCCCAGCTCCAAAGTAGGAATAAACAATACTTTAACTACCTCACAGGATTGTTGTGAGGAGAAAACAGAACTGCGAAAGTGCTCTAAACAGTCAAAAGCTATTCAAAAAAAGGTATGACTCATATGGGGGGGAGGGGACAAAAACAATTTTGAGGGCAGAAAAGTTATTCCACTTTTAAAATCAATAGCCAGTTCTCATTCTTGCTGTTTTATTGAGTGAAATGTTAGGAAGAACCTTTATTGGCCAAGTTGATAACAAAACTATATCTGTGTATCCCCTTTTTTTGTTGCTAAGCATGCTTGCATTTTAAAAGAACACTGCTGTAGAAGTCTTTATATACCAACTTCTCTGAAAGCTAAAAAAAAAAAAAAAAAGTTCTGTAACGTGCTTGAAACAATCTGCCCAATGGAATAACCAACTTTTATCTTATGAAAAATAACTTACCAATGATGACCTGGAAGGCCAATGTCTGTAAGTGGCTGGTGTGTATGGATGGATGACACCACAGAAGTTTTAGTGACATCCAAGCATGCTGCTGAAACCGATGCATTTGAAAGAGCTGCAGAAATAACGCAAAATTTTGGTTTCATAAAAATCTACTCCTGTTTTAAAAGTATTTAACTCTGTAGAACCACAATTATGAAAAGCTCAGTAATGCTGCTAATGATATTTGTAAAATCTACCTTTAATGTAGTGCAATATTTTTATATCTACTGGGACAGGCAGTAGAGGCATCACAGTTGTGCTTTAGTGCAGGGGAGGGGGGGGAAATCACTCCAAACAGCCTAGGGGATAGTGAGGTGTAAGGCTTCCATGAAAACAGTTGTATTCTATTACATTCCTGATGTAATCTTGCTGCCATGCTATGTTATCAATAGCTAAAAAATAATAAAAAAAACTACCACAGAAAACAAGAATATCTTCATTTGCTGACATCTGAAAGAGGTGATTGCTGCATCTCTCTGGAATTACTGCCTGGTTGAATTTGGCAATCAAGCTCTTCACAAAATGCCCTTTTGCTAAACAAAATTGCTATTTTGAAATTTGCCTAAAAGCATTAAGTTCTGGTTTTATGGTTGTTTTTGTAAGCTGTTAAATATCAGATGTATGGATTGGCCCTGCTATTTATTAGGAATTAGACTGCTTTCTGTATTTCTGGTATTTAGGTGAAGAACTAGGTTAGACAATCAAGCTGAACAACATTTTGGCATTATTTTGATAGCAGAATTAATATGCTACATTTCCTAATATCAAGCCCTGTACTCTTGAGTATCAGAGTATCTGAGATCCTATTGGCCATTTTATGATTTTGAGAGAGAAAAAAAAAGCTGAAAATTGGAGGGTATTGTCAAGTTCTAAATTTATCTGGATTTTTTGAAAGGCAGTTTGAAAATAACTTGGCTATTGCTTATAAAGATAAGATCTTAATTTCCCTAAAAGTGAATAAATTTAAAATCACTTTAATTTAAAAATGTATTGTCTTTCTTTCTAAATTGAGATAATAACTTTAATTAAAAGGGTTGGGGAAGGTTTAGAGCCCCTCTGAGTAAAACTGCCATTCTTTCTCACACCTGTGAATCTCATGCCTGAAAGTACACACCCTGAGTTGTGTAGATTCCAGGGCCCTGTGGGCTCACCTTGTGGAAGAGCTTAGTTACTTCTGTCAGAGTTATTTGTTCACAACAGTCAGGAAAACAGTCTAACTTGAGAAATGGAAGAATAACTTACTGGGCTTTTCCACATTGACACCATGGGACTAGTTACAGATTTCAATTTAAAGCCAAAAAGTAGGGTTCAGACTAACCTGAATTTTAACTGATGCCTGCAAGCAGAGAAGAATAGTTTTTAATTAGATATTCACAGTCAAAACAATACCTCATGCATGTTATTCCAATGATCATGTCTGGCTTATAAAGGAATACAAACAGGCACAGTAGTGTTCAGAAGATTTATTAAGGAAACTAGCTAAAACATGTAAGCACATACACTTAGCAGTTGAAAGAATTGAATATTCTTTGCTACCTCATTTATGTTTTTGTATCTATTTTGGTAGGTACAAACATAACCCACCGCTGCTCAAGAAAACATTCAGGGAGCTGTATGTTCACAGTTCTGATACACACATTAAAAGAAAAAAAGCCTCACTTCACAGTCTTGCTAACCTCAGAATATTAGTCATATAAAAGACCTTGCAATTTTTTCCCCTCTCAAATAAAAATGATACTTTTGCTCCCAAAACAGTTCTGAAAAACTCATGTCTTTTACGTTCTCTCTAGAGATCAACAGTGGGCATGCCTCTACCAGTCATTCTTGAAGAACTGAAGGCAAGAATGAAATTGGAATAAATCATTCAGTATTGTATACTGGTCAGGGGGAGCCATGAACCCTCTTAAGAGGACTGATCTGTAGCACGTTCTTTAAGGGTCTCCCCAGTGGGAATAGAAAACAGTCCTGCCGTCATACATTAGCCATATGAGAGTGCTTCTAGAGACATCTTACAAAGTCACAGATTTGTGTAAATTGCCCAGTGCAAATATGTGAGTAGGAAACTTCCTTTCTTCCACCACGCTGCACTTGAAAGCCAGATTTCAAATCCTTCGAAGCCCCACATAAAATTTCATAAAGCAAATGGAAACAAAGTACTAGCTAGTCTAAAGTTCTTTGCTCCTTGTCCAAGTTAACAGAAACACAATTTTAACAAAGTACAGACATTAGGTAATTTTTGTTGATTGCAAAGCTACAGAATTAACAAGTATTAACAAATATCTGAGACATTCTACACTATCTGCACACTCCAATCACATCTCATACAAAACCTGATGTCAACGGACAGTGCTAACACAGTATTTGCTGTTAAATTGAAAAGGCACGTCAATGTTGTCATGCTTAGAAAAACCACATTACACAGCACTAGATGATATAATAATAGACAGTTCTAGATGTTTCTAGGATTTTTCTGAAAGGGAATGTGTCCTGACCTATTATTTTTACCTGTTTTCCTAACGTAATTCAAGATAATTTCATTCCTCCTCCATCTTTACTTAAAATTTGTTTTCACATTGATGTGAACAACCTTCAGAAGTCTAAAAAATAATAATTGCAATTCAAAATTTAATTGGTTCCTAGAAAACACTTGGATGACCTCATAACAGGTCAAGAATGTAGTCTAATTTTTTTGACATAGCAGCTATTAGCCTTTTAAATTTCTAAAAGTTGATGGTATAAGGTGTTATCTACCCTCAATTTTCTTTCATTCTAAGACAAGTATATATTTTAAAGGGAACACTAGTTCATAACTTATACTTTTGGGTGCTTTTCTCTGCTTTCAGAACATTTACTATTTTTTCCTATTGGCTTTAGTGTCTGCTGCCAGCCACATGACCTGTAAACATATAATTTACAACCATCTGTTTCCAGGTAGATGATTCCGTAGAAAATTAATGCCAGCTACGATTTATGGGTAAGTCCAAAAAATGACGGCTCAAGTTCCTGTCCTCTGCCTTTAAGATAACTAGACTTTAGCTCATAAATATATTGATAGTAATTACAAGTTAACCCCACTCAATGTCACTACATCATATGCTGTCTTATTTAATTCTATTTTTCAGACTTCCTTCTAGTTTCTCAGCGTTGGAAGTGTCTCGGAGATAATGTGTGCTTTAATTTTAAACACTCATTACCAGTATTCAGAAAAAAATATAAGATTTTTTTGCCCAAGTGTTCATGAATGTAAGTTTTTTAAAAATTATATTTGATTTGGATTCAAATATTTATAGATTTACACTATATCTATTTCGTCAAAATATATTGTATAATATTTAATAAAATCAAATACATAAAATAAAGTTTTCAACACTATTTATACAAACCCCTAGAAAAGCTGCTTTTTCTTTATAAGGCTGTTGGCAATCAATCACAACCACGGAGAAGACTGAATAACCTCTGGTTGTTTTGCTTTCACCAGGGGTGAATGGTATGACTAAGACAGTTCTGGAGGAGTCGTTTCACCGGAAACACGGTTTTATACAATTAAATACTTTGATGACTTTTGAGGATCTCAGTCACTTTCAGATTCTTCATCATCACCGATCGGATACGACTGGATATTATTCTGGGTGTACATTTTGGTCTTAATGGGGCAGTTGTGATCCATGAGAATAGCCTGGAAGAGAGCAAAGTGCAGATACATTAACCCTGTTTCACAAAGATAAAATAACCTACTATTTTCAAGGATTACTAGAGTTGGAAAGCTATAGATTATGCCACCCACTGTCAACCAGTCCGGTGCAACTGCCAGGTGCCTGCAGTGCAACTGCCAGGTGTCTGTCCCAGAAGCCCTGGAGTTCCACATTCCACAGTCTGTGAGGATTCCAGATAACAGAAGGTAGTATAGAAGGGGGTCTCTGCCAGGGGCTACATCATGTAGTCCAGTTAGGGCAACTTGTAAGCTATGAGGCGAGGGCTATGCAGGCTACATTTAGGAAGAGTTCTATTTAGCATCTTGGAATTGGGATGGAGGAGGGGGTCCTGGAGGTCACCCAGTCCAACTGCTGCTCACGGATTTCACGGTGGCAACACCCTTAATAAGATGAACTACACCCTTAACGAGATGAACTTCTGTTGGAAATGGACCTGAGGCTAACTCCCTCCATTGTTTCTATATCTGGAGCCAGTTCCAATTCCAGGCATTTTCACAAAGACCATTGCCACGGCCCCTTAAGTTTTCCTACACTAAACGTCACGTCTTTTTCATAAGTGGCATTTCCACAGCGCCTCTCCCTAAATCCTGAATGTCTTCCCCTAGCTCAAATGTAGAATTTAAAACCAACCAACTCTTAGGAACATAAAAATCTTGTGTCTTCTCGTTACTGAAAACTAAACAGTCCATTGATCCTCAATTGATAAACATCCTCAAAACATACTTGTAATCATTACTCCTCTTGAAAAACATGCAGACCAAGCATGCTGTCTGCAAATACAGCAGCCCCTTATCATGCCAGGACCACGCAGAGGGTTCTTGCTGCAATACCTCAGCTTCATGAGAACTCTATGTGGGAGGCTGATAACTGTCTGTGTAGGCACAGAGGTTAAACAACACGGCCATGGGCATACAGCTAAAATGGGGCAGCGATGCGCCAGCCAGCCTTATGCCAAAGTCGGTTCCCACACTGCTCCATGGTAGAGGCAGAGGAATACAAAACACCATACAACAGGACACTGGTACAACTAAAGGAGATTCTCCTATGAGGTGTGTCTTTTGGAGTTTCCGCTACATAAACTATTCCCCCAATACCTTTTAATGCAGTGTGAAAATCTACATGGAAACCTTTATCTGTTAAAATTTATCTTATGTTAACCTCTTACAACCTATCTTGGTGTTTGTCAGTTACTCCCCGCCCAGGTCTTGTCCCACACATTTGATAACTTCTCTGACTCCACTCAGTGCTAACCCATTTATCGCTTACCAAGAAATTCTAAAATCTGCTTGGGTGATATGTTAAGATAACGACTTCCTTGACCCTCTAAGTCAGGCTGTCAGCTCAGCTTGTCAGCTGCAAATTTAACTTTTTTTTTTAAATGCTTCGTGCCAAGTGAATTAATATATGTATTTAATAAAGAGCTCAATTTCTAAAACTCAATAACTGAGGCAACAGATGCTGTACACCAGGACCATTCTCCCCATATGGATGTGTCCTTGTTACACAAAAGGTTTAACCCCCGAAGAGATCAACCTCTTACCTCCCCAGGGTAGTGATCCTCAAAGAAACATAGGAATCACTTGGCGGGGGAGGGGAAGTTAAACATGAAATCCCAGGCCCCTAACCTTTCATGCCAGTGGTGTGTGTCTGTCTACATGCCATGAGAAGCACTGCCTCAGTGAGATGGTATTATCTAGAAGTATAGCAGAGCGGTATGGCTGCCAACAGCTTGCTGGGCACCTGCTCCCATGCCCCTAAGCTCCTATACGAGCAACTCAGTGACTTCATGGCGAGAGAAGGACAGGTGCCACAGCACTTACAGGTGGAATGCTCGCTGTGGGTGAAGTGCTCAAGGACAGCTGTACGGAGGAGATAGGATATAGGCTGAACCTTGAAGGATGGGAAGGATGTCCACAGCAAGAATCATCCACTCAGTGAACCACTATGTAGAACAGGGACATGGGCGCTGCAGTGGTTCCATCAGTTAAGTGGCTGACTTGATTTCAGTTCAGGTCATGATCTCAAGGTTATGAGATCGAGCCCCACAGTGGGCTCCATGCTCACCAGGGACTCTACCTGTAATTCTCTCTCCCTCAGCCTCTGACCCCTCTCCTCTCACCCGCTAGCACACTTGCTCACTCTCAGTCTCTCTCTAAAAAACAAATATAAAATAAAAACCAGGGACACTAAGCCAGCCTGGCCGCCACAGATGTGGTGATGATGAGGCACACAGTGAGATATTATTAGAAAGCCCAACCAGAGCCAGATTGCAGGGCCAAGTAAGGGGCCTTGATCACTGGCCCATGCACAGCAATACAGCCTTGGGAGGGATAGCCATCAGTCTACCCTACTCATAACTGCCTTCTCTCGCCCTGAGACCTAACTCTGTATAACATGTAGACTTCTTAAGGACCCCGAAACTTAACACTGGGCAGGCACGTAGTATGGATTCAAAAAGCTGTGTTGCAAGGGAAGAAGTTCAGTCAGACTGGTGATGGCATCAAACAGACTTCAGTGGTCAGAAGTTATCAATGCAGCCAAACCACATTTGTACACAAAGCCTATCTCAGATAAATAAGTTTTTGGTTTTGTTTTTTTTTTTTTTTTTTTGAAATACTGTTTTGTAGCTTTTAAAACCTAGTTTACTGGCTCCTGAACCTCTTGAAAGATTATGTGACAGTTCTGCTTTTTATAACAAGTTATAAGCCAGACAGCAGATGTAATATTCCCAAAGTGCCAGGAACAAAGAGGAGTGAAGGTCAAGTGGGTAAGTCAAGTGCACAAGGGCCAGGAAGAACCCGGTTCAGGGAGCCGCCAGGTAATTGAAGCCAGCCCTCTGCTGGGCACGTCTGACTCTACTGAAGACCAGAGAGAAAGTAGGAGAGTGTTTGAATCCAGAGCACAGTCCAGTTACTGAGAGTTAAACCCCTGCCAAATGCTTGGCTTCCTATCAGACACCGAGCAGAGTGAGGATCTCCAAAGTGGTAAAACCGTTGTTGGACTAAATGAAGTATACAAATTAGGCAAACACACAGCTGGGATACAGTACAAGCACTGAGTAAAGCCCTCCAGACTTCAAGATTATGAGATGCCAGTTTGAATGCTTGAAAGTTTTATTTACCATATCTAAAAAAAAAAAAAAAATCGTGATCTTTTTACATATCTACTGTGTAAATGCCCTGCAAAGGGACACATTTCTATAAATAGATTATAACATGCAGGTCCTTGCCTGGCTCCCTGCATTCAGAAAAGAGTCTCTAGAACAACTATTGAGAGAGCCCAGAGTCACCCAGGAAAAGCAAGCTGCAATCTCAAACACCGACTTTCCTGTCTGGGCCACAACTAGAAACTTCAGGAGTAAGATATAAAAAAATGTGCCCTATCTTCAAAAATAATTCTTCAAATCTGAAAAAAAAATCCCTATCAGCACACAGCTAATTCTCAACTGGATGTTCTGAGAGTCATGGGCTGCTTGTCATTGTGTGCAACTAAACCACAGCTGGCCTCAAATGGCAGGATGGGCATTTCTTAACTTGCAGAGGGACCTGAGTAACAAACAGGCTTTTTCCTCCGTACTGATTATTTCAAAATAAACAAACAGGGGCGCCTGGGAGGCTCAGTCAGTTAAGTGTCTGCCTTCAGTTCCAGTCATGATCTCAGGGTTCCTGGGACCAAGCCCCATATCGGGCTCCCTGCTGCGGGGAGTCTGCTTCTCCCTCTCCCTCCGCCCCTCCCCCTGCACATGTGTGCTCTCTCTCACTCTGATGAATGGATAAAATCTTAAAAAAGAAAAAAGTACCAAACAGAAGAAAAGCTCAAGTGCTGCCACACCAGTTGATGCTTCTACAGTTGCGGCCCCATGAAAACAGTATTTGATCTTTAATATAAAAGAGCTTAAGTCCAAACACGGCATTTTCAGAATGCTGCTTAATGAAAGAATTGTTTTTTATGGTTTATAGGTCTTATTCCAGCTTTCCTGTCCCCCTGCATTTGGTAACTGCTCATCCTGAAGGCCAGCACCGGTCAGTATTGGATTTTCTCAAGTGAGCAGTAATCAATTCTTTCCTACATGGCACACTGCTGTCCCCGCCTCGCACCCCTTGATCATTAGGACCCCGAAACTGCTCCGCTTGCTCCATGAGAAGGCAGCAGCCGCTGGCCATCCTCAGACGTTACCATTACACTGGGCAAATGGAACCCAGTGAGATACCTGCCATCATGGGCAGCAATTATGGGCAGCGAGATGCACATTTTCTCAAGTTTTTAATGATTCCTCTTGCTAGGCATTTATTAAGGATTTTGACATTTTATAGTGAAAGTGGCTTTCCGGAAGCCTGCAATTGTTGCTTTGGCTTTACATTGTCTCTTCCACTTCCTTTGGCATTTTTAAGTGAACTAAAGCCCTGATTTACAAGAGGGAAGAGAAGACACACCAGGGCCTGCCTCCTGCCCCTGCCAGGGGGGACCCCCCCTGCTCATCCTCAGCCCTCACTCATTTCCTCCAACACCTCAGATAAGCCATCATGCTGCTGCTGACACACAGATAACACAACAGCTGCTAACGTCTGCTGCTTGGCTACGGAAGCCCGTTCAGCAGTTCTGGGGTCTCAGGAGCAAAAGGAAGCTCTCGCCTCACAGAGGGGCCTTGGGTGGATACAGGGGACCTCTGGGCTGACAGTAAATGAGAGTATTAGGTAAAAGCTAGAAACAAGTGTGGGGTGGTAGTAGAAATGGTAACACATTTACTGAGCATTTACTGTGTGCTAAGCTCGGGGCTAAGCACTCTGTGGGATTCTCCTCTGAGTCCACCGAGCAACCCAATGAGGCAGGTGCTCTCATTTCCCCAGCTGACAGTTTTGGTGCCAAGGCCATGCTAGCCCTTCACTATCTCCCAAGAATCTTAAACAGTCTCCTGGGTGGCAGGAGCATCTGTAGATGATTTATCTTTTTTTGGTAGAGAGAGTTGGGAGTAACCTTCATTTGGCCTTAATCAAATTGATATGATGGCAAGGAATGACAGTTTTTAGTCATTGCACTGAGAATTTTCTGACTCTGATTTGGGCAAGGTACCCTGTGGGGGTCAGGCTGAAAGACAAGTCGGATGAACAATAAAAGCACTATGGTTGCTCAGAACTAGAGGCATTTAAGCAAGAGGAAGGAAAAAAAGGGTGGTTTTCATTGGAACATTTCCACAACACCTTTCACTCCTTTTCTTTCAGTTGAATGGATCATAAGTAATTCAAAATTACCTAGTTACACCCTATATAATAAAGGGCATAAGACCAGTGCTCCATGCTGAATATATTTTTAAAATATATTGAAGGAATTGATGAATGCAAAGAATGTACCAAATAAATAAATGGCTGCACATAACCTAAACTTTACAGTCTGTGATTGTTTTTGAACCCACTTTTGGGGGAAAATCATAAAAGGGCAGTTCAAGAAATGCCAAAGCACCAAGACCCATTTCAGTTCAACCATCAGAACTTCTGATATACCCCCAAGAGAACATTACAACATTACATAGCCACTCATAATCACAAAATACTGTCTCTCCTCACCTGGTTATCTTATTCATTCTTAATCTAAATCACTCTTCTTCCAGCTAGATGAGTACCCATCACCATGTGAGGTTTTAAAAACTTCACTACAAGGTATCAATACTTAGAATCAGTAAGTAAATCTGTTCAGAAGAGGAACGCCTTCTACTCATTAGTGTATCTTTCATCTAGTTATGATTCTGGTTATGAAATTGTTAATTTAAAGGTTACCTATGCTCACGTGTGCCCAAAGATACATATACAATAGTTTTCCAAAATGCTCTGTTATCTACACCAAAACCATCTCCAGAAGCTTATGTAGCAAGGACTAAAACACCATTACTAAAAGCAGTAAGGCTTAGGAGAAAAACACATAGCATCAAAAATGGCTAATCTTGGTGCAGGTGGAAAAAAAAATCAAGATTTTCAAGAACTAAAGAAAATTACATCGAACTACCCCATGTCTGGCTGACAAAAGAGCTGTACAGACTGCCAACCTACAAACAAAAGTCATTTCATTCTTCATATTTATAAACATAATGCTTGATTAGTAAAGGAAGTATGGCCTAAGTGGTATAAACTCAAAAGGAACTGTTACCATTTATGTTTAGGGAGTTCTGCCCAAAAGGAGCAGAATATATTTTATAACTAAGTCATGGAGAAACTATCCAGAAGACCAAGAAACACTTGACTGCATCCTAAAATTTTCTTACCATCTTTTCTTCCTTGGCAGGTGGACTTCGAAGAAAAAAGCAGAGAGGAGCAAAAAGAATATCAATTATTCCAATAATGGTCATGAGCCATGGAAATCCAATTGCCTTTGCGATAGCCCCACCAGCAGAAGGACCTTTCAGGAAACAGAGAATTAGATCAAGCTCTCTCCAGATGTCTCATAGATAGAAAGATACAACAAGTTAAATAATTTTCAATCAGCATTACCATCCATTAAGCTAAACAGTTGTTTTGAAAGCCTGCATCCTTACCTATGGCATATCCCATACAGAACGCCACATCTGCAATGGCATACACACTGCCGTAGACAGACACATGCCGCAGGTCGACCAGGTAGCCCATGATGGGCATCATTGACGAATCCACCATTCCTGTGGACAGTTAGGGAACATGGTCTGTGGAAAACGGATGTAACCCGAAAATGCGGGGAATACCAGGGACTGTGTCCTAACCTCACAAGCCCACCAGCTCTTCCCCAATTGTCATCACCACCTGTGAGTCTCGAGGCAGGCTGCCTAAGGCATACCCTTCACTAAAGACAGACTGCAGGTCACTGAGCTGGGACTGGAACCCAGGCCACCTTACCCCATCTGGCCTCCACTGTCTGAAGGGCTCATCTTCCTGGGGAGGGCACCCAGCCCTCTGGTGACTCACAGACCAGGCTGCACATTGAGTGGAGCACTGGCTACTGGTTGTGTGGCACCCTCACTCACTTCGAGCTGCTGCTATCCAGATTAACTCTCTTCTAGTCGATAGGCCCCTTACCTTCACCCAGGGGGCACACCTATAAGCCTCATACACCCCCGTCCCCATCCACACGCCCTGGCCTCACATGTGGACCATAAGAAGCTGGAAAGTATCAGGGAAGACAGGAAGGAATTAGAATATGTAGGGGCCTTGTGGGGGGGTGACCCTGGCCTGCTCAGGAACAGATAAAGAGGTCTGCTAATCTGCGGCTCACACACACACACACACACACACACACACACACACCACCAAGGCCACATTAGAATCTCTTGTTCCTTCAACAGTCAGGGACAGGCAGCACAAAGAAAGAGCATGTGTGTTCAGAGTCCTGGGCTCAAGTCCCTGGCAGGGTGAGCATGGCCATTCCTCATCTCTCTGAACACTGGCTTACCCATCCAGAAAATGGTGCAGATAATGATGGGCTAAGACAAGACTGTCTCTGTGGATAACACCTCCAGCAGAGTACTCAAATCTTAGTCCCCTCTTCTCCACCAACTAGATAGCAAGAAGAGGAGGGAAGTTTCTTTCATTCAATTCATATTTGGTGATCCCCTAATATGTGGAAGTTGCTGGGGACATGGGGTGAATAAAATGGACAGAAGAGTTGGATGGGCCCCAAAGAATTGAAAAATAAATTACAGCTGTCACTGACACCACTGGAGTAGGTAGGTGCTGTGGGGAGGATAAACCTAAGCCCACCTGGGGCTCCTTTCTCTCTTTCCACAGTACCCACTCAAAGATTCAATTCTTGCCTTTAGCCTGTGATAGATTTAGCATTGATTTCTAGTATGACCCATCTGTATATTACAAAAAAGAAACAAACGTAGACTTTTTACCCAAAATATTCACAAGTCTGTTCTTAACATATTCTTGTTCCTCGCATTTCAAATACTCATCCCTTTGCCAGTGATTCTACAGCACACGTAATCATGAATACATCAGCCAACCTCTTCTATACCAAACCTTATAAAAAACTACATGTGCAGTCTCTGTCCCCCAGATTCACTGGAGCAGGTCTGTGCACAGATCTGAGCCCAAACACACGTGCTCTGGTTGAGGGATTCTCTTGTTTGCCCAAGGGCAGCAACGGAGTATCCGTTTGCTTCTGTAAATATCAGGCTTTTAAAAATACTGGTTTTCAGGAAATAAATGACTAGTACGGAGAAGCAAGGATCTGTCTGTAGACAATCAACAGGCTGTACTTGAGCTTGGCTGCCTACAGCCTCTGCTCAAGCTTCCAGAAATTTTAGGTTGAGGAACGACAGTCTGCCCAAATAAGAGGAAATCCTTCCCAGTAATGGGGGAAACAAAGTTTTAAATTTAGGCCTAAGGTTACATGACTTACCAATTGCAAAACCAACTCCAAAGTTGGGAGCTATGAGTCCATAGATGTTTTTGGCAAAAGGAATCTGTGAGAGGAAATAAACATTATACTAGAATCATGACATCCAATGGTAAATCTGGGAAAATATAAAAGACATAATTTCTCTAGCCTGGTGTGTGTATTCCCTTCTGAAGGAAATGGGGGGAAGGAGGTGGATGGAGTTTGGGGAGAATCAGGTTCTCCAAGTCTTTGAATTGAAGCTGAAATGGATTTTGTGACCACCAAGAAAAACTTGCTAACTGCTATAGTTGAGGTTGGCCTTGACCACACTCCATTTCTGACAAGGACCAGAAGGCCTCACTTAAGGTAGATACTGGCCATTGGTAGAAGGTGTTTTATTCTAGAAAAACATCTTGCTATTGTTTCCGGCTAGTTATCTGAAAGTGTTTTAAGACACTGTAATGTTTAAGATGATGGGGGTGGAGTAGGTAGTGACATGCACACTATCCAACAAAACATACTAAATAACCTCCAGCTGACATAAAATGTAAATATCCCTTGGAGAATCTTGTCCAAAATGTGTCAGACGATAAAAAAAAAGTTGAGGAAAATGGAAGACGTAATAAAAACAAATGTCAACAAATTTCAAACAGCTATAAAAGGTTTCCTGGGGATTCTTGCCCAAAGCAAAAGTTTTATTTACAGATCATTGCCGCTTGTCAAATACCATCTTTTACTCACACATAAAATGCTGATTCCAACAATTATCATTCCTAGAAGAGCACAAAGCCACCTATCAAAAAAAAACAACAAAAAAAAAAAAAACAGTGCCTTTAATAAATGACCACTCTAAGTTTTTTTCCCCAGGCCAAATTTTCAACAGAAATCAAAACAATTGCTTCTGATAACTAAGGTAGAAACATCTAGAATTTGCTTTAAAAAGCTACATTATTTTTTTTTAAAGCTACATTATTATGACGGAGTGAGCGTTGTCCGCATTTCATCTTACCTCCCCATTTTGTGTGCGAGCATCCCAAAAATATTGGTTCCAATGAGATAAGAGATACTAGCTGGCAAGAAAGCAATGCCTGTAAATTTATGAAAAGGACACCTTATCAGTATTGATTATCAGTCAAGTGTTAGAAAAAGTAATAATTGTCAGACACCACGATGGTGATTAGAGCCGATGAGAGAAGCCCTGGGGCCTGCACCCAAGCAGCTAATATCCGGCGGCTGACGGGTCCAGACTGGACCCCACCTGCTTTATCCGGCCTCACAAAGCTGCTGAGACGCTCCAGAAATGAAATTCATTCCTCTATCAGCAGCTCCAATCTTGCCTGGTGGCAGCTTCACACACGGCCTGGTGTGGGCACTCTGCGCCGTAGGAGCTGGTCCCTGAGAGCCCCCATGGGCCATGAGCAGGGTGCCACCCACCCCCAGCCTCACCCCCGTGTTGCTTTACCAGAGAGGTAAGACACGAGCATTGAAAAAAAAAATGGGGAACATGAAGGACATAGAACAAAATTGAAATGATTCCAAACCCCATCACTCAGAAAATGACCATGGTGACCTCCTCCTGTAAGTTTATACACACAAGTTTACACACATAGATCAATGCATGTGCATGAGATTTTAAGAAAACAAAACAAAACATGGGTTTATACTATTGTTCTACATCCTGCTTCTTTCAACTAGCTTTATGAGCATCTTTCCATGCCTAAAAAAAATAATAATAAATGTCTATGTGGTCATTTTTGGGGTGGCCAAGTCATATGACTGGCATTGTCATGTTCAAGGTTCTATGCTCTCCCAGAGACCTGGCACCCCTGGGCCAAGCCTGGGCCAATTTCCAGCAGCTGGTGGAGTGGCTGCCTTGAAAGTCGTCTCTGCATTGAACAGAAAGCCCTCTTCGAGTCAGACCAGCCCAGCTGCCCCTGATAGGGACCTGTCCCTATCAGCTCCCTGTGGTCCCCATCTGCTATCAGGACAGTAGGACAATCTCTTCGAAAGACGGCTTTTCAAACTTCATACTTTTAGTGTTCTTCTTGAGCTCTGCTGTACCAGATTTGATTCTAAGCCTTGCCCACAAATGGTGAAGCTGCTTTGTCTGCGATCATAGGACTGCGTAAGCTAGACATGCACGCTAGCTACTAGAGGGTCAGGGCTACTCAAAGTGCACAGGGCCTGAGGCCCTGCCTGTCCCTGCTGCCCACCAGCATGCAGCTAAGGGTGATGTTGCCCCTTCAAGGATCCAGCAGCCTCCCTGTACCTCCGTACGTACTAATGCAAGCCATCAAGCCCTCCAGAGAGGTCGAGCCTTCCAGCACGGGAAGGACTTCAAACTGATTAGGTCCAGGAGCTAAATGCAAAACCAAATCATTCTAGGCTTAGTGATCTGGGAAATAATAATAAAGAGCAATCTCATCTCATGTTCCAGGAAACCGTTTCCATCACACTTGGCAATCTGGGTGGCCAAATAATTGTTGGGTGTAATCAGATTCAGCAAACAGTACTGATAGCGCGGCCCCGGCTCACTGCTACGGCAGAAGACAATGACCACAATGTGGCTCTGGTCACCATGAGAGCGTCTTCAAAGGAAGGAATCAGATGACGTCTGCACTGGGACGTGGCTACATTAGGGACGTTAACAAATGTATGAAGGCAGTGCTCTGGGAACCCAGGAGCTCCCCAAAGCAGCTGGTAATTAAGCCTCATCTCAACGCAACATAGTAGAGTCAGGAGACCTAAGAAATCATGAAGGCCTTTGTCCCAGGATGAGTATCTCTGGGGTTTAGGGAGGGGGTACATGAAAGGAGGAGGCAAAGTATAAGATCAAAACCAGCACAGGTACCGTGATAAAGAGCCACCAACACTGGGCCTCAGTGTCAGAGAAACAAAACGAAAATGGAGGGGGAGGGCCTTGACCCCATCTAGGAAGGCACCTGCTATTCCTCCCGGACAATTACTGCTCTTGAGGATGGAAGTCCCAGATTGGAAGATCCAGTTTTTCCAGAAAAGCTTGACCTCCATGTTCCTACATGAAACCTCTTGGGATTTGTAAATGCTGACAACTAATTTTTAAAAACATAAAGCTCTCGCAGGCTGACACCCAAAACCTACGTATGGGCTGAGCCCGGTCCACAGGCACCGCTGTCAACTGGGGCCAAAGAAAGTGATTGCCAAGAACCTGGCCAGGAGCCCTGCTTCCTGGTGTATCTCAGCACAGGATGAAGACAGAGCGTCGGCGCGGGGTTGCCAGCGTGCTCCAGGGGAAGCCGCAGACCAGCTACAGCCTCCTGACCTACAGGTGGGGCGCGGAGCTCACACGTGGGACCTGCGGGGGGGGGCGCACCTTGTGTTCCACAGACAGCAAACGCTCTCTCAGCAAATCCAGTTTCACGATCCTCCAGCACGGGGTGCAAGGCATGACAGTGGGTCACTGTAACCTCTTAGAGCCTGGGACGCCGCGCACATGGCGTAGGAAGGCTCGGAGGTTCAAGTGACAAACAGCCCTCCCGGGCTGACTCCCCTGCCTGGGCCCTCTGCGTGAGCTCCAGCTTACTCGCATCTCGCCCTGGCCCTTCCCCAGGCTGCACTGGGCCCCCAGGGGCAGGGACCACTTCACCTGTTCCCACGGCCCAGCTCCCAGTCCCCACGGCACAAAGGAGGTGCTCAGGACACGGCTGAGCACTTAGAGAAAACATCCTGGGTGAAGACATGCACATCACAGAACCAAACATGTTGAAGGAGGCCGCTGTCGCTTGAGGGCAGGCCCACGCGGTCTTTGGACCTCAGGCTCCAAGCTCCCGACTGCTGTTGTGACACAGCATCAGCATCCTCTGCATCGCCAGGGCCCCCGCTGCAGTACACAGCCCCCAGAACCTGTTCTAGGCACTCAGAGAAACTTCAGTGTGCCTCTTGCAGCAGAGGTGCAAGAGGAGTCCAGCTAGCTTTGCTGCCTGGTGTCCCAAGAGGAGCCCAGCTAGCTTTGCTCAGAGACCCACTGCTCTTCCAGGCAGCTCTTTAAAGGACGGCTGCTACTAGGGGCAGGTGTCTAAACACCAAGCCCTAAGGCTTCCCACCACTTCCCCCCACTGGTCCTGCTGTGCATTCCAGAGCCAAGAGAAGCCGCCTTCCCCCTCCTTCCCCAGTCCAGCCACCAGCTCAAGAGAATGCATCCCAGCCACAGTTTGGCTTCCCGGTGAACCACCACCAGGGCTTTGGGGCGCCCCTAGTGACTAGATATCTACTGCCACTCTTCTGTACAAGCTCCAAATTACCTCACCTTGAAACACGGCACCCAGAACCCACCCAGCCCAGCTCCATGCTGGGTGCCCAACACATGACCCCTGGCACCTCAGGGAAGAAGGACCAAGTGAATCTCAGGGCTGGCTCCACCGTCTGGCCCCTGGATCACTCCTGGCTCTGGAGGTAGTAGCATCCATTCTGCACCCCTGGGGCCCCGGCTCACACAGCTCCATGTGGCTCATGTCACCACGACCTGCGCTCCCTCCAGGTCCCCGCCTGCCGTCATGGGGCGTCTGCAACCGTAGGGCAGGACCCTACGTTCTCACCATAGGGATCCCTCCATGTCCCTTTCAGACCTTCATTGGAGCCTAGGGAGACCTTTGGGAATCTGTCACCAACTAGCCAACTTTGTCCCTCCAAAATCTGTATCACCTGCAAGTGCAACAGGAAGTCTTGTCCACCTTGGCCCGACACGACGGGAACAGTACTGACAGGATGGCCTGCACACAGTGCCTGCGGCCACACGTGTGAGCCTCTCCCTCTGCTGGGCTGCTGTCTCCTTCCAGGGGCGGCTGCACCCCTTCACGCACCTCTGCACATATGAGAAAGTTCACCCACAGGGATCATCTGCCCATCCCTGTGCTTTCATGGTAAGCCTGGCCTCGGCCACTGGCTTGACGGTACAAGAGGGCTCAAACCCCAACGAAGCCCACAAGGAGCCAATGTTGGACATGTAGCCCCAGAAGTGATGGTGGGATGGTCTTCTTCTGAGCTCTGGATGACTCATTCCTTAGGTCCCCAAGGGCTCGGTCAAGAACCAGAACAGGGCATGGTCCCAGTTTGCCCTATCCTAAGGGAGACGCAGGAGGCTGAAGTCCTCACATCCCAGAGCCACAGCATTCAGCAATCATCTTGCTCTTGGGGACCCCGCCAGGCTGGCACAGCACGTGCCCCAAGGTCATCGCTGGCTGGGAACCGAGTGATTCCCCTGCTGAGCAGGCAAGTATCCTATCCCCTCCGGCTGTACCAGCACATCTCCTTAAGGAGCCAGAAGAAAGAGTTCAGCTCCACTCTTCTCTGGGGCCCATTCCCCAGACCTTAAGTTCCGTTTTGGGGTTTGGAGGCCTTACCATGAACTGAGTTCCTAAGCCTCCTGGTGTCGAGGAAAGGTCATCTGACCCCAGACTGGAGTTGAAAGAGAGATGCCATGAAATGATTCTCTCCCCGCCAACCCCAAAGTCAGAGCCACCCCCAAGGGGCAGGGGTGTCTGGGGGACAGACTCACAAGGGAGCCCTCTGGAGTGTCGATGGGCTACCACCTACCTCCTCGAAAAACTATGGCCCAAAACGCAGCGTTCAACAAAAGCAATCATGTGTCACCCATGCAGCTGGTAAGACTGTTTTGCTTTGACTTCAAATCTTAGAGTTTTTTTTCCCAGAAAGGATGAGGGGCGTGTTCCCTTCACACTAAGGACAACATGGCAAAAGAGGCAGAGATAGGGAATCTCTTGTGTCTCTGTGGCAGGAAGGGAGTGATCTCACGGTGAGAGGTGTGGCCAGCAGGGCGGGGAGGGGGGGCTGGGGGGGGGACATCTGGCCTCAGAGATAAGCCCAAGGAGAGGATCTCCTGATAACATCGAGGTGGCCTGGGCCTGCCATCTACCCGGAAGGCCCAGGGACTGATGGACTTTGAGGACTTTAGAAAGCAAGCCTCGGGCTGCGTCTGGAGAGGGAGGGGGCATTGGGGCGGAGGTGCCTGGCTCATGGCCCAGATGCACCAAGCAGGAGAGGAAGTCAGGTGGGGGCATCGGAAACACTGCAAGAGTGGCTCGGCCCAAGAGCGCTTGCAAAGCGAATACAGGAGCTCTGGGGACGCGCGGCAGGTGCGGGCACCTTGTGGCCCGGGGTCAAGGGCCCCAGACCACCAGGGGGAGAAGCAGCGCCGCAGGGTTACCACCCTCAGCAGCAATGGGATGTGAAGAGCGGCATCTCATCTCTTGCAAAACTGCTTTTCATTAACTCCGGTTAGAAAAAGATCTTCCGGGGAGGGCCAGGGGCTCAATGGTGGATTGTTTGTCTTCAACTCAGGGTGTGATTGTTGGGTCCTGGGATCGAGTCCCACATGGGCTCTCTGCAGGGAGCCTGCTTCTCCCTCTGCCTGTGTCTCTGTGTCTCTCTGTGTGTCTCTCATGAATAAACAAATCAAATATTTAAAAGAAAGAGAGAGAGAGGAAGAAGAAAGAAAGAAAGAGAAAGAAAGAAAGAAAGAAAGAAAGAAAGAAAGAAAGAAAGAAAGAAAGAAAGGGAAAGGAAGGAAGGAAGGAAGGAAGAAGAAGAAAGAAAGAAGAAAGAAAGAAAGAAAGAAAGAAAGAAAGAAAGAAAGAAAGAAAGAAGAAAGAAAGAAAGAAAGAAAGAAAGAAAGAAAGAAAGAAAGAAGAAAGAAAAAAAAAAAAGAGTCTTTCCCTCTGCAAAGTGATGTGCTTTCTCTGGCAGCTTCCAGTCTTTGGGGTTTCTTCTTTGTCTCCCCTGCCAGGAGGTTCTGAGTTTTAATTTCTAAGAACTAGCCCTAGTTTTGTTCCAAGAATTCTTTCTCCTTCACGGAGAGACTCTTGCTGTTGGGGCTTGTTTTGGATTCTGCTTTGTGACATGACTTCTATACCCTAAAACTCACCCTGCTCAAGCATGCAGTTCAGTGGTTTTTAGCAGAGTCACAGGGTGTTGCAACCATCACCACTGTTTGATTCCAAAATACTTTATCACCCCAAAGAGAAACCCACCCATTGGCAGTCCCAGTCTCATCCTGCTCAATCCCAAGCAATCTGGGACTTTTTAATGAAGGATTATTTGGTGAAAGAAAACAGTGATTCAGTGCAGCGCCCCATAAGGACTGGGGTAGGGACAAGTCTGAAGGAGGAAGCAGGATCTGGTAAGACACCACTGCAGAGGGGATAGAAACTTGTTTGTGAGGGAAGGCGGGGGACACCAAAAATCGCAGCTTCACTTGCCAACCAAAGATGGCAATTTATAAGCCAAGAGAGCTAGGAAAAGAAAATAAGTCCCCGGGAAGGATCATCAATAAATTCTTAAAGAAAAAGGTATGTGGAAAAAAAAAAAGAAAAGAAAAAGAAAACGGTATGTGTGCAGGGACAAGCTGTCAGACATTAAACAATGTTCTAAAATTCCAGGAATCAAATAGGAGGGTACTGACAGAGGAATTCATCTCCACACATGGAACAGAAAAGAGAACCCAAGAACAGACCCAAGAACACACAGTAAGTATGATAAAGGTGGGAAAAATCATGTGGGCTCCTGAGACAACTGGCTGGCCATACAGAAAAATGTTAACACCAAATCCTTAACACAACCCCGTACCTAAGTTAAGTCTATGTAAATCGAAGATGTTTATGTATAAAACATAAATTAGGGGAAAACATGGATGAAAAAAATAATCTCTACATGGGAAAGATCTCACCAGAGCTTCACTCCGATGACAAGGACATGAAGGGGCAAATTGCTAACCCTGACTAGTGGCATCTTAAATGTTCTGAGTGTGTGTGTGTAGGGGGGGAACCCATTCGTAAACTCAAAAGACATACAACAAAATGACGGCCATATTTGTAAAACATCTGATAAAGAATATCAATATATAAAGAATATTTAAAATCAGTAAGGACACATAACTCCACAGAAAAAAAGTTGGCAAAAAATATTAAGAAATCCACAATACAGGAAATAGAAATGGCTAAAACATGAAAAGATGCTCAATTGTACTCGAAGAATTTGTAAAAATAAATCAAAATGAGACACACACACACACCCCACCTCATATGCAACTGGGAAAAACTGACAGTACTGGTGTTAGTGCAATATTACCAATTACCAAACACCCATTGAACTTTCAGGATTTGCACACAGATACACTTCTAAACACGAACAGGAATATGTGTAAGAATATCTTGCTACAGTATGGTTTCTAAATGGCAAAAACCGGAACTAACCCAAATGTCCAACAATAGGACTTGGCAGAAAATTTATGGTATAACCTTAAAATAGAACAATATCCGAGTATTAAAAATGAATGATGGGCTTCCAGCTAAACAGGGCAGATGGAATCTAGAGGTTTTTCTCCATTCCCATTGCAAATTCTGTTTAAAATTTAGTAAAGGAACAACAACAAAAAACTCTACACCTTCCCCTCGAAGTCCAAAAACAGACAAAATATAAAAAGAGAAAAGGCAATGAGAAGGAAAAATAAGCAGAGGGAGAACAGTGAGGGATACAACAGAGAACACTGGAACCTTCCACCTGCACATGGAGCAGCCAACAGGAAGCAACAGCTTTTGTACCTCCAAACCTAGAACATTCAGGAACTGAAGGCTCCGGGTACTGTGAATGTAAGGCTGAGGCTATCAACTGGAAAGAGAGCTGAAAGGCTGTTTTATTTTTTATTTTTTTATTTTATTTTTATTTTTTGAAAGGCTGTTTTAAAAGTACATGGACTCTCCAGCTCTCAATCACTCACCCTGGCAGGAGGCAGCTTCTTTAAAGAAACTAACTGAATTGGCCCAGAGACCCCAGGCAGCACAGAGACCAGAGATAACACAAGAGGCTGAGTTGGGAAGTGAGTGGAAGTCTTCCTACTAAATGGGAAGAGGTTGTTATTTCAACAACCCTTCCACACATACAAAACCACTCAGTAAATATGAAAGGGCTCTTCAAATTTATGAGGACACCAATTATAAAAATCCAATAGGCAGTTTAGAAAATGAAGAAATCAGTGGAAATAAGAAAAGGCAAGATAAGAAATCAAAAGGATAAAACACAGAGGGTCCAACATTGAACCAAGAGTAATAATAAAAGAAAATGGAGTACAGGAGAGGATTCATTAAAGAAATAATCAAAATGGTTTCCCAGGACTAAAAGGAACAGGTTCCCACATGAGCAGGCTAACCAAACACGTGCCCAGTAGAGTAGAAGAAAACAGACCTCACTGCAAAAACCATCATGGATGCTCATAACCTAAAGAGGAAGAGATCCTTCCAGCTCTTACAGAGGATGGGGAATGAGAAGGACACTAGCCTCCTCAATGGCAACCCTGAACACTAGAGCACAATAGGACAGAGGCCTTAAAACAGAAGAAAAATAATTTCCAATCCAAGACTCATATACTCAAATAGACTAAATCAACCAAAAATAGAGAATAGATATGTTTGTAGATATGCAGGATCTCTGAAAACTTTACCTGCCACGCACCATCTCTCAGAAAGCGGCTAGAGGGATGTGTTCCATCATAATGACAGAGTAAACCAAGAGAAAGGAACATAGAGGAGAAGGATACAGGAAACAGAAAAGAGGCAAAGATGTCCAGACAATGGAAGAAGAAAGTCCTAGGATGACCTAGTGAATAAGCCTAGACTGGAGCAAGACAGAGTAATGTGGGACAAATGTCCACAAACAAGCAAAAAGACAAATAGGTTAGGCTTGCCGGTGTACTTGGCCACATTTAGAAGGCCTTTCACCTCTGCCAGAGAATTTGAGAATATGTTCATAAATGCTACCTTGAAAACTAAGAAAATGGAAAAAAACATGGCAATGACTAACTTTAGGAAAAATAGAAGTCCGTAAAAAGAAGTAATCACAAAACTCTATATATAGCTCTTCTTTGAACAATATTTGCATAGTCACAATGGCAATCTGAATACCATTGTAACCCGCAAACATAACTGTTTTAGGAAAACAGAAGTTGAGAAAACAGGTGAGTTGGTGGATATTTTCAGGTGGAATAATAATGGAATTAATCTCCATCTAACATATTAGGGAGCTGACAGAAAATGTCAGAAATTGGAGAACTTTAAAAAAACAGAAGTTACACATATTTAGAGACATAAATTAGCAGAAGAAACAACTAAAGGCATTAAAGAGGATCAAATCTGAGGAAGGGGGTTGGTGATGGGGAGGCATGGGATAAGGACTGTTGGCTTTCTCATTATAATTCTAGTCATAGTATTTAACTTAAACATTAAGTACATGTGTAATTGATTAAAATTCTAATTTAATTAATTTTGAAAATTAAATCTACCCATTCTGAAATGGACACATGAACAAACAAAAGGTCACACAGTGATACAACTGGCAAGATTCCACTTGGCTTCAACTTTTAAGCATGACAATAAATGCAGAACCATCTAGAAAAAAAAACAGAACTATTAACAATGAATCTCATAGAGGACTGGGCTGGGAGGAAAAAGGTGAACACGAGATTTTAAGATTTACTTTCTGGATTTGTGTACTTTTGACTGTTTAAAAAATATTTTATTTATTTATTTGACACAGGGAGGGAGGGAGAGAGGGAGAGAGTGAGCCCAAGCAGGGAAAGCAGCAGAGGGAGAGGGAGAACAAGCTCTTCGCTGAGCAGGGAGCTGACCTGGGGCTTGATCTCAGGACCCCAGGATCATGACCTGAGCCAAAGGCAGATGCTTAACCAACTAAGCCTCCCAGGCACCCCAACTGTTTTTTTAATAATAAAGCATGTATTACTTGTAAATTAAAAATGTTAAAATTCACCCTCTTAAATCCTGTGTGTTGTTAGCCTCTTTCACATAAATTTTATTGCTGTCCACATACATTTAACATAACTAGTCTAATTCAGAAACATGGGAAGACAATGAATATATTTTTGCTCTCTCATTTCTGCCCAGGTGTGATGCCTCTATGTTAATTCTGTATCCCATCAGGGATAATTAAAAAAAAAAAAAAACTGGGGCCGAAACAGACCCCAAAGCTCATTGCTACCCTAAGCGCTGACCCCACTAAGTGTCAAACAGAAACAATCATTTTATTATCCTGGTACCTGCAGATTGGCTGGGCAACAATGATAGGATTCACCCCAAGGACAAAAGTTCTGGAATCAGAAGCTGCCCTAGTCCTTACCCAGCTGCCACTTTCGGGAACACATGGTCTCCATCATCCAGATGGGCAGGGCTGGCTCCAGCATGGCAATCCCCATGTTTGCAAAGCAGATGGACCCTTCAAGGGAGGAGGACGGTTAGTGTGCTTCTGTTTTGCTTCTTGAGCATCCCCTCCTGATTCCAAACACAGTTAAACCCGCATGCCCACAGCCAGAACAATCCACTTGGATGCTCAGAACTTCTCCTTTTGTGAGGAAAAGCTGTTATTCACAGGTCAAGGGGATAGTGAGGAGGCTGGGTTTATTATTACTATCATCATCATTGTTATTCTTATCAAAGAACAATTAAATATTATGTTAAATCCGTTAAAATGAAATACTAACAATTAAAATTAAATATTAAATTCAAACAAAGCATTAAGAAAAACTTTTTTCAAACTAGAATCCCAGAGTCATAAAGGAACTGGAGGGAGCTGTAGACGTTATTGGATGACCCATCCCAACCTATTAGCGAAGGAGTTCCAATTTATTAACGAAGTAACTTGCCTGAGGCCACCCACCAGTGTGGGCCACTTCCAGGCCACACACAGACCCCAGCAACTGGAGGCTCCTGCACCCAAGTTTTACTGTGCAAGGAACACAGACATTTCTAAAGATGCCCTGGGATGCCCCAAAACTCAGTGCTTTCGGTACAGGTGTGCTGTTGAGGGATATTTTTTTAATCCACTATACACATAGAGTATTTCTGCAAATATCCATTACCACCCTGTTAACCAGAAGGTAGAGCCATCGGGAAAGAAGATGCACAGAGCTGTTCCCCACTGTGCTGGGAGCTTCCTGTGCTGTGTCCCCAAGAACCTCTAATTTGCCTGAATCCTGATTCAAACGACATTGTGCAATGGTGAGTAAGGTGGTCACATGACGAAGAAAGGTCTTCTCCATACTTTTTTTTTTTCATGCTTTGTGACGTTACAGGTGGAACAGAGAAAGGATGCTGACGTGACTGGCTCCCCTCACCTGCCTGCTGTTTTCCCAGATTCGGTGTTTGTCTATTTGCCGTCTACTAACTAGGGCCAAACTGACACAGTTGTTCTATCTCCCCTGTGACCCGGGGCCCACACTCTGAACCCCTCCTGGTCCAACTCTCGCACAGCAAACCGACACCCCTGCCCTGAATCCACCCCGGGACCAGGCACCAGGCATGCAGGGACAGCCCCCAGGCCCCAAAGCCTGCCCATCCTAAGCTGCTCCCCCAGGCCTTCCTTGCCTTCCCCATGCAAACCTCTGACCTAGGAAACTTGCTGCTTCCTCAGGAGGCCCTGAGTGGCGTAGCATGCCTCCTTTTCACAGGAAATGTAATAAAATCTCCTTTCAATAGCACTGATCTCTCCGCGTTATCACTCAGTCACCTTCACCAGTTAAAATCCCACCACAACAAATAAGACACGTCGCCTGGCCCCCAATTCCCTGAGCCAAGGCTGCCTGGAAGTGTGACCGCCTGATAGTGCTGGGTGGATCTTTCCTCTCTGAGTCAGGGTGAGACGATGAGGGTCAAAGAAAGCCCGAGGCAGGGGGTGCTGGGCTTCAGGGAGTCCCACTCTCACCATACACCTCCTCACTCCCCCTCAGACAACCCGGGCTCCATGGGCACCTGGGTGTTGGAATTGTCCCTGCATCTTACTGGGGGCACAGAGAGGTCCCCCTGCATTAGGAGGTCACCACACCAGGTTTGCAATGCTTTGGCTGACAGGTATGATGGAGAGGGTCTAGACCAGGGTTACACAGGTGCCCCCCTGACCAAATCTAGCAGCGGGCGGCCAGCCTGGGGCATAAAAAGGCTACACTGGAATGCTCTGAGGTAGGGGCATGGATCCAGTTCAGCCAGACTCTCCCAGCCCGACCAGCGTTCATGACCACTGCTTAAACAAATGTACCCCTAACTGCATCTGATGCCACACTTCAGGGCTGCCCTCTCCTGACCTGACCCCAGGCCCGGTGCTGACCAGTGTCCAGACCCAGGCAGCATAACCGGTCTCCTGTTCGGCAGCCCCAGGCCTACATCACCAAGCTGGTCTTGGAGAGACAGTCTCTTGGATGAATGACGCCCATTACCCTCCCACAAGCCATAGAACCAGGGCTTCCTCTGAATCCATCTAGACCAAGAACCCAAAGATGGGACCTTCTGTAGACAAGGGCGGTTTCCCAGCAGCCTCTGGGGTAGTGCACAGAGTGACCTCTCCACAGGAGGGAGCTGTCCTCTGGGGCTGTGCTGTCAGCCTGAATCCATGCATGCCCAGGTGACTCAGACCACCCACCTACAATGCCTGCAGTGAGGCCACGGACTCCTTCCAGAAGTTCACGGCCACACAGCGATGGCCACCGACACAAATAAACCTCTGTGTCAGGGCATCTCCGTGACCCGGACATCTCTGCCCCAAATGAAAACCGACAAAGGAACTTGGCTGAGTGTCAGAAATTAATGATGGAAGAAAGCCATTCCCTGTGGTGCATACGTAACCCCTCTGCTATTCGTGTTTCTCTACCGCCCAACGTTTCCAGCAGCCCAGCGAGCACTGGTTCTCGCCACCCAACCCCCATTTTTGGCTGAGAAGGAGCGGGGAGACTGAGGAGGGCCCCACCTGCAGCGATGAGGATGTACGGGTCCTTCAGCAGCATAGTTAGCGGTGTCCCCTTCTGGCTCTGTCAGCAAAAATCAGGGGTTAAAAAGGTTGACGCGGCCACCGTGGCCCCCTCCTTCCCCAGGGGCTTACCTCTGGCTGGACCCGGGATGGCTGGAGCACACAGAGCTGAATAGCTACAAGAAAAAGGAAGGGAAAAAAGGTGCCCCAAGCACCTGCTGCAAACACCTGCTGACACGGATCACCTGCTGACACAGGTCACAGCCACCAAGAGCATGGCCAAGGTCCCCACATGGACTCACCTCCATCCAAGAGCACCAGGGCAGCCAGCACCAGGAACGGAGCTGTCTTCCCCACAAACTCATAGAGCACGCTCCCAAAGGGGGGGCCCACTGCAAGGAAGAGAAAGAGGAGCTGGTGCCAGGGCCTGGGACTGGTACCCCCACCCCCAACTCCACTAGGACCGTCCATTTGTTCCTCGAGTTTGTACTTTGTTCCCAAAACTATTTGGGGGTGGCCACCCTACATTCTTCTCAGCTCAAGGTGCCCCAGCAACTCCCTCCAAGCAGTTTTCTACGCAAGGCATGGGCATGAGCATATGAGGGTCACCCCAAAAGTAAAGACCAGAGAGCAACCAGACCCAGGCCACACAACCGAGCTACTCAGGGAGCACAGGAAAATGGGTCAGCGCGGATCTTGTTCCTTCTAAACCAGCTCGGAGAGAACTCTGGGCTCCCCAGTGAAGGCTGGGGATGCAACAGGGAAAGGAGAGGACCCACATGTCCTCTCAAGGAAGGGATCTGTCCCTGGGGCAAGGGAGGTCAGCCAGGAGGAGGGGGGGAGGTCCGCGGGTGGGATGGTAATGTCCAAGAGAAGGGGTTCAGGCCTTCCTTTTACATCTGGACTCAGGAAGGTCTGGGTTGGTTTGTTTTGCCCAAGGTCACCCAGCAGGCTGGGGTGAGGCGGCAGGGGAGCCCACATCCTCCCAGGTCAGGAAGGTCCCACCGGTTTTCCAAGGGAGCAGTTATCATCACATGTCCTGTCCTCCCTCCAGTGCTGGGAGGTGGGCGCGGGGAATAAAAAGGGAACAGACTCAGAGTGGGCAGAGGGCAGGCTGTGGCCTCCAATAGCAGACAGGCCCTCCCCGCAGCCTGCTCCCGGAGGCCCTCACCCACCTAGCACCCCCATGGCCAGGCCTCCCAGGGCGATGCCCATGGCGTTGCCTCTCTCTTCGTCGTCCGTGTACACGCTGGCCAGCATGCCCATCCCTAAACAGGAGAAGAAATGGTCAACAGCCGAGCTGTTAAGGGAGCACCAAGAGAATCATCAGTGACTCGCCTGCCCAACTCTGGCCCGGACCTGTGAGCTCCCAAACCTGTCAGATTCGCAGAAATATAAGGCCAAGCCAAATCCAAGGGAGCAGTACCCTCCCGACGGACCCCCCCCCAATACCACCACTGACCCGGGGAGTCCCTGCACTGTTCCAACTGACTCTGCAAGGGGCCACCAGCCAAGGTGAGCCTGGGGACCCCTGCAACAGACCGAAGCTGTTCCCCCGGCCCCCCACCAGCTCCGGGCGCTGACTGATTGGGGTTTCGGGGCACCTACCAGCCACAGACGAACAGGAGGAGCCGATGCCCTGCAGCGACCTGGCGATGAGCAGGAAGGCGTAGCTGCTGGAGAAGGCGAACACTGCGGAGGGGGCGGCCGCGCCGCGCATCAGTGCCAGCCTGACGCGGGGCCACCGTCTCGCAGGGGCGCCTTGAGGCCATCCCTCGCCCCGACGGCGCATTTCCCTACTAACCGCGCTGTGCTCCTGTGCCGTGAACAGCTCCACCGACCCCCCTTCTGCAACCGCTGCCAGCACCCGGCCCGCCCCCCACCCCGGGGGACCCACGCTCAGCGCCCAGCGTGTGGTCCTCGGAGCCCACGCGGGGACCCACACGCAGCCGGAAACAGCAGACACTTACTGATCGTGGACACAAACATGATGCAGAATCCCGCAAACATTGGAATTGGGTAGCCAATTCTGCAAAAGAGAGCCACGGGGAACGTCTGGTGACTGCTCCGTATTTCCCTAAGGCTTTGTATGGAGCCTTACCTTTGGGATCAGATGGAGGAGGGTTTGGTCGACTTTTCTAAAAATTCATATAGTTGGTGCTTCCTATGTGACCTTTTCGTGTTTGACTGCCTTGGAACGTGAATACATTTAAGGATTGCCACTCTGGACAGAAATTTCTCCGGAATAAATGTTAACACAATATTGGCAAGTAACCCAGGGCATGTCTAAAATACACAACACCCCGGTTTCCATCTTTTTATTATTATTCTTTAATTACTGTCTTTGCTAGAGCTTCTCCAAAGGGACAATGGCAAGCCAATGAGTCCAGTGAAAGGTCATCAGGTGATTCATCAGTGCGGCAGCAGAGACAACGGCACTACGTCTGAGAGGCATCAGGATACAAGGGGATATTCAAGTCTCCCTACGCGTTGACCTCGATGAGGCCAGCCTAGAGAACTAGGCCTTGATTTTGGTGCAAAACTTCAACATCCTATTTGCTCTGAAAGACCACACTCCCTACAGGGATCTGCCCCCCCGGGTGGACAGGGGCAGTGGGAAGACCCCGGCCTCCTGGTATCGCATCCGGCCCTACCGTGTGAGCCAAGTAAGCCACAGGCCACCTCCCAGCACTGGAGGGAAGACAGGAGATGTGGGTGATAAACTGCTACCAGGCACCTGGGACGTAGAAGGTGCTTCAGAAAGGGTCTCCTCCCTCATCCCCTTTTCTTTCCTCTCTGTGCCTGCAGAGTATGCAGACTGCTTGGCTCCTGCTCTACGGATGGATGGGACAGGAGAGTGAAAGCAGCTTCCTGGCCCCTGCTGCCCTGGGTGGGAGGCCAATGCTGGCTGAGTGACTGACCATCCTCTAGCAGAACAGCCCAGAGCATCTCCAGGCTTTGTTTCCCTCCAGCCCTAGACCCTCGGGCTCCTGGATAGGAACCAAATGAGGACCAAGGAGTCCTGAGTCCCAGTCACTCAGCCTGGAAGTGAGTGACTGGGACTTCTAGTTTAGGCTTGACTAAAAAATCACGATAATGGGACACCTGGGTGGCTCAGCAGTTAAGTCTCTGTCTTCAGCCCAGGGCGTGATCCCGGGGTCCTGGGATCGAGTCCCACATCGGGCTCCCTGCATGGAGCCTGCTTCTCCCTCTGCCTGCATCTCTGTCTCTCTCTCTGTGTCTCTCTTGAATAAATAAATAAAATATTTTTTAAAAAATCACGATAACAATACCTTCACTTAAAGTTACATGCAGGGGCACCTGGGTGGCTCGGTGGGTTAAGCGGCTGTGTCAGCTCAGGTCATGACCCAGGGTCCTGGGATCAAGCCCTGCATTGGGCTCCCTGCTCAGTAAGGAGTCCGCTTCTCCTTTTTCCTCCCCACTCATGTTCTCTGTTGCTATCTCTGTCTCTCTAATAAATAAAATCTTTTTATTTATTTTTTTAAGATTTATTTATTTATTCATGATAGATGTAGAGAGACAAAGAGAGAGGCACAGGTACAGGAGAGAGAAGCAGGCTCCATGCTGGGAGCCCAAAGTGGGACTCGATCCCAGGACTCCAGGATCTCGCCCTGGGCCAAAGGCAGGCGCCAAACCGCTGAGCCACCCAGGGATCCCCAATAAAATCTTTTTAAAAAAATAAATAAGGGCAACCCGGGTGGCTCAGTGATTTAGCGCCACCTTCGGCCCAGGTTATGATCCTGGAGACCCGGGATCAAGTCCCACGTCAGGCTCTCTGCATGGAGCCTGCTTCTCCCTCTGCCTGTGTCTCTGCCTTTCTCTCTCTCTCTCTCTCTCTCTCTGTCTCTCATGAATAAATAAATAAAATCTTTAAAAAAATAAATTAATTAAATAAAATTAAAAAATGAATAAATAAAGTTCTACTCAATTCTCTAAGCACTTACAGCCATCAGCTCAACGATTTGACAAAGGCAGATGACCACCTCCCCATCTCACATGAGGAAACAGAGGCCACCAAAGTGACCTGTCAAATGCCCGCGGGCTAATTTCACTCAGGGCCATCCTGTCCAGTCCAGGGCTTTTCCCTGCAAACTTCACCACCTCCCCAGGAAGCCAAAAGACATATGTGGCTTTACACAGAATCTTTCCACAAGGTCCTCATCATACTCCCCCTCCTCTTTTTTTCTTTAACTGCTTCATGTGCTCCAGAAACTAGCAAAAATACAAATAACATCTCAAAATAGCATCATTTCAGACAGCCCTCCTCCCACCATCCCATGCAAAAGTCCCCCTACTGTGACCTGAGGTGAGCTTGCACTGCACCAGGTGGGGCTCAGAGCCAACCAGGCAAGTCAGGGCAGGATGCCAGGGTTCAAAACAGCACTTCAGATGGCCGTCAAATGACAGCTTCTCTAACCTCAGCTAGCCTGGAGCTGACTGCTCCATACTCTTTATTCACTTGGGCAAAAGAGCCCCACTCACAACACCAGGCCCTACACAGCACTGCAGGATACTGAGGGAAGAAACTACCAGGAGGCTGAGAGCGAATTCATAGGCAATTCATTGCTTCTCAGCAACTCCTGCACATCTTGGGGGAAGAAGGAATTGTGGCGATGCCTGTAGCTGCCCTGCAATAAACCTAGGCTTCTCACCCCCTTTCAACATACTCCTTGGAAAACGATCTATTTGTCAAAGCTGTTGGAAATACCAGTGCAGCGATGCTCAGTCTGCAGCCGGATAAGTGGCCCCGGGGCGACCTGGCAGGACACATCCAGAGTAACTTCCTCTTACCAGGAGCCTCTAGCATTCCACAAGAACGTTAATAGGAAACTAGGAAAGGGACCACTCGTGATTCTCACCCCAGCTCCGTGAGGCAGCTGGCACGATCCTCATTTTTCAGATGACTACATTGAGGGCCAGGGAAATTAAGTAACCTGCCCCTAATTCAGGATAACGGACCTATCTTGAGTGCCTAGGGCATGCCAGGTCCTGCTAGCATACATATTGGTGGGGGATCACACCGGGTGAGTGGAATGAATGCTCTATGGCTTAACGCCAGATGGCTCCATGCAGGGATGTGTACTTATATAGGATTCTTGTTATCAAGCCCAGGTCTTGTGTTTGCTTTAAAACCACTGCAGCTACTGTCTTTAAATCCCTTTGGGATTTTAATAAAGCATGTATGGAATAACCACATGGCCAAACACGAAGGAAACTCACAGGCTGGCCAGTCTAAACCTTCATGCTGGATGAGAACGTGGAGGTTCAAACACAGAGCGGCTCCCCCATGGTGCCAGAGCAAGCCCACCACTCTGGGGACCACGGGCTCACACCGCTTCTTCCTGTTACTGGACACGCACGTACTCTGGACTTTCAGCGCTGGCCAAGCTGCTGCCTGGGCTGCCCGGTGGAAAGTGCTGGGCAGCATCTTTCCCCCAGGGCTCAGCCCTAAGGCAACAGGGCATAAGGGGCAGATCCTGGAGCTCTCCGCCCTCAAATTCTTCTGTTCCCCCTCCCCCACCGAGCACGCACCTCCGAAGGAAAGATGTCCAGTGCCCCAGGGTCACCGGGAGATGGGCAGATCACCAGTGCCCTTTCTCCTTCCTCACAGTATCTCCTAAATGGACAGAGGCTCAAGTGACATTAATCATGAACATGTGAGTCAGCCTCTTGTCTCAGTGCTAAGCGGAGCTAGATCTGATGCAGCCTTTAGCGAAATGTCCCATTTCTATCCCCTTAGGCATCATCCCAGGCCCACGATCATCCTCTTTAAGAGCATCAGGGAGCAGTTAATCCAATTGAAAATAGACTAAAAGTCATATATTGAATCCCCAGAAAAAAAGTACAAAGCAATAAAAGTTATGTTCATTATATATACCTACACACCAGTGGAGAAACTCCGTATTCCCTAACTCATCACTGAAAATCAATACTTTTTTTTCCTTTAATAACTAGCTTATCTTTGCCATAGAGACCAATGCAAGCTCCCTTCTCAGGCCTGTTAAAACTCAGACTCCCTCAGGGCACCTGGGCGGCTCAGAGGTTGAGCGTTTGCCTTTGCCTCAGGGTGTGATCCCGGGGTTCTGGGATGGAGTCCCACATGGGGTTCCCTGCAGGGAGTCTGCTTCTCCCTCTGCCTAAGTCTCCATCTCTGTCTCTCATGAATAAATAAATAATCTTTTTGAAAATAATCAGTAACAAAAAATAAAATAAAACTCAGGCTCCCTCTGCCCTGGGACATGACAACAGCAAGGACACACAGTAGAGGATCTGGAAGGGTACAAAGCTATCATCAGAGGAGACAAGACGTCAAGGGTGACATCACCCTTCTCAGTTATCTTCTAGAAGGTGGTACAGCAAGTGAACATCGGGAAATGGGATGACGCCTTACATTGCTGAGATGTACCAAGGAGCTGATGGTCCATCGTTTCGTATGTAAAACAAAATTCTTCGGTTTAGTGCTCAGGTCTGTCTTTTTTGGCTGGTAGCTGCCTGCGGGGGGTTGTGGAGCCCTGGACTCCTCAGTGTGTGGGGGCGACCCCTGCTCCCTGACATGAAGCTCAGGTGGGGGCTTTGCTCCCCCAAGAAGCGCCTCATCCCACTGCCAGCTTCTCTTCACTGCACAAGTGAGACTGTGTCACACCATCCTAATGACATCTAGGACGGGAGATCCCTTTCAGGAGGGGCTGGCTTCCCTGTCCGCAGAAAAACTGAAAAGGTCACTGCTTCTTCCCACAAAGCCTACTTCAGACCAACTGGCTGAAGCTAGAGGAAAAAAAAAAATCACGGCAGCCCATTCTGTAGAGATCCATGCCTTGCGGCTTCCTCCTTGTCATTCAGATGTGGATTAAGATTTGTGAGGACAAATAACCGGCTTTCAAATATAGGGGTAACTATGCAAATAAATTAAGCCACTGATGCTGGCTTGATAAAACGCAGACCTAGGAGACCACGAGGATGAGCAAAGGAGGGGGCCGAAGGTGCGGTCCCCCAGCACCCCAAGTGAACTCGTTCCCCGGCCATCCAAGGGCATCTGGAATAGTCTGGAATAGCTCCTGGTTCTCCAGATACAACCGCTACGGAAGCCCTGCGGTGAGCAAGTGAAGACCATGATGCCGCGTCCTTAACCTGATTCCTGGAGAGAAACCTAAAGGTGCCCTTCCATCGTCTGCCTGCCTGGGAACCCTCCCGTCAGGTGTACATAGGCCTCAAATTCACGTACAGGGCAGGTGGTAACAGACGCTGCTGGTCTAATGCCTCCTCCCCCTCCCTCTGACACACAGCTGCAGTCGTGAAATGAATAAACTGGGATTCTGAGTCACACGAGCCTCCAAGATAAAAGTCAAGCCAACCAAGGCACCTGCGGGCTTTGCAAAGTGTGTTGTTGTTTATGTGATCACTGCACTTGCTAAAATCAAAGGCTCTTCGCTCCCTCCTCTCTGGGCACCCCTTTGCAGTAAAAATATAGCCCCTGAAGAAGAAATGAAAACGGAAATAAAACAGGAATAAAACTCATATCATATTAGCCGCCCTGTGGGCACTTAAACATTTCTAGGGAATTGCCACTTTATACTCAGGGTCTGGAATGAGGGCTCTTATCCGGTATTTAGAACAGCAGATAGGCAGCCCGCCTCTTGTATCACCGGCCTGAAAGAGCCACTCGCAGCCGCAACTTGACCATGAACAGGAGGGTCTGGGCTGCGACGCATGTGATGATGAGTGGGTCCCACTTGCCGCAAATGGTTCTTGAAAGGAGTGGCTCCTACCAGCCTCCTGGGGGGGATGGAGAAGGCTTTTCCTCCCCAAGCGCTGCAGAGATGCTGGCAAGCAGGGCCAGATCACACCAGGGGCTAGACAAAGATATTTTCCGGGGGGCTGGGGAGGTGAGGGAGGGTGTGTCCAAAAAAACCACACTAGTTTTTTCTAAACTCCCTGCTCAATGATTATACATAGCAATTGGGGGCGCCTGCATGGCTCTGTTTGGTTAAGTGTCTGCCCCTTGATTTCAGCTCAGGTCATGATCTTAGGGTCGTGAGATCAAGCCCCACGGCGGGGCTCCATGCTTAGGAGGGAGTCTGCTTGAGATTCTCTCTCCCTCTCCCCCTTCCCCCCATTATGCATGCGCTCTCTCTAATAAATAAATCTCTAAAAAAAAATCTCTAAAAAAAATAGCAATCAATAACTCACCGTTTGGGCTTTCACTCCACTAGTTCAGCCTGGTACAATGAGAGAGAGCCCAAACAGATGCAAGAAGGACAGATTTTGACCTGCGCCATTGATTCTAAGTAGCTAAATGTAAAAGCTGTAAAACACTAAGCAGGTGGAAAGCACAGGAAGGGAGGAAGACACCCAGACAGAGTCTGGACACTGGCTCTGGTCCTGCCTCTGCCCTGGGGCGGGTGCTTTCTCTTCCACTCAGGAAGGGAACTGAGTGGGCACCCGCTTTGCAGTAAAAATATAGCCCCTGAAGAAGAAATGAAAACTTCTTTGCCTACAAAACGGCAGGACTGGCCCCAAAGCCCTTGCTGAAGCCTCTTCAAGCTCTGATGCTCCATGCTTTTCACCGCCCTTCTTTAATCAGAAACTATTATCCAACTGCAAAATGCTGTTTTCAACACACTTGTTTACAACGCTGACAATGTGAGTCACACATCTTGTTCATAATTGAGGATGCGATTGGCACAAATTATATCAAAAGACTATATACAGCAGCTCACAAGGAAAGTCCTGTTAAGGAAAGCAGAATGTAGCCCTTCTCTAAGCAGAGCCATGGGGCGCCCAGAAATGCTGCCGGTCCCCCCAAATTCATGTCTATTGGGCTTGGAAAATATTTAAAAATATACACAAAAATTACGAGCGTTTTGGAGGGACGACAGAGTTTACGCTACATCAGTATTAAAATTTGTTTGCATTTCCATATTACAAGGTGCCACTGGAGAGGCTTTTGAAATTTGCTGGGTACCTGGGGGAACCAGTTAGGGATGCCAATTTTGTTCTAAATTGCAAAGCGGATTACTCATAAGAAAAGATTGACTTTCACAAGTCACAAAACAAAATTAGGTTTCTCTTGGAAGATTCCCCTTTTTTGTGCCCCAAATAGTATTGGGTGACTACAAACGGTAAACTCTTTGGAGTATTTCATAGAATAAAAGGTCCCACTGGCTTTAAACAAGCTTCTTCCCCATGGTGTGAGCAAAGCATTGAAAACGAGAGTGAGGTTTTTAAAAAAGCTTTTCATTTACCATTTGCATTTGGAAGATTGGAATACTCACACCATTTTGGCCAAGTCCCTAAGTGCTGTGTTAAGCATCTCAGCTAGGAACATCCGTGCCCAAGTGATTGAAGACATTACTGTTGTAACGCCTTGCCAATTTTCCTCATGTAGCGTTTGAGCTGTTTGCTTTCTCAGAATACAAAACCCAGAGACGTCTTCTGTAATTACACCAGATGCATTTAGAGAAGCACTCTTGGAGGCTGAGAACAACCCTACAACTACGGTTTGGTTTTCTTGCTGAAGAAGAGAGGAACCTGCAAATGGCACCTCAGTAACGATGCTTCGAGGTGGGGCTCCCAGTCACCCTGTCCTCATGAGGTTCATTTGCACTTAGCACACTTTACCCAGAAGCTTCATAATATTGCTTGACACAATATTGGGGGGCTGGACGTGGCTTGGGATTGTTAAAATGTCTTTGGTGGCCCCACTACCCGGTCCAGAGAGTCAAACTGCAGAAGTTTAAAAACATGCTTCCATCCAACTGGCCACAGGTATGTGACCAGTAACCCATGTGTGTCTCTGGGTAGCCTGTGCTGGGGGAGACCAGATCTGTCTCTCTGAGCCTCTGCCACCACCCCGGGCCCCCTCACTCAACAGACCTCCTCTTCTCTGCCCCAGAGCTGGCCCCACTCTCATAGGAGCCCTTTGCTTGCTTGAATGCTCTGCTGTTACGGTCTTGAAATGCTCAATGATGTTTGAACAAAGGACCCTGCAAATGACATAGCTGGGCCTGCTTCCCCTACCACAGGCCAAAGCCTGGGTAGAAGCAAAGATGTCCCTGCTCCCAGCCTACATGGGGTGCCAGGCTGACCTACTGAAAACCATGCTTGGCTCCCACCTCTTCAACTTGGCTCTAGAACCTCTAGTGGCTCCCAAGCACCCCCCTCACACCAACAAAACCCCTTCCTCTCCCAACCTGGCACTTGGGGCCACTTACAGCCTTGTCTTGGACCCTCCTTGTCACCTTGACTACCTTATTCAGACTCATTCCACCCACGGGCTCCTTGCCTACTGTAATCTTTGTCTCTGCTCATGTGTCTGGGGCTGGTTCACAAGTAGGACGCTGGGCACTCCCCTCTACCATTTTTTCTGCCTTTAGAGCTATCATGTTTGTAGAGCAACCCACCCCACCACTCACACTGCCCCAGCTCCCCCTCTTTGCAGCCACCACCTTCAGGGATTGCCTCTTCCTTTTCTCTGCAAGCCTCCTGTCCTATACTTTGATCCCCAAGGTACCAAGCAGAGCTAGGCCACCTCAGCTGTAGAAGAATACTTGCCGGATGGCCACTGACAGCAGAGATGCGAACAATTATTCAAAATTCAGAGGGGTCCAAAAAAAAAATCACCCAGAATATCCAGATTAACATAAAGCTGGCTTGGGGCATTATTCACTGGTTTGACTTCTCCAAAAAACAGCCTCACTTTTCTATTTGTGCACTGGGACGCAGCTCAGTAGCTGGCCAGGGAGCTGTTTACACTGCCCAGGGCCTCAGAGCCAGCTAAGAGGTCCATCTACTGGTCTTTCTCCACATTCCCCCCACCCCTCTCCAACTGCCATCTTGAGCCTTTACTACGCCAGCTTGAAAGCAAACCACCCTGGCTTTCTATAGGGAAGTGGATGACCCGGGGTAGAAGAAAAGACAGAGCTGTGTGACACACAGAATCCAATGCTGATGCCATGGTGGCTGCAGAGGTCTTGCTACCCAAGGGTGATTCTGACAAATGTACTACTGAAATCTGGCATTTAGACAGAACCTGAGTTCTCCCACTCGGGGAGGGACCCTTTACTCTGTTTCAATAGTTTCTTATTTTCTAAGTGATAGAAGGGGAAACCAAAAGGTTGAACAAAAGGGATATCACAATTAAGGAGAGAAACATGAGGAGGAGGAGGGTGAAGGTGCAGGGTTCTCCCCACCTCACCCACCACTGGTTTTCCACATTCTGATAAATGAACAAGAAACAGAATTCTAGGGAGAAAAGACCTTGCAACAATATAAATATAAAATTCCTAGGCCAGATGGCACCTGGATGGCTCAGTAGGTTGAGCCTCCAACTCTTGGTTTTAGCTCAGGTCACGATCTCAGGGTTGAGGGATCGAGCCCGGCATTGGGCTCCATACTCAGTGCAGAATTGGCTTCAGATTCCTTCTCCCAGGTCCCCCTCTGCCCCTCCCCATGTGCGCTCACTTTATCTCTCTCTCTCTCTCTCTCTCTCAAATAAATAAACTCTTTTAAAAAGACACCAACCAAAAAAAACCCCTCCTTGGCCAAAATTTCAGCACCTACCCACCTGTTGGTCAACAACCCTATGAAGGGGTTGGTCAGGAGCTGGATGGTGGCTTTAGAGGCAAAAAGCAGGCCAACTTGCACATTTTCATTCAGGAGAGCTTTGTCTTCTCTGGGACAGTCAGGAGGCGCAGCAGATGTATTAGTCACCGGGTGCTGCGTGGTGGCCAGCTGCAGCAGCCCCTCGGGGGGTCCTTTGGGGCTGCCAGTCCCCAGGACCACGGTGGAGTTGTCATAATAAGAGAAGATGCTCTGGAAGCTGTCTGAGGTAGAGGTGGTGAGCACTGGCTTGGGAGTCTGGATTTCCGTGGCATTCTTCTCATGATTAATGCTGTACAAGTAACTTGGGATGATAGGGACTGCGGGCAAAAACACAACAGGGAGGCTGTGGCTATATGGGAGCCCACCCCGGGGCCAACGGCAGCAAAATGACGGTTGTGTCAGATGCCACCCGGGGCCCAGAGTGGTCTGCCCCTGGAATGGGATCCCTGGGCCCACACTGGAAGGGCCTCACGCGGCAGAGCTACTGGAGAGAACAAAGCCCCAGGAGGCCAGGAGAGCTCCAGCCGCCCTCAGAGCCAGCTACTGTGCAGGAGGGACCTGCCTGGGGTTCTGGGCCTCTGTGGGGTTGCTCATTCAGGGTTCCCTTACATTAGGAGAGCAAAATGTGGTCTGAAGTCTGTTCAGTGCTGACCTGGGGTCAACAGGAGCTCCCCAGAGAGAGAAACTCAGAAAGACCTTTAAGTGAATGAATCCAGGAAAGAGGCATCTCAATTTCATTACGGGTCTTAGGGGAAAAATAAACCCACAGGAAGTAATAACTCGGAAATCCTGCAACAGGCCCACTTCATCTTTCCATTACTTGAGTCGGAAGTCCCCCCAATGTTTCATGCAACCCGGAAAATGGAAAAACTCCTGAGACTTCTACAAAGGCAAAGAAAAACTCATGTAAAAGCAGCTCTGGGCCTGTGTGTGACAACAAAGCATTCCACACAAAGGAGAAGCATGGTCCTTGTTACTGAACTCTGATGAGATCCCTACCCAGGTAATCCTGGAGGTGAGAACCCGCAAATGCAGAGGAGGGGAATAACCCATCCCTGAGAATCCAATTTCTCTTAAAAAGCTATTCATTAAAATTTTGGAGATTTTTAAGAAAAGTACACCAAATACTGTGCTCTTAATGGGGCTTATTAGGAGCCCTGGATTTTAATTATTTAGTTCTTCAAAACTCCATTGTAGAGAAAAGACTAAAATCCAACACTGTTCAAACTGCTCTTGAAAAGGTCCCGAAACGTTTCCACCTGGAACCTTGCACACTAATACAACATATTTCCAGGTCACTTCCCTTTTGGGAGGGAGGGATGCTGACCCTTTCCTTTAAATGATAAGCCAAATTGTTAATAACTATTAACATAATTCCAGGTTAGCATAAAAATAATCATTTTTGCATAATAATTATTGTAATAATAATAAGGTCAGCATAATTTTTTTGCATAATAATTATTGTAACGTTATTTCGAACCCCGAGGGATTGCCGGTTCTTAGTAGAAATCTTTTCATCGCGGTCAAAGCAGGCAGGGGGAAGCAGGAAATTATCAGGAGGAAACACAAGTTCTGGTTCTCAACAGATGTCACATTTTTTGACCTGACCACCAGGAAAACGAAGCCACAAAACGCGGCTGCAACCAGCCCAGTGGGCAGACGTGGGGATGGGGGCGGGGGGCGCGGGGAGGAAGGAGGTGCTTTTGCAAAGTGTGTCCCCCAACCTTCCCGGGGCGCGCTCCGGCAGGGGAGGTGGGGCGGCCGGGGACGGGGTCCCTACGTACCCACGACGGTGAGCAGCATGTTGTCCAGCAGCAGCGCCAGGAACACGATGAACAGGATGAGCTTCCTGGAGTGGCGGCTCTCCAGCAGCCAGCGGAGCAGCGCCGGCGCGCTCAGGGCCATGCTCGGCGGCTGGGCTGCGGGCGGGGGCGGGCGCGCTGAGGGGCGGCGGCCCGGGGGCTCCCCGCGCCCCGCACACCCCGGCCGGGTCCCCGCGCCCCCCGCTCTGCTCACCTGCGGCGGCTGCGCCCTCGGGGCACCTGCGCTCCGGCTCAGAGACGCGCGCCCGCGGCGTCGGGGCGCGAACCCGGGGCCCCGCGCCCCCCACTCCTCCCGCCCCGTGCGTCCTGCGGCCCCGCTCGCCCCGGGACCCCCGCGCGGCCCGGGCGCCCCTCCCCGCCGCCCCCGCCGGGCCCCCGGCTACCTCGAGGTCGCCTGCGGCTGCCTGCCCCGCGCCCCGGGCTCCGTCCGTCCGCGCGGCTCCACCCCAGCGCCCCGCCGCCGCCGCCGCCGCGCGCTTTACCCGGTCCGGCTCTGACGTCACGGCCGGCGGGGCGGGAGGGCGCCACCCCCAGTCCCGGCCTCGGGGGGGCCCCCACCCTGCCGGGACCGGAGCCCGCCTCCCCGCCCTCCGCCGCGCCCCCGCGGCGACGGCGACCCAAGGGATGGAGAGGTCCAGGGCCCCGGTTCGCGCCTCCTCCTGGCCAGCTGCTCCCCGAGCCTCGCTGCCCCCTGACACTGGCCGTGAGGACAGGAAGGCTGCTGGGTGGGGGTCGCAGGGTGTCGGGAGGCAGGGACGGTCTCTTTCCCGGGGAAGGCGCGCTGCGCCCCACCGCTCCTCTCCTGTCGCCCCTCTGGAGCATGATGCAGGGTGCCGCTTGGGGTCTTTGACCAGCAGGTCCTTGGGTACCCTCACAGGGAAAGGGGACACCGATCCGTCACCCTCTAGTGGGAGAGGGGACGTGAGGACCCCAGGCCCTGGAGCCTAGGACTCCGAAAGTAGGAGCAGGGGCCTGGGCCTCTGGAGCCCCCAGGAGTAGGTCACCCTGGACAGGGGACACTAGAGACCAGGCAAGTACCTGGCACGTTAGCAAAAGGACTGAGGAGGCAGCTGGCCCAGACTCTGGATGCTGTCTGTAGTCCTCTGCTGGGTGCTGTGCCAGGTGGGGAGGTGGGGAGGGAACCTGGGGGGGGGGGGGTTCAGGTTAGGACAGACACGGTGCCCGTTTGTGGGTGCTCAGGAGCTGTAATCCTCACTACCAAGGGGTAAGGGCCCACTCTTGATTTCCAAGGTCCCTCCATTTTATAAGCAGCAGAGAAACAAACCGATGTCCCCCTGACACAGCTGGAGCTTTGGAGACCCTTCTAGGGGGTGGAAAGAACTGGAGCTATTTTCTTAGAAAGCCACTTAGAATAAATGTTACTCTGCTACAGTCTCCTAACCTGGAGCCCAGCCTTGTTTTATTAATGTTGGCTAATTGTCAGCTGGAAGCTGCCTACAGCGGGGGGTGGGGGGGTGGGGGGGTGGGGGGGGGGTGGGGGGGTGGGGGGGGGTGGGGGGGGTGGGCATGGTGCTCCCCCCACCCTCTCACCTCCTTCCTTCCATACACCCCCATGCTCCCCCTGATGTGTGAGAAAGATGGTTGGATAAGTAAGTAGGTCAGTAACATGGGGACTCCGGGATGTCCCAGGATGTGTCAACTTAAATATTAAACAGGGAGAGAAGGAAAACCACTTAGGAGGAGAGGGCAGATGGCAGGGAGTCGTGTAGATGGCTGTGGAGGGTATCACCCCCGCGGAGTGCCCCCAAGAGCCCGGAGTTCCAGAACCCAAAGACACAGGCTCTGCTCCATGCTTCCTTGGGCAGAGAGGTGTCATGGTTAAGCGCTCTTGTCAGGATGCCTGCCTGGGTCCTGTTCTGCTACTTCCTTGATAGGTGACCTTGGGCAAATTACGTAGCCTCTCTGTGCCTTAGTTTCCCCATCTCTGAAATGAGGATACTAACTGCGACAACTGTGGGGTCGTGGTAAAGGTGAAATGGGAATCCCTTAACACAGTGCCCCGCGCAAAGCAAAAGCTTGGTGTATCCCCCATCCATTCCTCCAATAAATATTTATTGAGTGCTTACTATGTGCCAGGCGCTATGGTTGATGCTGGGGGACAGTAATGGCTCAAGCAGGCAAAAATCACCATTTTGGGGTGCCTACATATTCTGGTAGCAGTGCCATACAGGTGAACACAGGAAGCCACACCAGCTCCAGCTCCAGCCCAGCCAGTGGGAGGAATCTGGAGCCCACGAAAAAGCCACTCTCCATGCTCCCTCCCTCTGATCTCTGCCACCACCCCTGGAGCATCGTGGCCACGACAGCGTCTTCACACTTTTCACTGATACCCACAAAAGAATGCTCTAAAAATCTGTATGCCCCACACATTTTTGAGTTGGCATCTAACATTTTTTTTAATAGATTTAAATGCTTTGGGGTATAGTGTATATGTGACCCTTATATATAAACCAGCCTAACTCTCACTTAAACGCACCCAATGGAATATAAATAGTACAAGAACGTAAAACCACCGTATTATACTAAAAAAAATACAATGAAGTTTTTCTTTAAGCCAAAAATTTTACATTATATTCTTTATGCCTTCAAAGTATATTTTCACTGCACTTCCAACAGAATTTGATCCAACTGTAATGTTTTTATCACTTCTTTATTTACCGCCTTGTCTATTACATAAACTGCAACAAATTATGAATATGCATCAGCTTTAAAATAGTTTTTTTTCTGGCTGTATGTTCTAAGTTTTAAAATTCCCTTTACAATCGTGTTATTGGAACAATCATTAAGGCATCATACACACATAAGAATTTTGATAAATGAATATTAAACATAGTAAGAAAAATTGTAGGGGTGCCTGGGTGGCTGTCAGCTAAGCATCTGCCTGCGGCTCACTCAGGTCATGATCCCAGCGTCTCAGGATTGAGCCCCACATTGAGCAGCTGCTCAGCAGGGAGTCTGCTTCTCCCTCTGCCCCTCACCCAGCTCATGCTCTCTCTCTCTCTCTCTCAAATATATAAAATAAAAAAAAAAAAGAAAAGAAAAGAAAGAAAGAAAGAGAAATTGTATTAGAAGTGCATGACTCAGTGAGATGGATCGGGGAAGGATTTTTTGAGCCTTGACAAAACAGACACTAACATTGCCTCTGGATGCTCTTGGTTTTGTGCCTCTGGACAATATAACACAGTAAGGTAGTAAGAATCAGGTTGGATGAGAGTTGAGCCTCTTCTCCGACCAGTGGGAGACAGGAGATTTAGTGAACGGGGAGGTGATATAGGAGCAACCTCATGTCTCTACCCGGGTCCATGTCAATCCTTTAAAATAGAGGACATGTGTAAATCGAGGGTCTCCCATGGCTTGGGACTGAGGAGGCAGCTGACACTGCCTCATATACCCAGCGTCCTGGCATTCCAGGTTGAAGATCCAGCCTGGGATGCCCAGTCTGGTCTGGATCTTTGGGACTCCATAACCTTCTCTTACCCCACTTAGCCCCTGCCTTCCCCTTCAGCCACCCTGGTTCCTCTCAGTGTTTCTCTGCCTCAGGGCCTTTGCACTGTTCCCTTTGCCTGAGAAGTTCTTCCCCTTCTTCTCCTAGCTATCACCTTCTCATTCTTCTTTATCAGCCCTAATGTCACTTCTTTTTTTTTTTTTATAAATTTTTTTTAAATTTTTATTTATTTATGATAGTCACAGAGAGAGAGAGAGGCAGAGACACAGGCAGAGGGAGAAGCAGGCTCCATGCACCGGGAGCCCGACGTGGGATTCGATCCCGGGTCTCCAGGATCGCGCCCTGGGCCAAAGGCAGGCGCCAAACCGCTGCGCCACCCAGGGATCCCCCTAATGTCACTTCTTAGGAGAAGCCATCCTTTCATGGAAACCCCCCCTCCATTATCAGACAGGGCCTTCTCTTTTAAACCCTCACGGAACAGTTACTTCCTCCAGAACTTGTCTGCCCATGAGGAATAATATTCCCATGAGTGTAATCAATTATCTCTGTCTCTCTAGGTTATAGGACAAGGGCCACTCTTTTTGATCATCACCAAGATTGCTGAACACAGTCGATGCTTATTAAGTGCCTGTAAAGAGTATGAGCACTGGGCAGGTAGGGTTCCCTTCTGATGCAGAGCCATGGGAACCAGAGAGAAATCACCTTTGCTCAAAATGGAAGATTCTATTTTTCTTTCTCTCTCCCCTGCTGGAGGCCACTCCTTGAAGACCAGGTTCTGAGAAAGCCTCCTAGTGACACATTTGTTCTTACTGGGAACTAGGATCAGTGAGCTCAGCCACCGACCCCCCTGCCTCCACCCGCTCCCATCCTTTTCAAACACTAGGGACTGGAAAGGTACAAAGGTGCCACCAGGGTTGACTTTTTGCAGTAAATTTCAATATTTAGGAACGATAAGGCATGAATGATAGGGAGCTGCTTCGAACATAGCAGCTATTTGAAATAGGCGTTATTCGAGATAAACTAGAATGAATCCAAGCTATAAATAGCATCCTGCCTGGGTCACTTTTACAAGTTATATGACTTTGGGCTTTTACTAAGCTCCTTTGTGCCTTATTCCTCATCTGTCATTCAAGCATGATAAGAGGCCCCCTCCCAGAGCTGTTATGGGGATTCAAGGAGATGATGCTTGCCTAGTGCCAGGCACACAGCAGATGTTCACACTCATAAAATATTGTCTGGCATTGGAAAAAGACACATGAAAAGATGTTTAACATCGTTCATCATCAGGGAAATGCAAATCAAAACTACAATGAGATATCGCCTCACACCTGTCAGAATGGCTAAAATCAAAAACACTAAGTAGCGTGTTGGTGAGGATGTGTAGGAAAAGGACTCAACTGTACTGTTGATGGGAAGGCAAACTGGTGCAGCCACTGTTGAAAACAGTGTGGATGTTCCTCGAAAAGTTAAAAATGGAACTACTGTATAATCCAGGAATCATACTACTGGGTATTTACCCAGAAAATAAAAAAAAAAAAACATTAATTCAAAGGGATACATGCATCCCTATATTTGTAACAGCACTATTTACAGTAGCCAAACTATGAAAGCAGCCCAAGAGCCCGTGGATAGACAAATTGATAAAGAAGATTGAATGTGGATATGTGTATAGTGGAATATTATTCAGCCATAAAAAAAGAATGAGATCTTGCCATTTTGCAACAACATGGCTGGAGCTGTAGAGTATAATGCTGAGTGAAATAAGTCAGTCAGAGAAAGACAAATACCATATGATTTCACCCCGTGTGTGGAATTTAAGACACAAAACAAATGAACAAAGGGGGAGAGAAGAGAGGCAAATCAAGAAACAGAGTCTTCACTCTAGAGAACACACTGCTGTGGACCAAAGGGGAGATGGGTGCAGGGGTGGCGGGAACAGGTGATGGGGATGAAGGAGTGCACCTGTTGTGACAAGCCCTGGGTGATGTATGGAAGTGTTGCTTCACTATATTATTCACTTGAAACTAAATATAAATAACACCATTAACTATACTGGAATTAAAATGAAATCAAAATTTTAAAAAGTGTTCTCTGGCATTGTAAAAGTGAATGTGCTGAGTACCTGGAAGGTGTAGGTGGTCCGTGGGGAAAATTTTCAGGTACTCGCCCTATAAGAGAACTTGGAATTAAGGAAAAGATTCCACTCCCAGGCATTGAACTGGGAAAGGCAAATAGTGTTCGGAGGCATCTTCAAAAGACAGCATAGTTCTGAGCCTAGTGAAGCCCGATGTCAACATGGTGGGGGGGGGGGAGCCGGTGTGCCCCCCTGGAGAACCAGGCACAGGGCACCAGGTACGTCACCCAAGGGGAAGCCCGAATGGCTACCAAGCTCATGCCACTCAGGTATGCTAGTGATCAGAGAAATGCCAAAGACCATGAGAAACAACGAGACACCCATTGGCCCGGCAACAGTTAGGAAGTTGGTAAATGCCATTTGTTGGTGAAGATGTAAGGAAATGGGGATCCTGATCTTGGGGTGGGGTGGGGACTGGAGAGCCATCAGGACCGCTTGGGGGAATGAAGTGAACAGGGCCCCTCCGATCCAGCCTATGTCTCCCCCTGCCTGTGTCTCAGGGAAATCCCTACGAGGGCCAAAAACGGGTAGACCTTGCAGAGCCCTCGGCAGCAGTGGGCAGCTGGAGGCAAGCCTGGTTTCCATCATTAGAGAATAAAGAAGTGAAACTAGAAGGAGCATCCTGGAGCCCTTAGAAGTAGCACAGATTTCACAAAACGTTGAGTAGGAAAAGAGGAGGGGGCGGGGAAGAGCAAGTTCTACGGCATGATTGCATGTTGGTTCATCTAAAGCGCGCAGAGCACCCCATACATATCCAAGGCTGTGTACTGAGTGCACAGGAGCGGATGCCTTTGTCGGGGAGGGGCCCAGGAACAGGGGGATCTGGGGTGAGGTGGAAAGTGGAAAGAAGTGGGGATAAACCAAGAAATGGGCCTTGCAAAGACCAGTGACCATAGTGTGCACAGATGATCAGCTCTCTGTACACAAGGTTCCTTCCCAAAGACACCGTCAGCCATGGAAGCCTGGAAAAGACAAAGGCTTTCCGTGCAGAGTTGGCATATAAACCCACGTGGACCGTGTCTCCCAGGGACGGGCAGGGCTGTGCTGTGTCTCAAGCCCGACTGAAGGGAAATGACAGCAGATGGAAACCCAGATCCTCAGGAAAGAACGAAGAGCTGCAGAAAAGGTAAATAAATATCTGGCGAGATGCAAAAGACTCAGATGTTTTCTGCTTTTTCCCCTCTCTCTTATTTTAACCTTTTCCATTTACTTTATAAACCTTTAACTCTTTAAAAATATAACACTGTCAAAAAAAAAAAAAAAAGTACAACACCGTTTTGATGGATTCCTGACCTGTGTGGCTGTATTACTTCTAACAACGATAACTTAAGGGGTGAGGGTGGTGAAGATGTTATAAAGTGACCAGACTTCTGTGTTTTGTGTGCAGTGGTATATTATTAAGGATAAATGGACTGAAAAAATTAAAGGTGTGTATTGTAATCTCTCAGGCACCTGTAAAATATAATGCAAAGAATAGCAAAACAGCTAAACAGGAAATGAAAATTAAGTGGAATTCTATAAAGTGTTCGGATAATTTTAGAAGGTGGGGAAGGAGGAACAGATGAGCAAAAACACAGAGGAGTCAATAACATGATAGATAAAATCCAGCTATACCCCAAATTACATTAAGTGGTAATGGACACTATTATTGAAAGACAGAAATTGTCCGAATGGATTTTAAAAAATCGTCTGACCTCTACACTGCCTATAAGAGACTCTCTTTACGTATAAAGACACAGATGGGTTGAAAGTCAATGGGTGGGAAAAATATACCAGGCAAACCGTCACCATAAAAGGGTAGAATAATTGTATTAATGTCAGATCACATTGATTCCCAAACAAAATTTTAAACAGAGATAAAAAGAAGGTCCTCTCGTCATGACTAAAGTGATCAATGCCGTAGGAAGACATAGTCATCATAGTGGGTATGTTCATCATAATAGAGCTTCAAAACATATGAAACGAAGCCAGAAAAGGAGAAAAAAGACAATTTCACAATCCTAATTGAAGGATTTTTTTTTTTTAAGATTTTATTTATTTATTCATGAGAGAAACAGGCTGAAGGAGAAGCAGGCTCCATGCAGGGAGCCCAACATGGGACTCGATCCCAGGTCTCTAGGATCACACCCCGGGCTGAAGGCGGTACTAAACCGCTGAGCCACCCAGACACCCCTAATTGAGGGATTTAACACTTCTTTCCCCTCAACTGATGGAACACCTGGACCAAAAGAATCAGCAGATATTTGAGATCAAAACAATACCAACAACCACATTGGCCTAATTGATATTTATTTACCCTGAACAATAGCGGGCTGCATTCTTTTCCGGTGATCATGGAAGGTCTCAGCCAGGCTTCATCACATTCAAAGGGTTTTTTTTGTTTGGTTGGTTTTGGGGTTTCGGGTTTTTTTTCCCTTGAAGCCAGCTCGATCAGTTGCTGAGCATACATATAAATAATGAGGGTACGATCGGTGGGGGGAACAAGCGCATTTCATTTCCATTCCTTTCTGAGCTCTTCTGCATACTGCAAAAGAACATTTTCTGTTTAAAATTGAACCAAATCTGTTGTGGTTGAAGAGGGAACGGCAAAGCAAATGTCAATTCCCTTGAAGGACGCCTTGCTGACTGCCGATAAAATTAAGTCATAGATGCTCTGACTTAATAATCCAATCACTGAATTAACTGGCTTCATGCGGCATTATCTGTAAAACGCAGGTCTCCAGGTTTGGCCACTTTAATAGAATCACCAACCTGTCTGAGGACATTCGCTGTAATTGAGGGCGGCAAGGAGCCAGCCAGCTGTGAAGAGCGGTGTTTCATTACCTTCATGCCTTGAATTTGCACCCTCACTTGCCGTCATCCCCAGTGGCTACCCCAACGGCCACCCAGGCCTCCCACAGTCCACCCTCCTCACCACCAGCTGGAGAGAGCTCCCAGACACCAGTGAGGTCATGCTCTTCCCTGTTCTAAGGCAGTGGCCTTCACTTGGGATAAGGTCAAATGTCTTCACTGTGGCTCATGGGACCCTGTCCAGCCTCAACCACCACGTCCATTTTTATTTGCCACATTGCCCTTGCCTCTGATCTAACACTGGATTCCCTTATGATTGGTTACCTGGGCTCTCACAAGGCTTCAGATGTCTTTGTGGGTCCCGAGGGTCCCAACATTGCAGCCTGAAGAGCTCTGGCCTGAAAGGCCCTCACCAGCCTGGCTCATGCAGCCTCCACACCTCTCTGATGCCACTCTGCCTTGCTGTCCCCCTCCAGCCACAAAGGGCTCCTTGGAAGCTGGCCTGTCCGCCTCAGGGCCTTTGCACTCTGCTTCTGCCTGCGAAGTTCTTCCTCTTCCTCTTTGCCTGATTATCTTTCTCATTCCAGTCTCCCATCTGTCTATGCACTCTGCACTCCTCACCCCAGAGCCCTCCCTCAGGCCATTTCTGCTGCCCAGAATGTCCTCCCTTCCTCCCCTTGATCTACTTAATTCCCCCTTAGCCTTTATGCCTCAGGTCAAGACACAAGTGAGTTAAAAGTAAATGGATGGACTTTTAACATAAGCCTCACCTTTCATTTTAAAGGTTTCCATAGAAATGTAGTTATTTTATCTTTCAGCCATATGCTAATTTTTTCCCTGCCTGCCAACAACAAGCATAAAAAGGGAAGCCAATTACAAGTGCGAATAATGTGGTCTTCTTTTGTAACTCAAGGCTTGAAATGTTCTGTTAAGCAAAGTCTCCTCTAGCTTGATACTAAATAAACTTTTGAAAGAAAGAGAGCAAGTGGATGGCAAAGTATTTCCTCTTGGGGAAGTCCTCACGGACCGAGCTGTATTGATAGGACCCTAACCCTGTTATTCCTGGCACTTAGTATAATCACAATTTCACTGCGATTGTGATTAATGTCTGACTTTTGCATCCTATTCCATGCAAGCTGAGGCCAGGTCCTCTGGTGTCTCACCACATCATCCCCCAGAGCCTCACACTGCCTGGCACAGAAAACGCTGCGTTTGGCTCACGGTCCCAGATAACCTAAGAAGTAAGTGCCATCTGAGGGTAACCAACTGAAGGGACCCGTGCCTTAACAGGTGTCTCCCCTCCCGCCCACTGACGTGCTAGGCCTATCCAGTCCCCTGCCTTTGCAAAAGCGATTCCCTGCACCTGCAGCGTGTACCCCCTTCCACCTAGCCAAGCCCTGTCTCCTCCTACCTGGTTTGGCATGAAAAACCTTTTTCCCACCATTCCACTGACTCACCAAAAGCCCATTCCGTTTATGATGCCATGAGGGATGGCTGTCTCTGCTTGTTAAATCTCAAGGAACCGAGTCATTCGTGCCCTCTCCCCTGCAGTCATCCGGGACCCCGGTCACCCCAACCTCTGCTCCTTCCTCTCTCCGAACTTTGCTTGGGCAGATCTGCTCACCTCAAATGACCTTCCTGCTCTTGGACAAGGGAGCCCAGGGAGAAGCAAAATGCCCAGATATCATCACCTGGGCACATTTTCACCATCGAAGCAGGGCCACGGGGCAGGCTTCCTCCAATTCCGTGGAATGGCTCCTCCTTCCTCTTAACGCCCAATCCCCATCACCAGCTCCTGCTCCAGCAGCCTCCTGACCAGGTTCCATCAGGAACCCAGCAGAAGCCATGAACCACGGCTTCCTGCGAGTCCCGCCCCAGCTCAAGAGCCCAAGGTGGCTCCCTGATACTCAAATCTAAACCCTTCTCTGCCTGGGACACCTGGGCGGCTCAGCGGTTGAGCGTCTGCCTTTGGCTCAGTCCCAGGATCGAGTCCCACAGGGGGCTCCCTGCATGGAGCCTGCTTCTCCCTCTGCCTGTCTCTGCCTCTCTCTGTGTGTCTCTCATAAATAAATAAATAAATAAATAAATAAATAAATAAATAAATAAATAAAATCTTTAAAATAAATAAATAAACCCTTCAGCCTCGCTCTTCGGGTCGGCAGCAATTCCCCCACCGCACCCCCCAGCTTCCACCCTCTCCCCTCATCAGATTGGACCCCTCCAAGCCACAGACATGATTCACATTTTCCTCACGCCCCTTCCCAAATATTCTCGGCCCCAGAGCCCAGCTGAAGTCCTCTCTGCATAAGGCAGTCAAGCCTGGAGTGACCGCTGCCACCTTCTCTGGGTTTCTGCCTCTAAGAATGCTTACAGCCCTGTTAGTCTGCTCCCCACCAAAGCATTGCCAGAGTGTGGTGTGCCCCAACAGGTTCATCTGGGCTCGTTCTTTTTTTTTTTTTTAATATTTTATTTATTTATTCATGAGAGACAGAGAGAGAGAGGCAGAGACACAGGCAGAGGGAGAAGCAGGCTCCATGCAGGGAGCCCGACATGGGACTTGATCCCAGGACCCCAGGATCATGTCCTGGGCCGAAGGCAGGCGCTAAACCGCTGAACCACCCAGGGATCCCTTGGGCTTGTTCTTTTTTTGTTTTTTGTTTTTTTTTCCAACTGGACCTTTAACTCCTTGACAGCAAAGGAAATGACCTCTTCCTCTTTAGTCTCCCCGAGGAAGCTTGCGCGGAGCCACTCACAGAGCAGGACCACAGAGCGTCAGATGTATGGTGAGGAGCCCTGGGGCCAGAGCCAGTTCTGCCCCAGCCAGCTGGGCCTCGGTTTCCCCATCTGCTAGACAGCAGATGAACCAGGTAGACCTGCACTGTCCACTCCAGTAGCCACTCTCCACGCGTGGCCTTGGAGTGCTTGAAATGCAACCAGCCTTGAGATGCACTGTCAGCATTTATTTCATATGTTAATACAGACTGAATTGCAAAGACTTAGCACAAAAGATGTAAAGTATTAATAACTTTTCTATTGTTTTGCTGTGCAGGAGCTTTTTATCTTGGAAGTCCCAATAGTTCATTTTTGCTTTTGTTTCACTTGCCTTCATAGATGTATCTTGCAAGAAGTTGCTGTGGCCAAGTTCAGAAAAGGGTGTTGCCTGTGTTCTCCTCTAGGATTTTGATGGATTCTTGTCTCACATTTAGATCTTTCATCCATTTTGAGTTTATCTTTGTGTGTGGTATAAGAGAATGGTCTAGTTTACATGCTGAAATGATACTATTTTAGACACGTTAGGGTAAATAAAAGATCTTATTAAAACTCATTTCACCTGTTGCTTCTTCTTTTAACGAGGCTGCTACAAAGTTTTAAATTAATCACTGGCCCAAGTTTGTGGCTTGCACCCAATTTCTCCTGGGCAGCGCTGGAACAGAACATCAGGCCTGGAAGGGGACTTGGAGGCTACGGAGTCTAAAGGCTGCCTTTTGACACAAGGAAGCACCCAGGGACACGCACAGCCTTGCCCGATGTCACATGGGTGTGAGGCCAGGCAGTGGGGACTCAAACTCTGCTTCCTAGACCTTTACGGTTTGGGGGCAGTGGGGGTACCTATAAGTAGGTGCCCACAGGTGGTCCCCAGCAGCAGAGGACTCCGGGGCTCAGGATGCAGCTCTGTGGAGGTTCACCCCTACCACCCCCACCTCCCCACCCCACTCAGAGCTGTCTTTGCCCACTTGCTATGCTGACTGCACACCCAGACATCCGCAGGGCAGGAGATTTTAGTGGATAATCAATAGTCCAATAGGGCAGGCTGCAAAGACCCAAACCTAATTATTTTGTTCAGAAACTTGTCTGTAACTAAAAGGCATCTGAGAAATCACTGTCACCATCTCTGTGGGGGAAGAGAAATCCAGTCATTATGTCCAATTGGATTTATATTGACTGTTGTCTTGTTGCAGAAGATGTTGTCTCCCCACAACACCAGTGCTGAGTGCCGCAGGGAAACACGCACGTACGCACACACACACGCAGAGCTTTCTCTTTTCCAGGAGCCTTTGGGGAAGGTTCTGGTCCACCCTTTCTGCACAGGTGGCCTGAGCTGCCACTACCAGAGTGATTTTCTGGGTTTTGTTTTTGACGTTCCAGATTTTGCAGCCCTGATTCCTCCGAGGGGAGCAGAAAATATCCCTTTAAAAATGGTAGCATGGAGAGAGGGCCTTCTAACAGCCCAAACATTCACCAAACCCCCCTAAATGGGAGAAAATACTTAAAGGATGAGAAAGCTTTCAAGAATTAGTTAAGATGGGGCAGCCCCAGTGACCCAGCGGTTTAGCGCCGCCTTTGACCCAGGACATGATCCTGGAGACCCGGGATCGAGTCCTGCGTCGGGCTCCCTGCAGGGAGCCCGCTTCTCCCTCTGCCTGTGTCTCTGCCTCTCTCTCTCATAAATAAATAAATAAATAAATAAATAAATAAATAAATAAATAAATAAACAAACAAACAAACAAATAGAAACTTAAAAAAAGAATTAGTTAAGGTGTGTTTATGTCAGGTCTCCGTGTGACTTCAGAATCACAATAGGAAGAATCTGGAAACCTCCTGTGTGTCGGCTCACTGGGACCTATGAAATAAGAGGTGGTCACTCTTAGAGTGAAATACCAAGTGGCCACTAAAGAAAATTAGGTAGCGCAGTGTTTACCATAGAAAAATATCCAAGAGATATTATTCTTCAGTGCAATCAAAGCTCACAGGGCAGCATGCCTGTTACAATCCAATTTAGGGAAACAAGCACATTCATTAAAGAGGCTGTACGTGCTTGTGCTGGTGCAAAATGCACACAGATCGGTTCTGAGTGGGGGTTGGTCAACCCTGGAAGGTGCTCACCAGTTCCAGGGAGTGAGATGGGGGGAGGCATGTAGGAGGGTAAAGATCTTAATTTTCCACTTGTAATTTTATGCCCTTCTATATTTTTTGAAGGGTTATTTACCACAATCTTTTATTGCTTCTGTCTCATATTTTTTATTATGATGTGTACACACAGAAGAGGCATAAATCATATATTTACAGTGTAAAGAATAGTTATTCAGTGAGTCCCACGTGACCCCCATCCAGGTTAAGTTGTAGATGCCCGGGAACCCCCAGGGGCCTCTCCTCCATCACAATCACCTCCTTTCCCCCAAAAGTGACCACTCTCCTGACTTATTTGATGACATCTTCCTGGTTCTTCTTCTGGTTTTGTACAATATCGCTGATGATTCAGCTGCCATATCCTGTATAACTGAAGTTCATCCACATTCATTGTTGTATAGTATTCCCTGGGGTGATTATATCACATTTTCTTTGTTCATTCTGGGAGTGGACGCTGGGGCCTCCCCGATGTAGGGCTCTTGGATGTGCTGTGGTGGCGACGCCTGTCCTACACCCTGGTGCCCACCTAAGCATGTGTTTCTCCAGGGTCTGTATGTGGAAGAAACTGCTGGATTGTGGGATATGCACAGCTACACCCTTCCCAGGCGATGCCAAATGCTTTCTAAAATAGTTACATGAACACAGATTGCTAATTTCGAAGGATTTTTAAGGTCTTCGTGTAAATGAAAGGAAAAAAGGGAGAGAGAGAAGTAAAAAGCCTTCCTCAAAGTAACCTCACTACTGCTGACTACTCCCGCTGCTTGCACTCCTATATCCCAGCACCTATGATGCCATGTGCCCTCTGTCTGTACCTGGATCTCCCACACCCTCCACCCCAAGAACTTGAACCCAAGTCTTCCCTGGGAGGCTTCACTGCCTCTCCTAGGCTGCCTCATCACCTGACACACTCAGCCATATGTCAGAGCCAGCTCCACCATCTCCGTCTGTGAACCCCCAGAGGACCAGGCTGACTGTCACTAAATGTCATGACTCCCCACAGAGCTTAGCACAAGGCTTTGCACACTGAACTGTGCACAATTATTGCCCAGTGAGTCTAATTTGGGGAATTATATCCTTTTGTGGCAAATCATCCCCATAGTTCTTTTTTTAAAAGATTGTTAATGTGCTTTTGTCTTCCTACACAAGTAATACATCGATTGCAAAAAGCTGATTGCAAAAGGTTTCACTTTTAGTGGTTCGAGGGAGTTCAGTGCATAAATGCACAAGGATTCACCTAATTCCTCTCTTTTGATGGACATTTGCATTGTTGGTCAGTGACAAATAATGCCACAGTGAATAATCCCTATGATCACACCTTTTCATATCTGTGCAATTATCACCTTCAGGAAAACCCCTGGGAATGGCATATGCGGAAGCATATGAGATCAAAGTACAGGAAATTTCCCAATGTGGGCAAAGCCCATTTCCACCCTCCACAGCTGTTCTTTGCAGAGCGCAGTGGTTAGGATGGTTTAGAGAGGCACTGGCTGGCATCCTCTCTTCCATTTGTCCCTTCTAAGACCCTGGTCACCTCCCCCTCTCCCCTGAGCCTCTGTTTCCTCCCCTAAAAAGAAGATGATAATTCCCACTATCCTGCCTCAAGTGACACAATGTCCAGAAGGTGCTGGGAGCCTCACAGCAGTAGGGGTGGTTCCCACCTGGGGTGTGTCCCGGCCAGCTGTCCATGTCACAGACCCTTAGTCACCATAGCGTGAAGGTTCTGGAAAGACTTTGGGTAAATAGAAACTATAGATGTGTAATCACCCATGGTTCTCTTCCAGAGCCCACCACACCGCTCCTGCCTCCAGTCCCATGCTGGGCTGGTGCTGTGCCTCACAGACTCAGCTCCTGGCCCCAAACACCCCCAGTCTCCCTAGAAAATCACTTTTGTTCCTTTTAAAAATCCAAAGTCTTATTGTTTTCTCAAGGAGAAATCTGTTTTCTTTTTCTGTTGTCCATTGAACTCTGCTCCAATTAAGCAGTTGCCAGCGTTGCGCTAGAAGATTCTCTACGAGAGACCAAAGGAAGGAAACCTTTGAAGAAATGAAGAAGACGAGGATGAGGTTGTTGAGAATGGGGGGCACCCAGCGTGGCCCATCAGCCCGAATGTCCGGGCCAAGCTTCTCCCCAGGCAAACCTCAGGCACGCTCCTCTGAGCCTTCTTTCCAACTCTTCTTTCCTTGCTCTCGGGCCTGTCTGCAGCCAGTCTAGCTCAGCTGTACCAAGAATCTTATAAATCGGTTTAGCAAGAACCACTTGCCTCCTTGATACCCAATCACCCTCCATATCCGATCCAGCTCCACACCCCTCACTCTTGAGGTCGGCCTTCCTCTAAAATCGTGTTGAGGAGGTTGGGCAAGAACCCCTCTTGCTGTCTGCTCTCAGAGAGTTTTCGTGCCCTGACCCCCTCGCTCTGCTCCTTGGCTGTCCGTCCCAGATGCCTTTGCAGGATTTGGAACTGAGCCACCCGAAAGCCCAGGAGACCAATGTCCAGCCACCCAGAAGGGTAGGAGCCATCTCCCTTGCCCAGAGCCCTGCCCTGGGAGCCCATCTGTGGGTGGTCATCGGCATCCGCTGGGCCCCCCGCACTGGTAATGCATGGTAATCGCCCCCTCTGCAGTCGGGGGGTCACAGGAGAGCTCGAGGCAGTGACATCGGCAAAGGCCGTGAGGTGTGCTGGGCATTTGAGGACTTCCTGGGGGCCAGAGAGGCCCGAGTGAAACCATCAGTGTTGGGGTTCACAAGGGAAGGTGCCATTTCTCCAGAGGTGTGGCCACCAGTTCCCACACTGGGGCTCATCACGCCGCCACATGAGAAGATGGAGCACATCACCCACCCGCCGGCTTCAGTCCTACAGGACACCTTCTCTCTGCTCCCCACATCTCCCCAAAGGATGAAAGCGGGGTGGGGTGGCAGGGCTGGAGTGCTGGGAACCCTCAACCCCACATATCCCCAGAAGAAGGGGTCCCCCAAGGTGTCGAAGCCAAGAGGTCACTCATTCTACACACCGGTGGCAGCAGAGAGGGACCCTGCACCTGGGACCATGCAGTGCCAGGCGGGGATGTGGCCTCGGCTCCCTGGGATCCTCTGATCTCTGGATGGACCCCACGATAATAAAACAAGAGGGCAAAATTTCAACAGCCCCCACGGAGTGGGGTAACTTTGCCAAGTTCAGGATGTTTTAAATGGAAGCTGTTCTCTAATCCAGAATCTCTTTGTGTCTTGCATCATTTGGCCTTCAGGGGAGAAGGTAATGTCCATGCTGAAGAAATTAGTACAAGGGGACTGGGCCTTGGGGTAGAAATATCAGCTTGAACCTCCAACATGCCCAGGTGGCGCCCGGCCCTCAATGAGATTGTTTGGTCTTGCTGTATTAATAAAGCTTTCCTGCAGCTCCTCAAGACAAGACACAGTCAATAAAACACCCTGTCCCCGGCCTATTTCCCGCTTCCCTGCCCAGACAGTGTAAATGGCTTTTGGGAAAAACTCAGGTTGCCTCTGTAATGCGGGCCTGGTGTCCTTCAGGCGCCTGTTGGGGAGAGGAAGTAGGTGGCAGAGGGCTTGCTCTGCGAAGCTGCCCACTGGGCTCCCCTGCATTGTGGGAGAAAACCCAGGAAGAGCACAGGGTGAGAGGCAGGGCCTAGAGAATACGTAGCACCAACAGGGCTCCCAGCACCTCACCTAATACATGAGTTCCTCAACACACACCATGTTCTGAGACTGCAGACCCCAAATCACCCCAGGGCAGGTGCATGGAGGCCAGGGGAGGCGGGGGGAGCTCTGAGGAGCACGTGTCCCTGAAGGCCGCCGGCCCAGGTGAAGTCCCACGAGGAAAGGGTGAGGACGGGGCCTTGAGGCCAGGGTGAGATCCCGTCTGAGAAGGGCAGGTGCCTAACACCCTGGGGCTGTTCTCTTTACAGAGCTCCAGGAGGTTCCTGACTTTATTTCAAATGAAGGCAGGATATTGCTCATCCAGGTAGATAAACATCCTAAATGTAAACTAGCTTCTTCTGTGCATCAGGCCCTGTGTGTCCTAACAGCCTGGGGAATCCACAGTCTCCTTAGCTGTAACAGCACAGAACATTCCTTCTGGAAAAAGCCTTAGAGACCCTTGGCTAGTGGTTTTCATTCCTGGCCCACCATTCCCCCCCTTTTGGTTACGAATTTCTTTCTTTAAACCAAATGTTGGAGGGGAGTAGAGCCCATAAAACAGAACGAAGCGAAGCTACTTGGTCACCATCAGTGACCGAGATCTTTCCACATGAAAACCCCTGGGCCAAGTCAGCCCCCTTGTTTGACACTGGGGAAACGGAGGCACGGAGCAGCGATCTGTTGGTCTTGTACCGCACTGAATCTCCAGCGCCGGCCTGGGTCCTGGCACACAGTGGGTGCCCAGTAAGTACTGGCTGGATCGATGCTGACCGCCTCTGCTCGGTCATCTCCGTTCCACTACACAAGCACCGGCTTTGTAAAGAGACTACAAGGGCGCTGCAACCTCAGAGAGGTCCCCTAATTGCCTATGTTCTGAATTTATAGCATTTGAAAGGGTTTTAGTCTCTGATCTAAATGGCAAGAACAAAAGCAGAGCATAAAAGGGCCAACGAGGATGAAAAGAAACCACAATTTGTACCCAAGATGGAGGTGTATTTTGTCGTCTGGCCTCCAAGCTACTCCAGAGTTCTCTGCAGAACAGACGCACGTCCATCACCATGGCAACAACCTAGCGAGGCCTCCCAACCCTGGCCAGCCCCCTGCCTGCCACACTGGGTGCCTGCCTTCCGGGGAGCTGGGTGGGGAGCTGAGGACCTGCTCAGCCTGGCCCCTCTCTCATCCAGCTGTCTCACTGGCTCTTCGTTGGGAGGAAGGGAATGGCCTGGGTCGCCACTTCCATTAGACTCATCTCTCCCCACTATGTGCCCGCACGTCAGAGATGCTCTTCTTGGGGGGCTGTACCTCTAGCGCCCTGCACACAGTGGTCACGGGTAGGTCAAGGAGTAGGCAACCAGAGTCAGCTGGGAGCTTCTCCAATATACTAAGGGGGAGCCTTGCCTGCAGCTGGCTGCATCAGAATCTCTGGGAGGGGGGCACCTGGGTGGCTCAGTGGTTGAGCATCTGTCTTTGGCTCAGGTCGTGATCCCTGGGTCCTGGGATCAAGTCCCACATCGGGCTCCCCGCAGGGAGCCTGCTTCTCCCTCTACCTATGTCTCTGCCTCTCTCTGTGTGTCTCATGAGTAAATAAATAAAATCTTAAAAAAAAAAATCTCTGGGAGCTATCCTCAAAGTGTAGGGGGTGGGGGTGCTTCTTCAACGCTGCACATGTGCCTCTCGAGTCCCAGTGGAAGAGGGGAAGGCCAAGTCAAGAGAGCCTCCCAAGCTTCCGTCTTGAGCAACTGGAAGGGTAGGGCTGCCCCTCTCTGGACGGGGCAGAGCGGGCCCAAGGTCATGCCAAGGGCCCGTCTTGGACATGGCAAGCAGAGCTGCTGGGGAAGCCGATGTGAATCTGGAGTTCTGCGGTGAGGGACTGGAGGCGGTTTGCATATCCACAGGAGACCACAAGGGTGGGAGCGGCACCAGGGACAGCGACAGCGAGGGGTCTCAGGTCTCTGGGGCGCAGGGCAACAGCAAAGGCCATGAGAGGGAGCGTCAAAGAGCGCGGGGCAGTGGAAGCCAAGAGAAAGTGCAAGTGCAGCTGGGGAAGGAGGACACAGTGGTGCCTGAAGAGGGGAGCTAGGAAAGAATGCCGCCCACTCCCTGCGTGCTGTGCTGTGCCGTTAGCTGCGGAATGCGCCCACCTGGGTGAGGGTGCACATACCGCCTGAGCCCCCACCAACCAGACCGTCCCAACACCACTGGGGGATTCACTGAGAGTGTCCTGCAGACTGATGCCAAACACACCCTTTCCACCTCGCAGGTGGGGGCCGGGGGAGGGGTTAGGAATTGCTGGAGAAAGGTGCCAGTTTTTCCCTCCTCATCAGAGTAATGGGGACAGTTAGGATTTAAGAGCTTGCAGAGCTGGACACGGGGCTGGACACTTCCCACGGATTATCTTATTTGATCCTCACAACCCTCTGAAATAGGGACTGATTATATGTGAGTTCGAAACCTACCAAGATTCAAGGCTGGCCAGGCAGCCTGTCGCCACAGACAGAGGTCTTAACCGCTGAGCCGCACTGCTCCTTCCTGGTCAGCGTTGCACTGAGGGCTGCCCTCGAGGAAGTTTCTGGGCTGGCCATCTGATTGCCTTCCTCTTCACCCCTTCTATTAGTCGCCTTCTGTCTGGGCGTCTCTGGATGGCGAGCGGTCCTACCACCTGGCAGAAACTAGAGCGCGGATCTTGCCAGGTCATTTTAAGGTTATTTTAAGGTTACTTTACTGTGTGCACAGGCTGATGTGGCAGGAAGGGACCCGATGCCCCATGGGGCTGTGGCTGGACCTCTGCCTGGAGAGGATGTCGGAAAAGTCAGCAGGAGGCTGGCTTATGGGGCTGTCCGTCCCTTAGGACATGGTTTCCTTCTCAGTTGGGGTGAGAGGGAATCAGGTTTTACAGATGTTTATTCAACATAAGGGGCCCTCCTAAGCAGAGCACAAAATTACCCAATCCAAACCAGGTGTGAACACAAATATTTCTTTAGAACGAGAATAAAAATTACCCGTGCTGACAAATAGAAAAACATGTACCCGTGTGACCTCATTGTCCGGCCACCAGAGGTCCCCGAGCTGCTGTTTCCACAGCTCCCAGGTGGATCCCCTCTGCCCCTCACGCACTGACCTTGATGGGAGTCAGTGGATGTCTCTGATCTTAGTTTCAAGCACTACCTTCTGGGGCGGGATGCAGCCCACCCAAACTGGGGAAAAGGGCAGTATTAGAGAAGGTTCCAATAGTTCTGAGCTGGACCCACCCCAGTGGTTTGACTCAAGCATTCAGGGGCAAAGGCTCTGATCCAAACTTTCCTCTCCCCTATAGACTACCCACAGGGATTTATCCACCCAACATATGTTGGCCAAGTACCTAGTACGAGCCAGCATTGCACGAGGGCCTGGGGTACATCACCGTGATGAACCACACAGCTAAACAGGTTTTAGACTTGTAACGTGGGCAGAGAGCCTGGCACATATTAGTCGCTCATTAAATGTTGGTTTTCTTCCCTTCTTCCCATCTGCCAAGCGCCCTCAGAAGCTGAGGCCCAGGGATGCCTGGGTGGCTCACCGTTTGAGCTTCTGCCTTCAGCTCAGGGCATAATCCCAAAGTCCTGGGATCAAGCCCACATCAGGCTCCCTGCAGGGAGCCTGCTTCTCCCTCTGCCTGTTTCTGCCTCTCTCTGTGTCTCTCATGAATAAATAAATAAAATCTTAAAAGAAGAAGAAGAAGAAGAAGAAGAAGAAGAAGAAGAAGAAGAAGAAGAAGAAGCAGCAGCTGAGGCCCAGGTCAGAACAACGCATCCAGCAGGCCACAAGCCAGTCTGTGTCCCAGGACACCAGCTCACTCCCACTTCCCGCCCATCAAAGCAACAGCTTCTCTTTTGGTGACAAGGCAGGGCACTCGCACCTGGAAGCAGGACCGCAGGAGCTATCCTGACCACTTATCTCTTCCAAGGGACCCAGAAGCAGGCTGCAGTCGTCTGGACCACTCAGCAGAGCGGAGTAACAGCCGGAACCAGCACGAGGGCAGGTCTCCTGACCTTTCCCAGGGGCCCATCCAGAGGCCCTCCGCGAGCCTCTTCCAATGGGGGCTTGCCCGGCCCTGGCCCCCCTCCCTAAGGACAGTATTCTCAAGGCCACCAGGGGAGAATTACCTGACAGCGGAGCTGGAAACAGAAAACACGCAAGGCCAACAATGCAGCCATTCTTGGGCACCACTCACAGAGCCTCCAACCTGGAGGACTTCGGGTGGGACAGGGCGTCTGCACACTGTGGACGCTTCCAAGGGCCTTTCCCGCAGCTTGGGAGGGTCAGCTGGGGGCCCTGCTCTCCGGGGTGAGGCTGGTGGATGGGGAAGAAGGTCGGGGTGAAGGGGCTAGGGGTGGGATTATGCACAGGATACCACCTGCCAAGTGGCCAGGACTCCAGTGCTGACATTTCCCGCCCTGCCCTGAGCTTGGAGCAGGGGACAGGGACGGTGGCCCTTGGCGCCCCTCCCGGGGGTCATGGCCAGGACACGAGTCCAAAGCGCCCGGTCTGGACGGCTGCTCCCAGGACAAGGGTTCAGGTCCTGCCTCCCCCGACGTCCGCGGCGGCGGGCCGGGCGAGGCGAGGAGCCTCCTCCTTGGGGACCGCGGCGACGCCAGAAGTCCGAGGAGACAGGCCCAGGAAGGGAGCCCGGGGCGCCGCCAGTCCCTCCCGGAGCCGCGGAGCCGCGGCCGCGCCACCTGCCGGCCTCCCGCGCGGGGCCCGAGCGGTCTGGTGGCGCCACCTGCTGGCCGCTCTGGGGAGCGCGGGCCCGGCCCGACTCGGACCTCGTGTCCCGGCGGGGCGAGTCCCCGTTGGGTCCCCCCACCCCACCCCAGGGAGCTCCGGAGTCCGGCCCCAGCTGGCAGCACCGGCCAGGACCAGGACGCTTGCCCTTCCCTGGGCAGCGCTCGCTCTCTCCGCGGGGCTTGGGCCTCGCCAAGCGCCTCCTTCATCCTTGACCTTGGCCCATCTTTGACCTGTGGCCGGGTCACCTCCAGAGAACTGCTCAACGTGCTAGCACAGAACTTTAGGTTCTCCCTCTGTTTAAAAAAAAAAAAGGAGAGGAGGGGAATCTAACCTGCACAAGGCGACCTCCCCAGCCGCTGGGCCAGCCCCACCCACCAAAGGCTGTGGTCCCCAGGAGGGGGGACCAGGAGGTCAGTGACAAGCCATGTGTCTGCACCTGGAGGTTCTGTCCCCTGAGGGGGAGATGCAGCAGGTGATTGCCAGAATAGGCCCTTCTGCCTCCAATCCATGAGCTTCTGGGCCACTTCCAAGTCCCCTCATGCCCCAGGCCAACCTGGCCAAGCTGAGACCCTGCAGACCTCTTTAGAGATTTGAGTGCTGCGGGGGGGACTTTGATCATGAACCCCCAGGCCAGGCCCAGGGGGCCAGGCAGGAAGCGCCTCCCTCATCCCCAGGGCATACACTCTGAGTTTGGAGAAGACAGAGTGTTCGCTCTTTTGGCGACAGGGTCCGTTCCAGTCTGCAGGAGGCCTTCCTGGCCAGAGGGTCTACTCCTTCAGTGTCCTGCCTCTGTCCAGGTGATTGTCTCCACTGACTAGTGACTCTCAGGGAGGCTGCAGATACAGCAGTTAGAGCCGTGGCTTTCGAGCTCGAGAATCCAGCATCGGAATCCTCTGGAGGGCTTGTTAAAACATCGCTTTAACAAGCATTTTGATCCAGGAGGTCGTGGATGGAGCCTGAGAATCTGAATTTCCAACAAGTTCCCAGGGGATGCTGATGCAGGTGGTCCACTGAGAACCACTTAGAGTCAGACAAATCCAGGCTTTGCCACTTACTATCAGTGAGTCTCTAAGCTAGTTACACTCTACTTAGTGGGCCTCAGCTTCCTCACCTGTAAAATGGGCACCATTCTCTCAGCGCTACAGGCAGCATTAGATAAGATGGTGCACCTGAGGACTCAGCTCAGGGCCTGGATGTGGTAGGTGTGCAGGAAGTGGTGGCTGCCCTCCTTGGCATTTGTGTGCACCTAAGTCCTGCCCTGGCAGGTGCTGCAGGTTGGGGCTGGGAGGACTACAAAGGAGCTAGAACAGTGATGATGAGGGGTGCCGTGGGGGCTCAGCCAGTTAAGCATCTGACTTTTGATCTCAGCTCAGGTCTTGATCTCAGGGTCTTGAGTTCAGGTCCTGCACTGGGCTCCACATTAGGCATGGAGCCTACTTAAAAAGTAAGATAACATAAAGCAAAACAAAACAAAATCTAAAGAACAACGTTGATGGAAAAAGACACAATCATTTAGCAGGGCAGACCCGAGTTTGGAGAGGGCCCAACTACAGCACTGTAACAAAGGAAGGGAGGACAGTGGGTGCAGCGGGAGCATGGGGGAGACAGTAGTGACCACTCCCAGGAGTCAAGGGTCACGACCCGGAGGAGGTACCATGTGGGCTGAACTGTGAAGATAAGTCGTCATCTATCCTAGAAGGGAGAAGGGCATTCGGGCCAAGGGAGAAGTGCCTTGGTTCTCAACTTTGACCACACGCTTGGATCACCCCAATACCCAATACTCACCCAGCCAGCACCCACACCCATGACTGAATGCCCTGGAGAGGGGAGAGAGACATGTAAATTCTTCAAAGCCCCTTGGGTAGTGGTGTACAGGTGAGGTTGAGAACCCCCAAGCAAAGCTTTAGGTGAATAGATTCACATTTCTACCTGGGGACGCAGAAGTTAATAGCCCAAAGTGGCTGGAATATGGGGTGCATAGGTTCAAGAGATGATGAGCAGGGAGGCATGCTGGGCCATTTCCCCAGAACTACAGAAGAACACCCTGGAGCAAGTGCAAAATGCAAATGATCATGACACTTAATTTGTGTAATACATACGCCTGACAAACTGCATGTTTGCATGAGAGCCCGACTTGGCCAGAAGGGCGTGGCCGAGAGATTCGAAACCACCTGTGATTACCTCCGTGCTTCTGAGCATGTACCTGATTCATCTTTGGAATCCTCTTTGAGAGGAAAGCAGCAATCACTCCATGAATGTTTGTAGAATTGAATGAATCTTGAATAGCCCTGAGGTCCCGTTGTGAGCTCTTGAGTGGTTCTCACTGGATTGACCTTTGGGTTCAAGGGGCTTTGCTGCACCTGGGCCGCTGTGATTTCAGGGATGCCAAGAAACCCCACAAAACCCCTAGTCCTGGTGGCTGCTGGCTGAAATCCCACTTTCAGTGCTTTATGCCTCTCAGTGGTTCTTGCTTACGCCTCGTCAATTCTCTTTCCTGAGGTAGGTCTTAAAGAGTTGAAGGGGCAGGAGCCTAAGAGTTGTGAGGAGGAGGAGGAAAGATCCAGAAAGGAAGACCCCAGACCCCTGTGAGAGCTGGCCCTTGGCGGTGACCTGAACCTAAGGCAGAACAGAGAAGCTTCAAAAGATAGTTGCTTTCTTTCCTTTCTAATTGGAACCTCCCAACACTTTTAATTGGTTTTTGTGATTTTTTTGTGCTATACCCTGGAGTAAAGTTCACCATTTCCGAGATTCCCTCAAAGAAGCTTTCCAGAAACTTTGATTCTCTCCAATAAGACATTTCTTATAACCGACCGAAGAAATAGGAAGACTCTTGGACCACTCCGTGCATGTTCACACACTGACTTGTTACATCCTCTCCCCGGCTGGGGTTCCTAGGAGTGACTCTGAGACAAGGATTTGTGTGCTAGTGGGTCATTTGGGGGTGATCTCAAGAGAAATGGGGAAATGAGACCAAGATGAAGGAGGCCAAGACAGGGGATGCTGATGAGCAACTGAGGCTCTCTTCCACTGGAGACCTCGGGGAGACAGTGCTGAACATGACCCAGAGTCAGCCCATGGGAGGGGCCAGCAGTTGGGCACCATCCATCTACTTCGTCCTGTCAGTTGTTGATAGAGGGGTGCTCCCAGGAGCACTAACCCCTTGGCACATCTAGCCTGCTCTGCACATGCCCATGCTTTAGTGACAGAGGACAGTCCTCGGGCAAGAAGCTGGAGTCCCAGGGCCTGGGAGTGGGGCATGGACAGCATCCGCCACACAGACCAGCTCATTCACGTGCCGACTCGGTCAGAAACGGCCGAGGAGCACATCCCCCCACTGAGCGCCAACCCTTTCCCGTACCCACCACCTACCCAGGCATCAACATTTGCACATGCCTACTCATTCGGGAGGTGCCAGTCCTGAGCCACTTTAGCGAGAACACTGGTCTACACAGAATCGGGGGTCGAGATGCCCCAGGCCCCTGTGAACACAGGTGACAATCCCACCGTGGCCTCCGTGTGTTTAGCGTGGCCTGGGCCTGGGCCAACCTTGCAGAAGTTCATGAAGTCATTCAAGAAAAGAGGTTGTTCAGACTAGCTCTGCTTCATCTGGGGTGAACAGGGAGCCTCTCGGGAAGATTTTAATCCAGCTGCAACTGCACATCGCAAAAGCAAAGGTAATTTTTTTTCTCGTAACTCAAGAAAAGCTGTGACATCCATAGGGTGGCTTCATCAACATAAGGTGGGGCTTTTCAAAAATGAAGACAGGGCAACTAATGGGGCTTTGGAGGATGGTGAAAGTTTTTGTCTCATGTCTTGATACGAAAGGCATTGGCCACGTTTCTGCAGGGCCTCGAGACCCAAATTAGCCTTCATGCAGGATTTATCTCTAAGCCCCAAGGTCTCAGGTGACAGGTGGCGGGGTCACCAGTTCCAACGACCCTGGCCCCCAAAAGGCGAGGCGAGGAAACCAGCTCAGCTGGCATCTGCCACTCAGGAGAGGGTGGAGATTTCACTTTTTAATAGGGTGGTAAAATAGCCCTTTTGCAAAGAACAGCATGAGATTTTTGTAGAGGTGAAGCAGCCTGTTCTGCACCAGCTTGAAAGCGATGCACACGATCTCCATCCCAATGATGATGTAAATGGAGAAGAACAAGAAGAAGTGGGGGTGTTTGAGAACGGTATCCCCGAACCCAATGGTGGTCAGTGTGACAAAGCAGAAATAGAAGGCGTTCTCGAAGTTCAGCTGCGTCTCCCACATGGGGAGGATGGCCGCTGCACAGGAAATGTAGGCGAACACAAGGAGGGTGATGACCGGGAGGGGGACGTCCAGCTTCTCCACCTGCCGTCCCACCTCGTCCAGGTTGCTGATGATCGAGTAGGAGAGTCTCCCCGACACGAGCTCGGGACACGAGTTACTCCTCTGCACGGCCTGCGGGGGCGGTTGCAGCGTGTTCTGCTTCTCCCGTGCAAGGAGTCTCTCGAACAGATCCGCGTTGCCACCCGGGGCCGAGGGACACCTGCCGGGTTTGACGTCCGGAAGCTCTTGGGCATCTATGACGATCCTCGGGACAGCTTTGGCCACGGGCTTGGTGGCCGGCCTTCTGCAGAGCAAGCGACAGCACCACTCGCGAAGGTGAGGCGGGAACAATGGCAGCTTTTGGAACCGATTGTAAGACGTGGACAGGATGGTGGCCAGGATGTCACCCATGTCCGTGAGGACTAGGAACATCAGGGGGATGCCGAAGAGGGCGTAGAGCATGCACAAGTATTTGCCGAGCCTGGTGACAGGATAGATGTGGCCGTAACCTGAAAAAGAGGACAGAGCCCAGGATTGTGGTGTCTGCTCTTCCCCTTCCCCCCAGAAGCTGGAAAGAGACCCTCTGGCATTTCGCCTCCTTGGTAGGACGGTTTACACAATGTGTTTGAAAATATTCATCTTAAAGCATTCATCTGCCATCTGGCATTGCGCTCGCTTTGGTGGGGGGAGTGGGAGGCGAAACTCGGCTTCTCTTTAGGATAAGGAGCAGCTCATAGCCAGATCTTTGACCCAAGATGTCCTTGGCAGGGGACAAGCATGGCTGGGAGTGAGCTGATCGCTTTTCATTTTGCTGAAAAATTGCTAAGCATCCACATGACAGGATGGCTACAGGGGAGAGGCTGTGGACGGCTTTGCCATCGTACCCACGTCTGCCTCCATCCTCCATGAAGGCACCTGTTTTTAAGAAGCCACCCTTGTCCTCCCCGGGACGTCTGGCCTCCTTGGTTTATTGGTTCCTACGGAACGGGCTGTCAGTATGTGGCAACAGTGGACAGCAGTGTGCATAGCGTGAGGGATTGTAGAAGGATGGAAGGAATGAAACAATTGCTGCCCTCAGAGCCACTGCGGCTGAGATTGGATGAAAACGTTCGCAAATGCTAGTGAAGTGGTCGGGATCCCAGCATCTGCAATCTTACGAACCTGAGTTCGAATCCCAGCCCTGCCATTTACTAGAACATTACCTGACTTTGGCTCACATTTTCAAGTTTCTTGTCTGTAAAATAGGGATGGCAATCCCTGCTTTGTATATTGACCAGCTGGAAGGACTACATGAGACCCGGGCCTGACCCAGAGTGGGCAGCTGATCAGTGTTGGCGTCCCTGCCCTCAGGAGCTGAAAGCAGCTGCCGGTAGCACTTACCGTGGGCTGGCATCAACCAACGTGCATAGGCAGGCATGGTTACCACCATTCACAGGTGGGGAACCTGAGGCTCGGAGAAATGAAGCACCCCGGCCAAGAGCACTCAGTGATAAAGAGTGAAGTTGGCAGTCAAACCCCGAGAACCACCCAGCGGCCACGCCAGCATTGATCCCCACGGGGCCAGGAGCACCCACGGGGGTGGAAGGTTGCAGTCCTTAAGAACCACTCAGCCAAGCAAAGAGAGGGCTGGGCTGAGGCTTCTGTGCTTTTCAGGGGTTCCGTCCTTCGATCACCCCATCCCTGTCCCTCCTGTCAGCAGCAGGGCAGGGGCAGAGAGACGTCAACCCCTGCAGCCCAGGTAGCTGGATCTTCTGGAGAGACCGAGCTCCGTCAATTCAACCAAATGAGGGAAAAGCTTTTGTATTAAGTGCCTGTGTTTAATTTTTGATGTCATACAAGATGATTAATACAGAAACCCCTAGGCCAACTATGTAAATTGATTTGAAGGCACTTGCTAGGCTGGCTAAGCCCCAGCCTCCTCCACCGCTAATTCCCTGTGCAGACTCTGGCCTCAGGCCCTGCGTCCCAGGAGCACGCAGGTGTCTAGGTTGCCCACCCTCACCGGAGTCCTGGGAGAGGGCTGTGGACCTCAAAGGGTCTCATCAGTTGGCATCCAGCCCAGAGCACTCCACGCCACCCTTGGCTGATCCCACGAGGCGCCATACTGTGGCAGAATGTGCATTCACAGCGCATGGGCATATTGAGCGCTTACTGCATGCGCTGGGGACACAGTGGTGAGGGAAGCAGATGTGGTATCTTATCCCATCTCGCTGAGCTTCTGGTGTAGTGGGAGAGGCAGATGTGAATCAAATAACCACCCCAGCGACTATGCTATGGCAGACAGGGACCAATAACAGGACATAAAGGAGCAGACTGTTCTTGGAGCTCCTAGAACAAAGGTACCCGTCCTGGATTCGCAATTATTGAGCACCTACTGTATGCCAGGCACTCGTGGGTGGGGTTGGGGGTACAACAAGAAACAGGCAGAGGTCCTGCCTTCTAGGACTCCTAGTTGAGAGGGAAGCAAGGCCTTGACCTTAGCTTTCTACCATCAGCAGGATGTGGCGAGGATCCAACAGGTGTATGCACCAGGGGTCAGGAATAGGGGCCACACTGGCTAACCCTCCCATCAGCGAGCCAGGTTTGTTTCATGGGGCAGGACTTGCTGAGACAGAGGCAAGGATTCCAAATGCCTCTGTTTCCCTTCCCTGTTCCCTGAGGGCCTCCAGCAGCTCCGGCCCTCCCCTCAAGGAGAGGGGGTTGCCCACTGAGGAGATGAAGGCAGGGTGGGGACTTTCAGGAAAAGGTGGAGAAGAGAACAACAGAGCTGGGCCTTGGGGGAGAATAGCCATCCGCCCAGTTTGCCTGGAGCTGACGTGCTTCCCAGATCACCCGACTTTCTGTGCTAAAACTGGCAGTCCCAGGCAAACGGGGCAGGTGGGCACTGCGGCCATGAAGGAAGGTGTGGGAAGATTCTCTGGAGCCGGGGAGGTGAGAGAGGAGGGCACCTGGAGCCTCTCCTGGGGAGACAGGAGCGCAGAGAGGCCTGGCCACAGTCCTGGTGGAGCCCGGGCCCTGGGTGTCAGCAAAGGTTCCTGTGCCAAAGCTGGTCATGGGCCCCACAGAGCCATCGGTCCTTAGATGTCAGCAGCAGCCACAAGAGCTCATAGATGGGGACCACCTTCTTTTTTAGATGGTGAATAAGCCCCCTGATTCTTATGTACCCCCAGGACAGTCAGGAGAAGCTCCACAGTAGAAACCGTTCAGCTTCGAGGACTGGATCCTGGGGTCAGACCTATTTTAAGGAAAAGAACATCACATTTCTAGAATAAAGTGCCTTGTAGGGTGAAAATCCCCTTCCTAGTGAAATCCCAATGCCGGCAACCACCATTGTTAACATGTTTAATGGACAAGGAACAAGAAGTCAGGTGACCTATCTGGCATAACAGAGCCCAAACACACCCTGACAAGGGTGTGCACTCCTTAATAAAGACTTGCCCTGGGCAGCCCAGGTGGCTCAGCAGTTTAGCACCACCTTCAGCCCAGGGCGTGATCCTGGAGACCCAGGATCGAGTCCCACGTCAGGCTACCTGCATGGAGCCTGCTTCTCCCTCTGCCTCTATCTGCACCCCCCCAACATGTGTGTCTCTCATGAAATAAATAAATAAAATTAAAAAAAAAAAAAGACTTGCCCCATACATGTTCCACCCCAGTGTCCTCCTTGGCAAAGGTGAGTTTAGTGGATTTAAATTAGACGTGGCTGCCTCTAGGTGGAACATGTTTAGAGTCCAGGGGATATGCTATAGTCCAGAAAATGCATCGAGGAAGCAAATCTCAGAGAGCACATGGCCCCTATGAAGGAAATTGTATCAACTGTACTAATTATTGAACGCTGAAATGCATAACGGAAAATCCTATCATTGCTTATAATGTATTCTTACATTCCAATATGGTCCACTCCACTCAGGCTGTATTTAATAGCCCATGCACTTTACTTCCTTTCTTTTAAGTAGGCTCCACGCCCAGCATGGAGCTCAGTGTGGGGCTTGAACTCATGACCCTGAGATCAAGACCGGAGCTGAGATCAAGAGTCCAAAGCTTTAATGGACTGAACCACACCCAGGTGCCCCCTTGCCCTTTACCTTCTAATCCAAAGAGATTGACCCAGTTGGAAATGACTGGGGATTGACCAACCTCATGCCTGCCAGGTGTCCCTTTATCAGCATCAAGACCAGGCGCATTAAGGGTGACCCAGAGATTAGGGCAGGAAGCACTTTAAACACTATTATTGATTACAGAGAGTGGAGAACCTCCCCAACATCCTCTTCCATTGTAATTACTGGACGGCATGATGTCCTAATTGATTTGATAGTAGCATCGTTTTCTTGGGATTTAAACCAAGATAATGGGTTTCCATTAGATCAGGGTTCACAGCCCGGACTCCCATTAGAATCACCTGGAGGGCTCTGAAAAATGCTGAAGCCTGGGTCTGTCCCTGGAGATTCTGACTTGATTGCCACAGGGTCCAGGCTTGGGAGCTTTTAAAAAATAGCCAGATGATTGCAATGTGCAGCCAGGGCTGAGAACCCTCGCGTCGGGTCGGTGCTTCGTAGACTTTAGCCTGCACCAGCATCACCTGGAGCACTTGCTAAATACAGATTCCCGGGCCCCACATCCATAGTTTCTGACTCGGTGGGTCTAGGATGGGGCCTGAGAATTAACTCTCATTTCTAACAAGTTCTCAGGTGATGCTCATGCCACGGGTCGAGGGACCACAGCATTCGATCAGTTTTCAACGGGGGCAATGTTTGCCCCCCAGGGGACATTTAGCAATGTGGAGACAGTAGGGGAAGAGGTGGGAGCCTCTGGGGGGTAGAGGCCAGGGATGCTGCTACTCATCCTACGATGCACAGGACAGCCCCCACCGGGGAGAGTCATCTGGCTCAAGATGCCCACAGTGGCAGCTGAGAAAGCCTGCATTAGATCAGTCCCCTGAAGTTCTTGAGGAAAAGGAAAACAGACTGAACCCCTTTGCTCACCTCCACTATCTTCCTTGGGGCTGCTGCTTCCCCGTGACTATTGTCCCATTGAGTGTGGGTATCCCTGAAAAGGGCAGCTGTGCCCTGCCTCTGCCTTGCTGGCAGTGACTTCCTTCTCCAGAAGCCTCAGCTTGCTGCTAAATGTCACAGCACCTACCCTGTAGGGTTGTCGTGTCATGAGGATTAGGTAAAATAATGCATATAAGGCCTGTGGACACCATGCCCAATGCTGGCAAGCGCTGAGTTCTCCAGTAGCTAGTGGACATCTTGCTGCCTGCCCGTTACCAGTCCCTGCTGGAGAGGCAAGGTAGGGGGAGAGACCGGCTCTGAAAGAAGCCACGTGGGGGCACAAACATGTGCCCATTTGCGAAGCCTGTTGCAACAGACACTGGTTGCACCCCCAGCAACCATTCCCTTCATCTCTCCTGGGGTACCATTGCTCCCCCACCTGGTTTAGAGAGGGATCCAATTGGTCTAAGTCATCCTGGCGATCTAATCCCCTTGCCAGGGCTGGCTTAGGGGTGGAGGTTTCTAGGAAGGGTTTCTTTGCTGATGGTGATGGCCAGCGCCCCCCCCCCCCGCCCCCGCCTCTCTCTATGAGATGCAGTTCTACCCAGATGGGAGTGGACACTGGTACCCTGCTGAGCAGGACGGAGGGAACTTGATGCTCAGTGCCACGGCTGAGCTGCACATTGACCAACCCTAGAGCTATCCCCACTGGATTTCTTACCCAGGAAGGAACACGTTTTCCCTACAGTTTGGGCCACTTGGGTTGGATTTTCCACTAGCGGCAGCGGCGAGGATCCTGGTTGCCTCTTACATCTACCCTCACACTGATCTGAAGGCCGGGGAGGTGTTACAGATGAGGAGCGAGGCTCAGACAGGCCACATTGCTCTGTGGCGGTCACATAGCCGACCCAAGGTGGCCAGCCTCCAGAGTCCACAGCTGGCCAGCGTGCTCACACAAACACACACACACACACACACACACACACACACACAGTGTGAGGGAACCTCAGCATGAGCATCCAAGCCACAGCCGGAGCTCTGTGACCCTCGTAGGCCTGTCCGCCTCAGGAATTGGTGCTCTCTTGAATGAAGATGGGGATCCAGGCCTTTTCACTGGCCCAGAGAGGCAGGGGCTAAGCCATGGGCCACGCTCCTGGTGGGGATGCTGACTCAGGAGCTCCTGAGCTGTGGCCACCTCCACTCCTGTGACCCTGTCCCCAGCAGGGGAGACTCCTGTCAGCCCTGGCATGGCCCCTCCGACCTGGCCCCACCTGCTGTACCATCACCGAGGGAAGCCAGGGGCTGATAGTTACTAGAGCATCCTCAGAGGCTGGCCCAAGGACACGGTGCCCAAGGGCAAGGACGGCCCCATCCCCATAGCTCTAGAGGCTGTTGCTCATGTCACGTCCCCCCTCTCTCCTATCTGTTCTCTGCTCTGTCACCCAGAAGCCCACGGTTTGTGTGGCCACCGAGAAGAGGGTCTGTGGCCCCCTTTACATGAGCAATCGGTCACTGTAGGGGGCAGCTCTGCCCCACACTGTCCCCTCTACCCTGGGCTCTGGAAGGACTGCCCTGGGCCAATGACTTGCACATAAGGAATCTTTCCTTTGTTTGGGGGCTGAAGACACATGTAGGAAGTGCAGGGAGTGGAGTAAGGCTGGCTCCTCCTCCCCAGGTGCCTTTCCTTCCAGGCAGGGGCATCAACTCCCGCCAGACAAAGGACTCCCTGGGAATCTGAGCACCCCCTGCCCCCAGGCTCAGCAGGCTCTCCCTGGGGCTCCCTGCACAGGACCAGGCAGGGTCCCTGCTGCACCCCCAGACCTGCAAGGCTGGTAGGCTACTTTGGGAAAGAGCACTGGATCCGGAGTCTCAGGTGGGCACCAGCTCTACTCACTGCATGCCCTTGGCCCCCAGCAGCGCTTCTCTGGGCTCAGGCTCCCCACCTGATTCATAAGACCTCTGTGAACTTTCAGGGAGGCAGCTTGGCCAGCCCGGGTTACCGCCGCCTTCAGCCCAGGGTGTGATCTTGGAGTCCTGGGATCGAGTCCCACGTCGGGCTCCCTGCACGGAGTCTGCTTCTCCCTCTGACTGTGTCTCTGTCTCTCGCCCCCCGCCCCCCACCCCCGTGTCTCTCACGAATACATAAATAAATAATCTTTAAAATAAAAAAATAAAGGAGGCAGCTTGGTACAGCCCTGGAGTAACTGTTAGTTCCCGTTACCACCGCAGCCCTTCCTCCTCCCTCACATCACTGTTGGTGCTCCCAGGCCTGCTCTGGCACACCGTGCTCCCTCTCCACACCATGCCCCCCCCCCCCCCCCCCCGTGCTCACCTCCACTCCCTGGGAGTCTCTTGCCATCTATATGCTGGTGACTCTGAAACCCATCGCCCCAACCCTGCCCATGGCCCTGAGCCCCGACCCCCATTTCCAGCAGTGCTGGGCATCTCCGCTTGGAAGCTCCATGGGAGCCTTGACCTCGACTGGCCCTGAAGCATCACTTCCATCCCCAGGCCCAGCATCGCTACCACCCTCCCTGCGGCCTGCCGAGCCCGCCCAGCAAAGACTGTGGTGTTTTCCTCATCTCCCGGGTGCCCAACCACTGCAGACTTTCCTGCAAGTCTTCCCTCCAGTCCAGCCCTCTTCTCCGTCCTCATGACCGTTGTCCTGGGTGAGGCCATGGCCATCAGTGCTCATGTCGACTGCCACACAAACCCCCCCTACTGCTCTCCGTGCTGCCAGTCTCCCCCTGTCTGGTCCACCTCCACACTACAGCTGGGGTGATCTTTCTGGAACGCTGAGCTACCGTGTTCTTCCCTTGCTTACAACCCTCCAGACACTCCCCGCTGCCATCAGGATGAGACCAGCCTCCTTAGCCCAGCTAGCAGGCCTCCCCAGGACTGGGCCCCCCACTCCCCCCCCACCTCTCTTCACCCCTAATTAACCTCCTTACAATGCCTGCCATTCCTTTTGCTGCTGGGCCTTTGTCCATGCTGACTTCTTGGCCTGGAGGGTCCTCTTCATGCCCACAGGCCCCCACGGTGACTCCTGCTCCCCCTGTCTGACTCAGCATGGCTGTCAACCCCTCCAGGGAGCCCTTACAACGTTCTTACCACTTAAGAACCACCCCACGCCTGGGGCAGCCGCCCCTACTCTGTGCTCCCACAATACTCTGGGATACATCACAGGCTGACCACATTCGGTTTCCTGAGTACTTCTCTCTTGCACAAGAGCCTGTGCTGGCAGGTGCCATTGGCAAGAGGTGTTTCGTACAAGAGCATTCAGCCAAGGGGCAAGAGGGGGCTGAAATGCAGCCTACCCCTTGCTCAATGGGGTCTACACCCGGGCAAGGGGCTGCACCCACCTCAAGGACGGCACGCTTCCCAAATTCCCAGCAGCAGGAGCTCCCCCCTTAGGAGCCAGCAGCAGTCCTGCTCCCTGCCGTATCCCCCTAGGAGGGAGCAGTGGCCACTCGGCACAGCAGACGCAGCGCAGGGTCAGCACTTCGTCGCCATTGCCTGACCAAGTGAATCGAACGTTCCACATCCCCACCAAGGGGCCCCGGCCTCCCCCTCCTCCCTCTCTCTCCTGCAGGTCTCTCTCCCAGCCCGCCCTTGCCCTTGGACTTACCCACCGTGCTGATCACCGTGCAGCAGAAAAAGAGCGAGCTCAGGAAGGACCAGTCTGAAAAACTGCTAACCCAGTGGGGCTTCACCTTCTGCAGCAGCGTCCCGAGGTCCTGTTTCCTGCCTTCTTCAACTGGGGAAAGAGAGGACCAGTGTGAAGGAGAGGGCTTTGCTGAAGGCAGGTCCCACCGCGTGCAGGGGTCTTCCCCAGGGACCAGCATGTCCCCTGCCTTGTGTCCCTCGATGCCAAAACCTGGCTCTGCTTTTGCATGTCTCTGCCCTTAGGTCCTGCCTTTGGTGCCTGCAGGGATTATGAGGCCACATCCCCCATGAGATGAGCACCTAAGGGAGAGGCCCACGGGGGTCCCCTCAAGCTCAGCCACAAAATCTCTGTGCGGCCTTAGGAGGGGGCGCATTCTGAAATTTCTGGGCCTCTGTGTCTTTCACTTTGCAAAGGGGCATTCTAGCTTTTGCTCAGTCTCTCTCATCCCCACTGGAGTTCTTGAGAATTGAAAGCAAAATGGGTCCTTAAGAAATGTAAGCTCTTATATAGTTACAAACCATACCCACTCCCGGAGGTCATTAAGCCTGATGGAATTTGGTACTTATACTGGGATATGTGAGCACCGAGGCGCCTGAGGATTTCTGGGAAGCCCTGGCTTTCAAAACATCTGACCCCGGGCCAACAGAGCAGGATCGGGGCTCTGGTTCCTCAGGGCAGGTCCCAAATAATTCTGTTGGCCTGGGTGGCCAGTGGGCTTTGGGACCTCAGAAGCCATCCTGAGACTCTGGCACACAGCGGGAGGTCACTGCTCATGTGAATGGGCACCGACCTGGGAGTTCAGTCTAGACCCAGCTCTGACCCTGGGTAGCTCCCGCAGCCATAGACAAGATGCTTCTTTCTGAGCCTGTTTCCCCATCAGGAAGGCAGCGTGACATGGTGGTGAAAAGTGGGCTCTGGAGTTCAAAAGCCTGGGGTGGAATCCTTGGCTCCACTTTGTAGTTTGTGACCTTGGTCAGTTGCTTAACTCCCGGAGCCTCTGTTTCCTAACCTGTGAAAGGGGTCAATTCATACTGGCCCCTCTGGTTGGTGTGAGGATTAAGTGAGATATCGCATGAACTTGTTCGGCCCAGGGTCTGCACTTACTGACCTGGCACCTACTGAGCATCTTAATCTCCAACAAAAATCAGTAGAAAATGGGGTTGGAGAGGTACCTGACTGGCTCATTCAGAAGAGCATGTAACTCTTGATCTCAGAGTTGTGAGTTCGAGCCCCACGTGGGGCGTAGACATTATTTAAAAACAAAAACAAAATCAAAATGGGGTTGGAGGGATCCCTGGGTGGCTCAGTGGTTTAGTGCCTGCCTTTGGCCCAGGGCGTGATCCTGGAGTCCCGGGATCAAATCCCGCATCAGGCTCCCTGCGGGGAGCCTGCTTCTCCCTCTGCCTGTGTCTCTGCTTCTCTCTCTGTGTGTGTCTATCATGAATAAATAAATAAAATCTTTAAAAAAAATGGATTTGGATCAGCTCTGCATTCTCATAGTGTTCTGTGCATCAGAATCACCTGGGGAACTTTAAAAATAAAATTCCTAACACAGCCCCAGAAATCTTGATTAAGAGGGTTTGGAGAAGAGCCTGGAAATGTGTATTTCAGACAAGCTCCCTGGAGGATTCTGATGTGTGGCCAGGTTTGGGAAGGTCTGAACTTGTTGCCATCAGAGCTGGGATGGCTCAGAGTCCTGGTGGTGGTGGTGGTGGTGGTGGTGGTGGTGATGGCAGAGGGCTTCTCCTGGGTCGGCACCAAGGAGACGTTTGTCTGGTACAGATGCAGAGAGAAGGAGTCGGACCTTCCAAGGAGGAGATAAGTGGCCTCCTGTGACCAGCCAGCCTCAACTGAAAGAAGCTGCCTGAGAAGCAAGGTTGGGCCCATGGGAGGAGCGATGAGCAGCCCAGCTGAGGACCTGTCACACCAGGGGCATCCTTCCCCTCACTTGTAGAGTCTGTTTTTCCTTTGTCTTTTATTAACTCTCTATATTTTTATTTTGCTCTGTTAAGTACAGATTTGCGAGCCTTGGGAAAAAAATAAGTGACTAAAGACACATGAAACATGGTAAGGACCTAGGTAAAGTGCTTGTGCCTTTCAAGAGGCTTCATGTCCTTTATCTGCTTCCCACAAGTCCCTATGATTGGCAGGCCTGAGACTGCGGGCCCCCGCCGTCCAGCACACTGAGGTCCAGGGAGGGTAACAGCTCTGCCTCAGATCACACAGCCCATTGGGGAGCAAAGGCCCAAGCCCAGTTTGATTGTTCCTTGAATCCTAGTTCCTATAAAATGAGTCATGAGGCCAGGCAGGCCTAATCCAGAGGACCAGCCTAGGAACCCCCAACCCCGAATCTGGTCACCCATGTCCCCCAGTCATCATCACCAAATCTCCGGCAATCCAACCTCCTCAGAGACTGCTGGTCTGGGTGAGGCTGGGAGCTGAGGCAAAGGGAAGGGAAGTGCTCTGGTCCTTCCAGAGCACTTACTGGGTGCTCAGTGCTTTCCCTACATTCTTCATAGCAACACTAGCAGGCTGTTGTTCTCCCTATTTTACGGAGGAGAAGGCTGAGGCTCAGAGAGAAGTTGTTTGCCTAAGGTCCCACATAGGAATGAGGAGGATACAAGCTGAAGGCTCCCAGACACCCCCCAAACCTCACCAGCCTCCTGCAAGATGGCCCTCTGCTCCCTGGGGGCTGCCTCCACCCACAGAGAAAGGGCCCGCTCCGCCCAGGTGAGCCACCTACCTGTTCTGTTGCATTTCAAGATGCCACAGAGCTCCTCCAAGAACTCCTCAAAATCTGGGTCGTTTGGCCCCAATTTCTGGCCACCCTCGATGGCCGAGAAGAGGGCAGCACCCAGCAGCGCATAGGTCACCAGGGAGCAGAGGAAGCAGAGGCGAGGGAAAAGCTTCTCCAGGGCCTCCTGAAAGCACCTCCTGCCCGGGGGTGGCCCCTCAGCCTCCATCCTCCCAGGAGCGCTCAGCACAGGAGGAACTGGTGGAAGAGGCAGGAGCGGGCCCCAGCAGCAGGAGGAGGAGGGACAGGGGGAGGAATGGGAGTGCCCAGAGAATGGCCAGGCTCCAGCACTAAGTGGATGGTGCGTGTGCTTCCCCAAGGACTGGGAAACAGCCGGTTCTCATCATGTTCAGTTACTTAGATGGCGCCCCCCAGCACCCCAAATTGCTATTGATCTGCCAGCCTGGGAGCTGCCCTGCAGGGGCTTTGGGTAGACGCCGTGATGGTTGCTTTGTGCTTTGGCCTTTCCCATCAGGAAGCTGCAATTTTGACTTCCAGGTACCAAATCTGATTTTTGGTTTTTAGGCAAGCGGTTGTCCTTCCCAAGAGTCGCTTGTGAAATCTGGTTTCTTGGACTGGTAGTAACAATAGTAAGGGGTATGGCCAGAGCCCTACAGTCTACATCCTTTATCCTGTATGGATCTAATTATTGGTCCGAATTCCTCACTCCCCTGTAGCATCCTGCCCCCACTTGCCATGGCCTTAAGGTGGGCAGAGCTAGACCACATGATTTGCTCTAACCAATCAGCTATTAGCAGATGTAACAAAAGCAGGCGATTGAACTGTCCCCTGGACTCTGTTTCTGCCATGAGAAAAACATGCCCAGCGACAGACATGAGGTTGTGTGCACATTCAGATCTCCCTTCATAAAAGGATTCTCTGTGTTCAAGGAACACGTTCACGACAGCCTCTAGCTATTCATTTCTTCAAGGTGGGCCTCAACTTTCAGGCCCTCTTCTCTGGGAAGCCCTCTGCAATGACTGAGCAAGGTGGGGGTACAAGAGCTTCCCCATATCTGCAGCCACCCCGAGGGACTCCTCCAACCTGCAATCTTTGTTCCAGAACTCCCCATTGGCCTGCCAGAGATTTTGTCATCTCTGCACCATGGACTGAAGACTTTCTCTGCCCCATCCTGCATCCCAGTAAAGGTTTTTCAGTTCTTACCTTATATCTCCATGTCTGTTTCGCAGAGGATCCAACCTGTAGGTAGTTGGCACCAAAAGTGTCTTGAGAGAGCACACCCTACGATAGAGATTTGGGACTGGGTTGACCAATACCCAAATGGTGGGGAGATGGTGTACAGACAGCTCTTTCCTGAAGGTGGAAGCCTCCCCAACTGTTAAACCTCTCCCAGTGGTGAGCTGGAATGGTGTGCAGGTCGAAGGTGTTGACTAGTGCAACAGTTCAGGCATTTAAAACATTGGAGGAATAATAAACATAAAGACAAGAAGTTTGGATGGTTATCATGAGGTTACATCGATCCTCTGAAGGCAAACTTAGAAAAAGGAGGTTAGTAGGACAGCGTACAGCCTCTGCTACAGTTGGTCTCAGGGCTGCAACTGAGATCGCATCCCTGAGGGGTTGAAGGGGATATTGATCATCCCCTTCCTTCACTACCCATTCTAAATCCTCCTTGCCCTCTGCCAACCCTTTTATTCTCTCAATAAATGGCTTACCCAATGGCATGACCCAAATCCTCATTCCTGGCGGGGTGGGAGGGGCGCAGTCTGAGTCCATGGTAACCTTATCTTTTTCAGGTCGGAGTTGCCTATGTTTTTTTCATTCATAGACACAGTTGAGTAAGAAGTACCAAGAAGTGCCCAAGTGGGTCACCTGAGTTCCACTCTTATTCCTTCCAGCCCCCATGTATGAAAGCAGCCCTACCTCCTTCTGTTGATAAGGTAATTACCCTCGACAAGATGATCACCCCTTTTCTTGCTTTCTGGCTCCTGAATATGAAGATCCTAAAGTGCCCAGGGAACAACCATAGGGTGTAGTACAAGGGGACCCTTACTAGGTTTTCTGTGAATGTGTTGCCCTTGGGGATCAGGACCTCTACAGAGGCCAGACTTATGGGGATGGGAGAGAGTAAATGAATATGATCATGCAATTTTCAGTTTGAAATAAAAAGCAACCAATGCTTCACTGTTTCTTTACTTCCCTGAAGAATGACAAAATCTCCAAGCCAAGAACAAGCCAACTGTTCTGCATCCCCACACCTACCTTTACATATGTATCTAGATGTGGGCAAGTCTAAGAATTCTTTTCCTAGCCCTAGATCCCCAAGATTCTCTTCGATTTTCTCCTAAAAGTTTTACAGTTTTTATATTTAACCCTGTGGTCCATTTGAGTTAATTTTTGCAGCAAGGTGTGACATTTAGGTCATTTTTTTTTTTTTTTTTTACATATATCCAATCGCTCCAGTGCCACTTATTGGGAAGTCTATCTTCACTCCATTTTTTCTCCTTTATGAGAAATCTGTTGAGCAAATTTATGTAAATCTGCTTCTGGGTTCCTTATTCTGGTCCATTGATCAATGTGTCTATCCTTCCACTAATACCACACTATCTGATTACTATAGCTATGTAGTAGGTCTTAATATCAGGTATAGTGATTCCTTCTACCTTATTCTTCTTTTTCAAGACTGCTTGAGCTATTTAAAGGCCTTTATATATGTTTTAAGTTTTAAGAATTTATTTATTTATTCATGATAGAGAGAGAGAGAGAGAGAGAGAGAGGCAGAGACATAGGCAGAGGGAGAAGCAGGCCCCATGCAGGAAGTCCAATGTAGGACTTGATCCCGAGACCCCAGGCGTCCCTCTATATAAGTTTTAAAATAATCTTATCTATGTCTACATAAAACCTAGCTGGGATTTTGATAGGAGCTGCATTAAACCCATAGACCAATGGGAGGACACTTGAGATCATTACTGTGTTAAGCCTTCCAGTCCTCGAACGTGGTATGTCTCTCCCTGGCTATTACTTTTGAACAATGCCTTAGTGTGCTCCCATTGTTCTTTACTCAAGCCAAGAATCAACATTTTAAGATAAGAATGCATAAGTCATTTGTTATTAAGCTATTTACTGTGCTTGGGGTCAGTATAGCTAATGAAAATGTTAGATGGTGAAGGTCAGAAAGTGTATTTGCATCATCTTTTTAAAGTCTTTTTTTAAAAAAAATATTTTAAAAATATAGAATACTTTAGAAAATAACATAGCAAGTGCCGTGTACCACTGATGCCATTCACCACCATCTGGAGGAAGGCAGGGAGCAGAGTAGAGGAAGACCCTGTGATAGAACACAAACTGAAGACAGATGAGCTCCGGCTCATTAGCCACACAATCTAGTTGTATGCAATCCAGTGTTACAGTTTTTATAGTGTATAAAAGCCAGTCATCCCCATTTGGGCCAGTGGGCCAGTGGTGGCAGGAATCGGTGGAAACCCACAGGAGAAGGGACTCTTGTAGATAACATGAGGGCCATGAGATCCAGCCAACCCTCCCTACCTCAGAGATGATCTAAGTTTCTGTCATTTTAGGAGAGAGGGATTTTTCTACTTCCTATACATTATCTAGTTCCCTTTCCTAGGCAGGAAGGGACACAGGTTATTGAGAGACCTCCTCTTGCTGAAGTCTAAATCCCTCTCCTAACAAGGCATCAGATGGACATGGATCAACCAGCCAAAAATGCACTTCCTTGGGGCTCACTAAAGGCCAGATGATGTGAGGCCAATAAAGGTCCCCACCATCCACGGAGAGAGAGGATGTAGATACATAGATTCATACACTTCAACATAATAAGGGATGAATTAGGAAGTGAGATACAAACACTATATGGCTTATGGAGGCAGAAGAAAGAGGGATGCTGTGAGCCCAAGCAGCCTAGGGCAGCCTTGTGGAAGAGAAGGGCTCAAAAGATGTCCAAGGAGAAGGAAAATAATGGCCAGCTGAGAGCAGATCAATAGCAATAGGTGTGACTGAGGTAAAATTTTCTAGTTCTGGAGATGGAGGTGAGTGGAAATAACAGCAAGGGTTTTTGTTCCTCTAAATGAGTGGTGATTTTGCAGAGAACATGGGAAAACAGGTGCAGATAAAACAAAATCAAGCTTTATGGTCATCTCCTGGTCTCCTGAGACCCAGTAGGGCACCTCACCTCAGGCAGGTACGATGTACACAGACGGTGGAGAAGGGGCATGGTGTTATTCCAGCAACCAAGGAGGAGTCCTTCTAATCCAGGCAGAGGAGAAAGAGCATCACCCAGGCTGGCTTCCTCAGATGCAGTAGCAACACTGACCCGTGTGAATTTTTCCTCCATAGCCAGCCCGGGAGGGAGACATGGTGCCATGCTCTCTCCACATGGGTGTATATGTATGTATGTGTTTCTGTTTTTCTCTCTTGAAAGAGGACAAGCATTTGAGGGGTGGGCCTCTCAGTCACAATGGACCTATTCTTTTAAAAATAATGAGGAGCCAATTACACTCCTACGTTAAACATGGCATCGGTTCCTAAAATAAAATTGCTGTGCTACAATCAAGTTCTACAGCCCACTTTATACTTAAGACTTACAGGCTTAACCACTTAGGGAACTGAAGAAAGAAAGTCTTAATACAAAAAGGTGGGTGAAAAGAAGGAGGCAGGTAGGGTGGGGTGTACAAACCTGGCTTCCAAAGCTTGTTTGCTTGATGCAGCCCACATACACAGCCTAGGTGGGCACCTCTCAGGTTAGGTCTCCACCTCTGCTCCAGTTGGCTTTGCTCTGAGCCCAGGGCCATGTTGGCCTGCCATCCACCTCTGGGGAAGGGATGATTCCTTCAGAGAGAGGTGGACCTACAAACCAAAGAGGAAGATTGGATGTCAGGGCTGTCGCTTACCAAAAAGATCACCACTCCCTACTTGACAATCACCTGTGTCCTTGATGGGGGTGACAGCAAAATTGCTTTAACTACATACAGTGTTGTTGTTTTTTTTTTAATGGAGGTTTATTGATCTCTTACATAATAGTCCAAAAGCAAGAGTTGCATGTCACTGGAGCATCCCTGCTCCATCCAGACACAGAATACCCAGGATCTTTCCATTTGCTTGCTCTACTTTATCCTAGGGCAGCAGTTTTCAAAGTGTGGCCCCTAGACCAACAACATGACCATTGTCTGGGAACTTGTTAGAAATGGAAGCTCTTGGGCCCTACCCCAAATCTATAGATTTCAAAATTCTGGGGGTGGGACCCAGCAGTTTGACCAACACCCCAGGCAATTCTGAAGCACACTGAAGTCTGAGAAGCACTACCCTAGGGCACTGTCCTCACCTGCATACTTAAAACTGGCCTCTGAGGCCACCTCTGTTTTAGTCAAGGGAAGGGAAAGAGGAAGTCAGGGCAATCAATTTTCTTTTAAGCCAGTGGAGTGGAAATTACACACGTCACTTTAAATATATATATTTATTTATATATATAAATATATATTCACTTTAAATATATATATATTTAGTTCATATATATAACATTTATATTCATATATATAACATATATGTATTTCATTTATTTATTTATTTATTTATTTATTTATTTATTTGAGAGCAGGAGCGACAGAGAGGGAGGGAGAGGGACAAGCAGATTCTGTGCTGAGCTCCGAGCCTGATCCCATGACCCTGAGTTCATGACCAGAGCCAAAACTAAGAGTCGGACACCCAATCAACCAAGCCACTCAGGTGTCCCCACTTCTATTCACATTCAGTTGATGAGAACTTTGTCACAGCTACACTCAGCCATAAGGTTGGCTAGAAAATGTAGCCTCCAGCAAGTGGCCATGGCCCAGGAAGAAGGGGTAATTGACTGTGAGGACATAACTGACCATGCCCCCACCAAGGGGCAGAGGGCATCCTGAGGCTGTAGCCTGAGACACTGCCTTCAAGGACACTGGATGAAAGACTCACGTCTCTAAATCTCTGTCCAGGGCCCTCATAAAATCTCTTGGCAGAAATGACTTATTACAGCCTGCAATTAGTTATCATGGTTGGTGGTAGAATGAAGAAAGTCAAAAGATACAATACATGGCAAAGTGCTTTGACAACTTTGAAGTATGGTTATTTTTATTATTTGAGAATGTTGGGGTCTGGAATTTCCCACACTTTCCATCGTGCAGATTCAGCACACAATTAAATACCAAGAGACATATTGAGAGGAAAATGTGACCATAATCAAGTAGGGAAAGAAACAAAAAGTAGACCCATAGATGATCCAGATGAGAGAGTTAGCATCAGCAGACAATTAGTTTAACATAGCTTAATATGTTAAAGAAAATGGAAGAAAAGGTTGACAAATTGATGAATAAAAAATTTTAACAGTATCTAAAGTTATAAAAGATAATCAAGGGGTCCCCGGGTGGCTCAGTTGGTTAAGCGTCTGCCGGGGTCCTGTAATAGAGCCCCACATCAGTGGGAAGCAGGGGAATCCCCTGCTCAGTGGGGAATCTGCTTCTCCCTCTCCCTCTCCCCCTCTCCTGCTCATGCTTTCTCACTCTCTAATAAATAAATAGAATCTTTAAAAAAAAAAAAGACAATCAAAATGATATTCTAAATTTAAAACTAAAATACATGGAATGTAAAACTTACTGGATGTCCAAAGAATGAGAAGACAAGCCACAGACCAAAAGAAAATATTTTCAAAAGATATATCTGATAAAGGATCATTATCCAAAATCTACAAAGAAGTTTTTTTTTTTGTTTATTTTTTTTATTTTTTTATTTATGATAGTCACAGAGAGAGAGAGGCAGAGACATAGGCAGAGGGAGAAGCAGGCTCCATGCACCGGGAGCCCGACGTGGGATTCGATCCCCGGTCTCCAGGATCGCGCCCTGGGCCAAAGGCAGGCGCCAAACCCCTGCACCACCCAGGGATTCCCCTACAAAGAAGTTTTATTTATTTATTTTTTTAAGTTTTTTTTTTAATTTTTATTTATTTATGATAGTCACAGAGAGAGAGAGAGAGAGAGAGAGAGGCAGAGACATAAGCAGAGGGAGAAGCAGACTCCATGCACCGGGAGCCCGACGTGGGATTCGATCCCGGGTCTCCAGGATCGCGCCCTGGGCCAAAGGCAGGCGCTAAACCGCTGCGCCACCCAGGGATCCCTACAAAGAAGTTTTAAACTCCATAAAAGCAACCTCATTTTGCAATACTTACATTATCGAATCACACATTGTACACCTGAAATTTACACAATGTTGTGTATCAGTTACAACTCAATAAAGTTGTTACCAAACCCTGAAATCACATTCATGTGTCTAATGCACTATAAGCCATTGTCTGAGTCATCAGATTGGACACAGAGAAAGCTTTACTATAAGAAGAGTAGCCCAGGGGTGCCTGGGTGGCTCAGTCGATTGAGCATCTCACTCCTGGTTTTGGCTCAGGCTGTCGGGCTCCCCACTCAGTGGGGAGTCTGCTTCTCTCTCAATTCCTCTGGCTCTACCCCTGCTCCCGTGCTCTCTCACTCTCTCTCTCTAAAATAAATAAATCTTTAAGGAAGAAGGAGGAGGAGGAAGAGGAGGAGGAAGAGGAGGAGGAAGAGGAGGAGGAGCCCCCCAATGAGAAGACTGGGAATCAGCTCCCAATTTAATCTGCCTTGTCTTTGTTGAACCTAAGGACAGTTTCTATCGGGCTAGCAGGGTCTGTGGGGGATAGAGCAGAAACTGGGTGGGTCTTGAAACCTTGCAAGGGGAGACTGGAAATGTTTGAGATTGTGCGTTGTTTTGGTGACCTGGGCTCCATCCAGGGATCCTGGTATTACATGTTGACCTTGGGTCTGCAAAACAGACATTATCAAGTGGTCTCCCTCCTTGATTCTATAGCTAGTACTAGGGGAAACAAAAACAAAAACAAATTACAAGTTTAATAATTCTTGCAAGGCTGTGGAGGAATGTGCCTAGGAGGAGCATGTGAGGTTATAATGAAGGAAAAGCCTATCTAGCAAAGGTTTACATGAATAAGGAAGCACATGTTGGGTTCAAGTCCCCACTCCTGTTTCTAAGTCCTCAGTCACGGGGAATAGAGTGACGACCTTCTCAGCTACTTCCTGCTGAAGAGGGCAGAGGTTGGGTTTGAGGAAGGAAACAGCTTCTCACCTTATTGGAAATATTCTCTGATGCTTGGCTTAATGTGTATATTTTGCACAACCAAATATTCAGAAACCACATTTAATTATTACATAAATCCAAATATTAATAGTCCCTGTAATATTGACTTAATTCCTTAGGGAATCCAGAAAAAGAGTCCAGTATTTATTATGATCAGATTGTTTTCAGCATAGTGGAGCCCTCTGACTTAATTTATCATAATTAGGCATGTATAAGAATCTGTCTCATATCTGGGGTTAAGCGGCTGTCTTTAGGTCAGGTCATGATCTCAGGGTACTGGGATCGAACCCCACATCTGGCCCCCCGCTGTGCAGGGAGTCGCTTCTCCCTCTCCATCTGCTCCTCCCCTCTGCTTGTGCTCTCTCTTTCTGTCAAATAAATAAATAGAATCTTAAAAAAAAGAATCTGACCTATATCTGAAATAAATTTGTATCAAAAGTCCTTGTGGTGTGGTCAGGAATCAGCATGGTCCCATTTTGACATGATTTTTTTTTTCCTTAGGAAAACATCACCGATCAACAATTTGGAGTTTAACTGCTCTATTCAAGACCTTAGGTATAAACCCTGTTCTAAATCTCATGAACCAGTCTTAGTCTTAAGAATGGGTCAGTTCAGGGATGCCTGGGTAGCTCAGCGGGTTGAGCATCTGCCTTTGACTCAGGTCGTGATCCTGGCGTCCTGGGATCGAGTCCCACATCAGGCTTCCCACAGGGAGCCTGCTTCTTCCTCTGCCTCTGTCTCTGCCTCTCTCTGTGGCTCTCATGAATAAATAAATAAAATATTAAAAAAAAAGATGAATACCTGACATTACATTGATGTGGATGGAACTGGAGGGTATTATGCTGAGTGAAATAAGTCAATCAGAGAAGGACAATCATCATATGGTTTCACTCATATGTGGAATATGAGAAATAGTGCAAGGGACTATAAGGGAATGAGGGGGAACTGAGTGACAAAAAATGGGAGAAGACAAACCATGAGAGACTCATAACTCTGGGAAACAAACAAAGGGTTACAGAAGGGGCGGAGAGTGGAGGGATGGGACTGTGAACCTCTTTGAAGCTGAAACACATTTGCAAGGGCATCAGAATATTTAACTGGGTGACAGGCACTGAGGACACACAATGAGATGAGCACTAGGTGTTATACTATATGTTGGCAGATTGAATTAAAAATAATAATAATAATAATAATAACCTTGCTTTGCTGGAATCTTTCATAAGGAATTTCAGATTAAACTTTTAACAGCCTCTTGAGGCTAGAAGCTAAACCAAATACTTACCATCAGATTCTTCTGTAATACCTGCTGATTTGGGTGAATTCCTCTCTTCCCAAGATCCCCAAAATATCCTGAGGTTCCTATACCTGTCAAGAATTCTTTACTCACCTGGTAAGGCTCCTGGGAATGCTGTAGGCAAGGTATCAGGCCAACATTTCCAAGGGGCTCTACTGACTTCATAAAGTCAACTTTAGTTCCTCAAAGCTGTCTGGTCATATTGGAGTCTATGCGTGTGTCTCTCAAATATGACCTTCCACTCAAAGCCCTGATAATACGACCAATGTTTCAGTGGTGTCCTGTTTACAAGGGGAACAGATTTTATGAATTTGTGCAAACACTATAATTGCCATGAAAGAATACTCACTGAGAGTTTCTGAATTCTGGAGGGTTCATGTAGGGAGAAAAGATAAATGTCTCCATTTGTTTACAAAGGAAAATTTTACCAAATTTCTGTAAGTCATAGGTATCTTGAGAGAGAGTTTCCTTAAATCTGGAAGAGCAAGCATTGGAGAACCAGCAATGTTTTAAACAAGAGTCACAAAAACTATAATCACCTTCCTCTATCTAGTCCCACATTACTAATTCTTGCTCTGTTTGAATGCAGCTTTCCTATTAGTTCCACATATTCTTTTTTTTTTAAGATTTTATTTATTTATTCATAAGAGACACACAGAGAGAGGCAGAGACATAGGCAGAGGGAGAAGCAGGCTCCCTGTGGGGGAGCCCAAGGTGGGATTCGATCCCAGGACCCCGGAATTGCGACCTGAGCTGAAGGCAGATGCTCAACCACTGAGCCACCCAGGTGCCCAGTTCCAGAAATTCTTAGTTTAGTTTTATGATCTTACAGATGTAAGAAACCTGTATTTGTCAAAGTTCTTTCCATCTCTGAAACTAATAATATATGTTAATTAGCTGACTTTAAATAATTTTTTAAAATAATCCTTTCTGTGAACCTCTTTGAAGCTGAAACACATTTGCAAGGGCATCAGAATAAAACAGTAAGTATAAATAATAAAGGACTCAAAAATGGTCATGGTGAAAGATCTGATGAGAGTTCATTATAATGTAGGCGACAAGGGGATTCGGTGATTTCTGTGACACACAACATTTTAATAATCAGAATTACGAGTGATGACATTATATTAGGACATATCAAAAGCTTAGGAATTTTATGTAATTTCTGGAACAATTGTAGCATTCACTCAAACAGTCTAACCGAAGAAGGTTTATCATCACTCATCTGACAACGCTTCCCGTGTAATTTGACATACCAAATAAAGAAGCCTCATTAGTCACAGAGACTACATTTAGAATTTGAATTTGGGGAACGTTGTTAAAAATATCGGAAGATTGCAAAGCCCATGCCAAAATAGGATCACAGATCATCATACAACTTAATTATCTATTTAGTCAAGGTGGTAACCAGAGATTCCAAAGGCAGATACAGAGGGATATAGCTGTAGGCAAAACTAGCTCTTTTGATATTGAGAAGATTCACCTTTTTTAAGTAATCAGAGACCTGATAGAAACATAGAAATTTTGTTTTTCTAGGCAGATATCTTTAGGTAAAGAAAAACCTTTGTTTACAATTTCTTATTCCTAGAAGGTGGAGGAGGGTGCTAAAGTATCCTCCAGATTGAGAAGGAGGCTTAACACCGAGAAATGAAGCAAGCCAATCCATACCATTTACACAGAATCTATTCAAGGTAGCTTACTGACAGGAGCCGGCGACCCAGGCTGCATGCAGTTACCCCCCATCCCTATTCTCCCTCCCTGCTGGGCCTTATTCCCCAGCTTTTATAGAGCAAGGGGCATGGTGGTGGGGTCACAGGGTAGTTATCTAAAGAGCTGCCTTCTGCGCACCAGAGGATCTCTACTAGTTACCCAAAGTGGAGCCTTCTGTGTAACACTTTAGGGAAGGTCAGAACAAGGGCATCCTAGTCAGGGCATATGTTAACCTCCATGGGGCCTGGAATGCATAGTCCTGAGGGAGACCATTGCACAAGCACAGACAAGACAGAGAGCCAAAGATGGAGTCAGTGTTGTCAGCACCCATACATTTGTGAAGAGTAGACCAATGACCTAAGAAAACGCTGTCATTTTAGCAGAGAAAAAGACCAAATCTCAATTTTATACCGGTGTGCTTTTGATGTGAAAACTCATAAATTCTAATAATTCTAATCTAACTCAGAAATTCTAATTCGATATTAAAACTCATAAATTCTAATACATTCAAAAATGACTTCTCATGCATCCTGGCCACATGTAAAATTCTTTTCCAAAGATTTCCTGCTCATAAGCCTTCCACAATCTTCTTTTTACATTTAGATATTGTCCTAAGCTTACCTCCTTTAAATAACCAGTCTCATTTTAGGACAAAATTATTTTCTTTTCCCTAAATGAAAATACCTCTCCATTCCTCCTACCTTTCTTACCAAAAACACATATCCTACATTGCCTACACACAGAGCTGATTTCCTCATAATTTCCAGCAATCTCACCTACATTTATTGGAATTTTTAACTCTTAGAAACCTCAGTCTCCAGAGAAAACTAAGTAGTCACCAACTGTGAAGTGTCTGTTATACCAGAATTCTTTAGCCTCACAAATGTATGCATACATTTCATGAGTTCTAGAAACATGTGTTCTTTCATAGTACAACTTTTTAAATAAAGCATAAAACATGTTTACTAACAGACCCAAGTATCTAGTTTCTCTGAAATAGGAAGCCAAAAGCAGATAAACATATGTTTAGTAATTATGTTTCTGGACTTTATTTTATTTGGAAATGATCTAGACATTTAATGGATTTAACTTTACTCATCATTTAACTCAACAAAACTTGAAAGTTCATCTGTTTATACTCAACAATTTTGTAGAGATCAGTCATGACAATTTTATGACATTAAACAGCTTACCATTATTTTTATCTTTTTTGTTGACAAATTCTATAACGGAATAGTATGAGCTCACTTGACCTTTGGTAAACCTTAGTAGAATAAAAGTTTTATGTTTGATGCTGATAACTCCAAATACGTGTCTATTTTTAATTAAATCAACAATCTTGAATTTTAATATCAAATTTTTTTCAGACCATGTGAACTTGAAAAACATTTGGGTTAGTTATTATCAGAGTTTTAGAATACCCAATTTTTGCTTGACTTTAAACCAATTAAACAGAGCTCCTTTACAAATTAATTTTAGCAGAGTCAATTTTAGCAGTGGTTGAGCATCTACCTTCAGCTCAGGGCGTGATCCAGGATCCTGGGATCAAGTCCTGCATCGAGCTTCTTACAGGGAGCCTGCCTCTCCTTTTGCTATGTCTCTGCCTCTCTTTCTGTGTCTCTCATGAATAAATAAATAAAATCCTTTAAAAAATTAATTTTAGCAATACAGCCAGAGATAGAGAAAATATCTCATATTTTTAACACATATGGACATATATACACAAACAAGATGCAAACAAAATCTAGCCTTTGTTTTACTAATATTTGTGAGAAGATATTAAAGACCCAATTTCCAAATATCTCCCTTTGATAGAGTAAGTGTAATTGCAAGATAGTATTATAATTTGCAGATCCATTAATTGGTCATTTTTCTTGAGTGTAATAAATATTATGGCCAAGCAGCGTTGGAAAAAAAAAAGATCATCTTTTTCTTTTCTCAGAAGTTCATAACTAAAACCAGTTTTGGAATATGCAGCCCAAGGGCTACAGTTTAGAACCAAATCAGTATTTCACATGTTACAAGCAAGACAAACGTACAACACCCAAAGACAACAATTAAGTCATTGTAGGAGGAAACATAATTGAATACAGGTAATTTTTAAAAAAGATTTTGTTTATTCATGAGAGACAGAGAAAGAGAGGCAGAGACATAGGCAGAGGGAGAAGCAGGCTCCCTGTGGGGAGTCCAATGCAGGACGCGATCCCAGGACCCCGGAATCACACCCTGAGCCAAAGGCAGATGCTCAACCACTGAGCCACCTAGGAACCTCTTGAATAGAGGTAGTCATATGACTTTTTCTATCTCACAAACTGTGAAGGTCCCTCTTACAAATGCCCCAGCAAGAAAACTCCCCAAAAAGACCAAAAGCAAATGAGAGGAACAGGTACTGGTTATGAACAACAGAAACTTACCCTTCAGTTGCTGAATTCCTCCCAGTGGCCAAATAGAGGTTGCTCTACTCCAGCTGTGGTTTGATGCTGAATGCAGCTGATGCTGCTCGGACAGCCAGCCAGGAGGACTCCCGTGGGCTCAACATGTGGTCCAAGCAGCTTCAGGGAGTCTCCCAAGTCGCCTCACCACTCAGAGTGGCCCACCCCTAGCACAATGCCTCCTGACTGGCTCACCAAATTGTTGCCAAACCCTGAAATAAGATGAGTGTGTTTGATTTGCTGGAAGCCAATCTCTGAGTCACAGGGTTTGAAGCAGAGAAAGCTTTAATATCAGAAGGGTAGCCCACTGAGAAGGCAGGGGATCAGTCCCAGATCTGCCTTGTGTTTGTTGAACCTAGGGACAGTTTATAGGGGTTAGCAAGGTATGTGGGGGTTAGGGCCGAAACTAGATGGGTCTTGAAACCTTTCAAGAGGAGGCTGGAAATTTTTGAGATTGTGCATTGTTTTGGTCATCTGGGCTCCATCCAGTATGTCACGTGTCGTCCACGTGTCTGTAAAACAAAGATTATCAAAAAGCCTCTCCTTGGTTCCTGTAGCTAGTAACTAGGAAAAGATGAGCAAAGAATGTGGATAATAATTCTTGCCAGGCTGTGGAGGAATGTGCCTATGAGCAGCATATGAGGTTATAATGGAGAAAAAGCCTAGCAAAAGTTCACATGAATAAAGAAGCATATACCTGGGTTCAAAGCTGGAAAATGAAATAAAATAAACTCTTAAGAAATATTTTTTAAAAGAAAAGTACAACTTGAATTAAAAATGGGCAAAAGATCTGAACAGACACTTCAGAGAATACACACCAGTGACAAATAGGCACAGGAAACGATGCTCAGCCTCATATGACATCAGGGAATTGCACATCAAAACCACAAGATACCAATACACACCTGTTACAATGGCCAAAATGTGGAACACTGAAAACACCAAATCCTGGTGAGGGTGTAGAGCAACAGGAACTCTCATTCACTGCCGGTGGAAATGCAAAATGGTAGAGCCACTTTGGAAGACAACTTAGTGCTTTCTTATAAAACTAAACATGCTCTTAATACACAATCTATCAATTGCACTCCTTGGTATTTACCCAAAGAAGTTGAAAACTTGTGTCTACATAAAACCTACATGTGGGTGTTTATAGCAGCTTTATTTATAATTTTCAAAACTTGGGAGCAACCAAGACATCTTTCAGTAAGTGAATGGATAAATAAACTGGTACATCCAGACAGTGGAATATTATTTGGTGATAAAAAAAAATGAGCTATCAAGCCATGAAAACACATGGAAGAGCTTTAAATGCACAGTACTAAGTGAAAGAAGCCAATTTGTACGACGCCAATTATATGACATTCTGGAAAAGGCAAAACAATGGGGACAGTAAAAAGATCAGTGGTTGCCAGGGGCTAGGAGGCAGGGAGGGATCAATATGAGGAGCACAGGCAATTTTTAGGGCAATGAAATTATTCTGCATGATACTATATTGGTGGATACATGTCATTATATATTTATCAAGATCCATAGAGTGTACAACATTAAGAGTGACCTTTAATGTAAACTAAGGACTTTGGGTGATAACAATATGTCAGTGTAGGGTCATTGATTGTAACAAATGGGCCACTCTGGAGCAGGATGTTGAAAGTAGGGAAGGTTGTATATGAATCTGGGCAGGGGGCATCTGGGAACTCTCTGTGCTTTCTACTCAATTTCACTATGAATATAAAACTGCTATAAAGAATAAAGTCTATTTTTAAAAATGTACTGAATAGGTTTAACTAAAGACTTGGATACAACAGAAGATAGAATTAATGAACTCAAAGATAACCAATAGGTCCAGTCAAGATGGAATAACCGATAGAAGATTTACCCTCTTACTAGAAGAAAAAAAAAAAAAACAAGTTATATAAAACAATGTTTAAAAAAATTGGATATCAGACAACAAAGGACAGTGATCCATAAAGAAAAGAACGAATGAGACAAATGAAAAATAAGTAGTGGGGAACCTGGGTGGGTCAGTCAGTTGATCGTCTGCCTTCGGCTCAGGTCGTGATCCCAGCATCTTGGGATCAAGTCCCACATCAGGCTCCCTGCTCCGTGAGTAGCTAGCTACCTGCCTCTCCCTCTGCCTCTGCCTCCTCTCTTTCTATCTGTTTTGAGTAAATAAAATCTTAAATTAGTAAATAAATAAATAAGATGATAGACTGAAGCCTAACCGTAACAATAATCACACTAATGCATATGGTTTTAACTTCCCAACTGAATGGCACAGATTGTCAGGTTGGATTACAAAAGCAAAGCCTAATTAGTTGCCATCTACAGGAAACACACTTTGAGCATAAAGATACAAGTAGGTTAGGAGAATGGAGAAAGATACACCATGTTAAAACTGGTAAGAAGAAAAGGCTGTAGAGAGCCTGAGTGGCACAGTGGGTTAAGTGTCCACTCTTGGTTTCAGCTCAGGTTCTCGTCTCAGGGCCCTGGGATTGAGCCCCAAAATGGGGCTTCACGCTCAGTGGGGAACCTGCTTGGGATTCTCTCTCTGCCCCTCCCACTTGGGCTCTTTCTCTCTCTAAAGTAAGTAAATCTGGGGATCCCTGGGTGGCTCAGCAGTTTAGCGCCTGCCTTTGGCCCAGGGCGTGATCCTGGAGTCTCGGGATCGAGTCCCGCATTGGGCTCCCTGAATGGAGCCTGCTTTTCCCTCTGCTGTGTCTCTGCCCCTCTCTCTCTCTCATGAACAAATAAATAAAATCTTTTAAAATAAAAAAATAAATAAATAAAATAAAATAAGTAAATCTTTAAAAAAGAAAAAAGAAGAGGGGCGCCTGGGTGGCTCAGTCAGTTAGGCATCTGCCTTTGGCTTGGGGTTGTGACCCCAGGATCCTCGGATCAAGCCCCACATCAGGCTTCCTGCTCAGCAGGGAGCCTGCTTCTCCCTCTCCCTCTGCACCTCCCCTCTGCTCTTGCTCTTTCTCTCTGCCAAAAAAAATAAATAAATAATCTTTAAAAAACAAAAGGAGAAGAAGAAAAGGCTGTGATGGCTATGCTAATATCAGATAAAATAGATTTCAGAGCAAAGAATACTACTGGAGATAACGCAGGTCATTTTATAGTGAAAAATGAGTCAATTAATGAAAAAGACATAACAATCTTAAATGGTTTGCTCCTAGTAATAGAGCTTCAAAATACATGAAATAAAACCGATAAAATTCAAGGAGAAATGAACAAATCCACAAGCGCTGTTGGAAATTTCAATACCCCTCTCCAAAGAACTGATACCAGTAGGCAAAAAATCAGCAAGAATATAGTAGACTTGAATGACACTATCAACCAAAATCGCATAACTGACATTTATAGAACATTCCTCTGCACGACTGCAGAATGTAGTCTGTAGAACATTCTTTTCAGATGCACATGGAATGCTTATGGAAATCAATCATATCTGAGGTCATAAATCAGGTCTCAATAGATGTCAAAGGTTCCAAGTCATACAAAGTGTGTTCTTTGAGCACTGTGAAGTTGAATTAAAAATCAGTAACAAAAAGATACCTGGAAATCCCCAAATATTTGGGTACTCAATAACACACTCCTAACCAATCCTTCTTTCAAAGAAGAAATCATGAGGGAAATTAGAAAGCATTTTGAACTGAATGAAAACAAAAATACAACAGATCAGAGATAGCAGGATGCTGCTAAAGCATTACATGAGTGCTGTAATGAGTAGAGGAGCTGTGGTCAGGATTTTCATTTTTAAATGATCAGACTAGAAACCAAGTTTAGAAGGATAAAAGAGAAACTAGGGAGAAGGGAATCAAGTAATTCACCAGTATTTATTGACTGTCTACTCTGTGCTAAGCCTGAAGGTGCTGACGTTGTAGCAGGGAACAGAGTCCCTGCCCTCAAGAAGCTTACATTCTAGTGAGGGGAGAAAGAGAAATAAATTCATAAATCAGATACTGTTAGGCATTAGCTGACAGTGACTGGTTGATGAGAGGGGGATATAGGGGTAGAGAGGCAGCTTTAGGAAGGCTGGTCTGGGAAAGGCCCCTCCGCAGAAGTGACATTTGAGCTTACCCCTTACTGTCCAGTACAAGAGTTTTTGAAGCAAACATGATGGCAAATGCAAAAGCCCTGAGATGGGAATGACCTTGGCGTGTCTGAGGCAGGGAAAAACATGCCAGGAGCAGAGGTTCAGCAAGCAAGGTGACAAGTGGAGAACAATGAACAGTGAGCAACAGACAGGGGATGAGCAGGTAGCCTGGCCATTAAATGTATTCCAGGTATAGCTGAAAATCTCTGGAGAGTTTTGACATGAGGGATGATGATCTTTAGAAAGATCCCTCTGGCTTGCTGGAGGAAGCAAGGAGACCAGTTGTCCAGGCAAGAGATGGTAGGGCCTGGACGAGGGTCACAGGAAAGAAGTATTGAGACATCATTGGAATCCAGATATATTTTGGAGGTGAACAGGAGTTGCCAGGGGATTAACAGAAGAGAAGTCTTGAGGAAGAGTAACTGTGAGGTCTCAGAGAGCACACAGGAAGTTCAGATGGAAGAAGATTTATACTAGAACAGGGGTGACCAAGATGGACTCAAGGTTCTGTATTTTGTTGAGTCGACCCACATTTGTTTTCACATTTATGCTTCTCTGAAATCAAGATATATCCTCCAACAGATAGTATCTTTCAATTGCTGTCAACCATGAAACAATTATAAGGCAATTGTGTGATGAAAACATTCCATTGGCACTTCTTGCAAAGATTTAAAAAGTAGTGGGGTGCCTGGGGGTGCTCAGTCAGTTGAGTTAATCTGACTCTTGATTTTGGCTCAGGTCATGATTTCAGGGTCAGGAGATAGAGCCCCAAATCAGACTAGTGCTCAGCATGAAGCCTGCTTGAGATTCTCTCTCTCCCTCTGCCCCTCCCCCTGCTTGTTCTCTCTTTCTCTCTCAAAAAACAAAAAAAAAAAAACAAAAAAACAAAAAAAACAAAAAACTAAACTAAACTAAACTAAAAAGTACCACAGCAACACATCTCAGATTTGATAAAATCAAATCTGTGATTTGATTTTTGTGCATATCATACCATGTGATATATTTGCAGGCAGGGTTGCCAGGACTTAATGATGGATTGAATAAGGGAAGGAAGGACGAGGAAGAAATCAAGTCACAATTCAGGACTTGGAGGTCCTAATTCTGAGGTGGAAGAGTAGTGGCTTTTGAAAGAGAGAGATCAACATCTGGGTTTTGTTCAAAGTTAGGTTTGGGGTTCCTGTAAGTCATTCAAGTGAGGATGTCAGGAGACAGTTGGGTATTTAGTTTGGAGCTCAGAAGAGAGGCGGAGGCTGGAGTTCCACAGTTGGCTGGATGGTACATGAAGATGGTAAAGGACGGAACAAGACTTCCTGACATGTACAGAACGAGCAGAGAAGATCACCCAGGTACCTGCAGGAGCCACTGAGGCAGGGCAGCCAGAGCAGGAGGCTGAAAATCATGGGGAAGCCGTCTCAGAAGCCAGAAGGACAACCCAGAGTAGCCAACCCAGTCAAATGCTGCTTTATAGGTCAACTCAGATGCTAACACATGTGAATCAGTACAGGGAAAAATCTGCAGGATTTACCACCACACCCGTACCAGAGGGTTATCTCTGATGGCTGCGATGCAAGGCACTCTTACACTTTTTTTTAACTTTTACATTCTAATGTTATATATTTCGGTGACTTGTTAGTTACTTAAAGGGAAAATCCAATAAGCAGGCTTGTAAAACATTATTAACCTTGCGATGATGATGCACCCATGTAATGGGTGTCTGATAAATGTTCATCTACTTCCCCTCCCGAGTTTCTGCTTTCTGAAAGAGGTCTTCCATTCCAAAGAGACAAAGCCCTCAGAATGGATTTTAGAGATGGAAGGAATTTCTAATAGCTCAGCCGACAGGTAGATGAGATCTTTTTGAACAGAGTGAACAGAGCCGAGGCCCTTTCGACAGCCCTGAAGTCACCCCACAAAACCAAGCCCTCTGACTCACTCGCCTGACCCTTGGAAACTCCAGAGTTGTATAGAAATCTCCGCACAACTTAGATTCATTCTTCTCTGAGATCTAAATTTTTAATGGTTAGAAAGGCCCAGCCATTCAGAAGGTGAGGAAAAGTCCAAATACTGAAAAAGATGAACACCCTATTGTTCATTTCTGAGAATGTTCCTGGAGGTGAATAATTTATGCCACTTATCGATTCCCATTTCTTAAGAGGCCTGGGTTAAGGGAGCCTCAAGTTTTCCACCAAGTGTAAGCCCTGCTTCCCCAGAGGCCTGTCCAGCAGGCAGGATGCTTGCTGCCCAGCACTGCAGTTCGAGGGTTCTCTACCAACAAACATCCCACTGTGCAAACACATTTGCATCAAGATCACAGATGTCTTTGAGATGGTGTAAACATGACACAGAAAAGTAAACTAAGTATTTCATAGGACCCCAGCCTCTTACCAAAGCAATGGTAAATATAACTGCTCCTTGCCTGTGATGTCCCGGTGCACCCACACCCTCAGCCCTGGGACTTTGTCATGCTTTCTGATAGACCCAGCAAGCATTACATTCGCCTCTCCATTAAAGCTGGGCTTGGCCCTGTGATCTTTGGCCACTAAAATGGTGGCCAATGGGATACCCGGAGAGGCTTTTTAATGTGTTTGCATGGATTGGTTTGGTCTCCTGCTATGCATCTTAAGAAGAACATTCTCTGGGAGCTGTTCACCCCAGAGCAGACCAGAATCCCCCACCCTGAGTGAAACCGTACCAACCAGCCTCAAACCTGAGACAGATCCCGGATTATAAACAAGGAGGTGCCCATCCTGGAGAGTGTCATCTTCCCTCCTAATGACACATCATTCTAAAAATTCAGTTCGGCAAAAAGTTAAACACAGAGTTATTATATGTCCCAGAAATTCTGCTCCTAGATATATGCTCAAAAGAATTGAAAACAGGGTCTCAAACAAATACTGTTTACTCACAGCAGCATTATTCACAATCACCCAAAGGTGGAAACAACCCAAATGCCCATCAATGGATGAATAGATAAACAAAACGTGGCATGTGTACAACAGAATATTATTGAGCAGTAAGAAGGAAGGAAGTACTGGTACGTACATGTATGAACCCCAAAAACATTCTGGTAAGTAAAGGAAGCCAGACACAAAATGGCAGATGTTGTATGATTCCATCCCTATGAAATATCTAGAATAAGTAAATTTGTAGAGAGAGAAAACAACTTCGTCGTTTCCAGGTGCTGGGGGGAATGGGGATTGGAGACGAACTACATGGTTACGGAAGGTTTCTTTTAGGATTATCAAAGTGTTTTGGAACTAGATGTTTTCGTAAATTCCTCCAGGAAGCACTCCAATTGGCAGAGCCCCCTGCTAGATGCTGGAGGGAAGAAGGCATCCTTCAAGGATGGTTAAGAGGCCATCATGAATGTACTAAAATGAACTGAATTGTTCATTTTTAAGTCGTTGATTTTATGTTCTGTAGATCTTACCTCAATAAGAAGAAAAAAAATATTCGCACAAACGGATGTTTAATATCTGTAAATGCCATCTGGGTATAGTGTCATTTCCCCCTTTGACGAATCTACTCTGAGGTAGGAACATACCCTCTCAGAAGCTTGCAAATTTTAATCTGTGAGTCAATTTTCCTCTGGCTGTAAATTTATCTAGTTGTAAATCCATTTAAAGATTGCTTTTAAATTACTGTTTTGAACAATATGGAGGTTCCTCAAAAAGTTGAAAATAAAACTACCCTACAATCCAGCAATTGCAGTCCTAGGTATTTACCCACAGGATACAAATGTACACATTTGAACGGATACATGCACCCCAATGTTTATAGCAGTATTATCAATAACAGCCAATCTATGGAGAGAGTCCAAATGTCCATCGACTGATGAATGGATAAAGAAGATATGGTATATACATATATATATATATGATATATAATGCAATATTACTCAGCTATCAAAGAGAATGAAATCTTGCCATTTGCAATGACATACGTGGAACTAGAGGATATTATGCTAAGTGAAATAAGTAAGTAAGAAAAAGACAAATACCATATGATTTCACTCATCTGTAGAATTTAAGAAACAAAACAAAACAAAAAAAAGAAACAAAACAGATGAAAATATGAGAATAGGGGGGAAAAGAGAGATGGGGAAATGAGCCATAGAAGACTCTTAAAAGATAGAGAACAAACTGAGGGTGATGGAGGAGAGGGGGTTGGGAGGTGGGCTGGTTAGGTGATGGGTCTTAAGGAGGGCATCTGTTATGATGAGTACTAGGTATACAAAGAATTCATCACTAAATTCTACTCCTGAAGCCAATACTGCACTGTATTTTAACTAACTAGAATTTAAAGAAAATTTTGAAAGGAGAAAAATAAAAAGAAAAATACATATATTTTAAAAATAAGTAACTGTTTTGAGGTAAGGGAAAGGCAGTAAGGGGGGTGAATGACTAATGGATCTGATCTAGTTACAGGGATGTATTCCTTCCAGGCATGAATAAAGCCTTGTGGACATTCATTATCCAACCCCTTTATAAATCCAAGTTTTTTGTTTTGTTTTGTTTTGTTTTGTTTTTTTAAGATTTTATCTATTTGAGAGAGCACAAGCAGGGAGCAGGAGAGGGGCAGAGGGAGAAGTAGACTCCCCACAGAGCAGGGAGCCTGATACGGGGCTCCATCCCAAGATCCCGGGATTATGACCTGAACCAAAGGCAGACACCCAAAGGACTGAGCCACCCAGGTGCAGGGAAACCAACTTTATAAAGCCTCATCAACTGTTGACATCATCGCCACCCTTCGAAATGAGATTTGCTGCCACGAGGGGGCAGTAGTGTCCAGGTAATGGCCTCACCAGCTAAGGAGGAGATGAGAAATCCTGAGTGGTGGATTGTTGAGTTTTCATCCTTGAAGGGGGTAGCAAATATCCACGGGTCACTAAACACATCATCAGCCATAAATACATATGTATATTGAAGAGAACAGTGTATCTGGAAAAGAATCTTTGGAAAATATGTTCAGGAAGGTCATTACACAAATACAGGTGCTGCGTTCAGAGAAGTTCAGTGACCAGCCCAGCACCACAGAGCCCGGCCTGGAACCCGGTCCAGTGTTTTCCCATCTGGGGCTCTTGGTGCCACAGCCTCCTCCTCTCTGGAGGTTTTCCTGGGCGTTCAGTGCACGTCACGTCTGCCTATGGACATGAGCACTTCTCTCACTCTTATTCCTGTGGCAGATCTCCCTGCCGAGCCTTCAAACTCCCGCCCCGCTGCTCCAGCTCCATCTCCCAAGCCACAGGCATTAGCAGAAAAACCCAGGACTTGGAATCAGGGTTGGTAGTCAGAGAGCAGTGACTGGGGACAAGTGTCCACGTGGGGCTGACAAGCTGTCAAAACCGCCACCATCTGTCAAGACCTATGGGAACTCACAGGCCATGGGGTAGGCGAGGCAGCTGATGTGGTCGGTCACCCAGCATCAGCTTCAGAGGCACACTGCAGTTCACCCTGTGACCTGCCCGGGCCCAGGCTTCCTCCGGGAAGCACTTCAGTCAGCACAGCCCCCTGGGAGAGGCAGAGGGAGGGAGGCATCCTTCAAAGACGATTCAGATGCGTCTCGGTGCTGGAGAAGCTGCCAGCTGGTGGGGAAGCTGGGACCAGTCTAAGAAAGGCTAGTCTAGGGCATGAGCGCCCAGGTGGCACAGAGCAGACTTGCGAGTCCTCTGCACAGATCACTCGCCCCAGGACGCCCAGGTCCTGGCAGGCAGGGCCGGCCACCCGCAGGAACTCCAACTCCTCAGAGTCCTCACCGCGGCCACCTTGCAGAGGGGGCCTACGGATCCTTAGCCCTGCCACCGAAAGGGTAGAGGACCTCCCCTCCTACTGCTTCTCACTGAACCCCCAGGAGGCCCCCAATGTCACTAACCCCCTGCAAATCCCATAGAGCTGGATTATTTGGGAGAGTTGTCAGCAGAGGGAGCTCGATGAATAAGTCTGGATTTTGCCTCCTTGGGAGTTTCTGCAGGATGCAAATCCAAAGATCAGGTTTAAAGAAAAAAAAAAAAGAAAAAAGAAAAACCCCTGACACTTCAACTTCATTCCTAATTTGTGAACAGTACGTATGACAGAACGATGCTGGGCCTGCACGTGTCCAGGATAGCTGCCCTCCACCATGAGGACGAGACCTTGTGTTCTTGAACTATCCTAATCGACAGGCCATCTAAGGTGGGACCTGTCATGCTCTCGGATTCGGGTGCTGCATCTTTTCCCGGGAAAGTCTCAGCACTGGAACACCAACCAATGCATCCCCCTCCCAAACTAAGACGAGGGGCAGTCAACAGGTGCACGTGGAATCTCGTAGCCAGAAGTGATTTCCACTTTGATCCCAGTCTGTCACATCCGTGTTGTCACCTGTTCAGAGGGCCGCGTGGAAAAGAGGAAGGAGCCTGAGGACGGTGGGGCTGGCACTCCTGCAACAGCTGGAGACAGAGCCTGGGTTTCAAGCTGGAAGAACGGTTCCCGGGGCTGTGCATCAGGCCCGGACAAGGCGGGATCCCGTCTCAGGTGGAAGCATGGTCTCATCCTCAATACCACGTGAAGCTGTCACGATCGCTTTTCCCCTCCTCTCAGGGTTATTTTGCTCCTGCAGAAATTTCCTTTTTTTTTTTTTTTTATTTTTTTTATTTTTTTTTTTTTTTGCATTTGGAGACAGAGCTGTAAATAGGGATCTCCCCTGGGCCGGCAGGCCTTTGGTTTCCAGGAAGAACTCAGAAGGCAATCTTGGGTGGGAATGGCTCCTGGATTCCAGGTTCCAGGGTTCAGCACAAATCACTGCTGTGGGCTCTGGATTGGAATGAGGCCAGCAGGCTGGTCGGGAGGCGGGCTCGTCACACGGCCTCAGAAGACATGAGGAGAGCTTGTGAGCACTCAGTAAGGGCAGCTGCAACTAGAGAAATCTGGAAAGGCTTCCGAAGACACATATCCTCTGGACTTCTCCTGGAAGTGGTGACTATAACCTCACTCTGGATCCACCTTCAGCAGACCCCCAGCAGACCCGCCTTCAGCAGACACCTGCACTGACAGGTGTTCCCCAAGTGCTGGCCAAGTCAGGTGACAGGACCAACAGGGGGGGCCGCTGGCTGCCGCTTGCATCTCATCCCTGTCCCCAGGGTTCATGTGACATTCGCATCTTACACCTGAGATGGATGGGGGATGCCCTCTGGGGCATCTGGGTTCTAGCTCCGCAAATGAAGTGTGCATTTGACTTTCATCTCCCGCTTGGTCAAAAACTCAGACTTTCTTTGAGATAGTACACATACAGGATTTGGGTTCAGAGATGAGAAGACCCCTTCAGCTGTGGTTTTTACCTACATAACAGCTGACGCTTCATCTGAAATGGTTTAGCACCTCCATGCTGTTGGCTCTGTGGCCATGGACCCAGCAGGCCCTCCCCAGCTTCCTTAGCCACTTCAGTCCTCTGAGGGGTAATCTTTGTTTTGCAAAATCTTTCACTTTCATTGTATTATCCCCACTAGACAGATGAGATGGGGAGGCTTGCCAGCTTCCAAAAGTCCACGGTGAAGTGGGAACCAGATTATAAATCTGCAGAATTGATAGTCCTGAAATCAAACTATCGATTGTATATAGTTCACGAAAGAGACCATGCTAATCCAAGGCACTTCATATTGATCAAGTAGCTGTGCTTGAACTGGAGGGATCTTTGTATAACCACCTGGATTCCAGAACTTAGATGACCTGGTGCTGCCCCTGGATGACTGATGCTCTAAATAATATCTGGTACAAAATAAAATAGGATAGATTAAAATAAAATCTTGTGTCCAACTTCACATCTATTGGATGTCTTTGTTTTTGCTCCCCAACCCCCAGTCTGCTTTCTCCTGATACCTCAATTTTCCTAACATAAACCATTCTGCATGTTTCACCTGCATCAGAAATGGACATGTAATCCACACTTGACCATTTGGAGCACTGTTTTCTCTTGGCCACAGTGCTTGTCTGAGGCCCAATACATGGCCCAATTAGAAGCATTGAGACTCCCACTATGATCATTAGGAGATAGGCACACTCTTTCACAGAACATAAATCTGGGAGGATGCAGGCCTGGAGCATCTGGCAGCAATCTTGTCACCATGAGGAACCTGAGAGACAGCATGTGGCTAGCTGGTGATATCATTGGTCTCTGGATATAATACTGATTTCTGAAATCAGTATTCATCTGGACTTCTTTGGTATGTGATTCAATAAAGGCCTTTCTTTCTTGGGCCAGTTTGAGTTGGCTCAAAGGTCCTACCCGATGTAACATCTCTTCCAGCAGAAAAACCAGTCATTCCATTTCCATAAACACATTCACTCCATTTCTAGCCAGTGGACTTAATCCTTGTCTCTGTCCCTCTTGCCAAGCCACGGGGAAGCTAATTGAAGATTCTGGTGATTCATCCCCTGGTCAGATGAGTTCATTCATGGAACAAGGGCACATTACCAAAGCCCAGAAGAAAGCAGCCAAGCATCTTGTTTGATACTGAGTCTGTCTTTTTCATTCATTTGCATCAGGGTATATGGTACTTTCACCCCAGCAATGCCTTTGGTGACTTCTAGTCTGCACCCAGAGCCTGTATCCTCCTCCACAAAATGAAAGAGAGGGACCAGGCAATCTCTAAAAATCCTCTACAATTCTATCATCCTGTTACAACATTCATAAAGAAAATAAAGGAAAATGGCCTTACCCAAGAAGCATGGCCTGTGATCCAAGGGATCTGGCATTTGGGAAGAGCAAGAGGTTTCAGAGAAATGTCATTGCAAGCACATCTCCATTTACAGTAACCTGTAACCCTAAAAATGTCTCGATTTGGAGAGAAAATCAGAGGAATAATTGAGACTAAGCACCGAGGTGGGTCTGCGTGGGGCATTCTCTTCTTTGTCCAAGGTCTCAGATCTGTAAGCAAGCGCCATCCAAAAAGCAAGCAGAGGCGGGCCCCTTCCAGGAAAAACTTCTAGTCACACGGAGGCTCTGGGAAAATCGCGTCTGGAGAGCTAAGCGGCTTGGCCGTGAGTAATTTGTTTTTTAAATAGCTCCGTTAGTTGGTCCACATTGTGTTTTTCATTCCACCAGAGCCGAGGTGGCGTTTCTTTTGTTTATAGTATTAGTGTTATATTATTGGTGATCTCATTGTTCTTGTTTGTGACATGTTTACCTCGGTAGGACAGTTATTGTAGGAGGCAAGTTGGAGGCCAATCTACCCACCAAACCTGCAGAACTAAAGAAAAAGACGCCAATCTGTACTGCGGGGTGCATATTACTCCTCTCTTGGATTGTTAAAGTCTAATTATAGGCTGTTGATCCCAGTTAGAACCATTTATAAGCCTAAACACTATTCTGCAGTGTCTTGCCAATAGGTGTGTTTCGTTGTTATTGTTGTGTAAAACATAACATTTGCACATTTGGGGGACTAGAACAGGTTCGTGTTCCCTGGGAAAGTCAGATGGAAATTAGGCTAAATGACTCAAAAACGGAAGGGGCGGGAGCAAGAGACCTTGATGTTTATTCATTAGGAATTTCTGAAACCCCAAGACCAGGGAGCTCTCCTTTCAGATCTCCTCTCAAGTGCCCCCTTCCTCTGGGAAGGCCTCCCTGACTGCCCACCCCGCATTCTTGGGAGAGCAGTTTCCCCTGCCCCCACTTTCTGGCATTTATCACATTTCACATGACTGTGAGGAGTATTTGATCGTGTCTTTCCACAAGATGGAAGGCTGCCTAGCATGATGCTTTGCACATAGTGGGCATTCCGTAAATGTGTTGCGTAATGTGTGTGTGCAGCATTATTCGAGAATATTCAATCGTGCTACAGAAGACAAGAAAAACAAACAAGATGGATTAAACTCATGAGGAGTATGAGGTATAGATAGTAAGCAAGTCAGTAGATTTTGAAATAGAAGCAGAATCCACGGGGGATCCCTGGGTGGTGCAGCGGTTTAGCGCCTGCCTTTGGCCCAGGGCGTGATCCTGGAGACCCGGGATCGGGTCCCACATAGGGCTCCTGATGCATGGAGCCTGCTTCTCCCTCTGCCTGTGTCTCTGCCTCTCTCTCTCTGTGTGACTATCATAAATAAATAAAAATTAAAAAAAAAAGCAGAATCCATAGGATATGTTCAGTACAGAGGATGAGTCACTGGTAGCTTGTGGGACAGAGACAGAATTCACACGAATTGTGAGTAAATCAGTAACCTGCATGATATGTTAAAGATGGTTAGAATGAATGGAACATAGGATAGAACAAACCGGAGTGCTAAGTATGGATAGAAATAGATAAAGGGGACCAAGTTAATAAGGGACAATCCTGCCACCTCAGGGCTGGCAGCGATGTTATCCCTTAAATCAGACACCCACTGGTGACATCCATTATGATCCCAGTTGTGTTCTGCCTAAGAAGCATCGCTAAAACCAGAGCTGTTCAGCAGGCTAATGGATGAGCTCCTGCTGGGGCCAGATAGACTTGCCAAGGCAGCCTCCCAGTAGTGAAAGTGCAGGTCATGGCCTCGGGCACCTTCTGTCTACTGGGTCCTGTTACTCACTCTCATTTCTGGTCCTTGTAACCACATCAGTGAGGGGGAAGGTTAATATGGAGACAGAAAGAGAGAGAGAGAGAGAGAGAGATGTGAACATTGCATATTACATAAGCCAGGATTCAGGAGTGGTCCTCCCACCTGCTTCCACCCCATCGTATTTGTGCTAACCTTCCCTGTGTCCTTCCTCTTTCTTCTTGCTGTGTGTCCTCAGTGCATTCAGTAATCTGTGAGATTCATGCATCTTCACTTGGTCTAGGAGCCTTTCCCATCTGTCACCTCTAGAATAGCTTGCATGGCAGTGATTTGGGGAGGCTAAATTTCCTTTACAATGTACTGAAATAGTACACTGTGAATTACCTACTAAGACTGCTAATGAGGGCAATGGGTAGAGTTAAACTAGTTTTTAAGTCTATCTACAAAAAAACCATTTCAGGGGTGTCTGGGTGGCTCAGTCACTTAAGTGTCTGCCTTCGGCTCAGGTCATGATCTCAGGGTTCTGGGATTGAGCCCTGCATAGGCCTCTCTGCTCAGCAGGGAGTCTGCTTCTCCCTCTCCCTCTGTGCTCTCTCTCTCAATCTCTCAATCTCTCACTCTCTCAAATAAATAAGTAAAATCTTAAAAAAAAAAAAAAAAAAAAAAAAACACCATTTCATGGCCATTCAACAAGTACCCACTGTGTAAGTTCTGAGGATACAGCCATGGTCCCGACCTTTTTGGAGCTTAAAGCAGAGAAATGCCATTTGATGATCAAGTGAATAAATGCAGTTTTAACAGTGGTAAGTCCTGTGAAGAGAAGCTGCATGGTCCTCTGAGAGCACATGACAGGGAAATTTGACCCATTCAGAGAGGCTGGGAGTTCATGAAGCAAAGGGAAAAGTAGAAATGTCCTAGGAGAGGGAACAACCTGTGTAAGGTCACATGATGGGATAATCAAATCAATATTTTATTCAGCAGGCTGCACTGACCCCAGGGCCTGGCCCCATGTTGGGTTTGAGAATAAGGAGGGGATGATAGACCATAGAACTTGAACCAAGACGAGTTCAAGGAAAATGTTAGGCCTGGAAGGGTCCTTGGAGGGCCTTGGTGTCCTAACTCCCAGCACTTTTAATTAAGTACTTCCTCTCAGTGACACTGGTTTCCGCCACGCTTGTAGGTTCAGCCCTCCCGGGACTAAAACCTGTCCTCAAAATAACATATCTGGCTACAGTGGCATCCTCCACCTATTTGAAAACTTTTGATGCTCCAAATCAAACCCAGTTGTCAAATCTTCATTCACTAAAATATCACTGGCCTCCAGCTCTAGGAGAAATAATCAAGCTACCATTCCCTGCTATGCTAACCTTACATGCATTACATTTTATCCTTACAACAACATCTCTGGTAACACCATTGCACTAGCAGAGAAAACTGATGCTCAGAGAGAAACGAAGCCCAAACCATTCAGCTATTAAGTGACAAAATCGAGATTCAAATCCAGGTTATTCTGACCTTTAAGATGAAACCAATATGAACATGTGGAAACTCTCTCCAGGAATGAAGTTCCAAATGACTGGATGTGCCACGTCTAGGAATGTGCATTTGCTGGGAGTATTTTGGTATTGTTGTGTTGATGGTACTGTGGTTTGGGAAATGTGACGGTCTTCTCGCAGCACATGCTAAAATGTTTGCAGACTAAATACTGTGCTGGCTAGGTTTTGCTTCCAAATAATCTCTCTGAATGTGGGCGAGGGGCAGGGTACAGTTGGCTAGGAAGGAGAAGGAAACAGATTGGCCAAGAGTTGATTACTTGTAGATTGGGGATGGGTACATGGTGGAGAGGTCATTATAAAACTGTCTCTTCTTTTGTGTGCTTTTGAAATTTTCCATAAAACTTTTTTACAAAACAAACTCAGGGATACGTTCCAGTGCCCAATCCTCATCTCCATATCCCACAGAAGTTCACAATTTTATTTTCCTTGGGAATCAGAGATAGTATGGAGCTGGTTCAAGAATCTGAATCACCAGGAAGGGGCCCCTGGGTGGCCCAGTGGGTTAAGCGACCAACTCTTGGTTTCTATGGAAGTCACAATCTCAGGGTCTTGAGATCCAACCCCTCCTCCTACCCCACTCATGGGGAGGTCTGCTTGAGACTCTTCCTCCCTCTACCCCTCCCCACAGACACACACCCTCTCTAATAAACAAACAAACAAACAAACAAACACTTTTTAAAAAGAACCTGAGACAAGAATTCATCAAAATCCTAGAGGAGAACACAGGCAACAACCTTTTCAAACTTGGCCACAGCAACTTTTTGCAAGACATATCTATGAAGGCAAGGGAAACAAAAGCAAAAATGAACTATTGGGACTTCATCAAGATAAAAAGCTTCTGCACAGCAAAGGAAACAATCAACAAAACTAAAAGACAACCCACAGAATGAGGGAAGATATTTGCAAATGACGTTTCAGATAAAGGGCTAGTACCCAAGATCTATAAAGGACTTATTGAACTCAACTCTCAGGAGACAATCTGGTCATGAAATGGGCAGAAGACATGAACAGATATTTCTCTAAAGAAGACCTACACATGGCCAACAAGCACATGAAAAATGCTCCGCATCCCTTGCCATCAGGGAAATATAAATCAAAACCACAATGAGATACCACCTCACACCGGTGAGAATGGGGAAAATTAACAAGGCAGGAAACAACAAATGTTGGAGAGGATGTGGAGAGAGGGGAACCCTCTTGCACTGTTGATGGGAATGTGAACTGGTACAGCCACTTTGGAAAACTGTGTGGAGGTTCCTCAAAGAGTTAAAAATAGAGCTACCCTAGACCCAGCAATTGCACTACTGGGGATTTACCCCAAAGATACAGATGCAGTGCAACGGCAGGACACCTGCACCCCAATGTTTATAGCAACAATGTCCACAATAGCCAAACCGTGGAAGGAGCCTCGGTGTCCATCAACAGATGAAGGGATAAAGAAGATGTAATCTATGTATACAAAGGAATATTACTCAGAAAGGATGAATAGGGCAGCCCGGGTGGCTCAGCGGCTTAGCGCCACCTTCAGCCCAGGGCCTGACCCTGGAGACCGGGGATCGAGTCCCAGATCGAGTCCCAGATTGGGCTCCTGGTGAGGAGCCTGCTTCTCCCTCTGCTTGTGTCTCTGCCTCTCTTTCTCTCTGTGTCTCTCATGAATAAATAAGTAAAATCTTGAAAGAAAGAAGAAAGAAAGAAAGAAAGAAAGAAAGAAAGAAAGAAAGAAAGAAAGAAAGAAAGAAAGAAAGAAGAAAGAAAGAATCTCTACCATTTGCTTTGATGTGGATGGAACTGGAGGGTATTATGCTGAGTGAAATAAGTCAATTGGAGAAGGACTATTCTTCATTATAGTGAAACATTATATGGTTTCACTCATACTGGGAATATAAGAAATAGTGAAAGGGATTATAGGGGAAAGGAGGAGATCCAAGTGGGAAAAAATAGAGAGGGAGACAAACCACAAGAGACTCCTAACTCTGGGAAACAAAGCGTTGTGGAAGGGGAGGAGGGATGGGGTAACTGGGTGATGGGCACTGAGGGCACTTGATGGGATACTATATGTTGGCAAATAGAATTTAAATAAAAACAAATGTAAAAAAAAAAAGATAAGGGCAAGGGGCAGGGACACCGTGTGGTTGGCAGTGTGCGTGTGTGTTACAGGGGTTTCTTTTAAAATCCGGGTGTAGGGCAGCCCTGGTGGCTCAGCGGTTTAGCGCCACTTTCAGTCAAGGGTGTGATCCTGGAGTCCCGGGATCGAGTCCCACGTCGTGCTCCCTGCAGGGAGCCTTCTTCTCCCTCTGCCTGTGTCTCTGCCTCTCTCTCTCTGTGTGTATCTCATGAATAAATAAAGAAAATCTTTTTAAAAATAAAATAAATAAAAATAAAAATCCGGGTGTATATAGTTAGTTCTTCACCTCTGAACCAGAACCAGTCTGACATCTGTGGTCTCTAACCGGGAGGCCCAGGCCAGGCCGCTCCCCACCAGTCCTGGAAAGCCTTGCGCGACCCTCGGCCCGTCTCTGGGGACCAGCCGGCCACCCCGTGGGGGGGAGGACGCCCGGGTGTGCGCTGGCGGCCCGGAGCTGGGCGGGGACCCCTCGACCCGGGGTACACTCTGCTTCCCGCCGCCAGGGGGCGCCCAGCCCAGAGGCCCGCGGGCGGGGGAGGCTGCGCAGGGCGAAGGGAGGGACGATCCCTCCCCAAGGCTCAGTCCCGCCAGCACTGGGGGATCCCAGGGGAGGGCCGGGCCAGGGGCACAGAGTGGGGCCCCTGGGGTGGGCCTGGAAACGGACAGTGACTACGGGAGAAGGCTGGAGGCACGGACTGGCGCCCAGGAGGCGCGGGACCTCCGGGACAGCCCTAGTGAGTGCAAGTGCCTCCCTGGGGTCTGGGTAGCTGCCAGGCCCCTGGTGATGTGCCCTCACCGCGAGCTCGAACCCGGTACAGGACCCTGATTCCAGTGCCTGTGAGCTTCCGTTTAGGGAGCGGAGCGTGGGGCCCCTGCGCGTCCTGAGCACCACCTGGAGGGGGCCCGAAGTATCTGGGCTCCACGTCCCTTCCCGCCTCCCCAGGACTCTGCACAGGTGGCCTCAACTGCGATCTTAAATGGTTCCTACCGGACCCCTGCGCTGAGCCTCCAAGGAGGGGAGAGGAAAGATTCCCTGCCCCCCCCCCCCCCCCCCCCGGGACCTTTGTCCCAGCGCCAGAGAGTCAGAAAGTCTAGGGACGCTCCTGGCACTAACTGGGCGAGTGGAAATGCGCGCTGCGGCCCTGGATTCCTGGGAGGGTTTCTCCGCCTCTGCCAGCGCCAACGCAGGGGAGAGTGCAGCTTAGAGAGTGGGTGGAAACCCGAGAGCAAAAACTCTGTTCTTTCTAATGTCACGCCAGGCAGGGGTTCAGAGCTTGACCTCACTTCCAACCCAGACTCTACCCCTTATCAGCTGTGTGATCTTGGGCAAATTGCTTAATCTCTCTGAGCCTGGGTTTCCTGCTCTGTAAAGTGGAGAGTCAAAAACAAACAACTTCTGTCCTCCGGCTGGATATGTGGCAGCTGTTAGGCCCAGAGTTCTCATCCCCGACCGTCATCGCCAGATGTAATCACAAGGGAGGATGGGTGGCTTCCTAGAGCGGAGAGAAGTATGCAGGTGCTCCCGCGTGTACACTCTGAGGCCAGGAAGGGGAAGCGTCCAGCACAACACTGCTCTGTATCCATCCCTCCTGGAGCCAGAGATGGAGATACCCCAGCACACTGCTGCTGGAGCCCACCCTCCGGGATGCTCGCTGGAAAATTTTTCCTGCTGTGGATCACCTGCAGTAATAGGCAGTAACTGAGCACATGCTGGCACCCAAAGACATCATCTCAATCAATCCTCACAACATCTCTGGAAAACAAACAAGGGAACTGAGGCACTGAGAGGCCGAGTAACTCACACAAGGTCACACAGCCAAGTATATGACCAAGTCGGAACCCCAACTCCAATTCCAGAGCCTGAGCTCCTTCTTGAAATTTAGTGGTCTAAACACCTACCTCCCCTTCGGCTCAGCCCCAAAGCCTGGGGCCAACCAGCCAATTGGGAGTGAAGAGTATGATGAGTCCTGAGGCCTGGGCCCCTCTGTCCACCCTGGCATCTGGTGCCCAGAGAGGGTGGAAAGGGGGGCAGTCTTCCTCCAGGAACCTTCAGGAAGTGAAGACCAGACTGCACCTGTGGGAAGGGAAGGAGTGGGCTGGGCCAGAGGCTCTGGGCCCCTCCCGGTGGCACCCTCCAAATGACACACCTGTCACCAGGTGCTTTGCCCACCTCTCCCAGATCAGGGTGTGAGGAGGAGCCAGGCCCTGCCATCCTTCCTTTCTCCGCTGGAAAGCCCAGGTGCCAACCAAAGATGCTGGAGGAGCTGGTGTTTATTAAAGAATGAACATTCCCAGCCTCAGATGAGTCTTTATGTGGACAAGCCTCCCAGGCTCCTCCTCGCCCAGGCCTGTAGTGGTGGGGGGGGGCACATCTCTAGCCCCCAGTAGACATCAGCCAGAGTCAACAAGGGGTGTGGGCCATGCAGGTGGCCTGGTTCAGGCAGCGGCTCCCTGGGTCTCTTTGGGGGTGGCTGAGTGCTTGAAGAGGGAGTTGGAGGGCTTTGAGCTGGCGGGAGGGCTCTTTCGAGGCCTCCTGGGGACAGACTAGGGGTGGGGGGTGGTTGTGGCCTGGAGGGGAGAACAGATCTGTCCCAGCCGCGCTGGAGAAAGAGCCGGCGCCGCGGAGCCGGTCAGTTTCAACAGCAGATACCAGGGGGCAGTGCTGCGCAGTGAATGCGGCCGAGCCGCAGCTTGCAGCCGGGACCTGCGGGCGCCCTGGCACCCCTCCCCTCTCCCACCGCTGCAGAGTTGCTCCCGGGGCGCTCCTGACCCCAGCAATCCTCTCGCCCCATAACACGCTAAAGGGGGCGCACTCCTCTGCCTCCGTGCGCCGCAATCCGTGCGGCCAGCCCGGACGTCTGTGCTCCGGCCTCACAGCAGCCACCGGTGGGCTTTTGACACCCCCTTCCCCCCACCCCCCCAGCCTCGGCCCTCCGGAAGTGCCAGCTGGGGCGGCGGGGTGCACCGTCGGGTTTTGCAGGCAGTGGCGCGAGGGTGGGGTTACCTGGAAAAGCGGGTGGGGGGGGGACTTGCTCAGCCCGCGAAAATGCAGACGCGCCTTTGAAAGCGAAAGAAAGCGCGCGGGTTGGGTCGTCTGCATTCGACAGCCTTTGGGATTTACGTGGAGACCGGTCCCGGGGAGGGTGGGCTGTAAGGCGCAGGCCCACCCTCCGCCGGATTGGAGTGTCCCAGAGAGGCGGGGTGGGAGGCTTGACCTTTCGCGCCTGCACCCAGCCCCAGGCCCAGCCCCTGGAATCGGTGATGTGTTAGGGAAACGCCTTTCCTTCTGACCTAGAGGAGGTTGTGTCCGGCTTTAAAATCGGCAGCCGCAGTGGGCAGACCGGTGACACGCTCCGGGCATCCCCCCACCCCCCTGCCCAGACCCCCTGCCCAGACACCCCAGTCTACGAAGCCCACCCCCTGGCCCGCCGCAGAGGGAGAGGTCGAGCCCTCCGGGCTCTGAGGCCAAGTGTGAGCACAGGGAGCTCGGTGAAATTTAAACAGGACAGGATTCCCTTTGGGTACGGCCTGCTTTTACCAGAATTTTTGTTTTTGTTCCCCCCCCCCTTTTTTTTTCTAATAGCCGCTTTGCCAAAAAAAAAAAAATTAAAAAGCAGCTGCATGGCGGTGTTTTGAATGCTAGTGGCTGTTTGTTCTTTGAAGAATTCACACCTTAAAATTGCTTTCTATGAGCCCAGAGGAAGAACTTATAAACCACCGTTATGTAATTTGAAACCATCAATAGCCTCTCTTTAAGGCCGTCTTTATTGTGGGAAGTCAAGGTAATGATTTTGTCGCTAATTTCATCCCAATGTACAGCGTGGCTTTTATAGCCTTTCAAAGGTAAGTGAAAGGCGTCAATCTGGGACCTTTTTTGTAGCCGATTAACAGTTTAAACTGGTTTTCTAACCCTGTCACAACTATTGGGCCGATAAACAAGATTTCTGGGGAGGCATTAGCAAGTCTGTAAATAGATCATTTTTTAAAAACTCGGGCAGTTCTGCGCTCCTCTGGCAAAAATAAAGCCTAGGTCCACAGGGTGGTGTGTGTGTGTGTGTGTGTGTGTGTGTGTGTGTGTGCATTTCTCACCTCCCAAGAAGAGGTAGTTACCAAGGACTTCTCAAGAGCTGTTTGTGTCCTGGTTATTATTACAATGATGATTATTGTCATAATCTTAGGAGAAAGTGAACAACAAGCTGAGGACACAGTGATGGAAATCAATGGCTTGTAGGCACTGCACCGACTCTACCTTATGATAGGAAATGTCCTCCTTTTAATCATCGTCAAAGCCAGCCGCAGCTGCAAACCCTTTTGACATAGAACCATCCAAACAGAAAAATCCGATTTATTTCTGTGCAAGGGTTCTACAGAAAATGTTTTATGTGGACACTGCTAACACAACTTCCAGAGAAGGGAAGGGAAATGAAGGCAAACTACACACCAACCTGGGGTGATGGGGTGACCCAACCATCATCTTTTATCCCCTCTGTACCGCTGAAAAATAGTCACTAATTTTTAAATTGGAGCAAAAAGGCAAACTGGACCACTTGAGATCTTTTAAATTTGTTTTTAAATTAAATTTAGGCCCAGTCCTACTAGGAATGTACTCTAAATGCCGCCCGATTTCCTCCGATGGAACAGGAGCCTCTAAGCCCCGGCCGCAGTCGCGGACTGCCCGGCGGCCTGCCCTGCTCCCCGGGTCACCTGAGCGTTACCTTTGGGTGCAGGCGCGGCCTCTTTCTCCAAGGGGAGGGCGCAGCTGCCCCTCTGCAAAGCCGACGGGAAATTACAAGTAGGCGTGAAAGTGTCAAGAGGCCCAGCCCGGCGCCCACCCCCCCCTGCAAGGCACTGGGGGAGGCGACCCCCCCGGGCCTGGTGCGCCCCCGAGATGCCGCTCGGGAGCCGTGGGCGGGAAAGCTTGGACGGTTTTGTCCTCCCCGCCCCCTCCCCCGCGGGGTTCCGGGGGTTTAGGGCCCCGGCCCGGGAGGAAGGGGCGAGAAGGCGCTTCTGGGGGAAGCGCCCGGGGGATGCGGCCGCTGCGGAGCCCGTGCCAGGCCCCTGTCCCCGCGGCCCGAGGCGGGGCGGGACGCGGAGGTGAGGTCTCCGGGCGGGCGGGGACCCCAGCCCCGGGAGGGGCCTCTGCGCTCCCAGCCGTCGGCGCCCGGCTCCCCGGCCCCACGTGCGGGACCGCGCCTGGCCCCGGGGGGCGCCGCCGCCGGGACAGGGGCACGGCCCCGCGCCAGTGCCTTCGGAGCTCGGCCGCCGCCAGCGAGAGGCGCGGCTCGGGGCCCGTGTCGGACCCTCACCGGGTCCCCGAGCCCAGCCCGGGCGCCCCCCCACCCCCCGGGGCTCAGGGGCGCTCTGGTGGCCCTGTCTCCTCCCCGCCTGCAAATGCCACCTCCAGGAACACGCGCCGCCGCAGCAGCCCGGCGAGCCCCCCGGCCCGGGGCTGCCCCTGCAGCAGCTCGGCCTCGCGGGGTGCAGACCCGGGGCGGCGGCGGAGGCCGAGAGGGGCGCGCAGGGCGCGGCGGCCCCGCAGCTCCCACCTCCCCCAGGCGGCCGCGGGGGCCGGGGCCGGGGCCGGGCGTGCGGTGGGGACAGCGGCCGGGCGAGGGGGCCCAGCTCGGCCGCGGAGGGCCGCCCCGGGCTCGGTGGCGCCCTCCAGCAGAGCCCAGCCCGGGCCTCGGGGCTCCGGCCGCAGCTCGGGGCCCGCCCTGCCTCTCCCAGCCCCCGCCTGGCTCGGTCCTCCGCCTCCGGCCTTGCCTTTCCCTCGCGGGGTTTCCACCCCCTGCTCCTCTCCCGGGCTCCCCTCTCCTTGGCGGACTCCGTTCCTCCCCACCCCGTCCCCTGCCCCCTACTCTTCTGCAGTTTCATCGCAGAGAGTTCCAAACGAGCCCCATAAACCCAATAAACCAAAAAATGTAAGCACTGCCCAGATCCGAGTAGGCATCCCGTCGCTTCTAGAAGGCAAATTGACACCGGGTGGCTTTGGATCGGCTTCCTCAGAGAGGCCAGAAAGCTTTCAGAGATATTCTAAGTCAGGAGACAGCTGGCTGTTCTCTTGGCATCCTTGCAGCGGCTTGAGGACTTCTTTCTTCGTCCTCAGACATCCCCAGCCCAGGGACGTTAGCCCATTGCACAGGTGGAGGACGTCGAGCAGGGAGGTAACCTCAACTATTATCAACTTGATTTTTCTCATGTGGTGGATTTCAGCCCTTTGAATACTCTACCTCCTGTGTCCCCCTTCCTCTGACTTGGATTTCTTGACATTTTCTTGGATGGTTTAAGTAACAAGAGGAAGACAAGGCAAAGATAACCCCATGCCTTTCAGTAGAGTTAAATAAATAGCAGCCTGGAATTACAGCCACAGAACTACCACAAATGAAACTGTGTTTGTGAAAATCTGTAACCCTAGCTATGTAATTTGGAGCTCCTCATGAAAAAGGATATTGCACAGGTGAAAGTGATTTTACAATTGCTTCCATATTTTTAATATTTTTCTAAATTGTTGAGAGGACTTTTCTTGAATACGAGGATGAATGTTTCAGCCTGGGAAGTTCACTGCAGCCTTAGTCATCGGAGGAGGGCTACAGTTATCATAAATTGCCTTTAAAGTGTATATTAAAGTGACTGAAATTTGTTTCCCTCTTTTTTAAAAAAGAAAAATAATCTCCGAAGTTGAAAACGTTCTACCCTTACCAAATAGACTTTTCTGAAACTTTAAAATAATTCCCATGAACTTTTCCTTAGAGAAATTTCACATTAAAAGATTCTAGGACCCTTTTAAAAACAGGAGTTGAAACACAGCCTTTAAAACCACCAATTTCCCTGCCAGATTCTTTAAGCTGAGCATTGCCCTGGGTGCCTGGACCTTGCTTTTATTGAAGTAGATTTTCATGAGGGAAAATTTGCATTCTTGGAGAATTCTGCTTTATGGCAAGTCCTGAAGTGATGCAGGTGGAGGCATCCCACACTCAACACGGTCACAGGATTTTGGATGTGGGATCAGTGTAATGCCCAGCAGATATCCTAGATATGCTGACCAGTTGAGGGAGATGCAAAAACTCCTAGCCAGATATGCAAGATGAAGACACAATTCAAAAACGGTTCCTCATTTTGCATGGCGCACTCACATATTGAGGAAGGGGAGGCACTGCAATCGGAATTGCCCAAAGTGTACATGCGCCTTCATGTTTATTGCTAATTATCATCCCCTTTCCATAGCTCGTTTTGTTTGTTCAGCCCTGAGTACCTGGGGACTTACCCGAGATCTGTTTGCTTTGGTTTCTCCCCATATTGCAAATACCAACTTGAACTGAGCCTGCCTAATCCAAATTCTTATACTTTAATTTTGTTCGCTAGCCACTAAATCATCAAATTAAAGTTTTTCCGACATAATTTCAACTTTTCCCCCCTTACCTTTATAAAGTCTGTACTTCAAGCTAGTGCTTCTTATCATTCTCCCCATTTATTCTTTTGACCACTTGAGGTTTCTATGATGGTGATTTACATTACTGGTGAAATTTCCAAAGCACCTCAAAAATTAACTGAAACCTTTTATCACCCACTGGAATATCTTGTCACCAAGGAGCTCTTGTCAACCCAGAAAGGAGAGGGAGGAAAATGAGATAATCGTATATAGGTAACTGAAGGCAAAAACTGTTGTGTTCTTTTTTTTCCCAAGTGAATGTCTTTAAATTAGAAATATCAGATTAATCACTGTTATAATGATAGAAATTGCCACCCTCCACGGGGTAAGCAGGTCAGGATCTTTTTTTCTGCTAGCAGGACTGTAAAACACAGAGAGTGGCCATGCAAAACGTCAAAAAGTTGTGTGTGTAACCCTGACCACCTAGTTCCTATTACTAGTGATCTATCAGGCATCCATCCTTCTTTGTAAAAAAGTCTGATCTTAGAGGAAAGGAAAAAGTCAGAGGGATGCCCTTACAGCTGATATGAAATAATTCTCGTTGCAATACACAATACATGAAGGGAACTCCAGTATCACAAATTGGTATTTCCACGTCCTGTGTCAGCCCCAAGGACAGAGAATTTGGAATGGGAGGGGGAAATAGCAGTTATCAGAGAACGAAATGCTTGCCTAGAGAATTCTAAGCAAATCAATCACCAGTCCAGGCAGGAGGGTGTTGTGTGTGTGTGTGTGTGTGTGTGTGTTTTTAAATATCCACTTCCCATTTGTTTTACCCAATTCAAAAATTTTTCCCAAGAAGAAAATACGCTTGTAAAATGTCTCATTAACAGCAAAGATGAATTGGACCTCAACTTTTGAATGCCATGCAGCTTTAATGGAGATTGTAGAAGTTTGTGGAATGAAAGAATACTGCCAGCTTGTATTCGGACTATTTTCCATCTGTGTGGTAGAGTTTGAGCTGTGTGTTCTACAAAAGCTTCAGTTGGTTGAAGGGTGACTTTGGTCCTGAATTTTCATTTATGTTTGTCTCAAATATGAAAGGATGTTTATTTTCCAAAATTTCACGATTTAAATAATGTCTATTTAAATTATTATCTGACCTAAATTTTTATCTGATTTAAATTATGTGTTGAGTTGCACATTAGAGAGTCTTTACATTTAGTGTTATTTTACAAGGGAAAAAAAGAAAAAAATTGGAAGGTACTGATTTCTGTATCGAATGGATTACTAGCGTCCTACTTCAGGCATCCCCGATTAATACTTACAAAGTAAATGTTTTTCTCTTCAACAGATGTAGAGCTTTACCCATACAAAGTATGTCAGTGTGATCAGCAGTCATAAAATGAATAGAGGTGAGGATGGGATATGGGGGTAGGGGGATCTCAGCTGGTCGTGAAGCATGATGCAGTGTTTTTATGGAAAGCCTGTTTTGTCCAGCAGCTGGTGAAATTCAGAATGGTCCCCAAAGCCTATCCCTGAAGCCAGAGGTTCAGCCACAGTAACTCTGCTAGCCTCTGTACCCCCCCCACCCCCCCAACCCAGTAACATCCCAGCCCAGAGCACCTCCAAATGCAAGACTTTTATTACGGAATGGAAGCTGCTGGGAGGGGCTCAGTTCCAGGATCAACTGGTTTTTGCTTTAAAAAGAAGGTAGCAGTTCAGCCCCCTGTTTGTTTTTGCTGAGCACCTCGGTTTTGCCTCCGCATTTCTCCACCAGCAGGAGACCATTACCCCGGACAATGTTCTATTCCATTGTCGTTATGTCCTACGGAACTAAAACAATGCTCTGTTTGGCCTCCCAGGCGAGGGGGATTTGTTTTGCTCTTCCTTAAGCAGAGTTTCCGACTGAGTTTCTGACCCAGTCACTTGATATCCAGCAGGGATACCTGGCGACAAAGATTTTTTTTAAATCTGCTATCTTGTGTTTTGTAATTTCATTCTCTGAGAAATAGCCCAGAAACTCGATTCTCAATCAAGAAGAATCACACCGTGGTTAGGGGAAGAGGGTTTGCTCAAGCTGCATGAGCTCTATAATTTAAATCAGCTAGACAGGATTTATTTATAGTTGTCTTATTTTTTTTTATGTTTTATATTATTGAATAGCAAACCCTAACAGGTTTGTAATATTGTATTGTTGATTATCAAACTCTTAAAGGTTAGAAACCGCAGGGTCTCAGTTATTTTCCAATGGACCATGGTGTTTCCTTTCTGTTTACTCTTTTTTGAATACGTGAGTAAATTTTATATGCATACATAGAATTTTGTAAGCATAATATTATATCAAGATTCTAACATTCATGACAAATATTGATGAACAGCAACTCTTTGGAGCTATTTTGTCATACTTGAGATCTTCTATAAAACCAGAACAAGCCCAAAGAATTAAAAAAAAAAAAACTGATCTGTCATAAGCATCTGTCTTTTATATATATATATACACACACACACACACAGGCTGATATCCCTAAGTGTTTTCACTTGGAAAATGTTATGTAGCTTAACGTAGGTCTAGCGGCAGAAAAACTTGTTTGTCCCGGAGCTCAAGAGTCAGTAGGACACTTAGAACTGTATTTTGCCCTTGGACATGAGGCAAGCTGAATGTCAGGATCCCTCCAGTAGTTGCTATCACTTTACTGCTCAGGTTTAGCTACAGGTAACCTGGAAAGCACAAATGTAGCAGCTGCGTATAATAAAAAATGTAATTGACCACGACGGGCTACCTGAGGAGATTAAGCCTCTTGCTAATGAGGCCAAGGTCATATGCTGATTTGCTTGAGATGGTAATTAATAGTCCCTGTCTCTGGCAGTCCCAGTAGCTGGATCTGGGCAAACCTACCTTCACTTGGCTAGTAGAGAAACAGTCCACAGCCCAGGTGTTCTTGGAGAACAAGAGAGCCATTGTAGGAGATGAGATGGAAAAGCATGCAAGAGTTAGGGCTCCGGAGGCAGGCAGACCTGTATTTGAATTTTGGACTCCCCCATTTGCTCTCTTGGTGACTCTGAGCAACTTACTAACCGCTCTGAGCTTCTGTTGCCTTAGCTCTAAAACTAGAGGAAATAAAAGTAATAGTGCCTATTATTTGTTAGGAAGCTTAAAATGACAAGATGCATGTAAAGCATTCAGTACTCGGCATAAGTGATCATAACTAAGGATGAGCACTGCCCATCTAAGATCCGACCCTATAGTTCTTTCAATCTTGCCCCCATCACTGGAAGAATGTCCACTCTGGATATTGCAGTCGTATGCTTTACTCCTAGATCACAGGAGGCTTGTTGTCATGGACAAGTGAAACTTCATTTATTTTGCCTTTCAAACATCAGGGTGTTTGGCTTACAAGAGCAAAATTGTGCCCTAGCATGCTCTGTCATGGGTTCTGATTCATTACACGCTTTCTTGCTTACCCTGTTGGGCACCATGTGGACTGCTCTTCTCCTTAGATCCAATTCCTACATCCCTTATCCTGTGTTGCCTGTAGCTTTAGAAGCCTCCCTGTCACAGGGGCCGCCTTCCCTTCATCACTGTTTCTTTGACTGAAGCTTGAGCCCTGTGACCTCACCACATTGGTCACAAGTTCAGGGAAGAGATCTCTGCTCTTGAGAACTTAGTCTAGTTATGGGTACAAATGTGCATGAAAAGAATACCAGCAGTAGAAAGCAAGGCAAGGAATGGGATGAAAATGTGGTCAGGATGGGAAGTGCTATGGCATCTCCCACTCTGAACCTCACTTTGCTTATCTGAAAAGTCAGAGCGAACCCTCCACAGCCAGCGGCTCTCCTAGGACTTCAGTGAAAAACAGATGAGGTGGTCTGTATGGAAGCTTCCTGTCAACTGCAAATCAACTATACAGAAAACAAAGTGAGAGGCATTATGAAATCATAAGCTGCAGGAAAAGAACAGAATTATCACTAACCCGTAAAAGGTGAGTAGAGGGGCGCCTGGGTGGTGGCTCAGTTGGTTAAGCATCTGCCTTCAGCTCAGGTCATGATCCTGCGGTCTTAGGATGGAGGTTCACATAGAGTTCCCTGCTCTGCAGGGTGCCTGCATTTCCCTCTGCCTCTGCCTGCTGTTCCCTCTGCTTGTGCTCTCTCTCAAATAAATAAATAAAATCTTAAAAACAAAACAAAACAAAACAAAATGGGTGAGTAGAAATGACAAATGCCACATTCAAAGGCCTGAAGTCTGGTTCCATCTGAGGTGGGGGAGGAGGGAGTGCAGTGGGAATGGGTATACAAAGGGTCTATGATTATGATTATGTTGGCATGCTCTGTCTTATGTTGAGGGATAGTCATCTCATTTTAAAATTTGGTTAAGCGTGCACATGCACACACACACAAACAACTTCAGTTATTGGTCTTAAAAGTTTCATTTCACAGATGAAGGGCGCCTGGGTGGCTCAGTCGGTTAGTGTACAGTTCTTGAACTCAGCTCAGGTCAAGTTCTCAGGGTCTTGGGATCTAGCCCTGCCTCAGGCTTCCAGGCTCAGCTCAGTGAAGCATCTGCTTGAGGTTCTCTCTCTCTCTCTCTCTCTCTCTCTCTCTCTCCCTCCCTCTCCGTCTCCCTCTGCCCCTCTCTTGCCTCCCCCCTCCTTGCATGCATTTTCTCACTCTCTCTATCATAAATAAAAATAAATAAATAAATAAATATTTTTTAAAAGTTTCATTTCACAGATGAGAAAACTGAGGCCAAAGAAGGAAATGCTCCTAGAATCAAACAGCCTCTTAGCAGCCAAACTAGTGCTATATCTGAATTGTCTACCCCCTCCCAACCATCCATCTGTATTTTCTCTATCCTCCATAAATTTTAGCATCATTCTTGAGTCCTCTCCCTCTCTCACCCCCATGCTCAATCCAACAGCAGGTCCTGCCAGCTGTGTCCTGAGTCCCCCCACTTCCTATTGCCCTTGCCCGTGTACCCATTCCTCAGCAGCTCTCCACCACCAGTGGTGGGGCAGGGCTGGGTAGAACCTACATGGCTGTGGTCCCGGGTTCCTGGTGGGGTGCTGAGAGAACACTGCGTTTATTCACATGGAAAACAGAAGTGACCACTGCACCCATTATGCATACTTCACAAGGCTCTTATGTGGATAAACGTGAAGGTACTTGGAGAGCATGAAGTGTTCTCTGTACCTGCACATGTAGAGAGGGAGGTGGATATTCATGCTTCTGCAATTATCATTATATATATAACAGGCATATTCACTCCTCTTGTGTCCCTCAGGGTTGTCTCTGAATCTCTAATGGAACGTCTCACTTTCTGGGGTGCGACAGATCATCATTGGGCCTGCCTTATCCTCCTTGCTAAGTGGAAATCTCTCCATGGTAGGACCACAGTCTGAGTCACCCTCACATATCCTCAGAGTGTGGGTGGGCAGGGACAGAGCATGTGCTCTGCTGCATAGGTGTTGAATGAACCTTTATACAAAAGAAGCCAGTGCAGTTGCTGCTGTTGTGCCCATTGCACCTGGGTGCCTTTCCTCCTAGCTCCATGGATGGAAGGCACCCTCTCCCCTTGGACGCCCATCCTTCAATGCCTGGCTGAGTCCTACATCTGCAGAGAAACCGTGCTCCACACCAGCTCTCCTCACTCAGCCCTTCTTTCTTCTGAACTCTTTCCCAGATTATAGCCTAGACCACAAAGCTCAGACCTCAGCGATGTCTTGACTCATTCAACACTTTAATGGAAGGTTGGAAGTGCCCTGGGCAGGGGGCCACCATGTCTGGGCGTCTCCTCCTACAACACAGGAGGCTCTTAGCTCTCTGGGGCGGTACCAACACATTACCTGGCAGGTTGATGCTTGGTAAATACTTGCCAGTGAACAAATGAAGAACCTCCTCAGTGGGGTCCCTGCTTGCCCTCTTACACTCCTACGAGTCATTCTTTACACCACTAACGAGGTCTTTTGAAAGCATAAGTCAGAACACAAACCTTCATATGGCTTCCCATTGCTCTTAGAGAAGAATACGAAATTCCTTCCCACATACCTATGAAGCTTTCTATGACTTGGCTGTTTCCCTCTTTCCAAACGCCTCTCCTGATCTCTCCCTGACTCAACCAGGCTGGCCTTCCTTCTGCTCTTCGAATACACTACATATTTCTGCCCTGGGACCTTTGCACTTATCTTTCCTCTGCCTGGGAAACTCTTGCCCTGGTTCTGTGTGTGCTTGGCCAAAATAACCCCAATAACACCCCCTATTACTATTGCCCGAATAAGGTGATCTCATTGCCTAATGAGTTTTCACATTCCTTGACTGTTGCCACCTTCTCCCCCTAAGTGTTGGGAGCTTATGGTCTAACCAGCAATGCCTCTGTGTGCCTTTTCCACTGCTGTGTCTCCAGCCACTTAACAAAACATCTGGCGACGAATGGGTGCTCAAAGTTAAAGAATGAGGGGAAAAAAATTGTATCACACTGTGATGGACTAAACTGGATCCCAATCCCCTGCCCAAATTCATATCTTGAAGTCCTAACGCCCAAATGTGACGGTATTTGGAAATGGGGCTGTTAGGGAGGTAATTCAGATGAAATTAAGTAATGAGGGTGGGGCCCCAGTCTGACAGGATTGGTGTCCTTATAAGAAGAGTAAGAGACATAAGAGCATTCTTTCTCTTCCTCAAAAGCACAGATGGAAGGCCCTATGAGGACATAGGGCAAAGTGGCTGTCTACAAGAGAGGTCTCACCAGAAGCCAACCTTAACAGCAACTTGGTCTCAGACTTCTAGCCTCCAGCACTGTGAGAGAATAAATTTCTACTGTCTGAGTACCCCACGAGTCTGAGGTATTTTGTTATGGTGGCCCTTGCAAACTAGTGCACACACCATCACTAATTAGCTGGCCAGCCTTGGACAATTCCTTGGGCCTTAGTTTCCTCATCTATGAAATTAGGCCAGGAATAGTCCCTGTTTCATAGAGTTCTGGTCTAGATTAAAGCAATTCATCTATGCAAAGTTCTTAGGATACTCTATTAGGGTCAGCGATCTGTATTAATAGAGATCTGTATTAATTGACTGAGTTCAGTCAATTTAGTAACAGCAATAATGCCGAATCTTAGAACTCCCAAGTAGGATATGAAAATAAAATGTCACCTGGAGAAAGAGATGGCTTGGAAGACCCTAGACAAACACAAGTGTAAAGTGACAGAGGAGGAAGAGGAGATACTCTGGGAAGACAGGCTGGGAGGAGGGGCTGCGTGATGTGTTCAGGGGGACACACAGGGTAGTCTAGCTTGGGCAGAGTCTGGACAGGAGAGAGCCCCTTTTTTTGTTGTTGAGAGAGAGAGACAGAGAAAGAAAAACAGAGAGAGCATGGGGAGGGGCAGAGGGAGAGCGAGAATCTTGAACAGACTCCCCGCTGAGTACAGAGCCCACCGCAGGGCTGGAGCTCAGGACCCTGAGATCATGACCTGAGTAGAAATCAAGAGTCAGGCGCTTAACCACCTGAGCCACCCAGGTGCTCCAGAGCCCATTTTTATTTGCACGAACACCAGTATTTTCAAGTGAGGGAGAAGTCAGCAGACATTCTGAGCATGTTTCTCATGGCTGCTGATTCCATTGCCTTTACCAGCAGCCGTCACTTCTGGCCCCCCAGGCACCGAGCTCCTTCCCCGTCTGAGGGACCGTCCTGGGCCACAGTGTGCCTCTCTCCATTTTTTAGCCCCTGTGTTATATCATCCCAAGTCTGCCGTTCTGACCCTCCCTCCCTCCCTCCCTGTCAAGTAAATTGTTCTGTGCAGACAGCCAGAATCATTTTTTGTTTGCTTTTATTGTTTTCAATTCTCCTTTTCCACAAAACTGAAGCAAGTTGGGGTCTGAGTCTTCAGGTCATTCATTGCCTTCATCTTTCTTCTTTGCTCTTCTCCTAGAGCTAATGAACTGGCCTTTGAATCCATGGACATATCCCTGTGTTCTCCTGCTGCTCCCTCTCTGGCAATGGAAACACCAGTCTCCAGTCTCTGCCACAGACTCTCTGGGTGCAGGACAGTGAACGCAGGCCTTGGAGCAGAGAAGGTGGGCTGGTCTCCTGACTCTGTTTCTGCTTCCTAGAGCCTTGTCACTCTGGCCTCTGTGAACCTCACCTTTAAAATAGCACAGGTCATGGGCAGCCCAGGTGGCTCAGTGGTTTAGTGCCACCTTCATTCAGCCCAGGGCATGTTCCTGGAGTCCCGGGATGGAGTCCCACGTGGGGCTCCCTGCATGGAGCCTGCTTCTCCCTCTGCCTGTGTCTCTGCCTCTTTCTCTCTGTGTCTCTCATGAATAAATAAATTTTAAAAATCTTTTAAAAATAGCACAGGTCATGGAGTAGATTTATGCAAAGCTCTTGCCAACCCATAATGTGTTCAGTGGGTGTGGTTGTTCTCACAGCTTTCACCTCCTGACTCTTCGGTTTTCTTACCTTCTCTGGCGTCATGGTGCCTGGATCTCCAAATTAAGGAGAAAGAAGGTATGAGGCTCAGTTGGTTTCAGGGCACTTTTCCTCATTGGGGGTGCCCTTGATGTGACTCAGGGTTTTAACAACTCCGTTGATGGCACAAACCCTGATGGGCAGTTTTGTGAGATGTTTTTCAGGAATACCAAGCAGTGAGAACCTGAGACTGACCCTGGGGCTCTCCAGTTTTGTTAGTTCCTCAGAGAATTGGCAGCCTGCCCTCCTAGCTTCCCGGGCAGCCCAATTTAGCAGACGAGTTTAGAGCACCCATTCCCTACAGTGTCATCTTAGATTCAGATGCCTCCCAGACCAGACAGGTGATGTGAATGAAAACACCAACTTGGTTGGGAGATGGGGAGCATGGGCCCCTTCCAGTAGGGCAGACACTTCTTATCTTCAGCTCATTACTGATTGAAAAAAATGTGTCCAGTGCCAGCAGCCAGGTCATCTAATTTTTCAAGAGAGACTTGGGGTCCAAATGCTTAGATAAAATCCCTTTATTTTTAAAACATTGAAAATTGGGACCCCTGGATGGCTCAGCAGTTGAGTGTCTGCCTTTGGCTCAGGGCGTGATCCTGGAGTTCCAGGATCGAGTCCCTTATCAGGCTCTTTGCGTGGAGCCTGCTTCTCCCTCTGCCTATGTCTCTGCCTCTCTCTCTGTCATGAATAAATAAATAAAATCTTTTAAAAAAATTAAAACGTTGAAAATTAACTCAAATTGAAAAAAACAAAATACAATGTGGACCAAACAAAACATGAAACCACAGACTGGATTTGGCTCAGGTTTTTCAGCCTCTGCCAATATACCACACTGGTATATTGGTAGATGCTCAGCAATGACTTCTCTGTGAGTCACTTATGTTTTCTTTAGGGCCTCATCTAAATACCCAACAGCAATCACATAATTTGGACAGTCTGATGACTGCCATAAGCAAGTAATCTCTACCTAAGGACCCACCTCCCCTAGCTTATCACATGTGGCCCCAGAATCTGAAAGTGTTAGAGCTGGGATCACCAGTGCCTGTTGGATCACAGATTCTGTCCTGCTCTTTGCTCAGCAAAAAAAGAAAGTCAAGGTCAGATGGAATAGGCTCTTGCCTGGGGCTGCTCAGTTTCTCAGTGACCCAGCTGGAGCAATAGTACAGTGTCCCAACTCCTGGTCCTATTTTCTTCCTCTTTTTCTAGAGTTTCTATTTCTAGCTATATGATGATGCTCTTTGCTTCAAACCCAACTACATTCTCCCGAGAAGCAGCATTTCTCTGACCCCCCCCCACCCGCCCCAGGATTTTAAGCCATTAAATAATGAAAGGTGGGTTGCTTGAGCAGCCACCACTGTGGTCTGCTGTGTAAGGCTGAGGATCCGGACCAGTGGAATGCAGAACTTTTACATGGCAAGCCAAAATGCTCTAATGTGCACTTTCATCTGATTGGGTCTTTTTTTTTTATTCTAGAAAAACATGTAGAAAAACATTGTTTACCTGTAGAAACAGGTAAAACAATCTCCCCAGATTAAGAATGCAGTAGGAGGGGCACTAGCTGCGACTCTTGATCTCAGGGTTGTGAGTTTGAGCCCCACATTGGGTATAGAGATTCCTTAAAAATAAAATCTTAAAAAAAAAAAAAAAAAAAAAGGAAGAGTGCAGTAGGAGAAGGTGCTGTCCAGTCTTGAAACTGAATACTTTGAAGTGTTTGTATACTGGGCAGCAGCACCAGATAGTTGAGGCTCTGGTAGATGCAGGGTACCAGGAGGGTGTCCCCTCCCTTCACCTCTTTATGAGACCCTTCCGTAGAGATGGTGGACAGAGCTTGGGCAGCCCAGGATGCAGGACCCTCTTCCTTCCATCTCTCTAGGGTTCAGACAAACCCCACAGAGAAAGAACTTTAAGGGGAGGGAGCCAGAGTCAGCCACAGGAACCCAGGCTGTTTGCAGAAAGATCCTTTGTGGTGTCTGCACTTTGGTCTTCTGCTGGTGCTGTTGAGGTGGGTGCATCACGCTGCCAAAACAGCTTCTGAGGATATCAGATGCCACCACCAAACTTCGATATTTCATCCTTCACAAAAGCTATACTGTTCTGGGTATTCATCTTCGTGAATGTTGTATCTTAATTTTATTAGCTTTATCAGATAATCCAAACAGACTGCAGAGGCTCAATTTTCCCTTCCAGGAGTCATGCTGGTTTAATTAGTTAATGTTTGTAAAGCACTTTTGAAGAGGGAAAAGTGCTGTGGCCATCCTAGGTGGTAGTATGAGGAGTTCCTCAACCCACCTTCTGACCTTTCACCAGCGTCAATGTCGACCCTTCTACATCTTTGGGTGCATGTTGGTTCTGACTCCTGCTTCATTTCACAGACAGTGTCTCTGCCTCTCTGCCTTCCTTTCGGGTCACGTTGGGTTTCCATGCCAGTGAGAGCCATCTGGAGCCCTTGACCACAGTTCCTCTGATTCTGTTGTAGCTGAGAGTCTTGACAAACTCTGAGAAGGCATGTCTCTCACAAACAGCTAATAGGCTTTCTTATTTCCTTTCCTTCTTTTGCAAATGCTAAAGAGCACCCACCAGGTACTAGGCATCCCCTTCCTCTTGGTCCCCTTGATTTGCCTGGACTAATGGATTGTGCTGAGTGACCTTGATTGGGTCATTTCGTCTTTCCGAGTTCTTTGATCCCTCTACCTGCTTTGCAAGGGATCCAACCCAAGACATCTGGGAATAAGAATATGCCCGTGTTCAGTTCTGTATTCCTGGGTTAAATACCTCACCTCGGCCACCTTTCAACAGTGAATAAAGGGAAGTCTTCGTTATTTGCAGTGCTTCCACATGGGTATAGTTTTTGCCTTTCAAAATTACAGTGGCTTCTCCCTTATTATACACGTGATTTTTCTGAGTCTATTTTATGTTAAAATGTTTCTCAAGGTTTTATGTGCGTCTCTGCCTTCTTAAACAAACAAAAAAAAATGCAATTTAATCTTTGAGGGTCATTTCCTTGAATATCCATTTCACTTTGCATTCTATGGCTTTCATGCCCTCAAGAGCACTTGAGATTGTAGGTATTTGTGTCCAAGCAAAGTCACCCCAGATTGTGATATTGTTTAACTTACTTGGTTTGTTTGCTCTCTCTCTCCTCCCCCCCCAAGGCTCCTGTCTCAAGCGGTGCTTTATGTTCCCATTTGATGCCTCTAAATCTGTTGTGAGCTAGGAAATGGGAAAGTTAGGCTTGTTAGAATTAGATCTAAAATAGGCGTCAGTAGGCTTTGACTGAGGGACTGAGAAGATCTCTGATGAGAATTTACAGACCCAGTGGTACTTCATCTCAAGTGGTCAATGGCCTTGTTTTTGCACCTTTTCAGTTGCGGCTCCTTCTGGACAGGGTGAGGTTTAAAGATAAGTGACTTCTGGGCAAATGTCTCTGCACATTGAAACAAAAAACACTTCTGGTTGTGGCAAGGTGTTTCTAAAGACCTGCACAGAGTAGGTGTCATCTGCTTGCTGAATAAATGGCTCCAGCAGCTTTGCAGGCAAAAAGGAACTTTAGAAAATTATGGGTTTAAGGATGCTTTGAAACCCAAATGTACTCCTCTTAGAAAGATACAAATGTATAAGCCAGTTTTCCTGGAAAGCCTCAAAGTTCTCTGTGACCCAGAAAATGTAATAAAATCAATCTTTCTTTTCCTTCTCTCAGAATGCTTCACCTGGAGAATTTCAGAGCTAAACAACCACCTATAGACATTCTCTCACCACCCTAAGTGTTCATGTGCCTCTGATTTCCTAAAAGTAACAGCAGAACATGTTCGTTTGCATCTTTGTTTTTGAAAAAGAGAATGAAATCCAGGGCTCCGTACCCACATCCCAGTGAGGCAGCTCCATTTGATTTTCCAAAAGTGATGAGGATCTTGGCAAAGACCACCTTTGAGCCATTTCCAGCTCTAACACTTTTTGTTTTCTGTGGTGGTAAGAGTGACATGCCATGTGGGGGCACCTGGGTGGCTCAGATGGTTAAGCATCCCACTCTTGATTTCAGTTCAGGTCATGATCTCAGGGTCTTGAGACTGAGCTCCATGACAGCTCTGTGCTCAGCAAGGAGTCTGCTTAAGATTCTCTCCCTCTGCCCCTTCCCACTCTCTCTCGCTCTCTCAGAGATAAATAAATAAATAAATAAATAAATAAATAAATAAATAACATCTTTTTAAAAAGAGTGATGTTATGTCTTTTATTTGTGCAGCCTCCCCCCCTCCCTTGTAGAGAAGGAACAAAAATAGACGGATGAGCTATTCTATAGAATTTGTTTATTTCATAGGAGGCACTATATAGTTCCTTAGTCAAGATCATGAAGTTGGATATGGGATGATCCTGGGTTTGAATCCAGATCGTATCACTCCCTAGTTGTGATGGACAAGTTGCTTTAGCCTCTCTGATTCTCAGTTTCTCATCTGTCAAATGAGTGTTTCCATTACTTAGTGCTTCATAGCAAATGCACCCAAAGCTTAGTAGTCTAGGGGTGCATGACTGGCTTATTTGCTAGAGCATGCGACTCTTGATCTCAGGGTTGTGAGTTCAGCTCCACGTTGCGTGTGGAGCCTACTCAGGATGAAAGAAAAGGAAAGAAAACAAAACAAAGGAAAAAACCAGCATATATATTTTTTCAAGATTCTGTCATTTGAACAGGGTTGACAATGGATGGCTCATCTCTGCCTTACATGATATTGTCATGATCCCTTGTAAGGTTGCATTCAGCTGGAAGTTCAGCTAGGCTGGAACATCTAAGATGGCCTCACTCACCTGACTGGAAGTTGGTGCAGTTAGCTGGGGCATCACAATTTTCTCTATGGCCTCCCTTCCTCTAACAGGCTAGACTCATTTCCATACAACGTGGCAGCTGGGTTCCAAGAGTGCAAGAACAGAAGCTACCAGGGCTCTTTAAGACCTAGCCCCAGAACTGGCCTAGTGTCACTTCCATGTCATTGTATTGATCAAAGCATGTCACAAAGCCAGTCAAATTCAGCAAAGGAGAAATAGACTGCACCTCTTGAAGGGAGAAATGGCAAACAACTTATGGCCATTTGTAATCAACACAATGGGTACATGTAGGGTTGTTATGAAAAAAAATGAGCTAATAGCAGTCAGTAAGTCTTTAATAAATAGTGGTTGCTTATTTCTATTACATAGCATTGAATCAAAATAATGCTAGATCAATCTATTGTAGATTGTAGTAGATGCTTTGCCATCTACGATCTGGACCTTTCAGTTACTCTGGCTGGCTCTAAGTTCCTTCTTGTGGTTCTAACATTGTGCTAGCCTCATGGAAGGTGCTGGAAGAAAGATAGTAATATTAATATTTATTGAGTGTTCATTATGTATCAGGCACCATTCCAAGTGCTTTACTTCAGTTACATAATAACGTAATGTGGATAAAGGGTTAACGTTATTTTGCAGATAGGCTACTGAGTCACAGAGAAGCAAAGTAACGAGCCTAACACCACACACCTAGTAAGTGGTAGAGATAGGAACTTATAAATACTAATCAGACAGCCTGGCTTGCCCCAGAATCCTGTTTGTTAACAAGTTCCCTTCCTACTAAATAATTTTATGTTGATTCTATGTATAAAATATATATAAAGGAACTGAAGAAACTTAGTTTCATGGCACAAAATGAAAAGTTGAGAAGTAGAATCCAATGAGATTGTGCGCTTGAAACGTAGTCAGGGTAATTCAGAACTTAGGTCTCTACACATTGGTTAATACTCTAGTTAAAATGGGGAAGAAGAGGGCAGCCTGGGTGGCCCAGCAGTTTAGGGCCACCTTTAGCCTAGGACCTGATCCTGGGACCCGGGATCGAGTCCCACGTCAGGCTCCCCACCCCACCCAGAGCCTGCTTTTCCCTCTGCCTGTGTCTCTGCCTCTCTCTCTCTCTCTCTCTCTGTCTCTCATGAATAATAATAATAATAAAATCTTGAAAAAAACATGGGGAAGAAGAAGCACCTGGGTGGCTCTGTAGTTGACCTTTGGCTCAGGTCGTTATCCCGAGGTCCTGGGATCAAGTCCTGCATCAGACTCCCTGTGGGGAGCCTGCTTCTCCCTCTGCCTGTCTCTTCTTCTCCCTGTGTGTCTCTCATGAATAAATAAAAATAAAATCTTTAAAAAATTAAATGGGGAAGAAATATCTAGATGTATGGATACATTTTCTGTTTTGCATATTCAGTATTAGTTCTTTTTTTCCCATTTTTATGTTTTTATTTAAATTCCATTTAGTTAACATACTGTGTAATACTAGTTTCACATGTATAATATAATGATTCAACATTATACATACAACACCCAGTGCTCATCACAATAAGTGTACTCCTTAATCCCCATCACCTGTTTTACCCATCCCCCTGCCCACCTCCTCTCTGGTACCCATCAGTTTGTTCTCTATAGTCAAGAGTCTGTTTCTTGGTTTGTCTCTTTCTCTTTGCTGATTTGTTTCTTAAATTCCACATATGAGTGAGATCATATCGTATTTGTCTTTCTCTGACTTATTTCAATTAGCATTACAGTCTCTAACTCGGTTCACATTGTTGCAAATGGCGAGATTTCATTCTTTTTGACGACTGAGTAATATTTCATTGTGCATATATACACCACATCTTCTTTATCCACTCATCAGTCCACAGACACTTAGGCTGTTTCCGTGGTTTGACTCTTGTAGATAATGCTGCTATAAACATCGGGGTACATATATCCCGACTTAGCATTTTTGTATTCTTTGGGTAAATAGCTAGTAGTGCAATTGCTGGATCATAGGGTAGTTCTGTTTTCAACTTTTTGAGGAGCCTCCATCCCATTTTCCAGAGTGGCTGCACCAGATTTCAGCATCAATCCTTCATTCGTCTGCTTCTCTAATGCCTTGACCTCCTCCTATGAAATGGGGATAGTGGAGATTAGATAACATTGAATTCATCACCACATGCAACTTTGGTTGAGATGACAGTATCTGTATAAATGCTAGATATTGTTTTTCATTCGCCATTATTATCAGGTGCCCTGATTCATTGTCGCAGACTTAATTTCTGGTTGTATCATCTCCTCTGACGCATTTCTTTTTAAAATGATGTCTCAGACATTAAGTTATGCTATCCCCAAACCACTCATAATCTAAGATCTCAGATTTTCTGCCAGCGTGTTTTCCCCTCCCACATCTTTCTGAAATAAAAAATGAAGACGGAGAAGGAAAGTGCTGTGTACTATCTCTGATCCTACTTTCTGATGCGGTGACAGGGCGGAGGCTGGGCATGTGAAAAGCACCCTGAAGGCTCTGATTGTGATTTAGTTCATTTATATGGCATCATTTCACCCAATCCCAGAGAGCTTTCATCTTTTTCAGGTTCTGGGAAGACTGGGTGCTGGTGGGAGTGTAGCTTTAAGTCAGGAGACCAGGATTGTCACACGGATGCCCCCACTAACTAGTTGTCTAATCCTTAACAAGTTGCTTTGTCTTTCCAGGCTCATTTTCCTCATCTGTCAAGTCAAATGAAGGTTATGGAATAGATGATCTCTAAAAAATCCTTCCAGCTCTACAGCTCTATTCTGGGTCTGTCTGCACCTGCAGACAGTGATGTGGGGGTAGGAAGGGCACTGAGGAGGGAGGTAAATTTAGTCATGAGAATAAACCACTTTTACCTGGAGCAGCCCTCTGTCCTCATGCGTTGTGTAGTGCAGGCTTGTCTCAGATTGTCCAAATAATTGATTGAGTTCTCTCCTTTCTTTGCCAGTGGACACACAGCTTTAGTTTCTGGGAGCAGCAGCTGCTTCTCTGAAATTTTCATCCCAGGGCTTCCGTCCTCCACTGTGTCCTCTCAGAAACCTGTCATGGTTTTTCTGGATGGATGCCCACAGAATTTTAATCCAGTCACACACACACACACACACACACACACACACACACACACACACAGAAAGTACTATGCATAACAAAAAGCAAAACCAGGTTATGGGTTGAATGTTTCTTTATTGAATTCAGTTACTTCAAGGGCTCAGAACAGAGAGAGGCATGGGTCAGCAGCACTGCTTGTGCTGCCAACCCCAAGCCATGAGCAGTTAGGGCCTATGAGTTCTCTTCGTTAAAGGATTTGCATGTGGCGCTGTAGAGAAGAGGCCTATCTGCTTTAGCTCCCATCCTGGATCCAGCCCCAGGTCCTGATACCTCTAGATTCTTGGTCAATGGCAGCTTAATGAAACCAGGTGTCTTCATATAATATCCCAATTTCTTCCCTTCTCCAACAAACCTTTGCATTTCCAGTGGGGGCAGGGGGTGGGGGGATAGGTCCCTACTCTCAAGAAACTTAGCAGAGTCCCCCAACTTTACTCAACTTTAAAAGGTACAGTTTAAAAAGGTACAGTTCTCCCACTGTAACTTGTGCAAAGATCCCCTGGGAGGCAGCTAGACTCCTGGACCCTGCTCTCAGACATTCATTTAGTAGGTTTGGATCCAGGAAATTATTTTATTCACTCCAGGGCAGCTTGAGGTAGGAGGGTGATAGACTCCTAAGAAGTGCTCATGGCTAGAAATAAATAGCATTATCGCAAACAAGAAGTCCATGTTTCCATTTGCATTTCATGTTGTTTCGATAAAATCTACAAAAGGTGATGCCTGATAATCAGGATTCCGGGCATTAACATTAAGGTCATTCCTCTGTATTTTGGATACAGATTCTGAAAACTCAAAGCAGGAAAAAAAAAGGCAAAGCCCTTGTAGAGTAGCTAAAGAAGAGTATAAATATCTCTGAGTTCGAATTCCGCACTTCCCAACTGTATGAGTCTGGCAAGTTATCCAACTTCTCTGAATCTCTGTTTTTATTTATTTATTTACTTATTTATTTCTTTCTTTATTTATTTTCATCTATAAAACTGGAAGATTGCTAACCTTGCTGATAGAGAGGTGAAGAAAATTAGTTCATGCACCGGTAAGTGCTCAAATAAATAGTTCCTACTACAAAAGATGCCACTACTATTACCTGCAGGGAGTGGATGCAAGTGTCTCCGAGGCCCAACTTCAAATGGGTATTTGGGATTTGGCCAGAGTTTGGTGTGTCCTCTAGGGCCGGATATACGCCAGCCCCGGACCTCCCTGGGCTACCACTGCCCACCCAGCTAGGCTTTTCTGAGGGCTGCAGTTCACTCCCTGGCCGGTTCTCCTCCTTCACCCAAAAGAAGAGGTGGTAGGTTGGGTAATTTTATTTTAAAAGACTCCTAACTCTGGGAAACGAACTAGGGGTGGTGGAAGGGGAGGAGGGTGTGGGGTGGGGGTGAATGGGTGGCCGGCACTGAGGGGGGCACTTGACGGGATGAGCACTGGGTGTTATTCTGTATGTTGGCAAATTGAATACCAATAAAAAATAAATTTATTATTATTATTTAAAAAAAAAAAGACTCTTCTGGGCCTTGGACCAGCCCTGCAGGTAGCAGCGTGGATTCCTTGGATTCCGAGGGCCTCAGTAGCCTTTGTGGAAAGGAGGCGGCGGCCCAGCCGGTGCGATGTGGGACCCGGAGCCACCCTCCGGTGGCCACACACTGGGGCCAAGGCCCGGGCCCGGGACTCTCCGCGGCCAGCAGGTCGGGCCCAGCGGTCGGAGGGCAGGACCTCGCCCCACGCCCGGCCAGGTGGCAGGGAAGGGCCGTGGGCCGGGGCTTGGGAGCCCATCGTCTCCCCGCCCGAGGGGGCCCAGGAATTGGCTCCGGCCCAGCTGGACAGGGAAATACATGAGGGCCCCATTACCGCCCGGATCCCCCTGGAGAGGACCCAAATCCCGGGGACCTGCCCTGGCGGCGCGGTCACGGGCACCGCTCCACCCGCGTGGAGCCCTCGGGGCGCCAACCTGGGCGCTGGCGCGTGGCGGGAGGTAGCCGGCGAGTTTGCTGGACTTTGTCTCCATCCCGCTGAGCATCTCCAGGCCCGGGCGGCCACGAGGACTCCTCCCCCCGCCCACCCCACCCGGCGCCACCCGACCCGCGGCCGAGGGCGGAATCCAAGGCGCGGAGCACCCGAAGGCCCAGCTGGCGACAGCCCGACAGCCCGACAGGACACCCGTCCGCGGGGACCCGGGAACCCCGCCTCCCTGCAGAGAGCAGCTCAGGACAATCACACACACACACACACACACACACACACACTCACACACACACTCACACACTCGCACACCCCATCAAATAAAGTAAAAGCCCAAGGTCTGCCTCCGCGGCCAGAGGCGGCCTCCGGAACCGGACGGAGCGTGGGTGCTCCGCGGGGCTGCAGGGGGCGGGGGTGAGGGTGGGGGCGGCGGGGGGAGGGGAGGGGACGGGAGGGGAGGGTGCGGAGGACCCCGCTCGGCCGCCGCTCCGGCTCGCGGCCCTTCCGCCGGGTCCCGGGGTGCTGGCGGGGCGGGGGCGGCGGCGCGGGCGGAGCCCCTCGGAGCCCACCCCACACACCCGCACCCCCTCCTCCTGCCTCTCTCCCACCCGCTCGCCCGCACCCCCGCCCCCAGCCCCCTCCTCCCCTCCCGCCCGCCTCCGCCCCCATTCTGGGAATTGTGTGGAAAAATTCTCAGCCAAACCTCCCACCTCTCCTCTCCTCTCCCCCACCCCCGCCACCCTACTCCCTTTAAAAAACCCCCTTTCCTCCCCGGCCCCTGCACTCTTTGTGAATGAGGGCAGGGAACACGGCCCTTCCCCCGCCCAGGAGCCACGCCAGACCGCCGCACTCAGAGCACTGTTTGTTAATAGTCCAATTAGATAATTGCCATCTTTCACTCCTTTTGCTCCGCATTTCCCATAAAGGAATGAATGGGGAGAGCGGCGTGGAGAGGGCTTCTGCCCCGGCAAGGTGACGAGAAGGGCTGGAGCATGCTCCTTGCACAAGGCCATGCGCTTGAATTGAATCATTGTAGCCTAATCAATGCTCTTATTGGATTACTGGCTGTTGCTTTTCTCAAAGATATTGTAGCAGAGACAATGAAATAGCTAGGGGAAAACTTTTTTTTTTTTTTTTGAAGCAGATCTCACAGTTGAGATTTTTCTCGGCTCTCTCTCTCCCTCTCCCCCTCTCTCTCCTGCTGGACTCTGAGTACAAAGCTGCCCTTTGAATGGGCTGCCTCAGGGCTGCTGGAGGTGAAGGCAGGGGAAAAAAAAAAAAATCCAACTGGAACTAAATGAAGAGAGGTGGCAGTTTAAGATGGCTGTCAGCGTCGAGGTGTGTTAAGAAGGAGTTGTTTGGGACGAAAGCCTGGCGTTTAGAGTTCGGGGGAGATACTTTTTGGGAAAACTTTGACTCCACCATCACCATCGCCCCCCTTCTTCTTCTTCTTCTTCTTCTTCTTCTTCTTCTTCTTCTTCTTCTTTTTCCCCCCCCTAGAGGCAACTGCTTTCTTCTGCTGCAGGGTGTGTAAGCGTTTTTGTTGGTTTCTTTTACCCTCCCCCTCCCCCTCCCTGGGCTCTATCTGTCGAGTGCGGAGGGAACCCCTCTAGCCAGTATGTGAGCAGGAGGGTCAAAGGCAAAGGGAAAGTTAATAATGCCTGCTAATGGTACTAACAATTCAGGAGGAATCTTGTCAAAAGTTTTGCTGGAAGTGTGGGTCTTTGATTGTGTGTTTCCTGAAAGCAAGACCAATCATTTCCGTTTATTCACTGGCTAAACCCCTACTTGATTGGGGACAAGGACAGAAACCATCCATTACGATCTGATATATTATCCAAACAATTTAGTGTATTCATGAGGTAACCGAAACGTGGGGGCTGCGAAATTACCCGTAATCAATTGCAACAGCGAGTGTACGTCCCCGCGGGTGTCGGACAACTACAACTCGCCGTGTCAGTAACAGGCGGGAGCCGCAGCGGTTCGGAGTTGCTCTGCTTGCTACGCGATCGCCGGGCTGGGGACACTGGACGTGCTCAGAGGACGCGGACGCTGACGAGTTGGCCTCGCCGCGGCTGCACCGGGATCCTGGACCAGACCCGCCGCCTCCCCGAGAGCGCGCCACTCGCCGGTCGCCGCTGACCCGCCCGCGGTCGCCGCAGCCGCCCCGCGGGGACATTCATTCTTGCCGCTTGCCTCTCTCTGGGCAGGGCTCAGGAGCTCCATTGTAGGGTTCTGTCCCCGCGGTGCCTCTGTTTTGTTTCTTTTTGTTTGTTTGTTTCTTTTTTCTTTTCTTTTTTTTTTTTCTTTTTTCCTCTTTTTTTTTTTTTTTCCCCCCTTTTTTCCTATGTTCGGGAAACCAGACAAAATGGACGTTCGGTGCCACTCGGACGCAGAGGCTGCCCGGGTCTCGAAGAACGCGCACAAGGAGAGCCGGGAGAGCAAGGGTGCGGAGGGGAACCTCCCTGCCTCCTTCCTCAAGGAGCCGCAGGGCGCCTTCTCCGCGTCGGGGGCCGCGGAAGATTGTAACAAAAGTAAATCCAATTCGGCCGCCGACCCGGATTATTGCCGCCGGATCCTGGTCCGAGGTAGGGATGGGGTAGGGCTGCGGGGCGCGAGCTTTGGGAGGAGGACTCGGGGTGCCCGAGCGGCGCGCCGCCCCAGACCCAGGCCCGCGGGGAGGAGATGCTGGCTGGGACTTCCGAGAAAGTTGCGGGCCTCTCCCCACCCCCGCCCCCCCCCCCCCCCGGGGCTGGCCGGCCGCTGGGCGCTGGCACCTGGGGCGCGCACCCTCCGGGACCCTCGACCCTCCACGCTCCGAGGGGCCCCGCCTACAGGGTTGCAGGGGAGCCTAGGGGCTGCGCGGGCGGGCCCGGGCTGCAGGCTGCGGCCTCTGAGCAGGGGGAAGGAGGACACCATGGAGGGCGAGTGCGCGCTGTGCGAGTCGGAGCACCTGCCGGGAGCCCGCCTCCAGGCCCCCGCGCCCCGGCCGGCCGAGTGCACGCTAGGGGAGCGCGGGCGCCGGAGCAGAGCAGCGGATCGCCCGCCACGGCCCGGCCCCGGGGCGCGCTGGGCCGAGGGCCCGGGCGCCGCGCTCAGGGCCGGCCGCCGCCGCCGCCGCCGCCAGAGGAGGCTGGGTTGGGTTGCCGGGCCACGGATGTCGCCTTCGTGCTCGGCTCGACCCCGCCGTGCTGCGCGCTGGGCTCCGGCGGTGGCGGTCGCGAGGCCCGGCCCCGGCCGGCGCCGCCCCCGCCAGCAGATCGCCAGGCCCCGCCGGCCCCGACTCTGTCCCTCCTCCTTCCGCAGCCCCGGCTCGGGAGAGAAGGAGACCCTGGGGTGGGGCGCTGGGACCGCCCGAGCGGGGTCTGGTCAAGGTGCTCCGGAGCTGGGGCCCACGCGCCCCGGCCTGGTCAGTCTGGAGACCCTCAGGCCACGGGGGACCCGGACCGCGCAGCCGAGGCTCCCAGGCCGGAAGGAGCATCAGCCGATTTGGATTTTTTTTTTTCCCCTCCCGCGTCCAGAGTGCTCTATAAAAGCAAAGTCTGGTTCCCCCCCTTTCGTCCGCGGTGTGGAGTTAGCCCCCTCGCTCCCCCAACACACCGGGTCTCTGCTCCCGGGCTGTGGCCGCAGCTCCCCGCCCCCGCCCCCCACCCCCGCGACTGCAGGCGGCTGGCGAGCGAGTCCTCCAGCCCGCTCCGGCCAGGGAGGTGAAGGGAGACGGGAGGGATCCCGCGACTGACATCTCCCCTTCCTCAGATGCCAAGGGTTCCATCCGAGAGATCATTCTGCCCAAGGGCCTGGACCTGGACCGGCCCAAGAGGACGCGCACGTCCTTCACCGCCGAGCAGCTCTACCGGCTGGAGATGGAGTTCCAGCGCTGCCAGTACGTGGTGGGCCGAGAGAGGACGGAGCTCGCCCGGCAGCTTAACCTCTCCGAGACCCAGGTACCAGGTGGCCAGGCCTGCACAGCTCTGCAGGAGCCTGCCTCCCCCCACCGCTCCAGCCAGCTCTTCCCAGTACTTAGCCTGGCTCTGGACAGACTCCCAGGGGAGGTGGAGGAGGCAGGGAGGATGGGGTGAAAGATCTCACAATTTCTTCCCTTCCATAAACCTTTCCCTCTATGCCCTCAAATCTTCCAGGGCCCATGCTCTGCCCACCATGGCCTACCTAGCCCAGGAGGCCCAAAATTCTGTCCTTTGGAATACCTGTTGGATCACAGTCTTGAGAATTCCCTGCTCACCTCTGGGCTACAAGGAACCAATGTTTGCCCCTTGTCTCAGTCAGCCCATTTTGGCCAGATTTCCAGGCACCACTCCTCTTGGGAGCCCCAGCCTTATACAACAAGCAGGCCTGTTCTGCAGGAATGGGGCTGGGGCCAAAGCCATCTGGGTGCTGAGGGTAGCAACTAGATTGCAAAGGTGTGCATTCCTGAGATTTGCCCTCGCAGGACAGGCTACCCTGCCCCTTATGGCTTCCTCTGGCCCCGAGCTGGACCCAGACCCATTCCCAGCCCTGAGCATCCACTGGGCACCTATGATGCCCTGTCTTCTGTGCCAGTGAAATGTGAAGTGTGGGATCAGAGGCCGATGTGGGGCCCTGGTTGCCAGCACTGCCAACCGTGCTTGAGGTCTCTTCTTTTATATGAAATCCACATGATGTTACTGTAGTTAGCCGTGTAGACTCTGGGTCCGGGGTTTTTCAGGGCCTTAGAGCTTTGCCTTGTGGAGGACCTTGTGGGCCTAGGGAGGGCATGGCACCAGTTTGGCCTAGGTAAAGCAGACTTCTTTCTGAGGTCCAGTCTCCTTCCCTGGGCCCAGCCCTGAAGCAGGTAGGGAGCATGTTAGGTCTGGAATCTGGGCAGAAAGCTGAGAACTGATGACAGATCATATTGGATATTCTTTTTGAACCTGAATTGGCATGATAGCTTTTTCCTATTCTCTCTACTACCACCTCTCTTAGTTGACAAAATCTAGGCCTTTCCTTGTAGCTGCTAAACTCTATCCTGGGCCACCAACTAGGCCTCAAGAGAGGCAGAGGGAGATGAGAAAGTGAGAGAGAGGTTGGTAGAGAGGATTTAGTTCATCCCAGTCTCTTGATTTCCTCCCATGATTCCAAAGTCATGATGGAGAGCAGGGAAGTGATAAATTAAGAGTATCACTCAGAGCCTCCAATCCAGCGAGCAGAGGGAGGAGATGGAGAAAGCTTGGCCTGTAATCCATCCTGCACAAATTATTCCTTCTACAGCCACCTTCCCTACCTTTGCTGCTAGTTAATGGTCAAATGTGACCCTGATAAGCAAGAAACAGCTTCTTGAAGCCTTGGACAGGATTGATGCCGCAGAAGCTAAATTTGAGCTCCTTGGTTGGGCCAGCGGCCTGGGTCCAGAGAAGTAGAGCAACACTCCTCCCCACCCACGCCCGCTTCCCACACTGCAGTCTTTGGGTCTTAGCCCTCTCCTGGACATGTGAGCTCACAAGCTAGGATGATCCACGTCTGGCTGGTCCAGGTAGTGAGGCAGCCCAGCAAAATCCCTCTTGGTCTTCCTTGGAGTTAGGGTCGTGGACATCTTTATTGCTCTACTTATCATCTCGCACAGCCTGGGCCTGCTTCCATGACCCGGAAGCCAGCCTCCTGGAGCTGTGGTCCAACTCAAGGGGGCCCAGGCAGCTCCCCGGCTAGCACCTCTCCAGCTGCGGGCTGGGGTTGGGGTTGGGAGAGGGCCCCCGAGAACCCGAGCCCTCGCGTCCTGGGCGCCCGCTCGCGCTTGACGCCCCGTCTCTCCCTGCCCCTCTTTCCCGCCCTCCCTGCGCCCCTGCGCCCAGGTGAAGGTCTGGTTCCAGAACCGGCGCACGAAGCAGAAGAAGGACCAGGGCAAGGACTCGGAGCTGCGCTCGGTGGTGTCGGAGACGGCGGCCACGTGCAGCGTGCTGAGGCTGCTGGAGCAGGGCCGCCTGCTGTCGCCTCCCGGCCTGCCCGCGCTGCTGCCTCCTTGCGCCACCGGCGCGCTCGGCTCGGCGCTGCGCGGGCCCAGCCTGCCCGCCCTGGGCGCGGGCGCCGCCGCGGGCTCGGCCGCCGCCGCCGCCGCCGCCGCCCCGGGTCCCACGGGCGCCGCGTCCCCGCACCCGCCGGCCGTGGGCGGCGCTCCGGGCCCCGGGCCCGCCGGGCCAGGGGGACTGCACGCGGGCGCGCCGGCCGCCGGCCACGGCCTCTTCAGCCTACCGGTGCCATCGCTGCTCGGCTCGGTCGCCAGCCGCCTGTCCTCCGCCCCGTTGACAATGGCCGGTTCGCTGGCCGGGAATTTGCAAGAACTCTCCGCCCGGTACCTGAGCTCCTCGGCCTTCGAGCCTTACTCCCGGACCAACAATAAAGAAGGGGCCGAGAAAAAAGCGCTGGACTGATTTTCAGTGTTTGCCTGTATTTATATTTATAGTATCTATTGTGGTGATATTTATGGACTCGCGTCTGCGGCGCCCCAGGCTCCTGCGCTGGGCTTCCGGCCCCCACCAGGCCTCCACAGCTCTCCTTCCCCACTAGTCTCATGCCACCAACCTTCCTTCGGGCTACTTTTTTCCTACCTTTCCTCCGTGCTCCCTCACCCCCGCCCCGCCCCCGACTTCCTTCCGAATCCAGGAGAATCCAAAGAATTGGGGGGAAATATCCGAATTAGCCACCTGACGCCCCAACCAATGCCTGGCGCTGGAGGGAAAAAGACTGGTTCTAAGTCGAAGCACCGGGACACCTGCTCCAGCTCCGGCCGCTCCTGCTTTTGATCATTCTTAGGAATATTGAAAGAGCAAAGCTGCACGCAGACCCCAGGGGCTGAAAAGGCTGGTAGGTGTCGTTAGACCAAAAAAAAAAAAAAGGGAAGACGTTCCTTCCTCTCGCCAGAGCAACCAGGGCTTCGGGGAGTCCCTGGGCCCCACTTTGCGGACCGCTTGGGAGAGCCGGTGCACACGCAGCTTTCTGGCTGGACAAATCCTGCCGAATTTTTCCCCCTTTAGAGAAGCAACAATCATCACCACCACCACCACCACCGACCCCAGGAGATAAACCAAACGTCACGGTAGGCCAGGACGGTGGTAATACATTTGATCTCATCAGCAATAAAGCAAGAGTCCCAACTACTACCTAAAACCAGATGAAGCGAAACCGGTTTTCGAATACTCCCAACGACCGACTTTGGAAGGTTTAAGAGAATTCAGGATAGAGAATGCTGCGCAGCGCAATGCAAAATTGAGGTTCTGGGTGTTATGACTTTGCATGGGAAATTCAAAAGGAAAAAGCAAAAGAAAAGCCAACGCTGCTGATGAAAGAAAATTCAGAGTCTTTCCTCGGAGGCCGCTCGGGGCGGTGCCCGACAGCCCCACGCTCCTCCGGGCGAGAGCAGGGCGGCTGCCGGCGCCTCTCCCCACCGCACCCCCCGACCCCCGACCCGCGGGCCCCCGGGCGGCCTCGCTGCGTTTGGAAACGAATCGGTGCCCTTTGCTTCCTCTTCCCCACTCCCGGATTCACCAAACTCTTCCAACTCGCTGGAAACGCCTGGATTTCTTCGAGGACCGGGTGGCAGGGCCGAAGCTGGGGACAGCAGGGCTGCCCGGCCTCCCCGAGCCGCAGTCTCCGCGCCCAGATCAGCTCCCCGCCTGGATAGGAGAGACATCGGTCCCCACCCCCCTCCCCTCCGACACCCCCAGGGGCCCCACCGCCCCGACTCAGAAACCCGGACCGCGCACGACGCCGGCACAGCCTCATTCCTTCCCGGAGCAACAACCACTGTCCCCCGCAGCCACGGCCCCCCGCATTTTAACCAAAACCACAGACCTAGACGGCGAGGTTGCCGCAGTGTCTAGAATGTATTCCTTCCTCCGAAGCGAGCGCAGAGCATTTTTAAAATAGTAATTTTATTGTAAATTATTTACGTCGGAAGCTTTTTTTTTTTCCTCTTTTTTTTTTTTTCTTTTAGAAAATAGTGAAGAAAATAATGAACGATTCAAACGCGGGTAGGTGTCACTGAATCCTGGCTACTAACTCTGTTCTGAATGTTTTGGATATTTGGATGTTTTGTATTTATGTGGTGAGAGTGAAATATATATATCTGAGATGATAAACGAGGTGCATTTTTGTCTTGTGTTTGAAGGATTAAAAAAAAAAAGAAAAAGGAAGAGGAAGAAAAGGAAGAAGGCCCCCAGGAAATGATGAGTCTGGGCGTGGGGACTCCTGGGGCAGAGGGTGGTCCCCGGGGAGCGCGTGGGGCCCTGTAGCTGGTACCGTGAGCTCCTGGGTGGAGGTTTGGGGTGCCTCTGGTCCCCAGAGACCCAGCTACCTGCCTACACTGTTCCTTCCACTTCTCTGAGTACAGCTCCCTCTCTGGCTCTCTATCCCAGGGGTGATGGACCATCAGGCCTTCCCCTCTCGATCTCCCACTCTGTGTTTCTTGGCTTATTTAGGAACTTGTCTCCGGACACCCTAAAGTTCCTACCTCCTAACACTCCCAGTTACTAGAGTTTTCCAGCCACATCTCCATGCCAGCCAGCAGTATTTGGGATTTGCCCCGGCAATCACAGGGGCCCGGGACAGGCACGATTTTTCCTTTCTCCTGATTTAGAGAAAGTCTCTCTCTGCCTCAAAGAGAAACTCAGAGGGAGCAGGAGGATGGAATAGATATTAATTCCTGCACAGATCTCTTTCTACCCCATACCGGTCTGTATGCGGTGGTGATGGCTGTAGACGTTGTAGGCAGAACTGGGTGGGGGGGGGAGCTAGGAAGGCTGAGGGGGTGCTCCTAGACACTCTCCTAAAGTCTGCGGCCCGGAATCGCAGGCACAGCGGCCCCAGCTCCCTCTGCTTGGTGCCCACATCCCTGGGTGGTGGTGTGGGGTGGGGGGCAGTTTCCTGGGGGCATCCGAAGGGCCGGGCCCCTTGAACCTGGCGAGGGTACAGCCACTGGAAATGAGGCAGCGGCACAGTGCAGGTGACCAAGTTCCCAAGCTAAGCGTGGATTGGATCTCTGAGTGGTTTAGGGCCTTCCCTATGAGCTGGGTGTCTTGCTGGGAGCAGCCACAGCCCCCAGACAGTCCACATTTGTTTCTCAAAGTCGGTACACACCCCTTAGCTTGCTACCTCTGGGCTCCTCCCCTCCCGGTCCTTCTCTGCTCATTCTCTTCCCTGGGAAGCTGCTTTTCCTCTTCTACCCGCCCCCCCCCCCATCTCTCTCCCCTGGTGCTCTGGGTCTCCTCTTTTCCATCACCTTTCCCCAGCCAGCCTCTGTCTCTCTGCTTCTCTCTCATCTCTCTCTCTCTCTCTCTCTCTCTCTCTCTGATTCCTCTGCCTACCCGGGTGGCCCCAAGGCCAAGGCGTGGGTGGCTCTGCAGCGGTTTCCTGGCTGGTGGCTTGGGGCCAGAGAATGGGGGAGAAGAGAGTGAGAAGGTGGCATAATTTTATGGAACAAAAGAAAACACAAAATCCTAGCTTCATGGTCCCCAACAAGCTTCGGACTGTCCCCCAGGAGCCTCAGCCTGGGGAGTCATGGAGCAGATCCCTTAGCAGCTTTCTCTCCTTTCTCTTCCTGCTTGTTTATCCCTAAAAGGGGAAAGAGCCACTTACCCCATTTCTCTGCTCTCACCTCCCTTCCCTGGCTTTGGGAAGAGCTGCTGAGCTCTTCTCCTGCCACTCAGGGAGTGCAATTGTTCTTAACGAGACTCTTCTGCATAGAACATGAATCACAATTTTAATTAAAAACCGTTTATAGACAATTCATTTAATTTCAGTGCCTGTCTTGTTTGCCCTCCTTCTCCAAGGGCCTCCAGCAAGCTGCCTGGGTCCCTGGAGCCCTCTGGTGAGGACTCTAGCCTCCATCTAGTGACTCACAGGCCAGGGGGGAGGCAGGTGGCCTCTGTGACAACAGCTGGCCCTGCCTGGAAGAAGGTGGAAGGGGTTCCTGTAGGTCAAGGAGAACAGCTGGAGGTGGGGGAGCTGAAAGGAATCTCATGCTCAGGCCTGCACAAAGCAGCGTCCAAGTTAGTTCAGAGCGAAAAAGGAAAAGAAAGAAAACCTTTCACCAAACTCCTGTGACTTTGGTGGTCAGGTGTGGGGAAGACACGGAAAGTGCCTTTTCACCTGGGGAGTCGAAAGGAGACACATCCTCATATCCATCCTTGCAGTTGGCCTAACCCAGAGCACAGTGTATTCACAATAAATAGCATTCAGCAGCCCTTTATCGTGTCCAAATAGCCTTTCACTATACCGTCTCTATTGCTCCTTATTTTCAGAGGTCTAGCCTCATTTTAAAGAGCCACATCAGGCTTGGAGCAGTCAAATGACTTGCTGAAGACTGCAGAGCTAGTCAGAGCCACAAGCCTGAAAGTTCTCCATAGGGCCAGGGCCCTCTTTTTCCATTTCCCCTCCCCCCCTCCTTTTCTTTGCCTTTTCCCTTTCCTGGCTCTCTCTTTCCCTCCCTCCCTTCGTTCTTCTATTCCCTTCTTTCCTTCTTTCATTTCTTCTTTTTGTGCCTAAAGCAGCTGGCTCATGGTACCTGAATTCTTTAGCGTGTTTACAGCCGCATCTGCAGACTCCTATTTCCAGCCCTCTTTTTACTACGCCAGCTGCTAAGGATTTACTCGGTGCCTTCATTAAGAAGTTTGAATTATTCCCTTCTTCCTGTTTTCTTTCTTGCCAGTATCCAATACTTTCCCCCTGCTGCTGTCTAGAGTGACTTCTTTAAACCCATCTCTACCTTTACCATCTCTACCTCATACTTCCGTAAAGCAATTTCTTTAAATGGAGATCTAATATTCATACAGTAAACATCTATATGGTAAAGTAGATGAAGCTGAAGGGCACAGTTGGTGAACCTTTACACACACACTCACGCGCGTACATGTGCACACACACACACACATACACATTCTTGAATTGTTTCAGTGATAAGCTTTCAACTTGTCCTTTTAGGCCAAATGGTGATACGATGTCTTTCTCCTGTTTGAAAAGAAATGTCATATCAGTGTGCTGTTATCGCACAGAAAACCTTCCCAGGACAGCTTCCTAAGGCTTCTTGAAGGAATAAGAAATTCTGTATTTCTCTCCATCCCCTGCAGTTCTGAGTCTAAGTGACTTAAGTCAAACATCTGATTAGAACTTAAAATGTGCTAAGTCAGTGTTTCTCAAGAAACAAGGGAAGGCCACCTGCTTCTGAAATATCTGGAGACTGGGTAAAATGCAGATTCCTAAACCTAGCTGCCCCCGCCCCATATGAATCAGAAACTCTGGGAGTGGGGCTCAGGAATGTGCATTATTAATACGTTTCCCAAGTGATTCACATCCATGCTAACATTTGAGAACTGTTTGAAATGGCAAACTTTCAGAACGCTGCAACTTCTAGCATCTGGTCCAGGGTCTGGCGTTTGGTAGGAATACAATGAGCGTTTGTTAAACAGATTAACCTACATTTTCTGACAGTTTAGAGTTTCTTGGATCACATCATACCATTGTAATTTAACACTATTTCTACAGCAGGAAATCTTTACATCCCAGAGTCTTTTACTGGAATAGGTTTCATTTTGAGGAAGCAGGGGAGGAAAGAGGGATAAATTTTGGTGGTTTCTCAGATCTCAGGGATGATTTTTTAAATGAACCCAACTGGGACCAACTTGCTGGACATGCTGCTCCCCTTCAGACCTGGGAGTTTGGGGAAGGGGGTAGTCCTCCAGCTTTGCTGATAGCCCTCAACCTTTCTTGGTTGGAACTAAGGATTCTGTTGGAGAGAAAATAGAGCAATGGAAAGGAGCAAGGCACCAGGGCCAGAGAAACTGGGATGAAATGGACACGGAAACTGCAAGTCCCTTCTGTACTCTCTGATTTATGGCTGAAACTTATTTTCTATGGAGAAACACATTTACTTACCTTCTTACCCTGAAAACAGAAAATAAATGTGTGCTTCATATGGTAATGTTGTATCCATTCTTAAAAAATACCAGCAACACAGACATACACACACACACACACACACACACACACACACTCATTCCTTGGTATCTCATCATGCCCACCATGATGGTTTGCTAGTCTAAGAAAAAGTGATTATTCTTAGTGGTTACTGGTTATGGGCTCTAGAATCAGAGTGACTTGGGTTTGAATCCTAGAGCCACCACTTAATCGCTGGGTAATCTCAGACAGCTTCTCTAAGCCTGTTTCCATAAATAATGGTAGCTACTTTAGAGAATTTTCATGAGCAGTTAATTAGAAAAGGCATGGAAAGCATCTGGTACAACCTAATATAAACATTCAAATGTTAGCTATTTATTATAAGGCAGTGTCACTGTGGTCAGTGATCTGAGACTCTGGGCCTCAGTTTCCCCATGTGTAGAGCAAAGGATTTGGCTGAAAGTCCTTTCATGAGGAACGACTTGAATTGTGGTTGAGCCAGTCATAATGGAATTTACTCTCCCTGCCTTTAGACTGGATACCACAGTCATCAGTAAGCACACCATTTTTTAAAAAAGATTTTATTTATTTGAGACACAGAGAAAGAGAGAGAGAGAGGCAGAGACAGGCAGAGGGAGAAGCAGGCTCCAGCAGGGAGCCCGATGTGGGACTCGATTCCAGGTCTCCAGGATCAGGCCCTGGGCTGAATTGTTGGCTGCATTTCTACCAAGACTCCAATGCAGGGACGCCTGGGTGGCTCAGCAGTTGGGTGTCTGACCCCGGCTCAGGGCATGATCCCAGAGACCCAGGATTGAGTCCCACATCGGGCTTTCTGCATGGAGCCTGCTTCTCCTTATGCCTGTGTCTCCACGTTATAAATGATAAATTATTATTTTAATGATGTGGCACACAGCCGTTAGCTGTCAGTCTCCCTTGAGAATTACCGTAGCTGAGAGAGCCGCCTTGCCCAGAGTCACACCCCATTGTCCAATGACTGAGCAACAAGAGGATACACTTGGTAGCTTTGAAGGACCATTCCATCTTCCAAACTTCCTGAATTGTTGGCTGCATTTCTACCAAGACTCCAATGCGGGGACACCTGGGTGGCTCAGTGGTTGGGCATCTGCCTTCGGCTCAGGGGGTGATTCTAGAGATCCAGGATCGAGTCCCACATCGGGCTCCCTGCATGGAGCCCGCTTCTCCCTCTGCCTGTGTCTCTACATCTCTCTCTGTGTGTCTCTCACGAATGAATGGATAAAATAGTTTAAAAAAAAAAAACTTCAATGCAGCTGGACTTCTTCTGCCCACTACTTCTTTCTTTTCCCTTTGACACTTGCTGAGCTTGAAGCATTGGCTAATATACCTCTTATGTGCTAATCTCCCCTCTTCTTAGGGAACCCAACTTGCATCAAATGTTATGGGAAAGACCTTGGAAAGTGATAGAAATGGAGAGGAAGCACTGAACGCCTAGAACATAGAACGATTGAGGACAGATCATGGGAGAAGAGGCAGCAATGCAGGCAGGACCTGGTATACCATATTCATGACCCCATCACTGCTTTACCATCAAGGTGATGGGGAGTCACTGAAAGATTCTCCCAAGGAGATCATGAAATCATTGCAGATGTGTATTTTGAAAGATCTTTCTGGCAGTAGGGGAGAATTTCACGGGAGGTGGGTGTGGAAACAGGATTCTGGGGCAGAGAAGGTTGGTGAGTTCACTCCATAGGCACAAGCGAGGCTGGTGGTGGAGGTGGTGTCATCCATTGGTGCAGAAGCAGCGGAAATGGAACAGAGGGAATGGATTCAAGGCATTTTCTAAGATAAGAATCAACCGATCTTAGAACCAAGGGGAGGTGACTGATGCCAAGATTGGGTCCAAGTGGAACTTTGCAAACATTTCCTTTGAGCCCGAGAGGGAATCAGATGCAGAGCCTGAACTGAAGAAGGGCTGGAGGCACAGGTGGTGCGGCCCAGGCTGGGGAAGGAGAGGAAAGCTCCTGCTGGGTCTTTGGACCAGAAGGTAGGAGGGCCCAAGGATGGGAAAAACCCTGGAGCATGCGCCAGAGTCCCTCCTCAGTGGGCGGAGTCAGGGTGAGTACCTGAAGGACTTGGACTTTGTGTCCCCGGCTCAGGCCCCCGGTGCCTCCTCAAAAGGTGAGGCTCACCTCACCCCATACTCCCTGGGGCTGGCCAGGGATGCGGGGTAGGCACTGCATTCACATGAGATGCCAGATGCGACCACCACCTGGAAGGTGACAGCTGGGCCTCGTGTGAAGCTTTCAAGGCCTCCACCTAAGCTGAGCCTGGCCAAGGTGCCCTGTTGTTCAGTACTAGTGGAAGTTAGTGCTGGAAATGCCTTCCTCGCAGGTTGGGCTCTGCAGATGTCAGTGGTGACCCAGGTCTGTGGAGCAGCCAGCCAGACCTCAGGAAGTGTGACCACGACCCCTGGAATCCCCTTTCTCTATCCCTGGAAATCCCTTTGTCTACCTGACCCTCCTCTGCTGAGGTTCTCATCCCAGAGGCTGCCTCTTCATCGTCCAGACCAGCTCTGTAGGTTCTGGAAAACAACCCATGCTGGGGCCAGCTCTTGGAAGGAGAGAAGTAAGGGTGAGGGATATGCTAAGGATGCCCAATAGCAAGTGCCCATGTTTTGTTTTGTTTTCCTTTCTTTTTTGTTAGATAAGATTGCCATCTGTTAGATAGGTGGTCAATAAGGAAGTTCATCCTCATGCCCATTTTACTGAGAGTCAGGCTGTCTATTCCACAGAAGAGCTAAATGCAAGTTTAATTTTCTGTCCTAGCTGTCAGTTGATACTGTGGAGAACAAGCACAGAGAATTGAGAAGGCATTGTTGGCTGGGTTGGACAGAAAGCCTGTAGGGAAGAGCTATAGGCTCTGAGATGATCAGGAAGGTATTTCAGGTCTTAGCAAAGGCAGCCCAGGGAGGAGTGGGAGTAAAGAGGGAAAGAAAATGAAATGGAGTGAAAGGAGGTGGGGGCACATGTTGAACAGAGGTGAAAGATAAGGCTGGAAAAGTAGCCTGTCAGGAAAGATCTAGAGGTGCCTGGGTGGCTCAGTTGGTTGAGCGTCAGACTCTTGGTTTGGGCTTGGGTCATGATCTCATGGGTTAGAATTGAGAATCCCTCTGGTTCCACCCTCAGTGGGGAGCCTACTTGAAGATTCTCTCCCTCTGTGCCTCCCTCCCTTGTGTGGGTGTAGGCACTTGCTCTCTCTCTAAAATCAAATGAAAACTAGAGAGAAAGAAAGAAAAAAAGAAAGAAAGAAAGAAAGAAAGAAGAAAGAAAGAAAGAAAGAAGAAAGAAAGAAAGAAAGAAAGAAAGAAAGAAAGAAAGAAAGAAAGAAAGAAAGAAGAGCCTTAAATACCAAGTTAAAGATCTTTATTCTGTAGGTGAAGGGGAGATATTTGGTAGGTCAGGGATGGGAGGAAAGCTGACTTACTGGATCAGACAGGTGCAGAAGGAGGAAGAAAGGTTAGTGAGCCTTGAGGTTAGGTGTTGAGGTCTGAAATTAGGTTGTAGGTGAAGAGAATGGAAAATAGGTATAAAGTACATCCTTGATCTTATTAATAATGGACGTTAGGGTGGCTTAATACAATGTGTTGATACCAACACTCCTTTCTTTTCTTTCTTTCTTTCTTTCTTTCTTTCTTTCTTTCTTTCTTTCTTTCTTTCTTTCTGATAGTCACAGAGAGAGAGAGAGAGAGAGGCAGAGACACAGGCAGAGGGAGAAGCAGGCTCCATGCACCGGGAGCCCGACATGGGATTGCATCCCGGGTCTCCAGGATCGCGCCCTGGGCCAAAGGCAGGCGCCAAACCACTGCGCCACCCAGGGATCCCTCCAACACTCCTTTCTAAACATGAGCATTATTTCTTTTTAATGCTCTCTTCCTGAGCTTCCTATAAACATCCCTGTTCAGAGACAATTACCTTCTCTGTTCAGAGATACATGGGAGAGTGGCAAATATATTTCAACTCTCGTGCTAAATTGGATTGCTTGTTGGTGGCTGCCTGGGCTACTAAGTTGTAGAGGATTATGAGGCCTCCCTCATCTAAGCTCTGTGGAGAAATATGCTGATCATTAGTGATGTCTGCCATAGCCATAAGAAAGGTTTTTGCAATTCTGGAATATAAGTGACTTTGTGGTCAGGCTACTTCTCTAGGTTCTGAGTAAGGAGCTGGATCCAGTTTTGGCTCAGCAGGTTTGCTTAGCCTGGAAAGGTTGTAGCAGATAGGATGTCATTTCCAAGCAACTTACTTAGGGACCCCAAGTACCTGCAGTAGATATCCTTGTCATTATGTATATCCCCACCATGAGCCATAGTAAGAAAACTTGGGCTTTAAATTCCTCTCTGCCTTTTTTAAGCCATGAGAACATGGACAAATTACCCCTTTCAATCTGAATTCTCTTCTGTAAAACATTATTATAGTAATATATAAAACATTATCAACCAAGTTGTGAAGTGCTTATCAGTGCCCAACTGATAAGCAAGTACTTAATAAGTAAGTAGCAAATGTTACTACCTTACTTTCCATTTTGAACCAAACCTTGTCTTTAAGGCCCTACGCATCAATTTCTGACTAGGTTTTCACCAGGGCAAAATTGTATTACAGGGCTTTTGGTGAAGATTTGTTGAGACATGAGATGTGGCGTACATGACATAGAATAGGGAAAGAGAGTCCTCTTTACGAGTTAGTAGGATGAAGAAGACACACTTTCAAACAGTTTAGAATCTCCAGAGCATTTTGTGTGTGTGTGCGTGTGCAATTATACAAACACACATACTCAGTCATACATTCTAACATTCTTGTTTTTCCTTGACATAAAAAGGTTCCTATTATATGTATTATTTTGTGGCTTCTTTTTCACTTAACAGTATATCTTGGAGATCCTGTTATGTCACAGCACATAGGTCTACCTATTTTGTTAAACTCTATATATTTCACAATATTGATGTATCATAATTTGTTTAGCCATTCACTTATTGATGGAAATTTGTATTCCTTCTTTTTTTGCCTTTACAAATATGTTTCTGAGAACATTCTTTCCCTTCTGCACTTCTACTGATATTCCTAGAAATGAAATTACTGAGTCAGACAATATGTATATTTAAATTTTAACACTTACTGCTAAAGACTGAATGAATTTATATTCATACAGGGTTTGAAAGTTAGGCTGGATAATTTAATGTTTGCTATTGGATATAAGCCATCTGAGGCTTTTCTAAATGTTAACTTCTCGAATAATTGGTGTTGAAAATGCATATGACATAAATTCCTGCAAAAACAGTTTGTTCATTCTCTGTGTTAGATTGATTATTAGTCTTGTAGATAGTTTAGGACCTCCTTTAAAATTAAACAGATATATTTTCACAGTGATAAAAAGTTAAAATTTCAAGTTTTATTTCAAAGAAGAGCAATCCTCTGCCCTCATTCTCAAGCAGTAACCACCCTAAATTCTTTGAATGTTTTCCTTACTTCTTAATTCCTTTAATTCATTTCCTTTACTACCTATAGTTCCTCCCCTCCAATATACACAGATTAGTGGTTTTTTCTTAAGATTTTATTTGAGAGAGAGAGAGAGGGAGAGAGATAGCAGAGAGAGGGAGAGAAGGCAGAGAGAGAGAGAGAGCATGAGTAGGGGTGAGGAGCAGAGGGAGAAGGACAAGCAGACTCCCCCATGATCAGGTGGGCTGAAACAGTGCTTGATCCTAGGACTCAGATCATGACCTGAGCCAAAAGCAGACACTCAACTGACTGAGCCACCCAGGCACCCCTATGGTTTAGTTTTAACATTTTGGGGGATGGGGTAGATCAACATTGAGCCTTTACATTATCATGACAACATAAATCCTATTCACGGTTGAGCTATGTACTATGTATGTTATGTATCCATTTATTTTCTTGTACAACTTTTGTTTTCCCTGGAATTAATAGTTTTCTTATTTATTGTTTAATTGGTTCTCTGTGTAGTAATCACTAATTCATCTCAAACTCTGCTCTAAGTGTGATTCTTTCAGTTAGTTCACATGCATTATGTATTCTCCCAGTTTCTTCTTTTTGGAGACATCTATCTGTCTTGGTATTGCTGTCCTGCTCTAATGCAGACTGCTGGCTCTCTAGGCCTGTGACACAGCTGTTTATCTGGTATCTTTTTTCTCACTCTTATTCTTGGGATCATTATCCTTTCTTGAATTGGAAGCTCTGTTTCCTGGATTTTGTGCCTTTGATGATTCACTCCCTTGTTTTGATGGAACACTTCCTTCAGTGGCTCCTTGAGAATTACAAGGAGGTTGGTTTGTTTGTTTTTGAGAGTTTGGATGTTTGAAAGTGCCTCTATTGTACTCTTACACTTACGTGATTATTTACTTGAATATAAAACTACAGGTTAGAAATACTCTCCTCAGAATTTTGAAGACATTGCTTTATTGTCTCTTAACCCCTAGTATCACTGTTAAATCCAACACTCTTGGGGATCCCTGGGTGGCTCAGCAGTTTAGCGCCTGCCTTCAGCCCAGGGCATGGTCCTGGAATCCCGGGATCCAGTCCCACGTGGGGCTCCCTGCATGGAGCCTGCTTCTCCCTCTGGCTGTGTCTCTGCCTCTGTGTGTGTGTGTGTGTGTGTGTCTCATGAATGAATAAATAAAATCTTAAAAAAAAAATCCAACACTCTTTTGATTTGTGATCCTTTATATGAGACTATTATTTCTCTCTGAAGTTTTTGGGATCTTTTCTTTGTCCTGGTATTTCTGAAATTTCACAAAAAAATGTGTTTGGAGTAGATCTTTTTTATATCCATTGTGCTGGCACTCAGTGGGCCTTTTCAATCTGGAAACATATTCTTCATTGGTAAATTATCATGAATTATTTCTTTGATATTTCTTATTTCTTTAATAATTTCTTTTCCTCCTTTCCTCTGGTGTTTTTTTTTTTTAATTTTTTTCTGGAATTACTATTATTTGGATCATTGGATCTGCTGGATTGATCTAATTTTCTTTCCTTTCCTTTCCTATTTTCTATCACTTGATGTTTTGGATGAGTTAATATGTTATAAAGTACTTAGTACAGTGTTTCGCCAACTTTATCTTCTAATATAACTACTAAAATTTTCATTTTGGCTGTCACATCTTAAATACCCAAGAGCTGTGTCTGATTTTACAAATATATGTTGTTTATTATGGTAGCCATTAGTCGCACATGGCTGTTTGAATTAACATTAAATATAGTTTAAAGTCAGTTCTTAATTGTATGTATTAGCTAATGTATTAGCTACATTTCAAGTGCTCTATGACCAAATGTGGCTAGTGGCCACCATAATGGACAGTGCAGATATAGAGCATTTCCATCACTACAAAGGTTTTATTGGACACTGTTGCTCTAAATGTTTTTTTCTTTATATTAACCTGTTATTGTTTCAAGAATGCACTATCTTCTTTTTTCTCTGAGGATATTAATGATAAATTGTTTGACGTTTCTTCTTAGTTTCTAACTTAATTCTGTTAGATTGTTCATACTTAATATTAGGACATTTAAAACCTGACTGGAAGCTTTCTGTGCATGGTTGGGGCTTACTGACTATTGAGGTTCACCACATGGTGATATAGTAGGGGTGTCTTATTAGAGATCATTGAGTATCAGTATCTTTAGGTCCTGTCTCTTATGTCAGATTCTTCAGAGAAGAATTTTCCAATCTCCTAACTAGAGGAGATAGGCATAGCTGCCAATATTTTTGGCTGTTAAATATGAGAAGAGAGGTTGGATTCTCATTGGCCACATGTAAGCTTTCACTTATTCCTTTTTGCCTTTAGTTGCACCTTGTGTCTTCAATTCAGTCTTCCTGGTTCACTATATTCAGGGGAAAAAAACATAACCAAGCCTCGAGTTTTCCACTTGAGGAGGCAGAGATGTGGGTCTCCTGTCTATTCATGGTGGGGGATGGGACTGAACTGGGAGTCCAACTACTTCTTTTGCATATTGATCTTATAACTTGTCACCCTGATGAACTTATTTATTAGTTCTGATAGTTTTTTTTTTTGTGGGCTGAAAAGTCATTTCCTAGTTTTTCAAGATGAGTTTTGGTACCTCATGAAAAACAGCATATTGGGATTTATTGAAGAGTGAAATGAGCTTTCTTTCCCTCTCTGTAGTGTAGAGACACTATATTCAAATGGAGTGATAACTACTAAATCTTAATATGAAATGGTCCGTTATTCTAGTTATTTAGTGAAAGTTGCTTACCTAGCTTCTCTAAGATCTTGGGCTGGAGGCAGGGAGTCCATTGCTCTGTGATTACTATATGGAGATTATGGCCCGGGAGCCAGTCTCCCCTTGGATCGGTCAGCCAGCCGTTTCTTAGAAGGGAGAGATGTTGGGTAACTAAAGAAAATTCTCCCTACAGGGTGAGAAAAAGCAGCACAGAACTCAGAGAAAATGGGACACAATATATCTTTTAAGTCTCTTAGGAGAGGATGTTCACTTCTTGTTCCCATTCTTTCCACTCTAGACCAGGCCACCAGCGACTCAGTGCCTCAATGTAAGAATTTCCTAATTTATCTCTACAACCTCTGCTCCATATCATAGCCACAGTGGTATTCCTCAAATGCAGATCTTTTTTGTTGTTGTTATTAAGATTTTATTTTTTTTTTTTTTTAAATTTTTTTTTTTTTTAATTTTATTTATGATAGTCACAGAGAGAGAGAGAGAGAGAGGCAGAGACACAGGCAGAGGGAGAAGCAGGCTCCATGCACCGGGAGCCCGACGTGGGATTCGATCCCGGGTCTCCAGGATCGCGCCCTGGGCCAAAGGCAGGCGCCAAACCGCTGCGCCACCCAGGGATCCCTTAAGATTTTATTTTTAAGTAATCTCTACACCCAACATGGGCTTGAACTCATAACCCTGAGATCAGAAGTCCCATGTTCTATCAGCTGAGTCAGCCAGACACCCCTCAAATGCAGATCTAATCTAAGTTATTCTGCTGCTTGAAACTCTCCAGTGGTTTCCCTACTGACTCTAAGATCAGATTCAATTTCCTTAGCATCCTTGCAAGGCCATTCATGACCAGACCTAGTCTTTTCTCACTATTTCTGTCCCTTTTACCTTATGGTTCAGTCTTACTGTCCTTTAAAATTTTTTCAGATTATACAAACTGCTCGCTATGTCAACAGCATGTTTCACTATTACTCATTCCTCCCACCATCCTATTCATCTAACAATACATATAAATAAATGAGGAGATAGAGAAAATTCAATGAGGAAAACAAAGTGCAGCTCATTTTAAAGATGTGGAACTGGGCAGCCCAGGTGGCTCAGTGGTTTAGCACCGTCTTCAGCCCAGGGCATGATCCTGGAGTCCCGGGATCGAGTTCCATGTCGGGCTCCCTGCATGGAGCCTGCTTCTCCCTCTCCCTCTGCCTGTGTCTCTGCCTCTCTCTCTCTCTGTGTGTCTCTCATGATTAAATAAATAAAATCTAAAAAAAAAAAAAAAAAGAGGAAGAATTGGGTAGAGAGAATTTGGAATGTAGAAGGGTTCTGAATGGCTCCCCATTCAGAGGTAATTTATGTCATTACTAGAGGTAACAGGGTGCTAATCACTCACTACTCTTTCTTTCTTGTTCGAGTCAACTGAAAACAAAATGCCAAATGGGGTTCCAAATTTAAGTGACAGCAAGTGATTCTTGAGAATTGAATCATCCATTCCAGGTACAGGCAGAAAAGGGGAGAAAATTCTTGCAATTGAAATCATAAAGAAAAGAAAAAAAAGAAAAGAAAAAAAAGAAAAGAAAAGAAAGAAAAGAAAGAAAGAAAAGAAAAGAAAAGAAAAGAAAAGAAAAGAAAAGAAAAGAAAAGAAAAGAAAAGAAAAAAGAAATCATCCATTCCAGGTACAGGCAGAGAAGGGGAGAAAAAGGTGGAGAGGGATGGGTGTTTTTTTGTTTTCGTTGTTTGTTTTTTAGAGAGAGAGTGAGTATATATGCACAAGCAGTGGGGGTGTGTGTGGGAGGGAGCCGGGGAGAAAGAAAATGTCAAGCAGGCTCCATGCTCACTCAGTGCTGAGTCTTACTCAGGGCTCAATCTTAGGATCATGACGTGAGCTGACATCAAGAATCGGATGTTTAACCGATTGAGCCACCCAGGCACCCCAAGAGAGAGAGTTTTTCCACTTTTTAAGCAGTGGTCCCATGAATATTAATGCTCACCACTCAGATTAACTTCTCACTTTTCCCTTGAGTTGTGAGAATTAGAGATCTAATCACCTTTCCCAGCATCCCATTTTCCTAAATGGGTAGAATTGCCCAGTTGGCTGAACTGCCTTTTTAAAAAAATGTAATTAAGTGCTTCGTTATTGTTCTTAAATTTGATAATATACAAGAAGGTTGCAAGTTTTCATTGTTCTTTTGCATTTGTTTTAACTGTTTGCATTACTATTTCTAAATCTGATATGTAGCAGGCACTATAACATTTGTTTATTAGTCAACTAGAATCACAAAATTGGTTCCTGAAGACAGTGTGTTTGAGCCCCTTTGATTTCATAAATCCTCTCATGAAAAAATCTACCTTAAAAAAAGTTTCTGACATGCTTTATAACTCCTGCTTTTTCAATATACTCCATTAGCCATCTGTCCTCCCCTGAACCATTTGACAGTATGTTGCAGACACCGTGACATTTCTTCCCCCAAACATTTCAGAATATGTCTCCTAAGGACATTCTTCAACCATAATACCACTAGCATATCTAAGGAAATAATTTTGTAACATTACCTAATATCCACAACATATTAAAATTTCCTCAATTTTTCCAATAACGTCTTATAGATTTTTTTTTAAATTCAGTGTCAAATCAGGGTTATACATCACATTTGGTTATTATATCACTTTTATTTATTTTAATCTAAAACAGTGTCTGATTTCATTTTTTCCCTCATGATACTGGTTTTTGGGAAGTCCAGTCCTATTAGTATAGAATGAAATGCGTTGTGGATTTCTTTGACTGTTTCCTTGTGGTGTCATTTAACTTGTTTCTCTGTCCCCCATATTGCTTGCAACTGGAAATAATACGTATCTGGCTAGAATACTTCCTAGGGAATGTTTTGTTGCAATTGACTTCTCATGTGGTCTGATGAGGTAAATGGGCCCATTTTGTAATTATCACACATCCTAGTAGATAGTATGTATTATGTTAGATAAAATGGGAGCATATAAAGAAATAATGTGGGCGGCCCTAGTGGCTCAGTGGTATAGCACCACCTTTGGCCCAGGGCCTGATCCTGGGATTGAGTCCCGTGTCGGGCTCACTGCGTGGAGCCTGTTTCTCTGTTTCTCTCTCTGCCCGTGTCTCTGCCTCTCTCTCTCTCTCTCTCTCTCTCTCTCTCTCAGGAATAAATAAAAAAATACATAAAAAAATAATGTTTAACATAATGCCTAGCACATGAGGGAGGCTCTATATGTATTTATTGGCTGCTGAAATATGTAAAAAAAAAGATAATTGACCTTGTAAAGTAATAAATGGTGAGTCAAATGAGTTGCTGACTGGATCTGTAATTTAATTTAATTAACAAATATTTTAATTGTATTGAATAGAGCTGCTTCTGTATGCTCTGAGCTAGGTAGTGTAGGCACTGCTAGTTACTAGAAATACACTGATGATCTGATCTAGATAATCCCAGTCTCTGCCTTTGAGTAGTAAATGCCACCGCATTCAAAAGTTGGAGAATCAATTTAGGTAGGAAGGAAGAACTTGATTAAGTACCAACAATGTAAGTTGGAGTTAGATTCTGAAAGACTTTGAATGAAGGTCAGCAATTCAAACCATCAGAGATGACACTGGTTTTCTAATAGAATTTGCATGGGTTTACTATTTGACTTTGGGCAGCTGCCTTATAACTTATGTGGGCCTTAGTTTCCCCATTTGTAAAATTATTAATGAATAATAATAGTTCCTACAGCTCATATCTGTTTAGCACTTGCCATGTGGCATACACTATTTTAAATTGATTTTATATATATATCTATATATAATATACATAATATATATAAAATCTCCTTTGATCTTCATATCTCTACAAGCTACTACCTATAATTATCTCCATTCTACAGATGAGCACACCGAGGGACACAGAGGTTAAATGATTTGTTCAAGATTATGTAATTAGTAAATGGTGGAATTGGAATAGAGCTCAAGCAAACTTAAGAGATTATACACTCAGCTTTTCATACACTAAATTGCCTTTAGGGCTGTTGAGAGGATTAGATGAAATAGCATATTCACTTGATCAGTGCTTGGCATATAGAGGAGTTTGATAAAGTGAGCTGCCATTATTACTTCACTTGAAGAAAACCTTACTGAAATGCTTCAAAACATGGTAGATCATTAGAAGTTGTGCACTGTGGAACTTGTCACAATTTGTGTCGATTTCTGGAAGATTAATGTGACAGCGCTGAGTAGGATGGGACGTAGGAGAGTCTGGACACAAAGAGATGGTTTGGAGACTTGAAATAGCCCAGTTGAGCGGGGAGAGATCCACCATCATTAGAACAGCTTGACAGAGAAGGGAATTTTAAGATAGCATTGAAAGCCAAGCAACGACATTTATGGAATACCTGAAGTGCACACATAACTGCTGGTTACTATGGGAAGATAAGAAAACCAACTCTGAACACCCATGACAAGTGCCATTACCTTTTTTTTTCTTTAGTTGCCATTTATTGAGCACCTTCTATGGGCAGACACTTGTCTGTAATTATTTCCCATTCTCACAGCAATATTGCAAGGTAGGTGTTACTGGTACTATTTGTCTAGATGAGGCTCAGAAGTAAGAGACTTGCCCATGGTGGTGGGGGAAGGGAGGGAGAGAAGGGGAGAGGGAGAGAGGGAGAGAGAGGGGAAAGAAGGAAGGAAGGAGGGAAGGAAGGAAGGAAGGAAGGAAGGAAGGAAGGAAGGAAGGAAGGAGAAGGAACGAAGGAAGGAAAGAAAGAAAGAAAGAAAGAAAGAAAGAAAGAAAGAAAGAAAGAAAAGAAAGAAAAGCAAGCTCTCTTGAGGGTTCATGCCCAGATCTGACTGCAAACCCATACCAGACTAAGAATATTAGTTTAAGCATTAGGAGTTCCATAAATTTTCTGAAATTATAGACATAATTTTATGGGGGAGATGGTAACTTAGAAGATTCTCAAGGAATCTGTGACCCCAAAAGAGAAGAACAATTGTCTTAGACCATCAGAATTGGAAGGATCCTCAGAAATTATGATCCAATGGTCCTCATTTCAAAGTTGGCCAACTGAGGCATAGAAAGGGAAGCGATTTATTACAGAGTATTTCAAGCTTCAGAGCCGGCACTGGAACCCAGTCACCTTGTCCCTTAAGCCACTGCATCTCTTCTTTTGAAACCTTACATCAGGGCAGCAAAAGCCTCAAGCTGCTTGGAAGAGTTGTAGTGCACTGAACCAGACCCCCTTTTAGACTGCCTTGCAAGGAGTCAGTCACCTCTGTTAGGGAGGTGTGTTAACTCTTCAAGGACCAGGTCCTAAATTAGTACTATTTGGTAAATTGCCACTTTATAGGGCCCCATCAGTAAGTGACTGCTCTAAAGTGAGCGCGAGAGTGTAGAAGAGTAACCCATCTATCCAAGGGCCTGCTATTTGCCTTGTAGATAGTTTTCTCCCTAAGTAGAGGAAACCTACCGGGGCTATGGCAAATCAGGCCTCCTTTGGGGAGGCTGTAGTAGCAGGGCAAGCTGCTTTCTACACCAGTAGAAACTCTGCATGCAGGGGCAGGCATTAAAAAACATAAAGAGGGGATACGAATTGGCATATATATCCCCTGCATGTCCTATCTTCTGTAGGCTTTGTGGCAGTCCATCTTCTTCTGAGCCTGAAACCACAGCCCTTTTCCATTTCTTCACGATATTAAAACAATTTTTTTAAAGTAGGCTCCTCACCCAACCTGGACCCAACGTGGGCCTCAAACCCATGACCCTGAGATCATGACCCGAACTGAAGTCAAGAGTTGGATGCTTCACCAATTGAGCCACCCAGGCGTCCCTCCTCACTGTATTTTAAAGGCTCATTTTATTCTTCCCATCACCCAGCTTGGTGCCTGGTACTTAGTTTTAAATCAGTATTCACTGACTAAATAAATGAATGAGATTCTACTTGGCTTTGAATCTGGATTCTACTACTTCCAACTTGTATTATAGTAAGTTAACCTCTCTGAGCAATAATGCCTATGGTTACTTGATGAAGTGGAAAACAGAAGAAAGTCTCAATGATGGTCAAGACAGGTCCTCTTGGAAGCAGGGGCAAGGAGTAGCAGCTTTGTGATCCTCTTGGCAAACTGAGAGGCAGACTGGCAGTATTGCTCCTGCCTGGCTCAGAGGGTGGTCAGAGTCCCTGAGATCCAATCCTGATTCAAAGCCTCAACTTGGCTTTTGTGAATGTTCAGCTCACTCCTCATTCTTGGCCCGCCTCAGCAACACTGGGGAACTTTGAATATTTTCTCCTCTTTCGACATGATGGCCCTTCAGCTTTTCTGTCTCCAGGGCAAAACCAAATCTATGCCAGCATCATTCAAGATAGGTGGTACTTGGAGGTGTTTCCTGCTCCAAGGGAGTTAGGAATGGAAGGTTTAGGGTTTCTTGAAGAATAGCCCCTTCTGCTTCAGGCAGGTTTCCGTTACTCAGCTCTGTCCAGAAAATGATTATTGTTTCTAGATAAAGCTTCTGTAGTTTCAGACCTAATCGTGATGAATCTACCAGGAATTAATGCCTGTCTGACATTAGACCAATTGCCTAGAAATCATGACACTCATAAGAAATAGTCATCTCTTTATTTGAATGAAAACAAAGCCTTCCAGGGAAGATTAAAAAATATATTATTTTAATTTTTAGAGGAAAGGAATTCTTTAAAGAGAATTGTCAACGATCAAAACTGGTTGATAAATCACATATGTAACTATGTAATTAAACTTCTCCATTTTCTGAGCCCTGCAATTAGAGTTCTCTGTCTAGTTACCCATTATGATTCATTCTTGCTAAGATGCTGAAAAAAGAGGAGAGTCAGGAAGAGAAATTTTAACTTGAAATTTTCCCTAATTTGGATTAAGAGGCAATGGAAGCCTCCCTGGACTGGGAGGCAGGAGAACTGGGTTCTAGTCTCAGTCTATTCCACAGCAACTGTGGGGCTTTAGCCATATCACTAAGCCTTCTCTGAGCTTCTATCTCCTCAGCTATAAAACAGGAAAATAATACTCACCTCAGAGTATTGTTAGGAAGCCTTTATGAACCACGGGTGTGGTAATGCTTTGTCAGTTTTCAGGCTCTTCTAAGGCCCTCATGCATTTGAGTCTTGTGCTTTCCCTTTCTTATCTTCGCAGGCCAGGCCCTCTGTCGGTGGTGGGAGGAAAAGGCTTTAATGTACAATATCAGCCTTTGTGTCCTGTGAAAAGACAGACATTAATGAAGGGCTAGGCTGCTTTGTTGCATGTGGCTGTGATTGACTGGTGGCCCTGCTTCTGATGATCAGGAATTTATTATTAAGAAAATTGCCATGTGCCTGGGGAGCGGGGACTTGGTTCGTGCCTCCCCAACTGCCGAGGGTCACCACGGATGCCACAGGCGCTGTTGCACTGACTGTACGGGATTCATGTTTAAAGAGAAACCTCTCATTTGGACCATGTGGAGATCGTGGGGGATTGTGACACTGAGACTTTTCAGACTTTCATTCTGAGTCTCAGTGTGAGGCCATTGGATAAGGATTGGGGTTTGAATTCAGTGAAACTATCAGAGCTAGAGAGTACCCTGCAGATGACCTAATCCAGTGGTCCTCAAGGTGACTTGTGGCTTCAGCATTACCAGGAAGCTTGTTCGAAATGCAAATCCTTGGGTCCCCTCCCAAACCTGCCAAATCAGAACACCTGGGGCTGAGGTTTGGTTAAGTCCTGTTCAGCAAACCCTTCAGATGACTTTGTTGCATTCTGAAGTTTGAGAACCACTGCTCTCAGCTAAGCCCATTTTGTAAATGCTTGGGAAAATGCTGAACCTAGTTCCTGGTCCATTGTCAACAGCGCATATATGGTAGCTGTTGCTATGTTGTGTTCTTATCTGCAGAGCTGGGGCTAGAACAAAAATCAGACTTGCTGGCTGCAGCTTTCTCCATGACACCACATTTTGCAGTGGCCCTTACGAATTCAAATTGCATAGTCTGACTGCCTCTTGCTTGGGTGGTGGCAGCTATGCTAGAGTGCTGGTGGGACTGTTTTCGAAGTGGGGGAGGGTTGGCAAGGATCTGTTGGGAAGCGATGGTAGAAACTCAGGTAATTCTTAGGGAACAAATGGACTCTCACAGCTTCAGTCCCAAAGTCTACAGCTCCCCGTCTGCACCATATGAAGAGAAAAAATCCTATTTCCAAGGCAATAAGAGCTGTTCCAGAAAAGAGAACATAGTTGCAATGATTGATGGGTATTAGCTATTTTGACCTTAACTCTCATCAGAGTCCAGCATAAATGCAGGTAGACTTCGCCTGTATGATTCAGTTTTCACATCCATAAAGTGAAAATAATGTGATGTCCCCATGAATTAACAGAGGAAGGGTATTGATAGGATCAGTTTTTAAATTTAATTTAATTTATTTATCTGAGAGAGAGAGAACGAGCAGGGGGCAGAGGGCAGAGGGAGAAGCAGACTGCTCACTGAGCAGGGAGCCCAGCTCAGGGCTCAATCCAGGACCTAGGGATCACGACCTCAGCTGAAGGCATTCACTCAACCACTGAGCCTCTCAGGTGCCCCAATAGGATCAGTTTTATAGGAGCCTCAGAAGAAGCCTTTTTTTTTTTTTTCTGTTTTAGTTGTGTTGATTTTGTGATGATAAGTGTAATGCATGTTAATGCCTTTGGAAAATTCGGAAAAGTATACAAAAGAAAGTTTAAAGGCCACCTGTAATCCCATCGCTCAGGGACTACTACTGTTGTTATGGTGAATTTCCTTCTGATCGGAAATTTTAACAAAAACAGTATGAAATCAAAAGATATTTTCTTTTAAGGGAAACTTGCATGTATTGAGTGCTGTGTGCAAGGCATGTACTGATTGCTGGAGATATTTTAAATCAGTTAATCCTTATGACAGCCCTATAAAGCAGGGGTTTTCCACCTTGACCACATATTAGAATCACCTGGAGCAGCAGGTTGGGTGGTCGTTAGAAATCTGATACCCATGCTGCAGATTAATTATATCAAAATCTCTGGTGGGTAGATCAAATTGACAGTACTTTTTTTAGGATTACATAATGCACATTCAAGACTAAAAAGTTGCTACAAGGTGGACCATTGGTTCTTAAACTTCAGTGTGCCTCAGGATCAGCAGGAGAGCTCTTATCAACAGATTGATGGGCCAACCACCAGAGTATCGAGTTCTTATTTGATGGGTCTGCAGTGGGGTCTGCGAATTTCTATTTCTATCAAGTTCCCAGGTGATGCTGCTGCTGATGGTCAGGAACCCCTTTGGGAATCTGTGAGGGAGATTACATAGACCCCATTTTACAGGTGAGAAATAGGATGCTCGATTAAATAATTTGCCCAAGGTGTACAAAGAAAAATTTAGAGAGCCAGGATGTAAACCCAGCTCTATACAAGGCCAAATTTATCTCTCTACTTCCCTCACCCTGTGTTAGTATCACTTAGGTAATGTCTACTAGTTTAATAAGTTGTATCTACGGTAATATATCATTTTTAACCTTCCAACTCACCCCAGCTTCCAAATTCTAAGTAAAGGAGTAATAGAAGTGAGGTTTGCAAGGCATCTGGGAGCGTGTTTTTCTTTGATTTTTGAATGTCAGGCCAGAGAGCCTCAACTATGTCCTATAGTAGGCTATTTGTTCTGTTTCTACTCCCAGCTGCCTCTTTGGTAACTGATCCTGAAGTTTGTGCCTGGGAAGACTGCATCTAGATGTAGGACTTGATCCCAGGACCCTGGGATCACGCCCTGAGCGGAAGGTAGACGCTCAACCACTGAGCCACTCAGGTGTCCCTGATCTCATGTTTTAAAATCACAATCATCTTTCAGTGATGAACCCAAGCCAAAAAGACTGAAAAACAAATCCCACGTATAATTGTTCTTTTTGTTTTTTTAAAAGATTTTACTTATTTATTCATGAGAGACGCGGAGACAGAGGCAGAGACACAGGCAGAGGGAAAAGCAGGCTCCCTGTAGGAGCCTGATGTGGGACTTGATCCCCGGACCCCGGGATCACACCCTGAGCCAAAGACAGAGGCTCAACCACTAAGCCACCCAGCTGTCCTTGCGAATTAATTTTTTAAAAAGATGATTTATTTATTTTATTTTCGAAAGAGAGAGAGAGAGAGAAAGCACATGTCTGTGTGAGTGAGGGGTGGGGTGGCAGAGAGGGAGAGAGAATCTGAAGCCAACTCCCCGCTGAGTGCAGAGCCTGAGGCAGGGCTCCATCCCAGGACCTTGAGATCATGACTTGAGTGGAAACCGAGAGTTGGTCACCCAACCCACTGAGCAACCCAGATACCCCACAAAGTAGGTGTCATTTTTCCCACTTTATAGATTAGGAAACTCGATGTGGTCACGCAGCTTGTCAGACCAGGAGGCAAACCCAGGTTTATCTGGCACTGAATCCCCTGTCTTTCCCATTATTTTATGCCTCCTCCTTTGTTCTTGAAGTTTTTTCTTTATTTATCTCTGGTCCTAAGATCATATTCATGATTACTTCACTTGGCCTTCAAGGCTCAGTTCCAATGCCACCTCTTTGATACATTTTTCCTTCATCCTCCAAGTAAGGATTCCTTTTTTTTTTTTAATTCTTTAAGATTTTATTTATTTATTTGAGGGAGAGAGAGAGAGAGGCAGAGTGAGAAAGAGGAGCAGGAGCCAGATGTGGGACTCGATCCCAGGACCCTGGGATCATGACCTGACCTGAAGGCAGACACTTAGCCATTAAGCCACCCAGGCACCCCCCAATAGGGATTCTTTTTCTCTCTCAGCATTTTTGCTTTGTACTCGTACTAGCAATACCCTACACTTTCTGCTTCGTGTCTTAATTATTAGTGTACAAGTGTCTTCCTCCCTCAGGCTGTCCCTCAGCAATATATCTAGCTAAGAATGGTTTCTCGGGATCGGTTCTGCATTCCAGGGCAGGACCAGAAGCTCTCAAACCCACAGCCACTGAGGACAAATTCATATCAAGAGACCTGTGCGGTTTATTAGGCTCTGTTTCCAGCAGGTAAAATATGAAGAAGGGGAAAAAATAAAGAAAGAAAGGCCTCAGTTTTTATAATCCTTCCACCCCCATGGCCCTGAAGAGGCAGGTGACAACAAATCAGCGGCCTAGAGCTTCACCTGGCTCTAGTTTGCAGCGTGTTCGGCTCTTTGCCTTTTAACCAAGTAATAGAAATGACCGAGGGAGTAAAGGTGCCAGGCCGATAGTTACGCCGGGTCCATTCTTCCCATTGATGCTTAGAGGATTTATGTAGGTAAGTCCCATTAATGTTAATGGAAGTTACATGTGTAATTCCCCTTTTTCATCGCGGAGAGAATAGAGCTTTCTATTCCTTGGGTAATTATGGGACCAGCAGTGTTAGTTTTTTCAGTGAACTTTTTCACCACCCTTTCCTGCTTGGACTCTTAAGAAAGGAACTGAATTCTTCTGTTCAAAAAAGAAAATTGCCAAAATATCTGAGAGGTGAAACAAATGTAACTAGATCCACTTGTTTGAGGGGGAAAAAAAGCAAGAAAACACTAGGACAGGAAGCTGGAGGGTGAGCTCCCGCTAATTTTCAGATCCCAGGAAGCATGTCGTGGTTTGGATTTTCTAACAATGCAGGGCTTTTCACCGGCAGCCCCTTTTCCTCAGGTATTTGAACTGAGAGCAAAATAACTCCCGGAACATTTTGACTGAATTAATTTTAGTGTGTTAAGAGTTGAGTAGTAATGTCTAAGCCTTCGAAGAGCCTGATAAAGAATTAAGCTTGGTCTCTGCCTAAGGCTGAATAAAATATTTTTAAATGCCTCGGTATCTGAGGTTTGGTTTAGTGGAATCTAAAAGGACAGCTGTATTACTGTCCTTAAATGGAAGCCCTTGGGGTGTTCCTTTGTCACACTGGGTGCCCTGATTAGTGCATACAGCAGGTCATCCGTTAGGTGACAGCAGTGCCTGTTCTGCACCTGAAGATGGGAAATTCAGCCTCCTGGTCGTGCCACAGAGATAGGTCATTTTTTAAAATAGGTTTTCACAGTGAATAAAGGAAAAGCCTTAACTCTCTTGAGGTCTTCTTTTTTAAAATAATTATTTATTTATTTGAGAGAGAGCGAGATGGTGGGGAGGGACAGAAGGAAAGGGAGAAGCAGACTCCCACTGAGCAGAGATCCAGATGTGGGACTTGATCCCAGGACTCTGAGATCATGACCTAAGCCAAAGGCAGACACTTAACCTACTGAGCCACCCAGGTGTCCCAGGAGGTCTTCTGTCATGTAAAAACAGTTGAGTTTTGTAAAGCTGGGAGTAGAAGAAAGGCGTACTTTGACCCATGGACATCTTCAGGTTTTGTGGCAACCGTTCAATCTCATATTGGAAGGGACTTTCCTAGTCACTGAATTCAGCCAAGTGGTCCAAAAGCATTCAGGGAGTGATAGGGACCTTAATCTGGTGCTTAGGCTGGTGTCTGGAGTACAGCGGAGTAAGTGATTTGAATCAACCTGTCAGGCCCAGGCTGTTCTCTCTTTGGGCAACTTTGTATAAGAAAGTTCTGCCTCATGGTGAGATAGAAATGTATCTCCCCCACTAGTTTTCTTTTGTCCTTCCACCCTGTTCTTTAATTTCACCCATTGGCCCCTGTTCTGTCCTCTTGGGACCATAGAGACTAACTTTGCTGTCTCTGCCCCTTGAAAATTCTTCACTTGGTTCTTAGAATTAAGAATTGGCAACTTTATTGACCTAGATGCAATCATGTTTTGGCTTCTTAAGCCCGGGTTCTGGCTTTTCATTCTCCTGCTCAACTGTATTTCTACAATTTGGCTCATATCTTGAGGCTTATGATAGAAGACCTCTTGTCTATCACCTTGTCCTTTATTTTTTTTAAATTTTTACTTTTAAAGATTTTATTTATTCATTCATGAGAGACACACACAGAGAGAGAGGCAGAGACATAGGCAGAGGGAGAAGCAGGCTCCCTGCAGGGAGCCCGATGTGGGACTTGATCCCAGGACCTGGGATCATGACCTGAGTTGAAAGCAGACGCTCAACCACTGAGCCACCCAGGTGCCCTATTACCCTGTCCTTTAAATGTTCACACCCAGATTACTGGTTCATGTGGCTGCCAGTCCTCAGTGCTCCTTTCAGATGAACTAATCAAGGCTTGGAGGAGGGATGCCTGGGTGGCTCAGTCCATTAAGCCTTAGTCTTCAGCTCGGGTAATGATTCTGGGGTTCTGAGATTGAGCCCCAGGTAGGGGCTCCCTGCTCATCAGGGGGCCTGCTTGTCTCTCTCCCTGGGACCCTCCCCCTACTTGTGTAAAAAAAAGCTTGGAGGAGACTAGATGCAATGTTACATGAGAAGCTTTCTTCAGACCAGCCCATTGTAGTAGAAAGGAAATTAATGGAATTAGGAGACCTAGATTTTTAGCATTTTCTCAAGTCATAGGCGCTCCCTGCTTCAACTCCTCTCCAGCTATGCATGTAACCATCATGCAGCAAAGTGATCTTACATTGTAAGATTATAATTGGATTGTGTCATTATTTCTCAATCCACTTAGATCTTAGCCTAAAGCCCAACATCTTTCCTGAGGCCTAAAAGGTCTACCGTGATATGTTTGCCTCCATCCTGACTACCTCCCCAGCCTCATTTCTTTATGTTATTCATTATGCTCCAGCCACCCTGTTTCATAAGATTTGTCCAACCTTAGAATCCTTGCCTAAACTGTTTCCACTTCCTCAAATGCTTTTGCCCTCACTTTTTGCCTCCTTCACTCATAATCTCTAGATTTCAGTGTAGATATCATTTCTCCAAGTAGCTCTTCCAAAACCTGGAAGAAATATTTTAGCTAAATGGGTGGTAGCCAAATCGAATCCCATACCCTGTTGCTGAGCATACTCCAAGCCTTCAGCCTGTGCTTTTGAGTTGTCCCCAACTATTTTTGTGACTATTGCCACTGATATGAATTCTATGCAAGTTCTATCATATGCATGCTGGAAATGTAGGGGTAGGTGGTGACAGTATGATATCTTAAAAAATTTTTTTAAATGCAGTTCTCTCAACTTGAAGTGACTGTGCTCAGTAAAGGGAAGAAAGGTCAAGGGAACTTACACTTATCATCTACTTTGAGATCGGACAAACTTTTACTGTTAAAGCTGGATAGTAAATATTTGAGGCATTGTGGGGTATGCAGTCTCTTTTAGACTTAAGTCAGCAGTTCTAGCCTGAAAGCAACCATAGATGGTACATACATGAATGAGTATGGCGCTGTTCCAATAAATCTTTAGTTATGGAAACAGGTGCTTTGGACTGCTGGTCATTGTTTCCCAGGCCCTGATCTAGTGTGCACCAGATGCTTTACATGTATTTACTCTTTATAACAGTCTGATAGGCAATTATTTATTCACTTTAGAGGCTCATAGAGGTGAAATAAATTGTCTAGAGCCACCCAGCTTAGCATGGGAAGGAATTAGGACTCTAACGTGGGCTTTCGAATAAAAGAGAAAGGAAATGGTCAATTTTTAATTCAACAGTTATTTATTGAGTCCCTACCCTATGATTATGGTAGTACCAAATGCTTGAAAAGACTAGCATCTTTATCCTTTATTTTTACCTGATTACACAGTAAGATTTTAAAATAATCTGGGGAGACATTGTGGTGTGACAAAAAGAAAGTGAGCTTTGGAATCAGACATGACTCCAATTTTAACTCTGCTATTTAATGACTTTGCCAACATAGGTAAGTTACTTAAGTTCTGGCCTAAATATCCTGAGCCAAAAAAAAAAAAAAAAAAGAAGTGATATTGGCAGATGGTGGGACTCCATGAAAATAAGTTTTAAATGAGATTTTATATTGGAAGAGACATTGCACTTTTTATTTATACTATTTGAATTCTTTTCTGTACTAGGTACTGATAAGGTCTTTTTAATTTTAAGTCTTTTAAAAATAAAGGAGGCAGCCACTCTCTATGTCACCTTCAGGGTTGGTCTGTCTCTAAGAAGTTGGCCTGTGTGATGGAGCATTAATTGTCCCAGCAGCATCTGGAGGAGATTCAAGAACATAGATACCAAGTTTGAAAATGAGTATCTTTTCAAGTCCTACATTCTTTCTCCTTATTTGCTAAGTGACAAAGGAATCATTTGAGAGAGTGACTTGTACGGGCCACATCATGATCTTGGTGTGAGAGTCATAGTCACAGTGGACTTTGGTGTGGTCCATGGTTAAATCAGTTGGCAAACATTTCAAGAAGATGGATGTAGAGGGAAGAGTCAAATGGTTTGTGAGAAAGATGTTTATGACCAAAACAGGGCTACTGTTACTTTAAGGATTGTCTTTAGTATATGATTATATTATATAAACTTCATTTTGATGATTGGAATTTCTCATTACATAGGCTAGATCATCTCAAATTTCAGACCTTTGGAAGCACACCAGAATGCTGCTTTCTGCTCCTGGGATGATCATCCACTGCCAGAAAAAAAATTTGCCCTTCAGTTTCTTTGAGGATATTCTAATTCCATTTTACATGATGCACCTTGCAAACATCCTCACTAGAGGCATTCCTCTCCCTCACTTTGCTCTTATGTTGTCTGATGTGCTCATGGAGAAAAACAGAATCTTCAAAAAACAGTGTGGGAGATTAAAAATAAGCTAGGTCGTGGCTAAAAATTTGGCATTTTGGTGCAATTTTAGTAATCCATAACCTTCATATCTTTCTGCTTTTATCAGATGAAAGGCAAACTCCTTTGACCCATGAAGTTGATCTGTGAACTCTGTCAAAAAAATTCAAAACCCCACAGTTGTAGATCATGCATGCCATTAGCATAATTTGCCACCCAGGCTGTAAATGTATGTTCTCTAAAGTGGTACATAATACAGATAGTGTTTTACAGTGTGTTGAGAAAAGATTATTTGACATGTAGTAGAGTGAATTTAAAGTTTCCCATAAGAATTAGTATTCCTTTTATCTGCACTTTTTCCTCCAGAAACTGAGTTGTAATTCAACTTTAAATCTAGTCATTGAGGTAGATCCTACACTTGAACCAAATAAGACCACATGGTCTAGCGGAATCTCTGGGGGATTGAACAGGGTAGCAGTGAGACTCACAATCGCATCAGTTTGGCGAAGGAGGATGGAAGAAAAATGTGTCTCAGCTCCTCAAACGCAAACTTTGAGATTCAGAGAACTGGTTTATGAGCTGAAGCAATCAAATGGAGAATTTGCGACTCTGAATTTCTCTTTGCCCACACTCTGGGGCTTCCTTCTCTCCCTATGTGTGTGTGTGTGTGTGTGTGTGTGTGTGTGTGTGTAGCTTGGGTGTTTGTAGGACTTGCTTCACTGTTATTAAAGCTTTGTAAGATTTCTCTAGGATCTCCACGATGATGTTCCCCTTTTTTAATTCCCGAAATTAAAATGTGTTGGAATGCTTGGCTGCCTTTCACTCCCTCCTCAATGGACCCTTTCGTTTTTCACACCAAGGTGTCCTTCTTCAGGGTGCCAGGTCAGGCTACCAAAACAGCTTCTAGGAGGGGATTAGGACCAATTAACATCTTTGTACACAAAAGCCACTGGCAGCTGAACAGGCAGCCTGGTGGCTGCTCCAGAGCTGCATTTTAAATAGGAGCCTTCTGTACTTGAGTTCAAGTAGGAAGAGGTGGGGAAAGTTTTTATTTATAATTGAAAATGCTGTTTTTGGATAAAGTCTCATGAAAAGAAAAGTAGTGTTCAGAAGTATCTAACAAATGCCATTTGAATGTTGGTCTATATTGTATGTGATTCTATCGAGGATGGTCTCTCAGTATAGCCTGTTCCCTGGGCACATATTGAGATGAAGAGATGTTTCTTCACATAGCAATTTTGTCTTTACATGTCTCTTGTTCTCTGTTTAAAAAAAGTTCAGCTGGATCCCGAGGCACAAAAAGGAGCTGCTCCAAAGGATATATGGTCTTAAAAGCCAGTAGCCTTTTCATAAGAAATCTATCGTATGGATACCTGGACCACAAAATCTTTGTTTAGGGCAAAATAAAGTAGAGAGAGGCATTGTGCAAAGTTTGTTGTCGTTTTTTTTTTTTTTTTTTTTCCCTTAACCCTTCGGTTTGAGAGGGGCCTAGTTATTTTTGTGTCATTCATTTATTTTTACTGAAATTCCATTTCAGTAAAAAAGGATAACACCCAGTGCTCACCACATCGCGTGCCCTCCTTAATGCCCGTCACCCAGTTACCATAATTTTTGTTTTCATTTTTAAATCACAATCATTGGATCCTTACACTTATTTTTTACCTTGAAACTTTTTGTAGGAGGTGGTACATAATTTTGAATCGATTATGTTAGAGGTAAAGAGATTTTGTGAGCTGGGTAATTAACAAGAGTCTTAGATTGAGATCCAGTTGGAATCTATTAAGAATAATGTTGTCAAAGTTGTAATGGAACCTGCTCCTACACTTGGGTGATGAGAGTTTTCAGATCCATGTGAAAGCTCCAGGGCAAAGTAGGAGTGTTTTCAATCCAAGCCTCTCCAGCTTCCTTATCAGCGAGTGAAAATACTCGAAAATAAAACGCTGCATTCAGAATTTACAGTAGGAACCCATGGGGGAGGGAAGAGAAACCCGAGGAAGAAATTAATTAACGTGTGGTAGGTCCAAAGAACGACGGTGATCACACATGTGCTGAGTCCAGGCGCAAAGCATAGGGGCGACTGTGAGTACCTGATACTGTGTTTCCTGCCCCGTGATGTATTTTTGTTTCCCAGAAGCAAACGATGAAGAGAATAGTATGCGTTTCTCTTTCAATGGCTTGAATGGAAAATGTTTTTTAAAAAGTCAGCCTCCGGGCCCCTAATCTAAATTATGGTCATTTTCAGTTTCCTGGGTTTTATGCATAACTCTAGACTCCTCTTAGTGTGATATTTTCGAAGCAAACCTTAATACAGTCTCAATGTGTGGCTTCCCCCCTGGGTGTTAGTTTCAGATACTGTATTGTGAGTCTTCAGACATGTTGAGTCCCCCTAATGTTAAATGGTAATTGCCAGAAGTATAGGTGGGGATGGAAACATTGTTATATTTTGTTCATTTTTCACACTTGAGCAGTTATCCCTTTTTCTCTCTTGCTGTATGCTTATTAGGGTATGAAATGCAGGTGTGTGGGAAATGGCTAGCGGACATTGACAGGTTATTTTGTTGGTCACTGCCTAATTAGTAGCATAGTGGATGCACCCTGCTAAGCTTTAGTGTGGGGCAGCAGAGCTGGTCTGTTCTAATTTCCTCACGGCTTTGATATTCGCCAAAAGATTGACGGTTTACACAAAAAGCCAAGGCCCGAAGGAGGCCCGTGGAAACAATGAGCCTTCTTGCTTGTAGACACCACAGATGTGAGAGAAAGCTGGCTAAAAACAATTGGCTGACACTGTCTAATTGTCTCCGATGTCAGCGTCATTAATGTTTTCCCATGTAAAACGGAGAAGGCCAAGGTTGTATCCTCCCTTTATTTTGAGTCACATGATTATGTAACTTATCGAGATTCAGATTAAGTGTTAATTGTATTTGTGCAATAAAGAAACAGAAGCTACCTTGGATTTAATGAGTATGTGCTTAATTAATTTTGACAGCTTTAATCTTTATTACCTCTGGAATAATCCTTATCAGCATTAATAGCATTTTTCGGTAATTCACATCACAACTCACTTAATGATAATATATATTTACGTTTCTTTCTGAGATCAAACCAGGGAAACGATTACGAAAGTTTGCGTGCCTTCTGGGAAGCTTCTTGTGAGTGCGTCAAGCAATAATTGGGACAAATACTTTGGGGGCGCCGGCGGAGCCTTGCAAGTCAGACAACTGACCCAAGCGCTCGAAAGAAACACCCGGTTATAGTCAAGGAGCACAAAGTGACACGGTTACCCCTGTGAAACTCCAAACCTTATTTTTATTGACGAAATGGTTTTAAAGATTTTTTAAAATTTTTTTCTGGAGGAGGGGATACCTGGGGAAGGTGAATCCCTAGGAAGAAGGAACAGATTGAATGGAAATTAAACTTTTTTTTTTTTTTTTGGCAAGGTAAGACCTGTAGCTTCCCACAGTGCTGATGATACATGGGTCCAAAGCCAAGTGTGTTTCTTGTGACTGCAGCCAGCAGACACTATCACACAGTTTGCACTGTGCAGCAACATCTGTGACACCAAAACAAGGCAGATTCTGTAGTTTTTGCTGCTTTTCATGTTTTCTAGGGCTTTTCTGGGAAGTCCTTTGTTTTTTTGTATTTTGTTTTATTTTTTTTAATTTTTTAAATTTATTTATGATAGTCACACAGAGAGAGAGAGAGAGGCAGAGACACAGGCAGAGGGAGAAGCAGGCTCCATGCACCGGGACCCTGATGTGGGATTCGATCCCGGGTCTCCAGGATCGCGCCCTGGGCCAAAGGCAGGCGCCAAACCGCTGTGCCACCCAGGGATCCCTTGTTTTATGTTTTTAAATGTGAGCAATGTAATGCCTCGGAGTAGCAGCAGTGGAACAGAGATACTCCCTGGAGAAGAACTACTCCATGAGTTGTTTCCTGCCTGCGAAGCTCTTGCCACAGGGAAGCCCACGCATCTTGGGTTCCACATGGAGTTCAAGTGTGTCAGACCTGATTCCCAAAAGTAATCTCTGTGAACACTTAGCCTCCCCAAAATCATTTTTCCAGAAAAGCCCCGTGTGTTCCCCTGAACCTTTTATTATGCAGGTTTGTCACCTGCATAGGTTATTATGCAGGTTTGTGCACCTGCAACTACCCTCGACAGGAAGCATTCGGTTTTGCACTTGGAGTCATGCATGGAAAATTATGTCGCCGGGGATCTGGGTCCCTGCATGCCTTCCTCACACCCCACCCCCCCCTGCGAAGTGTAATCCCTGCAGTGGATGCCCGGTATGTGGGGGTGCAATACAGTGTCCACGGCGCTCTCGGGGGATGTGCTACAGCCCAATGTATGACCTGAGAGCCCACTGTCCCTGAAAAGTGCATGGCCTTGGGGGGTCAGGTAAGTCAGAGCTTGGATCCGGCCTCTGTTACTAGCTGTGAGATTTCGGATGTGACCTTCCCGAGCCTCAATTTCTTCATATTTAAAAGAGGTGAGGATGCCTTGCAGGGTCGGTATGAGGGTTCCAGACCATGGTGAAGGGCTCACCACAGGATGTCCTAGCAGCTGTCAATGGTGGCCGCCGTTACTCGGACAGCAGCGCCCTCGGTGCCCTAGGCTCTGTCCCTCCGGGCCGTGTCCCTTCCGTGTTCTGGTTGTGTACACCTGGGCTTGTTACCTAACCCGTCTGCGCTGAGTTCCCCCGGGGAACGTGGTGTCGGGGTGAGGCATAAGGGAGCTGGTGATGGTAACGTTCCTAATAATAGGCGTAATGACTACGATGGACGCTGATGGAGGGCCCCGTGCCACGCACCGTGCCCGCTGCCCTTTACCGCACGTGATCCCATTTTTTAAAAAAGATTTTATTTATTTATTCATGTGAGACAGAGAGAGAGAGAGAGAGAGAGAGAGAGAGAGAGAGAGGCAGAGACACAGGCAGAGGGAGAAGCAGGCCCCATGCAGGGAGCCCGATGTGGGACTCGATCCCGGAACCCCAGGATCACACCCTGGGCCCAAGGCTAACCCGCTGAGCCACCCAGGGATCCCCACGTTATCCCTTTTAATGCACATCACACAGAGGCTGGAACACAGTAGACACCGATGTTTGCTGCTATTGGGTTCATTGTGAAGGTCTCAGAGTCACTGAGGAATTTAGGCTCTGCTAGATTCTTCACGTGTGGGTCCTAGGGGACCCTGGTGGAACGGTTCTTCCCCTAGGCATTTCATATCTGTGAGGTTAAGGTATTATGCATGAATCCATCCTCTTTTCTTTCAAACCCTTTAACTGCAGACCCTCTCTTATGTGCTTCTCCACTGACTTTTTTTAAAAGTCCCTTCTCTAAAGACAGTGAGACAGTAGGAAATAAGTCCAGGCTTCTCCACAACCTGCTATTTGCTCACCTTCATTTGTTCCAGAATGTAAGCTGTGTGCAGGCAGCTTCTCTGTCCATGACCTACACCACCTGGGTACTGTTGCCTCACCATGGGCAGGTCCTTCTGCATTGGGTGCAGCCAGATGGACCTGAAAAACATCCTCTTCTTCCCCCTTTGCTTTTGTTTAATTTGCTCCCAAAGGGGATAAAGTTTTGCAGTTTTTTAAAAAAAATTTTATTTACTTATTCATGAGAGACACAGAGAGAGTAGCAGAGACATAGGCAGAGGGAGAAGCAAGTTCCCTGTGGGGAGCCCAATGTAGGACTCGATCCTAGGACCCAGGGATCACAATCGAGCCAAAGGCAGATGCTCAACCACTGAGCCATCCAGTGCCCCAAGAATGGCAGCTCTTATTTCATTTGTTTAGCTTTTGTTCTGAAGGGAAAGGTCATCTGTAGGGAAAGACCTTGTCAATTATTTGAGGGAAAGTTAAACATGGGTTTCCAGAGCTTTCCTTACCGACCAGGAGATACTATTTAACCTGTATCTCAGCATCATCATCTATAAAATTAAATGCTTATATAGTAAGAGCATTGTAACCTCATCCAGGATACTTCAGGATTAAGTGATGGAACAGATGTAAAGTGCTTGGAACAACGGAAGGGCTCAATCAATGTTAACATTGACATGTGAACTAGTCCCAGAGAGTTTCCAATCGGAAGAAGGCAGGATTTAACTAAGAGAAATGGTGGAATTTTCCAGCATGACATCATCTGCTATTTGGAAACAGAAGTCAGTGAGAGAAATTAAGAAGGTGATTCCGTTCTTTCAATTTTATCTTGTAGAGAATTCCATACTGCTGCATATACTATAGTTTGAAAGGGAAACGCAGATTCTAAATAGTGATTCCAAACCACCCTGTGCTAATCTTTAACAAAGTCAAAAACTTTTTTTTTTTTTTTTAGATTTTATTTATTTATTCATGAGAGAGAGAGAGAGGCAGAGACAGGCAGAGGGAGAAGCAGGCTCTGCAGGGAGCCCGATGCAGTACTCAACCCCAGAACCCCAGGATCATGACCTGAGCCAAAGGCAGATGCTCAACCACTGAGCCACCCAGGTGCCCCAGCCCTTCTGAATTCTTAATTCCTATTTGAGCCTATTCAGTAGTAATCATTTTTATTTTATTTTTTATTATAGTCAAATACACAAAATATAAAATTTATCACCTTAACTATTTATTTTTTAAGATTTTTATTATTTTTAGGTAATCTCTACATCCAACATGGGGCTTAAGCCCACAACCTTGAGCTCGAGTTGTGTGCTCCACTGACTGAGACAGCGGAGTAACCCCCCCCCGCCTTAACTATTTTTAAGTGTACAATTCAGCAGCACTAAGTATATTCCTATGGTTGTACAGCCAATCTCCAGAACTTTTTCATCTTGCCCAACTGAAACTCCATGCCCATTAAACAAGTCCTCATTCTCTTCTCCTAGCCACTGGCACCTACCATTCTGCTTTCCATCTCAATGAATTTGACTACTCCAGGTATTGCACATAAGTGGAATCACAAAATATTTGTCTTTTTGTGACTGGTATATTTCACCTAGCATAATGTCCTCAGGATTCATCCATGTTGTAGCAGGTGTCAGAGTTTCCTTCCTGAATAATATTGCATTGTGTGTGTGTACCACATTCCGTTTATCTATTCATCCCTCGATAGGCATTGGATTGCTTCTACCTTTCGGTTATTGTGAATACCACAACTACAAACATGGAGTTTACATGGAGTGTAAAAGGATCTCTTCGAGACCCTGCTTTCAATTCTTTTGGGTATTCATCCAGAATTGGAATTGCTGAATCATATGGTAATTCTACTTTTAAATTTTTGAGGAACTACCTGTATTATTTCCATTTGTAATGGACATTTTGTAAATATACCACTTACATTCCCATTAACAGTGCACAAGGGTTCCAGTTTCTTCACATCTTTGTACTTATGGTTTCCTGGTTGTTGTGTTTTTTTTGTTTGTTTGTTTTGGTTTTTATAGTAACCATCCTAATGCGTGTGGGGTGGTATTTCGCTGTAGTTTTGATTTATATTGACTTAATGATTAGTGATGTGGAGCATCTTTTCATGTGCTTACTAGCTATTTGTATATCTTCTTTGGAGAAATGTCTTTCCAAGTCCCTTAGCCATCCTGGAATTCAGTTGCTTGCTTTGTCTTTTGTAGTTGTTGAGTTTGTGTATCCTCTATGTATTCTGGATATGAATTCCTTATCAAATACATGATTCACAAATATTTTCTTATGTTCTGTGGGTTGCCTTTTTATACTGTTGATAGTTTTTTCATGCAGAAAATTTTAAAATTTTCATGAAGTCTAATTTGTCTATTTTTCTTTTGTTACCTGTGCCTTTGGTATTATATCCAAAAAAATCATTATCAAATTTGTTATGAAGCTTTTGTTACATGTTTTTTTCCTTGAGTTTTGTAGTTTCGGGTCTTACATATAGTCCTTGATCCATTTTGAATTAATTTTTGTATATAATATTAGGTAAGAGTTCAGTTTTACTCCCGTGCATGTGGATATCCAGTTTTCCCAGCATCATTTGTAAGAAAGATTGCCCTTTCCATTGAATGGTTTTGGCACCCTTGTCAAAAATCATTTGACAACATAGGCAAGAATTTATTTCTGGGCTTCCTATTGTATTCCGTTGGTCTACATGTCTGGCTTTATGCCAGTACCACACTGTTTTGATCACTGTGATTTGTAGTAAATTTTGAAATATCAGAAAGTGTGAGTCCTCTGGTTTTATTGCTCTTGGTCAAGATTGTTTTGGCTATTTGAGTCACTGAGATTCCATATGAATTTCATGATGATTTTTCTATTTTCCAAAAAAGTCATTGGGATTTTGGTAGGATTGCACTGAATCTGTAGATTGCTTTGGATAGTATTGCTGTTTTAACAATATTAAATCTTGCAGTCATGAAAATGGGCTGTGTTTCCATTTTTATATGTCTTGTGTAATTTCTTTCAGCAATGTTTTGTATCTTCAATGTAACCTCCTTGATTAAATTTTAAATATTTTATCCTTTTGATACTGTTATAAATGGAATTGTTTTGTTATTTCCTTTTCAGATCGTTCATTGTTAGTGTGTAGAGAGGCAATTGATGCTAATGTGTTGATTTTATATCTTGCCAAATTCATTTAAACTTTTTTTGTGAAATCTTCAGAATTTTTTACATGTAACATCATATCAAACAGTGATGATTTTAATTCTTCCTTTCTTATTTGAATGTCTTTTATTTTTTTCTTGCCTAATTGCTATGGTTAGAAGTCCCAGTACTGTGTTGACTAGAAGTGATGAAAGTGGACATCCTTGCCTTGTTCTGATCTTAGAAGAAGTGGTCTTTTACCTTTGAGTATGTTTGCTGTGGGTATTTCATATATGGCTTTTATTATGTTGAGGTAATTTCCTTCTATTCCTAGTTTTTAAATTGTTTTTATCATGAGACGGTGTTGAATTTTGTCAAATGCTTTTTCTACGTCAGTTGGGATGATCATATTTTTCTTCCTTCATTCTGTTAATGTGCTGTTTACATTGATTGATTTTTATGTGTTGAGCCATATCTGCATTGCAAGAATAAATCCAACATGATCATTGTCTATGTGCTGAGGGTCAGCCTGTGTGTAGGTTGCTCCTGGGGCAGTGCTGCCTGCCATGTGACTGGGATGGGAGATGAGTAGCTACTATTGTGCTAAGAGCTGAGGTTGACTGACATTAACCCAATTTACCACCAATCTTTTTGCTGAAATTTTCAAGCTTTCAATAGACGCCAGGTTTCCAAAACAGTTATATCAGATAGATTCCACCAGCGTGATTGTTGTCTAGACATGGAGACAGATTCCTGGTGTTTCCTAATTCTCTATCTTCCTAGAATCATTCTCATTTTCTTAGTGGTATCATTTGAAGAACTACTTTTAACTTTTTTAGTATTTATTTTTAAAGTAATCTCTACACCCAGCATGGGGCTCAAACTCATGATCAAGAGTGGCATGCCTTTCCAAGTGAGCCAGCCAGGCATTCCAGAACCACTTTTAATTTTTATGAAGTCAGATTTGTCAATTTTTTTCTTTTTTGGTTTGTGCTTTTTATGTTCTAAGATTTCCCATCTTAAGATCACAAACATTATGTATTTTTTTCTTTTAGAAGTTTTATAAATTTAGCTCTTAAATTTAGGTCTGTTACCCATTTTTAATGAATTTTGTTAAATGGTAGGAACTAAGGATTGAGGTACTCCTGAATGATTATGATTATCTAATTGTTCTAGCAATATTTCTTCAAAAGACTGTCTTTTACCCATTAAATGATCTTCTTTGATAATTCTTTCTTGAAAATCTTTGTTGAAAATCAATGGACATATATATGGTCTTTTTTCTGGACTCTCTTCTATTCCTTTAGTCTATATATGTCTGTCCTTAAGCCAATAGCTATAGCTTAGATTACATAGCTATAGCTTTGTATAAGTCTTGAAGTCAGGTAACATAGTTTCACGCTTTGTAATTTTTCAAAACTGTATTGGCTATTTTAGATCCTTTGTATTTCCCTGTAAATTTTGGGGCTCTGAACTCTTTGGATACAGGAGTATGTCCAACCTTAAGTGTTATCCCACAGTGCCTAATACAGTACCTACTAAGGTACTTTTCTATATTTGTAGACTGATCAGTTAATGGGACCTGATGAAATTAGTAGGTTTCAACTTATTGGGTCCTAGAATCTGAGAGCTGAAAGAGGATGTATGGGGACACTAAGATGAAGATTAGGCCCAACTATCTCATTACAAAGATGGTATAAATGAGATCTAGAGAGTTTGGGTGGCTTGCTTAAAGGTCACACAGTAAGTCAGAGACAAGACTAGAGCTCAGGTCTTTGACCCACCTACTCCTAAATCAGACACTGGGCTTACCTGGGTTGGTGGGTCTGTGAAGCTCTATTTATGTACCAGATATAGGACTTCATTTTACCTTTACCACCAGGGTTCTTTAATAATGTGCCAGGCCATCAGAATACAGAGAGGAATAGGACATGGTACTTATATGGAAGAGTTCATGGTCTATTGAGAACTACTTTTGTATATCTCACTGAAGAAAGTGCTCCTAAATTAGGTCCTTGATGTGTGTGTGGTCTAGGAAATATGCCTAAAAGTAGACCTGAGGCATCTGTGTTTTAGTGACAGACTTAATGCAAGCCAGCACCTGCATGAATTTGATCAAAGAGTCTTTCCAGAGGCACAAGCAGCAATGCCAAGGACAAAATTCTTGCAAAGCAAACAACCTCCACATTACAGGTGCTACCATCTGCACACCTGTATTGGAGGACTTGCTGAGCACAGACATTTTGACTTCTTAATGGATGACCATGAAATTGACAAATTAGAGGGGAGGAAATTGCATCTCTGAAAGCTTCCAGTTCATCATTCTCCTGGGAATGACTCAGCTCTTTCTTTCCTTCAAGCTATAATTTCAGTTTCTTTCTGAAATGGACATATTGATATTTTCCTTCTTATTTCTAACCTTCTGGCCTACTGAAAATGTCTTTAAAAGGAAATAGAGAAGTTGGAAAGTGTAAATAGAAAAGTAACTTTTATGCCAATCAATATCAATATTAAGATTTAGTCAATGCCTTATATTCTGCTTTAATCAGCTATGGAATTAATACTTCCACTTTGCTTTGATAAAGGAAATTTTCATTCTTTTTAAAGTACTTTTATTCATAATTGTTAAACAGAAACAAATGTTAATTACATTGAAAAGCATTAAAACATGCTGTTTTCTTTATCAAATAAAATGTTTTTCTAAAATTTTGTATTTAGACCTTAAGTAAGCAAAACTAGGTTAATAATATAATGAATATCCTTGAAATATTTGGTGATTAAACAGTACAATTCTAAATAACATGTGTGTCAAAGAAGTCTCAGAGAAAATTTAAAAATATTTTTAACTAAATGAAAATGAAGATATAATTTATCAAAATTTGTGGGATACTGTGGAAACAGTACCTTGAGGGAAATTAATAGTAGTAAATACATACATTAAAAAGAAGAGAGGTGCCTGTGGCTCAACCAATTAAGCGTCTGCCTTCGACATAGGTCATAATCCCAGGGTCCTGGGATCCAGCTCCACATCAGGCTCCCTGCTCAGTGGGGAGTCTGCTTTCCCCTTTCCCTCTACCCCTTTCTATGCTCCTGCTCCCTCTCTCCCTTTGTGTCAATTAAATAAATAAAATATTTTTTTTTAAAAGAAGAAAGACCTAAACCCAGTAATGTCATATTTTACTAGGAAAACCAGAAAAAGAGTAGTACATTAAATCCAACATAAGCAGAAGAAAGGAAATAACAAAAATTAGAGCAGAAGTCAGTGAAATTAAACACAGAATCAATAGAAAAAATAAGTGATACCAAAAGCTGTTTTTTTTAAAGATTGTTATTAATATGGATAAATGTCTATCCAGCTTAACCAACCAGATACAAATCATCATATCAGCAATGAAAGAAGGGCCCTCATACTGATCCTGAGGACATTAAAAGAACACTTAAGTAGTGCATATTTAAAATTTGCCAAGAGAGCAAATCTTAAGTTTTCATCACAAGAAAAAAATTGTTTTGGTCATTTTGTATGGTGATGGATGGGAACTAGACGTGATCATTTCACAGTGTATACAAATCTTGAATCATTATGTTGTACATCTGAATCTAATGTTGCATGTTTTACACTTCAAAACAGGATACTTAAGGAATATTATGAACAATTTCATGCCCACCATTTTGATAACTTAGATGAAATGGACCAATTCCTTGAAAGCTGCAATCCGTCAAAAGACACACAAGGAGAGATATTAAACAGACCTATATCTATTAAAGAACTATTCATTTATATGTAGCTACCTATTTTTGCTCTTCTGGTTCTTGTTATTTCTTCCTATGTTTCTGTGCTTCCATCGGGGGTCATTTTCTTTGTGCCTCTTACTAAAGCTGTGTGTGTACATGTCCTGAAGACAATTCTATTAACTTTTATGTCAGCAAAGAACCTGAGCCTTTTACAAGATGGCAAGCTAGCAAAACTCTATAGATGTCCACAGTAGACAAGACTTAATAGGTCACCATGTGGCAGTTTTTTACTCATAGCATAGGAACATCAACATGGCACCCTATTTCCCATATCATAGCGGATCTTGGACTCAAGTGTTATAGTGTGGCCAGTGTGGATTTCCATAGCCAGTGTAAATGTGAAAGGCTGTTAGACACAAGTGGTAACCACAGGATTGTCCTTGAGGCCTAATATAGCCTATATGCCAGGAACAGGCCAATACTCATCTTTAGTAAGCTACTAACGGATGCCACCATCTTTGTAGGCCATTTAGGTTTCTTTGTCTTATAAATGGAAGCCTGTATATTGAGCCTTTTGGGTTATGTTGGTAAGGTTGGTGTGCCTAATCTCATGAGAAATGCAAGAATGATGCTGGCCACTTGGGCTGTATTGGCTTGATTGACCACATTGTTTTATTTAGTTTTGTCTGGATGTAGATTCTTGTGGATACCCATAGTATTCAAGTGAATTCAGTTAGTAATAATCCAGTGTAAGCCTTTATCTCCTGTTAGACTTTTTACTGGCACACAGGGCTGGTGTCTTGAGATACTGCATCTTTCAATACCGTTGTTGGCTTTATATCCTTCACCAAGCCTGTGCTTTCTTTTTCTTTTCCTTAAAGTCTCTCTCTTTTCTTAACATATCATGGGAAGCCCCATGGAAGCCCAGTTGTTGGTCTTTTGTGCCCTGGTTCCACTGGTACCTTTCAAGTGGCTCTTCCCGATTGAGAAAATATTCTTGGACTTTATGAGATTTCACTGTGCAATCATGTAAAGTTTCAACACCAACTGTATATTCAACAGTGGGAACAACAGTGGTGGACAGCAGTGGTCTGAACAGCCTCACCTGGATGGTCATTTCTCAGCCAATTTACTGTTTTTTTGTATCTGGCCACTGGAGTGCACAAACCTTACCATTTAAGACAGGGCATAACTTTATAGTCAGACAGACTTTTATGGAAGTCTGTATCCTCTTCCCCATCCCACTGTTCTAACAGCAGAGCCTGAGACTTTCACTTCCCCCTGGGATGGAAAGATCTTGGCCTCACCTATAGTCTCCCCTGATCATTAGAGGCTATTAAATCAGGACATAGTGGTGCAAGGTCAAGCTCAGACATTTGAGTAGCCACCTAGTTCCTTAGTTGATGGAGTAGAGAGATGGAGGGAGCTCTATCTGGTGTAAACTGGTGTTACAATGGTACCTTTCAACCAGGACAGCTGCCAGCTTGGGACTCCCATGGCTTGATCCCTGGTTTGAATTTCTTCAGTGTTTATCCCATTAATCTCTTCTGTGGGAGCTCTTGTGTTGTGAGCTCTGTCCATAGGTAGGTCCTGTTGGAGAGTTTTGTTATTCTTGATTGTCATTTTGTCTCAGATTGAAGAGATTCCAACTAGATTAGGGGCCATCTGTCTTTATCCTGGGCATCTTTCAATCCTGAATCACCACAGCCTCTTGCATAGACTTCCCAACAAAGTTAGTGGAATCTTCTACCTTGGGGGCCAGGCCCTAAAAATGTATCAGCCATTCTCTGAATAGGGGGTCTATCATTGAGCCTGTCATTCTGTCCATCCAGTCAGGAGCAGCTACAGCCTTCAAGCTTTGGAAAGCTTCTTCCATGGGAAGTCTCTCTAGGCTGGCTGGTTTTTTTTTGTTTTTGTTTTTGTTTTTTAAGATTTTATTTAATTATTCATGAGACACACACACACAGAGGCAGAGACACAGGCAGAGGGAGAAGCAGGCTCCATACAGGGAGTCTGATGTGAAACTTGATCCCAGGCCTCCAGGACCGTGCCCTGGGCCGAAGGTGGTGCTAAACTGCTGAGCCACCAGGGCTGCCCTGGGCTGGCTGTTTTTTATTTATTTTTAATTTTTTTAATTTTTAAAATTTTTTTATTTAATTAATTAATTTATTTGGGGGGGGGGCTGGCTGTTAATGGAGTCATTGACAAAGGAATACAGGGCAGCAAATATTATTAATGGGCCTGGTTCTGTCCCAGCTGAATAGGCTGAATAGTGAGACAACTCTCTCACTCCCTTGTCACACAGATGCATCAGCCAATCTTTAACAGCTCTCTAGTGTGCTGAGTAGAGTGGTCCCAGATTTCCCTCTTTTCCTTCTCACTATAGTTCTGCATCTCTGTTCTCTGGACAGGGATATGTTAACCTCCAAGCGTCTTAATGTGGTTGTTAAAACAGGGCACAAGTGTGCTTTCCTCTCTGATGGGTGTCCTGCATGCTCTCCTAGGTTCTTGTCCTGTAGGAGAACAAGCCATGGCATCACGTGGGCAGCTTGTTTCATTTGTTTGTTTATTTGTTTTTATTTCATTTTCAAGATTTTATTTATTTATTCATGAGAGACACACAGAGAGAGAGGTAGAGACACAGGCAGAGGGAGAAGCAGGCCCCATGCAGGGAGCCCGACGTGGGACTCAATCTCAGGTCTCCAGGATCACGCCCTGAGCTGAAGGCGGCGCTAAACCGCTGAGCCACCCGGGCTGCCCTGTTTATTTGTTTTTAAAGTTTATTTTTTTAATTATCTCTACACCCAGCATGGAGCTCAAACTCATGACCCCGAGATCAAGAGTCACATACTCTTCTGCCTGAGCCTGCCAGGTACCCCTGGGCAGCTTGTTTCAATTGTATTTTCTGCTGCTCAGCTTCTTCTATTGACTCAATTCATATATATTTACAATTGAGGCACCCCTTATTCCTCCCTTTGCGTACCGCTTTTTTTTTTTTTAAGATTTTAATTATTTATTCATGAGAGACACAAACAGAGAGGCAGAGACACAGGCAGAGGAGAAGCAGGCTCCCTCTGCTGAGCCTGATGTGGAACTTGGTCCCAGGACTCTGGGATCATGCCCTGAGCCAAAGGGAGACGCTCAACTAGTGAGTCACCCAGGGGTCCCATGTACCACTTTTTAGAAAAAAGATTTTAGTTTTAAGTAATCTCTACACCCAATGTGGGGCTCGAACTCACAACCCTGAGATCAAGAGTTGCATGTTCTTTGGACTGAGTCAGCCAGGTGCCCCCCCCCTTACTTCCCCTTTGTATGAAACTATTTTCTTCTGGTTTCTAAAAACATTTCTTCATATCCCTGAACCAAGACGACAGGCTTCTTTCTTTTTCTCTTCCCTAAAGTCTATCTTGACACCTTGTTAGCTGCTCCCATTTTATCATAGAAGAACCTCAAACTTGATCTCACAACCCTGAGATCATGACCTGAGCCAAAATCAAGAGTTGGGGACTTATCCAGCCTAAGCCACCCACGTGCCCCTGGCTGACCCATATCTTTTAATGCTCCATTTTATGTTTAGAAATTTACTCTTAAAATTCTGGTTTTTGATTTATATTATAAACTGTACTTTTCCATATACAACTTCTATACAACATTAACATTTATTTATTTATTTATTTATTTTTTTTTTTTAACTTTTATTTAGTTACGTCTGCCTGTCGTCTGTCTGCCTGTCGCCGAAACACAACGTGTCAGCTAACTTTTATTTAGTTAAAAGTAAATTCCTATAGCATTGGTATTATGTTAGCACAGTTTTTTTTTTTTTTTTTTTAAGTATTTCAAGTTTAGGGAGAAAATGATTTGGACCTTAGTTCTTTTGCAATTTCTTTTTTTCCTCCTTTGAGGCATGTAGAGATAGTGATCAAAATGGATACACCTGATAATTCCTCCAAAGTGGAGCTTTGTCTATCTAAATCATAATTTTAAAGATTTCCATGATTGCTCCATCATACCTGATTGCTCCAAATATCTAGTTATCCTTTCTCCTCAGGGCAAACCTGCCAGTGAAAAGCCCATTTTCCTTAAGTACTGAGATAGACTTGTTCTCTACACACATACCCCTGACAAAGTCAGAGATTATGTGCTATCCTGAGTCTTTCCATCTTAGCGCCATTGTCTTCTGTCAAAATACAAACTCTTTAAAATCAAAATTCCTTTGACATCTCTTTCTGATCAGTTATTGGGAATAGCTGACATACTATCATACTTTCTGCTTGGGGAAAATCGTTATGAAACTCATGACTTACTTTGCCAATTAAGGAAAGCTATTCCTAGAGGCATTTTTATCTTTGTAACTGCACATTCCTTCTTCAGTTGTGAGGGCTTTTGTGCTGTAGGAGCTTAAGATCTAGTATGAAAAATAGAAGGAGAGGTCCTGAGGGATGAATATACTAGTGAAAGCACTTAGAACTTTCTCCCACTAAAATACACACACTTTAGTGAGAACACTATACACAACACCAATGAAATTTTCTACATATTAAGCGAATAATAATGGATACTGTGTAGTTACTTTCCATTTGCTACTCATTTTTCCCCCCAGAACTTGTAAATCAATTTCACCTTAAAGCAGATAACATGCAAACTCAGGGCTCTCTATGATCTTGGACAAGTTAGCAGGAGGCACTTTTTCCTCCTAGTCTCTTTGCCAAAATGACACATTCTTCAGATTTTATGAATCGTGATTAATACTGACTTTTTTGGTAGGAACTCCAACTTCAAGTCAGAGATCCCGAATTATTTTGGGTGTTTGAAGGGATGAAATCTCTTGGCGACTCTCCTTTATCCTCAATAATTTGTCATCTTAAGTGAAATTATGATATACATGTATTTATTTCTGCACATTATTTTTGGGCAAGCTTGAGGATTTCTGTCCCAGTATGTTGTAACTTGTGTTGGTTTTCTCAGATGGTGGATTTAGGAATGGAACAGAGAGAGAAGCAAATGATGGAGGAGATGTGGAGGTCTTTCCAGTGAACTCCTAGGAACATGGAGAAAGTTGAAGCAAAGAAAACCCAGGGTCTTACAGCAGCCTTCTAGCAGAAAGCTCTAGCAGAAAGCTCTCAGGACATAACTGTATTGCAAATCATTTTCCTTCTTTCTCCCTTTGCTGTCACTTTGCTAAATTAAGACAGCCATCATCTCCCTTTGGAACTGGCTTCTCTTGCTTCATCTTGGTCCATTTAATGTGTTTTCATGTAATACCCAAAGTTATCTTTCTAAAATACAAATCATCCTGTCAGCCTCTTGATTAAAATCCTCCAAATCCTTCAAAGTCTCTCCATTGCTCTCAGGGATAAGTCTTTTTAACATGACCTAAGATACTTAGTGGTCTGACTCCCCGCCCCCCCGCCCGTCTACCTTATCTCCAGCCACTTGATTGTTTTGGTAGTACTATACTTATTATTATTGTTGTTTCGTCATATGTTTTTTTTTTATTCTTCCTTTGACTCATTCTTTTCTTTTCTAATTAATTTTCATTCTTCCTTTAGGTCCTACTTGAGCCATTACTGCCTTGTGTCTTCCCTGACCATCCCCCACCAAGTCCCATTTAGGTCCCCTTTTAATGTGACTCCTGTCACAATGTACATCACAGTGTGTGATAATTGCCCCTAATTATTAGTTTGTGTCACCTACTAGATTGGAAATTCCACAAGGCCCCAGGTCATGCTTGTCTCGGTCACGGTCACATCTTCCATGCCTAGCAGAATGCCTGGCAGGAAGAAGAGGCTCAGAATCTACTTGGTAAATAATTGAACAAATCAAGGACCTCTGATTTAAAAAAAAAAAAAAAAGGACCTCTGATTTATGCAACCAGCTCAAATGGACAAGTTATTCCGTGATTTATGCTGGGATCACTCAAAACTCAAGAGATGGAACTCTGGGCAGGAATGGACAGCTCTGGCTCATTGAATCTGAAACCTAGGAAGCCTCTCTGTGGCTTGAGAAATAATGACTCTCTAGATACAGAATATCTACAATGAAGCAAAGCAGATTTCTAAATATTGCTTCTAACCTCTGAGGAAAGGAGAGCCTAGAACATTTCTACCACTCAGGGAAAAGGTAAGTGGAAAATAACAGAACAGTTCCCATTTCTAGTAATTTAAGTTGTACACAGTTCAGTTAATTGTGTCTACATCCTTTTATTTTAGAAACTACAAATGGTCCTTTTTTTAATATAAGATCTTAATTTTTTTTTCAAATTCAAACTGCATGGAGATGTGGAGGAACTGAACCCATGGAGAACTTCTGTATTTCTTAATTCCTCCCATTGAAAGCTTTAGCTTTGGATAGGATAACTCCAAGCTGTAGCAGTGTTATCTGCCCATGCTCCCTGCAGACACGGGAGGGCAGTGCAAAAGCAGGTTTATTTTTCCTGGACTCCTTTATCTCGCCAAAGATGTCACAGAAACTCCCATGCCTGCCCTGCCAATTGTAGCATTTCCTATTTCTGGTGTCAGTTCTCTATTCTTTGAATTATCCCCAATAGAAATGGAATAAGTTACTAAAATTGAAATCCTTATAGTTCCCCCGAAGAATACAGAAATAAATTTACACATATCGAAATTGTGCAAGAGAGGAATTAAGATTTGTGGTGAGATCACTGAAATGCAATAATTCGCAACCTCTGGGGAATTGTTGGTTCTTTGAGAATCTGATGAAAGTTATGGATCCTTTCCCCAGAAAGATGTACTTACACCTTCTCAATTTTGCATACAATTTCAGAGCATCCATGAACTACAAGTTAAAGATCTCGGCTGGAATATATTTATGGAAGAACTCTCCCAAGATTTGGGGTCTGGAGAATGAGAAGTACTAGAGACACTTCTGCCTATGAGTTTGTTATTAAAAATGAAACAAGTTTCCAGAATGTGCACCCAATCACAGAGTTTGATTATATGCTTTGACATGTACTTTATTAATTTATGACACTGTGTCAGCACATAGGCTATTAGGGATTGCAAAATAGGATCATTCGGTATTTGCTGAGAGTGGTTTGAGGTCATTAGCTTTCTAATGAAAATATGTGGATGCAGAAAAATGAGAATTAGCTGAAGTTAGCTAAAAGGGGGAAAACCATGTGCTTTAAACTGATATTTCCAAAGAGCCATGACTATCTTTTAAATACCACTACCTCTCCCCGACCATGTACTGCCTTCACCCCTCCCCCCATTCCAAAAAGTCTAATATAGTCTGCAGTGACTGGAGGGATCTGGGGCAGTGGGCAGCTGGAATTCTATTTGTAGGAAGCTCTGGAGAGAGGACATTGCCTACAAGTACTAGTGCTGTTGACTACCCCAAGGGCCATGACCAGGTACAGAAGCCAAACCCTAGACTACCTGGGACAGAGTGGATCTCTCTGTGCTCACCTGCACGAGACAAGATTAGTGGACTGGGATTTACTGAGGAGTCTTCCAGCCAGTAGCCTCCAGGGGCCCCATCAGGCTCCTGAGAAAGGGAGCTAGCACTTAGAGCAGGTCCAGTGGAGCCTTAGGACTCACCCTTCTCCGATGTTAGTAGGCTCTGAAGAGAAGGATAATCAATGAAAGGCACAAGCAGAGTGGCATTTCTTCTCCTTACCTGCAAATTCTCTTCTCTCCTCTAATTTGTGTATTAGAAATATACTTTAATATGGTAGCTAAATGGCTCAGCCACTTACCAGCTATGCAACCACGGCACGTTAACCTAGCTGCTCAGCTTCTCATCTATATAATGTGCACAATAATAGTATGTATTTCATAAGGTTATCATGAAGAGTCAATGAAATAATGCATGTAAGTAAGGGATTTAGTACAGTGCTTATTGTCTAGTAAACAGTTAAACGTTCACACTTAAAAAATTTATTTATTTATTTATTTATTTATTATTTATTTATTTGAGAAAGAAAGAGAACAGGAGCAAGCAGAGGGGCAGAGAGAGCAGGAGAGGGAGAGAGAGAATCTCAAGCGGACTCCTCTCTGGGCACAGAACTGGATGCCAGGGTCGATCTCATGACCCTGAGATCATGACCTGAGCTGAAACCAAGAGTCAGAGGTTTAACCCACTGAGCCACTTGGTGCCCCAGTGTTCACCGTTTCTGTAGTTATTTGGGCATCTATGCTACCCTACTAGGCTGATTATAAACTTCCAAATGTCAAGATTTGCACCATGAAACTTAAAATAGGCTTCTAGAAATATTTTTGAATAAATAAATGAACGAATGCTTTAGTGAATGAGGAGATGTGAATATGGTTTGAAAAATAGAAGTTTTGAATAAACTTGGATAGATGCCCCAATCTGGCAGGGGCAGAGTGGAGATGTATGTATAGATATATATTTGCTAGACCCTCTCACTGGACTGGGCTGCCCTTTGACTTTTTTTTTAAGATTTTTATTTATTTATTTGAAAAAGAGAGAGCGAGAGCATGAGAGATGGGGAGGGGAAAGCAGACTCCCTGCTGAGCAGGGAGCCCTTATGTGGGGCTTAATCCCAGGACCTTGAGATCATGACCTGAGCGGAAGGCAGATGCTTAGCTGCCTGAGCCACCCAGCTGCCCTGCTCCTTTGACTTTGAACGACCACTGACTATTTCTTAGCGTTTAGCTATCACCTTAGTGCAAGATCTTTAGAAAGACCTTCTATAAGGACCCCTGTCCAAATAAGCTTCCTTGCCCTGGCCCCACTGGTTACATCTATCACTACCCTTTGCTTACAGCACATAAAATTTATATGATTTGTATATCATAAAGTATATAATTATATACTTATCTGGGTTTTTTAACCTTGTTTAGTGTCTGCCTTTCCCACTACATGATAAGCTCTATCACAACAGAGAACTGTTTTCTCCAGGAACCTGTGGAGAGGCAACATAGTCTAATGGGTAGAGCTGGGGACTTGAGCCCATACAGTCTGACACCAGAGACTGCCTGCATCTAAACTCTGGCTCTGCCACTTACTAGCTACGTGACCTGAGACAAATTACTTAACTTCTCATCTTAGTTTTTTCATCATCCAATTGGGGATAGTAACAGTGCCGTCCTCCCTGATACTTCCTTTCCATCCTTGAAACCTGGGGCTCCTGCCAGGCCTGGTGCTTTATTTTTTTTATTTTTTATTTTTAAAATATTTTATTTATTTACTCATGAGAGATAGAAAGGTAGAGAGAGAGAGAGAGTGAGAGAGAGAGGCAGAGACACAGGGAGAGGGAGAAGCAGGCTCCATGCAGGGAACCGGACGTGGGACTTGATCCCAGGTCTCCAGGATCACGCCCTGAGCTGAAGGCGGCGCTAAACCACTGAGCCACCTGGGCTGCCCAAGGCCTGGTGTTTTAGAGGACACTGCTCCAATACCACTCTGGCTCTGTGCCACCCCGCAGATAATCAGACCCTACATAAGGCCAAAGGAACATGCCTGTACCTCCCCCTCCCCCTCCCCCTCCCTCCCTCCTTCTCCTCCTCCTTCTCCTCCTCCTCCTCCTCCTCTTCTTCTTCTTCTTCTTCTTCTTCTTCTTCTTCTTCTTTCTTCTTCTTCTTCTTCTTCTTCTTCTTCTTCTTCTTCTTCTTCTTCTTCTTCTTCTTCTTCTTCTTCTTCTTCTTCTTCTTCTTCTTCTTCTTCTTCTTCTTCTTCTTCTTCTTCTTCTTCTTCTTCTTCTTCTTCTTCTTCTTCTCCTTCTTCCTCAAGATCTTATTAATTTATTTATTCATGAGAGGCACACAAAGAGAGGCAGAAACATAAGCAGAGGGAGAAGCAGGCTCCCTATGGGGAGCCCAATGTGGAACTCAATCCCGGGACCCTGGGATCACAACCTGAGCCAAAGGCAGATGCTCACCCACTGAGCCACTCTGGTGCCCTGCCTATACCTACTTCTTTTAGACCATACTTCTCTCTCTCTTTTTTTTTCCCACTTTAAATTCCATGAACACAGGGCTTTGTTTTGTTCAGTTCTGTGGTGTCCCTGGCACAAAGCAAGCACCCAAACATTTACTGAAGCAATGAGTGAAATGCCAGCCCAAATCCCCAAATTGGTTCCACCGGGGAAAATTTATTCAGGAGGTTGAATTCTGCTAGGATGGTATCAAAGAGAGTGAGTTCAGAGGCCAGTCCTGTTGGAAAGCCATTGCTTTAATGAGAACTTCTGTGCTGGACTCCCTCCCCTCAGAAGACTTTTTCTGTTCTGAAAGCCCATATTTTATATTCCCCAACCAACTCCCAAACTCCAGATGTAGCTGTCTTCCATCTTCAGCGTTCCAACCCTAGAGAGAGAGAGCATCCTGTAGGGGAGGGTAAGGACTTGATAGGAAAAAAGTGATAATGACATGCACCATGGTTCATTATGATGGGTTTCTTCCCAGGCTAATTCAACACCTCCAAAATATGGGCAGGGAAACCAACAGGCTTGCACTTCTATCACACGCTGTTCACAAAACTGCCCACTTCTCTCAGACCAGGTGTCCTCCCTAAGTGGGCAAGCCCTGGGGTGGAGGACACCTCTAGACTTTCCAAATAGTGGTAAAGAACCTGTGGGTCTGAGCAGCCCTGGGGCCTGGCTCATGAACTACTCAGCACTACCGCTGGGGGGCCAGGCCTGTCTCAGAGCCCTCTGTCTCCATTAGACCATACTTCTGATGCCTGAGATCCTAGGACTCCCTACTCAAAGAACTCTAAGCATGCTTCTGGAGCCAGTTGGGCTTCTGTCCCTGGTCCATCCTTTCAAAAGGAGACTGTCACTGGTGTGCAGAGCCAGAAACCTTATGTGACTAAAGATCTATTTGCAGAGTGGGAAGGTGGACACAGTTTAGATGTTTTGTCTGAGATGTCCACACCCGTTGATCCAAGGTTCTTTCTGTGGTGCAAGATATGTTGCTGGTGGGAAAAGAAGAGAGGTAGGCCAGGGTCCTCTATTTTATTCTTGCTTCTAATCTGGCAGATGCTAGAGATAGGCCAGTCCCTTATAGATTGTTATGAAGATTACTTGAGATATTACATGTAAAGCCTTTATTGTTTTATTTTGTTTTATTCTTCCTGCCTCAAAGAATTTCTTTCTTTTTTTCAAATAAAGATTTTATGTGCTTATTTATTTAGAGTGAGAGTGGGAGGAGGGGCAGAGGGAGAGGGAGAGAGAACATCTCAAGCTGACTTCCCACTGTGTGTGGAACCCCATACAGGCCTAGATCTCACGACCTCAAGATCAGGACTCTGAGCCAAAATCAAGAGTTGGATGCTCAACCGACTAAGCACCCCAGGCACCCCTATGTAAAGCCTTTAGAAAGTGCTTGATAGACTATAAAGTGCTCAATAAATGTTAGTTATTATTATATATATATTTTAAAGATTTTATTTATTTATTCATGAGAGACACAGAGAGAGGCAGAGACACAGGCAGAGGGACAAGCAGGCTCCCTGTGGGGAGCCCATTGCAGGACCCCATCCCAGGACCCTGGGATCATGACCCGAGCTGAAGGCAGATGCTCAACCACTGAGCCACCCAGGCATCCCTAGTTATTATTATATCTCTAGTTGGCTTAGCACAAGGTCTAGTACATTTTAGGTGTTTAGTTAATTTTTGAATGAATCAATGGGTGAATGATTGCTTGAACTATTAACTCATTAATTGGGGTCCTGCCTTGGTTCTGTTGCTAGGTGAAATCATCTGTGTATTTGAACAAAAGTTTTCTTCATTATTGTAGTCATTGTTGGCCGAAAGTAAGAAATACTGGTTTGATATTCACAGTTTAAGTATGAATAACAAACTTCCTAACAGGAAAAAGGTCTTAGATATTGATTTCACAGAATGACATCTTAGTTAAGCTGATAAATTATTTTATAAGAAATACCGTAAGGAATTTGAATTTATGTACTCTTAGATGCTCCCTGTTTGCTCAAACACAACAGGATTCTGGGTTCAAGACAGCTCCAGCAGTTTTCTGGCAGTGCAGAGGACCCTTATCACAAGCCAAGCAAGCAGGCTGTGCATTTATATTATTTGACGCCCCCAAAGCCCCACTCTGATGGCTGGTCAGGGGCCAGCAACCTCATGATTTAAATTACTTATTTGATTCATCAACAAATGTGAAAGGACCATGGTAGTGACAGAGCAAGGGTCAGTCTCACCTCTATCACTTATCAGCTGTGTGATCTTGGGCTGATTTCTTAATTTTACTTCTCTCCAGTTTCCTCATCTGTATGAAAAGAATGATAATAGCCACTGAGGTGGATTATTGAGTAACGCTCTTAGAGCGTAGTTCCTGGCAGGCAATAGATTTCAGTTTCTTCACCACCTAATTGCCATTTATAGGGCCACCAAATGGAGAGTATCTCCAGCATTAAGCTTGTTTTGACAATATAGTCATACACGAGGTACTGAACATATACTTACAAATCAGATTAATAAAGTACTTCACCAATGCAAAGTGTTTAGTATGAGCAAACCTCATAATAATTGGTAGCACAGCTATTTTTTTTTAAAGATTTTGTTTATTCATGAGAGACATAGAGAGAGAGGCAGAGACATACGCAGAGGGAGATGCAAGCTCCCCGTGGGGAGCCTGACATGGGACTGGATCCCAGGACCCCGGGATCACGACCTGAGCTGAAGGCTGATGCTCAACCACTAAGCCACCCAGGCCTCCCACAAATTACTTTTATTTTTATTTTTTTCACAAATTACTTTTAAAAACTAATTCAGACATTTGTTTTGCTTAAGCCTTGTAAAATGCCATTTTACTAAATCTTCTTTTTATTCCTATTAAGATAATTGCTGTTTTGTTGTTAAAGAAGGTAGAAGAGTACAAATAACATATTTTGAAAATAAAGCAAAATTATATTTTAGTTCTGATTTCTCCAAACCTTTATTTAGAGGTAAAAAAAAAAAAAAAATCCCCAAGTCTATTTCGTATCCTTATTAAAACACCTCCTGCAGAGCAGCTCAGGGCCCTTTGCCCATGGGTTGGTGAAGATTACACACTCTTCTCTGCTGGGCTTACCGCTCCCTGAATGGCATTCTCCCTCACTTTATCTTCACTGAAGCCTGCTCTTAGGAGAAGGAAATAAAAATCTGATATTCAATTTCAGTAAATCTGGAATAGTGAGCTGAGAGCCAAGGGGGAAGTTTTACTTCCGGACTGACCTCTCGCAACCACCCAGGGGTGCTGCAGCCAGTGTCATGTGATTTCAAGGCCGTGAGCCTCTGGTTCCTTCCCCACAAGAGAATCTGTGTCTCATTTGCTTACTAGAATGTGGAGACTTCCTTTTAACCATGAGATAGCTTTGAAAATACAAATGCTTCTCAGGTAACTAAAACTCGTGATGAAAAATTAAATAACTGGGCAGCCAGGCCGGGTGGCTTAGCAGTTTACTGCCAACCTTCAGCCCAGGGCATGATCCTGGAGACCCAGGATCAAGTCCCATGTCAGGCTCCCTGCATGGAGCCTGCTTCTCCCTCTGCCTTTCTCTCTCTGCATCTCTCATGAATAAATAAATAAAATCTTAAAAAAAAAAAAAAGAAAAATAACTGAATTTAGTCCATTCATTCTTGGCAGTCACTTTGCCAGGGGTGCAGAAGGTGGGGGAGATGAGGCTAGGGGGCAAGATGAGAAAGGCACACAGGGGAGGAGAAAAGTCTGGGGCAAGAGACAATGGGAAGCTCCACGGGAACTCTCCACTGGCTGTAGTTTTAAGCCAGAATCTGAAATTTTGAAGTTCTTTAGTGCTGGCAACAGGCTTTTCATTTAAACAAGGAGGGGAAAAAAAAACGCTGCACACTAGAATAAACACACAAAATGGACTGTATATATCCACTTAGCGGTGGTTTGTAGACATTTAATGAACATGCGTGGTATTGACTTCAGGGCCCATTATGGGCATTGACGCAGCCTGGATTTGTGGGTTGGGTTTTTTTTTTTTTTTTTTTTTTTGACAGTTTGATTTTCAAGACTTTCCCGTAGCTTTTAGTACTGTTTTTTGGACTTATTTTCATTAAGGATTTTAAAAGCAAAGGTCTTTGCTTACATTGAAAGTGGGACTGTTCCTAGCATCATAGTTCCTTGCTAATGGCTTTCTGAAATACCATTTTCATTATTTAATTTTTATAGAACTCTAGTTCCTTTATTATTACATTTGCCTTTGTAACATGTACAATCTGTTGGTTGCATACTGCTAGGCTTTAGATATTTTTCCTGTTTACCATGAATAAAAAAATGGTTGCTGGGGGTACCCGGGTGACTCAGTGGTTGAGCATCTGCCTTTGGCTCAGGTCATGATCCCAGGGTCCTGGGATCGAGTCCCACATCAGGCTCCCCATAGGGAACCTGCTTCTCTCTCTGTCTATGTCTCTGCCTCTCTCTGTGTGTCTCTCATGAATAAATAAATACATCTTTTTAAAAAAGAAAAAGGTTGCTGATTCATATGTTTTTCAGAATAAACCACCACCCTCATCCATGCCCAACAGAAAAATGGCAAGTATGTCTTCTGATTGATCCTCACTAGCTATTTTGCTCTGATCCCTCTCTTTTCCTCTCCAGCAGTGAAGATATAATATTCTCTGGTTATGGAGAAGAAACAAGCATAATGGTAAAGCCACTTAGATTTTACAAATGTCAACATAATCATTTACCTAGTTAATAACAGTAATATATGTAATGCTCTGACATTTTACAGAAGGCCTTCATGTAGGTTATTTTGTTTGAATCCTGAAGGTTTATCCTAATTATTATCCCATTTTATAAAGATGACCTGCTCAAGTTCAGGATTAGTGAGTGACTGAGGCCTCCCCTTCCTTCCTTGAACCAAGCTCCAGTCTTTTCCATCTTAACCAAAAGCCCTTTGTCAGTCCCAGAGGGTTTTAGCTACGACCCTTTTCTCTTGCCCTACAGGGCTCAGCCACTTGAGAGTGGGCTGTAGCCTGTTTCCTGTTTCCTGACTTTGCATTCATTCTTCAGTCCTCTGAAATCCAGGGTTGGGGTCCACTGCTGTGCTGGGCTGACTTAGTAAGAGTCATAGTACCTTCTGGTTGCTACATGCTGTGAGTCCTGTTCAGTGTTTCTACTTCATACTTCAGTTCTCTACCTTTTCAGGTCCCTACCATCAACTCCTGCCTTCCTATGGCCCTTCCCTTGGCTTCTCCATGTGCCTTGGTTGGGTTTTCTCCTCACCAGAAGAGTCTTCAAGTTTCTGCAGCTACTCCTCTTCCTGTGTTTTTTCTTAAATATTGCGATTCCTCAGAATGCTGTGACCTTACTTATCTTTTTTCTTCCCATTTCTTCTCATCCCAGAGCAATTTTATCCATTTCTTACTGTTGCCACTCTAGGCAGATGGATTCATAAAAAAAAGGTTTTACAGATGTTTTCAAACACAAAGAAGAGTAGAAGTCATAGTTTAATGCCCATGGATCCCATCAATTAGCTGCAACAGCTATTGACATTTTGCACATCTTGTCATTTCACTTGTAAATACATCAATACATGCTTTGTAAGGGCTTTTGAAAATTATAGCCACCATGCCATTTTTGTACCTAACCAGAATTAGTAGTGTAATTTCTTAATGTCATCTAACACTTCCTAAATCTCTATGATTGACTTAAAGTTGCTTTGAATCCACAAATGAATTGATGTCTCTTAGTATGGGTCTCTGTTTCTAGTTGTGCCAGACCAGGCCTTTCTCTCAGTTTCCAAGCCCAAGAGGCTAGCCAGCCTCTGGTAGCTTCATGTGGAAGCCTCAAAGGTACTTCAGACACTTTTTTTTTTTTTTTTAATTTGATAGGCTCCACCTGTAGAGCCCAACACAGGGCTTAAACTCACAACACTGAGATGGAGACCTGAGGTCAAGAGTCAGATGCTCAACCTTCTGAGCCAACTCAGGTGCCCTGGTACTTTAGACTAATCATGTTTCCAACTTAACTTCTTTTGTCCCTGAAAGCTTCTTCTCATCCTGTGCTTCTTCTCTCACGAAATGGCTGATCCACCTGATTGTGCCAGAAACCTGTGGTTCTTCTCTGATCTCCCCATTTCCACTTATTTATCATATGTACTATGTTACTAAAAACTATTAATTCTAAAAAATAAAAAATAAAAAAATAAAAACTATTAATTCTATCTCCTATATATCTTTTCAGTATATCTTTCCATCCTCTCTGCCATTGTCTTGGTTCAGGTCATCATTTTCCCCCTGGATGGCTGCAAATCCTAAATGGTCCCCTATTTCTAGTCCTGGAGGATATCCTTTCCATGCAGTCAGAGATCTTTCTAAAGTATAAATCTTGTCATTGACACTCCCCTCCTTAAAGTTCTTCCAGAGCTCCCTGTCGTTTTCAGGATAAATTTTAGCATCTAATAAGGCCTTCAAAACCCAGTGCTTGCTACCCTCCCTAGCCCCTATTAGCCTCTTTCTCTTCTGATACCATGTGGTCTATCCACACATTCCTCCACTGTTCTCTGCCCTTTCTCACTTGGGCCAGTGCCTGTGATGTTCCTTCCACCCAGAATGCTCTCCCTACTCCCTATTTGTTTCCTCTCCCTACTCTTTCTTTCAAATTGCAATCCTACTTGTCATTAGATCTTTGTGAATAATGAACCCTTCAGGGAAGCCTTCCATCACTCCCCAAACCTGAGTCAGGTGCCTGTGGTCTGGGCTAAGGTTGCCTGGGGGTACTCGGTTTCAATTCCTGCTATAACATTAATTTCATAGATTTGTAACTGCTTATTTGATATCTTCTGTCTTATTTATGGTTGTGGTCTGAGTAAGGTATTAGGAAAATGCTCAATAAATATTAGGTGAATGGATGAAGTCATGATTCTTCTAACTCCCAACTTCTTTCTGGTGTACGCCTATTTCTTAGTGTTGTAGGTATTGTGTGTGATAGGCACTGCTGTAGCATCTAGGCCTTAGAAAATTCAGTTGAATTTTCAGAAAACACTTGAAATGTGGAAACAAGGTAGTGTGGAGGTAAATATTGTAAGCCTGTTCCTCTTAGGACCTTTTTACTAACTACTCACTCTTCTTAAAATATTTTCCTTCTAGGGGCACCTGAGTGGCTCAGTTGGTTAAGTGTCTGCCTTTGGCTGAGGTCATGATCCTGCAATTTTGGGATGGAGCCTCACACTCATCAGTGGAGAGCCTGCTTCTTCCTCTCCCGCTGCTCCTCCCTCCCTCATGTTCTCTTTCAAATAAATAAAATAATAAAATAAAATAAAATAAATAAAATAAAATAAAATAAAATAAAATAAAATAAAATAAATAAATAAAATAAAATAAGAAATATTCCCTCTAGGGGCACCTGGTTGGCTCAGTTATCATCCAACTCTTGATTTTGGTTCAGGTCATGATCTCAGGGTTATGGGATTGAGTCCTGAGTTGGGCTCTGTGCTCAGTGGGAGTCTGTTTCTCTCTCTTCCTCTGCCCCTCCCCCACTACCTCTCTCTCTAATAAATAAAATCTTTAAAAAATTCCCTCTATCTTTGCTCATTTTGTCTCTTGTCATTTATTTTTTAAAGATTTTTAAAAATTTTTATTTACATATGATAGTCACACACAGAGGGAGAGAGGCAGAGACACAGGCAGAGGGAGAAGCAGGCTCCATGCACCGGGAGCCTGACGTGGGACTCGATCCCGGGTCTCCAGGATTGTGCCCTGGGCCAAAGGCAGGCACTAAACCGCTGCGCCACCCAGGGATCCCATTTTTTAAAGATTTTATTTATTTGAGAGTGAGTGAGTGTGTGTGTGTGAGAGAGAGAGAAATGTGTGACACAGGAGCTGGGCAGGGGGAGGGGCAGAGGGAGAAGCAGACTCCCCGCCAAGCAGGGAGCCTGACAAGGGGCTCAATCCCAGGATCCTAGGATAATGACCTAACTGAAGGCAGACACTTAACCAACTGAGCCACCCACGCACCCCCATTTCTTGTCATTTGGACTTAAGTGTAAACATCAGCCTCTCAGAAGGGTCCTTCCTGACAACAGGTCTAATGCAATCACATGGTTATCATCACATGTGCTACTTTTGATTCTCTGCACTGTACTTGCTTCTTTTTATTTGTTGTTCTTTTTGTCTTTCTCTTTTCCTGCAAGGGAGACAAGGGACTTCATCTAACCTGTTCATTGGTGTCTTGTAGGTATTCTACAGATATTTGTTGAATCAGTGGAAAAATTAATGACTATGATAGCAGTTGAGGTAATACACTTTAGGAGAGATAACGGAAAATGACAAACCTGTTTCCCATGGAGTATATTTTTTGAAAGTAAACAAACTGTCTGTAGGTCCTGTTATTAGGCACGTTACCTTGTATGTAGCTTTTTCTGTGCTATTCCTAATTTCCCTTTTTTTTACGGGTATGCAGGGGGGCTGTTTATTGGACACTCTCCATTGGACCACCTTGCTTGAGTGAGGTGCTAAGCACGTGCTAATGTTAGCAGAGAACCAACTTTACAGCTCTAGGAGAGGTGAAAATGAATAAGAAAAGTAAGCAGGGCCTTCTGAAAGAGGCCTTTTAACAAAAGAGGGAGGCAACAGTTTGTATAATTCAACTTCAGAAAACCTATTTCAGAGGCTCATTATAAGGCTAACTGATTTGGCCCAGAGAGCACGCACTAAGGTTCAGTTTGGATCACTGGCCGTTGTGTAGGACTTTGGGCTACAATGAGGGGAGGAGGAGAAGGGAGGTTTGATTGGAAAGGCAGTGGGATGTGAAAGTGCATTTCCAGCGACTGGGCAGAGGCTCTGCCCTCAGAGACCTTCTGGTTTCATGGGCCTTAGTGCCAGTGTTCACTGAAGTGGGTCTGGGAGCAGGCCAGTGAGTTTGATATGAGACATTTGACATTGAGGTGTCAATGATGTCAATGTAAAGCCCAGGGATCTAGGATGGATCTAAGAAATGTCTTAGGACAGATCCCAGGGGAAAACCAGCATCGAAAGAACGAGAAGAGGACATAGAACTCTTTGACAAAGACCTAACATTTCTTACTTGAAGGAAGAGCTCATGCTCTCCTGAAGATCACATGCTATTGGTCATTCCTTTCTGAATTCTTGTAGTACTCCTATCTCCAGCATCTAGGCTTCTAAGTCTTTAGCAGAGCTCCGTGCAACAGAAATATAATGAGAACCACAACTATGAGCCACACATACAGTTTACAATTTTCTACCAGCAACATTTTAAAAAGAAAAGAAAACTGCTAGGTGAACATAATTTCAGAATTTTACTCAATTTGAGGCACCTGGGTAGCTTAGTGGGTTAAACATCTGACTCTTGAGTTTAGCTCAGGCCATGATCTCAGGGTCGTGGGATCGAGCCTTGTGTCAGGCTCTGCACTCAGCACGGGGTCTGCTTGAGATTCTCTCTCCCCCTGCCCTCTCCCCAGCTCGCTCTCACACAGTCTTTCTCTTGAAAAACAAATTCAATTTCTGATGATTTATTGCTAGTATATAGAAATACAGTTGATTTTTGTATCTCGACCTTGTGTCTTACACCCTTGTTGATAAACACACTCATTTTTTTCTAGTAGCTGTTTTACAGATCCTATCAGATATTCCATTTTGTGGTTTGAAATATGTAATGAATCAGAAATAACTCTTACACATAGTGAAACTTGGCCAGAGGTGTGTTGTGAGTTATTAAATTTGTTCCTCTAAGTGAAATGAAGCAGCTGAGGCAATAATAATTAGATTCCTGCTGTTCTGACTGGATCTTAGCAGGAAACAGGACAATAAAAGATAAGCCTGTGATTTTGATATAAGGACTCTGGCAGAGAGGAAGAAGACCTCTGTTGTAAAGATCCTTTCTGGTGTGAAAGGCCTGGTTTGGGGACTAACCCCAGGGCTGCTGTGGTTGCTGTTACAGGCATCCTGGCCTAGCAGTGTCCCTGGGCCTGGGTCCCCTTTCTGGCTCTTCCCAGAAGAGGCCTTAGGAGGTGCTCAGCAGCGAGGCCATGGGCTAGGAAGGGTTGTAGTCAATAACGGTGCAGTGTCCATAGCCCACTGCAAGCCTCCTAGCTTCAGGAGTCTTTCCTCGGGGACCTGAGGTCAATGAACAGAGGAGTAGGCAACAGACAGTTGCTATCACTTCATTTTAGAGTCTCAGTATTCATAGCCCTCTTTTTAAATCCCTTCCTTCCTTTCCCTTCCTTTGTTCAAACTTGGGCCAGTGGCCTCTGCATTTACTTCATCTGGGAATCTACCCCTTTTGCCCCAGTATGGTCAAGTTTGTGTTATTGCAGGCCAAATGAGCTACCATTTGGCCTCTGTGTTCTGGGGATGGAGCTTATCCCTTTCTCACACCTGCCTGATGTACTCCACAAAGCTGTTGTAACAATCAGAGTAATGCTATGAACGTGTGTTGTTTACCACTTTCTAAGTATAAGTAAAGGACGCTTATTATTATTTGACAAATATTTATTGAACATCTATTTTTTTCTATGCACACTAAGGATAGAGCAGACAACAGATCTGGTCTCTGTTCTTGTGTCCTGCAAAGTGGGGTTAAGGGAAGACACATGTTGAGAAAATAAGTCCACAAAAGATCATATGCATACAACTGTGATAATACAATCTCTGAAGGAAAAATAGGAGGAGCTGTGAGACTGTACACTATACCTGATTTAGGGGATCACAAGAAAGACCTCTCTGAGAAAGTGACATTGAAGCTGATACCTAAAGGGTGAATAAAAATTGCCCAGGTGACTGGTGTAAGGAAGGAAATATCATATAGAAGGAACCAGGTATGGAGCTAAGGAGGCAAGATGGAGATTGGAGTATTTGAGGAAGTAAAAACCCCTGGGAGAGCCAAGGAACTAGGGTCACTGGATGAGGCTTGGGAGGCAGGTGGGAATTAGATCATGCAGGATCATTAGGCCACAATGAAAGTTTTGGACTTTACACATCACTCTCTGTGTATTTCAGCAGAAGGAGTTTAATACAGGACTTTGGTTACACATGTACTGGAGGGCTGAGAAAGCAATGGGTATCCAGTGAGATAACCTGATACTAGCACCGTGGTTAGCAGTTTCTACCCCAGAGGACTGGTGGTATTAGTTGAACCCAGCCCAGAAAGACCCTGTTGCAGGTGATGAGACCACAGAATAAGAGGGTAGAGGCCTCGATGTAGGAGCTGGGATCACCAAAGGAAAGAACTGCTTCTATAGTTGGTGTCAGAAGCAGGGAGACATTGACAGCAAGAAAAAGAATGAAAGAATGAGAGAGACAGAGAGAGAGCACGTTTCTCCCTCCTCTGCCTTCTACTCTCCTGCCAATACCTCTTAGTAGTAGAAGCTAATAGAAAAATATAGTTTATAGACTTTTAGCCACAACATTACAGAGCAGAGTAGAAAGGGTGGGTGTTGAACAAAGTAGACAGTGGTGGGTTAGAGACAATAGAGTGTGAGTCAGCAAAAGTTTTAAGTGAGAAGTGGGGTGAGAATCCATGAATTGCAGAAGAATTGATGTCACGTTAGTGACACCTTCTCTCCTGGTGTTCACAAAGTCATTTTCTTCTATGGGTTACTTACCTTAAAGCCTGTTGATTTCATATTCTCTTTCCCGAAGATACCTATGAGTTATACAGGAGGATATGATAAGGATAGGTCTCATTTGTTGAATACCTACTTGGTTATACATTTTACAATGTCTCATTGAATCCTTACAACAAACATTATGATCTCCATTTTATGGGAAGGTGATTGTGACCAAGGGAGGTAAGCTAGTAAGTAACAGTGCTGACAGTTGAAGTAGGGTTTTCTGACCCAAAGCCGGGCTCTGTCCATTATAACACAGTATCCAGTCTGCAATTTGAGATGAGCTCTTCAATAGGAACCTCCTATTTCTCTCATGTTCAATTTCTTCTGACTTATGAGAAGATCCTCAGTGGGAATCCTGTGTTAGTTGAGCAGGAGACACAGTACTCAGGATATACTACAGCATAAATGTTCTCACTTTTACCTAAATCATATAGTTTTATTCATAGCAGAAAGGTTGTAAGATTTATTCCCCCTCTCACTCTATGGGTTTGTTCTGAGCATTAAATGAGATGCTGTGATGTCCTATAACTTAGCAGGTATTTAAGAAGAGAGAGTCAAGAAGGTGACTCATTTCTCATCAGCTGATTTTGTTGAGAACACAAAGTTTAGTTACTAAGATAGGCCAGTGAAAAACCTTATGCAGATAATTTGATGAGGCCACAGTATCCTAAAGGAAAAAGAATTCTTCTGGAGGAAGAGCTGAAATTTGTCATTAGTACTTACCTGACCTTTTTTAGGGGTTGAGAGCAATGCAAAAGCTAATAGTGTTTGGAGATCATTTAAACCTGGAAAATATTATTTATATATATTCCCCAAATGAATGAGAACATATAATGTTTGTCCTTCTCCGATTGACTTATTTCACTCAGCATAATACCCTCCAGTTCCATCCACATTGAAGCAAATGGTGGGTATTTGTCATTTCTAATGGCTGAGTAATATATAAATAATAGTGAAAAGGAATATAAGGGAAGGGAGAAGAAATGAGCGGGAAATATCAGAAAGGGAGACAGAACATAAAGACTCCTAACTCTGGGAAACGAACTAGGGGTGGTGGAAGGGGAGGAGGGCGGGGGGTGGGGGTGAGTGGGTGACGAGCACTGAGGGGGACACTTGACGGGATGAGCACTGGGTGTTATTCTGTATGCTGGCAAATTGAACACCAATAAAAAATAAATTTATTATAAAAATAAAAAAATAAATAAAAGTTAAAAAAAAAACCTTGAGTAAGTCACCATAAAAAAATAAAATAAAATAAATAAAACAGATTCTAGGGGCATGTGGGTGACTCAGTGGTTGAGCGTCTGCCTTCAGCTCAGATTGTGGTCCTGGGGTCCTGGGATCAAGTCCTGAATAGGGCTCCCCACAGGGAGCCTACTTCTCCCTCTGCCTACGTCTCTGTCTCTCTCTGTGTGTCTCTTATGAAAAAATAAATAAAATCTTTTAAACCCCCCCCCCCAAAAAAAAGTAAACCTGGAAAATAAAGGGGGCACCTGGGTGGCTCAGTCAGTTAAGCATCCAACTCTAGATTTCAGCCCAGGTCATGATTTCAGAGGTCCTGGGATGGAGCCCCCTCCAGATGGGGTTCATGCTCAGCAAGGAGTTTGCTTGAGGATTTTCCTTCTTTCTCTCTCTCTCTCAAAGTAAAAAAATCTTAAAAAAACCCAAAAAACTGATAAACCAAACTGATAAAATACCATTATACTTTACCTACAGTTCAATTGAGAGAAACACCATGCTGACATTAGTAAGAATGCTATCTTATTGTTTTTTAAACTTAATTTTTATTTTTGAAAAAGTTTATTTAAGTAATCTCTATGCCTAATGTGGGGCTTGAACTCACGACACAAGATCAAGATCACACACTCTTCTGACTGAGCTACCCAAGCCCCCCAAGAGTGCTACTTTAAAATAGACTATGGAACGTTTTGTAGAAGTAGGCCAATTGGTTATAAGTATTGTTAGGTTTCTCAGAAACTTAAGTAGAGTGACCTGCCCTTTCTGTACAAAAAGGTAAGAGTTATCCAGATATATACCAAAGTCGCCAGGGATATTGGGAAGTTAAGAGTTACCTAGAATACATACCTAAGTTTCTGGGGATATAGGAACAGTAGATTTCATTCTGAATATGCATAGTAATAGTCTATTAACATAATATTAACAATGGCAGTAGGCCTTGACCATTTTGAATAAAAATGTGTTGTCATTTCTTCCAAATTGGATTCCTATTCTAGGTAAGCATTAGTTCTTCTTTTCTTCTTTTTCTTCTTCTTCTTCTTCTTCTTCTTCTTCTTCTTCTTCTTCTTCTTCTTCTTCTTCTTTCTTCTTTCTTCTTCTTAATTAGAAGCCAAGTCTTTCTAACAAAATCAACTGCGAACAGAGATGTTCTGTTCTAATCCCTGCACGCACCACCCTGGGTTTTTGTCAGAGTAGCTGCCATTTCTAGGGCTCCTTTCTTCTTACTTCCCATATCAGAGACCATTTACAATACCATGAGCTTTCCTAACCTGAAGTACTACTGACACAGCTGTTAGGCTAAGAGGTAAACTTCAAGGCAGTATTGCCATTATGAAAATCATATCCTCTGGTTGAAATTTATGACCTTTTATATTCCTTGTTATCTCCTCAAGGTGAGGTTCTTGTGTATCATACACACTTTGGGCATGGTGCCTTGGTTGACTTACTGTAGGCAGCTGCTCCCTTGATAAACAAAGTCAGAAAGACTACACATTGCTTGCTCTGTTTCTTGACTTTTCAAAATCACCTAGGGTCCAAGTTAAATGCAGCTATTCATGCTTCGTAAACTGAGCAATAATTCTGAATCTATTGGCTGTGGGACAGAGGAGCAGTTCTCACACTGTTTAGTGCAAAGACCCCATATTAAAAATTATTGAGGACCCCAGGCTTTTCTCCAAGTGTGTTCTATCTATTAACATTTACTCTATTAGAAATTAAAACTGAAATTTAAAATATTTATTTCAGAGGTGCCTGGATGGCTCAGACTCATGTTCTCAGCTCAGGTCTTGATCTCAGGGTCATGAGTGCAAGCCCCATGTTGGGCTCCATGCTGAGTGTGGGGCCTACTTAAAAAAATCCATAAAATAACATATTTATTTCACTGGGGAGCCTGGGTGGTTCAGTCAGTTAAGCGTCTGACTTTGACTCAGGTTGTGCTCTTAGGGTCCTGGGATCCAGCTCTGCATTGGGTTCCTTACTCAGAGGGGAGTCTGCTTCTCCCTTCCCTCCCCCTGCTTCTGTTCTCTCTTGCTCAAATAAATAAATAAAATATTTAAAAAATATATTTATTTCATTTCACTAAAAAAATACAAAACCACTACGTTAACATGAATAACATACTAAAATAAAAATAACTATATATTTTTAATTATACTTTTTATTTTGTGACATATGTAGACTGACATGCAGTTGCAAAAAATAATATTGAGAGATCCCCTGTATCCTTTATCCAGTTTTCCTCAATGGTACTATCATGCAAAACTATAGTATAATATCCATACAGTCATCCATACAGTCCAGATGTAGGACAGTTCCAACACCACAAGGACCTCTTCTGCTGCCCTTTGATAGCCACATCCTTCTTCCCCCAGCCACCAACCCCTTGCAACCATTAATCTAGTCTCCATTTCTATAACTTTGCCATTTTAAGGATGCTATATAAATGGAATCACATATATGCAGCCTTTTAGGATTAGCTTTGTTCACTTAGCATAACTTCCTGTAGATTCATCCAAGTTGTGTGTAGCAAGGGTTTGGGTTCATTGCTGAGCAGTATTCCACAGTATGGCTGTACCACAGTGTATTTAATCATTCACTTGTTGAAGGACATGTGGATTGTTTCCAGTTTGTAGCTATTATGAATGTGGCTGCCATGAACATTTGTGTGCAAGTGTTTGTAAGTTTTCATGTCTCTGGGATAAAAATACCCAGGAGTATAAATGCTACTTGTATGATAGTTGCATGTTAAGTGTTATAAGAAACGGCCAACTGTTTTCCAGAATTACTGTTCCATTTTACATTTTCACCAGTGATCTGGTTTCTTTGATTTTTGGTTTTCTGAATGATCTGGTTTCTCTGCATCTTTGCCAATATTTAGTGTTGTCATTATTATTTTTATTTGGGGAGGGGGTGGATATTTTTTAATTTTATAAAAATATAAATACACATAAAATTTACCATCTTAACAATTTTTATATGTGTAATTCAGTGGTATTAAATACATTCATATTGTTGTGCAACCATTAACACTACCAATCCTCAGAACTCTTTTTATCTTATAAAGTTGAAACTCTATACCCACTAAACAGCAACTCTTCATTCCTTCCTTCTTTGCACGCACCTGACAAGCACCATTCCACTTTTTGTCTCTATGAATTTGATTACCCAGGCTCCTCATATAAGTGGAATCATATGGTATTTGTTGTTTTGTGACTGGTTTATTTCAGTTAGCATAATGTCTCCAAGGTTCTTCTATATAGTAGCATTGTCAGAATTTTCTTCCTTTTTAAGGTTGAATAATATTCCATTGTATATGTAGGCCACATTTTGGTAATCCATTCATCAGTTGGTGGATACTTGGTTTACTTCCACATTTTAGCTGTTGTGAATAATGTTGCTAGGAACATAAGTGTACAAAGATCTCATAAAGATGTTGCTTTCAATTCTTTTGGGCATACTCAGAAGTGGAATTGCTGGATAATATGGTAATTCTCTTTTTAATTTTCTTTTCCATGGTAGCTACACAATTTTACATTATCAGTAAACAGTACACAAGGTTTGCAATTTATCCACCATTTCACCAACACTTTTTTTTAAACAGGCATCCTAGTGGGTGTAAGGTGATCTATTATTTCCCTAATAGTTAGTGATGTTGGGCATCTTTTCAGGTGCTTATCAGCCATTTGCATACACTCTTTGGAGAAATGTCTACTCAACAACTTTGTCCATTTTTAAAATTGTTTTTGTTGTGTTGTTGTCTTTGAATTTTAAAAGTTCTCTATATATTCTAGATATTAATCCTTTATTAGATGTATAATTTACACATATTTTCTCCCATTCTGTGGGTAACTTTTTCATTGATAATGTCTTTTGATGCACAAAGGGGTCTAGTTTTCATAATTCTAATCTGTCTATTTTTACTTTTGTTGCCTATTCCTTTGGTGTCCCATACAAGAAATCATTGCCAAATCCAGTGACATGAAGCTTGTGCCCTGTGATTTAGCACATCGTACATTTAGATCTTTCATCCATTTTTGAGTTGATTTTTGTATATTACGTTAGATAAGAGTCCAACTTTATTCTTTTGCAAGTGGATATCCTGTTTTTCTAGCACCATTTGTTGAAAAGTCTGTCCTTTTTTCATTGAATGGTCTTGGCTCAAAAATAATTTTTCCACATATGCAAATGTTTATTTTGGGGTTCTCTAGTATATTCCATTGGTCTATATATCTGTCTTTAGTACTATATTGTTCTGATTACTGTAGCTTTGTGGTCAGTTTTGAAATTGGGAGCTGTGAGTCTTCCAGTTTTATTCTTTTTTTCCACAGTTGTATTGGCTATTCATGATCCCTTGAGATACTATATAAATTTTATGGTGGATTTATATCTGTAAAAAAAAGAGGGATTTCAATAGAAATTGAATTAGATCTCTACTGCTTTGAGTAGTAATGAAATCGTAACAATATTAAGTCTTCCAATCCATGAACGAACGTGGAATGTCTTTCCATTTATATATGTCTTATTTAATTTCTTTCAGCAATATTGTAGTTTTTGTTGTACAAGTCTTTCACCTCATTGGTTAAATTCATTCCTAAATATTTTATCCTTTTTGATGCTATTGTAAATGAAATTGTTTTCTTAATTTTCTTTTTGGATTGTTCATTGTTAGTGCATAGAATTTTGATTGGACAGTTTAAACCATTTACATTTAAAATAATTACTATTAAGGAAGGAGTTCTCTCACTTTACTGTTTATTCTTCATAATCTTTATAGGTTGTCTCTTATTTCCTATGTTAATGTTTTCTTTTGTTGGTTTTTAAATAGTAAAGTGTTTTTTATTTTTTCATTTTATTTTATATACATTTTCTGCCTATATTCTTTGTGTAGTTACTATGGGAATTACACTTAACATCCTAAAATTATCAATTTGAATTGATACCAGCTTAACTTCAATAACATACAAAAATTCTGCTCCTGTATAGCTCATCCCCATCTCCTTTCAGTTTTTGATATCACAATATTACATTTATGCATTGTGTGTCTGAAAACATTAAAAAAAATTGGTTTTTAGGGCAGCCCCGGTGGCTCAGCGGTTTAGCGCTGCCTGCAGCCCGGGGCGTGATCCTGGAGACCCGGGATCGAGCCCCACGTCAGGCTCCCTGCATGGAGCCTGCTTCTCCCTCTGCCTGGGTCTGTGTCTCTATAAATAAATAAAATAAAATAAAAATTGGTGTTTAAATGTGTTAGTCTCTTAAATCATGAAGAAAACAGAATGTGGAGTTACAAACCAAAGTTACAATAGTACTATCTTTTAGATTAATACACATTTTTTAATGTGTTAGTTTTTAAAGTCATGTAGAAAACACAGAATGATTCCATGGTTTCTTTTTGATTTTCTTGTATGTTTTCTATGTCTTTATTGATATTTGTATATACACCATTTTCTTGACTTTATCCATGTCCTCCTTTAGTTCTTTGAGCATCTTTAAGATAGTTGTTTAAGATAGTTGTTTTTTATTTTTCAAAAAGATTTATTTATTTATTTACTTACTTAGTGTGAGGAGGAGGGGCAGAGGGAGAGCAAGAGAGAGAACCTCAAGAAGACTCTGTGCTCAGTGCAAAGCCTGATGAGGGGCTTGATCTCAGGACCCTGAAATCATAACCTGGGTTGAAATTAAGAGTCAGATGCTTAACCAATGGAGCCACCTAGGTGCCCCAAGATAGTTGTTTAAAAGTCTTTGTCTAATAATTCTACCATTTAGTATTTCTTAGGGATGATTTCTATTGATTTTTTTTCATTTGAATAGATCATAATATCCTGTTTCTTGTGGTTATGCCTTGTGGTTTTTTGATGATTACTAGACATTTGAGGCTAATGATAATTAACTGAATAATTTGGATATCAAATTCTTCCTCTACCCCAGGGTTTGCTGCTGTCGTTTGTTTGTTTGTTTTGTTTTCTGATTGTTGTAGACTCTGCTGGAGATCAGCCTGAGTATAAAATTCAAGTTTTTTCAGGTCTTTTCTAAGCCTGTGCCTGTGCTGTTTGCTGGGCATGTGCAGTCACTTTCTAAATTCCCCTGTACATGTAGTTGCTTTTGAATGTCTTAGTCGTTAAACATTTGGCTCCCAAAAAGGAAAGAGAGAAAAATGGCAGGGGGGAGGTGCCAATCCTTTAAATCCCCTGGTTAGCCAGAGGGGAAAGGGACTTGCAACAATGGCTGTCCATCTCTGTGTCTGCACCTCCATAATCAGAAGCAGCAACCAGTGTGGTCAGAACACAGTTCCCCAGTGTTTGGGGACAGGGTACTTATTATGCACCCTGGCCCTAGCAAGCTGTGTGCAAGATGCTCCCAGTACAGGCGTATGGCTACCTGATGTGAGTTTAGGACTAGAAGATGGTAAGCTGCTGCTGAGCTAAGGGCTGAAATTGAGGACATTTAACCACAATGTGCCATTCAAGACTTCCCTTGGAAGTTGCAAGTCCTCAGTAGACCAGAGTTCGAAAATAATTACATTGGATTTTGCCAGTGTCACTATTGTCTAGGTGGGAAGATGGATTTTTGGCATTTCCTATTCCACCATTCTCCCAGAATCCTCCTTCTGGGGAATATTTTCTTCAATAGACTTTTTTAAAAAGTCAGTTTTAGGGTTACAGCAAACTTGAGCAACCAAAAAGTAGAGAGAATTTCCATGTACTCCTTGACCTCCTTGACTCCTTGGCATATGTATAGCCTCCCCTATTATCAACATGCTATACCAGAGTAATACATTTGTTACCATCTATGAACCTACATTGACACATCATTATTATCCAAAATTCATAGTTTAAATTAGGGTTCATTCTTGGGCTTTGACAAATGATATGTATCCACCATTATCCACCAAGAAGAGTTTCACTGCCCTAAAAATGTTGTGTGCTCTGCCTCGCCATAATTTTTTTTTTATTTTAGTCATTCTGATAGGTGTATAGTGATACCTAGTGCTTAGATTTGCATTTTTCTCTAGTGGCTAATGCTGTTGAACATTTCATGTGGCTATTTGCTCTTTGTAGTGATGTCTGTTCATTTCTTTTGCCCATTTTTAAATTGAACTTTTTAATTTTACTGTTCTGTTTTGAGAGTTCTTTCTATAGTCTAGATACTATATTTGTGGTTCACAAATATTCCTCTAAGTTTGGAGCTTGTCTTTTCATCCTCTTAACAGGGACTTTTGCAGAGTGAAATTTGAAAATTTTGATGAGATTGAATTTATCAACTTTCCCTTTTATGAATCTTGCTTTTGGTGTTAAGTTGAAGAATCACAAAGATTTTAACCCATGTTTTTCCAAATGTTTTATATTTTTATGTTTTACATGTAAGTCCATGATCCATTTTGAGGTAATTTTGCATAAGGGGTGAGGTTTTTGTGTTTTTTTAAAGATTTTATTTATTTATTCATGAGAGGCACACAGACAGAGGCAGAGATGTAGGCAGAGGGAGAAGTAGACTCCCTGCAGGGAGCCTGATGTGGGACTCGAACCTAGGACCCCGGGATCATGACCTGAGCCAAAGGTAAATGCTCAACCACTGAGCCACCCAGATGCCCCAAAGGGTGAGGTTTAGAATGAGATTTTTTCTTGTTTTTGTTGTTTTTTGCTTATGGATGCCAGTTGCTCCAGCACCATTTGTTGAAAGGTGATCTTTCTACCACTGAATTGTTTTTGAATCTTTGTCAAAAATTAGTTGGATATTTGTTTGGGTTGATTTCTGGGTTATCTATTCTTTTCCACTGATATATGTGTCTATCCCTCTGTCAATATCTCCTGTGTTGATTACTATATCCATATCATAGATTTTCATATAAAATAGAGTGATTCCTTTTGCTTTATTCTTCATTTTAAGATTATTTTAGCTCATCTAGGGCTAGTGCCTTTCCATTTAAAATATAAAATATAAATTTTACAGTAAGCTTTCCTGTGTCTACAAAAAACCTTGCTGAGATTTTGATAGGAATTGCATTAAACTTATACATCAATGTGGGGAGAACTGATATGTTTGTTCTGTTGACTCTTCCAATTCATAAACATGAATGCCTCCATTTATTTAGGTCTTTGATTTCTTTTGTCAGCATTTAGTAATTTTCAGGATTCAGATAATGTACATGTTTCATTAAATTTACACCTAGCTACTTCATCTGGGTTGATTGCAAATTGTGTTTTGCTTTTAATTTTGGCTTTATACATTTATTGTTTTATGGAATTGATCTTTGTGTATTCATCTTCTTTCCTGCTACATTATTGAATCTACTTATTTGTTCTAGATTTTTTTTGGGGTAGATTCCCTATTTCAGATAACATGATTGTTACCTGAGAAAGGGACAGTTTTATTTCTTCCTTTCCAATTGGTCTGCCTTTCTTTCTTTTTCTTGCCTCACTGCAGTGGCTACAACTTTCATTTCTGTGTTTAACTGCATTTGTGAGAATAAGGATCTTTACTTTGTTTCCAAATTTTGAAGAAAAGCATTCAGTCTTTCACCATCCAGAATAGTATTAGCTGCAATATATTTTTTTTTTAATGAAAAGTGCTTGGCTAACCTTGCCAATCAACTCTGCAAGGGTATGCATAGTGAAGCCAGGTGGAATATGATTTTGTGCAGGGTCTGATTTTCTTTTTTACTTTAAATTTTATTTATTTTAACTGGATTTATAAAATATTTTTATCATGGAATATTTCAAACATTTATTCAAACAAACAGGATAGTTGAATAAATTCCATATGCCTACTACCCAGCTTCAACATATGTCAACACATGCCCATACTCTTCCCTTCTTCACTTATGAAACAAATCCCAGACACTGTGCTCCTTCACCCATAAATATTTCAGTGTGTATCTCTAAGAGATAAGAAGTCTTAAAATACATAACTATAATGCCATTATCACACCTAAAAATGTATCAAACATTCAGTGTACAAATTTCCCTAATTATCTCATATGCTTTTTTTTGTTTTAGTTTATTTTTTTATACTTCATTTATTTGAATAAATAGAATGGTATGATTAATTGATATGTCTCTTGAATCTCTTTCTGGCTGTATGTTCCTTCTTTGTATCTTTTTTTTTTTAAAGACTTTATTTCTTGGGGATCCCTGGGTGGCGCAGAGGTTTGGCGCCTGCCTTTGGCCCAGGGTGTGTGATCCTGGAGACCCGGGATCGAATCCCACATCGGGCTCCCGGTGCATGGAGCCTGCTTCTCCCTCTGCCTGTGTCTCTGCCTCTCTCTCTCTCTCTCTCTCTCTCTCTGTGTGACTATCATAAATAAATAATTAAAAAAAAATAAAGACTTTATTTCTTTAGGGAAGTTTTAAGTTCACAGCAACTTAAAACTGAAGGGAGGATACAGAGAGATCCCATATACCCCTTGTCCCCACCCATACATAGCCTCCCGATTATCAACATCTTCCACCAGAGTGAGACATTTATTACATATCATAATTATCCAAAGTCCATAGTTTATATGATGTTTCACTCTTGGTCTTGTATATTTTATGGGTTTGGACAAATATATAATGTCATGTCTCCATCATTACAGTATCCTACAGATGCAGGCACTGCCCTAAAAATCCTCTGTGCTCCTAATCAATTCTCTGCTCCCCACTTCTGACAACCACTGCTCTTTTTACTGACTCCATATTTTTGCCCATTTCAGAATATTATAGAGTTGGAATCATGCAGTATTTAGTCTTTTCAGATCAGCTTCTTTCACTTAGTATGCATTTGTTCATTCTATGTCCTCTCATGGCTTGATAACTCAGTTGTTTTGAGTGCTTAATAATATTCCATTGTCTGAGTATACCTCAGGATTTATCCATTTACCTACTAAATGACATCTTGGTTGCTTTCAGGTTTTGGCAATTATGAATGAATTTGCTATAAACATCTACATGAAGGTTTTGTGTGGATGTTAAGTTTTCAATTCCTTTGGGTGAATACCAAGGAGTGTGATTGCTGGCAAGAGTATGTTCAGTTTTGTAAGAAGGCACCAAACTGTCTTCCAAAGTGGCTGTACAGCTTTGCATTCCCACCAGCTTTGAATGAAAGTTTCTGTTGCTCTGCACCATTCTCAGCATTTGGTGTTGTCAGTGTTCTGGATTTTGACCATTCTAGTAAGTGTATAGTGATATCTTATTTTGATTTGCATTTCCCTGGTGACATGTGATTTATATGATTTAGGATTTTTGTAGGTACTCTTTATCAAGGTGAGACATTTCCTTCTCTGTTCCTAGTTTGCCAAAAGTGTTGGATTTGATTTGGGTATTGGATTTTGTCAAGTAATTTTTCTGCATTAATTGACATGACCATGAAATTTTTCCTCTTTAATTCATTGATAGAGTGAGCCATTACATTGATTGATTTGCTGGGGGTGTATTTATTTATTTAGTCCTATTTTGGTTTTATTTACATTGCAATTAGTTAACATATAATGTATTATTAATTTCGGGATAGAATTTAGTGATTCATCAGTTGCATATAACACCCAGTGCTGATTACCTCAAGTTCCCTCCTTAATGCTCATCACCCAAATACCCTATCCCCGCCCCCCCCCACCCACATCTCCCCTACATCGACTGATTTTTGAATGTTGAAACAGTCCGACATATTGGAATAAATTCTACTTGGTCATAGTGTATAAATACATTGCTTGATTCAATTTGCCAATATTTTGCCAAAGGTTTTTACATCTGTGTTTATGAGAGATAATTATTCTGTAATTTTCTTTTTCTTCTCCTTTCTTTTTAATTTTTTAACTAATTAATTAAATTTTTTGTGTTGTCTTTGGTTTTGATATCTACCAGCCTCATAAAATGAGTTGGGAAGTGTTTCTTTTCTTAATTTTTCTTTATGTGTTTGGTAGGATTATCCTATGAAACTATCTGGCCCTGATGATAACTTTTTTTTTGAAACTTTTCAACTACAAGTTTGATTTCTTTGATGGTTATAGGACTTACCCAGGTCGTGTATTTCATCATAACTGAATTTTGGTAGCTTGTGGTATTTGAGGATTTGATCTATTTCTTTTAATTTGTCAAATTATTTTTAAAGATTTTGTTTATTTATTCATGAGACAGAGAAAGGGAGAGAGGCATAGACACAGGCAGAGGGAGAAGCAGGCTCCATGCAGGGAGCCCGATGAGGGACTCGATCCCGGGACTCCAGGATCACGCCCTGGGCCGAAGGCAGGTGCTAAATCACTGAGCCACCTAGGGATCCCCCTAATTTGTCAAATTTATTAATGTAAAGTTGTTTACAGTATTCTTTTATTGCCTTATTATTATTATTATGGTAAAATACACATAATACAAAATTTACTATTTTAACTTTTTTATTTAATTTATCTTTTTTAAGATTTTTATTTGAGAGAGAAAAAGAGAAGGCATGAGTGAGAGGAGGGGCATAGGGAGAAGCAGAGTCCCTGCTGAGCAGGGAGCCTGACTGACAAAGGACTGGATCCCAGGACCTGGAGATTATGACCTGAGCCAAAGGCAGCCGTTTTAATTGAGTGAACCACCCAGGCACCCCCATTTTAACCATTTTAAATGTACAATTTAGTGGCATTAGTACATCCACAATATTGTACATTCATCACTGGTATCTAGTTCCAGAACATTTTCAACATGTCAAAATGAAACCCATATCCTTTATGCAGGTACTTCTCATATTCTCCTGGAAACCACTGATCTGCTTTCTATCTCTAGAATATTCTCTATTCTGTATGTGTCATGTAAATAGACTGTGTCAGGCTTCATTCACTCAGTATAGTTTTGGAAATTTCATCCATGTTGTAGCACATATCATAATCCATTCCTTTTTATGGCTGAATAATATTCTGTACCATGTATACACAACATTTTAATTATCCATTCATCTGTTGGTAGAAATTTGGGTTATTTGCACCTTTTGACTATTGTGAATATTGCTGCTATGAATATTCTTGTACTCGTATTCACTTTTTTGCTTAAACTGCTGTTTTCATTTTTCTTTTGCATATACTTGGAACTGGAATTGCTAGTTCTTTTGGTAATACTATTAAGTTTTTGAGGGACTGCCAAACCATATTCCTTAACATCTGCATCATTTTGTATTTGAACCAGCAATATAAGAGTATTTCATTTATTCTGTATCTTTGCCAACAAATGTTATTTTCCATTAAAAAAAATTCTAGTGGGTATGAAGTGGTATCTCATTGCACTTTGAATTTTCTTTTTTTTTAAAGATTTTATTTATTTATTCATGAGAGACACACAGAGAGAGGCAGAGGCATCAGCAAACGGAGAAGCAGGCTCCCGAGAACTCAATCTTGGGACCTTGGTATCATGCCCTGAGCCAGAGGCAGATGCTCAAACATTGAGCCACCCAGGTGTCCCTGAATTTGAATTTGCCTGATGACTAATGATGTTGAGCATCCTTTAATACGCTTATGAGCCATTTGTATATCTTCTTTGGAGAAAGATCTGTTCAAGGTTTTTGTCCATTTTAAAATTAGGTTGTCTTTTCGCTGTTTAGTTGTAAAAGTCTTATATAGCCTAGGTACTAGAGCCTTATCAGATATATGATTTATAATTTTTTCTCTATTTTATGAGTTGTCTTTTTACTCTCTTGATAGTGTCCTCTGAAGCACAAAAGATTTTGATGTTGATGAAGTTCAATTTATCTATTTTTTCTTTTGTGTATACTTTTGACATCATATCTGAGAAATCATTTCCAATGTTTTCTTCTAAGAATTTTCACTCTTACATTTAGGTATTTGATCCATTTTGAGTTAATTTTCATATATAGTGTTAGGTAAGGGTCCAAATTCATTCTTTTGCATGTGTATATCCAGTTTTCCCAGCACCAGTTTGTTGAAGAGATTTTTCTTTCCTCATTGAATGGTCTTGACATCTTTTGAAAATCAGTTGACTAAATGATTTTGTTTCTTGGCTCTTATTTCTATTTTATTGATCTGTATGTTTATCTTTATGCCAGTATCATACCAATTACTGATTACTGTATTACTTTAGGTTTATAGAAAATTAGGAAATTTGGAAGTGTGAGGTTTTTTTTTTTAAGATTTAATTTATTTATGAGAGAGAGAGAGAGAGAGAGAGAGAGAGACAGGCAGAGGGAGAAGCAGGCTCCATTCCATGCAGGGAGCCTGATGTGGGACTCGATCCTGGGTCTCCAGGATCACATCCAGAGCTGAAGGCAGCACTAAACCACTGAGCCACCCGGGCTGCCCTGGAAGTGTGAGTTTTCTAATTTTTCTTTTTCAAGATTGTTTTGGCTATTCAAATCCCTTGCAATTTCATATGAATTTTAGAATATAGGGGTTGCATGGAATATGTAGATATATTTGGGTAACATTACCATTCTAGGATTAAATCTTCTAATTCATGAACATGGGAATTTTTCTATTTATTTAGGTCTTCTTTAAATTCTTTCAGCAATGTTTTGTCATTTTTAGTATACAAGTCTTATGTCTCCTTGGTTAAATTTATACCTAAATATTTCATTCTTTTTGATGCTATTATAAAAGGAATTGTTTTCTGTATTTTTTCAATTGTTTATTGCTAGTATATATAGATACAGTAGAACTGATTTTTTTATCATACAGTTTTGCTGAATTTGTTTATTAGCTCTAGTAGGTTTTTGTGGATCTCTAGGGTTTTCTATATTTATGATAATGCCATCAGAGAGTAGATAACTTTATTTCTTCCCTCCTAACTTGGATGTCTTTTATTTATTTTTCTTGCCTAATTGCTTTGGCTAGGACTTCCAGTGCAAAGTTGAATGGAAGTAGCGAGAGTTGTCATTTTTGTTATGTTTCTAAGGGAAAGCTTCAGGTGTTTTGCTATTGAGTATGATGTTACTTGTGGGTTTTTTTTTTTTTCCATAAATGCCCTCTAATCTGTTGTAGGAGATTTTTCTTCTATCCCTAGTGTATTGCATGTTTTTATCATGAAAGAATGTTGGCTTTTGTCAGATGCTTTTTCTGTGCCTATTAAGATGATTGGGTTCTTTTTCCCCCTTCATTGTATTACTATGGTGTCTTACATTGATGAATTTTCATGATGAACCACTCTTGCTTTGCTGTGATAAATCTCATTACAAAATGACGCATCATCCCTCTAATGCACTGCTAAATTTGGTATCCTAGTATTTTTGTATTTTTTGCTTCTATATTCATAAAGGATATTTCTCTATAATTTTCTTGTGATATCTTTGTAGGACTTGGTATCAAGGTAATGCTGGCCTCATGGAATGAGTCAGGTGGTCATTATTCTCCTTTTTAAGAGTTTGAGAAAAATTGGTGTTAATTCATCTTTAAAAGTTTGGTGGAAGATACCAGGAAAGTTATCTACTTTTCAGCATTTATTTCCTGGATAATTTTTTATTACTGAATTAATCTCTTTACTTTCTATAGGTTTATTAAGCTTTTCTATTTCTTCTTCTTTTTTTAAGATTTTATTTATTTATTAGTGAGAGACACACACAGAGAGAGAGAGGCAGAGACACAGGCAGAGGGAGAAGCAAGCTCCATGCAGGGAGCCCGACGTGGGAATCGATCCCGGGACTCCAGGCTCATGCCCTGGGCCAAAGGCAGGCGCCAAACCACTGAGCCACCCGGGGATCCCCCTCTATTTCTTCTTCATTTAGTTTTGGTAGTTTGTTTTTCGAGGAATTTGTCCATTTTATCCTGGTTCTCTATTTTTTTGGCACAAGATAGTTCATGGTATAATCTTTTTAATTTCTTGTAAGTTTAGTAATCATGTCTCCATTTTAATTTCTGATTTTAGTAATGGGGTCGTCTTCTTTCCTTAGTTGTTCTAGCTAAAATTTGTCCATTTTGTTGATCTTTTCAAAGAATTAAGTTTTGGTTTTATTGTTTCTATTGTTTTTCTAATCATCAGTTTTATGTCTGCTCTAATCTTTAGTTTCTTTCTGTTTGCTAGATCTGGGGTTCCATTTGCTCTTCTTTTTCTAGTTCATTAAGATATACAGTAAGAGGGCAGCCTGGGTGGCTCAGCGGTTTGGCGCGGTTTAGCGTCACCTTCAGCCCAGGGAGTGATCCTGGAGTCCCAGGATCAAGTCCCAGTCCGGCTCCCTGCATGGAGCCTGCTTCTCCCTCTGCCTGTGTCTCTCCCCACTCCTCTCTCTTCTCTGTGTATTCTCATGAGTAAATAAATAAAATCTTAAAAAAAAAGACATACAGTAAGATTCTGATTTGAGATCTTCTTTTTCCAATGCAGGCATTGATAGCTCTAAATTTCACTTTGATCATTGCTTTTGCGACATCTCATACATTTTGTTATACTGATTTTCACTTCATCTCAAAGTATTTCTAATTACCTTTGAGATTTCTTCCTTAACTATTGGTTGTTTAACCCCATATTATGTTTTTAATGGGCGTAGTGATATCCTCAGCCTCATTCTTAGTAATGGTGTTTATGTCTTCTATCGTTCTCAATCATGTTAGAAGTTTATCAGTCTTACCGATTTTTTTTAATGAAGCAAATTCTTGTTTTGTTGATATTCTCTATTGTTTTCCTGTTTTCAATTTCATTTATTTTTGCTCCTACTGTAATGATTTCATTCCCTCAGCTTGCTTGAGGTAGTTACTTAGATTATTGATTTGTGACCTTTTTCCTAATGTATTTTCAGTACAAATGTCCCTCTAAGTACTACTTTAGCTGTGTCCCATATATTTTGATATATTTTTATACTAAAAATATTTTAAGATGTAGAATATTATGAAATCTTTAGTACCTACACTAATGGCCCCTCATTTCATTAACTATAGACTCTCTCCTTTATCTCTAGCTCTCTTAAATCTTTTAAATCACTTAGAACACAGTGAGCTGGGTGGCCACTGAAGAATAGAGCAGAAATGTCTGTTCATTCCTTTCTTTTTTTTTTCATTCATTTGATCATTTATTCATTCAACAAAGTTACTGAATTCCTATAGCAGATTTTGTGCTCAGCAGGAATATAGAGATGATTAAGACATATTCCCTCTTCTCATTATTCTTTATCAGAGAAGACAAATAATACAACACCTAATTTCAAGAGTGCCCACTATCTCCTATATTGCAGAAATTCTGCTGCCATTAACACAAAGCTATGTTAAAAGGCAACAAATTCTGTCGTTTTCTTACCCTATTTTCATCTCTTTATTATCCTCTGTGTTCACTTGTTTTATTTCTTAAGTTTCACATGAGTGAAATGATACGGTGTTTGTCTTTCTCTGACTTATTTCACTTAGTTTAATATTCTTTAGCTCCATCTGTGTGGTTGCAAATGGCAAGATTCCATTCTTTTTTTTATGGCTGAGTAATATCCCATTGTATATATACATGACATCTTTATCCATTCATCAGTTGATGGATATTTGGAATCTTTCCAAATTTTGGTTAGTGTGGATAATGCTCCTATAACACTGGGGTATATGTATCCCTTTGAATCGGTATTTTTGTACTTTTTTCTACCCTATTTTCAGAATTCTCTGCTTGTCTTTAATCTAGGATAATCTAAAACTGGTCTGCACTCTACAGGTTATACCAATTCCTTAAAGCTGACTTCTTTCCAGTTAATTTGGGCTGTAGTTAAATATTTTGAATATTATGCCTGGCTGGATTATAACAGTTATAATCTCTACCTGTCCCTTTCCACTGACCATTCTTTTAGAATACAATCTGAATCCATAATAGAGTAGCGTAAATAGAGTAGAGTAAATTTGGGTGAAATGATCAACTTTATAAGTGTTCTCCTGTCAGTTGAGCCTTCTGATCTTCACCAAAATCCTGGGAAGATATAAACCACAAATTACACATGAGGAAATTGAGATTTAGATAGGTTAAGTGACTTGCTCAGTTGGGAAAATCAAAAACATATGCAGGCTTCTAGACTCCCACCTAGGCTTTTAACTCTTGCCTCAATTTCACTTCCTCTTCATAGCTGACCACTAAATATGTTTTAAAGAGGGCAGAGTCCAATTGTATAATAGATCTGCCTGTCTGAAACATGATTATTAGTGGTAATGGTTGGGTATTACCTGGCATGCATGCACTGGGTTTACAGTAAAGAATACCTACTTTTTATTAACTGTCCTTTTAGATATATTAGCGACTGTCACACCTGAATTATAACAAAGAAGCACTAGAGAAAATTCAATGTGGGCGGCAAAATTCTTTGAAGAATAACTAGTTATAATTGGGGAGTCTGAACACATTTCAGAGTTGCACGTTTAATATGCAGTATGGTTAATTGCACTGTAATTACAGTGTTTTAGAATGCCATGCTAAGTGTTTAATCCTTTTCAGGTTTGCCCTCCAATCAGTGGTCTGCCTTCATTTCCCAGATTGATGAAGTCTGCCTCAGAGAAGGGGGTAGGTAGCAAGATTGTGCTGATGTGGCTAATCAACTGGGAAACTTGTAAAATGAATCTTTCCTGTCTGGAATTTATATTTAATCATAGTTATGTACTCTTTATGAAAGAGTGTTGATTAGTTAGTTTTCAGAATATGAAAACAATAAGAGCTTTTATTTACTCAGATAAGTTATTCTACAGTCATTATTTGGGTCTGATTGAGTTGATGGTGATATTTACATTACCTTGGCACATAGATCCACTTAGTCTTATTCATAGTGTTAATTATATACTGCAAGAATTACTGCCATACCCTTATTTGCGGTGTTTACTATTAGAGTTTGTTTGTACGTGTGGTGATTGTATGGCTCCCCTCTCTCTCACTGGACTATGCCCCTTTTACCAGTCCATTACAGAAACCTGATCTTCAGTAGCTTAGCTAGTTCACACTAATGGCATCTAATTCAAGGAAGGCAACTCAGTTCTGTTTCAGAGAGTTGGTTGAGGCTATACCATTGAGCTGACTTTTAGTAGTTTTTTCAGGAGGCAAAAAAGCCTTCATGTTTGCATATGTTTTTTTTTTTTCCAGTGTCTGAGGTTTTTCTTTCTCTGCACATCTCCTGCAAGGTGCTATTCATTCTTTAAGATCTGTCTTGAAATTCTAATCCTCAAGGAATCATACCCTAATTCTACCAAAGGGGGTCCATCGTTGCCTCCTTTATCTCATTCACTGCTGTATCAGAATATCAGAACGATCACAATTCCACCACACTATACAGCAACTGCCATTTGATATGTTTGCTTTCTTTCCTTAACAGATGGGTTTGTTTGAGAGTGAAGGCCAAATTATATTTCTCTCTCTTATCACCTAGTCTAATAGTGTCTGGTCCATAGTAGGTGCCTAACAACTTCTCAGTGTTGAATGATGTAGATTATACTTAAAGAATCTTTTTTGTATTTAAAGACAATTTTTTAGAATGGTTTAAGTTCACAGCAAAACTGAGAGGAAGTTACAAAGATTTCCCATGTACCTTCTGCCCCAATACATGCATAGCCCTTCCCCACTTCATTGTCAACATCTTTCATCAGAGTGGTATATTTGTTACACCTGATAAATATACATCATAATCACACATAAGTCACATCACATCATAATCACCCAAAGTCCATAGCTCATATTATGGTTCACTCTTTGTGTTGTACATTATATGTGTTTGGTTGAACAAGTGTAAAATGACATGTATTCATCATTATTCTATCATAAAATATCATTCACTGCCCTAGATTTTTTAAAAAAGATTTATTTATTATTTATTTATTTATTTATTTATTTATTTATTTATGAGAGAAAGCAAGTGAACAGGGGGAGGAGTAGAGGGAGAGGAACAAGCAGATTCCACACTGAGCACAGAGCCTGATGCAGGGCTCCATCCCACAACCCTGAGGTCATGACCTGAGCCAAAATCAAGTTGGAAGCTCAACTGACTGAGCTGCCCAGGTGCCCCATCCTAGAGTTTTTATAATTGAGATATAATTGACATACACACACACACACACACATATAACACTATATTAGTTTCAGGCATACAACATAATGATTTGATATTTGTATAGGTTACAAAATGATTACCATAAGTCTAGATAACATCTATTAGTATACATAGTTACAGAATATTATAATTTTTAATTTTTGTTATTTATTTTTATTGAAGTATAATTAACAACAGTGTTATACTAGTTCCAGGGATACAATATAACCACTCAATAATTCCCTACATTTCTGTGCTCATTAAGATAAGTGTACTCTTCATCCCCTTTATCTCTTTCACCCATCCCCTCACCTGCTTCCCCTCTGGCAACCATCAGTTTGTTCTCTGTATTTGAAGGTGGGTTTTTTGTCTCTTTTTGTTTTGTTTTTTTAAATCCACATGAGTGAAATCATATGGTATTTGTCTTCCTCTGATTGACTAATTTTACTTAGTATTATACCCTTCAGTTTTATCCATGTTATTGCATAAAAAGATTTTATTCGCTTTTTATGGCTGAGTAATATTTCACTGTGTGTTTGTAAATATATATAACACATCTTATTTATTCATTCATCTACGTATGTATACTTGGAATGCTTCCATATCTTAGCTATTGTATATAATACAGTAGACACAGGGGTGCATTTATCTTTTTGAAGAATTAGTGTTTTCATTTTCTTTGGGTAAATACTCAGTAGTGAAATTACTGGATCATATGGTAATTTTATTTTTAATTTTTTGAGGACCCTCCATACTGTCTTCTATAATGGCTGCACCAGTTGCATTTCTATCAACAGTGCAGAATTATTCCTTTTTGCATATCCTTACCAACACTTGTTATTTCTTTTGTTTTTGACTTAAGCCATTTTGATATCTGTAATGTATATCTCATTATGGTTTTAATTTGGATTTCCCTGATAATTAATGATGTGGGACATCTTTTCATGTGTCAACCATCCATATATCTTCTTTGGAAAAATATCTATTCAGGTTCTCTGCCTATTTTTTTTAAAGATTTTATTTATTTATTCATGAGAGATAGAGAGAGAGAGACAAAGAGAGAGAGGTAGAGAGAGAGAGGCAGAGACACAGGCAGAGGGAGAAGCATCTCCATACAGGGAGCCCGAGAGGTGGGACTCGATCTCGGGACTCCAGAATCATGCCCTGGGCCAAAGGCAGGCACTAAACTGCTAAGCCACCCAGGGATCCCCTCTCTGCCTATTTTTAATGGGATTACTCTTTGGGTGTTGAGTTGTATAAGTTCTTTATATATTTTGGGTATTAACCCCTTATTGGATATACAATTTGCAAATATCTTCTCCCACTCAATAGGTTGCCTTTTTGTTTCATTGATGATTTCCTTCACTGTACAAAAGCTTTTTCTTTGGGTGTAGTCTCAACAATTTGACTTTGCTTTTGTTTCTCTTGCCTTAGGAAACATATCTAGAAAAATGTTTTCAATTATCTTAGGTATATATGTGAAATTCTTGGTTACATGGTAACTCTCTATTTTACTTTTTTTTTTTTTTTAAGATTTTACTTATTTATTCATGAAAGGCACAGAGAGAGAGAGAGAGAGAGAGAGAGAGAGGCAGAGACATAGGCAGAGGGAGAAGCAGGCTCCTTGCAGGGAGCCCGACGTGGGACTTGATCCCGGGACTCCAGGATCAAGCCCTGGGCAGAAGGCAGGCGCTAAACCACTGAGCCACCCAGGGATCCCATTTCACTTTTTTGAGGAGCTGCCAAATTGTTTTCCAAAATGACTACACTATTTTAAATTCCCACTGGCAATGTAAGAGGGTTCCCATTTCTCCACATTATCCCCAACACTTGTTATTATCTGTCTTATTGAATATAGTCATTTTATTGGGTGTGAAATGGCATCTCATTCTGATTTTGATGGGCACTTACTTAGTGACTAATGCTTTTGTGCCCCTTTTCCTGTGCTTATTGGCCATTTTTTTCTTGACTTTTTAAGTATGATATTCCTAATTATGACTTTTTGGTATCTATTCTGCTTGGTAATTTCAGGCAATTTGTCTTATCTATAATTTGATGTCTGTCATTAATTTTAGAAAATTCTCAGTCATGATCACTTTAAATATTTTTATATTTTTTTCTTAATTTCAATTACATGTATATTACACCTTTTGTAATTGTCTTATAATTTTTGGATATAGTGTCCCTTTTTTTCTCTCTCTCTCATTGTTTCCCCTTTGCTTTCCAGTTTGGGAAATTTCTACTGATGGATCTTCAAGCTCATTGATTTTTTTTCCTCTCTCATATCTAGTTTGTCCATTAGCCTGTCAAAGTCTCTTTTTATTTATGTTATTTTTGATTTCCAACATTTCTTTTTGATTCTTTTTAGTTTCTATCTCTCTGCTACATTGTCCATCTGTTTTTGCATATTGTCTACTCTTTTCATTAAATCATTTAGCATACTAATTATAGTTAAAATTTTCAGTCTGAAATATCTAACATTCTGCCATTTGAATCTGGTTCTGATGCTTACTCTCTTTATACTGTGCTTTTTGTCCTTTAGTATGCTTTGTTGTTTTTGTTTAAAACTAGACAAGATCCATAGGGTAAAAAGAAGTGAGGTAAATAGGCCTTTACTGTTAAGTATAATGTTTATCTGGTTAGGAGTTAGGCTGTGTTTACTGTTTAGCTGTAGGTGTAGGTGTTGTGTCAGAGGCTAAATATTCCTCTGGTGTCTTTGATTTTCCTGAAAGACTTCTTCTTAAAGCCTGAGATGTGAAATTCTTTCCATTATAATTACCTGTTTTTATAGAAACCTATAGATGTGGTGGAAAAGGCTAAAGGGAAAGGAAGCATTCCCTAGTCCTAAGTCCTACTATGATTTGATCTTAGTCTTGTAGTGAGCCTGTACCTCTGGGCTGTGATCTTAAAAATTACTTCTCATTTAGCCTCTCTAGAGAAATGGGAAAGCTGTAAGGAACTGGGGTAGGGTATTTCCTTTATTCCACATTGAAGGTTAGAAAGTACTGGTGTTGGGTATTTTTCCTCCTGTATGTGGGAAATTGGAGAAGGCTACAGTTGGGTATTCCCATTCTCCTGGTTAGTTAGGTTCTGGTAAAAATCTCATTAGGTTAGGCTCTAGTAAAATAGTTTCTCTTGAAGACAGGCCTAAGTAAGGATAATAGAATTCTCTGGGCATATTTCAAAATGGCCACCATTTTGGTTGGAAAAGATACTTGTATAATTTCAATCTTAAATTTGTTAAGACTTGTTTTGTGGTTAACCTATGATCTATCCTGGGGAATGTTCCATGTGCACTTGAGAAGAATGTGTATTCTGCTTCTGTTGGATGGAATATTCCATACATTTTCTCTTAGCCCATTTGGTCTAAAGTGTAGTTCAAGTCCAGTGTTTCCTTATCGATTTTCTGTTTTGTTTCAAGATTTCTTTGGTCCTTTCTAGGTCTTTTGCTTTGCCATATATTTTAGTATCGATTTTTATTTTCTAACAACAAAAACTTGCTGGAATTTTTATTCAAATTACTATAAATCTATAGATTTGACATTTTAGTCATATTAAATTTTCTGATTCCTAAGCATGGTACACCTCTTTATTTATTTATGTCTTCATTTTTTCAGGATTTTAAAAAATCTCTTCAGTGTATAGGTCTTGAACATTTTTTGGAGGGGTGGTTAAAAGTATTACTCAATTATTTGTATTTTGACTCTTATTATAAATGAAATCACTTTAAACTTTCTTTTTTTAAAATTTTTTTTTCACTTTAAACTTTCAAGTCCTAGTTATTAGTTGCTATTACATAGACATATGATTGATTTTATATATTGCTCCATATCTTACGGCTCTGGTAAGTTCATTTATTCACTTTAATAGCTTTTATGACAATTCCTTCAATTTTTCCGTGTATATAATTATGTCATTTTTTAAAGATTTTATTTATTCATTCATGAGAGTATGTCATTTGTAAATAAAGACAGTTTAACTTATTTTTTTCCCTAGACTGTATGCATTTTACTTACTTATTTTTTCCTTACTGCACCAGCTAGGATGTCCAGTATGTTGTTTGATAAAAGTGGTGAGAGCAGACATGTGATCTTAAGGGGTGAAAGTATTTTGCCTTTTATCATTATGTGCTAGATTCAGATTTCTAGACCCATTCTCAGATTGAGGAAGTTCTCTTCTATTTCTGGCTTGCTGAGATTTCATCATGAATTAGTACTGAATAGTTTTGAATGAGATTTTTTTCTGAATCTATTTGAGATGATCAAGCAGGATTTTATTTTTAGTATGTTAATATGGTGAGTGCAGACTGATTTTTAACTTCTTATTTTGAAATAATTGTAGATTTACAGAAAAGCTGTAAAGATAGTATGGAGTATCCTGAGAGTTCCTACATATCTTTCCTATGTAGTCATAGCCTGCTGGGTACACAGCCACAGTATATTTGTCAAAACTAACAGAGCAACACTGACACAATACCCTTAGCAGAACTGCAGACTTTATTTGGATTTTTACCAGCTTTTCTTTTCTTTTTTAACTTAAATTCAGTTTGCCAACATATAGTATAACACCCAGTGCTCATGACTTCACATGCCCTTCTTAATGCCCATCACCCAGTTACCCCATCCCCCCACCAACCTCCCCTTCAGCCACCCTCAGTTTGTTTTCCTGAGTGAAGAGTTTCTCATGGTTTGTCTTCCTCTCTGATTTTTCCCCATTCAGTTTCCCCTCCTTCCCTTATGGTCCCTTGCCAGCTTTTCTACTGATGCTTTTTTTTTTCTGTACCAGGATCCAATCCAGGATACTGCATTATTTTATGGCTTAATCTTCTCTAATCTGTGACAGTTTGTTTTTCCATGGTTTCCATGATCTCAATAGCTGTAGAGTGCTGGGCAGGTATTTTGTATATATGTATGTATGAGTGAATGAATGAATGAATGAATGAAGGAATGAATAAAGTGTCCCTTAATTTGTGTTTGTCTCATGTTCTCTCATTATTAGACTGGAATTATGGGTTTCATGAAAAATACCACAGATGTGAAGCACCTTTCTCATTGCATCCTATCACTGGACATAAGATATCAGCATGATTTATCACTGTTTATGTTAACTTTGATCACTCTTGATCTCTTGGTTAAAGTGCTGTCTACTAGATTTTTCCTCTGTAGTTACTATTTTTTTCTTTTCCATTCTCTTTCCTTTAGATGAAACTCACTAAATCCAGCACACACTCAAGGGGAATTAAATTCCACCTCCTGGGGGAGAGGGGATATTTACATATATTACATCAAATTCCAAAAGGAAGTCCTTTTTCCTCATTCCCCATTAATGTAGTTAATCATTTAATTATTGCAGTATACACTCATGGGTATTTATTTAATCCTTGAGTTAGAATCCCATGCTATTATTATTTGTCTTGTTGCTCAAATTATTTCAGCTGTATCCACTTTCCGGTTGACTCCTGAGTCCTTTTGACACACTCCCTCTCTTCTTTCCCTCTCCTGACATTCTACAAGATGCCTGAGGCTCCTCTTGCATTCTTTCTGCTTCAGCCTTAGAATCAGCAATTTCCCCAAGGCACTCCCATTCCTTTCCTTAGAGAATGTTATTTAGAAACGAAAATCTGAATGTTGGCTCTCATTGATGACTGGGATGTTATAATTTCTAGGTCTTCTCAGTGGAGAAAGCTAGGAAATAAATTATGTAGATTAACCCACCTATAGATATAATCTATAGATATAAACATATCTATATGTATATGCCTAATTATCTGTGCATATGTTAAAATAGACATGAATTTATAATGCTATCTCTCTGTTCCAGCATCAACAGGTTCACTCTATCCTTCCTTCCTTGCCTATTGGTATAGTAAATTCTAATATAATGCTTGTTTTTCTAACATAAATTTGAGTGCAATAGATATATTTAGGAATAATTTGAAAATGACGTACATTTCACATTTTCTTTTGCATGACTTTATCCCTGAGTAACACTAGATGAACAGAGAAAACTGTACCCAGCTGAATCAAGCCATGTTGGAGTACATAAAACACACACATACATAAACCTCAAATATCCACAGCTTTTTAAACTCATTGCATGTATCATCCCACAAGGTTATGTTTTGCTATTCTTTTGCATTTGTGATTCATTCATTCACTCATTCATTCATTTCACAAACATATCTAAGTGTTCCATTCAATGAAGGGAAAAGGAAAGCTTTAAGTATTGAGGAGAAGCTAGAAATAATTAAGTATTTTGAAAGAAACAAGAGAACATGTGATGTCTCTTAAGCAGTGGGCATAAAGGAATCCACATTGAGGATTATCTGAGACAATGCTGTTAAAAGAAACTTCTCTGATGGAACAACTCTAAGTGTTGTGAAGTCAGTAAGCACTAAGCCTAAAAAGTTAAAATAAATGGAAAGATAGTTGGGTGTGTGAATTGAAGACCAAACAGAAAAATTCAGGATCATCTATTCTCATAATCAGAGTTAGAAAGCACTATTTACAAAGATCTTGTGTAAATTACCAAATCCTGCAAAAGTGGTTCCTTTTAGTGCTGGTAGTGGCTGCTTTCATGCTTTTAAACATCACTACAATTTTCAAAGCCAACAGGTGTCTACAAAGAATCCAGCTGAGAGAGATAAGTACCAGTGAGAAAGTAGCAAAAAAATTTCTAACAGTGATAGAAGTTAATTGAAGAAGAATGCTATGTATTGGATCAAAAATTCTAATTATGACAAAACATGTATCTATTATAAATGCTTTCCTTGAAAGACCTACTTCTCAGTGTCAGAAAATATGCCCAGGGGGCATTAAGGAGGGCACTTTTTGTGAAAAGCACTGGGTGTTGTATGTAAGTGATAAGTCACTAAATTCTATACCTGAAACTAGTATTACACTGTATGCTAACAAATTGGAATTTAAATAAAAACTTGGGAAAAAAAGGAAAAAAAAACATGCCTAGGATTTAGGATTGGGAAAGTACTGTGATGTTCAGGGCCACCCACCTAATTAAGGACAGTGAGCCATACCCAACCATATATGGTTTTAAACTTGTCTGTTTAAACAGATTTTTTTAAAAAGATTTATTCATCTATTTTAGAGGAAGAGAGAGAGTGAAAGGGAGGGACAGAGGGAAAGGGTGAGACAATCCCAAGCAGACTCCCCATTCAGCATGGAGACTGAAATGAGGTTTGCTTTCATGATCCTGAGACTATGACCTAAGCTGAAATCAAGAGTTGGACGTTCAACCAACTGAGCCACCCAGGTTCCACTAAACTTGTCTGTTTAAAGGGGATGTCAGATAACCATTCTTTTCTCATTCACAGTAACTCATAAACTGCAGCCCTTATGATGTCCTATCAATTTTAGTATCCTGTAGTTCCTAATCATTTAACATGTGTAAAACTATGCTTCCATTTTTGTTGGGGTTCCTACTTTTTTTTTTTTTTACAATATTCCACTGACAGTTTTTTTTATTATTATTTTTATTTTTTATTTATTTATTTATTTTTTTCCACTGACAGTTTTTGAATGCTGTGACCAATCTCACTTTTCCCCATAAGATGTACAGTTTTTATTGTGCAATTTTGTGCAGGGTGATTATTTTTTAGAACACATATGTTATGTTGTAGCAGAATTGACTATAAATTCTTTCTCTGGCAGTGAGAAACCTTCCTCCTGTTATCTAAATATTTACTTATTTACTCAATCTGAGTATATATGTTGAGTAGTTTCAGAATTGCTAACCTATTTGTCAACTAGGGTAGTGTTTGTGTACAGTTCATTTTGTCTTTAGCCATGCAGTACAAAGTACTAAGGTCAGCTCCTTTTCCCTCTATCCCCTTTAGTGAGATAATGTCACACATTAGTAATATAGTTAGACTATTTAGCTCTTATACTTTGGATTTGATCCATTTTGAGTTCATTTTTATGTGTTGTAAAATAAGGGTCTAATATCATTCCTTAGCATGTGGATATCCAGTTTTCCAAACACCATTTGTTGAAAAGACTGTCCTTTTCTCATTAAGTGGTTGAAATCAATTGACCATATGTATGAGGATTTATTTGGGGCTCTCTTTTCTATCCCATTGGTTGATATGTTTGTCATTATTCCAGTTCTATACTGTTTTATTTACTGTAGCTTTGTAGTAAAATTTAAGTGGGAAGGTTCCAATTTTATTTTTATTTTTCAAGATTGTTTTAGCTATTTGGGCCTCCTTGGTATTCATTTATGTATGAATTTGAGGATCAGCTCATCCATTGCTACAACAAAAGATGCTGGAATTACATTGAATCTGTAGTTTGCTTTGAGAATTATTGATATCTTAACAATGTTAAGTCTTCCCATCCATGAAGATGGGATATCTTTCTATTACTTAGGTCTTCTTTATTTTCTTTTAGCAATGTTTGTAGTTTTAGGGATATAAATTTTTAACTTTTTGGTTAGTTATTACTAAGTATTTAATTTTTGAAGAAGCTATTATAAGTGGAATTGTTTTCTTAAGTTTTCTTTCAGGTTGTTCAATTCTCACATACAGAAGCATAACAGACTCTTGCACATTAATATTGTACTTTGTAACTTTGTTGAATTCACTTACAAATTCTATTAGCTTTACTATGGGTGTTTTTTGTTATTGTTGTTGTTATTATCGTTCTATTAATATGATGTATTGCATTGATTTTTTCTTATATTGAGCCACTTGGTAATGTTGTATAATCCCTGCAGTGTACTGTTGGCTTAGGTTTGTAAGAATTTTGTTGTGGGCTTTTGTATCTGTATTCATAAGGGTTATTCGTATATAATTTTCTTTTCTTGTGATGTCTTTATCTAGCTTTGATAGCAAGTAATACTCATCCCACAGAATGAGTTAGGTGAGTTAGGCAGTATTCTCTCCTTTTCTATTTTTTCTTTCTTTTTTTTTCCCCTTTTCTATTTCTTGAAAGAGTTTGAGAAAGATTGGTGTTAACTGTTCTTTAAATGGCAGAATTCACCAGTGAAAGCATCTGGTCCTAAAATTTTCTTTGTTGTAAGGTTTTTAATTACTGATTCAATCTCTTTACTTGCTATGAGTCTGTTGAGTTTTCCATTTCTTCTTGAGTCAGTTTAGATAATTTGTGTGTTTCTAGGAATTTGTCCATTTCATCTATTTTATCTAATTTGTTGTGTACAATTATTCATATTATTTTCTTGTAATCCTTTTTATTTTTGTATGATTGGTAGCAATGTCTCCATTTTCATTTTTGATTTATTTGCATTGGCTCTCTTTTTTTCTTACTCTAGCTAAAGGTTTGTCAATTTTGTTGATATTTTCAAAGAAATAACCTTATTTTATTGCTTCTCCTATTGTTTTTCTCTTGTCTATTATTTTGTTTATCTCTAGTCTTCATTATTTCCTTCCTTCTGCTAACTTTGGGTTTATTTTGCTTTTTCTATTTTCTCATGGTGCAGTGTTAACCATTTATAGCTATAAACTGCCTATGAACACTGTTTTCACTGGATCTCATAAGTTTTGGTATGCTGTATATTTGTTTTTAATTTTCTCCAGGTATTTTATGATTTGCCTTATGATTTTTTCTTTGAACTTTTGAATATTAAAGAGGGTGTTGTTTAATACCTATGTGAATTTTCCTGATTTCCTTCAGTTATTGATTTTACTATCATTTCATTGTGGTCAAAGAAGATATTTTGTGTGGTTTTTATGATTTCAATCTTTTTTTTTAAGATTTATTTATTTATGATAGACACAGATAGAGAGAGAGAGGCAGAGACACAGGCAGAGGGAGAAGCAGGCTCCATGCCGGGAGCCCGATGCGGAACTCGATCCCGGGACTCCAGGATCACGCCCTGGGCCAAAGGCAGGCGCCGAACCGCTGAGCCACCCAGGAATCCCCTGATTTCAATTGTTTAAAACTTATTGAGACTAAATTATTGGGTTAGCATAATATCTATCCTGGAAAATGTTCCATGTGCACTTGAGAAGAATGTGAATTGTGCTTTTGTTGGCTGGAGTGTTCTATATATGTTATATACCACTGGTTTGTAGTGTTGTTTAAGCCCTCTCTATCCTTATCAATATTCCATCTTGATTTTAGAATCACTATTGAAAATGGTATTGTAGTCTCCAACTATTATAGTTGAACTATTTCTCTAAGTAGTTCTGTAATTTCTCTTAATTCTGTAAATGTTTGCTTCATATATTTTGAGAATCTGTTGTTTGCTGTATATATGCTTACAATTATTACATATTTTTGATGAACTGACCCCTTGTGAGTATAAAATGTCCTTTTTGTCTCTTGTAACAGTTTTTCACTTAAAGTCTGTTTTATCTGATTTTAGTATAACCACCTCAGCTCTCTTTTGATTACTATTTGCATGGAATATATTTTTTCCACCATTTTACTTTCTTTTCTTTTTTTAAGATTATTTATTTATTTATTCATGAGAGACACACAGACAGAGAGGCAGAGACATAGGCAGAGGGAGAAGCAGGCCCCATGCAGGAAGCCTGATACGGGACCCAACCCCAGGTCTCCAGGATCATGCTCTGGGCCGAAGGCAGGTGCCAAACCCCTGAGCCACCTGGGCTGCCCTACCATTTTACTTTCAACCTAAGTATTGTCTTTGGATCAAAAGTGAGTCTCTTGTAGACAGCATAGAGTTGTGTTTTTGTTTGTTTGTTTGTTGCATCCTACCAATCTCTGTCTTTTGATTAGAAAGTTTAATACATTTACATTTAAAGTAATTAACAGATAAGAAATGACTTACTTCTGTCATTTTGCTGCTTGTTATTTATATGCCTTAAAACTTTTGGCCCCTTTTCCTATATTACTACCTTATTTTGTGTTAAGGGTTTGTGTGTATGTGTGTGTGTGTGTGTGTGTGTGTGTGTGTGTGTGTAGTTGACCATTTTGATTTCCTTCATGTATATCCTATTGATATTTTCTTTGTAGTTACTATGGGGATTATATTTCACATCCTAAATTTATAACATTTTACTGTGAATTAATGCAATTTTAACTTCAACAACTTTCAAAAACTCTGCTCCAATATAGCTCTGCCCCTGTTATTGTTGTCAGAAATTACATCTTTATACAATGTGTGTCTGATAACACAGATTTATAAGTACTGTTAATGCAAGTCTTTTAAATAATGGAGGAAATAAAAAGTGAAGTTACAACCAAGAATACAATAATACTGACTTTTATATTTGCTCATGTATCTACCTTTACCAGAGATGTTTATTTCTTCATTTATGAGTTACTGTCTAATGCCTTTTCATTCAAAACTGAAGGACTCCCTTTAGCATTCTTTTAGATCAGGTCTACTGGTAATGACTTATTTTAACTTTTGTTAATTTTGTTAATTTCTTCCTCATTTTTTGCTGGATATAGAATTCTTGATTGACAGTTTTATTAAAATTGGCATTTTAAATATGCCATCCCACTACCTTGTGTTTCCACTGTTTATTTCCTTCTTTCTTCTTTTTAGATTTTATTTATTTGAGAGAGATAGAGCAAGCACATGAGTAGGAGGAGCAAATGGAGAAGGAGAGAGAATCTCAAGCAGACTCCATGCTAAGCATGGAGCCTGATGTGAGGCTCCATCTCATGACCTTGAGATTATGACCTGAGCCCAAACCAAGAATTGAATGCTCAACTGACTGTACCACCTAGGTGCTCTGGGTTTCTACAATTTCCGATAAGAACTTTGTTATTAATCATATTAAGGATTCCTGTAGAGAATTAATCATTGAACTTGAACCTATAAATTCATCTTTCAGCAAATTTGGGATCTTTGTAGCCGCATTTTGTCACTTAAAAACATTTTTTCAGGGGTGCCTGGGTGGCTCAGTTGCTTAAGCATCTGCCTTTAGCCTAGGTTGTGATCTCGGGATCCTGGGATCCAGCCCTCTCATTGGGCTTCCTCAGCAGGGGTGGGGTGGTGGTGGTGGTGGTGGTGGTGGTGGTGGTGGTGGTATCTGCTTCTCCCTCTCCCTTTGCCCCTCCCCACCACTATGATCTCTCCCTCTCAAATAAATATATAACATCTTTTTACAAAAACCCCAAAATCACATTTTTTCATATAGCATTCTTTCATCTCCCTGTGGGCCATGAATTTCATGTGTGCTCACCTGCTTGATGTTGTATTCCAGATCTGTGTTGCTTGTTTAATTTTTTTAAAAAGACTTTATTTATTCATGAGAGACACACAGAAAGAGGCAGAGACACAGGCAGAGGGAGAAGCAAACTCCCTATGGGGAGCCTGATGTGGGACTTGATCCCAGGACGTCAGGATCACGCCCTGAGCCAAAGGCGTATATACACTCAACCACTGAGCCACCCAAGTGCCCCTGTTCTGTGTGTTTTACTTTGGATTGTTACTATTGTTCTATCTCAAGATCATTGATCTGTATTATCTAATTTGCAGTAAATCCTCCCTGATGATATGTGTAGGATTTTTTATTATTTTTTTATTTTAAAGATTTTATTTCTTTATTCATGAGAGACACAGAGAGAGAGATAGAGAGAGAGAGAGAGTGAGGCGCAGAGACACAGGCAGAGGGAGAAGGAGGCTCCATGCTGGGAACCCCACATGGGACTCGATCTGGAGTCTCCAGGATCACGCCCTGGGCTGAAAGCAGCGCTAAACCGCTGAGCCATCCAGGCTGCCCGGATTTTTTATTTCTTATATTTATCTTTTATAGTTCTGTTAGAATATTTTTTAAAACTCCTGGATTCCTCATCTTGTTTATGTTTCCTTTTATATCTTTGATATATCTTAAACATATTTATAAGACTTATAATTTTGCCTATTAGGTCCTTGTCTGCTGATTTCATCATCTTTGTCATTTATGAGACATGATACTGTTTCTGTTCACTGGCTTATCATGGATCATATTTTTCTGCTTCTTTGCTTACTCTAATTTTTAGATGCTGGATATTGTGAATTTTACATTGTTGAGTGTTGAATATTGTTGTAATTCTTTAATGATTACAACATTAAATAATAAGGAGTCTGTCATTACTCTTGTTGTTTTCTTGAATGTAATAGGTACTTATCTTTGGCTGCTTTAAGACCTGAGTGTCATGTTTACTTTTTAACAGTTTGACTATGACATGCCTTGGCATAGCCCTTATATTCCTGCTGTACTATTTATAAAGAGACAAAATTAGTAACACCTCAAATATCTATGAATCTGAGAATGGTTAATTGTTCATTTGACGTAATGGAATGGGATTGAATAAATATGTAGATTATGTTGGTACAAGATAAAGTGTATATGAAATAATGTTTAATAAAACTTGGAACAGGGATCCCTGGGTGGCGCAGCGGTTTGGCGCCTGCCTCTGGCCCAGGGCGCGATCCTGGAGACCCGGGATCGAATCCCACGTCGGGCTCCCTGCATGGAGCCTGCTTCTCCCTCTGCCTGTGTCTCTGCCTCTCTGTCTCTCCCTGTGTGACTATCATGAATAAATAAATAAAATCTTTAAAAAAAAAAAAAAAAAAAAACTTGGAACAAATTATTATATATAGTGAGATTTGAAAGATGAAAAATACTTGTATAAGAAACTTTAGTAGAGTCATGTGTGTATTGAAGTAAAACATTTCTTCCTCTGAAAATCTGTTTTTATAACAGACGTAATTCACATATAAAATTCTCCCATACAAAGTGTATAATGTTTATAGTCCTAGTGGTTTTTAATTTATTCATGGAATTGTGCAAATATCACAATTAATTTTGGAAAAATACCACTCCAACAAAAACTCCATACCTCTTAAGCAACCACTTCCCATTTCCCCCGCTGCTGTCCAGTCCTCAACAACCACTGTTCAACTTTCTCTATGGCTTTTGCCTCTTCTGGACATTCTATATAAATGGAATCATATAATATCTGGTATTTTCTTACTGGCTTTTTTCACTTAGCATAGTGTTTTCAAAGTTTACCCATGTTGTAGCATGTACACTTTATTTCTTTTTATTGTTAAATAATAGTGCTATCAATTTTATATCATAATATTATAATAAATAGCTTTACATCTAAAGACTTTGAAGATAATTCCCTAAAATGGTGTTAGATCAAAGAAAATGAACCTTTTTTTCATGTTCTATTTTGATCTTATCTGTATACTTCAAAAGATTACATAAATCATGTAAATTTATTATTTCCTGAAAATGCAAATAAGCATTAAAGAGAAAATGCTTTTGACCACTGCTCTCATTCTACTCCTCACTGCTTGGGCCTGTTTCTACTCCTAGTGGTGGCCATTATCCTGAGTTTGGTACATATTCTTCCAATTCATTTTTTAAAAGTCTGTCCTCTCCATCTCTCTCTCTCTCTCTCTCTCTATATATATATATATATATACACATTTTTAAAAGACTTTTAATTATATGTTATATAGAGGTTAATAATTCCATTGTGATGCTTGCAACAAAAATCCCTATGTGCATTATTAAGCAGAACAAAAACTAATTATATCACTTCTATCCTTTCCATCAATATTCATATCATATAAATAAACCATAGCGTAATGGGAGATCTGAATCCCAATAATTGACTCTAATAGCCATCCTAATAATTCATTCCATGCCCTGAAGATAATACCATATTGTATTTCAGAAGGCTATTTTAATTTCAGGGAAGGTAAACAGGATTGATTTCAAGGGGCTTCAGATTAAGCCAGGGACCAAAGCACTCAATTTGATTATAGATTTGATAATTAATTAACTCATTCTTAAACTCCAAAAGGGATACCTAATTACTGTATAATTGGAGTAGATGATTAAATCAGCCATTAAAATAACAGAACTTTGTGAATTAACTCAAATATTTAATAGGCACTGTCCTGATATTTGGTTGAGTATGAGAAAATATTTCTGATCAGGTAGTTTTGGAAGAGGTCTTTGGACACTGCCCAGCAATCAGGGTGACTGATCAGGTTTAACAGGTTTCCTGGCTGCCTTACAAAAACCAGGTGGCCATTTCTTGCCCAATGTCTTGATTTTTTTCTGGAAAGAAATGATTTCTTTTGGGGCGCCTGGGGGGTTCAGTTGGTTAAGCATCTGCCTTCAGCTCAGGTCATGATCCCAGGGTCCTGGGATGGAGTCCCACATTGTTGTCTGTTGTCATCTGGCTCCCTCCTTGCCGTCCACTGCTTCTCCCTTTGCCCCTCTCCCCTGCTTGTTCTCTCTCTCTCAAATAAGTAACATCTTTTAAAAAAAGAAATGATTTCTCTATATACAAAATACCTGGCAACAGCACGTATCATTCATGCTTTGTCATAGCTGAATCTGAATTGTCTCATGTTTCCTGGCACTTTATCTTTGAAGATTAAGCTATAACCTCAGGTAATCTCAGGGCAAAGGCCTTTCGGTTAATCTCTTGCTGATTTTCCTGACAGTTGATCTGCAAGTCCTAAACTATTTCATGAAAAACTAGGGAAAGGATTGGATAATAAGACACCATACCAAAATTATTTTTGAATTTTCAAAATTCCAATTCACTCTAATTTAAAAATACTGTGCTGCCTTTTTTGGGTCATTCTGCCACTAAATCACCCATCCTAAAAATATTATGTCACCTTTTTTTTTTTTTTTTTTTTTTTGAGAAAGCAGAGCTATGATTTTTTTTTTCAAAGTTTTAGTTAGAATTTAGTAGGCGCACCAGGCAGATACTGGTTGCAGCAACTACCTTTATTCCAGTCCCCTCCCCCACTGTCAGAGAGACCCCCTTCAGTAAATGGAGTTGGACATTTGCAAGTGAGTATTGAGCAGAAGCACCGTGCTGGTGTAGTAACCACAGTAGGGGCTTGTTAGTGAGAAAAACCAAGCTATGCAGTGGGTCTAACTCAGTTTGGATTTATTTTGGATGCTTACTGATCAGTGTAAAAGAACTATGCCCGTTTTAGTTTAAATTTAGCATTCACAACCCCTTTTTTCCTGACCTGTGATCTGAATCTTGAAAAAAAGAACACCTATTGTGTGTCAAATTGTAGATTTGGTGCTTTGTATCTTCCTGGAGAGTAAGTATGGTATCATTCCCGTTCTTTAGATGGGAGTTGGAAGAGGTCAGGAGACTTGACCAAAGACTAACCAGCAACTGGGGCCTGGGGAGAGCCGTTCTGATGTGTGCCGGGCCTGCCACACCTCTCGTGGTCAGGGTCTAACCCGGAGCCGGGTTTAAACCGTGCAGAGCGCAGTGAAGTGGGACAGATGCTGGGCTTCATTCGGCCAGCTCTGCTGCCCGGCGGCTGGGGGGCCTCCGTCCGGCGTTCAGCCCGCAGCGGCGGCCTCTCCAAGGTCAAGGTGCTGCCCCCGCAGAGCGGCCCACGTGCCGCAGGATGCGCCCCCCTTCGGACCACCCCCCGAGCCGCGCCGCTGCAGGAGGCCGCCGGGCCCGGGCGCCGTCCGCCGACTGCCCCGCCCTCCTTTGCTCTGCAGGCGTTAACGCACCGGGCTGGCCTGTTCGGTCCCCGCCAGCTTTCCAAGGCGCAAGCCGCGTCCCCCGAGCTGGCCCCTGCGGGCAGCTGATTTCCCACGGGGTGAGAACTGGGTTAAACTGGTGTTTACTGCCCACCACGCCCCGCCCTCCCTTGGGGGCCCGCGAGGGTCGGCCCACGGCAGCGCTCCACGCGCGGTCGCCAGGGACGCCGCAGCCCCAAGGCCGGCTGCTCCCGCCCCCCCGATCGCGCGTGTCCAGGGGTGGGGCGCAGGAGGGGTGCAGCAGCGAGCGGGGCGCACCCTCGCGGCTCCCAGCACCCCCCCCCCCCCGCCGCCCCGGGCATCCTCGCGGGGAGGGCTCGGCGCGGCAGCCGCCCCACCTCCCGCCCGGGGCTGCGGACCCCGCCCGCCCCGCCCTCCGCGCCCGCAGGTGCAGCCGCCGCGGCCGCCGAGTAGGTGCGTGGGGATGATCTCACTCGCGCGCTCGGCGCCAGGAGGAGGAGGAGGAGGAGGAGGAGGAGCGGGAGCAGACCCGACTTCCGGGTAGTGCCGCCGCCGCACGCCACCCGCGGCTTGCTTTTCCTCCCCCTCCCCCCCGCTGCACCCCTCGCCTCTCCCTCCTTGCCTTTATTCCCGGCCCCACCTGCCGACATGAACAGCTCGGACGAGGAGAAGCAGCTGCAGCTCATCACCAGCCTGAAGGAGCAAGGTAGGGGCGCGCGGCCGCCAGGTGCGGGCGGGGACGGCTCCGGGCGCGGGGCCGGGGCTGCGGCGGGCGCGCTGGGAGGTGTCCGGGCCCCGGCGCTGCAGCGCCCTCCGCGCCCGCGCGCCTCGCGGAGCCGGGGCCGGGGCCGGGGCCGGGGCCGGGGTCAGGCAGGGGGCGGGGGCTGTGGGGCCGGCTGGCGCGGGCTGCTTGAGCGGGGGTGGGGGAAGGGGCCCGGACTGGGGGCGGCCGGGGCCCGGGCCCCCCTCGCCCGCCCCCGCCGGGCCCCACCCCTGCACACGGGCGCGGGGAGGCCTGCGCGCTGCCTCGCACCAGCCTTCCCGGCTTTCGCTCGGCGTCGGTCTGGTTCCTCTTTCCTTCCCCAGCCACGATGCCAGGCCGTGCTGTGTTTTACCACCTACCATTTTTAGCAGTTTCTTAGTCAGTAGCCGACACCCTGGCTGTGCCCGGCTTCCTGAATTCAGATCCGGCCTGGCCTGCGGGGAGCCGCCCGCGCGTCCTCGCGTCTCTACCCCCGCCAGGTAACCGCGGGGCACCTCCTCCCGGATCCCTCGCCTACGTCTCCTCCTGCGCTTCTTTCTCAACAAAGCCCCATTGGCGATCGAATGTGACTTCGACACTCTTCACTTTTCAAAATGCCTGTCCTTACCCAGGCCCACGGTGGCCCGAGAATATGGGTCAAGGGAGAGAGAGAGGAACTGCGTAGATTTAGGAAATAAAAATGCGTAGGAACATGCACTTTTGCCGAATCACTACTTGCTGACACGGCCACCTCGTGGAGGAGGTCCTGCTCTGTGGCCAATCCTGCTGTTTTCTGGCTCTTTTGCTTCTGTTGGCTCAACTTATCGACTCTGTGAACCTCGAAGAAACTCTGCCCCTCCAGGGGCCTTGTGGTTATCATGCCTTCCTTACCCGACTAAAGACATGGGCTAAGCCATACGATTTTATCAGGTCCTGTCCAGTGCTATGACCTGTTGCTCCTTGAAACCACAAACATACCGATTGCACGAGGTATGTAGACCTCTCTGGAGTTGACACTCTTGGAAACAAATCTCAGCACGATTGTTTACCAACCCTGTTATCTTGGGGAAATCGTTACCTCCCTGAAATGGACAGAACGGGACTCTTCGTAATATCTAGTATTTAGAAAGTGTTGGATAAATGTTCATGGGTTTTGCCTTCTCAGTACCTTCAACAACCGTCCTGGACTAAGCCTTAGGGTCATAAAGTCCCAAGCATCAGTGAATTTAGTGGGTTTGCAAAATGCCCTTAGCGAGCATTCCTCAAGCGGTTTAGTGAGGGGCTGGATTCAGTCCGTATCTTATTTCCAATAGCACTCCTCCCCCAGTAACATAAAGATTCTTACTTCATATTCTAGATGGTTGGAGCTTTCATCATGGGTGATAGCTGCCGGTGGATACCAGAGCTTTTGATGGATGGTCCGTTTTCAAGTAGTGATACAGTTAAAAATTTCACGTTTTTTTTTTTTTCTGAATATAATCATTCCAAGGGTAGGTTTATCAAAGCACTTGTGGTTTATAATCCACAAGTTGTTTATACTTGATTTTGAAACACATCCTCTGTTTCTATGTTGGATTTGAGAGCTGAGAAAAAAAGGAAGATTCTAAAGTTTTTGGTTCTTTCTCATATTATACGGGAACACAAATCCATGGTATTGGTATTTTTAGAGGATATACTTCCTTGATTATGGGCATGTCAAAGGCAATAGAACGGGTAGACTTGGAAATTTGTGTTTCTTAAAAGGTGCACTTTTTTGGGGGGTGCTGAGTCTAGTTACACAGGTTTTGGGATTATTTTCAGCCCATCTCAAAACCAGGCATTTCTTTGTCATTGGATCATAGACCGTGATAACAACTGGCTCATTTCAAGAGCATTTAATAGCTGTTTGACCCATGGAACTAACTGGAAAACTAGGGATTTGAGGTGGAAAGACAGGCCGCTAGGTGTTTGGGCTGTTACCAGTATGATAATTAATTTTGTAAGCTGACAGTGTGCCTGATTTATTTTTGAAAATAGACATTTTTTAAAAAAATACCTGTTAACATTGTGACTGACTCTACCGCTCTTGTTTAATGTAGACAAGAAGAACCAATTATGATGAACACTTTACTTTCCTTTTTTGATACCCCTTCAACACACTCATTTCTTCTTTTAACAAATACTTAGCAGATACCTGCCATATCTGAGCCCCACGTGGTAGGTACTGGGGGTAGAGGTAGTGAACCAGATGGTCTGCTCTACCTAAGTTTATTGTCTAGTAGAGAGTCATGAATCAAATAATCACACAAATGTGTATAATCACACATTGTTTTTTTTTTTAGGATAGAGTCTTCGAAAGGGAATCATTGCATCAGAGGGCCAGTAGACATAAAGTTGTGCCAGGCATCGCCAAAGTGCCCCCCCCCCCAATATGATGGTACCAGTTCACATTCCCCCCAGCAGTGCCTGTTTCCCCCTACAGTTGTCAATGTTGACCAACATCAGTCTTTACTAATTTTGGCAGTCTGACAAGTTTTGTAATTTTTACCAATCTGATGGTCAGAAATAGTACCTTTAGAAAAATTGTATTACCTGGTTCTTAGCGGGGTTTGACATCTTTATACGTGTTTATTGGCCATGGAGGTTTCCTTATTTCATTTTTTCCTCAGTGATTTTTAAGTCAAAAATTTGAACCCATTCCCGAGAGGGTGTTGAGAAAGAGGATTCCTATCTACTCTGAATGGCAGCACTGACAGCAGCCTTCCCTAATGTGAAGTCTTCATTGGTGTGGTGACTAAGGTTGCTTTTGACAAAAGTTGTGAAATGTAATGACGGAGTCTGTCATAATATGAACAATCTCTAATTTATACTTACCATTCCCTAAGCTCTATGTCTTATAAATCACACCCACTTCTGAATTACTTCAAAACATTGTATGTTCCCTTCTCGTGAATGGTATAATTACCTATATTATGTCTTTCTAGAAAGTTATATTATGTCCCTTTAAAAAAATTAGCCAGTGTGTGATTGCTTATGTTCAAGCAGATGTTGAGGTAATGAGGTAATTCTCTTTTTGTCCTTTTTGGAGCTTTATTTTATTGGACTGATTGACGTCTTTAATGCACTGACAAATGGCAACTTAGGGTACTATTTCCGATGCATATTTCCTAGCTACTAAAGTGGACATTTCCCTTACAAAACATCATACAATTTGCTCCCCCTCCAGAATGCGGCTGGGAAATGATCGACTTAGCTCAGCGTTTGTTTAAGGTACATGATTTTCTTTGTAGTGTATTCATCCCACAAGCATTGAATATTCATAGCCAGGCACTGTGCTAGGCATCAGAGATAGATGAATAAAACTTTGTCCCTACTGGTGAAGAGTTCCTAGTCTAGAGATGATGGTGGGCATGTGAATTCCAGGAAGAGTGTCCAGTTGGCCCAGTTTGGGTCATGGGTTTAAGTTCTTTGGTCAGGGAACAGCAGGGCACCTTGATTGGCAGCCCCCACAAAGACCAATGGATTAGAGTAGTTGTCCAAAAAAGAATGGTGTGCCACTACCAAAAGTGGAGGATGCAGGCTGAACAGACACAAACAACAGAGTCCCTTTAACTGGTCAGCATAGTAATGCTGTGTCATTTGGAAGTTGGTGAGGAAGTGTTGAAGGTAGCGATCATCACCCAACAGTGAGGATGTTAGAAAGTAAGACCAAAATTACAACCACCACCCTGAACACACTATCCTATGATAAGATCATGGGTTTTGAAGCTAGATAACCTCCTCTTATCTTTAGAGTTATCATTTTCCCCAAGACTATAGAGATTTGTGCTTCAGCTTCAGCTGGAAATTTAGCCAGGCTCATTCTTAGACCTGAGTTAGTAATTAAAAGAGGCTCCCAGTGTTCCCTTGACTGCTAGGCCAAAAAGTAGCTTGAGCATTATTTTGACAAAAGGGGCCAAATGATTGCCTACCACTGGGACCATATCAAGTCAGGAAAGTGGAAGCATTGTCAATCTTGGATATATACAAAGTCAGTAGAAAACAGTTTGGGGTTTAAATGGTTGCCATGGTGTCAAATGCAAACTTGGCTTTACATTGTTATTTTTCCAAGTGTGGTTTAGGGGCCGCCCGTCTCAGTAATTGGGATATACATGCACTTTCTTACCTACTTATTTATGAAAAAAAGCCTGGTAAATTTAATTTTCTTCATCTGGGTATATTTTTGTAAAATCGGTATTTGAAATGTTTTGCTTTTACAACAAAGTATAACGTAAGTTGAGAAACGTGCATGAACTCTAAATGAGCATCTCAAGAAATTATTGAAAAAAATGTGTCTAACAACACTTACATCAGAACATCTCCAGAAACCCCTTCATAACCCCTCCAATCATTACTACTTGCCTTTCCCCAAAGATATTTGTGTCACCAAAGGTAAGTTTGGCCAGTTTCTGAGAGTTAGACAAATTGAATCCTACAGGATGCAGTGTTTGCTTCTGTCTTGTTTCACACGTTCTGTGTGAGATTTATCAACAGTGTTGTGTGTAGTTGTAGTTCATTTATTTGGTGAATAGTGTTCCACTATATGTACACACCAAAAAAAGTTTTTAAGTGAATATACTGTAGACCAGAGGTCAGCCGACTTTTTCTGTAACTGGCCAGATAGAAAGCATGTTAGGCTTTGTGGGACACTTGGTGTTTGTTGCAAACCAACATACTGATTAAAAATGCAATTTCCTCCTGAAGTTGTGAGCTCCTAAGAGACACCAAATGGGCAACCCTCCATGAGATGGACCCTCAGCATGGGCTGACGAATGACATCTTGTAGTCAGAATTTCCTTATTCATGTAATGCTTTTGTTGCGTAGATAAATCTTACTTTGATTTTTTAAAAGTTAAATTTAAAAATAAATGTATGCTCATAGGAAAACAAGCATAGAAAGGGAAAAGTACAATGAACTGTGGCCTCTTGTTCATTGTTTCTTCATCTTTATTTCATTATGCTCTCTTGGGGAGTCTTTATAAACATTTTTTCCGCCTAATTGTTCCTGCCTCCCATGAAATATTAATACCATAGAGGTACTGTGTATCTTTTTATGTACTGTGATCCTTTGGAGGCTGCAAATCATTGTACTCCCCAGGATCACATTCCTCTTTGAGGGCAGTATACCCCACTGATAATGAATGCTCTACCCCCCTTTCCATTGCTCACAGTTCTAACTTTTTTGTTGTAGTTCCTTTTGGAAATTGTGAGCTTGTATGTACCTCTGTAGTTATCACTGAATATATATTATAGAATTTGCATCAGTACCTATAGAATTAAATCTTTAAAAATTGACTGGATAGGGGTGCCTGGGTGGCTCAGTTGGTTAGGTGTCTGTCTTCAGCTCAAGTCATGATCTCAGGGTCTTGAGATGGAGCCCCGCATCAGGCTCCCTGCTCAGCAGGGAGTCTGCTTGTCCCTCTCCCTCTGCCCCTCCCCACTGCTCATGCTCACCGCCCCCCCAATAGATAAATAAAATCTTTTAAAAATTTTGAATGAATGATGTTCCACTCTACAGATTTCTGACAATGTAGTTAATGTCCTCTGGACGGACACCTCTGTGTTTCTATGTCTTTGCTATTAGAAATAATGCTTTGGGCAATAGATAATGGTTGGAGACATCGGTATGAATTCATGTTTTGCTTACATATGATTACATATAGAAATATTTATAGATACGTGTATGTCTATATAGTGTGAAACTGTCACAGCCAGGAGGTGTGTAAGAAGACCTGACCACTAAATATAATGGGGTACTGAATAGAATCCTAGAAGAAAACTGGAACGTTAGGTAAAACCTAAGGAAATATGAATAAAGTATGGACCTTAGTTCATAATAAAGTGTTAACATTGGTCCATTGATTTTAATAAATGTACCATACTAACGTAAGATGTTAATGATAGGAAAAACTGGGTAGGGCTTATGGGAATTGTCTTTGCAATTTTGCTGTAAACCTAAAGTTTATAAGATTTAAGTTTATTAAAATAAAAATGTTGCTTATATCCTTTTTTTTTAAACTTATATCCTTGTATACATTGATTTGTAAGTGCAGCTGTGGGAAAAAATTCTCAAAACTGGATCCAAAACGTAGGGATATTAGATTTTATTCTCTTACACAACCAGGCTTTGCTTTAAAATGTAGAAGGAACATGGCTTTTGTTGTTGTCTGTTTACCATGTTGGTAAGTATTTTAAATATTAAGACATGAGCTCTGAAATTTTTTGTATGGTACAATGAACAGTAATGTATTAGGATCCTTTTAGTTACTTGATCCTATCTCAAATAATCTGTGGCACAAATCTGAGTATGATTGTTTTTCATATACATACATATATAGATGTTTTACTTATTTACTTAAGAAACAATTTTATGTATTCATGAGAGAGAGAGAGAGACAGAGACAGATACAGGGAGCCTGACTTGAGGTTTGATCCCAGGACCCTGGGATCGTGACCTGAGGCGAAGGCAGATGCTCAACTACTGAGCCACCCAGGAGCCCCTATATGTTTGTTTTAACTAAGACTTTTGGGGGGTAGGTTTACAGAAAAACTGAGCAGGAATCTCCACATAACCCTTCACCTTCCCCCACTCCCCATTTTCTCTATTATTACCATTCTGTGTTAGTGTGGTGCATTTCTGAGAATTGATGAGCCATTTTTGGTACATTATTATTAACTTAAGTCCACAGTTTAAATTGGGGTTTATTCTTTGTGTTACACATATTTTGGGGTTTGACAGATGCATGACATGTACCCATTATTATATTATCATACAGGATAATTTCACTGCTTCAAAAATTCCCTCTGCTCTACTTGTTCATCGCTCCCTCTTTACCTCTGAACTCCTGGCAGCATCACTGATCTTTTTATTGGTTCTGTCATTTTGCTCTTTTCAGAATGTCATAGAGTTGGAATCGTTCTGTATGTAGCCTTTTTATGTTGACTTCTTTCACTTAGCAATGTGCATACATGGTTCCCCCTTGTCTTTTTGTGGCTTGATAGTGCATTTATTTCTTTTTATCACTGAATAATACTCAATTGTATGGATGTACCACATTTTGTTTATCCATTCACCTGTTGATGAACATGATGGTTGCTTCCAATTTTTGGCAATTGTGAATAACGCTGCTGTAAACATTCATAAGGGTAGGTATAGGGGAGGGGAGGCCTCCTGTGGTCCTGTGTGATAGGGTCTCAGCCTCCTGGTGAGCCTGTGCCCCTGGGCTATGACTTTCACATGCTTCTCAGTGTTGATCTTTCTTCTTTAGGTGAGAAGGGAAGGCTAGAGAGGGGCCTGGAGTGAGCTCTCACCTTCCCCCAAGTCTGTTAGACTCTAGTGAAATTTCTCCCAAGGGCAGGCCTCTGATATTCACTACAGGGCTGTGGTGGCACTCCTGGAGATAAAACTCGCAAAAGATAGGGATGCTTCTTTTTTTTTTTTAAGATTTCATTTATTTATTCATGAGAGACACAGAGAGAGAGAGAGGTAGAGACATAGGCAGAGGGAGAAGCAATCTCCCCATGGGGAGCCCGATGTGGGACTTGATCTTGATCCCAGGACACTGGAATTATAACCTGAGCCCAAGGCAGATGCTCAACCACTGAGCCACCCAGGCGTCCTGGTTCAGATGTTCCTAAGACTGGCCTACCCACTGGCATTTTTAACTCTCAAATGTGTTAGGACTGAGCCTTCAGCAATTCGCCAATAACAGTTGAAGTTTTCCTGTCTTGGTACTGGTTGTTGAGCAAGTTCTGCACCTTGGCTGCTGCTCCAGGAAGTTCTGATGGTTTGTCTCTTGCTTGTCGCTCCCAATTTTTGGAATAGCAGTTTGCCCTGTGACCTCAGTTCTCGGGTAGATCCAAGAAGAGTCATTGATTTTCAGTTTGTTCAGCTTTTCTGTTGTGAGGACAGGAGTGTTGACAGAAAAGCTTCATGCCAGACTGGAAACCAGACTTACGTGTATACTCAGTTTCCTTCCTTTCTGTTGGTTAATTTGAAGTCATTACTGTAGTTCGTTGGGAGTACTTCGTAAGCATCATTAATTCATTAGCACCGAACTGTGTGTCCTACCAAGTAATGCGTAAATTTCAGGTTTGCCATAATTTCTTTTCAGATGTGAAATCTGTCATCTTTGTTTTTTGATCAGGTTTTCCAGCAGTGTTTTTTTCAGGCTTTTCTGATGCTTTAATTAACAAGGGAGGTATAAATGACTTCTCTTTCTACTCTGGCTCTGAGAGAGGACCCATTGGCATATGTGCAGAAGGGAATAATGTCCTAATTGAACATTATCTCTTATGACTCATGTCCTCATTCCCCATTAGTAAGAGGTGTTTCAAGGCTACATGAGTCTCAAAGATGCAGACTTAATGGATGAGAATCTACATTAGAAGATCTTATGAGGCAGTGTTTTTCTGGTTATATTTGATGGCTCTTTAAAGCTTCACTTTTATTGAGTATCTTGTAACACGTGACGTGAGAGACCCTTTTAATATGAGGAGGAAAGGATGTGCTCTTTCACGAGGTGTTCATATGAAGACCTAGATCCATTCTTTCTTCTTAATTTAACACGCATTTATACAGTCTGCTATATCTCAGGCATTGTGTTGGATGTTGGTATCTGTATGCATAAAGGCATAGTCCTTACCCTAGAGGATTATTTCACGTCGAGTGTGTTAGCACATTGCACATAGTAATGCTCAGTAGTGGGTTTTTTTTTTTTTTTTTTTACGTGAATGGCTTTGGAAATCAGTAGACTGGTCCTGCCTCCAGTATTTCTTAATGTGGGATTTGACTTTTCTTTACTTTTCTTTTTTTTTTTTTAAGATTTTGTTTATTCATGAGACACACACACACACACACACATACACAGAAACAGGCTCCATGCAGGGAGCCCGACGTTGGGACTTGTTCCCGGGTCTCCAGGATCACGCCCTGGGCTGAAGGTGGCACTAAACTGCTGAGCCACCTGGGCTGCCTGGATTTGACTTTTCTACGTATCTTTATTTTTAAAATGGGGATGTTAATATTTGGCTTAATTGCTTTACATCACAGATTTATATGAACCAGCTGTTCGGTCAACATAGGTACCAACTCTGCTTCATATTCAGCTGGGTGTGAGATTTATAGCAATGAATGGAATGGGAGAGAAGACAAGAAAACAGACTAATGCTCAGATAATTTATAATCTTATACGTAATTGCTCTAGTGGAACTATATGAACACTGTACTCTGGTAATATATTAGAAATATAAATGTTGATTTTTGCCCTAGATATGTGGGGAGGGTTTCTTACAGGAAAGTAATAGTGTACTCTGGTAGTATATTAGAAATATAAATGTTGATTTTTGCCCTAGATATGTGGGGAAGGTTTCCTACAGGAAAGGACAGTTGAATTGCATTGTCAAGGAAAAGCTATGGAAAATGGGTTGGGGGGAGACCTAGCAGGCGAAGGGAAAAATGTTTATAAGGCACCTGGTGTGAAAGATCTTAGAGGTGTGATGGATTGAGTGGTGGTCCCTAAGGCTGAATGGCAGGAGTGGGGCCCAGGTTGTAAAGTTCACATCTTTGTGGGCTTTTAAACCCAAGGATGATGTAACCAGATTGCTTTGTTACTATGCTAACCATCTACTTTGGGAAGAACAAACTTGGGATAGAGGGAGGCTAGGGGCTACATGAGAGGATTTTACCATCATTGAGGATTAGAATTAAGGCAGATACACTGTAGAGGAAGGTCATATTGGGGAGATGTTTTAAGAGATGGATAATTTTGATAATTATAGTTTGATAATTTGATAATTCATTGGAAGGTGGGAGAAAAAGGGGAATCAAGGTAGATCTTGAGGTACTAGCTTGATGACCAGGTAGGCGATGACTCCAGAAAGACATCATATATAGAGGAAGGAGGAGGTTTGAGTTAAAGAGAGTTTGATGAGTTCACTTTCTAACATGTTGAGTTTGAGGTGCTTATAGGCTCTCTGCATAGAGATATCCAGAATAGTACTGTCTAGCAGCACTTCCTGCTGAGACGGAAATGTTCTGTGTCTGCTGTGGTAGCCACTAGCCACATGTAGCCACTGAGCACTTGAAATATGGCTAGTGCTCCCAAAGAAGAGAATTTTAAGTTTTAATTAATTTTAATTAATTTACATGGAAGTAGCCACTTGTAGCTAGTGGCTCTGTTATTTGCCAGTGCAGGACTAGAAGGTATTGGTTGGGAAGTACTGATCTGGTGCTTGTACTTGAGATAGGGTGGTTAACCTGCCTGGGACAAAGAGGTCTTCCAGGGACAATGAGCTTTTCAGTCTAAAACTGGGAAAGTCCTGGGAAAACCATGATTGTTTTTAGCCAGAGATGTTATTGCCTGTGTTTATGAACTTTAAGTGTCATGGTTCTAAAAGGACTAAGTCTACTTATCTGATCTCTGGGCTGGCTATGTCATGATTTGCAGCCTGGAAAGAAAGCTCCCTTTCTTGGCATTAGGGAGTTAGAAAATAGAAAACCAGCATGATTCTTGAAACACGTGCTCTGCCTAATATTCTCCTTGTTTTCTGCCCATCTCCCTTTTTCTTCCATTCTGTCCTCTTAGGTAGAGATTCCCCTTCCTGGCTGCACATTAGAATCACCTGGGGTGTTCACTTCTCAAACAAATATGGTGCCCAAGGTTCACCCTAGAGTAGTTAAATTAGAATCTTGGGGTGGGGTGGGTGGAGAGGGGGCTAGACAGCTGTATGATTTAAAAGCTCCCCAGGTAATTCTAATGTGCAGTCAGGATTGAAAAGTACAGCTCCCAGACATGCTTCTACTTCTTTGCCATCTTTGGTTTTTTTTTTTTTTTTTTTTTTTTTTTTTTTTTTTTTTAACTACAACACACTACAATTGATTGTTAGCCTCCTTTCTTCTCCTCCTCCTCCTCCTCCTCCTTCTTCTTTTTGGCAGAGGGTAGTAGTAGTAGGGTTTCAGAGATTTTTCTGCTCTGCCATCTTTTGGGACATGTGTGACAAAAGTCAGCCTGAGTTGGAGGGCATTAGGAAACAGCCTGATTGATCTCTTATCATACACAGGGATCTGATGTACTTTGCTGTATCAGTAACAGTAAGTATGACTAACATGTATTGAACACATAATATACCTAAGCACTCTTACAACTTACATCTTACATGTTAACTCATTCTTAATCACAACACTATGAGAAAGATGTATAATTTTCATTCTTATTTTCCAGATGGGGAATCTGAGATTTAGAAAGATTACCAACTAGACCAAAGTCTCTTGGCTGTACCTTTTAATTACTGTGCTATGTGACCTTACAGCACATTGAAATAAACTGTACCTGTAAGCCCACCCAGGAGATGACGTCTTCCCAAGCTGTGCCTACCATTCACAGCAGAGCGTTGGTCCAATTCACCTTTACTTTTGCATTGGTTACTTCAAGATTTGGAGGATCTGTATCATCAAATCACTTGAGTTGTGCGACTCACTTAAAAATTTCCAAGCTGTGACAGTTCTGAAACAAAGAGGTGGCTTTCTCTGTTACCCTTTAGCATTGCCAGAAACGTAGCAGAATACTATAGGTCACCTCAGATTTTGCCAGTTTCGGTGAGGATGGAGTTACATGTGTATTCACTATGGTGTGTGTGTAAATCTTGTTTATGGCAGTGAGCTTGGTTTTCTGACTTCAGTGAAATAAAAATATAAATTAATATTTTTCTTCCCTTTATGCTCCACTCCCCAGGTGCTCCCTTCCCACTGGGAATTCTTCATACATTTCCCATACTCTTCCTCTTTATTCCCTTTACCTGGCTTTATTATTATTATTTTTTTAAGTTACACATAGTCACAAGAAAGCACTTTGTCTGTGGTTTCCATTAAGGCATGATAGGTGAAGGGTTCTTAATGAATGCTTTTCGTGAAGACCCTGTAGTTGGGAGTCTACTTTCATCTGGATTCTATTGGCAATATAATGGAAGAATCGTATCGGTATTTTTAATAAGCTTCAAAGCTGTTAACTAATGTTTTAAATAGAAAAACATTTTCTTAATGTCAATATGAGATCATGGTTTTATAAGTCTTTATTGTTTGTTTGTACGTCTATAAAGTAGGTCATCAAAAATAGAGTAGTAAATCAATCTTGATTTCAGCTTTATCTATAGATACCTACTTTTTTTTAAAAAAGATTTTATTTAAAAAAAAAAAAGATTTTATTTATTCATGCATGAGAGACATAGAGAGGCAGAGACACAGGCAGAGGGAGAAACAGACTCCACGCAGGGAGCCCGATGTGGGACTCCATCCCAGGTCCCCAGAATCCCACCCTGGGCCGAAGGTGGTGCTAAACTGTTAAATGTCAAGTAAAGTATCTCAATAAAATATATATATTTATTTTTTGAAAGAATATCAGATATGGTAATAAGATTTGGGGCCATAACCATAGACTACCTGGTGCATGAGTGTATATTTTAGAATCTCTTAGTTTTATTTCTCTCTGTTAAAAAAAAAAGAAGGGGTCATTTTATTGATTTTTCATAAACTAGGACAGTTTAGTTTATACCCATTGGTTGGGCTTTGTGTGGTAGAGGCTGATGAACTGGTGTGCACAGGACTTCATTCTGTGGTTACTCAAATGTTTTCTTTCTTTTTTTTCCCAAATATTTTCTGTTGAAAATGTAATTATTTTTAAAAGGGCCATATCTTTACATGTACACATTTGGCTATTTTATGGGCTAATTTTCAAGGATTCTTTCTGGGTGTGGCTTCAATAAAATTGTCCATTAACTCTTATGTAGATGGTCATGGAGTGGGTGTAATCTCATAAATATTTGTTCATTTGGTTGGATTTTAAGGTGGTGGCCCCACAATCACCATAGGTATTCTAAATCCTTTGGTTCACTGTTGGAGGATACAAAGGATATACTTCACCGTGTGAATTGTTTCTTTAGGGGGTTTTCTCTGCTCCATGGTTAGAATCCTACACCTCTAGAATTAATAACCAGATTACTTGGAATGTTCCTGAAGTCACTGGTTTCAGATTCTTTTTTTCTATTTTTTGGGTATTCATGGAAATAGGAAGCCCTCTTCGTCTTTTTTTTTTTTTTTTTTTAAGAAAAACTGAGCTTTTTGTAGATAAATCCCAATTATATTTTTTAAAAGTCCAGATGTAAAGATCCAATCTGACAATGCCCTGGCTCTGTGGTGCCAGTCAAAATGCTGGTCTGGGAGTACGCCCACCTTACACATTCTGATCCATCCTTAAACCTGGATCATGCCTTTTCTAACCATCATATGCTAATAACATCATATTCTCAACCGTGAGGATATCCAAGAATGGTCTTTGGATAACAGATGAATGTGGGTGTTCAGGCTACTTTATTTTTCTGGCGGTAGAGGGTTTTAAATAATAAGCTGCTGAGTTTTTTTTTTCCTCCCACATAATAGGAAATATTTCCCAACAGTTCACATATTTTTCCAACTTAGTGAAATGAATCTGGCTGGTATCTGGTCATAGCTTGGTGATCGATGATCTTGCAGGGCCTAAAAATAGTTGTTCTTAGCTGAATGCTCATGGCGTAACCCTTTCACTCTGTGGACAAAGCAAATGTGTGACACTGAACTGAATGTGTAAGCCTACATTATTTTCTGGAGGCTGATTTTAAAAATGAACCTCTGATTACAGCACCACAGACTAACAGTGCTAGAAGGAACTTCAGGGAGCAGCCACCTGTCCCCTTTCACAGGACCAAGTGCTGAGCGCAGAGAAGTGATTTGTCATAGGTCACTTATGGCTCTGAGGTCTTTCTGTGACCTAGGGAGATCCGAAATTTGGCTTAGTGGGCTCACACCTGCTGTGGTCTCTTTTTCTTTCTTACTCTTAAAAGCAGAAGCCCTTCTTCTATGGCCACTTCTCTACCCTACCACCAACCTAGTAAATAGACAATAGAGGTTAGTTGGATCCTGGGTTTTCCTAAAAACTTCAAACTTTTGATAGTGTTATAATGTTGCTTTCCTTTTTTTCTTTTAGCCATAGGCGAATATGAAGACCTCAGAGCAGAGAACCAGAAAACAAAAGAGAAGGTTTGTACTTTAGCCTTTCTTTCCTTTCTTCCACGTGTGAAAGCCTAGACGGCATGGTGCATTGTTCTGCCACCAATTTCAGTTAAATGCGAATGAGAGTTTTTTCTTTTTTCTTTTCTCCTGCATGTGTGGTTCAAGCTAATATCAACTCCAGGCTCCAGATGGTAAAGAATAGCAGGCATGCCACAGTGGGCGCTGCTCTGGGAGATTAACCGCACAGCTAAATGTGCAGCAAGGCACCAGGCCAAGCAACTCAAGCCCCTGAGAATTGTACTTTTTCCTAACAACCCGATTTGGGATTCCAGTGATGGAATTGGAGGGAAGACATGTATCTTTGGAGCTTAGACATAGTAGATTCTGGAGAGAACTCTTTGGCATTAGTCGCCAGTGTTTAGCCTGTCTTCTTTCATAAACCTTTTTCATGCCCACGTCTGCTGAGTATATGAATAATATACTGGAAGTTGAAAATCGCCTGCTATGAAGATAGTAATGCCCGGCGAATATTTTCAGTTAAACTGAAATCATTGAATTTTACTTACCTTTACTTACCTATAAATGACTAACCTTTTTGGCTCTGCACATGTCTATTAAGATTTGTGAATATTTGTTTATGTATCTTCCCCCCTCCCTCTGTAAATTCAGGGAGGGGACAGCAAGGGGGTCTAAGTTAAAAAAAAAAGAAGAGTGCTAAACTGAACTAGAAAGAAGGAGAGAGAGCAGAACTGTACATTATTATTTTTAGATAGAAACAAAATATGTGTTTAGAAATTACTTTTTTGATAGACCAAATATTTCAAAACATTGTGTCCATAGTGGAAAATTAATAAAATAGATCCTTCGTAGTTACTGAAGCAAATGGTTATCATAGCTCTAAGTTAAGAGACCTTGTCTTTAAAATTTGAAAGTAAGGTCTGTAATGAAAATAGGCAGTGAGCTGCATATTTGTAAAGCCTTTGGCATATTTATTGGGTTCTTAAGAATCATATTTAAGTTTTTCACTCATTAATTGGTTATATATATTGACTGTAAAATGGTTGGTGATATTAATGAACTCTAGTTCACATAAAAATGGATTTTGAGATCATTATTTTTCACCCAGTTTTAAGGCTCCTTTGCTCATTTGCAAATGTTCTGTGAAATCTTAAGTTTCTTCTCCTTTTTCCATCAGGTGATTTAGGGAATGGTAAGTAGGTAGGGGTGATGAAAATCTCCCTAGATAGAAAGTGATTGGTGCGTGCATCTCTAATGTGGCAAGAAAGTCCCAGAAAAATAGTTTGACAAGATTCTTACTTCTAATAACCACCAAAAATCATAGATGTTTTGAGGATACCAACAGGTGGGGAGTTTGTGCTTAGATCCTGGTTCCCTCATGCCCCTCAATTTCGGAGTGGAACCAGAGTAGGGGGATGCTGAGGCCATGTAGCTTGAGCCTGTTTGCCCAGAGAGGCAACCATCTTCCAGCTGTAGGAGAAAGAGCCAAGAAGTTCATCAGTTGAGTTTCTTCTTTGGCGTTCCCGGCCTAGGAGGGGAAGAGTAAGATATGATGGAAGGGTTAACTCAGGAGAACTCTTTGACTTAACCTAGAAGATACGAGAGAAGAAAGCAAACAAGTGACTTTATGTGATAGAGAAGGAAAGATATAGAATAAAATGAATAACATGAGAGGCAGAAGAGAAAAATTTTTTTTTTTCTTTTCCTCCTCTAGTCCTTGCTTACCTATAGACCTAGGATTGCCCTAAAAATACTGATCTTCTATAAACATCCATTGTTGGTGGTGGTGTTGGTTATTTAACAGAGAGCCACTTTCTGCAGTGAGGTTTTAAGTGAACCATCTGTTATTACACAAGTGGAATTATAGGTAAAATGCATTTGGTAAAAGGAGGACTATGAATTACTTTTGCCTATTAACTATTTGCATATTTTTCTATGTGGGGTATGGCCTAATACTTTTGTAACATCTGTACACATTACTGACCTCCTGTGCTAATTCTTTAAAAATAACTATTAACAGAAATGGAAGAAAAGGATGCAGTATGGAATGCTGCAGTTGGCTAAAACAGAGTGATTTTAAGTTCACTGCATTCTGTTTATCTTCTATTAAAAGACTAACAGGCTTATTATTGCAGACTTTTTTCCCAAAAAGGGGGGGCCGTATTACAAAGGATGGAAGCATATAATAAAAGCCTTTTATACAGTATAGAATGAGTAAAAAGCAGCTTTAGTTCTGGAGCTGGTAAATGGAGAACACCATTTTCTCTGGCAAAGCACTTTCATGTGCCTGGCTGAGTGAGCTTTATCCAGTCCATATCCGTAAATACACATGGTCATGCTTCCCTTGTAGCCCCAAATCAGAGTTTAAAACTAGTCAAGGACAGGAATCTAAAATGAGACTCCTTTTTCCATAGTCAATTTGATCTGGGGGGAGTTTTTCACAGGTGGAAGGTACCAAAGTAAGTCCTCTGCAAATTATTTCTCCCTTCCACGTGTCCACATTAAGTCTGCCTTTGTTGCTAGAGAATGAACCTTATCAACGAGAAGAGATAATGGGTTTGATTCCTTTGGGTAAGAACTTTTTCTGCTCTGTTTGGAATCTCCTCTGTGGAGACTACTGATAAGATATGAGATTATGCTTCAGGGGCTGTGTTTATTAAGAAGCTACTATGGATCTTACACACTCCCTTATGTTCCTCATCTGATGCTCCAAGCAGCCCTGCGTCAGCTCCAGTGCACAGAGAGCAGAACCTTAACAGTGTCTAGGTTCATACGTGGGGCTTCTGACTGCAGATGCTCTTTTTGAAGCAGTAAACTCACGGGAGCGGATTGACTCTTCCCACCAAGGTCTTGGCTTTATTCTTAGTTCTGTGTCGTTAGCTCATGGATTTTTCATAGCAAATTATCGGACCCAGTACTTTCCTGGATCACTTGTCTTGACCACCTGTAGGTTTGTCCTTGAAAACTGAAAGTTAGATATCAAATCAGTCTTACATCAGAAGAATTGTGTATGAGTATATGTGCATGTAGATTTTGACATAGGTGTGCGGAGAGGAAGAGTAGGCTTAGAAGAGTGGGCCAGTGTGTCCGTGATCTTTGCCTTTGCAGTTATCCTTATTTAAGAAAAATGTGATGTTGATCATTTTGTGGTTTTTCTTGTCTTTGAGGATGGAATCCTAATCTATTTGAGTTTATAAGGAAAGCTTTTTGGAAGAGAAGACTTTTTGTTGGATGTCTCCTGAGTACTGGAGTATAAAGAAAAATATATGAAAGTCCCACTCTTGAGTAAAGCCACTCTAATGAGGGACACAGGGAAGTGGACAAATGATAAATTTGTGCTGTTATAAGTGAATGCCTGAAGTGTGGGGGGGTAGGGTGGGAAAAGGACAAAAAGATAAGGATCCTACCCTAGACCATGTGACAGATAAGCTCTTAATGCTTGGCTTAAATGTCCCTTATTTTTTTTTTAAAGTCTTCTCCAACTTTTTTCAAGCAGAATTGTTTATTTCTTTGTAATGAAACATCTGTGTATTTCTTATGTACTTATCACATTTTATTGACCAAAATTATTATCTAAGTATCTTATAGGGTATAAGAAGTCATACAGGGTTGGATGATAATGTAAAAAGTTCAGTTTTTTTTTTTTAAATGTCAGAGTAAGTGGAGATTATGGAAAGGGTGCTACTTTCTATTATTTTTTGCCTAGTTTCTCAATGACATTATCAGCAGTATGTTAAAAAGTAAGAAAGCCTATCACATTGAAGTCAACAAGCCTTCCAGATCTATTTTTTGAGGTATGAAAAATAGAAGACTATATTTTGGAATCAACTAAATAAATGTGATTGTGCTCATGAAGCAGTCTCCATATTCAGATGTTAGTCATGCTTCCACAATTGAAGGGCATTCTCCTTATGACTCATTCAGGATCTTTGTCATAATTGGGGCTTTTTCCTATATGGGGGCAAAACCTCGCTGAGCTTTTAATGGAATAGCTTTCACATTTCTCAGGGTGGTGGTGGGGTGTGTGGAGTGTGAACAAAAAGAAGAAAATGTGTACAATAGAAGCATATCTGCCTTTAAACAGCAAGTATTTATATTTAATATTATGTCTTGAGATTGAGTTTTGAAATGAATAAATGTTTAAGTGGCTGATTAGAAGTCGTTTGGATGAGCTACTGTAACAGTGCATCAGGCGGCTCTGTCAGCTTGCCAGGAACAATGAATGAAAGGGAATGAGGCAGACACTTTCCAAGACTTATGTTTCAAGAAGCAAGCTATATGATACTGTTTGCATCTTGGCTCAGTTGTCTATTGTTAGAATTTCTTTCTCTTGTGTCAATTTCAGAGGTGAAGGTCCCCAAGTATTTTATTTAAAAAAAAAATCAGTAAAGAAGCCACTTTAAAGAGCAAGATATGCATCCATTATGCTAACTGTTCATGCATAATACATCCACATACATGCAGTTTCTTTAGAACAGAGTGGCAAGTGGTTGTGCCAGAGAAAAAGTAATTACTTAGCAGTTTGAAAGTGAAAATGAGTCTCTTATTAACAGCAATCTATCCAGAAACAAAGAGCAAGGATCTCTGTTCTGATGACATGTGTTTCCATCTAACACACAATACCTAGAATTTGGAGAATGCTGTAAGACAGCTTCAGGGGGCAGCTACTGAAAATTGGAGGGAAAGAACCTTGCATTGAGAGAAAGAACACCACCAAAAGAGACAGAGAGTGAAAGGCATTCCATCTAAGTGGGAATGATTTCTTTTATTGTGTTTTTTAAGGACAAGCACAGTAAGTTCTAGCCAAACTTCCATAGGTGGGACAATAGGGTTGTCCAGTATTATTAAAAATGACTTTGATGGTCTTCGAAAGGCATCACCAGAGATCCTAAAATAGGTAGCTGTGTGCTGTCCTGACGCTATGCACGTTTAAATTGTTAAATGTCATAACTGGTCATAAAGGGAGGAAACTTCAAGAAAAATAAGTAGGAATGGCGGAGGGCTGCAGAGACCTTTTCGGATCTGGTGTCAGAGCCTCTGCGGTGTCCCTGGAGTACAGCATTTGTCCCGTGAGAGCAAGTGTCCTTATCCATCGCTTCTTCATTGTGGCTCTCCCTTCTGGTGGATGGTCCAGCCTGGTGAGATCATGCTGTCCGTTAGGTTCCCCCCGGAGTGCCCCAGGGCTTAACGCAGCGCTTGGCACGTGTGGGTGCTGCGTAAACAGGTTGATCAGGGCTCCGAGGAAGGACACCGAGGCATTCCGTAGTTACGGTAGGTCCACCCAACTAAGGTACGTGCCGTGTGCACATTGCCTAACTTGGTTGATGTTGTGTGTCCACGGCACATGTGCGCACTTCTTGGACCTCAAACTGGCCTTTTTGTGGGCTGGCAACCCTCCACTGGGTTTGTGCACCACGGAGATCGAAATGGATGTTCACGTTCGTGGAGGCTAGACCCAGTTGAGAATATTGGGGTTTCTCTTGCATGAAATATACACACAGCAACATGTAAGGAAGTCTTCGTATCTACAATTTCTCTGTATTTCTGCTGAGCCTGTGAAGCAAGACATTTTTGTATAAACCGTAGTTTGTGTGAAGGAGGAGGTAGGGAGCTGCCCATGTTGCTGGGGGAGGGGGGCGTTCGTTGCCAGTTCACACTGGAGACACTCACCTCTGCAGATCACTCTGCCAATGCTTTGAAATGCAGGTATCCGGCTGGGTGAGACTCCAGGAACAGATACGGAACGTAGCCAGGGCCTCTCCTTTTAAGAACAGGGCTTTCAATATTCAGAACCAGCAAGGGCAACCTCTGGTCCATTCGCCACTTCATAAAGAGCCAAAATAGACTCTAGAAGAGACCTCGTGTCATCCAGCTTCTTGAAAGCAGCCAGGGCTCCTGTTGCCGGGTTCTACCCCAGCCGCAGGCTATCCAGAGAGTTGCTGGGCATCATGATTAAGTGATGTGGGCCCTCACATCTGTTGCCATTGCAAAGTCTTCATGAGCAATTCTCACACAAAAAGAAGCAGTTTCTACAAATGCCGCAGCTGCGTGGGCAGGGTAGAGGAAGGGGCAGGATGGGTGCGGGGCTTCTGCTGGACACAGAGATCTAACATTCTCCTGTAGAGGCCCAGAATCCTTGCTGGTTTCCCTCTGTGGGTAGAATGAGACAAAGGTTGCAAGATATTTTTTTGAGTTGACCTAAAATGATGAAATAAGCGGATGTTTGGATTTCTGCTTAGTAAACGGGTACGTCCTTCATATTTTGTTCAGCTCTGGTTGGGAATAAGTCAGCTGCATTTGCCGTTATGCATAGGCCCCCCCCTCCCCCCAACACACACCCCTTTCAGTATCCATAGCAGATGGTAAATTCTGTGGCTGCCAGTTCTATCATAATGTGGTTGCAGAAAATAGAAAGCAAAGCAACATGAAGACCCCTGATAGAATACAGCTGGGGTTGGGTGACAGCTTCTGAATTCTCTGGTGATGTCTGTAGGGTTCCTGTAAAAACATACGGCTGGATGATGGAAACTGGTTACTGGCATGATGCAATAGGATTGTGATGTTGAGATCTGTTATTAACCTGGGCCTTATGAGCAGAGAGCATGGGTATAAAGCTTTCCTTCTAGGAAGCTGGTCTAAGTCTACCTAAAATTGCCATGTGTTGTTCGTGACCAGTAAGTGGTGGCTGCATTGGTGGTTGCTGTGTGATGTCATTTGGTGGGCTTTTTCAAATCTAATTAGGTAGTGTGCCGTCCTGTTTAATGCTCTTGTCATACAAAGTGCCAGTGAAAACTCCAGCTTTTGGTTTAAGTAAATTAACCTCTGGTTCCTTGAGGTGGAGCTTTGAGAGGTATATAGAAGAATCCAAGTGGTATTAGGTCAGGGGCAAGGCTCCCAAGCACCAATTCTTAAGTAAAGACAGTTTTTTCACAGGGCATCTTACAGCTTCAGAAATGCCAGATGAAGAAATATGAAGTTAATTTGAAAGTAAAACTCCAGATATATTTCATTTGGCAATCATAACTCAGCAGTGTGAGTCTGGTCAGAAATTATGTTTCTTTTTGTGCCTGACTAAACTATGCATTGCCGGAGGTGATTGAGGAAGTACAACATAAATAAGCCACATTCTAGAAAACAAGAAGAATATTCCTGAAACAACTGGTTAGCTTAAGTCTCCTAAAATTATGTGTTAACTCTGTCTGGTGGGTAGAAGGATCTCATAAAGCTTGAGAATCCAGAACTCTACTGTTTAGAATTTTAAACCCCCCAAAACAATAAATACAGTTTATCTGTTAGTTTGGAACTAGAAACTATATCAGACAGCATTACTTTTTTATAGAGGAGAGATTCCTCAAGCCTTCATGAAGAATACGCTTCTTCTGGAAGGAAATGGTCCTCCTTATGGAGGGTCTAAGTCAGGATTTAGTAAACAGCCTTGCTAATTTAGCACTAGCACTTGTTTCATGTACTCTTGCCAGAATGGATATACCCAAATGAATGGAGATAGGCTTTTGCAAGTTTCAGTTCTTGAGACATTAACGGGGAGAACCAAACTGTTTGACTTAATTTTTTTAATTAAAAAAAAAACAGTTTAAAAGCACAGAAAAGGGCAGAGAATAACAAAACAAATATGTAACCCACAAAAATAACTGTTATTCTGGGGCACTTGGGTGGCTCAGTTGGTTGAGCATCTGACTCCGGTTTCTGCTCGGGTTGTGATCTCAGGGTCTGGGGATTGAGCCCCCCTTTGGGCTCTGCACCCAGTGCAGGGTCTGCTTGAAATGCTCTTTCTCTCTCTGCCCTCCCCCTGCTCTTGTGTGCTCTCTCCCTCTGAAAATAAATGAATAATAAATAAATAAATAAATAAATAACTGTTATTTAAAAACAAAACTTAAAAATGTACTACAGATAAAATTGAAGATCTTCTGTGTCATCCCGCTCTGGGTCCCTTCCCCTTCCCTGTATTTTATGGGATAACTACCATGATAAGTTTGGTACCTATCCTTCTATTTTGTGTTTTTGTATATGGATCATGAAATGTACATTTACAATATAAGTGTATAAAGTGATTTTATTTGCTTAAGGTATATATTGACATGGATTCTCCAAAGCCTTTTATTCACCATTATGGCTTTTGAAGTATACGTTGATACACGCAGCTTACGTTCATTCATTCACTGTTCTCTAGTGCATTATATGAATATACCATGATTTATTGTTATTATAGATGCCGATTGTGTGCGTAAAGATCATCTCATACACATTACTAGATATTCTAGTATTAGAATCCAGAAATGGAATTGCAGGGGGCCCGGCTGGCTCATTTGGAAGAGCATGTGACCCTTGATCACAGGGGTGGTGGGTTTGAGCCACACTCTGGGTATAGAGATGACTTAAAAATAAAACCTTAAGAAAAAAAAATAGAAGTGGAATTGCTGAGTCATAGTATATGTTTATTTTCAATTTTGATAGTTTGTTCCCAAACTAGTTAAGTTTGTTTCCAAGCTAGTTATGTAGTTGACACTCCTGCCAGCAGTGTGTGAGAGTTTTCAACTCCTGAAAGCAAACCTTTTCAGTTTCTTCCAGTCTATTGGATGAGACTGTCTCACTGTCTTAATTTAGGTTTACCAAGTTATCAGTGGTATCATAATTTTTTAGCCACTGAAACTTTTTTTTAAAGATTTATTTATTTATTCATGAGAGAGACAGGCAGAGACATAGGCAGAGGGAGAAGCAGGCTCCCTGTAGGGAGCCCAAAGTAGGATCCAATCTCGGAACCCTGGGATCCTGCCCTGAGCCGAAGGCACTCAACTGCTGAGCCACCCAGGCGTCCCTACCCATTGAAATTTAAAATAAAAAAAAAAAATAAAAAAAATAAAAAAAAAAAAAAAAAAAAAAAAAAAAAAAAAAAAAGAAATTTAAAATAAAAAATATCCAAAAGCATGAAATCCCAATGTATTTATCTGGCAGGGTAGGATTAAAATATAAAGTTGTGCTTTACTCACACGACCCTCATTATAGTTTATAGTGTATAGTCTAGACCATTCAAAAAAATTTTTTTTTAAAATATTTTATTATTTACTCATGAGGGACAGAGAGAGAGAGAGGCAGAGACACAGGCAGAGGGAGAAGCAGGCTCCATGCAGGGAGCCCGACGTGGGACTCGATCCTGGGTCTCCAGGATCACGCCCTGGGCTGAAGGCGGCGCTAAACCGCTGAGCCACCCAGGCTGCCCTGGACCATTCAACTTTTAATTATTACTATTAATAGTTAAAAATCACTTTTTAAAGTTTTAGACTTGATGAAAATCTTTCTACAATGTGTTATACTTAACCTGTTTTGTGAAATTCCCAGTAAGTTGAATCAGTCCTCATAATGAACATGAGGTTTTTATAAAAATCATTAATACCTTGAGGGCCTGTTAAAATAAACTAATGGATACTCATTTCTATACCAATAAGATATCTTCATACTTTAATAGTTACTTTTACTTTTTATGATCTTACCTCCTCCTAATGTTCCTTTCACCTTTTATTTATTTATTTTTATTTTTTTATTGTCCTTCCACCTTTTAAAAGTAAAAATTAGTTTATGTGAATGATATATGCTTATTGTGGAATATTTTATCTTCTCTCATTTTAGTTTGCTACCTTCTATTTGGAATTCTAAGGATACGAAGACATTTTTTTCCTCAACTGAAGATTTCAAGGGGTGCCCAACAGCAGTTTGTCTTCTGTAGGGGTCACTTCTGGTTGTGCATCAGTGTTCTGAAGAGTTCTGGAGAGTTCCTCCCTACCCAGTTTCAGAGAATCTGACCTGTAGTTGCATGGGGTGTTCACTGTATTAGCAAAATACCTACTTAATAAGAGGCACATATATTTTCTTTAAGAATAATATTTTCTTTAAGAATAAGTAATTTGAACTCAAGGATGTTAAATTGTTTTGTTCCTGAGGAGATAATGAGCAGTAAGATGATGACTCATTATCTTAGAAGGTCCAAGGCAAGTGGACAGACGCAAATGGTACAAAGACCATGCTGGTTGAGGAGAATAAGTACCAATAAGTACCATGTGAACATTAATGCTTTTAAAGGGTTTTTAATTTTTGTTTTCTTTTCATAAAATTGTTACTGTTTATGTTTGCTCTTTCTTGCCTTCCCAAACTTGTGATACAAATTTAACATTTCTGTGTTTTCTCATTTCAGTGTGACAAAATTAGGCAAGAACGAGATGAAGCTGTTAAAAAACTGGAGGAATTTCAGAAAAGTATGTAAGCATTTCATTGGAATTATTATAACACACATAACTCTGTTTGGGAATTATGTGGGTAGGCATGTCCCCTGTGTTCGGTTGCTGCTGTCTTAGACATCCAAGAAAGCGAGAATTGTCTTCCCATTTGTCCTCTCCCCCCTCCCCGAAAGTTCTGGCATTACTGTGATTTTCAAACAAGTGGAATGAGCATTATTGTTTCATGTTATTATAAAAAACAGTTTGCAGTTCTAAAATTTTTACTATGCAGAACAGTTAAAGGAGAACAAAGATTACTTGTTATCTTGACTCTTGGAGAAAAGACAATGTTAATGTTAATATTTTATAGTCTTTCTTGGTCTCTTATCTGTGCTCAATACATATGTCTACAAAAATAAAGGCATGCTTTACATTCAGTTTGCAGCCTGCTTTTTTCAGGAAGCAGTATATCACGGTCATCTCTGCATGTTGATAGAGCTGTATATTCGTGTTAGTATTCTATTACACGATAGTACCCCAATTTATTTCAACATTCTTTCAGCGATAGATGGATTATTTCTGAATTTTGGATATTTTAAGTGATACCATGTCAAGTATTCTTATATGTCTATACAGTGGTCTGATTTGTTTCTTACATTAATTCATAGAAAAGGAATTCTGGCTCACAGAACTTACACATTTTTGAATGTTTGAAATGGCCCTCTCTCTAAGGCATGTGGTATTCCCACAAAAGTTGTAATAAATCTTCTAAATTTTTGCTATGCTATTTTTGTAGCATTTCCTGCAAATCTGTCATTACCTTGCCCCTAAGATAGAAGGTATCTGATGGTGCTCAGAATGATCAGAAGGAAATAGGTCATTGGAAAAGGACCAGACCTTAGCAGGAAAAGATGATCCTCCCTCTTGGAAACAGGGTCTTTCTCCATCTTTTTGCAGATGCTGTATTAGGTTGTTCCATTAAATCATGAAATGTTGACTTGGTAACTACACAGCAAAACATTTTCTTCTTGTTGAAGGTTAAACAGCCATGAGAATGAAACATTATAGTTGATTTCAGTAGCCAGTTTATTTCAAGTGTCTGGCTGTAACAAAATCCCAGGGAAATATGGTTGATGTTACTTTTCTTTGGAGGCCAATATGCTGTGACAGAAATATCTCTTATTTGTGAATGTATGAATTGCAACTGTGTAGGACTTTCTTCTTCCCTAATGCAGGATCAATGGGATGTGCTTACACTTTGGCTGACACCAAGTCACACTGAGAGAGTTGTGCCACTGATATTGTTACCAATTCATGTTCTCAAATTAATTATTGATGGGGGGTTGGCATGCTCTGCGTAGTGGGGATAGTTCAAGTTCTTATGGTTGGGCTTAACATAAAATGCTTTTGTTGGGCAGCTAGTGGGCATTTGGCCTCTTGCATTATGCAGAAATGGAAGGCGCTTCCCCCCAAATCAGCCTACCTGTAGAGTAACCCGTAAACTCCTTTCCTCTCCCACTTCCTTTGTCTCTAACTCTAAATATCTTTGATAGTTTTAAAAATTCACATTTTTCCTTATGAGCAACTCAAAGCATGAGAGAATCCATTGAAAAGGTAGTACAATGATCTTTATTGTTGTATTCATTGAAGTTTTGACTTACTCTAAGTCTGCTTAATTAAAGTTCGGATGGCAGAACAGAATGCTGGCTCTTGACTCCGTCTCAAAAGAACAGGAAATGGGGATGACGAAAACTATAAATATTTGTTAAAACATGTGTCTGGGGTAAATAGTTGATGACTTTGGAACAGAGGGTAGAGTTTCAAATTTGGAAGGTAATAGATCAGTTCCCACCAGTAAAGACCACCATGTAAATCCATGTAGTCCTAAGCAGTTTCTGCCTTAGTAAAATTGGAATAAATGACCCTGCCTCAAGGGCTGTTCAATATTAGATGAGATAATTCATGTAAAAAGTGCTGAACACAGTGCCTGGCATTATAATTTGCCTGGCATTATAGTTTGAGTGCTCAATAAATGTTAGCTGCTGCTACATCTCATTCACTATCCCCATCCAGAGCTTGAGTGCCCTTCAGACACTGGCCTTGACACGTGGGGCAGCTCTGGGGAGGGGGAGAGTATGTGTGGGTGCCAAGTTGAAATCTGCCTTCCTATTACATTTACCTGCCAGGTGCACATCTCAAAGTGAGGGAAGAGCAGCTGAATGAGCTCTCCTAGGCTGTGGGGCTCAACTCACCTAGCTTGGCATGCTCTTCTTAGCTGGTTCATCCATGTTACTCCATTCTCTGCCCTCTCCCAGGGCCTCAGCCTTTCTCATAGCAAAGCCACGTTCCCTAGGAAGACAGATTTGTGTGACAGAAGAAGTAACTAAAGGCTTTTCTGGTCCTTCAGACAGAATATGAGAGCCTTTGCTGTGTGTTGGGACACACCCGTTTTCCTGCACACCTGCCAGCTCTCATCACTGTTTTCACACTATGTGGATACCTTTCAAAAAATCTGACGTTGCAGGAGAACTTACAGTGTGTTCACCACATACACTTCAGAGACGTCCTGCATCTAAATATTGCTGAGAGTTGGCTGGATGGAGAGGAGTGCTACTGAGGGCAGTACCGTTGGTGGTGTCACTTTTAAATACAAGTTAGAAAGAAACCGAGAAAATTAGTCACCTAGAAATTGGTTTGGCTGGGCTTTACCAGTTAGAACTCTGTAATTTGAGATACATGTTACTTGACTTTTTTGGGCTTCAGTGTTCTCCAATATAAAGTTGCTGTCATGATACCTACCTTGTAAGACCATCGTGAGGATTCAGGACAGAGCACATGGAAAGGATGAAGCACAGGCTGGGCACACAATAAGCCCAATAGTTGGTGATGGTATTGTGTCCTAAGCAGTTATGTTCTAAAGAGAACATGCTTGTAAAGAGGTGTGATGAACGTAGGCCTGGTAGATTTTTCCAGTCATTCAAACAAACACACATGACTACCTAGTTCATACGTAGCATTTTGCTAGGTAGAAGAGTCAGACGTGAGTAAAGCAAAATCTTTGCTGTCATGCTCGCCGATAATTAGAGACAGACACAAGTGAAAGAGAGAAAAGCCCAGTTGCCCTACAGGGTGATGCATTCCATGATGGCAAGTATGTAAGCGTGTCGTGAAGAGGAAAAACAAACTTTACTAATTCAACTAGACTGATGAAAGCAATAATGGATGTACTTTTAGGTTATGCTTCTGAGTTGTCAGAGTCATTAAAAACAACTTTTATTATGACAAATATCAAGCTTATACATAAGTGAAAAAATATTACAACGGACCCCTATGTATCCATCATAGAACTTCAACAGTTAACCAACTCTTGGCCAGGCTACTTTCATCTCTGTGTCCATACATCCCGCCTCAGAGTATTTTGAAATGAATTCCATTCATCATATCATTTAATGACGATAATTTCATCATAAATATTTCAGTTAGTATTTCTAAAAGACTAGGATTCATCTTTATTCTTTTTTAAACTTTCATGCCATCCAAATTACAGATAGTTTAGGTGTAGTGGTCATGGCCTGTGGATATTATGAGACAAGCCTGAATTCAGCACCATACGGCAAATCACTAAGTGAACAATTAAAGGTTTTTTAAACTTCCATTGTTTGAAAGGTGCAAATAAAATTATATACTACAAAAATTTCTGTTTTGTGTCACGTAACCTGACTTTTGGTTTTAGAAATGGGACCGTGCTTTTTAAGGACATAAATGCCCTCTGAAATATATTCTTTTCTTTTGAATCTAGAAAGTCGATAGATTTCTTTGCTCCCTATTTAGCATTGAGATAATTTTTTAAACTAGAAATCAAAGCCCAACTTTTGATTTTTTACTGTTTCCTTTTAAGAGGCAGAGATTAAAACAACAACAACAACCTGTCTGATGGGGTCTGCTGTATGAGGATTAGAGAAAATGTGGGCTAGTGCTGCCTATGTAAGGTTATCAAGTTAAATTACAGGGCAGCCTTTTACACAATGTTCAGAAAATAAGTGTGTGTGGTCTTTTTTCTTTTTGCTGGGCCTACACCTTGCTATGGTGGAATGATTTTTCTTACTCTTCCATGAGCAAGAATGTTATTGAATAAAAAGTCAAATTCCTATGAAACATGCAGAGTGTTTATGTTTTTGTTATGATAGTGGAAATACCAGATTGTGGCAGAAGAAGTCAAGTAGTTAAGGCTAAAAATTCAAAGTAATATTTGATGTTGTAAAAATTGTATAGGTTTCTTTTCTCTTTCCTTCACATTTTTGAAGAACCTACCTTGTAAACATAGTGATAAAATGCCAAGAATATTAGGATTTTAAGGAAATAATAGAGCCTATTATTTAAACTACAATATAAAAGGCAATTATATTGATGAAGAGCTACATGGGCTTTGTGTGTGTGAATAAACTTGGCCTGTGTTCAGCTTCTATTTGTTCTTCTGGCATAAACACATATTGTGTGTGATTCCAGTTTAATGGGGACCCGTTTGTATGCCAAGCAGCTGCATTTTAGGACCTATTGCGTGATTTCATAGCTCTCTGAAAATTGGTTCTATTCAGAACAAGAGATAGAAGAGGAGAGGGGGGTGGCGTGGAAAGGGGGGCAGAGCCTCAACACACAATCATTTCTTTTCAATTGGAGCCAGAAAGGTTGATGACAACATGACCATTGTGTTATAATGATAAGACCACTAAGGCATCTGTACCTCTCATCAAGGCTTTCACACAACAGCAGATACAATTTAATTCACTGCTCTGTCAGCAGTGCTGATACCATTATGCCGTCTGTCTCCACAGTTATAATCACTGTCCTCTGAGAAATGCAGTTGAAATGATCTTGAGCAGTCAAAGAAACTCTCAATTAAGGCTGCCACTTCCAATGTGTCAGATTGTGTCTTATGCACTTGGTACAATTTTCACTTCCAATCCTGTTTATTTACAATGTCTACCAGTAATTACGCTTAACGTGTCATTTAGTGAGGGGGGCCCCTGCCAAGCCGATTGTTGGGTGCTGCTGTACCATTGAGTGGGAGTTTCTCGAAGTCAGTGCCATCAGCAGCTTTTAGGACCTGATGGGATGCAGTAGTAATGTTGATAATGCAAGTATCGTGCTCATCAAGTCATAATTAGATGCCACTCAAATGTGCCACTTGTAATAACAGTGTTGATTCATGTTTTTCTCGGTGACTGCAACTACTAATTAGTTAAGTGGTTTTTGGTTGGCCTGCATTTGCTGCAGATTATTATTACCCCTGAAAAAATGTCAAGGTTAGAGATGTTTCTGGCCATTTAGTGCTGCTTTATGAATTTGAATATTAACATAATAAGAACTTTGGACAGACTTAGGAAGTAATACATTTTTGTATTTAATTTGGAGAGAAATTTTTTTTCCCCTGAGTTTAATCATAATTGCAGGTTAATTAAGCTTAAATGAAGCAAAAGTAATCTCTCTTTGTGTTATGTGAGCCCAGTGTGCTTTTTGCCTAACTTTGTTGGGTTTCACATTTGGGTATACTTAATTTTTCTTTTTTAAGCCAAACAAATGTCAATAAGTATACACGTTTACAGTTAAGTTTAAGATTCTGAACATTTTCTTTTAACTAGAAGTATGGGTGAAAGGAATTGGCACTTTTCTTTTACTTGATCTTCAAAGTATAATGCAAGTTCTAAATCACTTTGTACCTTTGAATCTCAATTTCTATAAACCAGCTACTAAAAGAACCTGAAAATTACTATTTTTCAAGCATTGGTAAAGTGTACTGTAAAATTGTATTTTTTCTTCCAATCTTCCTGATGGTCTGTGATGCAAGAAACATCTGCTGTCATCATCGTAGAATACATAACTCTTGTTGCTACACTTTTCTGCCCCGGAATTTATTAAATAATTGTAACTACTTTGTCACTCACTCATAAAGAAGGCTGTTGCATTCTGACCTCAGCTCAACTGCCACATGGTTATTCCAGTTAAGAAGATCAAGTTAAGATTTATTTTTTGAAAATTTTCATTAGCAGATTTTCTGTATTAGACCCACGTGTTCTGTCCTGCTAAGAAAAGGAAAAATCGTGTTTGCCACTTTTTATTTAGAAGAGATTCTTTTGTCTAAGTGGACGTATCTGTGGCTATGTGTACAGCTACATAGGGGAAAAAAAAACTTAAAACATCCTAACTAGCTTTCTTAAAAATGTGTGCGCTAGCAGTAAAGGCTCTTCATTGTGTTATTTTCCTGCTCCACATTCACATATTAGCTAAGATTTAATCAGGGCAGCATCTTCAAGACTCCCCCCTCCCATCCTGTCCCCCCCTCAATAGCTGAAGGTCTGGCTAGCTAAAGAATTGAAGTATTCTGAGTCATGGGATGCAATGTGTGGGCTTCTGGAATCGCTGACTAATCTCTGAATGCTGAGACTTTTTTCCCCTCATTCCTAGTTTCTCACATGGTTATAGAGGAAGTCAATTTTATGCAGAACCATCTTGAAATAGAGAAGACTTGTCGAGAAAGTGCTGAAGCTCTGGCAACAAAGGTGAGACTCTTCAAATAAGGGAATTCTCTACTTGAGTTTTTTAATTTCAACTTGCTTTTCTGCAGAGTGGCCTCTCTTCGCTTTTGCTCTCCTAATCAACGGTCTCTCTTTGGATGAGGAGGAAAAAGTGTCGTAAGTTTTGAAAATCCTGGAATAGGATTAGGTACAGATCTTAGTGCCTAGGTCATATCGATTGTAAAAGGGGCATTTTGTAGTGTGCATTTCAGCATTTGTGATTTTTGCCTCTGAAAAATGGCCCCAGGCTAGTGTGTTCAGCTGGACTTTCTATGTGGCTGTGCATTGGGTGCAAACATTCGCCAAGTTTAAAACTAACCTGGTGTGACATCAAGGAGCAATGAGTGTTTTCACGTTTGATTTAAAGTCGGCCTCCAGCCGTACGTTTCAGGTGATTATTTGTGAAAGCAGAGCGAGGGCATGCTAAAGGTGACCTCCAGTGCTCCACTGATTGCTTCTAGCTGATGAATTTACCAAGAGTATAATTTTCTATATTCTATCTCATCAGAAGTACATTATTATTAAAGAATGTTTTTATCTCTGTCTTACGTTTTTGGGGTTGGGTAAAATGCATCTGAACCACTTCATCAGAAAATGGATTACAGCAATTTTTAACCAAATATCATTAGTAATGCCAGTTGTGTGTCTTCCTCTCTTCCCCATCACCTACCTCCAAAGTATGTCTTTGGATGTGACTGAAATTCTGCAAATCAATCAGCCAGTCTGTTTGTATATCTCTATTTAATTTGTGTGCATTAGCAGTGTGCTTGCTAGAGGTATTTGCTTAATTGTTTGTGTAATGACACTACATTAGAATTCATAAGATAATGCAGTCGGAACCTAAGAATATAAACGTGTGCATGCAACTTCTGTTACTCCTTTGAAGAGTACATAGCAATACAGGCCATTGCTTTTAAAACAATCATAGTATGGGTGCTCTCCCATCACTTCTTTTGTGTTACACTTCACTAAGTGTTCACTGGTCCATAAAACTGTGTGAATTCTCTTCTCATATCCTTTATTCCTCCTTTTGGAACAAGGAGAAAAAAATGTATTTGGAGCATACCAGCTGCTCTGAATCTTGCAGTGGCTAAGGACAGTCCTTGTATTTTCTCTTGCCATTGCTAAGTATCCCTGTCGCCAACGGTACATGCAAGGTGCGAACCTGACTACCTCGCAGGACTGAATGAGTTAATGGAGAGCAAGGGTTTGGGAGGCAGCATATACAGGTTTTATTCCCAGTGATGTCATTTGGGGCATATGTGACTTTGGGCAAGTTACTAGTTCTGGTCTCCGCATTGCTGTAGTCTCATCTTAAATGACAGGATGGACTAGAGTTAGGTCTGCGGGGAGAATGGGGCGGACTTTCCTTTTTTCATGAAGCACTCTACTCATGGGTTTTTACAGGCCTCTTTAAAAAAAGATTTGATCCCCTCCTTCCTTTTTTAAACTGCCAGGTGATTTTGAGCAAGAGAATGCACCTCTCTGAGCTACAGTTGCCTTGTCCTAAGTGTCAGGGTGGACCAGCATTGATTTCTTAAGAATACCCCAGACTCACTGATGCAGGGTGTGCAGCCCAGGCCAGCTGTGTGCTGAGAAAGCTGCTAGGTGACTGTTGTGTTCGTCCCTGGTTATTATAAACCACTGTGTTACTAATCTCAAAAGTCAGTTTTATAATTTCACCTTGACAGTAGGATCCTTCACTTACTCGGTTTGTCCTCTAGTCTTTACAAAGTCTTTCGAAAATGGTCATATGGTTTGTTTTCGAGGATACAAGTCCCTCGTGGGACTTGGAATAAAAAAAAAAAAAAAAAACAAGTAAAAAAACCTATAGATGTGCTCACTGGATCTGGAGAATACTACAGCTTTGAATGCAAAGTTTGGAAGCTTTATTATATGTGTGATCAATAAGTAGCACATCCTGATTTAGGTATCCCAATTGTCATTTTAAAAATTAGACTCCATTTTTAAAGCAGCAAAGTTTCTATAAATTTATTCCTATTTTTCTAAATCTTTGCTCTCAAATTAATGACAAATGGAATGTTTAATTCTTAAGATTCAATTTGCATAATTTTCTTAAAAGCAAGGGTGGATACTTTGGTAAAATGTGTAGGTTAAACTGATAAATATAGACCAGTTCTTTAAACCATATGGTCCAAGTCCTGTTTAACTTGCTTATTTCGTATCTTTAAATATTCATTAAGCTGCACCCAATATAAAAACTATTTAAATTTGAATGTAGTAGAAGATTCTGTTACTTGTACAGTTATAAAAGATTTATTTTTGCTTTTGGACTTAGAATGATTCCACAAAACAATTAGCATGCCATTAACATATATAACTTGATGAATAATAACTTCAGTGAAATTGCTTAGCCAAAATTTGTGAATTCAGAGTTTTCAAAAATATGCATTTAATGTGGTCATGAGATCTTTATGTATATAAATCTTATTTTCTTCCTTCAGAATGTGAGAATGATGTTTCAGAGAATACTTCTGAAATTTTCTGTGTGGCTTTTTTCCCCCTTTTTTTTTTTTTAAAAGCATAGGTTCCACACCCAATGTGGGGCTTGAACTCATGACCCTGAGATCAAGAATCAAAGCATGCTCTACTGACTGAGCCAGCCATGTGCCCCATATATGGCTTTTTTCTTGAGTTAGTAACTTTGTTAAATAGAGTAGTTGTAGTATAGCCAGATAGCGCTGGTGGATTTTGGTGCCTGGCTTGACGGAGAAAGGCATTAAACTCTTCTGATGGTAGAACTGTTAACAATCAGGTTATTAAGTATGATTCTGACAGTGGCCTAGGAATGAGCATATTAAGGACCAGGTAGAAAAAATTAGTATTTTTGTGCTTTTGTGAGTATCCCAGAGGAAGAAAAAATTGCATGGATATATATATCTTGGTTGAAGAAAACTAGCTGGTAAAGTATTCCCAAAGAAAAGTCAGACACACAACCTAAACCTCTTTTGTTACTGTCAGGAGCTAACACCAGCTGACACTTTCCTGTGTGTCCATCACTGTATTAAACACTTTCTGTGTCATATCTTATTCAATCTTCATGTTATGGGGCAGAGATGATTTTTATCTTTAGTTTGCTGATGAGGACACTACTACTCTGAAAGATGAGGTTATTCTAGAGGTAGAGACATTGGATTATAGAGCAGAATTCTTAATTCTGATTTTATAGAAACAGATACTACAGCATTGCCTTTCTCTATATCAAGGATTCTTCATATTGATGTGGGTTAGCATCACCTGAGAACTTGGGGCGAGTACTGCGCTGGATTCCACTGCCAGAGGTTTGGGTCTGGGAGAGTCTGTGCACTGGGATTTTTTTTTAAAGCTCTCTAGAGACTCTAATGTGCAAAGCTGGAAACCACTAAAGTATTAGGAGGCAGAATTACAAATGAAGGCTTGAATGTTTTCACTTTTTCCTTAAATTGTTATTTTCTCCTGCCATTCAGACAAGATGGCATGTCTGAGTATTGGCCAGGATCCTTGAGCCTCTAGTGCCATGCTGTAGCATCCATGGTGTGACTTACAACAGTCTTTCCTTGAATTTCATCTTTAGGGAGAGAGGCGTGGAATCATGAGCTACCATCTTATCCCTGATCCCCCTAATGTACTGGGGGAGCTAGAAGCTGGAGTTATGCAGTGGGGGTCAGGGAAAAAAAAGACTGTGTCAGATTCCCCCAGTAGAGTTCACTAGACTTCCCAGGGGGAATCTGTGGAAAAGTTCCTAGCCATTTTTAATAGATTTCTTCCTGATTCCCCAGAGAGGTCAGGGAAACCTCTTGTGCTCTAGACCAGGCTACTTGAAATATATTTAGATTCAGTGTTGTTGTGGGTGAGAATCAGCTCTCCCAGTTTGAAATGGTCTGGGCTTTTCCCTGAGGGAGTCTGTGAGGGGTCCTAATTATGATCACAAATGAAGGACCAGAACCGGACAAGTAGTAGCACGTCCTACCCTGACATAGGTTTATAAGTGGAGAAGGCTAGTTAGCTTTCCAGTGAATTAAGTTTCTGTTTGCATTTATTTCCAGTGTCAGTTATTTAATTCAGAACCTGTCTTGCTGGTCATTGGCTCTTAGTAAAAGAAAAGAGGTTGCATTTCTCTACGTTCATGTGTTCAGAGGAGACCTTTTATTTTTTAGTCTTGAGAAGAGAAAACATAAGGCAACCATACTTTCCTTCTATGGACTTTGGACCAAGTTTAGTCTTTGTGTGTGCTTTGCACTAGTATGTATATGCACATAACAAATACATTAATGAATTAGGATTTCTTTTTCCTGCTATGAATTAGAACTCTTTATATAGAGATAACAGCAACATATCTTTTCTTCCACTGTTAAAAGCAAAAAAAAAAGGAATTTGTTAATGAGGGATATTGGAGAATCCCACTGGAATCCATGAGCTAGGAGCATTTCGAGTATGGACCAGAGTCCTGTGGGAAACCTGTTTCCATTATTTTTCTCGGCCTATCTCAGCAGTCAGCTCCGTTTTTGGCTTTGCTCTGGGCTACCTTCCTTTGTTCCTCAGTTCAGTAGTGGATTGTGGTTGCCAGCAGCTTCTGTCCACCCAGACGCGTGGGAGGAAACTCATCTCTCTGTTCCAGCCTCCAAATTTCTAGAGAAGAGATCTGACTGACCGAGCCTGGGCTCTTGTGCCTGACTTGTTGGGCTGCTTCCAGAGGGGGAGGGAGCCCCTGGGGTTCCCTGGGGGGAACACAGCTGTTCCCATGAGATCCTGTGGGACACTGAAGAGAAGTAGTGGAGTTCAGAGAAGAGGGAGGGCTGGGCTAACAAACATGTAAAGAGTGTGCACAGCAGCAAATAAAACATTTTCTTGAAATAAAATGCCTTAATTGAGACTATTAAGGATGGAATAAATTGAAATGTGATTGAATCTCTACTTGTGTCTTATCTTAAGTCTTCTCGTGTTATCAGTGATAACTAGCATCATCCCATGCTATTGGCTGTAATCCAGGCATCAGGTCTCACGTGAAGTGACAAAGTCTATACTGATACTTTATCTTCAGCCCTCTTACATGATCAGTGATAACTAGCATTTTCCCATGTCACCACCTGTAATCCAGGCAGCAGGTCTTTAATAAGTTTAATGCTAAAAGTGTAAATAAAACCTTACTTCATGAATCTTCTAATTGTTAGTTCATGCTGTGAGTGTTGATGAATATGTAAGGACAGAAATACACTTAATCTGTCTATTGTTTAAAAATCCAAGACACTCATTTGACTGCTGGTAAAATAACTGTTTTTGCATTTTGCCTTAGCTAAATAAAGAAAATAAAACGTTGAAAAGAATCAGCATGCTGTACATGGCCAAGCTGGGACCAGATGTAATCACTGAGGAGATCAACATTGATGACGAAGATGCCAGCACCGACCCAGAAGGCACTGCAGAAACGTGTGTCTCCGTGCAGTGTCAGAAGCAGATCAAAGGTGAGACTTGGCTTCATCACTGGGGGTATTTCTGATATTTCTCAGCCCTGGTTGTCCATTGGTATCACCTGAGAACTTTAGCCTTGGATCCTCCTTTAAAAAGTTTTGGAGTTAAATGTTCCCAGGGAGTTGCCTGGTTGACAATCACTGTAGGACATCACATTTGTGCATTATGAATTACTTTCTTGTTTGGGAGTAGGCACTTTTGAAAGCATTATCTTGATGAAAACAGCCAGTCTGTAAATATTCTTAAAAATATGGACTATATGTTGAGCTATTTTTGTTAAGTGAAAGAAAGAATAGATAAAAACATATTTAGCCAGTGCCTCCTATTTGTTGGTTCCTTTTTGGAATCTTTGGGGAAGATTCCTCCCCACGTTGTGGAGTCTCTGCCCTCAGAGGATTCCTCATCTGATTCAGACACTGAATTGTGAGCAGTATGCAGTGTCCAACATAAACACTGTTAGACAACTGATGTGTTGAAACGTGAGGTGTAGTATCGCATGGTACCACTAGTAAATACACTTTAATTTTATTTATGTTTTTTATATATATATATACACACACACACACACATGATTATATGTACATACTGTTTATATTAAAGATGTAGGAAAGCAGTCTGAAGCTCAATAACTTTTAGGGCATTTTTGCATTAGGCGTATGCCAGAAGCAATACTTGTCAGCTTGTCGGCATAGATAAAACTTCAGTTGGAAGTAGAGAGAAGTATAAGAAAACCCTCTTTATCTGGCCCTCCACCCCCTTAACCTAAGACAAAATAACATTTGTGTTGGTGGAGAGGGAGAAGTTGACAGGATTTTCCTTTGTCCGTAATCCTCCCCTTCTCTTAGGTCTTGGATGCGATAGTCCGTCATTTCTTCCTTCAGGATTAGGCTAGCCGTTGGAGAAAGTGATTTTGATAGAAGTGTCTGAGAACTCCTCCAGGCCGGGTTCCTGTAGATGTTTGATTCAATTTATAAATAACCTCAGAGAATTTTTTTTTTTAACTGTCCTTGGAGAGGGTAAGAAATTGAAAGCAGGTAAAACCTGAATAGCAAAACTGGAGTCCTTGGGCATCAATTTAAGACTATGCTAATCTGTATAATATATATATTTTAAAAGATTTATTTATTTGAGAGAACAAGAATGAGCAAGGGGAAGGGCAGAGGAAAAGGATCCTCAAGCACACTCCCCACTGAGTATGGAGCCTGACTCCAGCAATTCCAGGACCCTGAGATCATGATCTGAGCCAAAATCAAGAGTCGGACACTCAATCGACTGCCCAGTTGCCCTTCTGTGTATGTTTTTTACTGTTTCAGTGGTGAAAGTAACTTTGATCTACCACCAGAAGCTCTTGCACTTAATGGTTGCTAATTTTTTCATTTTCGTAATAAGAGTTTTTGTTAAATTCCAACAGTAAAAAATATGTAATAAATTAAGAAACAGAATACCAACAACTTTGGAGAGAAAATTACTAGAATTAACCCTTTTTCAAATAGGTTATATTTTGAGTCTGTTCAAATAATGTTTGAGTGCTATAAATTGGCAGCAGGTCAGGATTTTTTTCTGCCAATTATCAACTGCCCCATTGTTTATTACATTTTATTGTGACAAGAGCCCATGGCCATTTTAAAATAAATAGGAAATTAATACAATGCCTTAATTTGTTTTGCTGAAATCTTAAAACATTTTACTTCTAAAATGCCAGAGAGTTTTCTAAAATACGAGCTTGCTAGAATGCAGAGAAAACATGATCTGGTACATTTAATAACACAGTGAGATAGTGTGATATAAGATTATTAATAACTTTGGCTGCATGTAGGGGCACAGAAGTGAGATTTCCATCATTCTCTGCTTCTTCATTTTACTTTTATCTGGTAAGTAACCTTGACCATAAGCTACGCAGGGACTGGCATATCCAGTTCTTTTACAAAATTGATTCTTTTAAAAATAAGTTTTATTTATATTGTTTCCCTCCTTTTATTTTTTCTTTCAAAATGCAGAACTTCGAGATCAAATTGTATCGGTTCAGGAAGAGAAGAAGATATTAGCGATTGAATTGGAAAATCTCAAGAGCAAACTTGTAGAAGTAATGGAAGAAGTATGTATCTTAGGCCAGGAAAGCAAGACTTTTGGTGTTTTTAGGGTGTTTGGAGACCGGCTCAGTTAAAAAATTGATGTTGGGTTAATTTCAGACGTGAGAACCATGTACCAATTTTGATCTTCTCTTCTATCTCTATTTCAAATATACAAAAGGTGTAGAAAATAAGATCATAAACATTCATACACTCACTACCTAGCTCAGTAAATAAAGCATCAAAATCGCAAGAAGTGTTCCTGTTATCCCCATATTTCACTATGTGAGGCAAATTTGAAAGAATAATACCTGCAGTTTGAGTTATCTACTTTATTGCTGCTGCTGAAGACATATTTTGCCTCTCCATCGGATAGTTGTCTCAGTTGGGAAGGGTCCTCTTGTGTACCTCCAACATAAGCATATGTGATAGATGGCAAAATGGGTTCAAGTGGGTGTTCAGAGAAACTTTTAATTTTTCCTTTTGAATGGTCTTTAAGAACAGGAGCCCATAATTGCCTTTCTTGGCACGATGCTTCCAGGAACTGCGTTTGAGATCATGATTTAACTTGTGTCCGTGGTTCCCAGATTCCACATCCCAAGCTTTCAGACCCATCCCTCAGGTGATTTACAAGTAATGCTGAGGCATCGATCGAGGCGTTGATCCCTTCAAGTGAGCGGCCTTATCTAGCTACCTCAGTTTGTGTACTTATCTTATTTTCATAAGAGCCATAATGAGAGAAAGGTTGAGAGGTAGTGTCCATTAATTTCAGCCTTGGTCGTATTTACTTCCTGTGGCAGAGCATCCTAATGAATGGGCAGGAGGTTGATGATACTTAGGAAGTGGCACTCCTGTTGGAGAGTTACCAGTTACTAATTCAAACCAAAACCAAAAATAGAGCTTATACTGAAACAACCAGTTCACAGGCTCTCTGGCATGCTGGTGGGTTCAGAGTCCTTCTCCAGGACCATTATCTTAGTTTGTTTCTTGACTGTAACCTTAAGAAAGAGACAAACACATTTTGATGCACTCTCTTCCTCAATTATGGTTATTTACTGATCATCCTGTCGCCTTCCCACATAGAGATGTTAGTGGAAGCCCTTTCTGAAGTACTTTTATTATTACTATTTTAGACATATGAAAAGTATAAAAAACAAAATAATGAAGATCTGGGTGTCTACTATCTAGCTTAATACACAGTCTTGAAAACCCCGGTATCATTCTCCCAAACTGCGTTCTTCTCACTCCTTGCCCTGTTTCCCAGCATTCTGAATTTGGTTTTTGTCATCCAGTACATGTATCTCCTTACATTTCTTGCTATAATACATGGTACTTTGAGTGTTTTTAAATTATGTAAATGTACTTGATTTTTATTTTTGCTTTAAAAAAATTTTATTTTAAGTAGGCTCCACATCCAGTGTAGGGCTTGAACTCATGACGTTGGGATCATGAGTCAGATGCTCCACTGACTGAGCCAGCCAGGCACCCCATACCTGCTTTTTAAAATTCAGTATTGTGCATGTGAGATTTATCCACTTTGATACATATAACTTTACATTATTTTTTTGAACAGTCCTGTGATATTCTCTTCCTATTGATTGATACCAAAAATTTCTCAGAAGTATAAGTTTTTTGGGGAGGATTTTCATGTGTGCTTTATTTAAGCCAGAAGTCATCAAAGTTTAAAGTATTTTTCATTTAAAAAATTCATATGTGTTTTACTTAAGCTAAAAGTTATCAGAGTTTGAAATTACTATTAAGATTGAGTATTGGATCTCTGCATGATTAGTGTATTTTTTCTGGGTGCTTTCTAGTTGGATTTTTGCATTAAAAATATCTTTACAGGGTTAGGGACCAGTGCCGTTTGGAATTTGTAAATAAGTTTTCTACCAAAGGTACATCCTAACTTAAGTAGTTACCTTTGAAACCTTAAGAAGAACATTAATAAAAGCCCAACACAGTAAAGCCAATTACTGCTTTAAATGATAAAACTTTATGTTGAATGTTGAACAGCAGTTTGTGTACCACACATCACCCTATGTCGTGTTTTACAATGTTGGGTGTTTTCTTCCCTTACAATCTCACATTTTTAGGTAAATAAAGTTAAACAAGAAAAAGATGTTTTAAATTCAGAAGTTCTTGAACAGAGAAGAGTCTTAGAAAAATGCAATAGAGGTAGGTGTTTCCAGTCTTTTTTTTTCTCAGCTATGTACGTAATTTATTTGGTTTACATACATTTTATGTTGTTTTATACCTCTGCCTAAAGAGTCTTGTAACAAGAATATCCTTGTATTGGTTTTCCTGATTTCTAGCCTAGAGTCTCTCTCTCTCTTTCTGGTTATTTTATCACCCAACTTCAGAGTATTGGGATTTCTAAGTGCTTTTCACTTGAGCAACTTACGGCCCACTTCAAACCAAAACAGTGTTCTATCTACATATACTCTGGGACCATAGCATTATTGGCTCTTCCCTCAATATATATGGAGTTGGAAGGTTGTTTTTAATCCAGAAGAGATTAGGATATCTACATGGATACATGCAACATGATATGAAAAAATTTTAAATAAAGAGAATATAGAAAATGAGGCAGAGCAAAAGTAAGATTAAATATTGATACACAACGTTGCTTGCCAGCTGTGAGGTCCTGCGCATTCCTGCCCGTGTGCAGTGAAGTCTGGCTCTGAGCTGTCCCGTAAGAGATTCATGATCATTTCTGTGAATCATATGAAAATGAACCTCTTGATCACGAGAAGCACACCTGGTCTCATGGGGGGAAGGAATTTTCTCCAAAGGCTACCACCAGAGAAAACGGAATCCTTGTTTTAAAACGTGGCATCAGGTCTCACGGGGGCTGGTTTCCACACCCCCTGCTTCAGGACAAGCGAATGATGCCAGGGGGCGCTTCTGCAAACACAGTTCTGAGCCGGGGGCATCTCCTGTACTTTTTTTTTTAATTGATTTTTTTTTTTTATGTCCTGTACTTTCTGTTCTTCCCTGCCCCCCCCCCCTTCATCTACTCTCTTTTCTAGTTCAGAAGCTGCAACACTGAAAGGAAACCTTCCAGCCTTCCCTGTTGTTACTGGTGCTAGTCCTCTACCTTTGGGTCCCGAATTGAGATTTTTGAATAAATAAAGGACCTGGCATTTCAGTGTGGGAGATACGGTAGATTGTGACATGTCAGGGCAGCCAGGGGGGGCTCAGTGGTTTAGCACCGCCTTCTGCCCAGGGCGTGATCCTGGAGGCCCAGGATCGAGTCCCACGTCGGGCTCCCTGCATGGAGCCTGCTTCTCCCTCTGCCTGTGTCTCTGCCTCTCTCTCTGTGCTTCTCATTAATAAATAAAATCTTAAAAAAAAAAAAAAGATTGTGACATGTCTCAGCTCGTTCCACACTTAAGAAGATAGAAACGGGTCTTGATGCGTGGTGCTAGAAACAGACAGTTCTGCAGAGGGCAACCGCGTGGATCTCGCCTTCAGAGAGCCCGCTCTCTAGGAAGAGAGAGAGATTATGTAACTAAATGGGTGATGAGGACCAACCACATTTCTTTCAGAATCCAAGTCGAAAGGGCCAGGACAGGTGAAAATTCACTTTTTTCTTTTCTTTTCTTTTCTTTTCTTCTTCTTCTTCTTCTTCTTTTTTTTTTTTTTTTTTTTTTTTGTGACGTTCAAGACTGAGAAAAGAGAGTCAGTTGTGTTGCCCAGGCCTCCAGATAGTCATAGTCGTCTTTGTTTTCTTCATGAAATTTCTTTTTTTAAATAGGTTTGAAAATCATTGGGCTCTCGGGGACCTGTAATTCACATCACAAACCACCACTTACATTGCTTTGCTGGAGTAAGAGTATTCGTCTTTCCTCTGAGAAAGCAGTAGATTTACAGAACACAGAGCTTGAAATTCTATGTCATTACCCAGCAAACCGGTCCTTAGTCAGTTAGGACTGAAGTGTCCTGGCGGAACATTGTGTGAAAGCAGCCATTAAGAGTGCCTTTTTAAAGATTTTATTGATATGACTCAGCTCAGGATTGAAAGTGCCTTGCAGAGGCAGATGGAGAGGCCAGTGTGATACCTACCTGTGTTGTGCCTAATTTCTAGCAGCATCATCACTCCCTTGAGCCTGTCTATAGCGTTAAACGGGCCACAGAACATCAGAAAGTAGTAAAGATTTCGTGTTCTCTTATTTGACAAGACCTTCCCTTTGAAAATTTCTGCCCTACATTGATTCTTTAATTCAGAGCTCTGACTCGGCCTGAATGGATCTAGGGCTGTTTCTCTTTGTAAACATGGAAGATGCTTAAAAATAACACACAAACATATATATATATGCATATGTATTTTTCTTTTTCTTCAGGTAGTATACGTTTTGGTGGAAAGCATAAATTCAAATAGGAAAAGGAAAAAAAATCTCAATATTTACAGTCCAAATAAGCACTATTGACATCGTATGTATTCTTCCAACCTTAAGAAAACCATACACACACCCACACACACACACACACACACACGGTAAATAGTTTGTTAAGTGTGTTCATAACATTTATGGACGATGGGAAGTATCAGCACAAGAAATAACTCTTTAGCTCTTGGCACTTTACAGGTCCCTGAATATCAATCTCTACTTATACCCCTTCCTCCCTCGGATTTTTATCATTGCTTTTATTTACAGTCCTACCAAGTATGTCTGTATCTCTTACCAGCATGTTGATTGATTTTGCATGTTTTTGAACTTTATATTAATGGTATCACTTTGCATATGTCTCTGTGCAGTTTTCTGTGTCTCTGAGATCTGTTCCTGCTAAAGGGCTCTGCTGTGGTATGTTGACTTTCCTGCTGTATAGGATGCCATTCAGTGTCTATACCAGAATTCACTGATCCGGTGTCCTGTTGGTAGATGTTTGAGTTTTTTTTTTTCCACTTTTTTGCTATTCTGAGTCATTCTTTTACATGCCTCCTGGTGCACGTGTTCAAGAGTTTCACTAAGATAATAGCCAAATGTAAAAGTTTATCTTCAGTGCCAGCACATGATGCCGGATTGCTTTTTTAAGTAGATTTCCACTCCTGTTACCAGTGTGTTTGTTCCCAGCGTTCTGTATCCTCTCCAAACTTGGTGTAACTCTACTTCTTGACTTTTGCAGTTCTTTCTTTGGTGAGTATAAAAAGGTGCCTGTGTTTTTACTTTCCATTTCTCTGATTACTAGTGAAGGTACGTATCTTTCTGCACATTCACTGGCCTTTCACAGGTTTCCTCTTCTGTGAAGTGCCATGTCAATGTGTTTTGTGTCTGCAGCTTGTAAAAAACAGAAATGAACTCATTTAAAAATATATATATCATGAATATCTTTTGGTCCCATAAATATGCTTTTTACAGTGTCATTTCAATGGCAGAATCGTGTTTCGTATACGTACCATACTTTCCTGGTTCTGCCTCTGAGACCATCTGGACCATTCACTGTTATTAGCAGTGATGCCAAGACCATTCTTGCAGCTTCATCGCTGGACATGTTCATGATTTATATTCTCTCGGGGGAATCAGTATGTTCCCAAAAGTGGGATTGTCGAGTCAGAGGGCATGAGTGGTTCTAGGTTTTTGATTCACATTGCCAAGCTGCCCTGCAAAATGGTTTGATCCATTTATATTCCAAGCAGCAATGGATGAGGGCGCTTGTATGCTGGTACAAAGAATCCTTTCAACACTGTTTTCATCCAGATTCCTGACCGTCTGTGTGGTGTTTTGTCCGTTTCTTTTCCTTGTCTTCCTAAGTGTCCATGCTAGCAGTAGAAGAGTATGAGGAGATGCAAGTAAACTTGGAACTGGAGAAGGATCTTCGAAAGAAAGCGGAGTCATTTGCACAAGAGGTAAGTGTCCAGAGACCTAGTTTTAAATTTTTATTTCTGAGAGGACTTTGTAGATGACATATCAAAATATGTTTTGAAGCTGAGTAAGAACTTACCACCTAGAATTAAGGGAGGCCAGCTGTGGAATAATGTTATGTTCATTGAACCTGGTGTTAGAAGATTTGGTTTCAGATTTGGCTGTGTCAAACAGTCACTTATGTGACCTGAGAGCAGCCCTTAGCCTCGTTGGGGCTTCACTTTCACCATCTCTAAAATGCGTGATGCTACCAGTCCAGCCATGTGGATTTTGAAATCAAACAGCATGATCTTTCAAAAGGGTTTTGTACAATAAAATGCTGCATAGGGGAAAGAAATGACATTTAGGGTTACCTGCAAACTTGTGATGGGGAGTCCAGCTGGAGTATAGGATTTCTGTACATTTCAGTAGCCTTAGGAATCTAGGTGACATCTCCAAATACCATCTCAAATAACAGTATCATGGTGTTAGTTTTTCTCCTCACCTACTAGATGGTGATCTTATTATTCTAGTTGATTCTTCCACTTGCTATGGAGCATTGCCATATACATCCATTATTGTAGCCTTTCACCAGAGTAACACTCTTCCTCTCCTGTTAGAGATAAGCTTTGAGTTTCTCATGTTTCAGCTTCCCTTTGTTGACATGTTGTTGCTGGGTATTCTTGCCCCTAGGGCTGGTTTACATGGAAATGATGAGGCACCAGTTGGCTGAACTGTAACAGATCAAGGATGTTGCTGGTCTGAGATTTCCATCATGTATAAGTATCTTGAATCTGCATGCACACTGCAGGTTGAGAAGGAAAGTAGCTAAGGAAATGTAAAACACACGTAGGTAGAAGTATCCAAGGTGCAGAAGGAAGACAAAGCATGGGGTTATGGGAATGACATTTAAAAATCAGATCATGGTTTTGTTAGGAGTCTTTCTGCATGTGAATGTAGCTGTGCTAGCAATGAACTGTGTAAAAGCTTTAGGCCAAGAAGATGTGATTTGAAATATTCCGATTCATTTTATTCAGAGAGTTTAATGAAAGGTGAGTAAAAATTGTCCTCTTATTACTTGGAAGAAAGAAGAAAAGAATTAAAGTGTGTCAGAGTCCCTTGGAAAAGCTGCAGCAACATAAACAGTAGAGGGGAGGGAGACTGGGGATAATGTGAAGATGCCTCCACCGTAAAACTGAAAGGGTGGGCTTGTTTTGACCCAAATGCCGGGGTCTTATTTTGAGAGACATTTTCAGTTTTCTATCGGTTGTTTGTGGAGTGACGTTAGAAAACAAAGCAGCTCAAAGAGAACTTGAAGGCCATGCAGTAGCAGAGAAGATAGATAGAAGAAGCAAGATTCTGCAAAGAATATGAAAATGAACGCTTGACTCTGTCCTTCACCTGGTAGTGATTGGTGGAAACGGCGATGCTGACGTGTGACCTCGGCACAAGGGGATGGAGGTGTGGCAGCCGGTTGCACTCCTCTTCTGGGTAGCATCAGGATTTGCAAGGGTGCTTAGTGGTTTTACAACATCTAGATTCTATCTACACAGTAGTGAGAAGAAATTTTTTAAGATTTTATTTTTTAAAGTAATCCCTGCACTCAATGTGGAGCTTGAGTACAACCCCAAGATTGAGAGTTGCATGCTTTACTGACTCTAGCAGCCAGGCACCCCAGAAACTGTTCTTTATTTATTTTATTATTTTTATTATTTTTTAAAGATTTTATTTATTTATTCATGAGAGACACAGACAGAGAGAGGCAGAGACACAGGCAGAGGGAGAAGCAGGCTCCATGCAAGGAGCCGGATGTGGGACTTGATCCCGTGACTCCAGGATCACGACCTGGGCCAAAGGCAGGCGCTAAACCGCTGAGCCACCCAGGGATCCCCAGAAACTGTTCTTTAAAATAAAGTTGGATTAAAACCCATATACCTTCTTCTATGTATGGTTTGCAGATTCATAGCTGCTTTTTTTTTTTTTTAAGATGTATTTATTTATTTGAGAAAGAGAGCATGCACATGAGTGAGAAGAGGGCAGAGGGAGACTCCATGCTGAGCATAAAGCCCAGGATAGGGTGAGGGTGGGTGGGGAGGGTTCCATCTCAGGACCTTTAACATATGACCTGAGTGGAAATCAAGAGTCAGATGCTTAACCAACTAAGCCAGCCAGGCACCCCAATTCTCAACTTTTAAACAGATGACTACTGCTAAAAGGTGCAGGACTTGGTTTAACGAGAGAAGTGCCAGTCTTGCATTTTGGTTTTTAGTGCATCAGTGAACATCTTCATAAACCAGACACTGTGCTGTTGGGAATATGATGGTGACGAATGCAACATCATCCCATCATCATCAGCCCCTTTGGAGCTTACAGTCTGGAGCCCTAAAATTCATTTTTTTTAAAGATGTTATTCATTTACTCATGAGAGACATAGAGAGAGAGAGAGGCAGAGACATAGGCAGAGGGAGAAGCAGGCTACCTGTGGGGAGCCCAGTGAGGGACTCAATCCCATGACCTAGGATCATGCCCTGAACTGAAGGCAGATGCTCACTGAGCCATCCAGCCATCCCAGAATTCAATATTTTAAATTAATTTACTTTATATTTTTAATTATAAAAGGAGTGTGTATACCTTGTAAAAAATACAAACAGTTCCCAAATGTGCAGTTTTCTTGGTTGGAGGATACCTCATGGATCTTCCAACAGCATGGATACCTCCTTCAAATGTGTAGGGTGGATATGCTGTGAGACTGTTTTGTAATAAGTCCTATTTGCACTAGACAATGCAGATGACATTTTAATAATCTTTCAGAAAGAATGAATTCTATATTAATGACATAAGATTTTTTTCTCTCTTTCATTCTGTGAAAAGATTTATGAAATCTCTCTGAAATTCTGACACTCATGTCATTTGTGTGATAAGAGACCACCTCCCTAACCCTAGATATCAGGTTCTTACCATAGTTCAAAGCCAAATTCACTACTGTTTGGTAACTAAATTTTCTTTAAGCACATCTTTAGAAGGTGTTATATAGAATATTTCATGTGAATGTATTAAGGTCTAGAAAAGGTAGTCTAATGAGTATTTTTTTCAAGTTACCATGGCTATCTAAGGAATTTCTTTCCTATATGCTCTTTTCATCTTTTACTATTTAGGAATGGTTACAGGGTTTTGTGAAAGAAATTCATATTATTAACATCGCCAAGACATAATCATCACTCTCTTCTTTCTAAAATAACCAAGTTAAATTGTTTGTAATCATGTAAAGTTGAACAAGTTTTCCTGAGTGCGCATAGAGAAGAGGAACTGTCACTTTTTTCCAAGTGAAAACCGGAGCTCAGAGAAGCAGTGCAGTGAGGGACTCAGTTGTGCCCTGACAATGGCCTGAGCCCAGTACTGTTTGACTGCTGAGTTCACCGTCCCCGCCTTGGTTGCCCACACTGACGCTGCCCTTCGGCTTGCTCTTGGCCTCTGGACACTCTTGGGGAAAGGCCTCGCTCGCTGGGAAGCCAGAGGACTCACTGAGTCCAGCTGCTATTTGCAGACCTCCTTGTTAGCTAGTTGAGGCTAAGACCCTGGTAAGGGACCCCAGCCAAGTTAAATTGTAGGAGGGGAAAGATGTATTTAAGATGACTGCAATAGTAATAGTAAATAGAAATAGCTTGTTTCAATTATACCATTGGTTTCAGATATCAGATACTAGATGAGATATGGATGAAATATGGATGACTCTTCCCTGGAGTGTGGATGCTCCCAGTCTCACTGTCCTCGAGCTTAGCACCTGTGCGTGCACACACACACATTCCCCCTAAGCCTTCTTACACAGAAAGCCTCAGGTGGAAGAAGAATATGAAATATGGGCCTTATTTCAGAGTTTATAAAATATGTGTAGAATCATCTACCGGCTAACTGGTATAGGGTATTAAGGAAAAGAAGTAACAGGTTAATAGAAAATAATGTATTAAGAAATGTGAGCTTGTAAAGGCTAAATGAATAATAATATAAGTGTATCGCATCTTTTTTACCCTCCTGACTGTTAACTACTTTCATCACTGGGGAAAAGCTAATTGGCATAAACCAAAACACATTAGGTTTGTAAATACCAGAGGAAGGAGGTTAGCCAGGTGATTAAGAGCTTTGACTTTTAAATCAGACAGATCTCAGTTTAGATCCTGGTTTTGCTATCTCCATGTGTTTTTGGGAAAGTCACTTTATCCCTTTGAACCTCACTTACCTTTATTAGTAAGAATGGGATAATAATAGTATCTACTTGACAGTGTTATTCTAAGGATTAGACGATGTGTTATATGTAAAATCATCATCGTGTCTATCACATAGTGCTAGTCAGTGTTAGCTATTCAAACCGCAAGTGTTTAATTCATAGGACTGATGTAAGGATTAAAATAATAAGTATAAAATATTTAGCAGAGTACCTGAGGTAAGACAAGTTCTTGGTCAATACCAGCCTGTATCAATACCAGCCTGTACCATAGTATTAATGTATTTTTTTTAAAGGAAGAGATTTTTTTTTTTTTAAGATTTTTAACTTATTTACTCATGAGAGACACAGAGAGAAGCAGAGACATAGGCAAAGGGAGAAGAGGCTTTATGTGGGGAGCCCAATGCAGAACTTGATCCCAGGACTCCAGGATCGTGACCTTAGCCAAGGGCAGACACTCAACCACTGAGCCACCCAGGTGCCCCAGTATTAATGTATTTTAAGACAATAATAAAACTTTAAAAACTGAAGCATAGGACACAATTATTACATACATGCCTCATTGGGGCAAGGGTGAAGGTCCTTGAAGATTGCATGAAAGTTATGTATGAAATCATAACGATCATTACTTCTAAAAATGTAATACTGTACAATTCAGAAATTGCCTTTAACTTTTCAATAAAAATTCCACGTACTTTCCTGTTGCTTTGCTTTCAGTTGAGGAGATACGTGAGATTGATTGGCATGTACATTTTTGTAATTAACTCTTGCAGATGTTCATTGAACAGAACAAGCTAAAGAGGCAAAGCCACCTTCTGCTGCAGAGCTCTGCTCCTGACCAGCAGCTTTTGAAAGCTTTAGAAGAAAATGCAAAACTCATCCAGCAACTTGAAGAAGAGAGAATTCAGCATCAGAAAAAGGTAACAGATTTTCTTCTGGTGTCTTAATAACAGCCACAGACAGGAGAGGGCTAAGTCTGGTCACTTAAAGCCCCCTCGTTGGTCTTAGTAAATCTTTCTGGTTTTTCTGCTTTTTTAGAAAAAAGTAACTACCAAATGAACTTAATTTAGTGCCCAATTTATAGTGCACTATGTGGACTTCATTGTGGTCTTTAACCTATCCAAAGGTCTGAAGAAGCAAAGGAAAGAGAGAGAATTTAAAAGACCATGCACAGTGCACGGAATGCAAAATTGGGACATCTGTGAGTCGAATGTGTATTGGGGACTGCATACACAGGGAGCCTGCGTTCGTCTCCGAGAACTTACGAGAAGGCACAAGTGTTACTAAAAGAGGGAGGAAAGGAAAAGTCCATCGTTAGGGGTAATTGCTTGCTTAGAAAAAATTTCTGATTTTGTGAACCTCCACAAATGTATATGTTTAAAGACTTCCTAAGTGGTTATTTTATTTTGTTTGAGTGGAACTATTCCAGCTGACACAGCCCACCTTTGTGCGCCAGGCAGAAAAGGTAGTTGTTGTGGTAGGTGAGAGAGGAGGCGGGAGGGGAGGAGGCAGAGAGGTGGAACAGAGGCTTTGAAGTGAAGGAAACCACTTAAGAAAAATTACATCAATATTTATACTACTTACAGTACACCTCGTTTGTGAAGAAAAGGCTGTTGGCTGCTATTTATCACCTGTCAAAGTCTCTTTAAGCAATAATATTGACATTTAACCCTCGGAAGTTTCTGAAGTTTTTACAAAGTTGGTCCTGAGGCAGAGCGGATTTTTATTTTCCCCTCAGTAAGAAATGTTGGTGTATGCACAGGACCTCCAGATGAGTAGCTGGGAGCAGTGATTGCCCCTGGAAAGAGGACTAGGGAGGAGAGATTTTCCTCTTTCCTTCTATCTTCCTTCCTTCCTTCCTCCCTCCCTTCCTTCCTCCCATTCCTTATTCCCTCCTTCCTTCCTTCTCCTTTCTTTCCCTTCCTTTCTCTTCTTTCCTTCTTCTCTCCCTCTTTCCCTCCCTCCTTCTTTCCTCCCTCCCTTTCCTCCTTCTTTCCTCCCTTCCTTCTTTCCCTCCGTCCTTTCCCTTCCTTTCCTTTCTTCCTTCTTCCCTTCCTCCCTCCCTCCCTCCCTTCCTTCTTGTCCCCACAAACAGGGATTATCATTTCAAATAAAGAATAAAGGAATACTTATTTTTATGTAGCTCAAGCTAAAATTTTTCAGTTCTGAAAAACCTTAGTAGTAGTAGTTAACCCGTTTAGTAAACCACACAGGTCTAGAACCTCCTGAGTTGAACTGAGGTATGGGGCTCCATCGTTGGCTGTGTGCCTTGTTGGGGTAGGCGGAGCAAGTACCTGATGCTGAAGATTGGCTGAAAGTTGTAAATTGTTCCCATCAGTACTTCTAAGACTGTTAGACTGAACTGTGTAATCTTTCCTGGGGCGGTGGTGGTGGTTTAAATGGTTCTTACCTGCCTGTAAGTTCCCCTGCAGATTCTCCAGCTGTCTTTTAAACACCGTGTTGTTTCTATGGTGATAAAAACAATATATGTTTCTTCTCATAATTGGATGTTGAAAATACAGTACAAGTTAAAGAAGAAATTAAGATTGCCCAAGAATTCCATATTTTGGTACCTATCCAAACTTTACACAAATGGTTAAATGGTTAATTTTATGAATGTATGTACCATGCATACTGTTCTTCAACCTGATTTGTTTTTAGTTGGTAACATATCATCCCATGTTAGCATATAGTGAGCTTTGTGATTTTATTTTTATTTTTTAAAAACTTACATGTTTATTTTAGAGAAAGAGAACACACGTGGAGGGGCAAAGGGAGAGACTCTCAAGCAGACTCCATGCTCAACACGAAGCCCTATGAGGGTTCAGTCTCACAACCTGAGCTCATGACCTGAGCTGAAGCCAAGAGTAGAATGATCAATCAGCTGCACCACCTAGGTGCTCCAACTATATGATTTTAAATGGTTGTATAGTATTTTAGTTAGTGAATATACCATGATTTATTAAATCCATAATATTGGTGGATATTTGACTTATTTTCAATACTTTCCTGTTACAAGGAACACTGGTGAATAATGTAAATACTTGTCTTACTATTTCTTTTTTTGAGAGAGAGAAAACCTGTGAGTGGGGTGGCGGGGGTGGGACAGAGGGAGAGGGAGAGAATCTTAAGCATATTCCATACAGGGCTTGATCTCACCACCTTGAGGTCATGACCTGAGCTGAAATCAAGAATCCTCAGATGCTTGACCAACTGAGCCACCCAGGTGCCCCCTTACTATTTCTTTAAAGCAAGTTCTAAAAGCAGTGTTGCTGAATCAAACCATCTTTCCATTTGCTTTCTCGCTTTCTTTCCTTTTTTAAGGTTTTTGATACTTGTTACTGAATTATCCCCCTAAAGGTTCTTTTTCATGCTACCTGAATTTTCTCTTGAAAATGAGTATGAGGTAGTAATCTGTTTTAAATGAATCTCTTAGGTATTATTTTACCTTTTCGACCCATGTTTCAACACATAATTATCTGGGACATTTGTCTTCAATAAATTTATATTGGTTTAAATAGCTGGCATTTTCAATTATCATCTGTACTCCAGAATTTGCATGGTTTTTAAGATGGATTGGTAATCTCTTTGCTGTGACTTGCAAAGTAAAGGGAAACTGATCTTTCCCCCTTTAATTTTCCTTGACAAAGGCAAAGCTGTCAATGTCTGTTTATGAATTACAGGTGAAAGACTTAGAAGAGCAGCTAGAAAACGCAGCACTCCACAGAGAGATACGCAGCCTCAAACAGCAGCTGGGGCTTCTGGAAGAGGATAAAAGAGAACTGGAATTGAAATACCAGAATTCGGAGGAGAGAGCCAGAGATTTAAAGCATTCTGGTAAAAGTGTCCAGTGGGCCACTGTGTCTGAGTAGTCTGTGAATCCCCTGTGCCCAGCACAAAACCCAGCCCATAGCTAGTCCAGAATGCTTGGCTGAATGCTATAGGGGAATATCAAAATCGCTTCAGTAGAGTGGCCACTGTACTCCAGGGATTCACAAGCATGTAAAACTCTGTGGACTGAGAGCATGTGCAGGCCTCCCATGAAGAATGGAGAGACAAAGATACTGCTCATCTGACCAACATTTCGGCATTTCTCAGGGCTTCAGATGGGACAGATAGAAGTATTTATTTTGATCATTTTAGGGAGTGGTTTTTTTTTTTCCCCCTTTCCTTTTTTAGAGAGAGAGAGAGAGAGATGGAGAGAGAGAATCCCAAACAAGCTCCATTCCCAGCACAGAGCCCAACTTGGGGCTCGGTCTCACCACTCTGAGATCGTGACCTGAGCCAAAGTCAGGAGTCAAATGCTTACTTGACTGCACCACCCAGACGTCCCTTAGGGAGCATTTTTAAAAAGAATTAAACTTTTAAGGTTCATACAGCCCTCGTTTGTGGTCTAATTATACCCATGAACTAATACTTTCAGTGTCACACCTAACAATAAAATGGGCAACAATATGTATATTAAGTGGAAAAACTTTTAAAACACCAGGGGATATTTAAATCAAAGGATTTATTCATTCAGTTCCAGAAGGCTTGACAGGAATGTGTGAATTGGATTATTACACAGGGATAAGTAATAAGTAATAAGTTTCTGTTGGAAGGTAGGTGATTTAAGGAGGCAGGTTGTTCCCTTTTATAACAGCTTCAGTATTCACTGGAGATATTTTTGGTTAATTTTATACTAGAATTTTGAAATCCGTATAGAAGAACCTGGTAGGCCTTTTCTCCCCTTTAAAAAATATTCAATGCTTTCTAACCCGCAATGAAAATGAATTGCAATTTACTTCTTAAAAAATTGATCTAAAATTAAGATTCCATTCTTTTTAAGTGACTATCCAGGCAGCCTATGGCCAGAGCCATGTTTTTTATTGATAGAAGGGGCAGACACTAGAGATAACCTGAGATTCAGTTTCGAGTATGTTTTATTTAGTATCTGCTGTGTGTATAGCCAGCCTTACCCTAGGGTACTATAAGAAATCTAGAAGGAAAGAAACCACGCCTTTTGTCCTTGAGGAACTCACACTCTCTTTGGAGAGCCAGACACACACTTATAACTAGAGGACTCTTGGCTGTCCGAGAGCATAGCCCACACTGCTTATTTAAAGTGTTGAGCATAGAAACAAACAGGCAAGCTCATTGGGGGTGCAGTTACTCATGAAGAGAGGAAAGGCTGGGGTCAGCAGGTGCCGTTCCTGAGTGCAAACAGTATTCAGTACCTAGAGCCTATTGGAACCTGTCTTAGAGGTATTTGTGTCTGCGATATACATTGAAGTTGAGCTCCTTGAACTCAAAACTGTATCTTGAACAGCTTTGAGCATGAACCCGTTCACACTGTTGGGCTAAAATACCTGCTCCATTAAGGATGTGAATAAATTGAGGGGATAAATTATATTTCCAGAATCCTCCTTCAAAAGAGCAAAAAGGTTCTGAAGTGACAGTGTCTGAGTCTGGTCAAAATCAAGAACTCTGGGATTTGCAATTTTTGAAGGAAATTAGGTGGAGGAGGAAATTATGTTATTAAGATTCATTACTAAATGTCATCTTTAAAATTAATTCCTGGTCTATACATTTTAAAAGTCAAGTATTCACAATTTCTTAGTGTTCTGGGTAATACATGCCATTGTTAACAAATATTTCTTCAGCCTACTCGATCCCTGCTTCCCACCCATCCAGCTATTGTCCTGATTTTTTTTTCCTTTCCACAGTTGTATATACAGCAACAAGACAGTGACGTTTTCTTGTAAGCTGTGTAAGGCCTCCCGTGCATTAGTGGTAGCAGCCGGATGATGAAAAGGTTAAGCCGTTCTGCAGTTTCATACTGAGATTTCTAACTTTGCCTTAATACAAAGGACTTGATTTTGAAAGAGGTTATGTTTTCTCCTTTGTGTGGGTAAAAGGTGCTAAGTTGCTTGTTTCAGCTCTCTTCTTCTGAATGCTTACTCTCCGTGCAGTTGATGAACTCCAGAAACGGGTGAACCAGTCTGAGAACTCTGTACCTCCGCCACCTCCTCCTCCACCGCCGCTTCCCCCTCCTCCTCCCAACCCTATCCGGTAAGCACATGCAGGGGGACTGCTCTGCATCATGTCTTTCCCCGTCAGAGAACTGGAAGTGTATGCTAGAGGTGTCCCTTCTTAAAAAACAGAACCAAAACTATTGTCTTAGATTGCATCATTAGAAGGAGGGGTCGGAAAAACTCTGAAACATACCAGCCAGGATTTCTCCCAGAAATATTTTCTCTCTTTATCTCTTCCTCTCTCTCTCTCTCTTTCTCTCTTAGATTTTATTAATTTGTGAGAGACAGGCAGAGACACAGGCAGAGGGAGAAGCAGGCTCCCTGCAAGGAGCCTAGTGCGAGACTCGATCCCATGACCTTAAGCGGAAGGCAGACCCTCAACTGCCTGAGCCACCCAGGCATCCCTCTCAGAAAATTTTCTAAAGTCCAATGTGTCACTTCCTTCTTGTAATACATATAGAAAAGGCCCAAGAAACACCTGGCAGAAACATTCTTGTGGCCTTCCATGTCCTTCTGCTACCGATGTTCAGATTACATGTGGATGTTCCAAACCCAGGAGCTGGAGATTTGTTTAAAAAGTTAGATACTTCAGTATTAAGATTTCAGCCCATGATGTTAGGATTTCCTTTAAGTGGAAGACCAAGGAATTTTGAACTTTTCCTGGATGTTTTAATTGTTTTTATCTTTCCTTACCCTAATTTGAATTTGAAAAGCCTTGGTTTGTTCATTTACTTTAAAAATAAAAGTACTAAACGAAACAAAAACTTACCAGTACTAATTGTTACACACTAATAATTAAACTCAAAGTGCTAATTACGTTTTATCCCTAACCTCATATTTAAACCTTTAATAATGCTGAGAGAAGAATCTTCCATAAGAAGAAGAAATTATGTTTACGTTCTTGTGACAGGGAATCCTATATGCAGATAAGAATTCACTTTTTCTGAAGCCTGGGGTGACTCGGTGGTTTTGAGTGCCTGAATCAAGCACAGTACACCCCAGGAAGCCTAGAGGCAAGATTTGCCTCCTTTGTGGTTCTTCATTCCACCGTCCAGAATTACAGAAGACACAACCTGCTTGCCACTGTGACAACTTACTTCCTTGTGTCCTGATGTTAGCTGCGTCTGTATAATTTATTCTTGAACAAATGGACTTTAAAATTTGGCTAGATTTTCTTTTTTTTTTTTTTTTTACCTTTCATTAACTCATGCAATTTGTTTAATCCTTTCACACAGGGCCATTTATTCGTACTTTGCACCTTTGCCGATGCATGTGAATAGAATGAGTAGCATGTTCCTCCCACATGACTATGAAAATGGGACTTTGCCTTTTAAAAAGGATTCTCATTAGTTTTTCTTACTGAGGAGGGTAGGACATAATCTACTTTAAGCCATTGAAGTAGTTGAGGCAAAATAATTTTTACACGTGATTGATGGAAGAGTCCATTGAAAGAATTTCAGGTATTTTAAATTCTTTCTGTCCTGGGTAGCTAAATCCGTTGGAGATATTCTGAATGTGACATTTAAAACAAGAAATTCATCACTTAGCTCTTTTTCTAAGGTGTAGAATTTTGTGCTGATAATAAAGGTCACTACTGTGTATGAGGAGGGAGAGCTATTAAAATTGCGATTATAGTCTTGCCGTTGGCCTTTAATTTTTAGTCTCACAAGCCTGGAAACCTTTGGAATTAAAAGTAAAGTATAACCTAAATAGGATATTTTTCCAAAGAGCACTTTATAGTTTTACTGAGAAATGAATGTAGGATTCAGACTGTGTATATCTAAAGCATGAACTCTTATAAGGCCCTTTGAAGAAATTTTCGTTGAATAACATGAACAATTTTTATTTTAAGATGAATTTAAGTAGTATAAGATATAATTTCTCAGAAAGAGATTTCTTTTTCTTTTCTTTTTTTTCCTTTTTTTCTTTTTGGAGTTAGGAGTACTTTCTTGTCAAAGAAATACATTTGCATATCTATTGAGTTTCAATGGACTCTGAATCCACTAATCAAGATTTTCTAACTTTGGTCCTGAGCCACATTTGTTTTGCACTAACATAAATCATAGATAGAAATGAAAACCGGAAGAAAAAAAAAAGACTAGTACCTGCTCTTTTGCCCCAGGGGACAGGTGGGAGAGAGGAGTTGGAGGAAGAAGGTAGACCTTGGTCATGTTGTACCAGCCATAGCGAACACCGGGTAAATCCTGGGCAGGCATGGCTCACGAGGGGGTGGTAGAGTGTATTGGTATATTAGGGTTCTCCAGAGACACGGAAGTAGTAGGGGTGTGTGTATGTACATATGTACATACTTATGTATATATTGTGTGCATTCACATACAAGGTTTATTCTAAGGAATTAGTTCACAGGGTTATGGACTATGGCAAATCCCAGGGTGAGTCAAAAAGCTGGAGCCCAGGGAAAGCCTATGATATGGTCTCAGTCTGCACTTGAGCAGTCCAGACCCAGGAAGAGGTAGTGTTTCAAATCCAGAAGGAGGGAAAAGAAGATGTCCTGATTTTAAGCTAGTCAGGCAGGGGGAATTTTGTTTTACTTGGGGAAGGGTCATGCTTTTGTTTTATTCAGGCCTTCAGCTGATTGTATGAGGCCCACCCACATTAGAATAGTCTGCTTTACATGGGCTATTTATTTATTTATAAAAAATATTTTATTTATTCATGAGAGACACAGAAAGAGAGAGAGAGAGAGGCAGAGACACAGGCAGAGGGAGAAGCATACTCCATGCAGGGAGCCCGATGTGGGACTTGATCTCGTGTCTCCAGGATCACACCCTGGGCTGAAGGCGGTGCTAAACCACTGATCCACCTGGGCTGCCCTGGGCTAGCAATTTAAATGTTGATCTTATCCAGAACTCGCACAGAAACACCCAGAATAGTGTTGGACCACATACCTGAATATCCCATGATCCAGTCAGGCTGACTCATAACTTTAACCATCACAGTGGGTGTGAGGCACACTTATTAAAGAATTCCAAGGTAAATATTTTCCACCAAACTGTTCCATTTCTGGAGACTCTTGCCTGAAGCTTTTATCCATTCAGCTGAACTGGCTCTGAAGTGGGGCAATTTTAGCCAGAGTTTGAATTATGGGTCCCAGGTATCTCGTCTTGGTCTTCTGATCTGTCCTGTGGGACCTGCTCTATCTGTAGTCACAGAGGACTCTTTTAAAAAATATTATTACAGATGATTTTTCTCTGGGCACCATATGGGTTTCCAGCTTATACCTCAGTTCTGAACAGTGAAAGCACTTTCTCTCATCTATTTAGGTGGTTTTAGTGATGAATGTAGATTTTTGACTTTATATATGTAAACATATACAAATATTCCGAGCAGTACAAATATTCCTGCTTTGTCATCTTTATGTATGATAGTACAGCACTGAACATTTTAGAATCTGTGGTGGGTTCACCTGCAAAGTGTTGTGAGAGGGTAAGATGAGGCCCTCAACTGGGCAGCGCCACCCTACCTACTGGGGAACGTTAACCTGTAGACCTCGACTAGTCCTGCCTTCAGTGACAGAATGGGGAGAAGGAGCAAATAAAGTTTGCATTGTTTCATTTCTCCCAGCTTCTGGAATAAAATGTGCTTGTCGGTAAGTTCTAGAAATCTCACAGGGTAGAGCAGAATGTAGTGCTTTCTTGTTCAGTGTGTTTGGGAATTTTAAGAAAAGGCAGGTAAAGAGGGGATTAATAATCTAAAGGCAGAAGTAAGAGGTGAAAAATTAAGAAACACTGAGTTGTTCTCTACTCAGCCAGATATTGCTGTTTGAATCCAGGTGCCCCTTTTTCTAGAGTCAGCATTATGCTTTGCCTGTTTGGCTTCCTCAGGACTGACTGTATTTGGTCAAATCCAGTTTGCCACACCGAGAACATTTATAATGTAGTTGAAAGAATTCAGGAATTCTTGGTTCTTTTTTTTTTTCTTCTTGTAAGCTTTATTGAGGGGGACTGATAACATATATAAGAGCATACACCAACTTATATACAGTTTAAAAGTAATATAAAGTGAACATTATGTGTTCACTGTCCAAATCAAGAAACAGAAAAATACTGGTAGCCTAGAATCTTGTCCTTTTATCCTGTTTTTAAAGAAAAAAATTTTTGCCTGACATATATATATCCCTAAACTCCTATAAATATATGGTTTTTTTCTAACTATATAATTGGAATTTTACTGTATTCATTTGGGTCTTGTTCTTTTTACTCTACATTATTTTGTAAGATTCATCCATGTTATGTTGTGTAGCTAAAGTTCATCCATATTCATGGGTACATAATCCATTTTATGAATGTCTGAAAGTGTGTTTATCCGTTATGGTACATCTGCATTTAAGTTATTACCAGTTCAAGGAAGTTATGGAAATTCTGCGCGAGCATTCTTGTAAATGAATCCTGGTACACAAGTGCTTGCATTTCTATAAGGTATACAGAAATGGAATCCCTGGCTCCTAGGATATGTGTGTCTTCAGCTCCCCTGGATACTGCCAAATGGTTTTCCAAAGCAGCAGTTTTATTTCATACACAATCTTCAGTTTGAGAATTCCTGTTATTCCACAAACCTACCGATACTTGATATTATCAGACTTAAAATTTCTTTTCTGTTTGATGACTGTGTAGTAATATCTCAGTGTGGGTTTCATTTGTGTTTTCCTAGTAGCTAATGAAGTCAAGCACTTTGTTTTGGAAATTTGGACATCCTCTTTTATGGAGTTTCAAGGCTTTTGTCCATTTTCCTGTTGGGTTGTATGCTTTTTCTTATTGATCTGTAGAGTTTCTTCTTCTTTTTTAAAAAGTTTATTTATTTAAGTAATCTCTACATACAACATGGGGCTTGAACTCATGACCCCAAGATCGAGAGTCACATGCTCTTCCAACTTCTTTCACATGAGCCCACTAGGCATCCCTCTTTTTATTCTTTATGGTGTCTTTTAATATATGCAGGTCATAAAATTTTCCTGTAGTCAAATCTATCACAATTTGGATTTTACAGATTTTTAAAACATGGACCAGAGAGACTGTGGTCTAAATGTATTTTATCCCTTAAGTATCTGGTCTGTGTCATTCAGATTCAGATATTTTTATGCCCATATTTCACAGATAGATATTTACCAAAAACATTCCCTAATTCTTTCATCCTTCCCTCTTCCTCAAACATATTACATAGATAGCTATGTCTGAATTTTAGGTATGAATATTGACTTATTTTTCTGTTTTACTTAGCACTGTATTGGTAATTATAGTGGCCCCCTTCTTTGAGTAATGAGTTTGGTTTTATGTAGAAAAGGATGAGACCTCTTTCTCTTCTTTAAAGTGTTGAAAAGTTTAATAATTTATTAAAAGTAGAAAGTAGACTCTTAAATTCTAGCTATCCATTTATGCACCTAGAGAAGAATTGGATATTTACTGATTATTTTGAATCAATACATTTTATTTCTTGGATTATCAGGCATCCAGTAATTTCCTGTCATTCTTTTTCTTTCTCCTAAAGATCCCTCATGTCCATGATCCGGAAGCGATCCCATCCCAGCGGCAGTGGTGCTAAGAAAGAAAAGGCAGCTCAACCAGAAACAAGTAATTCTCATCCCTTTTGGTTTACTTTCAGTGGTTTCAACACAGTTTTTCAACAACACATTTTTTCGAGTTCTTTGTGAACAAACTGGGGAGAAATGTGAACTTAACAGCTGATAAGAAGGAACACGAATGAGCCTTCCTGTTGCTTCTTGTCTACAGCAGGTCAACTGTAATGTGTGGTCTGCGGGGATGTGTCTTCTTAGAGGATGAGGCACTTTACAGGAGGAGGTATAAAAGAAAGGGAAGGAGCAATTCTAGGTAAGGGGTTTGGGGAAAGAGTTTTTAGAGTTGATAGCCAGTAAACTGAGACTTGATGAAGCACTTGCTTTGTGCTGGTCTCATGCTGTAAACTGGTGACAGATGACATAGAAGTTACATTGAGTTGGGGGAGACAGGAAACAAACAAGGATATTACCTAGAGGAAGAGCACACGTTTGTAAGAGAGGATGGAGGTGGATGCTGGTGTCAGGAAGTGATGCTAAAGCCGAGTAGTTTGGATTTAGGAACTTGGATTGGGAGTGTTGAGAACGAAAGGAGTTCACATAGAGGGGCAACAGAATCAAAGGTCCAGAATGGGGAAGGAGCTTGGCATATTGGGAAACTAAAGTTTGTATTACAGGAACATGCGGTGCAAGAGAGGAAGTCTGAGCCAGGTTCTGGAGGCTGTGGTCAAGATTTTGAAATGTATCTTAAGGACAGTAGAAGTTTTAAGTAGGGGTGTGGCATGGTGAGATTTGTCTTTTTAAAGAAATAACATTGTTTGCAGCAAGAGGACAGGGCATAGATTGCAGAAGAAAGAGAGGATGAGGGGAGGCTGTCATTCAGATGCACGTGGCTCAGACGAGGGTGGTAGTGGAGACAGAAAGAAGTGGGTAAATCCAGGAGCAACTCTGGGAGATGCAGTTCATGGGAGTCTGACTCGCTGGAGAGGGAGAAGTAGAGGGTAACTTGAAGAGATGGGAGTGAAGGGAGAAGGGTTTTCCCACTGAGCAGAGGCACCCAGCAGGCAGGAGCCTGGGCGGCTCGTGGAGCTGCGGGCAGTTGGGTGTGCAGCCACAGCCAGGGCAACAGGGACCAGAAGAACCCACATTGAACTCAGCATGTTTGCTCAGCACCTGTTACTTCCAAAGCATGGCACATTTGCCTGGTTCAAGCCCAGTCTGGGGCAGATGTTCTGGGGCAGACGTCTTGGCCTCCTCTTCCTGCCCCCAGTGTTCATCAATCTGGTCCGGCCACTTTACTCTAGCTGTATCAGAACAGAATCCAAACCCTGCAGGCTGCTTTTGGGTGGTTCTCTGCTGTTATTTCAGCCTCATTTCTGTACACCTGCCCTACCTTATGGCTGGACCATTCCCTAGAAGTCCCCCGTGCACATGTCTTATCCTAATTCCAGAATTGCTCTGCCGCCTTCCCTATAGTCAGAGCTTTCTGGGGCAGGGTGCTCTAATTTTACATCTCCTGTGTAGGTTCCAGGCTCTTCCTCCACTTCCTCTTATGAGCTCCTTAGTATTGGCTCATTGCTGCATGTTGCTGTAGCATTGTGCTTCAGATTTTATGATGCCCCATCTCCTAGCCTCTCTGTCCTGTTTGGGGTTATTTCCACATCTCTCTCCCGAAATCGGTTGCAGACTTTGAGGGCTTACTCCTGTCTGCAAGTCTCCCACAGCTTGGAGGCACCTTCAGTGAATCTAAGTTGAGACCTAGCTCCATCTTTCTTAGCCAGACACTCACAGCACCATTATAGATAAAAGCTAATTGATTTTGTCTATATAAATTACTTTTGGTGCCTGCCTCCTACAACCCTTTGGAAACTATTCCTCTCATTGTACTGCTGAAAAGGACATTCTGCTTGCCACAAGGCATTGGGGATTCTGAAGTCCTGTCTTTGGTCATTTCAGGGCAGCCCTGCTCTGTGTTACTGTCTAGAAGCCTTCTTGACACTCTAATTAAAATTAAAATTTTGTTTGTTTCAATCTTGTTTTGTAACAATCAATAAGACGTAGAGGAGGAGAAGGGCAGTCAGAATAAAATGATTTCCCCTTCTAATGTCTAAGTAAATTTCCCTTTTACTAATGTCTAAGTAAATGACATTATTAGCTTGTCAACCTTGATAACACCCTTAAATTAAAAAAAAAAAAAAAAAAAAAAAAAAAAAAAAAAAGCATTCTAAGCTTATTAACCCCGGTGTTGGAAATCATACAGTTTTCCTTATGAAAGTGATGTTTCATTTACAATTCATGAAATGATGCAGTATTCTCTCCCTCATTCTTGAGCTACTGGATTGTTACCAGGGATGTGTGTCTAAGTAGAATTAGAAGTCACTCATGAGATTTTAAACTGAAGCCACTGCCTTAAATGATGTGAACCATAGACGTACATGGTTGGAGCTTTTCCCTGTCTGGCAGGGTAGTTTTTTATAGTGTCTTATTAACAGTTCACACCAAAAATAGTTGTTGAATGAATAAATCAATAATGATTAAAAGCATGATGAATGAATGAAGAACATCAAGCATTGTAGTCATCTGTGACACTTTGGAGTTTATATTTGTCAGTCAGGACCGGTTTTGCTATCACAGTATTATCTTTTTGTTAGCATCTTATGATGGCTCTCATCAGCTGATTGGTATGCTTCTCAGACCTGATGAATGAAGAAACTTTTATTGCTAGGGTATGGCTCTTAAAAAGTCTACTTGTAGGGGAAGGTCTGCGCAATATTTTATTTTATTTATTTTTTTTAAGAGTTTATTTATTTATTCATGAGAGACACAGAGAGAGAGAGAGAGAGAGGCAGAGACACAGGCAGAGGAGAAGCAGGCTTCACACAGGGAGCCCAACGCAGGACTCAATCCCGGGACTCCAGGATCAGGCCCTGGGCCAAAGGCCGCACCAAACCGCTGAGCCACCGGGCTGCCCTCTGTGCAATATTTTAGAAGTAGTTTTATGGTGTCGATGTAAGAAATAATCAACAGACTTTGAATTAATAACTAATTTTGAGAAGAATAAATTTATTGAACAAGTTCTGAGGTTTCAGAGATATGCTTGGTATTTATCAAATGCCTAGGTCATTATTATGTTGGCATTTTCTTACCTTAGTTTGCTAACCTGCTGAGTGGGGATAATCATAGTTCTTGTTTCATAGGGTGGTGGTGAGAATTAATGAGTCTCCTAACATGTAAAGTACTTAGAATAGTACCCAGCATATAGAAAATACCAAAATGTTAGCTATTAAAAGAAAAAGGGTTCCAACCACTCTTTGAAGGGTAGAAATCCTCATTTGGCAGGTTCTTGTGATTGTTGTAGTTAAGGAAATATCCTTAACTTTATGACCTGAGGTCAAATTCAAACTTACTCAACCACGATGTGTTCTTCAGAAATTTTGTTCATCACAGTGCCATAAGATTCTTTTTATGTGCCTTTTTAAAAATGTTAGTGAAAGAGAAAAGTAATCCTGTGGAATTTAGAAAATAATTTTCATTTCTTCTAGGTAATAACAAAAGGTTTTATTGAGCAACAAGGTGATGGTTTTGTCTGTGGGTTTTTTCTTTGAAGAACGAACTTATTTTTCAAGTGGGTCTTAAAATTTAAGTCTCAATTAATTACATGTAGCTTTCTGATCCAAGACTGACCTTGAAGCACTACCTCAGAGAACATTTGATTTGATTTTCCTGTGGCAGTTCAGTGACATTAGACCTGTTGTCTCCATTTGTCCCTTTTTTTAATCTACAGTATCCTGCACATTTCCATTGTCCTTCTGATTACATGCTTTTGTGAGACAATTACCAACTGTGTGATCACAGAAAGAATTACAAAACATGCCATGAGCTCTCTGTAGGTGATTCTTGCAGATTTATTAGAACTGCTTAATAGTTTGGAAGTTCGTATAGATTGCTTTTTGCTAGTTCAAAAACAGGGTCGGTGAGAGAGAAGGCTTGTGTAGCTTAACCTAGCGTTGCCCTTGTATTGTGCCCGCATAGGGAATCTGATAAGAGTGATTTCTTTTCCTTAAGACCAATTAAGCCTTTACATTTGAAAAAGACTAAGAAATTAAAGCCTGGTTTATAATCTGTACACAATACAGATAGTAGCACTTCTCTGAATTATCACTATGATTCTGGCAAGCAAAAATAAGAAACTACTTTAAATTCCTGTTATGTTAGATGCTGCAGCAGATTTGAATGGTGTCGACCATAATTCTCCATCTGTCTGCCTTAATTAGTTTTTGTATGGTGCATTTAATTGGGTTTCAGTCCTTCCTTACAGAGCACTAATCTGTTTGTCGGCGGTGTTCTGTTGCCATGCAGCTCTTCTCAAGTCTCACTCAAAATGGCAGGCTTTCTGAAAAATCACATGTTTTTTTTGGATTAAAAAAAAAAAAATTCTCAGGAATAGATTGCATACCCTTACCAGGTGCTCAAATGGCAGATCTGTGTTTTATCTCCCCGGACTCTGAATGGGGTCAGCACAAGCACCATGTAGTACATAACGGGTATTCAGATATTGAATGAGTGAGTGAGTGAATGAATGAATGAATGAATTTCAATCCACAGTAATTTTCTTGTCTGTCCTCTTGTTGATGTTTGGGAGCCATCTGCAGAAGCTGCCCGAGAAAATGCAGCTTAAGGGCAGAGTTGATCCACCCACAGTTTGCGTTCTTTCATTTACTAGTGGGTGAGTTCTGACTCTGGTGCCATGTTTTCCACGTTGCCTGGCAAAAGATGCTTTCTTGCCATCTGGATCTGAAACATACGGTTTGGATATTGAGAACTTTTTATTCCCTGCGTTTCAATGGCCTATGAAGATGACATGACCCTGTTTGAAATTAGGACTTTATCAGAAGACGTAGGTTGTACAGGGAATGTAGAGGTGATCTCATCACTGTGGTGCTGCCTCACTGAGAATGGTGGAACCTTCTGGGTTCTTCTAGTTGCTCCCCTAGGCATGACGTAAGAGGAATAGCTACTCAGCGTTAGCGTGAATTCCACGTGGCAGAAAAAAAAGCCACGGTGTAGGCTTCATTAGTGCAGAGCCCAGCATGCCTGTCCATTGGCCTGGGGACATCGTCGTGATGGCCTCCGTTTAGAAGCTGTCCTTTTGAGCTTTAGCTGTTTCTACTCAAATATCAAAAATATTAATAGCCACATAAAGCCAAAACTTCCAATAAGTCCATCAGTGGGTGGTTACTTGCTGCGGGCCTACCATACGCCCTGCGTTGTAGACTGTGCTCAAAGAGCCTAAGAGGAAGGTCTTCATGAGGTATTTAAACTTAAATTAATCAGTTCCAGGGAATGAGACAGATGTAAGCAGGAGATCTAGAATGGCACTAATTGTGATAAATGTTGCAAAAACGATTGAGTGCTTTTGGTCCGGCTATTGTGCGACAGACAAATTTCATTATTCTGACCAATAGCTTTAAGCCTCCGCCTTAGCTGTATTCATCTAATTGATGTATATTTCAACAGTTTTATTGTTTTTTTGCAGCAAAACAGTGCAAAGGTTAAACAATAGATAGTCAAAAAATTTTTAATCAAATTTAATTACTTAATTGCAATCCTTTCTGGGTGTATGTTTTCTTTTAACATTGAAAATTTAAAAAGACTTGAAAAGGTTTGTTTAAAATGCTTCTTTGATTCCTAAACAAAAGATGGCAATTTAAAAGTAGATTTCACCTATCTGGTGTTCATCCTGATTGTAGATTTCTTACAACAAGTTAACAGATCGCTTTTATCTTTTATTTCCAAATGGGCTTTTTGATAGTTATTCCTTCTTGGGTCTGATTTCTTTGACACGGGATGTTATAAGTTATGAAAACATCTCTGAGGCAGAGGTGAATGATTATTTGAGCTTAGGTAGAAAGCTGGAGAAATTCAAGTTCTATCATGCTAACAAATGGAACCAGACCCACTTTGTTTAAATTAATTGATTAATAAGCCAATATTGATTTCCAGGCTACAAATTAGACCTTAAATTTTATAACTCTGAGTTTTATTTTATTCTATTTTATTTTATTTTATTTTATTTTATTTTATTTTATTTTAAGTGGAGCCCAAGGTGGGGTTTGAACTCAAGACCCGAACTGAGATCAAGAGGCCGACACTTAACTAACTGAGCCACCCAGGCCCCCCATAACTCTAATTTTTTTTTAACTCTAATTTTTTTAAAAACAAATCTTCTATTAAAAGATTTTTTTTTTAATGAAAAAAATATGGCTGCCTGGTAGCTGTTAACCTCAGTAAATTGTTTTGTGATGTTTTGTGATTCTGTCTGAAAAGCGCTGTGGTTAATTACAAAGTACATTGGAATAGAAAGTAGCAGTTTTCTTGTAACATAAGATGATTTCTGCGTGTGTTCTTTGATAGCTGAAGAAGTCACGGATCTGAAGAGGCAAGCAGTTGAAGAGATGATGGACAGAATTAAAAAGGGAGTTCATCTTAGACCAGTTAATCAGACGGCTAGACCGAAGGCAAAGGTATGAAATGACTGCATTTCCTCCCCTCCCGCGGTGCTTCCTTTTTCAGGTGTCAAAGTTTGAAATTTGATGAAAGCTATATGAGGACTGACTGTGAAATCTTAGGATAAGGCTAATGTGTCATAAAAGCCTTTACTTTTAGACGAGCGTGTTTCAGGACTCTGTTTGAGCTGCAGTTAACCTCAATCCCTACAAAAAGCAAGTCCTGTTGTTGCAGGGTGCTCTTCTCTGCTTGATACGGACTGTTAGACCAAGCCAAGAACTACTGTACCCTTTCTTTTCTTTAAGTCCTTTTGTGTAACTCAAGTATTGAATGAGCGTCTGCCATGTGCCAGGTACTGTTTTAGGCTCTGGGGATAAAGCAGTAAACCAAAGAGACAGCAATCCTTGCCTTCCTGAGACTTCTGTTTCAGTGTGAGGGGGAAAGGGGCCGGGTAGGCAGGTGGCATCATATGATAGTGTCAGAATGGACTTACAACAGTTTTTGAAAATTAGTGAGGCTCATAGGACTGTTTTCATTTATTTTACAAACCTGTTCCAGGCCACTTCAAGGAGAAAGTTTTGTGTATATGTATCACCAGCTGCCTTCCGAACTAGACCACAGTGAGCGCCAAGCTCTAGCAAAGCACCCAGCTCTGGTTCAGGGCCTCTCCCTTCTCTTGTAGGTGTGTCCCGTTGAAATAGACCAACAATAGAGTTTTTGATATTTGTCTTGAGAAGTTGTTTGTTTAATAAACAAAAATTTAAAGCATCAACAGATTGGTCCTCTTCCTTCTTCTTTTAAACCAACCTTTAAGATTCTTTCTTACTTTCATGGATGCTCCTCTTCAGCTGCTCCAGTGTCCCCAAGTATCATGACTATTCAGTACAAACTCTGCTGGACTTTAAAAATTGTCATGTGGTCACAGGCAGGCAAGGTAGCCAGGTGAGGCAGGAGTTGTGGTCGGGGCTGTCCATGGAAAGGGGGTTGAAAAGAGGGAAAGAATACCCAATTCCAAGAGTAGGCTGACAGTGGAATGGAAGCTTTAGCCAGCTGCATGGAGTACTGGTCTGCATTAGCGCTTTGAGAGCAGTTTTGCAGGTAAGGGACAGAGTTTGGCACAAGTGTTGAGCACTGGTGTCTGGCGCATGAAGCTCGTGGTAGCTGGCGTTGGGACCAGGCGCTGTCCCCACCCCCACCTCCAGGCTCTTCTCTCCCCAGAATGGGCAGAGGGCCCACCCTCTCCAACTCACAGGGTCGTTGCCAGGCTCAGATGGAAGGTAGTGTGAAAACGGGGGATCTAAGTGGAATCTTTGAAACAAATACATTTTTAAGATGTTCATGTCCCAACTGTTTTGGAAGGAATAAACCAAACCAGACAGACTAGAGAAAAATGCAGTGTCGTGAAGAAGCAAAATTCGTTTAGAGAGAAAAATGTCGAAAACTTGTTACATCCTAAGCAATTGGATCAGGATGTTCTGTGTGTACTTTCACTTTCAGAGTATCACTTTGTCCTTCTTCTTTCCTGCCATGCTTCTTCCAACAGTTACACATTATTTAATGTCAGTTCAGAACTGGAGAGCAACTGAACAAGCATCAGTGGACGACTGGGTCTTTCGCTGGTAATCATTAAACTGTGTAGAGATAGTGCTGAATGACCTGGTCAGTAACCTTTGAAACAAGTGGTCACTGCATGCGCTACAGACTCCCCGCCCAGGACTCAGTGCTTTCCTGCCAAGGTCACGGGCTGCGAGAGCGCGTGGGCCGCGCTGCCGGAGGCTCCTGGGGCCCGAAGGTGGCTGGGGTGGCATGGCAGCATTGAGGGGCCTGTAGCCGAGGGCGCTTGTTCACACGTCACAGCTTGTCCCCCGAACAGTGTACCTGCACAGGTCACACCTGCCTTGAGAATACTAATTTAACCACATACCTTCTAAATTCCTTGATGTCGTTGTTGATACCGTTGTGGTTATAATTAGTGTCTTAGAGCTTTGGCCCCTCGGACTGGCGCTCATGGCACGTGTATTTTCCCGAAAGCGTAGGCTATGAAAGTTGGATGTCTTAGTCCAATTCATACATGAGCAGCAAACCTCTCTCCCTCTCCCTCTCCCTCTGCCTCCCTCCCTCCCTCCTTTCTCCCTCTCCTCCTCCCTCCCTCTCTTGCTCCTTCTCTCTCCCTCTTTATCTCACTGTCCATTTTTTAAAAAAAAAACTGAAATGGGATCTTATTCTTTTATTAGCTCTCGTGAGGAAAGGGTTAGAGGTCACTACTAATCACTTCCCATCTCTCGATGGGAGAGAAATGAGCTTTACCTCTTTTCCAGGAAAGAGAGGCCAGGGGGTTCCCTAAAGGTTCTCTCTTCCTCCCCGTCCTTTGTGAAAGGAAGTGGTATGGGGGAGACCAGAGGCCTGTCTTTGAGAACCTCGTGCTAGATTTCCCCTCCAAGAAGTTAGTTGTCAGGGGATCCCCAGAGACTCTTAGGCCTTGTGGGGTAGGCGAATATTGCCCAGAACTGCATTTCAAATTATTTTGTTCACGGCGTAGCCAGAAGCCCGGTTGCAACGGGGCTTGTAATCAAGACTCAAACACAGCCTTTCTCGGGGTGACCTTTCCTTACGAGGAGGACGATGGGGGCAGACTCTACGCCCTCGGGGCCGCCCTTCCTGCTTCAGTCGCCAGTGATGCTAACATTCTCGTGTAAGGCCAGGTTCTTTGCTGACCCCTGCTCCTGACTCAGTTGTGAAATTCCTGAACCGAGACGTGCCGGTCCCCTGCAAGCCGGAGCCGAGAGAGGTTTCTGCCCCGTTGCTTGCTGCCTGCCCTGCACTGCCGCCTTCCTGGTCCTCGCTCGCTGGCAGGGGTCCAGCAACGGGAGTGGGGGCCAGCTTACCGCAGAACGTTCCGAACAATCCAAAAGTGAATCTTTGAAACCGGGGGTTGACCAGATCTTTTCTCCATATGATGATAACGAGAAGTAACAAAATGGTATTTAGAAGAAGCTTGAGTCCTTTGGCTTTGACTACTTCTCCTAATTTTCTATCTAGCCGCCACTTGGGAGCACTAACCTGTCTAATCTTCTCTCCTAACTGTGTAAGACATAGACCTAATTAAGAAAAAAAAAAAAAAAGTCCATAATAGTGCCAACACTTTGCCAGGTAGAAATGTCTGTTTAGTATTTTAAAACTGAATTATTAATTGTGCTCTCTTTTTAAAATTGTAGCCGGAATCTTCAAAGAGCTCTGAGAGTGCCGTGGATGAGCTAAAAGGAATACTGGTAAGAATGGATCCCGCCCAGTTTTATTACCTCATTTATGGGAAAATGAAAGAATATTTTTTTAAATCTATTTTTCTGGGTAATTGGTTTTGGTATGTTTTATTTTCGTTCACAATAATCCTCAGTTCCTCTGATAGTTGTCTTGATTGTGCTGTGGACTCCTCCATCGGGGCATGTTGATATATGTATTATGCATCAATACTCTGCTGTTTCTGTTCTAGAAGAACAGTTACCCTTTCACCACATCATTATGTTCTGGGCATGCCTTCCAATCCTTGCCTGACAGCTTCAAGACAAAGCACTTAGACCTAAGGATCAGGGCATGCTTGGTCATAATGGAATCACAATAGAGTCTCTTAGATAGATCGTACTTGATTTGAAGGCATGAGAGTGGGGCCATTGGTGCCAAAATGTCATTCTGAGCTCCTACCCAAATATGTTATGTTAGTATCAGGGCTCAGGGTCAGTCTGCTTTTCCTCACAGTTTAAAAAATTATTTGATTATAAATTGGAAAATAGAAGTTCCTGTTTTTATATTCCTGATCTCATTTTTTCTTTTTCTTTTTTTTAAGGTTTACTTATTTTAAAGAGAGAGCAAGCATGGGGAGAGGAAAGGGTAGAGGAAGGAGAGAGAATCTCAAGCAGGCTCTGCCCTGAGCACGGAGCTTGACGTGGGGCCCAATCTCATGACCCTGAGATCACAACCCACAACCTGAGCCAAAACTAAGTTGGATGCTCAAGAGACTGTGCCATCTAGGTGCCCCATTACCAATTTCATTCTCTAAAAGTAACCCCTATCTAAAAGTATCTCCTGCCTCCAGCTATTTTTTTTTCTTCCAAATCATGAGCTTTTGCCAATAGAAGTGAGTACTGCCCTGACAGTTGTCAGTAGAGATAAACTCCTCACTTAGAAAATGTTTCAGATACTGAGAGCTCTATTCTCAGATCCTGTTATAGTCTCAACACCAGTTATTATGCACAGTAAGTCAACAAACGTGGGGGCGGAGGCACAAAACTGATATTCCCCTGTTGTTACGGTGCTAATTATGCGAAGCATGTAGACATCCACATAATTGTGGTAAACAAAATTATTTTCATCAAGCATGCAACAGCAGACTTAACTCAGGATGGCTTAATCAGTTTGTTTTAGGTTTAGGTGAGTGGAATTAGTACTAAAGACAGGCATAGCCTGGCTCACAGTGGTGGCCCACCTACGGAATCAAAGTATGACGACCAACCGTTGAAAAAGTAGGTGGTTATTATCTAATGGATACTTTGAAGAGGAAACTTTGTTATCCAGCGAGAACTCCCTATGCCAGTCTCTTTGGTTGTCTGTACATTAGGATGCTAATTCCTTTTCCGTAAAGATGCCCCAGAGTAGAGTTCTGATCATTTGTGGAAGAGTACATTGAGGTTGACTATTTAAAAATCAGGTTTATTTGAACAATCAGACATCTGTCTAAGATACAGATGATACTTGATTAGCCAAGATATCCCAGTCCCTGATAATGCTGGATGGTAACAGGTTTACTGAATTACAGCGTTGCTCTTAAAGATCATGTTCACTATCCAGTCATATTCAGTATAATTTTGCGCCACTTCAAGGAGAGAAATTTGCAGAATAGATTTTTTGGGAAATAATTTACAAGTTATAAAAGTCGTCAAAACATCTTTATTTTCTGCAGATTGCCCCCATCCTCCTTGGTCTGGATTTATCATTAAATTTCTGTACCTTATCCGGCATTAATGTTATCACTGATAGCTATTATTCTGGCAATGTTATTTCTTTGCATTAAGTGTTTTTAAAAAGTGGAATTCACAGTGTTTTCCCCTAGTCTTCTTTGTCAAATGGAAACTCTCTAGTACCCCCATAGAAATTCCTTTGGGGGTGGATCATTTGTAACCCCTGTCACTTGGGGGCCAAGAAACCATACAACTTCTTATAAGAGAAAGAGAAAGAAAAGAAGCCCCTATTAGGTGGGGATATATTGGTGCTTCTTGCCAGCACGTTAGGGTTTTCAGAGTTAGTATTCAGCAAATCATAAGAGCGTGGAAAGCCTGCGAGGGATATACTGTGGTGGAAAGCCAGCACCTGTGCCAAGAGAGCCCTGGAAACCAAGAAACCCCATGTCAGCTCTACTGTAGAACAGAAACCAATAAAACCAGAAAAACTGGTGTTTTTGCTGAAATCAAATGTGACCTGAGTTGTAGGGGCACTGCAACTTAGAGATTGAGCCTTTTGCTGAAAGTTAGCACACAGGTCGGAATATATCTCTATTTCGGGATTTGGAAAATCTCACCCCATTTGGATGTGGACACTTCCCAAGCCAATTGCTATAGCCTCAGTGTCAACTGAACTTACTTTTCCACACCTGTTTACACTGAATTTTTAAAAGCTGAATGTTTTGTAGATTTTAAAAACCTATTTCTCATAATCACACAAGGTTTTTTGGGAGGTTTTGGAAACCTCTCTAATCACCCCAGTCATATAAAAGTCACTCTAAGTGCAAACAGCAATCTCTCAAGATTAAATCCGTACAAATTAATCTTAAATCTCTTTTAAGTTCGCTTGTCTCTAATTCAAATAAACAACCTCTAAGAAATTCTCTTTTAGGTTTTTCCCAAACATCTTCAGTTTTTTTTTTTTTTTTTTTTTTTTTTCAGAAGGAATTATAGAATAGTTGATCTTGTCACCTGACAGTGTTAGGAACATTTAACCGATGTGGGAACTAAGATTAAACACTGGTTTGGGAATCCATCTAGCCTCATCACTGATGTACTGTGGGGCCCAGCCCAAACCCCAAGGCTCACTGAGTTTGAATTCTCTTCTCTGTAAAGTGAGGGAATTCTGCATATCATGTCCCTTCTAGGTTAATTTCTGATTCTCAGACTATATGACGAATATACAAAAAGATAGACAATCTTGGTACTTTATTAGCTGAGCTCCTTGGTCATTTGAATTGAGAGTCGTATAGTGTCTGCATACTCCTATATTTGCTGAATCAATCACATCAGTCAGTGGATAGAGACAAAAGTTTGAGACCCAAAGATCAGAACTTGGAAAACAGAACCTTTCAGTATCAGGTGTGATGAGAGAGTAGCTCACCACGATCAGAATTTGGATGATTAATGCTGTTATTCAAATGAAAAGTAGAAATTATTATGAGACAGAAATTCTTCCTTAAAAGATATCCTTGCAAGGTGTATGTGAATGCGTGTGTACATAGACACGTATCTTTTTCTTGAATTAACTCCAACCATTGGGAAAATCAAAGAATGTTCTTGACATCCAAACAGTGTAATAGTTTCATGAGTTATTTTAATGGTAATGGCCTTACATGTTTACAAATTACTTAGCTGGTAAGTTTTTTAAAAATTGTAAATGCATGATTTGGGAGTAGTTTTTCTAATATTTTTTTCAAATTTATCTTAATTGGCTTTAGTTCCATTTTTTTCACCTTATCAGCCTTGATCTTATTTTACTATTTAACTCCTTGATGAGCAGGTACAGATCTGCATTAACTGTTAAATAAATAAACCACATCATCCAACTTTTTAAGTTATAAGATAAACAATTACAACACTACATGAAACGTGATTTTCCTTTCAATATATTTTATGAATTTTTGCAATAAATGAAAAAAAGCAGAAAGAGCTACTTGGGGGGTAGAGTATCATATGCTTGATTATCCACATATTTTACACATTAGTCTTAGTTTAGGGTAGCTGATAGAAGAATAAAATCTCTTAATTTTGTTAATCCTCCCATGCCCACAGGCAGCTTCTCCAAGCCTTTACCCAGTTAGGGAAGAAACCTTTCTAAACAAAACATAATAACCTATATCACATGAGATTTGTAACTACCTAATATTACAAGCCACTTTTTCTTGTTTTATAGGCTAAAGAAGAAACATGAGTTACGATTTTTTGCCAATCGAATTCTTAAAGTCCTTCAGGAAGTTGGCAGGGGGCAGGAGCAGGATTAAGGCAAACCCATAGTGAGCTGAGGTGACAAAGGCTGGCCTGATTGTTAGCCTTGGTGGACAAAAAGCTACCTCTGACTTTGGCATTAAGTCTGGCAAGTTATACCAGACTTGAGGTTCTGATTTACTGTAATCCAAAGACTGGATCTTCTGGCTCCCCCACCTACCCAAAGCATGTGGCACAGCTCAGGAGGGCCATTTCAAAGAAATAGTGGGCATTTCTTATGGAAGAAAACAGACCCCTGGTAATGGTGCAGTGCTGAGTCCTCACATACAGGATGTGAAGTGTGTCACCCAGTGTTCTGTACAAACACCTGACTGGTCATGGGAGATGGAAAGCCATAGGTCTCCTCCATAACATGCTTCCCAGAGGAGCTGAGGCAGGGTCTTTCTCTGTTATCTTGAAAGTCAGTACCAATTTTAGTAGGTGCACAGATGTATGGCATCTCTTTTTCCCTTCAGCATCTTCTGGGCCCTGAATAATGTATTCACCGCCTCCTCTGTTAGGAATATGGAATTAAAATGCCAGGCCCTTTATTGCTTCCCTATGTCATTATAACCTTTCCCCTTTCACAATGATGTCAAGGTGTGCCCAGGGCAGCACTTCTTTGGCTAGGCCACAGGAGAGTGTTATGCACCTCCTTTGGCCGCCACGACACCATTGCCACCAGTGTGGAACCAGGGTCATTCTGAAGACTCAGTCACACTTTTTCAGTGCCACAAGAATTTGGGTTCAGTAGCTCGTGGCTGCTGTATCAAGAAAACCTTCTAAGGTGAGTTCAATATATTCTTCTCTTCTCCACGAGATCGACCAACACATCAGCATCTTAACCGTCAATGCGCAAGTACCTTCCTACCACCGAATTTCATAGTTAGTCATCGAGAGATGTTCTTGTATTGTCCTTTTGGTGTGAAAGCTAACGTCTTACATCCTCAGTAGCATCTTCTTAAATGATCCAACACTATGTGTTGTCAAAGACACACACATTAAAAAATAATGTGTGTGTGTATATATATATTGTGTGTGTGTGTATATATATACATATATATATATATATACAGCAAATTCATTCTATTTCCTAATTCCATTCAAATTCTGGTAATGTTTTGCTGATTTGGTTTTTAATATTCTTTTGCATATTGTATTAAGACATTAACCTTTTTGTTTTTGTTTTTGTTTTGTTTTCACTTTAGGGGACACTTAACAAATCCACTAGTTCAAGAAGCTTAAAATCCCTTGACACAGAAAACAGTGAAACTGAGTTAGAAAGAATTTTGCGTCGCAGAAAGGTGACAGCAGAAGCAGATAGCAGTAGTAAGCCGGTTTGAATTCTCCACAGTTCTACCCTTCCTCTCTGAGACATCTGCCTTTAAGTCCCGTGCTAACATGAAAACGATCTCTTAAAATTACTAAATTTTTTTTAATGTGAGTGAGAAGTATTGGGTTGGCAAAGGCACTCATGGATATCTCATAAGAACTTCTGTATCTTAGTTCATTGGTATGTCTGTTTATGTATTTCTCTATTTGCAGGTAATCAAGGTCTTAGAGATTGGGCTTGCTTAAGGCAAGATGCCACCAAGTACAGACATTCAGGAGCCCTGGCAATGGTGTAGCACTGAGTACAGGCTCTGGAGCCAGACCATGTGACTTTGAATCCTTGCCCTGCCTTCTCCAAGCAGCTTGCCCTTAAATGGCTCAACCTCTCTGTGCCTCAGTTTCTTTGCCTGTGAAATGAGGGTAGCAAAAGCACTACCTCATAGGATTATCCTAAGGATGGAATAAATCAGCGTAAGAAAAGTGCTTGGTAGTGTGCATGGCACAAAGTCAGCATGCAGTGATTTAGTAATAAGAGTAGTACTTACGCATCGGTTACAAATGCAGAGGCACCGGCTTTATCCTTTGTGTGTGCGTTCTGTTCATCGTCTCTGCCTGTGAACCAGGCGAATGAGAAATTTCAGCTCTGTCACCAGCTATAAATGACCGTCTGAGCAAGTCTGGAGCTGAGAGTCTGCATTTGTGTCATGATGTGCATGGATTAGACCTCAGAACTAACTTTGCATGTCTTCTGGTTTGTTTTTGTTTTTGTTTTTGTTTTTTTTTCCCCCCACCAGCTTGGTCACGGGAATTAGTGGAAACTGTATGAGGTTTTTCCCTTGTGGCCAGGAGGCTAGCTTTGAAAAACTACTCTAAAGTAAAATTAACCAGGCCGTAGCTAATGGGCTGAATCTTCTAGACTCAATTCAGTCAACTCCATTTGGTCCATTGTAACCATTTAAATTTGCACTGAGTCATGTTTACCAAGTTTAAGTTGCTAGAATAGGAGGGATGTAGGTGTTTGTTAATCAGGCTCTAGCTTCCACATAGGGATTTTACTCAATTTAGTGAATTGGTTTCTTATATTAGGAGCAGCATAATACCAACCAAACTTTTATTATAAAAAGATGAAACTTTAGTTTTCTCCTTAAAAAAAAAAAATCAGCCATTCAGTTTTTAATTTGGTCTGGAAATTCTGCTGTTAATATCCTAGAAGAATTCCTTCCCCCCAAAAATAATCACCTCTCAGGAAAATTAAGGGGTGCTCTAAGAGATTTTTTTTCCTTAGAATTGCTTTATAAGCATTTACCAGCCTCCACAATGAATCATTATTCATTTTGTGACAGTCACTTCTTCCAGCATTGCATCCTTGAAGGAGTCATACAGCCATCGTTATTGTTTAGGACTCTGTGGGTCCCGTTCTTGTTCTCTGTCATTCACATTTTGTATTTTGTTCCTGTGGAAGCCTTGTCACTTCACTCATGGACTTGGTCAGATGTACAGCACTATTTCAGAGTTAGTTTTCAGTGGGAGAAACAAGGAAACATTTTGATTTTAGTCAATATGGTAATTTGAATATTTCAAAGAACGGAGAAAGAAGGCAGGAGCACACTGTATAGGCATGGTGAGAATCTTTCATTTTATTTATTATATTTCACCAATTTATAAATATTTAATGTATCATTTGAGGGATATTCTAATAAGGTATATATTCAATAGAATCATCAGTATTTGCATAGAGAAACAAGAACTCTGTAATTGGCAGAGTGGAGAAGAACCATACTGAGGAGAGTGACCTGTAACTGAGTAGAAACTTTCTTTGGAGCTCCCTAGTAGCCAAAGCAAAAAAAGAAAAGGCAGGAATGAGGGGAGGAGACAAACTTACAAACTCTGTCATCTAGTAAAAGAAATCATACCTATTTTTTTTTTTTTTAGATGATACCAATGTTTTTCTAGTGTAGAACTGGAAGAGGTATTTACCAAATAAACCTTTTTTATAAGGGTCGTGGAATGACAGTGAAAATCCAGGAGGGGTTCAGGGAGGAGCGCAGAATAAGAAGCTAAAGTTAGCAGGCTGCATGCTGCAAATTAGAGATGACTTCGATAAGTTTATGGCTTCAGGTGCACTTGGATCTCTTGAGATTTTTTTTTTCCTTTTGCACACAAAGGCTTTATGAGGAAGCTAATATGAGGTCACGGTGGAGACAGGAAGCATGGTAAGAGAGGCGAGGTGGGGGGCAGCCCCAGGTTTGCAGACCTCAGATCCCAGGATAGTTGGTATCTCCCTCAGGGGCCAGCGAAGCACTTTCTATCTAGGGTTTCTCTTATCAAACCTCACTGACACTTTCAAGACTTACAGGCTCCCAGGCCGACATTTCAAAGAGCAGCAAGTGCCTCTTGGAAAACATTGGACAGCTTAAGCAGGATACAGTAATAATAATAATAATAATAATAATAATAATAATAATAATAATAATAATCTAAAACATCATGCATTTTTCTTTATTTCTTTTTGTATGTAAGAAAAACTAGAGCTCCAGCTCAGCTCACCCACTCTCTGTCCTTTGTGGCTGGCTTCATTTACAGAACAAGCAGCAGGTGTTGGTGTTTTCAGAAGCAGATCTGCTTTCCTACAAGGACAGATTGCTTAAAGCTGTCTAGCATTGTAGTTGGCAACTACCCAAGGGCAGAACAGAGCAGCTCAGAATCAAATCTTGAATTCAACTTCCTATTTGTATTTTCAGGATCTTCCTTGATCTTTCAGCACCTCTGTGTCTTTGCTCCTGCATCCCCAGGCACCAGGAGGCTTATCCTGGGTGGGAGGGAGAGGTCTTTTGAATCAGGATGTTCAGTGATGTCACAAGGTTGTCTATGCAGCTGGTGGAGATGACCTGAAGGAGGAAGGCAAGCTTTGGGGAGCTGAGGCTTTCCCCTGGAGCCATAGAGGGTCTGGCTGTATCTCCCACAGGGAGGGTGGCCATTGGAGGTGCAGCCACAGAATGGGAGAGCATTTCCCCAGCGCCTCTTTCAGGAGGTTTCTGACATCAGAACTTCAGTTTTGGAGCTGCTGGGTTATACTGTTGGAATGCCTCAGACGCAGGCATCTGCAGATGTGAGAGTAACATTCCAGCACTTAACATTAATGACCAGGGATCCGCTAGCATTTAATTGGATTGTGCCCACTAGTACTTTCCATTTTAGGAGATGATCGGACATTTCTCAAGGAATAAGAGACTCCCAAGTTTTGTCCTTTTTTTCAATGGCACCTTTCAAGGTTGTCCTCTAGCTGAATTTTTAGAAGTTTCTAATTTTATCTGTACATTTATGACTTATTACATAAGTCTCTTTGTTTTATGAAGATTTCTTCTGAGGCTTCAGGAAAGACATGTTGGAGTCTTGCTTTGAAAAAAGCTACTGGCAAGGGGTAGTGTCTTTCTAACTAAGGGTAGAACCCAAGGAATGAGAGAACTTCGCTTCAGGGCCCGGGAGTTGGGATGGTACGCCAATAATTTCAGTAACGAGCTCTATTACAGTCATTTAGTCCTATCCCAAAGAGCAGAAAGGGCCAAAAGGTAAACAGCCAAACTCTTTGCCACTTAATTTTTAGAATCCTGTGTCTGTATTTTAACAGGAAATAAATCCACTTACTTCTCAATCACATTAAAATGAAAATGTTCATAAAAGCTGTTTAATGCTTAAGAAGCCTTCATGAGCCTTTTAAAAAAGCCTTTTGACATTGTTCCATTTGCGGTTTAAAACGCAAAGCTGAGTTTTGGGAAGAATTAACTCTTGAGAGGCCAAATTTTTCAAGTAGGGCTGTCAGAAAGCCATACTCCGAGAAGAAAAGAATTTTCCCAATCCTGGTATTAATAAGGACTCCGGTCAGAGAGGGAACCGTGGCCTGGGGTTTTGTGCTTTCTTAAAGGTCTGTACGTAATTTCTCAGCGTGGTCCTGGTGCATTGAAAAGCCAGTAGTACCATCCAAACAGAGCATATTTCTAATAGGAACATTTTCCAGCATGCTCTCTAAATTTTAACAAAACTTGGCCTTCTCACTTCCTGAGGGATTTTCGGCTAATCTGTTTTTCAGTACCATATTAATAAGCATTGCACAGAATTATTAAACTTGAGGTATGTGTTTGGTTTTAAGGTCCAACCGGGATATTAGCCACCTCAGAGTCCAAATCCATGCCAGTGTTGGGTTCTGTATCCAGTGTAACAAAAACAGCCTTGAACAAGAAAACTCTGGAGGCAGAATTCAACAGCCCGTCCCCCCCAACACCTGAGCCAGGTGAAGGGTCGTGTAAATTGGAAGGATGCACAAGTTCCAAGGTTACATTTCAGTAAGTAATGATGCTCTTTACTAAGTGTGTAGAAGAATCTGTGATGACTAAACTGTGTGTTACTTTGCTTTATTCCTCTTTAGACAGATTTCGATCGGGTTAGCCAATAACTACTCTTCTTCCTTTGTTTGATGAGCTCACTTGAGATTTGAGGCTCCTAGCTTAGAGGTCTTTTTCTGATCCAGAGCAGATATGCATAAAGAGAATTCCTTCCCCAAACTGGTTTGGTAATCAGGTTCTTCTTCCACACAGAGAATTCCCCTGGATGATAATGATTCAGCATCACAAGGCCCTTAATCATTCTTTCGGGATTAAATGTTTGGATCATCTCTCTTGATGATTTATGAGCAGTCAAGGAAGATACAAGATCTTTGAAATGTACTTTGAAGGGGATGTTTTTAGAACCTGATTTTCTGGTCCTGAGTTAAAGATGTGCCTTAGTACTGCTCTCTCTTGAGAGTGAAGAGATACTGTGTAAAGAGTTACCTCCCCAGACTTGCTTTGGGAAAGTAGCACTTTGTCAAAGAGTTAATCCTGCTGTTTAATGTGTTTCAGACAGATCTGGTGGAGGGTCAATTCATTTTATAACAGAGGGCAGGCCCTTTTTTGAAATTGGTCTGGTTTTGCTCTAGTTCTCTTGCCAGGATGTCAACCGGTTTGCCACTTGAAGAAAAGGAAGAGGTGAGACAAATCAGATCAGCCGAATATTGTAATCATGGTTAATTAAAACCTCTGACTTCCTGTTCTCTCAGGAGAGAAAGAAGCCTTTTTTTTTTTTTTTCTTTTTTTTCTTTTTTTGTAGCTCTACCTTTCTTAGTTTAAAAGGTGAAGCCTGGACAAATGAAGTTGAAATTCAATTTAGATCTATTTTTGCCAACTGGTATTTTCTTGCGCTCTTGCATTTCTCTCCCTGGCCCTATTAACTTTTTTCCCCCCTCTCTTTTGGAATGAATGGCCTTCTTTGCTGATTTACAGTTTTATCTCATTTCATTGTGTTTAATTAAAAGCACACTTTCTCTTGCGGTCATGAGTTTCCTTTCTTTTGACTGGAGTCATTTGAACAATTCTAACAGAAAGATGATCTATATTCATTCTTCATCTTTCCTATTAAATTTGTTTAACACCTAATTTGACATCAACAATCTGGCTACATCTGAACCAATATCCAGACACAAAAGCAATTTGGCTGAGGCAGGTTAGTTGCTGAGAAATGCTTCAGTGTGCGCGTATAGATTTTTTTCCCTTTACCATTTTATACAGATAATCTTAATCAGAAAATACTGCAACTCCTTCCTCCTTTTGTCTGTCTTTTATTCTCCAAAAGTAAGTGGAAATTACATTTCCAAGAAAGGAAATGAAATAATTGCAGGCCCAAGGTCTGCAAAATGTGTGTTGAATTGACAGTGAAAAGGATCCGTGTGTTGACAGACACAGTTGTTAGATGCCATAAAGGCCTAAGTGAAGCTCAATTTATTTCTCATCTTGCTTGTTCAATGACTGCTTAAGAGACACATTTCAATTTAATTTAGCTACTTAAAGCACTAATACAAATACTCTGTGCTGCTGTATTAACTTTTAAACTTTGTAACCCAATGCTTGATTATTCAGTTCTTGACATTCTTTAGCTGAAATAACTAATGCCATGTATTTTCATATTGACAGTCATTTAGCAAAGCAGAGTACCTTTCTGAAAAATCTGTTTCTTAAGTATAATTAGACTATCCAAATGAATCCCAGTATTTTGTGTATGTACCTGGTAATTATTCACTTCCCAGACAGGCACACACAGAATTCTCGTTCATTTTGTTCATTTATGTTTAATCCTAGTTTTTTACTGAGTAAAAGAAGTTAACGTAGTTACATCTAAGCTTTAAAAGTAAAACCTCATGTGATTTATCAGGATTCCTTGAAAACTGGTCTAGCTGCCAGGAATGAGAAGGGTTATTTTGGAGGCTGTTTTCTGGCTGGCTCTGACTGAGAAATTTGCTCTGTTATACTGGCCAGAAGGTAGAGGCAACCACATTGTGTTATCTCATAGACCTAGATTGTCAGAGCACTTGGAAATCAGATCAGCAATCAAAAAGCAAAATGTTATCTTTGTTGTTTTAAAACTGTCTCTATGATAATAATTGTATCTTTGTGTTGATCTGTGGCTGCACCACCACGATATTTCAGCCTAGTGACATTTTTGGCTCTTGACGGGGAATCAAGGTCAAGGGAAGATTACAGTCACAGTACCCTCTAGTACGTATGTTCATTCTCTCTCTTCCTCTCTCTCACACACACACAAATGCATACGTACACACATGCACACCCCCGTCCCTACCACCCTGCCCCACCGCCCCCCTGCCTCCCTTCCTACTTTGGCCTTTCTGACCAGGTATCATTCCACTCTACCTTTTTACTTTTGCTATCCCCTCTGCCACATGTGTCCTTGCCCAGTGGTCACCTGACTTTTCTCCGTCATTTCTTTTCTCTCAGATGTCATCTTTTCCATAAGGCCTACACTGACCACCCAATTTAAAAGTGTAATTCTTCTTCCTCTAAACTGATTCTCCTCACCCTCCTCCATTCTTTCCCTGCTAGAATGTGAGCTCCACCAGGAGGAGTAGGAGTTTTGTTTTTGTTTTTGTTTTTGTCTGCCCGCTGGTGTATCTCAAACATCTAGGAAAATCCTGGAAATTTTGTAAATATTTGAATAAATGAACGATGAGTACATTTTTAGTAGCACTGAAGCAGCAGAATGTCAACTAGAATACTCAGCCAGCATTTCCCCTGTTACTCAAAAGTCTCACACATTCGCAAGTTAAATATTGGAGGTTTTTGTGTGTTCTGTGGTTGGCTTCTTTATTTTAATATCTTTTTTTTTTTTTTTAATTCTTAGGGGTCATTTCCAGTCAGTTCAGTTTTATGTAACTTCTGCATCTTTGTACCTACACAAGATAAAAGTATCAGAGACAATAGCATACCCAATTTTAAAGGAAAGATTCAGCTGTGCTCACTTGTATGGCCTCAGGTGGACAAGAAAGATTGGAAACCTAAGAAAGGTTTAAAAAGAGTAGAAACAAAGGGTTTTATGTGTAACATCTTCACTTAGTTAGAAAATTATTAACACCAAGCTATTCCTGGAAAGGTTTTGCTTTTAATAAATTCCTAAAATCAGCATATGTATATATTCTAAGTAACTGAGTAACTCCAGTCTGGTAAATTATAGAGCCAGAGATATATGGATTTATTTCCTAGGGACTCAGGAGATAGCAAGGGATCTCTTTAATACTTAATTGTAAGGATTAATTAAAATTAACATTCTTGTCATCAGCCTAAGTAAACCAAGCGTTTTATTTTTTAAGAAAAAAAAAGGAGAAAAAGGAAAGAAAAGATAATCAAGACTTGGGGAAGCCTAATTATTTCTATTTTAATAATAGCTTTAGAAATATTTGTGTCCTGTTAATTATTTCTAATAAGTATATATTATCTAGTAATAATATCTTAAATCTGATGGTGAATTTGAATTTCATTAATTCTGATCAGTTATAATTCCAACAGGAATGATAATAGTAGTCTTCCTTTATGCTATGAGGGGTGAAGTGTTGGCCAAGATAGATAAGGAAATAAATAAATAAAGCAAACATACATACATAACATAATATAACCAACCATTCAACAAACCTGATTTTGCTTTCATGCTCTTTCCTATTGATTGAGAGTAAAAATCTGACCATGTTAAAATATAGTAAGACTCATTGATCTAAGCTAATCCATGGGTGGGATGGTCAATGTCAAATAGAGAAACTTCCAAATAACAGATTTTTTTTTTTAGATAGCTATTTTATGACTTTCAGAAAGCTATAATACCTGGAAACAGGCTGAGTGTTGCTTGCATGGGGTCAGAAAGACAAGGATGATTCGTGTTTTCATCTGTAACAGCCTGTAGACTGGGGAGCAGTGTAGCAGGGAAACAGTATAATCAGCTTTCAAAGCCCGTGCCTTTCCGTGTGCGCACGAGGCGGCGGCAAGCAGCATGAGGTTGTGGCTGGAACTGGACCTTTCTCTACACCAGATGAACTAGAGTCCTGATCTTGGATTTGCCATTTGTGGCCATTATGACGTTAGGCAAGTGATTGAGCCCAGGATTCTGTTTCCTTATGTGTTAAATGAGGGTGATAACACCTATCTCGTAGAGTTCTCATGTGAGTTATGTAATATATAAAAAGTGCTTCAGTAAATTCCTTTGCCATCTTACATTAAAATGGAATGCTAGGCCATTGCTGCGTCATCCAGGACCAGAGCTGAGTTCAAAGCTTAGACACCAGGCACCTGTGTTACTGGTGGGGCCAAGTTTCCTTGGGAAGGTCATGCAACTTCTCTGTTATGTTTTCTTTTTGTTGTGATTTTTCTTACCTGAAATTGAGGCAAGTAGGTTAAGTACTCTCCAAAGCGCCCCCCCCTCCCCCCGAGCTCTGGAATTGACTCAGTAATTCCTCATAAATGTGGTTGCTTAGTAAAGATGTTCACAGTTAAGATAAGCAACAACAGGCAAGCACATATTTTCTGCTTGCAACATGTCTCTCAATGCAGATTGACCAACACACACTAACCCAAGAATGTAAAATAATTTTAAAACTACATTACCTGAATTTATAAATCAAAATGATTGTTATCCTTCAGAAAAGTACTCCTGGGGGTCAGGATACTCACTCTAGCCCTGTCCCTGTTGTTCCAAATGCTTTCAGGCCTGCCTAGATTAGAGATATGTGATCATACTAGAGACAAATTGAACAGCTGACCCTAGAGGGGAGTTAGTATTAGTGTTTGTTTCTAAGGATTTTATTTATGTTAGATAGAGAGAGAGCCCATGCATGCGCTTGCGCACATACAAGCAGGGAGAGGGGCAGAACAGGAGGGAGAGGAAGAAGCAGATTCCCTGCTGAGTAGTGAGCCCCATGCAGAGCTCCTGAGATCATGACCTGAGCTGAAGTCAGACGCTTAACCTACTGAGCTACCCAGGAGCACCCCGTGTCCCACTATTTATTTTGGTGAAGAATGATATGGCTCATTTTAATCTCCACTGTACGTTCAATATATATTTCCAAATGACTTTGGCTTTTAAAAGGGAATTCCATTTTTAGAAATAACCATCAGTTTGTCACGATTGCAGATACATATTTTTTTAATGTGACACAGTATGCCTAGACATGGGTGAAGTTGTCTTCTGTCCTAAACCTGTGTGAAGTCCCTGAAACATGTTAGCTCTGTTATTAATAGAATGTAGGAGTCTGGTGTTCTTGATCGATAAAGGTTGAAGGAAACCGGGAAAACATTTTGAGGGGGAAAAGCCTACAACATTCCATTGTATGTGCTTTTTCACTTTTTTTTTTAAGTTAATATTCTTTGTTATTCTTCATAACATAGGTGTTATTATGTATTCATGTTATAATAATCTGTCCAAGAGAAGTACTTTAATTTCTCCAGGCAGGATATATATGTTGATTATAGATGAGGTGATAGATAGGTAATGGCACCAGTTTCCACTTTGGAGGTTCTGGACTTTGGAATTCACTTCCATGATGTTTTGCTATTGTTACTGTATTTTGCTAACATTTATTAAGGCCTGTATGTTCATGTGTAATTTTAATTCTTCTAAGTGTACAGATTGGGCACATCTCCATTTTACAGATGTGAAAACTGAGGCTCAGTGAGGCAAACCCTTGGCCCCAAATTCTGTTCTTCATTGAGAATTGGGTCAGATTTTATTTGCACCTGTTTCATTCTACCTCCAGAGCCCATGCTTCTAAACTGTAGCATACTGAATTGAGCGTATGAAGAGCTTGAGGAATGGAGGGAAGAAAGCGATCAAGAGATTGTCTTCTATTTGAAGCAGTGATGCTGCATTTAAATCCCTCCATTCCGCCCCCCCCCCCCCACACACACACACATCCTGCTCCTCTGCCCCTGTGCACTCACCAGTTTGCCTGAGGCTAACTTCACCAATTACAGTATCTCTTGCCAAGGGAAGAAAGTGTTAGCCAGTAAAACAGTTCTGAAAAGAGGAGCCAATCTGAATTAGCACAAAGACTTAAAGAGTAGTCAAAAAAGAAATCATTTTAATGTTTTTTATGTCAAATGTCCAGTAAAAGGCCGGTTTCATAAATTTCGCAAATTTATCCTATCACAAAACCAGCCTAAGTGACTTTAGAATCTGTGGCATAAATTTCATTTACACATTTTTTATTTTTTGACATTTTCAAGCATTTTGAAGAATAATTTATTTCAGGACACCTGGGTGGCTCAGTCAGTTAAGTGTCTGCCTTCAGCTCAGGCCATGATCCCAGGGTTTTGGGATGGAGCCCGGCATGGGAGCCCGGCATGGAGCTCCCTGCTCGGTGGGGAGTCTGCATTTCTCTCTAACTCTCCCCCTGCTCATGCTCTCTCACTCTCCTTCTCAAATAAACAAAATCTTTCTTTAAAAAAAAGAATAATTCATTCCCCAGAAATCAGAAATCTTGAAAATATCTGACTAATCATTGAGTAAAAAGGTGCTTTACTAAATAGTAACATAATGTGGTAACATAAAGGTGAATCACTGTGAATCCAGTGAATCCAGAACATACATTCTATAGCCTTTTTGAGAATTCTCCGTCTTTGGTCAGTTCCCTCTTAGCTCCTTTGAGTTTGTGCTATGTGTCCATCGGTCGTCATATTTTCAGGACCTCTCTGTTATAAAGACAGGCAGGACAAGTGGGGCTTCAGTATGGAGAAAGAGGTGAGCAGATCTTAGAAGAGTCAGGCATCACAGTCAGGCAGAGCCCAAGGTGAGATCTTGTGCTCATGCTGTCTCGCTTCTCTTTCTCTGAAGAGTATCATGTACAGGTGGCCCTATTCATCCGTATTGAGCTTTTATTCATCCATGTGTACTTTTCCTATTAATCACTTTCAGGAGGTTGACTCTCCTAAGTCAATCAGACAATGCTGTCAGCCTCAAAGAGGCTTCGTTTCATCTAGTTACTTCTACAACACCTTGCTTCAAGGGGGAGAACCCATGTGAAAGTAGACTCCAGTTCCATTGCCATTGGTGTACTTCGCAGTGATTTCATAGCTGGGTCTTCATCCCTTGGCCCTCATTCTCAGAGGTACTGTTAAAGCCACAGTTGCCAGAGACTCTTCCAGTTAACGCTCCTCTCACTCGTTATGCTTCTTTTCAACCTCAGATCTCCCCACAACTCTAAGCTTTATCAGACTCTTCTACTTTTTAGCCATGAGACAGACAGCTAGCTTGCCTTTTTTTTTGTTTGGGAGGTCAAAACAGGCCACACTGTGCCCTACAAGAATTAAAAAAAAAAAAAAAAAAGCCCATGTAGCAATAACCAGAATTCAATTTCAATAGAAAAAATGTCCATTTCCAATGAAACCATTTTGATTATAATTTGCATTTAATTTCTAGATCTGTGGTTTCTCTAAATACACATGTCTTTTGTCCCCACATAGATTTATTTTTATAAAAGTTCATCGTGTTTGAGCCATTAACTGAATAGCAGAGGGTAGTTGATAAAAGATAAATTTTAGATGTCTCTTGGTTAGTGTGATCAGTCAACCATTTCTATGAAAGAAAAAACCTAATTGCCTTTCAGGTTTTGAATTAAAAGTAAGATTGATTTTATCATCATTTGACCTCTAACTGGTCTCTCAGTTTTATGTCATTATTTCCAGTACAAAATTCATGTAGAAAAATGAAATTGAAAAGTACTGCCTTTTTTTTGGATTGGAGCCGGAGAATTGGAGCTTTTGAAATACATTACCAAATAGAAATTGAAATTCTTAACTTACTTTTAGAGAAACTTGGCATAAAATTCTTCTCTCAAACGTTGATCTCAGCTGGACATCAATTTGGTTGGTCACATACTTACTCCTTGAGAGAGGTTTGGGTCAACATTTTGTTCAAATGGAAAATAGAGTTCTTTCAGTCCCTGTGGTGGAAAGGGTAGATTTTCTTCCCGTTCTTTCGTCCCACACCATTGCCTCCTACCCTCCTCTCCTCTCCTCTCCTCTCCTCTCCTCTTCTCTCTCCCTGTGTGTGTGTACGTGTGTGTGTACGTGCGTACGTGTGTGCATGCATGGCGTGGAGGGGAGCGTGGAGGGGAGCGTGGAGGGCCCCTTCCCTGTACTTAGTCAACATTTGTTTCTGAGAAGAGACTACTAGCCAGCAGAATGAACCGCATGGAAGTTACTGCTTAATCTGATGCTCTTACACAATTAAAGGATTTGCTGTGCCCTCAACTGTAATCTTAGTTCTGTCGGATTGTGTAGTGACACTGCAGGAAGCGGCTCTGCTCGGCAAAGCACCGCGACAAAGGACCTCCTTGTGTGCCTGTACATGGATAATTAAGTCTTAACAACAAAATTAGCAGAACAACTGGATGTTCTGGAAGTTGAGATCCCCTCACTTCTTTTCTTCCTCCTCCCACCCCGCCCCAGGAGTTCTCCATGTACCAACCAGAGGTCCCCCATCAGTATTGTCTTACAAGTGTTCTGAGTCACCAGGACAGTCAACAACTTCTCCCAGGTTAATTGTTGAGGCTGTATGACATCTAGTGTTAAAATTCTGTTGAGTAGACCTCAGAACGACTGTTAAAATGCTACTGAGTCACTCTCAGTTCTCTCAAAGATTTAATTGCCTCCTAACATTTGCCTCCAGTTGCGAACACCTATGATTTTAAGAGACTTAGCATAAAATGCATCATTTCTGCAGGGAGAACCAAATTGCCTTCGGTACTTCACAATTTTTTTTTTTTTAAAGCATCTTTCAATAGTTTCTATGGTGTTGGTATTGCTTTTTATTTGTGGTTGGTGGTGCCGAGGGGCTGTTTTTAATTTATTCAAACAGAAGTAGCCGGCGAAAACCTAAATGCAATTTCAGATCTAAGAATAAATTGACTTAACTTCTGGAACCCAATGAACACATTTCATTTGAAATATACTTTGTCCTATACCCGTATGAAAAGTGACAACATGGAATTCTTCGTGACTTCCCATCTGAAAAGAGAGTTTAAAATACATAATGAAATAAATTTAAGGAAAAGTATCTTAAAAAATATAAATATTGTTCTCAAAACCTAAAACTGCACACATTTTATGCATGGAGCTTTTTTGAGGAGCCAGTGGTACAGACGTAGTAAATATTGTAGAAGACTATGTCTCTTAAAATACTTCTTTTAAATAACATTCACTTTTAATAGCTGGGATCTGAAGTGGATTTCTCACGGTGACTTAAAGTTGTGGAAAATTACAAAAAGCTTAAAAAGTAGCCCCAGAAAAGTATCACACACATTTCAGAATCTTTGCCTGAGCTGAAATCAGTCTTTCAAGGGTGTTGATTTTGCTGGTGAGCACAGCCCCGGGTTCCTGAGCCTCCCTGGGCCCCAGGGTATTTCGGGACCCATGAATGTCCATGGTCCAGTCCAACGCACATTAGGATCCAAGGAAGTGGGATGAGTTTGGGGGGGCACACCCACAGTCTGGGATGGAACCAGTGCCCCGACATCCCCGTGCTCCCCTTATTCCACTAAAGAAAGTACAGCTCCGTGTGGACACAGACGTCTGTGCCCAGCCATTGTTACTTCTGTTAAGAAGGAATTCTTGTTAATCTTCAGGGCAGATCAGCATCTGATGGCTGATGTCAGATTTTCAAACCACAGTGCAATCCTGTTGTTGAATGATTTTTTTTTGCCCCATACTTTAAAATTGTATCTGTTTTTTTTTTTTTTTTTTTCATCAGATAGAAGCTGACCCAAATTGAGAAACTGTTCTTTGAGCTAACACGGAGTTTTGAAAAGTGCACAAAGCCCAGAGAATTTAGCTTTGCCCTACTCTCATTATATTTGAAAGTATAAAAATCGGTGATCACACAGACAGCTTCACCTGATATCTGAAACTATTCCGGGCGGTTTGGGACAAGTGTATTCAAATCTCCTGAAAAAGAGGGTGTCTGAGAAAAACAATAAACACCACCTCTGCTGTAAAGCCGCTCCTGTTCACTGCCCGAGCAACTGTATAAAGGGCCTCGAAAACAAAGTAAGACTTCTTATTTTTACACAAGGGGAAAATATAAAACTGACTTCCTCTTTGGAGTTTTCCCAGGAAACTACTTTATGAAGACAAATTTAAATCTTTCCGTTTTCTGTCCTTGGAGGGTGGTAAATATGATTGCAGCTTTATTCATTTTTATTGTAAATGAAACAGAGTTCAGACCGTCCGGCTGTGCGTCATTTGTTGGATGGCTGCCACCGACTAATGCAGACGTCCCACTGGGAGACCAGAGAAGAACTATACTTTGATTCACCAGATTGTGTTAAATAGTCCAGCTGTTGCGATTTGAAAGATAGTTACCTCAGAAGTGAAGTAGAAATGAACTTGGCATTTATGCCTCAAACCATTTTTATACTGTTTGGCAATCAGCTTTTCAGAGGTAGCATTTTATAAAATAACTCTCACCGCTTAAAAGTTTCATTCACTGTAATGTTCAAAATGTCCCACCTTTATATTATCAGTAAAATTAAGCTTGAGTGATATGCAGAATTTGCATGAAATAAGCATTTCCCCCTTCATTTCATGAGCTTTGATTGTATTCAATTGAGCTCAGAACCACGTCTATTAGGGCTCTTTTGGGCATTAGTTAATTTGAATTGCAGCCGAAATGTTAGCTAGAATGTTGTTGAATATAATTGGAATGTGGAAAGTTGATTTTGAAAGGAGTTTCATTGAATGCAAACAATGATGTGCTTTTTAAAAATTAGAATGCTGCTCTTTCGTCTCTTGTAACACAGTCTGAGAAATCGCGGAGTCCCTTTATGAAAGTTCAGCTTTGGCAGTGCTGTTTACAATTGTTCGGGTTCCTCCGGTACCACTGTGCTTTGGAGTCAGGTCCTTCCTCCGACCAGCAAGTGGCCCCCCATGCCCAAGCCCCACACTCTGGCTCTCTGGCAGTTGGGGAAGAGTAGCTGCTTTCTAAAAGGGCGCCCCAGTTGCACTTGGACATCTGGCTTCGTAAAGTGGCACAGATTGCTACATTGTCTCTTAGCTTTTATTTGGCTTTTCGGTTTTTTTGTCTTGAAACAGCTCTTGAGCAAACCGTCTAAAGTGATCCATGAAAATATTTGGAATGGATCATAAATGACTACCAGTATGTTGTGATAGGGAAAAAATATATATATATACCAGACAGGAAATCCAGATTCTAAGATTTTTAGTCCTGTGTCTGGCACTCACAAGTCGTGTGCCCTTGGGCAGATCATTTGACTCCCTGTTCTTCAGTGTCTTCACCTGACAAATGGAAAGGTTGAGCTAGTTCAAGTCGGTAATGCCTTTCAACCTGAATGTCACATGATTTTAGCCTTTATAGCACCTATAAAATTGAAGTTTTACTTGGAGATTTTGTAGCATACAGGAGAGGAACTGCCATGTTTTTCTTGAGTACTAAATATTAATTCCTTATTTGTGGTCACTGCCCTTAGATGAAGAATTAAAGCAGAAAAATTGAACAAAATGGTAGTATACTGCAATTCCTACTGGACTGTTAACATTTCAGCACCTGCGACTTTACCTTGGGGAAGGCGGGGCTCTAACCTGGAACCTGCCACTGTGGCTGCCTGGAGCAAGAGCCTGGGTTCTTGGCACCATCACTGATGGCACTCTCTGGCTCTTCCCATGAGATGGGGATGGAGTGAGAATGAGCAGAGGAAGGGCCCTCGTTCCAGAAGGAGTTCTGGGTAGCTCCCCGTGGGAACCAGGAATAGGTCTAATGTGTCAAATCCAGAGGAGCTACCAGTCACAAAGAGAAGAACAGCAAGCGATAGCTTGAAGGGACAGACTCTAAAAGATGCACCTGAAAACGGAGTTAGAAAGAAAGAAACCAGTAAACATGCCAAAAATAACCTGTGGCATCGTTATCCTATTCCTAGAAGACCCCTTGAATAAGCAGCAGGGCACCATGAAAGAAGGCAGGAAAAGGGAGTTGGCTCCTAATTCTTCTAGCTCTGCCGCTGACGGGCTACATATGATTTAGGCCAGATTCTCCCCTCCAAAGGGAGCAGTTGGATTCGATGATTGCCATAACCCCTTTTAGCTTTAACCCATTGGGATTCCAAGTCAGTGGTCATTATCCTGGAGAAATCAGTTACTCTGACTCTCAACACAGAGATTCAGAGAAACTGCCCACTGTGCGAAGTTCAGCAATAATCAACAAAAGAGTTCTCAAACTGTAGCCTACAGGTGATTTAATGATAGATTAAGCTGCAGTTGAGAAGCTTACTTCAGGCGAGAAGAGCAATTCTTTGGACTGAGATAATTCCAGGCCAGTTTCATCCTGACCACACAAGGCTTCTGAGTTTTCAGTTCAGTCAGCATCCAGTTCTTTTTTTTTTTTTTTTTTTTTTTTTTTTTTTTTGTACCTGTGCCCTGAGAGCACTTCCTGGAAGTTTTCACCTCCAGTTGATGCAGAAAGCTTTTTAAGGATGTGTTCATCACTCCTTGACTTGCAGACATACCACCGGGGTAGTTCTGCAGAAGTGATGAAGGTCAGTGTGAGTTGATGGAAGTTGCTCCCCTGGAATGAGGTGAGGCTTCCTTTGCATGCTTAGAGCAGAGGTGGGCTCTGAACCAAGACGGCAGAGCCAGACGGGTGACCGGCCTGCAGACTACTGTGGCTTTGACTGGAATGGCCTAGCTAGGCAGGCGCTTCATTTCCTGGAATTCCCTTGCCCCTTTGTTTCCAGGTTAGGTTTGACCACAAGAAAACTTTGCATGAGATTTTGGATGAAGAGGTAACAGTAGTTATTTCTCTTTTGTTTTGTCTTGAAGGCTCCAAAGGTCCATCTAGGGCAGGTGCTGCTACAGTTCATATGAGGTGTCACCTAGCTGGCATGTGATAGCAGCTGGCCCACAGTTTTTCCAGCTCCACACCCCGCCTCCCCAGCTCCTCCTTCAGCTTTTCCAAATTTTAGACCAAGTATGTGTGTAGTTCGTGTAGAAGGCTCTGGTGTATCCTGCAGGTTGTCTGCATCGTGGGGATTGGAGACTGTAAAGGACAGATGCACCTCTGGTTTGTCTTCAGTCTCTGGCCACTCTTCGCCCATCATCCAGTTCCTTGCCAGAACTGCAGGCTTCAGGCCCAGCATCAGACACAGAGGCGACAGGCTTTTCTAGACTTTCTGCAGGTACTGCTGGGGAAAGCACATCCCCTCTTGATTCCCAGAGCGTAGCCACAGCCAGCTTGAGAAGTGGATCTTTGGCCAAGGTTGACAGGAAAGTGTCATGGTGTTTTCTAACGACAGGGGCATTGGTGAGTCAAGGCAAAAACGAAAGAATCTGTCCTCCCTGCAGCATGGCCTCCTTCTCAGGTTCCTGGTCGTCCCAGTGGTTTCACACTGCCACAGAAGACAGCTGTGTGTGTGTGACCTGGTCATCATCGACAAGTGACCGTATAACCGGATAGCCAGAGGGAGTAAGGTTTCCATGCATTTGACAGATTTCATAGTGCTGCTCAGAAAGTGATAAGACCCTGGTTGTGGGGTTTGAGCTCTTTGTACCTGTCGCTGGATCGTGCAGGCTGCCTTTTCTCAGTAGTTGAGTGTTTGTTCTGCTGTTTTTTTGTTGTATAAGAGAGATCTCCAGACCTATTCACACCAAAGCCTGGGTTTCTGAGCCTTTCTCACTTTATTAGTATTCACTCATTTACGCCACAAGTGGATCCGTGCTAGGTACGGGGTAGAAGTGTGAACAAAGCTAAACAGTCCCTGTTTCGTGGATGCTTACGTTCTATTTGAAGAGACAGGCGTTAAACAGCTAATTACACGGTATTTCATTATGACTGTGGGGAGTCCAACCAGGGAGAAGTAGCAGGTGGTAAGGGAGTGTCTAGCTGGCGGTTCCGGCCTGCTCCAGGGGTCAGGGAACAGTAGCATCAAGTCCTACAAAGGGCGGGTCGAGCAGTGGGCTTGCCAGTGTATGTCCTGATGTCCAGAGGTGGGATTGGTGGTGGTGGTGGTGGTGGTGGTGGGGTTGGTTCATGCTTTACATCTTAGCATTTGCCAGGAAGACCAAATACGTCTGAAGAGCCCCTGTCCTGCCTATCACACACCCTTCAGCCTTCAGGCCCCGGGTCAGCAGCCCCGAGCCTTCAGATGGTGGCCTCTGACCGTGACTTCTGAGAGGAGTAGGTGCCTGAACAGCCTAACTTCCTGACACATGACAAGGGAAGGCGTGGACATCTCTGTTTTTACAAGGAAACTGTCACGTAGCTTGAGAAGCAGTAGCCTCTTGCATCAGAATAGAAGGGAAGAGAGGAAGTGGCTGTGGAAAAAAGAAAGTTGCTCTCTGGAATTCCTTAAGAACTTTCTCAAGAGACGTGATTCTCCTTTTTAGAAAAAGTTTATGGTCACTTAGCATTTTAGCTTACTCTCTGGATCCTTCCATCTGCTGTTGTTCCTCGCTCACCCCTCCCTGGGCCTGACCAGATTTCTTCCTGTCAGTAATGGCAGAGGCGGGCGCGGCTCCCAGCTGTCCCTGGTGACGGGGTGGCCTCCTTCCCTCAGCAGCAGTCTCCTCAGAGCTAGTCTGCAGCCAGATGTCCCCAGGGACATGAGGGGCTGGGGGTGGTGGGGGGGTGTAATGGTTCCTTCCAGCTAAGTGAAGGTGGGACAGGAGTCTGGGCGGCAGGCAGTGGGGAGGCCCGCACACGGCACCCAGGAGCTTTGCACTTCTTGAGAAGAGTGTGTAATTAAGCAGGTAGGTGCATTTGGCTTTTTAACACTTCCCTAGTTAATTGCTCTGACTTTTTCCGCCTTCTTTCTTCTGGCCTCATGCTCCTAATGTCATCTAATAGCTCCTTTTTCTTTTAATGGCTGGCACCTCAAAGACCACTTTGTGCATGTTAATTAGACTTAGAGCATTTGGGTTTTTTTTTTTTTTTTTTTTTTGGTTGGTCTGAATCCAGGAATATGAAAGCCAAATATTTTTCTCTCTCTGCTTTTTATTGTGTTGTGTAACTGTCCTTCCTCCAGGCCTCTCAGTAACGCTGGGTGCGAGAGCCAGTACTGTGGCAGTGAGCAGCAAGCTGGACCCGTTATAGTTTTAGATCCTGTTTCCACACACGAACCCCAAACCAAAGACCAGGTCACTGAGAAAGATTCAACTCAACGCAAGGATGACGGAGGCGAAACTAAACCAGAAGACAAAGAAGACAGCACCGACAAAATGAAAGACACAGACAGCTCCCACTGCTGATCCGTAACCCGGAAGGCTGACGTGTGTACAAGGTCTCTCCCACGCGTACACGATCAATTCCGGTGCATTGGCAAGGGCCGTAAGACATTCTGTTCTTGTCACCGTGGGCCGGATACAGGTTCTTTTTCTGGTGTCACCTTTGTAAGTAATTTACCTATAAACATAAGTAAGTTCAGCAAAATGCACATCCCATGTAGGTTTTATTTTTCTTTCTAGAGATAAGATGTTTTCTCGAATTACTGTACTAAGTGCAGCTTCTTTGAGAAGGTTACAGAAAATTCAGGTGTCTATCTTTTTAGGTAACGTGCACACCACTAATCAAATAGAATGCTGGAAGGCTGCAGCATGGTGGATGAATGGATAGACAAAACTGACCGATGTAAGGCGATTTAAAAAGCCCCCAGAGAAGCTTCCGTTTTAGGTCTGATCTTCTTTTGAGAGAGAAACTGCGGTAGCATAGAAATTGTTAGGCACTGTGGTGTGCAGATTACTTTCTAGGATGTACTGAGCTAAGCTTCAAATTCAGGAGCTGCAGGCATCAGACCAGTACTCCCATAGTCCCTGCTAATTGCACACATTGTCAGCTACGGGATGGGAAATATGCACTATTGACTACGTCCAAAGCCTCCCAAGGACTCCAGTGGGAATGCTCCAGTGGCCTGAATGCAGAGGAGCATCCCAACTTTGGAATTCATAGAGTATTATCTTAGTAAACCATGTGCTCTGTGCTAGGAGTTAATTGTGTTTCCTCATGTACTAAGTGGCACCAGTACCATGGTTTATCACAATTCTTCTGTACAGTGAAGAGAAGTGACAAGCACACAATTTTCTTGCTTCACTGCTGTTCTACATTACACAGGTTTGTTGTGTTTGTTTTGTTTTGTTTTTTAAAGAAATTAAGTGGTAGCTAGTCTCTAAAAATACAATGTTTCAGCCTACCACAGTGAACAAATAGAAATGTAATCAGGGATTTTTAAAAAAGAAAAAAAAAACTTATACAGCTTTTCCAAGTTGATTGTTTCAAAATTGGTGTTTATTTAAAATAAGTGGTAATGTACTTGAATGCATTTTTTATGACAATGATTCAGTAATGGTAATTTTACTATTAAAGAAAGTGAAAGGTTTAGTTTTGTTAGCGTGGCTCAGCATGTAGCTGTCCGGTGTTTCTCACCTAAGGGCAAAAGAAAATGATAGTAATAATGGCGGTAGTTGTGTTTTATTTTTGCACGTGTGCTAAGCATAGGCTTGAAGAGGCGGGTAGGCAGGTAAATCAATGTACTTCCTAAATTTGGAGATAATTCTCCTTCTGTAGGTTTGTTATGCTTGACTGTGTCCATGTTCTTCCAGTGATGATTTTACAGTTCCTGATCAGTTTACTCACGGGGAATTAAAATGTCATGTTTTCCAACTGTAACTTCCCTCATTGAATAATACTGCTAGATGATATACTAACTGCAAACTGCATTAACCCTTAAGCCAGTTCTGTTATGCTGTGATTTGAACTCTCCTCACCACACTTATTAAAAAGCACTGACAGTTTCCCACTAAAGGTCAACTGTGGTTATTGACATTTTTGGTTTAGTTCTCTCAACTTGTCATTCTTTTTTTTTTTTTTTTTTTTTTGTCACTCTTTAATAAGAAAATCCCATTGGCATTGATCACTTTCATATTTTTTAGTAATCCGTACGGTGGTTTCTCTTGAACTTTATCCCGTGTTTCTTTGTGCTCTCCTTCCTTCCTCTGTCTGAGCCTGCTGGCACGGGTTTCACGTACACGCAGAGATATAAAGACACACAGACGCGTCACTCTGTATTTCACCACACATGTCAACAGGATGATGCACCCACAAAAACACTGTCATTGCCAGGGTAAGAAGGTAACCACTGGGGGAGATGTGTTTGCTGGGCCAGGCACCTTTAAAGTGTTCTTGTCTTCTCCAGGAGGCTTCCTTACCTCAAGGTGATCACAGAGCATTTGACAGTTAGTTTGATAGGAAGGTATTTGATCTAGGCTTTTCCTCCTCTTGTTCTGCCTTCAGTATTCACATCAGTCTGGAGGAGGTTTTGTCCCTGCTGGGGTGCGGTTGTCAACACACAGTCCAGGATGGAAAGACACGGGAAGACTAGTGCTCTTAGCTTCCGGGTATGTTCTTAGCTATTTGCCCCCCAAAACTGTAAATGACCTACATATATACTATTTTTAAGTCGAAAGGGACTGCCATCTTTATGTTTTTGTTTTCTCTAAAAACTGTATTTAGGGGATCCCTGGGTGGCTCAGCGGTTTAGAGCCCATCTTCGGCCCAGGGCATGATCCCGGAGTCACAGGATCAAGTCCCACATCAGGCTCCCTGCATGGAGCCTGCTTCTCCCTCTGCCTGTGTCTCTGCCCACCCTCTTCTCTCTTTGTGTCTATCATGAATAAATAAATAAAATCTTTAAAAAAACCTTATTCTTCTGTTTTGGAGAAGGAATTATGTCTCATCTGCTACAGAGTTGGAACTAATACTGATGCATTTTTTAAAGATTTTATTATTTTTATTTATTTATTCATGAGAGACACAGGGAGAGAGAGAGGCAGAGACACAGGCAGAGGGAGAAGCAGGCTCCATGCAGGGAGCCCGACGCAGGACTCGATCCCAGGACCCCGGGATCATGTCGTGAGCCAAAGGCAGATGCCCAACCACCGAGCCACCCAGGTGTCCCTATACTGATGCATTTTTATTGTCAGAGTGGGGCAAAAAGGGATAGACGTACTTTGTGCTCTTGCTGCGAAAGAAGATGTCTCCCTTCTTTTCTGAAAGAATAAGAACTGAATGCAAACTCCCACATCCTTTTGTACCTGGGCTGGTCTCACACTCCTCAGCCCCCAGCACTCCAGCAGCTGGTCCACCCTGTGGAAACGCTGGGTGGCAAGCGTCAGCCTGGCTGTCCCCATCCAGCCTTGTTGGCCTGAGTTGAAAGGACAGGTGTTGTGGCTCTGGCCACTCACCAGTAATTCCTCTTTCCCTACCTTCTTTGTTAACAAACAGTGTTTGCTTGGAAATGGAATGGTACAGATAGAAATGATTGTTCATTATCTTTCCAGACCATCTTTAGGTTGTCCATGAGGTCAATGCTAGTCCACATTATAGACTCCTGGATGATTTTTCTGTGTGTTTAATTACTTTCATCACAGAACAACACCAGCTTCTTTGGCATTAAGTTGGGGGGCGGGCAACCATGCGTCATCATCACTGACCTTAGAAGGATCATCAAGCTGCCTTTATATTTAACAGAGTGGATTGGTTTGTATTTTCTTCCTGGCACTGACGTTCCCTACTTCTGCTGGCATTGATTCCCATGGGATATGACTAGTCTCTTTTACCTCTTTTATAGATGGTAAGTTCTATGTAGTGTATATGACAGGTTTTTTTTATCTCTGATATATTAATATACACGTATGGAGAGAGAGAAAAAATATAAGTAGAAGCAGTATTCATCACTTTATTAGAAATTCGATGCCTCTCCATGGGTGACCCCAGTCCTTGAGGGGAGAAATGGTGGTTGGAGCGTGTGCCCTGTGCTGAAATGAGAACTCTATCTTGGTGGAGGTAATAAATTACCTCTTTGGTAAATTTAATTTAGTTATTGACTTAGTTTGTATATTTTTGCTCTGGTTCCATTCGTTTAATTATCATTTGTGTTCTAGAGCAGACCCTCAGATGATCTCCCGTATTTCATGTGTGTGGACATACATGTTCAAAGGCTACGTGAACACCCAGTCATGTTCTGCCTGCCTTTAAAGTGAATTTCCCAGAGGCTCATGGGTGGTTGGTTTAGTTGGTTAGGCATCCAACTCTTGATTTTGGCTCAGGTCATGATCTCAGGGTCATGAGATTGAGCCCCACGTTCAGCTCCGTGCTGTGCGTGGAGCCTGCTTGACATTCTGTCTGTCTGCCCTCTGTTCCTCCCCCACCCCCCTTAAAAAAAAAAAAAAAGGATTTTCCTTCCACTTTCTCATACTTCATTATGTGTTGCTTAAGCACCAGGACAGGCAGTAGCAACCACAAACTGAGACATGGTTCTCCCAACTTAGATACCAGCCAGTCCTCCTGCCCCTTGCTCTGAGAGAATGTGCCATGAGCCAATTTTAAATCATTGCTTTGAGTGAAGGCCCTGGCTTTACCATGAGGCCATTAAGTTTCTCTATGGGTACTCTTCAAAAGGAAAAGTTCTCAATGTGTTTAGTGAAAACTTAGGGAATATATCAGAAATCTAAACCTAGCCAACTCTCCCACAGGTCAGTACCTAACAATTTTTATAATTTTGGAGGAAAACAAATGATAACTTTAAACAGAGAATCTAAATTCTATAAAGCAGTAGGACATTATTATATCTGTAGGTGTGTGAATAACTTTATGTCTGGTACTTTTCTGCTATAACCCTGATACTGGCTTACAAGAGAGGCACTTCATTCAGTCAGCCTATACGACGTATCATTTTTAGTCGCCTCTGAGATGCTGTTGCATAAATAATTGAGCAGTTAATTACCTTAAGACTATTTATGCACTTACTGATGGGTTTATTCACTTATACTGATTCTTTTTCCAAAAAGGATCTTAGGACGCCCACAAGCATGTAAGTAAAATAATAAAGATGAAAATTTAGAAAGAGGAGGGAATCAGGGAAAAGAATTAAGGGTAAGGAAGTCAAAAGAAGCCTTTGGTGGTTACAAAAACTGAAGTTCTCACACTTCTTCCTGCATGAGGCTGGCTACAAAAATGCGTCTGTGCTTTCTGGCATGGATATGTCAGCCACAGAGGTCCTGGACTCTTACTAGGCCGTAGCCCCCCAAGTGGACAGGATTTCTGGTATACAGATGAAATTCCAATGGAAATGAGATGTCTGGAAGACACATCCCACAGGTATAATTTCAGGCAGAAATACTACATATCAATTTATTCAACAGTGAAATCATAAGAATAAAAAGAGTGCACTGGTTAGGGGCGTTTTATAGCAAAACCAATGTGAAGACACCCTTGGGCTCTGCGGGTCTCCTGCTGGCTGTGTAGCCCTAAGCCGGGCGTCCACGGTCCCATCCAGAAGACACTCATGCGTTGGCCGATGCCTCCATCAGTTCAGTGGGGAAGACAGGCTCCGGCAGCTCTGGCAGCTCACCAGTCACGGGGGCCACGGCCTTGGATGCCTTGGTCCCCGTTTCCACTTCGTCATTCAAGGAAAAAAATGTGTGTCCTTCATTGCAACCTATTCAACAACAACAATAAAGTTTACTGTCGGATGCAGTGGTGCTGAGTTTGATGTTATTTGTTCTGGGAGGTAAAGGAGAGACCATCTTCATAAGTGCCCAGTGCCCAGGTATGTCCCCTGGCCACTAGGAAAGGTCCCGGGACTGTTTAGAACCAGGCCTGACTTTGCTCACAAGTTACCTGTACGATACACTTGTTTTGCTCAGTCTACATGGTGCCCTTCTGGAACGTTTTTTATGCAGTGGACTTGGGGCAGAGGCTTAGCAGAGAAGGAGCAGAGGAAGATGATGAGCTAGAGGAGAGGCCAGTCCTCTACACAAGTACAAACCATTGCCAACTAACTGTTCCCGCGTAGACGACTGCAGAATTAGTTCCAGTCGGGTCCATGTGGGCAGTGACCGTGACAGCTCTCAGCTAATAGCTGAGCTTTTATGGGGTTTCCTTATTGTCTCAGTGAGGAGATTTGTTTTTCTGATATTTGGTCCCCTTACCATGTATTGACCACTGTCAATAGGGTGTATTGACCGCAGGCCAATGACAGAGAAATTCACATTACAGGCACACCTCAGAGATAACCACCAGTATGGTTCAAGACCACTGCGATAAAGCGAGTCACATGAATTTCTTTTGGTTTCTTAATGCATATAATAGTTCACACTATGCTGTAGTCAGTGAAGTATGCAATAGCATTAGGTCTAAAAAAACCCAATGTACGTACCTTAAATAAAGACACTTTATTGCTAAAAAATGCTAACCATTATCTGAGCTCTCAGCAAATCAATCACTGATCACAGATTATCATAACAAATAGAAGGATAATGAAAAAGTCTGAAATTTTGTGAGAATGACTAAAACACGACACAGAGACGAAGTGAGCAAACGCTGTTGGAAAAATGGCACCCAGAGACCTGCTTGACACAGGGTTGCCACAAACCTCCATCCTGTAAAAAACGCAGTATCTGAGAAGTGCAGTAAAGCAAAGTGCAATCATGAGGCGAGTCCAGGATGACCAGAGTTTGGGCCTGGCCCTGAAGCAAGGCCGGGGCCTCTAGTCACTATCCTTTCTGATGCCCAGGAGCAGCTGTTTCTCCTGTGCTGGAGTCTGGCTGGAAATGTGATGGGCCATTTAGGAACTTAAGGCTTCCACATGTCAAGATGACATTAAAAAAAAAAAAAAAAGAAAAGAACAGGGCAGCCTGGGTGGCTCAGCAGTTTAGCGCCTGCCTTCAGCCCAGGGCCTGATCCTGGAGTCCCGGGATCGAGTCCCACGTCACGCTCCCTGCATGGAGCCTGCTTCTCCCTCTGCCTGTGTCTCTGCCTCTCTGTGTGTGTGTCTCTCTCATGAATAAATAAATAAAATCTTAAAAAAAAACAGGTAATACATAGGTACAATATGATTTTACCTATTTGAAAAAACAAGTCCTGTGTCACACACTAAACAACTAACTTTTGATTGCCCTTACATAACACAGAAAGAGCCTCTCAATTAAATTTTTAGGGTGTGTTTCAGGGTCATTACGTACGTTAAACATGACAAATTCCTAATTACGATTTCTATTGGCTTCTTTCTTCAATGCGTAGTATATTGAGGCCCAATACAGGACTACGTCCTTGCTGTCATATGCAATAACTGGTGTGCCCTACAGTACATTCTGTAATACAATTATCACTTAATAGATTTCATTTATAGCATCCAAGAAAATTTCATATTTTGTCAATACTCCCTAAATAACACATACTTTTTTCCCAGCGTATCAGTGGATTTATTCTATCCTAACATGCAAAATATTTTTAGAATTCCAAAGACAATAACTCGGTGTCTTTAAATATCACTGTGTGCTGTGCACCTGCTTTTGGCCATCACAGTAGCATGAAGCGTAAAAATGCCTATTTGGGGTGTTTCTCTCCATTTAGCCAGTACACAAGGTGCCTTCTATGCGTGCAGATTTGCAGAGGCTTAACTTCATAAATGACTGGTTTGTTTCTCTTGAGACCACATCCTTTCCAGCGTATGACATTAAACTTAACATGCTGTCTCTGCTTGTCTTAAGTAGAAGGAGTTTGTAAGGATCATCAGGAAAACATCTGCCTTTAACTTCACGGGTTGTGCAGAGAGACCTCAACTATAATTTGGACCATAACAAAAGGTAGGCTTGGAGATTCCAATCAATTAATTCTATTGAAAAGCACCACGCAGCTTATTCATCAAGAAGCAGGGCGAGAGAGTTTTCAACATTCAGGTAAATAGATAATCCATTAAGAAAACAATGCACATTGTAGCAAATGCCACCCTAGTTTTGTCAGCACTTAGTTATAGTCTTTGGATCCCCCTGCCCTCCTGCCGAGGGCCTCCCATTCCCCTTCTTCCAATCTTTGTTTCCTTATTCATGGCTAAGTGAAAACAAAGCAAGAAAGCAGCACGTACCCAGTGTTCCATTCTGGACAAGCTCTTCCTCTATAGTAAAAAGGCGGTTGTACTTAGTCACCCGTTCGCCTCGAGAAAGACCTCCCAACTTGATAAACCGGACACCGAGTCCAATGGCCTTAGGGGGTGGGGGTGGGGAGGACAAAACTGATTTTAAATGAGAAGTCACATATTTTGCTAAAATACTAATCGTTCTTTAGGGAGAAAGGGCACTGACCCTGTGTGCTGTTTTGGGTTTTTCTCGTACACCTTAGTATTTTATCTTTGCATAGGTAGGGTGGCCTGCTTACTGAGCGTGGCAAAAGATAAAGAGCATGACTACACATCAGATGCTTTACTAGTCATGTGAGCATGCTGATTTTATCTAAGAACATTCTGGCCTTTCCCCGCTTCATTTTAGGTGGTAAGATTGCAAGTGCTCACCCCAGCCATTTAAGTGTGCTCATCATTTTCCCAGGACTTCAATTTTTCTTCTTTCTAAAAGTTCAAAGATTAGCTCTTTGCAAAAGGTAGCTGTCTGGGAGGAAGCAAGTCTATTTCATAAAAGGTTACATGACTTTCTCCGCCAAGGACTGCTTTTCTCTGAAATACCAATTCTTGATAAAAGCAGTGTTTTGGCAATTCTGCAATTGACCAGCTTTCAGTACTTACCAAATCGACCAGGCTGTCATCAGACGACTCTCCTTCTGTACTTCCGAAGACGGTGATGTGCTGCTTACCTGGGAGCAGAGCAGTTCTTTTCAGGTTTAGATGGCATAGAAGCAATGAGCTTAAGCTCATATACATATATACATGTATATGTATGTATGTGTCTACATGTATGTGTGTGCATACATGTATTTATGTGCATATATATGAGCCTCTGGAACCAAAATTTAAAATTTGCCAGAAATTTATAACTTTCTTGTGAAGAGTCAGTGATTTGACCACCTGAGAATTCTGACCTAACCATTTGTATTTTTATTACCCTTTCCAGTAGCTCAGATGCTAAATACTACATGAATGCCCCATTTGATCAAATTTAAGATAACCGTAAATTGTAAGATAGACCTTTATGACCACGAAAGGGGGAAAGTGCTCAAATTAGATTGACATACTTCTAAGACCACAACTGTTAAAATAGGATTCCATTTTGTCCATGTTCAGTGTAGAAAAGTGTGCATCTTTGAGACAAAATACACAGTAAGGGCAAGGGTACCACCTGGGGAGTTAATATGCCCTGTTGGATTTCACAGTTCATCGTGTAAAATTTTATTCAAAGGAATCTGTTGTTCTGAATGTTAACTTATTAGAAGAGCACTGCTGATGGTACTTAATCCAAATTTGAAGATCTCAGAAGCCCTTGAGATTTGCCAGTCTGCAAAGAATGCAAGCCAAGGTTCTTCCTCTAGAGACTGTTTTAGAGGCAGAGCTATAGTAGCAATCCAAAGTGAATGACAATGCTGGCTGAGGGGTAGGCCCAGGGGGAAAGGCCAGGGCTGGGCCTCCCATCTACCACGTACAGGACAGTCCTGCCTGGTTCCTAGACTGGCCATCCACAGGACAAGGGACTATGGGCATTCTATTCCATTCTCTGACACCAGCCCAGGCCCCCCAGGCTGCCAGCCTGGCTCTGAGTCCTACTCCAGGTCTTAGACAAGCCTTCTGCCTGGTTCCCGAGACCCATTCATGTTTCAGGCGCTGTGTGTAAATGAACAAGACTCCTGTGAACTCATGCGAGTTTAGAGTCTAGTGAGGGATACCAGACATTAAATAATCGTACAAGTAATTATGGCCAATACTATAAAGAGAAAGTATAGGATGCCATGAGGAAGGTCGAGAGCAACCAGGGAGGGGCTGGGAAAGCCAGGAAAGTCATATATATCTGAAAAGATTTCCTTTTAAGGAAAGACCTGAAGAATCTGGAGTAGTTAACCTGGTAAATGGTACCGGGTAAAGCATGTTCAAAGACCTCAAGGTGGTAAAGAGTTTGAAACTTGGGAGGAATTTTTAAAACAACATTGTGGGTTGTGGGGGGGAATCACTGTCATGTGTTGTGAAGCTGATGGGGCGCTGTCCTTAGCCACACCTGTCTGGCAGCTTCACTCAAGGGGTGGCCTCCTGAACTGGCACTGTTTTTGGAATGCTGTGAAGTCAGTCGGTAAGCTAGCTGCAGGTTGTCTTCCAGCACCAAAGCTCTCTCAGATGGTTGGAAAATTTTAAAATCTTTTTTTCAAGATTAATGCCATGCTTTTTACTAACTGATAAACTGCATATTTTTGGCTCCTTGTATAACCAAGTTGAGTTTGTTATGAGTCTTACAGACCTATACTTTTACTCACTGTCAAGAAGATTGGTTACTTCCACCAAGTCAGACACCGTCGTTTGATTGGTGTGTTTTATGATCACCCCACTGGATTTGGGGGTGCTGTTGTTGCCACCCTCTAGAAGCTGAGAAATGCTTTTGGATGCAGCTCCTGCGATGATGTAACACCTGGAACCAAGAGTATTATAGATGCTCTCCCACTGTTCAGAATCCTAGATAAATAGTTAAGAATTGATCGTTATAATATATTAGGGCATGATCACAAAACAACAGGAATCTTCTAGCACCTAATCAGAGTTATGCACCTTACTGAGATCCACAAAACCGTTTCTGTTGTATCTGTGGCTGAATGATGCCTGAACCACAGCCCCACAAATTAACCAACCTCATGGAACAGAAACTTCAAGTGCTTAAATTTGAGCTTAAAGATCTGGTGAATCAAATGTTTAACACACATTAAATGCTCCACATTGATTCTCAAGTCCTTCAAAACCCAGCTGTTCCTACCCACTGTATTGTCCATGACACTACTAATGACTGGCTGGCCAGAACATGTCACTGTTATTTCTGGTGAACAGAGAACAGGAGGAGATGTGGCTGCAAGGGCTCTAGGCCCTCATTCTCAACACTGTTGTGTTTTGTTTGTTTGTTTTTGGTGAGACCATCACATGAAATGAAATGCTATTTTTTAACTGATGATCTACAAAGTCTCCCAAGCCGCTGTCCCACTAGAACACACTAAGCACGGGCACCTTACCACATTCACACCAGCTGAGGTCAGCCCAGGACAAGCCCTGGAAGATGGGGCTGGCAGGATGAAGAGCTCAGTGATGGCTCCATGAGTGCTGGGATGTGGCATGGGCGGGGGGGCTGGGACCCTGAGCAGGATGCTGCTCTCTTCTTGTGCCCCAAATTTAAATCCATGCATTATCTCAGAGAGGGGATCTGTTAAGTATATCTAATGGTTCTCCAATTCACGACATCAAGAATTTAAGTTTTGGAGTTTCAGAGCATTAAGGACGATGGCCTTCTGTTGCACATGAGCAACCCTCATCAGATGCAGTAGCTGGAATGGATCGAAACACCTCTCCATCTGAAACCTTTGCAAAAATACAGCTTTGTGACTTTGATGCATGTGTGGTAAGTGGATCTGGGTTATAAACATTTAGCCCAGCTGATGTCCTGTTTCGGGGAGCACTTAATGCTGGTATGTGATGGGCCAGCTGAAGCAGCAGCTGCAGGGCGAGTGCCCCTCCAGCGCTTGGGAATAGCTCCCCTCAACCTGCACATGGGCACACTCCCATGCGCTTGTGCTTCAGCTGCGTGTGTGCTTGGTGTGTGCCTTCTCTCAGGTGTGCAGAAGGAAGGCACCTCCACCCCAACCCAAATTGCAGTATTTCGAGTGATCAACCCAAAAGAATGAGATTTTTGCTCTCTGTGCTTAAAAAATTCAAGTTCAATCCCATTACCTCCTTCCTGAAAGGATCAATTAAGGCGATAATTGAAGGGAACTTGTTGATCAGATCCACATACAGGTCAAGCATCTCAGCTGTGTTTTTGTGTATTCCCGTCATTACTTCATACTTTCCTTTATTCTGGTAAGTGTAAAGACAATAAAAAAGAGAAATGATGAATTCCTCAAATGCTAAAGGTGGGATTCCCATTTGTGTTTATTCATTGCACATAAAAGATTGTAAACATTCCTTTCAGGCCATATTCCCATGAGAAATCTGTGTGCTTTAGTTTAAATAACTGTTAAATATTAGCCTGGGGAAATCAAGTCATCATTCCTTTTCATGCTCCATGGAACTCCACCCACTGACTTCAGATGAAGACTTCTGCACAAAAGACCAAGTACACAGTAGGAGGGGAATAATTTCTTCGGTCTGTGACGTGGTGCCAGCTACCTGGATGCTTGGGTCGACGGGCGATGACATAAATTTATAAAACAGGAGAGCAGTGCACAGCTTCCCACTCACCAGAACCCACCATCTTTCAACTCACAGTAAACAAATAGCTTGTCTCCTCTACTGTGAATATCCTAAAATTTGAAAGCAGGGTGAGACTTTTCATATACAAACAGCCACTATGAAATGTCAAGTGACCCATGTGAAGGCATCTCCTTCTCAGGTAGCAGGCAAGCTCTAGTAGTAGCCATCTGGTCCTGAAAGTATAGAGTTCTAGTTCAATTCCATTCATTTGAAGTCTCGAAAGCCCCTGAGTCCTCAAGAATGGAAGTAAACAGGGCTAACGGATCTAGTGTAGCGTCTCTGCAAAACATATTTTTGATTTCCAAGTCTGTGTACCTGGGTTATTCAGGTACCAGGAAGGAGGCAGGATGGAACAGAATGGTTTACTAACGCCTTCCTGCTATGGCTGTTAATGGAATGGATTCCATTGGAATTAAGTAGCTTCCAAAGAAGTCCATGCTTGAAAGGATTTTATACTTTTTTCAGATTAAAAAGCAGCCAGAACTTTTCGTTTCTTGACTGCAAAACCTTGAAAATCCTATCTTGTCAGTAAAGAAATGCTAATGACCTTGAATTAACATTGTAAGAATTATTTGATATCAAGCTAATACATTTTACTGCATATAAGCAAAAAAATACCCATTCTAGCTAGCACTGGCAGTCAGTATATTCATAGTTCTCGGTATACGTTGCTGATGAAAACATGCAATTATTTTTTGTAATAGTATGCCTAGGAACCAATCATTATGTGGAGAATAGGAAATTACATTAAACATGCCTTCATGCGCTTAGTATCTTTAGAAAAGTTAAAAGGACTCAGAAGTCAGCTGAAACTTAGGGTTCTTGTATGCTGTTCAAGTTTTCCTTTGAAGTTAAAAAGAATTGCAAATTAAAGCAGAATTCTCTGGTCACATCCCCTGAATTTGACATTAATGACCAAGTCACCACAAATGTACGTCAACATGCTGAGCATTTCATACAACACAGACCTAGCATTTGTGTATTTGAAAAAGGGAAGTATGTGTAGAAGACAGATAGGTCTTATCCGTTTCCCTCACATGCCAGTTTGCCAAGTTGAAAGGTGAACTGCTGGTGTGTTACCATGAGGAAGTGAAGACTGCAGCTTTTTAAAAATGAACCTGTTTTCCTTTCTTTTTAAACTAATTGCCCCCACGTGGTGTGGTCTCTGGGTGAAGATTCATCGCTAAAGCCCTGTCCTCCTAACCCAGGCTGTGGATAACACCGTGGATAGGCTTAATTGGATAAAAATATATTCTCCATAAATGTCAATAACTTGGAAATATTTTTAAAGATTTTATTTATTCATGAGAGACACAGAATGAGAAGCAGAGACATAGGCAGAGGGAGAAGCAGGCTCCCCGATGAGGGACTCGGTCCCAGGACCCTGGGATCACGACCTGAGCCAAAGGCAGACATTCAACCGCTGAGCCACCAGGTGCCCTGGAAATATTTTTATATTTAAAAAGTGAGTCACAGCAGAAACCCTGAGAACCACTTGTCCAGAAGGGCTTACCAAGTTATACTTACAATGGGTCCATTTTCCATGCTTGACAAATTCAGCATCTACCAACCAAATAAGTGAACTCAGGAGAACATACCGGTTTGTTATTTTTCAATAGCTCTCGTAATTGCAATGTAAGCAACCCACTTTAGTAATTTTTGTTACTGAATTTCTATATGTAATTATTTTGACATTTTCCACTAATTTAAAAAATTATATGGTTATGTTTTTCTCTGGTCATTAGCTAACTTGGCTTTCTCGACTCCATTTATATTTGGAACCTGCACACAATATTAATGAAAGCAGTAGGATCTGTTTGGAAAATATTCAGATAGGCTCTTCTTTTGAGTTCTAATTTAAAAATAATGGTACCCAACAAGAAGTGAGTGTTCTGGAGCAGAAACTTACGTAATCCATCAGCTCATGTGCAGCACAGTTGATGGCTAGATGCAGGTTTGTCCCCATGTCCAGCCCCAGGTTTGCACAGATGCCTTGTATCAGGAGCAGTGGCTGCTCTATGGTGTCATAATTAATGGTTAAACAGCCAAGATGGGACATCTTGCCAGTGATGGGCTGCTATAGGACCAGAAGCAAATGATGCATATAAATATAGAGCAGTAAGGTTCCTGGAGCTTTCTGGTTATAAACTAGGCACCAGGATAACTAGACACAGCTCTCTAAACACGTGGGCCTCTGAGTCTCCACTAACCTATGGCCAGGTGTCACTCATCTCTGCATGACATTTGGGCATATGATTGCCCAAAGGGTCAGAGTAATTTTCTTACCCCCAAGATTTGAGGCTTGACCTGGGAACATGCTTTTCTCTCTTTGCTGTGCCTATGTAATCTGTTTATCAACTCTGACCGCAAGCTGACCTGAGCCACAGCCACCAGGTTGGTGAATCTCCAGGCTGTCCTTGTAAACGTCTGTCTGGCCTGTCCCTAACTCTGCCCTCCTCCACCCACTTCCAGATCTGCTCTTACCTGTATCCCATTTTCCCTTTGAATATAAGTCTTAACATAGAACCCTCCTTCAGGAAAAGGTTTTATTTGAAAAAGGATAGAAGATCTCTGCCCACCTGATGCAGCCCTGTGGATGGCTTTCAGTGGAAGGTTTGGGACTCAAAACAGCCCAGGGAAAGGCAGCCACGTGTTTCTGTTGCAAGGTCAGCCCCGATGTGCCCTCCTCCTAAATTGCCGCTATGCAATTATAGCACATTTGAAGCGGTATCGGTGATTCTGAGGGTGTTGCGTATGTGCAGGCACGCCAAACTCGAGGGCAAACGTGAACCTAGGTATCAATATCCCATTTCTCTGATGATAGCACGAGTTAATTATATGAACCATCTAACGATTTTAATGTCAGGGAGAGGAACCTTTTATTTGGCAAAGGAATAGCTGGGGCAATTGTTGTGTGTCAACTGAGGAGTTTTGTTAGTCTTCTAAATACTAAAAAAGTATCACTTACTTAGAACTTATCAAATGCCAGCTGTCCTAAGCACTTAACATAAATACATTTTACTCCTTACATCAACCCATGAAGCAGATAATATTATTATCCCATTTTACAGAGAGGTAAGTAACTTGGAACAGATTTTAATCCAGGAAATTTAGCTCTAGAGTTCATGCTTCTTAACTGCATATGGCCACCTCTCTAGAATCTACCATCTAACCTGTTTCTAACAGAAAAAAAAAAAAAAAAAGGTAGTAAAGCTGATCATGGGGAGGGCGGATCTGGGTCAGAGTTTCTCAGACCACGCAGGACAACCTGCTGGCGTAGGGAAAGGTGCTGATATTTGGTTGCTTGTTCATCATGCCCTGGCTCTCTTGTGAGGTCTAATGTTAGGGTGTCATGCTCATCCCAACAGATAAAACTGTCAAGTACTTAACTTTCTGGTGTATTTTTTTTCACACATTTCTTTTTTCTCTCCCAATTGTGAGGAGGAATTTAATGTTTCACCTTTACTAGCCCCATCACCATTTGCATTATCTCAGGGTTATATATATATATATATATATATATATATATATATATATATATATATATTTTCTTACGGGTTATTCCAACCATACTGTTGAATGTTCGGGCATATGAGAGGTGTATCTGTCAGCACACCCACAGTCACCAAAGCCATTGCCTAATCAGGCTGAGATGGCTTCCTCAGTCTCTTTGCAGCCACGCTGACCAATTTTGACGAGAACTGTTTGTCTGATGCTACTGACAAAATCTTGAGCTCCAGTAATGGTTCGTCTGAAATGGTGCTTCAGTGCCTTTTCAGACCCAATGAAAGAAATGGCTATCATTTTGTGCCTTTTCTTTCTCTCTTACTTGGTAGGAGTCAGATTAAAATCGAAAACATTCTATATGCCTTTCAGTTAGTTATCAGAGATAACTGATAACTTCCCCAACGCTTCACCTATCAAGTTTCAAATATAATCTCTTCTATGGGATACACAAATGCTTCTCCACACACTCTGGGATGTCAGTGGGAGAGACAAGTGCTGGCCCGGCACCCTGTGGCCAGAGAGGTGCAGCAGAATGAGAGTCCAGCTCTGGGGTTGTCCGTTTTAGTGCTTTTGCAGGAGCATCACTTGGTAGTTTCCATGTGTGTTAGCCTGGGTCCTGGCGCATAGTGACCGGGAGAGGAACGAGGCAGGGAGTATGTAAATGAATTGTGTCCTACTGAAGTGTGGTAAAGAAATGCATAAACTTACTTGACCTCTTTTGCTTCCATTATGCCCTTTTCTGGTCTCTGTTTTTGGAGGAGGGGTCTGTGGGACAGAAGATAAGAGAGAAATCACTTGCAGTTTTCAGACCTGTCTCTGGTAGCAAGTAGAACTTCAGGGCGTGTGGCCCGTCCACTGCTCTGGGGCTGGACTAGGGACACTGGGAATCACAGACACACACACACACACACACACACACACACACACACACACACACACACAGAGGCAGGGACCATACCATCCCCTCTGGTTTTGAAAAACTCCAAACTTTGAAACATCTCAGTTTCAGGTACCTGTTCCCTTTAGTTCATCCTTACATTCTGCTTCCAATCACACACATGAAGTGTGCATATTCATGCATTTCTACTTGCATAAATAAAGTATTATTCACTCATATGAGGTGCCCTCCTTGCCCTTAAGGAGCAACACCACTGTGGGATTTGCTTTGAGATTGTTTTGAACATTGTTAAGGTCCACACACTCTCTGCAGGGTGGATTTGACTTTTGGAAACAGCCGAAGGTCATCAAATCTGATGAACCTGGTATGTGTCATGTCATTTAAGATGAAAAGCAAAGCTAGTTCCCAAAGATTATTGGGCATTTTCAATACCCATAGTGTGGGGTGTAGGCAGCATTCTGGAGCAAGCATGCAGCCCTTTAAGGATACATTTTAATACCCAGCATTACTGGCTCTGTAAATTGGGGCATGTTTGGCAAGAGTCAGCATGGCTCACACCGGCGTATATGCAAATACAGTTATCCTGCTTCTTTTCACTAGGGAGACAGCTGAACTGTCTATCCCCTGGTAAAAGTACCACGCTCAGAAAGCCAATCAATGTGCAAGGCAGGAGACATAACTGTGGTGAACAAGATAAACACAGGCACAAGCAGTGACTCATCCATACAGCTGCCTGTCATCACCCTGCCTCTGGGGCTTCCCCGCAAGGGCTACCTAGCCAAAGGCTCCCCATTTGCCCAACACCGAATTCTAAGCAGACACCAGAGTCTGTGCCTTAATCATTACACTAAACTGCCTTGCACATCCTTTAGGGTGCAAATCCTAAGGGATGATCCTAGTATAGAGCCAGACTGATGAGATTAAGTGCCATTAGAAACTGGATCCATGGCCAATGAGGGAATGTATAATCTTGGTTTATATGAGAAACCCAAGGCAAATGAATACATTTTATATATCAATAACAACAATATTGAGTTAATTTCATAATGAACTATAAAAATTTGTATGCTAGAAGGTGTCAGTATCAGCAATCAGATCCCAGAGATTCTCTTTACGTACCATTTCGATTGTTTTGTTAATATGTTTCTGAATTTCCAGAAGCATCTCCACACCCTGTAAGTATAATAACCATGATCTTCCACAACTGTAGTCCAGAAACTTTAAATATAAAAACTTTTTTTTTAGAAGATTTACTTATTCATGAGACACACACACACACACACACACACACACACACAGAGGCAGAGACACAGGTAGAGGGAGAAGCAGGCTCCATGCAGGGAGCCCGATGTGGGACTCAATCCCGGGACTCCAGGATCATGCCTTGAGTCAAAGGCAGATGCTCAACTACTGAGCCCACCCAGGAATCCCATAAATATAAAAACTTGACAGCACACACTGGCTATTTCTAACTGAATATTTGTAGGGTCTCTGATAAGGCCTCCTAGTTAGTAGATTAGATGTGGTCTACAAAATCAGAAGATTAAATGTTAATCTTCAGCCCTCAAGTTGTATTTCGTTGAATATGAATGAGGCTCTTCTCACTATCCTTTCTTCATTGTTCAGAACTGACTGGGTCAATTGGTTGGATCAAGTCAGCTTCATTCTCTCTCATAGTGTCTTGGCCAACCTGTTTGCAATGTATGTCACAGGTCACCAAGGGATTCTGCGTGACAGTGTGTTTGAACCAGTATGAAGCCACTGTCACTCAAAAATAGAAAAGTATATCCCAATGATTGTGGGATCTGCACTCGAAGACAAAGAATGGCATGCCAACTGCTCTGGTACCCAAATAGCACAACAGATACTACGTGCAGGGAAGATCCTGGTGCTAGAGTCTGAACGTGATCTGACACATGGTGAGCCAGCTATGAATTTCTACTATTTTACAGTTGATCCATCATGAGGTAATAGTTATTCTTTTAAAAAAATAATTCTTTATCACGAAGAAATTCTCTTGAGATTTTCTTTTTTTAAATAATCATGCTCACTAGCTTAGATAAAAAGTATCACTCTATGTATTTTACCAGAGGGGATGGAACTTCCTGGACTTCCTGCTGAAAACATCCACTGTAGAACATGAACATTAGTTCTTCCTAATGCCCAACTGGTAGAACATTTCATGATGGTTTAAAGAGGCACATTGACTCGTTCAGGTCACTGAGGAACAGTATAGATGCTAGCACACCACTAGGTATAACGATGCAGCTTAGGATTCCTTCTATCTGTAAGCATGTGCTGAACCTCTCTTTTTGTGCCAGGCAGTCTGTTCCGCCCCGGAGCTCTTAGCCAACAGAACTGGCTGCTAGGAAGGAGCCAGCTTCCCCTTGCTGCTGCCACAGCGCCTTGGCCAGTAAATAGAGATGCTTCAACTCCCCCACATAACAATCTGCCAGCACTACCAAGGCCCGCCAAGTTACTCAGGTGCTGAAAGCCAGAGATCGGAGGCGGTTTAAATGTGGCCCCTTATGCCTGATGTCTTGCTTTCTCCCCACTTCTCTGATTTACTAAAATATATATTGTTTTCATTTTATATTTAATTCTCTCTCCCTTGGTGTCATAAGCCTTGGGGCCCTACACTAAATACTCATAGGTGATGGAGTGTGGTGGCTTTTTTGTTTTGTTTTGTTTTGTTTTCTGTTTTAAGAAAAAGTAGGTGAGATAATAGAAGGTACTTGTTTAGCTGTTAACCCGGGATGCGGTATACACATCAATTCTTTCATTAAATTCAGCTTGCCCGGCGATGCCTTCCCACAGCTGACCAGAGACACCATTAGCAAAGGTACAGTGAGCTTTGCAGGCTGCTCCTGGAAGATGGAAAAACAGGGAGAAACCAGAAACACGGTTCATTGGTATTGAGATACTCAAGGGGCCTTGGAACAGAATTCAACGGGCACTGACCTGCTGCTTCAGTAATGCGATATTTAAGTAGAGGGGATTATTGCCCAGGATGGCACTGGTTTTGGCCACAGCTAGTGACACGGCCCCTATGGCCATGCTGCCACTGAGTACGGGTTCAGCAGGTTCTGGAGGCAGAATAGGTTTCTCTGTGACAGTATCATTCCTTCCTAGGAGGGAAAAAGTGATAAGGGATTCCTTCTGAGGACTTTTGACTATGATAAAACTCTATGTTTTAATGCTTTGGTTACAGATGTGAGGGCTCAGCATAAAGAAAGGGGGGAAACTGAGGCTGGATAGATTAGGCTCTCCACCTCAACCCCTAAGAAGAAGCTTGTGTGCTTTCACTTACTACTCCCTAATGTTCATCATCCATAGCCATGGATTTTGCCACTCTTGAGAAATTTTCAGACAATGAATATTAACTCTTTTGACAATTATATAGGGCAGGTACTGTTATCCACACCCGCATATAAGTAACCGCGGGCTTAGGTCAAAGACTTGCCCAATATCCAACAGAAAGTGAAAGAAGACCTGGGCAGTCTTTGAATTCCAAGTCCTTTGTTTCTACACTCTCCATAGCTCCTGCATATCCAGCTTTCTGTTGAACACGTCTCTTCATGTGTGTGTATATCTAACTAGCTACCTTGCTGGCCAACCCCGAACAGATGCCTTGTTGTATTAGAAATGGCTTCCAGATGCAGCCATCAATCCTCGGCCTCACCTGTCTTCCACTCTCATTTGCTGCCAACCACCCAGCCTGCTCAGGCACCACACCATCCATGGTAAATCTCTAGTGCCCCTCTGGGCCCTCCCCCAGCTGCTGGCCTGGGTCTGGTACATAAGATAAGTGGAAGAAAGTATGTAAGTGTGTAACAAATAGCAAAGGTTTAGCAAATTACTGTCCCCTCCTACTTCATCCCTTATGTTCCAAGTTCCATCAATCAACAGCAACCACCAAATGAATGCCCATTGCTGATCTCTACCTGTAACTCAGCAGTGGCCATCCCCCATCCATAGAGATTGGTCTTATATGATTCTTTTGCTTGGGGAGAGTCCCCTTCCCTCTCTGGCCTCAGCATCTGAATCTAGGAAATAAGAAACCATGTCTCCATGGTCTCTATGATCCCCTTTGTGGTTCTGGTGCTTTCTTATTCAAGGGAATTGGGGGTTTACTTTATGCTTTGGCATCATGGTAGGTATTGGTGGTACTAAAGCGAATGAGACATGATTCATGTCCTCAAGGAGTATGTTGGAAGGACATGAAACTATTTACAATACTAGCAGCAGCTCTAGAATTAACATACCAAAGGGGCTGATGTTCACAACATGTTGGAAAGCATGGAACAAAGGGCCATGATAACTTTGAAGATTTGCTTTAAAATAGCAAAGTGATCCAAAGAAAAAAAATTTTTTAAGGTCTTATTTATTTGACAGAGAGACAGTGAATGAGAAAAAGAGCATGAACAGAGGAAGAAGCAGACTCTATGCTGAGCGGGGAGCTTGATGTGGGGCTTGATCCCAGGATGCTGAGATCATGACTGGAGCAGAAGGCGGGTGCTTAACTGACTGATCCAATTACGTACCCCAAGAATACTTTCATTAATACGTTATTAATAGGACTGACAAAATGTTGTTTATGCACATCAAAGGATATCACTAATCTTTAAAATATGGAGTGACTTTGGATGAGCTAATGAATATTTGGGGGGGGCAGTTAAAGGTCCCCCAGGCCACTTTCTTTTCCCTGTCCCCAGCACTGCCATGGTTCCATGACTTTGCCTGGTGAATGTTCACCTCTGGGTAAGAGATATCTTTTTCTTACAAACAAAAGGAAGGGTGGGAGAGGGTAAAACCCTGCCTTCCCCAACATCGCAGTGTTAAGCAAGGAAGCAGCATAGAGGACGGATGGTACCTGGGGGGAGCCTGACCTAGGTCTGCAACAAAAAGACACTAACTGGAAAGGCAGTCGGCCTTTCAGCCTTTCTTCCTCGCACACTAGTTATCAAAGGTTCTGCAAGATGAGCCACTGACCTTGCTTTTGTCCTTTTTTTTTTGCTGGAGGTTGGGGAGGAGGAGGTGGTGGTGGCAGAGGTAAAGGGATGGGCGCTGTTGGGTCTTCCAAGCTCTTTTCCAATTCTCTCCTCTCTTTATCTTCCTGTACTTTATTTTCAAAGAATGTCCTTTGTGGCAAGAAAATATGGCTTTACAATGAATATCACTGGTAATTTTGGCCAGTTTGAGTGCTGACCTCCATTCAATATGTTTCAACAATTAACTCTGCTTTTTGGCCACTTAAAAACAAATCAGCTTTACTTTCCAAGGCCTCAAAAATAATGATGCTGTTGCAAAACTGTGTTCAACAGCTGAAATTAATTTTGGCCTGGAAATAAATGTTTAAAGATTTTAGGTGCTTGTTTTTTTTTTTATTTGAGCCTATTTGTTTATATATTTAAAGTAAAATTTGAAGACCTAATTTGATTAAGAGCTATTGGATTTTCTTTTAGAATAAGTGACCATCAAAAGAAAAATGAGTCAAGAATAGAAAAACAGTGAAATATATAGCATAATGGGCAGGAATTCATTTTCGTTTTTTGGTGGAGAGGAGAATTTAAAATGAATAATTAAAAAAAAAAAAAACAACTTTTGGGAAGTCCCAAAAGGTACACACAAAAATAAACTCAAAATGGATGAAAGACCTAAATGTGAGACAGGAATCTATCAAAATCCTAGAGGAGAACACAGGCAGCAACCTCTGTGACCTTGGCTGCAGCAACTTCTTGCTAGACATGTCTCCAAAGGCAAGGGAAACAAAGGCAAAATGAACTACTGGGACTTCACTAAGATAAAGAGCTTCTGCACAGCAAATGAAACAGTCAACAAGACTAAAAGGCAGCCTATGGAATGGGAGAAGATATTTGCAAATGAGTTATCAGATAAAGGGCTAGTATCCAAAATCTATAAAGAACTTATTAAACTCAACACCCAAAGAACAAATAACCCAATCAAGAAATGGGCAGAAGACCTGAACAGACATTTCTCCAAAGAAGACATACAGATGACCAACAGACACATGAAAAAATGCTCAACATCACTCTGTATCAGAGAAATATAAATCAAAACCACAACGAGATACCACTTCACACTGGGCAGAATGGCTAAAATGAATACTTCAGGAAACATCAGATGTTGGGTAGGATGTGGAGAAAGGGAATCCTCTTACACTGTTGGTGAGAATGCAAACTGGAGCAGCCACTCTAGAAAACAGTATGGAGGTTTCTCAAAAAGTCAAAAATAGAACTACCCTATGACCCAGCAATTGCACTACTTAGTGTTTATCCAAATGATACAAACATAGTGATTTTAAGGGGCACCTACACCCCAGTGTTTATAGCAGCAATGTCCACAATAGCCAAAATAGAGCCCCGTTGTCCATTGACAGATGAATGGATAAAGAAGATGTGACATATATATATATATATATATATGTATATATATATATGTATATGTTTATATACATGTATCATATATATGTATATATGAATATTACTTAGCCATCACAAGGAATGAAATCTTGCCATTTGCAATGACATGGATGAACTAGAGGATATTATGCTAAGCAAAAGTCAGTCAGAGAAAGACAAGTACCATGTGATTTCACCCATGTGGAATTTAAGAAACAAAACAGATGAACATGGGGGGAAAGGAAGGAAAAAATAAAATAAGATGAAAATAGGGAGGAAAATCATAAGAGAGTCTTAACTTTAGAAAACAAACTGAAGGTTGATGGAGGGGAGGTAGGTGGGGAATGGAGTAATTGGGTGATGGGTGTTAAGGAGGGCACTTGATGTAATGACCATTGGGTGTTATATGCACCTGATAAATCACTAAATTCTATCCCTGAAACTAATAATACAGTATATTTTAACTAAATTGATTAAATTTAAAAAATAAAGGATGTAATCCAGCAAGTCCAGAAAGAGGAAGATATAAGATAGAAGAAGCAGGACAATAAAGCATCTCTATAGTAGGCTAGAGGGGAACCAGTCCAGATGGAGGTTTGGGGAAGAAAAAGTCCAGGAGAAAAAGAATGCCATAGAACAGAAGGTCTGAGAAAAACTACCTTGGGAAATAAAATGGGCAATATGGTCACAGCAGATGAGAAGAAAAACCTCAAACGAAACCAAAAACAATTGAAAAAATGTTTTTACAAAGGTTATGATACAAGTCTGAAGCAAAGTGAAATGTGATGAAGCTTTGAGAGAGAATCCAGTTGACCTTTGTTTGGCCAAGGGGCTTGTGGCATCGGACCTGCACAAGAGCAACAGTAGTGCTACTCTTACTTGGTTGGGGACTGAACAATATTTACTCAGCCCTAGCAAACACTTCCTTGCTTTTCTTTTTTTTCTTTTTTAAAGATTTTTAATTATTTATTTATTCATTCATTCATTCATTCATTCATTCCTGAAAGACAGAGAGAGAGAGAGAGAGGCAGAGACACAGGCAGAGGGAGAAGCAGGCTCCATGCAGGGAGCCCAATGCGGGAGTCCATTCCGGAACCCCAGGATCACGACCTGAGCCAAATGCAGACTCTGAACCACTGAGCCACCCAGGCGTCCCATTATTTAAAAAATTTTCCTGTGTGAGGTGACGTGAGGCCCTTTGGCCTCTTTCCATGCTTAAGATTCAGTAAAAGTTTCAGTAGAAAGTTTCTCAGGAAAAGCATTAAGAATCCAGATGATGACCTTCCTGTCTCCCCACCGCATACACCACTTTTGAGGGTTTTATACTCTCACGTAGACACGGCAGATGATGCTTATAGTCAATCCTCCAACCACAACAGGTTCCCATGCTTTGCCCACAGGTTGACTCTAATATGTGAAAACCAAGAAAGTGGGACAAAAAAATTTAAGGAAATTAAAAAAAATTTAAATAACCGTATTTTAAAAATAAGCTCTTCAGATGAGAAATGGCATTTTGTGCTAAATTCCACTGCTTCAGCATGTGCTTCTTACCCAACTTCCTGACTGTACCCTATAGGTAGGACAGACCTGTTTTGTTAGCAGGTGAAATAAAAAGTAGAGAGATAGTATTTGTACTGGACACTTCTGTTTGCAAGTGGAAGATTTACCTGAGCACCTGGTCCACCTCAGCCTGGTGGGAGGGCACCATGCCCCAAAGCTCCTCCGTGATGGTTCCGTTGACCCACTGCACAGCGGTGCTGACGGCCGCCAACCTTTCCACTTGCTCCGCCTCGGCCAGCTCGGGTGAAACGTTCTCATGGACTTCAAAGTGTGTGGAGATCACCACCGAACATACGTTCTGAAAATAACATAAACGGGTCCTACATTTTCCCTCCCTCTTGCAGAAAGGAAGAAATTAGACGTATCCAGCTTTTAACGTGCATGATATTTTATCACCAGTTTCAAAGGGAAAATGAGAATATATAATTTTCTTTGAGATATTTTTATAACTGTTGAAACTGTATGGAACCCAACTTCAGGGGAACATTTAAAATTAATACCTTATTAAAGTATACTTATAAAAATCTTACTCTGAACTTCATTTTTTTTATCACTACCTCTCCAATAAATAGCTAAAAGGATACAGATTTAATCATAATTATTTGCTTCCCAGAGACTGTAGCAAAATTATTTCTAAGAAATATGCAGCAATTAAAATGACTTGTTATAATTATGAAAACAAATTTTCTTTATATAGATCAGCATACATATCTATAAATCTATGTCAATCTATATATAAATGTGTGTGAATCTATAAACATACCTATAGATTTATAGGCCTCATCACATTAATGATGTCAGAGTTTTGAAACTATTTTTGTCCCATTTCTCCAACTTGGATCATCTTCAAGCTAGCATGCCATGTCTGTACCAATGTTACACTTAAACCTAATAAAACCATAATGCTTGTGTGGTTCATGCTTTATGTACGTGTGTATGTATATATTTCACAAATGCTGAATTTCAAAACATTAATTTTCTACAATTTAGACAATAAATGCAATGGAGTCAGGACACAGTGAAGAACACATTTAAGCTGCTTCGTACCTTGGGAAAATTTTGAATGGTGCAGAATATTTCCACTTGTAGGGTTGGAAGCCCCAGTCCATCCAATACATTTTTCCCCACTACTTTGCATATGGTGGGAGGCTTTGCAAGTTTAGCAAAGCAGTTTGCCTTCAACACACACAAAAAAACAAAAATTAAAATACCATGACGAATTTATCTTTAAAATTTACTCTACCTTCTACTAAACTTCTCCCGAGTGTCCTCCTGCAGGGGGTGGGGGGTGGTGCAGCTAGGCTAGCAGCAGCTTGGTGGGAACTGCCCTGCCCTCACACGCTGCTGAGATTTGGATTAACCTGATGGCAGGGTCTCTAGTACACAGAGCAATTTGTTTTCTCTTGAACTCTCAGCAAAAGCTCACATACATTTTTTATTATAATTATAAAACATGACTTTATTTACAAGCAAAATGAAACATTATTTGAACAAACTTTGTTTTTTTAAAAAATTCTTTTATTCTCATAGAGTTACTTTAAAATCAGTGTTAAATGACAAAAACCCACAATATAATTTGAGAAGTCAAATCAATGTCTCCATTTTACAGAACAGTATCTAACAAAATATAAAACTTAAAAGCATCTAAAACACATACAGGCTTTTTTTTTTAAAAGAACAGATCATTGTATTGGCCACTGTTTTAAGTGCTTTACCCATATTATTTATACCTTATAACAACCCTATGGAATCAGTGTTATTTTTAAAATCTCTACTCTACAAATGAGGAAACTGAGTATAGAGAAATTGAATGTTTTGCCCAAGATTGCAAAATAACCGGCTGAGCTGTGATTCACATCTAGGCAGGTTGACTCCAGAATTCATGCTAATCGCTATCCATTGATGAGGGAAAGGGAGAAGGACATACCTTCAAATTCATAGCATTTTAGGAAGAAAAATTAGCATGAGGAATGTGGTTATACTCCCTATTTTTATCAGGAATATGAGGCCCACACTAACTCTGGCTATTCCAGAAGCAGATAATCTTCCATCTGCCACGCTGTCTTCCACTTCTGTTTTGGTGATGGTGCCTCAGAGTGAAAAATGTAGTACATGTGAATTTAAGGGAGGAGAAAAAAAACAACAAAAAACTCAGGATTAGAGGCTTAGCCATATTAACTTACCCTGAAACAAAGACCTTTGTTTTATTTAGATGATTCCAGCTACCCAAAGGAGGAGCATAGTTGTTTGTAAATTATTACTTAGTTTCTCTGAAGAGACTCCTACTTGGAAGGAAACTGTCCATCAAACATGACACATTTTGGAAGGTTATCACATACATTTCTTAGAGACCCCTTGTCACTTTTTAGGAGGCCCTAATCCATCCTACTATTCAAGATACAAAAGTCAGCTGGTCTCTAGAACGCTGTGATGCAAACTTTGGAAACCTTCTGGGGTCCAGTTTTTTTTCCTCCCCACAAGGCATCTGATATTTAAATGGTGAAGGCTTCTGCAGAGGCTGTATTTACTCGCCAGAGGTTCACACACAGAACATTTTCAAAGAGGGTTGTTGGAACCTTAGTAATAGCAGTTTCATTGATGTGGGAAAGCAGAAGCCATTTGGAAGTGATCCAAGAAAGGGACGGAAGAGAATGAAGTGGAGGCAGAAAAGCCACTCAAAAAACCTGAGTAAAAAGATACAAGATGGTGTGCCACACAGGGGAGCAGGAACTGGGGGGGGGGGGGGTGTGAAGGCACACCCTCCTTGACCTCTTTATCACCAGACTGTATTTGGCTCTTTATTTGCATTTGCAGACCAGGCCTCTGATCTATCAGTTCAAAATCCAATGACCTCAACATACATAACAGGTCACCTACTACCCATCAGCAACGTGTCAGCTCACAGGTGTTGCCCCAGAACAACTAAAGCAAAAGTCAATTTTCAAGCCATCCATCTATGCATATATATTAAGTATATATATATTTAAAGATTTCATTTATTTATTTTACAGTGTGGGCAGCAGGAGAGGCAGAGGGAGAAGGGAAGCAGACTCCCTGCTGAGCGTGGAGCCCCCCCAGACAGGGTTCTATGCCAGCACCCTGAGATCATGACCCTGAAACCAAAAGTCAGAAGCTCAAACACTGAGCCACCCAGGCACCCCAAACCATCCATATATTTTAAGGACAATGGTTTGTATGTAACAGAGTAAGTGCCTCAATGAATTTAGATAGAGTCAGGAGAGAAAAATATTATCTAGCTTACATGTTGTGCATTATAGTGAATTTGATGCAACTAGCAATAAGCATCCACAATGTACAATATTATGTTAGGCGGAGAAAGGAGCTAACATTTTTAAGTATTTAATATGTGCCTTGAAGGAGGGTCTTGTTTGTCACTGTATCACACACTACAGTGCCTGCCTTTAGGATTCCATAAATTAAATCATGTATAAACTAATAGGTGTCAGACACATCCCAGGGATCTTTGTATACATCGTGTCATAAAACTCTCAAAACAACTCTGTAAGGTAAATCCTATTATCTCCATCCCACAGATAAGCAAACTGAGTTCCAGAAAAATTGTACAAAGTAAAATAACCAATGTTTTCATTATTCACTACTTAGTAACAGACTACCCCAAAATTTAGTGACTGGAGACATTTACTCACTCATGATTCTACAATCATGTAGAATGTATGGGCTTATCTGGGTTATTCTTTTGGCTTGTCTTGCCTGCGGTCTCCTATTCTGACTCAATGATCTGGAGGCATGACTGGATCCAGAGTATCCAGGATGATTTAACTCATGTGTCTCAACCAGGATGGTTAGAACATCCTTGGGGCTGGCTGGGCATGTCTTTCTCACAGGATTTCCTGGAGGTACTCCATATGCCAGAGCCTCTCTACTTGATCTCTTTCTCCAGTAGGGTAATTGGACTTCCTGGCAGCATGGTGACTGGCTTCCAGGAGGGAGTGTCCCAATATTACAAGCCTCAATATGGCAGCACTTACCATGCCTTTGTCTGCATCATGCTTGGCAAGGTGCTCTTGATCAAAGCAAGTCCCGAGGCCCAGTTCCAAGCCAGTGTGGGAGGGATTTACATAAGATAGTCACAGTGGGGGAACATCAATATAATAGTCTGCTATAGCTACTAAGTGGCAGGGATGACAATCAAATCAGATCTGCTGACTCCCAATCCCAAACTCTTTCAACTAAGCTCTATGATGAGGGACTAAATAGTATTGCAATTGCCCCCAAGGGTCTTCCTCATTACTTAATTCCTCTAGTATGTAACAGAAGTAGAGAAGCGGCATTTGAGCTGAATGTTGGAGAATATGTATTTCACCAGGCAGACCAGGGGGAGAAGCCCAGAGCAGCAACGTTGGGTGGAGGAATAGGATAAGCCAAGGGGAGGGAAGTGAGGAACTGAGGTTTCTGAGCAAATGAGTGATGGTCAGATTTAGGATTAGGAATGCTGCTCTGGCAGCACGATTTGGGCTAGACTCAACAGAGGGAGAGACCAGATGAAAATATGGATGGCCAAAACCAGGGCAGCGACAAAATGAAAAGGACATTGTCTCCTTGCCAGTCCAATTCCTGAACATCCTTCAAAGTCCAAGCCAAAACTTTCTCAGACACTACAGCCTACAAGGATCTTTCCTCATTCCTGAATTCCTTGACAGGCCTATCAGTCTAGCACACAATCATTTATCACCTTATCAACAGTAAGTACTCCAGTTAGTTTCTGTATCGGTGGCTTTTGTCCCTAACCAAGGTATAAGCTCCCAGAGAGCTATACAAACCAAAGTCCTGGCTGCCTAGTAGACTGGAAAGGACATCACACTGAGGAAAGTTTCCAGTCTTAACTTTTGCACTAAGTAGCTGCGAGACAAGGGCTTGTGGTCTTTGTGAAATGAGGAAGTTAGACTAGTTAACTTTCAAGAATTCCTCCTGCAAGAGACAGTGGAAAGAGAATGGAATTCAGAGTCGTGTTCATTCCTCTGTGCCACAAATAAGTGCTTGAGTGTCCACCAGGTACCATGCAATGTGCTAGGTACTAGGGACACAGACCTGGTTTGACTCGTCACTGTCATTCACTGTGTCCCTTGGGAAAACCATCTAAATTCACTGGGCCGCAGTTTCCTTATTTGTAAAATGAAAATCATAATCTTTACCTCTCAGTGGTCCTAATAATTAAGCGAAATGATATAGGGCAGCCCGGGTGGCTCAGCAGTTTAGTGCCTGCCTTCAGCCCAGGGCCTGACCCTGGAGATCCGGGGATCGGGTCCCATGTCGGGCTCCCTGCATGGAGCCTGCTTCTCCCTCTGCCTGTGTCTCTATCCCCCTCTCTCTGTGTGTCTCTCATGAATAAATTAATAAAATATTTAAAAAAAAGTGAAATGACATAAATCACATAGCACTGCGAGCTCATCCCTCCTCACTTCTTCCCAACTTTCAGCTTTCACTTCTAGGCCACGACTGAGTAAAATAAACCTTCAGGGAGCATCCTCCGTATCCACTGCCTCAACAGCACGTGGTTTTGAATCTTGTACACACATTGCGCTTCTTGACTGCGTTTACACACTCTGCTGTCATATTGCCTCACCCGACTGCGAGCTCCTACCAGTCCCAACCGCGCTGCCTCCCAGAAGGAAGGCGCTGGCTTAGTGCTTCACGGATCTGGGAATAACACGCTTGCTCAAGCCTCGGGGCTTAGGGCTGTTTAGGTACCTGATCTTGCGCTGGGCACGGGGACCAGGCAGGTGTTAGGGAAAAGCCCTTGCTGTCTACGTTGCTCGCAAGCCTAGGCAGGGGCTCATCGTGTGCAGGAAATGACTTAGGAACACTCGAGGGCAGTCAGTCCAGGCGAAGCGGGCAAGACCGACGGGGATTTGGAGTTTGGGTGCAGCTGGCCGGGTGGGGCTGGGCATCCAGGAGCAGAAGGGCGCGCACTGCAAGGAGAGCGCAGGCTTGGAAGTGGGACTTGGAAGCCAGGAGCGCAGGCTGGGCACGAGGCCCCGGGGAAGGCTGAGCCAAGCTGCAGCAAATGCCAGCCAGGGCGCTCCTCCGCGGGCGAGCGGGGGCCGCAGCAGGCGGGCAGCTGAGCTACGCGGGGTTAAGATCTGCGTTGAAAAAACACCTGGCAACCCACCGGGCGGGCCGACGCAGAGGTGGCGAGGAAGCCTGCCCGGCCCCGAGCCCAGACCGCCCCTGTCCTCCGGCCGCTTGCACTTTCTCGCTCGGGACCCCCTCCACCCCGGCTCCCCGCACCGCTCGGCTCCGAAGCCCGCGGGGGCGGCGCGCGTGCGCATCTCTGCGGCGCAGGCGCGTGGCGTTGCCGCAGCGCGAGGCAGGGGGAGGGGGAGAGGGGCTGGAGGGAAGCGTGTTTGTCCCAGGTCCCTACCAGGTGCCCGTAGACGTCGGCAGGCTGGAGGTAGAAGGTGGAGTTGAGCAGCTCTTCCAGCCTGCGCGGGACGTCGTTCTCCCGGTAGTACTCCATCGCCTGCTGCTTCAGCTTCTGCAGCTCCCTAGCGGTCCCAAAGCTACGGCCGCCGCCTTCTTCTCCCATGGTAGGAGATTTAAGGCTACAGCGGGGGTTAGCCTGGGGGCCTGCGAGCGTCCTGCCCGTCGCTAGGCAACGCAACGAGATCCCCGACCCCAGCTCTCGCGAGGTTTCCAGCCGGGTCTCTGGCTGCGGCGGGAGCTGCGCTCTGCTCCCCCGCCCTCCTGCCTCCCCGCCCCGAGGGGCTGGACCCCGGGCTCGGGTTCCCTTGCCCCCCGCCCCCCGCGACGCTCTTGCTCTGCTGGCCTCGTCTTTCACCACTTTCCCCCACAATTTCCCCGATGGGGGTCACGCTCTCAGGAAATGCATTCTGCGGAAGCGTGGGAGCGTTAGCCCCTGCCTGCAGGGGGAGACCCGAGCCTCGGGCGGCGCGTCGTGGTCCCCCCCCCCGCCCCGGGCCGTCGTGCCCTCCCCGCGCCCCCTCCCACTCCCTCGGGGCTTAGGGTCCGTGCGCTCCTCGGGGTGGCGAGGGCGTCCCGCGCCGGCCCACGCCTGGGGGCGGATGTCCCCTCCCTGGGCCCTGGAGGTACCAGGCATTAGCCGCCTGCCCTGAGCCTAGCGGTGTGCTGGCTGGGCACCCTGCGGAGGGCAGGCGAGAACCGGCTGCGCGCCCCCGACCCCGACCCCCACCCCCACCCCCACCCCAGGAGATCAGTGGGAGGGAAAACCAGTGTGGCCCCCAAATGGTTGTGGCTCGGACAGGCCTAGGGGTGGAGAATGACACAGGCAAGACTTGGGAAGGAAAAGTGGGAGTAGAAGACGTCACTGGGTCCTATCCCTTCTCTTGTATCCTGCGAGGCTGCTTCAGTCTCTGCCCCCCGCCCCCCCTTTTAAAGATTTTACCTATTTATTCATGAGAGACACACAGAGGCAGAGACACAGGCAGAGGGCGAAGCAGGTTCCCTGTGGGGAGCCTGTTATGGGACTCCATCCAGGACCGCAGGATCATGACCTGAGCCCAAGGCAGATGCTCAACCACTGAGCCACCCCGGCGTCCCTCTCTGCCCTTTTAAATCCCGCTGCCTCCATGGCTTCATTGCACCTGCCAGGTGTCCTGCACAACGATAGAGCTTCTTGTGCCTTCTGCTCTAGATAATTCTGCAGGAATGGGCCGAGATGGACAGGGTGTTCTCGTTCTGCTCTTGCCTCTTTGTGTTCCTGACTTACGCAGATCACCTAAAACATCTATGCTGTGTTTTGCTCATCCGGAAAGCAATCCAATCTAGTCTGCCTGCTTCACAAGTCACTTAGGATAAAATGAGAAAATGAATGAGAAAACAATTTAAAGCCAGATAGGTATTTTCGCTAGGTGCATGTAGCTGTATAAAATATGTGATTCAATAAATACTGTTAGAGGAACCCAGACATGTACCTCTTTCTGAACTCCCTCAGAGTTGTCTCTGAATCTCTAATGGAACGTCTCACTTTCTGGGGGTGCGACAGATCATCACAGGCCTGCCTTATCCTCCTTGCTAAGTGGAAATCTCTCCATGGTAGGACCACAGTCTGAGTCACCCTCATAAACCCTCAGAGCGTGGGTGGGCAGGGACAGAGCATGTGCTCTGCTGCATAGGTGTTGAATGAACCTTTATACAAAAGAAGCCAGTGCAGTTGCTGCTGTTGTGCCCATTGCACTGGGTGCCTTTCCTCCTAGCCCCGTGGATGGAAGGCACCCCCTCTCCTTAGATGCCCATCCTTCAATGCCTGGCTGAGTCCCACATCTGCAGAGAAACCGTGCTCCACACCAGCTCTCCTCACTTAGCCCTTCCTTTTTTTCTGAACTCCTTCCCCACTTGTAGCCTGGACCACAAAGCTTACCTCTCAGAGATATCTTGACTCATTTGACCCTTTAATGGAAGGTTGAAAGTATCCTGGGCTGGGACCACCACATTTTGGAATCTCCCATCTATAATCCACTCCACTGGCTTCTAGGTTCTGTGAGGACAGAGATGTGGTCTGTCTTGTCCACCATTGTGTCCCCAGTAGATTACCTTACAGAATCATTGCTCAGTAAATATACTTGAATGAATGAATGGATTTTATATATAATAAATGCATAATAAATACTTAACTCGAAATGTTTTCAAATTGAGTGAATAATGAATACAGCAGCCTGGCTGGAGCAAAAGATTTGTTTTCAGTAATAATGAGACATCAGGATGGAAGAGTAGGGTATGCAAGATGGAAGTGGTGTTTTAGAGAGTTAGCAGGCAGCAGTGAGTAAGCTTGGTGAGTCTTTAGTTGTACAGAGAGCAGGAGACCCAGGTAGAAAATCATGTCGATGTAAGGGCCTGAACCACACTGGTAGCAATGGCAAGAGACGGATGACAGAGTTAATAGGGAGAAGAATGGCAGTCATTGTGAGTGAGTGGTTGTGGGGTTGGGGGACCAAAGATGATGCTATTGAGGATGGCTTGTAGAGTTCTTTTACAGTTGATAGAAATGGGGTAGATGAACAAGTGATGAGGTCTTGATGGAAGGAACATGATGCATTTGGTTTTAGATGCGTGGAACTTGGGGAACACTGGTATCTCAGAGATCACTCATTCATCCATCCACGGAACTTAAAAGTTGAAATAAAAATAGATGAATCCTCTGGAGGGAAAAGCGAAAAAAAAGTCCTCTTGAAGCAAGGACCTAAATACTGAGAAAGGAATATATTTAGGACATAGGAGGAGGGTAAGGTGCTATAACAGGCAATAAGCAAAAAGAGCCTAGGGAAAAGAGAAAAGAGTCCAGCTCATGAGGTCTGAGGCAGAGAGTTTTGTGTTAGATGTGCATGTGTATATACGCATAGAATAAAATCTGAAACAACATACTTTAAGCACATTAATTGTGTTGTCCTAGGGTAATGAGATCATTGGGAGCTTTAATTTTCTTTTTATATATTAGTAGTATCTGATTTTCCTAAAATGAATGTACTACTTGTATGACTTTGAACAATGACATTAAAATATTTGAAGGAAGAATATCAAGTCATATTAAAGATTGAGATTAAAGAAGAATTAAAGACTGACAAAAGATCGTTAAGAACACAGTTGTTTCCTTATAGAATCATCCCATTCTCTTAAAAATAAAACTACATGTGGGCCAAATAAGTAGCTAAAACTACCATCGTTGTTTACTTCTGTCATTCAGCCCATTGAAAAATATTTATTGAATGTCTGCCATGTGCCAGATACTGCTCTGGGCACTGAGAACAGCTGTGAATAAAATAGGTAACATTTCTTCCCTTTATGGCACTTAAGTTCTCGTGGCCCTTGATCCTAGCACTTATATCCTGGTGAGCCTTCAGGACAATAAACTGCATTAAGAGACATGAAAGCATTTTGAAAAGTTGGTATGCTAGGGGTTTATTAACATCCTATTAGTGTTGACAGATCCAGATGAAATAAAATGACTTTTCACGACTATTTCAATTTTCTTATTTTCTATAGCTATTAGAAGCACTGGGTTTTAGCTGTAAAATATATTCATGTGCATGACTACTGTATACATACTTCTCACATTCCTTGTTTTAGTACCTTAGTGACTGTACTTCCATTTCATATTGAGACTGAATGTCCAGGGGCGCTCACAGAGCATCAGAGCTTGAAAGACTTTGAGTGCTGCTAACCCTAAAAGTATAAAGAGGGGTTTTATACCTATAAACAGGTGTGAGTAGGGGGAAAGGAAAAGAAAGGAAGGAAAATCAGAGGAAAGTCTCAGGGGATAAGGAAAGTTTTGGAACATATCCCGGGAGGGAGGATGGGACTATACTCTCCTCCTTTAGAGTGAGGACACAGACATGACTATTGGCTTCCCATGGGTGGGGCGCCAGCAGTGGAAGAGATGTATGGTGTAGGACAAGGGCTGTTTGAGGATTAGAAGACAGATTGGAGTCCCAGCTTTCCCCAAAATCTAGATCTCATCAATCAGTGTTTCCTAAGCTTTTTGAATATGAAGATTCCTTTTTAACAACAAAAAATTGAGGAAACCGCCCCTTCCATACAATAGTGGTTATAAGCAGTGAGGAAAAATTCAGTAGTATGTCTGGAGCAATTGTATTTCATTCATGTAAACTCCATCCATACAAGAAAGAATACATGTATAGGCGAGCCTCTCTCCAGTGTCAGGTGTGTGTCTGGTGAACATTTGGCATGGTGAGCCCCTTGCCCACAGTGTGCGGGCTTCTCAGGAACCTCCACTGAGAACCATAGAACCAGGCCTCTCCATCCTAGACCTCAGTTGTTTTGTAGCTCTGATCCAAGATAAAACATCGGGACATATTAGCCTAGTCCTATCTGCTAAATGAAGGCCCTTCATGGAGGAAATCATTCTTCAGTCTGCATTTCAAAAAGGATTTCTAAGCCATGTCAGACGTTTCCTAAATGAATGAGGATAAAGAAAAATATATTTGTTCATTTTCTGTTAATCCTTTTCAACACCTTTATATAAATTGGAACTTGTTTGCCATGACTTTAATGTTCAGAAGTGATTGTTTATATGTAATTTTGGGGTTGCTATCAAGTGCTTGTTAATTCTTGCCTGCATTTGCCATCTGTGTTGAATATCATTTTTCATAGGGAACTAATGAACATGATTGCAGGTGCCTTTAATCATAGAATCATAGAAACCGGAGATAGAATAGATGGAAATGTTGCCTTTTCCCCATCTAGAAAATGGGATTAATAATGTTACCCCTCCTTGCCTAGTTGTCATGAATGAGAAATAGGATTGCCAAGCTAATTGCAATATAAAGAGCTGTAAATTAAATACTAAGTAAGAGAGTAGGAATGATTTGACTAATAATAAAATGTTTTTTGTAATTTGATTTTTTTCATTACCGATGTCTCCCAGCAGTAGTCATTACCCCTGTGCTAGAAATAACAACAAAAACCAGGGCAGCAACTACATTGATGGAGAACTTTTGTCTGCCTGGGGTTTTTCTTATGTCATCCCATTGAATCTGCAAAGCAACCACAAAAGGTAAGCAATTGGCCTGAAGGAAGTGACATAGTTAGCAAATGCTGGAGATGGAATTTGAACCCAGACCCAGAGGACTCCAGTGTTCATGCATTTACACCCCATCTCCCCTCCCCATCCTGCCCTGCCATGCTCCACTACGTCAATCTTGTAGAGATTGAACCTAGAAATCTTGTAGTCAGATCCATCTGTCTCATGTCAGCGATTGCTAGGCTCTTGGCCATCCTTCCTGGAGAAGCCTGTTGAGTTGCTCACACTGAGATCTTGGAGAAAGGAGCCTGGGTAGATGGTATTAATCTCTTGATCACTGGTTCTCAATCTAAGCTGCACATTAGAATCACTTGGGGATTCTACTAGATTCTGGTTGAATATGAGCACCGTTAGAATTTAAGCACCATGAAAAGGAGGGTTATCTATTCACTGCTGTAGTATCAAAAATATATTGATACTGGGGCCCTATCCCAGATCTATTAAATCGGAATCTTCAGGGGTGGGGCTCACACAGGTGTTTTTTAAATATATGATATTAATATGCAGCCAAATATTCTGCTAAGAGATTTCTTTGAGGATCATGTCAGAAAGAGAATGGGTAAGGCTTCACACAGGAATGCTTTAATAGTGGACAGAGCCAAGAAGGCCTGGAAATGTTGGGCCTTGGAACCAGACCATATGTGTTCAAGCCCTGGTTCTTCCAGTTCCTAGCTGTGTGACTTTGTGCATGTTACTTGACCTCTCTGAGCCCATTTGTTCATCAACTGATACTTTCAATTTCATAGTATTGCTATTGGATTAAACTTGAAAATCCATGGAAACTTCTTCCCACTATGTCTAACAAAGAATAAATGATGTCACTATTACCAAAGAAATTAAGGAGAAGGAAAATAACATTTTTAGAGTTTTGCAATATTTATCTTAAAACCTTTATTTAGCTTTGTACAGAAATTCAGGTGGAATTGAGTTGAATTAAATGATAAGGGAACCCCTTCCCCCTTTTAAAACAGTATTAGTGACCTTTTGAGATAATCAGACCTCCTGGTAATCTATCACTTTTGTTTTAACCTTTACCATTTGTGCAAAATTATATAGTTGATGCATTATTTCTCTCTTGTTTCCCAAAGAAAGCAGAAAGCCGGAGCCGTGGTTGTAATGTGAGTGCTCAAAGCTGGCATCCTGTCAAAGGCTGTTTTAGATCTAGCCTTCCGGTCATTTGTTCAGAGGGCTTTGACACTGAAGACCAAAAGATACTGCGGGAGATGCTATTGCTGGCAGTTTAATTGGCATTTTTCAGGGTATAGACACACAGTTTCTGTATAGGCAGAATGAAACTGGAAGTAGGGCAGTTATCCAGTGAGCTTAGACAGTAAAAAGAAAGGGGGAAAATCAGGCAAAAGAAATTCTTTAAAGCAAACTATTTTGCCATTTTAAAATAGATACTTTTCTAACTTTGTAGAAGTAGATATAACCTAAGAGGATTTCTGTGACATAATTATGGGGTTAATAAAGCAAATGAACACATATGAAATATCCTACAAAGGCCAGGCTTTCTAATTTGTACTTCTTCTCTTAATATAAAAGTAGCAAAATAAATATCGTAATTGTGTTTATTGTGAACGAAGAAAATGTTAAACATCTTTCCCACAGAGGGAGCAGCAAAGAAGAAAAAGAGGAGAAATCTCAGTTAAGAGGACCAGTTAGATGTTTTATCAAGTTATAGCTGAAAATGTTTTCTCTGTAACTGCTGCAAACATTGATCTGGTTTGTTTCCTGGCCTTGAGAGTGGTGTGCCCAACTATTTTGTTGTTGCGCTTGAATGAGAGCCAATAAATTGTTTGACTTTTGTAATTAAACTTAAGAACTTGATTGAAGGGGATTTTAGCTTCCCTGAAAATGTACTTTAAGTTAATCTGCTTAAGGGGAATTATCTATTTCTTATTAGTGAAATCAAAACACTCTATGCCTTTCTAACTGATGATTTCTATGGGCCTGGTCATGAATCTTATGGTCATGTTAAACGTCAAATATTATTTGAGGGATTTAAAAAATTCAGTTGTCAAAAATTTAGGACTTGACCTTTGATATTTGTTGTTGACAAAATGTAGAGTCATATTTGTTTTCTTTTTCTTCCTTGATTTGCCTTTTTTTGGGTCCTGCTTCAGACATCTGAGAATTTTTGTTCCTTGAAATAAAATCTTTTAAAATTAAAAAAAATTGTAGTCATAGATGCAGATGGGAATGATTTCTTTTGGGGGAGTAATTTAAAAAAAATTGTAGTCATAGATGTAGATGAGGCTTATTTCTTTGGGGGGAGTAATTTTGGGGAGGAAATTCCCAGGAATTTTTAGCAAAAGCATTTTAGGCAAATTTCTCAGTATTGATTTGATTTAATTGCATCACTTTTATATGTGACAATTATATGTAAGTTACTATCATTGGGGCCCAAAATTATTTAATTATTTAAGGTGACATTTGTGAATGCATCTCTAATGCCAGTCTAATGTGTTAGATTAAACTTCTGTGTAATTAAAAAAATACACAGCATTGTATGTTAACAAGGGACAGTGGATCCTGTTTTTAGTTAAATACCATTATTATATTTTGTGATTGTACATTCAAAACCTGAAGTGGATACTGTAGAAATTAAAGAAGTAATGATCAGAATTAGTTTCTCAGAAAAATGTTTTCATTAACACTTAAGGAGAGATGTGGTCAGGATGAAAGGCTAAAATGTTATTTCTAATGTGGAAATAATTTTAACATATTTTTAATGATGCCTGTCTTCTTCTTGGGCTACAGTCAGCATAACCATCTTTAAATGCAACAGTTTGGAGATAGGAAAAGGAAAGCACGAGAGAATCTAACACAGTCATGCTCAGGAATTAAGAGTGCTGGGTATTAGAATGATTCTGTGTGAAGGCACTTTCATGTGAAATAAAAAATTGAGGCAAAGTGAGGTTGGAATAGAAGTATCTGGGTGCCTTCCCTGTCCTTCTTTTCTTTTTGTGTGTGTAGAGATACGGCCAAAGAAAGCAACATGGGTCACCAAGGATCCAGTCTCTGCCACTGCCCTTGTCAGAACTGGCCAGACTCCCAGGAGGAGGTGCCCTTGCACAACAGCTGCTGTTAGACTGTTGTAAAAATCTGAGTTGATTTATGAACAACCGGGTAATTTAAAATATCCCTGCACCATCATAGGTAACCTTCCATCCCAAAGTTCATGGCCAAATATTTGCACTCTAGCATTAGAACCGCTATGGGAATTTGAAAGTAGAGAGGACTGTGTAACGAACTCACAAGGTAGAGAATTTCACAGCAAGAGCCTCTCAGTTAACATGAAGTCTCTGTGCCTTCTAGAGAAGTCTTCTACTTCTACAGTATTAAAGGTAGACTTCCTGTTTGAGAGCACTAGTAACAGATTTCTTTTGGATGTAAAAATTCTTCCGTGCCAACACTTGTTGGAACTTTTATTAACTTGTGGGTCTGACCTAAACTTTGGTGGTCTCATCATTAAACAAGTTGCTTTCTTCTTTCTTGATAGCAAAGCTGATGGTATACAAGGGGGGAAAGTTAGGTTCCTGTGTTGATTTTGAGGATACAACATCAAAGACTGTCTTTTAGAGGGCAAGAATCAAAGACTACATTTTGTAGAATAAGGACAAAAACAACTCTTAAAGTATGATGTTTGAATCAACTAAAAATGTGTGGCTATCAGTTTACAAGCTTTAAGTTGTATATTTTCCCTTGTATCATTATTTATTACTTTCCTGAAAATCCAGGCATTTTGAATTCTTAACTAAGACCATAGCAGGAAAAATGTACAGTTAATATTTTTTGTATATTTCTTATAAAGCAGCTATTGTTGGAAAGAAAATAGGTTTCTTGAGACAGTTATAAATCTGTAAAAGCAAGAAATGCAATCGAAATGAGGCATTGAAAATAAAATTTAAAGATCTTTTCATTTGTTTTTGCAATAGGCTTTATGTCCAAGTATTATTTGTTATATGAGAATAGAAGAAATCACCACGTGTTTTTTTTTTTTTTAACTAAAAATAATCATTTTTACCTTCCCTTGTGTATGTTGTCTGGGTTTGGTTCTAACCCACTAGGGGTGTGCCTTGAACTTTTCACACTCTTTCCAAGCCCTAGTGCTAAGAAACAAACGCGATGCTACTTGGCACAAAATTTGGCTCTGGCTGGTGGATCAGAAAATGTCACACACATGCATCTCTGCTCTCTGGGGTGAAGGCTCAGCTGCCACATCAGGATCAGCCCCTGTGATTACTGTGGTTATGAGCAACTCCCCCTCACTCTCCAAATTTAGACTGCAGGATATACACCTCACACCAGCCTATCTCGTCTATTTTTCACAAGATACGTAGGTAAAAATGTAAGGTTTTTAATGGTTGGTGTCTACGACTAGTCCTTTGGTTCGGTCTTACGTGTGTTGATTACTCAAGGGCATCTGTCTCAGTTGGATATTTTAAAATAAGCTGGACTCTGGAAGGCTTGGATTGGAAGAAAGGGGCTGTGATCCTGCATCACACAAACTGGAGAGAAACCGTATGGTAACGCTTCTTTGGCTACTTAGTGCATTCTGACTGTTGAAAGACAAGGCAACTTGGCAGCATGTAATTCTAAGAAAATTGTAAGAAACAAAATAGAACCGAGCTCCTCGTGGGGGTGGGGGGCGAAGTCTGTGCTCACACAGCTTCGGTGTTGTCTGACGGCGTCACAAACACTGTAGGTGCAGTGTTGATTTAGGATGAGCCCGTGCATTCCGCCGAGGGATGAGATAGCAAAATCTTTTTCTTCCCTTAGCCAGTGGTTCTATGTTAATTCAGGAGCTATAAAGCAGATTTTAAACTGACATCATTTTCTAACTGGGAAGGAAGTGCACCTTACAGCTGGAATACAAACATTGCAACAGGTACTATTGTCCATCAGCTCCATGTGAACTTTTTATTTGAGTATAAAGGATCTTAACATTTCAGTGGATGCATGTCAGTAGCAGGTGTAAACACTAAACAAATAAAGGGCTCAGGCTGAAATACCTGTGGCTCTCACTACATAGGTAAATATACAGGACCTGATTATGAAGAATGTTAGCTTTTACCCTAGAGAACAAACATGTTTTAGCCTTGGGATATAACTCTCATTGCCGTGTGAACATATCATCAGTCAGGTGTGCAGACACAGACATGATGCAGCATTTTAAAATATATTCTTTTATTTTTAAACACATGCCCAACATCTTGACAAACCCTATTTAGTGTGAAGGTCAAATGCACGTAACCCAAAGCTAATTAATTTCTACCTTGTGGAGTCAGGTGGTTTCAAATGTGCGGCAAGGACCCACGTGAGCAATGAGATGTGAATCCCCATTTTGTTGTTTCTGAACTTTGGAATTCTATCCAGGCCTTTTACATCACGTACGGATACATGAAAAAGGAGGATGTAGAAGCGAAACCAGTCCTGGGGCTGCTGTCAGCTTTGACGCTGGTTCCACTGACCGCCTGCTTTGTTGACCTGTTTTTGTCCCCTTCATATGTTCTTTCTCCCCCCTCCAGAAATATGGTGAAACGGTGTTCACACCGTCCACCCAGTCTCACTCTGGGAGTTCATGTGGAGGACAGCAGCCTGAGCACCAGCAGCAGGCCAGCCACCACCTTCCCCACATGCCTGCTTCCTGGGCCATCTTTTGCAAGGGGGTTTGGGATTCTAGCCCTAGAGGATCCAGGCTCCTCGTTGTGGCTGCAGGGACTTAACCCATTCTTACTCTGTCTTGACCGCCTGTCTAATAGGCAAAGCTGTTAGAGCTCTGTGGTCATTTTTACTGCTTATTTGTTTCCATTGTAGGAATCATCTTTATAGATTAAAAAAAAAAAATCATAGAGCCAGCCAGGACTTTTTTAGTTCCATGCCCTCCTTTTACACACACACACACAGACACACACACATCTTCATATAATCAAATAGAAAAACCTTTAGTTGCTGGTGAAAAGCTGTCAACGTAATTCTTCTATTCAGGAATCAATTTATTTAATGGACTTAAAGATTTTTTAAAATTCTCTTCATTATGGATAAAGGAAGAATACCCTTTATGATACATTTTTTTTTTTGGTAAAATATGTGTAATTGCCCCAACTGAATGTCAGGCATATTCTGACAATATTACAAGATTTAAAAATCTACAGTCCCAAATTCCTAAATTCCAAGGAAAAAGTGCCGCCCCTGTTTACAGTTGTGAAACTTGTACCATGGCCTCTCAGAGGGTTAGCTGTAAAAAGTTCTGTGGCTTTCTTCAGATTTATAATTTTCAGTGGCCTTTTTGTAGCTGTGGTTCTCTCTACTCCAGTTTGTGGAGTAAGGAGGCAGATGTTTTCGCCTACTTATAAAATGCAGTAATAAGCATGTCCACTGCCCTTACTTCATCAGCTACAAAAAATATTCATGGTTCATCTGGCTGGAAGGTGATTCACCTGCAGCTTTGTTCCCCGGAACTAGTAACACGCCAGCATCTCATTTAGCAAGTGGTGCTTCTCACCAATTAAACTGAAAAAAAAAAAAAAAAAAAAAAAAAAAAAGTCTCTCTCTCTTATTCAGATGCAGACTTAGGCTTTCACCTGTCAGAGGAAAACGAAACCGTCACCAACCACTGTTTATTTTGCTGGCAGGTTCATGCGTATGACAAAGTGATTTTTTTTTTTTCCTCCAGGTGAATTTACTCCCCACGTTGGCGTGGCGATGACTAATAAAGTATTTATGAAAACTCAAGTGTGTGGTCCCCATTCCCACAGTGTGTCACTGCTGCCGCCAAGTGACAGACCCGAAAAGGGAAAAGAAATCAGCACATCTTAAACAATTAGAGCATCGATTCGACTTTGCAGAACCAAGGCCCCCACTCCCTTCTAGACAAAGATACCTTCCTTTCATGTGATGGGAACCAGGCCGCTCTGCTCTCCTAAATCACACTTGACCCACGTGGCCATCCCTCCGAATTCCGGGGCTTCTGAGAAAAGAATGGCAGGGCGACTAAAGAAAAACAACGTCTTTCCTCTGAGCGAGCTCTATCTGATTCTAGGGTTCGAAGGGAGTTTTCTAGTTTAGTTTGGTTCATTGTCCACAGTCGCCCACAAAATCATACCGTGCTGCTGGAGGGAAAAGGCTCAGTCCTAAAAAAATCAATTAGGCGCCCGGGAGAACTTGCAGCTCTCGGGGACCCGCGAGCGCTCGGAGACCGATGCAAAGCCCGTCCCCTTGAGCCACCTCGTTCCGGAACCGGGGCTAAGAGCTTTTCAATTGCTGTGACATTTTCAGCCAGGCAAGGGAGTGGTGGTGGCGGAGCAGTGTTTTCCAGGCAATTACTTTATATTTTCAACGGAGCGATTCCCCGTCCAGGAAGGAGCGAAAGCGATCAAGTGAAATCATTAGAGGGAGAAAGAGCGAGCGGGAGAAGGGATTCATCTCATTAGCAGGTGCGGGCGCCGCGGGCTCCGGGGGGGGGGGGGGAGGGGAGGGGAGCGGCGCGGCGTGTCACTGGCCCTTTAAGACCGAGGCCGGGTCGCCGCCGCCCCCGCCCCCGCCCCCGCCCCCGCCCCCGGAGCTGTTGACAGGTCTGAACCTCCCTCGCAGCCCATTGTGGCCGCAGTAGGAGGCACCTGCAGAAAATGTGCCAAAACCAGGCGGGGAGCAAGAGCTTTTCAATAAGCTCCGCAGCTGGAGAGGAGAGGCAACGCTAAACAAGCGGGCGCCGACCAGGCATGTGATGGGGAAAGGGTCAAACCCAGACACCTCCTATCGGCTTTCTGAGCGCGCTGAGCGCCGTTCGGTTCAATTTGCTGACATCTTCTAGCTGGCTTTTCTCTATTTGCTTAATATGCGGAGGTATTTAGCTTAAAAGCACTAAATACTCCATCACGGAGGAGCTCTTCTCTCCCTTTCCCATTTACTGTTATTAAGGACGTTTCCCGGTATTTTCTCTCTCTTTCTGCCCCAAACGAAGATTGTTTGCTTTTGCTTCTCTCTCTCTCTCTCTCTCTCTCTCTCTCTCTCTCTATGTGTGTGTGTGTGTGTGTGTGTCTCGTGGCTCCCTAGCAGGCCTCCGCCACCCCCATGCAGCCGCCGGCCTGGTTTCACTCGTTTCTTTCTTTCTTTTTTTTTTTTAAAGATTTTTATTTATTCATGAGACACACACACACACACAGAGGCAGGCTCCTCGCAGGGAGCCCGCCGCAGGACTCGAACCCAGGTCTCCAGGATCGCGCCCCGGGCTGAAGGTGGCGCTAAGCCTCCGAGCCGCCCCGGCTGCCCTCGCTCGTTTCTCTAATTCGGGGGCAAGCCCAGCTCTCCGGATTTGGGGTCTGGGCTGCCTTCGTAAAGCACACATCCCCCCACCCCACCTCCACCCCCGCACTGCATCTGGACGCAGCAAACCTTTGTGGGGCATCGTCCCCACGGCTGTCCTCGGGGCTTCTGCAAATGCAGAGGTAGACAAACGTGCTTCCCCTCTCCTACTGCTTAGGATCCAGCAGAGAGGCCAAGGGGCTCCCATGACCGTGGGTTTTACGAATTCGTCTTGCACCCCTGCACTTTCCTTTGTGGTACTTATAGCCCCTGGGAGAATGAGCTGGAGTGGAGGTGAAGAGGGGGGACCTGGGATGTGCCGGTGGTGGTGGAGTGGCTTTGTCCAGCTCGCCTTGAGGAGCAAGACGGCAGATTCTCACTAAGCTGGGGACCTGGTATAGCACCTCAATTTTGGCAGCTCTAAAATGTCTGGAAATCCTTACTTTTACGTGGGGCTCGCCGGTTCACATGGTATTTCCATCTACTCTGTTTTCCCCACAGGAGGTACTGAGGCATTATCTCTATCTTACAGATGAGAACACCAGGGCCAACCCCCTTGTCCAGGGCCACACAACCAGTAGGTGGTAAGTGCAGAGGCCCTCCAGGAGCCCAGCCCGTGTGCTGCCCACCTGTGCCTTTGCTTCCCTTCTACTCTGTGAGGCCTCCTCCAGCTGTTACCCAGCACACACACACACACACACACACACACACACACACACACACACTTTGAGAGCAGCGCATTAACAGATGGACACAGTGACATTTTCACAGTGAAACTCTTTTCCCCTCCTACAGATGGACAGTGTCGGCATGTACGGACTCTGTGGGTGTACAGCAAAGAGCAAAATGAAGTGTGATTCCAGGTGGGAAATACCAGCTTCAGGTAGGAAACAAACTGATTTGCGTAAGTATCAACCTTGGCATCGGGGAAGTCCTCACCCCCCACCCCCCACCCCCGAGATTTCATTCCTTTGGAGAGGGATGAGGTACAGTGAGATTGAAGCACACACAAGATATTTGCTAAATCATTGCAGAACATCTGCTCATTCCGAGTGCTAACGAGTGAGTGGGAAGAGGTACCAGAGAAAGAATATTTCAGAAGCGCCCTTGAGTCGGGGAAATGAGATTGTTTCCCAGCTCCTCAAAGCCCGGAATGGGCGATGGTTGACATCTACACTCACAGGCCCAGCTCCAGGAGAGGGACCTGGCTGGGCTCACTCCTGTCCCCTCCCTGCCCTGCTCTGCTGGGAGCTTGTGTGTGTTCAGGCCTATGCTGAGGCTGGAAGAGATTGTCTCTCCATCCTCCAAGCTTGTTTATGCTTTAACATGTCTCTCCCCGCAGAGGACCGGTCCTCTTCCTTCTTCCCCAGCGCCTCCCTCCAATTCTGGAGGAAACAAGTGGACTATTCATGTAAAAAGAGAAAGAGTGAGCTGGGGGGGGGGGGGGGGTGGAGTGGGGGGGATGCCACCGACAAACTCCATTGAAAGCCACTGGCTGTTCATTTACATTCACACTTTTTAAAAATGTTAACTAATGATGTTAAATGGTTTGCCAAAGGTCCTGGCAGGTCAGTTGTAGAAGTGTCATTTCTGCCTAATTAGGGCTCTTGTGGCTGTCCGGGGCCTCCCAGTGCAACTGGTGACAAGCCGAGAGCTGACAGCTTCAATTGGTGCCAATAGGAAGGTTGGACCGGTCATGTTTTCCAACTCAGCCAGGTGTTTGCTGAATGGGGGAGGGGGCCTGGGGAGATCTGAGCGCTTCCATGATCCGTCTTCTTTCACGGCTGCCTGGCAAGTCCTCTCCCTTTGCCTGTCTTGTCTTGTGTCAAGGTCAAGAATGGGCTTTGCTAAATCAGCAATTTGGGTTATCTCTGGGAGGTCATTAGCAATCCCCAGCCCAGACATTTCAAGTGGTCTCAGGCCCCAGATGCGAGGTTTTTTTTTTTTTTTTTTTTTTTTCCTCCCTAAAATCGGAAAGTAGGAAAAGGAAAGTTTTAAGTAAAAAAACAAAACAAAAACCACACACAAAAACAACAGTAGGAAGAAAACAGAACAGACCAAAAAGGCCCCAGAAAACTCTGCATAGCCATCAGAGTGTTAAGCCTCTGAAGACGTTCATAATAATACAGTTGCTTGACAAGAAAACAGCTAAAACATCCTGATCAATGCTTTGAATGTTTTAAAGGGCAGCCAGTGATGAAGAAGAAATCCTCTGATGTGCAACTGGATACAGAGTACCTGTCACATAGTAGGTGTTCAACAGACAAGTTATTGCTTATTTGATCTTTCAAGAGAGAAATGTTTGAGAAACAGAGAGCAATTGATAGAGATCCTGCTCTTTTTCACACTTACTTTGATTATTCCCACAATGCTCTTTGAGTTTCTCAGTTGATCACTAAATACATGCTAAGCTGGAATGCCACGTGAGAGGTTGATACAACTATTTTATTTTTTGTTATTTTTTTTAATTTATTTTTTAACAACTTAAGCTGCAGCAGCCAGCACCTCCCATAGCACTGAAAGGACATCTGAGTGTAGAATTTGGATTTGATACACTGGCAGGTCCTGTGGGGGTGACACCACTCCCCGTTTGTCCTGAATTGGACACACCCATGCTTGGGCACACACACACACACACACACACACACACACACACTGAGCATGTTAGTGGTCTGTCTGACAGGGACTGGCAGGATTTAATGTGTCAGCATTTGGGGGCCATACTTGCTAATTCAAAGGGGAAAAAATGAATTGAGAAAAGGCAATGTTCATTTTATGAAAAACTTAAGACCAGACCCAAAGAGGTTAGTTTGGGGAGGAGGAGGGAGATAAAGTGTTAGGTGTCTGAAATTTGCAGTTTTCAGCTCTCTGTCCCACCTACCACCTCTGTTATCTCGGCTATGAGATGACAATGAAAATTGGGGCCAGAAAATAGACTGTTCACATCTGTTGATTTTATCAGCAGCGTAGAATGGAGATTAAATGAGCCAGCATATAGAGGCACATCTAGGACAATACCTGGTACATATCAGGTGCCCACTCGCAGTGAATTCCCTTTCTGCTGCCCTGAGTCCTTCATGGTTGGAAAGTATGTGCAGTCCTGCAGCATCACGGTGTTCTCTCCATACCCAGGACATATGTGAACAAAGAGAATTAATACAATTGACTCATAGGCTGACCTCATGAATGATATGTGAGCAAATGAATCTAGACACATTCAGATGGTTCAATTGCCCGTCTCCAATTTTTCCCTCCAGGGACCTCCTTGGTCACTGGATGTGCTTAAAAGATCCACTTTGCATTCTCGTCTCTCCCTTTGGTGCCATGGCACATGTTCTTTTCTTTTTTCTTTGGAAGTGACCTTCCTGGTTCATTCATACTGCTCTTATCCGTGGATATGACTTTGCTTCTAGTTCCAGTATTGACCCTGGATCGTGGCTCTGCCTCCCACATCCACCTCCATCTCCCAGACCCGAACCGCCACCTGTGATGGCTGTCTGCCTGCTTTGAGGGCAAATGATTTACTGTCTGGATCTTAACGAATGCTAAGAAGTGGTCAATGAAGACCCTCCTTGTGGTTAGGAAGATGAGTATTTAAAAATCATTCTGTAAGATATTAGTGGTAAAATATTCTGCAGCAATGAAACCAGCATGGAAAAAGTAAACCAATCGTTTACTACAACTGAAACAAAGCAACAAAAAAATACCCTTGAAGACTTGTAAACAGAGGAAAAGAACATATAAATGACAGTTAAGTCTTCTGTTTTGTGGTGTATATGTACTCCGGTGGTGTTTGTGATAGCTGGTCCTCACAATGGCGAAATCACGTTCAGTTGGATATTACCTAAACATTTCTGAAAGCAAATCTGATTTCATTATTCCATTGCTTGGGGCTTTCTGGTGGTCCTTCCAGATCTGATTCTGGCTTCTCTTTGACCTTGAACCCTTACTCTGCTGTGCTGATCTGCCAGCAGTTCTCAGGATATTCCAGGATATTTCATGCCTCAGGGTCTTTGAACAAACTCCTTTTTCACCTTGGAATGCCTTCTCTCCCTATTGTCCCCCTGACCAAAACCTATTCCTCACACCACCTCCTCCCTGAAGCTCCTCCTGACACCCCCAAGTTAGATCGACCTTGTTTTCTTTTGCACCCCACCTGCACAACCTCACATTCTTCTCAGTAAGAATAAAAACTGTAATAATAAAAGCTCCCTTTTATTGAATACCTTCTGTGTGCCAGTTTAAGTGGTTTCACTGGTTATATCGTTAATTCCTCACGGCCCTGTGAAGAAGACACTGTTATTGATGCTCATTCTACTGATGAGGACACCGTGGCTCAAGTTGCATGTTGAAGGTCACACAACTTGAAAGTGGTGGAGCGGGGCCTGAGTCCAGTCGGCATGATTCAAGCACACGTAATAACCACCCCTGATCTAGAACCACCAAATTACGCTGCCCCCCATTGTAAGAGGCCGCCAGCCGCCATACTTTTGTTTGGGTTTAGTTTGTCTCTCCTCTAGACGGTGAGCTCACGGGGGTTGGTGACACTCTTCTATAGGGCGGCACATGGCAGAGACTCTAAATGTTGGTTGAATTTAATGAAATTAAAGGGAATTGAATTGTACTACATATTTATATGTATGTATGTGTGATTCTCTCTCCCTGCCTCTCTTATTTTCCCTATATATGTCTTTTATATACACATATAAATGCACACACTATACATAGTTTACATACATAAGTATATAGTCATATACACAAGATACATATATGTATATGTAGGTATTTATACTTCACTAAGCAGACGTGTGTGTATATAAAGACAGTGAGAGGCAAGGAGAAGGAGAATCAGTCTCAGTTGGGAGGAATAAGATGCATTCCGATCTCTCTGGCTTTGGATGGTGAGTTTATGGTCTGTGTTAACCTAGTTACCTTGTAGCATGGGTGAGGCAGCATGTACCTTGGCCTGGGTACTCCTAAAGACAGACCTTGAAGCGCTCCAGGTTCTGCCCTGGGTGTCATTATATTTAAGCCAGATGGTTATCAGAGGAGGCGGATGTCTAGGTAAAAGAACATTTTTTGTGATTTTTTTTTTTCACTATGCATTGTCCCAGGTATAGAGATGAGTCCTACATTGTCCAAATGCCTTTCTTCACCATTAAGACTTCTCATTTTTAAAACGCTAAGCATTTTTAGCAATGGGGAGCATGGGTCTCATTCTCTGCTGCAGGTGAGCTCAGAGCCTCCTGGAAGGTGCTGTGTGTTATGCAAAGGGCAAGACTGGCTAAGACTCAGCACAGAGTGTAGCCTTGGCACAAAACCCCAAAACTCTGTTAGAGCTAAGAGGCACACATGAGATCTGGCAAGTTGGGTGAAGATTCAGTAATAGCCAGCTCAAGGGCAAAAAATTCTTTTATGGATTCTATGCTCACGCTATTGCCTGCTTATAGAGGGAAAAAAGTTCACGTGTTATTTATATACATGTGTCCTTTTGTCATGTTTATTTTTACCCACCATAAGCATGAAAACCTGGTTTTAAAATCAGACTCTAAAACTTTACAAGCTGTTAGGTTCTTACTGCTTTTCTAAAGTAATTCAGTGGCCCTGGGTGGGCCCTCCTCCATGTCCTGTTGACCCTCTTCCTGCCTCTGACCAGTCATGCCCTTTGCTTCTCTCTCTGCTCCTTTGCTCCTTTTCTGGAATCGTTCCTCTTGGCCTGGCCAGATCCTGTCTATCCTTTGAGAATCACTTAGATCCATGGGGATCTGACCCTTTCCAGTCTTGCTATGGCATCCAGCATCTTGTTAATTGCTGCAAGCTTCTCCCTTAATATACAAAATGCTTTCAGGGTATAAAGCCTTGGAGGGAAGCAGGGTGAAAGTTAAGACAAGTCTCTCATGCTTTTAACCAAAAGAGCCCTAATTACAGAGCTGAATCAACTAGCAGTTCTGCAGGAATGGTGTATCTGAAGTTTAAAATAAAAAAAAAAAATCTTCAATTTTTAGTGTTTTTCCATTAAAAATAGGGCTTTGCAGATATATATAAACTAGTTTTCTAAGCTATGCATCTGAGTGTCCTTGGTGTATCATTACATTCCTTTGGGTAGGAAGGGCCAGCTTGGACCCATGCCCCTGTAGTCACACAGGCCCTGGGCTTGTTTTAATGCTCGGATGTTACCGTTGTGAAATTCTTTATAACTTGAAAGAGGGCTCCTGCATTTTCATTGTATACTGGGTCCCGTCGGTTATGTAGGTGGCCCTTTGCAGTTCTGTGATTCTTCTTACTGGGAAGCATGGAGAGACGGCAGTAAAGCCTTACCATGAATTTGCTGGTTATGGCCGACCTAGGGTAGGGTGCGAATCTGGGTGCTCTCTAAGGAGGGAGTTCTGGGCTGAAGACCGAGGAGGGTCAGGGAGGGTGGAGGCCCCTAAATGCCAACATTGCCCAGGATCAGCCGTGCCCAGCAGCATTCTAAATGTGTGCCTACAAAAAGCAGGGAGCGAACAGTTTGTAATTCTGTAATTCAGGTTCAGAAAGCTTCCCGAGAGAGTCCTGCTTTTCACCTGGAATTCCCAAGTCATTTGGCCAAGAATTTCTGCTTGTTTGAAATCTTCAGGAAAAAAGAAAATCCCCAATGAAACACACCAAAGTCAGAAATGAGCTTCCCTTTGCAACGTGTGCGTATAAAAATTCTTATCAATGCTCTTCCTCGTATCTCCTTTCATTTTTCTAACTTCCTGCTTTATTCCGAGAGGGTTTGGAGATATACATATGATCAAATAATAAAAATGGTATATTTGAGAAACAGGACTGAAGGGTAAATAGGGCCAGGTCATAAGGTGAGCTCACAAATGCATACCATGAGGTCTTGCAGCATTTTAAGAGAGAGGGTACAAAGGTGGCCGTCCACCTCGGTGTTAGTGGGACAAAGGTGCGTGGTCAGCCTCAAGCAGGTGGGAGGGGAAGGGTTGGGAAGCAGGTCCCAGCTTGGGCTGCCCTGCTCCCTCCTGGTCTTTAGAGGCATCTGGGGAAAGTGGGTTGGGCTTTCTAGGATTCTGTTTGCATGAGGGAAGAAGTCCTCCCCCAGGAGATGCCCAGACGTTTCCTAGCAAAGCTGCCTTTGGAGGAGAGGGGAATTCTCAAGGCTCCTTGATGTCCTGTCTCTCAGTCTGTCCCTCATCTGCCTCAGACTGACTGGGGATGGAGCCAACAGTGCCAGAAAGCTCCTGGCCCCCGTGCCTGCCCCCTCCAACCCCCTCCAGCGCTGATGGGATGGTAGTTCCAGTGACGCAGCGGCAACAGCAGCAGAGGCGGTGAGCCCGGCGCTGGCAGTGTTGGTGGCACTTGCACAGTGGCGGTGGCACCAGCACTGGCGGTGGCGGTGGCACCCGCGCTGGCAGCGTCTGTACCAGCGGGACGTGGCGCCGCATCTTCGAAGTGGACGAATGGACGCAGCAGCATCCCAGCGGCCGCAGGGCCCCATCGGCTTCAGCGCCTATTGGGAGGGGGGGTGCAGGTGGCTGGAAGTGACCCAGGCTGTGCTCTGCCCGCAGTGGCTCCATGGTGACTTCATACAAGAAGATATTGGGGCTTCCCTGGAGGAAGAGTCTCTCCAATAGCTGGTGGGAGGTGGACACCATTTTTAGCCTTCAGATAGACTAACCCAAGAAGAGATGAGTGATTTAAGATTTGGAGCATTTGTCAGATAAGAACCAACCAGCTGCATAAGAGAAGCTTAATTTTTCCCAGTGTGGGCAGTTGAGCACACACTCATTCACTCATGCATTCAGTCGGTGATTCATTCAACAAACATCAGTGAGACCTTCCCTGGAGTCTGGAGTCAGATTACTGGTGTCTGAATCTGGCTCTGCCATTCACTGGTCTCTATAGTCATGACAAAGTTAGGTGATTTCTCTAAATCCCAGTTTTTCCATCTCTACTATGAAATGTGAATAATAGTAAGTATTCACCTCATTGGGTTTTAGGAATGCATATGAAATGTTTAGCATAGTGCCTGGTGCTAATTAAATATCCAATAAATATAAGCTAGGAGCTATGATTAAACATTATGGAATGTACAAAGATTGACATAATCCCATACTAATTAAAGCAATATTTATCCGCATAATGAAATGCTATGCAGCCAATGTCCAGAAGAATATACAGTTGACCCTTGAACCACCTGGGTTTGAACTGTGCAGGTCTACTTATATGCAGATTTATTCTTGGCACATGTAGGACAGTGCTGTAAATGTATTTTCCCTTATGATTTTCTTAGTGACATTTTCTCTAGCTTATTTTTTGGCAAGAATGCAGTCTATAATACATATACAAGATACGCGTTAATTGGCTTTATATTATTGCCAAGGCTTCTGATCAGCAGTAGGCTATTAGTCAAGTTTTGGGGGTCAGCACCCCTAACTCTTGTGTTGTTCAAGGGTCAGTTGTGCTAACTGTGGCCATCCCTTGTAGGGAGATTATGGGTGATTTGATTTACTTCCTTTTCTTACCTGCCTTTTAGGATTTTTCTGGAGTACATGAACTATTTATGAGATTTTAAAACAGAAAGGAAAGAAATTCCATCTGACCATCTCTTTGGTGCTTTAATCATGACACAAAGGAGTCATGGAATGATAACACATTTGTCCCCCAAATGCTTGAAGAGGAGGTGTGAGGGCACTCAAGACAGCGCTTTGCACCTGTTGGCAGCTCTGATTCCAGAAGGTTCTTCCCTACACTATCTGTTTGTAATTCCTAACAGTTAGGGCTTACTCACCTTTTCATTCAACCAATACTTATTAACTGCCTCTTCTATGTCAGGAACCGTGGCAAGATCCAGGGAGACAACAGCACATGGAAGCCAACAGGTCCCTTCATGGAGCTTGTAATTTAGTGAGATCCTCAGACTATAACCCAATGATTAAATAAATAAATGTGTCATTACAAATGGAGTGCTCTGAATCTAGGAGAATGCACAGCAAAGTTGGGGGAAGGATTCCCAAAGAGCATCCCTGTGGTAACAGTTGAGCTGAGCTGTGAAAGGTGTATAGGCGTTATGGGGTGTGGGCAGGGGATGAGCTGTCCAGACGGAGGAGCGGAGTCTGCTTCAAGGCCACATGGTCATCTACTTCCCTCTCCATGTACAAGCCTTTCAAATATGTGAAGATGGCTTCTTCCCTAGAGTTTTTCTGTTTTACTTCTAGTCTCTACAGCTTTTCCTCCTAGGATGTGATTTTACAGCCTTTTGTTGTTTTGAGGCCTGGTTTATTGCTGACCTCCTCTTCTTCCTAATATTTTTGAGCTATAACTCACATACCATGCATTTCACTCATTTATAGCTTATAATCCAATGGCTCTTAGTGTATCTTGGGGTTGTGCAGCCATCACAAATCAGTTTTACAAATGTTTTCATCACCCCAAAAGAAGACCCCATACCCATTAGCACTTACTCTCCATTTCTCCCCTAACTCGCAGCCCAGCCCTTGGAAACTACTAATTGCTTTTCATCATCCTAGAGTTGCCTGTTATGGGCATTTCATGTAAATGCAGTTGTACAGGATGTGATCTTCTGTGACGGCCTCTTCCTTTTTTTTTTTTATTTTATTTTATTTTTTTTTATTTATTTATGATAGTCCTGTGACGGCCTCTTCCATTCTGGCACAGCGTTTTTAAGGTTGGTCCCTGTGGAAGCCTGTGTCACTACTTCACTTCTTTTTGTTGCTGAATAATACTCCAGGGTGTGGATATATCACACTGTGTTTCTTCATTAGTCAGATGATGGATATTGCAATTATTTCCACTTACTGGCTCTTAGGAATAATGCTGTGCACTGCACGCTGTTGTGTGGATGCGTGTTTTCACTTCTCCCGAGTATAAACCTAGGAGCAGAATTGCTGGGTTGTGTGGTAAGTCTGTGCTTCACTTTCTGTGGAACTCCAAACTGTTTTCCAAAATACCTACACCATTTCACACTCCAACCAGCAGTGTGTGAGGGTTCGAATATCTGTGGGTTTTTTTTTAAAGGTTTTATTCAAATTCTAGTTAGTTAACATATAGTGTCATATTAGTTTTATGGTACAAAATAGTGACTCAACACTTCTATGCAATACCTGGTGCTCATCTGACAAGTACACTCCTAATCCCCATTGCTTATTTATTTATTTATCTTTGAGAGAGAGAGAGAAAGAGAGTGAGAGGGAGCAAAGTGGGGCAGGGAGGGGGAGAGGGAGAGGGAGAGAGAGAGAGACTTTTAAGCAAGTTCTCTGCCCAGTGGGGAGCCTGACATGGGGCTCGATCTCACGACACTGAGATAATGACATGAGCCAAAATCAGGAGTCAGATGCTTAACTGAGCACCCAGGCACCCCGACCCATCACTTATTTAACTCAACCTTCCCACCCACCTCCCATCTAGTAATCACCAGTTTGTTCTCTATAGCTTAGAGTCTGTTTCTTGGTTTGTCTCTCTCTCTTTTCCCCCCTTTGCTCATTTGTTTTGTTTATTGAATTCCACATATGAGTGAAATCATATGGTATATGTCATTCTCTGATTCACTTAATGTCACTTAGTGTACTACTCTCTAGCCCCATCCATGTCATTGCAAATGGCAAGATTTCATTCTTTATGACTGAGTAATATTCCATTGTATATGTATATCACATCCGCTTTATCCATTCATCAGTAGGTGGACACTTGGGCTGTTCCATAATTTGGCTATTATAGGTAATGCTGCAGTAAACATTGGGGTGCATGTGCCCCTTTGAATTAGTATTTTTATATTCTTTGGGTCATTATCTAGTAGTGCAATTGCTGGATCATGAGGTACTATCTGTCTTTTTGATTATAGTCATCCTTGTGGGTGTGAAGTGATATATCATTGTGTTTTGATTTGCTTTTCACTAACGTCTATAGATGTTGGCCTGTTGGCCATTTCTGTATCTTTTTTGAAGAAGTGTCTATTCAGATTTTTTGCCCATTTTTAAATTGAGTTGTATCTTTTTATTATTTTCTTATAAAAGTTATTTATATATTCTAGATACATACTTTAGATATACATACTCCCTCATCAGATACATGATTTTCAAATATTTTCTCCCATCCTGTGGATTGTCTTTTCATTCCTTTGATAGTGTCCTTTGAAGCACAGAAGTTTTAAATTTTGATTAAGACAAATTTATCTATTTTTTTCCTTCTTTTTGCTTGTTCTTTTGGTGTCGTATCTAATAAACCATTGCCTAATCTAAGGTCACAGAGATTATGTCCATTTTTTCTTCTTTTGTTTCTTTTAATAAGAGTCTCATCATTTTAGCTCTCACATTTAGGTCTTTCATCTATTTTGAATCCAATTTTGAATATAGTGTAATGAAGAGGTCAGCTCACTGTTTTTGTATGATACCCAGTTGTCCCAGCACCATTTATTAAAAATACTATTCCTTTCTCCTACTAAATTGTCTTAGCATCCCTGTCAAAAATCAACCGATTATAAATGCAAGGGTATATTTCTGAACTTTTAAGTATGCTCCATTGATCTGTCTGTCCTTATCAAGTACCAAACTGTCTTAATTATTGAAGCTCTGTAGTTAGTTTTGAAATTAGAGTATGAGTCTTCCAACCTTGTTCTCATTTCTCAAGATTGTTTTGGCTATTCTGGATCTCTTGCATTTCCATATGAATTTATAACCAGCTTGTCAATTTCTACATAGAAGCCAGCTGAGATTTTCATAGATTGTGCTTAAACTGTAGGTCCATTTGGGGAGTATTGCCATGCCAACGATAGTAAGTCTTCCGATCCATGTACATAGGATGTCTTCCCATTTACTTAGGTCTTCTTTAATTTCTTTTAATAGTGTTCTGGTCTTCAGAGTATAAGTTTCACACTTCTGTTGAGTTTATTCCTAAAATTTTATTATTTTTTATGGTATTGTAGATGTAAAACCACTGGAGTGTGCACAGTGGGATGGACCTCACACCTGTGGATACAATTCCATGAATATAACCAAAGACAAAGATAGCTTTTTGTGGGAGGGGATGACATAGAATAGAGTACGGTGGTCTACACAACAACATCACATTTTGACTCATGTCAAGAGAAAACCATCACACTTTTTCAGGTCTTCTGCTTCTGTGCTGTGCTTCCCACACTCTATACCTGGACTGGTTGCCCCGAGAAGCTAAAGGTAGCACATTGGCTTTTCCATTTAATAAGTTTGGATTCAACCCACTGTTAATAGTCTATGAGATTAGTTTGTATATTGATTCTGACCCTGGTCATATCTTTGTCCTTCAGCCTATCCACAAATGTAATAGACATATCCTCTTTAGGGTTTTTGTTCAAGCCAATGCTAAACATGTTCAGCAGGACTTTGCCAAGAACAGATGCTTGAGGTCCTGAGTTCAGAACCTCTCTCTGAGATCATTGAATTTCAGCCCCTGAATAACAGTATCCAACCAGTCCCCAAGCCACCCAGTGGTCTTCATACCCAATTCATTAGTCCTTGCATCCAATCCATATGGCAACCCCATTGAACTTATCAAATGCCCCATTCAATTCCTAAATCCTTGATCTATTTCATCTCTACCAGTCTAGTAATCCTATCAAAGAAAGAGACAATTTATCTGACAGAGCTTTTTCTTTCTGAGCCTGCAGTGGGTCCTGGTGATTCTTGCTTTCTATCTGTTCGTAAACCATAAGTCTCCTTTAACAATCATTTTTGAATTGGATGCACCAAATTCACTAGCCAGTTACTTTCTTATGATAAGAGAATTAACTTCAGATGAAGAAACAGGATCACATGGGTTAAAGTCATGCATAAGGCTGGTAAGTGTGGAGGGAAGTCTAGAATCCAAGGCTTATGATGACTTATTCTGTGCCCCCTCCATTCACAATGGAGGAGGTTCCTATTTGACAATGACAGGAGCAAGTGTGAATGTGGGAAGCTACTCAGAAACTCCACGTCCTCAGGTAAACTCAGGTGTTCAACTTACTGTGCCCAAAGTGATATACTGCTACATACAAGTGATGTGGTTGCCTCAGCAACCACTAGAGAATGAGCAGAACAAGAAAAAGAATCGTTTGAACCACATCTGTGGTATCATATTATCTCCTTTAATTCAGGTTCCTCTTTGACCTGAATTATCTGGATTTTATTAGTTGAAAAAGCATCTATCGACTCATGTTGTTTTAGGCCCCACGGTAGGCTCTGAAGATCTTGAGATGTGAGAGGCACAGAGAAACTTTACAGGTGAGTCCAGCCCTGCGATGCCCCCAGTGGGTACTATGGTAGACTGACTTGCCATCCTATCCCCTGGGGCCCAGGGATTCTTCCCACGCAGTCAAGATATCAAGTGATTCCAGTGAATCAAAATGGAACCACAAACCAGTCAAAAAGTGTTATTTATCATCTATTATGTACCAAATGCTGTTCTAGATGTTAAGATGCACCTGTGAATAAAACATAAAAGTTCTTGTCCTTATGGAGCTTACATTCTAGTGTGTGTTTGTGTGTATGCATGTATATACACAAATCTTAACAACTCTGTCAGATGATATAGAAAAAGACTAAAGCTGAATGGGGGAGAGGGAAAGATGGGGTGGACATGGGGTTAGAATTTAGAATAAGAAGTCCAGACGGGGCTTCACTGAGAAGGTGACATTTGAGCAGCACCCTGAGGAGGGTATGTGACCAAATCATGTGAATATCTGAGGGAGGAGCAACCTGGGCTGAGGAACAGCTGCTGCAAAAGTCCTGAGGTAGGGGTTGCCTGTGTGTTGGAGGTCCAGCAAAGAGGCCACATATCTGGGAGATGACGCCAGGTGGAGCCTTGCAGGATGGCCAGCTTCTCCTCTAAGCTGGGAAGCCAGGGTTTTGAGTGAAGGAGTGGCATGATCTGACTTAGATGTTTGAAGGATCCCAGAGGTCATGCTGTGAGTACACTTTGGTGGGGAGTGGGGCGGGCAGAGGAGAGGCAGAGGGGCCTGTTAGGGAACTATTGCAAGGTACAGAGACAGTGCTGATTCAGCTTAGGGTGACAGGGGTGGCAGTGGTGAGATGCAGACAGATGCTGGAGGGGAAGCCCCAGGATTTCTGGTGACTGGATGTGGGGTGTGACAAAGGGAAGGCAAAACAACGCTGGAACTTTTGGTTTGAGCAAATGGCAAGAGGAGTCACCAGTTGCTGAGGTGCAGATGGCTGCCAAAGGGCACTCTCCCACAATGAAAGCTCACAGAGATGAAAAACCCACCAGTGAAGAAGTCCGAGTTGCTGCACCGTGGATGGAAGAGGAAAACCAGATGTCCTAAAAGTCAAATGGAGGAGTTATTTCTAGGAGGAGGGGGTGGTCTGCTATGTTGACTGGTATAGATGGGTCATGTCTGATGAGGACTGAGGGCTGACATGTATTTACAATCTTGGTGGCTGCACCAGCGGCAGAAATAACCGGCAGGCGCCTCTCCTGAGTCCCTGCATGGGTTGAGTGCCACCTGTGTCCCCCCAGGTGATCACAGGGACTGTCTTCTGCATAAATCCCCAAATCCACCTCCCACCTCTATTGTGGTCCCTAAAATGGCAAAAAGAGTCCCTTTCTCTTTGATATTCCTATGTCAAGAAGTATCCTGTTGACCAAGATGTTTGTCAAAATGCAGAAAATGTATTATTTTTCCTTGGTTTTTCTGTATTTTACTGATTAAGACATATTTGTCTAATTCTAATACAGCTAATTCATACAGCCTATCTCTACCATTAGAAACATATAAATTATTCCTAAACACATATGACCACGCACAGATCTCATAAGGCACGTTTCCAGCACGCAGATTATTTAATACAATGACATCCCCATATTGTCACTGTTCTGTAGACAGTTCCTACCCATCCTAGGTAACGCATAATGGGGACACTTCTTTCCTGTTTGTTGAGGTTGGGCGTGGGTGGATCCAGGAAATCTAAGAAGTGGAGCTGTATAGCAAGAGGGGTGTGGGGGCTGCAGGGTGGTTTATGAGCATTGGGGGCAGAAAGGCTGGCAAAAGCAGGATTTGGAAGCTGGGAAAATGTGAGTTGGGAACCAGTAAATAACCACTGTGGGTAAAATATAGAGTCCCAGGAGACAGGGCCTGGGCTGCCCAAGGTGGGGCTCTCTGTGAGGAAGAAGAAAATCAGGGGGTCCCAGGTCAGGGACTACCTTCCTTTCTGCAGGTCTTTCCTAGAAAGGATGGAACCAGAGTGCCCAGTCAGCTGTGAGCACCAGAGAGGCCCAGAGACAGGAAGCAAGAGCCCGTGGGCAGTGAGGGCTGGCGTAGAGTTCACAGACCAGGGCAAGGTGCACCCCAGGAGGGGTGGCCAGCAGGCAAGATTGCCACTCCAGGGGGCTCACTGGGGTGTGATGGGGGGATGTCTGTCCGCCTTTTGGTGTCCATTATTTTCCTTTGTTTGAAATTTCTCTCATCAGACAAATGTTGCTCTTCACACCCACCGATCGCATGGAACTGTGATTTGTGAATCACGTACGGCCACATCCCTTGTTCTAACATTTCTCATCTCGGACAGGTACATTTTCCCTCGGGGACATCAGGCCATTCCATCCGTGTGTTGTTGGGGACATGCTGTGGCACTTGCTTTGGTGGGGGCGGTGTGTGGAGATGCATCTGTGTCCCCCCCTCCCAATGTCACTGTGGTTCTGCTCAGCATCGAGTGGTCAAGAAGAACGGAGAGGATGAGTGGGTGACATGGGCTTCCCCTGAGTGGTGGGGCTCGCGGGACTGAGGGACAGTAAGGCTCAGAGGCTACGGCCTGGAGCTCTGATGATGGGGCGACCAGTTTAGACTTTATTCCATGGCTTAGGGAGAGCTGTCCGCGCCCTTACGGAGAGGACCAATGTGATCAGGTTTGTTCCTATTTGGAGCAACCCAGTGGCAGCGTGTGGCAGGGGCAAGATGGGGTGGGGTGAGGGCAGTGGGCATGGAGACCAGATGGGGCTGATGTAGCAGCCCAGGTGGGAGGCCATGAGGACCTGGCCCTGCAGGGGCAAGGGAGCTGGGAATGAATGTCCTCGTGGAGGTCGGGTCAGCAGGGATCGGTGCCTCATTGGCTACTGTGTGAAATCCCGGAGGGCTGCCCAGTGCCTGACCCAGGCCACGGAACCCATGCTGTTGCTGTCAACTGCCGCTTGGAAAGCAGTTAGATGATCTCATACCATCTTCATATTCTGCGGATTATCTTGAGTGACCCACATTTGGAAGTATTTGGAGGGGGGAGGGACACAGGGGAAGCGAGCCTAAAATACTCAAACAATGGTCTCGATTCTCTGCTTCTCTTCTTCTGTTGGCAGCCTGGCGTATCTCGAGGAGTGGCGGGGCACAGGGAAACTTTAAACAGAATCATTACGTATAGATAGTGGGTGCCATAGCCTGCACTGAGCCTCCTCTGCCAGAGCCGTGGAAGGGGTAAATAGAAGAGCACCTGTCCCTGAACTTGACAGCATCAGGAGTGGCTCAGCTAAGATCACCACAGATGGCTCTGTAGGGCGTTAGTGCTGAGCACACTAAGCCAGCACCTTCTTTCCTATTGTCTTTATAACTCCATTGTTTTAAGCAGGCCAGCTTTGTAGTCAGGGTTCATTCACTACAGACAAAGCCTCTGTTAGGAAAAGACTAGATCTCAGAAGCTTCTAGAGCACTGAGGAAAATCATAAGCCATCGACGGTGGAAGTTCCAATTCCAGATCCCTGGGCACAAGGGGCAGATAGGGTTTCTCCATTTGTTTGGTGTCAAAAAAAAAAAAAAAATCTGGATGGGGGTGAGAGAAGGAATAGCCTCCAATAATTATTTAATCCTGCCAAACTCCAGAATACAGTTTAGAGTTAGCAATCCAGATGGTTCTGGCAAACTGTAGATCTCATCAACTATCCACAGTATAGTTGATAAAAGGGAGGAAAGAGGTGAAACATCCGTGTCATCACTTGAATGGCTGAAATAATACTTCAGTTCTGTTTTTTTTTTTTTTTTTCAGGTGGCTGAATTTTTCTCCCTCGTTGACCAATTTGGGAATGATTTTAAAACAGCCCTTGCTGTTTGCTTTCCCTTTAGGAAAATAAACTCAGTCACAGTAAAATAGCTGAACAAATGGGTAGTTGGGAGCCTTTTATAACATTCAGCATCAGAAGGAATCTTGTAAGGCGTGTTCCAAAAAACCGTTGAGGATTTGAGGTGACCTTAAACTTGGCATTTCTCATTAGAAAGACTTCAGTCACCCTGAAAAGAAGGAAAACCTCCATTTAAAAAAACAGTGAACAGCAGATTTTCCTAGAGCCCATGGCCACACAGGCCACTTGAATGAGACTTCAGAGCTGTCGCATGCCGGCAAGATGGCGCCCCTTAAGGCCTCCAGTTGCCTCATGTCACATCAGCCATGTGATGCTAAGTCAGGAACCTGAAACATAAAGCCCATCATCCACTGGCTCCTTCAGTGAAATGACTCAGGGGGCTGTGAAGTCAGGCTTGGTCCTGAGAAAGGTCAAGAGCGGCATGGATCAGACTCTCATTTGGAGGATCTTTTGGCCTGGCAGGTGGCCAACGTTCTTCCATTGATGTGGGGGATTTGTAAGCTCAGTCACTCACTCCTCTGTCAGGGGCCAGACCCTACAGATGTTTCAGAGAGAGTAGATGCTTGGAGCCACAAGCGACTGAAGACGGGGTAAACCCAATGGTGTTAAGCACGAGGGCCATGCGGTCAGATGGCACTTGGGTTTTGGATACGCCGTCACGAACTCTGCAGGTGACCTATTCTCTGAGCTCTGTTTCCTTCTTTCATAAAATGAAGACACACTAGATACATACGAGAGAGGATCTTTAGATTAATACATGTAAAGGGCTCAGTGTCTGGTACACAGTAAATGCTCAATAAATGTGTGTTACCATCAGTGCCACAACTCCTTCGTCTTGGGGGTGTGGGAGGAGAGAGCCAGAGCAGAAACACGAATCCTTCGAGGTAGCTATTTTGTCCGATAGATGCACTGCTTAGGGATGCAGCCCTTCCAATGACAAGCTTTCTGGTTTTGAGCATCGTCCCCAGGAGATGACAAGCAGCAGGGAGAACAGACTGAAAGGTTCGAGGCAGCAGCTGGCACCTGGGGGCAGACGCACGGGGTGCGCAGTGCGAGGGGGAACGGCAGAGTGAGTCCTCCCCCTGTCCACCTCACCTTGGACAGTCTGCTTGATTTGTTAGCACCTCCCAAATCCCTTCCCTGGGTTACTGTTTGCTTGCTTTTTTGTTTTATTTTTGCATTTTGGATCTGAGGCAGAGGAAATGCACCCCTCTGGCCATTTACAGGTGACCCAGATGGGGACAGGATGGTGCATTCCCCAACTGCGGGGTTCACAGCAATCCCCAAAGCCTGCGAGAAGATGAAACTGCTAATAAAAAAAAAGTAGGAGAGAGACACACACACTTGGGTTCAAAACAGACTGTGTGAACCACTGCTCTCCGGTCCTAGCTGGTTCTGCAGCTCTCGTGCCTTCATGCAGCTGGATCATCAGGGACCTCTGTTTCCATCCTGCTACCCGTGGGAGAGGTAGGTGGTCTGCCGCCAGCCACCCCCTTGCACCCAGAAGCAGAAGCTGCTCCCTTCTAGATGCGTCCATTCTCCCAACAGTGTGAGCGTCCTGTCCTCTTACTAAGGCTGGGAGCAAATATACAGTGTGCTCATGTCACAGGCGCAGGGCCTAAGGGTTTTCCCATCACTATAGCGACAAGCCTTCTCTCTCCTACTCAGACTCTGGTTTTATTCTGGAAGGCAGATGCCGGATTGGGAGGGAATAAGCCCATTGCATTGTGGCCAATTCGGGTGGCCACTCATGGATGGTGCCATCTAGGGAGGGACAGCAGGGTGGCCCTACAAATGGAAAGCAGGCCCCAATAGTGGCTAGCCCTCACAGAATGCTTCTGAATCCCTTCATGTGCTTTATGCCTCTTAAATGTCACAACAAACCTACACCTTAGGGGTTCTTCCTACTAAGCCTAGTTTGCATAGGAGGAAACTGAGGCCTAGAGGGTCATGCTTCAGTGACAGAGCCAGGCTGGCATGCAGGCGATTTGATCCCAGAGCTGCCACACAGCCTTGTCATGGGTGTGAAGATGTCTGGACTCTGGACAAAGAGGAGATAAGGGGTGGGGAGGGCAAGCTGGCCGCTTTTTTCAATACCTGAAGAAAGAGGAATCAGAACTGACTCCATATAATGAAAGGCCAATTAGAACTTTCCAAATGTGGACAGGCTACCTTGTTTCAGAGATGAGGGAGGGTGAGAGTTTCCTACACCTGGAGGATCCAAGCAGAGGCTGTGTGATTCCAGCATGAGGCCCCTCTAGCAGGCAGAGCAGGAGTGCAGGTAGTGGAAGGAGCCCTTCAGAGGTGGCCGGAGGGTCAGGAGCCCAAGCCCGTCTTAGGGGACCTCTGTGGGGCCATCAGAGGCCCATACAGCCTCAGCTCCCCTCTCTATCTTCTCTTTCACTCTTCTGTGTGCCTGGCTCTCCTTCTCTCTCTCTGCTTCAGCCACTCTCCTCACTCACCAAGCTGTAGCCATACCAGGGTTTCTGGAAGAGGCCAAGTGCTTTCTGCTCCAAGGCATTTTTGCATAAGTCGTGGCCTCTGCCTTCTCTTGTTCATGTCACCAACTCCTGCTCATCCTTTAGATCCAACTCAAACGTGACCTCCGGGAAGCCTTCCCTGACCACCTCATCCCTGTGGGGAGCCTGATGTGGGACTCCATCCCAGGACCCCGGGATCACGCCCTGAGCTGAAGACAGACGCTCAACCACTGAGCCACCCAGGTGCCCTGAAAATTTGCCTTTTTAATGAGTTCCCAGGTAGTGTGGATGCTGCTGGCCACAGAGCCACACTTTGGAAACCATTGGATTTGACAATCTGCAGGTCCTCTGAGGCACTTGTTTTTAAATTTTCCAAATCGAGTAAATGAATATGAAAGTTCTATGCTTACAAAAAGAGTATGCTTATTTACTTTTATAAGAATTATTTATTTATTTGAGAGAGAGAGAGCACGAGTGCAGGAGCAGGGCAGGGGGTACCGGGGTGGGGGTGGCAGAGGGACAGAGAGACTTCCCTCTGAGCAGGGAGCCCAACACAGGGGACTCGATCCCAGGACCCTGAGATCATGACCTGAGCCAGAGGCAGACGCTCAACTGAACCAAGCCACCCAGGCGCCCCTAAAAACAGTATATTTAGATGCAAGAGATTATTTTGAAACATAACTTTACCTTCAAGCATAAAAGGGGAGGGAGGTGGTGGAAGGCAAGGAAAGGGAAAAATCCTTTTCCAATCAGGAGGGATTAGCACCTACCGATGTGGCTGATAATGTCTATGATGGCAAAAGGTCAGTTGAATGGAAGTGCCTGGGCCTGGGCGGGCGGAGGGCCGAGCAGGTCCCTGGGAGCAAGGCCTGCAAATGCAGTGCTTGCAGGTTTCGAGAGCGCTTCCCGCCAGCTCAGCATTTAATCTCCACCTCGGAGGGTAAAGCTAGAGAATCACAATTAATAAGGGGAGTGAGAGGCCAAGGCAGGGAGGCAACAAAACAAAAGAAGAAACCCCTTGTGACGCTCAGGACATACCTCCTGGCCTGGAGATCTGCCTTCACCTGGCTGGAGGGTTTGTTTGTTAAGCTTGGCGGCTCAGAGTTCACACTCCGGGGGTCTTGGCTTGCTTGCTTCTCTCGTCCACACAGCCTTCCACCCACCACCTGCATCCCTACCCAGGGACCCTGTGCCGTGAGACTGTAAGGGTCCCGCTGTCTGCTCTGAAGGTCTTCCCTTTCCGTGTTCTCCCATCTGTTTGCACCCAAGGGAAGCATCAGTCTGGGAGAGTGTCAACACTGCTCTTTTTAAAAAATATATATATATTTTAAAAAAGATTTTAGTTATTTATTCATGAGAGACACACAGAGAGGGGCAGAGACACAGGCAGAGGGAGAAGCAGGCTCCCTGTGGGGGAGCCCGATGTGGGACTCGATCCCAGGACCCCGGGATCACGCCCTGAGCTGAGGGCAGGTGCCCAACCGCTGAGCCACCCAGGTGTCCCCACAGGGCTCCTTACTGAGCTCCTTTAAGCCCAGGGGACCCCTTAGGAGCAGACGCAGTGGCAGGGGCAGCCTGGGGAGGCGCCAGAGAGCAAAGAGCATTCCAGCCTAGGGGCAGCCAGGGAGTGACCCAGGACTCCCGGGTCCCAGAAGCGAGACTTCCTTCGGCAGGCAGTCCCCCGCATGGCTGCTAGAAACATCCTCCTCAGCGTCGTCGTGGGCACTTCCTGTGAGCCAGGCAGTGGGCTGTTCCCTTCACTGGACTCTTCCATCTAATCCTCCTCTTAACCCTGAGAGCACAAATGCCCATTTTTGTCTCGATTTTTATAAACAAGCACACTGAGAGCCTTAGAGAAATGTAGAAAGTTGACCAAACTCAAGCTAGAGAGGCGCAGGCCTGGCTTTGAATCCAGGTGTGCCCCGCTGCAGAGCTCCCTCTGTGCGAAGGGGCCACATGGAACCCCCTTAGCAGAGAGCTACAATTAGGAATAGCCCCAGTGGTGGTGGTTTGTGCTGCTTTCTTCCTCCCCAGATTAACTGTCCCTCTTCACTTGCCTCACCTCTCCGCTGGGGGAGCCCCACTCAACTGCTGCCTGGTGGGTGGCACCACCTTAGTGGCTGCAGGGAAGTATGAGCAGGACAGGGAAGGTGGGGGAGAGGGGCCTTAAATAAATGTGGCACAAGAGAGTGAGCTGCTCAAACTTATGAAAGCCAAGGACCACGGGACTTGAAAAGCCATCTGTCCTCCAAGGGAGGCACTCTGAAACCATGATTAGAATAAAGGAAGATGGGGCACCTGGGTGGCTCAGTGGTTGAGCATCTGCCTTTGGGTCAGGTCATAATCCCCTGGTCCTGGGATTGGATTCCACATGGAGTTCCCCGCAGGGAGCCTGCTTCTCCCTCTGCCTCTGTGTGTGTGTGTGTGTGTCTCAGGAATAAGTAAACTAAAAAAATAAAAAAATAAGAATAGAGACACCTGGGTGGCTCAGCAGTTGAGTGTCTGCCTTTGGTTCAGGTCGTGATCCAGGGATCCAGGATCGATTCCCACATCAGGCTCCCTGCAGGAAGCCTGCTTCTCCCTCTGCCTGTGTCTCTGCCTCTCTCTTTCTCTGTGTGTCTCTCATGAATGAATAAATGAAATCTTAAAAAAAAAAAAGAATAAAGGAAGATGGCAGGGTCATTGTGAATCTTGTCATAATTACAGCAGAAACTATTCTGTGAGACAGGATGTCCACTGGATATGGGTCAGTTGAATGGTGCAAAAAGAGCTTCTGGAAATAAGCAGCTGTAGGGCAATGCTTGAAAGCCCCACAGGTCTCTTGACCGAAGGACTTGGTAGTGCCTCTAAGGTGCTCATAGGATCATGACAGTGCTTAGCTTGGAAATGAGCCTGCTACCATGTTACATCCCAAAACACATACATCAGACCGAAAGGATCTCGGTCATGTGAGTTTTTGCTGAAGGTGTCTGAGGATGATCAACAGAGGGGGAGGTTACATGGCCTCACTTGCATCTAAACTTACTTTCCTGGCTGCTCCCCTCCTTCCCAGCTCCTCAAGGCTAGAGGTGCACCCGTGAGATGGTAAGAGGAAGGGCACACTGGCCCACCAATGCTGTTGGGTCTTATTGCCTTTTAGAATGCTGAGCAGGGGAAAGATCCCATGACAAAGGCTGGTGTGAATCTGAAAGAGTGTTGTGATTGATCAGTGATGTCTGCCACGGCGGTGACCGAGGAGGCACAGCCTGAGGATCACAGATCTGCCCCAAGACTACAACTTAATATAGGAAAGAGCTAGAAGTGGGGCTTACGGGCTGCTGGGGATCCTCACTCTGCTCCAAACTTGTAACCGTTGAAAATTCAGCTCACCTCTGTGAGCCTCACTTCCCTCTTGGGCAGAGTGGCACGGTCACAGGCACCACCCCTCTGTCATAGAGAGACGGTGACAATGCACTGATCTCCTGGGGGATAATGTGCCACCCGAGGACATGGAAGTATCACTGCTTCAACAGACCATGTTACTTGGGGTCTTGGCAGCATATGCATGGTGTGCTCAGCTTGATTCATGTGAAGGTGTTTTGATAAAGTGACTGTCTGCAGAGTTGTACATAGGACTGCGGCTAGTGACTGCAGGGCTGGTGTAGCCTCTACATCTCTAGGGGTGAGGGGAGGGAGCCAGTTGTGGACCTAGAAGCAGATGGTTCCATGGGGAGGGCCGCCTTGAGAGGAGCTGTGACCATGGGGATGAGAGGCACAGGCAGCTCACAGTGACTCCATGGAGGGGAGCCTGAGATTCGTATCTCACCTCTCTTGCCCCCCTCCGTCCCTTCTTCCCTCCCTCCCTCCCCTAGTCTGTGCAGTGGCTAAGCCAGCCTGAAGCCAAGGGAGCCCTTGATGTCATATATTTGGTCAGCCTCTGTCTTAGCTTGGGCTATAACAAATACTACCATAAACTGAGCGGTTTACCAACAACAGAAACTTATTTCTCACGGCACTGGAGGCTGGAAGTCAGAAATCAGGGTGCCAGTATGGCCAGGCTCTGGTGAGAGCCCTCTTTCGGGTGGTAGACTGCTGACTTCTCCCTGTGTCCTCACAGTGTCCCCACCCCACAGTGGTGGGGAGAGACAGCTCTGGTCTCTTCATCCTCTTAGAAGGGCACCGATTCCACCATGAGTGCTTCACCCTCAGGACCTCATCCAAGCCTACTTACCTCCCAAAAGCCCCACCTCCAAACACCATGACCTTGGGGCATAGGGTTTCAGTATAGGGACTTTCAGGGCACACACACATTCGGTTTGTAACAGCCTCCCTGGGCAGAGAGCTTGAGTGGCCATTGCATTTTGCTGGCTGTATTAGGTTTCTGTAACCAATACCATGGACTGGGTGGCTTAAAGCCACAGAAGTTTGTTCTCTCATGGTTCTGTGCCCAGAAGTTCAAAATCAAGGCAAAGGCATGGCTGCAGTGCCCACTGTGGCCTCCAGGGAAGAATCCTTCCTTGCCTGTTCTGGCTCTCATGGCCCTAGGTGTTCCTTGGCTCACATCCATGTCATCTACCTTCACCGCATCTTCTCTATATGTGTCCTTTATATGCCCCTCATAAGGACCCTTGTCATCAAATTTACGGCCTACCTAGATAATCCAGGATGATTTTATCTCAGGATCCTGAATTATACCTACAAAGACCCCTTTCCCAAATATAACATTCATGAGATTGAGGGATTTGATATGGACATGTCTTTTAGGGAGGCCACCATTCAACCCACTACACCAACCTTCCACGTCTGACTTTTTGTTACTGAGCTGTGAGAAGGAACTGAGCCATTTCTCCCGAAGGCCACCCTGAGCTCGGTGAACTAGAGATCCTTTGCATGTCTGCTCTAACTAGAGGTTAGGGCCAAGAGAGGGGGTGCACATTTTACCTCATTTCAGAGCACGATTAAACTAAACATTGTGGCCTTTGTCAAATCATGTATCCCCTGTGAGCCCCTATTCTACATCACTAAAATGAAGCAGTGAGATTAGGCAATGTCGGAAAGAGTTTCTACCTCTAGAATCCCATGTGCTACAAACTAATGTCAGGGCGAGGTGGATACCTCCCTGGTAACCTTGCACCCACCACTTCTGGTCCGTGACATGCTTGTTGGCACTTGGGGTCAAGCTCAGAGCCACAGATATCTTCAACATTTCCAGGCACCCTGGGGCTTTTCATCGGTAGCCTTCTGTCCCACACAGAGGAATGGCCCAAGGAGGATGGTCTGCGTGTCTCACTCGGGACCCAGGGCCCACAGGTGCCCTCCGTGGGAGTCTGAAATGGCATTTCAGCTCAGGCATGTTGGGTTAGCTCGAGTTTCCAGCCAGGCGATTCTTGAATCTTTTCATGCAGCCAAGGGTAACAGTGATACCATGACACCTTTTCTAATTGTGTTTTAATTGAAAAGGCTTGATTTGATTATAGAAGCCTACACTGTAGTTGAAGGGCTTGTTAAAACATGTATTAAATCCAAAAGATTGCAATGTTTCACTGTGTAATTATGTAAACAGTCACGTATATAGAGCAGTTTACAGTCAGCGGGAATGCTTTTTCAATAGCGTGGTAGCAAACTGACATTGCTGATCAGTGGCAGGTGAATTTATTTTTTTAAGGACAAACGAAAGTTGGTATCCCTGCCCTCACCGCCCCTCCTCCCCCATCGGCCAGGCAGGCTTTTTAATTTTCTCCTTTTGTGTACGTTTTTCCTTGAAATCCGTTGTGATTTGAAGTAACGTTTCTGTGTTCTCCGGTGCATGTGAATTCCCCATAAATGGGGAAGGAAAATAAAATGTGCCACATCTCTGAAATGTTTAGATTTCTCAGCGGCAAAAACGATCCAGGGATTTAAAAAAATCCTCAGCTATAGTTTTAAAATAGGAATAGAACTACCTTAGAATTCCCTGTAGTTTTAATGAAAGTGTCCATTAAATTTACTGAGGATAAAAGAGTAATTTACCTCAAAACCTGCTATCCCTGCCTTCCCAAAGGACTTATGATGCTCACCTATCTTTTTTGAACTTCAAAATAAATGAAACATTGATCAGAGATGTCATCGAAACATTACTTCTTCTTGTCCATCACTTGCTCAACCTTGGCCTCTTAGAAGGAAACAGGCCCCACAATCATGATTTCCTCCCAGCTCCAAGAAAATAGAAGCCGCAAATGGGCTGGTGAATTATGTACTTCCAGTGGTTTTGAAGGGAAGCATTTACTGAGGGAGAAAATTGTTTTAATCTTATAACAACCAAGGAGGAGAGTTTGTAAAAACACAGAACACCTACACATACACTTGATTTTGTTGCATAGAAACACACAGGAACATTTTTTCCCACAAACTTGCCTGATGCCTCAGCTGAGAGATCTTGCTATGGTCCAGGCAGGGGTGGGTGGGCCTTGGGGTGCAAGGAGGGGACTGGGAAGCAGAGGTGTCGGGGGTGTGAGGGTAGTGAGACCATGCGCAGTTGGCTGGGAATCCCAGGGACACCGAGAGGGCAGGTCCAGTGCAGGATGAGGCCGTCGAGCCCCTTCTAGAAACACTGGCCCTGCAGGATACCCCGAGCTCTGCTCTCCCAAGGCCCAACTCCTCAAATCACAGAGTCTGGTGCCACCTTCACCCCAGGCTGGCTTAAATAACTTAAATAACTTCCTGGCAGACCCACCTCAGTCCTCTTCCCCCTTGATATTGCTGGCGGAAGTCAACACGTGGGATGTTTTACGAGATTAGCATCCACAGTAGTCAAAACCAACAAACAGACAAGTGAATAAATTCAAATTCCAGGAAGTCAGTCCTAGAAATGACTAGGAGGAGAAAATAAGAATAGTGAGTGGTCCAAAAGAAAAATGCAAGCTTCCCATTGCTGAAGGGAGGGGGGAAGAAAAGAAGGAAGGAGGGAGGGAGGGAAACAAAGGCTGCATATAAATTATAAATGCAAATATCCCTGTCTGGGGAGGCACACGCAGGGCAGTGTGACAGTTGCTGGGGAAAGGGTGGAAGGCCTCGGTGAAGGGTGACTTTCACATTTTGCTCAATGTGCTTATGGGTTTCAATATTTTACCAAGGGACCTTGTGTCATTTTCCAAAAGGGGTGTGTGGGGGCGTGAAGATCTTAAACAGAAATGTCCAGATTTAGAGGAAGGAGATCATTACAAGTGGCCTATTCGTACGAAGTAGATTATGAGTGAACCATGATAACACAGCAAACGAGGAGGCGAAGGGAACTTGGTATTTATACCCTTCATCTTGCTCACATCCCTTTGTCTCCTTTAAGAGAATGCATTTTGCACAAAGATGTGCCTTGTTCAAAAGAGAAAGCTGGTTTCTGGAAATACGGTTCACGCTCTGATCATTTCCAAGAGACACAGGATGTATCATCCAAGAACGGCTCTTCCACACCATGGAGAATACGTATCCTCGTAACAAAAAGTTCAGAATCCCTAAGTGGTGGGCATTTTCTTGGAGCCTTTGGTTCAAAGGGAAGGGTGATTAAACTGTTGGTGATTGTTTTGGTGTTTTATTAGAATGCCCCGATTCAGCTCGATGGGTGCTTATGGGCCTTAGATACCTACATGGAAGGGGGTATGTGATGCTCGGCTTGTGCCATCTTCTTCCTTCCCCCCATCACCTCTGTCCTCACTGCCAGACCTTTCACATGACACTGCACTGCTCTGTGAGCTCTGAGCAGGTGTAGGTGTGTGTTTGTATGTGTGTCATCTCCCCAAGTACGGCCTTTGTAGGGGAGGAAAGAGCTTTTTCTTCCTCCTACCCTTTTAGATTCTCAGACTGGGGCTCTGTTAAATTCGACCAACAAAAGACAGAGAAAAACGGTGGTGAGACCTGGCTACTTACATAGCCTCTTAGCAAAGAATAATAAGTTAGTAAAGAAGTGACAAGACAAAGGAAAAGGTTATTAGATTTCCAAGGGCAGCAAGTTGTGGGAAGGTCAATATAAGGGGAGGTGGGGATTTATGGCAGTCCCATTTTCCAGAATTTTCTGCACTTAGATAAGAGAAACTCTGGGAAGATGTTGTTCTGCATCTTTTGATTCTCATTTACCTCTAGCTCAAAATGGTTCTTATGCCCAAGTGGCATATTGGGAGGTGGCATATTCTGATCCTTTCCAGTGTGCACACTTCTCACATTCTCTATACTTATCCTTTCGCTCTTAGCTTGAGTCTGGGTTCTTCACACAATATGCCCTCAATAAATACTTTTTTTGGGGGGGGGGCTCTTTGCTCATGTATTAGCTTTCATGAAGATGAGGTAAGGCTGCATAACAAACATCCCCACGGCTCAGTGGCTTGCTGCACTAGGGCTTCTCCCTTCTATTACGTGGTGGTTGCCAGTTGGCTGTGGCTCTGCGCCATGTGTCTTCATTCTGGGGCCCAGACTAAGGGAGCTGCCACTGTCAAGAACACACGAAGAGGAAAGAGCAACACAGCTGGTGGAACCACACAACGGCTCTTAAAACTTCTGCTCAAACTCTGCATGTCTCATCTACTCACATTTGATTGCTAGAGCAAGTCACATGTTCAAATCTAACAGTGGAGCAGGGAGGGATACTCCTCTAGGGGAAGGTTCTGCACATCCTGTGGCTGCAGATGGGATGTTTGATTCTCTCATAGGGAGGGGCCGGCGATTGGTGATGGAAGGAGCCTGCCTCCCGTCTGCCAGGCCTTCGTGGGCTAAGCTGTCTTCTTGTGGCTTTATGAGTCAGCCCATCCTGGGCTCCCAAATCGGGTCTTTGCACTCTGCCAGTGGCCTTCCTTATTCTTTTTTGCCTCCATTTTGTTTCTTTTTTCTTTCTTTCTTTCTTTCTTTCTTTCTTTCTTTCTTTCTTTCTTTCTTTCTTCTTTCTTTCTAGATTTTATTTCTTTTAGAGTGAAAGAAAGAGCTTGCACAAAAGCACACAACAGGAAGAAGGGCAGAGGGAGAGGGAGAGAATCTCAAGCAGACCCTACACTGAGCATGGAGTCCCACATGGGGCTTGATTCATGACCCTGAGATCTTGACCTGAGCCAAAATCAAGAGTCCGACGCCCAACCAACTGAGCCACCCATGTGCCCCTTCTTTTGCGTTTCTATTGTTCTTTTCCGAATTCTAAGAGCAACACATCCTCACTGTAATGAGTTCAAACAGGGTGATAGTGACCTTTTATCGTGCCTACTAAAGAACTTCTCATCCCCGAAGCAATCACCATGAACCATTTGGGGTGCATCATTACAGATAGTTCTCATGCTTATACAACCACATAAAGTGTGGACACACAAATAAAATTTTAGGTATGTATCCACATTATTTTGTGACCATACTTTGTAGTTAGCCTCACATCTCAGACATCTTTATGCTGAGCCGCCCTATTCTTTTTATGATTGCACAGTATTCCGTGGCATGGGCATTTCACACTTAAGTGTTTCCCTACTCATGGGGATTTACTGTGTTTCCATTTTGTTTCTGTTACAAAAATGCTGCAAAGAGCATTCTAGATGCATGCGCACAAGTAGTTTTGTTTGCAAGCTGGATCCCTAGAAGTGGAATTGCCGGGTTAGTGCCCTTTACATGGTGGTGGATATTGCCAGGTTATTGTCCTGAAAGGCTGTGCTAGTTTATACCCTCACCAATGTAGCTAGTGTGCCTTTTTCTACTCTACCTGGCCCTCACATTTCTTTGAATTTTTCACTTTGAAATAATTTTAAATTGACACAAAAATTGCAAATGTAGTACAAGCATTGGCTGGACACAAAATTGGTATAACCAGTGTCTTCTCCACCCAGCTTTCCCCAAAGATAGCCTTTTACGTAATCAGAGTTATCAGAGCCAGGACACCGACACTGATACAAAACTAAGTCTTATTTGGATTTCACCTGGGTATGTGCGCACACTTCTTTCTTCTTTTGATAAGCAGTCCCATAGACATTATCACATGTATAGTTTTGCCACTGACCTTTTAAACTTAATACATACTGATTTTGTTTGTAAGAAATAAACCTTTTGTGCTCTGTGTAATTTATTTTTGTGGTTGTTGCATCCTTCTGAGTTATTATGACGGTGGGAATATTTGAGTCTAGATCCAGCGCGAGCAGGCTGTCAGTTTGCAGCATGAGGCGAGCAGATGCTAGAAATCTGCTTTTTTTCCAGCCTTCCCTCGAGTACCCTTGGGACAGGGGCTCTAACACCCAGGACAACCTCCTGACCTCGGCAAGCATCCATTTTCTGTTGCTCGTTAAAATGCAAACCCCAGAGTGGGTTTTCACTTGGCAGCTTGATTATTCAGACTTGCAAACCACAGATGAGTGTGTGTGAAAACTTTATGGGAAATTAATCTTCGAGAAGTAAAACACGCCATCTCATTTTACTTAAAAAAGGAAGAAAATTAATGTGAGTGCCGGTGCTTCCTATGTGTTTATACTGAGTCCTTTCACTTAGAATCAAGCCATTATGAGTGCATTTGTTCTTGATGAAAGGAACCCAGCATTAGACCGGAAATAGGATGTGTTGAAATCAATTTAGTGTCAACCACATCAAGCTTTTCTAAAATTGTAGGTTTTACGGAACTTTAAAACATGACTTGTTTATTTGGTAGAATTTAACTGTGATTCATATTTCTCTGAAACAGACAAAAAGAGAGTCAGAGCAAATTGCAGGTGGGCAGGGGCCCGGGGCAAGGAAATGTGATTTTGAAGTGCCTCTGCCCTGTCACACCCCCTGCTGTCCCTACCTTTGCAGTTGAAACAAGAATTTTTTAAAGGCTACGTGTTTTGATGGTACCCTTGCTTTGTGCATTCATATGGGGTCTTCCTGAGGGCTATTATTTGAATGGAGAAAGCGATGGTGCAGATGTGTGACCTGTTAGATGATGGGCATCCCTTAGCCCAGGATGGCCTGGTACATGAGGCGAGGTACGTGCACCGTGTAAATGACCCCTGTGAATTACCCTGTCCTTTGCAGCTAGGAAATCAATCCTGGAGGTGAGGTGCAAGCCACTTCTCAGTTTCTTGGTATTGGCTGGCATTCACATGGGAAAAAGACAGAATGAGAAGTTCTCTGGGGCACCGGGATGTGCAGGAGGGGTAGTTGCAAAGCTGGGCAGTACTGGGAACCCCCCCCCCCACACACACACTAAAAGGTGGTCTCAGCTCCCATGACTGAGCACCAGGGTTTTATGCCAAGCCAGGCCCCCTGCTCTGGGAACCCAGCAGGATCTTAGGAGCTGGAGAGGACTGTAGAACTCATCCAGTCTATTGCTTTTTTGATGGTGGCCTGTAGCTGGACACCTGCTAAGTCTCTGCCAGCTGCCCCTTGATGGAGCAGGCCTGGGGTGGGGGTCATCAGCTCTCAGAGCTGGGGGTGAGAGAATGAGGGGGGCTGGAGCCTCCACATAAAGCTTGAGTTCCCTTCAAAACCAACTTGGCTAGTACTGAGCCAGTGCCATCGTAGCTTTACCCTGGAACCTTCTATTAGCACAAATCCAGTCGCCCACGGGTATCAGCTTCCCTGCTTTCATTTTCCAGGAGAAGTGGGTTTCTATTTCATCTCTTCCATTGTGGGTATTAGGAAGGCAAGATGGAATTAGCGTAGGAGGAAGCAGGTTTCCTAATGGATACCCTGGGGCAGGGTGGGGGGGGAACAACAACAAACCAAACAAAACCACAGTAACAAAAAACCATCACCCACCCACTTATCCATCTGCCCATAAGATACATATGTGCTATGCAGGGGAAGATTTTTTAAATTTTAATTTTTAAATAATCTCTATACCCTACGTGGGGCTTGAACTCACAACCCTGAGATCAAGTGTTGCACGCTCCACCAACTGAGCCAGCCGGGCACCTCCAAGAAAACATTGTAGGGAAAGATTTTTGTCATTCTGTTCACTGCTGTATTCAGGCTCTGGAACAGTACCCGGCCCGTAATAAGTGCTCACTGAATCTTTTTGAATGGAAAGCAAGGAGTCACTCATGAAACAGATCCTGAACCCTTATTCCATGTCCAGCTCTTGGAGGCAGAGGGAACAGATCAGTCCTTGCCCTTGTGCGGTTCGCAGTCTAGAGGACAGACCAGCAAAGAGATCATCACCGAGCAGGCATGGGCCTAGCAGAGCCACCTTTGGAGGGCAGGGCAGCACATTCTGAGCTCTCTGAAAGCCGCAGGGCTTGATGTGTCCTCCAAAGCACTATGTGGGAAGCTAGAATCTGAATTCACATTTCCTGCTTCCAAATCAGTGTCCAGTTCGCAAAGCAGGTGTCAGAGATGGTGTCTCGTAGATGGAGGGACAGATGCCCCTGTTTTCAGGGCATAGCCCAGAGCAGGTTGGAAGGTGACCAGAGGAAGTCTGTGCTAAGATCTGTGCTTGTGACTCCATGAGTGGGAATGACAGCCAGTCAAGGATCAGAGATGCCCAGTAGCCTGGAGCTGGGGGTCAGGGCAAACCTGATCAGGCCCACGGCCAGGAGTGGCAGGTGCCTTGGAGCCAGGGACAGTGAAACATCCTGGACACGCTGAAGCGGGGAAGCAGGTAAGGGTGGGTTAGAAGGCAGGGTGAGAAGTGGGGATCCTTTCTGGGCTATGGGAGGGAGAGTCAGGGAGTCAGGTCCCCAAAGGGGGCCTGAGGCTCAGCCAATGCCAGCAGTGAGTGGGCATCCCGCCCGCTGGCCCTGTCTGCCACATTCCCTGCCAGTGGCCCAGGCTGGAGAGAATGGTCATGGTTGGGCCTGGCCCAGCAGTGTATTGTCGGGAACTCAAGCACGAGGAAGTGACTGTTTGGATCAAGGTCAATTCATAGGTGGACTGGAGTTTGTTGCAAATGGGGAAATGATGTGGATTTCATCCCAGTTCAAAGAGGTTGACCAATTTTGGAATGGGTTTAAATTAAATTTTAGTGTTACCTGCGATGGAATCAAAGCATGGATTTCAGTTCTGCTGGGTTCTCAGTTCAACAAATGAATGTGGTCATAAAGCCGAGCAGGGCCCTCTGACATGGAGGTCAGTAGCGATCAAGTGCTGTGGTCTGCAGAGGTGAGTCCGGGGCCTGGAGGGAATGGGCAGGCTGGTCCCCCAAACCCCTCACTATGCCCATCCCCCACTCGGGCCTCAGTGGCTTTGCCTTTGTGTGTTTTCTACACTGAGGTTCTGCATAAGATTTTGTTTGAAGATGGGGCTGTGTTACTAAAACTCATTTAAAAGTCGCTGCTTTGGGTGGCTCAGCGGTTTGGCGCCTGTCTTCAGCCCAGGACCTGATCCTGGAGACCTGGGATCGAGTCCCACGTCGGGCTCCCTGCATGGAGCCTGCTTCTCCCTCTGCCTGTGTCTCTGCCTCTCTCTCTGTGTGTCTATCATGAATAAATAAATAAAAATAAAATAAAATAAAAGTCACTGCTTTGGACTGTGATCACAGGTGAGAAAAATAAGGTTATGAGAGCCTAAGGGAGAGACATAGCTGGTTAGTGGCTGGTGGCTGTGGGGGTGGCCAACCTATCTGGGTGTGCCTGGGACTTCCCCGGTTTTAAAAATGGAAAGTCTAGGGTCCCGGGAACCCCCTTTCAGTCCCAGTCCCAGCCCCACCCCCTGGGAAGCATGGTCATGCTCATGGCCCTATGATCTTAGCTGAACTTCCAGGGGAGTGCAGTAGCCTCCTGCCCGGGTTCCTGCCTCTTTCTTTGCCTCCCCGCCCCAACCCTCTGCCCTCCATCCTGCAGAGGAGTGGCCCTCTCACGTCATTACCCTGCCCAAGGCCCAGGAAGACCCACCACCACAGTATGAGAGCCAAACTCTTCAGCCTGGGTGAGAAGGCCCTGCATGATCCGGCCCCTACCTTTACCATCTTTTGCTCCAGAAACATGGAAACTACTCAAAGCAGCCCAAACTGTATCTTTGCCCAAACTGTGCCCTCTGCTGGGAGTGTCCTTCTCTCCTCTCTGGGCTCCTGGCCAAAGCCAACTGTCCCATCTGGGCCTCTGGGAAGGGTCTCCCAGCATCCTGTCCTTAGAGGGAGCCAACAGATTTTCCCTCCACTGCGTGGTGCCGTGTATATGTCCTTGCCACACGTACCACTTACACAAACCACAGATGGTTCTTTCAGAGCACACATTTGACCAATGATCCTGTGGAAGCCAGGCGTCTGACTCCTGGCCTCTGGATCCTTCCATACCCCACACAGACTCAGCCCCCAGGGGTCAAGGCCTGTGGCTCACCACCTAAGGAGCCCAACTGAAGAAGCAGTCCTCAGAGAGGCGCTGTCAGCCCTGCACCCCAACCAAGAAGTAGAAGCGGACAGGATTTACACAGACCTATCCCACGTGTGTTTTTAGTGTCTCATAGGCCACAGCTTTGCAAAGGACCAGGGACAACTGAGCAGCCAGGCCTGAGGCTCCTAAGAGAAAGCTGGAGCTCCCCCTAGCGGCTGCGGAGAGGTAGCGCTGCCAGGCCTCACTTCTGTGGGGTTTCCTTCCAGGACCTCAGAACTAGGCCCCAAGGAGCAAGAACAACCAAGGAAAGTGAAAATCATTGCAGTGGAGAAGCCAACCCCTCAGGCAGCTCTGCTAATCTTCGCCTTTGAAGAGGGAGGGAGATGATAGAGTCAGAGTTTGAAAATGATTCTGTTGTCATAAAAGCTAATTGCCCTCAGCTCTGGGACTGTGCTCTCTACCCCAAGCAGAGGGTCTCAGCTGGGCTGAAGGTGCCCCCTGGAGGAGATGCCTCAAGACTGGGGGACTCACCCCCAAATCTCTGTCCTGTGTGTCCCTGAGGATGCTGCGAAGGCCACAGCTGGAGGTTTCTCTTTCTTTGTTAAAGGACTTCACCCTTCTAAGCAAAGATTTTGTGGAAGCGGTGATATTCTAAATCCCATCAGCCCTACATGGGGCTCTGTAGTATGAATGCCATCATTTGGAGCCAACTTGATTTTGGTGGGGATGGTGAGGCAGGAGCAGGCCCAAATCCTGGGGCAGGACCCGCGTGGGGCCCAAGGTCCCAGAGCAGCAAGCCCTGTGGGGGAGAAGAGGGTACAGAAGGGGACAGAGAGCACTGCAAAGACCAACCTTTTCTCTACTTGTACTTTTTGCCCCGTAGGGTTTGCCATTGGTCCAAAGTTTATTTTTGGAACTTTAAGTTGGATTACTGTTTCTCAAAATGTTTTTGTTTTTGTTTTTAAGTAGGCTCCAATGTGGGGCTTGAACTCATGACCCTGAGATCAAGACCTGAGGTGAGATCAAGAGTTGGATGCTCAACCAACTGAGCCACCCAGGTGCCCCTGGTTCTCAAATTTTAATCACTCAAGTAACAATAATAGTTATTATCATGGTAACTAGCATTAATTGAGTTCTTATTAAATGCCAAGTACTGTTCAGACACTTTACAAGTGTTTTGTTAACTCATGAAGTATTGTTTTATATTGTGTATAACTTATTTAATCCTCATAACAGTGCTGTATTGTAGGAACTATTATTATTCCCATTTTAGGAATGAGGGGTTTTTGGGCAAAGAATACAGTATTATTATTGTAAAAAATAGTTTCCTTTGAATTCCATCCTCTTACTAAATAAGTAAGTTTTAAAAAGAAACTTGATTTTCCTACTATAAATGGAAAACTGCATTACCTATCTTAAGTTGGAGGAAACTATTTTTAAAATCTATTGAAATAACGATTTGCCCAGGTATCTTCAAAAATCCTCTTCTGTACCACCAGCAGACAGCCAGGTAGGTTTGGTGAAATACTGCCTTAGAAATGGAAGAGACCCCGCCAGCGGGGGGAGTGGAAGGGAACCTTCCAGGGTGGAAGAAAGCCATTTTACATTTTTGGATTTGAGAGTGAACTGTGGTCCGTAGGGACCTGCTTTAAGAATGCTTGGATTTAACTGCTTTTCTTTATCCAGCTTTGAAGACAGATGCTTTGCTCATGAATCTTCAGCCTTTCTTCTTTTTTATTTTAAAAATATATATAAGCAGTTAAGGGCCAAAATTTCTCTCCCCTGCACTAGCGATATCCTGTACATTTTGATTGGAGTATTTTATTTTTTTGTTCACTTCTAAATATTTTCTAAGTTCTGATTATCATTTCTTCTTTAACCAAAAGGTAATTTAAAAGTATGCTTCTTCATTCAAAACACCTGGATTTAAAAAATAATTATCATTTTACTATTGATTTCCAGTTTACAAATTATGATCACAGAACATGACTTGTATGTTTCCAGTCCTTTGACATTTATTAAGACACACTTTATGGTCTAATATGTGGTCACTTTTGTAAATGTTTTATTTGCTCACCTTGTATATCTGTTCCTACTCTTTTACTTCTGAGCTTTCTATCATCTCAAGTTTTTGTTGCGATTTTTATAAACAGCAAATACTTGGATTTTTAAAAATCTTGTCTGAAAATCTTTATTTTTTTACCAAGACCATTTGATCCCTTTACATTTATTATAATCATTGATAAATTAGAATTAGTGTCTACTATCTCATCTCATGCTTTTTCTTTTCCTTTTCTTGTTACCTTTTGGATTTATTTGCTTATTTATTTTACATAATTTTTGCCCTCTATTAGGTTGCAAGTCACCTACTTTTTTCCCATCAGTTTAGTGGTTACCCTAGAAGTTAACAATATGGCCCAATTTTATCAAAATCTAAAGATAACAGATACCCTTACCTCCCCTCTAAATACTACAAGGATCTCAGAATACTGATTTCATTCTTCCTGTCCTGATTTGGATGCTATTCCTGTGGTATCTTTTAGTTCTCTCTGTTTTTAACTCCATAAGACATTATCATTGTTATTTTCTATAGGCGATGTTTGTTTAAATTTCTGTGCGACTCATTCCTCCTTGCATCTTAGATCTTCAAACTGGAAGTACTTCCCTACTGTCTGAAATTCATCCTTTAGAGTTTCCTTTACTGAGTTTTGCTGGTGGAAAATTCTAGGCTTTTTTTTTTTCTTAGTTTGAAAATGTCAATTGAAATGTCACCTTGTTCTTGAAACTTATTTTCAGAGGGCACAGAATTCTAGGTGGATAGTTGTTTTTCCCTCAGCACATTGAATGTATCCTTCCAGGCTTCTAATTTCCATTCTTGCTGATAAGAAGTCAGTTGTGAGTCTATTGTTGTGTTGGAAGCTTTGTCTTTTCTTTCTGACTTCATTTAAAATCTTCCCTTTGTCTTTGGTATTCAGCAGTTTCATCATGATGTGTCAGGGCATGGATTTCTTTTCATTTTTCTTGCTTTGGATTTATTGGGCTTTTTGAATCTAGGAGCTGGTAGCTTTCATCAGTTCTGGAAAGTTCTCAGCCCTTGTCTCTTATATTGTCTCCCTCTTCATTATAAAGCTTCTTACTCTATACTCTGGGTCTATTAACTTCCTTTTATATCCAATTCTTTTCTCTTGGAGGATCATTTCCTAGGATCTGTATTCTGGATGGATAACTTCTTCTGATCTAATTACTGATTCTCTTATCCAGGAGGTATTAGTTTTAATTATTATAATATTTGGTTCCAGAAATTCTGCATGGTTCTTTTTCAAATCTGTTTGGCTTTTCTTTATAATCGTTTCTTTCACAAATCCCCAAACTTGTATTTTATTTTATTCTTTTTTTTTTAAAGATCTTATTTATTCATGAGAGACACACAGAGAGTGGCAAAGACATAGGTAGAGAGAGAAGCAGGCTCCCTGAGGGAGGACCCTGGGATCATGACGTGAGCCAAAGGCAGATTCTCAACCACTGAGCCCCCCAGGTGCCCCCAAGCTTGTCTTTCAGTAAACATAATGACTTACAATCTATGTTAGTTCCAGAAAATGAAGTATAGGTTCTCAGCTCAGATCAGAGACATCTTTACCTCTGAAGAGGAGGAGAAACACAGACATCTATATCACACGCCTCATCACACTGCTCTGCTTCCAGGAACAACCCTGAGGACAGTGTCATTTCCTACAGCAAACTTTCTGCCATCCGGGAAGTCCAAATTAGGACTGGGATTCTGACTTGTTTTGCATCGACGCTATTCTCCTCCATGTCTCTATGACACGGAGATAGGAAGAGAGCATGGTTTCAATCCCAAATAGACCAGTCTAAGGGAGAGGGGTGCTCTGACGATTTTCTAGGCACATGAGAGCCTCTTGAGATAGGACAGTGATCAGGAGAGCAGCAGACTCAAACAATCCATGTGACAGAAGAAAAAAAATAGAAAGAAGATGACATCTCCATGGGCTTTCCACACTGAGTAGTCGCAGAACTGGAGCTGGGTTGGGGTTGCTTCATGCATTTGCTTAAATGACTGATAGACACGGATGTACATAGATAGCTTCATATGGATGGAAGTCATGCCTGTATAACTCATCAGCATGGTGCCTGAGACACAAAAATGCTCAAAAAGTATTTACAACCATCATCATTATTGTTGTAGCTATTATTATGACATTCCCAGGGAATACTGGTCTGTTGAGTCAGCATGTCCAATGTGCCAAGTTGTGGGTCTTTTCAAAAGAACGGGGTCACTGGAGCAGATAGAATTTGCACCTTTTGCCCAACTAATAGGCTTAGAGCAGTGCCTGGGATGTGGGGGTTGTGGAGGAGCACCGGGTAGGGGTGAAGCCTGTACGCTGAGACAGGAGATGGGCAGGCAGGGATGAGGAGAGGTGCGTCCCCAGGGAAGGGAAGGTGAGCCAAGGGAATGCTGGTGGGGGCTGGGTGGGAGGTGATGAATAGGAGGTGCCAACATTTTCTCCACAATTTCATTACATCTTGGGGGAAACGGGGGCTGAGGAGGGCCCTATGATGACAGCCTGAATTGGGTAAAATTTAAGGATAAGGAATTACTAATTAGTAATAAGGTGGAATACTTAAGTGTATGAAATGAATAATATGTAGCTAAAAAATAATGATATAGCATTAGGCATGTGAGACATGTGGACTCCAAGCAATTAACCTCTATTCTTCTCCTGAATCGTGGTTGTGCTAATTGGCTCCTTTCCTCTGACGGGGCGATATTAACCTTTCTGTTTTTCTCTAAAGGAGCAAGTACGTGGGGTAGATGTGCTGCTCTGGTTTGGAGGAAAGGTATTTTTTCCCCTGAATAATAACCCATTTGCAATTTTTCTCCCAAATTGTTGCATTTAAAAGGCTCTGTCAGATTTTCCTGATAACACTCCTGAGATGGGAAAAGATGATTTAAACACACCCGACTTCATTTGGAGCAGTTGAGAGAAGTGGCGTGTTGAGGCTAGTCACGCTTTGGCCATCACCGTGTTACCAGTTTCTTATTCTTTCAAGCAACACGTCCTAATTGAGAGCTACACGTGGGAAGCGCTGTCCTGGGTGCTGGGTGCACGGCACCAGCAGGACAGCCTCCTGCTCTCATGGAGCTTCTAACTTAGTAAGGGAGGAACACCAAAGGCAAATGGCCATGTAGAGATCTAATAACAACCTCAGGCCTAGGAGGTAAAACAAAAACAAAAATCAAAACAACAACAACAACAACAAAACCCCCACAAAAACCTGGCTAAAGAGGGATCCCTGGGTGGCGCAGCGGTTTGGCGCCTGCCTTTGGCCCAGGGCGCGATCCTGGAGACCCGGGATCGATTCCCACATCAGGCTCCCGGTGCATGGAGCCTGCTTCTCCCTCTGCCTGTGTCTCTGCCTCTCTCTCTCTCTGTGACTATCATAAATAAATAAAAAAATTAAAAAAAATATTTAAAAAAAAAAAAAAAAAAAAAAAAAAAAAAAAAAAAAACCTGGCTAAAGAGACCATGTCAGGAAAGAGAGAGGTGCCTTTGAAGGCAGGGTGGTTGGGAGGGCTTCTCCGAGGAGGCAGTATTTGAGCTGAGACATGAATGAAGGGAGCTAAAGAGGCTTGTAGCTATTTGAGGGCCAGTATTCCAGGCAGAGGGGACAGCAAGTGCAAAGGCCCTGGGGCTGGCATGTGGTTGGGATGTCAGGACCAGCAAACTTGCCAGTATGGCTTGAGCAGAGTGAGGCCAGGAAGAGGAGGAAGACGTGAGGTGAGGAGGGTCATGAGGGCCATATGGTGCAGGGCCCCAGGGATCATGGTAAGGACCTTGAGTTGATTTCTAGAAGCCACTGGCAGAGTATGAGCAGAGTTGGAGGGGAAAGGCTCCCCCTGGCTGCTGTGGGGAGAATAGGCTGAGAGGAGCAAAGGCAACAGTCGTGGGAGTGTAGTGACAAATGGAATCAAGACAGCAAGAGGGATGATCCAGTGAACCCGACCCATAGTTTGGTGAAGTAGAGCCTCCCGAAATCTGAAGCATGACAGGGGCCATGCCCTGCCCACCTAGAAACAGGTATTAGGCACTTCAAGAACCCAATAGGGTGGAGAGCAGTCACGTGAGATTCACTCTGTGAAGTTTTAAGAGTCGACATCATGGAGAGCACACATTTAAAAACTAACCTGGCAATTCCACACCCGGGACTTGACCCAGAGAGATAGCCAGACAAATGCACAAGGGGTGATCCACGTGCAAGGTGGTTCCCAGTAGGACAACTGTGGACAACCCGAATGTTCATCAGTAGAGGAGCATTCAGTTAAGCCATGGTCCATTTGGGCTTTAAAATAATATCTTTAAGCTGATAGTATTTTAATAAATCATACAATCCACGAGGGGAAAAGTGAAGGGTAAAAATTTCACTTATCTTTGGTCTTCCCAATCACATTTCCCAAGAGGGCTTCTTGGATGCCCTTCAGGACACATTTTCTTCTCAGATATAGGCATATCCATATGTATATTTATTCTTTACGTATATAAACGTGTACAGAGTCTTCTTAAGCAAAAATAGGATAATTCTATAAATATCTTGCAGGGTAATTTTATTTTGGCATTTAGCCACATCAGTACATTAGGTTAATAGCTGCATAGCATGGACATGCCATAATTGACTCAATCCGTCTGCTATTAATGGATATTTTCCTAAATATATGTTCCATTTGTGTTACTCGAGGGTATATCTTCACAAGTCGAGTTTTTTTTTTTTTACAACTTAAAACATTAAATATGACGATGTAGCATGTATTCCTTGTGCAGTTTTCCTCAATGCATTATGGAGAGAAAAACACCGGGCTGCAAAATAGTAACGTGTTGCACGGTCCCATTGATGCAAATTTGTGTCTGTCTCCGTGTGCATATATTTATAGGATCTGGAGGGATGCTCGCCACCAAGCTAAGAGGAGTTATTGATCACACCCTAGTGGTTGTAACAGGTGTTTCTTCTCTTTAGTGCTCTTCATTATTATTATTTAGAATTTGAAAAAAATGTTTTTTGGGGGAAAAGCAAGCTATTTATACTTGGAGACGAGTTCATTGGGAGCTGGTTGGTACACTTAAAACATTTTGCGCTTGGAGCTGTACTTTTCTTACTGACTACTTCTTTCCAGTCGAGCATTAAATTGTTACCTTTTCCCTTCTCCAGCGGCGAACAGCAGCCAAGCCGCGCGATTGCGGACCTGAGCGCAGTTCGCGGGGCGCACCACGAGAGGGCAGTGTTTGCAGGACACTGTGCGCAGGGCCGCCCCCCCAGGCTCGCCAGGGTCTGGAATTTTGCAGGATGTCATCTCTGCGAGGCCAGAGCAGGGATGAGATGTATGTCCCGTGGCTTCCAGTTTGAGCCGTGACACGTATTTTTTTTTTCCTTCGCTCGGTTTGAGTGGAGGTGGCACGAGGGAGGGATGGCTCTGCAGCCCTGCCCTCTCCAAGCCCCCCACCCCACCCCCCAGCCCTCCTGCCCCTCTCAGGGCAGGTCACTGCACCCACCCATCCATTCTGGGCCCAGCCAGCTTCGGCCTCCAGGACTGACCCCAGATGGAGGAAGGGAGGGGATACAGGATGTGCCCCCCCTCCATCGCCTCCCTACCTCCCCCACCTCTTGGTGCTGTGATAGCACCCCACCCACCCAGCCACATCCTGACCCCGTCCCTCAAGTCTTAGTTCCTGTGCCAAGTAGCTGCCTGGTCTTCCCTTCCCTCCTCCTCTCTTTCACCTCCTTAATTTTTTTTTTTTTTTTGAAAAAAGCAATGCATATTCATGACAAAAATTCAAATAATACAAAAGGAGAGGCTGATGAAAAGCAGGTCTCCCCTCCTCCTGTTCTAGCTTCACAGTTTTCTCCCCTAAGGCAATAAAAGCTAAGAGGTTTTAGCAGCGTCTCCTCCCAGAGGTTCTGGGTGCATATGCGAATACAGATGTGCACAGTTGTGTTCAAAAGCCGCAGCCTCCACTTGGCTCCTGGTTTGCATTGCCTAGCCGGGGACACCCCTCCACGGCAGTTCATAGAGCACCTGCCCAGGTACTTCCTTAGCCGGCTTCCGAGTATTCTGTCGTGTGGACGCACCGAGGTTGGTTTAACCACCTGCACTGAGGGATCTTTGAGCTCTTCCAGTGTCTTGGGGGACAGTGGGCAGTGACTAATTTGTAGGCACAGCTGTAAATGCAGGTGTGAACTCCACCTCGACTACGTTCCCAGAAGTGGGGTGGTTGGTCCAAGGGTGCAGGTAGGTGCAGTTTTTGTATTCGTTGTCATATTGGTCTCCAAAGACGTTTTGAACCAGTCTACACCCTACCCCCCCCATAGATGACACAATTCCCGCATGAGAGCTCTTTGTCAGTTTGGCAGGTCCCTGGTTCTCAATCTTGACCGAGGTCAGAATCACCTGGGGAGCTTTCTACAAATGCCAGTGCCTGGGCCATACCCCATATCCCAGACTGATTAAGTCAGAATGTGACTCTGTGTGTGTGTGTGTGTGTGTGTGTGTGTGTGCGCGCGCGCGCACGCACGTCGGCGGGTGGGGTGGGAGGGTGGGAGGGGGAAAGGGACCAGCCTCAGCACTTAAAAAAATTTCCCCAGGAGATTCTAATGGGCAGGCAGGGATGAAAGCCACTATGATACATGGAAAAGATCTCATGGCTTTAAATGTACATTTCTTTAAATGTAAAGGAATATGAACATTTTGCTTTGAGAATGGTGATTTAGACTTTTCTTGAATCACAGACCTTTTAAGGTTCCACAAAAAAAAAAATCACTAGATCTTCTGTCCAGAAAAATGTACACACACGTTGGCCTCAACTGAAGTGATCACAGACCCTCTGGAGCTCATCCTCAGGCCTCCTGGGACTGCGAGCCCCAGGTAGAGGGTAGGCTCAGAAAACTGCTCCTGCCAGCCTCCCCCACTGCACCCCAGGCTTTGGGCACTCTCCCTGGAGCCCCACCTGGACCTAGCCCTTATGTCCCACCTGCTGAGATCTGCTAGGAGCCTCTGCCCCAGAATCCTAGCTATACCTATAGAATAACCCAGGTCTTCCTGGGGGGGGGGGGGCTTCCCTGATGCCCACCTCTGAGGTGAGTGTCAGGAATCTACAGGGATTCATAGCATGAAGTCCCCTCCCTCAGAGAGCTCACAGTTGGCAGGCGCCCCTGATGCCGTGTGGCAGGGGCTGTGTGGATGGGGGTGCCATGGTGCTGTGGAGGGACAGTGAATTCAGGTGGAGCATAGACTGAGGAGGAGTGTGGCCAGGGCCTCCCTGGGGTGGCTCCTGCACCTGAGCTGGCGATGCCTCGATGGGCAGGGGCCAAAGGGTGTGAGGGAACTCATTACCTGCCGAGGATGTAACAGCCAGGAAGGTGTGGACACCTCAGGGAGTTGCCAGTAGCTTGGGGCCTGGGTTTTAGGGAAGAGGTGAGGCAGGAGAGATAGGAGAGGCTGCATGACCGAGCCCATGGATTTCAGGGCAGGGATGTGCTGTTAGAGCATTTGCTCTCTGGGCAGGGTCTCCAGGCAGGGTCATGGGAAGGAAAGGGCTGATTCTGGGGTGTTAGGGCAGCAGGGCTCAGCAGGACAGGGGAAGGTTGGGTCACCTGTTCCTGGCTTCCGCTGAAGGGTGGTTAGGACCATGGCTAGGGAGGGAGGGGATGACAGTGCTCAGTGGGCAGGCAGGCATTCCGTGTGTGTGTGTGTGTGTGTGTGTGTGTGTGTGTGTGTGTCTCGTGGGGAGGAGAGGGAGAGAGAGCAGGATATAGGCAGACAGCAGAGCACCATGCATCCCCTAGGCTGGGAGTGAGCAGTGTTGGGGGTGAGCACCTGCTGACACCTGCATTGAAGGGCAGCCTCAGAGGGAGACGCAGGGAGGCCGGCAGGCATCAGGGGAAGGGCAGCAGTCCTGGAGCAGAGGGCAAAGGGGGGCAGAGCCATGTCTCCAGCCACCTGGACCGCCCAGTACTCACAGCTGCTCTGTGCACCTGCCACGTCTGCAGGCAGGTCTGGGCCGCGTGCATCCTGTTACCCCACAGCAGGGACCCTACCCTTGTTCCAGAAGGCGCTCAGACCCCTACCCAGGCTTTGAGTCTTGCATTGATGGGAGGGTCAGGTGGGAGGGGGAAAGAGTCTGCTAGCTCACCCAGGGAAACCAAGCCCCAGAGCCAGGGCAGAGGCCACACGGTCAGGGTTTTCAGGACTCTTCTCCCTAAGGCCAGAAGATGTCTCAGCACCCAGGGCCTTGTACTCGCCAGTGCTCCTGGTTATGAGTAGCAGAAAGTCATCGCCAGTCAGTGTAAGCAAAGGAGGCCGTGTAATTAGGGCCCACAGCATCCACGGGGGGCACTGAGGCAGGCCCCAGAGCCAGCAGGACTGGAGCCTGCCCGGGCCCCTCTCTGGCCTCCCTGAGAGCTGCTCCTTCCCCCTCACCCTTCGCAGGCTTGTGCTCCCATGTCCACCCAGAGAGAGTTCGCCCGTGTTGATGTTGCTTTTCTCATCTCCACTCAGAGGTCTCCAGGAAGGAGCGCCTTGGCCCAGCTCGCTCAGGGGCTCCCCCCTCAGCAGTCAGCTGGGACATGAGGCACCAGCCTTATTGCCAGGACTTGATAACTCCAAGGGTGACCGGGTGGAGGGAGGAGTAGGGGCAATTCTTGCCAACAGGGTGCTGGGCAGTCTCCTACGTATCAACCACAAGCCAAACCTGACTTCCCAGACATACCCGTTAGATGTTCATTCATTCATTCATTCATTCACTCACTCACTCATCCATCTTACAAACCTTTCTTGAGCACCTACAGAGTCTAGGTACCCCTCTAGGTTTTGTCCATACAGAAGTGAACAAGACAGATGGCGTTATTGCTGTAATGAAGCCTATACTCTAGGAGGAAGAAGAAGGCAAGAAACCAGTCAAGAAATAAGAATCATAGGACACCTGGGTGGCTTAGTGGTTGAGCGTCTATCTTTCTTCAGCTCAGGGCATGATCCTGGGGTCCTGGGATCGAGTCCCATATCAGGCTCCCCACAGGGGCCTGCTTCTCCCTCTGCTTATGTCTCTGCCTCTCTCTGTGTCTCTTGTGAATAAATAAATAAAATCTTAAAAAAAAAAAGAAGCAAGAAAGCTATCAGGGCATGATGTGCAGAGCAAGGACATAAGGTGATGTACCACAGAAGCCCGTCAGAGACTCTACACTGCCTCTGAATGACAAGGAGCCAGCCAGGTGAAGAGCGGCTGACAAACACCAGAGGCCATGGGAACAGGGCACAGGGACCTGAATTCATTGGGGGATAAGCCAGGAGTGACCAGCAAGAAGGTCACCTGGGGCCTTGTAGAGAGCCACTCATGGAGGGTTATTTTCTTCCAACTGTATTTTCTGAATATGTGATGCATGCAAGTGTTATAAAACTTAAACCCTTTTAAGTTTTACAACACTTTTATAACACTTATTAAACTTATAAAACACGTGAAAGGTAGACAGTGAAGAGCTGAGTCCTCACGGTTATACCAGTCAGGGTGGCTCCTGTTAGCTACCACAATAAGCACTCCCAAGTCTCAATGACGTGACATATTACAGGCATGTCTTGCTCACGACATAGTCAGGGGCTCCCCCGACTGGCCCCACTCCCAGCAGTGATCTGGGATGCGTCTCCTTTCCTTGTGTGGCTCCACCATCCCAGAGTGCATCCCTTCCAGCTTTATGGGAGGGCAAGAGGGAGCAGAGGATCTTGCAGAGGGGCCTGGCTTGGAAGAGATGGGCATCACTTCAAGCCGGAGCTAGTTCCCATGGCCCCCGAGTTACCACAAGGAAGCTGGGAAATGGGTGCTTCCTGGGTGCCCAGGAAGAGGAAATGGGATTGGGGAGATGTGGTCGGTCTTTGCCCCCCTCAGCTGCCTGGTTCCCCAAGAGGCCACCCCTGTACACAGGTCCTTAGGTGTCTTTCCAGAGAGAGCTTATGGTCACAGAAGCAAAAATATATCTACATATAATATAACTTTAAAACCCACAAATGCTGGCATGCCATTATTCCATATCTTGCTTTTTTCTTTTCCCCTTTAAGATTATATTGTGGACACCACTGGAGCTTTTAACCTGGGGAATGACAAGCTCTAATTTGTCCTATTCAAGGTGCACCCTGGCGGGGGGGCCAGAATGGATTGGGGTGGGAGCAGCTGGCACATCTGACAGTGCAGCTTATTGATGGCCGCGATGCTCCCCGTGTAGGCCTCCACGACCCCACGCCTCCCGCCACCACGCAGCCACCAGCCTGAAGGCTGCGTGACTTAGCCCCCTTGTTGGCTTTTGTTTTTGTTTTTCAATAGTTGACTGCATATATGTGAGCCTTACCTGAATATGTTGAGTCTTGCTTGATTTTTCTCTGCGTGGTTCGTAGCTAGATGATTTCACTGAGTGACTCTACCACAATTCACATACTCATTCTCCAGTCAAAGGACGTCTTGTTTTTTTCTGGATTTGGGCTGTTCTGAACAGTGCTGCTATCTGCCTTCCCACAGCTCCAACTTTTTAGAGATTGCCATATTTCGCTCCACAGTGGTTGAGCCAATCCCTGCCTTTTTTGCGGGTTGTACATAAGGGCACCTAGTGCTCACCCTTGTCTTCACCTGCCCCGGGGGTCATCACATTTCTAAATGTGCATCTTTCCAGGGCCTCGCTTCACATTTTGCCTGTAACAGCTGAGCCTGAGCATCTCTGCAAACGTTTCTTTGCCCTTAGTGTGACCTCTTCGGTGAAATGCCTGGTTACTGGTTTTCTCTATTTTTTTTTTTTTTTTAATGAATTGTCTCTTTAAAATTGATTTGTGGGCATTTTTTTTTTTTCATCCTGGATACCAGTCCTTTGTCAGTTACAGGTGTAATTAAACATCATTTCTTGATCTGAGGCTTTCATCTTTATGATGTGTTTTGATGACTGTTATGTTCTAATTTTAACAGAGTAGTATATCAATATTCTTTTATGGTTTGCATGTTTTGAGCCTTGTTTTAAGATATCCTTACTGTTTTTTTTTAAAGATTCTATTTATTTATTTATTTTAACGAGAGAGAGAGAATGAGAGTGCAAATGCAAGTGAGGAGAGAGGCAGAGAGGGAGAGGGAAAGAAAATCTTAAGCTGACTCCATGCTGAGCACAGAGCCCCTTGCTGGGCTCGATCCCCCCAACCCTGAGATCATGACCTGAGCTAAATCAGTTGCTCAACCGACTGAGACACCCAAGTGCCCCAGAATCCTTACTGTTTTGAGTTGGATTTGATGACTGGACCCAAGGACCTCAGGACCCATGAGCAGGCCCAGCTCTGGTGACCAAGGGGCTCTTGGGGAGGCAGAGCCTGGTGCAGCCCCTGGGGCTCTCCAGGTGGCTGACAGCTGAGAGGTGGATTTAAAACTGGAGGACATGATAGAGAAAGATGGGAGAGAGGCTGAGTGCATTGAATTCGATCCTTTTAGCAACAATTACCCAATCACCATGGATGGGCAGAGGAAGGGACTTTACGAGAACAAGGCACAGACTGCAGGAAAGCCTGTCTGCTTGGCCTCACATTGGACCCACAGCCACCTGGCTCCTGCTGCCACCACCCCTGTCAGCCTTTATTGAGACATTTCATAGGACGAGCATCTTTTCCCCGAGAAGGGTAAACTGTCAAGAGCCAGGAGAGCAGCTGCACATGTGTGTGTCCAATCGCTCAGGGCCGACTTAGCAGCATTCGTGATAATAATACTAGATAGGGACACTGAGGCACTGATGGGGTAGCGAGAGGGTGAGCCACACGGGGGAGCCCAGAGCAGGAGCCCTTAATGGGGCCGGAGTCAAGGGATCAGTAAATTTGGGACAGAAAAAAACTGTATATTCCTTATTTTCCCTGACCTCTAGGTGAAATTTCGCATTTCCTTGGATTATAAACGTGGGCAACAAACCAAACAGTGTTAGCAGGGCCTGCGGCCTGTCCCTCAGAGACATCACAGATCCTCTTCCCTCACATCACTTTTTTGGTAGATATTTTGAAATACCTACTTCATGATTACAGTTGTAATAAATCTCTACTAGATCTCTGACATTTAATGTGTTAACAGAGAAGCACATATATTACTCTGTCACAGGGATTTTGATAATCTTGGCAAATAATTCAGTTCCTTGGTAATCCTGTGTGATTTGTTTGTTTATTTATTTATTAAAGATTTTATTTATTCATGAGAGACACAGAGAGAGAGGCAGAGACACAGACAGAGGGAGAAGCGGGATCACGCCCTGAGCCGAAGGCTCAGGCTCAACCCCTGAGCCCTCAACCCCACTCAGGCGTCTCCTGTGTGATTTATTTTATGAATTTAAAGACATGATTCCGAAGAGAGATCCACAGGTTTCCCCCGAAGACCAAAGGGTCCCTGAGACACAGGAGATTAAGGAAGGGCCCCTGGAGCGAGGACCCTGCTTCCCAAGGGAAGCCACTAAGCCTTGTGTTCTCAGACAAGCACCGTGTGTGTGGAGGCTGGAGGACACAGAGTAAGTGATGGTGCTTTGCAGATGTGCAAGGAAGTCCTGCTCTTCCCAGCTGCCCCATGCTGGGCAGGCCCTGGAGATGACTCAGATGACATGGATCCCTACCCCTTGGGTGAGAATGTGTTAGTGCTAAAACAGCTTGTGCCGGCTGCTGGCCTTCTCTAATTAATGGCACGTCTCCTGTCAATAGACTCTAAGCTCCTCCGGGGAGGGCTGGCATCATCCACATCCTCTGGCCACTGTAGTCACCCATGTGGGTGCATGGAGACGGAAGTAGGGGGCTATGAGAACACAAGGCTCAGAGCCCTTCTGAGTCTGTCCCTACCCCACCTTCCCGGCCCCGTCTCTCCTTGCTGTCCCCTCTTCCCTGGTCGTGCACGCACCACCATATTCCCCAGCCACACTGGGCTCTGTGCTCTTCCCCACACATACCCTGCACCGTCCAGCTTCTAGAGCTTTGCTTACGCTCCCATCTGCCCACATGTCGATCAGGACAGATTAAGCAAAGCTTTGGGAACAGACAACTTCCTGATTCTGTCATGGGCTGGGTGCAGACGGTCTTCACTTGGGGCCAGAGGCTGACAGAGCAGCCTCCAGCTAGAACCTTCCCAGTCTCCCAGCAAGGGAGGCAAGAACATGGCATCTTGGCCCTGAGGGTCACTTCCTCTCACAAGTCACTGTGCAGAGAGTCACATGCCCACACCTGAGTTCGGTGGAGCAAGAAGGTAATCCTCTCTGAGGGAGGGGGCCATGGGCCTGAGGCACCCACCCTCCCCATCCCTCCCATGTCAGGGAATTTTGTCCCTTCCTCCACACTCACCTGAAGCCCTGGCTTGCCTGGGCTCTTCTGTGGGAGTTTATCTCTTCCGCCTCATAGTCTTGTGTTTGCTTCTTGGGCGCCCAGATGGGCTTCAGCTCTGAGTTGCGCTGGACCTTCAGTGTTGGCAGGTTACTACTGCAGCTGTGCGTAAGCTCCCCTGACGATCATCTGTGACTTGGTGATTCGCGATGTTGCAAAGAGAAGCCACAGCTGCTTAAGGCCTTGGGATGGCTTCGAAACCATGTACCAGGAGTGATGGTTGTTGGTTTGAGAATTTTAGGAAGGATATTTTGTTGCTTAACTTGGAAAGGGTGAATTGACCTATATCAGCATTCACCGCCTTTGTGACCCAAAGATGGGTTACACCCTGCATGGATGAAGCCATTCACCCCACGTGGATGAAGCCAGGCTTGGGTTACGGGCATCATGGGCAAGAAAGGAGAATCCTCTTGTCCATAGATGGACAGGACAATAAAAAGCTTCAGTCAGAGGGCAGCTCCTTTTGACTGGTTTCTTGAGGGCATTGGGCCTCCTTTGAAGAGCTGGCTTCTCTGCACCGTTTTAGGCCTGCTGTTAGAGCGCCACCTTGAGGTTTTACCGTGATGAGTCAATGCCCACCTGTCCTTCGGTGAATTAACCGCATGGCGTGAAATCAAGGTTTGTGGAAATAAAAACCATCTTTAAATCAGGTGCTGATTTAAAGGCTGTATTGTTTGGATATATCAAGAACCATCTTGTGTCTAGTGTCAGGACATGCCTTTCCCGTTTCCTACCTGCCGTGGCCACCATCAGGACGTGCCCGGTGACATCCTGGAGCTGGCGTGTCGCACCTCCTGGGAGGTTAAATTTGCAGGAATTCTGTGAGCCAGTTGTTAGACACAGCTGTTATTGAAAATTAAAAGAATATTACAATGGAATAAATTTTGTAAAAAACGAAGGTGGTGACAAGGCAGCCCTTTCTAATCACTTTACTATCATCACAGGGCTGGAGGGTATTTACGTTTACTGTGTTTATATGATGGAAATGGGCCATAGCCGTGTAAGTCCCTTCCCAGCTCTGCCCACATTCAGTGACACCACGTGGGTAGCCTACACTGGGCCCCGGTAGGAGCGTTTACACCTCAGGCGGGGATCTATAGGTGCTGTGCGCAGCAGCCACGAGGGACGGAGGGACCATGTTGCACCTTTACCAGCACATTCCTGAGTGCACAGCCCTCCTGCTGCACATGGAATCGATGTGAGGATGGAGGGATTCGGTGGGGAAGGAAGGAGGTGGAAGGGGCGGGTGGCAGCCCTGTGACTCTAACCCCCTCACGTTCGTGAAATGCGGGGTTTGGAAAAGAAAGACAAGCATTATCCTAAAATACATTATTTTAAATGATTTCCTTTATTACTACTTGGATTCTTTTGGCCACTTGCCAGCGTGGCAGGCCATTCCTGCGCTGCCCGTGGAGCGTTCCCGGGGGAAGGGGATGCGTAAGTGGAAGAGACCGCGTGCAGGCCCCGATGTGGGGACAGTGCCCAGTGCCGCACGGCAAATATTTAGCGAGCAGGTGGCAATGAGGCTGACGTGCAGGGATTGTGTCTGAGGTCAAGGCCCTCTCCCTGGCGCTCCAGACTGGCTGGTGTCTGGGTGCAGCCCAGAGGGACGCACCGAGCTACAGTCCACGCAGAGGCGTTCTTGGCTCGATCTACACTGTGCATTGCTTCTTTGGTGCTTTGGGAGTAAATCAAATTAAAAGCAAACTTGAATTGAGTCCAAGTTGTCCATATCTCCCGTTCTTGAACCCGGTCCAGGTCCCTACTGTAGTCATTAAGCAATTTATATGACGCATTGCGGCGCCCAGTCTGTCATACTCACATCATACTTTTAAAGGTCTCTGTAAAAACAAAAAATACATATATATATTCCTAAATAGTGTCTATAATTCTAACTAATAAGATTACATTAAGTCCATGTTGTACCAGTTTTAGCTTTAAGCATCCAATAGAGATAACATTCTAAAAAAAAAAAAAAACCGATGTATTTTTAATTGCCTTTAAATCCTGCTGCTCCGTGGCACCCATTGAATCAGTGGATTTGAGTGCTTCAGAGAATGGATGGGCTTCTGCTAGAATAATAAATTCATTGCTCAGCTACAACAATCGAATTTGACTTTTTATTTGGTTTTGCCTCCTTGGCAAAACAATGGTCTCAAAAGCCGGGCTTTGTTAAAAGATAAAAAAGGTTTTTTAAATTCCAAAGCTTCCCCCTAAAGTAGGAAGCGTCAGCACCACCGACTTTGATCACAGAGCTTTACTATATAAGCCATAAATAGAATTCGGCACTGGGGAAGCCAAGTTGCCAGCAGACAGGAAGGCGAAGGAGAAGGCGCTCCGCCCTGCCTGGGAGAGATTTGAAGGTGATGAGAGAGCAGCAGGAGGAGGTGGCCAAGAGCTGGGGAAACTCTGAGAGGGACCCAGAGCCTGGGGCCAAGGGAGAGGCCCGGCAGGGAGGAGCCCAAGCAGAAGAAGCCAGGGTGGTGCTCCCAGGTGTACATGCACCAGAGCTGCGAGGCTGCTGGAGAAGCCACAAGAGTTCGTGGTGCCTCCTAAGGGGTGCAGAGGTGCTGAGAGACGATGGGGATGGGGACAAGCAAAGACCAGGGGGCGAAGTAGACTTCGGATAGGGACCTGGGCGCCAGGAGCAAAGGCACAGTCCCAGCCTCTGGGAGCTGACAGGGGTGGCTCTGACCCAGGCAGGGCTCCGGGGCCTCCCACACTTTCCCTGCCTGCTGGGCTGGGGCTGCCTGGAGGTCCCAACCAGAGCTGACATTTCTGGGGGTAAACCACTGCTTGCTGTTGCATGCAGGGCCTGCTTTTGTGGCCCTGCAGCTGCCCACCTGAATGAGCTCAGTCAGGGCCTCTCTCGGGGAGAGAGGGAAATGCCTGGGCTCACATGGGCCTGCTGCTGCTTCGCTGGGACATCTGGCTCCTCCGCAGAGGAAAGAGAGCAGAAGGAAGGAGGGCACAGGGAAGGCTGGCTCATTCTTCATGGAGTTTACAGGAGCTTCTGGGGTTGCAAGTATCTGAGGGAGGATTGGCCTGGTCACTGTCCTAATCTAGCTAGGGCTCTCGATGGCCTCTGGCCCCATCTCAGTCAGCTGGGATACCACAGAGATACCCCAGTCTGGGGGCTTCAGCAACAGACATCTGTTTCTCACTGTTCTGGAGGCTGGAAGTCTGAGATCAGGGCTCTAGCATGGTCAGGTTTGGGGGAGATGACCCCACATGGCCTCCTTCTTATCATGTCCTCGCATAGGAGCAAGGAGAGGAACAAGCTCTCTCCTGTCTCTTTGTGTAAGGGCCCTGACCCCATAGGAGGGCTCCACCCTCATGACCTACTCACCTCCCAAGGGCCCCACTGGCTCACACCATCCCAACTGGGATTAGGGCTTCCGGATTCTGGGGAGACAAGAGCATTTCGTCCTTGGCGGGCCCCCAGCCGCTCATCTGCCTTCTGGTTGTCATTTAACTTCTGTGCTTCTCAGTTCCAGCATCTGCAAAAGAGCTGAGACAAATGCCACCCCTCCCCCAACATGCCTGCTTGTAGGCCTAGCACCGAGTCTCGGCCAGCAGAGCTGCCCCTGTGTTGCATGGTCCTATTACCTGGCCCTCGAGTGGGTGGGGTGCACTCTGAGGGCCTCTTCTTCCACCACCACTCACATGTTGGGGCCCTGGGCTGTCCCGGACCCTCCCCTCTCCTCCTGTACACGGGCTCATCCCCTCACTGGTTTCTCAGAGTCCCTCCCCTGTCCCCCCCGCCCATGCTGATGGTCCCCAGAGCACTTGTCTGGACACTTCCCTTTGGACATCTCATAAACATGCTCAGAAACCGGACCAAAGTAGAACCACCATCATTCTCCCTGCATCTCTTTAGATTCATTCTTTCCAGAAACATCCTCGGGGGGAGCCCTTCTGTCCAGGCCCAGGAAATGATTCAGACTTGGCCTCTGCCCTGAACTCTGGGCAGCTTAAAACCCTTTTCCTATCTCAGTTCTCATTTCAGCTCCTGGAGGAGGCTTTGCTCCCACCATGCTTGACACTGATGTCACTGTTGGGCTCACCCCTAGGTTTCCGTTTTGGCCTGTGTCCCAAACGGCTGTCAAGGCTTCCGTCCTTCCCTTCCCGCTGTTTGGCCTCCCCTCCTGCAGATGGGAGCTGAGACCAGGAGCTCTGGGTGAGCTTCCTCATTTTATTCTATGAATGTGATTCTGTTGAGAGAATGTCAGTGGGGCAACCAGGCACTCTGGGGAGGGGGGGAAATCAGTGGCCTTAAACCATAGAAATGGGGCAGGGCTTAAGTTGTCCGCAACCCAGACAGACGCTATCTGCATCTCCACACACAGGGCCAGCGCTTAATCTGCCTGCACCCCCATTGCTGGGAGCTGCAGTGTCTGCTTGCAAACTGAGGCCCCTTGAACACACTTGAGAAAGCCGGAGCCTGTCTCTGCTGCCCCCGTCCCAGCACACACAGAGTCCAAGGCAACGAGAGGTAGTTCTCGCCTTTAGCATTTTTATTTTTAAATTTTAAAAAAGATTTTATTCATTCATGAGAGACAAAGAGAGAGAGACAGAGAGACAGAGACACAGGCAGAGGGAGAAGCAGGCCTCATGCAGGGAGCCCGATGTGGGACTCGATCCCAGGACCCTGGGATCACGACCTTAGCCCAAGGCAGATGCTCGACCACTGAGCCACCCAGGCATCCCTAGTTCTCCCCTTTAAAAATAAAAATCTCGACTGATAAATTGTTGAACACTACATCTGAAACTAATGAGGTACTATATGTTGGCTAATTGAATTTAAATAAAACATAAAAATAAAAATAAAAATCTCCCCCTCCAGAGAGATTTGTGGGCAACCTGAAGACATCCTTAGAGGAGGCTTTTAGGTGGTTGAGGCTTTTATGTTTTAAGCAAATTCAGAGAAGTTTGGTGCTCTGAGAAGTGCTTCTTATTCTCAGAACAGAGGGCCGCTGGGTGGGAGTGGTGAGATGCCTAGGGAGCACCAAGGAGCAGCACCGAGCGGAGAGCCTCTTGGCAACCAGGCAGCTGGGGAAGCCTTTAGGAAAATGGGACCCACTGACATTTTAGCCATGGCCTCTGGGGTGGGCTTTGTTGGGGTCTGGCGTCTCTCTGCCACCTGCTTTCTCCTAGGTGGCTTCAGTCACCTTCTCAGCCTCCCTATGCCTCATTGGCTTTGAGCCATCACATTTACCCTGAAGTCATTCTGAATCCTTTACAAAGTCACAGACCCAAGGGAGGCATCTGATTGGTCTGGCCAAGTGCTGTCCACAGGAGACCTGGCTGTCCCAGGCACAGGAGGGTGGCTTCAGGACAGGACAGGGACTTCCCATGGCTGCCCCTTCTGCCTCTGTCGACAGTTCTGCAGGGAGCCTTTCATCTGTAGACTGGCTTTGGACGCACAGCGGTCCCATGAGCCAAACTCTGGATAATTATGTCAGAGTCAGGGTTCTTTGCTCTGTTTTTTTGGCAGCTGTGTAACCGCGACAAGTCACCAACCTCTCTGGGTCTTGGTGTCCTCATCCGCACAATGGGTTCACACCACATGTCTCTCCTTGGGCTCTTTTGAGGACAGACCGAGATCCAGTATACTGAGTGCCTAGCACTGAGGTCACGCTTGATAGGGCAGCAGCCCCTCCCTGCTTGGTCAGCTCTCTCTCTCTGAACGCGACCCGGAGGAGGTCTGAGCAGAGGTCTGAGCTCCTCACTTCTCTGGGCCCATGGCCTGAATGACCTCAGGGCTCTGTAGCCCCTGGAGCTTTGTCCCAGGAGAGCTGGTGCTGCCAGGAGGGTACTTGGGATAGAATGAACCCTGAGCCCAGGAGCTAAGGGCTGCACTCCTTTAGATATCTTCCCCCACAGTCATGCATGCTCCTTAAAAAAAAAAAAAAAATTAAACCTTTACTAAGAAAACCGAACCTCTCAAGAGTAAATGCTCTTCTGAGCTATTTTGCTCCCTTCTCTCGCTATTGTCTCCGGTGCTTTGTGCATCTCCAGGAGGGTTGATAATAGAATCAATAGCTGTTTTGCTCTAATTTATTGACCTCGATTGTCTAAACCTAATTAGCATGTTTAGAAGCCACGAAAAGCTTCTCAGTCCTGGACTTGGATGGGGAGACTGATCATGCCACTGCCCTGAGCCAAGCATATTCGGGGGGGGAGGGGGAAAGATCTTACCGACAGCTCATTCCAGGGAAAAGGAACAGCCAGGGGCACATGGTTCCCAAGGGCCAGCTGCTGGTGCTTTGGCTGCCCCAGGCACGGCCTCCACCCTGTAGGAGTCCATGTAGGAGCCTCCACCTGCTGCTCCCTTGGTAGCTGGGTGATTGGACTTTCTCTAAGCCTCCTCCTTTCTGGTAGCACAGTAGCAGGGAGGAAGGAAAGGCCTTCTTGAAGAAGTGACCACCACCGAGGCCACACACTTAGGCTTCTTCTCCTTCTTTATTTTGAAGATTTTATTTATTTATTCATGAGAGACAGAGAGAGAGAGAGGCAGACACACAGGCAGAGGGAGAAGCAGGCTCCCAGTGGGGAGCCCAATGTAGGACTTGACCCCAGACCCCTGGATCAGGCCCTGAGCTGAAGGCAGATGCTCAACTGCTGAGCCACCCAGGCGTCCCCACACCTTGAACTTCTGTGATTGTGAAGACGAGGCCCTTCAGGTCCAGCAGCAGGGCTGGTGGCTGGAGGAAGAGGAGGCCGATGTGATGAGAGGAAAACCTGCTGGTGGCCAGGTCGGGGACTTCCAAGGATGGAGATGTTGAATGTCTGACTTATACATCTTGGTGTGATGTGCTGAATGTCACCCCCTCATCGTCCCCAAATCTGTCCTGAAAATCTCCCCCAACAGCAGAGGTATTTGGGGTGGGTCAAAGAACAAGCTTGCCAGGAATAGGGAGCTGTGTTGGGGTCAAAGTTAGGGTGGCTTTAACAGACTGCTTTTTTTTTTTTTTTATAGTCAAGATATAATTAACATAATATAAAATTCACCTAGGTAAAATGTACAATTCAGTGGGGTTTTAGTATATTCATTATCTGTGCAACCATCACCACTGATTTCAGATTTCCATCACCCCAAAGAGAAACCCCATACCAATGAGCAGTCAACACCTGTCCCCTCCTCGGCCCCCCAGGCATCTGTGAATCTGCCTCCTGTCTCTGGAGAATTTCCTACTCTGGACATTTCATGTTTCATATCAATGGAATCATAGAATATTGTCCTTTGGTGTCTGGCTTCTTTTCTTTTTCTTTCTTTCTTTCTTTCTTTCTTTCTTTCTTTCTTTCTTTCTTTCTTCTTTCTTTCATCTTTCTTTCTTTCTTTCTTTCTTTCTTCTTTCTTTCTTTCTTTCTTTCTTTCTTTCTTTCTTTCTTTCTTTCTTCTTTTATTTATTTGAGAGAGAGAGACAGAAATAGCAACAGAGAGCATAAGTGGGGAGGAATGGGAGAAGCAGACTCCCCACTGAGCAGGGAGCCCAATGCGGGACTCGATCCCAGGACCCTGAGATCATGACCTGAGCTGAAGGCAGACACTTAGCCGACTGAGCCCCTCACCCAGGCGCCCCTGGCTTCTTTCACTTAGTACATAATGTTTTCAGGGTTCATCCATGCTGTAGCATGTGTCAGAACTTTTCCCTTTTATTGCCGAATTTCTTTCCATTGTCTGGATCAACTAGATCTTATTCATCCATTCATCATTGAGGGGGTTTGGGGTGCTTCTGCCTTTGGCCTACCGTGAATGATGCTGCTGTGAACATTTGTGTGCCGCTTATTGTATGAAGATGGGTTTTTAGTTCCTTTGGATCTATATGGAGGAGCAGGATTGCTGGTTCAGTCGATAATTCTAGGTGTAACTTTTAGAGGAATTGCCCAACTGTTTGCACGGGCTTCTTCTGTAGCCCCGCACATGAAATATTGGGGGTACAAGGGATTCGAAGAGGTCGTCATCACTCCCTATTGAACGGAGGTACAATTAGGAAACAGAACCAACAGAGGGTAAGAGAGAGGAGCCGTGGGGAAGAGCACCCAGAAGGACAGGGGCCCCTTCATTGACAGATCTGAGCCTAAGGCTCAGATAGAGCTCTCAGGGGTGGGGGATGCCTGGGGTGGTGTGGGGGGCAGTACCTGCTCCGGTCTGTCCTGTCTTGGGGACCCGCCATCGCTGTGCCATCACTGATGGAGGTAGGGGACAAAGCAAGGTAGGTCCCAGATATGAGGTCTGGACCAAAGGAGGGGAGCCAGTGCGTCTCCCTTCTCCACGCAGCCCCTTCCAGCCTGGAAGTGTGGCCACTCAGTGCCAGGCCCCATCCTCTGCTGGTCTGTCTCCTGCCTCCTTCTGGGGCCTGGTCTCCTGGGCCAGTTATCCCTCCAGGTTGATCAGGAGAGAAGGAGACAGGGGCGCCTGGGTGGCTCAGTGATTGATCTTCGGTCCAGGGCATGATCCTGGAGTCCTGGGATCGAGTCCTGCATTGGGCTCCCTGCATGGAGCCTTCTTCTCCCTCTGCTTGTGTCTCTGCCTCTCTCTCTGTGTCCCTCATGAATAAATAAATAAAATCTTAAAAAAAAAAAAAAAGGAGAGAAGGAGACAGTATGGGGCAGACAAATCAGGACCTCAGCTCTCCTCTCCTAGACTCTAGCCCACCTCAGAGACTTGAGTTGGGAGCAGACCTCAGGGCAGCTGTCCTCTCCATCAGCTGCCCCCCTAGAGTGAGGGCACTGCAGCTCCCCACTCCCCACTGGGACAGGGTTGGCTGTCGGCCTGCTGGAGCTTTCTGGGGATGACTTGTGGTTGCAAAGCCAGCATTTCCCTGGGGGCCCCACATGCGCCAGTGTGAGCTTTTTCTTCAGTCTCTGGCATGTTCTTTAAAGGAAGTCTCTCCACAAAATTGTTCATTAAATTACAAGGGTGGAGGAGGTGAGAGATAATTGGAACCAAATATTCGTGAATGGCATCCCTTGCTCCTAGCAAGAGTGAATTTGAAGAGAAACATGATTAAAACAAGGGGATTCCCCTGGGCCCGGCCAGGCTGATTGAATCAAGGGGAGGAAATGACAATCTGGGTTAATTTGTTATGCCATTTTTAGGCATTTAAGATCACCAGGGGAAGTTTATACTTCTTTGTGAATCCCTCTGAGAGAAGACCAGTGAGTCACGGTGAGGGGCCCTTGGGGTGGGGGCGCCCTCCTCTGAAGGTGTCTGAGGGCACAAGGCATTTTTCTCACAGGCTGTCCAGATGCTGGGGCCTGGGCAGAGGTGCCTGGTGGAGCTTTCTGGAAGAGGGTGATGTCTCCCTGGGAGCACATTCTGGCTCCTCTCCAGAGCAGCAGCCCCTTTGCTCCCAGGTGAATGACCAACCATGCTGGCCTCCCCAGGACACAGGAGCTCCTGGAAGGCCACACTTTCAGGTTTTAAACCAAGAAAGTCCCAAACTGGAAGCCCAGATTCCTTTCAGTGGGGAAGGGTATTTAGAAACCAAGATCTGAGCTCTAGGTGGCTCATTGCTACCAGGGTACCATTGCTTCTCGGCCTTTTTCTGCAAATGAAACCAAGAACTCTATATTTTCAAAACCATGAGAACACACTGATCTATCTCATTCAAATCCGGTGACATAAGATTTCTTCTTTATCCCCTATTCTGTGTTTTGTGTCTTCCTCTCCATGGCAATCCCTGGTCTACAACATCAAGTATTTGCTCATTTGCTTTGCCCTTCATACACAAAAAAACATAGTTTCAGAATTATGCCACCAATACCTCTACCAGCAACAAACCTGCTAAATTAAGTTCAAGATGCCTTTGCGGTTCTTTTTACCATGAGGAGATGTCATATTAAAGATATATGGTCCTAGTACTATGCCCCAAATTACTCGAATTAGTGATTTTCTCTGTTAGGTTATATCATACCTACCACTTATAGGATGCAGAGTAAGGTTTATTTGCTTCTCTTTATAAATGTCAAATTTTGGGTTTGCTTTCAAAAAATCCTTTGGACTTAATTTGATTTTGGGATATGTGAAGAACTCCAAACTGAAACTATGTACAAAATGACTATTTCCGGCCCCTTCCCCATGCCTGTGCATTCTTATTAGCTTTTGATTTTTTGCTTCATTTTGCAAAGCTATGCGTGTGTGTGTATATATATTTACATATGTAAATATATATATGTATATTTCACCTTATCTTACACAAAATGTGGGATACATTTTATGGCCTTTTGTATTTTACTTGTTTTACTTAATAATAAACAGCCTGGAAATTGCTCCGCGTTAATCCCTAGGGAATTTCTTCATTCATTCCTATGGCTCCATAGAATTTCATCTAGTTCATGAATAATCAATCATTTGTGTCGTTTCCAATATTTTGCAGTTACAGATAATCCCAACTTTTGCATTGTTGTTTCACATTTGTAGGTAGACTGCTAGATATAAAATTCCTGGCTCAAACTGTAAAGTCATATATAGTTATGACCACCCTATGGTGGTCCAAACCAAAGTACCAATGGATGGACTTTCCCCAAAGTGGGTTATGAGGAACTCACCACTTTTGGACAGCCATCACAGAGGACCTCTGAGACTCAATCTTGGCATCGGGCAAATCCAAACATTAACTCACTCATAACCACCAGTCACAGATTTCATTGTGTGAACACCCCACTGGAGAATACAAGGAAGCGGGAGAGGCTAATTGCTGGGCCCCTCCCATAACTCAATGGTCCTTTCAGATGTTTCAGTGGTCCTATCAGCATCTAGATCTTACCCATGCTTTTTCTTTGTCCACAAAAGCCTGCTGTTCCTCCAGCCAATGGCTTTCATCATTCATGACTATTTGGGACAAAAATAAAGCTTCAGTCTATGCCATCTTTAAATATGACTTTCTTAGGAAACCTCAGATGATCTTTTTCAATTGAATTGAATCTCATAACCCAGAAAAACTCACGGTCTGGAGCACACTTTGTACATGAGGGAAAAGATAAATGACCCTTTTGTATCTGCCCGGAGATGGCCCCCCACATTGGGATTGGGGCCAGTTATGTCTTTGACCAGACCAAAGCCTCAAATAGAGGGTCCCCTGGCCCCACCCTTCTGGGGCCAATCCCACACAGATTCTTGGAAGCTGGGGCCCTGTGGGCATGGAAAGACTGGATCATATGACATTATACAGATAGATGCAACGAATCATCAGAAGGAGGCCTACAGAGACTACTGTCAGAATGTTAGCAGTAGTTCTCTCTGGGCAATGTGTGCCCCCCAAGTTTTAATATTCTTCTTTATCTTGATTGTTATTTTATTGTTATTGTTTGAAAACAATCCTATTTCATGGGTATCATTTGAAAAAAATTTATTTTAAGATATTAGCTAAAAAGTCACTGACTTCTCCTGGCCCACAAGTGCCATGAGATAGAAAACACAGATTCATTCAAAAGCAGCAAGTTTCTACCATGCATAAATTCAGGTTGAATTACCAAGTTGGTAGTGCCACCTTCTCCCAACAGCAGGATGTATTCTTCCGTCCCTTATCATCTCTGTCACAATCAGCAACAAACCCTCTTGGTGCATCTACCCTGTGCCTGGAGCTGCGCTAGAGCTGGTCATGTTGCAGTGCTCTCCCCCACGTGGTGGCAGCTGGATAACAGGAGCAGGTGGACATAAATCACTGCTCAGTGTAAAGAGAGAAATGTCCTCGAGAGTGAAGGGTTAGCTTTGCGTGATATGGGGGTGAAGTGAATGAGTCCCAGGGAAGAAGAGGGAGGTCCATCTGAGTGTGAAAGAGGAAAAGTGGAAGAGAGGGTCACGGTGAGTTTTCCATGCAGTGTGAAAATGTGGGCATGTGAGATACAGCTAGGGGGAGGAAGAGGGTCAGGAGTTAGGCCAGACCCAAATCCCAAGGCTCTTTCCTGAGAGCTGGGGCATTAGGACTTCATCCTATAAAGGGTAAGGAAGGGGAGGGGGCGTCTGGGTGGCTCAGTTGGTTAAATGGCTGCCTTCTGCTCAGGTCCTGATCCTGCGGTCCTGGGATCGAGCCTTACATTGGGCTCTCTGCTCAATGGTGAGTCTGCTTCTCCCTCTTCCTCTCCCTCTGTGATCTGTCTTGCTCTCACTCTTTCAAATAAATAAAAAATCTTAAAGGGTGAGGAGGAATTCAAGGTTGAAGGTTTCAAATGGGAGCAAGCCATGATCATGATGTACATTTTGAAAAAAATCATTTTGACAGGAGTGTAGAACTGGACTGGGTGTGAGGGTGGGACTAGAGGCAAGAAGATCACCTGATAGAATAATCCAGAGTGACATGGCCAAGGCCCCATCTGAGACAGTGCCCAGGGGCTGGGGAGGAGTGATTGTGGATGTCTGTGGGGTCCAGCCACCACCGGGATGGGAGAATGAGGCAAGCCAAGTGCTTTCTACACGATCTGCAAGAGCAAGGGCCGTGTGTACTCAGAGCCTAGAGCAGTGCCTGGTGTGTATGAGGAGCTCAGCGGATATTTGCAGGTACCATAAAAAACCGGGCTGCCACAGTGGTCAGAGAAATATCAGTGCAACATCTCCAAATAACTGAAACCAAATTAAAATTTTCCTGCTGTCTGCTCAGAAAGTGCAAAGGGAGACATTCATGGCATCCAGCACAACATTAAAAATCCCTTTTTTCTTGCTATTGCCTGCCTCCCCACATTCTCATTTTTCCATATTCACGGCAGCCGCCCCCAACATCTCTCCTCTCTTCAGATTTGCAAACTTTCTTCGCGCCTGTTCTTTTTTTTTCCCTTCCACCTTCAACTTTTAGATCAAAGCTGTCTTCTTTTTCTCTTTTCTTCTTCATTTTAAAACTCTGGTGAAAAAAACCCAACTCTGGTGAGAATTAGAATTCTCTTTTCCACATGCATCAGCTAGCCTCTGGCTTCTCCAGTTGTGTGTGCACATTGTTACATCTTTTCTCTCCATTAATATCATGGAAACTCAAATGCCAAGGATGCACAGAGAAGCATGCTTTTATTTTTTAAAATGATTTTATTTATTTATTTATTTGAGAGGGAGAGAGAGAGAGTGAGCGGGAAGGAGAGGGGGGAGAGAATCTCAAGCAGACTCTGTGCTGAGCGTGGAGCTGGACTCGGGACCTGATCCCACCACTGCAAGATCATGACCTGAGCTGAAATCAATAGTTGGTCTTTTAACTGGCTGTGCCACCCAGATGCCCCAAGATGTATCCTTTTATTTTATTTTACTTACTTAATTTATTTATTTAAGATTTTATTTATTTGAGAGGGTGGGAGAGTGAGCACAACTGAGGGTAGGGGTAGAAGGAGAAGCAGACTCTCCTCTGAGTGGGAAGCCTGATGAGAGGCTCAATCCCAGGACCCTGGGATCATGATCTGAGCCAGAGGCAGCCACTTAACCAACTAAGACACCCAGGCACCCCAAGAAGTTTCTTTTTAGAGGCAGAGAGAGGAGAGGATAACTATATATACTTATACTTTACTATTTTTTTTAGTTATTACTTATAAATAAGCAAATGTTTTCAGCAGATATTGGGAATATTGATTCCTTGCATGTGGTGGCAATAAATAAAGTAGAAAGTATTTTTTTAAGGTTTTGTTTATTTATTTGAGGGAGGAGAGAGGGAACATGAGCAAGGAGAGGCGCAGAGGGAGAGGGAGAAGCAGACTCCCCGCTGAGCAGGGAGCATGAGGAGGAAGAGGAGGAGGAGGAGGAGGAGGAGGAGAAGGAGGCAAGGCTTGATTCTAGGCCCCTGGGAACATGACATGAGCCAAAGGCAGATGCTTAACTGACTGAGTCACCCAGGTATCCTGAAAGTATTTTTACAAATATTATTCTACATTATCATCCAAAAGCCCTTATGCAATGCTATTAATATCCTCATTTTACAAATGAGAAAAAGAGAGGTGATGTGATTTGAAATTAGGTAATTAACTGGGCAAATAGATGGTGATTTGTAGATTATTATTGAGACTTCTGACTGCAGTATTTCTTGATTTGGATGGGCACATTCATGTATGGGGTTTCTGTGCATGTGTGTGTTGTGTGTGTTTGGTGGTTGCTGTTCTGGTTTTTGTTGTTGTTTGTTTGACAATTCTTGCTAGGATCAAAGAGATGTCAGGGTCTGACTGACCAGAGATGTTGAGTGACTTGCACAAAATCACACAGCTAGTCAGAGGATTGCTTAGATTCTCAGATTCTAATCCAGACTCTCCAGATTCCAGGTTCTAAATTCCAGAGTCAGATCCTGGGCTGCTGCCAACCCAGAAGAGTGGACCCTGGAGATCTCAGTGCCTTTGGAGCTGAGATCTTACGGGTTTGTTAGAATTCTTTGGCTGCAAGCAACAGAGACTGGGTCTGGCTATTGAAGCTATAAAAAAATGTACTAGAAGGATATAGGGCAGGTCATAGAATTAAAGTAGCTGATCAACCAGGACTTCTCAGAGAGAGGTAACTCCTTGGAGCAAAATCAAGTGCTGCCACAGCATAAGGGGAGTGGATCTCGGGCAGGCACAGATCCTGGTGTCCACCTCAGGCAATGTCTACCACTCTGCAAACTGAGTGCTGGATACTGTTGAAGTCACTGTTGTTGACTCAAAATCTATTTCCACCTTATCTCTTTTGGGAAGAGCACAATTTTGCTCATATGCACGGAAGGAGACTCTGTCTCCAGTTTGGGAGTAAACCCAACTCCATTTAAGCCAGTGAAGATAATCCCACTGTCCTGTCCAGGGTGGTCATGTGGTCTAGTTTTGTCCAATGGGAAGTGAGGAGAGGCTGGATGGGGAAGAAGAAAGACCCACAAGAAGACCTACTATTTTTTCCCTCTGGACACGCAGGGGCTAAATTAGATGTTTGGAAGTGCAGCGGCCATCTTGCTGCCCTTCTGAGGTCATGAAGCCACAGTGTAACTGAGCAGAGGTGGAGACAGAGCCATCTCCAAATTGCTTGTCACTGAGTCAGGGAAGGGTAGTTTTGTTTTGTTTTGTTTTTTTCCCTGCCTGTTCTGATACAGAAACTCTGGGATAGAAGGGCAGGTTGATTCCCTATTACTCCAGAGGTTAGAACTAAGACCAAAAGTTGATGTAATGAGGAAGACATTTCACCTATTAGAAGAAGAGCTTGCTGACACCACTCTGAGGTGGTGGGATGTGGGATCTTCAAGTGGTGAGTTCCCACCAGGGGAGGCATTCAAACAAGATGGTGTGGGGAGCAGCAGATGGGTTTTCTGCATGGAGAGAAGATTCAACAGGGTCACCTCTAAATTTCCTCGATCTTGAACTTCCAGGATTCTGTGGTCAGGAACAAGGACTTAGAATCAGCAGAGCCTTGATCCTAAAGCATTCCATGGGGCCCAGTTTCTCTATTTTCTACACATCTGAATCCATTCTCTTAATACTTTTTTTCACTTTCAATTCTGTTTTTCTGATACTTTGAAGAACCTGAGCAAACTCCATGTGTTGCTACCTATTCTTAGTCTTTGAAAAACATTTTATAGATATATTCTCTCTCTCTTTGTCTCTAACACATACATAATTACGTGTGCACATGTGTACACACACGCATAATTACACACAGTTAACACCCAAATTATTCACATGCAAGAATTCTAATCAGAAAACAGAAACTCCATCCCCTGGCCCCTCTCCATATACCTTGTAACCCTTGTTTTCTCTAGGTCATGAGCTAGTCATGAGTCTACAGATAAGCCATGGATTTGAAGTGAGAAGATGAAGTGAGAAGATGTGAGTTTGAATTCCAGCCAGGCCACCTCCTGGCTGGGTGGTCCTGGGCAAGTCACCTGCTCTCTCTAGGTCTGAACTAAAAGACCACCCAGTAAAGCAGCTATCCTGGGGCTGGCATGTCAGTGAGCCATAACTGGCAGATGACGTCATGAGGCGTTGCCGTGAGGAGGCCTGGACACGTGTAGAGAAGGGGACCAAATGTGGGGTGCAGGTGGACAGAGTTAGCAATGTTCTCAGAAGTTGGAACCTGGGTTCTGACTTGGATGACTCAGAACTTTCCAAGGAGACCAAAGTTTAGAAATCAAGGTGCCCCCTTCCTTGAATGGTGTCAGGCACCTGACATTAAGGCATGCCTTTCTGACCTCTCCCCTCTGTTTAACCCACCTATCCCCCTTCTGTTGATTCAGTTTTAAAGATTCATTTATTGATTTTATTCTGATTATGAAAGAAAAACATTATCTGTTGAAAATTTGGGGGAGGTGACATAATAAAAAAATAAAAATCACTCATAAGCTTATTATACAGGGATTACCACTATGTTAATGTCTTTCTTTCTAGTCTTTTATTTTTTAAAGATTTTATTTATTTATTCATGAGAGACATAGAGAGAGAGGCAGAGACATAGGTAGAGGGAGACACAGGCTCCCTGCGGGGAGCCCGCTGCAGGACTCGATCCCAGGACCAGGGGATCACGACCTGAGCCGAAGGCAGACGCTCAACCACTGAGCCATCCAGGTGTCCCTCCTTCTAGTCTTTTAAATGCATGTGTAGCTATAATAGAGAAATAGAGAAGTAGATTGATATGATTTGCATTTATCTAGATATGTTAATATAGATCTGTCTGTAATCAATAGTACATGACATTTATTGGCACTTAACTGTGTGCCAGCCACTTGTTCTATGTACAAGTATTGTCTCATTTAATGTTTATAATGCTCCTATACAGTAGGTACAGTTCTTATCCCCATTGTACTGATGAAAACACTGTGGTAACCAGAAGGGCCCACGGCCATGCAGCAGGAAATCAAACCCAGGCCTGTGCTTTCAACTGTGAGCTCTAGATAGTGCCTTTCTTTCTCCCTGGCTTCAGCCAAAAAGACATTCTTTCTCTTAACGGGACTTTGTATTTGTCCAATCCTATCTGGTGTGTGTGGACTTGGTGAGCCCAACTCTGGATGAGCCTTCCCGTTGTCCGTGCCATTTAAGGGAAGGGGTGTTTAGAGGGAGGTCAGGTGTCCTGGGGAAAGCAGCCCGGAGGCCCACACAAGTGCACTCAGCAAGCCCCAGGTGAGCAGTTCTCCATCTGGGGCCTGATCCTCCATCCTGTCAGAACCTGGAGCGTCACCCCACATGAGCTCTGCTTTTCCCAGGGAGACTCCTGCAGTTAGCCCAGCTCAGAGAGTGCAGGCATAATTCAGAACACCATGGGTGCCTGTTCGTGGGGAGAGCCTGAGGAATCCTGTGGGTCTGCTTCCTTTTGCTGTTAAGCCCCTCTGCCCCAGGATAAGCAAGCCACATCTTGACAGAGGCTGCCTGGTTACCAGCCTGACTCTGATGGGGGTCACAGGTCTCCAACTTCTTTGCTGACCAGCCTTGAAAAAGTTATTGAGATTTTCCCATGCCTCAGTTTCCTAATCTGTAAGCAGGATAATGCTATACCTTCTAGGGTTGTTAGGAGTGTAAGTGAATTAAACATAACCCACAATAATCCATAATGAACTGTATACTCTATGGAGAGGGCCTAGAGCTATGCCTGGCATCTAATAAGTGCTCAGTACAAAGTAGCTTTTGTTTAAAAAGATGTTTAAAAAAATTTTATTAATTCATGAAAGACAGAGAGAGAGAGAGAGAGAGAGAGAGAGAGAAAGGCAGAGACATAGGCAGAGGGAGAAGCAGGCTCCCTGTGGGAAGCCTGATGTGGGACCCGATCCCAGAACCCTGGGATCACGACCGGAGTCCAAGGCAGGTGCTCAACCACTGAGCCATCCAGGTGTCCCTCAAAGTAGCTTTTGATATTGGCACAACATAAACCTAGACCAGACCAACCACAGTTTATTAGAAAGTGTATTTATGGGGCGCCTGGGTGGCTTAGTCGATTAAGCATCTGCCTTTGGCTCAGGTCATGATCCTGGGGTCCTGGGATCAAGCCCCAAGTTGAGCTCCCTACTCAGTGGGGAGCCTGCTTCTCCTTCTTCCTCTGCCACTCCCCCTGCTTATGCTCTCTCTCAAATAAATAAATAAAATATTTTTTTAAGTGTATTTTCTTGTTTTCTGTCTACCTCTAGACACTATGCTCTCTCTCATCTAGGGTAGGAACCATGTTTTTCTACCCTCGTATTTACCCTCCTGGCCTGATACGTAATAGGCCCTTCATACTTGCTTGTTTTAATGCATGAGTAAGTAAATGAATGAACGAATTCCCACCATGTAAACCTATGAACCCCTCAAAATGGTGTGCAAAGTGTGAGTGCTTGTCAGATTCCTAAAGGAGCATGTGACCCAAGACGTGCTGAAGGATGGCCCAGGCCTTGGGACAGGGTAGGGTAAGCCCCACCCTGCATTGGCAGGTTCCCAGGGGGTGCCCGGGTGCCCTGCCAAGCAAGCTTGGGGAAGGGCAGACGTTCTGAGCTCACTCTCAGAGGGACCTGAGAAGGACTTTTGTGGGATCTGACATTTCGTGTCCAAATGTGAAATTCCTTGGCCCCCGCACAGAGTTGATTGTGTTTTCTGGAGCTTGTTTGCCTTCTGATCTCACACGCACACCACTGGTTTGTTTTGAGAGCTGCAGAGTCAAGAAACAGCAACACAATTTAGGAACGAAATCAAATGGCCAGAGTGGGAGTAGCGACTGAGAGGCAGAATGCAGCTCCCCGCCCTTCCAGGGAAGTGGGGGGCAGTCTCTGGCAGGGCTTGGAGAAAGAGGGGGATAGGAAAATATGACAGGTCATTAAAGGCATCTGGAAAGGACCAAATGCCCCTCATTATCCCTCTGTCTTAGCACAACTGTTGATTTTTCTGATGCCAGGATCTATCCACACGCAGGCGTAATTTTAGCAGTTAATCATTAGTATATTGACTTTTTCTGCCTTTTAAAAATTTAATATTATATTATGACATCTTCTCATGTTGCTGTACTGCCTTCCCATTTATATTTGTAATTCTATTCAATTGTACTCTTTGCATGAAATAACACTGAAACATATGGGCATAAAAATAGTTGTTTTCTTGTGACCTAGAATCGATTTCTAAGAGAAGGATTAATTGATCAAAGTGCTTTTAATGTTACATATGCTTTTCTCAAAGTGTGAAGCCTAGTTTATGACAGTATTATGTATGTCTGCATGAAAGGATAAGCTTTAGGGGCACCTGGGTGTCTAGTGGTTGAGCGCCTGCCTTTGGCGCAGGGTGTGATCCTGGGGTCCTGGGATCGAGTCCCACATTGGGCTCCCTACAGGGAGCCTGCTTCTCCCTCTGCCTATGTCTCTGCTTCTCTCTCTGTGTCTCTCATGAATAAATAAATAAAATCTTTTTTTTAAACAAAGAAAGGATAAGCTTTAACAATCTCATCATTATTAGATACTATCGTTTCATTGTTTTATAATTTATGCCATGTTTTCTCAGTGTTTAATTATATACACACATATAAATTATTGGTGAGAATTATAATTTTTCATGTCCTTGTTTAACTGTTTTCTTTGTGGAGCTATTTTTTGTGACTGTTGTGTATTTAGCTCTGGACTTTGAGAAACACACACTTGTGCACAGACACTCACACTTATTATGTAGCCTATTACTTCATTTATTTTCCTTCTTTTTTCAAAAAGGATTTTATTTATTAAATAGAGAGCCTGAGAGCGCACAGCAGTGGGGAGAGGCAGACGGAGAGACAGACTCCCTGCAGAGTGGGGAGCCAGACACAGGGCTCGATCCCAGGACCCTGAGAACATGACCTGAGCGGAAGGCAGATGCTTAACCAACGGAGTCACCCAGGCGCCCCTCGTCTATTTCCTTCTTATTCTCAATTTGCACTGTTTCTGGAAAAAAACCCGGAAACTTAACTTTTTCAAGTTCAATATTTTGATTTAAAAATAATTCTCCTCTTGCTCCAACCTTAGAACTTTACCAGGACACCAGAAAAAAATAGAAAATTAAGACAATCACAACTTTTTGGGAGACGTAAAATGAATGAGACCCTCTCACCCTGACCCAGACCTTAGTATCTTCCACCCTCAGAGCAAACCAGAGCTTTCAGGACAACGTCTTTCTCCCCGTTTTCCCCTCGCAGACCGCAGGTGCAGGCTTGTTATGGGAGGAGGCCTCTCCTTCTCTCCCCTCCCGCCTCCCACTGGGGCTGCTCTCTTGGGAACGTGAAATGACCTACCCCGGCCAGGTGCTTGGCTTATTGTCTGGCATAAAATAAGCAAACGCAGAAGGGTGGTTGCTGGTGGCTAAAGTCAGTGTCACTGTCGTTTTTAGCCGGGGGGGCACCCATCCTCTGCCACTGAGCACTTCCATGCCAGCGCCTCGGCCAGGCATCCTACACACACCCATTGTCACACCTCTGAGCTGGGAGGAGGCCGTGGCGATGAGTCCCATTTGGCAGAGGAGGCACATAAGGTTTAGGGTAATTAATACCACAAACTCAGAAGTGGCAAAGCTAGGATTCCACTCCGGGTCCGTGACAGGCGGAGTGAGGCACGAGGAATAAGTGTGATTTGTACCTGCATCGTAGGAGACTGGGCATCTGAGAGGTTTGGTCACCTGCCTGAGGCCACACAGCACGGGCACAGCAGAGCCTGGTCTTGGGGATGGGGGTCCTGATGCCAGGTCTGGTGCTTGTCCCACTGCTGACACGGCGATCACCACCGTTAGCTAAGTGCACACCGTGTGCCAGGTGTCCTGGGGCCTTCCCGGTTCTTATCAACCTAGGAGGAGGTCCTGGAGAGAGGCTGGATGAGCCTGGCCTGAAGCTCTTGTGCTGGCCACCCCAGCGCTGCGGCACGTGGGTGTGCCCTGCAACATCACATGTGTGCCAGTGTGCCAGCGCAGGGCCCGGGGACAACAGGGCGCCTTTGTCCCTGCCGCCGGGACCACCAGATCGGCCTTCTCACATGTGGCCCCCATCCCTCCGCTGACTGAATAGGGAAGGCTGATGCGTTTTACTTTTAATTTGTTTGTCTTCCCCCAAATCTACAGACATTCCGAGGAGAGGCTGATTAAGAAAAGTAGTCTCCTAGGAAAAGCGCAACCTCTTTCCTAAAGGCCGGGCTCAGTACTAAGAGCTGGTTATGAGTAATAACCACTTGTAGTGACCAGCGTTTGATGGGAAGCTTCTTTGATGAGGAAGGTGGGTGAGGCATTTATCTGATGGAATGCACCAGAGGCTCTAGGATATGGGGTTTATCAACCCTCTTTTACAGGTGAAGCCGAGAAGGTCGGTAACTCACCCAAGACTGTAGAGCTAGGAAGGGATGGGGCTAGAATTCAAACCCAAGGCTAACCCGACTCCCAAACTCATGCACCTTAACCTTTTTGCTCCTGGCCCTCTGTCCTTTAGGACCTTGGTTTCTGATGGAGAGGACAGAGCGCAGGTGAGGCCCAGAGCATTTTCCTTATAAATTTTATATGCCTGGGTACTGGTCAAGTTCTGCCTTGAACTTTGGTTATGCCTGTCTACGGAGCAGTATTTCACCTCCAGATGGTGAAATTGGCCAGTTCTAGGGGACTCCTGGCTCCGCTCCTTCTAGCTCTAAGGCTTCGGGCAAGTGACCCAACCTTACTACCCTCAATGTCCACATTTGAAATATGGGCCAGTATTTGTTTGTGCTTCAGAGGGAGGGCTATGGAAATTAGATGTGCATATTTACACATAATGAGTGAATGACAGCTACTCTGATGGCTTCCTGGGATGGCCCTTGTCACTTAATGAGTTGGATTTTAAAAATTGGGTTAGCTTGGATGTTGGGTACCTGGGGATTCATTATATCATTCTTTCTACTTTCGTGGATGCTTGAAACTTGCCACAGCAACATAGGTTTTTCAAAGACAAGTAATAGGTATCTAAGATGTTAGTTCTGCTTAGAAAACAAATACAAATGGCGATGAGGGTTTGGGCAAAATGGGAGGAAGGCCTGTGGGAGGTCCGGGCTTCCAGTGATGCAGTGAGTAAGTCATAGGGTGAGAGGTACAACATAGGGGAGAGAGTGAAAAAACAAAAACAAAAACAAAATACAGATGCAGATGTATCATGGGATAGAATGCAGAATGTAAATGAAAATTTTAAACCAAACAGTAGATCTGAAAGAAACAAATGGCTTAAAGCAGCTGCTTAGAATTGGACCCTCAGGCCAAGGCTGCTTATAATTTCACTGGGCCTCCAATGTTCTCATCTTAAAAAAGTCAGGAATAGTGACACTTCTCCAAGTATTTTATGAGTTAATCAAGAGAGGAGATGTGAGGGTGCTTTGTAAACTGTAATTCTGCATTCTAATTGGGTGACTTGTTCATTCAGTCAACACATTTCATGAGGCCTTGCTACGTGCTAGGTGCCAGGACACAGTCCAGCACTGCTCTCCATGGCGTGTAGGATAGATAGACTGGGACATTGTCTTCGGATCACACTGCCCAGGTACAAATTCTGACCCTGCCACTTACTGCTTGGGGAATTATGGAAGGCCTCAGTCTCCTTGTCTGTAGAATGGGGACAATGATCTTTCCTCTACATTGCTGTGAAGATCAAATAGGGCAGTAGAAGTAACAGAGCAATGTCTGGCACACAGCAAGTACTTAATATATGTTCATTATTACGAGTGCACACAAGAAGGCCACAGCCTAATGGGGAAAGGCTCAGAGGGGGCCAGAGAAGGCCTCCCCGGGGCGCTGACTTTAAGGTGATTCAGTTGGATGATATTAAGCAGGGGCAGAGGTGAGGACGGAGGTCAGCAAACGATGAGGCAGGAAGAACTGGTCCTGCTAAAGAATCACAGGAGACAGAGTAGTGTCCAGTTACTGGGTACACTTGTTCAGGTTGTGAACTGTTCAATCCTGGGGGGATATCTTAGACATCGTGGACCTACATGGTTTTTTTGCCTTTTTTTTTTTTACACCTCCATTTTCTAGAAGAGAAAATGAGTGAGTTATTTTGACTAAGTCAGGATATTATGTTGGTTTCCCAGTGGTTAGAAGTAAAGTGTCTTGAGGAAGGCGTTCCTTGTTCTAATTGTAAATGTATCATGTGGGTTACTGGAGGCCCAGGAGTGGTGGGATGAGACTGGGTGTGTGAGTGGGATATAGCCAGCAGGGTGGATAGGGCCACATCCTGCAGGGCCTGGTAGGCCTAGAAATGAGTTTGGATTGATCCGAACTCTAGCGGGGAATCTTTGGAAGATTATGAGCAGAGAAGTCGATCTTGACCACCTTCCCGGGCATCCCTTGGATGAGCTGAAGGAGGCCCAAGAGGGCAGCTGGAGGGCCTGGGAAGCTGAGGAGACATGAAGGGGCTGGTCTGTGCTAGTGTGATGGTGGTGGCCCTTGAGAGAAGTGACACTCATCATGCATTTGTTAGCGAGGAAAAAGGCCAAAGTCAAAGTCACAGGGGAGGAGACAGGATTTTGAAGATATTTTATAGCCACAACCTATTCTTTTTCCTGAATCGCAAAGTCCTTGAAGAACCCCCACTCCCCCATCATCTCGCTTTGGTCAAGATGCCTCTACTTTGTTCCCGGATGGCCTGGAGCACCATCCAGAATGGAAATCCATCACAAGCAAATGGAGGTGGGATGTTGCAGTAAAGGGAGTGAGGATGGGCAGGCCTCTGGGGCCAGGCCTAGGGGAGGTGCAGGTGGGCCGGCGGCCTGGGTGCAGTGGCTCTGCTCGTGTCAGGCCCACCTGCCGCGTGGGTAGCTCTGCTCTGAGTGGACTGTCTGAGCACTCTAGGGCACTGTGTCCATTCATTGTTCTCTCTCCAGAGAGGCAGGCTTTCTGAGGATGCTGGTTAACTTGCCCGGGGCACCCTGCCTGACGCCAGAGCCTTCCCTTGCCCCACCATTCACAACCCACTTCCTGACATGGCCTGGCCACCTCTGCCAAGGGCACCCATAGGAAAGCCACCATTTTGTTTAGTTGCTAACCAATGGAGACTTGGGAGTTTGATTCTTAGTCTGGGTTCTAAGGGCCTTCAGCTGGGCTTTAGGATGCTGAAAGCTTGGAACTGTATGGTGGGGGTGGTCAGTGGCTACCCTTTCCCCAGAATAAAAGCAGAGTCTTTCTGGCCAAGAATATAAGTTTTGGCTGTTTGGCTTCCTCCAAGCTTAGAACATAGTGCCTGGTACATAGTAAAACCTTGTACATATCTATGGAAGGAGTGAATGGATCTCATGATTAAAGTCCTTATCAAATCATTCTTCCTTAGTCTATGGCTTTCAGAAGTGAAGGACATCTTTTCATGGGCTCTTAGCGAAGACTTAATGGTCCCTCTCCACTTTATGGGTGAGACCCAGAGACAAGCTCTCACAAGCCTGAGCTCAGGAACCTGGTGACCTAACAACAGATCACCTTTCCCTCAGCCCGGTGCTGCCTTCCTCTATTCTCCATGCAAATGCTGTGACCAGGGCCCTTTCACCAGGAGGAAGACACACAACGGTGCAGACCAGGGGGTGCAGCACAGCCTCGCACATCTATGTGGGGTGTGCCAATGTTCTGTGGTGGAGTAGAACCATCCAGACAGGCCACTCTAGGATGGCAGGTAACCAGGCAGCACCAAGGTAGGAGAGATTTGATTTTTTTTTTTCAAGGACTTTTCTGGGCATTTGAGACTACAGGTGGCTGGATCTGCTCAGATTTATCTTTGCCTGGGGCAGAATGCTCTCTTTGCCTGGGATAGAATTCTAGAAAGGTGGAGGGAAGGGATCCTGGGGGTCAGCATCACAGGGATGCCTCAGTCTGCACTCTGCAGGGGCCAGACATCACTAGTCATCACCGTATTCATTTCCGCAGAGCTAGAAAGGGCCCGAATACTTTCTCGTGTCCCTGGCAGGCAGTCATCAGCAATCAAATGCAGTTAGCCTCCTGCTGGGCCTTTGGCAGGGGGGACACTGAGAGCCCAACGGAGCTGAGAAGCAGGGGTTGACCATAATTGTATGGCTTTGAACAAGAGATTCAGCCTCTTCCTTCGAGCCCCTGTTGCCACTCCATTATTTATTTGCTTGGCCACTCATTCATTTCTTCAAGAAACATGTATCAAGCACCTATTGTGAGCCAGGCACTGGGCTACAAGCTCGAGAAGATGCAAGAAGTAATTTTTCTCTGTGACACGAAACCTTTTGGCTCTAACAATCTACAGTTAGTTGCAGCTCTTGCAATATAGATAGCTCTCCTGGCCACGCGATCATTCCAGTTTTCCTTCTCTGACCCGGTCTCTCATCTCACTCTGCTCTGTCCTCCTTCATATGTGGCTTCCAGAACGTCCCATCTCATTAGGAGCCAGGAGCTTGCAGAGCCAGAGCTGAGACTACGGCTGTGAGAGTGGCCACAGACGTTTGCTCTGCTGTTTGAAATACTTGGAAAAAAATATTTGGATGACCCTTCATTACCTGAGCAGGCATTCCTCAAGTTTACATTGCAGGCCTGAGTGATTGTGCTATTTTGAGAAATAATTTCCTGTGGAACTCGAATGTTTCTCCGGGAAGAATCATGTGGCAACCCATGTTGTGTATGTGAAGTGTGTTTTGGAATGCTAACGGAGAGGCTGATTCACACCAGATGGGGTGGAAATCTAAGGGAAAAGGATGTATAAACTGGATACCACGATTGAGCTCTGAGTTTGGATTTTTAAGATGTATTTGACCTATTGCCTGGGATTTCCCTTAAGTTTTTTTTTTTTTTCTTTAAGACTTATTTAATTATTTGAGAGAGAGAGAGTGAGAGAGAGCATGCGTGTGCTCATGAGTGGGGGTGGGGGGAGCAGAGACAGAGAGGGAGGGAAATCCTCAAGCAGACTCCCTGCTCAGCATGGAGCCGAAGCAGGGCTTGATCCCAGGACCTTGACCTGACTCGAAATCAACCGACTGAACCACCCTGGTGGCCCTCCCTTAAGCTTTCATGTTGCCTTAGCTCATCTGAATCTTGATCCTGTTATAAAGGAGTCACTTTTATGATATTCACTTTATAGACAAAATTCTGGTGGCGTGTCATAAAGATCCAAAGCAGCTTTTACCGGAGGCTTCCTGCATAGAAGCTCAGATTTGGATTAGTATCAGTGTTTCTCAAAATTAAAGAAAACTTTTTTTTTGTGGGACACCTGGGTGGCTCAGTGGTTGAGTGACTGCCTTAGGCTCAGGGTGTTATCCTGGGTCCAGGAATCAAGTCCCACATCGGGCTCCCTGTGAGGGAGGGCTCCCTACTTCTCCCTCTGCCTATGTCTCTGCCTCTCTCTCTGGGTTTTCATGAATAAATAAAATCTTAAAAAAAAAAAACCTTTCTTTGGATAAACATTTTTTTAAAAAGCCACTCACCCCCGTATCTTTCATGTGTCTTTTACCTACCCCCCAATTGTTTGCCTAGATCCATTCTGTAATTTATGATACACAAGGAATAGGCATTTTTGTGGTCCCATTTTGCGAATTAAATAATAAGTCCTATTTACTGTGGCATAGGTAGCCCAACTCTATGCTGAGTGTTTTACATATATTATCTCGCATATTTATCCTGCCTACGATTATCAACCTCTTCTACAATGAAGAAATAGACCCAGACGGGTGTGCCCTCGGGTCACTTGACGGGGGCAGGGAATGACTCAGCCCAGATTTGGACATTGGTCTGACTGACTCCATGTGACCCCACACTCTTCTCCACTCTACTTGCTTGTGTTGCACTTGTCCTGTCCTCTCTTGCTGCATCCTCAGGATCAGCAGCTTCAGTGGCAGATCCATCAGGAGGGGAAGAGGGTCCATCTTTGTGTGGGGCCTGCAGAATAAGGAGGGGACTGTTGTAGGGAGTATCTGTGGGTGGGGGAAGAGGAACTCAGAGAAAATGAGTCAGGTGAGGGCCTGAGGCTGAGGGGCTCTTCCTTTTTAGATTTAACTCTGCTCCAGGCACTATGCCATGGTCTGGGGGCTACAGTTGTGGACATGGCCAACTGTGGGAAGCTGGCAGCTGGAGGGGGAGATGGACCACCTGACACTGGAAAGACCTGAGTCCCAGTCTCAGCTCTGCAGCTTCTCAGCTGCACCTTTCTGGGGCTCCATTTGTCATCTATACAATGGGTTAATACTAATAGTCACCTAGAGCTGTGATAGCAGTGTGATAGCAGGGCATGGGGAGTCAGGCCCAGAGGACAGAGTCGGGGCCTCATGCTGTCTTGGAGGGCCAAGTGGTTTCCTGGAAGAAATGACATCTAAGCTGTGACCTAGAGGAGGAGAAAGATTTACAGAAAAGGGGTGGAGAATGTGCTTCCAGGGAGGTGTTGGTGTTTTGGAGACGTGAGGATAGCCCCATGTGGCTGGAGTGACCAGCACGAGGGTACTGGAAGTTGGTGACTTGGCTCTGGGCTGGGCCCCTTTTGGGGACTCAAATGACCAGCTGAGACGGACTGAGGTTGGTATGAGAGGAAGTGGGGACGTTCTCGCTGCCCACCACCACAGACCACAGCCTGGGTCCCTCTGGTCCTGAAGGTAGAGAAGAGATCCTACGGACTGTGCTGAAGGGGGTCCACATGGAGTACTGTGAAGGGGGAGATTGGAGGGGGGCTGCAGGGGACTTGCTGCAGAGTGACCTCCCCCCCGCCCCCCGCCATGAGGATGGATGTGCTCTAAAATGGCCATGAGAGCCGCCAGGAATCAGTGTGATGTCCTCACGGTGGACTTGGTCCTCCCAGCTGGATGAAGCCTGTTGTGCTCCTGTTTCACTGATGGAACCAGTCCAACCACCGTCAAGCATTTATTGGGCACCTGCCATGCACCGGGCACAGTTCTAGACCTGGGGATACAGAGGTGAGCAGCACAGTCCAAGATCATACTCTCACGGAGCTCACTTTCCCGTGGGGATGAGATAGCAGTCTTAGAACCATCTGTGGGGGGTGGGGGGGATGGCATTTCCCAAAGTGAGTGAGGGAGCGAGCCTTGTGCATGTCTTGGGGACTGTCCTAGGCAGGACCACTACCTATAGCACAGGCCCTGAGGTGGGGTGAGATTTGGCATGTTCTCATGGATGGCATGTGTGTTTGGGCGTGAGGGATGGGAGAGTGGAAGGAGATAGAATTAAGAGGCATCAGGAGGCCAATTCACATAGGACCTGGTAGCAGAGGAGTGATGAGATCTCATGCTGCTATTGGTGAGGAGACTATGGGCATCAAGGAGGGACAGTGGGAGCCCTTCCCTCGGTAGTGACAGGGACAGGCCATGCTGTTTGTGGTCAGAGGAAGCCTGCACAGGTGTCTCGACCTTTGTGTGCTTCCATCTGCTCTGCCATAAAACAGCGAGGACTGCCACGAGAAGTAGGTGAGGCCAGGCATGCAGACGCCCACCTAGGCCCCCGGCTGGCTGAGTGTGTGCTCACCAGGGTGATTTCTAATTAGTGTGATAATTGGTAAAGCCCTGAGGATAAACCCCAGGCGGAGTGTGCACTGCCCTTCCTGCTCCCTGAAAATCAAAACTGTCTTCTGCTCTCTGCCCGCAGCATAGGGCCCACATGTCATTCCCCATCGTCCTCACGTGCCCTCATGTCACTGCAGCTGGGTGTCAGCAGAGAGGGCAGATGGCCCTCAGGCCTTCCCACCGTAGGTGGCAGGAGGGTGGGGACTGCGGGGTTCCTGCTAGTTCTGACAGGCTGCCAAGGCCAATGTCTTGATGCTGGGGGCCAGGAGCCTGATGGAGAGGGACAGGGTGCCTTGAGGACACTAAGGATGGGCACATAAGCCAGGATGGTGGTGACGGGGGAGGAAAAGCTTCCTGGAGTGGAGAGGTTCATTCCGAGTTCTCCAGGTGGCTGCTGGTGTCAGAATGAGGGCGAAGTGGTCCAAACATCAAACACATTTTAAGGCGTTTGGAATCCTGGCATACAAGAGGCAGAGGTGGGTGTGAGGGATTGAAAGAAGTCATGAGGGGTGAGGGGAGATGGAGCAGCGAGGTGGGTGGGCAGGGCAGACCAGATTCACGGTAAATGGACAGACAGCTGGGACAGGGACGAGACACCAGCAGGGTGGCCCTGTAGACACACAGGCAGTGAGACACGATGGAATGTGGACAAGTGAAGGTGGAGGAGGAAACGTCCACAGGCAGATGGACAGCGCTTGCCTTGGAGATTGACCAAATTCAGACAGACACAAATAGGAGTGAAAGCCGATGCCCTGGTGTGTGGCTCGGTGGCTTGTGGGCAATGCTGCCTTTACAGGGATCCTGCAGTCAGGAGGGAGGGCGGCAGAGGATGAGCTGGCTTTGGCAGGATGGGAAGGGCCCGGGAGCTGCCCTGGGAGACTCTCAGGAGGTCTGCAGCCCCAGAGGAAGGTCAGGCCCTGGATGTGAAGGTGGGCATGTCTGCAGATAGACAGAGGAGGCTTCTGAGTGCTGAGCTGCGACGCAGCAGGGTAGGAGGAGAAAAATAAAGACGTGTGAGTGTGTAGATTACTATGGGAGACTGGGAGGTAGGGTGGGGGCCTCCGACTGGGGCCCTGAAGGATGCCTGGAGGGGGGCAGGTAGACCAGGGAGGCAAAGAGGGCATCCAACGTGGAGACAGAGACTGTAACCATGCCCGAGGAAGGCTGGTGGAAGAAAGACTTCTCGGGAGAGAGATGCCAGACGAGACACGTTGTCAAAGGTGTTGAATGTTAAGCTGAAGAGTTAGGGATTTTCTTGTAGATGACGGGAAGCCCAGCATGGTTTTGAACGCAGACTTAATCAGAACTGTGGTAGATAGGGATCCCTGGGTGGCGCAGCGGTTTGGCGCCTGCCTTTGACCCAGGGCGCGATCCTGGAGACCCGGGATCGAATCCCACGTCAGGCTCCCAGTGCATGGAGCCTGCTTCTCCCTCTGCCTGTGTCTCTGCCTCTCTCTCTCTCTCTCTCTCTCTCTGTGACTATCATAAAAAAAAAAAAAAATTAAAAAAAAAAAAAAGAACTGTGGTAGATAAAAAACTCTTTCTGGCCTCAGTGGTTAGGTATGAGTCTGTGTGACCCTGGTGCTCAGTGGACACATGCTGGTGGCTGTCTTTGTCCTCTTTGCCTCGATCCATGTGGCCTCAGCCTGGCCAGCCTCCCTCAGCAGAGATACAGGAGCAGAACTGGGAAGGCAAGCTAGGAGCGTTGATGCAGGGTTAGTCTCGTCACCTGGGCGACCGCCTAGATCCTTTCTCCGGCCTGCATTTGGGTGCCGTGTGCTCTTGGCCTCTGGGCCGTGTCTTGAGTCTGCTTCTGAGATACTGGGGTATTGTCTCAGCAGGCAAGTAGTCCTGGTAGGGGGGCACTCTGTACAAAAACAGTGTTCTGTACCCTGGGAGTGTCCGTCATTGCCCACTGTCCTGAACAACCGGCCATTGTCCACTGTAAAAAGGTGCCTGTGACTTAATAATATCTAATACTTTTTGGGGATCCCTGGGTGGTGCAGCGGTTTAGTGCCTGCCTTTGGCCCAGGGCGCGATCCTGGAGACCCGGGATCGAATCCCACGTCGGGCTCCTGGTGCATGGAGCCTGTTTCTCCCTCTGCCTGTGTCTCTGCCTCTCTCACTGTGTGCCTATCATAAATAAATAAAAATTTAAAAAAATACCTAATACTTTTTGGACTGCTTACCATGTGCCAGACCCCCAAGCAGTGCATGCTACGTGCATCAGCTCATCTAGCCTTCTTCATTCTTACGAAGTGGGTTCTCACCTACCCATTTCACAGATGAAGATATTGAGGCTCAGAGAGATTAAATATTAGCTCATGGTCTCATGTACAGCCAGAGACTGCGTGTTGTGGATTTTTAATTCAGGCAGACAGAGAGCCAGTTTATCCTTTTAACTCATTACCCTAACATCACTCTCTGAGCAGAGGCTGGTCTCTGGGCTCTCCCGGCAGCACCCTGTTCCCCCTCCTCCATAGCCTGGTTGTAGGATGAAGCCTCTATTCTGTACCCTTTGAGAGCTGTGGCCCATCTCAGGGTGTGAGGGGGGCAGCTGGTCGTTATCCCAGCTTGGTCGCTTACTTAATACGTCTGTTCTAGGGATCATCCCTGAAATCCCTTAAACCTCAGTTTCCTTCTCTGCAAAATGGGGACCACTAGTCCCCAGCTCTGAGAGTTATGCGGAGCAAATGAGATAAGGCTCTTAAGCACTTAGCAGAGGGCCAGGCATAACGGAAGGGCCCAGTAACGGTGGTCCTTGGGGTCTCATCACCACCCTCATCGCCTCCTTGCACAGCGGGCCCCGGAAGCCACCCGGCCAGCGGCCAACAGGTGCCCGTGGCGCGGAGCCAGAGGACAGGGAGGATGAATCATTGACCGCCGAAGCTCTGCATTATTAATGCCGTTATTCTCAGACTTTTCACGAGGGCCGGGTTGGGAACCCATATATGGAAAAGCGCGACTGCAGCCTCCGCGGCCAGCGTGGAATCCCGCGGAGTCCCGGCCGCTCCGGGTTCGTCCGCGGTGTGGCCCCTGCCCGCCCTCCCGGGACCCCGGGGGAGAGAGACCCGCCGTGGAGGCCGGGGCGGGGTCCCTCGGGAGAGCGCGGTCTCCCGCGGCGCCGGCTGCGGGGCTTCGGCCCGGGCTCCCCGCAAGAGCGGACGCGCGCGGGGGCGGCGGGGACCTGAACCCCGGCCCCGCCGCTCGCCCAGCCCTGCGCCCTCACCGCGCCGGCGTCCGCCTGGCGACCCGCCCCGCCCCGCCCTGCCCCGCCCGCTCCTCGGCGGCGACCGGCGCGGGGGCCAGCCCCGGGGAGGAGGGGCCGGACCCGGAGAGACGCGGCGCGGGGCGGGCGGGCGGGCGGGCACACTCCGAGCGGGGCCCCGCGCCGGCCTCCCCCTGCCTTCCCCCCAGGCCGGGCTCCGCGGGGCGGGCGCCTGGGGGCGGAGCTAGGGGCGGGGCGTGCGCCTGGGGGCGGGGCCGGGGGCGGGGCGTGCGCCTGGGGGCGGGGCCGGGGGCGGGGCCGGGCCGGGGCGGGCCCGGGAGGAGCGCGGGGAGGAGTCCGGGCTGCGGCGGCGGCCGCGTCACAGCAGTGCTCCCGCTGCCCGGAGCCTCAGACCCGGCCCGAGCGCCGCCGAGGACGCGGACGGGGACCCGCAGGGGCTCGGGGGCTGCGCCGGAGGTTCCTCTCGCGGGCGGGGGCTGCGCGACCATGGCGGACAAGGAGGCGGGCGGCGGCGACGCGGGGCCCCGAGGTGAGCCGGGTCGCGGGTCCTGCGGCTGCGGCGGGCGGGCGGGCGGGCAGGGGGAGCGCGCTCGGCCCCGCGCCCCGCAAGCCCCCCCTCGGGCCGCGGGAAAGTGGGCGCGCGCCCCTGGACATCTGCCCCCCTGGGGCGGAGCGGGGGTCCCGGGGGCCGCCTCCGGCCCTTCGGTCACGTGCTGCGCTCCCGGCCCGGGTGCGGACACTGCGGCGAGAACCGCAGCCCCCGCCCGAGCGCCCCGGCCACCCCCGCCCCGGGCGGCGCCGCCTGCGGGGCCCCTTGCGGTCGGGTGCAGAGCCCCCTCCCCACGGGTGCATCCCCTGCGCCCTGAGCGGGCGCCCCGCTGGCCGAGGGAAGGGCCGGCAGCCCCAGCGGCTCGTTTCCGTGACTCAGCGAGGCGGGGGTGGGGGCCTGGGGCCAACCGCGGGTCTGGAGCCGGCCCCTCGCCCCCCGGGTCGGGCGTCCGTGCGAAGTGGGGGTGCAGCTCCGGGCTGGGCTGCGGCGCGCGGCCCGCCCCGCCCATCCCCGGGGACTCTGCGGGCCCGGGAGGGAGGAGCGGCGGGGGCTCCGCGGGCCCCTTGTTGGCCGGGGCGGGGGGAGGACGGCGGCGCCGGGTGCGGAGGACGGACGCTCGCCTCCTGCCAACGCGCCGTGGCCGCTTTCTGCGGGGAGCGTGCTTGGGGCTCGGCTGGGGCGGGGGTGCCGGGGAAGGACCGGGAGAGGACTCGGGAGCGGGGGAAGAGGAGGAGCAGCGCCTGGAGCACAGGGCTGTAAATCATGGTTTCGCCAGCGGAGGAGACGGCCTGGCCGGGATCGTGGGTCCCAAGTGGGGAAAGTTGGGCGCACGGAGGCGCCGCGCGTCCCTGACCTCGGGGGCTTTTTAGCAGGAGCAGCCGCTGGAGGGGAGCGTAGCCGGGTGGCTTCCGGCGAGCGGCAGGTGAAGCCGCCTGGCGAGGATGAAATTAAAATGCCTAGGACGTAAGGAAAATTCATCCAGGAAAAGCTCTGCCGGGGACCTCAAAGCTGGGGAAACTGAGTCCAATGGCAGCGCAGCCACCACGGGCGGGGTGCTTGCAGTCTTGCAGTCTCGGGCCGGGCCCCCGCCCTCTGCTGCGCTCTGAGAGGCACCTGCCCCCTCCCCAGCCCATTGTTCCTGCAGATCTGGGAGGTGCCTCCCCACTCGGCACTGCAGTAGTGGGGGAGTGCGGGGGGCGGGGGGTGAGGGGGATATCCTAACGGGGCTCACTCTTGGGAGGGGCCTTGGAGAGCCCAGGCCAGAGCTCTGGCTGGGCCCTAACACGCATCCAAATCTGCCCCCGCCCCTGCCTTTCCCCAGCTGGCAAACGCCGGCAAGGGGCTGGCGGCTTTGTCTGGATATCACTCAGCAACTGGATTGATTCATTACCCCCCCCCCTCCCCGCCCCAGCTTTTTCTTTAAATTGGAAAAAAAAAATGTAGGATGATAGAGAGGGACATCAGATTTCCTAAGCCTAAGTTAGTGAACCAGTTTCTTGCTTCTCATGCTGGGATACATAGTGGATGGCTGTGTTGAATGCAAGGTTGGCCATAGGATGTGTGAAATCAGAAGAGCGATCAGGGATGTGCTTCCCCCCACACCATTTGTCTTGCAAAATGGAATTCAGCACCTTTAGCCTACAGACACATGCACACAGAGGCGCTGTGTGGTTGTCTGTCCTCAGGCTGGGAGAGCTCCCCATCCAGGATGGGGAAGCACATGCTGGGTGTGCTGGGCCACCTGCCACTGTTCGCCTGTGTCTATTCTAGAGTGTTTCTTCACTTCCAGTGATCTGCAGTTCAAGGCAGCCTGTGAGAATATCCAACACATGGACTTGGGACACAGAGCAGGCTGTCCCTGGCAACTTGCTGGGTCTCTCTTGGTTCCCATGCCTTCATCTCGAAAATGGGAGATATTAATAGTATCTCACAGGAGCAGAGCCTGCTCACCCATCATCTAACACATCTATTTCTAAGATTTCCTTCACTCCGTGTTTACTGTGCTGGGCGATGAGCATACATTATTTCATTTGTTAAAGCCTCAACAACAGATCTGTTACCAGAATTCATGTTTCCCCCAGGTAGGAAATCTAAACATAGGTTGAGTGACCTATCCAAGGTCACACATCTAGGAAGTATTGATTTGGACTCAGGCCGTCCGATTCCAGAGCTCCAGCCCTTTGGGGCCATCCTAGGTAGCTCCTGTGGGTGTGGCCAGTGATTACTACTCTACTAGGAACATAAAAAGGGTGTTCTTCAGGGGATTATTTCAAGGATGCTTCTGCTGCAAAAGGATGAATGTTGGAGGGATCAAACTATGTTAGGACTTGTGAGCAGTGGGAGCCCTGGGTGGTGGGATGTGCCAGAAAGGCTGGCCAGAAAATATTTTGGCAGAATATGGTAGCTGTGGAAGCTGGGTGATGGGCGCATGGTGGTTCATTACTATTCCCTTTGTATATGTGTGCAAGTTTCCTTAATAGAACATTTAAGTTAATTTATAAGGCCAGAAGGGCTACCTTTTAATCTTTAGAGCTTTGGACAGCAAAAGCTGAGATGACCTTCAATCCTGCCCCCACGAAGACCTGCAGTAGTTGACACAGGGAGCCCTAGAAGGATGAGATGAACAGGGGGGCGAGGGGTGGTCAGGCTGGGCTAGCTCCTGTGGTGACCCAATCAGGGGGAGGTGTGGGCAACAGACACCTAGTAATTTGCTCCAGGGTGGGGACAGGGTTAAGGAGAGGAATGGCAGACGGGGGGGGGGGGTTGCCTGTGTTGGGGGTGCCTCCTGGAGGTGTTGGGGTTTAGAGATGGGATTCTTAACATCCCGGCAGTTAATCACAATAAAAACAAATATTTTGAACGTTGACATTTACTGAGGACTCCGTTTATGCTGAAATCTGAAAATATTGAATGATATCATTTGGCCCTACCCACATTTGTTATGGAATGAATGGCTACAAGAGAGGCCCCGTTACCCCCATTTCACCCAGGAGAAAGCTGCCAGGCCTGCGTGGCACAGCCACGAGTGGGCTTGAGTGAAGGGAGGAGGTGGTCAAGCTGTCCAGCCTCTCTTAGCACGTGCCCGGCATGTCATAGGACCCTGAGGAAATTCCACCGAGGGTCCGAAAGAATGGGCACAGACTAGTGGAGTCTGGCTACCCCATGGCCCCATGGCCACCAAACTATAGATGGAAGTGGGAGGCCACTGGTCGTGGTCCTGTTTCCCAAAGTTCTGTGAACGCCCTTAGCCCTCCTGCCACCCCCCTTCCCCCCTGCCAGGAACATCCTCCCTTTCTCTAGCAAACTCCTACTTATCCTTCAAAACTCAGCTCAGGTATCACTTCTCAGGAAGCCTTCCCAGACTCATCCATCTTGGTGAGGTCTTGCCTTCGTGGTACTAGAGCTGCCAGAACTGATTGTTGGTAATCTCACCTAGTGTTCACCGAGTGCTTACAATGTTCCAATTTTATATGTGTATACCCCACCGACTCCTCCAACAACCCCATGAGCTTGGTGTTATTATTACCCCATTTTGCCAATGAGGCAGTTGAGCCTTTTGAGGAATTGGATAGTTTGCCCAGCCAAGGAATCAAAGCACCTAGCCAGTGAACGCTTGGGGTCGGGGTGTGAATCAGTCGTGGACCATAAAAGCTGGTGCCTTTCTCTTAATGCCCCTTCTCCTGACAAGGGCACGGAACTATGTCTTTCATTTCCATGCTCTTGGTGAGGGCCTATAGCAGGTGCTCAATAAACCCCCTACTGTGTGTCAAATGAATATCAGTAATCCACAGGGGAGCACAGTGGTGGGGAATGGCATCTGCATCCTGCCCACTCTGCAGCAGAGCGGTGCTTCTAGAAACATGGGTGCTCAGGAGTGGGTGGAAGCTGTAGGGCTGAAGGGGGGTAGGCAGGGCTCAGTCAATCCTTGAGGAGATGCGACTTTGATTCCCACAAGGGTTTGAGTGACGACTCAGTATCGTGGGGGCGAAATGCTCTCTCGTTGCATAAATAGGCTTCTGGTAAGGGAGAAAGCATCTTTATTATTGCTGCGCATAATTAGAATAGCAGGGAGGAACCAGGCGCTTTAGTGAATGAGCAGCATGTGGCGGGGAGCGAGTGCCTTCCACTTGCAGGCATGTCTGGACATTGCCAGGAAAGCAGGACGAGCCAAGGAGGGGACCAAGAAGTACAGGCACTGCCCAGAACTGACGCTGACCCCACTGCTCTGGGTTCTGCAAATCCTTGCTGCCTCCCTTTTATTGGAAATGACTCCCAGTCCATTGCTCCGAGATGGGCAATAACAGGTGCAGAGGGGTAAAGGAGCAATGTGGCTTTGGAGCCCAAAGCGCGTGTGAACTTCAGCTAAGCTTTCCTTCCCTGGTGTGGACAAGGGGCTTGTGAAGCCTGCCTGGGTCTGTTGTGGGAGCAGAGCAGATATCAGAGGGGCAGGAATTTAGCAAGTTCTTTCCTCACTGGCGGAAGGGAGAGGTGGCTTTCCTGTCTCTACCTCCTAGATGCCCCCTGGGATTATCGCTGCGGGTCCAGCTGGTCTGCTTTCTTTGGAGGCTTTAGGAGGGCAGATTCAGCTTGGGTTCTTCTGACTTGGGTCTATGTGGGGATTATGTTCAGGTCCTGATGCTTTTGGATCTTCAGTGCTCGGTTCTGAAGCAAGGCCCTGCAAGTGATGAACACCTCTCTCCTGGCAAACACGAAGTCAGCCCTCCTTGAGCGCCTTTTCTCCCCTGTCTGCAGAGTCCACTGGTGGGAAGCAAGAATGAAGGCAGCTGGGGCTGGTCCTGGAGCATGTAGTATCAGAAGCTACACTTTCTTGGTCACCGGAAGCCCCCTGGGGTTAGTTCCCAATCCTGGCTGCCTATTAGAATCACCTGGGGAGCTTTATCAATGTCTTGATGCCTACGCCTCCTTCCAGAATTATTATATCAGGACTTTTTTTGGATGAACAGCCAAGTTTGAGAATCAGTGAGTTACCACCTATCTGGATTTCAGACTTGGGACCTCAGCATGAGGGGGGCGGAGGGCAGGAGCATCCGACACGGTTCATTCCCTGGTGCTAGACCGAGTCAGCAGAGTTTGTAAGCACCAGCTCTGTGTTAAATGCTTCGCTTGTATTGTCTCATTTAATCTTCATAAATACTCCATGAAGTGGGAGGTTTTACACAAGGGGAAAGAGGCTCAGAGGGATTGAGTACATTCCTCAGGGTGAGATAGTGGCAGGGAGAGGGGTGATGTTAGAACAGAACTCAGGGCTGTCAGCAAAACCTGCACGGGCACATCTTATCCTTAGGGAACTTCTCAGTCTTCAGCCACTTGAGATGTACCTTCCTGACTCCATATGTACTGACCACCTAAACCGCGATTTGTTAATTATTTTTAAAATTGATCTGATGTTTGTTGAAAAATGCATTTATTTTAAGAGTCTGACTTATGTTAGTTCCAGAAATGGGTAACCTGTGTCACTTGCCATAAACAGAAGGTGACCACAGTGAAAATGTATGGAAACCGGAACATGGTCAGAACACTTGAGGCAGATGCTATTGCCCTTGGAAGGCTTTGTGCTGAGGCCGCACTCTGGGTAAGAGGGAGACCGGAGAGTTTTAGAGGAGGTCAGGGATATAGGAGCACCAGACTTGAGACATTCTCTTTTCTGGAAATCGGTCTCCAGAAGGGCCTGAACAGGAAGAGAAATGCTTTAGGAATCACCTGGGGGAATGTCCTTATGATTCTTATTCCCAGACCTTCTGGAATTAGACCATCCAGGGAAAGGGGCCCTGGGAGTAGACTTGCAAAGCCTGTCAGTAAATCTTATAATCAGGTGAGAACTAGTGCCCAATCCATGGGCCACCACAGTCAACTCTGGCCATAGGGCAGTGGGCCCCCGTCAAGGACCGTGAACAAGAACGCACTGCTTTACGTTGACCATGCAGGGAGGAGAGAAGGTTTCCCTGCAATTTTACAGGGACAATTGGCTTGGATTCTAGTTCTCACTTTACCACTTACCAGCCATGGGATTCTGGGCAAGTTACTTAGCCCCTCCATCACCCCACCTCAGTTTCCTCATCTGTAAAGTGGGAATAATCAATAGTACCCATTTCAAAGCAGACTTTGTTTACTCCCACGACCTCTGGTAAGGTTATGGCTCATTTGCTGTTGTCTGTTATTATTTATTATTATGGATCCTGTAGATATAGATAGGGCATTTATCAGTAGCTGGGTTTTGTCCAGGAGGCTCAGAGGGGAAGAGGGCTGGCCTGGGATCCCACAGCTAGGAAGGGGCAGACCCCAGCCTGAGCCTCAGTCCATATGGCTTCTTGGCCAGCAGGCCCAGAACTTTGGAGAGCTGGGTGTCTCAGGCTCTTGGCCACATTTAACACCCCTGTGGCCCTTTGCCAAGCCTCTGAGCTCCCAGTTGGGCTTCCTGATTAGAGCACTAGTAGGGTTCAAGGTCTTTTTGTATCCCTGGACTCTATCCAGGGCTTCTGACCTCTGCTCTCAGGTGGACTTCCGGTCTGCCTTTGGATGGGCCCTGTCTCTGGGCTGAGACTCCAGACCTGGAGTTTTGCAGATACTGCTCTGAGCTCTTCTAGGACTACCCCTCCTCTTCCAGCCTTGACCATGACCTGGCAGCTAGGGATGTCAGGTGGGGCTGGTGTCAGGTGGGACTCCACAGGGTCCCTCCCAGGGAACTGTGAACTGTAGCATATGGCCTGGGTTTTAATCTCCTTATTTTGAGGGTGGCCTTGTGTCCAGGTTTGCCGGGACAGTTCTGGTTTATACCTCTTGTCCCGGTGAAATTATTAATAGTGACTTCTTTCATTTTCTGGGTATCTCAGTTTGAGAGATAAATCCTGTGGTTGTGCTTCTTATCTCTGTCCTTTCCTCAGCCACGTGGGCCTCAAGTGGGATGAGAGTAGGATGTGTGGTTAAATCCAGGCTTTAGGCTCAGACACTTCTGGGTTCAGCTGTGTTTAACTCCTCACCGTAACATTGCTGCTCTTCTATTTCTTCTTCTGTAAACAAGGATGACTAGTAATCTTGCTCCAGCGGGGTGCCAGGAAAATGAAATGAGAGAATATAAGTCAAGTGCTAAGCATGCGCCTGGTACATAGAAGATGTTCACTTAGTGGCTGTAATTGATCGTTCTCACTGCTGGTTTGATTTGGGAGTTGTCATGATGAAACCTGGGATCTGGAGCCAGGCTGCCCGGGTTCAACCCTGGAGCTGTGCCTGCTCCATGGCCCTGGCAAGTTACTAAACCTCTGGAAAGCTCAGTTTTTTTCATCTGTAAGATTTGGATTGTAATAGTCTTCTCCATGTGGTTTTTGTGAGGATTAAATGAGTTTATATAAGAAGAGCACTTAGAACAATGCCAGCCCTAAAGCAGACACTAAATTAATGTTAGTTATTATTATTAGCTGTTACTGTTATTATGAATAATAATCCTAAGTTACATTCTTGCAGGCAGGGGGAATTATCCGGTGTGTTAGTTTCCTATTGCCATTGTAAAAGCTACCACAAACTCAGTGGCATAACACAACACAAACTTATTATCTTATCGTCTGCAGGTTGGAAATAAGTCCAAAGTGGGTGCTACTGAGCTGAAGTCAAGGTGTTGGTAGAGCCATGTTCCTTCTGGAGGCTCTGGGGGAGGCTCAGCTCCCTTGCCTTTTCCAGCTTCCAGAGGCTGCCTGCATTCCTTGGCTCGTGGCCCTTTTCTCTATCTTCAGAGCACATCACTCCAACCTCTGCCTCCACTTGCACATCTTCTGGCCGACTCCACCCCTCCTGCCTCCCTCTGCTGAGGGCTCTTGTGTAAAGACCTATTCTGAGGGAGGTGGGTGGGGGGTGGGGGTGACTGGGTGACGGGCACTGAGGGGGGCACTTGATGGGATGAGCACTGGGTGTTATGCTTTATGTTGGCAAATTGAACTCCAATTAAAAAAAAAAAAAAGACCTATTCTGAGGCCACTTGAATAACCAAAACAGTCTCCTTGTCTCAAGATCCTTAATGCAATCACATCAGCAAAATCCCTGTTGTCATGTAAAGTGACATATTTGTAAATTGGAGGGATTGGGACCCGGATGTATTTGGTGGGGTGCTATTATTCAGTGTACTACAGCCAGGAAGGTTGGGGTCTTGCCTAGGTTAAGAAGCATTGGTTAGAGAGCCTTCAGCCTCCCTCAGGAGTCGTTTGAATGTTAGGAGCTATTCCTCTTTGGGGTTTTGTGTTTATGTCCAGCTACATGATATCTTCCTGGAATTGGGGTTGTTGGTTAGCCCTTGGCTTTTAATCACTCCTGGTAGGGTCCTTGGAGACACTACCACTTTGGGGGATTGGTTTAGCCCCTTCTCAGGGGTCTATATAAAATCATTGAGACCTAAATAAAAGGTTTAGTGGCTCCCAAGTGGGTAGAGGTATTAAAATATCAAAGAATTGGTGAAATGTCTAGAAGATGTCACATTATGTTTGCTATGCAATGAACCATCCCAGAATTTAATGGGTTAAAACAGTAACCATTTTATTTGTGCAAGATTCTGTGCTACATGCTTCTTTTCTTGGTCTTGAGTGGGGTCACTCACCGGACTGCATCTGATGGTTCCACTGGGCCAGAGAGTCCAAGATGTTCTCACTCAGTGGCCCAGGGGTGGATGCTGGCCGTCAGCTGGGCTTCTTTACCGTGGTGGTCTCAGGGTGGCAAGAGGATGAGTAAGAGGTCACAATGAAGGCCTTTTGAGAAGTTGTATGCTCTCACTTCTGCGTTCTAGTAGTCAAAGCAAGTCACGAGGCCCACCAGATACTGGGGGGTGGGGAGAGAGATCTACCTCTTCATGGGAGGTGCTGCAAAGAATTTGTGGCTACTTTGAATCTGAGTCAGTTTGACTAAAAGTATAAACTTTAAAAAATTGCATTATGTCTTAGAACAGCTTGCGGGTTAGATTCACTCACTTCTTACAACTTTCTGTGAATGTGTGATGTCAAGAAGCCTGCCTGTGGTAAATCAGATGTTCCTTATAGTCAAATTATCTGAAAAGCAACTTCTAGTTATCTTACACTTGAAATTGTTGGTCAAACAAAATCTTAAAAACAAGAAGAAAGGTGGGGAGTGTCTGGGTGGCTCAGTGGGTTAAGCGTCTGATTCTTGGTTTCGGCTCAGGTCATGATGTCAAGGGCATGAGTTCTATCCCTGTGGAGTCTGTTGGAGATTCTCTCTCTCCCTTTGTCCCTCCCCCTCCTCACACGCCCGTGTGTTCTCTCTAAATAAATAAATATCTTTAAAAAAAAAAAAGCAAGAAATTACTTGGTTGTTGGTCTACAGCGTGTGTTTCCATGACTGTTAAATGGGGGGGATGATGTTATGTGTGGAAGTGGTGTTGGCTCACTGACAATTTTTCCCAGGTGTTTGTGTTTTGATAGATTAGAACTTGTTTCTCATGATTAAGGAGCAACAGAAGAACAAAAAAAAAAAGGGGGGGGCTGGAAGTCTACAGGTACATCTTCTAGTGCAAGCTGTGGCTGTTTTAATGTCTTTCCGCCCCCTCACGCTGAATGGGGCAACCAAGAGGGCTGATGAAGGAGCGAGACTGGCATTACCTTGTTAAGACACCCTGGGTAGGGTTTTGGACTTTGATGAGAGTGGTCTTTGTAGGAAGTGAGTGCCCCCAAGGCCTGTCATCTCAAAGAAGGAGCACTAGACAATGAATGACTGGATGGGGTTTTGGGTCCAGGGGCCGGTGCAGCTCACTGTGAATGGATGTTACTAGAGCCATGACTATTTTGGGAAGGGCTCAAGTGACAAGGTCCCGGAAGTGTTGAGTGATAGGCACCAACACTGTCTTTCCCGTGAATCCTTTTATTTTTAGTGTGCGATTTTGCAGAGTGTGAGGACTTTCGGGGAAACAGACCACACTGTGGCAGAAATGCTTGTATTTCTGTTTGCTATAGGATGAGTGTCCATTTACAAGTATTTGCCCTGTTACAGAGTGGGGCCTAAGAGGACGCGGCCTACGGGCAGAGCCTCTTCTCTTACCTGCACCTCATTTCTTCATACATTTGCTGAACTTTTGAGACTGTTTTACTTCTCATCGCATATTTTTTGAGTAGTTTCGCTTACTGTGTTCCGCTTTTACCGTCAGAACACCAAGGCTCCGGGTAGGTAAGTTCTGTACGATGCACCAGCTAAGCACCCCCAGATCTCAGAGGGAGGTGGGTTTTGCTAGCGTGTGGCAGTAAAATCCTCCTTGTTAGCTCGTGTTTTTTTGTAAATAAGACCCTAGGGTTTGTGGGTTTTCCCGTGGCTGGGAACAGTGCTCTCTGTGCCCCGATTCCTGGTTTCGGCTCGGGACACAGATGATGCAGGTGCCAGGGCTCAGGCCTGCTGCCTCAGAGGGCACAAGCCGGCCTCTCTGTTTGTCCCCATGTTTCCATGGACCAGTGGCTAAATTCCTCTGATCACTTCCTTCCTTTCTTTTCCTTTCCTCATTGTCCTTGAGGGGCCATCTCTACCGGTTGGGATAAGCAACTGTGTACAGTACAGACGTCAGGAGTCTTGTTCTCAAAGAGGACACGGAAGCTGTTGAGGAAACAGAGCCGTAGGTGGCATCGCCAGCCCCGTGGGGCCCAGTCTGTCAAATGTCTGGCCTGGGCCGACCCTCTGGTGTTACCGACGGGCATACTGAGGCCAAGGAGGCCCGCAGAGGCTGCTCCCAGGTACTTGGCAAGGCCAGCGTGAGAATGCAGGCCGATTGTCTCTGCAGGCTTCCCGGCTGAGCCCAGAGCTGGCCTTGGAACGTTCTCAACGCTCCTGTCGGCCAGCCCCCTCCCAAGCAGCGAGGGCTCCACAGTTTGGGGATCTGAACCTCTCTGCCATCAGTACCGTAATGACTTGACCCTCCCTGCAGGAATTACATTTTTAAGGGAGTGTTTGAAGAGATAACGGTTTATGTCAGAGGGCCCAGGTGCTCAGTCAAATTGAGCAAGTCTTTTGAGCGAGTCCTCCGTGGTGAAGCCCCAAGGCAGCCTTTTCTCTTTCCTTGGCATTGTTCCTGCCTCATCAATGGTGGTGGCCCATCTTTCGTGCCAGCATTAAGGAGGGCTTTTAGTGGCGGGTAACTAAATGTTTTCCAGCTAGAGGAAGCCCAAAAGGAGATTTAAGAGAGGATCCTGGGATGGCTTCTGGAACTCCCTCCATGCTGCATGGAGCAGAGAACGAGCTGGGAGCCTGGAGTCCTCCCCCCAACCCCCCACTCCATCCTGGTCTCTAACTTCTGCTTTACCTGGGGTTGTAGCCTCTCCCTCCCTCCCTGCATGCCCAGGGTGTGGGCTCCCCAGGCTCTTTCTCACTACAATCCAGATTCCCAGGGGAGGCCTGTCTGCTCCTGGAACTGTTACCCCTGGCCAGGGACGGGGTCACTTGCTGGATGAGGGGATCAGCGGGGAGCCCTGGCTGGTGGGCAGGAAGTGATTGCCTCTTGTAGACGCAGTCACTGTGCGAGGAATTAAGTCATTGACAGTCGATGGTTCCTAGGTGAAGGCTGTGTAGACAGAGAATAGATGGAAACCTGTGGAAAATTTCACTCTTGTTTCTAATAGCAACAGATAACCAATGCAGTCCTATTTTCCTTTCTCCTTCAAGTCAAATATAATAGCAGATGATAGGTTTAATTAAAAAAAAAAGAGTTTCAGGGTGTGTCTGTCCTTGGCAAATAAAAACTTCATACCACTAGGTCAGCAATTTGGGGCAGAGGTTTACTGCTTGGTAAGTTGAGGCATCATGGAATAAGGAATTGGTGGAGATGTGAGGGAGGGGCTCCGTACGTTTAGCTTCGTGATCCAGGTGAGAAATGGGTAGAGCTGGAGGCTGCAGGTGGGGGCTTTCAGCACCCTGTGAGCCAGTTTCTTCGTTTTCCAGATGAAGACACAGAATCCTAGAAAGTGGCAGTGACCTTACAAGCACGCAGTGACCTAGTGACAGAATCAGGTCAGGCTGTCCCTTAATGCAAACTAACACTCTGCCTGTCTGGCTTGAGATCCTGGGGATGGAGGTGGCGCTGAGGATAGGGACACCGGGGTGGCCGTACCCAGCCTGTGCCGGAGGGTGTCAGGGATACCCCAGAGGGATTTGGGAAGCAGGGGATGGTCTGACCTTGAGCACCAAGCTCCTGGGGGCCAGTCATAAAAAGAGTGGTGAGCAGAGGTGCTGAAGACCCAGCAAAGACCCAATGGTGCCAGGGGGCTGGCTGGGTCCCATCGGAGACATCTCAGGACGGGCTGCTGTGTGTGTGTGTATGTGTGTGTGTACACGTGCACATGTAAGTATTCTTGTGTGTGTGCATGGGGAGAGAGGCAGTAACAGAGATGGAGGAGAGGGAGGGAGAGAGACAGGCAGACAGAGAAGGGAAAGACTAAGAGCCATTAGAAGAAGAAGCCATTAGAGCCTTGGAGTTTGTATAGTTCATTCAGAAATGAACCCAAAAGAACTCAACTGGTCATACACATCGTATCTGCCCCAACATTGTACTCCTTGGGTCTTCCTGAACATTCGGTAGCGAAATCCCAAAGTGTCACATGCTGGGGAACAGCCTGAGGTTTTCCGGAAGGAAGAGGAGCCAGCAGGATGGGATTTATCAAGGCGCAGTAGGAAGGCCCTTTGTCCTGCTTATTATCTGTATCGCTACCTTGTGCATCGAATGCATATTCATATGGAGAAACAGACTTCCTCGCTGCGTTATATTATGGGAGGGGCACGTCTTCCCACAGAGTAAGGCCTGAAGAGAATCCAGATATGCTGCAGAATGCAGCGGGGGTCCCGTTAGGATTGCCCATCAAAGATCTGAGTGTGGGGGAGGGGTGCAGGGCCACTTTCTAATGAAACATTAATGGTGAGATTGAAATAAGCTCTAAAACAAAAACAGAAACCCAAAACACAGTGATTGTGGCAGAGGGATGGCCCCCGCTCATCCCGTGACCTACTGAAGAGCAGTCTCGGATTCTGGGTCCCAAGATGCAGCCCCTCACCCACTTCTACCCCGAGAGCTCCTCCCTCACACCATTCCCCAGGCCCAGCTCACAACCGGTGCCCCTGTCACAGAGAATTTGCAGATTGGTTTCCATCTGTGAATATGCTTCCAACTCAAGGTGACCCTCCTGGCCCGCTTCCCCCAAGGCTCAGAGGGGCCATAGGGGGCCATATGGTCACCTCCCAGACACTGCCAGCTCCAGGCTTGTTGTGCTCAGTTCTGGCAACTGAACACCAGGGCTCTGACCAGATGTAGATGATTAAAGCCTCGGACAGTGTTAGTTGGAAAGGCTGGAGCCCAGACCCCAAACAGAGCACCCTCTTGCACCACCTTGCACCCCGACAGTGCAGGGTGGCAGGATTTGTGTCTTAGCACCAGGAGGGCCCACTTCAGGCAGGGAACATTTGGGGACGTTGGGTGGGTGGAAGGTCGAGCCTTGAAGTGACACCATCTAGTGTAGCTCCCTCTACTCCTAGTCCTGGAGGAGGCTGAGGCCAAGGCATTTCAAGATCCCCTTCTAGGAGGGGTCCCTGAGGTGGTGTGGGATTGCAGGATGAGCTCAGGTCCTGAGTTCCAGTCTCAGCTCCCGCAGGAGGCAGTGTGGGATTGCAGGATGGACTCAGGTCCTGAGTTCCAGTCTCCGCTCCCACAGGAGGCAGTGTGCGGTTGCAGGATGAGCTCAGGTCCTGAGTTCCAGTCTCAGCTCCCGCGGGAGGCAGTGTGGGGTTGCAAGATGAGCTCAGGTCCTGAGTTCCAGTCTCAGCTCCCGCGAGAGGCAGTGTGGGATTGCAGAATGAACTCAGGTCCTGAGTTCCAGTCTCAGCTCTGTGGAGTACCTGCTGTGAGACCGAGGGTAGACTTGGAAATCTCCCTGGGCTTCCGTTTCCTCATCTGCAGGCTGGAGCTGAAGAGTAAAGCCCATCCCACGGGGCTGCTGCTGGGAAGATTTGTCTGGCAGGGAGTTGGCCCCCAGGAGGTGAGAGCTGGATGATCACTGGGAGCTGATGGAGGCTGGCGTCCTGGTGCAGGGAACAGAGGAGCAGGCGGGGGCCTTGGGCAGGACCAGCTCTGTCACAGACAGTAGGACCCCCAGGGGGTTTGCAGGAAGTGATGCATGAAAGCCAACCTCACACCCTCCTCACCCCAAGCCACCCAGCCACCTCCTCTGTCCCCATGCTGCTGTTCTGGGTAGGTACTGGGTGAAAAAAAGAGAACTCTATTTCTCACGACCAAAGCATTGCATGTTCATCAAGGAACACATAATCCAGAGAGAAGAGGGACCAGTCAGGACCCTACACCCAGAGTCAGCCCTGTTAACCCCTTGACATTCAGTCTTCCAGAATTGCCAGGCATAGGGAGACAAAGCAAATAGATGGGTATTCATGAAACCCAGCACCAGAGCTAATGGGTATTATCCTCTTTTTATGAACGAGGACTCAGAGGCTAGAAAGTTTATGGTCCTTGCTTTAAGTTCCTCAGGGAGAGAGTGGGTGGTGGGCCTCTTGGTTTCTGAGCCCAAAGTGTGTGTTCTTCAAAAATTTTTGTCCTGGATCATTTCTGTCATTCTCACTTCCATCCCTTGCTCCCAGTGGCAAGAATGCCACCCCCAAGAAGCCTTGCTCCATTACACCAAACACCCTGGGAGCAGGGGGGCTGAGCAGTCACTAGTGCACAGCTCTGTGCAGGCGTGTGTGTGTGGGGGCGGGGGGGAGGCGAGCTGCTGGAGAGCAGTCTTCACCCTCTTATCCCAGAGCTCCTGAGGTGCTTGCCTGGGGTGCTTCTGGCCATGGCTGGCTCCCCAGAGCTCTGCTAGTACCTGGGTAAAGGTGATCGGGGCCCCAGATATTGGGGTGTGATCAGGGATGCTGGAGGAACATCTAGGAAAATGTCCTGGAAGCCCCAGCCCTTCTCCTTGCAGGTGCCTTGGTGGTGGGAGCAGAGCCTTTGGTCCCATCTGGAAGGTGGACCGGCTGCAGGCAGGAGGCCTCATTACCGCTGCCAGCGTGGCTTTCCACCAGGAGCTGTCTGGTCCCTTGTCACAGGGGCAACTTTATTTCCTTGCAGCAGGCTCAGTGCGAGGCCCTGCAGGGCCGAGGCTGCTGTTTGCTGGTGGGCCTGGAGGAGGCGGGAGGGGCGGTGGGCTGTGCCAGGTGGCTAGCTGGGCGCCTGTGGACAAACGCTTGCTCACCCATTTCAGTGCCTTCCCTATAATTGCAATGAATGAGAGTGTTCCCATAAAAGCCTGGGTCTCTGCCCCCCTAGACAGGCAGGGCTCTCTGGTTTACAGCATCTGGAGTTCCACTGCCTACCTTGACTTTTCTTTTCTCATCCCCCTGGTCCCATTGTTTTTCTTAGAGCAGATTTAGGGGAAATTCGTGTACCCACATCACAGTAAAAGTGGGGCATTAAGGGAAACCCCTTCTCCTTAGTGCTGCTTTCCTGACCCCCATAGCAGAAGTCTTTGGTGAGGTTGGGGAGCAGGACTAGGGAGTCCTCAGACTTGGGACTCAGACTAGCTTTGTGTCCTGCCAGCTGCAAGAGAGGTTTTCTCTCACCTATGCCTTGGTTTCTCTAAAGCAGGGCAATGATGCAGGATGGAGTGAGGACTCAGTGAGGGGGTGCCTGCAAAGCCGTTCTGGGAACATGACACCCATAGCCCTCCCTGTGATTATGGGTGTATTTGATATGCAGTGAAACATCTGATTGTGAAGTGTACAGCTCGATGGATGTCTACATGCATGCATTCCACGTGTGGTAGGACAAAGAATGTTCTCTGAAGATGCCCACGTCCTACTCCCCTAGAACATCCTTACATGGCAAAGGTACTTTGCAGATGTGATGAAATCGGAGGTCCTGGGACGAGGAGATAATCCTGAATTATCTGGGTAGGCCCAGTGTCATCCCAAAGGTCCTTATATGTAAAAGAAGGAGGCCAGAAGGTCAGAGACAGGGATGGGAAGATGCTCTGCTGCTGGCTTTGAAGACAGAGGAAGGGGCCACGAGCCAAGGACTGCAGACGTCCTCAGGAAGCTGGAAAAAAGCAGGCAAATGGCTTTTCTCCTGGAGCTTCCAGAAGGAACATGGCCCTGCCAGGGCCTTGAGTTTAGCCCAGTGAGACCTATTTCAGACTTGAGATCTCTAGAAGCGTGAGACCTCCAGAACTCTCTGGTTTTAAGTCACTGTGTTTATAATAATTTATTAGAGCAGCACTAGGAAGCTGATACACTGTGTAACCACCCCAGCTGGCAAGATACAGGATATTTTCATCATTCCAGAATATTCCCTCATGCCTTGTCCCAGGCTATATCTACCCACTCTGTCAGAACCATTGTACTGACATCTTTCACTTCACATGTACCTGTTCTTGACCTTCACATGGATGGAATCTTCCTTCAGGTCCAGAGTCTTTTACTTAACATAGTGCTTTTGAGGTTCATTCATGTTACTGGGTGTATTTATACTTTGTTCCCTTTTTATTGCTGAGTACTGTTTCAGGTCTGGCTATCCCACACTTGGTTCATCCATTATCCTATTGATGGATGTTTGGATTGTTTCTGGTTTTTGGAGCTTACAAAAAAACAAAAAATCAAAAAAACCCAAAACTCACTGAAAATACTGGAACAGATTTTTTTGTGGATGCGTATGTACACTCACTTCCTTTGAGTAGAATCTTGGTGGTGGAATTGACAGGTCCTAAGGCAGAGATGTATTCATTGTGGGTGGAGATTGTGGGGCTATGAAGTGCAGCATGAGTCAGCTTGGCCAGCCTTGGGACCGAGGGCTGGTCATCCCCCTGCTGGCCTGCCATGGTTTCTGGGGGTGCGTATGTGATGCTGTGGCCTTCTGTGGTCCAGGGCAGAGGCTTAGTGGCTCTGAGGTGGAGATTCAGGTGGAAATCCTCAGCCAGTACATGTGTGCTCTGGGCCTTGGGATAGCAGATGAGCTTGTGCTCTGTCCCCAGCACAGTGCTAGAATTTTCTTATAGGTCTTCCCTTGTATCTTCATAGAGCCCTGTGAGGGGGAGTAGTTGTTAATCACGTTGCAGCTGTGGAAACTGAGGCCCAGGACACAGTTCTGTCTGTGGCAGAGCTGGTGAAGGTGGAACTGGGTATCTTCCTGGGCCCAGCCAACTTCAGGTTTTCCATCCCAGCCCAAACCCTGGAAGAGTAGCCCGGGGCTTTGCCTGGTTGGAGAGCAGCTGTGAGGGTCAGCTCCTCCCAAGGGAAGGACAGTGGTGGCCTTTTCTCCCTGCAGACGGGTGCATGAGCCAGGCCTGGGGGGTGGCAGATGGCTTCCCAGATGGCAGAGAACAGTCCAGCTGGTGCAGGGGGTTATGGGGACAATAATATTGGTGGGGTGGTGGTGAGGGGCTAATGGAGGCATCTGATTGGTTAACAAGCTAGTCTGATATGTCGGGCGATACAGAGCCACAGTAGATGCTTAAGGCTTGGAGTGACCTGATGAAATTGGTGGTTGTGATGTGATCCAGGGGAGCAGCAATGAGGCAGAGTAGGGGGCCCTCGGGAAGCTCTCCACACCTCTCTGCCTTTGCCCATGCTATTCCCTTTGCCTGGTGTTCTCTCTCCATCTTGTTCACTCAGCAAACTTGCCCTTGAAGATGCCAGTCAAGTATCACCACCCTGGGACTGCCTCCTCCACCTCAGGCCCCCTGTGGCATTTATCCCAGTGTCTAATAAAGAGTGCAAAATAGAATTTCACAGTTTTCTTAATTACAATATTTAAATTGAAATCATTCACCCCGTTTTGGCCTGATAACTCCTAGTCAGATTCTCCTGAATTAAATATGCACGTGATGCCATGTTCACTAGACAAGCCTAATGGCAGCCCGATGGGGATGGGGCATAGGAGAGCATGCACAGGCACACGGGGCTCAAGGGGGACAGGGGACTGTTTCACGTGCACCAGAGTGGAGGAACTTCCCAGGTAATGGGAAGCGATTGCCCTGCCGAGTACGGTTTCATCGTACGGCTATACCACACTCGGTTCATCCATTCTCCTGTTGATGCATGTTTAGATTGTTTCCAGTTTTTGGTGATTGCGAAAAAAACTGCTGCGAACATTCTGGAACAGATCTCTCTGTGGACACCTATATACTCTCACTTCCCTTGAGTAGAATCCTCGTCCTGGAGTTGCTGGGTCCTAGGGCAGGCATGTGTTCAGCTTGGGTAGAGATTCCCCACTGCATACTTAGCTTCCGGGGTCTTCTTGTTCACCAACCCGGAATGTCCGCAGAATTGTGTCTACATCATCAGGACCTTCTAGACTGGATCTGTGGTGAGAGAGAGGCAGGGAGACGAGGGCAGGGAGAGCTGATCTGTGCTGGTGGCCCTGTCACCAGCTCCCACTTATCCCAGTCGGAAGCACTCCTGTGGGCACCTCCTGGAGGTCATCTCAGAGGGGAGGAGGTCACTGCCCTGTGCTCAGACATTCCCGTCTCAGAAAGGGTGTGGCTGCGGGGAGTCAGGCTGGTCACTCTGGGTCTGGAGCATTCTGCTCTGCAGAGGAGATGGCTGTTGATTAATTGAGTTCCAGAAGGAGCTGTTAAAGATAACAATGAAGTCAGAGAACCTGCCTATGCACATGGTTGGGCTTAATGAAGCAGGCAGGCCCGCATCCTGGGAGGGACAGGCTTGTGGGACAACAGTAATAAAAAGGCCACAGACAGACCACCTGGGCTTACGGATGCCCCAGCAATCTCTCCTAGTCTCTAGCTTGGGCAGTTGGCCATTTATGGATGGGGGTGGGGGTGCAAAGCCCCATTCCTTGGACCTTGGTTCTTGCCTACCTGGGCACTGTGGTGCCTGAAATAGGGGTCCTGGAGGCTGAGTGTACTGAAGTCCACATGTACACGTGCTCCAGGGTGTGTGGGCAGCTAGGGCCATCTGTGTGGCCTCCCTGTGGCCCCTAAACACAGGATGTCTGTTATTTCCTGGGGATTCATGTAGTATATTTATACCTCATCAAAGTTGCTTGGTCTCAGGTGGGCCACGGGATGCTTTGGGAGATACTCTGGGTCCTGTGGCTTGGGGTTTCCCCCTTGCTCTGTGGAGTAGCCTGAGGAAGTCAGCCTTGTTCCCCGGAAAGCACCTTTGCATGGCTTTTCCACTCCTTGGGAAAAGACTTTGAGCAAATTTGGTCCTGGGGGAATTGTTCGTTGGTTTTCTTTCTTTGTTTTTCATCTCCCTTTGCCACTTTGGAAGTAGATATTCTATTTGAAATCCTTTCAAGAGTAGTTTCTCTTGAAATTTTGCCATGCGTGCTTAACTTAGCAAAATCTAAAGTTAATCAATATCTTAACCCAGTTAATTCTTTCTTTGTAAGAATGCCAATTCCTCATGGAAGGTTTTGTATAAAAAAAAAAGTAAGAATGAGGGATTTTAAACTTAAAAAGTATTTAAAAGTCTCTGCATGGGATTTCTCTCCTTCCTGCTACCATGGAAATCTTTGCCACCATGTGAGCAGTGTTCTGTGTACAAGTGCCAGGGCCACCTGTGCTGAGAGGGCATTTGGTCCCTGGGGATGGATGTCCAGCATCCTGGGAAGCACTCCTGCGTCACCCCCTTGGGAGCCCCTCCGTCCACGCTGCAGTAGATAGTTCATGCATTTGCCTTCTCTCTCTCTCTCTCTCTCTCTCTCTCTCTTTAATCTTCTGGAAGCAGCAATTTCTCAGGCAGGTTCTTGAACACCTGCCAGCCCCAGGACCCTGGCTCAGTGGCAGCGGTACATACAAGTAGTTACACAGAAGAATGTTCTAGTGCTGATGCAGTTTGCCCTCCTGACAATAGGAGGTGGGGATCCTGCTGAGGGCTAGTTAAGGCTGCAGGTTATTGGCCATCTTCTAGCATGTATTCCAGAATAGCTTGAAACTGCCTATCTGCGGGGGAAGCACCGACAAGTCGTCTGTCTGCAGTTCTCCATTAGGATGGGGCTTGGCATTTGGTTCTGTCCAGCCGGCAGCTTCAGAGCATCCAGGGGAAAAGTGAAAACACAGCTGGTGGCTGGGGCGCAGTCCCTGCTCCGGGCCCACGTTCACCTGCTGCCAAAGGGCAGGGTGTCTGGGGAGGGGCCGGTGCCAGCCGTCACCCTGGCCCACTCGGCGAGGCCGGGATGGGCAGCCAGCGTCACTGCGGGACAACTTCCAGGAGAATTGCTGCAAATTCTTCCAGGCAGAGAGGTTGGCGTCTGCCCAGGGATGGAGGGAGGGCAGGAGGGAGTGGTGGCCAGAGTGGTGGGAGTGACTGCTGTCTACTTCCAGGGAGGAAGGAAGGGCGCGCTCCTGAGCGCAGGCGGGACAGGGGACAGTTTTCCTTCCTGGGTGGCTTCTGGAAGCTCTTTGATTTTTTTTTTTTTAAATTGAGATTCACATATCATAAAAAAAAAAAAAAAAATCGAGCATTCCCGGTGCCTCAGTGGTTTAGCGCTGCCTTCGGCCCAGGGCCTGATCCTGGGGACTCAGGATCGAGTCCCACGTCCCCCATGGCACCTCCTTTCCCTCTGCCTGTGTCTCTGCCTCTCTCTCTCTCTCTCTCTCTGTGTCTCTCATGAATAAATAAAATCTTAAAAAAAAAAATCAACCTGGGCAGCCTGGGTGGCTCAGCGGTTTAGTGCTGCCTTCAGCCCAGGGCATGATCCTGGAGACCCAGGATCGAGTCCCATGTCAGGCTCACTGCAGGGAGCCTGCCTCTGCCTCTGCCTATGCCTCTCTCTCTCTCTCTCTCTCTCTGTCTCTCATGATTAAATAAATAAAATCTTAAAAAAAAAATCAACCTGCCACCTGCCATAAAATTCACCATTTTAAAAGCATACAGTTCAGCGGCTTTTAGTATATCCACAAGGTTGTGCAACCATCGCCACTGTCAAATTCCAGGATGTTTTCACCGCCCTGCAGAGGAGCTCATGCCTGCTTGCAGTCCCTCCTCAGTTACCTCCTCCGCGGTTCTCATTTCTCGCCATGCCCTGCCGTCAGCTGCCCAGGGTGCAGACTCTGGCCACAGAGGCCTGGAACCCCGGGGCTGGAATGTGGTGGAGGGAAGGAGCTCAGGCATCGGAGACAGGCACTTACTCCTGTGTGATTTCAGGAAGATGCTTAACCTCTCTGTGCCATGGTTTCCTCTGCTGTTAAATGGTGCTAACAACCATTTATTTTCTACCCCATTGGGATGTTTGTAAGGATGAAATGAGACACTGTATAAATAATAAGAGCTATACTTGTTTAGACCTTTGCCTGCATTCTTTTTATTTAATCCCCATCAATCCTGAGAGGTCAGAGTTATTATTATCCTATTTAATACAGAAAGAAAACTGAGCCACAGAGAAGTTCAGAACTTGTTGAAGGCCACACAGCCATGAATTAGTTTTTAGCTGCAAAGTATGGAAAATCTGACTTTATTCTGTTTCCAGAAAAAGGAAATTAATTATGACTCGGCATGGAAAGTCCAGGAGTCCAGCAAGCTGCAAAGCAGGTTGATTTGGCAGCTCGTGGACCCCCTCAAGAATGGATGGAGGTTCTTTTGGTGGTATCTGCATCTCAGGCTGGCAGCAAGATGGTACACAGGCTCTTCCTCTGGGCACTGGCTTTAGAGCAAGAATATTTCTTTCCTAGAAATCCCAGGTGATTTTCCTTTGTGAATCTAAACAGTCTAGTTCCCACCCACCCCCAGTTTCCCTGACCCGATGTTACTCTTCTACAACAAAGTGGTTCCTGGGCTCTGCTTGAATCCCTCTAGTGATGTGGAACTCAGTGCCTTAATAGGCATTTCCTTTTTTTTGTTTGACTATTAAGTGCCACAGCTACCCCTCCTTTTTTTTTTTTTTAAAGATTTTATTTATTTATTTGAGAAAGAGGAGAGAATGAGAGAGAAAGAGAGAGAGAGAGAGCACGAGTAGTGGTAGGGACAGAGGGAGAGGGAGAAGCAGACTCTCCTGCTAAGCAGGGAGCCTAACGTGGGACTCTATCCCAGGACTCCAGGATCATAACATGAGCCAAAGGCAGATGCTTAACCACTGAGCCACCCAGGTGCCCCACCACGGCTACCTTTTATAGTGCTTTTAGATGAATTAGAAAAAGATCTGCTCTGGGGGCAAAAATTGGCAAGTGGTGCCTCCTCTAGGTGATATAGCCCTTCATCTCACAACTTGGGATGGCACCCCACCTGTGAATGGAGGCAGCCCTGCTTGGGAGACATGCCTTCCCTGAGGAGGTGCCTTTGAGCCGTGCACAAACTCTCTCTTCTGTTAAGACACTCTTGAGAGGGGTCTGTAATGTGGGCGCACAAGCCTCAGCTCCCAGGGCACTGGCATGGCAAGTTGGTGCTCACGTTCCCCAGCTGGGGGTACACCTGGGCTCAGGGCCAGGAGGTACTACCTGGAGGTGCTACAACTCTCCCTCATCAGGAAGGTTCAGCTCAAAGGGGGTGAAGCAGCTGTCTGTCCCCACTCCCCTCACCCCTTGTTCAGCCTCTCCCTTAGCCCCTTCCCCACACCCAGGGATGGATGGTGGATGTTTAGGAGGTGACGTGTGAGACCAGCGGGCCAGAATGGCACTGCCTCTGTCTATGCCTCCGGTACAGTCAGCACCGCTGTGCTGTGGCCTCTGCCGATGAGCTGTCCCAAGGCTGTTCATGATAGAAACTGGCAAGTCTAAGCCAGGGTCTTCCAGGGGCCCAGGCAGTGGAGTCTTTCCTTTGGAGCGGAACAGAGCAGTTTCGTTCACCTGTTCAGTTCTGAAACGTGCTTCACTGCAGAGAACAGGAAAGCCTGCGTTTCATTACCTGGTGGGAGTGGGCATGTGGCTTCCCCCATTCTCCTCCATCCTTCCGAAAGTGCGCCTGGGTGAGCAGATGGGCTGAGCAGCGAAGTCGGGACCAGACCGTCTCTCCGACCCGTGGCAGCACCGGCCCTGTTCCCATCGCTGAGAGTGTCCCTGAGGGTTCCATATGCCAAGTTTCTGTCCGGTAGGTCTTTTTTTTATCCTTGATTTACAAGCCTGCAGAAGCACCACGGAAAGGAAATGCATTCGCTGACTTGGCACATATGTGGGCCCTCTGCCCATCCCCTGGTGCAGGCACATGGCCTTTTTTCCAACAGCAGTTGGACCTATTTGAAGATGATGATGATGGTAAAGATAATAAGTAACATCTATAATTTACTGAGTGCTTGCCATGCATTGGGGTTTATACGTATTATTTCATTTAGTCCTTAGAGCGACCCTATAAAACCCTATATCACCATCACCATGATCCTCCCTTCCTCCCACTCCCCCCAGTTTCCAGGAGAAAAAACCGAGGCTCGGAGAAATAAAGTAGATCACCCAAAGTCATGCATCTGGGAGGTGGCCATCCTGGGATTCGAACTCAGGCTTTTCTGACCCTGAGCTTGTTGTACCTTTAACTTCCATTTATCAACAGCCCCTCCCACGCCCTGATCTTTGGATTTGAAGAATCGAGGCTGTCATAATGGAGAGCCCCCCAGTCTTCTGAGCCCGGAGGCAGAGCTAGCCAGCTGGGGCTTGGGAGTGCCCTGTGATTGTGCCCTCCTGACTCTCCTCGCACTGTTTGCTCATCTGTGAAGTGGCGGTTTATAACATCTCTCTCGCAGCTTCATCTGTCGTGAGCAGTGGCATCTGCTGGAGACGTGACATTGGGCAGAGCGCAGGCATGCAGGCTCAGAGCTGGAGAACTCTGTGCAGCTGGGTGGTGTCCTAACGGGCTGGGTTTCTTTCTTAGCCTTTTAGGCCTTCGTTTTCTCATCCGTGGAATGGGAAGAATGACAACACTTCACAGCGCCCTCACACAGCAGGATTTCACGAGCTACACCTGTAGAGCTCTTAGCTTGGCATGCAATTCAGTCTGTGAGTGCCGACTCTGATAGCTTTCCTGATAGATTTCTGGGTTTGTGCATTTCTAATAATTTCAGATTAATAATGTGGGTTTGAATAAACTTGTACACGAGCCTCGAGTCAAAACGGTACAGAAACATCTGACCCGTTAAGGAATGCAGCAGATGGTGGGTGGGGGCTGTTATTTATTTCAGAGGGTTTCTCGTGAATTATGTCCTTTGTTTACTGAAACATAGGGATAGAGGCCCGGAGAATATGGGTTCACACTTCGCAGAGGGAGAAGGTGTGCCCAGACAGAGGTGACATACACACCTCTGCTTTCTCCAGCTGCCCACATTCTGCATCGTCGTCCGGAGCCGTTTGTTTGCCTTACATCCCTCTATGAACAACAGCCAAAGAGCCACCTCTGGCTTTGCTCTTCCTGCTCCTAAGCCGGCTTGGTTTTGGGGAGACCTGCCCCTTGGTCCTGCTGCCCAGGCTGGCGGCTGGGTCTGCCCCCCTCCTTGCCCTTTTTTTTTCTGTTCATTCGAATCACGATCCAGTAAAGGTCCATGCAATGCAATGATTTGAGTCGCTATGTCTCTGAAGCGTCTTTTAAGCTGTAGGAGTCAGTCTCTGGGCCTGATCAGGATGACCTGGGAACTCATTAGAAATGCAAATTTTCAGCTTTCCCAGACTTGTCAGAGTAGAAACTTTGGGGTGGGGGCTGGGCCAGCAATCTGTGTTAACAAGCATTCCTGGTGATTCGGATGCAAGAGTCTGAGACTTTGGTTTTTGTTGTTGTTATTTAAAGATTTTATTTATTTATTTGAAAGAGAACAAGAGCGAGAGAGATCACAGAGCCAGAGGGAGAAGCAGACTTGCCACTGAGTTTAGAGCTCCATGTGGGGCTCCATCCCAGCACCCCAGGACCAGGCCCTGAGCCAGAAGGCAGATGCTTAACTGACTGAGCCACCCAGGTGCTCCTGAGACTCTTTGATCTATCTGCTTCCCCTCCTTTCCTGTGTATTTCCTTCGTAATTTTTTTCTTGGAGGAACCTGGCACTCATCCTGTAGCAGTTTCCCCCCAGTTTAGGTTTTGCCAGCTGATCCCAAGGTGCCAGGTTCCTCTTTCTTCCCTGCTGAGGACAAAGGGAAGACTCTCCTCCCTCAAACACAGGGGGCTGACTTTTGGAGGATCCTGCAGAAGGGGGGTGCCCTCGAGGCCCAGAATTGGGCTGGAGCAAGCACAGATGCTCCAGACTGTGGAAAGGCTTGCTATGGCCAGGAAAGGGGAGCTGTGGAAGGAGGAGAGGTCACAGAAGGAGGTGGGGGTGGACTTCCAAGGGCCGGGTGCCGGTGCTGTGCCTCACTTCATTGTGTGGGGCATGGGAATGGAAGGCCCCGACAATGGTGGACTTGTATGAGCAGACCTTGGTTTGACCAGATGGGCTCTGCCTGCAGGGGAGCCTGACCTTGAGGGGCCAGACCTGGAGCAGAGAGCCTGAGAGACGCTGGGCAGGAACCCTGGTGTCAGTAGGATCTGGATTAAGGCAGAGGAGGGAGTGAATGTGAAAGATGCTAAGAATCTCTCACAGGAATGAGTTGGCTTGCGAATGCAGTAAGAAGGGAGGGAGGAATCTAGGAAATCTATCTGGGAGCCATGGTGGCTGTACTGACCAAAGGGGATGTTTAAGGAGAGAAGCAGGGCTGGGTGCTTTGAGAGCAGAGCACACGTTGTTGGAGGTAACTCAGCACATGTATTACTAATATTCTGACTCGGGGCGGGGGGTCAATGCCTCAGTCGGGAAAGACCTCTGTGACCCTCCGAATCTGTGGATAGTCACTGAATCCACTTTGGGGCATAAGATACAAACATCCATCTGTCCATCTACCCACCATCCACCCATCCATCTACCCACCCATCCATTTATCCACCCAACTGTCCATCCTTTTATCTACCCATCTGTCCATCCACTCAACTATCCACCTACCTATCCACCCACCCATCTATCCACCCATCTATTCCTTCTCCTTCTTTGATCTATTCCTTCCATCCATCTGTCCATCTATTCTTTTATCTATCCATCCATCCACCTACTCAACATTTATTGAATGCCTGTGACATGTCAGGAGCTGAGGAATCAGAGACGAAGTGAAACATAGCCTTGCTCAGATGAGCCCAGGTTCTGTGGAACAGAAGCCAGGTGGACAGAAGTATCTTAATACTCTATGTAGGGTGAGCTGTGGAGCCCCTCCAAATGCTAGGTTCCAGGGGTCAGGGCCGTGAGGCTGCTGGATGTAATTCATGAAAGTTAGTAGGAAGACCTGTCGGTCTAGAAGCCATTCCCTCACCTTCCCTAGCAGTGGCCTGACATGCATGTGCCTATGAACCACCCCCTGCTCATAGTCTGGGGTCGCGGGGACTTGTGGGGCTGTCTCTGGGGAAATCCAGCAGCTGCTCCCATTCTCTTTTGGAGCACTGCAAATTACGGCTCCTAAGCCATCCTGGGGGGCAGACAACTGGCTGCCCAGTGTCGGCATGGGCCTGGTACAGCCCCCCACTCTCTGCGGTGCCTGGTGCTGTCAGTTTTACCACTATAAATACTCATTTCCATAATTATTATTTAGCATTTGGAGAGCAGCTATTTTACACTCAGTGTTCTTTGTAGCCAGGAGGGTCTCCCGGTTCATGCCAATAAAATTTCCATTTACTCTGGACATCAACCATGGTGATTAAAAAAAAAAGAAACCCATAAATTATTTACTGAAATGGAAGTTCAGCTTACAGTAATAATGCATTAGTTCAGCTAGCCATGAAGCCTGTTATAGGGTAATAAAATTCTTTTATTTTCCTTCTTAAAAGATTTTTGCACGTAACCTACACATGACCTTGAGCTGATCAATTTTCAAAGATGACAGTGCAGGGAGGGCAAGTAAGGAGAGAGAAAGGGAGAGCTTCCTTTAAAAGCCTGATTTTAGGCAATTGTCAGCAAATACCTATTATCTCACAGCTAGGAGGGGAAAGGAATGAAAATATATATTGCATTTTTTAAATTGTAAGGACCAGACCTAAAAATCCTTGTGAAATTGAGCATTTATTTGATAGATACATAAATCTGGCAGCTAGAAAGAAGACCTATTCAGAAAAGCTGAGGAGTCACCATTGTTGAGACCACCTGTCATTTCACAGGAGCCTAGAGCCTTGTAGAAGAAAGTCAGCCCTACAGTTCTGTCTTCATTTTTTTTTTTAAAGCTGTATTTATGGAGGAGGATTGGTTTTATGTATCTCAGAAAGTCTACAAATCTGCTCACGGCCATTTGCTGAGTAATGTCTTCAGCAGAGAACGACAAGCAAGTTCATGAATTACGGCTGGCTTTGACGTTTCTTATCAAGACTGTTTTTTATTTTAAGAACATCTGCTTTGATTAAAGCCATTAAATCCAGGAGCAAATAAAAATATGTCTGACTTTCACATGTCTGGCATTTTATAACAAGAACCCCGATGAAACCTATGTCTTAATTCTCACACCCCTTAGGCCAGTGATGCATATTAACCCCTAAAGCCAGTGATGAGTAAAAAGCTAGTTTCTCCTCCACTATCTGGTTTGGGGTTCTAAAAAAATCCTGTGGCAGGAGACTTGTTGTTTGAGTCAGACTTTTACTTATTTATATCCTCTACTTTGCTGCAAAGATATTTGCCTTTATTTATAGACCTCTCTTTGCTGCAAAAATTATTTTAAAAGTGATTTGGTTGAAGAATGTGTTGGGAGGTGAGTCCTGGGTTGAGTGAACCTAGAAACACCCTTACCAAATTATTTTTAGATTCACACAAACTAGAAAAAAAATTGCATAGTAAATACGCAAGACACAAGTGACGTGAAATTATCTGAAATTAAGAGCAAAGGAGATCGACAGTTATTTTCTGTTGGTTTACTAGAAAGCCTCAGGGTCTCTTTCTCCTCAGTTTGACCATCATTCTGTGGCTGATGGCATTCTTGAAATGTTCAGTGTTTTTCTAATTCTGTGATGTGAAATCACCAGATCTCTCTGTGTTACTACATTTCAGAGGGACATAGTGCTTGACATGGAAGATGCTGTGAGTGTCTATTTAATGTTGCTGGAAGAGTGGAGTAAGTATTTTTTAAAACTCCCAGGTCCCTCAGCAACACATCCTGATGGACTATCTTGCTCTCATCTCTATTTTCAGCCAGTCTCCTCTCCCTGCCTCCTTTTCCATCAGCTTCCTTTCTGGCTCCCAAGCCTGCACTCTAAAGCTCTCTATCCTTGTTGGGCACTTAGCTTTGCCTTGCTTGTCTGTTCCGATGTGCTTAGGCCTTCTGTGTCCTGAACTGGAATATCATATAGGTGGGTATATTCACGGGGCAGATGTCATTGCATTGGCTTTAACTGTCCAAGCTAGTGACAGTTGGTATTTCTTGCTGTGGATTATGGCCTATGTGTAAGTGGTCCGTAGCCAGGATATGCAGCAGGTGCCTTGTACTTATAGACATAGCATATATATACTTTTTTTTTCTGTTGTCTGTTACCTCAGATCTGTCAAATATCAATAGATCAATGGATAATATTCCATTGACCCCATTGTGTTTATTCCTAATTACCTACCTATTGAATGAGAGCTCTCTAGCTCGGTTGAGATTATTAGCACACTAGAAATCACCCATACCCCTCAGGGCCTGAAGTATTTTTTTTTCCATATCCCATATTCTTTTCTCCACGAATTTGTAAGCACCACTTGAACATCCTAAAAACTTAAATAATAGAAAAAAATTTGTCCCTACAGGCTCTGTGTATTCTGTTCCTGTGCGGGATTGATACACCTTAACTGGTGCGTTATCTTTGATTTGGGATATACAGAGCTCTAGATGTGGGCGTGCATGATTAGCATGCGTCTATAAAATGTTACTCCTCCATGCCTCTATGCAAATCAGTATTAAATCATTGCATGGTACAGCTGCATTTTACCTTCTGATAGAGAAAGTCCATGAGGTTCAATTGCCTCTAGGCCTGGCTGAGTGAGTGATCAGCAAGGGACCGGGTTGGGGAGGTACAGGGGGCACCAAGAAAATCCTTGGTTCTTGTCCTCGAGTATCCTGGAGTCCTCTGAGGGCCTGAGGCATGTGTTCCATGTGTGGCCCAACACATGCTCTTTTGCAAGTCAATGGGACGTGCTCTGAGAAGAGTTGAGTGATGGGATAATTAGAACCAAGCAGACAGCGGGGTGGATGGTTTGTCTGTGGATAATAGCTTGTTTGCTAATTGCCAACACCAGATTTACTGGGCAATTAGACATTTGGTGTCTTCCAAGACCTTCTGTGCAAATGTGGACACATGGCCTTGGGCCTCGCAGGTAGCAGGTGGAGAGAAGGTGGCTCCCAGTGCTTAATGGCATCTCTCTGCAGGCTGCCCAAGGGGCCATGGGCAGGGCAGATATCTCGCCGACAGGTGGGAAGGACCATCTGGCTGGACTCCCTAGCAGAGAAGCAGGATTCCCTCTGCTTTATGGAAGGGGGTAGGTACCCTTGGCTGAGAGATTAGCAAAGAAGGTGGACTTGAGTCGGCTGGGCCAGGAGCTGGGCTTATGTCTCTGTTCCCTTTTCAAGAGCACTGAGCCATGAATGCTCCTAGGAACGAGAAGTTGCTTTCCCTCTAAGATGAGCAAGTTGAGTTTTTTTAATTAAAAAACTTTTTATTGTGATTAAGTATATAAAACATAAAATTTGCGCTTTTAACCATTTTTAAGTGTACAAGTCAGGAGCATTATTGCATTCTCAGTGTTGTGCAACCATCATCACTACTGTTTCCAGACCCTTGTCATCACTCAGAATAGAAACTCGGTGCTCCACATTCCTTCCTTCTCTCTCCCAGCCCCTGGAAACTTCTGGTCTACTTACTGTCTCTATGACCTTGCCTATTCTAGATATTTCATATATGTGGAATTGTACAATATTTGTCCTTTTGTGTCCAGTTTATTTTACTTAGCATAACGTTTTCTACATTCATCTATATCATAGCATGGATGGGGACTTCTTTCCGGTTCACAGCTGAGTAATACTCCATTGTATAGACATGCCACATTTTGTTTACTCAACTTTTGATGGATACTTGGCTTTTGTCTACCTTTTGATTATTATAAATAATATTGCTTCATTCTTTTGGGTAGATACCTGGGAGTAGAATTGCTAGGTCTTATGGTAATTCTATATGTGATTTTTTGAGGAACCACTAAACTGTTTTCCATAGCACCTGTACCATTTTACACTCCCACCAGATATCTATAAGGGTTCCAGGGTCTCCATTATACTTGCCAACATTATTTTCTTTCTTTTTTTTAATTTATTTATTCATAGACACACAGAGAGAGAGGCAGAGACAGAGGCAGAAGGAGAAGCAGGCTCCATGCAGGGAGCCCGATGTGGGACTCAATACTGGGTCTCCAGGATCACACCCCAGGCTGCAGGCGGCGCCAAACCGCTGCGCCACCGGGGCTGCCCCTCTTTTTGTTTTTTTTAATAGCAGCCATCCTAGTGGGTATAAAGCAGTATCTCATTGTGGTTTTGATTTGCATTTCTCTAATAGCTAATGATGTTAAACATCTTTTCACATGCTTATTGGCCATTTGTGTATCTTTTTTGGAGAAATATCTGGTGAAGTCCTTTGCCCAGCAAGTTGGTTTCGGGCCTTTGTACATTTTCTCCCAGGGGTTGGAACTGGAGCCTTCTCAGGAAAAGAGACCAGATGCCTGCAGAGAATGGAGGTGGCTGTGCAGATTTGAAGGCTCACATTCACCCTTTCATGATTCATTTCATTCCCTCAGCCCATTTGGCACCCACTGTAATGATGCTATTTGAGTTCTCACCAAGCAGGAAAAAACAAAAACCAGTAAGTGTGTGGGATTAACCAAAGTGATTTGGCAACAGAGGGAGATGGAAGGATTCCTGCACTCCCCTAGAAGCAGACAGGACTTTCTCAGACACCTTACACCCTCTGGGCTTCCTGGACCACAAGTATGTTTTAGCAGATTACCCATCCTTCCTACCAGGTTATTAGGCTGTGTACTACATGGAGCAGTATTTGCAGAGCATCCCCAATGGCACCTGGGATTTGCAGGTGCCCAGGGCTGCTCATCGTCTCTACAATGGGAGCCCGCAGTCCTTGTTCTGCTGCTCTGCTGGCCCTGCCGGTCCTGGGGTGGTAGGCAGCAAGACCACTGTGGAGCTTCCAGCAGGGACAGTGTGACTTCTCCTTGGGTGCTCATTCCTCGGGGGGAGCCACCGGGCTCTGGCAGGGTGTCACGACAAATGTCAGTCCCTGCATAATTATAAGAGTAGTAAGGCAATCAACAAAGTGATGCTGGTGCTGCTCTGCTGTTGGCTCTTCTCTGGTTTGACCTCATGTCTGTTGTAGGGCCCCATGTGCGAGGTCTAGGAATGCTGATCTACCTGACTTTCTGCTGCGGTTTTTCTTATTAAATGTCAAAAGCCTTCAGGATCACTAAGAGAGATGAGTTCCCCCCATTGTGATGTAGCCTCCTGCTAGGGGGAGGGAGGAGGTGATGTGTCCACTAAACAAGGAAGTTCTTTCTGGAAGCTGCACTCCTGTCCTGTATCCCTGTAATAGGGCTTGTTGATCTGTGGGGCAGGGTGGGGAACCTGAGAGCCGTGGGTACTCTTCCCAAAACATGCACACAGACAATGCACACCATGCACCATCATGCTGCCCAGGTTAAGAACGATGAGGGGATCAAGCAGTATCTCTGCTAAGTGGGAGTTGGTGGGACATAGTGAGAGGCCTGCTGGTCACGAGGAGAGAAGGAATGTCTCATTTCGTGGTTCTAAATACCCAGTACAAGGAGCCAGAACAGAACCCAGAACAGGCCCGGGTTCAGGCTTTCAGGGGCCACAGTGCCTGCAGCGGTGAAGCCTTGCTGCTTCTTTCTGCCCCTGGCTCAGCCCACACCACTTCTAAGGACAACCTTTGTCTTTCTTTTCAGAAACAGCCCCCACGTCTGCATATTCATCTCCAGCCCGGAGTCTGGGGGACACAGGAATAACACCACTGTCCCCTTCCCATATTGTGGTAAGAAATGTATATACATGTATGGGGGTGTGTGCTGACTATCTTTGCTTTCTAGATCTGCTGTCACGAGACAGGCTGCTCGGCAGCCCCTCACATTGGTGGGTGGGGAGTACACTGTGCCGGGATTAGCCATGGGAGCCCACCAAGCCCATTTGCTACCCTGGGCCTAAAAAGGCTTTTTGTGGTGTGGCTGGTGCTTCTGGAGCTGCTGGCCTGGGTGCATAGAAGTCAGGATGGAAGCACCCTTTAGAGATTGAGGGCACAGAGACACTGGGGCGTCCTTTTGGGAGAGGAAAGCCACATCTGGCCGGTGCATCAGTGAAATGCAGCGACTTTTCGACTATAGCTAACTGCCCTGTCTGCAGGCCTGTGGCTGGGCTTGCTTCTGCGACAGCCAGCCTGGGAGAGAAAACCTGGATGAGGAAGGGGCTGGAGACTGGGCATTTGCTCTCACCCTACCCTTCCACTGAAAAGATGGATTCTGTGGGGCAGCTGTCCAAGGGACTTACATGTAGCTGACCAGAGAAGAGGGCAGAGGGAGCCTCACTCCAGGGAGGGGTGGCTTTGCAGGAGCCCTACTAGGTAGAGGCACCAGCTTGTCTTGGTTTTCCTGGGTTTACCTTACTTGGGGCCTTGGTACTCCCTCAGTCCTGGGGAAACTGGAAGCCCGGCCCCCGAAGGCCAAGTCCTCACACTGAGGGTTTCCAGACTGCACTCTGAGGGTTCTGGGTCACCTTGGACTGTGCAGGGATGGAGGACAGTGTGAGAAGGGGGCAGATGGGTGGGGCTCTCACCCTCTGCTTGAAGCAGTACACTTCAAACCCAAACTTTATTGGTTTATAATGCAAAGTTCTGTGGATATTAAAAAAAAAGTCTACACTGCATTATTAAAAAAAAAAAAAAAAAGGTTTGGAAACCTGGAATGGCCTGACCATCAACTGGCTTGATGTTGAGAAAAGGCTCTGGACCCTGAGGGGACACGACTTGCCAGGATCACATGGCCAGGGTCCCTGGCAAAGCCCTATTCCCACACACGACATGGCTGAGCAGATGGAGTACTCACTTGGGATGTGGCAAGGCCACAGCTGGCAAATCATTCTGGGCAGTTCTGGAGGTCTGCATGGGAATTCGGGGAAGGCAGGGAACGATTGTGTCACTCAAGGAACCACTGGCCTTCCAGACTGGATGGACTTTCCATAATTAGTCATGTTCATAAGCAGTCGATGAAGGGAGTGGTAGACAAGCTGTAGGCAAGTGCCTCCCCTCTTCAACGTGGTCCTCCACTCAGGGAGCACCTCAGTGTCTCCTTGAGCCACTTGGGTGGAGAACCGAGGCTGGCCTGCCCTCTCCATAGGGCTCACCGTGTGGCACACTTGAGCCAGAATTCTGTCTATAGTGGGTGCACAGCTGGCCAGAGTAGAACACCAGGCTCAGCGGCCCCCACCCACCCCCATACCTTGCTCTGTACACCTGCAGAATGACGCTGACACGAACGTCTCGGAGCAACAGACGTTTCTGGTGGTGGTGGCCATTGACTTTGGAACCACGTCCAGTGGCTATGCCTACAGCTTCACCAAGGAGCCAGAATGTATCCACGTGATGAGGTGAGTGCTGTGGGCAGGGAGGGTCGTGTGCAGGCGCCGGTCACCATACCTGTGCACCATACCTGTGCAGGCGCCGGTCACCATACCTGTGCAGATTTGGAGGAGGACCCTGGGGGAGGGGCGGGGCATTAGTTTGAGAAGCAGGTGAATGGCACTTAGTGGGTGGGTCCTGGATTCTGGCTCAGCTCAGCCCAAACCCGCGGTGCCACTTTGGGGTAAACCACTCTCATCTCTGGGCTCCAGGTTCCTGGTCTGTGTAACATCATTGGTTTAATTCTGACTCAGTGGGTCTGGGGAAGGCCTGGACAGTGTGTTTGAAACCTGGCCCGGGTTATTCCAACATGCAGTCTGGGCAAGAGGTGCTGACTTAAAGGATATCTGTGATGCAGGAGGTCCAGGCGTCAGCTCAGCCACATACTGTGTGATCTTATGCAATTGCTGGACCTTCTAAACCTCAGTTTCCTCATCTGTGAAATGGAGGTATTGACGGTATCTGTCTCACAGGGTGTTTGTGCACATGAAATGAGATTTCCTGTCAAGGACTTAGTACAGAGTTGAATATAAGTGGAGAAGGTGCTAGTTCTTACATGATAGTAACCAGAAAGCAGATTGGGGTGAATTTCAGCCAAGTAAACCTAAAGGGTCAGCCTGAAGTTGCCCTGGGTCTCTTGGGACACTTTCTGTGCTCAGGACACCGTTCCCCTTCTCCACCTGGCCCTGCCATACACACAGAAGCCTAGAACGCCCTCTCGTCCTCTGCATCCCCACGTGATGGACTATCTGTGAGGACTCTGGTCTACCCTGGCACCCATGCAGGCTCCTCCAGTCGGGTGCATGGTCCTCCTGCAGTGTTGTGACCCCTCAAAGCTTCAGGAGCCAGGAGTTTATCACTCTCATTTTCCAAATCCAAGGATGGCTCCAGAGATACACGGTGATTGGCTTTGGAACTCCTTTAGTTGACAATTGTGGAATTTAATTATGGCTCCCAGAGTAAGATCTTATGCATTTTTAGAGTGTGCTGCTTAAAACAGAAGTCATAATAGAAGTGGCCTCCACCCCAATCTTGGTTTAGATGTCCTAAGAGGCTCCAGAGACCCATGGGTGTCATATCATTAGGAAATAACCAAAAGCTTGTTCTTGTGGGGAACCCTGGTGACAGCATAGCCCTCTTGTCCAGTTGCCACCAGGTTTCTGCCTCCAGGTAGCTAGACACCTGCCGTGAGGTCTGCTCTGCTGTCCCCAGGGACGGAAACCCCGAAGGGAGAAGAACATGGTATTAAAAGCTAGAATAAGCATTAATAAGCTTCTACACAGTTGTTTTAAGAAATATTATTTCAAAGGGATAGACTTACAGGAAAATGGGGGGGGGGGCAGAAAGAGCTAAATAACATTAAAATTGCTTGGGAGGGATCCACGCAGTATCTGCAGTGTTTAGGCCTCTAGAGACATCGTCTCCATTCTTGTAGAGATTCTAGAGGGAGGTTGTATGTGAATTTTATTTCAATCAGAACATGTTAACCTTGATCCAGACTGACAGAATTGTGGTTGAGAAAGTTTCATTTTCTCGTATTTTAATAGGAATGAAGGAATAAAAATTGGAAGGGAGAAAACTCAGGAGGTTCTTTGCGTGAACCTAGTGAAAACGTCAGTTCTAATAGTAGCAGAAAGTCCATTTGTGACAGGTCATGTGTGGAGCACCAGGTGCCCAGAGTCTGCCTGGGAGGTGATCATCCCTGGGTCTCAGTGCAGTCGTCATGGAGACTTCGACTCCCTGGGTAGAAGCCTGCATCTTGGTGGAGCTTGACCAGGGAACCTGCCAGGGACGATTCCAGACCCATCTGCATGGCAAATCTAGGCTGGCTCTCCACCTGGACTGTGATGGTCCCACTAATGCTTAACAATGTCATGTGGGGAGCAGGTGTGAGCTCAGCCAGGCACCCTGCAGGCCGGGGAGAGAGGTGTGTTTCCCTTCGTGTACTGTGTCACCACCAGAGGCTTCTCATAGGTTGTGTGGCCAGTGGCAGGATGGGAGCCAGCTGCAAAGTCAGACCTGGTAGAGAAGAGAGCATCCTGGCTGCCTTGGCAGCCGTGGCTTCTCTGCCATGGTCCTGGAGAAGGAGGGGAAAGCACTGAGTCACCTGCCTTCTCTACTCCCCTTCCTATTCTTCTTTCTTCCTAATAGAAGGAAGGAAGCTTCTCTGGGGCTCCACCTAGCCCCCGCCCCACTCCCTCACCCTGCCATCAGCTCCAGGATGTAATCCCATCACCTCTGTCTGCCTGTATTCACCTCTCTACTCACCTCTCTCCTCTTCTGGCACCTGCCTCTTCAGGACACAGCCTTACGGGACACAGTCCCTTCCCACCCCACTGCCCCCATCAGGGCTCTCCTGCCATCTTGTCACTCTCACCCCAGTGTGAGGCACCAAGTCTGCTTCCTCCTGGATCTCTCCTGTGAATGCCAGGCTTCCATCTTCAACCCCCTCCGGGGAGTTCAATGCTACCAGGTTAACCTGGAGTTCCCCACGTTCCCTGTCACCTCCCTGGGTAGGGCTCCAGGTTTCTGTGAAGGGTGCTTTCTCCTCTGAGCTCCCAAGTTGGGACCTCTGGGTGCCTCGGCTCCTGCTCACCACCATGGCCCTTTGGCTCGGTGCTCCCTCGGGACAGCTCATCCTCCTCCATGCCTTCCCTCTATCCTGGTCGGAACCCCTTCACCTCTGCTCCCAGACAAGGCCTCAGCCTCCTCCTCAGCCTCCCAGCTTCCTGTCTAGTTCAGGACAGCTCTGATTCTGCTGTGCTCCGGCCCTACAAACTTCAGTGGCTCCCCCCATTACTGACTAATTCCCTCCGCCCCGGGGTTTTCTGCAGCCTGGTTCCAAACACCTTCCCGATCTTATTTCTCACATTCCTTCTCTGCCTCACACAATCACTCAGCATCCCCGCACATGCCCCGGGTTCACCCACCTCTGAGCAGCCCGCAGTGCCTTTCCCTCCTTCAAGATCCTGACAGCTCTGTCGGTCCTTCGAGTCTCTCCGGAGCCCTGCATTCCTCCCCCTGCCCCACCATCTGGTACCTCTGCCTTCTCTGACCCCTGAGTGCATTTCCTGGACCCCTCATTCCCGTGTGATAAGGCAAGTATGTTTATGTATACCCTACCTTGTTTTAGAGACCACATAAGCCAGCTGTACATTTGCTTTGAGGGCTTGCAAATTAAAAAACCAGACCCCCATCTCCCTGCAAAAAGATATAACCTACTGGGTTGTGAGTTATCTGAAGGCAGACACATAAATATTTCATCTCTGTGTCACCAGCCCCTGCACCCAGTAGATGCTCCGTAAACGCTGAGTGGAAGGTTGAAGTAGACCTTGTCACCGAGCAAGAACCTGGTGCTTGCTCCTTTCATTTTTTTAACATTTTATTTATTTATTTGAGAGAGAGAGAGAGAGAGAGAGAGAGAGAGAATGAGCAGAGGGAGAGGAGAAGCAGACTCCCCACTGAGCAGGGAGCCCGATGTAGGACTCGATCCCAGGACCCTGGGATCATGACCCGAGTCAAAGGCAGACCCTTAACCGACTGAGCCACCCAGGCACCTGCCCTTTCCTTCTTTCTGGCTGAAGTCGTGTCTCTGATCACTACTCAACCAGTGGAACCAGAGTGCGCCGGTAGTGGCTACTGTGAGCACCCACACCTATAAGAACTGTGCACACAGGAGGTGCTGGGATCGGTGCTGCCTGAACTGGGATGATGAAGGAAGAGCTCATAACCTCTGCCTTTCCTTGGTGTCAGGCGATGGGAAGGGGGAGACCCTGGGGTGTCCAACCAGAAGACCCCGACCACCATCTTGTTGACCCCGGAGAGGAAGTTCCACAGCTTCGGGTACGCCGCCAGGGACTTTTACCATGACCTGGATCCCAACGAGGCCAAGCAGTGGCTGTACCTGGAGAAGTTCAAGATGAAGCTGCATACCACCGGGGTAAGCCAGCCCTTCCTTCCCTGGGCCCAAGTCCTCCAGCCCTGGCAGGGGAGAGGTCTTCCCAACCCAGGGAACCCTCGGGTTTCTCCCAAGCAAAAATTAACATCCATTTGCTGTAATTTTAGGAATGACCTGGAGCACACAACACTTTGGTGGAATTCACAGCACACTCTGATACACACGTGGGCAGAGAGATACTCAGAATATTTAATACTGTGTTTGCCTTGGAAACTGCTCAGAGTGGACACTGGCTGGAGTGCAGGCAGAGGGGGCTGGGGGCTCCCTGCCACACCAGGAGCTCCCTCTTCAGTTGCTGGGTTGCTGGGAGATCTGGGGATTCTGAGGGCAGGCCTCCGGGGCCAGGGGCATTTGGGGGACCCAGGACAGTGGCTATTAAAAATAAGTTTAGAAGTAAACCTTCTGTGAGGGGCAGCGGGTAGCTCAGGAAATCCGGTGCCTGGTGATTGGAGGCTCAACTCCCAAAGCAGCCCTGCTCCCAGTGTGCCAGTACCCTAAGCCGTCTTCATCAGTTGGGCCCCGCTCCCAAGCTTCAGGGGGAAAGTTTGGACCATAGGATAGGATTTTTTTTTTCAGTTTGAGCATTGCATCCCACACATTTTCCTTCGCTCTCAGTACTACTTAGAAATTCAGGATGGAGATGGTGTTTAAGACCACGCATCCTGGGACCAGATGCCCTAGATTTAAATCCTGTCTCTGACACCTGCAAGATACTTAATCCAAGTGACTTAACCTTTCTGGTTCTTGTGTAAAAGAGGGACACTGACAGTGCCTTCTTCACGGGGATGGTATAGGATTAAAGGAATCAAAATACATAAAGCTCTTAGAGCCGCGCGGGTACTTAGTAAATTCTAGCCAATTGCTAGCTCCTGTTATTATTGCTTTCATTTCTGCTGTGAAGTGCTTGCAGATGACAAAACACATGTTAATGGGAACCCAGCAGCCAGCGCCCTGCCTCCAGGGCTCTGTGCTCCTCAGCCCGGCTCTCTCTCCGTAAAGCAGACAACAGGCTTCTGCCTGAAATGCAGCCTTCCTGTTTCACCTGATGATGTTCAATGTCAGAGGGGTCTCATGCAGGTGGGAGCATAGGACATTTCTTCCGTTTTGAGTTTTTTTTTTTCAATTCTGACCCTGTGGCTTCCCGATGCTTCGCCACCTTTCTGAGCCTAGGAGTTGCCTCCCAAAATCTGAGATGTCTTTGTTGAGCACCAGGGGTGGGGTGTCTGGTTGGGAAGAGTGAGCTTATGCCAATGGGTCAGGACAGCTGATGGACTCCCCGAAGCTGGTTAGTAGCTTTGTGCCCCTTCAGACTCTCAAGGCAAAGCCTCATTATCCAGCCTAGATCAATCTGGAGGCTGATTTTTTCCCCCTCTGGTAATCATGAGCCTGTGCATCTGGGCTGCCTTGGGGGCTTCCTCCTGATGCTAGCTCCCACTCTCTGCCCGTGCCTGCCCTGTGAGCACCTGTCATTTTTTTTTCATAACCCCAGTCCAGCCAGCATCTCACAGAGCATCCTCCACCCAAGGACCAGACTGCTTTAGCTTCTGGCAGAGGAAGGGAGGCAGTGATGCTGTGCTCTCAAGAGGATTAAGCACAAGCCTTAAAATAGGAGCTCTTCTATTTTGGTGACTTGGTTGGCAGCTCATCGGGGAATGAAAGCTTCATGTCTGTTTAGCATCGTGCACATCAGCGAGTTGGCATGATGACTTGGGCCTCTGCTAGGGTCTCCCAAGGGTGACTGTGTGTGTGTCCGAGTGTGGAAATAGTGTGTACATTGCATCAGCAGTGGTGCCTGCTGCCTTCCTCTCTTCCTGGCCTCTGTTGCCTCCCTGAAGCCTCTGCTCCGTGAGGATCCAGGAGAGAGCGAACAAGAGGGAGGGAAGGAGGGAGAAGTGGAGATAGGGGCTGAAGGGAACAGTCAGGGCCCCCTACACAGTAGGGAGACAATGCTGCCCAGGTCCATTTGGGGGGACACACTCTCCTCATCTAGCACATACCAGGAAAGAGGAATATGGCTCACCGGGTTCCCCAGATCTCAAGTAGCAGTTCCTGAAGCCACAAGGCGCGTCTCCCCTTGCTCGTCTCACTGTTCCTCCTGCTCCCCCACCAGGACCTCACCATGGATACAGACCTAACAGCTGCAAATGGCAAGAAAGTCAAGGCGCTTGAAATCTTCGCTTACGCCCTGCAGTACTTCAAGGAGCAGGCGCTGAAGGTAGGTCACGTGCCAGGGCCCTATGGTAGAGGGAGGTGCACCTGCCAGCGAGGGGAGCAGGTGCAGCCTCAGAAAGCAGCACTCAACCTCATGCACTGCTGGTGGGAATGGAAAATGGGACAGCTGCCTGTCAGTTCCTCAAAAGTAGAAACCCAAAGCTGCCAGCGATTCCACTCCTTGGTATGTACCTGAGGGAAATGAAAACACCTATTCACACACAAATGTGTACATGAGTGTTTATGGCAGCAGTATTTGTAGTAACTAAAAAGCGGAACCCACACGAGCATCCATCAGTGGATGAGTGGGTCACTAAGTGGGTCTATCCGTACGATGGGATATTAGCCACAGAAAGGAACGGAGCCCTGACGCATGCCACCATGGGGATGAACCCTGAGAAATTGCGCTGAGGGAAGGACGCCAGACAATAACTGTATGATTCCCTTTGTAAGAAACGTCCAGAGTAGGTGAATCCCCAGAGCCAGGAGGTGCCCCGGGGCTGGGGGAGGGGATGGGACTGGCCGCTCATAAGTATGGAGTTTCTCTTTGGGGTGATGGAATTAGAGAGTGTGATGGTTGCATAACCTTGGGAATATACTAAAACTTCACTGAATTATACACTTTAAAAAGAGTTTTATGGTGTGTGAGTTATATCTCAGTAAGAAAACAAAACAAAAAGAAAGAACACACATGTGGTGGCTGTGGGATCTCAGGGCGAGGTGCTTAATTTCTCCAATACCCACGTTCCTAACCTGAAGAGTGGGGCAGGTCGTGTACCCTGTGGGCTGTTTGATATTAAATCGGGCATGAAATACCTCCCTCGGGGCTGGGCGCAGTAAACTCTTGGCAAACGGGTAGGGAGGACTGTCCCTCCTCCCAGTCCCCCCCCCAGGCCCCAAGGGAGAAGCTGTTGCCTGAGGGAGCCCCTGGGATGGCTGTTGCAGAGTTTGCACAGTGATGACCCTGGATGTGCAGGAATTGGGTAACTTCTAAGTGGAATACAGCCATCCACTTGGTGCCTCTGCCCTTGGGCATGGTGATGAGCGGGTGTAAATCAGATGCGTAAGGAGCCTCGTGTACTGAGCTTTATCCAAAAAGAATTGGGAACTTTAGAAGCATTTGGTATTATGTGATCACTAGAGGAAATTTAGTAAATTCCAGAAATAGTATAGAATTCTAGAAATAGGGCTCGAGGGAAACAAAGACGTGAAAACAGAATACTGCTTTCATCCATTCACGTACCTTCTTTTTCTTCTTCTTCTTTTTTTTTTTCAAATTTTGGAGTACCAAAATTGTGTGCCAGATCCTGTACAATTTCTGGCAGCGTCAAAATAAACAGTGCGAAGGAGTACGTAGTCACTGGATTGGTGTTGTGAGGGGGTAACTGTGGGTGTTTGGTGTTTGGTGAAGGCAGAGGTTCTGTCCAATGAACAGCAGCAGGGAAGGCTCCCTGGAGGAGGTGCATTAGGGGGCTGTCACTGGCAGCAGCTGGAAGGGTGGGTGTTTCAAGCTGCTGGAATGGCACAAGGAGAGCACAGGGGAAAGAAAACACAGCAGACAGCTGTGGAAAGTGAGCAGTTTGTGATGGGAGAAGAGCAAGGCTGCAGGACAGAGCGGGAGCAGCGAGATGGTGCAAAGCCTTGAATGCCAAGCTAAGGAACTTCTTGGGTCATGGGGAGCCATCCAAGGATTTCCAATAGGGGAATGCCATGGCCACAGAGACAGCATTAGAGGGAGGGGAACCACAGTGTCCCCAGGGCTGCCAGGGTGGAGGAAGGCCATATGGAAGCAGCAGACTCAGATCCTGAAGCAGTTATGTCTGAAGGCTCTGAGACTTGCGCAGTGGAGGGTCATTTGGGGAGCGTGAAAGCCCCTAGAAGGAAGAGGGGGTAAGAGGGGAGGGGAAATATTTTGGGAAATAATTTTTCCACCAGAAGGGAGGAGAGGCGAGAGGACAGAAGGAAGGAGTAGGAGGGAGACGTTGGTAGTAAGAGGAGAGCATCATCCTTCCAGGCAGCAGCAGGCAGGCCAGGGGGTGCACAGAGAGGCGGACCTCTGCCAGCCGCGAGAGCGGGGATCTCAGAGGGATGGGCTCAGCGCCTGGTGGCCCTGACAGCCAAGTGAAGGACTGTCTGCCTGTAGTACCCGTGGCCTCCTGGAGAAAGGTGAAGGAGCAGAGGGAGGCCGATGACCTGGGAGGCCTCTGGGTTAGGAGGAGGAGCTGTGAGGACCTGGGGAAAATTTAGGACCTGAGAAAGTCCATGACATTGGATTGGGTTTCAAGTTGGTCAAGGGGGAAAGAGTGAACAGCTCATCTCAGAAGGGGAGGGGAGAGGTCGAGGGGGCAGAGGACCAGAGGACCAGCAGGGGTGCAGGAGGGTGGGCCGAACACATCAGCTCAGCGGAAGGCTTTAGGAACCTGCTAGCACCTTCTCCCAGCAGGGAACATGCTGTAGAGATTCCATGAAGAGAAGCTTTCTGAGGAGAGTTATAAGACCCAGGGCCTTCATGAGAAGGCCGGCTCGTATTTGAAGGACAGATGGATTCAGAGCAGGGGATTATTCTTGTTGGACCGGGATAAGCAACATAGAATATCTACTCGAGCAGCACATCTCAGGAATCACAGGCTTGTGAAGCCGGCTTGACATACATGAAGGAAAGCAAGTGAAAGTGCCTGACATGATGGGATGTTTAATTAACGGCAAGGTGCTTTCCCTTCTAAGCTGTATTCCATCCACTGGTGAACAAACCGCTTATTTAAACAACCTTCCCTACAGCCAGGGAAGCCCAGCATTCACATTTCGAGCCTTTTCCTGTTTAAAGAGTTTAAAATAGCCTGGATGGTAATCGGCAGGATGCTTAGAACCCTCCCCAACACATGTCAGCACTCACCTGCCTTTAAAGCCCAATGCAGACCTGCAGGGAAATAAAACACAATAAAACAACAAGGAAACAAAACAAAAACAAAACCCGCAGTTTCACGCGGGCCTAATGCAGAGATGTTTTTAAAAACGTGTTTAAAAAAAAAAAAAGTTTACTAAACGTACTTCACACTGCTGAGCTGTATGCTTAAAAAAAAAAAAAAGGTTCACGTGGTAGATTTTTCATTATGGGTTATTGTCGCAATTCAAAATGAAAAGAATTTTTAAAAGGGAAAAGAAAAATTTACTGTCTAATCACCGAGGAAGTTAATCCCGTGACAGAGTGGCTCAGTCAAGGTAACTACTGAAACGAGAGAGGAAATGAGATACCTATCACAAGAAACAAATCATCAGCCTATTAATCTTCTGAAACATGTCCCCAGAACCAACTCCGACGCAGCCGGGCGTTGGTGCGTGTTTAGGTTTGATTTCAGATTTGTCTGGTGAATGTGGCAACAGGAGGAGAGAAGTGGGAAGGAGTTTTGCCCTATCAGAGGTCTTTTCTGGGCAAGGTGCTCCCACGTGTTCTCACTTAATCTCACCAGAAACACTGGGCATTAGTTTTATTCTCCCCATTTTACAGATGGGAATACTGAGTCTGGGAACTATTCTGGGGTATTTTATCCGTATGGACTTGGTGTGGACCTCTGATGCTTCCGCCCATCCCATCGATCCGTGTGGTTCCGCTGATGTGGTTTAAACCTCAACCAAAAGTTAAGGGCAGCGTGGTTCTTTGCTTAGGTCATGTTGTCCGTGTCCTTCCCATCCTGCTAGGGGAACTCCCCTGAGGTGCTGGCCTCACAATAAGGTTGCGGACAGTGACAGCTCTGACAACAGCTGTGGGCCAGGCCCTGTTCTAGATCTGAATCCACATGTAACAATTTGGTGAAGACTTTGGCCTTTAGAGTTGAGATCCACCTGGGTCTGGGTGCAAATCTTGGCTCTGTCACTTTCCAGCTGTGCAGTCGTACAAAGGTACTGAACATATCTAGGCCTTAGATTCCCGTCTCTAGGAAGGGTACGCAGTTATGATCCCTTCCTAATGGGATCCTGAGATTAATAGAGATGAGGTCTGCAAAGTGCTGAACGAGGTGGACACAGAATAAACTCCCAGGAAATGTAGCTCTCAGAAAATTATCACTCCTTCCAACCGCAGTGTGACCTAGGTATTATTATCCTCACTGTGCAGATAAGGAAAATGAGGCCAAAGGCCTCTGACCTGCCTGCCTCCTCCTGTAGTCACATTCAGTGAGTGAAAGCAGCAGAGATCCCTGCTTGCAGAACATTCAGGAAACTGACCCTTGCTCCCTGACACTGGTAAGTTCAGGAGACGGTAGCATAGATGCCCCAAGAGTTCATGGCCAGAAAGCCTGGAATCCTCAGTGAAGCCGTAGGAGGACCAGCTGTGTCCACCTGACCTGTGGCATTTCCCTTGGCTTTAGGAGCTGAGTGACCAGGGGGGGTCAGAGTTCGAGAACTCTGATGTCAGATGGGTCATCACAGTGCCTGCCATTTGGAAACAGCCCGCCAAGCAGTTCATGAGACAAGCTGCCTATCAGGTGAGTGTGGGGGTGGGCAGGTCGGGGGGAGGGCAGGATGTCTGCGGTGGTGACTGTCCCCCCACTCTCACAGGCCTCCCTGGGAGGCAGTGAAGGGTGTCCCACGGGCCCGGGGATATGGAGCCTTCTTCCTGGGGGAGGAACGGGGGTCAGGTCCACAAGGGTTGGGCTCGGTTTTCTTTCTTTCTACCACCTTCTACACTGTAGATTCCCCAGGGCTAGGATATCAAACTGGGGCACAGAGACATTTCTTCACGGGTGAATGGAAGTGAGAACCTCAAGGAAAAGGCTTGGGCAGTAAGAATGTTTGAAGAAGAAAAGAGTAAAGAGAAAGCCGAGGGCTGTGAGCCAGGCACATCAGCTTGGATGGAGGTTGAAATCTGCACATATGCAGCCGGGACATAAGGGACATGGGATAGTCTTCTGTGCATTTCACCTTGTGACCTACACGGGAGCACACACGGTCATCGGGGGTGGTGAGGCCACCAGGCCTGCATGGTGGCGGACACCTGGATGAGGGCAGTGGCATGGCTGAGGAGTGTGCCAGTCAGTGTGGCGCCGTGGACAGAGCATTCCATTGCCAATGGCCAGCCGGTCCCTCCTGGGTGCTGGGGGCATCCCTGGTACCATGGACCCTCACGGCCACCAACCCTCACACTGTTCACAGGCAATGTGTGCCATGATGGGGCTTCCATGAGGGTCTGACATCATGGCAAGAATGGCTGGCCGAGCTGACCTGCAGGTCAGAGTTGGTCCCTGCTGTGGTTAATCCCCTGGGTTCATGGAAGCCCACCCTGGGGCCTGGGCCTACTCTGTGCCATGAGAGTCAGTTTTCAGAGCCTTAAACCAGAGCTGGGCTGGGAAAAGTCACCAAGGGAAGAGATGTTCCCTTGCCCACCGCCAGACCTCTCAGGGGACAGCCACCCTTCTCAGGGGACATGTCTCTGATGTTGAGTTTGTAGCCGTATGTATAAACCTTTCCTTTCAAAACACCCACCCACCAGAGCAACCCTGAACGCCGAACATAGCGAAATGGCCATGGGTACCTTGGTGTCATGAACTGTACTCAACGCTTGGAGCTTTACTCCAGGTGACAGAGTTCCGGGGAGAGCATTGCCCCCGCGCCCCACTTCTTCGTCCCTCCTCTGCCACAGGCTCTCTGCTCTGCTCTCCCTTTCAGCGTGAGAATCTGGCTCAGTCTATGTATCTGCCAGAAATAGATTTGTTTTGATAGGGATGAAGGAAGAGGGTGGAAGTTCCAGAAAGAGGTAACTGCTTTAAAAAGGAAGAAACCAAATGCAGTTTAGTTGTCCACAGAAGCCCTCGGCCTCCTGGAGCTTTTCCACGGTGTCAGCCTCCAGGCAGTGTCCAAAGATGGGACGCCAGGACATGACTGTCCATGAAGACACAGCCGGCTTTCTGAGTTGTCACAGGAAGGACACTCAGAATTCATGGCTCTGACTCTCATTTTCCCATAGGAAAACTGCAGTGACAAACAATGTGACCCGGAAAAGGGTCAGTTCTTATTTTAGCCTGAAACAGAAAGAGGTGCAGGGACTGGTGGATTTGTCGGGACTCTTGGAGCTGTGGGCTGGCTCTCTGAGGAGTGGGGCCTGGCAGGGAAGCCCTCCTCCTCGGGGTGAGTAGGAAACCAGACAGAGGGGGGTGCGGTGGCCTTCAGGGTTTGGCAGACTCAAAATGGCACCTCAGAGGGTCGATGATGGGTCAGCAGCTCCTTGCGAAAGTGAAGGTGAGCAATGTTTATGGACGTGGGGATATTTCTTTCTGAAGCCCAGAGATACTCTGCAGACTGGCCGATCCTTTGGATGCTGGGTAACTTCTGGTTGGTGTAGTGTTTGTGCAACTTAATTTTGGGCTCATTGTAATTCTGATTTGATATTTGTGTCCAGTTTAGCCACTGAGTGGCTTTCAAGATGACAGGGGACCATTCGGTCATTCTTTGTTTCCTCATTCATTTTTTCATTAAACAAACCCACTCTGGGGGACTTCTGTGTGCTGGGATGTGGTCGGCGCTGGATTCATACCCTATGTAACCAAGATGAGACCCCTCTCTCAGGTTGCTCACAGCTGAGTGAAGCCTTTTGTACTTTGGGGAGGGGGCAAAGGGAGTTACAGGGGCTCAACTGCTTGGCCGACTAGTCTATGATATCTTTATCTTGTCTTCTGGAAGAGTCCCCATGACAAAATGGAAATGAAGCATGGTCAAAGTTAACATCTCTCCCATTCCCTCTCTTTATCCTCCATTAATTATACAGAATAAGATAAATATATACCTCTGATAGTTAATTTTATGTGTAAACTTGACTGGGCCGAGGGGTACGTTGGTCAAACATCATTCTGAGTATTTGCCATGAGAATATTTTTTAATGAGGTTGACATTTAAATTGACTGAATAAATAAAGCAGATTGCCCTCCCTAAGGCTGGTGGACCTCATACAATCAGTTGAAGGCCTGCCTAAAACGAAAGGCTGAAACTCCCCAGAGTAAGAGGGAATTCTTGCTGCCTGTCTGCCTGCCTTCAAACTGGAACATTTTTTCCCCCTCCCTTTGGACTCAAACTGAGCCATTAGCTCTTCCTGGGTCTCGAGCCTGTGGGTAAGGGAACAACACCATGAGCTCTCATGGTTCTCCAGCTTGCCGACTGTAGTTCTTGGGACTTGTCAGTCTCCATAATTGTGTGAGTCGGTTCTTTGTAGTAAATCTCTTTCTGTGTTTGTGTGCATCCTACTGGTTCTGTTTCTCTGGAGCATGCTAATAGAGAACCTGAGCAAGGAACATAGTTCTTGGGTCAGCTGGCTTCTCAGATCTGAGAATGCCCACCATCCCTTCCAACCAGAATGCTGCTCATCAGCCTGGCTTCAGGTGGAAGAGCTGGAAGGATGAGGTAGGATGGTCAGGACAGCGGGGAAACTGGTCACATTTACTTTGCTTGCATGCAGGAAGTGGAGTCCTTCCTTCAGGCCTGTTGGTGGCCCTGTGAACCCAGGTTCATGACATTGTCATATGGGGGTTGAGCTTCATTCCTCCACTGGATGCAGAGCAAGAGATGAGGCTCTGGGCAGCATCTCTCATGGAAGAAGCAGGCATGGAGTGGATGGTTCTGGGGCCGCTGCTCAGAAGTCTGTGATTCAGTGCAGGGATTGGTGGGGCCACGGGGCACTTTATGGATACAGTTTTATTTGTGAAACTCCAAAAACTCCTCCTGTGTCAAATGCTTGTTGGAAAAGTGGGTTAAATCTCTATCTTTTATAATTCACAGCCTCAGGATATCGTTAGACCCGTTAAAAGTTCAGCTTCACTGAACAGATGGTATACTGCAGGAAGAATGGCTGATCCCTCTTCTGAGGCCTTCAGGAAAGACCTAGAAGGAGAGACAGTTCCACTGAGTCTTGAGGGGGAGTCATCGTGGATAGGAAGTAGTCCAGTTGATTTCTAGAGGCGCTTTGCCTAAAATGTGTAACCCTAGTGGGTTCCAGAAACCCGTCAAAGAAAATATGTTCCCTTACATATGATGATGTCACCTAACGCGGAGTTATAGCTTGCACTGGCTTCCCTTCCCGAACAAAGCGCAGTGAAAAAGAATCACATGGGGGGGAAACACAACAAGCAACAGCCCCTGACACCCAGAACTGGGGCAGCTGTAGCCCTGTGCGGCTGGCCGTGGGCCGGGAGCACTTGGTCGGTCTGGCCATCCTCCACAGCTACGCACACAGTCCCTGGCCAGCTTTCCTGGGTGACAGCAGGGCTGGGGGGCAGAGTAGCCGGTGTGAATGCCCACATCCCCAGGCTCCAGGCCCCCTCCACTGCGGTCTTCTCACACGTCTGCTCCTCCCAAGTGGGGCTCATGACCAGATAGCGGTGCCCTAAGGGAGACTGTGGTGGTGCTCCTGCTGCCCTGGATTCATGGAGGAGTCAGATGGGATAGTGCGGCCTTGGCTCAGACACTTTCTGTTTGTTGAATCCCCAGGTCATGTCAGCAGAAGGCTCTCATTCAGTGTATTTTTTTTTCTTTTTTTTTTTTTTTCATTCACTGTTTTAGAGACGAGGGCCAGGAAATGCAGAATAAAGGCTGGCTGGGAGGGATGGTGGGTTCATTCATTCAGCAGCTATCCCCTGAGCACCCACCTTGTGCTGTGGGACGAGAAGACCTGAGAAAGCGTAGCTGCCCTTAGAAAGTGTAGCCTCTTACGGGAGAGGCTTGGCGTGTCTGCATGATGTGTAGTTGGAGACAGCGTAGGCCGAGTGCTCGGCCAGGGCCCCGTGGAGGCAGAGCTCATGTGGACCAGCGACTACGAGGTACCAGCTTCAGAGGCAGAACAGCCAAAGCAGCCAGGTCCCCTGCTCTGGTTGACCCAGGCTGAGGCTTCTGCTGAAAATGACCGCAAGCGTTGATGGAGAAAGAAAGCCTACCCTTCCAGGCACTGGGTCCTCCTGCCTAGAGAGATCAGGGCATCTGAGTTTTTGAGAGTCTGGCAGATTCTTTTGCATTTCCTCTCTTTCTTGATGTCCACAAGCAGGCTCTGGGACCCCTTCTGGGAAGAAGGAAGCCAGCTCTCCATCATAGTCCCCATCAAAGTTGCTGTTGGGACAGGGTCCCTCACTCTCTCTGGGGAGCAGGATGGGGCATGTTCGAGCAAAGGAGTGTGGTTACTTTGTCCTGGGCCTCTCTCTGATCTTACCTTTTCCTCCCCCCCTGGTCTGAGGTCCTCTGCACCTCCGCTCCCCATCTGCATCCTCTCTTGGGTACCATGGGGAGATTTCTACCTCTGTGGAAATGGGGCAAAGCTTTTGCTGCAGGGCTGAGGCCAACCCAGCTGGGGAGGGACAGATGAAAGGCCTCCCCTGAGGGGCGCAGCCATGCTGTTTGGGGCAGACTGTGTGTCTTTCATGTCTTCGGAATGTGGGTGCATTCCAGGGGGAACCTGGATTGTGTAAGTCCCATACCAGGGACACGCAGGCACCTGAAGTGGTATAACTGTACTCAATGCTCTTTGCTTCTCTCGACTTCTTGATTTGGTTTTCTGTATAAATACTTCACATCTATTTTTTTTGAAGATTTATTTATGTATTTGAGAGAGAGAGAGAAAGAGAAAAATAGCCAGGAGAGGAGCAGAGGGAGAAGGAGAGAGAAAATCTCAAGGAGACTCTCTGCTGAGCACAGAGCCTGATACGGGGCTCAAACTCATGACCCTGCGATCATGACCTGAGTCCAAACCAAGAGTCAGACTACTGAGCCACCCAGGCTCCCCGATACTTCACATCTAAATCAGAGCGGCTGCTCACAGTTTCAGGGGAGGTGTGGAGAGGAGTGAAAGCATTTACTTTTTCTTGTTTTCCCCTCCTGCCCCACTGCCAGGGCCAGGCCCGCTGTTGCTCTTCCTGGCCACGTGGTGACTGCCTGGTGTGTGGACATCCTAGTGGGACACGTGGCGGTAGTGAGCCTGTCCTCCTTCATGCCGCCCCTGGGCGAGGCCCCGGTGCCCTGCTCTCCTCACCCCTTTCTCCCAGGCTATATTTCGTTCTGAACTTTGGAAGAGCATCTTAAACATTTGGCCTAGTTGTTTCTTTGTAGCTAGTTTGTCCTTCTTCCTCATGCCATTTTGTGGTAAGCTGGAAACCTGTTAGCTTCTAATCTAGGAGGTCCTTGACTTTACAAACCCATAATCTGGAAAAAAAAGTCAGTCTTCCAAAGTGGTCCTTTAGAAGGGGGCTCCCCGTGGTTTTATTTTGGATTTCTTCTGGAATCCTTCGGGTTGAGATTTGGAGGACTCAGCTTTCCTGGTGATGCTTAGGTCTCTAACTCTTATTCTTTGTCATGGGGCGCCATAGCCTTCAGCTGTCTTGGTGCTAAGGCTGTCTAATGGGACCCTTTGGGAGGCTGGCAGAGGGGGACTTTAGTTCCTTGAGTAGGGAGCAGTGGGAAATCTGCGGCCTGTTGATGGGCACACAGGCCCTCTTCAACCCGGGGACCAAACTGATGGGTGCCCACGTGGTTGGCTAACGGCTGAGGGCACAAAACCATAAGGAGGCAGTTATTCTGTAGATGGTATAGGTTTTATAAAGTTGGTCTTCCAGAAGGGCTTCTACCACTGGTGAGCATTTGGTATTGGTGAGGGAGGGGATTTAAATCACCTGCCTGCATGTGGCTTCTCATTAAGACACAGTTACTGGTTCATGTGGGGCATAGCTATTAAGGAGAACTACTGCATGCCAATAGAGGCCGGGCACCATCTCGTGCTCTCCCCAAGTAAGTGGGTAAAGAGATCGTACCCTTAAACCAGTGGAAGGAGGATCATTAGAGACACCCCGGGAGTTTTGCCCAAAGTCCAAAGGCCTGGGTCCCACACAGGTTCCTGGAGTTACCCAGAGCAGGAAACTAAGGACCCATTAAAGGGCTGGTCTGCAGGCCTCGACACAGGGCCCAGGCTTGCTCTGCCACATACAGGTTGGATACACCTGAGCCCAAGACTGTCCAGGATTCAGCACTGAGAGTCCCTGTCCCGAGAAACTCAGGACGGTGGGTCATCTTGCCTCTCTGAGCCTTGGTTTCTTTCTGCATAAAGGGAAGGAGTTGGACAAAAGGCCAAAAAGCACCTTTGCATCTATAATATTCTAACTTGAACCCCCTCCCCTCCCTCTCCAATGATGGAATCTTCGAAGCCCCTTCTATCTGTGACTCTAGGCCAGCTCTTCCTGGTGAGAGGTCACTTGCACATGTGACCTTAGGCAGACCTTCCACCCCTGATCTCAAGATGAGTTCACTAACTCTTATGGGCCTCGGGGTGGAACTGGTGTCTTCTCCGGAGTGGGTGTGGCATGAGGGCCACATCCCAACGTTCCCTAGGGAACAGCAATGAATCAAACACAGGAGTGAAGGAAAGAGCTTTTCTGTCCTGTCATGCTGGCAACCAGGAAGCTCTTGGGCTTGAACGGCTTCAATGTGCCCTTGAGGCCTCGTGCTTCAGCCAGGCCCAGGAGGTGAGCAGAGACCTGTCAGAGGCCACGCCAGGCTTGTGTCTCTGAGAGCCCTCAGAAGGGTGGTCCCAGAGCCTCGTGTGAGGGGCTGTGACTGGAACAAGCCAGATGTCACAGAGCAGAAGCATTGCTGCTATTAAAGGGATAAAGGCTTTGAATAAAATAACTGCCAGCTGCCGGTTGACCCATATTCTAGAAAGCGTGAGACTATGTGAGATTCCAGGAGGGCTTTCTCCCAGAGACAGGGCCAGCGAAGGCCCACCTGTTTCCTGGGCCACCAAAGACTGGAGGCTGCTCTTCGACCATTTGGCCCATTGTAACCAGAATCAAACCATGTACCTTCCATCCTCTGACAGTTTTCAGAGTCTGTGGGCATCTCCCCCTTCATGCTTCTCAGTTCTGGGCCAAGCAAGTCCCACATGAAAGAGGCCCCAGGGTCCAGAGAGCCCTGCATTTCCCAAAGGCACTCGTACATCTTCCTTGGCCACTCCACGGTGTTTGGGTCCCCAGCATGGGGCCCAGCGCCCCGTCACCCCTGAGTGTAAGCCCCGCAGGGGTCTGTGAGGGAATCTCCCAGGCGGGCAGAGCACAGAGTCCCTCCCTTGAGGGCCTGAGTGTCCTCAGAGTGCTCCTGCCCCCGGAGGCCTGGGTCCCAGCCTCTGCCTCTGTCTTCCAGGCAGGCCTGGCCTCCCCTGAGAACGCCGAGCAGCTCATCATCGCCTTGGAGCCCGAGGCGGCCTCCATCTACTGCCGGAAGCTGCGGCTGCACCAGATGATCGAGCTGAGCAGCAAGGCCGCGGTCAACGGGTACAGCTCCGGTGACACAGTGGGAGCTGGGTTTGCACAGGGTACCTCCTGCTCTCTCTCTCCCCTCCCTGCTCACCCCCCTCCCGCCCCTGCATGGTTCTTGGCCCTGATTACTTAAAGGCCCTTGTAGTGAAGAATCAAGATGCTCCCAGAGAGGTCAGCTGTAAGCCCCTCTGTCCTTGCCACCCCGTGTCCCCCACCCCTGCCTCCCCAGGGTCCCTGGGATACTCTGCAGCGGTTGCCTGGGGGCATCACCTGCCCACCCCGTGGGCCTTAGGCATGGGGAGGGAGGGTGGCCCAAGGGCAGCTCTTGGCCTTACATTTTACTAGGCTCTTCATTTTTCTTATTTATTAACTGATTCTTCATCTAACCCCACTTGCCTCTTATTAATTCCTCCATTAAGATTGTTGATTTACTGCTGACTCACTCATCAGGGCCACTTCGTGTGTGTGGTGAGCTCATTATGTGTCTTAACCGGGAACCTGGCGGAGTTTAAAATGCAGATGACAGCGGCTGAGTCTTCCTGCCCCGGCCGATGCTCATTTACCCGTGGGGCAGAAGCACCGCCCAGGGGCAGCCGGGCTGGGTGTTAAGGAACTTCTTACCTTCAATATTTCTCTGCGTGCAAGATGGTCATGGTCTCGTCCCCAGAACTCTTTTCCCCTCTATCCCGGGCTCTGTGAGTCTGGCCAGGGCCCCGGAGTTGGCAGACAGCCGAGGTCAGGGTCAGAGCCACCCATGGGAGGGAGCACAGGCACTAAATCTGCGTGCTGTGGATGCTGTTCCCAGATGAGGGCCTCCAGGGCAGAAAGCCACCCATCACCCATGCCCACCCCCAGGATGGAAGGCCCAGGCCCCAGAGGAGGAGGAGGGCATTAATGAGAACTGGAGAACTGCCGCCCACTGTGCCCCCTGCAGCCCGGTTCTAACTTTTCCTTGGTCCCTGCACCCGAAGCCTGTCTCTGCACTGCCCGAGGCACTGGGGCCCTGGCGCCACCTTCACAGGCGTGCATGCCTGCCCACGTGGCCCTGCATCCTCTCCTCCAGAACTTTCCTCTTCCTCTTTGCCCGGACACTCTGCCCCAGAGGCCACCACTCTGCATTTTCAACCCAAGGTGGAAGAGTCTGTGAACCTCAGCCACCAGACAATGGCAAAGTTCTTGTTCGCTTGAACCCAGCCTGCCAGGGCTCAGTGCTCCCACCTCACACCTGATTCACCTGCAACGAATGGGCTGCCCTTCAACTCCGAGGGCTTGATTAGCCTTTTTAATTTTTTTTTTCTTTTGGCAATGCCTTGGCCTCCATCAAAGCATGCCGGGGCTAGCCTTACTCTTAACTCAGTCGAATGTCTTAACATTTTAAACACTCAGGATAACAAATTTATTTAAATCTTCTTCATTGTTTTAATGGGAAAAGAGACGCATGACTGACTGGGTTTCATATCTTATGTGCTAGTTCTTACTGGTTCATAGACAAAAACTCATGTCAGAACTAGCTAATTGTAGCTTAGCTATTCTTCCTACTCTGAAGTGTAACACATTTGAAGGGGAAACTGTTTCTGAGTGCTTGCCTTCCCAGAGAGCTCTGTTTTGGGCTTCCTTTCCTTTAATATGTCCTGTCTACTTCCACACTGCTCCGTGTCTGTGTCCTGTGCCTTGTGGAGTTTGCTCTTGTCTTGTGCTCAGAAGGTCTTTCTGTTTGTTTGTTTGTTTGTTTTTAAGATTTTATTTATTCATGAGAGGCACAGAGAGGCAGAGACACAGGCAGAGGGAGAAGCAGGCTCCATGCTGGGAGCCCGATGTGGGACTCGATCCAGGGTCTCCAGGATCACACCCCAGGCCGAAGGCGGTGCTAAACCGCTGAGCCACCCGGGCTGCCCAGGTCTTTCTGGTTTTTGAAATCCTCAAATTGTTTGCCACTACCCCTAAGAGGGGTGGTGAAGCAGGGCTTCTATCTCAGCCTTGTCTCACACTTACAGCCTGTCTCCCCAGAGGAGGGGGTGCTGCCTGGGGAGGCGTGGCAAGGCACTTCATCAAGAGTGCCCTGGATGGCATTAGGGCCCCAAGCATCCCCCAGGGTGTTCTCTGCCCTTTGATGCTCCTCTATGATGGATGCCCAGTGGACAGTACTGGAGAGAATGGCAGTGGCCCTCTGCCCCAGCACCACAGGGTTGCTGTCTGTATTATTTTGCTCCAGAAAGATTTCATGAGATCAGTAAAGGATACATTTTTTTCACAATCTTGGGCTTAATTTGCCTGAAAATATGATAGTTTTTTTTTTTTTCAGAGCTCAGAATAGGTTTTATTACTCTTGTTTGATCATTTTTTTAAAGAATGCCATCTAGATTGTTTTAGCAAACCAAAGGCCCACTGCAAGGTCTGCAATAGAAGCTCACCTGGAGCCAATGCTGGGAACAGGACAGAAGCCCTGAGTTCGAGGTTCCCTCCCGGGCCTGCAGGAACTTTTTAATCCAGATGGCCTCACCACTGTATGCCAGAGAAATTTAGAGCTGAGTGGCTCTTGCCATTCTAATCCCTAGAGAAGACATTGTTTTGCGAACATGGTGCTCCTTGCTAGATGGGGCTAAGGGTCAAGAGTCCTTAACTGGATAACCAGCAACAAATGGATTTATAGGGCAATTCAAAGTCAGCAGCACCAGTTTAGGGACTAAAAAAAATTGGTGGGGGCTGGCGTTGTGGGATGGGGCAGCAGGGCAGCGGACAGAGCCTTTATCTGTACAATTGGGGGTTGTTCTAAACTGTTCATTGGAGTGATCATTTATTGGGTACCGGGTCTCATACTTGGTGCTTTGCCTTCATCATCACCTATTATGTGCTGGGTGTCACACCAGGTGCTGAGGTAAAACCCAAGAACCGGTCCCTGCTCTGGCTGTGAGGAATTCAAGCCAAGTGTTATTATCCCCCTCTTATGGTTGTGGAAACTGAGGCCCAGAGGGGTGAAGTGATCTGCCCCAATCGCGCACCTCGGCCACACTCTCTGATCCCTGATACCCTGTCACAGCCCCTTTCTCATCTCTTAACATTCATGTTCTGGTTTTTCACCTTAAACTGTTATGAGGGTCCATGGTCCAAGGGTTGATTTGGAGCTGCATCTTAAGACAGAGTCATGGGAACTGCAAGCTCCTTAACCCCGTCTGACCTGCTTTCCTCCTCTGTACAGCAGGACGTTGAGTTGGGCCCCGTCTGGCTCCCAGGGCTTCAGGTGGCCTGTAAGAGATGCAGTCGCCCAACACAATGCATCACGGCCACTAAGAGCCCCAGCCCCTGTGGTTGCCCAGAGTTAGAGACAGGTGGCCGTGGCCTGGGCTTTGCTGGGTTCAGGTGGGCCGCCCTGTGGCTGAAGTGCCACCTTGTGGCTGAAGAGCATATTGGCTTCACCGGGGTCAGGAAATGGCTCCAGTCCCCTTTACCCAGGATCCAGATTAGGAAAACATACCCGACATTCCTTGCATCAGACACAGTTCCTTGGGATGAAATTATTTAACCGAGTGCACTGCAAGCTTCTTGGCAGACAAGTTCCTCCCCGGGACAGCACAGCCAGGAATTTGGTCGATTTATTAACCCCTTCCCCCCAAAAAAAGTGTCACCAGGGGAAGGGCTGCGTCTCCAGGGCAGGTTTTCCAGCAGGGCGCAGGCCAAGCTGCCATGCAATCAATAGACTGAGACTGGTGGAAATGGTCTGCCTTTGCGTTTCCCAATGTTGTATTTATGTAATCATTTTGGTCAAGTACTGCTACACGTTCTGTCCCTCGGCCTCCTCGTGCTGTTGCCTCCACTGACTGCAGATGACAGCCTGCTTTTTCATGCTTTCTTACCCATCATTTTCTTTCTGTCGGCCACTAGCTAAGGAACACATCCGGCGTAATCGGCAGAGTCGGACCTTTTTGGTGGAGAATGTCATAGGAGAAATCTGGTCCGAGCTGGAGGAAGGTAGCGTCCTTGAATGCCCTTTGCCCTTGCTGGATTTGTTTTGCGTGGCTGGCAAAAATGCATGTTCCTGTTTGTTCCTTTTGCACTTTTGGAAAAGGTTGGTTTTAAAGACCCCTCACCCCAGGATGGCTCTTCCGGAGCTATAATTTTGCATGTTATAAAGCCGTACAGACAGACTCTTTAGAAGACAAGTAGGAATGGGAATTCCCCAGTTCCGGCGTAAGTCTTGTGTTAAACAGCAGGTCATTTTTACGGCCCTATAAACTTGGCAGGAAGTCATCCGCCTGTGTGTGCCAGGTACGCAGCGGCGTGTGACATGAATGCTTTCATCTTAAAGATTCCCTCATCTGGGTTCCCTATCATCCATGCTAATGACACTCCTGGCCAGACGTTATTGCATTCTCTTCAGTCATGAATAACTTTGCTGTGCAGCTAATTAGCAAAATCACGGTGGTAATGAGAAGTGTGCACGGGTGTTGAGTCGGGTATACCAAGTCCTCACCCTCCAGCTTGTCCCAGGAAGGGGCTGACAGGCGGTCTTATGTAAAGGATGACTGTCTTTGTACCAGGTGACAAGTATGTGGTTGTGGACAGTGGCGGTGGCACGGTGGACCTGACCGTCCATCAGATACGGTTACCAGAGGGTCACCTTAAAGAACTGTATAAAGCAACAGGTGAGTCCCTGCATGGCTGATTTTCTCATTCCTGAGCCGCTTCTCTCGTGTCAGATTTCCCCTCGTACTTCCTTCCCTCGGTGCTCCCAGGGCAGGGGACTCAAGGCCCATCTACTGATAGCTACATGCCTGTGTGGAACCAGCTAGCAAAATGTAGCTAAATGTCCTTTAAAACACAAACCACCATAACTGGGGTTTTGGCATAAAACCAGTCTGTTTTAGATCCTGGCCAAGGGAATTTCTTTCTGAAAGTTCTGGAGGGATCAGATTGTCACCTGATCATATGTCGCCTTTGATTTAGCGCGATGGTTAAGCTTTCTAGGGAGGTCTCAGGACACCTGGTCTTGGATCAAAGTTGTCAAAGCAAGCAACAGGCTCTCTCTTTCAGTGGAGGGTGGGATGTTGAGTAATGAACAGATCACAGGGTCTGGGTGGGCCTACTGATTTTTCCAGACCCTGTCCTTGGATTTCTTGGGTGGGGAATACTATGATGCTCCTACATATTACACATATCCATTTTATTTAAAATGAAAGTGATGATATGGGGCCCCTGGCTGGCTCAGTCCATGCAGCATGCAACTCTCCATCTTGAGGTTGTGAGTTCAAGCCCCACGTTGGGTGTAGAGATTACTTTAAAACCTTAAAAAAAAAAAAAAAAAAAAGAATGTAATGGATTTTAAACAGCTAGTTGACAGGTGATTCTGTAGGAGAAAGTATCTCCACCTGGGAGGAGAAGAACTGAAGGATTTTAATGTGTTAGTAAAAATTTATAGCCACAGTCAGCTTGCTAACTGGGTCTAAGCTGAGCTACTCCATATTTCAGGGAAGAACAGCAGGTACGCTGTTCCTCAGAGTTTGGATTCAGTTTCTGGCAGTTTTTAACATGGTGGACTCCCATTTTGTTCTTGACCCAGGTGGACCCTACGGATCCTTAGGAGTAGATTATGAATTTGAAAAACTTCTGTGTAAAATATTTGGAGAGGATTTTATCGAACAATTCAAAATCAAGCGTCCTGCAGCCTGGGTTGACTTAATGATTGCATTTGAGTCTCGTAAAAGGGCAGCTGCTCCGGACCGAACTAACCCACTGAACATCACCCTGCCCTTCTCCTTCATTGACTACTACAAGAAGTTCCGTGGACACAGTGTGGAGCATGCCTTGAGGAAGAGCAAGTGAGTTGGACTCACCAGGGGCTTAGGCCATTCTAGAGGGTGGCTCATGTTGATGGGAGGGAAGAAAGGGGTGAGGACTCTGAGTTCCAATCCTATGTAAGTGCTTGGGCAAGTGACTCAACTTCTCTGTTTCTCAGTTTTTCATCTAGAAAACAAAGATGATGGTTCCACCTACCTCAAACGGTTGTCATGAGGATGAAGTGAATTCATATGTGAGGCACTTAGCACAATGCCTTGGACCTGGAAAGTACTATTTTTGTGTTAGCTTTTATTATGTGCTAATAATTATAAGCTTTATGAAAGCAGGGAATTTTGTGTGTTTTGGCCTCTGCTATATCCTCCGTATCTACAATAGAATCTGGTGTGGACAAAGCAGGTGCTCAGTAAATATTTGTTGAATGAATCCTGTGGGATCCTGGGTTTCCTGCTACTCTGAGTCTCTTGGCTGCAGGCAAGTGTTTGTAGTTCAGCTTGTTGCAAAATGAACATTTGGAAGCTATTTTAAAGCTGAAGTACAAAATTAATAGACAAAAATCATAGGTTTCTAAAAATCTTTTTTATAGTGGAAAATTTCAAACATTTACTGGGCAAATGAATCTCATTATTCAGCTTCAACAACTGTCAGTTCCTGGCCAATCTAAATCCTCATGTACCCTTCCCCAAGCATTTTAAAGCAAATCTGATCATCATCTAATCCATAAATATAACAGTGTATCTCTAAGGGAGATAATTTGAAAATCAAAACCATGACACTTATTCCTATCACACTTAAAACAATTCTTCAGTATCCTTCAAATATACCCAGGGAACATTCAAATTTTTCCTATCGTCTTATTTTTTTTCAGTTTGCATTACTATCTAAAAGATGGCTATTCATAGCAATGCTCTGGCATGCCTCTACGTCCCACTTAACATATAGGATCACCCTCCTGTTTTTTCTTTAGTTTATTAGATGATAAAGCTGATTGTCCCATAGAGACTTCTATAGGCTGGGGTTTTCGCTCATTGCATGCCCACATAACATGTTTGGTCCCCTGGTATTTTTTATAAATTGTCAGACTGAGCTAGAGATTTGGTCAGATGCAAGTTTGAGTTTTTGGCAAACCTACTTCGTGGCGGGGGCAGGGGATAGTATTTCCCTTTGCATCACATCAGGGAGCACATGCTATTTGCTGGTTGCTTCTTTTGGGATGCTAGCTAGCCATTGTTGCCTAGGCCCACCAAGCTAATGGGTGGCCTCTTCGTCTCTCACTCCTCCTGCATCTGTTAGCTAGCATGCTTCTGGAGAGAGAAACTCTTCTCCTAAGTGGTTTGGTTGCCCACTGAAGTACAGTTCATATAGAGAAGACAGGACAAATGCTTGGTTCTTTCCTTTCATTTAAACATTTTTTGTTAAAAAACAACAACAACAAAAAAAAAATTGTGGAATTCCTAGCATTCTCCTAAGTGACAAATGCTTTTTTTCCTTTTGTGGGGATACCATTCAGACTTCATGGATTTAGGTATATTTGGTGTATTTTAAACCATGGCAGTTGTATCCTTATTGATCATCACAATGTCCCGTCTTGGCCAGGAGGAGCTTCTTCAAATTGGCTCCTGAGTCCCATTGATACGATATTGTGGTCTGACTTCTGGTTTGAGAAGATGCTCCTGGCTCATCTTGTATGCTCCCCATCCCAGACCTGCAATCGGCCAGTTCTCTAAGAAGCCGGGCTCTGGGGATCCCTGGGTGGCGCAGCGGTTTAGCGCCTGCCTTTGGCCCAGGGCGCGATCCTGGAGACCTGGGATCGAATCCCACGTCGGGCTCCCGGTGCATGGAGCCTGCCTGCTTCTCCCTCTGCCTGTGTCTCTGCCTCTCTCTCTCTCTCTCTCTCTCTCTCTCTGATGTGACTATCATAAATAAATAAAAATTAAAAAAAAAAAAAAAAAAAAGCCGGGCTCTGTTTAGCAGGAAATAAAGGAGATAGGATATTGGGTCTTCTTGCCCTTGGAGCAGGGTCCTGGCTGGACTCTTATGAGACTCTAGGCTCATGGTCTCTCTGTCCACTGGCCTCCCATGGAGGTGCTTGCTCCCAGCTGAACCCCAAATCCTGCTCACACAGTCTGGGGCCTGTCAGCATTCCTTCTGGGGGGACTGGCTACAGCCAACCCATGGATCATCCCATACCATCCCACATTGTCCTTTGGCTGAGGCCACAGAAAGACTGCCTGGTCAGGGAGACCTGGAAGCATCTAGAAGGTGATGCTAGGAAGCAGCTGGCACATGCTTTGCTTCAAGGACAGATGCCATTTGTTTGGTCTTTGAACTTGAGAATGAGCGGGTACAGGCTGCAATAATAGTCCCTGGCATTTCCAAAGTGTTTTCACAAATGTGGTATTTAACTTCATCTTCACAACAACCCCAATGAGGGAGGTAAGACAAGTTGTATTATCTTTGATTTTCAGATAAGAGACTGGGACTCAGAGAAATTGCAGCCCAACTTTCCCAAAAGTTCCACAGGTTCTGAGGGGCAGAGACCATCCTGGAGCCGGGCACTCCTGACTCCCCATCTAGTGCTCTTTCTGTTCCATGCTGTTGCTTTGCATGTTCTGTACCTTTGACAGAGAAAGGGGCATCCTAGTTGGATTAGGCCGGCACTGTCATGGGACAGGTGCCCACAGGGCTTACGAAAAGGCAAAAAAAAAAAAAAAAAAAAGAAAAGGCACCTGAGCACACAGGCTTGTAGCCATAGGCCACAGCACAGTGGACACATCATATGAGCATTTAATGGACTCGTTAATGGACTCAAATCTGAGTATCACTCGACTAAAAAATGTGGACATTCAAACCAGAAAGATCCCTTTAATTCTTACCCTATATTTTGCACTAGACTTTGGCTTCTGCCATTCCAAGGGAAGGTTGGCCACAGCACAAAGCAAAGAGAAACAGAAGAGGCTGTGTCTTGGCTTTTGAGTGTCCAAGGGTCCAGGTTCTGGCAGTTGAGGATATTTCCAGGGACTTTCAAACCCTTCTGTTCCCTTCGATGTGACAGCTGTTCTGCTAGCACCCATGTCTGTACACATTAGCCTGGGTATCGTTCACACACTCACTACCTGTTTCTCTCCATGCCACACCCCCACAGTGTGGATTTTGTGAAGTGGTCCTCACAAGGGATGCTGAGGATGAGTCCGGATGCCATGAATGCCCTTTTTAAGCCAACCATTGACAGCATCATTGAGCATCTCCGTAAGTATCAGCCAGGGCTCAGCCACTCAGTAGGGCAGAGCCAAGAAAGGGGACTGACTTTTCTAGCATCACTAGCTGGTGCATGGGGACCCACAGTAAACTCACTGGGCATCTTTTGCAGTATCTAGGCCCCCCATCCACTTCCCAGCCCACACCTCCCACATCAGAACCCCTTTGAAAACTAAAGAACAGTTTTGAGAACAGCCTGCCTTTACTGATTTAACAGGACCACAGGCTTGGAGAAGGTTAGGACTATTCATTTATGCCTAACAAATTACTAGTGAAAACCATCACCATCTAGCTATAAAAATGAGTTCTACTGACCAAGAGCTTTGGTGTTCACTTCTTGCGCATATTAGTGTGCAAAACCTTCTCTTTCAAAGACCAGCTGTACAAAAATTCTGTCCAACCAGCATAGCCACATCTGCCCCCGCAGTGGGCCCAAGTGGTTTGGTCCGTGTTCCCCACGCTCTTGGGCCACCAGTCTCCCTTGGTGGTGTGGCTTTTGGTGACAGCATATTGTCCCTTACTCTTTGTTTTCAGGGGATCTGTTTCAGAAGCCCGAGGTGTCCACTGTCAAGTTCCTCTTCCTGGTGGGAGGCTTTGCGGAGGCGCCCCTCCTGCAGCAGGCAGTTCAGGCCGCCTTTGGTGACAAGTGCCGCATCATCATCCCCCAGGACGTGGGCCTCACTATCCTCAAGGGCGCGGTCCTCTTCGGCCTGGACCCCGCGGTCATCAAGGTGCGCCGATCACCGCTCACCTACGGGGTGGGCGTGCTGAACCGCTACGTGGAGGGCAAGCATCCTCCTGAGAAGCTTCTGGTGAAGGATGGGACTCGCTGGTGCACCGATGTGTTTGATAAGTTCATTTCTGCCGACCAGTCGGTGGCCCTGGGGGAGCTGGTGAAGCGTAGCTACACCCCGGCCAAGCCTTCCCAGCTGGTCATCGTCATCAACATATACAGCTCCGAGTGCGACGACGTGAGCTTCATCACCGACCCGGGGGTGAAGAAGTGTGGCACGCTCCGCCTGGATCTCACAGGGACCAGCGGCACGGCCGTGCCCGCCCGGAGGGAGATCCAGACCCTCATGCAGTTTGGGGACACAGAGATCAAGGCCACGGCCGTCGATATAGCCACCGCGAAGAGTGTCAAGGTTGGGATTGACTTCTTAAATTACTAACCGGCCCGCCCCGCCGCCTGCCCCCTTGGACTAAGCTCACCTGCATCTGCGGACCTCCCCCCTACCCCTTGACTGTCCTTTCCCCCTTGTCCTTGACCCTCAGCATTGCTCACCTGAATTTCAGCAGGGAAGATGGGAACAACTAGGGCTAGAAATAATTAGGGATTTTCGAGGGCACACTGGAGTCAGAAAAACTGTTGGAAATTGAGGTTGAGGTTTGGGGATGAGAAAGCTGAGGATCCTGGAAGAGCAGCTAGTTTTCACAGGTACAGAGTGGTGAAACACACCCACCCGCACAAGGGAATCAGTCTGTTTCTGCAGCAGTGATTCAGCCTCATTTGCACGGATCTCCCGTTAGGTAGAACGTAGGAGGCCCTATTGCTATCTTTCTAGATTTGAAATGAGATCTTTGAGCCAAGAGGAGATTCTTCATCTATTTGAGACTTTTCTTTTTTACATTTTGTGGATGGCAGTCGACCCAGAATGCTGTCCATCTGCAGTTAATTGCTTTTCATCATCATGTGATTAAAAGCGATGATTCACGAAACTGGGAGCATTTTCAGCTGGTGGGAGAGGACTGGCCCTGCTGGGCACTATTTTAGGGTCTCATCATTTCAATTCTGAATAGGTTCAGGGAGGAGTAACCATAGCCTGAGCTAATCTACTAGGATTTGAGTGAGTGGGAGAGCTGACACCTTAGCTTTTCGGCAGCGAAAGCTTGCTTCGAGGGAAATGGATAGTCAGGCACTGCTGATTTATACCAAATCATATGCTGTGTGGCATCTTTCCCCAGATGCTAGATCCTGATTTCTGAATTCATAAATAATTCAAGCCAAGTTTAGTGGGCTTCTGCGTGAGGAAATGGGCTTGCGGTTTGCCTTGTTCACATCAGCAAGCCCAGGAGTCTGGAACAGCCCCTCACCCTGACAAGGGTACGTAACTTAACTCCCTCCTCATCCTCATCTCTCAGAGAGTTTTGGCCAGCACTCCCACATTTCAAAAAGAATACATTGGTTACACATGGATAGAGAATCTGTACGATGAAATGTTTCATTAAAATCTTCCGTTTTTAAAGCGTATCTGAAAGGAATTCATAGATCTGTACTCAATGAGTTAAGCCAGGTCTTCTCAAAGCTGATCTGTGGATCCCTCTCATCAGCACTGCCTGGGTACCTCTTAAAAACAGGTTTCTGGATGCTGTCCCTCTTAAAAATTGAAGCTGAGTCTCGGGGAGGGTGACCAGCATTTGCATTTTCAGTAGACACCACAGAGAACTGTGGCTCCGAGGGAATCTGAGAACTAACTTTAGGTTTTGTTGGAAGCTGAGGCACAGACCAGCGACCAGCGCCTGCAGTCTTCCTGTTTGGGGCTCCCTTAGGGAGAGGATTTTTCTAGCGAAGAGCCAGAGTCCCACACCCTACCCTCAGCGAGTGGGGCTGGGGCTCCACCTGGCTTGGGGACATGGCCTGTGAAGGAGACAAGTTGGAAGAAAGACACCCCGGTAAGAATGAGGTGAGGAACCAACTGGTGTGTCTGCTGGAACTCATTTCGATTTTAAAGATTTTAAATCCCTGGAGGCATGCATAATGAATGAAGGGAAGATGAGCTAAGGAGCTAACTTCAGGGCAAGCTGGATTCACAAACCCATTCCCATAGCCAGATATGCAGATTCGAAAAAGCATTTCCAGTTTCATTTGCACATGTCTTTTCACACCGCCTGCTGCAGAATTCCCTGCTCGAATGTGAAACACGAACAAACCCCTGACCCAGAGAATGCTAGAACGCTAGTCACGTTAACTTTGCCGCAGGATTGCGTGTCCAGGCACAAAGGTGTGCTTGCTAGGGTTCTGGTTCTCTTGCCTGCTCTGCTTCAAAAGCTATAAATGTTCTTGGATCTCTCTTTGGTGTTGCCAGCCATATTCTGCAAATAAGACTTCTCAACTTAGTTATAAGTAATATAATTTTATGTACATACGATATTAGAATATTGTACAGAATCTTTATTTCTACAATGTGCTGCTTTACTTGTTAAACAACAACAACAACGAAGGGAAAACGCACTTTGAATTTTGTTGATGACATTGTTGCCTTTGATTTCCCATGGCTTCATTTTTTAATTGCGCTTACTTACCTATTTGTACTGATACTAAGCTTATGGACTATGTATGCGAGGCTGAGCAAGAGTCAGAGGTGCCCAGGCTCCCCATACTCTGGAAAAAAAATGGGACAACACCTGGATCGCCAGCTTCGTCAGACCTTGCTTCACTCACATCCTTCCCAAAGGCTCACAGTTTATATTGAAGGGAGTGTAATCATGTGTCGGTTCTCCTGTCCCGTCTTTGAGAGCTGAACATCCTGGCTATTCTGTAAGCCACGTGACTGTGCAGGAAAACTCTTTGCGGCCCTGCAGGGCTGTCAGCTGCTTCTTGTGGGGGCAGAGCGGTCCCTCTGAGGGCCAAGTGTGGTCTGTCTGCAGTGTTGACAACAGGGTTCCAGGAAGGAATCGAGGGGTACGCAGATTCCAGCTGTTCCACTCGATTAAGTGTGTGAGTAATTTAGTCGGTTTTTTGTTTTGTTTTGTTTTGTTTTGCTAATGTAAGGCTTTTCCCACCTTGCACTGAGGATGTCTCCTTGCCTGTGATTTCTCTTTAGCAAATTGGCTGACTTCTGCACTGTTGGCAAACCCATGATGGAGAGGGAGTGATAACTTTACTGGACTTTCTTCTGGCCCCAGAAATGCAGCCCCAATAGCTGATTCTTAAAGGGAATCCCCCAATCGATCCCTCCTCTCTCTCCTGCCCACAGAAATATTCTAGAATGAGAACACTGGATAAATATACTCAGACACATTTTCTAATCTTAGGAAGTTTCTAAAAAGCCTGTTGTCTTGACCATTACTCAACCGTCCCTGGGATATTATTATCTGATGTTCATTGTTTTGGAGGCAGAGTTGTCAGGGAGGACTGCCTTTAGAACTGCCCTGTCTGTACACAGCAGGCGTCAATAAATGCTGAATAACAGACAAGTTACAGAAAGACAAGATAGGCAAGAGAAGGAGACACATAGGCACTTGCACAACGTGATGACTAAGACTGAGTCCAGATTGCAGAGCCTGCCCGCCCCCTAGGATGTTATTTAGATCAAGTTTAGCTTTTAGAGTCTAGGTCTGGTTAATTGCCAGGGTGGCAAAGAATCGCATGCATCAATATAAGCAGGAGTCCAAATGCATTATTAGTCGAAGATCGAACTTCACATGTAGAGATGAAGTAGCTGTAAGCTGCATATTTACGCTGGGAAATGACTAAGTGGATGACTAGTATAAAAGTCGTTGTCCGTTACGTCACACCTCTCATCCGCTTGGAACATGGAACTTTCTTCTAAACTATCAGCCATTGGGGTCTTGTTCACTACAAGATAAATTCACACTCCACCGAACTTTGCAGCTGTTCACAACTTGACGAGATTGTACTCGCAAACTCTGTCTTCACAGATGTCTAATAAAGCGAAACTCTGGATCTTGTGTGGCCCAACCTTTTTTTTTTTTTTTTTTTTTTTTTTTTCTCGGTATGAATCTGTGAATGGAATCGCGGATGCATCATTGCTGACTTCCCCCTCAGCTCCATCTCGCTCAGAGGGAGACAGACTTTTAGGTTTTTTCCTAAATGTTGCAAGCAAGCTTTTTAAAAATGTTAACTTTCATTCCAACAAGACTGGCTCCTCTGTTTGCTGGGAACCAGGATTCCATCCGTGTTCATGAGTCCCTTTCCCCTCCAAGCTGCAGAAAGTGGCTTCTAGCCAGACAGAAGGCAGGTGAGCCGGGGTGGCCACTGACAACTCCACGGCACCCAAGTACATGCAGGTCGTTGAAAACAAAGCGGAAGGGCCCAGGACTGGTACCTTGCCCGAGTATCCTAGCAGGCAGGCCAGGCTGCCTGCTGCACCTAGAGCCTCGAGAGTGTTCCAGAGCTCGCTTTAGAAGCTTCCGGAATCTGTGGTGGAGTCCTGGGGCTCTGAGGGGGGTACAGATGGGTTCCTCCTAAGTGAGTAGTTTCACTAGCCTTCATCTGAGGCTGAACTCCCAGGAAGTCAGGTAGGTAAGGCTGGGAGATGCAGTGAAACACACCTACCGGGAAATAGTGCCCTTGGGTGATCAGCTGTTACAGGTTTTTGTAGATATAGGGCCCCACTGGGACTAGCAGCCTTGAAAGGCCCTCATTCCCTCTGCCTGGGTCACACAGTGGGCATCTTGGTTTGAATCCAGGGAGACGAAGGCTCGGGCCCCCTTTAGCTCCCAGAAAATGAGGATGATTAGAAAGGAGTAGGGCTCCACTTCCTGGCACCCTCCCCCTCTTCACTTTGGTGCACTGCCCCTCTCCAGCCCAGCCCAGGCTGCTTGCTGCCCCCCCCCTCCCCCGGGCCAGCCCCTCCCACAGCCCTGACTCCCGCAGGAAGGCCTGTGGCCAGTGGCCAACCCTCCTCCGGTCCAAATCCAGGCCGCCCCAGTGTGGACCCGCAGAAAAGGCAGCTTTGACCTAGATCCCCTCAGGTTGCTCTCCCCCCAGTTCCAAAACCCAGGGGGGCCCAGCTGGGGGGACCACGTGTGGAGAACAGCTGCAGAGGCCAAATATTTGTTGGGCAAATCACTGAACAGGCCCGGGGGCCCACGCTGAGCCGGGAGCAAGGGGAGGCGCCCCCAAGCGCCCTGGTCGCGGTGGGGGAGGGGCAGCGGGGCGTCCGGCCCCTCCTCGCCCCTCCCCCCGCCCCTCCCCCAGGACGGTGAGCGCACAAAGGCTGCGGAGGCTGGTGGGCTGGGAGGACTGGGAGGACTGGGAGGACTGGGAGGACTGGGAGGGCTGGGGGACTGGAGGCCGCGCAGGTGAGGACGCGCCCCCGGGAGGGGGGGCTGTGGCCGCGCTTTCCTGCCCCTCCGGGGTCCCACCCCCAGCACACCCCCTCTCCACCTGGATTCCACCTCCTCCGGGCAGCCGCCCAGGCTGCCACCCACCGCACCCGATACAGGCCTCTCCCTAGGGCCAGGCTTTTGGGTAACGTAAGCCTGCCGTCCGGATTTAGATGTCCTCCTGCTTGCCTCCTTGAATGGGACAGCCCTCAGACGAGTTACTTAGCCTGTCTGTGCCTTATTTTTCTCTTCCATCAGTGCAGGGCTCAAATGGGAGCTAAGCCTTGGGGCGGCTGTGAGGATTTACCAAGACAGGTAGTCCCGCATCAGCTGCGTCCTAGCAAGGGTCCTGTACGTGTGTGAGTGTGTTTAAGATTCCCGTCACCGCTGAGTAAACACCACTGTGGCCCTCCCCGCCACCCCTGAGACCACCTGTCCTGGCCGCTAAGGACTTACTTTCGAGAGTTGAACTGGCTTGGTAGTGTAGCATTTGGCAGCACCGACAGATGCCCAGATGCAGGCCCTGGCCCCTTTGCTGGGACCATTAGCCATCCTGGAAGTGGGGAGGCAGCATCCACATAAACCGATGTGGTGGTGATCTCACCTCCCTGCCCTGCTCGCCCATCTTGGACTCCATGCCAACCTTTGGGGACTTCTGAGCCCTTCCAGCCATAACTTATTCTAATTCTCTGTCGTGGGGCTGCCCTGTGTGTTGTGGGATGTTTAGCAGAATCCTTGGCCTCTGGCTCCCTAGATACCGGTAGCACCCCATCCCCCAGTCGTGACAACCAAAAATGTCTCTGGACACTGCCAGGTGTCCTGAGGGTAGTGGTAGGGGGTGGGGACACTGGTGCGACCTTTTCCTGGTGGGAAAAGAAAGGCTCTGGGGGTGCAGATGCTTCATCTCTTCCCTCTTCTGAGGTTCAGGGGCTTCACACAGGGGCTCCTGGGTCCCGCTCATTTTTACGTTCCTCACCTCCTCACAGTTGTTGACCACAGTGTGTATACAGTTCATGATTGCCGGCTGGATGCATGGAAGGTTGGGTGGAAAGTTGGGTGGATGGAGGAGTCGCAGGAGGGGAGACGCTCATGGGTGGTGATCTGCACACCTGTTATTCTAAGTTCATGTCAAAGGTGAGCAATCCTTGGTATCGGGCCATTGGTTTTATAACTGATGCCAACTATGTCTGCTGGTTCTGTGTTAAGATGGCGGTGCTGCCTCTCTGTCCCAACCCCCTGGCAGGCTCCTTCGAATCCCAAGGGCTCTAGCCTACGCATAGTGAGTTCTTGAGTCAGGGACGTTTGATAAGGTAATTTCATCCCCTCTTCCCTTCATTAACAGCAAGTGAAATCATGGAGTCTTCCAAGACCTTCATGAGACATCTGCCAATCACACCAGGCTACAGTGGTAAGTGGTGATGTGCCCTGCAGATGTGCATGACGGGAGATCCACGGTCCTGGTCACTGTCCCTGCCTTGGTCCACCGTCCGTGTCTTTCTGGCCTACTGGGCCAGTATGGCACTCTAGCTTTTTAAGACACTTGTTGAAAGCGCTCCCTTGCTGAAGATGGCTGATAACTGAGTTCTGATTAATGGAATGATGTAATAGGCCAGATCTCCCAGGACATGGCCTGGTGTGCAGGAAGCACTTCATGTCTTTTCAGCATATTTGGACCAAGATGGACACAGTGCTATGGGGATAGACACAATGAATAATAAGGCCTTGTCATTTTTCCCAAGTTGAGCTTTCTCAGGTCTTGCACTAGGGCTGTTTGTATGGTCCTATTCCTGTGTCCCCGAGAGGGAGAGTGATCAAGTGCCCTGGTTTGTCTGGAATGGCCCTGATTTTGGCACTGAAAGTCCTCAGCCCCAGGAAGCCCCTAAGTCCTTGGCAAACAGGGATAGCTGGTCACCCTACCTAAAGGTTCTCCTCCTTGGGCTTCTGGGCTACTGAGAACTTAGTCACATCTCTGTGACAAATCCAGTGGTCTTCATGGGCCCTCAGCTCTCACATAAGGTGTTCTTAGGAGAGGAGATGCATGGGGAATACTCCAAGGTTACCCAGCCTCACCCCTCCCTGGTCCTTCTGGCTGGTTAAGAGAACAGGTTCTGAGTTCTAACAAACTGAGGTTCTAACACCCTGCTTGGCCACAGTGTAGGGTACTTTCTGTGGTAAGTGAAAATGTCTATTAAAAGGGGGTATTAGTCTCTTAGGGCTGCAGTTTAAAACAACAGACATTTAAAACAACAGCCTCAGTTCTGGAGGCGAAATCCAGCTGTTGGTAGCACCCTGCCCTCTCCGGAGGCTCTAGCGGAGGGTCCTTTCTCGCCTCTTCCAGTTTCTCGTGGCAGCATGGATGCAATCTCTGCCGCTGTCTTCACACGACTGTTTGCGTGGCCTTCTGCCCTGCATCTCTGTGTCTCTTTCTCAGGTCCCCCTCTCCCTTCTCTTATAACGGAGTGCTTTCAACAAGTGTCCTAAAAAGCTAACGTACCTATACTGGCCCAGCCAGCTGGCCAGACATAGACAGTGGACCAAGTGGACCAAGGCAGAGATGGTTAGATTTGGGGTTCATCCTTAGTCAAGGATAATCTCATTTCCAAATCCTTAAAGACGTCTGCAAAGACCCTATTTTCAGGCAAGGTCACTCACATTCACGGGTCCCAAGGGTTAGGACTTGGACTTGTCTATTTGGGAGACACAGTTTCAAACCTCTCTGCAGGATAATGATAGATTTCTCCTAAAATTAGTCCTGGTCCTTAGTAAGACTCAGTGAAGGTAGCTTATATTCCTATGTGTGTGTATATATATATACAGTTACATAAAACCCAACCAGGCCAAGGTCCTGGTGGCAGGCCCCTCTGTTTCTACCATCTTCGCCCGCCGCAACACGAGGGTATCTTTTAATTGCCCCAGGGTTGAGGAGACTGGTTGGTGGGTGGAGGGCTCCAAGAACAGTCTAGTAATTAGATTCTTCCAGAAGTGGCTTCTTGCAGGGCGTGGGAGGCAGGGTTGCTGCTTTTAACTCTGCAGTCAGATTTTCTTTAGGGAGAAAGGCAAAATGTTGGGCTTCCATAATGAGCAGGAGGTATTTATTTATTTAGCCATTGAAAACCAAGTTCTTAACCAGTTTTTCCTCATTTGTTCTTTCAAAAAATAGTTTTATTGTGACAATAGTATAGTCCCTGGGATTCAGCATCTAGTTTAAATAAATACTTGTGTTTTACCCATACTAATTGTAATGATTATATGTTATTTTGTGGGAAATGGTAAAAAATTGTTCTAGGGGGTGGGCCTCACAGATAATGAATTTACCTTTTTTTGTGTAATAGGTCTCAGCTTTTAATAAGCCCGCAATTTCCCGATGGTCCGACAAAAAAGATCCCAAATTGCATTTGGGAAGTGTCAAGGAAAATAAGCTTTCTCTCTAAAAAGATGAATAATTTCAATTACTCCTCAGACTATCATTTTGGCCCATTAAATGCTTTCCCCATTTGCTGTTCAGACTGACATCAGGGGCTTTGCTATCAAAGAATATTACTGTCATCGTCTTTGTTGAAATGGGCCTTCCCTCCCCAGCTCCAAGGTCACTTTTCATGGCCTTGGGAGGGCCCAGCACCGCCGTGCAAACAACAGCCCTGCTTGTATTAATGGCCTTTGGAAAAATGCAGTGTTGTGGGCCAAGGAAGAAATGCCAAGTAGTGGGCTGAGGTTCTGGGGAGCTTCTGCAGGTTCTGACCGCCTGTAATTCGTCGGCTCTTGCAGGCTTTGTGCCCTACCTTAGCTGCCAGCAAGCCACCAGCAAGGACAGTATGTCCCACTGTCTGAAAATCTTCCAGGAGAACACACGGCGATATAAAAACCAGCTGGAGGAATTTCGCTGCTCGGTGGCCACTGCCCAGAAGCTGCAGCCCGTCTGCTCGGAGGAGACCGTCCTGCGGGCGCTGCACCAGTACCTCCGGCAGTACCACCCCCTGAGTCTGGGTACTGGCCCCCAGGAAACCAGTCCCCTCCTCCCAGGGTCCAAGTGCAGGCAGGGTGGACCTGCTGAGCCACCTCAGGGAGCACAGACTCCAGCCCCCCTCCAGGGTCCAGATCCCTGGGCGGTGTGCAGCAGGTCCCAGAGGCTTGGGTTCATGCAATGAGAAAGAAACATTTCCAGGGGGAGAGGACACAGCCCTGGTCAGGCAAGAGGGTGCTGCAAACTGAGACCCCATCTCCCACTCCCAGCCCCTCAAGTCACCAGGAACGTCCATACCTCACCTGCTGCCATGGCCTGTGCACTTTGTGGTTGCTTTCTCTGTGCCAGGCACCATTATTTCCATTTTAGAGATGGGGGTCCTGAGTCTGCAGAGGTAGTGGCCCTTGTCTGAGGTCAGACCTCGGCTGGAACCTCAGGCATTGAATGACAACCACTAACAGCCACAACACCAATGACAAAAACAACTGATGATGTGATTCTATAATGCTAATTACAGGATGATTTGCCCTGGACCATTTTGTTTTTGTTTGTTTTTTTAAGATTTTATTTATTTATTCAGGAGAGACACTGAGAGAGGCAGAGATATAGGCAGAGGGAGAGGCAGGCTCCCTGTGGGGAGCCCGATGAGGGACTCAGTCTAGGACCCCAGGGTCACGACCTGAGGGAAGGGTGGATGCTCAACCCCAGAGCCACCCAGTGTCCCTGTTTTTTGTTTGTTGTTTTTGTTTTTTTTTTAAGGTCTAAAGGTATAGGAAGAGAATTGTCTCTATTATTATTCCTGTAATTGTTTGGGGTGGCTAACTCACACGTTTGTTGGGCTTTAAAGTTTTCTGAGCCATAACACAGAACATCTGCCTAAGAGTTTGAGATTTAGCCCAACTCTGACTATTTGCTGTGTGACCTAGGGCACATGGCTTCCCCTCTCTGGGTTGTCGTTCCTTCATCCAGGGCAGGGAAGGATGAACTAGATGCTCCCTACCTGCGCCTTCCAGCTCTGAGGTTCTGGGACTCGGTGGCCTCATTCTATTCTGACAGCAGCTGGAGGAGGCGGGCGGGAAGGAGTCTTTCATCTCCCAAATGTGACAATGCCCCGGGTCAGCCAGCCAGAGTCATTCATGACCTGAAAGCAGATTCCTGGTGCTGTGTGTGATGTGTTTTCTTCCCACCTAGAAGCTTCTCCTGCTTCCTTTATGTAAACTGTGAAAGAGCAATGTGTGAAGCTTTTTTTTATTAGTCTGAAAGAGGAGCAGGGTCTGTTAAAGAGAAAGAGCTTGAGACTCAGACAGATGCAGGTTTGAAGCCTGGCCCTACCACTTCCTTGCCGTGTGACCTTGGCCAAGACTCTCTTAACCTCTTTAAATTTTCCCATCTTGCTCTGTAAGGTGTAGGTAATAATGGTGTCAACTTCTCACAGTTTGTGAGCGCATGAAATCAGAGGGTATTTGTAAAGTCCCTGCCAACGTGCCCAGAGCACAGAACCAATCAACCCATGGTTGCTGCTCTCAGGGCATCTAGAGGCCTGGGGTTTGCCTGGGGTAACTTGGGGTGCCGGCTAACTGGGGAGCATCACCCCCTGTGTGACTTCCCAAAGGCCTCAGGAAGCACTGTATCTTTTGACAGAACACAAATACATAAAGAAACCTCTCCAGGAGCCCCCGATCCCTGGCTGGGCTGGCTACCTCCCGAGAGCCAAGGTCACCGAATTAGGCTGCGCCACACGGTATTCTGTCATGGCCAGAAACTGCTACCAGGACTTCCTGGACCTCATGGAGCAGTCCAGGGGTGCACACCTGAAGTCATACGAGTAAGTCCAGCTTAGGGCGCAGCCATGGGAGACCAGAACCAGGACGAGAGCTGATACTGGGCCCCAGGGGGTTTGCAGACGCCCCATCCCAGCTCTACGGCTGCCTTTATGGTTGATTTGTTGCACAGAAGAGGCCTTGTTTGTAGTTGCAGGCCTGTCACCGTAAGCAGCCATCCGCCCTCCCCATCCTCCCTCCCCATCCCATCCTGCATTCTCCAGAAGACTTGCCTATAGTCTGTGCTGGTTTGCAGGGAGAGGCCGGGAGTAAAAAACCAACAGGGCCTCAGTCCTAAGGCCTGAAGGCGCTGAGGATGGCGTATAGCACCACGGACGGCAACTCTTTGGCCTGTTTTCCCTTCTGTGAAAGGAAGATGTGATAATGCTTTAAGTTTAGGATAAATTGTCAGGATTAGAAAGAAACCTGCTGTGCACACACAGGACCTACATAGATTATATTTTTCTTTCTTTTTTTTCTTCTTTCTTTCTATTAAAAAAAGGAGTAAGTCTATGACTTTTGTTTTTTAGAATATATGCAGATGGGTCCACACAACTTCCTTCTGCCCCTTCTCCAAAAGTTTTGCAACGTGAAGGGCTGCTGCCCAAATATCTGGATTTTTCTAACCCAGGTAAGGGAATACTCTTTCTTTCCTTCCTACTAGTTTTAAAAACGGGATGTTATGTTTGTAGTAGCCTCTCTGTTTAGCTGAGCCATCTGCCTATAGCTGGTTAGGGTGGTTTCTCTTCCAGGTGGTAGCTGTTTGGCCCATAGAAGACCCCTGACAGAGGACCCCAGACTTCTGGTGACACGTGGCTGTAGGCAGAGGTCAAATACGTCATGCAACGGGAAGATTTATTTAGAGCCACTGTCCTCAGCAAAGTATGCAAAAAGCTGACGCAGACAGCCTCCCAAGAAGAGGTGACCTCAAAGGGGGACTCAGAAGCTCACTGTTCTTTCACGAGAACCAGCCCCTCACCCACACCCAACAGGCGCTAGGGAAATTTCAAAACCTAAGAATCCTTTCAACTGCCACCTGCACCCTGTCTATTTGGCAATAGCGTGTCATTGATGATAAAGACCTTTTATTGTTGTGTGGGAATAAAGAGGATACTGCTTGCATGCTGAAGGTTTCTATGGGGGGATGTGGTTTCTACACATTATGTTGACCTTGAGAAGAGCCAAGGTGAGGCCCATCTCCTGCTTACTTTGAGGTAGTGTTGTGCACCTGGATCAGGCTTCTACTGAAGCCCTAGCCAGCCCTCTAACCAGCGGTCCCTGATGTGGTGATTCCCAACACTGGCACGGAGCCATGCCCATCGAGCCCTGGTGTTTCAGAATCCCACTTCTCAGGAGATCCCAATGGGCAGACACGAGATGTATTTGTTTCACAGGGCCACTGTAACAGTACCTCGAACTGGATGCCATAAGACAATAGAAGTTTATTCCCTCACAGTTCTGGGAGCTAGAAATCCAAATTCAGGGTGTTAATAGGACCATGCTTCCTCTGAAACCTTAGGGCGAGAATCCTTCCTTGCCTCTTTCCAGCTCCTTGGCCTTCCTTGGTGCCTAACTACAATCTCTGTCTTTATGGTCACAAGGCGTCCCTCTGTGTCTGTGTCTTCACATGGCTGTCTTCTTTTAAGGATGGCAGTCACACCGGATTAGGGCCCACTGTCTTCTAGGATGAGCTTGTCTAAACATGGCTAATGACACCTACAATGAGCCTCTTTCCAAAGAGGTCATAGTCTGAGGTACCGGGGGGTTCGGACTTCAACATAACACTTTATGGAGACACAATTCAATCCATAGCACTAGCTAACCTCCTGTTGCCACTAATAGGCACTCTCTCTCACCTCGCTCTGTATCTACTGGCACTCAGAGAACATTAAATGCAGCTCCCAGAGCAGCGAGACCATTGGAGGCATCAAAAGGCTCAGAAATGGGCAGAGCCAAAATATATAGCACTCTACTCCTGAGAGTCTTGCCCAGCATGGGAATGTTCATCAGGGTTCTCTGGGCAGAAAGATCAGGTGTCAGATCTTTAACTCTGCTGAACATAAAGAACTTTGATAAGAAAAAAGTTACATATTCATTTTTATGAACCTCCAAGTGTGATTTAGTATTCCCTTTATTTATGTGACAAACCATAGCCATACCTGTCACCTTGGCCTAATAGAAGCCACAGATCTGTTCATATCATCTGACATTTGTTGCACACAGCTTAAAATAATATTAGTGTTGATCACTACTTCATAATTATGTTATTAAAGCTACTATACCTGCACTCTGACATATTGCTGTTCAATCTATGTATGAAGAAACACATGGTTAGTTCACAAATTTGTCCTGTTTAATACTTTGATCATATTTCAATATAATTAGTTTCCCTTGTAATGTCATGTATTTTGCTTCCTGCATTTAAATACATTTATTGTGAGAAGAGGCCTGCATATTTCAGCAGCCAGCCAGCCAGAGGGGCCTGACACAGATACGTTTCCTCATTCAGGGAGACAACCAAGGATGTAGGTACAGGGTGACTGTCATACAAAAGAAAGCAGCAACCCAAACCTCACAGGACTTGGGAATACAGTCTAACCCATCACTAAAAAATAATAGAATACTGTTATGGACAATTATTTATAATATAGGACATGAAAAACAGGCATAAAACTGTACGATGACAGCAAACCCATGTGTATATGCACACACACAATATGATCTTGTTTTTCATTTGTAAAACAGTTGGGGGAAGGGAGAGGATGCTAGCCCATAGTGCTACCGATGGTTATTTGGATGATGGTATATCATGAGTTATTTTTATTATTTGTGTGCTTTCCAATTTTCCGCAGCCAACAGCTATTGCTTCATAATAATGCAAAAATGTTACTTTAAAAAATCTTTAGATATTTTAATCTTCTTGAGATTGTATGTTTAGAGGAAAAAAGCCACGTCTCAAGAAAAGGTAGCTGGCATGTTGTTCAAAGGGTTGGGACAAACCTCAGTGAATATAGTTAAGACTTTTTCCAACTTTCTTAGAACCCTGGGAGCTTGCGTTCCTACGGGTATAATGCTAAGCGAAATAAGTCAATCAAAGAATGACAGTTATCATATGGTTTCACTCATATGTGGAATATAAGAAATAGTACAAGGGACCACAAGGGAAGGGGGCAGAACTGAATGGGGAAAAATAGTGAGGAAGACAAACCTTGAGAGACTCTTGATTCTGGGAAACAAAGAGAGGGTGGCTGGAGGGGAGGTGTGTGGGGGAATGGGGTAACTGGGTGACAGGCATTAAGGAGGGCAGGTGATGTGATGAGCACTGGGGGTTATATGTTGGCAAATTGAAATAGAATAGAATAGAATAAAATAAAATAAAATACCCTGGGAGAATGACCCTCTGTACCCCCTCCCCCTCCCACCCCACCTCTGTCTGGAAAGGACAGGAGGAGATAGATGAGTCACCTGCCTGGGCTGGTAGTCCAGCCTGCCTCAGCTCTGCTGGCCCCCTCAGAAATGAGAGAGGCAGAAGCCTTGTCGGCCTGGCCACCTCTCCCAAACCCATAGAATTTGTAGATGACTGCTCTGGACTCAAGGTTATTGAGCTCTTCGCCCATGAAATTAAGGGGTGCCAGGATTGAAACGATTCCCTGAAAGGAGCTCTCATCTTGATCTCATCCATGGGATCATATTGCGCATCGGTGTTTGTCACCCACTAATCCAGTTGGCACTGCCTTTGAAAATTGGCTTGAACCGTAAAACGAATGCAAAAAACAGCAACCCAGTGACAGAGGTAACAAACCTGAATGAAGGCCATTAAAAACGGTTTTCATAGTATCTCATTCTTCTACAACTTCATGATTCAGATCACCAATTTCAATGTGCAAATCTGTAGCCCCTTTGGTGGAAGCTGCAATTCCTTTCCTTAATCTTGACTCTCGCCGTTTCCCCCTAGCCTATAATTTCTGGAGCGTCGTCTGTCCGGGGAGGTGGAGAGGTGATTTTACTGCAGAGCACATTATCATTATTAGCACAAGCTGCATCCATAATGAGCTCACTCTTGCCACTAAAAACAATTCCATTACCTGATAAGACAAATGTCCCTGGGTCTGGAGACACTGAAGAAACTAAGGATGAGGGCTTGCATGTTCGCTTAATGACAAAGGGGCCTTTTGTCGGGGTAACTTGACTTCCTGGAATTAAAGTGCTCTATTGCGGTCACTTCTTTATCTTTCTGTGCGAGAATCCTCTGGAGGCCTGGCTGTCGGGAAGGAAGGGATGCTGGGTCTCTTGTCCTTACTCCCCACCCCGCAGGGTGGTGACAGACTGACTCTGAACAGGATCTCAATCAAGGCTGTAACTTTGCTCCAGCTCAGCTGTGCAGCCCGTGGCTAGGAGCCAGACTCCCTGAGTTCAGACCTCAACGCTGTGTTTTTCTGGCTGTGTGACTCCGGATGCTTTCCTTAACCTCTCTGAGCCTCAAATTCCTACTTTGTACAATGAAGGCAACAAATAGCCCACTCAGTAGTCCGGTTGGTTATGAAAATAGAGAGCCCACACGTGCTCAATAAATACTGTTGTATGTCAATCACCACTGGGGCAATGAGACCCGGGAACGTTGCTGACATGGGTTGGGGTTGGGGGCATTATGTCTCTGAGCCCACACAGTGGATTATTAACAGAAAGTGGTTCAGAACCCTGGGCTCCTGGCCACTAATGAAGTGCTCTTCACTGCTGTACGTTTCTTCCAGGGATTGTACCCCAGGAGGGAGACAGAACTAGCACGACTGGCCAATAATAAAACCAGCAGCAGCTGCTAATGTGCCTGCTTATGTCAGGCTCTGGCCTAAGTTCTTTACCTGGAACAGTTTATTTAAATAGCATTCTTTATTATAAACATTGTCCCCTTATGGAATGAGGCACTTTGCTCAGGGTCACCCAGACAGTAAATGGCAGAGTCAGAACTTGAACCCAGGCCATCTGAGGCCAGAGTCTGTACACTGGCCATATCCGGTGCTCCCCTGAGGCCCTTGTCACCATAATACGAACTACTGTTACATGAGCTGTGGTTTCAACAGTGAATCGATTCAGAAAGAAAAGAGATGAGAGGATAAATGAGAAACATGAAAGTCTACTAAACACGAAGGAGCCAGCATAATGGGGGTTCAGCATGTGGAGAGTTGGGTTTGGGGGCCTCACACCCATTTGCACCATGTGACTGCTATATGAAACTCAGCCACTCAAAGCCCCAGTTTTCTTTTATAAAATGATAGTGCCTTCTTCATGAGGTTATTTGAAAGGATTAAATGGAATCATGTACACAAAGGGCATGGCCTGGCATTTTGCTGGTTTAAGACTCAGAGACTTCCCTTGATGGAGCTAAAGGCTGTAGAAAGGATCCACCAGGGGGATCCCTGGGTGGCTCAGTGGTTTAGCACCTGCCTTCGGCCCAGGGCGTGATCCTGGAATCCTGGGATTGAGTCCCACGTCGGGCTTCCTGCATGGAGCCTGCTTCTGTCTCTGTCTCTGTCTCTGCCTCTCTCTCTCTCTCTCTCTCTGTGTGTGTCTTTCATGAATAAATAAATAAAATCTTAAAAAAAAAAAAAAGAATCTGTTAAAAAAAAAAAAAAAAAGGATCCATCATGAAGTTAAGAGGTTTGCTTAAGGCCAGAGACTGGAGGCCCTCATGTCCCTGCCCCGTTCTAGCCCTGGCTCATCAGCCTCTCTCTCATCCCCAAGAGCTTCAAGAGCTGGGGTCTTGGCTCCTTTCCCAAAGGGCCTCTGAGTTCCTCAAGCAAATTATCCCCATGCCCACCCCTACACCCAACTTCTTCCCTAACAAATACCCAAAGATTGCCCTGAGGCCCCGTCCAGGTGCACTACAGTGTGAGCTGCCATCAGGTGGGAAAACCCAGCAGGCAGAGTTCCCATGTGCCCTCTCCTTGAAAGCCTCTTTTTCTCAGATGACGGAGGTGGGCTTGGTGGGGAGAGTGGGGTACAGCAGCTCCATCAGTCCTCCAAAAATAGGCTCCCCCAAGGGAAGCTGATATGTCTCCAACAAAAGCCCATGTTCATATTTGGATTGGAACCAGATTTGCTTGGATGCTCCAAAGGCTGAGTGGGAGCATGTATGTTCTCCACCTTTCTGACCAGCCTGGGGTACTTTCAGGAAGGGGCACCAGGCATTCCATGACCTGAAGGGGCCAAATACCCAGCCCCAGGGTCCTTTAGGCCTTGTTGTCCTGAAAGTCACACCAATGGCAACTCTCCCCAGGCCTCTCCCTCTGGCTGAGGCACCCCCTGCCTTTCACAGTCCGGGTGACTGGAGGCTGCCAACAGACCTCTGGCTTAATGCCATTTGACCCAAAGCCACTTATGTTTCCTTAAATCCAACATAATTTTGGTGATTGCTTATTTTTCAACCCATTTGGCTAAGGACATTTTTGACTTATTTTATAATTTGTGTACACGTTGATCACATCTGTGTCTTTGTGATGGTTGGGGCTGTTTTATTTCCTTTGGTTATCCTTTTTTCCTCATTTTATCTAACTGATTTTATCTAACATTTTGAGGACCTTTTAGCCAATGTGTCTATAAAGCTTTCCGTGAAATTTATTGTCACAGATGCAGCATTTTATTTGAGTGCTACCTCTGTCTCCTGCCCTGAAGGTGACAAGCCTTTTAATAAGACATAAATTACTAGGGCCCTCCCTCTTAAACCAAGGTTTGAAGACTTTCTAAAAGGCCAGATAGTTAATTTTTTAGGCTTCGCAGGCCATCTGGTCTCTGTCACAAATATTCAGTTCTGCCATTTTAGCAGGAAAAGCAGCTCTAGATAATATGTAAATGAACGAGTGTGGCTATGTTCCCATAAAACTTTATTTATAGGTACTGAAATTTTAAGTTCATATAATTTTCATGTATCATGAAATAAATAGTATTCTCCTTTTGATTTTTGTTTTAAAAAAAAAAACCTTAAAAATGTGAAAACTCTTCTTCCCTGAGGGTCGTACACAGATAGCCCATGGGCCCTCATTTGCCGACCTCTGCCCTACACAACAAGTTAACCCAAGGGGATGTTGCTAGGTAGGATCTAATCATAAGTGATGCATCTTTTAAGTAATTTGGGTCAAGCAGTTACCCTCTTAAGAGAAACCCCTTGGAGGCTCTGGGAAATAGAACCACGGTGCAAGTGGAACACAGAACATGGTCCAAACTCACCGTGGAAAGAGAGCAGGGTAAGGTGATATGGAGCTCAGATTAGCTGGAGGAAGCGTGCAATGGGTAGAGAGAAAAGGTAGAGACAAAGGCCTAGCAGAGGCTTTTCATACCCTGCATTACAGTTAAAATCTAATTTAGATGAAAATAGCACAGAAATTAAACGTGCATGTGAGGCTTTGGTGGCTAAGTTGTGTACTCAGTAATGATAGCTTCACCAAATCTACTCCCGTGGCTGGAAAACAAAGATGCTTTTTGAAATTTGATTTTGTTGTTTTACAAATTGTTTGAGCTTTGTGAATAGTGCAAACCCCATTTCTGATCTGCCTGAAACAAAAATAGAACATTAAAGTGTTTAAGATTCAATCAAAGCCTTGCTGTGAGCGGCACAATATTAAAATAACAGAAAAATCAATTCAATTTTTATTTTGAACATGATTTGTCACAAATAGCATTCTAATAGATAACACTGATTATATGGTAGCAAATGTAATTTATATATACCGAGCTCTACGCCTTTGTCAGAGTCATCATTAAGAAATTTGACACATATGCAGGAGAACAATAAATGTCAACTGAAATATATACCAGTTAGATATAAATGGGATGCTGAAATGCGTGATGCTGGCACACGCTATACTTATAAGTAATAATATGCAGCCTAAAGTAGCTCGCGTTTTCAAACAAGAGCTCTTTTTATGTTGTCATTTAAAATATCTCATATTTCTGAAGGTCAGGAATAAATGGCACTATTAGCATTAAAAGCTAGTAAAAGAAAAAGTAATTTGTTGTTCATTTAACATAACATGTTATGAAATAGCTTTGTAAAGTATTCATTATTTTTCCCCCATGGAGGCTGAGAAGACAAGACGAAGACGCCTGGTTCTTAATGGAGGGCTTTGTATCGCACCTTTGGTACCATTAAATCTTGATTCAGTGAGATCTTTGTAGGAATTACGTGGTTTGTGCCAGGGCAGATAAATGCTGAGAAATAAAGCTGTCTTTACATCTGTGGTCTCTGCTGGCTCTGGCAGGGTATTGCCCAGGTCCTGGGTTTTGTCCTCATCCGTATTGCCAGTTGGTACAGGCACGACAGCATGACACTGGGTACAAGTGACAAGACTATCAGAGGCTGAAGATGGAGAGTTTTGATGTGACAAGTGCAGGTTCCCAGGATAAGGAGGAGGGAGGCTCCTGCTGTGTGTCTCCACAACAGTAGCTGATAAATCAGAATTTGAATATAAAAAGAGGCATGGGACCATCTTAGGGTCACCTCTCACCGGCAACCCCTCCTACCAGCCACAAGTTCTGAATTCCAAAATATTGTAAAGCCTTAACTCTCTCCTTTTTCTTTCACAACTGGATACAAAATTAAAACTACAAAGAATAGCATTGACAAACACCACTGTGACCACCTTGTGGAATGAGCAAAGATGAACTTTTTTTGTCATATTTGCTTTGTGTCCTATTGTAACAAAAATAAGTGACATTGCTGAGAAGGAAGGATTCTGAATGTCCAGGTTTTGATATTTTGTAGCACATATGCAGGGGGTAGCAGTATTTTAAGAATAATAAGGTAGATAAATGGTAGATAAATGGTAATTTCTGTTTCTAAATGCTATCTTCCCATTTGCTTTTCCCCCAACAGGACATTTGGGGGATCTACCCATGTTGGTATATTGAGCTACCCATATATGGACACTTCATTTCTTTTTTATTGCTAAAAGCAGTCTGATGGTTTCAAATGTCATGTTAATTTCATTTATATTCTGCTCATTACTGGTGAAAGTAACTCAAATATTTATTTTTATTTTTTAAGGATTTTATTTTATTTACTTATTCTGGGGAGAGAGAGAGAGAGAGCAGGGGGAGAGGGACAAGCAGACTTAGTACAGGACCCGATACGGGGCTTGATCTCAGGACCCTGAGATCATTACCTGAGCAGAAATGAAGACTCCAACACTCAATGGAGTGAGCCACCCAGGCACCCCAGTAACTCAAACATTATTCAGATCCCCCTTTGTGCATTTCCAGGCTCGTGTCCCTTTGTCCATTTTTCTATTGGGCTGTCCTTTTCATTATGTATGCTGGGTTCTAATTCAAATACCTTTTGAATTCTATCCCCTTCAATACCTTTTCTGAAGCTGCACCTGTCTTTATTCTTGGTCATGGTGACTCTGACTCTTAAAGAATAACTCAGGCCCACCTGCTCTTCCTGCTTCCTTTATTGGCTGTCGATCACGCATTAGGCACTGCACTGAGGGATTTGCATGCTTCCTCTTATTTAATCATTACAGCCACCCTGTACTGGAGGGCTACTGTTATTCCTGGGGAAGCGCTGAGGTTGGAGATGTGCAGTAACCCACCCAGGTAGTTCAGATAGAAAGACAAGACACGGGGACTCAAAGCCAGCTCTGCCATCCTGTGCAGCGCAATGTTACGGGGTGAGAGGTGGTAAGAGTAAAAGATTAGCAAGTGTTCTTACAAACTCCTAAAAGGAAACATACAGAGTACTCAATCCTGGCTATACATCTGCAGGAGAACTTTAAAATTATTGGTACTGGGCTCCACCCCAGAAATTCTGACTACCCTAGAGTGTGGCCTGGACATGGGGTTTTCTTTTAAAGCTACCAGGTCAGGAGGCCTGGGTGGTTCAGCGGTTGGGCACCTACCTTTGGCCTGGGGTGTGATACTGGAGTCCCGGGATCAGGTCCCACATCGGGCTCCCTGCATGGAGCCTGCTTCTCCCTCTGCCTGTGTCTCTGCCTCTCTCTCTCTGTGTCTCTCATGAATAAATAAAATCTTAAAAAAATAATAAATAAAGCTACCAGGTCAGTTCTGATATGCAGCCAGGGCTGAGAACCTCTGCTCTATAATTTGCAGCTTTATTGAGACCTAGGGAGCCTTGTAGATCCCCCATATGGACTGTTTCACTATACTAGGGCAAGATTGCTGGATAGGGTCTCAAGAAAAGAATGTAGAAAATACCAAGAGAAAAGGCTAATAAAGAAAAACCACTAGGTGTTGAGCTCAGGCACTGCTGTTCTGCTGCAAGTTTGAGGCATCCCCGTAAAGGGGAGGAGGAGTTCCTTCCACCCTCATTCTCGGAATTTTGGAATGAATCACCTGCAGTGCTCTGTTACAAAGTCATTCCCAGAACTGCTATCTGAAGCCGTTTCTGGATTCTAAGAATTGAACAGTAAATACCCCAAGTCCTGTCCAGCTGGTGTACCCCGTAGCACCACACTTCAGGTCCCAAAAGTAACATGTGCTACCTGTCACCAGCCTTCCTCTTGCAAGGCCCCAGGAATAAGTGGGCAGGCTGGCCAGGGGGTGTGGGAGGCCACATGTGGGCAGAAGGCCAGGCCAGAAGGGCTGTGCTCCACACGGGCCCCCACTGCTCTGCCTGGAGAGGCACCAAGACTCCCAAGATCTGGGCACCTACTCCATTTGCTCAGTGGCCTTAAAAGGCCATACCGACCAGGCATGGGAGGGAAAGCTGGAGACCTGGGCCTGGCTGCACCTCCTGGCCTTAACCTAGTGTGAGTTCAGGTGGTTCAATCCCTCTGGGCAGCCCCTTGGATGATGGTACCTGCAGAACCTTCCATGTAGGAGCCAAGTCCAGGCCCTGTGAGGAGACACCCAGGCCCTTCACTTGACTTACCATTTCCTCCCAGTGAGAAGGATAACCTGGGAAAAAATATTTGCATCTGACATAATATTTCAATTAAAAAAAAGATTTTATTCTCAAGAGACACAGAGAGAGAGAGAGAGAGAATGAGGCAGAGACACAGGCAGAGGGAGAAGCAGGCTCCTCGAGGAGCCCGATGCAGAACTCGATCCCAGGACCCAGGATCATACCCTGAGCTGAAGGCAGATGCTTCAGCTCTGCCTGAGCCACCCAGGCGCCCCAGAATATTCCAATTTTCTTAATTTTAAGGTGCTCTTTAAAGTAAAGAATTATATGAAAAAAAAATGCTACAATTGGCAAATGACTTGGACAATTTACAGAGAAAGACAAAGAGCCATTAAACACTGAAAAGATGGTCACTCTCATTCATGGTAAAACAAATACAAATTACAATTTAAGGAACGGCACCTTAATCTCCCCAATTCAAAAATTGTTAGACAATTCATCATGCTGGTAAGAGTGCAAAGCGCCCCCGTCAGAAGGAACCACAGTGAAATACCAGGATTTGGCTTTCCTACAAGGTTGGCCATTTAACATGGGTCAGCTGACTGTGGTGTTGGGGGGGGGTGTAAGTTGGTACATTGGCAACAGAGGGCAACCTGGCCACCCTGACCAAAGGAAATATATCTAAACATTTACTGAGCAAATCTAGATAATGCAAGACGATCATAAAGCATTACTGTGGCATGAATATTCATTATGGGAAAATTCTGGAAAACACTTAATACACCCATCAGCAGAAACAACCACACCACATGCATCCCTCGGTGGAAACCACAAAGCTGTAGGAAGAATGAAGAGGCTCTTTCTGTACCATTAGAGTATATAATGTCCAATTTATTGATACTGCAAATAGCAAAGTGAGAATGGTACCCATTGTGTGCTACCATTTGTTTGAAATAAAAAGGTCGGGAGTGGGGCTGGGGCTGGATGTGTGAGATAGGAACATGTGTGTGCACATGTTGAATATTTCTGGGGAAAAAAAAAAAAAAACAACAACTCTGGTTGTCTCCAGGAAGAGGGAGCAAAGACTTGAAGGGTGAAGGTGGACAGACATATGCCTTGTGTAAGAATCCTCTTCCGGATCTTTTGCATTTTGTACCATGTGCATGTATTTATTCATTTTTTTAAGCCTCTCTTCCTTCACACTACAGGCAGGTTTTTAAAAAAAATTATTTATATATTTTAAAGATCTTATTTATTTATTCACAAGAGATACTGAGAGAGAGGCAGAGACATAGGCAGAGGGAGAAGCAGGCTCCCTGTGGGGAGCCCGATGTCGAATTTGATCCCAGGACCCAGGGATCATGCCCTGAGTTGAAGGCAGACCCTCAACCACTGAACCACCCAGGCACCTGCATAGGCAGGTTTTAATCTAAATAATAATTGCTCTGAGTTTGTCCTGCTATAGGCTGTTCTTGTATGGAGTCAGCTTCTTAACCTAGTATGTGAAAAGTTGGGTGGGTGACACATGGAAGCAGTGATGACCCTATCAAATAGGATAGAAATTCATTGTCTAAGGAAATAAAATACGTTAGAAGGGGCCACATAATGTGCCCCGAAAGAGAGAGACGGTGGCAGGGGAGGGCCAGTGGGAGCTTTCAAGGCATTACCTCTGGTCACATGTGGTTCCAGTCCCACCAATCATTTCTGAAATGTGACCCCAGAACGTGGAGAATGTCAAATGAACACCTCAACATCAAACTGAAGGCATTGAAAAATTTATTACGGCAAAGATAAAAGAGGACCCTATTTTTTTAACATGGGTAAAGAGACTGTAAAACATCTTCTCGCACCATGTCACTGCTACAAAAATTATACCTGTGGAGGAAAACATTTTCAGCATGAGACTCATGTGCTTATGGAAATGTGACCTCAGAGAAGCAAACAGCAGGTAGCCAGCTCCCTGGAATTCAGATCCCTTTGACCAAAAGGCTCTGCGACACCCAGTGGAGTTCAAGTGGATTCTCTCTAAGCAAAACCACTCAAAGAATATCCTCCTCTCCTGTGGCTTTTTAATGAGCTGACAGTGAATCAGCTCTGTCAGACCAGGGATTTTTATTTTTTTCAAACCAAGAGAGGCTCTGATGGGCCTGCAGCTCTGGGCCTGGCGTTGCATTCCCAGGGGCACCCGGCCTGCCCCGAGGGGACTTTCCCTAGAGAGTCAAGGTCACAAATATACTTTGTACACTGCTTCTGGGAACCTAAAATGTGGCAGCCACTCTGGAAAACAATCTGGCCGTTCTTCTAAAAGTTAAACCGAGAGTTCTCATATGAGATTCTAGTGATTCTGCTCCTATATACACAAGAGGAAGGAAAACGTATGTCCACACGAAAATTAGTATATAAGCAAGAGTATCATAACAGCCCCCAAATGGAAACAGCCCAAATATCTGTCAGCTGATGAATGGATAATTAAAATGTGGCCTACCTGTATAATATTACTTGGCAATAAAAAGGAATGAATAAAAAAGAATGATACAGGCTACAATATGGCAAAGCCTAAGAGACGTGCTGTGAATGGAGCCAGTCGTGAACGACTATATATATGTTACATGATTCTGTGTGTGAAGAATGTCCAGATCAGGAAAACCTACAGAGATAGAAAGTACACTAGTGGTTGCCTAGGGCTGGGTAACGGGATAGGGAGATTAGTGGGCGATGGCCAATGGGTGTGGGGTTTCCTTCTTGTGTAACGCTATGTTCAAAAATTGATTGCGGTGATGATTGTACAGCTCTGTGAATCTGCTGAAAGTCATGGAAGTACATACTTTACATGGGTGAATTATGTGGTATGGGAACGCTATCTCAATAAAGATGTGGAAAAAAAAAAGATTGGGAAGGGTTGTCACTCCTCAGAGGCAACCAGCCATGAGATGCAGGGCACTTCTGGCCTCCTGCTGCCTTGGAGGTGTCTCTAGATAAATGAGGATGGTTGACCATGCCTGCCTTCCTCAGGGTTCAACTTCAGGATGTAGCTCCTTGACGAGGGATCTCTTATGTGAGGGGATGACTGTGGTCCTTGCGATCTGTCGTGTGTGGACTCTACTATACTTGAAAACCATAACTCTACCCAACCCCCACCTCACTACTATGGAATCCGGACTGCTCCACCATGCATTCCACCACCAGGTCTGACAGAGCTTTAGCTCCACATCTGGCTGTGAGAAGCTGGCATCATGGCAAGAGGACCAGACTGACTATCAGAAAATCTGGGTCCAAGTCTGAGCTGCCCTTTATGCTTGTGTTCTGCTCTTGAGTATACAAAGGAAGGGCACAGCCAGAGTGATATCTGATCCTTCCAAACACACGCAGAGGAATCGGGCTTATTATTAACATTATTAACAGCCAGCACAGTTAAGTGATGAGGCTCAGCATGGTCTTGGTCTATGTTTTTGAACATTTTGGGGTCCAGTATTCTTTCTAGCTTCCCTGTGTGGACTTAGACAAGTTGCATGGCTCTCTGTATCTTGCTTTCGTCATCTTAAAATGAGAGCAGTTGAGGGGTGATAGCTAAGTTTCCTTCAGACCCTAACAGCCTGTTATTTTATGATGATCTTCCTTGAAGGTGGCCTTCTTTCTTTCAGTATTTTAAATAACAGTTATATCCTCTCCCAGCCCCTACCTTGAATGAGAATGAGAAGAGAATGCCCCTGTGAACTAGATCTCAATGCAGTTCCTATCATTTTCATGAAACAGTCTCTAAACAAACCAGTTTATGTCAGTAATTGCTCCTCAACTGGAATTAACTTAGTGATTACCAATTCTGCTCAGGTGTTTTCCTCATTGTTTGAGAGAAAACAGCCTCATGTTTGCCTGTTTCTCAAATCTATGCCTTATAACTAACCGATGCCTTGCTCCTACCAAGTTCAATTTGGCTTAAGGAAAATGATATTTGATTTTTCAAAGTGAATCAGTTGGATAGATGGGGAGTTGAGATGAATAGTTGGGTAGATAATAGCTGGATGGCCAGAAGATTGGATAGATGGCTAATGGGTACATGGATAGGTGAGTGGTTAGGTGGATGGACAGAAAGTTACGGATGTATGGTTGGGTAGATAGTTACATTGTAGTTGGGTAAGTGGGTGACTGGATGGTTAGATGGAAGTGTAGATAGATTAATAGGTAAATACAGACAGTGAGACGTAGGTGGAATAAGAGATACGCACTTGGTCCCATTTTCACCGCTTTGCACTGTGATTTGTGAAGCCCCCAGCTTGGGCCGGAAAAGATTTATCACATGGTTGTTCCAGAGGAACTTAACCTTCTGGATTTTTCCAACATTGAGGTCCACATCAATGTCACGCATATGAATTGCATGTGGTTGGAGGGATCCTCTGAAAGTGCAGACATAAAATGTTAGATCAGCTGGATATATGAATACGCAGGATGATAATAAATCTATTGTTTCTCCAAATAATGGCTGTCATTGTTTTTTTTCTGCAAATACCTTGAATGACTCTGTATACATTCAGGGGCTGCCAAAACACAAATGTATTTGTGAAGAACACGTCTTCAAAAAAATATAGGACTGTAGAATTCTAGTCTTAGTTTGTCCTTAGGGGAAATCAAATATTTGGGGAGCCATGTTAACCTTATAGTTACACTACAAGACTAATCAATATAATGTCTTATTTTAAGGATGCATGTGGCTTCAGAAGTCTTCTGTTAGGATTTCATATGGAGAATAGAGAGTTGTGAAAGAACTTAAACTTAACATGAAAAGCATTCTGTAAAAGTTAGTAAAAAAAAAGAATATTATTTTATAGCACACTTATGTATTCATCTGGCACATATTTACCAAGCACCGCATATGCCCAGTAGAAGCTAGGTGCTGAGGCTACCGCAGCAATAAGAAGCTAGGTGTGCAAGTGTTGGGGTGAGGGTGGAGAGTGCATGTGTGTGGGGGGGAGTTGCTACATAAACATGCCTTGCGAAAGGAGAATTTGATATCTATAAAACCCAAGTCAGAAAGTGATGACTGACATTCCAAAAGAAGTTAGCAAATATCTGATTTTAAATAGTGAATTCCCCCTCTGGGCTTCACTCTTCTCATCTGTAAAATGGGATGATCGGCTTAGAATTTCCTCCGGCTCTGACATTCTAGAATTCGGTGCTTCTCCAGAATAGATGGCTAGATTTATAAAGCGTTTTTATACCCAATTCTTAGGAATACTCTATTATGAATATTATGAGTATGAAAAGTATGACCATTTCACTTTACTGTCAAACTTACTTGAAAATTTCATATTGTTTTGAGTTTGCATTACTTCCATACAAGGCAATCCTAAAGTACCCACTCGTTTTCTTTTTTCCAGCCAGTGTGACCGATACCCTGTATCTCCAACCTGTCCAAAGACACATAATCAGTTCAATTAACTCACTTTGTTGAAAAAAAAAAATCATCCCATGGAAGCATTCTTGTTCCTAGCTCTGAATCCCCAGTCTGAAATGTCGCTAGTACTGAGGTAGAGAAACCCTAATCTGGAGCTTTCTCAGAGCATTCGTACATATACAGATAAGTTTATAAAAGAATATCCAAGGCTTTTTTCCCCTTCCACAAATGTGACGCGCTGTTATTCTCTATTGTCTCCACCCCCACCCCCCCACCCCAGACTGATTTACCACCTCTCTGTCCTGCTGTGTTCTGGAACGCTACCCCCACCAGGGATCTTGCCACTGGCATTCAATTGAGTTCAGCTGATAAGAGATGTGCACAGGAGATCAGAAGGCAAGATGAAAGGGGCAGGACCATCTCTCCTGCTCCCCTGGTGCCTCCCTGGTTCCAGTACCAAATGTCTGGCAATAACTACCCCCTCTATGATAGCATGCCATTCCAGGAGCCCCACAACCACCAGATTCTGGGTGCCTCAGCATTCCTTGTTTGTTCCTTTAACCCTGCCCACACCTCTCAAAGTAGATCTTTCAATAAAGTCTCTTCATTTGAACCACTCCGATGAGTTCTCTGTCCATCGGGACCCTGACTGACACACACTGTAATGTATTGATATGTGGGGTTTCTGCCTCTTGTCTTTTCATTTACTATGCTTTAGAGGATTTCTTTCTTCAGTACATGGAACTATCCCCTTGCCTTTTATTGGTTATTGGTTATTTACCAATTTGTGGGCATCTAGGGTTCTCCTCACTAAACTTTTGGTATTAAAAACAATGCTGCAGTGCACATCCTTGAGCACGTCTTCTTATGCAAGCATTGTCCTAAGGTATGTCTGAGAAGTGGGGTGACTGGGTTGAAGGAATATGCATATATGCATATCCAGATACATCTGGATCCACATCTGCATATCCAGATGTTATAGTTACTCCAAACTGTTACCTTCCATCGTAAGTATTGTGAGGATTACATGAGATACTACATGTGAAAAGTGTTTTGTAAAGTGCTATATATATACTTTTTTAAATTTATAACTTCCTTGAAAAATAACACTCTTCTATTCAGCCACCATATACTATTACTTATGACAAATGAATCTTGATGATTTTACCAACTTGTACTTTGTTGGTAAGAAGCGGGGCAAAATAACAACACAAACAGCATGTGTGTGTACGCACAGGTGCACATATGCATGCACGATGGTGTCGGGGAACTAGTAGGACAGATAATCACAGGTGTGACCTCTTGACTTACAGTGACTTTGCCTCATGCGACCCTCTCTTCCCGTTAATGGATTCATCCTTCCTGCCACCGGGGTGGGTGAACATAGGACCAGCCTGTGCCAATCATCATTGTACTTCACTCTACTGATCAGGATTGTTGGTTAGATAATGTCCTTCTATTACATCTAAGCTGGTTGGTGTTGTCCGTTGCCAGGCGTCCTGACTAATTCGGCTGATAACACCTTCCAAATTACTTGCAAGAGGTTTTAAAGGAGTAAAATGGAAACTTACAAGTAAAGTTACCGCTGTCTCCTGTGTTCAGGAAAAAGGTTTGTCCCACAGCACTGGTATTCCTCTGAAATCGGTCAGCGTAGTGCCCCATTTGGGGACATCCTTCAGCTGGGCAAGGGAAACAGCTATCCTAGTGAAAAAAACATAATTTGCTTGCTAGGAGTAGGCTTTGAGTGATTCAATCAATTAAGCAAATAATTCATCTTTCCATCCTATTAATCTACCCATGCACCTATCCATCTCCCATGCATCCTCTCATCCATCCAACCATCCTCTCATCCATCCATCCATTCTCCCACCCTCCACTGACATCCATGCATTCATCTACCCATATATCCATGTCTTCATCCTCAGAGTCATGCAGGGAACTGTATGAAGCCCTGCTGTGTCCCCAAAGAAATACCCAGAAAACTTGGAGTATAGTTGAGTAAAAAAAGTCCTATCCAGGAAGCAATAATGCTACAATATGGAAGGGAAATGCAAGACATCTTCTAAGAGGAATAAATGGGACATGTAAGTTATTTCAAAAGAGCAGAGGAAGAGAAGGTCTGGGACCATCTACACTTTGCTGTGAATTATATAATTGATCCCTCTTTGATGTTCCCCAAATGGTAGTTCATTCGTTGAAGTCTGGAGGATGTGGTTTGTTCTGTTCAGATCAGACCAACATTTTATGCTACCATGGCACTGGTCTTCTGTTCTTTGCTCACATCCATCTTCCACGGTGTGCAGAGCTATTTTGCAATTTGGAAAGCACAAGACAAGTACGGGAGGCTGTGTATATTATTATCCACACCCTAACAATACCTAGGATGGTCAAGGCTACACAGTGAATACTCACAGACCCTGGGGATTGAACATGATATCCTTTGGATCTTAGTTCAACCCAAAAACGTTAAGGTCAAAATCAGTTTTGAAAGGAAACATGTGAGTATAGATGTATTTTTATTTTTACTTTTGAAAAAAAATATTTTGAAACTTCAAACTTTTGCAACCCCAACATACTAACTAATTCAGGCAAAAAGCTCAACCTTTCACACTGGTTTGTTGTTGGGGAACAGTATCCCCTCATAGATCACTAAGGGGAAATGGGACTTCCATAATGGATAAATTGGGTAGATTTTTTTTTTTTAAATCTTAAACAAGTAATCAAACTGTAAGTCATCAAGTATTAAGATGATGTGCCACTAAATGAATGCCAATGCCTCTGGTTGCCATGCACTGAGGACTCAATAACACCCAGTAAATCATGAAGAAATAACCAGACAAATTCAGATTGTGGAATATTCTAGCAGACACTTGGTCTGGAATATAACTGTCAATGTCTCATAACTGTCTTGGATGACCAATGAAAGATTGGAGCTGTTCTAGATTAATGGAGACTCAAAAAGGGGCTCAGTCAGTTGAGTGACTCTTGGTTTTAGCTCAGGTCATGATCTCAGGGTCATGTGATTGACCCCGCATAGGGCTCTGGCTCGGAGGTGGAGCCTGCTTAAGATTCTCTCTCCCTCTCCCTCTGTCCCTCCCTGCCTGCTCATGCTCGCTCTCTTAAAAAAAAAAAAAGAAAAGAAAAGAAAAGAAAAGAAAAGAAAAGAAAAGAAAAGAAAAAGAAAGAAATTAAAGGAAAGGAAAAAATGCAATTCAAGAAGAAGTAGAGAAGAAAGAAAGAGAGGGAGAGAGGGAGAGAGGAGAAGAAAGGGAGGGGAGAGGGAAGGAGGGAGAATGAAAGAAAGAAAAAGAAAGACAGCTAGAGGACATTATTTGGATATTTGGAGAAGTTTGAATATGAACTATGTATTAGAAAATATTAGTATATCAGTGTTAAATTTCTTGAATATTGTTCTATAGAATGGTCTTGTTCTCAGGAGATGAACATATTTATGAGTAAAGTCTTGAGTTTGCTTTCACATAATTTAGAAGAAAACTATACATATACACACATTCAAATGTTAACAATCGGTGTGTGTAGGTGATGGGTGGACAGGTATTCATGTACTCTTGTAGATTAGGAATTTTCAACTCCTGTGTAGATTAGGAATTTTCCAGAATAAAAAATTGAGATCTAGGGAAGGCCTAGTAGTCAGGTCCCCTCCTACCCACCCTGCTTCCAGGAGAAGGCTCTATGAGGCTCGGCATGTGCAGTACCTCCTCCCTTTAGTCATGAGGCTAGAGCTCTTCTCTGTTCCAAGCCATAGGGACAAAATCCCTACCATCAACAGGGCCACCAGCATCTTCCCCCAGCCCTGGGGTGACCTACCTCCTGAAACTCATGGTAAGAGGCACACGGGTAGCCCAGGAAGCCATCGGGGCTCAAGATGCTGCTCGAGTAATACTTGTAGCTTCTTAGGTGATTGCAAGCCACAAAGTCTCGGGCTCCTGGGGGAAGCAAAGGGCACGGGAGCTCACAGGAGGCATTTTACTTCTGAAGGCTGAACCATCCTGCCTGAATGAGGAATCCTCTCCCCTTCCCGCACCCCTCACCCTGCACATTTCACAGATGGGTGTCAGGGCACAATTTGGAATTTCGGTGCCTGACACTTTGGCATACTTAGGGGAGAGTAGAAAATCTGGGGACATGTTTAGTAGTGGTGGTTGGCCAGAGTGGTTTTTCCTCTCCCCTATACTGTGTCCACTTGCTGGGAAGGTCCAGCTCAAGGGCCGGCAAGTGTTGGAGAGTGACAGGTGCTAATGAGCACATTTGTACAATCCTCTGAGGATGGTATGTAATGTAAAGGGATGATGAGGGCTGGGGGCCATGCAGGGGGCAGTGAGGAATGTCTATGCAGAGAGTGAGAGAGAGAGAGAGGATAGCAATAGACTTTAAAGGGATCCTACATGGCCCAGTCATTGCATGGTGAAGGCCCAGATTATTTGTTCTGAATTTTCGTGAGAAGCCAGTGTCTTGACTTTCACATGAAAATCTTTCTATGCTTAAATGATAGCAGTAAATTCCCACTTTTTTATTAAAGATTTTATTTATTTATTTATTCATGAGAGACACAGAGAGAGGCAGAGAGACACAGGCAGAGGGAGAAGCAGGGTCCCTGCGGGGAGCCCAGTGCAGGACTCGATCCCAGGACCCTGGGATAATGCCCTGAGCCAAAGGCAGACCCTTAACTGACTGAGCCACCCAGGGCCCCTCATTCCCACTTTTAAAATTCCCACTTTTAAAAGCCAATTACACACTGTTGTGGGTTGTATTCTGAGGCTGGGCCTCAGTTTGTGAACGGCACACACGGGACAGGCCTTTGGAGCGAAGCAGGCTTATTTGTGGCTTTGGCCCCAGGCTGAGAACTTCTTTCCTACTCTTCCAGGCACAAGGTAAAAGCATCGGACATTATGATTACTGTGGCCTCCAGCCACTCTATCTCTGCATTTTATTTACCATCTTTTTCTTGAAACCAAAGTCTTTTTGTTTGGAAAATTATTTTTTCACTTCTCTAGCTACTGGGTACCAAACTTGCTAAAAAGTGATCTGCAGCAACATCAGACATACCTGGAGGTCACTTTGGGGCTGGGGCTCTGGTGGGCTCTGGTGGGAGAAAGGCACCCACTGCCCAGGGAGAAAGGCACATTTCCCTTTGCTCCAGGGAAGCAGCGGTGGGATTACTTCCCCACAGTTCTGGGCTCCACCTGCCCCATGGCCCAGAAACTTCCTGCAGAAGCTGGTTCCGTGTGTCCCACACCAACGCTCATTACCAGACAACAGGAGGACCTGTTTCAAACTTAATTGTTTCTTTCATCCAACACTTCTGCCCTGCGATCCCATCACAGAGGAGCAAGCGGATTTAATTGTTCCTCTGCTCAGCGCCTGGGTAACTCGGAGCTCCACACAATAGGTACACACTCCAGTGTCATGGGCTTGTTCACTCTCAATTGCCTTTTAAATTAAACCTGGGACCTATTATGTGTACCCTGCTCGTCACTGCTGGGAAGGGGCAGCCCTTATTGTGACTCTGGTGGTCTCTCAGGGGGCGGAGAAGCTGCGTCTTCCCTGGAGTTACCTGGTGCAGAGCCCAGAGGAGGTTAAAGCCCCACTTACTGCCAGTGGATATTGGCTGTGGCTTTAGCAACCTGCTATTTATTTATTTATTTATTTATTTATTTATAAACATTTTATTTATTTATTTATGAGAGAGAGAGAGAGGAGCAGAGACACAGGCAGAGGGAGAAGCAGACTCCCTGTGTGGGAGTCTGATTCAGGACTTGATCCCAGGACCCCAGGATCATGCTCTGAGCCAAAGGCAGATGCTCAACCACTGAGCCATCCAGGCATCCCTATTTATTTGTTTTTTTAAAGGTTTTATTTATTCATGAGAGACAGAGACACAGGCAGAGGGAAAAGCAGACTCCTTGCAAGAGCCTGATGTGGGACTTGATCCCAGGACCCCAGGATCCCGACTTGAGCCAAAGGCAGATGCTCATCTGCTGAGCCACCCGGGTGCCCCGCAACCCTACTTTTTAACCTCAGCATATGAAATATAAAAATGACACCGAAGGTCACTGAGCTTTGTGTAATGGACTGGACTGCTTGCTTTGGGCTAGACTTCGGTGTGTCTGGGAGGCCCTGGCTTCGGAGAACTCTCAGCTCAGACAAGTAAGGACTAAAATGAAACAATCACAGACTCGAAGCCTCCACTCTCAGGGAGGACAGTGAAGCCCGGTCTTGCAGGGCAGGGTGGTGGTGGGGTGGACAGGAACAACCAAAGGTCAGAATAAAGGCAGCTATCACAGATGATGTCAAGGGTCACTTCATACTGGGGGCACTGAGCCCACCCTCTCACACGAACGGAAGTCCACACAAGGTGCATCCCTCAGAGCCTAGGTCCTCCTGCTTCCAGCTCACTCTCCCCAAACCCACAGAACATGTTCTGCACCTCCGCCTCTGTCTCCCTACCAGCTCAGCTCCTTTCTGTGCCTAGAACTTGACCACAGCAAATGGCAAGAACGTCTAACCCTTCAGATCTTTGCTTACGCCCAGCAGTCCTTCAGGGAGCAAGCACAGAAGACAGAGGGTCAAAGCCCAAGCTGGGTCTTTGCCGGTGGACTGGTCCTGTCATGCCTCAGCATCCTGACAAGGGGGAGATGGTGCAGGATGGGGCACGAGATCGGGGGTCTGCAGCTAGAAATTGGGCTTAAATCTCGGGTAGCCTTGGGCAAGTTTTATAACTTTACTGACCCAGTGTCCTTGTCTGTAAAATGGGACTGATCAAAGCAAAGACCTCATGACATTGTCGGGGAAATACCTGGCACACACCACGCACTGTTTCTCCCCAAGTGGAGCAGCCGCTGTCTTGCCTCCCTAACTCACCTACCTTCCCATATGCCATTTATGTCAATGATGGTTGAAAGGGCATTCTTCTGACATCCAGGCATTTGCTTTCCTCCATTTGGATAGAAATCCAGATGACCCACCTTTTGGCTCATTCCAAAACCTGAAATATTGTAAGCGGAGATGATCAGGGAGGTGAGCGGTCCCAATGTTAGGTTGTGGTCACAGACAGCATTCGACTCCTTTCAACCACATCGAGAACCTTCTTGGCAAATTCTCTTCTCGGCAGAGCCACTGTACCGTGTCTGTGGCTCTGCAGAAAGTGCTCAGAAATGGGCACGTGACAAGACAAGAAGGGAGGAGAGCACACAGGAGGAGAAATGGGGGGAAGGTAGGCTCTGGGTGAGCATGCACACATGTATATTTGTATGTGTATGTGTGTCGGTCTGACGTGGGGAGACCCTGAACGGTCCTGACATGCCCTGACACCACTATGTACCTGCAGATACACACCAGGACTGGTGCAAGTTTTATTACTATATTCATTCAAAAATTTTGACTTCTATGTTATATCATTATATTGAGACCACATTCCGTTATATTGCTATCTTGAGAACCCAGTACAAGGGTAGGAGTTTTGGTTTTTGAAGCACGCAGACCTGTGATCACAACCTGGTTCTACTTATAGACTCCGTAATGTTGGGCAGTTCCCTCGGCAGTGAAATTGTAATAATAATAATACCCACTTTTAGGGTTGTTAGGATTAATGAGCTAATGTGTGCAAAAGGTTCAAAGCAGCACATAGTAGATACTCAATGACTGATATAATTATCATTAAAAACATTTTTCTATTGGCATGTTTCACGAGTGGTTGTATAAGAAAATAACGAAGAAAAGAACATTGACTTAGAAGAACCAGACAACAGGATATATTTAATATCCAATAAAACAAACTGCAGCCAGAGCTTTGACAAAAGAAGTAAAAAAAAAAAAAAAATTCAAAAATTAACTTTTGCATTTTGCAAGTACAGGTCAAAGGTCAATAAGGACACATCTATCTTTGGATATGGGCAGACTGGAAAGGATGCAAGATTTGAAAACTAGTGACAGCCTTTCAGGCTGTAGAAGAGCTTCTGGTTCTACCTGGGGTGGTAGCGGCTGATACCACAGGCACTGTCCTGGCTGGCACCCAGGACTGCTTGGTGCCCAAGGTATTCGGAAGGTGCGCCTTTTTGCATATCCTCCTTGTAGTATGTGTGTGGGGTGCACCTGGACCCACTCTCCTCAGTTACAGCTGGTCACCAAGAGGTAAGGTGGGGAACTCACCTAGGAAGGGGATTATGGGAGCACAATCCGTGTGAATCACATCCACAAACATGGCATCAGACGGGTCCAGTCGAACCTCCTCAGGTGTGCCTTGGAAGCATGGCTGTGCTGGATCCAGTCCTGAAATCGGGCAGGTGGGTAGTTAGGCCACACTCTAAGACAAACTAGGATCTAAACTCTTTATCCACAAGATCCATGGGGATTCCTGGGCAAAGAGTCCCAGATCTCAGCAGCGTGACTTGGGAAATTGGATCTGTAGCTCCTGGTCTGCTTAGGAGAGAGAAGGTAACATGGAAAGGCTAAAAGTGGGGTCACTATCCACAAACCTCCAGAAGACCCCAGTGTTTGACTTCTAGCAGGATCTAGGTGACCCCTGGCTCCTTCACTTCCTTTGTCCTTTTCCCCCTCATGTGTTACTATTTGGCCACTGCTCTCCAAGACTGCAAGCTCCCTGACCTCACCCAGGTCCAGCCAGTCCCCAGGCCCCAGGCCCCACACTGCTGGTCCCCTCTGGCTGCTTATGCTATCCCCAGTCTGCTGCTCACCTTCCCATACCCTCCCCTAATAAATCTGTTCTCTCCAAGACCAGGCTCAAACACCACCTCCTCAGGGAAAACTTAGCCTCTCCTTCCTCAGTCCACGCCATCCCCATTGTATAGGATTATTCTGTGTTTGATTAATTCGACTCTGAATTTTACTTGCCTCCTTTATGGTCTGCCTCCTGGACTAGACTGTGGGTCTCTTGAAAGGAGCTGTGCCCACTTCATCTTTGAGGAGACACAGAGGGTGGACGCAGCAGGGCACCCAGGACTCGGGCACCTGTATTTAGCCCTGGTTTCGATCAAGGTCAAATACCTGTCCTCGCTGAGTTTCAGTTTCCTTGTCCAGAAGGTGGGAATAACAACCACCTCTCCTACAGGGTTATGATGAAACCCCCATGAAAAGATGGAAGAGAAGGGACTTTGCAAACTGAAAAATTTTATAGAAATATGAACTACAATCCCCGTATCCCTCACCCGATGCCAGCACAGAGCCCTGAGCAAAGGAGACATTCATTACATGTTAAATTGAACTGTTTGCCAAAGCCACATGTTGATTTGCCCGCACAAAATAAATAGTTGTCTGTGGCTTGTGTGCGTTCATCTTGCCAAGTAATTTATTCATTTATTCAGTATTTACTGAGCACCTCCAATGTGGCAGTTTTCAGGTGACCACTTTTCATTCTCTGCTTGTGCATGGCACAGCATACATACTTGTGGAGCTGATGACTCAATTTAAAAACCTCAGTTTATTATTATTATTATTATTATTATTATTATTATTATTATTATTATTTTACTCTTGCAGTAATAACCCGAAGTCATGTGCCTAATATGCCAGTTGTATTTTCCTTTAAAAAAATAAATGTATTTTTATTTGCAATCAGGTGTTTTCGAATACGCATGAATACAGGGACGACTCCTTTCGGATTCAAGTGGGGCACCCCCTGCAGGCTGCACCTGGGGGCCCGCCCGCCTCTCCCGCACCCGCACCGGCCGGGCGGCGCCGCGCACCTGTGATCCTGCCCACGCGGCCGCCCAGCCTCCTGCCCGCCTCTGCCGCCGCGTGCGCGCCCAGGCTGTGGCCGATCAGGTGCGCGTCCTCCGGGCGGTAGCCCAGCTCGGTCTGCGGACGGGTGGCGCGTCAGGTCCCGCCGGCGCGGGGGCGCGGGGGCGCGGGGCCGTGGGGGCGCAGGAGGCGCGGGGGGCCGCGGGGGTGCAGGGGGCGCGGGGGCGCGGAGGGCGCGGGGGGCCACAGGGGGGCGCGAGGCCGTGGGAGCGCAGGAGGCGCGGGGGGCGCGGGGGAGCGCGGGGGTGCAGGGGGCGCGGGGGGTGCGCGGAGGGCGCGGGGGGCCGCGGGGGGGCGCGAGGCCGTGGGGGCGCAGGAGGCGCGGGGGGGGTGCGGGGGCCGCGGAGGGGCGCGCGGGGGGGCGGGGGGGTGCCGCGGCCCGCGGGGGGCCCGGAGGGCGCGGGAGGGGCGCGGGAGCCGCGGGGGCGCGGAACTCGGGAGGAGCCGACTCCAGGGAGGAGTCCCCTGGAACTGGGGAGGAGCCGATTCCCGGGATCGCGCGACCCGGTCCGCAGCCTGCGCGGGCGGTGCGCGGGGCAACAGTGCTGACCAGCGGCCACCGCGTCAACTGCAGGCTGCCCTGGAGGGGATGGGACCCTTGCGCGGCCTGCAGCCACCCACACCCCGCGGGGGTGGGGGGGACCTGGTCCCCGGCTGGGGTCGGGCCTGTCTGGGAGAGCGTGGGTAGTGGGCCTGGCTCTGGGATTCTCCAGAATAGACCTTCCAGAAGGCTGTAAGGGGCCTTTCCTCCTGGGCTGAGAAAGAAGACTCCTCTGGAACTCCCAGAATAGCCTGCAGGAGAGACTTTCTTTCCAAAGGGGAAACTGAGGCTCAAAGAGGTTAGTTTGAATCAGGCCCATAAGTAGGAGTCTTTGGGACAATCCAGGAGGGAAGAGAGGTGCAACTTCACATTAGGAAGGCCCTTCTTGGGCTTCCCGCCTGGCCCCAGCCCAGGGAGGCTTAGGCTGCCTCTTAGGTACAAGGGAGTGGTGCTTGGGTAGCCCCTTTTCTGCCTGCTACCACAGGATGTGGCCCACGCAGGGTTTTACCGACAGCTGTTGTATGAAGAAAGCTATTTGTGCTCCCACAACCCGAATGTTCTGGATAGCTTGGGAATATTGTGTCTTTGCCCCACGTTTCCAGTCCACACAGATGCAATTCACCTTCTCCACTTTAAACATTTTCTGGGGAAGACAAGAGAGAGAAACCAATTTATTAACAGCCACAGACTGTACACTCCAAAGATAGGAATTCATACCCATGGAGCACCTAGATTGTGCCAGAACTCTAATATTCCTTGTACTTGTCCAAACTTTCACCACGTCACTATTGATTGAGTGTGCTTATCCGCACTTAACAAATGTGGAAACTGAGGCCCAGAATGGATTAAATGACTTGAGCCTGAGGTCTCACAGATGTGACACAGCCAGATCAAAAAGTTCACTTACTAGATGAGGGGTTAGTTAGCAAACTATTGCAGTAGGGCCAAATCTACCTGCTTTTATAGATAAAGTTTTATTGGAAGGCAGCCACACCCATTTGTTTACTTATCTGTTATCTCTGCTTCGGAGCTAAAACAGAGTTGAGCTGAAACCATATGACCCAAATCGAACACAAATGCTGGAGGGTTGAAGCCCTAGGTATGTTGCTTTTATGTTCCCAACAATGCTTTGGTGGGAGATCTAAGGTATTAAGGGACACGTTTAATCAGATAAAATTTAGACTGAAATAAGATAGGACCCTCTCAGATATGCACATCTTTTACACCCGGGCCTGTGACCACAGTCTGCTGCCCAAGCAGAGATACTGGTCCCTTGGCGTAAGGGCGGGGGTAGGGAGTAGGGGATCAGATGTCAGATAGGGCCACTCCATACACTTTGTTCATTTGGGGGTGCCCTGGACTGAGACTTGGTTCGAGAGGGGAAGGCATTAGCTAGAGACCCGGGCATCATGTTGGGTGGCGTATACCTGACTCTTCCATGTCCAGGTTTACACAGTTTCCTTCTGGGGCTCAGGGGGCATGTGCAAACACCCAATTCCAAGAAAAGAAGAGAGCCCTTGGAGAGAAGCTGTTGAGGTTGGTCCCTGTTCAGACTAAGGCCCAAAAAGCCATGGCCCCCGGGCACCTCCTCCAGGTTAAATCTGCAGACACACAGCATTGTGGTGTTTTATGGACAGAAGACCTGGTTTTTCATTCCACCTCCAGATTCAACGTTGGGCAAGTACTGAACTTCTTTGTGCCTTAGTTTGCTCATCTATAAAATGGGAACATAGCTATACCTTCCTCACTCTACCTGCACGGTGTCAGGTTCATGGTAAGTGCTCTAGAAATGGATGTTATAAATAATAATTCATTACTAATATTCATGATAACTTTAGAGCTGTATTGTCTAGTATTGTAGCCACTAGCCATGGGTGGCTATTCAAAACTAATTAAAATTAAATGAAATTTAGAATTCAGCTCTGTGGTCACACTAGCCACATTGCAAGTGTTCATTAAGCACAGGTGACTAGTGGCTCCTGATTTGGACAGTGCAGATACAGAACATTCCCATCAGCACAGAATGTTCTATTGGATAGCAAAGCTCTAGAAGTTAAATTTAAGCACTTTCCTGTCACTCAGGGGTTTTACATAAACCATCCAAGACAAATGTCAGGTAATTTGCTATAGTTTCCACCTCTGGGACTTTCTGATTAGAATCTGGTTTTTTTTTTTTTTTTTCAGCCTCAAGAGCTGGTTGGCTAGAAGTTGTTGGTTTGGGAGAACTTGACCACAGATGCCTTGAGAACCTAGGCTTTCCTTGGTGGTTTTGGGAAGATCACTTCTCTCCTTGGGTGTCTCCTTTCCCAGCCTCAGGGATACGGGGCTGCGGTGTTTGAATCTGGGTGCTGGGTGCTGGGTGCTAGAGGGCTAGATGCCGGGGGTTTGCCCCTACCTTGCACATGTCAGACAGCCAGTTCTCCTCCCCCTTGTCTATGAAGCCGTGGATGATGAAGCGTGTCTTGCGGTCCAGTTGGAAGTTTGAAGCCTCAATGGTGTCTAGATCAGTGGCAGTGATCAGCTGGTTTAATTACAAAACATGAATTTGAATGTTGGCCTTTCCAAGCCATGGACTGTTAGAGCCAGCTCCATCCAGTAAGACTGAAATTGGATCGGGCTGGAGCAGGCCTTCCTGACCTGAGGTTGGAGGACAAAATTCATAATGCCCAAGGTCATGGACTTCCTGTTTTCATTAACCCCTAATTGAAATCTAGCATTTCTGTTAATTATGAAGCTAGGCAACAAACCACAGTAGCCTTATACCACTCACAGTTTCATGGCACGTCGCTGTTGTTAATAGATACCTTAAAATAATTTATACTCATTTAAGATTGCAGCAGTTGTTAGACCAACTGCTAAATCTTGTTTAGTGAGATAGTAAAGTAGCACATAGATTACTGTAGCACGTATTTATCTCTTTAAATGTTCTGATAACTGTTTTTCAATACAATTGGTGTCCTTTGTAATCTTACGTGTTTTACTTTATGCATTTAGAAACATCATCCGGAGAACGGGCCCTTAGGCTTCCCCAGATGCTGAAGAGATCTCTGGCCCCGAAAAGATGAAGAACTCATGCACCCAGAAGTACCGGGCTTGAAGGGGAGGTTCAGCTCCGTGGAGCCCTGAGGGGCATCTCAAGGTCTTGAAAACTTAAGAACAGATTTCCAAATGCCTGCTAGTCCCCTCCCACCAGACCCCCTAGGCAAGATTCCATGAAGAAGAATCTCATTAAAACAGCACAATAGCTATGTCTAAGCAGATGCCCCGCTGGAAGCTCAGAGTGGGGTGCTGGTCCCCTAGGGCCCCACTGTGAGTGACCTCAGGGGCCTATAGATAGACACCTGGCTCTGAACTTTGACTGGAGCTGTGAGCTGCTTCGATTCTGAGCAAGTTCTCCTTGTCACTTCTAACCACCTGCAGACAGCCGGTCCTGCTTCCACCTAGCAGGCCCTCTGGGAACTGGAGGGTGCTCCCATGGTCCCCACCTTTTGTCTTTTGTGGCTAAGCATTCCTTCTTCCCCGTCTGTCTTCTAGCCCCTCAGGAAGGATTTATACTTCCACACCTCTACCCAACTGAGGGGCTTCTCTCCTTCCACTGCCTGGTGCAGAAAGAAGACAGACCCTCCCAGGGAACACCAGGCCTGGGCTTCTCCATAAATGCTGCTTTCCCAGGAACAGGCTGCTGATGCAGGGAAGCTCCTGAGGTTCTATGCACAAGTGTGTGTGAATGTGTTAGTTTCTGGTTTGGGCGTCCATAGATTTCATTACATGTGCATAATGGTTTATGATCCTGAGAGCTAGGATGGCTGCGGGTCTAACATTGGTGGGGAAGCATCACCTGCAAAGTTTCAAGGCAGTGCATTTTTCCTTAGACAACCATGTGAAGGGTCCAACATGGGCGCCCACATCTGCCCACCTTACGGCGTTTCCGTCCCACACTTACTTGGAAGTTGTTGGGATTCTCATTTGTGTACAGAAGAAAGCGAGTGTTGATGTCCTTGGGATTCCAGGGAAATAACTTGAAAGGCCGCTGAAGGGTCCCACTCCATGGTTTGTCATCGGGAAAGCAGCCAAGATGTCCATAACAGATCTCCTTTCCTGGGGCAGGAAGAGCAACCAACAGGGCACTCGTGGGGTTCTGGAAAAGAGCACTGTATTCTCAACTACACAAGAGGATTCTTCAGGATGAGCCCGGGCTGGCTATGGCCAACGCTGGTCTTCATCTTTGCCAGTCATTGTTCCCCAAACTTCCTGGTTATAGGGAGTCACCTGGGGGCTGGGAGTGACTGTGTGTCATGTACACCATTGTCCCCAGGCTCCTCCCTCAGAGGTTCTGATTCAGAGGATCTAGGGTGGGGTGCTGGGAATAGCATGCGTAATGCTGTTTGACCCTTATCATCCCACCTGTGGGGGAATCACTGAGAATTCCTGGGACCCTTCTGCCTTAAAACTACTTCTTCCAGGAAACTCCCAGATGGCCTTGGATGTATATTCATCAAGCATCAGGTATTTATCAGGTGTGATATCTGTGACACGGTACTTCTTGAGTCACCTTCCTCTCTCCATTACATCAACTACCGGCCATGCATTCATGGGTAGCTGCCCAGTTCACATAACTTCATGTCACCCTTTTGCACACACTTTTGCCCCAAATTATTCTCTGCCATTTCAGATTTTCCCTGTTGTTCTTTGGAAAGGTAGATTTTTAAAGAACAGAGATGATTTATTTTTGCATCAGTACATGCAACTAGCCGATGGACCCAAGTGACCATAAGTGCCCGGCCTTTCTCTAATCTACAACACGAACATTTCCACAATGAATTGTCACTGAGGATGACATAATCGCATCTGGGGGATTGCAATGGGTCTCTCTTCTAGGCTTCCTCACCTCCTAAACTGGTGTTGCCAAATGTTGACCGTTCATTGAAAAGCTGGTAAGAGTTAACACTTGTTTCCTGTGTGCCAGATAGCATGCTAGCACTTTACCAGGATTATCCCATTTAAGACTCAAAACAGCCCCACGAGTAAGGAGTTTGTATTATTACACCCATTTTACAGATGAGGAAACCAAGGCATAGAGAGACAGAGCAAGTAGCTCAAGGTCACAGCCAGTGGTGAAGCCAGGATTTAAACCTGTAAAGTTTAATTGGGAACATAGCTAGGATAGCTAGGTGCTGAGGAGATATGGAGACAGATCAGATTAAACCCTGCCCTGAAAGAGAGAGAGAGAGAGAGAGGAAATCTAACAGGGAAGGAGTAATGATGGAGTGAAATTCACACTGGAAAGACAAAAGAGGAAGGGCTGCGGGAGATGAAAATGATGCTTGCCTCTGGTGGCAAATGCAGGGGCTTGGGGGCCAGGTTACCACACCTGGGCTGTTAGGGGGAGACGGGGAAGTGCTGGAGGGCGTGAAGCTGGTGAGTGGTGTGGAGCCTCCTGTAGGTGGCTCAGAGGAGGGAGAGCCTGTGATGGGCGTGGGGTGGGGGGGGTATGGCATGGGACAGTGCAGGGCCAGTGAGCCTGGGGAGGTAGGTCACAGGCATCCTGACCTCCGATGACAGTGGAAATTAAGGCACAGGTGGGGAGATGGGGGTAGGAGGTGGCTTCTGAGCCTTGTATGGGACAAGTGAGTTTGAGGCATGGTGGGAGGCCCTGGGCTTCAGGAGGGTGGGCAGCCAGGCCAGAGGTGAGGCAAGCGGGAAGCCTGACGACAGAGAAGGAAGAGGAGGAGGTGCCCGGGAGTGACTTTTGGGGGCTTCCCAAGTCTGGGGCAGGAGGAGGCAGTAAATCAGCAAAGGAGACCAGAGGGGTCAGAAAGGCCTGAGATGCAGCCGCATCCACCCCAGATTCTGCTGTTGGGAGCCAGGTCTCACTCCATGGCTGGGATGGAAGGGAAGGCCCAGAGGGGGCCTGGGGACGAGCCAAGGGGACAGGGGGAGGAGTCTGGATGCAGAAGGAAGCCTCAGCAGGGACCCGAGGAGGAGGCCGTGTCTGCTCTTGAGGGAAGCAAGCTCCAGCAGGGTTTGGGGAGCCGAGCCAGGCAGTGAGGGGTCCTGCTGATGGGAGGAGGCGAGGCAGAGAGGGAGAGAGGCGCTGCATGCACCTGTGAGGCACACCTCTGTGGAAGTGGGGGTGACCGGGAGTGAGCAGGCTGGGGACTCCAGGGGGCTGTGGCGGCAAGGGAGGCATTTTCTGTTCCAGGACAAGTACACCCTGGTATCTGTGTCTGAATCTGGACAGAGGCCAGAGAGGGACCGATCGGAGCTGGGGAGACAGAGACCCTGTGAGGAGAGAAGGTGGGGGCCGTGGGCAGGAGGGTGGGCTCCTTTGGCAGGCCTGGCAGCAGGGGAGCTGTCAGGGGACATGTCTATGTGACATGAGTCTGCTGACATGCTCCTGTCTCCTCGGGGTGGGGGGGAGGGACTGGGTGTGAGGGGTCTGCCACAACTGCCTCCCGCTCCCCTGGCCCCAGCTGCTGCCACCTCTGCCACCGGCCTCACCGCCCCTAGAGCCTTTGCAGGAGGATTCCCTGGGATCACCCGTGTCAAGCATGTTGCCGCAGAGCCAGCACTCCCTGAATGATGGCAATTGTTGTTTTTCTTGAAATAATGGTGATGCTGTTATTTATGGTGATGGTAATAATGGTGAAAATGTCTCTAACCGCCTTACCCAAAGGCCAACCCAGGCACAGTCACTTTCTCCTCAAAGGGATGGTGACAGCAGGACGCCAGGGTGGCTCAGGGGTTGAGCGTCTGCCTTCAGCCCAGGGTGTGATCTCAGGGTCCTGGGATAGAGCCCCGCATCAGGCTCCCCGCATGGGGCCTGCTTCTCCCTCTGCCTGTGTCTCTGCCTCTCTCTGTATCTCTCATGAATCAATAAATAAAATATATTTTTTAAAGATTTTATTTATTCATGAGACATACACAGAGAGAGAGAGAGAGGCAGAGACACAGAGGGAGAAGCAGGCACTATGGAGGGAGCCCGACGTGAGACTCGATCCTGGGACCCCAGGATCAGGCCCTGGGCTGATGGCAGCGCTAAACCGCTGAGCCACCCGGGCTGCCCAAATAAAATCTTTTTTTTTTTTTTTTTTTAAAAAAGATGGTGACAGCATCCTCACCTCTGACTACTGTGGCCAGCAGGAGAAGGCCGACGGTCCAGGAAGGCAGCATCTACGTGGATGAAAACAGGGACTCGCATGGACACCCCTGTGCACTGCTCCCAGGCCGCGGTAGCAGAGCAGGGCAGGGCAAGAGGCCCTGGAGCACAGCGTGTGAAACCAAAGCCCAGCGCCTGGGCTCCCCGAGCTCCCCCCAAGGCTGAGGCCTCCACACGTGTGCACGTGTGCACACACACACACAGGGCACCCGTCTGAGCCCCCCGCCCCCGTCTCTGGGTCTCCCCACTGCAGTGCCCCCCACCAGCTCCCTGTCCCCACAGGGACCATGACTTACTGTGCAGCACTGGAGCTTCGTCTCTGAGCCCAGCGGGTTGGCTGCGGCTTTTATACGCAGGCCCTATCCTTTGCCCTCCTCGAGGAGAGAATGGGGAGGCTAGCCAGGCTCTGCACATGCGTGCTCGGAACGTAGGTTACCACAAACACATAACATAAGCGCATAAACACGTACCGCCTGCTCAGCCATATGACCAAGGAGCTCAAAAGACTAAAACGAACACTACTCAATGATAGCTTTGTTTAGAAACGGTCTATCTTAAGACCATTTCTGAGCTCTGCCAACTGTACCTTGACCTGGAGATAAGAAGGTCACTGGCTTCACTGCTAAGAGGAGGACTTGGGTGAGGAGCCAGGTGCCGCCCTGTCATTTTTTTTTTAATTGACATATAATTTAGATATACCACAGTGCACGAATCTTAAGTTTAAAGTACAGTGTAATGGGTTTTGACAAATGTGTGTATATGCCCTAGATCAACATATGGGACACTTCCAGCAGCCAGCAGTTTCTCTCATGATCTTTTACCATCACGGCCCCAGCAGTGCTTTGGTTTCTGTCACCATGGGTTAGTTTGACCTGTTCTAGAATTGCTTAGATAGTATGTGCACCTTACATTTTTGCTTCTTTCCCACAACCCATTTTTTTTTTAAGATTCTATTTATTTATTTATTCATGAGAGACACAGAGAAAGGCAGAGAGATATAGGCAGAGGGAGAAGCAGGCTCCTCGCAGGGAGCCTGATGTGGGACTTGATCCCAGGACCCTGGGATCATGCCCTGAACTGAAGGCAGATGCTCAACCACTGAGCCACCCAGGTGCCCTCCCACAACGCTTTTTTTTTTTTTTTAAGATTTTATTTATTTATTCATGAGAGACCCAGAGAGACAGAGAGAGAGAGAGGCAGAGACACAGGCAGAGGGAGAAGCATGCTCCATGCAGGGAGCCCGAAGTGGGACTCGATCCTGGGTCTCCAGGATCACACCCTGGGCCGAAGGTGGCCCTAAACTGCTGAGCCACCTGGACTGCCCTCTTTTTTTTTTTTTTTTTTTTTTTAAAGATTTTACCACAACCCATTTTTGAGATCATCCATGTTGTTACATGTGTAAGTAATTGGTTACTTACTTTACTTTAATTGGTTACTTTATTACTTTTAATTACTTTTTTATTAGCTTTTTTATTACTGTGTCATAACTGATTTATTTCCGTGAGTACACTCCAGTTGGGTTATCCATTCTTCATTGGTGAACATGTCGGTTCTTTCTAGTTTGGGACCATTATAAATGATGCTTCTAGGATTGTTCTGGTCTGGTAAACATTTTTAGGAGGACACATGTACTCATTTCTCTCAGGCTTATACCCAGGAGTAGAATTGCCTGGTCCTGCGGCATGTGAATACTTAAACACTATCCCAAAGTGACTGCACCCATAAAGTCCCACTGGCAGTTGGGTGACAGTTCTAATTATTCCACATTCCACTTCTGCCTTTTGACCAATCCCAGAAGCCCTGAGGTTGCCAGCAATTTCCTGAGGGTTTCAAGTGTAGAAAAATGTTTTTTTTGTTTTTTGTTTTTTTTTTTTTTTTTTATGACGCTCCCTTCTGAGAACTCTGAGGTGAGCAGTGTGGAGTTGAGGGAAGCTAAGGAATGAATTGGCTTCTGAGAAGTTTTTTGAACAAGTGAAGTGATGATGTGATGATGAAGCCTGACAGGGTTGCTTGTGCCTCAGTGACCTCAAAGCTTAATGTTGTCCAGCAGCTGAGAGAGGAGGTCAGCTCTGGGGCTCATAAAGAACCCCACTGAGGAGCCTGGAATGACATTAGGCTGAATGGAAACCCGAAATCCATGACATGGCGCCAGTGTGGCTGCTCATTGCTCTTGAGAAAAGCCAAACTCCTTACCATGGCCTTTAGGGCACCTGAAGCCTTAGGTCGTCCCTCCCCTTCCTCACCTTGAATCTTGCTTGTGAAACTTCCCGCAGGCCCGGCATGTGCTGCTTTTCTTGAAAGTGTCCATCTTGGGGGGGGGGGGGGGGTCTTTGCATATTTTGTGTCTTCTTCCTAAAACACATGACCCTAGCTCTTTCCCTTCCCAAGTCAGTTGTCCCTCAGGGCTCCACATCAATGTCACATTCTCCAAGATGCCTTCTTCAATGTCCAAAGCAGAACCAGATCTTTCTTTACATCTATCACCGCCCTGATTTTTTCTTTCATAGAATGCATCCCAGTTGGTAATTATATTTCCATGATTATTTGTTTGGATCATACCTTCATGTCAGGGTCAAGGTCTCTACACTCATTTCTGCCTCCAGAGCCTAGCACAGTACCTGGTAGATACTAGGTAATCAACAAACATTTACTGGGTGGAAGAATGGGACATTGGAAGCTCATGACTCATTGGGTTGTTGAGCTAGGTAGCTCCTAGATGTCTCCTGCCATCTCCTCCCTGATCTGTGCCCTCCTCCATGGACTGCCTCCCTAGGTTACATGCCCTTGGCCTTCTGGTTGGGTTGAGCGAACAGGAGGCACCACAGGAAGATCAGAGGGTAGGAGGAAAGAGGGGTTGGAGTATTTCTTCCCAGGCTGCTGTGCTGTGGTTGGACAATATCTGCACTGACTTCTCAATTTAGGGACATTATCTCTGTACTAAGCTGCCCCTCAGGGAGGGTTGGGCACCCCTACCACAGTTACCAGTGGCTGAGGTGGACCCTATTGGGTGCTCCCAAGCATCCAAGAGCCTGATTGGTTTCTTTGTGAAGGTGGCCCAAGGTAGGCCAGTGCAGTCCCCGGCTGCCTCCTACTTGCCCGCACAGGGCAGGGCCAGCTCAGCACCCCATTCTCTCTGGAGGCCTGAGGTTCTGAAGTTCTAACTTTCTGCCAACTGTCTGTCCTGGGAAGGAAGGGAAGGCCAGCACCTGTGGGAAAAGACATTAACTGGCCGCATGTTGGCAGGCACCAGGGTCAGGGCTGGGGGTGCCTCCAGCTGGTACAGTAGCTGCCCAGGGAAGGGGGCAGCTTGGGTCCTCCTTCTATGCCCTGAGATCTCTTGAAACTTGTCTGTTCCTCTCCTTCGACACTTCTTTCATCTGTTCCCTCCCCTCCATCCCCCCTGCTCTGGTCCTGCAGCAGTTGGCCTCACCTCTCTCTAGCCAATGCATCTCCCCTCCAGTCATCTCCCCCAGCTTCCTCCTGGCTTTGTCCTGTGGGTGGCCCCTTGTTGCCTTCAGGTGCATGTTTGATGGGTTGTCTCATGCACTCATGCTCATTTGTACGTGGCTACAACATGCTGGATGCTCTTCCAGGCTTGAGGGGACAGCAGTGAACAGAACATGCTCCTTCCCTGCCCTCAAGGGGCTAATGGCCCCAGGGGGCACAGACACTGATTGCCTACAAGTAAATACACAATTAGAAATGAACGCCTGAGTGGCTCAGTGGCTGGGCACCTGCCTTCGGCTGAGGTTCTGATCCCGGGATCTGGGATCTAGTCCTTGTGAGGAGCCTGCTTCTCCCTCTGCCTATGTCTCTGCCTCTCTCTCTCTCTCTCATAAATAAATAAATCTTTAAAAAAATGAACAAAGACACTAGGATAGAGGAGAAAGCCCATGGAGGGCCTTGTGTACCAGTTATGTAGTAAAGAGAGCATCCTGGGGGTATCTGGTGGATGGGGGGACGGTCAGCATTTAGCAGAGTCTAAACTCCGAAGCGGGGATATGAGGTTATGGGTTGAACTATGTTCTTCACCGAAAAGATATGCTGGAGTCCTAACAGCCAGGACCTCAGAATATGACCTTACTTGGAAATAGGATCTTGACAGGGAGATGTGAGGGAAGTAGGGTGAGTCCTAATCCAGTACGATTACTGTCCTTACAAAAAAGGGGAAATTTGGACAGAGAGACATGGATGCACAGTAAGAATCCTGTGTGAACATGAAGAAGATCGGGTGACGTTTCTGCAAGCCAAGCATCGCGAAGAGTGCCAGCGACTGCTGGAAGGACGGATGCATGAACAGATTCTGGATGACTCAGTAGGTTAAGTGCCTGCCTTCAGCTCAGGTCATGATCCCAATGTCCTGAGATGGAGCCTCGCATTGGGCACCCTGCTCAGCAGGGAGTTTGCTTCTCTCTCTCCCTCTGCCTTTCCCCCCCACTCCTGCTTGTGCTCTCTCTCTCATAAATAAATAAATAAATAAATAAATAAATAAATAAATAAATAAATCTTTTAAAAATAATAACACAAAATTAATAACTTCTCAGAGAAGAATCTATGTCTGGAACCTTGAGAGCCAAACAAAGACTCCTGTTTATCATGGAACTATTGTGTCAGGGTGGGGTTTTTTTATTTTTAAGGTTTTTTATTTACTCATGAGAGACACACAGAGAGAGGTAGAGGCATCGACAGAGGGAGAAGCAGACTCCCCAAAGGAGCCCGATGTGGGACTTGAACCCCGGACCTCGTATCGTGCCCCGAGCCAAAGGCAGAGGCTCAACCGCCGAGCCACCCAGGTGCCCCCAGGGTGGAGTTTTATAGGCTGCACATGAGAATCACCTGAGAGCTTTTCTTTCTTTCTTTCTTTTTTTTTAAATGCTTGTGCCTGAGATTATTCTCGGTTAGGATGGGGCCTGGGATTACCACCCCCATCCCTCCCTTTTTTAAGCTCCCAAGTGAGCCCGTGAATCTGGTTTGTAGCCAGGATGCAGCGGGCCTTGCCAGCCCTCTGCCCATTGAGTCCTCGAGGCCCCAGGGGACACAGCCAGCCTCCCCACCTTGGCATGTGCATGCAGAGCCAGGGTGCGTGCATGCAGAGGCCGAGCACTGCTGCATGCCCGCAACCTTCTGGTGGCTCTGAGTCCAGGGACAGACGGTGACCACATTCCTTGGGTTGCCTTGCTCACTTGGCAGGGCACTGGCGCTAACTTAAGGACAGAACCTTCCTTCCTGTGGAGGTGTTATTCTCTTGGGAGATCCCTAAGACAACAGCACCAGGAAGGCAGGGCTGGAGCTGTGGCCTCCATGTGACAGGGGAGGAAGCTGACACCTGGAGAGGTGGAAATTGTGGGGTGCTCTGTGGGCTGGGGGCTGGTGGTGCAGGGCAGTGAAAGACTCCCAAGGTGGAACAAAAGAGAAGTTTATTGAATACACTGCAAGGGAGAGACTGTCTGCACAAGGCGGTGGGGAGGGAGCCACGGTTAGAGGGCAGAGTGAGGGAGTTTGGGGAACAATAGAATTGGACCTATTTTTGGGTAATCTTAGGAACTGTGCCTGGTTGTAATTGGCCAGTGAGGGCCCATGGCTGTTTTGAGGGGGGTCACTGAATAAGCCTGTGTGCATTCAGCTTGGTGGTCAGTGTGGGCCTGTGAGCATTGATCAAGTTTCCATAGCTGAAGCCTGTTGCCTAAAAGCAGCCTCTACAGAAACCCCTTGTTCAGGGTCACCTGGCTTAACTGGAGCCCTGAGCGGGCTCCGTGCCTTTTCCCTTGCTTCCAGACAGACTGAATGTCCTTTATGCTAATAAACTGAACGTGATGGGACATCTGGGTGGTTCAGTGGTTTAGTGCCTGCCTGCCTTTGGCCTAGGGTGTGATCCTGGAGTCCCGGGATCGAGTTCCACATTGGGCTCCCTGCATGGAGCCTGCTTCTCTCTCTGCCTGTGTCCCTAAAATCCGGCAAGTGGACCAGATTTGGCTTGGGTCACAAGGACACTGCAGGTGGGACCCCAGGGGAACTACAGAGAGCCCCAAACTCCCTACCTTCCCAGGAAGGTGTATTTGGGCTGTGGATCTGTGTGGCTGAGCTTGGTCCCCTGCCCATGGTGTCAGGAAGTGGATGCTCCAGAACCACATCGATAAGTAGCCAAAATACACAGCAGTGATCTTGGAACCTGCTGTTCTCTGCCTTCCTGGGAGTTTTCTCTGGCTGTGCATTTGATAACAGGACATGCATTTGAGAGAAAGGATGTGGGAGGAGAGAGAAGGGGCCTAGCCCCCCTCCACTGGGGTCTCCACCAGCTGCTCCCCTGCCCCTGGAGCTTATGGCCACCACTGTACCTGCAGTTGGGACCCAAGTCACCCCAGGTCCCCTGTGGCTCAGGGCCGGGCCTGGGCTGAGTGCTCGTGTCGTAGCGCACAGCCTTGGGGAGTCTCCCCAGCTGCCTTCCTCCCTCTGTACCGCAATCTTTAAAAATCATTTTCCCCAAGTCTTTGGCCATGTCTGTCAGTCTGGGGAGCAGGTGAACCAGGTTGTCCTTGACCAGAGAGAAGGGCTCATGGTCAACCGAAAGGCTCACCCTTTCTGCTTTAGTTCCACTCACCACCCTCATATGGTCCTCATCACCTGGTGTCTGCATACCTGCAGGGCTGTCTCCTCCTAGCTGACTACCAGCCTGCAGTCTCAGTAGGCCATCTTCCTGCAAACATGGGCCTTGAACCAACAGCTCTCTAGAGTCTTCTTCATCTTGGTCCTCCCTCTCCTGGACCGCCCTGTCCTGGGACATGCTTCTTTTTTGCGCTATCTGGTGGCATGGTTTATCTAGGTGCTGGGCTCCCTTATGAGTGTGTACACCTCTGGGACTGAATTCAAGTCTTCTGCTTCCTCAGGTTCTAGAAGCTGGTGCAGAGCTGGCATTTGGTGGTGTTTACAGAGTCTGCATTCCACTGATTGAGCTCTTCTGCCAACATGGTGCTTCCTTGCTCAGGGTGTGGGTTCAGGGCCAGCGCTGGGCAAAACTGTGGCAAAGGGGCCTCAGCCCCAGGCCTTGTGCTCTCCTGCTCGGTGTCCCGACCCAAGGTCCTGCATGTCCCCCTACCACCACCAACATCTTCAGTACCCTCCTCATTACACCATGATTGACCACTGACCTTGTGCCCTTCACTGTGAGACCCTGACTACAGTCATTTCCTTAATCCTTACCCCAGCAGCTGCTTTCAAGGAGCAATCTGGAGTCCAGTCACATTCAAGTTTGAAGCTCAGTCACCACTTGATGTGCCACCAATGGTGAGGAGCAGAATCCAAGGCACCAAAACTGTTGTGATGTGATGTGAGGCCTGGTGACCAAAAGGGGAGTCACTTAGGGGAGGTGGTGACCTTTCTGGGCCTGCAAAGCTCCAGGAACTGCTTATGGGATGGGCTGGGCCACCTTGAAGGACACCCTCTACTTCCAGGTGAAGAATACCTGTGTGGGTGGAGCTCATGGCACGTCTGATTGGTTGAGAGTACCCTGGTGGCCCCAGCTGATTGGATGACTGAAAAGTCCCTCCTCAGCAGGGGCCAGTGCCAGGCGTTCCTCTCCAAAGCCATCCCTCCTCAGTGCTGAGCGCTGTGTGGGGATGGCACCTACTAGAGCCCAGGAAGAGTAGGGGCCGGGAGCCTGTCAGTGCGCAGCAAATAGGCCACCAGAGACAGGGCTACAAGTAGTTTCATCATCGCAGAGAGGCCACATCGTAGCACGGCCTTTCCACGATCCCTCAGGGTGATCAGAGTCAGGGATGAGCTCTAGAACCAGAGTCAGGGAATGGGCCCTCAGTCCTCAAGGGACCCTGACTCACTCAGTACTCGAATGCTTACCTCCCCCTCCCTGGGCCTCCCTTTTCTCACCTGTAAGATGAGGATCAGGGCTAAAGGCCCTGCCGAGGCCTCTGGAAGCCATACTCCAGCGGTTCTATGCCACCCCCTGAGGTGAGGAGCAGACAGTGAACATGAAGGCCACAGAAGGTGAGAAGAAGTGAGTGTGTGGTCAGAGTCATAGCAAGAAACCCAAAAGCCTGGAAACACTCAGAACTTATTTAAATGGTCTGTTCCCAAATGTCCCCCCAGAGGTCAGCTGACAGCAGCGACAGACGTGGGAGTGGGTAGATGCATCAGTGGTTTTTATTGCTGTTAACACGGTGCCCGGGTTGCGCCTGGACGTTAACAGGGCGTGAGGGTGAGCAGAACATCCTCCCTCACGGTGCTTTCGCTGCAGAAGCTGTGCCTGCAGACCAAAATGAGAGCTTTGTAAGTGTTGTGAGCTTTACGTAGAGTTGTGAGTCGTTAAGAAACGGTAATGGCTGTTTTTTTTACAATTCACAAGGAATGAGGGAAACACTAGGGTCGCCGCCTGACCCTGTTCCTGGAGAACCCATTGCCTTGGTGCTTCCAGTGAGACAGGTAGGTGGCTGGTGTCTGCGACAAGGTCCCCTGTCGGCTGTTGCTCAGAGCAGCCCTGGTCTCTGGGGCCTCAGGCTGACAGGACCGTTGGGCCGTGAGGCAGTGACAAGACCTCTCATTGGCCTCCTTCTCCACAAGGACCCGTGGGCCCTCCTTGAGCACCGCACACCGGTTTACAGAAGGGCTCGCTCTGGCCTGAGCCACTCTGGAGATGGGATTGAACCTTCTACTGGCTACAGTAAATTGGGCTCTGACTTGCCCCGGCCCTGGCGCTAACTGACCCACTTGTGCAGACTTCATCCTCACCACACGTGTGAGAGGAGGTATTCCTATGAGCCCCCAGGTTATAGGAGGAGAAGCTGAGGCACAACGGGCTCCCAGTAAATGGAAGAAGGTGCAAATACAGGTCTATCTGATGCCACAGTCCACATTGTCCAGGGCAAAGTCACACTTCACACCTCCCTGGACCTTGCCTTCCACACCTGGAGTCCGTGAACCTTTCTCTTTGGGCTCCACCCCCCGCCTACCAGGGATTACTTGAGTCTCTGAGCATCGGTGTCTTCATTTGTAGGAGAGGGCATGGTTCCCTCTCGTGATTGCTGAGAATCCCATGTTAATAATGCAACATCTCATGATGGTAAATGTAAAAAAGCTTTATAAATTGATTTTTTTTAAACCAATGCAGATATAAGGGGCTATCATCACTATTATTCCAAGAACCATGAACTACTTGGGCCTCACGATCTTTGATCTCTGAGGCTTTGTCAGGCTTTCATCCTCATCTTCACCACGGTCCCTTTTGTATCTCATTTGTCTTTCCTAGCTGCCCTAACCCTGTCTCCAATCCTATTGCACCTTGAGCCCTGCCATCTGTGGTCTGGGCGCCCCCTGCCCCTCACACATCAAGCCAGTTGCCGCTGCTCACATTCTTCCCGGTGGAAATCCCTCAGCCCAGGAGATCCTCGTGGCCTCCTCTCATCACCACCTCCCCACCCGGCACCCTGGCTCCCTGCCTTTCTCTCCAGCCACACTCCTTGGGCAGCCTCAGGTGAGTTCTTTTCTCTGTCCTTTGCCTTTGCACGTGAGCTTTAGGTCCAGTTGAGCTCAACAGTTAACACGCTAACTTTTCAACAGCAGGATCTGCCTTTGCGTCCCCTACCATTTTGTAGACATACAGTAGGTAGTTTATAAAGTCAGAGAGGAAAGAGGGAAGAAGATGCTGGGAGTGGGAAAGAAACGAAGAGAGTGAGAACTACATTTATCTTTTGATGTCATGTCACTGGGGAGGAATTCTAGTCAGCAGGCTCCTTAGCGGGACTTGCGACCTTAATGGGGCAACTAGAAGAATTTGAAGGGTATCTGAGAAGCGCTTGGATTAAAAGCTTGATTTTCTGTTGCCTCCCAATGACGATGGTTTTTTTTTTAAATGTGCTTACTAGCCGTTTTCCTAACAGCAAAATATTTGAGTAATTTGACAAATTCAGCTTTTTTTTACTCCCCATAGTAGTTTGTGATGTTTGATGATGATTTTGATCTGACTTTATCTTAAACATCTGATGTCCAACATCTGGCTTCTCTTAAGATAGATTTCCTCTGCAGTTGACAGGCAGGGGAAGAAGGGACTCAGGGACTCAGGCCACTGGAGGGTTCAGATGGCAGCTGGTGGACTCAGGGCCTCACGGGTGGCCCCGAGTACATTCTGTTCCATTTTTAGAAAGTGCATAAAGTCACGGCCTTTCCTTTGACAACCTGGAAGTTACAATGCCCTGATTTGGTCTTGTATCTGTGTCCTTCTTCAGATCTGCCTGTGAGCAAGTCATCTCTTGGGAACACTCTGCATTTTTAAGGCTCTAATGATACCATCTTCTTCTGACACCTTTTTAATCACAGAATCCCAGGAATCAGGCCATGGTCCAATTCCGACTGGGGCCCTGGGCACTGACTTTAGAGGCTCATTGTCCTCTGATGAGGGTGGACAGGGAGCCCCTGGCTGCACGCACAGCCTGCAGAGGGCTCTCCACTGGCTCCCTCAGTGCTCTGCTCTAGCTGAGAGATCCTCATTTTGCTCACCACTTGGCTGGGCCAGCCTCTCTGTCCTCCCCGACTCATAGGGAGTTGGAGGACCTCACAGGAGTCATCCAACCTGAGATGCAGCTGGGAGGTTGGCCAACCCACCCTCCCCACCTGGGGGAGTCCCATTCTCTGAGGCTGGAGTTTAGCAACCTCACCTAACCTCCCAAACCCCAAGACCATCAGTGACCGTGTTCCCAGATCCCTTTCCACAAAGCCACCCCAGGAGGGTTCTGCTGACCACAATTCTGGTCCCAGCCTTGGGGACAATAGCTCTACCCCCATCGGGTCACTGTGCCCACATCCCTCCAGCTGCCACAGCAAAGGACACTGAAAGTCAAGCTAAAGATCTTACAAGGATAGCTAACTCAGCTCTCTCCTGTCCTATCTCAGATTTTATATCTTTTGCTAAAATTGCTTTTTTTTATTACCCTGAAATTTTGTGATCTTCCCCTCTTTAAAAGGCAGCTACTCTCTAGTTCATACTTATAACCTTATACTCTCAGAAATTATTTCTTTCTCTCTTTCTCATTTTTCTTCCTTAGTTTTCCTTGAAGACAGGGTGATTCCATCTGTATCTTTCTCAGATAAGGCTGAGACCACTTAATAGAAATGCTTTATGCTGTCTATCAGTTGCTTGTTTGCCCATGATGGATAGATTGTCTTGGCTTTTCTGGCTGAGCCAGGACTAACTTCCTGGGGTGAGTTGCCAATACAAGCACCAATCTCTACCAACATCCTTAGACACAATCCAGCAAAGATATACATACACTGTTTTCTCCTCTCCCTTTTGCACGGTGATCTTGGCTGCACCCACTTTGGGAAAGGTTGGGTTTACCACGTTGTTATTCCAAAGAAACTTGACTTTCTCAATTGTTCCAACATCAAGCTTTGCATCAAACTCATTGGAATGAGTAGAGCCTGGTTTGAGAATCCCCCTTGAAATAAAGAGATAGAAACATTCTCATGCATAGAAACAAGTTCCAATGGCAGTTAAGGCCATACCACTTTTTTCTATCGAGATTAATGAGATCATTTTTCTAAATTAATTCTCAAAGGATGGAGAAACAGAGAAGCCAGCTCTATGCCAGCAGCCTGACACTATTATTTGAATATTGTTTTCTCAAACTCAAGTTAATTTCTACTCAAAATATTCATATAGAAAACTATATAATTCCTCCATAGGGATGCCTGGGTGGCTCAGCGGTTGAGTATCTGTCTGCCTTTGGCTCAGGTGGTGATCCCAGGATCCTGGGTTCGAGTCCCACAACAGACTTCCACAGAGAGTCTGCTTCTCCCTCCTCCTGTGTCTCTGCCTCTCTCTCTGGGTCTCTCATGAATAAATAAAATCTTTATTTATTTATTTATTTATTTATTTATTTATTTATTTATTATAAATAAAACCTTTTAAAAAATTCCTTCATATTATTTTTTTTTCTAGGAGAATTATTTGTCTAGTAATAAGTTATCTACTTAGTTTAACAAAACCAACATGTGTTACTATGCTAATCAGGAAACATGACACCTGGGGTAATATTAGATATATTCTTCTAAAAATCCATTTTTAAAAATGGATCTATTGAAAGAGAAAAATCTAAATGCGTGGATTTATAATTGAGAAGAAAATTGTCAGCAGAAGTCTGAAATTGACTTTATCACATAAAGTAAATAATTTTAAATCAATTGATAAAGAGATGATAAGCATTTCAGTACATCGATTTGAAGGCCATGTATAGCATCCAGTGAGACGTGACGCTGAAAGAGGAAACTTACTTGAAGATATTGAATTGATGAGTATTTCCCTTACTTCCAAACAAAGCAACTTTAGCCTGACCAGTGGCTCTTTTCCCAGACAATGTTATAGAAACCCCGTATCTCCAGCCTGCACAGGGGATAGAAAAGAGTACAATTGACTCATGCACAAAACAGTTGACCCAAACTTCAGAATCCTGTCCCCATATCTTACATTGAGGCATCAAAGTATGAGAAATCCTACCTGTTAATCTACAACTCAAACCAGGCTATATGGAGAAGTATGTATCTAGTAGTATCCCCTCTAGATCTGCATTGCCCAGTAAAAGGACCACTACCCACATGTGGCTGCTTAAATTTAAATCCAAATTAAGTAAGACCAAAAAGTAATTCCTCAGTTGTACTAGCCACATTTCAAGTGCTAAATTGCCACATGTGGCTACTGGCTACTGTATTGGACAGCAGAGGGTATTTCCATCATTGCAGAAAGTTCTGTGGGACAGCTCCACACTAGGGGCACCACACTATGAGATAAGATGAAAAGAGAAGGGACAAGGGCTCGTTCCCATGTTTGGAAAGGTGGCTCAAGAGTGCAGTCCTGCGAGCACCAGAGCAGGGTCTGTGTCCTATCTGCGCATCCCCAGTACCTTGGGCGGTGTCCAGAACAGAGTGAGACCCAGTTGTTACCCAGATTTATACCAGGGATACTGTCTGTGCCCATGAGCACAAGTGCACACAACCTACACATGTATAACCACATATTCACACTTACATATACTCACATACATATAGACATATGTATACAACCTAGACACATATAACCACAACCCCCACACACATAAACACATGCACACAAGCACACACACATGCACATACCCACACACATATGTACATAAATGCACACACACATCATTTGTCTAACTCCTACTTGGCTTTCATGTCCTCAGAGATATTGCCCCTGCCCCTTCGTCTGGGCAGGGTCAGGTCCTCAGAAGCCACAGAAGCAACAGAGTGCTTCAGAAGCAACCCACCAAGCCCAGGCACACTAGCTGCTTGCTCAGTTTCTGCTTTCTCTGCTGGGGTGTACATTTCACACATGGAGTGTCTTGCTCATCCCTGTAGCTCCAGTGTCTAGCATAGTCTGTGGTTCATAAATAAGTGTTGGTTGAGGAATGAATATGTGGTTTTTGAATGTTTAATTTGTTGTTTTAAAATATGGGCCAGCATTTTATGCATCCCTACAACAGTAGAAGGATTGATTAACCAGTGTCTTTTTTTTAAAATATGTATAGTGTTAGAAGTGTTCTACATCTTGATTGCAGAGACGGTTACATGGCTCTCAGCTATCAAAACTCCTAGAACTCTGCACTACGGTGGGTGAATTTTGCTGTATATAAATTGTACCTCAATAAACCTGACTTAAAAACCTAGATAAGACATATGTTATATTTATATCTTTATATAAGCACAGTGTCTTTTTTAGTGCAACTTCTTAGGGAATTGTCACAGGGCAGGTTGGCACAGAGTGGCCCAACTGCATCCTGTCTCTATCCTACGTCCTAGATGATTCAGGATAATTTGGAAATAAATCAACCCTTCCTGATGCCCACCCACTCTCCACCAGAGAGGGACCCCTACCAGGGGCATCAGGGAGGGACAGAGAGAGGGAATGGGGAAATGGGAACTGTGCTTCTTAAGGGACTCAGCCCAGCAAAGAGCTGTACCAAATAAATGTTTGATGAATGAATAGAAGAACAGGTGTGCATGACACAATATTAAAAATAAAAAGAATAATGAACTGTGGAATGATAAAAATTCAGTGGTAAAAACTGCCACAGAGGATATGTAAGTTGCTATTATCTCATTATTTATGCTTCTACTCATTTCATGCTATAATCACACAATGGAAGAAATGCAAACTCTTCCTAAATCCTTAGTTGAGTCTTCAATAGGATTATTTGGACAGATGTGTTATTTCACTAAGAATGTGTTCACAAATATTTCAGGTTAGAGATAAGCCCTTCTTGTCTAACAGAAGCTAAACTCTCTTGACATGGGTGAGCAGGGTCAAGGTAAAACTTACGAGCAAAATTGCTGGAATCTCCGGTGTTCAGGAAGTATTTCTGTGTCTCATCACTTGTCTTGACAGCAAATTTATCAGCATAGTGACCCATCTGTGGGCACCCTTGATCTGGGCAGGGGAAGCACTTGTTCTAAGGAGAAAAGAGAGAGAGCCAGCTGTAAGATGTAAATCTATCTTTATATGACCCACACATCTGGGAGAGCAATTCTACAGCCTGAGTTCCCTCACCTGTAACAGGAAGGAGATTGAGATAGATGATTTCTAATTTACTTTCACCCAGGACAGGACCCCCAAGCCTGAGGTACATCACGTTAGGATATACTGATGCCTGGGCCCCACGTCAGATCAACGACACCTCCCATCACGTAATGTGCTCTTGAATGATTGACAGCCAGCTCTTTGACAAAAAGTCCTGAGTGTAGCATTTGCCAATTTCCGTGGTGTAAATATTCTGTGGCCAATTTCAGAGGCCTGAACCCCCAGCCTGGCATCCAGAACCCGAGCATCCACTTTTCCTTCTCTCTGGCGTATGAATTTTTCTCGCATATGTTCTTCTGTTCTTGCTCTAGTTTTGCTCTACCCTCAGCAGAAATGTGCACTCCTTCTCTTCCTCCTAAACTCTTAGATTTTTCAAGCCAGATTCAAACATTGCCTTCTGCAGGAAACCTTTCTAGATCATTGAAATGATTATTCTTCTGGTGCCCCAGCGATTTCCTCACCCACATGACTTATCTAGAATTTTAGCCACCTCCTGCCTCTCTGCTTCCCAGGATCATAAACTCTGGAGGGCAATGCAAAACAAGTAAGAGATGGTCAGAAACTGCAAATTCCCAACACAGCAGGACAACCGTCCCACGGAGGGACTCAAGGAAGGACGATAGCTTACAGATTCAAAGGCCCTGTAGGAAGCACAGGGGTAGGAAGCAAATCCATCAGGGTTGAGGATGCTCTCTGAGTAATACTTGTAACTTCTCAGGTGATTGCAAGCCACGAAGTCCCGAGTTCCTGGAGAAAGAAACAAGGAAGTCTGCACGGGTGGTTGGGGGGCCAATGACTTCTCTCTTTCCATGTCGAGAGGTTCTAAAGTGGAACCATATTTTCAGAAATTTAAAGTTAGGTAAATTTAAGGTAAGTCCAAAATAAATGACAGCTAACATAAAGAGGCAGCTTTCTGTGTGCCGGGCAATGATCTGAGTACTTTACATGCATTATCCCTGTAATCCTCACCGTCCCTAAGTGCAGAATGATATACAGATTACAGCCTCAGATGTACAGATTATAGCTAGTGAGGGGCAGAACTGGGAGTTGAAGCCAAGCCTATCTGGTGCTTGAGCCCATGCCTCTAAGCCTTGTGCCATCCTGTGTCCCAGGCACCAGGCTGGAGGTCCTTGAAGACACAGCCAGATGTGACATGACCTCTCAGACATGACAAAACCAAAGCAAGGACATCTTCATGCTGTGTTTAGGCAAACAGAAAGGAGAGTCAAGTGGCTTTAGATGGCTTTTCTCTCCCTTTCATGGCATCTTGACTTTGCTGATAGCCATCTTTGGCCCCTAGAGTTCCTGTCAAATGACAGAGGTCATAGCACACCTGCTAGATGCGACCATTACTGATGGAGACTTTGGGCAACTCTATCCATGTAAACCCACCTGAGGCTGTTTAAGAGACAAACACATAAACCAGCATACTTAATGTTTGCTTTGATGGCATCCATTCTTGTTGAGCCATTTTGATCCAATTCAATAAAAATCTTACTCATTGCATTTGGTCAGACCACCAAAGTTTTAAATCTGTGTGGTGCCAACTGATGAATCGGGCTGAAAAGTTCCCTTATCCCTTGTCCTTTTGACCAGATAGAATCTGTATCTGAAGGCGCTCCTCCTCCCTAGGTGTGCTCCACCAACAATGAAGAATAATCACATCGAATAGCACAGTCTCTGCGTAGCCTTCCCTACCGGTGATAGTTTCTTATCCTGACCCAACATAAAGGAGTAGTGACTCTCACTGTGCAAATGGCTTTGCCATGGAAATGACTGGTGAACATTCTCTTTTTGGCTATAGAATTGAACCCAGTTACATGAGCTTAAACAATATCACTGACTCGCGAGGGAGAATTGGCAGAAAAATTCTTAGAGCCAGGATATTTACTTGCATGGTATTTCTTTTCTTCATTAGGTAGCTACCAGTTGGTTGCTGGAATAATGGCTTTAAGCAAGAGTTTTGTCATTCTTTGTTGCTTGTACAGTCTAGGACACCCGCGACTGTGTTTTAAGGAAGTATAAAATCAGTAGATTGAATATATAACAAATAATATGCGGGCATATTTTTTTCAGAAGTAAGATCCAGAAGGGGGAATCATCTATTTTTAAAGAGTGATGTGTTTTCATTTTTGAAGTTTTTTTATGCAGAAGATACTGCTCACCCCAGGGAAGTGACGCCCCGTTCTGCTTGGGCTTTACCTTCCCAAATGCCATCTAGGTCCACGATCTGTGACAGGGCATTCTTCTTGCATCCTGGCATTTCCTCTCCACCATTGGGGAAGAAGTCAAGGTGACCCATCTGTTGGCTTGTTCCAAAACCTGAAATGTTTGGAGCAGCAATGAGCTTTTCACCACACAGGGCTCTTTTGGTTCAAACAATATTGCACGTGTTTGCAACTAAAGCGTCATTGGGCTCACCCAGGAATGGGATCAGGGGAGCTGCATCTGTGTGAATCACATCAACAAAGTCAGCATCAGTGGGATCAAGTCGAACCTCTTCAGGAGTGCCCTGGAAACTTGCTTCTACAGGATCCAACCCTAAAAGAGATGATCAGTGCTGTAGACTAATAGACTTGGCTATAGGTACCAGCAGGACCACAGTGTACAGTTGTTCCGGTTCTGCATTGCACAACTCAAGGGATGCTATACTCTGAAGTTCTGAAATGCCATGGCCCTGCAAATTGCATATGGGGGTATAGAGTTTCAATGTTGCTCCTCAGAGGAGAGCTCCAGAGGCATGGATAAAGAAGGGCAGGTGAGCCAAGAGATTTAAATTTGCCTGACCAGGGCACCTGGGTGGCTCAGTGGTTGAGTGTCTGCCTTTGGCTCAGGTCGTGATCCCAGGGTCCTGGGATCAAGTGCACTGGGCTCCCCAGAGGGAGCCTGCTTCTCCCTCTGCCTATGTCTCTGCCTCTCTCTCTGTGCCTTTCATGAATAAGTAAATAAAACCTTTAAAGAAAAGATAACATAAATTTGACCAAGGATTTTTTTCCCCACATTATTTTCTCCCATCTCACTTGCATATCTTTCTTCTTTAACATTCTTTTCCTTTTCTCAAGTTTGAAGGAAAAAGGGACAAAGCAGTATGGTATCATAATTAAGAACACAGATTCTGGAACTGGGCAGCCTGGCTCTAACTCCCTATTCAGCTATTTCTTGGGCAAGTTGCTTGACCTTGGGCAAATCACTCAACCTTTTTGGTGTATGTGTGCCTTGGTTTCCCCATTTATAAAATCTGGGTAATAATATGGTTATAATAAGATTAAATGAGATTACATATATAGCTTTTTAGCACAGTGCCTGGCATATCATCATGGGAGTTTAAGTAAAATATTGATGATTATTATTTCCTCCTTCTTGGCAGGGCTCCTGAATTTATGAATAGCCATCTGGCCAGAGCAACTGAAAAGGCATGAACATAATTGTCTGCTGAAAATAAAAGTAAGAGCTCTTAGAAGCTTGAGCCACATGACAGCAGAACTGGGTTTGAATCTCAGTTCCGCCGTGATTTGGGGCCAGTTACCCAGTTTCCTGAACCTGTTTCTTCAGTTCTGGGGATGAAATGAGAAAATGTAAAGCACTTGGCATAGTATTTGGGATAAGTAGGCACTTAATCTATGCTTACTATAATAATGATAATAGCATTACATTATTATGATGATATATAGATACATTCTGTTGCTGCTGTTACACGTTAAAGGCTTTGCTTGGGTTAAAAGAATGACCTGCAGGACTGGTGGCTGGGTTTCCTCTACCAGCAGAGGCAATGGATGTGTGATTTTCATGTTCCACCCTGCCCTTGATTTCAAAGAGAAAGGAGAAGGGAATAACAATGTGGACTCCTAATTATGTTTGCTCATGTTCACACTAGCCTTCCTCTCTGTTTCCCTGGGTGCCCCGTTCTGCTGAATGATCCAAACTTCCAGGAAACATGGATCTAGAGAGGAAGGATGGGGACAAAAATGGAAGAAGCAAAGGGAAGCAAAGGAGAATTAAAGCACCACCCCTTCTTCCACAAGGATGGGCCTCTTGGAGTCTTCCTAAAATGTCCTGTGTGGGCTCTAACCAGCTCCACCACAGCTGAGGTCACAGACTACTTTGGGCCAGCTTCTAGCTGGGCAGCAGGCTTGCACCGTGTTTTGGGGTTACTGGGGACAAAATCTGGAGCCTGCCCCTTGGGTCTTACCTGTAATCCTGCCCAGACCTGGAGTCCTGCTCCCTGCCTCCCCAGCCACGTGGGCTCCCAGGCTGTGGCCGATGAGCTGGACTTGGGAAGGTGAGTAGCTGTAGTTTGCCTGGAGAAGGAAGATCATATTTTCAGAACATTTTTGTGGTGTGATTTTTGTAACATGCAAACCTAATGTTGCGCCTCTGCTGAACACCTTCTATGGCTCCCATCACTCTTGGGATCAAGCCCAAACTCATTACAAGGGCCTCAGAACTTTCCTGACTCAACACCCATTTTTCAAGATTCTTGCCAAACCCTATGGTAACTTTCCGGCCTCAGATACATCATAATCTCTCATCTCTGGATCTGCTGTGGGCTCCTCTTCCTCTTGCTATCCATTCCCCAACCACTTGCCCAGCTCATGTCAACGCAACCTAGATATCAGCTCTCAACTTAAATGTCTCTCCCTGGGAGAAATCCTTAATCACTCCCCAGCCCTCCAGCCTGGATTAGCTGCTCCCCCATGTGCTCCTATTAAGCCCTGTAGTCCCCCCATTAGAACCCTGACCACACTCCGTTGTCATTGCAAGTCTTCACAGTGAGCTCCCCCAGGCCTGGAATGCATCCTCTTGACCTTTTAGCAGGGCTCCTGACACTGTGTCCTCCCCCAAATATTGGAGAACAAACAAATGTCATGAAGCTATGAGTGTTTGCACATGTTAGTCTCAGAGGTATCCACCCATTTGTACTAATTCATTGATCTTCAGTGCCTCCAGAACAAACCCCACTGGCTTTAAATCTTGTAGGGGTGCAGAAGTAGTTAGAACCAATCAGTTCTTCCACAGACTCTTTAACTAGAAGACAGAAGTGGCTGGGGCCTTTATCTAGTACATAATAGAGTCATGAAGAGTTAGTGACTTCACTGAAAGGACTAAGGTCTTAAAGAATTAGCCAAAATGGAAGGCCAGGGTAGATAAAAACAGCTGAATTGATTGTGACAAACAAAATTCTCCATCAACAGGACCTTCAACAGGGCAAATACCCGGACAGACACCCATTCTTTCTATATCTTTTTTCAATATATAATTCCCAGCTGGATCTTTGGCCAAAAGAGACCAGTGGGCACTGCCTACCTCAGCAGGAGCCCAGCCGGCAGACTCACCGAGAGCATGCTGAGCATCTGGGCCACCTGGGCGCCCACCACCCGCACGTTGTTGGCAGCCTGTGTATATGAGGTTTGGGAACCTTTCTTCCAGTCCACGCAGATGCAGTTCACCTCCTCAACCTTGAACATGTTCTGATGTTGGAGAGACACCAGGATGTCATGACAGGGGCACAGAAAATCATGTCCAGGCAGGGCTCAGAAGTGGTTGCTAACAGTTACTGTTTTTGTGTCTTCCTTGCTGGGGCTTGAGATACACTAGGCTTTGTTAAGAATCCTGCAGTCAGTTAGGAGTTAGTCCTCGGGGTGCGGGCTGTAGAAAAGGCAAATCCATTCCCGCTCTAGCTTGTAGATGAATTAAAAGCTGGCCACTTTCTGGTTTTCTTTGACCAGATTCAGTAATATTGTTGGGGGTGGGGGGTGGAAATCAAGGGCATCCACAGAAAAGCCTTATTTTGAAGAGGAAAAGTCTCAAGTGCCATCTCTGGTGACCAGTGTCTAAATGACCTTATGGACTTGAGCCCTAGCCATCTTACAGATTTGAGCCGTAGCCTCTTGGCAACGCTGCCAATAACTGGCCTTGCTTTCATCCCGGGCTTCTGGGCACTTACTAAGTTTTTACAGTCAAATATTTACAGTATTTCGAGGAGGAAATACATCCAGTGGATATTCGAAGAACAAAACTGCACTGATTTGAAAGAGATTGAAGAATCCTGAATGGAAGACTTGGATGTCAAAGAAACTCATATATCCTTAGACATTCTGAAGGAGGACATATGACCAGCTTGAGTTTAAAATGGAGCAATGAATTTATCATGCGCTTAGAATTTTTCACATATGTGATACTAATATGTGTGATCACACACACACACAGACCAAGACTTGTTTCTCAGGACCTTTATTTTTAAAGCAACCCTGAGGAATCTCTTAAAAACCTGAGGAATTTGGGGTGTAAATTATGTCTTACAGTTTTATCCATTATGATATTTATTAATGAAGAGCACCTGGGTGGCAGTGGCTCAGTCAGTTGAGCAACCGGCTCTTGGTTTTGACTCAGGTCATGATTGCAGGTTCATGAGATCATGCCCCACGTGGAGCTCCACGCTCAGTGCGGAGTCTGGTTGGGATTCTCTGCCTCTGCCTCTGCTCCACCCACCCTCAAATAAATAAATACAATCTTTAAAAAAGATATTTCTTAATAAGGGGAATGAAGAGGTAGCAAGAGCTAAAAGCCTGGCAAATCAAGGCCACCTGCAGAACGACTTTAATTGTCTAGGTTTGTAACTTTCCCTGTTGGCATGATAGGTGGGAATTATTAACATGTGTGGGGAAGGCAGGCTGATCAGGTAAATTCTTGGGAATCAGAAAAATAGATTGCATCGGTGTACACATAAAAAGAAGGATGATGGTATATTGCATATGTGTGTGTGCCTATGCACGTGTGTGTGCATGTGTGTGTGTGTGTTCCTCTATTGTCTGCCCTTCTAACCAATAGATGCTGTATCACATATAATTTTGGCACTTTCTATTCTGTTATTTGGTCTCCTGGTGCATCTTAAGTTCTTTGTTTCTAAAATAAATGGTCGTAGCAACACATCATCTCAGGGATGTAGAAGAAGCTTGAACAAAAATAATATAATCCCTCATTTACTGGTAAACGAAGTGCCCTCCCTAAAAATGGAAGCAGATCTTTGGCCAGAAGATCTGCTTCTGGACTTAGCCAGAAGATCATGGTCACATGTGCCAGCACAACAGATGCCACTGCTTCAGGCTAGAAGGTAGCCCAGAGGTGTGGAAGTAAATTCTTAGTATTGCAAAGAGAGGCATTTTAATTGCATAAAGGTACCTCCTAGATAGGGATTTCGTGTTTTTAAGCTCATCTGCTATGCTTGCTGAAAGGAGATGGAGGTATTAGTGGGGAGCAGGGAGCAGGGAGCAGGGCAGACTGTGAGCCTGGGAGCCGGCCCCTACCTTGCACATATCCAGCAGCCAGTTCTCTTCTCCCTTGTCTATGAAGCCATGGATGATGAACCGGGTCTTCTTGTCTGTTTGAAAATTTGATGCCTCAATCGTTGATGGATCAGAGGGAAGGAGAGTCTGTGATAAAAGTGGGAAAGGGTCGCATTATTTTGTAGCCCAGCCACTCAGGCCAGCCTCTCCTTCCCCATCTCTGTTTGTCCCAATGCCATGACCTTTCAAAGCTTAGCACAATAGCCACCTCTTCCATGAAGCCCGCCCTGACTCTCTTTTTCCCATCTGTCCCACCCCCATCCCACCCCTGCCTCCGCCCAGTCAGGAGTTCCTACCTCCACTGGGGCTGGATTACAGTTCACAATCTTACCTTCCATAGGTTTCTTGGTAGATGGCAAGCTCTTTGCCCCAGACCAGAATCACACAACCAGTGAGAGGTTTTGGCAAATGTGAACCATTCATTCTTTTGAGCCAACATTTCACAGAAGCCCTACTCTGTCCAGATCTGGCTAGGCCAGGGGGGCAGCTGGAGGGTAAGGTGAGACAGAGCATAGAGGAGGAGGAGGGTACAGAGACAAGGAGCCTCTAGCCTGGGGGTGGGCACAACCCTTCACCCAGTCACAATGGCACTAAAATGACAGAGGTCTCACTTGAAAGTTGTTTGGGTTCTTGTTGGTGTAGAGCAGGAAGCGGGTGCCGATTCTCTCGGGGCTCCAGGGGAGAACTTTCAGAGGCCTGATTGCTGTCCCGGCCCAGGGCTCCGCGTCAGAAAAGCATCCGATTTGTTCATAGCAAACTTCCTTTGCTGTAGAGAAAGGATGACTCTGCTCACGGCTTAGCTCCCCAGGCTGGGCCCTGGGAGGTCACAGCCATTCAGGTCCTCACTCCCCTGCCTGGGGACAGTCTGAAGACAATGGAGACACCCTGCCTCTCCCTACCCACTCTCTTCTTACCCCCAGTGCACCTTCTGATCTGGGACCAGTCCCATTGCTTCCCATAGAGACCCCAGCTGTGCCACCACTCAGAGCCACCATCAGAACTGAGAAGCTGTGTCCCATCCCCAGCAATTCGGATATATTTATTGAACTAATATGATAGTCACTGATGAGCCAATCTGTTAACCCAGGCAGGTGTTTAATGCTTTACCTCGAAAAGTCTAGCCTAGAGAGCCTGGAGATGAAGACAGGCCAGAGGGGAGATACTCTGAAGTGGGTCCCCCTCAAAATGCCTTCTCTCCCCGGGCAGAGTGCCAGCACCCGCCTCCCTCTCTCTGGAACCTCAGAGTTGTCCGGACCTGTTGAAAGCCCTGTCACAGGTAAGGCTCTTTCTGGCCAGTGCTGAGATACTGTATTTAAGTCCTTCCCGAGGGGCCGGTGTGACGTTTCCTACCTTTGGCTGCTCCCAGCAGAAACAGCGCGATTGTCCAGATGCTCACCATCTACAATAAATTCGGACATTCTCAGTCTCACCGATTATTACAGCAATGAGCACAGACAGACCCTCAGGAATTCAAGGCTATCTGCTTCAACACTGGTGGGAGGACAGAAGAGGTGACTTACCCTGTGGGATGTTCTGGGCCTTCCCTCCCTTTCAATCAAGTACCCAGGCCTTTTTTTTTTTTTTATACTGGAGCCTTATCATTTGGAGGCCGCTTCAAGGAAACAGCAGGTGATGATAGAACACGCTGTGTGCACTTAATATTGTAATCTGCTCAAATACACAAAACAAGACTAATTATAGTAGTCAGATCTTCCCACAGTCTGGGAAGATGAAAGAATGCTTGATTAAAAGGAGGTAAAAGATCCCTACCTTTGTACCGATGTACCTGTGCATGTAATTCTGAGCCAATGCGGCCCCTCTTTCCCATTTTCTATGTTATCATCAAATAGTTTACAAGTTCCAGTAAGAACACAGCAGCAAAATCCAATAATGGAGGGTAGTATTTCTCACTTAGAATAGGTGGAAATGCCCTCCAAACAGCTGAAAGTTCTGATTAAGAAAATCTCCTCTCACTGTCTCTCTGTCTGTCCTCTCTCTCTCTCTCTCTCTCTGTCTGTCTGTCTCTCTCTCTGTCTTTCTCTCTCTCTCTTTCTGGCAGTCTAATATCCAAGCACATGAGCTTTGGAGACAGATTCCGCAGCCCCCACAATAGCCTATACCATAATCCTCCATTAACTACCTGTTCCAGTTATCAATTGCTAGATAAGGAATCAACATAAAACATAATGGTTTAAAACAATAGTTATTCTATCATCCTACTAGAATTTTGAACAGCTAATCTCAAGAGCCTCTAAAAGCCCACGTCATCAGATCACGTCATGTCTGTGCAGTTTCCCCAGACTCTCCGAAGGTTGCACACCTGTCCTATGAGACGAGGCCCCCGTGAGGCCGTCATGAATGACCCACTGACCCGTGCATCTGTGAGCAGCCCGGCAGTTCACACCACAGGCAGATAAGCTTTCACGTGGCAAACACCACTGGTTCTCTATCCCACAGTGCCCCCCGCCTGTGTTCCCTGAGTTAAATATGCATCAAAGTCAAAGTTCATGCCTGAATAACCAAAATTCTGGAAGACAGCCTTCCTGTTGAAATGCAGAGGACTTTCCCTGGGGTTGTAAAGAATAGCAGCCAATAGCCACTGAGGCTTACTGGGTGCAGACAGAGCACTTGGCACCTATTACTGAATTTGTTTTTTATTTTTTTTTATTGGAGTTCCATTTGCCAACATTTAGCATAACACCCAGTGCTCATCCTGCCAAGTTCACCCCTCAGTGCCCATCACCCTGTAACCCCTATTACCGAATTTATGTCTTACAACAACCCCACGAAGCGGGTACCATTATTTGTCCCCTTTTATGGGTGTGGAAACTGAAGTACAGAGAGATACGTAAATTGCTTAAATCTGATAAAGTCACACAGGAAATGAGTGACGAGATGGGATTTGAATTCAGACCAGCGTGAAATAAGGATTTGCTGAACATTCAGTTAATCTGAACAAGTTGTCTATCAGAGTTGTTGAAGCTCAACCACAGAGAATAAGGGAGATACCTACAGAGAACAAGTTGAAGTAGAAAATAAATTTTCCCCCACGGCGGCAGACTGGTGTCATGTGGTTGACCTAAGCAAAAAGATGTTTAAACTTTGGAAATCAGCTCATGTGGTCTAGTAAAGTGCTGTAGCAATTTACAGACTGTGGGCAAGTCAAAGATGTCTATGCTTTTCTTTGACATTGTAGTGAAGAGATTCATGATACTCTAATGGTGGATGAATAGGTAAATTGGTTGGTAGGAGATGTCAGATGACCCTCTCTGCCTCTTGGACCTTTTCTCTTTACCCTCCACATTGGCCTCATCGACCTTCATCAAACATGCCAAATCCTTTCCTATCTCAGGGCCTTTGCACTTACTATTCCCATGTCTTAAAACTCTCCTCCCTAGACTTTCACTGGGCTGGCTCCTTCTTGTCACTCAACAGTTAGTTTAAATGTCACCTCTTTAGTGAGGCCACTGATGAGCATCCCTGAAGCCCTTTCACTGCCAGCCTCCTACCCAACCCTGGACGCCAATGCCCTAGCACCTTATGTGTTTCCTTCAGATCATTTGTCACGGGTTATAATTATTTATCTTGATTATCTGTGTGGTTTTGGTTTTTATTTGTTTGTTTGTTTGTTTTTCAATCACTTTTCCCACCTTGGAATGCATTTTCATGAGGACAGAGGGACAGAGACCTTATCTGTTTGGGCCACTCCTCTAGGACCATGCCTGGCACTGAAGTGGTTATGAATTAATGAAAGGATGAATATACACACAAATGGAGTTCATTGGTATTTTATCTTTATTCTGAGAGTGAAATTCAGGGCTGGGGAAGGGTGATAGGACAATGTTCAAAGGAGGGGAAAGAAAGAGATGTCAGTCTTCAGATGAGCAGTGAGAATAGAAGTATTTGATTAGATTTAGGGAAAACAGTCATCACAGGATGTGCCATGATTTGCCTGAGGGTCAGTCCCCCAAGCCTGTTCCCTAGAAGCTCACCTCACTGCCAATTCATCTTTGGGCTCCATGCTCACCCCAAGGGAAATCTGATTAGAGTTGATGGAGAAATTCTCCAAGCAGGACAGGAGGGCAGGGTTTAATCTGCAGCAGCCACATGGGTCTGGTCAGCCAGTGTGGGCTCCCGACCCTGGAAGATAGGAGCACAGACATTCAGAGAGTACTTTTCTTTCTTAAAAAACTTTATTTCACTCATGTTTGTAAATGGGTAATGCATGTTCCTACACACCTGATATGGTATAAAGTGCTTCCTTTACTAGCTCTTTGTGTGTCCTTCCAGAGATATGTATATATACATTATATTTTACTAAAAAATATAAATGGTTGGGGTGCCTGGGTGGTTCAGTTGGTTAAGCAACAGACTGTTGGTTTCAGCTCAGATCATGATCTCAGGGTCGTGAGATCAAACCCCGCATTGGGCTCTCTACTCAGTGTGGAGTCTGGGATTTTCTCTCTCTTTCTTACCCTCTGCCCCTCCCCTCTCTCTGCTCATACATGTGCATGCTTGCATGCTCACTTTCTCTCTCCCTCAAATAATAAAAATTTTAAAAAATAAAGATAAATAAACAAAAATATAAATGGTTAGTATGTACTACACACTATTTTGCAAGCGGATTCTGAAAAATTAACCATGGTCCTGAAAATCATTCCTTGTCAGTGCATATAGATCTGTTCCAATATTTTTTCCAGCTGCATAATATTCTGATACTTGGATATTTAGTTAATTAGTCCTCCTCTTCTTCTTTTTTTTTTTTTTTTAGAAGCTTTACGTATTTACTCATGAGAGACACAGAGAGAGAGTTAGAGACACAGGCAGAGGGAGAAGCAGGATCCCCTCAGGGACCCTGATGTGGAACTTGATCCCAGGACCCGGGATCATGACCTGAGCCAAAGGCAGATGCTCACCCACTGAACCAGCTAGGAGCCCCAATCAATCTTCTTCTGATGAACATTTGATTGTTTTCAATCTTTTACTGTTAAAAGCAATGCCTCAGTGAATATTCTTAGACATTTGTCATCTGGAAGGACGGCATATCTGTGGGATAAATTCCTACCAGTGGAATTTAAGGGTGAAAAGATATGTACATTTAATGTATTGATAGAGGTTGCTGCCTCAGGTCTCATTATCAGAAGTCCCTGTGTATGTTGGCTAATCTCCCCACCCCAACCTTAAAACAGTAGTGAAATAGAGACCATGAGCTATTTGAACAGTCTACTTTTGGAGGTATGCTGGTCATGGTTCTTTTGGTGGTAAGCAACACAAGTCAATTCTGGCTAGCTAATTTTTTTTTTTTTTTTAGAGGAGAGGTTTATTGGAAAAATATTGGAGCTTCTCATGGAATCCATAAGTTGTTAAACCATGAGACCTAGGGAAGCCAATGGAACCTCACCAATGCAACCACCCTAGAGACCTCAGCAGGTTGTCCTCCGATCCTCTCTGCCCTGGACCTGGTACTGCTGCACACTGTGCTTGCCAGCCCAGAATTTTTATTTACCAATTGGCTTGGTTAGGTCAAAGGCTGTCCCTCAATTAATTAGCAACGGAATATGCATCCTCTTGGGTGTTCCTGGGCAAGGGGATCCATCCCTGTGCACCCAGACATGGAGGTGAAGTTGTGAGCTGGGCAACCACCAGAAGAGGTGTGTGGTTCTGAAGTAATAACAATCGTAAATCAGCTGGCTCTTCTCATTTTGTACAAAAGAGCAGTTAGTGGCTCAGTGATAATAGATGGGAGATTTCTTTAAAAGTATTGTATGGGGGCAGCTTTGCTTTTTTTAAAAATTTAATTTATTCATGAGAGACACATTGAGAGAGAGGCAGAGACACAGGCAGAGAGAGAAGCAGGCTCCCTGCAAGGAGCTTGATGTGGGACTTGATTCCCGGATCCCACGATCACACCCTAGGTTGAAGGCAGACGCTCAATCGCTGAGCCACCCAGGTGTCCCTAAAACAACTTTTTTTTTTTTTTAAGTATTGTTTGTGTTTGTCAGGCCTTACAGTCATGATCTCTATGAATTATCAACAGTGAATGATGACTATGGAGGCTTGATTGCCTGATCAGAAAACCTGATCAGGACAATTGTTTTGTTTTAAGGTAAGAAGAAGCAGCTCTGTGTAGATACACATCAGTTGTTTAAGACAACATGTACTCTACTGGAACACTCTGCTTTCCACAAAAGTCAAAAGCGAATGAACCAAAAAGGTGCCCACATTTCTGACAATAGCTGTGAGGATAAGGCAGTCTAGAGACAAGGTCAGCCTGACCCATTGCTAGGAAAAACCGTCTGACCCCACAGGGGTTAGAAGGGCCAGAAAGACAAGCTAGGGATGGTGAGATGGAGGGTGAAAATGGCCACAGTTCTTCACCTCCTTCCCTTCTGTACGCATGCTCTTCACAGGTGATCTTGCAGCTCTTCCCATTAACAATGGGAGTCTCTTTCCCGACACTTGTTACCTGGGCCAGATGTATGACTTGATTTGTCATTAAATGTGAATGCAGCAACATCTTGGATCAGCTCAAAGCCACCCAACACCACGTCTGTGAGAGACCCAGCCAAGATTAGCACTGATGACTCAACTCACTCTGACCAAAGACATGTGAGCGAATCTAGCCAAGAACAGAAGAAACACCCAGCTAATCTGGAAATTCGTGAGCACTAATGTATACCTAGTGTTTAAAGCCATTGACTTGGGTGGCAGGTGTGTTTTGCAGCAGTGGCTAAGTGGTACAGGAACTCTGCTCAGCCAGGCCAGGGATATGGAGAGAGTAGTTCTCACTGAGTTCACTGGTGCCATTTTGGGGCACAAAACATCAGATGAGGGCATATTCTCTCCTAAGACAGTGAGGAAACTCTCACATCTGTCAATAGACACTGTGTTCTAATGCACTGGCTCCTATTAAATGTCCTGGGGGATTAAATTGGACTAATCCCCTGGCAAAATGGAGGTCTTTAAAGTCTCTTAGACTAATTAATCCATTCTGCAGCAGATTAGAAAGCTTTTGTTAAATAACAGTGACAACTGAAATATACTGCATGAACTTCTATCTCAGTCAGCTTCAACGAATTAGGCAGGATTCATATGCACACAAATCTATGGATCTTTTTTAAAACTGTGACTTCATTTCTACTAGACAGCTCTCTTGTCTCCCTTGTGTATGGCTCCTTGAAGGTCACAAAGTAGAGGCTGAAGTGGCCAGCTATCATCTGCCATTTCCACATGTCCAGACAGAGCCAAATAGCTGCTTTTGTCCAGCCAATCCCCTCTGTCCTTGTTCTCTCCTTCAGTCTCAAGTTCAGAATATACAGATACCTTGTCATCTTGTAAGAGAACATTATTCTGAATTTTGGGGGGGGGGAGGAGTGGGGTTGGTTCAAATGGGATTTTCAGAGTCCTTTAAGTCCAAAGAGGTTTTTTGTCCTGAGAAAACTGTTTTCAAGGTTTTTCCCATGGCCAGGACACTCACACACACTCAATGGAACCACATTTTTAAATATTCTCTGTATCGGAAGAACTTGTCCCTCTGTGTTGTTGTAATGGAAGTGGGTATAAGACTTTGCCTTATCCATTGGCCAACTCTTGACTTCTTTTTTTTTTTTTCTTCTATCAGAGATGGTCTATTGGGAGCACATGAACTCAGCTCTTGAGTATAGGTCAGACTTCTCAAGTCCTTTCCAAAGCCATTGGTTCCTGTGGGCTAATAAGGAAAAGTCTGAGGCCACACAGACCCTGGTGCCATTTGAGGAGCATTGGGCCCCAGGGTCTGGACACCCCATGTTACCTACTTTAAGAAGCCTTTCTCTGTCCTCCCTATTCCCTCAACCTCTCTCCTCAAAGTAACGCCAACTCCTCAGTCTTCTCAAAGTACCTTATACCTCTTAATCCTGCTTCATAACTGGATCACTGTCCAGTTCCCTTATCAGATGATAAGTTCCTGGGAGGGTGAAGAATATATTATTTATTTCGCATCCTTAGTACCAAGAGCAATGTCTGGAATATGGTTATAGAGATTCCATGAATGTTTGTGAAATTAAGCAACATACTCAATTTCAGTTTTAATGAGGAAGTGACCAAGCTGGCATCACTTCCAGAGAGACCTGAAAGGGAACAAGGTGAGACCCTGTGGTGGCCACAGAGGTGTGCCATTCAGATTCCTCTGAGAGAACCTGCTGCAGGAGCAGAGATGACAGACAGCCTGTATGCCATACACTGGGCCCACCATGGCACTCTTGCAGAGGCCACACTTCCGCCAGCTGCCCTAAGCCAATGACTGAGCATAGCAAAGGTACCGGATCCCATCCACTCCTGCTGAAGTAAGATTCCTGCAAAGGGCCACCTTCATCTGGGGACTTTCTGTGAACCTGGCCAAGACTTTCTCAGAACTTTGCTGAGGCCTGAGACTCGTACAACCCCATCTTTCCTTCCCTTTCTCCTCTCATGAGTGTTTGACCTGCATTGCAGTATGATGGTTTTCCCTATCAGCTCTCGCTTTCTCCTCTTTTATTCTTCACAGACATTTCCCTGAAAACATTTTTTGCATGTCTGATCCCATCTTAGGTTCTGCTTCTCAGAAGACCCCACTGACACAGGCATAGAAACAGACAAGGACAAGCAGTTGAGAGAGAAAAGTCCAAGCTAGCACTAGAGACAATGTTTAGCCACCCCTGACTAAAGTCTCATCTGTACTTTAGAGCAGAGAAGTTGGCAGTAAACCTTACGTGAAACCTACACTAGGCCTGAATATGATTCACTACTTAGAGTGTGTATGTGTGTGATACGTGTGTGTGCATGTGTGCCAAAGTGAACTGTTTGTTGGGTATAAATTTATGTAATTCATACCATAAAGTGGATTCCCTTTTCAGCTAATTTTTTTTTTTTTTTGCTGTTGTCTTTGCATCTTAAGCTGAAAAGAATAATTTTGAATCTTTTGAGGAGGGATACATAAGTTAGTTTGGATTCAAATGATATCTAAAAAGTAGAGGTAAGAAATCGTTATCTTAACAGTTAGAGTCAGAATTCCTCTTAGGGCAGGACTGCCTTTATTTAGGAGAACATTCTATGGGGATCCACTTTGACTGGAGGGGACAAGGCACCCAAAGTGTGGTCTCTAATCCTAGAAAACCATAGCATAGCTAAGTCTCTCTACACAAGGAAGGCTCAGGAGTTTGGGAGTGGGGTAAAAATCAAAGAGATGTCTAAAGAAGTTGAGAGGACATTTTTAGGCAGCAGGACAGATGGGGAGCCTGCAGAAAAGTGACCGGCGGGGTTTCCAGGGGCAAGTTGCTTGTGTTGCTTCAAAAGTTACACCCCTCCATCTCCACAAACCTTCTAGGACTTATCACCACGTAAGTGACTTGTTTAAATTAGGAGACAGGAAAATTGAGGTGAGAGCAGATATCCCTAGGAGATGAGGGCCCTGGGGGCACAATGGGTCAAATGTGCAATTGCCATGAAGTCAGAAACTGGGAATTCTCAGTGCTCTTGAGTTAGCACTGCTGTCTACAGTGGTTCAAGTTGGGTCTGCCCCAGGGTTAGGAAATAAATTTTTATTTGGGTGACTACACCTATTCAGGAAATACCAGCTAATTTACTCACCATGCAGCACCCTCCCATAGTCTGTCTCCTTTTAGGCAAACATTCACCCTATTATCTGCAATGAGTATCCCTATAAACCCTTATCATAGTACCATATGTTAGTCTTGAGGTGTTTTGGGAGTTCAAGGCCTTGCTCACAGCTATGTAGATAGTAGACAAAAACTTGTTAATTTTTTACTTGCTATCACTTGAGAGGTCCCCTTTGTATATTTCTCCCACCCTCTCTTTGATTATAACGTGGGTGTGTGTGCACATGTGCACATACATGTATTTGTGCACAAGAGTCCCGGGGCATTTGGGAAAAGAAGAAATGCCTTTGCAGAGTCTTGAACCTCAGCAGCTGTTACACAACACAGTGATGAATCCTAGCATCCTGGAGCAGGAATGGTGAGGCTGGCCGAAGGCCACTGAAGGGTCCAGTCGACCAAGAGGGACACATAAAAAATTTTACATCGTGATGCCCTTGGGAAAACCTAGATCCGCTAAGAAATAGTGTGTGACCTGGGGCAAGTTGTGACCACTCTGTGCTGCAGCTGCTTCCCCTGAAAATGGGGATAAGAGCACCGACTTTATAGTGTATTGTCAGAATTAACTGAGTAATACGCATAAAGCGCTTAGAATAATGCAGGGCACACTGTAAGCAGAATGCATATGTTAGGGAAAAACAAAAACAATACAGAGGGGGCAGTCAGTTGCTTTCTGAAAGACCCTTTCAGAGCAGGATGAACCATAGAGTTGATGCAATCAGCTTTTAACATCCAACCATGAAAAAAAGAAAGAAAGTCCTCAAGAAATAGGTTAAACATCACAGACTCAAAGTGAATCATTTATACATGGACTGGTTCATCCTTTCAATGGATATCAAACTCCCACCTAAAGGGCCTCTAGAAATAGAAATATTTCCTAAAAATTTACTGAGATCAGAAATAGGTAAATGAGTTAAGAAAACAACTTCCCTGAAACAATTAAAGCAATTTGCAAACTGCTTCATTATGATGAAAATGGATATCCTTCCTAACAAAAAGTTTTTGACAGATGTATTTTTAAAGATTAAATTCTTTTAAAACCCTTTGTTCCGTCTTGTTACTGGAGTCAATTTGCAGGCAATCTTTTTATTCATTTATTTTATTATTCACTATTCATCATTATTAGTGTGTTATAGAAAAGTTCCAAGAGGAATTCATAGTAATTATAATTAAAAACATTTATTAAACACTCAACATGTATTAAGCATTGTATAATCTCTTTACAGGGAAATTCGGGGCTTAAAATTATTTCATGCATACACTGATGACACCAAAGTTTACATGTGTAACCCAGACCTCTACCTTCAACTCAGTGTTTGTGTATTTAAGTTCTCGCTTATATGGCAATTGGATGTCTGATGAGCATCTCAAAGTTGATGACTAAATCTGACCTCCCTCCTGGAAACTGTTCCGCCCAATGTAGTCCTCATTTCAGCCAATGGTGTTTCCATCTTTCTAATTGCTCCAGCCAAAGCCCCAGGAGTCCTCCCTTCCATTCGAATTTTCATTCCTCCTCCACATACAGTATCCACGTGTGTTGCAGGAGTATGCCCTGACTGGGTTATGCCAATGGGCACATTCCATTTCTCAGGCCACAGGCCAATCAGAGTAAATCTCAGGGATTTCATTTGGGAAGACAGGGAGGAAGATGTACTTTTTGTCTCTTACTGAATGTGAAAGAGAAGGTCTGTATGGTCTTAATTATGGTAAAATAACTGGGAGAGGAGCCAGCCTTGGTATAAAACCGTTAGACACCATAGACAAGAGAGCATGGGAACAGGAGAAAAATGGCTCTGAAGAGGTCATTAAGTTGTTGGCTCAACAAAACCTGAAGCTTCCCCATCTCTGGGCTTTCCAATCATGTGAGCCAATCCAGTTCCTTCTTTAAGCCTGTTTGAATTAGAGCTTTGAGTTCATGCAAGTGGAAGTATCCTGATGAGTATGGATTAATGATTCTCAAAACAAGTTTACCTGTGTTGATCAACTTGTGGATACTTTGGTGAAGCACAGAATGAAAAGCATTTTCACATCTCTGTGGCTTTGTTCGCTCTTTCTGGAGTGCCCTACCGCCTCCATTTGCCATGTCCTCTTGGCAAATCCTCACAAACCTTTCAAAACCTAGCACAGGTGGCTCTTTCTCTTTTAAGATATTAGTGATTGGACATGTAATTTTAAATGTAATTGGACATGTAATTTTAATGTAATTGGACAGTAATTTTAAATACCAGACTCTAGCAGATTGTAGAGTCATCTCTACCATCTCTACCATGATGGTAGAGTCATGGTAGATGGTCATTAGCATCCCACTACATGCCAGGCATTTGCCAGCCACATACAACATGTAAGCCCCTTAAGGAGAGATATGCAGACAAGTAAATAGGCAATTACAGATTTAGAGAAATAAGTGCTGAGATGGGGTAAGTTCTGGGTGCAGCAGTAATGTAGTAGGGGAGCCTCTCATCCAGTCTTAGGGGGTGTGGAAATGGAAGTGAAGGAAGTCTTCCTGGAAGAAATGATGTCTACACACAGATTTAAGAAGCAAAAGGAGTTCAATAGGCAAGAAGACAGGAGAAAGGACCTCCCTAGGGAGAGGAAGAGTTTGTGTAAAGGTCTAGCAGCATCTGAGATTAGGGAAGCTTTGAGGACAGTGCTGGAATGTTTATTTCTAGAAGAAATGTGGTGAGAGATGATGCTAGAGTCCTCAGTTCAAATTTAGGCAAGAGGGTCTCATAAGGCTCACTGAGGGATGTGGATTCTTACCTGGGGACCATTGGGAGGATCTTTGATTTGTGCTTTAGAAAAATTAAAAAGGCTGCGGAAAGGAGCGGGGCCTGGGGCCACCCCACTGTGAGCAGAAAGACTGGTCAAGAAGCATTGGATCTGCTCAGTCCTTGTCTCTTTATGCGTCATCTTTCCTGAGACGTCTGATTAGAAGCAGACACAGAATGTAAAGACGATGGGAAAGTGGCAACGGTTGCTACTCGCCATGTGTTCACCCCAGGAGGGGGTCATCTTAAGGAAGTCTGCCTTAAGTGATCAGAATGACACCAGTAATCTTAGCCATGGGCTTGATGTCAGTGCCAAGTAAACAATATTCCCAAGCTCAAATGCCCTGGAACGTGTAGCAGACTTCAATAGTCATTTGTGGTTCTTTGGATCAACTCCAAATTTTGGATTTTAATCACATTATCCAAAAGTTACATGGGGAAAAAAAGACATGACAACAAAGAAATGATTGCTTCATCATGAGATTTTATTAGTAGTAAGATATGCGGTGGTCACAGGTCTGTGACTCTTAACATGGGGTAAGAGTAAGTAAAATATCTTCCCTCACGGTTTCTTTACTACAGAAGTTGAATCTGCAGAGAGAAAACAACAGAAAAATCAGCATTTCTTGGTGCACAGCTTGTGCACTGAGCATAAAGACAGCTTCTCTTCTCCCCGGTCTGAGTGAAAACCGTTCCCTGTGCCTGAGACCAGACATTGGCCAAGGGAAGACAGACCTCTTCTGTATAAAGGACTGAATTCTCTTTTCCAATGTTCTTTCATAGCTGTGCAATAGCAGAGAGAGGAAGCATCACTAGATGCCCCTAAGGACAGGGAGCGTTCATTTGTCATATCCTGAAACACCTACTAAGCCCTGGGCACATTGTTAATCAGTGCATGATAAGAAATCAGCCAGGGATTTCAGAAATCCGAGGGAAATTTCTGAGGTCCTGGTGTTACATTCACTAGGCATTCTTATTTAATTCAATAATTGAGTTGAAATGACTAGCATTACTCATTAAGATTGAACAAAAACTTAGTTTGCTTGGGAGCTAATTTTCTTTAATAACATATATGAACTTATGTAAAGTGCCTGGGACATAAAAGGTGCTCAGAAGGTGCTCTTGTCTTCTCATTTTCATTTCCCTCTCTGTGGTCTGATAGCTGGCACACTCACAAATAGAAAATTAAAGGTTAAACACTAATACTAATAAAGGACACAAGAAATGAAGGGCACACACGATCTATATATGAATAAAGTTGAACTGAATTTTTTTTCGTGGTAGTTAAGAACTTGCTGGAGTCAAATTTGCTGCCTACAAATTATGGTACTGAGGCTTCATTTAAATGTCTTTAATGGAGATAAGAATAGTACCCCCATTCCATCACCACCATCAGTAGAGTAAGCATAGTCATTACCCCAATATACTCTCCTGTTTCTTCATAATCTCTAATCTCTAATCCTTCTTGTCCCCTCCATCCACCCTCCCCACCATACAACCCATGACTTGCTGTCAGACACGTAACACAAAGCACAGTTACCAAACAAACTCACTCTTTTCACCTTAGTGACATGAAGCCAGATTCTCAACTTAACACTTAACTTGCATCAAATGACACATGCTCATCGACAAATCTCTCAAAGTTATTCCCTGAAAGTTCTACTCTTTTTTTTCCTAAAGAAACAGAAGGTAGTAGGGAAGCAAATGTGGCCATGGCTTTGGAGAACTATCGTCAGAGGTTTAACCTAACGTAGACTTCCAGTGGGAGTAGCAAAGGTGACTCGTTCTCTTTGGATTTTTGGAATTTTATTTGGGGTCTTTGGATTTTTATTACTTACATTTTCCCATCATTTCTTTCCACTGTGATCTTGGATGCTCCCACTCTGGGTAGAGTTGGGTTGATCACATTGTTGTACCAAACAAATTTAACCTTCTGCACATCTCCAACTTCCACATCAGAGTCAAATTCATTGGAATGAGTGCTCTCTGGTTGGAGAGTGCCCCTTGAGAATTGAGAAGTTAATGAAAACATACATGAAGATACAAAAATATACATATAAATCTGTACATATACGTTTCTAAAACCAGGTTATGATGCATCTCTAGTAGGATGATTGACAGTACACTTGCCACTCTCATGTATTAAATAAATGCAGACATGCATGCAACTCAGTGACAGGTCATTTGCCAACATTAAGTTGTATTACCTTAAAGTCATCCTTACTATAATAAAACTTAATACGTTTTAGACACAAACCTCCCACAATTTAATAAATGGTGACATCATCGTATCATCTTTTCCTAGTTGTTTTGTGGACAGAATAATTATTTACTGATTATAAATCAGATGCCAGGGATCAAAGCAAACATCAGTGGTTTTCTCGGGAAATAGCAGAGAAAAAACTCAGAAACAGAATTCTGAAATGTATTAAGGTGCAAGCTAAAAAAAATCTCTTCCTTGGAATGACATGTGGTGGTACTATATTCCCATATAGTTACGGATAAATGCTTATGTGCATCACATGCATTATATGTGCAAGAGATTACAACATTTAAGAAGTGGGTAATATTTTACTCACTTGAAAATTTCATACTGTTTAGAATTTCCTTTATTTCCAAACAGAGAAACTAGCACGTGTCCTGTAACCTTCTTCCCAGACAGTGTGACAGCTACCTTATACCTCCAACCTGCGGGGGAAAATATTTGCAAACTGTCAGCTTATAGAGAAGATATGCTAAAACCAGGCTAATTTGGATGCCACTGCTGCTGATTTTTGAGTAATTTATATATAGTATTGGTTGTTCTTCTAATCAAATAGTGTCCTTCATCTCAATGTTCAGAAGACAGGTGTGGGGCCTCGGGAGGAGCATGGAATCTTTCCAAAGTCAATACATCTCAAGTAATATATGTAAGTCATATATTTTGCTTTCAATTTCTTAACCTAACAATTTATTTTTGAATATTAAAAGAACTTTATCTTAAAAGAAAGTAGGAAAGGGGTGCCTGGTTAGCTCAATCAGTTAAGCTTCCAACTCTTGGTTTTGGCTCAGGTCATGATCTTGTCACAACCATGAGATCAAGCCCTGTGTCTGTCATTGAGCTCAGTGTTGAGTCGGCCTGGGGATTCTCTCTCTCCCTCTTGCTCTGCCCCTCACTGGCTTGTTCTCTCCTCTCTCTCTCTCTCTCAAATAAAATAAATAAAATCTAAAAAAAAGTGGGAAAATGATAGAGTATGACATTTTCATCAATTTATTTTCTTTTTCTTTTTAAGATTTTATTTATGTGAGAGCGAGAAAGAGAAAAGAAGTAGGGGGAGAGGCAGAGGGACTAGCAGACTCCCTGCTGAGTAGGGAGTCCCATGTGGGGCTCAATCCCGAGATCATGACCTGAGCCAAAGGCAGATGCTTAACCAACTGAGCCACCCAGAAACCCCTCAATTTACTATTTTCACAAGTTATCACATTTTAGAGTCTTGTCTTTTTGTCTGAATTGTCTACATTTATTTTTAAAATTCTGTAATTCAGCTTTCCCTTGCCATTGGAAATATATTAATTTATGGCAACCACTTTGTGGTACTAGTCAAGATTTAACTAGCAGTTTATGTCATTTAGAGCTAACCTGGGCCAAATTGAGAAGGGGATAAAACTGGGCTTTAGTTTTTACAATGCAGCCAACCCCCCTGATTCCCATCTAAATAGTTTCCTCCCTCTGTGACTCAGGAAGGAACATGCCTCAACATTGCTGCAATGGTGATCAATTCCTATCACCTCCAATTCCTATCACCCACAGAGTCTACTACCCTAAACAGCTCTTAAATCTCCCTGCCATTCCCACAACCTCTCCCATCTCTCTCCTGGATTACTTTTCTGCTTGTACAAAACCTCAGAATTTTGCTTTAGTGAAACTTCCGACTGAATTGGAAGAATCTGGAGCGGAAGAAGCCTCCCGAATTCAGCACCAGAATTAAATATGAAGAAGTTAATTTTTGTATCATTGTTAGTTCAGGTCTCCAAATTCTGCTCCGTTACCTCAATTAGCCAGAGTTGCATTGAGCACGACAACTTTTGAAAATTTTTCCATGTTGGGAAGGAGTGTTTACAACTTTTGTACAGAGGAGCAATTTCACAGATTTTCACCAAACATGATAATACAGAGCATTATGAATTTAAAGCAACTATAGTAGAGACTCACGGGCAAAATTGCTGGCATCACCAGTGTCTAGATAGAATATCTGGTTCACTTTGTCAGTTTTTCCAGGAAATCTGTCAGCATAATGACCCATCTGTGGGCAGCCTTCGCTTGGGCAGGGGAAGCACTTGTTCTAGGGAAAATTAGCAAATGATGAAATGAGGACACTCTTTCTTTTAATAGTGCGCCATCTTTTTTCCACATGTTGTTGTAGTTGGAATATTCTAAAGCCACTTGTGTCTTGATGGCAAAAGCCAACTTTCATTATGTCTCAGCAAAAATTAAAAATGCATTTCATTAGTTACAATGACAAATGAGAGACTTTACTATTAAATAACACAATACTAACAAAAATATAAAAATCATACAAAAAGGGAACTTAAATATGTATTTATACAGATATTTCAATCTTTTCTCTTTTGCCTCTGTAAGCTGCTCAGACATCCTCCTGCCTACAGGTGGTTAGAATTTATTTTAGAAAGATTGCAAAAGAAAGAGCAGGGAGTGATATGCAAAATAGGACCCTTTAGAAGTCAGGTTTTTCTCACATTTTTTAGCTCCCACTTAGCATATTAAGGTCTGAAGGATTCAGCTCTCAGAATTCTCCCAATGTGAGCAGAAAATGCCCCAGTTGGCCCTTAAGTCTTAGCTGTGAGGTTGGGGTTTGGAGAAGATATATAGAACTTAAGAACATGTCCTCTTTCAGGGCCAGGAGTTATGGGAACAAGAGAGGAAAAGGGAGAAACAGAGTTGGAAAGACATCAAAATTGCTTTTTTAGAGGGGCAATCCTGCTCCATAATGGAGACCAGGGCAGACTCCTGAATCAATGAACTAGATGAGGACTGAGCCGAGTCTCAGAGTCTGCATCCAGCAAAAGCTAAGGAGAGACTGAGCTGGTCTAGGAAGAAATGGCCAGAGCTATACGGGAAAGTTGGCCAAGCCAGAAGAGTAGATGTGCCTAGACATTATATGCAGAAATCAGCCCCATATCTGTCAATAAGCAGGCCCCCAATTCCTTCCCTCTGCCCTACACACTCACTGACCACCACCACCATGATCATCGTGCCCAATACCAGCTTAGACACAAGATGATGGAGTCCCAAGACTGAGAAATATGCAAAACTGAGAACTTTTTCTTAAAAAGTGTCTGAGCATCACCTAAAAGGACTATTTATATTACTGAATCAGACTAAATTTTAACTGAATGAAACTTAAAGTTTCTTTGCTTATTTTCCCCATTACCTAGAGATTGAGGATCCAGGAAAAGATAAAAACAAAGTTAGACCAAAGAAGAAGGATGGTTTTCTTACGTACACAAGCTATACTGTAAATAAACTATGCACTTCCCCCCAAATACATACAGTCAACAGTTGTTGAATGCTCATTATGATATATTAGATTCCGAGCTAAGGTATTAAAACATATCACCTCATTAAATCCTCCCGCCAAACCTATGGAGTCTACCATTAATATTCACATTTAGAAATGAAAAAACTGCCTTAGAGAGGTTGAGCATTTCTCCCAAATCAGTCATTTAATGATGAAATCAGATTTCAGATCTTTTCTCTTCAGCACTAAGTTATACATCCTTGATAATTATGTCTTTACCTGGCATCTTACTTAAAATTTTACTTATTAAATGACACAAGTTATGTATTTTTATTTGAAAAAATTATAGTGAAAGGAAAATCAAGAAAAAATAACAGGCAATAGATATGTTATTTTCAAGATCACATTTGAGGATTCTAACCCAGATACCTAGCAAATACCAAACAAGATGAAAACTCAAAAGCAAGCAAGCAAACAAACAAAAACTTAGCAATTATGAGATTGCACAGAAATATCCACATGCCCATAATGATATAGTTTTGTATGGTCAGTTTTAAGACAAGTTTTCCATATTTATTGGCTTCCTGTAGCCATAGCTCAGATTTCCATAGCCTTTTTTTTTTTTTAGTTATAGTTATTTCTAAAACAAGTTTAAACATTTGCCTGGTACATACTGAAGTGATAGTGAAGAAGGTAGACATGGAACATTTCAGAATACAAGGCCATTTCTCTGAAGTTCTCCAATGCCTCATCACTATTACCATAAATATGTATGTCAACTATACTTCAATTAAAAAAATAAAAATATGTATAATTAAAAGTATAAATAGTGTGGCAATCATGTAGAGGCATTCACTAAATGCATGTCATATACAGTGAACTACACCCGTCATGAGAAGTGATGGTCACAAAATTCTTTAGGTTCAAAGTGGAGTCTACTTACTGCAGTGAAAACATTGTAAGAGGCACAAGGGAATCCAGCAAAGCCGTCAGGGTTGAGGATGCTATCAGAGTAATACTTGTAACTTCTTAAGTGATTACAGGCCACAAAGTCACGAGTCCCTTTGAAATCAGACAGTATACATCAGCAACAGATTTTATTTTTCCAAGTTAATGTTCTGATTAGAACATGGTTGTTGAATAGATTTTTCTAATTAGTGTGAACTCATGGTGGTCACAGAACAAAATCATCTATGAAGCATATTTATGATTTGTGATGCAATTAGAAGTTAAATACTATTTAAGATTTTAATAGTAATTCCATAGATAAATGAAATGGAAAAATAACTTTAAAAGAAGGAGATTGGTCCACATAGGTATAAGTACAAATTAGTAATGAATTCCCTGAATTAGATCCTTAGAAAGTTGGCTATAAATACATTTTCTTCCTATAATCTCCTCATGCCCACTTTCCCCAGTGAAAAGCCTGCATTTTGGGTTAAAAGTCCTTTGTTATAGAAAATGTGAGACCCGTGCCAAAATATTCAGCAAATTTAGCAAAAAAGTGAAACAAATTTTCCCACAAATCTCTTCATGTATGTAATGGTTTTACCTTCCCAGATCCCATCTATGTCAACAATCTGAGAGAGAATATTCTTCTGACATCCAGGCATTTCTTTTCCTCCATTTGGAAAGAAATCTAGGTGGCCTACAGTTTGACTCATTCCAAACCCTGAGAAATATTAAAATATGAGAAAGTTGATGTTAATATATAGACTCAAAACATTCTAAAACACTCTAATATATGGACTCAAAAAACACTCACGCAAGATGAATTGAAGAACTCACCCATGTTGGGGATTATAGGGGCAGCATCTGTGTGAATTACATCCACAAACTGGGCATCGCTGGGGTCCAATCGGACTAATTCGGGTGTGCCCTCAAAGCAAGGTTCAGCTGGATCCAACCCTAAAGTAAATAGGACATGTCATGTTAATATCAGTGTACACCCACATTTACCTTTCTTCATTAATTACCTACCCAAGTGCAAGCATGGTGGGAACCATGACTTATGCCTGGAAAGAGATAAGCTAGTTCTTCCCTACCTTCTCATTTTCTTATACTTTCTGTGTCTAATTTTCTATTTGCATTACAATGAGTTTTTCTCGAACCATGGAATCTGGCTCTACTTATGAATGCTTAGTCACTGGGACAATCTGGGTTACTAGCAGCAGTTACAAGGAAAGAGACAGATTCTGGGAGACTCCTAAAAGCTGTTCAGGATAAAAGAGTTCCTTCCCATTCCCCTGTAAAATCCTATGAGGGCAAGAACTTTGATTGTCATGGTCGCCAGGACCATCGCTTCACAGAGAGTACCTGGCTGAGCAGGCTTTTGTTTTTTTTTTTTTTTTTTTTTTTTTTTGAGCAGGCTTTTGTAAACATCCACAAATAATGAGAAAGAATGTTCTCTCCAGCAAATTAATGATAGACATCCAGATGTCCCCAGCAATCCAAATGTGACCAGTTTATCCAAAGTATCAACACAAAAATCAGAAGGTCGGAGACAGAGTGGGAAGACGGAAGAGGAAAGTGGTTGCTCCCTGAGATGATCACCTCTCAAACCCAGGATAGCAAAGCCTACAAGGTTGCTTTAGGGCCTGAGTATACAACATGTGAGCCCATTGACCAAATGCAACCAGTCTGGGATTTGTGAAATGGTATTTTTTATCTAACTAGCAGCATGCAGAATCGGTCAGCCCAGCTAAATCATGTGTCCCCTGCAATTTCTGACTTGTGGTGGATAAGGATTGGGCTAATTATCAATTACTATCAAAATAGATTATAATTAATTATATATTTTTGAGCTCTTTGAGTTTAATTCTATTTATTATCTCTTCTGTTATTTATGCTATTTATTCTATTTTTTAAACAGATTTTATTTATTTATTCTTGAGAGACACACAGAGAGAGGCAGAGACATAGGCAGAGGGAGAAGCAGGCTCCCTGCAGGGAGCCCGATTGGGACTCGATCCTGGGATTCCAGGATCATGTCCTGAGCCAGAGGCAGACACTCAACCACTGAGCCACCCAGGCGTCCCTATTCTATTTATTCTATTCATGAAACTTATCCTTTGTGAATTCCTGACAATAGGAAAATAGTGTAAATAAGACCCCCCAATGCTGTCAATTCAAATTTTAGTCACATGCAGTATTTATGTGTGTGTGTGTATATATATATATATATATATACACACACATATATATTAGGGCTCTGTAGGCCAAAGATCAATATTTTAAAAGTTCACAAAGCCTCAGAACACACTGTTTTCTGATCATGTGGCCCAATCCAGAAAATGCCAAATTTCCAAACTTCTAGATTGCATAGGCTACATTTAGCCCCAATGTTTCCGTTTTTACTGTTTTGACCAACCTGTGATTCGTCCTGCAGTGCCATTGAGCCTCCTTCCTGCCTCCCCAGCTGCGTGGGCTCCCAGGCTGTGGCCAATGATGTGGACGTCGGAAGGCGAGTACCCAAATGCTGACTGTTGGAAAGAAAACTTCTTCAGAATGTTTTCTAATATCGCAAATTTCAGGATGGCCACAGAAGGAGATGTTCACAAAACTTGAGTTTTAGGAAGACATGCTGCCCTTTCAAGGCAACTAATTTTCATGACATTTTTTCAGGTATTATAGAAAATGGCAGTGGTCAAATGCTTAAGCTGATGGAGGTCAGACTCTCTTTTGTTGTTTTATACATAGAAGAACCCTTGCCGGGGATGAGGAATTACTATCCAGAGGTGGTGAAGCAAGTATACGGGGTTAGCAGATAAAAATGAAAGCCATTACTTAAACACATTCCAGTTTAACATTATTTTAAGGTTTTAGTTACCAAATCAGGTTAGCTTGTTGTCATTGTGCTTCTATTAAAAAAATAAAAAACAAAAACAAGGCAATTTCGTCTTGAAGTTGACATTACCAGACCAACTTGGTTTTATAGATGGTAAAATTAAAAGGAATACTGATGGAATTCAGTGGAAACAACCTACCTGTTTGATTGAGTAACATTACCTAAAAAAAACTAGTTTATTGGCTTTAATAGGCATATTGATGAAGCTCAAATCTAGATTGATTGAATGGCTAATGGGATGATTTTGCTTTTTTCTTTTCAACCACAGGGAAAGTCAAATCTCAGTAGAGGGATGTCTTCAGCAATTGTCATCCCTACAGTACTTTGTTCTTTTTTGAAGAGACTCCAGAGAGCAATGTGCATGGGCTTTTATAGAACCTGGAGATAGTTACCTGAAGAACTTCAACAAAATATGCCACTTCTGCCCCCACGATCCGGATGTTCTGCGAGGCCTGAGTGTAACCAGTTCGGGAGCCACTCTTCCAGTCCACACAGATGCAGTTCACACTTTCCACTACAAACATTTTCTGATGCAAAAGACACAATAAATAGGTCAATAATTCTGGATCTTTATCAATTAGATTTAACACATTTGAGAATGAAGGTAAATTCCCTCTGTGACCTTTACAATATCAAGCTTGTTTTAACCCCAAAATAATGAACAAAACTGTTATGGATATGAAATCCCTTTTAAAGTTTAAAACTGGCTCCAAGTTGAATGTTTGGCCATAACAGGAACTGGATTCTTGGAATCTCTACTGTAATAGAGGCGTAGACATTTGTTGCAGAAAAAAGTGTATAAAATGTGGTACAGTGGATTGTCTCATTAGAGCATCATAAATGTCATAAGCCTACATTTTCCCTTACTAGAATGCACCCCAGGATATTGCCTGTTTTGCTTACTGCTGTATCCTCAGTGCCTCAGTGCTGTATACTTAGGCTTTGTTAGGATTCTTTCAAAGAGATATACTGAAGGTAAATGAGCAAGCTTTATAACTCCACCTTTTTTCCAAAAGGACTTTCAGAAGAATGAACCAATCTTACAAATCATCTCCAATTCTTTTATTTAGCATATAGAAGTCTCCAAGAGGGAAAATGATGTGCTAATGTCATGGTTAGTTAATGATAGAGTAAGAACTGCAGTCTAGGACCTTTAACCTTCTAGGTCAATCCATTCGTTTCTCCATCATAAAGCAACCATGTTGTCAAAGTCAAATCATGCAAGAAAAATAAATCTGCTTTGGTGATTTCAGAAATAAGTTGTGTACACATATCTAAAAATTTACATTCCCTTTGAACTAAGAATCACCTAGCCTTTTTCTTTTACTGTTGTATGAAAATCTATTACCACCCTCTCCCCAATAATCATCAGCTTAAATTATTTTAGAAAACAAGTTAGGGTTTTACTGATTACTCTTAAACTTGGGAAGTGGCGTCTGCTTATTTTGACTGTCTTCAGGATCAGTGGATAGTCTCTAGGTTTGATTCAATTTAGCCTTTGGCTTGAGTCATAGACAGATCTGAATTTAAAGTGTGTAAGAGGATCTTTGTGAATCAAGGATAAAGTTCCTCAAGCACTAGCAATTGCTAGGAAAAATTGTTCTATTTGATTTTCTGTCTTTTAATTCTCCATTATCATGGGGCATGTAGCCAAATGCAAATTAAAGAAAATTGGATCCTGTGGTTGAAACACCAGAAGCTGAAAATGAAAACCAACAGTTTTCCTAGATATTGCTACAATAGGAGATCAAAGAGTAGCAAGTGAAAGTCAAAGGAAAACAATTAGTTTGGGCAAAATAAGTTATCTTAGTTCTTCACATCGAAATGAAATCCTACTGAAAAAATTTTAAGTCATTAAAAATACAGTTAATATTGCATCAATAAGGCAATATTTGTTGCTAAAATTTTGAAATATCTCAGTAGTTATTGAATAACCACTACTTAGAGCCACCAAATGCTTGCCAACCTTGCTGCCCTGACTGTTCCAGGATTCCTCCACCCCCTACTACCTCTTGTACCTCCCTTCAAAACCCCAGGCCCAGCAGAGTCAGGTGATCCTCCAGTGTCATGATGGCTGGCATTTGTCTTGACTGGTTGGGGCCTGTGCCTTTCCCATTCCTAATCATCACTCTGGAAACAACCTTCCCTTAATTGATTACCTTGTCTCACCTTGCACATGTTGGCCAACCAGCTTTCTTCTCCCTTGTCTATGAATCCATGAATAATAAAGCGGGTTTTTCTATCTGTTTTGAAACTGGAGCTTGTGATAATTGATGGATCTGCAGTAAGTTCCTATTTGGGGAAGAAAAGTGTTTAATGTCAAGTTTCTTATGGTGTGCAACAGAACCATTTGTACCTGGAGGGAGATGGTGGGTAGGAGAAGACCATCAAGACTTGAGATCCTTGTGAATAAGGATCCTATTATAGGGAAGCTATTTGCAATCATCAAGTTCCAGACATCATAACATTTCTGCAGTTGCCCCACTCAGGATAACTGTCTGCTATAATGTTGATGCAGGGGTCTTGTCTTCACATAACGGAAGGCTTTGTGTGTGTAGTAATACTTTTATCAGACAAAATAGACTTTAAAACAAAGGCTATAATAAGAAAGAAAGAAGGACTTTACATAAAGATAAAGAGACTTATCCAATAAGATACAACACTTGTAAATATTTATGTACTCAATATAGAAGCATCTAATTATATAAAGCAAATATTAATAGATGCAAAAGGAGAAATTGACAGTAATACAATAATAGCAGGGAACTTGAACACCCAATTTGCATCCAATGGATAGCTCTCCCAACAGAAAATCAATAAGGAATGAGTGATCTTAAAAGACACATTACAACAGATGGATTTAACATATATTTACAGGACATTCTATCCCAGAAAAGCAGAATACACATCCTTCTCAAATGCACGTGGACTCTTTCAAGAATGAGTTACAGGCTAGGCCACAAAACAAGCCTTGATAAATTTAAGAAGATTGAATTCATATCAAGCATATTTTCTGACCATACTGATATGAAACTAGAAATCAATTACAAGAAGAAAAGTGTTAAAAACACCAACATGTGGAGACTAAATTCTGTGCTACTAAACAACTGATGGGTCAAGGAAGAAATCAAAGATACAGTTAAAAAATTATCTTGAGACAAGTAAAAAGGTAAAGCCAATGTTCAAAAATATATGGGACACAGCAAAAACAGTTCTAAGAGGGAAGTTTTCAGTGATACAGGGCCACATCAAGAGATAAGAAAAAGCTCAAATAAATAATCTAACTTTATGCCTAAAGGAACTAGAAAATGAAGAACAAAGTTAGTAAAGGAAGGAAATAATCAGAGTGAAAATAAATGTAACAGAGACCTAAAAAACAATAGAAAAGATCAGTAAAACTAAGCTATTTCTTTGAAAGATAACTAAAATTGATGAACCTTTAGCCAGACTAAGAAAAAAAAAAGAGAAGGCCAATAAATAAAACCAGAAATGAAAAGGAATTACAACTGAAACCACAAAAATACAAAGGATCATAGGAGACTACTACTAACTGTTATATGCCAACAAACCAGACAACCCAGAAAAAAAAATGAACAAATTCCTAGAAACATAAAATCTTTCAGGACCAAATCAGGAAGAAATATAAAATCTGAACACACTGATTACTAGTAAGAAAATCGAATCAGTAATTAAATTCCCAAAAAACAAAAGTCCAGAACCAGACAGCTTCATAGGTGAAGTCTACCAAATATTTAAAGAAGGTAATACCTATCTTTTTCAAACTATTCTAAAAAATTGAAGAGGAAAGAATGCTTCTAAACTCATTATACAAGGTTTGCATTATTCTAATACCAAAACAGAAACACGCCACGAGAAAATTATAAGCCAATATTCCTGATAAACATTGATGTAAAAATATTCAACAAAATATTAGCAAACAAAATTCAACAATATGTTAAAAGGATCTTGTACCACAATTGAGTGAGATTTATTCCAGGCATGAAAGGATAGTTTAATAGCCTCATCTCAATCAATGAGGCATATCATACCACATTTAGCAAAACAAATAATGGATGGATCGATACATACAGAAAAAGCAGTTGATAACATACAACATCCATTTATGATAAAACCTCAATAAACTGGGCATAGAGGAGATGTGCCTCAACATAATAAAAGGCATATATGATAAACTCACAGTTAACATCATACTCAACAATGAAAAGCTGAAGGTTTTTGTTTTTCTAAGATCAGGAACAAAACAAGGATGCTCACTCTTGCCACTTGTATTCAACATAGTATTGTAAGTCCTAGCCACAGTAATTAGGCAAGAAAAAGAAATAAAAGTCATCTAAATTGGAAAAGAAGAAGTAAACTGTCACTATTTGTAGATGACAGAATATTATATGTCGAAAACCCTAAAGTCCCCACCAAAAAAACTACTAGAACTAAAATTGAATTTAGTAAGTTGCAGGATACAAAATCAATATATAGAAATCTTTTGCAGGGACACCAGGATGGCTCACCAGTTGAGCGTCTGCCTTTGGCTCAGGTCATGGTCCCGGGATCCAGGATCAAGTCCTGCATCTGGCTCTCTGTGAGGAGCCTGCTTCTCTCTCTGCCTGTATCTCTGTATCTCAGTCTGTGTCTCTCATGAATAAATAAATAAAACAGAGAGAGAGATGCAGAGACACAGGCAGAGAGAGAAGCAGCCTCCCTGCAAGGAGCCTGATGTGGGACTTGATCCCAGGATTGTAGGATCACACTCTGAACTGAAGGCTGATGCCAAACTATTGAGCCACTGAGGCATCCCCATCTATTGCATTTCCATACACTAATAATGAACTATTAGAAAGAGACATCTCAATCTCATTTATAATTGCATCAAAAAGAATAAAATACCTAAGAATAAATTTAACCAAGGAAGTGAAAGACCTATCTTCTGAAAACTATGACACTGATGAAGAAAATCGAAGGCAACACAAATAAATGAAAAGACTACCATGCTCATTTATTAGAAGAATTAATATTGTTAAAATGTTCATGCAACCCAAAGCAATATCCAAATTCAATGTGCAATCCCTATAAAAACATCAGTGACACTTTTCATAGAATAGAACAATAATTCTAAATTTGTATGGAACCACAAAAGACCCTGAGTAGCCAAAGCAAATCTTGAGAAAGAAGAACAAAGCTGTAAGTATCATGCTTTTGATTTCAAACTACATTACAAAGCTATAGTAGTCAAAGCAATACGGCCCTGATACTACTACAAAAACACAGATCAATGGAACAGAATAGAAAGTCCAGAAATAAACCCACATTTTAGGGTTAATTAAACTATAACAAAGGAGGCAAGAATATAGAGTGGGGCAAAGACACACTCTTTAATAAATGGTGTTGGACTGCCACATGCAAAAGAATGAAACTGGAACACTCTCTTATACCATATACAGAAATACACTCAAAACATATTAAAGACAAAATGTAAGATATGAAACCATAGACCCCTTAGAAGAAAACATAGGCTGTAAGTTTTTCCATATAGTCTTAGCAATATTTTTTATCTGTCTCCTCATGCAAGAACAATAAGAGCAAAACGTTTTAAAAAAATGGGACTAGAGAAGACTAAAAAGTCTTTGTAAGCAAAGGAAACCATTGACAAAATGAAAAGGCAATCTACACACTGGGAAAAGATATTTGCCAATGATATATTGGATTAGGGCTTAACATCCAAAGTATATAAGAACACATACAACTCAATATCAAAAAACAGATTAATTAATAGGCAGAGGATCTGAATAGACATTTCTCCAAAGAAGACAAACAGATGACAAAAGGCACAGGAAAAGATGCTCAACACCACTCATCACCAGGGAAATGCAAATCAAAACCATAATGAGCTATCCCCTCACACCTGTCAGAATGGCTGTTATCAAAAAGACAAGAATTAACAAGTGTTGAGCACATGGAGAAAGAGGAACCCTCATGCACTGTTGGTAGGAATGTAAATCGGTGCAGTCACAAATAAAAAACAGAATGGAGGTTCCTCAGAAAATAAAAATAGAACTACCATATGATCCAGCAATTCCACCTCTAGGTTTTTATCTAAAAAAATGAAAACATTAATTTGAACAGACATTTGTACCCCTATGTTCATTGCAGTATTATTTACAATAGCCAAGATATGGAAGCAACCTGAATGTCCATTGATAGATGAACTGGATAAAGACAAAGAAGTATATATAGGAATATTTCTCAGCCATAAAAAAGAATGAAAGCTTGCCATTCCTGGCAACATGGAAGGACCTAGAAGGTCTTATGCTAAGTGAAATAAGTCAGATAGGACAGATACCATATATTACTTACATGTGAATCTAAAACACAAAACAAATGAATAAACAAAACTCATAGATACAGAAGGCAAACTGAAATGATAGCCAGAGGGGATGGAGGTGGGGGGGGGGTGTTTGAAATTGATGAAGGGGATTAAGAGATACAATCTTCTAGTTATATAATAAATAAGACAAGAGGATGCATGGCATAGGGAATATTGTTAATATTACAACAACTTTGTATGGTGACATGGTAACTAGACTTGTTGTGGGGATCATTTCATAAATTTATATATTGAATCACTATGTTGTACACCTGAAACCTGTAATGCCATAATGTATATCAATTATTCTTTAATAGAAAATAAAGTGAATCTAAATTAAAACAGAAAGAGAATAATATCAAGTTAATGGACCTTTTATAAACAAGTTAAATAAAATAATACTTAACCTCATTGCCCCAAAAGTTTACAAAGATGCAAATTCCACTAATTTGTTCACGTTAGAAAACTTAAAAGTTTAGTGTTCTTATTACAAAAAAATGGATAGGACTTAGTTCTGAAAACATTGAGTTCTCTTACTTGAAAGTTATCTGGGTTCTCGTTAGTGTATAGGAGTAAGCGGGTATTGACATCTTTTGGAGCCCAGGGCAATATTTTGAGGGGTCTCTCCACAATTCCTGCCCATGGGGAGTCATCACTAAAACAGCCAAGTCTTGGGAAGCAGACTTCTTTTCCTGCAAACACCCAGAAGCGTTTCAAGGATGTTAGTTTAATCAGGATGCTCTTTTTAATAGTCTTTCTGACAAAATATGAGTTAAATTACATCTTGTGGGATATTTGCTTTCTCCGCATCCCCAGACATCTTTCTATCAATGTACTCACAAAACAGCTTCAGTGTCCCAGCTAAAAATAGGCTTCTGCTCCTCATTTTTACAATGTATGACCACCTCACTCCCCTCATCTCTGTCCGGTCCGATGTTGGGACCCAGTTTAGCTCCTCAATGTGAATATCTTCCTTGGGCCAATGGTGCCCAAGCAAAGAGCAGCCTTGTGTCCCCAGGTGTTGTTAGAAAGAGGTGAAGATTTCAATTCATTGCAGTCATCTTGTGTGTTGGTTAAGTTTCATGCAAATGCCAAAACTTTATACCTTTACCTTGCTGAGTATTTAGGTCTCTAACCTATGTTTGAGGAGCATCTGGATTCCCATGATGAAGAAGCTGCTCATGAATAATCAAACAGAAAATCCATGGTTTGACACAACCCTACACTTGAATGTTAACCCATAAAAGAACAACACAAAGGAAGGGAGGTCCAAGAGGATAAAGTCTGTATTAACAGTAGGAGTAGGAGTAGGAGTAGTAGCTGTTGTGTGTGTGGGATTCTCAAAAAGTTACGATGTGCCAGGGGCCAGGCAAATGATTTACAGGACTTGTTTCATATAAGTCTCACAGTTGTCCTACGTTGGAGGTGGTAATTATGTCCATTTCACAGGTGAAGATAGTGAAGCACAGAGAGGCTAAGAATTTGGCTCAGATGTGGCCAGTGGGACCAAGTTTCAAATCCCACACTTAACTCCAAACCAGGGTTGCTAGATTAATAAAAATCAAAGTCAAAAGTGAGTTTCAGATAAATAATGAATACTTTTTAGTATAATATTGTCACATACTCATTGTTTATCTGAAATATTTGTTGTTTATCTGAAATTCTAATTTAACTGAGTATCTTAGATTTTATCTGCAACCCTACTCCAATTGCCCCTGCTTTCCATCATGCATCCTTTTTGCTCTTCTCCTGATTCCATAGTGGCTAGAATTCAGCCATCATAGAATTTCTTGAAAGCAGGAAATCTCTTCCAGCACTACACGAGTATCTTTTCTTACCTACTACTGCTCCCAGCAGCAGTGATAGTGTCCAGATTAGCAGCATCTAAATAAAGTTAAAAATATGATTGAGCCAGACTAAATAGGTTTTTAAAAGATTGGCATAATTCAAGTTCAGTTAGAACTCTGGGGGATAATTGGTAAATTCTCATCAGTTAGGTTTGGAAAACATGTTCCTGACTCACCGTGGCAGTTCCGTTGGGTTCCACGCACAACCAGATAGCACCTGAAAGTTCCTTTTATAAGCAAACCTTATCTCTTTGAGAAGTTCCGTGGAAAAGTGGCATGAAAAGAGAGGAAGTTCCAAGTGTGTGTTTCTAATTTTAATCATAAATAAACCAAGACTGATAGCCTAGGTCAAGTTTTCCACAGTACTTGTGGGAAGATGAGAAAAGGGTTCATACAGATTGTTCTCTTTCAATGAGGTTACATAATGCCCAGAATCACCATAATTTCATTGTAGTGAAGGATTCTGGTCTGCCTCTTTTTAGTTTACAATTCTCTGTGCTGCTTTGTGGATACATGTAAAACTAAGTTGTTTTCACAGATTTGATAGCAGCAGGCTTGAAAACAAATACTAAAAGCTTACCAGCTCAAGTAGTTTTTGTATAACCTTGCCTTACCCTCAAAAGCATGAAATTACAAGCAATGCTTCAAGAGGGTTCATTCCTTTTAGGAAAGCAGTTGATATTTTATTTTGATAGTCTATAGAACTAGTTTATTTCTCAACAATAAGACAAAGAAAAGAATAAATGAACTGACAAAAGGAGCTGGGGGTGCTTCAAGGAGCAAAGAGGTGGAATTGGTGATCTCACCATGAAATACAATTGAGAATAAGAGCGAAAAATAAAATTCAACTTGGAAAAAATGGTCTGGGAAAAATAATCTGAAAGAGAAGTATTTGATAGAAAAGAATTGAAATGTTTTCAGTTGGTGATAGATTGCTTAAAATAAAATTTAAAACTACTGCAATAGGATACCATAATTTTAAGAGATTCGAGCCATTCAGCCTGATACCATCACAGATATAAGCTGAATCATGTGAAATTGCCACATTTGCAGGTCACAAATGGTCAAAGAATAATTCAATTCCTTGACAAAGTTTACAGGTACAGAAAAAAGCAAGGACATTATTTGTGTATGAGGGAAGTTCAAAAAAGTTGGGCAAAGAGATGTTAAAATCAGGACAGAAGACACCAGGAAGGGATTCCATGGATGGGAGTCAAGCCAACTCCCCACAGAATCCTTTTGTCTCAGCATTTGACCTCCTCCTTGGGGATTCTTCTGATTAAGTTGTTTCCTTCTCTCTTCTGAGAACATCTCTTTTTCTGAACTTCCCTCATTTGACACCCATCACAATCAACTATGGGCCATAAACTCTGAGAAGAATAGAATTCTCTGGGTCTTTCTTGTCTCTCCTCAACATGGAGCCCACTTGGTACATAGCAGCCCTTAACACATCTCTGTGGGATGAATGAACAAATGAAGAAATGAATATGAAGAGCAGTCTAGTTTGTGTAATTGCTCTAGGATAACTACCTCCACTGTAAAGAACTATAATTCTCTGAACCTTTTTTTATTCAAAACAAGCAAGCAGACAAAAAAAATAGAAAGAAAGAAAGAAAAGAAAAGAAAAGAAAAGAAAAGAAAAAGAAAAAGAAAAAGAAAAAGAAAAAGAAAAAGAAAAAGAAAAAGAAAAAGAAAAAAAAAAGTGAGCCAGTGTCCTCTGGGTTTTACTATGAAGTAAACTACATTCTGTGTGAATTACCAAATAATTCACTCCAGATTTCCAGGTTGGTATTTTTGATAATACAAAGTTTAATCCATAATTTGAGTGACCTTTATTCAATATAGGCTATAGAATTAGGACTAAAAATTGCCAAATTCTGAAAGTGAGACTAGAGTTCGGGGGTGGGGGAGGGAATTATTTTATAAACTGAAATAGGTTGAAATTTTAGAATGTTTTGGGAAGATCCAATTTCCCAAACCATTATACAAGTTACAAAGGGAATTGTATCAGCAGTCTATCATGCCAGCTCTGGGAGAATGACTTCCCTTAAACTCAGTCTGACTGAACTCTTAGGCTGAGTTATAAAATTTAATGAACCACATTGCTTCTTTGAGATCACTAACATGTGATCTAGGAACGTCTAGAGTACATGGCGGAGATTGCTTGCCTCTTCCTACAGAGAATAACACTAGACTTTATTACCTGATCCCCTTTGCAGGGAGATGGGCCACATCATCAACTTCTGGCCAACGGGATGAGAGTGCACAGATGTGCACCAGTTCCAGTCCTGTTCACATAAACCCACTCATAATGCTCCATGTGCCTTACCTTTCATGGCTTGATGTAGACAAGTACAGTGACCTTGAAGGCCGTGTGTGGAAGTTGGCAGAGCCACGAGATGGAAGGAGCTTGGTTTTCCTCCTTAATGGAAAGCCTCCCACAAATCACAAACATCCATTTTGACATTTACATGAGTAGGAAATAAGTTCCTATTGTTTTAAGCCACTGATATTTCAGGTTATAACAACTAGCATTAACTTAACCAATAGAGATTATTTTGTTGTACAATGATTTCTACTTTCAAGGACAGTTCAGGTACCAAACATTGAATTCTTGGCTGTACATTTTACCATGAGATTTGGATGATATTCATGCATAGCATATTTTTTCCTAATTTTTGGTTTTAAAAATCCCTTTCCTTCTAGTTCTTGAATTATAAAAAGTGATTGCTAAATTCTTCACTCTGTTTTTGTAGAATTTTAATTCTAATGGGCATTTTTCAATTTAGTCCTTGATGGTGACCATTGTTTTACAAGTAATATGAAGCCACATAATATCCCAGGGTTTAGTGAAAATTTACCTGGTATTGTCTGGGCTTCCAGACACAACTTAAGTGTAGTTGGAGCAGTTCAGTTTGCTGAATACATAGGAAATAATCTAGAACTGCTAGATTGGTGGGTGGGTTGGAGTTGTCACCCAAACTCTGCTTTCCATCAGCCTTTGCTACTCCTTATGTCTTGGGCCTGTGGGCTAGGAGGTGCGTCCTGTAAAAGGATGATGGAGATTTGGCATTCCTCCCCAGATATCTCATGACATTGAAAGTGGACTGTAATAGAAAAATAATCTCATGTCTCTGGAATTCACCAGAGCATTACCTAACATTGACTTTGACTCTAAAACCTTGGACATTTAAAAATAAAAATGTCAAACTTGGAAGTTTCTAATCCAGTAGGAATGTTTGCAGAGGAATTAAATATTGACATATGCTTAGGCTCTGAGTCTAGGAACCTTGCGATATCCAACTCAACTGAGGGAAAGAAAAGCCCTGGGACATCTGCGTGGCCAGATAGCCAGCATGTTAGGTGAACAGGGTCTCATTTACTTAACCTTCGGAGAACCTGTCCCGTCCTGCCTTATCCAGTTCAGCCTACGGCCAGGGCCATCAATGGGAGGGAGAACATGCTCACCTGAGGATGTCAAACTGCTCTGAGCAGAAGAAAAATGTCTCATGCTATCCAGAGCAACCATCTTGCCAAGTGTGAGGGGGGTTTATTTCAGGCAGACCCAAAGGAATGAAGTTATAGTCAACCCTCCTCCATTATACATGAAGATGGTTTACTTTGTGGCATAGAATAACAGACATGCCTAATATTTTATAATGTTAATTATTTAGTTTTACATACAAGTTTTTTCCTTTATTCTCCCATAGAGAATATAAATAAAGCTGTGTGGAAGCTTTAGTTATTTTTCTTGTGAAAGTAGTGCTTAAATTCAAGAGAGTTTAAGCAAACTACCCAGGGTCACACGCTTGGTAATTAGTGGAGCTAAGTCTGGAAGGACAAATTCTTTCCACCAGCTTCAGATTACTTGTTTGTGTGAATTCTCAGAAGGCCAAATTCTCCCAGGCTGCATTAGTCTAGAGTCAATCCAGAAAATGGTCAAGAATGGGTACAGTAGGAGGTGTTAATGTGTGTGTGTGTGTGTATATACATGTCTGTAAGACTGGGTAACTGCTTTCTAAACAAAGTGACTCACATATATTTTGAATAATCTATTCTATTTGTACTTTGCTTTCCCACTGCTAATGCAGCAAATGGCAACTTTATCAAATATAAATGCAACTTTTGTGACATTGAACATGATAATCATTTCTTTCCTGGATCATCACAGCAGTTCTCATTTTTTTGGTCTTCAGGCTGTCCCATCTTTTTGTCAATCTTCCATACACTGCTTGACAATCAGGTTTTCAAATGCAGACTGACCATGCTATTGTCCTTCTTAATACCCCACTCCCCTTCCCCTGCTCTGTGTTTTCTAGATGATTGGCACTGCCCAGTAGGGAATATATAGTAAGCCACATTTTAAAAAGTAAAAAAAAAAAAAAAGTAAAAAAGAGACCTCTGTGTGGCTCAGTGGTTAAGTGTCTGTCTTCAGCTCAAGGTGTGATCCCAGGGTCCAGGGATTGAGTCCAAATGGGGCTCCCCACAGGGACCCTGCTTCTTCCTCTGATTATGTCTCTGCCTCTCTGTGTCTTTCATGAATAAATAAATAAAATTTATTCTCATGAATAAATAAATAAATAAAATCTTTTTTAAAAATCAAAAAAGATGAAATATATTTTAATAATTTGTTTAATCTAAAATACCCAAAATATTATCATTTCAACATGTGGCAATAGCCACATTTCAAATGATCAATGGTCACATGTGGCTAGTACCTATCACACTGGGTAACACAATTATAGATCATATTTACTCTTAACATCACAAATAAGCCTTTAAAGATCCGGTTAGCTTCTCTGAGGTTTATAACCTTGTTGCATATACATTTGGCTTATTTTCCAGCCACTCTAAACTCCTTTCATAATATAAACTCTCAAGAACTTTGAATGGGATCCAATTTTTGGGTACTTAGAATAGGATAGCTTGATTTTCCAGATGTCATCAAACAGGAAGAGAGTAAATAGATAGAAATGCAAAATTCAACAGACCTAGAGATCATAGTTTGGATACTGGGAGCTGTGATGAAGGGGGGAAAAAGATAGCAAGCAAAAGAAAAGGAAAAAAAAAAGAGTAACAGTTCATACTGCAAAAACCACATAAAACGTTTTACTCTATACCTAAGATATTTTGGGGATGACACAATTGTAAATGATTTGAGGATCCTCACAGAAAGGCAGGCAAGACCAGAGACAAATACACATGTGTATTTCATAACCAACTTTGTGAAACAAGTAGCAAAGTCCATTTCAAAAATTATAAGCTGAGGGACTTCTACTTCCAGCCATGATGGAGCAACTGGCATCAGATCTGCCTTTTTATAATAAATAATTAGAAGAGTAAACAAAACATACAAAGCAATGATTTTCATGGATTGGGCAATAAGTAGTACAAGATGGTAATAAGTGAAAAAAAGGAAAACAAATGAGGTGAGACCCTTAGTCACTCTAGATATATGTCCAGAGGCATTTCCTGGACCCCAACACAGGGAGGGAGATTCCAAGCAGAACAAGGAAGACTCACCAAACTGAGGAAATACAAATCAGGGTTCAGGGACACTAAACCAGTTAGAATTTACAGAGTCAGGGTACTGAAGAGGAAGAAACTACAAAGATGAAGAGTTTAAGAAATTGACATGGGGTCCACCTGAGTCTTTAGATGAATGCTAAGCTGTGCATATAAAGAGTAAAATTCCATGAGGCTGATCAAATAACAACTATTGGGGATCAAGAAACCATTTAGAGAATTTATCATCAGAACAACTCCTGGAGTTCACACACAATTGGGAGATGCTCTGCCCAACGGAGTAAGGGATTTCATTGAACAATCAAGGCATTCAGCAGATACCCCGCAAAGGCCATGCCTTAGAAGGAGGGCTAATTCAGCCCAAGAAAAAGCTAATTCCAAACTAGCTTAACAAAACATAAGAACAAACTTGAAAAAAGATCAAACTGATCTGCAAGTAAGTTAACTGCCTACCCTATTAACTGAAGGTAAATAAATAAACTCCTACAATTCTCTTTAATATATGATAATAATGAACTCAATAATGTAAAATTATAAATGCCTAGCATCTAATCTCAAATTATTAGCATGCAAAGAAGCAGAAAAATATGGCTCATCAGTTAATAGAAAGAACTCCAGAACTGAAAGAGATGATGAAACTAACAGACAAGAACTTTAAAATAGCTAGTATAGTTATTATAAATATATTTAAGTTTCAAAGGAAAACATGGACACAATGAGTTGAGGAATAGAAATTATTAAGCATGGATTTAACAGCAGATTATGCACTGCCAAAGAAAAGATCAGTAAACTGAAGACACAGCGATAGAAACTATCCCAGCTGATGTACTGAGAGGAAAAGGCTGAAAAACTGAATAGAGCTTTAGTGACCTGTGGGAAAAGAATAAGCAATAGAATGTACACATAGTTGGATTCCTAGAGCAGATGGTAAGTAAAATATTTGAAGAAATAATGGCTGAAAATATCCAATATTCATTTTAAAAAATGAACCTACATATCCAAGAAGCTACAATCCCAAGCAGTATAAATCAATGAAAACCACACAAAGACACATTGCAATAAAATTACTGAAACCTAATGATTAAAAAAAAAAATCTTAAAGGTGGAGGGGGAAAAAGACATATCATACGTAGAGAAAACAAAGATAATGACCACAGACTTCTCAACTGACACAAGCAAGTCCTGCAGTGAAATGGCTTATTGAAAGTGCTAAGAGGGATGCGTGGCTGTCCCAGTCAGTAGAGGGGGTCATGTGTTTGAGCTCTACTTAAGGTGTAGAGATTGCATAAAAAAATAAAAAAGCAACAGAAATAAAATAAAGTGCTGAGAGCTAGAGCTAAATGCAAAAGCTAAAATTAAAACCCTTTGATAGAAAACATAAGAAAAAAATCTTTACTACCATGAAGTAGGTAAAGATTTCTTAGCCAGGAAATATCTATTTAAACAATAGATAAACTGGACTTCATGAAAATGAAAAACCCTGCTCTTCAAAAGCCATACATGTGAGGAAAACTACAAAACTCTAATGGACAAAAGCAAAAAAAGAGCTAAATAAATAAATAGGGACATAGTCTGTGTTCATGGACAGGAAGACTCAGTATTGTTGGCTCTTCCTAATGTGATTTATCATTTCAATGCAATCCCAATCAAAATTCCAGAAATTTTGCGAATGTTGACAAACCAATCATGAAGTATATATAGAGAGGCATAAGACCCAGAATAAGTAACACAATATTTGAGGAGAAGAACAAAGTTGGAGGACTGACACTACTCTATTTCAAGACTTACTACAAAGCTACAGTCATCAAGATAGTGTTATCTTGGCAAAAAAAAATCTACAAATGGATCAATGGAACAGAACAGAGGGCTCAGAAATAGACCCACAAAATATATAGTCTACTGGTCTTTGATAAGAGAAAAAGAAAATAGAATAGAGAAAAGATAGTCTTTTCAACAAATGGTACTAGAACAACTAATTGAACTGTACTCAAAATGGGTGCATTTCCTTGCATGTAGATTATACTTCAATAATATCAAAAAATTTACATGCCTGGCCCATAGTAAGTATGGCTCAGAAACTATTTGTTGAATTAAATCTAATGAAACGTGGCTGTGAACCAGATGGTTTATTCGCTTAACATACTCTTGATATTTTGATTCTCATAATGCGCTCATGCATTTTCCAGTAGTTAGGCAGTTATTATTGCATGCACGACTGCAAAGTAGGTGCACATTTCCTAGCTACTGTCATAGGTTCTGGGGACGAATAAGACCCAGAACCTTCTCATATTAACAACTGAAATAGTGAGACTTGCCCAGATTCTAGATCTATTTTGAAGGTAAGACTAATAGGATTTAGATGGGAGTATGGGAAATGGAGATGAATTAAGAATGACTCCAAAATTTTGACTTGAGCAACTAGAAAGCTGCAGTTGGATTAACTAAAATGATTAAGACTGCATGTGAGCCAAGTGGGGCTGGGAGTGGAGGTGCTACCTTTCATAGCTTGAGAGCTACACCCTGCTGTCTACCTTGTGGTGTTCTATCCTTCCTTAACCCAGTGCATCTTTTCTGGTCTGTGTTACAACTCACAAAATAACCACTTTGTGGAAATTCAGTGATAAAGTAGGCAAAGAAATGTGTAAAGCACTTTTCCTCTTACCATGTGTGCCAGGAACCAATTCCTACTCTGTGCACAAGCAAGGGTGTCCAGTTGTAATGTGAAACATGTCTCCAGCATTTTCGGAATAATAATTTCACATAATTTGCCATTGATGCTACATAACATTCAACAATGTCACCTGATAAGGGGATTTGGCTGGTAGCTCATTCTTTGTTTTCTCTCCAAAAATAATATGTATCATTATTATTGTGGCTGGTGGTTTGTTTTACAGCCTCCTTTATAATTGTGTGATTTGAAACAGCTTTGCTACAAAAAATGCAATTTTAAGTAATAACTGAATAATCTTGAGTTAGTTTCTGCCTTTTGTGGCAAAATTAATTGATTTCATCCTGGGAAGCACTACTTTTTACTTGTTCTGGGGAGGAAAACAGTTTATTTACTTGAGCATAGCAGTACATTGTTTGAAAATATGAAAACAACATCATCAATTCCACTTTGGGCAAAATATTCATGCTAATCCTGCTGCAGAGTGGAAGTCAAGGCGTATAGGACAAATGAATGCTGATCTAGTACAATCCAAGTTATGATCATCATTGTATATGCTGATGGCACCATCACATTGTCACATTTGTTCCACGAGCTCGAGATTCACGTATGAGATTCTCACTGGGTTCTTGTCTACTATTTACCTTTATGAGTTTATTTTGAACTATGGTACTTGTGTTACTATATTCATCACTGCCTATTCATTTCAATGAGTGACTTTTGAGCTGTTAATTCTTTTTTGGGGTGTGTGTATGTAAAAATGAGAATGTAACTGAACAGACTAGGAATGACATATAGGGTAAATTTAATACAAATTATGTGAAAACACATTAACCTGGAAAATTGTTTTCTGGTAAGAAAATGGTGCTGAGGCAAAAGACAGGTGCCACCTGTACCACATTTGGCTGCCCTTATTAATAAGGGAAAGGACTGGTGTCTGGATGGCTCAGTTGGTTAAGTGTCTTGACTCTTGGTTTCAGCTCAGGTCATGATCTCAGAGTCGTGGGATTGAGCCCTGCCTCGAGCTCTATGTTTAGTGTGGAGTCTATTTGAGAGTCTCTCTCCCTCTGCCTCTTCCCTGGTCACAATCGCATGCACTCTCTCTCTTATATAAATAAAATCTTAAAAAAAAAAAGGAAAGGAATTTCTATAGAATCCTAACAAATTTTATGCCTCAAATTTGTCAAAGGTAGGTAAATAAATTGTTTTATCACAATCTGTAGTGAAACTGAAAATTACCATTATCAAATGGTCCTGATGTCCTATACTTCTTCCTATCCAACACTATTGAAACATAATTTTTTAGCTCCTTCCATTAAGAGGTAGAGTCTATCCACCTTGAATTTAAGCTTATCTGTGACTTGTTTTGGCCAATAGAAGTGGTAAAAATGACAGCTTGTTAGCCCTGAATTTAGGCCTCAAAGAGGCCTTTCTTGCTTTCATTCATTTCCTTGAACCGTCTTAAGCCAAGAACAGCAATAGGTTTTAATCTGCATGTCTGCTATAATCAACTGGTACTGACTATCTGGAACTCTGGGGTGAGGAGGATTCTGGAGTTGAAATTCAACGCAAAGAGAATTGAAATGAATGAACAATGTGGGCTCTGGGTGGGGTACATAGGAAGGCAGCAATCTGCTTCGTGCTTGCTCATCCCACATTAAGCTGGTTACTTACTAGAACACTAAAGTGTTAAGGGTTTGTTTTAGTTTACAGTTGTTTTTGCCACAAATTCGGTTGCCTAACACAATACAAATTTATTATGTTACAGTTCTAAAATTCAAAAATGTCTTACAGGATTCAGATCAAGATGTTGGCAGGGCTATGTTCCTTCTGGAGATTCTAGGGAAGAATCTGTTTGCTTATTTTTTTTCCAGCTTATAGGGCACCCACATCTCTTGGTGTGCAGCCTCCTTCCATCTTCAAAGCTAGCCAAGTGGGGCCAAGTCCCTCTCATGATATCACTTCTCTGGTTTTTCCTTTTCAAACTTCCTCTTTTACTTTTAAGGACTCTGGTGATAAAATGGGGCCAACTTGTATAATCCAGAATAATCTCCCTTTTTTAAAGTCATTTGATTAGCAACATTAATTCCATCTGCAACCTTGATTCTCCTTTGCCATGTAACATAACATAGACAGTTTCTGAGGATCAGGATGTGGGCATCTTTGGGTGGTGGGAGAGGCATTCTTCTGTCGACTGCAGGCTTTGTATACTGAAAGTGGAATCTCAGTCCTTTCTGACTAGGAGTTGCTAAGTTTCTCTTTGATGCTATTGGGACTTTATTGGCGATTATTCCTTTTTGAAGCTATTATGACTGATGTCTCCAAAGAGTTATGGATAAATCTGACCTACATATGGTTTGCTGCAAATTGTCCAGTAAGGTACTTAGGAAAAAAAAGAGGAATAAACCCGTGGCTTCAAGCCCTGAGAAACATTACAAAATTTTGGCTTTCTGGGATGTACCTTAAACCTACTGAATTAGACTTTTCAAGGGTGGCACTAAAGAATCTGTACTTTTAAAAACTTCTTCTGGTGACTCTGATGCACACACAAGTTTGGGAATCACTGATGGAATGTCTGGTTCGGTGGAGCCGACTTCCTTCCAGAAGGATGCCCAGATTATGCTAAACAGTATTTTCCTAGCTGATACCAACACCCACTGGCACAGACATCTGAATTTTCTCAGCAAAACTTCTGGGCATCTCACAATCTATTCTGAAAAGAAAGGCTTAGAAACTGACCAAGCCTAGCTTTTTAAGACATTCCCTTTCGTATCATTATAGTAGTTTAGACCCACCCAAATCCTGCTACATTACCCAAACTGATGATATACACACTGATCATTATTTCCCCACTTCTGACAGACATGCTTTTTGTATGCACTTGGTATCATAGAGGATATCTTTCATCGTTATTCAGAGCTTAATAATCTGAGAAAATATTTTGGCAATTATGAACAACATGACTGGCATCTCCAGTATTTTGATAATTGGCCTTGACCCACTTCACAGGTTATGGCATAAATATATCAGCATGGCAGCCCATCTGGGCTAATGAAAATAAATAAATCTTTGGTATCGTATCTTCTCTAGGAATTGGAATATCTTCAAGTAATCTTTTTGGGAATGATCTTAATAATGCTAGGAAATACAAACTCTTGAAAGGCAATTACCGAATCAAGACACATAGTTTTTCAGATATATTGCCACTCTATAGCAAGGGTACATGGGTTCCTGGCTTCTTTGACACACAAGGGGGCCTCTCTGCTCTCCTCACACTGAACCTGGGCAGGCTGATTCCCTACCCCACCAAGCCCATTTATGACCCCTTCACCCCTGACTCAGTCCCTGGGGAAGATCTCTGCAGGCCTTTTCCAGGTAATGATGGCCATAGGTAGATGAGATTTTTGACCTTCCTTAATTTACTTATTGGCTCTGGTTTTTAGCAAATCAGTGGGGAAAACAGCAGGCATATACTATAACTGGAAAATTGGGAGCACAGTCCTGCCATTCCTGATCTTATCCCTTCCTGTTGCCCAGACCTCCCCCAAACTCCTCCCTGTAGCTCCACTCCAAAAAAATCAGGCTAGGTACTCATTTCTCTACTTCTGATTGCTATTTATTTAATTGCATGTGGGTTTTCTCATTAATTCTCATATTCACAGGGTGAGACCCCCCCCCCCCCCATTGCTGGGTAATCTTGAGTGGCTCACTCCATTTGGATGGGTCCTCTGAGGCATTTGCTCAAATTCTGTGTTCTTAGTTTTCTTCCCTCTTATGGTTCACAGCAAGTGCTGGTAATTTTTTTCTTTAAAGAGCCAGGTAGTAAATACCTTAGGCTTTGTGGGTCAGATAGTGTCCACTGCTACTACTCAACTTGGCTGTTAAAACTTGAAAACAACCATAGACGATATAGAAACAAATGATTGTGTTCCAATAAAACTTTATTTATGGGCACTAAATATTTAATTTCATATACGTTTCATGTATCACAAAACTATTAGTTTTCTTCAGATTTTTTAAAATATAAAAACCATTCCCATTTTGTAAGCTGAAGGTGGCAGGACAGATCTGACCCATGGCCCACAATTTGCAAACTTCTGAAGGACGCCTGGGTGGCTCAGTGGTTAAGCATCTGCCTTTGGTTCAGGGTGTGATCCTGGGGTTCTGGTGTCCTGGGATCGAGTCCCACATCGGGTTCCCTGCACGGAGCCTGCTTCTCCCTCTGCCTGTGTCTCTGCCTCTGTCTGTGTCTCTCATGAGTAAATAATTTTTAAAAATCTAAAAAAAAAGTTTGCAAACTTCTGGTCTAAATATAAAACCTACACTGCTTTGGTGAAGATGTGGGCTCAGAAAGCAGGTTTCTTAGATGTGGATCCCAACACTACTGTGTGCTGATGTGATCTTAGGCTTGGGGCTTATGTCTTTGTATCTTAGCTTCTTCATCTATAAAGTAGGAATGTTCTAGGACCTACCACATTGGGTTAATGTGAGGAATAAATGAGACAAGACAGGTAAAGCATGTAAAATAGAGCCTGGCACATAGTAGGCACTAAACAGATATTATTATTATTGTTACCTTGATGAACTTTTCCTGTTTTATTTGTATTTCTATAATGTTTTGCAGAATTTGCTACCTTATTTCTTCTCATTAACTCAATGCATTTTCTTCTTCTAAGCCAGATCTCACTTCTGATTAATACCACATACTTAACACATAATTTAATATTTTAATTGTTAATGACATATATCAAGTCTGAGTTTAAGTATATATATTTTTTAAAACTTGATTATAAGAAATAATTGACAATTAATAGTACATAAGGAGAATCACAGTTAACACAACAACAGATAATTTAGTCAATTACATTTTTTCATTTGTATGATGACTATAACTTCAACTAGAGACTACTAAACACGTAGATGAAAACATTTCAGGTGAGGCAGTCATTTAGATAATTGAAGTTAAATTAAATAGAGTTTAAAGTTAAATTAAATTACATTTTCTCTAAAATATCCTTTCCTGGATAAGCAGTTATGTAAAGTATTTCTTAAATGTATGGGAAAATTGTATGAGTCATAAGAATTACTGGAAATAATATCCAACTTTTTATGGGTGATATCATTCCTTAGTCCCTGCCATTTCATGACAAATACTTTTCTCGATTAAATATTGCAGGAAGGGCAAATATATCCTGCAAAAACTATCTGGGTTGAGAATGCTACTAGAATAACCACTTCTTAAATGTTCGTACACCATAACTTCTTTTATGAAATCAGACTTGAATATACATTAATGACAGTTATTTTTTTTCTAGTTAGTATCCTGATCAGAATATAACAATGGGATAGATTACAGTTGGTTGGAACTGAATCACATTGAAAGACATATTATAGTCATGAAGGATAATCTGTGCCTTATGATTTATTTTTTAGTTGCCAAAAGCTGTTTTGAATAGTAAGATCATAGGAAAAGTCATGAAAATGTAGAAAAAAAGACTCCTTTAGATAAATCTAACTCATTAATGGATAATATGGATTAATTCAATGTTTGTAACAAACATGCTTTTCCCAACAGTTTTCTTATCTTCCTTCACCTTAGTAGAATCCTCACAGAGCACTGGAAGTCTTTGAATAGTTTGAAGTTCTACTGCATTAAAAAAATAAGAGCTAGATAATATCAAATATTTAGCAAGTTTGGCAAAACATAACATGTTCCCAGGGAAATCTCTCTATACATGTAATGGTTTTATGGTCCCAGACTCTGTCTGCAGAAGGTAGAGAATTCTTTTTTACACATGGTATTTCTTTTCCTCCATTTGTAAGAAATCTAGATTCCTGGTATTCAAAGTGTGGTCCATGGAGCGGCAGCAACAGCTTCACCTGGGAGCTAACTAGTTAGGAACGCAAAAGCCAGTTGTACCTGCTGAAGTAGAATCTGCAATGTTTTAACAGGAGCTGCAGAGATTGTGTGTGCATGTTCAAGTCTGAGAAATGCTGATCTGGATGGCCCTAATTTAACTCATCCCCATACTTGATATACTTTAAAAGGGTGAAGGTTAAACTGCTAATCAATAATAATAATGATAATGATAATAATAATAATAACATCACTTTTGGAAACTGGGGTCAAGTTTCATCCATTTGGAGACGATGGAAGCTGCATGGACAAATACAGCATCAATGGCATCTTCATATTCTCTAAGTCTCAGATCCATCCCTTAAATATTTACACATCATGTTAATACCAAGGTGTAAATGCTCAGGCTTATTGCTTTTCAGAAAACAAAAGTGCACATAAGCACCAGGTTTACCAAGGGTCTATGTATAGGACAAAGAAACCCTATCTCCCCTATTATTTACTAAAGAGAAATTTCTTGGATTGTCATTTGCCTTCAGAAGAAATCCACAGAATATGCTTCAATGTCTTTAAACTTGTTTTTGTTTCCTCTGTAAAATGGAAACAATGATGATAACTTCATTGCAGATTTATTGTGGGGAATATACAAAATAATGCATGTAGGGCTTAGCACAGTTTCTGGCACAGAGTAAGTTCAACAAATGGCAACTCTTACAAATAAGTAAGGATTCCTGGCTCTGAGGACTAGCTGCCTCCTGGAGAACTGCTAAATCCTGCCAAATGGTGGGAGTCGCTGGCACGATAAAAACAGCTCAACTATAATGAAGAACTTCTCTCCAGCAAATAAACCTGCTGGAAATTCCAAAAACAAAATATCTCTTCTAGGACATTTGAATACAGTTAAATTTCCTTAAGTATTGATGAAAGCCACACGGAGAGGAAGTTGTGGAGAGGTGGCTGGTGTTTCCTGAGATGCCACTCATCTATCTGGGGATGTGGAACTAGCAAACCCTGGGCTTTGAATCTACAAAGCTGACATTATGCATCATCAGGGTAAGAGGATCATCCCAGGCTCTGAGATGGTGTCCACCTGAGGTTGAACTGATCATTGAGCAAACATGACCCAGAGAGTCTGACCTCTTTCCATAACTACAGTTGAATAATGGACACTACCTGGGGGCAGGTCTGCCTCAATGACTGATTGCACTTGAACCTGGCTGTCCTTTGTTATGCAATTTTGAGCTCTGCAAGGTTAATTCCAGTTACTTTGCATCATGAAACTGGGGAGATTGGGAATGGCCAACTGAATGAACATGGATGGGAATGAGGTCTCTCTCTGTATCAGGTAAATCACTTATCTCTGTTTCATGAAGGTTTATTTCTGGAATTTGATCTTGTTCTTTTGTTTGAAACATGGTCATCTGTTTTTCTAATTTCCTTGACTCTCTATGTTGGTTTCTGGGCGTTAGATACAACAGTTACTTTTCCCAGTCTTGACCAGAGTGGAGATAATCTTTCTCATTCAGCTGGGCCTTTGCTCTTGGTTGACCCTCAACCTTTGTGATTATCCAAAGCGCTTCTCTGTTCTTTAGCGGCTCCCAGTTGTTGAGGGTGTGCCAAGATCCATTTCCATGTGGGTTTTTTCTCATTCACCCAATGTGTAGGGGTTTGCTCAGCTAGTTTCTGGATTTCTTCCAGAGGGAATTGTTGCACATGTAGCTGTAGATTTGGTGTGTCCATAAGCTGTAGATTTGGTGTGTCCAAGTTCAGGAGTTTCCTACGTCACTGTCTTGAACCAGAACCTCCTGAATGAGGTCACAAAAGCACCTGATGACTGACTCTTGAGTCTCAGGTAAAACTTGTATGTGGAACATGATCTGCCAACTCCAAGGTTGTATCAATAAAAAAAGAAAATCATGCTTACCACTAAACTCTCAACACGGAATTTCTAATCATGTGGTTTAGGACCGAAAGCCCTTGGGAACTGCTCTCCCAGCCTAATGTGTAACTGTCTGAAGCTCTTTTAAATGTGTTGCTGTCCTACTAAGGGTTGCAGGATAGATAGGCTATGGTTTGCTGTATGGCCCCGTCTGCCCTGTTTACAGCCTCTCCAGGGGTGCAGGAGCTCAAGAATCTCCAGTGATGTGAATCTCAGGAGAGGAGTGCCCACTCTGGGAGAGTAAACCACTTCAGAATGTTCTGGAATATATATTTTATATATATATAAAATAGGATTCTAGCATCTTGATTTGCCAAGACAACACAATAACATCTAAAGAGAAACAGTGGGATTTAGGCCCACTTAGAAAGATATGAAAGCATCCCAAATTTTCATTAGCCATGACTTTTTGATAGTTATGTAAGAAAATAAGAGTACATCTAACCCTGAAGGTAATTGTCATGACTCATTATTTTGACCCTCTATGAAAAGGAACTAAACTTAATGATGAGTAACTTTAGAAACTTGTAACTAGAAGAAAATGCATTAAAAATTAATAAGGAAAGTAATTACTTAACCCCATGAAATGTAAGTCTAAGATGATTTTCATCTGTAAGTAAGTTTAGCTGTTCATTCACCCCATGAAGTTATCTATAGCACAACCAATGTGATGTTTTGGATGAATTATATCAATTTATTAAAATTAAAGCTAGTAACAGGTGAAATTCAGGTTAAGGACCAGAGTAATTGCTTGATTAAATTGTTTCACATATATTTATCTTTTTAAAAGTAGAATTGACTAGCGAATGAAGTTAAACTGGCTTCTCAATGAGGTTTTTTTTTTTAAGATTTCATTTATTTATTTAACAGAGAGAGAGTGCAAACAGGCAGAGAGAGAGAAGCAGATTCCTCACTGAGCAAGGAGCCCAGTGCAGGGCTACAGCCTAGGACCCTGGGATCCTGACCTGAACCAGAGGCAGATGCTTAACTGACTGAGCCACTCAGGCGCCCCTGAATGAAGTTTAAAATATTTGTCATTTACATTACTTTTTTGATTAGTTAAGGGGAGAAGCATCCGTATATCCATTATCATGCTGATGCAATTGTTTTAGAACAAATTCTGGAGAGCGGAGCACATGGCCTCCTTTGAATCTGGAGACATTTACCTGATCAACACCCACAAAAGATTCCTATCAGCTTTTTCTATCACTCTGTGGGACCGGAGTTTATTCCTTTAGTGTGCTTTCTCTGTGGTCCATGTAGATGTGTTAGACTTCGCCTGAAAAATGCAAGTTCTGGGGAAGAGGGAAATCATTTAGGACCCAAGTACCCTCTCTTTTAATACATTTCTGGGCATAAAATAATGTTTTCCCTATTTTATACATTCTCACGCACGTTGTTAATCTAATGGCAATAAAAACTAATTGGGATCGATGAAAATTGAAGTGTTATAAGCCAGTATATGTATCCTTTCATTATATTTTTAAATTTGATTCCAAACTAGAGGTGAAATCTGTGTGGTAACCTGAATCTTGAGAATTTTATTGTGATAAGGGCACAGGCATTTTATTTTTTTAATATACAAGATGCAGTATCATAGGAGGTTAAATCTATAGGCAGCTACTGTAGTGGTGCTGTATGCAGATTCGATCACTAGAGGGCCCCTCAACTAAATATATTGAAGGGAGGTGAAAAGATTTTTTTTTTCCATGATGAAAAGACCATTACAAAAAATCAAAAGGCTTTTGAATCTCTTTCATTACTGTATATTAATGGAAAGCTACTTCACATGCAAACATACAGAGACTCAGAACTTTATAAGCTCGGAGTCTATGGTCAGAGGAGAATGTGACAAGCAAAATAAAAAACCAGAATCTTTCAGTGTTAGTGCTGGATGGCAACTTTTTAAAAATCTAACAAAAGAATTATTTTAGAAATACTCTAACTTCATTTAAAATATTGTTTTTTGAGGAAACAATCTTAGAAATAATCTTTAACATTCTCCGTTTTACTGAAATTGGAGAAATCAAGGACCACAGGGCAGGGTACCACAGTCTGGATGAGGTGCCAGCCTCCTGGTCCCAGTTCCCTTGCTGTTCCCATTCTTCTCCAGTAAATGATCTTCTCTATAGATCTGTATCTGTATCTGTTTAGAATAAATAACTGTCCTTTTGATTCTCAAGTCCTGGGAAAAGTCTCCACATCCCGTGACTTTCAGGCTGAACATCAGGTACCACTGCAGTTTTCATCACTCCTGATGCCACTGTGCCTCTATTGCCACCTGCCTCTGGCCTTAAATTATATCCCAGGGTCTCCACCGGGTTGTGCTGCGTCCATTTCTGTGCACGTAAATTCACTGTAATTACTACTATTTCATTTTAATTTCTCTACTGTATTTTTAAAAGATTTATTTATTTCAGAGAAAAAGTGCAGGTGAGTGGGCAGAGGGGCAGAGGGAGAGGGAAAATCTCAAGCAGACTCCCCGCTGAGCACAGAGCCCCACCTGCGGCTCCATCCCAGGAGCCCCGAGATCATCACCTGAGCCAAAATCAAAAGTCAGATGCTCAACCGAACTGAGCCTATTTCTCTACTATTTTTTGAACTATACCTCTGGGCATTATATTTTTGCAGTTGCTCTAGGGACATATATATCCCAGTGTATATACATACACATTCACGCATTATCTGCTTATACATATGCTGTATCTAGATGCTATATCCTTTATGCTATAGTTGTCCTGTTACATTTACATAACATCACATATCTCACAACACTATTAAAATCAAGTCACAGAAAAATAAAAATAAATAAATAAAATCAAGTCACAAAGCTTTAAAAAACGAAGAGTAAAAAGCTCATATTTCTAATTTGTCCACATGTTTACCATTTCCAATACACTTCACTCCAACCCCCTTTGGGATTGTTTCCCACGGCCTGATGAACTTCCTTTGACGTATCTTGTAGTACAGGGAGTGGGCACACATTCACTTTGTTTGTTTCTGATTTGAAAATGGCATTATTTTACTGCATTCTTGAAGGATATTTTACTGGAGATAGACATCTGGTTTGATGGCTTTTTTTCCTTTACACTTTATAGACATTTTTTTTTCCCGACTCTTATGGTTTCTGCCAAGAAGTGAGCAGCCATTTAAATCATATGTAATATGTTGTCTTTCTCTCGCTGCTTTCGAATTTTTATCTTTATTTTTTTAGCAGTTTGAGTATATGGTGTCCAGGTGTGGGTGTTTTTGTTTTTATCCTTCCTGGAGCTTTCTGAGAATGTTGATTCTGTAAATTTATGTCTTTTACCAAATTTTGGGATTTTGTAGTCATTATGTCTTGAAGTATTTGTTCTGTGTTATCTGTCTCTTCTCTTCTTTTAAGACTCCAATTATAATAGGTATGTTAGACTTTTGTCTTTATTCCACAGGTCCCTGAAGCTGTTCTTGATTATTTTTTTTTCAATCTTTTCCTTTGTTCTGAAGATTGGATAATTTCTGTTGATCTATCTTTGCATTCTTCTATTATCATCAATCTTCTATTAAACCTATCAGTGGATTTTTTTTAAAGATTTTATTTATTTACTCACGAATGACACAGAGAGAGAGGCAGAGACATAGGCAGAGGGAGAAGCAGACTCCCAGCGGGAAGCCCGATGCAGCACTCGATCCCAGGACCACAGGATCATGACCTGAGCCAAAAGCAGATGCTCAACCACTGAGCCACCCAGGCGCCCCTATCTGTGGAATTTTTAATCTCACATATTTTATATATTCATGCTGGAATTTCCAATTGATTCCTTTTTATGGTTTTTTATTTCCATGTTAAGATTTCCTTTATGTTCATTCATTATGACATAATTTTCTTTATACATAATACAAATTAAGATAATAATGAGATAATACTACACCCTTCAGACTGGCTAAAATTTAAAAGACTGACAATACCAAGTGTTGGCAAGAACATGGGGAGACTGGAAAATACACTGCAGGTAGGAATGTAATAAGATATCACCACTTAGGGAAAATATTTATCAGTCTCTACAAGTTAAACATATACCTACCTGATATAGTCATTCTATTCCTAGATATTTACCCAGGAAAAATGAAAACATGTATTCATATAAAAACTTGTCCATGAATGTTCATAGCATTTTTCTTCCCAAAAGCCAAACTTGGGATGTTCATCAATAGATAAATAGATAAACAAAATGGGGCATATCTATTCAATGGAATAACACCCAACAATATAAAGGAGAGGTCCACGGATATATGCAAACATGGATGAATCTCAAAATCATTGCACTGAGTGAAAGAAGCCAGACACAAAAGAATATATATGTCTTATTTCATTTATTTAAAATTCTAGAAAATATAAATGAATCTTTTGCACAAAAAGAAAATTGGAGGTTGCCTAGAGCCAGGGAAGATGGACTGCAAAGGTGCAAGAGGAAACTTTTGGGGGTATATCTTAATTATGGTGGGGGATTTACCAGCTTATATAATTTTAGAACTCAGCAAATTGTACACTTTAAGTGGGTGCAGTATTTTAAATAATAAATCTTACAACAAAGTTGGTTTTTAAAATATCTTTTAAAATAGCCCTATGAGGCAAAAGCTACTAAAATCCCTATTTCATAGAAAAAAGTAATTGATAGTAGAATATATTTATTACATGGGGGACAAGAATAACACCAACATAATATATCAATTAAAATTAAATTTGTGAATTATATTGGGGCTTGCTGATTCTAAAGATTGCAAAACATGCAAATTTCACTATCTGAAACTATCTACATTCTTAATATGCCTGTTTAATGTATATGTTAGTCATTTGTATGTCTTCTTTGAGGAATTGTCTATTCAAGTCCTTGATCCATTTTAAAATCTGGTTATTCATTTTTACACTACTGAGTTGAATGTCCATTGTCAGATGAATTAGTAAAGAAAGTGTGACATACTCCTGAATGGAATATTATTCAGCCTTTAAAAAGAAAAACATGCTGGGATGCCTGGGTTGCTCAGTGGTTGAATGTTTGCCTTTGACTCGGGTCATGATCCCAGGGTCCAGGGTTCAAGTCCTGCATTGGGCTTCCCACAGGGAGCCTGCTTCTCCCTCCGCCTATGTCTCTGCCTCTCTCTCTGTGTCTCTCATGAATAAATAAATAAAATCCTTAAAAATAAATAAATAAATAAATAGACATTCTGAAATATGTGGCAATGTGGATGAACCTTGAGGTTCATGAAATCCTTTATATTGTTGGGTATTATTCTATTGAATAGATATGCCCCATTTTGTTTAAGTGAAATAAACCAGTCACAGAAGACAAATAATGCAGGAATGCACTTATATGAGGTATCTGAAATAGTCAAATTTGTAGGAACAGAGAGTAGAACGGTGGTTGCCACCACTCAGGGGAGATGAGTGGGGAGTCAAGGGGCACATAGTTTCAGTTATGCAAGATGAATAGACTCTAGAGATTTGTTGTACAATACTGTACCTAGAGTCAGCTGTTGCATGGAGTTAAAAAATTTTTAGGAGAGATCTCATGTTAAGTGTTCTTACTACATGAAATAAAAATAATTTTTTAAAAGTCTGTAGTAGGCATTTCTTTTCCCTCCTAGCAACTCATATCTAAACATCTGAACAAACGTGTCAACAATTAACTTCAATACCAATGGAAAGAATGCTCTTTACTAAGCAAAAAAAAAAAAAAAAAAAAGTGTCTTATCCCTGCCATTTCTCAGGTCAGGCATACTTTCAGACTTTTTTTTTTTTTTTTTCCTATTCACAGCTGGTGGCTATGACCATTCATTCAGAAGGAGGAGTAATATTGGTTTTCAATTTCTCTTGGTTTAAACTCTAGACTGAAAACATAAGCTTCCCATCATGGCCAGCAGTCTTTCATTTTATGCATAGCTGAGCTTGCCCCTGATGCCTTGAGCTGAGGGTATCCTGGATGTCAGTGCACTCTTGAACATGGCAACATGTGAATTTCAAGATTCTAAAACTATTTTGTGGATACCGACCTCAAAGGAAAAATATTTGGCATATCCAAAATTTTACCTAATGAGTCATTCCAAAGTGCTTATCACTTTACAAAAGCTTTTTTTTTTTTTTACAAAAGCTTTTGAATTTCTTTTAACACAGGATTTTTATTTATCTGCCATTACACCCAACATCTACAAAAAGACCAAAAAAAAAAAAATGTCTAATCTCCCTTTAAAAGAATGAAAAAATAACTGAGATAATTCAATTTAAAAATTGTGGTAAAACACACATCACATAAACTTTATCATCTTAACCATTCTTAGGTATACAGGTCAGTGACATTAAGCGACATTAAGTGACATTCACATTGTTGTGCAGCCATGACGCCCATCCATCCACAGAACTTTTCTCATGTTGCTAAACTGAAACTCTGAGTCCATTTAGTAATAATTCCACACTTTCCCCTCCCACAGTCTCTGGCAACCACCATTCTAATTTCCATCTCTATGTATTTGCCTACTTGAGGTACCTCATATAAGTGGAATCATAAAATATTTGTTCTTTGGTAACTGGCTTATTTTACTTAGTATAATGTCCTCAAGTTTTATCCATGTCATAGCAGATACTAGAATTTCCTTTTTTTTAAAAGGCTGAGTAATATTCTATTGTGTGTATATGCCACATTTTGCTTATCCATTCATCCTCCTGTGGGCACTTGGGTTGTTTCCATCTTTTAACTATCGTGAATAATGCTGCTGTGAACATGGGCTTACAAATTTCCTTCAAACCCCTTCTTTCAATTTCTTTGGGTCTATAGAAGTGGAATTGCTAGATCATATGGTAATTTTATTCATTAACTCAATTTTTAAAAATTTAAAAACACTTGTAATACTATTGTATGATTCCTATTTTTTAAAAAGATTTTATTTATTCATGAGAGAGAGAGAGAGTGAGCTAGGAAGAAAGCACAAGCAGAAGGAGGGGCAAAGGGAGAGGGAGAAGCAGAGCCCCCCATTGAGCAGGGAGCCTGATGTGGGGTTTGATCCCAGGGCCCTGGAATCATACCTGAAGCAAAGGCAGACACCACTGACTGAGCCATCCAGGCACCCCTGCATGATTCCTATTATAGGAAGGATAGAAGAGGGAAAACTATGTTATGGTGATGAAGTCAGAGATGTGATACCTAGGTGCACCTGGGTGGTTCAGTGGTTGAACATCTGCCTTTGGCTCAGGTCATGATCCGGGGGTCCTGGGATCAAGTCCCACATCAGCCTCCCTGCAGGTAGCCTGCTTCTCCCTCTGCCTATGTCTCTGCCTCTCTCTGTGTGTCTCTCATGAATAAATATATAAAATATATTTTTTTAAGTGATTGCTTCTAGCAGGGGAAAGGCTGAGTGAAAGAAAGTGCCAGGAGGGAATTCTCTGGGATGATGGAAACATTTTACATCTTGATCTGGGTAAAGGCTATACAGTGTACATAAAAATGCATCAAACCAAACATTTAAGATACATATATTGTACTATATATAAATTATACCTAAAAACCCTCAAAGCTGTGTAACAGTGATATTTTTAAGTAAATATGGCCCAGAAAGCTCCGAGCCATGATATATTTAAACTTGTTTTAAATATAAATAAGTATGAAATAAATTTTGCATGTTTAAAAAACCATTTGTAATATCTCATTAAAATAGGGCACGTTTTCCAAACTCACCAGGCAGTTCTACGAAATTCTACATATTATGCTAGAGTATAAATACCATTTAAAAGGTATATGTTTCCTTTTGCTTCTAGTTCCACAGAAAAAGAACGCAAAAAAGAGAGAAGGTTCAAAGGCTATGCTTCCCATTTTAAAAGTTTATATCAATAGTATCTGAGGGAAGCTCATAAATGTATATAATTTATCGTTAAATCTGGGTAATCAATGCTTGAATAAGTCACTCTACTAATGTGTGTGTGTGTGTGTGTTTTTTAATTCTGCAATTCTGAGTATATATGTGCTTACAGCTGAGCCAGCTTTGCTGCCATACAACCTGTTAGGGAGCCTGCCAAACAAACACTAAAAATTACCTGCCCACATATTTTTTCTGTGAACAGCTTGTCTAACCCACAGCCAATTCAGAAACAGAAAATTAAAGATTCTTCTTCACCAGCAATTTAATTCAATTATTCTAGAAAAAAGGATGAAAGAATAAAACATGCCTGGCCAATGGACCCCTCAACAATGCAGAAGAAAAAGGGAGCTAACTGAGGGAGTTGTGGGTAAAGCCTGGAGGAAGAGTAAGTTACAGGTTACCAGATGAAATTAGGTGAGAGAAAGCTGAGGTTCAATTGGGAAAATTCAATGTAGAGGAATAAAAAGGAAAGATCTATGGAGGAGAACCTGAGATCATGTGTCCAGGGTCTGACAGCTCCTAAGCTCCCTGCGGCCAGGAGTGGGACTCGTTGCACATTAACGGAGTCAATGCCACCGATCCTGAATACGTGTCACTAGAAACGATGAGTCAGTGCCCACGTGAGACATAAGGTGTGGGAATAAGAAAGCAGGATGAATAGAAGGGCAGAGAACTTTGTGTGCAATGAGTGATCAAGAGGCTTGGTGAGTGACAGCTTGTAATGACAACGTGGAGGAAAGCACTAGTGCTGATAACATTCTGCTTTATGGATAGAGGGAGTCAGTTACCTTGTACCGTGGGACTCGTCACACCAGCTGCCTGTAGAATCTTGCACTGGGATTTTCATGAGCTCTTGTTACCTCAAAACTGGGTTAAAACATCAGAGAACGGAAACTTCGAAGAATCAAAGTCCTAATTCTTCAAGGTGTTTGGTCTCATGAGCCTCCAGCCAGCCTTTGAGTCCCAGTGAGAGACTAAGCCTGGGCTTGCCATGAAGGGGAATCTGCACAGCATCTCTTGCCTGCTGCTTAGAAAACACAGCATCGAATCCCCACGGCAGCCTTTGCTATTCATAATCGTGTTCCTAGCATATTTACTAATTGAACCATTTGAATTATATAATCACCTATTTCCCCTTCTATTTGTTTTTTAATTTATTTGAGCACAAGTGAGGGTGGGGAGGGGCAGAAGGAGAAGTAGGACTCCCTGCTGACCCAGGAGCCCCTTGTGGGGCTTGATCCCAGGACCTTGGGATCATGACCTGAGCTGAAGGCAGAGGCTTCACTAACTGAGCCACCCGGGTGCCCCCTCTTTCCCCTTCTATAAAGGAGACTAGAGAAGAGAGAAGAGAGAGAGAGAGAGAGAGAGGCACTTTAGGCCTTAAATCACTTTTTGAAAAATTAATATTGAATTGTCACAGAAGAATACTTACAGGATATGTGTATGTTATAAAGAATCATGATTAAGTGTCTGTTCATCCTTTGCTCAAAAACTCCCTATTTAGTGTCACGTCTCCCTCACAGTGAAACCAAAATGTTCACCATGATCCTCCCCGACCTTGCCTCCTACTCCCTGCCAGCTGGGCTCCAGCCACCACCACTTCTTGTCGGCTGCTCCTTCTCAGATCTCTGCTCCTCCTCGCCTGTCTCTCACCTCCCCACACAGGCCACAGGGCCAGGCTCCACTTCCTTCAGGGCTTCCCCCGAATGCCACCTCCACAGGGAGCCCTTCCGGGGCCAACCTGCATCAAATTTCAACTGCCTACCCCAGTCAACACTTCTTTTGTGCTTCATTTTAAAAATCCCTTAGCGTTTATCACTATATAACATATGTTATTTGTTAATTATATCCATTGTCCATCTCCAAGCACCAGAAGTCACCTCCAAAGGACAAAATGTCTGTGCTGTTCACTGCCATCTCTCCGCTACACAGGGGGCTCCAAATAAATATTTGTCAAATGCGTGTATGAGGAAACGCCCTTGTATCCACCATGCAGTTGAAAGCATAGGATTAATTCCCTGCATGATTCTTCTCTACTCCAGCCTCTTCCCTCCCCATCAGGTGACCACACATATAAACTTATCCCTCGCCCACTTTGCATTAAACTTTGTGTATGTGAAACACAGTGTGTTTGTATCCCTAAAACTAGACCATTTAGTGTTGCATAGTTCTGACTTTCTAGAAGTGCAATTGTACCATATGCATTCTTCAGCAATGTGGGTTTTTTTCACTCAACATCCTATTTGGAAATCTGTCCATGTCATCTGTACCTTTGATTCAAATTTTCACCATTGTATGATGTTCTATTGTGTGATTTCACCACGGTTGATTTATCCATCTTGCTCTTTATTGATATCTAGATTGTATCTAGTTTTGGAATTATGAAAATCGTTGCTATGAACATATGCAATCCTGTCCAAGGATGTAAGTTTTTTTTTTTTAGATTATGTATCTAGGAGTGGACTTGATAGGTTGTAAGGTCTTTTGTTCCTAGTCTTTACTGGATAGTATCAATTATTTCCAAGGAGATTGTTCCAATGTACACGTCCTTCAGCATTATATAACCATTCTCATTGCTCTCCATCCTCCTCAGAGTTTGAGGTTACCAGACTTTTACATTTTTGCCAATCTATTAGCAGTAAAACAGCCTCGTGGTTTCAATGAGCATTTTCTAGATTATCAAGGACAATGAGCATTATCTAGATTATTATGATAGTCCTCTTCTTCCTTTTTTTTTTTTTTTTGGCATTTGAGTTTCTTCCTCTGTAAAGTATCTCTTGACTGTTTTTTATTGGGTTATTTTTCTCTTTCTTATTTATAAGCATCCATTACATATTCTGGGTATAAATAACTTGTCAACTGTACGTGTTACAACATATTTTCCCAGTCACGAGACTGTGGGCTTTTTATTTTCTTTATGTTTTCTTTTTATGAAAAGGAAATTCTTTTTATTTTAGTGTAATTGAATATATGAATTTTTTCCTTTATGAGATACTTATTTTTATGTTTTTTCAAAGAAATCCTTTTAAATTCAGAAGTTATAAAGATATTTGACACTATCTTCTAATTGTTTTATAGTTCTTCTGTTTACATTTACCTAAAATTGATTTTTTTAAGTGTAATATGATACAGGAGGTCTAACTTCAGATGTATCTCCAATGTCTTGCTTGTTGAAAAATCCAATCTGTTCCCGCTGGTCTGCATCTTCAGTTTTCATATTTATATAGGCCTATGTCTTTTGTTCCACTGATGTCTTTGTCTATCCTTTCATTCAATATTTATTCTCTTAATTTAATTTTTATCTTATTGTGGTAAGAGCATTTTACATGAGATCTAGGTGTACAATACAGATGCTTATCTATAGGCACAATGTTGTACAGCAGAGCTCTAGAACTTACTCATTTTGCACACCTGAAACTTTATTCCTTTTGATTAACAATATCCAGTTAAAAGCACTTTAGAAAGTAAGAATAGAAAGCTACTTCCTTAATGTAGCAGTGATACTTCTCAAGAGCCAGTGCTTAATGGCTCCTAAGAAGCCATTTCATTTATACGAGAAAATTATATTGATTATTTATTATAATTTATATTGTTCTGAAAGTGCTAAATAATGCAAAAATCTAATAACAAGCAGTCTACCAGCTGGGAAGGAGGGGGTCAATATTCCCTTATTTTCAGATGCTATCACTATTTTTATGAACAACCACTGAGAGCAGTAAGAGAATTCTGTAAGGTGGTCAGTCATAGAATCTACATGGAAAAGTAATAGATTCTTTTTAATGGAAACACTTAATATTATGAAAGAGGAGATTCCACACAAAATCGGCAAGGCACAAAATATCTAGAAATCCCAGTAGTAACTAAGAACAAATGCCAGCTGAGGGTGGGGGAATTTTACATTATCACTTAACCCTTAAAGCAAAATATGGGTAAGCATTGTTATTGTTATAGCCATCTTGTATTGAAAAAACTGAGCTTCAGAAAGGTGCAGTAGCTTCCCAAAGCCATTCACAGAACACAGCAGAATCAGGATATTAACCATTAGGTGAGGTTCTAGCTCTATGAAGAAAACCAGTAGGACTCTACTAAAGGTTCATAAAACACCCAACTCAGTGGGGAGAAGCTTGAAGAGGATGATAGCATGTCATGAAGGATGTCCGTTCTTATTAGATTATATTGCAGTTAAAATCACACCCAATAAAATCCTGACAGAAATTTGTTTTTATGCAGCAGATTTATTGATATATAATTAATTATTCATAGCAGGATTTTTCTGTTAATTCACAAAGTGATTCTAAATTCTGGAGTCTAAACATGGAAATTCTGAGAAACAAGTGGGGGGCTGGGACTTGCCTGCCCTGGCTGTTACTAAAATAGACTAGAAAGCTCTAGTCATTAAAATAATGAAGTACTAGGGTAGAAATAGAGCAAGGTTCTCTATCTGGGGCAATTTTGTCCATCAAAGACATTTGGCAATGTCTGGGGATATTTTTGATTGTTACAATTGAGGGATGATGTGCTGCTGGCATCTGGTGGATAGAGATCTGGAATGCTGCTAAACATTTCGCGGTGCACAGGACACCCTCTTTTCCCACCCCTGACAATAATCTGGCACAGATAAAGAATAATCTGACCCCAAAATGTCAAAGTGCCAAGTCTTAGAAACTAAGACCGACCAATGAATAGAACAGAGAGAGAATGTAACCTCAGACCTAGGTATCTACTGAAATGTAATTTAATAAAAAGATGGCATTAAATTGATGGAAAATGATGAATTTTAGATAATTCGTGAACCATTTGAGAAAAAAGGTAAATAAAGCTAATTCTGACCTCATTTCTTTTTTTTTTTTTAAAGATTTATTTATTTATTCATAGAGAGAAAGAGAGAGAGGCGGAGACACAGGCAGAGGGAGAAGCAGGCTCCATGCGGGGAGCCCAACATGGGACTCAATCCTGGATCTCCAGGATCACACCCTGGGCTGCAGGCAGTGCTAAACCACTGCGCCACCGGGGCTGCCCATTCTGACCTTGTTTCTTACACCAATTCTGAGAATGCATAAAAATTGAAAACATCCCCACTTATAAAAAAAAAAAAAAGACAAACCGCCACCTGGTGAAAACACTTGCACTATATGTGTTAGACAAAACAATTAATAGCCCTGATATACAAAGAGTTTTTACAAATCAATAAGGAAGAAAAACCATATAGATAAAATAGGCAAAGTACGCAAACAGGATATTCAGAAATTGAAAAATCTATGAAATATAATGATGATGAAAAAATTATCTATAAAAAGCAAAATATTTAAAATGTAATAATAAAATAGAGTAATGAAAAATGAAAATTCAAATGAGATATAATTTTGATAAGAAAAATGATAAAAAGCCTGCAAAGACTAAAGGCAGGTTCTTGAGTCACTTTGCCTGGGAATGAATCCTGCAGTGTCTTCCCTTACCGGCAGTGATAAGCATTACTAGCAATGCAAGCTTTCTATTCTCCGATCTCATCAGAAAGCTACAAAGGGCACTCACCGCAGATGTGGTTACATAATGAATAGTCTAAATTTATGTTGCCCAAATGCTGGCTAAACAGCATTCTTTTATATAGACTGACCTTATTTGACTGTATAAATCTGTACAAATTCAATATTCCTGGTGCAAATCCACTAGAGGCAATATCAGGAAATTTTATTAGCTGTAATGATTTATTTAGGCCTCTAGAGTGCCATTTATTTCCCAGTAGAAAAGTAGTTTAGAGTATTTCAGTATTTCATTATTCACTGATTTCCCCTTAAAGTCCATTAAAAGTTCAAGTTTAAAAAAATCTCCTACTGGGCTGCAGACATCCTTTATGTTTCAGGCAAGAGTTACGAATATTTCTGAAGACCTAATATTTGTACATAACCCTAGTCTCATGAAAGGAGCTATTCTATATTAGAAAATTCTTCCCATTTGCTGTTCCTAACTTACCTGGAGTTCATGATTTGGAACAGCCCTCAAATATGACCATTGTTATCCAGCATGCCTAAGAAATTGTGATTCCCAGGTAGCTTGAGGTCAAGCCAAACCCAAAATCCCAGTGCAGATTTACCCTGGGCTGCCTGCCTCCCCAGACACCATTTCTGCAAGACTAAAGCTGTCCCATGGGCCAGTACTCAGAGGCCCTCAAACACCACAGCTGGGCTGCTTGGTCTTGCCACTAACACCTGTCCTCCAATGGCACACCCCATCTCGGGATGGCCCGGCCAAGGCCACCCTTGCCCAGCTCACATCCCTGCCAGTCACAGCTGCTGATGGCGGGGTGGGGAGGGCAGGCAATACTCATGATTCTGTTCTCTTTCCTGAGCACGGGGATCCTGCTAAGGCCTGTGGGTTGTGTGAGGGGAGGAAAAAGACTCAGAAACAACGCATTTAGGAAAGGAAGGAAGACTTTTACTCGCAAAGAAATTATGCAAAGTCATTCTTTGGAAGAAGAGTAAATAAAACGCCCAATAGGAATTTAAAGGAAACACACACACACACAAGATTACCCGACCTTAATCAGCCTGTAAATGGGGAGCCTATTCACAAAAATTGGGAAAATCTTCAGCCAACAGCTTTGCAAACGTGAAGGGTAAAGTTATTCTGTTGGGGAACTACCTTACAGGAGACGCTCAGAATCTTCCACTGGCTTCTCGATGTCCTTGGAATGAATTCCCAGTTCCTTACATGTCTTACAAGGAAGGTCTCTTTGCTCCCTGACACTTCTCACTATGGCCTCTGCTCTGGACCTGACCACACTGGACCCTTTGCTGTTCTTCAAACAGACCACGCAGGCCCCTGCCTTAGGCAAATATTTGTTGGCTGAATGACCGAGCATGAGTTGAGATGTCTGACAAAGTCTTGCAGAGAAACCAACTACTGTTCCTGTGTCTTTAACTGGTGGCCCTCAGGGCAGTGGGGTGAGGACGTTCCCACAATGTGCTCCCCTAGCAGTGGAATTCTCACAAGGCCCCCGGGGACACACAGGGCTGCCTACCTCTCAGCTCTCCTGTCACCTCCACATTGTTCCAGCAGAAGCATCACATCCTGCCTCCCATAGGCCTGCCAACACCCCGGAGCCCCTGGCACCAGCACCTCAGAGGGTGACACTGGCAAGCAGTGGGCTTCTGTACAGTAATTATTCTGGGCACAAAATCTTGTCCTGCATGACCCTCTAGTCAGCACCCCCAGCTCACCCCCACTCATTCTATTTTCCCCTCAAACCTCCTTAAAATATCCTCTGACTGTTAAGCTGGCTATTAACGTATCTAATGTCCGGACACATTCCAGACTCCCTAGGGCTGGGATGGGGCAGTGGGGAAGACAGATCTCAAACATCAGCTGCAGTTGGATGAAGTTGGGTACACCCTAGCGCCCGAAAATGGTGATCATATGACTTTCCAAATGCCACTAGGTAGTAAAAAGGATCAAAAAGGAAAGACGTAAGAGTTTCTCAGATCCAGTGAAGGTAACTTGATTGTTGTGAGCCATGACGAAGGAGGAGGAAGAGGAGGAGGGGGAGGGGGAGAGGGAGAGGGAATCTCACCCAGGTAATCATTTGTGCCAAACTGTTTCTTTTGTTCCCTCCCTAAGATAGCTTTGTGACCGATATTTGTTTCCCAACCTTGGCCACACTTTGGAATCACTTAGAGATCCTTAAAGAAAGTGTTGATGCCTGGGACCCACCCCCAGTGGCATTGGTATCACGGGGCTGGAAGGTGGTCTGGATGTTGGGATTTTTAAAGCTCCCCACTGAGATTCTGCTGATTTAGATCAGTAGTTAAAGTGATATGTTATAATCATTTATAATGATTTTAGCACAATGTTTAATTAAGTCACTTACCTCTATTAATAAACACAATGGGCAGGTATCTTCAGGATCACACAGAACTTACAGGGACATATCGGATCACTATGCTGTAGATATCAGTTTTTTAATGTGTTTCAAAGAGAGAACGAAGAGTATCTGAGAATCCAGCAGTTTTTAATATTGTTGAGTAGAGGATGTTAAAGAAATTTCTTCTTAATTCTTAAAAATGTGTCTATTTGATGGCAGGAGTAAGGGCACTGGGGTGGAGGGGGGATCAGCCAGTGACGGGAAAGAATAAAATCTTGGAGAGCAAGCAGTTTTTCACTACAGTTGGCTCTTCTTGAAAATTCTAAAATTTTACTGTCAGCATTAAAATTTGTATTTTATCCAAGAAATGAGAGGCTCAGGCTATGGCAGAAAATGAATATATTGCTGAGGTACCTCCCCTGAAACCATGAAATAGATAACATCAGAGGCATTGAAAATAGGCATTGAAAAGGCCTTTGTCTCTTCCTCAAGAGCACACTCATCCTCAGAACGTGAGCTCTGTCCCCACAGCGTGGTTGGTGCACATCCCGTGTCCTCGAGACCGTCAGAGTCCAAACACCACCACCTTTCCTGCACTGTGGTGGGATTAGATGGCATTTGAAAGCTGACCAACCGTCCCTTGCAAATTCAGCCAGGCAGTCCGAGGCATTCCAGGGCCACGTTTGTCAGGTGTGCAGTCACAGCCTCTCCATTGAGAACATAGCTGGTGCTGATGGTCGTGGTCCCAGCACACACCGTCTCTGTCATGTGATGGCTTGGGAACCCATCCCTCAGCTGGACAGAGGTCGTGGGCTTCCAGCGATACAGGATGAGAGGTCACAGCATGCTTCCCTCACACTGCTCTCCATCTCCATGGTTTTATGCAGTTAGAGGCCTGGGGACCCTGGGTGGCTCAGTCGGTTAGGCATCTTGCCTTCAGCTCAGGTCACGATCCTGGGGTCCTGGGATCGAGTTCCGCATTGGGGTCACCGCTCAGTGGGGAGTCTGCTTCTTCCTTTCCCTCTGCACCTCCCCTGGCTTGTGCTCTCTCTCTTTCTCTCAAATAAATAAATAAATAAATAAATAAATACAAAAAATCGTATACAGCTAGAGGCCTGAGGCATGCACAAGCGGCAGCACTGGTATACTCTTGATACCAATGGGCTCAGGTTATGTTACCCTCAACATATGGCACCTTGGGGTATACTGAACATGTTTAGCTGAAGGAATTTGGAAATTGGCAGGTGCAAGGAGAGCTTTCTGATCTTCCCCTAGAGCAAGGAGTAGGAATGTCCTGTAAGCCATTGGCAGGGAAGGGGCATCTTCATCCCTGAACAGAGGGACCCAGAAAGGAATGTGAATGAACAGGTCTTATTGTGTTTCCCCCAGTTTGCTCCTCTTAGTTCATACTCTGCCCTTTCGTATCTTCCCACTGTTTCCAACTCTTCATCAGACTGAACACACAACCCTCAGGTTAGTGGTTCCTTCAGGTCTTCCTTTCCTTACGAAGATGCCCGTGCCACATAAGCCTTAAATGAAATAAATCTGTAGACTTTTCTCTGTCTTTAACTACAGAGGTCCCAGTTGAGAACATAAAGGGTAAGGGTGAGAGACATTGCTTCCCCTTGCAATGCTACACACATCCAACAATTTCATCCGATAAAGGAGTTTCACCAATAGCTTATTCTGTGTTCTCTCAAAAATATTTGTCACTGCCTTTGAGACTGGTTGTATAAGCTCCTCCATGAAGTGGTAACTTGCTCCTGTTTTTGCTCCAAGGACAGCAACATTGAATGCCACCGTCCTGCCCTTGAGCTCCTCCCCTAGGAACACCCCCCCCCCCCCACGGAAAGTATTATTTTCCGCTTGTTTTAAAGAATACTCTAAAGAAAGAAGTCACTATATTTTGCTAAAAAATGTCATGAGAATGTCAAAAATCTATGCCACTTTGCAGAAATACTTGTATATTAGGGACCTGAAGGAAAATGGAAAAAGTTTTGCTATTAAGTATGTTCCTCTCTCATTCTTCCAGAGTCATTTGACCTGGAGCCAGTTTTAAGCTTATTGTTTTATTCAGTGCTGTGATATTTGCTACTCTTGTCATCTCTGATTTTCCATCTCAATGAACAACTCTTGAGCCATTGGTCCTTTTTAGTGAAATTGGGGTCATAGCAAACACAGAAGTAACAACAAATTATTCAAATTAACACGTTCAGTTGGTGCATTAGACTCACAGAGGATGTGAGGATCTGAGGAGAGTGCTCTTGCAAGTGCACTGCCTGCTGAGGCCAAAGGACAGGCTCTATCCTCTCACAGTGCATGCTACCCTTGTTAGGAAGAAAGGAAGATTTTGTGGAAATAAAAGCCCATGTTCCATTTCCTATTTGTCAGATTATGTGAACAGATTCGTTTCAACTCTATTCCTCTGAAACCTCCAAACCATATGCTCACCCCTTGACACAACGCCCTCTGGGAAACGTAGGACAGGAAGCTCCATGTGGATAGGACCGCCTCTGGATTTCCCCCTGTCAAACCCTGCTGCCCAGCCTGGGACCTGGGCATGGTCAGTTCTGCAGATACTCATTGAAGAAGTGAGCACCTCCACCACTACCAGCTGCAGCCACAGGAAGTGTCCACCATTTCTCCCACTTCCTCACCTCTACTCTTAGACCCTCATACCTGTGAAGAAGTAGATGCAAAGGAATTCTATTTTTCCATCTACTTAAAGTGCTCAAGGGCTAGCAGTCATACCTGGAGCTGAGGATGACAAATCGTTTTTGATTTGTATGTCAACAATAATTAACTGGTAGTGACTGCCTAGGGCACTGGGGTGAGAAGGATTTGAGGTCACATCTGATTTCAGTGGGAAACAGGCTGGTGATCAATTAGTCGTGGGGTAGCGGGCTGGGGTGAAAAATGATATCGCATTGGCCGTGTGTTTTCATTCCCATCTTTACTTCATTACTCTGACAGCAGAAAACTAAACTCTTTGGGTGCTGATGGTAGAATTTAAGGTGCCAGCAATGAGCTGAAGGAGGGATTGAGGATATTAGCCTTTTGATGGATTCTCCAAATATCCCAAGGCTTCATCCTGCCTTCAACCGGCTCCATGCAGAACAGTAGATGAGGTTTTGGGGACCATCAGTGACACAAATCAGTGGTTTTCATACTTGTCTGAACACCTGAAATACCCATGAAACTTTATAAAAACCAGTTCCTCAACTGAGGATTATTGGATCATATTCTCAGGATTCAGTATTAAAAAATAAATCCTCTGATGACTCAGATGCACACAAGTTTGGGAAACAGTGATAAAATCTGCTAGGGGGAACTGAAATCTGACTTCTTCCCAGCACAATGCCTAGGAAGCTGTTTGTCAAGGCTACTGTTCGGGGATTTTACACAGCAATGTGAGGTGAGGTAGTGTAATTCAGACTTAGAGGTCTAGATACCCGGTTGTCTCAGTCTTGGGGATATTGGCAGTCACTGAAAACCACTGCTTAGATCCTTTAATTCAGTAGGATTTGAAAATAATAGTATTCTAATTATATCTTTCCTTTTTTCATATTTTAGCTGGGTTATTTCTATAAAGAGATCTCTATTTCTTTGTTTCTATTATTTGCCTCTTTAGTAGCTATTTAATTACTCTGAGCTATAGTTCATATAGGAAAGGCAAGATAAATGATTGATTTTCCCATTTATTTGTCAGTTTTCAAAGTAATGAGGTTAGCATCCTGCAAAGCTGATCAATGAAATTTTTGCCTTGTTTTTTAGTATCATTCTGAGCTCATGGCTAAAGCCATACATAAAGCGTTTCCGTGCATTGTCATGTGACTACTGTTTAGTGATGCTCATCACATTGTTCCCTCTGCAACCAGTGGGAATCTCTTTAAGCCAATGGCTCCTTAATCTTTTTGACATGACTGTACTAATCTTTGACAGTTTCCTCAGTTTCCTTGCTTTTAGGTCTGACAAGAGGTTCTAGCTTCCTATTTTACCTAGAATCAACCATTGCTCCAAGGAGCCTTGTTTCTTTTTGGTAGCAAAAGGCATTTTAAGGCCATCGTCTGGATGCCAGGGGTGCTCATCATTACTGGGTTGGTCATCCTTAATTGGTCGTTTAAAAACTGACTTGAAAAAAAGCTTTTTTAAAAGATAAAATTATGAGTTTACCTTGGAACTTCCAATTTAAATTTAATACTTTAGGATTTTACTCAATCTCATTAATCTTGCATCAGTATATATATTTTTCCCATGCCCAAACTATTGGTTCTCAATTATACCAACCTAATTTTCCCTTCATTTCATCCTGTAATATTTGCACGTCTGCCTCAAAATAACATCAGTAGTAGTAATAGAATGAATATCAAAAACATCAGTAATAATATGAATATCAAAAACAGTTTACATGTTTTTATTTAGATTTCTTTTTTTCTTTATTGAGAGAGAGAAAGAGAAAGAGAGTGGGGTGGAGGGGCAGAGGGTGAGGATGAGAGAGAGAATCTCCAGCAGACTCCCTGCTGAGTATAGAGCCCGATGAGGGGCTTGATCTCAAGACACTGAGATCATGACCTGAGCCAGATCAAGAGTTGGATGCTTAACCTGACTGAGCCACCCAGGTGCCCTTACATTTTTTTTTTTAAGTTCTTTTTGTCCTTTGGGTTATCCCACAGGGATATGAATCAAATAACTGTTATAAAATCACTTGGAGTAGTTTTTCTTTGTGTGATTATGAAAATCAACTGGATACACGCTAAAGTTCATTTATTTGATTTTGCTTTTGATATTGAGGGATTGCTTTTCTATTAGTTTATTCTGTTATGTAATCATGGTAAACACTTATATGATTCCAAAGTCAAACCCACAAGACAAAGTTCATTCAGAAAAGCCAAGTTTTGTCTCTGCCTTCACTGTACTTCCCCCCTTGCCATTGGTAATCAATTAATTTTTTTAAAAGTCGATCCTTCTATTTTTTTAATGCAATCAAGTCGATGCATTTATGTATCTGCTTTTTTTAGTAATAATATTTTAGAAATGTTAACCCATCAATTGAAATATAAAAGGCATTTATTTAAGTAAAATATATGTATAATGAATAAGCTTTGTTTTCAGCAAATATTGCCATTTGGCCACAAGGGCACAAAGCACCATGTTGGAGAGTCATCCAAGAGGCATGCTCATGTCTCCAACCTCCTCTCAGTTTGCACAGGCCACCTGGAGAATGAGTTTTGCAATCATCCCTTCCAGCAATGATGACACACAGAAAAAAAGTGAGACATTGTAGATTTTTACTTTTTGCCTTTTTTCTCTTTCTTTCTTTCTTTCTTTCTTTCTTTCTTTCTTTCTTTCTTTCTTTCTTTCTTTCTCTTTCTTTCTTTCTTTCTTTCTTTCTTTCTTTCTTTCTTTTCTTTCTTTCTTTTTCTTTCCTTTTAGAGAAAGAGAGAGAGAAAGAATGAGCAGAGGTAGACGCAGAGGGAGAGAGAGAATCTCAAACAGACTCCACACCCAGCCTGGAGCTTGACATGGGGACCCTGAGATCATGATCTGAGCCAAAACCAAGAGTCAAAAACTTAGCCAACTGAGCCACTCAGGTACCCTGGTTTTTAGTTTTTGATTTACTGGCTCTTTGCTGATCAAATCAGTGAGAGAAAATGGATATGCCTATGTGTTTTGGAGTATAACAGTTAATTTTAGCCTCATTTTTTGGAACACAGATTTTTCTCCATAAGCTGCCTTACCATGTTTGCTGCACAGTCTACCCCAAATGCCTCCACACATATTCCCCTCCAGTGGAGCTGTCTACTCCCCATTTCTCTGTTGCTTCTACTGTTAGTAATTAAGTAATTTGCAAAATATTTTGCCTTCATAGTCACCAAAGTGGTTCATTGCCAAGCAACCAGAAATGATGAGCCCTCATTTCAGGGTTCAGTGGGATTGTTTGCTCTATTTGGTTAAGTTCCAAATGTCTTTTTGGTTCATCACTCCTATGGTCCAAAATGTGTAAAGCATTCACCTTTTGCAGTACTGCTAAATGACTTTGGAGTCAGACTTCTTGAATCTGATTCCTGTCTCTGCCATTGACTAGTAGTGTGATTTTCAACCAGTAACTTAACCTTTCTGTGCCTCTATGCCTCATCTGCATAAGTACCTATCCCACAAGGTTGTCCTGAAAATTGAATCAGAAAATGTACAAAGTCCTTGGAATTATAGTTGGCATACAATGTGTGCCCAGTGGATTTCAGTATTTATTATTATTCTGCTGATTTCTTCCTAATTTAGATTGTTTCTGCACAAGATCATGTCAACCTGTTTAATCTTCTGTAAATTCCCTAAAGTGATTGCCAGACTTGAGTTTATTTAGGCCTAATAATTAGGCCTTGTACAATGCAAATGATCTGATCGATACCTCTCACTTAACATATAATCCAGTAATTTACTTCTTATATGACTATATTGCCAGACTTGAGTTTAATAAATACTGAAAAACATGTGATTGATATTTGATTTTCAATGTTACATTTAAAGATTCTGGACTAGATATGAGCTTATTTTTAAAATTTATGTATGGTATTTTATAGATACCACAATTATGTCTCCAATCATGCAGGTTTATACAAATTTCAGATAAAACTGCTTTCAGATTAATTCAGTTTAAAAGAGAAGTTTGCCTAAAATATACTAATTCTAGTTAGTTGTATAAGTACATATTTTGAGTACTTTGGGGGATTGGGTGAGACTTTAATAGTAATTATGATTAAAATTTTTAAGAGACTAGATAAAGGGATGGAGTGTTTCACCAGAAAACTGGGATTTACAAAGAGGAACCAAGTAGAAACATATAGAACAAAAAATGAAGTAACTAAAATTGAGTCCAATGTATGGATTTACTAGCATATCAGAAATAATAGAAAATTAGTATAGTAGAAGAAAGGGCAGTAAAAAGTATTCAGATTAAAGGACAGAGAAAAAACTTGGTAAATATAGAAAGGCCATAAAGAACATATAGTACACAAAGACAAAATCTAGTACGTGTGTGTGATTTCCCAGAGGAGAGGGAAGAAAGAATGAGGAAAAAGCAACATTAGAAAAGGTACTGGCTGATAAGTTTTCAAAACTGAAAAGGCCACAAAAGACCCTATATAAGCAAAGCAATCTTAAGAAAGAAGAACAGAACAGAGTTAGAAACATCACACTTCCTGATCTCAAATTATAAAACATAGTAATCAAAACAGTATATGATACTGGCATAAAAAACAGACATTTAGACCAATGGAACAAAAGAGAGAGCCCAGAAATAAACCCAAGCATAAATGATCAGCTAATTTTGACAAGGATGCCAAGAACATACCATGAGGCAAGGACAGTTTTTTCAATAAATGGTGCTGGGAAAACTGGATATCCACATACAAAAGAATGTAGTAGGACTCATATACCATATGCAAAAATCAACTCAAAATGGATTAAAGACTTAAAGACCTGAAACTGTAAAACTCCTAGAAGAAAATAAAGGCAGTGAGTTTCTTGGCATTTCTTGGTGATGAGTTTTTGGTAGGAAACAAAGAGCTCAGGCAAAAACCAGAACTAAACAAATGGGACTACATCAAGCTAAAAAGCTATTGGACAGCAAAGGAAGCCATCAATAAAATGAAAAGGCAACCTATAGATTGGAAGAAGATATTTGAAAATCATATTTCTGATAAGGTGTTAATACATAAAATATGTGAGGAACTCCTACAACTCAATAGCAAAACCAAAGCAAGCCAAAACAACCGGTCCCTCCCTGCCCAAACCCCAAATAGTCTGATTAAAAGATGGGCAAAAGACCTGAATAGACATTTTCTAAAGATGGCTAATAAATAGCCAATAGGTATATGAGGATGGTGCTCAAATCATTAATCTTCATGGAGATACAAAACAAAACACAATGAGATACCTCACATCTGCTAGAATGGCTATTACCAAAGAGAGAAGAGATATCAAATGCTAGTGAGGATGTGGAGGAAAGTGAAGCCAGGTGCACTGTTAGTGGGAATGTAAATTGGGACAGCCATTATGGAAAACAGTACATCAAAAATCTGAAAATAAAACTACCGTATAATCGAGCAATCCCTCTTCTGGATAGATATCCAAAGGAAATTAAATCGGTACCTTGGAAATCAGCAACCATCAAAGTTGAATACAAGCCTACTCTGTCAATCTGTAATCCCAAATTAGGTTTATACTCAAAATAAATGCATACCAAATATATGTTCAAAAATATCTGTACATACAAAAATATTCATAGAACAGTTATTTGTGATAGCCTAACACCGGAAACAACTTTAGTGTCCATCAGCTATAGAAAGGATAAATAAACTCACATAAGTGTTCTAGACAGCACTGAAAAAGGTCAAATGAGTGTTATTTGCAACAGCTGTAATAGACATAATATTGGACAAGCCAAGAATGAATAAATACTGTATTGGTGTCCAGGTTAAACGACAAACAAAACCAACCTGTGGTAACAGAAATCAGAATAGTGGTTACTTTGGATGAGTAATGATTGGGAGGGGTACAAAGGAGACTTCTATGATGCCATTAACAGTCTTTGTGAAAGAATTTACGTGGGTGTGTTTATTTTGAGAAAATGCATTGAGCTGCACCTCTATGATTTATGCCCTTTCTTTTTTTTTTTTAATTTTTATTTATTTATGATAGTCACAGAGAGAGAGAGAGAGGCAGAGACACAGGCAGAGGGAGAAGCAGGCTCCATGCACCGGGAGCCCGACGTGGGATTCGATCCCGGGTCTCCAGGATCGCGCCCTAGGCCAAAGGCAGGCGCCAAACCGCTGCGCCACCCAGGGATCCCCGATTTATGCCCTTTCTTGAATACATTGTTATACCTCAATAAAAAGTTCAAATGAAAGCAAAATTTGGCAGCTCTGTCCTAGCGGCTTCCTTACTACCTGGTGCCTGGGGGTTACACCGTGTACATTTAGCATCGATTTCTAGCGTTCGCCCTCTTTACCAACCCAGACTTCACCCACTGGCCCCATTTATCCTCCTTCTAAACCTCCCCAGCAGTGTGGGGTCCCAACCTGTTGTCAGTGGAGTGAACAACCGAAGGAGAGGGCATGTGTCAGAATTGAGGATACAGCTCTACAAAGATGAGTTACTTAGATGACAAGGGCTGCAAAGAAATGGCAAGGTTTTGCCCCATTTGATGCAAAGTATCGGCACCCCAAGGATTCAGTAGTCATAGAATTTTTCCATCGTCACATACAAATGGAAATGCACCTAACTTTAAATCAGCTGCCATGGGGCCACCTATTGTCTTTTTTGCGATGAGGAGGGACCTAAATTTAACTCGAAGAATAGAAACTTATGTTGCCTTGTAAAATACTAATCAAGGTATTTATTTAACCCCATGGCATTCAAGTTGTTGTACCTTTTTCCTAGCTTTTTATTTCCTCCCTAACACTGTTTATACACACAAGCAATGTGATATTTCGGATGAATTGGCGTATCAATACAGTATTAAATTGAAATCAATAGCTAGTGCAATTCTGTTAAAAAAATAAACTTTGTCGCTTGACTAAAGCACTCTTGTCACTTTTTAAAAAAACAAAACCTACCAGTTAATTGTGTTAAATTGGTTTGTCGACAAAGCTTAAATGCTGTCTGCACACTTGGGTGATTGCTGTTCAATCAAGGGGAAAGTTCAGTCTCTGGAGAGAAATATCTTTATTGATTACTATACCAATGGCAATTACATCAAAACCAAGGCTAGCGGGTAAGACCTATAAGTTCTTATATAACCTTGTGACAGATGCCGAAGAACATCCACAACGTGTGCCCTTTCTGCTCCCATGCCCTAGACGTTCTGTGAAGTCCAAGTATCTCTATTACACTCACTGGTCGCATGCCCTGCACCCCGGGTACAGTCCTCGTCCCACCCGAAACATGTGCTAGAGACAATTCCCAGTACCCCGGAAGAGTATGGTCCTCGAGCTTCTCTTTCTTTACTGATTGCAATTCATGCATTTGGTGAACACAGTGAAATGTGCTCCCTCCATGTGTTATATAGCCTGACACACACTGTTAAGACTCCAAGATCAACAATCATTTTTTAAAAACAATATTCTCTCTTTTCACATGCTGTTACTCTTAAATTTCAAGATTGGTTCCAAGCCAGAATTTTAACCAGAGTAAGACATTAAGAGCTTGAGAACTAAAAGCTTCACTGCACATAGGCAGAGGTTTGATTCATTAAAAATGCGTATAATGCTGTGGTTTGTAGATCATAAAGCTGGCACCAGAAAGACACAATATGCTCACTCTTCCACTAGAGGGCACCTTTACAAATATACTAAACTAAGCGAGCAAGGCTTTCCACTACAAAAAGACAAATCAAACTTAGGAAAACATGAATTTATTGTGTATAGTCAGTATACATCCTAAACACGTAGAAATAGGGGTGCCTGGGTGGCTTAGTCGGTTAAGCATCTGCCTTTGGCTCAGGTCATGCATGATCTTGGGGTCCTGGGACCCAGCCCCATGTTGGGATCCCTGCTTAGTAGGGAGTCTGCTTCTCCCTCTCCCTCTGCCCCTCCCCCTGCTCATGCTTGCTCTCTCTCTCTCTCTCTCTCTCTCCAATAAATACATAAAATCTTTAAAAAACCAAAAATATATAAATACTGAATTAGGGCTTTTATATGTTTGGAAAGAATTATAACCACACAAGAACATCCAAATTTTATTTTTTATCAAGTGATTCACCCATCTATTCATTCATTTATGTATACATATCATCACCTAATTAACCAAAAGGTTTCAGAATGAGAAAGCAATCTCAGAAATCATAAATAGTATCTTCGTTTTAGAGATGAACACACCAAGACCTAAAGGGGAGAAATGATTTATCCTAGTCCACACCATTAACTGATTCTAGGATCAGGACCAGACCTGAGATCCTCATATTCATAATTCCATGCTCCAGTCTCTATTTTAAGTTTTAAAATACTGTAGAAGCTCAAGAAGGAATAAACTTCTGTTTCTGAGATGGCAGAGAACAACATCTTGCACAGTTGTTACAAAATACTTTGTCCCAAATTCCATTTGTCTTCTGCATTTTGCTTTTTCCGTGCTGTGTGTTTTGGATTCCTTAGGCCTGTCTCCTTCTCTCTGTGATAACCAGTTTTCTGGTCTTGAAAATCCAAGAGCCTATGTCAGTGCTGACAAGAGAAACCTCTGTAAATAAGACAGAGATAATGTTGCATTTTCCCTTGAGCTTCAGAGAAAAAGCAAAGGGCACTGCGCATGATAAAAACGTTGTTAGTAAAACACTTGGAGTTAGGTAATGATGCTGTATTCTGTGAAAGTAACCCTGGTCCTGAAAAAGTTCTAACTCTGGTTAGTTGACTTAAATATGTTTTGTCGTGGAAATAAAATTGAAATTCCTGTTCTCCGGAAGCTATAAATACACATGTCTTTTCAGTTTTAAGCCAGAAGGGAATCACTAAACTTCCCTTTTCTTACACTTGCATGTGGAATAATGATTTGGATGGAGCTCTTCCTTAAACATAGAGCTTGAGTGTCTTGAATCCATGAAGAGTGTCCAGAAGCGTAGCCTACTGTTCTTTGAGCCATGAGTGCTCAAGTGGCATTCTCTTCCGCCACACACTCCAGTGTCTCTAGTCTTAAATTCTTTTTTAAACTTAAAAAAAAAATCTTATAAGTATGGGGTTTCCTGTGGTTGCTGAGAAATAGCAGACTAAAGCTTGCTAATTCCATCTGTTTTCGTGATCAACAGGCATAGTTCTGCCCTTGACTTAGGGCCACTGCCGTGTGTCCTGAGGTGAGCATGAGGTGAGCATGTTGGTCACACTCTAGGTGATGTCATCCTAAGTGTACTGGGCATGGCGTCTGGTTCCTCTGCCTGGGACCCTCAAGGGAATGATTGCCCCTCTGGTCACAGCACACAGTCAATAGATCCTTAATGGATAGATACGTGTGTGTGTGTGTGTGTGTGTGTGTGTGTGTGTGTGTAAGCAAAATTCTATTTCTCCGGGGTCGTAGCCACTGCAAACATGAAGTACATCAAATTCCAAAAACAGAATCACTTGTAACAATCTATGTGATGACCACAGAATTCATAAATGAAAGCTGGCTGACTTCTCTCTGCTATTGTCACTGCCACACGAGATCAATGAGCAGAGGGCGGAGGTGGGAAGAGCACCTTGCTCGCTTTGCTTCTCCCACACTCTGTGCTTTCTTCGATAGATCGCAGTGCTTGTCAGGATGTAGGATAAGCAAGCACTTCCTTTCCCGTGTCCTCCTTGGTGCTGTGCATAGCGAGGAGCAGGGGCTATCTTGTGCTTTTTGTATAACCTGGTTAACTTAGCACAATGCCCAACACCTGAGGATAATGGGAGGATAATTCAGTAAATGTCTGTTCAATGAAAGGAAAGTCTCTGAAAAGAAAGGAAAAATATGTGACTAGGTAAAGGCTAAATGTTTGTAAAGCGCAACTATAGAAAATAGGCTGCGCAAGGAAGAAAACCTTTGCCCCACATCTTTGGCTCAGTCGACCCAGACACTCAGCCTCTCATGTTGGAATGAAATAATAGAAACTCCACTCTCCTAAGCCTTAAATCACTTATAGCGGAACTTTTAGAGAAGCACACGTAAAATAAAAAGAAGCCCATCTGGTGTTATGAGTATGTATTTGGGGGGTGGGGAGAGAAAGCATAACACAAACAGCACACCTATCATTTTTATTACACAATCCATAGAAAGTGAAGATTTACAAAATCTTTTTAGTCAAAAGGTTTATGAAAAAAGATTGATTTTCCCAACTGGAGGAGTAAAGACCCCAGGAGGGACATGAGTTTTTTTATGTTTGTCTAACACGAGCTGAGGTTTTAAGAGACTGGGAAACAATAACTTGGCCTACGTTTCTGTTCCCGAGGCCCTGGGCTTGTTCTGGAGAGCTCCAGAGTCAACAAAACCCGAGGGCTCTGGGAAGCAGGGTAATAATTCCTATTACTGGTTGGATCTTACAAGCCTGGGGAGAGAGTCCCACAACTCAGCTGGGTATCTGAAGCTTCCTTAGCTTGTCTTTCTCGTCTACCTTCTCTCACCCCAGACAGAGTGCAGAGTTCGATGCCTCTTCTATAACTGGATCTTCACACAGCCATTTGCTGTTTCCTCCACTCTTCCCAGAGCACAAACTCTTGCCAGCAAACTTTTCTTCAGGCACTCTCTCCTCTTAGCCTATGCATTAATAACCAGATGCGCAGCCATCTGATATTCTCTTCTACCCACAACTCTCAGTGGTATAGCCCTTTCAACTATATAAGGTGCTAATACATTCACGACTCTTTATAAAGAGAGAGAGAGAGAGAGAGAGAGAGAGAAAGCATGAGTGAGTGAGAGAGAGCTACAAGTCGGGTGCAGAAATGGCCCATTCTGCAGGCCACGCAGGTGGGTGCTCAGATCCCTCTGCCCAGGAACCTGAGTCTCAGCATGTCTCTTAACATAAGAACTGGTTTACAGGAAATACACAGGATTGAGAAATGTGGGAAATGATACTAAGAGGGTTCCATCAGCTGAATGTGAGAAAATTTCCAGGATGGGTGGCTTGGTTTCTTTAATAACTGGTGTGTGAGAAGGGCAAGGAGGAACTGGTATAAATGAAACGAGATTTAGGGACAAGTCAATCAGAGGCAGTGTATGGATTTTGCTTGGCTCCCAGTTTAAATAAACTCACTGCCAAAAGACACTTTTCAGGCAATCTTGGAAGTTTTCTTTTTTCATTTTTTAACCCTTTATTTTTTTATTATTTTTTTAAATAATAAATTTATTTTTTATTGGTGTTCAATTTGCCAACATAGAGAATAACACCCAGTGCTCATCCCATCAAGTGCCCCCTCAGTGCCCGTCACACATTCACCCCCACCCCCCGCCCTCCTCCCCTTCCACCACCCCTAGTTCGTTTCCCAGAGTTAGGAGTCTTTATGTTCTGTCTCCCTTTCTGATATTTCCCACACATTTCTTCTCCCTTCCCTTATATTCCCTTTCACTATTATTTATATTTCCCAAATGAATGAGAACATACAATGTTTGTCTTTCTCCGATTGACTTACTTCACTCAGCATAAAAACAACCTTAATTTAAGATGATATTAAGGAATCTTAAATCTAAGATTTTTTAATCTGAAGTTCATTTAAAAATGATTTTGTTGGGGGTGCCTGAGTGGCTCAGTCAGTTAAACATCTGACTCTTGACCTCAGCTCAAGTCTTGATATCAGGGTTGTAAATTCAGGTCCTTCATGGAACCTACTTTAAAGAAAAAGGATAATTATTAATACTTTTTTTGAAGTATAAACGGAAGAAATAGTATTATGCTTAGCATAATACTATTAAAATATATTAAAAATAATATTTCCAGGGGTGCCTGGTAGTTCAGTCAGTTGAACATTCATCTCTTGGTTTCAGCTCAGGTGGTGATCTCAGGGTTGTGAGATGGGCTCTCAGAGCCCTAAGTGAGGCTCTGTGCTCAGCATGGAAGCTGCTGGAGATTCTTTCCCCTCCCTCTGCTTCTCCTGCCCTCTTCTCTTTCAAAAATAAATAAATAAGTAAATACATACATACATACAATCTTTAAAAAAAATTATAGCAAAAATACCCACAACAAAAACATGGAGTGTCTGTTTGTGTCCATACTCATAGAACAGAATTGGCAAAATCTGAAAATTCTTAAACTGTTTGACAAGAACTCAGAGGTTCTATTTAACTAATTTCTCTGCTGCTGCAAATATTTCAAAATTTCTACAATAAAAAGTAAATAGCATTTTTCTTTTATTTTTATGTATATTTTTAAATATTTTATTTATTTATTCATGGGAGAAGCAGGCTCCATGCAGGAAGCCTAATGTGGGACTTAATCCGGGGACTCCGGGATCATGCCCTGAGCCAAAGGCAGACAGACGCTCAACCGCTGAGCCACCCAGGCGTCTTCTTTTAATTTTAAAAAGTAAGAGAGCAGGAGGTAGTCAATGACAGTGTTGAATTCTAATGAGGGATGGAACAAATGAGTAAAATCTCTGAATTAACTTAGTGATTGGTGGTCACTGGGAATGTTAGTGAGAGTTGTTCTGTGGTCAGATGGGAGTAGAGGGCAATTTAGCATTGAAAATATTTTTTTTACCCAGTGGAAGAGACTTAGACTTCTAAAAATCTAATGCAATGAAATGTTGCATATACAAAAGAAGGAGAATGTTACCAATAGGGCAATGTTCCCAAGAAAGCAGGAGATGGTGACAGCCAATGCATGGGGTGGGCATTGACCTTGGATGGGAACAGGGCTGCTTCCTTACTAGAAAAAGGATGGAATGAATGGATGCAGATGTAGGCAGCTGATAGACTTGATCAAAAAGAGAGGAGATTTGCTCTCTAATGACCTCTGTTCTTTTGTACAAAGTAGAGGGAGAGTTCAGAGTAGGAGACCCCACAAAAAAATCCCACAAAAAAGTACGTAGAATTTCAGGACTGTTGATGGCTGACTTATAGTTACATCAGCCCTCCTGTGATGTGACCTTCTCGGTAGCACTCAACTGTTCAGGTGCTGGCCTAGAGAAAGGGATCATTGGGTGCTCTCAGGTAGAAGTTTTACTTAACAGGATACAAAAAGAAAGAGAGAGAAAAATGGTGTTTAGGCATTTTAGGCATTATTATTGACCTAATTACCATCCAGCTTAAGCTGGGTGTGAAAGGAAATTGGGTTGGTTGGTGGATTTAGAGAAACTAGATGGGTAATGGAAATAGATCAGAAGCCAGGATGTCTGAGAATGTCACTGGGGAGCCTGAAGGGACAGAGTTGTGATCAGAGAATGGGACGCTCATGCCAACAAGTTTGGAGCTGAGCATTTGGGGTGATATGATGACAAGACATCAGCAAATTACTGGCAATGAGGGGTGGAGGAGGCCTAATGGCTCACTCTCACCATAAATGGCAGACCATTCAAGGAGTAGAATTTCCTAACAGTCCTTGCTCCAACATCTGCTGCCTCCAAATACTAAGTTACTATAGTGCAGGGCACTCAGGGAGAAAGGACATCATTTTTTAGTGCTTTCTTAGGGAACAATACACAAGGAAAACAATGTCGTCATTCTAAACTTTCAGAACTCCCTTGCCTAGATACTCCATGCACAATTTTTCATTCCCGCAACATTCTTACAATGCAAAGAAGAAGAAAAAAAAGAACAGATAGTAAGATCTATGGAACAAAAAGTTTGTGTTTTATTAAAATAGGTTTCCAGAAGTTAATTGACTCTCATTTGTCTTTTTCAAGCTTAGAAAGAGCCAGCCAAGAGGCCTCTTGGGCAAGGAGGCAGGCCAGGACTCACAGAGCCTAATGCTGCTTCTTGATCCATAATTCTTCCCGCTGGTGGCCAAGTCCTTTTCCAAAAAATCCAGAAAGGCCGAGCAGAGAACAGTGCAGGGTCAGGACAGTTGCTTGCACAGGAAACTTTCCTGACTCCGGAGGCCTGGGGCTGACTCCACCACCAGGTTGCTGAGAAACTGGGGCTGCCATACTATCACTCAGGAGGACTCAGACCCTCCCACGGGGCTGCTCATGGGACCCCTGCTCCTGGGCGGGCCGAGGCCCAGGGTGGACAGGCCTACCAGACAGCAGACAATCAGCCAGATCATGCCAAAATATGTCCACATCTCCTTTCCTCCTTCCGTTGAGTCTCGTCCTCAAATGAGAAAGAGCCATGCCACTTGGATCTCCGATTTCTGCCCCAACACAAGCTCAAGAACATCCAGGGGCCTCTTCTTGAGGTTCATTTGGCAGCAGGGCACCAAGTAGAATCAAGAAAACTTCTGCAAAGGATCTGTCATCATTTCTTTTCAACAACATTTATAGTGCAGTGTTGTGGGCTAAACACTAAATCCATTAGAAAATAGAACAAATAAAAAGTCATCTTTGATTTGAACTGGATAAGGACAACTGGATTACAAAAAAATTGAAGCAAGGTTTTAAAAAATTGACATACTTAAATATTACAGTACAACTACCGCAAACACAAAGGGATAGTCAAGTGCTTTACAAATGAGACAGTGCCTTTAGGCAAAATGCAAATTTGTAATGGGGCTTTCAAGGCCCAGAGAGGAATAATTCTCTCAAGGCAGGGGTGCTTCTAGAGAAGGGGGCTGATGATCCTCAGGGCCTTTTGCTAACTGTTGGACAGTCACAGATAAGCCCCCCTTCACACATATCTGAAGACCAAGGAGCATCTTGGAAATACGAAAGTACACTCATCGGTTTTCATTATTAATACATAGACATATCAACCCACAGGGTTATCATCACCTACATAGCACGAACGGGAGCCATGATTGGTCTTAGCAGGATTTAACAACATCATAAATATTTTTTAAATCACTTCAGGACAATGATTATGCTACCTGGAGATATTCAATATGTACTTCAAGTACTCAACCAGACAGAGTCCAACTTTTACGCAGTGAATTTATACCATCACGCTTTGGCATCGCCTCCTCTCATTCAGGAAAATTCCAACAAGGCTTTATTTTGTCACCAATATCCAGATTCTAACAGTTACCATACTGTACCCTGTCCTAGGACTCAGTCTGTTTTCAAGGCACTTACAAAGTTTATCAATGAGAAAAACATTCTATATAGAAAACAGTAACAACTGTATTTTTCTATTTCATTCACCAAGGCCAAGTGTGGTTCAGATACCAACTAGAAGGAGATTCTTTCTTTCGCTGCTCCCATTAAACAAATCCATCAAGACTGTATCTGAGATTAGCATGGATTCAGGATCTGGGCAATATCGGGTCCCATAATGTCCTGGCTACAGAAAGTAGATCTGAAAAATTTTAAGGGGAATAAAAAGGATATTAATATGACTCTAGGAAGTAAAAGAGACATGGTTGATCTAGTTTAATGAGTATTATTTTATGAACACTTTTGCAAATATAATGTTGATTTCTTACATAAGTTTTCTTTGTAAGACTTCAAGATGTACAAATTTTTATACTAGTTGCAAATTTCAAATTAAGTTTTAAATACTATTAAAAATTTAGACTCTGTTTGAAAATACAAGAGAAAAAGTACTACTTACTCATATCCGTATTTTCCAGATATATCTGTCACCACTTCTGCTCCCAACTTATTCTGAGAACGTCCAAACAAATGTTCCTTCCAAATGAACTCCATATTTGTAACATTTCCAACATTAACGTCTGCATCAATTAATTTTGTATAAGTCATGCCTGGCTTAAGTGTTCCACTGTAAATAGAGAAAAAAAAAAGATTCATAAGCTCACACTGGGTATTCTTGATGCTGAAGTGAAGCCACATCTGTGTGTACCATGAAAAAGGGAGTTATATCTGCTGGCAGTTGCTTACAAGAGATTTAACCTTTTCGTCCACATCAATCAGCATCTTGGAATAGCAGGGTTCTGAAGCTTGAAAGGAAGGGTGAGGTAAATGGGAAGCCTGACTAGTTGATGTTGTGGAATATCTACAGAGGCATTATCTTGATTGGATCTCCACAATGAAAGGTCTTGGACGTGGCTTTATAGTATCAGAAACCAGATTTTACTGACAACCGGAAATGATCAAACTGTCAACGAGGAGCTAAATTCACAGAAAACTGATCTATCTGTTCACAATGGAGAAATGCTTTCTCTTTATTAACTGAAATGTCCTCCAACTCTCTCCCTGATAACTTCTTTATCTGGATGAAAAGAACTGTGTAACCAAAGTAGTTATCAAAAGATGTTTTGGTGAGCATGGCAATAAAACAGAGAAATGAGGCATAAAGCATCTCTTTTCCAAGGCAAAATTATACCAGATGTGATTTCCCAATTCCTGCTGGTTCCTTCTTCCATTGTTCATTGATTGTCTAGCTCCTCTCACTGGAAGAAAAGCTCCACCAGAACAGGACCTGTGGCTGTATTCCTAGCAATCAGAACAATTCTTGCCACACAGTGGGCATTTAAATGTTTGTTGAGTGAATGAATGAATGTTGCTATTTCTGGGGACTTATTCCATTCCATATAGAATTAATTGCTTTAATTACCAGAAGGCAATTTTCTTTCAGCTTCTTAGCGGTAATCTCCCTATTGCTCCCTGAACTGCCTTCACTCGGTGAACCTATTGTGCAGACCTTCATAACAGTGTCATTAGAAGCCCACATGACTAAAATATAATCCACAGGGAGGGGCCAGACTCTTGACGCCTGACTGAAAAATAGGAATAGAGAGCATGCAGATGCATTTATCTGACTTCATTTGGAGATGAGACATCTCCTGTGAATCGGAAATGCTGACTTATTCCTAAAACAGGATCAGATGGCTATGCACCAGGATGACAAACAGCTTCCTTACATATATGCAAAAGAAATGCAGGGATGTCAAAATATTCTTATACATTTTTAAAATATTTTATTTATTTATTTGAGAGAGCACATGTGCCAGTGTAAGCACATGGGAGGAGCAGAGGGAAAAAAATCTCCAGCAGACTTCCCACTGAGTGTGGAGCCCCAAGTGGGGCTCCATCTCACGACACTGAAATCGTGACCTGAGCTGAAACCAAGAGTTGGATGCCCAACTGACTGAGCCTGACTCAGGCACCCCAAAATATTCTTACACATTTTTAGGAGGGTGGGAACTGCCTATTTGTTCCCACCTGTCCCAGGTCAGAGGCCTTTCTGCAAGGCTTAAATTGCCTAGCCTTAGGCAATATCCTGTGGGCCTCAGAGCCACAGGTATGGGATCCATCGATTGTTTTGAACTGCTCTCTGAGAACTAGCTTAATGGAGACATGAAGAACATGTGGAAATGAGATATTCTAGGACAGGGAAGGGTATTGGAACAGAGCAACAGCATGAGTGAAGCCGGGAAGAAAGGGAAGGATGAGATCTAGTCAATGCTGGGTCCTGCAATCAGGGTAATCTAGTTGAGCCGAAGCTGAAAAAGCCAGATGGTGGGAGACCAGGCTGGAAAGGCAGCTGGAGCATATGCACGAACCAGGGTCCAGAGGATCACAGACTGAACTGTTAGATCAGGCAGGTGCACTGAGGGAAGGTGAGGTGCACAATTGGCCAGAATGATTAATCGAATGCATCCTTCAGCTGTCAAAATAATCACAGAAATCTCTTGTTTTTCATGCCTTTGCCTACTCTTTGAAGATGATGGAAAGCAAAGAGGCAAAAATCGAATCCATTCATTGGTTTGCAAAAAGGCAGCCTCTAATTGGTGTGCATAACGTTAATTCAGAAATGGATTCAGAATTAAACAACGTAAGTGGAATCTGATACAAAAATGCTAAGGGCGACCAAAGAAAAGAGAAAAGGGGACTTTAGCCAAAGGTACACAGTGAATGTCTCTGCTGAATTATTCCCACCTTTGACTATTCCAACATGTGTCCTATGTGCATGCTATTCAGACAGCTTATTAGAAATCTGGCTGTTTATATAAATGTTTTATTCCATAAGTAATTGGAACCTAAAACAAAATCTGTATAATGTTAATGGACTGGATTAACAATATCTGTTTATTGCCTGCTTGCTTTATTATCTGGATCTATAATTTTATGCCATCATTTTCTAACCTTTCTGTTTGTAGGTGGAGCCATAAAGAAAATAGAGCCTATGATTTCTATTTTATATCTGGAAAACCAGAAGCGAAAAGTCAAATATGTCATGACAGCCTGTGGCATTCTGCTTTGGGAAAAGATGGAGTTGCTGAATGAGCCAGGCTGCCCGAGTGCCCAGCACTGTGCCACCTGCCACTCTCTAGTCTGGCACTGGCCTACCTGGCCATCACGAACTCTTCCATCTTGCCAGCTGTTCCACCTACACGGAGAAATATGCTCCCCTGAGTGACGTTGTTCCCATCAAGTTTGACAGATAATTTGTGCCTCCAACCTGGAAATGCAAGAACAAAAATAAGAGAGAGAGAGAGAGAGAGAGAGAATGAGAGAAAATGAGGAGGTGAAAACATGAGAAAAGCATGACCTCCTGGGCACTTTGATGGGAACAAAACTTTCAGCCTTGAACAAGGTAGTTTGGGTTCACGAAAAAGTACAACTTTATATAGCTTGCATGAATTTGGTTTAAAACTACATTTAAAAATACATATAAATGTATGTTTTCATTTTACAAAAGTAAATAGTGTCATGATAGTCTTTAAAGAAAATTCTTTAATTTTTCGAAGCATTTTTATGACTTTTTAAAGTGGAAGTATGTGTTTTCTTTCTTCTACTACATTTGTATTCTGCAGCACACATACTTTGCACACCCAGGTTTTTATTGGCTCTGGTTTGGCAGCTAATCCAGAATAAATCTAGAAAACCTATCAGGCAAAGGGCCTGTGCTTTTATAATGAGAGGCAAAGAGAGTTGCCCCTTCCTCTCTCGCTCGCTCTCTCTATGTGCTCAGAATAACCAGTTAGCACAGGCCTGGGATAGCACAAATCCTAACAGAAGAAATCTCTTGCAAGTGGCCAAGTGTCACTTTGAAAAATCTGGGACGAAACAGATCTTTTACTGTGAATTCTGAAATTGTTGTATGTTTAATAACACATTGAACAAAACCGCAATTCTTCCTAAAATTGTTTGAAAAATGTCTGAAAGGGGAAAAAATCTACCAGAGAGCATTTTCAATTCCTGAGTTAATCGTTGCCAGAGTTCTCCTTCCCTCCTCAGCCTACCTCACTGCCCCCCCTCCACTGAAACCCCTCTCCCCAGACTCCCCGTGATGGAATTGGTGCTTCATCCCATGAGCTCTCGGGCTCTATCTCATCTGACTTCTTAGCATATTTGGTGCAGTGTATGCGTCCTTCCCTTCCTCATGTGTCTTTTTTTCATGACTCATTTTACTGCTCTCCACACCTGTTTCCCTTGTCCGTCTGAAGCAGATGGAGACTTTCCTCAGTCTTCTTTGCAGGCTCTCTCTCTCTGCTCCCTTCTCCTTTGATTCACATTTCTTGGGTAATTACATCATCCACCTGCGCAGCCCTGATTGCTGTCTACGCACAGGTATACGTCTCACATCTTTATCTGTAGATCACATCAGTAGCCCATATCTATGACTGCCTTGTGGTAATGCCCATCCCCTATGCCAAGGCATCTCAAAACCTGCTAAGTTAGAAACCAAGCCCATCAACTTCCTCCAAGCCAGCCTTTCTTCCTGTGTTATCAAGTTCAGCGAATGGAACATCAGTCACCTAGCCAGAATCATTCTTGACTTCTCGACTCTCTGCATCCCTCAAATCCATTCACCAGGTTCCATTTTGCTTCTATCAGCCAACCATGTCTGCACTTTCTCCTTGTCTCCTACCTTTCTGTCTAGCTTTATTGAGATGTAAACATTGTGTAGGTGTACATCGTGATATACCTATAACAATATATTGTGAAATGATTAGTACTATAAGGTTAGTTAACATACCCATCACGTTACATGGTGGTGAGGCAACACTTGTCATAACAGGTCATTCTGCCTCCATCTTGTCTCCTTCTAATTCGTGCAGCAACTAGAATGACTTTTTAAGAAACCAGCCTGATAATCTTAAGACCTTTCAGGCTTTCCATGGGCTTACAGATAAAGTCCGAGCTCCCCACATGACACATGATTTCATTATTTGACTTAATTTACTTCTCCTGCCTCATCTCATATTACTCTCTTCCTGGTCTCCACAGTCCTGATAAGGTGTTCTTCTCTCAGATTCAGCTCTCTCTTGCCTCTAGGCACTGATGTGTGCAGTTCCTTCTGTCTGGAATGCTCTCATTTCCTTCTCCTATGGACTCATCTTTCAGGAATCTACTTAGAAATCACCTTCCCTCAGAAAGCTCCATTGACTTGTGGCAGTCCCTCCTTTGCATGTCTCCTAGCAGAACATTTATGACCTGGGATTGAAACTCCCCACTAGTCTAAACTCACTGTCTTGCTCCTCACTGCATCCTCAGAGTCTGGCCCAATGCCCCATCATTTAGTAGACACTCAGTAAAAACTGTTGAATTTTTAAAGATAAGTACCTTAAAGCATTACAATAAAATAGAGCTACAATACTTACGGGCAAACGGGGAAAGAGTCCCTGTGTTTAAAAAATAATATGATCTATTAGGTTGCATATTTTTGAGGTGAAATCTATCAGCAAAATGACCCATTGTTGGGCAACCTTCTTTGGGACAATGGAAGCAATTTCCCTGATAAAGAAAATAGGAGGTAGTTAGAAACGTAATTAGAAATGTTGATCTTCGATAAACTCTTTACATTATTAAACTACAATAAAGCTTTGAAATTTAAATAAAGCATATGCATTTAAAAATGACTAAGTTGCCCGACTGTTAAAAAAATAAAAATAAAAACAACCGAGAGGGGAAAAATAGCCTCTTAGAAAAATGAGTAAATGCTATGAATAGATAATCCACAGAAGAGGAAAGTCAAATAGTCGATAACTATGTAAAAAGATGCTCAATATTACTAGTTGACAGGAATGTGCTAATTAAAACAACATACAATTTTATACTCAGCAGATTTGCAAAAATAAAAACAATCTGCAACATCAAGTAGTGGTGAAGACATGTGTAGGATTCTCATTTGCTCCTGATGGGAATGTAAATAGACAGACATTGCAGACAGCAATTTGGTAATGTCTAATAAAGACAGAAGTGTGGGGCCCCTGGGTGGCTCAGTCGGGTATGTGTCTGACTCCTGATTTCAGCTCAGGTCATGAACTAGGGGTCATGGGATCAAGCTCTGTGTCAAGCTCTACTTGTCCTTCTCCCCTCTGCTCCTTTCCCTGCTTGCACTCTCTCTCTTTCTAAGTGAATAAAATCTTTAAAAAAAAAAAAAAAAAAGACAGAAATGCACATAAGCTTTGACAATTTCACTTGTATTACATGACATAAACAAACTTCTGCACAAGCACACTAGCAGACATACAGAAGTGTTTACTGCAGAACTGTTTTTAATAACAAAAACTGCAAACAACCAAAATGCTTATTGGTAGAGAAATGAATAAATACATTGTGACTGATGCCTATAAAATAAATACATTAGATTTACATATATCAATGTAGATCTCAAATTTATAAAATTGAACAACAACAAAAAAGCAAATTCAGAAAGATACAGTATAATACTATTTATCTGATACATTTAGGATTCATTTCAAACCCTGCCTCGGGGGAGGGTGTGAAGGGAATGAAAGGTAGTTCAGTTTGAACTGTATATTTTAAAATCTAAAGCGACACTAACAAAATGTTAACTTTAAAAAATATGGGTAGCTGTGTTTGAATATTTGTTATTTTAGGTTTTGAACAGATTCATAAACCATGAACATTTAGGCTAGGATTATAGTAAAATATCCCATGTAAAACTCTATTTTTAACAAAGAAAAAATTTGTAATAATAATAAAAGGGCTCATATTTATTAAATGCTTACCACATGCCAGGCATTTTTAAGCACTTTACGTGCATTTAACTAATTAATCCTCACAAGCTCGTTATTATTGCAGTGCTTTTAGCCTCCCTATCTAACAGATGAGGAAACCAAATGTGGAACAGTTAAACAATTTGTCCAATGATGGGTGTCTAGTAAATGAGGGGACACGGATGTGAATTGGACAGTCTGGTTCTAGAATTCCTACTTCATCTTATTTTATTTTATTTTATTTATTTTATTTTATTTTATTTTATTTTATTTTATTTTATTTTATTCTGTTCTATTTATTTCATTTCACTTCCTTTTTATGTCTGTTTGGGTAGAAGCACAATAGAACACGTCAAGGAAATTGATGCAATGTTCTCTAGATTGTAGCCAGACTTAGCATCCACGTGGCACAGGAGCCTAAGCTTCTCCCATTTCGCAAATTGTGCCCCATTATCTCTGAATATACTGTGATTCTGAGGGCCTCTCCTACCTGCCTTCAGTGTAAGTGCCAAGATCCTCTTTAGCCACACAGAGCAGCATCTGGGGCTGGAAGGAGGAAGAGGCGTAGAAGGCGGTTATTGGGGAAGTGCTAGTGTTTGGCTGCCAAGCTTCCTGAGCATGGCAGGTCACCAGGCCATGCTGTGAGTAAGAACAACTGGCTCCAGAGATGGAGAAGTTGGCCTGAGGGCATCGAGTCACCTTGCTGTGTAAGAGGGGGGAAATGCTTATTCTTGTCCCGACCCTGCACTTATTCACAAAGTGCTATTACTTACAATACACTTGAGCTGGAGACCCCACATTTTTCTACCCTCATAAAACAGGGAATTAGGTCTGTAAAGCATAAGAAGGAAAATCTTTCCACTTCCCACTACAAAATAGATTTTCTTTCTCCTTTTCATAGTGATAACCAAATGAAAAATACATTTAGCTCAGATCTGGCACCGTGTGCTTTATGACTCAAGCAAAATCAGATTTGGTATTTTATCCTTTATTGATCTGTGTGGAACTCCTGTGAGCTATCCATGCCTTAGTTCTGCTCTGTATAAATAATTAAATTTTAATAAAATAATTTTCATGTTCCAAGTAAATAGTAATATGTTTGGTTGTAGCTATTGATTGGTTCAGGCTTCTTGGGGCATCTTTGAAGATGACATTTAAAATATATACACAGAAAAATGTTTGCTCTGGACTTATGCCTGTTACACAGTAGCATCTAATTACTGCATAACAAATGGCCTCAAAAGCAAAATTGGATATAATCTTCAAAAGAGCTGAAACAACCAGAATACAAATAGTTGGTTTAGTTATTTAAACCCTTCAGCAATCCAGCTACAGTTCAGTACTCTGCACAGAGGAAGAATCTATTATTTCCCAAAATGGCAGATGCATTTTTTTTTTTTTTTTTTGCCACATACTCAAAGCACTAGTTTTTAGTTGGCTGATCATGGTCCAAAAAATTACTTATTAATTAAATTCCACTGCAAAATACTTTACTTACCACTTTAAACGATTTGTAGGATCTACAAGGATAAGCAATAAATGCATCAGGATTAAGAATGCTCTCAGTATAAAAGCGATGACTTCGGGCATGGTTGCACTCAAAGAAAGAAACCACCTCTGTGAAAACAATTTCCAATAATTGATTGATACCAATAAACCTATTAACCAATAACTAATAGTATGAACCATTTCTCAGATAAGTGACTTTAAAAAACCTAGGAGGTCTAGATAGCCAGGTCTTGTGTGTAGACTTGGACACCACACAACGTTTATCACTATCACATATCATTTTCTTTGCACCAAATAATTCTTTGTGTGAATCTCAAGGGACATTCAAACAGGGTAAATAAACAAATGCAAAGCAAATGACTCTGTTCTGATACTAATATCTTCAACACTTCCTGGATCTTTGACTTAGGGCTTTAAAGCACTTAGAGCTTTTTCAGTACCTTGTGCATACAGCATTTCTACCTTAGACCAATTAGTTCTCTGTCTCCCTGTTTCTGCAGGAAGACTGAACTCCCTCCTATTTGATCACAAAACAGCAACATTAACCAATGCACACTTTCAACTGAGCTTCAAGGTGTGACAAGTGAGAGGTATTATAAACAATGCTAAAGATAAGATAGTTTTGTCATTGTCAGGCATGCTATTTTTGCCACTAATAGTTTGGCTTATTGCAATAATAAATAAGATAGATCTAAATACATTTTTGCATTCTGAAGTTATCATAGTATTCTAGTCATTTATGCTATTTATCTTGTATAGCAACATCTTTGATGTCTGCCATAGAATATTCTTTCAATGCCCTACACAGCTCATTTGATTTTTGAGAAACTAGATTTTGTTTTAGTATGTGTGGTAGATCATTATACTATCAGAGTGACCTCTAATGAATCACTGTTTTTAAGTTCTTATCCCTTGGCAATAACAGATTATCTTTCCTCCCTTCAAGAGCCGGGAGCCTTTTTTTTTTTTTCCCCACTCCCCTACCCAAGTCTGGATTATAAACTAGGCCTGTGACTTGCTTTGGCCAACAGAACATGGAGGAATTGACTTTGGGCAAGTTTAGGTCCTCAGAGTCTTAAAAGACTTTCTAGCATCCACTCTTGCTTTCTTAGAATCCAGCTTGTCTGGTTAAGAAATCCTGTTTAACTGGCTGGGAAGAAAGGCCCTGAAGGATAACAGGCCACTTCACAAGGAGAACCAAGACCATAGACGTGGAACACCATGCTGAACCCTCTCACCCAGCTTAGTCTGGCGCAGCTCCCAACTGGATGCCATCACATGACTCACATTTCACAACAAAGTCTCTGCAGAACTCTGATTGCATCTTGAACCTCAGAACAATGGGCAATACCATTGTTCTTGTAAGCCATGATGGTTTGTCATCCATTAGATAACTTAGACAGGGTAACTTCAGAAAGCAGAGATCAATAATTGGCATCATCTTTTTTTTTTTTTTTTAAATGAGGACATCTCTTACATCAGGTCTCTTTATATTCAGATTTATATTCACAATTAATTGTAATGTAGACAAGATGGTTCATTAGCATATAGGGAAATATAAATTTTAAAGTAAATGATTTCTTAGTAATAAATATAATGTAAAATAGAATATCTTAATGTCTTCAAACTCATCTAAATCATAAAATGAATGATACATACACTTTAAATAGAGTTGTAGGAAGTTTTATGTCTTAAATGATAGTTTACGATCAATGTATTTTACTTGAATTAATTCTTTAAGAATTTCAAACATTCTGTGTATGTACATAGTTATATAAAGAAATTTATGATCTATATTTTATCCTAATAGAAAGGATTTTAAGTCATAACATAGAAAGTAAGAAGAGAAATAAGTTTTATAATAGGTCTTATTGGAATGAATTTTGTTCATCTCTTCTAGGTGGAATTGGCTTTCTCATTTTGAGTATCTGTAATTTACCAGTTATTGTTTCTTTTCTTCAATAGGCATCGCAGATACTTCTAATCACATTTACTTTACAGAACAGATATTAAAACTTTGCAATTTGTCTCTAGAGGAGAGGAAATTCCAGCTACTCTCAATGTCATTATCTGTGTATCTTCTCACTACAGCAGCCAATTGGAAGATCCAATAATTACACCGTCAAGATATTCTGACCATGTGGAATCAGATGGTGAGATATTTAGGGTCATCCATTTATTACCATATCATCATACATTATATTATTATGTATTTATGTATTATGTATTATACGTTTCACTATTTACATCATGATGATATGTAGATCCAGAGAATAATGAAATTCCCAAATAATAACTTTTGGTGTCTTATTACCAGGGCTCTATAGATAGTATTGTCATTGGAAACTATTATAAAGGGTTAAATACTGTTTGTTTAATTTGTGATTAATGTGTGATCCATAGTGATTCTGTTAAAAAGTAAGTCAAACCGTATCTCTCTTCTGCTCCAAATCCTCCCATGTCTCCCATCTCACTTGAGTAAAAGCTGAAATCTTTACTGTGGTCCATAAAGCCCTGTATTATCTCCCTCTGCCTCTTCTCTAACTGCATGCCTACTACTCTCTCCTTTAAATTCACTCCAGCCACAGTAGGCTCCTCACTGCCATGAACTTCCCAGGTAGGCTCCTGTCCCAGGCCCTTTACACTGGCTGCCCCCAACCACTGGCCTGGAATGCCTTTTTCCCAGGTAGCCACCTGGCTAATTCCTTAAGGTCATCTTCTCAGTAGGAACTCCCTGGCCACCCTATCAAAAATCTCCTTTCATCACTCAACCCCCATTATCACCAACACTTCATATTTCACTCTATGCTTTGTCTTCTTACTGTATTATTGTTTTTCCAGCAAATTAGAATATTAGCTCCATTATGGAGGGTTTTTTGTTGTTGTTGTTTTTTGTTTTTTTGTTTTTCTAGTAGACAATGATTTTATTGCTTGAGTACATAGCCAAATTTATGCGACCAGGGCAGAGGCTGTGGATGACTCATATTTCCAATTGGGGGGAGGACTCGTTTGGTCTTATAATATCGAGCCAATTGGTGAATACGGCTCTCAGTCAGAATCAGTCGGAATTTGGCATCCTTATTCTTTCTGTTCCTCTCAAGATGCTTTCAAACAGCAACAGCTTTCTTAATCAAATGGTACAGATCCTCAGGGAGATCAGGTGCAAGTCCCTTGGACTTAAGAGTTCTCAAGATTTTATTGCCTGTCACAAAACGTACTTGTGCAACACCATGGGAGTCTCTCAGGATCACACCAATCTGCGAGGGAGTCAGACCCTTCTTGGCCAGTATGGAGGTTTGTTTTGTTTTGTTTTGTTTGTTTGTTTTGTTTGTCTTTTGTATTCATTCCTACATCTACTGTTCCCAGAATAATGCCTGGCACATAGTAGGCACTCAATACATCTTGCAGAATGAATGAACATATCCTCCTTGTTTATATTGAGTGACTACAATATGCTAGATATCGGATAGGCTCTGGGGATACGAAGATAACTAAGACACAGACCCTGATCTTGCAGAGCTCACAACTGGTGGGAGCTTTCTACATGTGACTGTGTTTTGCACTACCATATATTTTTATATTATATTATGTGCAAAAGAGTATGGATCCTGTCCAAGGCAGGAGCTAAGTGAATGTTATAGTAGCCAGCTTTATATTTTAGGAAGCATTTACCTTCCTTGTAAGCACTGAAATCAAAGCTAAATAAAGGTGTAATTAAGTCTTCACATCCTGGCATGTGCTTCCCTCCGTTAGGGTAAAAGTCAAGGTGACCACAAGCATTAATAGTTCCAGCACCTGAAATAGATAAAAACAGGATAAATGCTTCTAAAATTCTTTTCCATGCTTCAGTGTAGTTTCCGTTTGTATTAAAAACTTACCAAACTCAAAGAGCAATCGAACTGCATTTGTATGAATAACATCAACAAAGTTGGCATCTGAGGGGTCCAGCCTAACTTCATTTGGAGTATTATGGAAATATGGCCCGGCTGGGTCCAATCCTGGGAAAAAGCATAAACGCCCATTAAACCAAGACATGTTCTATACAAGAACACATTCATAGTGTGGTTATTTTGGAAGATAGATGGTGAGGGCAAGGTATTCTTTCCTTTATGATTTATATAGGTCCAACACCACCCAAGACAAATTACAGACACATAAATTGAGTACATACATGCAGGTCTATACATTACAATATCAGATTCCTATATACAAGTAAGGCTGTGTCCAGACAGTGTCAAAACAAGTAACAAGGTCAGAAAAAAAAATCAAATTCTAGGGTCTGTACACAAATTACCATATACATAATTAAGGTTATGGATTGCAGATGATCTCAAAAGTAATATCTGTATACAAAAATATAGATAAAAGTAAAAGATAAGAGTTCTTCAATATGTAAACATCAATCGACAAAGCAATACACTTAAACTTAGTTTTCAGCTATGGCTCACTTATTTCCACTTCATTCCATTACAAATGAAAAGCCTGATACCCAGTGAAGTGAAGTGACTTGATAAGGTCACCATATATTGGAGGCAAAATGGACTAAAAGCCCAAATGTCTAGACCTTCAGCCGACTGTCTCATTTTCAGACATCTAATAAAGATAAAGGTAAGACACCTAGAGGTCTCCAGGATGTTATGACCATTCACATGTCCATTCATTTTTCACATTTGACAATTATTTTTCAAGCGCTATTATTAGGTTCAGCATTTGGGTACAAGGAATAAGGCCTAGTCTTGTGCTTAAGGAGGTTTCTATTTGATGGGGAAAGCACCTTGATCCAGTGCACTCGGTGCAGAGACAGAGGTAAGCATAGGTATTATGCAAGCATAGGGAAGCAACAAGGAAAACAGTCTTAGAAAATTGGGGCATGCTTCTGCTGGAGATGGGAAATGCAAGTGGAGACCTGAGGAACCAGAAGAGTCAGCCAGGGTAAAGAGGGGTCAGCAGCATGCCAGGGGTGAGAAAGAGACTCTTCGAGGCCTGCAGGTGAGACAGTTAAGCACTTCTGGGAAACTGTAACTGGTGTTCAAGGGCTGATGTACAGAGTTTTAGAATTGGATGGAAGAGAAAGATAGCATCATAAGCAGGAGCCACATGTAATCTGAACCATGCAAAACGGTTTGGGTTGCTCTTGCGAAGCAAGAATGCGAAGCTCTTACAAGTTTGCAAAAGGGGAGATTTACATTTTAGCAAAATCCCTCTGCTTTAAAGTGGAGACTGGATCCCAGAGTGGAGAGGACTCAGAGCAGGGTGGCAGCTGACCCCTGTGGAAATGTGGTAGGAGTGAGAAGTGAATGTTTGTGCACCAGGCTTACAAGACACAACAGTCAGAGAATCAATCTTCAACTCCAGGAAGTTTGTTTCGTTGTTTAGTGTGTAGTCACTGATTGACTGCAAACTTCTGATGAGGTCAAGAGCCCTGCAGAGATGCATCCAAATATAGGAGACACACCTCAGACTCTATTGATCAGAGGACAGGCAAACAGCAGGGAAGTGGGGTCCTGCATTTGTGCTTCTAGGATGTCTCAGGAGGAAAAGCAACAGAACGTTCAACTTATGCATGTCCTAAAACCTATCATTTAATTTCGCTTTTAACTGATTTTTTGATAAAGCTACTATCTCTTTCTTGAAATTTTAGTTCTTTGTTATTCAAGGAACATGACTGTTCAAAAACCAACCAATTACAAGGAATATAGATTGCAACATCCAAATAATAGCAATCTTCAGACTTTCAGAGAGCCTCTAAAAATGTATTGTTTTCTATTTACTCAATGGGATAATTCACTCGGAAGGAAAAATTGGGAGTTGATAGTATATGATTTTTGAAGTCAAAATTGAGAAAAACAAAATCTTCACAAATTTATGGTAACCCTGCACAATTTTTAATACATGAACAGCAATGTTCCTCCCTTTCATTTATGGCTGAAATGCTTACAGGCCGTTCAGGCCCCAGGAACTCCCATCTTCACAAATGCCCATTTCTCCTCTTCCCTGTGCTTGAAAACTTAGAGCAAAGGGGGATTTTTGCTACCTAGCAACTTCAGAATAAAAACACAATTTTATGGTACCAGAGAAGAAAGGTGGCAGTCGGCTGGCATTGGGGTTGGGATTTGGGAGCTGGGAGAAAGAGGATGCTTTCAGCAGGAAAAGTCTGCTATACCAAGAGGCTGCAGAGGCAAAGCATTCTGCATGTAATTTGGAGTTCTGAACTCTTTTTAGAAAAAAATACTTCAAGTTCAAATTTGAATTTAAAACATAGGTATAGGGCAGCCCCCATGGCACAGCGATTTAACGCCGCCTGCAGCCTGGGGTGTGATCCTGGAGACCCGGGATCGAGTCCCACGTCGGGCTCCCTGCATGGAGCCTGCTTCTCCCTCTGCCTGTGTCTCTGCCTCTCTCTCTCTCTCTCTCTCTGTATCTCTGTGAATAAATAAATAAATATTTAAAAATAATAATAAAATTCTTAAAAAAAATAAAGCATAGGTATATGTGTGTAGATATGTCCACAGAACTACAGTTTGTTGTTTTAAACAATAGGAAATGTGCACCTACTATGTGCCAGGCTTGGGGAGGGGTGGTGGTAAGGGAGATTTTCTTAGTAGTTCATAGTCTATCAAAATAAACAGATGAATGAATATATATATATACACACACACATATATATATATATAACCATGCAATACAAGAGTTGCATTTTTGGATACAATAGAAGCATATTTCAAAGGATATGGGAAGTACAGAGAATTAACTCTGCCTGAGGAAGGCAGCTTTGGAATAAATCTTGAAAGATGAACAGTGGCCTTTTAGGGCAAGGGGCAGTAACATTGTCAAGACACAGAAATATGAAAAACCATGATGAAACATAAACCATTTATGTGAGAATTTAGAAGCTTTGGGCAATGGAAAGTTCCAGCAGTGAGTGACGTGGCCTGTGTTTGGAAACATGATGACTTGGTGTGGCACTTGTGGGGGTTTGGGCTGGGGGACTAGCCAGGAGTGGCCAAACCCAGGCAAGTGATTAAGAGGGCCTGAGCTGGGACTGTGGCCAGGGACAGACAGGCGCAAAGCAGACAGGAGGCCTGGTACCTGTTGACTGAATGTTGGTTGGGGATGCAGAGGAGAGAGAGGCCAGCCCAACTTGTTGATATTGGAGCTGATATTTTGGTCTCCATCCATCTGACTCAATTGGTTTGGAAGTCGGAATACAGGGAAGGAATATGAATAATTGATCATTCTCGAAAATCTAATTCACAGTGAATGCTAATTCATAGTATATATACTTGACTCTCTGCAATATTTATTTATTTATTTATTTGAGAGAGAGAGAGAGCGAGAGAGAGAGCGCACCAGCAGGGGGAGGGGCAGAGAGAGAGGGAGAAGCAGGCTCCCACCTGAGAAGGGAGCCTGACGTGGGACTTGATTCCAGGACCCTAGGATCGTGACTGGAGCCCAAGGCAGACACTTACCCCGCTCAGCCACCGAGGCGCCCCTGCAATGAATTTTTAGACTTAACAGTATATTCATGGATAACATTAAACACTTTAGCAACTGGAACAGCATGGCACAGTCCTTAAACCAGTTCCACATAGCCAGCATCCGCTGTGAGTGGCGACCCAGATGTGTCAAGGACATCCTTCCGGCACCATCAGCGTGGCTCTGTCGCATTCTTTGTATTAGAAGTATGGAGTTGCAAAGCCTGGCATGCACCACAATTCCTCAGCCATCCTGTACCGGTGGGTGGTCAGCTTCTATTACTTTGCTGCCATGGATAATGCCACAGTGAACATTCTGTAGAACTGTAGATCTACACCCTCCGGCTTTGAAAACACTTCTATGTTTCGTTGGATTTCATTTTCTCCTACCTAACATTTGCCTCCTCTACTTAATTTGGCACTGCAGATAATTGATTTTGAGTGTAGACCAATGTGTAAGCAAATTCAAGGCGGGCTTACCAGTAATTCTTCCAAGGCCTGGTACCCTTGACCCAGCTTCCCCAGCCAGATGTGCTCCCACGCTGTGGCCAATCAAGTGAACTTTAGAAGGAGAATATCCAAATTTTTTCTGATAGGATTTTTAAAGGAAAACAGAACAAATATTTTTAGAAGACCAGGAAAAATGGCTTAAATGTTCTTGACATATGCTTGACATGTTTGTCCCTCTCATATACAGGATGGGGACTAGTCAACGGACAAAGTGACCCCCACATCCCCCCTTGTCTGGCTGAAGGAGAAAGCACCAGGCAGGCTTGGAGGAATGCCTCCTGTCAGGATCTTCTCCCTGTGCTAAGGGGCCTCAGGGTCCTCAGGAATAGAACAGCCCAGCCACTGCCTCCGTGGCTTCCAGCCCATGCCCATTCTTCTGGAGACCCAGCACACTTCAAACACAGGTCAAGTATAGTCGTGCCCAGGCTGGTACCCATCTTACCTGTGTCCATCTCCTCCAGTTGAGGGCAACTCTACACATGTCTGGGTTGACTTCGGTTTTCAAAGAGGAGTTTTCAAGAATATTCACAAAATGACTATATGCTTAAGAGTTCACACACACACACACAACTTAAAGAGGAAAATAAGAGCAAGCATTTTTAAGTTTCATCTAAGCTTTGAGTTCTCTTGATGAGAACAGTGAAAATCAAGCAGTTGCCTTCACTTGGATGAATTTGTCATTTGATCAAATGTTCCGCCTTTTTCCCCACCAGTAATAACAATATTATGTGCTGCTTTTTAAAGAGTGTTTTCAAAAAAAAAAAAAAAAAAGTATTTTCACTCATTTACACATCAATGGCTGCCCAGGATGTCTCCTGGTCATTAGGAGACCCTTTCCTCCATTGCTGCCATCCTTTTATTATTTTTCCTTTTCTCTTTTCTTTCCTTTTCTTTTCTTTTCTTTCTTTACTTTTCTTTTCTTTACTTTTCTTTTCTTTTCTTTCTTTTCTTTTCTTTTAAATTTAAATTTAAATTCAATTTGCCAACATATAGTATAACATCCATGCTCATCACCTCACGAGCCTGCCTTAATGCCAGTCACCCCGTTACCCCATCCCCCACCCACCTCCCCTTCTGCAACCCTTTGTTTCCCAGAGTCAGGACCCCTTTTAATCTCTGCTTTCTTTCTGTCTTTCTTCCTTTATGGCCTGGTATCTGAGATCAGCCCTCTTCCCCCTTCTCCTCCTCTGTCCCCATTGATTCACTGAACATGTACCTCAGCAAGTGCTTTCCCCTTCAGTTCAGCAAATACTTCCTCTCCTACAAGCCACTGCTCTTTATTTCCTGGGCCTAGAAGAGCCCACAGCCCAAGCTCCAGGATCAGTGAAAAAATTCACAAAAACTTAGGACAAGTTTTTCTCTGAAGAGGAAATGAATCTGATTTCATCCTTTGAATGCAAGGACCCATTCTAGGTACCTCCTGCTGCCCTGGTCTCCCCTGACAGCAGGAAGAGCAGACAAGCAGTGTGGGGGCACAGGTGAGTACTTGGCTCCCTGATTCCTCTCCAGCTGCTTCCTCCTTGTGCTCAGGATTCCAGTATCACCTCCCCTGGCTGCCCATCTAGGTGAGCTGCTGCTCCAGTCTCCCTCTATCCCATTGCCTTGGACTTCTTTATGGAACCGTCTCCACACATTATGAAAGAAGAAACACTTTCTCACTCACTGCGGATCTTCAGCATCTAGAACAGTGCCTAGCCCACAGCCAGCGCAGAGAAAAGTATTTGTTGAATGAATGAGTGAGCCTTCCTCCTTAAGAGTCTGAAAGCGTCATAAATCTTTAGATTTTACTTCACTGCATTCTATGGTGGGAAATTACTTTCTATAATGGGAGGGCATTTGGAGATTTATAAATGTCTCTGGGTATATCCCTCATAAATAGCAAAGTCTATTTTATTCTTTTAGAAAATGTATAGGTTATTGTGCCTGGACTGGACTGTAGACCTAACTAATTCACTGCCACAGAGCCCAATTTCTGTGGGAAAATGTATTTCACATTCTAAACAAATAGCATTCGTCTAATGGGAACAGTTTATAAACATTAAGGATAGGTTTACAATGCAATGAAAACTAACCAGCAGGAGAGAGGGTCCTACACGCTGACCCTAGAAGCGACCTTGGGGGTGGGGTTAAGGGTGGGGAAGCATTTGGTGAAGAGCCTGTGAAGAGACATTGCCACCAAGTGGTGCTTTGCAGAACCACAGGCACTTCTTTCCCAAGAAGTAATTTCCCTTATCTGCTCACCATACACGAATGATTAATATCTCACATGTTCAGAACGCGTGTAAGCTAACAAAAAAGCAAAAAAAAAAAAAAAAAAAAAAAGAGACCCAAATTCTTGGTATTATGATGCAAAACTAATTAAACATGATTTTTGGAAAAGCAACTTTTCTTACCGTGAGAACATCAATAAAATATGCCACCTCAGCACCAACAACTCGGAGATTGTTTACAGCATGGATGTACTCCAGCGAACCGTTAATCCAGTCTATGTTAATGCAGTTCACATCTTCTACTTGTAGTAACGCCTGGTATAAAGATTTATTATAAGTATTTAAGAAATAATAATTAAAGAAAGCCAAAGTGACTGAGCAACAGCTTCCATTATAAGAAATAACACTACCAAATATTGAGAACCTACTGCATGCTAGGTCCTGTCCTAACCCTTTTACCTATATTGATTTATTTAATCCTCTTTTACAAATAAGGAATCCAAAGCACAGATAGGTTAATTAAACTTGCCCACGACCATGATAAGTAGAACCATGGTATAAATTCAGGCATCTGACTCTACTATATGGCCTTACAAATAATTAATTGCTTACTATGTTAGCAGTCTATTAATCTTGAGTGTAAGAGAGAAAAATTAATTTCTTGGAGTGAACCTGGAAGATTTTTTTCCCTTAAGTGAGAAATTTATCATATCATTCAATCTTTCACTTTTGATCAAAAGTGAGAATTTATCAAAGAATAATTACAAAGAAATATGCTCCCATTATAATCTATGCAATTTATAATAAGTGAGCAGAAATGGGGCCTTGGGACAGGGACAATGTAACTGAATGGACAAATTCCCATGAATATGCATTAATATATGCAAAGTACATTCCTGTTAAATATACAGGTTTTACACTAGAATGAAGAAGAGTTTATTCACATCATACATGGCACATGTCTTGCTGCCACTTTCCATCTGATTTCCATCCAGGTATGTTGATGCGGGTCACCTTGTCTGTTCCAAAGTGCGAGGTTTGGATAGTTAGATAATTAACTGCACTGATCTCCTATTTCAAGTGAAAAGAGATTAAGGTAAAATAATAATTCAAAATTATTTGACGTTTAGTAGAATTATTCTAACTCTGCTCAAAAGTCTTCCACTAAATTTGATTTAACAGCCTTCTTTAATATATTTTTTACCAAAGAAATAGTTACTGCTACACATTGCAAAGTACCAAGAAATTATTAATGCATTATAAAATACAATATACACATTTAATCACAAGGCAAGGAAAGAAAAGTATTTGATTTTAAGGCAAGGTTTATAAGACGATGCTGGGTCAGTTTCAATCAGGACTTCCATCAGCCTTACATTTGTATAGTAAATCTCTGTTGTCAATAATGTGCTATTTGAGGCTTAGAAGCACGCTACAAAAGTGGCAAAACAGATTGTTCACCCCACTTTACAAGTGAGGAATAAAGGTGAGGATCTCATCACATGAGTACAATAGTATATTAAAGATAATTTTATGTAATTGCCTTAAATCTCCTTTTGTGTTTCTAGTATTTTGTTGGATTGTTTTTATAACCAACCAAACTCACTTTAAGTGACACTATGAATTTAAAGTGATTTTGTTATTAAGAGAAAAATGAAAAGGCACAATGCAGGTAATGCTCAAAATTCTATTTTGAGAAAAAAAATGAACACTCTAATCAGCAAATTGCAGGTTTGACAATGGTGAATCCTATAACAAAGAGCCTTCAAACAAAGAGCCTATTACTAGCTACCTGTGTTTAATAGTAACATGCAAATTAATCATACAACTTGCTGGCTAGTTAAAGTATCTTCGAGATAGTAAGCAGTGATGAGAATCTTAAGTTGGTTTATGCAGTAACTATTATATAGTTATGCTTGTATCTGCCCATGCGCCAGGACTTGTTCTAAGCACTTTATAGTGTAGTTCATTTTAACACAACACTGAGGTAGGTACTAACTACAGATTAGGAGAGGGCACAAATGAGAAATCAAGTCACTTGTCCAAAAGTGCTCCAGCTAAGGAGCCCTGGAGTGGGGGGCTGAAACCCACATGGTCTTTCTCTGAAGCCATATGTTCCACCACTGAGCTCTCAAGTTGGGATCTGATCATACTGTTTTATACTGATAGGGCCCAGAGCAGATGTGGATTTGCTGATGTATCTGGGTTTCCTGGAAGCACTGCTCTGCTACATAATGGAATCCAAGTGCAAAAACATTTGTCCATCTATATATCTAAAAGAATCCAGATGTTAATTCCAACTCCAGCTGGAGCTCCTTAAACACCAACTATATTTCTATTTCTATGTCAAAAAAAAAAAAAAAAAAGCAAATCAATTTGGGAAAGAGGTCTTGGGAGAAAAAGTTTTTTTTTTAATCTTTCCCCATCGTGAGAATAGCTGGATATGGGGCCTTGTGAAAGCTTCAAAGTGGCAATCTGACACGTATTGTGGGATCAAAGCATCCTCCACTGTCATGAAAGCCTTAAAGAATTTAATAAAGTAGGAAAGATAGAAAAACACTTTTGTTCACTTCATATTCAATCTGGCACACCCCTGTGAAATGGCATACTAACCCAGAAAACAGGAAACTCAAAACAACATCATATAATCAAGTCCAAGAAGACACCTCAGCTTCTGCTGCCACAAGCACAGAACCATACAAGGGCATTGGGACAGAACAGGTTACCCTCAACAAGGGCTAGTTAAGGTCACAATGTTTAACTGGGTGCTCAGGCCTTTACTTTTAATGTTCGTTGAGGAATCATAGAACCTAACTGATCTGAGATCAACCCATTCTACAAAGCATGACTACACTCTAGGTGATCTCATTTGTTAGTAAATCAAAAGCAGCCACCAGTTAGGTATGTCCCAGCCTTGAGAAAAGCTGCAGGCCCAGAGACTACTACTAATTATGCAAAATATGTGTCACCACTAGTGACTGTATGAGCCACTCTGGGGGATGGCAGGTTGGATTTATTCTTGCAGAAATGTAGCTGGGAAGACTTATGACTCTCAGAAGAGTCAAGTTTATTGCACCATGTTTAGCTTTAACAATTCCTCCCTCCGAGAAAAGAGTATGTTAACATTGCATGGTTAACTTCTGCTTTGTCATGCACGAAGTCAGATTTGCACAGTGTAGCATGTGAGTCAAGCCTGGGGCAATTCAGGTTTTTAGTACTGTACCTTGACTTATCCTATATCCTCACTGTTGGTACAAAACACGCTGACTCCAAGACTCAGGCTTCCATCCATTGCATAATTCAGGTACAGATCTGGTTTGTTGTGTTTTTTTTTTTTTTTTTCCAAATGGAAGGGAGTGGAAAATATGTGAGGAATACTGCCTTTATGGTCACCTTATTAGGAGAGTGCTTGGTGTCTGATATTTTTTCATTGCCTTTAGCATGGTCCAGATTCTCCTAAAGACTGACCTTCACCACTTGTTTTAGTGCCTGTGCTCTGCGAGTGTTCAAGTGCCTGGCCACTATGCAGAAGGATAAAGGACCAATGAGTCCTAAGTGGATTGAGGGACAAGACCAGGGGATATAGTTAGTCCTGAATGCACACACACATCCTAACCAGCTTACTGAAGGTGCTCCGAAACATTTGTATTCAACATAGATTCTCTTTACATTAAAAAAAAATTGTGGTAAAATATACATAATATAGAAATTAACATCTTAATCATTTTTAAGTACACAATTTAGCAACATTAAGCCACTAGTATTGTTGTACAAACATCAGCTCCATCCCTCTTGAATTTTTTATCATTCCAAACTGAAATCCTACACCTTTTTTTTTTAAAGAGTTTATTCTTTCATTCACGAGAGACACACAGAGAGAGGCAGAGACATAGGCAGAGGGAGAAGAAGGACCCCAGGATCACGACCTCAGCCGAAGGCAGAAGTTCAACTACTGAGCCACCCAGGCATCCAGAAATCCTACATCTTTAAATAGTAACTCTCCATTTTTCCCTCCTCCAGTCCCTGGTAACTATTATGCTACTTTTCTATCTCTACGAATTTGACTATTCTAGGTGTTTCACGTAACGGGAATTATACAATGTTTGTCCTTTTGTGTCTAGCTTATCTAATTTAGCAAAAATGTTTTCAAGGTTTTTCCATATTGTAGCATCTACCACAATTTCATTTCTTTTTAACACTGAGCAATATTCCTCTCTCTGATTTTTAATAGTTATAGAAATCACACTTTTGAGTACACTTTCTTTGTAAACTTCTCTGTACCCAAAAGTAGGACTTTTCTTCTTTGTTTTAGATAGAGCTGTCATCTACAGAGCAAATGGCATATTCAGTGAAGAGCCCGGTACCCATACGTGTGTGTGTGTGTGTGTGTGTGTGTGTGTGTGTCTATTAAGTGGACAGCTACAAATCAGAGTCTGTTTGTGTGGTGCGAAGGCAGAGCAGAGGCTATCTTGGCTAAATCTGATGGAAAGTAAGCCTCAAGGTTATACAGATGCAGGAAAAGACTGGAAATGATCTTGCTCTGGAGAATGCTCTTGCCCCACCTGGGTCTAGTATCATGCTTTTTTTTTTTTTTTTTTCCTCTGCCTCTGAGATCATATCACTCTTTGGGCTTCAACTCTCACCTCTAGTTAAGACACTTTGGAATCTCTTTTTCCAGCTCTAGACTGCCCACTGAGCTATAAGACAAAACTTTTTGATAGCCTGCCCGAAACTCACTGGTCCAAAATATAACTCATTCTCCAGCATCCTCAATCAAATTTTCTTGACAAGGGGGTCATTATTCTTCCTATGACTCATGTATAAGATCTCAGGACAGCTTATGATGTTTATCATGTCAGTTTTCTATTGTCATACTCATGCTCATTCTCTGGCTCAGGCTAGTTCTCTGAGTCTGATCCAAACTGCACTATAGTTTTCTAGCAATCTCAAAGAGAACTTTCTGTGGTGGTGGAAATATCCTATATTTGCACTGTCCAAAATGGTAGCCACTAGCCACTTGGAGCTACTGAGCACTTGATGGGTGGTTGGTGCAGCCAAAAACTGAATTTTTAATTTTATTCAATTTTAATACCTACGTAGCTCATGGTTACCATATTGGGTGGCAGGGTACTAAACGGTCTGGCAATCACCTGCAGGCTCTCCCGGATCTGGTCAAGAAGGTGCACTGTAACCAGGGTAAATATGCTACAGCCTCTTTAAAAATTCCCAGTGGGGGACTCACGGCTCACAGGATGAACTCCAAAGACCCCAGGAAGGGGTTATATAATTTGTCTCTAAACTACTTTTCTAACTAACTCCATATTTGAGGACTTCCTTTCCATCCCCAGTCTAACTCAACATGTTGTATTCATCAGATGTACTCTGCAGGCTCTCTCCTGTATGAATTTGTCCACGCTGGTTCATTTGTCATTTCCCTGTATGTCTCTGCTTATGCAAGCCCTGCCCATCCTGCAGGACACACCTCAAACAGGTGTCTTCCTCAAAGCCTTTCCTGGCTCCCATCCTACCCCCAAGGGGAAGGTAAGTCCTTCCTCACCACGCTCCCAGATTCTTTTGGTTGTATCTTATGTAACAGGTCATCATCTGTGCTGCAACAGAGGTTAATTATTTATATACCCTATTTCCCCTAATATAATAAATTTGGGATACTATCTTGTTTATTCAATTTAATACATAATAGTTACTTTGTTCACAGTCTTACACGTGAAAGGCTCTCAATTAATACATTAATTGAATGAAGTATCAAATTTACCTCATATGAAACAATAGATTCAGAGTAGTCTTTATATTTAGATACTAGGACAAATAAGATGACAAGAAAACCTGGCTCACAACACTAAATAAAAATATTTGCCTTAAAGTCAGTAGTTTATGACAGGGTAAGTTAGTGAACCTAGGTCTTCTGTATCTAGAGCTACATCTTCTATTTTAGAAAAACCTGTGTATGAAGGCAGCAAGTGAGCTTACCTGATAAGCTTTGGGATTATGTCTAGTGTAGAGCAGAAAGCGAGTATTTATCTCCTCTGGAGACCAGGGCAAACCTGCCAACTGTCTTGACCAAGTCCCAGTCCATGGTAAACCATCTTTAAAGCACCCCACCCTTTCATAGCAAACTTCTTTTCCTGCAGCAAAAAGATGGAGTGTCAGTATTGTAGGAACCAGGCCCAGAGAGAGGCTGTGTTTCCCACCATGAGGGTTCACTGAAATAAGCGTTTAAGTTAAGCAAGTCTGGCTCAGGAAGACTCTCTTTAAAATATGTTCTCCTTTCCCCTTCCCATATTATTTCTGACCATGACTTTGTAGATCACAGTGTGGCAGAGGAGAGCATTGTGGCTTTGGAATCAGACATTCCTGGCTTTGGGCAATTCTTTTACCTTAAGAGTTTCCATTTCTTCCTCTGCAAAGTGAAGTTAATCCCACTTACCTTACAGCCTTAATAGAAAGACTAAATGAACTATTACATAGGACAGCCCTTGTGAATGGGCCTGGACGTAAGAGGGGATACTGTGAATTCCCTGAATTCCTGCCTTTTCTTATGAGACTGAAAGTTTTTGATGAAAGGGATCTTGGAGTCCCCAGAGCCTAGCACTATGCCTGAGTAAGAGTCCAGCATAGGTCTCCCAAGAGTATAGTTGACAGCAAAGGTCTATTCAGTTGTAACCAAGTCTCTTTCTTCTGGCGCTCACCTCACTCATCTCTACAAAGAGAAGCTTTCGGGAAACTGAGTCTTAATGTTTCTGTCATCCACTGACTGATTTACCTTTTCAACATGGCCTTTCTTTTTCACTTAATAGTCAAAAACAACTTCATTTCTCTGCTGTTTAAGGGAGGAATAATATTATTCAATAATAATTATTATTATTTATTCAATTTATTATTATGTATTAAATTGATTTTCATTTATTCATTTTGTGACTATTAGTACCGGAGGAGCTCTTTGAAGTCTTGAATTTGAGAGTTTTCTTTTATCACTTACCAAAAAATGTTGAATAAGTCTTTCACTTTTGAGTACATCGGATTTTACTTTAAAATTTTAGGAGAGTTTGCGTTTTCTCCATTCCCTAATCTCATTGTTTTAATGAGATTCCGTAATAAATATAAAGAGAGAGAATAGGGAATAACAATTTTTTTAATCAAAGAAGTGTTTGTACATTAAAAAGAAATTGTAGATGATCAAATATCCCTTGCTCACCCCCAAACTCAGCTCTCTCTCCAGAGGCGGCAGTTCTTCTGGTGGTTACCCCCATATGTATATATAACGTGCTTACACTGCCAAGGTTTGATTTATTAACTTTAGTCACACATGATCTATTAACTTGCTTCAATAATAAATGAGGATTTAACCCACCTATCATTAGGATCAGCCAAGATCAGGGCAAGAAACAAATCACAATGGTTATTTTAACTGTGAGAGTTTAATAGAATGAATTGTTATCAATCAGGTATTGAAGGCAAAAAGGAGGACCATGTAGTAGCTCCGATGTGACAACTGCAGGGAGCAGCTTCTATCAGGGGGCTGGTGAAAGACACAGAAGAGGTTCAGTTATTCAAATGAGGAAACTTGGAGGAAGGGCTGTTAACCTGGGGGAGGGGTGCTGTCTCCAGAGCTGGGGTTTGGTCCCTGAAGAGGGGGACTATATGGCTAGTGCTGGCATCTGTGAGTGGGCACCGTGCACCTGGTTCTGAGACTTTTAGAACAGCTGCAAACTGGAGCCACCTGCTGCTATTGGATGATTGTTCATGCAGGGGTGAAAAGTCATTGCTGGAAAAACACTGACAGGAACCAGGAGCCAATAGGAAGGAACACCTCCCTTCTCCCACATGGAGCCTCAGTGTCCCTCTAGCATCCCTACCAACAGCACTTCTCTGAGAGTGGCTGAACAGGGTGAACTATGGTTGTGCATCCCAGGCTGGCCAGGCAAGGGCTGGCCTGAAGCTCAGGACAAGAGCTCCTACAGGTCCTGCTGTCCATTGTCTCAATTCTTCCTCCTATGACACTATTTTTAGCTCATTAATTGGCTTTCACTGTAAACTTAAATAGTAACCTTTTTTTTTTTTTTTTTTTTTTTGAGAGAGAGAGAGAGAGCGCACGCGTGCATAGAGGCAGGAGGGGCAGAGGAAGAGGGAGAGAGAGAATCTTAAGCAGCCTTCATTACCCAGCATGGAGCCCAACGCAGGGCTCAATATCAAGACTCTGAGATCAGGACCTGAGCTGAAATCAAGAGTAGGATGCCTAACCAAGTGAGCCACCCCAGGCGCTCCAGTAATCTTCTGTTTCTTGATCCATACCTCCTACTCCTCATAACTTGGCTGCCTACCTTTGCAAGACAAGTTTTAAGCCATGTTGCCTGTCTTCCTCCCATCTTCCAAGATTTGCCAGCTGCACTTTGACTTTCATACCGTCAAAGTTGATAACATTCAGACTTTGTTCTATAATCATAATTAAGTCTTTCATGTTTTGTCTGTAGGCTGGCTCCAAAAAATTGAATGTCAATAAACAGAATTTATATTATTATGACTAGATAAATATTTTTCCTTTCAGAGCCAGCTAGCATGCTATAATTACATTTCCTTGTCTGCACTCTTTATTCAGTTTCCCATTCCTTTCAAAGGAGAATATTCAAATGAATTATCTTTTCATAGACATGAAGTGCTCAAGATCAGTGTCATTTTAGTTTGCTCCATATTTGGATCATGATTTTCTTGTGCTGTTTTCATTTTCCTGGATTCTCTGGTGCCTTTGTTTTTCTAGTTGCAAGAGTAAACATGTGCCCTCTTCAATGTATCCCTAGTATAGTACGGCTCCTCCATCAATATTTCTCCTGCCTGGAATCTATTCTGTTTTTTCTGTTGAAGCACACATCTATCCAGTTCTTATTTGGACCAATGAGTTCACGTTCGATCATGCCCTTTTAAAAAAGATTTATTTATTTGAGATAGAAAGCATTGGTGGGGAGGGGCAGAGGGAGAGGGAAAGAGAGAATCTCAAGCAGACTCTACATTCAGCAAGAGCCTGACTTGGGGCTCCATCTCATGACCCTGAGATCATGACTTGAGCAGAAATCAAGAATTGGATGCTTAACCAACTGAGTTACCCCGGTGCCCCTGGATCATGCCTTTCTAATTATAACCTTCTGTTTTTTTCTAGAATATTTAACTGAATTTATTTTTTGCATTGCTTCATACACACACACACACACACACACACACTCTCTTTCTCTCTCTCAATACATTATTCAGTCTATGGAAGTGAGTTTGGATTTTGAAATGAAGAATGTTGTAAATACTCTATATCTTCTATGGTTGTAACTTACCAGGGTCCTTTAAATTGGCACTTCTTGAATTGCCTAAATGCTTGAATACATTTGCATTTCTGGCCCTTTGCACATCTGTGGGTGAGATCTTTGTGTCCTATGCACTTTTTTTCTGATTTTTTGTAAAAACTCTGAATTGTAGAGAGATTTGCTCCTCTTTGGTCAGCTATTGAGAAAAGATATTCTAGTTTGCTGTTTATATTTTTGTTTTATAGAAGTTTCACATTTTACTCAACAAAATGATCAATCTTTTCCTTTATGGCTTTGGAGTTTCTTCTTGTTTAGAAAAGCCTTCCTTACTTCAAGATTATTAACAATGTCACTGTTTTCTTTAATACTTTTCTTGTTTCACTCTTTTATTTTAAATGTTCATTGATCTGAGATTTATTTTGGTGTAAAGAGTAAGATTTCCATCTAGAATTTCAATTCAATTTATATAAGTATAACATTTTAATTTCTTCCACGTCTGTGGTTATTTCCCTGTGTTTATTTAAGTCTGTCATCATGGTTTTCTATTTTTCTATTTTTTTAGTTTTATTAAGCAACCACCACACATATCTATCAATTAGATTGCTTTTCTCATGTTTTTCCAATGTATTAACCTCTACTTTTATTTTCATTAATGAAATTCTTCCTTCACTGTTACTTGTTCTTTTTCTAGTTTCTTCAGTTCTTGAGTCATTACATTTTGAAATATTCTGCAATTGAAGTGTTTTATTTCCTCTTTGACCTAAAAGTTCTTTAAAAGAGCATTTGAAATATAGCACATTACGTGAAGCTAAGTTTAATTGGTTAAGAAATCATATAGGTTGGCATATCAGTTCATATTTTCTTAATTCCCATTCTCTAAATGAGTCATTTCTCTATCTTACCATGAGCAGCCTTTCTTAATGACATGAAAATCTTTAAAACAGATTCATTAATTTATTCAAGAAATATTTATTCGAGTGCCTATTATGCACCAGATATTATTCTCAGAACTGGGGATTCAACAGTGGGAAAAATAATCCTAGCCTTCGAGGAGTATAGTCTAGTGGGGTTGTAGGGACAGTGAATAAGTAAATAAAATGAAGGTATGTGGTGTGTTTAGGTGGGGAGGGGCTTACTGTTTAAATAGAGTGGCCAGGGAACACCTCATTAAAGTAAGTGGTATTTTTTTGTTTTCTTAGGCAGGTTCCATGCCCAGCCCAGAGCCCAACATGAGGCTTGAACTCACAACCCTGAGATTAAGACCTGAGCTGAGGTCAAGAGTCAGACGCTTAACAAGTGAGTCGCCCATGCACCCCTAAAATAGGAGACATTTGAATCCATAACTGAAGGCAGTAAGGAGCAAAGTACAGGGATTTCTGGTGGAGGGCAGCATTCTAGACAAAGGGAAGGGAACATTCAAGCCTCTGGGGGAAGGATGTGTGCTTAGGATGACTGAGGAATTATGAAGAGGCCACCCTGACCAGAGCTCAGGGAACAGTGAGGAAAGACAGGTCCACTGCACCTTATTCTGTGGTTTCAAAATATAAAAATCTCTGGGGAAAAGAAGTAGGGTTTTGACTTTCTTGTTCCTCAATTTGCAGCAGACTCATTTGGCAGCAAAAACTGACCTAAGGCTATATATATACATTCGTTATCCCACATAATATGAATATTCATAGATTTTATCACAAAAATAGTTGTGTGGTTGTTTGCAGGGTGCTGCCCCGGATTCCTCTCGGGGTTTTATATTTTATAGTGTACTTACCACAGTCCCTTTCTCAAATTAAAAGAAAAATCTGAATTCTGGAACAGGGGATTGAATGATGGCAGAAAAGTAGCAGAGGATGATACTAGAGAGGCTACAGAGGAATAAAGCATGCAGCACTTGGCAGGTCATTGGAAGAACTTTAGCATTTACTCCAAAGTGAGGGGGGTAGTCACTGGAGGGCCCTGGAAAGAAAAGTGATGCAGACTGACTTAGGTTGGCTTTTGTTCTGAGAATAGATTGAAATAGGAGAAGGGGAGAGGCAGAGAGAACAGCCAGGGGGCTATTGTAGTAAACTAGACAAGAGACTGGTGATAGTGAGAGAGGCAGTAAGAAGTGGTCTCGGGTTCTGGATAAATTGTGAAGGAGGATCCAAAAGAATTTACTGATTAATTGGCAGGGAGGTGTGATAGAAAAGTTGAGGATGATGTTGAGGTTTATGGATGAAGTTCCCAGAAGACTGGAGTTGCTATTAATTGAGATGGAGAAACTCTAGAAGGGACAGATTTGGGAGTAGAATCAAGAGCTCAGCTATGCATATGTAGCTTCTATAAGAATTAGACAAATGGTGGAGATGCCACAGGAACAGTTGGCTATAAGACTGGATTTCCAGAGAGAAGTTTAGCTGGATACAGGAACTTGGAAGTCTTAAACCTAAAGTTGGTGTTTGATGTTATGAATATGGATAAGATCACCAAGGGGGTGACGACAGGTAAGGAAGAGGGATAATCTAAGGATGGAGTCCTAGGACACTCCATCATTAAAACATTAGGAAGATGATGAGAGGGAAGCAGAGAAGACTGCCAAGAAGTCATCAGAGGAGCAGGAAGAAATCCAGAAGAGTGTGGCATCCTAGAAGCCAACTTAAAAAAAACCTGCTGCTAGAGGAGGGAGCAATCAAGAGTACCAAATACTGCTAAGTCTAAATGGATGAGGATGGAGAAATGACCACTGGCTTGTCAACATGGGAGTGACTAGTAGCCATGACAATTGCAGTTTCTGGGGTGAAAGCCTGATTGGAGTGAGTTCAAAAAAGAAGGAGAGGAGAAATAAGAAACCTCATGTACACAACTCAAAAGTGGGTTTTAAAGATGGGTGAAATAACACGTTTGTGTGCTGTGGGGAATGTCCCAGAAAAGAGGAAGAAAACTGGTGGGGCAGGAGAAATAGAAGAGAGTATTGTTGAGTAGAATCCTTGAGCAGGTGAGAGGAGATGTGTAACACATACACAGGGGGAAGGGCTGGCCTTCGTGGAAGCAAGGACAGCTCATCTCTTGTGAGAGAGAATGCAGAATGTATGGGCAGGTGCATGCAGGTAGCTGGTCAGATGTGGTACTGGGAGCTCCAGGAAGGCCTCTTCTCTTTGTTTCCATTTTCTTACAAAGAAGGAAATAGGAATGCAGGCCATCAGCTGGGTGAGCAAGGAGGTGTTGGAGGTTTGAGTAGAGAGGAGAAGAATGAAACAATCCAGGAAGCCAGGCATATGAATAGACGAGGGGAGAAGAGTAAGATGGCTTGGCAGCTTCAAGGTCCCTTTCAGCCTGATTAACCATGAATTCGCAGTGAGACGGTCTGCATGGTATGGGGTTTCTCCAGGCACACTCAGCTGCCCATTCAGCTGTGCAAAGGAGATGGAGTGTTGGATTTAACTGGGATTGAGGTTAAGCCAAGAGAAGCAAGAGCAGCAGAGAGAAGTTCAATGTGTATGCTAAGGAGTGATTATGATGGACCATGGGATTTAAACTGAGTAAGGAGGGAACTGAGGAGAGAGTTAGCTTCCAAATAAATTTAAAAACATAGGCAGTTATATGAAATTTAGACTATATATGTGTGTGTGTGTGTATTTGTACATCACACATATATTCATTACAGAGTTGCCATAATTAAAAATTTGAGTCTACATCACATTTGTACTGTTACCTATATTGGCATCCATTAAATTTGTAACAGAGTCCATTTGCATTCAGTTCTTTGGTAGCTGCCATTTTACAATTTGTGTTCAATCCAATAAACCTGCAAACAGAAATCACTCCCTACTGAAAAGCATACATTTCTGATGGGCCTAGAGAAGACTTGTCAATCACAGCTGTGTCTCTGGAGCTTAACACAGCACCTGGCATATAGTAGGTGATTGTGTTTGCTGATTAAAATAAAACATATTATCATCCTTGTTCAGAGAGGATTATGAGGGGTGGGCTGTGTGTAGAGATGGCAAAGAAGCCCCGAACCTGGGAGGAGGAGAGACCACCAGAGGAAAGAAAGTGGCAAATAAAGGAAAATGGACCAGGGCAAATGTCACTCACTCAACTCTGCTCTGGAGCTCATAAATCTAACTGCTTTCAGCATTCAAATCAGGCCGGTTTTGGGAGCAGGACAAATATGGAAAATAGAGCACACTTCCTAGAATATACTAGAACTAACAATAGCTCCATCCACTTTTATCCCATAGGACAGAGCTGGAGGGCAGAGACTAAAAACAGTGTGATATTCTTTGATTCTCTTTTGGTTAAAACATATCAACTAACTTTTTTTGTGCTTACAGGATCACCATTGAACCAAGGAGGTAAAAACAGAGAAAATCAACCAATACATAGGAGATGCATAAGGATGTAAAGAGTGCAAGTCAATATTGAGTTAGTGGGTCAGAAATGTTCACAGAAAAAAAAAAAAAAAGAAATATTCACAGACCAAAATCCCTTCCCAAAATCATGATCCAAATAGAAAAAATCAACTTGGAATTTCCAATTGGCATTACTTATGCATTCATTCATTCATTCATTCATTCAGCATCTACAGTGAATCAGGTACTGAAATCAGAAATATGAATGTATTTTCTCATTTACTGTTACACATCTATCTTAGAAGTGAAGAAATTAAGATTTTGACAGATAAGCTATTTATCTCGTGAGCCTTATGGACCAAGTCCATAGGCAAATAAGTGCAGAGCTGGGAGCTCAGTACAAGACAATCCAGCAACTTTTATATTATTGGAAACAGATGGTTATATACTCATCAGATTTAGTATTACTAAATTAACGCATTTCCCTTGGATACGTTTATGGCAAAAATCAAAATATAAACAGAGCCAGTATTTCAAAGTCCATGTTAATCACATTTTGGATGTGACTCACTATACTCCCTATTTTTAAGGAACTAATGAATTAGGAGTCTTACCTGTTGATGTGCTGAAGAGTAAGAGTGGAGCAATCCAAAATGCAAGCATCTAAGTTGATTTTTAAAATCACATCAACTCTTCTTGAAGGTTTTTACTTGTAAAATCACCTTGCTATAAAATAGTAAGCGATTTTCTCCAAAATGATACCATTCAACATTTAAATTCTAGGTCCAGAGGAACATGGAGCTCACACCACCTTTAATCCCTGTGCCCCACAAAGTAATGTGCCATAGCCTACACTCCTAGCTCCACGTTGAGAGATATAATTAGCAGGGTGTGTCTTCTATTAGGTGATTAGTAATTAAAACTTCTGAGGTTTTGCTGTTTCATCATTAGCAATATTTTGGTTAAGCACACACTGAGTCACTCTTGAAAGTTATTTTAAGGCTTTGGGATGATAGACAACAAACATTGAAAAGGCACAATGTTTCTAAATTAGGATTATACATTTTGAGTATTCTTCCCTTAACACATTTCTGAGTGCACACATTCACTTACTACAAACAGACTCCTAAAATATGTATGAATTAAACAATGAACATGTCTAATAATGGCTAACCTGCCCATCTTACCTGTGTGGCAATATAACATAGCAGTACCATCATCTAGAGCCCAATCACCTGGGTCCAAATTCTGGCTCTGCCACTTATTAGCTGTGACCTTGGGCTAGTGAGCCTCACAGCACCTTTCCTCCCTTGTAAAATGGGGATGATCATGGTTCCTGCCCCATGGGGTCACTCAGGTGATTGAATTACTTATTATATGAGCAGTACCTACTAGACAGTACTATATTAAGAGTTAATTTTATTTGTTAGTTTTCAACTATATTAATGGTTATGAGAACAAATTTATTATATCCACATATAGCTAAATACACCACTTACATCATGGTACACGCACTTCACAATGAACTTTAATGTAATGAAAGCCTGCTTGTTGGCTACTACATTAACTTAGAGCGACTGAATTCACAGATATCCTCAATTTCTCAATTTTTATATGTTCATCAAAGATGGCTGAAAGTCATTTCTTGATTTTTCTTAGATCTTTTCCTCTTACCATAACAACATTAGGATTTTAAAGTATTTATGAAGCATTCAGCCCTTTCATACAAATCTTGTTACATTATGAAAGGATCAGACAAAGAAGAGATTATGAACCAAGAGTAGTCACAAGTCTTGGGTGCTTTATTTGGTTAAAGTATTTCCTGGAACTGATAGCGGCCAGTCCACCCCAGCACGCAGGCATCCAGACACCCAGTAGTTAGAGAATGGGCCATTCAGCAGCTCTGAGCCGGTGCCTGGCACGCTGAGTGCCCAGCAACTACGCCATGGAAAAGGCATGCTCCAAAAACTTCACCAGTTGCAATTGGTCATTTCCCCAAGAATCAATGTTTTCAGCCACACGTGCACGATCAGCATGAATAGCATAATCATCAGTAGGTCCTCTCAGAAGACAACCTCTTACTCATGTCTCCATCCCAAGGGTCAAGCATAATGCCTGGAATTTAGCAAGTGCTTAATGAGCAGTTTTAAATGAAAAAAATACCAAGATCTACAATGATCACATACGAACTTTTCCCAAACCACGCCCTCTTCCGTGTTTCCACAGCACTTTTCAATGAATCTGCTATAGCAATTGGCATGTCATAGAATCGCTAGGCAGTTACCAATTTGTCTCCTCCCCTAGGCTGAACTGTTCAGAGACAAGGACTGGTTTTTGTAGCATTGATTTTCATTGATCTCACATCATTTGAGGAAATTCTTACTGTAGAGAGAAGATCATTTGGAGAGTGTAAGGCTCATTATACTTGAACAATTATATTTAACAATTGTCAGATAGCTGCTTGCTGAAATCATGGTCGTTCTGCCTGAAAAAAAAAAAATGTCAGAGAGAGCAGTTAACAAGAGCGTTTAAAAGTTCATCATGAAATCAAAGCTCCGCTTGTAGGTGCCAGCACACCAAAATGAGGAAAAACAGCCAATCAGTTGAATTCTTGATTCAAGAAGAGAGAATAATTCAATTAATTTTGCCCTTGAGATGATAAATTATTTTTAGGATTTTAGTAAGGCAGAGAACCTTTAAAGATGTCATGATTAATATTTCAATATTAATGTCAGAACCCCAAGGAATATGGCTGTAGTTTTAAAGATCACTTTTTCGGCTATTTCTTAATGCATGGCATTTTAAATTATCCAAGATTTCAAGGAGGCCAGGATTTCGTCATGGTCATTTTGGTGAAGCATAGAAAGAATGTAGTACAAAGACAAATACCTGAGTAATCTCAGCAAACCAAATACTTGTACAGCTACTACATGCCAGGCACAATTCTAGTTTCTCATGCTATATCCATAAATAAAAGACAATAAAGACTCTGCCCTCTTGAATATGACAATTGGGAAGGTAGTCAATAAACACCATATACAAGTAAATTATAGAGTATGGCGGTTTAAGTACTATGGGGGAAAAAAAAGAAAGCAGAATTTGTGATTTGACTGGAGGAGAGGGTTGTTATTAAGTTTGGATGGTCCAGGGAGGCCTCACCAAGAAGGTGATGTTTGAGCAAAGACTACGGCGGAGGCAAGGGAGGTAAACTTCGTGACTCTCCAGAGGGACAGGTGGTCCCAGGCCTTGAGGTAGGAGTGTGCCTCCTGTTTTTGAGAAAGAGCAAAATGGTCAGTATGGCAGGAGCAGAGGAAGGGGAGCAGGAGATGAAGCCACAGTGGCACCTGGGGGCCAGAGTGAGTAAGGTTTTATTGGTCATTGTAACAACTTCAGCTTTCCCTCTCAGGGAAAAGAGAGCCATTGGAGGGCTCTGAGCAGAGGAGATCTGGTCTGCCTGTGGTTGTAACAGGGTCTTTCTGGCTGCCTTGCTGCCAAGAGACTGAAGTAGGGAAAGAGAAAAGCAGAGAAACCAGGTAGGAGGCTCTTTCAGTAATTCAGGTGAGACATGATGGTGGCTTGGACCAAGAAGGTGCCAACAGAGGTGGTGGGAAGTGGACTGGCTCAGGATAGAGTCTGAAGGTAGAGCCAATAGGGTTTCCTTTCTTACTATGTCTGTTCTTCAACTTAGCTCTTGAAGTTGAAGCTCAATGACACAGGGAAGCCCCCAGTGTGTTTTGCAGAGGTACAAAAATCTACTCACGTTTTTTTCCCGTTTTATTTTTGAGTAACAGATTTTTCTCTCATGAGTATCGTCAGAATAATTCTTATGATGTTTGAAAGGACAAAAAAGATTTTAATGAATTTGTTCACAGCTTGATTGGTTTAAGGAATGTAGTTTTTCTGCAAATTTTTAGAAATGTATCCCTGAAACAGATTATGCTTCTGGAGTCTGTCTCTGTCGTAAGACTTTATTTGTATGCACATTTTGTAGTACTATGCCACTTGTAGGCAGACATAAAACAAGCATCTCATGTGAAAAAATAACCTCTACCAAGGAAATATTATTGTAAACTATTACTCGGTGAACTATAGACTGTAATTAGATAGTCATCACATACTTGTTAAATTATACACAGAAAAATATACATTGCATCAACACAATTCATTATAATTACAAGTTACTCTAGAAGGCTACTTGAAGTTTCCAAGTAGTACACTTTTCATAATAGTAATGTACTATATTAGAATGCGTATTAAAATTACACTTGAAAAAAATAACTTAAATTCTCCCACGTTCAGGAAAGAAATTGGAACATATAGAAAAAAATATCACAGTCAAAGAGGCAAGGGAAGGAGAGGTTACAAGGATTTATATTGGCAGTTCATATAGGAGACTTCAACACAGTTTGAAAAGGCCTAAATTCTAGAAGTGGATTCTCATAGGATGAATGTAGTAGCATGATGATTTGGGGCCTGGACTTCAGAGCTGGATCTGGGTTCATGGCCAGTCAGGACCTCTTTAGCTGTGCAATTGCTGGCAACTTAACCTCTCTGAGCCTCAGATTCCCTATGCACACTGGTTAAATAGATAAGCCCCATGATCTTAGCTGCACTAATTTAATTTTTAATATCAGTAAGTTGGCCTTTTCTCCTTCATCCAACTATTCATTTGCTTCCTTCCCACCCCCCAGCTTTATTAAGGTAAAATTGGCAAATAAAATTGTATATGTTTAAAGTGTACAATGTGATGATATCTGCTATACATACATTGTGGAATCATTATCACAGTCAAGGGATGTCAGTGTTCTTGGGAAGATGCAATGAGCATGCTCACAGAGAGCCTGGCCTCCACAAGGCACAGGGCAAACCATAAATGGGAGCTGTAAGAACAATTACTATTTTCTTAAGTCCAACCCAGGCTCCTGTTACGTGCGAGGTGGTACAGAACGAATGTTACTAAGAGAGGCTGGGCGACTTGTCCAAACAAGCCCAGGAGAAAGGCAGGACTAGAAGGGAGGGTCATTCACAGGTAAGTCTTCCTTCCATGGATGCACAGTGACAACAGGAAAATCTGTACGTGGACAGCTTGTGTAATTACGAAGGAAGTGTGGGCGCAATAGAAATGAACCACGGGGAGAGAGAGTCATGGAAAACAAGCTCATTAGGAAGCATGATGAAGTAGCTGGATACAGTGAGGAGAGGGATGACTGTAGGGTGAGGACGTCAGGAAGAGGAACAAGTGTGCTCAAGGACAGAGAACAAGAAGGTGACTTGTAGATTAGAGAGCAGAGGGAGGGGACGTGATTTGCTTCAGCAGGGAATGAACGTGTTCCTGTGAGGTGCTGGTTCCACGATCAACAGCATTCCTAACTTTGGTTGCTCTGTCATGGACTCCCACCCAAGGAAAACCAGAGCTTAAGTAGATTAAGTGTAAATCCTGCCAAACACATTTTAAAACCAGTCAAAAGCTCAGTGGTGAAAGGACTTACCCTGAGTTTCAGGGCTCCCTACTAACAATACAGGTGCTTCCCCAGCAGGGGGACTCAGGGCTGTTTCCCCCCCTGCAAAGTATTGAGACCACATTCACCTATGTCTCTTTCTACTCTGGCTCCCCTTCCATGGCATTTCCCCTTGGGTGGGTGGTGCTGGAGTGGCTGGGGGCATTTCTGGGGCCCGGCTAAGGGAGATTTAGGGAAACACTTTGTAGTGCCTGACTCTACTGTTTGGTGCTTGACTACTGACAGCTTTCAAGCCTCACCCTAACTCCTTCCTTTCTGCGCCCCATCTGGTAACCTGATAAGAAAGCCTGAGTCCTCCCTTTTTCTGCTTGAGTGGGAAGTCCAAACAGGGAATCCATGCGCATGCGTGTGGGAACCCTCACCTTGAGCCCTGCCTCCTAAGCACCATAAACTCCCCCAAGCTGGTGCCCTCTCTCTGGTCCTTTATAGACCAGCATGGGTGCCTGCCCCGCTTTCCCAGAGATGCATGAAGCAAGTAATATTAGCTCATTTTGTTCTCACAAATACCCTGCAAGGTTGATATTTTATTCTGGTAAGAAAGTTGAAGTTACAGAAGTTAAAGAAATGAACCCCAAGGCAATAATGAACATTGAGCTAGGATTTGAATGCAGTAAAACCCCTAAACACCTCACTGTCTCACAGGAGCCTCCCAAATGGTTGAGCCTCCCTGTTCCTCTGTTGTATTTACTTCTTCCTGGCTCTGGTGACACACATCCCATTTTCTAGGTCCCTGAAATAACCTGTTTTGCTTACCCTTTTCTATTGATTCCCTGGTTCCATTGCTGGTGGCTTTTTCAATGATTTTCCTTATTCTTTAACTACAATTATTCCCCACATTCTCCTTCTCTCACACCATAGATTCCTAGATATTTCCACTTGAGAAAAGAGTCTTCCCTCCTATGATGTCACCTTTTGTCTCTATGTGTGAAACTTCCATCTATGCTCTTTCTGAAACTTCTGGTCCCACCATTACCAGCTCTCTTCTGGACCTTCCTAGCTAGGTGTTATAAACGAATCATAAAGTCATCCCATCCATGTTCTAAGAAACTCTTCTCTCCTTGGAGCTTTTCTTCTCACCTTCCCTGTTTCTATTGTAGGAACCACTATTCTTTGATGCTCTCTAGAGCCCTACTGATTCTTCCTCTATGGTGTCTCTTTTGTTTATTTCCTGTGAAACTCACTGTCATGATCCCTGCTCAGGACTTCATCTCTTGCCTGAAATACCGCTCCTCTTTCCCCAGCCATGTGTCCTAGACATTATTTATAGACCAACCATCTTGAATCCTATCTCTGAATACATTCTCCTCAAATGTCTCTGTCAAATAAAGCTCAAGCTATTTAACTTGGATAAAGGACCTCCTTGTCCTCTCCTCACTTTAGCTTTTGAGCCTTCAAGTCTACGCCCCTCCACACCCATTGCTCCTGTCAATTTCTCTCATCAACTTGCTGAGGTTTTGGTTACTGCTGGTTCTTCCTGCTGGATGGCCCTTCTCCACCCTCCTCTACATGTTAAACACTCCTCACAATTCAAGGCCCAGTTCAAGTGTGACAGTATCTTTCCTGAATATTTCTCCTGATTCCCCTCAGCCATGTAAGTTTTCTCCAGTTTCTGAATACCCACCTAACTTGTATTATTTTTATTCTTTGTATGACTTTTAATTTTATTATTCCATTTTTAATTTTTTTCTGTTCACCTTTGTTCCTCCTTTCATCCATTTTCCCACCCTCCACCTCCGTAACAACCAAGCTGTTCTGTTATCTATGAACTTGATTTTTTCTTTTTCTTCTTGATTCCACATATAAAATAGATCATATGGTATTTGTCTTTCTCTGTAGGTTATTTCACTTAAGCATAATGCCCTCAAGGTCAATCCATGCTGTTGTAAATGGCAAGGTTTCATTCTTTTTTATGGCTAAAAAGTATGCCACTGTGTGTGTGTGTGTGTGTGTGTGTGTGTGTGTGTGTGGATGTATATACCACAATTTCTTTATTCATTTATCCACTGATGGATACTTAGGTTGTTTCCATATCTGGGCTGTTGCAAAAAAAATGTAAATAATTATTTTTATCCTTCTTATAAATTAAAAAATCTCATGTTATTTTTTCATCCCCCATTATTAAATTGTAATGAACTACATTGTAATGTATTAAATTCAAGGCCAAGGATATATTTGTATGCTTGTTATGATACCCGATTAGTACAGTTTTTTCCTAACACACAAATCTGATTGATTTTATTCCTCTGATTTGTCTATGAGACATAATCCAAACTCATCAGCATGCAATGCATGGCTTTTTTCACACCACCTCCTTGGGCTTCTCCCACTCCTAGCTCTAAGTGCCCATACAACAGAACCACTTAGAGCACTGCAACCAGCTCATGGTGCCCATGCTTCTGTACCTTTATTTGAGCAATTTTTGCAACACTGTTACCTTCCCTACTCTGTGGGGTAAAATCCTAAGCTTTCATTCAGATCCACGTAAAGTATTACTTATTCTGTGAAATCATTCTCATCTTTAAATTAGAAATTATCACTTACTCTGGGCTCCCCCATACTTAGACACATCTCTAATTCTTATGATATTACATTATAATTAGTGACATGTTGGACTGTCTCACCTGACCCCTCATCAAAATTAAGGAAATCAGTACCTCAGTAATCATCTTTGTGTTCCTCAGTAGCAAGTATAAGGGGGCTGTCACTTGGTGAACACTCAGTACTTCTAGAACAAATACTTGGACAGATGAGTGAAAAAATGAAGGAAGGAAGGAAAGAAGCAGTCTCAATATTGAATGGAGTCATCCTGATTTTGCTAAATATATAAAAAAATAGAATTCTTGTCAATATTCTGAATTTCTAATATAACTTTAACTTAAGGAAAAGGAAGCAGCTCTATGAGTGTATTCACTCTATTCTTCATGTTTTCATGTTTACATGTAGACTCTTAAATAAATTAACTACAGGCCTGGTTGTCCATTCTCTGAAAGCAAGGATCACCATTATGTATTGTTCTCTTTGATATACCAAAATAGGTAGATGTATCCTAATATAACAAATGTATGTATTCCCACAACAAATAGTTCCAAGAATTCAACTTTGGTACTGATGATCATTTATCTCTTATCAGGCTAAATCTTTATTATCTCATTAATTGCTCAATATTATTTATTTATGCTTCCATATGTCCACAATGTCTAGTTGCCATCTTAATGAATTTAAGTTTTCTGCAGAAAAGATGACCTGGGGGTAACTTGAAGACAATTGGGTTTTCTCTTTTCACAAGAGACCCAGTACTGGGGCTGTTATAGACAGAATGGTATGGTGCTATTTGAGGTTTATTGAATACATATTCTTAAGCTCCTTATGTGATAAATCACAAAACACATTTTAACTAAAGCACATATTTCCCCCTGGAAGATTTTATATTTAAGCTTTACACGACAGTACATGATATCAAAAAGACAATTCAATTTGACATCTGAAGACAGTTGTGTGAGAAGGCTCTCTGGACACAGAGGGATACATAGAAATAAAGGGTCTTGGTCTCTGCTTCTGATATGACTGGCCACTATGATCTAGACCAATAGACACTTTCTGAGTTTAATTTCCTTGTCAATAAATTGAGGAAGTTGAACTTTGTGATCTAAGGTCCTTTGCAGCACTAAAGCAGTCTAAGCTTTGAATTTTAAGGATCACATTCATAGATCATTGAGTAAGCTCATCTTGCGAGGAAAAAAAAAACAACCTCGTCAAATTTGTCTTCCTCTCTCACAGTAATGCTTTGATCATAAAACTATCCTAAAGTGTGGTTATTCCTTGCCATCTACGCTGACTCAGTTTTTATCATAGTCAGGTGGCATGACTTTTTGGCACCACCCAGAAAGGAGCTCCTCTCTCTTGGGGCAGGACATCATTAAATAATTTTAAGAATGAAGAACGAATGACTTGAATGTCAACTAAAAAAACTCCAAAGACAGCATGTCTTGACGAATAAAGGGATTGATTCAGGTTCAGTCAAACCTGAGACCTTTCAGTGGCATAAGGAAAATTAACACCACTGTTATTTTAAAAGAACTGGGACTAAAATCAGCCCCCCCCACACACTTCCCCAATTGTGGAAGAGGATAACAGGAAGCATTAATAACAAGTCAAATACTTTTAAGCTTCACAATAAGGATGACTCCTGGGCTGGGTCTCTGGAGAAAGAAATAGGACCAGTTGAAAGAACAGGAGAGCTCAATTTAAGGGGGAATTTTCTAATAAGTAGAATGTCCCCAAATAGAAACTCCGTAATTGATGACTTCAATAATATATTTGAGAACCTTATTACAGGGAAAGCACTTTTATCAACAGGATATTAGGGATTTAAATATTGAATCTGCCCTCAAGGAGACTATAGTCTAGTAGAAATCATATGACATGTACATAAAAAAACCCTAAAACCAGGTAGAAGGTAAAATTTATGAACTGAGTGGAAAGGTAATAAATCCAGTGTCAGTGGCAATGTTCAAGGAGAGGCTGCATGACTGTTTGGGGTGACGTAAGAGAGATTTATACATCTGGCAGGAAGTTAAACTACGCGACCTTCAAGATCCTTTCCAACAAACACTTTGTGGTTTTATTAGACTGTCACTATAGTAAGGATTTTTTAAAAAACAGGATTGTCTGATTTTTCTGTTCTACTCACATCTCAGATGTTTTTCTTATAGAAATATATCTCTATTGTATGGTATCTTTCCCCAACATTAGTTCTTAAAACAAACATTTTTAATTAATTTACCTAAAATATGTCTGAGAATTCATCAGCTAGAAAAAGTCATACTTAAAACTATTTCTAAAAGGCAAATACAAACAACTTTTCTTCCAATATAATCATGATGGATTTTTTAAAGGAAAACTTAAGTATTTTATATAATACAAACCAGAAAAATGGGACTAAAGTAAAAATCTTATATGCATTTTAAAATATCCATTCACTCTTCATACTATCTTAGCCTTAAGATTAATTGTTCAGAATCTTATTTCACAGTCACTCAACTTTTATTGACTTCGATATTGACAGACTTGGTACAAGTTATAAAGCCTTATGTGGCGTGATATATAATTAAAATACTTTGTCTCATAACTTATATTAATGGGTGCATGTCAGAGAATGCCAATTTGCCTCTGAGAAGAATGTAAACCCACATTAATTAATTTATTGTGGAAAAGCCTAACAGGGCCATTAACCACTTTGTCTTTGCCTTACATAGTGAAGCACTTTGCCGCTACAGGCTGTGGTTAGGAGCCCTGGAGGCTCAGCCAACTCTTCCTTAATGTGACTTCTGTTAATGGTAAATTCATATTCAACTAGCTTACTGGTAAATTTTTCAAAATGTAAGGCCACTGGATCAGATTAATTTTTTTTTAAAAAAAAGCATTAGTAAAAGAGTAATTTGATTTCGAAATGATTGTGGTAAGGAAGATTCTCACTGTTGTTCCTAAACACTCATACATAGTTGAATGTTAATGGGTATGGTCCAACCATTTTTAGAGCACTGAGTTATAAATAATTAAGTAGCAGGATCTGGTGTGTTATTTATAGGTCAACATACACATACTCTGTTCTTATGCCCAAGGGTGATAAGGCTCTAACAACTAATTTAGCTCCCCAAACTGACAACGAGGCTGCTATACAAACTGGAAAGCAAATTTATTAATGTGTAGGAGAAACATTCACTTTTGAAGAGGAAAGATATTCTGGTGCTTGGTCTCTCCCCCAGGCCAGATCAATAGTGTCGCTGTTGCTTAGTGAACACAACACCTGATCAAGGATAGGCAGTTGGAGGATATTTATGACTATTGTTACCCATCTAGAAAAGGACCGGTGCTACTATCTCCACAGTAACAATATCCTTGAGGCCCCTGGTTGGGTACATTTTTTCTCCTAGCTAGTTCTGGACACTCTCCTGGCAAATTCTTGCTATTTGGAATCTCTGTGTTTATAGATACCATAAAGATTATTTTCTTTCACATAGCTTTCCATCAAAGGATGATTGAGCATCAATAGAGGTTTAGGTCAATGCAGGGGTTGCTCATTCTAATGCTTACGAGGGCCAGCTAGTCCCATAAACAAGTGAGGTTGATGAGAAGTGAGAGAAGTATTGGAAAATAACCAAATTTACTTTATTTTCTTTCTGTATATAGTATGAGCAGGTATATGTGTTATTTTTAGAGATATTTGAAACCTTAAAATAAAAAACATTGAAAAATAGAAATATTTCTTTTTTAAAAAATATTTTATTTATTTATTCATGAAAGACACAGGTAGAGAGAGAGGCAGAGACACAGGCAGAGGGAGAAGCAGGCTCCATGCAGGGAACCCAATGCGGGACTCCATCCCGGCTCTCCAGGATCATGCCCTGGGCTGAAGGTGGCACCACACCGCTGAGCCACTCAGGCTGCCCGAAAAATAGAAATATTTCATTACTTAGTTCTCTTTCATAATTTGTTACTTCTGGACTTTAAATGAAAACATAATATGTCACCATCAGACCGTGTAAACCTAAACCACAAATCCTTCAACTCGTTGCAATAATTTGATTTACTCAGTTTCATATGCAAAAATGGAGTTTACAAACATTGGTGCTACTTAACATGTATAGATTCTCTTTACACGGTGCTTGGGTCTGGAGATGTGTTTGTTCAGTTCTGGCATCGCAGAACCATTGTATTTAACTTTCAGTTATTGGTTTGCAGTTCAACAGTTTCAGTTTATAGCTCTTGTTTTCATATTATCAATCTCCAATTATAAAGGCAAACTTTCTAATGTTTCAATGTTACTTTATTTTCATAAAGTTTAAAATCAGAGAACCTTTTTGGAATTCCATTTTCAACTCCACAGCTTTGGTAATGTAGTTCAAGCCATGACTTTTCATTTCAGGGAACTGATTTCAGTGCAGGATAATGGGCCAGATTATTCCTTGCAAATTAGTTTCCTAAAGACACAATTTTACTTCAAGTGAGCAAATTGAATCATACATTTGTGTAGCTGATTGTGAATGTCTTTGCAGAGAACTATTCAAAATCGATGGATTCTAGCATCAAAAGGTCAAGACTTTGATCCAATTTTCATTGTTAGAAACTGAGTAGAGTGACAAATGACAGGGAAGCCTCCAAAAATATTAGCACTCAGCCACATAAGTCCACGTACTGCAACAGGCCACAATAGTATCCATCTAATTTATAAAAAGAAGCCCTGGTATATCTGGATTTTATGCTATGTAACATTATCCAGTTCGCAGTATTAATTATGGCACATTCATGGTATATTACGTTTTAAATTCTTTGGCATAAAGCAATTCCTAGAAATGATGTAATCAGGAGACCTAAATTCTATGTCGTGGGGAATATTCCCTTCTTAAATTTAAATTTTCACATTAACACTGTCCATTTTAAGAGTTGAATCACACTGACTGATTTTGACCAACTGCCCTGCATTTTGCACATTTTCTTACAGACAAAGATCAGTCATTTGCTGAGTCCAATCACAGCCTGTCATCTTCTGACACATACATGTTCTTGGCAGTATCACCAATTCAGGGTAGCTGATGATGTGATATTATTTAGATCTGTGCTCTCATCATCTGCAATAAAAAATGCTGCAATCAATTTAACATTTTTTTATACAACTTTTCCGTAAGGGCTAAAATATAACTTCAAAATTCTGGTCAACAGTAGTTCCAGTAAGATTTCAGTGTACAAATGCTTGTCTCTGTGCAGAACACATAATTTGTGCTTTATTCTGTGATGCTCTTTTATAAACTTGCCATCATTTATAAAGCTTTTGCTGTCTGGGTAATTTTTTCACTTAATATATAACCTCATTTTAGGAGCAATATCAGATATTTTATTGATATTCAAAACAATCATTGATATTTTGATCCGAGTCTCAGGTTAAGTTTTTCATTTCTCATCTTCTCCATATACCAGTCATAAATCTTATGATTGTTTCATAATGGTTTCAGATGTTCATTTCATATTTCACAACCTCTTAAGTTGTGATTCTTTCAATAGGGACATCTTTTATTTGCAATGTTATATATGGAAGAATCGTCTTCATTTCATCAAAGAAAGATGATCTCTTCTATCGTATCTGAATCAGGCATCTTTTCCCCACATTCAGTGGAGATAGGCATATAGACAAACAATTCTTTATTCTAGAAGAAACAGACACAAGTGGCAACTGAAATCAGCTTCAACATTAGAGAAGCAATAGGCAGTGATGGTGATTGTGGCTAACAAAAGACCAAATGTTCCATCTAACAGAATAGTTGCTGATGCTCCATATAAAAAAGGTAGCTAATTATTTGCATGCAGGAATTATTTGCATGCTGGTATTGCTGTATTACCAAAATTGATTTTTTTAAAGGAGAAGCTGAAAATGATTGACTCAATTTAAAAAAAAAAAAAAGAAACTACAGATCACTGATTGCCAAATCAGTCCCATAGGCAATCAGTATGCAATCTCTGTAATAAAGTATTAAGATATTTTCATAGAATTTTACTTTTCTGAGACTATACCCATCACTGTGATTGGAATGCTATATATTCCCCAACATCTCAAAGATTCGCAAAAAAAAAAAAAAAAATTATGGATGTCAGCTTTTAGTGTAAATCTCTTATTTTTGTTATCCCAGCAGGTTCTTTCTACTGGTAGGGATGTCAATCACATGGAACTGCATCCCCTGCATCTTCTATCATTGAGAGGATGTCATGTGATGCAGCCTAGCCACAGTTCTGAGATTTATGAATGGGCACATGACCCAAGTCAGTCCAGTCAGAATCCTCTCTGGGTTTTTATTTAAATGTTGAGAAACTCACTTTTCTTGGGGCTCGTCACCAGAAAGTACATGAAGTCTGGAATTATATATGATCACTTTTGCTACAATGCAAAAAGAGTCTACCTCAAAATGATGCCAACATGGAGAAAGATAGCAGAGTCAAAAACCTGAAGAAAAGAGATAAATAAATTGGGCATAATATCGTTTGAACTGCTGAAGCCAGCCATTTTAAAGCCAGAATTTTCCTTAGTCTTCCTAGTTAACATAAATCAGTATATTTTCTTTTTGGCATAGGGTGGTTTAGGGTGGGAAGGAGTACTGACTGTAACAAGCAAGGAGCATTGACTACATCTGACTAGTACAGATAATTAATATTACCCATTATGTCTGAGTTGTTTGGCAAGCTATATGGTCCATATAATCCTAAATTTTCCCCATAATAATGTACTATACTTAATTGTAATCTCTTATTTAGCATCAATTTTATGTACTAGATTTGGAAAATTTTATTTGTGAAGAGTGAGAGAGTAAATATTTTAGACATTTTGGGTCAGCTGTACTCTGTAACAACTAACTTAACCCTGCCTTTTTGCGCAAAATCAGCCATAAACCATCCATAAACAAATGAGCCCAGTTATGTTACGATAAAACTTTATTAATGGTACTGAAATGTAAAATTCATGTAAGTTTCACATGTCATGAAATTTTACTCTTCTTTTGATTCTTTTCAATCGCTTAAAAAAATAATTCTTAACTTGTGAGCCATACTTGGCCAGCAGCCTATGGATTGCTGACCTTGTAGTAGACCATAGCCTCCATAAAGGTGAGGAGGGAGAGCCTCATCATCAATGTGTCCCCAGCACTCAGGGGCAGTGCTCTCATATAGCAACATATCACTAAATATTGAATTTGGGTAAATGAGTACTCAAAGAAGGTCAAGATTATGGAAGATTCAGTTTTCACCAAAAATAATTACACTAGGCATTTTAAAAACTTAGTAGAAATTATTAAAGACTGAAAGAACCCAAGGAAGGCCAATACTTCTTCCCAGTTCTCCGGTCCCTTTTTTGCCCCTCCCTCATCTGTTTACACCCTCCCTCTCAAATTGTCCCAGGAACTCCAACTTTTTCTCTTCTATTATGTGGACTAATATTTTTTCTTTGCAACTATTCTCCCCAAACTTGCATATTGAAACCAATCAAAATATTTGAATGAACAGAGGGATTTGCCCCACAAGTCAGGGAACAAACCTGCCAGTTCTATTAGTGACATCCTCAACAGGTCATTGGTCTCAGGCAACACGCTTAAAAACTGATTTTTTTTCACATATAAAATGGAGACAAGTATCACCTATTGAACTAACTCCATACATTTTCTTGAAAGTTCCACATGAATTAGTAAACATATTACTTTGATGTAAACAAGTTTTTCAAATTCCTAAAAAAAATTTAACAGTAAACATGTTTTTCAAATTCCTAAAAAAAATTTAACAATTACCAATAAAGATTTTAGTGATTGTTATGATGATCAGTGTTTATAAGGAATTTGATCCTGCCTGCTTAACAAATCAAATTTGTTTTAAAAGGGTCATCATTGGGGATCCCTGGATGGCTCAGCAGTTTGGTGCCTGCCTTCGGCCCAGGGCGTGGTCGTGGAGTTCCAGGATCAAGTCCCACATTGGGCTCCCTGCGTGGGGCCTGCTTCTCTCTCTGCCTGTGTCTCTGCCTCTCTCTATATCTCTGTCTCTCATGAATAAATAAATAAAATCTTTTTAAAAATAAAATAAAAGGGTCATCATTATAACGAAATTTCTCATCTTAAAATAAAAATAAATTAGGCTTCACAGGCTTTCTAAGGAGAAATATCAACTACAACAAGGATAACTTTCATACTATATTTTTTAACTAAGAATCTTGTATTCAACTGATTTTAAACTATTAATACAGGAAAATGAAAAATGACAACATCTGAATTTTAATTGTATCAAAAATAAAAACTCAGCCAGCCTAATCTAAAAAAATATGAAAATTTACACCTTTAGGATGTTATGCTCTAGAAAAATGTGGCTATTTCTAAAGATATTTAACTTTTTTTATTTAAAGATTTTATTTATTCATTCATGATAGACATAGAGTGCGAGAGAGAGAGGCAGAGACACAGGCAGAGGGAGAAGCAGGCTCCATGCCAGGAGCCTGACGCAGGACTCGATCCCGGGACTCCAGGATTGCGCCTCAAGCCAAAGGCAGGTGCCAAACTGCTTAGCCACCCAGGGATACCCCTTAAAGATATTTTAAAATGATATTTTATGCTAGTGGAATCCTTTTCTCTTTCATTAACCTGAAAGATAAACTTGGACTTTTAGTTAAAGTAAGAATCAAATGAATGAAACAGCAATGTATTGTCAATATGTAACACATTGGTCTTAAATAAAAGTATTGTAAAATTTTTTAGTCTTTCATACAATAATAAACAAGTCTCTTTTCTCCAAAATCATCTTTAATGTGTTGCGTAGCTACAGTTGCTAAGATTCTTTCTTTTTGCTTTTTCTTGAAAAATAATATTATGTTACATAGCCTGTGGGCCCCTCTTATCTTACCTTAACTTCTGCTATCATAACTACACAAAACTAAAAATCTACACAGACATATCTTTGTTTTAAATAAAGAATGACACATGGAAGTGGTTAGATTTTAAATTATTTTAAATATTTGCATTATCTTTCAAACCATAAATTCTCACAAATGAAACATCTGGGTTTCTAGTCCAAACTATCCAGTTAATCTGTCCATTTTTGTACTTATTTGTTTATAAAATATGAAAGTAAAATATAAAATAACTAATTCTAAGCAAATGTGCCTCCATCATTTCAGAACAGGATGAAAACATCTGGTTGCTTTAATACTAAATGGAGTTTAGTATTAACTGGTTTTCTCCCTTTGGCTCTACAAAATCAAGTGTGGACCTAGAATGGAACATTCTTTCTTCTTCTCTATTACTCTAGGAAGTAATATCATCTCCCACAACTGCCACTGAGGGACTTTTCCAAAAAAGATTTTAGTCTCATTTTTTTTTTTCTCTTTGTGGGGATGGTGTGGGAAAAGAGGTAGTAGAGGAAGGCAGGGAATTAAACCAAGTCCAGTCAATTTTTGAAAAAAGATAATGTGTTCTCACCACCTTTCAGCTGTAAGCTCTTAATTGGTAAAAACCAAAGTTTGCTCAAGTTTAGCTTCCCCATTACTTTGTGAGTTCAAAGACAGGACCGGGTTTTACTCATCTTTTTATCTCTAGCACCTAGCATACATGGTGCAAGAGAAGTAGGAAAAGTTTAGCAAGAGTGCTGAAAGAATTAACAAATGGATGAAGGGTCAATGGTAAAGATCATCTGTGTAGCCATAGTGATACACTCCTTTAAAAGATAAGTGAAGACAATATTTAATTGGCTAGGACTATAGGGTAAGCCCCCCAAAAGAATAAGAGTACTCATTGTTATTGATTATTTTAAATACAAAAAATAATTATTGGAAGCCATGCAAAAATTTGCATTCATCTATTGTGATCTAAAACATTGTGTAGTTTTATGATTGATCACAGGATAGCAGGGATGAAAAAAAATATGATTGGATTAGAAACTAACGAGAATTTTGTACACCAAAGACCATTTTAATCAGTTGTTAGAATTTTTGTTCCTCTTGAATTCCTGTTTGCTTTTGACAATATTTTAGAATGAGGCAGGGTTAGAATTGCTTTTCACCCAGTAAAGAGTTACATGGAAAAAATGGCTCATCTTCTATTTTCTGGAGACAAAAGTGAGATTCTACTGAAAGGAGACAGGACAAGAAAAAGCATAATTAACTAACTCATTCTCAATATTCCTGCTCTCCATCCTGGTACTCAAATGGATCTTTTGTTTTAAAATGAACACTTCAGGACACACTGATGAGTTTGATGTTGATCAGTATATGTCCCAAGATTTCCTTGATGGCTTTCCTTTGCATTAAAGAAATAGATGTCCCTGGGCAGTTTAGCAAATCTGCTCATGTATTTGAAAAAGGCCTTCCAGCATTACTGCTTCACTTAGAGTAATACCATTGATTGTTACAGCCACAACATCTGACATTGCTCAGAGATTATCCTTTCAAAAAAAGAATCAAGAACTATGTTGCTTATGGTAAAGACCAGTTTACCTATTTTACCATTAAAACTTTTTGTATTTCTTAGACAACACAGGACAAAAATCTAATGTGGAGTTACCAATAAAATCCTCGCAAGTTAATTTCTGACTGAACTCAGCCCAATTAAAATCCCCAGCCAGTCAGACCACATAACCAAACACCACAATAGGTAAAGAAACATATCCTGATAATGTTGTTCATATTATGCAGGCAGGAAGCTGCTGCCCACAGAGTCAACAGAATGTAGGAAATTCATGTGTCAGCATGCATGTGTCAGAATGCAAGGAGAGAAAAAATCTGGCTTTGACTAGGTAGCAACTAAAGCTTTATCTGACAAATTCAAGGATACAATATGTACATCTCAGGAAATGCAATATGGAGTTAACCTGACCTTAGTGAAGACTTAGTATTATTATAATAGTCTACAATTGGATGTGAATATTCATGTGATCTTAACTATAAAAGGTTTTTACTTAGAGAGTTTACATTAGGGCATAGGCTTCAGAGCAGGGAAACATTCACAGCCCTTAGAAATGACTATGACTTGGTGATGTCCATTACAGTTCTTGGGAGTCAATCAACAGTGAATACTTCCTCACATGGTCTGTTGCACTGATGAGCACTGTATCTGATCTAGTAGGAGACAGTGCAGAGAGGGACAACAGCAACCCAGTCAGGAGGACAACTTACAAAAACGTCTTGGGAAAGAAGTGATTCACACCATTAAAAATCCAGGTACAATAAACTGATAACATGGCCTCAGTAGTTAACCAAGTTCCTAAAATATAATCTGGGAGTTTATACAAAGAAACTATAATTCTGTCTGGATTCAGACATTACATGAATTTATTTAAAAACTAAAATGTAGGGGCACCTGGGTGGCTTGGCCAGTTAAGTGCCTCTCTTCAGCTCAGGTCATGATCTCGGGGTCCTGGGATTGAGCCCTGTATCAGACTCCCTGCTCAGGGGGGGAGTTGGCTTCTTCCTCTCCTTCTGCCCCTCCCCAATCTGGGTGAGTGCTCTCTTTCTCAAATAAATCCATAAAATCTTTTTAAAAACCCTAACTTGTATATCTTTTGTTTTTAAAGAAGAAAGACAAAACCAATTAAATTATTTTTAAAAAAATGTATCAGACCAGTGTGACAACCCCAGTAGGCTATACCATGTCCCTACAAAAGGGTTTCAAACCTAAAGCCACAGGAAAATTTTGAGAGGCCGCCAATGAGTCATCAAATAAGAACCTAAGCACCCATATTTAGTGCTTACAAGGTACTCAATTTTTACCATATTTTTGTTCAATAAATGTGAATTACTACAGCATTATTTTATAGCCCACTAGAAAAATGTTGTTCCATGATATTAAATTCACCAGCACAGAGATGCTTTCTGGAATATCAAGCAAGTACTGAGTTCTGAATTTGTGCCAGAACATTACAAACACAAACCACAATTTCTTCGGCTTCACATTAAGAAATCAGATGGTGCCGAGGGAATAAATGTGCATTCTTAAGGGACAATGTCCTCCAAATAAAGGAAGCGCTTTATCCTAACTCAGAGTTAAGAAGTTCTAGAATTATGTCTGTGATTACGCCTATATAATTTACATTGATTACAAGCTGTTTTCTGGGCTACACGAAGGAAGCCTAGTGGGAGTAGGAGGAAACAGGTGGTTAGATAAATAGGACTTTAACTTTCTGACAGGAATCACAAGGAGAATCTCAGCTTTACTCCCATGGAGTCAGATGTCAGTGCCTTGTAAAGGAAAAGTATCCAGAAGAGAACTCCCAGGCTCAGGAATATGTCTCTTAGTGGCCGGGACAGTGGCCAGTGATTTTTTTTTTTTTTTTTTCAAATAGAAAGGAGACCAGGAAATCTGGATGAGAACCCAGCACTAGAGATCTATTCACAAGGGGGAAAAAAAACAGCTGACAGAAACACAACAATATAATCCACACTTCCCCAGTTTGCACAATAGCCTATAGAAGAGTGCAATCCTAAGGTAGAAAAAATAAAATAATTATCTTTGGCTCAGAGCCACCAGCAACAAAACAGATCTCGATGACACAATTATAGTTACGTGCAAATGACAGATCACTAGATACGGCTAGCTTCTGACTCAGAGTCTGAGTGAATGAATCAGTTTGTCCTGGTTGGCATTAGGCAGGCAGTCTGTGAACAAAGGAGTTATTTGAACAGCCCTCATGGTTGCCTCCAGCAAATGGTGAGGTGGAAAGAATGATGTAGATAACAAAGATTATCACACTGAAGAGGACTGCCATTAAGACTCACCAGGATTTGCATCACTCTAGGCTCACATGCTCCATATTAAAAATCAGAGCCTTTCCAGTGAAGGCAAGGGGACGGTGCCTCACCTGGCTTTAGCTGTGTCTGAGTAAACTCTGAGAATTCACAACACAATCCTAAAGGCTGTTCTATCTGTTGGACCTTTCATTTTTTAACAAGTCATTTTTTTTTAAACAAGTGAGTCTCTGTAAAGAACTGTGCAGGCACCAGGGTTGTTTTCTGCCACGGGTATTAAGGAATCCAAATTTAAAATACACAGTACAGTGTACAGATGGGCCGACAGCTCTGGAATGGCCAACTGGAAAATGTTTTCTCCAAGGAACTAAACGATACCAGAACCATTAAAGTATTTCTCAGCCTTACTTGCATATTCAGTTCAGCTGAATTATTCAGAGAGCTTTAAAGCCTTGGCATTCGTTTTGGTTTGCTTATTCGTTTTGTTTGTTCAGCACTTTTTCTCTTTTTAAAAATATTTTAAGTTGAGGTCTATTTCGTATGATTGGAAGTGGGTGTAATCTGGATTCTGCTAGATTTCACTAATTTATAGCTGAAAAACCAGGCATTCATCCCAGCAGCTGCCATGGATGGATTTGGGGGGAACATGGCAACTCAAGTGTTACTCTGTGGAGTAGAGTGAATGCAGCAGGCGTTTCTCTCTAGGAACTGAATCCAGAAATGGGAAGACAGTGACAATGAAGATTGGAAGGAAGTGCCTAAGGTGGTGGTTGAAAGTGCCTACAAAGTCATCAAGCTAAAATGATTTACCAACTGGGCTATTGGATTAAGTGTGGCTGATCTCACTGAATCCACGTTGAAAAAAAATCTATCCAGGATTCCTCCAGTGTCAAAGATGGTGAAGGGAATGCATGGCATTGACAACAAAATCTTCCTGAGCCTTCTGTGTATCCTGAGTGCTCAGGGATTGACCACTGTTATCAACTAGAAGCTGAAGGATAATGAGGTTGCTCAGCTCAGAAGTGTAGACACCTTGTGAGATGATGAAAACACCTGCTTCCGGCTTTTAGGCTGTAGAAATTTAAAACTACAATGTGATTAACCATGAGCCTTTAGTCTTTCATCCATTTATATGGATCAAAGGTTGCTTTTATCTTCCTAAATATGTAAATTGGGCTCACAGAATCGAAGCTATACTTGGTTTAATGCTTGCAATAAGAGCCCTTAACAAATAAAATTAACTAAATAGAGGTATATTTAACATTCAATAAAATATACAAGTCTTTTGTGTTCAATGAGTTTTTTTAAATTGTGATGAAGTGTAAATAACATAAAATCTTCCATTTTAACCATTTTTGAGTACAGTTCAGTGGCATTAAATACATTCATACTGTTGTGCAGCCATCACCGCTATCCACCCAAAGAACTTCTTAATAAATTAAGGTAAAATAAAACTCTAAACACATTAAGCACTAACTCCTCTATGGGTGCATGGGTGGTGCAGCTGGTTGAGCATCCAACTTTTCGTTTGGTTCCGTTCATGTTTTGATCTCAGGGCCCTGATTTCAGGGTCATGGGATCAAGCCCCAGACAGAGCCTCATGTCATGCTCATGTCGTGTTCAATGTGGAGTCTGCTTAAGACTTTCTCCCTCTCCCTGTGCCCCTCCTCACCCCTCTCTCTCTTTTTTATAAATGAATAAATCTTTAAATACTAACTGCTCTATGTTATGAAGCATCTTTTTATATGCTCACTTGCCATCTGTATATCTTTTTTGGTGAGATACCTCTTAAGGTTTGACCTATTTTTTTTGGGGGGGGGGTTGTTTTCTTTGTTGAGATATAAGAGTTCTTTGTATATTTTATATATTTATTAGATGTCTTTTGCAAATATTTTCTCCCAGTCTGTGGCCTGCCTTCTTATTCTCTTGACATTGTCTTTTGCAGAGCAGAAGTTGGTAATTTCAGTGAAGTCTAGCTTATCAATTTTTTTCTTGGTTCATTTTTAATATTAATCTACAGGAACTCTTTTTATACTCTAGATACAAGTTCTTTCAGAGTTATGAGCTACAAGTATCTTTCCCAGTCTGTAGCTTGTCTTTGTATTTTTTAAATAATTCCTTTTCATGACAGAAATTTTAAATTTTGATGAAAATCAATTTATTTTTTTTAATGGTTAGAACTTTTCATGCCCTATCCAAAAAATTCTGCCTATCCCAAAATGGCTAAGATATTCACTTATGTTTTCTTTCTATAAGGTTCCATGTTCTCGGTTTAACATTTAGTTCTATAATCTATCTCAAATTAAGTTTTATGTATGTAGTGAGAGAAGGGTGTATTTTATATATATGGATATCTATTTTTTCCAGCAATATCTGTTTGAAAAGTCTTTCCTTTCTCCCACTGGATTGCTTTGGTACCATGGTAAAAAATCCACAGATCACATATATGTAAGACTCTATTCTGTTCTATTGATCTATATGTTTATCTTTTTGCCAATACCACAGTGTCTTGATCTAAGCTTTAAGGAGTAAGTCTTGAAATCAGGCATTGTAATTTTACCTGTTGTGCTTATTTTTCAAGATAGTTTCAGATATTCTGGGTCCTTTGTATCTCTATGTAAATTTTAGAATTAGGTTGTGTATTTCTTCACAAAATCCTCCTGGTGTTTTAATAGGGATTTCATTAGTATATGGACTTATTTGGAATGCACTGACATCCAGATGTTAATAAGCCTTCTAATCCATGAACATTATCTCTTAGGCATTCTGTAATTTCTCTAAGTAATATTTCATACTTTTCAATATAGAAGTCTTGCATATCTTTTGTAAGATATCTGTATTTTCCAAAGTATTTGATGTTTTTTGATGCATTCATATTTAGTATCATTTGATATTTAATTTAAATTTCTCATTGCTTGTATACAGAATACAATTAATTTTTTAATATTGCCTGTGTATCTTATGTTCATGCTAAATTCATTTGTTCTATTATACTTTTGGATGATTCCATAGTATTTTTTAAATACTCACTGATATTGTTTGTGAATAATGAGAATTTTACAACTTTTTCCCAATTTAGATATCTTTTGTTTCTTCTTCTTGCCTCAGTGCACCAGCAAGAACCTTTAGTACACTGTTGAATACAAATGATGAAAGCAAACATGCTTGGCCTGTTTCCAATCTCAGGGGAAAGGATTTAACAATTGACCATTAACTATGATGTGAGCTGTAGGTTGTTTTGGGATGCCCTTTACCAAACAGAGGAGGCTGTCATCTATTCCTGGTTTGCCTAGAGGTTTCATCATGATGGAGTATTAAACTTTGCCAAATTCCTTTTCTGCATCCATTATGAGTTTTTTCCTTTACTCTGTTAAGTGGTGTATACCATCAGCTTGGTTTTCAAGCGTTATTATTTTTTTTACGATTTTATTTATTCATGAGAGACACAGAAAGAGAGGCAGAGACATAGGCAGAAGGAGAAGCAGGGTCCCTGCAGGGAGCCTGATGTGGGACTTCATCCCGGGACCCCTGAACTGAAGGCAGACACTCAACCAATGAGCCACCTGGGCATCCCGGGTTTCTGTTTTGTTTTTTTAAGATTTTATTTTATTTATTCATGAGAGACACACACACACACACACACACACACACACACACAGAGAGAGAGAGAGAGAGAGAGAGCAGAGACACAGGCAGAGGGATAAGCAGGGTCCCTGCAGGGAGCCCGATGTGGGACTCCATCCCGGGTCTCCAGGATCATGCCCTGGGCCGAAGGCAGGCGCCAAACTGCTGAGTCACCCAGGGATCCCCTCATCCCAGTTTTCAAGCCTTAAATCAACCTTGTATTTGTGGAATAAGCCCCACTTCACCATGATAAATTATCCTTTGTGTATATTATAGGTTGTTAAAAGTTTCGTGTTATGTTCATGAGAGTTATTGATCTATAATTAACTTTTCTTCTAATATCATCATTAGGTCTCAGAGTTATTCTAACATCACAAAACGAAGTAAGAAGTATTTGTCTCCTGCTTATGAAAGAGTATTGTCTCCACTTTATGAAAGAATTTGTGTAGATTGGTTTTATTTCTTCCTCCAATGTTCGGCAGAATTCATTAATAAAGATACCTGGGGCTGTAGTTTTCTTTGTAGTAAGACTTTCTTTGTAGTTTTCTTTGTTGATTACAATTTCAACTTATTTAATAGATACAGGGCTATTTAGAATCTTATATAAGTTTTGGTAATTTGTGTTTTTACAAGAAATTTGTCTACTTTATGTTGCAAAATTAATTGGCATAAAGAAGTTTATAATATTTGCATTATTCTTATAATGTCTACAGAATCTGTAGTGGTGCCCCCCTTTTTATTGCAGATATCAGTAATATTTCCTCTCATTCTTGATTACATTTGTTGGGGTGTATCAATTCTACTTGTCTTTGAAAGTATCACATTACAGGTTTTTTAAATGTTATTGTACTGTATTGTCTAGATTGCTGTTTTTTTTTTTTTTTTTTTTTGCTTAATAGATCATTGAGATTTTCCGAAATTGATAATATAAATATTCCTCAATTTTTAATAGTTGCATAATATGTCCTGGATTCCATCCATATTTAAATCATTTCCAGATTTTTCAAAACTACAAACAATGTTGTATTCTTGTTTAAAGTCATCACACAACTCATGCTATAACCTAGTAGTACTTGCTAGATCATAAACCATGAAATTAAAATGTTCATCGTCTCCAAAAACATTGCAATGTAAGAGTATGCCTTTTCATCCTAAATTCACCAATACTGGTATCATCTTTTTGTTTAATTTTTGCCAATTTCTTAAAGAAATTTATCTTATTTTTATTTGCATTATAAATGAGTCTAAGCATCTTTTTATATGAATAGCAGCCTTTGTATCTTTTTCTATTAATTATTGATATCCCTTGCCCATTTTTCTTTTTTAATTAATTTTTTAAGGTTCTCTCCACGTTATTCACGTTAACACTTCCACTTACCACCTGTTGCAAACTCATTCTCCCAGTTTTGTGTGTGTATGTGTCTGTGCATGTGTGTGTTGGGTATTTTTTGTGATAAGTGTTAGAAATAGATGAATGTTTATAAGGCATTTGGCACAGTGCAGAGCAGATATCCAATGCACAGAACTGTTATTAATCTTGTCATGTGAATGGCTGATGCTAGGAGCCTCCTTTTTTGCTTGTACTACTGACATCCATTAGGAAGCTAAACGCTTCATTTTCTCTACACTTCTGAACTTACATCAGACTCCACCCCCACACACCAGTCATGAAGAACTACTGCTTTCCTACTCCCACATTCTGTAATGAACTAGCTAAATTTAAATCTTCTACAGGAAATTGAGTTTTAATTAATATAATCCAACTCGCACTGAAAACACTGATGCCATTTTTCATGACATGCATCAGAAAATAATTCAAATTCTTATGACTCATCCTTGAGAACGAAATGTCCTCGGACAGTGGAACACAGGTGTAACAGGTGTCGTCAGCCTTGTAGTCTCTGTCTTGTGCTCCCAGATGAGAAATAACATATCCTGGATAAGAAATGAAGAAATGTTGATGTAATTTGCTACATTCCCTGTGCACCTTCTGCCACAGGAAAAGATTTCAATGGACTGTCTTGCTCAGCTTGACCTGACAGGCTTCAATGATATAAACAATTTCTGCAGGTGTTATTTGATAAGACGGGCCCTTTTAAAAAAGAATCACAGGCTCCATGTGAACCTAGATGAAAAAAGTGGTTATGAGGAATGGAGAGAGTGTGAGAACTGACAGTTAACTACACTTGGAAATAAAGCTTTTCAAGTGAAAGACTCTAATTACTGCTGGATGCTTTAAGAAGTCCTTTACCTTCCTTTGGCCCAGATTAATTAAGCCCAAACCAATTTTCTGTCACTAGGAAAAGTAGAAAGCTGGGTGAATATCAGCCTTACAATGATGTGTGTCCTCATGTATTTTATCCCATCTTCAAGCAACTTCATCTGAATTTTTAACAAAAATAATTCATTTGATGACTCATTTATTTGAAAGAGCATCTATTAACCACTTATTAAAAGTTTTTCCCCCACTCTGTATGTTTTAGCACCTAGCACTGAGCCTGGCATAATCACCAATGTTTTTTAAAAAGATCTTTTATTTATTTATTTGAGAGAGAGAGAGAGAGACAGAGAGACAGAGAGAGCAAGAGCACAAGCAGGGAGGAGGGTCATAGGGAAAGGGAGAAGCAGACTCGGAGCAGGAAGCCCGATGCGGGGCTCTATCCCAGGACTCCAGAATCATGAACTGAGCTGAAGGTAGACGTTTAACTGACTAAACCACCCGGGTGCCCCAATTATTGATGTTTAATAAACATTTAGTTGACAAATAAATTAATGAATGAAACCAGGTGTTGTGCTAGGCAGTATGGATATGTTTTAATCACTGCCTTTCTTGGCAGCATTTGAAACAGTTACCCTTCCTTTCTTCCTTGAAGTTCTGTTCTTATGCTTCCTCAATGTCACAGTCACCTGTTTCTGCTCCTAACTCTGGGCAATCCTTGCTGTTCTTTGTTAGTTCCTCCTCTACTCGCCTGTTACATTTTGGTAGTTCCTCCAGAGTCTGTCATAGGCCTTCTTCTAAGTCTGCTCACTCTCCCCAGATCATTTTATTCATCTCTAAGACTTTAGTTATTGTTTATATGAGGACAACAAATCTTTATTTTGAACCCAGGTATCTCTCTTGAGTGACAGATCATATATCTAGTTGTCTCTGGGTTTCTCCCCTTAGGTATCATACAGATACCTCATATTCATCAGCATTAAACTGAAACTCATCATTTCCCCTTTACTCCCTTCCACATGCTTCTGCCTCACAACACACTATCTCAATAAACAGCACTCCCACGCAACCTAGATTTCAAGCCAGAAACCTGGAAGTCATGTTTGAATCTTCTGTCTTCTTCACTTCTTTCTCCTCTGTTCTGTGCAACCAATCACAAAGTCCTCTTAATTCTAGGGCTACATTTCCCCCGAATCTATCTCCTCCTCCCAATCTTCTTTACAATGATTTTGGTCTAAGCTGCTATCAATTTTTACCTTCTCCTACTACAGTAGTCTCCAATCTCCCTGCCTTCAGTCTTGTTCCTCTTCAATTTCTTACTCATTCTGTAGTAGAAAAGAATGATTCAGTGTAAATATAGTCAGATTCTTCCCCTTCTTGAAACTTTGTCTTTTGTCCTTAAAGTAAAATCCAAGCATCTGAAATAGGTTAATAATGCATTCTAGGATCTTGCCTATGCTGTTTCTATACCATATGAGATTCAGATCCTTGAACACTCATAGTATCACCTTTTACCTGAAGGCTTTCATATAGGCCCTTCCTTCTTCCTGAAACAGTCACCTCCCATCTCCACACCACCCTTCATCATGCTAACTCATTCATTCCTCCATGTCTATTACCATTGTGCTCTTAACACTTGTACCACAAAATTCAACACATACTTTGTAGTTTTTTTTCTTCCTCATTAAAAATAAGCTTTGTTAGTGTGGAGACAATGTGTACTGAACTCTATCATCTTGCTAGCATTAGTGTCATGTCTGGTACATCGTACTCATATATTTGCTGACTAAATGAATGGGATGGGATTCAAACAAAAATAAAACATAGGCTCTACCCTCAAAGAGCCAGGAGGAAAAAGGCAAAATGATTAGTTATAACTGAGCCAAAATTATGTGTCATAACATAGGTATATGTAAAAGTTAAATGAGAGTTAAAAGACATCATTTTTGCCTAATAGAGAAGGGCCCAGAAAAGGCTTTATAGAGAAAATGACACTTGAACCAAACCTTGAAGAAAAAGTGGACATTCAGAGTGTTTGGAATATGCAAATCTATTGCTTTAGCTGGTAATGTCCGGCATTCATTCTTCCTCCTTGTGCTAACACTCCCACTTTCTTCTGGAGAAATACACTTCTCTTTTCTCAGTGTATGAGGTTTGCATTCGGTGGACCTCATCCCCTGCCCCACCTCTCAGCCTGGCCTGGCCAATCAGAATCGGAGAGAGTGGTTCAGACACTCACACCTTGTCCATGCAGGTCAATGAGAGCCACTCAGAGACTTGCTAGAACTAGCCGAGGAGGAGCACACTTTATAGGGGTATAGATACACTGACACTAAAAGCCTGAAGCTGCTAGTAGCTGTCTCCGCCAGCATGTGGCCAGAGTTTACCTGAAGATGAAGCTGGAAGAGTGAAAAACAGGCCTAGGGGTGGAGAGAGAGCCAGGTCTAATTATTTTGTTAAAGCCCTTGGGTCCAGCTGTGCAGAAGACCAATACTGGTCTTCCAATTAGTATTCCAGGACTTAACTTACTTAAGAGAGACAGCACACTCCTTCTTTGTTTTGTTTTTTTGTTTTAGTTTTTTTTAAGTGAATTTGGGTTGGGTATCTGATCTTTGACAAGTAAAAGTGTTCCAACTTACTCAGCACTTAATAAGTAACTATTTTTTTTTTTTAGTAACTATTAAAATGTGTACAAAAGTAATAGAAAACACAAGACAAGGTTTCAGGTCAAGGGAATAAATAGTAAGTGAAGGAGGAAATTAAGTTTTAGACAGCTTAAAAATGGGGAGAGATCTATATCTATATATCTATATCTATATCTATCTATATTCATAGATATGTAGATATAGATATATCCAGCATTCATTCTTCCTCCATTACCAGCTGAAGATATATATATATCTTTATATAGGCAAGAATTTCATGCCTTTTAAGGCACCTATCTGACGGCTCCTCTTCATCGCTCAAATTGTTATACATAAGAATCATGGCACATAGGGGCACCTGGGTGGCTCAGTGGTTAATCATCTGCCTTTGGCTCAGGGCGTGATCCCAGGACCCTGGGTTCCAGTCCTGCATTGGGCTCCCCTTAGGGAGCCTGCTTCTCCCTCTGCCTATGTCTCTGCCTCTCTCTGTGTGTCTCTCATGAATAAATAAATAAAATCTTTTAAAAAAAGAATCATGGCACATAATATAGGAATGATTCGTCCAGTTTTGTTCAAAGATGGCTATTTATTTTGTTCATGTTGAACAAAAAGATTCAAGGAAGTGGTAAAGAGCTCATTTATTATATCTACGTTCAGCTATTAGAATCAGTCCTTAAACCAGCCATTATGATGTCATTCTTCTTGACAGGCGCCAGGAAACAATTCCTACTCTTAATGTATAACCAAAAGATTTGCATAATCTGTACTATATTCAAACGGCATACATTATGACTAGAGCGCTGCCAGCTTATGATGACGTGACTTCACTACGTTTTCTGCATGATCAAATTACACATCTGTTGCAGTAGATCTTCTCAACATGTCTTGTATAATTTTAATAGTGCAACTTTCCTATACACATGAAACCTCATTTCTGTTTCCTAACAACTCAAACATAGTTCTGTTTTAGACAGTCTTCTATCTGGCACACCATACTTTTACTTAATTGGAAATCAAAAACTTATATGCTAAACAATTTATATAAAAAGTATTAGTAGAGTACCAATAGGCTTTTATCTCTCTATAACGCAGGCTCTAAATTAACTTCAGCATTTGCTGAAATGTTCTAATTGAGGTTCATAGGCTTATTGGTAGTGCTCAAAATTGTACTTATATGTGGAGATCCCACTAAATTTAAACCTCATGCTCCATATAATCTTCAGAAGGTAACTAAATATAATATAAGGAAAAAATAGGTATGCCTCACTTTAACTGTTGCCTTGCCTAAATTTCCTATAGTTAGAGTACCCATTGCCCTGAAATATCCCATACTGGGTATAGAAGCTTTAACATAGTGCAAAAATAAAGGAAAATTGAAATAAGTTTTTGGCATTTATAAATTAGCTTGATAGATGAGACCTCATGAATTCCCAGTTAAAACAGTTAACTTGCTCCAATGTACATTAAAACAGAGCTTCCAAAGATAGAAACTTCTTATATAAAACTTAATAAAGGACTGATCATCTCACTGTTTCTCCATTTCATAGCCCCCAAATTTTTGCCGGTTACTAAATTTTTGCCTGGAAAAAAATAAAGGATATCCCATGATGGAATATCATAGCCTGAATCCTGTAGTCCCATCCATTAAGGCCCCATACCAATATCCAATATTACTAAAAGTTACTGATTCCAGCCAGTCAATAATTATAAATGAAATTATTCCTTTTTCTAAAAAAAGGATTTATCTATTCATGAGACACACACACACACACACAGAGACAGACAGAGACAGAGAGACAGAGACACAGAGGAGAAGCAGGCTCCACTCAGGAAGCCCAATGTGGGACTCGATCCCGGGATTCTAGGATCACACCCTGGGCTGAAGGTGGGCGCCAAACCGCTGAGCCACCCATATTTTAGATTTTTTTTTAAAGATTTATTTATTTAAGGCAGAGACAGAGATATCAACAGAGAGCATGAGCAGGGAGAAGAGGGAACAGGGAGCCTGACTCGGGGCTCAGTCCCAAGATGCTGAGATCATGACCTGAGCTGAAGGCAGATGCTTTAACCAGCTGAGTCACCCAGGTGCCCCTAAATGAAGTTGTTCCATCCCTTGCTTTGGGTAGTGATTACATGGGTGCTTACCTTTGTCAAAACTTATCAAAATCCACTCGAAATCTGTGCATTTTATTGAGATGAATTACATCTCAAAAAGTGATTTAAATTTAAAGAAAAAACAACTGCAAAGAAAATGTGTTTCACATAGCCACTATGCTTTTCATGCAAGCCAGAAAGGACTTTTTTTCCTTTAAAAAGAAAAATAAAAGCATGTACTTTTATTGAAGTCATTATAAGCTGATTTACACTGTCTTGTATTAGCCGATTATTAAATTTTAGAAACTTTGTGAGCCAGCTGTTAAGCTATTGTTATCTTGAAATTAGCCATGGTAGAGGCCTTTACAACACATTACAAATCAGGGCTCCTTCCATCCTCGCAGCCTCAGTGAGCTGGTTTACTAGCACATCACTGTATTTATGATTTATATTACAATAAAGGCCTACTTTGCATGCTATGTTTAGAGTTATGGTCAGTAAACAAAGCAAATTTTCCAAAAATACAGTTCTATAAAAGTTATTTGTATTAATGTAGACTATCAATATCTCCTTGCCTGCTCCCCTTTGCTTTCCATCACCTGTGCTCTCAAGTAATAATTTCAATTATTTTGGCTGTTCATTTCTTAATTTGCCTTCATGTCACTAACATGCTTCTGTTGCTTATTTTTTTTCAGTTTTGGCACTATCTACTGGTTTCCCACATGAAAGATATGAATTTAGTCTTCTTTCTCACATAACATCTGCCATCATCACAAACACACTTTTTCCTACCTCTATCCTTCCAACATTGTGTTATACTTTGTTATATCAATAGTCAATGTTTACACTAACATGATTATCAAAATATTCACAGCTGAGCTACCTAATATTATGATTAGTATTACTTATCCTTCCTTGCACAACTTTTTGTTTTCTCTGGAGTTAGTAATATTCTTGTGGTTTTATTTGCTTAGTTTTCTATGTGCTTATCACTGACCGAAACTCTATCGCAGTTGCTTAAAATTCCTCTCAATATTTCCAATATAATCAGGTATTGTAGCAATTCCATTTTGGGAACACTTTTCTGGAGGCTATTTTCACTTAGATTTGTTGCTCTTCAGGACTGGTGCACAGCTATGATCCTGGGATTTATCTTCCCCACATCTATAAGATTCTCATTACCTCTCTTGTGAATTGGTAAATCAATTGCTGGATCAGTCATCCAAGTATTGCTGTTGACAAGTTCAAAGCACTCTGACTCCTGATCCCTTAGAAATGACCTATTTTTCACTTTGCGACTTTATCCTTCATATTCTGAGATTTTGTGATGATGTCAGTTGGAGAGCAGGTCTAGTGATTCCACTAGGCCTTTAATAGGTTCTTTCCATCTAAGAACTTAGGTCCTTTAATTCTTGAAAAATTTCCTTGATTTTTCTGCTCTCTTTCCAAACTCTTATTATACAGACATTGAACAAAATGAACTGATTCTTGATTCTTCTCTTTCTTTCTATTTTTTCTTTGCTTTTTTTTTTTTTGCTCTGCTTTCTGAGAGATTTCCTCAAATTTAGCTTTTCACTTTTATTTTTTTCAAAAAGCTCCTGCTAACATTTTAAATTTAATTTGTTTGCACCTCTCTGAAGATATCAATGATTTAAAAAATTTTTTCATCTCCCTACATAATCTCTTCCAAGTTGCTTTTCCCCATATTTATTCAGATAGGTCTTCTTGTTAAAGACATGTCTTGTGGATATTGACTGCTTCTATTTAAAAGTGAGGCTGTAAAACGTTTTAATATTTCTTTGGGGGCCTCACTAGCTCAGTCAATTAAGAGTCTGACTCCTGACTTCAGCTCAGGTCATGATCTCAGGGTTGAGAGATCCAGCCTTGCTTCGGGCTCTGGGCATGGAGCCTGTTTAGGATTCTGTATCTCCCTCTCCCTCTGTTCCTTCCCACCGCTCTCTCTCTTTCTCTCTCTCTCAAAAAAAAATTAAATTAAATTGAGTTAAATTAAATTTCTGGACACATGGGTGGCACGTGTCAACGTGAGTTTCATGCTAGGGTCATCTGGCTGGACTGTTTCATTGAAAAATTTCTTTCCTTAAGTCATTTCTGTTGAACTTGTGAAATTCTTCAGAGAAGGATATTCCAGTCTTGTTTGGAGTGGTATGGTTTTCAAACTTGAGTGTACATCAGAATCACCTAGACAGCCTGTTAAAACACAGATTGCTGGCTCCACCTATAGAGTTTTTGAGATAGAGCTCCAAAAGTTACATTTCTATCAAGTTCGTATAGGATATTGATGCTGCTGGTCTTGGGACCATACCTAAAGGCTTACAACATTTAGAATGTAAGCTTTTCTTAATCCCTCTGTTCAGTAATTATACTCTATCCTCAACAGTGCCAGGTACCCTCTGTCCAGAGGCCTTTTATTTTATAGTTTCTAGAAAATAAATCTAAAATCTTCTGCCATAGCTGGGGAAGGGATGTTCCCAGCTTGAATGAGGAATAGGATCTGAGGATCTCAGTTTCCTAAACACATACCTAACCAATCCCTTTGTTTTTCAATCCCACCTTCATTTCTACCTTTAGAGGTACATAGTATTTCCAGTTTCCAAGTGTTTTGAGAATTCTTTAAGGGTAAATAAAGATGGTTTTCATCTTTCTATCTGCCATTTTGGGATCCACTTTCTCAAGTTTGCTAAGTCATTTCCCAATCACCCCTCTACTTCCAGCTTCCAAAATCATATTACTATCAACTCTTCTATATCATTTTCTCTTTGTCCTTTAGGTTTTCAAAAAAAAATCATTTTACTATCATATTAGAGTTTGGGGGAAGAAGGAGAGGTAAAAGTTTATGTTTCATCTGCCACCCTCAATTGGAAGTTAGAAAAGTCTTCAGTATCCAACAAATGATATCCCCAGTATAATATCTCAGAATATAAAAACAACAAAAGAAAATTGAATCATCCCCAAAAGTTCTGCTACACTGGTCAGTTCAGTTGTTTCAGACTTGGCAAAAGATGTAAACAATGTGCTTCACAGCTTCAGACTATATCCCTCCTATAGCCAAGTGTGTCATGGGTCTGGGATATAAGCCACACATATGAAATTCTGGTGACTCAAAACAAGAAATCTAAGTGTATGAACCAGAAAGCTCATCTTTGCATAAAAAGAAAAACACTAAAAATATTAATACCACGCTAAGGTACACTATCTGTTCCACACTGTCTTCTACTCAACAACAGTTAAAATGACTAGGATTCACTGAACATATATACACATCAGAAATATGCTAGTTACTTTATATTCTTTGTCTCATAGAATCTTTATAATAACCTGACACAATGGGTATTATTTTATACTTTTATTACCAGTTAGGTAACTGAATTCCAAGAGAGTTAAGTAACTAGCCCAAGGCCACAAAGGAAGGGCAGAACCAGAATAGGACAGCATATCTGCCTTATTCTAAAGACACTGCATGACCATTTTGAAATTGGGTGAGTTAAAAGCAAATAAAAATACTTACTTTGAACACAAAACCCAAGCTGCTTTCATAAAGCAATACAGCAACTTAAATTTAAGATTTTTTTTATAGATTTGAACTATATCTTATTTTGTGTATGACCTACACACCACCCACCAGAGCAAAACTTTAAGAAATAGTCACTAAATTGAAGATAGTTATAAGTTATTGAATAGCTCTATGAATAATACACAAGAACAAGTTCATTCAAGATTATTATAGACATGTCTGGTAAGTCTCTAGACAGATTTCTGCCAAGGTAAATCAACAGGACAGAACACCCTTCAGAAACACACAGAACTTGCTCCTAATCATTTACTTTGCAATATTTTCTGTCTTCTTAAATAAAAACAGATTCTATACATTTGAAACAACAGGTGGTTTTCCTAAAGGATACTTGGAGGGTGGATATTTTTGTTTTAGTTTATAAAGATCACTTTGAAGTTCCATGGTCTTTGGGGAATCTTCCAAATGAAGATTTTTACCAGACAAGAGAGATTCAGTGAGGGGCTAATGATCACATTTTAAAATCTAAAAAATGGGCATTTATTATCCATGAGTGAAAGTAATCCAGTAAAACAAATAAACAAGATAAAAGTGGGCAACAAGAGTAGAAGTGAAAAATAAGAGAAAAAAATTATAAAAATGTGTTTGGGAGAAACTCAGAAAGGAAAGGCAGAGATGTTAACAATTAGGATGAGAAGGAGATGAAGAAAAAAATGCTTAGAACTGCCCATGAAACGTCTTTGTTACAGGACTATGGGACCCACTTTGCTGGGAGGAGGAGAAATCACTCAACTACATTATGTTTTCACTTTATTGCAGGGCCAGGAGATGGGCTACAGAATCATAAAAAGCAAATGTCATTAACTAATACTGAATTTTTCATTCAATTTAAAAGGACTTGCTAGGAAACCAAACACAAAATGTGCTGCACAATTGAAAAGACAGCTTAGCTTATTTTAGAGAGCACAAATATTTCATTGATGTGCTATGCAGAATAATACCCCCTTCCAAAGAAATCCACCTCCTAATCTCCAAAACATGTGAATATGTAAGTCACATGGCAAAAAGAAACTAAGATTGTGGTTGGAGTGAAGCTGTTAATTAGCTGACTTTGAGATGGGGAGATAAGCCTGGATTGTCTAGGTGGGCCTCAACATTACAAGGGTCCTTATAAGTTGAAGAGGAGGGCAAAAGAGGGAAACCAGGGAGACTGAACAAGAACAACCTGGCTTTTAGTAGGCTGGATGGGGTAACATGCAGAAAGGGTCCACATGCCAAGCCCCCAGAAGCTAGAAAAGGCAAAAATCTATAGATTCTACTCTAGAGCCTCCAAAAGTAATGCAGCTCTGATGTCTTGCTTTCAGTCCAGTGAAAACCACATTACACTTCTGACCTTAGAATTGTAAGACAGCAAATGTGTGTTGTTTTAAGCCACCAAATTTGCGGTAATTTGTCAGAGCAACAATGGGAAACTAATGACAAGCCCATGTATATACACTCATCATTAGTCTTATCTTACTCTCTAAAGCAAGCCAGTCAATCGTCACTTAACAGTGTGCAGAGTAAAAATAAAACTGTCATTATTATTTTTGTTTGAACAAAAATTGACTCCGTTTTTCAGTTTCAAATAAGTATATTCCCAGTTAAACTTAATTAATGAGGTTTAATGAAAACAGAAATCAGAACTGAATTATACATGTATAAGTAAGTAGTCTATTTCGTGCATCATCATCATTGCATAACACTGTTGTAATATGGCCAACTATGCTGTTTTCTACACTCACTGAATGGATTAACCAAACGTCCTTCTCAATGAAGAACTTCCTCCATGGGTTTGTATGTATACATTAATTATTTAATTCTGGTAGTCTGTGATCAGCTATTTTTTCTAGATGCTTTCTCCATTCCTTTTAAAATGTTCCCATAGTAGTGAGTATTCCCAACTTCCCTTTTAACAATATCAAAGTATGACTGTGAATGGCAAATGGTTGTACTGAGAGCAAATTTGAATTTTTTGGGGGAAAAATCACCAGAACAAGAATTTGAGAAAGAAAGAGTTGTGGGTATCTAGTGTTCAAAAGTTAGCATTAGGTTATTTATTTATTCATTTGTTTTGATTTTTATTTAAGTCCCAGTTAGTTAACATGTAGTATAATATTAATTTCAGGAGATGTAGGTTGTTTAAATCTTAGCAATCACCTTCTCTCACCAAGATTACTAAAATGATTAGGTGCCAGGCCAATCTATAAAACTTAACCCACTAAGTATGTTAAGTAGGAAGTTAATCATATGCATGAAGTCTTCCACATTTACTGGGTACCTGCAACGTGCAAGGCACTTTGATAGAGTTCAAAATCCAAAGATAAATGAAAATTCTTGTCCTCATATAGTTCACAATCCAGAGGAGGCTAACTATTATACCACTGCCAGATACTACACTATAATGCACATTGAGTAAAGGTTCAGTGGGGCACAGATGGCACGCTCCATTTGCTTGATGGTACAAGGAGACACTTGACAGAGAAAGAGATATTTGTGCAATACCTGAAAGAAATGAATATCTGTATTCCAATTACCTCCAAACTTTCTGGGAAGGAGGAAGCAGGGGCCACCACTGGAGGAGAGGTAGCTGAAACATCCCGAGTACCTAGTTAACTGCTTTCTGCATCTATGAAAAGAAAATCACTGTTGCATTTCTAAATCCAGGCAAATTGGTCCCTATGTATTTTGAATTGGGAAAGATGGCATTTATTGGAGAGGATTGAATTTAGGTAGTCCTGGGTTCAAATCTTCCTGGAAATTGTCACTGCATTATCTTGGTATTTTGCTTAGGCTTGCAGCCTCCGGTTTCTTGGCTGTGAAACAACTACCAACATTCCTGTCTTTTAAGATAGTGGTAAAGATTAGAGCTGGTTTATGTAAAGTACCTAGCATGAGAAATCAAAAATGGAATTTGAACTCTAACTCCAGAACACACACAAGTGTTCATGGATCAGGAAAAACACCAAACTCCTCAAAAATCACTGCCAAGTTTTACTGATGCCCCTCAGAAAAATCAGCAAAGTGCAACAAAAACAAAACCATCTCCTATTCATTGAAGAATAATTCTAGCAGCTCTGAGTCTGAATTGTTTTGTCATTTATCATAAACCTTTAACAATCCTCAGAGAGAAGTACAAGTTCTGTAAATAAAAGGGCCACATCTTAGTCACCTTTGGTTCCATATCACAATTATCATGATTTCTTGTTTAGTAGGTATTCATTTTTTACCTTAAAATGTAGTGAGAATATATATATATATATATATATATATATATATATATATAGTCAATCTGCATGCATGTAAATGGCAGAGATTATACTTACTTGGACATTATAATTTAAGAGTTGACAGAAGCACCAAGAATATATCCCTACTCAATAATTTATAAAATATTTTATTTGAGAAAGGGGAAAATAGCTTAAAGTAAATCCATTCATTTAAGAAATAAGCTGCATGAGTACATATTATGTGTCAAACACCATTCTATGCAATGGGGAGATAGTGAAAAAGAGAATTTCATGAAGCTTATATTCTAGTCTGAAAGATAGTGAATATGACAAAATTTATAAATAAGAAAAATAATAGGATAAGTGCTAAGAGACAAAGCAGAAAAGAAAAGCCAGAAGTGTCAGGAAACTACGTGGGGGTGGTAGCCATGCTGTGATGACAAGAGCTCCCAGATTCTGCATATATTTTGAAGGTGAGAACAACAAGATTTGGTGATGGATTGAACACATGAAATACTGTCAAATATTTGACTATTAGGATATTCTTGGAGTCAACAGAGATTCACCCCAATTTCCCTTCATCAACAGAAATGTGCTAGATAATATTTCAATCACTTAATTCATGAAACAATATGAATTCTGTAGATGATAAATGATAAAGAGATGGGAATTTTAAAGTAAAGCTCGAAAGAAAACACATATCTGGTGGTAAAAGTGCTTGGCAGATCAATTGCCAAAGATCTTAAGTAGAATGACTTCACTTCATTTGATGGACTAACAATTCACTTCACAATCTTTGAAGACTAATGACAAACTCAAACCATCAGATTAAGACTCAGAAGTTGTATAAATAATCAGCAATTTGATTTTACACCAATTTTTCAGTGGTCTCAGAGCAAAAGTCTTCTATTTTTTTTAAACTCAAAAATAAAGAAAATGTCTTGATTAAACCAATTAGGTTCTTTTAACACTAGCAAAAGTAGAAACATCAATATTTCTAAATTTTCACTTTTAGAGCCCTAAAACTTTATATTTTCTCTTGGAGATAGATAGATAGATAGATAGATAGATAGATAGATAGATAGATAGATAGATACTAATTTGAAAATTTGTATCATATTTGAAAATTATAGGGATCCCTGGGTGGCACAGCGGTTTAGCACCTGCCTTTGGCCCAGGGCGCGATCCTGGAGACCTGGGATCGAATCCCACGTCGGGCTCCTGGTGCATGGAGCCTGCTTCTCTCTCTGCCTCTCTCTGTGTGTGTGTGTGTGTGTGACTATCATAAATAAATTAATTAAATAAAAAAATTTAAAATAAGAAAATTATATATGAAACAATTAGAATTTTATAGCTACATAAATGGGGAGGGAGGGAATAAAGGAAGGAAAGAAAAGAGAAAGGAAGGAAGGATCACTTGTTTACAAGGATTTGTCATTCTCAAACTTCCTCCAAGTTTTCGCTCATCTTGTTCAAAGTGGTACCAAAGAAATCCAGCAGATGGCACTCACACATTTTTCTAAATATGGTGCTGAATAAAAACAGGATTGCTTAAACTTTGTATTTCAGACCAGAAAGACCGAATAAATCATAGTCAGAAGCAAATGCATTTCAAAATTTTCTATTACCATGGAGAAATAATGCTTTTAAGCTACTCTAATGCACATTCATAGCTTGCAAGCAACTTACAATTTTCACTTCCTATTCTAGTAGCCGGTGGAAAGTAAGCATTCAAAGCCATTACCTGCCAATCAACAGCTTGATAATAGAAAGCTGTAAGTAAACATTGAGAGACCCACAAACTTTTTCCATGATGGGATATGGGATCATTATTTTCTTCTGGTTTCCTTTCAATGCTTTTATTGGTTGTTCTACAAAGATAGGTTCTGAAATTAGCAAACATTATTACTGCCAATTTTTAGCTAAGTAAACAGGGTCTCAGAAAATAAAAAATGAGGGGATAGAATAATTCAACCAAGAAATAATCAACAATAAATGAAGTCAACTTCTTTAACTAGAGAAGCAATAATTTATACTTAAACTCTCAATTAATAAATATGAGTTAAATGAACAAGGTAATTCTAGCCATATTTTAGCATACATTTATTGAACACTTCCTAAATGCCAACACTGTTCCAGGCTTTGAGAAAAAAGTGGTGCATAAGACTAACAATACCCTTGCTCTCATAGAACTTGTGTTTCACGTGGATGGAGCTGGAGGGTATTATGCTGAGTGAAATGAGTCAATCAGAGAAGGACATGTCAGAGAAGGACATGTTCTCATTCATTTGGGGAATATAAATAATAGTGAAAGGGAATAAAAGGGAAGGGAGAAGAAATGGGTAGGAAATATCAGAAAGGGAGACAGAACATAAAGACTCCTTACTCTGGGAAACGAACTAGGGGTGGTGGAAGGGGAGGAGGGCGTGGGGTGGGGGTGAATGGGTGACAGGCACTGAGAGGGGCACTTGACGGGATGAGCACTGGGTGTTATTCTCTATGTTGGCAAATTGAACACCAATAAAAAATAAATTTATTATTAAAAAAAAGAACTTGTGTTTCAGCGGTTAGAAATAGAAAAGAAAAAAACAACAAACAAGAAATGTATCAGAAATGACAAATAGTATGAAGAGCATTAAACTTGAGTGTGTGATAATGTGACCAAGTAACTACTTTAGATTGACTGCTTAAAGGAGGGCTTCTCAGAGGAAGTGACATCTGGGTTGACACTTGAATGACGGGATCCCTGGGTGGCGCAGCGGTTTGGCGCCTGCCTTTGGCCCAGGGCGCGATCCTGGAGACCCGGGATCGAATCCCACGTCGGGCTCCCGGTGCATGGAGCCTGCTTCTCCCTCTGCCTGTGTCTCTGCCTCTCTCTCTCTCTCTCTCTGTGACTATCAGAATAAAAATTAAAAAAAAAAAAAAAAAAAAAAAAAAAAGACACTTGAATGACAGAGCAGACAGTCTTACAGAGATCAGGAAGAGGAGCATCCCACGCAGAAGAAACAGTTCCCAAAATGATCCCAAGGCCAGAGAAGAAAAACCAGTGTGGCTGGAGAGGAATTTTCAAGGAGGAGAGTGGCATGATATGAATTTAAGAGGTAGCTAAGAGCCAGGATAGAAGGAAGGAAGGAAGGAAGGAAGGAAGGAAGGAAGGAAGGAAGGAAGGAAGGAAGGAGGGATGGTGGATGGAATAGAAGGGGAACAGAAAGAAATGAACAAGAGCACTAATTTCAGGTAATCAGAGATTCTTTTATATGTTGATCTTTCTGGAAGTTTTCTATTCACAATCCTGTCTTATCAAGTACTGAAAAATGAATATAACTCTTATTATTTGGTATCTTAAGAAGGTGCCATCCCTTAGGTTATCACCTTAAATTATCAATGACCACAGGGTAACACTGAAAAAAATAAATCTGTACAAAATGTAACAAAGTGGGGTGAATTATTAATTTCAAGAGATACCCAGGAGGTGAATTTTCAGTAACACTTGAGTCTGTTTTGTACTGATTTGCCCTTTCCACCTCATAGAGAGTAAAAGATGCTCTTAATGATTTACATGTACTGATTCATCAATGTTTTCTGGTACCAAAAGGATGATTTAAATGATTCTCAAAGTTCCCTTATCTTCTAATATTTACCTGTTATATAAGACTTTATTATAAGCATTTTTTCAAAAGCAATGTATTTTTAACGTTGTTGGAAATGAAGCCCAAGCAATTAAACTGTAAATAGGGGACCCATTGCCCTCTGTGACTTCACACAAATCAGATCATCAATCAAAATCTCAGTTCTTCCTACAAACACTGGAATATATGCTTAGGCTCCACCTAGAATCTCAATAAAGAGCTCTGGTTTTATTGGATAAAATTGTTTTTATAAATATAACCTTGATATTTTACAAATTTTAATTGATGACAGATTTTAAAGCTGACATTACACTGACCTTAGGATTACTCCCATATCACCCGTTCCCAACCAGAAGCTTCCTTGTCTAAAGTCTACAAAAACTATCAACAACCACCCCATTTGATGGTGATTTGAATTTGCAAATACTTTCTCTCAGCAATCACAAAGCCATATCCAGAAATATTCATTAGTAATTGTATTTGCATCTATTAAATGTAGATTAAGAGGATTTTATTTTAACAAGATTTTATTTACCAACTAATTAGGATGACAATTTATTACAAGTATGAAAATAATTAACTTAGAATTAATAGAGTAGTATAGCTTTTCTAGTTATAAGAAAGAAAATAATTTCTCTCTCCTCCATGGGCCTTGTTTTGCACAGCAACTTACATCAGTCATTGTTATTAATTTCACATTTTTACTTACTCTTTATTTTCCCAGACATTTGAATTCTGGTGCTGTCAATTTCATAAAGGTCTTTTAAAGATAAATGTGCTATGTATCAAAAGCAGTTGTTTAAATAAGCTTTCGGTTCTGACAGCTTTGCTCTTGATACTTTTCACAGCAGCAGCTAGGAGAGCATTTTACCCTCAGTCATGGCTTTCTTTGTAATGCTTCCTTTCTTTTCCCTCCAATCAAAGTAAATATGTTCTTACAACCAGCATTATCCTGCAAAAATGTTTCCTCATGTTAATGAATGTGACCATCAGTATAATGAACAACAACAAATAAATAAATGGAATCCCTGTACTCCCTTACAGAATGGGGAAAGTGATCACATTGTTTCCTTCATCTATTGGTCAGTGCTATCTCAATATTATCTTTTGGTCAAGTGTCAGGAAGTTAAATAAAAAAATAAGGCTTCTTCAGCAACATGATGATTAGATCATTAGCAAGCCAAGCAAAAACTTAACTTGAAAATATAATGTTTAGAAAGTATAAATGCAATTAACTGTACATTCCCACCTCTGACATTTTCAAAGATAATTTCATCTTCCCCGTTCTTCCATTAAGAAAAAAAAATTGTTGTCTTAAGATAAAAGGGCCACAAAACTCCAAGACTTAATCCCTGCTTCAGGCTAATGACAAAAAATATTTTTCATTTTTTTTAGTTCACATCGTGAAAAAAATTCCCTTGACAGAAAATGTTCTGAACTAGACTCTGAAAGGCAAATGTATTTGCTTCATTTTGGTTTTTCAGAATGACAAAGGAGAGAAGAGGAGTCAAGAAGAAACATAAAAGTTGACCTGAAAAAGATCTGTTTCAAATATTAAAATATTTTTTAGAACATTAACAACTTCACATTTCAAATGTTATGCTATAAATAAATATTTGAATGACAGTACACCTTACCCTTGTGCACCCAGGATTAAAAATCATATCCTATTTATTTCTAATCATGTCACTGAACTGCTCCTATCTTCTGGACTGCAGATAAACGACTTATTCATAATAACGTGACACAGTTATGTATGATTTATTGGTATGAAATAGAAAGGGACTTTGTCCTCAGTGTAAGCTGCCCAGTGCAAGGGCCTGACCAGTGCATAGTATCGGCCCATCTGCAGCCAGCCAACTGAATTATCCTTCTCGTAAGAGGGTAGATTTTTCACAGCATAATTTCTACTCTAACATAAATTACCAATAGCAATTGCCTCTGCTTTAAGACACTTCTATATTCTAGTTCATATAATTCTATGACTTCAACCTTATCTTGGACTTTTAACAATCTCATCATGGTTTTTCGGGGTTCAAGGAGAAAAAAGACAGGTAGACAAAGTACTCCTCAGTTTTTGTTTCTTTTACAGGAGAAAACACTACTTTTGACAAGACAATGGGTAGCATAGAAATCTTCTTGATTGTATATACCTTATCTTGGACTTTTAACAATCTCATCATGGTTTTTCAGGGTTCAAGGAGAAAAAAGACAGGTAGACAAAATACTCCTCAGTTTTTGTTTCTTTTACAGGAGAAAACACTACTTTTGACAAGACAATGAGTAGCATAGAAATCTTTTTTTTTTTAATTTTTTTTTATTTATTTATGATAGTCACACAGAGAGACAGAGAGAGAGAGAGAGAGGCAGAGACACAGGCAGAGGGAGAAGCAGGCTCCATGCACCGGGAGCCCGACGTGGGATTCAATCCCGGGTCTCCAGGATCACGCCCTGGGCCAAAGGCAGGCACTAAACCGCTGCGCCACCCAGGGATCCCAGAAATCTTCTTGATTGTATATACCTAAAGCTTTTCCTTTTCTTTGATTTTTCCTTCCATTTCAATAATCAGGCCAGAGAAGGAAAAAAGGAATGTCTAGTCTAGTTGTCACGCTCCACATCCTATAATTTTGCTGCTGTTTTTTCCCTAGCCAAGTGGTGCCATTAATCAGCAGGAAAAATATGCAGCAAACTATCTATACATCCTCATATTATCCCCAACGGAGAGCTGAGAATTAGAAAGTTGCTTCTGAAAGAACTTCTGTCACACTAAAGACCTACAGTAGCATGCCTAGCACCTGCAGCATCACTATTACTCTGGGTTAGTTTGAGCCTTGCTATAACTAAGTAGAAGGAAAATTTAGTGAATTATTTGCTTACCGAATGAACATCCATTTAAAAACTGCCTTTCTGTATAGCCAAAGTCTTGCTTCCAGAATAATTATAGTCAGTCTGAGACACATTTTTTACCCAGAAATTTCAGTTATTTTTCCTACTTAAGAGGTTTATAAATACTGTCTTAAAAAAAAAAAAACTAAAAGTGGACCAAATCTACTGCTGATATATTACATTGACAGTGCAGTTTAGTTTAGTACACTGTGATTTCTATTGATTGTTATATTTCCTTTGTTCAGTGAACCTGTTCCTTTGATTACATTGATTCTAGTAGTCCCAGTTATTTTGACTTGTTATCACATGGGTAGTGATTTAAACGACTCTACTATGTAGTGTTAAATTAATCATACATTTGATTGTTTGAAAGTTAGTTTAAATCTTAGAATATGCATTTTGAAACAATGAAAATACCAAATCTTCCATTTTTTTCTCAAATTCAGTTTATTTGGATCCTGATTCCATTACTGAATATTTAATCCTGATATCCTGTATGATACACATATGAAAAGATAGTTGTATCAATAAAAGTTTATTCTGCATATGTGTCATTATGTGTTATGCAAATATGTGGCAGATCTTGTAATTCACATTAATGTTTAGCTACAAAACCAATATCGAACAAAAATTACTGGTAAGTGAAAAAGGCTTTATGTGTAAACTCAATCTGCATATTAATAATAATACAAATTTAATAAGTAGATAGTCATGAGACTTAGAATTTAGATAAATGGAATAAAATAAGAACTGAAGTCATGACTAATCCCAATAACCATTTCCTACTCTATATTTGCATATAAAATAGAATGTAATTCCCTGGTACCATTAATTTTTTTCTTCTTAAGCAAAAGTAATTTACTATCAAATATTTAAGAAATCAAAATAAGAAATTACTTCTGAAAATGCAAATTATTTAAACAGATGGCAATTGCTACACATCTCAAAGGAGAGTTTTAAGTTTACTAATTTTTTAAAAATAAGAGTGTAAAACAACATACAAAGAAAGCTATGCCAAAGTAAGCGTTGGTCTGGAACTAGACCACCTTACCATCAGTAGAGAGAAGACGTTTAGAACATTTCATAGTTGATGTTAAACTCATTCAACTATAACCACAAAAGAAAACACGATTCTAGCATTTGCACTCAGTACTTTGAAATATATCCCCAAACAGGTTTTGCTCCCCTCCCTAGTCCCAGCTCCCATAGTTTAAGGCCTTGTTGAACAGTTTCAATGCACTTTTTAAGAAACTAGTAAGACGTATATACACCTTTCTTCCTAGACAGGATGGTCAATCACAGAAAGCTATATAATGTTGCAAATTTGGTGGGAATACCAAGTTTGATTCAAACATGAGTTGTAGTTGCCATGCTTCAGCGAAAATGAATCCTGAGAGCCCTCAGGAGATTATGTACATCCCCAAAAAGATGACATATTTCATTCCACCAACATTGGCATCAGGAAGAAAACTGGCAGGCACATACGCTGGCCAAGGCTGCAGGCACCTCAGACTTAACTCCACAGACACACCTAGAGAAAAGGGGAGAAAACTGGCTTTTGCAGATGAAAGGCTTCTGAGTACTTCTGTCAACAGACATCTTATGGTGAGAGAAGGATTAAAATGAAAGTGAACATCTTTGTTGGTGGAAATGGCATCGACAAAATTGAGTCAATAATCTGATCATTTCTCCCTCCCAGTGTTTGATTGGACCCAAGGTAAACTGCAACAAAAAATGAACAACATCAGAAAGTACAGATCAGCTTAAGGGTCAGGGGAGATAAGTTGGAGAACACAGTATCTACCTGTGCTTTTTTCTGCTTTTAGAAATAAAATCAAATCCCCATAAGACGCTTTAAAGTTCCAGCAAGTAACAAGACAAAAAATTACATTTTTAAAGTGCTAATCTACCAATTCTAGATATCAACAACTTTGAACATTCTGGACCTCATGTTTTCCACAAAAATCGGTTGTAATGGGTATCGTTTGTCTATCACAAAGATTTGATTCTAAGATGTTTTGATCAAACCTTGGATAGCTTTGGTCAACTCTCCACAAGTTATTTGTTTTCCTGAAGATCTTTCTGTGCCAATGTCTGAAATGAAAAATATAATAATTATTTATGAGGAAAATGAAATTCTTAATGAAGGAGTTCCATAAGGTTCCTGTAAATTTAGCACAATAACTGGGCTTTTCTAAATTTTATTTTTGAAAATTTTAATAAAAAAATACAAATCCTGACATAAGCTATTGGAACATTTTAAACAAAAGATGTTTACAGAAAATAAATATGAAACAAAATGTAATGTACTAAATTAAAATTACATTTTAACATATTTTAAAGCTAGCTATATATGTCTTCCATTAAAATAGAGCATGGCAAATACTGCATTCATTTTATAAACAACCAAAGTAAGAGGTTAAAAGCAATTTAAAGTGCTCCCACACAATCTGAAAATAAGTTTCCAATAATTGAATCCAAAGTTCTTGAGATCATAAAAATCTGTAATAAGAAAGTTTTAGGATCAAATATAATAAAAGTATAATTTATGCCTATCAAAAACAAAAAAGCTTTTAAGCATTATGATAGTTAAACTCCTTCAGTGCATTAATCCTCTAATAACGGTTTCAGTCAAGGGAATGTTGTGAGGTCAGGTTTGAATTTTTTTTTAACTTAGTTTGAAATTGTACATATTCTCTTTGAATAGAATTTGCTTTATGTAGCACCTAACTCTCAAGGAACTCAAAACACTTCACAGATTTATATCTTGACCTTAGTTTTGTTCATTGTTGCTGTTTTATTTTTTGTATCTAGTGAGAATCCATGTGAAAGGCAAACCACTAGTTAGTTCAGTGATACGTATCTTAGCAAACTCATTCTTGCTAGTAGAGAAAATAATGCTGAGAAATTAAAGAATGAGTGGTGGCTTACCAACTCTAAAATTTCTATTTCTGTTTGGAGAGCTTCACAAGCACTTTGCATGTCATCTTCCTTATAAAGTTGTAATTCTTTTTTAAGTCTGTATTAAAGGAAAAATTCACCCTGTGAGTTCAGCAATAAACTTTCATAATAATTTTTTAAATTATATGGATAGTGGCAGATTAGCAGATTCTATCATCAGAATTTTAAATTAACATTAAAGAATCTGGAAAGAAATTTTAATTCTCTATAATTCTAAAAAGACTGTAAAAATTCTGAAGAAGTACAAAGCTCCCATAAAGAAAATAAGGCAGACTAAATAAATAATAGACAATTTTATGTTAATTAACAGAGCAACATGGTTTAGTGGGAAAAATATAGTACCGTCTGAAGAGTTCTGTTTTAGTCCTGGCTCCTAACAAGCTTAAAAACCTTGGCTAAATCATTTAGCCTCTCTGAACTTCACCTGAAAAATTTTAATTACAAGAAAAAATGACCTTTGAGATTTCTTCTTGAACTAAAATTAAACACCAACTTTACAGTACACATATGTAATTTTAATTTTAGAGTGAGAAAGCAATATCAATATTTCTTCCTTCCAGTTAAATCTTTAATCCTTTGAATATTCAGAAATTTAAATAAATTATGCCTATATTTAATGTAAATAATTGTGAAAAAAACAGTCTTCTATTTCTAGCATTATGACTAACATTCCTTCCAAAAAGAAAAGCAAAAAAACAAAAACAAAAAAAAAAAAAAAACAACAACAACAACAACAAAAAAAAAACAAAAAGAAAAGCATAAGCAAAAGCCATGAGCTGTGGTCGGAGAGGTAGAGAGCTAGGGCAGCAAGGAGATGAGGCTGCCTTAAAGGCTAATACCAAGAGCAACATTGATCTCACAAACCTGGGCCAGCTGGGCCAGCCACAAGGTGAAGAGAATAGATTGAACTGGACCTCTGCTGACTCCAACTCTTAAGGAAAGTCTGAAAGGGGTTCTAGGCCACTGGTGTTCCCAGTATACTAGTAGAAGCAAAAGAAAATCCTCTCCAAAAGAAAGGATTAACATATTCAGACCTACAGGCCTCCCAGATTAAGAAACCATGAGCTCACATCAGAGATCACCAAGCACCTAAGAAGGCAAGCCACAGTATAAAAAGTATAAGGAACTCTAAGAGTATAAGGAACACAGAAACCTCTACCAGATTATTCACAAAAGATATACACAACTAACAAAAATATGAAAAGGTGGTCAGCTTCATTAATTATCAAGTAAATACAAAAGAAAAACATAATGAAATGCTATTACACATCCAGAAGAATAGCTACAATGAAAAACAAGCACTTCCAAGTACTGACGAGGATGTGACTATATGCCCTAGAGGCTGCTCCTTCCCACTGGGTTGCAGAATGCAGATGAGAAGTGTGGCTAACTCCCAATGAACATGTATGTAGTGTGAGCAAGAAATAAACACTCATTGTAAATCACTGACATTTTAGGATTGTTTGCTTCTAAAGCATAATTTAGTCTAGGCCACAGAACAAAATACAAAAACTAATTAGAGAGTCACCAGGAACTGAGCATTGATGGCCACTAAACACACCAAAAACAAGTGGCAATAGCCTCCTGGTGGAAAAACACCACCATTTATGATATAGCTTTGCCAAAAAATTACAGCCTAAATTTGATCAAACTTCAATTACCAATTCATAAAAAATATATAAAAGTCAAACAAATATTTTTAACCATACAATAGGAATATAATCAACTACATCCAAATCATGGGAAACTCTACAGGATAAAATATATCATTTCCTCACCAAATAAATTACAAGTTAAAAAAAGAAAGAAGGAAGGGGGATTTTCAAGATTTAAAACATTTATCAGTTGATTGTCATGTGTAGACCTTATTTGGAACTTAATTCATGCAAACAAAAAAATGACACCTATAAATTGTAAATGTGAATATTGACTGGGTATTTGATGATATAAGTTAATTGCTCTTAATTATTTTATTTTATTTTTATTTTTTTCTTAATTATTTTATGTATAATAATAGATTCTAGGTATGTTTTTTAAAAGTTCTTATTTTTTAAGAGAAACAATAAGATAATGATATATATGATTAGCTTCAAGTAATACGGAGGAAAAACACATAGAGATATAGATGAAACATGATTGGCCATAAACTAATAACTGTTAAAGTTGAGTGATGAGTACATACAATTCATTATATTTTTCCTTTTTACCTATGTATGTGCTTTAAATCATCTATAATAATTCTTTTAAGAAATAGAGTTCAGCAAAGATAGTGGCCATAAAGTTAACATACAAAAACTTGTGGTATTTTCATGCTCAGCAATGAACAATTATAACATGTCATTTAAAATAAATATGTTATTTATGAGAGCATCTAAAACTACAAGGTACCTAAAATTAAAACTTACCAAAGATGTAGAATTAAAAAAACAGAAAATTATAAAGTTTTATTAAAAAGTATTTTAAAAGACAAACTGAGATATCCTAAGTTCATAGAGGGGAAGTCTCAGTTTCATGAAGATATAAAGTCTCTCAAAAGTAACTATAATACTAGTGCAATTGTAACCAAAATCACAACAGATTTTCATGAATATGGTAAGTTGACTCATAGATGTATATAAAAAGCGGGCAGCCCTGGTGGCTCAGTGGTTTAGTGCCGCCTTCACCCCAGGGCCTGATCCTGGAGACCCGGGATCAAGTCTCACATCAGGCTACCTGCATGGAGCCTGCTTCTACGTCTGTCTATGTCTCTGCCTCTCTCTCTCTCTCTCTCTCTCTCTCTCGTCTCTCGTGAATAAATAAAATCTTTAAAAAAAAAAGATGTATATAAAAAGCAAAAGGCCAAGTATAGACTCTTGATGAAGACAAAAAAAAAAAAAAAAGACAAAGGGGGGTGTCCAACCTTGTATCATGACTTATTACAAACTACCAGTAATTAAATAGTTAAAATGGAATAATATGCATTTAGTAGTAATTAAGGCAGTTCTGAGCAGAAATGAACAAATTGCCCAATAAAACAGAATAGATAATAACATATGAGTTATATCCATAGCATATTATTATTTTTATTTTTAATAAAAGATGTGACATTTAGATTACTAGAGGCAGAAGAAACCATTCAATAAATGTTGCTGGGACAATTGGTTATCCATGTGCAAAAAAATGAAAATGGATGTTGTTGTACATATAAACGAAATCAATGCCACATAGACTAAAGACAAATGTAAAAAGCAAACTTTACAAATTATTAGAGAATATATAGGACATTATCCTTCTGATCTTAGGTAGGTAAAGAGTTCTTGGAAAAGACACAAAAATGCGAATCATAATAAGAAATTATTGGTAATTTCAACCATAGTAAAAGGAAGAACTCTACTAAAACAGTATAAAGAGTATAAGGAACTCTAAAAAAAGAAAACAAAAACAAAAAGCTTCATAAACTGGGAGAAGATGTCTTTAACGTGTAACAAACAAAATCCAAAATTATTAAAAAACTAGAAATACAAAACTTCTAGAAATCAATAAAAGACAAATACCCAATCTCATTGCAAAATAATTATGAGGCATTTTACAAAAAAGGAAACACATGGCCTATTAACAGATGGAAAGAGGCTCAATCACATGGGTAGCCAGGGCAATACAGATGAAGATCACAAAATGCCATCATATATATCCCTGAGACTGGCAAGAGTTTTAGTAAGTCTAAAAATAGAGTACTGAAGAGGATGGAGTTCAATGGAAATTTTATAATGTACTAATATAAATATAAACTGGCTTAATCATTTTGGAAAAGAATTTATTACCTTGTAAAGTTCAACCATCATATACCTTATACACAGTAATTCTATCAGGCATATAACCTAAACTCTTACACATGTAGCTCAGGATAATCACAAAAGCACTGTTTGCTAAAACAAAAACTAGAAATAACCCAAATGTACATTAAAAGGGGAAAAAATTGTGATATATTCACACTCAACAACATGGATGAAAACAAAACAAAACAAAACAAAAAAACAACATGGATGAGTTTAGAAACAATCCCAAACAGTATCATACCATTTTTACACAACTCAGGAGTAAAAGAAAATAACCAATATGCAGACAGATCATATACATAAATATATGGCATAAATTTAAATAAATCACAATGTAATAAAGAAAATTATATATAGGAAAATGGACTAAATGCCATATCACAAATGCACACACAAGAAAATGAAACACAACATAGGACAGGAATTACATGAGGAAGGAAGGGTATGGAATAAAAGAGTAGCCCATGTGCAAGTTACTGGTTATAATCTAGTTTAGTTCACAGGTGCTCATTATATTATTATACTTTACAACTTACACATAGGGAAGACAGACATAAATTGTAGGGATGGAAGGGAAACAATACCCTATATATGTGAACTTCACTGTGTTCTGAACTCTTATGAATTTAAAAGTAAATAGGAATTCTGAAGGAATGCTCAAGTATGAAAGATAGAACAAGTTATTAATTTTGAGCATTAGATGTTTACACAAGCATAAAAAGCTTTGTAATGGATATTTTTAAAGAGTAAGTGGAAAGTTAAACGGAGAATTACAATGTACTGTGGAGAGCTACACAATATACTTCAGGCTTCATTTGAATATATTTATCTTTCAAATAAAATGGTAGTGATCTTTCTTCCTACCATATTTTCCATACTCTCTCCTCCCCTTCTCAGTTTAAATGAACTGAAGTTTCCCTAAGATTTTTCATGTCCATCAGAACTGGGCAGTTTACTACTTTTCCTTTTCAGTTAGCTATCCGCGCCGCGAGAATGAGAGACTACTGAAATTAAGGAGGGCATTTAGACGGAATTATAGGAAGTATTTCACTATTCAGCATATAATCAAGCTGTAGAATTTAGATCTGCACTTAACGAAAAAATTGCTGTTGCTAGCTTTAAAAGAGGCTAGATAATAATGGTATGAATATTAATACATTTGCAACTAGCCAAAGCTATATAATGGTAAGCAGATCTCATGCTTCAGTGCATAGACTGATTGCCTACAGGAGTCAAGAAGGACTTCCTTCACCTACTGCACAATAACTCAGGGCAGTTTGCATTGGTTATTGTCACCCTTCTCTGAATCATCAAATAATTACGAGGATGGGCCAATACTGCTAGTTAGTTTTGCAAAACTTATGTTCCATGTATTTTTATGATTTCCTGCACATTCTTTTCAGTTACTTCTAAGTGTTACAGAAAAGCCTTTACTAAAATAATACTCTTTTTAGCTATAGAACTGTATACAAGAACTATTTAAGTAGAAAGAAGGAAAAATTTCACCCAAAGGCCTACTAGACAGACTCAAATGATATTAAAATTTAGGAATATTCTACTAAAACAACTTACTAAAAGAATATTCTTTTTAGCTATAGAACTGTACACAAGTACTATACCAGTGGAAAGAAGGAAAAATTTCACCCAAAGTCCTAGTACACAAACTCAAATGATACTGAAATTTAGGTATATTTCACTGTGGTCTTTGTTTCCATATGATGGTGATTATACAACTTTACTTTCCAGTTTTTTTCTTTTGCTTAACATTATCACTTATATTTTTCCCAATTAATTACATGCCAATTAATACCATATAAGATAAATACATAGTAGTCCAAGTGGTTACACCAGAGTTAACTTAATCATTCATTTATGGTATAGCAATTAAGTTGTTCCTGTATTTTTCTACCACAAACAATACTTCTATGAATATCTTTGTACATAAAATTTCTTCTGTACTTAGAATTATTTTCCTTAGGATAGAGCTCATAAGTGTAAATTTTAGGTTAAATGGTATAAAAATTAAGATGCTTACACTGAATTATGTACATTCCAAATATATACAATGTATACTGCCTCAGCAATATATGAATTAACTCTGTACCACACCCTTGCCAATTTTGGTACTTAAGAATGTCATTAAGAATTTAAGAATGTCTTTCAAAAAATATTTTTAAAGATTTTATTTACTCATTCATGAGAGAGAGAGCAGGGACATAAGCAGAAGGAGAAGCAGCCTCCCTGTGGGGAGCGCGATGAGGGACTCCATCCCAGGAGACTCCATGCCAGGACCCTGGATCATGACCTAAGTCAAAGGTAGACGCTCAACCACTAAGCCATCCAGGTGCCCCTGTCTTTCAAAATTTGATAGAAAAATTATAGTCAGTGGTTTTAATTTGCATTTAATTGATAAACAGTATAACTGATTTACCATTTGACTTATTCATCCTCCTATCCCTACTAACTTGCATAGTGTGAGATACAAAGTATGCATTCAATGCATGTTGGTTGGATAAATACATGAAATGAGAACTATTGATTTTGTATTTCCTGACTGATTTTTTTTATCAGTTGATTATTTGGTAAGCTGTTATCCTTTGTCATAACTACAATAAATTTCTATATTAATAACTACTATAAATTTCTCCCAGTTTATCATTCCATGATGCTGAACTTTTTTTGACAAGTGGAATTTTAAATTTTTTTATAATAAATTTATTTTTTATTGGTGTTCAATTTGCCAACATACAGAATAACACCCAGTCCTCATCCCGTCAAATGCCCCCCTCAGTGCCTGTCACCCATTCACCCCCACCCCACGCCCTCCTCCCCTTCCACCACCCCTAGTTCGTTTCCCAGAGTTAGGAGTCTCTATGTTCTGTCTCCCTTTCTGATATTTCTCACACACTTCTTCTCCCTTCCCTTATATTCCCTTTCACTATTATTTATATTCCCCAAATGAATGAGACCATATAATGTTTGTCCTCCGATTGACTTACTTCACTCAGCATAATACCCTCCAGTTCCATCCACATTGAAGCAAATGGTGGGTATTTGAAATTTCTAATGGCTGAGGAATATTCCATTGTATACATACATCTTTATCCACTCATCTTTCAATGGACACCGAGGCTCCTTCCACAGTTTGGCTATTGTGGACATTGCTGCTAGAAACATCGGGGTGCAGGTGTCCCGGCGTTTCATTGCATCTGTATCTTTGGGGTAAATCCCCAACAGTGCAATTGCTGGGTCGTAGGGCAGGTCTATTTTTCACTCTTTGAAGAACCTCCACACAGTTTTCCAGAGTGGCTGCACCAGTTCACATTCCCACCAACAGTGTAAGAGGGTTCCCTTTTCTCCACATCCTCTCCAACATTTGCGGTTTCCTGCCTTGTTAATTTTCCCCATTCTCACTGGTGTGAGGTGGTATCTCATTGTGGTTTTTTTTTTGTTTTGTTTTGTTTTTTGTTTTTTTGTTTTTTTGTTTTTTTTTTTTTCATTGTGGTTTTGATTTGTATTTCCCTGATGGCAAGTGATGCAGAGCATTTTCTCATGTGCATGTTGGCCATGTCTATGTCTTCCTCTGTGAGATTTCTGTTATGTCTTTTGCCCATTTCATGATTGGATTTTTCGTTTCTTTGGTGTTGAGTTTAATAAGTTCTTTATAGATCTTGGAAACTAGCTCTTTATCTGATACGTCATTTGCAAATATCTTCTCCCATTCTGTAGGTTGTCTTTTAGTTTTGGTGACTGTATCCTTTGCTGTGCAAAAGCTTCTTATCTTGATGAAGTCCCAATAGTTCATTTTTGCTTTTGTTTCTTTTGCCTTCGTGGATGTATCTTGCAAGAAGTTACTGTGGAATTTTAAATCTTATATGTTAAGTGTATTAATTTTATCCTTTTTGGTTTTCTTAATCACACCAGAGGTTTGCTAAGTAGTTCTTTCTACTTTTCACCAGTGTTTTCAAGGCTTGACTTTTATATTCTTCTCTATATTATTTTATATTAAAATTATTTTAGTGCCATTTAAACACAAATACTCTCTTTGAAGACATAAAGGTCACTCTCTTTCATATACAATTTACTTTTGAAAGTAAGTTTAAAAGTTGAATGTGTGAAAGCAGAATTCAGTGTTCTAATTATGTCTTCCTTCAGTCCAGGCCACCAGCAGACAGGTCATAACCTTCACAGGTACATCAGGCTGAATCAGAGAGATCTGCTTAGAAGGAGGTAAAAGAGGGATGGGTCCTGCCAGCATCTCTTTTATTTCAAATCCTGGGTGAGCTGAATTAGGCACCTTCTTTAACAATGTATTTCCTATCATCTCCCTACCCCCATACCAAAAGGGGTTGTTTGTAAAGGTAAATAGATGAAAATGGAAAAAAAAATCTGTTTTCTATAAAAGACATGAGTGATTTTTGAAAATGATTACTTTAATATTATACATGGCCTGTACAATAAAATTATTTTGAAGTTTAGGAACATCTACAAATAGTCACATTTACATCAGAATATAATGTTTAAAATAATCAATTGATTCTGTCATCAAAATTTCCCTTGTATTTACTTAGAAGCTTTAATAACTATAGTATGTGCCAAAAATTCACAAAACAGGAGATCTCTATTAGCTTGAAGGCTACAAAATCAATGCTATAAAGACACTTCTGTTAGTGAATAAATGATGAAGTTTTACTAGAAAAGATACAGAGTCAACAGAAATATTCAACAAAACACAGAGCTAAGAATAATGCTGGAATTAAATGGGGATTTCCATATTTTATAAATGTTAAAAAGAGAGAGAGATGGCCTGGATTGGCTACAGGTATATAATTATTTGGCTAGTATTTTCCAGAAACTTTAATGCTGAGGTCTTGTTACACTTACCCATTTTGAGTTCATTCTTGTTGATATACAGAGTATGGCAAAATACCTGTGCATTATTTCCTCAGGTAGCCTGGATAACAATTCCTGTTGCTCTACTAAATAATAATTATTCCAAATAATGTTATAAAAACACTGCCACAACTATTTAAGGATACATGTATAAAAATGTTTTCAATTATGAAAGTTTAGAAACTCTTATACATCTATCAGCGGGAGAAAGGCTATATCAATATGGGATTTCCATATTATTGGCATTAAAAGAGGATGAAGTTGATCAGCACAAACATGAGAAATGTCTATAATATTTTTCTAGGTAATAAAGTAAATTACAGACCAGTAAGTGTGATCCCATTTTATGCTAAACACATACACAGTGGCATGTTTGTATGTACACACACACAAACACTGAAGAGATGCATGTTAAACACTGAAAAGATACATGTTAAACTTTTAACAATGGTTACACAGGGGGTTTCTGGAGTAAGGTGTTAAGAGAGAAGACTTTGATGTTTTATATTTTCATATAGTGTTTGAATTTTGGATTCTGTCAGCATAGCCTAGTTTCATAATTTAAAAACACCTATAAACATTTGGTAAAATAAAAATTATAAATGTGTGTATATATATATATATATATATATATATATATATATACATATATATGTGTGTGTGTGTATCTTTTAGAGAGGTTGGGAGTGTTTCAATACCATCATGTATTTATGCTTTCTTATAAATTGAAGGACCATCAATGTGACCTCTACAACCAACTTAACTGGATGACTTTCTCACTGAAAAGGCAACAGCACTGATTTACTACTTCATATTAATGCATTTAGAGTCTCTCAGTAGGAGGTGTGTATTAACTTTTGTGCAGTTTCCATTGCAAATATCTCTTCACAAAACCACACTATCTTCAAAAGTTCAGATGGAAAATCCCATGTTATTGACTTTGCAGCTTCATTTCTGAAATAAACTTCCTATTGTATTAAACAGGCACAAATACTGGTTATAAAAAAATGTAAAAGCATTCTACAAAGAAGTTTCATGGGTAAGGAAAATGCCTGAAATGTTTCAAGTTGTCTGGTATGTCACTATTTGGAGCCAATAAAAAGTCATGATTAAGAACTGTATTTTGGTGACCCTGGTGTTGGGCAATAATAAAAATAATAATAATAGGTGTTGGGAGTTTGAAAGGGTCCAATATATAACACTCTGCCTGAATTCTGCCCAACTGAGAAATAAGGAAAGCAGAAGATATCACATGTACTAGGAATATAAGAGATAGTGGAGAATGTGGCAAGCAAAGGGCTTACTAGTATTGAACCCCAGGATTAGCCTAACCTAAGATACACCATTACCAGCACAGTTGGATGCCACAGGCTTTCTCTTATGGGTTCCTACCACTGTAAAAGTTAAGGGATAGAGGAGTAGGGAGGAACATACACTCTCTGAGGCAGGCCAGGTTCCAAGGAAATAGGGCAAGGAAAGGGGCTGTGCTTGTCTACCCTTCTAAATTTACCAGTCAGATTGAATCACTTCTCCCCCCCTTCCAAAAAGAAAGGAGGGTGTTAGGGAGAGTTGGGAGGGTTAAACGTATAAAGCTTTTTCCACATGGAAAAAAAAATCCGGAGTGGAAAAAGAATTCCATGGGGCTATCCCAGTGATGAAAATATGCTACATTTTTGCAAATAACATTGAAAATATGTGAAGGATTTGTATCTTCTTTGTAGTGAAAATTAAATTATATGGAGACTCAATCTCCAGACCAAATATTTATTTGGTGTGCCCTTGACTGTGCTAGATGTGAGATTGATAGAAAAATGAACAAGAAGTAGAGGGAATTCCCAGTTGAGTGATGCATGTAACTATCATAGAATATGATTACAGAACTATAAACATATGCTCTATGAATACAGAGAAAGGAACGATACAGGAAGCCTTCCATAATTTATTACATTAATTTATTCATTTATTTATTTAACACCTACTATATGCCAAGCTCTGTACCAATGTCTTAGAACATGAGTATACAATGGTAAACTGAGTAGACAAGATCTCTTTTCTTGTTGAGCACATGACAGAGACAGACACTAACAAAATAAATCATGTAAGTATGTGATTACAAAATAGAATCTGTGTTATAAAGGAAAAATATGTAGGATGTTATTTTAAAAAATAATACAATTTAGATCACAGAGTAAGAGAGAGCTTCTTGAGGAAACATTTCAACCAAGATCTAAAAGATAGTATATGTTCCACCTAGGTAGGAGATAGGAAGGCAGAGGGGCTAACAGATCATTCGAAGAGAAAGAAACAGAGAGACAGAGGTCCTTAAATGTAAAAATCTTGAAGTTCTTGAGGGAGCAGAATGAAGAGGGGGTCACAGCTGAAAATAACATCAGGGAAGTGGTCAGAAGCCATATCGTGACAGGGCCATTCTAAGGACGTTAGGTTTTATTATGTTCGTTAGGAAGCCAGTGAACGACTTCAGTGACATGATTCAATTTACAATGGATTGACTGATCCAAGAGTACATGAACAGGGAGAAGAAGAGAGATTGTTACTGTGAGAGAGGTGGTAGCTAGAATTAGGATGTTAGCAATGGGAAGAGAGAATTGGAAGGATTCAAGAAATATTTTCCAGGCAAAAGCAACAAAACTTGGTAATGGATTAGGGTAGGGTGAGAATGACAATATTTGTAAATACATCAAAAATGCCCACTACATTTTAGATTTGACCCATAAAAACCCATAAAAAAATGACATGTGAGTTGAGCTTTAAGACTAAGTTTTATTTTAGTTCATGGAGAAGAAAATGGAGTGAAGTCCTGTGGCATATTCAGAATTTCATAAATAGTATTCTGATGCACTAGTAGTATAGGATATATGAAAAAAATGCAGGAAGATAATGGAAAGACACAGATTATGAAGATCTCTTGGAATTTTCCCATCCAAGTACTAACCAGGCCCAACCCTTCTTAAGTTCTGAGATCAGACAATATTGGGCATGTTCAGGGTGGTTTGGCATAGAAAAGACCTTTGAACTTCTGATAAAATTTTTATTTTTACTTTTTTGTTTATTTAATCAGGGCAACATCACTTCAGATCTATGTTTATATTAATCTGTTGGGAATTCAGGATTGGAGCTTCTGAAAGAGGGATTTGGGACAAACATTTGAAAATTGTCTATATGTGATAACTAAAACCATTAAGCATATGAGGTAGCCCATAAAAAAGTACAAAGAAAGAAGATAATCAACCTTTAGGGAGACCTTGCATTTAAAAGACAGGGGTCAGGAGTCCAAGATGGTAGAGGAGTAGAAGACCTTAGTTTTGTCTGGTCCCAGGAATTCAGCTAGATAGCAACAAATCATTCTGAACACCTGTGAACTCAACTGGAGTTCTAAGAAAAGAATTGCTGCAACTCTACAAATAGAAAAGTTACTACTTTCTGCAAGTCTTTTTAAATTTTCATTTATAAGATATAACTGTAAAGTTATATTCTATCCTTTCATTGCATTTAATTTTATTTTTGTGTGTGTGTATATATATATATATATATATATATATTATATATATATAATAAAAGCTTTTCTTTCTTTACAATTTTGGGATTCAGTTTCTTCTAACAAACAGATCAAAATAAACCCAGAATCTAGTGTATTGTTCTGTTCTGTTCACCTGTCTGCTTATATTCCTTCTTTTTTTTTTGTCTTTGATTTTAATTTTTACAGCTACATTCTATCCTTTCATTGTATTTATTTATTTTTAATTTGTTTTTATTAAAGTTCTATTTGCCAACATATAGTATAACACCCAGTGCTCATCCTATCAAGTGCCCTCCTCAGTGCCTGACTCCCAGTTACCCCAACCCTCTGCCTACCTCTCCTTCCACAACCCTTTGTTCATTTCCCAGAGTTAGGAATCTCTCATGGTTTGTCTCCCTCTCTAATTTTCATTGTATTAAATTTTATTTTTGTACATATATAAGTTTTTCTTTCTTTACAATTTTGTGATCTAGTTTTCTAGCAAACAGACCAAATACACACAGGATCCAGTGTATTGCTCTGTTCACCTGTCTTATTATATACTCTCTTTTATTTTTAAAAAATTTCATTTAAAATTATGTATTTATTTTTTGCTTCAGGTTGCTTCTGATTTGTTTAGTGTATATTTCTCTGGGTCATTGTTGCCATTTTAGTCTTTTGTCCTCTCGTTCATCTATTCTTCTCTGGATAGAATGAAAGATGGAAAAACTTGCCTCAAAAAAAGAGAACAACAGGCAGTACTGACTGCTAGGGACCTAATCAGTATAGCTACAAGTAAGATGTCAGAACTAGAGTTCAGAAAAAATGATTATAAACATAATACCTGAGCTTGAAAAAAAGTATAGAAGACACCAGGGAATCCCTTTCTGGAGAAATAAAAGAACTAAAATCTAATCAAATTGAAATTGTAAAAAGGCTATTAATGAGATGCAATAGGAAACAGAGGCTCTAACTGCTAGGATAAATGAGGCAGAAGAGAGAATTAGTGATATAGAAGGCAAAATTATGGAGAATAAAAAGCTGAGAAAAAGATAAACAACTACTGAGTCATGAGGGGTGAAATTCGAGAGATAAGTGATACCATAAAGCAAAACAATATTTGAATGATTGGGATCCCAGAAGAGGAAAGAGAGAGGGGGGCAGATGGTATATTGGAACAAATTATAGCAGAGAACTTCCCTAACTTAAGAAAGGAAACAGGCATTCAAGTTCAGGAGGTACAGAGAACTCCCCTCAAAAATCAATAAAAATAGGTCAACACCTCAACATATAATAGTGAAATGTGCAAATTTCAGAGACAAAGAGAAAAAATTCTGAAATTAGTTCTGATAAGAAGTCTGTAATCTACAAGGGTAGAAACATTAGACTGGCAGCAGACCTACCACAGAGACCTGGAAGGTCAGAAAGGACTGGCATGATATAGTCAGGGTGCTAAATGAGAAAAATATGCATCCAAGAGTATTTTATCCATCAAGGCTGTCATTCAAAATAGAAGGAGAGATAAAAACTTCCAGGACAAACAGAAACTAAAAGAATTTGTGATCACTAAACCAGTCCTTCAAGAAATGCTAAAGGGGAACCTTTACATGAAGAGAGATTCCCAAAGTAACATAAACCAGAAAGGAACAGAGAAAATATACAGGAACAGTGACTTTATGGATAATACAATGGCCCTAAATTCATATCTTTCAATAGTTACTCTGAGTGTAAATGGGCTAAAACCCTAATCAAAAGATAAAGGGTATTAGGATAAAAAAGAAAGTCCCATTGATACGCTGTCTGCAAGAGACTCATTTTAGACCCAAAGACACCTCAAGATTGAAAGTGAAGGGGTGGAAAACCATTTATCATGCTAATAGACATCAAAAGAAAGCTGAGTTAGCAATCCTTATGTTAGGCAAATTAGATTTCAAACCAAAGACTATAAGAGATGAGAAAGGACACTAAATTATAATTAAAGGGTTATATCATAATCCAACAAGAAAATCTAACAACTGTAAATATTTATGCCCCTGACATGGGAACAGCCAATTATAAAAACCAATTAATAAAAAAATTAAAGAAATACATTTATAATAATACAATAATAGGAGCAGACTTTAACACCACACTCACTGCAATAGACATATCATCTAAGCAGATCAATAAGGAAACAAGGGCCTTTCATGACACACTGGACCAGATGGATTTCATAGATATATTCAGAGCATTTCATCCTAAAGCAACAGAATATACATTCTTCTCAAGTGCACATGGTATTCTCCAGAATAGATCACACACTGGGTCACAAATCAGGTCTCAACTGGTACCAAAAACTGGGATCATTCCTGCACATTTTCAAATGATAATGCTTTGAAACCTGAACTCAATCATAAGAGGAAATTTGGAAAGAAGTCAAATACATGGATATTAAAGAGTATCCTACTAAAGAATGAATGGATCAACCAGGAAATTAAAGAAAAATTAAAGTAATTCATGGAAACAAATGAAAATAAAACAGCGTTTTAAAACCTTTGGGATACAGTAAAGGTGGTCCTAAGAGGGAAGAATATAGCAATACAAGCCTTTCTCAAGAAACAAGAAAGATCTCAAATACACAAGCTAATGTTACACCTAAAGGAGCTGGAGAAAGAACAGCAAATAAAGCCTAAATCCAGCAAGAGAAGAGAATTAATAAAGATTAGAGCAGAAATCAATGAAATAGAAACCAAAAGAACAGTAGAACAGATCAACCAAACTAGGAGCTATTTCTTTGGAAGAATTAATAAGATCAATAAAGCCCTGGCCAGACTTATCAAAAAGAAAAGAGAAAGGAACCAGATAAACAAAATCATGAATGAAAGAGAAGAGATCACAATCAACATGGAGGAAATAAGAACAATTATAAGAACATATTATGAGTAACTATATGCTAACAAAGTAGGTAATCTGGAAAAAAATGGATGCATTCCTCGAGACTTATAAACCACCAAAACTGAAAGAGGAAGAAACAGAAAACCTGAACAGACTGATAACCAGCAAGGAAATTGAAGCAGTAATCAAAAATCTCCCAACAAACAAAATTCCAGGGCCAGATGGCTTCCCAGGGGAATTCTACCAAACATTTAAGAAGAACTAATACCTATTCTTCTGAAGTTGTTTCAAAAAATAGAAATGAAAGGATAATTTCCAAACTTGTTCTGTGAGTCCAGCATTACGTTGATCCCAAAACTAGACAAAGTCCCCACCAAAAAGGAGAATTACAATCAATAACCTTGAGGAACATGGATGCCAAAATTCTCACAGATACTAGCCAATAGGATCCAACAGTACTTTAAAAGGATTATTAGCCATGACCAAGTAGGATTTATTCCTGGGCTGCAAGGGTGGCTCAACATTTGCAAATCAATCAATCAATCAATGTGATATACTACATTAATAAAAGAAAGGAAAAGAACCATATGATCCTCTCAACAGATGCAGAAAAAGCATTTGACAAAGTACAGCATCCTTTCTTGATTAGAACTCTTCACAGTGTAGGGACAGAGGGAACATACTTCAATATCATAAAAGCCATATATGAAAAGCCCACAGAGAATATCATTCTTAATGGGGAAAAACTGACAGCTTTTCCTTTAAGGTCAGGAACATAGCAGGGATGTTCAGTATCACCATTGTTGTTCAACATAGTAGTAGAAGTCTTAGCCTCAGCAATCAGACAACAAAATGAAATAAAAGGCATTCAAATCAGCAAAGAAGAAGTCAAACTCTCACTCTACACAGTTGACATGATACTCTATGTGGAAAATCCAAAAGACCCCACTCCAAAATTGTTAGAACTCATATAGGAATTCAGCAAACTGGCAGGATATAAAATCAATGCACAGAAATCAGTTGTATTTCTATACACTAATAATGAGACAGAAGAAAGAGAAATTAAGGAGTCGATCCCATTATAATTGTACCAAAACCCATAAGATACCTAGAAATAAACCTAATCAAAGAGGCAAAGGATCTGTACTCAGAAAACCATAGAACACTCATGAAAGAAATTGAGGAAGACACAAAGAAATGGAAAAATGTTCCATGCTCAAGGATTGGAAAAACAAATATTGTTAAAATGTCTATAGTCCCTAGAGCAATCTATACAGTCAATGCAATCCCTATCAAAATACCAACAACTTTTTTTTCACAGAGCTGGAATAATCCTAACATTTCTATGGAAACAGAAAAAGACCTCAAGTAGACAAAAGAATGCTAAAAAAGAAAATCAAAGCTGGTGGCATCACAATTCTGGACTTCAAGCTCTATTACAAAGCTGTAATCTTTAAGACAGTATGGTACTGGCACCAAAACAGATACATGTATCAATGGAACAGAACAGAGTACCCAGAAATGGACCCTCAACTCTATGGTCAGCTAATCTTTGAAAAGTAGGAAAGAATATTGAGTGGAAAAAAAGACAGTCTCTTCCACAAATGGTGTGGGGAAAATTGGACAGCCACATGCAGAAGAATGAAACTGGATCATTTTCTTATACCATATTTGGGTCATCTTAATACATGCTAAGGCAATTAACTTGTTTAGAATATTGCTATGACTAAAACTTAAATTGAAGTTTGGGTTAATTCATAAGAGGCTCCCAGAAGGTTGTATAACTATGACTGATCTATTTCTTTCATATAGTTCAGGGAGGATAGAAATAATAAACCTCAGGTTCTTGAAAGGCAGGTAATAGACCCAAAATATATGAAAGACCTAAATGTGAGAAAGGAATCCTTCAAAATCCTAGAGGAGAACACAGGCAGCAACCAATTTATCAAAATCAACACTCAAAGAACAAAAGTCCAATTAAGAAATGGACAGATGACATGAACAGCCAAAGAAGCCATACAAATGGCCAACAGACACATGAAAAAATGTTCAATATCACTCGGCATCAGGGAAATACAAATCAAAACCATAAAGAGATGCCATCTTACACCAGTCAGAATGGCTAAAATTAACAAGTCAGGAAATAACATATTGGTAAGGATGCAGAAAAGGGGGAGTCTTCTTACACTGTTGGTGGAGATGCAAGCTGATGCAGGCACTATGGAAAACAGGATAGAGTTTCCTTAAAAAGTTGAGAATAGAGTTACCCTACAACCCAGCAATTGCACTATTAAGGATTTACCCCAAAGATACAATGCAGTGATCCGAAGGGACACCTGCACCCCAATATTCATAGCAGCAATGTCCACAATAGTCAAACTATGGAAAGAGTCACAATGTCAACCGACAGTGAATGGATAAAGAAAATGTGGTATATATAATGGAATACTACTTAGCCATCAAAAAAGGAAATCTTGCCATTCGCAATGATGTGGATGGAACTAGAAGGTATTATGCTAAGTGAAACAAGTCAGAGAAAGACAATTACCATACGATCTCACTCATATGTGGAATTTAAGAAACAAATGAGGATCATAGGGGAGGAGAGGAAAATATAAAACAAGATGAAATCAGAGAAGGAAACAACCATAAGAGACTATGAACTCTAGGAAACAAACTGAGGGGTTCTGGAGGGGAAGGGGGTTGAAGGATATGATAACTGGGTATCTGGGTGATGGACATTAAGGAAGGCACTTAATATAATTAGCACTGCGCATTATGTAAGACTGATGAATCATTGAACTCTACCTCTGAAATTAATAATACATTATATGTTAATTAATTAAATTTAAATTTTAAAAAAGGTGGAAGAAAAAATGAGAAAGAAGTCTGAAAGTCATGAAATGCTCATGGATAATATGAAATAAAAATGCAATCATAAATAATTATATAATTTAATTATATCTAATTATATAGCATTTACTATGTTCCAAGCACTGTTCTAAGGGCTTTATATATATTAAGTCGTTTAATTTTTACTATACTCTTGTGAGGTAGGTACTATTGTGAACCTCCATTGACAGATGTACAGACTGAGGCATAGACAAGTTAAATTGCTTGTCCAAGGTTACTAACTACTAAATTAGCAGAGCAGGGTTTCAAGGGGTTTATAATCTTAACTTCTATGCTTACTGCCTCTCAAGAACCTGATGTTTATTATTTCTCTCCTCCCTGAACTATATGAAAAAAACGAGATAGTTATACAACTTTCTGGGAGCTTCTAATGAATTAATTCAATCTTTGACTTAAGTGTTAATCATAGCAATATTCTACAAGTTAGCTGCGTTAACATATGTTAAGTATGATCCCATACTTTTTGAAATAGAATCTTTTAAATAAATAAACATCTTGGTATTTATAAATAGGAAAAGATTACCTAAAGCAGAGACTATTAAACCACTGTGAATGTAAGTACTGGTTCTCTACATTAATGGATGGCATCAAGATAGAGTCCAACAAATAATCTGAACATGACAGATTAACTTAAAAAAAAAAGACCATAATCATTATGAAAGAATTCCAATAATATAGACAGAATAAAATATGCATAGAATTTTCTAATTACTAAAAGTAGGAACAATAAGCTCAGTGAAATAAACTAATATTAATTTTTTGTAATTGCTTTCTTACTGGTTAAAGTTTAATAAAAGTAGACGTACAATTATAATAACCTTAAAATAAAACTGGTTCTCAACTGGGGACAATTTTGCGCACCCCTCTCTTCCCAGGGGACATTTGGCAAAGTCTGGAGACATTTTTGGTTGTCAAAGCTAGGGGTGGTAGGTGCTACTGGCATCTAGTAGGTAGAGGCCAGAAATGATGCTAAACGTCTTAAATTGCATAGGACTGCCCTCTTGCAACCAAGAATAACCTGTACCAAACTGTCAAAGTGCCAAGTTTGAGAACTCTGCTATAAAATGGCATATATACCAATAGCAGTTAAACCTGAAAATTTAAGAAAAAGGCAACAGATTTCAGTATACATTTGAACACACAGAAAAGAACATTTCAAAACTTAAGGATAAAACCAATTTAATTTTGGCCTTCATGATGTTGAATAAATGTCACATTGTTTCTTGCCATCATTAGTTTCTTGTTATTGCACTAATTATAAGGCTTATGGCCCTATTTCCAAAAATCTTTATACTTTGACGTGGTTCTTTATACTTGAAATAACGTCTATGGAACATATCAGTTAGCAAACTAATTTACACATACCAAATAATTTAACGTGGGAACTGGCAAAATACTGGCATTTTATTTGGCATCTGCTAAAATGCAAAAAATGGACAATGTATCTAAACTACTGTTTCTTTCTATTCAAATTTCCTCTGTCACCATCTGTGAAGGAAAAAAACACTCTATAACAGACTTTGTGTGTTTAATTTTAACCCAGGGCAAATTTTTATGACTGTGTGATAAACCCACAAAACTGGAGTTCACATCGGAGGCCCTTACACTACTAACCATAATGATACCAGTGGGCATTATCATTTTTAAAAGTGTAAAAAAAGTCAATGAGCAGATTGTCATTACAGAAACTCATTCTGCATCACACATATCACCCAAGAGATTGATATTTCATGCTTATAAAACTTAACATAAAATTAAATTGCAAATATTTTCTCACAATCTACTAAAATTATGGCCTAAGGCAATATACTGCTAATATGAAGCATTTGTTCAGCTCTAGTGGACATATTTCTATATGATTTATGTAAGAGAAGGCTTCATTTGCTTCTCATAGATTCAGTAATGAGGCTTCTTTCCTTATATTTAGCCTAGAAAGTGTATGAACTTCTTAGAAATTAAGCCAGCAAATATAGCATTGAATTATTAATAAATAATAGTAAAATTAACAAACTGAAGGTTTTCTCCTTGTGTGTATGACTATGCTGTTTCAAACATCAGCCATTCTTTCATTATCCAAATACATAAAGAGCAGGTCAATATTCTATATAGAAAATACATTTCATTCTTTCAGCACAAAAAGTAATAGATTTCAAGTAAAATAGTAGATTGTGATTCTTTTTCCCTGAAATCTAGAAAGATAAAAAAGAATTTCAATCATTAAAAAAAAAGTTAGGAATAACAGAAAGGAGAGTTGTGAAACCAATACTCTGTCTCAATCTATTGAGATGTGAGGAACACCGAGTCCATGAGGTAAAACAAAAGATAAAATTGATTTCAGTATTATCAACCCCATGCATTGTGAAACTTACACGTAGCACTTTCTAGGTAGTGAAGCATTTTCTCATTAGCATATTTTGTAATGCACATAGAAGGAATTAATGTCTTTAACTGGAACTTAAAAAAATCACTACACATTTAGCTTTATGCTGAAATCTGTTTGACAACTTGAAAAATTACCAGATTTTATACCAAAATATAGTAGGAAATACTTACCTTAAGCATTCTGCATCACTTTGAGGCTTTTCATTGATTTTTACTTTTTCTGCCTCTAGGTATTTGGTAGTACAAATGGCTTCATTCTTTTTATCTTCAAAAACTAAACAATTAAGAAAGTGCTTACAATCTTTAAAAAAATAAACATAAGAGTTAATTAACTTTACTCATTCATAAGAACAATACTCTAATTTTTGATGCTTCATGTAAAATGCCTGCACTCATGATTTTTATTTTTCTACTTTAATATAGCAATTAAAGGCACAAAAAAGATTTTGACAAAATTTATGACATTAAAAATACCAGATCTAATTCTGTTCATTTTAGTGTTTTATCTATTTCTGGTTCTTTTTAAGATTTTATTTATTCACTTGACAGAAAGATAGTAGGGAGCATGAGCACATGCACCCACAGGAAGGGGGAGCAGCTGGCAGAGGGAAAGGGAGAAGCAGACACCTCACTGAGCAAGGAGCCTGATGCCTACTCCATACCAGAATCCTGGTATTCTGACCTGAGCTGAAGGCAGATGCTTAACCAACTGAGCCACCCAGGTGCCCTCCCATTCCTGTTTTACACCAATAATAACACTATATCCCAATAGGTTAGTACAGTTTGAAATAATAATATGATCCTGTTATGTGTATATAATTATATTCATCAGCAAAGTAAACTAAGCTCATAAAGATAATACCTTTAAGTTTTCTCTGCACAGTAAGTAATTCTTGTTCTAATTCACTCTTTTGTTTTTGAAGTTCACTTAACTGGCCACTATCATGTTCCATTGACTTCATTTCTAGAAACAAATAGACAAAAAACCCCACATTTTAACCATTTAGGCTTTGCTTTAAATATGTCAGCAATTATTAACTTGTGTCTGTAATCAAAATTTAAGCAGCACATGGTCAATTTTAAACTGACAAGAACAGATACTATACTTGATCTTAACCAAAAGGCCAAGAAGCAATTCATATGGTCAATTTTAAGCTCCAACAGGCTTCCCTTGGCCATCTAGAAACTGTCTCTAATGAACGGACCAGGATTCATTAAACAACAATGGGGTACAAAAGAATGAGTTAATTGATGGTTAGACTACCAAGAGAGAATTCAAAATAATGTAACATCACCAAGTAAAACAAGCTTCCCAATGAGATAATAAGAAAACTATCATTCATAAGTAAAGCATATTTAAAATATTTCATAGTACTCAACATATGGCTACAATTCTTCCATAACACTGCTAATATTGCTGTTTCTACCTAGAATATCTTTCCTCTCTTTATCCGCACAACAAACTCTAATTCGTCCTTTAAAGGTCATCTACTAATTTTTCAAAGGTAAACAGTAAATTAGAACACAAAATTTATAATACACGACATTAAATAACTAGCTAACTTCCTTAAATTTACAAAGAGCTCATATAAATCAGTAAGAACAAAAATGTAGAAAGATGAACAAAGAATATGAATAGATTAGTCACAGGAAAATAAAAAGAAATTTAAGTGATCAATAAATTCAGAGAAGTAAATTCAACATCATGCAATATCAAAGAAATGTAAATTATATCAACATAACAATAATGTTTTTGCTTGTCAGATGGGCCAAGGTTAAAGTCAGTGATAATGCCCAGATTGTTAGTAGTTTAGGATATTAATTTAGGAAAGCAAGTTCTCTCCTATAGGTTGGTAGGTAAATTGACTAACTCAGTGCTTTAAGGAGTATAATTTGGCATTAATTCTCTCGATATTTTTGTCAACCTAGCAGTTTCATTAGATTTTACCACAGAAATATAGTCACTAAAGTATAGGGAGATATATATTCGGATAATTAGAGGCCCCTATTGATGGTCATGTAGGTTGTTTCTGATTTTTATTTTGTATTGTTTTCTTCTGAAATCACCACCCGTCCCTCCACCTGTGAACCATTTCCTATCTTCTCTGGGAACTTTACTTCTCTCTGGAATTTTCAACTCTACTTCTCCATGGGCTCCGACCCATCAGTATTTAATATGTTCAAAAATCTCCCATCTAAGAAACAGAAATGCAAAAAGGACAACACATTCCCCACTAAAAGTCTTCCCCTGACCTCATATTCCCTTGGGTTACTGGACTTTCCCATCCAGAGAAACTTTGTTTCAAGGGCTTCTGGGCACTAATGATCACCATTTCCTCTGATCCCGCTGCTCAACCCATTACAACATGGCCTCTGTCTTCCTCTCTTCTTGTCCCCATCTGTTCCTTCCCCTAAAGATCACCAGAGACCTCTCATGGCTGTGTCTTAGTATTTATGGTTGACAGTTTGACAACATTTAACTTGCGCTGATCACTCCCTCAAACACGGTGGTGGTCTCCAAGGTGATCTCCATTTCACACAGGTGATCTCCTGCCTACCTTTTACATTCTTCCCTGGCCCTTTTCTTCTTCTTCCTTTGAAAATCCTGGTGTTCCTCAGGATTCTATTATTTTCTTTCAATACATTTTTCCTGGGTGACTCCCAAATTTAACAGTCTCAGCCTAAATCTCCCTCAGCGCTCTTGACTTACTGATATTTACACTCAGATTTGTCATGTGGCTAATTCCTACCACCCTTAAGGTCTCAGTCTGAAGGTCACTTGCTTGGGGAGATCTTCCCTAACTCCTAGTCCAGGTTAAGTTCTCTTATTATATGTTCTCACCTCATTTTACATGTCTCCTTTTGAAGCGGTCATTGATTCATAACTCTCTCTCTCTCTCTCATACTATTGGAGACAGAGCATTAAACTAAACAAAGTCCTGCCATTACAGAGTTTAAAGTTTCATATGTAAATGTTATGATATACGTAGAGATGGGCTTTGTGAAAGTACAAAGACCAACAGTACCAGGACCATGGAAGTAAATCTATTAAAATAAATGCATATTTCTGGAAGAAAGGATACAAAAAGAGGCCTACAACAGTACTTTCTGGTATCAAGGACTTTTTTCCTTATCACTTTTTTAGAGGAATCATTTACGTAAAGTACATCCACATCCATATAATTCTTTGAATTTTGGCTGTCATATACTCATGAAACCACCACCACAATCAAGAAACCATATATTTCTACCAATCCTGAAAAGTTCCTCTACTTTTTTTGCAATTTATTCATTCTGGTCCAGGCAACCACTGATCAGCTTGTTGTCACTTGCCTGCTTGTTGTCACATACACTTTGTATTGTATATGTGTTCTTTTGTGTCTAGCTTCTTTTACTCATCATATCATTTTGAGATGCATCCATGTTGTGTGTGAGTAGATTTGTTATTTTTTATCTTTGAGTATTCTACTGCATGGGTACACCAATTTTGTTTACCCATTTACCTCTTAATAGACATTTATGTTCTGTTCCGTTTTTGGCTACTGTGAATAAAGTTACTAAAAACTTAGTGTGGATGTATGTTTCAGTTCTCTGGTGTATCTAGTTGTAGAATGGCTGGGTCACCTAGCAAATGTATGTTTAATGTTTTAAGAAACTGAAAAACAATTTCCAAAGTTGTACCATTTATTTTACATTCCCATCATACCTTATGAATTTCAGATGCTCCACTTTATCGCCAACACTTGATATGACCAGTCTTTTTAATTAAATGCATGTATAGTGATATAACATTGTGGTTTTAATTTGTATTTTAAAAGATACTGAGTATCTTTTCAAATGTTCATTGGTCATTAGTGTATGCCCCTTTGTGAAGTTCAAATCTTTACCCCTTTTTAAAAATTTTTTTAAAGATTATTTATTTATTTATTTATTTATTTATGACAGACACAGAGAGAGAGAGAGAGGCAGAGACACAGGCAGAGGGAGAAGCAGGCTCCATGCAGGGAGCCCAACGTGGGACTCGATCCTAGGTCTCCAGGATCACACCCCAGGCTGAAGGTGGCACTAAACCTCTGGGCCACTGGGGCTGCCCTTTTCCCCCTTTTAGAGTAAGTTTTGTTGCCTTATTATTAAGTTGTAAGAGTTCACCATAGTCTAGGTAACAGTACACCAGCAGATATATGCATGGCAAATATTTTCTCCAAGTTGTGGTTTGTCTTTTGATTTTCCTAATAGTTTTTAAATTTTATTTTAAATCCAATGTATTTTTTTTTTTTACTTTTATGGTTCATGTTTCTGTGTCCCATCTAAGAAATCATTGTCTATCCAAACCAAGATAGCAAAGATTTCCTATTATGTTTTCTTCTAGGAGTTCCATGATGTTAGCTTTTATGTTTACATGTATGTCCATTCTGAGTTAATATTTAATATGGTGTGAAGTAAGATTTAGAAATCATTGTTTTGCAATGGATGTCCAATTGTTTTAGCACCATTTACTGAATAAGAATTTCCTTTCCTCACTGAATTGTCTTGTTACTGTTGTTGATAATCAATTGACTTCACATGAGTAAGGCTATTTCTGGACTCTTTCATTCGAATGGTACCTATCTGCCTATTTTTAAGCCAGTGACACATTATCTTGATTACTATAGCTTTTTAGCAAAATTTGAAATCAGGGAGTATAAATCCCTAAATTTTGTTCTTTTAAAAAATTGTTTTGGCTGTTCTAAGTGATTTACATTTCCAGACGAATATTAGAATCAGCTTGTCATGGCTTAATAAAACTTAGGATTTTTACTGAGATTCTGTTAAACCTATGATTTGAAGAGAACTGATCTACTAACAAAACTGAATTTTCTAATCATGAACTTGGTAGATCTATTTATGTAAGGTCTTCCTTAATTTCTCTCAGTAATTCTCCGTAGTTTGTAGTGTAGAAGTCCATTATGTCTTTTGCTAAATTTGTTTCTATTTTTTTGATGCTGTTTAAATGGTATTTTTATTCCACTTTTCTATTGTTTGCTGTTAATATATAAAAATTCAACTGTTGTTTTTTTGTGTGGGGTGGGGAGAGAAGGAGAGAGAGAGTGGAGAGGGATGTATAGGGAAAGAGAAAAAGAGAATCTTAAGCAAGCTTCACTCCCAGTGTGGAACCTGATTTCATGACCCTGAGATCAGGATCTGAGTCAAAATCAAGTTGGAGGCTTAACCAACTGAGCCATCCAGGTGCCTCTCAATGGATTTTTAAATATATACATTGTATTCTATAATCTTACTATATTGAATTAATTTTAGTAATTGTTTTATAAATTCCTTATAATTTTCTATGTAAATTATCATGTAACCTGTAAATAGAGGCAAATTTATTTTGTCTCCTTGAAATGGTTAAAATGACTTGGACATCCAGAGTTGTATTGAATGGAAGTGGTAAGAATGGGCATCCTTGGCTTATTCTCAATCCTTTTGGGGAATGCATTTAATATGTTACCATTACATATGATATTGGTATTCAATATTTCACCATTAAGTGTAATATTAGCTGTAAGCTTTTCAAACAGATTCTTTATCTGGTTGAGAAAGTTCCCCTCTATTCCTGGTTTCCTGAAAGTCACATAGGGCTGTTTAGATCCATTTGCCAGTCTCTTTTTCCAGTCCTTTATGTTATAGCTGTCATATATGCATATGGTATACATGTATACAAACTGCTTCTGCATACATTATAAATTCCACAAGACAATATATTATTTGCTTAAATTGTCACATGTAGCTTTTAAAGTTTAAAAAAGAGGTATTCATAATTATCTATATATTTGCCATTTCTGTTTAATTCATTCAGCATGATCTGAGTTTCTGTTATCATTTTTGCTTCTATTTTGAGGACTTCTTTAGCATTTCTTGTCATTCAGGCATGATGGCAATGGATTCCCTTAATTTTTATTTATCTGAAAATGTCTTTATTTTAACTTCATTTTTTTAAGGATATTTTCACTGGATATAGAAAAATTTTCTTTCAACACTTCCAAGATGTTATTCCACGGTCTTCTTGACTTTATCATTTCTAGTGACAGGTACATAATCATTAGAGTTATTGTTCCCCGTTTTCAAAGTTTTCTCTTTCTCTTTGGTTTTTTAACAGTTTGACTATTATTGAATAGCTAGGCATAGATCTATTTGAAGGTATCTTATTTGGGTTTGCTGAACTTCTTGAATCTTCAAATTAATGTCTTTTCAAAAATTTAAGAAATTTTCTGCCATGATTTCTTCAAATATATTTTGACAATTCTCTTTCCTTTCCTTCAGAGATTCCAATTACTTGAATGTTAGACCTTTTAAAATTGTCCCATAGGTCCCTATGTTTCTAATTTTTTGTTTAATTTTAACTTTTCTTTTTCAGATTGGACAATTTCTTTTTTTTTAATTTTTTTAAATTTATTTATGATAGTCACACACAGAGAGAGAGAGAGGCAGAGACATAGGCAGAGGGAGAAGCAGGCTCCATGCACTGGGAGCCCGATGTGGGATTTGATCCCGGGTCTCCAGGATCGCGCCCTGGGCCAAGGGCAGGCGCTAAACCGCTGCGCCACCCAGGGATCCCAAGATTGGACAATTTCTATCAATCTATCTTCATGTTCACTGGCTTTTCTATCAGTTCCATTCTGCTATCAAGCTTATTCAGTGACATTTTTATTTAAAATAATTGATTTTTCAGTTCTAATGTTTTCTTTTTTTACGTTTTCTATTTCTCCACTGAGATGATCTATCTTTTCATCTGTTACAAGTGCATTTTCCTTATCTCACTGAGCATAGCTCAAGAATAGCTGCTATAAAGTATTTGATAATTCCAATATCTAGATCATTAGGGGTTTGGCATCTCATGGTTTTCTTTTGACACTAAGTCACATTTCACTGATTCTTCAGAGGTCAAATAATTTTGGATTGTATCCTGAAACTTGTGAGAATATCATGTTGTGGAGACTTTGGATATTTTTGATAATAGAATTCTAATGAGTGTTAAGTGGTATCTCATTATGGTTTTGATTTCCATTTCTCTAATGACTAGCATCTTTTCATATGCTTAATGGCCATACCTTTGGGGAAATGTTTGTTCAAGTCCTTTGCCAACTTTTTAATTGAGTTGTTTATTTATTGGCTTTGAGTTATAATTCTTCATATATTCTGCACATGTAGGAGCACCTGGCTGGCTCAGTTGGTAGAGCATATGACTCTTGATCTCAGGTTTGTGAGTTCAAGCCCTACTGGTTTAAAAATATTCTGGATATTAATCCCTTATCAAAGATAAGATTTGCAAATATTTTCTTCCATAAAAAACACAACTCATTCTTTTTTGTGATATACAGAAGATTTAGTTTTAATGATATACAATTGGTCTCTTTTTCTTTTGTTGTCTGTTTTTGGTATCCAAGAAATCACATCTAAACTCAACATGATGAAATGTTTCCTGTATGATTTCTTGTAAGACCTTTGTGGTTTTACTTCTTAAGACTTTCATCCATTTTTAGCTAATCTTTGTATATTGTATAAGGTAAGGGCCCAACTTCATTCTTTTGTATGTGGTATTCAGTTTTCCCTGCTCCATTTGTTGAAAAAACTGTCCTTTCCCATTGAATAGTCTTGGGACGCTTATAAAAAAAATCATCTGACCATATACAAAAGGGTTTATATTTGAGCTCTCTGTTCTATCCTGTTTTTCTATATGTCTGTCCTTATCCTAGGACCACACTGTTTGATTACTGCAGCATTTTAGTAAATCAAGAAGTGTGAGTCCTCCAATTTTGTTCCACTTTTTCAAGATGGTTTTGGCTCTTTGGGATCCTTTAGGATTTCATATGAACTTTAGAATGTGTCTTTCAGTGCATGAAAAAATGCTGTTGGGATTTTGATAGGGATTACATTGAATCCATACATCATTTTGGGGTAATAATATCATCTTAACAGTACTAAATTTTCCAATCCATGACATGGAATGTCTTTCCATTTATCTGAGTATTCCTTAATTTCTTTGAGTAATGTTTTATAGAGTTTTCAATGTACAAGTCTTTTACCTCCTCGGTTAAATTTATTCCTAAGTATTCTTTCTGATACTATTGTAAGTGGAATTTAATTTTTTTTCCTTTTTGGATCACTTATTGCTCATACATAGAAATGCAACTTATTTTTGTGTGTTGATTTTGTATATTCCAACTCTGCTATATTTATTTATTAGTTCTAGCATTTTTTTGTGGTATCCTTAGGTGTTCTATATATATAAGAGCATATCATATGGGCATAGAGATAATTCTACTTTTTCCTTTCCAATTTAGATGTCTTTATTTCTTTTTCTTGCCTAATTGATTTGGCTAAAATTTCTAACACTATGTGAATAGAAGTGGAAATATCCGTGACTTTTTTTTATAGAAAGTTAGTTACAGAGTATGTACCCATTTAACTTTGTATTCTAACTTGTTATTGAAAATACACATCAATATCACCTAAGGACAAAAAAGTTATGTTCCCTACCCATCCCACAGAGATTCTGATTCAATAGGTCTTGAATGAGACTCAAGCATTCAATATTTTTTGAAGCTTTCCAGATGCGTGCCTCTGTCCTACACTGTCTACTCTAAGTAATTTATCTATGATAACATTATTTCCATCATCTATAAAAAGAAACTAAAAATATAATTCTCATATTTTTGAGGGCTTAATTATGTGGCAGGCAGCATTCTATGTGCTTCAATATTATTTCATTGAATTCTCACAACAACCTTTGTTAAGGTCATTACTATTAACCCCTTTCTTTACAGATGGGGAAACTGGGCCAAAGAAAAGTCAAGCAACTTGCCCCAAATCACATAACTACCAAATGGTAAAATTAAGATTTAAATGAAATTAACATGACATTAGCATTTATAGTCTTTAGGATAGTGGTTGTTATATACAATAAGCCTGATAAATATTACTTAAAAGTTGTCATATGCAAAGCAAAACAATAAATTATTCATACTGATAGCTCCAAGTCAAAAAAGTTAAATGCATTTATTATTCTCCATTTACTAAAGGCATCAAAGTAACAAACAGTATATTTTAGAAAGGCTTCCATTAAAAACTAATTATCCATTTAATATCATTTATATTTTCATTCTCTACTTCCTTGACTCCCATTGATTCCAATCTATTACTACCAGTCTTCTACTGCTCTACTCTATGCTACTGCACTTGACATCTTCTGATTGTCAAATTAATAACCTATTTTGATTTCCACTAATTAAAGAAAAACATATTTTGTTTTTGGTTTCTAAAATATTACTTTCTGCTGGTTCTCCTCTTGCCTTCTTTGAATGCTCTGTCCCATTCTTTTTCTTTCTTTCCTTAAATGTTTCTGGCTTTGGTCTTTGTTCCTTATCTGTGTCCCCCCAATAAGTTTTCTCAGAATGATATCACTGACTTCTCTGGATTCAGTTCCAAACTTAATGGTCTAGCTCTGATTTCTTTTACCAGCTTCACAAACAACTCTTCCCCTGCCACCTGGGAATTCCCCTCTGTGTATTTCATAGACATCTCCACCTAAAAATACCTGAAACAAAACTTATTTTGTCCAGAAAAGGCTATATAGTTCCTACAGGCTTTTCTATCTCTGCTCTTCCTCCTGGTACCACATTCTACCCAAACTCTGATGTTTGAAAACTATAATTCATCCTTAACTTTATCTATTTTTGTTCACATTAAAAAGTGATGAAGTCCTGTTATTGTTCCTAAACATTTCTTTAATTCAACCTCTCTTCTATTTGGCAAGGTCTTTAATTCAGGATCTTATCACAGATTACAATAACCTACATGCTAGGGTTCCTGAAATGAAATTCTCCCCACCCCACTGTGTAACCTTGTTTTCTAGTTTAAATTACATTGATGGTAAATGAGGTACATCCCACCAGTCCTACCCCTAATATGGCTTCTATCACACTGTACTATAAATATCTGCTTACATATTTGATTCTTCCACTTTTTAGTTTTATACCCCAAAGACCTAGAGCAATGCCTATCACATACAGAAGGAGCAATAGATATTTGTTATTGAATGAATGACTAAAATGCTCATGTCACACCTACGTCTAAAGAACTTGAGATTGCTCACAGTAAAAGATACATTTCCATTAGGTTAATTAAGAGAAAGGTAAAAGAATAGCTATGCAATAACCCAATTTACTTATGAAAAGGTTAAATTTCTGGAACATCCATTGATTCAAATAAGTTATTTTCATTAATGATACAAAAATGAGGTGGTATTATATACTCATACCCCTCTTCAAAATGTTCGTCTGGTTTTCTAAGTCAGATATTTCAATCTTGACATTTTCTTTTATCCAAAGTTCTCTTTTCTTTGTTACTTCATACTCATTATTGAAATCTGTAATTTCCTTAATAAATTTTTCTTCCTCCTCTGTCACTTTTTTCTTCGCAGCCTCCTGAAAAACAGAAACAAAATATGAAATATAGATGGTAATTGTACTGTTATTCTTTAGTGATTCAAAATGCAATCATTTTGAATATTAACAACAAATATATAAAATTATAATTCCCATTATTATTACAAAAATGCTTTATTCCTCCAGCAATATGAAGCTATTACATACCAACTATTTACACATGGAAGTTTTATCTTTAATATTTTGGGAGTATTATTGAGGTAGAATTTCTACTACTCATCATTGTATCTGTGTTTATATATTAAACTTATAGCCATTGGTGCCATTTGGTCATTGCAATATAAATTTGGGTAAAATAATTAAATGTCCAAACCTGAACATGAAAATGTACACTCAAGGGAATTACTTCTATAGAAAAAAAACAAACAAGGAAATCGAAGGAAACCTTTTAAAATATAGCAAAGGAGGTAAAATTATATATTTATTTCCAAGTCAGTTCTACAAAATAGTTTACATTTTATGAAACATGAATATGAAAAAGAAATAAGAATTTCCAGAAACTCTAGAACCTAAACACTACTGTATTTTTCTATTTTTTTTCTAAGAAATGTCAATTAGTTGTGAACTACATTGGGCACTGGCCATGTTAACATAAGTACCAAGTCTGTTGATTTTGACTTCAGATATTTTTAATATTTTTAAATGTATTTTCTTTAAAATGTCAATTAATTACAAGTCACATTCCTAAACTGGCCCTGTCATTTAAAACTACTGAGTCTGTTGGTTCTGACTTAAGATAAAAAGATAAACAAAATCTTTTCACCAAGATCCATAAATATGCCTAAAGTGTGAACTCTCTGCCTTTCAAAAGCATTAAAACCAGGGTCTCAAAGCCTGAGCAATTCAAATCAGTTTCACTCATTTTTTTATGCTTATTACAATTGCAAATAATTTCTATATTGCATTCCTGCCAATAGAATTCTTTCAAACTATATTACTCTACCAACTGGTTTTAAATAGCACTTAATACTTTTCCATATCTGAACAGGAGTATCTGCCAATATGCATACAGATAATTTTCTAAAAGTACACCTAAGTATATTTAAATACTTTTCAATACTGCTAGTGAAATAGATATTTCTAAGTGGCTGTAGGCTTACAAAGGCTTGAAGAAGCATATTCCTCTGGTTTGTAATTTCACTACACTGTCTTTCTAAGGCATTTTCATGAATTTTCCAAAGCTGTAAGAGGAAGGCTTTTTCAGAAAACTGCTGAACCTTTAAAGTAAAAAAACAGAAATCAGAATGAAACAATTAGGGTGCCTTAGTTAAGAGAACAAATATTAACCTTAAAAACAAAATAAATTTCACATTAAGCATCTTATTTTAAATGCACTATCATATATTATTTTATAAGTGTTCTATAATTACAAGTTTTAAAATGTTTTCCCCCAATAAGACATAGGCCCCTTATGGGCAGAAAATGCATTTTCTTTTCTCTTTGCAATACCTAACACATTTCTTAGCTTAGGTACCAAAGCTTTTTAACTACACACATTGAAATCTGCTTCAAGACAGCTTGTGTTAAAGAGCAAGTTTCTATTCTCATCACTTATGAGGAAGATATGGATGAATTAAACATGTATACAGTATGACTAATAAAATGAGATAAAATCTACAAACCACAGGCAAAAACCCAGTCCCATGACTACAGTTATACTAAGAAAAACACAAATCTGCTAAAGTCCTCAAATGCTTTTGAGAACTCATTTTTTAATTTTAGTACCTCATTTGGTTCTAGTTAGCAAGAGACATAATAAACATTAATATTGGATATGTAACTATTATTTCATTTGGGCCATAAAGAATAGCATCTCTTGAGACCATGAATATTGAAATGGAAGTCAGGAAGCTTTAATATATAAAAGCTAAAATTGATGCCAGACTGGGAATAATCTTTCCTCTATATTCAGTACTGGCCCTCATAAGAAAGCATCACTTTTAGTTTGGGGCTGTTCCCATCTCCATAGTGAAAAGAAAAAGGAAATAAATTCAATTTAAATTGCAGAAAGCAAGATTTATGTTAGCCATAAGAACTTCCTGAAGGTGAGAGACAGAGTGTGAAATCTCTGTCCCAGAAGATACTGAATAGTAAAGAGCTTAGGAATAGTCTAGTCCAGAGGCAAAGGGTTGGCCTGAAAGAGATTTTGAAATGATATGGCTAAAAAGTCCTGGAAATACTGGCATTAAAAAAGTAAGAGAAAGAAAGGAACAGAAATAAAGCATAAAATATGATCTTGCATGTATATTATGTCATGGCACATCTACTCACACCTTTAGTACTTGCTGCTGTTCTCATCAACTCTATCTTAAGAAAGACATCAATAGAGAATGAATAAAGAGATACAATTTTCATGACCAAAGAAACTCAGAAAAGGCTTTTAAAATGGGGGAAGCAGGACTGAGGCAGTTAGTTATCTTACAAAGAAGAAAGAAATCATAAAACATATGGCCAGATCTAAGAAATCACATAGAAAATGGTAACAATAGCAAACAGGAGTATGATCATGAATCTACCATATTTATTTAGAATAAGAAAACACTTCAGAGCTATTTACTATTTATTATATAAATGAGAATAAAATGAGTCCAGAAAAGTGAAATTCCTCAACAAAGGTAATGTAATTAATTATGGGCAAACCAAGGACTAAAATCCAGCTCTTCCGATTTCCTTTCTTCTATGGGACTAGAACTATTTCAAAGTAATTGAGATACTTTTGGAACTAAAAGGAACTCCATTCTCTGTAATAGTAGAAGGGTAAAGTATGTAAGTTTGAGAAACACAAAAAGTATCAGAACTTAATGAGAAAAGGTTGCTTGTAGTATACCCAACTCTCAGAATTGCTATTCTGGAGGGTAAGCATGAATGCATTCAAGATTGCTTTAAGACCAAATACTGGGCTGGATAAATTTTAATTCAATAAGGTATGTCACGTATGAATCAAAGTTCCTGAATTCTGATTGTTTCTGCCACAATCAGAATCTGTTGTGAAAGACCTATGATGAAACCCAAAAATGAAGAAAATATTAATCAGACTAAGAAATTTTTAAGTAAGACATAACTAAATTTATTATTCAGATTCAAAGAGCCTTATGTTAAGAAATAAAAAATTAAGGTGTCCCATTCCAGCTATTACCAACTAAGATCTAAAATTACACTGAGCTCATGTCCTCTTTCCTAAAAAAGAAAATAAATATTAAAGAGAGCTATTAGACAAGCTGTCATTTAATTGGAATATTTTACCATAATCTGAAAAATGAAACCTATATACCCCAAATGAAAAGTAGACAGCTATTCAAAAGCTTTATAAGAAAGGTATAACTATAAATTTCCTCTTCCCCTGAACTTCTATGGGAATTATCATTTTGAGGTCTTTTCTGCTTCTTTGTTGTTGTTATTTTTATTATTACTTTATTATTATTATTGGCCTGCTTCTCATCATTATTCCCACTTTCTGTCTTATACTCTGCCTTTATCTTTTACTTCCACATTTTCCTCTGTAGAGCAACCTAAAGAAGTTCCAGAGTCAATAACTACAGAAAAATTACAGTAACACTAATTTTTAAATTCACTTAGGATCTGTGATGAGAACATTTAATACAAGAAGGAATTGGCAAGTAAAAGAAAAAGCATAATAGAAAAAAAGACTGGAGTTTGGGAAAGCTCAAGTCAGTAAAATTATTGTCCACAATATGATGATTCACATGGTGAAGACAAAGGTAAGTTAGAGTTGCAGTAGCTACCCAGGTCTATTATTAATAGAGTTTTTTCATATTTTAATGAAAAATTAACGGACAAAGACTTTTGGATTTTCCCAGTTCCTCTTTGCTAAGCATACGTTGTTACTCTTAAAAACTGAAATAGCTTTTCATGGCCCCCTACTTGCAGAATGTGTTTCTCATTATTTCTTTTGTTTTTGCTGTTATCACAACCAACTCTGTAAACTATTTTTCACACTCTTGTGTTTGAAAACCAGACCCTCTGATGTGTAAAATAGGTAAATAATTCCAAATATAACCCCAAACATATTGCTATGATCATAAGATAAGGTCATTTCACAGAATAAATTATCAGAAATATCTCTTGTTGTAAGAGTGATGGGTGGGGATCAGAATTGGAAAGATATTAGAAGAAATGTAAAACTGTGACTTAAAAATAATTTTAACTAGGGTATAATTGACATATAACATTATATTAGTTTTGAGTGTACAACAAAATGATCTGATGCTTATATACACTGTCAAATAATTACCAGAGCAAGTGTAGTTACCATTTGTCACCAAAGTTATAAAATCTTCTTTTTCTTATTAGGAGAACTTTTTAAGATTTATCCTCTTAGGAACTTTCAATATCACTGACGTGGTCACCAGGCTGAGTACTATGACATGATGATTTATTTGTAACCGGAAGACTGTACTTCTTGACCCTCTTCACTCACTTTGCCCATCACCCAAACTCCTCCCCACTGGTAACTACCAATCTATTCTCTGTATCTGTTAGTTTGGTTTTTCTTTGTTAGTTTGTTTAAATTCCAAATACAAGTGAAATCATATAGTATTTGTCTTTATCTGATTTACCTCACTTAGCATAATACCCTCAAGGTCCATCCATGTTGTTGCAAATGGCAAGATTTCATTCTTTTTTTATGGCTGAGTAGTATTCCATTATGTACTTACCACATCTTCTTTATCCATTCATTCACTGATGGATACTTAGATTGTTTCCTTATCTTGGCTATTGTAAATAGTGCCACAATGATCATAGGGATACACATATCTTTTCAAATTATTGTTCCTATTTTCTTTGGATAAATACCCAGAAGTGGAATTGCTGGATCATAATGGTAGTTGTTTTTAATTTTTTGAGGACCCCCCACACCATTTTCCATAGTAGTTGTACCAATTTATATTACTGCCAACAGTGTGAGGGGGTTCTGTTTTCATATCCTTGCCAACACTTGTTATTTCTTGTCTTTTGTTTATTTATCTTTTTTATTATAACCATCCTAACAGATATGAAGTGATATCTCATTGTGATATTGATTTATATTTTACTGATGATCAGTAATGCTGAACATTTTCCATGTGCCTGGTGGCCATTTGTATGTCTTCTCTGGAAAAATATTTATTTAGATTCTCTGCTTATCTTTAAATCAGAGTGATTTTTTTTTCTGTATGTTCACCAGTTTTAGCAAGGCAGCAGGAGAGTGCAGGGGTAGGGCACATCCACTAGTGTTAGCAGGGAAATTGGAAAGTGCTATGACTGTGTGCACCTACCAGTACAAGGAAGGTAAAGGGAGAGTGCAAAAATGGCTCCCACCAACATTGGTGCTAGCAAGTCAGCAAAATGGCACAAGGTAGAGGAAGAGTGAAAAAATGGTGCCCCGCCTGTGCCGCCATCTCTGGAGAGAGTCCCATAGGCCCATGTCCCTCTGACAGTTGCTTTATGATTAAGAAATAAATTTCTCCTTTACACACATGCATATGTATGTGTGTGTGTGTACATGTATATACACATATATACTCTAGGTGCTTTTCAAACTGCTGCTTTTGTACTAGTTCTGGGGCAAATGATTCTACATATGAGCCCTTTAAGAGCAGAATCTCAGTTCCATACAGTCCTTTGGATCTCTTGGATGTAATAAGCACCACTGGTTTTCAAAGCCAGATGTTTTGAGGGTTCATCATTCCCATGTAGGTCCCAAGGATTGGTGTGCCTGATGTTGATGTGCTACTCAGGGAGAAGCTCCATATTTGTAAGCTCCCTCCTGATCAAGGGTTGCTGTGCCAATGTAGGGAGGGAGGTCTGGTGAGACTATGTCTCTGTCTCCCCCACCCATTTCAGTGTGGCCCTGTCTGTTATCCTTTGTTGTGGAATAATTTTTCAGCTAGTTTCCAGGTCTTTTTCAGAAGGAATTTTTCAATATGTAGCTGGAGATTTGGTGTGTGCATGGGAGATGAGTTCAGGTATTCCTATGCTGCCATCTTGAACCACCTCCCAAAATATTTTTGAACATATCTTTCCCAGTCAGGTTTTAATTGAGGCACAATCTTATAATCTATGGTAGCTTGGACATCTTACCATAAACATTTAAGAGACACTAACTCTATCTCCTAACTAAGTTACCCAGGAATATCAAGGGGTATGACTAAAAAAAGAAAAGAGTAGAAGGTTCCTATACTAATATAAATTTCTCTTTCTCTTCTCTCTTTTTCCCCTGACTACAAATGAAGAGAAAATATTTGCATGCAGCCTTAAAGTTATATTCTAGAATCAAACAGCCAAGCTTTGTCAGAAAATATTGCTGTTTTGGAAAATTTTAATTTATAGCAGTGCCAACATTCTGGTTAATTCTGCTTCCCTCAGCAATAAAGATTTTTTTCTTTCCATTTTATTCCTCTTGGGATATTTGATTTTTCAACAGAGCTTATAGTTTTCCCAGTGAGCTGACTTATCTGGTCAACTAGGTCAGTTTTCAGCATAGCCATGATTTGTGACTCTTCACTACTCTTGCTGCCTGGGTGCCTTTAGGTATTTTTCTACCAGAAGAACTTGAAAATTGAAAATGACTGAGGATTCTAAATTAATGTTTAGGTCCAAGTAAGCAAAGTATAAAGCTTCTCTTTGTTGTGGTTGCTGTTGTTTAAAATAGTCTCAGACTTTAGGAACTGACATTTTGCTGATTAAATGGTCTGCCTCATAGTGTAAGGCAACTTTACATAAGAGTTATGTAGATTTCACATTTGTAAGCTCATAGCAATCGGGGAAAGACTGTGTTTGTTATGACTACAATAATAGACATTGTAAATTCTAGAGTACATCAATGAATATTGTATCGATAGATTTAAGGTTTTGTAAAAAAAAATATATATATATATTTTATAAATGTATCTCTTAACCACAGATTTAGTACTTAAAATTCACTATGACACAGTGATCCAACGTCAGAAGTTTCAATATTAGGAAATATTAGTCCTTACAATAGCTCGTAAGACTTTTTGTGGTCTGCACTCCCTTATTCACTCTCCAACCTTATCTTCTATTATTCTCTTCATTCACTCTCTGTAGCTACATTGGCTTCCTCATTATTCCTTGGACATACCAGGCACACTCACTCCGTATAGTCTTTGCACTGGCTGTTCTCTCTACCTGAAAATCTTTTCCCAGATTCCTCCTGGTTTGCTCCTTTACTTCAGTTGAGTCTTTGCTCATCTCTCATCTTCTCATTGAAGGTTATTAGGATGCCAGATAAGACCACTGCTATTTAAATCTGTTCGGGAAGTTCTTATTAGTACAATATGGTTAAAAAAAAAAGATATAATTATCAAAAAAGCTGGTATACAATTTCATTTGTTTACGCAAATGCCATTGTCACATACCTAACAAATCCAAATGAATCTACTGAGAAACTATTAGAAATAAAAAAAGAATTAAATAAAAAGGTTAGTAACAAATATCAAAAACTAAGCATCTTTTCTAGTTACCGACAATAAATAGAAAAAAAGCATGGAAAAGATCTCATTCATAACAGCAACCAAATAAAGAAAACACAAATAAGCTTAGAAAATATAAGACATATATTAAAAAAAAAGAACCTCTACTGAAGAACATAAAAGATACAAATAAATGTGGAAAAACACATTGTTTAAAATCTTGGAGTAGGGTAGGCTTTCCCAAGTCTGAGATGGATTTCAGAACAAACAAACAAAAAAGATTAAAATTTCTAGCAACACAAACATTCTAAATTTTGACTATATAAAATATGTCATAAAAATGCAAGCTTTGTACAAATAACATTTGCAACAAATGACAAAGAAGAGTAATTATCTGTAACATATAAAAAGCTAGATGTCAATAAGAAAAAAACAAGGAGAGGATATGACTAGGTATAACACATGGTAAATATTAGCAGTCAATGAACAAAATTAAAAATATAAGTAAACAAAAAATTCAAATTAAAACCATAAAAGGATGACATTTTTCTCTTATACTTACCAAAAGAATTGATCATTTCAATTATATGAGTAGTGAAATTATACAAAAATAAACTGGAAAAACTTCTGGAGGACAATTTAGAAATTATCAAAAGTCTTAAAAGTATACAATTACTGATAGAGAAACTTGATTTCTAGGACTTTATCCTTAAAAAATCTAAGTGCATCACGGTGCATGTGCAAGACTGTCATCCCACCCCAGTGATATTAATAATAATTTATTAATAATAATCATAAATATTTATCAGTAGGAAAGTAGTTAACTAAAATATGGTATAGCCATTGAGTGGAATACTATACAATTATTAAAAACTGTTTATTTAGATATAGATTTACTGAGATATGTGGAACCCAGTAAATGGGAAAAAAGCAAGTCATTTAAGAAAATTATACATGGACTTAAATAATTTCGAAAGACCTGTGAAAATAGTATATACAGTAGAACTATGGATAGTTTTAACTGTGTTTTACATGTTTCTATTTTGGGGATAATTTGCAATAAACAAATACTACTTTTATGAAGAATTAAAACAAAGCTCGTTCAATTCAGAAAAAAAAATGTCTGCTGTATGTTCATCAAATATAATGGTAGGAGGCCCTTATATTTCCTGAGAATTTAACCTTCTCTTATTAGCAACATAAGGAAATGCTCCTCATAAAAGAGAAAGGAAAAGGAGCTTCATAATAAAGAGAAAAAGACAATTTTAGAGGAACAACCTAATCCTTTATCCTACTGTGGCAGTCACATATCTCCCATTCCTTCCTCTTTTCTGTCTTTTCTCAGAAGGAATTAATTAGAATTTTAACCAGGAAAAACTGGACTATATTTAAAGCCATGGAACTAGACTGAATCAAAGAAGCTGAGGTAGGCAACCTTTCAATTTATCTTGAGATATTAATTCAGGCAATAACAATTCATAAAACCACATTAAGTACCAAAGGCTATATGAGATATTCTTTTTACCAACCTCAAGATCACAGGCACAACTGTGGGTAGCCAGTTTGCTTTTAACCTCTTCCATTCTCCTTTTTTGAACCATCTGGTGTTACAAAATCCATAGACAACCTAAGTCTAACCTTCTCAAAATAACTCCCATACTCCAAACATATTCTTCCCCTTTTCCTCAAATAAAACTCCTATTTCCAAAGAACTGCTGATTTTGCTAGATATTAATCTGATTAGGGAAAGAGCAGTAATGCACAAATACTAATAGGCCAAGAACATCTGTAATGATACTTCTTAATCAGAAAGACTCACTGTGGAGATAGTTTGAAATAAGGTAACTTCTTTTTTTTTTTTTTTTTTTGGAAATAAGGTAACTTCTATGCTATTTGACAATTCAGGGGGGCAGTACCTTATCTTACCTATCACTACATCTTCCTATTCTGTCAGGATATAAAACAATGGAATGCTGCAGGTAGTGATTTTTCATGTACTGCTTTTAATGGAAAACTATAAAATTTCACAGATTCTTTAAAACATACATTTTCCTCCTCATAGTAAGAAAACTTGGCACATGAGCAAGAAGAGATCATACCTCAGTCAAGTATACTACAAGAAACTAGGTTGGGGATATTCACATCAACTTGTCAACCAGCAGCTTTAGCTTTAGGAAGACAGTTCATTCTTTAAGAACTAGAGAAAACAAGGATGGGATAAGGAACAATGTATATACTGTATCTGTTGGCAAGCTGTAAGTCTGGACAGTTCTCACATAATAACAGCATAAACCCCACCAAAAAAATACTGTAATGGTAGATAAATGGTGAATTGCCCAAAAGCTTACAGAACTTTAAGTCTCTAAAATAGATTACTGCTATAGGGTGCAAAAAGATAAATTTTGTCAGTCAATTATGTAATGTCCTCAAGAGGATGCAAAGGTATGTCCCCTAAAAAACAAGAGCAAGTAAGGACATAAAAGATTTAGATAAAAATACAAGCTGAGATAAAAAGGAAGATAGGAAATGAAAGAAATATAAAAAAGAAGAGCCCAACAGAGCTTTTAAATTTACACAGTATTAAATAATACAGCCAATACTGCAAAAGATGGAATCAGTAATGTAAAGTATAAGGAGTTCTCCAAGGCTGCTGAGTAGATGATGGGTTCAGAGAAGAGAGAGCAAAGATCTAATCTTATAAGCAATAGGAATACTTGATAAAGAAATCACAATTAATAGTTGAGGTTAAAATGGGAGACTCATCTATGGTCTAGACAAAACTAATAGATACATATGTGAACAAATTTGGAATGATAAGGATAAAAAAAATCTGTACAATCAATCAGGAAAGAAAAATTAAAACAGGTTACCTGAAAAGGACTTTTAAAAACCAGGCTGATTTCAATATATCTCTTCTGCATTAATAAATTTCAAAAATCAGTAGTGCTACTTGTTGTGATGAGCACTGAGTGTTATATGTAAGTACTGAATCACTAAATTATACACCTGAAAGTAATATTACATTGTATGTTAACTAACTGGAATTTAAGTAAAAACTTAAAAAATCAGGAGCACTAGATCTACATAATTTTCTAAAAACAGGTGTGAGCCAAGAATTCTGTATACAGACAAGCTTTCATTTAAGTGTGAAAACAATAGAAAGAAATTTAAAATCTTAATGGCTTAGAAAATCCATCATGCACATATTTTTCCTGAAGAATTACTTTAACAATTATACAGATTGACCAAAAGATAAAAAAGAAATAAGAACTCAAGAATGAGGAAGTTGAAGCATTATGAAATTTTAAAGTGAAGAATTCTGGTTAATATGGCAGTCTAAGCAAAATGTGGGAAGGACGCACTTTTTACTCAAATATAGAGAAATGCTATACAAACTAGAACTACATTTAAAACAGATACTGTTTACACAGCCAATCTGAAAGCAAGAATGGGAAATCATCATACCAGAAACAAAGAGATGACTCAAGGTAAAGATGTGCTAGAGTTAAAGCCCAAGGGAAATCTTTGAGATTGGATACAGGTGTTAGGGGTTAAGGTTTTAAATGCTCACATAAGACCAAAAGTCAAGACCAGAAGGAGCTGGAACTAGGCTCACTGGATAAAGTCAGGAATTGAGAAGTGTCTAGCCAGTTGTGCACGTGGAATAACAAAACTCCATTCACTGTTTTAGAGAAGCAGCACATAAACAAGCTGCCACCATTGAGTCATGAGTGGAAGGAGTCATTCCCAAGAAGCTCCAACCCCAAGCTTGAACGGTTCATGGATAGGAAATTCATATATCTCTTATTCATGTACTGCAGAAATCCTAAGCTCAGAAGTTAACATAAAAATGGTCCTGAACAAGTGAAACTTGTTAAGGCCCTGGCAATAGGGGTGAAACTGCTTCATAGCAGTCTTTTTTTATCAAAAGAATATGTGATATTCCTAAGAAACATAAACCCCGTGAAAAATAAGTTCACAATAGAAATATTTAAAGCTCATAACAAAATACAACTACATAAGAAAGCCATCAGTTGAAACAAGCAGAATTCACAGAAAACAGAATTATATGAGAAAAGTTTTAATATAGTCATCCAGCAATATTTATTTAACACCACTGCAACCCAAGCACCATTCTAGATACTGGAAATAACAGTTGTGAACAAATTAAATAAATTTGTATTCCTTGTGGAGCGTACAGTTCATTGGTGGGGGAGACAAGTAATAAACAGATCAATATAAGACATGTCAAGATGCAGTAAGTCTTACAAACTAAAGGACTGTGAATAGACAGAGATGGGATGGTATGATACTATTTTATATCCTGGAGGTCAGGGAGGATCCTCTTCAGTAGTCATAACCAAACTTTTTGGTCTGAAGACTTTTCTGTCTTTAAGGACTTTATAGTCTTAAAAAATTATTGATATTTTTGATTATTTTTATAAGCTAGACCTATCAATATTTTCTGTATCAAATATTAAAACTGAGAAATTTTAAGAAACATTTAATTAAGAACTACCAATAAATGTATTGCATATTTAAAAACATATATTTATGAAAAAATAATATCCCCCCCAAAAATAGTAAGAAGAGTTGCATTTACATTTTTTGTGAATCTTTTTTAATGTCTGGCTTAATAGGAGACAACTGGATTCTCATATCTGCTTCTTTATTCAATCTTTCAAAATAAGTTTTTTTGGTTGAAGTATATGAAGAAAATCTGGCCTCACACAACATATTTTAATACCCTTTTCAAATGATTGTGGGTATGCTTGATACTGCACCCAAATTAAACTAGTGGTAGTTCCTTAAAGGTTAGTTGCAATGTAGAATCTGAAACTAATTCAATAAACTTTTCACCTTCTGTTACAATAAAATCAATTGGTCTATCTTGTGCTTTCAGAGAATCTTTTATCCATGAGTGGTTTTGTAACATTATGTGTTGGCCATTTGGGAAATGCTGCTTCACTGAAGTATTCAGATCCTCCAAATGTTGATGCATGTCCTAATATGATACTAAAAAATAACATTCATTAATATCATCAACAAACTCATCAGAAAAATCTTAAGTATTGGGAAAAATGCTATCAAGTTTATAGTGACAGATATGAGTCTTCCAAAATTCTAATTTTTGTTTGAAAGGCTGAATATTATCATTGGCAAGATACTACTACTACTATCAGTTGTTTGCCTTAAAATGTCAGGGTCACTTCATTTTTGAGAAAATTTTGCCAAGTATTCAAGTTTAAATAACTACAGTCTGTCAGTTATTCAAGTAAAAATGGTGTTCCAGAAAAAAAGAGCTAGTTCATTTTGTAACTGAATCACGTAAGTGCTCACCCTTGAGACAATCATTGTACTTTGGAATACAGTAGTACTTTATGTGAACCTATCATTTCATCACACGCAATATTAAAAACTCATACTCCACGGTCAGCTTCAAAACAAGGCATTTAGTGAAACTGGCGGGTTTTGTCCTTTACTGTGAGTTTATGTCAGTGAAGAGTACAATAACTACTAGTACAGTTTGGTGCTACTGCCTTGATTTGTGCTAGGACACCAACAGATTTACTCATCATTGCCTTTACTTAGCATCAATGTGCATGTGCGCACAGTGAAAATGGCAAAAAATGCCTCTGCATTGTTAAGAAAAAAGTCTGACCTCCCAGACCTCCTGAAAGAGTCTTGGGGATGCCTATGGTTGCAGATCATACAAAAACCATAGGTCTAAAGTGGCAACTGCAACCTCAGGTAACCAACCATCAAGATTTGCATGCAACTGTCTTGATGTAAAGTTTCATATTCCAGTGGAATGGTTGGTCACCCTACTGAAAAAGACCTCAAAGAAGTGTACACAAAACCCCACTAGCTGATGGAAAAAGCATTTAGGCAGAAGAAGAGATAGCAGGTAAAAAATCCCTGAAGTAAAAAAATGGCGGGCATATCCAAGAACAAAAGAACCCACTACAAAGGTAAACACCCTTAGAAAATTAGATTATCCCCACAAAAAATGCCAAATGCTATTCTCTAAGGACATCCAGTGACCTCATCTATTTTTATGCTTTAATTAGTCATGACAAAAGTGAAGTTTTTCCTTACAGAACCACACAGAAAACATCAGAAGTTATTACAGATTTTTTTTAGAAAGGAGAACATCAAGAATTTTGCATTCATAGTTAAGTTTATGCACTTGAAGCTATTTGATGTCAACTCCCAAATTAAGGTAGAAAGTCATTATGTAATTTATTTCCAGTTATTCATGGTGCAATGTAGATGTTGCTTAATGAATGTTTGTTAAATGAATAATTATCCAATGTGTGATTGGAGATATTTAGAAATGAAGAAAACAGTTAATTGATTTTCTAAAAAATCACAAAAGGCAAAAAAGCAAACTTTTGAAAGGGCATTCTTTTGTGCTGTATAGTCTTAGGAGGTCAGCAAACTAAATGTAATCTCATGCTTTCTGCACACTGAGACACAAACGTAGTGTTCTTTAATTAGAGAACCCTTCTCTCAGTTCCTGGAAAGGAAGTTTTGTTTTTGGTTTTTTGTTTTCTGTTGAGAACATTTCTAACATTTTAGCCTAAACAATTTACTTAGAGTAGCTCTTTAAAGAGAAAAGAAAAAAAGAAAGAAATAGGCACATTGGTGGTAGATTTTATACAATTAGAAGCAGTGCAGTAGATTTTCCACTTTGTGGGCCCAAGCCAGGAAGTGTGCAACTTTTCTGATTTATAAGCACTTGCAAATAGAAAGGCTATCTAGCATACTGTTGTAGAGTTTGCTCTAAACTGCTATTACCCTGAAATATTCTTTGGATTTTCTTAAGATCATGAAAACAAAGTTGAGAAAAAGGAGTTCAATAAATGCTATATATAATATTTTTCACTTCATTTAGAAATATAATCATTTCAGTTCTGTCAAAATGAAGAGAGATCACTACTTCTCAGAGACCAGCCCCCTCATAAAAGAATTGGAACCATGGACATAACCATTAATCAAGCAGCTCATCTTAAGAATGAGTGTGTCAAACGGCCAATAAGCACCTGAAAAGATGTTCAGCATTAATGTCATTAAGGAACTTGACATATAAACCAAAACCAAAGTATAAAGCAGATACTGCCCTACTCCCACTAAGATGACTATAACACAAAAACAAAACAAATTAAAAAAAAAAAACCCAGAAAATAACAAGTGTTGGCAAGGATATAGAGAAACTGGAGCCATGGTATACTGCTGGTGGAAAGTAAGAAGGTGCTGCTGCTATGCAAACAGTCTGGCAGTTCCTCAAAAAGTTAAACCCATCCTTACCATGTGAACCAGAAATACCACTCCTGGATGGAATACCCAGGAGAACTGAAATTATATGTTCATACACAAACTTGTAGACAAATATTCATAGTGACATTATTCATTATAGCTAAAAAGTGGAAACAACCATATGTCTATTAACTGATGAATGGATAAACTAATTTGGTATAACCATGTGATGGAATATAGTATTCAGCCATAAAAAGGAATGAAGTAGTGATATATGCTACAATATGGATGAACCATGAAAATATGCTCAGTGAGAGAAGCCAGTCAGAAAAGGCCATCTATCAAAGGATTCTACTTCTATGCAATATCTGGAGACAGAAGTAGATTAGTGGTGACTTAGGGCTGGTGGGGTTTGAAGGGATGGAGGAGGAGTGCTAAGTGCTTAGCGTTTCTTTTTTGGAGTGATGAAAATATTCTCTATTAGGGATGATTGCATAACTTTTTGAATAGACTAAAAAACACTGCTTTGTAATTTTTAAAACGTATTTTTAAAAGTCACATAACAGCTATGCCCTCACCCCCAACTTAAGAAATTAAACCGTATGTGTATAAAGTGCCCTGTATACCCTTCCCTGATTACATTTATCATCTACCCCATCAGAGATAATCACTACTTGATATTGCTACTTATCATTCCAGCATGTCATTATACTTCCACTATTTATTTATAATCCCTCATAGATGTTCTGTGTGTTTTTAAATGGTATCATACTTATGTACCCCCTTTTTAAATTACATTATTATATTTTAGAGATTTTTGGATTTTTTTTGTCATTATTTAGTGGCTTTTTCACAATGAAATTTAGCATTTATAATTTTGAGGTCAAAGTCCCAGGAATAGTAACTAAATCTGTTAAATGTCTTTGTCTACTTTTAAAAATCAATTCAATCAGGTGATTCCTTCAAGTATTTCTTTTTTTTTTTTTTTTTTTTTTTATTTATGATAGTCACAGAGAGAGAGAGAGAGAGAGGCAGAGACACAGACAGAGGGAGAAGCAGGCTCCGTGCACTGGGAGCCTGATGTGGGATTTGATCCCGGGTCTCCAGGATCGCGCCCTGGGCCAAAGGCAGGCGCCAAACCGCTGCGCCACCCAGGGATCCCCCTTCAAGTATTTCAAACTATCATTCAGTTCTTCTTCAAAATAAAATAAAGGAATTTTAAGCGCATGTAGTAACATTAAGACTTTATAATGAGGGGCAACCCGGGTGGCTCAGCGGTTTAGCGCTGCCTTTAGCCCAGGGCGTGATCCTGGAGACCCGGGATCGAGTCCCACGTAGGGCTCCCTGCATGGAGCTTCTTGCTTCTCTCTCTGCCTCTCTCTCTCTCTTTCTCTCTCTCTCTCTTTCTCTCTGTTGTGTCTCTCATGAATAAATAAATAAAATCTTTAAAAAAAAAAAAGGCTTTATAACGACCTGAACATAAAAGACCTCTTGCTTGACTGAGGGATAACTTACAAGGGAAAACTTTGCATTATATTCTTTCATATATGATAAATCATACTAAGATTAAATGTTAAATATAGTCTATTAATCTTACATATTTCAACCAACTATAGGGACTCTTTACATGGCCATTCTGGCTTTAACCACTACCAAAATACTTGTTGTAGACACTGTAGTTGCCTCCAAAATATGCATTCTTCCTTTCCTTGGTTAATTATTAGTTTTTAGAAACCTGTGCCATCCCTAGACAGCCCCCTGAATTTGGGAGAATTTACTACACTTGGCCACAATTTGTGGATATGAGATGTAAGAAAGTATCTGATGAGGATAATTTCTTGATTTTCAGAGAAAGTTTCTACAAACTTCCTTTTCCCTCTCTTCCTGATTTAGAAGGAGAAAGCATGACTCTAGGACTTGTTAGTTATTTTTAGGGGAACACAAGAACAACGAGCATTCTGCCATTATTCTTTATTAATAAAATTCCGATTTTATTCAGAGCAGTAACATATCCAGTTAAAAGTATTTACATTCCCAGTCTCCATTTTCCAGGGTTGATCATGTGGCAAAATTCTAATCCTTAAGATTCAGGACTAAGTCCTTAGAGAGGACTTCCCTTCCACCAAAACAATGAAAAAGCCACATGAGGAGAAGTCTTTTGACTTTTTGATTTTCATGCTCTCCTCTTCTTCCAGCTGGAATTCAGATATGATGCCTGAGGATAGAGCAGTACTAGGACTATAAGGACTAAAGCCACAGGCTAAGGAGAGTGGAACAGAAAGAATATGCTGGGGTCTTTCAGGATTTCCTTGAGCAGTTTTAATAAATGGCCCCGGGTTTCCAACTTCAGACTTCCTGGAGCAAATAACCCCTTATTTGGTAAAGCCACCATGGTTACTTTTTTTTTTTTTTTTTATAAGCAACCTGATGCAATTCCAACTGATATAACCGCTGAATCAAATGTTGGGTTTTCAAATATATGTCAATAGTTTCTCAATATTAAGTTGTTTTGATCTCAATTTATGTTGTTTGCAAACGAAAGCATCCTAACCTGATGAAGCCTTCTCTCTAAGGAAGGGGTAGTACTTCTGACTAAACCCTCAGGGGCTAACCCACTGCCTGACTGAAATAGATCTTTCCTGATGAGTAGCCCCTACAATTACAGGGAAACTTCTGCAAACTCACGCTATTACCTTGCTTGCATATGGCCACCCAACTGGAAAAGCACAGGAAGAAAGAAACGACACATTCTTATTAATAATTTCATTAAACGCATATGACACATACATCAAAATTGTTGAACTAACAAAGCTAAGGTTTTTAGTGAACTATGCCTTTAGTTCCCTAGCACTGTCTCCAAACTTTCCTATATCCTCATCTTTTCCTCATTCCATTCTTTGCACTATACTACAGGGTTTAAGAGTAAGGGCTCTCTAGTTAACCCTATATACCTTCAAATCTTACATCTATTGCTTGCCACTTACATGATCTCACGCAAGGTACTTGGTTTCCAAGTCTCAGTTTTCTCAAATGAATAATGGGAGAATAATTCTACCAACCTCACAGGATTCTTGTGAGAATTAATTGAGATCAGGTTTGTAAAATGCTTAGCATAAGACCTGATATATAATAATGATTTATTCAATACTACCTATTACTTTTAAGGCTTTTTAAAAACATTTTATTTATTTATTGGAGAGAGCAAGGGAGAGAGAGCATTAACAAAAGGAAGAGGGAGAAGCAGACTCCCCGCTGAGCAGGGAGCTTGAAGCTGGGCTGGATCCCAGGACCCTGGGATTATGACCTGAGCCAAAGGCAGATGCTTAATGGACTGAGCCACCCAGGCAGTTTTACAACAGAAGAGGTATCCCTCCTCTCATCAAAGGCTAATTCTTACCTTATGATCTGGATCCCACCCATCCTTCTTCTACCTTTTTAGGGACTTTTAGGGATGATTATCTTTTCTCTCTAGTCTTTATCTTCAACCTATCTCTCTATAGGTCCCTTCCCATTAATATGCATAATAACAATGATAATGATGATACAGGAGATGATGAGATTTGAAACATAGATAGAATTGTCCTTTGTCAGGAGGAAGGGCATATCCTTCATAACAGGAAGAAAAGGGGAGAAGATGATCTTCACCATGGGTTTGGAGAACACCAGGTAGGAAAATAAAAAATTTCCTGGTGGATGGTCTATTTTCCCTGAAACAAAATGCAAAGTTATCTCCTGAGAGTTAAGTAGTTCAGAAGAGAGAATAATATGTATGAGAAGAGTGAAGGTTTAAACAGTTATTACAGAGTGAAAAAGGAATGTAGTAGTATTTCCAGGCAGTATGGAGATCTCAGTTGAACTGAAGGTAAGATTCATGAATACTGGATCTAATCTCCCCTGGAACTGAGTGCTGACACAGACAATTGGTTCACATGGAGTTGGAGTCTTGCCAGGGGTTGAAAAAAAATGAGAGAGGAGTCAGGAAGAAGAGTGGAATGACCAACCATAAAATCTAAGAATAAAGAAGGAAATGAATACACAGACAAGTACTAGTGGAGAAAGACAGAAATGGACACAAGGTCCTGATGAAATTAGAGAACAAAGAGCGTGGAAGAAAAGTGAAATGTTTTATTGATTTTGAAAGTGAAATGGTTTTAGGTGATGGCACAGTATGATTATGGAAATAGGTGGCTGCAGTGGAAAAGAGAAAAAGGTTACTGAAACCGTGGCGAGCAAAGAACAGGCCAGATTGGTAGCTGAATGGTCCCTACAGACAACATTATTCACAATGATGGCAAGAGTTGAGACAAAGTGGAAGCCTGGGACCAGGTACCAAATCCTAAGAGCAAAAGAGAGTATCACTGAATTAGCAGGATAACAGAAAAAAGAAGCTGGGAAAAGTTGGTAGAACATAGCAAGAGCCATCATAAGTGGTTAGAGAAATGTTCTGGAAGTAGCACTGGGGAGTAAAGAAAACATCTACCAAACCTTTATCAAGTATCCTGAATGTAAAAGAAAAATACTTTGTAGAATGGACTTCAGACTCTGAAATACATCCACTGGCTATGGAATTGTACATATGACCAAAGTGAATGTATAAGAGACAGAATACCTAAAGTTCTAGACCATATTTTTTAAAAAATCAGCTATACATGCTTAGGACAAGGAGGGATTTTGCTTAAAGGACTTTCACGTGAAAAAGTCAGAGAGAATGCAAGCAACTAAGTATAACTACCCTCAAAAGTGTCTTGGTCACAATGAACAAAACTATATATAGAAAAGTATTAAATTGTGATAAACAGAATTTTCATGTTATTTTCTAAAATTGAGGTTAAATAATTCACTTTATTGCTTATGTTTTTTAAACTTTTTTTAGGATTTTATTTATTTATTCATGAGAGACACAGACAGAGAGAGAGAGAGAGGCAGAGACACAGGCAGAGGGAGAAGCAGGCTCCATGCAGGGAGACTGAAGCCGGACGCAGGACTCGATCACACCCTGGGCCGACGGCAGGGCTAAATTGCTGAGCCACCCAGACTGCCTTTTACTTATGTTTTTGAGTAACTTCTAATCAATAAAATTAAAAAGGCTATAAATTTTTGTCACAATTTTTACAAAAGGAAAAATCTCCATAACAAAACTCCATTTCAGTATTATACATGATAACAATTTGTGATTTTGTTCTTTCCCTCTTTAGGTAGTAGAGTAATAGAGTACTAACAGATATGACTTTGTCTGCTGTTCTGGGAGGGTCTCCTACTGGGAGGGTTTTTACCAACTAAAAAAAAGTAATGTGTGCATTTTGAAGAAAAGTAAATGAAGCTACCTTAAGTTACTTGTTTATTTCAATATAATTAACTTTCTTTTAAAAATTCATGACATATTATTTTAGTACTGCTTTAATGTTTACATAGTAAGTTAAAATTGGGAAAAGAAAAATTAAAGTAGCCAGCCTCAGACTTTCCTCTCTTTACTTTCTCTTGAGACAGTATGGCATTTTTTTTTTATAATATGTTTATACATATTAAATGCCTAAATTTTAACTATATAATACTTTTAAAACAGAAAAAAAATGCTTAGGAGAAATTACAAATGTTCTATAAGTCCTTAATTTTGATTTGCTCTGTCATCAATACTAAAAAAACCTTTCCTTGACTATCAGGAGCTTTAGGTATGTTATATTGGTAAGCATTAATGCAATCCAGGGCATGTTCCTGTCTTTCTGTTTTCATATTACCAAACCTAACCACCCATACTGTAGCTCTCCAATTCACAAAGTACTCATACTATATAATCTGAGACTTTTGCAACCATATATTTTAAAGGACTCATTGAGCCCTGAAAGGCAAATGCTATCATTCAAGTTCTAATTACATGCTACCAGGGTTTTACAGAACAGAACAGAAAAAAAAAAAAAAAAAAAACACGAGTACTGTACTTCCTAAATACATTTTTTAACCACAAGCAACTTCCAAAATAAATGCCCCAAATATTGTCTGAATGTATCACTGTACAAATAGCTCAAGCACTGGCCTATTCAAATTATGTTCTAGTTTCTCCCAATGCTGCTTCTACTTGATAAATTGGTCAATAAATGCCAAATCAAATATTCAAGTAAATATATTTTCATTGTTATTGGCAGACATATAATTAACTCTGAGAATAAAATATACAAGAAATCAATTTATGATTACTTCTTTAGTTCTTCCCATTAGTCATTTACATTATAATTGTGATTCCACTTTTAAAATCTTTGTCCATACACATATATACACACACACACACACACACAAGCCGTTTTGACTATATTATAAATCAAATTATTTCAATTTGAAATTAGTATTGTATACACTGTGAACCTCATGTTAATTTTATTAGTAAGAGACAATTGTACTATAACCCCTATATATGAGCTGATTAAAAAACAATGCACACTTAAGGGCCTATATTAATTAGTAATCTCAGCAGATGTTTCTAAACAATGTTAAGGATTTGCTCTGTCTTTTCTCAAGTATAAATATTTGAGTCAACATTTTTTATGTATGTGTATTTAGCAACAAATTCATTTCCATTTTCAACAAAATAGGCTGCTAAAAGAGAAAACAGTACAAAGAGTAAACCTTTTTTTTTTTTTTTTTTCAAAGAAGACACATAAAGAGCAAATTTTTTTTTAAACATTTGTTATCTGTCAGGTCAATATCTTCACCAATCTGGGAAAAATACATTTTGTATAAAAACTTATGTAAGTGACCTTTTAAAAAACTGCCCTAAATTAACTGCAAAAGCATCAGATACATTATTATATGTGGATTTCATGAAGAAAAAAATGTAAGATGAGCTCAAGAAATGTTTTAATAAAATATGCTACCATTACTTGTTATTTTCATTATGGTAGCTTACTTGTTTTCAATTATGTATCATGGGAAAGTCATTTAACCTCTGTGTTTCCTCATCCATAAAGGGAAATTAATAATGGTGCCTTGTCACAGGATTCCTGGCAGGGTTAAAGGAGTTAATATGGGTGAAGCATTTAGAACAGTGCCCAGCATACAGTAAGTGCTCAGTAAGCATCAGCTAAGCATTACCTAATTGTATGTGTTGCCTATTGCTTCGATTAGCTTCCAGTTACCAATCCTGAAAGTATCTTAATTCTTTTATCATGACATTCTTAATTCTCTGCCCTTCCCATCAGCCTATAGTGTTGTTAGTAGCTACTTTATCTGCTACTCATAAGCAAAACAGGACCTACAGTCTGAGTTAACAGTCCAAATCCTACTTTAAAAGACAGCACTCTCCCTATTATCTTACTATTAGTACTCATTAATCCATCCAAACACCAAAGTAAACTTTGTGCTAGGCATTGGATACAAACTGTGGAAGCAGATGATTCAGGAAAAAAAAAAATTCCAGGTATCTTGCTCCCAAAATAGTGAGGGATATAAACATGCAAGTACTGTTGTTTAATTGTAACAGGGTACACTGAACTATAATTTAAAAAAATGTCCCAACCTGGCCAAGGGCAGGGTTCACAGCTGACATTTGAGTAAGCCTTGAAGGAAGATCTCACCAGGTAGAGAAGGGATAGGGATCTATGAACACTTTTGTTCACAAAGAAAACTAGAACTGCCTTACACTGGTAAGTTAAAATAGACATATTTTAAGCAAACAGACTTCCTCAAACAGATTTCCCATTGCGCACAGCTGGCTTAGTTTATTTCTAGGTGTTGAATAAATATTTTTGAATGACTGTCGCCTCCCCTCCCCCATAGGCCAGGCCTTCCTTAGGGCATACTTGGATGATGTTCTTAGTTCCCTTCTTCCCAGGGCTCAAGGAAATCTTTCTAAAACCACTTTTATCACGCCACTCCCTGATCAAAAGCCTGGAATGGTTTCCTCCTATTCCCAGATAGCTCTCTGCTTTGACTAGATTTCTCTCCCAATATGCCTTGGGCATGTTTCCCTTTTGTTCATATATCCTCTCTCATACATCTCCCCAAATGCTTTTCTCCTATTACTTATTTCTGCCTTTCCAAAACTCTACCCATCCTTCAAAATCCTCCTTCAAGAAGCCATCAGATTGCCTTGCTTCTATTTAAAATAACAGAACTTTACAAATGATGCAGAAAAGAGAAATGCCAGTGAAAAAAATTATCCTTTTGGATGAAAGAAATGTCCAAAATGTGGTAGAGAATTGAAAAACAAAAGGCAGAGACTCTTTGGAAAGTTACATTCAATGGTGCATCAACACAGCACACTTCTTAAATTATTTACTACTCAAAATTTACACACTGCACCAACTACTTATTGAATAATTGTTTTTTTCCAGGGACACTGGGCTCTTTAAAAAAGTTAACCACCCCACGTAGACCATCAATTCTTCATTACTTAAACTGGCTTCTTTAGGACAAGTGCCTATTAGGATGAGTGTCCCTGGACTGAGAGCTTGAAATATTACCCAGCAACACTGAACTGCACTAACCGGTCCAGTAGTGTGCTTCCTAATTGCGTGACAACTAGTTAAATAGTAAAAGAGCCTCAAAAAGTCAAGTTAGAATAGATTTTTTTTTTTTTTCCCAAGGGAGAAGGAGCATGCTCTACAGGTCAAGGTACCTTCAATTCCAACTTGATTTTCTCTTCATTCAGCAACTCAGTTGCTTTCTTAATTTCTTCACGACATCTGTTTATTTCCGACCTTACTGGAATACAAATGAAATCCTTAAACACCTCCATCTTTCTTTTCTTTCTCTTTCCTTTTCTCTTTTCTTTTCTTTCTCTCTCTTTCTTTCTTTCTTTCTTTCTTTCTTTCTTTCTTTCTTTCTTTCTTTCTTTCTTCTCTCTCTCTCTTCTTCTCTCTCTCTCCTTCCTCCTTCCTTCCTTCCTTCCTTCCTTCCTTCCTTCCTTCCTTCTTCTTCTTTCAAGATTTCATATATTTATTCATGAAAGCCACTGAAAGAGAGGCCTCAGAGACAAAGGCAGAGAGAGAAGCAGGCTCCATGCAGGAGCCCGATGTGGGACTCGATCCCAGGACCCCAAGATCACACCCCGGGCTGAAGGCAGGTGCTCAACCGCTGAGCCACCCAGGTGCCCTCTCCATCTTTCCAAAGTCCCCACTTCTGTGCACGTGAACAGTAGGGCCCCCCTCAGGGCTCGGACCGCACCTTCCGGGCTGCTTTTGGCTCCAGCCCCCACCCACCCACCCCCAGCAGCACCACCCTCCCACCCCCACCCCAGGAGACAGGACCCAGCACGAGACGGGAGCACCGACCTTCTCGGATTAAGCGGCGACTCTCCTCGGCCTGATGCTCCGAGAAGATGATGTGCTGGAACAGGGACTCTAAGCTCATCTCAGGCCCCGGACGCCCGTGGGTCGGTTCAGGATCTGCCAGCGGGAGTGTGAGGACCCCAGAGAGCACCGCGAAGGAGGAGAGGTATTCAGAGCTCCCGCATCCCTACGCGCACCCGCACCGCCACCCGCACCCCCATCCGCACCCGCACCGCCACCCGCACCCCCCACTCCCATCCTCACCCGCACCCCCATCCGCACTCCCACCTGCACCCCCATCCACAGCCGCACTCCCACCCGCACCCGCACCGCCACTCGCACCCCCACCCGCACCACCACCTGCACCCCCATCCACACCTGCACTCCCACCTGCATCCGCACCGCCACCCGCACCCCCACCCGCACCACCACCTGCACCCCATCCCCACCCCCACCCGCACCGCACCCGCACCCCCACTCCCATCCTCACCCGCACCCCCATCCGCACTCCCACCTGCACCCCCATCCACACCCGTATCCCCACCCGCACCACCACCTGCACCCCCATCCACAGCCGCACTCCCACCCGCACCCGCACCGCCACCCGCACCCGCACCCCCGCCCGCACCACCACCTGCACCCCCATCCACACCCGTATCCCCACCCGCACCACCACCTGCACCCCCATCCACACCCGCACTCCCACCCGCACCCGCACCGCCACCCGCACCCGCACCCCCGCCCGCACCACCACCTGCATCAGCCTGGGCTCAGGACGCGCCAGGTGGGGCGCCAGGCCCCGGCCTCGCTTCCCCGCGTCTCTAACAACCCACCACCGTCTCCCCCCGGGTGTCTGGACTCGGCCGCCCCCACGGAGGCCCCGGGCTCCCGCGGGTTCCCTCTGCGTCCTGCTGCCAAATCAACATGGAGGCCCCGAGCCCGGCTTCTGAGCGCCCGGGCAGCAGCCCCCGCCGCGGCTGGCCTCTCCGCCCCACCGCCTCTTCCTCGGGAGCAGGTCCTCCTAAGCTCCCCGTCCCCCCCCACCCCCCGCCCCGGGCTGTGTCCGTGCGGACAATACCGTGCGCGGGACCCTCCGCAGCCGCCCGCAGGTGCCTGGCCTGGTCCCGCGGGTGGCACCGAGCTACGGCGGCGCGTTGGGCCCAGTCCGCGCCTGCGGCTCTTTCGCTTTGGCCACGTGGCGGCCGAGGTCCGCGGGCCTCGCCTGCACTTGGGGGAGCTTCCTGCGCCGCGCGAACCCCCGCGTTACAGAGAGCTAAGACCTCATGATGCTAAGTATAGACTGCAGCGTCTTATCCTTTGTGCCAAAGGCGGCTATAAATGTGCGATGCCTGACATTCCGCCTTAATCATTCCTTTGTAATCAGGGCATATCTTTTTAGTCTGCTTTAACATTAATCATTGCCTTTTGCAATCAAGCTTCGGTAATATTAACACTTCAGCATCTGCACAATATGTGTCAGAGACCAAAGTGCTTGCTAATTAAAGCTTAAACATGAAAGGCACCTTTGGGACTTTTGCATGGGATTTTTAAATTAAAAAATAAAGCATTTTTAGTTTTAGTAGGCCAAAATTGTAAGATTATAATAAACATCTGACATCATTTGTGACTGTAGAATTGACATTGGCTAAACTTTAAAAAATGATTTTTAATTAGATTGTATTAGAATTGAAAGATGGTAAATATGAATTCCTTCACATCATCTGTATAAAAGAATTGATATTTCATTAATGCTGTAGTATATTGGGCTATGAGTTTTTAACCTATTCCAAATTTCCACCTCAACTTCCACCAAGCCATGTGTGCATAAAGGTTCTTTTTTTTTTTTTTTTTAAAGACTTCATTTATTTATTCATGAGAGACACAGAGAAAGAGAGAGGCAGAGACACAGGCGGAGAGAGAAGCAGGCTCCATGCAGGGAGCCCAACAGGGGACTCGATCCTGGGTCTACAGATCAGGCCCTGGGCCAAAGGTGGCGCTAAACTGCTGAGCCACCCGGGCTGCCCAAAACTTCATTTTTAAACTGTTATTATAAAAGAATACATATGGAAAAGTGTAATGCTTAGAAAAGAATTATCTATAAACTTACCATTCAGATGCAAATATGAATAGCATTTTGGCTACTGCCTTCCAGCTAATCCTCCTCACCTTGCATTTTCTTTTACAAGCTTGAAAATATTGTGAATAAATAATAATATTAATTACTATTAGTATTATTTCTTATTTGCTGGGCACTATTCCAAATAATGATTTTTACTATTACCTTCATAGCATTTGATGAGAAAACTGAGAACAGAACAGTTAAGTATCTTGCCGAGGTGGCATACCTAGTACATGACAGAGCTAGAGCTGAAACCAAGAAATCTGAGATCAGAGGCCATGAATTTAATTTTGGATACTGCTGGGTTTCCCTTTGATTACATCATAAGCCTTTTACCATTTCATTGAAAACTCTTCATAAATACACTTTTATATCTTCATAATTCTCCATCATGTGATGCATGTGTAAAACTTAGATATACTGAAATAAATTTGACTCTTTTATCTGTTCAAGGATGGAAAACAAAACTGAAATTGTGGTTTGAACCATTTTCTTTGAGCACTCGTTTGGAAGCTTATGAACTGTGCCATGGCGCTATCAAAGGAAAGGGCTTCCAGAAGATAAATTATATTACTAATTAATATCACTCCCTTCAGAATTATTTCCCGTGGACTTGCACAGGGGGCATTCTTACAAGGAGGCTGCTTTTCAAAAGCATGCTGCTCTTTAACATTCCAATTTTATTAGTTACATTCAAACTCACATTTATTATTTAACATGTTCTTTCTGTACTGAAAACTTGGCAGAGTGGAATTTGGGCAGTCCTTTGGGGAGCCCAGTTGCCTCCCTCACACAGGCGTATGCAAAGGAAGAACTGCTGGAAATTCTGGAATGGGATTATGGGGAGAAATGACTTCTTCCTCTTCTGCAGTCTTCATATCACAGAATATTGTGATGCTTTGAAATGCCAAGTTCAATTAGTCTTAGGGGTGCCACCACTATAGATATCAGCAGGGATTTTTATTTTCTTTTATTTGTTGAAACATGATTATACAAGCCCACAATTCCAATTTTAAGTCTTTTATAATAATGGGTAAAAGTAACATGTTAGGATATTAAAATAGTATTATCATACACTAGATTTATTCAATCATGTACTAGCTTTATTCATATATTTTCTTCAGTAAGATATTTATTCTTTTAGATATACATGCTGATTACATTCTATAATATTCAGAGCAAGGGTAGCATTGCTTCAATTTATGCCAAATAAAAATGGTATATGGCATGGTAAAACTAGGGCATACCATTTTCTGAAAGTGTTATCTTAGAAGTCTTAAAAAAATGATTCATCCAACAACTGTTTAATGAGTCTCTGCTATTCATTCAACATTCATTCAACAAATATTATTGAGCATCTCCTATGTGCCATATTAGAGAAGCAACAACAGGATTTAATAAAAACAGAACTACATAAAAACTATTTTTCTTCCCCCGGATATTTCTAACCTCATAGGAGAATTATTATATTTTTCAGCATTTTGGCATCAGTATAAACAACTGCTTTCAGATGTTTCAACAGATGTTCTTTAGAAAGAAAGCCAATTATTTGCATTATGATACCCACATATGATTTTCAGATCTAAACCTTCCATCTGTACATGTTTCATTGAATTGCATACCTATGGAATATAAAAGTTAAGATCACTCATTGTCTCTCAACCTCAGACTTTTGTTCATAATAACTCTAGCACCTGGGTTATTGAGCCATTGATAATTGCTTTGCTAGAAGGCCTTACATAAGGCTATATTGCTCTTGTGATTTAAAATGCATTTCCTGTCCATTCTTAGATTGATGACTTCCCTAGGTTCTAAACCAGGCTTGCAAATACCCCTAGCCCAGGGCATATATATTGCAATGAAAAGACGAAAAGTAATTCATTTATTTTATGTTTTTCTCAGGGCATCTGCCAAAAAAGAAAAACAAAATGTAGGTTCAACCAAGTTTAACAACCATTTATTGAGTATATACTAAGTATTAAAAAACCTCTGCTAGGTACTACAGAGAGGACACAAAATTGAAAGGTACAAGCCCTGCCCTCCTGGAGGTCATCATCTATCAAATGGGACATAACATGCACAAATAACTCCTAAGCAGGCTGTGTACAAGAGCTTGTGCTAGGGGAATATGGCAGAGGGAGAAAGACTAAGTCTGATATAGGTGATCTGAGAGACTTACCAGTAGGGGTTGAGAATATGAGCTGCATTTCCAAGGAGGATGTGACTTCAATAGATAGCAAGTCAGGGAGAAAAAAAGCAGAGAGTTAGATGGAGCCAACTTTTAGATGGTCTTTAATATTTTCATATATGATGGGGGCCATGTGATGTTTTCTAGCAGGTGAGTGGCCTGAGTTGCTCATGTAGTCAATCTGTGGCAGTGGGTTAGAAGCACTAGAAGGGAAGGGAATCAGAGCTAACGTGTATCGATAACATACTATATGCCAACCACCATCTGAGACCTTGATGCATCTTAATTCTTTTAATCAACCCATAACCTTACAAGTTCAACACTTGTATGTTTTTCTACATTACAGTTGGAGATGTGAGGCACAGAGAACTAAGTAACTTACCCACGGTCACATACTGTAGCAGAATCAGGATTTCAACCCTGATAATATCTTAAGGCAGATCCTTAACTACTTCATTTCCTGCCTCCAAAAACTAGAGGCTGAATAAAATAAGACTATTTCAGTAGCTGTGTTTCATTTCAAAGCAGATACGTTTCCTAGAAAAAGAAAAATGCTTATCACCAACAAATTAATATCTTTTCAGAAGACATATTTTGACTTATGGAATTTGTATTAGTAATGCAATCCCTGCATAATCAATTAAAATCAAATATTATTTAAAGAAAAATAATTGAGAACGGATCATGCTTTGTAAATGCTTATCTAACTAGCTGTGTATCTGTGATGTAAAACTAAAAATGAAATTTGTATACAAAGCATTATATTCAATTCCTAATATTTATATTAGTTTCCTAGAGCTACTATAACAAAAATATCACAGTGATTTAGAACAACAGAAATTTATTCTCTTACAGTCTAGAGGCCAGAAGTCTGAAATCACAATGTCCACAGTGTTGGTTCCTTCCGGGCCCTCACATCTGGTCTTTGCCTCTTCTTAGCTGCTGGTCTTTGCTGGTAAATTTTTGGTGTTCCTTGATTTATAGATGCAACTGTCCAGTCTCTACCTCTGTTGTCCCTTGACATTCTCCTAGTCTGTCTCTGCCTCTTTGTCTCTTTCCTCTTCTTATAAGGACTCTGGTCATATTGGATAAAAGCCTACCATACACCAATGTGAACTCATCTTAAATAATTACATCTATAATAACCCTATTTACAAATAAGTTCATATTCTGAGTTACCACAGGTTTCAGACTTTAATGTATCTTTTTGGGGACACAATTCAATGCATATAACAGAACTTAAAAGTTAAATTGCAGGAAACAACTGCATAATAATCATAACTTCATAAGGATTTTTTTAACTTAAGAGACTGATTTATTTATATTTCAAAGTATTTTTAGCGTTTAAAGTGTTTATTTTAGACTTTAGAAAACATCTTGCACAATCCTTTTATTTTATAGATGTTAGTACTGAGGCCATGGAGGTTGATAGATTTCCCCAACATGGCACAGGCAATTAATGTCTGAGCTAGGTCTAGAACTCCTTCCTAATTCCTCCTGCTCCAATGAAAGATCTTTTTTGTTCACCAGTAGCTTTCAACTACTTCAGTTAAAAGAACTCCTCTTTTATCTTTTTTCTATATTGAACTTTCTAGTAAGAGTTTGAAGAAAGGGTATAACAGCTAAGGTTCAGAGCTGGCCTGGGGCAATTCACCTACTATAAGGGCCTTCCCCATTTAGGAGATTAGATAAATAGAAAGATAGATAGATAGATAGATAGATAGATAGATAGATAGATAAAGAGAAAGGTAGATAATATAGGTACATATAGAGAAAACATACCTGCATACATACATATGCGCATATATATGTACACACATATATAGGATGAAGATATGTATAAATATAAATTTTCAGTCTCACACTTATATAATAGAAATGAAAGTAAACTGTCAATCCTTAATTATTGGTTTAGAAAAACAAACTTGTTTTGGTTGTGAAATATATTGCATGAAGAAATTCCAATAACACTAGGAGTCATGAAATAGCAAAGTCTTTAGAATTAAAAAACTGTAGTGAAACTGATGAACTTGGATTTTCACTCTGTCAGAGTCAGGAGCGCAGCACAGAGTCCAGGAAGGCTGCCCCGCGTGCTCCTTCCCAGGACATTAGCCCGTCATCTTCCCAAAACTAAAACAAAACAGGACTCGGAAACCACTCTTCTGCATCTTGTGATTCAAGTGGTTATTTTAGAAGTATTTACTGGGTGGACACTATATGTAAGGGAAATAGGAATTTTCGATTACAAAGAAAGAATAAACAAGAGCCTTGAAATCTGGTTGTATCAATTTGTAGTTACAATGACAATAAATTTAAGTGCTTTGGGATTACACAGGAAGAATTAAAAGAGAAATTTAAGGCTTTTTATTTCTTACCAGGTATTTATTTTCATCATTAACATAGTCTTTGCCTACCTGATAAGTACATGGTTATGCAGCAAATAAATGACTCTAGTTGTTGAATATGTTCAAATTTAAGGCAACAATCAACATATTCTCTCATTACAATTTCTGTGAAGATTTCTATTAATTTCGGGAAATTAGAAATAGCAACTATTTGGAAATTTAGGATAAATTTTAATGTTTCTGTTATTTTCTGTGAGTTATTCACAGCAACTCTTTAGAAAGTTTGAAAAAATGTAATGTTCATATATACATATAGGTAGAGTGAACCATAAATCCTATTTCTTCTTAAAACAATTTGCTAAATTGCTCATTTATCAGGATAAAATTACTTTATGCTTCCAGTATTTAAAATGGCTTAGTGGCCTTAGTACAATAGTATTACGTTATAAAAGCCAGACACTCCATTATTTTCCCTTCACGATGCCATAGACAGTTCAAAATGTTTTATCATAGTTTACGTGGCTCATAAACCTTATCTTTTATTTGACATTGCAGGTGTGTTGATAATAGAATATGGAAACTCTGTAAGATGGTTATAGGAAACAATTAATTAGCATTTAAATAAAAGAGCTCGGTAAGAAACGTTTTAGACAGAGAATAAGCTGATTATTTCATAGGTAATAGTAAGCAGTTGTGGAATAGAATTGAAGGGCATGCATACAGAGTGAAATGAATTTAAATATCTGAAAACAAAGAAGGAAATATTGCAAATATTAGAATTACTGAAGTTGTATATACATCATCATTTGAAATTTGATGGTCTTGTAATTCCGTTCCTGCTATATCTCATTATTCTACTTATGAAACGCGTGCGTGAATAGGTTTCTTAAACCATTTGATAATCTACCTTTATAATTTCCTTTTTCGAGATGTTAACGCAGAGAAAAGCAGGAAAGAACTGAGATCCTGCACTCTATTGTGCCTTAGCCTCAAGTGAATAAATGCAAAGATTGTGCACATAGGATCCAAACACTCATAAAAAAGATTCATGGTAATATTCTTAGAAGAAATTAATAAACCCTAAGAGAACTTGTCAGAAGAATGTCCTAAAGATGATTTTATTTCAGTAATTGTTGTATTTTAAATGCTTTCATTTTCTTTTGTGATGTCTTTTATCTTACTTACAGATGCTATTACTCATAAAATATGATATTTCAGTCCAGAAGGCTGTAACTGTAAATGAGACATAATATTCTCATCTAGAAGTAGATAAGGGGATTCAAATCTCCTGCTTCATGGTGTAAGCTGATTACTGCAGAGGTCAGAAAGCTAGTTTCTACTTCTGTTAAGTGCCAGCTGTGATATTTTCCATAAATGACCAGACACCATGCGTTTCCTTTTATCCAGCCCCCACATCTGGTTGACAGCCTGTGTTGGTGTCTTACAAGATCAACTAGGAATTCTGTGCCTTGAGAATGGTGAGATGATTTTAGGGTGAGGCCATGAGGAATGACCACAAACATCATCCATACAGTGTTCATTGAAGAACTACCTGTACCGGGCTCTGCTACAATAGCAAACAAGATGAATGAGCTCTCTGCATGCATGGGGCCTACAGGGCAACAAGAAACAAAGTGCATACATTCATTAACTCAAGGCACACAAAGTAAGTGTAAGTGTAAAATGTAACATCGTGGGGCAAGCACCTGCTGTGGACCTTGTAGACAACACATTAACGCTCTCACAAAGCCCCTATGGCAGAACAGTACTGGTATCTGAGAGTGGAGAGGACCAGTGGGGCCACCACACAGACAGGATTGGTGCAGTGGTCAGGGTTGCATCATGCCAGGCCCTGAGAGCCGTGGCAGCAGTTCAAATTTTATTCAGAATACGGTAGAAGGCCATAGACAGATCTGCAGGAGACTGAACACAATTTAAGTAAAGAGGATGACCACTGAGCATTGGTTCCCTTGGAGAGGTGCAACTTCACATCACTGGATGGGGTATTGACCCAGGTTCATGGCTCAGTGTGGCTGATAACTAACTAGGTGACTTTGAGCAGTCACTGACTCTCTTTTCCTCTTATTTCATTTGTTTTAAAATGCGGAGAGGAGAAATAGGGTTAAAGAAAGGAGGAAACAGGAGAGATGAAAGGAAGGAAAAAAAACTCAGAATTTAGAGATGGAAATTACTTACTTCGGGTAGTAAGTTGGAAAAACAATCAAACAATGAAGAATTTGTTTTTTTAAAGCTCCTGAGCAAGGAGTCATCCCAGTCCACACCCTGGAAAATCCCAGCATAGGACACATAGAAGTGAATATAGAATTCTATCAGAATCATTGCTTTGGCCACTTTAAGAGTTAATATTAGGGCCTTAGGAAAGAAAAATTCAAGAGTCATGCCAGAATCCATTCTACATCCTTCAGTTAGTTGTGTTCAAGGGTGTGCACAGCAGAAATCCACTAGTACACCACTTCTGACTGTAAAAATATTGAAATACTCCCAGAGTGGTTCATGAATAACCAACACCTCAGCTCTCCATGGCCAACTCCCACCACCAGGCTGTCCCAACTCCATGACTATCCATCCAGATCTCCCACAGCCTGCAACTGAGAGGTTAACACTCAGCTTAGCAAAGAGCGTTAAGAAGCCTGGTCAGGGTCAGTTCTGATTTCTCAATGCCTGGGCTTATCTGTGGATAGTCTTCTTGATGCTTTAACAAATCACCACAACTTTAGTGACTTAAAACAATACAAACTTGTTATCTTACAGTTCTGGAGGTTACAAGTCCAAAATGGGTCTTAGTAGGCTAGAATCAAAGGATCCACAGTCTTTCTGGAAGCTGTAGAGGCCAATTTGTGTCCTTGCCTTTTCTGGCTTCTAGAAGTTACTTGCATCCCTTGGCTACTGCCCCTTCCTCCATCTCAAGCAAGCACTGTAGCCTCCTAAAATCTCTCTCCTTCTCTGACATTCCTGCCCCTCTCTTATAAGGATACTTGTAATTCCATTGGGCCCACCTGGATAAGTCAAGATGCTCTCACCACCTCAAAATTCTTAACTTGATCACATCTTGAAAGTCCTTTTTGCCACATAAGTGACATACTTAAGGGTTTCAGGGATAAGGATGCAAATATCTTTGGAGGTCATTATTTAGTTTACCATGGTCATTATACATTTTATTTATTTATTTATTTTAAAGATTTTATTTATTTATTCATGATAGTCACACACAGAGAGAGAGAGGCAGAGACATAGGCAGAGGGAGAAGCAGGCTCCATGCAGGGAGCCCGATGTGGGATTCGATCCCGGGTCTCCAGGATCGCGCCCTGGGCCAAAGGCAGACACCAAACCGTTGCGCCACCCAGGGATCCCTCATTATACATTTTAAATATCATACCTGAGTATATATAATACCCTCCCTAGACATCTCATAAATGAAACTGAGTGTATCACAGTCAAAACCTGAGATACGAGGGGGGAAAAATCTGAGTCGTATCGAGAAGAATTATGGTAGGTCCATATCTCAAGAACTTTCTAGAATAAGGCAGACTTTTAATTTCTGTAACTGGTTTAGCAATGAGCTGTATCAAATAGATGAAATAGTTAAAAGGAGAAAAGAGTTGGGGCAGCACAGAAAGACAGAGTGAAGAAGACAAAGGAAGAATACAAATGCCACTCATCTGTCTGAATGTCTTGTAAGAGCTCAGAGAAGGAGAAGGACAGAGCAAGGACCTTCAAGGGGATGGGTCCCAGTGAGGACAAGAGAGGACGTTAGAAACTGATGGCAGGATGTCACTAAGTAATGTCCCACTCTCCTAGGGTCAATTGTCTCCCAACCTGGGATACTAAGGGACAGAGGAAGTGAAAATGAAAATTTAAATTTATTCTGTAACTGAATGCTCATGAAATGACTTGGGATTGACTTGAGGAGGTTTGGGGAAATTTTAAGATGATTAGGGCACAACTAGCCTAGTACAGTTTAGCTGCTTTTGGAGGTGGGACCATGTGTGATGGGTCTTTGTGTATCAGAGTGCCTTGTATGCAATGGGAGTAAATGTCCTGCCATCAAAGCCAGGAGCCACAATAGAATGTTGGCTTCATGAGGAAGCACCCGTTCCTTTTGTTCACCATCAATCCCCAACTCCCGGAACAGTGCCAGGCCAGTAGCAGGTGCCCAGGAACTCTGCATTGAATAAATAAAGGAGAAAAATGAATGTATGCAAAACTTTGGTGTAAATGAAGTTTTTGGTGTGAACAACGAACCTTTGTTTTAATAACCAGGAAATACTGGACACCAATATTCAATTCAATGTGCTGACATTTTGATATACCGTATCAAAGCTTAAGTGATCAGGTGAATTGCAAAGGCCTATCATCCTGCCTATAAACAGGGCTGCCAGATTTAGCAAATGAAAATGCAGGATGCCCAGTTAAATTTGAATGTCAGATAAACAATGAGTAATTTTTTAGTATAAGCGTGTCCCAACTATTCTGGGACCACCTTGCTGTAGAGCCATATTGTATTCTATCTCAGGTAAATTGTGACTTTGTAAAACTGCTGTTTTTAATGATGCTACTATTCCAGAAGAAAAAGGAGGTGCTTTCACTAGATTATCTTCAAAATGAGGGTAGGGGAAGGTAAAAACCGGCTGTGTCGTGTTGTGCTGTTTTAAAAGCATGCTTTTCTGTGAGTGAGTGCCCATGGAGGAGGACTGAAATTCAGCTTCTCATAAATTCTGCAGAGCTACCAGGGAACAGTAATCAACAAGGATAAAATCTGAAGGGAAGGTCAGTGAGGCAGGTAAGAGCTGCTGCATCCATATTACCAAAAGCACACACAGCTCCACAAAGCAGGACGGCGAAGAGAGCTTGAGAGGAAGGAGAGAATCATCCCATATGAGCCTCATTAGATTGCCTTTAGGAAAAAGCCCCCATCTGCCCCAATAGCACTTTATTTTATGAGCACATTGCATTTGTTTAGTCCATAATATAGAGATGAGCATGTTCCATGTACTAAGTGGTCTGTCTTCATAGTGCCCTGTTACTGGTGAAGTAATTCATTGCTTTTCTCAGAAAGGACATGGTGTTGCTATGTTCATTTGTCCCTGATCTGAAGAATCTCTATCGATAATTTTTTTTTTCCACTAGGCATTTAGATGCTACCTGGCTGTTAGGCCTGAAAATACCAGATGGAGCTTGGGAGCAGAGCAGACACTGTTGTCATAGAAACAAGATGCTATCCCAGCTCTATGCAGCTGCCATCTTTTTTTTCCCCTTTCACTGTGAGGAGTTCTGATAGGAGCAAAAACTGATAAAATATAGAGATTCTCTCCCCCTCTTTGGAAAATTGAGCTACATTTCAAGTGCTGCATAGACAATTTGTTGATGTGTCCCTCAGCTAATGGAGAGCCTACACCTATGGAAAGATGACTCGATTTCCAGGTCTTCTAATCAGAGTATATAGAACTGGGAAGCCCATGCTTTGATATCATCTTCTTCCCCTAAATGGCGATGATGCATTTCTCTTATGCCAAAATGAGACAATATCTTTTGTAGCCAGGGGAGCCTCAGTGTTGACATTCCTGGAAAATGCAACCTAAGAGTTCACAATCATTCTGCAATGTGTGTACTCAGCACGAGAATAGAGAGTGACCTCTCCTGGTTCTCTGAATTCCCCACAGGAGCTGCAGAATGCTGAGTACACAGGCGGAGTATGATGAATTCTTGTGGCTTGATGTCCGAACTTGAGGGAAGCAGTTATTGGCACACTCCTGCCTTTTCTCTTTGGGGCCAGCTTTGGTGTATCCTCGAGGGCATATTACTGTGAGGGAAGTGCCCACCACAGATGGGAAGGGGAGCAGCAGTGTTTCTAGATGCAAGGCTGCTTTGGTGCTGGGAAAGGGATTAAATCCTAGAGCCTTAAAGGTCTGGCTTGAAGAGTTATGTTTAGCAGCAAAGGACTCCTAAGACAGGTGGTTTAGGGAAATGGTTCATGTACTAGTCTCCTATTGCTACTGGAAAAATGACTGCAAATAGTGGCTTAGGACAACACAAAGTTATTATTTTACAGTTCTGAAGGTCAAATGTCCAATATCTATTTCAGTGGGCTAAAAAGATGTCAGCAGGGACACCTGGGTGGCTCAGCTGGTTAAGCATCTGCCTCCGGCTCAAGTCATGATCTCAGGGTCCTGGGATGGAGTCCCCCAACCCCACTGGACTCCCTGCTCAGTGGGGAGTCTGCTTCTCCCTCTGCCCTTCCCTCTGCTCCTGCTCTCTCATGGGAGCTCTCTCTCTCTCTCAAATAAATAAATAAAATCTTTAAACAATAAAAAATAAATAAAAATTTAAAAGACCTAAAAAGATATCAGCAGGGCTGGCTCCTTCTGGAGGCTCTAGGAGAGGATCTTTCCTACTTTTTCTCACTTCCAGGGACCATCTACATTCCTTGGCTCCTGGCTCCTCCCTCCATCTTCAAAGCCAGCAGCCTCACATCTTGCTTCTGTCCTCACTTTGCCTTTTTCTGTTGTCAAATCTCCTTACTCCTTAAAAGGAGACTTGTGATGACATTTGCAACCCATCAGATAACCTAGGATCATCTCCCCATCTTGAGAATCTTAATTTCACTACATCTGTGGCCTCTCTTTCATCACATAAGATAACACCCACAGGTCCCAGGGATGAGTATATGGATATTTTCCAGGGCCAATATTCTTTCTACTGCATTTCCCAAACCCAGATGATCATCAGAATAACCTAGGAAGCTTTTCAAAAAGAAAGACTGCCAGGCTCTACATGAGAGTGAGCCTATCAGAATTTCTCAGGATGGGCAGAGGCCTGAAAATCTCTGTGAGACTCTCTGTTTTCTATTGAAAACTTCTGTTAAAGGCTTCTTCTTCTTTCTCAAACACATGCAGTGAGGATTTATAACACTGTGATTGAGTTGTCTGGATCGTGTTCAGGGTCAATGAGTGTATGGGAGAGGTTTTAAAAATATATTTGTTTGGAAGCTTGGAAGGTCATCCCATCCTCTGAGGTTCAGAATACTCCCACAGAATGGCTCTAACAAAAGATAGTGTCACGTGAGCTGGGCCCAGCCACTCTTCAATTTAATGGTAAAGATACCAAAATTGTTTGCTAATGCCTCCCTAGACCTTTAACCATATGAAATATGTATCTCGATATCTGGAATCAGCTGTTGTTCCTTCTCCTTATGGAGACTTTTCCACTTAGTGCACCAGAACATTCTCTTCCTTCAAAGGCGCTTCTATTCTGTTCTCAGAGCTCCTAAATTCACCTATTTTTGCCCACTTCAAGAAAAATGGCTGTGGTAGAGGAAAAAAACCCATACAGTATCTTTAGAAAAACTGTAAATATTTCATCATTTCTTACTAAACATACATTATTTACTCCATAATGTAAATATTTTATGGCCTGCAACTGGCAATTTTGGAATATATTGATATGTTTGGAGAATTGTGGTTCTGTTACAAATCCGACACTGCACACCCAGCTCATATTTAACTTATACAACTCTTTAATAAGCATTTAACTCTCAGAATTAAGGAAGTAACAGAATCTATTTTTCAAAGGGGCCTTGAGAACCAGACTTAGAACCTGAGACAACATATTTTGTTAAAGGCAGAAGCTGGAAGCCGTAATAGCCCAGGACTTGCCTTACTGCAGGACGGCAGGATCATTCAATTACCCATACCCGTGTAGATCTGGTTTCACATAGCGGAGAGAAGGGGCAGACGTGCCCACAAACAGCTCATTAGAATGTTCATGATCTGGTTGAGAATGGAATCTGAGAAGTGTTTTACCATACACAAAAAGGCAAAAGGCTTTAGGATAAGTATTTGGAGCTATGCATAAGACAAGAAAATCTTTTCATTAAACAAAATGGCTAGATGTCAGAACATTTAAGCCAGATTTTCAAATATAAACCTAAACTGTTTGGAGATTTTTTTTTTAATTCCAGTGACTCTCCAATATAGAGGTCATAGAAACTGCCATCATTCTAAATTACAGCCCATTTCAGAGGTTGGCTGTAATCCAGGAGGTTGCATTATTCCAAATTGCCTGTCAAAAACTGTCAAAACACTGCCATTATCAAAAAGTAGTCCTTTTAAATAATTTTCTCACTCTTTTCCCTGAAACTTTGCTGGCATTGAACCTTAATATCATAGCTCATAGGCATGGTAAGTGACGCCTTTCAAATGAGAAGTGGGGGAAAAAAACATTCTAGACATACAACAGCAACGTACAAAATTCTAGGCAGGAAATTGAGTAGAGTTTGCAAATGCTGTTACCCACAAAGCAAAGTCATTGCTAATCTACATGTGAAATGGTAACCAAAGAATACATAATCATGTGGCCCAATAGCATGACTCTTCCACCATGTTTAACACATGGAAAGAATTCTATATTAAGTGGCTAAACTCCAAAATTTTCCTTGTTCTCCTCTCCTTCCATACAGCATTCCAAAGAGAAGTGTTGTATCTTCCAGATTATCAATGTCCTTTCCTTTCATTTCATAAATATGGAAATTGACAGCTGGACAGCTATCTGATTTACCCAAGGCTTCATGATAGATCTAGACCTAAACCCTGTACTCTTTTTAATGCACATTTCAGCTCTCTTTTTGACTTGGAAATTCATCTCCTTTCATCTTCTTTTCTTTACTTTACAGTTGACTCCACAGAATTTCTCTGCTTGGATTAGAAAAATCTACCCCCAAAAAAGAGCAATCTCCACCACCTACATTCTCTTGGATGTAGACCTTGATGCTAAAACTTCCATTCTCACAAAGAATTTCAGCAACTGTTTTGTTTAAGACCATTTATCTTTCAGACAGTGTAAGATGACAAAATATTTTAAAGAGACTGCTTTTATTTTGAGTCATTACAATTCAAGCAACGAATTAGAAAATCAACAGGGTAATTCAGTCCTACAATCATTGTGACAGTTGTATTTGTCAACAACTAGTTTTCAGAAGAAATGGAACTCAAAGAAAATACATAGCTTCCAAGTTCAGACAAAGAGATACACAGAAATATTTCTTTAAGCTATCAGTAGTATATTATAGAGAAAATTTAATGTGCAGGTGAATTCTTTTAACAGAAAGACAATGCTTTGAACAAATGTAGCAGAAAGATATTTCAAAATAAATCTTCAGCTTCTGAGGATGCCAGTAATATATGTAATGGTGCTTGATCTCATTAACAAGCAGCTCAAACTCTTCAGCTACCATAAAATACAAATCATCATCAGCACATTCTTGAGAGCAGTATATCTGTCTGACCTGACTTCTGCTCTGTAGTTAGCAATTTTGTTTTAACCCATAAAAAAGAAATTTTCATCATCTCTAAATTGTACAAATGGATGCCCAAAAGATCACACTTGAGTCTAGTGTTCATGGTGCATGTTGTTCTATGTTCCACAGAAATCTTGACAAGCCATTATTAACTCATTATCAACAATGACAACCCCAAGACCTTCCAGCGGAAGATTCCACAGAACACTCCCCCTAATCAATAGAGCATTTTGTTGAGTACTGTGGGTTCTTTACCAGCCTAAAATATCTGAATTCGAGAAAAATTACTTATAAATTCCTAATATTCTTCATGATTTTATAGACTTTCCTTTAAAAAAGACAAAAACCTATGAAAATAGGTTGAGAAACTGCATTTGGTAGTCCCCTAGAGACTCAGATTGCACAGTAGTTTATGAAAGGTTCTGAGACATCCCACAATGAAGAAACCTGATTTGTAGAGTTGAACACAATGTTCCCAAACATATTTGTCCATGACCCTTTTTTTCATGAAGCATACTTAACCATGTTTGGGTCAATAATGTTCTACAAAATACAATTTGTGGTTCAAAGCCTGGTATGGATTTCTGTTTAGGTAGCTACCAGACTTATCCACAGGCCACTCAGCTTTCTTTTGCCAAGGATTTCCAAAAGTTAAGATCCTAGTGTATGCTGGCATTCTGATAAACTATTGGTCATCAGGGAGAGAGGACATGAGTGTATGTTTTGAACGAAGTAAATCACCACTGATAATTTTGCTTAAAATATAGGTCCTCCTAAAAAAAAAAAATATATATATATATATATACATATATATATATATATACACACAGGTCCTCCTGATAATAAAAATAATGAACATTTATTAGGAATTAACAACATGTAGAAACATCATTCTCAGTACTTTGATTATAAATTCATTTAATCTATACAAACATGCGTATATTTTTTCTTTTCCAGATAAGGAAACTGAGACACAGCAAGACTGAGATGAAGTTACTTGTCAAGGTTATAAACAAGTAAATAGGAAGGATTCAAATTTAAGCCACTTGGTCCCAGAATCCCAGAGTTAGCTTTTAGGCTAATACATGTGCACAAGCACGCATACACACATGCTTACACACATGCTCATTTTTACAAATGCATGCATAGGTGGGCTCATCTATGCACATTAATTCCTATAGGCATCTAAGTGTTACCAATATTTCCTTATGTATCCTCAGCCTGAGAATAAAAATAGGATTATAAAACAAATAGCACAATATTATCTCACTTTGAAGACAACAGCTACGTTTGGAAATAATATCTTATGTCACCCAGCTCCCAGGCAAGACTACATGTGAGCACTGTAGAAGAAATAAGAGCTGTAATTCTCTTTAAATTAATTTATTTTAAGATACTAATAATGGAGGCACCTGGGTTCTTTGGTCAGTTAAGTGTCTGCCTTCCATTCAGGTCATAATCCTGGTGTCCTGGGATTGAGTTCCACAATGGGCTCCCTGCTCAGCAGGGAGTCTACTTCTCCCTTTGCCTCTCCCCTTGCTCATGCTCTCTCTCTTTCAAATCAATAAAATCTTTATAAAAATAAGAAGCTACTATTAAAGGTAGCTTAGATCTGCTTTCTCGTTTCACAACAATTCTGTGGGGGAAGCAGGGCCATTAGTACCATCTATATTTTATTGATTGAAACTGAGGTTCCAACTTGCTCAAATGTGCATGTGATAGGACTGGTTCTAGAGGTGCCTGGGTGGCTCAGTGGGTTAAGTGTCTGACTTCGGCTCAGGTCATTATCTCAGAATCCTGAGATCCAGCCAGGCCTGGAGTTCCGGGCTCAGTGGGGAGTATGCTTCTCCCTCTGATTCTGCCCCTCCTCTCTCAAATAAATAAATAAAATCTTTTTTTTTTTTTTTTTTAAACTGGTTCTAGACTCAAAAGCCCCCACTTTTGGTTGACTTTTTCTCAACTGAGAGGCCTTAATGTGTACAGCTTCTCTGTCCATTAAGAAAATTCTCTCAGCCTCACACTTGTTAAAGAAAGGTAAGAAGTCATTGTACACATAACCAAAGACCATTGTAATGTTGCTTGAAAAATTAACCTAAGAAACCAGTATTTAATTGTGAATAGGAATCATGGTTTATACCCATTTTGTAAAGTTGTGTTTGTTTGATTTTGCAAAATCCAACCTATCTATTGTCATTTTCCGAATAAATCTTTTTTTTCTCAGATTTTATTATGAATACAACCACGGTGTGGCCCATTCCTGTTATCCCAACTTCATGTTGCTCTTTTTCTAAACTGTATCTTTCTTTTGTACTTAATCATCATTCGGAATGATAGATGACCACAAGGAGCTGTATCTTGCAACTGTTCAGCTGTTTCAATAAATCACAACAGTTGACACATCTCTTTGCTGTACGTATCCAGCTAAAAATGAATTTAAATGGCAGGTTTGTGAACAAAGTCATGGGAAAGTCTGCCCACAAAGTGGATAGCCGTAAGCACTGTCTTCCACCTGTTTATTTTCAATTTGATATCTATAATCAGTCATAGTTTATTCCTTATATATTAAATAAGATGAATTATAATGTTTGAAGCAGTGAACTATAAAAGCAAGACATAAAAAGGTCTAATTTACAGTGTAGCCAAGTGAAAATTTTGCCATGACTTCTGTTTCCACACAAATTTATACATTAGCAAAAAAAAAAAAATTTATACATTAGCTCCTTTATAAGCGTTCAATTCCAAGTCAAGCATCCAACTTCCAAATAAAATAGATATTTTATTTATTTATTTACTTACTGGGTTAAAGACATGCAGCACTGAATTATGTTCCTACTTCTTAGGTGTATCATAAAGAGAATGTTCATACTTACTTTTGAACAACAGAAAACTTGTCTGTTACCCACACTGCACTTCAGTTACAAGCTTATGCATGCTACCTTCTGTTTTATAAAAAGAATAGGTAGCTCAAGCTTAAAGGTTAAACATTAGCAAATTACAAGACTTAATGGAATGACATGTTTTTGAAATGTATTTTCAGAGAACAGGAGGATGTTTTGCTATGGGACAGGGAAAGGCTTTGAGACGTGGCCTTTGGAGCTCAGTGTGAATATAACATTCAGGTCTCCCCCTTCTCTGCAACCAAACTCGTATAGTACCAAATGGCCAAGGGTTTCAGGGAAGATAATTCAATTCTTTTCTCAGGCAGAAAGGTTTTTGGGGAGAGTAAAAAGCACTGAAGATCATCCTTTGGCCCTCTGGTGATAGCCAACACAGATTAATGTCTGCAAATCATGTTAATATAACACCTTGCTGGAGGGACAAACAGATTAGAATCTTGATATAATATCTACTTCTGTGGTTAATATCAACAGTGGAGGCAGTTTTTTGTAATTCATTGCTCTGTTGATTTCAAGATAACCCTATGTGCCAGGCCCTGTGTAAAGCATTTTCGCATGAATTATCTATCTTCTTTCATGCTCAAAATAACTCTATGCTATAGGTACTGCCATTATTCACATTTTAAAACTGAGGTCTAGAGAGATTAAGACATGTGTCCGGAGTTACACAGTCAATAAACGGTGGTGTTGAACCTCAAACTGAGGTCTATTCAGTCAGTTTCTGCTCATTTGCGCTTGTTTTGTGGACTTTATGCCAAAATCTCATCCCTGTTTAGATTTCTGCATACATTTCTCCCAAAGACTTGTTTTCACATAAATTCATAATCTCTTCCCTTGCAAGGCAAAAATTTAATGCTATTTAATCTTCAAAGGGTGTGTTGAATGCTAACAAGCTACTCAGGCATTTGGGGAGATGGGATGAGGGAGGGGAGGGCGTGGGAATCAATTTCCGAAGTTGCACTTTATTCTCATTTTGATGTTAAGAAATTCTTGAGAAATTATTTGAATAATTACCGTCATCTTACTACAACTGTTTATTAAGCTCTCACAAGGCATCAAATGCTATGGACATACAGTTTTTGCTCAATGGATTTGCTCTTTGAAGTAAAACCCTCCTCCACCACCAGCCTCCTTGCCCCCCCCCCCCCAAGAAAAGGAAGAGGGAAGAGGAGGAGGAGGGGGACAGAGAAGAAAGGGTTTTGTTTTCCTTCCTTAGGAAATTTGGTTTTCCCCAGTTGAGTTCAGGTGCTCTGGTTTTTCTCTATACTATCAAAAAAATAATTCTTCCATCACTTAACATTGTGTGGTCTCTGGAATCAAGGCTCTTTTTCTTACAAAAATGCAGCAATGGCCAGATTTCCACAGCCTAGAGAAAAGGAAAGATTGAGACAGTTTTCTCAATAATTGCTTCAATTCTCCCCTTTGCGCTAGCTGTGGGAACTTGGCCAGCAACTATTAAAGAGACTTCGGATTGATTTCCCCTCCCTCTTGTTACTGTTTCCTCTGACTAAAATGCTGTCCTCCTCCTTCTAAGCTATCACACTCCCTCTCATTCTTCAGGTCACATGTCACCTCCCTCAGGGAAACCTCAACCGAAGTCCCTCTCTCCCCACTTCCCTGACTACTACTCATTTCTTCCATCCTCAGAAAAATTAATCACCTCTTCCCCTTTGCTCCTGTAACACTTGGTTATACCATTCCCATAGCATTAATCACTTTGTGCTATACTTAGCTATTTGCTTTTCTGTGTTCCCCTAAAAGCTGTGAATTTTCTGAAGGCAGGGAATTTTTTTTTAATTTACCAATACACCCCCCATAATGCCTGGTACATAAGATGTGCATGGCACATCTTTATTTAATCAGGTTTGCTCCAGAAATGGCCAATACACTACTTCAGCCAAATTCCAAGGGAAGAGAAGTTTGCCTGTGTTAATGCTGCCTCTCATTTCCTTGCAGTAAATGCCAGCTTCACTGCTCCATGGCTCAGCACCACATCTACATTTTGAAGCCTGGGTACACTTGAGTGAGTTTGAGCAACACATTTTTGGTGAGGATAGGACTTCCTTCAACTGGCTTTATTAGTGTCAACTGAATCAGAAAACTGAGATCAGAGAAAATAACATAAAACAACAAATCCTGATTCTTACAGTGGTTCTAATAGTTGTTTTTTTTTTTTTTTTTTTACTTGGGTGTGGCAAAACACTTTCTTTCGGGGACTGCCTTCCTCACCCCAAATGCACATGTAATTGTCCGGAGTACCCATCATGATATGCTCTACTACTATGGGGTTGGGCATGCCCTAGGGCCATTAGAATTTTCCATTCCATTGAGGCCGTGATTGGTGGGCTGGGAGTTGTTACCTTAGCAGAACCAATTGATGTCCTGTTTCAAAATCAGGACGGATTGGGGGTGTGTGTTGGGAGTTGGGAAGGTGATGAAAAGAGAATGTGAAAAAAAAAAAAAAAAAAGAAAAGAGAATGTGAAACAAAAACAGAGCAAGACAGAGCCTCTTGCCTTGTGAAATCATAGAAGCCCAAGAAGTAGACCAATGAGATGGGACAAAGTAGAGTATGGAGTATGGAGGGGATAGTACACATATGGGGTAAGAGCCAAAAGAGTGCTCTGGGCCTCCATGTACTGATCCATACAAAGCCAGTGTAACGATGGTTAACTAGGTTTATCCTTGCCAGAACACCTGAAGAAAGGATTCCTCTAGGCCACAACGGCTTTCAGCAGCTCTGCCTGGCAAGGGTCTCCACATGGTCGCAGCAAGTGTGGGAATAGATCCATTACAGAGGAAGCACAGCTGAGAGATGGAGACAGACACATTCCTGATGACATCATCTAAACACCTGGATCCAGCCTTACTTGAACTCTCCAATAACCCACAACAATGAATGATCTTTTGGGACCAAGCTAGCTTGCGTTTGGTTTTTCTCACTTAAAACCAGAAGAGTTCTGACCAATAGATTTTTGTAGTATACAAGTCTGCTTTTCATTTTCAGGTTATGTGAAGAGCACCTCAAGAGCAATGATACAGGACCACTGAGTTCATTTTGATGGTATATTTGACTTACTTTGGGGAAGCTGTTACCTAAGGACAATTTTAAAGGAGTGGGCAGGTCAAGAGGGTTCCGAATCAGACTCTATTAGAGTACATGTGTCACCTATACATCGAAGTTAGTTCCCAATAAAATTCTAGCCTCCATAAATACATCGGGGTTCCTCAAGAGTGACCACTATGGCCTTCTAGGGTTTCTACTAAGGGATGTCAGTGCGTCTGGATTCCACCCAAATGTGCACCTCCTCTAACATACACTTAGTTTATATTCTGAATATCTTAGTAGTTTTCAAACTATAATAAAGGTGCTTGGTAAGAAAGGTTTAAAGTTAATGAGATTTGTCTTAGTTTGCATTGTTTTTTCTATAATCTAAAAACAAAACAAAACCCCAAAACCTAATAATTTAAAATGACCATTGAGCAGTCAAATAGTTCTCACATTTTCAATTTTCCTGTAATAGATCATGTCTCCATTGAAGTGGACTATTAGAGCTGCCTGAAAAAGTATTGTTTGATGTCTGTAAGCACAGTCAGCAATCAATAATTTGAAATTTGTACCATTTGTACCTTTAAGTCCTGGCACATCATTTTTTTATTTCATTCAATCTGCTTACTGTTGAAGAAAAAGGATTTTGAACCATTGCCACAGAGCACATTTATGTGTGAAACAAGGTTCATTTATATGGTGAGGAGTATATCATTTTGACGTTTATTTGCAATATTAATTGTATATATTGATTCCATTTTTTCAGAAATTGTAAATTTATTATAAATACTACCACTGATGACCTTATTTTGGTGAGAATATTCTTCTGCAGAACTTGAAAACATTTTGGAGTCAAGTCATGGATTTTTAAATTCAGAAAGACAACATATGCTGTAATATTAAATTAAAGTTCCATAATCAGTTGTTAGTTCAAGGACATACCCGAGCAGGAAATGCATTTTTTTAAAAAAATGTTGTCTCTGAACTGTTAGATTAAGAACGAGTGACCTTTGCTATCAGCTCTTCTTTACTCATTTATTGTATTTGATCTTTGGCAAATATAAATGTAGTGTGGAAAGTCTCGAGCTGTTTCTAAGTGTCACCAAGTGTTTTTAGTTAGTTATCAAAGAGCAGCCTCTCTCAAGGCCCGTCTCTGCCCTCCACAAGTATCCTTCCCCCCACCTCCACCCACACACAGGGGTAGGTTTGGGTTTTGAAATAGCTGAGTAATGATCCTTTCAAGGAACACTTGAGTTCCTCACAGGAAGAAAAGAAGTCAAAGAGCTGCCACCCAAGAATCCTGGATGTGTCTTCGGAAAGAAGAAGAAAGATTTCAGATTCCTCACAAGGGATGAGATACTGTCAAACTGTTAGAAGGGGTATGGGATTTTGGGCGCGAAAGCAGGCTTGTCCGCAAAGGATTGCTGCCAGCCAGAGAGGAACACTTGTCAAAGAGGTTAACTACCCTCTGGGAAAGAGAGAATCTGGGTTCTGTCCTTTCACTCACTCAAAAGTGTAGGCCACTTTCTTTATTTTGCAGACATGATAATTAACAAAAATTACATCAAGTACCTTAGTGCTTGCATTTTTATCAAGAACCTCCTGTGGAATGATGTGATGGGTAGCATGGTGGGGGTGTGTGTGCTAGGGAAGATGAAAGACATGACCCTTGCAGCTAAAAGGCCTCTAATAAAGCAAATGTATAGAACTATAAGAGCATGAGAAGGAGACAAGTGCCTGCAGAGATATATAGATACAGTGCTATAAATACTTAGGAGAGGGAGGACTCTCTCTGCCCTGGGGAATTTGAGAAGACCTATAAAGGAGAGGGCATTGGAGTTGAATCTTGAAGGGCAAGTAAAGAGAGATGGAAGAAAGAATGTTATCCAAAGGGAATCACATAAGCAAAAGGCAGGAAAATATATAGCGTGTTTAGGAAACATTGTTCAGTATATATGGCATATAAAATATCTAGAACAGAGAAGGGGGAGACAGGACTGGAAAAGCAGATTGGAGCCAAATGTGGTGGGACAGGTCTTTTTTTGTTTTTTCTTTAAAGATTTTGTTTATTTGTTTGTTTGTTTGTTTATTTATTTATGAGAGAGAGCACAAACAGGGGGAAGATAGGGAGGGACAAGCAAAATCCCTCCCACTGAGAGGGGAACCTGGTGTGGGCTTGATCCCAGGACCAGGAGATCATGATCTAAGCAGAAAGCAGACGCTTAACCAACTGAGCCACCCAGGCACCCAAAGCAGGACAGGTGTGAATGATGAAATCAGAATTTAGACTTCCTCTACAGAGGCCCCTGTTGTTGGATAGCAGGGCTAGGGTCCTACTTAGGGCCTGGGAAGGTCTATCCAGCACCATTCTTCTGGAGGAGCTGTCCAGGAGAGAGGCAGTGAGGGGCCTAATGGGGTGTCAGTTGGAGCAAAGAGGAGACGTAGCAGAGGTCAAACTGTCAGGTCTCAGCAGGTGCTGGAGTTGGAGAGGCAAGAGCTGAGGACAAGACTCGAGCCCTGGAAATGACAGGGTGGTAGGAGGTGATGAATTCTATTCTGGACGCATTGATTTGAAGTTTCCGGCATGAGATGGAGGAGAAGAGTCCAGCAGACATCTGGAAATGTGGTTGGGGGAGAGGATGGAGCTGAGATAAACATCTGGGAGGCAGCCCCAGAGAGGTGAGGGTGGAAGCCCTGAGAATGGATGAGAACCACCAGGAAAAACATATGGAGGGAGGGCCAGGAGGAGTCCAGAGGAAAACAGACCCAAAAGGAGGAAAAAATAAAGTACCTTGGAAGACTGGCAAGCACCAGAGAAATGCTAGGTAGTAATGAGGATTCATGGAATGAAAGGCTATTATTTGGAATGAAAGAGACCTCGGAGATCCGTGGATCTAATCTTTCCATTTGACAGAAAGCAGAGACTCAACAAGGCTAAATTACAGCCAGTAAACAGCTGTATTCTGGGCTGTTCTTAGGCCAAATTGCGAAGTAGGTAAAGCTCGTTTCCCTCCCTCCTCCAGTTCCCAGACTGTCCTCTCCCTCTTCATTATTTATAGTAACATTCAAAATAGTGGCAACTGTTGGGCTCTCTCTCAGGACCTGACATAGTGTAATGGTTTGGACTTTGAGCCAGACTTCCTGGACTCCAAATGTGGCCCCTCTGCTTCCTAGGTGCGTGACTTTACACAAACTCCCTGACCCTTCCAAGCCTCAGTGTCCTCGACTGCGAATGGGGTAATCACAGTACTTGTCTCTTCGTTAGTACATGAGTAGTACTTGGCCTCTACAAATAGCTACGTAAGCATTAGCCATTATTTTATGAAGTACTCTAAATTAAGGAACTGTATAATTTATTGTTCAAACTAGGATGCTTTTGAGAAGTGCCATGTGGAACCATATGGGAGCCTGCAGCAAAAGGAAAAATCAGTAATACTGATCTTTCTTTTATTTAAAATTTTGGTGTTTTCTTAACCATGGGTTTTTTGGTATTAATTGAGGTTTTTAAAAATACTGCCTTAAAATGTGGTTTATCTTGGTCACTGAGTTTTTGGCATCCCTTCAATTTTGCACCCTGGGCAGGTACCTCACTCACTTCATTCCTCAAGTTCTGGCTCTGTTGTTGGGGTGAAATGGAAGACTTTTAATAATTATGCAGGGACAGTAAGGATAAAACAGTACTTTCCTGCCACAATGAGGCCTGTGATCCCCCTTTCTCTCTGTGAACCATCTATAGAGCTCCTCTGTGTGTGTGTACACATGTGTGTGCATGTGTGCACGCACATATGCACGTGTGTGACTTGTTTCCCACCGGTGTACACATTACCTTTCCAAAGGCATAGCTGTGCTTCCGGACAATTGGGAGCCATGTATGAAATTCAGGTATGTTCTACAGAAGGTCACTTGGAATTGGAACCTAGACCCCAAACCACTGATTCATTGAAGCTGTTTCCCTAAAAGCTGTTTCTCTGAAACTTCAATCCTTACATCCTTGAAATCGTGTCACCAGGGCCAGTGAGAAGCTGATCTCATGAGATGAAGGTGACTAACAGCTAACATCTTATTATTTCCTGGAGTAATTACTTAATTTGAGGGATAATATTAGAACCTTCTATCTCAGGGCACCTGAGTGGTTCTGTCATTTAAGCGTCTGCCTTTGGTTCAGGTCATGATTTCAGGGTTCTGGGATCAAGTCCCATGTTGGGTTCCCTGCTCAGTGGGGAGCCTACTTCTCCCTCTGTCCCTTCCTCTCCCTGTGCCTTTTCTCTCTTTGTCTCTGTCTCTCTCTCAAATAAACAAATAAGTAAAAATTTTTTAAAAGAAAAGAAAAATACTTCTGTGAAAAAAGAACCTACTATCTCATAAGATTAAATAAAATAAAGTCTATAAACTACTTAACAAAATGTGTGGGAATGATAGATACTCATTAGGTGGTAGTTAGTAGCTGCTACCATTATTAATGACAAATATATATACCTAAATAGATAGTTATTAGTACTATTGTTGAATTGTATGAAACTGCTGGTAGTCAACAGTTTTGACCTACAAAAATAACAATCTCATGTAGTTCAACCCACTACTACAATTATAATAATTAGAATTTTAGATTGAACCATATGAAACTGCCACATGGGTGATCAAAAATGCTCAAATGTTGGCAATTTCATATGATTCCACCTACTAAAAGCAATACATTGTCGGTAACATTGAATTAATCCAAAGGGCTCAGTAATTAACAATTGTTATATCGGGCCACTACTTCACATGGGCCACTACTCACTTTATGAATTAGGAAGCGCTTCCTCATCATATACTATACAATTATCTGCACACTAGCCATGCATTCATTCCACAAACATCTCTGGAGCTTCCCCAATGCACCAGATATTGAGAGAATGTTAACGGGGACTAGATGCCTGTCATGTGGGTCCAGAGCCTGGCGTTGTGGAGACTGTGAGCTTCTACCTCAGATTGTGTCCTTTGGGAAGGGAGAAATTTCTGTAAGTTATTACTGCACATAGTGATTTCCCTATGTGAATAGTTCCCAAGTTTTTTTTTTTTAATCTATCTTTTTAGCAAAGCCAGTGAAGTTATCAGAAATGATATGTGAGACGGTGTCAGAAGGTAGAGGGAGTTGTTGCATTTCCAGCTTTATTCCCAGTTCCGTAAGATGCAGCCCAGAGTAAGTTGAAAGGAAACCTTGATTTTGATTTGCTGACACACACTGTGAACCTCTTCTGCCCAGACTCCCTAAGTCATCCCCAAGAGAAGACAGCATTTAAAAATTGGAAGGATCATACTCCCCAGAAACAATATGGTTGAAGTTACACTATGTCAGCCAGCATGACCTTTTTATGTTTGCTTTTGGAGAGAGCTGGAGGGATTTGCAAATTCTTCCCTCTGTCTTTCCAACTCTTCACTACTGACTTCTAGAATCTCCCCCCCCTCCATGTGCTAATTCAGCCTCCCCTCATTTACAAAGAATGTGGCCTCAACTGAAGTTCACCCAAAAGTAAGTGTTCTGGTTAAATGTGGGTCAAAAAACTGGGACTCATCAGCCATAGAGGAAAATACTCAGAAAGTCAGTTGCCAAGAATCTGTAGAAATAAACAGATTCAAGATTTTTTTTTTGAACTCCCCTTAAAACCAGTGAAGCAGTAACTGGGACATGATTAACTCTCAGTAAGAGCGGACGGCAGATAAGCAGGTGTCTGTGAGCCTCAACATAAACAACCTTGACTGCTAGAACATTTTCCCTTGAAAATGACCAACAATGAAACAGTTTCTAGAAAAGATTTTCCAAAGATGTTTCAGGAGTCACTTAAAACAATATTGGAGGCTCCATCTTTGCTTTACTGATGTATTTATTTATTAGCTACAATTTTTCTTTCCGTGTGTGTGTGTGTGTGTGTGTGCTAAGAACATTTAAGATCTGCCCTCTCAGCAAATTTCAAGGACACAGTACCATATTAATAACTATAGTCACATGCTGTACCTTAGATCCCCAGAATTTATTCATCCTGCATAACAGAACCTTTATACTTTTGACCAACATCTACCGTTTTCTCCACCCTCCAGCCCTGCCATTCTATTCTCTGCTTCTATGAATTTGCCTTTTTCAGATTCCACATAGAAGTGAGATCATGCAGTATTCGTCTCTCTGGCTTGTTTCACTTAGTATAATTCTTTCAGGTCAACCCATTTGGTTGCAAATGACAGGATCTTCTCCTTTTAAAGGCTGAGTAATATTCTATTGCATATGACTATTTTATTTAATTCTCTTTCTTTTTGGAATAGAAGGGAAAGACCTTTAAAATTTCAAGTTAGAATTTCTGCTGGTGTTCCTCAATGCAGAGACTACAGAATATATCTATTTGCTTTCTCATATTCTATAACTTACATTGAAATGGTTCCTTTATTCTGGGCAGCATAGGGTCCTCAGTTTCTCTTGCTCTGCTTGGTTTGGTTTGTCCTATGGACAGGAGTATTCCTACTTCCGAGAAAGGCAATTTTTGAAGGATAAGCTACAAACTTCTTGAGGTACTGCTTTCCTTAAAAACAAACAAACAAACAAAAAACATGAAGGGGCAGCCCGGGTGGCTCAGCGGTTTAGCGCCGCCTTCAGCCTGTGTCTCTGCCTCTCTCTCTCTCTCTGTCTGTCTCTCTCATGAATAAATAAATAAAATCTTAAAAAAAAAACGAAGGTTTTATTTGTGACCTTTTGTTTTCATAATCATTTTGCTGTCCACCTTCTCGAACACATAAATTGTGTTGATTTTAAGCAACTGGTAAGCCACTTTTGCTTCTTCCCAAATTGCTGTTCTGTGAATCATGTTCATCTACTTGTTCGTTCACTGAATTTTTTTTTAATCTCTTTTATTAAGGAAGCATAATATAGTGTGAGTTATTCAGTGCTGTGAGTTACTAAGTGCTGATTCTGAGAACTGATCAAATAAGATTAAGAAATAGTTCCTACCTTCAAGAAACTTGCAATCCGGTACGGCAAAGACCATCCATATATACAATAACCTGCAATAAAAGGTAGACTATGATAAACATCATCCAAATTAAATGACTTAAGTGTTTGCAAAAGCATTCTTCTGAATTTCCTCGAGACTCTTGCAGCCTAAAACTTTAATCGCTGGATCAAGCATTTAAAATATCATGTCCCACCAGGCTTTTTAAAAATATCAGATCTTTTAAAAGTAATTTAATCTGAAAGACTTCCTATATTTTCCTTCTCCAAGAACCACAGCCTTCTAGACAATGTGTCAAAGATAACCCTTAAGGAGCATTGGTGAATTCTGGTAAACATGAATTACTCTTAAATGTGAATACCAAGCAATCAATGGCAATATTTCATCAACAACAAAAAGATAGATGAATGATTAAAATAAAGATGTCTCAAAAACTCAGAAATCATCACCAGTAATAATCCTCTCATGACCAAAGAAAAGCATTTTTATTGTCATCAGCTCAGGTGCCTTGGATAGGTGTTTAAGTATTAATTCTTTGACATTCCCAGAGAACAATGTGGAAGGAAATTATTAATATTAGTAAGTGATATATGTGGATTTTGTGAAACAATTGACAAAATTATGTATGGTAACAATTCCTATCATTTTCTGGTACTTGGCAGAGTGTCTCGTTCCTTGTAAGTGAACAGATGAATGAATACACGATATTTCTTACACCTAGCAAGGTGCCTGGCATACAGAAGTGCTTGCATATTTGTTAAAAGAATGATTAATTAACAACTATTGTTTTAGGTACTCTCCTAAATTATGATCACCATTCCTCTGACAACTCCAACATCTCAGTGTATCAGGTAAAGGGGAGAGTGTACAGTTCACAGGGTTACTGCTGTTACCTCCCCTTTACCCAATAAGTCTTACTCATGATTTGACTCGCAATGTTAATATCAATTCCTAAAAGAGGCTTTTCCTGACTCCTAGATCAGCATAGATCAAAAGGTCTGGCCCGTGACTCACCTGTATTGGGTTTACCAGGGTTATTGGTCAAAGTCCAGATTGCTACTCAAACAGATACTGGCACACCCATGTTCATAGCAGCATTGTTCACATTAGCCAAAAGATGGAGGCAACAATCCAAGTATGTATCCACAGACGAACGGATAAACTATAAATATGCTATATTCCATATATACAATGGAATATTACTTGGCCTCAAAAGGAAGGGAATTCTGATACATAGTACAGCATGGATGAAACTGGAAGACATTGCGTTGCTATGGGAAAGGGAAGGAGGAGTTACCGTATGGAGTTTCAAACTGGGAAGATAAAAACAGTCCTGGACATGGATGGTGTTGTTGCTTGCACAACGATGGAAATGTGTTAATTCTATTGACCTGTGCATTTAAAATGTTAAATATGGAGATGAAAAATATTTTGTTTTCTACCCTTTACCACAGTAATAATAATAATAATAACAGCAATAATAATAATAAAAGGTAGAGGCAGATTCCTGGTTTCCTTTCTGGCCTGTATAAATCAGAAAATTGAGAGGTAGGGATAGGGATGCAGCAGGGACTTGCAATCTCTCCAGGTGACTCTGATACAAAAGTTTGAGAACACTGGTCCAGACCACATCAAATTCCCTCTGCTGTATACCTCTGCAGCCATCTACTCTTTTCACTTTATCATCATGCTTGTAATTCGCTCTAAGCTCCCTGAGGGCAGAAACTACTGCTGTCTTATTCAGCACCAAAGCCCCAGCATTTAATACAATATCTGGCTCAGAGTGGCCTTCATTATATATTGACGGAATTACTTTATTTGAACATGAGTTTCATATTCCTTGTTTGTAAAATATAATAATTATCTTGAGTGGTTGGTATAAAGATTTGAGATAATACAAATGAAGGACCTCCCACCATGCCAGATTCATAGTAAGTGTTCAATCACCAGAAGCTGCTTTATTATTGTAATTATTACTGAAAGGAGGAAGAATATAATTATTCAGGATTTACACCAACAGTTACAGACTCAGAGACCTGCAGGCTCCACGCAGGTAATATAATGGCCTTCAGCATGCTGCTTTTATACTATCCAATAGGAAGCGGTGGGGACTGCAGTGAACTGGACCTGTTCATGCCATATATAAAGGAGGTTACCACTGCTTACTCTTGCCCTTGGTACTCTATAGGTACTCAGGCCAGAGCTACCAAACCTTTTGATTCTTTGAGAGAAGCTAAAAAAATATAAATTTTAATCTGAAATTTCCCAATATATAAAAGTCATATAGTCATTTAAAAATTTTTAAAGCTCTGTGCAAACCAACCCCCACTCCCCACATTTGTCCATGGGCCATGAATGTGTATCCTCTGATTCACCCCAAGTTTTATCAGGTGCCTAGGATAAACCCTCCTTCTACTGACAATAGAACTGGAATCACCCATCATGATGATATACTCACTGTACTTCTGGGTTTAAGAGAGCATCTAGTTCAAATCAATCAAACCAATCAAAACAAGGGTGGTGACAGTGTCCTTATAATTGACCTGTCAAGATGTTCAGGGGTGTAAAAGGCCAGGATAGATGTCCATGGATTCTCCAAGCAGTGTTAGCATTACTACCAACCCAAATGGTAAGACAAGAGTAGAAAATCATGCTGTATCCTTTTATTTCATTATTTTCTAGTAGGTTTCTTGGTGAACTACTTACTGCCTTTGCAGTTATTTACCCACACCTAGAAAGACAGAATTATTTCCAACAGCTAGGGGGCTCTAGCAGTCCACCTTTCAGGCACAAATGGCTTTGCTACAAGTTTCAAATCTAAAAATGGATGACTTGTCATTGGCATCTCTGAATATCAATAGATTAATATTATCTAAACATCATCCAGTCATTTGTAAAATTACTGACATCCTTTGTCAAATATTATTTTCTTTCTTTACTTTTTCTCCTTTCCATTATTTTTTTCTTTATGTAATTAAATGTCTTGATTTTATGTTGAAAGTGTTTTCCAAATTATCTAAATTAGAAAATAAATTCCTATTATTGTGGTAAATAACTTAAGTGGCTGGTAATCATACTAAGCATTTAGGTTGGTGCATTTTAACTCCATTCTTATCTAGCACATGTAGGGAAAAATTATATATTGATACCAATAGATAAGAAAAATAAATTCTCACTCCACAGAAATTACATAATTTGGCCATTTGAGAACCCAAACAACTTTTCAGCTCTTAGGGATGCTCAACAAAAGAAGATTTAAATGGAGCATCTAAGTTTTATCTGCTCATCACTCCTGCTATTTTTTCTGACATTTCCACTATCAAGACACTTAAATGTAATAAGTTAGCCTTAATTCCCAGTTTCTCTTTATTGTGCCCTCCATTCTGCTCTAGGACATGTTTTAAAAGCACTTAGAAGCACTTAATGGGCAGATTTAGCAAAATCTTCATCCTGTTTCCACAGCTCCGTTGCATACAAAAGCCCGAATAAACTCTTTCCTCCTTCTGCCTTCATCCCCTAAAAATATTGATTGTGGTCAAGGGGGGAAGCAGAGGGAGATTTCTCTTCTGTGAAAGCTACACAGAAAAAAAAAAATTTTTTTTGAATTGGTTCTTTTCAGATGCTAAATGCCCACTTCCTCTTTCTTATCAGCCACTTTAGCCCACTACTGAAAATAACAGTACTTAAACAAGTACCCACACATATCTTCAGTTTCCTGAACATCTCAAACATCACTGTTTCCCAAATATACTGACTTCAGGAAAATAGAAAATGCATTTTCTCTCAGACCCTTCTTTCCAATTTGCAAACCCAAGAGAGTTTAAGGGAAATGCAATCCACATGTTTCTGGCCATTTCTACTCAAATACATTCATCTAAAGGATTCTTTTTTTTTTCCCCCTTTATGAAAGTGATTTGAAATCTATGAAGCTTTTAAAATAAATCTTGGTATGCTCTGCCTACCCTGTTTTTGTTTTTGTTTTCCCTAAGAAAGGGAAAGTTTCTTGGGATAGGATTAAATGAATACAAGCCCTTTAGGACTTGACTTTGGCTTCAAATTTAAGTCATTTTTGGTAAGGGTAGGGGCTCCATACTCACTTCTAAATTATCACATCACTTAGTTGCTCATCTATTTTTTTTTAATTTTTTTCTTTTTAAATTTATTTATTCATGATAATCACAGAGAGAGAGACAGAGGCAGAGACACAGGCAGAGGGAGAAGCAGGCTCCAAGCACCGGGAGCCCGATGTGGGACTCGATCCCGGGTCTCCAGGATCGCGCCCTGGGCCAAAGGCAGGCGCCAAACCGCTGCGCCACCCAGGGATCCCTCATCTATTTTTATCCTCTATTACATTGCTTCAAATTCTTTAGTAAAGCATTCATTCACTCAGCTTATATATAGAGTGCCCGCTTGTGCCAGGCCCTGTGCCAGGTACTGGGGGTACAACAAGAACATGCCAGACACGCTCTTTGCCCTCGTGGAGCTTAGAGTCTAGCAGGAAAGAGAGATACTGAACAAGGGATTGCAAGGCTGAGGATGGCATGTCAGAGGAATGCAGGGAAGACTTCCTAGAGAAAGTGTCCTCTAAATCAAGACTTTCAGTGGAAAAAAAGAAAAGCCAGTCAACTGCCAGGCTAAGGGAATAGCAAGTGCAAAGCTTGGAGGTGAAAGGGAAAGAAGGCCAATGTGGCTAGGGTTTAGGAAAGCAAGGAGGAGAAACACAAGATGAGGCTAGGAAGGATCACACAGGACCCTGTTTCCCTATCTACTTCTTTGAGCTCATGGCACAGTCATGGCCCCTAGTAGGGACAAAACAGGATCCTCCCAGCCTGACGCATCTCCCAGGCATTCCTCTATGGTTTTTTTACTTGAGGGACACTAGCCAGGCAAAGCAAAGACTCAGAAGGCAAAGGTGCCTCCTCCTATGCAATCTTTCATATACATACATATACATATCTGTATATTTATATACATGATTATATATTTTTTTAAATGTGAACAATACATATATCTTATATGTATCTTTGTGCGTGTATGTGTGTGTGTGTTTAAGCGCATCTTTTACATTTTACTTCCTTTTAAGTGAAGCCCTTTCTCTTTTCTCTTGTCTTTCCCTGATTCGGCCTTAGCACAGGCTTCTTTTCCCTTACTCCCCTAGACTTTGAAATAACCTCTTCAGTCTCCTTGCCTCTAGCCTCTTCCTCCCCCTATCTCCAGTCTCTCCCCTTTCCAATCTCCAAACAGCTGCCAGGTTTAATAATGTCACTTCCCTAGCTGGAAATCTCTGAGAAGTCATAGATGAACCACTGATAAATCCACATTGCTAGAGTTCAGAATCCAGAGCGGTTTCTGGCCCCAATCCATTTCGGCACCCTGGCCTCCTGCCATTTTTCATCCCACCCCCCTATCTTCCCCAGCACCCCACACTGTAGCCATGCAACCACACAGACTTTCGTTTCCTGATCAAATAGAGCATCTCTCAGCTTGTGCCATGAAACACTGGTTCTGTGGGATGTTAGTAGGAGTTAGGCCTTGAAATACTTAAATATGTTGGGAAATGATAAAGTTTGTTATGGGTTGAATTGTGCCCCCCAAAATTCGTGTGTTGAAGCCTTGACCCCCAGTACCTCAAAATGTGATCTAATTTGGAAATAAGGTCTTTATAAAGCTAATCAAAATAAGATTAGGTCATTAGGGTGAGCTTAATCCAATATGACCAGTGTCATTATGAAAAGGGGAAATTTGGACACAGGAGACACACACACACAGGGAAATGACATGTGAACAAGAAGGCAGAGATTGGAGTGATGTATCTACAAGTCAAGGAATGCCAAAGATTGCCTGCAAACCATTGGAAGAGGGGAGAGGCATGGAATAGATTCTCCCTCACAGTTCTCAGAAGGAGCTAAGCCTGCCGACACCTTGATCTCAGGCTTCCAGCCTCCAGAACCTTGAGACAATAATTTTCTGTTGTTTAATCTACCTAGTTTGTGCAACTTTGTTATGGCAGCTCTGGGAAACTACTACAAAGTCAAAGAGCTTTTTACAGTGCCAGACTTTCCTAGTTTTTAATATCCTAATGTACACCCTAAATCTCCAAAAGGCTAGAGAGCATCCCTAACTTATTTGACAACAACACTTTTCCCCCAGCGCATCTCCTGGGAATTGGTGTTCTGAGCAACACACTTTGGGAGATGCTGACCTAGGGCTGTGAACTCAGTTAAAGGTTAAAGAGGAGAATATGCAGTGAGTGAATGAGTAAACAAGTTTGCCATAAACTGTGAGTAACTAACAGCCACTTAACGTTCTGAGAACTTTCTCCCCCACTAGGTGACTCTATAATTAGTAGATGTTTAGGTCCTGAGGGAAGTTGACTAAAAAGTTGCCAATGGTGAGAGAGCAAGCATTTGGGGTGACTAGATGTTCCACTCTTTGATCTCTAGGTATTACCTTGACCCAGGAGTGGTTTTATAAGTTGCGGGACTCAATGCAAAGTGAAAATGCAGGATCTCTTGCTCAGAAATTATTAACTTCAAAAGATGATAGCAGGGTATTAAGCCAAGATCTTGGCTTTTCGAAGCATGGGACCCCGTTTGACCACACAAGTCGCATGCTTGTGAAGCCACTCCTGCCTTGACTGGCCCAACATAATCCTTAGCAATTTTAGACTGCTGTCTCCTCATTGGATGAGTTACATTTAGAACATTTCTTCATTGGGGGTCCCTAAGACAATCCCCAGGTTCAGCGATTGCCTGGAAAGATTCAAAGGACTCAGCATCTGGTGGTACTCATGGCTATGATTTACTACAGCTGAAAGAAGACAAAGCAGGATCAGAAAGGGAAAAGACGCATGGGCAAAATCCAGAGGAAACCAAGCACGAGCTTCCAATAGTCCTCTCTCAGAGGAGTCTCACAGGATGCACTTAATTCCCTCAGCAAGGAATTGTAACAGCATGTGAACTGTTGTTCCACCAGAGGAGCTCATTACAGACTTAATACCCAAGGTTTCTATTGGGAGCTGGTCATACAATAATCCTCTTCCTAGCATGAACCAAAATTTTAGACTCCCAGAAGGAAAAATGAGTGTTTAGCATAAACCATATTGCTTTCATAACTTGTTCAGGCAGAATGAGCTATTCTTATCAGGAAATAATGGGAACAATCCCGAAATTCCAGTTCCCAGACATCAGTCCAGGGCCAACCTTGTAAGCTGACCTTTCTAAGGATAGCAGGACACTAGTTATGTTAAACGTTTAACTCTCAGATATGAGCCAGAAAAATTAGAAAACCATGTTGGTAGGACAAGAATCTGTCCTTAAGTCCCCGAATGAGGATTCGGGAAATGAGAGCATTCAACAGAGATCTCAGTTTGTCCACTGAAGGGCAGCACTGACGTGACTTTCTTAACCATTTCTTAGCCTTCACAGCAATCACAGTGAAAATAACTCAGGTGAAGCCAACAGTTCCCTAATATTTCTGAGAAACTTGTGGGAGAAGGGATTTGGTAAAAATTGTTCAAATTTTTACCAAATCTAAATTGTTCAAATTTCTATTTATCCAGGTTGTGTTTAGTCTTAACCCGCAAACTGCTATTTTAGTTTTTCATAAATAGAGCAATCAGATAATGATTCATTTTCAATGATAAATTAGTATTTAACACCTGTCAATTCAATGTGCCAGGGATGTAGACTATAAAAATTTGGTTTTTGCCCTTCAGAATATCATGAATCTTAGCTAGTTTGGCCTACAGGAAAGGATACTGGGCTTAGAGCTTGGTTCCTGGACTAAGAAACTAGGTGGATCCGGGCAAGTCACTAGACAGTTTCGAGCTTCAGTTTCCTTATCTGTTCAGTGGGAAAAAACCACATCTTCATTACAGAACAGGTATAAAAACCAAATAGTGTAATTGGATTCATGTGGAAGTGGTTGGTAAACTATAAATCAAATCTTGTGGGGAGGGAGGGGTGCTTAAAGAGCAAAGGAAAGTGACTACATTTAAGAAAACCAGCACGTTTAATAAATGATGGCAATAACCCAGCCCCATTATGGGGAGCAGTTACTGCCATCGTCTGCATCACTGATGGCGCAATTAACTTAATTAACACATACCTCTGTGGTGAGTTTGCTGAAATAACACTTTTCCTTTTCACAGGCCCCTGCCTTGCCAGCAAGGCATCTCCAAGTTATGCATCTTCCAAGTACAGAGGCCAGAGTGTTAAATGGCTTTGAGTGGGTGCACAAAAAACAGAATTCCAGAATATCCACATTGTTAGCAGCTCAAATTACCTAGAAGAAATAAGAGAAGCTTCATCAAAATCTTGTAGACTAGGGCAAAGACCAATGCATCTCAAAGTGGAGGCCTGATTGGGTGGGTTGGCTATGATCCCATAAGGAAGTCCTTCTCATCAAATCTGGAATGACTTCCCACAAGATAGCATCCTGTTCTCCCCAAGGTTCTAACAAAGGAGCCTTTAATCTGCCATGAGGGTAACGGGGATTTTTGGGAAGTGAGAATGAGTCTGTGTCTACATGAGAAGGAAGTCTGTAGATGGGCTGCTCTGCCCTTCTGATAGCCGTGGTTGAGTGCTATAGAGGGCGAGAATAGGGACATTGCAGAAAAAGGGACATACCTATCCTATTTTGGAGGTTTTTAAACTTCATTCCAGTTCTTCGGAGTAGTTGAAAACCACTCAAGAATGTTCTGCTCGCTCTTTTACTCTCTCTTTTCCTCTTTTCCCAATTCCATGGATCCTTTTCCCTTTCTTCCTATCTCTTCTGAGTCTATAGAGCCTTATTTTTATGTTCATCCATGTTGACAATGCATTTACACTCTTTTACATTATTATTGGATTATTGTAGATATGCAGCTCATTAAAGTGATTGCATTTTCCTTTAGAGCCAACATCTTCCTATATTTTCTACAGCAATCTAGCAGGAGGTTGCTCCATAGTAATCTCAGTAAATAATTGTTGAATTAAATTTATTTTCCTTTCTTTCTCTTCTCTCATTGGAAACTGAATGTACTAGTTCTCCTAGATCAGCTGCACGCATCAGAAACCCAGTGTAACAGTGGCTTTAAGACAAGTTTATTTGTCTCTCACGTAATAGTAGGGGGGTAGAAATCGAAGGTGGACAGATAGCTGTGCTCCAGTCATCTTGGGACTCACACTGCCTCTTTCTTATTACTCTGTCATCTCTCGTCATTCTCATCTGTCCGCCAACATAGCACACCAGGCGGCCGATGGTGGACCATGGAAATGTATAGAGTAAGAGTGCCCCTCAGAGATTCTTCGCATCATTTTTGTCACATGTTAGTCATCGTATCCTGGCCACGCGACCACAATGGTTGTAGCAGAGGCTGGGGAGTGTAGTCTTTATACTGGCTGACCATCCGTTTGAAGAAAAATCAGAGTATTACTAATACAAAGCAATGGTTTTCCAAGTTTTTAACTGTGACTCACAATAAGAAAGACATTCTACATGACAATCCAATACAGGCATCTTACATACAGAGAGATTAAAAGCGCTTTGGAACAATAGTTACTCATATTTTTGTCTAGTGCATTTTCATATTTTTATAGTTTAGATTTTATAAAATAAAGGTGTTTGTAATTAATGAATGGAGCATGGCCCGCAATTTGAAAGGCGCAGCTATAGAAGGAAGAGAGAAGAATCCCAGGAGGCAATTAGGAGTCTCTACCATTTGGATGGAAGCACTCAGGTCTGATCTTAGGCAAAATCATTTACCTGCATTCTTCATGGTGAACATCACAGTACCAGGTGCTGGATAGGCAAAATAAAATAAATAAATCAAAGCAATCTGTCCATGAATCCATCAAGTAGTCAATGAAAGCTTAGAGAGAGTACAGATAGAATCTCTACTGACACTGGAGACAAAATATTGAAGGCTAGAGGGTCCTTTTCACCAACAGAACCTCTAGGGGTGGGAGAAGACATTCTTTTGTCTCTTAACGCAGGTTTTAAGTAGATAAAACACAAACACGGATATCTATCCCATTGAGCCTTCTGTATTTTAAGCTGAACAGATAATTCATACCAAAACCAAACTGATTTCATTTTAATTCTTTGACATGGCCTCAAATATATGAACTGTGTCAGGGGCAACCTCATGGTTTCATTATGATAGTATCTCCTAGACTATCCTCATTCACTTTTGTGCTAGAGTAACCTCTATATCAGATTTGTCATTCCTTCTATATACTTCAAATTTGAGGAAAACCTCATCTCCTGTGATGTTTTTTTCTTGACAGTTTCAACTGACTTTTGTCAGATTTTTGACAGGGGAAAATAAAACCAACAACTCAAAGAACATTACACTGCATTTGTTTTCAGAGCAACAGTTTTGGATGAGTTTGAAATGACTTTTAAATGATGTCACAATAGATGCTTTAAAACAAGCCCCAAATCCTTTGTGCTACAAACACCGTTGGCTTAATTAGTTCTGGTGGAGGCATCTTCGGTAACTGCAAGCTAATTGCATTAGTGGGCTCATACTACAGTGCTTTCAGAGGTTTGGGTTTTGGTAAACAGTGCATTTCCATGGTGTTTATGGAAAGATGCCTGGGCAAGTGGCCTGCCAAGGACAAGCTGCATTACGGAGCCTTTCACTGCTAATAGCCAGGACCTCTGACCCGCTCACCCCTAGTTTTTGATCACCTTTGCTACCTCCCTGCTTCATCAATGCTGGGAGAGGCCTCATCCGACCACTTCAGACCTAATGAGCCTCAGTAGAAATCAGAAGTTCCTGCTGTCTTATAGGCTGCTAAAAGGCTTCTGAAGAAATGAGTCAATGTTTTCATTCCCTGTCCCAAAGCTCATCTGGATTGGCATCTGTGTTTGCTGTCTCCGGAGAGAGAGAGGCTAATTACTGGACAAAGCTGGGGATTAAGCTTCCCTCTTGCCCTTATGAAGGAACAATCCCTCTGGAATAGGGTTTAGGGCTTATTAGGAGAGTGTTGGAAAGAAAAGGTGTTTCTTCCCCATCCATTCTGTATAAGGAGGACCAACATGTACAGGGCCTTTAATCTGACACCTTTGGCAATCACTAAGAAAAGCATGCAAGTCCCCAGAAGATGGGCGATCTTTTGCCATATAGTCAGGCAATAAGACGTGACAGGCACATTATTTCACTGGGGCTGCACACCTTGAATGCATTCTGTGGCATAAGGCCAAAGTACAAATGGCTTCAACTCTCATGAAATGCAATATTCTTTAACAAATGCATTAAAATCCTTGCACTGGCTTATTAGTATTAAGAAGTGAAAATTGCTTAAAAACTAAGGAGGAAGAGAGATTTCCTAAGATAGGTTCCTAGGGGTCAGGCACCTTGATAGCCAATAAGAAGCTACCATTTGCAAATAATGTTCAAAAGACACATCTTAATATAGTCAGCCTGGGAAAGGGCTCTGAAATCTGAGAGCAACTGGCTCTTCCTGTACCACCAAAGGGCAAATGTTGAAGTATAACATTAGAAAGTGAGATCTGTGTCAGCATGTAGACCCTTACAGCAGCTTCAGTGTTTGGACGACCACCATTTTCTCATTTTCCTAAAGGATCCCACGAGGACTTGTGTGTCTATAAAAGCATTTTTTACACTTTGTGGGGGCAATTTGGCTTTTAAAAATTTGCCTTCGAGGATGAAGCCTCCAGGGTAATTGTAATCTGGCCCTTCTAAATCCTTCCAGAGAGAGACACATTTCTAGAAGATTAGAGAACTTCAGGTGGGAACGCTACTCTGCCTCTGGCTTTATGCCTTAAAATATGACCTAAGGCAAGCTATCATTTCCCAGAAATGAAATATGTCATATGTTACTATTAAAGTGAACCAGAAAAAGAGCATTCTATTACAATAATGGGTTTTGTTTTAAAAAAAAAATGTAAATGTCAAATCCCCAAAGGAATAATACCTATTTGATACTATTATTGGAACAGCAATATCAGTAATTGCATGAAGTACTTATATTTAGTATTATTCGTATAGTAAAGGGATTTTATGTAAACCTTTCAGTAGAATTATTGTGTCAGAGGAAAATGAGAAACAACATCACTCATTATTCATGCAATCAATATACATTTATTGGAGGTGACTATGTGTCAGTCATCAGTCTAAATGCTGGGGATGCAGAAAAAAGAAGGAGAAGTAGGAGGAGGAAGGGGAGGAGGAGGAGGAGAAGAAGAAGAGAGGATCTTCCTGCCTTCAAGGAACTCACATTCCAGTTGAAGAGACAAAGTGATTAATGTCAATGTTACAACAGGTATAATAAAAATCCCAACAGTGCCATGGGAATACACTACAGAGAACTCTTCATTCGGGCTAAAGGAGTCCTTGCTATTATCCTTAATGGCCTGTTGGAGCCGAGCTGCATCTTAAAGTTTCAGGATGAAGCACGTATTGGGCAGATGAAGCAGCATGGGCAAATGCGTAGCATTAGCAAATAAGAATACTACTACTACTAATAAATAAAAGCATAGCACGTTTAGGGAATAGTGAGTGGTTTTGTGTAGCTGGATTTAAGTCTGCCAAACTGTCTAATGTCAAATACTTTGATGGACTAGTTTGAGTTAGATAAACTTGAGTGATTTTTGAGCAGTATGATTTTACAAAATGAATGTGTTTTACGTTATACTCTGTAGGGCCAATGCAATGAGAGTAGGAGACAAAATACTGCATGGAATAAAACTGTCATTCTCACCATGACTCATCTGTTAACTTATGAAAATACACTTACATGAAGAAATGCAAGAAAATTGCTCATTTCGCATGCTTGTGGGTAGATTGAACCTAATTTTGTAGCATTAAAACCAATTTCCCACTGAGAAAACATGTCACAGAGGATGGCATGAACCTTTATCATTATTAATAATATTTGATATTTTGATGTCACCTTTCATCCTGAAATCAGTCCTGTACACATGAGAACAGATAAGCTCCAAGGAAACAGAGATAATATTAGTAGAGTAGGTCGCATGCATTCCTATCTTCCATTCCAAGGGCTTTCCAGCTGTGTGTTTGTCTCACCTTTAGAAGTTAGTGGATATAGTAATAAAGCAGTAATTTTTTGTTAACTTCTTCTATAAGAAGTCTTAAGGTAGAGTAAAGGCCACATCCTTCCACATACAGATCTCTTGGAAGATCAGCTTTTGACACATCCATTCCCCTTACTTTGGTTTCTTTGCCTGATGATCTCTATTCTGAGTGGAAGACAGACCAGCTTTGAGACGTTTTTCATGGATCCTTCACCTTCTTCAAAATAGTAGCAAGTCATTATGATCATCAATAACAACTACTACTGCTGCTTCTTATAAAGCACTCATTTCAGGCCTGCATTATTCTACTATGCTAAGAACTTATATATACATCACATTAACTAATTTCACACCGACTGTCCAATAGAACTTTCGGTGATGATGGAGACGTCTAGTATCTGTGCTGTCCCACATGGTGGCCACTAGCCCTGCAGCTACTGAGCCCTTGAAATGTGGCCCGTGCTACGGAGAAACTGCATTTTTCTTTCATTTCATTCTTAATTAATTTTTATTGAAATAGCCATATGGCTAGGACTATTGTATTGGATAACACACAGTGGCTTGTGGTTTATTTTTTTTTTTTTAAGAAAATAAAGCTCTGTTTTCACCATCAATAAGAACTTAATGGGGACTAGTGAGAGTGAATGGTTCAAAAATATTTTTGAAGCTACAAATATTTTAAAAGAAGTCCCATATTTTACATTTGGGGAATTTTTTTTTCTACCCTTTCCCCCACCCCATTAAATTTTTCTTTAAAACGTGTCTGTGGAACATTAGGGTAACATGAATCATTTTTAAACAAAGAACACTTACAAAAGATGTGAGTGATATCCTCAAATGAAACCTCATTGTCATCCAATCATCCCATGTGGTCAGCAATGATGGATCCTAGTCTATCCATTGAGAACTGGAATTCTAATTGCTGATTTCCCAAAGGGAGACATTGACCTCCACTTATAAAGTGGAATGACGAAAGAGTGTTTTATGTTTTGGATGTCCATGGAGAAACACATTCTTCAGATAAACTCTTAATTCACTTTGGGCCAGCCTCTTATAAAAACCCCGGGATTTCTCTGGTTTGCGTGTGAAAATATGAGAATAAACTTAAGGTGAAGAAATTGATTAGAAGACTCAATTACATTTCCGCTTACTCCGCCCAGCAACTTACACTGCTACCACTGTTAGAGAAGGAGAACTAAGTGTCCCTTGGTCTGAACCATCTGTCGCGAAAATGTGACATATGTTTGCTTTGTTTACTCAACAACCAAGTGTAAACTGATACACTGAACAAGAAATCTGTGTATGGTGTGACTCGTGTGTGTGTGTGTGTGTGTGTGTGTGCACGCGCGCATGTGTTGAGAAGGGTGCTCCACGAGGGCATCAATCCTCTCATACCTGTCCCAGAGGAACACGTGCACAAGCGTGCAGATCCGAGAGGTATCCCCCGGGGTTTTGCGCGCGGGAGGAGGCGCAGACACACTCCAAACCATGCGCAGCGAGCGTTTGAGCCGCTACCGCAGCGGAGGGGCGCGCCTGGCTGGTGGGGAGCTGCATGGAGAGCTACCCACCCCCTCCTCCTCCCTCCTCCCTGTCTCCAGCCCTTGCTCCCCCGCCTCAAACTTTACGCAAAGCGCGTGCCCTTTTCAATTAACCCCCCTCGATCAAGGGGAACGTTCCTTTTCTCTCCTCCGCGGCCCATTGTCTGGTGCAATGGGTTTGCAGATTTGACAGCTGAGCTCACCCAGACCGGATTCAAACTCGGTTTCCAGGAATGGGGAACTTGGATGTCTGCAAAGATCCCGAACCCAAGCCCGCCACGGTGGGCTGTTCCGCAGCCCCCTCTCTGGACCCAGTGTAGACTTGGTTGTCCCGGGCGCCCCCCGGTGTACGGGGAGAGGAGTGTGTGTTCGGGACGGAGAAGGGGGGGCGGTGGTGGTGTCCGCAGCAGGGCTGCGAACGAGTGAGTAGTCCCAGAAATTGGGGCGAAAGGCTGTGTACGTGTTGGGCGTTTAAATTTATTATTATTTTTAAATTTACTCTTGGAACCGTCAAGATGGAGGTTAGCTTATAAAATCCCGAAGCCAGGTCTGGTTTAAATGCAGTGGCCCGGGGGGTTCCGCTTTTGTCTCCTTGCCCGAGCTCCGGGAATGAGAGCGAGAGCGAGAGAGGCTGCGTGTGCATATGTGAGTGCGCGCGCGCTGGCGTGGATCGGTGCGTGGGCACATCCTGCGATCTCGGCGCCGAGGGTCCGAGTCCGAGTGCGTCTCTAACGCGCCAAGTCTTGAGTCATAGCCGCGAGTGACGTGGGGAAAAACTTTGTGTTCGGAAGGAGGGTCTGGTTCGATTGCACTAGGACGGGAGAAAGAGCCCTTGTGCATTGTGCCCTTTTGTGTCTGAGTGTGTGTGTGTGTCTGTGACAGCGAGGGGGGGTGGAGAGAGAGAGAGAGAGAGAGAGGCACCACTCGCGGCCCGCTGCATAGCGCTGCGTGTCCTGTGCGCGCGTGCTGGGGCGGGCGCCGGGTCCCGCCGCGGACCGCGGTCTCCATCTGCGGCGCCCTGTGCGCGAGCCTCAGAGGGGGCTGGCGGGTGTGCACTGGGGCGGCGGGAGCAGGAGCAGGCCCAGGGGCCTCAGGCTGGGAAATCTGGCCTCGGAACCCGCTAAGCCTCCGCGCGGCTTCCAGGATCCCTCACCGGCATCCGAGAGCAGCGGGGGGCTCTGCTCGGAAATCGTCCTGGCCCAACTCTGCCCCTCTGAGCCTCCAAGATTACCGCATCTTCTTCCTAGCGCAGAGAAGTGAGCCCGGAAAGGGAAGGAAGGGGCGGGGACACCCCTCAAAATAAATAAATAAATAAACAAACTGGCTCCCGTACACAGCTGGACACGGTCGGTTGAGTCCAGGTCGGTGGCATCCGGAGAGAGTTTTCTCATTCTGTGGATCTGGGAACCCATCGCCGCTCCTCCGTCCCCTTCGCCCCTCTTGCAGGCGCCCTTCAAGTTTGGGGTCCCGGGGACGCGCTCGGCTCGGGGCTGCACCTGCCCTGGCGCTCCGGGGCCGCCGGCCGGTGCGCTCGCCCCGGGCGGTGGCGTTGACGAGCCCGAGTCCAGGGCTCTGGGCGAGCGCGAGCGCGGCGCGGACACCGGGGAGGGAGCGGAGGACGCACCGCGGGTAGGGGCGCGCGAGCCGGGTTTCGGCTCCAGCCGGGACGTCGGTTCCCCCTCGCCCGGCTGCCTCTGAAAGGCGGCGAGCCCGGGGAGGAGCGGGGGACGGCGACCGGGGGCAGCGATTGGCGGTTTGGGTGCAGAGGGCCGGCGGCGGAGCGAGCGAGCTGGCTGGAGGAGGGGGCGGCGAACTTCAGCGAGAAGGGGCTCTTCCTGCGCCAGGGCTGGAGAGAGCCGCCGCCGCGCCGTGTGCTTCGACCCCAGGCAGCTGCTGGCTCCGCTCGCGCCGCTCGGAAAGTAACGTGATTTATTTATTTGCTTGCGCTCAGCCTCTTGGGTTGGCCCCGGTAGACACCCCTTGGACTTTGGGAGCTCGCGTCCGACCTCTCCAGCCCCCCCACCCCCGCCCGTGCGGGCGGCTCCCCGGAATACACGTACATGCGCCCCCTCCCCCCCGCGCGCCCCCTTCCTGCGCCCCGACCCGGTTAGGGGTGGGCCCTCACCCGGGCGCTAGAAAGTCCCCCAAGGCGGGAGCAGGGGAGGGCAGAGGGGCGGGGGAGGTTCTAGCGCTCTCGGCTCTCATTTCAAAGCGCGCTCTTCCTTCCAGGTTGGGTCAGACCTGAACCCCTAAAAGCGGAACCGCCTCCCACCCGCGCGCCAGCCGCCCGCCGGGAGCTGAGTCGCCGGCGGCGGTGGCGGCGGACGGACCCGGGAGTTTCCTCTCGCCCTGGATGGAGCTGAACTTTGGGCGGCCGGAGCAGCGCGGCGGGCCGGGGATCGCTGTGTGCTGAGCTCCCCCGACGAGACCCAGCGGCGGCTCGGGATTTTTTTTTTTTTTTTTTTTGGGGGGGGGGCGGGGACCAGCTGCGCGCCGGCACCATGTTCCTGGCGACCTTGTACTTCGCGCTGCCGCTCCTGGGTAAGTCGAGGCCGCCGCTCTTCTTCCCAACCCGCGGAGTCTTTCCGAGGGGTACTCGCGGCAGGCCCCCCACCCCCCAAATTGCTGCGCTGTTGCGCTCAGCGTGGGAGGGCGAAGTTCCGTTTTGGGGAAGGGGGTCTTGAATCCTCCGCACCCCGGGCTTGGGAGGCGGGGATGGCGCGGTACTTGCCCGCAGGTTTTGTGCTTGGTTTTTTATCTCCTGTGCTTTTTAATGGCCTATCCTGGCGGAGACTTAAGGGGTGCGAGCCCCCCCCCCACTCCACTGCACTCCACCCCGCCCCGTCCCCAGCCCGGGCACCAGCGCTCCTCGAGAGTCCCGGGAGCTCGCGGAGGCGCGGCGGGCAGGTGGGGTGTGGGCGAGCATCGGCCTGGGAGAGCAAACTTCGAAGGGAAAACTTTTCCCCGAATCGTGCCTGAGCGCTCGCAGACCCGGGCTCGTCCGCGCCTCGCCCCGCGCCCAGCCCGCGGCCGCCCTCCTCCCTGGAAAGCCCCGGGCTCCCGTCGGGCGGGGCCGAACCGGCTGCTCCCGCCCGCCTGCCCCGGAGCGGCGGGGCCGGCACGCGCGGTGCGCAGCGCGGGCTCCCGGGCAAACCGCAAAAAGCCCGCAAAACCAGGCGGGGCGGCGGCGGCGTGGGGGGGGGGGAGCAGGCGGCGGGAGATCCCGGGGCGCCAAGAGGACTCCCCCGCGGAGAGGGGCGGGCCCGCGGGCGAGCGCCGGGCACCCCCGGAGCCCGGGCGGGCGCGCGCCCTCCCCGGAGCCCGGGGCTCCGCGTCCCTGCCCGGCCGCCCTCACGCGCCCCCCCTCCGCCCGCAGACGTGCTCCTGGCGGCCGAGGTGAGCGGCGGGGACCGGCTGGACTGCGTGAAAGCCAGCGACCAGTGCCTGAAGGAGCAGAGCTGCAGCACCAAATACCGCACGCTGAGGCAGTGCGTGGCGGGCAAGGAGACCAACTTCAGCCTGACATCGGGTCTGGAGGCCAAGGACGAGTGCCGCAGTGCCATGGAGGCCCTCAAGCAGAAGTCTCTGTACAACTGCCGCTGCAAGCGGGGCATGAAGAAGGAGAAGAACTGCCTGCGCATCTACTGGAGCATGTACCAGAGCCTGCAGGGTACGCGCCGAGCGTCCTGGCCCCCCACCCCCATCCCTCTCCCCTCCAAGGCAGGCGGGCCCCTCGGCCGGGTCCCGCTGACCTCATCCTCCCTCGCTTCTCCCCAGCTGCAGAATGAGGACCTTTCATTGGCCCCCAGGGACAGCAGCAGCTGGTGTTTGCTGCCTCCCGAGCAGCATTGTTGGGGCCTGGTTGTTGGAAAACCCACGAGGGGGATGGGGGATACCACCCTTCCCCCCACCCCCCCTTGGGCCTGCTGACCTCTCTGAAACCTGGTCAGAGATCTGAAAGGACAGGCCAGGAACTCACAACTTCTCTCCAAGGAGAGAGCTGGCTTCAGAGGGTAATAATACAAAGACTTGCCCTGAATCGTGTCCGGAGTTCCTTGCCTTTCTTCCTCCCTTCTGTGTATTCTGACATAAGATAGAGAATTAAGAATAAAAGGTCCAGCAGAATCTATTCTGTCTTTACCTCCTCCCCAAAACCTGATCAAAGGCAGATGTGTGAAAAACCATTTGTCATCTTAGATTAGCTGAGTCTTGAACCAGCTGGTGTGGTTCAACCTTGGTTAACGCAGGCTTGGGGAGCAAAAGGACCGCTTGTCACAAGCATCCATTCCAGTGGGAGTTTCTTCGTCCTTGTGGGCCAGAGGTGGCTGGTGTTTGTAAATCTAACACAAACATCCAGCGCACTGAGTGTCTCTGCTGAGACACCCAAAATTTGTAACATACAGGTTTGACCTCTCAGCCTCTTCCTCTAGAGTCTATTACAATGAAAACCTGTTTTAGAGACTGTTTAATAGCCAGCATACTGGCTTTCTGACCACATGCCATGTTGAGGAGCAAAGAAATGGGGGCCTCTTTTGGGTCACTTTTCTTCCATTGGCTCCTGGAGGTAAGCTGGGCTGGTGACATCACTGGTTCCTTCCTCTCTTATTTCATTCCTTTGCAAAGAGTGGGAGAGTTTTCTGGCAAGATCAGGCTGGGTTGCTCTCCAGTGTTTTCATGGCACTCTGGGGAGAAAAAGGACAACAGAGGCAGAGGGAATGGAGAATAACCATAGCCAAATAGATGCATTTGAGATCTCTGAAAGTTTCAGCATCTTTTTGTTACACAATCATAACATAATTAGAATTTAGATCCAGCAACAAAAATTCCCTGAAATATGTCTGTTTTCCAGACCTAAGCCCAAGCTTTCTGTCGTTTTTAGGAAATGATCTGCTCGAAGATTCCCCTTATGAACCAGTAAACAGCAGATTGTCTGATATATTCCGGGTGGTCCCATTCCTACCAGGTAAGCAGGTTCGTGTTTTCACTCTGATGCCTTTGCCTGCTTGCAATCCGTTGGCTTGCTTGCATTCTCTTTGGCTCTCGGATAGTGTATAAGTAGATAGTTGAATGGCACAGCGTTTCTGGGAAATTAGAAATAGGATGATGATAATGAAGAAGCAGAATGCCTAGAGATGATTGTATGACTTGAAAGTAATTCTAAATGAAGTAATGTGGTGTGGTGATTTGAAAGAGGTTGGAGGGAGGTGACTTGTTTGAATTTTTTTTCACATTGAAATATGATTGGCTAGCTCTTGCATAGGGAGTGCCACTTCTGTCTGTAGGTGGCAATCATATTCCCTTCTTGCTACATACCATTCGCAGCGCCTCCCTGGAAATGGGATCCGTTTAAATGATGCCACTTATTTTATGAGACTTCTGAAGATAATCTTAGATTGTTGAACAATTTTGGATGGACTCGCTTGTCTGCCTTTGCTTTAAAAGATTAAGCTCTACCATTTGTTAATAATTCTATTTTTAATTTTTCCCGAGCAAGTGTGCCCACGTATCAGAGGATGTATTACTGCCCCCATGGCCCTTTAAAAAGTGGTCTCGTTTCCCATGGTTTGTTTTGTCTCTCTTTGCAATTCTGCGTTTGTTTTGGAAGTGAACTTAGTTTTAAGGATTAAGTTTTTCATAACACTGGCATTCAGACAGCCCCGTAAATAATGAGCAGGATAGTAATTTCTCTTAATGACGTACAGATTCCAGACTGATGTTGTCTTTATTTGTTTACTCTTAAGACATTTTCTCAAGTATATACAGCCATCACAAATGATATGTTTTCTCCGTGGTTATACATGGTGGTGAATGTTGAATTCTGTGAAATGATGGTTTGTTATTGGGGAGAGTGTTCTGGTGTTCTAAACATTGTCTCTTTTCCTGCAGAAAGCCATAGAACCAAGGGAGTATGTAAATAACGATATTATGTGTCAGTGTATCATGTATACATTCATTCACTTACAAACACGTATCCATTGAGTACCTACTATGTTCTAGCCATTGGGATTTTGGCAGTGGGCCAGAGACATGTCGCCTCTGCCCTCATGAATCTTAGGGACAGCCAGCAAGTGGCATTTATTAAGCCCCTATTATATTCCAGGCACTGTGTTAGAATTTTTTTTAAAGATTTTATTTATTTCTTTGAGAGAGAGAGAGACAGAGAGAGAGAGCAGGGGGAGGAGCAGAGGGAGAGGGACAAGCAGACTCTGTGCTGAGCACGGAGTCTCACGAGGGGCTCCGTCTCACCACTATCATGACCTGAATGGAAGTCAAAAGTCAGATGCTTAACCGACTGAGCCACCCAGGTGCCCCTGAGTGAGGCTTTTTATCATTGGGGCACATGGGTAGCTCAGTGGTTGAGCGTCTGCCTTTGGCTCAGGTCGTGATCCCGGGGTCCTGGGACTGAGTCCCACATTGGGCTCCCCGCAGGGAGCCTGCCTCTCCCTGTGCCTATGTCTTTGCCTCTCTCTCTCTCTTTCTCATGAATAAATAAATAAATAAATAATCTTTTTTTAAAAAAGATCTTTTTATCATTAACTTAGGTAACCATTTTCATGTGAATCTTAGGTATTATTATTTCCATTTTAGGAATGAGGCAATTGAGGCAGTGTGAGGTTAGGAAACCAGCCCAAGATCATAAAGCTCATGATTAGCAAAACCAGAATTTAAAACCAGACTCGTTTGGTTCTAAGCCTTTGTAATATCTGTCCCTTGCTACCCAGAGTATGGTCTTTTGACCAGTGGCATGGACATCACCTGGGAGTTGGTTAGAAATGTGGAATTTCAGGCTCCATCTAGACCTACTGAATTAGAATTTGTATTTTAAGAAGATCCCTGGGCTGGGTGCTTCATATAGGCATGAGACTTGGGAAGGATTCCTCTATATTATTATTTTGGTTTTGGTTCAGAGGAGAAGTGTGTGTGTGTGTGTGTGTGTGTGTGTGTGTGTTTTGGGATAAGATATGAGGGTTTAAGTTTAGTATCAGAGGCATTCATACATTGTCCAAATAATGCTAATAATTTCCACTCCACATCCCTACTAATAATGCTCCTGTCCCCTTGGCCCAGCGAGGGCGGTGTTTCAGGTACCAGAGGAAAGATGCACAGACACCTCTGAGCTCTCATGAGAGCAGGTCTGTAAGAACTGGGGTGGGATGTGGCCCATGGTATACCAGGAGTGAACCTGAACTTCCTGGTACTTTGAGGAGCAGTGCCCCCTGCCTGCTGCCTTCCCCCTAGAAGTCTTACTCCTTAGTCTTTGTGCTGATGCTTGGAGGGATAGGAGCCTTTCTGTGGACAGTGAGAGTGAGGAAGCAGGCAAAGAGGAAGGTTCACTTGGGTTTCAATTTCAGAACTGCTATGGACTGTAGGACTGCAACAGACTCATTTTCTCTCCTTGGCTCTCTCTTTTCTCTCTAGTCCTAATAGCTCATTATTCTGAGGGAAGATTGCGGTCACCTCCAGAACCCACCCATTCACTGGACTCTTCAATTATGTTTTCAATCCTTGCATCCATTCTACAGTTAGAAGGGCTTGGTCATTCCCAGATACCGCTGATTTGTCTGAATTTCTTTTATTGGTATTGGAAATTCTTCTGCATTTGGACCAAGCTTCACTCATTCATTTTCTTGGGTCCCTTTCTCAAACAGGTTTCTTTTCATAGCAAATATGACCCTGACTTTGTGAGACCTGTCCTGCTGAGAACCCAGGAGTCATAATGAATTAATCAGAGCCAGGAAGGCCTTGTCTGGAGCTACATTTTATCTCCCAAGGGCATTGAATTTAGGTTCCAGCACTAATGAGCTTTGACCTCTGACAGTGATGGTGTTCCCTAAGTGGGTATAAGGAAGCCAAATGGAACCTTGAGAGGTTTTAAGTCATTGAATAATGCATATTATCCAGTTTGGCATTTGTAGGATAGGAAAGGACAGAGGAGCAGGATGATAAATGTTGCTCTTCGTGGTTTGAATCTGAGTTTCTAGAACATCTCTTCAGTCTTGAAAATCTCTCTGAGGAAACCAGGACAGCAGGGCCTCTGCCTTTTACAGATATGGTAACAATCAGAGTTTCCATATTTGGGTTTCTTTGCCCAATGTGAACAGAATGTTTATCCACATACATTAAGTGTGAGCTGAATCGTCTCACTGAACAAGACATGTTTGACATTTTCGTGTTTCCATTTTCTTCGGACTCCTCAAACCCACAGCCATCTTTGCCATTGTTTACTTGATCACCAGTTAAAAAGCCATATTGAGGTGCTGTCAGTGGCCTGGCAGGAACAAGGAAGGGAACAAAAATGAGATCGAGTCTAAAACCTGTCATCTCTGTTCTGAAGCCTGAGCTGCAGGAAGGATATCAAACAGCCTCGTCAGGCGAGAACTGGGAAATTGCAGTGGGACAGCCCTTGTGGAAATGTGTTGGTAGAAGCATTTGGCCTTGAAAGTACTTTTAAGAGCTCCAAGAGGGGCCTTTGTTGTGGGTTGATGTCAGTGTGGTTTTTTGGGGTCTCAAAAAGGAAGAACCAGGCAGTGAGTGGGAGTGTGTACAAAGGAAAGAGGGAACCAGTGCAAGAAGATGTTGGAGGAGAGGCCACGGAAAAGTATCTTGGGAACCAAGAGGGCAGAGTCATGTGGGCACACGGAGCCCCAGAAGACGAAACCACCACGTATGTTTCACATCTGCCATGTCTCTGCTCCTTAGCTTTGCCTTTTCTTCCTTGTGCAAATTCTAGAAGCAGCAAGAAGTAAATAGTGATTTGAAAGGGACATGAACCTTTTGGCCATGTATTTAGACTCTTTGGAGGGGGAGAGCAAAGTAGCAAGAAATTTTGAAAGTACAGTGGGTGACAAGAAAAGCCTGAGGATGGAGGATCAAGGAGGATAAAAGCACCTCTATGGCAACAAGAGAAAAAGGGGGCTCCGGGGTATCAAAGTATTGACTGGGAGGTCGGATTTTGTAGAGAAGAGTCAAGAGATGCCAGCCCTTTCTCAAAAATCACCAAAGCCAGTGGTATTGCAAATAGGAAGCGAGAAAGATATGGGGAAAGAGATATATTAGGATTTGAACATGCTGACTCTGTTTTGGTGAAAGTCAAAGGTCTAGCTCTCCGGCTCTGTCATCATTTCCTGCCAAGTCCTAGGAGTGGTCTAGACCTTCCCAGAAAGCCTTTAGGATCTTGACATCAGTTCCCATGCAATTGGAAATAGTTGCTTCAGGAGGAGATGCCCCTAAATGCTCTTTTGAGTCTGGCCCCTTTTCCTGAATGAGGCTGTGAATAATAAGCCATGTTTTGCATTTCTGTTTTAATGTGCCGTCATATTTATGTCACTGTGAAAAAAAAAAGCTTTCTTAAAAATTTTACATGCTGAAGTAGAGTCTTTTAAGGTCCTGTGCTGTCTTGGCAAATCAGGACAGGAGAGAAGTGTTTGTAAATACCAGCTACCGAGGTGTGTGATGGCCCTTTGCTTTCCACTGAGCTCTCCAGAATAGCTCTAATTATGTTGTCCCCATAGTTGAGAATCCCCACTGGTTCCTTATTCTCTGTTCTGACATGTGGTGAACTCCTTCGCGGGCCAGCTTGCACCCGCCTTCCTTCTCCAAGCCCCATCACTCTCTGTCCACTCAAGCAATCCACTCCCTAAGCATTTCATGTGCCTTCACTTCTCTGTGCCTTTGTTCATGCTCTTACCTCTGATGGGGAAGTCTCTGTTAGTTCCCCGAGACCTAGATCCAGTTTCATTTCTGGAGGCCATGCTGGAATTCCCCCAGACAGGCACTTCCACTTGAGATGCTTTCATGCTGCATTTTGCTCTTGCCTTTGTAGTAGCTGTGAACCACAGAGTATTGGACTTATGTATGTGTCTGTCTTCCACTGGAAAGTTGGGGGACCCGCTTGTTATGCTGGGTGTGTACTCAGCCTTGAGCCTTCCTCCTGGTTCTGAGTAGTCATCTCGTTAAATGTGGGTGCTTGAATGTCAGAGATAGGCCGTAGAGATCTAGTCTAGTCGTTCTGTCTTTATAGATTGGAGCTCAGAGAGGGCAAATGACGTGGCCAAGACCACACTACTTGAGGGATGCTCTAGGATCTTTGCGAGGACATGGCAGTGCCTTAGGGGAGGTCAGTGTTGGCCTCTTTCTGTTCCACGTGCTTTCTGGACAAACTTCGTCCAGCCCTGGGACTGCAGCTACCATCTCCCACTGATGACGCAGAGCCTTCCCTCCTATTCCAGCCTCTCCTGAGCTCTCAGCCAGCATTTCCAGCTGAGTCCTGGACAGGTCAGCCTGGATGTATCTCAGTCTTCAAACCCAGCACATACAAAATGTATCTCATCGCCTCTCCCCATGTTCTCCTTACACCTTTCCCTTCCTGGGTCACCTGTCTTATGTATGGCATTGTCTGCCTGACTTAGAAGCTTTGAGGTTCCTGCCACCCCCTCTGCCATCCTCATTCCTTCAGCCAGATCCGTCACCAAGTCTTTTGCAGTCTACCTCCTGTGTTTTGAGTCGCTCTTCTCTCTCTTCATTCCCTAAATATACTCGTCTTATCTCTCACTTGAAGTTTGCATTGACCTTCCTGACATCCCTGTGTCGAGTTCCTCCCAACCCAACCTGGCCTCCGCAATGGCAGGCCTTATCTTAGCACCCCAGTGATTTAGAGGAACTCTCCAGCTTCAGTCTGCTTCCATAGATTCCTCTACTAACTGACCTTCTATCTCAGCGCAGCCGCCCCACGTCCAAACAAGCCAGTTGACCACCTGCTGTCCCACTAGTGCCCTGGGCAGCTTCACGCCTCCACCCCATTGTGCACGCCAGTGCTTGAGAGAGAACACACGCTCTCGGGTCCTCTGACCTGGGTGCATCCTAGACCCAGGTGCATCCCTTCAGCTTGGGCACCCCACTTGAGCTCACTGTGCCTCAGCTTCCTTGGATATAGAATGAGGTGGAGCTTATTACCTTACAGGTTCTTATGGATTTGAAGATGCCACATGTAAAATACTCACCTAGTCCCCAAAGCATCCTTGGCCCCCAGTGAGTCTCAGTCATTCTTAATGCTATGCCACTGCCACACTTAGCTGTTGGCTCCCTCCTCACTCCAAGACCAGGACTCTTTGCAGCAGATCTGGTTTCCTGGTCATGGAGCAACAAAAGGAGGACAATCCCGAACCTTCAGGAAGGCTGCTCATAAACTACCCTGCACCAAAATGAAAAATCTAGCCTTTATCTAAAGGGCTCTGGAGGAAAGTCCTGTCTCTTAATAACCTCTTTTGAGATTTAACATCCCTTTGGGGAAGGCCTCCCTTATTCCTGCTCTGAATCCCTGTGGTCCTCTGGGGCCCTGTTTTTCCGCTCTTTGGTCGGAAGTGAGTATGCTGCAGCTGGTGATCACCCCGGGTGGGGGCTTTTCCTGTGCTTAAGGATTCTTGTGATCAGCTTTCCCTTCTCAGCTTGACTGATTCCCATTCTTCTAACCTCTCCTCATAAATCTGCTCTCCAGTGCCCCTCAGAGCAAGAAGAATTACTGCTCCCTGAGAAGGGCATGCCTTAAACCTGGGAGAGGCGTCCGTCTCCACAGGCTGTGCTGAGTACACTTACATCTCACTTTCACAGACCACTACTTTTGGTTCGAATTCTTTCCCTCTCCAGCCCCTCAGCACCTCATTTTATTTATTTATTTATTTATTTTTGGTGGGGGGTTAGAAAAATAAGAAATTACAAACAGGTTGAGAAAAGGAAAAGGAATTTAAATCACCTAGTCACAGCTCCCAAAGATAACCACTGTAAACGTGTTGATATGAGAGTTTCCAGAATTTTTTCCTTTGTATATGAATCTGCATATGTATTATGCGTGTACACACATACATATATACACACATATGTCTCTCTCTCTCTCTCTTTTATTTATTTATTTTTTTACAAAGTCATAGGCTACACATACTTTCTGATTACCGGCATGATGACCTGAGGAATGTGTGTCTTCTTGTATCACTGAGCACTTCCCAGAGGCAAATTTTGTTACTTAGATTTACTGTCGACCTCGAGACGTTTCATGGATAAAACAAGCAGGTCACTCTAGTGGCTAGATACTTATGGCCAAGGCCTGACTATTCCAGTGAAGGCTGTGAAAGTAGAGACAGTCAAATATTTTTTGCATAGCGTGACTGTAGGTCCGGTTACCAAGAAGAGGGGAGATAAAACATCAATGAGTGACAGGTAATTGCATGAACTGAAGATTGTTACAAGGTGCAAAATTATTTATAGCCAGTAGGTCCTCATTCCTTCTCCTTAGTCCTCAGAAGTGTTTCTTTCTGCCATCTCATCTCTTAATTATTCTGCTGTCCAATCTTATTCTTTCCTAAGGATGTCCTTTCTTGGTTCTCCGGGATATAGTACCAATTCACAAAAGAAGGTGTCAAATTGTTTGGTGCAAGGAGCACTGGTCTAGGAGTCAGGGGACCAAAGTTCTGCTTCCAGCTGTACCTCTCACTGGCCACTGACCTTGGGCTAGTGTCTACCCTCCCGGAGAGGTAGCTACTCCTTTTTTTAAAATGACAGCAGTGGACTAGAATGATCTCTAACGTATTTTCTTTCTTTTACTAAGGGACTGCATATTGAATCTTGAGTTATACTGGGACTTACTGTTTTTCTTTCGAGCATTATCTTCATACCAAAGAAACTTGTGATCATATATATATATATATCACATTAATAACCCTTATAAAGCATGATTTATTCAATATACACTTTACTTGAACCAGAATGTGTTTAAAGCATCTCATTTGGATACATGGAAGAAGATGAAACAAAATAAGAAGTAAGTGGGAAAAATAGGGACAAGGGGAAAATGAGATAGGAAAGAGAAAATGAAGCCAGGAAGGAGTGAGTTCAGTAGACACAATGCATGTCAGAAGATTATATTTAAACAAATTAAATTATTAGAAGTGCCGTGCTTGTTTTACAAAGGGATAAATAAAATCACTGGGTTGTAGATGCAGTAGGACTTTTGGAGGTCATTCTAGTCCAATCCCTTTATTCTAGTGATAAGAAAACTGAGAGTTCCATAAATTTCTAGGGCAGTAGAACATAAATTGCGCAAGACAGTGATGACAAGTAAAATTAGGTGTGTGTTTGTTTTTAAATTGATATTTGAAACTCTCCACATCCTGGCATTTCCCCCACCTCCTTTAAATTGTCCTTTACCTGCTATGCATCCATTGAGATGGCACACTTGAGTTTTACACCGTGAGGGCAAGAACCACAGCCATTGGCTTTAGTTAAGGGAATCATTGTCTGTTGTTTTGGAATTGTTTCAGAACAAGGGTTAATTAATAAGTCTCTGTTTGGCAACAGGAACCAGAAGCCGGAATGTTAATTTTCATATTTTTTGGCCCCCTTCAGAGTCATCTGCAAGGGAAAGTGAGAAATTATTTTTTGCTGTAAGCCCTCCCAGCCTTCAGATTAAAAAAAAAATTAATCTTTCATCTGGAATTTTTTGTTAAAGAAGCTAACCACTTCCTGTAATTTAGAGACTCAGCTAGCTGGGTCAGTGATGAAAACGAATGGGTGATTTGCATAAGGGGCTAATTTATTATGTCCCCCGGGCATTTCTTTCATCTCTTTCCATTCTAATTAATGTTCTAAGAGGGTCTATCACCGTATCAGAAATTAGGGGTGAAAGCAGCCATTGTTAACCTTTATTCTTATGATTTTTTATCTTCTGTGATCTTTTAACCATCTTCTTTTCATATCCAAGAATTTACATAGATAGGGCTGGGGAGTGTGTGGAGAGGAGGTTTCAAGGCTGTGCTATTTTATGATCTTTATTCGAATAGAAGATTATTGTAAAAAATAAAAATGACTCGGGATAGTGGGATAGTTCTCCAACCACAGAGGGAGTTGCAAAATGTACAGAAGCGGACAACCATGGTGCAGAAATTGTTTCCAAATTCGAGTCCCAGAAACACATATAGAAACACGTGTATACACACAGAAAGCTCTAGATGTATTTGTATATCTGCCAGTTCGTGTCTGTGTGTATTGATTGTGTGTACATGAATGTGGCTATCTATATTATTAAACGTTTTGCCTCAAAAAGATCTTCCTTGACATGTGTTTCAGTTGGTTCTGGCTGTGACAAAGGCAGCTGTGTGTGAGAGAGTGTGACACAGCTGAGGAAAGGCAAGAGAACAAGCAATTTCTTCGAAAATCAATTGCAATTTACTCCTACTAAATTGGCCCAAGGTCCGCCCCGTCCAAGCATTAGCATATGACAGACTTTTAATCATTTGGTCAAATGGCCTATTTTTGGCCAAACCACAGCTCCCTGGGGATTCCACCCATCAGTCCCAGAGCTTTGTGATCTTTAGACCTGTGCTCTTTTTTAAAGGGGAGGTAGGTGTGGGGAGAGGAGTGCCCCTGAAGAGTCCTGTGGAGTGCCTTGCACTGTCCAGCCCATTCATGGGCACCATTCCCTTTTGGTCCCCGACTACACTAAAGGCTCCATATTATCTCCAATTCCAGAGGAGGAGACCTGGGGTCAGAGAGGTTGAGTAGCTCTCTCAGGACCACATAGCTGATGAGTGGAAGAGCTCCAATTCTCATCTCGCTCCTGCCTCTCTTTCTGCTGTTACGTGGTGAACTGGACCTTTGGATCCTTTAGGTGGATCTTGAGGTGAAGATATCTAGTCCCTTGTCTCCATCCTTAGTTCCTAGTTTTTCTTCTTCTGTCTTCCACCTTAAAACACCATTCCACAAAGGGCCTCTAATGTTGAAATTCAAGCCAATATCTATTATTTTAGTATTTATCTCTGCATTCTGTTGGGTTCTTAATTGACAGCCGAAATCCAGAACATGCACGCTATTAAAACCATTCCTGCGGAACTGCAGAAATATTAACCAAAGAAGCAATTTCTGGATTGTATCTTTTTTCCATTTCAGTGTGAGATGGAAGGCTTCTAAAGTAGAGCAGAATGCCTAGGGCCATTTTTTGTCATGTTGTCATATAAATAGCATTACACAGTGGTAAAGAAAGGAATACATAGTTTAGTCCCACTCTAAGGTGACCTAATATGCTATTCATTTGTCTTCCACCATGCTGGTACCACTTTCCTTTACGTTTCTCTGAATGGTCTAGGCAGCACCATGCCGACTGTTATTTCTATTACCCTTTGCACATTATCGTTTGGTATACAGTTAATAATGTATGAAAATAAGTATTGATTGCATTCTTTGTAGGAACAGGCCAGCAGGTTTCTTAAAGCCCATGTTTATGAAATGTTTCATTGATCCCTGTTACTATGAGTTTCAAACAAACTCTTGATGAGGAAGATACCAGGAAATCCGTGAATTCTGGAGAGACCCCATTGGGACCACTGTTCTCTTGTGCTCTTGAATGTAGCAAGTGGCATTCAAATGAGAAAAAGGGTGAACAGTCTGAAACTCTAAATATATTACCAATGAGACCTCAGGGGAAATAAAAAAAAATAATTTCAACAGCTGTGAGATGTAATGAGCTAAGGGTTTTGCATGAAATACCTTGGTGTCAACCTTATTTAATAGTAGGTATTCTTAGCCCTACTTGATGCATAAGGAAACTGAGGTCCAGATAAGAAATTTGTCTAAGGGCACACACCTAAGAGTTGGTTGCTGGCTCTCATCCGGGAAGTCTGGCTCCAGAATCTATGCCGTAGCACCCACTTCACATATATAATAGGAGAGACAGTCTTGGGAAAGTTAAGTGCATAAACTGCATGAAGGATTATCATGCATTTTGTACTGAGCTCAATTGATCTATCATCTATCTATCTATCTATCTATCTATCTATCTATCTATCTATCATCTATCATCTATCTATCTAATGCATATATTTATTTTAGAATAAAGAGAAGAATTGATCGGTTGCTGTGATCTCTGTCAATTTTCAGTATTTCAGTATGATGGAATGACATTTCTGACATTCACTCATCTGATATTCATTGAGAACTTACTGTGAGCCTGATGTGAAGTCTAGGTGATTCAGCGGTAAATAGGACTCTCTCTCTCTCTCTCTCTCTCTCTCTTTTTGTTTAGGGATAGGTATAAACAACAAAAACTTATGATGCAAAGTGGTAGGTGAATGAGTAGAACTTCACCGGGCTCATATATAGCCCCAAGGAGGAAATAACTGACTTGATAAGGTTGTGGGTCAGAGAAGACTTGCTGAAGGTGACTTGGGGCTAGGTTTTGAGGAGTGGATAGGAGTTTGGTAAGGAGGGATGGCTGGAGAGGGTATTCTAGGCAGAGACAACCACAAGGGCAAGCGCAACAGGTGTCTGGGGTGCTGGAATTAAGCCACTTGCTATGGCTGGAGCGCTAGGTACAAGCAGTGGTGGAAGCAGAGCCAGGCAGAGAGGCAGGTTTGCCACACTTGGGGGCTGGCCTTTGGTCTCAGCAGACCCAGAGAAGGATGATGGCTAATCTACCTTGGCATTGCTGCATTTTTAGGCTGAATCCTATGGAATTGCCATTTTTGTAGGTCAGCACGGCAGAAAAGCAGAAACTGCGCATGGTTCGACTTAGTATAGTTTTGTGTTGTAAAAGCATACACAGGGCTCTGGATGGTTCTAGACTAGGCCTGATGAGAATGAGTAAGTTCTTATCACTCAAGATAGCTTCTGGGGAAGTAAAAAAAATGGGGCCAGGAGCACTGCGCTGTCAGCCTCAGTTCCTGGTAGACTCAGGGCAAGTGTATGTCGGGTGCAGGTTCCACTCTCCCAGTCTTATCTTCTTTTTGCAGTGGGGGAAAGATGCACAAGGCTCCAGAATGCAAAGACCCAAGTGCACACAGCTCCCCATTTAGATGCCAAAGGTGGGCAGAGGAGCAGGAGTACAAGGGGCTGCTTGGGCCTCACAGGATGGTCCTGGGAAGGTGGGTGGGGATGTGTGTAGAGTAGATGACAACATAGCAGACAGGTGCCCGCAGGAATGAGTGTGGGAAGCACAGTAGTCAGGAGCCAGGTCATGAAGGGTCTTAATGATCATGGTAAGAGAGCATGTCACTGAAAATTGTTCTTTAGATGTTGAGTTATCTGGCCAGTGAAAGGAGGTCTGTCCCATGGGGCAGTGGGAATGTGGACAGTCTGGGACTCCTGAGAGGAATGAGTCTCCACCAGCCCCCCTATAGCTTCCCATGCCCAATCCCAGTGCTGCCCTCTGTCCTGGGCTCAGCACCAGCTTCCACTTTTTCACTTGTGGACAGTGGCTCAGGCTGTCCTCCTGGCTGGGAGGGATGGCTCTGCCCGGCCTCTCCATGGACCTTCGTTACCCTGATGGATAGAACTTGTTTGGGGGACTCAGTGTATGGGCTTGCATTTTCATTTGTTTTCTGTATATTATTTTATTCTTCTGGTTCTCTAGTCCTGTGTCTCACTTGGCTGTTTTCTGCACCAAATTCTCAACTTGCTTCAGAACCTTTTGCAAGAGAGCGTCTGAATAAAAACTCAAAGATTCTAAATGCAGGGAGTTGTCTTAATTGAAAGAGATGCCCGCTCACCCTGGGGCACGCCTGGTGAGGGAAGGATGAGGAAGAAGGGCTGCTGGGACTGCTGCCAGTAATTACTGGAGCTCACAGAGCTGGTTCGGAAGAATTGACTGAACCCTCTCTCATGTCCTTTCTTGAGCCCAGGATGTGTTCGTGACATTGTATTAATGCTATTGTTGGAGCAGGGGCAGTGGGGAGATGGTGCTGCCCTTTTTGGCTGTAGCTGATCTCTGGGTGGGAACGCACCCAGAGCTGGGCAGCACTTTCCCACATCAAGAATCACCAGGCAGACCATCTGCATTCATTCCAGAGATTGGGGTGGGGCTGGGGAGGGCCAGAAGATGAGGTCCTGATGATCCTGGGAAATTAGGAAATGTGAAAGAGCGGTGGTAAAGAGCAAAAGTCTGGGGGTTAAGCACACCCAGATTTGAGTTCCACATTCCAGCAATTGCTAGCAGTGGAACCATGGGTAAATAGCTACTCTGTTCTAGATTCTGTATCTGAAAATGGGGATAATAAGAGTATCCAATTCATAAGGTTATTGGAGGTAACACTTAGAAAGAGTGCTCGGAAGTGCTCAGTAAGTGGTGGCTGAGTGACTGCTAGTCTTGGCTTCTAATGTGTGCACTAACTCCCTCCTCTCCCAATTTATTAGCATGAAACAGGAATAGGAGTTTATTTGAGTGGATGCAGATCTCTTCTGCTCTGAAAACATAAAATGAAAAAGAGAGGGAGACATCTGTCACCATACCTGAAGTTGAGATCGCTGATTCAATTCAGCCCAAAACTCGGATTATCTACTCTAAAATTGAGAAGCAGTCATGTTTTTGGAGACCTTACTCTGTGACTGGCACTGTGCTGGCTGTTAGGGAGGTGGTGGAGAACCTGAAAGGAAGCCATGGAAGGAGATGGGGGGTGTGGGGAGGAAAGATAAAGGGAAATGTGTGAAGGACAGAAAATTCTAGAAGGAGGTGGCAGGGACTATCGGGGTGTAGGGATATGGGGAGTGGATTCCAGGGGAGCCAAGGCACATTGGTGGGGAAAGAAAAGATGTTCACCCAGCATGGAAAATTTATAGTGGATATTCTAGCCCTAGGTTGAGTGGATGTGAGTGTGGTGAAAACCTAGTGGGTTTATTATTATTATTATTCTCAAGAATGTTTAAAAAATGTAATGTTTGCAAACAAAGTAGAAACAGTGGAAGCATTGTTTTCTATTAACAGTATAGGGTTCACTGGCTATGGGTACTTTTTCATTCTTGTCTTCCAAATTGTAATTTTAAAAGATGAGGCATTTCATATTCAAGAGTTTCCTTTGTCTGAAATAAATTATTCATTTCTACCCAGTTTCAGAAACAATGAACATAATACTTAATGTATCACAATTAAGCGAGTATAGTTTCATATGAAATTATGTTCTGTGCATTTTGGTGGCAAACAGAGCAGTGTATCCTATATCTTGTCGACAGTTGTTCCTCATAAGCAAAACATAAAGAAGTAGAAACTCAGAAATGCATTTTCTTTCCTCTCCCGGTGGAGGAGGGGTAAATTTAGACCCAAGCAGCCTTGTTTTTGACATTCCACAGCTGTTGGTGGCTACCTCGCTCTGCAGAGAAAGGGAACTTGCTGCTTCTATATTGTGCATGGGGTCAGGTGAGGGTCAGAATTCTTGAGCACTACCTATTCATCCCAGTTCCCTTTGTCTGGGTTTGAGATCTTTCTAGAATTGTCTCGTAGAAGGGCATTTGTTAGGGATGTGCTGGCTGAGATTTGCTGGCGATGACTTCCTTTTGGGTTTGGTGGCAACTGCTTTTTGAATGCTGGCTGGTTTATCATGTGTACCTTTACCAAGGATCTGGGTCTTGGAGTACCCTTCTTGTGCCAGGATCTCCTTAATGAAAATAGACATTGCCAGCTAGGGGTGAGATCTCCATAGGAAGCCTCTTCAGGCTTGAAAGTTTAACTGTGACGGTCCCCAGGCATGTTTTTGAGAAGCCTCCAACTCAAGTCCTAGCCCTGAGGTCAGAGTCAGAGCTGGCAGAGTGGTTGTGAAGACATTAATTGTGAAATGCCTGCTGGCTGCCCAGCGGGAGGATTCGAGATGTCTTCATAGGTCATTGCGTTTAATCCTCACAAAAGCCCTGTGGATTGGCCCAGAGTGGAGGTGGGGAGGATTATTCACATTTTTACATAAGAGGAACCCAAAACTCAGAGAAGTCAAGTGATGTGCCTTAGGCCACACAGCTAGTTGGTGGAGGATGCTGAACATGAGCCAAGCTTGTCCAGCTCTAAAGACCTAGCTCCTTACATGCTGTTCTGCTTGTTGCCTTTTTGATTGTTAGGTGAAGAACAGAAGCAGTCAGTTGCGAGATGGATTCTCAGCTACCTCTGGTCTAAGCACTAGTTTATATCTGAATGGAAAAAAAAAATGACATCTTTCTAATGTGGGGGGAGATTTAGAAAGTAGTCTCTGGACTTGGCCAGGAGTTTCCCCAGATGCTTCCCTGTTTTGACTCTGGTTTAGTTTGTCGAGCACCTTCCCTGGCTGGTTGGACTGACCACAGGCCTCTAATGATACGGGCATTCTTGTGGTCTTGGCTTCCACTTGTGGGCTGGTACCACAGCTTGGAGTATCTACTGAGTCCCTTGCTCTGACCAATATTTCCTGTGTGAGGTTCAGAGGACCCTGGAGTTTGACTCTGAATTTGAGGAGCTCCCTTATAGAATATATCCATCCAGCTGTCTGCTGGATAGTTCCATCAAGATATTCTGACCAGAAGTCTAGCAAGTTCCCTATTGAACTTTGCTTCTCTCTTCAACCTGGGAGTGAGGCAGAGGCATGTTAGAATCTTAAGGAGATGTCTTTCTCTTTTGAGGGGAGCAGTGTTGTGGTGCATAGAATGTGGATTTGGGGTCAGGCTGGATTTGCATCAGACTTTATCAGATCATGACTTAGGCAAGTTCTTTAATTCCTCTCAGCCTACCTGCCCGATTTGTCAGGTGGAGATAATAGCTACTCCACAGAATCACCATAAGCTTGGGATCTCAGTGGTGCGAGTGTCTAATACACTGTGTGGGGGCCCCAAAATGATAGAAGTTCTTTTTTTAAAGGATTTATCTATTTATTTTAAAGAGAGAGAGAGAAAGAGAGCAAGTGTAGGGGGGAGGAGCAGAGGGAGGGGAAGAAAGAAACTCAGGCAGACTCCATGCTGAGCCCAGAGCCCGAGGCAGGGCTCCATCCCAGGACCCTGAGATCATGACCTGAGCCGAAATCAAGAGTCAGACACTTAACTGACTAAGCCACCCAGGCGCCCCCTGATAGAAATTCTTATTGAACAAATGGGAACATACTCATTGGCCTCCAGACATTTCACTGCACAGAGGGAGGGGATGTGCGAGCCTGGCCCTTGTGCCATCCCTCCAGCTTTCTCGCAGACTTTGTGGCTGCTTCCGCAGACCCCTTCGTGCATTTGTAGTTGCCACCTTGAGATGAAAGCTCGAGGAGCAATCGCCTGGAGCTCCTATCGTCAATAGCAGAGAGCAGCCACACCATGTGGTACCCTGGGTACCTCCCTTGGTATAATCTGTGGCCCTGCCTTCCGGTTACTTAATTTTTCCCAACATTCCCACAACCTGGCAGAGCTGCTGCAGTAGCACCTATGGAGGGTCAGTCATTGACTTGTGCCTCCACACCCTTGCCCTTAATTAAGACAAAGTGCAGTGTACTCAGATAGACCTTCCAGAAAGGGCTCTTAGCAGATCTGGCTCAGCTCCTGTTGCCGAGTACTCCGGAGACCGAGGCAAGTTCACACGTGGGATGAGTCTCCTGCCTTGAATGCAGAATTCTCCTGTGAAGAGCAGAACCAAACAACGTTTTAGACAAGCACTCTGATGTGGGCCAGAAATTCCTGGCAAATATTTACCCTAGACGTAAAATGCTAAGTTAAAGGTTGTTTAGAAAGCCTTAAAATAGAAAAAAATTATACTCAGGGTTTTATTTTTGGTAATTGTAAAAAAAAAAAAAAAAAAGGCCTTCATTGTTTTCCATTTCATCTGAGCTGCCTTTTAAGATACAGGATGACAAAGCGGTGTCCTCCCTGGCCCGCCCACTCCCCCTCGCTCACTCAGCCTTCATCTGTGTTTCCCTCTCAGGCACATACCTCTCCTGTGACCCAAGTGACTCCAGTGTTTTTTGCTCTGTAAGTCCTGCCTGTGGACATGGCACCATCTCAGCTGGGAGACCTTATGAATCTCCAGGTGCTGAGCGTGGATGCCCCCAGTGGCAGATTTTCCTCCCCAATAGCTTCCGGGAGTGAAGAGATTCTACAGACTGTGGTGTTTCAACTCCCAGAGGAATGGCACTGGGACTTGAGAAATTCTTGACACGTGTCAGGTGTCTGGGTTTGAATCTCTGAACATCCCATTAAATAAATTACTTTCCTTGGCTCGACCTCTCTGTTCCTCTCTGGAAAAGCAGAGTATATGGGTCTTCCCAGTGGTTCAAACCTAGCTACTTCACGTGTTTTGTGTTGTCATTGTCCTGTGGGCAGAGGTGTGGTACTCTGAAAGCTGGACCCATCCCAGCTGTGTTGGTTGAAAACTGTTTCACTACGACCAGGTGATTTCCCCAGGAACTTTTTTTTTTTTTAAGGATTTTATTTATTTATTCATGACAGACACACACACACACACACACACAGAGAGAGAGAGGCAGAGACACAGGCAGAGGGAGAAGCAGGCTCCATGCAGGGAGCCTGATATGGAACTTGATCCGGGTCTCCAGGATCACGCCCTGGGCCAAAGGCAGGTGCTAAACCACTGAGCCACCAGGGCTGCCCTCCTCCCCGCACCAGGAACTTTCTATTCTGACTTGCCACGTGCCCTTCCTTGCTTTGTCGAGGATCTTTGGATGGCTTCAACAGATCATCAACAGAATTTTTAAATATTAACAAATTTTAAAATAGCAATAAATATCTACCAAGCCAACCTTTTGTGGGCTAGGCGTTGTGCTAGGTCCTGAGGGCACGGACACAGACAAGACGGATGAGGTCCCTGAACTCATGAAGCTTATGGTCTAGTGGAGGAGATGTCATGAGTTAAAACAAGCATTTTCGATTGGCAGTGAGTACTCTGAAGAAGACAGAGCATTGTGACAGCAAATAGAGGGGAAAGGAAAAATCCCATTACACAGGGAAATCAGGAGGGATTCTTTGAGGAGTTGACTTTGCCCTGAGAGGCTAAACGATAAGGAAGAAGTGATCCTTCTCAGCACTGGCTGAAGTGCATCATTACAGCACAGAGGCCTCCAGGAGGGCGAACGGCTGTTGCACTCTTCATAAACAGGGATGCCAGGGTGGTGGGGCCCTGTGTCTTTTTGTCAGTGATGATCATCTCTTGCTGCCCTGGGCATGAGACCAGCGATGGGGTGAAAGGCCGCCACCAGGGATGGGGAGGGAGCTATGGTGGGGGGTGGGGTTGATGGTGGGAGTAGTAGGAGGCTTCTGGGCTATGGCATCTGCTTTCGGGTCTCACGTAACTTATACAGAAAAGGATCCATGGCTGCACAACCCCACTCTAGAATTCTGAGATGTGAATAAAGCAGCTGAGTCGGAGACTTTGCGTCTTGAGTGTGACCAAAGTGACCAGCTTTGTCCTGTTGCCTTGAAAATGTAATTCTTCAGTGATAGTTCTCTGTTGGGGACTGTTCTCTACTGATTTGTCTCTTTAAAAAAAAATTTAGAGAGAAATAATTATAGAATATTGGAGTTGAAAGAGTCTTTTATGGGCCCCAAGTCCAGGTCTTGGTTGATGCACCGCTGGCAGAACTGGAGACTGGAATGGTTAGGGCTGAACTGGTCCAGGAGCTGAGTCCCAAACTCCTTTCTCTGCCCTCAGTAGACATATGCAGAGTGTCCAAGTAAAACAGGCTTGAAGGATGGGGAGACTTGAAGGCGTGACGACTTTGTTCCTGCAGGCATCTGGACTGTCCTCAGAAGAGGAATTCTGAAATAGCTGGCTCTCTGCCCACTTCTCTGGCCTCGTCTTGTCTCATTCTTCTCCAGAAGGCTCAGGGGCTCTTCAGCCACTCTGCTGTTTCTCTGCCCCCAAACACATCGAGTCTGTTCTGTCTCAGAGCCTTTGCGCTTGCTGCTCTCATTGTCAGGAATGTTCTTTCCTTTCGTCTTCACTTGGCTGACCCCTCCTTGTCATTTTTAACCCACAGGCTTCCATAACCACCTAGCTAAATACCACCCCCCCTTCTGCTCCATTCTTTATTATATCTCCCTATTTCATTTCTTCATAGGACTTAACCACTGTCCAGCATTATTTTGTTGATGTACTTGTTTGTCTGTTTCTCTCACTAGAATGTTAAGTTGTAGGAAGGCAAAGACTTCGCCTCATCTGGCTTGTTCACTTCATTCCTAGGAAGTGGCCTAGTACACACCTGACAAACTTTTGTTGAATGAGCAAATGGGTGAATATGCAGTGAGGGTGAGCCAGGTAGTATTTGGTGCCCGGCACTTGTGAAATAGGACAGAAGGGGACACAATCATGCTTTTAGGGAGCTTGCAGTCTTGGTAGACAGGTGCCTCTATAGGATGCTTTCTCTTCTGAATGATGGAAAACTGACCGCTAAGAGGCAGGCATGATAAAGGGAATTTGTTAGCTCTTGGAATTTACCTCCAGAGGTAAGGCAGCTTTCTGGCACTGTTAGCAAGAACACGACTTCTTGAACTCCAGACTTGGATCTGCCCTTTATATGAAGGTATTATCCTCAGGGTCAACAGAGTGACATGTTCCAGAAGCTCCACACTCCTCCTTCATGGTCCCAAAGGGGCCTCAGCATTTCCAGACATCTCAGCTTCACATGTGCTGTCCTTGGCCAGGTACTTGGTGATATAGCAGTGATCAAAGTCGGATTGGTCCTGCCTTCAAGAAGCTTATCGTCTAGTGGAGGAGAGAGTCAAAGACCTAGAAACTCGAAGAGTAAACAGTGCTCTCAAGGAGAGGCTGATGGTGTAATATAAGAGCCTGTAGTAAGGATCAGATGTGGCCTGCCTGGGAAAAGTGCTCCAGGCAGGGAAGGGGTGAGGCGATGGTGTGAAGGAGCAGGTGGGTAGGGAGGCCAGTGTGAGGTGAGACTGGTGAAGTCATCTCGGGCTGGTTGGGGCTCTTGGGAGGTGCAGGCCTGTGGACTCAGCCTGTGTGCCTCAACATCCGAGAGCACTGTGCAGGAACTGTGAGGCCTGCATGGTTTGCTCAGCCATTGTGATCATTGTCACATTTGAGGAGGACCAACTGCACCCATGTGAGGAAAAGATATGCCTGGAGCATCAGTGCTGGGCGACCAGGGATTTAATTCATTTGCTTTTTAAAGACAGCCTCATTCTTCTGGGCTGGCCCCTCATCCCCAAACCCCCAGCCTCAGCTGTGAATAGCTCACATTCATACCTGCCCCAGGTACTCCATAGACTTGCTGGCAGGCCTGCTTGAAATGACACATGGTGGAATGCGTTGTGAACTCCACAGTTCAAAACCAGGTTGCTTTCGGGTGTTTGGATTTTCTTTCAACTGTGGGAAGAGATACAGATTCAAGACAGCTTGAAACAATGAGTCCTAGGACTTTGGAGCCAGAAGGAACCTGAGGGAGCTTTTGGTTAAAGTGGAAGGTGAGGCTGTCTTTCAGCTGGGGATTTTTTGAGGTCATGTCAAGGTGGGCTACCTCTCCTCCGCTGTGGGCAGCACGTTCCCTCTATGCCCTTTAAAGGCTCCAGGGGAGGGAGCAGCTGTTCATCTTTCCACCTGATTGGAACAAGCCTGGCATGTTGTAGGTGAAGCTTGGGTCTAGAGACTGTGAGTGATTTGGCCCAGCCCCACAGTGAGAGAAAGACAGAGCCCCATGGTCTTCTGGTCTCCAGCTCTGTGGCTGCTCTCCTGCTCTCCCCTTTCTCCCTTGCCCCACCTGGACCACATTCCAGAAGGAGCCTAAGACTGTAGATCTGTTGGATTCAGTCTGAGGAGCCTGTGGAGCCCACCAATGGCTGCCCTGTTTACCTCGAATGTTTTAAGAAGGAAACTTCTGTAGGTAAAGTTGAAGTCTACAAAAGAGTCATTGACTAACTGATTAATTCCCCAAGTATTTTATGAGTGCCTTCTTTGAGGCAGACACTGTTCTCTATGTTGAGGATACAGTGGGAACATGCCAGATAGAGATCCTGCCCTCAAGAAGCCTACATTTTGTCTGGGGGAGGGGAGGGAAGATAGATAGTAAAGGAGATGTGTAATGAAGACAAAGAGAAGAAGGTATTCTTCTATTTTAAATAGAAGACTTCTCTGGTGAGACATTTGGCCAGAAGTTGCAGTAAAATCCGGTAAAGAGCCTTTGAGGTTGAGAAGCAACCAGTGCCCAGGCTCAGTGGTGGTGGGAGACCTGGTAGGTCCAGGAAACAAGATGACAGATGAGAAAGCAGTGAAGTGAGTGAGTGAGGGGCTGTCACTCACTAGGTGGGGGACTTTATGGGCCATTATAAAGACTTTGGGATTTATTTTAAGTGTGATGAGAAGGTCTTAGAGAGACTGGATGGATTTGGCCAGGATAATGGTATGATCTTATCTATGTTTGAGAAAGCTCTCTTGATTGTAGGTCTTGACTCTTGTAGGGCAAGAGGAGAAGCTGAAAATCTGGTTAGAAGGCTATTGTAGCATCAACTCCAGAGCCGTTGAGGCTCCCACTGAGTTAATGATAAGAAGCAGTTCAGTCCAGGCGATGCACAGGATGTGCTGATGGGATTGGGTGGGTGGATGACAGATAAAGAGAAGTCAGGGATGACTTCTGGGCAGTTTTGGTGTTGTCATTTACCTGGGTGAATGATGGTGCCATATTCTGAGGTGGGGAACACCAGGAGTGAGTGTTATTTTTGCTTTGTTATTTTGTTATTTTGCTTATATCCAGACAAGGGAGTATTATTCAGTGATAGAAAAAAATGAGCTACCAAGCCATGAAAAGACTTTGAGCACTTCTTTGCTCTTCTGAGCAGATGTCTTCCTTTCTGCTTCTCTGGAACTCAGCCGTCATGGAGCTATTGTTCATCCTGTCCATATTTTATGCTTTACTACATATGTATTTCAATGAATAATATTCCACTCTGGATGGGCAAGTAGATTTAGCTCCTTGCTTTTGAGATTACAAATAAATATGTAATAATATTTCTATTCTGGCCTCTCTGCATATATGGGGGAATTTATACTTATAAATAGAACTACTAGGTTTTTGGGCTGTTGCACATTTTTTTTTGTTAACAGTTTTATTAAAATATAATTCACATATCATTAAAGGAGACACAAATTTTTATTTTATTTTATTTATTTTAAATTTTTCCCCTTTTCCACATATCTATTTCTTTTCATTTACTAAGTATTTATTTTTATTTATTTAAATTTTTTTGTTTTTGTTTTTTTTAATCCTCCCAAACTAGATTTTATTTTTAAGTAATCAAGTACATTTTTTTTTTAAATTGATTATTTTTAGAGAGAAAGAGAGAGCATGAGCTGGAGGCAGGGCCAAGGGCCAAGGCAGGGCCAAGATCTCTAGTAGACTCCCTGCTGAGCGCAGAGACCAGCATGGGGCTCAGTCCCATCACCCTGAGATCATGGCCTAAGCTGAAACCAGAGTCAGACGCTCAACCAACTGAGCCTCCCAGGTGCCCCCTAGACTATATATTTTAGAACCATTTTAGATTTACAAAAAAATTGAGCAGAGAGTACAGAGAGTTCCCATATATCCTCCTCCCCTACTCTATCTCCTATTATTAACATCTTGAATTAGTGTGGTGCATTGTTACATTAATGAGCCAATATTGATGCATTGTAATTAACTAAAGTCCATATTTTACATTGCAATTCCTCTTTATGTTATATAGTTGTATGGAGTTCTGATAAATGTATAATGTCCCGTATCCATCACTACAGTATCATACAGAATAGTCTCATTGCTCTAAAAATCAACCTCTGCTTCATTTGTCTCTGGTCATCTCCTGAGCCTTTGGCAACTACTGGTCTTTTTACTGATTTGCTTCCATAGTTTTGCCTTTTCCTGAATGTCATGTGGTCAGAGTCATATAGCCTTTCAGACTGCCTTCGTTCACTTAGCAATTGCACTTAAGGTTTCTCCAAGTCTTTTCATGGCTTGGTATCTCATTTTTTTTCTATCACTGAATAATACTCCCTTGTCTGGATATACCACAGCTTGTTTGTCTACTCTCCTCTTGCAAGAAAGATATCTTTCTTCCAGCTTCGATTGCTTTCAATTTTTGGAGATTGTGAATAAAGCTGCTGTAAATATTTATGTTTAATTTTTTTGTGTGCATTTATAAGTTTTCAACTAATTTGGGCAAATACCTAAGAGTGTGATTGGTAGACTGTATTCTAGGTCTACATTCAGCCTTGCAAAAACTGCCAAGCTGTCTTTCAAAGTGGCTGTATCATTTGTGATCCCACCAGTAGCATGTGGGAGTTCCTGTTGCTCCGTATCCTTGTCAGCAGTTGGTATTATCAGGTTTTTGGATTTTAGCCATTCTAATAGGTATATAGTGGTATTTCATGGTTGTTTTATTTTTTAATTGCAATTCCCTAATGCCATGTGATGCTGAACATTTTTTCATGTGCTCATTTGCCATCTGTGTATCTTCTTTGGGGAGATGTCTGTTCAGATCTTTGACTCATTTTAAAACTTGGGTAGTTTGCTTCCTTACTGAGCATTAAGAGTTTTCAGTGTATTTTGGATATATATCCTTTATCAGATATGTGTTTCACTGTGTTTCTTTATGTTTGAAAATATCTTTATTTAGTCTTCATTCTTGAATAATTTCCCCTGGATATTAATATATTCTAGTTTGGTGATTATTTCCTATCAGCACTTTTACAACATCATTCTACTGCCAGTTGCATCTGTTGTTGCTGATGAGAAGTCTCTTGTCATCTAACTATTATTCCTCTGAGCTAGCTCTCATTTTTCATTCTTTCTAATAGTTTCTTTTCTAATAGATTTGCCTATTTTTTGTTCACTGATTTCATTTTAATATGATTTTGTGTTTTTAAATTTCTACTGTTTGGTATTAGGTATGATTTTTTTTTTCCTTTTTCCCCAATCTGGATACTTGTGTCTTTGTTTAGTTTTGGAAAATTCCGTGATTCTTGTAATACTTCTCTATTCTCTCAAATTCTTTTCCTCTTGCACTTCTGTGAGACAGAGCTCTTATTCTTCCCTCCATATCGAAAAACTTTGGATTCTCAGTTTCCATTTCTTTGTTTCTCTGATGTCTACTCTGAGTCAGGTCTTCAGCCCTGCCTTCCTAGTCATTAATTCTCTCTTTGGGGTTTTGTTGAACCTATCTGTTGAGTTATTTATTTCAACAGATATATATTTTTGTTTTAGAATCATATATATATGAATACATACATGTTTCTAATCTTGTACTTTTTTATGAGATGTGTTTTGTGGTTTCCATTTTTTTTATCTCACTGAGCATATTAACATATTTTCTTAAATCACCTTTCTGATTGATTTATCTTTTCCTCTGAATTTTTTCCCTTCAGACTCTGTCATGACTGTTTATTTTGTTGTACGGTTTTTAATTTTTTAAGGTTTTATTTATTTATTTGAGAGAGAGTGAGAGAGTGACCATGAGTGGGGGGTGGGAGGACAAAGGGAGATGGAGAAGCAGACTCCCTGCTGAGCAGGGAGCCTGATATGGGGCTTGATCTCAGGACCCTGGTATCATGACCTGAGCCAAAGGCAGATGCTTAAGCATCTGAGCCACTAAGGTGCTCCTTGTTGTATCTTTGATATTTCAACTATAAGTTCATCTTCAGTGACAGTGGCTTTTCCTAGAAGTCCTACCTAGGTTTTTGAAAGCAGTATAGCTCAGCATCCACCAGTCAAGTCTGAAGTTTTGGAAGCTTGTTTTGAAAATCTGACTAAAATCAGAGATCATTCCTTTTAAATTCTACCTTCTATAAAAAGTCACTTAGGCAGGTAATGATAATCTGCCCCCCAAAAGTTAATCCATATACAATAAAACATATCCTTAAAATTGTCCTACTTGGCTTCTTTCATTATTGGAGAAGAGGAGGTATCCATGAAAATAGAGTTTTTAATGATAAAGAAGCCCTTCAAAAATTGCCCCCTTTTTGTTTCAGAGACCACATTTAATACCACAAAGTCTTAAAGTAATCTATATTTGTTTGGCTGGGCCTTACAGGTTTCATGGCTTATGGGCCAGTTTTAAGTGAATTCCTTGGTTTTGAGATTCACACATCATGTGAAGAGCATCTTCAGGAATCCACAGTCTTACAAAATTCAGGCTTCTTTCTGTGTCTTGTCCCCAGGGAGTGAGCAGAGACACTCTGCGCCTGTTTTCAAATCTGAACCTTCCGGGCCACTGGTTTCATGCAGGGAGGTCTTTGAGAGTTTCCTGGCCAAGGGCCGGTGACCGTGGTGGCTACTCGCTCATGTTCCTGTCACAGTGGTTCGCAAGATGGGCTGTCCACTGGAATCACCAGGGGACTCTAGTGTCCTGATGCTTGCCTCTCCCCCATCCTTAGAGAGTTTTGAAAGCTCCCAAGTAATTCAAAATGTGTAGCCCAAGTTGAAAATCATTACCTGTGAGCGTATGCCCGGTTCCCCAGTTTTTTTCATACTTTCATTTTGTTGTTGTTGTTATATTACATTTAGTATTTTCTGTCTTTTGCTTTCTGGGGGGGGGGGTGTTGAACGGGGCAGGGGGTGTGGCAGCGAAGGGGAGTTGTTTACCTGCATTAGTTCAGGTTATCATACTGACCATAGACAAGAAGCACCAAATTTTAACCAACTTGCTTGTATAAAAGGATGCAAACAAGGTTTCAAGAGGCCTCCCTCCCTGGCTTATTGAATTCTTGCTGCAATTGTTAATTTCTCTGCAAAAGATAACTTTTTCTGGCACCCGCCCTCCTTCATTTCTTTCAGCATGTGTGCTTATCACATATCTTTAATTAAAATGAATTTATAGTTTGGGGCTGAATTTGAGTTAATGGCATTCTCTGCCTCTCCTTTGTGATACAAATATTTGAATATATTCTGTAGTAGGAGAATATATTACAAAGTAAGTTAAATTTAGGGGGCACACGTGTAGGATATTTTAAATGTCACATAAGAAATGATGGAAATTGTTTTTTGGGGGGGCAGTGGTTAAGTCAGATTGTTTAAAGAAATCAAGGCAAGAAGTGATATTTAGAAGGGTGGTAGTTTTTCTAGTTGACCTAAGGAAATACATTTGATATAAATGTGATTTGTAAAGTGGAAAGTGCAATTTTTGAAGGGGTTCTTTGTTATTAAAAATTGTTTTCATGGGTACTTTCTCTCCCCAGATAATGAAAGATTCAAAGTACGGCAGTTTTAGGGACATGTTTTATTGTAGATGGATTGGTTATTTTGAGGACAAATTGTCATTATTTGCTTAAGTGACTTTTTATAGGGGGTGGGGTTTAAAAGGAATAATCTCTGTTTACAGTCAGATTTTCAAAACAGGTTTTTAAAACTGCAGACTTGACTCTGGTCTATGCTGAGCTACATCTGCACATAATTGTAACCATAGACACTTGTGTTTCTAAGTATGTACATCTGCAAATAATTGCACTTTCAATTGCCAATGCACAGGATGGGTTTTAGGCTATGTCTAAATAAGAACAGTGGGGAGATGAAGCAATTATCTGGATAATTCAAGCCAAAAAAACAAGAATTCCCCATGTTATATCTTCAATTTTCTGGATATTTCAGTTGAGGGGATGTTTTGATTGGAATCATCTGAGTAATTGCCATAGTTTTTCCACTTCACTTTGTATGTGTAAACACAGCTGTTGTATGATTGACATTCTTTTTTTTTTTTTTAAATTTCCCTTTTGGAAGTCACCATTTTTCAAGATCAAAATTCGCTCAGGGATTGTGTACTTGAACCCCCTTTTCAGATCCTTGGATATAATCTGCTGCCTTCCAGCGAAAATGGCGGGATAGCAAGTTGATTTTAAAATCCATGTGTTGAAGAACCTTGTTTCTGGATCTAGCGATATTTCTAGGTAGCCTCAAAAAAAAAAAAAAACAACAGAAAAAAAAAAGTAGACAATAATCTAGCCAACACTACAAAATCCTGCATATAAAAAAAAACTTGTCCTCACCTGTATGCAATGATTACAGATAGCATGGCCAATACTTCCATGTTCAGAAAAATATCCAATTTGACCATCCTATCGGTTCCAGATGGTACCTGCATCTGATGAGTCTCTATTTACTGCCAATGTGGAATCTCAGCCAATGCATTTTAATTCCATTCCCAAAGTCATCTGCATCATGTGGCAATATGTATTAATACCCATTGAGCTGCTGCTTGGATCAGCTGAGGATGCTAATCTGGTAAAGGGAGGCAATGCAGAGACACTCAGCTGGGAGGCCTCTGAGACCTTCTGAGACTCTGCATTTTTGCATCTGAATGAAGGCAGTGTAAGAACTGAGAAATTGTGTGGTTGAGATTTGTTTTGACAGGTTTGGTTCTCCAAGGCCTCTCTCTGTTTTCTCAGTCTCTTCCAGGCAATTTGAAATGCTCACAAGATAGTTGGACGAAAGCATGGGGACCGTGATCCTCTTGGTGACAGGTTCTTGGAAACATGTGAATTGGTTTTCTCCCCTGGTTGTTGGTTTTAGGAGTTCTTTAAGTTCTTCTGGCAAAAGATACTCTGTCACTTTAGGATCCACGAGTATTGTTTTCGCAAAACCACACATGTTTTAAAAATCCAATGTGTTATGAAATTATAAATTATCCATTATGTGAAAGTAGGTGCATCTTAAGGATGGACTTGATTCTGAGGACTGGGAGCCGTTTTATTTATTAATCACATTAGTGTGGTGACTGGGAGCATAAGGTCTGGTGCAGATGGTTACATGTCAGGGCCCCACTCCAAGAGTCTTAGCTGTGATAATCATAACCTCTCTTAAGCCTCAGTTTTATCATCTGTAAAAGGGGGATGATCTTAATTGTGCCTGCCCTATTGGATTGTCTTGAAGATTAAATGCTTGGTGTCATCCCTGGCAGAGTGAGCACTGTGCGTCTTTTAGCTGGTATTCATTCATTTATTCCATTCACTCTGCAGACATTTGTGTGCAGTGCCAGGTTGCAGAGATGCAAGATTTTGTCTGTCTTCTTCAGCAAGCAGTACAAGGGATAATGGGTTAGAAAGGCAGGTAAAAGTTACCTGCTCTTCTGCGGTGAGTGGAGGGCAGATAGACATACCCTTTATTTTTGTTTGTTTAAAGATTTTATCTATTTAGTAATGAGAGACACACAGAGAAAGAGAGAGAGAGAGAGAGAGAGAGAGAGAGGCAGAGACACAGGCAGAGGGAGAAGCAGACTCCATGCAGGGAGCCCGACATGGGACTCAATCCCGGGACTCCAGGATCACGCCCTGGGCCAAAGGCGGGCACTAAATCGCTAAGCCACCCAGGGATCCCCCTAGAATTACCCTTTCTACTTGTTTCCCCCCTTATTTGAGGGCATTCTTTGCGCTCTGTGCAAGGGATGTGATTGGGTGGCTGTGAAGGCCCAAAGTTTAAAGGGAGTCGTTCACTCTTTAGGTGCTTTCATTTTTGAGAGATGCTAAGATCCAACCTCTTGAAGAGAAATCCATCTCTAGAAAAATGTCTCTCTGTGAGTCAGAGAGTTACTGTTTATGAGAAAGAAAACAATCATTTGGTGCCAAGGAGTCACTCTTAATTTGTGCTGCGTGGGGAGGTTGAATGGGGCACGGTCCGAGGCCTGAAAGCGGGAGGCGAGGTTGAAGTGGAGTTAAGGAGCCTGGTGTCTGGGCGGGAGGTGTCACCACCCAGCATCAGAGTGGCAGAGCAGAGTGTCACGGTCACAGCGATGGGAGTAAAAGGCACGTTAGGTCAGCCTGTGGCACAACAGTGGGGGCTTTGTCCTGAAGACTTAAGATTATGGCAGCTGCTTCCTAAAACTCAAAAGTCACTTGGGTTTTCTTGGGGGCTTGATGAACCAGATACAGAATTTTAAAATGCAACGACTTCCCATTTTTTACCACATACTGCATCGAAATCAGATGAATACCTGCTGTAGATGTCCTTTTTACCTTGTATGAAGTGCTGGGATTTCCTGGATCTCCTGAAGCACCGAGGGACACGTTGTGACCTTTTAGTCTGACGACCCCACTACTCATGTAATGAGGAGCCATGCTAACAGGGTTCTATTGTGCAACATTTTCAAAATTGCTTTCTTTCTTTCTTTCTTTCTTTTTTTTTTTTTTTTTTGCTGAAATTTACTCTTCAAAAATTTTGTTAAATTCTGGGAGACTTGATTATCAGCTTAAGGTCTTGTTTTTGTTGCTGGATTAAAAAACAAATCCCAAGTATAAATTATCTTTTAATGAAGACCAGTAACCTTCTTTTGTTGGAGATGATACTTGTCTATCACAAGATAAATAATCATTTTAATTATTATGGTGGCACGGGAAACTTCTTTGTAAAAAAGAATTTCATTCTAAATGTATGACAAGACTAAATTAGTATTTAGGAAGTACTGAAAAGAATTCATTGTTAAGTTACGTTTTTATCTTACATTCTATCTGGCTTTCTTTCTTTAATTGAATGTTATTATTTTGGACCTCATAATATTTGCTGTGGGTAAAATAACAATAACTCATTAGATTCACTGCCTCTGCATGAGATCAATAACAAAATTTCCATTATTTATTTTCCCAAAAGACCTTTAGACACTGCACTTGCAGCATGTTATAAAGGAAAGGGATTTTATAATGATTTACTTTAAAAAGATTTTCACCTCTGATATATATCCAGCAAAGCCCCGCTAGAATTGCACTGTGATAATAATAATTATAAAACAAAAATGTCAAGAAATTGTTCCATCGTGATCTGCATTTTGACTATACATGAAACCCGAGAAATGCAAGGCATGCAAAGCATAACATTGTTTAGACTCAGGCTTTGTTTGAACAAAATTTATTAACTGGATGTGTTAGGAGGAACATAAATATCAACATTTTTAGTGGAAGCCCACAAATAAAGATGAACATGTTTGTTCATTGATTGGCTGGGTGACTTCTCTTTCTCTCTGGACATCTTGATAAAATAAATTTTCCTATTTGCTTCTAATATTGTTGGACATGGCTCATGATACTCCTGCTTTGAGATTTCTATTCCACAGGTTTCAGTATGAACCCAGTGAGGAAAATGAAAAACAAAACACACAAGATTTCAAAGTTTCTCACTTTAGGGGAATTGCAAATGCTAATCCTATAGCTAGCAAGCTAACCTTAAACACAGGCAAAATTTATAGATTTTTTTTTTCTGGTATTGCAGGCTTTAAAAAGGAATGGTCATTTGTTTTGCATGTCAATAGTCTAAACTTAAATGTGGAGGAAGAGATTAAATATTCTGTCTCAGAAAAATCTGTAATGTCCCATAGATTTTAGATTAAATGGATTAGATTGGAATAATTGCAGAGGACATTATTCCTTCATTGAGCAGATTATGACCAATTAAGTTGTAATTCTGAGCCCTTGTTAAATAAATATCCCTTATCATCAAACACGACAGCAAAGTGTCAGAAAAAAGACGAGTGTGAGTTTTTCTGATGCAGTCAATCACTGTCCAGAAATTGCACATGGACACGGAATATATTCAGAGAATGTGGACAGGGAATGGTGCATGTCACATACTGAGTCATTTGAAGTCTGGGCCCTCCGAAGGCAGCTGTTCGTATCTTTTGAGGGACTGTGAGGCTGAGTGCAGATGGCAAAGTGTGCAATGTTCTTCCAACACTTACAAGTCAGAAGAAGTAAACCATTCGGATACCTTGTGAGGTCACATGGAGGTTACCTTTCAGGCCAGCATTCCCCGGGGCCCAGAACGTTGAAAGACACAGCTTTCCTGTTGTCAAATGCTGCACCTTCCCGGCAGCTGCTCCCCAAAGAGCCTGCGAAGAAATCAGCTGTGTTTGAACACACTTAATGTTGTATATAATTCCGGTGTTAAATTTATTGGAAGGCCGAGACGAATGTAACACACAGTGTAAAAAGGAGGCTACATGTGTCAGCTTTCTGGCACACTGGGAAGGAGGGGGAGGTTTTCAGGGTGGCTGTGCGGCCCCCATCTCAGCGGCAGTGCCGCTCCCGGGGGCGCAGGGGTGCCCGGGGACTTGGGCACAGGGACGCTCCCCCCTCTCCCCTGCGCCCCTGGGGGGCAGATCGTGGGGGCTTTTGGGCAGCAGAGGTGATGCCCGCATCCGTTCTAGCATGTCCTTTACCCAGGACTGGAGTGACATCAAGTGATGGGTGGGAATCGGGCAGGACGTGGGTCCCCGGGGGACCCAGGAATGGCTCAGAATGCCTCTGTCCTACCTTTCTGATAATGCCCAGGACGGGAGGCGTGTGGATGCAGCCACCTCGAGAGTGAAAAGGAAACACAGTGAGAGAAGTGAAGGGTGCAGGAAAGGGAGCAGCGTTTCCTCTGGTGGTTGTTTTTTTGCTATTGTTTTCTTGGTTCCTTCATCTGTTTGCCAAGTATTTATGGCGTGTCTGCTGCATACCGGGTGTTGTTCTGGGCAGTAAACACAAGTTGCTTAAGAGTTTAGGCTTCAGGGGCTCCTGGGTGGCTCGGTTGGTTGAGTGCCCAACTGTTGATTTTGGCTCAGGTCATGATCTCAGGGTCAGGAGATCAAGCCCCATGTCAGGTTCCGCCCTGGGTGTGGATCCTGCTTAAGATTCTCTCTCCCTCGCCCTCTGCCTCCCTGCCCTATCCCGCTCATGTGTGCATGCTCTCTCTCTCTCTCTCTCTCTCTCTCTCTCTCTCTAAGAAAGGAAAATAGTTTAGGCTTGAATCTAAAAAACTTCAGCTTAAGCTTGCTCTGCCACTTGGCAGCTGTGTGACTTTGGACAAGTCACTTAACCTCTCTGAGCCTGCTTTTCTCATCTGTAAAATGTAATAATGGAAGCTTTCACGTGTCCATCCATAGAAGTGTGGTTAAATATTTTATGGTCCAGCCACAGAGTGGAATATCACTACTGTATAGCGATAAATATGAGATGGCTTTCTGTGTAAAGACCTCCAAGGTCAGCAAAAATTTCAAAGTGCAGAGCAACTTGTATGATACCTTTTATGTAAAACACGAGGCTTATATAAACATAAACTTTGGATGGTTATATATGACGCTAATAGTAAGTTATATGTGAAGGGGTCATGGGAACTTGGCATATGGAGGACATAAATGGGAGGGAGACTTCATTGTATATATATATATTTTGCATTTTTGGACCACATAAATATATTATCACTTATGAAATAATAATAGTACAACTTTGTAAGTTTGTTGTGAGGATTAAATAAATAACGCACTTATCTCGATGCCTGAGTCAAAATAAGCATTCAGGTTATGTTTTCAGTAATACCATTTGTGGCTAGTAGTGTTGAAACAAAGTTGCGTATAAGAAGTGAACTTTTCCTGTTTAGTGGAGAACAGAGATAATCATAGGATATAACCAATGTGCTGGTGAGGGGGTAGGGGAGAATGTTCTGGAAGCATGGATGAGGTTGCACCTCAGCTTTTGGGGGAAGACTAGAGCCTCACAGAGGTGGGACCAGACTACACCATCATTTTCCTCCTTCACCTCCTTTCTTGATTAAATAACTGTGTTATTTAATTCCCACTGTTACTGCTTCCTTCATATGGGATACACATAGTGTATGTTTAATTTGTATATATTTGGGGATTTATTCAATAGTTTTCATCAGTGCCTGCTTTTAATCATCTTTTTTTTTCCTCTGGGTCTGTTTTTTCCTAAATCACCTGCCTCCTGGAAATCAGGAACCATATTAATTTAGCTTGTTTTCTTCATAGTAATTTGTTCATACTTGGTAATTTTTATAAATATGAAACAGCATGCCCTTTTTCTCCATCTGAGAAGGTACTGGCAACCTTCTTTGTGGGAATGGACAGGAAATTTTCCACCCCAGGCCCCTTTCTCTGCTGAAAGGGACTTGTTGTTCCCAGTTCTGTGGTTCCTGGCAAAGCACCCAAAGTTGTTTGGACCAGGCCTGGGAGGGAGTGCCTGCCCCACTGTTGTGGGGCAGGTCCCTTCTGGGGATCTTGGGCAGGGGTGGTTATCCCAGGAAGGCACTAGGGGGCGCCCACGTTTGTGGCCTGCTGGTTAAGTGCTTGCAACAAAGGCCAAAAGCATTTGAAGATCCTCATCCGAGAGCAGAGGTGATCTGCATTACTCCCTTCATCAGACTCCTCCTCTGTCACTGTCCTGAAGGGCAATGACAAAGCTCACAGAAGTAGTGTCTTAGCACAGGCTGCCATAACAAAAACCACAGACTGGGTGGCTAAACCAACAGAAATGTATTTCTCCCAGTTCTGGAGGTTGGGAAATCCACCATTGTGGTACCAAACAAGATAGATTTCATCCTGAATCTTCTCCTCTTGGTTGGCAGGTGGTTGTCATCTTGCTGAGTGCTCACATGACTGCTTTGCACTGCTCAGGGAGGAAAAAGAGAGAAAGCAAGCTCTCTGGTGTTTCTTATAAGAACACTGATCCCATCATGAGAGGGGACTTCACCTCCCAAAGGCCTCACCTCCAGATTTCATCACATTGGGGGATAGGGCATCAGTATCATGAATTTGGGGAGGCATAACCAGTCCATAACAGGTGGGATGGACATTTGTTGGTTTTGGGGAGGGAAAGTTGCTGCAGCTGAATGGTGGTGGACTCCACCCTCCCCTCCTGTGCCACAGCCACAGACCAGATCTGCTTTCTCGGTTTGGGTTAGGGTTTTTACATATGGAGGGTTGGTCATGAGGCGGTTGGGCAGGAAGTTTTTCATTGCTCAGAGGCACAGTGACCTCTTGTACAGGACTCAACAATATATTTGGATATCTAATCAGATGTTGTCAGTGCCATTTTACTCATCATTAGGGAGAATATAGGCGCTTTGAGACTCATTTCTTATGAAAAGAAACTGTGGCTCAGAAAAAGAAATTTTAATTTAACAGCCTGGGGAGACTGGCTTATAATACGTTTTCAGATAAGCTACAGCGGCCCTTTGATGCATGCCTCTTGCCTTTGGCTGGCCTTGGTAAACCAGCTGGGAGAGGATGGTTTGGTTTGCTAGTCTACAGAGAGAGGTACGGATGTCCCTAATTCCTGGCTCTGGAGAGTGAATATTGAGATTTTCCTAGTGTTACTCTGGGTTAGTGGTGTGGTTCCTTGTACCACATCAGGGCTCCATGTTGGGGCCCTGAGTAATAGAGTTTTTGGAAGTGTGGAGTGTTTTACATTAAAGAATGTTTGTATAAACTAGGAAGGACATTCAGAGGCCAATGCATTGCCCAAGGCCACTGAGCGATCTAGTGGAGGGCATGGCTAGGTTTGCAGATCCATGTCTATGAGGGTTTCGCTAAATTGGATCCAAATAGATGGATCTCCCTTGAGTGAAGTCTCCTTTACCATGTATTTTAAGTTTCAGCTATACTCTGAGGATTCAGAAACACCCATCCTAAGGTGAAAAAAGCATGGCTAAATTTTAGGATTCTAGCCTGTTGGAGATGTTTCTTCTTTATGCTTATCCCTTTATTTCCGTCAATTCCCAAGATGCCGTCCAGTTAAAAGTAGTTTTGACCCTACCCAGATGAGCATTAATCAGGTTCCCATAGCTAGAAGTTCTTTCCAGCTCTATAAAAGCTTCCCTGGGTAGGGAAACTAAGGTAACCTGGTTGAAGGCATTTTCGTCAAAGGTAACCAAGAAGAAAAATGGTTATGGGATAATCAGAGGTGTGTTCTGGTTTAGCACAAAAAGACCGCATTCATCAGGGTTGTAAATATAAGCACAATTTTACCTTCTCCCAGAGAGTAGGGAGATTTAAAATGCTCATCCTACCCAAGAGCTGAGGAGGGAGACAAAAGGAGTCATATCCAAAAAATGAATCGATCTGCAGTTGCCCATTCCCATCATCCATGTCAGGGAACATTGATTATAGTAAATGATAGACTATTCCCCAAAGCCATGTTCAGTGAGGTCTAAGGAAACTAGTTCTTTTTTTCTCCTTTTGTGTAAGAAGGGCCTTAATTCATAGTTTGCTGCAGGGGAAAAATTAAAAATCAAGTGTATTTGTTAGAAGAAACCAGGCAAAATATAGTTGACCCTTGAACAACATAGTTTAAACTGCATGGGTCTAGTTACATGTGATTTTTTTTCTCCTGTACAGTTCAGTACCACAAATGCATTTTCTCTTTCTTGTGATTTTCTTTTCTCTAGCTCACTTTATTGTAAGAATACAGTATGTAATATAGATAGCATACAAAATAGGTATTACCCAACTGTTTATGTTCCTGGTAAGCCTTCCAGTAAACTGTTAGTAGTTGAATTTTGGGGGAGTCAGAAGTTAAATGCAGATTTTCAACTGTGCCAGGTGGGTGCCTCTAATCCCCCTAAGTCATTCAAGGGTCAACTGTATTTGGATGGTTCAGTTTTCAAAGAAGAGCCAGTTGGGGAGGACTGATGCCTTTAAAGGAGGAAGTTGCTGATAGATTGGGGGCAGCTGATAGGTTGTGGCTCCAGGTGACCAGTGGCAGCAGAAAGGCTATGCTTCCGCGAAGCTTCTGGTCTAACAGGCAGAGTGGGGAAGAGTATCACCAGAGAGGATGGTGAGCCATGGGTGCTTATACCAAGAAGTTTCTGGACTGGACCAGGCCAGGCTGCAGCATTGTCTGCCCAGAGAAATCATTAACTGGATTGTTTGGAGATGCTGGGAAGGGATCCTGGGAACTCCGTAAGGCAGGGAATCCTTATATTTTAATATGCTCACACACTGCCAGGTGTACTCAGAAAGCTGACTCACCCAATTAAAATTAATTACACCTTTTAAATAATAACAGGAAAGAATTCAAGATGACTTGTTAGAATTCTGGTTTCCGCCTGAACTTCAAGTCACTTGTTCTTTGACCTGACCTATATTTAATTAAAGGCCAGAGATCTCTGTAGCCCCACAAAGCAGGACAACACATGAAAAGTGGGCTTTCTAGCAGTTACCTCTGACTAATGGGTCCTCAGACTGGTGACAACCCTTAGTTGGGAGCCCTCGGAGGATCTGAGGCTTTGGTACCCCAGAACTGGAGGTTGTCCCATAACTCCCCTGATTCCTTTTTAACACCTTTGATTTTAATGATTAAAATGTGTTTCACTTCAGAAAACTTCAGAACAAGCCATGAAAAGTAATTTGTGATTCTCCCTTTCCCCGTACCTATGCTGAATGTGGTGTTTAATTACTCTGTAATAGCTTTTGTTCTGATTTGTTAAAAAAATAGACCAGTCCTTTATCATCATTAAACACCAGGATTAGTTTTTTTTTTAATTAGGGGTCATTTAAATATCATAAAAGGTTTGAAGAAAAATGGCAGAGAACTTTTTTTGAGATAGGAAATTTTAAACACAATGCCTTGATATTTACAACAAATGGATTCATTCAAATGGTGTATATTTAAAGAGAAGTCAAGGCACTAAAATACTCATCTCTTTAAATCACCCAACAGCTATTTAAGACAGGATCCTGGAGGGTTGCCAAATTATACTCTGTTATGTAGATTCCCCAAGAGGATGAAATCGCTGGTGTTTTTGCTCACATTATTTCTGAATAATATGGAGTATGTTTAATTTTTTAGCATGTTTATTTTAACAACTTCCAGAGTCCAGCAGCAGGGTTGGTTGTTTGGCGTAGAGGGCCAAAACCCTTACCTGAAACTCTCACTAGTTTGAATTATTTGACATTTGTTGATGAGAAGAGCAAGTGACCGTTGAAAAAGAAAGAGATGGGTCTCCCTTCTCTCTCTCTCCTCCTTGGTTGTCCTCTCTCTACTGGGGTCCCAGTTGGATCCTGGTAATAACATCAACTTGTCCACTCTAAACATGGCCACATTTTTAAAAAAGATATTATACTTTTTTATTCATGAGAGGCACAGAAAGAGAGGCAGAGACACAGGCAGAGGGAGAAGCAGGCCCCTTTAGGGGAGCCCGATGCGGGACTTGATCTCAGGACCCCGGCATCACAACCTGAGCCAAAGACAGACGCTCAACCACTGAGCCACCCAGGTGCCCTAGACATGGCCACATTTTAAGGAAATCCTTCTGAAATGGTCCTGTTTGCAGAAGGAAGTGCCCTTGATTCACAACTAGGTAGAATTATTTTTAAATAAGCTTGCGTGCCCAGATCTTGATTTAGGGGTTGTGGAAATGTGAAGTCATGCCTGTCACAGGGCATTAGCTTTTATATTATAGTTAGAATTTAAATTTATGAGTATATTCCAATAGATTATTTTTCTTCACTAAGCAGGTGAGTTGGGAAAAAGTTGACAGCTGTTTTTAGTTAAGACAAAGGTCTAGAATCTGGAAAGGGGAAATGGGGAATACTGTTTAAGAAAGGAAAATGGTATTTAATCAAGATAGCATGCAGAGCAAGAAGCTTTCACTTGGATTTACCTAACATATACACACTGAAAAAAAAAACCCACTTCCTATAAATTTCATCATTTGAATCTGCAACAAGATTCAACTAATCTTCGGACGAGTTAGCTGCATGCTTTATATAATACAAAGGCGCAATTGCTGTGGTGTGTGCAAATCTGTAACTTTCTAGCATAACATTTTATTTTACTTTTTAAATTTTATTTATTTATTCATGAGAGACACAGAGACAGAGACATAGGCAGAGGGAGAAGCAGGCTCCCTGTGGGGAGCCTGATGTGGTGTGGGACTCGGTCCAGGACCCCGGGATCATGACCTGAGCCAAAAGCAGATGCTCAACGCCTGAGCCACCCAGGTGTCCCGAATCATAACATTTTAGAGGTAGATGGGGTTTTAACAATTATTTAGTTCGACATTATTTAAGACATGGCGGGGACTGAGACTCATGTGACTTATGTCACAGAGCAAGTTAATGAAAAGGCTGGGACTGGGAATCTAGGGTGGCTGATAGATCTCAGACCTCACTGGCTCTTGGAACAGTCTTGAGGACAGGTTTTGGGCCTGCTTGGTTGCCTTTTCCAGGACCCATCTGCCACTGATGGTCCCTCGAAGCAGGACCATGAACACTTTACTTCCCTGTTCAGAAGTCTTCTTGGCTCCCCATGGGATGAATTTAAAATATACAAAAATAATTTGAAAATAGAAATTAAAGTCCAAGTTTTCCTTAACATCACGTTCAAAGTCTTTCCCAAGCTGTAATCTAGCCCTGTTCTACCTTTCTAACTTCCTCTCATTCTCTTCTCCCCTAAGAACACAAAGAGGCTTCCTTCTTCCAGAGGTGTTCTACTATTCCACATCCCTGTGTTTTCCTTCTGCTTACTGAATTAATCGCTGTGGTTGTGGCTTATTTCCGTAATGCTTTTCTTGCTGATAGGTCTGATAAAGTTTTTTTCTGTCTTTCGACTGTATGTACACACGTGTGTGCACACGTACCCAGTTTCTTCAGTAGAGGGTAGGGGCTCTGGCCTGTTTATGTACATGGCTTCTGTCTAGTAATTGCTCAGTAAATATTTCCGAGTAAAACCAGTCTTGTTTATGTCATCATCAAGAACTCTTCCCTTAACTAGGCAGAGAAGCTAGATTTCGACTGAGAATTGACATATCATAGCTTTTGTGTATATGTATATTTATTGTAGCATATTTCCCAAAACTTTTAGGGAGCAAATAGTTCCCATCTTGGGAGGCCACACCACAAAGTGAGAAAAACTTGGACTTTGTTATAAAAGAGACCTGATTTTGAATACAGCTCCTTCATTTTCTATCATTGTGACCTTGCACAAGTTGTCTGCCTCTGTTTCTTCATCTCTAAGATGTGATAATGCTATTTATCTTTCGGGGATGCTATAAGGGTTAAATCAGAAAATACATGTGATGTATTTGGAGTAGAGTAGGCACTCAGGGAAAGGTGGTAAGAATCATTGTGATGGATCGAGAATTCCTTTGGTTAGGGATCACACTTTAGGGGTGCCTGGCTGGCTCAGGTGGTAGAGCGTGCAGCTTTTGATCTCGGGGTCATGAGTTCAAGCCCCATGTTGGCTGTAGAGATTGCTTCTAAGTAAAAAATCAAGGGACACTTGGGTGGCTCAGTCTGTTAAGTGTCCAACTCTTGATTTTGGCTCAGGTCATGATTTCAGGGTCCTGGGATTGAGCCCCGTGTTGGTCTCTGTGCTCAGAACTTGCCCCAACTTGCTCTCTCTGTCTCTCTCTTTCAAATAACTAAATAAAATCTGTGAAAAAAATTAAAAATCTTAACAAAAAGAAGGGAGCCACACTTTAGACAAGGTTGTAAATCCTCAGTTACCTTATTTGCTTCACCAATGCCCTTTGAGTTGATGAAATTAAACACGGACAGGTGGGCAGCCCAGGTGACTCAGCGGTTTAGCGCCGCCTTCAGCCCAGGGCCTGATCCTGGAGACCTGGGATTGAGTCCCGCGTTAGGCTCTCTGCATGGAACCTGCTTCTCCCTCTGCCTCTGTCTCTGCCTCTCTCTCTCTCATAATAAATAAAATCTTAAAAAAAATAATAAACACTGACAGGACATTCCAGAAAGTTGCCAAATGGGTGGATGACTACTCCCTTGGATAAATGGTTTGGTAAAATGCAAAGTGGCCAAAAGAAGCTCCTTGGGAATTTTAAGTCAAAGTCACAGCTAGAGATTTCCAGGGAAGTCTAGGGGAAAGGCAGCCTCCCAAGGGATGCCAGAGGGGATACACAATACCGTGGAACAGCCTCCCCTCCCACACAGATATTTGTGTCAGTGAGAGCTGCTTAAGATAAACTATCATCTCACCTGTACAGAGAAAATAAGAGGGGCAAGGATGCCACCATTCCCTCCAGCTATGCTGCTTTCCATCATTAACTGAGGCCTGAGAGTGTCTAGGCACTAACAGATTTTCTTAAAACAGGTATGTATTAGGAGGAAAGGCAATCCTACAGCTGATTCTATAGAAGCAATGTGGGTCTATGTCTGTCTTTTAAACTAGGAGAGGAGCCACCTCCCCATCTTCATTAGTCACAGCAAGTATCTGTTCTGTATTGAATACATCACTTAGCAATTATCGGATTTGGGGGAGGGTTTAGGTTTTAGGAATAAGACTCTGAGAACACTGCCACTGCCCTTCCTTTCCCTAATCTCCTTCCACAGGAGAAGAGATCTGTCTGATTCTATTATTGGTGCTTAGCAGTTTCCAGATAAAGGAGGACAGAGGATTCTGTAGGGCCAACAAGAACATAGGAAATCAACCCAGAGCACTGGCTCCTTCTCTGTGTCCCAGTGCTTTTATGCAATTTGTACTAGGTTATTCCATAAAGACACTCGAGCTTTGTTTTGGACAGAATTGACTAGTTGCAGAATTGACTAGCTGTTTTGGCTGTGCACTCACTGTATGGTCTCTTCGCCTCACTGCCTGACCTTCCCACTGTTTAGTTGTAGATAACCAGTGCATTAGTTTTCCATTGCTGCTCTAACAAATTACTCCCAATTTAATAACTTAACCAGTACAGAATTATTGTAGCTTTTTAGGTTGGAAATCTAGTATGGGTCTTCCTGGGCTAAAATCAAGGTGTTAGCAGGGCTGTGATTTTTTTTTTCCCCCTAGAGACTCTAAGGGAGAATCCATTTCCTTGTCTTTCCTACCTTCTAGAGCCCATCTGCATTTCTTGTCTGCTAGTTCCCCTCCTCTCTCTTCCAAGTCAGCAACATAGCATCTCTCTGGCCCTTTTATTTCTCTCTGAACATCTCTCTTGGGAAGACTTCTCAGCTTTTAAGGATTCAAAGCAATGTTTAGATTGGATCCACCCCAATAATCCGGATAATTTCCCCATCTCAAGATCTGTAATTTAATCACATCTGCAAAGTCCCTTTTGTCATGTAAGGTGACATAGCCACAGGTTCTAGGGATTTGAAGATGGACATCTCTAGGGGGGCCATTATTTTGCCACCTTAGCGGAGACAGAAGCATAGTGCCCTTGGCCATCCGTTGGAGCCATCCTGGCTTCCTAGGGTTGCCCAGCTGGGAGATGATTGAAGCCCCTTTAAATCTCTTCCTCAGAGGGCTCCTGACTTTTGGTAGCCTGTAATGACATTTCCATCATAATTCCTTTAACATTCCAAATCACACCACCCAGGGCTTTCAAAGGCATCCAATTGCTCACTGACTTCCAAGCCTGGGTGATAATGGGAGGGGTGGGAGGAGAGCGGAAAATGATGCTTTGATTACCCAAGCCCTGAAACAGTCCATCTAGAAATAGTCCTGTTACAGCCTGTTCTTTTGAAACTCTAAGTCAGGTACATTTTGTAACAACTTCTATAATTTGAAGATGTCTCAAGCCACAAACTGGCTCCAGAAATGAGCTTTGTTCTTTATAACATGCTTTACTCCAAACACAGGCCCTTTAAAATAACTTGATAGGCACTTACTGCGGAATATCCTAGAGGGCAGAGATGATGGTACATTTGTCTTTGTATGTGCCCAGTACTGAGCACAATACGTGACTGCCCTAAGTGCTGGAACAAGCATGGTACGTGGTATACTCTTCCATGGATGAGCCCATGGAAGAAGTGGGTCTCATGTGACAGGACACAGAATTGAGCACGTTTTCCACTTCCAGCCATGGAGCACTCCGAAGAAATGGAAGAACTCTGGAAATTTGTCTGCTTCCATAATGCACAGAATGGAGGCCATCAAGTCAGTGCGACTATCTTCTATTTCAGTTTGCTAGAGGTTCTGAACAAAAATAGGTGCAGGAATTTGAGAGTATCTCATTTAAGGAGGCAGGATTCTAATTCATTATCATTTAAGAAAATCACCCTAACCTAGTCCCACAGCATGCAGCAGTGAGTAGTGTTTGTGGAATGAGAGGATTGACAGTACAGCTTGATGCTTTTAAGGATGGTAGCTTTGGGATTAGGTCGCATCAAGTTGGAATCATGGCTGTGCCACTTAACCAGCTCTGACCAGGTTACTTTGCCTCCAAACCTGCTCTCTTAACTCCAGAGAGTGGGAAGGAAAGTGTCCGATGACACGGTTCTTTGGGCATTGGCAGGATGGAGAGGAGGCAACCAGACATGTTGGTAGGGGTCTTGGCTCTGCTGCCTGGTGACAACATCTTTATCACCAGGGCCTGCCACACTGAGGTCCATTTCTATTTCTTCTCTTGGGGCAAAGACATACCTCTGGATTTTTTAAAATAAAGTTTCAGAAGGGCCAGAGATCTAGAACTTGCCTCTGCCTCACAGGCCCTCTTCTTACTACCCTGGACAAAGAGATCAAAGAGGGACTTGGAGAAGGAGAAACAGAAACCTCCCTGAACAATCCAGAGTTCACAAGTGAAGAGCGCCCAGGGAAAGCCTCCCAGATGACATGCAAAGCCCCTGTTAGATGAAACCCCTCAGAGGAGAAGTTCTCTTTCTGTGAATGGGGGTCATTTCATTCTGATCTTTAATCATTTTAAAAGGCAGCCCCTTTGATCATAAGTCTTAAAGAGTTCAGACAAAGTTTTCTGGGCCTGACTTATTTGGGAAACATTTGTGCTTTGTAAAGACTCGGACACACCAGTGTTTAAAGGCTGTGCCGAGCATCTTCGACTCTAGTCCAAGGCACCAATTGGCAGAGGGCAGCAAACAAGGAACCTTTTGTGTCTCCATAATTGCAGGGCAGCAGGCATTTTATAACTGCTGAGTGGACTTCAAAGTTAATCACCATTTAGAAGTCTGCATAAAATAATCCTCTGAGAAACACTGGGAATCAGGAAAGTTTCAGTGATTTATTTATATCTAAAAATCTAAACCAGTAGTACTGGATAGTACTGAGCTACGTATGTAATTTAAAAATTTCTGTACCACATTCAAAATATAAAAAAACACAGGTGAGTTAATTTTTACGTTTAATTTTACCTCGTTTATCCAAAATATCGTTTCAGCATGTAATTTAATATAATTATTAACTATTTTACTTTTTTCTCTGACCAAGTCTTTGAAACCCAGTGTCTATTTTATACTTAGAGCACATCTCAATTTAGATTTTCCGTGCTCAAGTACTCCATAGCCACATACAGCTAGGTGTAGACTGAGCCACCAGGCTGTGATTCCTTGAGAGGGGATGCTATCTTTCATCTGTGCCTAGCTCTCTTGGTATCCAGTGTGGTGCTACCACCTGAGTGAGCTTATTTAGATGTATTCATGGGATGAAGAGCTGGATGCAGTTATGAGATTGGCTTGCTCAGCTGTGGCCCTGAGAGACAGTGGTTGGCATAGCTAGTCACTGGAAATAGAGTCACAACCCAGGACTTTTTTTTTCAAACAGCTTTATTGAGATATAATTCACATACAGTTCATTCATTTCAAGTGTATAGCTCTGTGGATTTTTAGTACATTCATAGAGTTGTAATCTATTAGGCAATTATTTTTTGGACATTTCCATGATCCTAAAAAGAAACCCAGCACCCCTTAACTGTCATCCTTCCCTTCCCAACCCCCTTCTAGCCCTAGGCAACTATTAATTTATTTTCTGTCCTTAAATTTGCTTGTTCTGGACATTTCAGGTAAATGGGACCATATAGTATGTGGCCCCTTGTGACTGGCTTCTTCCAAGGACAAGGTTTCAAGATTCATTCATATCATTGCATGTACTCGTTATTTCATGTCTTTTTATTATTGCTGAATAATATCCCATTGTTTGGATATCCCACATTTTATTTATCCATTTACCAATTGATAGCCATTTTAGTGGTTTCTATTTTTTGGCTATTATGATTAATGATGTTGTGAACACTCAAGTATAAGGTTTTCTATGGACATATGTTTTCCTTTCTTTCTTTTTCTTTCTTTCTTTTCTTTTTTTTTTTTTTTTTTTTTTGTATGTGTGTGGGGAGGCTCCATCAGGGAGAGGGAAAGAGAGAATCCCAAATATACTCCATGCCCAGCATGGAGCCCAACATGAGGCTTGATCTCACAACCATCATGACCTGAGCCTCCCAGGTGCCCCTTATATGTTTTCCTTTCTTTTGGGTGTATAACTAAGACAGGAATGACTGGATCATATGGTAATTTGTTATTTAACCATTTGAGGAGATGCCAGAATCCTCTCCAATGTCTATTTTCACATTCCCAACAGCAGTGTTTCAATTTCTCCAAATCTTCAGTAACACTTGTTATCGCCTATCTTTTTGATTACAGCCATCCTAGTGGGTGTGAAGTGTTACATCACCGTGGTTCTGATTTGTATTGTTCTGATGCCTAATGATGTTGAGCATCTTCTCATGTGCTTATTGGCCATTTATATACCTTGTTTTGAAAAATGTTCATTCAGATGCTTTGCTCATTTTTTAATTGGGTTATTGGTCTCTTTATTTTTGAGTCATCATGATTCTTAATGTAGTCTAGATATAAGTGCCTTATCAGATATATAATTCGCAATTACTTTCTATGATTCTGCGGGTTGTCTTTTCACTTTCTTGATGGTGCTTTTTGAGATGTGATTGTTTTTGAAGATGCAATTGGCTTTATTAAGTGATTCATGAATTGGGCAGAGTCCCAGTAGCAAGTAGAGAGATGCTCCCTGAGACACAAAGTTTTTAATTTTGAAGCTGTTTAGGCTATCTGTGTTTTCTTTCATTGCTTGTGCTTTTGATGTCCTAGTTCAGAAACTATACTCATTCATTTAAAGTGTACAGCTCAGTGATAACAAAGATTTACCCACAAAGATTTATCCGTATGTTACCTTTTAAGAGTTTTAGTTTTATTTTTTATTATTTTTTTCCTAATCTCAATTTCAGTTTAATGAAATTGGAAGTACATGTCCAAAAGTAGGAGAATGATTTTAAAAAGGAAAAAAATTAATGAAGTTACCTAAATTGTATTACTTATTTATTCAGAATTATACATATGAAGAGTTCTGTATTAATGTTGACATATTGTTATATTGTAATCTTAATTGGAAAAAAGCAGGAAATACATAATCATGAACAGAATATTCATAGAAAGAAACATGGCAAAATATGAATAGTGATTATACAAAGAGTTTTCTGGTTTTAAATGTTTGATCCATTCTGAGTTAATTTTTATATATGGTATAAAGTAAGGGTCTAGTGTTTATGTGTGGATATCCAGCTGCCCCATCACTATTAGTTGTAAAGATTATGTTTCCCCCATTAAATTGTCCAAAATTCAACTGATAATACATGTGAGTGAGGGTTTTTTCCTAGGATCTCAATTGTATTCCATTGATCTGTGTGTCTAACTTCATACCCCTGTGACACTGTCTTAATAACTGTAGCTTTGTAGGAAGTTTTAAAATTGGGAAGTAGGAGTATGAGTCCTCCAACTTTGTTCTCTTTTTTTCAAGATTGTTTTGGTTATTCAGGATCCCTTAAGATTCCATATGAATTTTAGGATCTGCTTGCCAATCTCTGCAAAGAAAGCTGGGTTTGATAGGATCATGTTGAATCTGTAGATCAGTTTGGGGAGTATTGCCATTTTTTCAACCATAGATTAATTTGCCTGTTCTAGAATTTTATATTAATGAAACCACGCAGTATGTACTCTTTTGTGTAAGGCTGCTTCTGCTCAGCATGATATTAATGAGATTCATTCATGTTGTATATATTACTATTTCCATTTTTAATGTTGTAGAGTATTATTCTATTGTATGAATAAACTTAGATTTGCTTATTATTCATTCTCCTCTTGATGGACATGTGGACTATTTCTGGTTTTTTTTTTTTAAGATTTTATTTATTCATGAAAGCCATAGAGAGAGAGGCAGAGACATAGGCAGAGGGAGGAGTAGGCTCCCTGTAAGAAACCTGATGTGGGACTCGATCCCAGACCCCGAGATCACTCCCTGAGCAGAAGGCAGACGCCCAACTGCTGAGCCACCCAGGCGTCCCATCTGACTGTTATGAATATGTGTGTACAAATTGCTTTTGTGGATTTAGGTTTTCATTTCTCTTGAGTGAATATCTAGGAGCAGAATTGCTGGATCATGGTGTAGGTAGATATTTAGTTTTTTAAGGAATTACCAGATCTTTCCCGAAAGTAATGCCATTTTACACTACTACTAACAATGGACAGTTTCAAGTGCTATTTATTAATCCTCACTGACATTTGATGTTGTGAGTCTTTTTAATTTTAGTCATTCTGGTGAGTGTATAGTGATATATTATTGTGGTTTTAATTTGCATTTCCCTTATGACTAATGGTGTTGGACACTTTTTATGTGCTTATTGATCATTAGTATATATCTTCCTTTGTGAAGTGTCTGTTCAGTTATTTTACTCACTTAAAACGTTGCATTGTTTGTCTTTTTATTAGTGAATTGAAGGAGTTCCAGACCTTTGTTAGATATGGGATTTATTAATATTTTCTCCCCAAAATAGCTTATAATTCATTTTCTTAATGATGTTCTTTATGAGCAGAGTTTTAAAATTTGATAAAAGTTAACTTATTTTTTTCTTTTATTGCTGTTGCTTTCAGAATACTAAGACATCTTTACCTACTCCCAAGTCACTAGAATATTTTCTTGTGTTTTTTTTTTTAGAAACATAATAGTTTTAGCATTTATTTACAGGTCTATGACCTTTCATGAATTTTTGTGTATGGTGAGAGGTAGGAGTCTAAGTTTATTTTTCTCTCATGGATGCTCCAGTATCATTTGTTGAAGAGACTTACCTTTCCCCATTGAATTGAATTGACTCTTTTGTCAAACATCAAATGATTGTAAAAATGCAGGTTTGTTCCTGTGCTCCCTATTCTGCTCTATCGATCGACCTGTCTGTCTTAATGCCAGTAACACTCTGTGTTGATTACTGTGACTTTATTATATGTCTTGAAGTCGAGTGGTGTTAGTCCTCTGACTTCGCTCTGCTCTTTTTTTGAAAGATGACTGGCTATTCTAGATTCTTGTATTTCTTATAAATTTTAGAACTGGCTTATCATTTCCTACAAAAAGTCTGGTGGGATTACTATTGGGATTGTGTTGGATCTATGGATCAATTTGGGGAGAACAAATATCTTAACATTATTGAACCTTGAGTCTGCGAATACAGCATGAATCTCCACTTCTTTAGGTCTTTGCTGGCTTCCCATGAGCCCATTTTATTTTTTCTAAGTCACTTGTCCTGTTGCTCTGTTTTCTCTCATTTCCACTTTTTGGTTCAACGGTGGTGACAAGGGAGTGTCCTACAGTGAGATTGCTGGTGGGATCTTTGGCAAATTAACTTACTGGAAAAAAGAGAATGAGAATGATATTTAAGTCACAGGATTTTGGGAGCATTATATAAAATATTTAAATAAGGCCCTTAGAAATAAGTGTTCAATAAAATGTTGGCTTTGTTTAGGACTGCCCTGCATGATCCAGCTCAGCTTGTACCTGATGCAGGAAGCCCCATTCCTGAAATCTCTCTCTTCCTCACTGTGCTGTTTTACTCTTCCTGTAGAATTCAACACTTTGGCCTTGAGTGTGTCTACACTCCTTTTTATTGTAAGCTGTCTGTACGATCTGGGTTTTTGTTTCCTTCAGGTGCATTGATTGCTCATTATAGTGCATCAGCTCCACTGAGTGTGATTACATCCATTATCTTTTGTTTTCCTTGAAGAAGTAGTAAAGTTTGGCTTTATCCTCAATTCCAGGTGAAAAAACTGAGGGATTCCAGAGGGACTAAGAGCCAGCCATAACCAGTTAGGGACAGAGCTCGAATTAGAGTCCAGCTCTGGACTTGAATAGAAGAATAGATTAATTGAAGAATAACAGCCATGATGTTGGAAACACACACACACACCCCATGCGTACGTGTGTGTGTGTGTGTGTGTGTGTGTGTATGTATACATATATATAGAAAACATGGTTAAAATTTCTTAAGCTCTGCAAGATGCTGGAATCTTTTTCTTCAGGACCAGCCAATGGCACAAATCCTTCATGAAAATGACATTTACATTTCATGACTGGGCTAAGCCAGTGAATAATATCATACAGGTTTAAAAGAATCTTAAGCTGCTGAGTGAACTTTCCCTTCTCTTTTTGAAAAGCGACTCAGTGGGGTATGATGTGTGGTGGCAACATTTATTGCTTGCTGGCTCTTCTTCACAAGGATAAAAGTTTACAGCTGCAGGGGCTGATTGTGAGATCCCCAGCTCTTTGTCCCCTGCCCCCCTGAAATGCTTGGCTCCATTGTAGAAGAGCCCAGCCCAGTGTGAGGTCCTGCCACGAACAGCCGTGACACGGAGAGAGGAGCCACATTATCTTCCAAGCCTGTGAGCTGGTGGCTTTAAAAAATGTACTGCTTTCCAGAAGAAAGACCCATGCTCTGAAAGCTTCACAAAGTACCTGTAGTTCACATTTAATTGCTTGCTCCCGCCTCCCTCTGCAAAATACTAGCACTTATGTCGTATAGAGTGTGGGGTAATACTTTAGGGTTTAATGTTTGCTCACATAATAAACATTGATCTTGCTTCCTCAGGAACAGTATGACCAGGGGAGAATGAATGCCCCCATCGCTTGACATGCTTTCTCCTTTCTTTCCCCTGGACTGCATCATTAGATGTTGGGGGCTGGTGGGGAGTAGACTTTTTGCTTTTAGATCCATGTGAGTACATTTTACTCATCACAATAAGCATGGTTTCTAGGGTGCAAAAAATTATGTTGATCTTAGTGATATCGTGAAACTTCATTCCTCTCAAGTCTCTGTCCAAATCATCTGCTTCTAAGTGCCTTCTGTGTGGTGGGCACTGTTGTCTTTAGGAATGGGATGTGCTTTAATCCCCACAAGAGCTCCCAGTGTATCGGATGGGGATGTGAAGCCTTGGAGAGGGCAGCTAACTTGGCCAGTGGCAGAACCAGGATCCCAGCTCAAGCCCTGTGACTCCAGAGCCTGCATGAGTACTGACTATACCACATTTCCTCCTATCCTGCCTCTTTCCATCCCCCCATCTCTTACTTTCTCCTTTTCCTGAGTCCTTGAAGGATGACAGCTGTAAAAGCTGCACAGATCTTTGTAGCTTCGGCATGTGGCCCTATGCTGAATTGTTCTCCCTTTCCTTAGCCTCTTCTTACAATTCTTATCTTTACATCTGGCCCTGTGTCTTGTCCCCATGTCCTTACATTACTTGAGCTGTTGCCATAAACCTACTGAGATGGTTGCATTTGTTTAAAAAAAGAGAATTTGTGAAGTTTTAACAAAGTAAAGGCTCACCCAGGTGGTTTCTGCAATTGGACTCCAAATCCACAGATAATAAAGGTAGCGAAAAAATCGTGGTTGGAGTTCTAGAAATATGGGGATTCATATATGAAAAAATATCGTAGGTATGGCTCAAGTTAACTCCTAGAGTGTTTGAAGGAATGAGGTCCTTTGGCTGTTAAGCTTTTGCACATCTATCCATTGGGCATTCATTAAGAGACAGTGTAGCATACTGGTTAAGAGTTGTGTCATGAAGCCAGACTGCTTGGGTTGAACGCCAGATCACCTGCTTTCCTGAGACCTTTGGTAACTTTAACCTCTCTGGTCCTCTGTTTCTTTATATGTAAAATGAGAATAATAATGATAGCTAACTTTTAGGGTGATTGAGAGGATTAAGGCAATCTGTGTATTTAAAATAGTAGGTGATATATTGAAAACTCTGAAAACATATTGGTTAATATTAAGAAGTGTTTACTACACTCTAAAGTTCTGCCTTGGGCTTTGGGACTATAATGGGTAAAGCATCACTGGCATTATGGTACTTTCAGCTTAGGTGGAGAGAAAGGTGGAGAAGATGGCAAGTGTGCATTAGTGCACCAAGGCGACATACAGGTGGTTGTGGGGGTATAGCAGAGTCCTGAGGAAAGATTCCCAGGATGTTCAGGATAAAACTGTAGACCTGGAAAGGATGGCAGAGGTGTTACAGTCAAATTCCCTTTGGAACCTAGAGTGCTTAAATGATTTGTCCCCATTTATTCAGAGGATTTATGGTAGGGCCAGGCCAGAACCTGTACCTGCTGAAACTGAAGTCCGGCCAGAGTGTATCATGTGGCCAGACCTCCCTCCCTGAAGATGTGCACCAATTTGCCAAAACATATTCACCCCCCAAATCATTCTAATCAGCAATGCTTGATGCTGGGGGCAGCTTCTCTGAACTCAAGATTTTAATTGTCTCTGGCTCCTGGGAGCTCTCCTGATAGCAATCTGTGCCAAGCCATCAGAATAATGATGATGGCCATTGTCTTATGTTTACTTTAAAGTTGTCTATCCTGATAATGATCACCTGGCAAAGAGAGAGTCTTATCCTGTTGGACGTTGTAAATATCTAGTTTGAACTTAGAAATCTGGGCAACCAATTCGATTAAAGCCTGGCTCTCACAGATCTGCCTGAGGAACACATAGGTGCTGGAATTAGTCGACTTGGCAACAGAACTGCTAGACCATCTTTTGGGAAGTGTAAGTTGGGTGAGGGGCATAGAAATTGATTGAAGAAGGCATGAGAACCTTAAAGATTTCAGATGGTGTATAATTTATCTGTAATGGGAAAAAGACTTTACTACTGAGATAATATCTTGGGATAAATTTGAAACCACCAGCCGTATTATGGATGTGTTTGTGGATGTATGTGAATTGCAGGGAATGAATTTTTTTTTTCTGTGAATGTGATTTAATGTGGATAAGATGACGAATAAGCTATATGCAAGAAGAGCCCATTTGATATAATGTGCGTAATTTTAAACTTAAAACCATCATGCTCTAGAACTGGAAGGGACCTCAGAGATCAAACTGGTTTGTAGCTAGAGGAGCCGCATCCCAGAGAAAATGAGTGGCTTTGCCTCTAGTACAACTAGAATCCAGATATTTAGACCATTGTGTTTGGAGACTTTTTAAAACATAAGGCTTGATTGCCACAGGCTCATTTTTAGTAATGTATTTTTTTTTTTAACCAATTGTGGTCTTATGGCATTGCTAATCAGAGCCAAACTGATTTTTTCTGGAAGGTGGAACAATTCTTCAGCCCTCTGCATGTGTGGATGCTTGATACAGATAATTTCTGTGACCCCCTAATTAAAACTCAATTATATAAGTTTAGGGAAATTAGGACAATATTATTTATCAAACTTTTGTTTGAGCTATTAATGTGGCTTCTTATGATTTCTCAGCTGATTTAAAAGAATTCAGAGAAAGCCATGTATGCTTTTCTTTTCAAAGAAAAACACTGGTTGCTAGAGGGATTGAGTTTAATATAGTTTCATATCATAGAGGTTTTAATAATGCAGTCTAAAGTATTTGTACATGAATTCATTAAGCCCAGATTAGTCTTATTATAATTACTCAAAAAGTAATTCAATTTAAGAGAAAACATTTTAAATGGATATAAAATACACTGTTAGCTGGGAAGCCATACTGCTCTACTTTATCAGCTCCATAAAGTACTAGCAGATTTGAACATAACTTTCACAGTATACAGAATGCAATCATAAAAAGTATTATTCCTAAATCTATTTTTTTATGTTCTTTCAGTAGTTAAGAGCTTTATCCCTCTGTGCTAGGAATGAGATATACTAGGGATAGTGTGTCATAAAAATCTTAGGGACTTACTAGCTTGCATCTCCTGCACTGTCTCCCAGAGTCAGTGCTGGCTGATGTGTTACAAGCACATGGCCTAAGATTGATGTTGGTAGTGCATTCCCTAGAAAATGTAGCAGAAAGGTACTTCAGGGCTTTAAGAATTTTTTTTTTCTTACTCACAAATACTAAAAGACATTTACTGAGTGCCATGTGCCTTCAGAGGTGCGCCAATGACGGGCAAAGTATTGGTCTTCATTTCTAACATGATAGAAGGTGAGGAGAGGCCAGGGGCAAGGAAAACCATAGAACTTTCCCCGGTCTGCATCCAAAGGGAGGCAGAGAAGAAAAAGAAGAGGGATACAGGGCCTTCCTGCATGAAAGAATGGGTGAGTTTTTGGCATCCAGGGCTGGAGACAGGAGCAAGCCCTTCCGGCTAGTGCTCTGTAACTAAGACTCACCGGGCTGTGTTCAATTCGAGCTGCCTGAGTGTGCCTAGGGGAAACAGGAGGAGCGTAGAAGTGGGCTGTGTGGCCACACGGCTGCCTGAGCTGTCTGGCTTTGGAGACAGGAACTAATCACAGCTCCTGGGTGGTGCCATGGAGGCCAGGCTGGGAGCTCTGGAGGAGCCTTCGCTCTGGCTGTGCTCCAGGAGAGCACAGACTTGCACCTGGATAGGAAAGGGCTCTGCTTAAGTGGTTTGTTGTGTTCAAACTTCAACATTTTATTTAATAAAGCAGCAAAACCCTTTATTTTTTTTTAAGGGAAATGCTTCATAGAACTCCACTGCTCAGCAGAGTGGGTCTTACTCCTGCTGCCCCCTACCTTCTTTGAACCCTAGGTCTCAAGGGTGCATGGCTTCAAACATGGATCAAAGCCCAGGGCAAGGCTGGGTGAGCCCTTTATGTGGTGGCCTTGAGAAATAAGGACAGGTCCAGAAGACATAGGCAATATCAGAGGGCTCTGGCTTTCTGGAACTTCTGGGTTTTCATCACAGCCCTTTAGATCACAAGTGTTTGGAGATATGATGTCATTGGGTCTCTGATCTCAAACATTAATAATTCATTCATCAGGTAATATTTGAGATTGGCTGTAGAGTTTCTTAGTTGCACACAGCTACATGACAAGAAGGAATTAAAATGATTTTATTTTAATGGATTTTTTTTCCATGATGGGTTTACAGTCCTGCACAAGTCATGAAGGCTTTTCAGATAGTAAGCAATCAATATATGTGTGTTGACTAATAATCCTACAATTCGTAGAGGTCTGAGTACTAGTTACTGTGCATTTTTATATGCATTACCTCATTTAATCTCCACAGCAATTTATGAGGTAGCACAGAAATGAGCTATTGTTAATTTGCATGTTGCTGATGAGTACTGCAAGGCTTGGGGAGGTTAAAGTCATTTGCCCAAGGTCACACAGCCAGACATAGAACTGGCTCTGACTTTAAGACCTGAGCTTTTCATTACACCATCCTACTGCTTATTATTATAACAACATTAACTTTCACTTACTTAACATGTACCATACACCAGCTACTATGTGCTAATTTGCTTTACATGCATCTTGGTTGTTCCTTTGAATTTGAAAGGAAAGTTATATTATCTCCATTTTATAAATGAAGAAACTGAGACCCAGAGGGGTTAAATAGCCCAACATGGCTAGGATGGTAGACTAGCAAGGATTTGAACTTTTATGATTTGGTGCTAAAGTCCATGTCTCTATTCTGATTAAATTACCCAACTGGATCCTCATCCTAGCCCCAGGGTAGGGAAGAAGCTTGTCTCTCCCACCCTCATTGCATAGATGAGAACACAGGCTATAGGAGGTTTCCCCCTGGGCAGGGGCTAGGCCTCATCCCTAGGTCATGGGATCCAGTGGCCATGGTTATGTGGTAACATGGCCCTGAATCGTATTTGGGAGAGAAGGAGTTAATCCAGCCCTCCTTGGGAAGCCCACCTGCCATTTTTGGATCTTGGCTTTGTCAGTGTCAAGCACAACTACTCTGGAGTGCTCTTATTCGACAAGAGAGTAGGCATTGGTCAGCCCACTTTTCAACAGAGAAAAGAAAGAATTCATTTCATTCACAGAGATTGATAGAAGTATGCAGACTGAATTCTAGTTACTCTTCATGTCCATGGATAAAGCTTGCTGGATTTTTAAATTTGGTGAGAGGGTAGCTCTGCTGATCTTGAAATTGATTATGGTTAATGGTGAACCATAGCCCATTCAAGGAAGCAGCATTCATTTCAGCTGTTCCCCATATCCCTTCCTTTGCCCCTGCTTAGTTGGGTCCCAGTAAAATTTACAGTGCTTTACTGTAAAAGCACTTGTACTTGAAAGAGAATTTTCTTTCTGTAGCTCAAACCACAGGAGGACTCACAAGACAGCTATCTCCCCAGGTGAGACTTCTTAAATGGGAGTTAAGTGCATGCATTTTCAAGAAACTAAACTCCCCTCATATATAATTTAACCTAGAAAAGAAGGCAAAATTGAGAGAGTAGTATGATTACATTGTTTGAGAACTGGTAACTTTACCTCCCCCAGTCTTATGGAAGTCAGGCACACTTTCACTGTTTGGCATATCTTTAATGCTGTGGGGTGTGGGCTAAGTGTGATGTTGTAATAATAGTGAAGGTTTCTCTAACCATAGCCATGGACTGAGGATTGAAATAGTAAATTATTCCTAGCAGACTGAATGGGCAATAAGACTGCCATCCAGTTCTCCTCATAAAATAAAGCAATAGATAAATAAAGGAGAGCTAACTCACTTAACCCGCGTGGCTCTGTGCACTGCTAATTATTAACCCAGGCACAGGAGAGGGGTTCACCCAGAGTGTAGTTAAATCATTTTTAATAGAGGTAAACACTGGTCATGTGGATGAGTAGCACTCAAGAAAGTTTTTAATCAGCAACGTTTAGGAATCACCCAGCCTAATTGCTATAACTTATTAATAATAATAAGTAATCTAGTCTTTTTATGGCTCCTGTCTCTGGAGGACTCAGTGCATTAAAGATCTCTGGGGTGTGAATCAGTAGCTGTGGCGGAGGAAGGCAAGTACCCTTGACACTCATTCCTAATGGAAGAAACTGGACATTGAGGCTAGGAAAGACAAATATGAGTTCCTTTTTATTTTCTTCTTCCCTCATCTGAGTCACCAACTTATACATGGCCTTTCATCTATCTATAGGACCAGAATGGCTGCAGGCAGTGGGGGTAGGGCTGGAGAACAGGCTTTCTTTGTTCACGTGAATCACTGGGGTTGAGGGAAGTGAGTGTGAGCAGAGCTTTGTCTCAAGGAGTTGATTTCTTCTGCACAAGTGTCCCTGGTGTCCCTTGGCCTCCACCTAACTGTGGCTGGGTAGGCGCTGGCACCTCCCAGCTCTGTGTTTCTGTGATTTCCCACTTTCCTGGGAAAGCAGAAAGGATGGCACTGAGTCTTACTCTTAGAGTGGGTCTTCACAGCAGCCAGTGGGAGAATGTTGGTGTAAATTGTTTAATTTAACCTGCCCACTACTGAGGTGTGGGTGTTGGAATATCCCCAGGTCATCAGTAAGGAACTTCAAGTTCAAAGCGCTTAAGTGATCCACTACCAGATGACTCCTAGTGATTGGTTAGCCTGAAGGTGAATATCACACTCAAATTTGAGGACCTTTGAATTTTATGAGTGACTGGTTCCTATGGTTTGGGAGTTGGGGGTGATGGATGAACACCGGAGTACATGAGGATAAGAGTAGTTCTGTGGCTAATATCTTCTGAAGTCCAGAATTCTGGGAGGAGGTAAACTGTAGCCAAACAGTACAGGATTTACCTTCTTCTCACTTATTTTTTCTTCTTCTGTCCATAAATCATTTGAGCTTGAGCCTGGATGGCTGCTTCAGTCTGGAAAGGTGAAATTTTGAAGAAGGTACCCAAGCCATTATTATACAGACCAAAAAGCTAACTAATGCTAAGAATGGAATGATTTATGCCACAGACTACAAAAGACATAAATTTAGAGTGTAAATTACAAGATAACTCATGTGCAAAATTGTTGCAATATTTATACTAGTGTTTATTAAAATTTACATTTGAATAAAAGGTGCAAAATGTAAATGAAGCTGAAAAACTTTTTTTTTATCTAAAATAGCTTATATGAAAATCAAGAGACTTTCTTGGAGTAGAAGACATGAATAGTACTCTATGCAGATTTATCTTCTAAAGCATGAAATATACAGTGAAATTGGAAGGAATTGGGTCACTAAATCCCTGCCTGAGGTTCCTCCCTCACTGCCCACTGATACTTTCCAGTGATTCACATCAGTTCTGAATTTCGAAGGAAGTGTCCCTGTCAAAAGCCATGGAGAGGAGGTTGAGGATCCTGGACGAGGATCCTCGACATCCGTCGAGACTGGATCCGTATTTGAAAGACTAATCTTATTTCACTGATGTTTTCAAGGTTGGAAATTTTTGTCTGTATTCATTAGAGGAGAATAATAAATCTCTAATTTGTGCTTTGCTAATAATAGAGATGAGCTTTTGTGCTTCATTAAGGTTAAATGAATCTCATGTGGTCCTCACTAAGTCTTTAATGCCATGTGTCAGTGACCTTGGGAAAAATATCCTACTTCTGTGGGACTCAGTTTCCTCATCTGTAAAATGAGGGGGTTGGACCAGATGAGGACAAACCAGTCCTTTTTCCTTCCTTCCCGTGTGGGAGTGTACCTGCCAGGCAGTTAGGACCCACAGAGATGATTAAAACACGTAACTCTTGTCCTCAGGAGCTCCTGGTCTATATAAATAACTAGCTATAATATGAGCTATAATTGCAATGTGTACAAATTATTCTAGGGGCACACAGGTGGAAACAGTGACTTCCTTCTCTGTGGGGATAGGCTCTGAGAAACTCAACGGTGCCTGTGACATTTCAAGGCTGAGGAGGAGGAGGGCTCCTCCAGGTGTGCAGGCTGGTCAGAGGGTGGGTGGTTCTCAAGGCATGTTTGGGGCAGCAAGTGCATGTGACAGGTATAGTTAGGAAGCTGCATGTGGTCCTTTTCAGAGTCTCCGGACAGTGTCGAGGCATGGGGGAGGGTGCCATCCACACAGAATCTGTACCGATGATGAATGACTGAAGCTAGAAAGTAATCCACAGCATGTATAGGTTAGGGCAGAGTTGGAGTTGTCCTTTAATGGGACCACTATGTCCATTAACATCCCAGTTAACTTTCGTGAATGTTAGGGAGAGGGTGGTGTTTTAGCCTACTCCCTGGGCATTGTGAGCCTGCCACCTGTCATACCTGTGCCATAGCCTGGATGTGCCCTTGGGAGCATGTGTATGGTATATGAATGACACCCCTCGTGAGGGTCACATCTGTGAGTGGCATGAAGCTGCTCCCATGGGGATTCTGTCCTTGTGGTCTGTTTAATCCACCAGGTGCATGTTCCATCTCTGAAAGGTGTAAGGCTGTCCACTTTCCCGGGGCTGTCCGGGGAAAGTGGGGCTGTCCACTCTCTGTGACCTTCTAGGAGCTGATGTTGTAGCTGACAACTGGCAGCAAATTTGAGGTTGATGATATAGCCCTTAGTTTTTAATATGAAAGTAGAGTCTTGAAATTCAGATTATAGATGAAAAGCATGACCATTGTTAAAAAATTCAAGTAATACAAAAATGCTTGCATAAAGATGTAAAAAAAGTGACCCCAGATTCCATCACCTGAAGACAAGGATTTCCGGGGCAGAGCTATACACATGCATACTCACATGTAAGTGGGTTCAGGGTACATGTGACATGTTGCCGTCTGATTTTTTTTTTCATTCAGAAGTAATCAGTCTTTCAACAACATCTGAAATGGCTGTACCATAATCCATTGCGTGGGATACGTTGTTTGTGGTGGATTCCCTATAGCCCAATAGGCAATATCCATTGTTTCGTCGTTATACACAATGCTGTGATGAACATTCTTGTAGACTTATTTTGTGCTTTTGCTTATTTCATTAGACTAAATTTCTGGAAGTGGTACCCATAGATCAGGGAGTGTATATTTCACATTTCCTTACATATTGTCAAGCTATCTTCCAGAAGTTTTGTAGCTAACTACAGCCCCATTAGTAGGGTAGGAGCCGGCTCACGTCTGGGTCGTGCTGTTAGTGTTCCTACCAGCACTGTCTTACATCTTTAAGTTACCAAGTGAGAAATATGAGCAGACGAGTACTTTTGGGGTGGTTGGGAGGCAGCAGAAGCAGAACAAGTCAGAATGCTCATGAGAGATGTCAAAAAGGACCTGTTGTATGCACATCTGTTTACGAGAAGATACGTTACAAAGATACTCATCACAATTCCTAATTGTCAAACACTGAAAACAGTCCAAATGTCCATCAACATTACAAGGGGAAAATAAATTAGGATATAATCACACAGTGGAGTACTATATAGCAAAGAGAATGAATGATCTACTGCTGCATGCTACGTGGAGCATGGGTGACTCCCACAGTCACTATGGAGCAAAAAATGGTAAACAGAAAAGATATATACCAAGTGAGTCCATTTATATAAAGTTTTAAAACAGGAAAAAGTGAATGGAAGGTGTTACAAGTCGAGATTACCCTTTGAGGGATATTAGTGACTCCTTGTTCATTTGTGCCTTTTGCTAGAGGCATGTTTCCCAGTGCCAGACAGAGTGCTTGGCATCTGGCCTTTCAAATATTTGTTGAAATAAAAATCAATTTTTTTTTCACCTTTTGACAAACTTTGACCTAGGATTGATGTGACGGCACAGTGTTAGTAGTTGTGAGTTATGATATGGAGAATTCATACAAATGATTTTCTTCTGTGATTTAAATATGAAACCTTAGTGTATTCATAGACCCCCCTCCTCTGCTTATTCTCTTGTGTGGTATTGTTGCTTCTGTGTTATTTATAAACCAGTCAGACACTTCGTGGTGGATGAAGAGACAGGTTTTAGAATCAGACATTTGGGTTCAATGCCAAGCCCACTGCTTGCTTCTCTGAGGCCTTGGATGAGTTACCTAACTTTCCCCAATCTCACTTCCCTTAGTTTGTTTAGTAAGGATGAGAAATACAATCTACTCTCTAGGGTCATTGTGAAAAATAATAATATTAATATTAATAATAACTACCAAATTATGTTTGCTACGTGCCGGACACTGATCTAAGCTCTTAAAACATAGGACCTAATTTGTTTGATCTTTCCAATACTCCTATCTATTTGTGGTTTAGGAAATGCAAGCCACAGTGTTACTAAGTGTTGAGCCAGGATTTAAATCCAGGAGTTTCATTCCAGAGCCTGAGCTCTTAACCACTTCCTCCTAGTTAAAGGAAATATTATACAAAGAGCGCTCAGCAAAGTCAGCATATGTTAGCTGTGATTATCATCATTGTCATTTTCAGCGACATCATTATTAATATTTTTTTTTTCCTCTCTCTCCCGCTCTCCTCCCTTGTTTCTCCACCCGCCTGGCAGATGTGTTACAGCAAGGTAAGTTCACCGTCTCCTGCCTGCTTCTTCATTGGCTGGGCTCTTTTGGAAACAAGGGTGTGGTCTGTGTGCAGAGGGTTATGGAGCTTTGCATTCTCTGTGGTCTTATCATGTGGGCTTTAGGAGACACCACGGGGACAGTGGCCTAAGGTGGCCTAAAGTGCCATCGGGCTCTCTGGGCCTCTCTGGGCCTCTGGTGCCCAGACTCTGCCTGTGGACCATGCTTGGAGGTAGGGTGGGGGCTGGGCAGTTTGGGCAGGCACACTGGGGAGAGTCATTGCTGGGTCCCCATCAGGGAACAGGTGTCCTTGGGACTCGTGGGACTGGTGGGGAGCAGGTGTCTCTGGGATGAGGGTTCGGGTAGAAGGTCCCTGTCCCTCTGGGCTTCTGTATCAAGGCCAGCTGCTACTTGAGCAGGGCTCTGTATGCTGGCTCCATGTGGGGATTTCTTTTCTTTGCCAAATGTATCACTGTCCTGAGAGGGGTTGTAGACACGACCATGGCATAACCCCTTCAACCCAGGTGTCCCTGGCAACCCCTCCAGCTGGGCCTGTGACAGAGATGGAGCCCGGCGATCATGTGTAGTGTCTAACCTGTCTTGCCAGCCAAAGTCATGCATTCTGGGGAACTGGAGATGGAAAGTCTAACTACGTCTCCTGGCATGCATTATAGTTCTCACCAAGGATGCACAACTAGCTCTCGTGCTCTGGGATCCAGAGGGAGACTCTTAGGCTTGGCCTTGTCGAACCTCCCAGACACACATTAAAGGGATGCCGCCTCTCTCTCTCTCTCTCTCTTTTTTTAAATCACAGTCTGGAACCACTGGGTACGATCGGCAGGGCATAACTGTATTCGCGAGCTGGGAAATACGTTTGTGGCACACGTTTGCTGTGTCTTTCATGAATCCAAGGCTGGCTTAGAATAAAAGACACCGGTTTAAAAATATATCTAGGCATCCCATAAATAGCTTCTGAATAATCTTACAGGCTTGATATTTTCACAACGATTATTTCAGCCCAAACATGCAGTGTGTGTTATGGAGAATGTCTGCTTGCTCTGATAGAAGCGCAGTTGTGGGTAACAATGAGGGGACTGTTGTGTTTGTCTTTTAAGAGTCTGGAGTCATAGACCTACTTTTATAAATAATTCATAAATCCCAACAAGCTATAAGTAATAAGTTCCATTTGGCTAGAGACTAAGAGATGAGCAAAATTGAAAAGGTGCCGTGACTGTTGATGTAGTGAAAGCCCTGCTGCCAGGGCCCCTTGCTGCAGTGTGTTTTCTTCCTTGACAAATTGGGGGTTCATGGAGATGCTCTGGGAGGAAAAGAGGCTTTTTTTTTTTTTTTTTTTTTTTTGCATGAGCTAGAATACGAGTGCCACCCAGCTCTGAATTACATTCTCTTTTTGTGACACAAAACACGCTTGAGTTTGGGAAGTCTTCCTGGAGCATGAGTGCTGAAGCACTGGGAGAATGGGGAGAGAAAAGGCTTGTAGCAGAACTGGCTTTTCTCCCAACAACCGGGAGCATTCACCGTTGTCATGGTTGGTATAAAAAAAAAATGGCTTATTAGGCTACCTATGTCAAGTTTGCCTCCTTTTATTATCAGTCATGCCACTTGATTGATAGGGTTTACCTGTCAGATGCAATGATATGCAGAGCAGAAGTTATAATCATCTGCAAATCACTGGCTATCAGGACTTGATAGCATCTTCCAGAGACGGAAGCTGCTAGCTGCCCGTTGCCCCGTGTAAGATATTAGTGGGATTTCAAATGAAGAGAACTGAACTTGTTTTTGTGAATTATTTACGTGGCTCTGGCCTTCTAGGACCATTTCATACGGAGGCACATTCTCTGAAACAGTAGCAGGGAACCCATCAGCTCGTGCCCCCTCCTTCCCTTTGCTTCTGGTCATTCTGCCAAGGAAATTAATGCTCGGTAACACGCGACAGTTTAAATGTGTTGGTGATGGTCACATCAGACGAAGACAAAAGGTTCTGCGTCTTACAGATAGTCTAAAACGTGACTTCACAATGTCTTCTGTGGTTGAAAAAACTCTGTTCCAGAATTGTGCCATTAATTCAAAACACGGGAGCCACAGGGTGCTAGAAAGAAACAACCAGAAAACGCCGTGGCATTCCACTGGGTGGAAACCGAGGCCCATCTACACACACCTTGGGAACTCTGAGCGGCTTTGACCTCCTGACCCTGCCATGGGCATCCAGGCCCAGGCGCCTTTGGCTTGCCCTAGGAGGAGCCAGGAGCAGTTGCAGGAGATGCTGCTTGGAGGGTGTGTGCTTCTGGCAGGGAGAGTGAGGCCCATGTGCCCGAGGAGTGCCTGTGTGTTTGGGCTGCTGTGCACCCTGGCAGGCAGAAGAGAGAGGTAGCCTGGCAAGCTGACAACATCAGACGTTCTCAGAGGAAACCGAAGTTATTTCCCCTGGATTGCGTTATCTTTTATTTCACTACAGATCAATCTTGTTAGAGGAGGTGACAGCGCGGCAGCTACTGTGGAGCCTTTCTTCCCTGTGTCCGTGGTGTGTGCATGTGGGGACGTGTTTCTGCCCTGCTCCTCTGCCATTTTATAGCTTGTTTCATTTCTTTCATCTGTAAAGGCCACTTGCTGTGGTTAGACCACAGGACATGAGGACCGTCAAGGACCAGTGGGCCCGCAGCTGGGCCTTCTGTGTATATGAGTTCCAGGGCCGTGGGGCCACGTTTTCAAGGAGCCTTAATTGACACACGTTCTCTGTTGTCCACAGAGCTCATGCACCATTGGATGGCTCTCAGAAATGCCGACGAGCCATAGAGCTGCTCTTCACAACATCAAATGCAGTTGAAAACGCTGTATCTGCACACGTGTTTTGAATCTCGAGTTTTAGAGCACTTTTATATCAATCGTTTAATAATGAAGTCAGGACCACACACACACACACACACACACACACACACACACATACACACACACGCCTCATTTGAAGTTACTGAAGCACCTTTTGAATACTCATCCATGGGCTCAACCTTGATTCTGAAATCGAACAGAAACCGAGTGAGTGGCTTGGAAATCAGAGCGATGCCACTCAGCAGGGTGTTTGAAAGTGTAAGTGGGCAAAGTATAAAGACTTCACCATTGAGTTAATTCTGTGCTCCGTGCTGTGAACTGAAGTCCCTGATAGACTCCGAGCCCGAAGAGGCATAGCCTTTCCTTCTGCACAGCTCTCGCCTGGAGCTGGGGTCTTGCTATTAAAGAGATTTTTCTTTCAGCTCAAGTAATACCTCTCAGACACAGTGCACTGGTTTATTTTGCAACCGGTAAATATGTGCCAGGCACTTCCTAGACCTTGAGGATGAGGGGATGGACAGGACAGCAGGGGCTCTGTGCTGCTCATGGAAATTACTGTCTAGCTTGGGGGACCCTGGTGCCAAGCATGCCACAAAACAAACAAGGTGAATTCTGAGGGATACAAGCAGTGAAGACAATGTCACAGGATGATGTGTTCATGGCTAGGAGGGCCATTTTAATGGGATGGTGAGAGAATGCCAAGAAGGACCAGCTATTGGAGGATGTAGAGGAACCCCACTAGGCAGGAACACCCCAATATTCCAGAATCAGAAGGAGGCTGGTGTGGCAGGAGCTCGCAAGGGAGGGAGAGCATTGTGTGAAATGAGGAAATGAGAAGAGGGTAGGAGTGTACACTGGAGATTGGAGGAAAGAAGTCAGCAGTGGGTTTTAAGCAAAAGAGTGCTGTGGTTGATTTATATGAAATATTTATATGAAATATTGCCACACTGGCTGCCACAAAAATGCATAAAAAGTGTGTGAGAAGTTAAAATCAGGACCAGGGCTGAGTGCTGAGTTGGCTCAGGCCGAGCTGATATGGGGACCTGCCCACAGACCCTAAGCACTCCCCTCCGAGGGTCTCTGCAGCCCCATTCCTGGCCAGCTTGCCTCCACTAAGTGTCCCACTTTCTGCTCACTTTACCTGTGGGGAGGATTGTGCCCAGAACTTACACCTCCTCTCCTTAAGGCTGGCAAGTTGTGCACATCAAGGGCATCATTAAAATACCCCTATACTTATCTTTAGATTTTAAAGAGCTACTTTTCTCCAATATACATATATATGTGTATCATACATTATTATATATTAATATATACATTACATGCTCAGGAGACCTCAGTTTGGCTCCCAGCAAGGTTGCCTTTTGGGGGGCTAATGGGCTAGTTGCTTTGCCCTGTAGCTTCAGTTTTCCTATCTGTAAAATGAGAGAATTGGGGAGATTTGTGACCCAACTTGGCTTCCTGCTAATGCTTTATCTTGATAAGTTGTAATTGTATTTGAGTCCAGAAATATCCCATACTACAGGTTATGACTGTTCTCTAAAGAACTTGGGTGAAAGCAGAGGCTTCCCTAGTGGCTGGGAATTATGGTTAAAAGATTATGGTTTTGGAAGTCTAACCTACTCATAAGCCCATTTTGAAGCATCAACTCTGGAATTCACAATGGATGGCATTGCTTTTACTAATTTGAAGAGAACAATAAATCATAGTTTGGTTTCTGGCAGCCTGGCCAAGCCTAGTAATCGTTGGGGTGGACTTGTGGAAGCAGGGACCACTGCCATTTATAATGTGTTTGACTTGAGCTCTTTAGCATATTTCAAACTCTTGGTCAAACTGCTGAGGCTGGATCTCAGGTTTTCCCCAACCACTTCAGAAAATCCCATCTATTATAAAGCTCTGACCCTTTAGCCATGAATTATGGTTCCCTTGGTAATGTTATACAATATGAAATATTGTTTTCTTTATGAGTATGGGATTTGGGTGAATAAATTAAATCTATTGTTACCATTTCCAGCTAAAAATTCCAAGTTGTCGTGAGTTGTTAACGAGTAAATGAGAAAAATGCGTTAACATTTTTATGATGGAAAGTGATTGGTTCCCTGATCACACTTCCCATATGCTAATATTGATTATGTATGTATATTATTCCCCATCCTGTCCAGAATCAGTAGGATATTCTGAGCTATGTAGGAAATGCATCCATCTTACCAGCACAAACTGAGCAAAGTTACCATTTAATTTTACATAGATTCACTTTGTGTGAGTGTGTGTGTGTGGTGTATGAGGAAAAGGATAACCATATTTAAATAATTGCATTTTCTGAGATGCTTTATCACATTCTGTGTGGGCTGTGTTGAGAGGCCTGTTCACTGCCAGGTGACCTTGAAAGAGGTTTGTCTTTGTAGCTGATTCATCTTGTGCCCATTTCAATCCCAGGGTATAAGTTTGGGGTGAGGTTTTCGAAGCCTCTCCTCCCAGTAACTTGTGTTTCAAAATTGCCAGATCAGTAACGGGAAACTTTTAGGTTCTTCTGTTGAAATGGTTACTGATAAGTTTAAATTTTTGTTTTATTGATGAGGGTAATAGTAATAATGAGGGTAATAGTAATAATGATGAGGGTCATAGTAGTAATAATTATGCCACGTTTGTGTACCTCCTGTATTCCAGGCATTGGAACAGGTACTTCGCATACATTTTCTCATAGAATCTCCCTCCCAATTTTATAAAATAGGTATAAAAATCCCGCTTTACAGAGGGGAAAACTGAGGCATAGAGGGGAATCGACCTTGTGGCAGTTATATAACTAGTGAGTGGTAGAGCCTTTTTTTTTTTTTTTTTATGGAGAAGTTTTATTCTCACAACAGTTTTGGGTTTTCAGAAACATGGTACAGAGAACTCCCATATACCCCATACTCTGTTTCTTCTATTTTTAATTTCTTACATTAGTATGGTACATTTGTTACAATTAATGACCCAATATTGATCCATTATTATTCACTGAACTCCACAAATTCCCTTAGTTTTTGCCTGATGTCCTTTTTCTATTCTGGGATCCCATCCAGGAGACCACATTATATTTGGTTGTCATGTCTCCTTAGTCTCATCTTGGCTGTGACAGTTTCTAAGACTTCTCTTGTTTCTGATGACCTTGACAGCTTTGAGGAGTACTGGTATTTTGAGGAATATGTTGTAGGATGCCCCTCTCTTGGAATGTGTCTGATGTTTTTTCATGATTATAGTGAGGTTATGGATTTTGGGAAGATTGCAGAGGTAAAGTGCTGTTTTGCATCATGTCATATAAAAGGCCCCTACTATCAACATGATCTATGACTATTGATGTTAATCTTTATCACTTGGCTGAAGTAGTGTTTGTCAAGTTTCTCCACTGTGAGGTTACTTTCCCTCCTCCTTTCCATAGTGTACTCTGGAAGGAAATCTATGCATAACCCACTATTAAGGAGTGAGGAATTAGGCTCCATATCATTGAGGGGAGAGTAGCTACATAAATTATTCTTTTGCATGGGAGATTTGGCTCTTAGCCCTTATTTATTAATTTATTCAATCACTTATTTAGATCGATATGGAGTCATGCGTATATATTTTCTACCTGGAGTTATAGTGCAGTACAACTTTATTTAATTTCTTGATCTGGCCACTGGGAGCTTTTTCCTTTAGCTTGTTGTGCCCCTTTGACGTATCCCTGTCAGTTTTTGGTTGAGCATTTGTACCATATTTTCTGATACTATAAGATGCACCAGGCTCATCTTGTCTCATTCTTGTCCTAGATTCAGCCATTTCTTTAAGGAGATGGAGAATGCTATTAGAAACCAAGATCTGGGAGCTAGGTGTGCTCATTGCTACCGGGGTGTCATTTCTTTTAAGACCTCTCAGCTGACAGAGCAAAGAAATAGAAGTGTGCATACTCACCCACATATATATGTATATTTATTTCTATGTGTAACTAGATATATCTGTGTTAAGCCTGAATTCTTGCTAAGATTTCTAACTCTAGCCTATTACCACATGAATCATCCTGGCTTCCTCCCTTTATCTGTACATTCTTGCTCCCAAGGTGAGACACCTGAGCCAAGATTTTGAACTCAGGTAGTTTGACTTCTGGCCCTGCAATATGCTGTCCTGATTTTTCACAGTAACATGCTGTCCACAGGCTTTTAAATACCTCTTGGAGGGACACAATCACAAATCCTTGACCTTTCTCAAGGCCCAACATCATGTCCCAGTTGCAGAGAGGTGAGATTATTGAGTACATATCTTAGGCTGGGCTGCTATAACAAAATACTATAAACTGTGGGGGCTCAGCAACAAACATTATTTTTCATGGTTCTGGAGGCAGCAAGTCCTAGATCAAGATGCTGGCAGATTCTGTGTCTGCTGAGAACCCACTAACTGGTTCATAGATGGCCTTCATCTTGTTGTGTCATCACATGGTAGAAGCAGGGAAAGAGATCTCAGGGGTCCCTTTAATAAGGGTACTAATCTCATTCATGAGGGCCCTATTGTCATGATCTAACCATCTCCCAAAGGTCCCACCTCCTAATACCATCACACTGGGATCAGGATTTCAACATACGAATTTGGGAAGGCGACGCAAGCATTCAGTCCATCACAGTGCCTCTCTGCTTCCACACCAGACCCAGGCTTGCTGTCATGACTTCTCAGCTAGTTCTAGCTCTGCAAGCTTCTAAGTGGGTTCGTCTTTTCTAGAGCGGAGGCTGATTGAATAGTGCCTTGTTTCTGAGGTAAGACATTTGCACTTTCTCCCATAGTCTGGGCAGGCCAGGGATGAAACAACTTGTCTGTTTATAATATTCCATCCGTTGAGTACTTAAACTCTCCTGCACCTTCCTTAGATTGATGGCTGCTTATTGGAGTCCTTTAAATTGCTGAGTGTATCTTGGGGACAGATTTGAGGCTGTGTTTTCTGCTTAGGCAGGAGGGTGCTTGAGAGGTTGAGCCTGTTTATATGTTTGGGCTGCACCCATCTGTCAGTGTCCCCCAGCTGCCTCTCTCTGGTGCCTACCCAATCTGCAAGATGCCTGGGCTAGTGCACTATCCACCCCCCGGCCCCCGCCCCAGGCAGAGGAAATGTTCTAACTCAGAGGCTTGCCCATGACAGCTACCTTTAGCAGCCACTGATAGGGGCGCCTGTGGAGACAGCTGGTGACCATTTGCGAATGCCTTCTGTACCTCTGGTGCATCTGGTCCCCTCTAGCCCAGCGGTCAGGGAGTGGAGTCTTTTGAACCCCATGATGTCAGGGAGCTTCATTCCAGTTGTTTTTGGAATATGGCTTGCCAAAAGCCATGGAACATACAAACAATTGTTGACTTATTCATATATTTTGTTCACAGACGAAGCAATCTTTTGGGAATCAGTTTGTGAGCTGATAGAAATATGCTGAAACATGATATTTTAGATAGCTTGAGCAATGATTTTAAAATCTAGGCAGCAAAGGCAAAACTTGTTTTAGGAAGCTGAAGGAAACCATTGTAGCTTTTTGAGCAGTTCTCTACCATGTACTGGGCACATGATATAACTATTGATGCTGTGTGTGGGGCAGCAGGGGATAAAGTTGGCCTCTCCTTACTTTAGCTTATGCCAGGCACATACATGAACTCATTTCTTCCCCAGAATTAACCCTAAAAGTTCACACACTCCTTTATGACCATTTTAACCCCATTTTTCAGATGCTAAAATAGATTCAAAAAGCTTCAGTAATTTTACCTTGTAGAAGGTCTCCCAGCTAGAGAAGGATTGAATCTGAGTTTAGACACAGGCAGTTAGACTTGGTCTGAATTCTCAATGACCACATCATACATCCTGGAGGGACCAGGAGACTATGTTGGGCTTGCCAGTAGATCAGGATAGACGGTGCCATTATCATATGAGAGGTCCCAACCAAACCCCAGAGAAGTGAAAGAGTGTGTCCCACTAGAAGACTCATGTACTCCAGTCTTCATAGCAGCTTTATTAATTTAGCCAAATAGTGCAGAGAGCCCAGGTGCCTATGAATAAGAGAAAGGACAGTTAGTGTACCCACAGAATAGAATGCCACTCAAAAATAGAAAAAATAGGAATGCAGAATGTTGATGCACACAATGTGGATGAATCTCAGAAATGTTGGGCTGAGTCAAAGAAGCCTTTCACAAAAGAGAATGCTGTATGTATGAGTCCATTTACATGAAATTCTTAAAACTAATCTGTAATGGACAAAATTCAGAACATTGGTTGCCTCTGGGGCAATGGGAGTGAAGAGGCAGGAGGGGGCTCCCTGAGCTATGGAAAGACTCTCTCTTGATGGGAGTTGGGCCTTCGCAGAGGTGTGCATTTGCCAAAACTCATAGCATGTTCGCATAAGGCTTGTGCATTATGTGTTTGTCAATTTTACCCTAAAAAGAAAAACTTGAAAACAAATATTAAACACCAGTTAATGATGTGCACAAGGAAGTATTCAGAGGCAAGTGCACTATGTCTCCAATTTATTCTGAAATGCTTCTAAAAAACCAAAAAGATGTATTGATGGGTGGATAGAGGGACAGATAGATGGGTAAATCTGTGATAAAGCCAGTAGGGAACAATGTTAATCATTCATGTCAGTGGCAGGTATATGGGTTTTCACTGTAAATTCTTTCAACTCTGTTGTGTGTTTGAGAATTTCATAATAAAACATTGAGAGAGAAAAAAAAGGGACCCCATTTGGGATCCTTCCTATAAATAGAGAACATGTGGCTTCATCAGTCACAAATGCAGCAGCCAGTCAGGGGTTGGACCACCCCAGAAGGGAAGACAGGGCCTGGGGTCCAGCCTCAAGTGAGAGATGGGTAGAGAACAGCCTCCAAATACTCTCCTGGTTTCCTAGGGCTGCTCTGGCAAATCGCTACAAACTTGGTGGCTTAAAACAATAGAAATTTGTTCTGTCATGGTTTTAGAGGCTAGGAGTCTGAAGTCAAGATATCAGCAGGGCCATTGTCTCTCTGAAGGTTGCAAAGAAGGATCCTTCCTTACTTCTTCCAACTTCTGGAGGCCCCAGCAATCCTGGGCTTTCTCCCTCTTAGCTCTTTTGCTGTAATTTCTCCCTTCCAGGTCACATGGCTTCTTCTCTCTGTGTCCTCTCCTCATCTTATGAGGACACCAGCCATTGGATTTAGGGCCTACCCTAATCCAATATGATCTCACCTTATTTTGATGACGTCAGCAAAGACCCTAATTCCAAAGAAGTTCACATGATAAAATTCAGGGTAGACATGCATGTGGCAGGACACGATTCAGTCATGATGGATGACCAAACAACCACTTGGGGTGACAACTTTAATGGGGCAGGGAAGGGAGTCAGAGGTGGGAAGAGGCGAGGAAATCCCAAAGGGAATGGAGAAGGAAACCAGATTAACTTTGGCAAGATAAAGAAACAGATCTCAGGAGAGAGGGAGGAAAGTCAGGCAAGTAGGCTTTCCAGGAAAAAGCCAGGCCTCACCATAGGCCTCTCTATCTATTTATCTCCTGAATATCATAAAGAATTAAAATGTAAATCTCAGAAATTAAATCCGTGGGCACAGTGTAAACAGAGGACGCTTTTGCAGAACAGACAAAGCTGTTCTTTTTCCTTGTTAAACAGCCATGGTGGGAGACCACGACTGTATGCACAGGTTTTATTTGAGATGGATTACGGTTCATGATGAGCGAATCTCCGAGGGATTGGAGGTACTGTTCTCATAAGCCTGCAAAAGTTCAGCTCCTTATCTAAGGCTTATCCAAACCTGACGAAACCTTTTAGGCCCGTGTGGAGGTTAGGGACCTCCAGCAGCTGAAAGTTAATATCCTGCATCAGGAAATCACCTGCATTGTGAGGGGGGAGTAAGAGAGAGGCCTATAAATTAATGTCCTCTTGGAATAGAGGCCTGCTGTGGTTTGGGGCCACCTGAGCTTGGACCACCCACTCTCTTTGGTGGGAGGATTACAAACTCAGCCCTTGAGATTTCTGGAGAAGGAGGTGATGCATATTAGTTCTTGAGATCCTTTACAACATTCAGTTCTCATGTCAACTCTTGTGATGTGGTTCCAGCACCCCTCTCGGCTTCACTCTTTCTAATATTCCTCCCCCTCAACCCCCCCCCCCCCGCCTTGCTCAGTCACCTCCTCAGGTCTCTGTCCAGGTGCTTGGGCCCATTATCTGATTTCAGTCCTGCCTTGGTGCCCCAGAACATTCCTCCTATAGGTGATACTCTGCTAGCCAGTCACCTCTCAGAGATGACTTCCTGGCCACCCTTGCAGAATATTATTTACCCCCAGACCCCCCCCCCCCCATTTCTTCATTTCTTTATAGCATTTGTACGAAATGGTTAGTGGGTTGAATAATGTGCCCTTGAAATTCGTGTCTGCTTGGAACTGCAGAATGTGACCTCATTTGGAAACAGGGTTAGTTAAGGACCTTGAGATGAAATTGTTCTGGATTTTGGGTGGGTTCTACTTGTCCTTATAAGAAGAAGACAGGACATAGAGAGAAGGGCACATAAAGCCAGAAGCAGCAGTTGGAACATTCCTGGCACAAGCCAAGGAATGCCTGGAGCCACCATTCAGATTCACTGGAAGAGCCAAGGAAGGATCCTTCCCTAGAACCCTCAGAGGGAACACGGGCCTACTGACACCTTAATTTTGGCCTTCTGGCCTCCAGAATGGTGAGAAAATACATTTTTGTTATTCTAAGTCACTAAATTTGTGGTAATTTGATGCAGTGGCCCTAGCAAATGAATACAGCACTCAATACTGTTTGAAATTACTTTGTTCTTTTTTTTTTTTTTTCCTCTTCCTTCTTACTGATCTCTTGCCTGTTTCTCTAGCTAGAATATAAAGTATGGGAGAGCAAGGGCTTTGCTGTGTTATTCAACCCTACATCCCTATGTCAAGCATAGTGCCAGGCACATCGTTAAGTCATCAGTTAGTATTAAATTGATGAACCCTGTGAGATCAAATTTGTTGTATCCATCTCTGGTTGATGAAATTGATATCCAGAGAGATTTATTAACTTGCCCCAAATCACACATTTGGAAGAGTCAGGATTCAAATGCAGGCTCTCTGTCCTCTAGGCTGGGTTTACTTTAACATATCACAGAAGCTTTGTTATTCTAAAAAGATTATCCTTGGTATCTTTGCAATTTATTTTGAAATGCATTAAAAAAATATAGTTTAAACCTTACAAAAGTGGAGCTGGAACTTTTCCCAAAAGGCTTTGGGTATTAGCCTGCTCTGGAGTGGAAGGAAACCCATGGGGGTACAGAAATGTGCAGCTTGCTTGGATAGCCACAGAGCGAAGATTAGAATCTCCTGGGGCCTGACAGTGAGGGAGCTGATGGATGTATAGTGGATGGATGTACAGGGTGGATGTACCCTGACCAGGGAAGGGATGGCGCTCAAATGAATTGTGACTCTGACAGGTGCTGCATCTTTCTTCTCTGCTTTCCCAAACCTAGATTTGTTGTTTTTGTTATTTTTCCCCCCTGGTCACTCTAGCACATCTCGATCACCCATTAAATTTTATCTGGGACCTGCAATTTGGCTTTGGGCTGGATCGTCTTGTGGGTTTGGGTCCTGACACATCCCTTGCTGCACACCCTTTACTCTGTCCCCTGGTTCTCAGCTTCGACAAGTTTTCCCTTTAGGTCGTGTGGACCTGTTTTGTACCTGCTTCCTTATTAGTCTTCACTGGTGCCATCCACCAGCTTTACTCTCTGACACACACACATATGCACACACATTCGATTGTAACTTGGTTTTTCTTTTTTTGTGTGTGTAAATAATGTACATACTGTCAATTTTTTATTAAAAGAAATGTGCTTTGATGTGCTAGCATAACTGCTCTAGCTTCCTGTACCATAGTTCTATGTGGTTCAGATTTAGTACCTATGAACAGATGTACAAGACATTTATTACATTTTTTACCAAAGGGAGTTATTGTTGTCCTTGCTCCAACTTTTTCTTTTCTTTTCTTTTTTGCAAATAAATAAAGCTGACTTCTTACTTAAGGAAAAAAGAAGGTGGTATAGAGTATAAGTCTTCTAATATCCTCTCTTAGTACATGTGTTCATTACATGAGGGTGAATCTGGCTTTCAGAAAAAGCTAAAGGTCATTCAGAGTCCCTTTGGCTAAATAAAGCAAGCAAATCATCAGGTGTGGCACTGCTAGTCTGGGTTGGAAATAGGATGTGGTGTTAGGGTTAGCAGGATGGCTTTCCTTCTCCCCCTACCAGACTACAAGCTTCTTGTAGGCAGGACACATGTTAGTTATCTTTAATCACTAGCACCTGGAACATAGTAGGTATTTAATAGATGTTTGAATTTGTGGATGGATGGATGACTTACAGCCTTGTGAAGGCAATTCTGAAAAAGGCAATTCTGAAAAAGGAATTGATATAGAATTTAGAAAAATCATTACATATGTGGCCACTATGAAGGTATATGTCAGCTTTCTGTTATGTTAAAGGAGGCCCCTGGCTATAAAGTCACAGTTTATCTGTTTGAGTGGGTCAATAATATATTAAATAGTCTTTTCTTAGTTTTTTTCCATAGCCACTAACTTGTGGTTGCTCTAATATCTGAAAAAAAAGTGTAGATATAAAGTAGAAAATTGTCATAGTGGACTAGCATTCAGAGGGCAGGGGAACTTTTTGGGCACCATACCTAACTACTATGTGATATTGGGAAAGTCAGTTTTATTGCTTGAATTTTCTCATCTGTACGGTGAGGGGGTTTGACATCATCTTGAGGACTCATCCTGTCCAGTCTATTATTCTGTGAAATGGTGAATTCCAATCACTTCTACTTTGGTAGTCAAAACTGCTTTACCTTTGTCTTTCCCCCAACTTTTATCTTTCCCTCTTGAAATTAAAGTTTAAGCCTCTCCTTGATCACTACCTCCCCTGTGACATAGCCGAGAATGGCACATATGTTGACACACAGTCTGGACGAAGTGTTAGTCACTCAGAGACTAACTTGGTTTTTGGAGCAGCTCAGGACTGTAATTTCTGTCACTTGCTTCTTGTTTGAAGTAGCAATATATGGATTTCTGAAAAGGCAATCTGAATTTTGGAGATGTTGAAACCTTACTTGGAAAGTTTCCTAAGTGTGCTGTTCCCTGTCCTTCTTTGTGTCTGGTGGGCATCTCCAGTGGGGATTGGCTCAGCTGGAGTGCACCTCTTTTTCAGAAACTATAATGCCTATCCCTTGGTCTCCAACCCCTGCTTTCATTAGTGTTTAAAGATAAGTATCAGAGGGATCCCTGGGTGGCGCAGCGGTTTGGCGCCTGCCTTTGGCCCAGGGCGCGATCCTGGAGACCCAGGATCGAATCCCACATCGGGCTCCCGGTACATGGAGCCTGCTTCTCCCTCTGCCTATGTCTCTGCCTCTCTCTCTCTCTCTGTGACTATCATAAATAAATAAAAAATTAAAAAAAAAGATAAGTATGATAGGCAGAATAAGGGCCTGCCAAAGGCATCCTAATCCCTGAAACTTGCAAATATGTTATGTTGCATGGGAAGAAGGATTTTGCAAATGTGAGTTAATAAAGGATCTTGATTTGGGAAGATTATCCTGAATCATCTGTGCAGACTCTGTGCAATCACAAAGGCCCTTTTAAGGGGAAGGCAAAAGGGCCAAAAGAGAGAAAAGTAGATACAATGATAGAAGAAGTTGCAAGGAGCAAGAAAGCAAGCTTGGAAGATGCTATCTGTGCTGCCAGCCTTGAAGATCCAGCAAGGGTCCTCAAGCCAAGGAATGTAGGCAGCCTCTAGAACCTGGAAAAGGATCCTCTCCTAAGAAAATCTAGAAGGAACGTGGCCCTGCTAACACTTTGATTTTAGGACTGCTGAGCTCTAAGACTATATATAAGATAATAAATCTCTGTTGTTTTAAATGAGTAAGTGTGGTAATTTGTTACAGCAACGATAAGAAACTCATATAGATAGGGAGGCATCTACTCTTAGATTAAAAATACCAAGGGAAGGAAGCTTACTTGGGCAAGATGGTTATATATTCATTCATCCATGTAACATTATGGAGGATCTATTATGTGCCAGGCAGTGTGTGAGGCACAACATGGGTGTGCTGTATTTAATAATAATAAAAAAAATTTGAACACCAATCTAGGAGCTTCCAGTTCTGAGAGGAAGATAAGACATTCTGTGAATGATGGGTAGGTCAACCAATAGCTGCTTAGGGCACCTGTCTATGGAGTGGAGGCTGCTAAATATCAAATATGGCTGAGGAAAGACTGTCAGTCTTTGGAAAAGGATATGGGATATGTATGGGAAAAACTGTTTGATAAGTAGTTAGGGATAAGAACTGGAACCCCAGGGAACCCTCTTTTTTGGTGAGACTTAGGTTTCCCTGATTAGGTTTTGCAAGTTGGGGTCTGAGCTGAATTGCTGGGAACCAGGTAGAAGAATCTGAGTGCCTCACTGATGTGCCCCTGACATGGCAGTCAGTCCTCTCTCTTTAGGAATGCTAAGCAACTGTTATTTGACAAGCATGACAAGCATACTGTCATTTGGAGAGCACAAAATTAGCAGTCTGCTTCGCATGCCATATATCTCAGTCTGTCTGTGAAAGTAGAACAACAACAAAAGATAGAGCAGAATCAATAGGGCAATTTAAAGTAAGAAAGAGTTCTTCCAGAATACACTAAAGGGTCCATGGGGGAGGTGTTTTCTAAACTTGGCCACAAAAGTAAAGAAAATATTATTTCATTCTTAAGGAGTTGAGAAACTACGGCCTGCTGACTGGCCACCTAGTTTTTGTAAATAAAGTTATATTGCAGCACAGCCACACCCATTCATTTAAATGTTTATGGCTGCTTTGTACCACAGGAGCAGCATTGAATGGTTTCCACAAAGATTGTATGGGCTGCAAACTGGAAGCCTTCATTATCTGGCCCTTTATAGAAAATTTTTGCTGACCCCTGCTTTTCTGCATCTCCATAGCATTTGGTCAGAAGCCATTCTAATGAATTAGAAGTTTCAGAAATGGTTCTCAGGCTGGTTAGGGAATTAAGATGAAGATACTGATAGAGTGAGGAAATAAGACTACCCTGGCTCAGAGGTGTTCCTAAATGCTTAAATATCTTCTTAGCTCAGCTATGTAGAAAACAATTATTTTTTTTAAAGATTTTATTTATTTACTTAGTGCATGCCCAAATGTGCATGTGCACACATGCGTGCTTGTGTGTGTGTGCGCGTGTGCGCACACACACACATGAGTTGGTTGTGGGGGGCAGAGAAAGAGGGAGAAGCAGTCTCCCCACTGAGTAGGGAGCCTGACATGGAGCTTGATCCCAAGACCCTGGGATCATGACCTAAGCTGAAGGCAGATGCTTCACTGACTGAGCCACCTTTGTGTCAATTATTGATGCCTTCCTTTGTGTCAAGCAGTAGGCTACTACTGATCATTAAAGAAAGAGAGAAAGAGAAGAAAGAAGAAAGAAGAAAGAAAGAAAGAAAAGAAAGAAAGAAAGAAAGAAAGAAAGAAAGAAAGAAAGAAAGAAAGAAAGAGAGGAAGAAAGAAGGAAAGAAGAAAGAAAGAAAAAGAAAAAAGAAAGAAAGAAAGAAAGAAAAAAGAAAGTTGCTTTGTTGTTTTGTTTCTATTCTAACTATTGAGCATCCGTAATCCATGGGTATAAGGTAATTCTGTTTCAACCAGAATACTTCATTATTCAGAACGCCAGTCCTTGATCCAGCTAAATATTGTGTACTTAGTTAGAGGATCCACAGGAGCTATACCAGAAATTTTAATTAACCTTTCAAACTCCCTTTCGATTTCCTCAAGATAAATTAGAGAATACAGTGTCTACCGGGTTCATCCACAGAGAGGGGTAGTTTAAAGTTGACCAGGGAAGGTGAGCTGGGTCACGGATGATTCATTGGGAATAGCTTTGTTTTCTTGACTTTCTGGTGGGAAAGAATTCATGTGGTTATTTTTAGATATTCCATTCTCATTTATCAGTCGACTTTGCAACGTCGATTTACCTAACGGACCCAACTTGTAAATAGTAAAACAAATTCATGGGAATATTTAGAAAGCACTTTCTGCATATACAGCAGGTCGAGGGAGAGCAAATTATTAGTAACTCACTGGCTGATCTAAGGCTCTTCATTTGAGGCTTTATAACGAGCTTGCTTTTTATAGATTGTTGACTCTGGTTGGCTTTGGGACAGGACTGGCACAGATAAATGGAGTGGGAGGAGGGAAAGGACCATCTGGAAGCAGGTCCAAATGCAAGCGTACCCAAGCTGAGTTGGGTTAGAGGTTGTCTGTATCCCTTTGCCTGTCTGCTCAGGTAATAGAGCACATGGTTTTTCCAACAAAAGCAGGATTTGTGTCTCTTAGGAGACCAGTCCTTCTCTGCTGGCCACATCAGAAAATACAAAACAGATACGATTGATGGGGAGGGATCGGTGACATTTCTGTGAACTTGGGGCTCGATGAAACCCTTTATCTTTGATCTTCCACGTGTAGTTTTTGTCACTTCATCTTCCCAAGTGTGTTTGGTTTTATTTTCCTTTGAATGGTAAAGAATATGTTAATAGATTTTTAAGAATCAACTCAAAAAACCCCCAAAGTCTTAAAAATCCTGTTTCCTTCCCCTCCCCAAACTTTAATAGCCCCTGGAGTGGGTGTGGAGGTGGCAGGAGTCTTTTGTACTTTCTGAGCCTGCTGTTTGCACAAGTGGCTGTTATGACTGCAGCAACATAATTGCTCTTAAAATGCCTGGATAATAAAAAAAAATCTATTTTTATTTTGTAATCTTGACGCTCCTTGGCTCCCATTTTTTCTAGGCCACTTTAGTAACTTCTGAAAATTAGCCTGACAAATATGGTTTCCCAGCTTGATCAGGGAATAGCTCTTTGTCATGGGGTGGGGGAGGCATGTGGCTGTGTGTGTGGACAGGAGCTGGGGAGAGAGAGAGAGAGACTGGGTGAGCTATAAAAAGGGTAGATGGATTTGATTCCAAGATGGCAGCTATTCCTGCCTTCCCTCGACCCCTTCAAAGGAAGCATAGATAGAAAATCCACTTTTCACCACTCCCCTGGGACTGCCTCTGTTTCCCCAGGCTTGGTTGCGAATGAGAGGGAATCATCTTTTATTCCTTATTGGTTTTGGGTGTAATTCCCTGCTGGGCTGGCCAGTTTGGATCTTCAGTACTGCAGAAGGCCCAGCCATACTCAAGTGGTTTTTTTGTGTTACCCTGAACCACGTTCCTAAGGGGATGTGCTCTGGCTGAGGCTGGAGGGACAGAGCCTGTCAGCTTTGAGAGAGTGGATTCCTGCTGGGTGAATGTGCAGGAGGCAGCCTCTTGTGACACTCACATTCTGCAGTTTGACTCTTTGTGGATTCAGCCTGCAAACAAAGCAAGCTCTGTGTTTGCCTTGGATGATTCATTCACCTTTCACCAGACCCTGATGCTGATGTCATCTGGGATGACCCTGGAAGTATGGGCTTCTCAGGAGCTGAACCACCTCACTTTCTTTTTTTTTTTTTTAAATTTTTTTTATTTATTTATGATAGGCACGCAGTGAGAGAGAGAGAGAGGCAGAGACACAGGCAGAGAGAGAAGCAGGCTCCATGCACCTGGACCCCGACGTGGGATTCGATCCCGGGTCTCCAGGATCGCGCCCTGGGCCAAAGGCAGGCGCCAAACCGCTGCGCCACCCAGGGATCCCCCACCTCACTTTCAAAAGCAAAGGCTAGTGATAGTGCCAGGGAAGGTCATAGAATGGAAGCTCCCCTGCATGCCTGCTTCTAACATTTGGTATCCCAGGGCAGGGGTACAAGCAATGACTGACCCCAGCCCCTTTCATAATCAGGAGGCCTCAAGACACCCAACCTACAATTCCAAACTTCTGGTCTGTGGTAGGAATGAGGATTTGTTTCCATTAATATAGGATATTCCTGGTCCAGGGGGACAAGGAATGAGGGTGCCCATTCAAAACAAGGGCATTTGACATGACTGCAGGCAAAAAGCCCCACTGAACCACTAAAAAATGAAATTACTCCTTAAATCATGGTGAGGAGCGAAAGAGAGAATTCATGTGGACTCTGCAGTGTTAGTCGGACAACTCCTAACCTTCTGCTAACTGTAAACTAACTGATTTGTTCACACTGCTCTGATAACTGAAATACCAGGCCTTTATTTTTCTTTTAAGTGCTTTAGCTCACGTTAAAATGTTTTCAGGTATGTGGAGACTCAAGGAGACAGTCTGGTAAAACCTTGTAATTTCCCCCTGGCCACGTGTAAGTCACCCCTTCTGGTAGGGTGGAAAGGTATAGTTAAAATTAAGTCAAGCTGTAGGATGCTGGACGGTTTAGAACGTCAGGTTTTCACGATGTGGCTGCTGAAAAGTTTATTGCCTTGTGCCAAATAAAGTCATTCTGATTTCATTTTTGAAAGTTGAATTTAAAACTCAGAATATACTTTCTTTATAATTATGCTTCTTATTTGGCAACATATGGTGAAAATTTATACGGCCTATCAATGTAAAAGAACAGAGCTGAGGCTCCAGGCTTTTATGGTGATTACATCTACCTGTATGGGGGCTTTATGTGCTTACAATTTGAATCATTTATAGATGCACACTCAACAGAGTTCTAGCATAACTAGTACTGTGGGGTTTTTTTGCTGACTAAATGATAGGCAAAGCAATTTTCAACAAATGTCTCCCAGTAGGCTGTCATCATAGAAGCCTTGTAATATTGCTTTTTAACCTTAGTGCTGGCAGCTCTCCAGAAACTATTGCATTGATACCAAACTGCCTGGCACTAGGCAGTTGCCCTTTTCTCCATGGGAACCCAGTGAACTCTCGAGTAGGTGCCGGCTTCCCCCCTCGAGCTCCCTTGTTTTTATTTCAAGGAGATCTTTTACCTGTTCTTGTTCAGCTGTAGGTAGCCAGGCACACGGGAAGTTTAAAAATATAGCAAAACAATTTTCTGGATTGTGTTATTATGCCTTTAATGCATTCAATTAACATTCAGAGCTTTGTCACCAAATAAATGACGCACTTCGATGGCACAAAGGGGAAGGAAAGGAAAGGCTTTCTGGCTTTTTTTTTTTTTCCCCCCTCAGGCAAAGTCCCCTCCAGCTTCCTTCCTTCTTTCCCCCACCCCCCCCACCCCTCCTCCCTTCCTTTCCTTTCTTCCACTTTCAGAGCCTCTTATAAATGGCTTTTGGGGATTGGTAGATCATGGTTCATTTGGGGGAAGGATTTGTTGAGACTTTTGGGGAAAGATGGAATGAAACCCATGTCCATGCCCTGCAGAGGAGGTGGACAGAGGGTGGGCTACAGGCACCATCCTTGGAGTCCCTTCAGGAACCTCAGCTCCTGCACCTGCATCTTTATGGAGCTCCAGAGAAGCCGGTGGATCTGGCTTTCTTCCATCTCCTGTCTGCAAAGCACAGGCTTGAGATGCACCTAATTCCCTCAGAGCCTGCTACTTTTCTTGAGCTTCAGCAGGAGGGCACGCTGCTGACCTCTCCTATCTAGGTCAAGGAAGGACCAGTCTGGTGACTGTATTTCATTCTAGAAGTTTGATTTCAAACACCGATCAAGCTTTGAGTTCACCTGTGTCTTGATGGATGTTGAACACTTCATAGAAAAGCAACTCAGTTGTCTGGTTGAATTCTTTTTTCTCTCCGTGGGAACTTGCTGTTGCATTCATGTGCCACATCAGCTCTGATCTGACTCAGGAGTGCTTCCATCAGCTGTGTCCACGTTGCTGTGCCACGGTGTCCTCCCCACTCTCTGGTCCCCCTCTCTGCCTTGTCTGGGGCTCTCATCATGGTTGAAATGCCTCCCTGGGGGGCATTTGTCTTCTCATAGAGAGCTATGCCCATCTTTACTTTCATCAGGAAAGGAGACCTTAAAAAAACCTCTGGCCTAATGCATTTGCCTTGACCTTCTAAAATGATGAGTGCTATAAATGGAGAAATAGATAACTATTATATATCTGTGGTTCATAGAAAAGTCTGTCTTTGGCTTAGAAAAAAGCATTGTACTGGATAAAATTGGAAATATAAACTGTAATAGAAAATCAAACTGAAGCGTTGAATAAAATTGTGGAAGACGGTGGTTTTCAACTTACTTTCCTTTATTTCTATTGCCTAAGAGATGTTTCATTCATTAAGTATGAATTAATGAATGAACGAACCTGTTTATGTAATAAGTCTGCTTTGATGGATACTTCACGAGAATTAAATTTAAGAAAGTTAATGTATCTGATTGCAAATGTAAATGTTGCCCCAAAGGGTAAAATGTGCTTAGAGTATAACTGGGGTTGGGGTTGGGAGAAGAAGTGAAGACAGGGAGAGAGATGATGGGTAGGAAGACAAAAGGATAGCAAGACAAATATAAATGAGTACTCTAAAGAGCATGCTGGGAACGAAGGGATGTTATTCCCTTGGTAAACAAGATGTGCTCATCAAGGAAACTCCTTGGAAGAAATATCTGTTGAACTATGATTTGGAAGAACAGAAGCATTGCAGGATAAGACCCAGACTTTGTTGAAGAAAGACATTTATTCCACCTTTAAGTCAGTGGAGAGTTAGAATTAATGTTCTGGTTGAAGGGTAGGTTCATTCACTGGCCCAGAGAACAGGCTCAGGTGCATAAAAATGCCCAGTTGCTTACCCAGCCCCCCCCCCTTTTAAAATTGCAGTAACATAAAACTTACCATTTTAATCATTTTTGAGTGTACATTTCAGTGGCCTTAAGTACATTCACATTGTTGTGCAGCCATCCCCGCCATCCATCTCTAGATGGATTGTCATCATCCCAAACTAAAACTCTGTCCCCATTCAACACTATCTCCTCATTCCTCTCCTCCCCTGACCTTGGTGACACCAGTCTTCTTTCTGAGTCCAAGAGTTTGACTATTCCAGGTAGCACCTATCAGTGCAATCATACACTGTTTGTCCTTTTGTGTCTGGCATCTTTTACTCTTTGCCACCTTTTTTGAAGATTGTGTTTTCATCACCAGGAGCCTGTGTAGTGAGGGCAACAGTATTCCTTCTTCTGAACCTCAGCTCCTGTGGGGACCTCTGCATATGGCTGGACCCCTCACGTTGAAGGCTTCAGCTTAAATTATGTTGCCTCTAAGAGGCCCCCTCCCTGCCCATCCTATCTTAAGAGATCCTCTTCCCCCTTCTTCTTGGTCCTGGTATTCTGCTCTTGCCCTATTTCTCCTGTCTCATTATGTGAGTATATATAAGTTTATGATTTCCATCCTCATTGGCTAACTAGTCCCCAGATTTTAAGATCTGAGAAGGCTGGGGCATCTACCATCTAGATGTATATCTAGAGTATAACCCAGTGCTTATCACCTAGTAAGTGCTCAGTAAACACAGGTTGGAGGGAGGGATTGAAGACTGCATCTCTGAGAGTCTAGCCTTGGCCAAGAACCATTATAAGATCATACATGTGACTGTGTTTTGAGTGCCTCAGAGGTAAATGCGAACTTGCTGCCACCATTTCTGTTGGTCTGCACTGCTGTCATGTAGATTTTTTTTCCGGGACAAATGTTTATAGATTTCAAACCTCTCCCTCTCATAGCCTGGTAAGGTTCTGGACTGTTTTGGTCTAGTTCCTTCCTGTATGTATGCTCAGAGAGGGCAAACGAGTTTAATACCAACCTACATAAAGCACAATTAAAAGCTAAAACCTGCTACAGAAAAGGCAATCCCTGCGTTCTTGTGCTAGATAAAATGCCTTATGGATAAGATCCTTCACTGGATTATCCAAACCACTAACTCCTAGATTATTATGTTAATTAGACTTTATTAATATTAAAAATAAGATAGCAGTTTTCAGGCCTGAGATTTTAGAACATGCTCCTTGAATAAGGCTGAAGTCTTGGAGGACTGAGCACCTAGGACAATTTTCTCAGTGTGAAAGAGAAAATTTCAGGCAGGTGACAACAGGGGCACCCAGTGTCATCCAGAGATGCTGGCCAAGCAGACCCTGGAATCCAGGGCTCATGACCCCAAATGGACATGTTTGAATAAAAAAATAACATGCAAATATACTAAATGTTCACAGAACGTTTGCATTCAGGAAGAGTTAAGTCTTTTTCAGAAATACTCAGTGCTTTTATTAATTCATACAAGTATTCATTTTGTTTATATTGTGTTTCCTTTAAAACCCTATCTCCATTTAAATGCAATGCTTTCTTCATTTAAATACCATAGTTCTTTGAACATACCTGTGGAAAAACTTCCAATTACTCTGTCATTGAGTTTTAACATTAAAGTTCCCTGGAATATAACTGGTTCCTGGGGAAAGGACTGAGATGTGACCCTATGTGAACAGGTCACCTTCTGGGTTTTGAGGCGACAAGTTGTAGGGCTGCTAGTTTGAGCTCAGGAAGGGGAAGAAGCACTTGAAATTTGCTTAAAAAGCCCACAGGGTCTTGAGACATGAATTTCAGTTAAAACTATTCTGTTTCTTCAGGGGAAGAGTCCTATTTCTTATAAATACTGTAAGTACTTTCATTTGCCAGGAAGAATCTCATTTCTTTTATGTTCTGTTCACCTGAAACGCTAGTAGGAGTTTGCTTGCGATTAATTAAGCAGATGATAGATGGCACTTAAAATGAACATTCAGCATTTTCCCCTGTCTGTATACAGACTACAGAGATAATTGGATGGGAAACAATATGATATTTAAATGTGGATTTCTTTAAAAGAGCCCTTCCCCTTTGACTTATATAGTTGGCCTTTCAGCATTGTGCAGTGTCACAGACATCTGTGTAAACCAATCCGTCGTGCCACGTGCCCTCATTTTGTAAGGGCACCCACTCATTTGGCTGTTGGCGAGCTTGCTTACTGGTGCATCAGTAATTAGGAACTGCCATCACCTCTGCATGAAGTAATGTGGCTTTTTTATCATGTCACTTAGTTCCTTTGAGGGTTGTGAGGGAGTCACATTGCATCACTGGTAAAATACAAACCTATATGGAACCTGGCAAGGTGGGCCAGGACTGTTTTAACTCCCTCACAAGCATCTCTCTTTCTCAAGGACTGTCACTGGGACAGTGGTGCCTGCTGCCATCTTGGGTTAGCTTGGGAGGCTTTCATACCTCTGGTGCCATTTTGGGGTCTTGTGCTGAGAGCCTGGTCAAGCCACAGTCTAGCTGCTGCTGGCTGACCCTGTGTTCTAAGGCCCTAGGAACAAGTTCCCCATGGTTCCTCCTCCCTTATAACCCCCACACCCCCAAACAAAGAATGAAGTGAAATAAAATAAAAAGGATCAGGAAGGCAGCTTTCCCAGAGGTACGCAGAGTCCACGTCTAGGGATCAGCTAGGGGTCATCCAGTTGTGACGTTCTGGAGACATTGTGGAACCTTGTGAATTACATAGTAACAGATAAAATAATCAGTGGTGCCCAGCCTGTATCATCCTGCCTCATGTTCAGTAAACTCTTGAGATGAGAATGTGTGTGCGAATGATCTCCTAAGGAAGTGCTTGCTCCCTGAAGAAACTAGTAAGGGAGGAGTGAGGACAGAGAATTGGGAGAAGCCAATGCAAATTCAGATGCAGGCCTTTTGGATACCGGTAGTCCCTTGGCAAATGAGGTGTCCCCACAAGGAGACTCTCTGCCTTGGTCCCAGATCCAAGGGTGAGAAGGTCCCAGTTCCCAATGCCCAGGGCTCTGGTTAAACAGCCAAGAACCCGGGATGACTGATGATGCTAATTTTCCCTGAGCCTCCTACTTTGGAAACTTGATCCAGCCTCATGTCAGGGCAGGGAAGATGCACTGAGCTCCTCATGCCTCTGCTGTGACCTCTGAGGAGACATTTAAATTAGAGCTGGAACAGTCAGCCAGGGAGCCCAGCTGTGGTGCCAGCTCCTCTTGGAGATCAGGGCCTGGCCAGAGAAGGGCCCTTCTTTGGTGGCCAGATGCTGTCTCCACTCTGCTGGGGAGTTGGTTTGAGGCTGTATTTGGGAGCTGCAGGTCCCTGCCAGGCCCAATAAAGAACATACTTCACTCCTTTGGGGGAAATGCTGTCATTCATCATTAGCTTGGTAAATGAGGGCATTTCTGAGAACCAGGAGAGCCAGATGCTGGCGTGTAGGCCTGGAGAGAAGATTGCTTATCCAGCCTCCTCCAAGCTGTGTGGACCTCTCCCTCTAACAGCCAGCCAAGAGGTGACTGGTTCTGGCAGCTCAGAATTTGCAGGGGCTCCCCCAAGCCATCTGGGGGCTTTGGCAGACAATTCCTCTATACACCTGGCAAGTCCATGAACTGGTCACTCAGGGGTCAGGAAAGCTGCCTTTCTGGGGCTATCTTTTCAGTATAGGGAGAATCAAAGAGTCTCTATCTAACCAGTGTGTATTTCATGAGCAATTTGGCTTATGCAGAAGCAAGTGACTTTCTTAGAAGGCTTCTAGGTGGGTGCCATGTCTTGTGAAAATGCTCCATACAACTTCAGGAAGCACTTCTAGCAGCTAGCACCTTGGAATATTCCCGAGCACTGGCCAAGGCAGTGACCTTAACTCTGGTGAATTTCTTAGGGGAGGTGCTAGAGTGAAGGGAAGAGCATTGATCTGGCTGGCATTCTGCCCCAGGTCCTGATAGTAAAATTAGAGCATGCCCCTGGGGATGCTGAGATGGAGTAAACATTCTCCCAGTCTTCAGGGAGTTTGAGAAGAAACTGGGATTGAGAGGTGGGCAGTGATGCCCAGATCAGTGGCCCCAGTGTGCTACCAAACACAGAGGTGCCTGGCATCAAAATGTTGTAATGAGCAGCATCAGCTTCTATTGCCCTAAGAGACCCAGTGGATATGAAAAAAGAGTGAATGCGTGAGCAAAAGTAAGGGAAGAGGAGGAAGTAAAGAATAGAGAGGACCAAGAGCTGTACGTCTCACCTGGCCTATAAGAGTCCTGGGCCTTTCCCCAAGAGGAGCAGCCTGGGAGAAGGGAGAGCCCAGATGGTACTACTCTACTCTTGACTCACCTATCTTGCCCTTTTGAGTTGACTTATGAGCATCTAGCCCTCCATCCATTGGGTTCTGCCCTCTTGATGCTGAAAACAAGTGAGGGATTGGAATAGGATGAAAAATCATGATTTCAGAGTAACCAGTGTTCCTATCTACCCTCTTGATCTTGAGCAACTCAACCTTTCTGAACCTTTATAATAATAAAGGGCAGCTCATAGAGCTATTGAGACAGTTCCATGACAAAATGCATTTAAAGTTGTTGGCAGACATTTGCATGTGTCACTCACTGCAGTCAGTGAGTAGAAGCCCTTAGAATTGCATTTAACCCATTGCGGGGTTCCTTGTGTGGTGGGTAACCTTCCAGGGTATAGGGGTATCCTTATCTCCAGGCCTTATCTGACCTGAGGTGATCAATCTTGAACTCGGGCCAGTGAATGAAACTTCTTTTCTCCTCTTTCTGGAGTGCACTAATGAGGTGGTTTTGAAATGGTTAAATAAAAGGAGATAGATTAATAAATGCATAAGTGCATGTTCACTCAGAGGAAAAGAATGCATTTTCCCCTTTAATACTCAAGACTTGGGAAAAGTTAGGAAGTTAAAGAAAGATGAAGAGGGCAAAATGTATCCAGTCAGACATTTGGGAAGGCCTTAGGATGACCTTGTTTCCAAAAGATAAATAGCATGGCTTTGGGTCATCACAAACTACTTACTGGCTTGCTTTTGGCTGGAAGCATGGGGAAACTGAGGTCTCAAGAGTTGTGACATGTCTTCCAGGAGCACTCAGCTCAGGTTCTGGTGAGATTTGGATGTGGATATTTACCCGGTTGCTTAGTGACATGACTGCAACACTCAGAATGAAGGCTGGCTTGCTTTGTGTGGCCCCTCTGAGCATGGGCCTGGGCATCTCTTGGAACTGGCAGAGTGATAGTGACAGGTCCTTCACCTTTCTTTCCTTTTGTGATATTTGGAAAAGGTATGAATGGGGGCTGCTAATGCTCCCAGCAGTTGAGCATGAGGCAAATGTTGTTTTGTTGGCTTGCTGAGGCAACTTCTGGGCTGCTTCTGGGTCATCTCTGGTTCAGAAGATGGGGGGGCAGCTTGATCTGTTTGGGAACTGGCTTTAGCATCAGGAGGGCTCCCAAATGTAGTTCATTTGTAGTACTGGCCACGGAATCAAGAGCTCTCCAGATCTGCTTACTTAGCAACTTTCCGAAGTGCTTGTTTAATTAGGCTTTTGACTTCTGGGGGTTGGGAGTAGAGGAGTGATTACAGACAGAGCCATGTTCGTCTAAACTCTGCCACTTAAAACAGGTTTGCTCTTTCACTGAACATTTAAGACATATTTTCTTTTTTGTAGTTCCTAAATAAAATACAGAGCCAGCTATAAAGCTATTGCTATTATTATTAATTGTAATAATATTATCATTAGACCAGTTAGTCATCCTCCTCGATTTATGGAGTGCTGTCAATGTTGCATGGTCAAGGGACAGCCCCTCTCTTCAGTTTATCTATTTTTTTCTGCGCCATTCCCACATCTCTGCCTCCTCCCCACCATAGTCCCTACTCACATGTGTTTAGTCTGTGTTATCGAATATATGTGTCTCCTTGAATAAGGTATTTTTTAGGGCACCCACATTTGTTTGTTTGTTCTTCCACACAAATGATACTGTATTACAGATCTTGCTCAATTTCTTACCACTTCCACTCAAAACTTTGAAAGATTAATTCCTATTTTTCTACTGTACAGCCAATTCATAGCTTCTGCTGTGGGAGCTTTTTAATAAATCCTTGAGAAAAGAAAAAAAATGGAGTGTTGTTGTGGCCATTTTATAGATAACTAAAGTAAGGCTTAAAGCATGGGGATGTAAGTTAAGGTGCATGGCTACGCCCTGTTTACTCCGGAGTCCTGGCCCAGTGCTCTTTCCACTACCAGGCCAGTGACTTTGGTTTCCTTAAGTAGGTGACTTGAACCTGTAAAAGTCTGGCTTCAGTTTTTTTTTTTTTCCTGTGTTTTATTTATTTACTTAAAGTGGGCCCCACACTCAATGTGGGGCATGAAATCATGACCCTGAGCTCAAAAAATGGGGTGTTGACTGAAATTACTGACTGAACCAGCCCGATGACCCTGGCCTTGGTTGTCTGAATCTCCATGCCTCAGCTTCTATCTAGTTGCGTTCTTATAAAGTCCTACGACCAGAGGCTGAGCACCCAGGCCTTTGGCCAGTCCTCACCTCATTCTTCTATTCTGTACACATGGCACATACGCCCTTGTTTCCTGCTCCTTGAGAAGAGACACAGTGCCTTCCCTGCACAAATGCAAAGGTAGTAGCACAGCACATTATTTTTCTTATAGGCATGAGAATAATAGTATCTTTGTTCCTTGGTTCTCACAGATGGAGTCCTGTAGACTTACTTAAGTTCATGATTATCATCCACCTTGAGAGCTTCATCAAAATTGGCTCTCTACCAGAAACACATTGTTTAGGGATCACAGTAGTTGCTGGTGATGATTTAGAAGGAGGGAAAAGATCAGGCTCCTGAACCCAGGGCCCTTCCTGCCTAAAACTGTGGGTCCATAAAAAGGTTTATACAGATTACTCAGAAATAGAACAAAGATCTCTGAAAGGGGATGCTTTCTGGAAAGAGACTGCCAATGTGGTTTATAGAAAGGCCTAGAAAGAATGGTATTTGGAGGGGGTGATTACAGGGTTGTGGATGCTCAGAGGGGATGGAGCTTCTAGTTGGAGCACACAAAGGAACTCTAATCCCTGAATTCAAAACCAAAGCAGAGCACTTAGAAACCTTAAGAGAAGGACCTAAAAGAAGGGGCCGAAAAACAGGAAAAGAAGCCAAATCATTGGCTGTTGTTAGATGTTGAAGCAAGAAAGTAAGGATAAGATAATTAGTTTGGTTGGGAGAAAAAGTTAGGAAGCTGGTGGCAAAATTTGTAGTGACTGAGTATTGAATGCAAGTTGACACATAACTTTAATTATATCGCTCTGTTATTTGTTACTCCATTATTACCATCCTTTTTTATTTAGTAACTGAATAATGAGAGAGAGAGTTGATATTGATGAAGACCTTCCAGCCGAAATATTTATCACGGGACCCAACTTTCTTGGAATAGGTGTCAGGAAACGTAGATTCACAAAAGAAAATTTCATATTTGTGAGGACAGTGTAAGTATTTGGCTTTTATTTATGTTCTCACACGCTACACAAATAGGTTTTCTGTCCAGTGTGTTGGAATTTATGCTGCGGAGTCTTATTACAATATTGTAAATTGAACCATGTATGAATTTTCCTCTGGAAATACCATTATTTTTCCTGCATGTTCACCTCAGCCAGACACTTTAAAACCTTTGAGTCAAAAAGGTGTTGTCTGAATTAATTATGTATTTGTTCTGAAAGAAATATTTGCTGACTGGCATGGATTGGAATAATGATTATTAAGGAATTTAATTCGTTTGACAAATTGCAGATTGCCAGAGTTACAAGACTCGCACTATAGAAAATAAATCGTCTCCTTTGCAAGGTCGGCTTGGTGGGTGACACCTAGAATCTGTGTTTCGTCTCCAGGGGACTGTGCATCGGGCCAGACTCTCTGGGCTGACCACCCCTAGAACTAAAAAATCTGACCCTGCCTTTCTGTGACCACAAAACAGGTGCCTTTATATACAGTGTCTGCTTGCTTCCAAACCCCATGGCTCTTGGGAACCTTCAGGAGTGGGGCAAGTTGTCCTCAGCTGCCATTTAGAGGCAGCCTTTTGCTCTGTGCCCAGCAGGTGGATCCAGCCTTCTTTCCCGTGGACTCGCTCTGTGTTCCCAATACTCCAGCCAAGCCAGTGTACTCAGTCACCTCTGTGTCCTTTCCTGGCTCCCTTTCTGACATCTCTTCTTCGTGGAGTGGCCTGCTCCTGTCTTTTGTTCCTGTCTGAATCCCATTCATTATTCCAGGTCCAGGGTACACCTGTCTGTCTCAGACCATTACCTCAGACCCCTTGACCTGAAGAGCCCACCATACCTTCTGCCTCCAGTGTCTAGTTCTTGGGTCTCAGCAAAAGGCAGTGTACACTGATAGTGAAGGGCATAGGTTCAAATCCTGCCACTAAACAGTCACATGACCACTAGCTAGTCCCTTAGTCTTCATGCTTCAGGTTCCCCACTGGCAAAATGGTGATGAAACTAGTTACCTCATAGGGTTTTATGAAGAGTCCATTAGTTACCATTTTGTAAAGTGCTTAGATCAGTGCCTGATGTACAGGAGGATTACTATGCTAAATCAAATAAAATCCTGATAATATGACCATCTGGTACTAAGGGTCTAGTTGGTTGATTTGGGCTTATATTTGTTTTTTTCATCTGCTTGTAAGCTGCTTGAGGGCCAGCCAACCTCGTGCTTCTGTGTAACTCCCTCCATACTTAACACTACTGTGCACACCAGCCATTGTTAAGGGAGAGAGTAGATGGGGAGCAGGGCCCTGACTAGGGAGAGCTCTGGCTCCTGCAAACAGACATGTGCCACCTGCATTTAGTGTGCTCCAGTGCATACAACGTATTCAAAGGATGGACCCAAAAGGATAACCTCATTAGGGAAGAACCCTAAGAGAGAATAGAAGAGAAAGCCCTGAGTCTGCAGAAGATTTAGTATGATGATTTTCTGTTTGCTTATCTCTCTTCCTTTGGAAGAGTGTCTCCACTTGGTTTGAAGGTTCCTTTGTTTGAGTGTATTTACAGAGTCCAGCACAGTCACATAGTATGGAGCCCCCAGTCAGAACAGAGGTGCCAGTTTGTCACCGCCTTCTTCTGGGCATCCACTGCACACTCTTTCTGCCTCTTGTAGAACCTAGGGCAGTTACTCATCAGATATGAATCTTTCTCCTACACCCAATTTTGAAAACTTGGATTGCTTCCCTCAACTCCTGAATTAGATGCCTGAAGTGATGTAGTCATGGAGTCCCTGCTTTGTAACATTCAGAATAGTGTAACTCAACCTGTTCTCAAGAAGCCTGACATCTGGCCAAATGACAATTAAATAATAATAAATCAGGAAGTAGTTAATTAACAGTACAAGATAGTAAAGACAATACATACTGTATAAGTTTGTGGGGAGAGAACCACCCCCCAAGCCCCTTGTGGGCTGGAGTGTTCCAGGGAAGGGTTCCTGGCACGGCAAAGATTCCTATGTTTATAATTTGGCTTTATTTGAAAACTTCACAATTTACCAGTTGGGAGGAAGCCAAGCCCAAACAAAATCTGTATGCAATTCAAACTCAGGTATACTGCAGGCCGAAGTGCCTTTGCTTTTCAAAATGTGCATTTTATAAGTCTGGTGAGTTTGGTGCCAATGAAGAAATACCGAATGCAATTTTAAAAGATTTTAAAAATGCAACCATAGCATCAGCCAGTGGACCCCGTTGTCATAGATACAGCAGAATGGGCTCAGGCCTGGGCTTCTAGGGCCTCCTGCCTCTGGCTGCCATGAGCTTAGGCTGTTGGGTGGACATTGTTTCATGGCATGTTTCCTTTCTATCTCAGGAATTGGGATATCTGGCCCAGACATGCAGATATGTGTACTTATTTGTCAGTAGGAAGAAATAGTGGGAGGTGGGTAGAGGTGTTTAATTGATAGTGATACCACTCAGATCTTCAGAAAGCAATTTTACTGTTTCTTGTTTATGTGATTCATTTTCCTAGCTAAATTACCATTTCCTTGATGGTATGTCATGTCCCTATGAAGAATGGGAGCGGATACCTGGTGCCTCCTTTCTCTCTTCTGTACATTCCCATCTATTCCGGTGGTTTTGGGTACCCATCTGTACTCTAGCAACTGCCACCTCTAGCCCAGGTCCTTCTCCCAGGCTCTAGATCCTTATTTTGAGTGTTTCTTCCTCACCTTCCTCATGCTCATCATTGCCCCAGCTCCAGGCTGCCCTCTCCTTGCATTTCCTACTGCAGATGGTAGCACAGCCTTGGCTCTGAGCCTAGAGTCAGCCTGTTTTCCTCTGGCCCCTCCCCTCCTCCACTTATCACATCCATGTGGGTCCCTGGGTCCTGGCATTTCCGGGTTCATTTCAAATCCTTCTCCTTTTTTCCAGGCCTGACTCTTCTCTCTCAGCCCAGGTCCTCATGATTTTGCCCGAACCAATTATACAGGTGTCCTGATGGATCACTCTCTTTCTGTCCTCCACATGTCACCTGGGTCCCCATCACGACACATAGATAGGCTCCAATAATTGTCATGGTTTGAGAACCCTGGATGACTCCTCATGGCCAGAGGAGGAAGCCCCTGTATTTCTTATCAGAGCCTTTGATATGCTCCAGAGTCAGACCTCTGGTTTTCTGTCGAACCTTGTCTCTAGCATCCTCTGTGTTCTAGCCACACTTGACTTTTTTACCTTTCCCTAGACAAGCCAGGTGTGCTATAGCCTTTATTGCTTTAGATCGTGTTATTGGTCTACCCAGCTCTGACATCCCTTCTCTGTGAAGCTAGGAACCCAGACCACAGCCCACCACAGCACCTGCCATGCTACATGGCGATCTCCTGCTCGTCTGTTGGCCTGTTGGCAGAAGTGAACTTCCCAAAGGCTGATACTGAATCTTTGTATTCCTAATGCCTGGTTCATGGTAGGCCTCAGGTTATTGCTGTAGGGATGGTTAGAAGGATGGAAGGAGGGATGACTGGAAGGAAGGAGAGAAGGAAGGGAGGGAGGGAGAGGGAAAAGGGAAAAAATGGAAGAAGGAATCAATGAATGGCATCTAGAATCCTAGTGTATTCCCTATGGAGGCATTCCGTTCTGTCTTCTGATGCCTAAGGTGCCATATCCTTTTTTAATTTCTTGCTTCAAAGCTAACCAGGGGCGCTGGCACATAGTAGGCTCTTAGTAAGTATTTGCAGGTTGACATATGTTTGTGGAAAATGATTCTGGAATTCTCAGGCTGTAAAAAAAATAGGCAACTGGTTGATATTCTGACTGTTTATAAATTAAAGATTTTGTTTGTCGTCTTTTTAAAAAATAGTGCATTTGCTGGGTTACTTGTGGTGGAAACAGTCTGCCTGCATCAGACATTAGTAGCTCCTATTTTTCAAAAAATCCACTTAGGAAAAACTAAAGGAAATCATTTAGTAAACAGCTGGAAACTCTACCTCACACATGGACCTGCTTTTTGACTTAATGTTGAGGCCCTGCAAAGTTGAAATGGGCAGGTCCCTTTGGAAAATAAGGCAATGAACATAAAAAAGAGAAAAAGCATTCCATTTCTTCCTGAATTTAAAAGGCAGTGCAACTGAATTATTTGTTTACTTTTTATTACCATATTGATGTTTACATTTTGTAGCTATGGTGATGGAGCAGTCCCACAGTGAGAGAGGAGCAGTAAAACGTTTCCCCATGGTAGGACCATAGCAAATCAAAGAGACCCTGAGGATGGTGGAGGTCTGGGCCAGCTACCTTTACTGATTTTTCTGAAGCTTCTAATTTAGCTCACAAAGCAAAGCTGGCAAGGAAATTCTGGATGAGGTTCCCAGGCGAGGATTGTAACGAGCATAAAATCAACCCGCATTAATCTCACCCTTTAATGATCTATGTATAGTAATCTAACATTGCATTTTATTTCTCTTCTTCTGTCCTTGGCTGAAGGCAGCCTGCTGGGCTCCCGCTTGCTCAGGCTTTCTGATAAATGTCAAGGCATCTTTTTGGAGCTGGCACATAGTTAGACAGCTAAGAAGTCACATATTTCCTCCAAGTCATCCTCTTTCCCAAGGATATGGCTCCATGTTGAGGATAAAGCCTGGTGTACATTCTGCACAGAACAAACGCTATTAACCTAGAGGAAAGCTGACATTTCTGCAGCCTGCCGCAGTGTTGGTATTTTATTTGCTTCCCCTGGGGCCTGACCATATCCTGCCTCTTCCTCGTGATGTGCTCAGGTGAAGCTTGAATGCCGTGTACAGGTTTTCTAACAGGTTACGGAAGAAAGAGATTTCATTTAGAGTCCTAGGATGGAGGGAGCGAAGAGCATCTGCCACCTTAAATTGATTAGGACAGTGCATTTGCAGGCAGGACCCACAGTTGGGGCTTTCTCATCAGTTATGGGAAATGGTCGGGCAAATCATTTGGAAAAAAATACAATAAATCCACAACTCTCTCAGAGCCATTTATATATTATATTTTGCTTTCAACATCGAGAGAGAAAAATCATGTTTTAAGGCTTATTAAAATGTTACCCATATAGATAGTTTTAAAAGATAATTTATATTAGCACTGGTGCGTAACCTTTTAAATTAATATTTCAGGACTGTGACAAGAGTTCAGTAATCCCTGGTAGTATATTATCTGACTGTTCCACTGAGAAATTAGCACTTAGGGACTAAGGTATAAAATTGAAAAATCTAACCCATTTGGTAGTCTGTTCTCAGTTCCTAGAGCCTTCTTAAATAGAAAGCCTATTAGTGTGAGAATTCTGATTTCTGGAATCAAATCTGTTTTAGGTCATTATGGAGTTTTATATAGAAAGGCCTGTGCCGCCTCACAACACGTTGAAGTCTTAAAAGTAGGCAGACTATTGATTTTTAGCAAGAGTTTTACTGCCCCAGACACTGAAGAATGATTCTCATGACTAAAATTTATAGGTTATTAAGGAGAAGAATGCAGGAAAAAGACTAGTTGGAAGATTCACAAAATTAGCTCATTTTGTTCGTTAGAATTCACTTAGCACTTTTTCCTGAAATATAGATATATCTGAGTCTGAAAAGGGCTCTTTGGTTACATGGTAAATTTATATAGATCAAAAATATACTGGAATTATATTTTAACCCACAAGGACACAATCACTTTTTGGAGGTTTGCAAAGAAAAAGCAAAGCAATTTTTTTTTTTTTTTTTTTTTTTTTTAGAAACCTAATTCATCGAAAAGATCAGGGTTGGCAGATCTGGCCACTGGCTGACTTTTTCCACTTGGAAAAAAAAAATCTGTTCAGCCCAAACTAAATAGATAGATTACAGAAAGCTCTTTATAGTTTAGGTGCGTATTTAATACAGTGTTTTGTTTTACAATAATCAGATTTTGTGCCTCGGTTTAGAACAGAACCTTTGTGAATCCTTTGGGGGTTTTATTCTGTCTTGTGGCCTTCAGGGGTAATGTGTAGATTATTGGAAAGGCAGTTCTGTGAAAGCAATGGGTATATTCTTCATCCCACGTGGGTTAAAAATATAAAATGTGTCTTCTACCGGAGATAGTGCTGTATAGGACAAAGCACTTCACTAGGAAGATTAGAAAGGGCATCTTGTCTCAGTTCCATCACAGAGCTAATGTGACTCTGGACCCTCTGAGCCTCATTTCTTCATCTGTGAAATGGGAACCATGACAGGCATGATGCCTTCATCAAACTCATCCTCAGACTGTAATCCAGCCTCCCCCATCCAGGGATCACATATGGTGTGTGCACAGCAACCAGGAAGGTACCAGCCCCACAGCACCTGTCCCCAGGAGCTGAGGTTTGCTTGGTTCTCAGGGCAGTAGACGTGAGGATGAGATTGCATCGTCTATATGAAAGTGCTTTTAAAAGTACATTGATATAAGAACCTAAGCGTGTAAAAAAAAAAAAAAGAACCTAAGCATGTAACAATTTCCAGTTTTAAAAAGTATATATTTGTATTCAATACCAGACATACAGAAAATATTTCGCAAATATTTGTTGTGTGAGTGAGTTTATATATCCAAATTAGTATTGTCTTCTTCAAGTAGGCCCCTATAAGGTGCTGCTCAGAGTTCCGTTTTCACATCAGGGTTTTGTGCTCACACCTCCAGGGGTCTGCAACAGCTTGTGAAGGGCTCTTGGCTTTGCTGCATGCCGTTTCTTCAGCCTGTGTCTTCACAGCTGCCAGACAGAGCTTCCTCAAGTGCAAGCCCGAGCAAGTGGGTTTGCTCCAGCCAGCAGGGGAGTGGGGTGTTGAAACCTCCCCGGGGCGGGGAGGCTGCCCCAGCCCTATTAAAATGAGGTTCGCCCCCCCCCACCCCCCCCCACCCCCGCTCCTCAGCCTGGGACACAGGGCCATGTATTTTCAGATTGTGCTAGCTTTCTAGTTTTCTCCTCCTATATGTTCTTCTCTCCAGGCCAGCTGGAGCTACTTGAATTTCCCAAAAGTGCTGGTCTCCTGCTTTCACACCTGCTTTCCTTTTTGCCCAGGATGCTCTCTCTGAACTTGTTCTTCCTTCAGGAAGGGACTCAAGTGCCACTTCTTCCTCCTGAAAACCCTTGCATCCCCTCTTCCAACTAAGTCTGGGGTTCCCTATCTCTCACGGACAGCCTTACCATGTTGTACTGTAACTTTTGGTCTCTGTGTCTGCTTCCTTGCTGGAATCTGAGATTATTGAGAGTAGGATTACTGGGCTTTCATTTCTCCCCATCCCACCTCACCAGGAAGCACACCATAGACTCTCGGTAGACATTTGTTGGGCAGGTGGGTAGACTGATGAGTGGAGACCCATGAGCTCCCAGTCCCGCTTTGTAACTTCTAGCATATCCATTGTCAGGAGTGAAGGGCAGTGTAAAGATTAGGGTCTGCATGCATATTCTATTAAAATTGTGAGTAATCCTGGGTTCTTTCTACTCTTCTTCTAGCAAAACTCCAGAGGTTTTATAAAGACAAGAGAGTCTGGCTCAAGAACATTTAACCTGGTCCCATCTTCCCAGGGGCTCTCAGAGCTGAGGGTAGATAAGGCTAAGTCTTGGAGTATATCATCAGGTAAAGGAAGGCACCCTGAGTGGAGCTGTGGGGTATCTCAGTGGCTACAGGAGAAGGGAGGAGGAGAGAGTACCACACCAGGCATGTGGTGATTGTGTGTGAGCTGATGTAAATGTGATTTCCTTGCCACACCTCTCTCTGCTGCTTCCCATACCAGCACCCACAGAGTGACCCTTCCTCAGGGCTCCTCTTTAACTGTGAGCAAGACAGAGACAGTAGGCAAGGGCCTTTAGAATCTCAGTGACTGTGGGAGAGGGCACAGAAAACCAAGAAACCCCTGGTCTGAGCAGCAGGGAAGTTCAAGGAAAGCCACTGCCAAGATGCACTGTGGCTCAGCATCTGCCAGCAGTCACCATCATTCCAGCTGCGTGTGTGCTGCTTTAGGAAGCCTCATAAATCTGGTGATTTAATTACACTAAATTACTTAATCAGAGAACTTTTTATGCTACAAATTATTACTTTAATAAACCAGAGAGAATAAAGAAAAATTTCTTGAAATATCTTTGCCACATCAGTCTAGGCATCCATTTTCAATTTAATAACTAATAGCAGAGGAGATTGAAATAGATGTTATTACAGATTTTTACAAGGCAAAATATATTTAAGCAGGATCAGAAGGTTAATTAAAATTATGGTTGGGTCTTGTCATTACCCTGCCACTCTTTTTCTTCTGCACGGTTGCTCCGAGTTGAGCGTCTGTTTGATAAAAATGCTTAAAATGGAATCCTCATTTAAAAGGGAATTATACTCAGTATTATTTCTGAGCCTGATCTCATATACCTACGTCGGAAATAAATGCATAATTAACCCTTTTTCATGATAAATTAACATTCATTTTCCTAGGATTAGTAGGAAATAGCATAATACAGGGCAGGGTTTGCCTTCTTTGGAACAGTCCCGGGGGACCTCTAACATTCTTAAAGGATTAGTGAAGCCTGTGATTCATTGTGTATCTGTGTACAGGAGAATAGGATGCAGTTCCTGACTGGCAGGGACAGAGGGTTTCCTAATTGACAGCTTTTATGGTGAAACATAGAAAGATTAGCCTACAAGAACTGTGAGGATGACTTTGGAGCCCTAGCCAGGTATGTTATCAAAAAGAAGTGTCCTGTGAATATTTAAAATTAAAAATGAATTCTCCCAGGACTCTCAGACATCAAGTTAGAACAGCCGTGGAAATCGAGGTCCCTGGAGAACAGATAAGCTTTCAGGAGAAGCTCTTTGTCTGGTGCCTTCTCGTCTAAACTCATTGGGGTTTCTTGCTTATCTGAGCTCAGTTTTATCAGCTGAGAGGTTTGCATTTTACAGAAACAGTATAGTTTGTTTCATTTGACTTATTAAGATCAGGATGGAAAAATCAGGGGCCTTTTGGAGAGTAGAATTCTGAGCCTCCCTGAGTCCATACTCAAAATTCCTAAAGCCTGATGAACAAAGATAAGTTGCTATCGAATATGTACTGAGCGCCCCAAAGTCACAGGTAGGGAGCCTGCATTTTAAGTGTCTAAGGGCAGGATTTCAGGAAAGGAGAGGGTAAAAAACATTCCTGCTACTACAGTCAATAACAGGGTATAGAATTCTTTTGATTTGGCTCCAAAGACAGGAGTTAGAAGGGCGGATGGAGCCACCATCTGTTGAGTGGTTACCATGTCCAGGTCACATTCCAGGCATTTAATGTGAATTATCTCAATAGAGAACTTAAAAGTAAAGAGTGAGACACTTTTGAGCCATATAACCCAGAGAGAGGATGAGGCTGACCCTTCCCCTTCCTATTCAGTGCCACCTACCAAGTTAGATGCTAAAAAAAAGTTAAAGATTCTCCTCCTCTATTTATCAAGACAGGCTCAGTGTCATCTTGTAAATGGCCCTGGTGACTTTCTCCCCATCCTGACTGTAAAGGGAGCTTATTAGAGACCTTTGATTAGCAGGTGATTAAGATCAGCTCTGTGAGAAGGAGCTTTTTATTTCACTTTTTAAAGTTTAGATTCCCAGAGAGTCTTTGGAAGGCAAAGAGTGAAATATACTGGTCAGACCAGGGAGGACTTGGGTGATCTCGGGGATGCTGGGTGAGTTGTTAGTGATCCTAGAGGTAGTCCCTTGTCCTGAAGTTGGAGGCAGGGCTCCATGGTGGCAAGGGCAACCAGTGAAGGGAGCTATGTGTGAAGTGACTAGGGGAAGGAGGCACGGTCAAGGAATGGGGACCAGCCCCCTTGCCAGCAGCCATGAAGCTACCACTCATTTCCCAGGGGCAAGGTACACTTAACTGCCCCATCTGGAGCCTGTGTCTAAATACCACTTAGGGTTTTGTTTTCAAAGGGAAGCTATTGAAGTACTCTGAAGTACCGAGCGATTGTTTACATAGCAGAGTCATTGTGGGTTTTATTTTTGAAAGAAAATCTGGTACACATATAATCTGCATGCTGCATGTGGATGGCTTCAAGAAACAGTTGGATCAAATAAAAGTAATGATGAATAAAACAACTCTAGCAGCAGCCAATACACATGAAAGATTCAACACCAGCCCCACAGCTTCTGCCCAACAGACAATGGAAGGGAGGCTCTCGGGGGACCTTAAGAGAATTCCTTGCCCAGCCCCCACAAGCTTGCCCTGCCACACCATTGGTCAGAGGCCCCCTGAGGGCTTGAATGTTTACTTCCACAGCCTAGCACCCACACATTTCCTTCAGAGACCAGAACCAAGGGTGACACAACAGCAGGTAGACATTTGGGGAAGGAAATAGCAGACCCAGAAGGATACTGGGCCAGGGCCACCCAGTGTGGGAACTGGTTACACATGCTGTGGAAACATGTGTGCTTTGGCCCTGTTATAAACTTCAGGTTTTCCTCTGCTTTGTCCTCAGTCTTCTCCTGAGACCCGTGTTAATGGTAACCTGGCTAGGGTGCACTGGCACCCAGCCTCCTCCAGAAGGCAAGCTCAGGAGGCAGGGATTTTTCACTTCATCTGTCAAACTTTTTGTCCTATTCCAAGTGCCTAGGAGAGTTCCTCATGCTTTACTAAATCAATAATTGTTTATTGACAGTTGAACTTGCCTGTCTCACCTAAAAAAAAATCTATGAGGTTTTTGATGATTTACTCTTAATAGAATTAAGAATTTCATGAGAGGACTGAATTTTGCTCCTGACCTGAAGGTTAACTCTCATGGGTGTTTTGTAGCAGGCCTACAAAGACAGGAGTTTGAAGGGCGGATGGAGCCTTTCAAACCCTAGGATTTGGGTTATAACCCAGGTTTTCTCTAAGCGTGGCCTGGTCACTTAGAATGCTGGATAAAAATGCTGATTCTTGGGATCCACTCTAGACTCAGTACTTCAGACTATCTGAAGCTGGGAATCTTCATTTTAAACTCAGGCTGTCTGGATTGTTCTGCTCAGTAAAGTCAGAGCTTGGTCTTTGGGTGGTGCCAACTGAGAATCTAACAAAGAAACTGGGAAGAAAAAAAAAATGACTTTGGTCACAACTGATTTTAAAAATGAACTCATTCAGCATTCAGCAGGCGTCATGTACCAGGCATTGGGCCAAACGTGCAGGGATTTTAAGAGGATTGAGATAGTTTCTATCCACAACAAATTTAGGATCTGGCCAGGGAGAGATGACAGGAGGAGAGATAATATGACATAGAGAGTAAGAGGGTACATCAGATAAAGCACTACAGTTGTTCAGGGGAGAGAAGGACAGAGAGAAAGGAGCAAAGGGAAGCCCTCACAGAGCTGGAGCTGGACGTGTGACGATTCATAGGCATCCCAGTTGGTGATGTTGGGGAGAGCAAGCTCAAGTTCGAGGGATTTCTTGGCCAAAGTATTGATACAGAAAAGGCTTGAAAGTCTGATGTCAGGGAGGGAAAGTCCATGAAGAAGTAGACATTTGACTATTTTCTGCTAATTGAAGGTTAAGGAAAATAAGGTCTGAGAAAGTGCTGTTGGACTTGAGGTTAAGGAGATTGTTGAGATCCCCTAAGAGAGAGAGTTCCTTGGTGAATTTTGGTGAGAGCAGAGTTTAAGGCTGATGAGGAGAGGAGGAGCCAAGTGGAGGCTCTTCTCTTCCTGACTCCAGGGTGTGATGGTGGGAAGTTAGGAGTAGGTGGCAATTTGGGGATTGATGGGGAGGTGTTTTTGGAGAAGGAGGCCTGGATGTGTTTATGTGCAGAGAGAGAGATGTAGTAAAGATGTCAGAAATAAGTGACGTGGCCCCCCAGAACAAGTATGGTTGTGGGAGTGTAGTGAGTGTAAATGGCCACAAGATCCTCTGTTTGTCTCTCTTTGTCTCTCGTGTGTGTGTGTGTGTGAGAGAGAGAGAGAGAGAGAGAGACCAAGACCAAGACCAAGACCAAGGCAGTGTTGGAGACCTCGACACATATACAGTGAGTTCCAGAATTGTTTCCTGGGCTGGGAGAGTAACAGTAATCCCGCAGACTTCTCCTGGTTAGAAGTGATTTCTGAAACCAAGGGAAGTACAATTAAGGACCATGGTTGGATAGCTGATCCGCCTTACCATGTGAGAGAGCAGATATTATAATTCATGTGGGTTATGGTCTGGCATTGTGATTGAGCCAGACTGTCCCTCTTGGGATATCCTCAGTGTTCTAAGGGGAAAAAATGGGCCACATATTTTAGGAGTATGTCAAGTAATTCCTTATGCACAACAGAAGGATAGATGAGTGATAAAAACCAGTACTGTGCAACACAGAATCACCTTATGCTATTTTGAGCGTTCCTGGATAGTTTTGAGGATGAGGATGTGTCGAAAGCAGGTCAAGATACTCAGGATAGTACCACCAAAGAAACTTAGACTCTCATTTATTCAGAGCACTTCAGACTCAGAGATTTCAGGATGAAAAGTTCTTAAAAGCTTGGCATTTCCAGAGAATACAAAGTCTGAAGGACGGCTATAAAATTCAATAGCATGTTATTAAGAACTGTCTGTCCCTTGCAAGGTAGAATGAGAAAGTACACTATTGGAAAGTAGTGCTGGTAATATACTTTAAAAAAGAAAAAAACAACAGTTTTTACAAGAAACTTACAAAAATTGTGTACAAATGATTTCATGAGTTCAGAACAAAATGCACCTTTCCGACCATGGTCATTGGGAAGAAAATGAGGGCTGGTTTCAGAGGGAGGGCAGGGTCTGGTCGGGCTTAATCTCTGCTGAAGGTAACACTGGGTTGCTGCTATTTGAAAGTGGAGTAAAGATCTTATTTTTCAAGTGCAAATCGTATTTGACTTTAATAGTATGAATTCTGTCGAGTAGTCCATAGAATAAATTTGCACACAGTTTAACATAACACGAGTACATTAAATAGGATTTGGCATTAAAAGACCCAACACCAAATGGGAATCCGAAAATGAATGCCCACATTCTCCCCAGAAGACCATTCACCCTGAGGCCTTGGCCATTAATTGAACTGGATGAGGAAGCCACTGGGGCAGCTGTCGGGAGCTTATTTGATTTGTGAATAAACAATGCCTTCATTTTAAATGCTGTTCACTCTTACCCAAACCAAAGCAGAACCGAGAGCATAAAAGAGACTAATTGGTTACACAAAAACTACTGAAAAACAAAACAATTTGAGATTTTTTTGGGGGGGTCAGCAGTGGATTTTTATTTAAAGGAAAAGGCAGAGCAGAGATGCTGCTAATTTTTAAGCCAGTGGATGGTACTAAGCCCCAGGTCATGTCTTGCTGTTAATTGATACCGTGCATTCAGACATGCAGTAATGAGGAGTTGGGGTATGACAGGCTTTCTGGTAGAGTCTAATCTTTGGGCTAGTCAGCCTGAATTAGCCAGCATTCTGTCTGTGGCATACAGGACCACTGTGACAAGGAAGGCTGAGAAGAGTGGTGTCCTTTGTTGGTCCCCCTTGGGGAAGCGAGAGGCCAGGTTCTCCTGACTTAGTGCTGTGACAGACCTCTTGGAGAGTGGGAATGGTGTCAGCTGAAAAGAAGCACTGGGGGCGGGGGGGCGGGGGCTCAGTGAGAGCATTTATGGAGTGTGCATAGCAAGGGCTTGTTGGCATTGCACAAGGTCTGGTGGCATTGGATGTCTGGTGTCTCCCTGGTACTTGAGAGACTGATTAAACTTGAGGACACAGACCCTTGGGGATTCACATGACTTAGAATCCCTAAATGAATAGGGCCACAGGAAGGAAATCTGTGGCCAATGTTTGTGAAGAGTGTGAGATTGTGGCTCATCTAGATCCCCCTCCCCCCATGACTTGCAAATTTACCAGGTGCATTCCCATCTGAAAAGGGAACGTGGAAGAACCAAGATCATGGTGGGGGCCATGGGCTTTGGGTTCTGTAGACCTGCCTTAGGCCATCTGATACTGGGGCAGCCAGGCAGCAGTGCCTGTGGGGAGGGAGGTCTCATGGGAGAGGCAAAGGCATGTTTCCAAGGAGCAAATTGTATTTATTCATGAATTCGCATGAATTTCAAGATGCTGCTTAGAGTGTGCACTTAGCAACTGACAACCCAAGATGAAATGGGCCTTGAAGGCACCATAGTGACACTGGAAATCTGAGTCTGTGGATAAATTGTTTTCCAACAATGTCTTCAACGTGTGGAGAACAAATAGGTTGTCTGTGGTGTGCTCTGGCCTCTGGTGTTTCTTGTTCAAGTTCTTGGCATGTGAATGCTTAGGGAACACTGGATCCAAACAAGAGCAGTTGATATGGATAGAAATGAGGAAGAAAATGTTAGGCTGAGTGGCCCATGAGGTTTTTCTTCTCCTCAAATCATATGTGTTAATGGAGCATGGGGTTATGCCCTACTCGTAGATTTTTATGGTATTTTCTTTCCTAAAGAACCAGTGGATAACTAGAGGTGTTTAGTGACCTTCTTTATGAGTGGATTCCTCTTATGGGTCATTACATTGATTTTCCTCATCTAGGCCTGGGGAGATTAAGAGCAGGGCACTTGGCCTTTCCCACACTGTGGATCAGGGGTTGCCTGCCAGCAGCAGCAGATGACACTACAATGGTCTGCAGCCTTGTGACCATCACAGTGAGGAGTGGCTGTCTTCCCATCCTCCTGTTCTACACACAGTATATTTGCTTTTTTTGGTAAAATGGGAGATCCAGACCCCAAATCTGTCTTTACAGGTCTAGTCACTGTCTATCCAACAAAGGCATGCACAGCCCTCAAAAGGAAATCTCCTCTAAGTCAATGTTTATAAAGTTTTGTAAACAACTCAGATATAATTTACATACCATAGAGTCACCCATTAAAGTGCTTTCTAGTATATTCACAAGTTCATGCAGCCATCCTCTGGACAATGGGATAATTGTCTTTTTAAAAATCTATTTTGATAATTGACCGTTTTCACCATGGGATTTTTGCTTTCTTGTGTGCTTCTTCCATTAAATGAAGTGCCCATGGTTGTGTGTGCGTGTGTGTGTGTGTGTGTGTGTGTGCACATTCTCCAGAGCCTCTGCAGATGAATTTCTTTTGAATGGACTCTGAGGCCTACCACATGAGCTCGGCAAGAGAGCCCAGAGCCAGCTGAACTTGGGAAGTCCTGCTTGGGAAGCCAGCATCGCTGGGAGGCCATCTGGGCTGCCCCAGCTTCCCAGCCACCTCCTGACCACCATTAACACAGTGCTCCAGCTGGTGGGGAAATACATGCTCTGAGCTCTGAGACTAGAGTTAATGCAAATCTCGTAGGATCTCTGATCTCTGGCCTCTTTCTACCTAGACCTCAGGTCCCTGCTCTTCTCTGCCTTGCCCTCCTCCTATTCAGATCCATGAATTGGGCCAGACTACGCCTGGCTGCATAGACTCCAGTTCCAACGACCGCTGGTTAACCAGTCTTGGCACCTTTGGATTCTGGGAGAGCTGGTAAAACACGATGTGGTCAGCATTTGGGATAATCCCCAAAAACAAAATCAGGAAAGATAATCCTGCTCAGAAACCTTGAGCCATCCTGTCTCTCTGGTTACCTGTGCCATCTTGCCCAGAATCCTCCTGAGAAGGAGACATGAGTCCCAGGTGTGCCCTGGTTTCTACTCTTGCATGGATTTCCTTTGAGGAGGTGAGCAGTAAATTAAGATCCTATAACCAAAGAATTAATAATGCATTGTGGTTATTGACAGGTGTTCTCCTTTCTGAGCATTAAGGAACCCACCCTGGTTTGTGTAGAATTTAATGTGGCACGTGAGTGGCTCTTCAGATCTATTCATGGCTGTGTGCCTGGTGGTCCCCGCCACTTGGGGGTTGTCTAAATGCATGATTTGTTAAAGGCAATATATCCTTTTGTGAAATCTACATTGCCCATTAATTGGTCATTGATCTCCAGCCCATTTAGGACGGTTATTCTTACAGATAATTGTATGCCTTTGTCATGTTGTATAACACTGGATCTTAGTTTATTGCTTGTGGATTATGGTTTCATCCCAGGCACTTGAATGATGCCTAATGATTTCTTACTGACATTCATCTAGCAAATATTCCTTGAACATCTACTGTGAGTGAGATGAAACGCCACGCATGTGATACACAGAGATGGATAAATTACGTTTGCTGCCTGCCAGGCATTTGCTGCCTGCCAGGCATGAGACCTACACCCAGATAAACTATGGTGGGAAAAGTGCTAATAAGCATCCTCCTTCTATAGTATTGGTCAGAATGTAAAATGGTTAACAGCAGTTTGGGCGAGTCATTTGATAATATCTTTTAAAGTTAAAAAATATCCTTTCCTTCGATCCTGCCATCCTCTTTCGAGGAATTTGGTATATGAACATGTGGTTCTCCACGACATGAATTCTGGCATGTTTACTGCAACATGACTTGTAACAATAAGTAATAAAAGCCCAAAGCCGGGATCCCTGGGTGGCGCCGCGGTTTGGCGCCTGCCTTTGGCCCAGGGCGCGATCCTGGAGACCCCGGATCAAATCCCACGTCGGGCTCCCGGTGCATGGAGCCTGCTTCTCCCTCTGCCTGTGTCTCTGCCTCTCTCTCTCTCCCTCTGTTACTATCATAAATAAATAAAAATTAAAAAAAAATAAAAGCCAAAAACCAAAAATCTTTTATGTCCAGCAATGGGGTCGGGGGAGGGGGAGAAGCGAGGAATAAGTGACAGTTCTTACAAGGGGGTACAATGAGGTCGGTCGTGTGGATGAGACAGTTCTGTATGTTGTCCAGGGAACATGCCCCTGGCAGACTGGCTAGTGAAAAAAAAGAAGCAAATTTCACATGATTTCTGTTTTTGTAAAGAAAACAAATTCTTTATGTTGGAGTCTTTATGGTTTAGCTATTGATGGGAGATGGGATTAATTACTAATTTAGGTGATTAGTAGGTTGCAGAATTGCTGGCGACCTTTACTTTTTCTTTTCTGAACTTGACCTAAGAGCCACTCTGGTGGGTGGGAGGAGGGGGGAGGATGTGCTGTCCCCTTGGCCCTCTGCATGTGGTCTCTCTCGTGCCGTGGTGGGGGAAGGGAGCACCGGGTGCTCAACAGAGTGAGCCTCCCACCCCAGCTGCCCCTGTAGCCACAGGTCCTCACTTCACTTGTCAGTGGAGGAGTGTGAAGCAAATGAAAGTGGTGCAGTGTGTAGTGCAAGTACAGAGTGCTTGCTGCTAACCAGCCCTCCATATCCCCAGGCAGAACTAGGGCTGGGGCAACATGAAGTGTTATACCCTAAAAGGAGCACCTTCCCATGGGGAAGCTTCCCCAGACCCAGAGCTTGGCACGTCCCCTGTTCTGTGTCTCATTCTATGAAGTAAGGTGGGAAACATAGAATAGACTTGGTGTCACCTGCTTGATGGTCCGCCACATGGGAGCATGGAAAGTTCAAAGATGAGGTGTGCTCAGAGGAGAAGGACTGGGTTTGGGACACAGAGGACAAGGACAAGTGGAGGAAAGGGGGGTGGGGTGGGAAGAAACATGCTCATCTTCTTTCAAACCCAAATGGCCCAAGTTTATCTGATAGCAAAGCTTCATGTAAGCATGACCATTTCTCTCAGTTCTGAGGCACACACTTGGGAAAGCTTGAGTCAGAAGTTCCATGGGGCTGAACACAATGGGACAGAGTGGGGTTCCTCTCTGCCTCTGCAGAGTAGCAACATCAGAAGGTAACTAGGGACCCTAATTTTAGTGACTTTGAGGTCATGATAGAGACTGGTTTGGTTTTTTTTTTTCCCTCTACATTTTGACCTGTATTTACTGATTTGGGTTCCTAGCTGCATCATCCATATTTGAATGCAGTCAGGATCTGTTAACATGATTTTAATGTAGCTATATCACACCTCCATATCCCAGGTATAATAAGGTACTGTTTTCTTCAAGTACAAAGCTTTGCTGCAGACACTGGGCAACCCTTGGGTTTGGTGGCATATTGGGGTCCAGTGTGTACTTGTTTAAGAACCACCTGCACTGCTTGGGGGGGCTAAGACTATGCATCAACCTTCAGCACTCTTGCAGAGCTTAGGGTTCCCTACGCCCTCCCTTTGAGCTTGCCCCTGGGAACCCAATGCCCTTGCACCAAGTGTAGCCCCCTAGACTCTGGGCTTCGCCTTACTGAAGAAGATCTCATTGGTTTGCCTTCTCTGAATGCTCCCTGGGGAAAGGGGGAGTAGATCTCTCTACCCTTCCTTGTTTTGGTGGTCCCCAGGGTCATGTGAGCATTGCCTAGACACCATTGTCCTCATGCTGATTCTACCCCTCCCTGAGTGCTGGCTTCTCTTCTGGAATAATGCTCTTCCTTCCTGTGGACAGGCCTCACTCCAGGGCCTTAATCCTGCTCCTGCCTTGCATTGGAAGCCCAAAGTTCAACTCCAACTTGCTTAGAGCACTTCTTTGGGCCTGTAGAGTTTTCTCATGACTAAAATGGAGAGAAAACCACCTTTATTTTTGCCCACCATCTCAAGGTTTTTGCCTGAGTCATTCATTTATTCATTCAACAAACAAATTTCCAGCCTGGCACCATACCCATCCTTGGTTCTCAACCCTCATGGAGTTTTAAGATCCAGCAATCCAGTCACATAATTTCTAAATGTACTTGGTGATCATTGTCACAGAGGAAATTTTCAATCATGGGGGTAACTGTCACTTACTTTCTTGGCACCACACTGATCAGGAATAGTGATACCACCTTCCAGCCATTTACTCTTTGTGGAGTAAATCTGACTGCCTGCGCTGGGGTTTTTTTGTGAGGTCGGGAGGAGTAGGTAGTAGTGATGGTAGATCTGATAGTAGTTCTACAGGGACAATCCCTGATGAAGTGGGAATGACAAGTCATACAGCAGTAGGACTTGTTAGTGGGAGGAGCCCTTACTATTATCACGGTTTTCATATCGGACAAGGTCACTAAGTGAGGAAAGGAAGGCTCTTGTCTGTTTAGATTATGTGTTTGTGCAAGGTCAGGGGGACATCAGAGCCTATGAGTCGCCCTCCATCACCACCCCTGAATCTAGACTGTGGAAATCCATCCATTCATTCATTCCTCCATTAGGCCATCACCCATTGTATCCGGTGCTGGGGATCGAAAACTTATTAAGGTAGTTCTGTAGTAAAGAACTCTCAATTTAGCAGGACAGAGGTATGAACAGATACTATGACAAATGTCATTGGCCCTGTGAGGGTGATGCAGGGCCAGGAGGACGAGAAGCCTCATTGGAGGAGAAGGCAGGATGGTGAGAATCAGCAGGGAAGGCTTTTTTTTTAAGGACATGTAGGACTTAACCAGGAGGACAAGGAGGTAGTCAAGGCACAGAAGCAACACGTTCAGGAGAATGAAGCCTTAGGTGAGCAGAGCCCTAGACTCTGGGGCGAGTGGCAAGTAGGAAGGTGCCTACTTCTGCCAGGACTGCTGCTGTGCTGGGATTTCCCCAGGTGGCTAGTTCAGAAACGTGCATGAACTGGCATGTCTGCCCCTCCTGGACATTTGATACACAGATCTAGAAGCTTTTGGAGTATTGGACCTTCAGAAGAAGTCACTTCAGGAGAAGTCGCTAAAACCCTACTTTTATCTACACGAGGTGCAGTTTGCATCCAGGCCAACCAGCAGCATCTCTTCAGTAAACTACATCCAAGTGTCCTCCCTCCAGACTTCACTGTCCACACACCAGTGGTGCCCGGAGAGCTAATGCCAGAGGAAATGGTTGGGTTAATCTTTACTTTTTTCATGTTTGAAAGCTCTTCTTCACTGAGTTCCCACCTTGTTCGTTGTACCTGGGCGAGCACCGCAGGCTGCAGGGGATCCCATTGTTCTGTGATGGTGTGAAGACGGTTCTGCTGCTGAACCCTGGAAAGGAGTGACCGGGCCATTGAGGAACTGGTTATAATTTGCCGACATTGGCCATGTTTCATTTATAAATGAGGGCCCTTGTGCAGCACGCTGGAGGAGGAGGTAATGAACCCTCCCTTAGCTTGGTAACAGAATGGGTACAATTCAAATTAAAGAACAAAAGGGAAACAGCAACGAAATACCATCTCTAATTGGGTTTTCTTCCACAATAGCACAGATTAAATGCAGAGTATCAACTTAACCTTTCCATTTGCCGCCTTTGTCAGCCAAAAACAGATGGTTAACATAATTTATATTTTTGTTCTTATTGTAGTTCTTAGCTGTTTAATTGGAATCAGATTATCAAACTGTTTTGTAAACAACCTGGAATTGAGGTGTTTGTTTTATCACTGAATAAAATAAATAAAGAAATAGGTCGGGAGGGGATACATGTTCGACTGAACCAGAAAAAAACACTGCATGGGAGGCGTGGGGGGCACAAGACAGGTTTTTGAAACAGTTTTAGCTGTATTTCAGCATTCGGGCCCACACACAGTTCTTTGCACAGGAAAGGTTTGTAAAGTCATGTAAATATCATTTATCCTTTGAATGAAACATGCAAAATAAAATTCTGGGCAAACTCTTCAGAAAACTGAAGAAAATAATTTAAACCCATAACTTAATTTGAATTACGCCTAATGACCTGTAATTTCCTCCTTTTGAAATAGTCCCATTACATTAATCAGATTGATATAGTGGTGATAGATTATTCTCATTTTTTTTTTTTTTTTTGATTATTCTCATTAAAAGGAAAATTCTTTTGTTGTCCTTACTGATCTACCATCTAGAATCTTGGACTAGGAGGAGTTTGGAAAGCTATGTCTCCATCCCCTGTTCTGCGGGACCCACTTTATCTGGTTTGGTTGATGCAGAGCCCCGCATTTTTTTCCTTCCGTGGCTAAATGGAAATAGTCTCATTTGGTACCTGCTGATGGCAAAACTGATTTGCTGGGGCCACTCAAGCCTGCGTGGGGTGGTAGGCTTCTTTGTTTTCTAGCATTTTCTAAGCGAGTGTGCTGGAGAGCCTATTCTGACAGAGGACTTCTGCTTTTCCAACTGGCCAGATTCATAAACCAGAGTTGGTCTTTACAACCATCTATTTTTTACCAAGTCATAAACCTCTATGGCTCTGGCACTGCCTGTAGTTCCAGCATGCATCTAGCGTGATGATTTGGTGGCACAAAAGCAGGGCTGTTTTTACACCCTGACAGCCAAACCTTCAATTTTTCATGAGGTGCTAGAGGAATAATTGTGCTTTCCGGCATTTTCCTCAGCACATTGCTTTCAGAGCTTTGCCTTTGTTAACCATCTTTCTCTGAACCTGACCGTGCTTGAAGGATAAAAGTTGCTCAGGAAATCAGTGAATTTGGGGTTGAAATATAAAATCGTATGTTATAATTTTGTATTCCATTGATGTTTGATCAGTGTCTGGGCTCTGGAAGAAAAGCCTTTGTTTTCATTGGGGCCCTCTCTAGAAGTTTGCAGGTGACTTGGCACAAATCACTCTCATTCTGAGGCTGCCTCTCAGCACCCCATGAGTGAAAGAAAGGCAGGTGACAGGTGGCATCTGTTGCTAGCCTCTTCCCTTCCTCTGCTAGAGGGTGGAAGATTTAGAGGGACAGTGTGTACTTAGAATGATACTGTGTTTAGGACAGCACCACCAATTCTTAAAAGGGCATGGGAGCACAAGAACCTGGATTTAATCCATTTTGATCTGCCAGTCAAGAAGAACTGGCAGTTACTTTGTGTCGGGTCTTTCCTGATTAGTCTCTATTGAATAGTCTCTACTGATTAGCCTGGGTAGCCCAGGGAGAGAGGTGAGGGATGTCAAAGCTGGTGGGCCACTGGAGCAGGGACCTGGTCTTGTTCATGGGCACATCTTCTCTCCTCTCTGTACCAGCCTGGGGCCTGGTAACATTGTTGATGCTCAATCAGTGCTTGGGATGAAGGTGTTAGGAGTCCTTTTGAAAAGTTAACCTTTAAAGTTGACTTTTTTTATTGAAGTTAATAGAATAGTGAACAAACTATAACTGTACAGCTAGATGCAATTTTACTGAGTGAACACAGCCACATAAGCACCACCCAATGGAGAATTGGGGCATTGCCAGGATCCAGAAGCCCCCTCCTCACCTTCCCTAGTCACTGCCCCCCTTAGAGGAGCCCCCTGTCTAGCTGCTGTCAGCATGGATTAGGTTTGCCCATATGAATGTTACATAAATGGAATGATACCATAGGTGATTTTTGAGATTGGCTTTTTTTGTTCAACATCATTACAGTCATGAGATCCATCCATGTTGTTGCTTGGAGCAACTGCTCATTTTCATTGCTGTCTGGTATTCCATCTTGTGACGACATACATCACAGTTTATCTGTCCTACAATCATTAGACATTTGCTCACATCCCATTTGGTTCTATGAATAATACCACAGTGAAAATTCTTGTATGTTTCTTTTGGTAAATATGTGTGCACGTTTCTGTTGAGTAGAATTGCTAGGTCAGCAGAGAATGCTTGTGTTCAGCTTTAGTACGATCAGTTTATTTTTCCAAAGTGGTTGTACCAATTGACACTCTACCGGCACACTTGTAAGAGTACTGGGTGTTCCATATTCTCAGTCATGCATTTTTTGGTTTTGTTTTTTAATTTTGTCCCTTCATTGTAGTCAGCTTGGTGAGTGTGTAGTGGTTTTGTTTTTGCACTCCCCTGAGGACTAATGATATTAAGCACTTTTCTGTATTTTATTTTTAATTTGGCCACCTGAATGTTCTCTTTTATGAATTACATGTTTGAGTACTTCACCTGTTTTTCAACTCAGTTGTCTGTCTTTTTATGATTGATTTGTTGAGTGCTTATAAAATCTGGATGCAAGTCCTTGGTCGGAAATGTATTGTAAATACCTCTTCCCACACCATAGATTGCCTTTCACTTTTGCTGTGGTTTCATTGGATGAACGCAAGTTTATTTTATGTAGTCCAACTTATCAGGTTCCCCTCATGCTAAGTGGTCATTGTGCTTTGTTTAAGAAATCTTTGCCTATCTCGGGTCTTTACTGTTTTTTTCCTATTTTCTAGAAGCTATACTATTGACTTGCATAGTTCGTGGCATCACTACTTTTGAAAGAGCTCATAATTAAATGGAAAACTATCCAAAGTGATGTCTTAAAGTGATGGATATTTAATCTCCAAAGCTGTGGATAACACCCAGCCTGGCAGGAACTCTGGCATTGTTCAGGGGGGAAGTCTTTGATAAACCCTGTTGCTCTGCAAAGGGCCTGACCCTGACCAGGTAGCTGTAGATTTCTTACTTTTCCAGGTGCCCTAGTCCTCATCTGTCCAAGCCTACTCCCGCTCCAGGGATTGCAGGAAGATGCAGTAAGGGAGGGGACAGAGTAAAACACTAGCCCTGGGGGCTCTGGGAAGGCTTCGTTCTTTGGTTAGCATCCCCCTTGCTCTCCCAGTCTCTGCATCTTTTGAAAACCTTTGTGTCCAACTTCTAAATGTACTCTCCTGACTCAGGAGCTCCATAGATGGCTTTGTAGTGTTAAACAGATCACTTTACTGCCCGGAGTCTGTTTCTTGATCTGTAAAATTGGGACAATAAAGAGGATCATAGAGTACGTATTTGTTGGATGGATAGATGGATGGATGATTGATTGATGGTACTGACCATTAAATAAGACTAGGTTTATAAAGTGCTCAGTCCAGTGTTGATGTGCAGTTCAGGGCTCAGTAAAAGGACTTATCTTCTTCTCCCTTCCTAAAAAACAATACTTACTTGCTGAATAATAAAAAAAAATCATTTAGTAAACTAGCAAATCTAGTGTAGCAGATATTAAAGTAAGTCTAAATTATGTTTAAAATTCCACAGCACAGTTTTGCTTACAGTCAGGGTAGCAAACATGTGTCTTTGTAACATCCCCCAAATAAATAAATACATTACAATCAAGTCCCTCCTTAAAAATCATTTTATCCAGTGACAAGTTACTGCTCTAATACCATATGAATGATCGTCAGCTATCTTTCCCATGAGAATTAGTGGTTGTGGCATACTGGGTGCTCCCTCCATCTTTGGCCTTGTGACAGGTGCATGTGTGTTCCTAGTATCCCTGCCAGGGGTGGGGCTGCCTCGTATCATCTGTTCAGTAACATAAACTACAAAGACTCCTCCCTTGGAGTGGTTCTTAGTCAGTGGCCCCTTGGTTGGGGATAACAGACCAACTCAACTTGATTAAAGCTTAACTCACAGAGGGGAATAAGAACTCAGGTGTATCAAAAAAAAAAAAAAAAAAAAGAACTCAGGTGTATCTCATGGAAACCCAGGAGCAAGAAACATCCAGGGCTTATAAGGGGCCTTGCCTTGATACTCAGTCCTGTTTTATTTTGTTTTTAATATTTTATTTATTCATGAGAGACACACAGAGAGAGGTAGAGACATAGGCAGAAGGAGAAACAGGCTTCCCATGGGAAACCCAATGTGGTACTCAATCCCAGGACCCCAGGATCACGACCTGAGCCAAAGGCAAGTGCTCAACCACTGAGCCACCCAGGTGCCCCTGATATCTGGTCCTGTTTTATGCAGTCAGTGGAGAATACCAACACCAGATTTCTGTGAGACAGTATTTGATCCAGACGGTGACCCCTTGGTTTAATCAGATGTGGCTGGGATGGGGTACACTAGCGAGATGCTCCTTAAATACTGAAACTGTTCTTTGGGAGGTGTGGTCTGTGCAGATATCTGGGAGACTCCTACTGTGGAACCCCTTAGAAGTATTTCCACGCATCAGGCAGAAACACCAGCAGGAAAGGCTAGCTTGCCCTGATCTGGGAAGGTTCCTGAAGGAAATACAGTATGGCCAGGGTTTTTCCTACAAGGAGCAATGGGGCAGCAGAGGTTATAAGAAATTCATTCACCAAATGGAAGGAGGAGCCATGCACACTCTGAATACACTATTGAGAGGATCTAGAGTCTGGTGGGCTGAGCTAGGGGAGCCAGAGGAAGAGTAACTAGATCTTCAGGGATGAAGTGGATCCAGAAGGAAGGCATCTCCCTGAATTCAGATCCCAGCCACAACATTTGGTCTTTCTGGGCCTCCAATTCCTCATCTTTAAAACAGGGAGAACAGAGTAAAATAATGTATGTAGAGTGCTTAGTTGATACCATGCTAGACACATAGTGAACCCCCAGTAAACATTGACTAATATAACCATTAATCTCCAGAAGGTTATTCTTGGTGTGCTTGAAACATGTTAAGAGGGAGTCTCTCTCAGCCCCTTGGGCCCTGAGTTCAAGCTTTAAAATAGTGGCAGGTTTATTTGTTTTTTTATATTTTATTTATTTATTCATGAGAGACACACACACACAGAGAGGCAGAGACACAGGCAGAGGGAGAAGCAGGCTCCCTGTGGGCAATCCAATTCAGGATTTGATCCCAGGACCCCGGGATCACGACCTGAGCCAAAGGCAGATGCTCAACCACTGAGCCACCCAGGTGCCCCAGCAGTTTTAATGATGATGAAGAATGGTTTGACAAATAGCAAACTACAATCATATCCTACCCAACCTGAGGAATTCACAGACTGATTCTTGTCTTTATATAACTGGGAATGTGCATGAGATGAAAAGTTCTAAATCAGCTCCTTCACTGATGTCCTCAAATGACATGTTGGAATGTGTAACGTTAGGATGGACCGAGTCAGCAGGTACATCTACATGGACTGACTTGAAATGCTTGGAAATTATACGCAGTAATAATGTACCAAAGAAAGAATACATTTTCTACTTCTCAAATTATAGGTGTCTTTCTGCAGGGGGGAAACGTGTTTTCTTCTTCCAGTGTGTAGTGAGCAATTTGTGTGCTCACAGTTTAATACCCCTTCAGCTATGCATTCCCTTTGATCCCGAGCTTATTAAAAAATGCAAATCTAAATTGTATCTTATTAATGTGATCCTTTGTGTTAAAGCTGTGGGGGGTTAAAAATCCCAGTTTCTCTAACATATTTGGATTTTTAATGTGTAAAGTACGACGAGAGCCTGCTTTTCCGCAGGCCATATTTTCTAATCAACAGTTATGAAAGATTTTTTATTGTGCCGCTATTTCTTGCTTTCTTGGAATTCAAGGAGATAGAGAGTAATGACTTCATTGTTATACCCCAAGTATTCTCAAGCATGTTGAGATCCTTATTAATTTGCCGTAACTTCTCCAGCATAACATTGGCTCCGTCTTCCAGGAACGTCCTGGAAGCATATTTTAAAGATGTGCATAGCGTTGGAGGTAGTTGAACCATATGATGTGCTAGCGATCCCCCTAGGCTTGTGGGGTGCTTAGCTGGTGCCAGTGCCCAGCCAGTCCCTTGTCTGGATGTGTGCAGTGGTCCTTAGACCCAGTCTGCTCTGGTTATTAGAACAATTCCTTTCCTTTAAAAAATAATGTGTTTGAAATTTAATTTGAACCAAGTTAAAAATTGATCCCGTTAGAATCCAGATGCATTTTTCTCCCTGTCTCACTTCTGTGTCTCCTCTTTCTCTCATCCTTCCCCTTATTTTTCCCTGCCCTGGTAAAAGCTGCATCCTGTGTTTAATGACTTTTTTCCTTAAGATCAAAGCCAATGACTTTACGTAAAGCATCATATGGAAATGATCATTTTACAGTCATTAGGCTGTCTGTACATACCCCCAGTAAAGCTCTTTCTGGAACAGTGGTTGTGATAGTGGAGTCACAGCAGTGTGAAAGAAATAAGTGAAGGGGTTAATGGTAACACTAAAACAACCAGTGCTAATAGTACTTGCTAGGTGCTGCGCACATAGCATCTCATTTAATACTCCCAACAACCTTCAGAGGCTCATACTGTTACTGCCACATTCCCATGAGGCAGATGAAGCAATGGAGGCATAGAGGTTAAGTCACCCAAAGCACATGCTTGTAGGGTCTGGTTTTAGGGTCTGTGCCCCTAAGCGCTGCCCACCACTCCTGTTTCTCTGCTGCAGGAAGAAGTGAGCATTTCTTCTGCCTCTGCCGCTACCTAGCTGTGTGGCTTCAGGCACATTGCTGCTTTCCTTCACCTTTAAATTAGAATATTGGACTAGATTATCTCTGAAATCACATTTGGCGCTAAAGTTCTATAATTCTTGGTAATTGTTTTAAAGTGTTCCAAGGTGAAGCCAAGAGACAAAAGGCATAATTCTCAAAGCAGCCTCCTCCCCCACCCCCCTGCAAATAACTTTGGTTGTTATCACTGTTGATAAAAGCACAGTGGAAAGAATCCTAACTGTCATATCCTATAATATCCATCATTTTAGGTAGAAATTATTACAACTCATATTCCGAAAAAGGCTCCATGCTGCTTTTTGACACCTCCACTGTGGTCCCCAGGAAACGGATATGTGAGGGAGGAGCGATTGTAGGTGGGAAGAGAGGAGGGTTTATTTTTAACTTAAGATCTTTTGCAGAGTTGCTTCCTCCTGTGTTTGTCTCCAGTTCTAGGAAAAGAGATTTTCACTCACCGAGATGGCATCGTGGTTCATAAAGGAAATTTCCTCTTGGTTACTGTTGAAGTGTTTTACAAAAAGAAGTTTGATGTGCTCTGTGAGCGGATGGCAGGTGGCAGCTTTTTGTGTCATTCTTTGACATGTGCTGGCTGATTGAAGTGACATGTGGTGACAGAGTCTCGCTTGGCTCTAGCGATTTCTTTTGTCTTGATAAAACAGGTAGCCCTTTCTGTGGGGAGTCAGGAGTGGAGGCATAAACCAGTCTCTTCTGAAAAAAAAGGATGTGTCACCATGCACGTTTTTAGGTGTGATGGTGTAGTGTGAACGCCAGCTCCAGCCGCTGGTGCACACGAGCTTGACCTCTGATGACTGACAGCTGTCACAAGATCTGTCAGGCTGCCCTCCCCTTGAGCCAGACAGCTCTCACAGCCACCTCTGCAGAACTCCCCACTGCCATTCCCCAGGAGACTTCAGGATTCAGGCACGCTCAGCGTGTTCTCTGCCTCTGTCTCTCCATGGAACATCTCAAGTATAAACAAACAACTGTAAACAGTGATATAAATATAGTTTGGGTTGGGTGGGACAGTCCTACTGGGTCCCAGTTACTTCCATGTATGGTTGAGTTATTGCAAGACATCCCAGAGCAGGACTGGTGGCACGGCTTCCAGGCATCCTCCCATTGCCCACTGTTCCCACTCACGAGCAATGTGGCATGACATGAACACACAGGACCAGAGGTCATAGAGCAATGTGAATATGCCCTGTGGTCCCTCCACCTGATGTTTGTGGGCAGCAGAGGAGAAACAAAGTATGAGAGTCCGAAGTTAGTCTGGTGAGAAAATGTCAAATGATTAAACATGTCAAATAAATGCATGATTTTATTCTTATCAGTACCTACTCAAGTGCTCTCCTATCCAGAATATACTTGACAATGTAGTGTATACAATTATATACACATCAATTTTTGTTTAAAACTCTGTATTCTTTTTAAAGAGAGCCTTGTAAATTATGTATGCTCTAACTCCACAAAACCTGAGATCTGCTCAGATATTGGATTTGTACCCATCTTGATTTGGTGTTTATTATTCTCTTGCATTCTTTATCTTCACTGCATGTGTGTATATATATATATATATATATATATACATGTGAGTATTGTGTATGTGCACATGATTGTTTACTAGGTATTTATTCTTTTTTTAGGTATTTATTCTTGATATAAATGTTATTACTTACCTTGTTTTCAAACATTCTTTTGGGATTTATCCATTTGGATGCATATGGTTCTTGTTTATTCGTTTTCATTACCATTTATAGTATGTGACTATGTCAGAATTTATTTGTCCTGTCTTCTATCAGTGGACATTTGGGTGATAATAATGGCTAATTGAAAGTAAACAGTGAATAATGAAAGATCTTGTGTTTATTTGTATGTCTAGTAGGTTCTCTATAGCTGTGGTCCTCAAGTGCTTTTACTCAGATATTCCCCAAAAGAATCTTAGAAAACTGTGAACCTCCTCATTGTTAGACACCTATAAAATATTTCAGCTTAAGTTCATGTAGTTGGAAAGGATTTAATTTGTGTAATATTATAAAATAGGTATTTAATGTTCAAATTAAGAACACTCTTTTCAAAGAGTTCGATGAAATGAAAATAGTGTAGTTTGATTTGATTCTCACTAGCACCATTTAAATAATATACTACTAAGATTTTTCTTAATAGTTAGAAAGTTTATCACTCTCTTTGCCCTTAGACCTTGAAATTCTATTCTTCTCCATCCTCAGAATGTATCTTAGTGCAATATATTTCTATGCTTGACAGTCTCTTATTGATCATCTCATCATATTCTTCTTTCATATTGATTCATACGAGTTCTATGTGATTTCTGGATATCATTCTTTTGTCATTTTGTGGACTTATCTTAATATCTTATCTTAGTCTAAGGCTTATCTTCATACTTTGTTTTTGGAATGCTTTGGTTGTACTAAATTTTTTATTTTAATGTAGTCAATTTATTAGTCTTTCCTTTATGTTTAGGGTATGTGTGTCTTATTTATAAATTTCTTTCCTATCTCAAAGTCATAAAGATAATCTTCATGCTTTCTAACAAAAGTTTTAAAATTTGTTTTTTCCCATTTAATTCTTTCATCCACTTTGGAATTTATTATTTTTTTGTATGGTTGTCTTAGAAATTTAATTTTATCTTTTTCCAAGGGGATACCCAGTTGTCATAAGACTATTTTTAAGTAGTTCATCATTTGCCAGCTGATAGTTTCTGCCAAATTCTCATATGTATCTCTAACTGTATTTTATTCCTTAGATGTATTTGCTCCTTGAGTTTTCAAGAAGGGGCTATTTTTTTACTTGGCTGACATTTTTTTTTTTTTTTTTTTATTCCTCACAGGTAAACAACACATGTATACCATACCATTTGTTTAGTTAGAATTCACTCACTTGAACTGAATGCAAAAGGTAGATTGGTCTTGGAATAATAGGGGCAAAATTTCATATGGCTTAGCCTATAGTGAACACCATAAATGTTAGCATAAACACCATGAATGAATGAATGAGCAAATCAGTGAATTATGTGATAGAATTCTGATCAGATTATTAAAGAATACCTGTTATGGCTTAGATTATTATTGGCTTTTTATACTTCTGGATGTGGAAAATTGATCTCATTAATAGATTTAGTCTTCTAGGAAGCCATTTCTCTTAACAGTGCAGGATTTCTCAAAATATGCTCTAGCAGAAAGTGTGTTAAAATGCAGATTCTTGGGTCCCACCCCAGAACCACTGAATCAGACTCTAATGGGAATAGGATTCAAGCCCTTTGAGAGATTCATTTGCACAAAAGCCGTAAGAGTCACTGGTTTAATGTAATGTCCTTCAGAGCATTCAGATGTACTCCCAAACAGAGCCATGACACTTTGGCCAATACACCTGTTTGAACAAAGCCAGTGAACTTGCAGGTCAGAACACATCAGCGAGACCCGGGGGCCTGGGACTGGGTTTCTGGAGTCTCCTATTCCCATCTTCTGAGGGTGCTGATGTCTTATTACGTGACTCCTCATGTGGGCTCCTCAGTCCTGTGTCTGTGATTTTGCCTGGCTGTGGCTTTTCCAGCCATGTTCCTTTTAGGGGAGAGAAGGAGGAATTCAACTAGGACAGAGAGCCCTGCCAGCTGCTGTCTCCTCCTATCTCTCTAAATCTACGTAACCTTAGGTAGTAGTGGCAACGTATGGATATTTTGTCATCTGCTCAGAGCAAAGTGAGCCTTCCAGAAATTTGGAGACTCTGCAGGGAAATTTCCATGGCTGCCATTAGTAGGTTGTCTTGGCCACGCAGAATAACTGCCTGGAAGTCAGTGGACCTTTCATGCTCTGCTAAAGACAACTGAAGAATTTTATTGGAATCAACCTCCTGAGTAGAATCATTAGGACTCTTAGATTTCAGAAAAATAAATAAATACCAGAGAACTGACTGGTCCCATTTGTTGGAGAAGCACTGTGCCCAGGGTCCTAAAACCCAGCCTCAGGAACCGACTCATCACGAGTAGCCAAAATGTGCCAGTGCTTCCTCTTTGCAGTAATTCAATTTGAATGGACCTACACTCCAAGTATATGAACCGTGCAACCAGTTTTAAGCAGGGATAAAGCCAGGATCATCCCCACCTCCATCCTGAGTGGTACAATCATTTTTTATTTCATTCCACTCGGCAGTGGCAGCAATTAAATCTCCCAAAGTATGAAATGTTTTCATCAAGTAAGACATTAAAAATATCAGCTGGTTAGAGGGGGAAGTGGTCCTGTGCTTTACAGTAGCTATTCTTAAGCAGCACCAGGGCATGAAGTGGTGAAAAGCATTTATTTCATGCGGTGGAAAAATAAGGCCAACTTCAGCTTTAATCTTTATTATGAGGAGTCTCATCCCTGTTGGAAAGTAATGAGTGGATGCACCCCATTTAGTTTAAAGTAACAGATCTATATAGAGTTGTTAATTTGTAGATAAATATGGGGTTTCTACTATTGATGTTTCTTGATCTGCACAAAGTGGTTATATTAATACTGAAACATTATTAATCAATACTTTGCTCTTTAAAAATACATCAGTAAGACTACCCAATTACCTTTAAGTATATATCAAAGGGCACAAAGCAATCTGATGTATACTCAAAGTCCATTAGAAGCCACCAGACATATTAATTAAATTTTCTAGTTACAATGAACTTCACAATGTGGACAAAAATTTCTGTGTTGGTAACCAACGGTTACTGGTGAACTGAAAAGCTGAGATTTGCAAATCCATTTCAGGGCATGAAAAGGTCTTGGGGATTTTTGCCATAATGCCAGGGACGACTCCATTGTACTCGAATTCAGCACGTTAAGGGCTTTTACTCAGTACCATGAACTTAAAGATGCAAGGGCTTCTCTCTGGTGTGTGCCAAAAGGAAGGGCAGGACTATCCTACTTTGAAAGTAAGTGCTACCGAAGTGGTGGTAGTTTTCAGGTAGGGCAGGTAAAACCTCACTGGAGATGAAAAACAAAAGAGAACGCTAAGATGTGTGACACAGCCCTTTCACGGTCTTGTTGTGTGGCTGGGCATCACTGAGCTTGAGCAGTCTGGTTGTGGCAAATGCCCACCATGAATAATCCTTTGGCAGTCATTTGTACTGATGGAAGACTCTGAATTTGTGCTGAGACTAAATAATCTTTTGTTTGTCATCTAGCAACAGCAATAGCTGTCCTTTCAGACTTTCCATTCTCACTGTCGACAGCCCAACTTCGTCTCTTGTCCAAGAAGACCTGCTTAACCAAGTTGTTCACCAGACTGGCATCCAGACCTCACAGATAGTGTAGGAGCTTTAAGAGAAGAAGAAAGAAGAAGAAGAAGAAGAAGAAGGAGGAGGAGGAGGAGGAGGAGGAGGAGAAGAAGGGAAGGAAGGAAGGAAGGAAGGAAGGAAGGAAGGAAGGAAGGAAGGAAGGAAGGAAGGAAGGAAGGAAGGAGAAAGAAAGAAGAAGATGAAAAGGTCAAGACTTGTGAATGCTGTCCCCACCTCTTGACCCCTTGCCCTTGGGCTCCGCACATCTAGTTTCTTTTTTTTTTAAGATTTTATTTATTTACTCATGAGAGACACAGAGAGAGAGAGAGGCAGAGACACAGGCAGAGGGCAAAGCAAGCTCCATACAGGGAGCCTGACATGGGACTCGATCTTGGGTCTCCAGGATCATGCCCTGGGCTGAAGGCAGCACTAAACCGCTGAGCCACCCGGGCTGCCCTCTAGTTTCTTACTGTAATAAGAGAGAGCATCAGCTCTTAGGATCCAGGAATGTGATTTATAGTGATATGCTCGCTAAACAAAGCTTGACAACTAAGACTTGGATGCTCTGAGGAACTTTCTGTAACAGCACTGGACTCTACGGTCTCATACATTTCTAATTGCTTTGTCAGAGAGGGTCAGCTTCAGCCCTTGCAAAAGAGGCAGCCAGAAGGGAACATACCTGAGATCCACATTTAAACATCCCATACCTGCACTGCTTGTTTGGGATATATTCTCCCTCCATCCTCTTGGCATCTGTCCCTGAGCCATTATCCAGCACAAACCATCCACTGAGACTAGTGTCAGGTGTAACTGATTGTCATTCAACACAAGTGAAATCTTTAGGTGAGCATTAGTCACTGTTTTAGACACGTTAGCTTCAAGTGGAAGCAGTCAATTACAGACCAGAGGTTTTATGGCTACATTATTGCCATCATACTATTAGGTTTTCAACAGTAGCATTCTATTTGATCGATCTGTGCCAGGACATTGATGGATAGCTTTGTTCTTCAAATGTCAAATATGTGGGACTTCTGTACTTTATGTATTTACTGACACACTAATCTCCTGTGGATACCTTTTCCCCCTTCACAGTGTTTGGTCTTAGCAAATGATTGTGGTCCCTTTCCTTAGAAGATCGGATGAGGTCTGTAATCACATTTATAACTTCCTTCCTATGCTCTCTCAAATGCAGAGCACTCCAGAGTTATTGGTACTTTGGAGGTGTCTTCACCACACTAAGAGGACCCTCACTGGTGTCAAGAAATAGGTTTAGACAATTTCTTTTTCTTTTCTTTTTAACATGCAAACACCATATGAACTCCTAAAAATGAGTTCACAATTTCAGGGTATAGGTTAGATTTCTAAAACTTTGGTTCTCTGTTATACTATTTGCCCCATCTTTCTGAAAGACACATTTATTTTTTGCGTCTTTATACAAATGTATTCCTAAGCCAAAACTCTGAACTGCATAAATCACTCCTACCAGCCCCAAACATCACAAAATATGGTCCCACTTAAAGTATTGAACAGAACTTCGTATGTGAAATCCTTGAAGGGCTCATTGAAGACTCTAGGGGATGGATCACCTTTCAGTTAAAACTAATAGCCCTTAAAGCTAATACTGAAGATCAGCTGTCACACATAATACATAAAATAGAAACTGAGAAAGCCTTGTTTCCCACCAAACGGCCAACTGGACTTCCATTTTGTTTTGTTTTGTTTTTCCCAAGAACTTCTTGGAGGACACTCAATAGTCCTGGGAATGCTGGCTTCCTTACTGAGTCAGACCAGTCTCCATTTCAGCCTTCATGCTTCTACCTTGGGAACCATGGTCCTACCATATTTTCTACTTTAGGAACTTTCTCAGCTCTCTTGGCTCGGTTCATTAGCTAATGCCACAGGGAGGAATCTGTGGTTTCTGTGGAGGAATCTTGTCATTCCTGGTAATGAGGGGCAGCTCTAGAAACATCAGGGGAAGTTCTCAGGAAGCAATCATTATTCTCTTTTTTAAGGCCAAAGGTGCAAAGGTTGATACCTGTGTTTGGCAATCTTGTGTTAGGAAGGCTAAATCTCAAAGATACAAGGTCTGGTTTTGTGTGTTCTTCCTATATCATAAAATAGGACTTCCTCAGGTGCCTGAGTAGCTCAGTTGGTTAAGTGCCTGACTCATGATTTTGGCTCAGGTCTTGCCCTCAGGTTGTTGAGTCTGGCCCCTACATTGGGCTCCATGCTGGGCATACGGCCTACTTAAAACAAATACAAAAATAAAAACAAAACAGCATTTTCTGCAATACAGAGCCTCTTCTATCAGTGCAGGGGTGTCGGGGACCCAAGACATCCTCCTATAGGGCAGAAATTCACTGCTGCTTTTCATCCCTCTATCCCTGACAGCATGGCTGGCCAGTCTGAGGCTGGCCTTCCTCATGTCTCCTATCCCTAAATGCCCTAGTGAAAGAGTGACCCTGTACCTCTGGTATATCCAGGGGTGCTGAGAGCAGCAGCAGCAGCTGGCCTGTACACCAGCACTTGTGCTTAATGTCATTCTGATCTCTCTAGGTGTAAAGCTGATAAAGTCTTCTCGGCCCCGACACTTGTATCCAGCTTCAGCCTTGCCCAGGGTTTAAATGTAACTGTTCAAGTGCCATTTCTCACAAAAACTAGCTTGTGTACAAGTCCAGATCTCTATCAGGGAAGGCACATTTTGAAGCTTACAGGAGTTTTGGGATTGGAACACATGCATTTTGCCTACCCTATATCTGATTTGGCTAAGCAAATAGCTAAGTGGAAATATTGGGCTCTAGGAGCTGGGATCGCTCTCAATTAGCCCAGGCTTCTTCTTCTTTCTTTCTTTCTTTTTCTTTTTCAAGATATATTTATTTATTTATTCAGAGAGAGAGAGAGAGAGGCAGAGACACAGGCAGAGGGAGAAGCAGACTCCATGCAGGGAGCCCAACGTGGGACTCCATCCTGTCCATCCTGGGCCTCCAGGATCACACCCCAGGCTGCAGGCGGCACTAAACCACTGCACCACCAGGGCTGCCCTAGCCCAGGCTTCTAAATTTATGTGTACATGAAGGACACAACTCTATAGCTGATACGCTTGTTGAGAAACTGAGGAAAGATGTTCCAGAAGCAGCCTGAGTGTGCTGGGTTTCCCACCTGCCTCCACCTGCCTCCACAGACTCACAGCATCCCATGGATAGGAGCCAGGTGGGAGAACACCTCCCAGGGAGAGGTGGCTTGGTGCCACAGAACACCACATAGATATAGCTGTATTTATTTTGCAATTGCTACAGGAGACATAGCTGCAGATTAAGTTGCAGAGACACAGTGGAGGTCCTGAGTAAGGAATTTTAATGTGAAAATGCCAGGGTTTAAACTTAATCCTTGAGCTAACTGGTGTAGTCCTTCAAATGGGGATCTAACAGGAGTTACACCAAGGCTCTGAAGGGTAAATGTGTGAATGCATTTGGAACCAATTTAAAGCTAGAAATGAAATGAGTGGGAACACTTGCCAACATACCATTAAGATAAAACATAGAGGTTCACTGAGGCATGTAGATAGGCTCACAGATGCCTGTTCTGCTGTTTGCTTCCTCTGCAGCTCTTGGGAGGCCACGGGGATGAGGGGGTGGGCCTTTGTTTTAGCCTACCTTGGAAGTATCTGTGCTAGGCCCACCCGGTAAATCTTGCCTAGGTTGATTTTGAAGTTACACTGGGGAACGAACGAGGGCAAGAAAAGCCCTCTTGTCAACAAGATCCTTGTGTAATCAGGTAGGAGGCCCCAAAGGGTTACCCACCAGAAGGCACCTCTTCGGGACTGTGCTCCTGAGACTGACCAGAACCAACCAGAAAGCCAGGATTTGCTAGGAAAATAAGTTGGGGTGTGGATGGGTTGTCAATGTGAAAGGTTTCACTCACTGAATTCCAAGCCTGATCATCAGAAGTGCTTGGGTGCTTTGTAAAAACACAGATTCTAAGGGGCTGGGACAGGACCCAGGAATCCAAACTTTTGTTTTTGCTTTGTAAAGTGTGTTCTCTAGGGGCTTCTGATGCCCCCTAGGTTTGGTCACTACTTGAAGGAATGAACTCTTCAAACACTTAAAACATATTTGCATAGAAGAGAAACAATGTGCTAATCTTAATTAAAATAAGTTGCCTAAGAACCCTTAACCAAACAAATTATTAACCCGACTTGACATGAAACACCTTTTTGAATGAAGCAAAACATCATTAAAAATTTATATATATATATCATCTGGATTCACAGATCTGACTAATTAAGATGGTCAGTCCTTCTCTCCATCATCTTCTGGAATATGGCTACACTTAATTCTGGACATTCTGTCCTGGCTACTGGCTTTTTCTCCAGAAATGGCCTCAGCTTCTGGCTCCTGTCTTTTTGAAAAGGAACACTCTGTAAACTCAAAGTCCTGCCATTATTATTCATGCAGCTTTTGTTTCTCTTCCCCAAAGAAACAATTGAGCTGTAGCAGATGAGTGATGTTTGCTGGGCTGTGGTGAAGGTAAAAGCCACTGCAGGTGGAGCAGCTTAATGGGGTATTAATTGGGAAGCAGGTGAAGGCAAATAGGTAGCACAGCAGGTATGTAAATAGGCTCGTGGGAGGAAAAGCATTGAATTTTATGCTCTTTAACTAAAAATAAAGACCTGATATTTAGCTTATCTTTGCTGAAATCCCGCACTGTGAGGGCCCTGACAACTGCCAACATCATCAATGATTCATTATTATCTCAGCATCATTCAGGCTACTTAATAGGATCCTCAGCCTCTTCATTTTTCATTGTTTTAGCTGATTCTTTGGCTTCAGAATGCATACTTTTCCTTCTTTTTATGTACAGCAGAGGCCAGAATAATTTTGTTAGCTGGTGTAGTGGAAGTAACATTTGAGCCACTAGCCTGCCTTCTGGTGGCATGCTTTTTGCTCTAGCTAATCGGAGAAACACAGCAAACGTACAGCATGACTATGGCTAATGAGCCTGCCAAGAATGCGTACATCCAAATGAACAATGTCCTTCAAAGTAGTCACCTTGAGAAGCAAAACACTTACTCCAATGCTATCATTGGCTAAAAGCTTTTCAAGAAAAGCCACTGCACTGATTGTTGTCAGAGTTGATTTGTAAGTCACCCATATGAAAAAATCCTTGTGTATATATATATCACTGATTTTCTACCCCTGAGCATTGTACAGCATTATGCCTGCTATATTACCACATTTAGTGCTAAGTGACACTTGATTTTTAAAATCCATCCATGCAGAGATTTGCTGTTGCTCAGAGTATCCCAAAGAATATGCCTCAGGCTCCTAGGGAAGAGTTTTGAGAAATATCTGGAGTGCTGGCAGCCTCCTTGGGATAAGAGTCCAGCTTCCCAGAGAGATTACTTTGCCTGGAGCACACTTAGAAATTTCTAAATTTGAGTATGCCAGTTTAAAAGTTTGGACATATTATTTTGAGGCTACCTTTTTATTTAATGGTAACTTAGAAAAGTAACGAAAATAAACCTTTGCATATTTCCCCTGTAATTAGTCCTCTCTGAGGTGATACGTTAGCAGAAGAGTACAGAGGGACCTAAGATTCTTCGTTACTTGGTTGGCCCAGTCAGTGTTTCCTCTGGGGAGAAGTAGCACTAGTTTTGAAGATGTGTTTAGCCTTTTACCGTTGACATGGCTAAATATTAGTGAAGCTACAGTTTGTACCCCATAAAATGAATCTGCATTATCATGCAGATCTTTTCCTGTAGTTGAAATACTCATTAATTTTACTGCTAATGAGATGTTAGCAATTAAATACCTTTAATTAGTGAAAATCAGACAAAAGCAAAGGGCTGCTGTCTGTGTCTTCATAAAAATAGGGAAAATTTTTGTAGATCTCATCATGAATTTCTTTCTGTAGAAGGACCATGAGTCTGAGTTCTTTGGGATCAAATGTTCTGGTCCAGAGAAAGTCATTAAAATAGTTCACTTTTAGAAAATGAAAGGATTAGGCATTTGGGGGGATGTTATAAAGATTATCTGAGATTGGGAAAAAAAATACTCCTAACCGGGAGCCAGTCCTACATGTAATAGCAAATTTCATGGTTGAAGATGCAACAGGATTGAGTACAATTAATAGTTCTGAAGCCGTCGTTGAATTCTGGGGTAGGCCCTGAACACATAATTAGATTATTAAAAATGGCCTGTCTTAGGCCGACTATTACTAAATTGAAATCCAATTATGGCTTTATGATTTTGCTGAAAAATATTTAGCTGTTTTGCTCGAGTCCTCGGAGAAGATCATTTCCTCTTTGCATCAGAGTTTGCGCATGTCACAATACATTTTCCAAACAAATCTGACCTTAATTATCTCAGAATCAATCTTACATTAGATAACATATATTTTAATGAGTGTTTTTATGTGTAATATCATAATTGTGTCTCTCCATACTTGAGGAATTAAAAGATGACGAGAGAAAATTTTGCCGAATATCTTTTTAATGAGAGGCATGCATATTTTAGAAATAACAAAATTGCGCCATCTTAATACATGGAAAGCTGTTGTATGTGCCTGAGTGTGCTGCAAGACAAACTTGGTTCGGCTTTCAGTAATTGGCATTGGAACTGTAATAAAGCAGTTGTTTGCAGAGAGATGGGCTCAGAAATTTCATGCACTCCTGCAGTGTGGATTTAAATGCTAAGTTAAATATTTATGAACCCGAGATTTTTATAATCGATCATTGTGTGATTTATACACCGTAATTATAATTAGGTTGAAAGAGATTTTAAAAAGCCAGTTTCCTGGTAGCCAAGGCCATTAAATAACGTGATGCTGCCAAAACAAAAATTAGGTGGGAACCCAGCCACCGAGTTCTGAGCGCCTGTCCCCATATTCCATGTACAATGAGGCACGGCACCTCACCAGCCATCTCACCTGGGCAACCACTCCTGCATCACCTGCTATCATTTTTCGTGCCTTTATTTCAAACCTAGTTGAACATAAACAAGAGAAAACTTCGGAGATCCAATGTATAACAAAAGGAAAAGGTGGAGGAGGTTGGAAAGGTTAATTAAAAATGTAATGATCCCATTTGCTGAGACAGCACTATTAATCATCTTGCAGCAGCAAGCATGTGACTCGCACACCACTTAAAGGAGGCATCTGATTTTTTAAGGTATGGATGGGGGTGGTGGGCCCCAGGGTGCACATTATGGACATGGAAGCTCTACAGGGTGAGCCTGGGGTGAGGGAGCATCTGGTGAGGAGCGAGCATCGGGTGAGCCCATGACCTGTGGTTAACATTGGGCACAGTCTTCACCAGACAGAAGGGTTATTTCCAAATTCACAGGTCTTCAGAGTAATTCAGTCACTGTGAACCCCAGAGAAAACTTCGGCATGGCTCAGGTTTAATGTAGTCGTGTAAGGTAGGAAAAAACCAAGCAAGGAGGAAATCCATCATTGTGTAATACAATATGCCTGGAACGGTGTATGAATGACAAAATGAGCTCCAAAGAGCCAACATGTGTGTTTTAAATGTAATTTTTAGCACCCGGGCTGGAAAAGGCCAAGCTCTTGAAGGATCGATTGCAAGGGTCACAACCTGTATGATCAGATTTGCCATCTGATGCACATGGATATCAGAAGACCAAACTGTAAATGTAAGCTTCCAGAAAAACCTGTTCTTCCCCTCTAAAGATCTTGGAGCTTTTGCCCATTTTTTTACTTGCTGGAATAACACGTTAGAGGAATCCTGTTAGAAGAAGAACACTAGTTATGCTAACATGGTAATTAATCAAGCCAGAAAGAAAGAGGAAACCGGTTGTGAATTCACTTCTGCAGCCCTAAAAAAGAAAGGCAGAAAGATACCCAGAAATCGGCAGGCATTCATAAACAATGTTCTCTCCCTATGTCTTGTGAACTTTCTGCTTAATAAACCACATCTTCATGCAGGCCATGCAAATTTTAATATATTTACTGTTTTATTCCACCTCATAATCTATAGAAGTGGATTTCTAGTTGTTTCCATCTGTGTTTCATCCTGAATCATTTTGACTGGTTAGCTGGCTCCAGCATCTGCCAATAATGGTGGCATTTTCTAAGTGTAAATAATGAGGGGCTGTGGCCATAGTGATAGCCTCTTTGATTTGGGACAGTGTGAGGATTGTACTTGGGATAAAGGCAGTTCCTTGCTCCAGAGGAATTTAAAATGTGAGAGCTTCTTCCAGTGCATAATTCATGCCTGACACCTCCACATCTCCCAGTGTTGGAGGGATCTTTTACATTTGCTCTGCCTGTAGGTCAGGGTTGAAAATGTCGGTCCATGTACTCTTTGGAACAGCAAATAGCTGAGAGAGTGCTGGGATTTTTTTTTTTTTAATGTTCTGTCCCTGATCATCAAGTTTTATCCCATATACCTCCTGTAATAATTAGAAAATACATTTAAAAAAATTATAACCCTCAAATCAAAGAACCTTGAGGCTTGAGGGGACCTTCGATATATCATCTCCCAAGTGGGGAAACTGAGGTCCACTAGGGGTAAAGCTGACTTATATGAAGACACTCAGATGACTGAACCACATTTAAAATCCCTGAGTCCTAATTGATTGTTTTCTCAGCAACACCTGACCCTTTTTATTTGAATACGTGGTGTCTGGGAGCTGGCCCTCCCATTGCTATGCAGGTTATACCTCCTGTGCCCAAGAAAACAGGAAATAAGTCACATCAGATGTGATCACAGCCAAAGAGGCTTAGAATGATGATAGAGAAAAGCAATAAGTAACCTGCAAAGCAACAACATGGTTCTATCTAACTTTGAAGAGAAAAGCTTGTTCAATTGCATTCTCTAGAATACAGTGCTAGGCTGATGCTGGAAAGGAGCTCCTTAGCCTGCACAGCCCACACACATGCGTCCTCCCACAAGAAAAAAGGATTTCTAGTAAACAGCCTTCATTCTGAGAATACTTCCCATTCAGGCAGCATCCCAGACATTCTACCAAGTTAAAGAATGAATAACAGCAGATGGAGGGAGAGATTAGAGATGGAGGGGAGGAGGGGAAAGCCGCATTTTAGTGCCGAGCTCTAAAATGAGCTGTGGAGAGGATGGCACTCAGAGTTATGGCAAAGCTGTCCGGAAGCCTTCCCACGCAGGCGAGGAGGCGCGTGTGCCCAGACCATAAAACACAGGCGTGCGCCTGCTCCTCCATGCGGTGTGTGAACTGATAGGGAATTGAATGTGACTCAAGTGGCCTAAATTGAATCATTCTGAATGTTCTTCCCTCTACCCTCAAGTCATCAATGTAGCATTTCTGTGCGTGCACTCGGGGTTCGGGGGGTATCAATCAAATAGATACAGGGGATCAGTCTTCTTATCGAGTGAAAACTCAACTCTCACTTATGTGTCAGGAGTGTTTAACCAAGAAAGGAGGCTAAGTGGTGCTAAGAGTTGATTTCCGCATTCTGTGCATATTAAACTTTCTTTTTATTTTAATAGGGTATACATGAATCTGGGTTGGGTTTTTTTCCCCCCAATCATCTATTTGAACATTTTCAAACATGTAGAGAAGATTTTACAGTTAACCCATGTAGATTCTATCATTAAATTAGATTACAGTTGGTTTGTAAGCATCCATCTATCCATTCTTCTTTCCACCTATCAGGTAATCTACATTTCTAAAATGCAGATGTCCATATACTTCCCCTACATGCTTTAGCATACCTATCAGTAACCAGTTTTTAATATTTGTTTAGTTTTTCTCCTTTTGATGTAAAATTTATATATGTACAAACCTTAAGTGTACCCTTCTGTAGGTTTTTACTCAAAGTTCTATCAGGATACAAGTTACCATCACTCCAGAAAGTTCCCTCTGGCCCCTTCCTAGCCAGTCCCCACCTCCAAACCCTAGAAACAACAATTGAGGAATCGATGTTTTTCATCACAAATTAGTTTTGTCTTCTCTAGAACTTGACATACATAGAATAATTCAATGTTTATTTTTTGGAAGAAGCTTTTTTCTTCCCCTTCAGCATCATATTTTTGAGATGTATCCATGCTATTGTGTGTATCACTAGTTCATCTTTCATCTGTTCTTATCTATGAGTGGTATTCCACTGCGAAAATAAACCACATCTTGTGTAACCACTGTTTGTCCAGTTTTTGGTTATCAATATAGTGTAATCATACTTTTATCCATGTATTTTTATGGATGTATATTCTCATGTATTTTGGAAAAATACCTAGAAGTAGAAATGCCAGGTCAATAGAGTAAGTGATGTGTTTACTTTTATTAAAAAGTTGCCTAATATTTTCCCAAAGTGATTGGACCATTTTATACTCCCACCAACAATGTATGAGATTCCAGGGGCTCGACATCTTTGACAATATTTGGGATTGTCAGACTACTTTTAACCACTGCAGTGGGTAGGTGTATCTCATTGTGGCTTTCATTTACATTTATTTCCCTGATAACTACTCATGTTGAACACTTTTCATGTGCTTACTGGCCATTCATATATCTTCTTTTGTGAGTGTCTGCTCAAATATTTGGTCCATTTTTCAATTGGGTTCTATATTACTGAGTTTTGGGTATTCTACGTATATTTTTTGGATACTGATCCTTTGTCAGATGTGTGTTTTACAAACATTTTCTTCTAGTCTATGATTTATCTATAACTTTTCTTCATTTTTTATCAGTGTGTTTAATGAGCTGACGTTTTTAATTTTGCTGAAATCTAACTTGATTTTTTTCTTTTATGTTATGGCTTTCTAAGAAGCCTTTGCCTAGTTCTAAGATTATCTTGATTTCTTATTAAAAAATTGTAATTTTGGCTTTTAGGTTTATGTCTATGATCCATCTTGTATTAATTTTTATTTATAGTATGAAGTGGGGGGGTTGTTATTGTTTTTTACATTGATTTTCAATTATTTTAATATATGTTGAAGAGACCTTCTCAGATATTTTTTCGGTGGTTTTGTGAAAAATAACTATAGATGTGCAGGTGTATTTAATCCAAGTTCTGTTTCATGTTCCATTGTTTGATTTGTCCATGCCTATGCTGTACCACACTGTCTTGATAAGTATAATTTTGTGGTAAATCTTAAAATCAGTATAAACTCCTTCAACTTTGTTGTTCTTTTTCCAATCGTTTTGGTTATACTATGTCCTTTGCATTTCCATATAAATTTTAGAATCCACTTGCCAATGTCAAAACATATTATGATTTGAAGATCATTGATATCTTAATGATATTGAGTTCTCTGATCCATGAATATGGTATGTACTTCCATTTATTTAGGTCTTCCTTAATTTTCTCAGCAATGCTTTTTAGTTTTCAGTATGGAGATCTTGCATATCTTTTGTTAAATTCATTAAACACCCCCTTTTTGGTTCTCTTATAAATGGAATTATATTCTTAAATTTTGTTTCCTAAAATTTTGCTGATAGTTTACAAAAGTGCAATTGATTATTTTATATGAAATTTTATATCCTTTGACTTTGATAAATACACTTATTGATTCTAGTAGTTGTTTTGTAAATTCTTTAGGATTTTCCAAGTCATCTGCAAATAGAAATGTCTTCCTTTCCAATCTTTATACCTTTTATTTCTTTTCATTGCTTTATTGCAATGGCTAGGACCTCTAGTACAATATTGACTACCAGTGTTAAGAATGAATATCCTTCATTTGTTCCTGACTTGATGGGGGAAAAGTCAATATTTCACTATTAAATATAATTTTTACATGCAGGTTTTTTTTTTATAGATGCCCTTTATCAGATTAAGAAGGTTCTTTACTATTCTTAGATCGCTCAACATTTTTTTTATTATGGAAGGTGTGCTGAAATTGGTTGAATGCTTTTTCTTTGTCCATTTAAAAATAATCATATGTTTTTCTTCCTGTCTGTTTATATGGTAAATTGCATTAATTTTTAAATGTTAAACCAGCCTTGCATTTGGGGATAAACCGAAGCTGGTTTTGGTACATTGTCCTTTTAACATATTGCTAAATACTATCTACTGAACATTTTGACTCTTAAGAAATATTGTTCTGTAATTTTCTTTTTTTTTTGTCTTTATCAGGTTCTGCTATTTGGGTAATACTGGCCTCACATATCAAGTTGGAGAAAGGGTCATGAGAATATGTTATGTAAATGAGAATCAAAAACAAAAAGCACACTGACCTGTGACCTAGACATCAATTCATAGTTTTTTGGGTTTTTTTTTTTCCTCTCTGAATGTTCCAGGTGTGCATTCTGGAATTTGTCACAGCCTCTGAAATAATGGTAGAGATGGTACACTGGCAGGGTTATATATCAAGGAAAACAGAATCAGCCGAAAGTGAGTTTGAGTCACAGCAGTTACTAAATGAAGTAAACTTTAAGCGTTGGTTTGGACATAAAATGATTCAGTCTATTCCCACTTTGTAGAGAGCTTTTCCTTTGAAATACTGCTTTTTTGATAATAGTAAGAAAAAATAGTAGTTTATATAATTTTAACAACTTTAAAAAGGAAGCTGACATTATTATAATAAAGCAGGCATACACTGGACCATTTTTCCCTTTTTGTTTTCTTAAGATAAATTAACATACAGAGCTGTATAAATTTGAAGTGTATGGTGTACTGACTTATGTATATTGCGAATTGATGATCCCAAGTTTAGTTAACATCTGTTACCTTGTATAGGAATACACACAAAAAAAGAAGAGAAATGTCTCTGTGTGTGATGAGAACTTTTAGGATTTACTTTCTTAGCGATTTTCAAATATAACGTAGAACATTGGTTAACTATAGTTATCATGCTGACATTTCCCATTACTTGTTTATCTTATAAATGGAAGTTTGTACCATTTGACTATCTTCATTCAGTTCATCTTCTCCTGCCTTTGGTAACTACAAAGCTGGTTTTTTTTTGTTTTGTTTTGTTGGTGTTGTGTTTTTGTTTGTTAGTTGCCACATAACAGTGAGATCATACTGTATTTGTCTTTCTCGGTCTGACTTACTTTACTTCACAGGGCAGGATTTCCTTTTTTATAGCTGAATAGTATTCCATTGTGTGTATCTACACCACGTTTTCTTTACCCATTCATCTATTGACAAATACTTATGTTGTTTCCATGTCTTAGGTATTATAAATAACGTTGCAGTGAAAATAGGGGTTCAGATACCTCATCGCCATAATGATTTTGTTTCCTTCAGATGCCTAGAAGTAGAGTTGCTGTATAAAATGATAGTTTTATTTTTAATTTTTCAAGGAAATACCACACTGTCTTTCAAGGTTGTGCCAATTTACAGTCCTGCCTACAGTGCCCAGGGTTCCTTTTTATTTACATCTTCACCAGAATTTGTTATTTCTTGTCTTGATATTAGCCATTCTAACAGTTGTGCAGTGATACCTCATTGTGTTTTTGATACCCATTTCCTTAATGATTAGTGACATTGAGCAACTCTTCAAGTACCTGTTGGCCATTGGAATATCTTCTTTGGGAAAATGTCTATTTAGGTTCTTTGCTCATTTTTAAATGGAATTATGATGATGATGATGATGCTACTGAAGTGTAAGAGTTATTTATATATTTTGGATATTAACCACTTATAAAATATATGATTTGCAAATATTTTCACTCATTTCATAGGCTGCCTTTCATGGTATTATCGGTTTCCTTTGCTTTGCAGAAGCTTTTTAGTTTGATGTCATCCCATTTGTTTATTTTTGATGATGTTGCTTGTGTCATATCCAGAAATTCATTGCCAAGACCCACGTCAAGGAGCTTCTCTCTAGGCCTATTTTTTTAAAAACTTATGTGTTACAAAAAAAAAAACAAAAAAAACAAAAAAAAAACTTATGTGTTACACAGACTGCTTTAAGAGAGAAATAGGGCAGCCTGGGTGGCTCAGTGGTTTAGCGCCGCCTTCAGCCCAGGGCCTGATCCTGGAGCCCCGGGATCGAGTCCCATGTCAGGCTCCCTGTATGGAGCCTGCTTCTCCCTCTGCCTGTGTCTCTGCCTTTCTCTCTCTCTGTGTCTCTCATGAATAAATAAATGAAATCTTTTTTTAAAAAAAAGGAGAGAAATAAATTTTCTGGACCTTATGTGTTTTTATTTTTGTTATAATTTTGACACTTATGAACATGGAACTATAAACTTTTATTTTGTAATTTTACACAACTATAAAAAAACACGCACAAATTAAACATGAACAGAAGTTTGAAAACAATGAAGTGCACATTAATTTAATGTAAGGACTAATACTATTTTTCTGAAGCTAAATTGGTGCTTACAGTTGGAATATACTCCTGTTTCAGTAGAAGTTGTTTTGAGTTGAGCAGGCCTATGTTACTGGGTATCCTGTGATAACTTGATTCTTCTGCCATTTGAATGCCATTTGCATTCAAACTTCCTTTCATATATCATTGGTTACCTCATTTAACTATTAAGTGCACCTCTGCACCTCTATTCTTTTCTTCTTAGATAGAGATTGTAAAGCACCATTCAATACCAGAACAAGTGTAAATGTAGGCAGTAAAACTATGTCCCAATATGTAGCCTGCAGGGCCTAATCCAGATGATCCAGAATTTGGTCATTAAATTATTGTAGATTGTCATTAGAAATGCATAGTTTGTAAATTTTATATGGACCTCTAGACCTTCAAGAATATAAATCACTATTTGCTGATGGGCCCAACAACACATTAAAAGTCTCAAAAGAAGGAAAGACCAGATGTGTTACCAAGGCCTCTAGGCCCTGGCGATCCTGTCAGAGCACACAGTGAATATTTCATTTCTTGAGTCCTGAGGAGCATGAGTGTGACACAGAGGAGCCAGTGAGAAGCTGGTCTGGGAAGGTCACAATGGAGAAAATGCACCAGGTGTGCTTGTTAAACCAGCAGGGATATATGTGCAGCCGCTGGCTTCTTGTACTGCTCACTGAGGAAGGGCCGAATGTCTTGTTTATTGCCTTTCACATTAAATTGTTAGATTCAGATGTCATCGCAGAAACATGAACCTGAGGCATAATGGTATTGCTCGTGGTGCCAGGGTATAATTTTGTGATTTCAGACTTTTGCATACTGGGCTTTCTTAAAGCAAGACACATCATCAGTAAAACAGAAAGTCTTTTTTCTTTCCCTGAAATGTAAGACTTGCTTTAGGTGCTCTTTACTTATTTACATTTTTTTGGAAAAAATTTTAGTGAGAACATTTAACATGAGATTTACCCTCTTAATGGATTTTTAAGTGTACAATACAGTACTGCTAACTCTAGGCATGATATTGTACAGCAGATTTCTAGGACTTACTCATCTTGCATAACTAAAGCTTGATGCACCTTGAACAGCAACTCCCCACGTCCCCCTCCTCCAGCCATTAGCATTCTACTGTCTGTTTCTCTGACCTTGAATTTTTTAGAAACCTCATGTAATTGGAATCATATAGTGGTTGTCCTCCTGTGACTGGTTTATTTCACTTAGTATAATGTCCTCAAGGTTTATCCCTATTGTCACACCTAGGGCAGGATTTCCTTCTTTGTTTAAGATTGAATAATATTCCATGTGCCCTTTGGATGTACACTAAATGACTACCCTGACTTTTGGACCCACCCAGCCCACTTGGACGTTCTCCTCTATTATTGGTTCTCTAGCATCTTGTAATTTCCCAACTGCCTTCATGGCCCCCACCAACTGGGGCACAAAGAGAATGCAAGGGGGTTCCAGAACCCAAGCACGGGCTGAGGGCTGAGCAGGAACTTAGTGGCAGGGTAGGGGGAGGACAAATGCTACAATTGAGTGGTGTTATCTGCTGCCTCTTTGCTGTGTCTAGAGAGTCACTGCTACACTTAATGATAGTTTTCCAAGGATCACCTTATAACCTGGCCCTAGAAGCTTTTTCCATCACTTCCCTCCTTGTGAAAACACCTGTATTGTGAGGTCAAGCCACATTTACCTTTTCTTTTCATCTTTTAACTTTGTGCATTGGGCCTGGCCCTGCCAATCCACTTGGCTGCTGCAGTGGGCCCTGCCTCCCCTATGCTCTCAGTGCACACACAGTGAGCCACACAGTGAGCAGCTTGGCAGTGGACAGCCCTGTTTTCTCTGAGCATGAGCACAGAGAGCTTGGGTAGAAGGCAACATATGTTTTGTGAGATTCCTGAGGCCTATGGTTTGTAAGCCCATTGAAATTCTATCCAGAATCCTAGCTGAATCTTTCTAGTTTGCAGCCTCAATACGCATAGATTCCACATTTTGTATGTGGCAAGTTAAGTGGTAATTGAGGTTTGCAAATTTTCATGTAATTTATTCTGGTTTTCTTCCAATGGCCTGTGAGCTAGAACTTAAATACAGCTTCGTTGTAGTTGCTTCTTCCTGTTTAGAGAGCTGGCATAATATTTTGTCTTCTGGGCTCAAATAACCATGTAATTACTCTGTAATCATATAGTAATTAGCATGTACTATATGCATTTATTACATAATTATATTCCTGGAGGATTGCATGGCAATTATACTTACATTCAGCATATCATTTTATATACTATATAATGAACAAGTATATAATTTGTTGCTTTTTTTCTTTTATCCTAATTTCAGTGTACCAACCAGGAGCTGGAAACTTACTCTCCTGTTGCCTTGTTTATATATAATCGGGCAGGTGCCTGAGCTCCTTCTGCTCCTTTGGCTTCACTCGGTACCGCCTAATTATTCATCTAAAGGAGCGCTAGGGGCTTGTGGGCTGCCCCGGGCTCCTAGCCTTTGCACTCCTTATACTTTCTTCCTTGTCGTGAGCTCATTACCTATTAGCTTCAAAACCCAGAGTTGATCAGAGCTCCCAGCATCGCCCGGGAAACTGCTGGACCTCAGTTAGAACAGAAGGATATGAGCGGCCGAGCCCCCCACACCGTGCTCACGCCTGCCTTTCTCTCCTTTGCAGTGGAGCACATTCCCAAAGGGAACAACTGCCTGGACGCCGCCAAGGCCTGTAACCTCGATGACACCTGCAAGAAGTACAGGTCCGCCTACATCACCCCGTGCACCACCAGCATGTCCAACGAGGTCTGCAACCGGCGCAAGTGCCACAAGGCCCTGCGGCAGTTTTTCGACAAGGTTCCGGCCAAGCACAGCTATGGGATGCTCTTCTGCTCCTGCCGGGACATCGCATGCACTGAGAGGAGGCGGCAGACCATTGTGCCCGTGTGCTCCTACGAGGAGAGGGAGAAGCCCAACTGCCTGAATTTGCAGGACTCCTGCAAGACGAATTACATCTGCAGGTAAGCGGGCACCGGCAGCTGGGTGATTAATGAGCTGGCAAGGAGAACCTTTGCGGCTGCTTCAGTGGCCGAGCTCCTGTTTTCTGAGTTTCTATGGGGGTGGGTGGGAGTGAGGAGGCTGAGGGGAGGGCGGGAGGTGGAGTGGATGGGCCAGAAACTGACCTCTGCATTTGGCACAGGGTTCTTCCCAAGCTGCTGAGGCTTTTGTGCTGGGGAAGGTTCCCGTCTTTAACCTGGGGAATACTTTGAGAGGTGCTTGGTAAGCAAGCACAGAAGGTCACCTGAGGCCAGGTGAGCTTGAAGACTGGTGCCCACTCAGCAAGCTCTGAATTGCTGCTGGGAATCTCAGGGGGTTAATTCAGTCAGGCGGGGCGTGGTGGTGGTGCTGCAGATGGGAGGTTCTTGACTGTCAAGATCTAAATTCTGGGAGAGACCAGTGAGAGAGACTGAGCTGTGTCCAGCCCTGAAGTGAACTTCCAGAATGCCTGGATCTGTTCGGGGCCATTCAGTCATCCATGTGGCTAAGGAAAAGTGGGCAACCTCCTGTTCAGCCATGCTTCTGGATCTCAGGCCCCAGCAGAAACCCTGCTAAGCCTGGCCCTTTTGTTGAAAACAGTGGAGTCCGTTGCCCTTTTGGCAATGGAATTTTTTTGGAATTTTTTTTTGGAATTTATTTTAATTTTGAAGGAATCCATGAACACATTCTCTGTATTAAAAAAAAAAAAAAAAGGCAGAGAACTAGATAGCTGTCCCCTTCACTCTGCTTCCACTTGCCCCCAACTGTCACTATCAGTAATTTGATGTGTATCCTTCTAAAACATGGGGTTGAATTCAGTTGCTGATGGGAGCAAGCAGATTCTGATAAGCAGACACCCAAGTCTTCGCAGCCTCGGGCAGTGAGAGTGCTGCGTTCAGACTCGCAGGTTGGATCACTGGCTAGAGGTTCAGATGGGGCATTATTTTGACAACATGTGTACTTTGTCCCCAGGATAGAGTCAGGAGCCTTCAAATGCTGTGTCTGAAAAAGTCCTATGTGCTCAACAAATGTTCACAGGTGGACCAGTAGATGAGGGTGTGACTGTATACTTGTTTGCTTATAGGCTTCCCATGTCTAAAGAGCAGAGAGCAAGGGAGGGAAGTGTCATCCATTGGAGATTCTGGAGACCTGAGTTTCTGGTTAGTTGAAGTTTTACTTGGATAGAATAGCATCCCATTCTTTCCTTAAACTAGTCCTAATAGTGACCAAAGAAAATGAAAAGTCTTCATTATCTGTAGAACCCTCTCATGCTGAAGATTTTTCTGGAAGTAATATGCCACCACTTTTTTTTTAAGTTTTTGGCAGGTGACTTGCTATATGAGAAAGAATGTAGGTAACCATTTGTGCCCTGGGAGGAGTCAGGTGTTCCTGTGATGCCTCTCCTCCAAGGATTCTCTCTTTCCTAGACCTCTATTCCGTTGAGACCATCTTAGCTATGGGCTAGAAGCAGGGCCAGCTTGCTAGAAGGGAGGCAGTTCCTCCACCCTGCCATAACCTGGGGAAACCAATCAGCCAGGGAATAAAAGAACCCCCTGCTGGAGAGAATGTGGCTGAGGAGCAGGACACAGGGAAGAAGCATAGGAGTGGGTTGGGAGGGAGCAGAGATTCTGAACAGCCCTCCTGTGAAGACCCCTGGATCTGAAACTCAACTTCCTGGTGCCCCCTCATCTTTGAGCAGAAGATATCCCTCTTCTAGGAGCAGGACTGAGTTTTTAGGATCTTTGTTGGCTTAAAGCCAGACAGATACAGCTCCTCCTTATCTTTTCGGTAGATGTTATCCTGTTCACTGATGGGTCCAAGCCAGGCAGTCTCAAGACAGTAAGCTGTATGGGGAGGGAATGGAGCAGTGACGGGGATGGGGGAGGTGGGAGAGGTGACGGAGCCTTTTCCTTCTCTCCTCATGATGCACCTCTTGCACATGAGCTCCAGAGGAGGGTCTGCAACAGCTCCTATCCAGGCTGAAAGCCTGCTGTGAGCAGTTCATCTGCATTACTTGGCCTACTCTTCTCAAAATAGAGAACTCTTGGTGCACCTGGGTGGCTCAGTTGGTTCATTATCCAACTCTTGACTTCAGCTCAGGTCATGATCCCAGGGTTGTGGGATCAAGCCCCATGTTGGGCTCTGTGCTCACCCCAGAGTCCATTGGGGATTCTCTCTCTCCCTCTGTCCCTCCCCATGCTAAATAAATAAATAAATAAATAAATAAATAAATAAATAAATAAATAAATAAATAAATAAAATCTATAGAGAATCCTTGGAGGATTGGTGTGAATTAGCTCTATGTCAGATTGCTTTTTTGCTGAGCTGTAGCGAGAAATAGCTGGGAATTTGGGAACTTGGTGCATTCTGGAAGAGATAGCAGAAGGAATGTGCAAATGACAGGGTGACTTGGGTGCTCTTTGGGGCTCAGACTGACCTGCTAGGAAGGATCTGGGAGTTATTTATGTTGAGACAGTCTCAGCAGCAGAGAATGGCCTCAGCGGATGGGGCAGAAATGTACTCGGGGAGCAGCAGGACAGTCCTGCCTGATGATGACTATACCCGGTCACACCAAGGTGGGGAGGTAGTGACCACAGCTGCCATGCAGCAGAGTGGAGGCACACGTGACTGCAAGGCCATCCGGAAATCCAGATCCGAGACCACCCTGGGGCCCTACCGAGTGAAATTTGTCTCAGCAAGATTGATGGGTTTTATACCCTGCCTTGAGTCTTCCCTGGAAAAGGGAATCGGCACCTTCCCCACTGGTACCCATCAGTAAGTGATTTAGCCTGTGATTTCTTTCCAGGGCCTGGACTTATTACTCATGATCACCTCCTCCCTGTCAGATGTGGTAAATGTAATTTAAGCTGCTGGGTAGGCTAGAGGTGTTTTCTTTCATCAGACTTTATTAATATCGTCTTTAATTTTATGCCTTTTATTCCATCCCTCCTCCATCCCTCCCGGGGAGGCCCTTGTGGCGCCGACTGCCCAGAGCAGCAGCTGGTACTTGCCAGAGCTGGGGCTTCTGCAGGTTTTGATGTTCCAGGCGCTCCCGACGCTTACCCACCTAGAGACCAGAGGCATCCCAGATAGGATGACTTAAGGCCTAATTTGAGTGTCCCGAAAGGGAAGGGACTGCAGGAGGAAACGGTGCTTCCTAAAAACAGTTTTCTTCGAAAGCTCACACTTTCAAATGCTCCGCTTGCATCTGCGCATCAACAACCATCAAAGAGCTGCCCCATCTCATTAAAACTCCCCTGTACTTGATAGTTTCCCACTGGCAGCACACAGGTTCCTCCTGCCAGGGGCCAGAGCTGCTTCTGCACAAAGTCTGTCTTGTGTCTTCAAACAGAGGAGATGCAACTTTAGCCTTCCTTTTTGACTTTCTTTTCTTTTTTCCTTTCCCTTTTAAAGAAGCCAACTGGTTCCTTTCCTCTTGGGGTGGTTGGGGCCTCCAAGCTTGTCTACAGAAAAGCAAACGCAGAGGTATTATGAGGAGGATGTGATGAAATTTAAAAGACACACATTCTTCCCCTGAAGCATGGTATCTCCCTTGCCAATTGTCCCTCTGGTTGCTTTCCTTAGTGCCTGGAAGGATGTCGGGGCTGGGTTTGGCCATAAAGGAGGCATATTCATTTATTCCTGTAAGTTGTTAGAGATGCATAATTTAAATCTCCGCCTTACCTCCTTTCCCCCAAACTCTGGTAGTTCAAAATAAACTCAGCACTTGAGCCCTGGCTCAGGGTGCTCAAATATGTTCATATCTCCTTTATGTTTCTAATTTACAAGGATACCTCAACTCTATTACCAAGAGATCTAGCATCTTCTTCTGGAGCATGCCCCCTTCTGTTCTCTTCTAAGAATGACAGAGCTCTACTCCAAAACCCTTTCTGCTTCCAATGCCAGGCAAAGGGGAACATGAGGCTACTGACCAGCTCCCCGACCTGTAGCTTTAGGTACTGAGTCATGGTATCGCCGTTGAGAACAACCCAGAGGATACTTGGTTTGGTGGCTGTGTCCTTGGCCATTCTGCACAAGCCACAGAGGTGCTGCATCCTTGGGTGCCGGAGTAACTTCGTTCATACTCAGTATGTAGGTGCTGTTTCCCAAAGCAGGACATGCTGCCCTGGGGGTGGGGCCCTGAGAGGTTCCAGCCAGAGCCAACCCACCAACTAAGACTTTTCCTTTATTGGCAGTACATTCGGAAGTGAATGTTGCAATGTTGCATTTCCTTCCTGCCTTCTTTCTTTCTTTTAAAGAATTTTTATTGTGGTAAGGAGCACTTGTCATGACATCTACCCTCTGAACAAACCTTTGACGGAATGATCCAGTATTGTCGTCTGTAGGCACAGTGTTGTACCGCAGATCTCTAGAACTCATTTAACTTCTATAACTGAAATTTATATACACTGATTAGCAGCTCCCTGCTTCCCCTCCCCCATTTCTCAGCAACCATAATTCTGTTCTTTGCTTCCATGATTTCAATGATTTTAGATACCTCGTGTAAGTGAGATCATGCAGTATTTGTCCTTCTGTGACTAGCTTACTTCCCAGCATAAATTCCTGGGTTCATCCATGTTGTCTTATATTGTGGAAGTTCTTTTCTTTTTAAGGTGAAACAGTGCTTGATCAGGGATAGCTCATTCCTTCTAGAAAGATTCTGATAATGCTGAACCTTAAAAGAGAAAGGTATCAGGGCCTCTGTTCCCTCTGTCCCTGAGACTTTCTTGGGGCCCTGCTGGAAATACACTTGCTCGTCCTGCTGCCTTGGCTCTGTGTCCCCATGGTTTCCAGGGATGATGATTTTGTTTAGGTCACCCTAAACGGATGGCCCTCCCTTTCCCCCAGGGACTGGAGATGCTACAGTTGTGTCCTGGAGACCTGGTTTTTGTTTTGTTTAGTTTTATTTGCTTTTAGCAGAATGAGGAAGGTCTCTCTGATACTGCTCCAGAAGAACAGCATAAGTAATTTTCAAAATACTGCCCTTGCCAGCACCACTCTCCACCCTAGGGCTGACTCTGTTATACTTTGACGAAATGTGTTGTTGTTAATTTATTAACTGGGCAGTTGGGAAACACATCACAACACCAGGCGGCAGATTTCTGCTCCAGTAACTTACATGGTTTGACAGTGTTAGCACACCTCTAAAAGGTGAGGAGCATCTCCTTTGCCTGGAATCAGATCCCCTTTGCACAGTACACTGTGGCTCTTAGGAGTTCAAGGACATCCTCCACGGCTTGGGCTGCACTCCTGAGTTGAAAACTGGGTTCTATATTACTATCTGGGCTTGTCTTGACATGCAGCAAACACAGGAGAAAGTGGCTCAGAGGATAATTAATGCCTAAAACTAGATGGGTAGATTAATTTGGCACTTAATTTTATTTTACGCTGATTCATTCACAAATGGAAATCAGCAATTAGACAATGCAAACTTTTGAACCATGGAAAGAAAGGTTCGGGAATATGAGAAAATACAAGTAAAACATTTTCCAGTTCACTTGAGCAGTTTTTATTTCAAATGATTACATGGGTGTCTTTAGCAATGTATCTAGAGTGCCGAAGAGCTAGGTTGTTCACGTGTCCCACCTGCAAGAACGGCCTGTACCCTGGAAGCCCCCTGGACTGGAGGGGGGAGCTCCTGGGTGCACGCAACAGATTCATCAGGGTCCTGAGGGAAGAGCAGGGCCGTCCTCCGACATCTGCTGCTGCCTTTGACTCCAGCAGACGGGAGGAGCATGCTTCTTGCTGGGTCTTCTGGGCTCCCACCCCCAGCCTGTGCACTGAGGACATGGGCAGCACCAGCGAGGCGGTGTCAGAGCTCACCGTTGTCCTGCCTCGCGGGGTAACCCAAGCCGTGAATCAGGCAGGAGCCCGCTACAACTTGCTCTGTCTTGTCACCTCGTATCTCTTTCCTTATCTGTCCTTTGGCAGAGGCGGGTGTGGAGCTATTTGTCTGCTGCTGCTGCTGGAGCCTGTCGCTAAAAAATGCCTGTCTAGATTTACACCACATTCTGTCTCTCTCCAGCCCGCCCTTTCCCTGCACCTGCCCAAAGCTCCGAGTCTCTGCCTCACCTTCTTCGCCCTTTCCTTCACCTGCCCACCTCCTCGCCAGTGTCACTTTTGCCATTCTTGGTCCTGGGTCAGAAAGAATCAGAGGCTCCTCTCTTTATATTTGCACATTCTGTCAGTTACTAGATCCACATGGACAGATGGAGTCTTGGCACCGGAACTGTGATTTACCGTCTTCGAGTATGAAGGTGGGTGGAAGATGGATGGAATTGACTCTGCCCAGGAAGTCTAAAGAGAGAGCCCCATATTTCCTTGGGGGGTGAGGCGTCAGAGTGGAGGTCTCAGGAACCAAGGGCCTTGGTGGGTGAAAAGCAGGGAGAGTCAAGCAGAAGGAAGGCACTGGATTTGGGGAGGATGCAGTGGTGAGGGTGGAAGGTCAGGACCTGGAGACTCTGCTGGAGGGAGAAAGATCAGTGTGATATAAAGACAAGAGGTTGGGAGTCTCTAGTGCCATGAAGTATTGACTTTATCCCTTAAGGCTTTATGAAGGAAGAAAGACACGACCAGCTGGGCCTTAGAGGATCCCACCTGGCAGTGTGGAGGGATCAGCTTGGGAAGAGTCCAGGAGACAGTTGGGAGGTTCTTACGATGGACCAGGATGAGAGGTGACCAGGAGAAGAGGATGATGGTTGGGAGACTTGAGGCACCATGGAAGGAAGGACTTGAGGGTTTACCGGGTGCCTGGCATAGACAGAGGCTAATTTGGGTTTCTCCAGCCTGGTGAGCAGGCCAATGATGGTGTTAGTAGCCAGAATGGAGAACAGGAGAAAGAGGGAAGGACCTGTCTCTTGGGCTGGAGGTGGGGGAAGAGGACCATGAATTGTTTGGGTCATGATGTATTTGAGGGTTATGTTCTTTGGGACTCTTTTGCTCCATGAGAGGCACATAGTTTAAGAACCTAGGGCAGAAGAGGGGTTTTGTGTTAACTCATAGGACTGGGGAGGCAGGGTAATTGAACATGACCAAGACGGAGGGCACAGTGTCACTGGAGCTACACTGTCACCTCACTGCTCCCTCTGCTTGCTTCTGTCTCCTATTTCTCAGTGAATGCTGCCACCACAGCTGCATGCACATATCCTGTCACCTCATAATCAAAGATAGAAAAACTCTTCTCCACTATAACCCATTAGAAAAATCCTGGGTAAGAAACTTGATTGGCCTTGGTTGTGGCATGTGCCCATCCCTAGATGAACCACTGAGGCCAAAGGGAATGTGTACTTTGGCCCAGTCAAAGCCAGGGTTGTCAGTCTACTACCAGAGTCAGGGAATGAGGGCCAGGCTCAGAAAAACAAGATGGGGTTAGCAGTGCATGAGGATGTCCGTGTTCTGCATGGTGATGGAAGGCTTGGACAGAGAGGCACTCAGAGGTAAAGGCACAGTCCTTTCAGTGGCCCCAGTACCCTACACAAACCGTCTTTCTGCCCTTACCTATCTGGCCTCTTCTCCAGCCATCCTGCCTTGGCTGCTTCAGCCACACTGGTCCCCCCCTTGCTGTTCCTTGAATGCACCAGGCATGTACTCACCACCCTGACTCTGGCTTTTTTTTGGCTCTAGCTCTTCCTTCCACTAGACCCACTCTTTCCCCAGATGCTCCTAGACAAACTCCCACATTTCCAAGTCTCCTTAAATCTTATTTGAATAAGGCTCATACTGGCCCCCTGTTTAATGTCGTATGTCCCTGCACATTCCCAATCCCCTTAGCTTCCTCTCATTCTTTTTCAAAGTACTGATCATCTTCTGTCACACTGTGTAATTTACATACTTGGTTTGATTATTGTGTGCCTCATTTCTTCAGTGAAATATAAGTTCCACAGTTAAGATATATCCATGATACATCCTAAACTGTCCCTGGGCCAACTGTGCCCAGGACAATATCCTGTGCTTACTAAATATTTGCTGGATGAGTAAATGAATGAAGACATTTAAAATATGAATGGATCTTGGAGAATGAGCTACGGGTAGATTTTAGAATCATCAACTTAGAGGTTGTTGAAGATACAGGATTTATTACCCGGGGAAAGTGGGTGAGAAGAGAAATAGGCTAAAGACTGAATCTTGAGAACACCAGATTTATGGTAAACATGTCTAAAGAGGCCTTATAGAGGTAGGAAGTTAGAGAGTAGGAAAACCAAAGACCTCCACAAAGCTAAGGGAGAATAGAATTTTAGGGAGGAAGGTATGGTGAGCATAGGTATTAGTCACTCAGAGGGAAAAGGAGTAGGACTCAGAGGGACATGGTTTTAGCATATAGGAAATCTGTCCAGCCACAAAATCATCCACCAATCCGTTGATCCATGTATGTATCTACTCACCTGTTTATTCATCACCTGCCTTTCCATCCATCCATCTGTCCATCTGTCTGTCCATCTATCCCATCTATCTACCCATCCATCTACTCCATCTGTCCATCCATCCATCCATTCACTCACCTACTTATCCATCCATCCATCCATCCATTTATGCATCTACACATCCATCCATCTACCATCTACCTGTAGATGTCTCTGCATGTGTCTACCCATCTGTGTGTCCATCCATCCATCCATCTACCCACCCACTCATCTGTGCATCTATCCATCCATCCATCCATCCATCCATCCGGCTGGCCTGCAGTTATTGTGCCAGGAATAAAGACCCAGCTTCTTATCTATAGTGCAGAGAGGAAGGCAGGCACACATATAGTCATTACAGCCTAGTATGGTAGTCTGTGGTCAGGAAGGTACACAGTGCTATGGGAGAACAGAGATGAGAACAGCTAGCTCAGCATGATGGGTCAGCCTGGCTTCCTGGAGAAGCTGCCATCTGAGCTAGGCTGGAAGGATGAGCAGAGAGAGAGAGAGAAGCTTTGTAGTCATGGGACAGAGGTAGGGGGCCTGTGGGTGTGAGGAAGCCCTGGGATGTAAACAACAACCTGTTCAATAGGCTTTGATGCTAAGCATTATTGGGCACACCACACAAGCATGGTCTCTAATTACCCCCTGCTGCCCTGCAAGGGGATAGCCAAAGGAGCGATGAGCCCAGGGACTGCCCAGCTCCTACATGGAGGGGGTGGGGGTCAACCATGTCTTTATAACTCTGAAACCTGGTTTCTGTCATTTTTTTCCCCAAATGATTGTCTTTCATGACAAGAATACAATGTTCTCACACTGTTCAGCCTTACTGTCTTTAGTTCCAGACAGGCAGAATGATAATCCCGGCCAGCCTCTGAATCCAGACGTACTTTATGGCTCAGTAACTAAGACAGCACCAGTTTTTTTTTTTTTTTTTTGAATAGCACCAGTTTTAAAGACCGTTTTCACAGACAGGACATAATGTCCATCAGGGCCTCTTAGCATCATTTAAAAAAAAATCTACTCAGGTAATACATACTCATTAAGTTCTTACTTTATCTAATTTCCTTTAGAGCACTCATTGCTTATTACAGAGTGGTTTCTCTGTGACAGCTTACTGATTACAAGAGTCATTTCTACAAATAAGAAAAAATCCTCTTGCACCACACCAGTTTATTCTGTTTATTATTATTATTAACTCAGTCATTCACTTGGGGCACGTTTACTGAGCACAGTCTATTTGACCATAACGATTCTAGACATTTAAGTCACGTACCCATCACCCAGCAGCTCCCGCTTACCTGGTTGGACTCCATAACTCCCTGCTGAACTGTCAGGGGAGTTCAGAGTCCTCAACCTTCACCTACCCCACGGCAGCAGAATTCAGGGACCTGGCTGTGTATCTCATGGGAGATGAATTCTTTCCTGTCACAGAGTGACAACGAGCTCTAAATAATCCAGTTATGTCACCAAGTTGGGGTCATCCAGGTGCTTGTCTTCCTACCTTCTCCTTGCCCTGTGGCCATGACATTAATCATAGGAAAACCTCCATTTTGTGAATTGCATCTTGACTGCAGCACGGGTAAAAGGTGTGATAGATGAGAGAGTCATCCCCGGAAGTGCTGAATTGAGGACCATGGGGGGCCCTAGGATGGCGGACCACCTTGTCTGAGACTGTTGGCAGCTGAGAGAAACCCCAGCTGATCCCCTCTGCTCCTCTGTGCAGCATATTCCTCTTCAGAGGGGACCCTTCCACTCTGCCCACCAGCTCTGTCACATGCTAAGACCCCTGAAGTTCACGGGGAAGCAAACTGGTTTCCGCCTCAAGCCTACCTAAACCCAACCATGTAGATCTTATGATTTCTTTTTAACTCCAAAGGAAGGCGTTGTTTCCAATCATACAGCTCCTTTTACATATGAGTTTTATGCATTGGGCAAAGAATGGGAAAGGGGGGACCTCAGTATACCTGGGGGAATGCCCTCTCATCCAGACCAATAGCTTTTGGGGACCAGTGGCATCCCATGCTGACCAGCATGCTGTCCCCATAAGCTGAGGCTGTTACCTCTCTGTCCTTGCCCTCCACAGGAGACAAGATTTTTTTTAGTCAGTCACAGTTTGCAGTTGACAGAAGTACCTATAGCCCATGACCCACAGCAGTCTCGTTTTTGTGTGAGGAAATCTGCTCCCTCAATTACGGGGTGGCTGTTGTAGGATTCATGCTGTGGTCTCACAGCCAGGTTTGGAGTCCTCCACGCAGAAGACCCCAGACCCCCCGCTTGGGCACTATCCTAAGTTAGATATCCCACATTTACATTTCTGTGCAGTATTTCCAATTCAGTGAATGGGCAATTGCTCTGTAATTTCTAAAAGCAATTAATTATGCAGAAGATTTTGCATCCAAGAAAAACAAGAGTTTAAAAGAACCATCAGTGTGGAAAACACACCAGGCTGGCGTTGGGACTTTTTTCCTCCTTCTCTAGTGGTTGTCAGTGTTGGTGGTGGTCAGAGTGAGGTGGACTGGGGAGGGCATCCTGGTTTTGTTGGTTCTTGGAAGTGGGTGAGTGGAGGCCTCAGTCTGGCGTCTGTAAAGGACGGGGGTGATTCCATCGTCACAGGGCAGCTCTAAGGACTAAAGGAGATATCTACGCAAATGCATCAGCTCGGTGCCTGCCACCTAACTCTGCAAACACTCAGTAACTATGTCCCATGCTCTTTCCGGAAGTTGTAATCATAGAGGACAAAAAAAGCTAAAGTCCCAAATGTAGCATACCCCTCCCCCAATAGCAGGCAGAGACCTTTAAAGTAGGCTTGGTGGGTGGAGGGGGTAGATTCGTACTGCTTTACACTTCTGTGCACCCACAGCATTAAGCAGCGTGTGGAAATGTCAACGCCGTGATGTGAGATGATGTTGCTAAGCTTTACACATCACCATCTTTCCAGTGTTACCCCGCTAGGGGAAAGTGAGGGGCAGAGGCGGGGGTAGGCAAAGTCCAGAGGTGTTTGGAGCATGTGTCATCTCAAGAACATTCCTGTCCAGAATAGACAATTATTGACATACAAAGATAACACAGTGAGACACGAACGGAGGTGGCCACGAGATTGTTGGGCCCGAAGCGCTGGATTCACTATTGTTGAAACTGAATAGGCAGTGGGGGGACCGCTGGCAGCCTCTAGGGGGCACGTGCGGCTTCAGTGACCCCGAGTTCCCGTGAATAAAGGGTTCTTAGAGGTGCATGGGTCTGAGTCAGTGATGTGAGGGATCCAGCAAAGGGCAGGGATTGACTCAGTATCATTGAGACTGATCCCTCCTGGCCTCTGGGTGGTTCTGTGCTGTGAATCATCCTGCCAGCCCATTAGGAAGCCAGCCACAACCGGGGGCAGCGTGGCTCGTGGTGCAGGACTCAGGAACCCAGAATCTGCAGAGCCAGAGACATCATGACAGGCCTGTGTGGATGATGGTGACAATGATGAGGATGATGACGAGGAGAGCAGCATTTGTGTGACATTTACTGTGCACCAGGCACCATGCCGAGTGCTGTCACCGCAACCCCTGAAGCGGGGCTGTCACTATCCCCTGCCCTGTTTCCGGGATGAGGAGGTCGCCCGGGGGAGCTGCTGGAACGAGAGCCCAGAGGGCCCGGTCGGCAACAGAGCCCAGGTTCTGTGCACCTGCTTCTGGTGCTAAGTGTGCACCTCTTGCAAACCACCCCCATAAATTTCCTAAGATGCTCAGCGTGTGTGGAGTTGGACACCTGAGGTGACTCTGTTTCCGTGATTTATCCCTTTGAAAACAAAAATTTTAAACAAGAGACCTTTGGATCTCGTCAAGAGAGGGCTTAAGTGCCTCTCACCAAACATATTTCACTTCTCGTGAAAATGGTGGTTTTCAGACTTTTTGGTTTCAAGACTCCTTTACACTCTTAAACTTACTGAGAATCTATGTGTGTGTGTGGGATAAATCTATCGACGCTATATATATATATATATATAGAGAGAGAGAGAGAGAGACAGAGAGAGAGAGAGAGAGAATCAAAGCTGAAGAAAGGTTTACATATTTAGTACTTCATTTAAAAATGACACCAAGAAGCCCATTACATTACTGTAAATAACATTTTTATTAAAAGTTACTGCATTTATAAAACAAAAAAAATGTAGGGAGAAGTATGGCACTGTTGTATACTTCGCTAATCTAGTAGTGTCTGCCTGCAAGACACCTGGAGTCTTATATCTCCATCCCCCATCGTGTGGCTTCTGGAAAAGCAGGGTCCTCTTGTGAGAACATAGGAGACAGAAAGGTAAATAAAAATAGTATGGATAAGAAAACAGCTTTGACCCCAGGGACCCTAAAAGGCTCTCTGAGATTGCCAGGGTCCCTGGGCCTCTCTTTGACAGCTGCTGCAATAGGAGGAGCAGAAGAGTGTTGGGCTGGAACACGTGTGTGTGCACAAACGTTCCCACAGCATCCTTAAACTAAGACATTCTGAGTGTGTGACCGCCCTGTACCCAACCTGTTCAGCATCAGCAGGTCAGAATGGTGAGGTTGGGGCTGGAGGGTTGGGTGGGGGGGTGGGGCTGAGGGTGAGCCCAGTGCCAGAGCCCTTCCAGGGGAAATGATACTGGTACCTACAGAACTGCTGATTCCCATCAGCCATCACTCTGGGGCCGTGTGGCAGGCTGGCATGCCCGGCCCAGCTTGGTCTCTTGCTCCAAGAGATGCCCTCCTGACGGGCAGCACCTTCGCAGACAGCCCTTCCTTCTCTGTTCTGGCATGCCGAAGAGTTCAGTGTCACGTTCTGCTCAGTCAGGGAGGACTCTAGGCTGATGTGCTAAATCCGCCTGTGTCTAGAAGACTCAGTGGCACTTTTCTCTTAGGTCGGAGCTCTTGTCACAGGTAAGCCTCTGCTCCTTGGAATGCTGGGTGGGGTGACACACCTCGATGTGAGCCATCTCAGGTGATCATTTGCCATGATGAGAGCTAAAGGATTTTAATGACAGGAAACCTCTTAGAGTTACAAATGGCAGGAATCCGGAAGTTTGAGGGTTTTTTTAATGAGCACTCAGCAGTTGAAATTCCTACTGGAGAGCTTGGCTGGCTCCATCTGACAGCTTTGAACTTCTTAGAACGGAGGTCTGGGGAGAGAGAAAGCCCTCTCTCCAAGAATATTCACTCCAGCAAAGGATCTTGATGCTGTCCTGCTAGAAAAGCTTTTTCTGGAAATAGACAAAAGCAGATGGGAAATACCTCTTCCACGCTCCAGGTTCAAAAATTCAAGTTAAAGCATTTAGCTAAAAATAAGGTATATGGCTTGAGAAAATGTGCTTTTTGCCTTGCTTCCTGGTTGGTCGTTGGTTCATTCACTGGCTCAGCAGGACCGGAGTGCCAGGTGCTTGGAGGGACCCAGAAGGCCAGAGAACAGAGTGAATGTGACCAGCAGAGGGAAGAGAGTTGGACTCAGGGACTTCTCCCAGGTACCATTGCTCTATAGCAGCATTTCTCTAATGTCAGTCGGCACTGGGATCAGTTTCTGATTCATGAGGCCTGGGGGTGGGGCTTGGTCATTTGCATTTCTAGAGCATTCCTCTTGGTGCTGCTGGAGTCTACACTTGACCAGAGAGCTGCGAGATTGTTGACCAAATGACATTGGCTGATGGGCTTACCCTGCTCTCAGAGGGGTCTGCAAAGCTGGGAATGACAAGGAGCAGACAGCCAGACTGGACCTGTGGGGCACTGAGAAGGGGACGTGGGAGAGGATGGCATGTTGTGGCTGGGGCGAGGGCTGCCAGTGCCATGGTGGTAGTAGCAGGACAGGGAGAACACTTCAAAGTTTCTGTGCTGCACTCATGTCTGGCTCTAACTGGAAGGCTGTGGGGATGGGCTGTGAAAGGTTCTGATACCCACCTGGGTGCTAGTGCCTCAGAAACCAAGGATACTGAGAAATGCCTACCATGTATCTAGTAAATTACTACCTGAGCAGCCCCCCTGCAAAGGGAGACTTGCCTCCATTGGAGGAGTCATAGATGGTGTGTTGTCCGTAGGCCCGAGCTTGGCCAGAGATTAGAATTCCTTGGCTGAGTTTTGCTTGAAAAATGCAAAGTAAAACAGAGAAGGTTTCAAGGCAAACCTTTGAAAAGAAATCCTTCCAAAATGACCTTTGGATCAATCTTTGACCTGAACTATTCAAATGAGGAAAGCTGACATACATGGACGCCTCTGTGGTTGTCAGGAGGGAATGTGAATGGGCAGCACCTATAGTGATGACTCGTAATGCGGGTTACTCAAACACAACACGTGTTTGAGATTCAGAAGTGCTATGATTGCATGGGCCAAGGTCTCTTTGAGCCACCAAGTGCAGTACTGTGGTCTCACCCCTAGTGCTGTCTCACCCCTAACTCACTGCTGATCATGAGAGAGGGAAAGTGGTGGATGTAGGTGATGGGAGGCCAGATACCATATCCCAGAGGAACCATATCTGTCTTTGACCCTATCTCACCACAGCCATCACCTCACACACGATGTCTTGCATTGAAGGCGTGTAGTGACTGTGGTCATTGGAAGGTTGGTGCCTTGTGGAAGGCAGGCGCGGTCTGTGCCAGGCATTGTGCTGGTTGGGGCTGGACCACAAAGTTGAAGATGAGCACTCTGGGCACCAGGCACCTGGATGCTGATGCACCCAGATGCTGATGCACCCTTAGGAGTCACCCTGAAAAACTCAGGCCTTGCGAGCATCACCAGGCTGAGAGAAAGCAGAAAGGGTGTTTCCTGGGTGTTTTTTGGGTGTACAGGTGCCACCAAGTACTGCCTGTCCACCAGATTCTGTTCCAACCCACATGGGAGAGTGTCCTCTTGAGGGAGCTAGGCTAAGTGTTCCTTGTCCACAGGGGGCAGGTGTGCTGGCCTCAGGTGGCTTCAGAACCCAGGAAAAGTCCTGTTTCCATGCATGGTCTGGCCCTCCCTGGCTGAGGATCCTGATAATCCACTTAATTCCTCTATACCTGCCCTGTCGTGAGAAGGAGGAGAGACACCTGCCCCATTACCTGCATCACAGGCCTGTGGTGGGAGAGAAGGAGCCAGCACTGCAAGCACCTTTAGTGTATAACAGTAACATTCACATCCAGCCCTATTCTGTGCCCAGGCCCCGGGTTCCGGGCCTCCATCCTCCCCACAGCCCCATGGAAGAGGTCCTGTCAGCGTATCTGCCTTTTATACAGAGGGAGATGCAAAAATGAAACACAGCAGCAGAGGTAGCAGTCTGACTTCAGGGCTCCTGTCCTTTTCCCACGGTGCCCCCACACCCACAAGCTCCGAGAAGGGTCCACACACATGTCTGCTCTTCCATCAAGGCATCCAAAGAGATGGTCCCAGCCAGGCCAGCTCCTGCCAGGTGCCTCCCTGTCTCCAGCCTCAGGAGTGTTACCTGCAGTCAGGAGAGGGCTGGTTGGGGAGGCTGCTGACTTCTCCCTGCAGGCCTGGGAAGCCCCACTTTTTGTTCCCCTCATTTCTTGACTTCGGCCGCATCCTCTGGGGAGACTGTATACACAGTCAGGGGTGGGGAGCGGTGCTCAGCGAGGGAAATCTGGGGCCAAGGGACTTCTTCACATAGCTGTGTCATGGGATTGCATTCAGCCTTACTGAACAGTAACAACAGATACTATGTTTTAATGTTTTTAGACTGCAAGCACTATTAAACAAAAAGAATGCCCACTCCTCCTGTCATTACACTTTATTGGACCTAGTAAATATTACTTACATCCACTTAAATCAGATTTCAGCCTCTCAAGCACACAATTCACATCATAATGGCAGCAAAAGTCCAAGAACTAAAATTTAAAAGTTGAATATTCATTCTCCTATCAGTGTTGTGAGGGTGAGGATGAACTGGAGAACCTGTGGTTTTCTTTTGAAAGTTTGGCTCTCTTACCAGCTCCATGACTTTGGCTGGATATTGACCTTTCTGGACCTCGGTGTCCTCCACTGTAAAGTAAGGCCGACCCGGGCGGTTGGGCTGTTATGTGTTCAGTGACACAGGCTGGCGAAGCATCTCACACAGTGACTGGCTCTGAGTAAATGCAGTTGTTGTTAGTACCGTGCTGGAGAAGTTAGATGTGGGCTGAGGCTTCTCCTCTCCTGTTCTGCGCTGAAACCAGAACACCAAGATGTCCATGATGAATATCAGTCTCTAGGTGATCAGAGCCATAGTGTGCGGCACTTGGGTTCATTCATTTATTCATTCATTCCCGTATTCATTCAGGACGTATTTACCAAATATCTACTCTATGTGAGACACAGGCCTAAGGGCTCAGCTTCTCATGGTGGAGGTGGTGAGACTATTAACAAAGTGAGGAAGTGTAGGAGAGATGTGGGCAGGAAGGCCTAAGTGAGCGCCCTCCTTGGGGCTCAGAGCCAGTAGGCAGAGCTTGGCTGGAGGCCCCCCAGGAGACCTTGGGAGCATTGAGAGTAGAGCACAAAAAGCCTTAAGCTCCCCTGGTTGGGCAGAAGTGTTGTTTTATTTTATTTTAAATGTATTTATTTGTGTTAGAGAGAGAGAGAGAGAGAGAGAGAGAGAGGCAGAGACACAGGAGGAGGGAGAAGCAGGCTCCATGCCGGGAGCCTGACATGGGACTCGATCCCAGGTCTCCAGGATTGTGCTCTGGGCCAAAGGCAGGCGCTAAACCACTGAGCCACCTGGGGATCCCAGAAGTGTTGTTGTATTTTTTTTTATTTTTTATTTATTTATTTTTTTAGAAGTGTTGTTTTAAACTGGGCTGAGAGCTTTAGAGAAAAATATAGAAAATGGGGCCGGGACTGTGGGGGCAGAGCACACTGCTGACAAGAGGATATTCAATGTGAGAATGGATAACCAAGGAGAGTTGTGGATATTCTGAAAAAAGGGGAATTATCTGATAGCAGTGGAATAAGTGATTTATTCTTTTGACGTATAACACCACAATTCCCTGTCTCCTGAGCATTGGCCCATCCAGGGAAGAAGATATTAGGGACTAGTTGTTTGCTGAGCTCAAAGTCTCTGTTGACCTTAAAACAACTTGCCTAGAAGAGAAACGACCTAGTGTATATTTACTATTGAACATAATTTTCCTTAGGAAGTCTGCAACCCTATTAAAGATTAATAGGAAATCTTATTTTCATATGTTTCTGCTTAAAGTCTGTTTGTGCAAGTGTAGGCTGTTAGCCATTCAGACATCTGTTTACGTTCTTTCCCCACCCCCTCTCGGGGCAAGCAGAAGCTAGGCTCCTTTAATGTGTGGAAGGTAAATTAACATTCTGCTGAGCAGAGCTTGAAGCTTGGGGCTCAGGTACCACAGAGGTATTTAGCGCTTGTCCTTTGGGGGTAAGGGCAAAGGGAGGAATTTTGCAAATTATTAAAGTCAAGAGAACCTGTGTAATTTCAATTTCTCATCTTCTGGGAATCCCCAAAGAAGCAAGGTTTGACTGAATTGACTGAAGGAGGCCAGGCAGCATTTGGGATAATTTCTAGAATTTACCTGTGTTTCTCTGAAGTAATTAGAGTTTAGTTTCTCTAGCTACAAACATCATGATGCAACACTTCTTTCTGAAGGGACAGACAGCGGCCCCTCCTTAAATTGCTACAGGCTTGATGCTAGCCGGCTCAGCAGAGGGCCACATATGGGGACCACATGTAGTGACCTGTGGAATTGCCTTGACTTGTTTCTGGGAGTGTGATTCCATTGGCCTATAAAACACATTTATCTGCTAGAAGATGTGAAGGACTCCAAGACATTGCTCTTTGGTCATAATGGTAGGATTAAGCCTGATGTTAATCATGAGGGTATTGAGCACATATAGACCTTGGACAGATGGATTAGTGATCTCAGGACAAAGCATTTCATACACCAAATTATTAGCAGAAGAGTTCTAAGAAAGGTATCAGTTTGACTGTCTCTACCCTAAGGCTTCATAGAGGTCTCAGGATCAGAGAGGACCTCCAGGGCTGGTCCAGAGCAAAACAGAAGACACAGGGCTGACGAGTCCTGTCATCTAGGAATCTGGAGGTCATACACAGGTGCTAGGTGCCTGGCACACTGGTCCTCCAGGAGCACTTTGAAGGACTTACTAGCATCCAACTAGAGTAAATCAAGCTTCAGAGATGCTAAGGTGCTTGCCCCAAATCCCATGTTTTAGCAAGTGGCTGAATTGCAATCGAAGTCCTGGTCCATTTTTAAATTCTACGTTCAAAACCTCTACTGTATGCTGATTTTTAGTAGTGTTTGAGTTTTCTTTTGCTGTTGTGGTAGATGACTGCAAACATGGTGGCTTTGACACAAATTTATACTCTTATATTTCCAGAATGACCAGAAGTCATACACAGATCTCATGGGGCTGAAATCTAAGCACCCGCAGGACTGAGTTCCTTTTGGAGGCTCTAGGGGTGAATCCATGTCCTTGACTTTTGGCCCACACACATTTCTTGGTTCCTGGTCCCTGCCCCCACATAATCAGCAAAACCTGATTCAGTCTTTTGCACGTGGCATCTGATCCTCTCATCTGCCTTCTTCCTGTTTTAAAGATCCTGTGATTACATTGAGCCCACCTGCATGATCCAGGACGCTCTGCTCGCCTCAAGATCTAAGACTATAATCTCACATTCAAAGTCCTTTTCACCATGTCAGGTAACATAGTCCACAGCTCCAGAGCTGATGAGGGTAGAGTGTAGACATCTTATTCTGCCAACTGTAGTGTTTCTGCTGAGCTACGTTTGTAATTTTTGCTAGATCATGAATCGTAGAACTAGTTTAGTCCTGCTCCTTGCTAGAAAGTACAGAGCCAAATACGTAGCTTTCATCTAGCCAAGGGTATATGTGCATTTTGTAGTAGCTGTACCGCTGCCTCTATCTGATCTTTCAACGGCCCCAAATACCTTCACTCATTTTTACATTTATGCTGTTGCATCAAAGCTACATCTGAATGCATCTCAAAAATCTTTCTGAAGTGAGAGTGGACATAAATAATTCAGTGAAACCAGGGTAGCTGAACTTTGCTGCCCCAGGGTTCCTAAGCAGTTGACTTGGAGCTTCTTAGATCCCTGGAAGAATGTAAGGTGACTGCTGTAATTCACTCCTGAAGATGGAAGTGCCTGCAGAATTTTACAAAGTGAATTCACACTGTGTTGGTCTAGAGTTTCAAGGTATGGTTCTACTGGTGAAAGATTGGTTGAGCGTCTAGATTTCTGTTTTTCCTCGTGGCCAAAAGTCAAAAAAATGATTACTAAAGTTTCCCTGCAGAAATACAAAAGACCTATTGGATAAGCTTGACTCTTAAAAAGCTTATTTGTCACAGACAGCTATTGGATATCTGAAAGCTTTATGATAATTTAATCACCCAGAAAACCTCAAATTTATTTTTTCCCTCAATTTCTTCCCATAAAAAAACAAGTAGTGTCAAAGCTAAGTTTTCTGCACTGAAGGACGTTTCGTAGCATGGATAATACAGAACAACTTTATTTGACTTGGCAGTGTAGCTTAGGACAGTTTGCAGGGTTTCTGTGCCCTATTATGACTTAGAGGCTGCTTATCCTGTGACCATCGGTGTGTGCAGTAGAGAGATTGGTGAGGGCCGTGAAGGGAGGAGTCCTGGCTGGAGGGCAGCTCTGGGGCATCTGATCCCAGGCTGCCAAGAGCCCCTTCACCATTGGAATGGATTCCCTTGCCAACTGCCATAGCTTGCTTTTCAAATTTGCCACGTAGAGATTAGCTGTCAGCCACTGTCAGCCACTCTGCAGCTGTTGATTGACAGCTGTCAGTGCTTATGCAAGGTGGCTTCATGAGGGATGCCCAGATGGATCAGATGCCGACCTGGACGCCCTTCAGGGGGCTGCTGCTGCTGCTTGATGTAATAGAAAAGGCTAAGGAAACATTGCACCTCTGCCCTGTGGCATGTTACACTGAACCCTCACCCTGGAGAGACACCCCAAGCAGGACACATGGATTAAAACCATGTGTGACTCCATCTGCATTTCCTAAAGCCCTTCTTCAGTGGGACTTGGTCACAGCACTGTGGCTCAAGCCCAGAAGGCAGTGACTGTAGCCTCCTGGGACCCTCATGCTGGGCCAGGAGTTATTGGGGAGCTGGATAAGCCACTGTGACCAGGGTTCTCCAGGGTGAGTGATAAGAGGGGCATGGGTTAAATGGGTTGTGGCCTCCCAAGTATCGGGATGAAGGTGAGCAGGGATTTGGGAGGAATAGGCCAAATCTCTGCTTGGCCACAGGGACCGTACTGTCCCAGGAAACAGAGGCATTTGGGAAGGCTTCTTGGACCTCCTAGTACTCTCTTCCAAAAACGTGGGGCTGCAGTTTGGCTAAGTCAGTGAGAAGTGCATTAATTGGCTGAGGCTTTAATCATCCCACCAGGAGTGCAAACCCACTCCTGAGGGGTTTGAGAAGGGGCTGAGAAGCTCTAGATGTGCAGAGCTTTGGGTATTTGTGTCCCGGTGTGTGAACTTGCTCCAAGTCTTTTGCTCCAGAATAGCCACAGTCACTCTCTGGCCCGGGGAAGACCCTGGCTCTCTGAAGGGTGGCCTGAGCCCTCCAGCTCTGCAGCTTGTCCCCCAGACAACATGCTGGGCTTTTGCTCTAGCAGACCCATGTGTACAGCACAAAGTGGGGAAGAGCAAGGCAAGAAAACCCCTCTGCAAAATGTCGTTAATATAGGCTCTGATTAGTGAGAGGATGCTTTCCAGATGTGCTCTCCTATGGGCTGCTGGGGAAGAAGGGCTAAGGTAACTTTCTAAATACAGAATGAGAAAAATCTGTTTTGTGTCATCATACCAGAAAATCACCATTCCAGAACTCTTGCTTTGTCATCCCGGCTCTAATATTAGCAGCATGTTTTTCAAATTATTTTTATTCTGCATAAGAGATTAGCAGTCTTAACAAACTCTCTGATATTTAGTCATTTAAAAAATATGTATTTCCCCCTCAACCCCAGGGGGAAAAGTAGCTTTTCTTAAAATGCCTTTATTCTATGAGCTCATATGACAGAGAAGTATTAAGTAACACCACAGGATTCCTGGCTTCAGACTTCTCAAATTTGTTTTGGTCAGAGTCGCTACACAGATGTAGACTAAGTATGTGATACAAGGGCCAGCAGAAGACAGGCTAGGATGTGCATCTCCCTGTGTCTAGCTTGCTGTGGTTCTCTACTGCAAGGGCTTAATGTTGGAATGGACCAGGAATTGGGGAGCCAAAAAAAGAGAACGGATGGGAAGTGAAAAATGTATTGGGAAAAAAAAAATGTATTGGGCAACATGTATTCTGGGTTCTGGGTGAGGTGCTTTATTTAACTGTGAGTGAGTTCTCACTGCAGCCACGTAAAGCCACTGTGGATGGCATTCGCCCCATTTTCCAGGTGAAGAAATGGGGAGCTGGAGAAGTGAACTAGTTTGCTAAGGTGTGAGAGCATAAAAAAAAGTGGAGCTGGGAGTGGAAACAGGTGCAGGTCCCTCTGAGGCCTGACATGCTTTGTTTCCTCTAACAAAGAAAACCTTCAGACACGAAATGGCTTGCATTGAAAACCGAGACTTTAAAGCCCTGATGTTCACACTGGGGTCAGAAAAAAATGCTAGTCATTTTTTACATGAACAGATGAATAAAGGGATCCTGTCCCAAGGTTCTGGGTTTTTACCGGTCAGTCAAGTTCTGCGGTTCTGCTTGGACACTGATGCCATCCCCAAAAGCCCCGTAATAAAGGGAAGCGTAATTCATGGGTAGACTCACTGCCCTCAGATGAAGCATTTTGTCTGCATCCTTGATCCCTGCTGTTCCCCCACATGCCATTCCTAGAGCCCATGGAGGCCATATAATCAGGGAAACATCATTAGGGAGGAGGCTCTGACGAGCAGTTCTGGGCCAATGGGGGGAGGCGAGGGGAACAGTTCTACACTCGATGACTTAAATGATATCCCTGGAAGCTTAAAGTCCAGCACCCCCTGCCTTTTCCCCTTGCAGGGCTTCCACCTGCCGCCTGCCACCACCCACTGTGTGACTCAGAGCAGGAGCTTAACTTTTTTGGCCTTTAGCTCTCTTGTGTGTGAGATGAGAGGCTTCCCTAGAAAAGCCTGAGTCCCTGTGCTCAGAGGAAACCCAACGCCTAGACACTAAGTAATAGCAAAACGGGTGAGAGCAACAATAACGTTTTGAAAACAAGTGTTCTTTTTTTTCCCAAGTATCTTCAAGTGTCCCATAGATTGTGTTACTGAAGTGGAAGGGAAATCCGAGAGCTAAGTGGTTCGGCAACATCTGTGGGAGTTCTGGGTAGCCTGTGCCAGAGCTTGGACCTCATTCAAGACCTCACAATTCCTAGTCCAGACCTCAGTTGCACCAACCACACGGCTTGTGTCCAAGGATGGGATTCAGCCTGGGGGAAAAAAAAAAAAAAACATTTAAAAGAATAAGATGATCCAGGATGAGTTAAACTGGGCATTACTCATATGTTTTTTTTTTTAACCATTTGCCATAACACTGTTTTCCTAAAAATGCTTCAGAAAATGTAGGTAAATGATTTTCCCCCACTGTCAAAAGACCATCTGCTGTTTGAGAAGACTCTCTCCTGGATTTTATCGTTATAATCATTTTTCTATTTCCAGTTAGCAGCATGCTCCCTTTTATATGATACTTTCTGCAGAAACCACTGTTTTCTCTTTAGCAGATTTCCTGAGGCTAACTTGGCATTTACCGGTGTCTTCCTCCTTTCTCAGGGTGAGGATTTTCTTTCAGAGGGAGATACATTTCTACATTAGCGCCTATTCATTTCCTTTTCATTTACTCAGAGAAAAACAATCAGGTTCATCACTGCTTGTAGTCATGGAGATTTCATGTCTCCAGAAGAAATCCAATTGTGGAATTCCTTTGTTAATCCCACACTGGACATTTAAGCTTTTGTGTTTGGATCAGTGCAGCCCAGGCAGGGGAGCCAGTGAAACAGGTTACAACACGACTCTTAATCCAGGGTGGGCAGGGGAAGTATGTGCAGCAAGGCTGTCCTGGGATGCTGGGGGCGGCAGCGGGGTTGGGTAGCAGGTTCTCGGGCCGTGGTTGGCAACGGGACAGGTGAAGATCTTAGGCTGGAACCACCAGCAAGACATTTGCATCCCACGGTGTGGGTGAATTGAGCACAGCACATCTTCCTTGTAGGCCTGTCCTCCCCTGTGTTCTCCCCTACCCCCAGCACCACCATGTGCTGAGCTGTCTGCGCCTTGATTTTGCTCCTCCTTTCTATAGTCTTGACTTCTATTCCTAATGAAACCTGCCCCTCGGTGCGTCCTCCTTTCTTCCATTCCTTTAGGCCTTCAGAGATCTCCCCAGTTGCTCCCCACTGGCTGCAGTCTCCTAAGTGACTGTCTCTCCCGCCACTGGCCAGTGTCCTGCCTCCCCACTGCTGCTAGACCAGTGAGGGCACAGGGTAGGTTTCCAGCAAATCTTTGCCGGACAACTGAGAGACTCAAAATTCTTCCTAATATGCAAATCTGATCATGTTACTTCTCTGTTTAAAAACTTTCAGTGGTTCCCAGTGCTTTGTAGGATAAGATCCAAACTCTTAGGTCATTCAAGGCTCTTCACATGCTTGCCAGCATCATCACCCGTCACTCACCATTTGCATCCTGTGGCTCAGCCATCCCCAGTGAGCAACCAACAATTTTCTGGGTGATGCATGCGTTAAGTGTAGCGGTTGCAAATGATTTCCAGCTCTGGAGTCAGATTGAGTGTGGTAGTGCTCCAGCTCCACCAGGGAGCTCTGCAAACTGGAGGGAATTCACTTAAATAAACTGTCTTTGCCTCAGCTTCCTCATCTGCAAAATGGGGCTGACAGTAACACCTACTAAGGATTGATGTGAGAATTAAATGTGTTTTGCATAATGAATTAGCTAGAAACAACTTAAGTGTGCATACTTGTCAAGCCCTTAAATCAGTCTCTGGCATATACAGACATTCCATTATCGTTACCCTGGGAGTTCTCCGAGCATGTAAAGTCCTCATGCTTCCCTGGGATACCCCCTCCACAGGGTTTGCCTGACAGACCCGAGCCATCCTGTGATTCTCAGTCCCCAAATCGTGGCCTCTTTGAAATGAACATCTGTAGCCATGGAGGGTTAAAAGCTTAAGTTACGGCATCAGAATGTGTGGTGTCACATCCTGCTCCTACTATTCACTATTTTACTCTAGTCTTAACTTGCTAAGCTGTGATTTCTTCCTTTATGAAATTCAGGTAAGAAAATAATCATCTCTACCTTATTAAGAGTTGTCAGGAAAAAAAAATAAAGTCAAGATACTTCATTCAGGTTAGCGATCATTTTTATCAGCAGCCTTTTTGCCTTTTATCAAGAACTAGCCACAGTATTATGATGAACTTTTTCCTTGTTTCTCTCCATGCGTTATTTGAGTTCAGAGACAGGGAATTTATCATTGCATCTCAGGCACTTGACACATCATTCAGACCATGGAACTATGGAACCCACAAGGATTCAGCAGCTTTATTCTGGATACATGTGACCATTTGAATATGTTGCTTTAAATAGAGATTTCAGAGGACCATGTCCCTTAAGAGAAGATGTTAGGAAGGAAGGGGTGTTTGAGAACTGATTATTCTTTTCTTTGGGAGGTCCTAAAGCCTGAAGATTAAACAGTCCTTCACCATTTAATTTGGTCCAAAGGTGCCTGGGTATGGAGAGGAAGCCAGACTGGAAAGGCTGGGACTTCACTCCCAAGCCATGACTTGTGTTTTATCAGTAGGATTGAATACATCATCCTGGCCCCTAAATGGGGTTATACCCAGACCTAGTAACACAGCTGGTTATCCAAGAACAACACCAAGCCCTGATTTGTCCTGTTACCTGATCATCTTGCTATGAATACTCTCACCAAGGTTACTTTCAAGTCACCACGATGATGTTAACCAACTTGCAAAGTCCCTGAAAATGGACGAGGCAGCTGGTAATGAGCTGGTTCCAGCACACACTCTGTAAACTTCGTCCTACTTCACTTTTTCGATCTGTAAAATGTGAGTGCTCTGAAGTTACTGTCCTGTCTCCAAGTAGAAATGTCAGTGGGAGGTGAGTCAAATGTGGAAAAACAAACATGCAAATGTTAGTGTTTTGGCAATGCCCCATGTGCTCAGCATTATTTCGAAACTCTTTGTGTCCACTGGCTGTGTGCATCTTAGGACCGGGATCTGAGCTGACAATCTTCTCTTGCAAACCAGCCTGTCTGGAGTTCTGCTCAGAGCAGTGTATCTGGTTTTATCCTCCCAATCAGGATTATACTCTCTGCAGCAGACTGACTCAATTAGCCTTTCATTCCAAAGTCCAATTGTGAGTCAATTCTGAGGTTGTTAAGCAAAATGAGTCTGGTGGCATTAGCCTCGCACTGAAGGATAGTAATCCGCACCACAGCGCCGTTCAGTTAATAGCCTGCTTGAGAGACTACAAGAAACAGGGACTTGGAGACAAAGCGACCTTTTGTCCATCTCCGGGGGACAGGCTGGGAGTGCAGGGCTGCCAGGTCGGGGAGCTGCTCAGGTTGTGTGCAGAACTGGAACCCAGCTGCCTGGACCACGGTTGGCCTTTGCAAAGTTAGAAGCCCAACAGCACTAGATCATTAACTTTCACGACCGGGAAAATTCTTCTGAAATTAACACTTGTTCCAAGCTCCGCTGCCATTGGAGCCAGTTGAGTAAGTCTGAGCCACCTTTAGGGATTTCCTTTGGAAACATAAATCCTCTAACCAGGCTACAGAAAATGGCCAGGTTTTATGCCCTTCAGTATGTTCAATTAGAGTCAGAAAACACCGACTAGGCTTAGGCTGTGGGAGATCCAGGCGCACAGAGGCACACGCACGAGTCTCATTTGGAGGATTTTGCCAAGCCACATGGCCCTGCTTGGGAAGCGGTAGGAAGGGACCTCTCTGAGGCTGTCAGGTGCCGTGCAAAGAAAATAAAGCCGAGCTCCAGCATCTGCCCTGGGGACGGACAGTGATGCACACACATAAGGGTGTCCAGATCGGCACAGAGAGGGAGGCTCAGATACCCCTGGTTAAAAGGGTTCAAGGAGAGACCAGTCCCTCACAAACACCCTGCAGCCTTTGCAGTGTGCTTGAACTCGGACGATTTCATCAAGCCTTTTAACTCCCTTCGAGTTACAATTGTGGTAAAGGGACACATAATGGGCTTCCTGCAGGCCTTTTACAAACCTCTGTGATCTCCACACACGCTACCTTGCTCTGCCCCACCACACAAGCAAGCTCGTAACCTAAAGCATGCTAAGTAAACACATTTTCTTGGGTGGAAGGAAGTAAAAACAGGCTGCCAATTTGGGTAAGCTGAAGAGAAAAAGGCTGAGACAACTGTCCATTGTCTGCCATAATTGCTGGATAATTTAAATTCTCTTGAAGTCCATTGTGTTCTTCACTCAGAAGCAGAGCTGTTGTCTGCTGAGATGACCTCAGAGGTGGCCCCGCTCTCATTCAGGATTTCTCCAACAATGTCCTCTTCAGATTGAAAAACAGCCAGTTGGCCACAAAGAGCCCTCTTCCTCCCCAGCCCGGCGTGGCTGTGGCCCCTCTCCACCTCTGGGTGTCTGCAGTTTCACCACCACCACTCAGGGCTTCCTGGTGGACTGCCCCGCCCCCAGGGCTGGTCCCCAAAGTGCAGACAGAGTCAGCAGCTGATCAGCGCCTCCAAGCACCACCTCCAATGGAAGGCCTAGTCATAAGGTGAAATAGTGCCCAGAGTGAGCGTGAGCATCACCTGTCCCTCCTGCCTTTCCCCTCGGTCTGGAGAGGGAGCTCCTTCTCAGTGTCACTTGGCTGGAATCAATCTCTGTCCCCTGGGCTGGTGAATGAGAGATAACTTACAAGACAAATTCACGTATTTTTAAAGCCAGCAGGAATTACGGGAGCAGATGGGCTGTAGGATCCTATTTTGATGCCAGGGACATGTTTCTGTATAAAGTAAATATTTTCCCAGTGTGGATCTCTGGTGAGTGTGGAGAGAAGCATATTTCCTAAGGATGCAAATAAGTCTGTCAGAAATAAATATTGAATGGAAACTTCAAAGCATCTCGATTTCTACAGTTATAGGCTCTGAAGACTTCTCTGCAAATAAGCAGACACACAGGTGGGCCAGGGCTGCAGGAGAGAGAGGACAGTAGTGGGGGGTGGGTTGTAGAAGAGACGATGCTAACATCCTAAGAGTTCATACTTCCTATATTTTCTGGTGTGGAAAAAGGCCTATCAACAAAGGAACAAAGAAAAGTTGCCATTTGTCCAGAAGTTTAGGGTATTTGAACGCACACCACCTGCCCTTTCTTCCCGTTGCAGATCTCGCCTTGCGGATTTTTTTACCAACTGCCAACCTGAGTCAAGGTCTGCCAGCAGCTGTCTAAAGGAAAATTATGCTGACTGCCTCCTCGCCTACTCAGGGCTTATTGGTAAGATTGGAGAGAAGCGGGACGGGAGAGAAATCTGGTTTACAAATACTCACAGACCTTTTTCCATTGTAGCCTGCCACTATCTGTGAAAGGAAAAAAATCCCCCAGGAACCCTCTGTGCTGGAGTTTTGATGTTAAGCCCTGTAGGACTCCCCTGTTAAAAAAGCGGGGGGGTGGGGGGTACGAGGATCATGGATGTGCGGAGGCAGAGGCAGGAAGAGGAGGATCACAGTAGTAGTATCACAGTATCACAGGCAGACCACAAGCATGAGCACCTGGGAAGCATCCCGGGTGGAGATCTGACCACACAGAACAACAGTAGGAAAGAAGCATGATTGTGAGAGAGGGTAGCAAGTCAACCCGAGCTCATTGAATTAAGGAACTTGGAAGTCATTCCGTCTGGGGAAATAAAAAAAGGCTGTTCCCCAGAAATGGAAATAAAACCTCTAACCACCGGAGTCCTTCTCACCATTAATATTTTTGGTAATTCAGATCCTGGTGTGCAGGGGGTGATTTAGCCTAAAATTTTTCCCTGAGAACAGACATAGCAGAAACAATGTTATTGCCTCTCAAGAGCTGAGGCTTTAGAAGAACCAGGTTCTCTACGTCTGAGGCAACAGTGCAGTTGCCAGGGTGCCAATGAGTTAGGAGAGTCAAAAGAGGCAGATCTGTGTCCATGGATAAAAGGGGCAGGCGGGAAGAAAGGCAGGTGTTCCAGGTCCCAGGGCCTGAAGAAGCCTCGGTGGCGGGGCTCTGTCACGGTTGACGTGTGAAGACAAACATGTAGTGAAGGCTGTGGAGGGCTGAGGGAAATCACCCTTGTCAGAAGTGGATGGCTCAGCCAGGGTGTGTGTTCCTGCCACAGTCGCACAAGTCACCAGGCAGAAAGAACTTCCCACCAAGAATGACAGCACAGACTAAATCATTTTGTCACTAGAGTGTCTTCAGCAAGAGCTTTCAGGAAAGTCAACTATGGCACATAATGCAGGGATATTACAGGGCCCTGTACACTCATCCCCGTGGTTGAAAGGTCTCTTGGGCAAAATCTTTTACCAGTATCGTTTACCATTTTTGTGGATATATCCCAATGGGTGTATCTTCCTTGAGTCAGTATTCCAAGTTTGCATTCACTCTTTGCTTTCTTAAGTTGGTCTCTAGTAGGGGTTACTTATCAACTGTGGAATTACAGGAACAATGGAAATAATTAAGCCATGCTCATTATAAAAAGTTTAAAAAAATACAGAAAAACCCAAAGGAGACAGTAGGAAGGCTCTACAACTCTACACCCAGATGTAAATACTATTAACACCTTAGTCCATATCCTTCCAGGCATATGTGCTCATTAAATCCTCCATGAGTGGCCAAGGCAGAGTGCTGCCAGGGATTTCTGGCTTGGCAAACCATCACATGCCTAGGATGATGAAACACTCATCACGTAATGGAATGAAATCGTTGAAGCAATGCATTTTACAGACCAAAATTTATTTTCCTCTTGGGTCTGGATCTTCCCCTTCACACTGGTCATTGGGTTCTAATGTCTTTCAGGACAAAGCTTGTGCCTCCTTCTTCCATATGTCAGGGATCCATCGTGGTGCCCAGCATTCAGTAGCTGCCTAGTAGATACACATTTTAACCTCTTGGCTTAGGGTTTTGGATGTCTTTTCCTTTCTCCTCCAAAGTTAGGTGCTCACTGTCTGCTGTGGGTCAAAGTTCCCATCCCGAGGTATAATGGGAGATAATGTACTCAAACTGGTAAGGAATGTAGGACAAAAAAGATATGTCCTTGACCCAGAAGAGCTTATAAAGAATTTTTCTTTCTGTTTATGAACCAAATATATCCTATGGCTCACTGACCGCCTATTACTTCTTAGGTCCATAAAATACAGAAAAACAGAAGGCTTCTTGGCATGAATAGGCATCGCCTGGTGTGAGCCACCCAGGAGAAGACATTTGAGTTGTATTAAGTATAAATGCATTGTTTATTTACACCAGCACAGAGCTCATCAGAAAAACCATGAATATAGGAAGATGTAGGCAAGAAAGACCACCCAGTAATTCTTTGAGGACTTTTGAGGACTATTGAGACAATACTCTAAAAGCCATCAGCATAGAGAATTTCCACTGTTTATTTCCAATTCCTTCGCAACTTGGAAGACTTTATTTAAATCAGTTGAGAGCCTGGTGAGCAGAGGCCTCGTTATATATGTTCCGGATGTGGGGTAACCCAAAGGATAGCTTCTAAGCTTCCCTGTGTTACTTTGAAGGAGCCATTTGCTTCTGAGGGAAGTGCATACAAAGTCCTAAAAGGATTTTTAAGATATGTAAAACCAGTTCTATCTATTTATGAAGATTAATGACATTTTCAAGAAAATGCAAGGGATTTGGCAACTCATGCATTCTAAGTTAATTCTCTCCTACTCCGTAACATCCATACCATTTGTGCAGGAAAAAAAAATACCCTAAGTGCAGCTCAAGGAGTTCTGTTATAATTTTTAAAGTAAATGTGTAAATTATTTTTTGTGCTCAAGATAAATTGCCAAGAAAATGAACTGTTTAACATAATTTCCCACTCAGCAAACACAGTGTTTGTAATTATCCGTGGCGCATCCACCATCAGAGGAGCGTTTGTTTCTTTTTAGGCTATAGAAAAGTCTGTACTGTCACATAAGAACAAGATGCCTTGTTTTTACTTTTTTAGGTACAGTCATGACCCCCAACTACATAGACTCCAGTAGCCTCAGCGTGGCCCCGTGGTGTGACTGCAGCAACAGTGGGAACGATCTAGAAGAGTGCTTGAAATTTTTGAATTTCTTCAAGGACAATACTTGTCTTAGTGAGTTTTAAAAAGAAAAAGGAAGCAAACACACAGACATGCTCTCCTCTCTGTGTTCAAGCTGTACCTCCATGTTTCTTGTGTCTGCCTCTTCTCTCTTTCTCTCTCTGTTGCTTTTTTCCTGCTCGCTGGTGGTGAATCCAGCATCTCTTGGCCATACTATGCAATGCAGCAGGGAACAGAGCAAGTGGGTGCTGCCAAGTCCGGGAATCCAAAGGCCTAAGAGAGCAAGAGATTCAAACAACGGAGGGTACATTATGTCGGATAGAACACTACTACCCACAGATCAAATTTTGATCTTGGCAACCAGTGCAAAGTCTGTTCCAAAGGTTCTTAAAACCTGGGCGCAATATACAGCGTGAGAAGCTCAGACAAATTAGACAGGGGTAAGCCTCCAAGGGCTCTCTGAGAAAAATTAGAACATTAACATCAATAGCCCCCTGGATGTTCAGGGCTGGCTCAGAGGAGAAGCCACAATTCTTGAGTAGGATAAGCTGGTGATGCAGCCAGGAGCCTCAGGATGTCAGTTATCTCGGGAGAGAGAGATGAGCACCCGGTGGGGCGGGAGGGCGGCGGGGGAGCTCCTGCTTGAAAATAGTATTGGTTTTTATTACAGTTGCCTTCAGGCAATTTGGAAACATGTTTCCCAAAGGGAGAGGGATAGAGAGGAATGTACAGGTGTGAACAATGGGCATTCGTCAGACCTGTGCCAGGTCTCCCTTCTGTCCACTGAGATGTGCACGCTTGAGGTGATGATCCAGCCGAGATGCTTGAGTACCTCACTCTCATTTTGTGGCAGGCATCATGAATTTATTGGGTGCCTTCAACTCACTCTATAGGGAGTGCAATATATACATTATCTCATTTACTGTAATTGGCACAAGGGTCCTAGGAGATATAGGTATGAGCATCTCCATTTCACAGTTGAGTAAACAGTTGTTATTCTCCTGGACCCTCCATGCCAGAGATGGATCTGAAGCCCCAGTGCCTTCTTTTGCAGGCAGGGGCCTTTGTGTCATGCCTGATATTAAAGGGCCCATTGGAGGAGAACATATGGCCAAACGCTGGGGCCAGGTGGGACTTCCTGGTGAGAGATGTTGGAGCAAGCTTCTAGGAATGAAGGTTCAGCCACCCCCCTAAGAGCCATGACAACTCTCCATGGTGCTCTGCTCTACACAATGACTGATTACCAGAGAATTAGCTAATAACTTACTGTGTGTACATGGAAAAGCTTTTCGGTGTTACGTATTCTGAAACCTCTTTATTGCTGCCTTTGTTGAAAAGACAAATCTAAATGATTTGCTTACTCGGTCCTTCAGTAGTATGGCTGTAACCAAATGTTGTAATCATCTTAAAAGTAACACAAGCTTCTGAACACCTAAGTGATATTGAGAACCACCACAAAACTAGTCAGAAGTATGGAGACATTTGTTAAGACATTGGGCATCCCACCGAACTATACCTCAGATCTCTTGTTTGGTCTTTCCTTAAAAAAAAAAAAAAACCTGGAAAGTGTGTATATATCCTTCTTTTCTACATCATCCTGCATAGTCTTCTGACAGAATGAAAGTTTTAATGAAGATAAAGCAGTGAGAGTATAGGTCAGTGTGAGAAAAAATTATAGTCACACTGGCTGGAAAACTGCTCCCTTGTGGAGAAATTCAAGGTGTCCCTGCTTAATAATATTTTGGTGAAGGGGAGACTAGTCTGGCATCTTTTTTTGCTAATGACTTTTCAGTAAAAAAAAATACATTTGGTCTTCAGCAGGGACCAAAGCCAGCCGGAATTATTCATAGTCATTCCATTTACACTTTGATGAGAAGGGGCACAGCACACCAAAGACACAGTGCTGTAGATTCACTCTCTTGTAGAAGGCTCTATAGAGTAGAAGGAATTGAAACTTGTAGATTGCAACCCAAATGCAGTAGCCCGTCAATTCTCCTGCCAGATCTCTCTCGGATTCCTCTATCACAAACACAGCTTTAACTGATTGCTTATTTCTGGTTATTGGAGGAAACAGTTCTTTTTAAGCCAAGGGGAGGGGAAGAAAGAGAAGAATGAACTGGAGACAGAGGTAAGGTCCCAGTTACTGCCACCTTCGCCTCCCTGGACCACTGTATTTGAACTCCAGTTGCCCATTCTACTCTCACCCTTGCTTCATTTTCTTCAAGCATTTCTCATCACCGAATGTATTCTGTATTTCACTTTACTTGCCTCCCCAGTTGGCATGGGGTCTCCATGAGGGCAGGGGCTTTTGACTGTCATTTCTGTCATCAGTGTTCACTGCTGCATGTCCAGCACAGAGCAGTGTCTGGCATCTAGTACCTGTTCCATTGATATTTGAGTAAATGAGTGAGTACTCACTGAGTGAACGAATGACCAAGTAGCAAGGCAAACACGCCTGAAAACAAAGGTAGGACCCATAAATGGCAGGAATCTCCTGAATCTACCTGTCTTCACAAGAAAGAGAAAGGAGTGTTCTTTGGTTAGTGGTGGTGGTTGTTCTGGGTCATTCAAGGAAACCAGGCCCCCGTGTACCTCTTTCTCTGCATCCCCCCAACCTGCTAAGCCATGTAACATGGCTAGGAGCATAAAAAGCATTTATATTAATTCGAAGCTGTTTCTTACAGCCTAAAAAATGTAAAGTTTTAGAAAACAAGCTTCCAATTTGCTGAACCTAAAGGATAATAATTTTAGAACAAAATGTCACTTCTAAGAGGAAGATTAGGCTTAAATTATTCTGTCTTGTATATCGAAAAATGCCAGCTAAGAATCATATATTAACAATTTGCACATTCAGGTCTCAAATGGAGGAGTTTGATTTCTTACACAATGAATATGAAATAAAAAATTCCTAAAGCCAGGCCAACTCCCTGAGGACCTGATTAAAAACTGTTTTTAATTCATTTTGGGGAGGGGAACAACACACAACCAATTTACTCTTGCCATAAAAACAATCTAATCCCATGAAATTGTAATAAGCTTTTAAAGTTTTACATTTTAAACTTTTCATTTAAGCAGGGCTGCTCCTACCTAATTATGCAGATTTTGTTTGGAAGACTGGGAGCAGAAAGGGAAAAAATAATCTTACTTAAATTTTCACTATATATTGATGAGATTTGGGTAATTTTTTTTCTTTTAAAGAAACCAGTTGCATCTGTACTTTGAGCAGTGCCTGGCTCATACTGGCTGCTCAAAGCATGTTGCAAGGTGCTCTGTGGTGGTGAGTCAGATTTTTTTGCTGTTTGATTTTACTGCCTGCCAAACTAGTTTGTATGCCACCAAGTTGCATCATAACTAAGGATATGTTACTTTAAAAAAAAAAAAGCACTAACTAGTTTACTTTTAGTATAGAATTTTAACAAGGGTATTCTTGGAAGATGGAACAGTGATTGCTATCCCCCCAAAATAGGTTTGAGGCTGGGTTTCGAGGTGCTTGACTGATGAATATCTCAGGGCAAGGATCTTGCTCAGCACCTAGTACATAAATAGGAACAATATTTGTTGCGCTCTGAGCATACCTAAGTGTCCATCTCGGTGCTTAATGAATGAATTGATTTTTGAGCACCTGACCCAATGGCTGGCTCTTAGCATGTGTAGGGTGGATGGATGGATGGGTTTTGTTCAGGGAAGTCCAATACTGTAATCAGAATTTCTAGTGTGCCTCTCTGGCTTCATGTATCCTGTCTGTTACATTTGCTGCTTGACTTTGAAATTGGATTTCCTCCTGTTTTACTGCAGAAAATGCAATTCAAGCCTTTGGCAATGGCTCTGATGTGACAGTGTGGCAGCCAGCCCTTCCAGTTCAGACCACCACTGCTACCACCACCACAGCCTTCCGGGCTAAGAACAAGCCCCTGGGGCCAGCAGGGTCTGAGAACGAAATCCCCACTCATGTTTTACCACCTTGTGCAAATTTGCAGGTAAGAGCGGCAGCTGAACTCCCTGTTGGAGCTCACTTATGAGGGCAACACAGACCAGTTTCCTTCAGTGCACTTAAAGATAAATGGCTAATGATGAGTTGGGTTTGAATCTTAAAAGTGCATTTTAACCATGATGAATGGAGATTGTGAAGTGCCACAGAGAAGGATGAACTCTGGAACTGACTCCCATTTGCTGGGAGTAGGACATTGGTCAGGGTACCTGGGGCTGGCCTTGGCGTCTTCACCTGTAAAATGAGGGGGCAGGGCAGATGAATCTTTAAGCCTTCTGTTTGTGGAGTGGCCAAGTTGAGTTGGTTTTTAATTTGTCTATCATCCTTATTCTGCATTCTCTACAAAGCAGCAGCCTATTGAACTAGAAAGCACTCTTGGGTTGGTCACCATCACTGTCATTTACACTTAACGTGGGGTATTTAACTCTGTCTGAAGATAAACCAGAGACAGTGTTGCTATTGAGATGTTAACTCCAATGTAGAGTCCCATATGGCTTCATTCTTCCTGAAGCAGAAGAAAATGCTTTTCTGGAGAAGGAGGAGCCATGCGGAGCTACCTCCCAAAGCCTCTTGTGTGTATAGAGGCAAGTGTGAATGGCCAAGAGACTTCCTTGGGGCTAATCCAGATCTGCAAGGGCAGAACCACAATGGCAGGCTAACAGTGGTTTCCTGCCTTTAGTCAAAGCAGTGTTTATTCGGCCTTTTTATTGATTTTTTTTTCATAGTAACGAGTGTTCAACTACTTAGCAAGACATTACATATTTATATGTTTGTACCTCTTTGGCTGCTATCCTCCTGACGGCTATGAGAGAGCGATAGTTTTATTGTTAGCCTCCTCCTTGCGTTTGAGGACACTGGGACTTGGTGAAGTAACACTTTTGCCGGAGCCTACGGAGCTTATGAGTCACAGAACTGGGAATCCAGGAGACTCCTGTTGCTTTCATAGTTCTTCCTGTGTTTGGGGGGTAGTGGTGACCACATGATGGTTTCTTCTTCATGCCATGCTGGGGAAGGGGACATGTGCCACACACTGTGCTGTCACTTCACACTTGTCACTGGAGTATATTCTCCTTTCTCTCTCCCCACCCTGCTGCCACCAAGGTTCACCAGAAACCTCTTTTGCCAATACCTTCTTTAACTCACAATCCTCTTTGTTCCTTACAAACCATAGGGTAGTTCTTCTGCTTCTGATTTCATTGCTGTCTTTTCTCCCCCAAGGTCTCCCTTCTTTTTGGATATCCTACGTGCCATTCAGCTGGCTACTGGTCTCTGTCCCGTCTCCCTATGTCTTCTTCCCAAATACAAACCTTCAGACACACTCATACACACACACACACACACACACACACACACACACACAGACAACACAGCACTGAGGAGAAGGCGGGGAAGCCACACAGCCTAAGGTCAACCAGATGTTCTTCATGCTTCTGAAGCATTTCCTGAGCATGTCCAATATCCAAAGCACGGTGCAAAAACTGCCAGAAGTAGGAGGAGGCTTGGGGACTATTACAGCATCTAACTGCTCCATCTTGCAGCAGAGCCCTCAGGCTCTGGGAGGAAGGGTGACTTTCACAAAGGCCCCCAGTCAGCAAGAGGCAATCTGGAGCCAGACATCGCACCACAGAAACGGGATCTGTTCTTCATCTCTGGCTGATGCTCGGCATCCTGGTTCCTCCTACAGTCAGCCTTCTCTTCTTACTGGGTCCACTCAGATTCTAGCATCAGTAAAGACAAGTGGCCAGAGGAAGGATAGGACCCTGTTGTCATTCACTGATAAGAGTGAGCTAGATAGGGTTCCTGACCTATAGGAGAGGCAAAGCTCTGGCTGCAGCAAAATGAGGTTCATTTCTGCACGTGTCTGAGGGCACAGAGCATGACTGCAGAAGCGGTGCTTTAGCCTGTTTATTGAGCTTCTTCTGTGTTTCAGAAACTTCATCAGATGGGCACTCAAAAAAAAAAATTCTCTCCTCAGTGAACTTACAAATAATGGGCAAGACACAGCTTGTCAACATTTTTGGAAGGTCAGACCAAATTAAGAGATGACATTTCAGGAGAAGAGCCATCATTGGAAATTCCATACAATTTCCTCCATGAGAGAGGACTGTGTCAGCCCTAAGAAGGCATTCCCCCCACCTCTCCAGGCCCTGCTTCCCCACCCCCCCACCCCCAGATCACAGAGTGGGACTTCTGCTTCCTGTGGCGCAGGCATGTCTTGGCCACACAGCATCGTGCCTCCAACCCAGCTCTGCCCAGCCACCCCTTCCTGTGAGGAGGGCTCTGTGCTGCTGCAAGGTTGCCCTGGCAACGTCAGGGGACACATGAGCTCTGTTCCCAAGAAACGGCGCCTTTCCTTCCCCTGTGTTAGTGATAGGAAGTCTGCCTCATAAATAGAGGGGCAAAGTAAAATTAAAGCATGATGTTTGTGTCAAGACTGCTATTTAACTTCTCAGCGGAGGGGGAAACGGAAGTGTGGGACCGAGGAAGGAGGGCCCAGCCATAATTCTCTTCCCTGTGACACACACACACAGAATCCATATACTTGGAGCCAAACAGCATTTCACTTCCGGAGAGCCCTTCACAGTTCTATCAGCCCTCACCTCTCCCCCTATGGAGAAGACCTGCTTGAGCCTGGTTTTGCACACGAGGCAGGGAGTGAGGGAGTGAGCTCTGCAGCCAAGCCTGTGTTCCCACCCGGCCCTTCTGCTCACCAGCACCATGGCTTCCACAAGCCTCCGCTTCCACAAAACTCGAGGATGGCCAAGCTGCCAGAGTTGAGGGGACTAGATGGGGGTCATGCTTCAGTGCTGGGGCAGAGTGAACCCTCCAGAACGGTACTTTAAAAATGGCACATGTGATGCTTGATCCCGAGTTAGTTGGCTGCTGGGTCCCTTTACAGCAGATGGATGGTGGTGTTGTGCCTTGCTTGCAGACATCCTTCCCTTTTACAAATAAGGCAGCCGAGGCAGGGAAAGGTGAGTGACTTAACCAGAATCACGCAGTAATTCTTTGGAGAGGCTGGGCTTTCTGCTCCAAGGCCAGTGTACTTCTGCCATAATCCATGACTTCGAGGAACCCATCTGGGCTCTTTCTTTGAATTAGAAATGGACAGAAAGGACAAATGAAAAATAGAAAAGCAGGTTATCAAGGCTTTGTCTTTCTGCATCTGTCTCATTTCACTTAGTGTCACGTCCTCTAGGTTCCTGATCTCACGTATATGTAGAATCTAAAAATGTCGAAATTTTAAGGCAAGGAGAATGGTGGGTACCAGAATCTGGGCAGTGGGGGAGATGGAAAGGAACTGGTCAGAGGGCACAGGTGTCAGTTACCTGGATGGATGGGATCTAGAGCTCTAGGATACAATATGATGACTACGGCTAGCAGTGCTGTATTGTATACTAGCCCATCTTAACTGCTCCCATCCTCCCCAAACATGGTAACTACCAGAGGTGGTAGGCTAATTAGCTTGATTATGGTAAACTTTTCATCATGTATGCATGTATCAAAACATCATTTGTATTCCTTAAATACAACTTATTTCCAAATACAGAATTTTTATTTTTAATTTACACCTCAGGAGAGCTTGTTGGGGGCGAGGGGTGAATAGAAAAAGCAGCAGTGAGAAGCTAGTTTCAAGAGAGCCATATGACCTACTGCTTCCTGAAGGCAGCTATTCAAATAATTGGGAAAACACAAAGTTCATGCTTTAGGTTGGGATTCTTCATGCAATTCCAGGATATAAGGAATAAGGGAAAGATTAAAAGTTTGCCAGCAAAACTTTTTTTTGCAGCTTGGTGATGTCTTTAGAATGACCTATACTAACAACAGTTGAAAGAATCATTGGAGGCCAGAGGATGGGGGGAGATGAGTGAGTGATAAGAGATGGGCCTTCGCCCCGAGAACATGGTACCTGGCACTGATTTAGGACTCACGCTTTGGAGTAGGGCTCCCAGGAGACTCATTCTCCCCATCTGTCCTTCTTTTGCCTGCCTAGCTGTCTCCAGATAAATTACCATTTGCCAGGGGGTCCTAGAAATATCTTAGAGTGGCGTTTGTCCCAGCCATGTGTGTCATTACTCAGAATAGAACTGACTTAAACCAGCTTGGGATCCATTGGTAACAGATTTGGAGAAAGTCAGCTATCTTTGGCAGCTCTAAAGTTCACTTGCCTTGAGAGGCACCCTCTTGTAATATTTTAAAATATACAATAATATGAGAAAACTCTTGGGGACTTGAGTTTCTGTCTTAACATTTGAGATAGATTTCCCCTTTGGAAGGGAAGAAATAAGAATAAACATTTTCAAAAGTCGGCTCCAAAGTATAATTATCAACAAACCAAACCCAATTCTTTTGGGGAAATGGGTGGCCTTGGGTGTGGGACGTAGAGACTCATCTGCAGTTCCTATGCAAGGCTTGCCTTTAAAAAAGGAAAGTTGATTGATTAGTATAAAATGTCATAGAAATGTCCAAGTGCTAACCCCCTGAGGTGATAAAATACCAGGTTTTGGGTAACCCGCCAAGCTCCCATGTCAGGATTAATTGGCAGTCATATTAGTAACAAGCATGACGCAGGCTGTGCTATTGTTGGCATATCCCTTTGACTTGTACAAAGTGGTCACATGAAAAACAAAGGAAGATTAAAAGTTCTACCGATTATTTCATCTTCTGTGCACTTGAGTGGTCTGCTAGCTGGAAAAAGCTCAGGATATTTAAACCAAATGGACTGTACTTGTCGCCTATTTAAAGTAAATATCTTTGGGAGATGTAAGTAGGTGTTGGAAAAAATCCCGACTTTGCATCATTGTACACCACTTAATTCTGGAAGCTTAAAATATGGACCCCTTATAGTGGCATTTGTAGGTCTTGGACTTCATGGAGAAAGTTCTGCTACTTCTGCCTCTTTGTACTCGTGTCCCTCTCCTCCCACCCCAAAAGAGCTGTGATTGACAGGAGGAAGTCTGGTAGCTTGGGGAGTACACCCTCAGATCCAGGGCTAGCGGGCTGGCTGTGGAAGAGCTGTGAGCAGTCGGAGAGCTCTAGTGAACAGTGAGAGCCACAACCAGGGTCAGTGTTTCTTATGAGCCAAAGAAAACATATCTATCTCTGGGGAGATATGAAGGGCCAGAGGTTGTAGATAGATCTCAGGTAGGGCTCCTCCCCTCTCCTTAGGTTTTAAGGCTGCATTCTGGAAAGGAACCAGCAATGTGGTGTTCTCAGTCAAGGAAGCGATGTGAGCACAGTCCCATGGATAGTCTTTGTGAGAATGTTTGCTGCTAAAAATCACCAGTGTAGAGGGCAGCTGTTCCCTTCTTTCCCAACCACCCATCATCTGCTTTGGTGGTCAGGCCATGCTAGCTAGCCCTGAGGGTCCACCACAGGGACACTGCTGGCCCTCAGTGGGCTGTGGAAGCAAAGGCCCTGAGGTGGGCATCTCTCCTTGAGGAGTGAACCTGCAGTATCCACTGGATTTGAATCCAGGTCTACATCTCCCTGGCCTCCCTTATTTGCTATAGTTCCCTCTCTTCAGAGTATGGTTTGAAGCTCACAGAAATGGGCTGGGTGCTTGTAGGTTGTAGGCTTGTAGGATGTAGGTAAGAGGGACAGAGGGCAGGCAAGATTTGCCTATCCATTTAACTCCTGCATATTAGAGTATTCAAATATTTAATTAGAATATTGAATATTAGAAAATTAAAAATAATCTAGATCTGAAGCAAGACCTTCCATCCCAGAAGAACAGCATATGCCTCTGCTGTTTCAGTACCCCGTCACCTAAACAAAGTCCCTTTGTACCTGACAGGGCCAGACCAGACCAGAAATGATTTTAAAACTCTTCCCAGGGCCAGACCCCAAAATTCTAGATGTGGCGGCAGGAAGGCAATTATCCAAACCTGCTAAATACCCAGGACTCCTCTAGCTGTGACCAAGTGAAAATTTGAAGTGTTGAGTTTTAAAAGGAAAGCTGCCAATGGGTGTTCTGTAAATCATTTGTGCCAGCAGACTGACCCCATTATGTCAGCTAATCCTGGAAATACAGGAGGTAAATTTAAATCTTCAAGCATGAAGCACTTAATCAATATTCTAAATGTTTTTCTTGCAATTTATGCTAGCAGAGCAATGGGGTGCTTTGGCGTCCTGTTAATCTTCCACTGGAGAAGAGGCGCTTGAGAGCTAGGCCAGGGTGGTGGGATTTTGCACAGGATGATTGGTGGGAGGGTGGGAAGCTGGAAGGGGAGAGGGTGAGGTGCTTACTTCCACACCAGGCCCCTGGCATGAGGATGGTTGTCCCAGGATTCAGTACACCCATTCCAATGGGCAGAGCCACCCTGCGGCCACCTCCTGTGGCACTTTCCTTAAGCCTAGGAGTTGCTCTGCTGGGAAGAACATGAGCTCTGGGGTCAGACGGACCTGAGTGAGAACCTTGCCTCAGTTCCTATTGCTCTGTGACCTGGGCATGTTTCCTTCCTTCTCTAAATTTCTGCTGTAAAATAATCACCTGCCTCTCAGGTCTGTTGTGAGGATTAAAAACCTGGTGCCCGTATGCAGAGGGCCCAGCATTACTGTCCAACCCTCTCCACTTGGTAAGTAGTCACCACTCTTAGTGTGATTGAGAAGTGTGAAAGCTTTAATTCTGGACCCTGGGACAATAAAGGAAGGAACTGTGCCCAGCATCTGGGAGTCCATGGAAGAAGAAAGACAGAACTCTTTAGATTGTGCTTCCTTAATTTGTAAGAACCATTGGAACTGAGTGGTATCCTGCTGATTCGAAGAATTGGTCATTATAGAAAGTCCGAAGGAAGGAGGGAAGGAAGTACAGGTGTACTTTGAACACCAGGACAAGGAGAAAGGGAAACCAAATGTCAATAAAGAAAGGACCAGGTCTTGAGGGGTTCTGACTTTTCCAAACACCATCTCCCCATGCCCAGGAGTCTGTTGGGAGTGTCATCCTAACAACCAGCTTCTTGGTGTTATGACTAGAGCCATGACAGTAGTCAGATCTTGGTCCAGCCTGGGTACCGGAGCAAGACTGTCTACCAGGTGCCATTGCCACATCTCTTTAACCAATGCTGACATTGGGAAGAGGTGGCATAGCTGTGAACAGGACACAGTCTTAGTTGCAGAAAAGGTCGTGTCTGAGAACCAGCCCCACCTCTCAGCCTCTGACACCAGGACTTTGATTCTTTCCCATATCTGCATTCTGCTGGTACTGTTGTCTGCTTCATATTTATCTTTAAACTCAATTACTAGGTATACTTATTTATATAAACACTATCATTTTTAGACTCATCCAAAGCTGTTAAAAACATATGTGAAACATATGTGAATCAATGTACTAGTTCTCTATACATTAAAATCAATATATAAATATTAAAATTAAAAATGTTAGTAATGCCACCTACATAGTGTCATATGTACCAGTAGTCTCCAAACACTACTTTGAGAAACATTAAACCATCCAATATGATAGAATCCAGAACTATTTGTTTTGATAACGTGCATCACCTCTGGTTTTTATGGTTGGGTATTAATAAAGCAAATATGCATAAGCTTTTCCCATGAGTCAGGTACTGTTCTAAGCACTTTATATATATACATTGACTCATTTAATCCCCACAGTAACCTTATGAGGTCAATACTATTATTATTCCTATTTTCTCAGACAATAGGCCTGAGACACAGAAAAGCTTGATCAGGAGAGGAGAAATAGGAAAAGGAACATCTTTCCCTTGTATGTGTTTTAAATGACTACATTGTATTACCTAAATCAGAGCACTTTACCTTTTTGTTTCTGGGTAACATTATTCACTCAATATAGATTAAAATCAGTCCTTACATTCTTGTGGAACATCTGGCAGATGGAGGTGCCAGACTGGTTCATAAACTGGCATAAAGAAAGGAAATGGTGCCTATTCTGACACCAACTGGTGTCCCTAGAACTCAGTTCTGACATCAGCTCTCGGAGGCAGCATAGACACCAAAGGTTAAGGCCACGGTCCCCAACAAGCCTGCCCTTACTTCAGATGATGACCACACTTCAGGGATCCCCAGGCCACCTGCACTTCTGACCAACCAGCTACAAATTCCAGGCTTCCCATGACCCCTCAGATTCAACTCACTAGAATGACTCAGAACTGAGGAAAGCACTATACTTATGATTATGATTTTATTTTAAGGGATACAAATCAGGATGAGCCAAATGGAGAGATCCTTAGGCTGAGGTATGAGAGAGTCTCCAAAAGAAAGCTTTCATTCCCTCTCCCTGTGGAAGCAGGACATATCACCCTCCTGGCACATTGACACATTCACCATCCAGGAAGCTCCACTGAGCTTCTGTGACCAGAGTTTTAATTGGGGTTTCATTGCATAGGCATGATTGATTGAGCCATTAGGCCTGTGATTGAATGTAATCTTCTACCCCTCTCTGCTCCTTAGAGGTCAGGCGCTTGGGCTGACCTCACACGATTCAGAGCCACAAGCCCTTGGCCCGTAGGTGGTCTCCTGATGACCAGGGCCCATTCTGAGTCATCTCATTACCATGAACTCAGGTATGATCTAAAGGGCTCATGAAATATCAAAGATACTCCTATCACTCAAGAACTTCCAATGATGTAGAGGTTATCTCTCAAACCAGGCATAAAGCGTAGTAAAATTCTGATTTTAATTTTAAGGGCAAACAGTGAAACTTCTCATAAGAAAGCTGGAGTTGAAATTTTGAGCACAGGCTCATTTCGCCACTTACCAGCCATGAATCCTTGAGCAAACCACTTAGCCTCATCTTCCTCACTCCTGAAATGGGGATGACAGTCATAGAGCCTCCTGGAATGTTATGAGGATTAGCTCTGAGCCTGCCTGTAAAGTATGTTTTGTTGTAGAGCCTGGCTCAGACTCAAATAAATAAGTCTTTATTATCTGCAAGTTTTGTGATGCTTCTGGCACTTGGATATCACTAGTCCTGTTTGCCCCATCTTTGGCAATAGAGAAGTGCCCTGAGAGGGGACAGGCTGGGTTACACATTGCTTTATGGGTCCTATTTTCCAGGGGCTTTTCTGGTCTTGGTGGGGCCCTGTGGGGACTTTGCAAGTTTGTAGAACAGGCTTGTTAAGGATAAGAAAAGGTGAGGCCTTCTCAGGGTGGTGGTTTTAAAATGTAATTTAGTGAGATGCTTCTTTGTGGGAAGTCCCTTGCTTCCTTGGAATTCTTAGCAGAAGATGGGCTGGGCGCCTCTATGCCAATCTTGGGAACTTCAGTTCCTTAGGCTGAGGTCTGAGAGAGTGATTTCTTGGCCATGAATGCAAGAGTTCCTCTAGGTCAGACTTAACTCAGGCTTGGCCCTCTTAGCTTTTTGGCCTGGAAAGTCTCTCTTGTGGGGGCTGTCCTGGGCCTTCTAGGGTGTTGGACAGCACCCCTGGCCTCTACCTTCTGGATGCCAGGAGCACCATTACCCACTTGTGACAATCAGAAACATCACCAGACATAGCCCAGTGTCCCCTGGAGGGCAAAATCATCCCTGACTGAGGATCACTGGTCCAGCAAATGAGGGCTGCCTCATAGACCTCATTTGCTCATAAACTTTTCTGTTTTACAACAAGGGAAGTGGAAGTTTTTGAGAGTCTTTTTGGGTTTCCCTACATGGTAAGGGGCATATGGAGATGGAAGAGTGACCGACCACAAGGGACCAGATCTTTCCCAGGTGGTGCAAGTAAGAATAAGGAAAAGAGACTGCAGTTGCCACCGAATGCCCAAGTTTAGACATTTAAGTTAAGTTTGGACATTAGGTTTTCCCAGGGCAACACTCCCCTTGGAGTGGGACCTGTGGATGGTGTCACAGGTGGTTCTGACTGAGGCTCTTGATCCAGTTCTCACCATCCAAGGCCCTGCTGGACTCCACAACATTCAGAGCCCCACACACCCTCGCCTGCTTCTGAGGAATGTTTGTTCACCCACCTGGCACCCTGAATGGGTAACCCACAGGTGACATTTCAAAGGAGACACTTGCCAGATGACCAGAGTGGGTGGAAGTCTTTGTACCCCACCACCCTCAGGTCTCACGCATGGACTTGGAGCAGAGGAGTCTCAGGAGAGCTGGGAGTTGAGCAGGATCACATGGCCAGTGCCAGACACATTACTGCTGAACCCTCAGCACATGTGCTGAATCTCAGTGACTCTGGCAACACAGATGCCATTTCCTGAGCCTTTTAAGAAAATGGCCTTGGTGCTGCCTGTTATTTGTGGTGTTTGGTTTATGGTCTTTGTGAGGTCTCTATCATTTCTGTGTATTACAGAGTGTTTTCTAGCACCACTGTTGTTTTGGTCTCTTAAAAAAAGAAATCCAAATGTTGGCTACACCTAACATTTCCTTTGCATAATACTCTCCTGCTCAGATTGAGTGTGTTTATTTCCCCCACTCTCGGAGAAATGAGCTGTGGGGGGTGTCTTCCCTTAGCAGAGGCTGTAAGCCTCAGGGGCCCCCACCCAGGCTGCTTCTGGGCTCCCCTGGAAGCCTCACTGCAGAGCTCTGGACTGGGCTGCCAAGTGGCCTAGGGGCCCGGCGTGATGGGCCCGAGTGCTCCCAGCGTGGAAAGGCTGCCAGCGGCCTCCTGGGACTTAATCTTCCCGGCTCCAGGTGCCAGCAGATGAGCTCAGAGGGAAGCTGCCTCCCAGAATCCACCCACGTTAGCCCTGGGAGGAAAGAGGCTGTTGTAAAAACAGTTTTCGAAATAACTGCTTATAGAGCATTTTCAAAGCCCTTCATCCAAGAGAGTGCTTGAATTCAGAGCTCAAAAATTGGGTATTACCCCGTCAAGGCTGCCTTACAGCATGCTGAAATGCGCCTTCAATTGTGTATTCAAACCCTATTAGACATGGAAGCTTGCGGCACGTCACTGGCACCAAAACACAGACATTTCATCTTGGGAGTCAGGCGTCATTGTAGGTAGGTAAGCGTGTCACCCATCCCAGAGGGCAGCGTCATACATTGCCACGGTGTGCTCAGGCTGCTGCAGCGAGGCACCACAGACCAGGGTGGGGAGGGGGGGGCTTCAGCAGTAGACATTTATTTTTCACTGGTTCTGGAGGCCAGAAATCCAAGACCAAGGTGTAGACAGGGTGACTGGCTTCCCAGCCTTCTCTCCATGGCTTGCACAGGGCTGCTTCCTCAGTACATCCTCACATGGCCTTTCCCTGTGCCTCTGCATCCCTGGTGTCCCTGTGTGTGTCCACGCCTCCTTTTCTTGTAAAAAGAAAGTCAGACTGGACTGGGGCCCATCCTAATAGCTTCATTTTAACAAAGGGTCACCTCTTTGAAGGCCTATCTTCAAGTATAGTCACATCCAGAGGACCTGAGGAATATCAGGTTTTACGATATGAATTTGGGGTGGGGGGACACCATTCAGTCCATACATATGTGTAAGGGGCAGGTACTAAATAAATATTTGACGTTCAAAAAATCTCATTTATGGCATGAATTTAAGTGGGAAAAAATTACTATTGCCATGGGCCTTCCCTCTGTGCACAGGGTTCCGCTAAGTCCCTCTTGTGAGCTTTTGAACACGAGAGTCTCACCCTTGGCTAGTCCTGTGATGGAAGGAACATGAGGAAAGACTCCTCCGTGGGGCAGAAGGGCCATCTCGCCCAGCCTGCAAACGTCTGCTGTCTGCCTTGCTTGAAGCACATGCTGTCACATGCGCGCTTTCCACAAACTTAATTCAAGTAACGATTTTTTTTGTGATTGGCATGTCTGCATGGTAGCAAACTTTGGTTGAACATATTGTTAGAATACACAATACTGTAATTTAAGATTATTTTATCAGCAGTAGAGAGTTTTATAATTCATTTAAAAAGTTGTAATGGGCTCGAGCATCTTCAGTATAGTTTAATAATATAGCATTTTATAGCTGGCTGTAAAATTTCAGATTACGGTTTTAGCAATTGTGCAATTCTATTTTATAGTTTAATAATTGTTCAAATGAAGGAGAGTATAAAGTTCCTAAAAACCAATTTCATGACTTAGAAAAATAGCCTTTATCAAAATCTAACATATACCTTTAATGAACCCAGATGTCACCTTTTCAACAAAGGCAGATCATGGCATCTATTTTTCTCAACCACAAAGCCCTCCCAATTAAGCACATAGAGTGCGGTATCTCTGAGTTACATTTTTTCTCCTTCTTTAAAAATCTTTTATCCCTAATCTCCTACAGCCAGAATAAGCCTATTGCCAAGTGCAAGGTGGACATCAACGAAGCCAGAAGAGCTTCAGTGGAAACAGGGAGTAAATTCGTTCTCTTGAGAAGGTTCTTTGTTTGACAGATGACCGTTTGATCACACCGCTTCAACCCCAGCTCCTAACTCTAATAAAGTCCCTTATTCTTGCCTCCAGATAGCTCATACTTCACCATTCTGAGAGTGAGTGGCAACATGGGGAGCCCTACATTATACTAGAATTGTATATTATTGTTATGTGTAGTAAAGGTATTACCATATAGCATTAGGGAAAAGGCACTATCTCCCATTGTTGAAATTATAGTTTGTGTTGTTATATTCCTGGGGTTTTCCAGCATTATTTTGTCACACAACTGAAATCAAGAAAAGAGGAGGCTCTGGACCATTTACAAAAACACAGCTACCATGGAGCACATGTCAGGAATATGGTCCCAGGACCGTTGGGTGCAGTGATCCTTGGGTGGACCAGCTCTGGATCAGAGCCCTGTTGCAGAGAAATGGCAGCAATCAGAGGAAGAACCCATGTGGCTGGGCTCCTTCTAGCAGGGGTATAGTCCAAGTGGGGCTCCCAGCACTTTTCCACTATGTTATAAACAGTGACTGTGATGTAATGGCAGGGTGTGGGGAGGCTGACTCTGACCTGCCCACCTGAGCAGTGAATAGGAGACAGGGCACCTGCAGTGGTAAACTCTCTCACATCACCCTGAAATGATAGGGGCCTCCTTTTCTCTTCTTCCCACTCAATTCCCCCTTCTTTGTCAGCTCCAGAAAACTTCTAGCTGATATTTGGTGCTTCTTGGGCAGAAATTGAGGGCTGTCTGTCTCAGCACATCTGGGTAGCCTTTGCCAGGTCACAGTCACATCAGCAATGATGCCCACAGTTGGCAGGCATTCTTGCTGTCGTGGGACAGGTATTGGGCGCAGGTGTCTCCTGACATCTGTACCTATTCCACACATGCCCCAGCACATGGCACCCCCTACGTTATAACAAGGTAAAGGGTGGCACTTAGTGACTGTGAAGTCCTATGAAGAGCATAGGCAACACCATCATTCAATTTATGCCCAAACCAAGCTCACTTTGAGATAATAGATTCCAAACACTGAGTGTGCTGATGCTTGACAAGGGATTGTGCAGACAGTAGGCCAACAGAAGTGTGATTAGTTCTCAGAGGCTTTAGTTTTTAAGAAAAAGAGATTGTGCTTAAGAATAGAAAACACTGAAGGATCAGGTTTCTTGCTACAAGAGAATCAAACTTTCCTGTGCACTTTAGTGGAGAGTAACTTCATCTCCTTAACCCTGGGTTTCATCATCTGTAATATGGGAATAATGAGCACTGCTGCCCAGGAGGGTTGTCATAATTAAACAAATTAAAATTCTCCAGCATAGTTACTGAGCCTCCAGTTCAGCACAGCAACTGTTTTTATTGTTATTTTATCTTCCCAGTTGGTCTGTGCTTGCGCAGGAGACAGAAGGAGCCTCTGCTAAAGGGGGATTTGGTGACCTTTACCCCAAAATTCATTGAGGTCATGAACTTGGGCATCATACGGGGCATGTGCCCTGCAAAAACCTATTTTTTATGATCACCTGCTTGTGATGTGTTCTCCCAAACATCATTTCTTTACCGCTTTTGTCAAAAAATGGGAATAATGACTTAAGGATGGGGATGGGAAGACTAGACCCCCTCAGTGCATTCTAGGAAGAGCCATTAGGCCAAATAAATGCACCTGTGGTTTAAGAGGGCAGTGAGGCTGGTCCATCAGAGGGACAGTAATTCAGCAGTTGGACAATTGCTTAACCCGATTGCCGGGTAATAAACATGCTTAATAAAAAGGAATAGGACATCTGCACCATCTTGGCCATAAATATGCTCTCTTGTTCTGGGTAATCTACAAGAATACCTCTGAGCACACTTAGATCACCTACTATAAATAAATCCAATTTCTTGTATCCCCTACTGGCCTTTTATCCTTAGGACTTCCAGCCAACCATGTCTCCCTGAATAACAGTCTCTGCCTTGTGTTTGAGCCTTGGAGCTCATGTGTGGGAAGAAAATGGCTCCGGTTCTCTTGTGAGGTTCAACAGAAGGTTCTCCTTCACTGGACCCTTCCTTTTTGAAGCCCAAGAGGAGTCATACCATGGACAGGGCTGTCGGGACAGGAAGCTGAGGATGGTGTCTACTGAGTAGACATTGTAGGAGTTTCCCCAGAGTGGCTATTGCTGTCTACTCACAGGCAGCCTGCATGACCCCTGGCTTACTACTGCCTCCACGGACACCTCTGTAGCTGTCAGCAGGATAACCAGAACTACTTCCACCGGTTGATCTGAGGGTTATGGGAGATAATGTGTGCCATGTCTAGCATGGAGTTCATGTGCATGGATTTTGGAGTCAAGGGGATGGAGATTGGATAGATGCTCTCTCAGTGCAGGCACTCCAGCTGCAGAAACTTGGCAAGTCCCAGCCTCTCTGAGCCCTTGTTTCCTGATCTGTGCAAAGGAGAGAGCCCCACTCAGAAAGTCGTGTGAGCAGTTGGGAGTGTTCCATGAGTCTTAGGTGGGCTCAGTTATAGGCGGGAGCAGTCATGAATGGCAACTGGTCACAGTTCTCACTGTGAATCTACTTGGTTTTCCTCAATTATCTGTCTTTGTCTACTCAAAGTATGCTTTTCTTTTAAGTTTTTAAATGTTTGCTTTCACCTGGTTTTTCAGAGTACCAAGGGTGCTCCATCTTTTGAACAGAGGGTGAACAAAAGCCCAGGGTCAGTTATATCTGCAGACCACGGCGTTTTATATGAACCTTTAGTTAGCACCATAAGTCACAGAGCCATTATGGGGCCGCACTCAGCTGCACATAAATGCACAGGAGAATGAGAGGCTTAATAAATATGATCTGATGGCGATGAGAATGCGTGTCTGATGAGACAGGCTTCATGCACTTCTCATCAGAGACCACAATGAATCTTTTCTGTTGCTCTTGCACATTTGCATTTCTGACCGCACATTTGAGAAAACAAATGTTTCATTTTAGGGCCGTCCCCCGAGTTGCCTTTATACCATTCTCACTGAATGTTTGCTCTAGAAAACGCCTCCCTTACCCCAAACCAAAATGTCTTTCACACATTGTTTGGCATAATCTTACTGTTAATTGGGCATAATTGTCTAAAATACAGGTCGTAATTGCTTCTTGTCTGAATATTTTACAAATCAAACAAGTTAACCATGAAGGAAAACACTGTTCTTTGATGTATTTTGCAACCTGTATTTGCCCCAACTTAAGGAAAAGCAAAATAGATGCAAGATGATCCGGGGAGGTACGGAAGGGAGATAGGCCAGCCCAAGTGCCATGTTGGGCTTCCTGCTGTAGACAGTGTCTGCACCCAGCGCTACTGGCTATCTTGCCATTAGTGTTAAATTACAAGTGCAGGGCTGCAGGCATCCTTTTTATGGCGTGCTGGAGACTGACGGGCAAGCCCGGGGACCGCTTAGCTAATGGAGGGCTGTTGATATATCGTACTGGACTGTATCTCTTTCATTGCATTCATTTTTAAATCCAACGGCTCACAGGAGATCAAGAGCCAGTTCTATTCAATATCATGTTCACAAGCCAAATTAGCTTGAGCTTTTGCATTTCTCCAGCCCCTGCCCCAATCCAAGAATACTAGCCTAGAGACCACAGGGATCCTGAGCAATCATCAACAGCACCCTGAGGTTTTTAAAGAACATCCACCTTTCACATTTGATTCTCAGAACCACTCTGTGAGGTAAGCAGGAGGGCTGGGTTTATTATAATTAAAGCTGGAGGCTGAAAAGCCAAGAATAGGACCTTCCTAGCCTGTATTCATTTTATCATACTTTATCAATCAAGCTGATAGCAGGAGTAAGTTCTAAACTATAGTAGAAGCTCTCTTAACTGACCCTCATGTAACCAACTCATCCCGGAAGCCAACCTCTCCATTCTCTTGTAAATAGCTAGTGCCCAGGGCTGACCATGTGCCCCAAGCTGGTCACCTCCTGCTCACCTCTGTCCTTGCTCTCTCCATTTGAGAGGCAGGCTTCGAAGAGTCAGGCCCATTTGTTCTCAAGCCTTTTTTATGCTCTTAGAGCTGGTGTTTTCCTTACAGATTTAAATCAGTATACATGAAGGATTGAAATAGGCGCACAAAAGAAAGCATAGTTGTTTTGATAAAAACTAAGCCAAATACAGTGAAAACGCCAAATTCCTTTAAAAGATACCTTCGCATTAGGTGTGGGTGCGACAAAATTATAAAAGAGTGAGAAAAATTATAAAAATGTAAAAAAAATTCTGCACTGAGATTCCTCTGAGGATATCAAACAAACATCACTCCTGGTTTAAAGAAACTAAAACTGGAAATTGTTGATCATGAATTAATTATAGGTGTAGCTTCTGCAGACCATAAGCCAGGGAACTCCAATCAGCAAACTCTTTCTTTAAGAAACTTTTTTTTTAAGATTAATTATTTATTTGAGAGAGAGAGATATCGCACATGAGCAGGAGGGGCGGAGAGAGAGGGAGAGAGAATCTAAAGCAGATTCACTGCTGAGCTCGGAGCCTGAAACAGGACTCAGTCTCAGGACCCTGAGATCATGACCTGAGCTGAAGCCAAGAGCTGGACCCTTAACCAACTGTGCCACCCAGGTGCCCCCCCCCAATTTTTTTAATGGAAGATGGCCTTGGTAATGTACCCCCAAATCAATAAGTGACTGACATTCAGATTTGAAGGTAGAACATTTGATACAACACCTACAATGAAATCTTATTATTCAGCCTTAAAAAAAACAAGGACATCCTACGATATGCAACAACGTGGATGAATATGAAGGACATCACACTAAGTAAAATAAGCCAGTCACAGAAGGACAAATACTGCATGATTCCACTTGCCTAAAACATCTAAAATACTCAGACTCCTGGAAGCGAAGAATGGCAGGTTGGCATTCTCTGGCAACCACAACGGCATTGTGGTTGCCAGAGGCTGGAGGAGAGCAGAAACTTGTTACTCAGTGGGTGCACAGTTTCTCTTATGCAAGAGGAGTAGGTACTAGAGGTCCGCTGTGCAACATTGTGCCTATAGTTTAGGGATACTCTTGTGTGCACTTCAAATTGTGATAAGAGAGCGGATCTCATGTTCAGTACCCTTATCACACTTTTTTAAAGCAGCTTTGCAATAAAAAGTTTGATACAAATGTGTAATTTTTGAGTGATTCGGTGATCTTGCCTTTTAACTTAATTTCTCAATTGACAAATAATCTATGGGCTCCAAACCTGTCAGGTAAGAGGATTACTACTCTAGGCTTAACCCTAAGCTCAACATAAATTGCAGTTCAATTTGGAATACCCCATGGGTGCCAGGAATCCAAGACCTGTTAGACTCTGGAACTTGAAGCCACATTTCTTTCAAGGCTACAGTGCAGCCCCTCCCCTCTCCCCACCCCTCACTCTGGCCTCATTTCAGTTCACTGCACTGACTTTGGAGGCCTGTCTAAACAGTCCAACTAGGATCTGAGCCTGGACTTCTTCTGGGTAAGGAAGCATGACTTCAAGCCTCCCAAGCCCTTTTCCCCACTCCCATCTTCTGACCAGGTTCAACCTGCCCAGAGCATACCAGACTAATGAAACTTGGCACCCTGTGGGCCTTCCTAAACCTGTGCTGAGTGAAATATCTTTATAAGGCTTTCTTAGAGCTTAACATAATGAATGTCTTCTGGCTGAGGTTCAGTTCAGACAGTGTCTTGCCAGGAGTGTGTAGAAAAGCCGCCGCCCCCTTCTCAAAAGGACACTTGCCCCATCTCATCCTTGCCCTCCATGTAGACCCTTAGCCCCTCCCCAACCTTGACCAGGGTCCACGGGGCTGGCAGAAATCAGCTTGGAGGACATGGATCCCTTCCTTGTGGAGCACAGGAACCAGAAGACAAACATCCCAGCCCAGGGGCTTAGAGCAGGTCTTATTTATGTGTCCACTTGTTTTACGCAGCTGACTTTACTGCACATTATTCAGACCAGTGGTTCCAAGTGGTTGTTACCAAGTTTGTAGGACAAACAAATCAGTAGGAAGGTGAGTTTCGAAACAGACAGTGGCAGGGATTTTGGAAAGGCTAACCCACAGCTTGTGACCTCCCCAACAGCACTCACACCTCCCCAGGCTCTCCCAAATCCAACAAGCAAGATCCAAAGAGCTGAAAAGAGCATAATACTAGGAGAGCTCTGGCCAGACCACCATTACTTAGCTTGGATTCACTCATAGGCAGCTTCTTGTTTTTCAGTCTGTTTTGTGTTGAAATTAATTTGGAGGGGTACGTATCAACTACACGATAGGATTGCTGTATGGTGAGTACTGCCCATAAATGTCTCTGGTCGGGGGAGTCTATTTTTTTTTAACACAATGTGAAAATGCAGACTCTGAAGCAGCTTCTGCTCAGTTACCCTTCAAAATTAGGTGCACATCCTTCTTCCTATGTCTGGTCCTACCCAAAAATGTAAGACATGTAGATTTAAGTGGGGGAGTGGCTGTTGCAGGAAGAACCCAAGCCACGGTTTCCCCTCCCAAGGCCCGATTTCTGCTGCAGAAGAGACCCATATGCTAATAAACTGGTATTGACAAGTGTGATGGATGCAGCCAGGTACTTAGTGCTGGGGAGCAAAGTTGATTGCGTTTTACAGTCTGTGTATTTCTCTGTTTATTGCCTGTATTTTGTCATTAAGCAAACAGGTCCCTAATATAGCAAATCTCTCTAATCAGCAAAGCAAGGGAGAGAAGAACCAGAAGCATCATTAATTATGACCATTTGGCTGCAGCCTGGACAGTCTGTTGCTATTGGATTGGGCGACTTCCTCTGGTTTTATTTTCTGGAGGTAGAGCAGAAACTGGCTCTCCTTACGTTCCCTGCCCTGCTGGCTGACAGCTGCCTAAAACCCCGAGATGAGGCACTGACTTCTCTACTGAAACGGAGTCCTAGAGCAGCCAAGGCCAGGCTCTGCGTCAATGTGCTTCTAAGTCTCCGATTCCCTAAACAGAGCAAGTGTGCTGCTCCAAAGCCTGCTTCATCCCCGAGGCTCCAGGGGAGCCTACTGTGGGCAGAGCTCCCATGTGGGGGCTGCGGCTCAAGGGATGGGGGTGGGTGCTGGACCGAGGGCTCCCAGAGACGTGTGTGTCTGTGCCTTCTGAACAGGAAGCCTATTGGCATCGGGGCAGGCTTTCCAATTGCTAATCACTGGGATCAAAAGCAGGAGCGTCCTCATTCTGACTCCAGGTAACAGAGGTTAACAGCATCTAATGCATTTATTAACCCTCTGGTGCCAGAGACTGGGGAGGTCTGGCCCTACAATTACAGTGCCGTGGAAATCCTATTACCCAACGTGCCTGGACTAGCAGATTACTACCGGTGACAATTTTTTAACCCCGCTGGAAGGACAATGTTTAGGAAGTGCCTGAATACAAGTTCTCCGGTTTTCCAGAATGACAACAAGGCTGCTGGGCTGGAGATGGTCCTCCCCTGTCCCTTTCATCCCTCCATCCTCAAAATGAAAACCCCGTGGTACTGTGGTTTGCTGGTGCTGTTTCCCCTCCACTCAGAGTCAGGTGGCTTCCCCCCTAACCACAGAAGTCTGAATTAGCTGCTAGGAAACATTCTTTCATAAAAGAGATTAAAGAATTCATTTTTCAACATGCTGCACTGGTGGTTAAAATGGACTTTTAGAAAAATGAAATCCACTCTCTTCTTCCCTTCTTTATCCTTCTTTCTCTTTTCTTTTCTTTTCTTTTTTCTTTTCTTTTCTTTCTTTTCTTTTTCTTTTCTTTTCTTTCTTTTCTTTCTTTCTTTCTTTCTTTTTCTTTCTTTTCTTTTCTTTTCTTTTTTTTTTTCAGGAGATGTCATATTTTAAAGCCATACTGTCAGGTTTGGGGTCTAGATAGGTCCGGGCTGGCCATGCTCTGTGCTGGGTCCCTGAGTATGCCATTAATGAGCAGGGTGCTGGGTCCGCAGACAGGACCTTGAGCCGGCACTTTCATTATTCCACCCTTAGTTTTACCCTTTACTCAGCAGTAAGAAGTCCTCTTCTGGTTTCTAACTTACCTTCTACCTTACAAGATCTCAGAAATTTTGTTTGTTTTAATTTTCCTGGGACCATCCCAGTTTTTATCACCTGAGAGACAATACTGAAAGTGTGTAAGTACTCTTTGCAGTAGTTGAAGATGTAGGCTACCCTGTAATTCTGTGTTTACGTTTATCACTCCTGACTAGCAAGACAAGTGATAGCTTGATGATGTTTCCAAAAATGCTCAGGATAAAAGCCCTTAAAATGTAAAAATAACAGGTTGCTTAGGATTCTAAAATGGGCTCTAAAAGCCAGATTTTCATAAGTGGTCTCTGGATTTGCATAGCAGATTTCTGACCCTCAGTGTCACTGGAGGGATTCAGACTGCACACAGGACTCCTAAGCTTGCAGCCAGCTAGACAATACACTGGTCTTAATTCCCAGGCTCTGTCCCTCCATCTGCAGCTTATGAACCCTCACAGGCACCAGCCCCCCAGGGTGATGGGGGGCACCACCTGTACTTGATGCTAGTCAGTCTAGGCAGCAGACCCACTGGCTCTCGTAATGGGCACTTCAGGTTTGATGTAGGATTGGGGAAAAAAAAAAAACCTCATGAGTATGCATGATCTTTTGATTCTGTTACCCAGAATAACAATAACTGGTATTGTTAAAATGACAATATAAAACAATATAAAATATTCCAATAACTGGTAACAGTCTGCCCTTCGCTTTCTTTTTTTTATTATAAATTTATTTTTTATTGGTGTTCAATTTGCCAACATACAGAATAACACCCAGTGCTCAACCCGTCAAGTGCCCACCTCAGTGCCCATGCCCTTCTCTTTCTAATCAGATTCCCAGACCTTCCTGTGATCCATGTGAGGTTCAGGTAGAACTCCAGGATCCGCTCTGCCTCTGCAGTTGGGAGTTTCCACTCTAATTGGGAAGCTGTGTTAATATGCCATGTAAGCAGAGTATTTAAAGGCCGGTGTGTATGCACTGCTAAGCTTCTGGAGTGCTAAGTGCTTCTTTGGGTTGGGAAGGCATTTAACGGGAGAAGGCATTTTCTCAAGAGCATTTGCAGGGGCCTGGATACACACTATTATCTTTACTCTGCAGGTTATCTACTTATGCCAATGAGAATGGTCCTCAAGGCAAGAAGAACTTGGAGATGCTTCCTCCAGTTATTGTGAAGCCAATGGGGCTACAGGGAGACAGGCCTCACATTGACCATTTCCTTTAGGTAGATGCCAACGGGATGCCTGCTTTGGGGGAAAAAGCTCAGAGATTTCAAAGACCTGAAGCTGGTCTAAATGTTTTCTCATGTGTGATGGAGCAATAATCCCCACTGTTTCCAGATAGAAGGCAAGAGCCTGCATGCCTGTAAACCTACATGCAGTGTGAAACCCTCAGTGACCAATGCGGGTCAGACAATCTACCTCTGCAGATCTAGAGTCCCCTAAAACAGTCTGTTAAGACAGAAAACTTTTCTTATCCATTGATAGGAGCCCCTTTATAATGATTTAATAATGACGGGCATTGTTACTAGTATTTCAGCAGATTCCTGAAGTGACTCCGTATGGCTAATGAGTATGTCAGATTGTGTATACAGTGAGTAAAACCCTACATATCAGTGCTAATCATACAGACCAGAATAGGAAGGAGGGCCCCTCAACCCTTCGAACTTCTAGGCCTATGGTTTAGGACACAGAGGCATAGTTTAGCTATGACCACAAGCACAGAAATAACTTGAAGGCACAATGTGTCCCAGACTAGAAGTCAGACTGCTTTCTCTGCACATTTTAGTGAACTTCTTAGTTATGCAAAGGCCATTAGCAAGGGTTTATGTCTTTTGTAGATTATGGCCTAGCAAAGAAAAAAGAGAATGAGATATTTTAAGGCCATTTTGGTATCTGGGCACAATTCCAATCTTGAACAGAAATAAAACATGTAAAGTTCTGTACATTATTCTCTGCAGGTAACAATGCAATGGACCAGATTTGCTATTACTATAGATTAAAAGTAGGCTTTTGGGTAAGGTTCAATTCCTCTTCTAATTTCTCCTCTGATCCTCTTATACATAACATTTAGTGACCTTTGAACAGCCTGGGGATGCCTCACAGTGTCTTATTTCTTCATGGCTATTTAAAGGTTTCTATTTCATATTCGCAGCTGGCATATGCAAATATAGGTAAAGATTATGATGCCTCCCAAGTAGCATTATGGTCAGTAAATTACTCCTTGGGTGAACAGGCCATCATCATCAGCCTAGCATGTCTTCAATGAGTTACAGAAGTCTTCCTGCAACAGGCAGCCTGCCAGTTGCCATTCACTAGGAGCTGGGTGCCCAGACACTCCTTGATTCAAGTGTGATGCTTAACCAGGGTCATCCTGTTGGGACATGAGCTCTCTCTCTGTCTTTGGTGTCAACAGATTCTTGTTTTGGGGGAAGGAGGTCATTGGAGGGGAGTTCTTCATGTGGATTTGGGGGCAGGTAGAGCATGAAGAGTCAAGCATGCCAGGATTTCTGGGAAAAAGCACTGTAATGGAGGAAAGAGCACATTTTCTTTCAAGAGTTTTAGAGACCTGGTCTGTATCCTGACTACCAGTAAATGGCTATGTGACCTTGGAGAAGTCACTTAACTTCACTGCACTCTGTCTTCCTTTACAAAACAAAAGGGCTGTACTGGGTCAGCAGTTCCCATTGTCACTGTTTAAGCGATGGAAACTTCCCTTCAACTCAACTGTCCGGTAGAAGCTCAATGGGGACTAGTTCCCACGTGAGGAGATGGGGAGCTCAATGCTTTCACTGCCACTGCCCTGGAAGCAATTGTGTGATTACTGGATCTGGATCCATAGCACCCTGCACAGTTCCTCCAGGGGATCCATCTGTAAGAGTCCCTGCCCTGTGCCAGAACTCCTAAGCCATGAATGGGTTACTCAACTAGAGGACAGTCCCGTGAGCCCAGAGACTATATCCTTTGGTTCCTATCACCTGATACCCAGCTTTGGAAAATAGCTTGTCGACTGAAGCAATGAATAAAACAAATGAACAAACAAGCTTCAGGAAGACCTATCTCTATATTACTAATGAAGGGGGATTTTTATTGCCACGTTTTTACCTCAAAGGCACATCCCCAAAATGAACATTCAGAGATATACATGAGTTCCAAATATGGATGACCTCAAAACTTGGGGTGCCTGGGTGTCTCAGTAGGTTAAGCATCTGACTCTTGATTTGGGCTTAAGTCATGATCTCAGGATCATGAGCTCGAGTTCCATATTGGGCTCTACACTAGGCATGGAGCCTGCGCAAGATCCTCTCTCTCTCCGTCTACCTCTGCTCTCCCCTCCTATGTTCTCTCCCCACTCTGGCCCTCCCTCTCCTACTTTCTTCCCCCTCCCCTCCTATCTCTCAAAAAACAAAAACAAAAATAAAACTTTGTCTTTAGTAACCTAACCTAGTCTTGGGCTGCCCTCGCTAGCCATCAGCCACAGGTAGCTACTGAGCGTTTGAAAAGGGGCGGGTCTGATATGAGATGTACAATGTCAAAACGCCAGGTTTTGAAGAATTAGTATGAAAAAGAAAGTGTAAAGTATCTCATTAATGACTTTTTATATTGACTGCATGTTGAAATGATAATATATTGTGTTAAATAAAATATGTTATTACAATTATCTTCACCTTTATCTCTTATGTGGTTGCTAGAAAGTGTAAGATTATGTATGGGCTTATAGTTGTGACTCACATATTTCTATCAATGGCCCTGCCCTATACAACTAAGTGATGAGTGAATCATCAGTAATTATTATTCTGTACTGTTTATGAGTGATTTTATGTGTGTGTGCATGTGTTTGTCTTTCTGCAGGCACAGAAGCTGAAATCCAATATGTCGGGCAGTACACACCTCTGTCTTTCTGATGTAAGTTGTGTTTCTCCTTGGGTCTCCCTGCATTTCTAGAGACAGAATCCTTTGCACCCCTGGTGATGACATAAAGGCTCAAAGACAATGAGGTTTCAGGTCTAGGAAGACAATCTAAGGCACCCTCCATGTTTCTGTCCTTTGAGCCAAGTGAATTCTTCAGGTCCCAGGGCACAAAGTTAGACCTAATGTGGGACCCAAGATCCTCATCTCAGAGCTAGATCCAGCACAGATACTATTGTTCCAGTGCCAGGAGACTATGTGACCATAGTCATGTAAAATCAACCAGCACAGAGGACATACAATAGTTCTCACTGCTTACCAGATGTCCTCTGTCTACAGATCCTTTGACCTCTGCAGCACCAAGAGGTACTGGTAGCTAGAGCGGACACATTACTCTCCCCATTTTATGGGTGAGATGAATGATTCTGTCCTGTGCCAATCATTGTGGTGGGTTTGGCATTATGAGGCTGAGGGAGTGCTGTGGTGGGGATAGAGTCACCCATCTAGGGAAGGATAGCTGTGCCAACTGGAAGTCTGAAAGTCAGAGTTCTGGTGTGGAATCTCCAGCTGATAAGTGGGGCAGGCTTCTTTGTCTAGAAAATCTAGAGTTGAAGGGGCAAATGGAGATAAAAGTTGCTGACTGCCCTGCTGGTCTCAATGCGATTTGTGGCTCATCTCTGCATGAACTGATACTTGCCTGGACCAATTTCCTGAGATGAATCTTCCTGCCCTTCTTCAGTGATGGTGAGGGACAGTGGGCTTCCTCCTAAGTCAGTATCAGAAGGAGAGGCATTCCATGTTGCCCTAGCTGTGGGGAGATCTGGAAGGTAGGCATGAAGGAAGACGCAAAGTGGATTTCAATAATCCATAGTGGAGGAGTGCGAAGCAGGTGTTGGCCAGTTTATCATAAAGTATATAAGTGCATTATATCCAGTTCTCACCCAGATTCATGATTCCTTTCCATAAAACTACAAGTCAGTGAATGAAAATCTCCATGGTAATATCTTGAAGGGTCAGCTTTGGTGAGTGGTACAGCTAGTTGGAGGTGAGGGTGGGAGAGAGAAAGAGTAAGGTTAAAATACACTGGGATAGGAGGAATACATGTGGGTGACAATGAAAATATTCTCTCTTACAGCGTGATTATGAAAAGAACGGTCTCTCTGGTCCTTCCAGCCACATAACCACAAAATCAATGGCTGCTCCTCCAAGCTGCGGTCTGAGCCCACTGCTGGTTCTGGTGGTAACCGCCCTGTCCACCTTATTATCTTTATCTTTGGCAGAAACATTGTAGCTGCATTGAAAAAACAATATGGACATGTAAAAAGACAAAAACCAAGCTATCTGTTTCCTGTCCTCTTGTATATCTGAAATTCCAGTTTTAGGAGCTCATTTGAGACACTGCAAAAAGTTTGATCCAACTGGAACTTTTTGTTTCTTCTTTTTCTTTTTTCTTTTTTTCTTTTTTTTTTTTTTTTTTTAAGAGATCTTCTTGTGATCCTTAGGGCTTCTATGGGATACCTTATGCAGTGCTACATTCCATATTGAAAAGGCTTTGGGGCATGCTGTATTGCAAAGGGGAAGTTCGTAAATTCGGCTGTAAAACAAACTGGGCCTATGTTTGACATGATGATGATGTTGATGATTTTAACACTTTAACTCTGGCCTTTATTAGCTAAAGAAGGACTTTGTATTTCTAAAGAATCTCCCGTATCTCATGTAATGGCCTTGGTTTCTGATGACATCACTTTAGCCTAACATGGGTGCAAGCTTATTTTGTCACAAAGCAAAGATTCTCATCAAGAGGATCTTGGTGGACTTTGTGCAGACAAGCTTGCACCAGTGCTCACCTTTCTATATGCACTAGCATTTTCCACACTGTTTGTGTACTGTAAACAGTTCTACACTCTCGTACCAAACAAAAGACACCTGTCACATCAAAATGTTAGTGTCTGTCTTTGAATCAGAATAGAGGGGACGAGTGTGCATGAAACTTCGCAGTACCTTGATTACTGAATGACACTCTCCTAAGCCTTACCTGAGTGAGAAGCCCTTTAACTAACAAGAGTCAAATATAGCTGACATGTCATTCTAATACTCTTTACACGTATGAGGTTATATGTAGAAAAAAAAATTTTACTACTAAATGATTTCAACTATTGGCTTTCTATATTTTGAAAGTAATGATATTGTCTTCATTTTTTTACTGATGATTTAATACAAAATACATGGAGCTCGTTTTCCTCTCGTAAGTAGTGTTAGCTCCAATATTAACTTCACGAAGACAGCTTTTCAAAAGCAGACTCCGAGGAGCCTCATGCTTTAGCAGAAAGCTCTGCATCACGTTACTGTGGACAGGCAAGAGGAAACAGAGCAGCCAAGTGTTGTCTTTTATCATTTCTTGAAATGCAAGAGTGCATACCCGTGAGGAAACTGATGGCCACTTGTAAATGCCCTGCAACATCTGATGGCACCTGTGCCAATTGACACAATCTAGTACCTTGGTTTTCATGTTGCTTGATAAAGGCAGGTTTGACTGGGCTGGAGGACAGGAACATGCTGCCCTCTATTCTGAAGCAGATCTGTGCCAGGGTACAGTTCTTTTCCTAAGGGTTGTCTTGACTCTCAACAATGATGACCTGGTCACTGTTGAGAGTGATTTGGTTTGAAGGTCATCAGGAATCTACTTGCATCTTGTTATGTGTCCTCCATGACAGACTGTGACTGACTGTGGAAAGAAAGGCTACTGGATCAAGAGGACCAACCATAGGTCTATAGAGATGAGTTGGCTGGCAGAGATACACAGAACAGAACAGGACTTTGGAAACAAGGCATCTGGCTTGTTCACTGCTCATCATCTCCCATCATTCTCGTCCTGAAGTGCACTTTTGAAGTCTGGTTGATGGTGACATTCAGAATCTACAATGATCGAGTGCTAGGAGCCATGCTTCTCCAACACTGAGTAGAGAAGAGGAGAATCCACCTGAATAGAGTGCTGGGAGCATTAATCTCCCCACATCAGTAGAGGGGCTGGAGGAGAAATCCAAGGTGCACAGTTCATACTGACCCCCTTTGCCCGCTGATGTTTGCCTTGTAAGAATTAATCAAACCACTGGGGTGGGAAATCTATTCAACCCAAGATAAAGGCATAGTCTTTTAGCTCTATTGGTGTTTGAAGTACATTTATATCCAAATGTTAATAAACATAAATGTATAATACTACGTACCGAGTTTTTTCAGTTCAAAATGTTTTCAAGGAAAATTCATCAAACAAATTTGATTAGTGAAAGGTTTCCTAAAGACTCTTACTTTGAATAAACACATTAAATGTGTCGAAATATTTGGAATTCCAGTCATCTATGAAAGCATATCTCTTACAGAGCATATTTTGTTTTGATTAAGGTATCTCTGTGTATCTACACTGAACTAATTGCATATGGGTCTGATTCTACGTGATCTACTGTAGAAAGCTATTGATTCCTTCTGCAGTAAACAGCGGCTGTAATTAGCTTCAGATGACCAAAGAGGAAATAGGAGTTATCAGAGCTAACAAGGTAGCCTTTGGTGAAGAACTCGGGGATGTGCAACACATAAATTAAATTTTGGAAAGCCTCATCTATCAGCAACAAAGATCTCATTTTTCTTTACAGATAGAAGCATATTAGAGTTACCAAATTCTAAATTTGAAAATAAATTACTGATTAAATAAACAGGGGGAAGGATGTTCAATGACAACACGTTAGAGAGACTCTTACAGATTCATGCCAAGCCAAGTGTTTCTGCCATTCAGTGTGATTCTCAGTTTAACACAGTGAACCCAAAACACCATCATTTGCCCCAGGACACTAAAGCAGGCAAGTGACTTAAACCTTTAACTTACTTGTGCAGTAGGGACTGATAGCAAAAATGATTGCTTCCTATCTCTCAGTTCCTGCATTTGGGGTACCAAATGCAAGGGCCTTCTGCTGGGGTTTGGGCCTCTTGCAGAAGTTATCTCATTGTAGCTGATTTTGACCAAACAAAAACAGTAACTTGTATCCAGGTAGACCATGACTCCCACATCAAGTCTAGTTGTGCCCTGCTTATTTGAGAGAATGAAGAAAAGGGACAGTATTGCCAAACTGATTGGAAGCACATTGATTCCACTTTGATGTTGAATATCTTTGACCAATAATATGTTGGAGTATCTTTTTAATAGAGCACATGGAGGAAGAAGCGCACAATAAAGAAAAGGATTCATAATGCCATTTCCATGTTTATTTTTCTGTATCTGATTTCTTCAAGACCCTAGAGTATAAGTTGAGAATTACACAGATTATTTTTTATTAGGTATAGCGATCTGTATCCAGAGTACAATAAGAGTGTGGTTTTCATTTAAAAAAAAATAAATTATTGAACAATTCCTTATTCTGTCGTAAAAAATGTCTTAGAAGCCACCTTTGAGTTAACCAAACCTGGGACAAGTTTTCTCCAGAGCTGCTGTGGCCTTTGATTGGGTCTATATGAAGACTGTTCTGACATGCATATGTTCCAGGGATGGGTCCTCTCCAACTGCATCCTCTCGCCCACCTGTCCCTTTGAACTCTAAACTAGACACTCCTGAGACTCCATCTGCCGAACTAGGAAGGGAGGCGAGCAGAAGCATTTTTCAGTCCCTGTAAAGTGCTTGTTGGGAAAAGAGATGTAAGAGCAGTGGGAGTTTGTATAATTAGCAAATTCTTTCCTTCAAATCTGGCAAAAGTGTATTTCTGTTCTTACTATTGACAGAATAGTGGCCTTGGAGGAGCCATCGTTTGGAAAATAAGTTTTTATTCATGTAGTCAGACAACTCATGACTTACTTGAGTCAATAAACGGTAGACCAGAGAGGGGCTGCTTAAATGAGCTTCCATTTTCTAATACCCTTTGGACGCTGGTCTTGTTCTCCTGGATGCATACCCCCTGTGATCTCTGTTGCTTCTGCTCTTCGATAAAGCAGAGGAGACCACGTGAGACCTATCTTTTCAAGAAAGACTACAAAGCAGTGGCAGCAGATGGGCATGAATGACCAAGGGCCTGGGTCTTGGCATGACCGAAAGACTGGTCTGCACTGGACTCTAGGAGTCTGGAGAGATAAAGCAAAACCCAGGAGCAATACGAGGCCAGGTGCCATGGGTAAATGGGTCACATGGTCTGCTGGCATTCCTTCCTGATCCACGTAGGAGCCTTGACCTCACAAAATAGCCAGAGTCCCTTGAATGAGACAGCAGTGCCTTTATGGAAAGTAAGCCAGAGCTAATATCTGGACAACAGAGGAATAATTTTTTTTTTTTTTTTTAGAAATTCTAAAATTGTAAAACAGCTGAGAATTCAGTTGGAAACCCTTAGAAGCTATGTTTTGCTCTTATCCCTAAGATAAGCATCTCATGTATATATCTGACACTTCTTGACTTTGACAACAGCTTTTCTTCTCAAGTGGCCATTTGTTCTAAGTCTGTTGTCTAGGATTCTAGAGGACTATACATCTGAACACATGCTCATGGCAGAGGCTTTAAATCTGGGGGTTTGGGCACTGCCTGCATCCTGGGGTGAGTTTAGTGGGACATTTCATTTCACAGGGAGAGTTGTCTTAAGACATGGGTTCACTCCGTTCTCTTTCATTAGATTATCGGTGCCCGAGTCCCCATTCGTGTTCTTTATCACTCAAGTGTTTAACAGGGTCCCTTCCCGCCGATTTTTCATTCTAATCATTCTAAATTTAGTTCTACTCAGATTAATTCTTGTTCTGCCAGGAACCCTGGCTTTTTGAAGACAGAGAAGCCTCTCTCCAGAGTCAGGCAATCTGAAGGTGATGTTAATCCCCCAAGTAGGAAGTTCCCCATCCAATCCTCCCTCCTCTGAGCTCCCTCTTCTTAGCCTTGGGATCATCTTGTCTGCTCATCCTCACCAGGCATCCTTTTGTTGCTCCGGGGCTCTCTGATGAGCTTCTCCTCACCCCCCTCCTGGAGATAGCCTGGGGTTGTTCAGCGGGATGCGCCACCTGCACTTCTGATTGTTCTGAGATCCAGCCCAAAGGGGTGGGGAGGCATACAAACCCCGTTTCAATAAACTGCCTGCAGAGAACCGCAGCCTGCTACCAGTCATTGAGGTCCTCGCCCCCTAAGGTCTCCAGGCTCATTTGACCAGCACAGCTGCGACTTGGGCTGTCTGCCTCTGGCAGGTGCCAATATCAGCGTCTTGTCCCACTGCCATGAGGAGTTTATTTTTGCTCCAGGGCAGCTGCCAAGCCCAGCACCAGCATCAGTAAAAGGTTTTCTCTGATTTTCTTTTCTTTGTCCCACGTCGGGTTTTCTTACCACTCCCCACTTGGCACTTTATAGAAAATAAAATGACCAGAGACCATCAGTCCCTTCTTTCATTTGGACATCTCTTCCCGCTCCCCCAGCCTCCCCTAAGGGAAAGCATGCTCCATGGTAGATATTTAGACAATGTTGGGTGAATGAAAAACTCTGGGGCACTGAAAGACTCTATTTTGTAATACGGTAGCAAGAACTGGTCTACCTGCATTGTCTTGCCGGCACTGAGCTCTTGTACACAACAGTAGAGGTGTCCTGAGGTTATGGAGAGTGACCCAGAAGGGATTGTCAAACAAAGCATTAGAATTAAAGCAGCTTTAAATCTGCCAACTGTATTTCCTCTGAGAGATGGAAATTTAGCATTGGGCCCCAGGACAGGCTGAGCACAACCAGCCAGTCCCAGACAGGACAGGACTCCAAATGGGGTAAACTGATTTCAGGGGAAATTAGCCATGGAGTGAGTTGATATTTTAAACTGCTTAAGTGCAGGATGCTGGCCAGAAAGGTGGACCACTCCACCACTCCTGGACCAAGCTCAGGCCTTTGCCAGCACCCTGAGAAGCAACCTAGGTCGTCTTCAAATCAGCACATTTATTGAACATCTACTCTAGTTGAGTGAACCATCATTTAGGACTGAAGCTCCTCCACGGGTAACTTGAGAATACGAGGCCTTCCGACCCCATCTTTTCGGGATGACAAAATCCTTCACTTTAACATCCTTCAGAGAATCTAAGTTCTCTTTACAAGTAGTCCAAGAAGCCACTTTCCCGACTCAGTCTCTACGAGGCAGTTAAGTCCCAGTCAATAGGCAGACATACAGCAGGACGCCCAGCTCAAGCACTATGGGGAAGGCAGACATAGCCACCCTCAGCTGAAGCCTGACAGGCTGCCCCGGAGAACCAAGTGGGTCCACCCTTTGAGGCCTCAGAGGGCTGTGAGCGTGGCCAGGTGGCCATGCCAGTGCAACTGTCCCAGCTGTTGGGTACCAGCCACAGCGCAGGTGGGAAAGGAGACATCAGACTGCTTTAGCAGGAGAAAGCAGATCACCGGAAGTGTTCATTCAAAACAGCAAAACTTTCAAAGTACACAGTGACCCCTTCTGCCAGCGAATACAACCCAGATAATAAGACTAAAGAAAAGTAGGATGAAGAATTGGAAAACTCAGGTGATGCCCTGGGTGGGAGAAGCACAACGCTCTTAGGAGTGGGCAGAGGTCTGTCACCTGTCATTGGGGCCAGGCAGGACATCTGTCACAGGTGCAGGGGAAGGTCTTGTAGGCCTTCTCAGCACACTGGCCCCCGTGGCTCCATCACAAAAGCTCCCCTCCTCTCTCCGTGTCACAGCTTCTCCAGGGTTGTGTGATCTGGCTTTATCTTCCTGGTGTGCGAAGCGTGCTTGATCTGGAATCTGGCTTTTTAGTTTTTAGCTTCAGCCAAAAGCATTTCTGAAATGTGGGAAAAAGAGAGAATGGGAACTGGAGAACCAGCTTACACACTGCCCTGCCTTATTTGGCTGCAGTCTTCTAGTAATGAGACTTCTGGATTCAGAAATAGCTGATTGTCCTCAGAGGGTTGAAGAAATGGTTTCAGAAACCCAAAATCCAGGGCCTTCTATTTCTTCTAATTATCTATTTTTTTCCTCTCTCTCTTTTTGTCCCCCAAGGGAGGAGAGGGAAGGCTTTCCACCACAGAGTTTCCTTTAAAGAGTTTTCTCCTCTCTTGTGCATTATTATCCCTTCGATATTGAAATTATTTTCTCTTGTTTAATCCGCCTCCTGCTGAGAAGCAGTGTGAGATTCAGATGTGGGCTTTTGGGTTGTATTCTTTTAGATGGTATTGCATTTTTACTCTTAACCTGAGGGTATGTCTCAATTTCTGTTCCTTCTGTTTCATGTAGATTAACAATCCAGGTTGAATAGAATAAGAATTCTGGTTTTTAGGAGGGTTTTAGACTTCTGTCCCAGGTGAGGGGGTCAGACACCCAACCTCGTCAGAGCTGAGGTGAGGGGTGTAGCGAGCTTCATTGAAGCCTCCAGTCAGGAGAGGATACAGGTGAGCGACTTCCCTCCTGGTCTCCATATTATACTGTGTGTTTCCTGAGTCTCCCCTCGTAAGAAATACACGTATCTCATCACCTTGTGAATCTGCTTTCCTGCAGATGGGCGGGAGAACCTGTGCATTCTCCTGGGCCATCCCCACACCGTCCCTCACTCCGCTGTGTGCAGCCTGCTTTACCACCACCACCCACGGAAGAACACCTACATATAGAAGTACAAGTTTTGCTCTTTGGACTTTGGAAGTGGTTTTGTGATGTTCGAATTTTCTGTTAACATACTGCTCAAGCACTACAGAATGTACGTACGTAGTCTGTTCGGCCATCCTCCACCCCGGAATACCCTAATAAACATTGTTTTCTTTTTTTAAAAAAAAAAACAAAACTACAATTGTGGTATCTTTTCCTTTTATCTTAAGTCTTTGGAAAATGATCTTGAAATCTGCAAAGGCATGGAGATCCCCAGTATCAAGATATGGGAGGGTTTCTGACAGTGGAGGAGATAAGACTCCTGAGGACTGGATGTCATTGACACAGATCCTTCTAGGATAATTCTTTGTTGTGGGGGATGGTGTCTGGTCCTGTCCATTGTGGAATATTTAGCAGCATCCCTGGCCCTGAGCTACTAGATGCCAGTAGAAACCACCCCCAAGACACCGTGGCCCTATACAGACCCTGGTTCCTTTTGGGATGCGTATGTGAGCTGTTGACACAGTGTTCAACACTCATGTGTTGAGTTATTTGTGTAAGCTTATAAATAGTAAGTATTTTGATAAAAAGTAGAGACAGAGTAGGTCATTTTTTGTATTTCCAGGACCTAGCTCAGTGCCTGGCAAGGAAAAGTTACTTTACACTGCATGAACCTGGATTTTATCCCTGGGCATTAACATCATGATTGTAGTTGCTCAAAATATGACTCCTCAGCTTCCCTGGGGAGGTTCTAATCTCTGGCACCTTTATTGCCACCAGGACTTTTTAAGACAAAATACTAAAGCACAAAACACAGTAATTAACCTCATCAATGTCATCTGCTTCCATCTACAACTTGCAGTCCACTACGTAGCAAGAAGACCTTGCCTCTTACAGGACAGAAGCCTGTGTTTCAGTGGAGGTCCTGCAGGACCCAATTTTGTGATCTTTTCATTCAATTGGGTTTTCCTATTCCTTTGTCTCCTGGGCCTGCTTTCCAATGACCAAGTTTAGAATGGTTTCTAGCAGGCTTCACAGTTTGGATTAAAAGTTTATGAGCATTTGGATTTGAGTCTGGTGTTTTAGCGATGTGACAAAAACCCAGATCCCAACATCTCCCCTGGCTTTGGGATCCTCAGGCTGCCTGAGCAGAAATCCACGAGTTCATTCACAGAGAAATGAACCTCATCATGTCAGCACATGGGGCAGGCCCCTGAGAAGGGCAGGACTCTGAGTTCCCTGGATCATAGCAGAAATGGGGAGGGAACAGTCCCCTGGGGACATCAGTTCCCTTTCCTTTCCAATCCCAGTCCCTAAGGATTCTAATCACCTTCTGAATACAACCACATCCCCAGGATGCAGGTGATAGAAATTTTAGGAGCTGGAACAAGAGATGACTAATAAAACCCTGAGAGAAATGCCAAGAAAGTGAATAAAAACTGTGACAGAAACAAGATACAAGGCTGCTTGTGTTTGGTGATATAAATAAAGCATAAACAGAAACACAGTGATGTGAAAGATATGAGCAGAGTATCCATAAAAGTCACATAAACTGGCATTGCTGGCCACACCGACTGCTTTTATCCTCGTGAAGAGTCCCATCCAGGCTGCTAGGCAAAGAATTCACCATGTTTAAAAGATAAAGGGAAGAATACCTTGGGTGGCTATTTAAATAGGGATGATCTTTTTTAGAAAGCCATTTGACAATGTGTATCATAATTTAAAATCCGTATCCCCTTTGAGCCAACAACTCCACTGCAAGGAATTCACCCTGCATTCTTAACACAATGTGCCAAGGTCTATGCAAAAGAATTTCCACTGCAGAATAATTCATAATAGCCAAGGCCTTGCAACAATCTGAATGTCCATCAGCAACGAGCTGGCTGAAGAACTCCTAGTGCATCTAGACAAGGGAATGCTGTGCCACCGTTTATACAAAGTAGATGCATATCCGCTGAGACTAGAAGTGGCCTATGGTATATTAAGTGAAAAGGCAAAGTAAGAACAAAGAAAAATATGGTCCTACTTGTATCCATATTAGAAACAGATTAAGTAGATGATAGTTGATATAGATAGATGATGATAGATGATAGATAGATAGATAGATAGATAGATAGATAGATAGATGATAGATGATAAGGGATGGATGGATGGATGGATGGATGGATGGATGGATGGATGGTTGGATTCTACCTATAGTTTTTACCATGTTTTTGTGTCATTTTTTCCCCATTGTTTTTTAAAGAATAAAAGGGAAGGGAAGGTTGAACTCTGTAGCTGCTGGAATCCAGCCAAGGTTTGGCCCTTGCTCTTTGGAGGAAGGAGGCAGGTGCAGCTCTGGCTCAGAGCACTCCCAGGACCAGATTTCCTCTTTCATCCAGCAAAGCCTGACACAGTCAGAGAGGCAGTGAGTGTCTGCCCCACAGAACCTCTTTCAGGATAAATTGCTGCAATTTGGAGAAGAAGCACCTTCCTGGCACTGTGCCTATGGTGTGTCCTGGAGGGTTTTTACTAATTCCTCACTTTGTGGTCAGTGACACAGGGTGAGTTACCTATGTAGACAGAGCTCATCCAGGGCAAAGGGAGGCTGGGTCAGCTCTTGTGGTGACAGGACTGTCCAGGATTGGCTTGTGCCCACAGAAGGCTCAGGATAATCATGGCCCAGTAATAAATGCTGTTGGTTATTGAGCACTCATCATGCATCCCTCCCCCCAGCACCAGGATGGATGGGCTCTGGGCATGTGATCTCATTCAGGCCTCACAACTGCTCCAAGATGGAATAAATCTAATTTTGCAACTGAAGAGATGGAGGCTCAGAGATAGCAAGTGACTAGTGCAAAGTCACACAGCCGTTGGAGGTAGAGTGGGACTGGGATTTAGTTTTCCAATGCCAGTGCCCATTTAAACTATTGTCTGCCCTCACGCCTTGTGGGTGGGAATGTCTCCTGGCTTTTGAGCAGAAAAACTCACAGGTGCACCCCACATCCCGATTTCATTTCCTGCCACCCACACTTGGGGCATGTTATGAGAGCAGCCCAAACTGACAGACTGCGGCATGAGCTTGTCTTCAAAAGATAATTAGAGTACCTCCCTCACCTTAAGGAAAAGAACAGCAGATTTAAAAAGAAATATGACAAGCCATCTGAGTGCCAGGACTGCTCCCCAGAGAGTCACACTTCCATTTCAGTCCCTCATTCTAGACACGAAACCAATTAAAGTAGTTGCAAGGTACACAGTTAACACCAAGTGACAAAAGCCTGCCTAAGTGTTTTAAAGATCTAATTTACCCACAGACTGTGCCCAGAAAAACATAGCTGGCCTGTTCTTGTACAACTTTGGAAGTGCTTGGCCCAGCTCCAGCTTCGGGGGTGCCAAGTCACCCTATTCAGATCCCCCACCATCACTCCCTGGGCTGCTACTGTCTTTAGAACCATGACAGCAGACGATGGGAGCTGGAGAAGGCTGGAGCTGGAGCTCCCCACCCATTGCCACTGGGTGGGGAGGTGCTGGAGAAGGAGCTGGATCTCCCTGGCAGGGTGGCTGGCTCGGCAAAATCACTTAGGCCCTGGGCCCTGCCTTGCCCTCTCTCACTCTTCCCACACCGAGAAAACATGAACACGGGGAGGGAGAATGTATGGCGGAGGCAGGCCCTGTCTCGGGGCTTCTATAAATGCCTGAAAGCAGGTGTTGTGGTCTTAACTGCAGACTGGGGCATCTACTGATGATGGAACGTGGGCTCTGTCCCTTAATTTGCAAGGATTGCATTCCAGCTTCAGGAAGGGGTCTTCAGAAAATCGTACCCGGATGGAACAGAAAATGTGCAACGGACAATAAGAAAAGGGTCATTCCTACCAGACACGTCTCTCATTCATGTTTGCTTCCCTTCTCAGTGCATTGGAAAATGAATCCCGGACACCACCTGCCGTCCACGAGGACCCAATGTCAGCACAGGAAAGCGACCACACTCTGACACAAAGCTTGTTTGTTTTTGTTTTTCTGGAATGTTTCCATCCCTAAAGGTTCCACTAGGTACTCAGATACCATCTCCTTAACTTAGAAGCCTTCTCAGTTTGCAGAGCACCTTCACAGACCCTCCAGTGGAGGAGTTGATTCTCCCCATTTTATGGATGCAGAAGGGCAGACCCGGAAAGGCTTTCATCTGGTAAGCAGTAGGGGAGCCCCTGTAGTCCTCACCCCCAACCCCCTTGCCGCCCCCCCCCCCATGATGTGATTTTCTCCTTCAGCTTCCTTTCCACTCACCCAGGAATTGCAAACTATTTTAAGTGACCATCAGCTTTTGCTGAGCACATCTAATGTGAGATGTGGAGTTGAATGTTGAATACTGAGACTCTTTTCTATTCCACCAACTTTTTCAAGGCATTTTTTTTTTACAGGGTATTAAGTGTTCTTTGGATAACCCCTTCTGTGTTTAGGGGATAGCCAACCTCAGGGACTCAGCACCAGGCTGCCAAGTGACCTGGCTACGTGCTGTTCCCTTGCCCATAAGCCTCAGCCGTGGTGGACAAACAAATGGAGCGCAGGCATGGGATGCTGGCTTTCTCCCTGGACAGGAAAATGCTTCCAGGTAGCAAACCAAGGTATGGGGACAGGGGCACCGAGGGAGGTGCCGGCCGCCCTCTGGCAGACCCAGTGACCTCTGGGTGCTGGGTAAGCTGACCTTGCCTGCCCTGCGGGGAGCCACCGCATTCAGCTTTGCCTCACCCGTGGAATTTGCACAGAGCCCCCAAAACGCAACTCACCCAGGTGACACCTGGGGCCTCCAGATCTTCCCACAGTCCCTGTCATCAAGTCCATTTCTCATGTGGTCTTTGCTTGCTTCTTGCCTTTTCTCATTTCCAGGAGCAAATGCGTGCCTCCCCAGGGCCCCTCATTCCTTCCTCTGTGTAACACTGAGCATCACTGAATCTTCACCGCAGCCTCCAGGCAGGTGCTGTTCTTCCAGTTTTGCCGATGAGGAAAGAGACTTGGCTTGGCAAAGCCCCACAGATCAGAGGGGAACCTCAGGATCCAAACCCCGAACCTGGGCAGCCTGACTGGAAGGTCTGTGTCATGTCACTTGAGTGCTGGCCTGCAACCCCATGCCTCCCGAAGAGGCTTCCTGCCAATCGCACCCTTTTTCAAAGGCACAGAGGGATTAGATCTTTAAGGAAACCTGAGATTTTAAATAGGTAATCCTCTTGTAGTGTGAAGAACTAAAGTATGTGATGGATTTTTTTTCTTAATTCGGGATTTAGTGACAGTGAAACAGAATTGTCCCTTAGGCGATCATCGTTGGCGACATTTTAATGAGTTCTGACGGCCGACTTTGCCTGCGAATGTGGCACACAGATCCCCTGCCCGGGAGGCTCGCTGAGCTCCCACAGTAAGCCGGGAGCATTTGTGAAGGTAAACAAATACGATGCGACAGTGACAAGTGCTCTCGGGCGACAAGTGCTCTCAGTTTCCTTGTCTGTAAAATAAAGATGATAAGGACACCAACCTCACCGGGTGATTCTGAGGATTAGGTGAGCTGGTTCAGGTGAGGGGCTTGCCGTGTGGGCATACAGCTAAGGACTAAGGAAAGGCAGGGTGCTATTACTGTGGAATAAATGGGGTGCTGCGAAGAAAGGGAGCAGGGAGCAGCTTTAATCTGGGAGAGCAGAGGAAGTGTCTCCCAGGAGGCATCCTCGGGTATAAAGCCTAAGCCTTGGGAAACCTGGGTGGCTCAGTGGTTGAGCGCCTGTCTTTGGCTCAGGGCCTGGTCCTGGGGAGGGATGCAGTCCCATATCGGGCTCCCTGCATGGAGCCTGCTTCTCCCCCTGTCTGTGTCTCTGCCTCTCTCTCTCTCTCTCTCTCTCTCTCTCTCTATGTGTGTGTGTCTCTCATGAATAAATAAATAAAATCTTAAAAAAAAAAAAAAAAAGCCTAAGCCTTGAGAAAGCACCAGCAGTGGGGAGAGAGGTGGGAACCGGGGTGTGGAGGCCCGAGGTGGGGAAGGAGGGGATGGTGCATTGGAAAGAGAAAAATCGGTCCAGCGGGCGAGGGTGGAGGGGCCACCGGGGAGAGAGCCGGGAGGCTGGAGGGCGGTGGGGACCCTGTAGATGTCGTAGGCAGGGGGAACCCTCTAGCACATGGAGGGCAAAGAGGCCCAAGGAAGGCTTAGGGCGAGGACACGGCCCATGCAAGGGGGGTGGGGGGCAGGCTCCGGGTGCTTAGACTGTGCGGACACCAGCGGAAGCCTTGGGGGGCACAACTGACCGGGCAGGTCGGTGCCTGGAAGTGGAAGGTGACCAAGCAGAGGGCCCAGGCCGGGCGCAGGCAGGCAGGTGAGCCGGGCCCCTGTGCGGCAGGACGCCCAGGAGGGAGCCGAGGTTCCAAGAGGGTGGAGTGGGAAGGACCCAGCGTTCTCTCGTCCCGCGTGGGAGCCTGCGAGCCCGCCAGCAGCCCCCACTTCCCCTGCCTGCGTCCCCTGAGCCAGGGGGGCCACCTTCCCGGCAACCTCCCTTCCCCTCTGGTCCCGCTGCCCGCCCGCCGCCAGCTGTCACCTGCCTCAGGCCTCCCCCCTCCAAAAGAGTCCCCTGCACTCCGCTGTCACCAGGCTCTGACTCCAGGCTGCTCCCCGACCTTCTGTCCTACTTCCTCCCTGCACAAGCAAGCAGACCTACGCTGCCTTCTCCACCCCCTCCGCGCACCTGCCACCGCGCACCTGCTGGAAGCCTTTCCAAGTCAGCCCAGCTTACGGCCGGTCCTCCTCTTCGGGGCGCCCATGGCTCTCCAGCTCACCTCACTCGCTCCTCTGCTAATGTGTGACCTTGCCCTGTCCCTTAGCTCCGTGTGCATGAGCCTCCCCCACCCAGCAAGGCTTTACACCTCCACCCCCCAAAAAGGGAGGACAGACTCCCTTGGTATCCCCAGTGGATGGCAGAGTAGATACTCTAGGGATGAAGGGGATGAAGTCTCGTGACCTCTCCAGACCTCCAATTCCCCAACTGTCAAAGGGTGTAAGTAATAGAACCCAGCTCAGGAGGCTGCTCTCGGTTCCTGTGTTGGCAACAGCCGCTGCCATGTAAAGAATGGCCATCAAAAGTGGGACCCAGACCTGGCGCATGGTGGGGATGTGAGCACACACCACTTGCTTCTGAAAGATTGGGTGAACTGAGATTCCCCCAGGCTCTGTCCCTCCTCCCTCTGCAAATTCCCCGCAGGCCTGCCATGTGAGGGACACAATCTTTGGGAAACAAAGAAACCTGCCCCCATGGAAATTTATACTTTTCTTTCCTCCCTCTACCCAAGCCCTGAAGAATGCAGACTTCACAGGGAGGGGGCAGGAGAGACCTCATTCCCTCTAGGGAGGCTGTTTCATCAGATCTGCAAGTGGGACCCATAGAAGAGTCAATGGCATCCAAAGGGACAGCTAGTCCTTACAAATAAGCTTAAAATTCTTCAGGGTTATAATGTCTCATAGACCCCCCCACCCATTTGTCTGGTTAGGGAAGAGTAAGGCCTTCAACGGACAGCTGAGTCCCTTCCTACCACACACTAAATTGTTCGGAGACAGGCTGCTCCCCCAGTGAGGTGTCTGCACATTTACCCAGCCGGTTGGACGGCATTCCTCCAGCACTTGCTACAGAAGAGCCGTTTCTGCATCTACTCACATTTTGTCACTTAATTGTCATTGTATAGGAGTTCATTAACGTTCCCTTAATTTGTTGTGAAGCGTTAAAAGGCTTTCAAATCTAGTCAAACTCAAAACTAGTTTATTTGCCTTTTATGATGATTGAAATGATGTGCACTGTAAAAAACCTTATGTTCAACATTCAGTGATATTAATTTCACTTGACTTCATGACTTAAGGTCAAATACGTTAATCAAGGCTGCCATCATTAGCACAGTTTCCTTTTCTATTAAGCGATTATGATCACTTACTATTAATGAGTCGTGAAGTTTTAATAAATTTTTGCTGGTGTGAAATTGCAAAACAGTAATTATGACACATACTGTATGGATGGCTTGTTCTACGACGTAAATTTGGCCTAATGTTGGTAAAAATACAAAAGAACATTAAGTAATTAATTAGTTGCCTCCATGGAACCAAAATAAGCCTTCACCATGAAGATAAATGGATGAAAAATGCAGAGCCTTTGTTGTTATTAGTGAACTGTTGCACAGTGGGACCGGGCCGCTCAAAAAGACCCGATGTCCCCAAAATAACAACTCAACTGAAATCAGAGGACAAATAACTTTGCAAGAATTTTTTGGGTTGAAGTCAATATCTCTGGCATGGGGCTGATTGTATGACAGCATGGGGCAGAGGAGGCTTTCGAAATTAAATATTGATGCAGATAGATTGATAGAAATGAAACAAGAGGATTACTGTCTCAAGGCTGAGAGAAGTCCTGTGAGCCTAGGATAGAACCAGAGGCAAGGATTTAACAACCACATCTGGGGTTCTCTGCAGGGCATGCACTGAAGATTCTATCAAAATGCAGATTCCTGGGTCCTTCCCCCAGAGATGTTGGTTCAGTAGTTCTGAAATAGGATTCCCTGAACATTGACTTATAATGTGCCAGGCACTGAGCTGAAGATTTTACAGGCACAATGGGACCTGACCTCGCCACAACCCCATTTTACAGATGTGTGTTGGGACAAGTCATGGAGAAGGCATGACCGCTGGTTGACTCATGAGCTGGACCCGGGCAAGAGGAGGGTCGCACTTCCTGCCCTGTCGTTGGAATGTGCACTCCAGCTGCCTTCCTCATTCCCAGAAGCTGCCCCGAGGAGACAGCCTTGAGATAGTGATGTAGTATTGAGACCAGCTGGACAGAGCATGGTCTGAAGCCAGTACAAAACCTCTACATAAACTTCAAAGACCTGGCAGGCAGGTGTGGAGAAACACTTGCCTTGTGGCTGCCCAAGGTAAGGCTTGTATGTGCACCACCTACCTGTCCGGAATAGCCTGCATCTTCTTTGGGAACTTCTTGCCCTCTCTGTATGTGGCCAGGCTGTGAACCAACAATACAGAGACTAGGGCGCAGAGAGCAAGTGACTCGCCCACAGTCACAGGGCCAGCAATGCGGGGCTGAGACGTGGGCTCCAAGGCAGGCAGCGGGACAGTGACTGAACACACTGTGGCCGGGGAAGAGCAAGATCTCTCCCAGTGACAGCAGCGCGCAGTGGGGGTTCAGGGCAAGGCCAGCAGAGCCCCACAGAAGGTTGTTTCAGGTATCCGGGGCAGTGGCTTTCAAACTGCTCCCTGGAGTGCTGGAGATTTTGGTGTGAGTCCCAGGGTCAATGCTGAGGTGAGGGGATAGGCTGGGTTCCTCATCCTGTGACCTTCTCACTCTACACTCCCTAGTCTCTTTTCCATATTGGCTACTGGGGAATGCTGTCATACAACAAAATGTTAGAAAATCTCCAGCTTGGGCACTTTGGTGGCTCAGTGGTTGAGTGGCTGCGTTTGCCTCAGGTCATGATCCCAGGGTCCAGGGATGGAGTCCCGCATCGGGCTCCCCGCAGGGAGCCTGCTTCTCCCTCTGCCTATGTCTCTGCCTCTCTCTCTGGGTCTCTCATGAATGAATGAATGAATGAATGAATGAATAAATAAATAAATAAATAAATAAATAAATAAATAAATAAAAATAAAAATCTTTAAAAAGAAAAAGAAAGAAAAAAGAAAATCCCCGGCTTGGGGAAACCAAGTAGAGAAAGGGGCAGGGAATAGAAGTGTAGGCTCAGAGATGCTTCCAGCAATGGGACCAGGTATTTAACCTGCTGCCAAAGAGCCATGGTGGAAAAGTACATCTGGAGGTGGAAGTGGCCAGTGGTTCCTCTAAAAGGCAACTCAGCCAACCAGTTGAGTTTGCAGGATGGTGAACACTTGTCTCCAGCTCTGGAACGTGCTTACTGCTGCACGGCACACTGGATAGAAAAGCTCACTGAGTTCAAGTACCTCCCTAAGGATCTCAGCTACCCTCATGCAGCATCCACCAGACACCAGCCCAGCGCTTGCAGGTATCCACGCCTCAGGACAGCTCATGAGGAAGGCAGGATTGAAGCCCATTAAAGCATCTTCTAAGTGAACATTTTGGGAAGTGGGACTCCAAAGCTCATGTTCTTTCCTGTCTACCTATGATGACATGGTTAAGACTGAAACCATCTTAAGAATTGAACAACAAAAGATAGGGCAGCATCAGTTCCACAGTGTAAACTGGACAGATGGGACCTGCCAGTTATGCTAATTTACAGCACAGCTGGACCACTCAGGCACTCCTCAAAGCCTGCCCTGCTTGGAGTCACCCCTCCTGCAAGGACAGGCAGGCTGTCTAAACACAAGAATGATGAAGAGTACCCAGAAAACCGAAGTCCAGGGAAGGGATACAAAATCTGATCAAAAAGGCACAAGGCATTTCCTATGAACACCAAATACCTTTTTTTTTTTTTACATTTTTAAAATTTAAATTCAATTTGCCAACATAGAGTATAATAACACCCAGTGCTCATCCCATCAAGTGCCCTCCTTGGTGCCCATTACCCAGTTACTCCATCCCCTCACCCACCTCCCCTTCTGCAACCTTTTGTTTCCCAGAGTTAGGAGTCTCTCATGGTTTGTCTCTCTCTCTCTCTAATTTCTTCCAAATATCTTATCATGCTGGATCACTTGTCTAGGAAACACTTCTTTCCCCTTAACCATTGCATATGTCATCATGAAGCCGGGAGTCCCAAGAATTTTCTGGGGAGTTCTTCACTGACAAGTCTCAGACCTCACAACCAGGGCCACAGGATCCCGGCCCCTCAGATGCCCATCTGAAAGCCCATCTGGGTTTGCCAAGAACAGTGTGAGAACCAAACCCCAGCTGGCAAATGCTGCCGCCTGTGTTCCCTTACAAATGGGGTCATTTCCTTTATTCTTGGCAAGACTGTGTCATCTGGTCTTTACTTCATTAAGTTTTCTTCAATCTTTACCCACACAGGAGGCAAAACTGAGAAGTGACTTGCAGACAAAACAGTGCCAACATGGAAACAAAAATAATGAGGTTGTAATCTGCAAATAGCTCCAAGGAAACATATTTGCAAGGAGAGGGGGGCCAACATGGCCCACTGCCTAGATTCCAGGGAAGACAGTGATGTGACGGTTACTCCTCTCTGGCTCAGGTCACAGAAAACTTTAGTTCGAGTGCGTAAGAAGTCACCATCTGTGGACTCTGCTAGAATGGCCACTGGCATCACTTTAAATGATAAAAATGAGAGTGAAAAGCTAATTTTTTGCTGAGCATTAACTATGAACCAAGAATGCAGCTAAGTGCTTCTAGAGAAATTTCCTCTAAATAAGAGGAAACCAAGATTGGTGCAAGGAGCCTCACTTTACAGACTGGCCTCGAAAGGTCATGTTATTCCGTGGTCACACAAACAGCAGGTGGCAGAGCTGGGATCCCCTCTCCTACCCCATCACCACAGGGCTGCTTCGAAGGGCATAACCTTTTTAGAAATCAGCGTCCTGACCTGGAAACATCTGAAGGTGGGGAAGCAGGAGGAAGCAGCAGGCAGGCGAAGGCGGGGCTGAGGTGGAGACAGGGGCCCTGTGCACACTCAGGACACATGGGTCGCAGATCGGTATCTTTAGTGTTTGGAGCTTGGACGTACCAGTGAGGCCCAGGGAGATCCTCCTTTCTCACAACGAGACTCTGTGTGACTCTCAACTGCATAGCCTCTGTGGGGTTGATCACTCCAGAAGTCTCTATGAGTGGCACAATATTAACAATTCTTTTTGGAGGGGGGAGGGTGGTCAGGACTTTGGGCAATTTCTCTCTCCTTTAATATCAATTTTAAATCTTCAACATGGAGCAGTTCATTCATACAATGAAAAGAACAGCAAACTCTACCTTAAAAATGTACATTAACCTATTAACTTACCAGCTATGATAAAGACACCCTAGGAGGTTATTGCCACCAACATGAGTCACTGAACAAGGGGCGCTTAGGGGCGCCCTAGGGAGTTCAGTCAGTCAAACCTCTGCATTCCATTTAGGTCATGATCTCAGGGTCCTGGGATCGAGCCCCAAGTCCGGCTCCCTGCTCAGCGGGGAATCAGCTTTGCCCTCTGCCCTCACTCACTCTTGTGCTCACTTTCTCTTATAAATAAATAAAACTTAAAAAAAAAAAAAAAAAGAATCGCTGAACAACGTTTGAAAGAAAGGCCCTAAATAGATTGCTCCAACCCAGCACATGCATTCAGAAGTTGCTGAATTCTCTTTTGGCTACTTTCCTCTCCTACTTAACAACCTACTGTCTTCCTTCCTTCCTTATTCATTCACTTCATGCTTGCTTGGTTCTACAAGGAACCTTGGCAGCTTACACACAATTTAGTCGGATAAAAATGTGAAGTCAGTGAGAAAAGAAGAGGCAACAGGAAACAAAGCGGGGATGCAGCACGCATGCCATTCAAGTCTGTGTCACTCTCCCAACTGGGTCCTAAAGTTGACAATAGTAGAGAAAGGAGCACTAATTACAGTGGCACCGGCTGACAGCACTCATGAGATCAAAAGAAACATAGGAGCAGCACCATCCCTGAAACCACCAACAAAAGCATTTGCCCTGGAGTGCCTCAAAAAGATGATTCTCTGTGATGCAACAAGGATCAATGTCCTCATCAATTTGACCATAATCGGTCAATCATGACTGACACAGAGAGACATAGCCTAAAGGCACCACCCTAACACACGGCTTAGAAAAGGCAATTCCAGGAGGCCACAGTTAGGTGCAGGACCCTTCCGCACTGATGTCTGAGTCAATCCAAATTTTTGGGTATCATAAACTGTGGTGGCCAGACCCTAAGGTCCTGAAGGTTGCCTCCAGGGTTCTGTGAATGTTTATTTAAAATTTTACTCTTAATGTATTTTAAATATCATAAATATGTAATCAAACCACCTATAAACAAATGTATTGTGTAACAAATTTTAACATTTTGGAAAGTATTGAATTGATGAGTTGTGCTGCTGAGTTGATGTGTTCTACTGTAGTCCTGAAAATGAAATCTTGCTATACTGGTTTGATTGAGAAATGTCCTGAGAAGGCCAATTGTATCCACTTATCCATGCGATTCAAGACATTTTTAAACCCACATGAACACAAATTAATATAGGTACAGATTAGGTGGGGAGATAGGTATTTCTTCAATTCTCCCCCAGAACTGGTAATTTTAGTTTTGGATTCATGAAAACAACCTTACAGACTAGGAAGATATGATGACCAAATACAATGTGGTACTCTGAATCCTGGAGTAGAAAATCTGGAGAAATCTAAATCAAGTTTGCAGTTTAATTAATTGTATTGTAAGAATATTAACTTCATAGCTTTGAAGAATTTACCATCATTATATAAGATGTTAACAGAAGAACTGGGTGATAGGTGTACTTCTCTACATACTATCTTTGTGATTCTTCTACAAATCTAAAATGATTTCAAAATGAAGAGTTTAACTTTTTAAAATAATCTCATTGTTTTTATGTATTAACTTTATAAAAAGCATGCTGAACATTTAAGTTAAAATAATTATATAGATATAAAAAATTTCATGTGAGTCTGTTTTATGGATTGATGGTGATGGTCCATGGAAGATTGCATTTGAAGAAAGGAATCTGTGGCTATAAAAGTTTTTAAATTCTCAATCCTCTTCCCCAACAGTTTGGTGTAAAAGATATTAGATGGGACAGAGCTAGGTAGGTGACCACACCAGTGAGGTGGGGAGAGCCACAGTGATGCAGGACATGGGCCAGGTGCCAGAGACCAATAGGAATAGGAGTAAGGAGGCCATCCATACTGGAATGTGGCTTTGTGTCATGGTATTGGATGCCCAAGGAAGAAGAAAGGACACCCAGCACAGGCTTTAGCACCTGAATCATGTGCAAACGTGGCCCAAGATGGAAGCCAGTGCTCAAGAGAAGTGAGGAAGGTACAGGAATAAACCCTAATATAGGTGGTTGGGGGGTGCAGTCTGACATGGGGAAGCAGAACCCATGTGGAGGGCTTCTGCACAGAAGATCAGTCTGCACTGGGGGTTCAGAGCCTAAGCAGGATGAGTAGGGCAACCTCACTGGAGGACTTTCATATGCCAGGGCACCACAGCAAGGGTACTGATGTATTGGCAGAAAAAGAAGGAGGCCATGCTGGGAGGTGCAGTAGGGTGGTAGGGACAGGAGACTGTTTACCTATAAGTTACTGGTCAAATTAATCGCTATATTAAGAATAATAAGAGTCATGTTTCTTACTGTTAGAATTACAAACGGGGAAAGGAAGAACATTAGAATGAGTTTTGTGGTATTGAATTAGAACTGGAAGCATTGTGTAAGCTCATGGTTTTCAACATATAGATACTGAAATAAACAGATGTAAGAGGTGTGTATCTGTGCATACATACAATCCCTTTCTCTGTCCATTAGCAGGCCTGGGAACAGGGATGTCCCAATAGCAGTGAACCTACACCCTAGCCAGATCTTGATTTTAAGCACCATTCCCCACTAAAACAAAGCAGGGCTTCTTAGATGAAGAGCTGATTCTAGGACTATGGATGAGATAAGCCTGGACTATCTTGTGTCAGAAAGCAAGGAAATACTCAAAGAATGATGGAGATATATCAGATGAAGGGGAAATTATTGGTCACCCCTCAGAAATTTTGGATATCAAAATACATAAATTGGAATAAAATAGGAAGCCATGGGTCAATATTGATATAGCTAAATGAATGAATTGAAAGTTTGATGAGGAATGGGTTATTTACATGGTCTCAAGAACCTCCCATAAAATACTTATCAATTTAAGTGGTTGAGAAAGTAACATTATAGTGAAGAAGTTTCATAGATACTTCTTTAATCTAACAATTAAAGTTAACATCATCAGAAATGGGATGAGTCCACATTGGGTTGTCATCTGATAGGAGGGATAGGAAGAACCTATGGCACTTCTGTGACATTCCTGCCAAAGATGCATAACTACAAATCATTAGGAAACATCAGATAAACCCCAATGAAGACACAGTCTACAAAATATCTGACTTATAACTTTAAAAATGTCATAGTCATAAGATTTTAGGAAAGACTAAGGAAAAAGACATCAAAAGATAGAACAATAGAAATGTAACATGTGATCCTGAACTGTATCTTTTTCTATAAAAGATGACTCATGAAATTTGAATCAAGTATGAGGATTAGATGGTAGTGATACAGCAATGCTAAGTTCTTGGGGGTTTTTTGGTTGTGTTTTATTCTATGTCAACATAAACATGTGGAATAATGTCCTTATATGTAGGAAATACACCAAAAAATATCTGGGGGCAATGAGGTATCCATCTGCAGCTCACTCTCAAGTCCTTGAGGACAGAATGTTATTTGTAATGTACTTGTCAAATGTTTTGGTTGGTTTGAGAGTGTTTCTCACAAAAAGTTTTGAGAATCACTGATAGAATAGAGGTACTAGACATCAAGGTTCTGGACACAGAAGAAGAGACCACACTCCACTCCCACTCAGAGGTGATCAAAGTTGTACCTGCAGACAGAACCAAGATTTTCTGTGGAGCATATGCTGAAAGATCTAGTACAGACAAATAGGGATTGATGCCTCCAAATTTTACAACATAGGGCATTTCTGTAATAGTTTTATCTTTGAATGTTTTTGCAGTAGGAAAACAAAACACCTGCCTCATCCATAAAAATGCCCCATTGAAAGATCCAAGGAATGCAGTGTGGATGTTTCCACCTATATAAGCTAGTTACCAAAATTAATGCCAAGATGAGTGAACAAGGGGAGCTGCTGAGCTGGTTTATTAACTATACAAGAGTTCTTAATCAGTTTTGATTCTAGCAATAATTAAATAGCAGGGCCAATTGATCATGAAATTAATTAGGTGAGATTATCTGGATTGGTTATTCTAGGTAGGTCCCAGATATGGTGAATGGCACAGAGTAAGCACTACTTGTCGTCATCCTCATGCTTGATCATTATTATTGTTGCTACTGGCCATTCCCAGACTGTAAGAGCAACTCTCTCCCTGGAATAATTTTCTATTTTTCATTGCAGGTGGGCATACTTCAAGTTATTCAAAAGTGGCATCCAATCACTGAGGAACAAGTAAAAAAAGATGTGGATGCCAAAAATGGTTTCCTTGATGCTGGAAATTATTAACTGATCATCCCAGTAACCATTTGTGCTGAGACAGTGATTTGCTCAGTGGTATCCCGGTGCATGTTCTGGGCAAGCCTCAATAACCCGGCACTACATTAAGTTCACACATGTCGCTCTATAATTGGTTCCAGCCAGAGAGTCAAAGGCAAAGCAAAGGTCTGTAAACAGCAATCTAACAGTGCTCCTAGTTTATTTCTCCATCTGCAACTCCTGTAAAACACTGACCTAAAAATTTTAGGCTAGTTGCATATTGTGGATAGAACAGGCATAATTTTAGATGGCATGCCCAATAAACTAATTGATCTGTAACTAGGGAAAGAAAAAAAAAGGGTAACTCAATAATTACTGCCAGCAAAATAACAACCTAGGTACCTTTACCAATTTTTCCACTGAAAATAGCTAAAAATGCTGGCAAAAAGAAAAAAAAAAGTAAACATCTTCTAAAGTGCATTGATGAACTGGCAAGAAAAGAAGCATGAAAGTAAAAAACAAAAACAAAGTATATACCTAGGAGTTAAGGAGCAAATTAAATAGCTATCACCCTGGGGACATTTGCAAAACCAGATATATTGAGCTTAGATTTTTACCACTTCACAGATACCAAAGACAAAGGGCAGGGTCCACCTGGGAGGGCATTGACTAGAAGACCCTAATTAATCAAACCAGATCCCATGAGTTAACTTTAAGTGTAAAGGTGTATTAAAATAACTACACTAACTCCTTACCACCAACGGGACTACTAGAAATGTTACCTCTTTGGAACCTTGGAACAGAGGGAAGGAGGGAAAGAGCCCCTGAGAATCTATACTGACAAGCTGGCCCTCACTCAGGATTTCAGCCAGAATCATTACGGCCTAGAGTCTGAAAACCTTCAAACCAACAATTTAAGTGGTCCTAGATTAGCAGCCATCACAGGCATGTAGCAGAAGCTAAATGAATCCTCCCTGGAGAAACTCACTTTCATCCCACAGATAATTCTTTATTTCCACATAGAATTTCCACATAGTAAGTTCCAAGGAAAATGAGCAACTCATTTGCTGAGCACACAAGGAAATGAGAAAACAAAAGTAAGAATTGGCAAGGACAAAACATCGGTAAGAATGACTTCAGATACTGAAATTATCAGAGACAGAACATAAAATTATTATGTTTATAGAAATTAAAATAAGTTTGAATGTAAGCAGAGACATGGAAACTATAAAAGTGACTAAGATGATACAGCTGAAGAGAGGGGTAGTGAAGAAATTATTCAAATTACAGTCCAGAAATAACCAATATGAACAAGACATTAAGAAACAAGATAGATAAAAAGGTTCAATATATGTTTAAACCAGCAGTCTCAGCCAGAGGCAATTTTGCCTTCCAGAGGACATCTGGCTATGTCTAGAGATTTTTTCTGTTGTCACAGCTGGCAAAGGATAGGGTGTATGTGCTACTGTCATCTAGTAGATAGAGGCCAGGGATGCTGCTGAACACCCTACAATGTTTTGGACAGCCTTGCACAATGGAGAATTGTGGCAAGAGTACTGCGTATGAGAAATCTGGATCAACATGAAGTTCTAGAATTAGAATAAAGAGGGAATGAGGCAAAAGTAATAATTGAAAAGATAAAAGAAACCAATTCCAATGAATCTTCCCCCAAAAATATATAAAAAGAAATTTACAGATATTAAACTTTAATACACCAAAGAGAAAGAGTAAATATTTAAAAAGCCAGAGTGCATTAGGGTTCATTATACTATTTTGTATTCTTAGAAATTTTCCATATTGTCTTAATTAATTTGGCTTGCTATAACAAAATATCACAAACTAGGGGGCTTGCAACAACAGAAATTTATTTCTCACAGTTCTGAAGGCTGGAAATCTGAGATCAGGGTGCCAACATGGTTGGGCAAGGGTTTTCTTCTAGGTTGCAGATTTTTCCTTGTATCCTCACATGGCAGAAGGGGCAAGCAAGCTGTCTGGAACCTCTTTTATAAAGGTACTAATCCCATTCATGAGGGCTCCACTTATAACCTAAGTACCTCCCAAAGGCCCACTTCCTAATACCCTTACCCTGGGCATTGGGATTTCAATAGATGAATTTCGAGAGGATGCAACCATTCAGATCATGGCACATTAAAAAGTTATTTTTTTTAAAGGTAAGCCAGAAAAGAGACAAATCACCTTCAAAAAATTGATAATTACTTTCTCAATTGCAAAAGATATAAACAAGAAGGCAATAATATGTCATCTATAATGCTGAGAGAAAAATTACTGTCAACCTAGAATTCTATACTTAGTCACTACAGTTTTCAAGAACAAGGAAAAGTCACCTTCAGATGAATAAAAATTGAGTTTTCTAAATACAGATACTCAATAAAGGAAATTCTTCAGGATGTACTTGAGGCAGAACAAAAGGGGCTCCACATGGAACATTTGAGATTAAAGGAGGAATAAAGGAAAGAATTGGTTTAAACTGAAACATTTATTCTCCAAAATGGCATTGATGATGATGTGATGATGATGATGATGATGATATGATACTGATGATGATGATGACAATGGTGATGATGTGAGGATATGATGATGGTGATGATAATGACGATGATGATGATAGTGATGATGTTATGATATGATAATTATGGTGATGATGATGCCTAGAGAGTTAAATTCCAACCAACTTTCTACTAGAGGAAATCTGATACAGCTGTATTAGTAACCAATAAAATAGATTCTGAGACAAAAACATTATTTGTGACTAAGATATTTAAAATGATAAAAGTAAAACACACAAAAGTGATACAGGTTTTAAATTTGTGTCATATCCTCATAATATGATACAAATATTGACAAATTACAAGGACAGATAGACATATTTCTAACTATTTTGAATATTTTGATGTATCTTTCAGCAAAGAGAGATTAAACAGGCAAGAATTCAGCAAGGATAAAGAATAGTTGACTATGATCATTAAATCTGGTCTAACAGCCATACTGCACCAGACAAATGCATAATACTTATTCTTTCCAAATACACAGCAAACATTTGAAAACATCACCACAAACCAGTCATTCTGGTTTCTAGGACAGTACCCATATATGCTGCCTAACATCTCTCCAGTTTTGCATTTATCCCAAGCAAAATCATCCCTGTTTGTACATTGAAGCATATGATTCAATGTATATGGCTAGAATTAGCTATAAGGCAGGTGTTAAAAAATTCAAATAACAGTTACCATACAAAGCATGTTCTCTCCATAATATTTTTTAAATGGAAGAGATCACAAGAGAAATTAGAAAACACTCTAAGACAAATGAAAATGAAAACACAGCATACCAAAAGCTATGGGATACAGTTAAAGCAGTGCTTAGAGGACATTTTACAGCTATAAATGCTTATATTTTAAAAAGGAGAAAGGCCTCAAATCAATAATCTATGTAAAGCACTGGATAAAGAAGAGCCAAATAAGCCTATAGCGAACAGAAGGAAAAAATAATTCAGATTAGAGTGAAAATTGATGAAATGTTATGGAATTATTTCTCTGTTTTAAATATTTCAGTGGCTCTTCAAATCTTCTAGGATAAAATCGAATTGCCAGGTCATTCAACCCTCTTCATAATCTGACTTTTGCTGACCTCACCAACATCATCTCTCATCACTTTGAGTGATCCTAGGACGCATCCTGAGACCCAGAGATTGATAAGCCATTTCCAGATGATGTATGTCCTAAATTTAATGGTTAAGAATGATCTTTGGAGAAATGGGGAATAATTACCAATGGGTATAGCATTTCTTTTTGGGGTGATAAAAATGTTTTATAAGTGATTGTGATATTTGTCCAGCTTTGTCAATGTGCTAAAAATCATTGAACTGTACACTATAAATGGGTGAATTGTATGGTATGTGAGTTCTATCTGTTACAATTAACCGTTGTACAATTTTAATTGTACAACAGTTACAAACTATTCCAATTAAAATTAAATTTAAAAAATGCTAAAAGATCCCTTGGAGCACATGCGTGGCTCAGTCAGTTAAGCGTCTGACTCTTGATTTCAGTTTAGGTCATGATCTCAGGCTTGTGAGATCAAGTCCCATGTCAGGCTCCATGCTGGGAGTGGAGCCTTGCTTAAGATTCTCTCTCTCTCTCCTTCTTTCTCTGCCCCTCCCATTTCCTCTCCCCCTTTCTTAAAAAACACTGAGAGATCCCATTCAGAGAGTAATTAAAAAAAGTCACAGAATGGAAGTTATTTACATCAAATATAACTGTCAAAAGAAATGGTACACGGAATATAAAAAGGATTCCTACAAATAGATAATAAAAAGACAAATCCAATAGAAAAATATGGGGAAAAAACTTTCACAGCAATAGCTCATAACCATATGAGAGGATGATTAAGTTCATTAGTAATCAGGGAACTTCACATTAAAACTCCGGGGAAATACCACAACATCCCACCAGATAGCCAAATATGTTAAAGTTTGACAACATTAAGCCTTTCCAAGGATGGAGTCCATCTGGGCAACACATATTGGTAGAAAGGATATAAATATTTTAGAAAATATTTTGATGTGGTCTAATAAAATCAATCAATCATCTGGTTGGATTGACTTTTCTATATATGAAATGTGCTTCTTTATGACTAGTAACATTTTTTGTATGTTTTAAAGTCACCTTTGTTTGATAGCAACCCGAGTATTTTCACTGTTATTTGCATGAGATCTTTTTCCATTTACTTTCAATCTTTTTATACCTTTAAATCTAAAATATGTCTCCTGTAGATAGGAAATAGTTGGATTTACTTTTATGTGTATGTTGTAAGGCAATGCTGTCCAAGTCAGTAGCCAGTAGCCACTAGCCACTCATGTGAAAGTTGAGCCGTGACAGTGATTAGTCTGAATTAAGATGTGCTATAATTACGAATAACTCACCAGATTTCAAAGACAAAGTATGGGGGAAAAATAATGTGAAATATCTCATTAGGAATTTTAAATTAGCTACATATCAAAATGATAACATTTTGGATATATTAGGTTAATTAAGATTAATGTCATCTTTTTGCTTTTTTAATATAGCTGCTAGAAAGTTTCAAATTACATATGGGGCTTTCATTCATGGTCTTATATATCAGTTGGATATGGCTGCCCTTAGAGAAACTCTTTAAAAAAAAAAAAAGTATTTTTTTTTAAGTAATCTCTACTCCCAATGTGGGCTTGAATTCAAGATCCCAAGATCAAGAGTCACATGTTCTTGTGACTCTAAAGGGGGCACCTGGCTGATTCAGGTGCCACCCTTAGAGAAACTCTTGTACATGTCTGTCAAGAGACACGTAAAAGAATATTCAGAGTGGCATTATTCCTTCTATAAAAACAAAAATACAAAAGGCCCTTTGACAGTGGAATGAATAAGTAAGTTGTAGTATATTTAAACAGTGGAAGACTATACAGGCGTGGCAATAGAAGAGCTACAACTATATGTGTGAATCTCAAAATCCATTTTAACTGAAAGAAGCAAGTCCTAGAATAATTTATATCATATCATATCATATCATATCATATCATATCATATCATATCATATATAATGATTTCATTGGCATAAATGTTCAAAATAAATAGGTGATAAAAATAAAGAGGGATACAAACAGACACACTGAGGCACAGGGGATTTTCCTAACCTAAGTGATGGTAGCACTCGGGTGGTATTCATTATTATCCTTTAAACTATGTATATATATTCACATTCTCTCATGAAAGGATAAAATATTTCATAATAAATAGTAAAAGATGAAAAAAATGCCCTTCTTTTTTAAAAAAGATTTTATTTATTTATTTGAGAGAGAGAGAGAGAGCACAAGCAGGAGGAGGGAGAGGGGGACACGGAAGGGCAGAGGGAAGGGAAGAAGCAGACTCGCGGCTGAGCAGGAGCCTGATGGGGAGCTCTATCCCAGAACCCTGGGATCATGACCTGAGCTGAAGGCAGACACTTGACCCATTGAACCACCCAGGCGCCCCTCAAAAATTGCCTTCTGTTAAGGAATAATGAGAGAAACTGTAAGGTGGACCATACCTGTGAGGTTGCTAAAAGTAAGCTAGAAAGAACTGGAGGCTACAGATCTTGCTGAGCTCTAGAAATCTTACCTGGGCATTCATAGAACTTAAGGTTTTTAACCACTTTGCACAATAGAAGGCACTATTGCTTGGTTCTCATCAATTGTAAAGCAATAATTGGACTTTGGTTTATAAAGCTACGAACAAGCCTCCCAGGTATCATTCAGGATCTGGGTCAAAAGAACTCTGGCAACGGGTTCACATCAGTTAACTATGCCCCAGAAAGCTCTCTCATGACCAGATCTGACTGCCAAATTCAGCCTTCCCATGGGAGTTAATTTTACCTAAGTTCTTTGAGAGAATGAGAAATATTTGATAAGCTTTACATTTTAATGAGATCCTGACAGCAGCTTCTGATTTTTATTTCACTTGTTATAATAGAAACTTGGCACACTTGTTGCCTTTTGTTTGTTTGCTTGTTTTTGTTTTCTGGGCCACTGGAAAGTCCTTGCGAAAGCAGATACAAAATGAGGGGATGCAGTGTTTCTGGGAATTGGTTTTAGGTCATCTGCAGCCATTTCTAAGTGATGACAGAAGCAACTTTCAAATGTCAGAGATAGTCCTCGATGGTTCTGTACTAGGAACAGGGTGAAAGTGCTTGGTCAATTCTGTCTCTGACTCTTAACCTCCTATTAAGCTCGGCCCAGCTACATCAATGATTAAAATGAGAGGAAAACAAGCATTTCCAATCCATCCTTTAAATTCTAAAATGGTAGATGGTAAAGGGACTGGTTAACAGTAATGTGGAGAGCTTTCCCCTAGAAATTGTCCTACTATAGTTCTCAGAAATTTCTGTCATAGGACCCAAACAAAATGAACCCATAGGTATCCACAACAAAACTCATAACACCTTTTTTTTTAAAAAAAGAAACTCCTTTCATAGGAAGCTCAGCAATATCGGTAATACAATAACCTACCTCCCCCTTGCATTTCAGATACTCCAAGACAAAACGAGCTGAACCTCTAATCCTCTCCCTGTTGTTGGGGAGGAATTTAGATAATAGCTCTAGAAAAGTCTTTCCCTGTCCATGTGCATTCCTATGAAAATGAAAACCCAGTGAGGAAGGTGGCAATAGTGATGCTAGCAAATGAAGCTATGGTTATGGTTTTTTGCACATTTTAGAAATAAGAGGATTTATACATCACTCTTGTGGAACAGGCCATGGAAACTTTGAAACCAAACAAATTCCTAGAGACAAGTTATGTTACGTGGGAATAAAACCAATCACAGCATTGCAGTCAGCGTGATCTTTTAAGTAAGAAAAGCTACAATCCTCCCCCCCCAATCCTGTACCTGCTTTCAAAAATCAAGAGCCTATCACTGCCCTACTAAAAATCATTCTGCATTACCCATTTATCCATCCACCCACACATCCATCCATCCATCTCCCAATCCATCCACTCATCCATCCATCTATCTACCCAACCACTACTGAGCACACGTAGTGTACAATTAAGTTTTAAGCATTGGGATTACAAAACCCTTGAACAAGACAAGGTTTTTAACATCTTGGAACTAACAGTCCAGTAGGGGAAAGAATGGGTAGGAAACACAATCAGATGCATGAATAAACCAAAAAAAGAAATAAGACTGTGATAAGTACTATGTGGAATCTTAAAATAGAATATGGTGATAGAGAAACTAGGGAGCTACTTTAGCTTGTATGACTTCCCTGAGGAGGTGAGGTTTAAGTCAATACCAGAGTGACAAGAAGATCTGAAGGAAGAACACTCCAGGCAAGTAGAACAACTTGTGCCAAGGTCCAAAGCTTGGCCGCGGTGTGTTGAAGAAAAGGAAGGATGGCCAGGGCAGCTGGAGCAGAGTGACGGGTGCTGGGCTGCATAAACAAAGTCTCAACCCCCAATCCCTGACCTTCAGAATCTACACCACATTCAAAGACTTAAGGAAAGACCCTGCATAACCTCCATCTGAGAGCCTTTGTGCTTGCCTGGGGCACTGAAGGAGATGGTAGCAGAGCCACAGTAGAACCCCACAACGCACAGGGATAGCCAGCAGCATAGGACTAGCCAGAGAGCCCAGAGGTCTCCCTCTCCTGATCTCAGCATGCCAGCTAGAGGGATGGAGCAGAGGGACTGGTCGCACAGGGTACATTTCAGGAAGTCTGTGATCCTCCGTGAGGAGGATGTCCTGTTGGGCAGGTTTGTGCCTTCGTTGGTGAACCCGTTACCATGGTCAGTGGTATAATGACCACAAGGTCAGATTTGGGGATATCTGGGGAAACTGCCTCTGTTCGGCCCTTCCTTAGCAACTGCCCTCCTGACACCTGACCACAGCTCCCACTGGAGCATGTGCTGTGCACCCAGAACTGTCCTAAGCCATTTATGGTATAAACTCATGTAATCCTCAAAACAACCCCCAGAGCTAAACACTATTCCTATCCTCATACTGAGGCTTGGAGGAGTGAAACAGCTTGTCCACAGCTAAGCAGTGGTGAATATGACATTCTAACCCAGACACCCTGATGTTTTACTATTCAATTTTGTGTTTTGAGATTCCTCTCCTTTGCATATTTTGTATTTGTTTTGTTTTAAACATAGAAATATTCTTAAAGACTAACATATTAAATCAGTACCATTCAGGTGTGTTGCTTTTTCTCACTCCATCCTGGGCCATGTCAATCCAGGAGGCCCAGGCTGAGGGTACCAGCTAGGGGCCCCATGGCATCTCGAGGTGGACTTAGCCTGAGGGTGAGTGTAAGATGCTGCCTCTGGCGGGCAGGCAGAGGTTTTAACAGTTGTATCAGTTCTGAGCTTTGAAGGCTAAGGACAGGCGCAGCAGAGGGAGGGGGTTTGATGGGGTAGGTTGGTCACAGAAATGGCCCCAGTTTTCCACACCTCCGTATACATATTCCCTTTGGAAGGAGACTTGGAAGCAACTCCCTCATGAAATGCCACATATCTCTCCACCCCCAAAGCAGGACTGGCCTGGGGACAGGCTTTGCCCAACAGAGCACAGTGGGAGTGATTTGTCAGAGCAGCCGGTTGTGAGTCCAGGTTTTAAAAGGCCTCAAGGACTTCCCCACTCTCTCTGGACCCTGCCACGGCTGTGTGAAGAAGCTCACCTGGCCTGCTGACAGAGGAGAAGTCATGTGAGCCGGGCCCCCTTGTGTCTCCTGAGGACATTCGGACAGCAAGGCCTCAGCCGGCCTAGCAGCTCACTGCATGCATGAGCACAGCCAAGACCAGAAGAACCATCCAGTTGAGACCGGCACACATTACCCACCCATGGAATTGGGCCCATATAAATGGTGGCTGCTTTCAGCCACCAAGCGTGGAGTGGTTTTTAAGGCATCAACAGCTCTTTGATATGGTTGGTGAGAAGCAAAGCAGCAAAGTAGATACATGGAGCAGCGTGGCAGCAGGCAGGGGCCGGGCATAGGCTGCGGCTTCGGAGGAGACTGGGAACCCAGGCCCCGCTGGTGTGGGTGCTGCGGAGGCACAAGGAGGAGCAATGGGAGGAAAACCTCAGGATCTGAAGGCCACTTTTCTTCCAACTGGATGGACTTCAGGGACCTGAGAGCCTCTCTGAGGTGCAGCAAACCAGCTCTTGTGCTGGTCCAGTAGTCTTCATGAAATAGAGCACTTAGGGCTGGAAATGGAGCAGGATGTGGACAGGATGCCCAGAGGGGAGGTGGACAGGCTTCCCAGATGTGCCGGCACAGCTGGCTCAGACTCAATCCCCTGGCCGTAGACTCAGATCAGATCAAAACCCTGGGCAGAGGGCCTGTGGAGCGTCTTTGCTAAGTGCAGGCTGTAGAGAGCCAGGGGCACCACCACTCACTCATTGTGGGTGCTTTTCCTGCAATTAGTGGAATGAGAAAGTGCTACTCACAATCAGAGGATCAAGAAGGAGGTTTGCACTTTGCAGGTGCTCTTCTGAAGTGCCATCTGTTGCCGCTGGTCTCTCATGTCAGGGGCTCAGTGTTCCAACAAAAAGGATTACAAAAAAGAATTGGAACAGAATAGAACTGACAACATATTTTGGATCCAATGCAAGCAGTGGGCCGGGTTGGTCAGGGGTGATAGGAAGAGGTAGCGAACACGTATGGCCCTGATGAGCAGGTGGAAAGATCAATCAGGTTCTTCATTTGTCCCCAGCAAACAGTTGCTGGGGAGCAGAGTAAGGAAGGTGGGGTTGGCCAACCACTCCTGGAAACGAGCCTCAGCATCCCTCCAGCCCTCCAGAATCCTCCTGTGGACAGCTAGCCCCAGGGGGCTTCACCCCATCATCACACCACCACCACCCCCAGCCTTGAACACCCAGAAACCCAAATTCACCAAATTAGTCGGAAATCCACTCATCCACTGGAGTCACAGACTGCATTTGGATCCTGGCCCTGCCTATCCAGCTGAGTGATATTGGACAAGCTACTTCTGAGCTTCTGGCTGCCTCCACTGCCACGAGGGTCTGAAGGCGGCACACCCTCCACCTCCTAGGGCGCTCTCAGGGGCCTCCTCTGTCTTCCCCATATGTGCCCTCTCTGTTCATCCTCTCAAGATGTGAAATTTGGCACTGGGTCATCAGCTTTTAAAAATGAAAATGAGGAATCCCTGTGTGGCTCAGCAGTTTAGCGCCTGCCTTTGGCCCAGGGCATGATCCTGGAGTCCCGGGATCGAGTCCCACATCCGGCTCCCTGCATGGAGCCTGCTTCTCCCTCTGCCTGTGTCTCTGCCTCTCTCTCCCTCTCTGTGTCTCTCATGAATGAATAAATAAAAAATCTTTAAAAAAATTTTTAAAAAATTTAAAAATAAAAAAATAAAGATGAAAATGGCCCCAATACAACATAGACGTTTCCAGCAAATTACACTCCGGGGGAGCTGGTCTGGTGACTTCTTTTGGAGAAGTTTCCCAAAACATCCAGGAAAATCCAGGATGAGAGGCTCTCAGGGTGGACAGAAGCAACGGGTGTCTCTGGAGGCCTGGGAAGGTCTGTTAGAGGAGCTGCTGCTAAAGTCCAACTTGCATGGGAAGCACCTGGCACTCTTGTTCAAATGCGGACTCTGATCAGAGCCTGGGGTGGGGCCTGAGAACCTGCATTTTTCACAAGCTCCAGGGGAGGCCAGTGCTGCCACTCCTGTGGACCACACGAGGGTAAGGGCTTTTCAAATCTAGGCCACAGAAGAATTGCCAAGGGAGCTTTTCTTTTTTTTTTTAATGGCTTTATTGAGATATAATTCACATTCTGTATAATTCACCCATATAGAGTGTACAATTCAATGGTTTTCAGTATATTCACAGAGTTGCATAACCATCACCAAAATTAATTTTATACCATTTTCATAACTCCACAAAGAAATCCCATATCCTTTAGCAGTCTCTCTCCTGTCTCTATAGATTTTCCTCTTCTGGGCATTTTACATAAAAGGATTCATTTGATGTGAATCCTTTGTGTCTGCCTTCTTGCACTTAACATGTTTTCAGAAGTCATCTATCTTGTAGCATGAATCAACTTCATTCTTTTTTCTGCCAAAGAATAGTCTGTTGAATGGATACACCCCATTCTACTGATCCATTCAGCAGTTGATGGACATTTGTTTTTATTTTTTGGTGATTGTGTATAATGCTGTTGTGAACGCTCATGTACAAGTTTTTATGTGAATGTATGTTTTCTTTTTCTTTTTTAAAAAAATTTATACCTAGGACTAGAATTACTAGGTCATAATAATTCTGCGTTTAACATTTTAAGAACTTTCAGGCTATTTTTCAAGGTGACTGCATATGTTTTATATTCCCACCAGCAACAATTGAGGATTCCAATTTCTCTACATCTTCAGCAAAACTTATTATTATGTGTTTTTTTGAGTATAGCCACCCTATTGGGTATGAGGTATCTCATTGTGTTTTTTATTTACATTTCCCTGATGGCTACCTAGGGAGCTTTTAAAAAATACTGATTTATTATCTGTACCCTGACCAATTACATCAAAATATATGGTATGGGCCCCAGGGAATCAATATATATTCAGCTACCTAGGTGTTCTCGGGTGGCTCATATTTGAAAATATATTAGGTCTTGGATTAGTTAGGGTTTTTCAGAGAAATATACCAATAAGACCTATTGAGGTAGAGATATAAATATACTTAGCTAGCTCTCTCTCTCTGAATGGATAGATGGATATATAGTTAGATGATAGGTAGACACATAGACATAGAGAAAGAGAAAAAGATGATTTTAAAGAATCAGTTCACACCATTGGAGAGGATAAGTCAGGAAGGGAAGAGTTGCAGATCTAGTCCAAAGGCAGTCTTTGGACAGAATTCACTTTTAAGGAAGACCAGTCTTTTTCTGTTAAGACCCTCAACTGATTAGATGGGGCCCACCAATGTTATGGAGGGTAATCTGCTCTACTCAAAGTCTACCAATATAAATGTTAATCTCATTAAAAAACACCTTCATGGAAACATCTAGAATCATGTTTGATCAAATATCCGAGTAATATGTCCTAGCCAAGTTGACACATCCCATTGGCCATGTCCTTTCTTATTCTGCAATACTGACCTACTACCAACTGCCCCAGGCCCTGGGGATACTGAAATGAAAACATGGTTTCTGTTCACAGGAAGGCCACAGTATAAAGCAGGGATACTCACAGTGCATACCTCATATGAAGACCATGAGGAATAAGTGACAAAATGGCACGTATGACAACCAGCATCATGTTGCTCAGTGCCACATGTACCCAAAGAATAGTAGCATCAAGTAGAATTTTTCTAGGTGATAGGAATAGTCTTATTTTCACAGAAATTTCATACACTAAGCCACAGCCACAGCCATCTCCTGGTACAGTGTAAGAAGCCCTCACCCAAGAGAGATTTACTGCCTTAAAAATATTGCCCTGCTGGCCAGGAAAGCCGCAATGCCTGCTGCGCCCATTGGCGGCCTGCTGCCCACAGCCATACACACCAATCTAAGCAGGATTATTAAAACATAAATCCCCATCTCTTGTCTCCCTCTCATTGGGCCAAAGCATCACCATGTTCATTAGTGGGAAATGTGAGGTTATATAATCTAATTTTTATAACTCTCCAAGGATAGTGCAGGTCATACATTAGGCTGAGATTCCAACCTTTAAAGATAAGGGGAATGTCATTTTTATTAAAAAGGACCACAAAGCATAATGAGAATGATTACCCCAAATAGGCAAAATAACCCAGAATCCACAGAAAGGAATGTTTATAATTCTTTCTAATACTCTGGTCTCTGAAGCAGGAGCACAAATTAAGAAGCTCAAGGGCATTTTCTAGGACTGCTCAAATGGCCCCCAGGCCAGACGTACTGACCAAGGAGGGTATGGGGCCGTGGATCCTGCTGCCCAGCCGGCAGGAGGCTGCCCATGCTCTGGCCTCACTCCTTGCCCGCACATGCATGCGTGGCTCTGAAGGAAGTGGGACCAGGGAGCGGGAGCTCCCACCATGCACCCTCACCATGGAAGACATAGGCAGGCACCATGGAACATTCAGCATGAGAAGCCTGTGTGGCTCACAAGAGGTATCTGCTCCAGACCCCCAAGTACAGGCGCTAGCTGCTCTCTCCTGCCCCCAGCAACCCCTCTGAGCTGCCGGAGCAGATGGTCCTGCTCCCCGGATGAAGGTACTGTAGGGTCAGAAGTACCCCCACAGATGCAGACTCTGAGGCATCAGCAAAAGTCACCGGCATTTGGTCAGTTGGCCCATATGTTTAAGGCCCATATGTTAAGGCCTAGAATAGGGTTAACGGCGCATTAATTTGCACTGAAGTGATGAACCCATCGGCGACAAGATGTTCTTAACCTACACTGTTCTAAGAGATTCGGGAAAACACTTAAGAATCAAAAGCTTTTTCCTGTGAATGGAATACAGACAGCGGGTTTTCCTGGCAATCCCAGCCAGGATGGACTCAGGATGTGGTGAGCTCTCATACCTGGGCTGCGTCCCTCCTTGACTTTTCCTGCCCCCAGTTCCTACTGCTGCAGACATGAACTGGGAATTCATGAATTAGAGTTAGCTGTCCATCCACCATCACACTCCCTAGCTTCCCTTCGGCCCCTTGCCTAGCCAACTCTGAAGGTGCCTTATCCTGCAGGTGAAACGTCTTCCTGCGTGGTCCCCTGGCCTGCCCTTCTCCCTCTCTCACTCTCCTGCCACTCTGCCCATGGTGTGAGGTTGATGGATGCCCCCTTGGTCAGAGGATACACTGCCGAGGGCCGTCACCCAGCTCCCAGAAGGGTGCCCAGCAACACGGAGCAGGTCTCCGTCATCATTTGTAGGTGGACTGTATCAATCTGTCCCAGTTGCACAAAAGGGAAGAGGGGACACAAGCTAAGCCTCTTAAAATTCATGCTCCCACAGGCCCAGCTGTGCTGGAGACAGTCACAGTCTGCCTCCTCCACATCTCAGGGAGAAGTTCAAGGCCCAAAGCGAAGGAGAAGGGATGGAAGGCTGAGGACATACAAGCCCCCCTCAGGGTCTCCCCTAGCTCCTCCCTCTCACAATCCAGGGTTGCTCAGGCAGGAAGTCCTGCCTCAGCTAATCAAAATCTTTCTTGTTGCAGTTTAAGCCAATTTCCTGGGCAGCATGATGCACTTTTCATCAAGGACACATGGGTGGCAATTATCTTTGAGAGTGGCTATTACAGGCAGGCTTAGCAGATGACAGCCTTTTAAGTTTTCAGAAGTGAGTGTGTCTTTATTCCATGCCATATGGACTTCCTGCTCTCCTGTTCTGCATATTTAAAACCCTGTCTTTGAGCTTATCTGTTTGAAATCCAAGTAATCCATTGAATGGTCAAGTAAAACCGTACATGCAACTTTGAGCCATGCCTCACCAAGACTTAAGCAAAGGTGACCTAGGCATCAAACTTGGAGCAAACCCAACTAGGGATCTCTCAAGAATGTTCCAGACCTTCACTTCTCTAACTCCTGCAAAGACCTGAATTCCAGAGATGTCTCATGAAATACAGAAACAGAGGTTTATAACTAGGTTATTCTAACTTTTTTTTTAAGGATTTTATTTATTTATTCATGAGAGACACAGAGAGAGGCAGAGACATAGGTAGAGGGAGAAGCAAGCTCCTAGCGAAGGAGCCTGATGCGGGACTCAATCCCAGGACCCTGGGATCATGACCTGAGCCAAAGGCAGATGCTCAACTACTGAGCCACTCAGAAGCCCCAGGTTATTCTAACTTTGAAGGTATATTTCCTTAAACGTTTGAATAATAAATTCTTAAGTAATTTAAAAAGTCACCCAAGGAGAATGTTGTAGAGGGGATTTTGGTAGCTCTTTTTCATACAGAGAGCTCTAGGCCCTGAACCCAGATTCTGCGGAAATAAATATTAATGGAGATTCTGGTGTTAAGCAAAACCTCATGTTATTTTTGCAAAATATCCACAGTAAAACCAAACATCCAAGAGAAAAAAAATCCTCAATGCTGTAACACTGATCTGGATGGAGGACTGAAACTTTAATTAGAAGTGTTTCCCCAACCCTCATTTGTATAGGAGACATGTTTTCTGTCTGGGTGGTCTGCTTTGGGATGACATTAATTTTTTATAATATGTGCTTATGGGAACTTCCTCTCTTCCTATCATCCTCCAGTTCTCATTAGTGCTGGGTATGAGTAAAATACTCAAGTTTTAAAATACCCCTTTGAGGCCGGAGGGACAGATAGCTCTGCTGATCTCTGCTTAGGATTCAAAACAAGGAAAGTGTTGACATTTCAAAACAAGTTTTGGGGGTTCGCCAATGCAGGCTTCCCAGGACAAGGTGATCTCCTGCAAAAGCTGGACCCCCTATAGGGAAGATGACATGGTTGTTACCCAGAGTCAGGGAAGGTCTCCTTAGGGTCAGAGAAAAATGACATGGATTGTCTTGGTGATGAGGTGGGGGTGGGGAGTGGCTTTTGGATCTCAGTTCTGGAACTCGTGGGTGCCAAATGTTTCCTGATTGAAGAGCTGGAAACATCTAATTGCAACTTCCATGACTGATCAGTTTCCCTAATGGTTTCATGGAACGAGATGCCCATGGAACAGCAGCAGAAAGAAAAGCAATCCTGGTCAGGAAACCATCAAGATTCTCCAAGGGGATGGCAGAAAGAACAGAAAGTGGTTATTTTTCTAATGGAGCAAGAAAGTATTTTCCATCTAGTTATGATTGTCCAAACAAAAATCCTAATTGTTATTAAAAATCAAAGAAATCATTTATCTCTTGGGAGACACCATTGCCAAGTTTCAGATCTGAATAAATGGGTTTGGTCTTTGTCAGTTCAATAGATATGTGTTTAATTTTAGTAACAATTGTCTTAAAAACTATGCATATCATTTGGATTTTTCCTTTTAATCTCCAATACTTTTTTCTCTCTTCTGGATGAGCAGCAAATTCAGAAATATTAGAATAAAAAATTCACTTCAAACCCTCAACATGGAAAACCAAATGCATTTTATTTGTGTCAAGTTTCTAATAGCTAAGTCTATCTGTTAAAACAAATAGGAAAATATTTAAATCAAAATCACTTTATACTAAAATATTCCATTATTCCTGCTCAGCTGCCGCCCCCTTTCACTTTATTTTATTGTCTTTATTATAACAAGCACAGGAAGAAATAAGATGCGGAAGCAAGAAATCCCGGCTCTAGAGAGGCAATTGCACTTCCAAGCATAGGAATTGATCATCTACTCTTCCTATCATGCTGTTCAAACTCATATTGGTCTTTCTAATTTTAACAGCAAAAGTCAGCTTGGAAAGAATGATTTTGTGCATATTTTCACAATATGTTAACAATTCCAACAGTGAGGAGTCAACAGTTATGACATACATCATAATCATGGAAACTGCACTAAGAAGAGATAATTATGAATGAAAAAAATGTATATTATTTGTGTCTTATAGCAGCTCTAGGATGATGAGAATGAAACCTTGCTCATGAGAACACATGTTTGGTAACTGAGATCTCATTTTCAACATTAATTGTTCAGTGACAGCTGTCTGAGACACACTCTCCTGTCACCGACAGAGAACGGCTCCTCTGAGTCTGTCCTTTCAGAGGCCTGGGTTCTGGACTGACTAACAGTAGAGCAAAACAAAAGGACCCACAGCCACTGTTTTGCAGGGGACTTTGGTCATGGTTCTGCCTCCAACAGAACATTCCCTCCTCGGAAACTCACTCTCCCACCACTGCTCTTAGGGCAGTGTCCCCACTAACGTGCCGTGTGATCCAAAAGTGGTAGACAAGATCATTTTAAGTGAGACAATGTGAATTTCATTTAAATTTAAATGCTATGGGGTTACTTTTTTACTTTTGCATTTTACTAAAAATACAGTTAGCACATCCTAACGTGATTTCGGAAGAGGATAACTTAAAAGGAGGCAAAGGGACAAAAGTCAGTCTATTTAGGTAAAACGGAAGCCTAACAATAAGTAAGTGATGGTATAGGGTTATTATTGAGATGTAGCGGGAGACATGAAAGTAGCTTGAAAATGATGGAGCTTTGGAAAGAGAGAAAATGACTGTGAAAATTCACCTCTCCCCAGACATACGAGACAGAAGCCCTGACTCCCTTCACTGGGGGAGAGGGCTGGGCTGGAGGATGGTGTGTAGACCTCATATGTCCAACGCTGAGATTGAATTCAATACGCCAATGGTCTCTCATGGGCTTAAAAGAACACCACATAGCATTCCCAGGGTTGTCAACATGCCTTTCTCAAAATTACAACCCATACTTTGGTTTTGGCATAAAAAGGAGAATAGTAGAAGCAAAACAATGCGTGTGTCTTTAAATTCTGTGCCTTAAAAGTCTCCCAAGCCCTGCTGCCAGGAATCCTGCTCCTCCAGATCCAGAGACTCAATCTATTGTAACCACCAGGGTATGTAGCAATAGCAAGGCTGCACTGTACAGGGTTAAGACCTGGCTTAGGCCCTTGACCCAACTCACCTCATTCTGGCCCCCTCACTTTTTTTTTTTTCATGAGAATGTCTTTTATCTTATTTTTAAAAATGTTTAATTTAAATTCAATTTGCCAACATATACTATAACACCCAGTGCTCATCCCATCAAGTGCCCTCCTTAGTGCCCATCACCCAGTTACCCCATCTCCCCACCTACCTCCCCTTCTGCAACCTTTCTTTTGTTTCCAGAGTTAGGAGTCTTTCATGGTTTGTCTAATTTTTCCCTACTCAGTTTCCCTCCTTTCTCTTATAGTCCCTTTCACTATTTCTTATATTCCACATGAGTGAAGTCACATGATAATTGTCTTATTTCACTCAGCATAATACCCTCCAGTTCCATCCATGTCAAAGCAAATTCATCTCTTCTGATGGCTGAATAGTATTCGATTGTGTATATAGACCACATCTTCTTTCTCCATTCATCTGTCGAAGGACATCATGGCTCCTTCCACAGTTTGGCTATTGTGGACATTGCTGCTATGAACATTGTGGCCTCCCTCATTTCTGCAAGGCTGCATTATTTCCATTTTGAAACTGCAAAAACCAAGTTACAGAGAAATAACCACTTGTTCTTGGAGGGATCTGGATTTGAACCCAAGTCCAAAGCCTGCCCTCTTAAGCCTTACAAATGTTACACTGCCTCAAACACTCTCATCATGCCATGCTCTTCCCTCACCAGGTGCTCTGAAATGTTAAAACTCAAAATGAGGTCCCCCTGCAGTCAGCCTGAGCCAAGGACACAGAGGTTGCAGACACAGCCCCTCGACCAATCATCTGTCCCCTTTCCTGAAGACTGTGGCACTAGCTTATGAGCCATTTTCAAGAAAGCACTACAAGTCCTGTCAAAAAGTGAGATGGTTGCAGACAATGGGTCAGAGATTGTTTTCTTTGTTTTTATTTAAATTTCTGATAAGAAATTTAATGTCTGGTATAATAGCATGATTAAAAAAAAAGAAAGAAAGAAAAAAAAAAGCCTGACCACTGTGTCTCAACTTGATCAGGGAAAGGAAAATACCTTTACTCTTTCTTTTTGTTTTTGTTTTTTCTATGTCTTTTTTAAAAAAACAACAACAACAACAAAAAAAACTTGATCTTCTCCCCCAGGCTCCATCACTTCAGATCAGATATGCCTTTTGAGAAAACATGATTGAAGAGAGTCTACACATCATTTCTCAGCTTTTCTTGGCTTTTCCCAAAGAGAGCGCCTGTTAGAATGCACAGAGGTGATTTTTCAAATCTACTGTCAAATTGCCTATGAAAACGACTCTTCTTCTCAAGGTCAAATTAGTCTTTGAAGAATATTTGGGATCGCTGAAGGAAAATTACTCCTAGGCATCCTAATGATAGACGATAGAAAAAGAATTCAAATCCCTTCTTAGAGTTAATGAGAATTAATCAAATGCTAAACTTAGGTAATGGGAGAAGTATGCACTGTGCAGAGAGAGGCACACTCTGCCTGAGATGGGCAGGCAACCAGGCCCTGAGTGAGTTCTGTGCAGGCACCAATGCTGGTTCATGCCAAGTGTCTGACCTGCATGTACGGAAGCTGCTAGAACAAAGTCCCCAGGTGTGTTTGCAGGCTACAATAAACTGTGTTAAGGTAGGTTGCAGGAAACACACTATGCTTACCAGGGGAACAAGACAGAAAGCTGTTACAACAAAACACTGGAAGTTCACATGTCCTCCTGGTTTAAACAAAGACATGAAAGGCACAAAAAATAAAGTCAAACTGTGTAGTTGAAACAGCTTGGGAAAGAAGACACCAAAATTCAACTCAAAGTTAGCTTGAAATTCATCTAGCTTTTGACATTCTCTCTCATTTTCATCCTTGTTCTCTTCCATTCTCTCTGTGCCAGTCCAGGACTGCCACAACCACCACCTTCACCTGGAAATGTGTGTTTTGGGAAGCAGCTACAAGGATGGGTCTGAGTGAAGGGCACAGCCAAGGTCATGGCTCTGATGCCTCTCATTAGGGCGACTACCTATCATCTGTCCTTGAAGGCCCTATTCCCACTCAGGATAGTAACAATTGTTGACATCCACATTCTCAAACATTCATAAACTAAGAGCATTTTCAAAGCCTAAACTGACTTCTTATCAAATTGTCTTTTGAGTGGTGAACATATAATAATGAGAGCCATCTCATCTGCTTCAGTAATAACCTGCATTGACTGTTTACTGGGTGCCAGGTACTGTGCTAACAACTCTCCCATGTTATCTTATATCTTCTTTACAATGGTAAAGATTTTCATTTCACAGGTAAAGAGATTGAGGATGAGAGAGGTTAACTTGCCAGGAGACATACAGGTAGATGAGGCCTAGGACTCTGGCAGGGTAGCAGACCCCAGAGCTCATGCCATCAATCCTGGATAATTCAAGTCCACCTGAAGTTGGCCCCTGGAGGTGGTCACTGACAATTGTCACTGTGCTACACAAATCCGGTAGCAAGGACCCACCTCAAGGGTAGATCTGCCCCCCAGAACATGGCTTTCCTATTCATTATCTCCACAAATACACGAGCACTTCCCTTGAACCAAACCCTATTCTGGACACTCAAGATGTAGCAGTGATCAAAAGAGGCAAACTCCATAAAGCCAAGGAGCTCATACTCTAGCAAAAGGTAACAGACTAACAAGCAAAGAGTATGTTCAGTGGTTAATGATAAAGAATGAAGCCAAGTGGGGGGTAGTGTTACTTCATAAAAAGCAATCAGGGCAATCAGCCTGGTTGCCTGCCTATCCTGATGAGGTGACCCTGTGCAGAGACCTGAAGGAAGTATCGAGGAAGACATGCAGATAACCAAGGGCAGAACATTCCAGACAGCGGGAACAGTGAGTATCAGGCCTCCGAGCAGCAGTGTGCTTATAGGAACATCAGAGAAGGATGCTGGACTCAAGGGAGGCAAGGCAGTGGGATTCTATTAGCACTTGCTCTCTCCAATGTGTCCTGTGAGCTGCAGGGCCTGGGGAGAAACAGAGAAGCAATCCCAGCCTTTGAGGTGGTCACAAGCCCATTGGTGACTTAGGACACAGAAACCTGTATTACTTGAGGAACAAGAGAGGGTAAGTGCAAAATGACCTATAATGGGAATGCAGAGGAGTCAGGAGAGATCCCTGTGGCCCAGGAGCATCTGAGAAGATATGAAAAGAAGTGGAAATGGTCCCTGACCTTGATGGATGGCAGGATTCAGAGAGGTGGAGGGAAGGGGCAAATTTTATTCAGCACACAGCACAGTGCCTGGCACGTAGAAGATACTCAGTGAATATTGGTTGCACAGACTGAATAAATTAACGAATGAACAAGGAAGCTGTGGGAGATAAAACAGGAAGGCTAATTGGGGTCAGACTTTAAAGAGAGTTGAATGCCACCCTATGTTCTGTAGAGAATTAGGGCATTTCTGTTCATTTCAAACTGAAAAACAATTATTAATATATTGTATAAATTATAATCTTCTTTTTCATAGTCAACCACTTCAGATCACATTGTGTAGGCTTCTAGAGCTACAAGGAAATCCAGCACACGGGCTTAAAATTTTTTCTTTGAGTGACTTTGGCCCAACTGTCATTAATAAGATGGGTCTGTAAAAGCTTGGGCTCAGATTGCACTTTCCACAAAGAGATGCGACGCCAGGCGGCACCCAGATCTTGTGAAAGAGACACTCAAAGATTCACAGGTAATTGCCTCAGTCACCCCAGATCCTTACTAATTTTAGGGATGCATGCCAATATAAATTTAAAGCTCTGATGGGCCTGTTTCTTGGGAAATGTCTGCCGTATTTTAACACAATCACTTATTGCACCAAAGCACTTGAAGGAGACTGGTAAATTATATCACATTGGTTGGGGTGGGGGGAATCTTTTTGTGTTGTGGACAAAGTCTCAGGGTAGGTGAGCTGTTCATTTTCTCCCTCAAGATCCAGGGCAGCATGTAAACTTTAGAAATGGACCATCCACATCCAACTGTCAAGAGAATCAGTTTTGATGTGAAATTGCAATTTGGACTGAAGACCAATATCTTGCATGCCATATTAAATAAAACATCACATAAAGCTCAGAAGCGGTAGGAGAGAGAGAAAAAAAAAAGGTTGAAAAAATTTAGCAGAGTCACAGATGCCAGTTAAACCGAAGACAGAAGATAACTTCCCAAGATACTATATTATGGCCTATTGCTTCTGGAACGGACTGCATAAACAACACGAGGCACTGAGCCAGTATAGGGCTCAGAACTATTACTGGAGAAAGGAATTTGTTTATTTGAGCAATAGAACTCTCTAACAGCAGCATCTGTGCTGCAAGAGGTAATTCACAATCAACATCACTTGGCTCTGCTGCTGAATTTATTAAAATTTTAAAAGAAATCAACCTCCTTTTGTCAATTGGTCTGAGAAAACAAGGCCAAGTTCAGAATCTCAGGCTTGCGAGGTGGGGTGACAATGACACTGGAGAGAAAGGCCACCTACAGAGCACTAGCTTTCGGCTTTCTCCGCACATGCTCTACAAGCTGGTTGCCCCTTCTGCCCTTCCCAATGAGTCAACATGCACACTCTACACTTCAACGTGGGCTTGGTTGGGAGACAGGTGAGAAGGTTTTCTAGCTTCCTGCCATCTGTACACACTTTTTCACCCAAGCATCCACCAAAGGTGTGGGCACCTGACCTTTTCACTTTGTTCTGCTTCTGCCTTGACCAATGGCAAGAGGTCACCTAGAAGTAAAGTTCTCACAGCTGACAGAAAACTTGGCCTGCCTGGGAAAGATTTAGCAGCTTCTTTTTATTTTTTATTTTTTTAAGTGTACAAAGGCCAATAACTGAGTACCTCCCTGAACCTCGTCAGGGCAATGACTCTAGCTCCAAACCCAGGAGAGACAAGTTTGATGAATTTTCAGGAGATAAGAGCAGAGACTGCTGTGATCGATCCCGCAGAACCACATGTCGTTTGGGATGGAAATGGGCATGTTTCCTGTGCCCTGATGAGGACTTTATCTTCTCAGGTCCGGAAGAGGAAGAAAAGCTCAACTGATCTTTCTGGTGACTGCATTATTAAAACTTTCTATCTCCCACCATTCCATTTCTTTCTCACTGTCTGGTGACCTTTTTTATTGGATGGTGACGAGAGAGCCTCGTTGCCTTAAACTTATGATCCATTGCCTTGATTTAGTATTCTATTTACTCAAAAACATATCTATTGCTCAGAACCTCTGGCAATATGTTGGAAATACAGATGGAAAAATATGACTCTTATCAGCTTAAGTGCTTTGTTTAAAAAATAGCCCAGAGCATTATCTAGCAGAAAATATCAGACATCATATGCAATGTGTTCTATCTCAAGCAAAAAGGTCAAGAAAGTGGGAAGGTGGCCAGGTATGGGGCTGCTGTGTTTCCAAGGACACTGGAAAGGTTCGAAGACTGTGGGTGCCAAATTGAAGGCAAGGATCTGCCCAGACATATGGGTAAATGCTTATGTCCTAATTCTTCCTTCTTTGATACAGCCGTCCCATTTATATATTTGCTTTGATGAATTATAATAATGGCTCTGAATGGTATAAGAGTGCTTGCAACGTATATTTATAGAAAGCTAATTTATTCATCAGATAATCTCCGGGGAAGAGGACTTGACTCATGGTGTATAAACCCGCACATGTGAGCAAGCACACACACTTCTAATGGAAAACAAACATGCATTTCCATTGCCTATGCACAAAGTCAGAAGTTCCAGGTAGACAAATACAGCTTGAAAAGCCCAGTTCTTCATAAGAATGTTTGTTGTGGAATCTAAACCTTGGAAATGTGTGATTTTTCTAGAATGCTGTTGAACTCCTGGTGACCTTAGAGAGAAAGGCAATGGGTCAGGATCCTCCTAACATCTGGGGCTGAGAGGAACTGCGATCTTCAGGGGCAGCCGATTAGGAAGTGAAACCAAAGAATCAAAACTCCTGGAGGTTGTCAAGCCTCTGTTTAACATCAGCTCTGACAAGCATGACTCAAGTCCTAAAATGCCTGTGGTAGGAGGTGCTATGAAAACAGAGCTTTGTGGCTTTTATCCCTCCACTCTTGGTGATTATAGCGTTAGAGGGAAACCTACTGAGGTTTGCACTAGGGTTTTATTTTTCTCTGAATTAACATTTGGCAAAGAATTAGGGAAAGACTTTTTCCAAGGCCCTTCTAATCCTAGAAAACCTAAGTTTGCTACTTTAAAAAAATATTTGCTGGTCAACTATAAAAATCACGTTAAAATTTAAGAAGCAAACACTAGTCAAGAAAAAGGATATTTCTGCCAAAGAGAGAGAGAGAGAGAACTATTTCAGATTCAAGGCAAGTTCACAAGCTAAATATAAGGTCAAAAAAGAAAGAAAGACATTCATTTCAAATGGTAGGAGTTCTAGAAATGTTGGCATGAAAATAACAACAACTACAACAAGTGGTGGAATGCAAACTAATCATGGCTCAGGGTTTGTAGTAAACATGCCCCCCATTTAGGATACTGGATAACATCAGTACCAGTTTCATATATTGACCTGGAACTCCATGTCTAGGTTGGAAGCTATTCCTGAGGATAGATACTCCTCCAACAGGTAGGGGGCCCAGAGGAGACAGACCTGAGACCAGAGGCCTCACAGCCTTCCCACTGAAGTGGCAGTTAAAGCTAAATCAGACAAGTCCTTTAGAGAAAAAGAACACTAGATATCAGGACCTCTTCATAGAATAGGTGCATTCAAGGTGCTGCATTGAAATGTAGAGCACAGTTCCCCTCCCCTGAATCAGGGCTGATACTGTGACTTCACCAGTGGAAGACCATGGAAGTGACATGGGCCATTTTATTTATTTATTTATTTATTTATTTATTTATTTATTTATTTATTTATTTATAGCAGCAGGGGTCAGTGACAGAGGGAGAGAAAGAGACAGTCCCCAGCAGACTCCATGCAGAATATAGAGACTGACTTTGGGACAGGACCATTTCTGAGCCTAGCCTTTAAAATTCTTTCATCCTGGAACGTGTTTGCGGGGAGGCTGAACCACCAAGCACAGAATCTGGCTACCTCGCTGGAGAGGACACATGGAGAGACTGACTAGAAAGAGACTCAGAGACTACCAGAGAAAGAGAGAGATGCCTAGCCTTCCCAGCATTCCAGTCAGTCTTCTGATAAGTTCAGTTCCAATTTACCATCACCACGTGAGAGACCCAAGTGAGACCAGCAGAAAACTTCCTGGTTGAAGCAATTCAAGCCCCAGAACTGTGAGATATAATCAAATAGTTTTGGAGTAATTTGTTATATAACAATGGGTAGCTGAAACACAAGGACATCTGAGTGTTGTTCTTTTCATCCATTGGTTGATGGACTCATTTATTTGTCCATTTGGCAAACTTGCTGAATATCTGCAAACTAGGAGGCACTCTGCTCATTGCTGGAGAATCAGCAGGAACATAACATACCTGTTGCTGCTCCCTTGGAGCCCCCAGCAGAGCAGCAGAGATATCCATAGCCATCAAACAAGCTACTGTAATCATGATGGGTGCCATACAAGGTGAAGGCTAGGGTGCTGTGGAAGGAGACAAAATATTTAGCACCAGATATATAAATCAGGGTGTCTGGCATCCATTCAAAAATTACCAGGCATGTTAAAAATTAGGAAGGAACAATTCATAAGAGGAGAAAAATCAGTAATAGAAGCAAATTTAGGAATGACATAGATGATATAATTAGTACACAAGGATATCAAAACAGTTATAACTATATTCCATAACAAGGACATGTACTACGTGGAGAAGGAAAGGCTCAAATCAAGCTTATAAGATGTAAAATACAATGAGATGAGAAATACATTGGATGGTACTAACAGCAGGTAAGACAAGGCAAAGAAAAGATTGTAAACTTGAAGACAGAGAAATAGAAAATACTCAAAATGGAGCACAGAGAGAGAAAAAAGACTAAAAACAACAAAGTAGAAAACAATGGGGAGGAGGTAGATAAAATATTTGAAAGATATAGCCATTTTTTTTCACAAATCTGATGAAAACTATAAATCCAGATCCAAGAAGTTCAAGGAAACTTCAGCACAAAAAATAAAAATATTTTATAGTATACATACATATATACATGTACATATAAGTTTATATATTGCATATATATATGTCAGGTTGCTTAAAATAAGTTTGGAAAAATATTAAAACCAAGCAAGAAAATATATATTATGAATAGAAGAATAGAGATAAGGATGACAGGAAATTGCTTGTCAGAGGTGATGCAAGCCAGAAAACAGCGGATTGACATTATTCAAGACCTGGGTGGCTGGAGGGTAGAGGAGTAAGGCTCTCAACCTAGAATTCTATAGCCAGCAAAAACATCTTTCAAAAACGAAGATGAGAAGCCAAGTCAGCTCTTCATCTCACAATTTCTGGCTTCAGAACTGTTTTTTTCTCCTTTTAAAGTTGAGGAAATGAGCTTGGAAAGGCAACTTGTCAATTCTCCTCAAATTGATCTATAGGTTTAATGCAATCCTAATCAAAATCTCAGCTGTCTTTTTTTTTTTTTGTCTAAAACTGACTAGGTGATTCTAAAATTTATATGAAAATGCAAAGTACCTAGAAAAGCCAAAACAAATTTGAGTAGGAAGAACAAAGTTGGAAGGCTCACACCAAATGATTTCAAGACTATTATAAGGCTACCTACAGTGATCAAAGCATATGACATTGGTGCAAGATAGACATATAGGTCAATGTAATAGAAGAACCTGGAAATAGATTTACTTAGGTCTTTTTGACTCTGACAGTTTCCAAGGTAATGTAGAAGGCATCATCTTTTAAACAAATAATGCTAGAATAACTGGATAGCTAATAAATAAATAGCTCAATAAAGCAAAAGAAGACCTGATTGAAAGGACCTTAACCCTTACCTCATACCATACCCCCAAATTTATTTAAAGTGGATCATAGACCTAAAGGCAAATGTTAAAACTTCAAAACTTTTAAAAGAAAAAATAGGAAAAAGTCTAAGTGATCTTGGATTTTACAAAGATTTCTTAAATAGGACATGAAAAGCAGAAACTACAAAAGGGATAAAATCAACAAATTGGGCTCCATCAAATCTAGTGTCTTTGAAAGACACTATTATGAAAAAAAAAGAAAAAAAGAAAGACACTATTATGAATCAACAATGCAAGCCATAGTGTGGGAGAAAACATTTGTAAAACATATATTCTAGAAAGGAATGTGGACAGATTATATAAAGAACACTTATGTCTTAACAGTAATAACAGAAATAAGCTACTTCATCAGAGAATATATACACATGGCAAGTAAGCTCATGCAAAGATGCTCAACATCATTAGTCATTAGGGAAATAGAAATTAAAACCATATTGATATACCAATGTACACCAACTGGAATGATTAAAATTACAAAGCCTGACCAAAGCAAGTATTGGCCAGGATATGGAGAAACTAGAACACTCACGCTGCTCTTGGGAATGTAAAATAGCACAACTGTTGGAGAATAGTTTGACAGTTTCTTTAAAATGTAAGAATATAGATACCATATAACCAGTAATTCTATTCCTAGGTATTTACCCAAGAGAAATGGAAGCATGTGTTTCCATTAAGACATATAAATTAATGTTTATGGCAGCTTCATTTGTAATAGTCAAAAAGTAGAAATAAACCAAATGTCTATCAAATTGGAGTATATCTATACAATAGAATACTACCATTATTAAAAAAGAATAAACTGTTTATATACACAGAAACATAGTGAATCTCAAAATAATTATGCTGAGCAAAAGAAGACAAAAAAAATCAAGATTACAGGCTGTATGAGTCTACTCCTATAAAATTTTAGAAATGCACACATTATACCACCACATGCAATCCATACTGCCTCTTTTGAGGATAACTTGGCAAAATGTATAAAAATTCAAATGCACCCAGTCCTTAACCTGGCAAACCTACAGATAGGAATTTATATTAGAAATACATATAAAAATATTAGTATACAAACAACCTAATTTAAAAATGGGCAAAGGTCTTGAATAGATACTTATCCAAAGAAGATATACAGATGGCTAATTAGCACATGAAAAGATGCTCCACATCACTAATCATTAGGGAAATGCAAATCAAAACAAGAAGATGCCATTTCACTTCCATTAGGATGGCTCTGATTTAAAAAAAAAATCTAAAACAACACATAAAGCAGAAAATAACAAGTGTTGACAAGGATATAGAGAAATTGGAACCCTTGTGCATGGCTGGTGGGAATGTAAAGTAATACAGTCACTGTAGAAAATAGCATGACAGTTCTTCAAAAAGCTAAATAAGAATTACTGAGTGATCTAGTAACTCCAAAGTATTCCCCCAAAAGAATGGGAAACAAGGACTCAGACAGATGTTTGTACAGCCATGTTCATAGCAGCATTATTCACAATACCAAAAAGTAGAAACGACACGAATGTTCATCGATGGATGAATGGATAAACAAAACATGGTATAAACATATGATAGAATAGTATTGAGCTTTAAAAAGGAAGGAAATTGGGACCTATGGTATAACATGAATGCATCTTAAGAACATTATTTTAAGTGAAATAAATCAAACAAATATCATATGATTCCATTTATATGAGGTACCTAAAAAAAGTTAAATTCGTAGAGACAAAAAATAGAGTGGTGGTTAGCAGAGGATAGGAAGAGGGGGGCTCGAGTGGAGGATGGGAAATGTTTAATGGGTACAGAGGTTCAGTTTTGCATGACGAAAAAATTCTGGAAATGGTTGGTGATGATGTTTGCACAACCATGTGAATGTGCTTACTGCCACTGAACTGCACAGTTAAAAATGGTTAAAATGGCCAATTTTACATTATGAATATTTTATCACAAGAAAGGAAAAAAAATACTAGTGTAAGATATTCTCTGCAATGCTGTGTTGTAATAACAAAAGACCAGAAATAACCTAAGTGCCTGTGAACTGGGGGTTGGTAAAAAATGATAGCACATTAAAGAAAATGTAGCCATTAAAAATAATTAGATGGCTCTCTATGTATTGATAGAAAATGATCTCCAATCCTTATTTGTAAAATGAAAAGGAAAAAAACACAATAAGAAAACAGTGTGTGCTCCCAACTGTACAAATAAAAAAGGGGTCTGGGGTTAGAGATGCACACCTGACACACACCTAGTTGCATATGTAATTCTGTATTTCTCGAAGGCTACAAAAGGCACTGGCACCAACGGTTGCCTCTGGCAAGGGTGGAAGAAACACCTTTTCATTCTCCAAATTTTTACCATGATCATTCATAGCTTTTTTATTTCCAAAAGGCTAATTAAACCAAAACTCCTCATATGCGCACTAGATTTCATCCTTTCTCAGTTCCTGGGAACTCCACCCCCACACCTAGCTCCTCCCTCTAGTAATTTTCCCAGCTGGCTCTGCACCAGCGTCTTCCAGGGTGCGCTCCAAAGAGCATAGGCCCCCTCCCCACCCCCCACTGCTTCTGCTCAGATCTGCTGCCTTCTCTAGAGAAGCTTGTCCCTTCTTCCTCTTCCAGATACACCTGCTGGAATGACAGTGATGGCTGCTGTGTCTTGTGCAGTGTGGCCTCTGTTCTCTCCATCTCCTGAGTCAGCCCACTCTCTAGGCCCCTGGCCTCTGCTGCCTTCTTGCCAAACCCAAAGGCTTTCCTCAGGACTCCTTTTCCTCACTGACTTCTTGGCAACGTTCAGTAATGACTGTTTCTGAAATGCTGTCTTTTTGCCCCACTGGACTGTATGCACCAGGAGTCTGGGAGCTGGTTGGGTTTGGGGTATCATCCTCACCACCATGCACCGTCAGGACCATCGTGCTGCTTTGCATACAGCAGGCATTCAATAAATACTGAATAAATTCAATAAATAAATTCAATAAATACTGAATGAATCAAGCCCTCCTGCCCGGCTTCCTGCTTCTCCATCTGTTCCTTTTTTCTCTTGCAGAACATCCCTACTGTGGCTGTTCCTTAACACTCAGGCTGTGCCCCATGCCCTTCTCTGCATCCGCACAGGCCCACACCTTTGCCAGGTAACCAATGCCATCCCCCACCCAACCCCCAGTCCCGCGCTGCTCTCTGGGACAGCCCCTCAGGGCGTTGTAGAAGCCACTCCTTGCATGGCTCCTTATCAGTTCAAAGTAAGGGTGTGTGAATTTATCTGCTCCTCCAAGCTCCTCCTGTTTCCAGGAAATTTTGTCTGTTAATTCTCACTTTCTCGTCTCTCCAGTCAGTGCCTCTGACTGGCCCTGCCTATCAAAGTTGCTGTCTTCCCTTTGCCCTCATCTTGCCCAGCTCCTGCTTTCCTGGGACCAGCTTCGGCTGCTCAGACCTAGTGCCTGCCCAGCCCTCCAACTGGCCTCCCTGTCTCCCCCAACTCTTGCCCTGACCGTACATCCTTCCGATCAGATTCACATATTTTAAAAACCCTTTCTCTACCACAACTAGAAATTAAGCTACTCACTTTAAAATGGTTAATTTTATGTTATGTGAACTTCAATTTAAAAAATTCCAATTACTGAACTACTTGTAATATCTTCCTGGTTCCCTCATTAATTAAGGAGTTAAATAAAATCTTCAACACACATTTATTTTAACAAATTAAGCTATTTTTACCCTCATGTAACCTGTTTAAAAACCGTAAATGGTTCCCCACTGCCCTCATGAAAAATGTCCATATGAGGCTGTGTTCAACATTGTGGGATGCCTATTAGAACTTTCTACCGTGATGGAAATGTTCTATAACATCACTGTCCAATACAGCAGCCACTAGACATATGTGACTATTGAACATTGGCAATGTGACTAGTGCAAGCAAGGAACTGGAATTTTAATTTACTTAATTTAAGCTAATTTGGACTTAAATTTAAACAGCCACATATGGCTACTGACTGCCATAGCAGACAGTGCATTTCTAGAATTTGGTGGGCACTGGTCTTTCTTTCCATTTCTCTTCCTTGTCCCTAGTGTGCAGTCCTTTTTCTAGCCATGCTGGTCTCTTTTGAGTGGGTCATATCACTAAAGATTTCCATTCTCAGCTCCCTGTCCTCTGACTGCCCTTTGCACTCCCCTCTACGTATGAAAGCCTACCCATCACCCCAGGCCCACTCTTTTTTTTTTTTTTTAATTTTTATTTATTTATGATAGTCCGAGAGAGAGAGAGAGAGAGAGAGAGGCAGAGACACAGGCAGAGGGAGAAGCAGGCTCCATGCACTGGGAGCCCGACATGGGATTCGATCCTGGGTCTCCAGGATCGCACCCTGGGCCAAAGGCAGGCGCCAAACTGCTGCGCCACCCAGGGATCCCCCCCTTTTTTTTTTTTTTTTAATTTTTACTTACCAGGCCCACTCTTTACCGGCTTCTCCCAGTCTTACTGTCAGTCAACAGTGCTTTCCCCTTTGCTCAGGTCTTGGAAAACTTCACCTGCAGTGCTTACTCTGGTGCTCAGTAAAACTCTGCTCTTGAAGAAAAGGTGTCTTCTGTGTTTGTCCAGATTCATTGCTCTTTATTGTGAGCTCTTGGTCAAGAACCCTTTGTATCATTCCCTTTCCTCTCCAGCTTTTCCCATCCCTCACCCATGATCAGAGCATGGTTCAGCACAGCTGCAGACTGAACAGGTGACTGCAGTGAGACCATGAGCTCACTCTTCTGCTCACACTGGCCACTGTGATGTGCAAAGGAGCATGAAGTGTTAAGAGGGGAAGGCTTCCCTGGGCTTCTATACAGAGGAGAGAAAATGTGGAAGAGTCACACTCGGTCTTCATGTTTTTATCCAATGAGAGATTTCCTTTTCAATTTAAACCCTAAAAGCTGGGGGATCCCTGGGTGGCTCAGCGGTTTGGCGCCTGCCTTTGGCCCAGGGGATCGAATCCCACGTCGGGCTTCCGGTGCATGGAGCCTGCTTCTCCCTCTGCCTAGGTCTCTGCCTCTCTCTCTCTCTCTCTCTGTGACTATCATAAATAAATAAATAAATAAATAAATAAATAAATAAATAAATAAATAAAAATAAAGCTAAACCCTAAAAGTTGCTTCACGTCTCTCACCAATCATGGGTTTGGGCAGGATATAAAATGGACCAATTCAACCCAAGGTAAATTTGTGACTTGAGCTTGGAGAATGAGAAGCCATTCCTGGGGTAATGAGAAATGTTGGCAATTTAGTGGAAAACACAGTATTTTTTCCCCCAAAATTTTATTTATTCATGAGAGAGGCAAAGATATAGGCAGAGGGAGAAGCAGGCTCCCTGCAGGAAACCTGATGCAGGACTCGATCCCAGGACCCCGGGATCACAACCTGAGCCAAAGGCAGACCTCAGCCACTGAACCACCTAGGTGCCTGGAAAACACCATCTTTTGTGAAACAGAGATGGTAAGTCTATGCTTAATTTTGAGCACAACCAAAATTAGACACTGAAAGATCTTAGGACAATGAAACAAAATCTGAGTGCCAGGTTGGAAAGCATAAGGGCAGAGTGGCACATACAGCGTCTTGAGAATGTGGACAATGTCTTGGAAAGCCATCAGTCTTCAGCCATGATGTGTCTTCTCTTTTTAACTATTTATGTTGAAAATTTGCTGGTTTTTTAGTGAAAAAGAACCAGTGAAAAAGAACTAGAAATTAACCAAGAGCTCCCTAAGTATTACCACCACTACTACTACCACTACCGTTACCACTACTTCTACTGCTGCTATTACTTACTAATCATGAGGACAAGGAGCAGGAGGAGGAGACACATAGAGAACAGTAGTTGTACTAAATATCCTAGTTGACTATAGAAGCATGTAGAGTTTTTCTTCCACTATGGTTTCAGTTGTTCCCAACTAATTTGTTGGCTGTCTTTATAGAGTCCCCAGTGAAAGAACATTTTGACATGCTGTTACAGATAAATATCTGAACCAAGCAGTCCCTGCCTGACTTTGCAGCCAAAGTTACAGTGCCCGGATCAGATAAAAGCATGAAAGCAGTCAATTCCCCTACAGAACTGTGGCTTAACAAAGCTTATTTCTCTCAGGATAAGTATAACTCCCAGGCTTAGAAGCAAGTGACCCTGGAAGGTAATGGGTCATTCTCACGGTCAGAGATGTAGGAAAAGACATAACCATCCCCACCTTGTACAACTCTTGTGCAACTATTAGGGGGATCAGAGAAAATGCCCGTACCTGCTTGACACATAGCAAAGGCTTAATAAATAGTGGAGACAATGAAGATTATAGGGACTTGGCAATGAAGTCATAAGGGCCTTCGTGGCCTGTGTGCCTGCAGAAGTGGGCTCTGGCTTTGAGGGGTTTTGCCAAGCCTGCCTCATGGACACAAGGGCTGTTGCCATATGAGCTAGGCTCTCTGCATCACCCTAAATGGATATGATGCCCTCTGACCATGCATCCCTGGTCTGCTGGGATGTTGACTTAAGGAAGGAGGTATGGGGGAGAGAAAGAGAATGTCCTGCCTCAGTTGCTCTGCCTCTGGAGATGCCAATGCTTCCCAACCAGTTTACAGATTCATCTGTCCTTGGTCATATTTATGTAACACATTCTGTGTCCTATTGTCTTTGGGGACCTTTCCTGGCGATTCCAGTCCCCAGCCACCTTCACCCTATTAATTTCCGTGTACAGGGACATGGTGTCTACTTCCCAAGTGGACTTGCCACAGTCTTCCTTAAACTGTTCTGTGGCTCTTGCCAAACAGCCAGTGGGTGCTGAGAGCGAAGCCTGCTATCCTGGATCTGCCTTGCTCAACACGGGAGCCACCAGAGAGAGGGATGGGGCTGTTGAGAACTTGAAATGTGGCCAGGCTGAATTGAAATGGGCTGTAAGTATTGAATACACTGGATATTGCAGCCTTAGTCCTAAAAAAAGGAAAATAAAGTAGCTCATTGGTAATTTGTTTATATTTATTCCATGCTGAAATCATGGATAATACATTAATCCAAATAAAATACATTATTGAGTCTAATTTCACCTATTCCTTTTTCACTTTTTTCACATAGCTACTAAAACATTTATACAGTTGTCTTTGGACAACACAGCTTGAACTTCACCTATAGAGTACTATCAATGTATTTTCTCTTCCATATGATTTCTTAATAACATTTTCTTCCCTCTAGCTTGCTTTATTGTGAGAATACAGTATAGAATACAAAAAATATACGAAATACGTGTTCATCAACTGCTTATGTTTTCAGTAAGTTTCCTTAGCAGTAGTTGGCTATTAGTAGTTAGGTTTTTGGGGAGTTGGGATCCCTGGGTGGCTCAGCGGTTTAGTGCTGTCTTCAGCCCAGGGCGTGATCCTGGAGACCTGGGATCAAGTCCCAAGTTAGACTCCCTGCATGGAGCCTGCTTCTCCCTCTGCCTGTGTCTGCCTCTCTCTCTCACTCTCTCTCTGTGTCTCTCATGGATAAATAAATAAAATCTTTAAAAAAAAATAATCTCATTATTAAAAAAAAGTTTTTTGGGAGTCAAAAATTGTATATAAATTTTCAACAATGGGGGGCTCAGTGCCCCTGAACCCTGTGTCGTTCAAGGGTCAATGGCACTTTCATGTCTCTTACATTACTTTTCAATTTGACAGCTCTGCCTTAGGCCACAACATCTCCCCCAACACTGTCTTGGCTTCCAGTCCACACAAGGTGAGCCTCTCAAGATTTTGTTGCCACTGCTGCCACCCCTCCCCTGGGAGCTCAAGGGCACAGCCCACTCAGGTGACAGGACCCTGGGGCCTGTGAGTTAACTCAAAGCACCCTCCGAGGCAGCTCCAGGTACACTGGGCTTCAGCCGTTTCCCTGTCAGTGTACAAGATCCAAGGGGAGTCAGGGACAGGGCAGCACTGGGTTAAAAAAACTCAGGAAAATCCACATACGGCTCTTATGAACTTTGCCTCCAAAGGAGTTTTGAATAATGAACAGGGGAAATAAAAACTCAATTTGCAAAAATAAAAAAAGAGAGAGAGAGAGAGAGAAATTAAACTAAATTGAAAAAAATAACTTCTCGAGGCCGACAAACACCAGAGGAGAATTTTTGAAAACATATTATTTTAGTTTCAGGGGTTTACCAGATAGATTGATTTGGTGATAAGGGGCTCCGAAAGCTATTTTCTCAGCTTCAGCAGAAGTTAACCACCTCAGAATGCCTCAGTATTTAGTTCTGCAGCTGACAGCAAACATGTCGGGGAAAAGCAAGATAAATGAATGAACATACTGGATCAGAGCCCCTAGCAATCTCTACAGCTCCATCCCATGTGGCCCTGATTAACACCAAGGCCAGTTTAGAAATCTCACATTGTTTTTCTGGGAGCAGGACAGCAGCCAGAGTTCAGTGACATGGAACCTGTTGTCAGTAGCCCCATAAACGGGCAGGAAAGTTTTAATTGGGTTTTTAGCAGGCAGACAAAAGGGAAAGGGAGGATGCTTTTTTTTTTTTTCTTTTTCTTTTTTTTTCTAATCTTCTCCTATAAGCTACTTCCAGCCCCCAGGCCCCAACCCCCAAAACACCCATGTTTACCGTTGTCACTCACTCTTGCCCTGGGTGGAAAGCAAAGCAAAATCGTTTATTTATGTTCCTTACCATGAGACCCAGCAAATGACACACTTATAAACATTTGTTCTTGCAGGGAAAAAGAGAAACCTAATTTCTTTTGTGACACTTGTACAACCCCACTGCGTTTGGATATTTTTCTGAGACGAGCAATAAAAGCTCTGTCTTCAAAGGCTGCTTTGTTCTTGCCTTTTCTTGAAATGAAGGTGCTCTCGAGAACATGTCTAGAAAATGCTCATGAATTCCAAATGGCACTCAGGTTCTCAATCCCTTCCCCCTGCCCAGCCTCCCAGGGTAAATGCTAATTTCCCGTCAGATCCCCAGCCCCCGGATAGGCAATATCACTCTTCTAGGCTTCAGGGAGAGGGAAATGCCATTTATGAAAGACCGAAAGATCCAAGTGACAGGTTGGAAGGTCTTGATGGGATTCACAGGTCTGAATGTGTCCCTGGTCCTGGTTGTTTGGTCTGCATGGGGCAGTTGTCTTTCTGACCTCTGTTGTATTCAGAGAATATATCAGAGCAAAATTCCTTCTGCTTACTCCTTCATCAATCAACAAACCCATAGAGAGGGAGGCTGTATGCCCTGCTTCTAGAAGAAACTGAACAAGTCAGCCCATTTCCTGAGGCAAGCAGAGCTATGGAAAACTCCGAGGCTGGGGCTCCATGGTTGATTCTGAAAAGGAAGGATTCTCAGCTTCCGCAGGTCCAAGGAACGTTGACATTTGTGACATGCCATCCAGCTGTGTGAACTACTTAAACACCCCCCTCCTCCATTAGCCCATGGGTGGGCTTTAATCTGTTGTGAGAATCAAAATACACTCAGTGAGCCATAAATTTGGGAGACAGCAAAACGAAATAGCCATGTGTATAGTGTTTAGAGCCAGAAAGACCTGGGGTCAAATCCCAGCTCCTTCAATTACTGCCCACATGACCTTGAGTCATTTATTAACCTCTCTGAGCCCAACTGTCCTCACCTGTAAAACGAAAGTAATAGCACCTACAATCGTGGCGCTGAGGCAGTGATATCCGACAGAAATGCACTGAGGGCCACAGGCTCAAGCCGGGTATGTAATTTGAAATTTTCCAGCAGTAACTTTCAAAGAGTAAAAAGAAAACAGATAAAATTAACTCCTGATTTTAATTATGTTGTTTATTTTGCCACCCTGAAGCTCAACATTTTCCTGTGGTCTACCACAAGAATTCTGTGTGGTATTAGAATTCCTTTTCCTAACAGCTTCATGTGGAATCCCAATATATGGTGGAATTGGGCCCTGGAGGGTGAGCCCTGGGCTAAGTTAGTCAGATCTGACCCTCTCTGTGCTTTTAGCCATGGGAGCTGGACTGTTATGGGGACGAGGATGCACAAGATTAGGTGAACAAGAGGCGCCATGACACCTCTGTCATTTTCTCTGAAAGCTGTCCTAGTCTACTATGTTAGTGTCCTAGGGCCACCATAGAAAGTACTACAAACCAAACATAAATTTACTCTCTCATTTCTGAGGCTAGATGTCTCAGGTCAAGGTGTCACATGCTCCCTCAGATGTCTCTAAAGAAGGATCTGCTCCAGGCCTCCCTCCTAGCTTCTGGTAGTTCCTTGGCTTTTGGTGACATCATAGTCTTCACGTGGACTTCTTCTTATGTGCATGTCTGTCTCTGTGTCCATATTTCCCTTTGTTATAAGGACTCCAGTCACACTGGATTAGGGCCCACCCTAATAACCTCATCTTAACTTAATTACTTTCTATCTCCAAATTAGGTCAGTTCTGAATTACAGTAGCTTATGAATCCCACATATCCTTTTTGGGAGACACAATTCAATCAGAAGCGTCTTTGCTTGTGCCCCCCCCAACCCCAGCTAATTCCCCTTTCCTCTCTCTCTGTAGTTCTTACTGCTCTGGCTTGAATCTCAAATGTCTCTCTTTCAGAAGGTCTTGTCTTTATATTTTCATAATTAAAGGCTTCAGTTGGGTGTTTCTCCCAAAACAAAGAAATCATTTACCCCAAAGGAATTTTGACATCACTACTTCTTTCCAGATAATCGGTTTGGGTTCTGAAAAGGCAGGTGGGTGTTCTCCATGGCTTCCTCGCTTCAGCCAAATAAGATTTCAAAAATATTAGGGTCTCCTTTTCCGCTTAGGTACTCTGCAACATTAATATAAATTTATTTCATAAGTCCAAATGATTAAACATTTGTGAATACAATGAAGTCAGTCAGTGAGAATAATGAGGCTCTTTTGACAGATGTAAAAACTTGAAATCTGGGTTTATTGAAGAAAACGGCAATCTTCTATCAGCCCCAGCGTGTAATTTACTTCTGTATTCGATTTAAGTTGCATAAAATGGAGAAAATCTTGATTCCTATCAGTAAAACTGACACCATTTGCAGCTTCATAGCACATGCTGCAATCTCAGAATAGTCTCCAATTAAACAGCTATGGTCAGAATTTTATTCAGAGAATTGATCGGGTTAGCACAAGTTAACCCACTGGAGGTCGACAACGTGTTAAAATTTAGTGTAAACCAAATTTGTGTGTGCCGATGTAATTGTATTACTGTTTAAAATATGTAATTTGGAAAATTAAATTTAAATTATTTACAGAGCTCCTGGAGCACTTCTGTAGTGCCCTGGGGCTCTTTGGAAGACCATAATTAGAAAATCTCTGATTTACTCAGCCAGGTCCAAGCTCACCTGCATTTCACTTTCCCCTCCAACCTCCTTCTCCTTTGCTCCCCCTACAGGCACTTCCAGCTTCAGGGGGCTGACTTTCCAGGGCCCCAAGTTAAGCGTTTTTCAGATGTTCTGTTTATGCTGCACCCCTGCTGGAATCACAGCCCTCCCCTGACTAGAGTCCTGCCCATGCTTCAGGTTCAAGTCCATCTATTCACCTCCCATTCGCCATCCCTTATTGAGGTCAGGCATCTGTTGCAAACTGCAGAATGTAGCGTAAAGGTGAGGAGACCGCAGTGGTGTCCTCCCCTGGCATCCCCAGAAGCACGAGCTGGAGAGAAGGGCAAGAACAGGCATTGCAAAGCAGTGAGACTGCAGCGCGAGGAGGAGGCTGGCTACCTGCAGGATCACAGAAGAGCAAGGACCTAATGCAGAGGCCTCTAGTGCCCCTTGATTCTGCAGAATGGAAACTTCAGCTTGCTGCCAATTTTTCGCTTTGCCCTTCATGAATTTATTCACAAGTTTTAGCTTTGTTTTATCCTCCTCCCCCCTGCACCCTAATTTCTTCAGAGGCAGAGCTTCAAACATCTTTGCATGTTGCTCAGTACAGGCACAAGGATAGGCCCATAAATGTTCAGAAAATACTTGGCTGATGCTGCTGATCAACAGGATAAACTAAAAGGTAAGTGTGGGTAGGATCAGAGGAAGAGACCATTGTAGGTGAAAAGCATGGGGAAGGGGTGCTAGAAGGTTCTACAGTATAGAACAGGAGTCATGTTGGCCCTCCCAGTGTGGCATCTTGTAGGCACACACCTGGTTGTGCTTTGAGCCCTGGCTCCAGTGATGGTGTAGCCTTGTTCTGGCACCTTTTATTCTCTCATATGTCCTTAAATTCAAAATTAAGACTTTGTACCTTCACAACAGATGTGGCCGGCCAGCCGGGAGTCAGTACTGTTCTGGTAGATGATTAACAAAAGCCTGATCTATGGAACTTGCCAATTTCTGTGGTGTAAATGCTCCCACCACAGGTGGTTTCCAGCTACTGCTGTGATGGCACTGAACAGGCTGCCTGGAAGAGATGCACACCCTCAGCCTGTGTGAGCAGGCCCAAGCGCAGCCCTGTTCGGAGTCAACGTTGCATGCTAGGGCTTGCATTCAAGAAGGCTTCTATAATCAGACAGGACATTCTGTCTTTGATTAATTTCAAGTGCAGTCAAAAATAGAATATGCAAGAGCTTATTCACAGTATAAGACAGAGAGATTGTCTAATGCCTCCCTTCCTCTTAACTGTCTGTTTTGATGAGTAAATAATGACAGACTAGTTTACCGATGAGACAGATCAAAACCAAGAACAAGGTGCTGTGCTTTGCAGGACTCTGTGAAGGTCTCGGCTCCCATGTGTCTCATTACATCTGAATTCCAGAAGCAAAGGCCCTTTTAAGATCCTACACAATGCAGACCAGCCTGTAGAGCACGGAGCTTATAAAAGTTTAGGTTTCAGCCTCATCCCAACCCCACTCTCAGAGTCCAATCTAATAGGTCAGCAGTGAGGCCCATGAATGAGCACTAAAACTTAAGAACAACTACCCTACGGAAAGATTTTGGGGGCACCTGGGGGCTCAGTTGGTTTAGCATCCAACTCTTGGTTTCAACAGAGGTCGTATCTCAGGGTGGTGGGATTAAGTCACGCATCAGGCTCCACACTCAGTGTGGAGTCTGATTGAGAGTCTGTCTCCCTCTCCCTTTGCCCCACCCACTCATGCTCTCTTCTCTCTCTCTCTCAAATAAATAGATGAATCTTAAAAAAAGAAAAAGAAAGAAAGAAAGACTTTGGGGAGAGATACAAGAATGTTCCTGCAATAAGATACTATTCTGAGTTTGAGGAAACAGTGACAAACAAACCAGGTGCAGAATTTAAGATTTAAAAGGGAGAAGGAGTAGCTTACCCTTCCCCACTCACCTGACACCCACCTCCTCTTACTACAGGATTTGTCCTCCCCAGAAGACTGCTGGATCTGCTTTCCAAGGGCCAGAGGTCTGGACTTGGCATGTGTGGCTCCTTGGAGCTCAGCCCCAGCCCAGGGGTGAGGCAGGGGATGCACTCAGCCCCGTGGCCCTGCCATCATCTCGCTGTGGGAGCCAGAGAGAACAGGCACCACACGTGCCCGACTCCAAGCCATTTTCAGAGACACACGCCCTGGAAAGGAGTAGGCTTTGTCAATGCACACCCATCTATCAGAGACGAAACTTTCTCAGAGAGACACTTCCACATCAAATGTCCCAGGGTCCCACCTTTGACAAAGTTAGTGCAGCTCTCCTATTAGCCACATGGTTTTCCTTTTTCAAGGTCACAAGTTCCCACTCCCTGGGAGAAGCTTCATGGGGTGTAGAGAATTCAAAGGAGTTGAGGTCTCTTGACCACACTTCAGTACCACATGTATAAAAGCTGCACGTCAGTAACAGTCGTGGCTTTGACTGATGAGCCCAAATGTTAGTTATTCAAACTTCTCTTTCAATTTCCTAAGCCATTGTCCACATTGATTTTGAAATGCAGATGGTGGACATTATTGTTCTGTGTGCAGATACCCTCCTTAGAAATCTTTTCCTGCCATGGAGGAAGAGACAATCCTTTGAACTACATGCATTTAGAGCCCATCTGCTGGCGTCCTCCTCTGACAGGCACCATGGGTGTAGGCACTCCTAATTTGTCTCTGTCTTCACCATGGAATGGCCCAAAATTCATGAATGGGATTCTTTGTTTACCTCCTGTAATTAATCTCTGTCTCATTGGGAGAAAACTCTAGCAAGCAACAATGCAGTTTGTGTATCTGCAGGCAGCAGACTCCACACCTATTCGAAGCTCATGCACCAATCCATTGTCCCAACATGAATCCCTTCCGGGTTTCTAAAACAAGACACATGGGTGAGCAAACAAATGAGCCTGTGCACAGCGGCTGGGCCACCAGGGTCAGTGGGAAACGGACCAGGCACGTCTTGATGATGCATCCAGTGGAAGCTCATGATTTGTGGAATCTGTTGAAGCAGAGCTGATGGAGCTTAGGTAGGAAGTGGGAAGGAGAAGAGGGGCTTTTCAAAATGTAGATGTTTGTTATCTGAGGCCAAGACGAGCATACTACCTTTTGGAGGGAGGTTAAAACAGAGTCTTTAGAGGAAGTCTGCACCTCCTTACCACTCCTCTGGGCCTGGCACTTTGGGCACCTGCTCTCCTCCTGCCTCTCTAGAAGTTCCTGCTCAGCCTTTATCAGAACATTCTTCTACTACTGCAGAAGGGCAGCCTTCCTCAAACCGGATATCCAAAAAATATATATATATATATATATTCTTACTGAGATCAGAGTGGAGAAGTCTGTCCTTTGTCCTGGACACCCATAACTCCAATAGCACTTACACATGCTGGGAGGACTGGTGGACTTCCAGACATTTATTCCGTGTGCCCAGGCCCCAGCCCCAGATGACCGGTCCAACATAGTCATGCTAACTCTATCCCCCTTGCTACCGATTGGTTCAGGAGTAGGTTTGCAGCCTAACCCCAGCCAACAACATTTGAGGGAAAAAGAAACTAGAGGAAGAGGCAGCTTCCTTCCTCTGTTCAGCAGAAGCATCCAAGTCCCCACCCAGGTGAGCCAAGTTATCCCCATTATAGAACTGATTCCCAAATATGCATTTTCAGTTTCATTTTGGTGTCTCTCCTGAGCTCCTGCCCCGTCTCTAGCTGCTTGAGGGAAGCCCGGCTTGGTGCCACAGAAAAGCCAATCAGGACTGCCATTGTCTCCAACCTTGCCAAAATTGTTTATCTAAAAATGTTCCACAAGACTCACGGTTGGGTTCAATTTTTGCAGCCAAATTGAGACAGCTAGCTGCTCCTTCTGTCTGTCATCTCTGTTGATAGGTGTCATCACTCTTCTTTCCGTAGGGCTCTGTGATTTCTTCAGTAAAAGTTTCCTTCTTTCTAGGCTGGAAAACTGAGGTTCACCTTCAATTCTTTTTTCCTTTATTTCCCCACATCCAGTTATCCAACCCACACCCTTCTCATAATCCCAACATGCTCCTGCCCCTACCTGTGAGCTCTGCCTCCTTGCACGTAAGGAGGACAATTATAAAACCCCAGACTGGAGGAACTGCATGCTTTCCTCTGGAATTATCTACTACATGGATACCACACAGTTTCTAAAGGCACTGATCTGATCCCCTCTGCCCCCTGTTCAGAAAAATGAAAAGGTAACCCATTGCCTTTAGAGTAATTCCAAACTTTGTTCATGGATCTGCATGATCTAGCACTGAATTAAAATTCCAGCTATGTAATTTGCTATACTCCCATTTTTCTTTTTTTTTTAAAAAAAGATTTTATTTATTTATTCATGAGAGACACACAGAGAGGGGCACAGACATAGGCAGAGGGAGAAGCAGGCTCCCTGCGGGGAACCTGATGCAGGAGTCGATCCCAGGACCCCAGGATCACACCCTGAGCTGAAGCCAGATGCTCAACCACTGAACCACCCAGGCGTCCCTACTCCATTTTTCTGATGCATCTTCCTCAGAGCCCGGACTGGGCTGAATAGTGTCCCTCCAAAATCTGTTTCTACCAGAACCTCAGAATGTGACCTTATTTGGAAATAGGGTCTTTGTAGATATAATTAGTTAAGATGAAGTCATGCTGGATTAGGGTGGGCCCCAATCCAGTGACTTGGTGTCCTTATAAGAGGGCCATGGTGAGACACAAGATATATACCAAGGGAAGATGGTCATGTGAAGGTGAAGGCAGAAACCAGATCTGTGCTGTCATAAGCCAAAGAACACTAAGGATTGCTGGCAACCAGGAGAAGCTAGAACGGCAAGGAAGGAGCCTTCCCTAGAGACTTCAGAGGGAGTATGACCTTGCTGATACTTTGTTTCAGCCTTCTAGCTTCCAGAACTGTGAGGTTAGCATTCTAGGCTAAATTTCTGGTTTAAGCCCATCAGTTTGTGGCACTCTGTCACAGCAGCCCTAGGAAAGTACCAGAGAGCCTTTCCATAAACCACTTTGTGTTGTCCCACACATATGCTTTGGTCCATGTCTCTGGAAAGCCCTTCCCTCACCTCTTGTCCTTTGACATGTCTACATTTCTCAAGTTTCAACTAAAATACCACCACAAACAGTTGTACGTGGCCTGGAAGTTCTCCCCTCCTTTCCTATCGCTTGCATGATGGCTTTCTAATTGTCTTCCCATAGACTGGGAGCCAGATGCTCCAAAATGGGTGCTCTTCCACCTGACGTGATAGGTGCACGCTTGTGATAGGATCTCAAATGTAAGACAGGACAAACAAATGAGTGTCTAATATGCTCCTTGATAAAGGTTGTGCTGGGCTTCTTTTAGTGAGAAAGGGGGAAGACAGAAATACAAGGCAATAGTAACAAGATAGGAAGGGTTATGCCTATCTGTTCACTCTTCCAGGTGAACTCCAAGATAAAGTATTCGGGGGTGCTTGGGGTGGCTCAGTCAGTTAAGTGTCCTGACTCGATTTCAGCTTAGATCATGATCTCAGGGTCATGAGATCAAGCCCCATATCAGGCTCTGCGCTCAGTGGGGAGTCTGCCTGAGATTTTTCTCTCTCCCTCTCCCTCTGCCTCTCCCCCCAACACACTCTCTCTCTCTCTCTCTCTAAATTAATTAATTAATTAATTAATCAGTCAGTTAATTTAAAGAAAAAAGATAGTGTTTTCAAACACTTAAAAAGCATCCAGGCAGACTTCACAAGAACCCAAGTCTTTATACCATTCAATTCCTTTGATTAAACGTTCTAAACAGCTTTACCAAGGTATAATTGGCATATAATGAATTATCCATTTTAAAGTGTACAATTTGATATTATGACATTTGTATATGCCCATGAAATCATCATCGTAATCAAGATAATGAACATACATACCATCTCCAAAAGTTTTCTTGTGCCACCTTTAAAAATCGTGATAAAATGCACTGCAACATCAAGCTTACCATTTTAACCATTTTTAAGTTTACTGTTTAGTGGGATTATGTATATTCACATTGTTGTGCAAATATCATCTCAATGCATATCCAGAACTTTTTCATCTTGTAAAACTGAATTACTGTACCTATTAAATAATAACTGCCTATTGTCCACCTCCCCCCAGATCCTGGCAACAACCATTCCATTTTCTGTTTCAAATCTGTTCCCACTCTAGAGACCTCAGTTAAGTGGAATCATACAGGCTTTATCTCTTAATGACTGGCTTATTCCACTTGGCATAATGTCTTTGAGGTTCATATACATTGTAAAAGGGTCAGAATTTTCTTCCTTTCTAAGACTGCATAATATTCTGTTGTATGTGTATTCCACATCACATCAAATTCATATTTTAATTTGGGGATAATTGACATTTTAACAATATTGAATCTTCTTATCTTTTAACAAAATATTTATTCATTTATTCAGGATTTCTTTAATTTCTCAGCACTTTCAATAAACATGTCTTGCATGCCTTTTTGCTAGATTAATCCCTAAACTTCATATTTTTGATGCTACCATAAATGGTATTTTTGTTTTAATTCTCAATTGTTTGCTTCTAGTAGTTAAAAATATAATTGACTTTTTATATTGATATTGCCTCCTGCAACCTTACTATACTCACTTATTCTTGTTGGTTGTTTGGGTAGATGTCTTTTGCAGATAATCATGGTGACTGTGAATGGAGTTACACTCCTTTATTTCTAATCTGGATATTTTTCATACCTTTTTCTTGCATTATTGCACTGGCTAGTATCTCCCAGTATTGAATAGATGTGATGAGAAAAGACATACATCTTTGCCTTGTCCAGATGTTAGGGGTCAACCAATCATCACCATTTAGTATGATGTTGACTATGTTTTCCATAGATTTATGAGGCATAAATTCCAGATTTTGTCAAATGATTTTTTTCAACTATTGAGATTATAAAGCTGTGCTTTTTTTTACTTTGTTAATATGAATTAAATTGATTGATTTTCAAATGTTAAACCAATCTTGTATTCCTAGTATAAGCCCCACTTGTTATGATGCATGGTTCTTTTGATACACTGTTTAATTTTATATGCTAAAATTTTGTTAAGAATTTTTACATATTGGGGCACCAGGGTGACTCAGTGTTTGAGCATCTGCCTTTGGCTCAGGTCATGATCCCAGGGTTCATGATCCTGGGTTCAAGTCCTGCATCACAGTCCCTGCAGGGAGCCTGCTTCTCTTTCTGCCTATGCCTCTCTGTGTGTCTCTCATGAACAAATAAGTAAATATTTTTTAAAAAGAATTTTTACATATTTGTTCATGAGGGATATTGGTCTGTAGTTTCACTGCAATGTCTTTGTCTAGTTTTGGTATCAAAGTAATCCTTATCTAGAACATTTTGGGAAATATTCTTTCCCCTTCTATATCTGAAAGAGTTTGGGTAGAATTGATATCACTTGTTCCTTAAATATATGGTTATAATTTACCTATAAAGCCATCTGGGTCTGGAGTTTTTTCATTTGTTTGTTTGTTTATTTTTTAAGGGAAGATTTTAGATTAATTTAAAATTAAAATAAACTCAATTTGTTTAAAACTATTGGGTTATTCAGGCTATAAGTTTTCCTTCTTTAAAAAATTTTATTTAAATTCAACTAATTACCATACATTGTATTATTAGTTTCAGAGATAGAGTTCAGTGGTTCATCAGTGGCATATAACACCCAGGGCTCATTACATCATGTGTCCTCCTTAATGCCCATCACCCAGTTACCCCACCCCCCCACCTCCCCTCCAGCGACCCCTGTTTGTTTCCAATAGTGAAGAGTCTCTTATGGTTTGTCTCCCTCTCTAATTTTGTCTCATTTTATTTTTCCTTCCCTTCCTCTATGATCCTGTTTTGTTGCTTAAATTCCATATATGAGTGAAATAATATGATAATTGCCTTTCCCTGATTGACTTATTTCCCTTAGCATAATACCCTCTGGTTCCATCCATGTTATTGCAAATGGTAAGATTTCATTTTTAATGGCTGAGTAATATTCCATTATGTATGTATGTATATATATAATATATATGTGGTATATAGACTATATATATTTATATATATATCACATCCTCTTTATCTATTCACCTATTTCTTCTTGAGTGAGGTTTTGTAGCTTTCATCTTCCATGGAATTTGTCTATCCATCCCAGATGTTACATTTATTGGCATATATTTGTTCATGGTATAGCCTTATTATTGTTTTGATATCTATAGAATCACAGATGTGTGGTAAAGTCACCTCTCTCATTCCTGATATTGGTCATGTGTGTGTGTGTGTCTTTCTCTCTCTTCTTGCTTAGTCTAACTAGAGGTTTATTGATTTTACCAATGTTCTCAAAGAATGAGATTTTGGTTTCATTGTCTCTATTTCCTACTTCATTGATTTCCACTCTGATCTTTATTATTTTATTCCTTTTGCCGATCTTTAGTTGAATTTGCTTTTCCTTTTCTTAAATTGGAAACAGAGGTCATTTAATTTCTCTTTCTTCTTTTCTTACATGGTGTTTAATACTAAAAATAACCCTATAAATATTGCATTAGCTGCATTCCAAAAATTTTGACATATTGTGTTTTCTTTCTCATTCAGTTCAAAGTATTTCCTAATTTCCCTTTTAATCTTTTTTTGACCATATGATATGTAAATGTGTATTATTTACTTTTCATATAGTTGGGCATTTTCCAGATATCTTTCTGTAACTGATTTCTATCTTAATTCCGCTGTGGTCATAGAAATACTTTGTGTGACTTGAATCCTTTTGCATTTATTGAGACTATTTCAAAGCCAGAATATAAACTATATGTTCCAAGCATATTTGAAAAGAATGTGCATTTTTCTGTTTGGGGTAGAATGTTCTACAAATGCCAGTTAGGTCAGATTGGGTAATACTATTGTTCAAGTCTTTTATATTTTTATTGATTTTTTTTCTTTTTCTTTCAATTATTGAGAGAGGGCTGATGAAATCTCTGAATATAATTGTGGAGTGTCTATTTCTTTCTGCAGTTCTTTGGGGGTATGGGGAATGTGGAGGTCAGAATGTTGAGCACCGCCCCATCAAGAGTGGAGAATAAAAGACCATGGTTGATCATGGCTAGGAAGGGCAGCAGCTTACGGCACTATGGGAGTGTGGTGTGCAAGTAGGAGCCCCATCACAGTGGAAAGATAGTGACAATGTTTCCTTTAGAAAGAAAGATGCTCAGTTGGGCTTACCTTGGGCTAAATGCTTTCCTATTCCTCCAACACACTGGTTTCCAGAGTAGGATGTGCATCAGATCACCTGAGGGCTATTTACACAGACTTCTGGGCCCTGTCCACAGGGTTTCTGATTCTGTACATTTGCCACAAAGTCCAAGACTTTGCATTTCTAACAAGTTCCTAGGTGATGCTCATGGTGCTGGTCCAGACCACAGTTTGGGAAGCACTGCTCTAATGCTACAAACTTTGCCTTCACTTTGGTCCTTATACCTGATATCCCTTTGCTTTGACCCCTCATCTACCCCTACAACCTTGGCCCCCAGCCCTGGCTAACATTTCATCAGCTTCCCTGAATCTCCATATCTATATTAGTTACTTTCTCCAGATGCTCCTAATACCCCATGTCACATTATGCAGTGATTGCCTGTTACCTGTCATCTTGTCTTCTCTATGGACTACTGGACCCCTAGAACAAAGTCTCTGTCTGGCTTGTGTACCATTGTCCTTCCAGGGCAGAGTTCACACTCAAACATTCACTGCACAAGTAATGTCTAATTCCTTGAAGTCTGAGCGGTCACAAAAGCCTCACCTGAGCTTTCCATAGAGTCTGTGAACTGAATAGCAATTATAATGTTGACATCTAAGATATCTGGAGATGGGACCAGAGTCTCCTGAGATCATGCTTTCCTTCTTGGATGTTAGATTTGGGCAAGAGATCCATGGAATAAGGTAGGAGTGTTGGGGGGCGATAGTCTTAAACACACCTCCACTCTTTGGAATTTCTTCCTCGAATGAACACATCCTGAGTCACAGTGTACTGAGGCCTCCTCTCAGAGGAGCTATTTTGTCATTTCTAACCCCTCAGGGAAGTGTCTGCTTTGTGTTGGCAGCACCTGCCAGGCTAAAGATGGATGATCAAGGTTCCACCTTGATGGATAGCTGCCCCCAACAAATTGGCACATGATCTGCAGAGAGATCTTCTTTAGGAAATGTGACAAATGGTGACAGATGAGCAAGGTGAGCTTCACTTCTGCTTCCAGAGACACCAGCTCTGATGAAACTTTCTGTGGCAGATGAAAAATAGCCCACCACATGAGATCTAAAAGAAAGAAAACACCCAGTTCAAATAGCAAAATTAATAACCCTGTGCATTTGAATGACTTTGCACTACGCAAAGATTGCTTCCTCTCCATTTTTATAATTACCATTGAGATAGACAGGATAGGTAGTATTATTCCCATTTGTCCCATGCGTAAACTAAGGCTAGAAGCAGTTAAAGGTCACCCCCCACCCCAAGTTACATGGTACACGAGGACAGAGCCAGGGTTACAGCCTGTCATCTGTTTTTCCATCCAGGGCTCTTCATACCCACTAATGGGACATTGGGGTGGAAAAACGAAGCTCTTTATTTTACTATAAAGCAGCAAAAATAAGGGCTGACTGGTAAGAGAGGTTTGTTTGTACACATGCTTTATTCTCAAGGCTGATTTATGAGAGAAAAACATCATGGGAAAGCATTTGGCTGGAGCCGAGAAAAAAAGAAATGCACTCTGTGTCATTTCAGGTACACCACATGCCATGTTCCCCAGCAAGCCCGAGGTGATCTGCGTGGTGGGCAGGCGGTCTCTGCTGCATGCCTTCGATGTGGCAAGCATGATGAGGCTTTATTCTTCATGCAAAGGGCCTTGCTGGAGCTATTCACCGCCTCCCTGAGTGCAATGCCACGTGCATCGCTTTAGGGGACAAAGCTGGGGTCCATGTACCAGCCTCAGGCCAATTAAGCCTAAAACAAATTCTCAGGCTTCCAGAGCACCGATTACACTTGAAGTGCCGTGGGCCCCGACCTACAGTGGAAAGCCTGCTGGACGCGCCCCAGTAATTGGGCTGGTGTACTGGCTCTGTGTCCATGGCTTTCCTAATGACCAGTGGTGCCGGCTGTTTGTTTAGGAGCATTTTAAAATATGAAAGCACTAGAAAATGCAGTCAGTGAGCCCACAGGCCAGGCTCCCCTGGAGGCCATTTGCTGGGCACACACTCTGGATTTTTTCTAGTAGGTCTGGGGGCATAAGTACGAATGCAGAGATATAAAGGTCAAAGAAGCCAGAGTTATTAAAGCAGGCCTGAGAAGTCCCCAGATGTGAAGAGTAACCTCAGATCAGGTGGCGGAAAAAAAATCATGGATTTTTCATCAAGAAAACACAAGCTCAGCATGGAAGAGGAAACAATTATTCATAAAACCCACAGGTTGCAAATACATGACCTCTCATCCCATTGGAGAGAGATTCTAAATGGCTAATAGCTTCAGGGTGATTAACTTGGGTTGGATTAACTTTGTGTTATAAATGGATCAAATCCACACAGTTTAGAGGTTACAGAATTGTTCTTTCCCACCAATGTATTTTCATAAGCAGCAGATTAAAAAAATGAGACTTAAGAAGATAACTTCATTTGTTGGATTCCACCAATGTTTCCTGAGTGCCTACTATGTGTTGATGAGGAATATGCCCAACTCTGGCAAGAAGTAAGCTCCTGGGAGTTACAGGCTCAGACAGGAGACATACCCTGGCCAAGCATCTGGATGGAGAGGGACACTGATGATCATCATTTTCACCAATTGATCTCCACCAAAGGGCACACATCAAAGTACACAGGCTGCTCCTCCTTCTGAGTCTATCAAGTCTGAGGTGGGGACCAGGAAGGTATAGTGTTAAAAGGCTTCCAGGTTATTCTGCTAGACAATAATCTAGTCTAAGTCTTCCATCATCCAGATGCGCAAACTGAAGCCCAGACTGGGGAGGGATATGATTAGGATAAACTACTCCAGCACAACTGGGGTGTAGATTTCATAGCCCCCAGGTCCCCACCAACACTCTTTCTCTTCCACCTTATGACCACTCAACAACATAAGGCAGACTCTGATGCCCATGGAGCTGGGCCTTGGTGATAGGTAGGAATAATTCCAACCGGGCAGACCTGGGAAAGCTTCTTGGCAGAGGTCAGACCTAACTGAGCCTCGACACCTGGGCAGTGGTATTAACAAGGCCGTTATTTCCAGCAACACATGCCCGTCCACCCCCTGGCCTTACTGCATCCCTGCCAACATCTTTGCTGATAGGCAACTCTCCTCCCTTCTGCTCTGGCAAGGGCATATCTTCTTAATATAACAGCAACTTTTGGAAGAAAAAGAACAATCACTCAATTGGAAAATGGGCAAAATACAGAACCAGACAGTTCACAGAAAAAGAAATACAGATGATATTTATACCAATGAGAAGATGCTCAACCTCATGTGTAAAAGAAAGAGAAATTAAAATCATGCTAGAGATACCATGTATTTCCTGAGAGATCAGCAAAAACACAAAATCTTGCTAACAGTTGGGAAACCTGGAGCACAATGGACATTCTTGATGGGAGTGCAAAATGGTACAATCCCCCATGTGGGGCAATCTGACAACATCTACCAAAATTACAAATTTAACTTATGATTCAACAATCCCACTTCTGGGCATATATCCTTCTTTTCTGCCCTCACATACCCAAGCTCGCATGAATACAGTCAAGGTTGGTCAAGGAAGCATTGTGTGTAGTCACAAAAGGCTGGAATTGGCTAAAGAGTACATCAGTAGAGAATAAATAAGCAGTGGTCCATTCACACAGTGGATCTACCGCACACTTACATAAAATCAAGAACCTGTACTGACATGGAGACATCTCCAGGACATATTTTAAGAAGAAATAGCAAACCATTCATTTATTGTATGAAATGCTGTATAAGATATGTTACATTTTGTGCAAAAAAGGAAGAAAATAAGGTATTTGTATTTGATCAGATTTGTATGAAGAAAGAGTGCACAAATTCTCAATAAACAGATAAAAAGTGAACGTGGATGTGAGATGTGATAGACAAGAATGGGTGTGAACACAATCTGTGTATCCCTCCTCGTGTGTTTTTGATTAAAAAAAAGACTGTTAGAGCTGTTTTAGGTTCATAGGGAAATTGAGAGGAAGGTATGAAGATTTTCCATATACCCTCTGGCCCCACACACCTCCATCATCAGCATCCCCTACCAAAGTGCTACACTTGTTACAATTAATGAGGCTACACGAACACATCATCATCGCTTAGAATCTGTAGTTTACCTTAGTGTTCGTGCTATCAGTGCTGTGCATCCTCTGGGTTTGGACAAACACTATAATGACTTGTGTCCACCATTATAGTATCATACAGAGTAGTTTCACGACCATGAAACTTCTGTGCTCTGCCCATTCATCCCTCCTCACCCCAACCCCCAGCAACCATTGATCTTTTTACTGTCTTTATGATTTAGCCTTTTCCAGAACGTCTTAGAGTTGCAATTCCATACTATTTAGCCTTTTCAGATTGGCTTCTTTCACGTAGTTATATGCATTTAAGATTCCTTCATGTCTTTTCATGGCTCAACAGCTCATTTCTTTTTAGTACTGACTAATATTCCATTATCTGGATAGACCACAGTGTATTTGTCCATTCAACCTACTAACAGACATCTTTACTGCCTCAAAGCTTCAGCAATTATGAATAAAGTTGCTATAAATATCTGTGTGCAGGTTTTTGTATGCACTTTAGTTTTCCTCTTCATTTCTGAATGATGTGAATATATACCTTCTCTAAAAAACAAAATTTCATTTTAAAAAGTTCTTTCTCACGTTCATTCCGAATGTACACCTGTGCCCTGTGATCTTCATGCCCCACCTTGGGACCCAACCACTGCACAAAATTGGCTTTGGAAACCTTGGGGGCAGAGGTTGGGGCAATTGTTTCAGTCCCTTTTAAAAGTCTTCACTCTTCCAAACTCAAGGAGAGAGGGCCCTTTCTTAGACCACTGTGCATGGACAGGGAAACACAGGATTCATATCCACTCGGTCTTTATAATTCTGAGCCTGTTCTGGGGCTCACACCTCCACTTTGAGAGCCAACATTTAGGAAACATGCATAGCATCCCCTCATATCATCTTTGCTGCGGTCCTGTAATGTAGCACCCCCATTTTAGAAGAGCAGACCAAGACTTAGGAGAGATCAATAATTTGTCCAAGGATACAGAGCCAGCTCGGCCTGGCGTTGGGGCTCTTGGCTGCTGTCTCTGCTCACATGCAGTAACTTACAACCAGCCTGCCTCAAAATGAATAATAGTGATAAAAAGTAATAACAGGCAGCACATGTAGAGAGTGGCCAGTTGCCAGTCTCCATGCTAACCAGCAACACACATTATTTCATATATTCCATTGGACAAATCTGAGCAGTAGGCACTGTCTCCTTTGTACAAAGAGGGAAACTGAGGCTCAGAGAGGTTAAGAAACATCAGTAGGGTCACAGGCTAGTGAGAGTAGAACTGGAATTTCAGCTGGGATGTGACTCCAATGCTACCGGGGCTCATAACACCATCTGACCCTGTGCCTCCAGTTACAGGGTTTCTATCTCTTTCTTACTCCAGCTCACTGTTACAAGGCCCATAATCCCATTTTTTTTTTCTTTTACTTTTTTTTTCTTTTTTTTTAAAGGTGTCTTTGGAGAGGGTAAGCAACTTGCCCAAGTGACAGAGCTGAGATTTAAAACCAGGTCTGTTTTCATCCTCAAGCCTGAAATGTCCAGTGACTTTCTATGTTGCTCTTCCCAAAGGAACATTACTGGACAAGGCAAGAGCCAACAGGAGGTTGCACCTCTGGAAGCATCTGCTGGTCTTTGTACAGGGGCTGGATCCATTCAATAAAGGGCCCAGGACTTGGTGACTGAGAACCAAGACAGATAAGCCACTGCCCCATCTAGGTGCTGCCACCTCTGTGGAGACAGGCTGGAGACAGACTGCCCTGTCCTCCCTCTCCCACAACCCCAGGTCCTCATCAACCTGGCCATGCTGATGCAGGAAGCAGAACTTCGGGAGAGTCCCTCACTGGCCATGTGGCTGGTCAACGGCTTTCAGCTACTCTATGTGGGTGATGCTCTCTGGCATGAGGTGAGGCATGAGGTGAGGCCTTTCTGGAAGTGGCATAATGGGATTATGGGCCTTTCTGGAAGTGGCATCCACAGCTTTCACCTGTGTCACAGTGAATCATCAGCCACCGGTGGGCCTTCCAGGGTCTTTACCTCTGCTTGCTGCCTCTTTTTTTTTTTTTTTTTTAAGATTTTATTTATTTATTCATGAGAGACAGAGAGAGAGAGGCACAGACACAGGCAGAGGGAGAAGCAGGCTCCATGCAGGGAGCCTGATGTGGGACTCGATCCAGGGACTCCAGGATCACACCCTGGGCCGAAGGCAGGCATTAAACGGCTGAGCCACCCAGGGATCCCCTGCTTGCTACCTCTTAATTGTTATTTTTTTCACTATTTCACTGACCAGGAGGGAGAGAAGGAAGACACCTACCTTGTCTAGTGATTCCCATGCCTTGGACAGGGGAAGGGCTGGGTGGCTGGGGCCACCGCTCCTTGTGAACTTCATCTCCCCTGCGTGTGGCAGCAGCAGTGGGGGTGGCCCCTTGTCAGCGGAACCCTGGGACAGTTCTGGGGGCTCTAGACACTACAGATGGCCTGTGCATCCACAGGCACTGAATGCAACACGGGGTGCCCTTGCTTTGTTGTATAAACTATGCTTGACATTCAAATACCTTGTGATGAGAAAGCCTGGGCCCCGGGCAGCACTCACGCGGGCAGGGCAGCATTTCTTCTTTCTCTTCCCATTGACCGCAGATGTCCTAAATCCCTCCGGACATACTAAGACTGGAAACCAGCAGGGGGATGACACGAGTCTTCTCCCGGGTCCCCCGGCTCAGGGACCATCAAAGCCGGGGCACCAGAGAGGACTCCAGGCTCGTGAGAGCAGAAAAAACCCGGGGACAGTCAGCTTTAAGAAACCAAACCCAGGAAAGAGCCTGAGTCGAGTAAAAACTGCATTTGTTAGAATTCGTGGGGAAAGAAAAAAAGTCTTTACAGGAACAAACATGATTTTTTATTAAAACTCAAAACTTTGCCAAGTGCGGGGAGCTCGCTCTCTGTCGTCCACAGGGAATGTGAAAATCTTGGGGAAAATAATGCACTGGAGAAAGTGTGCTGTGTCAGGGAAACGCGGTGCCCAAGCAGCGGAGGCCCGGAGGCCGGTCACTACCGATGCGGGCGTGGCCGTGTCGCGGCTCAGAGCATCATCTGGGGGCTCCGGGAACCGCGGCGGAGGGAAGGAGGCCAGGGGACCCCTCGCCCCTGCATCTTGCAGTGCTCCCCGTGTGTGGCCCAGCTGCCAGGGCAAGGGCCCTTCCCCCGAGGGCCGCACCGGGCCGGGCCAGCCCGCACCACCCGAGATGAGGACTCTGGTCCCACCATGTCCAGGAGCTACTGTCCCCAGTGCCCTCCCAGCGGGGGGCAGACTCTGGCCCGGCCACTCAGGCGGCCCCAGCGACCCCCTGTTTCCTGCCCTGTCTCCAGGCTTCCCAACAAGTCTTTGCTGGGCAGATAAAAAGAGAAAATGTGAAGGCCGCTGGCCTAACACCTTGCGCATACCAGGAATTCAGTGTCTATTGATTCATTTGTTCATTCATTCATTCATTGTCCATAACATAACTGTCTTTACTCCTTCTCCAGAAATAAACTTGGAGTAGGTGCTATACATAGAGTTGCCAAATAATAAAGTTTAAAATGAAATAAATCGCGTGCAAAAACTCTTTCCGCCAAAACACAACCAAAAGTCTGAGGCAATAGGTGTAGTTGCTTCAAACATTGTGAATCTGTACAATTTTTTTGTTGTTGTTGTTGCAATTTTAGCCTGTCTTTGTGTGTCCGGAATAACTGTCCAGTGCTGCTCAATGGAGCCCCAGCCCTGTGAGTCACCCCGTGGTTGTGATGATGGGAAATGTGAAGATTTGTGGCATCACCCACCGCTGGGAAGTGGAGAGCGCAAATCCACAGCCTGCTCCACAGACATCCTGCGTCTGCTTGCCACTCAGATCTCTTGGAGCTGAGTTATCTCTTGGGACAAATCTCAGGGTGGGAGTGGGCTCTCCCTCTCTCCCTATGGCACCTGCTTAACTCATAATTACACCCAGCAGCTGGGTTTTGAACAGACAGGGTGAAACGGATTATGTCACAAAATGGATCATGTTACATATTAAGTAGCATCTTCAAATCTTTGTTTGCAGGTCATTAAATACTTAGTCTGGGGTGAAATGGAGGTGCTCTAAAACAAGTGCTGATTAAGCCACAACTAGACTTTTTTTTTTTTTTTTTTTTTAAGAAATAAGTCTGACAATGTAGTGACAAAATAAAAATCCCTCACAAAGGGAGGCACAGGCATGGAAAGTTGTATTCTGTTGATTGCTTTTATTGTGTGATTTAGAGTAGGCAACTCCAGGGCCCTGGGGTACCCCATCAAGTTTCCTGGGGCTCAGGCTCTGGGGAGACCACGGTTGAACGCCTCCTTCATCCAGGTCTAGGGCATCAGCTTTTCTGCTACTCCAGGTCCAATTTCTGGAACTTGACTTTCAGAAGGGCCTTTTGAAAGCCCTTGAGCTGACATGCACTCAGAGCTGCTTCAGACCAAGGGTTTCTAAATCCCTTTTCCCCAGGAGAAGGCATAGCTTTAGGAGCTTCCAAAATTGGCACCATTTGGGACAGCATGATATTTAGTCTAACAGGCCTCCCTACTTCTGAGGCAGTTTCCAAAAGTGGAGAAGATTCCGGCTGCATCTGAAAGAGTCTACTCCTGTAGGCTTTCTTTCCTGGGCTCCATGTTCTTTCACAACAAACAAGATCTTGAGAAGAACCCCAGAGCTTTCACCCCGCACACCCTGAGCTGGCCCAAATAATTTCTCCCCAGAAGAGAGGGAAGTTGCTCAGACAGGGCAGGGGAGCAGGGAACCAGGAGGTGAGTAGGTCTGGAAAGGAAGATGGATGGGTCCTCCTCCCCCCAGCAGAGGCCAGGGGACAGGCCAGAAGGCCAGGCCCCATTGTCGGGCAACTCCCTGGCTATAGATTCTGCTCGAGTAGAAGGAAACGGGCCAAGGGCTCACGCTGAGGGCTGTGGTTTCCTGTAGTTGGCCAGTCAGCCTTTCTGGAGCATCTATGAGCTAATTGCCCCAGAGCGGCACAGAGCCCCTGTCCTGATGGAAGGGCCCAGTGAATACATGAACTGGGAAAGGAGCACGAAGACCACCAGTAGAGGCTGCTTGGTCAGAGCCTGCCACGTCTCCCATTTGGCAGAGGCTCAGAGGCAGGCAGAGCAGGACAGCTTTATAGTGGACACAGGGAGGGCGTCCCTTGGGCCCTGAGAGGCCGACGGCAGCCGCCTGGAAGTGGGGCATCCCGTGTGAGGTTAGGGGAGCCTATTTGGCTTTGTTACGTAGTCCTGAATTAGAAGGGGGTAAAAATTAGGGGGAACTGCACTCACTCACCACGTCTGGACCATTTGGGGCAGGCTGCTGCAGAGGCGGTGGGGCAGAGTTCTGTGTCATATACGTCTGGCCACTGTTTGTATATTTGGTCTCACAAACCACCGCGACCCTCGTGTGTTGTTGGTGGAAATGTAAAATGGCACGACCTTTCCGGAAAAGGGCTTGCCAGATGCTTATAAAGTTAAACAGACACATACCACACAACTCCGCAACCCCGCTCCTCGTTTTTTACCCCCCGAAAGGAGAACTTGTGCGTACACAAAGATTTGATCACAAGTGATTACAGCAGCTGTAATCAATCACATTCACCCCAAACTAAAAACAATCCAAATGGTCTCACCCGGGAATGGATAAACGAACCGTGGTCTATCTGCACAATAGAGGGATCGGCAGCAACCAGAAGGAATGAACCATGATACCCACCACCATGAATGAATCCCACACACATTATGCTAAGCCAAAGAAGCCACATGCTAGCTGATTCCATTTATGTGACAGTCTGGAAAAGGCAACTCTATGAGGACAGGAAACAGATTGTTGGGTGCTAGGGAAGAGGTGGGGAGGTTTTGATTCCAAGGGGGCATGAGCAAATTTCGGGGTGTGATGGAGCTATTCTGTATCTTTTTTTTTTTTTTAAGATTTTATTTATTTATGAGAGACACAGAGAGAGAGAGAGGGAGAGGCAGAGACACAGGCAGAGGGAGAAGCAGGCTCCATGCAGGGGGCCCGATGTGGGACTCGATCCCAGGACTCCAGGATCATGCCCTGGGCCGAAGGCAGACACTAAACTGCTGAGCCACCCAGGGATCCCCGCTATTCTGTATCTTGATGTTAACTATAGGGCTACCTGTTTTCTCAACATTCAGAGAACTGTGCATTAAAAGGAGTGGGTCCCACTCTGTTTAGATTACATTGGAAAAATAGAAAAAAATAAAGTGAGAAGTTATCACTGCTATGAAGAGAAAAAGAGCAGGAGAGAAAGAGAAATGTGAGAGTGCACTTTAGATGGGTGGTCAGGGAAGGCAGGGATGTTTGAGCAGACACCAGATGGGACAAATGGGGCAGGTGTGTCTCTGGGAGAGATGCCTCCAGGAGGAGGGCCACAGGGAGGGGCCTGAGGCCCCAGCAGCAGGGAGGGTTTCAGGAACAGTTGGCCAGAGAGTGGGGCGGGCGGAAGGACATCAGAGCTGTGGCCTTAAACCTCAGCAAGAAGTTCAAATTTTAAGTTGTCTGGCAAGCATTAGAGGGCTTTGGGCCAGAGTGACATGATGTCACTTACACGTGCAGAGGTCCACCGGGGGCATGGTGTGGAGATGGGAGGGCAGTACCCAGGAGTGCAGCAGGGCCAGCTGGCTGGTGGCGGGTGACAGCAGAGGGCCTGAGGACAGCTAGATTGGGGGGACCTGGGATGGCAGAGACAGGATTGACTGCTTGGTTATCTGCGGGCTGTGAGAGAAGGAGTTAGGGTGAGGTTATCAATGCCACCGGGTACGGGGCAGTGGAGGGGGCCTGGGGAGACCTCATGCCTCAGAGATCCACCTGCGGATCCTAGGCTCTGGCTTCTGCAGACACAGTCCTGCAGACACAGCCGCAGAGGAAGCTTCCACCCTCTATCTCCAGGTCCCTACCTGCACTGGCCTCCTGCCACTCTCTTCCAGGGCACCCCCTGCCCCCGGGGCCAGCAGACTTCCCTCTGCTGGCTCTGCATCTCCCTGTGCTCACCCCTGCTCCTATTCCCTGGGCCCCGGCCCTGGCCTCTCTTTCTGCTCCCCTCTCCTGTGACCTCCTTGTAAGAATTCTTTCCATTTCGAAATGCCCGCCTCTCCTTAGCCCACTCGCAATCTGCCTTGCAAGTCCTGCCCCGTTCCCATTGGCTGTCCCACGTTTCCTTTTGCCCGTGGGAAGCCCCCTGGTGGCACCCAAATTCAGGAGTTTGGAAATCCAGCCTGCCCCCTTCCCCGCACTCTCTGTGTTTTTTTGGGGGGACCCACCCACTTTCCTCTCCCATCGAAAAGCTCCATAGCTGCAAGAGTTTAAGCTCCTGGGCACCTTCCTATCATTGTCACACCCTTGCCTGGGCTCAGGCCACATACCAACCCCAGTGCTGGGCTCCTGATCTGATGAGTCTTCAGTTCATTCCTTCTCTCCCACCTGCCTCTGTACCCCCTATGCCATCATGATGACCTTTGCCACACTTCCAGCCATAGCTGGAACCTTCCTTATAAACCCTGCAGGCCTCAGCACTTGTAGGACAAAAGGTTTATTCTTTCTGTCCCCAGTGACTGTGAGCTTTATCATCTAAACCAGGACATTTCTGAGCAGAGGGGGCACCATTAGAAGCCAGGCTTAGGCAACAGCAAACACTGGGGTTCACAGGCATCTGACTCTGGCCACATCTGCAGTCCCATCTACCCCCCTATCCCAGGCACGACTCCTGGGGTGGGGGGCACTGGCATCAGGTCAGCCAAACTCCAGACCAGTCTTTTCCCTGTGGGCCATGGTGCTTCTTTGGTTTGAAAGGACTTTCCTCCTTTTCAAATACACTTAACCCTGCTTCTTCTTCAGACGTGGCCCTTCGCTCACATATCTGAGAAAGTCAGCTGGAAAGCTGCCGGGGTGCCCTCCAAAACTCATTCTGTTCCCTTTGACTCTGCATGGATGCACATAAGGCTGCAGCCTTGAATAGTTCTTTAAGATTCAACATCTCAGTTTTCACATCCATAATATGGGTGTAACAACACCTTCTGCATCCAGGCTGTTGAAGGCACCAGTTGGCATAACACATGTAACCCATGAAGATCAGTGTCTGGTGAGCAGAAGAACTCAAGTGTTCACTCTGATTATTTCCTCACAGCACTTTATCACACGTACTGTAGATATTACATCATAAAAAACTTAAAGCCTTGGTTTCCTCCTCTCTACAACTCTTGGTACAATCCTGGCTCCTTAGTGGGTGCCCAGCAATCATCTGAACAATGGATGACACTGGAAGAAGGGATGGTGACAGCAGGTTTCCTGGTTGGCTAGGTTGGAGGCACTCAAGGGTCCAGTAGAACAATTAATTGCTCTTTCTCAAGGGGTCAAGGGGGAGCCAGAATCCCAGGAAGGTCTGGGAGAAGGGGTGGCTTATCAGAAGCAGACGTGGAGGGGATCCCTGGGCTCAGCGGTTTAGCGCCTGCCATTGTCCCAGGGCATGATCCCGGAGTCCCGGGATCGAGTCCCATGTTGGGCTCCCTGCCTGGGGCCTGCTTCTCCCTCTCCCTGTGTCTCTGCCTCTCAGAAGAAACTCACTCTGTGTCTCTCATGAATAAATAAATAAAATCTCTAAAAAAAGAAGAAGAAGAAGAAGAAGCAGCAGACGTGGATAAAAAGTCCATTTGCAGGGTCACCCCTCAGGTTCTTCTTCTAACAGTTGCATTGGGTGTGCTGTGAGCTCACTGGTTAGATGCTCATGTCATTGGTCTTTAATCATTGAAAATTTCCCCCATCTTTTAGTACATCTTATATACTGTTTAAATTCCACCAAATGCCACACTCCACTACTGTTAAGCAGCCCTTCCCAGTAAGCCTGTTCTTGGCAGAAACCCTGTGCTTACCCACAAACGTGCTTCCCCTTCCCCCACCCCCACTCTGTTCTAAAAGGTTACAAGAGGCTCAGTGGATGAGAGGGTGGTCCAGAAGTCTTTCCTTACCCATCCTGTGTCACCACGGACTGGATGACCCCCTAATCCAAGGGAGGTGAGAAAGGTGAGAGAGAGCATGCAAGACTCTAAAGCAAAAGCTGTTTGCTATTTTTCTAGAGTTGGAGCAAGAGGGCTTCTTCTGTGGAGGATAAAAGACTAAAAATCAATGACAGGGTTGTCTGAAGACTCAAGTTTCATCTTATCTCAAGAAGCAACAACAAAAAACTCCACATAGGAATCAGTTATTTCAGTCTTTATCAGATTTAGCTCAAAGATGTCGCTTGCATTGGCAGTCAAGCGGTATAGGCTATTTATTTGAAGGATACTTGATTATCCATTTGTTTATTGATTGAGTTAAGCAAGTGTGTGTAAGCCTGTTTCCTTGGAAGAAAAAGAGGTCTTCTATTATGTGAAAGAGAGTCCTGTTAATATAAAAAAAGAGAAAGTTGGACAAAATCAAGCACTGTCTAAGCTCTCAATCAATTCAGGAGAACCCAGAACGTTATGAGAAAATGATAATCTGCAAAGATGACGGGATGTTTCCTGTAAAACTCAGAAGTGGAGAGAAATGAACTAAAGGGCCTGGAAGCAGGGTGCAAGTGGGGGAGTTCAAGAGAGATGGTTCCCCATGTTTCATACTGGATGCCTATGGACATGAATTCCTATGAGGAGCATGAATAGTGTTGGAGGCTCAACCATAGAGACAGCAAAGTGGAATGCTAGTCTGTGTGAAGAGGGAAGCATGCTGGAGGAAGCTCACTGGAGTCTTGCAAAGGGTCAGGCATTTTAGACAACAGTGAATTTCTAGTTGCTTAAAAAACTTTTAGAAAACAAACTACCCATGGACCAAGTTGTAAGTTAGTCCCTCTGAGATGTGAGTGAAGAATCTCATAAACAAATCTGTGTAGCTTTTAATGGCATTCATGTCACCCAGGGCAGCAGGCTCTCTCAGGAGAAAACCACTTAAAAAGCTACCCTCTAATCTTGCTTTGTCTTCTACCACAGGACATCTAGAGCTTTCTGAGATTTCCTGTTTGGCTCCAATGGTGGTAGTAGTTATTGTGGCTATCACAAGGAGTGGGGTGTGCACAAGGCATGAAAGCCCAGAGAGTCAGCAAGACAATGCCATAAAATGCCTTTGTGTGCCCTCCCAACATGGCATCTCTGCTGAGGTGACAAGACAGTGCAGGGCTACTGACCACCAGCAAGATCACAGCTCTCTAAGGAGGGATCTTCAAAATATATGCACATCCCAACCACCTTTCACCACGCAGACTGCTTCCATCCTGGTCCAGGCAATACCCATACCTGCCAGGCCATCCCCTAAGCCTTCTCACTGGTTTCTTTCTGTCCACCCTTGCCGTTTTGAGGATGTTCCTAACACAGCAAGCCAGAGTAATTCCCTGAAAACACACTTCACTTCTGAAGCTGACAGCATCCCTTATGATGTCACTTCAAAATATGGACCTATGTTCCCCAGAGAACATCTATGAGAATGTTCACAGCAGCACTTTTTGGAAGAATCTGAATGATCCATGAGCAACAGAATAGAGAAATACATCATGGTCCATCCATACAATGACACAGCAGGAAGAACTAAGCATCTACAACCACTCCCACCAACAACTCGAACAGAAGAAGCCAGACACAAGAGAGAACATACCTCATCATCTACTGAGACAAAGTTTGAAATGAGACCAACCTAGTCTATGGTGGTGGAGGTCCAGAGAGAAATCACCCCTGGGTAGAGTGGCAACAGGAAGAAGCCGCAAGGCAAGCTTGGGGAGGCTGGAATGTGGCTCTCCATCTGGTTCTGGTTAAAGAGGAAACTCACTCTGAGAAATTTCATCAAGCTGTATGTACCCTTATGATTTCCATGCTTTTATATATGTATGCCTCATTTCAATAAAGTATAAAACCTTTGAGATAATTGTGCAAAGTAAGATTTAAAAATAGACAGTATGAAGATAATGTAAACCTCTGTAGCTATTCAGAGGCAATGGCTGTAGAATATTTGGTGCAAATTTTGAGTCCTCTGGATCTGTGTATATGAAACAAGTACCTTTTAAATTAAAGGAGTTCAGGTTTGTAAAAGAAAATTTGTACTCACAGTGTTGGCTAGGATGCAACAGGAAGTTTCTCAAATAAGAGGGCTGAAAGCTCTCAATAGGTGGGAGGAAGGGAAGAGACAGAAGCAGGGAAAAGATGTGTTGTTGTTGTTTTTTTTTTTTTTTTTGGCCAGACTAACAGTTCCAACCAAGGAAATGCCCAGCTAGGTGTTTTACCTGGTGGACCTTTGCTAGATGTGTCTCACCTGATAGCCCTTCTGTGAGCCAGTTTGTGTTGATTACAGCTGAGGACCTGTGCAGAAGCCCCCCTGGGTTACCCTGAAGTTACCCTTAGCTCATTATTATACTAAGATCTCCTCCTATGGAAGGACTTTTCCACCATTTATTGAGTGTATATGTATCCACTAGCATGTTGACACTCTAGGTATGCGTAATTAAACCTGGGTTCCATATGAATTGGCCTCTACCAGCAAGCTAGGCACACTATTACCATAGAGCCTTTGGGCTGGCTGCTCCTCTTTCTGGAACATTCTTCTTCCAGCTTAAGTCAAGCCTTGCTTCCTTACTTTTTTTGGTTTTTGCTAAAATGTTGCCTTCTTAGTGAGTCTCTTCCTGCCACCAGCCCTCTCCACCCCTACTTTGTTTTTCTCTATAGCCCCTGTCATCTACTATTACACTATATTATTTAGTTACTTATATTTATTGTCTGTCTCCTACTACAATGTAAGCCCTATAAGTGAAGGGATTTTTGTCTATTCTGCTCATTACTATATCCTCCGTGCCCAGAAAAGAACTTGGCACATAGTAGAAATTCAATGAACATGACATGCATGAAAAGGATGAGTAGATATCGAGAATGTCTTTGAATCCAATACAGCATGGGGCAAAGTGGTCATTTATGTGACAATCTGGTCAACAGAACTGGATTGTAGGAATTCTTCAAGCCAAGTTAGAATCAGATTGCAACTAAGGAAAGGGGGAAATTGTGAATTTCCCTACATATACCCTGATCTCAGTCTCTGCAGTTCTTATTTTGGGTACATCAGGTCACTCCATCATTCACACAAAACTATATTGGAGTGCCCACTATGTGCCAGGCACTGTGCTAGGTGCCAGATCCTGGATAATTGAGCACCTTGATGAAAGATGCTTGCTGACAGGTGAGACAGATGATGATAATTGTTATTGAAGCTTATGCACTATGGGCATTATCTCATAACATTGTCACAGAAGCCACTGGAGAGACCATTACCTCTTGATTTTATATCCTAATTTTACAAAGAGTTATAGAAGGTTAAGTGACCTGCCCATTGTCACATGGCTAAGAAATGGCATAATCAGAGTTTGAATCAGCCAGCTTGACTCTGACCAGTCCTTAACTATGACTCCCTTCTTTCTGTGGAGAAAGTCGGCTTCAGCTGAGTTCTGTGAACCCCTTAAGGAGCTTTGGGGGAGATGAATGTGGAAACAGCTAGTGTTGTAGTATAACATCAGATGCAATGATAGGCACACAGACCCCAAAACCAAAGCACTGGTTTTTGGGGATGTGGTCAGAGAATGCATTACAGACGCTTTTGAGGGGTCCTCAAAGACCAACAGCATTTCAGCAGACAGAGCAGGGAAGTCAGGAGGAGTGGATATAGAATCAAGGAAGAAAGAGCCTGAGCGCAAGGGACCCACATGGGGCAATCCCAGGTAAAAGCAACCCAAAGAACTTTTGTGACATCCACTCCACAGCATGAGTACTATCATAAAGGCTTTCCAGACTGATAAGGGTGTACAAAGGGTCTGGAGCATCGTTGCTATTCAATAAATATCAACCTTCCTTCTTAAGATGCCCCAGGGTGGGGGGATCAAAGGACACAGAAATGGAGTATGAGATTTCTCCTAAGCAGCTCTGGCTCTTATGAATACTTTGGACTGATCGCATTTATTCAGGGCTATATTTCAGTTAGGTGCTATGGCCTGAATGTTTGTGTCCACCCAAACATCATATGTTGAAATCCTAACCCAAAAGCTGATGGTGTTAGGAGGTGGGGCATTTGGGAGGCGAATAGGTCATGAGGGTGCAGCCTTTGTGGTTGGGATTAATATCCTTTTGAAAGACTCCAGATAGTCTCTTCTGCAATGTGAAGACACAGTAAAAAAGATGAAGCAGACCCTCATCAAACACTGAATCCACTGGTGCCATGATCCCATACTTACCAGCCTCCAGAAATATAAGAAATAAATTTCTGTTGTTTCTAAGGCACCCGGTTTATGGTATTTTGTTATAGCAACCAGAATGGAAGAAGACACTGGGGCTAAACCCACTTTACCATAATTAGAGAATAACAGTGTGTTGGAACTTGGACCAGCTCCAGCTATCCCTGATACTCTCATCTTGCAGAGAAGAACATAGGAGAGGTAACTGATTCCTGGTCACATAGCTACTTGCTCAGCAGAAGTAACTGATCCACAATCACAGAGCTAGTTTCTCACACCCTTAGAGGCATAGCAAGGCTAGCCCATGTGTGTGCAATTAATGTCCACCAACATGAGGGAAAGGTCATTTGAGGAGATGATGAAAGACAATCCTACACTGAGAGATTTCTCCAGAGCCAATGCCTCCTCATCTCATTACTGATGTGAGTAGGGTGGATGGCAGTCAGTGTCCCTTGGGATATGCCTGGCTCTTTCACTTGCAAATGGCACTTCACGGATTTCTAGGTTCCATGTTGGAAATCGTGGTTATACTAGATCTTACTAGCAGGCTACCAGTGGGCTTATGACTTTCACGTGACCTCCATTTAATCAGACTGTTTAGTGTTCTAGAACCCAGTATTTACTGATCATGCCTTATTTTGAATTTGTTTTCTTAACCATCATCTACCACATCCAGTCTCTGGAGACACGGTCTGCTGGGTTCAGGGATATCTAATGTCCCCAGGGAGGTCTAATACTTCACCCTCTCACATTCACTGTTAGGAGCGACTTTAGTTTTTGCTGAAGCAGCTTGCTGGGGAGGGAGATGAGGAGAGCCTGCCTAACAGGAGGGGCTCCAGTATCACCAAACAGAAGGAAGAGTTGTCCTGAGCAAAGGTGGGAGCCAGCAGTGAAGTATAGAGTGGTTGAGGGCAGCACCCCTGAAAGACAGGACAAAGAAAGACTCAAAAAAAAAAAATCTTAAAAACAAAGGATAAAGCAAGTGGCGGGAGGAAAGGCCCAAGACTTTGCCATCAAGCAGACCTGAATGTGAATCCTGCTCCACCCATTAGCCCTCAGTCTTTGGAAGTAACTTAGATCCTCTGTGATTGATTTCCTTGCTTATACAAAGAGGTCAGTGATACCTCATGCAGAAGCATCAGGAGAGTGAGTGGACAATCCGGACCTGGCTGTAGCAGGATCTCCAGGGCCTTGGCTGCTCCCTTACCTTGTTCAAGTAGATGGTACTATTTACCACGCTTGAGTCTATTAGGCTGGAAGTCAGATTGATTGCCCAGAAAACGCCTCAGTTCTCTGAAGCCTGTTGGGTCATTATCTTACGGGCTGTGTCAGAGCAAACGAGTCTTGCCATTCCCAATTTCCAAAGATGTAAAACAAGGATGCATGAGAGGTCCCACTTATTCAAGAAGCCTTCTTATACAACTAGACGTTATGGAGCAACAAGGAAACTGGTTTGTGAGTTCGATTCTGAACCAGCTCCTTGGGGAGAGTTTCCCAGCTGCTGAGCTGGTGAACCCTGTCAGCTGATCCCAAGGCCACTTAATAATAACAGCCAATGTCTTCACTGCACTAACCCCATGCCAGGTGCTGTCCTAAACATCGTATGCATATTACTCACTTATGGGCTCACTGCCTTGAAGCAGAGAGTGCTATTACCTCTGCTTTGCAGATGAGGAAGCTGAGGCATAGAGAGTTCAAATGACTTGCCCTGGACCAATTTAAGATTTGGACCCAAGCTACTGGGCTCCAGAACCTTTGTTTCACCTCTGTGCTCTACTACCTGTCCACAGATGAAGGGCACAGGTCAGGTGAGCCAGGTTGTGTCCGTCACCACGGTCTGCACAAGGATGCTGCCAAGGCCAGGGGACAAGCCACCTGGACCCTCTTCTCTGTTCTAGAGAGAATGATGGTCTGCAACTGATTGCCCTGCTCCCTGCTCCAGCACTTGTCACCAACATGCCCTTTCTCCATAAACTGTCCACTTTTGCCAATGCCCTTTTAGGGCTGTGTTTTCAGAAGGAGACTGAGGCAGAGGGAAAGTGGTGGTCAATCCTCAAATTTGTTCTAAGTTGGCATTTTCTGCCTTCTAACTCTTCCAGCTTCTGTGTATCTTATATTCAGTGTGCTTCTGAGTTTGTTTGGCAAGGCAGTTCAGGACAAGTCACGCATCCTTGGCTGGGCCACCAGAGCTTTGCCTCCTTCTCTGTAAGTGGAGAATAATAGCAGCCACATCCCAGGTAATCGGTCAGACTGAATGGAATAAGGTACTATTCATCACGTTTCTGGAACAATGGCATCATAACAAGTCCTTAATAAATGTTAGTCCCCTTTGGGTGGCTATTTGCTTGTAGCATGAATATTTTTAGGAACGCATAAGCTGCATTCAGTGAGCTCACAGGGTAAATGAAACCACTCAGAGGAAGCTGTCATCTGTGCAGATCTGCTCTGCTGGGAAGGACGGAGAAGGAAGTAAAGGCTGATGAAATGCATCCAACCAAACTCTCTTGCGATAGGGAGCGGAAACCTAGAGCTTAAGACTTTTAAATTCACTGCAGGTGTAATAACTCAGCATATTGGGTATATGACTTCATAAGCCATATCCTTACATGTGTAAAATGGGTAACTATTCCCTTCTAATTCAATCTATTTTTTTCTCAAGCTTCCATTTCAACTGTGGCAGAATGTTAGGGAAAGGCAGCTACTTGGATTTTCTCTTGGGGTTTCCAGTCATTTCAGTCCCTCATGCCATGTCTACACGTTCGTTGGATAGAGTGATGGGTATACTTCCTTGTCAGTGGGGAAGATGTTCCCTGTCCCCTGCCACCTTCTGTCTATGCTAATATCTCTGGTGATGGCCACAACCCTGTTGCACTCTGATCGTGCAACATCTATCCTCACTGGTATCTGCTGAGGCAGCTGGTCTTCCACTGGCCTTGGACTTGCCTGATCCACAGGCTGCTGCCAGTAGACAAGACCTTGCACATGTGTGAACATGAACTCCTGCACACCGTCAGTTTTAATCTAGGAGGGCAAAGGCTCAACTCTATATCTAATTCTCTCTTCTTCTATAGATTCTCCCTATTTTCCATGTAGGCATCTATCATGGCCCCTCTCCATGGCAGGGGACAGCTGAGGGCAGGAGCCTATTGGCTAAATATTCCGTCAAACCTATTAGGTGCTAGGCCCTGGGCCACAGGAATCTCAAAATCCAGAACTGAATACATGTATTTTATTTCTTTCTGTTTTTCACTCGATTCTTCTTTCTTTGGAGAGCGAGGGTCAAGATCTGCTTTCCTTGATGATCTGTTTTATTTGGAGAGATGTACCAACAAGATGATGTCGACAGAGGATTTTCAGACAAAGTCCAAAACACAAAAGCAAAAACGGAAACCGACCCAACAAACTTCATATATGAGCCCTTTCCATTGATGAAAGTTTATACCATAAGGCTCAGCAATGGCTGCAAGGGAGCCAGTGCTGAAAAGTAAGCTGTCTCTTTCCAAGCAGAGGAGTCAGGACCAGGGAGGGTGGGAGGTGAGGCTCCGTGCCGGGTAGAACCAGCGGTAGACAAGATGCCTGGTTCACCTCCCGGCTCATAGGTGGTGGAATGGTGGCCAGAGTGGGCCAGGCATTATTAGCACCATTTAACAGTGCATGGAATTTAGCAGACAGACTGCAGGGCTGAGAGCTTATTTCTGAGAAAAAGCTGTGCTTGCAGGATTGTGACAGCTTCTTCCCCCTCCTTCCCAGCAATGAAAACAATGATTCTTCACATTAGTCTGCCTCACTTCAGACCCTCATCCATCTCCATCCCAATGGCCTGAGATGAACAGTGTCCAATGAGCATCCTTAAAAGCCTCCCTCAGCACAGACGTGCCAACACCAGGAACAGCTTGTTCTCCCCACTGGAGGTCAGGCCCCACCATCTGCAGGATTGTGGCCACCCCCTGGGCCTGAGCTGTGGCCTCTGCCCATCAGGTATCTGCTTTGCATGAGATCTCCCTGTCCACTCTAAGTCTTTTCCAGATCCATCTCATGAATCTTCACAGCTGCTAGTGACCACCCTTTATTGATTTTGGTGGCATGTTTAGTTTCCTCACAGCCATAGCTTTCGGCCTTACTCAGTCTTTATTGTCCTGTTCAATGGTTTTGGTGGAGAGAAGAGTAATTGACTGGGCTCACTATAGAATGGAATCTGGAAAGGCTATGTGAAGTGGGTTTTCTAAGTTTGCTTTTTTTTTCTGCTTTATGAGCTGCCTAGCTGTGTGTGTGTGTGTGTGTATGTGTGTGTGTGTGTGTGTTGGGGGTGTGTGTGGCGGGGAAAGGCAGGGCAAATCACAGGCCCTCTCTCCCTCCAGTCACCCTGCTGCTAGAGGCAAGATGATGATGGTGACTGAGGACCTGAAACTGTGATGGGCAGGGAATTGCCTCTCTAGGCTTCTGAGGGCCTAATTTCTTATCCTAACCTAACTAGGATCTTATTTTAACAGTATTTAAGTGTGTTATAAAGAGTGATCTGTAATTCCATCTGTAAACTATATTATTATTATTTTTTAAAGATTTTATTTATTTATTCATGAGAGACACACACACACACACACAGAGACAGAGACAGAGACAGAGACTTAGGCAGAGAGAGAAGCAGGCTCGATGCAGGGAGCCCAATGTGGGACTTGATCCTGGAACTCCAGGATCATGCCCTGGGCCAAAGGCAGGTGCTCAACCACTGAGCTACCCAGGCATCCATATAAACTTTATTAAAACAAGACAAAGGTAACATGTCTGGATTTAAAGTTGTGACAAAGGGATTCTAGGGGCTGTGAGCTGGGTGTATTCATTTCCTGTGTCAACTGGAACAAAGTACCATAAACCTAGTGGCTCTAAAACAGCAGGAATGAATTGTTTTAGAGCTCCAGAAGCCAGAAGTCCAAAAGTCTTCTAGGGCTAAAATCACATTATTGGCAATGCTGGTTCCTTCTGGAAGCTCTAGGGGAGGATCTATTCCTTGCCTCTCCCAGCTCTGGTGGCTGCTGACATTCCTTAACTGCATTACTCTGCTCCTTGCTTTTGCTTCCATGTCACCTTTCTCTGAAGTCAACCCTCCCTCTGCCTTACTCCTATCAGGACATTTGCTATTACAGTTAGGGTTCCACTGGCTAATCCAGATCATCTCCCTATCTCAAAATCCTTACCTTAATCAAACCTGCAAAGTCTTTTTTTCCCATAAAATATAACTCATACAGGTTTCAGGGATTAGGACCTAGATAACTTTGGGAGCCATTATTCAGTCTACCATAAAACAGGACCACTTTGAGCTTGGACCCTACTCAGGAAGTGATCTTTCCTGTCTAAGGGAAGTGAGATAACACGTGTACCCTTTGCCTCAGCACTCAAGGAGAATAGTGACACGATCCAAAGGCCAGAAGACAAAGGAGAGACAAAAGGCCAACTCAAGTGGACCAAAACCATTCCCTGGGTTAACATGTCATGTTAGCAGACAGAAATTTGCAGAGCTTTTTGGAGAGAAAGTAATCGTCACCAAAACAAGTGATGATCCCTGTAAAACAATGAGGGAGTACAAGATTGTAGTAGACACTGATGGTTGCCTACCCAAAAGCCATTCCCACCTTTCTTGTCAACCTAATCCTGATTTTCCTAAATTGCAACGTGCCCAGCCCAAGTGGGTGAATCATCTTTGGTCTTAAGTTGGAGCTCCTCACAATTTCATGTCCCCACAATCACCAGCAGAGCTCTTGTTTGATGAAGATTCAGACTCAGTAGTTCTGGGGTGGGTCTAAGACCCTGCAATTGTAATAAGCTCACAAAAGGCATAAATGTTCTTCCTCTTGAGTAAAGAGGTCTAAGCCAGTGACAGCAAGCACATAGTCCCTTGCCATGGATTGGTTCAGAGTAATTATGTGACCTAACCTCAGCCAGAGAAAGCTAAGAGAAGGTATGCCAAAGAGCAGGGTGGGCTTCTGGGAAAGACTTTCTTCCCTGATGAAAGATAAGAGAATTGCAAAGAAAACACAAAATATTCTGCTTATAATATTGCCTCTCTTTTCCCCTTTCCTGCTTTATGCCACGCCACGTGAGGAGGTGAGATCCTGAGATGTGGCAGCTATCTTATGACCAAGAGAGATGGACTTGAGGCTAAAAGCTTATCCACTGAGGATGGGGAGGAGAGGAATGTCTTTGAGCCATCAAAGCCCTAAGATGCACGCTTCCAGAGATTTTCTTGTTAAATGAAACATGAACTCCTTATGGTTTAATCCACTGGTTTTCAAATTGTTCATTATTTGTAGTTGAATACACCTAACTGATGGGAAACAAACATAGGAACCAACACAACAGGGACAAAGCCCAGAGAACTGGCATCCAGATGTGCCCAGCAGAAGGAGACTCATGTCCCTCTACTCTTCACAAGGAGCAACATTAAATGGTGGTCTGAAGCCACCGCACGGCACACTAGCATTGCTGGGCACCTTTGTGCAGTTACTATACAGTCAGGGCACCCACCGTCCTCATTCTTAAATTTGTAACAGAGTCTCAAGAACACTTTAATCATCTTTATAAGCCACAAACTCAAGATTCTCTTGTAGTGTGATGATACCTGCCTGAGTTGGCTAAACTCTCCCTGTAATAATTAAGATTCAGATGCCAATGCTGAGCTGCTAATCATTTGAGTCTCACTTCCCCTTTTATCTGCAATATCTAAAAGCCCTGTTTTAGATCCTCCATGCATGTCCTTCTCAGTATGCTTACTTCGGGCTGGGTGCCATCATGTCTCATGCACACACTTTCCAAATCAACCAGTGCTCCCTAGGCTCCATGCATCACAGCAATCAGCTTTAGGGTTAATTAATCCTGGGAGTGACTTAAGCCACTTTAAAGAAAATCCAGGCAAATAGACAGAAATGCCTTTTTTTCTTGCTGAATTGTTTGTTTCAACTCCCTCACTGATATCGGACCTAATTATGCAATATCTTAGAAATAACACAAACATCTGCGATTTTATTTCTAAGCACATTTGAAAGACAAAGATTTCAATGTCCCGTGTGGTTTCCAGCAACATGATGGATCTCCTTGAGTCTAGGAGGTGGGAAGGGAGAAAGAAGAAGGAAAAAATAAACTCCTTTATTCAGATGGTAATGGAATTCAAAATATGTCCAACAACCGAAGGAGAAAGACCCAGGACATTTCATAATGCAGTTTTTAAGTTCTATACTGATTTTTCTTTTAAGAGATAAATCCTAAGGAAATCACCACCTCTTTTGGGATATGGGTAAAGTATGCCTACAGCACTGATTAGCTACATAACTTTTAATCTGGAAGGTTACTGATTTGTCTGACAACTCCCCTCCCATCCAGTCCTGTCTCTCTATTTTCTGAGTCAGCACACTCACTCTTAGAGGAGCCTGCATCTTGCAGAGCTGTCACTTCTATCAAACACAATGCCCTCAGGGTTTATGCTCATCATTAAAGAAAAGAAAAAAAACTTGTTAGAGTATTAGCCGGGCCCAGTGCAGCGCCGTTAAATTAATTTTTAGAGATGTATCTAGGTCATACATCTGCATGTTGCATATAAACACTCCAGCTAGTTACCTAGTATTTGCTTCTCTCTAAACTGTTGGGGCCACGCTTGATGGAGAATTTCCATTTATTTTGGCCCTGAGTGGAGGATGATTGTTACCCTTCAATGTAACCATAAAATAATTGTTATGGTCTTTCTAAAAGTTGGCTGCCACAAAAATATTTCCAACGATCTTTTTAGGGGACTAAAAAACATTAACATTCCTGTCTCTGTTAACTAGCAGTTCTTTATATAGAATCTTTTGATGCCCAAATCATTTATTAATTCTCTACATCTCATTTTATCTTCTGAGTAGAAAGAATGTACTTCATAAGGTCCCTTTAGAGGCAATGAAGTTTCGACACATAGCCAGAACAACAAAGTCACAATACACTGTCCTTTGGGTAGAAATTAAGCTTCATGGAGGAATAAAATAAGAAGTCAGTGTTTTGGTGGTGGGGAATAAAAAATATTTGAAGAATGTACAGTTCAAAGGATCTCTGTTAGAAAGACTCAGGAAATGAAAAGGCTAGTATACCCATTTCTCTCAATATGCTACCCTACCAATCCACAGCGTAACCAAAGCAGTCCACAATCGCTGAACCCAAACTTTGACCTTGTAAATGCCTATGATAATTTGTGTGCCATTTTAAGGACATGTGTTTCTTTGTGAAACTGAGATCACTTGATGGGTTCTAACACAGCCTTCTTAGGGCTGATGTCATGAAAATCTAAGGCACAGTAATCCAGGCGAGCACAGTCACATTGTCACCCCGTAAGAATTCAGAGAGAACCAGCCGTCAGGTCCAGAGATGGGCCTTCAGCAGACAGGTGAGAAAACCGAGACTGAAAAACAGAAAGAACCTGACTAGTCCCCTGGACATGCTCACTTTCTGTTCTTGTGGGACCTGTATAAGGAAAGACTTCCTAACTTACATCGTACTTATGGTAGCAGCCCTACAGAGCCAGGGAAAGATTTGCGGGCCCTTCATTGCAACCTGTAATGTTATTTGATCTGGTGCAAGCCAGGAGCACCCGTTATAACCTGTGCTTTCTTTTTTGAGAACTTAGAACCCCAGATAGGGCTTGGTAAGCGAGGGTGCAAGGTGGAACCCAGCACGGGAGAATTGCCCCGTAAAGGGCGCGGAGGGAGCAGGGGAGGGTGGTGTGCATAACACTATCCAAACTAAGTAGTAACGTAGGCAAGCGAATCATTGCAAGGGCCCTGACCACCTTTCTGATGACTGTTTGCACTGAGCTTTGGAAAGCATTACAGCTTCAGTCTGGAGGTCTGTAAGTCCCAGCAAAGTGGAATACTGACAATATGATCACATCAAGACGTAACTTGTAATTGCAAAGTCACTTTCGATTAGATCACTAGCACTTTTGTGACCCAATAATATGACATGATTAGGTCTGAAGCCAGCCCATGACCGTGCAGGACGATTGTGTGATTAACCGGGCTGACTCATGGGCACAGGGGTCATGGGCATCTGAAAGTCTGAGACCGCCTCTAGCAGAGTGGAGTAGAGCTCATTTCTATACATAGGAGAACCATGATAACTCCAAAAGATTTGATTGCCCGTTAGAAAAGAGACTATGTCCCCCTTGGTTAGAAATGTTTCTGGCATTAGGTAGTATAGGAAGGGGACGATTGTCGGAGTTTCTGACATCATTCTTCCTGCCATTGTCTGAAGGTTATGTGTTCATCGCTGGCAGATTTGGGGGAGGAGCATGGTGTGTGACATTCCTTCCCACATCTGCCACTTGCGCTCAACTGAGACACATTGGCTAATTCACTGCCTACCAACACAATCATTCCCCGTGTCAGGAAAAGCTAAGCAAACGAGGTCAGCTGGTGCAAGGGGTGCCCTAGACAGAGGCTTTATGAATGGGCTTTCCACCAAAGCTCTATATAGGCAATTTTAGTAGCATTATAAAGAATAGTTCTAAGGGAAAAGAATTGGGTCCTTAAGTAGAGTCCCCCAAACACGTCTGTTGGGTTACTTGGAGCCCTTATTAAAAATACAGGTGCCCGACAGAGCCCCAGATCATTATTATCAGCAAAGTTGGAAAACATGGCATCCTGGTGTACCTTTTTATAAGCCGGTTTGGCTTCTGGCATTGCCCATTAGCACAGCTGTACTAGATCGTTATTTCCATTCAAAAGTTTGTTTTCAAATGTTTGTAACTCCAGCAAACCTCCAGGGGATCTCTATGAATTAGAATGTAGGCATGAATGTCATTCCTTTGTCCAAGTGCAGCACTAGCCCTTGTCCAACTGGTCCAGAAATTCACCCAGAGGCCACTTCAGAGACACATGAGGCCTGCCTGTTTCCTGGCAGAGAACACATGAAAAACACACTGGGATATATGGAGAACGCAGAGGCATTGCCCAGTGCTGCATTCAAACCATGGCCACCTCATCCTGATTTGTTTATAACTAGAGTTCTCCCAGTGAGGTCACCAGCCCCAGCCTCAACATTATCCAAAAACTTGTTAGAAACGAAAATTCTCAAGCCCCACTCCAGACCTACTGAGTCAGAAGCTCTAGGATCCTAGCAATCCATTTTAACGAGCCCTCCAGGTGATGCTGATTTATTCTAAAGTTTGAGAACCACTAGTTTGAAAAAAAAAAAGTCCGTTTTCCCACCTATTTCAATACAGTGAAGCAGTAAGTATTTAACTAGTTAGGCCTCTCGAGCATTTCTTGAGATTTTTTTTTTCTAGATTTCAGTTAGAGGAAGGAGAAAAACCAAACAAACTTCATTTTCACATGATTGACATTCCTGCAAAGTAGACTTGATTTAAAGACATCAGAGTGAGATGGTCAGAAACTGAGCAGTGGGGAAAACAGAGGCAAGGCTGAGACCACCTCTAGACTTCATTACTTTGATCATTTACTTTCATAAGAGACAGTCACCTGATGAAGTCATCTTTTCCATACACTAAGGTCCAATCATACTGTAATGCCTTTTTCAGGTGCAACGGCTGCATAGTTTTTAAGTGTTTCATGTACACGATGCAATTTGATTTAGCAGCTCAGGTTATGAATGGCCACTCAGGCAAGTTGTCCAAGAGGTGAAAGAATGTCTTAAACCTAATGCTCAGTCATAACATATCTTCCATTATTCTTTGGGTACAGAGATGTAAATATGCCCTTACATATCCATCTTCTACATTTACAAGTATATGTAATAAATAAGAGTGTAAGATAGATGTATAAATACATTCTAGATGGAGAGAAATGAAAGTTGTATACGAGTAGGCTTTAAATGGACAACATCCATTATACATGCATACAAATACATAAGGAAAATGGTCATATGCAATACAATAAGCTCTATTTAATAATTCTCATATCAGTTTATAAAATGTAAAAGAACATAGTTAAATGAACAGGAATTGAAAGTGCATGATGGATGTGTCCCTCATAGCATTTAAATCTCTTCCACTTGATTAAAAATTCCTAGTTCCTCTTCACTGAATTGTTTAGAGTTTTTGAGCAGCCTCTGCCCTGATTAAAACAAATTAGCATCAAAGATCCCCTGTTGAATGAGAAATCATTAATTGAGAAACATGCAATGCTCCTTAATTACCTTTAGAACAGTGAGAGAACAAATAATCTCAGGTTCCAGAGGGACATGCCTGCTCTGTGCTCTGGACTCATTTCGTGTAGCTGCTGGAATAAAACTCAAGTTGCAAACACTATTGGGGAATATCAGTGCAAGCTTCGGTAAACACACTGTAGATTGTTTATCTAAAAGAAAAATATATAGATAATGACTAACAGGAAGAGAGGAACATGTTTTAGTTTATTATTTTGTTGAGAGTTTTAAAACTGTTTTACATATGCCAATATTGATTGAGGAATAATATGAGCTATTCTTTCAGATACAAATTTTAGTGCTTTGTGTAGAATATTTCATTTTCGTAATTACCTGATAAAACTTCAGATACTTCAGTATGGATGAGTAACTTTATCATTTAATGCTGGAACAGAAAGCACCTAAGTATTGAACTTCAGAGAATCCAGCTACACATGGAAATTCAAACCGTGATATGGCACCTCCTTCATTCATTCCTTTGAATACTGAGACAACAGTTACAGTAGCTTTGGCAGGCTGGTGAAATATGATAGATCTTTCCACCTATAAAATCTAGAAAACACTGAATGATGGCCCAGCATTTCCTAACAGCGTTAGGAAATCAAGTGTTATCATAATGTAAGGCGTATTATCCACAGTGCCATGTGCACAGCCTTCTGATAATGGCAGTGGTATGTATGGGATTGGATCTGAGGCTCTGAAAACTCTGAGTGTATTTCTCACAAGCACCCTGGAAGGAAGGAAGCAGTGTCCTCATTTTTCTACATGGGGTAAATAAAGCATGGTGAGGTCATTCAGCTAAGTATAGCATCTTGGTTTTATTCTAGTTTTTCCAGGTCTCCATGTTAACCCCTAGATCACACGTCCTCAACAGACTTTGAAAAAAATTGACAACACTGACTCACCTATCACCATTTCTTTGGATGTTTTTGGTTTATACAGACTGGTATATATAACATAAAGCACAAAACGCCCAAACGGTGCTGCCATTTGAGATTGATAGTACGCTTAGGTTAAGACCCAATTTTGGAAATTTGTACTTCATTTTTAATGACATGAAGTGATTTGTTTTATGAGTGGAATTAAACTTTATACCAACAGTCATAATAGGCCTCAAACTCTGTAGAAGTTATTAATCATTATTTTTTGTCCTATACTCCATCAGAATCATAAACCTGATGTTGCCATAATCTTTGCAAATATTAAATATTGTAAATAATCCCTTAGAAAGTAAATTATAAGGGAAATTATCAAGAATGCATTAAGAGTATCTATATTAAAAAAAAAACAGACAAAAAGAGAATATCTCTACAAGGTAATTTGTGCAGGAAGAAGAGGAAGAAGGAGAAGCCCCAGCAACAGGAGGAAGAGGAGGGGGAGGAGTGAGAGGAAGAGAAGGAGAATGGGAAGAAGAGGGAGAAGGTGATCGTTAATTGTATTCATGCAGTATGGAAGGATATAACCATGGTTATAACATTTTGATAGAGGAGTAAAATTGTTATTGTTTTTTTCCCAAGGGTTTTGGACATTCCACTTTAAGACAAAATAGTTCACAATTCACTAATGTGCAAAATGTAAGTGCAAATATATATATATATATTTGGATAAATATATATCCAAAATAAGAATTACCAATAAAAAGTTGACCGCAAACCATCCTCTGGTTATGGTTTAGAAAAGGAAAATCTGGTCCCTAAAACAGTGTACATTATGTGTAAAAGCACAAACACCACATCCTTAGGTCTTTACCAACGTCTAGTTGGTGGAGCTCATCATTGGGATGGCCTTCCGAGAAATCAGGTGATGCTATCAGGTAGATTTCCCTCACAGAAAGGTGGTTCTCTTTAACAGCCCACACGGATTGAATTTTTGCATTCCAAAGTCAAATTGGGGCTGTCACTTCAGAAATCAGCAAGAAGTGGGCACTGTATACTTAAACTTCGTTCCCTCTTCCCAGAGTCCCTCTGCACATCAATGTCTGGGGGACCACATTCTTTCATCCCCACCAGGCAGGGAGCTTCAAATGAACCCAGAGTTCTGACTGGAGCCAGGAAGACTCTTGATAAGTAGAATATCCTGCTTGCCATTATCTATTTGAGTTGCAAGGTAATCCATTTTGGGTTGAAATCAAATTGTTTTAAGCTGAGCTGTTATTTTTATTGGTGTCCTTCCAGCCGGCCTTCCTTTTAAGTGCCGTCGTATTTCAAACAAGCTGATCTGAAGGAAAAGACAACTGCTGCCAGCGTGCATCGTCACAAGGGAACGAAGATGTGCAAGACCTATTTTAGGTTATTTCTTTATTTTTCAAGCATCAATAGAGGTATGAGATGTTCGTTTACTGCTGGGGGAAAATGAGCTGACTAGTCACTGAAGGGTCAGGAAGGATGTGTGATGATGGGAAAGAAAATCTAACACAGTCTTTAGTATTTGCTGCAAAATTATCATTTAAAGTTGAGGAAGGTAATATTTGAAATATACTATACATGTAAAAAAAAAAATCCTGAAAAGCGCAAATCTGAATCACCAGGTAACATGTATCATTGGTTCCTACTGCAATTTGATTATTTGGGAGCTTTGGCACATATATATACTTTAGCGTTAGCAGGAAAACTTCAAGGGAAAATCATTGCTTGTGATTTACCGAATTTAACCTGAGCCTTTTCACAGTAAAAGTTGAACACATTTAACTCTGATGCACTTCCCGTTTCAACAACAAATACCCATCACAATACCTAGGTGAGACAGGTGAGCTTTTTTATCCTGGGTTTCTTAGAAATGGTTAAGACAAATGGCCGAAGGCATCAAAAAAAAATAGTTGTGATTTGAGTTTAGAGTGTGTCCTCACACAGGACTAAGTTAACTCAAAAGCACAAAATTTAAGATATCTTTCGGCAACCAGGGCTATAGACACACAAAGAACTGATATAAGAATTTGCCCACTAATGCTATTTTCCTAGGCGGATTTACAGGAGCGGGGTCTCCTATCTGACCATACACAGAGCCGATTTAAAGAAGCTTATGCTTAAACAGCTCTCTTGCCTGAGTGAAAATTTCACTTCTGCCAAAAATAAAATCGGTGAGAACTTTTGATGGTTAGCAGAAGACAGCAGTGGTCTTTGAGGGGGTTGGTTTCTTGCTCTATTAGGACTGCTCTACAACAAATCCTTGAATGGGGCAGAACGATTTCCTGGAGAAAGGGTGGGAGCCCCGGGAAGCAGAAAGGTCAGGCTCGGGGCAGGGGCCTGGGGGGCGGTACAGTTTACAAAAGCTCATCCAAACTTGGAATGTGGTCTCAGATTTGGAAAGCAAAATGCTAAGATTTGCTGCTTTCATTTGTAGGGGTGGAGAAAGTAGAGCTCAACAAAATCTTGGCTGCTCTGGCTATGGCAGGCACTGTCATGCTAAGCAGGCAGAGAAACCCATTCAGATTGGGTGGGAGGGGGAGAAAGGGCTGTGTGGTTCGCACAGAAGGAGTGGCAGCCCCTCACCTCAGCCCCTCACAGGTGACTTCTGCAAGGAAGCTTCTTCAGGGCAGAGAGAGATCAGTTTTGAGCTGAAATCTGCAAATCTGATAGCCATTGACTCATCATTAAAAAGCTGAAGAACATGTAAGAGGCTCAGATGTTCAGAGAAGCTCTTCCTTTTGTTTTAAAAGAATGGGGCTCCAAGATCCACTCGGTGCTCTGCCTGCTTTGGGCACATCTTTATTAGGACCTGTACCAAAGCTTCTCTGCCTGTTCTCAGGCTTCTGGGAGATGCTGACCAGACTGGGCATGTTTCTCAGGGTAGAGTGGGGCTCCTGATCTCAGCCTCTTACCTGGCCTGACCCCTGAGAGGTGTGATGGGGGGCTACCTGGAAGGAGACCACCAATCCACCCTCAGGGCACAGGTGGGGCCAGCTGCAGGGTTAGGTCCAAGACCCTGAGCCCAAGACGGTCATAGGTGCTTGGTCCTCCTGTTTGGGTTTCAGAGAGGAGAGATGTTTTGGATCCTCCCTGGCAGCTCCTGCTCAGTAATCCCGGACGGAGGCCCGGCAGAGCAATGTCACTAACATAAATTGAGGACCCAGATGGCCACATGGGGACAAAACCCAAAGCCTGCCAAAGAACAAGCAGACTTCTTAGAAAACTGCTCAGCTGTGCCATGATGCTACCAGTTTCAGAACGCGGACTGTTATTTTCAGGAAGAACAATGTTTGTAAACACAGAACACATGGCTGGGGCAGAGACCCTCAGTTAGAACTGGAATCCTGGCCACTCAGGCTCTTGTGGGCTTTGTTTCTATTCTCAGAAACATTCCAAGTGTGTTCAGCATGCCATTCAAAGAGAACATGTAGAAAAGGCCAGTGAAAATCAGGTGAAGAGGGGAAGAGAGAAAAGAGTGTTTTGAATGTGGAATTTGATAACACAATTTTATGACCCAGACTTTGATGGCTGAAGGTCTTTTTCAGGGGTTGAACTCATTGCCTGTGTGATTTTGGAAGGGTAAAAACAAAACAAAACAAAAAGCTGTATTTAGCAGTGAGTGTTGGAAGATCCGGTGTTTTTATTTCAGTAATTAAACTCTTGATTAATAGCACACTGTAGCATAAAATGTTGACTTTTCAAAGCAGGTTTGAACTTCTACACAATCTGTTTTAACACTGGCATGCACACCTGTGTACATATATACTGATATGGTTATAAGTCATAATTTTAAAAATTTGATCAAACTACACTGTTAAAGGTATAACATGGTGAAAACATGGCTGTAACACCAACCAGGTGGCTTGTATTCCCTGGAAAGTCATTTAAAGCATTTTGAATTAGTGATAACTTTGTTATTTAAAGAAATTCTTCTAACTGTAGATACAGGCAGCTCTTTGGCCTGTGACTCCCTCATTTGCCTAATGGTGAGAATCACTGAGGTGCTTAGTAAGCATATTAATCTCCAGGGTGTAATCCAGTCCTTCTGAGTCTTAATCTCTAGAGGTAAAAGTAGGAATCTGTACAAATTCTTATGATCAAGTAAGTTCCACTCACCGCAGTAAAATGTTAAATGGGCTTTGGAAGTCGACTTGTTCTTAAGTGTGTGCAGGAGAATTTGTTCATTTGATCAATTTTAATTTTTTAAACTCTTTTATATAAAACACTCTTCTAATCATAGTTTTATGTTTAATGAAAAAAAGATATGTACTCTGTACGACCAAATGTAAGGGCTAGTTTCTTCTTGCCTGATTGAATGTGAAAGTGACAAAGTTCCTGACTAATAGTCATCAAGCAGTCCTTTTAATAATATGCTATTAAAGTTGTATATATTTTGAAAGAGTCAAAGCATCTAATGACTCAACTATCAAAGTAGTTGTTTTAGAAATCTCTATACCCTAGAAATAGAGGAACTTAGGTTTGTTATAAAACTTTCACCTGCAAAAACCTACTTGACCTTCAGCTATGGTGAAATGATGGATGAAAAATTAATTAGATGGGTTCATAAAAGAGTTGGTAGAAAAAGAGTGGCCTGGGAGCTCCTCGATGGTCAGCTACCAGCTACACTGCAGGAAGGGCCTGCTGTGGGAGCTTTACGGTTATCACCTCTGGGCCCCCCACAGCTCTGCAAAGGTGGGCACCACCACTTCCCCTCACAGATGGAAAGTCTGATGCTTCTAGAGGTCAAAACTTGCCCAGCACCATGTGGCTTGAAGTTGATTCCAGCATTCGTTCTCAGGCCTGTCTGGCAGTCTACACTCTCAATGACCTTGGAGCAGAACAACAGCCATATAGTAACTGCTTCTGACAGAATTCCCCTAAAATGAGCTCTTGGGAAGCACAGCAAGTATTGATTTCACATTGAAATAGGTCCTATTGGAAGTTTTCCTGCTAAACATAACACAACAGTATGTGGTATACTCTTTCGGCCTATGTGCATCATTAAAAATAAATTTCTACTTAAAAGCAATTATGAAAATCACAATCCTCTTAAAATGTATTAAATTGGTGTAAGTATGTACATCTCCTTCAACAAGAATTCTCTAGTTGTCCAAATAGTGTCTGCAGGTAAAGTTTTAAATTTATTAATTTAGAGAGAGAGAGCACGAGTGGGAGGGGTAGAAGGAGGAGAGAGTCTCAAGCAGACTTCATACTGAGTGTGGAGCTGGATGCGGGGCTGGGTCTCATGACCCTGAAATCATAACCTGAGCTGACACGAAGAGTTGGACGCTTAACGACTGAGCCACCCAGGCGCCCCGCCCCCTAGGTACATTTTTAAAACTCCATTCTATTTAACAAAAGCTTTTCATACTTGAAAGAACAAGAAATCCTAAAATCCAAAGGACTTTTCAAAGTTACTCTAAACTGAAAGGTACAAAATTCCATTAAGATAAACTTTTCAAGGGAATCAGTCATTTAACTGTACACTTCTGGAAGAGTATTTGCATATACTTGTGAATTGATTTTAAAAAGTTAAAAAAAAAAAAGGAGCATCTAGATTTAAAGTGTTTGGGATATGGGGACAGAAAGAACGTGACACAGATTCAAAGTGATAATCTCCAAGGTCTTTTCAATCTACTTCACCTGAGGGTGAAGAATTTTACTGCCAGTAAAAAGCTTTGATAAGTTGAGAAGATATTGCATAATTAGTCACAGAGTTAGCAATATTTGGCCCAGACATATACAGTATGACTTTAACTTCACATTGCATGATGTCCTGTAATTCTCTAAAATTCAAATTTTCAAGTGTTGGGAACCCAGAGGGATTCAAGGTGGATGAAGCTTGGCGATTTTTTCATAGTAATACTGTTTGCTTGGTCTCTCCAAAAGTATAACTGAAATAAATTCTACATACAATTGTACACTTTCATGTTTTTGTTATATTAAGCCTTCTCTCATGACAATCGTTAGAGAATTAAAACAAATTGGGCAATCGTTTTATTTTTAAATGATTATATTTCTGTAGTCACCAGTTTTGTCGATTTATTTTTCCAGGAGAAAAATCAACATTTAAAGGGTTCAAAAAGAAGCTAATAAAATTACTTGATTGTTTTTAGGAGACATTTACAAACTTTGCTCACTTCTTTTTTTGAGAGAGAGAGAAAATATCACAGGGAGGCAAAAACAACCAGCTCCACTCCCGCCCCCCTCTCCCAAAAACCCACAGGCTATAGATAAAATTATTCTAAGAATTAGTCTTATTTTTAATGCATAGAAAATAGCAAAATTATCATGCCAACATAAGGAATATATACTATAATTAAGAAGTGCCTAATTATCAAAACAATGATAGTCATGGTTAGATGCAACCTAGCAATCTTATATACGATGCAACTACCTATTGTATGATCATTCCTGTTACATATTACATTCGATCCTCATCAAATGAAGCTATGTATAAATGGCATCATGAAATAAACATTGAATATCACAATAGGGTCATATTCTGCTACTGCACGACCACGGCATGCAAGTACTATGCATTAGCTGTAAACAGTAAAGTGTCATTACCTTCCAGAAATCCAAAGAACATGAAAAGTACATGTATCGTACTAAACGCCAATTGTATTTAAATGACTTTCAGAGTGAACAAAGCTAATTGTATGAAACAGCTTTGGATCTCTGTCACTGCTTTCTACATATATCCTGTAGTCACAAGATATAGCCAAACAAGATCTGTTAATGCTACAGAGTTCTAGTGAACCGTTGTCAACACTAGGACACAAATGATTCTCCGTTCCAATGCAAAAGCTGTTTTAAATCATTTTTCCTTTCTGCCATAATTCAGATTTTTGAATCATTAAGAATACACTAAATGTGGACAACGATGCACTTATTTTTTAAACTGGAAACTTTCTCTCGTGACACCAATGTATTCATGTCAGGAATAAGAATACTGTAGCTCCTTGCCAACAAATGCTTTTCTCTACTTATATTCTAAGTGGATAGTTGGCAAGAAGGAACCTGGATTGTATTAAAACTTGGGGGGGGGGTGTCACCTCTAAGATACTTTCCATATTTGTAAAAGGTAGATAAAATCTAGCAGCTAGGAGAGGAAGGCCAACAGAAGATGATCTGTTCTTACAGAAATGCAGATGGATCATTTAGGTCTGATCCAATGATTCCTAAGCAATTAAAAAAAATTACCACACTGGAGCTGAAGCTTGCACACTATAAAATAACTATTTCAGCTCTCTTCAGGTTTGGTATTGGAGGGTTTTTGGAAAGAGGGGAAAAATAGATTGCTGGGCAGGTTTTTCCATGCTCTATCAGCTCTGATAATGAGTTAGGCAGTTGGCGTGGACGACAGGAATGTCCTTTTCACTCAGAATTCTAATAAACCTCCTGTGAAGTTGCACATACCATCCATCCAAATGGACTCATTTTGGTCTGCGTTCCAGTTAGGTGGAAATAGTCACATTCTCAAACTGAGTGTGGACATGATATGGTCATGTGGAATATTTAAATACATTACCTATATCCTACTAAATCAAAACCTTGCTTTTACATTTACAGTGAGATAAAACAACATTTAAAGCCATTGCAATTTGTCCATTTCCTGTTCATATACAAGTGATTTAAGTTTGCTTATGAGGCAAAAACTGTACAATTCTCATCATTCAGGCATTATAAAATGTCTTTCTTTAAAGTCTTGGGATATAAACAGTTTGGTTTATATGAATTACATATTTTCCTTCTGCATTAAGAAACAATATACATCTTTTTCCAGAGTAATTTAATGTTATATATGATAAGCCTAAGAGAGTCGTAAAAACTGACTTTATCGCCCGTGACTGTCAATATCGTTACTTTCTTAAAAGTCACAAACGTTCTCTGGCCACTCGGGTCATTGCCCATTTGGAGGGAACTGTACTTGAGCCCTGGGACCATACAGAGATTTGCCTCCATAAAAACTGAGGCCATAGACCAGCCTCAATAGAAGTCATTTATAAAATCAAACATTTCAGAATATCCGGGAGAGTTTCTGTTTCTCAGACACAAGTTCCTTGACGTGTTGAGAGGTGATGTTTTCGATTTCGGACTCCTGAAGTCTTGTCTTTACTATCTGAAGGCTTCTGTTGTGAAATATCTATTAGGGCACTGGCGATTGCAAGGCCTGAAAGAAGAGGAAAAAATCATTCAAATATTTGGTTAGCCATTTCCAGGATACAGTGTCTTAGCACCGTATTTCTTATTGTTTGATATTTAGTCATCAAACATACAGCTGTTTACTAGAAGTTATCATGTAGCTTGTTATCATGTATCATGTAAAATGTTTCTCAACTGAGACATGATCTTCACACATGAAGAAGAACAAGGATCTAACAGTTAATTATCTGTCTGACCTTCGACAATCAAATTCAGTGTGTGACAAAAACATCACAACCAGCTTAGTTCCCACACCTTAGTTCCCACATCTGAATACAGGTTTGTTCTAGCTGTACACAGATTTTTCAGTGTTACTATTATTTTTGTAGAATACAAGCCAATGTATTAAGATTTTTCTAAAAATTTTGAGCAGTCTTAAAGAAAAATTGAGCCAATATTAATACATGATTATCAAGCAAAGTCCATGGTTTGCATTAATGTTCACTCTTTGTATTGTATATTTTATGGGTTTTGACAAATGCATAATGTCACATATTCAACATTAGAGTATCATACAGAGTAGTTTTGCTACTTTTAAAATCCCCTGTGCTTTACCAACTTATTCTTTTCCCGAGCCTCTGATAATGACTGATCGTTTTAAAAAGTCTCTAGTTTTGCCTTTTCCAGAATGTCATATAGTTGGAGACACATAGTTGGAATCATTGTAGATAGCCTTTTCAGATGGTCCTATTATTTTTTTAAAAGATTTTATTTATTTATTCATGAGAGACACAGAGAGAGAGAAAGAAAGAGAGGCAGAGACACAGGCAGAGGGAGAAGCAGGCTCCCCGCAGGGAGCCTGACAGGGGACTCGATCCTGGGTCTCCAGGATCAGGCCTTGGGCTGAAGGCAGCGCTAAACCACTGAGCCACCTGGGCTGAGCCACCTGGGCTGCCCCAGATGGTCTTATTTTGCTTAATAATATGCCTTTAAGTTCCATCATATCTTTTTTGGTTCAATGGTTCATTTATATTTGTTGCTAAATAATATTCCATTGTATGGATATGCCACAGTTTGTTTATCCATTCCCCTATTAAATTTTCACTGCTTTTAATTTTTGGGAATTATAAACAAGGCGGTATAGACATACGTTTCCAATTCACAAACAGCTTTGAAGGAAACTATCTAACTGTCTTCCATAGGGGCTGTGCTATTTTGCATTCCCACTGGCAATGAATGAGAGCTTCTCATTCATTGTACCACATCTTTGTCAGTATTTGGTGTTGGTGTGTGGGATTTTAGCCATTTGAATAGGTATGTAACTATAGCTTATGGTTGTTTTAATTTGCAATTCCATAGTAACATATGATGTTAAGCATCTTTTTCATAAGCTTACTTGTCAGATGTGTATTTTTTGAGGTATCTGTTGAGATCTTTTGCCCATTTTTTAAAAAGATTTTATTTATTTATTCATGAGAGACACAGAAAGAGAGAGACAGAGACACAGGCAGAGGCAGAAGCAGGCTCCATGCAGGGAGCCCCATGTGGGACGTGATCCTGGAACTCCAGGATCATGCCCTGAGCAGAAGGCAGACGCTCAACTGCTGAGCCACCCAGGCATCCCCTTTTGCCCATTTTTAATTGAACTGTTTCTTTTCTTATTGTTGAGTTTTAAGAGACTTCATTTACATTTTAGATACCAGTCTCTTTCAGATCTGTGTTTTGCAAGTATTTTCTACAAATCTGTGGTCTGTCTTTTCATTCTCTTTTTTCCTCAAGTGTTTTTAAGAAGAAAACACCCAGGCACAGAGTTGTGTTATGTATAAGCAGACATGGAAGAAAGTTTGATATTTTTTAAACAGGAAAAAAACCTTGAGTATTAGCAGCAGCTATCAGCACAAAAGTGGATCTCTAGCTATCATAGGGAATTTAAAGAATACTATTTTGTTACATCATTTTGTCTACTGATTGACAAGAACATTAGTAAGATGTTCATAGATAGTCAAGACTTTTCTTAATTTGTACAAGCAATGGTCTAGCCAGATACTTTGGTGTATCATAAGCATACATGAATCATTTTAGTTTCTGTTCAGTCTCATGTAATTCTTGAGTAAAACAAAATGTGACAAGTCACCATGCTAAACCAAGAGACCAGTCTGCTTGCTTTAAGGAGGTCACTAAAGAACTTTTGGTTCATTTTCCCATCTCCTGGGTCTTGGAGACTTGAACTTGAAAGTTGAATCAAACCCTGAGCCCTGCAGACATCTCCTCAATGTGCTGCTCTTAAGAAGAAGCCTCACTTTTGGATCTTAAACTATGTAAGATACCATTGAATTATTTTACTCCTGTGGGTCAATTTAGGGTAAGACTTAAAGACGATCTGGCAAGAACAGAACTCGAAAGGCTTATGAACAGAAAGAAATACCAGTGGAAGGAAACAGATAGTGTAAGAGGAGGGTCAACCAGCCTAGGACAGCACTGCAGAAGTCAAGGGATGCCAGGGTTCAGGAGTCGGCCAAGAGCATCAAATGGGCCAGCAGTGAGGCTGAATGCAGAGACCATCAGATCTTTCTCAAAGAAGATTCAGCTGGCCTTTGAGTCATTTCCATACCTAACTGAGGAAGGAGATCTGAAAGTTAAGCAAGGAATGGGGTGAGAAAAAAATGTGGCAACATATATAAGTTCCATGTCTCAGCCATTTGGCCCTGGGAAGAGGTAAGTGAGCTGGTACACAGGGGAGGCAACAGGTCAGATGAGATATATGGGAATACATAGGATTATCTGAGTACATCTATTTTTTAAAGGAAAAAAGGAGTTTTATGTACATGTGAAAACAGAAGAGAAAGTATTTGTGGGAAGGAGAAATTAATGATGTGAGGGAGGAAAAGGATTAAAAAGTTAGAGTAATCACTGGCCAGGCTGATAATCTTAGATATTTACCTTTTAAGGATTCCTATTAAATAATCTGCTCTTTCAGGATACAGATAATTATTCTGAATTACTTAGAGATAATGCAAGTTCAAAGGTTCAAAGTTTAAATAAAAATTGCTTTCTTGGTCTTGGAAGAGCATATATGAACTCCTGAAGTGTCCAACATAGAAGTTTCAACCACTTATTCTGCTGTAGGAAGTAATTAGTTCATTATTTTCTTCAAAGGAGGGAGCTGAAGTACATGTTTAAAAAAAAAAAAAAGACTTCACAGTACATGGTTGTGCTAACAAAAAGTTCAGTTCAGGCAGACTTTAAGTTTCCACAGATCTCTTGGCATACTTCTGTTATAATTCACAACCTTCTGTTATTTCATTCCTGGCACTCTCTTATCCAGAGACAGCCAAATGTGACAAAGAATATATGTCTCTTTTAATGCAGACAGAGACCACTTACACTAATTGCAATGATCACAGCATCTAAATATGAAATCATGTTATTCATTAAACTACTGCATGATCCAGTCCAAAGAAGCTCTGAAAAACCATGCTTTTCCATTTACCTGTGGCTGCAAATGTTGTTTTCCTTACAGAAGATATAAGGATTCAGGAGAGAAGCAAACAGTTTGAGATGCCCAAACAGGAAGTTCCATGCTAATCAGAAACTGCCACTGTGCCTTTGTATTTCAGGGTTTTTGAAATCCAAAGCTTAATTAAAGTAGTGTCTCTCACAAATATCCTGGGTTCACTAGTGAATTTTAAGCTTGGAAACACATCCAGTTGAAAATAATAAGCCATAGACCATATTTCAGTCCTTAATTTATAAGTAAAATCACAAATCATGCTTATTTTTAATTTGACAAATTTTTGTTCTTTCTTATGGAAATGGAACTATCAGCTACACTTACAGATTCTGCATAAATGGCAATATGTACCTAGGAACCTTGGGTTCCTACAGGCAGTGATATTTGAGTGTCCCCCAGGTGTGCTCACAGAGGATGCTCCGAGGGCCACGTGCCCAGCACTCATCCTCTGGATGGGCCAAACGATGTTTTTGTTTAGATTTAAGCTTGGGTCCTTTACAGGACTACACAGCTGTGGCACACCATGAGTTGCTCCTTTTTACAATCTTGTAATTTAATTATGAACGGCATAATAATCATAATAACTGCATGTACGTTCATGTAAAATTGTGTAAGTTTTTATTACTATTTTTGCATTTCTTCATATTATACTATAGGGAGAACTCTAAAACAACAGCCCAGAAATTGCTAGTCCCCAGTCAATCTACAAGAAAGAGGCCCTGGACAGAAGAGTAAAAGGAGAAACCAGGTCCCAGTCTTCCCAAAGTGTCTAGTGTGTGGAAGACTCTTTTATTTTATTTTATTTTTTTATTTTTATTTATTTGTGATAGTCACAGAGAGAGGGAGAGAGGCAGAGACATAGGCAGAGGGAGAAGCAGGCTCCATGCACCGGGAGCCCGACATGGGATTCGATCCCGGGTCTCCAGGATCGCGCCCTGGGCCAAAGGCAGGCGCCAAACCGCTGCGCCACCCAGGGATCCCAGAAGACTCTTTTAAAAAGAAAGAGAGGATTGAGAAATTAAAATAGTTTCTATCCTTGCCCTTTAGTATACTTTATTGTAGGGAATCTTAATTGATAAAAAGAAAAGTTGTCAGTAGCTCTTTAAGAAAAACAGTATTATTCCCCTCTGCGTATAACATGTATATGCTGGTAAGAGACTATATAAATAGGAAACAGCCAGACCATGACATAAAAATAGAACTCTGGCCCACACCTGCAGCAACATGCTCAGGAAATCATCTCTATCTCCAATAACCAGAGTAGGAAGCCAGCCTGCATGTCAGGTTTGGGGGAGGTCAGGCTGCTATCTCTAGTAACAATCCAGGAAGTCAAACAATTGCCCCTGTAACAATGGGTCCCATCCAGTCAACGTGATTAATAACTGACAAAGTCCCTAATTTTTGTCCCTACTTCTAACTCAGGACCAACCAGAGAAAGGCAAATACGCACCCCTAACCAATCATATAGGGCACGCTGTTTCTAGTTAACCTGATTTTAGCTTTCCTGTGCCAGTGGCTTCCAATCAGGGCATACCTGAAGCCTTCTCTTTGTTCCACTATGTCCCACACATTTGTCTTTTTTTAAGTGTCTGGCAAACACAAACACACAATGATGGAGGACTCCATTGCTAGAATAAGTTCTGAATAAATAGCTTTCATGTTATTTGGTTGGTCTGGGTTTATTTTCACACTGGTAATGAAGAGATAAAGGTAGCTTGAGATCTTTCCCGGATTTTTTTTTAATGCATCAATAAAATAAAAACAACTTAAAAAAAAGTTATCCATATTGCCCTTTGAGGGACTTTCTCCTCCTTTAGATTTCCCTGGGAAATTTGTCCCCCAGGGAGACGTTTTCCGGTGACGACCCCACCCTCCTGGTGCCATTGGAGGAAGCACTTCCTGCCAATAGGATGCGGTGCAGTGGCACAGGCTGCCTGCAGTTTGAGTTCCATTAAAATCAGGTCACTCTAGAAGATCATTTTTCAAAACGTCACACAAATCATCTGATGAAATCCACTTATTGTGTTCTCTAGGCCTACCATAGTTCCTTGTTATCAAAGCAATACAATTAACTGGGGGAACAATTCATTATTTTAGACTGGTGGTCTAAAGGAATTTCATTTACCATGTCAAGATGATGCACAGACGCTGCAGGCTAGCAGAATTTACATCAAAATATGCCGGTAGATTCAATAAAAATGCTGGGGTTTAAATATTTATTATAAGCTTTACCTTTTTGCACTTTTAGTTCTTAAATACCAGACACTATGACATTTAGATTATTTAAATATGAATTATACACCTCAGAAGAAAGAAAGAACCATCTTCTGTTTCCTATTCCATTTGCCATGGCCTTGTGGTGTTTTCAACTATCCCCTGCTAACGTGGACAATCCCCAGTGGCTGCTCTGGATTACCCAGGGCAGGGAAGGCTGTGAAGGAAGCAGACCCCTTTGGGACCATGCAGTTTTCCTTCAGAACAGGGGCACAATTTAGTAGCTACTGGTTTGAATGCCAAGAGCCACCAAAGAGATTTAGTAATAAGTAGGAGATATACCAAAATCAGACTTTTACCCGGATTCTTAGAAAAAGACCTACTACTTCTTCCTAAAATTAAGAACTTTGGTTCTCAATGAACACGTGCAGACATGCCCTAAAAGAAAGCAACAGAAATGACTAACAGCTACATATTTAAATGATAAATATATCTTTTTAAACCACTAAATTTGCAATGAAAACCACCAAGGAGAAACATTAGGAGTTGAGTTATCTTTAGTAAAACTCTAGTTTTTCCTAATGGAAGTGAAATGGTATTAGTAGACTCCAGCAGTAACAATGTAATCATAAAATTACTGATGTGTGGGTTTTTTTACAATTATGCAGAACAATTAATAAGTACAGTAATAAAATACTGCACATCAAGTGAAATTGCCTTGGAAAGAACACTCTCACTTTATATACAAACATAGCACTTCCATTTTACATTTGAACAAAGCCTCCGAAAAGTCATTCATTTTGAAACGCTCTCCTCCCAAGTCTGTGTAAAAGCAGGCACCACTATATATTTTAATTTTCCAGGAAAACAGCTTCATTAGGCGTGAAAGGTTAATTGCAGGTTTAAGTGGAGCTCAGGGAACGGTGCAGGGTCTGCAGTGAATTACATAGTCTGCTTCAGGACGACTTGAATGAACGCTGTAAACTGTTTGCCCTGCTGAAATGTTTTACTACCTCATTTACTATCTGTCTTCTTTTACGGCTTGTATTTGTAGTTCTTCTAAACCTTTAATGGCTACAGTTTTATTTCACTGTAATCAGATTTAAATGGAAATACCATGCTGGGATGTTTAAATGTTTTCCCTCTGATTGTATACAGCTACATACTACTGATCAGAGTCCTGGCTATCCTTCACATGATTAAGAAAGTGACTTTGGGAAACTTTGGTGTTACATAGACTCTAGCTATTGTGCAGGCTTAATTTAGCATTCAGTCTGGCCACCCTTGCCAATACGCAACTAGGGCTGGATGCATAATTAGAAAATATGCATTTCCATTTTAATTTATCTGTTGGAAGGCCAGGGCAACTGAAGTCATTATTAGGCAAAACTCCAAAGGTTACATTGTTGAACCAAAATTGAAATACTTCAAATAGTGAAAACATTGGAATGACAAATGGACTAGTCATATTCGTCTGAGAGTTTAAAGAAATGTTTCCCTTCATCTACTCAAAACCAATGACAACTGCAGATGTCAGTGTTTAAATAAAAATGATAACTGTATTCTGGTTATACTATTTTGTTTGGCCTTTAACACATCATAACATTTTAAAGTTTGATTTAAAGACACACTGTATAAGCTTTATGAAATGTAACCCTACAGATGCCAACACAGATGCCACCTTGTATAACATTGCCAAGTACTCCCTAAATTGTATATGGACTGTTCTCTGATTGGTTAGAATGTGCTGAGTAAATCATGGTTATTACTGTCTCAAGGCATTGTTTAATGCAAATCCTCATGCTTTTTTAAAAAGTAAAGTTTCTTTTATATCTTACTAGTTCCAATTTTAATTACATGTAAAAAAATTGTGCTGATTCATTAAAAAAATATATATATATATATTTTATTTAGAGCCACAAACATGACAAGAATCAGCCTTGCAGCTTCTCTTCCACATTGTTAAGTAAATTTCCAATTGAGAATTCCCTTATCCTAAGCTACCTGGGGAAATATTTTCTAGTATTCTCTTCTTTCAATTAAGGAAATCTGAAAAATGATAATTTTTATTTTAAGTCCCAATCACCTTTAAATTAATTAAAATGTTTACTGATCATTCATTGTAAAGATCAAACTGTGGCAATATTATAATCATATCTTATTTTTCATTTGGTAGAGACATTGTATTTTAGCATTTCCAGTACTAAAATGTCATTGATTGCTTTAAATTAAGTGAGACTATATGTGAAAACATTTATAAAGTTAAATGTATTACACAAAGCTAATTAATAATTTTAATTAAAAAAAATCAGCTACTACTACTACTAGTAAGAAATCACAATCAAATTACAAATGTCCAGAAAACTCCAAAATCCTAAGTATCAAGAAAGTGTCTGAAGAGCAAATCACGTCACTCAACTATTATTTCTTGAGTGTCTACTATATGTTCCAGGCACCACACTGAGTCCCTAAGAATTTAGCAATGAATCAGACAGATAAGACATAAAAAAATTCCATATTCCATGGAGCTTCCATTATACTAAATCAAGCTCTTGTATTATTTTGACCAAGTTATTGTGAAGATTAAATGTGAAGGGCTTAGGAAAGTGCCTGGCACCTAAGAGCTCAAATATGTCAATCATCACCATCACCACCATCATCATTATCACCATCACCATCATCAAAATGATGAAGTGAGAAGTTTGAAGTCAAGTAGGGAGCAGCTGACAAAACACTGGGCACTCAAAACTTTGCCTCTCTCCTTTAATGGCATTCATTCATTCATTCATTCATTCATCCAAAAAACTAGTGTGCCTTTGTGAAACGCCAAATAAGGAACAAAATTGGATAGAAGGGTGAACTCAAAGACTTGCAGACAGCACCAATTTAGAACAACATTGTTAGTGAGTTGGTACTGTGTTCAGTCCTCAAATCAGAATTATTTTGATGACTTGGATAACAAAATTGAGAACTTGTTCATAGAAGTACAGATGACTTATATGTGTTGCCACTCATTAGAGAATATGAAAATAATTGAAAGTGGCAATGGCAAGATACAGAGATGACAACATTCAATAGAGAAAACATTGTTTATATTAAATTGCTTGTATTACTGGAAATACTACTACTAATGAACTTCTATACACTTTTTAGAGATAAAGTGCTTTTCCATTAATTATCTAGGTTATTTCTCAAGACTATTCTGCTATCTTTATCAGGGCTCTTTCCATCCTCCCTTCACTAATGGCCCAAATGAGTGATGAAATGACTGGTCCAGGCTTACACAACTGGTTCTAGAGGTGGTACCTGAACCCAGGCTTCCAGATCCTTTGACTTGAACTCTGCTCACTTTTTATCATTAGAAGGAACTTGCTACTTTAGTACAAATGAGCAACACATGATTTTGAGCCAATGGGGGGAAAACCCCACAAAATTAAAAAAACTGGTAGAGGTATGAAATCAGTTAAGGTCAAAGGCACTGATTAAGGCTGATGGTAATAAAAACAATAACAATAATATTTTTTAAAAGCCCTATTCTATTAACATTGAGTGAATGCTTACTATATGCTGGGCATTGCCCTCAGCACTTGATGTGCATTGTTTTATCCATTTATGCAGATAGGAGTAGATGACAGCATGGGTTAAATGGATGAACATGTGTTGAGGGCAAATATAGCTAGCATGGTTGAGGTGGGCTGTTGTCAAAGAGCTGTTATTAAACAGCATTAAGCTAGGGCAAGAATATAAACGCTCCTAGATTTGCTAATAAGTGCACAGAGACAAATTCTATGAAGTAGGCCCAAGGCATGCGGGGAGAAAAAACAGTGGAGGCGAGATCTCTGCGGTGGGTGTGGAGGTCAGAGATTCCTAGGGAAGGTGATTTCTGAGCTGAGGTTTGAAATATGAGAAAGGGCCATTCAGGAGAAGAGTCAGCTTGTGTTCTGGTTAGAGAGAACTAAAACTTCAACCAAGGGCATCTGAAACTTCTGGACATTTGCTAGGGGTGGAGCACAGGTGTGAACAAGAGAACAGTGAGGCAGAAGGAAGAGAAGGAAGCAGAAGGGAGTCCATGAGACAACCCCAGGGGGCCAAACCTGGAAAGAGATGTTTCATCTGCAAGCCAGAAAGAGCCAGGGGATGATTTTAAGCAGTGGAGAGGCATAACCAGTTCTTTATTTCAAAGAGACACTCCTAGTGGTAGCTCGGATGGATGAGAGTTGGGGATAAGGCCAAGATAATTAAAACCAGATAAGAAAACGGCAATAAAGAGAGAGAAAAATGATGAACAGGAAAGATATTTTGGGAGAGATTAATACTGAAGATGAAAGATAGGGAGTAATCTAGAACAACTCCCAGCTTTCTGGCTTGCGTGGCTAAGCGCATACAAATGCTATTCGCTGATATGTGAAGGAGAAACAGAACAGCCAAGGAAGGTGGTGGATCATTTGTTCAGTTCTAGATGTCCTGAATTCGATGACCTGTGGGACATCTTAGTGGAGCCGTCTAGCCAGACATGCTGCTAAGAGGCTCGGGAATAAAGTCTAGCCCAGAGATACCCAGAATGTTTTGCGTGGATAGACTCTGAAGGCTTTGTAAGAGGTAGAGGTAAGTGATGCTAGCTGTTATAATAAAGTTAAAGCCTGAAATCTCAGTGGCTTAACATGTTAGATTGTCACTATGTAAAGTCCAAGATGGGCTTCCTGTTTGGTGTCAGGACACATGTGGAGGAAGGAGGAGGGAGTGAGTACAGCATCTGACCATGTAGTTACTCGGGGACCTGGGCTGACTGTGGTTCTGCCATTTTCAGCTGGGGTTTCCACGGTTGCCTTGGGCACTGACATTTGGTGGCAGGTGGGAAACGCAAGGGTAGAAAAGCTCATGACACTGCCCCACTGCCATTAGCAAGTACTGCTCTGCAGAAACAACTCTCAATTAAATGAGGGCGGTGCAAATCTTGGGGTGGATGAGGCTGTTCTTGGTAGAAAGAACAGAGTGAGAAGGAGAGAAGACCGAGAAGAGAGGACTGGCAATGGGGCGGGGGGAGCCCAGAAGAAGACAGAGCACCAGAGAGGTGGGAGAAAGGCAGAACCGAGATTGTCCACAGACTCTGTAAGAAGACTAGTCAGAGGCTAGTTCTAACCCGTGGATCCTGTTTCTGTTTGCAACAAATAGCCACAAAATTCCATGACAACTATAAGCCAGCTGAGTTTGTGGCTTCCAAGCATTTCTTGATCTGAAATTCAGAATGTCCCTTGAGAGATTTCTCTTGGAAGGAAGTGGAGTAGGTGGTTCCTAAGGTCACTCTGGCTCTCCAAATTTATGACTGCAGCTGCCTCTCTTCAGCAGGCCAGCAGCAAGGACCCAGATACCACTGCTGGCCTCCTCTCCTGTACACGCTCTCGGGTGGCAGCAGAGTAGGCTGTCGCAAGCATCACTGTGAAATCTGGGGATCAATAAGCTGAGTCCACAGACTTCCTTGCTAGAGATGTGCATTTGTTCTTGCTGGTTAAGGACTCTTCAAGGACTAGACATACTTCTACCAGAGTGAGAACCAAACCAGTAGTATTAGGTATGGTTTGTACTCACTGTCAGATGTGGGTTATATGATGCCAGTAACACTAATTGAGGATTGGCTCTAAGTTACATATCAGAGAAGTAGGAAGGGTGGACAGTGTCAAAGACAAGGCTGGGGTTAACCTTATATCTAGCAATCTCTGGACAACCGAATAGGTTTCTTTTTTTTTTTTAAGTTTAATTTTCTAACTCTTTATGTGATAATACAATTTTGTATTCTAACTCTGCCTACCCATGACTGGGAGCACTTTAAATATAAGAGCTATGTTTTTACTCACCTTTATATCTTAATGCTTAGTCCAAAACAGTGGGCAATAAATATTACTTGAATGAGGATTAAACGATGTATCATGACCCTTTGCGCTGCTAAGGAAGTAAATTCTGATTAGAAGTCTCAGTGTTGTTTTACCTTGAAGGTATTCAGAAATAGGGGCTGACTTCCTTATTTTCTCTAATCCCTGTACTTAGCTGTAAAAGAGACAGTGAGTGGAGCATGGGAATAATGCAGGACAGGGAGGGACCACCACAGCACCAGTGTACCTATAAATAATATCTTGTCCAAGAAGGTGACCCAGGGGACAGTCTCCTGCATGGTGCCACCCCTTAAGGCCTGAACATGCTTATGACCAGACAGTGAAAGCTACACTAGTGAGCATCTGGCTCAGTACCTTCGTCAACATTGTCTATAAACAGGTTTTAATATCTGTGGCTGTGTGTACAATATTGATGAAAAATTGAAACAGCTGCCACACTTGCTTGGCAGCGAAGCATTAGCAATTCAAGTCTCCCTAAATGTCTTTGGAGAGACTGAGAATTTTAAATCAACTCTGGAAGTTCCATCATAAGCTTCTTTCAGTTCCTGAATGAACCACTTCTCAAAAGGAAAAATCAGTTTGCCTTTCACGTTCTGATCTCTCTCTCTCTCTGGAGATTTGTGCAAAGTTAGGGCCAACACAAAAACACAAATAATTTTTTCGAGTTCAGATACCTATTTATAAGAAACTAGATTATAATTTTCAATCAAGGTTAAACAGTGTTGGGTGGTACTGTGAATCACTGTTCTCCATAGCATTTATATAAGAATACATGAGAGTACAGTAGACAGATTCAAAGCTTAAAATGCCACGTAGTACGTAGAGACCACAATGATTATTTAAAAACAAGCTAAAAAAGAATGAAGTTTAGTATTGCACAAGATGATATTTCTGCTCCCCTAAGTTGATACAATTTATGTCTTCTGTATAAAACTCTCAGATCATGGCAAAAATGGGAGGGAAAAAAAGCTAGATGAAATTATGCAAATCCTCACTTCTAGCCATTTAGATAAAATGGAAGCGAAAAATGCCATACCAAATCATGATTTTTCCATTAATATTATTATAAATTGCTTAAACCCTACCAAAAGTTATTACAGATAACTTAATGGCCAAAGGCATTTTAACAAAAACAGATGTATCTGTAACCAAATTGATCATTGATAAATCTCCTTTGCTGAAGGAAAAGGCAATATAGTTGGACTGTGTTTTTCCCAAAACAGACTCCAAACCATCCCTCTGATGTTTGCTAAGTGATCCAAGACCCCAGATAGTATACACTTTCTCCAGTAATTCAAAACAGGGACTTCGGGGAAGTAGTTTGTTTAAATGACCTCCTTTAATCTAACAGAAAATAGTATAAAAGAAACCTTCTTCATTCTCTGAAGCAATTTTAAGAATCTGACTGAGCATGTCCCATAAATGCTGACCCTTCTGAGTGAAAAAAGTGCCATTTTGCCCCATTTTGCCTTTGGAAACCATCAAAGTGTCCTCTGAGCTACTGTAAATTGAGAAGTGTCATAAAGAGTCAGCACTAGTGGGAATCTTTCAAACTCTACAGGCAGGTAAATCATAGAGGGAACAGACTTCAGAATGATCTGGAACTTTCTGACATTATATCCGGGGGGGATAAACATTTTCCTGCATTCATTCCAAGGTATCTGCAAACACAAAAAGAATTCCCATACATTGTTCTACAATCCTTGACCATAGTTTCACAAATGACTTGCCATACGTATTTATAGAAGGGATATCTTGCTAATCATAGGTTCCTGACAGAGTGACAATGAAATGGGTTAAGAGATGGATGGAGACAGAAATTCTTATTCATACACGTATTATAGAAGTCCCACTGGAGAATCAGAATGTCATTTGTGGGGAGAGATGGAATACTTTGCCTTCTTTATTAGGCATATTCACTTTGGATTTTATCTACCTACTTTCAGTAAGTGCCTTAGCTGGCAGGAAGATGAAAAAACTTGCTTTCAGGTCAATAAAGGAAATCTCTTATGATCAATGGTTGATTAGAGCAGGATCTTCTGAGCAGCAGGCTCTGGGCTGCATTCTGTAAAGGGTTTTCAAATTAGTCTTACTCTGAGGTCTGGGCAAGGGGCCAGTTCACCATCCAGCTGCCGCTGACTTTCAGCCCAATGGTTGATGAGTTCCCATAATTAGAGGAAAAGTTTTTTTTTTTTTAATAAAGAAAAGAAACTTACATTTTAGAGGAATTAAATCTAAGAAAGTATAGAAGTACAGCAGAAGTATGGTACTATAAAGTTTTAAATATATATTTATTTCAAGACACATAGATCAATGCACTAGGAGAGAGAGCCCAGAAATAAACCCATGCATGTATAGTCAATTAATCTATGACAAAGGCAGCAAGAATATACAATGGGAAAAGACAGCCTCTTCAATAAACAGCATTGGGAAAACTGCACAGCTACATGCAAAAATGAAAGTGGACCACTTTCTTACACCATACACAAAAATAAACTCAAAACGGATTAAAAATCTGAACGTGGAGACCTGAAGCCATAAAACTCCTAAAAGAAAACATAGGCAGTGATCTCTTGGGCATTGGCCTCAGTAACATATCTATGGATATGTCTCCTCAGGCAAGGGGAATAAAAACAAAAATCAACTATTGGGACTACGCCAAAATGAAAAGGTTTTACATAGCAAAGGAAACCATCAACAAAACAAAAAGGTAACCTACTGAATGGAAGAAGATGTTTGCAAATGATATATCTGATACTGGGCTAATATCTAAAATACATAAAGAACTTCTACAGGTCAGCACCAAAAACAACAAAAACATAATCTGATTTAAAAATGGGCAAAGGACATGAATAGACATTTTCCCAAAGCAGACATACAGGTGGCAAACAGACACATGAGAAGATGCTCAACATTACTCATAATCAGGGAAATGCAAACCAAAAACCACAAAGAGATACTACCTCACACCAGTCAGAATGCTAGTATCAAAGAGACAAGAAACAACAAATGTTGGTGAGGATATAGAGAAAAGGGAGCCCTTGTGCACTCTTGGTAAGAAGGTAAATTGGAAAACAGTATGGGGGTTCCTCAAAAAATTAAAAATAGAAATACCATATGGCCCAACAATCTCAATTTTGGGGTATTTTCCAAAGGAAAAGAAAACACTAACCCCCAAAGATATAAGCTCCCCTATGTTTATTGCAGTATTATTTACAATACCCAAGATATGTAAAAACCTAAGTACCCATTGATAAATGAATGGATAAAGATGATGTGAAACTATATATTGGAATATTGGAATATAATGGAATATTACTGAGCCATAAAAAATGAGCTCTTGCCACTTGTGACAAGATGGATGGACCTCAATGGTAATACATTAAGTTGAAATAAATCAGAAAAAGAAAGACAAATGCCATATGATTTCACTTACATGTGGAATCTGAAAAAACAAAACAAATACCAGAAATGCACTCATAAAGACAGAAATCAAACAGGTGGTTGCCAGAGGGGAAGGAAATGGGGGAGGCGTAAAGTAGATGGAGATTAAGAGGTACAATATTCCAGTTGTAAAATAAATAAGACACAAGGATGAAAAAGATAGCATAGAGAATATAGTAAATACTGTAATAATGTATAGTGACAGACGGTAACCACACTTATTGTGGTGAGCGCTGAGTAATATACAGAATTGTCAAATCACTATGTTGTACACCTGAACCATATAATATTGCATACCAACTACACTTCAATAATAGAAATTTTAAAAATATTCACACATGCATGCAAAAAAGTACATATATTTCATCAGAGAAATTTTAAAAATATTCACACATGCATGCAAAAAAGTACATATATTTCATCAGATTTTGTTTTATATTCCTTACTCTAAACCCTCACTTATTAAAGTTGGAGAATGCAAACAGTAATTTTTATTTAATTTTATTTATTTATTTTTTTTTAGTAACTTTTATTTTAAAAGGTACTTAAGACTTGCCAGTAAAGGATGTAAAGAAGATCTTGAAAGGACAAACTATAAATGATTTATTTATAATTAAGCACATTGAGTCTCCCTTGCTTTTACAATTCTTATTATTTTTTTGTAAAAGACTACCATTTAAACACATTTGGACAAAGATTGTAATAATCAGAACAAATGCACGTGCCCTATGAATAACTGCAGAATTTAATGGATTATATTTCATTCCCATTTCACTTTCCAGAGTTGCAAACAGCAAACCAGCTGTTTTTATTTCTTTGGTCAAGTACTAATTGAGAGAAAAGAAGGTAGAACTAAAGTACTGACCTTGAGTCAATAAGCCACAATGCCAAAGGGCCACCCACTATTTATAGAAAGGTAGGATAATCTGCAAAAGATAGTTAGTGTACAAAATAGCAGATTCTATGGCTCAAGGACTAGATGTCTGAAGTCCATCAGCATTACTCCCAGCTGCATATATATTCTTTGAAGGGGATTATAAACAGTGTTTTCTGTAAAAAATATTGAGTGAACTGTCTTAGACAAAATATGGCTATCTTTGTACAGAAGTACTTGTATGGCCAGAACTGACACAGCTGAATCAAAGAGTTAACCAATTATACCCCAAATTTAATTTTAATTCAAATAAAAGCAACAATTAAATTGTAGGTGGCCAAACTGCCTGGTTGTCATGACATGTCCAGATGATGTCTTGAATTTTATGATCCAACAGGCAGAGTTGATACACTCCAATAGTGAACATAGCCTGTATTTAGATGTGCAATTAAACACGCAGAAGCATCTTAGGAGCAAAAGTCTGATATATATCTCTAGAACTACTGTGGGATGAAATAAATTTTTCAGTCATTTCAGCTAATTTGGGAAAAGACTGGTTTAGAAGAAGGAAACAGGGTGCAGGATGCCACCTGAAGATAATTTTAAAATATGGAGCACTGGTATCAAATTGTAAATTGGACATAGTTAATCAACCCCAGCTACATCCCTTGAATCCAGGTATATGATGAGATACTTCCCTAACTGCTTAAAATGACCAATATTTTAATATGAAAGGATCTATACCGCATTCTCTGAAAGGATTTTAGAAACTACACCACAAACTTCACAAGATGCTCTCTCACAGATTACTTAACCTTTCTCAAACATTTATATTAGACTGACATTTGAAAAGAGAAAAAAATATATTTTTATATACAAAAGCAGTCCGTTCAACTTTCCATCTTTAACATATTGACATGTGTTTTGTTCTAGTATTAACTCAAAATTAGCTTTGAGATAAAAGTTCATATTAATTATCCCATAATGTAGTGTAATCACTGCTGACATTTTGAAAGATGTTAAGGCAGCTCAGATATACTTAAAAAGTGGGTGAAGATTTTACATGTGTTCATCAGAGGAAGCCCATGGTGCTCTTCCATAAGTTCATTTTCTCTTAAAGTAAAACCCAACAGAGACGACTATTGCAAGCAGGATAAAGTAATTGACGGTCTGACCTACTCAAGCACGGTGGACTCCTTCATACTTGGTACTTCTCTGGTTCCTAGATGATGAGCCAAAAAGATTTTGGACCTATTTCAGCTTTAGTCTCATTGTTTTATCGATTCTTATGACTTTAGTGTAACATAAAAATAAGATAGAATGTATCAAAGATTCATGTTTTAGATTTCTCTTTCTCAATTTAAATGATTAGTCCCGAAATTAGTGAGCATTAAATCTAATCTAGCACTGCCTTTTGAATTTAGTAAATGTTGCAAACTTTAATATTAAAAAAAAAAACAGGTACTTTTATTATTACACAAAAAATTCCTGAATCCCAGTATGAAATATATGGAATCACACTTAGCATTAACAAAATTTTCCTTTTTAAAGATGTGAGCATAAATTAGCCACTGTAGGGGCTATTCAGTCATTGCAGGTTTATTCAGGTTTATTCAGTCATTACAAAAGTTGAAATTTCTCCTTGTTGACCTGAGTGAAAATCAAGCACAAATGCAGTTATAATACAAACGTAAAGGAAAATATTGACTTTGATTTTCTCATGTTCTTCAGAGAAGGATTCTATAAAATGGGTTAGTTACATCAAAGAACACAAGGATTCAATGAGTTTGATAATGCCTTTGCTTCTTATACTCCTATTGAAGTGAATTTAGACATTGTTATGAGTATGAAAGAATCAAGCTTACAGGACGTATTTCTAAAATCATTCTTAAAATCTGATCCTTCCAATGAAGATGCTTTACACACACACACACACACACACACACACACACACATTATGGAGTTTCAGATTAAGTCCTAAGAACCAACAAATTGCAAAATATTCTATTAAATTTATCCTGGTACTTACTATATTGCCCATAGGAACATAAGCAAAATACTCCCTTATTTTTTTAAGCTGTTTTACTTCTGGTTTTGATGAGAATTTCAAAGGAAAAAAGGTAAGACAGTGATCATCAGAAACTGAATTTGGTGCCCTTGGTTTGGGATAATTAACTAATCAATAGACAATTCTCCTTCTTAGGGACACATAGGACCAGACATTTATTAAGGAACTTTTCAGAGTTTCATACAAGGTAATTAATACAGGCTTCAATATAGAAAATTACTTTTTAATGACTTTCTGTTCAAGTTACATGAATTTTATGTAAGGAAAGGCTTATGAAGTCTAAGATTTTCTTTCCACCCAAGTTATTAAAATTTGTATTTGAATATAGTTCCTTTCATTAACATTAAATCAGTTAGCTTTAATTTATGAAAAAGGACTGCTAAGTTTTACAATAGTTTGCACGGCTTTAATTTGCATTCATGAAAAAACACAATAAATTAATTTGCTACTTGGAAAGAATTTGACAAATGCATTAATCATGAAGAAACTGAATTCGGTTTTCTTTACTCTTTCTCACAAAGATAGATATAAGATAAGAGACTACCGATTTAACCTCCTTTCAGCAAAATGAGATGTCATGATAATAATGGGGATATTCAGAGAACCAGAAAATTTTAGAGCTAGACGGAATCTTAGAAATTTCCCAGTTTAATACATGGGGAAAAAATAATTCAGTATCACAAACTGTCCAGGGGGCAGAGTAGTGAAGGGGATTATTTCATTTTCTCCATTGGAAAACACCGAAAAGTTAGAATTATTAAGGACTAATTTGGTGTTTAAATAACTTCGGTTCCTCCTGAACCCTGCTGCTTCTTGTTCCTGCCATTTGAGACTATAGTTTGAGCTCGAAGATGATGCTGAATCATAACATGAAACACTTAGTGCAGAATTTAGATTTTTAAGCAATAGCATGAAAATAGCACTCAAACTGTTCCTGACACCTACATTGTGCATTGATATTTTTGACAAGTCAATGAAATACTGTCAAATACATTTACAAGTTTGTATCACTGTGAAAAGGTTTGGATAAAGAAACATTCAACAGCAGAATACTGTGTTGCAAATATTTCCCTAATTTTGCTATTTATCTTTCTACTTTGTTTTACTTATTCTCTTAGCATAAAACTTGCTTTCATATGTAGTTCAAATTACAGACCATCTTTATGATTCCTATGTTTTATGTGTTATTTGGAAGAGCCTTCCCTAATAACAAGGTATTCCTACGCTGTCTCTGCTTGTTTTATTTTTTATTTATTATTTTTTAATTTTAAAATTTATTTATTTATTTTGAGAGCAAGAGAGAGTTCATATGAGAGGGATGGAAGGGGCAGAGGAGAGGGAGAGAAGCAGACTCCCTGCAGAGCAAAGCCTGATGTGGGGCTCGATCCCACAACCCTGAGATCATAACCTAAGTCGAAATCAAGAGTCAGACACTCAGTTGACTGTGCCACCCAGGTGCCCCAATTGATTTTTTTAAAATTTAAACTTTACTATTAATAAGAAAATACAAAAGTAGTTGCCAAAGGCAACAGCGATCACAATATTCTTAGCAAATGTTCAAACCTTGTTAATCACTTTTGAATGAAAGGTAATTCTAATATTTTATCTACTACATACATATTACATATGTGGTGATATGCATGCATTTATATATATATATATATATATATATACATTAATTGCTGGGCTGCATGAAGATGTGCATATAACAATTTAAATAATTTAAATCATGGGACCACTTTATCATAACTAGAAAAATTTCAATCCTTAAGTAAAGGCCCTGGACAAAAAAGACTATAAGTGACTACAGAATGATCTTAACAAAAAATTGAATAGCTCTTTGTAATTCACGTATTACACTCATTTGTGGAAATGATTCATATTCTCTTTTTACTGCAGGGTAAAGAAACACAAATATCTTAAGGATAGGAAAAAATAATCCATGTGTCCACTTACTACACAAGTTGTATTTTCCTTGTGCTAAAAATTCTAAATTAGTTTTATTCTTTTAGGTCTTTGTGTCTATAGAAGTAAATCTAATTTCTTCTCTTAACTTACAACTCTTTTTTTCTGTATGTTATTCTTTTTATGAAAGATATCACTTTACTTATTTTCTTACTAATTTTTAAATATTAAAATCTCTTCTTTATACTACCACATAGGCCAGAAAAAAAAGAATATTTTTTTGCTAGAGGTAATCCTTACTACTAAGAAAGAATACTACTGGGGCATGTGGATTGCTCAGTTGGTTAAGTGCTCAACTCTTGATTTTGGCTCAGATCATGATCTCAGGGTCATGGGCTCTAGCCTCGTGTCTGGCTCCCTTCTCAGCAGTGAGTCTGCTTGAGATTCTCTCTCTCCCTCTGCCTCCCCTGGAACACTGCTCTCTTGTGCTCTCTAAAATAAATAAATTGGAAAAAAAGGGATATTATTTATATATGAAAAAGGTTATGTTATTTTATTTTAAAGTATACTTAATTTTGATGGGGATATTATTTATATTATTTATATATGAAAAGGGTTATGTTATTTTATTTTAAAGTATACTTAATTTTGATGGGCTATTTATCTTCAGAAAATTTTTTAACATTAAATTTTAAAGATTTATTTACTTATTAGAGAGAGAGAGAGAGAGCACACTTGGGCAGGAAGGTCAGGGGGAGAAAGAGAGAAACTTAAGCAGACTTCATGCTGAGCGCAGAGCCCATACATTGCTCAATCTCACCACCCTGAGATCATTACCTGAGCAAAACCAAGCTGCTCAACCATCTGCACCACCCAGGTTCCCCTTAAATTAAGTGAAATTTTAGCTAATAATTACAGACAGAGAAACCACTTTTGATTCTAGTTTCCTTAGTAAAACATACTAATCTCACTTGACAAATTATGGTGTTTCTCTAAAAAATAAGGATTAAAATAAAAATATTTTCCCAGGAACGCCTGGGTGGTTCAGTGGTTGAGTGTCTGTCTTTGGCTCAGGGCATGATCCCTAATCTAGGGATCGATCCCCACATTGGGCTCCCTGCGAGGAGCCTCCTTCTCCTTCTGCCTCTGTGTGTCTCTCATGAATAAATAAATAAAATAAAATAAAATAAATAAATAAATAAATAAATAAATAAATAAATAAATAAATATTTTCCCAAAGACAGGCAATGCTAAACTGCTTATGCATATCCACAGACTTTTTCATTTCAAGTAAATCTTAAGGCCAAAATTTTGGTAAGCATGTGGGGCTGGGTTCAGAGAAGTTTCAGGCCCTCATCCAATACCATCTTGACCAATAGCCCGGGTAATGAGGTGTGCAACAGCCTCATCAGCTAAGTAAACCTTTGTCCTGCTATTCCAGGTGAGTCGAAATCACTGGCGTAGGGAAGCCTAGTGTTTGAGAAACATTTTCACTCATATGTTTGAAACACAGAAACTTTTGGTTAACCCTGAATTACTACAGTATTCAGTTAATCTGTTTTTTTTATTTTATACTATTTGAAAATACAGAGTTATTGGGGTGCCTCAGTCAGTTGTTAGGTGTCTGCCTTCGGCTCAGGTCATGATCTCAGGGTCCCACATCAGCTCCTTGCTCAGTGTGGAGCCTACTTCTCCCTCTTCTCCCTGCTTGTACTCTCTTTCTCTCTCTCTCAAATAAATAAAATCTTAAAAATAAACGAAAATACAGAGTTATAAAAAGGTTATTAAATTTAGGATAATTTCATTTCAAAATCAAGGGATTCACTGATATTTCATACTGACACCACTTTTTAGGAAATCAGCCACTGCCTAAAGATTATTTATGTTGTATTTTTTCTGATATCGATACTAAGTACATTTATGTGGCACCTACTGCTTGGTACTCTCTAACCATAAAGAATAGCATTGGCTAGAAGGTAAATGAGGAATGTATTCTCCAACTGCAGTCCAGTGAAACCTGGAGATGAAACTTAACATGTTGATGGGCACCTGGGTGGCTCAGTTGGTTAAGCATCTGTTTTCATATCAGGTCATGATCCCAGGATCCTCATATGGGATCGAGCCCTGCATCGGGCTCTCTGCTCAGCGGGGAGCCTGCTTCTCCCTCTCCTTCTGCACACTGCCCACCCCTGCCACTCCCCGGCCGCGCTCTCTCTTTCTCTCAAATAAATAAAATCTTAAAAAATAAAACAAAACACCATATTGTAACTTGTGTCTCTTACTTCATCCTTTTTTTAAAAAAGAAGTTGCTAATTCTATAGTTTTCTTTTTTATCTTTTCATACATACTTCACATATAAACTTTTGAGAACTAAATACCGCAGAGCTATGATCTATGCTCATCTCCTTTAGACTCTATGTCATCATTTTTCTCTACCTTTTGTCATTTGTTCTTCCCCTGCCTCTTTTTCAAACACCCTCTTTAGTTTCCAGCCTCCTTGACTTTAAAAAGCAGGTAGTGTGATGGCTGGTATTTGACATTCTTGATTAAATAATTGCATTATATAAACCATCTTCTAAGTTTTCAGGGAGCTCCTTTTGTGAAACTACAGAAATGTGTACTAAAATTTCTCTGAAGCTATCTTATTCTGTGAGCAACTTGGACTGTCATATCATTATTTGATAATGTGGAACATAGAGGAAGTTTCAGATGGTTTCAATAACCATTTCTGTTATTGTGCTATTCTTCTCATTTTGGTTCACGGGCAATTTATATTTAAATATCCTCTATATATACATCAGTTATAGAAATAAGTACTGATATTTTGATAATTCTTAACATACTCATTTTTTCTCTTAAAAGTTTTTTTTTGGTAATTTTAGTACCCCTTTCTATAAAATAATTGAGTTTATATAACTTCTCTTTGTGATACTGACTAGAAGCCTTTCCTCTTTTATTAATGCTTCCATCTGAGGTTATGAAGGTGATTTTTTTAAGAAGCATAATGAAAATTAATCCAGATTTTGGTTAATAATGCAAGGTCACTTTAAAGGATGGCTTAAATCCATTCCTTGAATTTTAGGGCTTCTTTGCCCCTTGTAAGGGTTCCCCCTGGGTGTTCTAGCAAATAAATCTCCTGCCAGACCTGGCTAGCTGGGTTCTTGTGCCCCTCTCAGAGTCTAGGTGTCTCTAAGGTGGATAAACAGATTACTCCCCAGCAGGAGACAGTTGGGTGTCTCAGAATTACAGTCTTAATATTACCCCCTCTTGCGCCTGATCTGGCTTTTCCCATTTCTTTGGAGGTGCTTGGGATAACTTTGGCTTTTGATGGCCTGAGTTCCACGAGCAGTAGCAATGACTGGGTTGAGGACAGAACACATTTTGGCACATGTGTGCTAGAGTCAGAAGGAGGTTCTACCCATTAATGAGCACAGAGGAGAGATCAGAAGACAGCATGCACCCAAACACACCGATTCTCAATAGTTGTCACTCCGTCATTGTCTCTGCATGGAGAGGAGGGATGTGGATAGTGGAATCCATCGTGACTCTGTAAGAAGTGTAAATCCCAGATTCACTGTCTTTTATTGTAGCTTTTTATAACCTTTTGTGGTATGGGGGACAGTTACTCTCTGCATCACAAATATAACTGAAAATGCTAATCCATAATGAAAAAAAAAAAAAACTCTGGAGATCTCTTAACATCCTAATAATTTTAACCTATACTTCCAAGCTCACAACTGACTGAAGAAGCTCTGTCTCTACTCTTAAGCTAAATAATTCCTTGTATCTCATTGGGTTTCTCTGTTATTATTTTAAATCATGACTATTGTTAGGTTTCAGAATCAAGCTGGCATCCTATCTAGCACACCTGGGAGGAATAAGCACACCGATTTGCCATTACGGAATGGATCAAAACATGTATTATTACTTCACACGATATGTGTCACTATTACACAATCACAACGGGCCAGGTACTACCCTGAACACTTTATTTTATTTTTTAAAGATTTTATTTATTTACTTATTTGACAGAGAGAGAGAGCATGAGCCCAAGCAGGGGGAGTGGCAGGCAGAAGAAGGAGAAGTAGGCTCGTGCTCAGCAGGGATATGGGGCTCTATCCCAGGACCCCAGGATGATGACCTGAGCTGAAAGCAGGTGCTTAACTGACTGAGGCACCCAGGCTCCCCTACCCTGAACACTTTAAAAGATTAACACTTCCAACAATCCGCAAACATAGTTGTTATTACCTTACTATACAGGTGGGAAAACTTAATCCTGAAAGAAGTAAAAAGTTACTAATCACGTCAAATGGTAGAATCAGGATTTGAATCCAAGTCTGACTATTACTCTGCTCTACCATACTGCCTCTCAGCATGTCTGTAATGATCGAGAGCAATGGTTCTCCATATGGCTTGCATATGGCTATATTATGAGTAGCAAGATACTTCCTACCTACTTGTAGAATTCTTCAGGTATAAATATAGGTTGATGTGAGTACATTGTTGGTAACTTAATACATGAGGATCACTGTTACCACTGAGGTAGTTTTGAACAATTCTAGAGAAAGGTTCTATGAAAAAAATATCGTTTATTAACTTATACAGTGTTTCTAAGTGGAAAGTGCAGTATATATTAAAAGTGTTTAAAAATAAAATAAAAGTGTTAAAAATGAGTTTAATGTGGAATAGAAATTATAAGCTCAGACAGCTTTTAAGAATTTTTTTTTTTCATCTTTACCTTCATGAATGGCCAGCAGGGCATGCTACATTGGTAAGGGGTAGGATGATTCTTCACTGTGTTGTATTGTCCCATGCTCCACAGGGCATCTAAGGCTACTGTGCCTTGCCTACTAACTGCCTTTAAAGTGGCCCCAATTATGAAAACCCAGAATGATCTGCAAATTTCTGAAAACAATTTATGGGGTGGATTGCCCCTGCTGAGAATCACTATTGTAAGTGCGTCCCCTTGGCTAAAATGTGAAAAACACTAGTGGTGGACCAAAGCTGATTCTTCCTTTTCAAGGCCTATCAAAAAGTGAGGAATTCTCACCTAATTCTTTGTAAGACTTTTTTACATTGGGATAGCCCATTACTCTGTTAGGTCATTGTAACAAACTGCACCCAAAGTTATATACTTAAGATAACAAGCATTTATTAAGCTCACAGTTTCTGTGAGTCAAAATCTGGGAGTAGCTGAGCTGAGCTCCAGGTCTCTCCTGAGGTTGCAACTATGATGTTGGCCATGGTGACAGTCTTCTGAAGGCCTGACTGGGACCTAAGGACCTACTCAAAGCTGATGCTTGTGGCAATCAGCAGAAGCCCTCAGTTCCTTCCTGACTGTGACCAGAGGCTTCCATTTCTTATCCCATGGCACTCTCCTCACCATGGCAGCTGGCTTTTCTCACAGCAAGTGATCCAAGGGAAAGAATGAAGAAAAGCTGAAGTGCCTTTCTAACCCAGCACTGGAAGTTGCACCCTGTAAATTCTGTATTCCTCTGTTAGAAGGGAGTCACTGAGTCCAGACCACCCCCGGGGGTAGGAGATTTGGGCTCTACCTTTTTTTTTTTTTAGCAGCTGATCAGCATTTAATATTTTCATTTACATTGTAGATAAAGATACAATCTCTGTGTTTCTATATAACTAGAAGAAAAAGACCATACCACCAAAAACCGGGCCACAAACAGGCCTTATTTAAGAAATTAATTAGATAGGCTCTACCTTTTGAAGAGAAAAGTATCAAAAAGTTTGTGGATATACTTTAAAACTACCACAGTCTTCAAAGCCAGAGACAAGCCATCCCTGCTTGTAATACAAAAGACCTAGAAATGAACAGAATTCCCATGAATTAATCTAACCTGGGCATGGAGCGATGGGGAACCGTATGAGGAGAATGGCCGGCAGCAGTTTGAGGGGAGTCAGGAAGGATGGGGTTGCACTGGGTTGGGAAGAAGGTACTGAGGGACACGGGCAGGTAAGCAGACTCTCGGGGCAACTGTAAGTTTCAATTTTACATCATTTCTACCTCTGTAGCTATATCTCTTGTCTGTAGTCCAGATCTCCAATACCTGCATCATCATTTTATATGACGGAAGATAGACAACATTCACTGGATTTTTAAATGTTTCCACTTTTTGATGATAGACTTAGCAGGAAATAAATAGACATGTGGAAAGCTTTCAGAATGCCTTCTGTCCCTATCACTGGAGAACTTCGAGCTGAGATCATAATGAGGAGAGTCGTATTAGAACACATTCTCCATTCTGCTGCACTTGCTCCAGGCTGAACGAACCCAACGTTTCTTATCAATGTGTTCTATTTTGCATTTCAGCCAGCTTTCCAATTTAGCTAACTTTCAGGTTCTCTTGTTTACTATTTACTTGTGCTCCCAAGAAGAATCGGAATGCCCCATTTGCATAAACACAATCTGTTGACCCCTTATCTTTTGAAGATCTGCATGCAAAAATTCAGGGCAATGTTGGATGCCAACTGGAAGGGTGGGCCTCAGTGGGAGTATTTCCTCTTCCCATGGGGTCACCGCTGTGAAGTTCTCCAACCTCTTTAGCCACTTACAGGTTCTCATGTTTGCTAATTACCAGGAAATATACACTAAAATTGTGAGGGAATTCACATATTCCTACTGCAGATTAGAGGTATAAAACCTGGAAGGAACACGTTTCCTCTGCCTATCCAAATTCTGTTCATACATCCTGCAAAATCCAGCCAAAGACAAGCTCTTTTAGTTACTTACCAGAGAGCACTAAAATTCCTCTCCTGAACTTGAGCACTTGAAGCCTGCAGTACATAACCCAATGGTTATATCATTTATTGTTGTTTTTTTTATCAGCTAAGGCTAAAGTAGATCCTCAAAGCCCTGACCCCACTACACCTCCATTATGGAAATACTCATTTGTTAATTTTTTTTTAAATCTAGTTCTTAACAGTTATTGAGGCAAACGTCCTTAAATTATTTAAACTTTTACGAAGAATTTCATAACTGTATAATCCACAAAGAATGTAGCTAGCACTCCTCGTTGATCTACAGAACTACTTAGAAGGCAAGGAGAAGACACTAGAAAATAAATGGCTGTCAGATAGGACACTCATCACCTGAATCTCAGATTCTTCATTTTATAGCAAGGCAAGAACATTTTTTAAAAAGATTTTATAATGATAGCAATTATTATTTCTGGAACCTATTATTTACTATTTTAACAATTATTAGAAATAGGATTTCATATAAGAAAAGTCAATCAACCAAAGAATACTTGTTTGTAATAAATATAATAGCAGTGATTTCTGTTGCCCCCACTTATTTGTTGTTACTTGTTTACAGGGAGAATACCAGGTGAGTGAGCAATGAGCAAACGTGAAATAGTAATCAAGGTCTGCAGAAAATTTTCATTTAAGCATTTTTATGAACAAAATGTGATTATCAGAGCTATTTGGTGAGCTATTTCACAGGGCCTTTGTTCCTTATGAAATAGGATTTGAGAAAAATAAACAAGAGGTTTTTTTCTTTAAAATATTAATCACATATGGACTTCTTACTCCACAGAAAATCCATAATACATTTCAATAACCCTTCTCATTGAAAACAAAACAAAACAAAGCAAACAGAAAAGCACTACATACTGAGCTGACTTTATGCATACTTTATCATAGCCTGTCCATAAACACTCCAGAAGGTGGATATTATGGCCTCACCTTCCTGAGGAAGAAGCATGCCAGAGATTTCCCAAGGTCTCATAGCTCCTAAACTTGAGGGCAGAATTGAGTCAACCTAAAGCTCCTGCAATATTCCTATAATTACCACCACGCTGCAAGGTGATAGCTTTGCCACGTTCAGGGTGGGCTGCGCAACCCACATGGCAACCCTCTTCACCTGTATTGGAAAAGTGCAAACTTTGAACTCCATTTCTGTGCCATACCTAGAGACAATTACTGATGGAGACCAGTTCCGAGCCTGGTCCTACAAAGCATTATAAATACCTAGACAAAAGAACAGAAAGGTGTTGAGGCATGAAGGCAAGGTATCGCAAGCTGTGGAAGAAATACCTCTCTAGGCCAGAGAAAGAGCTCCCGGCAAAGAGAAGATCCTGAGCTCCCAGGGCTATAACCTGTCCCACATTAAGAAGCCCCTCAAAGACATAAACTAGCTGTGGAGCTGGGATGTCTGGCAGTCCACATCACCTAGATCTCCTCCCCCACAGGAGTTTTCAAATAAGACTTTCATGAGCTCTAACAACGTGGAACTGTAGAATGGATATCAGTCGAAAAATAGGATTTGCTTTACAGAAATGTACAGTACAGCCAAATGCTTAACACATAGTCCATAAGGTGAGGGAGAGCTGAAATCACAATGCTGTGCTCACCGTCTGTGCAAGTTCAGTTGCTTTGAATGTTATGTTTGCAACCATTTTTCCTCTTTGCACTAGGTTGGTGTATGACCAATGGACTGAGACAATTTCAAACAAAAGGTCTCTGAGGGCGGTGGCTGTGCCGACTTAACTTGCTGTCTGCAGCACTGGTCAGAGCCCAATAGGCATTGTAGAAATTTATAATGTTATTTGGGGTTGGTAATTATGATTAGTCTATAGCTTAAATCTAAAACAATTCAGCAGTAAAATTGAGACTAAAATGTGAGGTCATTGCCTCCCAGCAGTCACATCAAATTACTGGTGCATGAGTTTGACACTGAGATTTTAGGGAAGGAGAATGCCCTTTAAAAAGGGTCCATTCAAACTGGAAAGCCTTCTGGACAAACAAGGGAGAAGGAACTGACTCACTAATGTGCCTGCAAACATTTTAAGACTGTACTTTAAATGATGCTCTGCTTTGAACAGATAATTGGCCCAATTCTTCCCTTTCTCTGTGTCTCTAACTCCCATTGAAATCAATGAGAATTGCATATTCAAAAGGACGGGAGAACAAAGTTGCAGGTTGAATTAATGGGATAAAAGACTGCAGATCTCTTAAAGCTTGTGCAATTAAATTGTGGCCTCACACAATTCTCTAGGGTCACCAGCAATTTGCTGGCCTCGGAAAGCCAGCTGACTTGGTTTTCAGAGGTGTCACAATTTATAGAATGCGTTTACTTAGACATCAGCACGTGATCCTTCTCAACTCAAAATCTACCTCCCCACTCTAATCTCTCTTGGACCTGATACCTCCATGTGTGGGATATCATTTACGTGCCCTTATCATTTGCCATCAATCAATGGGCAAAATCTCCATTTAAAAGTCATGCAAACTAAGCACATATGGATATCTTATTTTTCTATAAAAATATTTGTCTATGCATTATTTATATCCATGTTAATTATCTGCTGTCTTTCCCAACCAAAATGAAAGCACCAGCTGGCAAGAATTTTTTTCTTATTTATCATTATTTCCTTAGCACTTGACCTGGTTGTAACTGTCAAATATTTTTAATCATCAAAACACCTACAAGCATATTTGATTAGATACTCATAAAAACCACAGGCACAATATTTGTCAGCAAACATTGCAAATGTATAAAATGCATTATTTGCATTTAAACATTTCTCCACCGAAGGAAAGGAAGGTATTTACTAAGTGCCTACTCTATGCGAGTTTCTTCACAAATATTTTTTTTCAATGAATTCTCACAACAGTGAGGTGGGACATAGTATTTTTATGTTTATGTTATGAATATAGAAATGGAGGCCTAGAGAAATGAAAGTAACTTTCCCAAGGACACAGAACGAGGAAGCCACAGTGCTGAGGTCTGAATCCTCTACGGACTCCCAAGCCCATACTTACTTCTCTATCTCACAGCTTAGCATTTGCAAAAATAAGGAAATGAAGTGTATTTATAAAATGGAAAGGGTCTCAAGCAGTCAACAGCCAGAAAGGGTGAGGACTGTATGGCCATGAGTGTAAAGGATGGAGTAGGTGTACAGAGAAGCTGAAGGAGCATGAAGTGACAGGAAGGAAGGGCCCAGGACTGGCTTTCCAGCAGAAATCCATGACATACCTTGAGGCCATGCCCCTCACGCCCTTGCTTGCTGACAGCCTGACCACTCTAGGTGGGTGCATAGGGAATGCGAACATATTTCCATCTGCTCTAGCTCATTTGTGGCCTTTCTGGGATCCCCAAATCCCTGCTCTTTGGTCCTACTACCTCAGAATTCCATCATTTCCACAGGTTTTATGGACCACACTGGATTTCTTCCTCTGCGCCCTGGTTCTGTTTCTCCTAACACAGAATTAAGGCGTTTTTACATGCTAACCATTCCCAATTTGGGCTCATACTCAAAACCTACCTCAGAATAGGGGCCTGCACTTTGGGGGATCACAGTTTAGGGGTATCCATGAGCAGTCTGGACATCCATAAAGGTTTTCCACCAATACTATTACATCATCTGTGCTTTCTGCACTGGCTGATATCGTCCCGGGCTCTGGAGGCTGCTTCAAACCTCCTTAACCAGGCTGTGCTGGGAGTGGGGGGGTGGAGGGGTGGGGTGGGGTGGGAGGCCTAGCACAAGCACCCTTCCTCAACTAGAATCTGATAGCTGTCTAGGAGTTAGGGGCAGTGGTAATAATAAAACCACTGGGCCTCTGTGGTCAGGTGCTACTTTGGGCAAACCCTTTACCTGGATCCTTTCATTTAATCCTCCCACTGCCCCCGTGAGGTAGAGGCTGCTGTCCTCTGCTGCTGGTAGTTGAGGGAACTGTGGCTTTATAGCACTTAAGGCCCTTGGCTAAGATTTGCAACTGGGTTTTGGCAAAGCTGGGATTTGAACCACTGTCCTGATTCCCAAGCTGGAAGCTGGCATTCTTAACCACAGCGCCAACCCTGCAAGGCTCCCTCCCAGGGAGGCTGCAGCCATCTCCCAACTCTGGGAGTCGTTGGGCGTGCAGGTGATCCCAAGATTCAGGACTGTTTGTGGAGAACATCGCATTAGGCAGTTGGGATGGTATTTAAGGTATTGGCGACAACTGGGGAGGTGAATGTTCTATATGTGGAAAAAAATGAAAATTAGGCATCGGTTAAAATATTACTTATACATATACTGCAATTTAGCTTACAAAGTACATTTCACAGTTTATTCTCTAACTCACTAATAATTTTTTCTCTCGAGTGCCTGTGTTCTGTGCTAAGAGGAGCCTGCTGCTTCCCGGCAAGGTAGTTTGAATACACACCATCTCTCAGTTCTCCTGTGGTAGAAGCAGGGGGCAACAGCAGCAAAAATCTAGAGGAGGGGGGGACTGGGCATCTGGTGACTTTGCCCAGACCCCAGGGTGAGTCGGTGACAGCAGCAGGGGCAGTCGGCCCTTGGCCCAGGGACCGCCCCCACCGCTGGCCTTACACACTGGCTCAGGTGTGAAGCGCCCTGCCTCACCACTGCCACAGTTGAGAATAATCACCTTCTTCCAAGATTGTAGGTGAACGGATTTTGACAACCTGATATTTCTCCAGGTCATTAAATATTCTTTGCATTATTGTGATATAACACAGAGCTACATAATTTCTGTAAATTTTTCTTACTGCTGTTCATTTAAGTTCCAAATTTTCCACCATTATAAATAATGTTGGGTTGACCATCTCCGCTTTTGATTATTCGAGCAAATTTCTGATTGTTTGCCTCAAGTAGATTCTTAAAAGTGAAATTACTAAATGCAAGAATATGAATCATTTTGAAGCTCTTGATACATAGTCCCAATTTATTTTATGGAAAGACTTAGGCTCTACCTCTACCAGCAGTGTTTAAAATGTGCCTATTTCATCATATATATTTATGACCTATGTTTAATTTTTCACTAACTTGTAGGTAAGGATTATCATTTTAATATCTTTTTGTTAACTACTAGTTAGACTGTAGGCTTTTCATATTTTTATTATTCATTAGTCTCTTTATCAATTATTTGTATATTTTGTCCCTTTTTGTACTGATGTTAAATTTCCTTATTTGTATGAGCTTCCTCAATAATAAAGAATCAATGTTGTATCATGTTTGTTAGTAATATTTCCCTAGATTCTCCTTTCTTAGGGCCTTCCCATGTCTTCATCATCAACAAAGACCTTTAAGACAGGGTTGCCTCTGTTTCCTGTAGTTCATCCCACCGCATTCTTCCTATCACCCCAGTGGATGGGAAGCTTTTTATGTCAGAAGCATGAGATTAAATTATTTAATAGTCCTATGTTAGCACAGGGTGTGGTGGTAAGAAAAACAAGACATAAAGGGAGCACATCATACAGGGCCCTGGTAGGGTAGGCAGACAGACATAGGCAATGAGCCCCAAATTATGACTTTCCAGGCTACAAACCTTCCAACTGAGCATGGACAGCTACTGAAATATAAGCACTCAAATTAGGAATAAGTGGGAGACGCACAGGGTGATGTGTTGGAAAAGCAAGGTGGCAGCTCCTTGAGGGGAGAAACTCTAGCTCTCTGGCCTGCATTTCCATTGTGCTGTCATTAATGCCTGGCACATATAAGCTGTGTGTTAAGGGCTTGTGGGAGGAAGGGTACGTGCATGACCACACCCTGTTCTCTGCCTGCCACTGCCTGGCTCTGCTACTCTGGACAAGCCAATTCCTTGTTCAGCCTTCATTTCACCATCTACTTCTTTTAGGATGTTTGTTTGTTTGTTTATAGAGCCCGTTACCAGGGGGAGGGGCAGAGGGAGAAGGAGAGAGAGAATCTTAAGCGGGCTCTGTGATGGGCGTGTGGGGTTCCATGTCACAACCTCGTGATCAAGACCTAAGCCAAAATCAAGAGTCCAGCGCTTAACTGACGGAGTCAGGCGTCCCTACATCACCATCTATAAAATGGGGATTGCACTGGGCTGTTGCTAAGATCCGGTGAGATAATTAATAGGAAAATAATCCTATGAACTATGCAGCAAAAAGGAACTGTAAGTCAGCATTTTCATGGAAGTTTTTGCTGTTCTTTTGTATCTTAAAGGAAACGTTCATTGACAAGCAAGATAAGAAGCCATGTTTCTTTTTTTTCACTTGACAATTCTTATTTCTTTTCATTCTCCCTCTCTTGCTCCCTGCCCTATGATATATGTACAGATGTCCCTAAAACACAAGTACTAAAGTTATTTAACTTGATTTCTATGGTGGCCAGCATAGGCTGCTCAACAAAATGTTTTGATGAAAAATCTGCAGGAAAATTCTGTCATACATGCATACATCCTGCATAATACATTAAAGGTTAGCATACAATATTAATTAATGACCTTTCTTTGCTGTGTGTGTTGGGGTATGCTGGTCATTAGGAATGAAGCTTCACAGATCTGATGCTGAGTACTGGCAATGGGCAGGAACTGCCTGGTGTGCACGTGGGGAGGGTAAAAGGGTGGTTTTACTGGAAGAGTGCATAGGAAGTTCCCGAGGTATGAAAGGGCATGGCATGGGTCCTGGGTAGCTTCTCTGAGAGGCAGAGATGGCTGCTCTGGGAAGCAACCTGTCAAAAATTCAGCCACCCAGAACAATCAAATTGAGCACCCCTATCTGGGCTCTTAAAATTAAAAGACATCCGTGTAAAGGGTATAAGGACAAAGAATGAACCTGACAATGTAGTAACAACAACTTCTCTCCTCTGTTCTTGAGACTCTGGTCCCTTTGTAAAATATTCTAGTGGTTTAGGCATTCTTCCTCCATCAGAAAGTGATTTGTGAAGGATGTGACATCACTGGCCCTCCAGCCTGAGTTGTCTGTGTTGCTTTTCTCCAGGTAAGTGGTACTAAAGCATCAGGTGAATAAGAAGAGGTATCCTTCAGGATGGATCCTTCTCATGGTTTCCATCCCCATCCCTCCCCGAATCAGGTTGCAACGTCCCAAGTAGAAGCTGACTTTCCATTTATTTACTTACTCCAAATGCCCACTGAGTGAAGCAGGAACTCAGTTATCCTTGGCCCTACCATCTACTTTATTGAGGACAGATACGATTTAATAATGCTTACAACATCTTTCTGGCCAGGGATCCCTGACCGCTACAGAGTTAGCTCTGATCAGCTCTAAGTTCTAAAATGATGCATCCATTTTCTCCAAATTTAAACTCACACACCATTCGTTTCCTTTTTTCAAAGCAAGATACACATTGTAATAGTTTAGAAAATCCTTCCAACAATGATGAACACTTGCTCTCCCCACCCCATCCCTTTTTCCTAGCCATCGAAATGGGGTGGTGGTGGGGGGGAGCCACAGAGAGAGGAAGAGAACTTTAAGCCATGTCCTCTCTTTGGCCTATTGGGGTATGACAGGCAGATGGGTTTTGTGGGAGTGTTGTGCGCAGTGGAAGCAACCGAAGCCAAAGCTGGCAAGTTCAGGTGGGAGCAGAGTCTGAAGAACCTCCCTGCTGAAGCGTTTGGCCTTTTCCCTGTCAGCCTTTGTCTGAGGTAGCCTGATGGCTGTTTCAGAAATGGAATGTGAATGTGTTTTAATAAAGACAAAGATGAAACACTAGCTCCTGAGTGTGCTGTGAAGTGGAAAAGCTGCTATGGAAATTTTATCTTTATATCTATGGAAACGGAGGCCCCACGATCGAAGAGCGGGGGGTACCACAGCCAAGGGGCAGCTCTGACGGGGGCAGCTTTGCCCTGGTGTCGCCTCTGATCCGTGAACGGGCCTGACCGAGCAAGAAGGGCTGCAGGAGGCCCCGGCAAGGAGCAGAGGACAAGTTCCCTGTGGGCCACGTGCATTGCCAGGTCACCTGGTGTCTTGAAAGGATTCCTCCCATGTGGTGGTAATTTCCTAAACAGCAGCAAGAATTTTTCTTAATAAACAGTAGTGAGAACCCAGAGATCAAGATGAGAAAGGAAAGTGCTGGTATGGATATGTGAGCGTCTTACCCCCGAATCTGGGAACACTGCTTCCCCCAAAGGGTCTCTCTCAGGGTATTGCTATGAGAGAACAGAAGGAAGGTAGTGAGTCATCTTCCCCATCTTAGGTTTCAGGGAAAAGTAATGAGTGGGAAGAGAGGCGGCAGCAACTCCAGAGGTGGAATTAAGGTGCATTAGGGAAGCCGTGGCAGGAAAACAGCAAGAGAAACTGGACAAGCTTCTGGGAATCACTCAAAACAGAATATTAGCATCTGCCCAGGTGCCCCTGCAGCATCTCCTCACTTAGAGTTTGCCAAGTGCTTCTGTGGTAGGCACAATAATGTCCTGCCGCCAGAGATGCCCACGCCCGTGTCCTGATCCCTGCAATATAGCTTAAATGGCAAAAGGGACTTTACAGGTATGACTAAACTAAGAGCTCTGCAATGGGGAGACTCTTCTCGCTTACCCGGGTGGCCCAATATCATCATGAAGTTCCTTCAAAGTGGAAGAGGAAGGCAGAAGAGTTGGCCTGGCTATGTAATGTGAGAAAGACTCCAGCATATACTGCTGGCCTTGAAGGTGGAGACAGGAGACCATAAACTGAGGAATGCTGCAACTTCTAGAAGCTAGAAAAGGTAAGGAAACAGATTTCCTCCCCTAGAATGCAGCCCTTCTGATCCATATTAGACTTCTGACTTCCAAAACTGTGAAATAATAAAACTGCATCGTGTAAGCCCCCCTCGTCTGTGGTAATTTGTTTATAGCAGCATTAGGAAGCCAAAGAGTCTTGTCCATGCTCAGCACTGCGCTAGGTGCTGACTGGGAGTCATGGGATATTTAAAATAATGCAAACAGGCTCAGGGCTCTGGGATACATATTCATAGCATGGGAGTTTCATGGGCCGCAGATGGATGTGCCATCATCCTCTGGGGGATTATGATCCAGGTGGGGGTGGGGGTGGGAGTGGGGGGTGGAGGGAGAGGGGGTTCATCAGTCATTCCCAGCCCTCCACCAACCTCAAGCACTTCCCCTTCTTCCTTATAATGCTGTTCTCTGCTGCTTCTTGTAGGAAATATTCTCGGGATTACAAAGTCAGAAAATGGAGAAGGAGGAAAAATTCATGTATTTGGAATCTTTGGAAAGGTCTTCATAATTTTTTATTTTTAAAATATTTACTATGAGTATCTTATATAACTTTTGATTGGTTATGATTATTCAGTAATGATCCTGCAAGAATTCTAATGAAGTGAGCAAATTAAACCTACTGGTTGTTTGCAAATACACTGAAATATTTATGAATATTAAATGTAACAATTAATAAGGTTGACATTATATTACATTTTATTAATACTTCTTAATTTCAATTTTGTAGTCTCCTTGTTTTAGAATAAAATTTTTGTTTCATTTCTTAAACATTTTCATAGGCCCAAGGCACCGTGGCCATAGTGCTAATGGATGAAACGGTCCTGCAGATCAACATCACACTTAGGACTCTGAATGCTTCTTTTATAATGTACACACACCAGGTGGGAAGAGTTTAGGTTACTATGGAAACTATAATACAAATTCTAGAACTAAATTATTACTAATTCAATCAGCCTGCTACTGCAACTCCCTTTTTGGTGATAGGATAATCATTTTCACTGGGAAGGAGGAACTCTGCTATGGGATCACGAGGATGGAGTTTGAAATCACTGGGCTCCAGTTCTGGGCTCTCCTGCTTACTTAGCTGTGTGGCTTTGAGCCTTCTAAATCTTAGATTCCCCATCTGTAAAATGGAGGTAGTAACAGCAGCCACCTCAGAGGATTCTGAGGATTAAGTGTGTTGATATTTACTAAGCATGAATAACAAAGACTCGTATGTTAGTTCTATATATGTTTCCTGCATTAAAAAATATTTATTCAGAACTTACTCTGTTTAACTGTATGGTCCTCAAGATGAAGACTAGGACACAATCTCTATGCTTAAAGCACTAAATTGGGGATGCCTGGGGGGCTCAGTGGTTGTCTGTTTTCGGCTCAGGGTATGATCTCGGGGTCCCAGGATCGAATCCCGCATTGGACTCCCTGCAGGAAGCCTGCTTCTCCCTCTGCCTATGTCTCTGCCTCTCTCTGTGTGTATCTCATGAATAAATAAAATCTTAAAAAAAAACACCCCAAAAGCAAGCACTAAATTGTAGTGGGAAGCATGTGCTGGGACACAGGTATAAAGAAAATTTATAGGAAAGTTCTTATTTTAATAATGAAAACTGTTTTACCCAGTTATAATTGAAATTATTTAAAACATCTTAAGGATCTCCAAATATTGAAAATAAAATTAATCAAAACATAATAGTGCCCATTTTGTTTGCCGTCCTATGTAGTCCACTGTGATTGCTTTGTATAAAGGCATACAGACAGCCTGCTCTGTGCCAGGGGCTTTTCAGATTTTTTTAATTTAACTCTCTCAACTTCCCAACAAACTTTAAGATGTCCATAATCACTCTATTTTATAAAAGAATTACCTGAGCCTCAAATACGTTAAGGCAGAAAGGAATTTGAATCTGGATAAAACTCTCAGGATCAAAGCCAATTTTACGATTGCTGAATCGGTAGATTCCAAACTTTATTTGTAGAAACTTAGCTTTAAAAAGAAAGTACATGGTTAAATGTGTCATTTTATTAGTATAAATATGTTACACTTACAACTTTTTAAATACATACAGTTATTTGTCATATAGTTAATCAATGAAAATAGTGTGGCTATTCTGATGAACGTAAAAACTTAAAATCAGAGGATATGGATGATGGCCATAGTTATGCTGGTCTCTGGGCCTGATTTATTTGTGTTTTTCTTTTTGTTACCTAGTATTTAGAAAATCCTGCAACACACAGTTGTAAATCGTAACATATTTTTAACAGGTCACCTTGTAACCGAGGCTATTCTTCAACTAAGGTAATATACAAGCTTGAATGACAGGAGAAGGAATTAATTTCTATTAAATTCTATTTTTATTACAATTACTTATCAGGCCTCTTCTATATGTTAGGCATGGTGCTGGATGCCAGGGATTCCATGGTGCACATGACAGACATAGTTCCTGGCCTCAGGCTAAGTGTTTTGAAAGGGTCAAGAACATTTACTGGAGTGGAACATTTACACAGATGGATTTTTCCCCATTGATAGAAATATATAGGGTCTAATTAACCTCTCATGGAGAGATTTTTCCCAGTAGAATTTATACTCACAGGTCACAGATTCTGGGCTTTAGGCATAGTCTGACTGGCATCCTTAGAAGACTAAAAGATTTTCTCCATCTACCTTCCTTGACTCACTCACCACTGAATCTCTGCTCTGGTTTTGCTAACCCTGGGTACTGGGACAATTACTCTAGGGGCTGGCAACCAGTTCCTTTTCTAGTTTGGGTAAGTTCGAGGCTGAGGTTGTAATAATCTTGAGGTTCCTTTGAACTTGTTTGGATTCTTTGAAGATTAGGCTGTAATTTAGGAAGCACTGAAGGAACTGCAACCATCCCAGTGATGGGTAGTCCAGATTGGAGTTAACGAAGCCCTAACTCCCCTTTGGTATCAAGATCTCCACCAGCTGCCACTGAGCAACATTAAGAAACTGGAGAGAATAACCTATGGACTTTAAAAGAAAAAAAATCACCAGGACAAGAGAACCTAAGATTGTAGACTTTATTTTCTTTGGACTTCGATTTGTAAAGTAATTAAATATTTGGACTTCAGTTTTTCTCCAGGAATTCGAAAATGGGAGTGGGTTTGCATTCAAACTTAGTGCACCTCTGTGTCGGCAGTCTATTGTCAGAGTATCTTAATTGTGTTTTATCTCTACAACCTGTTATGCGTCTTTTGGAAACTTAGCTGTATGTGATTTGGAAGAGGGAAGAGGAAATGATTTTCAGTCCTGGCTACAGCATAGGCTTGGAGCTAATTTAATTGATACATGGTTTTCATCTATTTCAAGGAAAAAAATCTGCACTGCCTATCAGTAATCCCATAATAATTCCCAAAGGGGCAGTAGTTGGCATGGGAAGAATGGCCAGCAGGAGCAGAACTGTCCAGATCGTTTTTTGCTGATATGCTCCCCCCGAGGGCAGTTGCCACACTGCAGGTGGGAGAACAAACAGCTGGGTGTGGTGGCCTAAAAAGCTGCCAGTCGGATGTCCTGTGTGGCTCTGCCCAACAGCCCCAGCTGCCACCCCTCTGGGCCCCACACCATGTACCCTGAGGCCAGGTCTCACTGGGTGCTGAGCATGGTGGGAGCACTAGGGCGGCCCTATCTCTGCCTGCACGGTGACGTCTCTAACAGGTGACTGACTGCAGGCCTCTCCCACTGTCCTGTCCAAAACCTAGAAGGGTGCCATGCCTACCCAATCATTCTGCCCTCTTGCCTCCACAGGTGTCAGACATATACATACATCCTGATCTGAGGCTCTCCTTACTTACTCATGCTTTCTTCATGCACCCTTCACGGGTACCTCCCCCAACAAAGATGGCACATTGAATCTCCTCTTGGCATCACCCTTTCAGAGGACCTGAAATGGCACACTGAGGAATGTTACAGAGAACGAAAGCATTTTCAAGATGCAAAATGTAAAAAAGAGCCTTCCTTCTTGCCGCCTCCACTGCCCCTGCCCTGCCCCTGCCCCTGCCCCAGATTCCACTGGATGTTATTACACAAATGCGTCATAATACCAAGTATGGAAAAAACATGGCCTTCCTGTGGGAAGAATATAAAGATGACTCTAGGGAATTCTGACCAGAGCAGATCAAGGTTGAATCGGATCCCAAGGCAAAAGGAAGGATATTAAAGGTGATAAGTAGAGGACAGGGATCCAGTCATATTTTAAGCTAAAAAAGGAACTCTGGCTAAAAAGTTGAATCTCCTGGCTCCAAAGAAAGTTGCAGGTGATTCCCCAAAGCAGGACATTTGTCATAATTAAGAAAAGAAGTGATTAAAAGCAGAAAACATCTCAGAAGCATTTTCCAGGTCAGTATGAATAGTAACATTCCAGAGGTCCTGCTAAGCAGGCTTGGGGAGGGACAGAGCGGAGGCAGGAAAGATACTGCTGAGCCTGGTTTGAGTAGTAAATGAAAGTCCAGGCCAAGGAAGCCCAGCACTTCCTTGGAGGGACACCAAAGAGAGGGCTGTCACTCAGCAGCCTGACTGCTTATGTGTCTGAAGCACGTTTTCCAAAGGTTAAAATCTAATTTGAACGCAACATCCACCAGATACAAAATGAATGTGTGAATATTTTTAAAGACAAGATGTTAGCATGGGGAGCCGGTCACGCTTTAAATAATTTAACTCCTAAACAATTAATCAAAACATGAAATGATAGAAAGAAAACATCTCCCAATTTGTGTCAGGTTATGTTAGTCTGAAATTTAAAACTTTCATAAGGTACGCAAGAGGGCTAAGAGGATCACAGATTCAGGGGCTCCACTGAAGTCAGAATCAGTTCCCAGATTTTGATAGACTTCAGGCAAGATGTGTCAAAAGATAAGCTTGACACGGACAGGCTGTTTCCCTTGAAAATTAAGCTTCTGTGTACAGAGTTCTTCAGGTAACCAATTTCTACTTTCACCTCTGCCTCCAAAAGCAGGTCTCACAGGACTCCACTTCAGCTAAAACCTGTCAAATCCCCCGACTGCTTTTCATTACTGAATTCCTTCTGCAAGTTGTGCCATTTGTTAAAATAACAAATTCACATCTGATTGATTTGTGAAGGAAGGAACTGCCTCAAAATTATTCACTGATTTTCCTTAATATACAAACAAGCAGAAAGTGTAGGGGAAAAACACATTTGTGAATTGAGCCATTTGCTTTTTGTGTAGCATTTCTAGGGAAAAACATGGAGACGTTCACTCCAGATTCTGCTTTTTTTTTTTTTTTTCACTTTCTAATATGATGGCTCCACTCATCTCCATGCAAGTGTTTCCCTTCCATTAATGTTAATGGAAGTCACTCTTGTGTATCAGGGGGAGAATAGACCCCTTTGTCTTTTTAATTGGGCCTATAAAACAATAAATGAATGCACTATATGAGTTCTATCTAGAAATGAATTCTGGCCATCCATACTAGGGTGCTTTTAAAAAAACATTTTTTTTTAAGAGATGATAATATGTAGCTTCCTGGTTGGACACTAGCTAGGATCCAAATATACATAAAAAAGTACATCAAGATTAAAGGGATAATAGGTAATTTGGTTCTTTAGGAAGATGATGTTACTAAGTGTGTCTGCAGAGCACGGGGCAGACTACAAAGCACAAAGCGCCTGTTAAGATGAAGCAATTGCAACCGCAATTTAATGGAGGACAAGAAAGCAATTAACAGTGTAAAGTCATTGATGAGAAGGATAGACCTCGAGATTACAATCTTATTAAAACAAAGGCTGGTACAACTTGATTATAATGAGTTAAGTTGAAAGATCTCCAAAACAATCTCAGCGTGCAGATGTGGAAAAGAAAACATAATTTACCCTATTATTATACTTTGGGTCCCTAAGCTGCTGACAGCGTTGGGATCTTTCACAGTTCAATATCTCTAACAACCTGGACAAAAGCTGCCTTCAGGACTTGATTTTTGCAGGACTGCACTGAGGGGTCAAGGGACATTCTCTCCATCACTACTACCTAGTCAAAAATGATGGTTCAAAGCACAGTGATTTTTAGCACTGATGTTAGGAACCTTCTCCAGAACAGCAAGTTTTTCTGTTTTTGTTTTGTTTGTTTTGTTTTTTTTTGGAGGGAGGCTTTGTTTTTTGTTTTAAATTCTTTTCCTCTCTGGCCTTTTTGTAACATCACTAAGACTGTTTTGCAGGTCAGGGTAACGTAAGCAGTGGTTTGAGATGAACTGAAATGTAATCTTTTGACACTTCCCTTGCTGATTCAATATTTTAAGATAAAGATCCTATAAGAACAGTGAGAAATGAGGCACCAGATTAAATGATGAAAAAAAAAAAAAAAAAACCCAGCCTAAAAACCTGTGATGGCAGGCTGCCCCCAAATAATGCCACTTTGACATATTGATTATTTTGAATTAAAGTTATTTAAGAAACAGCCAGAACAAGAAGGACACTCTGACCCTCCTCTGTCCCCTGGAAAGCAGGAAATATATTCTCCATGTGCCAGGACCCTCCCTGCATCTGGCGGATAGAACGCATCCTTATCACCCAAGATAGGGAATTTAGAGCCTACAAGGCTGTATAAAAGCAAATCTTGTTACTTCTTCATTAATTTGCTACCCCAAGCCCAAACTTTGTCTTGTCAATTCTTCACAAATTTATTGTCTCTTTTGCTGAAAGATATAAAAGCAGCCTGCTTTTGGTCATTTTGAGTCTCATATTTTTATGAGCTCCTGTACGTGTGAAATTAAATTTTTCTCCTGTAATCTGTTTTATGTCAATTCAATTATTAGCCAATGAACCTTCAATGAAGGAAAGGGAAAATTTTTCCTCCCCTACACCTGCAGTTGATTGAGTTAACATTTTGGTTTGTCAACCCCTCCCAGTTGATATAAAACTTCTTAAATAGGCTCCAAAGAACAAGTTAAATAATTTTTTTTCACTCAAAAATGTAACATCTTTTTAATTAACATAAACCTGAACAAGGCTCAATTTTTCAAACAATTTTTAAAGACTAATTTTATATTTTACAAGCCGTTTAAAACACTGTCTATGCATATCCGCTTCCATATTTAGTGGGGCTATGCCATGTGTCCATGTTAGATAAGCTGTTGTGTCAAATAAAGAAAAATGTAGCCTAAAAAGAAAATAGATTTTTTTTTTCCCACAAAACTTTACAAAGTACTGGGTGCTTCGATAGCTCAGTTGGTTAATCATCCTACTCTCGATTTTGGATCAGGTCATGGTCTCAGGGTGGTGGGATGGGGCCTCTGGTCAGGCTCTGCACTCGGTGGGGAGTCTGCTGGAGGTTCTCTCTCTCCCTCCCTCTGCTCTTGCCATCTCTCTTTCCCTGCCATTGTGTATACTGGCAAATTTCTTAATCCTTGTCAATCAGGTGATGCAATTGTATTCCTTTGTAGCTCTAATTTGCATGTCATTGGTTACTAATGAAATTGAACACTGTTGATATGTTTATTTACCATAATATTTCCTCTTGTGTGAAGTAATTGTTAAGTTTTTGATCTATTTTCTTTTTTTTTATAAAGATTTTATTTATTTATTCCTGAGAGACAGAGAGAGAGAGAGAGAGAGAGAGGCAGAGACACAGGCAGAGGGAGAAGCAGGCTCCATGCAGGGAGCCTGATGCAGGACTCCATCCCGGGACTTCAGGATCACGCCCTGGGCCGAAGGCAGGCCCTAAACCGCTGAGCCACCCAGGGATCTCCTAGTCTTTGACCTATTTTCATTGCATTGTCTTTTTGTTATTGATTTGTGGGTATTCTTTATATGTTTTGGATTATCTTCCTTTATTTAATATAGCTAAAGCAGTATAATGGTGTTGAAGTGGTTAAAAGAACAGTCTGCCTGCATTCAAATTCTAGCTCTATTACTTACTGTGGGGACTTGAGCAAATTTCCTAACCTCTCTGTGCCTCAGTACTATATCTAGAAATAGGGATGATACAACTTGTCTCACAGGGTAGTTGTGAAAATAAAAGTCATTCATATATGTAAAGTACTGCATACAGTGTCTGGCACATAGTAAGTTCTCAAAAGCACTAAATACTATTATTTGCCAGTTACAGGTTTTTAAAATATCTCCTGTTTGGTAGTTTGTATTTTCATTTTTTAATCACATCTTTCAATGAACAGAAGTTCTCTAATGTATTGGATTTTTTTTCATGGTTTGAACTTTATATTAAGGAATTCTTTCTCCTCTCTTCCAAATTCATTAAAATCCTCTGTAGAATGTCTTCTAAATGTTTTATATTACCTTTTACATTAAAATTTTAAGACGTGGTATTAATTTTGAGCTATGATGTGAAGTAGGTGTCCAATCTCATTTTTTTATATGGACAACCAATTTTTCAACACCATTTATTGGAAAATCCATTCCTTTCCCACTTGTCCACAATGCCAACTTTGTCATGAATCAAGTTTCTGGATATGAGTAAACTCTCAATTTTTCTTTTTATTGGTTCATATACCTATATTGTGCCAATATCACATTGTCTTAATTACTATAGCCTTATAATAATTCTTGAAATCCTGATAAGCAAACATTTGCACTCTTATTTTCTTTGGGAATGCCTTAATTAGTTTTGTCTCTACAATCAAATTTTTATGAGAAGACATATACTTACTTTTTTGGGGGGGAGGCAGGAATTCTCCAAACAGGATTATTTTATAATGTTCTATGTAGCTTTGAGGTTTTTAAAAAATCATCAATCATGTAAAAATATTATTTTCTTTTTACAAAAAAGGATTTGACTAAAAAAACGCAGGGAAATGCAAAAACAAAAGTAAAAACTGTCCTAAGTGCTACATCTCAAGATATTCACCAACAACAATTTTTATATACCTTTCAGACTTTTATTTCATACATATACCTATATCGAGATATATTTATATACAAGTTTTTACATAAAAAGTTTCATATTATGCATTTTTATTGCTCACTTTTTTTCATTCAATGACACATGGCAAAGGTCTTTCCATGTCAATGAAAATTGTCATACTTTAAACAGTTTATTAGTCACTTTGCTGCAATATCAACCCCAACAGTTCAGTGCTTTATACACACAAATATTTATTCTTTTGTGTACATGGCATGTTGGAGGTTGGGGGGTCATCTCCTATGGTTCTGCTTCACATGGTATTTCATTTTCGACTTCAGGTAGCCCCTATTTAGGACAGAGGTGGAGGGAAATATCAGGTGGAGGAATGTACTGGATCTTAAAGCTTCTTGCACATGGTGTGTGCTACCTCCATGCACATTTGTTTAGTCAAAGTGAGACACGTTGCTGAGTCTGACATTAATAGGGTAGGGCAATATACTAGTCCCACAGGAAGCACTGGTAGGCACAGCAGAAGATGAGAGATAAAACTCCTTTTCAAGGAAGGAAAAGCAGATGTGGGAACAATCTACTACAATGATGGTTATATAGTATTTCATTGTATAAGTCAGATGGTACAGATTGGTTTTATAAGTCAAATTTGGCATGCATATATATGACCCACATAGTGTCTTCTTTTGCAATTAGATTTCAAATCCAATTTCTAACTCCTGTTTCAGAAAAATTGGAAAATCTTGCAGCCTGGCTTAGCATTATTTCATGGCAACAAATAGTTGGAGCTGAGAATGGCTATCCCCCTTGAGAAAGGAAATGCTCTTCATTATCTGTATCCCTATCCCTTTCTACTGTCTTATCCCTGACCCATTTTCTTTATTTAACTATTGTCATGATCCATCTTAGGCATTTAAGTATTTTATATTTACCTAGATGAACTGTATCCTCTTCTGATTAGTATGTAGGATATTTCTAACTTGTCATTATTATATAAAAAGCTGAAATCAACAGCCTTGACTCTACCTTTGAATTCTCATTCCAATATCTAATTCTTAAGAGAAATTGATAAAATACATTCTGCGTTTTGATAAATATTGCCAAACTATTACTGCAACAATGCACAAACATGCTCCTTTTTTTGCATACTGCCAATGCTAGATATTATGAAGTTGTTTCTTCTTTGTTTATCTAATAGGTTATAGGTGATCATTTACTATAATCACAGCTTGCATTTTTAAATTATTAGCCAAGTTGGATATATTTTAATATCCTAACAGGCCTTTCCTCTTTCTTTCATTGGTAACATATGCATGTCAATTGCCTGTTCACTTCCTTTGCCTAGCTTCCTATTGGCATATTTATTTTTCAGAATTAACTAATCAGGACTCTTTATGTTAGGAATATTGACTCTGTTATAAATGTCCTAAAGTTTCCCAGTGGGTTTTAGTCTTTCATTTGGCTTTGGTTATAGAATTTATGCATGAATACTGCAGTCATAACCATTAGTGTTTTCCTTTATGGGTCCTCCCAATTAAATTTGTAAAACGTTTACTTGTATTTTAATTTAATATATTTATGTGCATCTTCTTATAGCATGTTATTTTACCCACGTGGAACTTATTTTCATGGAAGGAGTGATGCTCAAATTCATATTTTTTGAATAGCATGTAGCCAACTCTCTTGTTAATATTATTGAAAAATCATCCTTCCTCCACTTATTTGATATTCTTTATTATTGCACTAAATTACCATGTATACTTGTGATTATTTCATTTTCTTTATTCTACTGATTTCTGTATCTACTGTATTTCTGTATTCAGTTAAACCTGATATTGTTTTAATTCTACAGCTTTATGTTTTAGTAACTAGAATAATTATTCTTTTTCCATTATTATATTCATTTTTTCCCAGATATTTTAATATTTTAATAATTTTATTTTTTTTTAAGATTTTACTTATTTGACAGAAAGAGAGAAAGCACAAGCAGAGGGAGCTGCAGGCAGAGGGAAAAGCAGGCTCCCCGTTGAGCAAGGAGCCTGATGCAGAACTTGATCCCAGGACCGTGGGATCATGACCTGAGCTGATGGCAGATGCTTAACTGACTGAGCCACTCAGCTGCCCCTATCTCTAGCATTTTAAATAAATTGTATAACCATTTTGTCAAGTTATCTTTTTACTTCTCTGTCATGTTTTGCATTATGGCCTCAAAAAAGTTAACTTATTTCTCTATGCTCTGAAATAGTTTAATTAGCATTGGAATTACATATTTTTTAAAGTTTTTTTTTTTAATTTTTATTTATTTGTGATAGTCACAGAGAGAGAGAGAGAGAGAATGAGGCAGAGACACAGGCAGAGGGAGAAGCAGGCTCCATGCACCGGGAGCCCGACGTGGGATTCGATCCCGGGTCTCCAGGATCGCGCCCTGGGCCAAAGGCAGGAGCCAAACCGCTGCGCCACCCAGGGATCCCGATTTCTTAAAGTTTTAAAACAATTTTCCTATAAAATCATGTGGATCTAAGCATTTTTTTAGGGAGTATCTTTTTTTTTTAAGATTTTTATTTGTTTATTCATGAGAGACATACAAAGAGAGAGAGAGGGAGAGAGGCAGAGACACAGATAGAGGGAGAAGCAGGATACACGTAGGGAGCCCGACGTGGGACTCGATCCTGGGTCTCCAGGGTCAGGCCTTGGGCTGAAGGCGACGCTAAACCGCTGAGCCACCCGGGCTGCCCAGGGAGTATCTTTAAAATAGCTTTCTAAAGTTATTTTGTGATTATTGGTCAATTTAAGCTTTCCAACTTGTGGGTTATGAGCTACTTTGTAATTTAAAAGTGTAGGCAGATAATAATCAACAAGTGTATGTTATATATAGAAAGACAAGAAACCACTGGATCTACATAGAATGGGCAATATGGCTTTTTAAAATCAATCCGGTAATGTATTAGGGGAATGAATTAAGTAAATATGGTTCAATTATGATGAAGATGACAGTGATGAGAGAAAATGAACTGGGTTCCTACATGCACCCCTTTTGCTCCCTTTATAGTCCTTTTCTTGGCTTATGGCATCCTCACCCATCTGATCGATCAAGTTAGCAAACATGCAGCCATCCTTTTTTTTTTTTTTAAGATTATTTATTCGAGAGAGAGAGAGAGAGAGAGAGAGAGAAAGAGGCAGAGAGAGGCAGAGACACAGGAAGAAGGAGAAGCAAGCTCCATGCAGGGAGCCTGACATGGGACTCGATCTTGGGTCTCCAGGATCAGGCCCTGGGCTGAAGGGGGTGCTAAACCGCTGAGCAACCCGGGCTGCCCTCAGCCGTCCTTTTTGCCTTCATTCCTGTTCTATCCTCTGTCCGGTTACATCTACACTTCTTATTTGATGCATCTGATGACCTTCTCACATCTTTCTAGACCCAATTCAAGCACCAGCTCCTTTGTGAAGGCCTCTCTGATTCCTCTTCCATACATCACCTTTGGATACAATTAGGTGTTCTTTTTGTCTATGTCACTTTCTGGGCATCTCAATGAAGAGTCCTTATCATACTTTATTGTAATTACTTGCCTAAATGTCTGTCTCCTTCATACAACATTAACATCTTTGAGCACAGGTAGTCTAGGTCTTATTCAATCTTCCGTCTGCCTGGTATTTGGGAATGTCTGGTATTAGTAGATGTTCATTAAGTGTCCACTGAATGCACAAAGCAGGAGTGGTGGCTTTCTTGGGGTAGGGAGTGGGGAGGCAGAGGCAGGTTGGAGATATTTCACCGGGCATTTCTCAGGTGGAGGAGTCATAGGCCAAAAGGGGGAGGAAGGAACCATAAGTTCTTGTTGGAGTGTCCCAGAGTTGGAACTAGTGCGTGCACATTACAACAGTAGGATGAGCACAGACTGTCCAACATGCTACTGGAACGGTAACCTTTTGACGGCTGGGAATGTACTGCACTAGAGAAATAGTGAATTACAACAAATACCTCTGGGTGATTCAGCTCATATCCCTAATGGACCAATGTGGCGTTGTTCCTTCGCTACACACAACCACCTTGGACTCAGTGCCTCTTGTTTAATTTCAGGTTATGCAAATCTCTAATCATTTGTGCTACAGTAATGAAGGTACAAGGCTCTTTTTATTTTATTTTATTTTTTTTTTTAGGAATCATCTTTGGAGGAACCAAGAGAACATTAACAGTATAACAGCAATTTAAAATAAGAAGCTTTTGATGAAATTGTTTTAATTATGGAGCCCACTTCGGCATACTTCAGTTTTGATCATTATTTTGGATCTCATGCACATGGCAATTTGAGTTTTACTTAAGAAAACAAGTAAACTAGAATTACCCACACACAGCTTGTGAGTGAAACCACAGTTACAACCGAGCGATTAGGAGCCATCTAATTGACCTAGAGGTATAGTAATTAACTACCAGGGGATAAACTAAAAGCTCATTTTGTAGGCTCCAAGTGTTTCTACACAGGCCCCACATGTTATTTCAGTCTGCCAGAAGCAAAAGTCATTATGGCTGCCTTTTTATGAACCGAAGGAGGTAGATATTTGTGGTGGATTTTAAAAGAAATGATATTGCCACTCTCTCTGTCCAGGAATGTTATATGGTAGCATCATAGACACCTATGAATTTGCTGTTAACTTTAACAAATAGGATAAATATTTCTTTTACAACAATGGTCAATATCTTGGTAGCTACTTCAAAAACTAATTTTCCTTCAGGTACTTTAGAGATTGCCAGAACATTTATATTACAATTCCAGCATTTTGCAAAGGCCTGATAAACATCTTTGTAATTTTAGAAAAAAGAATAAAAATTCCCTTGGTACTACTACCTTACATCCATTGCACTTGTCTGTAGACAATTTCAAATCTCTCAGATTTTTGTGGAAGTGGGATGAAAGTACAGCTTACTGGATAAATAGTGACAAGGCCGGCAAGGTCCTGAACAAAGCTCAACGTGACTTCCCAAAGAAGAGCAAAATTAAGGAAAAGCCACACGATGCCAAAGTTCTGTTCCAGTCATTAATTTCATGGCCTATAAAGTAGGGAAATGCAGATATCATCTCAATCCCATTCCTCCAACCATTCTGGACAATGGGCCATCTAGAACTCCTTCTGGTGCATCTTCAAAGCTTATATTAATTAGCATCACTGAATCTGTATCAATTATGTTCAAGGCATTAAGCTTTATATGTAACACAGGAGTCCACTCAGGGCTTCCTCACCCTCTAAGTCTTATTAGAAGTCCCCTAGAGTCCTCTTGTCTCTTTGCTCATCCTGTGGAAATATAGAGTCCTTTCAAAGATTTTTGTTCGTTCTTGAATATGTGGTTTTAGTGGTCTTTTGAATTTCCTTGAATTCTGGCTTCCTTGAGAATCTTTCTTTGTCCTGTTGACAAAGGTCCTTATTTGGTTAACAAAGGTCCTTATTTGCTTAACACCATAGAAATACCCATGTAGAGCATTTGTGAGTCCAAAAGACATTACAAATATTATTTTTGGAGGAGGTTCCTAAGAAGGAGTCACATTTCAAACCATGCAAGCTGCCTGTCCCATGGCTGGCCTTCACTTCTCATCTGCCTTTCCAGGCACCAAACCCCTGTGTTCTGAATCTCCTGTGGGAGCAGCCAGGTCTCTACGCTCTAAATGCAGGGCAACTCAGCTTTCCTCAGGCCTGCTCCCAAAGTGCTTATGCTAATCCATCAATATGCTCAGCAGAACACAGTCTTCCAATTGGACAAGATTCACCCTTCCTAGGAGAAAGCTGAAATATAAGGAAGAAAAAAAAATTCTGCTATATAATCTACATTTAATTTATCCACCTAACAGTCTTTTATTTTATTTTTTTCATTTAAGAGAGAGAATGAGAGAGACAGCATATGCAGAGGAAGGGGCAAAGGGAGATAGAAAAGCAGTCTCCTCACTGAGCGGGGAGCCCCACGCAGGGCTCGATCCCAACACCATGAGTTCATGACTTGAGCTGAAGGCAAATGCTTAACTGACTGAACCACCCGCACCTCCACCCAACAATTTTTTAAATTAGGTATCATTATTTCAGTTGTACAGAAGGAACAGATAGTTACTCAAGGAGTTAAACATATTGCTAGAAGGCACATAGTTTGCAAAGCCAAAAACTTGCTCTTTTCTTCGGCACCAACCCTTTAATGAAGTCCTTCCCAGCTGTAGATTGCCATTTTCTCTCCCCACTTCACCTGGCTGCTGAATGATCTCCGTAATCACAGTCTCTGGTCCTAGGCCCTTCTCCCTCCATCTCATGCTTATCATCTTCAAATTCAGCTTTTGCTCTTGCTCATATAATGAAACTCTAAATTGCATGGTGAGCAATGGCTCCTGAGTTGACAAATCCAAGTCTTCCCATATTCTTTATTCATCTATTTTTGAGGCATTTGACACAATTGAACATATTCTTCTTGAAACCCTTTTCTCTCTGGGTTTCTATGACATACATGTCCATACATCCAACAGTGATTTTTTTTTTAAGGAACTTGTCTTGATTAAGTGTTTCTAAAGCATTAATTTTAATAGAAACATTTTTTGAGTGAACATTTTATCAGTATAAGGAATATTTAATTAGATCACTTAATTATAATATAGTACAAATATAATTAGAGTTACAATTACAAGCACAGGGGCATAAGCAGCTTATGAAACAACTCAATCCCTCTTCTTTCCCAGTTGTCTGAATTTTCTCTGTCTAAATACTCCTTGATCATGAAAGATTTCTATCAGACTTCAAATCTGTTGTATAATATGCAGTGCTATGACTTATTATCATGGGTGGCTTGAGGGGGCTTTAATTCCCCTGTAATCTCCATCTGCTTCCTCCCCAAATAAGCACACAGTATAGTTTAAATGATATACTTGCTATGCCTGCTTTCAAAGAGCTCATAGTCTGACAAGATATATGTTATCAGCATGAAACATTGCTAGCCTGGAATCCACTATTCTTATTATAAAGCAATAAGAAAAGCAGTGTTACTTTGAATGATTCTGTGTCACATAAAAGTTTTTAATAGTTTCTGTACATATTGAAATTACTGGTGGCTAAATAGGACAGAAAATGTATTACTAGATGTAAATATTATGAGGAGAAATTAGAGAATTTCAACATCATACATTCAGAAACTGTAAATTTCCGTTTATTGGGTAAATGATTCCTTATGTGAAACTTCACCCTACTCCTTCAGGAGGGAATGATCATTGGCTGTATTTGCACTGTCTAGAGGGTTTCTTTCTTTCTTTCCTTCTTTTTTTCTTTCTTTTTAAAGAAAAGCCATAAAATTTTGCTTTAATTAAAATTACCATTACAACGTCTTGAAATTTAAGAAATATGCTTCTGAGAGAAGAAAAAGTATCAATGTGCTCTGATTCTAGAATAAGCTGGGTAAATATAGCAGAAGAAAAGAAAAAAAAAACTATTTGACAGCACTTCAGCAGACTCAATAGATGCATTAGTATTCCCATTCACATGAGTCTTAGTTCACAAGGTTTTGCTGTCACTCACATAGGATGGGGTTGTTTTCCCTACCCTGCCTCTATGATTCAAACAGTAAATGTATGAGCATCCATACCACATCTTTGTAATAAGTTGATGAGTTGAATTAATAATAAGGAATAATAAGTCCCATTTAAACTGTAGTACATTTAGAATATATAAAATTATCTAACCAATGTAACACAACAGTATGTTTTACTAAGAAATAACAAATTTTTACTTGCTAATCTAGCCAACTTCAATGATACTCATCCAGATAACTTAAATGACCAGAATAAAAGAAAACTGAAGCTATGGTTTCTTATGTTATTTGAAAGTTCCCGTCCATTTTGAGGACAAAAATGCACTACTTGGAACTAAGTGAGTTATAGCATTTGGAGAAAATGCATTTGAAGCAAAAAATTGAGGGAAAAATATCTAATCAATGGATCCAAGGATAGAGGAGTAACTTATGGGAGATCCATGATAATTTACTTTCAAACTAAGTCATTTGCTCCAAACATGGCATAGCTCTATGTGCAATTTAATCCGACATATTGTCCACATGAAGATTCTGCATGAAAATAGTTATGTACCCTTCTTTTATTTGCCAAACTCTGCATTTCAAAAGAGAAGGACAAAGCCATCAAACCTAGTCCCAATTCTGTTCTTGGATGAAGTTCACAGGCTTAGGCAGTTTAAAGGTAACAACTGGACTTCCCACTTCCCCTGGCTTCTGGGACACTACACCTTACATTATTTTCTTCATGACCTGAATTTCCCCTTCCATAAATGTCCTTACTCCCAATTCTCTTCCTTGGCCATATATATATGAAGGAAGAAAGGAAGAAAAAACTATTTTTTTTTTTTTAAAGAGAGAGATAACACAAGCAAGGGAAGGAGCAGAGGGAGAAGCAGACTCCTCGCTGAGCAAGGAGCCTGATGCAGGGCTTGATCCCAGGATCTCAAGACCATGACATGAGCCAAAGGCAGAAACTCAACTGGCCAAGCCATCCAGGCACCCCCATATTTTTAATATAGTAATTGGTGCTATGTCACATATTGCAAGATTTCATTTACCACTAAAAGAATATTTAAAATATGATGAACATATGATTTTTTTTTTCATTTTACCCACTGAAGATAGGAAACATTTTACCAAAGAAAAACACCCATTAACGCCGTGGCTGGAGATACTCTCATGCTCACACACCTTGATTTGCACCTTAAAAGCCAAACAAGAGTTTCCCTGGCATTTCATGATTACCCAGTTGGCATCAGCAGTAAAAAGTGCCATCTGAGATAAACCAGACTGACTATCTCCAACTTGACAACCATAAATCTAATATCCAAACTAAATATTCTCATCAGAAACCTCCCTCAACACTAATTTGACACAGAGGAAAATAGGCCATTGAGCAAATCTGTAAACCAAAGGTGTCAGATACTAAAAGGTACCATTAAGCTGATAAAATATCTCTGCATATGAGTAGGCATATTATGAGGCTATATTTCTTAGCACCTAAAGTTTATTGGCTCCTTTTCCAAACCTGACAGTGTCCTTCATGAACTATCAAACATATTATAACATAAGCTATTAAAGAAAATAAAAAGTGTACATTTCTTTAAATAATCTTTTCCTATAGAAGGTAAGCTTAGTGCAGTTAGAAAAAAAATAATGTGAAATAACAAGAAACAGCAATTTTCAAAGATGATCTGAGAAAAAAAAATCTTATTTTATAGGCACTGTGAGTCATACAAAGTCCTTTATACAGTACCATTACTGCAAATTTTAACAAAGATACCATGAAAATAGGTGGTGAATGAAGGTGACAGAGAAAGATTCATACTACCAAGTGCTCAATCAGATGTCTTTGTGTTCAATAAATAGCTTCAAAAAATTAACCATATTATAGCTGGTGGAAATGGACCCAGTTTGTACTTCCTAGGTTCCACATTCTTTATACTACACAAATGGCCACTTTTCCTGATGTGCTTCCCTGGCCACAACGCACAGCAAGAGGGGTGAAAAACAATGATAAAAGGGCTAAGAGGGCTTCTCTGGCTTTGCTGTGATGAATGCCTTCATGATTGACTGTTTTGAATGTAATAAAGCCAAGCATAAAGCCAAAAAGCTAATCTTACTTCTACAAACACAGACGGGTGTACAGATCAGAGGGAAAGAGGACAAGACACTTTGGGGCCACAGTCTCCTCTGGAAACCCCCTGCCCTCCACACACACCAGAAACACGTGATCCCAAACAACACTGACCAATGGTGAAACTATACCTTGGCTTTAGAATTGGTAACTTAATTAAATACAGACACTTAAATTCTTTAGAATGTGCCACCAGTCTTGGCAAAATTCTACAAGTTATCCTTCAGAGTCTATTATCCAAGTCAGGTCATGGAGATTGCAATGGGTAGATGAACTCTACTACTTATATGTACTCTTTCTAGAGGTTGATAAATATTCAGCTGTTTCACAAACTCTGCAGTGTGACATCGTGGTTAAATATGTAGGTTTTAGAGTCAGACACATCTGAGCCCACCTCTTGAGGCAGTTAACTGTGAACTGTGTGGTCTAGAACAAGACACATCAGCTCTGAGATAGGAATGACTACATTGGAGAATTGCTCAAAGAATCACCGTGTGGCGGTATATACAAAGCGATGTGTGCACTATTCAGAACATAAATAATTTTTTGAATGAGTTTATGGATTTATTCATGAAACACACAGAAAGAGAGGGGCAGAGACATAGGCAGAGAGAGAGGGAGAAGTAGGCTGTATGTAGGGAGCCCAATGTGGCACTTGATCCCAGTACTCCAGGATCATGCCCTGAGCCGAAGGCAGATGCGCTTAACCTCTGAGCCACCCAGGCATCCCCAGCACATAAATATTATTCTGAAAATTTTCATTTATATCACCATGGCACAGGAAGCAAAAATATTTCATCAAAAACTGACTTTCTGTGGAGGGGAGAGGGACTCAAGTTGTTGACTAGGTTAGTTAGCATTGCCCAAATGTGTGTCAGTGCTGGAAACAAGTATCGATGGGTAAAGAAAGATATGTCTGCTAGTCTGGTTCTGTATCTGCCATTCTGCTTCTTGCTGGCTTTGTCTCCCTCTTATTTTTATCTTCTGAAATCTTTAATTATTCATTGAACCAGTAATTTGTATTAATTGCTAAACATGTGAAATATCAAATACACCCATGTTCTGTAAAGGTGACTCAGACTTAGATCTTGTCCTCTTTGAGGCGTTTCTGGCTCAGTAGAGATGACTAGTTTTCACTCGTATCTGATTCTATGCATGTTCCTGGCATATGGGAAGACTCTACTCCATTGTCCTGTCCATTTAGGAGGGGTCAGATTACTAGTTCTAGTAAAAGTGACATGTCATTTCTGGGCTAGGACATTTAAGAGACTGAGGCATGTCCATGCTGTGTGACAGTACATGCCGTTCATTGAAGAAACGTAAAGTGGATAAAGCCATATGCAAGGAAAACGGCAGGATAAGATGAAGGAACCTAATCCTCAAGTTCCTGGATGGAGAACTGCTTCAGTCAGCCCATTGGACTAGATGTCAGTAAAAATTAAGCTTTTATTTATCTTTTCAGCGGCTAGTGGTTATTTATACCAATTAATACAGAGAGAGGAAAAATGGCATAGTAATTATTGTCGAAGGTAATAAGTACCAATCCTTCAATTGGAGGATTTGAAGGGCACTTCCGCTGTGAAGACCCCATGTTGGAGATGTCATTTTAGTCTAATCTGAAAGACAGGGATTATTTAGCTATCTGACTACAAGGAAGAAAGGAACTCACTATGGGAGAACTACTCACGAACAAAGGTAGAGAGAGGTGAGAACTGGTAGGGCTTGCCGATCATCCACCAGGTTATGAGCTAGGTTTTGATAGCGGGAGAAAACATGCATGGTCCCTGACCTAATGGAGCTGGCAGTCTCATGAGGGAGTCAGATATTAATCAAAGAATTACAAAAAATGAATGTTGAGTTACAACTGTGACAAATATGCAGCTGAATAAGTGGTGTAATGAGATCACAGAATGAGAGGAACAGATTCAATTACAGAGGCCAGAGAAAGTTCCCTGAGGAAGAAATGATTGAGCTAAGACCTAAGGGAGAACAGGAGTTCACTAGATAAATGATGTTGGTGGCAAGAGAGCAAGATGTGAGGGGACAGGAATCTCAGGGAATCTGGCCCACAAGTCTGGGGGAACAGGTGGGGGGAGATCTCATATGACCATATTGTAGATTTTCATCTTTATCATAAGAACAATGTTAAATCATTGGGATGTTTTAAGCAAGATGATGATGCAATCCAATATGTGTATCCAAAGACTACTCTTTTCCACAAACTATTGTGGAAAATAAACTGGGGGTGGTGAGAGTCAAACCAGGGGAATCGGTTAGGATATTGGGAAATGTGCAGGTAACAGACAAGGGACATTTGGGCAAGGATGGTGGCAGAAAGGAGGGAGATGGAGATAAGAGGAAGAATGTGAGAGATGGAGAACTAGCTATGGTGAAAAAAATTATGAGTTCTATTTCGAACCTGTTGAGTTTGAGGTGTCTTTGAGACAAGAAGAAATGCCGGGGATGTCGTTTGACCTGTAGGCCTGGTTCTTAGAAAAGTGCATCTTAAATATGCCACAGTCAACTGGGGACCCAGTTAAAATGCAAATTCTGATTCAGTAGGTCTGGGATGGGGTTGATGATTCTGCATTTTTAACATGTTCACAGGTGATGCCAATACTGCTGATCTACAGACCACACTTTAAGTAACAAGGGTTGAGGACAAGTCTAGTTGGAGCTAAGATTTATGAGAAACTATAATTGAAGCCTTGGGTGTAGGCAGGAGTGCTTAGACAAAGTCCAGAATGGTAGGAGAGCAGGGACTAGAACTGAGCCTCAAGTAACGGTAACTTTTAATAGCTGGATAGAGGCATATGAGCCCACAAAGAAGGCAGAAAGGGATAGATAGAAAGATAGAGGGAGGGGCACCTGGGTAGCTCAGTTAAGTGTCTGCTTTTGGGCTCAGAGCATGATCCTCTGATCCTGAGTTGAGCCCCTACTTTGGGCTCCCTGCTCAGTGGGGAGTCTGCTTCTCCCTCCCCCTATGCCCCTCCCCCTGCTTGTGTGCACTGTCTGTCTGTCTGTCTCTGTCAAATAAATAAATATTAAAAAAAAAAGAAAGATAGAGGGAAACCAGGAGAATATTATACAAATGAAGTCAAGGTAGGGGAGCATTTTAAGCAAGGGGGGCAAGATTGTTTTGGTGTAGGATGAGGCCAGGAAGTAGATTGGAGCAGACATGAGTAGAAGGTAGGGAGATGGGGTCACAGTGTATAGTAAGTTCTTCAGAGAAGCTAAATGTGAAGAGGATGAGAGATGAGGCAACAAATGTGGGGTCCTGGACTTTTTTTTTTTTTTTTTTTTTTTAGTGCTATAACCTTAAGCAAATCTCCTATTCAGCTCTCCTTTTTTTTGTGTTGTCACAGCAACTGTGCATATCCTCAGCATCTAATAATCCTATTCCATAGCTGTGGTTCTCAAAGTATGCACCACAGACCCTGGGGCTCCTTGAGCCTCTTTCAGGGGTGTCACAAGATCAAAACAATTTCATAATATTAAGACATTATTTGCCAAAATAACAGTAGACGTCATTTGCCTTTTTCGTCGTGCAATGGTGCAAATGGCATGGTGGGTAAAATTGCTGGAGTTTTGGCATGAATCAAGGTAGTGGCACCAGACATCAGTAGCAGACAGGTATTCTTTACCTGCTACATATGCTTGGCAAAAAAATAATACCAGTTTCACATAAGAGTGTTTTAATCCACTAAATCCTGACTGTTGTATACATGTCTTTTAAATATTTTGTGTGATGAAATGGGAAGCAAACATAAAAGCACTCCTGCTGCATACCAAAGTGTGACAGCTATCTCAGGGAAAGCACTTACATGATTGTCTGAATTGCCAGCTGAACTAGCTGCATTTTTTTTTTTATGGGATGCCATTTTTTTTTCCTTACATGAAGGACTGACAAATTATGGTTATTCAGACTTGGGTATATGGCAGACATTTTCTCAAAAATGAACAAAATAAGGCTGTCACTTTAAGGAAAACAATGGATAGTACATATGGCCAGTGATAAAATATAAGCTTCAAAGTGAAAATGAGAATTATGGCATTTACAAATTTATTCACTTTCTAATATAATAAATAGCAATAATATAACCCATAGAAACAAAAGCTCTTTGGGTTCTCAATTGCTCTTAAAAGTGAAAACAAATGTTTGAGAACTGCTGTCTTATGTCATTGCCTTCCTATTAGTGGGTGGGCTCCTCCAGGGAAGAGATGAGTTCTTTCCATCTTTGAAGGCCCAGTGGCAGCAAGCATGATGCCTGCACAAGGTAAACACTCGATAAATATTTGGCAAACTCAAATGAATGGATTACTGTGGAAAATATTAAAAATAAAGGTGATACTAAAGGGAGAAAAAGTAACTTGAAGAATCTGTACTCACATTTGACGGAAACATCAAAAGCTTTCAAATGTTTGCAACAGTTGACAGTAATTTTATGTCTAGGAAATTTCCCTAAGGAAGTAATTTATTCTAAGGCTATGCATAAAGAAGTAGCTATTCGAACAGTACCCAAACTGAGAAAATGTATGGATCCACTTTAAAATAAAACTTCTTATAGAACTCCCCATATTAAATTATTTTTACTGTTACTTAAACGTGTGAAAATATGAATTACACAGTAACTCTTCATAATTATAGCTCTTAAACTATACCACACAAACAAATTTAAAACAGATTTGCAAATTAAACACAATACACACAAACAAATACATTTCAAACCAACAGCATTAATTTAGGGTGCCTGATGATATATTTTTTTTTAATTTTTATTTATTTATGATAGAGAGAGAGAGGCAGAGACACAGGCAGAGGGAGAAGCAGGCTCCATGCACCGGGAGCCCGACGTGGGATTCGATCCCGGGTCTCCAGGATTACGCCCTGGGCCAGAGGCAGGCGCCAAACCGCCGCGCCACCCAGGGATCCCGATATATTTTTTAAGATTTGATTTCTTTATTTTAGAAAGAGAGAGGGAGAGTGTGAATAGGGGGAGGGGTAGAGGGAGAGAGAGAATCCTAACCAGACTCTGTGCTGAGCACAGAGCCAAACACAGGACTCAATCCCAGGACCCTGAGATCATGACCTGAGCCAAAATTGAGAACTAACTGAGCCACCCAGTTCCCCCAAGTGCCTGATAATATTTATTTGAAGCTGGATTACTGTTTGTTAAGTAAATATTATGTCAACTTCATGTGGATTTTTTGAGTTTTATGTATATACACTACTGTTACGGGATGACAATCTTGTAACTATTGTTCTCTGTTGAACCTGCATTTGTCCTATACACTATGAAGTCTTTTGGTTTCACGTGGTGGATCATTTGTTCATTAAGTTGACCTTGGCCAGTCCATAGCATTGGACATGACGCACCATGGCTCTAGGACACTGTGAATATAGAGGCAGACTCAGGCACTGAGATTGTCCCAAGGCAATTATTTAGAATGGATGGTCTAGAATATGCTTTCACGGAAACACAATGTTTAAAAATTCTTTTAGAGAATACTTACACGGTGATGAGTAAAATAATGATGATTAATGATGAACACCTGGAAATAACCCAAATGTCCATTAAAAATGGTTACATTATTTAGGGACTGTCAATATAACAGAATATTATGGTATCATGGTCAATATGATGAGAAATAATACTTCATTAGAATGTCATAATATACTGCTTTAAAAAAGCAGGTTATAATATTTGATATATATATATAATATATATATGGAGGGAGAGGGAGAGAGAAAGAAGGGAAGATTCTTCTAGAAAAGGGACTGGAAGAACAAAACGCTAACATTGATATGGTATTGTAAGTGATTTCTATTTTCTTCTGTGCTTTTTTTTTCAATATTTTAAAAACTTTCTACAATGGATGCATATTAGCATTTAAAATCAGATAAAAATTAGTTTTTAAAAGAATTCTTACACAAAGCATCTGACACAAAACTACTGGACTTAATAGCTTAGAGACAGGTCATATTTAGTAGGACAGCTTTTAAGTATTTGTTATTTGATGTGCACCTAGAAAAAAAGACAGTGAGAATTGCTTGGTGCAACTCGTCCCTGGCCATGAGATGAACTGCAATGGACATCTTCCTGACAGTGGGGCAGTATTATCATTGTCCCACTTCCAAGGAGCTAACAATATTATTATTAATTCTTGACATACTATACAATCTCCATGAGAACAATGGAATTTAAAATGAGACATAGTTCTTTGAGTCTGTTTATTATTTTTTTTTTTTTGGATAAGGCACAAATTTTACCTAAGTACTCTCTACTTATACAGTCACTGTTCATCATTTAATTATATAGTTAATGCCACGGATTACAATAGTGAGTGCACAAAGATGTAATTATAGGATAAGTACCTGGTAATTTCTATTCTCTAAAGTGAAGACTGAATGTTAATTAGCTTTAAGCATATTACAGTAGGTGTAATTATCAGGTAATCTTTGGGAATGTGTACTTTTTGGATCAGCATTTATTAAGAAAATCCCATGCAGTTACTGAGGAATGTCATAAGAAGCTGCAGACCTTTGTGCATTGATAAAAAAGAATAATTAGAGAAGCTGATTCTACTGTCACCTTTTTGGTATTATTATATTCCCACTGCTCCCATGTATTCCTGTTCCTCTAAATGCTCAATTATTCAATATTCCCAGCTACCTGGGAAATCTGGAAAAGCTGTACACGTGATGCACATCTAAGTACAAAATGCCTGAGGAAGCCAAGTCCATCAAATAGAGCCCCTCTTCAGCAGTTTTTGCATTTAAATATGAAATCATAACGAAGTGTCCAGGTGGTAAAATTTTTTGCTCTAGCAGCTGCTGTACCGACTCAGGAATTCAAAAGCAGAAGCCCAACAGATGAACGATTCCCCATAATATTATCTCTGCAACATGCAATTTGTTCTCAATGATAATTAGATATTTAGAGAGTGCCATAATTAGGAAGAAGCGGCTTAATGCTTTTTGTTGTTGTTGTTTGCAGAGAATCTCCTGACAGCCGGGGGGATCCACTGTGGGAGCAATGTGATTCTGTTATTGGAATTTGCAGTAGCCAGCTCTATGGAGAAACAGCTTACACACTCTGCATTGTGAAATAAAACCATCCTAAATTCAAACCTTTCTATAGTTAATTGGTGTGTCATATCTCCCATCCTTGAAAATAGGCCAGGATTCTGTTTATAAGTGCTTCTGAGCATGGATTATCAAAAGAAATATTGGGCCAGATATAAAGAGCAATGAGGTAAAATACAGTTTCAGATCTGTTTTGGAATGATGATGTCTAAAACAGCCATGTAAAGGTAAGGTCCAGATGGAAAGTGCTATTTTCTTTTGCTTGTTTATGATGACTCGTTCCCTTTTTCCTTGGCTCTAGAATTGCTGCTATCAGGGCCCATATCTGAGTGCACATTATTTTTCCTGGAATTATATTTACAGAATCAACTACCAGGTTCTCTTCTATGAACAGAATGGACATGACGAAGCTACTGAAAGATGTCACCCCCCACACTGACCTCAAATGCCCCACTAGAGGCCGAGCGAAGAGGACGAGAAGATTGTATGTACAGCTGAAGGTTGCAAGCTATTTCTGAACAGCGCTGAGACCCAGCGGAAGACCCAAACTTAGAACATTCATCTCTAGAGTCATGGTTTTCTCTATACCCAAATCCCAGGAGATTCCTTCTGTGCTCTCTCTCCTCTCCAGAGGTAACTACCAAATTAATTCCTATCACCAATGATTAGTTGTTATTAAGAGACAAAAACAACTTTAGCAGCGCCTGGCTAGCTCCGTTAGCTAGGTGTCCGATACCTGATTGGGCTCAGGTCATGATCATGAGATGGAGCCCCCATCTGGCACCATGCTCAGCGGGGAGTCGGCTTGAGATTCTCTCTCTCCCTTTCCCCGGCCCCTCCCCTTGACGCATGTGTGTGCCCTCTCTCTCTCTCTCAAATAAATAAATAAATCTTAAAAAAAAAACAACTATAAATGGAATCATGCAATATGTACTGTTTTGTGGCTGGGTTCTTTTGTTCAACCTTACATAAGTGAGATTCATCTGCAATGTACATGTAGAGATGGTTTATTCCATTGCTGTATACTAGTCCTGTGTGTGGATATGCTACACTTTCTCCACATCATCTACTGATGATGGCTGCTCGGCTTGCTCTCAGTGTTTAGCTATGAACTAGCATATTACGCTGCTATGAACATTCCTATTTATGTCCTTTGGTATACATATATGCCCATTTCTGTTGGATTTAGACCTAAAGATATAATTGCCCTGCTGAATCCTAACAGCTAAAACTCACTCACTCATATGTATGACAGGCTTTGTTTTTCTACAAGAGAAGAGGGTTTTGTTGAGGAATAGGTCTGAGATGGAGTGAGAAGTGCAGGAAGAAATGGTGTCTATTTTTCCTCTAGGGTTTGTGGGCTGGATGTGAGCCCCCTGTACAGAGGGGTAAAGTGGTGCTTGTACATTGCAATGGGTCTGAAGATGTGTCCAGGAACCAGAGGGTACACTCCCACCACCTGCATAAAGTGAGTTCAGGTCTTTTGCCTTAGGAAATAGGAGTCCGGGACTATCAAGAGGCTGCAGCCTTGGAAGCTACAGGCACCTGTTCCCCTGACAGGCCATGGCATTGCAAGGTATCTAAAGACTTCATGGGCAAGGGACAGGGACAAGGGACAGCTGGAGTCAGAGGGTTCAAACGGCACTGAGGTCACACGATAACCATGGTTCATTCATCTGGGGACTTCCAGAAATAACTAGCAGTCTACTGGGAGGCAGGAAACACTAATGGCTCTCTATCTGGCAAGGGTTGAAGTATTTGTAGACATCTGGTTAATTATAAATCCAGCCAATACTCAACAGTGGTTAGTGCTATTAGCAGTATGATGAGCAAATACCCAAGAGCCAGTGGGACTAGATGCCATTCCATTCCCCACTCTGCTTTTCACTCCAACTCCGATCCCTTCCTCCCCCAAGCTTTCTCTCTACCCCTCTGTGACAAAGCCAGCAAAAACAGTTTTAACACTGCTTGGAAGGACTCTGGAATGCTTCACAGAGGAGGTGACAATAATGTGTGACCCTGGAGAGTGACGGGATTTTTCCAGGTGACTAAATGACATATCATTGGTGACGGCAGGGAAGTATGAACACAAAGGGCACCTGCAGGACACCAGGAAAGCTAAATGTGGATGTCAGAGCCGGAGTGGTGTTTTTAAGGTAACTTATTTAGTCAGTTCGTAAACATGGACCCAACAACCCCCAAAGGGGAGAACCTGATGGCTGGCTTCATCCCCATGCTCACCACACATCCAGCTTGTCTGGGCACCCTGCAGGCACTACAGTGAATGTACTTCTCTGCCCAGCTGTTTTCATTCAAGGCCCCTGGTGGCTCGAGATCCCTCCCCAGAGACAACACCTGCTCATGAATGCCAGGTGCTGAGCCTGCAGCATCTCCCAGTTACCCTTTGTGCCCAGGACCTTGGCTGTGCTGGTGTCAGTCTGGGTGCTAGGAAATGAGTCTGAAGAAGGTGAGGGCTGCCATGTAGAGAGATTTGAACTTTACCTCCTCAGAAACGGCCAGACCTCAAAGACAGGTAAGTGAGGGAACAGGCTGCATGGGTCTCAGAACATCACCTCTAGCCCTGGTGTAGGGAAGGGAGGAGGAGGAGGGAGGCAGGGAGGCCATGCAGAGTCCCTGGAGCAACTGCTGGTGAAAGGCCATGGGATTTGGAGCATACTGACCTTGGGCAGTAGCACCCACTTGAGGCCAACATACTTGAATTGTGTAAGCCTTAGTTTCCACGTGTACACAATGGGCATTCGAAACGAGAACACTAACCTAGGGGAGTGAAGGCATAATCCAGTACCCGGCTTTGTAAACTATAGAAGCAGTCTCTGAAATCAGGGGTGGGATCCACACTCCTGTTTGACCACATGCAGAGGTTGATGAGGGGGGAAGGCAAATGTGTGTGTGTGGGGGTGTTGAGAATGACTTGATCCCTTGGGTTAGGCAAACACAGGAAAGAAAGATTTGGGGGAGAAAGCTGTTGAGTGAAGTTATGGCCTTGGGGCATCTGAGTCCTGTGCCTCAGTCAAAGGAAGGCAGTCCTTGGGGTGCTGCGAACGAATGTCTGTGCCAGCCGTCCATGCACAAGAACCCCTGGGGAAGTGTGAGTACGGGCTGATATGCAGCTCGTGCTCTGGGTGCCAGTCTGCAAACTCTGGCATGGACCAAGATTTGCTCAGAGGCAGTACATGTGCCAGTGGCCAGGCCAGCGAGAAAACACTCCCATCCACAACTGAGAAGTGAGCAGGGTGGGCCGGAGGGAGTGCTCAGAGATGGGAGGGCCCACGCCTCACACCAGCCAGGTGTCCCCTTTGGTGCTAAACTCAGAAAGCCCTTGGTGGGGGGAGCCTGCAGCCCCTGAAAAGACAGGTCAGGCCCCGAGGGCACAGATGCCCTGCAGCCCCACAAACACATGGGTCAGGAACCCCCAGCATCTATGAGCAATACTCTAGGGACGTCAGGAGATTCAGATACTCCAAGAATATCAAAGTGGGAAGGGGTGACACAACTGCCCATCCAAAACCGGTTCTTTTTGTTTTCTTAAGTGGAAAAAAAAAACACTCTTATCTTGTGATTAAGTGCTTCTCTCTCTCTTATAAGGCAGCCTTTCACTCCTGTGCATAGCAAATATTTCAGAGAGCAAAGCACTTAACCATACGCATGTGCATGAGAGACTCAGGATGAAAACTCAACACTAGTTTGGCCAGGGCCAGGGCCACCACTGGCCGAGGTATTTTACCACATTAAATCACAGGCTTCTGGGTCCTTCCAGGTCTGTGCCCATTTTAATTATCACAGGACTTCCCCAGCCAGAGCCTGGGATGCCTTGCATTTCTCCTTACACCCCTCCCATTCCCGTGGCCAGGCGCAGGTTGAAGTCAGTGTCTCTGATCCCTGAGGCCTTCATAAAGTGAGTTTTTCAGTGTGAGCTACTGATCTCCCTCCTGGGCTGACAGCAGCAGCCAGTCTGGGTGAAGCACGCTACTGGAGGGCTTGAGCATGAAGACTATCCTGAAGTCATTCTGGCTCCTGGTCCAGCATATAAGCTGCCTCCCATCTGAGGGGGTCTTTGCCTCCGTTCCAGACACTTGTTGGCATCATCTCCGCTGTGTTGGCTTTTACCATCTGGTGAATTTTGATTTCTAGCTTCTCAAAATGTTCCTGCCTCCTGAATTCAGCTTTTATTCCTCCATCATGGCCTCAGGCTTCTCCACACTTTTCTTTCAACTAGTTCCCATCCATCATCCGAAGCCTCTGCCTGGCTCCCTGACTTCCGGGTGCCCATCAGTGAGTGCGAGCTCAGTTTCAAGTTGAAGATGCTCTGCTTCCAGCCACTTGAACCACAACTGGGCCAGAATCTCTAGTATTTCCCTCAAAAAAACCAAACCAAAACAACAAACCAAAAAACCCAACCCTCTTGGTGACAATTTTTTATTTAGAATTTATCTACTGTCTATTTCCAGAAAAGAATTTAAAGGAGCTAAGTAAAGGGAAAAAAGTTTAAAAATGTAGCTAAGTAATTATTATTTTTATTTTCAGTTCTAGTCATCATAGTCAAAGTCCGGTTAACCTGTTTTCTATTCCTTTCCAAGTCCCTAATTTCTTTCCTCTCAATTCTCTTTACCCTATTCTATAGCCTCACCAAGTTCACATCCACTTTTTTGCTGAAAGAAATCTGCCCTCTAGCCTACACAATCCTGCTGAAGACCCTCCTAGCTCCCTGACTGCACGGGGTTCTGCTAAGAGTGCTGACTTGGCAGCCAGACTGTCTGGGTTCAGATCCTCACTCTGTGTGATCCTGTGTGAGGTGCTTTACCTTGGCTTCCCTATCTGTAGAATCTCAGCCATAAGTGTGGGGCTTATCCCGTGGGGCTGCTGTAATGTTCAAGTGAGGATGTGAATGCATGTACTGAAGCCTTTTTAATAACATCTGGTAGAGGATATGTAACATGTATATGATAGCCATTGTAATTTTTCTCTTCCTTATATTATTTTTGTGTCTAAAACTCCACATTTTCATGTTCTCTCATTCTTACCACTGGAATCTTCCAATCCTTCAATCAATTAGTATTTGAGGAGTGAGAAGTGAAACTTTTCAACTACAGACCATGCTGCTTCTGGGCCCAGGAGGAGGATTGCATGCTGCACTACTCATGCATACACAGTACTAAGGTGTACCAGGGTACCACTATTCACAGAACATGTACATTATGTATCAGAGAGCAGAGAATCTAGAAACTATAGCCTTATGTCAGATGGGACCATCTTACTCTCAGGTCCCTCTTGGACAGAGAAAAAGCAAAAGAAAATGGCTTGTAGTGTATATGTTCCCTGCCCGAGATTAATCTGGCCCAACTAGAGACACCGTGATCTAATTATCTGATACTCTACAAGTTTAGACCCCTTTGGCAGGTTCAAAGCATTTGGCTAACATGAGAGTGTGTGTGTGCATGTGCACACACATGCATATGTGTTAGGCACACTGAGGTTTCTCATCAGTTCTACATATCTCTTTCTTATAATTACGGTTTCTTATAGTTGTCTATTTCTTGGGAGAAGAGTCTTGTAGTGGCACTCTCCTGCCTAAGCCATGCCAATAAGTATGCTGTGTTTCTCATTGCAAAGGGCAAATTGTGGAGCATTAGGCTGGTTAGAATGAAATTCTGGGTCCATGGTGTATGGCTAGTGTGGTGAGGCTGGCCAGCACCGGTAGATTTAGCCAGGATGATATCCTGCAGAGCCAAGGCTCCCCATCTTTCTGCACATCTGACCACATGTAAAATGATTTTCAGACTAAGTCTGCAGAGCCCTAGAAAAGTTTGCCAAGAGGGCAGTGAGGAGGAGGGGAATGGTGGGTTTCTTGCCCTATTTCATTTCTACCAGAGCTGCTCTACTTTTATCCATTAGTGTTCCTTCAAAGATTTCACTTGAAGAAAGGAGACTGTGGCACCATTTGATTCCTCTCTGTCTCTCAGGGTAGACTGTAAGTATCTGAAAGGCTAGGAATTGGTGTTTGTTTTGCTTAGTGCTATGTACCTAGTACCTAGCACAGTGCTTAGGATTTTGCCTATACTCAGTAAATACTTTTGAGTAAATGGATAAAATAGGGAAATCTACTTGCACCCTTCCCCCAAAATACTTCTAAGTCCCTAAGAGATTGAACCAACACAGTATTTTTATAAATATGTGTTTGGCTGAAATATTTAAAATTAACTGAGTACATTTTGTTTACTGTTTATATTTAATAGGATTTAAATATACTCAAGCAATGCTTTTATTCCTAACGTCCAAATAAAACAATTCCATCTTGGTATTATCATAAAGGAAATATTAAAACACCAGTGTACCTTACTGCCTTGTCACTAACCTAATCCTCATAAAACTGTTCACATGAATAGGTACTACTTGGATTGGCCCAACCTGCACTCCCATATTCAGAAGAAAGAGTTAAGGAGGGGTTTCACTAACTCCCCCACAGACATTGTTCATTTGAACAAGTGTACATAGTCTTCCCACTGCGATTTTCAGAACAGTTTCTAGGGTCTGACCAAACTCAGGGATGTCTAAGTCTATACAGGCAGCTTCATTTCTAGCTATGTGTATTGGCTGCAGATCTTTTTTGCAGGCTACATTCTGAAAAGAAGTGATCTCTTTATTCACATTAATAGCAAATAAAATGACTACCATTCTGCCTAAAGTGAAGTACAATGCAAGCAACATTCTAGCTTCAATCAGATAGATGCCTTCTTCTCAATTCTGTTCTCATGCTTCTAAGAGAGCCGGAAAAGTATTCTATGGTAATAGCAGCTCAAAGCTGTTCTATTACAATATACCAGTTACTCATTTTAGTTTGCAATTGCTTATAAAGCACAAAAGTTGTATGGTTCTTGGCTTGGATCCATAAGGCAGAAAATTTACAGAGCTGTGCTTCTAATTGTCTACTATCCCTTTTAAAGGGAATATCATTCTAGATAAATTGTGTAGCTGAAATGCTAGGAATGTTTTAAACAGAAAAAATGTTTCCTTTCCCGGAACTGTCAGAACAGTTCTCTAATTAAAATATGGTAGGCTTATAGCTAAGAGAATATTCAGTGAGCAGGAGGTTAGAATTCAGTTTACTAATCACTTAAAAACACAAATTACAAAAAAAATGCTTTAAAATTATTTTTTTAACATATACTATCTTCACAATTAATTAACTATGCTCATCACTGTCAAATGTCTGTAATTAGACAGCAATCATTCATTCATACAGTCTTAATTGAACACAGGCTGAATTTTATTTCTAAATGAGTAAATTTACATACTAATCCCTTGACCCTCCCCCAATCTGGAGATTTCATTTCAAAGAGCCTCCAAGTATGAAACATGATTACAAATCAAGAAAAAAAGTGGAAAAGAGGGGAAGATGGCAGAGTAGGAGGACCCTAGGCTCACCTCATATCACAGATGCAACAAGATAACACTCCCATCAGTGTAAATAACCCAGGAAACGACACAGAGGCCACATCAAAGAGGGTAGGAAGGGTGGAGACATGGTTGGGAACAAAAGGGACTCATAAGACTGTCTGCAGCAGAGAGGGACGCTGCAGAGATGGAGAGTGGGGGAGGAACAGACCTTCACACCTGGAAACCCCCACAGGCAAGACAAATCCCCATAACATTTGTCTTCGATAAACCAGAGGGGCCTAATTTCATGAGTTTTTACAACCAGCGGTACTCAAAACCTGGAATTTTAAAAAATCGATAGGTTTGGCTCTGGGAGAGCTGGGAGGGTGAGAGGAAGCTGAGTCCCCATCCTTAGCACAACAAACGGCCCCCAAAGATACAGCATAGAAGCAGCAGTATGAAAGGCCTTTGGGGAATAAGGGAAGGACAGTTATTTACCAGAGGAACAGAAATTTCTGGGGAACTCCTCTGGGAGCAAAGGAACTGGCAGGCACCATTTCTGTCCCCTGCCCCACAGCATAAACACATAGCCACCTGCCGGACTCTACCTAACTTGCTAGCATTCCTGCCTTGCTCCCTGTACTGTGCTCCCACCAGTGCATCCAGAAAGCTTGTCTCAGTCCCAAACAACCTAAACTTACATCTAAAGGAGCTAGAAAAATAACAAATAAATCCAAAACCAATAGAAAGACATAAATAATAAAGATTAGAGCAGAAATAAACAAATTAGAAACTTAAAAAAAAAAAAAACCAATAGGGCAGGTCAATGAAACCAGGAGATAGTTCTTTGGAAAAGTCAGCAAAATTGATAAGCTTTTTATCTAGACTCATCAAAAAAAAAGAAAAAAAAAAGAAAAAAAAAGAGAGGACTCAAATAAAATCAGAAATGAAATAAGAGGAATAACAACCCAGAGAATACAATTGTTAGAAGAGAATATTATGAAAAATTACATGCCAACAAGTTGGACAAACTGGAAGAAATGGATGGATAAATTCCTAGAAACACACAATCTCACAAAAGTGAATCAGAAGGAAATAGAATATTTGAGCAGATCAATTACCAGAAATGAAATTGAATCAGCAATAATAAAAAAAAAGAAAGAAAGAAAAAGCTCCCAACAAACAAAAGTACAGGATCAGATGGCTTCATAGGTGAATTCTACCAAATATATTTTTAAAGATTTTATTTATTTATTCATGAGAGACACAGAGAGAGAGGCAGAGGGAGAAGCCGGCTTTCCGCAGGGAGTCTGATACAGGACTCCATCCCAGGACCCAAAGATCACCACCTGAGCTGAAGGCAGATGCTCACCCACTGAGTCACCTAGGTGCTCTGAATTCTACTACATATTTAAATTAGAGTTAATACCCATTCTTCTCAAACCATTTTAAAAAATAGAAGAGGAAGAAAAACTTCCAAATTCATTCTATAAGGCATGCACTACCCTGATACCAAAACTAGATAAGGAAACTATGAATAATAACTACAGGCCAATAGCTCTGGCACAAAAATCCTCAGCAAAATATTAGCAAACACAATCCAACAATACATTAAAAAAATCATTCACCATGATCAAATGAGACTTTTTCCTGGGATGCAAGGGTGGTTCAGTATCTGCAAATCATTCAATGTGATACATCTCATGCATAAGAGAAAGGATAAAAAACATATGATCATTTCAATGGATGCAGAAAAAGCATTTAACAAAGTACAACATCCAATCATTATAAAAGTCCTCAGCAACTCAATATACCTCAAAATAATAAAGGCTATATATGAAGAACTTACAACTAACATCATACTCAATGGGGAAAAACTGAGAGCTTTCCCCTTAAGATCAGGAACAAAATAAGGATGTCCCCTCTCACTGCTTCTATTCAACATAATACTGGAAGTGCTAGCCACAATAGTCAGAAAAGAAAAGGGTATAAAAGACATCCAAATTGGTAAGGAAAAAGTAAAACTTTCACTATTTGCAGGTGATATGATATTCCATATGGAAATACTCCAAGAAATTACCAGAACCGATAAATGAATTCAGTAAGGTCACAGGATATAAAATCAATGTATAGAAATCCATTGCATTTCTATACACTAATAATGAAGCAACAGAAAGATAAATTAAAAAAGCAATCCCATCTACAACTGCACAAAAATAATAAAATACCTAAGAATAAACTTAATCAAGGAGATGGAAGACTTGTTCTCTAAAGATATAAAATGTTGATGAAAGAAGTTGGAGATGACACCAACAAATGGAAAGATATTCTATGCTCATGGATTGGAAGAACAAATATTATTCAAATATCCATATTGCCCTAAGCAATCTATAGATTTAATGCAATCCCTATCAAAATACCAACAGTGTTTTTTTTTTAATTTTTATTTATTTATGATAGTCACAGAGAGAGAGAGAGAGAGGCAGAGACACAGGCAGAGGGAGAAGCAGGCTCCATGCACCGGGAGCCCGATGTGGGATTCGATCCCGGGTCTCCGGGATTGCGCCCTGGGCCAAAGGCAGGCGCCAAACCGCTGCGCCACCCAGGGATCCCTCAACAGTGGTTTTTATAGAACTAGAACAAATTATCCTAAAGTTTGTATGTAACCAAAGAAGAAAAATAAAGCTGCAGATATCACAATTTCAGATTTCAAATTATACTACAAAGCTGTAGTAATCAAAACAGCATGTTACTGGCACAAAAATAAGCACATGTATCAACATAACAGGGTGAAGTCCAGAAACATACTTATGATTATATAGTCAATTAATCTTTGACAAGAGAGGCAAGAATATACAGTGGGAAAAGACAATCTCTTCTACAAATGGTGTTGGGAAAACTGGACAGCAACATGCACACAAATGAAACTGGATCACTTGCTTACACCACACACAAAAATAAACTCAAAATGTATTAAAGACCTAAATGTGAGACATTAAACCACAGAAATCCTAGACGAGCGCATAGGCAGTAATTTCTCTGACATTGTAGCAATATTTTTCTAGATATGTCTCCTAAGGCAAGGGAAATAAAAGTAAAAATAAACTATTGAGACCATATCAACATAAAAAGCTTCTGCATAGAGAAGGAAACAATCAATAAAACAAAAAGTCAACCAACGAAGTGGGAAAAGATACTTGCAAATGACATATCTAATAAATGGTTTGTATCTAAAATATATAAAGAACTTATACAACTGAAAAGCCAAAAAACAAGTAATTCAATTACAAACAGGCAGAAGACATGAACAGACATTTCTCTAAAAAAGACACACAGATGGCCACCAGACACATGAAAGGATGTTCAACATCATTTATCATCAGAGAAATGCAAATCAAAACTACTATGATGTATCACCTCACACCTGTCAGAATGGCTAAAATAAAAGATACAAGAAGCAACAAGTATTGGAAAGGATGTGGAGAAAATGTAATCCTCATGCACTGTTGGTGGGAATGCAAACTGGTGCAGCCACTGTGGAGGACAGTATGGAGATTCCTCAAAAATTTAAAAATAGGACTACCATGTGACCCAGTAACTCCACTACTGGGTACTTACACAAAGAATACAAAACCACTAATTTGAAAGGTATATGCTACCTATGTTTATTGCAGTGTTAGTTACAATAGCCCAATTATGGAAACAATCCATTTGTCCATTGATAGATGAATAGATAAAGAAAGTGTGGTATATATACAATGGAATATTATTTGGCCATAAAAAAGAATGAAATCTTGCCATTTTTAATAACATTGATGGAACTGAAGAGTATAATGTTAAGTGAAATAAAACAGAGACAGACAAAAACTACATTATTTCACTCATTATGTGGAATTTAAAAAACAAAACAAATGAACACAGGGGGATAAAAGAGAGACAAACCTAGAAACAGACTCTTAACTATAAAGAATAAATTGATAGTTACCAAACTGAGGGGAGGTAGATAGGGAGATGTTTGAAATAGGTGATGGGGATTAAAGAGTATATTTATCATGATGAGCACTGAACCATGTATAGAATTGTTCAATCACTGTGTTGTACATCTGAAACTGATAGAACACTGATAGAACACTGGAATTAAAATAAAAAACTTAATAAAATTTCAAAAAAGTGGAAAGGAGTCAAACAAGCCTGACAAGTAACAAGGAAAATGTCATTTATAAAGTTCATGCATTTTATGGGGTATGTGGGTATCAAGTTATTAACCAAATAAATATGAGCCAACAAGAATGGCAAAAGTATTGATGGCATATGAAGGAAGAACATAATATCATCCATCAGGCACTGAATTAAGCATATTATGGACATTACCTCTTTTGAGCCTTATACTGTTTCTAAGAAATGAGCCTTACACCATTGTATATAATGAAAAACTAAATTTGACAAAAGCTAAGTGTTTTCCCAGAAAAAACAAAAACAAAAAAACAAAAAAAAACACCTAGGAAGTGATCCACAGGCATCTTGACTACAATACTGGTGTTCTGACCACCAAACCACACTACCCTTTCCATTTAGTCTGTGCCTGTAGGTTCTGGGAAGGGTGATATGAGGACCTCACAGGTAGTGGTTGACCAGGTTATACTCACATCTGTTCCATTTTTCTTTGTATCCAAGATTCCCAGTATTTGGTTTTCTATTTTGACTTTCAATGTGTCTGTGATTGAATGTTCCACTGAAAAGCCCCTGGTCTTTAATGGTTGGTTTTATCTAGACCCTGGACTGAGAGAAACTCTCTGCAAATGAACTCAAGTCTCTCCATAACTAGATCTCAATCCATGCTGCCATAACTTTGCAATGCCAACAGCTGGTCCTCTGGCCCCCTCTGAATCACTGGCCTCACTTGTGCCCCAAATCTCTTTTGTTCCAGTCTTTGCCCAGCTAATTCCTGGCTATCCTGCAAAGTTTCCACTGCAAAATCATCTACTCAGGGAGGCCATCTCTGACTATGAAATCTAAATGGGGAGCCCTCATTATACTCTTTCATATTGCTTTGTATTTTCCTTCAGTGCAATTATCACAATTTTTTTAATCTCTTTTTTTTAATTTATTTTTTATTGGTGTTCAATTTACTAACATACAGAATAACCCCCAGTACCCGTCACCCATTCACTCCCACCCCCCGCCCTCCTCCCCTTCTACCACCCCTAGTTCGTTTCCCAGAGTTAGCAGTCTTTACGTTCTGTCTCCCTTTCTGATATTTCCCACACATTTCTTCTCGCTTCCCTTATATTCCCTTTCACTATTATTTATATTCCCCAAATGAATGAGACCATATAATGTTTGTCCTTCTCTGATTGGCTTACTTCACTCAGCATAATACCCTCCAGTTCCATCCACGTTGAAGCAAATGGTGGGTATTTGTCATTTCTAATAGCTGAGTAATATTCCATTGTATACATAAACCACATCTTCTTTATCCATTCATCCTTCGTTGGACACCGAGGCTCCTTCCACAGTTTGGCTATCGTGGCCATTGCTGCTATAAACATCGGGGTGCAGGTGTCCCGGCGTTTCATTGCATTTGCATCTTTGGGGTAAATCCCCAACAGTGCAATTGCTGGGTCATAGGGCAGGTATATTTTTAACTGTTTGAGGAACCTCCACACAGTTTTCCAGAGTGGCTGCACCAGTTCACATTCCCACCAACAGTGTATGAGGGATCCCTTTTCTCCACATCCTCTCCAACATTTGTTGTTTCCTGCCTTGTTAATTTTCCCCATTCTCACTGGTGTGAGGTGGTATCTCATTGTGGTTTTGATTTGTATTTCCCTGATGGCAAGTGATGCAGAGCATTTTCTCATATGCATGTTGGCCATGTCTATGTCTTCCTCTGTGAGATTTCTGTTATGTCTTTTGCCCATTTCATGATTGGATTGTTTGTTTCTTTGCTGTTGAGTTTAATAAGTTCTTTATAGATCTTGGAAATTAGCCCTTTATCTGATATGTCATTTGCAAATATCTTCTCCCATTCTGTAGGTTGTCTTTGAGTTTTGTTGACTGTATCCTTTGCTGTGCAAAAGCTTCTTATCTTGATGAAGTCCCAATAGTTCATTTTTGCTTTTGTTTCTTTTGCCTTCGTGGATGTATCTTGCAAGAAGTTACTATGGCCGAGTTCAAAAAGGGTGTTGCCTGTGTTCTTCTCTAGGATTTTGATGGAATCTTGTCTCACATTTAGATCTTTCATCCATTTTGAGTTTATCTTTGTGTATGGTGAAAGAGAGTGGTCTAGTTTCATTCTTCTGCATGTGGATGTCCAATTTTCCCAGCACCATTTATTGAAGAGACTGTCTTTCTTCCAATGGATAGTCTTTCCTCCTTTATCGAATATTAGTTGTCCATAAAGTTCAGGGTCCACTTCTGGTTCTCTATTCTGTTCCACTGATCTATGTGTCTGTTTTTGTGCCAGTACCACACTGTCTTGATGACCACAGCTTTGTAGTACAACCTGAAATCTGGCATTGTGATGCCCCCAGATATGGTTTTCTTTTTTAAAATTCCCCTGGCTATTCGGGGTCTTTTCTGATTCCACACAAATGTTAAAATAATTTGTTCTAACTCTCTGAAGAAAGTCCATGGTATTTTGATAGGGATTGCATTAAACGTGTATATTGCCCTGGGTAACATTGACATTTTCACAATATTAATTCTGCCAATCCATGAGCATGGAATATTTTTCCATCTCTTTGTGTCTTCCTCAATTTCTTTCAGAAGTGTTCTATAGTTTTGAGGGTATAGATCCCTTACATCTTTGGTGAGGTTTATTCCTAGGTATCTTATGCTTTTGGGTGCAATTGTAAATGGGATTGACTCCTTAATTTCTCTTTCTTCAGTCTCATTGTTAGTGTATAGAAATGCCACTGACTTCTGGGCATTGATTTTGTATCCTGCCACGCTACCGAATTGCTGTATGAGTTCTAGCAATCTTGGGGTGGAGACTTTTGGGTTTTCTATGTAGAGTATCATGTCATCGGCGAAGAGGGAGAGTTTGAATGGTAAAAGGTTGGAGAACCATTTACCATTCGGATGGTCCTCAAAAGAAAGCAGGGGTAGCCATCCTTATATCAGATAAACTAAAATTTACCCCAAAGACTGTAGTGAGAGATGAAGAGGGACACTATATCATACTTAAAGGATCTATTCAACAAGAGGACTTAACAATCCTCAATATATATGCCCCGAATGTGGGAGCTGCCAAATATATAAATCAATTATTAACCAAAGTGAAGAAATACTTAGATAATAATACACTTATACTTGGTGACTTCAAACTAGCTTTTCTATACTCGATAGGTCTTCTAAGCACAACATCTCCAAAGAAACGAGAGCTTTAAATGATACACTGGACCAGATGGATTTCACAGATATCTACAGAACTTTACATCCAAACTCAACTGAATACACATTCTTCTCAAGCGCACATGGAACTTTCTCCAGAATAGACCACATATTGGGTCACAAATCGGGTCTGAACCGATACCAAAAGATTGGGATTGTCCCCTGCATATTCTCAGACCATAATGCCTTGAAATTAGAACTAAATCACAACAAGAAGTTTGGAAGGACCTCAAACACGTGGAGGTTAAGGACCATCCTGCTAAAAGATAAAAGGGTCAACCAGGAAATTAAGGAAGAATTAAAAAGATACATGGAAACTAATGAGAATGAAGATATAACCGTTCAAAATCTTTGGGATGCAGCAAAAGCAGTCCTAAGGGGGAAATACATCGCAATACAAGCATCCATTCAAAAACTGGAAAGAACTCAAATACAAAAGCTAACCTTACACATAAAGGAGCTAGAGAAAAAACAGCAAATAGATCCTACACCCAAGAGAAGAAGGGAGTTAATAAAGATTCGAGCAGAACTCAATGAAATCGAGACCAGAAGAACTGTGGAACAGATCAACAGAACCAGGAGTTGGTTCTTTGAAAGAATTAATAAGATAAATTATCACAATTTTTAATCAGGTACATTTGTGCACTAATTTGTTGATGCCTGTCAACAGCTTGTAAGCCCCATAAGGGCAGGGACCAGGCCTGTTTAGTTTGCCCTGAACTAATACCTAGTTAAGTGCTCAGTGTGTATAAATAAACTATGTGAAACTCTTAGCATTTAACAGTTGATATTATTTTATGAAGGAATGAACTTTACTTAGATCCTTGGATACTTACAGAAATTCCTTTTTTTTTTTTTTTTTTAAAATTCCAGGTTTTTTGTCTCAAGGACTGATATCTTGGTATAGAGGGATTTCAAAAGAAATCCCTTTGCTGACTACTAGAAAAATCAACCCTGAGCTGGTTACTCCATTTGTCCCTCAGGATGATCTAACCCCAAAGTGCTATCTGACTCTCTAGTCCCTCTCCCTTCCCAAACTGTGTAGGCAGTACATTTCAATGGTCTGAATGCTTTATTTATATAGATTACATAAATTTTAATGAGTCCTTGCTTTCTAAGATCTTCAGGGTAATTCGAACAGCTCAACAACTTTATTCAAATGGAAAAGAGCTCTCAACTTAGGTTAAGAATTTTGCTATTAACATAAGAATCTCTTTAATGGTTTCACTTGTAGAGATGTATAATGCTGAGATGCACAAAAGAATAAATGACTTATTAGTCAACATAATTCAGCTTTGTCACCAAGTCCTATCAATTCCTACGTTGCCATAACTTTCAAATTTATCAGATACTCTCATTTTCTATCACTATCTGAACACTTACCTGCTTGGATTACTATATTTTTTTCCTAATTGGTCTTCAGCTTTTAGTCTTAATCTTGGACAGCTGAGTTTGTATAAACTGCAGGAAGCTAATTTTCTTAAAACTTATTTTAAGGGCGTGAGGGCCCTCCTACCATCTTCCATCTGCCTTAGCAATCCTCTAGCCCTACATCACTCTGACTTCTTGCTCATGAGTCCCTTGGTTTAGATTGACCTTCTTCTATATTATTTGCCAAAGTCCTGCCCATCACTTGAAGATCTCAAGTTCTGCTGACTCTGTTGAACTTTTAATGTATTGGTCTGCTAGGGCTTTGCCATAACAAAGTACCACTGACTGAGTAGCTTACACAACAGAACACAGTTCTGGTGACTAGAAATCCAGGATCAAGGTGTTGGAAAGTTTGACTTCCCCTGAGGCTTCTCTCCTTGGCTTACACAAGGCTGCTTCCTCACCTTATCCTCATATGGTCTTTCCTGTGTATGTGTACATTCCTGGTATCTCTTCCTTTTCTTATAAGCACACCAGTCCTAGAGAGTTAAAGCCCCATCCAATGACTTCATTTAACCTTAATTACCTATTTAAAAGCTCTATCTCTAAATATAGTCACACAAGGGGTTAGAGCTGCAACACATGAATTTGGGGGAACATAACTCAGTCCATAACATTTAGAAAATGCTTTTTCTCTCTCATTTTTATCTTTTATAGAAATGGAAGTTTTATATATTCATTTATTGTCTGCCCAAGGAAATTATAGTCTCCCTCAGGAAAGTAATTACTGAAATTTTCTATTCCTAAAGTTTGTATATTAATTAATATTACAGTAATTTCCTTCTTCAATAGTGCCCTGTACTTGAGAAATTGACTCTCAAGAAACACTTGTAAAGGTAAACATCTTCATGTCTTAAGTCAGTAATGGAGGGCAACCTAAAATCAGGCAGGAACCTGACTGCCAAGAGATGATGCTATCTCCTTCAATTAGTACTGGTCAGTGTGAGAATGGAAACTTTAGTTGAAAGGTAGGCCAATCAGGGAGGTAATCTTCAAGGTGGAAGAACTCAGTCCAGCAAGTTAAAGGCATCTCTGGCTGTGGACCCTGCATTCTTAGAAGCCATAGGGTAAAGACAAGATGTGGAAGGGGATGTCACTGACAGGCAGAAAGACAACAACTCTTCCCCAGCAAGTTGTCAGAGAGAGCATTCACACCTGCTCCCACGTTGAGAAGCATGGTGATCTCTGTAGAAGATAAGAGGATGGGAAAGATAGATACAAGAGAGGAGAATGGTGGTACCACCTTTGGGCATTATTGCGTGGTCTCATTTTGGTTCTCCCAGACCTACTGCTTCCAACAATTCCCATTACATATTCAGAACCTTTCTTTTAGCCATTCCAGCAGTTATTTATATCTGGGTTAAAATCCTTAACCGATCCATCAATGGAATTACCAAAAACTTTCTTAAAGAATCCTCAATATTACCCTTCCTACCTGAACACTAAAATTAATTAATACTATGAAACAATCTGTAAGTGTTCTGAAACTAGTTTTTGAATAAATGAATGAAAAGCTGCCAGTATATTTTACTAATAGATAATCAGTGGAGTAGATCCCAGAATAAAGCTCTGGAGCAACAAAGTGCTTTCTCCTTGCCAAAAGGGCCCTCACTCCTTCTTTTCCCCAACTAGGAACTACATAAAGTCATAGAATTTCAGACTTGAGCAAGCTAGGGAAAGTATTTTATGGGTGGAGTAGGGTGGTGATGATAGGCCCCAGATCTTAAAGTCATGAAGTATAAAATTTCTTACTCTAACAGGAGCTTTTTGGGTGCTCCTCAAACTCACCTTTTGGATGAATTCAGTAGGATGAAATAGTCCCAAAGACTCCTCCTCATATTGGCTACTATGGGGTCTAAGTCCTGGTTCCTAGTCATCATTGGCTTGGCAACAGCTTTCTCTAATTGTGTCATCACTAGTGACTTATAAAAACAGATTCTCTGCTGACAGTGCAATCAGTACTGTCTGAAGGTCATAGACAAGTGAACAGGTAGAGAGACAAAGGAATATCTTTTTGAAACCAGCCACACTCGGCATGTAGGTCTCAACTGATAATGCTCAGCTGTTGCACAGCTATTGTCTCCCATTTCAGGGTACTTATCTTAGAATGATGAAAACAATGAAAGGACACTGAAATATGATCGGAAGGATCTCCTTAAATGGCCAATAAATGGTGTGTACAGCTAGATTTTAAGGAAGAATAGCCATGCTGTAATCCTCGAAGATTCCGGGAAAATCTAGGCTTCCCAGAAATCTGGCCTGATTTACATAAACAAATCAAGGAAATGTTTTCCTCATGGATTCTTCATTATTTCTCTGACAAATACTAGAAAAATTGGCAAGCTGAAGCATCTGCCTGTTTCACAGTTGCTCTTTCTCTGGAGCTCCTGCAGTCAGGTTATAACAGTATCTCCAGGAAACTGCAAATATTCACTTTATTTCAATTAGTTTTCTCCACACAGTCCACTGCCTCTTCAGCCAGCTCAGAAAACATGACTTTTAGTATTGCTTAAGCTGCTTGACTTGTGAGATAAGCACTGAACTCCTACCTCGTCATTCCCTAGGAAGATTGGGTCCTTTGTGTCTTATCAGTTTACCTGCTGGTATTTATTTAACACCATTTGTGATGAGCTCTCACTTTTTTATGTTCATTTGAATTTTGACTTGATATTAATTTATCTTTATCTTCTGATTAACACAATTCTAGTTTTGTGACCTAGAGTCAAATTTTTCTTTGAATAGGCTTTTCTAAATACAAACCTCAGAACTGAGCAGTAGCCACTTTTGAATAAGACTGTTAAGCTGGCACAGTCCCTATTAGGCTTTTGAACTTTTAACAAGAGAAAGCTCTGACATCTTTCTGTCAACATTTTCCTGAACCACAAATTGCTCATGCATTAGAAATTCTCTAGAAATGACATAAAAAGGCTATGAAGCAAATGTATTCTTGTAGTGCAGGTCTGCAAGTCAGGGTAATTTCAGAATATACCACATAAGCTGAAAAGATGGCAGATGCAAGAATTGGATTTAACCATAGATGATAACCCAATTTTCTCCATAGGGCTGTAACTCAATAAGTCTTTAATGGCTTCTTAGATAAACAGATGGATGTCATCAAAAGGCACAGGATGATAAATCTGATTGGTGTCTGAATAATTTGCACTGCTTTATCCCCAAAACAAGTAGGAAGAGAAAAATGGGAAAACCCACCCTTAAGCCCCAGCATGGGAGTTTAAATTATTTGATTAGAAACAGTTGGATTTTCCCAGTGGCATAATATTGAAAACAACCAGAATGGCAAAGTCTAGGAAGTGCAATATATCTTTTTAATTAGGGTTCTTCTTTTGAAGATTTATACTGTTTAGTTGAGCTGTGTTTATTCTTATTCAGTTGACTCAGTTTATTTTCATACAGATTTCCAAATGTTCAGTTAAAGCCCTTGGAAGATTATGACTTTCAATTATCCATGATTGGCCTAGAGTTTTATATACTCTTAAGTCCATGGCCCAATTTCTGCTGGTCAAGCAGTTCCTGATTCTTTGAACAGTCCCTTTACTTGGATGATTTTTTCATTTAGTTCACTTGTTCATCAGGATCATTCAGTGGAATTAGATTTCAGACAGTTCAAAATTGGAAGTCCTGTGTGTGTATACCATCTATATATTCAATATTATATATATATACATATATTTTCCATATTATATAGATTCTCTTTATATATACATATATATACACATAATATAATTGGAAGTCCTGTATATATATCATCTACATATTCCATTTATATATATATATATTCCATATTATATAGATTCTCTCTCTCTCTCTCTCTCTATATATATATATATATATATATATACGCAAATTCTAAACACACATGTATAACCTCAGTGAGATTTGTGCAGATGAATCTAGGAAGAAAGGGTATAGCTAAAAAAGTTCTAAAAGGAAATACACCTTTTATTGTCACTGCCATTGTTATATTTGTATTGTAAGATTATGGGAAAGTACCATGGTTTTTAAGTGTTACTTTAGGGAATTCTTTACCTTAGACAAGATAGAGTGCTAAATTTTTTTTAATGTTTAAATGTCTTTAGTATAGATACTGCTTTCAATATTTCTGAGAGATCTAAAAGTTTACTTAGTAGAGTTACCATAAAAAGTTTTTCAAAGATGGAACCAGAATATTCTTGGGAACCTAGTTTAAAAAAAGTCTTCCTTTTACCCACAGGGTCCAGGCAAGTGCTTTAAAATACTATTAGCTGACATTAGTTCATGTGTTGAAGTTAATTCTTAGCAACTTGAAATAATAGATTCATACGTAACACTTACTACGGGTACTTGGTAAGTAGTAAGTTCCTTGTACTGTACATGTATTAAAATATTTACTCTTCATGACAATCCTAAAGGAAAAAACAATGAGTATCCTCAATTTATAGATAAAAAAGCTAAGGCACAGAATATTGAGTAGGATAACAGGATAACACAGCTATTAAATGATAGAGCCAGGAATGAAACTTAGGCAGTCTGGCTCCACAGTCTATATTTTTAACCATCTTAATGTTTTACTGTCTTTCATAAACAGCTTGATTGATGTATAAAGGTATTCATGATATTATCAGTAATCAAGATGAGATGTATTGGTTAGGCCCCACTGAACATGGGAATAATTAATCTCTGCTTTGGAATCTGGTTAGTCAGTTATGCAGGTTTGGGAGCTCAGAGAACACTCCATCAGGAATAGTCTCAGATGATCAATGCTCACCTCAAATGCTTTCAGGATATAGGTGGGGTGTAAATAACAAAGTACATACTACCAAGTGTACTAGATATATATTGGCAACCTTACTACCAGCTTCTTCATATGCTAATAAATGTCCTTGTCTTAATTTCAGATGCTTTCTACTATACTTTTCCTCTACGAGGTCTCTGTGGATGCTTCTGGTTTGCTGAGTGCAGGGACCTGTCACTAGTCAGTTGCAATTAATCCCTTTAGTATGAAATCTGACTGTCTCCCTCTGTCCCATGGGTATTTTCATTAGGGAGGGGATGTGGCCATAATTTACTACAATGGTTTTCATGATGTTCAAAGGCCTCAGTCGACTGAACTTAAATTGGTAAAATTTTCCTGAAAAGCAACTTAACAATATGTATTGAAACCTACGAAAAAGAAAAGAAAAGAAAAGAAAGAAAGAAAGAAAGAAAGAAAGAAAGAAAGAAAGATTGATTGATTCATTCTTATGTTTCAGAACTAGTATTGTATCCTGAAAAAATTATTAGAGATGTGGACAAAAGTTTTACATAAGAATCTTTACTGCAGCATTATTTACAACACCCCCCCCCCAAAATGGAAGAAGAAACCGGGGAACAACATAAATAGCTAAGAAGAGGAGAATAATTAAGTTTATGACACATCCATAAAATGCAATATTATGCAGTCATTAAAATTATGTTTCTGAAGAATTTTTAATGACACAGAGAAATACTCATTATATAACCTTCAGTGGAAAAGCAGAATACAGAACTTCATTAAAAAATGATGCTCCTGAAGTAAAAAGAAAAAAATATAAATGTATCTAAAGTCCTGAGAGGAAATACATCTTTTGTTAGTTATCTCTGGTTTGTAAGGCTTTGGGCTGTAAGACTTTCCTTTCTCTTTTCTCAATTTTTAAAAATAAAAATTAATTTTATATTCATAAAACCAGCTGATAAAACAAAATACCCCTGAGCTACAGGGAAAAGACCTGGCAGACGTTTGTGTGTGTGGCGGTGGTGATGGAGAGAGGTAGGTGAAAGTGGGTACCAGAAGACAAATAAGGCTTCTTTTTCCATGAGAAATATCCCAAATCTCCTGCACCTTTCTCTACTCCCCAGCCCTTAGCACCTCTGTATGAGAGACTGTGTGTTCATAGGCACATTCACATATACAGACAAAAACACCTGATTACCAATCTCAGGTAGCTCCTTCCCACAAAGGTTGGAAATATAAACAGAGTCAAATCATCCCAATGCATATTTTTAAGCAAATTACTCGGAAACCTGACTCTGATAACCTTTTCATAATGGGGCCTTGAATTCTTCAGGCTGAAACAAGGCTGGATTATCATTTTACACATACCTTTACAGATTTTTGTAATGCATTAGATAGATTGTAACACTCATTGGCTTCTTCTCTTTTCTTTTCACTGAGCACCAAGTTCCTGTACACTTTCTGGCTTCCACTTAGTGAGATATAAGAAATATGAAAACATTAGTTCAACCAATGTTCACCTCCTTCCCTCTGCCATGACAGCTCAAGTTCTTGTTTGGGAAAGAACATGAACCACGATGAGTAGAATCTGGACATGTGAGGAGTGAAAGAAGAAGTACGTTCTTGGCAGAGGGCACAGCATAAGCTGTGTTCTCAGAGCTGGGAACGTCAGGCTGTGTATGACAAATAGTGAACATTTTCTTTCTATGAGTGAAGGTGCTAGTAGGGGAGAAAGGTGGTCTGAGGCCAGATCAGAGAGGCATTAGGATGATTCCAAATATCAATGTTATCACTCAAGAGAATAAAGATTTGCCACCGAGTATATTCAAGAGAATACACTGTGGGCTTTGAGAGCAATTGGAAAGAAGAAGCAAACACTTATTTTGAGCAATGTCTATATCATGTGAAACCAATTGGCCTGAGAGACAGAAGACCTAGGGTCACCTGCTTTTCTGCCAATAATCAGCTACATGACCTTGGGAAAACTGTACACCTTTTTTAGGGCTTCTGTTTTCATACATATAAAATTACAGGGATAGATTATATGAATTTATGCATTCCTTCACTCAGCTAAGTATTGGCTCATTGTGTCACACACTATGCTGGACATGGAGGACACTGTGATAAAGAAAGAAGCTCACAGTCTAGTTAGGGAGGCAGACAGATAAATAATGTTTAGTGTGATGAGTGGTTTAGGGATATATGTACTTGTATAATAAGTATATTTAACCTTCCAAGGTAACAGCCTTGAAGGGGGCAGCAACTAATTCAGTGTATAAGCTCTAGTATGTTTGTATAAAAATCAATCATGCAGTGGCCACATTCCAAATACTAAAAGGAAATTAAGATCTGGGAATTATTATAGTGAGAACCTGTGTAGTCTCATTCTGTGGATATGTTTAAAAATATGACATGGAGGCTGCACAAGACAGGGGGCTGAACAAGATGAACTCGAGTTGTCTGATCCTGTTATGCTAATGATCCTGAGATTGAAAGAGAGGAAAGAAGGCCAGTGCAGGGAGCAAAAATCATACCAGGAATCCTAGACAGCCTAGCAGGCTACTGTTTCCAGTAAGCAGGCTCTGACCTTGTCTCGTACCATTCTTCTGCTACTAAAGATGGTGTAAACAAATGGAAGCTTCCTCTGATTATATGACATTAAGAGAGACATTAATACTTAAGCAGTTAGTTAGTTGCTTGAAATTCCTAGAGGCATTACCAAGATGACTCTAAAGCCAACAGGTGACATATAGAATACTTGTATTCTAGGAAAATGTAACAGTTTTATTAAACAGCTACTATTTGCAATGAAAATTTCTGGTGATTTTTACATGATCAGTTTAAGACAGGTAAGTTTTTATTTTCTAAAGGGAATACATATAAAAATATATAAAAATACATGCAAATAAATAAATAAATACACACACACACACACACACACACACACACACACACACACATATTGAATTGGTTCCTGACCCCTTTAAGGCTGTTACCTTGGGAGGTTAAATATACTTATACAAGCACCTATATCCCTAAACCACTTATTACACTACATATATGTTTATATATATATTTACTGTGTGAAAATATAGGGATTCCAGAAAGGCAGTTACATTAACCTTTGTGGTCAGAATTCAGTTACTATGGTAAAAGTTCAGATTTTCTTTTCATTAGCATTTTATCGATTGTACCAATTAGTCTGAGGAAGCCTGAAATTCCCAGGATTTCCAAAACTGACATCTGTGCCTTTCCTAAGCTGCTGGTGACACACATGATGTAAATTTACCAATTATGAGACACAGAGACGGATGCGCATCAGCAGCAGTGAAGCCTTGGGTTTGAATCTGAAGTGCTCTGGGACAAAAGATAAAATAATGTTTGATCTCTGAAACACACTTTAAAATCCCTTCTTTCTTTTTGCTCTAGTTTTTTTTTTTTCCAAATAACAAAATAGAGCAAATTAGATGTAAGCTTAACATATTTCATGTAAGTGCCTTTTTTCCTTTGTATTTTTTCCATGCTGTTTTTAATATTTTCCTAAGTGGGAAATAGAGTATAGGAATTAAATGCATACATTTTAGATTCAGGAAAAAAAAATGGGTTGAAATCCTGAGTCTGTCAGTTATTTCAAGTTTTTGAACCTCAATTTTCTTTGCTTGCTAAGTACAAATAGTAGGCTCCAACTTATAGAATTAATACAAAATTAAACGAGAAAATATAAAAAATATTATTACAGCAACTGACTTATACTAAGTGCCCAATAAATCGTATGCTTGGGTTTGTGTGTGTGTGTAGTTGTGTGTATGTATATTTTTGCTCATTTCAGACATTTGCACAGCCTACTGAATATATTTTCTAAATTGAGAAAAATCAAGAGAAATGATATTTGCATTATAAGTCTCCTTCTCTCTGCCGTAACTGTTCAGCAGGACATGTCCAGGTCAACATAACTTAAGAATATTTTCATTAGAAAGAGCTTCTTAGACTTTTCATGGTCTTGGGATGACTAATTTCTTTAAACATTTTCAAAACTTTAACAAAAAATATGGTAAAAATGGGGTGCCTGGGTGGCTCAGTAGGTTAAGTATCTGACTCCTGATTTCAGCTCAGGTCATGTTCTCAGAGTCTTGAGATGGAGCTCCATCCATATCAGGCTCTGTGCTGGAGGTGGAGTCTGCTTAAGATTCCCTCTCTCTCTCTCTGCCCCTCCCTCTTCTTTCTGTCTTAAAAAATATGATAAAACAAATGTATATCATCTTGTTTTAAGCTTTTATTAGTCTTGCTTTTCATGTTGCATTATAAGTCCTACACTTTCTGAGGTACCCAATGAAAATGATTTAAAGATGGAAGGCAGAATTAGAAAAAAAAATCTACAAACTATAGCAAACTAACAAACAAAATAAAAATGAACATGTAGTTCAAGAATCACGGGGGAAATTCAAGAGGATAGCATCAGGCCTTCATAAGATTTGCTCATTTTCAACATCATTAATATATGAACAAGTGGCCTGGCAGATGTGACCTCAGAGACTTCAACAGTAGGACAGCCCAGCATATGGGTCACATAGACCAGGCTTTAAAACCAGCTCTCGAACTTGCTTACTGTAAAATCTTCAGCAAGTAAAACATTTTTGGCAGGTAAAACAACCTTTCTGAAGCATGGTTTCTTAGCTGTAAAACAGAGAAAATTTCTCCCAGGGGTTATAGTAAGAGAATTAAATGGTTAATATACATAAAGCACTTGGGAGAGTGGCTATACATGGCAGGTGCTCAGTAAATTGTGGCTTTATCTTATGTTGTTATTTAGTTATTATGAGTTAAGGTATATGTTTTTATTTATAAGTAAACATATCACGTAATAATGGCTAGATAGATTTTCACCAAATTTGGATGCATGTTTGGGATGGTTTGCCTTAATATAAACTATGTGGTATATAGAAGATTCACTTTGGAAATCCTGCAGAATAGTTTTAAAGACTGTGACAGCCAGTCCCCTGAGCAGCTGAAACCAAGACACAGAAAGCCTACATGGTTGCTGATTGGGAGAGACCATGGACAGACAAAACAGTGCTTTCAAAATTTGAGCCCCAAACTGAAAGTCTCAAGGACAGATATTCCAAACTGCACGAGTAGCGCCTCATACAGCCCATAATCTATAGGTTGATTTTTAAAATATGACCCATATGCAGAAGAATCCTAAAATATGTTTTACTAACCAGTCACATTGAAATAATTTTAAACTTAACAGAAAAGTTAAAAAGGAGTAGAGTTCTCACTTGCCCTTTACCTGGCTTCCCCTGGTACAATTTTATACAATCACAATATAATTATCAAAACCAGAACAATCTAGTACTATTGAATCATCTATAGGACTTACTTGAATTTCACCAGTTTTCCCACTGATGTTTTATTTCTGCTCCAGGATTTAAATCAGGATCTAATTGCATGCAGATGTTATTAGTCTCTAATTAGTGTTAATTCTTTAGTCCCATCCTTTGTCTTTCATGACCTTGACACTTTTGAAGACTTTTTGTCAGTTTGTTTTGCAGACTGTTCCTCAATTTGGATTTGTTCTGATCTTGCCTCATAATTACATTAGACTTAGCATTTAAGAACAGAAGTGAGGTTTTGGTCTTTTAGAGCAAATATCAGGGAGTGTATGATTTCTTTATGTTTTATTATTGCTGGTATTATAACCCTGATCATTTGGATAAGGCCATGTCTGCTATATTTTTCTACTACAAACTTATTACTTCCCCCTTTGTAATTAATAAATGTCTTGTGGGAAGATACTTTGAGGCTTTGCGAATGTGCTGTTTTACATTATATTTTCTCCCATTTATTTTAGACTCTGTCAATTGTTCTTGCCTGTTGTAATTACCACTGTGGTATTTGTCTAAGATAACTTTCCTATCTCCCTTATTCTTTATATATCCATTGACTAGAATTCTACTGTAAGGAAGAGCCATCTTTTCTCTGCTACAAATTAATTTATTAAATTTTGTATCTATGTTAGTATGGACTCACGGACATTTAATGTATTCCTTGAGTCATAATTTAATAGTGTATGTATTTATTCTATTGCTCAGGTTGTTTGAGGTTTGGTGGATGGTTGTTCCCTCAGGTGGGTTCCTTTGTCTTCCCAACATGTCTTCATAATGTTTTGAACACTTACTCTTAAACTCTGGAGCCATAAGACCTCCCAAGCTCATCTTGCATTTTCCCTTCCTGGCTCTGGAGTCAACCATTCCTCCCAAAAGCTCTGGTTCCTTTTATTGGATGATATTGTTAGGAGATCCAGAGATGTGAATAAGAGTGTTCATTGCTACCAAGGTTATCCTTGTTTCCAGGCTCTCAGGGGACACAGCTAAGAAACATTCATACATACACCAAACCACATACACAAATCTGAATTTCTACATATACCTACAGGTATGTGAATAAGCTCTTGCTGATGCTTCTAATTCCAATCTGGAACCATAGAACTCATTCTACTCCTCTCATTTTCCCCATAGGTGTATCTTATTTTCTCTGACAGTGAGTGAGAAACCCAGCTCTCATTATCCACAATGTATTTAACTTGTTTGTTTAATAGTGGCATAGACATCCTGTCAGCATTGCAAACCCATGCCCACCCCCTCCACCATTTCCAAAGAAACGAATGTACTAACTATAGTACAATGTTTGCTTATAGTTCTGTGTGCTTTTAGCCTTACAGTGTGCAGTCACAATATTATTTCCCCAAGTTACTAAGGCTGTTCTTTTCTTTACTATCCCCTCAGTGCCAGTATGTTACCATTTGAAATACCCTTAGGCTCATTTTTTATGGTTTTCTTTCATTTTGGGTTGCCCACATGCTGATTTTCTTTGTTTTGAGTATGTGAAACACTACAATGTTTCTAGCAGTATATAAAAAGGTACTTAGAGAAGTGTCACTCCCTCCTCATTCCTCACTCCTATACCCCCCACTCTCCTATTCCTCCATTTTCAAATTCTATTTCCACCCCACTCCCTGTAGGTAACCAATCTCATTAGTTTTTGTTTTATGGTTTTGCAATCTTCCACAAAATTGACTGGATATCTGTATATTTTAAAAATTTTCCTTATTTCTTGAAATATATGAAATATATACATATATATGAAATATATATGAAAGATAGCATACTCTTGATACTCTTCTGCACTTTATTTCTCACTTAACAATATTTTAAAAGATTTCATCTATTTGAGAGAGAGAGAGAGAGAGAGTGTGTGTGTGTGTGAGAGAGTACAAGTGGGGGGGTGTAGAGTGCAGAGGGAGAGGGAGAAGTAGACTCCCTGCTGAGCAGGGAGCCTGACATGGGACTCCATCCCAGGACCCTGGGATCATGACCTGAGCAGAAGGCAGATGCCTAGCCAACTGAGCCACCAAGTGCCCCTCTCACTTAATAATACATCCTGGAAATAATTTCATACCAGTTTATTGACATCTTTTTCATCTTTTCTTTAAAGATGCATTGTACTCTATTTGTGGATGTATTATAATGTATTTTATTACTTTCCTATGTATTCTCATTTAAGTTGTTCCCAATAGTATGTGATTAAAAACAATGCTGAAATGAATGCCCATGTAATTGCTGGAAGTATATTTTAGGGTATATTCCTATGAGTGGAATTGCTGGGTCAAAAGAGTGAAGTGTAGTTTTGTTAGTTATTTATTGCCAACTCCTTTCCAATAGGGCTGTGCCAGTCTGCATTTTCACCAGCAATGTGTTGTCATACTTTTAATTTTCACCAACATGATAGGTGAGAATACTTGTAATCTTAAAAGTCCTTGTAATGCAGGTGAAAAAGGAAGTTGAGGTAAAACCTCAGATGGAAAGAAAAGAGCTATACAAAGAGCTAAAATGAGATGGAGTGTCCTGACAAGACTTTACGTCATCTAAGAAGATTAGGATACCAGGATGATTCTGAAGAATTGAGGAAAGTGAAAACCATTAATGCAAAAACTAAATTGACCTCTGGAGATATAAAGGGAAATAGAACATAATCTGTAATGCACTAAGCATAAGACAAGTTTAAAAATATTGACTTGTTTTTACATGTGAGAGAAAAAGCTAGTAACAAATATTAAAATAGAGAAACTCAAAGATTTTTCAAAGTGTTTGAAAAATCTGTCTTAAAGAATAGCTGTGATCTAAAAACCCACAACAAAGGAATAGAAGCCACATAGCTAAGCAAGAATCAGAGCAGACTGTAAAAGGATGGTCAAGCAACAGAAGCAGAGTCTGGTGACTCACTCCTAAGCCACCAAGGAAAGGAGTGGGGACTCTGATCCTGCTTAAAGCACCCAGAATGAAGAGGAGCCTATGAAGCACTCATTTTTAAGAAAAGAAAAAAGAATGGTCGTAGAAATGGTCAATGATCTTGTGAATGACCAAATCATCAAAGTGAGATTTTTATCTATGAAAAAATATATTAAAAGACACAAAGAAACCTGTTAAATGTAAGGAGAAATAAACCACATATTGCAAAATGACTAACATGACTTGAAACAAATAGTCCTTCAGAATGCGGCTGGAACAATAGTCTTAGTCAGCAATGAAGAATCAAGTGATTTAACCTCAGTAAAGTTTTTGATCCTATTTCAGAAGACAAGCCTTAGGCCAGAGATTAGGGAGGGTGTTTTCATTTTAAGACCAGAGAAATAAAAAATAATAATAACAAAACCAGAGATATATATAGAATTAATTCATAGTAAGGCATCTATAATAAGTACACGGGCAAAATGCAGTTGAAAATTTGCAGTAAGCTTAAGAGCTGGACTCTGGGAAGTTAGCACCAACAAGGATAGATGAGTAAAAGAAAGGAGTAAAATAATTAAGCACATGTACTGAGTTTCTATTATGTTCTTGGCACCATTTAGCCCCTGGAGATATAATGATAAATAAGGGGGAAAGCCCTGCCCTTAGCTTGTCTGGGTAAAATGGAGACACTATAATAAAAATGTTAGAGTAATAAATAAAAACACAAAGGAGTGGACTGAGGATGGAAACAGGTTTCACAGAGGTGGTGACCCTTGGAGCGACATTTTCCTGTTGGAAGGGGAGGTGTGCGTTGGTATATTTTGGAGGATAGTTCAGGCAGAAGGACTTGTACATGCACAGGACAGGGGTATGGTGTATCCATGACATCAAAGTGTATCTTAAAAAATCACTTTAGCATCCAGCAATGTGAAGTATTTCATATCTCCCTAAAATCCCATATTTGCAGATAACACAAATAGGGCATAGGGCATGAGAAAGAAGCTTAGAATAGGGGGTTAAGCTTCAAAAATGACCTTGAAACATCAGAGAAACTAACTGAAATGAACTGTTCCCTTTTCCTGTGCAAGAAAAACAGTAGGTATAAATACAAAATGCAGAATGGCAGGAAGGGTCAGGAAGGAACAGAGGAGTCCTACTGAACTGTGGGGGAAAGTATCCAGCAGGGCAGAGCAGCTGGTTTTAAGAGAGATGTTAGCATTAAGGCATAATGAGACTAAAGCCAGAGAGAGCCCCCTGGGCTCTAGAACGGTGGGTACTAAGGAAGTCTGTTCAGGTGAACTTCAGTTTCCTCATCTTTCAAACAAAGGGACAGAACTATCTCTAGAATCTCTTTCTACTCCATGACTCTTGAGAGGATGACATTTGGGAAGGTTGAAGAACATTCTGAGAGCCATGAGGTGACCCAAGATGGAAGGCATAGGCTTTACAAGGCATGGATAGAAAGACTGGGAGCAATGTGTTGAACCTGAGCTGGGAGGTGATTACAAAATGTGATGGATTAAAGAACATGATCAGCTGTTCTCTATTTCTGGAGGGATGAGAACAAAAACAAAAGAGAGAGAAAACAAAAGAAAATGGGATCAAAATGCAGTTAAAGACTGTTAAATAACAGAACGCATTAGTCCCAGAAGGTATGCGCATGCCTTTTGGAAAAGTCTTTGGAAACAGTCTATCTGTCCAAAATGATTCTGGAAAGGGTCACCAGCTGTGGCTGCAAGCCGCTGGATGAGCCAGATGTCATTTCAGTGCCCTTCCTATCTCTGTGTTTCTGCAATTGTATAATATTACGCATAAATAGAGTAATACCAAATTACCCCATTTATACATTTTATGTATCTATTAATATGGACAACAGTTTCCTTTCCATTTTACCAGTAAAGTTTTGAATACAAATGTGACTCAGCCTCTCCCCATTACGGTTCTACATTCAGAGCTAATTGCCTCACAGAACACTTAAGGAGTCATTTTTCATTATGATGGTGAGCAGGGGGAAAGCAGATGGCACAGTCATGTTATTGATTTGATGATCCTTGCCTGGCTTGTTGAATAAATGGAACTGAATGTATGGTCACTGCATCCAGACTTTTAGGGCCTTCAAGGTTCAGTTCAAATTATTCAGATAGCCGGTTCATGAGGCAAGAATTCATTTATTCCTCCAATGCTTCTAAGTGAAAATTCCAGGGACCAACTAGGTCTCCTCAAACTACACCTTTGGAGTCATGTTCTTAAAGAAGAGGATGAGCTCTTTCTTAAATTTTGCCAATGCTTTATCTGCATGACTGCTCTGAACTTGCTGCCCATTAGTTAGGGATGTAGACTCAACTTACATGGGCTACACTCATTTGCAAGTAATACTGTGGATAAGAGGAAACAACTTATTCACTTTTCAGAGGACCATTAATTCCTTCCCTAAAAGTCCTTAGAGAGAGATAACTCTGGCCTTAAGTGGTAGTGTTGTTATAATCAATGTTTACCTTTTTCAGAGTTACAACATTGTGATCATTGGTGCTTGTGCCTCCACTGGGTCTTTCATTAAGAATGAAGGGATAGTCACACTAAAAGATGCCTTTGGTAGGTTTTGTGGCACCATTTTACAGTAAATAATAGGGATTAAATCAGCTATCAGTATAACATGGAATTTTTATCAAAACTTGAATAGACTCCATCCCAATGAATTTGCTAAGGGACCACTGGCCCTTTGGAGTGGTCACCAGAAAAATGTTTATATGAAAAGAAGAAATTCCCAGGGCCCTTGACCCACATTTTATCAGTTTGCTGGTAAGCAGACATATTTTCTCAAGCCATTTAATTTTCCTTTTCGGACCTAGGGAATTCATTTCTGTCTGCCATTTCTGGGGCCTGGTGAGGGAAGGTGTGCAGTACTGCCCTTCTGGCAACAAGGGGATTATTACTGTTGTCTTTTCTTGCCAGGTTTTACAACATGGCATAATAAACATGAGGTAGAGGTAAATTCCCTCCCTCCACAAGGGATCCAGAGACCTTGGCTCTGGTCTGCACTGAGCTATGAGCTTGACAAATCTCTCCCTGTCTCTGGCTCTCAAGGTTTTTTGTTTTTGTTTTGTAAAATGCAGGATAGAGTTAGATGGTTTTGAAGTCCTTTCTAAAGCTACGAAAATTCTAAAATTCTCTGGTATTCAGGATTACCCATTTCTCCTTGTTAAAGGCAGGAGGTGGCCTTCTGCTAAATTCCCCCGAAATATATGTAAAGCAGGACTATTTAATTCATGACCAATTAAAAGTGAAACATCTTACTAATTGGAAGTTTTACATAGAGACCATGGTGTCAGCCATCATAAGAAATACTGGCAGGCTGATTTAGGCTTTACATTTTATTAATATCTGCAAAGTTCTTATTTTGTTGTTTGGTTGCTTTGAAGGCAGCTTACTTATTCCAGACAAATTTTGATTTTTCCCTTTGGCTTTGTAAGTTGATTTGTTGAGTTGCTTACTTTTTCCTATTTCTCTCTTTGATCAAAATAATTATTGACCAGCCAATTCTAGAAATACCTGAACAGGGTGGCAGGTGGGGAGGAAAAAAAAGAAAAGAAAAATGTGCTGGCCATGCTTTCAGTGCTGAGGGTCTCATTTTTCATGTCCATAAGTTCTGGCTTTTCATGTGGGTTTGTTTTTAATTGCTCTATCTTGAGAGTATTTGAGTTAACTTTTAGGCTGTACCAGTCACTTCTACAGTAGGCTTAATTAGCCATGTTCACTATTCTTCATGTTTCTTGTTCTTATTTTCTTCTTCGTTCCTTCTGCACATTAATCAATTTCTCTCAATTAACAATGGCACAAAGAAAAAAATCACAATCTCAAATGGTAGGACCATGGCCATGACACTGGGAAAGGAAGGAAAAAACTTGCACTATCCCACAAAGCACATAGCTAATGGTCTCTGATCATAACCCACCCCACTTCCCACTATCCCCATGGGGGAGATAAAAAGATTTGGAAAGAGCATTATAGTGTGAGATTTTCTGGTTTTAAATTCTGGCTCAATAACTTCTTTACCATGTGGTTATAGGAAAGTGACTTAAGTGACTTACCCTCCCTGAGTTTATTTTTCTTATCTGTGAAAGCAAAGTGATAATATATACTTTAAAGGGTAATGACAATTCAAAGAATGGTAATGAGCACAGAGCAGAATTACAGCAGATGATATGTGTTAATAACAAATACAACAGCAAATTGACACTTTTTATTTGTCAGATGCATTTTTGAGATTACCTGCCCTGACTATAACTAATATGTAGATTCAAAGTTATTTTTCTTGTCATAAAGGATCAAACCTGGTTGTGCTCTTTCAAACTGAAATAACATGGTTTTGTAAAAATTATTGTCCAAGAAAGAAATCAACATTCACATCACAAAAACAAAAAAACAGAATAAATTTACGGTTTAAGTATATGCTACATTGGAAATATAAAGTGTCTTATTGTTTGTGTCATTTCCTCCTAATGTTCTCATTTTCCTTGAACCTTAAATCTAAGCAACCAAGTTTTAATTTCTTTCATCAAAGGTACAATGTTGAGCTTGATTTTAGTCCCCAAGACATGTAACTTAAATCCTATATGAATCATAAATACAGACAATCCAGTCTATCAAAGATTATGGGCCTGAAGTGAAATTATAACTAGTAAATTTTACATTTGTATAGCTTATATCTACATATTTTCTACATATTTTTTGGTGAGGAAGTTCTATCATTTAAGGATAATTTTTTTCATCAATTAAATATTTATCAAGCAACTACTAAGTATCAAAAATTTGTTAGCAGCTGGGGATTTGAAGACAAAATAAGACACAGCCACTGCTCTCAGACAGCTTACTATCTGGGAAGAAAGTTCAGAAGAATACACAGTGACTCTGGTACATGTGATGGAGCAGTAAAGAATTGAGCCAGTGAATCCTCTGGGATTTCAAGGAGAGTGAGGTCACATTTATATGGAGGAGGCTTCATGGAAGAGGAACTGGCTTTTGGACTGGGCTTTGGAAACAGGTAGGAGGGAGAGGGCATTCAGGCATGAGGAGCAACAGTGAGTATGCCAGACAACACACACACTCATGGAATCATAGGAAGAAACACCCATGTGGGATTACAGGCCTGGCATCAATCATAAAAATATACCATGTAGCCATTGTCTTATCTTATAGGTGAGAAAAGTGAGGATCCAAGAGGTTAAAACAACTGCCCGAGGGCAGGCTCAGCAGCGGGGCTCTGCAGGGAGGCGCGGGTAGGGATCTGTAGGTGAACACCAAACCTGAAGGAAGACTGAAGAGAGGTTGAGGAGAACCTCACATCCCAGACTACATGTCTGGACTCACTTCAACAGGCAATAAAACACCAGCAAAGGTTTATGAGGAAGAGAGTGATATGATTAGAACTGTGCTCTCTTTTGGCAGAAGTCCAGTGAGAGCAGCCAGTGCCCAGATAAAAACTGGAGATAAAATGTCAAAAACATGATGTCTGCTCTATCTGCCAGGGGGGCAAGATCTTAAAGAGCTTCGTGATTATTTGGACATAAAATGGGAGAAAGCGAGAAGGGGGCAAGCGACTCCAGGATTTCACACTTGAGCCACTCTGAAATGAACTTTACAAAGAATGGTAGGGGAGTCGGTGATGGTCACAGGGAGGGTGTGAAGGAAGAGGGACAAGCCCGAAGAGCAGCAAATCCAGGTTCCAGTGCTGGTGCTCAACAGGTGAGCGGTGGTGGCTGGAGATCCAGAGTCAGGAGTTTGCCCCCCTGTGAGTGGAGAGGGAATGACCCTCAAGGGATAGGGGGAGAAGGATGAGAGGCTGGCCAAAGGATCAAACCTCAGAGATCCCCACCTGAATGTAGAGGCAGATGAGGCAGATCAAGAACAGAGGGTACTGCTCTACGTTCATCATCTCTAAGTAGGTGCCTCAGATAGGTCACGGCACACCAGAGAGGAGAGCTTCCAGAAGTTGAAGAGGCCAGGTGGGGACTATTCAACTGTCAAGCAGGACAGAGACATGGTGGCAGGTGAGAACTGAGAAAAAGCCTTTGAATGAGTTTATCATTTTGTTACTTCCTTAGAATGATAATACACATTAGTAACTGTGTATCAGTTTCACTTCAACTTTCTCATAGTCTACTCTGTGTCCATAACACCTAACACTGTCTGTAACTATGGGTTTATTTGCATGATTACTTATTTCATGTTTATCTCCACATAGGCTGTAACCCCTATAGGTACAGCAACTCTGTTTTTGTTCACTACCATCCATCCACTGCCTGGCATATAGCAGACACTTTTAAATATTTCTCAAATGAATAAAGGTAGTACATGAAGATTTACAATCACTATATAGCTATATTTTGGATAGAAGATAAAGTTATTTCCTATTCTTGATCTGTGGGCCTTTTTAATAGCAGGTGTATTTTTGACATAGAGTCATATTTATTACAATAATTTCAGATGACTGTGTTTTGTTGTTGCCTGGTCTCTCTGCCTGATTTTATAGTTTATTTTGCCATGAAATGCCCCCTTTTTTTTCTTTCTTCTTTATGAAGATACATATGGTGGATGTAAATAATATTTGGATTTGAAGTTAAAAGATAACTACCATGCCAGATTTTTTATAACGAAGTCTTGATATGGTTCAGTAATTTTATTTCCTATTCTAGCCACCTCTAACAGAGAGAGTGCTAAGATTAGATCAACAGGTGTGTTTCTACAAGTGTGAAGATCAAAGTTATGGAAGGAAAACAGAGAGTCTTAAAAGATAGGAAAACTCCAAAGCTTCTGGAAAATGTGAATTATTTTTAAAAACTGGTTTCAGAGGAAAGAGTACTATACTGAGAAACTGCAGACCTGGAGTCTGTTCCCAATCCATCTCTGGGATTGCAGAGGACCTTCTACCTTTCACTGGTGCTACTTTTCAGAATCATGAAGAGGGTAAAGCCAATGACTAATATGGAAAGCGCCAGAGACAATGCTCAGAATTACTAGTTCCTTTATTCCCCACCTCTTTTTCATTTAATTAAACCAAGGTTTCTTCTTTTTGTCATCATTATCCATGACACCACGAGTAGACTATCATTTTAAACATTATACAATATACTAGATTTTTCAAAATAACCTAGTTATCCTGACAAAACATGTAAGCCTAAAGAAAAAAATCAAAACCTTAGACTTTCTATAGGTATTCTTTTTGGTAATGTTAGACTCAATGAAACATGAGGCAAGATCAGGGAAAAATTCTACCTTTAGTTGAAGCACATAGCTCCTTTTTGGCAGTGGAAATCTGGGTCCCTGGGATTTTTAATCCACTGAGAAGAGTTAATTTGCTTCTTATTAGTGAGAATCCATAAACTATGAAATCCATAATCTTCCATCACAAAGTGACAGCAATCATTATCATTTTCAATTTATGCTTTTCAAGGGCTCTATTTACTTTGTCCACATTTCATCTTAATGTGACTCTAAAACGCTTGGGGATCTTGCCGTCCAAGGTGATTGGAGACATGCTTGGTTGTTTAGTGTCATGCAGCAATTACTTGATGGGCCCTGTTTTCATGGGGATGTCAGTTTTTCAACCATTCTGAGGTCAGTAGAGAAAGTGGTGTATAGTGTACATATGTCAACAGCAGAGATCTTACATTAAACCAAACAGTCTGGCATGGTTGGCAGTAGTTTCTCTCTCACACACACACACAAAAATAGAGAAATGAAGCAGCAGGTTTACTGGGTGGGGGAGCTGGGAACCTAATTAGTCCAGCTCCAGGAATGCCAAAAAGCCTATTTAATATCTTTTGCTTTTACTCTTCTAAGCCACCTAGAGGGAGAATTGCTACAAACACCTAAACTCATTACATTAAAAAAAAAAAAAAAAAAAAAAAAAAAAAAGATTAGTGCATGGGATAATCTGAAGGATGAATCTGCAGTTTTTCTTTTGACCTCTATTAAGATGAAAGCCATGGAAGGGACTTCACACATTTTAGACCCTTAATACTTGCTAAGAATTCCCAAAATATCTGATGGAAAGAGAATAAACTCCAAAGACAGTGTCATCCTTTAAATTAAAAAAGAGTTACTAGCTGCTGCTGAAAAGAGATGACTAAAAAACTAGCACCTGTGTGTCACTGAATCATTGATTTGTCAGTGCTGACATTCAGTTTCAAAGAGAAAACCACCATGCTCCTCAGATGCTTCCGCCTTCTCTTTATGGCTGAACTTATCCTTGTCTTAAGGGCTTTTATTCATGGTAATGAAGAGCGTATTATGAAAAGCATCACTCCACATTTGGAAAGCTACATTTCAAAAAAGGGCTTCATAAAAAATTTTGAGACTATGCTAAGTACTGCAAGAGAACTTTTAATCTAATAAATAATACTAATTAGTCATTGAATAGATATACTAGTAACTGGAGACAAATCACCCAAGATCCAGGAGAAGGTTCCTGGCACTGTGTTCCTCTCATAGTGATGATGGGGTCAGGAGTCTATCCATGGAGCTCCTCCTCTATCACCATCATCATCAAAAGTATTTATGAACTGCATTCTATGTGTAGGGCACTGCGATAAGCACAGGCACATAAATGCATTTCCTATAAAATAAGAGATAAAGCAAATTCTGGAAATGAAGATAACCAATGTCAACATTTCCTTTCCAAGAGCTAATATGGTTCTTGAATGATCACTGGAATGCATTTCCTCTCAAACAGTGGATGGGACTATGTTAAGTTTTAATTGGCTGTGTACATACCAAGTATCTTGATGAAGAGTAAAAGAGATAAATCCTTTAATTTGTACATTGTTGTTAATATTTCCCTTGTTTAGGGAAAAATGAGATGTGAACATCAGAAAATCTTTCTCTACAAACACTGTTTTTTTAATTTAATTTTGTTTGTTAGGTTGCAGTGAAGTCAGGAGTTTTCTGTTTGTTTCCCAACATCTTACTATAAAATATTTCAAAGGTGCAGCACAGTGGAAAGAATTTTAATGACATTATTCCCACCACCTGGATTATACCATTAACATTTACTTGCTTTATATATCTGTCCATCCATTCATCCTACTATACATCCATCAATACCATGTTTTTGATGCATTTCAAAGTAGACTGCAGACAGCAGGTAATACTGTATTTTGAAGTAGACTCAAAGAATATTCCTAATCCTATAAAAATACCTAGAAAACATTTATTAGTTTTTTTTTAAAAAGCTCATTCTGAATTATGCACACAGATATTCAATCTACAGGCTCTGTAAAAAGTATGGTAAGTTAACTCAAGGTTTTGTCTACCTGTATCAATACCATGGGCATTTTCAGTACTCCCTCCAGTGTTGGGCTTTGTGAAGACAAGGGCTATGGATTATAGAGAAATAAGCTCTCTGCTACAGATCATCAGGGAAAATGACCTGAAATGTTAGCGAGAAGCTTTTTTTTTGTTTTGTTTTGTTTTGGTGTTTTTTGCTCTATACTCTAGTAGTTTCCTATTTATTCCTTGAGTATAGAAATAGATTTCTATGCCTCAATTTCCTCATCTACAAAGTGAGTGTTATAATACTGATCTCACGGGCTTGTCATGAGGATCAAATGTGAAAAATAGGAAAGCACTTCGTAAAGAGTAAAGCACTATGCACATCTAAGGTCGCTTTATCCTTAGTAATCATAATGCATCTGTAATAGAACACAGCTGAGGTAATGATCCACACTGCTATTTGGTTCTTTCAGATCAGTCAAAAAGATTTCAAAGGTTAAAGGGACAGAGTATTGGCAGGTGCCTTCACTCTGCCCATCAGTACATCATCTTGTCAAGGATCTAGAAGAACCTTGGTGTGTATCACACAGACTTGTTTTCATTAGGGAAGTGTTTGCTTTGGAAATCATCCCAGCCCTAAAACAATACTTCCATTAGCTGGGCACAGTACCCATAATTATCCATCTTATCTGACCAGTGCCAAACTATTCTACTTACTGCATACCATTTACATTTACCTTGGTGGTTCTGAAAGAAGATCAAGGCATTCAGTCATCATATGAGAAAGTACAAAGAATGTTTATTTCTTTGAATAAACACCTACAAATGAACTTTGGGTAGAAACCCCTGCAACAAGATATCATCAGGTACCATAAATGACAAGACTAAAAGTGATGGAAACCCTCTGTCCTCATATGGGAAAAACTCCTTTACATGAATATCTTAAGTTTATAGGCTATAAAGTAATGGAGCTTCCGTTTGTGTGTCAGGTTGGATACAAATCAAAAAAGTGAGGAGCAAGGTCAAAGCTAGCTAGGAAACCAAGAAGAGATAAAATAAGCAGAGAGGTGAGTTCAGCATCAGTTACTGTTATTGAGAACTTGCCAGATCTCTGACACTTTTTGCTTAAGGGGAATTGAAAAGAAAGACAGATCTGAAACAACCCTTGCCCTCAAGAAAGCATCCATTTCATAAGAGTTGGATGGAGCAAATAATCAGGAGACAGAAAAATAAAACATTGTAGTAAATAGAATAGAATATGTAAAAAGAGGAATAAGCATGGTTTGTGATTTAATTGCAAATTATACTCAACACTGTGCATGTGTACAATGTGGACCACATCACAGCAATGTGAAGACCTCTAATAGGACACATACAGTTAGCCCCAAATTCAAAATATGTTTTTCATGTAGGAAAAGGAGAATCAGAGGCAAGGCTTGTTGTGATTGGTGGGATGGTTCCCTGGCCCATGAGCTCCAGCTGTCTGGTGCTGATAACAAGAACCTATAATAAACATCCTGAGATGGTGGCATCAAGCTATCATCCTCTGACACCACTACACATTCCAAACATGCAAGTAAATTCCTTAATTTGCTTCCATATTTATAAAGCAAACTTCTAATCACATTTATAATTTGGCATCCTATTTGGGAATAAATAAGCTGCCCAAAAGGGTCAAAAACTTGTTTGCTGTGCTAGTGAGAGTTCTCACTGTAGTTACAACAACTTGGGGATGGGGGTGTTGTGAGCATATATACACAGGTATATCATACACAAACACACACATATTTAACATGTAGTTTTAAGAGAAACACTGGAAAATCTGAATTTACAGCAATGCAGACTTCTAGATATTTTGTTAAAGTGTGCATTCTAATAAATTCTATCATGCTTTAAATTAGAACCATGTCTTCACTGTAGTGCCTGATACTATTATTTATTTCTTCTGGTTAGTCTGCATGTTTTGCTTAACTGCTGATGGTTCCTCATTCATCTTACCAGACTGTCCAGGAGGAGGGGCACCTGATGATCCTCGTGGTAGACAGAGAAACACAGTCAGAACAGCAGCTCTGTTCCCAGCACATGGTTCAATGGCTATTGGCTTGGGTGCTCCCTGAAAAAGAAAACCCAATTTTAAATTTGCATAATTGACACGACACTGTTATTTTACTTTTCTCCTACTTATGCTTCAGTCAACTAAATTGTACATTCCTAGTGGATGGGGACATACAATGTCTTATTTTTTAATAGTTCAATCGAATATTTCCTCAAAGTAATACTTAGTGTTTTTGTAGTGGTAGTCATTAACATGCAGAAGACTTTTTTTTTCCTTTGGGGAGTTAAGTATAGGTGCATATTTTTGAAAAGCATGCTTTGTTCTATTTTTAGCTTGTTTCTTTTTCTTTAATAGACTTTTTTAAAAATTTTTAGACTTTATGCTTTAGAGCAGTGCTAGGTTCACAGTAAAAGTGAGAGGACAGTACGAGATTTCCCCTCTACATTTTGCCCTAACATATGCTAGTCTCCCACACCATCAATGGCCCCCATCTGAGAGGTATATTTGTTACAACTGATGAACCTTCATTGACACATCATACTCATCAGAGATCTATCGTTTACATTAGGGTTCACTCTTGTATTCTAGTCTATGGGTTTAGACAAACATAAATGACATGTATCCAACATTATAGTATCACTCAGAGTATATTCACTGCCTAAAAATCCTCTGTGCTCCACCTATGCATCCCTTCCTCACTACCCCAAAGCCTGGCAACCACTGATGTTTTTACTGGTTCCACAGTTTTGCCTTTCCCAGATGGTCATATAGTTGGAATCCTATGGAATTTAACTTTTTCAGATTGAATTCTTTCACTTAGTAATATGCACTTAAGGTTTCTCCATGTCTTTTCGTGTCTTGATAGCTTATTCTTTTTTTAAAAATTTTTTTTAATTTATTTATGATAGTCACACAGAGAGAGAGAGAGAGGCAGAGACACAGGCAGAGGGAGAAGCAGGCTCCATGCACCGGGAGCCCGACGTGGGATTCGATCCCGGGTCTCCAGGATCGCGCCCTGGGCCAAAGGCAGGCGCTAAACCGCTGCGCCACCCAGGGATCCCTAGCTTATTCTTTTTTAATGCTGAATAACACTCTATTGTCTGGATGTCCCACAATTTATTTATCCTTTCACCTTCTGAAGGACATCTTGGATGCTTCCAAATTTCCACAATTAAAAATAAAGCTACCACAGGGGGTGCTTGGGTGGCTCAGTCAGTGAAGCATCCAACTCCTGATTTTGGCTCAGGCCATGATCTCAGGATCATGGGATCAAGCCCCATGTTGGGTTCCACACTAAGCATAGAGCCTGCTTAAGATTTTTTCATTCCCTCTGCCCCTTTCCCCCACGTTTGCATGTGTTCTCTCTAAAACATAAATTAAAAAAATAAATAAGAATAAAGCTATTATAAACATCCATGTGGAGGCCTTTTTATGAACGTAAGTTTTCGGTTCCATTGGGTCAGTATCAAGGAGTGTGATTGCTGGATCATATAGCAGGAGCACATTTAGTTCTTTAAGAAACCATCAACTATCTTCCAAAGTTGCTGTACCATTTTGCATTACCACCAGCAATGAATAAGAGCTCTTCTTGCTATACCTCTTCACCAGCATTTGGCGATGACAGTGTTCTAGATTTGGGCTATTCTAATAGGTGTGCAGTGGCATCTTGTTGTTTTAATTTGAATTTCCTATGATGATATATGATATGAAGCATCTTTTCATATGCTTATTTGCTATTCTGTGGGTCTCCTTTGATAAGGTATTTGTAAGGTCTTTGGACCAGTTTTAATTGCGTTGTTTCTTATTGTTGAGCTTTAAGAGTTCTTTGTCTATTTTTGAAAGCAATTCTTTTCAGATGTCTCTTTTGCAAATATTTTCTCCCAGTGTTGTTTGGCTTCCCATTCTCTTGATATTGTCTTCTGAAGAGTAGAAGTTTTTGATCTTGATGAAATCCAGCTTAGTAATTATTTCTTTCACAGATTATGCTTTTGATGTTGTATCTAAAAAGTCATTGCCATATGCCAGGTCATCCAGGTTTTCTTCTAGGTTATTGTCTAGGATTTTAATAGTTTTGTAGTTTACAATTAGGTTTATGATCAATTTTGAGTTAATTTTTGTGAAGAGTGTAAGGTATTTGTCTAGATTCTTTTTTTTTTTTTTTTGCATATGGATATCCAGTTGTTCCAGAACCATTTACCTAAAAGACTATCTTTGCTTCATTGCATTCCCTTTGATCCTTTGACAAAGAACAATTGATTATATTCATGGGGTTCTATTTCTGGATTCTATTCTGTTCCATTGATCTAATTGTCTATTCTTTAACCAATATTATACTGTTTTGTTTACTGTAGGTTTATATTAAGTCTTGAAGTCAGTGTCTGGCCTCCTGACTTCAGTACAGTGTTGGCTATTATGAGTCTTTTGCCTCTTCATATAAAATTTAGAGTCAGTTTGTAGATATTCACAAAGCTGCCTGCTGGCATTTGATTTGGATTGCTTTGAATCTATAGATCAAGTTGGGAAGAACAGACTTCTTGACAATATTTATTATTCATATCCACGAACACAGAATATCTTTACCTTTTCTTCTTTTTATTTTGTTCATCAGAGTTTTGTAATTTTCCTCATATAGATACTGTACATACTTTGTTAGATTTATATCTAAGTATTTCATTTTGAAGGGTAGTAGTATAAATGCTATTGTATCTTTAGTTTTATATTCTGCTTGTTCATTGCTGGTATGTAGGAAAGCATCTGATTTGTATTTTAACCTTGTATCTTGCAACCTTGCTGTATTGTTTAGTATTCCAGGAATATTTTTGTTGATTCTTTTGGATTTTCTACATAGATTATCACATCATGTGCTAATAAAGATAATTTCGTTTCTTGCATACCAAACTGTATAACTTATATTTCTTTTTTTTTTTTTTGTCATATTGCATTAGCTGCAACTTCTAGTACAGTGTTGAAAAGGAGTGGTGAGAAGGGCACATCCTTAACTTGTACTTGATCTTACTGGGAATGCTTCAAGTTTCTCACCATTAAGCATGATGTTCACTATAGGTTTTTTTGGCAGATATTCTTCATTAAGGTAAGGAAGTTCCTTTCTATTCTTAGTTTACTGAGAAATTTTACACAGTCTTAATAGGAAAAGTGGGCTAAATAGTTTATTACTTCTATAATAATAATTTATTATTTATCAATTTTAAAAATAACTACTTGCTACCATTCTCCAAACATGACAATTTATATTATTATCATAAATTTATAACTTTTAATATTTCTGATGTTTCAGTTGATAGCAGTTATAATTTTGTTATTAGTTTTGTTAATTGTTCGAATTGTACTATCTTTGGACAATGAGAATGTCTTCAAATTGGCTCCTGAGTTCTTCTGATACGATCACAAAAGCTTTTGATAGCTTCCTTGTCTTTTGCCTGTCTCAGACCTGTAATTAGACATTTCTCTAAAGAAACTTGCTGGGAAAGTAGTATTAATTCCAGGCATAAGAAGTATTTATTGCTACAGGTTTGGCCATTGTTCTAGGAAGTTTTAGGCAACAGAGCTCAGTGTCATAAATTGGATTCCCAAAGAAGCAGACTCCCTGTGAGACAGAGTTATTAGCAAACAGAGGTTCTTATGGTAAAATAATAATAATAATAAATAAAAAATATAGATGGAAAAGGAAGGAAACCTCATTAGACATAGGGAAAGGGCTGAACTGAGATGCAGGCCCAGGAGGAGACCTGGAGCCAGAATGATCTTTCACAACCAAACTGGGCCAGGAGAGCCAGGCTGTTATACTCCTTCAAAGATCAGTTCTTACATATCACTGCTCTTGGGCAGAGTCATAACCTTGGACAAGGTGGCTCTCTGCTGTTATGGTAATACCTGAAGGGCTAACAGCTGAAGATAGTCAATAGGATTCCCAGAAGCAGGGTATCATGTCTTCACTGAAGGTGATTTGTGTAAAGTATCAATGTGCCCTCCATACTCAGAATGTTTTTAAAGAGGAAAAATATACCATGAATTCATAATGATATTGCCAATTCAAATTTAATTTGTTTTATTTAATTTCTTTGAGTTTTTGTATCTTCTTTTCTCTTACTTTGAAAATCTTGATACCTAGTAATACAGATAACTACTTTTATGCTACAATACACTTTAAATATAGTATTATATATTATATGTGATAATACAATTAATTAAAATTGAATTCTTTGTAGTTTTTTTTCCATCTTAAGGGTATATATCCTACTAAGAATATATTGCATGTTTAAATATTGCATGTGTAAAATCACTTGGAAAAAATAAAATAAAATCACTTGAAATTGGTCCTCTCTATGTGGTTTTGCCACTGATTCCATCCTAATTTAGGTAAGTTTGTGAATTCAGAGGCTGATTGTTTTGAAGGATTGTTCCCCTTTCCATTTTTATTTAATATTGCTTTCTAATTTTAAGACACTTATATAATTCCAGGATCAGATCTAAAAAATAAAGTACACTTAGAGACGTTTACCATCCACCTTTGTTCCCTTCATGCCGCTCCCTTTTTAGCAAGTTAAGTTTTTGCGTGGATTTAAGTTCTCAAATCCTTGGAGTAAATATCAAGGAGTATGACTGCTGGATTGTATAGTGCCATGTTTCATTTTAACACCAAATCCTGGCACAGAAAAGATGTGCAGTAGGCCTACATTTGAATAAATGAATGCATGTCACTAAATTTGATGGATAGTCTGTGTGCCACAAAATTATGCAACTTTTGTTGCTTTCTCATAATTGTTTCCTGCCACCAATGATGTACTACGCAATACAGCTTATCTAATTAAATTATCACAACCCGAAATATTTTGTTAGCATATCTTTAATATCACTTTAGTGAAATACATGTCATAATCACCAATAAGTCACTTGTATAAATAATATGACCTTAGGAATAGAATAAATGAAAATATGATAATGATACAGTAGTAATAACTAGTCTTATATTAAGTACTTACTATGGTTTAGGTATTCAAAATTCTTTACATATATTAACTCATTTAAATCTTATAGTGAGAACACTGAAGCAAGGTTAAAATTACCTATTCAAATTTATACAAGTAGGAAGTAGCAGGGCTAAGATTTATATACAGGCAAGCTGCCACCTAAGTCCATCCTCTTAACCACACAATGTGGTTTATCAAATGTGTGCATGTACAAACAAACCTGCACCTACACACAGTGGATGTATGATTTTGTACATGAACTCATGTGTCAGCACACAAGTGTGTGAACAGATGCATTCCATGCACACATGTGTGGACACGAACATGCACAAGGGATTTAGGTTTAAATACAATGTCATCTCTGAGACAGTGAGGATATCATTTTAGCATAGGAATGGTGATTTTGGCTATTTCACTGAAAAACTGTAGGTGAGATGTGGCTGACATATCGAAGCAACATCTATGCATGAAGACAAAATAGAAGAAAAAGTGCCAGTGGTTTAATTATCAGGACAAATAATTTGTTTAGTTTTTTTTTGTTGTTGTTGATCATATTTGAACTTTTCAGAAGAAAAACAGACATACGTAGTCATTCACCAAGAATATTTTAGAATACTGCCGTTTCCAGAAAGTTTAACGAGGCATTAAAGATAAAATATGTCCCCTTTCATGTAAAACTTAGACTGAAATTTCTGGTGACAACAGTTTTATGTGGTTATAAACGATTTCTCCTTTATAGCAACATAAATCTCATGTTTTAAAATTATCCTCATACAGATACATTTTGGGAGTTTTCAATATAAAGGTGAAAGTGGCCATGATAGAAGTAAAGGGCATAAAAATCTTCCAGGAATATGCTGTAAGCCATGTTGCAATACTTGTATCAAGTTACATGATCTACAGTTTTACACTTTAAAGCTTACATTTAATTTAACAGACTTATTTTTGAAAATGTTAAGTCAAAATCAGCATAAGTACACAGATATTCTCCAATGATGTAAATATTTAGAGAATAGGCTTGTCATATTCCAAGGCTAACAGAAAAATACTATGAATGTTTTGAACCGTATTTCTACCTTCTGAAATTTATTCTAATTTAATAAATGCAAAGTATATGTAAAGGTCAATTGGTTAAAATATACTAAGAGAAAATAAAATGAATTCGGGTTTAAATAATGGTGATATATCAGAAATATTAAAATTCTCTTTAATATACCTAAGAAATACTTATCCTTTCTACCATCGCGTAAGGTTTTCTTTTTTGCTTTGTTTTTACGCTCAATGCAATAATTGGAACTATTCAAAATATCCAAATTTATTTAAAAATATTTGATTATAAAAATTAGAAGAAAATAAGTTTATGATTACAATAAAATAAAAGAAAATAACAACCAAAACCAGTTGAAAAACAGTGGTTCTTGGTTTAGGGGATTTAGAAAAACAGTAAACAATTTGAGAGTACATCATTTGATTGTGTTGTCAGGCTACCATTTTGCTGTTTTTAACACTAGAAGAAAAGGTTTTAAACATCAAATGCTAATGCCAAAAGCCCCAACTGAGAGAAAAATTAGTAAAAAATAACTAAATTTCAGGTGGAAAATGGATTAATTATTTAACATCAATGAATCAGCAACAAATGAAGAATGTAGCAAAATATCTGGACCACTTTTCCGTGGAACTATGCTCGTATAAAAGCCACTTCTGTAAAAGCGTCCTTACAATAATTCCTTACTATTAATTCTCCTGCTATTGTACAGAAAACATTCAGAAATTTCTTTATATTGATAAACTCTATGAAAAGAGCTTATAATTCTATTTTAAAATCCAATTGGCTTACAACTTTTTCTATTTTGGCTATAAGATTTTCATAAAAGGATATTAGCAAAAATATGAATTATTCATTATGTTAAAAATATTAGTGACTAGCACAGCTCTTTGATGCTTCTGGCAAGAATTCACATAACTTAAAAAATTATTTCCGAAGAATTTGTGGCAAATCTCACCTTCAATAAAGAATTTTAAATAAAAAAGAAAAAACCCCACTTTATAGCACTTGATTTTTGCAATGGAATATAGCAAAACCCCACGAATGATATTTCTGATACCTTGAGGTTTGCCAGTTGTTTAGCGATAGATACATAACCATGAATCAAAATCATTTCACAATGACATAACATGTTCACTGAACTGTGCAATTTATCATGCATTTTCCATGGCTGCCTCTGAAAGAGATAAGGTATGGGTTTGTTTGCCCATAGCACTCAGAGACTGTGATTTACTTCCAGGCAGTTTCGTATTTGTTGTACTGCAGGAAGCTGGTGTTAGACCGTGCCAGAAAATATCATTGACAGTTATATAATTAGCAGTCCTTGTTTATTAAGCACACAGCAGTTTTAGAGTGAAAAAGACTTGTTTTGTTCACTCTAGTGGTTTTGAAACTATTGTACTCCTTTTTTCAAGTTCTTGTTTTTGTAGGCAACAATTCTGTGTTCTCTCTCTCCATTTTTCAGCTATTGAAGACAAATAAGTTACCAGAGAAGCTTCTGGAATCATAAGGATTTTCAAGATGATAATTCTTAAAGTTTATAATGACTGAAAAGAAATATTCTGAAAGTGAGGCTACCATTTGACATAGCCTAGGAAACTGCTACTGTAAGAATCACATGATGCTTGGAAGATACCAATGGGCAAAATGGGCTATGTATGTGTTCTTTCTTTCACTGGCCTGCTCAAAGAGTGAGTAAATGCGGGAGTGATTCACTTCCAGAAATCACACTGAGGCCTCATCACTGGAAACCCTCAGCCCAGCAGCAGAGGATTTAATAGAATTATTTGATGTCCTTGGACTAGTCTTAACATTTAGGTAGGGTTTAGTCTAATACTCTAGACCTCAAAACATTAAAAAAAAAAAAAGATGTTTTCTTTCTCAAAAATGTTCCCAATGTAAGGTTGCAAATTCAAATTCCTTTAAGGGCTAGGTGGGTAATTTAATAATAGATAACATTTCTTTTTTTTTCTTACGATTTTTTTTATTTATTCATAACAGAGAGAGAGAGAAAGAGAGAGAGAGAGAGAGAGAGAGATGCAGAGACACAGGCAGAGGGAGAAGCAGGCTTCACACAAAGAGCCCAATGTGGGATTCAATCTCTGGACTCCGGGATCACACCCTGAGCTGAAGGCAGACGCTCACCGCTGAGCTACCCGTGTCCCAGCTAACATACATTTCTTAAGTGCTCACACTATGGGTTGTGCTATGCTACATGCTTACATGAGTTTAACCTGACTCCATGAGCTACAAACTATTTCCACTTTACAGATGATGAAACTTAATCACAGAGAGTTTAAGTAACATAACCAAAGTTGCAGACCTAATAGGTGACAAAAGCATGATTTGGAACAATGTATGCTTGTGCTTGTATGCCTAACCACTAAGCATAATGTTAGTATAATGGGTAAGAAGACCTCTTAACTTTGAGAATAAGACCATAAAAAGTAGTGGGTACTGGAGTGAACTGGAAAGTATAAGGTTTTTTAAAGACATTGAATCTCAAAATTGTTGCTGTCAAAAGATGACATCTATGGGTTTGGTGGCTGGCACTCTGTGATTTCTATAACATGGAGTCCAAAATGGCATTTCAGGGTTGCCATACTCTTATATCTACCCACTCATCAAACACCATCTTTTATTCTGTGCAAGCTCTGTATTTTAGTCAATATAAGTAAGTGTTCACTATTCAACAACTGTGTCCAGGGTTTCCATAATCTGTGTTGTCTTCACTCATAATATCCCTACTGTCTAGGAGATCTTCCTAAAGGCCTCTAATTTTTCTAAGATTATTCATCCCTCAAAGCCAACTCATCCATGAATCCTTCCTTGGTTGGAGGTATTGAATCTCTCCCCCTTTAGTTCTTTAATTATACCTTTTATGGCCCTCCTCATTTTCCACCTTGAATGATACTTGCATAAATACTCTATCATCCCACTGAAACAATCTCTTTGAGGATAGGCCCAGTTTCTTACTCATCTCCATTGCCCCTTCACTCACTTTCTCTTTTTGAAATGCCTACGTATGGTGCCTGTGCCACCTTTGGGAACTGACATGTTGTATGTCTCTGTCAGACTCCCGCTCCACCAAGCTAGATATCATGTTGGTTCCTCTTTGCTTTACCTATACCTTCTATCAGAGTATATGTTTCACATGATAAGTGAATGAATCAAAGAATAAATGAAATTATCACATATTAGGCATGACTCAGTTTCTCCAAATTATGGATAGTAAGAGGATAATAAAACATTGAAAATTAATATTAACTAACATTTGTTGAGTACTTACTAGGTTTCAAGTGCTGTGTTAAGCATTTTACATGCATTATCATATTATTTTATAAGAAGAAGAAATTAAAATTCAGAGAGGTCAGATAATATTCTCAGGGTAGCAGAGTGAGGGAGGGGCAGATCAAGGGACAGACTGAAACTCAGATCTGTCTGATTCTAGCATCTTGGTTTTTAACTACCAGATGATACTGCTAAAAATATAGCTTAAAATGACAAAGAATATTTCATTCTTTCAGCTTGACTATTAATAGTAGGAATGAACTTAAGATATCAGTTTTAAAAATCATATGCATATACCTGCCTCATTCTTGACCAGAGTTCAGAACACTTGAATTCTTTTTTTTTTTTTAATTTTTATTTATTTATGATAGTCACAGAGAGAGAGAGAGAGAGGCAGAGACACAGGCAGAGGGAGAAGCAGGCTCCATGCACCGGGAGCCTGATGTGGGATTCGATCCTGGGTCTCCAGGATCGCACCCTGGGCCAAAGGCAGGCGCCAAACCGCTGCGCCACCCAGGGATCCCAGAACACTTGAATTCTTGAGCCAGCTCCGCTACTGTGTATTTATGCGATACTGGGCATGTTACTAAGTCATTTCCCCAACCAAGAAATGAACAAGTAGGTTATATGATTTTTAGGGTACCTTTAACATTCTATGACTATGATTTATGGACAATCTCCAGCATGTGTGACATACTAATATCTAACACTTTGTTTAAGTACAGTGAAATTTGAAATTTCCAATCTTTAGCAATTTTTTTCTTGTTCAGTTACTTTAAGTGATACATCTAATTTTTAAAGCATATTATTATACCATATGATGAATACATCACATAAGACTAAATGGCCACCATCGCATGCCAAAAAAGCAATTAGAAAATTGAATCAAGAAATTAAGGATTAATGTGGATATGTTATACCCGTCAGCAGTAATAAGTGTTTTGACAAGGACAGAATAAAGTCTGACAGTGTGCACAAATACTAATCTGATATATGAGTGAAATATTAAAAATGCAAACAACTGCACATTAATCACTCTAACATTTCCCTACGAAACCACTTTTAATGCTATTCTTATCAGAATCCATCTATAAATAAAAATGAGTCTTTTCAACAGCTTGCACAACTTGGTATTTGCAGTTTAATGAGTGTTTATATTGATATGAAATTTAGTTTTTAGTCACATTAGTAAAATAGAATTAATTTACTGAGCATAGAATTAAGTCAGCCTGATGGCTTGGCTTACAGCTAATCAAGGGCCTCAATTCCATAGGATCAACAAATACCAAGACTCCAGATCTCAAGCACAGATTTTCTGATTTCATTGTATACACTTGGGAAAAATGAAAGTGAAAATAATATTCCTTCCTTATTTACTATTTGCTTTGCATGAAATGATAAAGGGAAATAAAACACATTACCAAGCTTTACTAAGAAAAGAATTCATATTAATAAAAGAAATTAAGTTGATGGACACTGTCAAAACCAGGGTTAAACTGCATTAGAAGCAAATTCAAAGAGAATAAAGTATTACATATGGGAATAGGTAAAGGAATAAAACATAATATTCACAGAATCAGTATGCAGTTCTTGAGATTCCAAAGGTATTCCAATTGTAAGCTTAATTTTCATACTGTACCAAATATTGTTTTTTTTCTTTGTTGAAATGCCTCCATGTTCAGTCTCTGTTCAAAATCTCCTGTTACACACACACACACACACACACACACACGCTTATATCTATAGTATAATACCTGATTCAAGCGAGCTTTGCTGTTATTTTAATTGTGTGGCACTGATATGGAGAGTGAAGAGGCTAGTTGTGACAGCAGTAGTTTTACTACTTAGTTTTAAAGAGATAGTTAGGTCCCAGAAAATGAGGATATTATTTTATTTGGAGATATTATATAACCAACCATGCTTTACTCTGCATTGGTCAATAAATATGAAGGAGGTGACTTTGAACACATTATTTTTAAAAATTGATTCCTGATAGTATTTCAAAATTTTGAAATAGATAATTTTCAAATATTTTATTTACTTATTTGAGGGGGAGAGAGAGAGAGAGAGAGAGCGCATGGGGGGGGGAGGCAGAGGGAGAAGCAGACTCTGCTGAGCAGGGAGCCTGATGCAGGGCTCCATCCTAAGACCCTGGGGATCATGATCTGAGCTGAAGGCAGACACTTAACCCACTGAACCACCCAGGTGCCCCTGAAATAGATTATTTATTAAACAATTGCCAACCTGCACTTTTCTCCAGTGCAAAAGCAAGTTATTCACTACACTTCATATATTAATTTCAAAATTGGGACCATCCTTTTTGACCTCGAGAAGCATTAAGTGTGAGAGACAAATGTGCCTGCCAAATTGATTGACTTCCCGTCTTGCTTAAGCCCAGCTCTGTGCTTTTGTTCAGGCCATTCTATCTACCTAGACTACTTGCCAACATCTACTATTTCTACAAGATTTGGCACAAAACTCATCTGCAAGAAGTCATCCCAGGCCATCCTAGGCCACTCCATCCTAGGCCCTCCTCACTTTATTTTCTCTCAATATGTAGGAGTTGGGGTGTCAGGGTGGCTAAGTTGCTTAAGCTTCCCACTCTTAATTTCTGCTTAGATCACGGTGCCATGGGATTGAGCCCCATATCAGGCTCCATGCTCAGTGCAAAGTCTGCTTGAGATGCTTTCCCTCCCCCCTCCTTGTTCTTGCTCTCTCAAATAAATAACTAAAATATTTAAAAAACATAATTAGGAATATATCAGTTTTTCTATCATAACCATTACAGGGAAGCATAATGTAATGGCTAAGAGAACAATCCTTAGCAACCATTGCCTGGTTCAAGGTCCTGCTCTCTCATCCAAGAGACATTGGTCAAATCACAACTTCTCTGTGCCTCAAGTTTCTGATCTAGAAAATGGAATAACTATACCTTCCTCACAGTGTTGTTATGAGGATTGAAAAAATTATGGCAGCCTGGGTGGCTCAGCGGTTTAGTGCTGCCTTCAGTCCAGGGCCTGATCCTGGAGACCGGGGATCGAGTCCCATGTCAGGCTCCCTGCATGGAGCCTGCTTCTCCCTCTGCCTGTGTCTCTGCCTCTCTCTCTCTCTCTCTCTTTCATTAACAAATAAATAAAATCTTTAAAAAATATCATCTATCCATCTATCATCTATCCATCTATCTGCATCTATATGTCATAGGGCAAAGACAATATTTTTAAAATCTCTGTTAATGGTTTGAAATAGATTTATTAAAAAATTCAGCCTCCAGGAGAGAATTTTATTGATGGCTTATAGGGTGGGGAAAATCCAATCTCAGTGTCAAACTTCCCATACATGTCACATCAATACTGCCACTGAAAATCTGCCTGTTTCCCATTTTTGTTCTCTGCTTTTATCAGGGTGTCTAATTTGACTGTCAGTATTATGTGTTACGCAGAGTGGACTTTCCCTGGCACCTAAGACTGTGCTGTTCAATAAATATTTCATGAATAAATAGATATTTGTTTTTTCTTTTCCAAACTGTGCTCAAGGTAAATCTCTAAATTTAGTGGCAAAAGTCACAAACAGAAGCTCAATCTATTGCAGATAGATATAAACCAGCAGGAAAGTTAGAAAATCAAGATGTTGGTATTATCCTCTAGGCTGGTCTGTTCCAAAACACATTACATTATTAATGCAAGATGTGACCTTAGCCATGTAATTAATAGGTCAATTCAATTTAGAAGGCAAATGTGCTAGGCCCCTGCTGGCACGTAGGGGTAGAGTGTTCCACACACCCAGTGCCTGCCCTGGTGGGCTTCCCTCAGGAACTATGACTAAGGGCTGAACAGGCTCACAGACCCTTGGAGGTGGTAGAGGGAGTCTCCTGGGGAAGGATTTTACCTGGCAGAGGATGACTAGGAGTTCATTAGGAGAATGACGAAGGATGGACATTTCTAGCATAGGGAAAAGCGTGAATGCAGAGGTACAAAGGCACATAGCTTATTTGGGAAATTGCTAGAAGTTCACTGGGGATAGAGCCTAGGAAATGTTCGGTAGGCAGGGATGAGAAGAGACTAGATAGGAACATTGGGGACCTCTGTGAAACAGGTCCCTCATCAGCCCCTCAGCACACTTCTTGGCTGGGATGGCTGAGATCATCACTACCTGCCTTGAAAGGCAGACTTAGATGCTCAGATGGAACCCTAAGTGTAGCACATAGTGGGTGTCTGTGTGACCTTCATGAAGACATGGTTAAAATCATCCCAAATGGATACCAGCAGACCTTTCTCTATCAGGAACTCACAGTACTCTTTTATTAAACTATTGGTCAAATCTGTTATACCAAGTGAACATTAAATTAAAACATTTATTCCTGAAACTTCAATCATAAAACTAAATCAAGAAGCACTGTGAAAACTAACTGTCAGCAGAAAGAATAAAATTGCAGACAAGGCAATATTCTTAATGAGGAATCAAATGTTAATAGATCCAGCATAATAAATGACTTTCTACTATGGTTATTAAACCAGTCACAGCAGTAATAATAAGTAACAAAAGCATGGACAAAACTCTGAATGAAAGAGTTTATTTGACTTGTTACAAAAACATGTATGCAATTAGGATACAGTAAAACCTACCTGGATTTCTTAGACAATGAGTTATTGTGGCTGACAGAGTTTTCCCAGGAAGCTGAACATTAACCCTATGGGGGCCAATACTTGGCTATTTTGGGTTTTCTGTTTTGTTTTGTTTTTTTTCTTAAGTGTGAAATCTCTTAAAATAAATAACCATTTAGAGCACTTGGGTGGCTCAGTGTTTGAGTGTCTGCTTTCAGCTCAGGTCATTTTTTTTCCTAAAAAGCCACCAATGCTAGCTTCATTTTTGCTTGTCTTTATATAAGGCAACCTGAAGATTGCATGGCTGCCAGTGGCTAACACAACTACTTTTCCATAAAGCTCATCAATGATGCAAACACTAAAGTGACATTCTTCTCAAGGAGTTTTCTCATCCTCCCCAATATCTCTACCTCTGTTGTTATCTGTGTGCCATGACCTGTCAGCATTATTCAAAACCCTGATGCATGTCTGTATCACCAGTCCTATGGACATCTTCTTAACAGTCTGTAACAGTCCTTCTATGTCCCTTGAAGTTTGTGGGCAGAGTAGCTTTTCTAATATCAATAATTTTGGTGATACCGTTTGGGAGTGATCTTATTTATAAAGTCTAGATATATTCATTAGGCCCAAATGCCTTTACTGCATGTAAAGCAGACTTAAAATCTTATGGGATCTTAGGCAAATTATTTAAATTTACTATGCCTCATGTTCTTTAGATGGCAAATAGAATTTATAACACGAATCCTCCAAAGTTACCCTGAGGATGATAAAGGACAACATATGAGTAAGGTATTTAGCATAGTGCCTGGCAAAAACACAGGTGTTTACATTTTTTGTATTAGGTCAAATCATTTGCAAACACAATTTTTAAAGTCACATCCAACTGAATATCAGTCACGTTATCTATCTTCATACACCACCCCCCTTCCCCTTTGTTTTGGTGATTCATGGCAGTGTAGTAAGGGAGGTTAATGTGTACAGATCTTTTCTTATCTTTCCCTCCTGGGCACTTTCATTCACTGAGACTTGGTTCCAAAGTGCGGAACTGGTATTGCAGTGTCTATACATTATAGTTGGAATGAAGCCCCAAGTTTGCAGGGAAGATGATAATTGATCAGCGCAAGTGGTAGAAAGTTCGGCGGGGGGGGGGAGCTATTAAAAAGATAAATATTCCACTGAAACCTTTTGGCTTATACAGCAAAGAGAAAACTATCTTATGGACGGATAGGCTCCTAAATGTGCTTTTATGTGTCTCTATGTGGCCTGGGAAGCCTCTTTGCCCCACTAGCTCTCTCACCATTATTTGCTAGATTAAATTTCCTTAACTTTATAATCAAAAGGGCTGAGAGGGGAAAAATGAAAGTGAACAGCAGGCAGAGGATGCTTTTAGCAGAACCATGGAACACTCAGTCACCCTGGTCATTCTCAGGGTCTTTGGAACCGATGGGGCAGGCTTGCTGCCCTGCCTAGGACCTCAGACATGTAGACTCCTTACATGACCAAACTAAATATATTTGTATAGCATTCCTTTTGGCCTTTCCTATAGATGATTTGATTGTGTAAACTCAACTACCTCATCAGAGCTTGCTTTAAAAATGAAGTACGTAGAAGTGAATAATAAAGTATCTCTCCAAATCTTTTTCCCCAAAGCTCCTTTTTCAGTACGACTAAAAATTAATGGTCAGAGTCTGTGTAATGATCCTTCTTTTGGTTTTACTCATGCTACTCCCTCTTGGTCCTACTAATTATCTGATTGATTAAACTTTTGAGGAGCCTTCTGTCACTGGGCGTGGCCCACTGAACACATCTGGCTCACTGTGTTTTCTTTAAAAAGGAGAGCAGGTTAATTAAGATTCATGGCACAAATAAAAATGCCAAAGGGGAGGAAATCCTGTTTGTTTCTCACATTGTCTCTATAGCAGATTGAGCAGTATCCCCCAAAAGGTCATGCCCACCCAGAACCTCAAAATGTAACCGTATCTGAAAACAGGGCCTTTGCAGATGTAATTAGTTCAGGGGAGTTCATACTGGATTAAGGTGGGTCTGATATCCTTTTAGAAAGAGAACAGGCCATATAGAGGTGAAACCTCCATGAGGACACCAGAGACAGCGGAGTGACACAGCCACATGCCAGGGGATGCCCAGGTTTGTCAGCAGCCACCACAAGCAGGAGAGTCTTGGAACAGGTTCTCCCTTGGGGCCTCCTAAAGGAACCAACCCTGCCAAAGCCTTCATTTCAAACGTCTGGCCTCCGGAGCTGTAAGCAGATAAATTTCTGTCGTGTTGAGCCATGACGTTTGTGATAATTTGTTATGGCAGCCATAGGAAACAAATAGTCTCCCTGGTCACAATCTGACCTCTAACAGAGAGTATTGATTGGTTGCCAATCTTTCTCTGCTGTTTTGGAAATGATCATGAAGTATAATACTGAAACTGTGACTAATACCAATCCCTCAAGGCATTTCCCCTCTTTTGGGGTCATTCAAGCTACTTTCATTTGAGAAATAAGCCACATATCACATAGCATGGCAAATGTCAATGGGAAAATTCACTTAATTATGGGAGTTTTGTGATCATCATAAAACTGATGACATTCATAAAATTGGAAATACTCATAATAACTACTCCTTAGACTGTAGACATAGTATATGTTGTATGTCAGGTTTCCTAGGAAACGGATTCTGAGACTCTGAGATTTGTGTGCAGGCAGTTTATTGGGAAGTACCCTCAGGAACATCCATGTGGGGTGATGGAATGAGAGATGTGCAGATGGAGAAGGTAATTTGTGATGAGTGGAGTGGTCATTTAGGGTTGTATCAAATGGAGACAAGAAGCCAATACCTCAAACACCTCCATTGATATAGGGAGGTGGCACAGTGTTGGGTGGGGCAGCTTCTTTCAGCAGAGTGCAATTCCTGGAGAGGGACCCTTAGCTGTGAGCTGTGAGAATAACAGGCTCTGTCCTGAAGGAGACCCTAGGCAGTACATCCCAGGCCCACCACAGTATTCATGGTTCTAATAAAAAAATGTCCTTGTTAGCTAAGAAAGTGACTTTGGCCAGATCCATACACAATGTTATAGTGCAAATAAGGTTATTAGACATGTACACTTTTGTTTTTCACGGGGTTTTGTCAAGCTGCTGTAATACTGCCATCACTAATCTTTCCATAAGAATGCCTGCTCTTTGGGACCATGGCTTTCCTCTTTAATTTTTCCTATCTTGCCTGGCAAACTCTGATGGTTATTTTTCCCTTCAGAAAAGGGCAAAAATTATTATCTCAGTACTAACTCCTTGGCTAGGTCAATAAAGAACTGAGAAAGCATTGCTTACCCTTCACACTTAGTTTTCAAACGATTCAATGTATCTTATTTTTTGTTAAGTCATGAAGCTTCCAGAGAAAGAGGTCATCCTTATTTTGCATGCAGGCACAGTGGAAGATGAGAAATTAATTAATATCACTGAGGTTTTATAAGGTGTCAAAAGGAATGGTAGAGAAAATACAAATTTCTTCTTTTGCCCTGCCAAGTCATATGCTTTCATTAAACTATAAATTTATACACTTTTCTTTAATAATAATAATAAGAACAAGAATGGAAACTATTATTCCTTGAGCACTAGTTATTTATTAAGACTCTCTTGGGCAGAGTGAGTAGGTGAACTAAAAAGCAGTTACTGGACACTGTGCTAAATACTAATATATGCTCTGAGTATTAGCAAGATTACAGATTTTTTTTTAACCCAGAACAGGATTAAGTCTTATTTGGTTATAAAATGTACTGTTACAAATTAAATACTTTGGGAGGTGCATTTCCATCAATACTTTTATATAAAGGTAACCTCCTCTCACAATAAGGCAAGAAGATACATACCAGGGTATAATTCCTCTCCTTGAGAATGAATACCTGATAGAAGGAAAGAGGGTAAGGTATGAGATAACGTAACTGTAGTACTACAGTGCAGACATCTAATTAGAGAAAAAACGAGGATGATGTTTCCTTATACAGATTCTAAACCTAACACCAGATACATGGCTGCTGGCAGTCTATTCTGTTCAAAGCAACTGATGATATTATATAACTTAAGTGGTTGACAGTTTCATTTCTTAGGCTAAAAGAATAAAGAAGCGGATATTCTGGAATAAAGAAGCACAGAACCAAACAGGAATGCAACAAGAACTTTCAAGAGCATGACCATGCTCTTTTAGAATTTAAAATACTGGACAAAAATAATACGTTCATCCTACAGATACTTTTTAAGCACATACTTTAAATAGGACTATTGTAGGCATTAGGCAAAGAAGAGTGAACAAGACAATAGGATCTTTCCCTGTACAGAAGGGAAGAGGATGATTAAAAAACACATAAATATTTAATGTAACGTCATAGAAGAATAAGTGATTAGAGCAGGTTAAGGGAGATCATGAGAGGGTACAGGGAAGGCCTCTCAGAGGAAGTGAACTGTACACATGATCTGAATGAAGTGGGAGGTGGGGGTGAAGCCATGTGAAGAGCTAGAAGCCAAGGAGAAGCAGCAGTAAAGGCAAAGGTCCCCAGGGAGGAGTGGAAACAGTGCCCTCAAGCACCAGCAAAGAGACCAACAAATGGATTTGGGCAATGTAGGATTTGGCAAAGTTATGGTCATAAGGTTAAAACCTAGAGATTTTTGTTTTGGTTTCCTCCAGCCTTTTTCTGCTGCTTGTGTGCAGAACTGGAATAGACAGAGAACTGGGTCAATTCGGTTTAACTGAGGCTAGAGGAAGTACGAGAGGAGGCAGGAGCAAGGGAGGGAGGTCAGTTGTTTGGTGTACTGAAGGAAATACAAAGTAGGGTGAAGAGAAGATTGCAATGATTAGGGAAGGAGGTGTTCACATCTAAGAAAGTGCTTGGATTTATGGATTGGAGGTCCCAGTGAAGATCAAAGACTGTGAAGTTGAGGTTAATAGAGTAAGTGAGCTGGAACTACAGAGGGGAGGGGTCAGAGAGTAGGATGTATGAAATCCAGCATTTGGAGGCAGTGATGGCGTAGCTTCCAAAAAGGTAGAGAAGTGCATGCCCCGCTTTCAGGTCTAGTGGTGGAAGGGCCACAGGAATGCCTGCTGAGAGAGGTGCACGGGAAGTCGTTTCCTCAGGGAACAGCCAGGTCTGAATTAGAACAACGAGGTAAAGAGAACATTGTTATCAGCTAAAGAGGCTGAAAATACAGGGGTTTGCTTCATGACACTGGGAGTTCCTGAAGGCAACATGGAAGATTTTGAGGGGCAGGGTCGAAGCAGGCAATTAGGTCACAAAACAAGAGGTACCAAGTGCTATGAGATGCAGACAAGGATACTAACATCTAGGAAAGTAAGTTTCAAAAAGTTCAGGAAAAATATCCCTATAATCCTAACACTAAATAACCTAAAATAATATGGCTCAAGGGACAGGACATAATCTAAAACAACAGAAAGGATAAAGGAGGAACTTTGTGTCCCTTCTAATGGATGGCAGGTAGCTAAGCTAGAGCATGCAGCATCAGAATCAACAGGCCTGTTGGGGGAGCAAGCTGTTGGAGAGGGCCAAGGATGTGGGGCTTGGAAGGATGCGATAGACAGCTGACTCTTGAGAATCACTGATTTTACTCTAGGTAAGGAAAAGGTCAGTTGCAGGTACATCCATCATGGTGTACAAGTGAAGTGCTCCAGCAGTTGGGCCGGGTACTGACAGGAAGAATCGTTTTCTAAGAAATATTTGCTTCCTTGTATTTCTTCATCAAGATTCATCCAGGTATTAAATACAAGTGGTGAAAGGTAGGTCACTGATGCCTATGACACAGAACTTCCCACCACAGCTTTAAAAGACAACACATTGTATATCAGAATTCAGAGCAATTAGAACACAGGAGTCAACTTTAGTAGGGGGTTGGCATAGGACAGAGGTTACAAGGATAGCTTCTGATTCAATGCTACCTAGAGGCAATTCTTAACCCCACCCCTTACCTGTGTAGACTTGGGCACATTTCTTAAACTCTGTGCTCAGTCTCCTCATCTGTAAAAGGACAATAAGTATACAATCTACTTAATCAGGTTGTTGTGAGGATAAAATAAGCTGATACTTTTAAAGTGTTTAGGCTCCTGCCTGACCTAGGGCAAGTGTCCAGTAAAAGCTAGTATTGTTCTTTTGTTTTGTTATTTTGTAATAGTCTGTTTAACTTATCATACATTTTATTAAAATATTTATTTATTTTAGAGAGTGGCAGGGGAGAGGCGGAGAGGGAGAGAGAGAATCTTGAGAAGACTCTCCACTGAACCCAGAGCCCAACACGGGGCTTGATCTCACAGCCCTGAGACCATGACCTGAGCCAAAATCAAGAGTCGGACTGACTGAGCTACCCAGGAGCCCCAAACTTACCATACATTTTTACTCTTAAAATAACTTATTCGGGGCAGCCCGGGTGGCTCAGCAGTTTAGCGCCATCTTCGGCCCAGGGCGTGACCCTGGAGACCCAGGATCGAGTCCCACATTGGGCTCCCTGCGAGGAGCCTGCTTCTCCCTCTGCCTGTGTCTCTGCCTCTCTTTCTCTCTGTGTTTGTCATGAGTAAATAAATAAAATCTTTTAAAAAATAACTTATTCTTATAACTCCGCTTAAATATTCTAATTTATAATAGAACATTTCAGGGTTATATGTGGTTCTGATATGACACAGACTTTGAGGACCTTCTTTGCAGGCAGGTATATTGTACAATGAAAAGCAAAACCAAGTTTGAACCCTTGCTTTACCACTTACAGACCATGTGACATTAGGCTCAAGTGTCTTCAGCTGTAGAAAGGAAATAAAAATAGTGCCAGTAACTCATGGGGTTTTTGCAATGATTAAACTAGAAAACTTATCTATAAGTACTTGGTATATTGTGTGGCATAAGGTAAGCATTCAATAAATGGCAGCTATATTATTTAGCCCATTTTTTCTTCTTAATTAGAGATACCTTAACTGGCCTACTTATTATACTTGAACATCATAAATTCTTAGTTTGCTATTTCAATTTCCTTTTCTTCTCCTTTCTTACACGTCCTGAAAGAATTTTTTTTAATGCACTAAAATGAAATACTGCATCATGAAAATACCTGTGATGGTCATTTTCAATTTAGAAGGGAATTACCTTGCTACTTAACTGCATCTCACAACCATAGATCTTTGTCTGTTGAGACTATAATTTATGTTATTGTCAGAGCTGGGGCAGGGGCAGCCAGGGGTCAGTCAGAGACAAGCTTCAGAGGCACGGATTTGAAGCAAACAAGGACAGCATAAGTAAGGAGAGTTAGAGAATAGTTGGTTGTGGATTTAGAAGTGGTATGCATGATTAATGGTGGTGATTTTTTTGAGTGCCCAGAGCTTTCCTTGTCTGTGCAATGTAAGCAGAAGTGTTGGGACTTGAACCCAGGCCTGTCAGGTTTCTAATGCCTAGATCTTTCTCCCTTCTCTGTCTCATCTAGAAGTTCTGAGATACCATAGGAGACACATGACTATTTTAAGTCCAAGGCTGAGAATCCAGAGATTTAAAGAAATGAAACAAGAATAAAAAAGAATGTCAAGTTATGAAGAAAGGCAAAAAGAATCTCTAAACACCTATCCCTCCTTCAGTATGTCCTCTGGTTCCTGGTGATAGGAGTCGATCTTCCCCACTGTGCTGGTGGAAGCAACAGGCCACTGGTAGCTCCTCACTAAGATGAGGCTCACCCAGAAGAAGCCATCAGTACTAACTGTGAGAAAATTTTCTATTTTACATTGGCCCCAGACAGCTCTCTGACTAGTTTTATTTTCAAAAGGACCATGCCCCCTTTCCACAAACCTAAACATTTTTAAAAACATAAACCAATTTTTCCAAGTCTAGCAAACACAGCCTTCAAGTTTTTCCATGTCTTTAGCTTTTTTACCCTTTATTTGTCTCAAAAAAGAGAAGGTAGGATCTATTAATCTCTGTAAACAGCTCTTTATTTCCTGAGATCACCTTAGAAAAAGGCTATTTGGATAAAATAAAATTATTTGTCAGAGAATTTAGTCATATCATTTTTCTTGGTGTTAACTGTAAAGTTATTTAATGCTTTTTTAGTTAATAGCAGGTAGTTATGGTAATTTTAAATCACCTCTTTGGATAACAATCTCTACTAATCCCTTCTGTAAGCACCTAATAGTTGACAAAACTATTTAAAATCTAACTTGACTCTTACAGCTACTCTGTTGGGTGGTTAGAGGAACATTTACTGTCCAAACTTGACATATGACACAACTGGGGCTCTGAGAGTTAAGATTTGTAGGGACAGAAATTGCCATGTTATGCCGGCAGGTGCAAGAAGTGAAGGTGTACACAACGCCTCCTGGGCTCTTCCCAGTACAGACGCACATCTTCCCAACTGATCTGCTTTCCACATCCTGCTCCACCCAACCTCATGTCCTTTCCATTGGAGGAATTTTCTTATGATATTATGTGGTCTCTGGGCTCTGTCAGGCCCATCCATTTGCACTCATCTGTGAGATATTTTTTCCTATTTATTAAGGAGTAGCGACAACTGTAATCTGTTGACAGAAATTGTAGATCTCATGTTCTGCCTCCTTTAACAATTCCGTTCACTACTGTAACTATGGAAGATGTAATATGGAGAAGTTGACGGGAGATGCCTAAAAGGAAGGAGGACAAGATGCACAAGGAAGGAGGGGACCACAAACAAGCATGTTTGTTGTCACACTTTCTCTTGAGCAGTAAGCAGTTGGTAAGGGCACTGAGGGAAACCTCCCGGTATGGAACCATGTAAGAAAGGGGAAACAAGCAAACATCAACAAACAAACCAATCTGTGTATGTTTCTTAGCAAACAAGGGAAAGGTGGTATATTTATTCAAGAAAATGGCTTGTCTTGATATTTCCCACAAAAGATGCATGCGGGCAATCTGTGTAGGAATACAGAAGGGAAGGGAGCAGTAGACACATAGAATATGTGACTCAGTGGGAGCTCACTGGAGTAAGAAGGCAAGTCCTGAACTGTGTTTTTACAGGTTTCCATCTGCACATTTTCATATGAAGTAGAGAAAAGTCACTCAGGCAGTGAGGATGGATGGATAGAAATTAGCTGACATCTGAAGAGCTGTCAATAAGCATGACTGGCCAAAAGGAATTCGTTTTCCATGAAAATGCCCAAGAAGGTTGAGTGGAGGTGCTCCAAGGGGAAGAGTTCAATTTTGGAAGCTTCTTCAGTATGTTTCCAAGGGCTCCTGGTTCCATCTGAAATCATGAGTGTAAAATAGTCCCAGCTCTGTGCCTTTTACTTGAAAAGCAATAGATTTCCAGATAGTGCAATATTTTCTGACAGAGGGTCTGCAGCTCTCTTACTTGGAGCTTAAGAATTTGTGAGGACAAACCCAATTTGAACTATCATCATCGCAACTCATCCCACTCAAGCAGATGGTCAGACTAAAGTCTCTAAAGCTTATTGCTGCAAAATCTTGGTAACAAGACAGTCATTCAATAAATGTTTATTGAGCATAGCCTATGTGCAAGATACTGTAGCCACGCCAGATTTCTTATTACTCAGTGTGCTGCTCCATATAATGAGAAGGTTGGTCTTGCTGAATTCCTAATGAAGAGATGCCTCAAATCTTACCTCAACCACTTCCAACAACATAAGGAGAAAACAAGAATTTATTCTGGCTGTAACTCTATCTCCACAAGTTCTTAGGTCACTTGGCCAGATGAATTTGTTTTTGCTAAAAAACCTTTCGTTTGTTCATTTGTATATCCACACACCACATATTTATCGAGAGGTTGCAATACACCAGACACTACCCATAGTGGCTAGAGCTGCATGCCTTTGTCAGTATTAGGGAGGAGAATTTTACAGTAACAATGGATTATCTTGTTGCAGGTCTATTCATTAAGCAATAATAGCTAACACTTACTGCACTGCTGTAAAAGAGGGTCAGTCCTTATATTAAGTGTTTTACCCAGACCAAGTTGAATTCCTATCACATAACTAAAATTATGGAATATTAGTCATGGGAAGTTAAAAAAATTAGGGCTGAGGTGGCATTACTGTATGTTGAAAAATGCCTAAGGAACTATTCCCTGGATAATCTGACAAGAGGCTGAACTATTAAGAGTATATCTTCTAGGGCCATCTAGTGTTGACTATTTTTCTGCTTTAGCTCTTAGATAGTCCCCAGCGCCAAAAAGGAAAAGTACATATTCCCTGGTCCTGCACTCCTGAAGTGGAATTCCTTGTGGCATAAGATATAGGGACTTGGGAAAGGGCATCCTTTTTTAGCTTGAAAGAATATGCTAGCTCATAAAGGGAAGGCATAATATATACCAGGGAGCCCTGTGCTGCTTGGTTCTCAATGCAAGCAGCAATACTTCATTTTCTTTCTTTCTTTTTTTTTTTTAAAGGAAGCTCTCTGAAATCTCCTGAAGAAGACTGTAAATATGGAAATCAACATAAACTTGATCATATAACACATATAAACCTTTCTAACACTCCTATCTATCCACCTGCGTGTCTCGCTGTGACAATCTCTCTTTCTGCTGGCTCCTGTTAAACCCCGTCCCAGGCAGGAGCTAGTTTCTTCACATGCTGCTCCATCAGTCCTCTACCTAAGTTCTCTCATGCCCTCAACTTGGGTTTGCCAAAAATTTCCCTTATCTTCCCTAGATTAGGGAAAATGTGTAGGGACAAAGTATCATCTTGCTGTAAATCTGGTCTTTCCTTGCATTTTTTTCCCCTCAAATGCTATGTGGCACATCACTCTTGTGCTCAAAATACTTTATAAATCATTACCTTTTGCTTCTGGTCCTCATGTGATATTTATAGAGGAAAATTCTACAGATAGGAAGACTGCAGAAAAGAATGATTATAAAATAATGGCCTTGTGCAGAAGTCAGGACTTTCTCCTTAATCCAAGCTCCTCTCCCCTAACCATGCTGTCACTAATAACATAAAGAATTTAGAGAGGGCCAATAATGTGACATCACACCTTTTAAAACAAGAATTTAGTAATGCTCTTTTAAACTTAGGCAAAAACTCTCAGATGTCTCCTTCAGGGGCTGATCAGTGCATACAGATTTCACTACTTTCACAGACTGGATTGAGGTGAAACCTAGCAGCCATTTAATACACGATTGTGAAGGTTAGATTAGCAAATAACTTCCCCCATAAATGGACTTGTGAAATAGTCATAAAATTTAGGGAGGTAAATACCATGACTAACATTTGAGCTCGCCCAAAGAATGTGGAGATATAAAACATTAATAAAACCCTGAGAAGTTTGAAAGCAAACAACAACAAAAATAGGTAGACAGCTGTGACCACGCTATGCATCAGGGTGAGCAAACATTGGAACTGTAGCTACCCGTCTATTCAAACCTTTCATTGCAATTGAAATGTCCTTTAGAGTAAAATAATTGACAAGCCATGAAGAATCTCCGCTTTATTTCCTTGATTTCCATTTTCCACAGCGCCTTTCCACACAGCCTTAACAGCTGCATGCAGTCTGCTGTTCTGAGCCTCGCGCCAGGCTTTGTGTTTCTTGAAGCATTCATTCCATTCCGCATGTGTTAGGGCCTTTGCAAACATCTCTGCCCTCTACTTTATTTGGGCTGCTGCAGTTCTCTGGGCCCTTCTCTTGGGTGCTGAGTGAGAATCAGCTCTGTGGCACTGCCTTCAGAGGCAGCCCCATGGGAACATTCTTTAGTCATGATTTCATTGTGAGCAATGCTGACGGTTAGTCTGGGTTTCATGTTTGACCACCTGCATGTTCACTGAATCCTGGGTAGTTCCTTTGTGTCAGTATTTGACAACTGTCTTTGCTCTTATGTCATCTCTTACCTATGCCAACATGTGGCACATGGAAGCCATTCTGTTGACAAGGGAGCTCTCGTCCCTCCCCTGGTTTAATATCTATCCTAGGCAGCAGTTTGGTACAGCTGTTAGGATGTTGTCAGAATTCTTTTGTCCATAAGAAAAGTGAAACCCACACCACATTGTGCAATATGTTCATAATGTGGTCATTCCTTTGGATAATCATCAACAATAACATCAACCAATACCCTGCCTCTGACCTCAGAAGACTTTATAGACTGATGCAACAAAACAGGAAACAGAGTCTGAGACAGCTTGGGGCCTGCCAGCATTCTTTGCTGAATGTGTGTGTGTGTGTGTGTGTGTGTGTGTGTGTGTGTGCTGGGTTAATACATGAACTGTAGGCACTAATCAAGCATATTTTAAATTGTGAAATCCCAGAACACAGGCCAATGTTGCAAGTTTTCTATCTGAAACAGTTCACAAGGTTGTAGCCTCTACAGTTGGCAGGCTATGCTGCAATGCTTTATTTCTTCCCTCATGAGTTTAGTTGTGTACTTTCAATAAATCAATGACTTGGAATTATCCTATCAGATTTTCAGACATTGAGGGTCCCAGTAAGGTAGGGGCATTGTCTTCTGGAGCTCTGACTTCGGGCATATTTATGTCCTATCACATGGCACAAGAGTGGGGCAGACTGGATGCCCACCTCCACTCAGTTTCACAAATGAATCTGTCTGTGGGTATGTTCGCCTTGATAAAGTACAGCTCCATGATGTATGATACCTGAATAAAGGATGCCAGTGTCCAGCAACTCAAGAGAAATTCTGAGACAAACAGATCTGAAAAAAATGGGATAGTATATTGGTTGATCCATTTCTGAAAATGTAGTGGGGCTACGATCATGGCTAGCATGATCATCTATGGTATCCCCATAAGGATAAGGAACAGCCATCCAAGAAGCTAGTTTTTATTAGATGTGTATATTTCATGTTAGCTCAGCCTGGTAAAAGGCTTCAAGATGTTTACCAACAAACCAAAAGCTAAATCAATAAAAGCTAAAACCTAATGTCACTAATTTCTGTGTACAGCACTCGCTTATTCAGCAAACTAATATTTGTGTGCTAGACACTGAGCACTGAGCTCACCAGGTAGAAGGTGCTTCACAACATGAAAGATGCCTAAAGAAATGGTCATGATGCAAGAAACTACAGTCATACAAGCTTACACAGCTTGCCTAGCCATTTAAGGACTAACCGCTAGGGCCATGGACCTTCCTTGAGAAGTAGCATTTGGCCTGGGAGCTGGGTCTTAGTTTATGTTAGTGTGTGTGAAGCCTGAGAGAGCTTGGTATGAAGTATGATATGACTGAAACCTAGGAGTTGTAAATAGGAAAAAGGTGGGAGATAAGGCTGGAAAGGCAGAATGTGCAGAGATTTCAAAAAGACTTCCATGACATTTGTAAGTCAAAGATTTAAAACTTGAAATATGTTTTAAGTAATTGAAGCCATGATTGAGCAGAGGGTGCGGTGAAAGCTAAGGAAGATTTTAGACATGGGTATAGCAGGCTAATATTTCCAAACACAGGTACAAAGGTTAATATGTGCTAGGTACTTTTCTTAGCACATTGCAGGTATAACATATTTAATCTTTATGACTACCAATGAGGTTGGTGCTTTCATCCTCTCCTTAGAGAATGAGGAGATTGGGGCACCGAGAGGTGAGACGCAGTGACAGAACTATTACATGGTAGAGCCAGAACAGTTTACCTGCAGAGCACACAATCCTTACCACCTTGCACTGTCTCTCAGATGAGGCTCTGGAGGAGGAGTTCTAGAGACAAAGAATACACTGGAGAGAGAACACATTGAAACCAGGGCCCTCTGCCTCTGACAGACTACAGTAAGTGGATGTGATATAGTTCAGGTTTATCTACCATCATCAGGAAAAAAACCAAACTTTCAGAAGTCAGTTGTTAACTCATGAAAATCTAAGGCCTTGACATGTATAGCAAAAAGTACTTGGTGATTTTTCCAAAAGATGGCTCTATCTCCTTTCTGGATCCAGATGAAGGAAGCAGCATAGTTCTGGGGCACTCAGGTCATGGGGCTCCCTGCAAAGAACACTGCAGAAAGGTGAAGATGCACACAGCTGGAGGAGTCAATCAATATATTCTATGGTAACAAAAACATACCAATCAGTACTAGAGTGAATTTGATGGGCATGAAGATGACATTTACTTGATAATTTATGGAATTGCTGTCATTGTTAAAGCCACAGTGATTTTCAGAGTATTAGGATCAGAGAAAGAGCTGTATCTTACTCATGCTTAAAAAGAGTTTTACATAAATGGTAACAAGAAAGCAGCCTCTATTGGGCCATGTTCTGGAGGCCATTTGCATATGTGGATTAAGGCATGGTAAACAGAGTACTGTTAGAGGATCTTCTGGTTTCATCTCCTGGGAAACAATCTAACTGCCTCCTCCCCAACCTAGTACTATCCCCCTACTTTAATAAGAGGCTAGGAATTTAAGAGATGTATTTACTGGAAAGAGAATTTTATCTTATAAATGGAAGAAGAGAAGAGAGTTGTTTTTGAGATGAGATGATGGTCAGTGTTTAGTGGCAAGGGCCAGTGACTGGGGTGGAAGAACATGAAAAGAGTCTGCACACCTCAAGCAACTGCATCTAGGCACGGTATTTTACAAAAGAAAATTTGATTTGGCATAAAAAGGACATGGGTATGGGTGCTATTTGGAAAACAGAGATAGATAGATAGACAAGAAGTATCTTAGAAGGATACAAAGGATACAAGTATACAAGCAAAATGTGAAGATGATGACAAGGGATGAATTCTAGAAAGATGGTGGTGGTATAATTTTTTCAGAACTAAAGAATCACTTGAATATATTTTATTACTAATGAGGGAGACAGAAGAGCAAGAAAACCTCTTTATTAACTCAGCACATGTTTTGAATATCTGTATTTATTAAGAACTTGAGATGCTGACCTGGTCAGAAAAGTTCTCTGTTCTCTAAGGAAATAGTGAAAATATTCTAGGTGGGCAGTGAGGCTATTAACTAAGAAAAAGAGTATAAGTGGAGAGGGGGAGAAAGGTCTGAAGAAAAGATATCAAGTTGATGAGGTCAATTTTGAGGTGCCACAAGGACCCTCGGGTGGAGATGTCTAGCACATTGTCAGCTATTGGGTTGCAGATCAAGGGCATTACAAGCAAGCAGAATGTCAAAATCTGACAAGGGGATAAGATCACCTTTAGAAAACAGGTAGAGTAAAAAGGGGGCTAGGAAGGAAGACTGAATAACAACAGTGTTTAACATAAAGGAGGTCCATCCAGCAAACGATGTGATGGAAAGGTCTGAGAAGACATAAAAATTAGGATTGAATGAATTCATGAAATTAAAGAGAAGAGAGAGTTTTGTTTTCTGCAATTGCTGTTTTCTTCAATTTCTTTGCTGGATGAGAAGCTCTTCCCAATGACTAACACAGCATCTGGCACAAGGGTGGTCCTTAATATCTATTGTTGAATTAATATCTATTAATACAGCTTAATTATTAACTAACACAACATGCTACAGCCATGTCAAGAGAGTCAAGGACTAGAAAGCATCTATTGCACTTGCCAACTAGGAGATTTCTTGGTAATAAATATAAATAATAAATAATAATAAATAATAATTGGCTTTTAAAATGTTAGAAATGTAAAAAAAAACTGTTAGGAAGGGCATAGCAAACACATAGTTTCCAGGTCATAATGTCTTTTTTTTTTAACAACAGTTTAACTAAAATGGAATTGCATTTTATTACTTGGCTGACTGCTGGACTTATAGGAAAATATAATACAAAATAATTCTAATAAAAGTATTAAAAAACACAGGGTGTTCAGTCATCAGTGTAACACCAAATCATATTTACATCCTAAATAGCACAATAAAGCAAATGAGCTCCAATTGTTGCTTAACCTGAAACTAGTTTAGGAATATAACAAACTTGTTTATAATGTGACTCCATAGAAATGGACATTTCTTCCATAAAGCTTCAGCAGCTCCATGTCTCTGGTTCTTATTCACAGAAAGTATAACTAATGAGTTAAGGATTGGCTGATTACCAAAAAAAGAAAAAGAAAAAGAATCAAATAAATCCTGGATTTTAGCTTGGACTTAAGAAAATTTGTTTCTAAACAAGCACTTAAAAGCCCTGGAAAGTAATAAAATGAAAGGCAATTTGCACAGACTAATGGAGCAGCAAAAGGAGGAGGGAGTGGAGAGTGGGTACTGTGTAATGGAGGAAAAGTTTTGTTTTTGAATTTTGTTGTAAAATAGTCTCTCCCTAATGATAAAACATTAGCTAATGACATCTACAACTTTCTGTTGGAGCCATGATAACTTCAAGTTTGTATAACTGAACATTAAAACAGGAAACAATGCAACATAAAATATAAGCCATATACTAAAATTTTCTATTTGGGGAAGTTGCCTAGGTCACAGGGCTAAGTATCTCCCAATCAAAAACAAAATAAAGCAACAACAAAAAACCCCCACTTTTTATGAACCATTTAGCTTAGACATTTAATGCTAAGTGCTAATTCAGCCCATGAAACATCTTGACAGTTTCTTTTTCTCTTTTCCTTCTTATATAAGAGGTAGTTTTATTTTTCTAGTTAAACAGAAAAGGTAGATGAAAAACGAAGATTAATAAGGTCTACCTCAACACAATCACTCTTCAATATTTATCAGTGGGTACACAGGCAGCTCACTCTTCTTTCATTCCCTTCTATCCTATGTGTAGGTGTTTATCTTTATTAGACTGTAAATAACTTTAAGGTCAAGGGCTATGTCTCATTCATTTTTGCCTGAGCCCCAGCACTATATTTTATACTTAGTGCTCAATAAATATTGGTTAGATAAACAAATGATGGTCTTTCAGGTGCCCTCAGATAATTTGGTCTCATGAAATCCACAGTAGAAAACTAAATCATGTTTTTTTATTGCCTCATAAATAATCTTAATTTTTTTCTGAAATTTAAAAAAATAACCATAGTCCAGGATAATCATATTTACTCTTCAATCAAAGAGTCAAAAAAAAAACAAACCTTATATTTTTGGTTACTGAAGTTAGACCAGGAAGTGGAGCTTAAATTCTTGGCTTTAAAGGAGATGTCCTTAGAGTACAAGTAAACATGCAAATGAAGACATGGGCATTCCCAAGGAGCAGTAGTATGATACACAGCACCCCAAAGTGGACTATGAGCTCTTCTAATCTGTCCTGGGCTTTGCATTTAGAGAATCAATTTCCTTGCAAAGTTTCCAACAATGCAGTAGGGAAAGAAGTATTTAGGTAAAGGAAAAGAGTTTCTATACAATGTAATAGGAAAATAAGATTTGGGGAATACCTGCTATAACCCATAATAGAACTCTATACATGATTCTATTCTAATTGCCAAGAAGAGTTGAGAGATATACAATAGACTGAAGATACTCATTTCCCCCCTCTACTCTTCACATGAGTATATATGATGTAGATGAAAGAGAACACACCTTACAGGCAGAAATATTTGGATGTGAAATATATATTTATTTATTTTTAAATAAACTTGTATGTATTTAAGGTGTACAATATGATGATTTGATGTATATATACATAGTGAAATGATTACTATCAAGATAATTTAGATATCATTCCCATACATACTGACCCTTTTTTTTTTTTTTTTTTTTTTTGGTATGTGTGACGAGAGCACCTGAAATCAACTGTCTTAGGGAATTTTATATTCAATATAGTCATCATATTATAGTCATATTATAGTCATCATGCTGTACAGTCCCTCAAGTTACTCATTCTGCTTTTTACCCTTTGACCATAATCTCCCCATTTTCCCTACCTTCCTACTCTGAATAACTACTACTCTACTATCTGCTTCTATGCATTTGACTTTTTCATATTTCAAATAAAAATTCTTACAATGCATGCCCCAGTATGCACACAGAAGATGCTCACTAAGTGTTGAATGGATGGATGGATGGATGATATAATACATCTGATTCTTAAGTCACCGTTTGAATGGATTTCCTATTGTTTAGCATCACTCATGTAGGGCAATATTCAAAAGCATAAGGACCTAGTTACAATGCCAGGGTTCCCTTGCAGAACGAAGCATCAGATTGTAAGAAACTGCAATTGGCAAATCAGATTGTGTGACCACAGGCACAAAGAAACTGAGCAATTTGGCAGGTAGAGCTAGATGTGAAGAGATTAAAGTTTGTGCTCAATGGATTACAGTGATAACAAGAATATTTCTTGTTTCCCACTGTCACATTGAAGAGTGGTTTCTTTTTGCTTAAAATTGTCTTGGTTAACCCCAAGATTGTAATTCACTGAACCTGTTTTTAGATACTGTTCCCCGATAACATAATTAGTCCCACACTGCCTGTGGGCCAGTGCAGAAGGTTCATGGGATCAGCGTGGCTTCCTATTTATTCTGTTCTTATCCCGCAATCTGAGATTGAAATATGATTTTTAAAAGAATTATAAGGCAGGAAATCACTGAGAAGATGAACATATATTCAGAATACTACTACCTTCTCATCTTCTAGCCTTTCTGAAATAAATGTGGGTCTACAGGCTTCTCCCACTATGTTCACTTATTCTTGGCACATCTACACATATATACATTGTTGCTTTTTAAATACTGCCTGATAAGGAGACAAAGAGAAAATATAAATTAAAGAGAAAAAAAATCTCTGAAGTTCTGAAGTAACCCTCCACTTAAAGATATCCATTCATACTGATCTGAAGATAGTAGGCTGTTTCGCAACTAGATTACTAAGTTTTTTGGATACTTATCAAGCTTCACATACTCTGTAATCTAAGAAAAGCACTAAGGAAGACACAAAAAATCATGAATTCAGGGTATTCTGTTCTGTATATACACACATGCCATACACACATACCAATGAGTATCTGGATGTGTGGTGAGGTAATTCAATAGTAACATTATTTTTAGAAAGTTAAAATGAAAATACGTGAACAGACTAATTTTATTACTATTAAGCAATAAAAGCGTACTTTTCTATAATGCAGTATTCTCACAATTTAGGAGAAGGTTCTCATCTCCCAGTCTCAGCTCCTGTCTTTATTATATTCAATTTGAAGTGAAATTAACATAAGCCTGAAGTATGAAATGGATTATGGATTTCATACTACCATGGGACTGATATTTTGGTGTTTGGGGTTTGTTTAATGGCTACTGCCTATTCATATCAAAATTATGTGGGCAGATAATTTCAAAAATGTGCTCCTCACATTTTTCCCTAATTTTATCATGTATGTGAGTTGTAATTAATATATATATTATATATATATAATTAATATATATTATATATATATATATACACACACCATGCTTTGCATTTGAAAATTTTTTTTTCCACACAACTATGGAATTTAGGAGGCATAATCATTTTTAGTAGATAAAGAAACTTAGGCACAAGAGGCTAGATAGCTTGCCTCTGATTTTATACCTACCAGATGTAAAGAGCTAGAATTCACACCCAGGTTTTAGGACTAATTCCTGCGTGCTTTCTGATTAAGCTAGACATTTAGATAGGCATTGTAAAAATTAGAATACTTTGTCTGCAACCATACCAGAGCTGCATCCTCCTCTTCTTTCTACCTTAAGCTCTTGGCTAAAGCCCTTTCTGAGTCCTGAGGGTTAAGGCTCTGTAGTAACTTCAAGGGCATTTTAAAACACTATACATAATCACACTGAAGTAAGAAAATACTCCGTTTGCCGAGGCTAGTTAGCAATTGCTCTTTTTAACATTTGAACCTCAACATGGCGAGTAGCTCACTACCACATGTGTGCACATACCTGGAATGCTTCCTGCAAAACAGGAACTTATTTTTAAAGATTCAACCCTGGTATTTTGATTTTGATAAGATCTTTTGGGTAGATTAAAAGAACTAAAATGGTTAAATAAGTATATATATTTTTTATTAAAAAAGGAACCACTACAACATTCTGATCTCCTGCCAAGAGCAAAATTTCTTTAGAAATAAACTTTTTTAAAAAAGATTTTATTTATGTATTTGAAAAAGAGAAAGAGAGTATGAGTGGAGGGCAGGGGGAGGGAGAAGCTGGCTCCCCGCTGAGCAGGGAGCCCTATGTGGTGCTGGATCCCAGGACCTTGGGATCATGATCTGAGTGGAAGACAGATGACACTTAACCAATGGAGCCACCCAGGTGCCCCAGAAATAAATTTTTTAATTAAAAAAATACATATTTGGGGGTAGGTAAGTTACTATTGCTGACCAAATCAACATCACAATATTTTCCCTGCTATGGCTGATATTATGATGACTCAAGTAGAATTTTAAAAATTATTAACTGATTCACTAATTATACTTTCAAGTTTCATGTTTTCTACTCTTTACATAAAACAAAATATAACTTTAGCTTCCTAACAACAACATAATGAAAATGAGATTCACCATTATGGGTCATATGAAAAAGTAAATAACTCTTATAAGGTTCTCCTTTTCAGATTGCACTTGGTTGTCAAAGAATATTTTTTGTAGGTACAAGATGTTCTAAGAATGTCTGATTCAAGTTAATTAAGGGAGTAAGAAAAAATATACTTGAAAATGTCTGCTATAATTATGTTTTCTATAAATAGATAAACCACATTTCTCGTCAATACTTATTACCATAATTTGTCCTGTAGGGATTTTTTTTAAAAACTACACATTGTTCTTTAGACATCTATCTATTATTTAGTACCATTTTACAATTGCTGCTATCTTGATGTATTAATGGTGATGAATTTTGTAGAAATCGAAAAAATCAATTTAGAAAAGGTTATTTAAATATTTCATAATAATCTAATACAAAAAGAATGCTGTTTCATAAGGGTACCAAGCACAACCAGCAGCTATCCAATTGCAATAGCATAAAATCAGATTTTGGTACTCTGCCAGTGGGACAATTCAGACCACTACTAGTGAAAAACAACAGCAATGAATTTTCAGCAACTCAGCTTCAGTTTTCTAGACATATACACATGCTTTCTTATTTTGATAAAGATAGAAATTATCATAGAAGAGAAACTTCATTTGCTTCTTCAAAAAACAATGATATAAAAATGCCTAGCTACATTTTAAACAGATTATACGTAAGGAAGAGACATCCCTGCAGAGATGTTAGGGGATTCTCTTATTACTTTAACTGAGATGATACAGGCAGGATGGGGGAAAACAAAACAAAACAAAAAAAACTCTGTAGAACTACTCCAAAATGAGATTCCAAGAGTGTGATGGAGTGGGAGACTCCCATGGCAATCTGGCTAGTGGGTTCTCCTTTTGAAGAAGAAGACTTTCTCATTCACTCTAGCATACTCCTATACAAAGCTTAAATTAAGCAACCAATGCTAATATAACACATTGTAGGGTAGGTGAAGCAAAGACAGGGAAATGAACTTACCCCATGCTTGAAATAAAAGAAAAACTTCTTAGAGGGATATAATTTTTTGTTGTAATCTGAAGGATGAGCAAGAATTAGTTAAATAAAGTTGAGAAATAGGGGAAGAAAAGGCAGGATATACTAGGCCGAGAGAAGAGCTTGTGGAAATATCAGGAGGCTGTGAAAATTTGGCCCACTGAAGGAATTAGAATAAACTTGTATTGTCTACATGTAGAGTAGAAAAGAAATGTGAAATATGTATGAGACTGTAGCAGTAGGGCAAGACCTAAGCAAGGGTCTTGTAAACAAATAATAAGAAAATAGATTTTAACCCAACCATATTGATAATTATATTAAAATTAAGTGGTGTAAATAAATGAATTACAAGGTAGAATCATATTGGATAAAAAAGCAATATCTAATTATAGCTGTCTATAACAGACTCATTTTAAATATAAACAGAAGGATTAAAAGTAAAAAGATGAAAAAAGATACTCTATGCAACCACTAATTAAAAGAAAGCTGGACTATATTAAGAGCAGAAAGAATAAATCTCCAAAAAATATTACCAGGAAAAGGAAAGAACATTATATAATGATTAAAAAAAATCAATTCAACAAGATAACATAATGATCCTTAATACGTACAGGCTTAATAATACAACTTCAAAATACACAAAGCAAATCCTGACAGAATTTAAAGGAGAAATAGACAAGACCATAACGATATTTGGATATTTTAACAATTATCTCTCAGAAAGAACAGGAGCTAAGGACAAACTAGTAAGAATTAAGAATGTAGAGTACTTGACTAATATCATTGGTGAAGTTAACCTAATTAACATTTCTAGAACTCCACAGAAGAACAGACTATACATTCTATTCAAGTTATACAGTTCATTCACCAAGATAGATCATATTCTGAGCCATAAAAAACAGCAACAAATTTAAGAGGATGGAAATCATACAAAAATATACTCTGATCACAATATAATATGTTGTGATCAGAGAATATATAAATTTAACAATATTAAACTAGAAATAAGTCACAGAAAGATATTTGAAAAATACCCAAATACTTGAAAATTAAATAACTTATTTCTAAATAACACAAAATTCAAGGAGAAATTCACAAGAAAAATTTGAAAATGTTTTGAATTGAATGAAAGTGATAATACAACCTAATAAAATTTATGCAGTGTAGCCAAAGGAGGGTTTAGGGGAAAATTTATACCTTCAGATGTTTATACTATAAAGAAAGGTCTCAAATAAATCAGCCAAGCTTAATCTTAAGATATTAGGAAATAAATAATAAACCCAAACAGATAGGAAGAAATAATAAAGATACAAATATTCATAACATGCAGAACAGAAAGTAGAAGGAAAAAACATAAAGCCAAAAGTTGTTTCTTGGAAAAATACCAATAAATTTGATAAATCTGTAGCCAGACTGATCAATGAAAAGAGAAGACATATATCTGTAATGAGAGAAGACATCGCTATAGATTCTGTAGACATCAAGAAAATAATGAGAATATTAAAAAAATAATAAAGGAATACTAACTAATTTGAAAACTTAGATGAAATAACAAATTCCTGGAAAAATGCAAACTATCAAAACTCACTCAAGAAGAATTATATAACCTGTACATCCCTATAATTTATTAAAGATATCTAATCTATTAAAGAATTAGTTAAAACTATCCCACAAAAAAAATCCTCAGGGATCAGATGGCTTAACTTGGTAATTTTTAACAAACATTTGAGGATGATATAATATCAGTTCTATACAAAGTCTTCCATAAAACAGAGGAGGAGGGAACATATCCTCACCCATTCTTTTAAAAGCCAGCATTACTCAGGTATCAAAGTTGCACAAATACTTGATAGGTAATCAAAATCAAAGACCAATGTACCTAACGAACACATAGGCAGAAACAAAAACCCTTTAAAATATAGCAAATTGGGGATCCCTGGGTGGCGCAGTGGTTTAGCGCCTATCTTTGGCCCAGGGCGCGATCCTGGAGACCCGGGATCGAATCCCACGTCGGGCTCCCGGTGCATGGAGCCTGCTTCTCCCTCTGCCTGTGTCTCTTCCTCTCTCTCTCTCTGTGACTATCATAAATAAATAAAAATTAAAAAAAAATATATAGCAAATTGAATTCAGCCATATATTAAAAAGATAGTAAGTCATGACTGAGTGAAGTCAATCCCAAAAAGGCAATATTAGTTTGACACTGGAAAATCAATCAACTTAATTTACCATATGAATAATCTAAAAAAGCAAAACCAATAAGATTATCTTAAAAATTTAGAAAATTATTGTCAAAAGTCAGCATCTAATCCAGACAAAAATTCTCAGCAAACAAAGGAGATTTTTTTTAAAGATTTTATTTATTTGTTCATGAGAGAGAGAGAGAGAGAGAGAGAGAGAGAGAGGTAGAGACACAGGCAGAGGGAGAAGCAGGCTCCACGCAGGAAGCCCAATATGGGACTTGATCCCAGGATTCCAGATCACTCCCTGGGTGGAAGGCAGGCGCTAAACCACCGAGCCACCCAGGGATCCCCAACAAAGGTGGTTTCTTAAACCTAATAAAGAACATTTTAGAAAATCCTAAATTTAACATCACACTTAATGGTTGGTAAAAGACTAAATTTTTTTTTTCTAATACCAGAGATAAAGAAAAGATACTGGCTAGCAACATTAAAATTCAATGCTGTATTAGAAGTCCTAGCTAAAGCAATAAGGCAAGTAAAAGAAATAATAGGCATACAAATGAGAAAGGAATAAGTCAAACTATTTGCAAATGACATGACTCTCTACACAGAAAATCCTAAGGAATCTACAATAAAACTATTGAAATTGATAACTTGACTTTTAGCAAGATCACAAGATAAAAGGTCAATATGCAAAATTTAATTGTATTTCGGCATTCAATGACCACAAGCAATTGGGAACTAAAATTAAAGAGTATCATTTGTGATAGCATCAAAAACTGAAATAAGTATAAATTTAACAAAACATTTCACTATGAAACATCGCTGAGAGAAGTTAAAGAAAATTTAAACAGGTGAAGAGATACTACCCAGTTTACAGATTAGAAGACACAGAACTGTTAAAATGTCAATTCTCTCCATATTAATCCATAGATTCAACTCAATTCCAATTGCAACCCCAGCTGGGGCTTGGTGCTTTTTTTTCTTTTTTTTAGAAATTGAAAAGTTGGTTTTAAAATTTAATTGGGAATGCAAAGACCTAGAATAGCCAAAACAAATTTGAAAAAGAAGTACAGATTGTAGGACTCATTCTACTTCTAAGACTTGCTATAAAGCCACAATAATCAAGACACTGTAGGACTGGCATAAAGATAAACACATATATTAACATAATCAATACATTGGACAACACATACACAGTCAATTGATTTGCAACAAAGCAGCATGGTAATTAATAAAGTGGGGGCAAGGAAAGTGTTGGAATGATTAGGTGTCCATATGAAAAATAACAACCAAAGAACTTAGGCCCTTACCTCATACTGCTTGAAGCAAAACCAGAACAAAACCTCAAAGTGCAAACAGATCCATATAAAAGAGCTAAATCATACAATTTTTAGAAGGAAACACAAGAAAATCTCTGTGACTTTGAGTTAGGCAAAGATTTCTTAATTTGATATCAAAAGTATTATCCATAAAAAGAAAAAAATTAATTGCACATCATCTAAAGGAAAAACATCTATTCTTTTTTTTTAAGATTTTATTTATTTATTCATGAGAGACAGAGAGAGAGAGAAGCAGAGACACAGGCAGGGGGAGAAGCAGGCTCCATTGCAGGGAGCCCGATGTGGGACTCGGGTCCCAGGTCTTCAGGATCAGACCCTAGGCTGAAGGCAGACGCTAAACCGCTAAGCCACCTGGGCTGCCCATCTATTCTTTTTTTAAAAGATTCTATTTATTTATTCATGAGAGACACAGAAAGAGAGAGAGGCAGAGACACAGGCAGGGGGAGAAGCAGGCTCCATACAGGGAGCCTGACGTGGGACTCGATCCTGGGTCTCCAGGATCACACCCTGGGATGAAGGTGGCGCTAAACTGCTGAGCCACCCAGTCTGCCCCCCAAAACATCTATTCTTCAAAAGGCACCTGGCAGTTTTTCAGGAAATTAAATATATACTTAGTATATAATCTACCACTAGAGTATCACTCTTAGGTATTTAATCAAAAGAAATGAAAAAAAGTGTCTACAAACAGATCTGTATGCAAATAGTCACAGAAGCTTTATACATAATAGCTTTCAAATGGAAACAGGACAAAAGTCCATAAACTGATAAACAGATTATGAAATGTCCATACTTCCTCAATTTCTTTCAGAAGTGTTCTATAGTTTTGAGGTTATAGATCCTTTACATCTTTGGTTAGGTTTATTCCTAGGTATCTTATGCTTTTGGGTGCAATTGTAAATGGGATTGACTCCTTAATTTCTCTTTCTTCAGTCTCATTGTTAGTGTATAGAAATGCCATTGATTTCTGGGCATTGATTTTGTATCCTGCCACGCTACCGAATTGCTGTATGAGTTCTAGCAATCTTGGGCTGGAGACTTTTGGGTTTTCTATGTAGAATATCATGTCATCGGCGAAGAGGGAGAGTTTGACTTCTTCTTTGCCAATTTGAATGCCTTTAATGTCTTTTTGTTGTCTGATTGCTGAGGCTAGGACTTCCAGTACTATGTTGAATAGCAGTGGTGAGAGTGGACATCCCTGTCTTGTTCCTGATCTTAGGGGAAAGGCTCCCAGTGCTTCCCCATTGAGAATGATATTTGCTGTGGGCTTTTCGTAGATGGCTTTTAAGATGTCGAGGAATGTTCCCTCTATCCCTACACTCTGAAGAGTTTTGATCAGGAATGGATGCTGTATTTTGTCAAATGCTTTCTCTGCATCTAATGAGAGGATCATATGGTTCTTGGTTTTTCTCTTGCCGATATGATGAATCACATTGATTGTTTTATGGGTGTTGAACCAGCCTTGTGTCCCAGGGATAAATCCTACTTGGTCATGGTGAATAATTTTCTTAATGTACTGTTGGATCCTGAGGAATTCTATTTACTTATAATAAAAAGGAAAAATTTCTTCCTAGCACTGGTTTAAGTGTGCTGCACTAAAAAAGACATCACTTTGAAAATTTTCCAAATGTCGTTACTAACATGAAAAACAACAAATTAGCAACATTTTTCAAATAATGTCCTTCTCAAGTGTAGCCCACTTAAACCACTGTTAGGAAATAAAAAAACAGCAGATGAGTGTGCTAGCATATGTATTTTAGTCATTTTATTAACATTTGTTTCAGTTATTCATTATTACTTCATAAAGAGTGTTAGTTTAATAATTCACAGAGCAAAGTAAATCATACAAGATGGAATGATAAAAGGTACCATTCCTCCAACATCCCCCCTCCCAGAAAAAAAAAAAAAAACTCTCAAAACTAGGGAGCCTGTAAATGTAAGAGAAACCTTTAATTAACTTGGGAAATTAAAAGCAACTTTTATAAGGCAATCCTAGTAACAAGACATGCTCAGATGAGCACATAAGCACATAATAAAAAAAAGAACAAGAAGCTATTTCAGGTATGTCACTGACTAGGCATTTACATGCAGTTCAAATGAAGCCAAAACTAAGATTTGTTAATGCTATTAACTAGATAAACAATACAGTGTTAATTCTACATTTAGTTATGTTTTTATTTAAATTGTAATACATATTGATTGTAGAACGAGCACAAGCATAACTATGAAACTTTTCCATATTCGGAAAAGCCTGCTGCCCTTACCAATGTGATTGAATTGCAGATCTAAACACTAGTAATCTAAACAGCAGTAATTAACACTGCTGTGTTTCTTTGTATATTCTAGACAATTGGCAATATTCTTCCAATATTTTTTCAAGAATTTCTGGAATCTCAGACAAATTCTTTTTTTTTCTTTTTTTTAATTTATGATAGTCACACAGAGAGAGAGAGAGAGAGAGAGAGAGAATGAGAGAGAGAGAGAGGCAGAGACACAGGCAGAGGGAGAAGCAGGCTCCATGCACCGGGAGCCCGATGTGGGACTCGATCCCGGGTCTCCAGGATCGCGCCCTGGGCCAAAGGCAGGCGCCAAACCGCTGCGCCACCCAGGGATCCCAACAAATTCTTTTACAGAAAAAAAATTATCAGATGCTTGGAATATGGTACCCATAATATTGACTTAAAAGGTATGTATATGCAACTTCGACCCCTTTGGATTCCTAGGTAAATCACTTAAAAACTATGCAAAGTTACAGTGAAAGACTCAGAAAGGCAAAACAAACTGGCAATATTTTAAGAACTTTAAGTTCTGTTCTAAAGATTTGGCTCTGGTAGCTGTAGGAAGAGATAGCTAAATTAAAAGATTTTTTTAAAAAATTAATATTGAAGAAAAAAACGCTAAGTGCAGTCAAATGTACCACACACTATGTACCAGGTACTACACAGATTAACTCAATCGCCCACATTACCACTACTGGTAAATGACAGAGGCAGAACTCAAACTTAGACAATCTGTTTCTAGAATCTAGTTTATTAAACAGTAAGCTACATTGTTTAGTAAAGTTTTCTATCTTAACCAATTTAATAATGTCCTTTATATTAGAGTTGACCATTTTTGAATGGCTCTGTTTCTTTGTCAAATTCGCCTTAAGAATTAAGAAACTCTGTAGAATAAAAAAAAAAAACAAAAACAAAAAAAAACAAAACAAAACAAAAAACAAAAAACACCCAACTGTGCAGCTTAATGTATTCTGATGAATTTTAGTGACTTGCAACTGTAGCATGTATTTATTCTTGTTGGCCCCCCTCTTTCATTTTATTAATTTCCTACAGGAAATTGCAAGTTAATAGAAAAAGCAGCACTGGAACTGCCTCACATCCTATAGTTATTAATTAAAGCAAAATCTGGTTCAGTAATTTTGGATACTAAAAATATAGAGTTAAACAAAGCTGACTGCCTCTTGAAATGAAATTTCAACTTCAATAGTCTGTCTAAAAAATTTATGCATTAAAATCCACATCTTCCCTTAAAGAAATTCTCCACAAAATTTTTAGTGAATAAAGCAACTCAATATCTGACCGTTCCTCTCTAAGACTTCAGAAGTGAAAGGAATCCGAGAAACCTGAAATAAATTATTCAAGTTTAAATAAGTTTCTTTTAAAGGCAGTTAGTCATATCATTCTACTATACTCCCATCTACAGGTTATTACCCACAATCAATAAAGCAAGAAACTGTATAAACTATCTTATTAATTTTATATAATGGTTAGTAAACTTTAAAATACTGTACTATAAAACTTTTAAATGTTTCGGATGGTTTTAGATTACACTGGATAATCTATCGTTTTATGTGGCATAAAGTGTTAGGTAAGTAGATATCATGCTGGGAAAATGCACATAATTTCTGAATGTGAAAATCCATTCTACTGTAGAGTTTTCTTACACAATATAAGGTTATTATTGGGTTGATTTTTAGAATCTAGGTCTTTAAAAGCCCCTAACTGACAAACATGCCTGCTATGTCTTCAAGCTGCAGGTTGCCTGTGTGTACATGCATCCTCCTGCTGCTGCTGAAGAAAACCAGGGTCCTGTCCAGTTAAAGTTGCTTTTTGGTTCCATCAGGATATGTGCAACTAAACTCTCTCAACAGTTTTAGCAAAGCAGAGGTAAGTATGTGGTGCTGCAGTGTAGTGAAATAGATGGGGAAAATAGTGATGAGTAAATGTTGGATCCACCTAAAACATGAGTGGTACGAAGTTGCAGATTATCTAACAATTGTTTTATGCATTTATGAAAAGCACCTTACTGAATTGGAAATGGTGAACAGAGAGAATGAACCTGTGGAAGTAGAAAACTCCAAGAGGTGAAGAGAAGAATCATGGCACTGTTAAAAAAAAACATATTATCTTGAAACCACTACAAATTGCTTTCACAGGAGAGTGAAGCATAGAAAAATGATTTTAGATATCCTCTTCTGGGACTGGTAGAGCTTCCCATCATCAAGGGACTAGGACAGACTAAAAGGGTTGCAGGTAAGACCAGTGGATTGTTGGGCCAAATAAAAAAGGAACATCCTTTTCTACCATTAGTAGGAAGATGGGGAATGTTTGAGTGTGGAATGTGTACCGCCTTGAAAAAAAATACCTCCTAGATTTTTGCATGTTTTCCTAAGATGCATACTGTATCGAACTCCATCTTCACTCACCCAACCCACATATAAACACGCGGTTTGCAAATTATTCTTTAGACTGAACTGATATTTTGATGGACTAACCCATAAACTAACCTATGATTACATTAACCTTCTTTAACATGAACTGGGATATGTTACCAAGGAGTTGTAGAAAATAAACTCTTTGCATATTAAACAATATTTTCAGGATGACTTTCCTATAATTTTAATATGGGCTTCTCACTGGTGACACTTGTAGGAGGGAGAAAATCACCTCCACTACATAATATCACAACGCACTCAAAAAATTGTGGCTTTCATTTTAGGGTTCCTGTGCCTTTGACATTTGTAGCATGCATGCATTCAAGTCTTTTATATGTCCCAGGGAGATGTTAGTCAAATGGACAATCAAAACAAGTTAGTTTGAGAGACAGTGCATAAAAGTCGTGAGAGCCCTCTAGCGAGTAGTTGGTAAACCCCAATTCAAGTCCTTGGCTCCTTTATTGGTTGCTGTGAGTCCTGGACAAGCCATTTAATGTTCTAACCTTCCTGTCGTTTCTTCCTAAAGTAATGATAGCAATGGCTCTTACAAGAATTACAAAGATGATTATGTGACATGCCATTTTAGTCATTTCAGGCTGCTACAACAGAATACAATAAAATAAAATGTCCAATAAAATGAATGGCTTGAACAATCGACATTTATTTCTCACAAAAGCTCTGGAAGCTGGAAATCTACGATCTGGGTGCCAATATGGTCAGGCTGTTGGTGAGGGCCGTCTTCCTGTTCTGCAGGTGGCCAGTTTCTCCCCATGTCTTTACACAGCCCAGAAAGATCATCTGTCTCCTGTCTCTTCTCTTAAGGACACTCCACCCTCGTGACCTAATTACCTCCCAAAGGCCCCACAAAATATCATCACCATGGGGATTAGGGTTCCAACATATGAATGGATGGGGATGGGTACAAATGTTCAGTCCATAGCACATGCTCACCACACCACCTGGCACAGAGTAAAAACAAATTAAATTTCAGCTATATGAACTGACACATTCATTTAAAATGCACATCACTTATTAAATATATAAAAATGTATTTCATGGTTCATACACATCTCATTATATTTGTACCTATTGGCAAGGCCAAAGCCCTAAGTACCAGGGAGTTGTCCATAACTATAGAAAGACACAAGATATAAAACTGGAATACGTGAATATGTACATAACTAAGTACACCTGTTCTGACTCTACTTTTGGAAGAGCCTATTTATATGTGAATAATTATGGCCATTATTACCATAAAAGAGGAAAAATATGTGGAAAAAAATGATCTATACAGAAATCTCCTCAGGATTCAATCTGTAGTAAAGATTGTGCTTAATCAAAAAGATATACAAAAAGACCATTCATTTAAAACTGAAATAGCACTGTGGCAAAAAATAAAAACATGATAGAGTAAAGCCCCTTCCATATTTCTAAGTGGAAAGTATACATGAGAGAGGAAGCTAAAAATAGATGTGATTCTATTTATTCTTATTAACAGTTTACGCAGTGATGTTTTATCTGCAAGGTCACAGAAAATCATAAATGTAGTCTGTGTAAAAATGTAGTCCTTGTTCATATTTCAAGAATGGGTTAATTTACTTCTTTCTTTAATGACTGTTGGTAGATTCTTGTCATTGCAATATATTGTATCCTTCGGGGGAAAAATGATGCACCATTTAAAAATATTAACATATAAATTTCATTGTAAGAGGATTAGGGCCCAAGTAATCCTGCCAAATTAATTTAGGTAAGTATACTAGGTAAATAAATCAGCATCTTTTTACTTCTAGAAAGCACTCCAAGCAATTTCAAGTCATTAAAAATACTTTTAGCTGCAACATTTTGCCTTTTAGTGCAGTCCTAATGGTTACATGACAGCATTTCTACTACTGGCTGTATGGCATTTATGTCCTGAGAGCAGCAGCATTTTAGAGAACTACAAAGAAAACTAAAATCAGGAGTAATTTTTTAACAAGTCTTAAAAAAATGTTAAATAAAAAAATGACATAATAGTTATAATCTCTTATAAATTCTAATTTTACACTTTTTTTCTTTTTTTGGCCAAACAAGCAATGGGAGATGAGCCCTTCCTAAAAAGACATATAAAACAGGCAACAGATTGCAAAAGAGTAAGGAGTCCCTGGATAGCATTTTAGAAAAGTTTTACCAATTTTTTGATTTACTGATTTATGAACTAGTCTTATAGGCTTGTTATTTAATTTCTCTTAAGTTTACCAATGTCTCATATAAATGAATGTCATTATGTTTCATCTCTACTTAGATTAAAAGCCAAGTCCCACAAGAGATAGTCAATTATTTTCATTTTATGAAATGAAATACTATGAAATACTGTTTTTTTATGTATTTTTGGAGAATGAGAATTGTTCACCAACATATTTTAAAATGAATTTCAGGTGTCTGAATGCCAGAGAGAATAATGTAATCTCAAAATATAACTTCAAATGAATTGTTTTTATAATGATTTTGTATTTTTCCTCACTGTTTTCTTTAACAAATATGATTAATTCTTTTTTTTTTTTTTTTTTTTTTAGTTTCTGTGCCTCCTATTGTAAACTTTTGAAAATTAGTATATGTTTTTCAAGGAAAACTGTGAGTTTATAGATTCTATAGGATAAAGATGAGAGGCCTCTCTTTCCTAGACAGAATTAGGCCTTTTTTTTCATTTCATAAGCCTGAGAGGAATGGCTTCAATCACTTCTATGTTGAATGGTGACTCCCTCAAAATATTGACAAAATTAGTTTTTTAAAAAGCCTGTTCATAAGACAAAGCTGAGTTCCCACAAGAGAGACCGCTTCCTTAAAACACTTTCAGATACCTCCTAGAGAAGGGAGAGCAAGGTGGGATATTTCAGAGATTTCCTTAGGGTAGAGTTGAGGGTGGAAGTTTTGGTTTAAGGTAGGTCCTTCACCAGGGAAAGGCTTGATTGGGGTTGCCCAAGGATTACTAGTTTAGGATTGGTGGACACACAGGTGAAGGGTTCAAAGTGAATCTTGGCGATTAAGCAATCATCTGATGCTATTTATTGAAAGTTGAGTAGTTTGATATTTCTTTAAATGGATTTTCAAAAAGTTCTAAAAGGAACAAGAGTGTTATTTGCCAATTTTATCTTTCTGGGCAAGAGTTTCTTGGAATGGTAAAATCATGTCTTCAGAATAAAGTCATATTAATGAAGGCAACTGAAAAGTGGTTATGTTAATGTAAACACAAAGTTGTGTGGGTATAGATCATTTTGGTTCTTAACCAATATAGTCCATGAACAAGGTCCTTCCCACACATTAAATAATATAGGAGTTTAGAAAGTGAACAATGATTAACCACATAATTTGCATATCAAATATAATATTCCAATACTCTTAGTGCAAATAAAAGGCAGAATGATTTATTAAACACAACTAGAAGCATAATAATTCACTGAAATTTCAGAACTTTCTGCACTCAAGTTTTATTTTCTCTCCCTTTTACTGACCTCTACTCTTGTTCTTCCTCGTTTGTTTCCTCCATGGCAAAGCACCCTACCTCATTTTAGATTTTCTAAATTGCCATGAGATTATAGTCCCTGAAGGATATGTATTTCCTTAAGGTCAAAATAGGCAATCATTTAAAGTAACACAAGAATTGTCTAACCTACCATTACCAGAGGTCTGAGCCATTAACTAATAGAAAACTCAGGGCACTAAAACAAGAGAGGCTTACCCTTACCAGAGGTAAGGACTAGAGTAAGACTAGATAGATGGGAAAGCCTTGGGTATGGGTGCAGACAATGGACCAAAAAGACAAAAATCTGCCATCTTGATCAAGAGCTGCAAAATGGGGATGTGATCTTGCCTCTGAGGCAGGTATGGCTCAGCAAAAAGCCTTTTACTTTCATAGTTAAAAAAAATAAAAAGTCATTAACCTTAGTCAGTTCAGCTGCTGTAAAAAAAATACCATAGATTAGATGGTTTAAACAACAGACATTTATTTATCACATCTCTGTAGGTTAGGAAGTCTGAGATCAGTGTGCCACACTGAGCCTCTCCTCCTGGCTTCTAGCAGGCTGCCTTTTTGGCAGTATCCTCACATGGAGGGGTAAAGAGGGCTGGGACTCTCTGGTCTCTGGTTTCTTCTTCTAAGGGCAATAATCCCACCATGAGGACTTCATCCTCATGACCTCTTCTGAACCTAATTACTCCCTGAGGTCACACTTACTAATACCATCACATGAGGGGTTAGGGCTTCAACACTGGAGAAACACATTCAGTCCTTGTGATTCATGGTAGGACTCTCTGGTGTGAGAGGTAAGCAGGGAAGGAACAGACATAAAGGACAAAGCTGGAAACTTCTATTTCTTGGGCAGAATCAGACCTCTGGGGCTAAAGAAACAGAGATGACAACAGATATCATTACTTTCCTTGTTTCAAAAATGTCTTTCTCTCTCTTCTCTTTCTCTCCATTCCTCCCCGCCCCCCTCCAATCTCTTCTTCCTTTACCACGGAAATTATGAAGAGTACAGCAGGGGAGTCAGCTAGGTCTTGATTCTTACCTTAGATGTATAATCTTAGGACAGGGACTTTTCTTTTAACATCAGATTGATTAACAACAGAATAAAAAAATTAGTACCTACTACCTTACAGTAGGTTACTATAAGGATCGGAGATAAGACATGTAACCTGGCTGGTACAGTATCTGATCTTAAAAAATGGTGCAGTAGAACATTGCCTAATGCAATCAGTGGTGTCTGCTACAGTCTGAATGTATGTGTCCCCCTCCAAATCCATACATTGAAATCCTAACTCCCAATGTGATGATCTTAAGTATTAGGAAGTGAGGAGTGAAGCCCTCGTGGAGAGGATTAATGACTTTATAAAAGACCCTACTGCCATGTGAGAAGATGACTGTCTATGACCCGGGAAGTGGGCCCTTGCCACAGGTGGAATCAACCTATAGCTTGATCTTGGACTTCCCAGATACCAGGACTACAAGAAATAAATTTCTTTAGTTTATAAGCCACTCAGTTTACGGTATTCTGTTATAGCTGCTAAAATGGACCAAGACAGTGCTAAAAAAACTGAATTGTGTACAATATGAGGTAGTGTTGTTAAGTGACAGAGGTGAGCTTGTGCAGCAGGCCACCTGGGAACTCATTGTCTGCTTGATCCGAACTCCACCTATCCTGGGCTGAAGTTTGGTGCCACCTGGTGGTAATAGCTCTAGCCAACAAATTGATGGGAACACTGGGACTTCCAGGATAGCAGCAGTGATTGTGATTCCAGAAATCTCCTGCTTAGTTGATAGACATTTTATTGGCCTGAAGCAGAGACTGGACTGGGGGAACACTGAGGACCTACTGCCCACCTCTCTGCTTCCTAAGATAAAGTTATCCTAAATTTTCCCTGTCCAGCATCATCTTAGACTCCCCACACAAGGGAGTGTCCCTACTCCCCTTCCTGATGAGCTTTGAGTAAAGGGATCAGATAGAGGGCAAGAGTCACTTGCCAATCACTCGATGTTTAAATTCAAGTTATTCTAATCTGTATTATTGTTATGTGCATTATTGCAGGATTACTGCTTTACAAGTGATATTGGTTGTGTTAATATTAAATTCAACAAACATTTATCAATCACGTTATGCGCAGAGCAAGCAGATAGGTATTATGAATGGAAAGATAAATGAGACAGAGTCTCTGACTTAAAGAAAGCTTACTATCCAGTGGGTAGAGAGGTATTTAAATAAAATTGAAGCCGGGTAAGTACAGGCAAACCTCAGGGATACTGTGGGCTTATTTCCAGACCATCATACTAAAGTGAATATTGCAAAAAAAAAAAAAAAAGTGAGTATCATAATAAAGTGAATAAACTAAATTTTTTCCAGCACATATAAAAGTTATGTTTATATTGTGTTGGAGTATATTAGGTATGCAATAGCATCATGTCTATAAAACAAGGTCCATATATTAATTAAAAATACTAATTATTACTTTAAAAACGCTAGCCATCATCTGAGTCTTCAGTGAGTCATAATCTCTTTGCTGGCGGAGGGACCGGCCTTGATGTTGATGGCTACTGATTAATCAGGGCGGTGACTGTTGAAGGCTGGGATGTCTGTGGCAATTTCTTAAAATAAGATTGAAGTTTGCCACATTGACTGGCTCTTCCTTACAAGAAGGATTTCTCTGTACTTTGTGATGCTGGTTGATGGTATTTTACCTTCAGCAGAACTTGTTTCAAAATTAGAGTCAATCCTCTCAAACCCTACAGCTACTTTATCAACTAAGTTTATGTAATATTCTAAATCCTTTATTGTCATTTCAACAATCTTCACAGCACCTTCACCAGGGGTAGATTCTATCTCAAGAAACCACTTTCTTTGCTCATCCCTAAGAAGCAACTCCTCATCCATTACAGTTTTATCATGAGATTGAAGCAATCCAGTCCCATTTTCACACTCCACTTCTAATTCTAGTTCTCTTTCTGTTTCTACTACATTGGCAGTTACTTCCTCCACTGAAATGTTCAACACCTTAAAGTCATCCATGAGGGTTTGAATCAGCTTTTTCTAAACTCCAATTAATATTGATATTTTGACCTCTTCCCATGAATCATAAATGTTCTTAATGGCATCTAGAATGGTGAAAACCTTTCCAGAAGGTTTTCAATTGACTTTTTGCCCAGATCTATCAGAATAATCACTACCCATGGCTGCTATAGCCTTACAGAATGTATTTCTTAAATAATAAGACTTGAAAGTCAAAACTATTCCTTTATCCACAGGCTAATACCACTGGATGTTGTGTTAGCAGGCATGAAAACCATATTAATCTCATTGTACATCTCCATCAAAGCTCTTGGGTGACCAAGTACATTTTCAATGAACAATAATATATATGTAGATACACATATATGTAATATATAATAAATATACACACAATATATATTTACACACAAATATATATTTTAAAGATTTATTTAAGAGAGAGAGAGTGTCCATATGAGAGACAGCATGAGTAGGGGAGGGGGCAAGAGGGAGAGGCAGAAGCAGACTGCCTGCTGAGCAGGGAGCCCAAAGCAGGGCTTGATTCCAGGACCTTGGGACCATGATCTGAGCCAAAGGCAGATGTTTAATCAACTGAGCCCCCTAGGTGCCCCAATGGACAATAATATTTTGAAGCAATCTTTTTTCCTGAGTAGTAGTTTCAACAGTAGGCTTGAAATACTTAGTAAACCATGCTGTAAACAAATCTGGGCTTTGTTGTTTCATTTATAGAGCACAGGGTATATTGAGCCTACTTCTTAAGGGCTCTAGGATTTTCAAGATGGTAAATGAGCATTAATTTTAAGTTAAAGTCACTAGCTGTATTAGCTCCTAACAAGAAAGTCAACCTGTCTTTTGAAGCTTGAGGTCAGGCATTGACTTCTCCTCTGTAGCTATAAGAGTCCCAGATGGCATCTTCTAATATAAGGCTGTTTCACTACATAGAATACCTGTTGTTTAGTGTACCCACCTTCATTAATTATCTGAGCTAGATCTTCTGTATAACTTGCTGCAGCACATGGTGCTTCACCTTGCATTTTTATGTTACTGATAGCTTCTTTCCTTAAGCCTCATGAACCAATATCTGCTAGCTTCCAATTTTCTTCTACAACTTTATCACCTCTCTAAGCCTTCATAAAACTGGAGAGTTAGGGCCTTGCTCTGAATTTAACTTTGGCTTAACAGAATGTTGGGGCTGGTTTGATCTTCTATCCAGACCACTAAAACTTTCAACATATCAGCAAGAAGGTTGTTTTTCTCATCATTTGTGTGTGCACTGAAGCAGCACTTTTAATTTCCTTCAAGAACTTTTCCTTTGCATTCACAACTTAGCTGTTTGATGCAAGAGGCTTTGCTTTTGGCCTATCTCTGCTTTTGACAGGCTTTCTTCACTAGGTTTAATCATTTCTCTCTTTTGATTTAAAGTGAGAGACATGTGACTCTTCCTTTCACTTGAACACTTAGAGGCCACTGTTGGGGTTATTAATTGGCCTGCTTTCAATACTACTGTGTCTCAGGGAATAGGGGAGTTCAAGGAGAGGGAGAGAGATGGGGAATAGCCAGTTGATGAAGCCATCAGAACACACACATTTATCAAGTTCACCATCTTACATGGGTGCAGTTCAAAGCACCCCGAAACAATTACAATGGTAACATTAAAGTGGTAACTGATCACAGATGACCATAATATAATGAAAAAGTTTGAAATATTGTGAAAATTATCACAATGTGACAAGAGATACGTACAAATGAGCAAATGCTGTTGGAAAAATGTCTATAGACTTGATGCCACAAACTTTACTTTGTAAGAAACAACAGTACCTGTGAAGCACAGTAAAATGAGGTATGCCTGAAGTTCATTTCAACCAGATAAGTCAGGAAACATTTTAGGGAGAGGGTAGCACTGGAACTGACGTTTTGATTGTGCCTAAGTTTTCAATAGCGTGAAACTGGAAGAATATATTCCAGAATGAGTAAAAGCAGGGAGGTGTCAATGTGCAACTGATGTTCCATTACAGGAAATAACCAGATCCTCTAATGGTATTTTAGGGATAACATATGATCTTACACTTCCGTATTTTGGTATGAGTGACAGCCACATGGCTGGGTTTCTGAGTGAGAGGACACAGTCAGCTGTGTAGGGAAGATGGGTAGGAAGAGGGAGTAGGCAGAGAGATTTCAAGTGCGGAATTAGACACCTCTTGTGATAGGTGAGAGATGGCAGGAATCTCAACTGAGATAACTAACCTGGGAAAGGAGATGGAGCCAATGCCAGAAACAGGGTTAGTGATATGGAGGAAGGCAGAGAATGAGGGGGAGACGTGGAAGATGATCTGGGAAAATGGACTTTATAAATAGAAATATTTGTAGCATTGACTGAAGAGAATTTGCATTTGCTCTTCCTTCTGCCTGCAGCAGCAATCTTGCCCCAAGTTATCCACAAGGCTGGCTCTCTCATGATCAAGTCTTTGCTTGAGTATCATTTTAGTGAAGCTTTCCTAACTTCCCCATTTTAAGCTGCAGCCCATCTTCTTATCCAACAATGAATACCCCAAGCCCCACTTTTTTGTTTTATTTATTTATTGTCACAAGATTTATCACTATCTAACTGATACTGCATACACATACACATTCTCACTCATTTTTGATGTGTCTTCTGTTGGAATGCAAGTTTCATGATGCAAGGACTTTTTGCCTGTTTTGTTCACTCTACGGTCCCCAGTGTCAGTCTAGCGAATGGCACTGCACATAGTGTCTACATCCCTACCACTGCCCCCTCTTGCCCTTAGTGCATCTCCTAGAGACCACAGAAATCCACACTTGCCTGATGAGTATTCCAAATGTATGATTAAATAGAAAATAAAAAAAAAAACACCATACAGTGAAAAGAGAGACCAGTGTAGAAAGGAAAAAGTGTTACATTTCAATGAGAATAAATGAATGGATGAATAAATTTCCCAGGTATGATACAAATGAATAAAAGCTTGCTCCTGTCAATAACAGGAACTAAAAGTCAATATTGAAATATCTAAAAGTCAGAATAAACTGTCAGTTTTTGTTATTCCTATATAATTCTTCATTCCAAACATCATTTCAATTTTCTTTCAGTGCATTATGATTCTTGGATTAGCTGTAAGAGTGAGCATATATGGAAGCTGATTCACTTATCTGTATTATGAAAATGAAGGAAATAAGCATAATTCTGATCACTTATGATTTTTGCTACTAAATAAGAATAAAGTTGTGTATCTGACATTGCTGCCATTAAATGTATGGTTTCAAAATAAATCAATAGATTTGGTTCACATTATCAGCAAATTGTATAGAGAAGTTTCAGCCCTTGTGAAAAAAACAAGTTCATTTTGTTGTACTTTTCCAGAAATACCCTTTGAAGGACAACTGCAAAACTGCTTACGACTCACCTTCCTCTCTATAATAATGCTCAGAAGATTTTACCGAGATCATTGATAATAGATAAAGCCTGGAATTATAGAATTCTCAGCTTTCAATTTGGATAAGGTTGATTTAACAAGCATTTATTGAGTTCCTACCTGTATGTGTCAGATACTTTGTTAAGAGCAGAGAATTAAAAGATGTAAAAAGTGGTCCCTTCCCCCACAGATTTCATCTAACAGGTAAGAAAGACACGTCAAGTTAAAATATAATGTGAACATTTCCCCCTCCCCTTTCTGAACAGTTCAGTCTTAAAGCCATTAAGTGGGGCAGAACAAGGGAGGTGCCCATTCCAGGGGAGAAAGGGGAGCCACAGTGTGCTGGAACAGGCTGTCAGAGCCCTAGTGGTGAGGAGGCATCTGTCGAGTGGGAAGTTGTTGAGTGGGAAGTTGAGTGTGGTGAGGTGGGTAACCACAAGTGAGCATGGCCTGAACTGTCTCAAGTAGAGTGATAAAGGCATCTCCACAGAGACAGCCTAGCATATATGGTGTCAGTAGCCCCAGAAGGGTGAGGAGGGTATGGCCAAACATGGGGATTCAGGCCTTGAGTGGGGTGGGAAGTGTGTACATGGGGCGGGGGGCGGGGTTGGGCAGGGAGGAAGGTCATAGACTTGGAGTCCTGGTACACAGACAAAGTGAGGAGGGAATCCAGGTTTAGGAGTGTCTGGCATACAGTGTGAGAGCCTTAGCAGGGTGGGGAAGGGATCCATGTGGGGCAGAGACCAGCCCAGCATGGGGTGCTGGAGACTGATTTAGGGGAGAATGAATTCTGCACTGGAGAGGGAACGGCCACTAAGACCAGAGACTGGTTATATAAAAAGGATTGTTATTTTTTAAAAAGTTAATATATTAAGGATAATGGAAAACAGGTTCATCACCTGGTTAGAGAAAGGAGTTATACATATGGAAAGAGAATTAAACTCTATGATATTGAATTGGAATTACAGCTATTAGAACAAACTCATGGTTTTCAATATAGAGAGAAGAGAATACACATGCCACTATATATACATGTACATATATTTTCTTGCTCTGTCAACCTAGAGGTCTGGCAGCAGCAACACCTCAACAGCAAGGGTGTGTCTAATGCCGTATCTTGACTTCTACATACCATCGTCACCTTGAGGAATGAGGACTTGCTGGAGAAATGACTAGGGCAGAGAAAGAATAAGATGAGACCAGAACAGCTTGTGGCAGAAAGCAAGGGAGTACTCAAAGAATATGGAGACTCATCAGAAGGACACAGGAGCCATCCTAAAGAGGATATTGATGCCCAGATCTTGGGCAATTTGAGCATCAATGTCATATTAGTAATGGATTATTATTCAGTGAATAAAATAAGAAACTGTGTTACAGAAATAAGTAAATAACAAAAGGATGGTCTGATGAAGAATGTGAAATAGATGGACTTTCAGAGTACCTTCCATAAAATACTTATAAAAAGAAAAAGAGTAAGTGTATATTGGAGAAGCTCTGGAGACACTACCTTAATAATTAAAGGGAACATCAACAGTACTGGAACAAATTGAAATTGCGCACATCTTGATAGGATGTAATGAGAAGAACACAGAATCCCTTCTGTAATATGGCTGCTAAAGATTAGATTACCTGAATGTAATCATGAAGAAATGTGAGAAAATCCCAATTCGAAGACATCCTAAAATCCACTATAAAATAATTCTTTAAAAGTATCAAGTTCACAAAAGTCAAGGGAAGATTGAGACACTATTTTAGACTGAGAAAGACCAGACACAATCCATGATTCTAGACTGGATCCTCTCACAGTAATTTTGGTATAAAGACTGAGACAATTGGCAAAACCTGAATGGGGTCTGATGACTGGATGGTGCTAATATGGATATGTGAATTTCCCTGTACTGATGACTATATTGTAGCTGTGAGGGGGAAATGTTCCTATTTTCAGGAAATAGATACTGAAGTATTGGAAGGATTTCAGGTGGCAATTTACTCTCAAATGATGGAAGACATAAAGTTCTGACGTGTAGATTTTATATGAATTTTTATTGTTCTTTTTTTTAAAATGCATAATGTGCCACAGGGCCTGAGCTTTCTTGCACATCAATTGTGCAAGGAGAGGAGAATGAACTCTACTCTCAAATGCAAGTGGCCCACCTTCTTCAGGACTGCCTCATAAACTGTACATACTTGAGTAGTTGGTTAACATTGGCTCTAAGCCAGTTTTATCATGAATCTCATGATTTTTTTGTCTTTCATGAATAAAGCTTTTTTTCCTAAATAGCTTTACTGAGATATAATTCATATACCATAAAATCTCCTCTTTTAAAATGCATGAAAAAAAATGCATGTGCACAATTCAGTGGTTGTTAACATATTCAAAGTTGTGCATCCATCATTACAGTCTAAATTTAGGACATTTTTACCTTGTCCCTCCCAAATCTGATGCCTCCCAAGTCATTCCTCATTTTCACCATTGCTAATTTAATTTTTAAAACTTATTTCACTTTCTACTGGTGCAGGATATAGTGGCACATAGTAGGTAGTCAATAAATATTTGACAAATGAATGGCCAACAAATGATTGATAATACATCTATTTATGATTGGCAGCTTTATAGCTATTTGCCGCTTGCTATTTTTCATACTTAATTTAAAAAAGTGGTCCTCAAGTATCTTGTACTAAAATAAATTAAGCTTTCAGCTTCTTCAAAGTTATTTTATAAAATCCATGGTAGTAGTATCTTTATTGTGGTCTAACAGAATATAGATAATGAGATATTATTATATCAATGTATTTTGGAAAGTGCTGAGTTCACTTTAACATAGATACAAGTAATCAGCATAGTTAGACTTATATGACCTTTGCCAAATTGGCAACCTACCATCAATTTCTAAGATGATAGACTAAATAAAATTCTTCAAGTGCAAGATAACTTTACTAGACAATTGAGCTAGGGACAAGCATATAAAAGAAGATATTTCCTTCAACATAAACTTATGACAAAAAAAAGTGATGAGTACAGATTATCCATAACTACAGAATTAGATTTTTTATAAACTACATTTTATTTTCATTGAAGACTCACCAAGAGCTTCTTTTCATGAAAAATTCAATGCAGACCCTTGAAAATGGTCAAATTATTATTTTGTAGTAATGGTGAAAAAATGTTTAAGTTTCTACTTTAAAGTACCTCCTTAAATTTTTTTGTACTTATATGGATACAATCATTTATAATTGCATTCTTACAAAAACTACTTATTTGTAAATGTTTGACAGTAATAAATCTCTCAAAGAACAGGATTAATCTGCTACAGAAAATAGATGCTATCTCCAGAAAGAATAATTTTTATATAAAGTAAATTTCTCAAACTGAAAAAAAGTTCGATTATATTTTTTGAAGTAGAGTTCTGTGCGTGTGTGTGTGCGTGTGTGTTAGCCTATTTAAACTTCAATTTATTAAGCAGAGGGTATAAATATCTCAATCATCACTTAAAAATCTGCTTCTTGAATAAAGAAAGAAATGCAAAAATTCTAAAGCTAATAAAGAAGAAAGTTAAATGAAAACATTATATTTTTTTCTTACAGAGTTTTCCATATATCTCCTTTACCAAAGGAGCTTCTAGATTATGTATGGATAATCTATTGCTCCACAACTTTTGTTTCCAGTAAAATGCAGCCAAGGAGACAGAAGGCAGAACACTGATAATATCAATGCCTCAAGGGAAGTAAATTTAGATATTATACTGTTAAACTTACTGCATACTGCTTTGGATAGGTAAAATGGCAATATTCTCAATGGAAGATTTAGATGCTACACCTAATTTATGTTGATAGTGTAGTGATTGCAGAATCTAAGAATTCATTTCAGGGGCCAGTGACACAGTGATTGCTGCTATTGTAGAACTCAGATTATGGATGAATGGTACATCTAATTCTAACAACATTAAAAGAAAGTGAGCACTGTTCTCTAGACTCTATAGTATACAAAAGAAAGGTGGACATTGTTCAACTGAAAACTCTATGAAGAGAATAATGGATAACTTCAACCAGATGAAAAGGAAGGACACTTGCAAATAGGCAGAGGTCCCAATGATGATAAAGTTTCATTTGCATCACCTCTGATTACACATTTTGATTGTATATGAAATGATTGGGCACATTATCAAAACAAAATGAGATCATCTGTGAAGCAGTATGCTTGCTAGAATCCTTGGGATCAATCAAAATGGAAATTGTGGCTTGTGCATGCCATAAGCCTAAGCAGAGCAAAGTCATTCTGAGGATTGGGCCAGAGAACAAAGAGAGTTTGGCTATCAAGGCAAGCCTGAGCTTTCCTGCTATTGGAATGGATAACATATCAGAAACTATAGCCATTTAAGTTTGTTTCAGGCATGAAATAAATGAAGGAAATTATGTGTTATGTGACCAATATCTAGCATTTGCAATCTGAGGGGTGAGTTATTTTCAGTAGAATTACATTACTTTGGTCAGTTGATTCTGACTTAAGTCAAAAACAAAGATTGTCCTGTTAAGGGAATTGGGAAAGAACGCGAAAATCTAGCAAGGGTAAATATCAGAGGTTGAAATGAACGCTAAACTAGGGAATAAAATCTGGGAGGGAGTGGTTGTTTGGGGTGATATATGTAAAGCCAAGAAAACTGGTGAAGAAAGAGGCAAGTTGGTTGGGCTAAGGATGGGCCTGGGGTGCTCAGGAACAGGTCTAGAGACTCATCTGTACAAAGAATGCCAAGTATCTTAATCTATTGGTTTAACTATAATTAATAAGTAAATGATATATTATTAGTACTGTGTACATACATAGATGATATAATAAAGAAATGTAAGGGAATGATTATCAAAAAAAAGTTGGGACAGTGGCTACTTCCAGGGACAACATTTGGGAGCTTCTTATTTCTTAACCTGGGGGGGTAGATACACAAGTGTTTTTTTATCCAGGTGTTTTTTTATCCAAGTGTTTTCTGTAAACTTACATATATATTTTACACTCTCCTGTATGAATGATACCTTTCACAAATGAAATGAGAAAAAGCACATGGAAGATGAGGATGAGTGTTACAGAGAAAGATAAGGCAGAGAGGGGAGGCGACTAGGAGTGTGTGAGCATAAAGAAGGGGAACATAGAATTTTACATAGGTGGACTTGGCAAGACCTCACTGAAAAGGTGATGTTTGAGCAAAACTTGAAGCAGGTGAACGAGCACACTACGGGGATCTCTGGTGGTACGGAAAGATTTCCAGGAAGAGGCCACAGGACTTGAAAAGGCCCTGAGACAGGAACATGTCACAATATATTTCCCTGAAATTACCATGGTTGCTAGTAATCATCCGACAGATTCTTAGCGTTCATTGATGTCTTTGATTCTTTTGGGTTGCTTCATGTAAATCACCCAGAAACTGTTTGGTTGGGCAATGGCCAGACTTAAAGAAAATGTGTCCACCTGAAAACCCTCGAACACTCCTTCCTTTTAAAACTAATGAAATTTCTACGTGAAGTATGAAATATAGCCGAGGTGAGAAGCAGAGTAAAAAAAATAGGTGTCTTTCATTTTTTTTCCCATGGAAAGCTTATTAAAATAAAGTAGGAGGAGAAAGAGAATATAGCTAGAAGTGTAAATGAAATGTTACCTTAAGCACAGAATCTCTAAATACATTTTCAGGTTAGGTTTCTCTGACAGTAACATAGTCCATTAATTAAAAGTCAAGTTACAAGTTTTTACAGCTAACTGGGGTAAAATATTTCATTTTCCCTCCCTCTTTCCACCCTGGAGCCAATCTGAAATAATGTACCTCTGGTTGAATACACATTTAATTGAGCTACTGTTTTGCCACTGTTTAGGAACAGTTAACAAGACTGTCTTACAATATATTTTAAGCAAGGTCTGCTTATTCTTTATTTGTTGTGTAATTAATGCCTCTAATCCCTCTTCTGTATTATCCTTCAATCAGTTAATTTGTAAAATGACCTCCTGGTTATGTATTTATTTTGGATATTCTTTTCCAGGTGTTAATCCTCCATTGTGCTCCAGTGTTTAAATTGCTCAACCATTATGGCAAATTTGCTTTTGTTTTGACTTTTACTTCAAGGTAAGTGTTTTCTACAGTCCTAGACCCTTTGCCCTGTGCACAAGGCAGGAGGTCCTGAATGAAGTAAACCATTGGCACTGGCAAGAGGAATGCTGGAAAAATAGAGGGTAGGGCAAAGAACTTTAAAAAGGGGGGGAAAAAAGACAAAAGCATTTTTTTTTTCCCATTTAAATAGCGAATTCTTCTGGCACACTTGTTCTATTTTTGGAAACTCTGACCTTCACCTTCTCAGCTCTTCCAGGCCAGGATCTAGGCACCACCCCCAGGCTCAAGGCCTTCTGTTCTCCCAGGGGTGGTGCTGGGGGTTATGGGTGGAGCTCCAGTAGAGCGCTGTGCTTACCCTAACCTCTGAGCACTCTCTTATTTGTGCTAGGTACTCCCATTGTGCAATGTCAGGAGAGACAGTGATTCAGGCCTTTTCCTTTTTTCTTGACACCAGATTTTATATTTTCAGGTATATTTAGAGCACCAACTTTCTCAAGTTTTCTTCTCTTTTTAAAAATTTATTTACTAATTTTTTTTGAAATTTAAATTCAATTTGCCAACATAGTATAACCCCTAGTGCTCATCCCATCACATGCCCTCCTTAGTGCCCGTCATCCAGTTATCCCAGCCCCCAGCCCCCTCCCCTTCATCAACCCTTTGTTTGTTTCCCAGAGTCAGGAGTCTCATGGTTGGTCTTCCTCTCTGACTTTCCCCCCACTCAGTTTCCCTCCTTTCCATTATGGTCCCTTGCACTATTTCTTTTTTTTTTTTTCCCTTGCACTATTTCTTATATTCCATATATGAGTGAAACCACATGATAATTGTTTAAGTTTTATTTTTTTGTGACCTGAGAACTAAGTTTTTGACTTCACAGTCAGAGACAACCAATTTCCCTTGTTACCCTTTCTGGTTTGCATGGGATCAGTTTATGATTGTGTGAGGAAGAACAAAGAGCACAATCAGAAGCTTAATGGGGCAGAAAACCTGTGGGGATTTCAAAATACAACTTGCCAACCACAGGAAGCTTTCTGCTCAGGGAGAATTTGCTGAAGCCTTTGACTGAAGTTCTGTAAAGAAAAGAGCTGGTCAGGTACAGTAGGAAAAAACCAAAACCAAAATGATGTTCCTCACAGGACCTTTTATATTACAACATGTGGGAAGGAGATGCTGTTAATACAACAGCATCAAAACTCACTACTCTAGATTGATTTCACAATATATTAGTTCCAGAAACCAAGGAACTTAGATTACAGCATTCCTGATGTGCATAGAAGTTTAGGTGCAAGTGTTTTTTTTTTTTTTCTTTGACAAATTATTACTGGCAATAGGAAAACAGCCCCAAAGGCAGCCCTTTGCCAGAGGTGGAAAGACTCTTGGCAGCCCCTTGGAAAAGGTGGCTTATAGATCCAGGAAGGCCTAGTTCCTGGTTTGTTTTACTGCTTCTCATTAAGATATTGCCAGATGTAGTAGGTCTCCTATCACTTTCCAGAGACTGGTTTTCTGCCCAGTAGACACTGGTACCATCTTGGTGGGTACAATTTTCATTCTTGTAATTAGTTGTGGGCACTACTAATTGCTTTTCTAATTACCTGCCTGAGAATGCCAATTATCTCCTTGCCCCCACATAAGCATATGCAATTGGCTAATTAGACCTTCAAGTAGGCAACTAGAAATATAATTAGCCATTTGAGAGAACAATTAGTTGTACTATCAATTTTGCACCCATAAAGGAAGGAAGGTTGGGTTTAATTTGTAATTTATAATATGAAATGAAAACTGAACAGAATTTGAGGCTTTATGAAGGAATATGAATGTTTACAGAAAGGGGAAATCTGAATTATACTATTTAGGTGGGGAAAGATGTGACTCTTTTTAAGAGACATCACTGAAATAGTTTCCCAGTTTAAGAACCAATTCTATAGGGAAGTTTGAAGTTAATTTTGGCAACTAGATTAGGTATTACACCTAAATTCAAAGGTAAAATGCTTTACTCAAAATTCAGTATCAACTTAGAGGATGAGCTTACTCCATAGAACTACTATGAAACATAATTACTATAAATAAATCGAGTAAGTAATCCTGTTTTTGATGGAGCATGGTGTATCTCATATCTCCCAAGGGAAAATGTTATATACCTGTATTAGTTTCTTGAGGTGGCTATAAGAAATTCCCCAAATTTGATGGCTTAACACAACAAAACTTATTCTCTCACAGTAATGGAGACCAGAAGTCCAAAATTGATTTTTCCTGGGCTAAAATCAAAATGTGGGCAAGGCTAGAGACTTTGTGGGAGAATATGCTCCCTGCCTCTTTCAGCTTCTGGCATCCCTTGGTTTCTGTCTCCCGTTCTCCAATTTCTGCCTTTGTGGTCACATTGCCTTTTCCTCTTCTGGTGTCAAATCTCCCTCTCTTTTCTATTTAGACACTATCACATTCAGAGTCCACAAGGATAACCCTGGATAATTTTCCATCCCAATACCCTTAACCTAATCATGTGTGAAAGGCTGTTTTCCCAAATAAGAGCACATTCACGGGCTTTTGGAATTAGGATGTAAATATTTGGGGGTGGTGGGTAGCGGAATGGTTTTAACCTACAACAATACCCCTATGAAACAGGTGATTGGAACACATTTTCAACATGAACTTCAAGAAACAACATCCCAGTTTATAACCAGTATGAGACAGAATGTCTAAATATTATATCCTTAGTACATGGATTGCTATGAAGATAAGACAAGTAAAATCTAACAAATGTGTTGGTGAAAGAAGGGGCTTTCCTAAAACAAAAAGAAGGGTATTGTTAAATAGATTTCAAATGGTAAAACAGACATATATTTTCTAAGATCCAAATAAGAATAGCATTCTTGGAATTAGCTGTATCATGTGAAAATAATTAAAGCTACAAGCATCAGTCTTAGTAGCCTGAATGGGCAAAGCTCACTATATATTGATACTGTAAATCTCTACTCTCAAGAGCTTAGCAAGTACAATGAATTTATAGTCTTAGATATCATTCTTTTCTTAAAGAATGACCTTCAATTACAAACAAGGTACAAGACTATTGAATACAAAGATACTTTAAAAATCACTAGCAGCTTACACATCGACTTTGCCATTGATTGATATGTTAAAGTAACAAATCCCAGGCTGGGTAACCATGGCAGACCATGTATTAAATATCAATTCACAGAATCAGTTAAAGAACCCTTGATATTTTCAACTTCAACAAGTAATTAAGAACAAAAACAAAGACTATTATTTAACCACAGCAAGTAGCAGACATATTAATCCAATGAATTAAAAATGTTTCACTGTTTCTGACCTCACCTTGGCAAAATTCCCATCTCCGGATAAACATAACATTCAGATTTCTCAAGATATTGCATCATTGCATCTGTCAGTTTAAAGGTTCAACATTTAAGAAACACAGTTTGAAAAGAAACAGGGGATTAGGATGCAGACAGTAGGTCAGATGAATAAACTGTCACCATAGCAACTTAATATTAGCATGGTCAACCGGAAGAGAGCTGAAGGAGAATCAGGAATCTATAAGAACCTGTAATGAGATGAATAGTGTCCCTCCAAAATTCATGTCCACCAAGAACCTCAGAATCTGACCTTATTTGGGAAGAGGGTCTTTGCAATTACTTAAAATGCAATTTTAAGATGCAATTACTTAAAATGAGTTCATATTAGATTAGGGGGGGTTCTAAATCCAATGAATGGTGTCCTTAAAGGCCATATGAAGACACACAGGGAAGAAAGAAATTCATGTGATGACAAAGTCAGAGATGGGATTGATAAAGCTACAAATCAAGAACTTGTGAGGACTACTGGAGCCACCAGAAGCTAGGAGAGTAGCAAGGAAGGATTTTTCTCTAGAGCCTTGACAGACTGGTCCTGCTGGCATCTTGATTCTGGACTTCTGGCTCCCAGGACTGTGATAAAGAGAAATTAAATTTCTTTTGTTTTAAACCATCCAGTCTATGGTAATTTGTTATGGCAGCCCTAGGAAACTGATACAGATTCTGGTAAGAGGAAGGGAAGTGCCTCTATAACATACACCTAAACTCTGCAAGTGATTTTGGTATTGGGTAATGGATAGAAGCTGGGAGAATTTTGAGGCACTTGAGAGAAAAAGACTAGATTTCCTTGAAAAGACTGTTGGTAGAAATATGGATACTAAACGTGATTCTCATAGAGCTCAAAGGAAGTGAGGTGAGCTGGAGAGGAAACTTCTATTGTCTTGGAGAATAACATATATTGTCATTAAGAGAATGTTTTTTTATAAATCTGAACATTAACAGTGTTTCTGGTGAGGTCTCAGATAAAAATATGGAAAATAAGCAATGGAATAAGGCAAAGTGTGGAAGGTATGCTTGTTTTCTTCATGGTGCTCATAGTAAAGTATGAGAAGAAAGAATAAGTTAGGGCAAAAACTGTGATAAACAAAAAGGAACCAGAACTGTGTAGAGAGCACAAATGTTGTAGCTGGACCACATTTTGTTGAAGAAACTAGATATCTGATTCCTGGATCCAGTCAACCAATCTTAGCAGAAACCAGCAGAGATGGGATTAATGGGGTTATCAAGGAAAGATGTGTGGAGACCCTCTTGTGTGATGGGGCAAACTCTCCATATTGTACAGGAGACCAATAAGATTTTTGAGAAATTTATACCAACAGAAGCACTGCCACAGCTTGGATGGAAAGATACGGAGTTGGAAGGAAATGAAGAATGACTCTGAGGGCAGAGCCACAGATGCAGAAGCTAGAAGGGGCCACCACGGGTCCCAATGATAGAGCAGTGAGCCAACAAGGATTATTCTCAGGCCTTGAAATCTAATACAACTTGCTTTGCTGGGTTTCAGATTTGTTTGGACCAATGATCCATTTATTCCTTCCATTTTCTTCCTTTCAGAATGGGAATATCTTTCTTATGCCTGTCCCACGATTGTATTCTGGAATTAGATAACTTGTTTTAGTTCTTCACAGATAGATAGGAATTTTGCTCTAAGATGGATTGTATCCAACTATACCTGACTTACATGTTGATATTTGAAACTTTCAAGTTGATATTTAGATGAAAATCTGGATTTAAAATTAATACTGGAATGCGTTAAGACTTTTGGGGATGTTAAGATGGGGCAAATATATTTTTCACATAGGATAATATGAATTTTGGGGGACACAGGGCAACTGTACTCGGTTGAATAGTGTCCCCCCAAATGTATGTCCTCCCAAACCCTCAGAATGTGATGCTTCTTGGAAAGAGGGTCTATATAGATATAATTAGTTAAGATACAGAGATATACTGGATTAAGATATGGACCTTATTAAATCTAGCGATTGGTATCTTTGTCAGAAGGCCCTGTGAAGACCATGGCTGAAATTGGAGTGATGCAGCTATAAGCAAAGAACACCAAAGATTCCTGGCAACTACCAGAAGCTAGGTATGAAAAGGTTTCTCTTTCAGAACCTCCAGAAGGAACCAATTCTTTCAGCTTCCAAGCTGGCCGAAAATAAATTTCTGTTGTTTTGATTCACTCAGTTTGTGGTAATTTGTCATTAGGAAACTAATCCAGAACCTATCTTGCAACTGACACATATCTTACTCATTTGTCAGTCCTGAGTTTAGGACATCTCCTGTAAGAAGTCTTGTCCTATTCTACTTCTCCATGCTCCCTGGGCATACCTTTATCACAGGACTTATCACGCTGTGTTGACATTAGCTCTTTATATGATTATTTCCTCCACAGTGGTCTATGGATATGAAGGCAGGGTCAAGTCTTTTCCTATTTGTATCCCCAACATCTAGGACTAAGCCTGGCATAAATAAAAAATCTTAACAATTCTAGTAGCTAATAGGACGTGTGTGCTTTTACAGTCCCCTGTAAGTTCCACACCAATGCATAAAGTGTACTTTTCTGATTTTATAGAAAAGGAAACTAAGGTTCAGGGAAGTTAACCTCTTGCTTTAGCTCACAAAGCAAATAAGTGACAAAGCTAAGTCTTCAATGCAGTTCTGACTCTAAATCACTTTATACTTCTCTCTTGATACTATCTGACCTAAGGAATTCCTGCTTACCACCTGTCAGTAATTCACTTACAAGAACTAGAGGAAGAATAATTGCTCTATGAACTGAAATAAAACTGTATTTGAATGTTAAAACCCAAAGATAACCCAAAGGTTTTGTTACTATCTTACATGTGTAAGTTCTCTGCAATGTATACATATTTTAATATTTATTGTTATAGTTAATTTTCACAACAAACTTAGGAATTATTGTCCTATTTCAAACACGTGGAGGTTAAAGACCATCCTACTAAAAGAAGAAAGGGTCAACCAGGAAATTAGAGAAGAATTAAAAAGATCCATGGAAACTAATGAGAATGAAGATACAACTGTTCAAAATCTTTGGGATACAGCAAAAGCAGTCCTGAAGGGGAAATACATTGCAATACAAGTATCCATCCAAAATCTGGAAAGAACTCAAATATGAAAGCTAACCTTGCACCTAAAGGAGCTGGAGAAGGAACAGCAAATGAAACCTTCACCCAGCAGAAGAAGACAGCTTATAAAGACTTGAGCAGAACTCAATGAAATAGAGACGAGAAGAACAGATATGGAACAGATCAACAAAACCAGGAGTTAGTTCTTTGAAAGAATTAATAAGATAAAAAAAATTAGCCAGCCTTATTAAAAACAAAAAAAGAAAAGACTCAAATTAATAAAATCATGAATGAGAAAGGGGCAATCACAACCATAACCAAGGAAATACAAACGATTTTAAAAACTTATTATGAGCAGCTATACGCCAATAAATTAGGCAATCTAGAAGAAATGGACACATTTTTGGAAAACCACAAACTACCAAAATTGGAACAGGAAGAAACAGAAAACCTGAACAGGCCGATAACCAGGGAGGAAATTGAAGCAGTCATCAGAAACCTCCCAAGACACAAAAGTCCAGGGCCAGATGGCTTCCCAGGGGGATTCTATCAAACGTTTAAAGAAGAAACCATACCTATTCTACTAAAGCTGTTTGGAAAGATTGAAAGAGATGGAATACTTCCAAACTTGTTCTATGAGGCCAGCATCACCTTTAATTCCAAAACCAGACAAAGATCCCACCAAAAAGGAGAATTATAGACCAATATCCCTGATGAACACAGATGCAAAAATTCTCACCAATATCCTAGCCAATAGGATCCAACAGTACTTTAAGAAGATTATTCACCATGACCAAATGGGATTTGCAAGGCAGGTTCAACACTCGTAAAGCAATCAATCTGATTGATCATATCAACAAGAGAAAAACTAAGAACCATATGATCCTCTCAATAGATGCAGAGAAAGCATTTGACAAAATACAGCATCCATTCCTGATCAAAACTCTTCAGAGTATAGGGATAGAGGGAACATTCTTCAGCATCTTAAAAGCCATCTATGAAAAGCCCACAGCAAATATCATTCTCAATGGTGAGACGCTGGGAGCCTTTCCCCTAAGATCAGGAACACGACAGGGATATCCACTCTCACCACTGCTATTCAACATAGTACTAGAAGTCCTAGCCTCAGCAATCAGGCAACAAAAAGAAATAAAAGGCATTCAAATTGGCAAAGAAGAAGTCAAACACTCCCTCTTCGCAGATGACATGATACTCTACATAGAAAATCCAAAAGACTCCACCCCAAGATTGCTAGAACTCATACAGCAATTTGGCAGTGTGGCAGGATACAAAATCAATGCCCAGAAGTCAGTGGCATTTCTATACACTAACAATGAGACTGAAGAAAGAGAAATTAAGGAGTCAATCCCACTTACATTTGCACTGAGAAGTATAAGATACCTAGGAATAAACCTAACCCAAGAGGTAAATGATCTATACCCTAAAAACTACAGAACACTTCCGAAAAAAATTGAGGAAGACACAAAGAGATGGAAAAATATTCCAAGCTCATGGATTAGAAGAATTAATATTGTGAAAATGTCAATGCTACCCAGGGCAATTTACACATTTAATGCAATCGCTATCAAAATACCATGGACTTTCTTCAGAGAGTTGGAACAAATCATCTTAAGATTTGTGTGGAATCAGAAAAGACCCCGAATAGCCAGGGGAATTTTAAAAAAGAAAACCAGGGCTGGGGACAGCACAATGCCAGATTTCAGGTTGTACTACAAAGCTGTGGTCATCAAGACAGTGTGGTACTGGCACAAAAACAGACACATAGATCAATGGAACAGAATAGAGAATCTAGAAGTAGACTCTCAACTTTATGGTCAACTAACATTCGACAAAGCAGGAAAGACTATCCACTGGAAAAAACACAGTCTCTTTAATAATGGCGCTGGGAAAATTGGACAGCCACATGCAGAAGAATGAAACTAGGCCACTCTCTTACACCATACACAAAGATAAACTCAAAATGGATGAAAGATCTAAATGTGAGACAAGATTCCATCCAAATCCTAGAAGAGAACACAGGCAACACCCTTTCTGAACTTGGCCACAGCAACTTCTTGCAAGATACATCCATGAAGGCAAGAGAAACAAAAGCAAAAATGAATTATTGGGACTTCATCAAGATAAAAAGCTTCTGCACAGCAAAAGAAACAGTCAACAAAACTAAAAGATACCCTACAGAATGGGAGAAGATATTTGAAAATGACCTATCATATAAAGAGCTAGTATCCAAGATCTATAAAGAACTTATTAAACTCAACACCAAAGAAACAAACAATCCAATCATGAAATGGGCAAAAGACATGAACAGAAATTTCAGAGGAAGATATAGACATGGCAAACAAGCACATGAGAAAATGCTCCGCATCACTGGCCATCAGGGAAATACAAATCAAAACCACAATGAGATACCACCTCACACCAGTGAGAATGGGGAAAATTAACAAGACAGGAAACAACAAATGTTGGAGAGGATGCAGGGAAAAGAGAACCCTCTTACACTGTTGGTGGGAATGTCAACTGGTGCAGCCACTCTGGAAAACTGTGTGGAGGTTCCTCAAACAGTTAAAAATAGACCTGCCCTACGACCCAGCAATTGCACTGTTGGGGATTTACCCCAAAGATACAGATGCAATGAAACGCCGGGACACCTGCACCCTGATGTTTATAGCAGCAATGTCCACAATAGCCAAGCTGTGGAAGGAGCCTCGGTGTCCATCGAAAGATGAATGGATAAAGAAGCTGTGGTCTATGTATACAGTGGAATATTCCTCAGCCATTAGAAATGACAAATACCCACCATTTGCTTCGACGTGGATGGAACTGGAGGGTATTATGCTGGGTGAAATAAGTCAATTGGAAAAGGATAAACATCATATGGTCTCATTCATTTGGGGAATATAGAAATTAGTGAAAGGGAAAGGAGAGAAAATGAGTGAAAATATCAGTGAGGGTGACAAAACATGAGAGACTCCTAACTCTGGGAAATGAACAAAGGGTAGTGGAAAGGGAGGTGGGCGGGGGTTGGGGTGACTGGGTGACGGGCACTGAGCGGGGCACTTGGGATGAGCACTGGGTGTTATGCTAAATGTTGGCAAACTGAACTCCAATAAAAAAAATTTAAAAAGGAATTATTGTCCTAGTTTTTGAAATAAGGCTGCTGAGGTGAATAAAGGTTAAATAATATGTTCATGGTTATTAAGTTAGTGAGTCTAAGGAACTTGAACCTCTACCTCTGTCTCTAAATCTGAACTCTTTTTATTAGATCACAAGTGAACTCCATATCCTTATCAGTCTAATTTAGAACTTTAAATACATTTATCTTTGTCTTTATTACATGCCATACACGCACACTTAAACATGTGTTTGTGTGTGTGTGTGTGTTAGTCTGTGCATGTGTGTGTATTAAGTATCCAACTGGCAATGGGAATCCAGAGCCTCTAATTTTCCATCCTATTCATTAGCTATTGACAGCGGCTAACAATTTGCTATCACCTCCACAGAACCATGACTTTTACTTTTTACTTTTAGGATAAATATGAATCCATGCTGAACAATACCAAGCAGATCACCAAGCACTTTTTGTATCCTCAAATGTAGTATCTAAGACTTGGAGACTTTTATTATAAAAGGACAAATCATGTGTACTGATTAATAAAACTACCCCCAACAAATATACTTGACCAATTAACATGCCAAGCACTCTCCAGGACTTACCACTATCCTGTCAATTTTAACTAATGTTTCACAAAAATATTTGCCCCAAGAGCAATCTCCTGGAAATTCTTCATAGAGTTATAGTCATATTTTTGTGACTACTCTTATGTTAAAAGTCACCATTTAAGAATATTTTGTTGCCAAAGGTTATTGTTTACTTATAGATTGAAAATATGAAGACCAGAGAGGCAAAATGATTTTACTAAAGGCCTATAGAGTGACCCATGGAATCAGAACTAAGGCTCTCGATTTCAACTTCACAGCCCTTTGTTCTTTTCCAAGCACTGAAGGGCCATTTTGCAGAGTGAGCACAGTCATTTTATAATTGGTCTTCCATAGCCATGTAAGTGGAATCAGATGCTGTCAGATGACCTCAACAAATAACAGAATAGTAAAATTTGATATATCAACATTTCTTTTCACTATTATTCTTTGAACTGGAATAATAATCAATATTAGGGGTAAAATAATGTCAAATGAACCTAAAGGAGTAGTAATTTCCCCTGGTTTCTTCCTTTCATCCAAAATTTAATATGGGTGCTTTGAAAACATCCTTTGATGCATCAGTTGAAATTCTCTAAGAAGTCTGGTTAAATAAACCATAAAGTTGAGACATTGCATGTAGGCTCTATGGTATATATCTTCCTTATATACCACTTTGTATGTGTTAAATCAGTATGAGGGCACTTAGACACTTGTAGCCCTTCCATTTTCAGAAACAAAGTTTAACTCTTTCTTTAGCCCTTTTCGGGGTTTATGAATGATTGTTTGGCACAAATATCTCAAGTTATCTAAATTTTTCCATGGATCCATGAAGTTGCCATTTAAAGCAGGAAGGCATCAGAACAAAAAAAAAATGTTGTGGATAAAGAGTTGCTATCAACTGACCATAAGTACCCAACCTAGATTTGAACCAGTGGATGATGACTTACCTTTTTTTTTTTTTTTTTTTTGAGGGGAAGAAGTTGTCACTAAAATGTAACATACAGGTAGATAACTACATAAACTCTTAAATGTATCCCATGATTAATTTTCATGACATAAACATACTTGTGTGACGATTAAGCATATTAATAAAAACAAAACATTCCAGCTTCTCAGAATCTTGTCTTATTCCCTCTTCCAGTCATTTCCTTCTACACTCACAAGGGTAGCCATTATGCTGACTCGTACTGTCATAGATTAGCTTTGCCTGTTATTGAACTTTATAGAAGTGTGATACTCTTTTAGTGCCTGGCTTCTTTTGCTCAATAGTATACTTGTAAGTCTCATTCATATGGTTGCATCTAGTTGTGACTTGCTCTCTCTGGTATTCCATTATGCAAATATACCAAAATTTATCTATTCTAACATTTTTGTGTGTGAGAGAGTTCCACAAAACACTTAGTAAGTTTCAATTATACAGTACAGTGTTATCAACTATAATCACCATGTTCTACATTAGATCCTCAGAACTTATTCATCTTCTAGATGAAAGCTAGGACTCTGCTATCAATTTCTCCCTATTTCCCTCACCCCCTAGCCCTTGGCAACCACTTTTTTTTTTTTTACTGTTTCTGTGAGTTTTATTTTATTTTATTTTGCTTTTTCGATTCCACACATAATTGATACTATGCAGTATGGTCTTTCTCTTTTTGACTTAGCATAATGACTTCAAGGTTCATCAATGCTGTCTGAAATGGCAGGATTTCCTTTCTTTCTCATTGCTGAAAAATATTCCATTCACACACACACACACATATATATATATATATACATGCATATATATATGTATTTTTTACATCTTCTTTATACATTCATTCATTGAAGGACATGTGATTATTTCCATATCTTGGCTAATGCTGCATTGAACTGGGAAGGTAAGAGATAGTGGTAGTGCTACATATATCTTTTCAAGTTAATGCTTTCTTTTCCTTTGGATCCAGAATTGGGATTACTGGATCATATGGTAGTTCTATTTGTAATTTTTTGGGAAACCTCCATACTGTTTTCCAAAGTGGCTGCACCAGTTTACATTCCTACCAACAGTAAATACACAAAGATTCCCTTTTGTCCACATCCTTGCCAAGACTTATCTCTTGTCTTTTTGTCAATAGCCACTCTAACAATAGTGCAGTAATGTCTCATTGTGGTTTTGAATTGCATTTCCCTGAGGATTAGTGATGCTGAGAATCCTTTCATGTATCTGTTAGGCATTTATATGTCTTCTTTGGAAAGATGTTTATTCAGTTCCTCTTTCCAACTTTTAATCAGATAGGGATTCTTTGGGGGGAAGGAGAGGTTATTTTGATGTTTAGTTGTGTGAGTTATTTATATACATTTAATATAAATTCTTTATATATATTAATTACGTATAAAACCCCACTTATCAGACATGTGATTTGCAAACATTTTCTCCCACTCCATAGGCTGTCTTTTCATTTTGTTGATGGTTTCCCTCACTGTGCAGAAACTTTTTAGTTTGATGTAGTCCCACTTAGTTTATTTTTGCTTTTTTGCTTTGCTTTGGTGTAATAGAAAACAAAACAAAACAAAAACAAAAAACATTGCCAAGACTAATGTTAAGGAGCTTATCCCCTATGTTTTCTTCTAGAAGTTTTATGGCTTCAAGTCTTATATTCAGTTTTTGGTCTACTTTGAATTGATTTTATGTAGGGTGTAAGATAGGGGTCCAATTCCATTCTTTTGCATCTGGCTGTCCAGTTTTCCCAATATCATTTGTCGAAAAGACTAATCTTTATAATTTATATACCATTTATTATTACATTGAAAGAATAAAATACTTAGGAATAAATTTAACTAAGGAGGGGAATGATCTGCACACTGAAAACAATAAGATATTGACATTGAAGATGACACAAACAAATGGAAAGATATTCCATGTTCATGGATTAGAAGAATTAATATTGTTAAAATGTCCATACTACCCAAAGTAATCTACAGATGGATTGCAATTTCTACGCAAATACCAATGTCATTTCTCACAGAAATAGAAAAAAAAAAAAAAACCCAAACTTTAAATTCGTATAGACTCACAAAGATCTTACTTAAGTAGCAAAACAATCTTGATAAAGAACAAAGCTTGAGGCACCACACTTCCTGACTTCAAACTATATTTTAAAGCTACAGTAATCAAAACAGCATAATATCGGCATAAAAACAGACACAACAGACACACATTGGAATGGAATGGAGAGCCCAGAAATAAACGCATGCATATATGGTCAATATATGACAAAAAAGTCAAGATGATCTACTTAAATCTTGATGGGCATTTGGCTAACATGAATAGTACTGCAATGAACAATCTTATACACGTGTTTTTGATGAACATGTATATTTATTTCTGTTGGGGTTGTATCTGAGAGGGGAATTGCTTGTTTATAGGTATATATATACTTAAAATATATGACCCATTTTTCCAAATGGTTGTATCAAGGTACACTCCCAAAAGCAATTTATGAGAGTTATGGTTGCTTTCATATCCTAGCCAAGTTTGGTGACGCCTTTTTTTTAATTTTAGCCATTTGCGTGGATATGTATGATGTTGCACTATGATCTTAATTTGCATTTTCCCAATGACTAATGAAGTCTAGCACCTTTACGTGACTTTATTAGCCATTTGGATATCCTCTTATGAAGAGCCTGCTCAAATGTTTTGCTCTTTATCTTACTGAGTTGATCGCATCTTATTGATTGGGAGTTCTTTATATGAAGAATGAACTTCTTCATATGAGTTGTGTATTTTTTAAATATGTATTTGTAGGAAATATCTTGTCCCATTGCATGGTTATATTTTCACTCTCAACATGAAAGAGGTTCTTAATATTGTTTAATATACCAAATTTTCCATTATGGCTACTATTTTTATGGCATATTTAAGAAATCATGAAATATCCCCAAGTTGTAAAGCTATTCTGCTTTTCTTTAAAAACTTTGTTTTATATGTTTACATTGTAGACTTGCAGTCCATCCAATTTTGATTTTTCTGAGATGAGAATCCCAATAATTATTTTTCTTATATGGATATACAATTGATCATCATGATTTATTGAAAAGACCATTCTTTTTCTACTGCAATGCAAAGTCACCTTTGTCATGTATTATACTACACTATCCATTGGTCTCTGTCTACCTTGCATCAATTCCACAGCTTTATAATACGTCTTGATATCTGGTAGCATACAGATTTCTTCTTTGGATATTCCTTGCCTTTTGATTTCCACAAATATTTTAGAATCACTTTGTCAATTTCTACATAAAAAAAATGTCTCTAAGATTTTTATTGGAAATACACAGAATCTATTTTCAGTTTGTGGAGAAATGGCATGATTGTAATACCACATTTTCTGATTCTTGAATATAGTATATCATTCCGTTGACTATGATATCTTTGATTCTCTCAATAATGTTATAGTTTGGGATGCCTGGGTGGCTCAGAGGTTGAACATCTGCCTTCAGCTCAGGGTATGATCCCACCAGAGATCGTGTCCCACATCAGGTTCCCAGAGAAGTCTGCTTCTCCCTCTGTCTGTGTCTCTGTCTCTCTCTTTGTGTCTCTCATGAATAAATAAAATATTAAAAAAATAATGTTATAGTTTTCAGTGTAGAGGCCTTACATACTTCTTGTGTTATATTTATTCCTAGGTATTTAATAGTTTTGATGTTATTGTAAATGGTAAAATTTTTATACTTCATATTGTATTGATTGCTATCTCAATTTCATTCTAAAATCATAAAGAATCAGACTTTAAATGTCCCTTATAGGCCAAGGGAAAATAGCTAGTAAGTGATAGCAACATATTTTGGGCACATGTTCTAAAGACAGAGCCTTGAGTGGACAAAATACATCCTCCGGAAGTTAGTGAGATCTTTGTTCAGTTTCTAGCTCCACCACTAACAAAAGTCAGTGGCTCTCTGAATCTTAATTTCTTCCCTATAATGTGGTGTTATTATGGTTACTGGATATAATTGTGTAAAGTATCTAGAACCATGTATGTGTAACAAATGGCAGTTGTTGTTATTCAGATCATAGGATGGTGCTTTTTTTTTCCCTCCAATATACTGTGCTATTCTTTCTGGTTCTTCCTTTTTGGCTACTTCCTCAACCAAAAATTTTAAAAAATATCATCTAGCATTTTGCTTTCAACTATTATTATTGTGTATTGCTTATAACTTGATATATTCTCCAATATACTTGAAATAACTAATGATAAAACTCACATGTATACCAGGGAAATTAAGAATAAAGCCTAAAAAAGAAATCCATACTTGAATAGTAAAATCTCCTAAGATTTTTAAGGTAGGATGGTAATGCATTTGATCATTAAATACAGTTCTGAAATTCCTAGTAGCCAAGATCAAATGGGATCTCCATTGCCAGACTCAAGGAAGCATAAAAATTCTTGGGAAAAAGATAACTGTTTTCCAGGAACTTAGTTACAAAAAAGACATATCATATGTGTATAAAAGACAATAAATTTAATACTAGTTTTGCAGACTACTTTGACATTTTCTTTATATTTGGTACCAACCCTGAAGGAATGCCAATGCAGAACATTACTCTGTAAATCACGAGATTTTATCTCTAAGAAGTTAAGTTCTAACATACTCAATCTAAACTATTTTCTGATATTTAAATTTATTTAGTATAAATAATTAAGTTACAGCGATATTATTTTGAAAAAAATAAAAGAAATCCATTTAAAATTATTCTTATACTTAGCCTTCAAATGTCAATAACCTCAACTATAGTATTGGCAGGAGCTTAATGAAAGACAAATCATGGAGATTTCTGGCAGACACCCCTAATGGTATGAATCCTGAGTATTATTTGGCTTAAGATACATATGACTGGGGATCCAGCGGTTTAGCGCCTTTCGGCCCAGGGCATGATCCTGGAGTCCTGAGTTGGGTTCCCTGCATGGAGCCTGCTTCTTCCTTTGCCTGTGTCTCTGCCTCTCTCTCTCTCTCTCTCTCACTCTCTCTCTCTGTGTCTCTCATGAATAAATAAATAAAATCTTTAAAAAAAAAAGTTGCATATGACTTTAAGACCAAATACATGGCTGATGTACTCAATTACAAATACTGGAGCCCTCAAAGCTTAGGCATTTCACTAGTCTTAGTTGCCACCTCTTAGCAGATGACTTCCCAACCTAGATCTTTACCCTAACTTCTCAGCTCAGCTACATCCACACTCAGATTCCAATATCGATATTATCATTTAGCTATCTACCAGTAATTCATATTTAACATGTGTGAAATTAAACTCATTCTCAGATCTGCTCTTTTATCTTCTTAATTTCTACTTCTGTTAAAAGAACCCTCAAACCCCCAGATGTTTAGCTTAGATCTGAGAACTTCTTTAATTGCTTCCATCCCATGCAGTGGTATACAAAGCTGAAAGGCAGGGGAAGCATTCTGCTCTGGGTGCAGACAGTAAAAGGGGCATTGACTGTAGAGAATTGAGAACAACCATAAAACTAACCAAAAATGGGTCGAGTTTTTATTATCATCAATTATTGGCATTTCTAACCATGTCAATCTCCCCCCACATCCTAGTTTCATATAATCTGTTGTCCCTGTGCTCTTGAAGTTGAATTAATTGTGAAGCTATGTCCTTTTAACCTCTGAGATAGCTTTTTTCTATGTTCCCAGCCTCAGGCTCTCGTTGCCTTATGGTCATTTTGCACTTAAGACTTTTCTTCTTCCAATTCTTATACAAGCTACCAGGGTAAAAACAAATAACAAACAAGTTCTGAACATTTCATTCCTCAGCTGATAATCCCTTAGTAGCTCCCTGTTACCAACAGAATAAAGTTCAAAATTGAGCTTTGTATTCAAGGCCTTGGTGGTCTCCCTCTCTTTCAAATACCCTTCTCTCCATACAGTTTCCAGAAAGAACCACAGACTCTATTTCATGTATATGCTTTACTTCTGTGACTTAGTCCACTCTGATTCTTTTCCTTACTCTTTCACCTCCTCTCTGTCTAGATTCTACTCATTCCTCTTCAAAGACCATCTCACTGTTAACCTCCCACATCAGTATCTCCCTTATGTCAACTGCAAGAAAACTCTTCTCTGAGTATGCCTAGCATTTTATCTGGTCTCTTTTATGGTGTTTGATACTTCATACTTTGTATATCACAGATTTTTTTTCTTAGCTTTTATTATAGACTGTAAGCTTCAACTAGCCTGGCATACACTTGGCATTTAATAGATAATTCTGCTTACTTATTGTTACTCATAAACTCCTTGGAGTTAGGGCCTCAGCAACATCCCAATTCTTTACATTTATTCTTTAAATAAATACCTCTTGAAATGAAGGAAGTATATAATATTCAGTTACTAATCTTGTGATTGTTGTTAACTATTCTCTTTTTGTTCTTTCCTCCTGTTCATAATTCCCAAGGAAAGGCCGGCCCTGAACAATGCTATCTATTCAATTGCATTTTGCTTCCCATCAAAACCACATGTTCTCAATAAGTTTCTTTCATGTTCTAAAGGGTTTAAATAGGCATAGAATCCCCAAAACTTTCGCTTTAAGGCCATTATGAATTTTCTCTTTTTTGAACTCTCAGAACATATTATTTATATTATTCATTTGGTTCTTAATCATATATTTCTTTGTTACATGTCTTATATTTTTAACTCATGCATTGTTTTTTTTTTCCCCCCAAGGGCTGGATATTTCTTCCTAACCACAATGAAATTCTTTTGTGGATGAGGGCCTTGTATTAAGCTCTGTTTTCCCTCCCAACATCTAACACAGGGCTATTTTTTTTTTTTAATGAATTGTTTTGTTGAAAGTATGTTGGCTAGAACTTTATACTAAATACCTCCCTTTTTCTTATTAGTAGAGTTAAATTTAAATTTGGTAAAATTAAAGTTGAAATACATCAAATGCCATGCAATTCTTGTCAATTAATTTTCCTTAATCTTATAGGATTATAAGACTGAATTTAGAATTATAGAAAATATATTAGTTACTCAGCAAGAACTTTACATAACATTAAAGTCACAATTCCTATACTGAAATTGATCTTTTGATTTTAGAAAGATTTTTTAAAAATATTTATTTATTTATGAGAGAAGAGAGAGAGAGAAGCAGGCTCCATGAAGGGAGCCTGATGTGGGACTTGATCCCGGGACTCCAGGATTATGCCCTGAGCCAAAGGCAGACGCTCAATCACTGAGACATCCAGGTGTCCCAAGAATTTAGGAAGATTTTTAAAGGAAATTAAGATATATAAATTATTTTGTTATTCAGTTAATAGTGGATATAAAAACTAGTAACAATTGAAAAAAATTAATATCTTCTGCTCTTTGAATGTTTACTGATTCCAGATACTTGGCATATATTTAATTCTTACATATACAGTAGATGGTAAGTATTATTATACTCCTGTTATAGATGATAAAACGAGAGCTTAGTGATAGAATTAACAATGCCAGGGTCACACAGACACTATGTGTGAAAATAGGGATTCTACTCTTGGTCTGACTATAAACCCTGTGTTCAAATTGGTAGGTTGACTGTTTTTCCAACCAAAAAAAGGACTGTTCCCCTTTTCTACTGATAAGTGCTTTTCCCAATAACAAGTCATTATGAAAATATTCACACATGCAGAAAAGTTAGAAGAATTGTATAGTAACCATCATACACTTGCACTCTAATTCTACAAATCTTAACATTTTGCTATATTTGCTTTATCACAGCTTTATCAAATGGATCTATCCATTTGTCCATTTATCAGTCCATTTCTTTTAAAACATTTCAAAATAAATTGTGGACATCAACAGATTTCATTGCTAAAACTTTCAGTACGCATTATTAACCAATGTTCATGCTTAATTGTTTTGAGGAGAGTTTTAATATAATCAGGTGGAATTTTTCTTAATCACATAGACTTTCAAAACTTCCTTAGAAACATTTTTCTTCATGTAGCAATTCAAATCTTCAAACTTTCAGAGTTCCTTGGTGGATCAATCAGCTAAGCGGCTGCCTTTGGCTCAGGTCATGATTCTAGGGTCCTAGGATTAAGCCCTGGGTTCATGATTCCAGGGTCCTGGGATTAAGCCCTGGGTTCAGAGTCTGCTCAGCAGGGAGTCTGCTTCTCCCTCTGCCCCTCCCTCCTGCTTGTGTTCTCTCTCTTATTCAAATAAATAAATAAAATCATTAAAAAAAAAAAAAGAAAAAGAAATGGCCTCACTTTAAAAACAAACAAAAACCCAAATCTTCAAACTTTCTCTACCATCTTTCAAAAATATGTATCTGTTTCATAGGGAATGTGATGTGAAAGTGATGGTTTTCACATTTCTTTAAATGAGGCAAACATTCCACTACCTATGTCAGTTTTAAGCTGGTAGGTCAAGTCTGAAAATGATAGCCTCTTTATGCTGTCTCTGGCTAGTTCCTTTGATATACATATATATTAAAAAAAATGTCAATGATGTCTAATGTTTCCTGTGGCAGTTATAATTCAAGATCCTGAATAATAGAACAATTTATGTGTTCTAAAGTTTTCTTATCACTCTGACAATATGCACAAATGCACATTACCCCTTGTACACGCTCCACACTACTGTGATAACTTATTTGCTTAATGATATTTGCTAATGAAGTCATATTTAAGCTGTTAGCTCTTTAAGGTCTTCTGAGAGTGGTCTTGGAGTTTTGTGGTGGTACTGATATAAACAAGAGATTCACATATTCATAAAGCTCCTCCTCAGTGCTGATTCGTACCAGGACCTGAGTTTTCGGTAGTCTCTGTCAAACTGTGAATTATGGAAGTAGCTGTGAAAAACTGGTATTTTTCTAAAATGCTGTTGTTGGTTTTATTCATTAGGATTCCTAGGCAAGTGACTTGTTTCATTTTATTCATTAGGATTCCTAGGTAAGTGACTTGTTTCAGGGTTCCTGCTCTGACACTAATGCCTGCTGGGATAGGGCATTTCCCTGTTATGTTCACTTAAGATTACAGTGGGAATCAGTGTAATCTTACACAGTGGGAAAATCCTTACTTTTTTTATAAGATGGGCCACAGAAGACAATCCTACCAGTATTGACTGAGTGGCTCAGATTAGAATGTTCTGAGTCTTATTCATTCACTATCTCCAGCCTTCCTCTTTTATACTCTTGCCATTTCGGCAAAAGTTACAGGAAACAAGAATGTGTCATTTAGAGTATTAGTTCTCCATAATTAGAGACTCTAACAGTGGTTAGAGACTCAACAGACCTGATAGGAGTGCTTATTAAACTAAAGAATTCAGAGCCCTATTGAGATTAGCTAATTCACAGTGTCAGAGGGGACTAGGTTTGAGAATCTTCCTTTTAACAAGCATTTCCCTGGTGAATCTGAAACAACTGTAATTTGAGAACCACTGATTAGAACAGGTTTCTCCTAGAGAGAAAAATCTTACAGGTAAACTATAGTTACAATGTAATAAAAATACAGACAACGGAATGACTTGTAGGTCAAATCTTACTTGAATAAAATCCAGAGGATAACTAAGCTGTTTGGAAATGTTTAAATTTTGTTCTTAATAAAATTTCCAATTTGTAAAAAGTGACCTTAACACTTTGGAGTAAATTTTCTTTCCATATCTATAAGTGCTCTGATCTCAATAGGAGAAACACACCACATTTTCAAACCTACTTAATTCTTATAAAATTCCTAGAGAGTTGTTTTGGTTGCATAGTTATAATGGATTTTTTGTTTCGTTTCGTTTTGCTTTTCTTTTTCTGGTAGGTACCTGAGAGGTTTCTGGCAAAAGTGATCACGAGATGCAAAGGACTAGAGTCCTGCAAACAGTCATTTCTATTTGATGGTAAAAGTAAAAGGAGTAATGTAATCCTTTCTTATCTGTAATGTAAACAGCAGCTAGTCTGGTCCCTTCATTAAGAGTGAATATTTAATCAATGGGTAAATTCAACTACTTTGTTCAACATACCACTAGGCTCCCAGGAGGATTTCCCAGAAATATAAGATTTGTTAATGGCCTTTCAGAATATCACAGGCTTTTGAGAGAGGTGTGATGTGGATAGAAAGAAACATAAAACAAAGAAGTCCATATGTTCCACCAGTCGTACATAGAAGTATGGGAGATGGAGAAAGGAATACCAGCTGCTATGATTAAGAATGGTTTCACAAAAGTTTGAACTTGGTCTTTAGAAGTAAGTAAGACTTTCCGTAGAATAAGAAAAAGAAAAGGTTGAGAATTTAATCTGATCATGCTGCAGAGGTGCATCCAGGTTAAATACGGTTAAGGGGAGAGGTTTGGTCTGGAATCACAAGGTTGAAAAGTGTAAATGGTACTTGATTTCAGATGCAATGGCAGACTAAGGAATTTGAATTTTTTTAAAAAGGATTTTATTTATTTATTTATGAGAGACAGAGAGATAGAGCGAGAGAGAGAGAGAGAGAGGCACAGATACAGGCAGAGGGAGAAGCAGGCTCCATGCAGGGAGCCTGACGTGGGACTCAATCCGGGGTCTCCAGGATCACACCCTGGGCTGAAGGCAGGCGCTAAACCGCTGAGCCACCAGGGCTGCCCAGGAGTTTGAATTTTATAGGAGGTTCTGATGAACCCGGTTCAGATTAAGGTAATGATTGAATGTGAGTGGGGGATGGGTGAAATAGGTGATGTGGACTAAGGAGGGCACTTGTGATGAACACCAGGTGATGTGTGGAAGTGTTGAATCATATTGTATACTGGAAACTAATATTACTACACTGTATGTTAACTAACTGATACTTAAATAAAAACTTTAAAAAAAAGAGAAAAGGAAAGGAAAGCTGTTTTCAGTTCCTCAAAGAACTGGGTTGCAAACCAAATAACATTATAGTTGATGTACTCATTGACTACATCTTCTTAGAAAATAAAAAGATAATGATTGAATGGTATGACAAATGGTTTTGTATCTTTAGGAATATGTAGCTGAAAAAAACACTTCTACTTAAAGAAGTTGTTCTAATTAAAAAGCAACAACAATAATGACACAATATACCCTACTTATTCTAACTATCCATTGGCACACTCCAATAATTATGGATTTAGCACTGTTCTTGATGTGGGCAAGACCTGTTCTGAATACTCAGTATACATGCATGTGCATTAAGCTTACCATCACCAAACATTCTAAGGACTAAGGATGACACATTTCTCTTGCCTTTGTGAAAGGGATATTATCCTGTTTCCCAATGTAAAGAGATATTGGGGGAAATGTCTAAAGAAAAAAATGTAAGAAAGCCAAGGACATACTCTGTCTCCTTCAATCCTCTATTCTTTCCTACTTTGGCTCTTTACTTCCCAAGCATTCTTATGATACAGTTAGTATCCTGCTGCAAATGCAGGAGCCAATCCCAGAACTCCTTGATTCAATGGAATCTTTAAATTGGGCAGGACTTGGAGGGGGTAGCTTATCTCTGAAGATCTCTTCCAAGATGACTCACTCATATGCTAGCAAGGTAGTGCTGACATTTAGCTGTCAGCTCAGCATGAACTGTCAGCAGAGGCTTTAGGTTCTTTTCAACATGGTCTTCTCCATACACTGAGATGTATAAGCTACTTAATAGCGTGGCAGCTTGGTTTCAAGAGTGAATATTCTGAGACACAGAATATGGAATCTTCCAGCCTCTTAAAGCATAAACCCTAGAACTAGAAAGCTTCACTTGCCCTGTATTCTATTGGTTCAACCCAGATTCAAGGAGAGGAAACTAGACCACCCCCTTCTTGACAAAAGGAATGTTAAAAAATTCAGACATTTTTAATTTATCAAAAAGGTAAGATTACTTAGCAACTGTATATTATTATGAAAGCTTCCTTATTCTTTACCAGTTCATATTCCTACAAGGGAGGACAAATGGTACTTGTGTAGTAATATATAACATCTAGGTACAGACACATCATATTAGGATTAATATAGGCCTTATATAATTGGAAGCAAAGATCTACTTTGAAGTAAGTCTTCATATCTGATTTTGGTGCTGAACTTACTTTCTAAAAAACTTACTATTTACTCTTTAACTATCTCATTTATTTTAAAGATGTGTTATCTTGCATTCATGATTAAACTTGGTAACTAACTGGACTAATTGGCTATGCCATCAAGAAAGCATAAAGCCTATTAACACTGTTTAAATGTTACCTCTAGCACACTAAAGTTCCTTTAATAAGAGTATTTGACTTTTCTGTAGATTTACTTTCTCTTCTCTCCTAAACACTTTGCCTCAAACAAATTATTGTACTGATTGTTCCAGATTTCTTATATATTTTGAAGTCTACATGCTACATTTGTCTTTTTAAGTTCAAACATCATAACTTTCCATATTTTGTTACAGAGCCTTGGCTGCATGTTTATTCTGTTATATTGGATTATAACTGGAAGCCCATAAAATCTTTAAAAGCTTCATTTTAGAAGAATAATCCAACACTATAAAATGATACTTAGTGGGCAAACATTTTCTGATTGAAGAGAAAATACTGTCAGTTCTGTTTCCTCAAGTCAAAGTAATCTATTGATAGTGGAAGACTTTGCATATAATACATAAAATAAAAAAGAGTACTATTTTATATAGTGTTTTCTTTAAAAAAGATAAAAGAATCACACTATTTTTAAAAACTCAGTCAAGTATTACAAAGATGATTCAACATTTTTTAACCAAACTATTCACATTCAAGGAGAGGTACATTGAAAACTATGGTTGTATATTTTAGAAGAGAAAATTTAGAGACAAATATTTTAGAAGTATATACTTAGAATTGCATTAGACATAATGTACTTACTCTATATTACTAAAAAAGAATTTTAACGGTCAACTATGATCAAAAACAAGATTTACAATTATTTTCTAAATTATAACATTAAAAATTAACAGCAGATTATTCAAAACCTCAATGCTATTCATTTCTCAGCTAATGTCTTATGACTATTATTCAACATCATAAAAATGCCATTATTTCATTTAATTTTTTCGATGCCTGTGGGATGGGACTGGTAGAAAAAAAAGAAAGCCTCATATCAAAAGAATGACCTCATTTACTCTAAACACAATTGAGTAGAAGATTAAAAAGTCAGAAGAGTTATTGGCAACACTTGATCTTAAAAAATAAAATAAGAAAAAAAATTCCTGGGGCATTCTGTCAGTGGTGGGATTAATGTAAACTAATTACTGTGATGTGTCAACAAAAGAAGAGACCATTTAATAGAGGAATCAAAAAGTATCCTACTGTTGGGAATATGTTAGAAAGGAAAGGAATATTGGCTTAGATAACAGTTTACTCAAATTTAGATATGAATGTGAAATCTATTCTACCAAGAGGTGTCATCTACTTATTCATTTATTTATTTGTTTAGTTATTTCTATACCCAAAATGGGGCTTGAACTCATGACCCTAAAATCAAGAGGTGCATGCTTTACTGAATGAGCCAGCTAGTCACCCTCTAAGGGTTACTTTTAATGGCTTTTGTGACCAAGACTCTTATAGGCCTAATTTCCTCATTTCCTGGGATCTTAGAGAATCTTACTCTAAATCACCCCAGCTTTCATTAATGCACTTTAGGATTTGGCATAGCCAAATATTATCCAAACACATTCCAATCTCAAATCTGGGGCTGGTAAAATGGTTGGTTGTTCTAGATGAGTGCTTATTTGGGGAGATGCTAGGAAGCAATTCTTGACTTTATGCACCTGAATGGCTCATGAGTTAGGAATGAGAAATGGGGACTAGGTTTTTGAATCTCAGGTTTAAGGGTTAGGGCACAAGATCTAAACCTGAAGTAATAAGGTTGGAACTCATGAATCATATACATTCCCAAAGAAGGTCAGGTAAATAAGGAAAGATAGAGAGGCAGATAAAATAGACCATTCATGCAGAATTTAAAAAGTTAAATTTAATGATTTCTAAAGCTCTACATTAACTTACAAAGAATTCGGTTTCAAAATGTTGGTATTAGTGTTGAGAATTCAGAAGTCAAAGTACTTGACTATCTCTACAGTGAAATGTTTTTATTAACCAAGCTTAGAGTTCACCATTTCCATTACAATGAATAAAATGAGGATGGACTTCATGGGCATGTGGGCTGTGCAGTTGTACAGAGCCCTGTGGTTAGGAGTGCCCCAAGCTTGGTTAAATGCTCTGAAATTCTTGAGATTCTCCATCTTGAAATTCTTAATAATTTTTTAACAAAAGGCCCCATATATTCATTTTGCACCATATATTATGTACTTGGTCTTGAATAAAATCTCTTATGACTGGGCTATATATTAATATTCAGAGAGAATAAACAAAATATTTAGAGAAAATGGAGTGTTGGCTACAGTAATCCTTTGTAAATACTCTTTTCTGATGCCCCATCTTCCTAAAGCAATTTTTTCGTGTTCTCCTTATACTAAGGCTGGATAGGAAAGTACCTGATGTAGGAAGATTTTAACTCCTTCTGGACATAAGAAATGTAAAGGGAACTGATAGACAAACTTAATGAAGAAATCTAATAGGAATGAATTCCTAGTGATAAATGCTTAGGGTAAATGTTTTTGGTGATAGATTTTTCTCCACTTTTCCTTTTACACAAATTACGGACTTGATTTACTTTAATGCCTGAGCTGAGAAAAGGAGCCGTTTACTCTATACTCTTGCTCCCTACCTTGACTTCACTTCTGCTAGCAAGGAAAATCCCTTTCCCTGCTTCCCCACAACAATTTTCTTTACTAACTCTTCCTCAATGTACTTTGTATAGTTTTCTAGCTCTCTGTATAAAGGGGTGGCAGGAAAACATTGCCTCCCCAATCAAATACCAATTGAAATTGCCCATTGGTTGTGGATGATTTTTACCTCAGTCACTAGACACAATTTCCAAGACGATTTCTCTTTATGCTCCTTTACATCACCCCCAAACCTTCCCTCCCATAGCATAATGAATCTCAATGCAGCTGAATCATGCAGGTCTGATTTAGCCTGCAAAAATGTCAGTCAAAGCAAGCAAGATGTACTCTTTGGCCTTGAGTGCTCTAAGCTGCTATGAATCATAGGTTTAGTTTTTGCCAAATGAAAAGTGATTTTACTTGCAAAAAAATATCTGTGGAGATACTTATGGCTTTTAACTCACAGGGAAAATGTACTAAAATCATCCAGGGGAAAGGAGACTCTGTGTGTGTGTGTGTGTGTGTGTGTGTGTGTAAATCTTTTATGAAACCTAAAAAAAGGAACCAGAATTTACTGCATTTGCTTTCAATTAAAATCTTTTCATTTTTCAGCTTCAACTAACAGGTGTTAACCATTAGACTAATAAATTGCTTCTTCAAATGGACCATATCAATGAGTTAGATATTTAATAAGGTTTAAATTTTTTGTAAGGGAGCAATTCAGTTAGGAAGACTTTTAAAATTAGTTGCCAAAATATTGAGCAACATGATATTTTCTCTAACTCATACTTATAAGCACAGTATAAAAATGGTTTTGTGAATACTGCATTCTATAATCTTGGAGTTTCTGTTCTTAGGAAAGAAAAAAATTTACAAAAAATTGTTAACCTTCTTGTTCACCTTGGAATCCAATTCCACAAATTGCAAGCGCTGTTCTGTTAGTATGGCACTTCATCCTTAGCCACAGAACACCTATAATGGTCAAAGGAGCTTTCATTTCTTATGAGAACTGTCTATCCTGACTTTTAAAGTGCAACTTAAGACATTGTTCAATATGTTCAGTCTCTACTAGCCTTCAGCTAATCCAAGACTCCTCTAAACAATGGTTATCTAGTACAGTGGCAGCCCCATTAAGCTGTCTGAAACATCTCATCTTATTTTTTCCCCAAGATTGTTCTTGTTATGAACAATTTTTGTAGCATAGAAAAAAATTGTGAAGGAGTAAGCATTTCAGATAACATTTCAGATTAGGCTATTATAGTAAAATTGAACATCCCAATCAAGTCATCGAGCTTCTAAACTGATTTACTACATCGATGATCTTTTATGTTTTTAACTATTTGGAAGAGACAGAAAACTAGAACTGATTTCTCTCCTGAAAATATACTCAAGAAAGGAAAGCACAGAAAAGAGTAAAGCTGGTATATTAGATTCATAGTCTGCTGAAAACATAATAAAAAAGGGCATTTTCTAAAAATGCTGAGAGATGATATGACCTAACAAGATTAAGAGACAGACTGTAAGCAAGAAGCCTGTGAATGCTTGTCTTGGTTGCATCAATCACTTTGGGAAAATTATTTAATCCTGGTTATCCTTATATTTCTTTCTCTGTAAAACGGGGATGATGTTTCTTACCATAGTGCTAAGGCAGCATATCTGATAAATAATGGATCTTTTCTGTTACTAAATATACTTTAATTTCTGTAAGACCTGGCTTCCTAAGAAGTTAATACCATTTGTTGCATAAGACCGAAATGTTGTATTTTTTAAACATTTTTTGCTTTTTAGGTGAAACATTTTTAATATACTTCATTTACCCTGAAGCAGATACTTACTTTTCAAAGGTAGGGACATATTTTTAAAATGCTTGACTTGTAAATCAAGAATATTTTTCTAAACTGTTTGCACTATATGTTTTGCATTTCACACCTACTGAGCATGCAGGTATATTAAGAAAACCCATCAATAAATTCTTTAGAAGACCATGATTAACAGTATGTATTCCAAGGCATTTTCAGTGGTTTTATTATGCTTTATTCAAACAACTAATTAACATCACCAGAAAGACCTCTAAGAATTTTTTTCTCAAATTTTGGAAGCTAACCATTTTAAATAGGCATCTATTTTCTGTAGACTGCAGCTTATTTTTACAATATCAGTTTGTTTTATTGACTTCAAATATGTAATTTTCTCAGCTTCAATTATTGTATGTATGAGTAATAGACATTTAATTGCTAATTTGTTGGAAGATCTATGTCTCAATATGCTTTGACATACCTTAACTTGAAGAGGACTGATATTAATTTTAAGTAAGTTTAATCAGTTAACTTTCTCACTGATCTGTTCAAACTATTTTTCTTTTTTAAAATTTCTCTTTCTTTATGAAAAACAGCTTAGTAGGGCAGCCCCAGTGGCTTAGTGGTTTAGCGCCGCCTTCAACCCAAGGTGTGATCCTGGAGACCCAGGATTGAGTCCCACATCAGGCTCCCTGCATGGAGCCTGCTTCTCCCTCTGCCTGTGTCTCTGCCTCTCTGCCTCTCTCTCTCTCTCTCTCTCTCTGTCATGAATAAAGAAATAAAATATTTTAAAAAAAGAAAAAGAAAGACAGCTTAGAAAATATTGAGTATAAAAAAATAAGACAATTCCGTATCATTGATTACATATCTTTAGAGTTTTACTGCCATGCTCCAGTGACCTCTAATCTTCATTGCGTCTAATATGCCATTTTTACTTACAGCTTCATTTTGAAGATTTTAAAAATTTATTGGATTTGGGTTTAAAATAGTAATACTGCTATCAATGTGTTCATTAGATGGCATAAATTTTTAGACCTCCTCATACATATTTCCCTTTGAATTTTTCAGTTAAACAAAACAAAACAAAACAAAACAAATAACATTCAGGGCAGTACAACCTTGATCCAGGTTTTATGGAACCTAGAACTTTTAGAGTTTTAGAATCCCTCTTTAAGAAAAAATAATATAAAATTAAGAATACAGTATTAAATACCAGTATTTACAAAGGTCCTGTGCATATAAGGGGCCTTTACACTTAAGCTTCATTCACTTCAAAGCCAATCCACTTCTTGAGCAAAAGCTGTTTGACTCTTCCATTTTGTTCTAAGACACACATGCAAAGAAATCTAGAACCCAAGACACTATGTTTAGTAGTAAAAATAGGAATAATAACCATTACTAATTAAAAAGTGCTTATAAAATGTATTAGGTGCAGGAAAGCCCTTCATATGTATTGATCTCATTAAATTCTTGTAACCACGCTATGAGGCTGCTATAATTATTTTTATTTTATGGATGAGGAAACTGAGCTCAGATAAGTAATATAACCTAAAACATCCAACTATCAGGTGATGCATCTGAAATGTGAAACCAGCTAGTGAATAACTCCAAATTCAGAGATAATCATGACTAATTGAAACAAAGAGCCCTTGCTTGCTTTCTTTTCTCTCTATAAAATGTGATTAATATCTTTAATAATTCTATTACTTCTAAATCCTTACATAAAAGGGCATTATAGTTTGCAAACACATCTTTAAAAAAAAGATAACCCTAATGTTGAAGTTATAATACAAATTTTTAATTACTGGCACTACACTATAAAGCAAAATGAAGAACATTTTATTTAAATAAAACAAAGATAATATTTCACTAGGAATAAATCCACATCAAACACATTTTTCTTCTCTATGTATCTGTAGCAAATGGTGGTATTTTATAGGCTAATTTAAAAACAAATGAAAATTAAAAAAATAATGAAAGCCATACTTTTCTCAGGAATACTATTGTATATATACCACATAGATTGTTTTTACAGCAGATATTAGTTTGTCAAACTTCAATGGCAAAACACTATATGAGTTTAGTATTGTCCATTTAGCTGTTTCTCATGGCCCCAGAGAATCTAGTGGTGACTAATGTTGAGAAACACCTTGTTGCCACCATTTCTCTTCTTACCAGGGACTCCACTGGGATAGAACATCATATCCTTAAGATGCAAGGCCTGGCAAAAAGCCTCCCACAAGTCCCCTGGATATCAAATATTCTATTTGATAAATTCTAGTGCTTCTTTAATTATATTTTGGGTACTGCATCATTTGCTCATTTCTTAATCTGTCTTTTTGCTTTGTTTACATCTTTTTCAGGCTCTCTTCCAGTCAATTCGCAGGTAGCCGCTGTGACTGGCAATCTGAAGAAGAAGAAAGCCACCACCTACCGTGGTTGATGCAAGTTTTCCAACCTTCTGGAACAAAAATCTTACATAGCAGCCAGTCACTCCACCCGTTGCAATCAGGGTGACTACTGAGAATTTTTCTACCATAGATTCTGAACTGTAGCCAAGCACTCGATTGCACCAGTAGTGTCTTCTCATATACTCAGTTAAATCCGACACTTTATAAGATTCAACTCATCCCTTTCATGCTCATGGGGAAGGGCTTCCAGGTTGCCATAATACCGCTGTGGCCAGCTCTGCTCGTATTCCTCTCTCTACTACCTTTTTCCTTTTTTCCCCATAGAACTCCCATTTGAAACCCACTATAAATCACAAATAGAAAAATATAGACTCTTGGAGAAGACACAATCTGGGTTATGCCTCTCCTCATACCATCTTCTAGAAACAGTATGCTCCTTTACTACAATGTACTGAACTGCTATGTGTCAGTGCCCATGCTGAGTTCATTTAATCCTTCCAACAACTGATGAAGTATCAATACATTCATGTAACAGATGAGAATCAAACATACATCTGACCCCCTATATCCACTGTAAGAAGGATAATTCACAAAATGTTTCAAGCACTTTCATTTCAACCCCAAGCCCTCAGTATTGTTGACATCTGCATAAATTTCAGCTACAACAGCTTTGGAAACTGAAAATGTGCACTGTTGAGCAATGCTGGGTCTTCAGGTTTGATTAGCTTATGGGAACAACTGCCATGATAATAAGCATTCCAAACATACCCGCATAGTTTCTAGTTACAGTGTAAGAGGAGTTGGCCTCCATAATTACCTTTACAACTTTGAAAGTGAAAATGAGTATAAATGTCCATGCTTGAAGAAATGATTTTCCCCATTTAATTGCTCTGGACATCTTTTCCCGTATTATGCTTGACAATGTATCACCTTGGTTAATTCCTTTATTATTATTTTCATCTAATGTAATGGAGACAAGTTATTAAATAATACTTGTTTTTCATACATCTGTATTTTTTACTTAAAAGTGCAGTTTTAATTTTTTCATTGGTAAGAAAAGAAAAAGATGAAAAATGACTCACTTAAGATGTAGAACTTAATAAAGGTAATTCATGTAACAACCTTCTTCTGTTGAAAACAAAAGACTATGCATTCTTGCTAATTCTCACCAGAGCACAATAAATATTGTGAGCCTAAATTTAATAGAATAATGTTACCATTCCCTACTTTAAAATTAATTATAAACTGTACAATAAAGTGAGCTAAATTAATAAATTAAAATCTTCCTTTAAAGTGCAGTTAGGAAGAAGAAAAAGCCACTTGACAATGTCAGGTGAAGTGAATAGGATGCATAAATTTATTATGTACATGGCTTAGAGTTGCTGCTGACAAGAAAAACTGTAACAGCACATATTCTCCTATAACCAAGGGAACAATCAATGAAAGGATGGTCAAAAAACAGACACTCATTTGCTTCTTGAAATGAGAGAATGTAATTAGATTTAAAGGACAAAAATGGCACAATTATTTGATAGGGCCTTGCTATCCTGTCTTCCTAATTCCAATAGTAATGTAGATAAGCATATCTACCAAGTCATAAAATAGCATATCTTAAAGTAAGCAAAAAAAGGGGGGGAGGGGAAATTCCCCAGTATCTCCAGAAGAGCAGAGAAAATATAATGTTAATACTAACAAAAGTGGCCATTATTTATCAACTATTAGATATGATGGATAATTTATATGCACATACATGTTCTCATAACACTTAGAAAGTTAAATGTTATTATTGTCATTTTACACATGGAGATACATGAGGCTAAAAGAGAATAAGCAATTTAAGTTATAGCACCAGAAGTTGGAGGAGATAGGATACAAATCACAGGCTTTGCAGAAAATGAATATGAAAAACTTTGATGTTCAAACTATTGATCAAACAACCAATTATTGACCATGTATCTTCATCATTCTTACCACCACTTACAACTTCTTGGATGGGAAGAGAAAAACAAAATAATTACAATATCCACAAGAATGTTCAAGCCTGTCAGTGTCAAAACTACAATGACTAAGCCCCACTAAGAATTAGAGTCTTCAGAGGGTGGCCCTGGGATTAGGGACCAAGATAACAAACAAAACTCTTGTAAAGTGATTCTGATGTGCAGCCAGGCTTGAGATCCTGCGGTACACTAAGTGAAACTGGCAAAGAAGGATAAGAAGTAATAGGAATGATGTAAGCATTGAAAGATAGTTCTGGTTGATAAGTGAAAGAACAGATAAAGAAAACTGTAGGACAGAGAACATTATGAATAAAAGCATAGGTGCAGGAACGGGCCTGGTGCAATGAAAGGAAAAGTAGTTACAAGATTGAATGGGTGACAGTAATAATGAGCGCTAGTAAAATATAACTTGGATTTTATGTGGTAGCCAACAGGCAGCTCTCATAAGCTTAAAAATCAGTGAGAGGGAACTGAAAAAGGTGGTACTCTATCATAATAAGTCTGGTCATGGAAAGTGGATCAATAAAACAGGGAACACAGGCAAGGTAGATGACTACAAAGCTCCTACCCTTAAGACTAGATTAATAATAGCATTGACAAAAATGGAGCTGTTCAAAAGGAAAGTCAGCTGGGGGGAAGATAATGGGGCTTTATTTAATGTTCACTGAATGAATCAATGAATGATGAGTCTGTCTTGGACTCGCTCAGTTATGAGGAAAACTGTACGATAATGATTTAGGACTATAGAGCTGGAGGAAAGGTATGGTAAGGTACAAAATGTCTATGTTTAATAAATAAATGAGTGATAACAGTTAGAAGGGATTACCCAAGCACTGAGAAGTGATAAACTCTCGGGACACTATGAGTCATAAGATAAAGCAGGTCGGTAATAAAGCCTTCATAATAATTATCCTACGCCCTTGCCATTATGAAAAGCTTCACAATCTAAAAAAATAATAATTCTTATCATAACTCAGTGATATAGACAGAACAAATGTTATTATCCACAATTTTCATATGAGTAAATTGCAGCTTGGAGTTTATGTGACTTCCCCAAGGTAACACAACTAATAATTAGGAAAACCTGCACTCAAATCCTCATCTTTCAACTCTAAATTTTGTTCATTAATTAAGGCCAATTTATATAATTCTATATAAAGATTCAGCCCATGAAGTCATAATAGTCTGAAAATAAGAAAGGATTTGTAAAAAAATAAAATAAAATAAAATAAAATAAGAAAGGATTTGTAAAACATCATTTTTGGACGCCTGGGTGGCTCAGTAGTTGGGCGTCTGCCTTTGGCTCAGGGCGTGATCCTGGAGTCCTGGGATCGAGTCCCACATTGGGCTCCCTGCATGGAGCCTGCTTCTCCCTCTGCCTATGTCTCTGCCTCTCTCTCTCTCTGTGTGTCTCTCATGAATAAGTAAAATCTTAAAAAAAAAAAAAAAACTTGGACATTTTAACGAAGAAAAGTAAGGGCATATAATAGCATTTTTTTCCGAGATGATTCTGGACTTCATATATTCCCTCTCTTCCTCTCTACCATGGAAAGTCAAACTTCCTTTAATCACTGTAGTGCATGATGCCAGGGGTTCATCATACCAAAGTTCTATTAAAATGTGAATTCATATGGAAGCTTGTAAACTATGAGGTGCTGGTTTTTACCATCATATTTTAAAGAGGAAAATGTTTAGGGTCTTGGCAAGGCTGTAGGAAACCGTCATTACCATAGCTGTTGATGGGAGTCTAAGATGGTAGAAGGTAGAATTTTTTAACCAAGGACACTTGCAATGTCTGGAAACATTTTTGGTTATCACATCTAGTAGCATCTGGTGCTTAGAGGCCAGAGATGCTGCTAAACATCATACAATGCATAGGCCTCCCCAAGGAAGAATGATCAGGGATAAAATGTCAACAGTACCGAGGCTGAGATATCCTGCTGCATAAAGATCAACTTGGGGATCTTTGTCAAATCATAAATGCATATTCCTCTTGAATTAGAAATTTTACTTCTACTACTTTTTCCTACATATAATTACACATGTGCAAATTCATTCATTCAACAAATATTCATTGAATATTTACTCTAGAAGCTAGGATTATATCAGGGAACAAACCTGAGAAAAATCTTTGCTGTTTGGAATTAACGTGCTAGTGCAGGGTAGGTGTAGGAACTGAAAATGAAACAAATAAGGAAAATACATAGTGCATTAGATGATATGAATTTTAGAGTGGGGGGCAAAGGATGGTTAATAAGAAGATATGGACAAGAATATTCACTGCAGCATGTTTTTAAATAGATAAATATTGGGAAAAGCCTAATCGTATATCAGTGAGGGACTAGTTAAATAAATTGTCATGCCGTGGAACACTATGCAGCCATAAAAAAGTAGTTTCATAGGTGCTAATATGTAATTATCTAGCAAAATGATGAGCCCTGCATCTATAGAGAAGAGAACATTGATATTAACATCGGTATGAAATATGTCTGTAAGGAAGCACAAAAATCCTGAAAATACTGGTTACCTCTAGGAAGATGAATGGGTGGTTAGGGGATCAAGGTGAGAGAATGGCTTAATTCTCATTTTATTACCCTACTCTGTATCTTTTGATTTTTTAATATGAATGCTATATAATAGGCATTGAATACCTACCTAGTAAAATTGTTCAATATTTTTTCTAAAAGGGTCTTCATGACACAGAAGTTTTAAAAAATATACATACTTAAATATATAGATGTATATAGCAATGTGTATATAGATGTGTATAGACATGTATATATATATGCATATATTATCTATGCATCATTCATCCATATATCTATATCTATATCTATATCTATATCTATATCTATATCTATACACATACTCCAAACACATGAAAGCATCTTAATTCTTAAAAAATACAACATGAATCAAAGGTTTACTTAGAAATCCCCCTTGTATAAAGAAGATGTGGTATATGTATACAATGGAATATTACTCAGCCATTAGAAATGACAATATCCACCATTTGCTTCGACATGGATGGAACTGGATGGTATTATGCTGAGTGAAATAAGTCAATCAAAGAAGGACAAACATTATATGGTCTCATTCATTTGGGGAACACAAAAAATAGTGAAAGGGAATAAAGGGGAAAGGAGAGAAAATGAGTGGGAAATATCAGAGAGGGAGACAGTACATGAGAGACTCCCTAACTCTGGGAAACGAACAAGGAGTGGTGGAAAGGGAGACAGGCAGGGAGTTGAGGTGACTGGGTGATGGGCACTGAGGGGGGCACTTGATGGGATGAGCACTGGGTGTTATGCTATATTTTGGCAAACTGAACTCCAATAAAAATAAATTAAGAAAAATAAAATAAAAAAAGAAAAATAAATAAAATCTTAAAAAAAAAAAATCCCCCTTGTCCTAGACAAACAACTGGGTAAGGGTGGGAAAAGAGTCCCTGAATCCTTTCCTATCTGGGATATAAAATTCACAACAGGAATTTTGTCTGCTTTTTCAGTACTGAATTACTAGTGCCTATAACAGTGTTTGGCATATAGCTGGAAATCAAATATTTGTTGACATAATGAATAAATGAATGAATAAACAGCCTTACTTTACTCCCATTTCTTTTCTCATTATCTGACAGGCTCCTAGTATCTTTCTCTGCCTTCAGTCTCTTTTTCTCAATTTATTCCCCATAACATCATGAGAGGGATTTATTGAGAATACAGATTTGTTGTGCTTTAAAATCTTCTCCAGTTCCTCACTGCCTACAGGAGTAAGACTCTTTGTGATCCTCCACTACTCCCTTTCTCTGCCTCTCACCATTTCTCTTGGAGTCTATATGCAGCTATACCAAGTGTACCATGCTCCCGCTTGACTACCTTTCTGAAACGCCCTCTCTTGTCTAAGGAACTCTTACTTTTTTCCCCCTAAACTCTTGCTCAGATATTGAAACAATTCTAAAATAATCTTGCTTTCACTGGAACAATTACTCCTCTTCTCCTATGATCATAATTAGTTTCTTCTTTCTCTCTGTTCCAGAAAATATGTACATCTCCTTATTATTATGTCACAGTCAAGTGTGTCTGTCTCTCTCTCAACAGATTATGAGTGCCTAAGGGGTAAGGCCTGAATTTTATTCATCTTTGCATATGCAACCTTACCATAATAGCAGGCTTATGATGGGTTCTTGAACTCCATAGGAATGTAACAATTGGAAGAAAGTTCTTGGCAGGCTACCACCCCTAAGGCACTGCACAGACAATAGACTGAAACATATCCAGTCTTCCAGTGGAAAAAGGCCTATTTACTTATCCTGCAGCTTCAGCCTGAGGGACAGGCTTCATTTTTCCCATTCATCTAGAGGCTAAGGAAGTGCTCACAAAGAACATAAACAGAGAGATTCTATCCTTACACATCCCGCTACAGCTTGATGAGACCTCCCAAAAGGGGGCTTATACACTTATCTAGAGCCCAGAATTTTGCAACTGTCACCCAGGGGATAGCTCTAAATCTCCTGGTCTGCAGGCCAGCAGGGATTACAACTGCAGCCCCACAGGACTGTATATATTCATGTGCTTTAAAAGCTGCTGCCTGAGAATCTGACTTCCAATCAGCCTGAAATTAGATGATAAATGAGATTTCTCCCTGTGCAACACTGACAGGTATTGGCACACCCTCACCAATGAGTTCTATATCAAGAATAAATCAGGCAGTTTAAACAGTCATGGAGATTTGAGAGACAACCAAGAACTAGAACAAGGTTGAACAAGGTTCATCACCTAAACAAAGCCACCTCTTCAAGACTGAGAGGTTGTTGTTTTACCTAATACATAGAAACAAATGTAGAGTCCGGCAAAATGAAGAAACAGAAGTATTCTCCAAATAAAAGAATAAGATACAATCACAGAAGAAGACTTTAATGATATTGAGATAAGTAATATATCTGATAAAGAATTCACAGTCATGATCATAAAGATGCTCACTGAACACGGAAGTTCAGTGGGAAGTAGGGAAGAATGGATAAATATAGTAAAAACTTTAACAAAGAGACAGAAAATATGAGAGAGTATCAAACAGAAGTCACAAAACTGAAGAATACAATAACTGAACTGGAAGATATTCAGTAGACTAGATGAAGAGAAGAACAGATCAGCAAGCTGGAAGACAAAGCAATGGAACTTACTTAGACAAAGCAGCAAAAAGAAAAAAATGATTTTTAAAAATGAAGATATTCACAGAACCTATGCAACAACTAGTAGAATAACATTCATGTTATAGGGGTTCCAGAATGAGAAGAGAAAAGGGGGCAGACAGCTTATGTGAAGAAATAATAGCTGAAAACTTCTCCAATCCAGGGAAGGAAACAGATATCCACATCCAGGAAGCCCAGAGAGTTCCAAATAAGATGAACCCAGAGATCCACACCAAGACACATTATAATTAAATGTCAAAAGTTAAAGAGAGAATTTTCAAAGCAGCAAAAGGAAAACAAACAGTTAAGTCAAGGGAAACTCCATAAAGCTATCAGTAGATTTCTCAGAAGGCACTTTGCAGGCAGAGTGTCATGACAAATTCAAAGTACTGAAAGGAAAAAACTTGAAACGGGAATACTCTACCCAGTAAGGTTATCATTCAGAATTAAAGAGAAGAAAAAGTTTTCTAGACAAGCAATAGCTAAAGTAATTCATCACTGGTATACCAATCTTATTAAAATAGTAAAGGCATATCTTTAAGCTGTAAAAAAAAAAAACACTAATTAATAACAGGAAAACATAGATAAGTAAAAATCTCACTGGAAAAGATAAATTTATAGTAAAGATAGTGGGTTGATCATTTATACCTCACTATAAAGGTTAAAAGACAAAAATAGTAAAATTAACTAAAACTATAATAATTACTTAAGGAATACATAAAATAAGAGGATGTAAATCGTGACATCAAAAACAAGATGTGAGTGGGGTTGGAATATATTCAAATTTAAGCTGCTATTCAACTTAAAATAGACTGTTATATACATAATATGATATATGTAAATCTCATACTAATCACAAAGCAAAAACTTATTGTAAATATAGAAGAAAATGATAAAGGAAATCTAAACATAACAGTAAAGAAAACCATCAAACTATAGGGAAGGGAGATAGAGGAAGAAAGAAAAGAACTACAAAAACAACCAGAAAACAATCAACAAAATGTCAATAAGCATATTCCAATCAGTCAATAATTTCCTTAAATGTAAAGGGTATAAATTCTCTAATCAAAAGACACAGAGTGGCTGAATGGATTAAAAAAAAAGAAAAACAAGATAAATCTTTGTACATACAAGAGACTCACTTCAGCAGTAAGGACAGGTACAGAGTGGAAGTGAAGGGATGAAAAAGTGATTCAATGCAGATGGAAACAAAAACAAGGCTGGTGTCATCATATTAATACTAATAAAATAAACTTTAAAAAAACATTTTAATAAAAGACAAAGAGGGGCACTGTATGATGATAATGGGGTCAATGCATCAAGAAGATATAATATTTATAAACACATGTGCAGCCAACATAGGAGTACCAATTTATATAAAGCAAATATTAACAGATTTAAAGGAAGAAATTAACAGCACTATAATAATAGTATAAGACTTTAACACCTCACTTTCATCAATGGATAAATTATCCAGCCAGAAAATCAGTAAGGAAACATTGGCCTTAAGCAATACATTAGACAATATAGACTTAATAGATACGTATAGATCACTCCACCCCAAAACAGCAGAATACACATTCTTCTCAAGCACACATGAAACACTATCTAGGGGTGATCACAAGTTGGCTACAAAACAAGTCTCAACAAATTTAAGAAGACTGAAATTACATTAAACATCTTTTCTGACGACAAAAGTATGAAACTAGAAAACATTACAAGAAAAAACCCACAAATAATGGAAAATAACATGTTACTGTATAGCTCTATGGTTACAAAAAAAATCAAAAGAAAAATAAAAAAATACCTAGAGACAAAAGAAAAGAGAAACTCAACATGCCAAATTCTATGGAATGCAGCAACTGTGGTTCTAAGAACAAAGTTTATAGCAATATAGGCCTACCTCAAAAAACAAGAGAAGTATCAAATAAACAACTTAACTTTACACCTAAAGGAACTAGAAAAAAAAGAACAAAGCCCAAACTTAGTAGAAGAAAGGAAATAAAAAAGATCAAGTGGAAACAAATGAAATAGACACTAAAAAAGATGACAGAAAAGACCAATGAAACTAAAAGCTGGTTGTTTGAAAAGATAAACAAAATTGACAAACCTTTAGCTGTCTCACCAAAAAAAGAGGGATCAAATAAAATGAGAAATGCAAGAGAAGTTGTAACTGATACCACAAAAATACAACAGATTGTAAGAGAATACTGTGAACAATTTTATACATGAACAATTTGGACAATCTAGAAGAAATGGGTAAATTCCTAGCAACTTATAATCTTCTAAGACTGAATCATGAAGAAAAAATCTGAATAGATTAATTACTAGTAAAAAAAAACTGAATTAGTAATCAAAAACCTCCTCACAAATGAAAGTCCAGGACCAGATGGCTTCATTGGTGAAATCTACCAGACAATCAGAAAGATTTAATACCTATCCTTTTCAAACCCTTCCAAAAAATTGAAGAGAAGGGATTGCTTCCAAACTCACTTTAAAGGCCAGCATTTTCCTGATGCCAGAACCAGACAAGGACAGCATAAAAAACAAAACAAAACAAAACAAAACAAAACAAACCAAAACAAAACTACAGCCTAATATCCTTGATGAACATACATGCAAAAATCCCTAACACAATATTAGCAACTGAATTCAACAATATATTAAAAGGATTATACACCATAATCAAGTGGGATTTATTCCTGGGATGCAAGGATGATACAGCATCTTTAAATCATTCAACCTGATACACCACATTAACAAAATTAAAGATAAAATTATATTATAACTTCAAGAGATACATAAAAAGCACTGAACAAAATTCAACATACATTTATGATTTAAAACAACAACAAAGTGGGTATAGAGGGAACACACCTAATCATAAAACTATTCATGACAAACTCACAGTTGATATCATACTCAACAGTGAAAAGCTGTAAGTTTTCCCCTTAAGATCAAGAATAAGATAAGGATGCACACTTTCACTGTTTTTATTCAACATAGTCCCTGAAATCCTAGCCAGAGCAATTAATCAAGGGGAAAAAAGGCACCCAAATTCGAAAGGAAGAAGTAAAACTGTCAGATGTCATACTATAAATATAAAATAATAGATTCTACCAAAAAATGTTAGAACTAAGAAGTAAATTCAGTAAACACTCATGTCACCAAATTAATATACAAAAATCTGTTATGTTTCAATACACTAATAATGAACTATCAGAAAGAGAAATCAAGAAAACAATCTGATATATAATCACATCAAAAAGAATAATATCTAAGAATAAATTTCACTCAAAAAGTGAAAGATCTATATACTGAAAACTTGACATTAATGAGAGAAACTGAAGATGACACAAATAAATGGAAAGATAATGCATACTAATGCATTATTAGAATTAATATTCTTAAAATGTCCATACTACCCAAAGCAATCTACAGATTCGGAGCAATCCCTATCAAAGCTCCAATGGCATTTTCAGCAAAACTAGAAAAAAGAACTTTAAAATTTTTATATAAAATCACAAAAGATCACAACTAGCCAAAACGATCTTGAGAAAGAAGGACAAAGCTGGAGATGTGTTATCCCTGATTTCAAACTATATTACAAAGTTATGGTAACATTCTTGGGAGAGGAGCTGTGAAGACTTCTGGAGCACTTTGGGGAAATCTGGAGTGTAGTGTGCATGCCCAGGGTCAGACCTATGCTCAGAAAAGACCTGAAAGGACCCTCCACTTATACCTCAGGTTGATCTCAATTCCACACTAGCAGGAGGTGAAGGCTAAGGCAGAGTTGGAGTATTAGCTTAGCATTGATGGAGTATCCTAGCTCAGAGCCAGTATGCAAAGACCAAGGGAGTTATTTTTCTTTTTTGTCTCTAGGCATTGAGTAGTATCTTCCTGTCATTACCTGACTGCTGAGATAACAGAACAGAGGCTTGAAGGAGCAAACACGACAAGAAATAAAATCTTTGCAAAATTAGTTTAGAGAAGTCAGTAAACAAATGGACAAGAGCAGCCAGGGTAAGAAATGGGGGGACGACTGAGGTGATAGCTAAAGGGAACAAGGTTTTTTTTTTTTTTTAAGATGTTATTTATTTATTCATGTGAGGGTGGGGAGGGGGGAGACACAGGCAGAGGGAGAAGCAGGCTCCATGCAGGGAGCCTGACGTGGGACTCAATCCCGGACTCCAGGTCACGCCCTGGGCCAAAGGCAGGCACTCAACCGCTGAGCCACCCAGGCGTCCCCAAAGTTTTTTTTTTTTTTAAGAGGACTAAATATTCTAAAACTGGCTGTGGTGATGACTGCACATATCTGTGAATAGACTAAAAATTATTGAACTTTACAGTGTAAATGAATGAAATGCATGGTATGTGAATTATATCTCAATAAAGCTGTTTTAAACTTGAATAAATAAAATGCGGCACCTGGGTGGCTCAGTCAGTTAAGCATCTGCCTTTGGGTCAGGTCCAGGAAATGAGCCCTCCATCAGGCTCCCTGATCAACAGGGAGTCAGTTTGTCCCTCTCCCTTTGCCCTTCTCCCCTGCTTATGTGTTCTCTCTCTCTCTCTCTCTCTCAAATAAATAAAATCTTTTAAAAATAAAAAATAGGGGTGTCTAGGTGGCTCAGTCAGTGAAACATCTGATTCTTGATTTAGGCTCAAGTCTCAGGATTGTGAGAGTGACCCCAAATTAGGCTCAATACTTAGTGGAGTTTATTTCTCTCTCTCTCTCTCCCTCTGCCCCTCACCATGTGCTCTCTTTCTGTCTCACTCTTTCAAATAAATAAATCTTTAAAAAAATTAAAAAGTAAAAAATAAAAATGAATGAATAAAAAATAAAAATTATAAGCTGTTATTTTCTAAACCCACTATAGAAATTAAAAAGTGACGTCCCTACAGAATGATTTTAGTGATTAACTGTTCACATTTAAATTTTTTCTGTACTTAGAATCTGTCAATAAAAATTACTGAGTTACTTTCTAAAGTATAGAAGCATTTATTTTATTTTATTTTTATACAGTATTTTTTGAGAGGTTTAGCCTTAGATGGGATGTAAAATCACTTTTTCCCTAACTTATGTTATAATCAAGGGAAATTAAATAGTAAGTTTCAGTCCCCAAGTTGATCCTTAAAAAAAGAATTTGTAAGTCCTGACTTTTTTTTTTTTCAGATACTGAGTTCTATACCATTTTGTCATTTGTTTTCACATTGACTATCCTAGCAATAAATTCTTAGTCTTGAACTTTCATTATTACTTAGGAAGTACTAGGTTTTCTGCATTGAATTAAACTGTCGCATCTGTATATTTTCAATTGTCATGGATAAGGTGATACAAATCCTAGCAAATCTGTCAAAAGGTTAGGCAGCTCTTTGAAGAGGTCATCACTGCTGTCTGAGCCAGGTTGAATATAACTCTCAGATCTAATGACATATCTACTAAGGGTTTTCAAAATAGGAGGGAAGAAGAAAATTGAGGGTTTTTTTTTTTTTCATTTATTTCGTTATTTGAGAGAGAGAAAGAGCACAAATGGAGGGAGGGACACCTGGAGAGAATCAAGCAGACTCCCGCCAGGCACAGGGCTCCACACAGGGCTCCATTCCAAGACCCAAGAGATCATGACCTGAGCTGAAACCAAGAGCCAGACATCTCACAGACTGAGCCAATCAGCCCTTCCCCCAACCCCACATTTCAAGATTCCTTTTTCCAAAAACCAAGGGTATTTCTTGCTGGGGTTGGGGCTGCAACTGCTTCTCATACCCTCCACAGTTATGGAGGTGTCTTACACAGAGTAGGTGCTCAGAAACAGTTTGATAAATAAACGAATAAATGAATGCTGATTTCTTCATATAAAACTTGGATACTTTTTCACTGCTGGGCTCTTACATCCTTCAAAGATAATGCTTCGATGGAAGAGAGAGAAAAGAGCCCTTCTAGGCAAGCTTCCTTGAAATCTCCATCTCCTTAGGGAAGGGAAAACCAGAAGGGAAGAAATGTTCATTATTGAGCCTGTCCTTTGTTCTAGATATTCTGCTAGATGTTTTACCAGTTTAAGCTCATTTAATCCTCGCAACAATCCTGAGGTAATCACTACTGTGCCTGTTTCAGTTTCAGGAAGCAAAGTTCAAAGAACTGAATGAATCTACCCATGATGAACATAAGAGAAAAAAGCGAGGATTTTTACCCAAGCCTGTCTGACTCCAAAGTTTATTCTACTATGCCACTCTTTTCTAAAAACAAACTAAACCCCCCAAAACTACAAAAACAAAACCCAGCAGCAGCAACAACAAAAACTGTGCTTTTATTTTGTCTGTTCCTTTCATTCTGAATCACTTCAATTCTTTTTTTTTTAAATAGGAGAGAAAATAATGATAATGATGACGACAACGACAACAACAACAATGCTTTCAAAATTTTTTTTTTTTTTTTTTATTTGTGATAGTCACAGAGAGAGAGAGAATGAGGCAAAGACACAGGCAGAGGAGAAGCAGGCTCCATGCACCGGGAGCCCGACGTGGGATTCGATCCCGGGTCTCCAGGATCGCGCCCTGGGCCAAAGGCAGGCGCCAGACCGCTGCGCCACCCAGGGATCCCCCACAATGCTTTCAAAAGGACATTGCTCTTTAGTCTTATTTACCCAAATGCAGAATTTAATTGTCAGCGGTATTTAACATGATAAATTAGTTTTTTTGTGTGTCTTTTCAACATACACACATATATACATACATATATACATGGAGATCACCAGGTTCTGCACCCTTTTTTCTAAGTCAAATCACATACTACTAATGAATGAGTGTTTCTGCTTGTCTCACCCAAGTCTTTGTGTCTTCTTTACCCCTCAAATTATTCTACTAGGAGATGGCAAAAGGTACTTACAAACAGGCAAACTAACAAAGTGTAATTACTGTCTTCTTTAATATGTATTTTAGTATTATTTGAAGCCTATTTCAAGCATTTCAAATAATGTATTATTATAATAAAGGTTTTTCTAATAAAAACAGCCTTTTGCTATCATTTTTAGCTTTCTTTTGATAATGTGAATTGATTTTTAAAAAAAAAAAAAAAGAGCTCCAAATGCACGGTCTTTGAAACTCTATCTCAAATAGGTCAGATTCTTAACTTCCCTAGTTGTGCTGTATGGCATGAAAGGCTGCCTGTGTTTTCTCATGACTTTACTCCTTAGGGGACCTCCCATGGATCATTTCTCTTAGTAAAAAAGAATCCATTGACTGAGCCTATCCTAAAGCTAACAAACTGAGCTTTCCAGGGAGGAACAACAGTAAATTGAGTACAGCTATTGACCAGCCTTCTGTAGTTAAAAATACAACAAACTATATCTTGTCCAATTTATTCTTGAATTACTGGTCATTTTCATGCTCTGCTGGCATTACTTACTACTTGATAACCTTTCAGACAAGTAGGACAAAAAATTCCAGTTACTTTCTCTGTTTTTGTTATCTTTAATCCAGTATATAAAACATGCATTTTTATTCATATCTAATAAGAAACTGTAATGTTATATATATTAAATACATGTTTTGTTTCAAAAGAAAGGTGTTTAAATTACACTAATGATAGCACATTTATATTTATCTTTTTTCAAAGCAGGGTTAATAGGATAACAGAAATGATACGCCCTGAAAAGTAGTATGGGGGCAGCCACAGTGGCGCGGTGGTTTAGCACCGCCTGCAGCCCAGAGTGTGATCCTGGAGACCCGGGATTGAGTCCCACATCGGGCTCCCTGTGTGGAGCCTGCTTCTTCCTCTGACTGTGTCTCTGCCTCTCTCTCTCTCTGTGTCTCTATGAATAAATAAAATCTTTAAAAATAAAATAAAATAAAATAAAATAAAATACAATCCAGCATCAATGAAAAATATAAAAAATATATATATTTTTATATTTTTCACTCATATACTGCTTTTAAGAAGGAAGAAATGTCATGTAATTATAAAAAACATCTATGAGATGATACTAAATCTACTTAGAGAAAAAATAAAAGTAAACTTCTTTCCTTCAAAAATTTAATTGCTATTTGTAAAATCAAAACCAAAACCAATATGGGGCGATGAGTGGCTCAGTCAGTTAAGCGTCTGACTCCTGATTTTGGCTCAGGTTGTGATCTCAGAGTCCTGGGGTAGAGCCCTGCATGTGGCTCCATGCTCAGTAGCAAGTGTGCTTGACAATTCTCTCTTTCTCTCCTTCTCTGCCCCTCTTCCTGCATTCTCAAATAAATAAATAAATCTTAAAAACAAACAAACAAAACCAAAACCAATGAAAACCAACACAAATATATTTAGTACAAATTTAGTTTAGTTTTGATTTCTTTTTTTTTGGTAAAAAGGGTAGGGTGGTGAGCAGTGTTTGTGAGAAGCATTATAGAACAAATCATATGTAATAGGTAAATGGAAAAAATCATATATATATTTACATTTATTATGACTAATATTCACATTTTTATTTCTTTACATTTTTATCAGAATAATTCCATATGTTCACAATTAGAAAATTCTACTAACTCAAATATTACTGACATCATAAAATATCTTAAAAATTATTATCTTTACTTCTAGTATAAAACAAAACACACTAATCAGAACCTCACTAATTAACTAATTAGAACTTCACTATGCTAACATTTAAAGCAATGGTTCTTATTGGTTTTCACTCACTAATCTTTTCTCACAAATATCCTCTGTACCTAGATTCACTTTTTTTGCATGTGGATGTCCAGTTGTTCCAGTTGTTCCAGCACCATTTATTGAAACAACTATCTTTGCTTCTTTGCATTGTCTTTGCTCCTTTGGTAAAGATCAAATGACTGTATTCATGTGGATCTATTTCTGGACTCTCTATTACATTCTATTGATATAATCGTCTATTCTTTTGCCCAAAACACAGTCTTGGTTACTGTAGATTTGTAGTAAGTCTTGAAACTCTGTAGTGTCAGGCTTCCAACTCTGTTCTTCAGTATTCTGTTCGCTATTCTAGATCTTTTACCTTTCCACACAAGCTTCAGAATCAGTCTGTCAATATCCACAAAATTAACTACTGGCATTTTGATTGGGATTGCTTTGAATCTATAGAACAGGTTGGGGAAAAATGACATCTTGACATATTGATTCTTTTTATCCATGGACACAGAATATCTCTCCATTTATTTAATTCTTTTTTATTTTGTTCCTCAGAGTTTTATAGTATTCTTCATGCAGATCTTATACATATTTTGTTAGACTTACACCTACGTTTTCATTTTGAGGGCAGTAATGTAAATGCTATCGTATCTTTAATTTCAAATTCCACTTGTTCATTGTTGGGATTATAGCAAAGCAACTTATTTTGGCATGTTAACCTTGCAACTTTAAATCCTGCTATAGGGGATCCCTGGGTGGCTCCGCAGTTTAGTGCCTGGAGTCCCGTAATCAAGTACCTCATTGGGCTCCCTGCATGGAGCCTGTTTCTCCCTCTGCTTATGTCTCTGCCTCTCTCTCTCTCTCTCTCTCTGTCTGTCTCTCATGAATAAATAAAATCTTTAAAAAAAATCCTGCTATAATTGTTTATTATTCCATAAGTATTTTTTGTTGTTTTGGATTTTCTTTATTTTACATATTTACTATTATCAGTATTAGAGAAATAGCATGAGCAGGGTGGGGAAGAGAAGGAGTCAGAGAGGGAATCCCAAACAGACTCCACATGCCCAGCAGAGAACCTGATGCAAGCCTCAATCTCATGACCCTGAGATCATGAACTGAGACAAAATCAAGAGGTGGACACTTAACTGACTAAACCACTGAGGATCCCCTCTTTTGGATTTTCTACATAGATAATCATATCATGTGCAAATAAAGAGAGTTTCATTTCTTCCTTCCCAATCTGTATACCTTTCATTTCCTTTTCTTGTCATACTGCATTAGCTACAACTTCCAGTACAATGTAGAAAAGAATTGGTTAGAAGGGGACATCATTACCTTATACTTGATCTTAGTGGATATGTTTCAAGTTTCTCACCATTAAGCATGATGCTGGTTGTAGATTTTTTTTTATTATCAAGTTGAGGAAGTTCCCCTCTATTCTCAGTTTACTAATAAGAGTTTTTAAATGGGTTTTATAGGAAAAGGAGGCTAAAGATTTATTTCCCTTTATCAATTTTCAAAATAATTACTTGCTAGCATTCTCCATACATGATTTTTATTATCCTTATAAATTCATAAGTTTTAACATTTCTGACATGTTTTAATTAGTAGTAGTAATAACTTTTGTTAACATGAGTTTTGTTAATTGTTCAAACTGTACTATCTTTGAACTATGAGAATGTCTTCACATTGGCTCCTGAGTTATTCTAACATGACCACAAAAGTCTTTGATGGCTTCCTTGTCTTTTGCCTGTCCCATACTTATAAACAGACACTTCTCTAAGAATGCCTGCTGGGGAATGGTATTTAGAGATCTCATTCTGAACATAGGAGGTATTTACTGGTACTGAGTTGGTCATTGTCCTAGGAAATTTTAGGTAACACAGCTCAGTGTAATAGATTTATTCCCAAAGAAGCAGACTCCCTGGGAGACAGAGTTCTTATGAACTTAAAAAAAAAAAAAAAAAAAAAAAAGATAAAGAAAAGAACCCTCATTAGAGAGAAAGGGTTAAACTGGGTGGCAGACCCATGTGGGTATCTGGAGCTAGAATGATCTCTCAATAATCAAGTTGGGCCAGGAGGCCAGGTTTTTATACTCCTTCAAGGATCAGTTCCTACATTCCAGTTGCCCTGGGAATGGTCATGATCTTAGGCAAGGCAGCTCTCTTCTGTTGTGGTAATCCCGGAAGGGGCAGACAGCTGAAAATAGCCAACAGGATTCCCCAAAGCAGGGAAACACATCTTTAACAAAGGGGAATTTGTATAAAATAGCATCAATGTGCCCTCCCTACTGAGAACTTTTATATTTATTTATTTTTTTAATTTTTATTTATTTATGATAGTCACACAGAGAGAGAGAGAGGCAGAGACATAGGCAGAGGGAGAAGCAGGCTCCATGTACCGGGAGCCCGATGTGGAATTTGATCCCGGGTCTCCAGGATCGCATCCTGGGCCAAAGGCAGGCGCCAAACCGCTGTGCCACCCAGGGATCCCGAGAACTTTTTTAAACAGAAAAAATATAGCAATTCAAATTAAGTTGTTTTGCTTAACTTCTTTGAGTTTTTGTATATATTGAAAATCTTAATACCTAATGATATTGATAATTAATTACTTTTGTGCTACAGTACATTATAAATATATAATATTATATATTCTATCTAAAAATACAATGAATAAAAATTGATTTTTTAAAAAGTTTTATTTATATAAGTAATCTCTACACCCAACGTGGTGCTTGACTCACAACCCTGAGACAAAGAGTCACATGCTCTTCTGACTGAGCCAGCCAGGAACCCAGAATAGGTTTGATTTCTTTGTTGTTTTTGTCATAAGAATATATCTCACTAAGGATATATAGTCAAGTACTATGTATTAAAAATCACTTGAAATAGGTTCTCTCTGTGTAGTTTTGCCATTGACTCCATCACTATTTAGGTTAATGGGCAAGGATGGGTGGGGGGTGGATTGTGCTCTTTCTCATTTTTATTTAATTCTGCTTTATAATTTTATGGCATTGGTACAGTTCCAGGGTCAGATCTACAAAATACTGGGCTACCATCTATCCTTGTTCCCTTCATGCTATTCCCTTTTCAGCCCTATCAATAACCACCAAACACACACACACACAAATAAATTTTTAAAAGAAAATATGTGTATTTATTTATATTTATTTATTAGCCAGTCAGTTACTAAATGTACTTTTTTTTTCATCTTGCTACTTTCACTTAACAATAATGCTTAGATCATTTCATAGCAAAACACAGAAATACTACTTTTAATAACTGGATAGTACAGTGTTGTATCACACTTAATTCAATGAGTCCACTATTGATGGATATTTGAGCTGTTATCACTCTTTTTTTTTGCTATTACAAATAGTGCTACAATAGCCTTCTGCATATCTTTTTATATTTTTGACAGTGCAGAGAAAGGTTTGTGGGATCTGAGGGAAAGTATATATGTAAATATAGCAAAATTCTTCAAAGTCATTGTACAATTTCCATTTCCAACAAGATATGAAAGTGTCTGTTTGCTCACAACCTTCCTCTTAAGAGAATTGTGTTAGTTAGCTACTGATACAGTAACAAGTTACCACAAACTTAATAGATTAAAACAATACAAATTTATCATCTTATGGTTCTGGAAATCAGAAGTCAAAAAATATGTCTCACTGGGCTAAAAGTAAGATGTCAGCAGAACTCTTTTCATAGGCTCTAGGGGAGAATCTGTTTCCTTGTCTTTTCCATCTTCTAGATCTTACCCTGTGGCCCCTTTCTGTTTTCACAGCCAGCAATCACATCCTGACCTCTCTTTCCCTCATCACATTTCTTCTGAGTGACTCTCCTGTCTCCTCTTTCACTATAAGGATCTTGGTAATTACATTAAGCCTATTTAGATAATTCAGAATCATCTTCACATCTCACAGTCTTCAATTTAATCATATCTACAAAGTCCCTTTTGCCATGTGAAGTTCTGGGGATTAGGATACAGACATCTTTGGGAGTCAATATTCTACCTACTACAAGTATGTAGTCAATCTTTCAGATTTTTAAAAATCTCATTTGCAAGCAATGGCAATGTCAGTTAATTTTCATAACATTTTTATTATGAGTAAATTTGAACATATAGATCCATGTCCTATGCCCTTTGAATTTCTTTTCCTGTGAACTGTTTATATCTCTTGTCCATTTTTTATAGACTTGTTGGTTTTCTGTTTCCCTTTCATTTTAAAAGCTCTTCATATTCTAGGTATATCAATCATTTGTCCACGTATAAACTGCAAATATTTTCATATTTTTCATTTTACCTTTTAAATTTTGGGGCATGGAAAGTTTTAAATATTTTGTATAAAGTCAATCTTATTAGTCTTTTAATCCTTATTGCTTCTAGATTTTGAGTCATGGGAAACTTTGGCCACCCTGAAATTATAGAGTAAAATTCATCTTTGTTTTTTTATTTTCTAGAAACATACACCATTTACTGAGAAGCCCATTTTTCCCCCACTGATTGATATGCCACTTTTTATATGCTAAATTTCCATAAGTAATTTGATCTATATCTAGCTTCTTAATTCTATTTCCTTTTTGATCTTTCTTTTAAACATTTATGGTATCTCTTGCCAATATAATAATTACTTGTACCTAGAAAACACTCAACCAACAAGTCAATTAAAGTCAATGACTGAAATTAAAGTCTTTTATTATGTATTCATGTTTTCCCCACTAGAATTTCAGGTGGTTGGGTATTATATTACATACTTTTATTTCCCTAGTGTCTGGCAGTGTTCCTTGCACATTGAGGATAATCAATAAATCATTATTAAAAATGTATAAATGAAAATGTTGGACAGCAAATCTGCTAGAATACTGTATGTTTAGAGAGCAATGTTGCATTTGCCATCTAAATGTAGCAAACCTTATCTGATGCAAAAAGAACTCTGAATTATAGGCATAGAAGGTATTTCTAACCTCTATTTTATAAATGAGGAAACTGAAGCTCACAAATGTTTAAGTTACTTTCTGAAGGTCACATACATATAAGTAAAAAGTAGAACTAAAGCTGAAATGAAGTTTTCTGACTTCAAATTTAATGTTCTTAATGTTAGAGAGGTAAAAGGACTACATTTTTGGCCTGGATTTCATCCTTTTTTATTCCTCTTCCAATTCTGAAATAACATTTATCTAGAGATGTACATGTTACTAAGGTCTAAACCTGATTAATAATTTGATTTAACAGATATTCTCCAACAAAAAGAATGTATGAAAGCTGATAGAGCATTTTAAAAATACCAGTTTTAAACATATTCTGAGTGACAATATTAATTATAAGTTTGAAGGTGATTTAGATTAAAAAGCATAATTTTTGTTTACTTGCTACTGTTTATATGTCTTTTATTGTTTTCATACTTCACTTTTTCACTAAAAAAGCATGAAGACTAATTTTTACTAATTTTTAAAATTTATATAGGAGTCTGTAATGTTCAGATACTACCTCAAGGTGACAGACAAAAGAAACACAGTAAATGCTAACGTGGTGCTTCTAAATTTTTTTTTTAATTTTTTTTTTATTTTATTTTATTTATGATAGTCACAGAGAGAGAGAGAGAGAGGCAGAGACATAGGCAGAGGGAGAAGCAGGCTCCATGCACCGGGAGCCTGACGTGGGATTCGATTCGGGGTCTCCAGGATCGCGCCCTGGGCCAAAGGCAGGCGCCAAACCGCTGCGCCACCCAGGGATCCCTAATGTGGTGCTTCTAAATACAATTAACAGGACAAACAGAAATGAACAAGAAGAAAAATACTGAATTTTCCTTATTTTGGAATCATTGGGTCATTGTGTCCAGTGATAAAAGAGGAAAAAAATAAAATAAAATAAATAACCATAAGAATACGGTTGAAATTCACTATGTTCTTATATTTAAAAGGCATAAGATCTGTTTAGCAAAGTTGCTCCAATAATATGGTATTATAGTTCAGTTTGTTAGACATATTAACTAACTGATTAATTTAAGAACATCAACTTTGCATTTGAGCTCTGTGATTCATCTTGAAAGTTTTTCAGCAATATTTGTAATTCAAATCAGTTTCATTTTTTATTATATTTAAAATCATCACAGATGCTAATAAAACACCTTATACATTTTACTGTTTCTCTATATGTCTATCATTTAAATATGTATTATATAAGCTAAAATAAATTTGCATTTAATAAATGAACATTCTGACTCTAAATGGAATGCTCATTTCCAGAATTAAGGTTCCTAGGGGAGAAAATGAAATTTCTGCTTGTGGAAGCTAAACATAATGCTGTATAATCGATTGCTTCACTTAAAGGCTTCAGCCATGCTCCCTATGATGATAGATTAAGTAAATATGAGAGGAGACAGCACAAACATTATGAGTATTTTACAGCATATTGTAGTAAAGACTATGAAAATTGGTCATGCTCTAGAGTAAGCAATATGGATGAAAAAAATGCAGCCTGAGAAACACATTTATAAGGAAATTGAGAAAAAATGTTTATATTAATTATATAAGTGGTGAATAAATAGTGATATATAGGGTGAATTAAAACAAAAAAATAGTTTTAGGCTTTTTCAAAAGCAGAAAAGAGTTTCAGACCTCTAAAAATAGCCAAAATTATCATATAGGTTTATTCTTTATGCAAAGAAAAAAACCTGCATTTGCACATGAAATATGAAAATTTAAAGTGAACAAGAAGAAACTCCAATCTAACAATCTAAACTCCAAACTAACAATTTACAATAGAGAGGTAAAAATGGTACAGCTGATGACAAACACTAAACAAATGGATTATAAATCAGATGAGCAAGATGCCCTCTTATCCTTCCTTAACCATATAAAACAGACTTGAAGTTTCATGACAGATAATTGTGCTCCATGCAGCCGCCCTAGGCATGGGATTCTGCATAAACCACACCAGGAGAACCATGACAACACTATACTGCACTATACTCACAGGTTTGGCCAACAAAGCTAGTAGGGCAGCCAGTGTAGGAGTGGTTTCATGCTTAGGGGCTAGCTAGCTATCTGTAAACAGTTAAAGTAAATAGCTTTTTCTCTTCTGATCTTCTATTCCCACCAGAGATATGTACTAGTTCCTTCTCTCCCTGCCACTGTAAAGTCAAAAACAAGAGCATGTATAATACAACACAAACATCGATACTGTATTTGAGTCAAATTCATGACATGTCTTCGTTAAAATCAAGCCCCTGATAAGCACTGGATGATTTAAAAATATATATATTGTATTTATTTATTCATGAGAGAGACACACAGAGAGAGAGAGAGAGGCAGAGACACAGGCAGAGGGAGAAGCAGGCTCCATGCAAGGAGCCCAACATGGGACTTGATCCCAGGTCTCCAGGGTCAGGTCCTGGGGCGCTAAACCGCTGAGCCACCCAGGCTGCCCAATGGATGATCTCTCAAGTACCTTGAATCTATTCCCAATTTTAGCACTGAATGACTGATCCAGTTTTCCCACCTGCAAGAAGAGACCACTATCTTGGTTTTCTTTCATTGTTAGAAAAGATGTGCCAAAGAACAAAGAGAAAATGCTTTCAACTGTTTGGAAGAATGAAGCACTACAGAAATCAAAGGTATTCTAGTTGCAACTGAAAGATTCACAGGATCATCATCCTAGTACCTGTCTGGGAAAATGAATAAAAATGAATTTGAACCCAAAGCCACTATCAATAGAGGATGACATGACACAATAAGAAAAGGCTGTAGGCTATATTTTCTTTCCTATCTATGATAACTCTGTTCCTTATCAAAGTGAATACCAACTCCTACTCTCATTAAGGCTGTCATGTTTTTCACAGTCTCATCTGGCTTATAATTGAAATTCTTATTTTAACAGCATTATCTTAATGTTATTGCTAGCTATGGAATGTCTTGTGAAGAGAGCAACATTAAAGTTAATTTGGCCCTACATCTTTGGTAATGGATACTGTCTGCAATATAATGAACTATAGATACTCATACTTGGAAGGAAATATGTCAAGGTTACTTCCCCAATTATTGTAGTCATAGGTGCCCCTAACATGGTTGCTTATCATTCTTCACATCTCACTATCTGACTAATCTCATATTGCTCATGGTCTTTTTTGCTAGAGTGGCAAAACTCAGAAATTCCTAATGATGTGAAGTTTCTTTTTCTTTTTTATTCTTAATTAAAACTGGTTATGTACTTCAGTTGAGCTACCCAGTGAGAAAAATTAGATCAGTATAATAGTAAGAATTAAGAAAGTATTCTAGGATTATACTCAATTTGTAATTTTAAATATATAATATACTAAATTTAAAAAAATCAAATAAAAAAAATCAAATGACCTCTATTGTTAACTTAAGCAAAGTCTGTGGTTGTTTTAATTTGATGTCTATACAATGCTTCTAAAGAAACTATATATACGATATGTCAATAAAACAAAACAATCTCAATGAGTTTTTATTTCTATTCAGGTGTGATGATTTCCCATTGCTTATTGGATAAATGCCTGGGATAATATACTTAGCAAATACTTTACATATAAATAGGTCAAACCAGAAAACTAATAAAACCTTAGAGATAAATACTAGAAATTAATTTTTAAAATTTAAACATCTTAAAATAGTTATTTTCAATGCTAATATGATAAATCAAGAACTCTGAGATTCTATTAAAATTTAATCTTTGATGCCTGGGATTTGGCTTCAAAATAATCACTGGTGGGGTTACAGGGAAGTGGGGATAGAGATGAAACAAGATTGGCCATGAGTCACCACTTGCTAAGGGTAGGCAATGTGATTCATTTTTCTATTTCTATGCATGCTTAATTTTTTTATTATAAAAGTTAAAAATTAATCTTTGATATTAATATTTTATTTTGTAGTTAATAGAGTTATTTCACTGAAGAGGATCTCATAGGAAGCTAGAAAAATACAACTATTTTATGAAGATATTTTCTCAAAGTTACTTTCTGAATTCTTGTTTTGTAGGCACATATTAGATATTCCCTGCTCCCTGCCTTTTATTCCAGAATATCCCTCAAGTAATGTCTATCCATATGTCTGTGGAAAAGTAAACATTTGAAGATATGCATACCTATAAACAGAATGGCAGGGCTCAACTATATTGAAAGAAATTTAGGTCTCCTCCAAACCAAATACAACAATGATATACCACCACACACCTATTAGAATGACAAAATAAAATACAAAAAAATCAATAATACCTTATGCTGATGAGGATGCAGAACAATAGGAACTTTCAAAAGCTGCTGACAGGAATACAAATGGTACAGCAACTTTGGGAAATTACTAAATGTAAACAGCATACTTTTACCATATGACCCAGCAATCTTACTGATAGATATTTATTTACCCAAGATTTCCATACATAAATCTGTATGCAAATGTTAATGGGAGCTTCATTCACAACAGCTCCATAATGCAAATAACACAAATGTCCATCCCTTGGTGATTGGATAAGTCAAGTGTAGTGCATCCATACAATGGAATGCTGCTCAGCAATAGAACAAACTGCTGATACCTGTAATGACATGGATAGATCTGGAAAGCATCATGTCAAGTGAAAGAAGCCAGATACCACAGGTTACATTGTACAGGTTTCCATTTATATGACTTTCTGGAAAAAGCAAAACCACAATACCATAAATCAAATGAATGGTTTCCAGGGCTCTAGGGTAGATGGACGGTACTGCTGCAGAAGGGCAGGAGGGAACTTTCTGCAGTGGGGAACACATTCTACATCTAGATAAAGGTGGTCCCTACATGACTGCATCCATTTATTAGAGCTGATGGAGTATGGATGAGGCTTTGTATTTTTATAATATACCTTCCTGTATTTTCCAAAGTTTCCATAATTAGAATTTTTAAATTTTGTAATCAGAGGAAGAAACTAACATTATAAACAAAGTAATAATGGGGGGCACCTGGGTGGCTCGATTGGTTGGGTGTCAGGCTCTTGATTTCAGGTAGAAATAAGATAGAGCCCCCATGCCAGGCTCTGCACTCAGTGCGGAGTCAAATATTTAGTTAATCAAATAGTCAAATATTTAGTTAATCAAAAAAATAAAAGAAATAAAAAAGAAATAAAATAAAATATGCAAAAACCCACAAATATTTAGTTAATCAAATACTGGAGTTTTTTAATCAAATATTATGGTGGAAAGGGTGATCAAATATAAAGGTGTAACCTTTATAAAATATCAGTATTACTGATTATACCAAAAGTAAGCTTTCTTTGGTGAGTCAAAAGTATTCTGGGATCTTCTGGTGCTTCAGGCTTATTATGATCATACACAAATCGGTTAGCATGATGCAGGAGAACCTGCACTGGTAACAGAACCAGCCCGAGAAAGGAAGAAGCAGCAGAAGAAGAAGGGATAATTAAACAATGAAAAGTGAGGTAATTCATGTCATCCTCCACAGGAGATTCAGGGTGATATGAGCAGATTTGCACCCTAGAAAGATCACTTTGGTAGCAATGTGGAAAATTCCACAGGGAGACCAGTAAAGAGAGTAATAGAATACATTCAGGAAAAGGGTTTTGAAAGCTTGAAATTACAGCAGTAGGAGAGTGATGAAGTGATGGATTAAAGACATATTTTGGCTATACAATTGACATTGCTCAATGATAGAAAATGAAGAATAGAGTAGAAGGAGAAATCTTGGATAGCTCCCAGTTCTCGGTCTTAACCTGTTATCAAGCCTCTCCCACAAGTGTTCTATGCCTCTTCTATAATTCTTAAGCCTCAAACTTATACCCATAGCTTACTCTCTGCAGGTGACCTTCCTTCTAATATTGCCACACACACAAAAAAGATCATCATCAAAGATAACCTCCTATCATGTGAAACTGTTCAAATTCCCTTTAATTTACTGTTTTCTCATCCCGTCTTCCCCAAATTAATCATCTTGTTTTCTTGATCCTGTCTTTGCTTTCATCTCTTCTCTATGCTAATGTACAGTTTTTTCCCTTCAATATTTCTTCTCCCAGAGGAGCTTTTTCTCGGATCTGCCAATTTCTTAAATTACCATCTCAATTTCTTCCTTCCTTTTGACATTACCAATTTCAAAATGGTAGTCTAGCCTTGTTGCATGCACCTTCTCGTCTACCCAGTCCTTTAAATCTGGTTTCTGCCATTCAATCGACTTCCTCAATAGTCACTGATGAGTGCATAATTACCAGATTCTACTCCTCTCTTCAGTTCCCCTCTTCCTTGATTGCTTATGAAATGCAAGGCATCTTTTGCCACTTCATCCTTTTTGGCATACTTTTAATTCTTAATTCTAATCGTCCTAAACTTCTCAATTTACTTCTTTCTCAACCTGTCATTTGATACTTTCTTTCATTCAATGTGCCTCCAACATTTTAATTATAGCAATTTTCCTACATTCTGTCTTTGATTCTCCTTTGACTTCTCACTCCCATGACTTCAGGTATGTATGAAGAAAGAAGTCCTGCATTATGGCCCTCCCCTTTGCCCCAGGCTCCATCTCCATATTCAATCCATTATTTAGTTCTGTAAATTCTGCTTCTTTGCCATTTCCAATATATTTATTTCTTTACATTTTGAAAGCCACTAGTTCAGGGCTTAACTTGCCCATGTTTCTCAATTATTCTTTGAAACAGCTGATGCTACAAAATGCTGCCAGTATCATTTCCCTAAAGTCAGCCATAAAATTCATGTGCTCAAAGACCTTCTATGTGATCCCTGTCATTTCATTAAAATCGATTTTCATAGTATCTTCTATACTTCTGTTTTGATTTCCACAATTCATTCCCCAGTAGCTAATCTTGCCTTCTTACTGTTTCACACATACACCACTCTTTTCGTCTCTGCCTTTTGCTCATATTGCCTCTTCAGCTTGGCATGTCTCTTTACTCTTCCCATCTCAACCTTACCCTTAGCTCTGTCTATTGATATTTTATCTACTTTTAAAGGCCATGATCCCCTACTATAATCTCTCATGATACACTCACCAATATCCTGAGATTTAAATTCTTTCCCCTCTCTGTGTTTTTCTTTTAGCATTAATCACATTATATTTTTTAGGAGAGGTATTTTCACATGCCTTATATTTCCTCTTAGTCTTTTAAGTTTCTGGAAGATAGAGACAATGTCTTTCCATATTCAACTTCTCTACTGCTTTGCACATAGTAGGTTTGGTAAACATTTGTTGAACCAATTTTTCATAGTATAGAGATTTTCTTTTTAAGATAGTTTTTCCATTTGAAATATGGAAAAAAGAAATTGGGTTAATTTTGCTTTTGTTTTCTAAATGCGTTGGAGATGAGAAAGACATTAAGAAATAATGACTCTTTCTCCATCAAAAATTGCACATACACTTTACCCATGTGATATTTAATCTGCCCTAGTTTAATATGCCATGAATGGTTGATGCAGAGCTTTTCTTTATGAGCCCAAAATTAAAAGGCACTTACAGTACACATGAATGAAATTATAAGGTATAAATATGAACAAAGGCTTTTTGTATGACTAGCATAACACTATAACTGGTGTAGAAGGAAAATGTATATTAAGATACGAGGTAAAATTTCAGATTTAATACCCTAAACTTTTATCTAGTTGCTGTTTTATTTTCTAAGAAAGCAAAGTATGAAAATATTTACTTAGCCAAAGTATAACGTTATTAGTTTCTTTGATGCTACATATAAAATATCTAGCACTACACTTCTAATATCTGAGATTTCACTTTATAAGATTTACATTTTATTTAACAGCATTTTATAGAATTCTTACAGTCAGTTATTCCCTTGAGGATATAAACCTCATCAGACTATCTCTCAATGGAAAGGAGGAGGAAATAAAGGTTAAATTACTAACTGATTTTACATGAAATGTAAGCAAAAATATATTAAACAGAAACATAAATTTAATGTAATAGCTGTCATAGAGAACTACATCCTAATAAAATATTTAAACAATAATCAGAAAATAACTATTGCATACTATCAGACACACAGAAAGTGCTTCAAGGCAATCTAAAAAGTTAGAATAAGGAGACTAAAACACCATAATAAGCTTTTTGTTATTGTTATATAAGAAACCAGTATTAAGATATTAATATTAGTTTTATGTTAACGTATCATACATTACTAGTTTTACACACATTTAAAAATGAGTATTAAAAGTGTTTGACAGTACTCAAAAATACCCTGTGTTTCACAGACTGTGGAATGTTCTTGGTTGCAGCATGTGTAATCTGCCCAGTATTAAGGAGCACTTTCTTTTTTTTAATGGGTCCAATATATTACCTGTTTTATCTGAGAATGGGTGAAGGATGGTGGAGGGTGTTGGAAATTCAGTCTTCTTTATTCAGAGCTGGAACACTGCTCTCAAGAATTGCTAAACTGCGATTATAACTTTCCAATAAATTATATTACGGCCTCACTTTATATAGCTATTTCTTACTTGTAAGACTGTTATATATACACATAATTTATGCTACCTTTGCTTCAACTGTGATATGACCATACCTTTAAGTAGGGTGATGTTCTGCTGAATGATAGCCAATATGAATATGGGTGCTTAGGATTATAAGACTTTGTATTTGCCAGGGATCCCTGGGTGGCTCAGCGGTTTAGCGCCTGCCTTTGGCCCAGGGCGCGGTCCTGGAGTCCCGGGATCGTCTCCCACATCAGGCTCCTGGCATGGAGTCTGCCCCCCCCCCCATGTCTCTCATGAATAAATAAATAAAATCTTAAAAAAAAAAAAGACTTTGTATTTGCCAATTTTTCTGTTTATCACTGAGAAGTGAAAGTGGGCTTATTATTTTGTTATTCATTTTCATCTTTATATTCTTCTTCATCATAGTTTATATTCATTTTAAATGACTGAAGTAAGACAACCATAAAGTTTTAATATCTTGATGAAAACTTCCTTTAAAAAATTTTAATTTTGAAAATATATAATAAATATAAATGTATGCATTTAGCCTTGAACTCACTGAATTCTGCATGAAATATGCTAGCAGTATTTTACCTATATGTAATTTAACTACGGTATTAACAAGCTATTTACTAAAAACTGTAAACATATGACTTTTTTCCTGCTTAAATGTCTTATGACTTCTGATTACATTAATTTAGAACCATGGAGATTCCAATAATTTAAGCATATATTCATACCATGTTATGAGGTAGGTTCTATTCATATCATGTTAATTCTGAAGAATCACATTTAATTCTTAATTCATGCTCCATTCATTCACAAAACTCATGCGGTTATAATTCCAAATCTTATATTCCTAAAATTTTTTTTTGAAAACATTATATTTTAAGTGGTTTTGGTGATGAAAGGTATTTTATAATTTTAAAATAAAGAAAATTTGAAAATGCACCCTGGAATCCTTATCCTTCCATAATTCAAGAACCAAAAGTGTACCTATAAAAATCTCCCATTCACTGTAAATATTTTTCTTAAAATAAGAAATACTTTATCTTCTAAAGCATTTATTATGAGGAATATGAGACGATGTGACCTTCATACCATTTCCTTCTCTCTATTACCAACTGAAAATCATCTCTGTCTTTAAGGCAAATCTCTCCTGGGGCTTATGGGGAGTTATTTGCAGATAGGGCTTGTGTCCTGTTGGGGTTCTGGCTAAGAGAACTTTTCCCTAATGATGACCTCTTGGGACAGGGTAAGTTCATAGAAACTAGCATCAAGGCTCAGGGTAAGGATTTTACAGAGGTTTGGTCTGGAGAGATCTATAAACACCAAGAGGGAAGTCAACATAGTCCGTAAAAGAATATCCTTGGACTGTCTGGCCCCCAAGAGGCTGAGAAAAAAGCAGAGTCATTGGTGAGAGTCCGTCCTGTTCCTGAGCCTCACCTCCGTAAGGTCAATAGGGGGTTGGTGGCTCACTGCTTCCATACAACCAGCCTGCAAAGAAGTAGTGAGACCTCTCCCATCAGAGGTTGCCAGAACTGGAGTCTGGAAATGGTGATGATGAAACTAGCAAGCCAAATGCCAGAGAGAGAAACAGCAATCCAGAAAGAATTCTGTCCAGTTAAAGCAGAGCTGCTATGGAAGACGAACCACAATTGTCAGTAGGGTCCTCCCACTCTAAAATAACCAAATTCTTAATGCTTTTTAATGCATTTCTGGCATTGCAGGCAGTAGAGAATGCTCCAGGCAGACAGCCAGAGGAGGGTAGAAAACAACAAGCAAACAATAAAGCAGAGCAGCCCAGAAGACCAAAGCCAATGGAGTCACCCAAAAGATAAGAAAGCAGAGCTTGAGGGGTGCCTGGGTATCTCAGTGGTTGAGTGTCTGCCTTTGGCTCAGGTCCTGACCCTGGGGTCCTGGGATCAAGTCCTGCATCAGGCTTCTCTGCAGGAAGTCTGCTTCTCTCTCTGCCTATGTCTCTGCCTCTCTCTGTGTGTCTATCATGAATAAATAAATAAAATCTTGAAAGAAAGAAAGAAAGAAAGAAAGAAAGAAAGAAAGAAAGAAAGAAAGAAAGAAGAAAGAAAGAAGAAAGAAAGAAAGAAAGAAAGAAAGAAAGAAAGAAAGAAAGAAAGAAAGAAAAGAAAAAAGGAAAGAAAATGGAGCCTGAGATTCCTGCAGTATGTCAGGGACCCCGAAAGAAGTGGTTAAAGAATTATGGCAGGCCCTTGGTCTCCGGCAGAAGCAATCCTCTTTGGAGGAAAGCATACTTTATTTAGGCCAATAGAAAACAACAGATTAAGATCAAAGATGTAGGAGCTCACAAAGCTCACCAAATACACAAGGCAATATGCCACAACAAATGAGAGCCAACAGAAATAAGCAATAGACGTAAGGTTTCCAAGGATTTCAGTTATTGGAATGATCAAATATAAAATAAAATAATTATGTTTGGAATGACATGAAGTAATAAAAACTAGTAAGAAAAGAGACTTTCAAAAACTGCTAAGCAGATTTGAAAAAGAACAAAATAGAACTTTTAAAAATGGAAAAAAAAAGCAATGAAAGTAATCTAGTGAATAAGGTAGAAAGCAGATTATATACTACACAACAAAAAATTAGTGAACTGGAATAAAGCTCTGAGGAAATAAATCAGAAGAAACACAGAAAGAGATGATGGAAGATATACCTGAGAGGGTAAGAGAGCTTGAAGATAGGATAAGAATTTTCAAAATGGATAGAATCAGAATCTCAGAAGGAGAACAGAGGAAATGGGGGAGAAGAAAATTCAGAGAGAGAAGAAATGACAATTTTTAGAACTAAACAAAGACTTAAATCCTCAGACATAGAAGTGCAAAACAGGCCAAGTGATACTAACACAAACAAATTCATGCATAGAAAATCAAGGTAGGGGTACCTGGGTGGCTCAGTGTGTCTGCCTTTGGCTCAGGTCATGATCCCAGCATCCTGGGATTGAGCCCTGCATCCACCTGGCTTCCTGCTCAGTGGGGAGCCTGCTTCTCCCTCTGCCCTTCCTTGCTGCTCATGATCTCTCTTCCTATCACTCTCTCTGTCTCTCTCAAATGAATAAATAAATAAATTCAAAAAAAAAAAAAAAAGAAAGAAAGAAAGAAAAGAAAAATCACAGTAAAACTGCAGAACACCAGAAACAGAAGCCATTGAAAACAAAGGCTAGATTAGCTGCAAAGGAATGGCAATTATACTACTAGAGGATTTCTCAGGTGTGACACCAGAAGCCAAATGCAAGAACAATTTTCAAGTAAATGAAATATACAAGTATGCAAAATAACTAGATGCTTGATAAAAGTATATTTTAAAACATTTCTTAGATTGTAAGCAAGGGAGGGATGCTCTGAGTCACTGGGTAAAACTGACAAGGAGAGCTGTAAGCAACAAACTAAAAGAGTTTATTATTAAAAGACATATGGTAAAGGAATTTCTAACGATACGACATGGGATAAAGGAAACATTCTGGAAGAAAGCTCTGAATGAAAAGAAAAACAGTGAGCAAAGAAATAATAAATATGTAAGTAGATTTAAACACATTGATTGAGGTCCCTGGGTGGCTCAGTTAAGTGTCAGCCTTTGGCTCAGACCACGAACCCAGGGTCCTGAGAAGGAGCCCTGCATCAGGCTCACTGCTTAGCTGGGAGTCTGCTTCTCCTTCTTCTTGCTAATGCTCTCTGTCTCTATCTCAAATAAATAAATAAAATCTTAAAAAAATAAACATAATGATCATGTAAAGCAACAACAGCAATAATAATGTTTAATTCAACTAGTGGCAAAACTCAGAGGTACAAAAAAGAGAACTATGTCCTATAAGATTCAAATTATTCTTAGGTTCCTACATTGTTTGCAAAGAAGTAGAAGTGTTCACTAATTTCAGACTTAAACTATGCCTGTTATAGTTTTAAGAGTAATAACTAGGGGCACCTGGGGTGGCACCTGGGTGGCTTAGTGTTGAGCATCTGCTTTTGGCTCAGGGCTGATCCTGGGTCCTGGGATTGAGTCCTACATTGGGTTCCTTGCAGGGAGCCTGCTTCTCCCTCTTCCTAAGTCTCTGCCTCTCTCTCTGTGTCTCTCATGAATAAGTAAAATCTTTTTTTAAAAAAAAGAGTAAGAACTAAAAGAAGAGCAAGAGTGCATAACATACAAATTAGTTGAGGAAAAAAATGAGGAAATTTGAGGAAAAAGTTGAGAGATACTGATTTTTTAAAAAGTCTTCAATTCAAAAGAAGGTCAGCAAAGAGGGGAAAATACTAGAAAATTCGGGATAACATAGAACAAGGGTGATGGCTGAAAATACTACTAAGACAGTATGATTAACAGAAAAAAAGAGAAAATGTAAAATTTTAATGGCAATATCCAGAAAGAAAAATATTTATAACAAAAAATATACAAATATTTTATATGTTTGATTTATAAATAGGAAACAATGTTCCAAAACAAATTCCAAAACAATTATTTATAATTGATAATTGAATAAAAATCTGAAAATGTTAGAATAGTTTTCAATTTTTTCTTCATTATATAGAATATCTTGTGCAACCAGATTACAATAATAAATGCTATTAAAATAAAAGAGGACAAAGGAATACTGGTCAATGAAATGAATGAGGAGAAACAACAATGATCAAAGACATATGAAAATATTCAGTTTCACTAGTAATGAGAAATCTGATTAACATTTCATGTATCAAAATTAATAAGACTTTTCTTAAAATGCTTTTAAAATCATTTCTGAGGGGCACCTGGGTGGATCAGTTAAGTGTCTGACTCTCGGTTTCAGCTCAGGTCTCCATCTCAGGGTAGTGAGACTTGCCTCATGTCAGGCCCAAGCTCAGTGTGTAGTATGTTTAAGACTATTTTCTCCCTCTACCCCCTCCCCCCCCGCCCCGTCCCCTGCTCTTGCACAGTCTCTTGATCTCTCTCTCTCAAGGAAATAAATCTTTTTAAAAAATCATTTTTGACAAGGATGCTGGAAAACTGTAATTCTTAATCTTTTCTAAAGGTAGTGTGAATAGGGGCATTTGGGAAAGTAAATAAGCAGTACATCTTAAGATCCACAAAAGGTTATAATTTTTATCTAATAGTTTCTCTTTTATAGATTAGGATCACAAGTTACATACAAAAAATAATTATAGTCTTATTTCTAACAGTGTGAAATTGGAATCATGCTAATTGAAAATAAAATAGGAAATAAATTATGTTATACTACAAAATAATTAACATGACATTTTAAAATCAAACCTAGAAGTAAAAAAAAAGTTCTTATTAACACTGAGAAAAAAGGATGTAAAATCAACTATAGAATATATTTTCAATTTTGTAAAAATATGTATACAAAAGGAAAATGTTACTGGAAGGAAATAAAAGTTCTGGCAGTGAATATTTATGGGTGGTGGGATTATGGAAGATTTCAATTTTAACTTCGATTATTTCTGTGCTATTTTTTCTACAGTGAGGATTTATTACTTACATAATTAAAAACTAATGGTAAATGTTAATACAATAATTAAAATTCAAATATCACAAGATGGCTATAACACTCTGAAAAATTAGAAACCCAGGGAAAAGTACATAAGCCACTGAAACCAACCACAGAAACTTTAGTCCATGAAGATGGTAGGTGGGAATGAAGTGCAGGGGTCCACTGGCTGTGCCCAATATCTCATGGCACTCCTGCAGTAAAGCTCACAATGCTCTTAGCATATAGCTGTTCACTTTGTCTGGCCTGGATAATGTGCCACTTTGGACAAGAAGGTTCCTACTAGTGTATTAGGCTGAATTGTCTCAATTCTTCATGTCTATTTGAGCACCTGGAATCAAAGAATACTACATAAACTTCAAGTAACTTCATGTTCACAGACAGCTTTATGAGAAAAGAGTCCACTGATAATACATTAGTGCCTAAGAGGTATTCTCAATTTGAACTAAAATCAGCATGTTTAAAGAATGGTATAAGAAAGAAACTTTTTGGTTAGTCTGAGATTCAGACCCTGGTCCTTGTTCTACTGGGGGATGAATTTGTGATCCTGAACAAAGGTCTTAAGTTCAGAGAGCCTCAGTTTGCTCAATGGTAAAACAGAACAAAAGAAACTGCTGTGTGCCTTTTTTCTAAGATTAATGTAGGGCTCAAATGAGGTTGAGACAGCATATGTAAATGAATGTTGAAAAACACTATCTTAAACTCAGTATAAACATTTCAATTGTTCTCATGACCTAGGAAGATCAAATTCAGGCTCCTTACCTTGGCATGTGAATCCTCATTTCTACTGTCTCCAAAGTTCTTTCTGGTGCATGTGTGATGAACACCTAAGTATCTTGTAGAATATACCCCAATTGTCATCTACATTATCAAAAATTGAAATGTAGATAAGTTAATTACAGTGGGTTAAGAGGTAACAACAGAAGAGCCCAGAATATGTGCAATATAAATAAGGAATTTTTTTTTCCTAAAATAGAAATGATGACTGGAAATACTCATTTTAAATAACTGGCAAAATTTCAAACCTGAATATATGTAGAGTGAATGTAAGAGTCTAAAAATTAAGAAAAAAATAGCCACATTTTATACTTCCATTAGATTGATACTTTTTATTAATTCTTTGTTTTTTTTTTTTAAAAAGCAGTGCATGGCATCACAAAAGGAAAGTACAGCTATGTAAGAAGAATAGCATATATATCACCCATCTAGATATAACTATTATTAAGAATTTGCCCCTTTCCATGTTTATCAAAATCAGATCACAATGTATAGACTATTGTGTAACATATAATAAATTAACAAATTCTTTCTTTTGGTTTTGTTTTTCAGTGTTATAAGTAACAGGGTAAGAATAACTAGCTAAAAAATAATTAGAAATATAAATAGAAACAAAGAATAATATCCCAGCAAAAACCATCAGTGATACTTAAGGACTCATACAAGTTTATACTCCTAGTGAAAAAAAAAAGGCAAGAAAACAAAACAAAACAAAACATGAATAGGGAATGCATATTTTTAACATCATCATCATTTCAGCTAAGGGGCTATACACTCACTTGTTTGTGAACCAATTGTATGCTGGGCTCTTAGTGTGATACCAGATATAACAAACCTAGTCTGTCTAAGTCACATAAGGGGCAATAGATGTTTTTGCCTTCATTTCTCGTGGTTTCTATCAGTTACTGAAGAAAAGCGTGTATTTTGTGGTTTGAGAGATTATATTAAGACAGAATGTGACTATTATGTATCTCAATGAATACATACAGCACCAGAAGAAGTTCTAGAGCTATTACAGTGCCATTTAAAAGGAGAAAATATTTTTTCTGAAATTTTTTGAGGTATAATTGACAAAAAACACTATTAGTTTCAAGAGTACAACATAATGAGCCAACATAATGATTTGATATTTGTATATATTGCAAAATGATCACCACAATAAGTCTAGTTAACATCTGTCACTGTACATAGCTATAGGATTTCTTCTTGTGATGAGAACTTTTAGGATTTATTCTCTTAGCAACTTTCGAACATACAATATGGTATTATTAACTACAGGCACCACACTGTACATTACATCCCCATGATTATTTGTTTTATAATTAGAAGTCTGTTACTTTGATTCCCTTTATCCATTTTGCACAGTCCCTCACCCTTGCCTCTGGCAATCATCAATCTATTCTCTGTGTCTATAAGATCACTTCTTTTGTTTGTTTGTTTAGATTCCACATATAAGTGAGATCATATGACATTTATCTTTTTCTGTTTGACTTATTTCAGTTACTATAATGCCCTCAAAGTCCATTCATATTGTTGCAACTGGAAAGATTTCATTATTTTTTATAGTTGAATAGTACACAAACATGGGGTATATATGTATATGTATATGTATATGTATATAAGGGATACATACATAGTGACATATATATACATATATATATAGTGTGTGTGTGTGTGTATATATATATATATATATCTTTTTCAAAATTTATTTATTTATTTATTTGAGAGAGAGAGAATGAATAGGGGTTAGGAGGGGTAGGGGGAGAAGAAGAAGCAGTGTCTCCAACGAGCTGGGAGCCAGACACTGGCCTCAATCTCAGGACCCTGGGATCATGACCTGAGCTGAAGGCAGATACTTAACCAACTGAATCACCCAGGTGCCCTATATCAAATCTTCTTTATCCATTCATCTATCAATGGACACTTAAAATGTTGTTTCCATATCCTGACTATTTCTGCAACAAATATGGGGATGTAGATACCTTTTCAAAATAGTGTTTTCATTTTCTTTGGATACATATCCAGAGGTAGACTTGCTGGATCATGTTGTAGTTCTATTGTTAATTTTTCTTAAGGAAACTCCATATAGTTTTCCACAGTGACTATACCAATTTACATTCCCATGAACAAAGAGTTCCTATTTCTCCACATCCTTGCCAATACTTACTATTTCTTATATTTTTGATAACAGAGCATCTTTTTCTTGTACCTATTGCATCATCTGTGTCATCTTCTCTAGAAATTTATATTCAGATCTTCTGTCCATTTTTTAAATGATTGTTTTGTTGCTGTTGAGTTGAATGAGTTCTTTATATATAAATACACATATATATAAATATATATACATAAATATTCATCTATACATATAAATATACATATACATTAATCCCTTATCAGATATATGATTTGCAGTCAGCCTTTAGAGGTTTATTTAAATGAGAAGCCGGGCCCTCAAGCTACAGTTAGAATGACAGACTAACAGGTCTCTTTCCCAGAAAGATTGAGCTCCTGAGTCTGTTGCCTCTTTCTGTGCCCTGGGAGTGCTAGGTATATGATGTCTTTCTCCTTTCCTCACAGTCCTATGGGACCTGTGAGCATAAGCCCTGCTAGTTACCTGAGCCAAGCAATGAAGAGGTGTCCCCTGGCAGCAGCTACAAAAACCAGGGCACCAGACAAGGGTATAAAGTCCACTCCAGAAGATACAAGCAAGCTGGAGCAAGGAAGAGGGAGAGGACAAAGATTGTGTCCACCAGCCCACATCACCTGAGAATACCTCTGTGGCCCCTTCGAAGTATGCCAAACCAGAAGCCTGCTCCTCAGGCACAGCCCCAGTAGTCTTCAAAGTCAGATCTCTTGGGGGATTAACTCCCAGGTAAGGGTCTTAAAAGTTGGTATTCCTGATGTGAGATACAAATCCTTTCTCCTCAGGGAGAAGCTCTGGGTATTGAGTTCCTTCCTGACTGAGCTGTCAGATGGGGTTTATAGTAAGACAATGTCTCACCTTTTTCTACCTGCTTCAATGTGGCATCCCTCTCATTTGCTTGACAGGAAGGGTTTTGCTCCATAGTTTTTAGGGTTCTTTTTTTTTTTTTTAAGAGGAAATTGTTCCTCATTCAGTGTGTCTGTGGGAAGAGGTAAGTTCAGGATCTTTCTATGTTTCCATCTTGAGCTGGAACTGAAAAATCATTTTCTTAAATCTTTCTCTTTAGATTTTACAAACATAATTTCACTAGAAAAACTTTCAAAATGAGAACATTATATTCATAGGAATCTTAAAAATATAGTCCGAATGTGATCACTCCCCATGACTTCAACTTTTCTTGCCACCATTATCTGTGGCCTGGATTCCTACAGTAGCCTGCTATCAAGTCTTTCTCCTTCTATGCTCTCCCAGTAGCAGCAAGAATAGGTTGATTTCCATTACCCATCAGATAGCAGGTCCGTTTTTCTGCTGACTACCAATGCCAGAGCCAGCGTTTCTTTGCCTGAGGCCTTTCTCTAGCCTCCAAGGAAGTGTCCCTCAACCAGTAACAGAAAAGAGTTGGGCAATAAATACTTGGCCCTATGCCTCTGGCATCCATAGTCTGATGTGTGGTTCCCAAGGAAATGCAGCTTTGGTTGTTCACAGTGGTATTGGTAGCCTGCCATTTCCGTTTTTCATGGCTCTACTTCCCCGTCACATATTCTTCAATCCTAGATGAACAAATTCATCTTCTTGATGACAGTTTCTCAGGGAACTATACAAAGACATTTTTCTTCAAAGTATTCTTAACCCAAAAGGCAGAGTGATCCTTTTAAAAACCATCAAATTATGTCTGTCCTCCAACGAAACCTGCAATTGGCTCTTCTCTTCACTCAGAAGTGAATGTCAAAGTTTTTATAAAGGTCTACGTGGCCCTATTATCATCTGCTTACTCCCACTCCATGCTTGCTGTTCCATGAGCTTGACAGGAATGCCCCACCTGAGGGCTTCTGCTCCAGCCATTCCCTCTGTCTGGAACACTTTTCCCCTCTGGGAATCTTCTGCCTGCTTAACTCCTTTACTTCTTTCAAGACCTGCTCAAATCTCACCTTCTAAATGAGGTGACCCTGACTGCCACCCTATTCAGTACTTCACCCTCCTCCACCACCACAAACCATTCCCCAAACCCTTGTCTTGCTTTATTTTTCCTTTTTCCATTGAACTTGCTACCTCATAATGTATTAAATAATTTCTTTTTCCTGGCTATGATATAAACATGGTTCTTTGGTTGTATTCTCTGATGTTTCTCAAGCACTTAGGAAGTGTTCCATAAAAACCTGCCGAACAATTACCATTAATGTTCATGTTATTGCTGGGTGGAAGAAAAATGACCCATGGGTACTATAGGTCACACTATTACTGCAAAAATAATCCTCTTTTTAAGTTAAGTTTAAACCCACTAATATGTTGTGCTTGTATATAAATTTACATTCTAAGTGCATTTATTAAATTTTAACAATGTATTTTAATTTGTCACTCTAATACAGTAAAATGTAGTGATTTATACTTGCTAATAGAAAATTTAGAATGTGATTATTCAGACTACCTATATATTTTTTCAGTCACGAAAGGTTTTACACCTATGGCTTTTACACAAAGGTCCTATAAAGATTCAACACTCCTCACTCATTAAAAAATATAATTAATATATATGTAAAAATTTTCAGGAACACATCCACTTCATAGAATAGGCCATTTGGTGTATAGTAGCACACCATTACCCGTAGATGTATCAAAAGTAATTATTTCATGTTGTACATTACATTTTCCCCTGACTGTACAGATATGGAACTCAGTGGCACATGAGTCAAATTTAATTTAAAAGAAATCCATTTCTTAACCTACTACATCATGAACACTCAAAAAATATTTACACAGCAGCAATAGCCAGCTAACCTATGACTTTGTGTTGAATTTAAAAACCAAATTTTAAGAAAAACCCAGCAGAAGAACTTTAAAATTACTTAGATTTTTAGGTTTACATAAAATCCTTAATGTGATTTTCAGGGCCTAAGCTTCAGAATTCACTGTGTAAGTAAATCAATAAACTACATTGTATTGTTATGTATATAAAAAAGAGATTAAGACCAGTTTCCAGTATACTATAAAAATGAAAAAAAAAGTTTCACATATATATGTGTATGTTTAGTCATTTCAGATAGATAACTTCCTCTTAATAGTAATTATCACAAAATGCTTAGCAAAGGAGAAAAGAAAATAAAATTTTAAACATTTACTTCTACTGCTATTATTTTCTAAAGTATGTCAAAGGAATATACCAGCAGCTGCTCAGATTTACTTCTGGTGTTTAATTTTACAGGAAGAAATAAACAATTTAAGCTCTAAAACAATCTACTGAACAGCAATGTTTTCAGCTTGTATTTTTAAAAAATCTATGTTGCTGATTTATTTTAAAAGGTTAGACATATGTAGCTATAGGGAATTTCAAATATCAGAAATCATAATTATTTACGAAGAGGAAGGAAATCTTATATGGAATTTAGGATTTTAGGCATGGAGGAAGCATGAAGGTACTCAATTAATGAAATTACCACCTCAATAAGGTAGATGTAAAAATATAACATACTCCCCCAAGTTGATGTACAGATTCAACGCAAGTCCTATCAAAATACTAGTGGGCTTCATTGTAGCAATTGACAAACTGATCCTAAAGTTAATGTGGAAATTCAAGAGACCCAGAAGAACCAAAATGATCTTCAAAAAGAACAATGTTGGGAGACTCATATTCTCGAATTCCAGAATTTACTACAAAGTTACAGTAATCAATACAGTCTGGTACTGTCATATGACAGACCTATCAAACAATAGACTATATTGAGTGTTCAGAAATAAATCCCTACATCTATGGTCAATTGATTTTCAACAAAGGTCTCAAGATCATGCAATGGGGAGAGAAATTCTTTCAAATAAATAATAAAAAATTATATGACTCAACGATTCCATTCTTAATTACATAGCCAAGAAATGTCACTCGTTTACAAACATTCATAATACCATTTTTCAGAATATCTAAAAAGTGAGAACAACCTAAATATCTCTCAGTTGGTAAATATATAAACAAAATGTGACATCCATACAATATAATACTATTTGGCAATAAAAAGAAAAGAAGTACTGATCCTATGCCACAATATGAGCGAACCTTAAAAATATTATGCTATGGTAAAGAAGCTAATCCAAAAAAAATACTGTATGAGTCCATTTACACGAAATGAAATGAAAACATAGATTAGGAAAATCTATAAAAACAAAAGTAGATTAGTACCTAGGGCTGAGGAAGAATGATGCGGGATACATGGAAAGTGACTGCTAGGCAGTATGGGGTTTGTGTTGGGGATGATAAAAATGTTCTAAAAATTGATTTTGGTGATGGTTACACAACTCTGTACTAAAAATCACCAAACTGTATAATTTAGTTGGGTGAATTGTATGGTACATATTATTAAACCTGTTTCCAAAAGAACCCCACAATACTATACATTAATAAGTAGAACTTGACTCCCAGATAAAAAGGGCTTGCTAAAGGAGAATATGGAGGTAGATATTTTTCTTCTTGGGCATTTCACTGAAAACAAGTGGTACAAAAGAAATAGTGGTATGCCCATTATTTGTATAATTAAGCAATGAAATGAGAAAAATAACAAGACAATCAACATTAATAGAATGCTCTAAAAAATACAAAGCACTCGCAGGCATGCCTGGGTAGCTCAGTGGTTGAGCATCTGTCTTTGGCTCAGGGTGTGATCCTGAGGTCGTGGGATCAGTCCCACATCAGGCACCTCTCAGGGAGCCTGCTTCTCCCTCTGCCTATGTCTCTGCCTCTCTCTTGGTCTCTCATGAAAAAATAAAATCTTTAAAACAAAAACAAACAAACAAAACCCACAAAGCACTTGCTCCTGCAGCCAACAAATGATAAACAAATTACCTGTCTCCTTCCCTGAATTCAAACATAGTGATAACATACAAGATATAAAAATGTTGCTGATTATCAAAACATACTCAGCAATTCATACAAAATCTTAAAAGAAACAGTTGGAAAGATAGAAGGGGATTAGGTGTATTATAGGAAGTAAATGGTGGCCTGAATTAGGAGAGTGCCAGAGGTCCACATTCTCTGGATGCTCATCTCACCTGCAGGGGTCAGGAAAGCAGCAGAAACAGCCCAATGCCAGACCAAGGCTGCAAATTAATGGTAGGGTAGCTTTAGAGTTCAGCTGGGATGTGGAATCCCAGAGCCATACATGCAGGAACCTGGGCAATCCCTAAGCATTCACCTATCCCCACCTCAACTGCGGACCTGCACCTTCATCAGAGGGAGGCTACCATCTGATAGGAATAATGATTGGGAAGGAAGTACTTTAAAGTTCTCAAGTGAAAGGAACATGCATGACAAATGAGCAGTGGTGACTGAACCCAGATTATACACTACAAGCAGCTTCCTCACGCCCAACCACTATATTACTCGAAAGAGCACAATTGAGAGTCAAGGATTTTATCCCTCTTCCTAAGTGTGGATCCTAGTAGCTAAAATAAATATGTGTACATAGAAAAAAAGAAAAGAGAACTCTGAAGAGTGAATGCACCATGAAGAAATTGAAAAATGGAATGATCTATACCAGAGGAAGTCAAATACAAGGGAAGGCATGGAATAGTATTTAAATTAAATATAATGAATGGCTTCAGAAAGACAGGGAGGGCATTAGAAATATGAGGTATCCACAAGCAGCTGTGAAGAAAAGAACAATTGCAGCTATTAACAACAAAATATATCATTGTTGATATGAAGTCAGTGAATGGGTTAAATAGCAGAAAGGATGCACTCTTCAGAAAGCAGTATACTAGAATGGCAGATCGAGGAATGTTCCCAGAGGCAGCTGGAGAAGATGAAAGAGTAAAAATAATGAGAGACAAGCTAAGAAATATAGATGATGGAAGAAGTATCAAGAGTGTCTAGTGGGAATTCCGGGACAGAATACAGTAAGAAATATTAAAAGAAATAGTAACCAAAGATTAGTCAGCATTATACAAAGTTATAGGGCTACAGATTTAAAGGGGGGCACAGATTGGTAAATACGAGGTAACATATACATGTCAGAGAGAGAGATTTAAGAATATTGAGAAACAAGAGAAAATTCTAAATGATTGCAAAAAGGAAGTGGAGATCATTTACAAAGGACAAAGAATATAACTGACATCAGACTTGAGACAAGGGCATAATACCTTTGAAGTTTTGAAGAAGGGAACTTTGAAACTTAATTTTATATCTAATTAAACCATTATTTACATGTGAGGACAAAATAAACATATTAGTAGGCATCTGAGGTCTCAAAGAGCATGCCACATAAAATTTCTCTTTGAAAAATATAGTGAAAGATGAAAGAAATGCATGAGTAAGCATCTAGATATAAAGAGTAAAGAAGGGTAAAGACAGTTTATTGTTAAATATACCATAATAAAAAAAAACTATGCCCATAATATCTGGATTAAAATTTCCAAACAGGGATCCCTGGGTGGCTCAGTGGTTTAGCGCCTGCCTTTGGCCCAGATCGCGATCCTGGAGTCCCAGGATCGAGTCCCACGTCGGGCTCCCGGCATGGTGCCTGCTTCTCCCTCTGCCTGTGTCTCTGCCTCTCTCTCTATGTCTATCATGAATAAATAAATAAATAAATCTTTAAAAAATTAAATAAAATTTCCAAACAGATTAACATAGGGTAGGAGGAACACAGGAAGTTGAGAGCATGCTAAAATATTAATTTTGTTTGAGACAGATAGGGCAGGAATGTGTTTTAATAAACTTTTAGGCAGTGATGAGGAAAATAACCATCACTATGAATCATGGTAAGTAACAGGTAACCATCAGAAACCGAGATAGAATGTGGAAAATTGTTTAGTAAAAGGAAATCAATTTATCCAAGAGAAACAGAAAAAGAACCAAAAAGAAGGGTAGTAACAACAAGAACAACACACACACACATACACACAGGTGCACACATGCGTGCGCACACACAATGGAGCCCCTAAAATAAACTTTGGGAGTACAGTAATTATTGTCAATGTAAATAGATTCAGGCAATTAATCAAAAGATAGACTACAGAATGACTGGGTAAATAAAAAGTGAATAGTCACTTCTTTAAGGGATAGGTAAAAAACAAAAGGACACAGAGAAGTTGGAAGTAAGGAATAAAAGGACAGTAGGCAAACGAATTAAAACTAAGTAGAGGTAGAAATCTCTAAACTCTACAAAATAAAATTTAATGTTAAAAATGACAATGATAAAGAAGGAAATAAAATTTGGAAAAAATAAAAGAAATGGAATGATTATGAACACACACAAACACACACACACACACACACACACCTAACAATACATTCCTGAACACTAGTAAGCAGCAACTGACACACTGGCAGTGTGCCCATGCGTGTGAATTACATTTGCTCTTTAAGTTTGTGAGTTTTCTAGTTCTCCATTGGTTCTGTTCCTCTGTGAATTGTGTATGTATTGTTTACATTCATTTTTCTCCTGTGACTTGTGTTTTCACAGTGTTTGACAATGTTTTTAACAGATGAGGAGAAAAAGAAGTCGGATTCAAATAGTCCAGGTTTCCTATTTGTTAAAGACTTTGTACTAAAGTGATGTGATGCAAAGGGCCAACATGATATTACAGTATCTACTGTAACTTTCATTTAATCATTCTGTCTTCTAATTTCTCCCCCAGTAATGGAAGATATACATATTAATTTCCTAATGTTCTAAGCTTCCATGGCAACCTGTGATGTAGAATAGTAAAATATCAAGTACACAAAAGCTAAAAAAAATCACAGAGAAACGTCCTCTAAAAATCAGCTCTCTGGATAACATCCGCACGGCCTGATTCAGTTGTTTAATTCTTTTTTCCCCAAAATAACCAAACTGCTATAGACAGAATCAATTATATTTGTACCTAGGTTTTTGGAGGAGTCTATTTCTTTTGCTTTCCTTGAAGAAAAGCAAGATTTGAAAATAGCAACATGAAATTAGTCACATAAGGGGATTTAAAAAAAAAGGGGGGGGATACAATTTTCGAACTTCATAGCGTTTCTTAATCTTTCTACTTAAACGTCTTACCATCCATGAAATGTAAATAAAATAAAAATAATAAGAATACAACTAAATGACTATGCCTCAAAATGCTTTGATTTTTGTAGATCACAATCTGTGGATTTTTTCTCTCTGTGGTCATTCTTTTCTGAAGCCATTCCATGCATTATTTCAGGAATCTAGTACCACACATTTACTTGCACATAATGATTTCTCCTTCACCATACTCTATTTCTGCATTTGCAATAAAAGAATACACTAATATAGCCACTGCTCCAAATAAAAATATTCACTACATTCTACAATTCTCAACATTCAAAACTGAAACTATGTAATTAAAATGCAACTCCTCTCCCCCCACCTGTTACGGTCAACTTCATTAAAGATAAATGTGAATTATTAACTAGAATATTGGGCACTCCAAAGACTAAAAATAGGGTGCTTCGTTTCTTCAATCACACCTGTATCTTAAATTCCTTCAGCTCCTATCTGTCAGAGAAAGGCTGCAGGTGAGCAGTCTGTCACTCTTGCCTAGGCTAATAGATTCTCCAGTGGCTTTTGTTACAGCTCATGTCATGCTATTAAAACTATGTGCCTTGGAAGTGGCATAACATATGTAGCTGAATCTTGTCAACTCTACATAATCGGACTGTATTTGGCTGCACAAGCAGATGCAGATTAGAGAAGCAATATAAATATGCAAATCACAGTGGTCCCCTTTCGGCACCACAGTTCCTACCTCTAATGGCCCTCGTAGAAACTCGGTTTGTTCAGCTCCTACTTCCAGTGCTACATCAACGGAAGCAAAGGGACGGCTGGCCATCTGCTGTCGTTCTCGAAGTAGTTGCTGGAGGGGGTTAAAAATGATTTGTTTAAAATAGGTTAAAAACACATGAAATTCAACAATACCTGGTTCCATTTTTAACAATGGTACTCAAAACTTAGGAATCATCTGATGCCCGTATCTATAGCTAGATCAATAAAATGAAAATTGTTTTTTCCCCATGGCCAGGGTCATAAATCCACAGAGGCTTTAAACACATGGTACCTGCAAAGAACTTTTCTCCTGACCTCTATCCCACAGACCTAATGAAATGTACCCAAAAACATTTTGAAAACTTAAGGTGGGAGGTGCTACCTCAGTAAAAAGTGTTACTATGATGGTGGCTATGTCAAGTTTTGCCTCGCAAAATAATGCAGCTTTTGTCTCAGCTGAAAGTAAATACCAATAAAAGTGTTTAACAAAAGATAGTAAAAAGTTTCAAAATGCATTAATAGAGATTAAAGAAACATATACCTGCCAAGACTAAGTCTTGGAAGTTGTCAAGATCCTGTCAACTGCTGTGGAACCAGGAGGAATTGTTACTGACAGTGTTTGTAACTTGATTCAAACCATCTGTGTTCATTATTGAAAATAAGGAATGATTAGTAGGCTGCAAAAATTTTGTGCTAGGGCTTCTAAAGTACCCCAAGATACTTGTTTCTTTTTCCTCATGCCTACTCTGGGCTTTGCCCAAGCTAAAAGCAATAAACTAGCAAGTCCCAGCCAACTCCCAACCTAATTTATATTTCTGCCTTTCCTTGTAATTATAATATTCATTAAGTCATGATAAGAAAAAATTGATGACCAGCAGTAGATATTGCAAATCTTGCCCTTCTCATTCTACACAGCTAATAAAATTATTATTAAATATTAAAAGTGGATGAGCAATGCAATTAAACACTCTTTCAAATGAGAAGAAAATCCTATCACTGAAAAAGGCAAAATCCTTGAACACAATGAATAACTTCATTATTCACAAAGATTTTTAAAGATTCACTGGCATTAACTTAAAACGTTAACAACTGGTATTTGAATGTAAATGTATGTCGTGCTGTGATGCATCATTCATAAAATTTCCTTTTAGATGATGAAGGAACAAAAGCCAATACTTGATGGCAGTTTATTATTTAACATTTTCATTTTAACACTTGTAACACAGCAGTGACTGTGTTCATGAAATGAGCATCTAAAATATAATTTAATACCTGCTTTGTCATTATTAAAAAGAGAACATCCACATGCCAATATGGATGGGATAGAAATAATACAATTATCACTGAGTAATAGCTGAAGTTCTTAAATTTTATGTTTATTTAAAATAATGAAGATACACTATAAACATATTCAAAGTAAAAAGTAAATGATCTAAACTACCAAATTATTCACTTACTATAACCTCAAAATTATATTATTAAAAATACAGCTGCTAGAAAATAGAATCTTGTCTGTGCTTCTCTTAGGAGTGGTCAATAAATCTGAACATTTTGTCTAAACAAAATGCAAACATAATGTTACTTCAAATGCCAAGGGATACTAACTGTAAAAGACACCATACCCCTTGTCTCTTAGATAAGAACATACATACAGACCCACACAGAGACATAGACACACACACACACACACACACACACATACAAATATACAAACTACCTTTCCTATGGTAATGTACAAATTGCTATGAGAAAACTGTTAATTCTAGTTTGGGTTTATTTTTTTATTTTATTTTATTTTTTTTAAATTTTTATTTATTCATGATAGGCACACAGTGAGAGAGAGAGAGAGGCAGAGACACAGGCAGAGGGAGAAGCAGGCTCCATGCACCGGGAGCCTGACGTGGGATTTGATCCCGGATCTCCAGGATCGCGCCCTGGGCCAAAGGCAGGCGCCAAACCGCTGCGCCACCCAGGGATCCCTCTAGTTTGGGTTTAAACACAATTTTCTAACATTTGTATTAAAAAGTTTCTTCATCTGCGGTACCTGGAGGGCTCAGTGGGTTAAGCATCCAGGTCATGACCTCAGGGTTGTGAGATCGAGCCCAGCATCAGGCTCCATGATAGGTGTGGAGCCTGTTTAAGATTCTCTTTCTCCTTTTCCCTCTACCCCTCCCCACCCACATTCTCTCTCCCATTCACAAAAAAAAAAAATATTTTTTTCATTTGCACTAGTTTTTCTCAGATTACAAATGGCATCTCATATAATTAAGAGATTTTTCTTCCACCTTTTTATTTAAAATCAAGTTAGTTAACATAAAGTATTGTATTGGTTTCTGAAGTAGAATTTAGTGATTCATCACTTACATATAATACCCTTGCTTGTCACAAATGCTCTCCTTACCTATCACTAATTTAGCCCACACCCCATCCACCTCCCCTGTAGCAACCCTCAGTTCTTCATAGTTAAGAGATTTTTAACAAAATTAACAGCTTCTGCTTCCTTATCTTATATTTTCCCTACATCTGAAAGTAAAAGGTCTACAAAATACAATTCATGAATACTCAATACCACATATTGTAATAGAGGCCTATAAATATTCCAAATTCACTATCTTTGACAAAGAATAAATTTCTCTGTACTATAACATATTATTGTGATCTGCAAAACTCATAATAAAGAAAAATCAGTGATTATCGTATACTTATGTTCATTTAAAAAATATTAGTCAAATACAGAGGTATTTTTAAAGACACTGATTTGTTCTTGAGCTTTCAATTTCCACTTATTTTTAAGAATGGAATGACTACTACAGTAATGTTTGCAAAGCAGAAGAAAAACATTGTTCTTGCCCAAGACCATAATGCTATAGTTCATAAAATGAGACATGGTAATGTAAAAATAATTAGGGTACAAGATAATGTACAGTAAAGGATACAAATAGGAAATTAGCCAAATGAATTCACTCCAGGCTACTTAGTAGAGGACTAGTTCGAGGACTCTGGCTGAGAAATTTGAGTTTCTGACCTTAGAAAACTTATGCAAATATTCTGACTGAAACTCAGAAAAGATAAGTCCCCCTTCTCCCTGAAACACTCTTGCTTCGATGTTATGGCTCTAAAATAATAACATAAAATAAAGTGAGATTCTCTTTGTTACTAATTTCTGGCTTTCAGCCATATCCTTATCAATTGTCCTCCCTCTTGCCAGTTGACATCTTCCTGAATTCAGTCCCCTCTGTGTCAGAACAGACATCCTTGCGACTTAACTTGTGTCAAAATTTGTCTGACATGCAATATAGTCAGACTCTGGACTTTAGAAGGATCTGTGCCTGAATACCAGTTCTTCCACTTATTAGCCATTAGAGCTTAACTGAACTATTTAGACCTCTCTAAGCCTTAATTTTGCTCATTTACATAGTTGGGATATTAATAGTGCCGACACCTACACCTATACCTCAGAGGACTTGTTTTGAATCCCAGCTTCTCCATCCACAAATGCTTGGACCATAATCAAATACTCAGACCTTTCTAATACTTATTATTTCTCTCCATAAAATGGGAGTAGCAATAATATCATAAGGGATAAGGCACTGTAGAGATAATGTACTTGGACAGCTCAACACAGAGGCTGGCACCCTGTGAGTACTCAGTAACTGTTCATTGGTACAATTATTATGTTAAATTTCAAGCACTAATTTTGTCTTTGAAGGTGGCACACTAATTACCACAGGCCCATTTTCTTCAGCACTAGTGACACATTTTGCTCCATTACTCTCCCTCTTGACAAATGTTGCAAATTTATGAGACAGTTGGAAAATGTCATGATTGTGGTAAAATGAATTTAGACTTGGAACGGCTTTCTGCTATTTGTGACTAAGAATGATAAAACCTCAACCTAAAAATTAGCAGGAAAAAATAGAGTACTTTCTTAAGAACTTTTGAAATTTAATTAATTAATTTTGTGATTGTGATTTTTATATAAAATGAAGTTTAACATTTTGCACAGCAATAAGAAGCCATAAAACAGATGATCTGTTTTATAACTAATCTGCTATTGCCAATTATTCAGCATAAAGATAAAGCCAAAAGAACAAATTGACCGTAATACAATAGATTATAATCATGCTGCCATAAACACTGTTGTGAAGAAAATTTAAAAATTAAAGAGATGTTCATAGTGTCATGTTTGTTGTCTATAATAACTTTTATTATTCAAAATGTCTTACAAAACAACCATGAAATTAAAAATATGAAAATCCTTGTTTAAATATGGCAACCAGGAATAGTCATTGATTTTATCAAGTGTATATATGATAATTTTTCCACTCAATACCTCTCTCTCAAATGCTGTATCATTCTTCTAAGTTCATACTAACCACCTTTCCAGCAAAAGGCAAACAACTCTCTAACAGATTTTAGGATAATAATCCTTAAAAACACACAAAAAGCAGAACAGTAACTAACTGTCCCCAGTTGTCTTCATGTCTCCTTCCTGCTATGTCTAGGTTCTATCCATCCTTCTCCCCAAATTCCAAGTCTTTCTACCTGACCCCAAGTTTGAAATGATCATCTTACCTATGAATTACTTACTATATTAGTATGGTACTATCTCTTTATATCCTTATATTTTTCTGAAATCTTCTTCAAGGAAAAAATATCTATTTTTATTTTTTATTCCCCACAGCTCTTAGTTGGTAGTCAGTAGTATTTGTTGAATGAGCAACTAATGAATGACATAAAGTATAAAAAATCTGTATCATCCAAATGTGAATGAAAGCAAGTTATGATAAAACTAATTTCAATTATGATTGAGCTTTTTAAAGTAAGTGTCCCCTGATATTCTAGAACTTATGTTTTATCATCCAAAGTAACATAGATATTTATTTTTTTAGAATGGGGCAATTTTGTGGAAACAACAAATCAATAGCAGGTTTCATGTTGCTTCTCATTTACTTTATTGTAATACTGCAAATATTATGAAAAGAATCTACCATAAAGTCATCATAGTGCATTTATATTTTTAATACCAATTACATTCCTAAGATTTTGGAAAGGCATAAATGGAGCAATCAAAATGATTTAGTGATTACTCTTGAGCTTACATACTAAAATGAACAAAGTGTTTGAATTAGAGATTAAGCAACATTTCGTGAAAAGGAGTATTTCAGTTATTTACACAAACACATTTAACAGAGCAATAGAAGTGAACAATCGATTTTGTTATTTTGGTACCAGTATGGTACAAGGAAGTAAAAAGAAGTGACAATAGCTTTTTGTATCCTTAAATTAGGAAAGTATGATATTCTATCATTTTACATAACAGAAAATACAAGGCACAAGTCTTAAAATCTTATTCCGAATACTGGGAATATACTGCTTCCCAGTCTATCAGTTGGAAGTCGGTATTAGTACTTTATTGGAGTGGCCTGGCATAACACCTTTGTTCATGTTACTTTATTTTTTTTTTTAAGATTTTATCTTTTTTATTCATGAGAGAGAGAGAGAGAGAGAGAGAGGCAGAGACCTGGGCAGAGCTTCTTGGGAAGCAGGCTCCTCGCAGGGAGCCCGATGTGGGACTTGATCTCTGGACCTGGGATCACACCCTGAACCAAAGGCAGATGCTCAACTGCGGAGCCACTCCAGCATCCCAGTGCAGGTTACTTTAATTACCCTTTTCTAGATTTCTGTAATCTTTGACCTATTGGGACTATGTTACTCTTGAAATGGTGGTTTACTTAAAAATAAAAAACTTTCAAAGAGCTTCTTGACAGGTATTCATCTAGTTTACGTAAAGTGTTCACTTTAGGGATGCCTGGGTGGCTCAGTGGTTGAGCATCTGCCTTCAGCTCAGGGCGTGATCCTGGAGTCCCAGGATCTAGTCCCACATCGGGCTTCCTGCATGGAGCCTGCTTTTCCCTCTGCCTATGTCTCTGCCTCTCTCTCTCTCTCTGTGTCTCTCATGAATAAATAAGTAAAATCTTAAAAAAAAAATGAAAGTATTCACTTTCAGTGACTTTTGAATTGTTTTTTTTGCAAATTTGTAGTAACTTGCAAAATAAACTTCAGTGACAGTCCAGGAGAGATTTCATCATTCAGAAGATTCCACTAAACCTGAAGTTCACTCATTTTTCTTCACTATTTTAAGGCAAAATGTCCTCAGTTGTCAAATGGCCATAACAAATTTTCCTGGTAGGTTGTTCAGGTACATCGGGTTGTTTGAGCAATTAGGTGACAAAAATAAAACCTACCTTTAATATCATCAAACCTGTGACCAGAGAAGAAGAAAACCAAAATGGAAAATGCATCTAAGTGTTCCAAAATATAAAGTTCAATATTTCCTCTACATTGGTAATAGGTTGTTTCAGCTTACAAATATGTATATTTATACATGCATGTCAATAACTGTGTGAAAGTGTCTATGTGAATATGCATAAAATTCACATATGATAATTCACACTCAAATTACAGCTAAAACTCATACATAATAGGCTAAGATAAGGATTAAAATATGCCAGCAAATGAAAGTCATTGTTGTCATTTTGATAACACCACGCATATAATTGGTATGCGTAAGGCAAAGTCCTCATGGATTCTTAGCTTGAAAAGGAACTTAGAGATCTCTAAGCCACAAATTCTTCAACCTATAAACCATAGATCTCTAAATGATAAATAGATGAATACCAGAAAATCTCTGCACTAATAGATATTTTTCTTCAAAAAAGGCTTTTTTTTTGTAGTTTCAGTGGATTCAATAATTTAACTTACTGCTATCTTTAGAAGCTAATTGCCCCTCATCCAGAACCAGAATGTAACTCAATTACTTTCTTAAATTCTTTCAACAAATCTCTTAATACATATTAATGCTTAAAAATAAAACAGAATAAATAATGAAAGCAAGAAAGACTACTTTAGAATTCTCTACACATCCCTATTTGTTGGATAAGAACTTGATACATATCTCAAAAGCAGCATGGGTTCAAAAGCTCAAACATCTATTTCTAAAGTTTCTTTTTAATTCTTCATCTAGCTTAGTGGTTCTCAAACTGATGTTTAGGAGGTTGTATGTGCAATATCATCTATAATCTATAGTGAATGATTTTGTCTCCATATCGGCCTTATATACTGACTTTATTTTTTTTACTTTATTTTATTTTGTTTTGGGGGGGAGGGGCAGAGAGAGAGAGAGAGAGAGGGAGAGAGAATCTTAAGCAGGCTCCATATTCAGTGCAGAGCCTGACATGGGGCTCGATCTCACAACCCTGAGATCATGACCTGAGCTGAAGTCAAGGGTCAGGCACTTAATTGACTGAGCCATCCAGTCACCCAGTTAACATACTGATTCTAGATAGCTTCTATGTAGTGTAATCTTCATGGAACTCTAGAAATTGTCCATATTGTCAGCAGCAGAGTGGTATAAACTGTATGGCCTGATAGTATCACCATCATTTGTATATAATAAGGTCTTAAGAGCTCTCTACCGACAGGAGTTAAAGAAAACACATCTTACTTTTACAAGTAGGGTCATTTAAGTGTGGACTGACTTTGTCTAGGTTAATTTAGGCAGTGTCAAATAAAACAAAGTATGACAGATCTTCCTTATCCTTATGTATTCATGGTTATGTATTCTTAACATCAAGGGAGCCAAAACTGTACTTCTCACATGGCACAATTTTTCCCAATTGAAGTTTGAATCCAAGAAAATAGAAAAAGCACCTGACAACTGTCTCTATATATCAATCAAGGTAAGTCTGGATGGAAAGTAGGTTTAATCTAAAAAAGATTAGACCTTTACCAAAATTTGATTTTTTTCCCACTACAAAAGCTATCTAGAGCATCCACAAGATTGCTTATCAAATCAGTTAAGCTTTGTATCATTGGATAGACCTTGGGAGAACCATTTTGTTTGGAAAGATCAAGCTGGTTTGTGGTGTGGAAAAAAACTAAGAAAAGTAAAACAAAACGAAACAAAAAAAGAAAAGTAAAACATTATTCCTGTCAAATTGTCACAAATCCACTCCAGAAATTACTAGTATTTGCTAGCATATTTGCTAACATTTCTTTTAATATTTTGAAGTAAGTTAGAATTGGTAACTTCATCATTTCTCTGTACTTTAAGTGAAATACTAACGTGTTCCAGCATAGTCAATTCCTGGTTTTCATCAACTGCGTGTGCCTGTTGACTGTATGAATGAAGAATTCCATCTTGTGAACACTTTCAAAAGAAAATCATTTGTATCCTGATAATAGTAAATAGCTGATTTTCTATTCAACACTTTGATAATGCAGATGATATGCTTTGTATATTTCTTTTTATCTTACAGTTGGCAATATATTATTTAATTCGCTAATGAAAAAAGAAGTATGACTGTATGTCACCTCTTTATGCATTAGCAATAAGAAAATAATTCTCAGTAAAGTCTCCCTGCCTTGTCAAGGAATTTTATTAAGGAACAAAAGCAGATTCTGAAATTATTTTTTACTTGTCATTCCACAACATGAATCTTAAAGAGTTTATAATTCTGAGCAGAATTTTTTTCTTTCCTTCCCTCTCTTCCCCTCCTTTCTTTTCTTCTCTTTTCTTTTTCGTTCATTCGTTCTCTCTCTCTCTCTCTCTCTCTCTCTCTCATAAAAGCTCATTCTTAAAACCATTTGATAGAGAATTTTTTTTTACCTTCATCCACTTAGTGAATAAGTTTGGCTTATTAAAAAAAATCTTTACTGAGTTCCTACTGTGTGCCAGACACTTTTCTATATATATAAAAGGTGACTCTTTTTATTCTATTCAACAAGCTTTGACATGCTATTAAGAAAATATATCAGGGACTCTTTTAGACTATCTACCAGGAGACTAGAAGCAGATAACTGGGGAATAATCTGATGTTGAATGAAGTACTTATATGGACTGGATTTAAAAGCAAAATAGTCTTGCTATTTCTTAGTGGACAAAAACCTTAAGATATGTAAGAATGTTGCAGAATTTTGGAGGTTACTTCAGGAAATTCTAAAATTTGGATTCTTAATCCTTTCTTTGTGACATAGATGGCATCATTGATTTAGACTTTGCCAAAGATGACCTCACTTCTGAATGAAAGAAATCATGCAGAATGGATTTATGTAGAACCGAAAAAAACTCGGCTCTTGCTTGATACCAGAACATCCTTTCTAGTGATCAATAGGAAATACAATGGACCTTTGCAAGACAGTATTTTGTTTTGTTTGCACTTCTTGACATTAAAACAAAAAGTCAAAAATAAAATGCTGATTGTCAATTTTAGAGATTACTCTAGGCACTTAAAAATCATTACTAACAGCATATAGAAGTCTTGTTTGTTCAACATGTACTTAAATAAAATATTACCAAAAATTACTAAGAAAATATATAATGATTGGGAAAAAGAGAGATAGCAGAGGGAGAAAGTGCTTTAGGTAGGGTGATTACAGAAAGTCTAAGAAATGTCATTTAACCTGAAACCTTGAATACTCAGGACACATCCTCAAAAGCTCAGTAGTTTAAAATAGAAAAGTGTATTTCTTGCCCACACAAAATCTACAGGTCTAAGTAACTTCCCCATCTGGTAACCCAGTTATAAAGACTGCTTCAGTCTTGAGGTTCTGCATCCCAACTCAAGGATCCTTTGAGTGTAAGGGTAGAAGTGCTAGTGAATCCTGTACGGACTTTTCAGTGCCTTAGATCAGAAGTGATATATATCACGTTCCATAAATAGTCACATGGCCCACCCTAACTACATGGAGGCCAAGAAAATGTAGGGGAACAAGTGAGGTATTCAGTTAATGGAGCAAAGGAAGCCAGAAAAGATCATTTCACGCAGAGGGAACAGCAATTCAAAGTTCTGGAGGCAAGTGTCTGCTTAAAGTATTCATGAAACAGAAAGAAGTCCGAGTCTTATGAAGTAAGGCAGCAAGGAGCAGAATGGTCAAAGGATAATTCTGGCTTTATCAAAGTTAAGAGAAATAAAAATAACATATATAACTCATCAGACACCATAGATTTAAGGAAATCATATCTATTACTTTTTAAAACATGATTTCTTTTTGTATTATTCAGAGTCCACTCTTATCGTGTCAGAAGTAGCTCAGAACAAACAAGTAAGAAAAATAGGCTTTACCATCCTCATATAAAGTTATTCAAGACATAACCAAGAAAACAGCAACAGCAGTTAATCTCAAATACAATGAACCTAGCTCTCCCAATAAGTATCAAAAGGTCAATTTTGTACGTAACCTTCTTTAATACAAAAGGCCAGGTGGTTGTAATTTATCTGAGCAAATCAAAATGAGCAAAAGGATGAGTGCTGAAAAGGTCATTTAAAAGCTAGATCCCCAGAATACATATTACTCCTCAAAGAGTGAAAATGGGAAATGGATAATTTCAAATTTTGGAACACGCACTAGAGAAAAAAAAAAAAGTTCCCCCCACAGGATACGCTCCCCCCACAGTCATATTGTGGAATACATGACTTCCCCAAGTTAGAGGTCTAAGTTGTCAGAGAAATACTTGTCCTGCTTTCAAGAAGAAGAGCAAATGAATGCCTTTGACATCCAAGACATGCACAATATAATCCAGTCAACCTTGACGAGGGGAAATATAAAAGCAACTGATTACAATAGAAACGACACATCGACTCCTGCCTGTGTGCCGGTAATTTATGACTGGAGACTCTTGTTACAATAAGGCTCAGATCAATTCTTCAGTAGCGTTTCCCCGCTCTTAAGAATTAATTTACTAAAGAAGTATTTTTTTCTCCCTGATTCTGGGAATCAATACGAAGCTCAAGATTCATTTTTGAACCACAATATGCTAGCTTCTAGGTTAAGAAATTCTAAATGTAACATAATCTAGTTAGCTTTTACATTTAGTGTATAAGAGGTTCATGGTGGACATTTAAGTAGTTTGGGACAATAATTTTAAAGTTCTTGAAGAGGTACTTAAATCTTCCTGGAGACATAAGTGACTCAAACACTGGCATTTTCCTCTTAATCAATATTATAAAAATATTTTTTTTTCCTTTAAGGAAAATGTGATTATTTTGCTATTAGTGAATGGAGTCATTTTCAGTTCAATATTGAGAAACTCTAAAAATGTTTTTTCTGTAAAATGTTCCTTTGTAAAATAAGACGTCTGTTAATTACAATTTTCTAAAGTCTATTGAAAGATACATCTTGTGTTCATGTACTAATCATTATGATAGATTAATATGCAGTTATTTGTTTTTAATCTTTTGTGAAAGGAGAAATGATACAAATATTTTCTAAACTAATTTCAATCACTTGAATTTTTAAATGTGAAGGGCAGTTAGATGCAGCATAGATTATTCATGACTAATATAAATTGCCTTTCTTATGTACTTGGAATTGTATATGAAACCACAAAAATCAAATTGTAAGAAAAATAAGTGGTCATAGCAGACTCACTGAAATGACTCATTCTCAGAGTTGGAAGGAATCCTAGAGGTTATCTAGTCCAATGTTCCCATTTAAGCAGGGCCAAAAGTGTTCTGTATTTTCTGACAAATTGTCATCTAGCATCCTTGAATATACATAGCAAAAGAATCACTTTTTATCAAGGCAGTATTTTTTCCCCAAAGGTTTATAACACAGAATTCATTATACTGAACAAAACCTTATATTTTTGGGATCTTTTTGGATCATTAAAATTAAATAGGAAACCTTTAATCTCACTAACAGTCCTTTAAATATATAGTACATATTTGAAACTTTTCTTATATGTTCAAATTAAACAATTCCAGTATCTTAAATTTTGCATTCATTATTCATGCAACAAACATTTATGGGATACTTCAATGTTCTGGGAAGAAGGCCAAGCACTGCCATTTAAGAGATATGAAATATAGTCCTGTCCTCAAGGAGTTTACTCAGACTCTCATAAAAAGGACAAAACTGTTTCTCATTTAACATAGCTTGCAGCATTTCGTTTTTCAATGTTCCTCTTAAAATGTAAAATGAACACATACTTTAGATGTGATCTGGTTAGTGTAGAATATGGTATTATTTCTCTTAATGTAATCTAAATTAACATGCACCTTAACATAGTTTTTTTGTTTTTTATTTTAAGAACTACTCTGCTGTTGGACCCAATCAACAATTCCAGGTCTTTTCTCACATGAACTTTGATCGAAACAAATGTTCCCACTTAACATTTCTACAGGTGAGTTTTAAAATCTAAATTCAGTACTTTATTACTGAATATTATTCACACAGTATTATACTGTGTTTAATTTTTCATATTTTAATGTTATTGTTTTTAACCTATTTTTCCTTGAGTGCAGATTTGTCTTTGATCTTCTGAATTTCCAACTAACATAACTAACAGTTAATCCCATATTATCAGTTATGTTAAGCCTCTATACCACTCTCTCTGACCAGGGCAGCAACATTTGATGGCAAGGAAAACTACCAAACAGTGAGTTGTCTTGCTTGCTAGTAACCCAAGGTAAATTATAAAAGTGATTTATGTCCAAGAGAAGGACTATGTCATAAAAGTCCAAGAGAAGGACTTTGCTTTTTATGTGGTAGGGTTTCCTCCATATAGTAATGTCAAAAGATGAAACAGATAAAGCGTATGGATGTAGAAACATCTGGTATATTTTCATGGTCCACATTCAAATATCTACTCTGGGAGAAAATAGATGGTACCTAAGAAGCTCCATAGCTGGTATACAGTCTCTTTATTTTTTATTATTTTTTAATAATAAATTTATTTTTTATTGGTGTTCAATTTGCCAACTTACAGAATAACACCCAGTGCTCATCCCGTCAAGAGCCCCCCTCAGTGCCTGTCACCCATTCACCCCCACCCCCCACCTTCCTCCCCTTCCACCAGAGTTAGGAGTCTTCATGTTCTGTCTCCCTTTCTGATATTTCCCACACATTTCTTCTCCCTTCCCTTCTATTCCCTTTCACTATTATTTATATTCCCCAAATGAATGAGACCATATAATGTTTGTCCTTCTCCGATTGACTCATTTCACTCAGCATAATACCCTCCAGTTCCATTCACGTTGAAGCAAATGGTGGGTATTTGTCGTTTCTAATGGCTGAGTAATATTCCATTGTATACACAGACCACATCTTCTTTACCCATTCATCTTTCGATGGACACCAAGGCTCCTTCCACAGTTTGGCTATTGTGGACATTGCTGCTAGAAACATCGGGGTGCAGGTGTCCCGGCGTTTCACTGCATCTGTATCTTTGGGGTAAATCCCCAACAGTGCAATTGCTGGGTCGTAGGGCAGGTCTATTTTTACCTGTTTGAGGAACCTCCACACAGTTTTCCAGGGTGGCTGCACCATTTCACATTCCCACCAACAGTGTAAGAGGGTTTCCTTTTCTCTGCATCCTCTCCAACATTTGTGGTTTCCTGCCTTGTTAATTTTCCCCATTCTCACTGGTGTGAGGTGGTATCTCATTGTGGTTTTGATTTGTATTTGCCTGATAGCAAGTGATGCAGAGCATTTTGTGCAGAATTTAGATCTAATCAGGCAGAAATTAAAAATCAATTGAATGAGATGCAATCCAAACTAGAAGTCTTAACGATGAGGGTTAACGAGGTGGAAGAACGAGTGAGTGACATAGAAGACAAGTTAATGGCAAAGAGGGAAACTGAGGAAAAAAGAGCCAAACAATTAAAAGAGCATGAGGATAGATTAAGGGAAATAAATGACAGCCTGAGGAAGAAAAACCTATGTTTAATTGGGGTTCCCGAGGGCGCCAAAAGGGACAGAGGGCCAGAATATGTATTTGAACAAATCATAGCTGAAAACTTTCCTAATCTGGGAAGGGAAATAGGCATTCAGATCCAGGAAATAGAGAGATCCCCCCCTAAAATCAATAAAGACCCAACACCTCGACATTTAATAGTTAAGCTTGCAAATTCCAAAGATAAAGAGAAGATCCTTAAAGCAGCAAGAGACAAGAAATCCCTGACTTTTATGGGGAGGAGTATTAAGGTAACAACAGACCTCTCCACAGAGACCTGCCAGGCCAGAAAGGGCTGGCAGGATATATTCAGGGTCCTAAATGAGAAGAACATGCAACCAAGAATACTTTATCCAGCAAGGCTCTCACTCAGAATGGAAGGAGAGATAAAGAGCTTCCAAGACAGGCAGGAACTGGAAGAATATGTGACCTCTAAACCAGCTCTGCAAGAAATTTTAAGGGGGACACTCAAAATTTCCCTTTAAGAAGAAGTCCAATGGAACAATCCACAAAAACAGGGACTGAATAGATATGATGACACTAAACTCATATCTTTCAATAGTAACTCTGAATGTGAACGGGCTTAATGACCCCATCAAAAGGCGCAGGGTGTCAGAATGGATAAAAAAGCAGGACCCATCTATTTGCTGTCTACAAGAGACTCATTTTAGACAGAAGGACACCTACAGCCTGAAAATAAAAGGTTGGAAAACCATTTACCATTCAAATGGTCCTCAAAAGAAAGCAGGGGTAACCATCCTTATATCAGATAAACTAAAATTTATCCCGAAGACTGTAGTGAGAGATGAAGAGGGACACTAACTGAATACTTAAAGGATCTATCCAACAAGAGGACTTAACAATCCTCAATATATATGCCCCGAAGTGGGAGCTGCCAAATATATCAATCAACTAATAACCAAAGTTAAGACATACTTAGATAATAATACACTTATACTTGGTGACTTCCATCTAGCACTTTCTACACTCGATAGGTCTTCTAAACACAACATCTCCAAAGAAACGAGAGCTTTAAATGATACACTGGACCAGATGGATTTCACAGATATCTACAGAACTTTACATCCAAACTCAACTGAATACACATTCTTCTCAAGTGCACATGGAACTTTCTCCAGAATAGACCACATACTGGGTCACAAATTAGGTCTTAACCGATACCAAAAGATTGGGATTGTCCCCTGCATATTCTCTGACCATAATGCTTTGAAATTAGAACTAAATCACAACAAGAAGTTTGGAAGGACTTCAAACACATGGAGGTAAAGGACCATCTTGCTAAAAGATGAAAGGGTCAAGCAGGAAATTAAGGAAGAATTAAAAAGATTCATGGAAACTAATGAGAATGAAGATACAACCATTCAAAATCTTTGGGATACAGCAAAAGCAGTCCTGAGGGGGAAATACATCACAATACAAGCATCCATCCAAAAACTGGAAAGAACTCAAATACAAAAGCTAACCTTACACCTAAAGGAGCTAGAGAAAAAACAGCAGATAGATCCTACACCCAGCAGAAGAAGAGAGTTAATAAAGATTCGAGCAGAACTCAATGAAATCGAGACCAGAAGAACTGTGGAACAGATCAACAGAACCAGGAGTTGGTTCTTTGAAAGAATTAATAAGATAGATAAACCATTAGCCAGCCTTATTAAAAAGAAGAGAGAGAAGACTCAAATTAATAAAATCATGAATGAGAAAGGAGAGATCACTACCAACACCAAGAAAATACAAACGATTTTAAAAGCATATTATGAACAGCTATACGCCAATAAATTAGGCAATCTAGAAGAAATGGACACATTTCTGGAAAGCCACAAATTACCAAAACTGAATCAGGAAGAAACAGAAAACCTGAACAGGCCAATAACCAGGGAGAAAATTGAAGCAGTCATCAAAAACCTCCCAAGACACAAAAGTCCAGGGCCAGATGGCTTCCTGCGAAATTCTATCAAACGTTTAAAGAAGAAACCATACCTATTCTACTAAAGCTGTTTGGAAAGATAGAAAGAGATGAAGTACTTCCAAATTCATTCTATGAGGCCAGTATCACCTTAATTCCAAAACCAGACAAAGACCCCACCAAAAAGGAGCATTATAGACCAATATCCCTGATGAACATGGATGCAAAAATTCTCAACAAGATACTAGCCAATAGGATCCAACAGTACATTAAGAAAATTATTCACCATGACCAAGTAGGATTTATTCCCGGGACACAGGCTGGTTCAACACTCGTAAAACAATCAATGTGAAAAACAAAAAAAAAACAAAAAAAACAAAAAAAAAACCAAAAAAAAACAATGTGATTCATCATATCAGCAAGAGAAAAGCCAAGAACCATATGATCCTCTCATTAGATGCAGAGAAAGCATTTGACAAAATACAGCATCCATTCCTGATCAAAACTCTTCAGAGTGTAGGAATAGAGGAAACATTCCTCAACATCTTAAAAGTCATCTACAAAAAACCCACAGAAAATATAATTCTCAATGGGGAAGCACTGGGAGCCTTTCCCCTAAGATCAGGAACAAGACAGGGATGTCCACTCTCACCACTGCTATTCAACATAGTCCTAGAAATCCTAGCCTCAGCAATCAGACAACAAAAAGATATAAAGGCATTCAAATTGGCAAAGAAGAAGTTAAACTCTCCCTCTTCACTGATGACATGATACTCTACATAGAAAACCCAAAAGACTCCACCCAAGATTGCTAGAACTCATACAGCAATTTGGCAGCGTGGCAGGATACAAAATCAATGCCCACAAGTCAGTGGCATTTCTATACACTAACAATGAGACTGAAGAAAGAGAAATTAAGGAGTCAATCCCATTTACAATTGCACCCAAAAGCATAAGATACCTAGGAATAAACCTAACTAAACAGGTAAAGGATCTATACCCTAAAAACTATAGAACACTTCTGTAAGAAATTGAGGTATACAGTCTCTTTAATTTTCAAACTGTGTAAAATCATCCTCTGACCATGGTAAAAAATTTGTCTAAAACAAATGCTCCCTAGACCTCCCCCTGAAGTACAGCTTTTTGGATCATATGTTGTTGAATCCTAATTTCAGTAGTTTGTATATATATCATGAGGAACGGGCCCCAAACATTGGGCAACTGAAAGAGGTCCTTGCCTATTTCAGTCTTAGCCAGACCCTCACCAAGGGTAACTAAACAGTTTTCTTGGTTTGAATGACCATCTTATGGTCCAAGAATATTCCCAAGAACTTGATTACTTCTTCCTATGTATTTTATCTGCTTCACTTATCAACATATATATATGTCTTCCTGAATTTATTGGCTTACGGCATATTCCTACTAATAAAACTTATCTAACCATATAATTATTTTCCCTATACCAAATATATTTTAACTCTCACCAAATATATTCTATATGCTTAATAACATACAGATTCCCTTTATTTTACCACAATATTCTTTCTACCAATTTGCCCATAAATCTCTAAATTTCATAATAAAGCTATTTATCTCCTGGTTGATGAAAATTTTAAATTGATCCCAGGGGAAAGAAATGAACACTTTATTACCTTATTAGGAGCCTTTTCTCTAAAAGTGGATACTTACCTAGCATTTGATAATGAATCTATTCAGCTGCTGGGGTCTCTGATAAGGTTTCCAATCAGTAGCCCTCTTATCTACTTAGGATTATGAACAAGTTGAAAAATATAAAGTGAAGATAATGGACATAATATCGTTTTTATTAATGATGCTGTTTATTTCACCTGCCTTTGCAAATTCAGTAAGTCACTCTGCTTTCTTAAAGGCAGAACAAGTATTCAGGGAACCTGACAAAGACACAGATTATTGGGCTTCAGGTAGGGCCAAAACCTTCAGGTGTAACTTATTTTTCAGTATGCCTCTTCCTAAGCAGGTAAGCTGAGGCAATGATTTAACTGTATGGACAAGAAAAGCCTTTAGAAATTGGTGGGCAGAAGAATATTTGCTATTATTAAACTACAAAGAAGTCAAGTCCCATGTACATATTATGTACAAAGAGGCTAAACACTGGCCTGTTTTCTAAATTTGGTAATTGTGGGGCCAGTGCTGTGAAAGCGTTCTGTGTGTAAGGATTTGTATTCTTTAAAAATAAGCCCAAAAAAAAATAAAAAATAAAAAATAAATAAAAAATAAAAATAAGGCCAATGAAAGACTTGCTACTGAACTAATACAACTGAAAGGAACTTTCATGCATCCTGGAGAGAAACAGACAATTTCAATTCTACCTGTGAATGGAGAATGCATCTGGCTGAGAATACATAATAAATAATATTGAAGGGTAGTCTATGGAATTCATTTGAAGAATTTTTAACTCACGAAGGCAAAATAATTTTACTTTGGACTTTACGAATTTAACTTGAAAACAAATATAATCTTTTAAACTTTAATAATTTCCCCTCAAAACCTGATAAAGCCAGGTGGCTACTGAATTTAGGGCATGTCTACCTTACCGAAATTTTAGTACTAATGTACCTTTATGCATTTTAGTATTTAATGCAATTTAGCATTTAGTATTTAATGAGTTATTTAATGTGGTCATATAACTAGTTAGACACAGATGGAGAATAGATCACAGATAAATTTTCAGGAGTGTCATGAAAGTTGATTTGATATATGTACTGACTGTTGTGACCCACTTCAGAGTTTTCTGGGTATGAAATAAAAACTGACCACCAAGGGTGCCAGGAGAATACCCAGAGAAGCAGTGATTGGAATTGTTACCCTTCCTCCTGATGGTGGGCACAGAGCTGTCCTGACAAGCTGCTGTTTTATTTCCCAGGGTATATAACCACTCCCAAGGTTGACCACAGCAGATGGAAGGTAGAGTGAGTTTCTCTATTGATGAATTGGAGTGTGTTCAGTTTAGGTCTGCCTCTCTTCCTCTTAGAGGCCAATCTGCCAACAGATTATGTGAATTATACTCTGATCCTTTATCTCATAACTTCTTATCTAGGAAGATCCCCATGGGGCAAATTAATCTAGCATTATCCATGACAGGTGACTAAATATGAAGTTCGGAATTAGCAAACTCATTAGGTTTATATACCTAAAGCCATTAAATTTTTCAGCTCACATTTGCTTAGAACGGAGAGAGAGAAGAGATTGCTAATAATTGGTCCCCACTCCTAGAAAGCACCAACAATAATTAACTGTTACCCATTGTCCATTTTTCTATTTCAAAAAAACATCTGATATTGTCAAATCCCTTGTTGAAGTCAGGATGTATCATATCTTTAGACTATCCTTGATGTATCAGCCAAGTTATCCTAACAAAAAAGAAAAACAGTTCAGTTTTGAAGTCTTAGGTAACTGGTAGCTTTTGACTTTCTAACACCATTGCTTTTACCTAGTGAATGAATTTTAAAAGTAAATGTTATTTAGGATACCTTACTTTGGTATCTCTTTCCATTTGATTGAACATTGCTTGTCTTTAAACATTTTGAAATCTATCTTGCTAAAATGTGTAACACATATATGCCTACCTCCTCTGTTCATTTTTCATTACTGTTCTATACCCTAAAATGACATGATCAATTTTCTTTCCCTTAGGACTTCCATACCCCCAACATGGATGGTAGTTTCTTTCACTATGCTGTCTATCTTCTCAGAGTCGAAGCTGTCAGCAAAGCAACTCAAGAGTTGATCATGTCTTCAGCTTTCTGTGGAATGTGCCTTTTAAGCAGATGTCCAGACGGTTTCTATTCTCCTACAATTACTCTATCTTGATACAGTGCCAGTTTTGTAATCTGTCTTGGGACAAAGACAATTTATCACAGGTCATGCAATTATGACTGCACATACTTTCAGCTCAAGGGATATATTTTGGAATTAATTCAAGTGTAGTACTCATTAGAACCACCATCTCTAAAATGTAAAAATCTTATTCATGTACTCCTTTTCCATTTACTACCCCCTTTTATTGATACTATGTCGGCTCACAAACACCAGTCCTCCATCTCAGATCTATAATATGACCAAAATAAATAACTAACTGATGAACTATATGCTTTAAAGCTTCTAAATTTCACCCAAGTCTTTGAATGTTTTTAATGACATTTTATTTTTTCTCTTAATATTGAGTGAGTGACTTCCTTTAGTGAATGCTATACTATACTCAATTATTAGGAAAGTGAGAGTCCAGTACGATGCAAGATACAAATGCAAGTTAAAAAGACTAGCAAGAAATAGGACAGAGTGCTTATCTTCTAGATTTATATTATCCTTAGACTGATTTAAATAATGAAATGATAACTTACAATAGAAGATTTTAATGATTAAACAAATAAGAAACATAAATGTGTGATCACTTGTTAAGTGAGTGGCATAAGCAAGTGCTATGATCTCAGAAAAAGAGAATTATCTCCAGGGACTGGACTAGTACTAAGACTTCAAGAAGTCTGTGAGGCAAAGCTGATACTTAAAGGAATTGCTGAATTTGAGGAACCATATTATGATACTTAAACAATAATTTGGGTATTTTAAAGATTTTATTTTTTTGAGAGAGAGAAAGAGAGAGCACAAGCAGGGAGAGTGGCAGAGGGAGAGGGAGAAGCAGGATCTCTGCTGAGCAGGGAGCCCTATGCAGGGCTTGATCCCAGGACCCTGGAACCATGACTTGAGCCAAAGTCAGATGCCTAATCATTCTGAGCCACCCAGCACCCCAATAATTAAACAATAATTTGGGTCAGAATAATTCTTCCATTTGACAATCATGTTTTCTAAGAATAAACAGAGCCCTTTATTTTTCTTCTTCATACTACAAATTCCTGCATATCCTTCCTTATCATTTGTCAAACACTATATATTGTTTCCCTTTTCTGTCTTCTTTCTCTTGGAGTCCCTCAAACTATGCCAACTCTGAATTCCATAGATCTTTTCCCACTCTGCCTTTTTAATTACAGTAACCACAGGAAATGAGTTTTTGCCCTTCAAACACATTGGAATAAGTCTGTAATACCAAGATTTGAAAAACATACTTACATTTGCATCAATCATTTTTGTGACATAATCTTTGCTCAACACACTGCAGTATATAGTAGTTGGACAAGCATGGTAACCAAATGTGTGATGAGCCAACAAATACCAAAAGAATTCTACTACTGATTTGAATGTTTTAGGCTTTGTTAATTAAGAAATCACCTCTGATCCATAAACAGTTTGAAGGCCAAGTAGGTCAAGAGTCAAAGAAATATATAATTAGAGAGTAATGAGTTTTAATAAATACTATTAAAATAGGCTTGAAAATTTAACCAGCCTCAGCTAGTTTTCCAACAACTTTTCTAGAGTTTTTATTAGTAATAAAAGTAAAGAGAATACATAGCATAAATTATTACTCAATCCACTAAATGCCACAGTTTTTGACAAAACACATGCAGGTTCCCTTTCTAAGAATTCCAAGTAAAAAAAAAATTATAATTTATTTTCCCAAATCAATGCCTACTTGCTTCAAAAAAAAGTGAGATGAATAACTAAGCAAATGTTATTCCAATTTAAATGTTGTTTTGACCTTAAAAAAAGAGACCAACACCATATATTACTTCAAGTTAGAAGCTACTGCAAGTTCATCAATCTAAGTAATATATATGTATACCACAGACATTGGAAAATACACAAAGCCAGTAAGAGTTTAAATGCTGCCCTTTAGCAATTCTCTTGCCAACATTTCAGCTTGAACTTACAATAACATTTATGATAATTTACTGTATACTGCTGACTTAAAACATTTAATTGGAAATGATGCAAACATACCTTCAGAGAATAATGTATTAGATTTGGCAAGATTTTCTTTAGTGCAAACAAAAAAAGATGAAGGATGAGTATAATGCCATTGGAAATGATGCCTTCTTTCTATAAAAAAGATCTCTTAACCGTTTCAAATAGATAATATTAAAAAGTGAAGAGTTTGTGAATTTTCAAATATATTTTTATTATCTATTGATAGATCTTCTTATTAAAACAATAATTAATTCCCTTTAGGAATATTACACTTTGAAAATAATTGTGTCATTGCAAGAACCTTATGATATCAGGTTCCAATTCCTCAGGGAACAATAAGTCACAAAGCATATGTAGGATTTGCTAAAAAAGCACAAAACAACTCTAGTTAAAAGATCCACTTCTATTTTCCTTGTCTCTCTATTGCAGTAGTGACAATTCTGATTTACACAAAATTAGAAGCTAGAGAACCCTAAATTCCACCTTGTAATTTCTGCCATTTTTAGAAATTATATTTATCCTCCCAAATGTTTCTTTCCCAAATATTAGTACAGCAGGATGAATGATGACTTTTATATCAATTTTATTATATATAATTAAAACAGTTTGAAAGGAAGAGATTCATAAGATAAATTGATAACAAGAAAATATCAAGGAATATTTTTAATTAGCAAAGATTAATGAATAACTTCATTAATTGTATTAAAAGAATACAGTTGGTTGGCTTTTTTGGAAAGTAATTTGCTAATAGATACCAAGAACATCAAAAGTGCACCTATCCTTTGACTCTGTAATTCCACTTCATGACTCCCTATCAATGAAATAGAGGCATGAGCAAGATTTACAAATTTCTGACAAAGAGCAATATTTACAAATTCCTGCCAAAGTATAGCTTATAATAGTGAGAAATTGGAGATAATTTGGTTAAATAAACTGGAATATGAAAAAAGGTAAAATAATATATGACCATTAAAATTATATTTTCAAAGAATTTTTAATGATATTGGAAAAGGTCAAGGACAGAATTACATGAAAAATCAGATAATATGTACACACATATATAAAATCATATGTAAAATTATATATGATAAAAATAAGATTTGGAATGATATTTACTCTGGGTTTGGGAATGACAGAATGAAGGAGTATCAATACAATTAATCTCTATTTTGCGTGACGTACAAAAGAAAAAGGTCACTGTGAAGTATGATTCCAATTATGTGTCTATATGTATTATCATCCATACCTACATCTTTATGCCTGCGAAGAAATACAAGAAAGTTTTATCTTTAGAACATGAATTTTAATTCATTTAAATTTATATTTTTTCCTGACTTTTCTATAGAAGTTTCTATAACAAAGAAAGGAGAGTATTTGTCATTCTTTTGAAGCCTCTGAATTGTTGTAATTATTACCATAAGAATGTATGATTTGAAAAACAAAGCCAATGAAGTAATAACTTTTGGTATTTTAGAAAGCTGGTGTGCCTATTATTTTTAATATATGTTACATAATACTACAGGACAAAAGTGGCAACGATTAGTACTTGTCTAAGATAGAAGTACTAATGAAACAAATTCTAGGAGAATTTGTATGTAAATAATTACAATTAAGATAAATAATAGTCAATAGTCAATTATTTATCCTAACTGGTACTACATATACCTTTTTTTTTTTTTTTTTTTTGAGAAAGAGAGAGAGAATGAGGGAGGGCAAAAGGGGAGGGAGAGAATCTTAAGCAGGCTCCATACCCAGCACAGAGCCCAACCCAACCTCCCTCTCAGGACCCTGAGATGATGACCCGAGCTGAGATCAAGAGTCAGATGCTCGGGCAGCCTGGGTAGCTCAGTGGTTTAGCGCTGCCTGCAGCCCAGGGCATGATCCTGGAGACTAAGGATCGAGTCCCATGTCGGGCTCCCTGCATGGAGCCTGCTTCTCCCTCTGCCTGTGTCTCTGCCTCTCTCTCTCAGTCTGCGTCTCTCATGAATAAATAAATAAATCTTTAGAAAAAAAAAAAAAGAGTCAGATGCTCAATCAACCCAGGCAACCTGGTTCTATATATACTCTTAATATAATTTAAGAAACTTACAAAGAATATAGTGAATAAGTGAATATAGCATTAGAAAAACCTTCTGTTAAATGGAAACATAAATGTTGGAACTAGAGAAGTAGTTTTCTGTTTCAGAGGCCACTGACATAGCTCAGAGGACAATTTTAAAGCTCTGATTGTGTGCAGTCATTCTCATCACAAGTAATCTAGATAATACAAGTTCCATTGATCCAAACTGCATGACATTATGACTGATTTTAAATTGGCATATTTAACTCTTTAGACTTCAAAATTAGATTAGATTAGTTTAGAGATACTATGACAAAGTTTGCCATCTGGTGGTTACTGGGATACAAAGTGATGTCTTCACTTCATGTTTCTATGTCCGAATTTTGAAGTAGGACTAAGATGTGAATACAATTTTAGTACTAAATACATTCATGGATAAATTAAAGTCATGGCAGAGAAAAGTCAATTGTATGATTTGGCCAGATAATAGCTGTGTGTAGGCTGAATAATGCCCCCTGAAGATATCCAGGTCCTAATCCCTTGAACCTCTGAAAGCTATTTCATATAGGAAAAGGGATTCTGCAGATGTGATTCAATCAGGGATTTTAAACTGGGGAAATTATCCTGGATTAACCAGAGAACCCTATAAGTAATCATGATGTTTTTATGAGGGAAGTAGAGAAAGATTTGACTACAGAAGAAGTGAAGGCAAGGAAATTTCCAAAACAAGATGAGATACCACAGGCTTTGAAGATGAAAGAAAAGAGCCAGGAGCCAAGGAATGCAAGGAAGGTAGCTTTAAAAGCTAGAAAAGGCAAGAAAAGGGCTTCTCTCCTAGAGTCTTTGGAGGGGGTATGCCCTGACACCCTGATTTAGCACAATAAAGTGGATTTCAGACTTCTGACCTCCAGAATTATAGGGGGATAAATGTATATTGTTTTCAACAGAGTTGTGGTTGTTCATATTCATGGACAATGAATGCAATAGCTAAGTGGAAGAAGGCTTGTGCAGAGAGTGACACAAGTATTTAGGAAGAGGTGTGGGAAATTAACATTCTGTACTGATTGATCCTAAATATGGCCCTGTCTGTCAGTAAACAATGCATTATTACTCAAACTAATTTTTTCCATCCTGTAAAAAAATTGTCAAAATTGTTCAGAAAGAAACAAAACAGAATGCATACACAAACTCTTTTCAGTCATAATCCCTATGACCTGACTAGATAACTTAGAAGAAAGAAAAGTGAATTTATTTTACTCTACAGGTGTTTTTAAGCTCTTCCTTAAAGAGTGGCAGAAATCTTAAAAGTGTGTACACATTTCACTAACTAATGTAATGTGATTTAAAATATTTAAAATCTTAAATATTAACGAAAGCAAGGAGTTAGCTGTGGAGGGGGTGGGGCCCTTAAACCAATATGACTTGTGTCCTCCAAAACTTATAATGTGAAGAGGCAGAGACAAAGGGAAAAGGCTATGTGAGGATGAAGGCAGAGATGAATGTGAAGCCAAGGAGAGCCAAGATGGCCAGCATGCCACCAGAAGCCAGGAGAGAGGGATGAACAGATTCTCCCTCCCAGCTTTCAAAGGAAGCAGCCCTGCCAACATCTTAATCTTGGACATACAGCCTCTAGAACTGTGAGACGACAAATTTGTGTTCCTAAGTCACTCAGTTTGTGGTACTTCGTTGAAACAGCCCTAGGAAACCAACATTTAGAGAATGATCATCCATGTATTTAAAGTTGCTTTAAGTAATTGAAAGAAAATGGTCAGTAGCTCTGAGGCTCCAATGTTCCTTTCCCAGATTATGTCTCTATCTGTTTTCAGATGATACCAGATCCTGAATATTGTATTAATTGTTCTCTTTATTTTAAATAGTTGTCCCCATATGTATCACTAAACAATAAAATGCTCAGCCGTTTTCATTCTTTCCACACTGTGTATATCCTGCAGCTTGCTCTTCCCACACACTACAGGTTTCCCCCACCATCTGAAATTAGAGTGCTCCTATGAAGCCTTTAAAATTTTTTTTTTAACGTTTATTTATTTATGATAGGCATACAGTGAGAGAGAGAGAGGCAGAGACACAGGCAGAGGGAGAAGCAGGCTCCATGCACCGGGAGCCTGACGTGGGATTCGATCCCGGATATCCAGGACCGTGCCCTGGGCCAAAGGCAGGCGCCAAACCGCTGCACCACCCAGGGATCCCCTATGAAGCCTTTAATAAGCCAAAATGGCCTTAAGCAAAGAAGCAATTCCTATTAATTTAAATGAAAAAAAAAATATTTAGCATTCCCAGACCCCGAAATAACCTCTCTTAAGGCTTTTCTGATACCTTAAGATACATCTTGGGGTGCCTGGGTGGCTCCGTGGTTGAGCATCTGCCTCCAGCTCAGAGCGTGATCCCAGTCTGGGTATAGAGTCCCATATTGGGCTCCCTGCAGGGGGCCTGTTTCTCTATGTCTCTGCCTCTCTCTCTCTCTCTGTCTCCCATGAATAAATAAAATCTTTAGAAAAAAAGACACATCTTGCTAACAGATGCACAAAATAAATTGAAATTAAAGGAGATTAAAGCATAGATGCTCACAGACACAGTTTGGAGCTCTGGCAGCTGAGTGTCCTGGGAAGAAGCAGGGTTCCTCTCCCCGCTCAGGATGTGTACTGACCAAACAACGGATGGGTGCAAGATGCTAAATGCTGTTTTTGAGTTTCACCTTTTTTTTTTTTTTTCCTTGTAAAGGTGAAAATCTCTTCAGATCTCTTTTGGTTAGCAAACACAAGTATCAATGTAGTTCCTTCATAAAAGCAAAGTAACACAATGAGAATTTTCAAAAAGTAGGGGATATCTGTGTTACATTTTTGAGTCTTATTCATATTGATACCTCTCTTTGTAGTTAATTCTCTCTTTTACTCATACTGTTCCATATATAAATATAGCATAATTTCTTTATAAATGGACATCTGTTAGTTCTAACTTTTGCTATCATGAATAATACTGCCAAGATAAATTTTATACATATCTCCTATTGCACATATGCAAGTTTCTTTAGGATATTCACCTACAAATTCATAATGTGTATCTTCAACTTTGCTAAAATATTGCCCTATAATTTTTTCAAATTGAAAGTTTTGGCTTTTTACCTTAAATGAAATTTGATTACCTTTAATCTGTCTGAGATTAATCTTTGAGCCTGAGCAAGTTTGGCTCCTATTTCCTTTTTCCACATGGATAAGCAATTGTCCTACCATCATTTATTAAATATTATATTCTTTCCCCACCAATATGTGAATCAGCCATAAATCAAATTCCCATATAGTTTCATACAGTCTCATGGGGTCTACTTCTGGACTTTCTATTCAATTCCATAAGTGACATACCCTTAAGCAAGCACCACAGTGAATTCTGATATATGGAAAGGCAATTCCCCCAAACCTTTTCATGCTTTTCTAGAGTATCCTGGTTTTCTTTTATTTATTTATTTTTATAAATTTTACCAAAATTTTTATTTTAATTTCAGTATAGTTAACAGTGTTATATTAGTTTTAGGTATACAATATAGTGATTCAACAATTCTGTGCATTACACAGTGCTCATCATGACAAGTGTGCTCTTTAATCCCCATTATCTATTTCACCCCTGCACACACCGACCTCCCCTCTAGTGACCAAGAGTTTGTTCTCTATAGTTAAGAGTCTGTTGGTTTTTCCCTCTCTCTCCTTTTCCTTTGTTCAATTGTTTTCCTTTTTGTTTGTTTGTTTAAAGATTTTATTCATTTATTCATGAAAGACAGAGAGAGAGAGAGGCAGAAATACAGGCAGAGGGAAAAGCAGGCCCCTTGCAGGGAGCCCGACATGGGAATCAATCCTGGGTCTCCAGGATCACACCTTGGGCTGAAGGTGGTGCTAAACCACTGAACCACCCAGGCTTCCCTATGTTCTCCTTTCCTATTTCATTACCCTGCTTCCCCATTCTAAAGGTAATCACTATTGTAAACAGTTTTGCTCTTTCTGATGTTTATAAAAATGTCCTCTAGGGCAGCCCAGGTGGCTCAGTGATTTAGTGCCGCCTTCGGCCCAGGGCATAATCCTGGAGTCCTGGGATCAAGTCCCACGTCAGGCTCCCTGCATGGAGCCTACTTCTCCCTCCGCCTATGTCTCTGTCTCTGTCTCTGTCCCTCTGTGTCTCCCAAAAATAAATAAAATCTTTTAAAAATGCCCTCTAGCTATGAATAATACTTTACAATTCGCTTTTTTCACTTAAGCTTATGTTTCTAATATTCATCCGTATTGTTGTGTGAGGCCATAATTTATTTATTTTATCCCTAATGATTTTCACTAACATAGATACTTGCTCTTCTGTGTAAATTTCAAGGTTATCTTTTATGTTCTATAAAAACCTGTTGTAATGAAAATTTCATTAAATCTATAGATCAATTTCAATAGAATTGATAACTTCATTACATGGAATCCTCCTATCCATGTAGATATTTCTCTCCATTTGGTTGGATCTTCATTATGTTTCTCAATACAACTTTAGGAGAGTTTATTATTTTATAAATTTATATTTTTCTACATAAAAAATTTGCACATCTGTTAAAATTGTTCCTACATAGCTAATATGTCTATTGCTACTATAAAAAATATTTTTAAGACACATTTACTATTTGTTGTTTTTTTATACAAATTTTTCTCTTGTGTATTTAGTGTACTTCTTGTTACTTGCTAACTTTTTAATATACTTTTTAAAGATTTTTATGTATTAATTAATGAGAGACAGAGAGATAGAGGCAGAGACATAGGCAGAGGGAGAGGCAGGCTCCCTTTAGGGAACCTGATATGGGATTTGATCTCAGGCCCAGAGATCACGCCCAGAGCTAAAGGCAGATACTCAACCGCTGAGCAACTGAGGTGTCCCAACTTTTTGAAATTTACAACAATTTTTCAATGTATTCATTTAGATTTTATACATAGACAATTATACAATCTATAAATAATGAAAAGTGTATTTATTTGTTTGTGATCTGTATATCTTTTACTTTTTTCTTGACTAATTTCACTGGTTAATGCCACCAGTACAATTTTAATCTTCACAGAAGTGAAGATCCTTTCCCTGTTTATGATTTTAAAAGGTGTGCTTTATACATTTCTCCATTAAGTTCCATGTTTGCTGTATGTTGGACTTCTAGAGATATTTCTTATTAGTTAAAAAAAATTTCTTTGTATTTCCAGTTTGCTAAGATTATTCTTTTAATCATGAATGATGCTGCATTTTCTGTATCTACTGTAACAACCATATGGCTCTCTTCTATAAATATGATAAACACTAATATTCAGAAGTTGAAGAATGGACAAATAATAAGGATTAAATCACAAATGTGGTTAAATAAGCAAGAATACAAGTTACAATTGCTGGAGGAAGCTCCCAAACACTAAGAGTGTTCAAATGTAGTAGACATATTCTCCTGACTTTTGTCTCTGACCTTTGACTTGATCACAGTGCTTTTTATTCTTCTTGATATTGTCCTGACCTGGTATCAGCAACATTATTTTTTAATATATCTTCTTGATTGAGTTCATGCACCAATGTTTTTGAACGGAGTTTGGCAAGACGTTTCCATTTCTTAAGAATTTACTCCATAATTCTCTTTAATTTTCCTGGCACCAAACTGTTCTTATACTCTTGATAACTTAGAAGTTTAATAGGAAGGACATGGCTTTCTTCTCCTGATAATAATTTTTCACAAACAGGAAACTGAAATTTCGGTAGGTTGTAGCTACAACTCACAAGATGCACTTAGCCCATCAATAGCACTGGATGGTCCTTACTCCAAAGAACTCATCTTGCTGCCCCTGTCATTTAGGACCATTATAATTCTTCATTAACAAGACAAAATAAAAGAGAACAAATACAAAATACAAACAAACAAAACTCAAAAAGCATATAATGCACAAATGAGACTATGGTTTGGATTTGAAATTCTATTTACATTAGGAAGCTGTGTGATATTTCTGCTTTAGGCTTTTTAGTTAAAATTTTATTTTTAACTTGCACTTTCTGAGTGTACTTCAGTCTATTTATCATGAGAATGCCACTGTTTAATCAATGATTATAGAAAAGCTCCACTCTCTCAATTCATGAACTGCCAAATTTAATGATTAGCAACTTTAGTGTAGCCCTTAACACTTCTGCCAAATAGTTAAAGGTATGGCAATATTGTTTAAGAAACTCTTAATTTTTTTCTTGTTCCTCTTTGTTAGCTATCCTACACAGATTACATAAGCACAAAGCCCTGTTCTGTGGATGTGCACTGTTGATGGTCGTTTTGACATAACTCCTGGAAAAAGCACTGAACAGAATATTGCTAGTAATGATAATTTCTGGACAGTTGCTCTTTTTTGCCTCCTTACATTCCATCTGGATACTTAGACACAATGATAACACCTTTCCATTCTACTGAATTCTATCAGCATATGCTGGGAAGGTTCATCATGCTGAGATGCCTATATGATTTCTCCTGTTGAAAATTTTGTCATGTATTGTAATTCAAGGGCATTTAGAGTTACTAAAATTCATGAAAATCACAGTGATATAAATCCAGGATTTTACTTGGACTTTTTTCAGTTGATTTTTTTCCCTTTTGCAATAATTTGATTGTTTTCATAGCATTTGATTAATTGCTTTACTCTTATTTTTTAAACTTATTTTTTATTGGTGTTCAATTTGCCAACATATAGAATAACACCCAGTGCTCATCCCATCAAGTGCCCACCTCAATGCCCGTCACCCAGTCACCCCCACCCCCCACCAACCTCCCCTTCCACCACCGCTAGTTCGTTTCCCAGAGTTAGGAGTCTCTCATGTTCTGTCTCCTTTTCTGATATTTCCCACTCATTTTTTTTTCCTTTCCTCTTTATTCCCTTTCACTATTTTTATATTCCCCAAATGAATGAGACCATATAATGTTTGTCCTTCTCTGATTGACTTACTTCACTCAGCATAATACCCTCTAGTTCCATCCACATCAAAGCAAATGGTGGGTATTTGTCATTTCTAATGGCTGAGTTATTGCTTTAGTATTAAGTTGGTAACCTCTACATCTCCACCCCACCCTTCTCTCTTGGGTAGTATTTCTCATCTCTTCTTTCCTTTTTTTTTTTTTTTTAAGAGTTACTCCGGTAGTATATTTAAGCTGGATTCATTTATCTGACTGTTGTACTGTCAAATACACAGAAACTATGGAAGTATCCATAAAAGAGTTAATGTCCTGTTTCTCTATCACTACAATGAGTCGTCCAACATCAGTGTGACAAAGGGCATAAATCAAAATACTCTGTCTGAAAGTTTAAGCTCTACTCAGTGTCTCAAAAAGGAAAAGTGGAACAATTCAGAGTTCATCAATTATATCACATTAAATTAGCCTCCATCATTGACTTGGCTCGACAGCTTCCATCTATTTTAATTTACAACAAAAAGGACAGCCAAGTGCAGGATAGTAGCAATGACACGGTCAAAGGGAGGCTTTGTCTTCTTAGTTATAAAAAATGCTTTGCCTTGGTGCCATCAAGATATTATTAAAGACTTCTAAGTCAAAGGAAGTTTAAAAGTAGTGTGAAATAAGGTAAGTTCCGTAATATTTACATTTGTAAACACTGATTCATAGTGGAATTCTATATATAGCACACTAAATTTTTCAATTAATTTTAAAAATATGTGATGCATTCATATGATAAAGTACAAACTCCAACTGTTAACATTAACAACTCAAGTTCTCTACATTATTCACCATTTTTTTCCTTTCTATTTCTCATATAATACACATTTCTCCATGCACATTTCAAATGTAATAGGAACAATATTTTACATACATTATTGGAAGAGGTCTTAGTAAACCCATAACACCAAACAGGAAGACTAAACATTTTTTAGTTAACTGGAATCAAGGAAAATGTAAACAATAGCCAAGGCAAGTTGTGCTGATTTGTCATAGAGTTCTTGCTTTTGAAGTTTAATAATAAAGCAGATACATGAGGTGGACCTAATCATGTTAACTGATATCATAAAACACTCCCAGAAATAGAAAATGGAGTACAGTAAGATACAACTTTATGTATGGTAAAATAAGAACATGCAGGGAAAAGATAGCTACAGTCCTAGAAATACTATAAGATGATAAGCCTTTGTAGATTTAAAAATAGTATATTGACTTAACAAAGTCTAATTGAACATCCTGTTATAAACCTGGTACTGTGCTAGGTGCTACAGCTACATAGGAAAATAAGACACAATTCCTGCCTTTTAGGAATTTTGAAAAATTCTGTTGTGACATTCATTCTTCAACTATTATTGAGTTAATACTAAATGGCTGGATATATTTAGTCAACTGGCTGGATATATTTAGTCAACTAACTTCTTATTTTATGATTTTTCTCACTACCAACACTTGAATACATAAGCATTTTCTTTTTTAGTTAATTTAATAACATTAACCTTTTGTTATAAAATTTATGGCACAGTTCATATATATATATGTATATATACATATATATGGTTATCGACACCATGTATATGTATTCTACAGAATGTAAATTAAAATACAAATCACATTTACACTTTGTGGTTTTATTTTTTGTTTTTTATGTTGAACTCTTTTCTTTTTTTCCAGCTTTTTTGAAGTACGATTGACAAATAAAAACATATATGATTAAGTAGTATGCTTTGATATATGTAAACACTGTGAGGGGATCCCTGGGTGGCTTAGTGGTTTAGCATCTGCCTTCGGCCCAGGCATGATCCTGGAATCCTGGGATCAAGCCCCACATCAGGCTCCCTGCATGGAGCCTGCTTCTCCCTCTGCCTGTGTCTCTGCCTCTCTCTGTCTCTGTCTCTCATGAATAGATAAAATCTTTTTTAAAAAAGTATACATTGTGAAATGATTATTATGATCAAGCTAATTAACAAATCCACATTTAATTTGCAACAACATGGATAAACTTAAAGAACATTGTACTACATGAAATAAAGCCAGACACAGATAAATATGACATGATCTCACTTACATGTGGAATCTAAATAATAATAATAATAACAATAATAATAAACTCAATGCCATAGTAACACAGAGTAGAATGGTGGTTACCAGATGCTGGAGGCAGTAAAAGGAAGATACCAATCAAAGGGTACAAACTTTCAGTTATAAGATCAATAAATTCTTAAGACCTAGAGTATCACCATGTTGACTATAGTTAGTAATAATGTATACTTGAGATCTGGTAAGAGAGTAGATTCAAGGATTCTCACTATAAAAAATGGGTTTTACTAAAAATAGTGCATTTTACTTTTAATAAGATATCTGTTTAATATTTCCTTCCTAAGAACTTTTTCCAGATTAGTTCCACAATGTCAGAACACAGTCTCTTTTGTAATTAATTTTATCTATGCAAAACAAACCTTTATATATTAATGCATTTTAATCTTTGTATTTATCTATGTGTATATATATCTATAAGTAATTTATTATAAATGTGTAGATACTTATAGACATAACCAAACATAAGTCTGGTTTTATACCCCAATATACAGAATAACTAGCACTTGAAACTGTCAGTAGAAAGGGTTCAGGTTTGCTATTGTGTGGACATGACAAATCACTAACCTACCTTTCAGCTTTGATTTCGTTAGCTGAAAAATGGATATAGAACAGCTATACTCTCCACCTGGGATTTTTTTTTTTTTTTTTTGAAGAGCAGATGAGTTTCTCAAATTCAAATAATTCCAGCACTGCCTTTGTAAATTTTGTCATTCCCTAATACTACCTGTGCTGTTATTGACCTAGCCTTTTAACTTAAACATGCTCACATTTTTAATAAAAAAAAAAAAATTCAAAATAAACTAGCGCCAAAATGAGGCTTTCTGCTTAGGATTTCAAAAGATAAAAAGATAACTTACAAATGAACATATATTATTTAATTCCAGGTGTTTATGTATCACATAAAACTGTGTTGGTCACTACTTAAAATCATATTCCAGGGGATCCCTGGGTGGCTCAGTGGTTTAGCGCCACCTTCAGCCCAGGGCGTGATCCTGGAGACCCGGGATCAAGTCCCACGTCAGGCTCCCTGCATGGAGCCTGCTTCTCCCTCTGCCTGTGTCTCTGCCTCTCACTCTCTCTCTCTCACTCTCTCTCTCTCTGTGTCTATCATGAATAAATAAATAAAATCTTTAAAAAAAATCATATTCCACATCAGAGGTGGTCTGGTTAACATATTTTGGGAAACACTCAGCTAATATATTTCAAGAATTTAAATTATAAGACTATAAAAATCTAAGACATTATCATTATTATTAAGTGGTCACCCAACTGTATGATATTCATCAAAATATTTAACCAGCCCTACCACTAAACTTCCATAAAACTTAATTCTTTGTATTACACAACTGAATATAATAGTGTTAAATATGATGACAAAGAAGAAACTAAATAAACTCATTGTATATTATTAATAAATACACTATCTGTTTAATAGGTGCAGGTCACTTATTAGAGCTTTCAGAGAATGAACTTTAACTTAGGGTAGGTTGACTTCAATGGAGGGCAAACAATTGAGAAAGTTGAGTGCTACACGCCCAGGAAAAGGAGCAGTGGCCGAGTTCAATTGGGGAGAGATTACCTAGAGAAGACAGAGTAGTGATGCATTATGCATCTTCTTCAGGGACTTTAAAATTTTACTTTCGACCTGATCTTTGGCCACCATAGGATGAGCTAGTGTGGTGTGTGGTATGTATGTAGACTGTGGTGTTGGGGGTGATGACAGGGGTGGAAGTGAGAAATAGGAAAGTGGTAACTAGGAAGGAGTAATGGCAAGTGGAAAAAAGAGGCATATCAGAAACCAAGTATTATGACTAGTTTAGGATTTATAATTAGATTATCAGAATATTGATAGTCATTTAATTTACACATTATATTTTCCATTCAAGTATCCTTTTCTGAATTGTACTTTGGTAGCAGAGACACGGGGCTAGGCAAATGGCAGGATAAAAGCTGGCAGGTTCTGGCCCTTTCCTTCCATCCTCCTCACCAAAAACAGCAATTTTTCTTGTATTTATTTTACATTTAGATTGTGAGTAATTTGGTTCAAAGGATACTGAAGATAAAAAAATGTGAAAATGTTCTATTTCAATGTTCTATTGAAAATGTGTAAACCAGCCATTGGATAAATAGATTTTTCTGGTCCAACAGCTTTTCTAAATCTCAACCAATGTTCACTCACATGAAATAGTGATACATTTATAGCTATTAGAGTATTGGTAATAAACTGAATTTAAGTCCAGTTTCACTTCTGCCCATAATAGGATATTAACAAAGAAATAGGTGTAAAAAACATTTTGAAGTAAGTAGTTACCTTTCTGCTACTTAAATAAGTCACAAAAGTATTGGTATCTTTCATAAAAACAAAGGTTGGTGATATACCCTTATCTGAATAAAACCTTCCCTTCTACTCTACTACATAAAAAAAAATTCAACTAATTTAGGAAAGAGTTTTCCACAGAAATTGCTCCTCAGTACATTAATGTATCAACTTTCAATGGTTCTGCTAAGTGCCTTTTTAAGAGTATGATAGCTTGGAGCAATAACACTGATATTTAAGGAGGTACATTGCATTTAAAAGAGGCTATGGAAAAACAAAGACTCTGCTTTATTCATAGATTATACCTAAGGTCAAATGGTAACTTAAGCTACTGTGCCTAAGCACATTGGGCACACACTGAACAATGAGTCAAATATTATTTTCTAAAATATCCACCTTTTGTGCAACTATTATTTTGTTTCATAACTATCCTTTACACATTATTACTGGTAGATCTCACAAAGTTAAAAAATCCATTCTACAAATTTCTTATGAAGCTATTTTTTTAAAGTTTTTTATTTATTTAATCACGAAAGACACAGAGAGAAGCAGAGACACAGACAGAGGGAGAAGAAGGCTCCTCTCAGAGAGTCCAATGTGGGACTCGATCCCAAAACCCAGGATCACACCCGGAGCCAAAGGCAGATGCTCAAACTCTGAGCCACCCAGGTGTCCCTTGTGAAGCTATTTTTAAAAAGTGATTTAACAATCTAATATCTGATGTCAAGTAAAGCTCTCTGGGACCCATTGGTTCATAAGAGTAATAGAATGGCCTTCACCTGTTAACATATCTAGTAAAACATGTGCTTAGGGTTCATGGCTCTTCACTACAACTTGGTACCCTGCCAACACCACATGGCAATTTATTACATAAGTTCTTGGACTGTCTTGCTTGCTAGCAATTACTTCTCAACTTCTGTTTCAGGAGTCTAGTTCTGGTTTTGATGGGATCCCTAGAGCAATGAGGTCCCATCAGACATCTATCAGCTTCATGTATTATTAATAAGACTTTTGCTATCTGTTAATAGCCAAAACTTTGTTTCACTGTAGATGAGGGGAAGTGTGTTTTTTTAATTGTTCAGGAATTAGGAACTTAAAATATATTATTTTATTCTATTCTAGGGAAGTGTCTCAGAACATCGTGCATCAAAAATGGCTTCATTAGTGAAGTTCAAAATTTTATATTGATCATTAGGTTAAGATTTTTGGCCAAGTTTTGTTCCAAATGTAGTATTTCTGGATATTTGGATATCAAGCCTACAAGTGTGAAACTGGGATTAAATGACTCACTTGCAAGTAATTTTACAATTAAACTCATATTTGACATGTGCTGCTTTGGCAGCTGGCTTGATGTGTATTCATTCTACAAATACTCACTGAATATCTACAAATACATCAAGCAAACATTATACTAGGTACTAGAGGTGAAAGGTCAATAAGGTAGAGTCCCAGGGCACCTGAGTGGCTCAGTTGGTTGAGCAATCGACCCTTGGTTTCAGCTCCGGTAATGATTTTAGGGTCATGAGACTGAGCCCTGCATCAGGCTCCATGTTCAACACGGTGTTTGCTTGAGATTGTCTCTCTCCTCTCCCTCTGCCCCTCCTCCAGCTCATGTTCTTTCTTTCCCTCTCAAATAAATAAATAAATAAATAAATTAATTAATTAATTAATTAATTTTAAAAACCTTAAAAAAAAAAAGGTAGTGTCCCTGCCACCCAGACCTTACTTACAACCCAGGAATAAAATTTTGTTATTGCTGCAAAAATACAGATTAATGAGGATACATGTGTTTCCTGCCAAATCCTCTCATTCTCTTATGAGGACAAAGGGTAAAGTTTTCATTTTTAGGAAAATGTAACTAAGGTTTTAAATTGAGATATCTCAAGAAATGGTCAGAACGCAATGTTTTAAAACAAAGCCTGTAAGGGAGCTCTGTCTTTGCTTCAAAGGAAGCATTTTCAGTACTGTATTTTCCTCAAAAGGAAACTTTTTATCTTCATCCATTCAAGGATGTTGTAGGTTTTCTTTTTTCCTATAGTATGGTATGGCATTAATAACTCAAAATTAACACAATAATACTTTCTTCTGAGAAAACAGAACAAATGCTATTCAAACTAAAGGAAATCCTTCTAGGAAAGGAACAAGGGGTAGTGGAAGGGAGGTGGGCGGGGGATTGGGGTGACTGGGTGACAGGCACTGAGGGGGGCACTTGACAGAATGAGCACTGGGTGTTATGCTATACGTTGGCAAATTGAACTCCACTAAAAAAATTAATTAATTAAAAAAAAGGAAATGCTGAGCTTTTTAAAAAAGAGTTATCTAGTTATTGTTTTTCCTCCTTGTGATGCCTTACAAGAATAGCAGAAACAGTAAATAATAAACACCATTCTAACTTCCCTAAACTTCTAGAAATAAATTAACTCAATGTGAAAAAAATGCAAAATTATGCTTCATATTTCACAACTGTTTTTATTTACAATAAAATATGTAGGCCTTCATCATCATTCAATTATTATATAGTAAAGCTTTGCTCTAAGAAATGTGAGAAATTAAGAGGAAAATTTGATAAATTAAATGAAAAATATAGCCAAAAATTGTTTTTTTTTAGCTGAAAAAAGGCATCAAAAGCCTAATCTAATATAAAAATAAAGACACGTTTTTAAAAATGACCAAATAATTATGGGTGGTCTTCAATGCTGGTATTCAATGTATTGCAGAAAATAGAGATATTTTGTAAAATACTTTCACATACAATAACAATCTCATAGGTCTACAAAGACTATCTCTTTCAGGTATTATATCATTCACAAACATAAGTTTTCTTTACTTCAAAAGTGATCTTGACATAAGACGAATTATCTAAATGCAAGGTTCCCAGCAGTTTGGATTCAGACCAGTGATAAATGATAGTAATTTTAGCTTGCTATAAGAATGCTTAATATGTTCCAGTGCTGTTCTATGAGTTCTTTATTTTTTTAAAGATTTTATTTATTTATTCATGAGAGACAGAAAGAGAGAGAGAGAGAGAGAGAGAGAGGCAGAGACACAGGCAGAGGGAGAAGCAGGCTGCATGCAGGGAGCCTGACAAGGGACTCGATCCTGAGGCTCCAGGATCATGCCCTGGGCTGAAGGTGGCGCTAAACCACTGAGCCACCCAGGTTGCCTGTGTCTTGACATATTATCTAATTTTGCTGTAACAACAAAGAATAAGATGATTACTATTGGTATTCCCATTCTACAGATGAGACAATGCATGAGAGAGGTTGAATAAATTGCCCTAAATCACATACATAATGAGTGGCAGAGTTGATATTTAAAATAAAGTTTAAAAGAAGTTTGGGTCACTGACCTAGGAGTTCCACTTTCATTTGCTATAAAGAATATTTTTTAAAACTCCCAAATATCATATTTGTACTATAATATATCTTAAACACAACACAATGAGAAAGAATGTAATATTTCAATGAAATTAATTTAGCTTTATGAAAAGTTTTAAAAATTGTTCTTATTTTTCTAGTTATAGAGTGAAAAAGTAGCCATGAACCAGTACTCATCCACGCATTCATTTCTGGAAATCACTGATGTACTCTAAGTCATTAGTCCTACTGAATGACAGATATCCATTTTTCATGTTTTAAAATTTATTGTAAAAAAATATTGTAGAATATACTGTACTCTGCAACTGCAGTGACAAATCAATTAAATTACTGAGAAAAAAAAAGAGGATGAAGACTAACATTCAAATGCCATTACATGCTAGACACTGATACATACAGTATCCAGTTCACCCAACAACTCTGAAATAACATAATGACATTCCCATTTCTATAGATGAGAAAACAAAGATTCAGGGAGGTTAGATATTTAACCCAAGATCACTGACATAGTACACAGAGGAGTTTTTCTTAGAGAAGTTTTACTCAAAGGCTCATATTTTAATTTAAATTATTCTTTCTTCTGAACACTCATTGTCTCTTATGAACAACTCAATTCTATTTGAATGAAGGCTAGTGATAGTATTTCTTCATATAGATATCCCGGCCCAAAAGATTAAAAAATAACCTTAGAGATACATATTTGTTTGGGAAAAATTAAAACAAAAGCTATAGTTTTAAAAAAATGTTTACTTGCAGTAACACTATACACACACATAGACAACACAAAATCTTCACAGTGAGTCACTAGAAAATTGGAAAAATGATCCCTGCTATGCTTCATATTCAAGTTGTAGCACATCCTTAAAACACACTGATTTTGGAGGGCCCAAGATAAATTATTGTCTTAGAAAGGTTTTACTTAGTACATATTCTTTTTTTAAAAAGATTTTATTTATTTATTCATGAGAGAGACAGAGAGAAGCAGAGACACAGGCAGAGGGAGAAGCAGGCTCCATGCAGGGAGCCCGATGTGGGACTCGATCCCAGGACTCTAGGATCATGTCCTGAGCCAAAGGCAGATGCTCAACCACTGAACCACCCAGGTGTCCCTAGTACATAAACATTATGTAAAATATATACTAAAGAAATATTGCCAAGCAGTAGGAAGTTTAAATTAAAACACTTCAGCCAATATAAAGTATGTTTTACAGCAATTACCAGGATTCTAAAAAACAAAACAAAAACCCTTTCCATTCAATTTAACTACAACGTACTAATATAGATTAACAATAAGATATTTAATGTTAACAACTATTGGGAACAGCATATTAATATTATTCCTAGAATAGCTCTTAACACATTATTAGACAAAGAGTGTGTATCCAATATCTGGTTAACTCTCTCAGAATTTTCTTTTAAAGATTTTTAATGTATTTATTCATGAGAGACACAGAGAGAGAGAGAGAGAAGCAAGCTACATGCAGGGAGCCGGACATGGGACTCAATCCCGGGTCTCCAGGATCACGCCCTGGGCTGAAGGCGGCGCTAAACCGCTGAGCCACCGAGGCTGCCCAACTCTCTCAGAATCTAATTGGGCTAAGACAGAGTGGCCAATAAAATTTTCTTGGGCAGGACTTATTTACATGCTATTTCTATGTTATATGTTTTATCAGTGTTTTTGAAATCTATAGTAAGTCTTTTCAGAATACTGCTGCTTATACAAATTTCAACCTCGGAACTTGCTTACTAGGTTCTACAATTCTCTGTGGACTCATCTGAATTTCAATTACTTGTACTCTCTGGATATGAGAAATAAATCTGAGTGAAGTTTTCTAGCACTACCACATATTCATTACAAAATCTTAGTTGAATATTTTTATTGGTAAGTGACCTAATTAGTGGGGTTATTGTAAGGTAAGTATGTTACAAAGTGTTTAACATATTAGGCATGCAGAAATTGCTAGCTCCTTTCTCCTCCCATATATCTTGCTTCCTTGTAAGGTTCCTTTCAATACAGAAAGCACATTCATATTCATTGAGAATCTTCACAAAAACTGTAGGCATATGTATTAGAAATAATAATTTCCTTATATATAATGAAGTTGAGTCTCAAAGAGGCCAAGTGACTATAAATTTGAGACAAGGAAAGGTTCTTTCTTTTTATGATAATTCTATAAATGATTGTCTTGCTTTTTGCTTTGTCTTCAGAGTCAAATCTAAAGTTAAGTATGTTTGCACCATTGTTGGTCAGAATTCCATGAAATAATAAAAAAATATATTTTTAGATTTATTCATTTATCTTTACAGATAGAGACAGTGAGCATGAGCCAGAGACAGGGGCAGAAAAAGAGGGAGAGAGAATCCCAAGCAGACACTGTGCTGAGTGCAGAGCCCACTTGGGGCCTGATCTCAGGGCACTGAGATCACAACCTGAGCTGAAACCAAGAGTTGGATGCTTAACCAATTGTGTCACCCAGGACACTCCTAACAGAAAAAAAGTATTTCCACATGGAATAATACGTGTTTGTAAAGTATGTTTAAAATTTTGTTCATTGATTTTACAGACACTTAAGTGATGCTCATATGTACCTGATGATAACCCTATGAGAAAAGTAACTAGTATTCTCATTCCAGATTCTGTGCTTTTAAACTCTATTCTAATAGTGCCTCTATTGTGGTATTTAAGAAAAACCTAGTTCCTATTTTATAGATTCTTTTAAGAAACAGTGTGACTTAGAAGTCTAAAGCTGCCAACTGTTTTGTTCTGTCGGTGGGAGATTTCCACTGGTGGAGGCATAAGAACATAAAGGTAGTGAATTAGTTAGCTTGTCTTACATAACAGTAATTTTCACCACTACATCTATTATTATTCATTGAGTGCTTAGTATGTAATAGGTACATTTCTAACCAGTTTGCAAGTAACTCTTGATTCTCACAACAACACATGAAGTACATATTATTATTTTTCTATTTAACACATTAGGAAACAAAGATGCAGAATCATAAACTAACGTGCCTACATTTACACAGTGATTAAGTTGTGCAGCTACTATATTTAATTTATCCATCTAGCTATCAAAGTGAACAGAAAGCAATGCCCAAGAGACTTTTATTCTCACAGCTGGAGTAAGAACCAGTGTTAGACACAGAGTCTTAGGCAGCCTAAAAAATATCATTGCGACAATGAAAGGCTGCATACAAAGTTCACACTTTGATCACCATTATATTAGTGGTGATTAGTCCTTTAGTCTTTTAGTCTTCACCATTATATTACATTTCACGATCCTTTAGTCTTCACCATTTACATGTAATATAAATTACATCAATATATTACATCAATTTATATAACATCATTATACACAATCAATTTATGATAAGCCTTCCTGAGATCAGAAATATTTTAGATATCACTTTTACCCTTACATTGGAAAAAAGAGTTGCTCATATAAACTAGAGCAGGGTTCTCAAAAGGGTGGTGGGTGGAGAGGTATATTAAAATAACATAAAACTATTTTTTAAAGGTACATTCACTTGGGTAAATATATTAAATGGGTAACAGGAGGGTAGGCGAAAAGAGTAAGAATAAGATCTCGGCAACCTGAAAACTTCCCCTTAGCCAACTATGACATGGTGACCATTGAATTGAAATCTAACAACACAAATTCTCAAGATGGTTCAATTCAGCGATGCAGTCCAAACACCTCCTATCATACAATGGGGTCAGCAGTGGACAGCGGTAATTGAGGATATGGCCCCTAGAGTCAGACTGCTTGGTTTGGATACCAGTTCTGCTACTTGTGTGATCTTGGATCAGTTGGGGAACCTTACTGCCATCATTTCACTACCTCATAGGATTATTATGGAAATAATTGAGATAATGCATGCAAAAATCCTTAGCGTGATACTTTAATGAATAACATTATATTATTATAGTTTTTCCAGTATTTATTTTGTATTAATTTTAATCTGTTAACTTTAGGTCTAAGCCTATAACTAACAAATGGCATAAAGGACCAAACATATCTAGTCTCTTTAGTAATCTTATTAATTGACATTGACAGCTATATAGTAAATACTTCAATTTCATATGTAAGGATTCATCATAATCCTTTTGGTAGTACTTGTAGAATCTCATTACATGTCTGGAAAGAGGTATGTCATGTACATTTTGGTAATTTGCAAAGGCTCATCATTAATAGACATAATAGTGAGTCAGAGAACCATGTCTGACTTCAAATCTAGATATAAGTGTAAGTCATTTCTTCTGAAACACACACAAAAAGTGCTATACTTGCTCAGACAACTGAACTTTCTAGTCCACCTAAGGGTCTGCTTGTTGGAGAGTATGGTATTCACATGTTTGCCTTTGAAGGATACACTTCAAACACCATTTGTTTCCTACGATTTACACTTTATAGACGGAGCTATCTTGAACACATCTCTTTTTTGAACCTACTCTATAATTTTTGCCCATATCATCCTTAAAGAGTTTAATAAGTGTATTATTAACTGAAAGAAACATAGTTTTATTTATCTGAAAATACATTCCAAGGCTACAGAGAAAATTCCTAGTAGCTCTGAAGCTACAAATTTGGCAAATACATAGATTCTTTAATTTATCTAGATTTTTCATAACTTTATATACTTTAATAATTTTTCTTTGTAGGTGAAACTGCAATGCTTATCAAATATTTCTTATGACTCCTTAAGTTTCCTAGACATCTTGCAATTAGGCAGGGCCATGCAACTAATTCTGTCTAATGAGTTGTGAATGGAACTGACATCTATTCTGGGCCAAAGCAAAAATGGAAATTCTCCATACACTTGTTACATCTGCTTTGACTGACCAGTGAGAAACTAGAGGTTGATCTGTTAGCCTAGGTCTCTGAGTTACTATGTGGAAGAAAGACCCTTGCTGATCACTATTAGACATGTTATAGGTTTTAGAAATAAGCCTTTGCTATAGCTTGTGATTTCAAGGTTAATCTATTATCTCAGTATTACAAAGCCTATCTTGCCAAATTCAGAAATTGTACCAGGGTAGGAGACTGCTGTAACAAAAATCTAAACTATGTGGCATTGATTAGTAGTCAGGTTATGAGAAAACTGATATTGGAAATTGAACAGGTGGCAATACATGTTATCTGGTGGAAGAACATTTGGTTAAGTATTTCCTTTAATAAATTGGAAAATAAATCATGTACCTAGTAAGTTTAAGATTTAAGGGAAGAAATTGGAAAACACCATTAGTAGAATATGTTGACTTACATTTGGCATGATATTAAGAAAAGACTTTTAACCAGTAAAGAATTAGTTTGCAAAGAGACATAAAATGGAATAGAGAGTCCAAAAATCTAAAGTCTTGCAATATTGGAAAACTAACCGCTATAGACCCTAAAGAGTAAGAAATAGAGCTGAGAAAGTCTTTGAGTGATAAATGCCCATAAAATTTAATCTAGCGTCAAAGATTACATTAAAGATATAGCTTATGCTCATTTTAAAAACTGTTGAGTTGATTATGATATTTCAGACAAATTTTAGCTTGGGGTGATGCACTCTAAAATATTTCAGCTGGATAAACTGACTCAGAGCAAAGATCTGATGGAAAACTTTGACTTTTTACAAAAGTCAGAGAGCCTCAATTCAGCCCTGATTAAGTCTAGAAAGTGAGGCATGAGGAAAGAAAAAAGAAAAAGGCAATGTAGCAGATCTGAGAATTATGTCTCTACAAAAACTGTGGGCAGGGTTACTGGTACATGGAACTCACTGTAATCAAATAGAGAAGAAGCCCCATGAGTTTCTGAGAGAGTTGTACTGCCAAACCTGTAATAAAAAAATAATATTACTGTTCGAGACTTAAAATTGCACTGAGACTTCCAACTTTCTTTGAGCAGGAAGTAAAAAGAAAAAGCTTCACAGCCCTAAGGGATATTTGATAACCTCTATTTCAGGTACAGGAAGTACCTTCCTGAGAGTCCATCTAAGGTCTGAGGAGCAACAGCCAGCCAGATTCCTCACCCTCAAAGTCACTGTGAGTTTTCAGAAAGCTTACAGACAGGTAACCAGCTGCTTGTCTGACATTCCTCACATTCTTGGATGGGAGTGTTTACTCTGCTTACCCTGTCTCTCTTGTACTGTTATCTATTGATTATGGAATGCCTCTTAATCCTCTTTATCTGTTTCACTCATCTCCCACCCACCTCCCTTATGATATTTTATATCATGGTTATTTACTGTTACACAAATAAGCCAAAGAGGCTCTCTGTATATTAGCTACTAGGTTGATTATTTCTTCACAGAAGGATGAGACCCATAGCCCAAAGGCCCACCAGCCCCAAACTCAAAATTTAACACATCCAATTTTAACCAGAGCCCAAATAGCAGATATTCTTAGTCGGTTAGAGCTCGCCTATTTTGTATACCACACGAAACTACGTTACACATCTGCTAGCCTCAAGCTACTAATAAATGTCAGGCTGTAAAGAACCTAAGTCACTGATGCCCTTTGGAGGTCTGACCCAGAGAATCCCCTAGGTGCTGCTGAGCAACATCACTTAGACTTGTAGGCTCCCTCTGTTTCCCCCTTATCTCCTAGGAGTTTCCTGGTCATCTGCCCCATCTGGTAGTGGCCCCCACATGGTAGATTTTAGACAGTCTCCTATCTTGAAGGACTTCTACCTATATGCAAACTTGTCAAAGCATAACCCAAATAAAGCTTGTATGTGTTGCTGCCACCTTGTGATCATATCTTTATCCTTGACCAGACCCTAAGTCCCTTGTATCCTCTATACTTTCATAACATTTATGCCATGAGACTAATTATGTATATTGATTATCCTTTATCAACTTATTTTCTTTTATCTACTTATGCATACATGTAGATTCAACAGACATTATCCACATGCCTGCTATATGTAAGACACTATGATGGATATTGAGAAAATGAAGATAAATAGAGCATGATCAATTCTCACGGAGGCTTATATATGCTAGTAAGGCAGCCAGATACAAAAGCAAGTAACTACAGCAGTGGAATAATAGAAGCAACCACATAGTTACTGCACAGAGTGGAAAGGACTCTAATGGACCTGCATTCTGGGTCAGGGATGGCAAATAGGTTTGCTATCCTGTACTATATCTAATCAATTAGTGATGGCTGCCTAGAGTACTATTCTTGACCCTTGAACAATGCAGGGATTAGGGATACAAATCTCCTAAACACTCAAAAATCCATGAATACTTTTTGACTCCCTCAACTTCTAATAGACTAATAGACTGATGCTGACAGGAAGCCTTATCAATAACATAAATAGTTGATCAACACATATTTTTGTATGTTTTATGTATATATACTATATTCTTACAATAAAGTAATTTAGAGAAAACCGTTATTAAAATCATAAAGAAGAGACAATACATCTATAGTACCATAAAAAATCTGCATATAAGTGGACCCACACAGTTCATTCAAACTCATGTTGTTCAGGGTCAATTGCATTATTTTTATTCAAGCATAATTAATATACAGTTACACTAGTTTCAGGTATAAAATATGATGATTCAACAATTCTTTATTTGTAAAGAAAAAAAAGATATTTATTTAATGTTGTTTGCACGGGCAAAAAAGAACAAGCTGGAAACAACCTGAATGAACATTAATAGCAGAATAGTTGGATAAATAATAATAATCTTTACCACAAACTCTTATAGCAAAATTAAAAAGAAGAAACCAGATTTACATTTAGTGTACTGCAAGGGTTCCAATGATATATTATTACATGAAAAAAAAAATAAGTTGGAGATTAATGTATAACATATCCCATTTCAGATTAAAAAGAAAAATGCTAACAGAAATTTACCTTATTGGAGCATAAACATGTAATATTTCTGTTTTCCTCAATAACTGTCACTTTCATATCTTTTTCACATTTCTTCCCTGCTGAGTAATAGGAATGCTTAGTGATATTCATCAAGATCCATAACTTTTCCATTTTTAGAATCTCATGTTGGTTCTCGAGACTTAGCCAAAGTTCTGCATGAGCTGTGCGTTATACCCCAATTTCAACAATTAGGTAAGTTGCTTCTCCTCTCTTCCAGAGGAGCAAGAGGGTGGAGTTGTTGATGGAAGTTCCTCAAGAAGGTGGACATGTTGGTGAAAGTTTCTATTTTATGAATCCAGACAGAACTTTATGGGAAGAAAGAGATTGACTTACCCTATATTGATTTACATCCATTGTTGATAAAAGATGGAATTAATAGACTACTGTTAGTGATCATTCCACTTGTTTTTTCACTATATCCATTTAATTAATTCCTTGTTAATTAGAGTAGTAAAAGTTAAATATCTAATGGAAAACTAGCTTCCAATGTGCATGATACAGAAAAGACTATTCAGTAGAAAGAATGTCTAAGGGGCTAATACATTAAAATTCAAAAAAACACAAAATATGTTTATACATATCTAGTGAAGTGCTTTCCTTAAAAGCCCACATAGAAATTATGACTTCCAATGTCCAAAGTCTGTCCACTAATAGGAGTACCTTTGCTCACTGGGTTTTCCCAAAGAATCAGAATTGACCTAATTATTGTATATTTATAGGTCTTTCTGAGGGCATTTGAACTATTTTCAAGTGAGTTAGGCATTAAATATAGATGCAGGAAGTCATATATATGTCTACTACCTTTCCTTCTATTTTCCTCTGGTTCACAAGAGTGTCCTTATTCCCTCTCCCACTGTTTGTACTGATTGTCATTTCCCACTTGACCTCTATTTGCATACACTGTGTGAGATTCTATTCTCATACCATCAATCCCACTTGACCTCTATTCTCATACCATTGCTGAGCTATCTCTGTTGACTTCTCTTGGGTCTGTTGTTTTTTCCTTAGTCCAAGGATAAAATCTCTTATATCCTATGTTTTTATTCTCTTTGTCCATGGTTAGATTATTCAATCTTCTCTCTTCCCTAATATCCCCATCCCCAATATTACTATTCAAAGTAGCTGAGACTTGGCACAGTAGTTGAAATCTCCACCAGATACTGGCCCTGGCCATGATACTGATTTCTAAGAGTGGTCCACAAAGATGGCAAGTTACATGATGCTTGGATTTGCTTCTCTGTAAACGAAAATCACATACAGAGCATCTCTATGTAAGTAGTTGCTTTCACTCTTGGCCTGATCTTTTTTTTTTTTTTTTTTAATTTTTTTTTATTGGAGTTCAATTTGCCAACATATAGCATAACACCCAGTACTCATCCCATCAAGTGCCCCCATCAGTGCCTGTCACCCAGTCATCACCACCCCCTGCCCACCTCCCCTTCCACCACCCTTTGTTCGTTTCCCAGAGTTAGGAGTCTCTCATGATCTGTCTCCCTCTCTGAGATTTCCCACTCATTTTCTCTCCTTTCCCCTTTATTCTCTTTCACTATTTTTTATATTCCCCAAATGAATGAGACTATATAATGTTTGTCCTTCTCTAATTAACTTATTTCACTCAGCATAACACCCTCCAGTTCCATCCAACAATTCTAAATATTACTCAGTGCTCATCATAAGTATACTCTTAATCCTCTGTACCTATTTCACCTACCCCACCCCCATTTACCTTTGGCTGTTGCCAGAGGTGAGGCCAACACCAGTGTGTTCTCTATATTTAAACATCTGGGTTTTTTGTTTGTCTTTTTTCTGTTTGTTTTGTGTCTTAAATTCCACCTATGAGTGAAATCATATGGTATTTGTTTTTCTCTGATCGACTTATTTCACATAGCATTATACTCTCTAGGTCCATCCATGTTGCAAATAGCAAGATTTCATCCTTTTTTATGGGTAATATTTTAGTGCACATGCACACGTGTGTGTATATACAGGACCCCTTCTTTATCCATTCATTTGTGGATGGACACTTGGCTTCCATATATTGGATATTGTAAATAATGCTGCAATAAACATAGGAGTGCATATATCTTTTTGAATTAGTGTTTGGATTTACTTTGAGTAACTACCCAGTAGTGGAATGATTGGATCATACTGTATCTCAATTTTTAATTCTTAGGAAACTCCGTACTGTTTTCCACATGACTGTGCCAGCCTGCATTCCCACTAACAGTGCATGAGGTTCTTTTTTCTTGATATCCTCACCAACACTTATTATTTCTTGTCTTTTTGATTATAACCATTCTCACAGATGTGAGGTGATAGCTCATTGTGGTATTGACTTGCATTTCCCAGATGTAGAGCATCTTTTCATGTGTCTGTTGGCCACCTATATAATTTGTTCAGGAAAATGTCTACTTAGGTCCTCTGCTCATTTTTTAATTTAATTATTTGGTTTTTTAGTGTTGGGTTGTATAAGTACTTCATATACTTTGCATGCTAATCCTTTATTGGAACATCACTTGTGAATTTCTTCTTCTATTCAGTAGGTTGTCATTTTATTTTCTTGATGGTTTCTTTCATTGTGCCAAAGTGTTTTATTTTGATATAGTCCCAATAGTTTAATTTTGTTTTTCTCTCCCTTGCTGAAGGAAATATGTAGGAAAACGCTTCTATGTCTGATGTGAAAGAGACTATTGTCTATGTTTTCTTCTAGGGATTTTATGGTTTTAGTTCTCACATTTAGATCTTTAATCCATTTTGGTTTATTTTTGTGTATGACATAAGAAAAGTAGTCCAGTTTCATTCTTAAGCATGTAGCTGCCCAGTTTTCACAACATCATTTGTTAAAGAGATTCTTTTCCCATTATATATTCTTGTTTTCCTTTATTATAGATTAATTGACTATAAAAGTATCAGCTGGGCAGCCTGGGCGGCTCAGTGGTTTAGCGCCCTTTGGCCCAGGGCGGGATACTGGAGATCCGGGATAGAGTCCTGCGTCAGGCTCCCTGCATGGAGGCTGCTTCTCCCTCTGCCTATGTCTCTGTCTCTCTCTCTCTCTATGTCTCTCATGAATAAATAAATAAAATCTTTAAAAAGAAAGTGTCAGCTTATTTTACCTTATTTTAAATAGTTTGTTAATTGACTATAAAAGTGTAGGTTTATTTTGTTTTTGTTTTTTTTTTTGAAGACTTTATTTATTTGATCCTAAAGTTTCATAGAAAAGTTGAGGGGATGGTACAGAGATTTCCCATATACTCTCTTTCTCCAAACATATATACCTTCTTCCATTATCAATATCCCCCACCAGAGTGATACATTTGTTACAACTGAAGGATGAACACTGACACATCATAACACCTTTCCTTTAAAAAATATATTTGACATGATATAAACTGGCACATCATAAGTTGGAACAATCAGGGTTGTGTTCTCATCTTCATACTTATTGAATTATAAATAGGTAAAAATATGGATGAGCTAGAGACAGAGATCTCCGTTACTCTCTCTAGATCATATATAATTAATCTACCATATATATCATTCTTGTCTGTATGTGAAGTTGCCAAAAAAGGATTACTTAGTTAACTGACAAATAATTCTACTAAAATTTGTATAAACTATTAAGCCAAGCTATTGCTCAATTAACATATATTTCTACAGAAATATTTTTTTTTACTATATCTTTAATAGATTAACCTGTGTTCTACTCTAACAAAATGTACAATGTCTTTGAAACAATTTTTGGTTCCAGCCATGATTACTTGGAAAACTTGATTTCTGTAGTTTTTGTAACACCAGTATATCACAACAACCTTCCCTTATTGTCACTGTGGATTGCTTCACATGCCACAGTAAATTTCATCTAAGTTAACAATTATCCTCAGGAAATTAATTAAATGCTCTGTGAACTTGTTGTTACTAGTTAACAATCAATGAAATGGCAATTGCATTTTCTTTCCAGAAAGACTGATTTGCAAATTTTTGCCCCAATTTATACAGGAGCAACTACTTAGGGTTTAGAATTTCCTTCCTTGCTTAGAACATTGCCAAGGGTGCTAGCTCTGGTGATAGACAGTCTGAGATACCGGGATCCTAACACACTGTTTATAAGTTTGCTAGCTTTTCAACCTTGGGCAAGTTATTTAACCTCTCTGTGCCAGAGTTTTTTCATCTATAAGATGGTGATAACAATAACCTACCTCATGAGGTTTTTATGAGAATTAAATTGAATAATGTATGTAAAGCATTTACGAGGCTGACTGGCAGATAGTGAGCACTCAATAAGTGTGAGCTAGCACAGCCTAATTAATGACATTTGGCCAGGTGTATAATCACTATAGGTACTGGAATAGAAATCATTTGACCTTCTGCATTTTACCACTCTTGTTTGCTGCAATAAAAATAGCGGTTGTGAGTAAAATGAACAGTAAACATTGGAAGTTAATATGTCTAGAGGAGCATCTGTTAAAAGTACCCTCATTACTGTGTATTTCCAGAGGAACAAGAACATAAGGCAAAATAGAATCTCTTGAATAGTCTGTTTGGCTGAAGCAAGTAAATAATATGGTCCAATATGGACATAGAATAAGACTTTCAGTCTGAAACTTAGGAACACTGTTGGTTCATGCCAAACGTTAACATAGTTTAATTTCCAAGTTTAATTGCATTTTGAAGCCAGAATAGATCATCTATGTAGCTAAGCATATCTTTTTTGTCACTCTACAAATATCTGTACTTAGAGGCGAAATTTGATGATTTGGAAGCATTTATTTATTAATATTAAATCATTAAATAAATGGTCAGATTTATATAATAAGTTTAGATTTATGGATATTATATTTTATAGGATTACAGTGTTATTTCTTAAAAGATTTTATTGATTCATTCATGAGAGAGGCAGAGACATAGGCAGAGGGAAAAGCAGGCTCCCCGCAGGGAGCGTAATGTGGGACTTGATCCCAAGATCCCAGGATCATGACCTGAGGCAAAGGGATACTCTCAAACACTGAGCCACAAGGTGCCCCAGGATTATGGTGTTATTAAAGCATGTTGACATTTCAAGTCTTTTTCTCTTTCTTCATTTGGTAAGTTTTAACATGGCAATCCTCTTTTTATAACAATAATGTTGAGGCACAGTACCTGGAATTCCATTTGTATGCTCATATTATATCACATTTTCTCTTAGACTTGTAAGATTCATGATGCGTTCATGAACAAATGATGCAGGTGAAATCAAGTTGCTGTGTTCAACTCAGTTCACATCAATAAATAGCTGCTGAATACTCACTGTGTGGAAGATTTCATTCTAAGTGACATATAGGATACAGAAATAGGTAAGTGGTCCCGTTCTCAAGGATACACTATTGTGTAGTGGGGCCAGAGTACAAAGAAATGTGCTCAAATTGTCAATGAGGTTTCAGAGGAAAATGTATCACATTTACTGAGGTGGTCAGGAAATATGTCATGGAGATGTAGTATTTGAATTAGGTTATAAAGAGTGGGTTCAATTTTTATAAATAGAGGTAATTTAGATGGTTTTAGGCAAAATTAACAGCATATGCAAAATCATAAAAGTCTATAAAAAGAGGCCATTTTTCCGGAAAATGAGATTTCTTGTGTGGTTGTAATGTGTTAACAGAAAATAATATAGGTATGATAAGTTAAGGTCATATTGGAAAGTCCTTGCATTCTAGGTTGAATAATTTAGACTTTCAAATACTTCTTCTGAAGAAAATGTGTAAGTGGCAAGTAAGCAATTAAAGCATTTAGAAAAAGTTCACCATAAGACTCTAAGCTCCTTGAGAACAAGAACTATGTCTTATTCATCTCTGTATTTCCAGCATTTGTCTGGCACACAGTAGGAGTTCTGTAAGTGGAAAGAATGAGTGATTAAATAAAATGGAATAATGAGAAATGAAGAAAGTATATTATTCAAGAATAGTTTGGTGTTTCTACTCCAAAAATAACCTAAGGATTCAGTATATCTAAATATCAGCTAATGCATCATTGATCATGTCTGCTATAGCAGGAAGTGACATTTATCATTGCTGCTCACAGCCTATTTTTTCAGGTTTAATCACTTGTCCCTAATTAATTGCAAGTGGCCTAGACATTTGGGAGAACACATGGAATATTTAGTGAATATTACTGTTTCTGTCACATGTATCATTCTGGTCACCAAATATCACTTTGCTTTCTTCTTTACACATAGAGAATTTCACTCACAGGTACCTGGTTCTAGGTTGGAATGACATGTAACTGGGCTCAAGTGGGTGTGTCAACTGGAATGCCTGCATGTGACCTCTTCATGTGGTCTAACTTTTAACACCATGGCTCTTCCCAAAAGGAAGCATCCAAAAAGAAGCATCCAGACAGCAAGTGTTCCAAGAGACTAGGACACCAAGGAAGAAGCATCACTTCTACTGTTGTCTAATGGTTATAAGTGAGTTGTTAAGGCCAGTCCACATTCAAGGGGAGAAGAATGATTCCATTGCTGATATGAGAGTAGCAAGGTCACACTGTAGAAGGGCATGTGAGCTAGGAGATATGGTGGCTATTACTAGAAAATAAAGTCTGTCACAAATGTTAGTGCTGGTTATATTCATTTGGTTTACTTTTACTTTAGCTAGAACTTAGCTGAATATAGTTCTTGATCTTAATAAAACTATACTTGACTTAAAAATCAGTAGTGCATATAAATGGCCTCTCCTACAATTCCATTTCCTCTATCACTGTTTTCTAGAAAATGCTGCTGTCACTGAGACTTCCATGCCTGTCTGGGATTGTAGTCCAGCGGCCTTTGCATGACACCTATCACTAGAATAGCTTCTGCTTCTGGGAGTCTTAAGATATGAATGGGGCCAAGAGTGCTCCAGGTCTCATTCTAGGGTAAAAAAATGAATGTCACATGCTTTTCAACTTGATTCTTGATATACATTTTTCCAGGAATAGTTAAATTCTAGTGAGTCTCTAGTACTACAACTTTTATTCAATGTGAATGATTTAAATTTGGAAAATATGACATAGAGAATACAGTTAATAATATTGTGATAATGTATGTAGATACATGGTGGGGAGCACTGAGTAATGTATAGAATTGTTGAATTAATATGTTGTATACTTGAAACTAATACAATGTTGTGAGTTAATTATATTTCAATAAAAATTATGGTAAAAAAGATGTTTTTATAAACAAACTGTTTATACATTTTAACTAAGAAAAATGCATTACAAATTGAAAAACTAAGCTATAAATGAAAATTTGTTATCTTGTGTACACTTCTATAATCCACTGGAATATAACTTCTATGAGAGTAGGAAACGTGTCTATTGCTCATTGCTATATTTCTAGGACCTAGCTCAAAGCTTGGTATATAATAAGCAGCAAAAAAACAAAACAAAACAAAAAATACGTGTTAGAATCAATGAATCACTGTACTTATTACATATACCATTCCATATTCGTAGTAGGTTTTAAATGATTTGAGAGTTTCAATCTCTTAATACCCTTTATTGCTTAGAAGTTGTGTCTTGTGTTAATTTTTATTAATTAAAATTAGTAAATATCTTAGATGTGATCACATAATGATTAATGTGCATGAGAGAAACTACAAATTAATTTCTAGGTCCCTGTAAGATAAACTAAAATCAAGGGCATTTGAAATGGGGAAGAAAGTGTTAATAGGAAATAAGGCATCTGATATTAGTTCAAAAACAGCTTGTTCATAAATCTTTGTGGCTTCATCACAAAAAGGTTTTTATGCCTAGAACACAGAGCTGGATCTCTAGGTTGGAAGGAGAAAGAAAGTAATGAGCTATATGGTGAGCTGTGATGTGTCCTGTTGTGGGTTCTGTACCCTTTAGTTTTAATTGTCTCAGTTTTGAGTGTTTATTTTAATAGTCTTATGCAAGTCAGGAAGCAAGGTGGACTTAACCTGGATTTGTTGTTAATAGCACTGTAATTGTCATCAGCTCCTTTGTCTTTCTCTCTAAAATATCTAAGTGCCCCTGTCGTACAGAAATTATATTTAATTCTGTTTTGCCAGACATTACTCAATGTTTGACCCAATCAGATCTCCAAAAGTATTGACTGAATGATGAAAACAATATAAGCATACATATAAATCCTTACACAGACACATAACCTTAAAATATAACTCAAGTTATTTATTCAAGAAATATTTATGGATAAGATACTAATCTACACAAGACAAATGTATATAAAAATAGAATGAGGTTATAATATATCCATAATTGCATAGTTATTAAAATAGAGAACTTGATACTTATCTATAATTGCATATAATCATAAAATATATATCTTGAAATATTTAATTATATGGGGAAGTGCTGATAATATAATGATAAATACAAATAACAAAATAGTAAATCATACTCATAGCATGATCCTAAATTTCGTTAGGTAAAAAACTCTGATATTTAGTAGGATCACCAAAAACATTGGTTGAATGGATAAAAAGATATATATATATATATATATATATATATATATATATATATATATACACATACATATCCTTACATACTAACCCTTACTAAAAACTCTTAAGTTATTCATTCATTTTGTGACAATTAGAATAAAAGAATAAAAAGATATGCTCTAAAATTTTAGTAGTGGCTGTCTCTGGACCTATAGGTGATTAAGATTTTCCTTTTAAGCAGTTATATTTTCCAAAATTTCAAAAATGAAATTGTATTAATTTTATAATAAAGAATAAGTAAGTGAAAAAGCATTATGGTGTGAGAGATAAGATGTATTTGTTCTCAAGGAATATACAATTGAGTAGGGTAATGATATACACATAAAATATTTTATTTTATAAAGTATAATTAACATGCCATTTGGTAAGTATGTAAAAGAAATATGTGTGATTTTTATAGGGGTTTAGGGGAGTGGGATCATTTAATTATATTCAGAATGATTAAGAAAGACTTCTTGTATGTAAAGCTAATATAATATTGTATGTCAACTATTCTTCAATTAAAAAAAGAAACAAAGAAAGACTTCTTGGAAGCGGTAGCATTGTATTCAAATCCTGAGGAATGGACAAATTGTGACAGGGCGAAGTAGTATAGAAAGTCTTCAATTTCTTCATCAGAATTTCTATTTGGGGTATTCATTTTGTTTAAATTTTTAAAGACATTTTAGTTTTGATTTCATAACTTTATAAGAGTAGTAATTTATTATATCTAATTTAATGTTTATATTCATAGAAGTAAGAATAAAAAATAAACCTAAGTCAGCCACAGGTTGGTGACATTTCTTTTACTTCCTTTAAGGGTAGGCCATTATATCACTCACGTTTGAAACTATTGTTTCAAATAAGCATCCTAAACTCTGACTTCAGGATCCCTGGGTTGCTCAGTGGTTTAGCGCCACCTTCAGCCCAGGGTGTGATCCTGGAGTCCTGGGATCAAGTCCCACATCAGGCTCCCTGTATGGAGCCTGCTTCTCCCTCTGCCTGTGTCTCTGCCTCTTCTTTCTCATGAATAAATAAATAAATAGCAATCTTTTAAAAAAATAAAAATAAACTCTGACTTCTCTTGTATCATGCCAAACACCTGCTAGGAATTACAATGTCCTATAACACTTCAATATCTATATGCTCTACTCAACACTAGGAAATAATTAATACAAATTTCTGGGATACCTTTAAGTCAGGAAGATCATCTTTGCTGTTTTCTCCTCATCAGAAAAATAAAATAGTTGAAAATGGTAAGGAAGTAAAGCGAGAAGTGGCAAGACTTAGCAATAAACTAAGTTGCTGAAACAAGATGTGGTGTGAGTGGTCGAAAGATACTAAAGCATCATAAACTGAACAAATAAGACTACTTAATTTACTATGAACACAAACTTCAACGTGTATGAAGGTCCAGGATAGGATTTCTTTTCTCTTTTTCTTTCTTTTTCCCCCAAACCCTGACACAAAATGAGATGGGAACACAGATCAAAAGTAATTTAACAAATACAAAAAATGGCCAATATAAATAATTCAGTAACCTGGGGATAATTACAAATGACTATTTTTGTTGTTGTTGTATTTTAGTAATTTATGCTTTACATAAAATAAAGTCTCTAATAAGAAAGGCTATTGCTTTGAAAATCTAAGATGTTTATATTCTTAACTTCTCAATATTCAGCTTAAATTTGCTTAAGTTATATTATTGCCCTGGGTTATTTTTATCCTCTTAATTATTTTCTTTGTTCCAGTCCAAATTTGTTCCTCTTTTTTATATACTAGATTCTAAAATGATGTAATTTAAGGTTTGATTTATGAGATTATAAATATAGAATTAATGGGAGATGCATCAAATAAGTTGTGTTCTTCCCAAAGGAACATAGTAAGTTGGAAAAATAATAGGCTTTTAGGGATGCCAGGGTGGCTCAGTGGTTGAGCATCTGCCTTTAGCTCTGGTTGTGATCCCAGAGTCCTGGGATAGAGTCCCACATTGGGCTCCTCACAAGGAGCTTGCTTCTCCCTCTGCTTACTGCCTCGCTCTCTGTGTCTCTCATGAATAAATAAATAAAATCATAAAAAAATAATAGGCTTTGGAGTCAATGACAGGTGAAATTTGAGCTCTGCAGCTTTCTGGGCTGTGATCTAAGGCATATCACTTGACAACCACACCCCCTTTTTCTCATCTTTAAAAATGAAGATATCAAAAAAAATGAAGATATCAACATATCAGCATTCACCATGTTTCAAGTTATTGTTAACATCAGATGATATAAAAACACCCAGGTAATTCCTGGGTGTCACTCTCATATGTGGTAATAGTCTTTATCATAAAAAGAACAATATATGTCATATAATTATATTGTCCTTAGATCTGTCAATCACTGACTTGTCTAGAAGTTGTGGCCAATAATACCATTTAAAAATTGTATTTCAAGTGAACATTATATAAAAATCTGGTGGCATTGTTTATGTATTTTTTTAAATAAATCTGCATGCAGAGATTTATTGAGCCATCTTGTCCTCTTACCTTATGGCTACTCTCAGCATCAATATCACATCTAAAAATAACAAGTACCCATGAACTCACTAAAAAAATTTGCAGTAAAATATAAAAGTTCAGTGGCTGTTTCTTTGGAATAAGAAGAAGAGTTATATTATTACCTAAAACCAAACTTCATAAACAACTTTCTTTAAACTTTTTGCTCCAAAGGACCACTGTCCCAATTGCTCTCTCTGGCCCTACTGAGTCAGTGGTCTTCTGTGCTTTCCCCTCCCCATATTCAACTACCCAAGCTCTCATCTTTGTCTTTACCCCACATCCTGATGAAGATAATAATGGATCTCTTTTAGTTATTTGGGAAGGAGAAACATAGATACTTTCCTTAGTACATTGCTTCTCAAGTAGACCAGCAGGATCCTGAAGACAAGGATCATCTTTGTAACTCCACCAAATGTGTAGCACAATAAATACTTGTCAATATAATATAAATATTTTTCCTTTTTCTTATACAGCATTCAGATAATTGGTAATTGTTTCATATTATGTGCACCTAGATTGGCTATTATTTTTTTCTTTCTTTTTGGCTACTACCTACAACCATTAACAACATCCCCACCATAATGAATAAGGATGAAAAGGAGCAATGATTGAACTCTGTTAATTTTATCATGTATTGATAATCCATAGAAAAACATTTGATAGGCAATTTCTCAAAAGCTTTTGGGCAAATATAAGGCTTCTAAATCATCTTTTGGACACCATTAATCTGGAAGGATTAAGTAACTATCACTTCTGTCAAAGGCAGCCTGTGCTTTACCATCACTCAGTTCTGAGAGTTGCTGTCCCACTCTAAGAATTGGTTAGAAATAATTATTTTCCCTCTCCATAAGCATGAACATCAGCATGGTTCTGCAGTATCCTAACCTCACTTCTACATAATGCATATTAAAAATCAGCTTAATCCTTAACCTCTTCATCAGGGCAGAGTTGCTTCTAAAGAAAATTAATATTACTACTTTTTATTTACATAGTATCCAAAATGTTTTGACTTATTTTCATATCTGATTTTTACAATAATCACAGGGTTGGCTAGTAAAGAAACTATAAGTCACAAAGGTAAGAGATCAACTCAGGATCATACAGTTGTCAAAGCAGAGCTAGGGCCAGAACTCAGGTGTTCTCCCTTCTCCTTCATTGTTCATTTTACTGTATTTCAGTTGACTCACTCAAGAAATGCAAGGGCTCTTCCTCTCTCTCTTAAAGAAATATATCTTTACAAGGACTTAATTTCCCATAAAGGTGAGAAAAAGAAAAATATCAACTATTAGCATGTTTAAAGAGTAATATATCCATGGCACCCACAGAATGGGGTGATTTTAAAGAGACTACTTGTTTATTATTAGCTAAGACAACAATTTACTTTCCCTGGTTAGGATGGTGTTAGAATCTCTCTGAGTGGAAACATCACTCAAACAAATTATTATTAAATTCCCAATATCTAACATATTGTGAAACAGCATGGGACATTTCATATATAAACATGAAAAATACAACTTAAAATATCAAATAATGGCAAGGGAATTCATTGCACTCTTTTTCGCTGTAGGGAAATTGAAATAAATTAACAACAACGACTGAAACTAATTATGTTCATTGATTAAAGCAAATGTGTCTTCATTTTTTTCAGTAGCAATAATGGTAGCAAACACATAGAGTTTACTATACGACATCCACAAATTTAAACACTTCACGTATATTAACTCTTAATCCTCATAACAACCTATGAAGTATTATTAATAATTAGTATTATTAATACTAATAATAGTAGTATTATCCTACTATTCCCATTTTTAAAGATGATGAAACTAAAGGATAGAGAGGGACAATAATAGGCACAGAGTTAGAAAGCAAGGAAGGGTCACCACTGAGACTAAAAACCCAGGCTGTCTGGCTTCAGAATGTGTTTTAACACTATATTAGCATAATCCCTCTCAAATTATTTTTTGTATATATCAAATATGAACACTTTCAGGAGTATAACGCATTTCAAAGGCAAAAGAAAATGAAATGACAAGTTATAAAATTGGAGAACTGTTAACACCTCTAAGTAATAACACCTCTTCTTGTTCTCAGTTTTTATATCCAGCTGGAAATTCAGTTGAAAAACATAATAATGTATATATGGAGTTCACAAATAAAATTATATATGGAAATTAAATACCTGAAATTTTACCAAAGCTGCAGAAGAAAGAGCATTTAATCAAAATCTCACTACTCAAATATCAATTTTACCTGGTAAATCGCTGAAATATTTTTGTGCTCCAGTGAATATATAGATGATTTATTGCTTGGCAGAATGTGTCTGGCCTATTGTTACAAAGTAATGCTTTACTGGAAAGCTTTTGCACTTGTATCATGTCAATAAAAAAGTCACTGTAGTTCACAAGGAAGAGATTCTCTCATGAAAGGAAATGATGGGAATATGTCAGGAACACAATGAACCTGAACATAGAATGTCAGTTACAAAAGTGATACATGTTGCAAAGTTAGCATTTACCTTATGGTAAGTCATACAAATGTCTTATAGCTGCAATGAAATACCATAGTGATATGATCTCAATAAAGAAACCTGGTATTCCTCTATCTAGTTACCAAATTTTGGTGTGTATCTGTTACATCCCCATTTATAAACATTGTATATTCTCCAGACTACTATTACATTCTATTAGCAGTATGAACAAGAAACAAAAATTCAGACTTTCAATGACATGACATAAATATCAATACATAGTTTAGTACAAATGCTTCCTTAAGTCTCAGGGTAGTGGTCCAATTTAATTAAGGTAGCTAAAAACTTTTTTTTTTTTAAATCAGAATCAAAAACAAATTTTAAAGGAATGTAATATAACACAAATATTTATAAAGTAATCATATGAAAATCCATTTTTAATGTAAATTCAGAAGGGAATAGCCTTCTTTTTTGAATAGAAAGCTAGTTAAAAAAAATTCTAACACAATTAATACCAAGAAAGCAGTATATCTGAGGGAAACACTGAAATTTAGTTTTGAAACTCCTGGATCCTTAAAAGATTGAAAGATCATGTGATCAGCTGTTTTAAACCTCAAGTGTTCAAACAGAAATCAATTATGTCAGGATGGAAACAAAAGAAATATTGATGGAAATAGTGAAGGGAATGAATTCTATGGAACACAGACAATTTAGAAGGTTAAAGTGAAATGTATTAGAATTGCTTAAGACACAAAAGCAATAGATTTATGTAATCCTAGAAAAACAGTATACATTTTAATGTACTGACATAGAAACTTGACATAGAACTGAGTCATGGAATTAGAATTTGCCAGTACTGTCCCTAAAGATTGTAGATGTTGCCAAACTGTGATATGTGAAAAGTCTGATGAATACCTCATTAGTTAAACTTAATATTCATTCTCAAGCTTAAATCTATGTAAAAAATTGTAAAAATTAAATGTAAAGCAAATTGGGTAGAGGAAATTCCTAGATACCTATAAGTGCTAAAAAATAAAATTAATGGAATTATCAACAAATACAGGTACAAGTAGTATTACTAATATTTAATGCGCTGAAGCAGGAAGCTAGGGGAAAATAAAAAGAAATATTGAACAAGAGGTGGACAAGTTTAAGAAATTCACAGAGTACCAGTACTTTGGGATTAGTAAGAACTGGGAGTCACACCACCCCTGGGCTTGGAGGGATAAAGGGAACAAGTGGTTTTTGGGAAAGAAAGAGAGTCTTTATAAAGAGCCCTTTCACTGATCTATGACTTGTATGGTGGATATAGCCACCAGCAACTCTTCCCATCTTTGTGTACGCATGCTGCTTCTCCAATTCAGAATTTCCATTCCACCCCTCGAAACTGGGCTGATTTCATAACTTGCTTTGACCAATATGATGCAGTGGATGTAAGGCTGTACTAGTTCCTGGCCTTGGCCTTAAGAGGTCTAAAAACTTCTGTTTTCAACCTCCTGAACCTCCGATCCACCATGTAAAGGCACCTGACTACCTTACTTGAAAGAGAGGACCATCTACTCCCAGCTGTTCTGGCCACTCTAGCTGAGGTCCCAGACATGTGCTGGCTCCAGATGACATCCTTCCTGAATGCACTCACATAAGTGATCCCAGTCAATACAACATGGAAAAGAGGAACTCCCCAGAGAGAGAAAAATCCACAGAGTTGTGGAAAAAAATATTGTTTTAAGCCATTAGAATTTGGGATTGTTTGTTATGCAATAGTAGGTGGCAGATGTAGCTTGGGTTGTGGGATATAGTCAGCCTATAGAACCTTGCAAGGTGGGAACTGGTGACATAAATATCCTGATCTTATACTTTACGTGAAACCTACTGGGAAAAGGAGGGCAAAGAGGCCAACTGGCATAGAGTGAGACAGAAAGGGATGAAGAGTGGACCTGAAGAGGCATAAAGAATATATCTACCACACCTACCAAGATATACACATTCGAGCACTCAAAGTATTCATATATAGTCTCTCAACTGCATGTATTTAAGATATTACTCAAAATACGTTTGAGTAATGAACTTTCCTTTAGAGCCGACAGAAAAATACCCGGAGTATCTTTAGTGTTGATAAATATTTTTACCCTTTAAAAGTGGATGTGAATATTGCAATATTTAAAACCTCTAGTGAGAAGACCTGTGAGGAAGGCAAATGGCCAATCTGGATATGTGCTAGTTCACACCAATAGAACTTGTTGTGATGTTGGAAATACTCTATATTTGCAATGTTTAATATAATAGCTACTAATAACACGTGGGCTTCTGAGCACTTGACATGAGGCTAGTGTGACTAAGGAACTAAATTTTTAATTCTATTTAATTTTAATTAAGTATAAATTAGGTAGTCATATGTGGCTAGTGGCTACCATATTGGAAAACTCAGATCTCTTTAATCTTTTCAGGAAAAAACAAGAGGCATAACTATAAGCAGTGAGGTTGGTTCTTTATGTGATTTACCAATTATTTTTGAAGGTACTTCCAAATAATAAGTTTGAAATATATTTTAATTGCAGAATGGCAGAATGTGGAATTGTAGAAATACACCTTTCCAAACCAACCAACCCAACTCTCAATAAACCAAAGTAATAGGATTTAAGGAAGCCATGAATAATCCAAATACACATTAAAAATAAAAAAGCAACAACTGGTCAAAATTTGATTCAAAGAATTGAATATAGATTTTATAAATTAATCATGACATCGAACATGTAGACAGTGCCCAGCTACCCCAGCTGGACAGGATGCTGCTCAAGATGACTTCTTCTCTCTCACCTTACCCAAAATACTGAGGTGATCTACACAACTGAGGGACCGAAAGAGCTGGGAACACAGCAGCCAGGGCTCACAGTTCATTAAATGGATGCAGATGCTACTAAAGATTTCACAGACTGCATCAGGAAAACCCTCCCCATGCGCCACAGGGGATGCCTTATCTGTGGACCCTCCCCACTGGTCCATGGACACCACCAGCACTCCATGTGCCTCACCCACACAGAAGCACATGGCCATCTCTTGTGTGTATACCCACTGGCAACAAGTTCAAACCTTTGCAGATGAATAGTGAACATACTCAGAGCTGGTCCAACTGTGCTCAATTAGAAGAAAGAACACATTTGGAACATTTCAGGGCACCACACTAAAGACAGCGAATAGGAGGCTCTCAGCACCTGACCTGATTTTGCAGTATCAAGAGAAAACACAGGGTGTTAAATTTAAGTATCCTTCTCTGCTCCAACCCCAAGAGGGAACAGGAAATGTAGAGGGAGGACATCCATAAGAAGGGCCTGAGAAAGCACCAGAATCCTTGGCTGGACTGATGGTGAGGGTGTTTCTCTCTGAAAACCAAACACTAAAGACTAGAGGAAGTGACTATTTTTGTAAATGCAAAGAAAGCAAAACAAGAATGTAAATAACATTAAAATATCAAGGAAATGTGATACCACTAAAGGAACACAATAATTTTCCTAACTAACTGCAAAAATAAAATGGAGATCTACAAATTGCCTAACAAAGAATTAAAAATAACTGTCTTCAGGAAGTTCAGCAAGTGACAGGAGAACACAGATAAATGACAATATGAAAAAAAAAACAGGGCAGTCCCGGTGGCACAGCGGTTTAGTGCTGCCTGCAGCCCAGGGTGTGATCCTGGGGACCCGGGATCGAGTCCCACATTGGGCTCCCTGCATGGAGTCTGCTTCTCCCTCCGCCTGCCTCTGCCTCTCTCTCTCTCTCTTTCTCTCTATCATGAATAAATAAATAAAATCTTAAAAAAAAAAAAAAACAATGTACAAGCAAAAACAGAACTTCAACTGAGAGACAGAAATCATAAAAAAGAACGAAGCCAAATTCTGGAGCTGAAGAATACAATGGAAGAGAGACATCATTATCATACTTGGTACGGTAGGAGGGAGACCCTATGGGGGTGCCTGGGTGGCCCAGTTGATTATGCGGCTGCCTTTAGCTCAGGTCATGATCCCGGTATTCTGGGATAGAGTCCCCAAATAAGGCTCCCTGCTCAGTGGGGAGCTTGCTCCTCCCTCTCTCTCTGCAGCTCTCCCTGCTTGTGCTTTCTCACTCTGTCAAATCAATCAATCAATCTATCTATCTTTAAAAAAAAAAAAAAAAAAAAAAAAAGGAGACCCTGTGAACAAGAAGAGACCATTTGAGTCTAGTCAGGGGAGTTTCTCTAGGGGGCATCTTTGTTCAGGCTGCTTGTAACAAAATACCATAAACCGGGTAGGTTATAAGCAACACACATTTATTTCTCACAATTCTGGAGGATGAGAAGTCCAAGATCAAAGGGCTGTCAGATTCAGAGACTGGTGAAAGCCTGGTTCCTAGATGGATGCTTTTTCCTTGAAACGTCATATGGGAGAAGGAAGGGGCAGGCTAGGTTCTCTTTTATAAGGGCTCTCCCCTCATGGCCTACGTACTGCCCAACTCCTAGTGCCAGTTGCACCAAATTACAACAAACCAAACTGTAACCTGACATTACCAAACACCCCCTAGGCATCAAAATTGCACTTCCCATCCACCTCAGAAACATTTCTGTAAGGCAAGATATTATACATAATTATATCAGATGTTTAATTATATGTAATAATTATAATCTAATATACAAATACTAATAAGAGATAATAATTTTAATATACAAATAATATAATTATTTATAATACTCAAAGTACAGATAATTATTTTTCAAAATAATATTGCTATTTTCACATTGAAAATGTACCTGGACATAAATTACTGCTCTACAGAACAACATTGTTTTCTTGAGTTCCAAAAAATAAAAGTATCTGATGTTCAGAGAATAGTTAAATAATACAATACAACTGGATTCAGGATTTCCGATTCAAATCTCAAAGTGAGAAAAATGCGGAATCTAAGAATCCTAGTTATATGTACTAAAGCTTATTCACTTAAAATTATAAACACATATATTTTATATAAAGTTGTAATAAATAAAGTACAGGATAAACTCATCTTTTTATCCAAAGATGATAATGTTAAAAGTTTCTTGTACATTCTCCCCCAAATGTTGGTGTACATAAACACAAAGTTATGTTTGTGTTTTGTTATTAGGCCAAAAAGTACTGAGAGAAAAGAGATGGAGTCCTAGCCTTGGTTAATTACTAACTGGTTAGGTGCTCTTGGGCAGGTACCCTATTTTCTCCATGCCTAGGAGAATTAGTTTTTACTAGATCTTTCAGTATCTTCAGAATTTTAATAATCCATGACTCTGCAATATGTCTCTAATAGAAATAATGCCTCAATTTCTCTCCCCAATTTCTGTCCCTCCACCCATATCAGCAGTCTTTAGCTTTTTGATAGCTCTTATTTTAATGCTGGCCACCAAAACAAACGTATTGTTTCTATCACTGCATCCTCTGAATTAATGAGAAACCATTAGATGTTCTCCCATCTGGTCTGTAGATTCAGTAGTCAAATGACCAAATACACATAACATTTCTGGGATAATGTTCCCAAACTGAACCAATTTAGCCATGGCTTTAAAATTAAATGTGCAAAAACTCAGAATTTAATGTCTAATAATATGTATTTTAAAATGTAGAAACAGTGAAGAAGTGGAGTAGCTTGACACAGAGCAAGGTGACCTTGATCCTGTAGATTTCACCACTGGATATAATTACAGTGAGGTAAATAAAAAAGTAAGCAGTAAGATATCTGCAAGTGGTCTGGATTCTAACTGTAGGAGTAGAAAGGAGAAAAAAAAACTTATCTTTTCTACATCTAAAAATAAACTTTGAAATGTGAAGAGAACAAAATTTTATGTCAAATTATTCATATGGTAATTTTCATATATTGGAAAGTGATTGTAAACCTTGAAGATAAAAATAGATTAATTTGAAAAATGCACAACTATTTTATGTCTGGATTTTTTTTACTGGAAAACATTAAATTGTTTCAAAGCTATATTCTTATTTATACGTGATGACAGGACATAAAAAGTTAATAAGCAAAATAATGATTCACTATCTTGAACAAAAATATTTGTATACATATACATATATATCTATATCTGTATTACACATAGAGAATTAGAAATAGAAATTACCTAAAATCTACATACTATCCTCATAAATTATAATTGCTCATATGTAACAGCACAGCAAGAAAATGACATTTGGGATTTTAAATGGTGTGACAATTCACTGTCTTTCTTTGCCATGCTTTTGTCATGGTGAAGTTGTTCCTGCTACTAAAACACAAGTGCAGGATATTTTTTTGCTGTCATGGAGACCAAAATGTTACTGACTGTGAGGCTTGCCGTAGATTAGTACAGGGAGTCAGCAAGTGCTGGGGCAGTTGGACACTGAAGCTGGTGAGTAGTCAGTCATCCCTTCAATGGACAACATTGGTAATGGGACCAGAAGTTAGGCTTAATGAGAACAGAAACCAGGGCAGAATGTTATGGTAAGAAGGCTGCCTTAAGATGGAAATATGGCAGAGCAGATCCTCCAGAACAAAACAGGAGTTGTATGGAAATGGTATGGGTCAAGCAGAAAGATGATCAATCAACCAAGATCTGTGCCAGCATTCTAAATAAGCTGCCTTGGCTACATCAGAGAAATATATAGGGCCACTGCATTATATGTACCTTCAGAACCAGAAAATGCTTGGCATCATTCAGTTTAAGAGAAACCTTAATCCTAAAGTAGATGTACCTCAGCATGCTACTTTGTGTATCCAAATCAATTCAAATATTTTATATCCATTCAGTGCTTAGTTCTTACCTCCTCCAAAAAGCTCTCCTAAAGACATATGACATTCAACTCTTTTTAAAAAAAACTCCTATAGGGTTTACCATCTCTAGCAAACATACTTTTTGTATATCATCCCATTATGTAATAATAGATGCCATACAATTTGAAGTATACCATCTCTGTTTTATTTATTTACATCACTCTTTTCTAGCTAGATTGAATATTCCTTTGAGAGTAGACAGCTTATTATACATTTTGAAACTCATAATGCCTGGAGCTGTTCTAGGCATAATAATAGGTACTATATAAATATTCTTTTAATGCATTTAAAATATATAAACAGATATTGCCATGTTTACTATGAATATATAAATATTATACTTAAAGTATAAGTAAAATGTTACAAGTTGTCAAGATTATGATATACATGTGTGTGCATGAGTGTGTGTGTGTGTATATACATATATATATACACACACACACACATATACACAGCACATCAGAATGGTCAAGAACTTTGGCTTCGAAGACTAACCCAGATAAGTCCTGTTTTGACTAGTTACGAGTTCCTTTTTTAAAAAAAAAATGTATTTATGTTATCATGAGAGACACACAGAGAGAGGCAGAGACATAGGCAGAGGGAGGAGAAACAGGTTCCATGCAGGGAGCCCGATGTGGGACTCGATCCCGGGACTCCAAGATCACACCCTGAGCTGAAGGCAGACGCTTAACTGCTAAGCCACCCAAGCATCCCACAGTTATGAGTTCCTGATCAAATTAAGTTATGTAAACTCTCTGAACCTTTGTTTACTCATTGGTAAAAGAAAAAATAATATTTTATAGGGTTATTGTGTAAATTAAATGAGGTAATGTATGTAAAGCACTTGACACAGACCCTGACTTATACTATCAAGGCAATAAAAAGAAAACTAGTTTTAAAAATTACATTTACTCTAAATGTTAACACAAATTAATCTAATTTTCATCAGCTAATGTCAAGGATATATCAACTGTTTTCTTTTTCTCTTAAGTAAATAAGATTTTCGGTAAAATGACTTGTCTTATTTGGAGCATTCTTTCTTATGATATATGAAGATCAATTTCCCATCAAGTCAATAATTCTACCCCTGGAATGATTCAGGTAGTTGCAATTTATCTTTTCCTACCATTTAAATAATAACTATTTTTGCTGTTTTGAAACTCTATTATGAGCAATAGCATCTAAAGTTATAAACTACATGGTATTCTCAAATAAGTATTTCACCTAAAACCCTCAAAATATAAAATATTTCTAACAGTATGTAATTATTCAATACACTCCAGAGAATCACAATAAGCTCAAGCTACTGATCAAAGAGTACACATCACACTCACACCAAATAATATCCCACTCCTATCAATATACTTAGGTGAAATTTTATTTAATTGAGCCATCTAGCCAAGCTCCATGAACTATATTATGATTTATTATTACAGAATCTAGATTGCTTCTGATCATTTATTAAATTTGAAATTTTAGTATGACAGAAAACCATGTGGCTGGTATACAGTCTAATCTAATGTAAAGAGACTTTCTCCTGAAATAGGATCAACCAATAAAAAAGAACAGGTGAGGTACAGGGCCAAGAAAACAAAAGCTGTCTGCACATAATCATCTTATTCTTACTACTGGAGTCTGTATATATGAAGAAGTCTTTGTCACCTATCTTACAGATATTACTCTAGAAATAATGTAGGTTCTTCAATTTGTATTTTATTAGATTTAATCATATTGATTTAACTCATTTCTCACATTTATTACTTTTTAAAATTTATTGTATGCTAGAAGAGCACTAAAATTATATACTTAATGGTAATTCAAAAATTATTAAAAACATTATTTAATGTCTGAGAAAGATAATTTAAAATATTTCTATAGATGAAATATATAAGGAACACAAGTTTGGCAATTTTTGAAGGTGGGTTATAATGAAAATATGGGTACAGGATCTTGGAATTTGAGTTTTCAGGTAAATTAACTCTTTTAACAGGCTACAGTTCCTTCTCTCCTACAGCTAAAATATAGAAGATCCTAGTTTCTCTAGATAATAATCTATGTGCTGAGGATACAAAAAATGTATTGCCTTTTATGGGCACAATATAAATTAGAAAGCACAATATAAATTGATAACAATATTGTTCCTCTACTACCTTCCCATAAATCTAAATCTACTGATTATCCTCCTTTCCCTAACCTTTAAGCTACTCTCTATTGCCTATTTCTATTAGCATTTAAACCTCTTTAAGATACCTCCATTAATGTATATACATGCACACAAACTTATATGTGCCCTCACAAGTAATCCATGTCCCTGAGCCATCACCATATCCACCCAACTACAGCCCTATCTTTTCCTTTGCAGAGAAAAAAAATTTTTTTGAACAATACTTGTCTTTACTTACTCCCTTTACTTTCTCACATCTTACTTCTCTAAGTTGGCTTCCATCCCCACCTCTCCTCAAAAAGGCCTTAGCTAAGGTTGCTTTGTCAACTTGTTCATTTCTTTCTCTGAGCCCTTCTCAGTCCTTATTTTCTCTTCTCAAAGCATTCTTACAATGTCTTTTCCTTGACAAGTGATACAGTGATGTCCTAATTTGCTTCCCTGGCTGCTCCATCTTAATCTCCTGCATTTCAATGATCACTTTATACTGAGGACTTAAAACCATATTACCAATCCTTGTCTTTTCCATAAAGTATGATCTTGCCCTAATGGGGTTATAACAGAAATGAGTATGTGTATGTACATGTTTGGAAGTACATACACACATATAAACAGATACATATATACATCTACTAAGAAAATAAATTAAGTACAGGGTATGAGTAATGTTAGCTAAACAATATAGTATTAAAAGTATTAAATTTAGATGTTAAGATTTATGTATATAAAATTTACATAGTAAAAGATGTCACAAAAAAAACTATGTTACTACATAAGTTTGGTAACATTTCCTATTATATTTAGTTAGGAGAAATTATTATATGTTAAGCTAGAGAATTCAGGAAGAGTATACTGTCAGCAAGATGCTGGGGTATAAATAGGAAGAAAAAGAAAAGAGAGTGTTTGAAGCAGAAGTTCATAAGTCAATCAGAAAAAGACAATTATCATATGTTTTATTCATATGCAGAATATAAGAAATGGTGCAGAGGGCCATTAAGGGAAGGGAGGGAAAAATGAATGGGAAAAAATTAGAGAGGAAGACAAACCATGAGAGACTCTTGACTCTGGGAAACAAACTGAGGTTTGCTGAAGGGGAGGTGGGTCAGAGGATGGGATAACTGAGTGACGGGAATTAAGGAGGGCACATGATGTAATGAACACTGGGTGTTATACCCAAATGATGAATTACTGAAAACTATATCTGAAACTAATGATGTACTATATGTTAGCTAATTGAATTTAAATTTTTAAAAAGTTCATAATTGGTGGAGGTGCCATCTTGTAAGGGCATTATGGAAAATCGTCAAGTGTGTGTTGGTGTGAGAACTGTTACAGTGAATGAGAGAAATGGCTGGGGCAGCATTTAATAGGAGAAGCTAAACACTCTAAAGGTCCTTCAATGCACAAGACACTTCCCCACTACAAACTTCCCTGATTCCTGCATGACATTCATAAGCCTTAACGGGTACTCCTCTGTTTATAATTATTTAAGTTCAACACCTAACTACATTTTTTTATAAATACTATGTTTTGCACGGTGTTATTAACAATGAATATTTCATGGATGCAACTACCATGTATTTTAAGAAAATATATTCTTTGCTTTGTTCCTAACATCACCATGAGTTGTTCACACTTTCAAAAAATCACATGACTATACTGCAATGCTGCTCTTATGGATGAGTCACCAATACAACAAACCTCTGTTAGCATTTCTAGCTCTCATATTTGTGGTAATTCTATGAATAGATTAAAGCATTTGACTACTTCATTATATCTTAAAGCACAGATATATATAAGCATTTGGGTATTAAAATACACATTAGGTTTTGATACATAGGACATTTTACTGCTTTTTAAAATCATGGATATATGTAAATTATACTGGTAATATGTTTCATTCTATGTTAATAAAGGGGACACTATAAAATATTTGTTATAATGGCATGGAGTTGAGAATTACTGAATTAAATTCTTGGAAGGACAAGAGTGATATGAACCAATAGCACTGCTGGAGATGAACAAGTATAGCAGAAGGCCTGGCTGATACCAAACAGTGGAGGTGCTCTTCCCTGTTCTGGTCATGAAGTCCCAGACTTATGCTAATAACATCGTAACAAGGTAACCTATGTGCAAATAAGGAATATTTAGCTGCACTAGTACAGATGGTCAGGCTTATTTTCCCACTTACTGAATGATCTAAGGAGGAATTTGGGGAGGAATTTTTACAGAAGACAAAGGATAAAACTATAAGGTGAAGGACTTTAGTTAAAAATAAAAGAAAATGTAGTATGTCTAACAGTTCAAATTGTTTTTATTCCTTCTACTGACATAATCACTATGACAGTAAACTGTGTTTTCATTAAATCACAGTGCATCATCATCTGAAGTTTTAAGCATTAACTTATGGAAAGAGCCCAAGTTGATTTGGATTACTAGGAATTGGCAGCAGTTTGTTGCTTTAATTTCTCTCTCCTCTCTTACTGCCACTTAAGTGGGTTGGCCTCGCCCAAAAGGTGTGAAATTAAGCCTCAAGATAATAAGCAAATCAAAGAAGGTGTTTGAAAAATTCAGAAAAGATAGTTACTACAGAATGAGATAATCATCTTGGATTCCACTTTATCCTCAAAACTATTATTTAGAGCACCGCAGACTTTATGCCAATATTTAAAGCAAAAAGCAAAAACAAAGTAATTTATTCATTAATAAGAAGCATAAAAAGAAACATGGCAACATGTGATGGTTGTCAAGAATGAGAAAGATGTAACTCATAATCCACTCTTCTTTAAGCTGTATAATAAAGACATTTCAACATCCTTTAACAGCTTTCAATAAAATAAAATAGCCTTGATAATATATTTTATACTTATTATTCATGAAGTAGAGACTAAACTATGTTAAGCTTTTATGTTTTCTATAGATTTATCACTCTTTCTTCTGATAATCTATTGTAGTTTAACAAATTATACCAATATTTGATTCATAATTTTTTTGAGTCAAGAATTCTGGAAAAACTTGGATAGGTGGTTCATTTCTGATTCATGTGTCACCTGTGGGTAATGGTACTGGAATGTCCACTTTCCAAAAAGGGATCTTGAGTCACATATCTTGTATCTTGATTCCTACTGCCTCTCTAGATTTTTCCCTCTCCTTCCTTCATTCCTCTCTTCCCCCATCTCTCTCTCTCTCTCGGTCTTTTCCGTTCCCCCCATTCTTCTATCTACATGCTCTGAGCTTCTCATAACTTGGTGGTCTCAAAGAAGACAGACCTGCTGGCTTATCCTGAGCAAATATTCTAGACAAGAAGTAAACACTGCCAATCTTTTAAGGCCTGTGTCTAGCAACTGGCATACAGTCACATACACAGTGTACAACTGGAGGAAGCCATATAGAGTCCTCTCAGATTCAAGGGAAGGGAATAAAATGTCACCTTTCTTTTGAGTAATATCAAAGAATTTGTAGTCTTCTTAAACCTACCCATCTTGATTGAAGCAATAATGAAAATCATTCTATTTCCTGTCAGTAATTCTTACACTCTGCTAACAATGAATACCAACTACAAGTAAAGCACCATGCTGAGATACAAAAAAGTCTCTTACTGCAAAGAATTAAAATTTTCATTCAAAAAAAAAAAGGAAAATTCAAGTATAAATAGTTAAATAAGAAGTTTCCAAGTAACATTTTAAACTACTCAATGAAAATAGGAGGATAACAGCAGGGAGAAAAGATTTGTTAGAAATCCACAAATTTTCATTCTGTCTATAACAGCAATGCCAACCTCTCCTATGTGCAAATAACTGGAAAACATTCCCTGTTTTGACAAAATGTCAATAATTAAAAGAATGTCATTAGCCTGCTTATACTGCATTCAATTCGGAGGATAAACACATTTTCAGAGACAACTAGGGAGAGCTATTTCATTGTCCCACAAGAGAAACCAGAAATGATCAAATTTAATATTAGTATTCAAGATACATTATCTAAACTCAGAAACAACGCAGATAAGAAGATGTGATCATAGGCACATTTAGACTACATTAACAGGTGGACCTCCTGAATAATTTTGTTTAATAAACAAACCTTTATTGAGTCCCTGCTATGTACCAGGGCATTGTGCTGTACTGTGAAGACATAAAATGAAGAAGACATCACCTTTGCAAACAAGAAACCTAGAGTATTGGGAGAGAGAGGTGAGTAAGCAGGCAACTAACTCTGTGACAGTATGACAAGTCCCACAATGGAGGTAAGTGCAGGCTACTATAGCGGGACAAAGGTGAAATGCTTAGCTCAGAGTGAGGGCTGATTGCCTGGCAAGACCCTCCAGAGGACAATGATAACCTGACAGCTTAAAGTCCTTTGGAAGCATATTGCTGTTATTGTCTGAGAATGGAGGCCAGTTTTGAGTAACAAAGAAGCTAGCAAACATCTTAAACAGAGGGGCAAAGATTGCTAACAGATTTGGAAGAGAAAAATTACGGTGGATTCAAGGCAAAGCCAGTGTAGTTTTGTGAGAATATGGGGCAGAAAGACATACTGAAAGATAAATGTGGGGGAGAAACTATGATCACATCACCTAGTGTCTTTCATTTGATGCTGATGAGTGTGGATTTCATACTGAAAGACATGAGAAGGGACTAATGGACTAAATAAATGAACATGATAATTTCAGATGGCTATATAAACATATATAAAAACGTATTTGTAAACAGCCAGTAAATTTTTGAAAATGCACATATCAGAGCTCAAAAAAAATAAAAGCTTGCAAAAGCTTTTAAACATAATGTCATAAATCTGAAGGGTTTTATTTATGAGCCAAATGTGTTTTTTCAATTGCTGGCATTTATTAGATTGCCTATTGATTTAGTGTTTACGGTTTTAGTGTTATAATCATTTTATGCAATGACAAATATAAACTATTACTTAAAAGGTGACTAATATAAAAACATCTGCCTAATTTTTAACTAGAAACTATATAACTACAATATTTAAATTGGTAACAATAGACTTCCCATTTTACTAAACTGAAAGGAAATCTACATGCACTACATAGACTTCTAATAATCCATCTATAATAAATGACCAATAATGATTTAGAAAATAAGACAAACTCAGAAAAAGGTCCATCTTTATCATAATAAAATTTAGACAATTGGCAAACATTTCTTATCTCGTGTTTTTTAAGCTTACTATTACATATAGTCAGTTACTATATGACAATGTAACCATTACAAGCAAATATTTAATCTTTAGGTGCTCTACGTCTTTTAAAAATAAGATGTATGCAGAATAGTATGCTTTCATTCTATTGAGATGCTTGAGACTATATGAGACCCTGAGCATACTGCTTCATTAAGGTTTTGCCCTTAAAAAAAATCAATGATATTTTATCATCAATTAACAGGAATGGCAATATACATGTTTCCATTATTCTGGTTCTCCTAAATGTTTTTCTCCATTCTGCAAACCCTCTGTCCAGGCTCACTTGCACTGGCTAGGTATATTTCTCAAATTACATGGATAGCATGTGTTACTGAAGTGCTGCAAACAAAATGTACATCAGTACCTATTATTGATCAGTATAGGGATTTTCTACACATCTGGCTTTTCACTCACATTGTATTCACTGAATTCTTTTCTAATAATTAAAAATGATGATCAATTTTACCATCTCAAATGTACAGTGAGAAAAATACAAAACAGAAAAAGTTCCAACTCTCCTCAGACTGTATTAGTCTAAAGGTAAAACAAACAAAGTGATCTGGTAAGTACTTTTTGATAGAGAAATGCTATCTTTAAAGCTATGAAAATATGCAAAATTATGTGAAAGGTTAAAACTGCAAAAAAAATAATTCTTTACTAACAATTATTTAGGATTCTACTATGTGGCATGAATTTATTAAAATCTATAACCATATTTGTTAACAAGATGGCCCTAAGTGCATAAAAAATAAATACCTGTAACTTATTTTATAAAGCCTTTAAAAAACAAAACTATAGTTGTTTTTCACAATTACAATGGGAGATAACTAAAGAGTTTATTCTAGTATATATTCCTGGATCATTTGGTTGGTCAACTTAAGTTCCATATACAGTATTTACATACTGTTGCCACAAAAAAGGGAGATGATTTAGCATGAACCAACCATTTGTAAATGATGAGAACTAGAAAAGTCAACTTCAAAGCAAATAATCAAAGCAAATTGGTCAAAGGTACTATTTATTCATTTTATGAATCTGAATAGAAAGACATTTAATAATTCCTAGCAAAATACTTATGTAAAGGTCTCCCATTCTAATTTCTCATAATCTTTATGACTTTTACAATAAACGTTAGTCATCTTTTCAAGCATAACTTCTCTTTTAATTCATGCCAACTTTGGGAACACTGATCTTTCCCTAGTTTAGAAACTAGGTGGTGGCCAATAGCTGAAGTAAGAGCTTGTGGTTAAGTATTTTTCCACGGCAAGCCAAGAAAACGGACTCTCATTCTGCCTAGAACTAAGTATACTTAATGAAGCACATGTGGATGCTCCTAGCCAGTATATATCCACAAGGTTAAATTAAAATATATTCTGGGTTATAAAAATTAGGAGATTTAGTTCAGCAAGTGGTCCGAAAACATACTGCAGGGAGAAATTATCCAGATTGAAATGGCCAACTAAATAATGGCAGAAATGGGGACAAGCTAATTAAGAAAACACACACAACACTCTATTAAGGTCTTTCTTTTATGAGGCATCATTCAGTGCTTTTCAGATGGCTAACTTAAATATGTTGTTGAATACTTATTGCCAAAAGAAGACAAAACAACAATACAATCCTCATTTACCTTCCTCTTTGGTTTCTTTAAAAATCTTCTTAAATCCACATGGTCAATTTTTCTATTCAAGTGAATATACATGTGTGTGCATATATGTACATTCTATTGCGAGTCATTTATTTGCTTTGCTTTGCTCATTTCATTACGTATCAAATTTCTCCTAGACTTGCTACCTCTTTAATTATTAATACTAAACATCTATGAAGTATATTACATTCTAACAGTAACATGATTTAAAGAAAATAATCTTCTTATCAATAAAATTTTATTACATATACATTATGATAAGCAAAGGCAAGACAAAGCATGTAGACTGAAACACCAAAATGTTTGGACAATAATGTCCAATTGCATTAGCACTGCATATGCTAAGGTTTCAAAGTCTTTGAACATATTGGGAAGAAGGTCATTGAACTGATTTATTCTGCATGTGCACAGCTTAAGTACTATAATAATGAAATCACGTTCACTTGGAAGAAAATTGTCCAGTGTTAAGTTGCCAACGGCCATGTTAATAAGGCTTCCTACCTAACTAGGCTGATAGAAGCTTCCAGCTCAAATGCTATTAATTTATTTAGTAATTCTAAAACTCACAAGTGAAAGAGGGAGAAGAGATATTTTCTAAAGAAACATAGATAATTCAGGTCTATTGTTGTTCTTCATAACAATGGAGCTTTTAGTTCTATTCTCTAATTTACTGTCACTTTATCACTTTTATCTTCCACTTTAAGTCTGTTTCTTTTATTGGACTATCTATTCAGCTGATAATTCATTTAGACTTTTGAAGTTCTATGCCATAAAAATTCCATTTAACTGCTTCCTAAATAGTGGCTAATCTGCACAAATTTTAAATTTGACCTTAATGGAACAGCTTATTCCTGAAGTTATTAGGACATTGGGAAACAGATCATGTCCTTAAAAGTATACTTACTTTAAAGTTTTTAAAAAATCATTCACAAAATGAATTTTGCACAGAAAGATATTTGCAAAGTGTCTCCTTTTACAATAAAATGCAGTGTCATTTTCCCATTTGAATTCCTTCTACACAGTTCAGAATTTCACTCAAGCATCAGATGAGATGTCAAAGTGCTTTGTTAACAAACTTATATCCCAGATGTGGATAGAACAGGGACAGAAGGCTCAAATGCTCTAACATACCTAACAATTCAATTACAGTTATCTTATGGTGCCATCACATATTTTTCTTCAACAATCAAACAACCTCAGCTGGAAACCTCTAGCAATAACATAAATAAAGGACCATCTGGCTAGAATAATTAAGGAAGGCTGGAAATAAAACATTAATTAGTGCAGTATTTCAAACGACCTTCAGAGGCCTTATTATGAAATTATATCCAAACAGGTAATCATTTATTTCATGTTGCTGTTAAATTTAACTAGGCATGAATAAATATAAGTACCAATTTTTTACTCTTTCAGTGAGGACTATTGCCTTAAAATGATGATGAAATTATATTTCATTTAAATTCAAGCAACAAATAAACAAGTGGAAAAAATGACACTGCAAACTTTAAAAATGTACATAACTCATTTCATAGAATTTTAACATTGAAAGCACCTTTGGAGATCATAAAACCTCTTCAATTTATGGATGAGGAAACAGAGGCACCAAGAGATTAAATGATCTTCCCAAGGTCACACACTTAAAGAAAAATAGAGACTAGAAGCAAATAGACCTGTTCCTCATTCTAGAAATACTAATCTTAGTACTGACGATGAGCACTTACACATAAATATTCGACAGAAGCGTGGTGGTTGTTATTTGCCACTTCACTGAATTAAAACAAAATTTCACAAAATGCTGGTAATGTACAAAATTACAGGCCACACAATGAGACAATACCTAAAGTGATAAACTACCCTGTAGAGTCTGTGCCAGAGATGCCCTGCTATCCGTCAATGGGTAAAATTACTCTTTTAAGGTAGCTTATTACAATTTCAGCCTAATGAAATACACCAGATGTGTATGTGTATCACTTCAAGGCCATGGTTTTTAAGAAGTGTGCTTCCTCCAGGTATTTACTAATCTGTGCACTGGAATACCTCGGGAATGAGGGAGCCATAGATGAAAGGGAAAGGGCTCCTTGACTCATTTAAAGGGAGAAAGTAGCATACTGGCAGGGACAGATACAATAACTGGTCCATGAGAGAGAAATAAATTCCTTCGGTTACTAGCATTTTGGTTAGCATTGCTGTATTATTCAACTAATAAAGGGTCCAACACAGACCTGATGGACACTGATTTTCATACAACAGAAAACATTATTACAAAATATCAAAGTAGTGTTTAAAGGAAGATTATAAAAAATAAAGGAACATTAGAAGAGAAGTATACCTACTTCTTAAAATCAGTATAACTTTAAGTCTCTTTAGATAAAGATCATCTCTTTCATATGTCTTCCATAACTTCTGATATTCCCTTGGGTTAAATGCACATATAGTGCAAATTTTAAAAATTTGCAAAAACAAAGAAGGATGGAATGGACCAAAGCATAGTATAGACAAAAACTATGGGATCTGAAGGCAGATATCTGGTTTCAAGTACCAATTTTGCCTTGAGATGCCAAGGACTAAAACATATCCATGTTCATCTTCACCATCTTCACTCTTCAGCTTTCTACTTCAAACACAATTGGGTTGGGGTGGCAGGAAATGAGTAAGGCTTCAAGAACAGTCAATAACAACTCCAGGCGAACTCCACCCTAAATCACTGCCAGAAACAAATAGAAGAAATAAAACCACTAGATAAACATTCAGAGTATGTTTCTAATGTCTGCTGTTTCAAGTCTCCCAGCAGGGCATACAATAGATCCACATGATAGGATGCAGATCTTTTCATCTTAATGTTTGTGGCAAGAACCCAGTTTGGTTAAATGCCAAGATTCTTAGCAAATCCTATGGTGTTTATATGTGCATTTAAAAGGGAAATCTCTGAAAGGATATATATGAAACTAAAATAAGTGGAAACCATTAGGAATGGGGTGGGAACTGTGTAGGATGAAGAACAAGGGAGAAAGGAAATTTTTCAATTTTATGTTTTTGATGACCTTCTTCAAGAGGGACAGTGTATTTAAACTGAAAGAATGCCTTTTTTCTCTCATGAGCAAGTCATGGATTTAAATTGAGGAGTATCCCACATAGTTTTTCATTTATGTTATAAAATCTCACATGAGTGTGTATGGGCTTGACAAGCTGGATATATACCTTCCTATTGTTGAACACAGAAAAACACAGTATGTGATGAAAATCTTACTAAGTGCATTTCAGAGTCTCTTAGAAGAATAAACTATTCAACCTGTCCATCAGGCTTGAGTGATGAGGCAAAGTTTTGATATCCCAGATAAAGTCCCTGACCATATATTCTCTAAACTCAACTGAGAAATAATGTCAGAAGTGGTAATAACTGATTCTGTCTTGCAAATGACTAGTTCAGAGCTGTGAGTGCTTCACCAGAAATGTTAGATGAAATATGAGATACTTGAAATGATTCTAAGAATAAGCCTATTAGAACAAAGGAGGTTTCCTCAAATAACCATGCTTGACAAATGTAGGAATAATAATTATAGCTACCACTTATTTTTTGTTAATAACATGCCAAATATGTTACTCTAAGCACCTTAAACATAGTTTTCTAAGCACCATAAAACCTCTAGTAGGGTACCAGATGAAGAGAGCCATTGAGATGTAGTAATAGTTAACACTTATTTGTATATATTTTGGACTAAATTTTACCCATTTTTTAAAAATCTCATAGCACTGTGAAATAGGTACTAGCCAAATTTCCATTTAATAGCTATCAAATCTTAACAGTAGTAAATGATTAAATAAGAATATGAATTCAGGTCTGTCTGCCTCCAAGTGTGTATACTATATGATCAAAATATTTAGGTTTTAGAATAAGGCCTGAATAAAAATCTTACTAGCTGTATGACCTTAAGCAAGTTATTTCCTCTCAGAGACTCATTTTATTCATCTGTAGGAATGAATTTAAAATGCCTGTATACTGGGTGCCTGGGTGGCTGAGTCAGGTAAGTGTCTGACTCTTGGTTTTTGGCTCAGGTCATGATTTCAGAGTCATGGGCTTGAGCCCAGTGAGGGACTCTGAGCTCAGTGTAGTCTGCTTATCTCTTTCCCTCTGCATCTCCCCATGCCTGCTCTCTCTCTCTCTCTCAAATAAAGAGAGAAAATCTTTTACAAAAATAAATAAAATGCCTACATACAATATTGTTGTGGAAATTAAATGTGAGAATGTAGCAGTGCTTCATGTAGTGCGTGGGCTCATGGTTATTACATTTAGTTAAGATACAGGTGGTTGTTGTCACAAAGAGATCCAACAATAGACTGATTAAAGAACAAAGGAATTTATTTCTGTATCACAAAACAATCCTAATGTTATTGATTCAGACCTGCCAGAGCAGTGCAGCTCCTCATGGTCATTCAGGACACCTGTTTCCTTACAACTCACTGGTCTTTTACTTTTCTCAAACTTTTCTCTCTTAAAATATGTTGTGGATCTCAAAGAGCTTTTGTTGTATAATTTACTACTATTAAAATTTGCTACATTAGAAATTTAAAAATGAGCATTTGAAAAAAATTATTAATTCATGTAGAACAGCAACAATGCATTTTTACAAAAAAATACATTTAACAACTAAAAACTTGTGAGAAGAGTGCCATTGTTTTATACACTTGCAAATCTCTTTAATATCTAGAGGATGATTAAGTTCTTGTATATGCTTCTGCTTTCACTGTGTTAAGACACACTATTTTGGTTGAAATATATGAAGAAAATCCATATTCACATACATATTTAGTTGGAAATAGGAGCAAGCGGTTTATTTATTTTTATTAAACAGAATACACTGGATAAAGTTTTATTTTTTAAAAATTTAAAATCAGGGATCCCTGGGTGGCGCAGTGGTTTGGCGCCTGTCTTTGGCCCAGGGCGCAATCCTGGAGACCCGGGATCGAATCCCATGTCGGGCTCCCGGTGCATGGAGCCTGCTTCTCCCTCTGCCTGTGTCTCTGCCTCTCTCTCTCTCTCTGTGACTATCATAAATAAATAAAAATTAAAAAAAATAAAATAAAGTTTTAAAATCAGATGTTTTGAAATATAACTTACATACTATAGGATTCGCCTTTTAATTAGTTTTAGGAATATATATATATATATATATATATATATATATATTAACCACCATAATCGAGAACTAAAATAGGTCCATAATCAAGAACTAAAATAGCTCCATCATATCAAAATATTCTTTCATGACCCTTTTTAAGCTAATCCCTCCCCTTATGATGAGCCCTTGCTACCATTGATCCACTTTTTCCCTATACTTTTGTGTTTTCCAAAACAAATGGAATTAAATAGGACCTTCTGAGTTTATTGAGTTTCACTTCTTTCACTCAGCATAACGAATTTGAAATTCATGTTCTCTCAGTAATTTTGTTTTTCCTCAGTGTCAGGTAGCATTCCATTATGTGGATATACCATGCTTTGTTCATTTACCAGGTGAAAAACCTTTGAATTACTTCCAGGTTTTCATGTTTATGAATAAAGCCATTATAAATGTTCATATATGACTTCTGTGTGCACACAACTTTTTATTTCTTTTGGGTAAATATGAAGGAATGGATTGCTATCACATATGGTGTGTATTTGTTTAACTATATAAAAATCTGCCTGTTTTTCCAAAGTGACCATATGACTTTGCATTTCCAAAGCAGTGTTTGGCAGTTCTGTTGTTTTGCATCCTTCTCTGTTACTGTAAGAGTTTTCTTATTGTTTTTTTTTTATTTTAGAGTGTGTGTGTAGTAGTAGTAGTACTAATGATACAGTAATAATAGAAGTAGCAGTAGTATCATAGTGCTGTTTTATTTTGTGCTAAGACTAATGGTAAAAGTCTCCTCAAGTCTTTATAGGGTTCCATGCATCCTCTTTGTTGAAATGTATGTTCAAATCTTTTGCATATTTTAAAAATTATAGTTTTTTCTGTTTTGAGAATTCTTTGTACGTTTTAGATTGAAGTTCTTGGTCAGATACGTGCTTTGCAACTATTTTGCTTCCAGTCGATAGTTTGTTTTTCGTATTTAGTAAGCCCAATTTACCAGTGTTTCCTTCCATAGATCATAATTTTGATATATCTAAAAAATCTTTGTCTAATATAGTTCACAAAGATTTTTCCATGTTTTCTTTTAGATATCTTATGATTTTAGGTTTCAAATTTGAATTTCTAATCAATTTTGAGTTAAATTTTATGTATTCATGTGAGGATGAATTGAAGTTTATTTATTCATTTATTTTTTGCATATTGATATCCCGTTGTTCCAACACCACTTAATAAAGAAAGGGTCTATCTGTTCTCTATTGAAATATCTTTTAGCCTTGGTTGAAAACTGACTGACTGTATATATTGGTATACTTTTGTTCTATTGATCTATGCATCTATCTTCCCACCAATGCTGCATTGTGTCTTGATTACAACAGTCTTAGAGGAGAATTTCTCAACCTTACTGTTATTGACATTTGGGGCTTGATAAGTCTTTATTTGGGGGCAAACTGTGCATTGTAAATATTTATCATCATCTCTAGCCTCATCCACTCGATGCCACTAGCAGCCTCCTAGTTATGAGAACCAAAATGTCCCCAGGCCATTGCCAAATGTTCCTGGGGGTACAAAACAGTCCCTATTAAGAACAATCACTTCTTTTCATCATCTGTGAAAGTTAAGAAACAAAAAAACAGATGACCATAGTGGAAGGGAAGGAGAAATAAAATAAGATGAAAACAGAGAGGGAAGCAAACCATAAGAGATTCTTAACTATAGGAAATAAACTGCGGATTGCTGGAGAAGAGGTGGGTGGGGTATGAGTTAACTGGGTGATGGGCATTAAGGAGAGCACTTGATGTACTGATGAGCACTGAGTGTTATATGCAACTGATGAATCACTAAATTCTACTCCTAAAAATAATAATATACTATATGTAACTAAATTGAATTTAATTAAAAACATTAAAAAAAGAAAAAGAAAAATCGCTTAAAAATAAGCCTTGAAATGAAGTGTTGTGAATTCTCCAACTTGGTTCTTTCCCAAAATTGTTTAGGTAATTGTAATTCCCTGTATTTCATATAAATTTTAAAATCAGCTTATTGATTTATACTAAAAATATACTGGAGTTTTTATCAGGATTATGTTAAATCTATAGATCAATTTGAGGATCACTGAAATCTTAACAATATTGATTTTTCCAAGCCATGAAGGAAGTATATTTCTCCATTTAAAAAGGTCTTCTTTGATTTCTTTCATCAGTGTTTCAAAGTCTTCAGTTAAATTTTACCTAAATATTTCATGTTTTTTGGAGATATCATAACTGTCACCCTTATTTATTTCAATTTCTCACTGTTCATTGAGATTATATAGAAATACCCTTGCTTTCATGTATTGGCTTTGTATCTTTTGTCCTTGCAAAACTCACTGATTTTGAAATGTTTCGTATTATATTACATAATGTACTTTTAAACTTTTTTTTTTAGTTTTTAGTTTTATTGAGTTATAACTGATATACAAAGAAAGTATACACATGTGATGTATACATCTTGGTGAGTTTGGACATAGGCATATACCCAGAATACCATCACCACAACCAAGGTATTAAATATATCCACCATCTTTACACCATCTTTAATAATTTACTTGTATTCTTGTGCACATGTGTGTGTGGAGGGGTGTTGGTAAGAACATTTAACTTGAGATCTATCTACACCAATCCTCTTAACATATTTTAAAGTGTACAATATCACATTTAAAAATGTGATACATGGTACAGCACATCTCTAAAAATTATTTATCTTGCATAACAGAAATTTTATACTCTCTCAAAAACAATTCCATATTTCCCTCCTCCAAGCTCCTGACAACCATTATTCTACCCTCTGCTTCCAGGAGACTATTTTAGAAACTGCATCTAAGTGGAATCATGAAGAACTTGTCATTTCATAATTAGCTTATTTCAGTTAACATAACATCCTTTAGTAATTTTCATATTATTGCAAATGGCAAGATTTCCTTCTTTTTTAAAACTGCATAATATTTCATTTTGTGTATACATCACGTTTTCTTTATCCATTCATCTATTGGTAGACATTGGGCTGTTTCTATTACTTGGCTATTGTGAATAATGCTATAATGAAGATGAGTGTGCAGATATCTCTGAGATACAAACTTCATTTCCTTCAGATACATGCCTAGAAATGGGATTGCCAAATACTATGGTAGTCCTATTTTTAATTTTTTGAGGAACCTCCACACAGTTTTCCAAAGTGGCTGCACCATTCTACGTTCTTACCAACAGAGCACAAGGGATTCCATTTCTCCACTACCTTGTCAATACCTGTTATCACTTGTCTTTCTGTTAGCCATCCTAACAGGTGTGAGGTGGTATCTTATTGTGGCTTGCATTTGTATTTTCCTGTTGATTAATGATGATGACACTTTTTCATGTACCTGTTGGCCATTTGAATGTCTTCACTCAAGATATATTTATTCAAGACCTTTGCCCATATTTTAATCATATTTTTCTTAGTATTGGTTTATAAGACTTTCTTATATATTTTAGATATTTACCCCATATCAGATAGATGGTTTGCAAATATTTCTTCCTATTCTGTAGGTTGCCTTTTCATTTTGTTGTTTCCTTTGCTGTGCAGAAACATTTTAGTTTAATGTACTCTTACTTGTTTTCATTTTGTTGCTTATGCTTTAGGTATCATACCCAAAAATTGAGCAAAGACTAATGTCAAGGAGCTTTTCCCTTATGTTTGCTTGTAGGAGTTTTATATTTTCAGGTCTTATACTCAAGTCTTAAAACCATTGTGAGCTAATTTTTTTGAGTGTTGTAAGATAGGGGTCCAATTTCATTCTCTTTCATGTGGATATCAATTTTTCCAAAATCATTTATTAAAGAGACTATTCTTTTCTCATTGTGTGTTTGGTGTCCTTTTCAAAGATTACTTGACCCTATATAGCATGGATTTATTTCTGGGCTCTCAATTCAGTTGACAAGTCTTCAAAATAAGTAAATTCCAACCTCTTAAATTCCAGCCCAGAAGACAATACAATACACAGCTCATCAAATGATTATATGATCTAGTTGAAATCAGATTTCAAAAGGAGGATGTAATATTGGGCAAAAAATATATGGGCAAAGAATAAAAAAGCCCATTTTGTAATTATTCACAATAATGAATTATCTTATTATTTCTACTGACTTTTCTTTTGCGTTTTAATACATATGTTTCTTATACACTTATTTTGGCACATCTTCCTGAACGATGTAAAATAACAGTGGTTGTAAGTACAGCTAACCCTTGAACAACACAAGTTTGACTTTTGCAGGTCCATATATTTGCAGATTTTTTTCATACAGTACTTTAAATTGTGTTTTCTCTTCCTTATGATTTTCTTAATAATATTTCCTTTTCTGTAGCTTACTATATTGTAATAAGAGGATACATAATACATAAAACATACAAAATACATGTTGACTGTGATAAGCCCTCAAAGTTTTGGGGTATCAAAGACACACTGATCTTCAAATGTGAGAGGGTCAGTGCCCTTATCCTCTGCATTGGTCAAGGGTCAACTGCAAATGCCTTTTGTTACTATCTTTATACTTTTCACATTTCATTATATTTCATTGTATGTGAGTATGCTTTAAATAATGTCAGTGCTGAAACTACAAAGGGGAAATCAGTGAAGAAAGTAGTTCAAATTCAATTCTATGGTCTGGGAAAATAACCAAACTTAAAGTGCTGGAAATGATAATCCTTACCTTGTTTTTGATCTGACAGGGAAAGCATTCAGCCTTTCATCACTAAGTATGATGTTAACCATTGTTTGTTTGTTGTTTTTCTGTAGATGCTCTTTATTAGGCTCAGGTAATTCCCTGTTATTTCTAAACTGCTAACAGTTGGGTTTTGTTTTGTTTTTGTTTTTAAATTATGAATGGGTGTTGGATTTTGTGAAATGCTTTTTTTTCCATCATTCATATGAATATATGGTATTTCTTCTTTAGTAAGTTCAAATGGTAGGTTACACTGACTTTCAAATGATGAACCATCATTGTATATCTGTGATAAATCACATTTGGTCATGGTATACAATTATTTTTACACTGATGAATTAAGCTTTCTAATAATTTGTTACCAATTTTTCTAAGTTCACAAGAGGTGTGGGACTGTAATTTTCTTTCTTTTTCTTTTTCTTTTTTTTCTTTTTCTTTTCTTTTTTTTTTTGTAATATCTTTGCTGGGTTTTGGTACATTTAGTAATAACAAACTTTATAAAATGAGCTAGGAAGTGCTCCCTCCTTTTCTATATTTGAAAGGAGATTATGTAAAAGTTTTGTTAATTCTTCTTTAAATGTCTGATGGGATTCTCCATTGAAATCAATTGGGTCTAGAAATTAATTTTAAGGAATGATTTAAAATTATAAATTTCATTTCTTTAATGGTTATTGGACTATTTGGATTATCAATTTCATTTTGGTTGAGTTTCAGTAATTTGTTCTTTTTGAGGAATTGGTCCATTTCATTGAAGTTGTTAAATTTATGGGCATAAAGCTTTCCACTGTATTCCCTAAATAGCTGCAAAATCTGTAGTAATAACCTCTATTTCATTTCTGATACCATTTGTCCTTTCCCTACGTTTCTTCAATTCTCCCCTTCAAGGTAGATTCAAAAGATCTACCAATTCCACTGACTTTTTTTTATGAACTAGCTTTAAGTTTCATTGTTTTTTCTCATTTTCTTATTTTGAGTTTCTTTGATTTGTTTTATCTTTACTATTTGCTTCTTTATGCCTGTTTGTGTTTATTTTTTACTTTTTCTTTTCTAATTCCTTTATGTAGGAACTTAGATTATTGACCCTTCTCTCTAACACAAGCATTTAGTGCTATAAATTTCCCTCTCAGGGCTGCTTTAGCTATATCCCAAATATTTTGATTTATTGTATTTTTGTTTTCCTTCAGTTTCCTTTAGTTCTAAACTTTTAAAAATATTTCTTGGAGACTTCCTCTTTGACTCATGGGTTATTTAAGAAGTTTGTTCTATAAATTCAATATGTTTAAAGACTTTTTTCCTTGTCATTGTTGCTAATTTCTAATTTGATTTCATTATGATCAGAAGAGACATTCTGTATGATTTGTATTAAATTTGTTATCTTCATGGCCTAGGAGAATTTCTATCTTAGTGAATGGCCCATAGACACTTTAAAATATGTATATACTGCTGTTGGGTAGAATATTCTTACATGTTAATTACATACTGTAAACTGACAGTGTTATTCAAACTTTCTATATCCTTGGTGATTTTTTTTAAAGATTTTATTTATTTATTCATGAGAACACAGAGAGGCAGAGACATAGGCAGAGGAAGAAGCAGGCTTCCTGTGGAGAGCCTGATGCAGGACTCGATCCTGGACCCAAGGATCACACCCTGAGCTAAAGGCAGATGCTCAACTGCTGAGCCACCCAGGCATCCCTCCTGGGTGATTTTTGGTCTAGTGGCTCTATCAGTTCGCAGGGTAAGAGGCATATATGAGTCCCCAAGTATAACCGTTGATTTTATTATTTCACCTTTTAGAACCTTTTAGTTCTATCAGGTTTTGCTTTATGTAATTTGAAGATATGTTGACTGGTAATCTTAGGATTATTATGTCTTCCTGGTGGACTGATCCTTTTATCATTACATAATACCCTTCTTTGTCTCTAGTAATTTTCTTTGCTTTCAATTCTACTTTGTCAGATATTAACATACTACTGTTTTTAAGTTTGCATGATATATAATTTTTTCCATCCTTTTACTTTCAACTGGCCTAGGTAGATGAATTTGAAGTTGGTTTTTTGTAGGCAGCAGATAGTTTCATTGTTTTTCCCACTCTGCTAATCTTTAGCCTTTAATCTTTGTCCTTAATGTTTATTTAAAGTAATCATTCCTATGTTACCATTTAAGTCTGCACTTTAGTAATTATTTTTTGTTTGTTTTCTTTCCTCTCTCTTTTCTTACTTTCCTTTAAGTTATGTGAACATATTTAAAGAATCTGGCTCAATTTATTTACTGTGTTTTGAGTTTATCTTTTGTATAGTGGCTGCTCTGGGTATTATTACATGCATATGTGACTTAAAATGGTCTACTAGAATCAACATTTTACCACTTAGAGTGATATGTGGAGCCTCACTTCCAATTTTTATTTTTATCTTCCCCATTTTAAGTATCATTGTATTGAGTATCAGACTGAATTATAATTTTTGCTTTAATCATCAAAGATGTATAAATCTTATGAAGGAATGGATAGTCTATGGTATATACCTATATTTCCACTCTTCCTGATGCCATAAATTTCTTGCCTTTATCATTTCCCTGCAGTTTAAAAATCTCCATTACATAACTCTTAAAAGTAGGTCTGCAGGACATAGATGCTTTCAGTTTTCTTTTATCTGGGAACTTCTTATTTCCCCGTCATTCCTGAAGGATAATTCTTCCAAATGAGGAATTCACAGTTGAAAGCTCTTTTCTTTCATCATTTAAAAAAATATTGTGCCACTTCTTTCAGGTTTCCATTGTTTTAGAAGACAAATTCACTGACATGCAAACTGTGCTGTATATATAGCACATTATCTCTCTCTCTGATTGCAATTTTTTTCTTTATTTTTTTTACTATGATTATGATGTTTCTTGGTGGGAATAATTTTGGGTATATCCTTCCGGGATTTAATCAGCTTCCTAGCTCTGTAGGTTTAAGTCCTTTGCCAAGATCAGTAAGTTCTCAGCCATTATTTTTTCAAATACCATTTCAGCCTGACTCTCTTTCTCCACCACTTCTGAAACTCAGATGACAGGAATGTTGGCTCTTTAGTTCTTATCCCACAGGTCCCTAGTGTTCTGTTCATTATCTTACTCCATTTTCTCTGCTGAGTGAATTCCACTGTTCTGTCCTCAAGTTTAATAATTCTATTATGTCATCTCCACTCTAACATGGAGTCCATCCAGCAAGAATTTTTAAAAGTTTCTATTACTGAATTTTTAGGTTTTATCATTTTCTTTCTTTTTACTTAAATACAGTTTTTCTCATATATAAATGACATATAAAAACATTCACCCTCTTCAGGTGTCAAAATTGGTGGGTTTTAGTTTATTCACAGAGTTTTACAGTATCACTGCTAATTCCAGAATGTCTTCATCACCTCCAAAAAATGCCCCATACTGACTTGCAGTCACTCTCCATTCCTTGTGCCCCCAGTCTCTGAAAACTACTATATGGACTATTTGGACATTTCATATAAATGGATTCATACATTATGTGGCCTTCTGTCTGACTTCTTTCACTTAGCATAATGTTTTCAAGGTTCATCTGTGTGATAGCATGTATTAATACTTCATTATTTTTTATTACCAAATAATATTCCATTCTGTATACCACATTTTGTTTTTTCTTTCATCAGTTGACAAACATCTGGGTTGTTTCCATATTTTGACTATTGCAAATAATGTTGTTATGAACATTTGTGAACAAGTTTTGTATGGGCATATTTTTTACATTCTTCTGGGTATATACACAGGAGTAAAGTTGCTTGGTCAAATGGTAATTATATGTTTAACTTTTTGAGGTACAGCCAAACCTCCAAAGAGGTTTCACAATTTTATACTCCTGCAAGCGGTTTTTTTGGAAGTTCAATTGCTCAACATCCTTACCAACACTTGTTGCTGTCTGTCTTTTAGATTAATGGTATACTTGTGGATATGAAGTGATGTCTCACTAGTGGTTTTGATTTCCATTTTCCTAACCACTAATGATGTTAAGCAACTTTTCATGTACTTAATAGCCATTTATTTCTCTTTGGAAAAAAATATTACTTCAAGTCATTTGCTTAATTTCTGTTTTAGAGTTTTTATATTGAGTTGAAAGAATTCTCTATATTTTGGATACATGTCCCTATCTTGATACAAGTAATCAGATTTGCCAATATGTTCTCCCATTCTGCAGCCTGTCTTTTTACTTTCCTCATGGTGTCTCTTGAAGCATAAAAGTTTTTCATTTCATGAGGTCCAATTTATGTATTTTTTCTTTTGTTGTTGTGATTTCTGAGTAATCTATGAAACCACTGCCTAATCCAAGGTCATGAATATTTATTTACCCCTATGCTTTCTTCTAAGAATTTTATAGTTTAGTTTTACATTTAAGTGTATGATCTATTATGATCTATTTTGACTTAATTTGTGTACATGGTGTGAGGTAGAGTGTTCAAACTCATAATTTTGCAAGTGTGCAGCAAGTTATCCCACCATCTTGTTAAAAATATTATTCTTTCCTCCACTGAATTTTCTTGGCAACTTTAGCAGAAACCAATTACCCATAAATGTTAAGGTTTATCTGGATTCTCACTTCTGTTCCACTAATCTGTATTTCTAATTTTATGCCAGAACCACATTGTCTTTATTGTTGTAGCTTTACAATTAATTTGAAATTAGAAAGTGTGAGTACTCTAGCTTTGTTCTTTGCCAGAGTGGTTTTGCAACTGTGGATCCCTTGCATTTTCATATGACTTTTAGAACTAGCTTTTTAACATCTGCAAAGACAGCAGCTATGATTAATAGGAATTGCATGAAATCTACATACCTACTGGGGAGTACTACCTTCTTAACAATAGTTAAGTCTTCTAATTCATAAACATGAGGTAGCTTTCTATTTATTTAGGTCCTCTTTAACTTCTTTCAACTACATTTTGTAGCTGTCAGTGTGCAAGTCTTGAAATTATTTTGCTACATTTGTTCCTATTTTGTTCCATTTTATACTCTTGTAAATGGAAATACATTTAATTTCAGCTACAGGTTATTCATTCCTAGTGTATAGAAATACAAATGGTTTTTGTAAAATGGTTCTTTATACCTTCTATTTTTTTTTTTTTTGCTGATCTTTTCTACTCTTAATTTCTTAATTTTTAAAGAGAATTTGTATTTCATTGTTGAAAATTTTTATAATGGCTGCTTTAAAATCCGTACTTGAAAATTCCAATATTTCTGAATGAGATATGTTAGCATCAGTTGATTATCTTTTCTCAGGTATATTGTGATTTGCTTGGTTCTTGGTAATAAGGGTGATTTTTTTTATTGCATTCTGGACATATTTTCTATCATGATAGACAACTATGGATTCTCCTGAATATCTTATTGTAGCAGACATTAATTCTATTTAGTTTTAGTACTCAGATCTTGGCATACATTTTTTGGGCTGTGGTTCTACTAGCAGTTTCTCGGAGTCTTAGCAGTCTTATTTTGGTCTGTATGGCAATGTTTGGTGCTTCTTGGGCTCCTAGTAACTGCTACTACTACCTGAGGGGGTAGAAGAGATTCCCTAGGCCTGGCCCTAGGATTCCTCTGTGGGATTAGGACATGGTGAGGTCCCTCTGTTGGTGTTTTTAGGCTGCCTCTATGTCTCTGGCATGAAGGAGGGGAGTCTTAGGCCTTAGGGGGCAAAGAGGCTTCTAGGACTGGTCTCCTTGTTATGACTGGGTTCCTTCTGCTGTTTACCTGCCCACACTAAATATATTTTTAAAGTTTCATTGAAGGAGAAAATACACAGAAGTCTATAAATCATAATTACACAGCTCACTTGATTTTCAAAAATTAGGTATATCTGTATAAATATGATTCAGAATAAGAAATATTATTAACAGCACCTTAGAAGGTCCCCTTATACTACTCCCAGTAAATACTATGTATGCCTCACATAGGTAAATACTAACTTGATGTAACATACTAGTTAGTTTTCTATGTTTTTAAACTTTAAATAAACTGAATCAGCATTTATTCTTATGTTTCTGGTCTTTTTCTTCCCCTTTGGTAGTCATTAGTCATCTATATTGCTACATGCAATTGTAGAAGTTCACTCATTTTCTTTCCTGTGTGCCACTGAGGGTATAAACCATTATTAACTTGAAAAAATTCCAACTGTTGAGGCACATTTGAGTACACTAAGTTCTGGCTACTACTAGTAATGTTACTGTGAACATTCTTGCATGTGTTGTTAGTGAACTGATCTATGCATTCTATTGGGTAACTAGGAATAGAATGTATCAGTCATAAGGTATGCATATGCATATGCTTAGCTTTAATGGACATTGTCAAACAGTTTTGTAAAGGATTTGTATCAATTTACATTCTTTACAGTATTGAATAAAAGTTTCAATTGCTACATATATTTGACAACACTTAGAATTGTCTCTTTTTCATTTTAGCCCTTTGATAGTGATGTAGTATTATCTCATTATAGTTTTATTTTACATTTTTCTAATGACTAATCAAACTGAAATTTTTTTAGACATTCTTATTGGGTATTTGGATATCCTCTTTTATGAAGTGTCTGTTCAAATCTTTACCCTTTCTTTAACTGGTTTGTCTATCTTCTTTTATTGATTTGTAAAATTGGTCTTTATGAGTATGAATCACTTGTCAGGTTTATGCACTGAAAATATGTATTACTACTCTGTAATTTATCCCTCTGGAACTAATCAATTGCACCTACTTTTAAAATACTTGAACATAACGTTTACTTCCATTTTAAATTATATATAATAAAAATTATATTATATTTTAAGTTATATATAATAAAAGTTATATATAACTTAAAAACTTTGAGATTAAGCATTTGTTCTAAATTTTATTTAAACAGTAAAAGATGGCAATGATTATCTAAAATACAATTTTATAAAATACTTTGGCATATGTAGCTATATTAGGCTTACCAGATTACTAAATTACACAATTTTCAACATCTTATTTGTTTACTGTCTGGTGGTCAATTAAACTCATTGGTCTAGTATGAATTTTATCAGCCATAAAATATGTTATCTTTTACCAGAATCTAAGACTATCAAAATCCAAATATATATATCACCATTCCTTGAACCATTCTGGAAATAGGTCAGTGCTTAACACGGTTGATTGAATTCAAGTGCCATTATAGACACTAATGAATTGCTACTGTGTAGCATGAAATGGAAAATCTATTTCACTGTAGTAACTTACAAAATAGTAAGTTTAATTTGCCAAAAATAATGAAAGTGCATAATAATCATTGTGTGTTGTGTATATCAAAATTTGAAGTGATTTAAAATGTTTTAATGGATAAAATTAGTTTAGTTGACTTTTTTCACAGATACTAATTTTAGTTTTCAGATCTTGGTACTATTAATATTTAGTTAAAAGATATTACATATAACACTTGCTTTTCTCCCTCTCTTTTCTCTATTATAGGAATGATGACAGATTTGAGGATAAAAAATAAAGACAACAAAGGTAAATTGTTTTTACAAATTAGAAAGTATTTACTCACAGCTAATACCAAATATAGAACTTGCCTTGTGCCTACCATGGGAAATTTGAAAAGGCTCACTTTCTAAGGCATCACTAGTGTCAAATTACTTCAGAATCTCTATGCTTGATAATTTCTCAAGTATAAAGGTTTTGTTGCTAAAACTGCTAATGAGTAAAAAAAAAAAAAGCATTATTAGGTCATGCTTGCAATACTGACAACTTTTAAAATGCTTATGTCATACACTCAGGATAGCATGGAGAGTCAATGCTAATAAATTATTATTCATTCTATTTGTCTTGTCTTGGAAACAACTGGAAACAAATGCAAGTAGCCATGTGTTAGTGTTATTGTCTGGACTTATTTTTGATTCCAAAATTATGACTATAGGCCTGGTACTAAAACATTTCAACTCATGCCTTTGAAATGACTCTAAAGTGCTATATAGGAAAAGAATAAGCTTGTATCCTTATAGCATAAATCTATACATCAATTTCAAACACACAGAAGGAAACTGTCACAGATGAATCCAAAACAACCAAATATGCAAACCTGTAGTGATAAAAAATACTTACATTAGCATAGACAGAACTAAGACTCACACATTTTCTGTATTTCACGAGAGAAGTGCTTTTCCCTTTAGAGATATGTGCATTTTTGTAATGAATAATGGACAATAAGACTGTCTCTTGAAATTTTAACTTTAGGACTTAAGATTTGTATTTATAATATTGACTGAGGATTTTAAAGCTTGGCTTTATATTATTCATGTATTGTGGCTTATCAAAAATTTGTGTGTATATGTGATAATCTCACTGTTCTCTACCTACTAGAATTTTCCAGTATGATAAATTACAAATAAATAATGGAGTATATTCCATCACCAGATGCATATTCTCTTTATATTAATGGTTTCTGCGAACTCTAAAGGAATATCAAAATATCACACCAAGTAAAATTAGATAGCTTGCTGGGATAAATAAAATCAGCTACATATTTGAGTAAAATAAGAGAGAGACAGTTGATGTCCTAACCCAAATGGATTCTTTAATAAAAGTTTTAAAACACTTATTTAAAGAAAGAAACATCCTACTTCTGGTCTCTAGTTTTATTTTGAATATAATAGATAAGTTCTTACTTATAGCCAACCTGCTTATTTACTGAAGATCATAAAAAATAATCAAGCATTAATCTTTTTTCTTTATTTCTATCCTGGTCATAAACATATTATGCTTCTTTCACAGTAACATTTATTGGATTCACACAATCTGATTCAGTTCCAACTTCACAAGCCATAGGATCATTTATTACTACCCATTCAGATCATCCAGTTATCTGAATATGATCACCAATATGACTCATCCATATGACTCACCCATATGATCTCCTTATCTCTGCCTATTCCCTAAAAGTCAGTTATCCATGTTGGTTTTTTTTTTTTTTTTAACACTAGTAATTGGTAATAGTGAATTTTAGATAGGTACAAGACCACATAGTTAAAGATCATATTTCCCATATCTTCTGCAGCTAGTAATTTAAATTTTGAACAGTGGAATGTGAACAAATAGTTATGAATGCAACTACCAATATATACTCTTTAAAAATGAACTTGAAAAAGTTCTGATTTTTCATTTCTCATGGTCTCATGGGCTAGAAAATAAGGACATGGCTGGCACCTGAGAGCCACCTCTGGCATGTAAATAAGGACAACACCCTCGAACACAGCAGAGAATGAAAATGAACTTCATTCACTTCCTTTGTGGACTTGTAGAACAAAGTTGTCTGTCTGCCTTGAGCCATTCACCAGCCCTGGTATACCATGGTAGATTTGTCTACCATGTTGGTTTATCTGAGGTCTCCATTGCAGCACTAAGTCTGTACTCTAAATGCAAATAATCTAAATCATATAAATTATATGGGTATGCTATGAAAAATCAAGATGTGTTTACTATGGGTTTGTAACACAATTATATAAAATATATATATGACACATCAGAATGGTTCAGTTGGTTATGCATCCCACTCTTGGTTTCAGCTCAGGTCATGATCTCATGGGTCATGGGATCAAGCCCTGCATCTGGCTCCACACTGATCTGGGAGTCAGCTTGAAGATTCTCTCCCTCTGCCCCTCTCCCCATTCGTGCTATCTCTCTCTCTCTCTAGAATACATAAATCTCTTTAAAAGGAATTATAATATATGATGTATATGTTAATGAGAGAAATCAAAATTTATTCTTAAGGAAACTAATGTTTAAAGGATAAATATGCACTATTACCTAAGTGTTCTTTTCTAGAAGATCTTCCTGCATTATCTTTTAACTGAACTTGCTCTAGAATAAGAAGCATCCACATAACAGGAGGTATGATTTTGTAGGAAATATGTTGCTTTTGACCAGTAGAACCACTTTGGGGAACATTTAACTGTATTTGTTTATAGAAATCCTACTAATCTGAGAACAAAAGAAGCAAGAGGACTAGAACACTTTATATATTCATTAGGCAATGAAATGATCACAGGATTATGGAGTCAGGTGACTAGGGTTCAGGCCTCAAGTCCAACAATTACTTGCTCTGTAACATTGGGAAAATCACTTTCACTCTAATGGCCTGTTGTCAGGATTAGTTGGCTACCTCTACTATTGTGTCATGGGATGCAATATACCACACATGCCATGGATAAAAGTGATGTATCCCAAGGACAGATTCTATTTGCTGAAGCATATCCTTTAGTAGGGATAACTTAGCTGCCCCAGTACAGCACAACATCTGGCCCTCAGTCTCATAGACCTGTGAAGTGGTTTTTATCAATGATTTGAAGGAATTAGTGCCATAATAACTGAACATTAATAAAATAGCTAGCAGAATAATATTCATTGACTACTAACTTTATGCCAAATACTAATCCAGGACACTTATGGATATAATTTAATTTTTTCCATGGATAAAATTTAAGTCTTACAACAATTAAATAAGAAAGGTTCTATAACTATTATTCCTTCATTACAGATGAGGGAGTAGGCAGAGAGCTTAAGTGACTCTCAATTACCAAAATGCTGTAATTAAGTTGGTACAGGAATCCAAATAGTCAGTCTGGCTCCAGAGTATGCAGATATATATATATATATATATATATATATATATATATATATATATATATATACAAGTAGGAGGGAGCAGCAGAGGAAAACAGAGGGAGAAGCAGACTCCCCCCTAAATAGGGAACCCAACGTGGGGATTAATCCCAGGACTCTGAGATCATGACTTGAGCTAAAGGCAGATGCTTCACCGATAGAGCCACCCAGGCCACTCAGGTGCCCCCACAGTATGCAGTCATAACCAATATATCATACTGCTTTATCAAAATCAAGACTCAAAATACCCTAAAAAAAAATTTCAACTTAATTAATTGAGCCTGGGTGGCTCAGCGGTTGAGCATCTTCCTTTGACTCGGGTCTTGATCATGGGGTCCTGGGATTGAGTCCCATATCCTGCTTCTCCCTCTGTCTATGTCTCTGCCTCTCTGTGTATCTCTCATGAACAGATAAATAAAATCTTTAAAAAAATTAATGTCAGACACAATCAGCAGTTTTGTCATCTTGAACAGAAGATTCTTTGACTGACCTCATCCTATTTGGGAAACTAAATCACAATGAAAATGTGTCATGAGGTAATAAGCATTTCTACCTGAAGAAACAAAGTTTCTACCATAGTTGCAGGTATTCCTCTCTCTTGCTAAGCAGACTACACTGACATTCTGTCAGGATACCACTACCCATGTTCAGTCCTAGAAACCCACTGAAAATGGCCACTAAGTGGTCTCCTCCTTTCAAAATGCAATCTTGATCATATTGGAAGGTACCACCACCATCTTGGATTTGATAACAGCACTGTATATCACAGATTTAACATACTTCCATAGGCAGACATTAACTAGAACATTTCATGATCTCCTAATTATATTTGAAAACTCCTCAGGCAAGTAGTATCAGCACATCTGGCCTCTACAATTATTTGTTTACTTAATTGTGTTACTGCTGAGGTCTGTGACTCCTGAGTGTCTCTCCTATTCATTCCCTTACACTCACTTATCTTTTTTTTTTTTTTTTTTTTGCCTCTACAATTATTTGTTTACTTAATTGTGTTACTGCTGAGGTCTGTCACTCCTGAGTGTCTCTCCTATTCACTCCCTTATACTCACTTAGCTTTTCTTTTCTTTTCTTTTTTTTTTTTTTTTTTTTTTGAGAGAGAGAGAGAGCGAATGCAAGAGCAGATGTGGGAGAGGCAGAAGGAGAAAGATCTTAAGAAGGCTTCACACCCTGCACGAAACTGGACACAGAGCTCATTTTAATACCCTGAGATCACGACTTGAGCTGAAAACAACAGTAAGACACTTAATCGACTGAGCCACCAGCCACTCTTACCTTCTTAATGTTGATATGAAAACTAAGAAATATAACATATGAGAGTATGCATCATCTTTTTACATCCATATTCTATTAGCCTAATTATATTGTAAAATCTTTATTAGCAGGGCTCATGTTTTCCACTTTGTAATTCATATTTCGTGTTCCTTCTTGCAATGCCATTCTCCTTTTTTACTTAGCTAATTGCTAATAATTACATTCAATTCAAATACCACCATTTTGGGGAAGCTGTATTAGAACCTCAATCACACTTACATACGCCTCTGGCACCTTCCTCCCCATATTATGGATATTTCATCTTCAAGAAACCTAATTTCATGTTCAGACTGCCATTAATAGTGAGCAAATTTATGAATTCACATAAAGCTAAGTGAGTCTTCAGGGTTGGTAGAGGCAGAGGTTCAATCATGCTATCAAGGACTCAGTTCATTTTTTTTTTTTTAATCAGTTTTTTTAAAGATTTTATTTATTTATTTATTTATTTATTTATTTATTTCAGTTCATTTGTTTTTTTTTAATCAGTTTTTTTAAAGATTTTATTTATTTATTTATTTATTTATTTATTTATTTATTTATTTATTTATTTATGAAAGACACAGAGAGAGAGGCAGAGACACAGGCAGAGCGAGAAGCAGGCTCCATGCAGGGACCCTGATGTGGGACTTGATCCCGGGACTCCAGGATCACACCCTGGACCAAAGGCAGGTGCTAAACCTCTGAGCCACCCAGGATTCCCTCAGTTCATTTTGGATTCTCTCCTCTGTAGTCTCCAGTGTGGCTTCATGGAAGACTGCTGGTATTCTTTGGGGGAACACATTTCCTCATTAATTTTCATTGGAAAGAGATCAACTTCCTATGACTTTCTCTTAGGAGTGACAAAACTTCCCTTCACAAATCCCTCAGTAAGCTTTCTTGGGGCCTCCCCTGGCTTAATGTTACTTAGGCAACCCATTACTGAAAATGAAAAATCCCTGGAAAGGGGAATAGGATTCTGTGATTAATTTAGACTACATGCTTGTTGAATGGACATCAGTTAGTACTCATTTTGTCCCCCACACTCCTATAGAATCATGTACCCATCTCAGTATTAGTCCTTATTAGACTAAACTTAAAATTGTTGATTTACTTATGTTGGCTCCACACTAAACATTAAACTCTTTCTTGAGAGAGGGATAATGTGTATTCAACTTTATGTTCCTTCTGCCTAGCAGAGTACCTATAACACAGTATCTACATAATTGTGACTTCATTAAAAATTACAGATAAACTTTTTTCAAAATGTGTGGATAATTCACAATTCCTATTTCATTCAGCCTTAAAATATTTGTAAAGATAAATATGCTAACCAATGGAATAGAAATGAGAGTTCAGAGATAAACCCATACATCTATGAGCAATTGATATGGGGAACAGGACCATTCAAAGAGGAAAAAAGATAGGTCTTCAAGAAATAGTTCTATGGCAACTGGATTAAAAAAGAAGAAGAAATCAGAACCCTACTTCACACTTTATACAAAAATTAACTCAAAGTTGATGAATGACTTGACTGTAAGAGCTAAGACCATAAAACTCTTAATACAAAACATAGGGTTAAAACTTCATGACCTTGGATTTGGCAATAAATTCTCAGATATGACACCAAAAGCACAAACAAGAAAATTAAAAAAAAAAAAAAACTTGCAGATTAGATTTCACCAAAACTTAAAACTTTTGTGCATCAAGCAAGATTTTCAAGAAAGTGAAAAGACAATATATGGGAAAAAATATATGCAAATAATACATACACTAAGGTCTAGTATCCTGAATATATTACAAAAACAAAAAGCCAATGGCCAAAATGCTCCTAAAAAGATGCTCAAAAATTTGTCATTAGGGATCCAAACCCAAATCACAATGAGATATCACTTCACATTCATAGGGATAGTAATAATTTTTTTAAAGTGGCAAATAGCAAACAGCAAAAATGTGGAGAAACTGGAACCTTTATAAATTGCTGGTGGTGACATAAAATGGTTCATTTGGGACTATGGAAAACATGTTGGTGGTTCTTCAAAAAGTTAAACATAGGGCAGCCCCGGTGGCGCAGCGGTTTAGCGCAGCCTGAAGCCTGGGGTGTGATCCTGGGGACCCGGGATCGAGTCCCACATCAGGCTCCCTGCGTGGAGCCTGCTTCTCCCTCTGCCTGTGTCTCTGCCTCTCTCTCTCTCTCTCTCTGTGTGTCTCTCATGAATAAATAAATAAAATTCTTTAAAAAAAAAAAGTTAAACATAGAATAAACTGTATTAATCAGAAATCCTACTCCTAGGAATACACCCAAAATAACTGAAAACTGGTATTTAAACAAATAAATACACATATACTAATGTTCATAGCAGCGCTATTCACAATATCCAAAAGGTAGAAATAGTCCAAATGTCCATTAATGGATAAACAAATTGTGTTTATCACACACACACAATGAAGTAATATGTCATAACATGAATAAACTTCATAATATTGTATGAAATCAAAGAAGCCAGATGCAAAAATATGTGGTCCTACTTATATGAAATATTCATTATAGGTAAATCCACAGAGACAACTTAGCTTGGTCATTGCCTAGCAGGGGGAGAGGAGTATAGGGAATATCTGATTAATGGATATAGCATTTCATTTTGTAGTGATGAAAAAAATTTGGAACTAGATATAGGTGGTGGTTGCACATCATTGTGAATGCTCTAAGTGACACTGAATTGTTTACTTTATTTTTTTTTTTTTTTTTTGAATTGTTTACTTTAAAATGTTTAATTTTGTTTTGTGAATTTCATGTCATTCAAAAAATACTTTAAAAAAAACTTACTTATTGGCCTAATTACATTTCTATCATCAAAGCAAGAAATATGGAATTTATATGAGGGCAGGAAACATGTTAAACATCAGCATTTTGGAAATATATATATGCCAAAGATTTTTCAGAGTGGCTAATCAAGAGTATACCATATTTACTGATGATTTCTATATGAGGAAATGACTCTGACACAGGTGCTAGATGATAGATTCCCTCTTGTTCATATGTAAGACCAAAATAATATCATAAATTGATTTAGGGAAAATATATTTTATATTAGATCTATCTATAAATCAGTAATAGGATATCTTCCTCTGGACAAATAACTTGTTTTTCTTTCATGTTGGAACTAATTCAGCTGGTGTACTAAAAGAAACTGATTTGCAAGTGCATTACTAGTATCAAATATAAATAGGGTGAAAAAAATTTATGAAGAACAACTTAAAGTGATTTAATTTGCTGCCTGTCTAAGAGAACATATTAAATATTGTCCAAGGACTACTTAGAAAATCTATGGTTTTATCTCATTATCTCATTATTGTAGCAAAACCAAAAATGCCAAACGTGAACCAGAACATATTGAAACATTACAAAAACTAATTCATGAGCAGATGCTTAAGCAATATAGAGACCGAAAATAAATAATTTGAGCCAAATTACTGTTAGCTCTAAGTATGATAATTATCAGAACAGCTGATGTTTCAAATGAACCTATGCTGCTTTGGCTACCAAGCAATTTTTAAAATACAATTATTCCTAATCCTTATTCCCCACTCTACAACAACTGGCCCAAGAAAACAAACTATCATCCCACAATTCATAGGTTATGAATATCATCATACTTAAAAGTTTTAATTAGTTACAATTTACATATTCTTAACAAAACTAATTTGCATATACATGTGTCTGTGAAAATGATGATATATATCCAACCTATTTTAGAAGGGTTTATTATCCTGGGTATCTTGTTTCAAGTCAGTGCCAGTTTCAGATGATTAGGACACACACCAAGTGGCATAAATTATAATAAATAAGATATTTGCTCTTCAAGGGGCAAATTCAGGAGGTGAGAGAGAAGGTATGGGGATCAGTTGAGTAAGGGTGCACAATTTAGCATGATCTTTATACTACTAGAAGGGAACGTTGGGGCTGCCTAGGGGCTTTGATATAGGGGTGCTGAAGTTTCCTTTGGAGAGAGAAGAGATTGTTCAATAAAGTAGAAAATATATAAACATATAGAGTCATTCATCTCTCCTTCAGCATTGTCCTTGATTAAATGGTTCTCAGAAGCAAGAATGGAGTCCTGGGAGCTCAGTCAGGGACATGGCAATTATCCTTCCAGGCTCAATTCTGGTATACAAATAGGAAAATACCACAAATTATAGGGTAAATGATGACTGCTATAATATTAATGTAATAGGCAAAACTTTCATCAAATACTAAGTATATATATAGTGATATTAGTTACAGACACATTGCGTGGATTACTGCTTGAAGTAGACACCAATTTCAACATCAGAATGTGCTACTTTAGAGAATGTCACATTTTGTTAGACTAAATTTTAAGCAGTTGCTATGACAAAAAGCAAGAATCATATTAAAATCAATATCAAATAGTAAATGAATGTAGCATAATTTGATTCCAAGATTTGAAAAGCTGCATAGTGTCCAGCAGTCATTTACATCTCATTAGTGGGTGATGAAGGTTATTTAAGAATGAAATATTATTTTTTTAATGTGTGTGCATTTTTAAAATACCTAATAAGTCAGTAGGATACAAATACTTGTTGAACCATTTGAATGTAACCATTTCATAAATATAACTGCTAGGTACTTCTTTGGGCGTAACTGTGAAACAGTGACTGGTAGTCTAAAGGTGCTAGAACACAAAAAGTTTTGGAACTTTATGTTTGGAAAATATAGCTCTCATGAAAGCTTTCTTTCTCTTTCCTTTCTTTCTTTCTTTTAAAGATTTTATTTATTTATTAGACACAGAGAGAGGCAGAGACACAGGCAGAAGGAGAAGTGGGCTCCCTTCAGGGAGCCTCATGTAGGACTTGATCCTGGGACCCCAGGATCATGCCCTGAGCTGAAGGCAGATGCTCAACCACTGAACACCCAATTGTCCCTCTGTGAGTTTTCTAAAATAAACAAACAAAAAACTACTTGACAATAAAACCCAGTCAATGAAGAGATAGATCAAAATACAAGAGTCAGCTGTGGTAAAAAGATTGGTAGTATGTACCATATCCATCAAATATGTAACTAATACTAACCAACTGTTAAGTTTCATAGAACAGAAAGTCAATTTTACAAATTAGGACAATCTAAGAAATATACAATCACCAAAATTCAGAGGGAGGGGGAGGGGAGATGTAAAGTGTCAATGAAAGCACTACTATTCTCTTTTATCAAAGCATATTATGAAAAGAATATCTAAAGCTAAAAACATGAAGTTTTAAAAATCCATTTGATTCTAAATTCTCAATATTTTTCAAAATTTCTTATTTTAATCCTAGAGGATATTTTAGGAATTGATACTTCTTTTGGTAATGGAATCTCTGACGTTCAATACTTATTTTGGTTTAACTTCAGTTTTCACTTCTTCTGCTGAATTAAAGTCAAATGAAATCAAATTATTTTCATAAAAGTGGCACGTACACTTACCATAAATCCTTACCCCTGCTTGTTAGCCTTCCTTTCTTTCATTCTGCATTTTTCTATACATAGAAAGTTATTTCCAGAATGTTATGGATAATGAGATCTAGACAGAGAAATTTTGGGTTCTTTTTTCTGTCACTTTTATACTTTTCCTTTTAAAATATTTTCAATAAATATGTTTAATATTTTTATCAATAATGATTTCTTTTCATTTAAAAAAGGGAATAAACTCATAAGTAAATATGCCAAGACATTAGCCTCATTTCATTCAAGGTGGTGGGAATATGAATGATAATTTGTTTCTTTGTAATTTATTACATGTTTTTTTAAATTGTCAAAACAAAAAACTTAGGGAATTCCAAACTTCTATCAGCTAGAAAATATGTACTGACAGTTCCTCTATTTTCAAATTAATCTACACAATTTCCAGCTAAATTCCAATAATCAGTATATGTGGCTACAGAAGGCATTTGGCTTAAAGAACAAAAATTGTACTTTTTAAAATATATTAATATTTTTGCATTAAATGCAATGTCCACTAAAACTAAAATATCATATAGGCCGATCTTATGAAACCGATGATCTTACTCAATTTCTGCCATTTACTGTTTTAAGATTTTTAATTTATTCATGAGAAACACACAACACAGAGAGAGAGAGAGAGAAAGAGAGAGACAGAGAGAGGTAGAAACACAGGCAATGAGAGAAGCAGGCTCCATTCAGGGAGCCCGATGCGAAACTCGATCCCAGGTCTCCAGGATCACACCCTGGGCCAAAGGCAGGCACTCAACCGCTGAACCCCCCCAGGGATCCCCCTACCATTTACTTTTATCCTGTGATGAGAAAAACAAATACACATCCACACAATGTAATATTACTCAGCCATGAAAAACATATCTTGCCATTTGCAGTGATATGGCAACTGGAGAGTACAATGCTAAGTGAAATAAGTCAGTCAGAGAAAGACAAATACCATATGATTTCACTCATATGTGGAATTTAAGAAAAACATATAAATATAGGAGAAGGGGGAAAACAGAAAGACGGACAGTAAGAAATTCTTTTAACTATAGAGAACAAATTGAGGCTTAATGGAGGGGAGGGGAGCAAGTGATGGGCTAAATGGTTAATGAATATTAAGGAAAGCACTTGTGATGAGTACTGGGTGTTATATGTAGGTCATGAATCACTAATTTCTACTCCTGAAACCAGTATTACACTATATATTAGCTAACTAGAATTTAAATAAAAAATTTAAACAAAATAAATAAATAAATAAAATAAATCTTCACATCTGTTCTACTTATGTATCATTTCTTATGGTTCTTGCTCTTTATTTTCTATGTATTTGGTAATTTGGGGGTGTATACTCTTTATTTGCCTTTAAAAACATATGTTGGAAAATTTTTTGGAGTTGGATGAGATGAGCTCCTTCAGAGATTTCCTTCTTCTTTTGCCAGAGGCTATTCTTAACCAAACTAAAGGTTCAAGATATTTTTGGATCATGCAGGTAATTAAGGGATAGCTTTTGGCTACAAAATGAGCGTGTTGCAGACTAACTTCCAGTTCACACTTATCTGGAATGTGCATCTCTTTGAGGTTCAATTTTACTATAGTGAACACTTTCTATCAGATTTCTAATGCTGGGTAGAGCTTTTACTTGTTCTCTCTTAAACTCTGAGGTCAAAAAACTAAATGTCAAGTTTGCATTTACAAGGCCAACAAAGCAAAACTTCTGCAGTACTCTTCTTACTTCTCAATTCTCCCTTCCCCTAGTTTTTACCTTGTCATTACTATTTGTCAATTGGACTCATTGATGCTTTCAGGAAATTGTAAAAATTGTATAGAATGTTTTGAAATCTAGTGAAATGGTTGATTTAATTAACCTATCCTGTCAACAGATCCCTTTGCATAAGATACCTAGGAGTAAACCTAACCAAAGAGGTAAAGGATCTATACCCTAAAAACTACAGAACACTTCTGAAAGAAATTGAGGAAGACACAAAGAGATGGAAAAATATTCTATGCTCATGGATTGGAAGAATTAATATTGTGAAAATGTCAATGCTACTCAGGGCAATTTACACATTTAAGGCAATCGCTATCAAAATACCATGGACTTTCTTCAGAGAGTTGGAACAAATCATCTTAAGATTTGTGTGGAATCAGAAAAGACCCCGAATAGCCAGAGGAATATTAAAAAAGAAAACCAGGGCTGGGGGCATCACAATGCCAGATTTCAGGTTGTACTACAAAGCTGTGGTTAATGTATTGCTGGATCCTATTGGCCAGTATCTTGTTGAGAATTTTTGCATCCATGTTCATCAGGGATATTGGTCTGTAATTCTCCTTTTTGGTGGGGTCTTTGTCTGGTTTTGGAATTAAGGTGATGCTGGCCTCATAGAACGAATTTGGAAGTACTCCAGATTTCAGGTTGTACTACAAAGCTGTGGTCATCAAGACAGTGTGGTACCGGCACAAAAACAGACACATAGATCAATGGAACAGAATAGAGAACCCAGAAGTGGACCCTGAACTTTATGGTCAACTAATATTCGATAAAGGAGGAAAGACTATCCATTGGAAGAAAGACCGTCTCTTCAATAAATGGTGCTGGGAAAATTGGACATCCACATGCAGAAGAATGAAACTAGACCACTCTCTTTCACCATACACAAAGATAAACTCAAAATAGATGAAAGATCTAAATGTGAGACAAGATTCCATCCAAATTCTAGAGGAGAACACAGGCAACACCCTTTTTGAACTTGGCCACAGCAACCTCTCGCAAGATACATATAAAGGGCTAGTATCCAAGATCTATAAAGGAACTTATTAAACTCAACAGCAAAGAAACAAACAATCCAATCATGAAATGGGCAAAAGACATGAACAGAAATTTCACCGAGGAAGACACAGACATGGCCAACAAGCACGAAAAAGCGCTCTGCATCACTGGCCATCAGAGAAATGCAAATCAAAACCACAATGAGATACCACCTCACACCAGTGAGAATGGGGAAAATTAACAAGACAGGAAACAACAAATGTTGGAGAGGAATTGGAGAAAGGGGAACCCTTTTGCACTGTTGGTAGGAATGTGAACTGGTGCAGCCACTCTGGAAAACTGTGTGGAGGTTCCTCAAAGAGTTAAAAATAGATCTGCCCTATGACCCAGCAATTGCACTACTGGGAATTTACCCCAAAGATACAGATGCAGTGAAACGCCAGAACACCTGCACCCTGATGTTTATAACAGCAATGTCCACAATAGCCAAACTGTGGAAGGAGCCTCGGTGTCCATCGAAAGATGAATGGATACAGAAGATGTGGTCTATATATACAATGGAATATTACTCAGCCATTAGAAACAACAAATACCCACTATTTGCTTTGACATGGATGGAACTGGAGGGTATTATGCTGAGTGAAATAAGTCAATTGGAAAAGGACAAACATTATATGGTCTCATTCATTTGGGGAATATAAAAATTAATGAAAGGGAATAAAGGGAAAGGAGAGAAAATGAGTGAAAATTCAGTGAGGGTGACAAAATATGAAAGACTCCTAACTCGGGGAAATGAACAAGGGATAGTGGAAAGGAAGATGGGCGGGAGATTGGGGTGACTGGGTGATGGGCACTGAGGGGGGCACATGGCAGGATGAACATTTGGTGTAATGCTATATGTTGGCAAATTGAACTCCAATAAAAAAAATTTTTGAAAAAGATCAGAAAGCTAGACAACAACAACAACAAACAAAAAGAAGTCCCTATATTTTAGGCACTAATTTTGGATAAATTATAAAATATCCCAAATTATAAAATATGATTCAAATAATATCAATCAAGCTAATATTAATCAATAACTCTATGTCTATATGCATTAGTTGATACCAGATGGTATTTAGTTAAATATTTCATACAAATTAGCTATTTACATTTTTGAAATCAGTAGAAGACATAATAAATATACTTCTTGCCCTATTACAAAAATATTTACATTAGAAAAAAGAGAAAAACTTGACAGACAGAAGACTAAAATCCTTCATTTTTAACTTATTAAGACATAAGCTAAATAAAATCTATTGAACAATATAATACTAAAAATGGTCAACTATCAGTTTATTACTTTCTAATATGTCTACTTCTAATTGTAAATGCTTTATTTTGATAACTAACAAATAATATATGAAATAGAATCTAAACAATATGATATAAGTAAAAATTTCTCTCCCAATGAAATGTACATATTTTATAAGCCAAAAAATGCCACATATAATTAGAAATAAAATTATTTTTCCAATATTCTTATTATTTTCTTTCTTTATGTATTACTCATATTAATCTGCTTATTTAACAACTCAATCTCATGGATAATTAAACAATACCCACAGAGGTATACAAATGTCCAATCCAATCAGTTCCACCTTATTAAGCTCTTCTTTCATTATTTTATTGTATCATGAAGTATATAATAAAAGAAAACATCCTTTGAAAACTACTGTGTTGTTTGGAGAGGATTTATATCTTGAAACTCTACATGTGTATAATATATCTATATATTTGAAATTTTCTTAAAAAGCAAATGATATATTTGTTATTTGCTTTTCATGGTAATCTTATTAACTCCAAATTTCACAACAAAAATAGTTTTCATTTTGTCATTTTGAATACTTCTTACATATGTAATCAAAATTGATGACATTTAGTTGAACTTTCTTAAATAGAATTAACCTTGAATTCCACAATTTTGACATGCAATCTTCTTTTATAATAATTGCTAATTAAATAACCAAAGTGCTTAGACAAGGCAAGAACTTCACATGAAGCAATTTATTTATTCACCGCAATCCATGATGCAAGTACTATTATTTCCCTTAACTCACAGATAAGAAAACTGAGGCACAGAGAAATTTAATAACACAACAAAGATTTGAACAATTCTTGATGAGGCTTTAGCTCATCATTTCTATAGAAATAAAGCCAACAAGAGAAAATGAAAGTCTTTTGTAGTCATACAGATTCTATAATATAAAATAATTTTCATAGAATTCAATTGATTTTATTTGTTTATTACATTTGTTCCATTTGCCACTCAAATTTGGTTTTATTTCAAGTTTGAACAAGTCACATAATGTACCACAAAGTAGTGGTTAAAAGTATATTTTTTAGAATAATGACACCCTGGGTTTGCATTCTGGTTTCTCCATTACTAGCTATACCATTTTGGGTAGTTACATAACCTCTACAAACTTGATTTACAAAGTGAGGATAATGATTTTGTCTACCTCACAAGTTGTGAAGAAAACATGAAATAGTTTTTTTAGAGGGCACTTAGCATAGAACTCAGCATAATAAAATGTACACAACTTTATTACTTTCACCAATTATCTTATGTCCACCTAATTAGATTCCTAACATCTCACATGATCAGCAATGTGCATGTGCTCTTGTCCCAGAAGCAGAGACAAAGGAAAGTATGGTTTTCTTAATGGGATTCTATCCTCTTTAGACTACTTTTGAAGTTACTACAAGCCCCAGCTCTTTCATCCTCCACCTCTGCTCAATGTAACCAAATGTTTGGGTATCACATCAAAGCCTTTCTGCCTTGTATTGAGGGTGCCAACATTTGAGATTTAATCCCTTGCTATCCCCCAACCCACCTCACATTGCTCATTTCTCTGTTTTTAGGTAATGTGCCCAAAAAAATGAACAGGAGAAAGTAAACAAAACAATCACTCTCATGCTTAGAAGGTATAATAAAATATATCTATATATACTGGTAAACATAGGAAATAATCTTCTCTCTTAAAATGTGAGTTCCTAAAGGACTGACATAATTTTGATGATGACTATAAAACTGATTCACAATACAAAGATTTACTCAGGCACTTTTTTAAACTCTAAATTAAAACTCTTAATTTATAATTATAACTATATTAAGTTGGGGTAAGATAACCTGTAGATGCAATTCCTGGCAGGTCAGAGAAGAGTTTCTTTCTTTGGATTTCACTGTGTGTTGAAACAGCACTCTCTACAAGATACATTCTGGATATTCTACTGTCAGATACTTTGAATTTCCTCCCATATCAACAAGGTGCAAGGAAACTAAGGAAGTAGTGATGCTTGTGAAGAAAACTATACAATTTTGATAAAGTGAAGCCTCTATAATCTTATGAAAATCATATGCCTTTTTAAAAAAATTCAGATTTTTCACCAAACACAATCTATATTACTGTTACTCTATTTTAATAACACTAAAATAATATTTTAACTTAATTTCTATGTTTAAATATATCTAACCACAAAAGACCCAGATAGAAAGAACAATCTTGAAAAAGAAGAACAAAGCTGGAGATATCGCAATCCCAGATTTCAAGATATACTACAAAGCTGCAATAATCAAAATGGTATGGTACTAGCACAAAAATAAACACATAGATCAAAGGAACAGCTAGAAAGCCCAGAAATAAATCCACAATTATATGCTAAATTAATCTTCAACAAAGCATGAAAGAATTTCATGAAAAAAGACAGTCTAGTCTCTTCAAAAAATGGTGTTGGGAAAACTGGACAGCAACAGGCAAAAGAATGAAACTGAACTATTTCCTTTCACCATATACAAAAATAAATTCAAAATGGATTAAAGAGCTAAATGTGGGGTGTCTGGGTTGCTCAGTTAGTTAAGCGTCTGCCTTTGGTTCCAGTCATGATCTCAGGGTCCTGAGATGGAGTCCCACATTGGGCTCTCTGCTCAGTGGGGAGTCTCCTTCTTCCAATCACTATCCCTCTGTGATCTCTCACTCTTTCTCTCTCTCAAATAAATAAATAAAATATTTTTTTTAAAAGGCCAAAATGTGAGACCTGAAACTATAAAATCCTAGAAGAGAATAAGGCAGTAATACTCTCACATCAGCTGTAACAACATTTTTCTAGATATGTCTCCTGAGGCAAAGGGAAATAAAAGCAAAAGAAAAACAACCACAAACTACTAGGACTACATCAAAATAAAAAGCTCTGCTCAGTGAAATGAACAGTCAACAAAACTAAAAGGCAACCACTGCATGGGATGAGATATTTGCAAATAACATATCCAATAAAGGATTAATATATAAAATATATAAAGAACTGATACAACTCAACATCCCCCCCCAAAAAAAACAAGTAACATAATTTGAAAATGGACAGAAGACATGAATAGACATTTCTCCACAGAAGACATACAGATGGCCGACAGACTCATGAAAAAATGCTCAACATCACTCATCATCAGCAAAATGCAAATCAAAACTACGAGAGATCACCTCCCACCTCTCAAAATGGCTAAAATTAAACACACACACACACATACACACACACACAAGAAATATTTGATGTGGAAAAAAAGGACCCCTTTTGCACTGTTGGTGGGAATGCAAACTGGTACAGCCCCTGTGGAAAGTGGTCTGGAGGTTCCTTAAAAAATTAAAAGTAGAATTATCATATGGTCCAGTAATTCTACCAGTGAGTATCCAAAGAATATGAATTTGAAGAGATATATCCACCTATGTTTACTGCAACATTATTTATAATAGCCAAAATATAGAAGCAGCCCAAGTGTCCACTGAAAGATGAATAGATAAAAAGATATGGGGAATACACACACACACACACACACACACACACACAGGAATATTATTTAGGCATAAAAAAGAATGAAACCTTGCCACTGGCAATGACATGGCTGGACCTAGAGGATATAATGCTAAGTGAAATAAGTCAGCCAAAAAAAAGACAACTACTACACAATTTCACTCATACATGGAATTTAAGAAACCAAACAATTGAAAAAAGAAGAAAAGAAACAAACAAAAATAGACTCTTTTTTAAAAATTTTTTATTTATTTATGATAGTCACAGAGAGAGAGAGAGAGAGGCAGAGACACAGGCAGAGGGAGAAGCAGGCTCCATGCCCCAGGAGCCCTAGGTGGGACTCGATCCGGGGTCTCCAGGATCGCGCCTCGGGCCAAAGGCAGGCACCAAACCTCTGCGCCACCCAGGGATCCCCAAAAATAGAGTCTTAAATATAGAGAACTATTGGTTACTAAAGGGAGAGTGGGAGGAAGGGCAATGGTCAAAGAAGGTGATAGGGACTTACACTTAACAGTGATGAGCACTGAGTAATGTACAAAATTGTTGAATCACCAAACTGTAACACCTGAAACTAATATAACACTCTAGGTTAATTACACTGGAATTTAAAAAAAAAAGAAAAAAAAGAAAAAAGAATAAATATGTATATTAGCTATAAAGTATTTTATATTAATAGAAGTACTTATATGCACTTACACATAATCAGTAAACTCACATCATCCAAACAATTAAAAATTTAAATCCCTAGTAACTATTGCCATTTTTGTATAGTGTCTCAGACAAAAGCTTAAAGCAATTTTTTCAGTCTTGTTTATTGAGACTGTAAACTATTGAGGAACTCCTTATTGCCAAGCAAAAGCTCAAATCATATTCTTTAGAAAGTGAAAACTGAGAAAAACTAAAGTAAGTAGCTTAATCGACAGGCATTCTTGCTGAACCTAATCCTTTTAAGAACTGAGGTTCCAAAAAAAAAAAAGGCAAACTAACTTCAAACTTCCAACAATGAAAATTCTATTAGTAACTGTAATATATATTTTTGATATATTATGCATTTTTACTTTATAGACCTTTAATAAAAAATATAATTACTGTCCATACATCATAATCAAAATGGCTGAAAATCTGAATGAATGCTTTTAGCAATAACTGAATCCACTGTCACATATTGGGGCTAAAACAATATATGTTTATAATAAACTTTTGTCCAAAAGTATCTATGTAAAGGGTGCCTGGGTAGCTCAGTCAGTTAAGTGTCTGCCTTTGGCTCAGATAGTGTTCCTGGGGTCCTGGGATCTAGCAACAAGCTCTCTGCTCAGCAGGGAGTCTGCTTCTCCTTCTCCCTCTATGCTTTCTCTCTCTCTCTCAAGTAAATAAATAAAATCCTTAAAAAAAAAAAAAAAACTACATGAGCAGAGAGTGTTCATGATCCTTGTTATTTGACCTACAGGAAGCTTTCAAAATGAAAATTCTGACATAGAAATTCACAGTTCAGATCTGCTTTTCAAATTACCTCTGGGTACTACTTCTACTGATCTTCAGTATTTTTGAACTGCAAAGTTCAGATATCTGAATATATATTTTACTCTTTCAAACTCTTCATTGCAGAAGGGTAGTTATAAGTAATGAAAGTTAATTGATGCATGTAGCATTGCTAATAATACAGAATTTAAAAGATTTACAGAGCATGCTTTTAAAGATACCATTGATAGTGTAAATTTCAATGCAAATTGAGTCCTCAAAAAGTCTAAATATGTTATGGGGAAAAAGTAAAGATCATTTATGATATATAGGTAGATTGGAATTGGAGTATAAGAAATAGAGAAAGGAATTATAAGGGGAAGGAGGGAAAATGAGTGGGAAAAATTAGAGAGGGAGACAAAACATGAGAGACTCCTAAATGTGGGAAAAGAACAAAGGGCAGTGGAAGGGGAGGAGGCGGGGGATGGGGTAACTGGATCATGGGCACTGAGGAGGGCACTTGATGGGATGAGCACTAGGTGTTATACTATATGTTGGAAATCGAACTTAAATTAAAAAAAAATTTTTTTAAATAAAAGGAAAGACAGCTCCTGTTAAGCCAATAGCATACATTGGTTCCCATTAAATCAGTAAAATGAAATTATCCCATGCAAACATTTGTAATCAATATGTAATCTATTCAGTGAAATGAGGCCAACTTCAGTAAATGAAAATCTACAAATAATGGCCTCTCTTATCTGAGTAAATATTTCTCTTGGAAAATGGTTATATGGATATATGAAGACATAATAGGGTTGGCAATGAAACACTAAAGTTTTTCAAGTAAAAAAGTGACATACTCAAAGTGATGATTAAGAAAGATTAATCCAGAAGCAGTGAATATTTAATTGTAGCACTGGTAACTTTGTTTTTCTATAAAAGTACACTGTAATATTTATACCACTGCAATCTTCAGATTTTCAATAAATATAAAGAAGCAAGAATGGAATAGAATGAAAGATAGTAAAATTAGAGTCAAAAAGCCCAACTTTAAGTTTAATCTGTGTGAATTTATGATACTAACATCCCTGAATTTAATTTCCTCATCTGTAAAATAGGGGTAATATTTTCTAAAATTTCTACTACATAGAATTGCTATCAGGATGAAAATAAATATTGCCTGTGAAGACAAGTTACAAATTTTAAAGCATTATATGAATAAGAGATGATTACTGAATGAATACTTGGCTATCATTGAGCAATTATTATTTTATAAAATAATTTTTATATTTATTGATGCCATAAAAAAGAAGAAAATTTCAATACGAAATCCAGAATTCTGCTTCAGGTCATCTCTTCATAGATAGCAACAAAAAGAACATATGAGAATGCTGCTTATTTATTTTAATAGATAAACTGAGAAGTCATAGTTGATTATTTAAAACAAAATTAAAGGTTAAAAATGACAATTCTTTAAGTTGTAACATATATTTACTCCAAATTTAGAAAGTACCTAATAAACCTGAGGAAATAGGCTAAGATGGAAAATATATTGGGTAAAAAACAAATTGTTGCAAAATACAGATGAATCTCATTATTTTGACCTTGAGTAAGAAGTCACTGGGAAATATCATTACTGCGTTAATACATTTAGCAGTGCGGGAAGACAATGTCCCTCACACTTTGTCATGCATCACTGAACTGTAACAAATGCTGACAGTTGAGAGCCTATCTCTAAATATTATGACACCATCTTAGTGACAGATAAAGAAGAAAGCTGAATACAATCGTTTCATATTTGCTACCATAAGCATAGCTAGAATATATAAAAATACATTAATTTAAGGTATTTGGATAAACATCTTTAATTCTGGCACTTTAGGAAAAAAGAGGTGGGTGCATTTGTTTAGTCTTTTACCACCAGCAATTTATCGTAGGTCTTATGTATTAATACTGTCATAGACACATCTATTTGAAAAATAGTGTTCAGTAGCTTTGCTCTATTACAAAGCAATTCATGACAAAGGTCTTTTGCAACAGCAATAATATTTGCATAATAATTGCAAGCATAGAAAAAAAAGGTTGAAATGCTACCACCATATTCCAGGAGTTTTCTTTTTTATAAATTAAATTTTCCCAAAAGCACTTCAAAAAGTCAATATTTTATTTCGAAATTCGTTACTTAAACATTCATTTTTAATGGGATGTAACAGTCTCTTGTTGTACCTTGAAAATGAAAAGTAGATAAGAATACTTCTTAATGAATTTTTTTGATTGAATATATTGAACAAGAAGGGATATGTTTTCAGTGTAGCACTAAATTAAGCATGCAAATCCCATTAACGGTTTTGGCAGCTGTGCATTTAATTCTATGAGTGCCATGCTGAAAATGTACATTCCTGGAATCAAATATGAAAGCCTAATCTATATAACTGCTATCTGAACTTTTGCCTCTCAATTAAAGGGTCTGTGTAAAATATATTTCTGAAAAACACAACATTCTACATTCGTAAAATGACCATCAAAATCATCTCTAATACATCTCAATTTATTCCAGAAGGGTAAATGTCAAAGAGTGGATCCTGGACTTCAACACATGGGAATATGACAAACTCAAATAAAAATATCCTCAGTTAACTTCTTTTTCTCCCTTTTTTTGTTCAAATCATTATACATGTAAATTCCTTACTAGTCGCAGATATCATAATACTCAAATTTTCATTTAAGAAAACTAAGTTACAGGCTATAGAAATTAAGATAAAAATAATTTAGAAATAGTTACCATAATATAAAAGGATTAAATATTTTGATGAATGAGAGTCACTGGTATTTTACCTGGGTATTTCTGTATGTGTGGGTGTATATTTATGACTAAGTGTATATTTATGTATATGACATATATTAAGAGATATTTAATTATTCACTGCTCTACCATAAAAGCTGTTTGAAACACATAAAGAATAACTGTTTATATTCTACATTAAGGTGTATCATTAAATAATTCTCTTTTTCTCTCTCTTGCTCGCTCGCTCTCTCTTTAACTGTACCTACAGAATGTTCCTATTATTAGTGGTTATATTGGTACATCCCTGTACAGGTTAGCCTAATCCATCATCAAGACCTAGCATGTTATTTTTTATAAGTAAGGCAAATTACTACCATCAAATGGAGAGAGAAACCAACAACTCTGTTTATTTCCAGGGATAAAAGCTATGTTTTCTGGGGGATCCCTGGGTGGCGCAGCGGTTTGGCGCCTGCCTTTGGCCCAGGGCGCGATCCTGGAGACCCGGGATCGAGTCCCACGTCAGGCTCCCGGTGCATGGAGCCTGCTTCTCCCTCTGCCTGTGTCTCTGCCTCTCTCTCTCTCTCTCTCTCTCTCTCTGTGACTATCATAAGTAAATAAAAAATTAAAAAAAAAAAAAAGCTATGTTTTCTGGTGAATAAAACATGATAGTAACACTGGCCCTAGATGATCTCTGTGAGCCAAGACATTATAAAGAGATAATAACTATAGTAAATAAACATGTAAGTTTATGTATGCTTATAAAACTGCAGAAAATGCACTAAATATACATATCATATTTGGTGAATAGCTGTCATGCATACTTAGCCATCTCTTAACATAGCATCCACATTACTTCATGTAAAAATGTTAATATTTCACAATACTTCAAAATTTTACAATTCTTTACTATTTAGACTCTACACAAAGCTCACAGTGTAGGAGAAATATCTTTGAATCATTTAGAAACCAAATTGGAAATATAAAATTTTTTAATTAATTAAGATATCCACATCTGGCTTTGATTAATAGAGAATAGATTTATGCTTCTGCCAGAAACAATTTGAAAAATGGATAAAATATGTGCAAGAATTGCTTTTGAGTATTGGAAATTGTCATAATAGCATTGTTATTCCTTAAAAAAGAGAGAAAAACAAACAGTATGCCAACATTTGCCCTGGTTTTCTATCTGTTACATATTGTAATCTATGAGGCAGAAAGGATATCCTAAATGAGAGCTGACTTAGGAGTAAACACTCTAAATTCTGAGGTGGGCCTAGCTGCCAATTGTAGGACTCCATTCTACAAGAGAGGGACTTATGCTATGAAGAAAAAAAGCTCCCAATATCCTTTAAAATTTCTGGTGAATACTAACAGGGGCAAGGCCAGAAGTGAACAAGAATAATGTACAGCTTGTTTAAGTAGAATGAGCACTACTCATCTCCAGTTAATTTGTCATTTTGGATTAAGTATATTGTATCTACTCTTACGTTTTTTTTTTTTCATAGAAGCTGGAAATCTAAATTTTTAGGTAAATTTTAAATTTTTAAATTTTTAAAATGTTTATTTTACCCAATAGAAAACAGAGAATTCTTATTTTCCTTTTTTATCAAAATTACTTAAGGCTCTCAATTAAGCTAGTGAATTGCATATGTCCTAAACCATATACCATTAGTATAAATATACTAACATATTAACCAAATACTTCAATCCTAAATCAACTTAATTATACAGTTTAATTTAGCTTAAATAGATACTCTAGATAATTTAAACTAAATTGATTTAAGGTTGAAAAAGATATCAGTTCTTTTTTAGAATTTTTGCTGTTGTTCATACTTGTTGTTGACCAAATAAAATTAAGAAATAAATATAACATTAAATATCAGTTATGATGTATAATAAATTTAACTTGAATTTAAGATACCAATAGTGTGATCCTATGGACAAATAATGATCTCTGAACTGTATTATTTCAAATACTAAATATTAGAAATAATATTTTAAACAGATATTAAAAATAAATGGGTTAGTACTAACTAATAATTTCATACTACCTTAAAGCTTGACAAAATAATTTTTCACATACAATCTTGTTCTCATGTTAAATGTCAGTTCATCTGACATTCACAGGTCTCCTGTACTGTCCTCGCTCTACTTTTTACCCAACTGCACACAAACCAGCCTGCAAAAATATCTTCAATTTAAGTCAAGTAAATCTGCCTATTCACTGACCATGACTACTGCTTCTACTCCTTTACATTATCCCATTTTCTCTCCTATAAAATGTTCTGTGAAATTACTAAGACAGAAGAAAGTATAAAGACCTTCCTTTCCATTCATGACTAATTTTTTTAATCTATGAATGTCATTGTGTTGGGCATGAGCTGAAAAGAGTATGTGGACACATATTTAAATGATAACCTACACCTATTAACTCAAAAAGAATAATGAGGCAATTCATTGTGACTCATTTCCAAATACAAACACAATAGACATGTAAAATATTACCACTGTCACTAATTGGACTTATTACACTCATACCTATTTTTTACTTACAAGATCACAGAAAATATTGAAGGATAACTTAAGGACAGTGTTAGCTTAAGAACTGTGTTGGGATATTTATGATTGGTGATTGTCATATATTAGTGAAATTATCAGCCCATTCAAGTAGGTTCATAATAAATATACTGACATTTTGATTTCAAATTCTAATTATCAATCTTTAGTGCTTCATCATAATTAATTATAACCTTTCAAATTGAGAAAAAATTGTAACATTTCAGTTGAAGGGTATATCAATTCATAAATGCTGAGTCATAAATTTAAAAAATCTGAATGGCTATATTGCTATTTTCATGTCTAAAAAGATAGACATGAATCAAATGTTATCATGATAGCTGAGTCTTTTTTTTTAATTTTTTATTTACTTATGATAGTCACAGAGAGAGAGAGAGAGAGAGAGGCAGAGACACAGGCAGAGGGAGAAGCAGGCTCCATGCAAAGAGCCCGACGCGGGACTCGATCCCGGGTCTCCAGGATCACGCCCCGGGCCAAAGGCAGGCGCCAAACTGCTGCGCCACCCAGGGATTCCGATAGCTGAGTCTTAAAGAAAAAAATAGCTCTATCTACTTAATAAAATGAGTGGGAGTACAATACATAAATACTCAAGAAAAAAAACTGTTTATTTCTTTTTGCATAAAAATTTAGCTCTTAACTATTGCCTTAACAATTTTCTTAACATATTAGCCAAATAACAATTTATATTCAAAAATGAAATACTAAATGAAAATTGGTAAAGCAGCTTTTAGTAGCTATTTTGACTCAATAAAATATAATATTACATAGCTCATGGAGGTTTATATTCAGACAAAAACACATTTCATTTACACTTGGTGTTTTCCACTTGAAAATGAATATTACATACATTATATCAGAGCCTCATATTTGACTCCTTTTAAAGTTAAAAAAGTAAAGGATGGAAGGAAGAAAAAGAAGAAGAAAGAAAGAAAAAAAGAAAAGAAAAGAAAAGAAAAGAGAAAGAAAAGAAAGAAAGAAAGAAAGAAGAAAGAAAGAAAGAAAGAAAGAAAGAAAGAAAGAAAGAAAGAAAGAAAGGAGAGAGAAAGAAGAAAGAAAGAAGAAAAGAAAAAGAAAGAAAGAAAAAAATTCAAACACCTAGAATAACCACAGATGATGTTAGTTAAAAAATCAGAATAGGGGATCCCTGGGTGGCTCAGCGGTTTACCATCTGCCTTTGGCCCAGGGTGTGATCCTGGAGTCCCGGGATCGAGTCCCACGTTGGGCTCTCTGCATGGAGCCTGCTTGTCCCTCTGCCTGTGTCTTTGCCTGCCCCCCCCAATAAATAAATAAATAAATAAATAAATAAATAAATAAATAAATAAATAAACAAACAAACAAACAAATAAATCTTTTAAAAAAAATCAGAATAGTCATTGTTTTGCAGAGGATTGTGACTGGAGGAGAGCTAAGTGGACCTTCTGTGTCAAATTATTTCCTTACACAGATGTGGATAGAAGGTGGTTATATACAAGTGTTCATTCTGTAAATAAGCTACATGCTTCCAATTTGTTCCCTGTTCTGTATACAGATTATACCTCAACAGAAAGTTGATCCAGTAAAGTACTTATAAAGAAAACAGTTAAAAAGAAAACATCAAAGAAAGAATTACTAATCTCTCAAGAATCGAGACTTGAAAAGGGGAGATGACCAAAGAAGGATACATGCAACTTCTAAGAATTCTCCTTTGATTTGGAGCCATACATTGCCTGATGAACCTCTTTGGGCTTCTGAAGGATTTCAGGGAAATAGAGTTACTGAGGAATTACTTTCTTATCCTAGAGTACCTGGTGAGGAAATGCAAATTAAGACCCATCCTGACTCAAAAAGAATAATGAGGCAATTCAGTGTGACTCATTTCCAAATACAAACACAATAGACATAAAATATATTATCCTGATTCACACTACACAAGCCTCTTCATCTAATTCAAATCTTTAGAGTCCTTAGCAAGTATATTAAAGCAAAGATGAAATTTACCCAGGGGAAAAAAGAAAGGCTCTAAAATCAGGTAAAATTTAGCTTAAAATGTATATAATAAAAATATATCAATCATATAATATGTAAAATTTAAGGAGGAATAAGAAATATTAGGTATATTTTATTTATAATATTAATTCATATATGATAAATATAATAGTATACAAAATCTTGAAGCATTTATTGCTTTCAGATATCAAGGATGTCTGACTTATTTCACTTACGATATACCCTCCAGATCCATCCAAGACAACTAGTGAATGGGAGAAGATATATGCAAATGGTGTATCTGATAAAGTATTAATATTCAAAATACATAAAGAAGCAACTTAACACCAAAAAAAAATCCAAAGAATCCAATTAAAAAATGAACAGGGGATCTGAATAGACATATTTCCAAAAGGAAAAAAACCCCACTATCTCAAAGAGATTATGCACCTCTATGTTTACTGCAGCATTATTTATGGAAGTAACTCAAGGATCCATAAACAGATAAGTGGATAAGGAAGGTATGTTATATTTATACTATGGAATATTACTCGGCCCTACAGAAGAATGAAATCTTGCCATTTGCAACATGGAAAGTTTATATGTTTTTTAAACAAAATAATCACATACTACGTAGAGAATAGGTAAAACAATCAATTAAGTCTTCACTATGAAACAAGACAATAATAAGTATTAACAAAATATTTTTTAAAAGGCTTCTTTCTTTCTTTCTTTCTTTCTTTCTTTCTTTCTTTCTTTCTTTCTTTCTGAAAGAGAGAGAGCATTGAATGGGAGGGGGAGAGGGAAGGGAGAGAGAATCTCAAGCAGACTCTACATTGAGCATGAAGCCCAATAGGGGGCTCAGAATCACAACCCTGAGATCGATCATGATCTGAGCTGAAACCAAGAGTCAGATGCTTAACCAAATGTGCCACCCAGATGCCCCCCAAATATTTCTTTAATAGGAAAAAAATACCCATTTAACAATAATATTGGAATGATTTTACAAAGTGCCAACACCAACTTTGTTTCCATGTAAGTTTTGGATTGATTATGAAAACTCTATCATTAAAATACAGATGTGTTGAAAATGTGTATTATATGCTGTTGACTTAAACTGACTTAAAAAATAATATAAATTTCCAAATATACAATGATCCTAACAACATATCAGGTTTGTATGTAAGTAGGTATCTGTGGTAAGATGAAGGGATTATGATGATTTGTTTCGTGCTACTTTCAAATTTTACTTTAATGATATATTACTTTTTAAAAAGAAGGAAAAACTTTTAAAATTAGAAAAATGAGGGGATCCCTGGGTGGCTCAGTGGTTTCACGCCTGCCTTTGGCCAAGGGCGTGATCCTGGAGTCCCGGGATCGAGTCCCGTGTCAGGCTCCTGGCATGGAGCCTGCTTCTCCCTCGGACTGTGTCTCTGCCTCTTTCTCTCTCTATCTCTCTCTCTATCATAAATAAATAAAAATAAATCTTTAAAAAAATTAGAAAAATGATACATGGTTTATTATCTTATAGTTCACACAGATATAAGACTAAAATAAATGTACTAGTAATATCTTGAAATCAAGTTTAGAATCGCTTGATTTTTTGAGAAGCTGTCCAGAATAAAAAAAAATTCAGATCAATTTTGTGTCCCCAAACCAAACTCTTTGCTCAATGAAATTTGTGGGGTGGAACACATCTAGATATTTGTAATATTCTAAAATGGTATAAAGATGGGGATTAAGGAGGGCACTTGTAGTGATGAACACCGGGTGTTATATGGAAGTGCTGAATCACTATATTGTGCACCTGAAACTAATGTTACACTCTGTTAACTAACTGGAATTGATAGATAGATAGATAGATAGATAGATAGATAGATAGATAGATAGATAAGGGCGCCTGGCTGCCTGGCTGGCTCAGTCGGTAAAGCGTGCAACTCTTGATCTCAGAGTTGTGAGTTCAAGTCCCACACGGAGTGTAGAGATTAGTTAAAAAATAAAATCTTACTAAATTAATTAATTTTAAAAATGGCATATGAGCTAATGTTTATGTGATTCAGATAAACTATTTTATAAAATGATATCACTTTGTGTTTAGAAGCCAAAGTTTCAATAGTGATTTTTTTTTTGGATTCCCAAAATCTAGTCATTTTCAGTGTTTAATCATCAATATTTCAGCCCACATTTGAAATAAATCTTTAATTCCAGGATAGAAATTATTTTTCTTTTAAGACTTAAATGTAGCAGTAAACCATATAAAATATTCTGAAACAGTGAAAAATCTATATAGATAGATATAATTTTTTGAAGTTTCTATTTAAATTCCAGTTAGTTAATATACAGTGTAATACTAGTTTCAGGTGTACAATTTAGTGATTTAACACTTCCATATATCACCCAGTGTTCATCACAGTAAGTGTACTCCTTAATCTCATCACTTATTTGACTCATCCTCCCACCTACCCCCACTCTGCTAACCACTTTGTTCTCAATAGTTAAAAGTTTGTTTCTTGGTTTGCCTCTGTTTTTTCCCCCTTTGCTTGTTTATTTCTTAAATTCCATGTGTGAGTGAAATCATGTGGTATTTGTCTTTCTCTGAGTTATCTCACTTATTATACCCTCTAGCATCATCCATGTCATTGCAAATGCCAAGATTTAATTCTTTTTTATGGCTAAGTAATATCCCATTGTGTATATATACCACATCTTCTTTATTCATCAGTCGATGGACAACTCATCACTTAATTCATTTTCTTAAAAACTGAGAGTTGCAAATAGATCCTACACCCAGGAGAAGAAGAGAGTTAATAAAGATTCGAGCAGAACTCAACGAAATCGAGACCAGAAGAACTGTGGAACAGATCAACAGAACCAGGAGTTTGTTCTTTGAAAGAATTAGTAAGATAGATAAACCATTAGCCAGCCTTATTAAAAAGAAGAGAGAGAAGACTCAAAATTATAAAATCATGAATGAGAAAGGAGAGATCACTACCAACACCAAGGAAATACAAATGATTTTAAAAACATATTATGAACAGCTATACGCCAATAAATTAGGCAATCTAGAAGAAATGGACGCATTCCTGGAAAGCCACAAACTACCAAAACTGGAACAGGAAGAAATAGAAAACCTGAACAGGCCAATAACCAGGGAGGAAATTGAAGCAGTCATCAAAAACCTCCCAAGACACAAAAGTCCAGGGCCAGATGGCTTCCTGCGGAATTCTATCAAACGTTTAAAGAAGAAACCATACCTATTCTCCTAAAGCTGTTTGGAAAGATAGAAAGAGATGAAGTACTTCCAAATTCATTCTATGAGGCCAGCATCACCTTAATTCCAAAACCAGACAAAGACTCCACTAAAAAGGAGAATTACAGACCAAATATCCCTGATGAACATGGATGCAAAAATTCTCAACAAGATACTTGCCAATAGGATCCAACAGTACATTAAGAAAATTATTCACCATGACCAAGTAGGATTTATCCCCGGGACACAAGGCTGGTTCAACACCCGTAAAACAATCAATGTGATTCATCATATCAGCAAGAGAAAAACCAAGAACCATACGATCCTCTCATTAGATGCAGAGAAAGCATTTGACAAAATACAGCATCCATTCCTGATCAAAACTCTTCAGAGCGTAGGGATAGAGGGAACATTTCTCAACATCTTAAAAGCCATCTACGAAAAGCCCACAGCAAATATCATTCTCAATGGGGAAGCACTGGGAGTCTTTCCCCTAAGATCAGGAACAAGACAGGGATGTCCACTCTCACCACTCCTATTCAACATAGTATTGGAAGTCCTAGCCTCAGCAATCAGACAACAAAAAGATATTAAAGGCATTCAAATTGGCAAAGAAGAAGTTAAACTCTCCCTCTTCGCCGATGACATGATACTCTACATAGAAAACCCAAGAGTCTCCACCCCAAGATTGCTAGAACTCATACAGCAATTCGGTAGTGTGGCAGGATACAAAATCAATGCCCAGAAATCAGTAGCATTTCTATACACTAACAATGAGACTGAAGAAAGAGAAATTAAGGAGTCAATCCCATTTACAATTGCACCCAAAAGATACCTAGGAATAAACCTAACCAAAGATGTAAAGGATCTATACCCTCAAAACTATAGAACACTTCTGAAAGAAATTGAGGAAGACACAAAGAGATGGAAAAATATTCCATGCTCATGGATTGGCAGAATTAATATTGTGAAAATGTCAATGTTACCCAGGGCAATATACACGTTTAATGGATCCCTATCAAAATACCATGGACTTTCTTCAGAGAGTTAGAACAAATTATTTTAAGATTTGTGTGGAATCAGAAAAGACCCTGAATAGCCAGGGGAATTTTAAAAAAGAAAACCATATCTGGGGGCATCACAATGCCAGATTTCAGGTTGTACTACAAAGCTGTGGTCATCAAGACAGTGTGGTACTGGCACAAAAACAGACACATAGATCAGTGGAACAGAATAGAGAATCCAGAAGTGGACCCTGAACTTTATGGGCAACTAATATTCGATAAAGGAGGAAAGACTATCCATTGGAAAAAGACAGTCTCTTCAATAAATGGTGCTGGGAAAATTGGACATCCACATGCAGAAGAATGAAACTAGACCACTCTCTTTCACCATACACAAAGATAAACTCAAAATGGATGAAAGATCTAAATGTGAGACAAGATTCCATCAAAATCCTAGAGAAGAACACAGGCAACACCCTTTTTGAACTCGGCCATAGTAACTTCTTGCAAGATACATCCACGAAGGCAAAAGAAACAAAAGCAAAAATGAACTATTGGGACTTCATCAAGATAAGAAGCTTTTGCACAGCAAAGGATACAGTCAACAAAACTCAAAGACAACCTACAGAATGGGAGAAGATATTTGCAAATGACATACCAGATAAAGGGCTAGTTTCCAAGATCTATAAAGAACTTATTAAACTCAACACCAAAGAAACAAACAATCCAATCATGAAATGGGCAAAAGACATGAAGAGAAATCTCACAGAGGAAGACATAGACATGGCCAACATGCATATGAGAAAATGCTCTGCATCACTTGCCATCAGGGAAATACAAATCAAAATCACAATGAGATACCACCTCACACCAGAGAGAATGGGGAAAATTAACAAGGCAGGAAACCACAAATGTTGGAGAGGATGTGGAGAGAGGGGAACCCTCTTGCACTGTTGGTGGGAATGTGAACTGGTGCAGCCACTCTGGAAAACTGTGTGGAGGTTCCTCAAAGAGTTAAAAATAGACCTGCCCTACGACCCAGCAATTGCACTGTTGGGTATTTACCCCAAAGATACAAATGCAATGAAACGCCGGGACACCTGCACCCCGATGTTTATAGCAGCAATGGCCACGATAGCCAAACTGTGGAAGGAGCCTCGGTGTCCAACGAAAGATGAATGGATAAAGAAGATGTGGTTTATGTATACAATGGAATATTACTCAGCTATTAGAAATGACAAATACCCACCATTTGCTTCAACGTGGATGGACCTGGAGGGTATTATGCTGAGTGAAGTAAGTCAGTCAGAGAAGGACAAACATTATATGTTCTCATTCATTTGCGGAATATAAATAATAGTGAAAGGGAATATAAGGGAAGGGAGAAGAAATGTGTGGGAAATATCAGAAAGGGAGACAGAACGTAAAGACTGCTAACTCTGGGAAACGAACTAGGGGTGGTAGAAGGGGAGGAGGGCGGGGGGTGGGAGTGAATGGGTGACGGGCACTGGGGGTTATTCTGTAGGTTGGTAAATTAAACACCAATAAAAAATAAATAAATAAAGAAATAAATAAATAAAACCTGAGAGTTGCTCATTGATATAAAAGGAAAAAGGATCATGCTTTCTTTCTTTCTATGGAAAATAGAATTATTAATCACAGATACATGTCTTGCCACCCACCTCTCCTCTTGTGTGTCCTGGAAGTAATCTTCTTTTATTAATTTGGGGTTTGATCATGCTGCTTGCTTTGGTCAGTGAAATATGTGGTGCCATGATATATGTAATGTCCTAACAGGCTTTAAATGCAATTGCGAGGTGTAGCTTGACATCTCTGTTACTACTACCATCTGCCAAAAGAAGCATGTCCTCTCAAGTATGCAGGTGTTCCTGCCATCAAAGAGTCAGGATGAGGAATGCCTGGGTGGCTCAGCAGTTGAGCATCTGCCTTTGACTCAGGGCGTGATCCCGGAGTCCTGGGATCGAGTCCCACAATGGGTTTCCTGCATGGAGCCTGCTTCTCCCTCTGCGTATGTCTCTGCCTCTCTCCTTCTGTGTCTCTCATAAACAAATAAATAAAATCTTAAAAAAAAAGACTCAGGATGAGAAGAATGTAGAATAGACTCACACTCAATCTGTGCCTAGAGTAGGACCACAGCTAAATGCCATGGCCATCATATAAAATGAGTGGCTTTTGTTAGCTACTATGATTTGAAAGTTGTTACTACAAAAAAAAAAAAAGATATTTTAAAAGGGCATATAGAAGTGGTACTGTTACACTAAACTAAATTATGTGGCACTAACTTAACGACTAGGAGGGCGATAAGAGGTCATTACTGGAGGCTAACTTTTGTCATGTACTATGAAAACAGTAAATCTATAACCTTCTAACGATAACAAATTGTTTCATGTAAAATCATTGTGTGGTGGTGGACAACCAGTTTCAAAGGATGATACTACTAATGTGAACTAGTTATTATTGCTAAAAACGAGAAGTTCATATAATATAAAATTGAGCTAAGGAAACAATTGTCTTGTTTTCAGGAAGAGATGAAAGAAAAAATAGGTCAGAAATTCAGTGACATGGCATGCCTTTTTTACAGTCTCTGGTTCGATGAGTTTGTCCTCAGTAAATCCATCCACTTGGACAAAATGTCTAAGGAAGATAGATCAAAAAAACATGCCAAAGAAGACTGATAACCTCAAAGAAAAAGCCAAAAAACCTGTAATTAGATAGGTAGAAGATAGACAGACTGGCAGACATCAGACACTAGCATTTCCCATAAAAACTGTGTAATCAAATAAACATATGGTGGTAACAATGAAAGCAAATGTTTTTGAGGTCTTTGCGCCATCACAAGTACTACCACTCTGGATGAAAAGAGACTATGACTGCTAGAGATATGAAAAGGCCAAAAGACTCAACAATATATAGGAATGAAGTACTGCTATATGCTACAAGATTGATGAATGTTGAAAATACTATGCTAAGTAAAAGACCCCCATCACAAGGACTACATATGGTATGATTTCATTTACATGAAATGTCCAGAATGGACCCATTGAGACAGATGGTACAGGTGATTGCCTAGAGCTTGGTGGGAGAAACGGAGTGAGAAAAATGGGGAGTGACTGCGAATGCATATGGGGCTCACAGGAGGGTGATTAAAATGTGCTAGAATTATAGTGATGGTTGCACCATTTTATGAGATTAGAAACATTGTTGAATTGCACACTTTAAGTGGGTGAAATGCATAGTGTATGAATTATATTTAAAGAAAGTAATTAGAAAGAAAAAAAAAGGACCATCTTTGGAACCCCCAACCTTCTAGGAGTGAAACAAGTTGAGGAAACTTACCAATGTCAGGAGACAGTACTCCTTGAATATTTTCATGTTTCTGCACAGTCAAGGTTTTCAGGGGGAAAATATTACTGGCAACCTTGGTTAAAGGGTGACTGAACACTAGACAAATCTTATCTGTTAAAGACTGAGACCTCCAAGAAGATTTAGAAATATTTCTCTCAGAGATCTTCATTTACAATCCAGAGCAAATGTCCCTCTCTCCATATCTGGAGAGGAAGGTCACATGTGCCAGTTGCTCTATAGAAACTCCAAGATTCATAATTTATCTGTGGTACAAACCTCACTGCATATGCAGAATACATCTGGTTTTCACTGTGTCACCCTATGGATGAAATGACAAAGGGACATGATATAGCTGCTGTGTGAATAGTCTGTCTCCGAAATCAGTGTGTGAATGTGGAGGGGGCATATATATAGGCATGCATATGTGCATATATATATATGTATATACATGTATCTGTGCAAATAGAGTAATACCAAATCCTTCATAGTTTCACATTTAAGACTCAGACTCTCAAGAAGGTAGATTGTGCATACTCTTTTTAGATATGACCAAGGAAAAGAATGAAAACAGACGGATTTCCTAGAGGATAGAGCCAAGAGCTGTGAACAACAAACTAGGGAACCGCTCCCAGAAAACCTAAGCAAAGATACTTGAGTCATAGGAAGTGGGATGGTGAAACATTTGACCTAACAGTTTAGAAGTGCTGTGTGCAGGGACTGCTGTATGCCCTCTATCCTTTCCAGTGGAAATGCTTATAATGGTTACCCTGTCCCATTTCACCACTGAATATTGAATATTGAAGGAGAGGTAGCTAGATAACTTGCATTTTTATTCCTTTCCAGTGGAAATGCTTATAATGGTTACCCTGTCCCATTTCACCACTGAATATTGAATATTGAAGGAGAGGTAGCTAGATAACTTGCATTTTTATTCAAGGTTATGAAACAAGTAGATGGGACTTTTGAGTTTCTTCCTAGAGGAGGTAGCTGGCAATGAGTGAATTCCATATATAAAAAGAAGGGAAGTTTGTATATGTGAGAAAATGTACTGCAGTAGATTTCTATTATTGTTCACAAATATTCATTCCATTTCTCCTTCCACTTCTCTGCTCCCCCTTTCTCTTTTTATATTTGCTTACTGACTAGACAAACAATGAATTTAGAACACAAATAGTGGAAAGCACAAACAAAAAAATACTAAATATCTACCAAAGGAAACAATAATAAGACAACTGAAGGTTAAAACACACAAAGAAAGCAAAGTGCTAAATCAAAGAACTTAAGAGCATGATAAAAACAGGCTGAAAGTGAAGATGCAAGCGTGCTCCATGCGATGAACAAAAGTACAATTCATGTGCCAGAATAAGCCTCCTAATCCTGTTAGAGTATGCATTCATGTAAAATTAGTCTCTGCATCTCTGTCTAAAAGAAGCACTTAGACCTTTTTAATTTTTGTGGCCTATGGCAGCAAATGATTGTATTCATTTAACAATCAGACTCCTTACAATTCAGATTTATTCTCAGGGCTTCTAGTGTCAATACTTTCAGTTTAACTAGTACAACAATGAATTCATTTATTTTGTTACAGTATATTCTATACTGGGGATTTCATAGTGCTGGAGTAAGCTGCCATGTTAGGGCACTTTTACAGAGAACCAACACTAAGATGTGTCAACTATAATTTAGCTTCACACAGAAAATGATAAAAGTAGCAAAGGAGGTGGCCTGTTGCCAAATGGAGTGTTGGCTAAGACTATTACTGACCGTGGACTCCTGACCTTCTTAATGGAAGGTTAACAGACTCATCTCTCATCAGTACCCACTCTGACACTTTTGATTCAAAAGACTTTGGGGGGAAAAATTATGTGTTACATAAGCAAATTTAATTCAAAACAATGTCACTCAAAGTTAAAATCAAAATTAATGAGCTGTTAAATCTTTGTCAAAAAATATTGCCAAAAATTAGACACAAGTGTATATAGATTAACTAGGCCCAGGAAAGCTCTTATCCTAAACACCCAAAGAATAAAGAGGAGAAGGAAACTTCATTTGTCTTTCTGAAAGCATTTGAAAGTGGTCTTTATAAAATAAGAATTTAAGACCAGCTGTGTGAGGTCTGGAGCTCTTACACAATTATTGTCAAAGGGCCAAATATTGAAATACAGTCCCTATGACAATTCAAAATGTTTTCTTCATTAAGCAAATGAGAACCCAATGACAAAGCAAGGATATAATGATAAAAGACTGTGAATAAATATGATAATTCCCATAATGGCCTAGTAGCCCTTCTGAAAGATGGTTAGGACTGTTTGCCCAAGATTATTGCTAAAAGAGTAATTGATTCTGAGTAGATCATTTAAATATTTCTCCAGTTTCATACAACTAATAATCATTGCACAAAATTCACTGACATTATTAGGAGATTTTAGCTTATGCTTTATAGATCATAAGTATGTTAATAAATTTTAAATAGATTTTATTTTTACTGTATAGTCATGGCTTAATTTTATCTTAAATTATTCATTTTTCCCCATATCCACCATCACAACTCATAGAGATATGTATTTTTAAATTATTTTGTTTGTTGATTCCCATGACCACTACTGTTCTCTTTACTATCAGCTGGAATGATAGAGTACTACTAACTCCTTAGCTCTCAATATTAATGGTCTAATCATCTGCAAAAATCCTCTACATGGAAATCGCTAACAGTTGTTTTAAGTCTACTTGAATTCTACATTTAGGATGTTTGCGAAAATATAGTTGTGGCAATGAGGTTTCATTAACATGCAAAAGAAAATAAGGTTTCTAAATACTTGGAAAACACTATGAGGAATTGAAAATGCCTATGTGATCAGCAATGAAAAGAAAGTAAAGCACATTATAAAGTATGTTGAAAAATACTCCAGATGTCAACAACATTAAACCTTCAGACATTCAGATAATAATAAACACAACAATGTACACACAGTTTGCTTCTTAACTTAATCCTAGTTAGGGTAAAATTCTTACACTACTGTCTACCTCACTGCAAATGAACATGAACATTCTTTAATGCAATGCATTCTGGTTTTAAAGGTTTTACTACACACATAATTGCTCAGATCTCAGTTCTAGCTTAGTAAACAAAATGACTTGAAAATTCATGGCCCATTAACAATATACATTTTCTAAAACTCAGCATTAAGTGGAAAAAGATGAATATAATATTATATACTGACTACATCTCCAAAATCTGATGTTTTAAAATAGCATAATTTATAAATTCTTGAATAAAGAGTATTTAAATATTTTTTACTAAAATAAGTAAACAGGCTCAAGAAAAAAGCATTAATATTTACTATAATTCTATTTTTAAATGGTATTATCTTTAAAATTAAGCATCAGACCTATAGTGCTATATATTGTTTTGAAATATTATCTTAAGTTCCCACAGTTAGAACCATTTCAAAATGATTTACATCTGCTTATTTAATAATTTTATTTAATTGGGAGATGCTTCTAAGTATTTACAAATAAAATAGGCAATGTCTAAAATGAATAGCAAGGAGAGAGATGAAAATTTTTGTCTTTGCACTCTTCTAGGAGTAGAAAAATTATTCGTCAAGAATAGGGTTGAGAAACTTTAACTGGTTTTGATGTGCGCATTGACCACAGTTTCTGGGGCTACTGGAAATCTTCAAACAAAAATCAACTAAAAAACATTTGGTGTCCAAAGAAATAGAATTTAAATGTAACTAGGATAGAAGAAAATGATATAATGCATTTAGCAAGGAACTGTTCCAAATAGGTTGCAGAAAAAAATATAAAAGATTGAAAAGATAGATTTGTTACTAAAATACTCTTAATAGTTAATGATACACCAAATACAGTCTGCTGATATAAGTTCATAAAAACAGCCAATGTAAATTTGAAAAAATGTATTTCATGGAATAATGTTGGCAACTCTAAGTTTTTTTTGTAAAAATGTAAAAGCATGCTGTATTCACACTTCATGTATATATGGATTTTATATACATTTATGAAGGCTTTGGTTTCTTATCAAAAGTAGGACAAAAGGCATCATGATTTTGTAAGTAATAATTGAGATAACCACTCCCCAAAGAATATACTGTTTTAAATGATTTTTCCAATTGTCTGTTTCCCCATTTTTTTCATTGCCTGTCATAACTTCTCTTATCAGACACAAAGTAACTTTATGCTTTATCTTTTAACTTACACATCCACATTGGATTATTCAGTATTTTTAAAACAATGGGTATTCCATATCTTCCAGTATTTTCCCATGGTGTTTCCTCCACCCATATTGACATTGAATAACATCCTAAGCAATTTCTCCATTGAACAAATGTGTACTCCTTGATAGCTCAGATAGTTCCTTACTGGGTCACGCCTATTTCTAATCATCTACCCTCCATCTGGTGGTGAAATCCAGAACAGTTTGCATATACCCACTTCTTTAAATATACTTTCTCACTGAGTTGTGAAGTCCCCCAAGGCATTGTAACCTCTACTCTTAAAACAGTTCCTAGAAAACATCATTTAACACTCATCCAGTCTTAGGTCTTAAGTATCGTTTTTATGGCAACAGTTTGCAAACATATATTCTCTCTAGATCTCTCTCTCTGGAAATCCAGACTTGCATATCCAACTGACTATACGTCCAGCTGCCTACATCACCTCTCCCTTTAATATCTCTTAGACATCTTAAATGTAACAACACCAATTAGTGTTTTTGATTGCTGCCTAATTCCCCTCCCAGCATTTTTTCTGTTCTAGTTCTTATCATCTCAAGTTATACTACCATCATATACTCAGTAGTTGAAGACAAAATCATAGGTAATATAGTGAGACCCAGTCTTTCTCTGACCCTTACACAACCATGCAATCTGTCAAATACTATGTACTCGACCTCTAAAACAAATATTTACTTCTGTTTCTCCATCTGTACTACCATCTACTTAGTTCATATCACTATCATCCCTCCAAAACCACCCTAACCTTTAAATTGGTCTTCCTACTTCCACTGTCCACACAATAACCAGAGCTATCTGGCTCTCTTTGATTTTAACAATTTTACTACAGTATAAAGTACATACCCTAAAATTCACCATAATGTAGAATCCAGTGAACTTTAGTTTATTTGGAGAGTTGTGCAACCATTACATCATCTAATTAACATTTTCATCATGCCAATAGCTATCTCTTTTTGCCTTTCTTCATTCTCACATCCTGCCTTCGGTAGTCTCTATATATTTGCTGCTTCTGCACATTTCATGTAAACATAATCATACAACATATGGTATTATGCCTTCATTCACATTTTATTTATTCCTTAACCAGTAGATGAATAATTGGATCATTCCACTTTTCTGACTATTATGAATAGTGCTGCTATAAACACACACACACATCTTTGTGTGGACAATTTTTTTCATTCCCCATTCCCGGATACCTAGGAATGGAATTGTGGGGTCATGTGGTGACTCTGATTAACATTTTGAGAAAGTGACAAACTCTTTTCCAAAATAGCTCCACCACTTTAAACTACCTTCAACAATGCAGGAGACTTCCAATTTCTCCACATCCTTGTCAACACTTATTATTGTCTGTCTTTTTTATTGTACCATTCCAGGGGGTATGAAATGGTATCTCATTGTGTATGTGTACTATTTTTTCATTGTGAAAGATACATACACACCAAAATTTACTGTCTAAACTATTTTTAAGTATACAATTCAAAAGCATTAAGTACATTCACAATGCTGTGTGACAATCATGACTATCGATTTCCACTATTTCTCAACAGGAAACCCAACACCCCCATAGCATGGGCCCCATACCCATTAAGCAGTAAGTTCCATGCCCTTCTCACTATGGTTTGACTTGCATTTTCCTAATGACTTTGGTATTGAGCATCTATTAAAGTGCTCAATGGTCATTCATGTATGTTCTTAGGAGAAATGCGTAGTCAAAGACTTTGCCCATTTCTAAATTGAGTTATTTGTCTGATTATTAAGTTGTAAAGGTTCTTTATATATTCTGGACACTAGATTCTTATCAAATATATTACCTACAAAATGTTCTTCCATTCTGTGGGTTGTCTTTTCACTTTCTTGGTAGTGCCTTTTGAAGTGCAAAAATTTTTATTCTGATGGAGTCCAGTGTGTTACTTTTATATCTCTTGAGCATTTGGTGATATTTCTAAAAACTCATTGCCTAACCAAACGTAATTAAGATACATTCCTGTTTTCTTCAAAATGTTTTAGAGTTTTAGCTCTTATATTAATGTCTAAAACGTATTTTTTAAATTTTGTATTGTAAGGATCCAAATTCATCTTGCATGTAGATATCCAGCTGTCCAACAACAATTTGTTAAAAAAAAAAAAACATTTTCCACAACTGAATTATCTTGGCACCTTTGTCAAAAACCAATTGGCCATAAATGTAAAGTGTGTATTTCTCAACTCTACGTTTTATTTCACTAATCTATATAAGTCTATATCATTATGACACTACCACACTATTTTGATTACTATAGCTTAGCAGTAAATTTTGAAATCAGGCAGTATATGACTTGTTCTTTTCAAGACTATTTTGGGTCCTTCGCATTTTCATGTGAATTTTAAGATCAGCTTGCCAATTTCTCCCAAAAGTCAGCTGGAATTCTATCATGGACTATGCTGAATGATCACTTTGGGGAGTACAGAGTACACTTACATCTTTTAAAAGTGTAAGTCATATAATGTAATTCCTGCATAAAATTTAATGACTTCCTAGCTTCTTAAAGTGAAACTCAAATTTACTAAATGAATGATTTAGAGAGGACACTAACTTCATCTCGGAGGGTAAAGTAAATCTTTATTAAGAAAGTGACATTTGAACTGTGATCTGAAAGATGAATAAATATTGTCAGATGAAAATTGAAGAAACCAGAGTAAGGTCAGCATTCTGGTAAAGAGAACAAATACCCTCAAGACTCCTAGATTAGTCTTCCTTGGGGTTTATCAATTTGATCAATTTTTTTCAAAGAATCAACTTAGGGATTCATTGATTTCTTTATTGTATTTTATTTTCTATTTCATTAATTCCTGCTTTTATCTTTATTATTTATTCCATTCCATCCATTATTTTTTATTTCATCCCATCCATTTCATTTGGCTTTAATTTTGTTCTTTTCCTAACTTTTGATATGTATACTTACATCACTGATTTCAGTCTTTCATATTTTCTGACGTAAGCTTTTAAGACTACCAATTTCTTGGTATAAGCATTGTGTTAGTTGCATGTCACAAAATTTTAATACATTGTATTTTATTTATCATCCAATCCAAAATATCCTTTAATTTCTATTATAATGTTATCTAGGATCCATGGATAGATTAGAATAGATTCTTAGAATAGACTTAGAATAGATTCCTTAGTTTCTAAATATATGGAAATTCCTATTTATATTCCTATTATTTAGCTCTAGCTTAATTTCATTTTGGTAAAAGAACAAACTCTTTATGAGTTTATATGTATTTATCATATTATGAAAATAATTTTAATAAACTGGATTAAGTAATTCTCACAGATAGAAAGTCTGTATAGACACATTCCACAGAAGTAATGAAGTAATTGTCAGAGTTAGCCCTCCAGAAAGCAACAATCCAGTCATTTTCACAGAGAATTCTACCAAAGCTTTAAGTAACAGAAATTCCAATGATATTTAGACTATTCAAGGGCAGAGAACTAGAAGGAATACTTCCAAATCTTATTTGTGAAATGAGTACCCCATTAATGCTAAAGGCTGAAGATTATACACACACACACAAAAAAAAACCACTATAGATCAATATCACTTTAGATATTGATGCAAAGTTCCAAATTAAACAGATTCCAGCAACACATTAAAATAATTTATAAAACAAAAAAAAAATAAAATAAAATAAAATAATTTATAATGATTGTGGGAATTAAATATTAAAAATATGTTATTTCTATATAACACCGTGCTTGACCTAAGAAGAAAATGACATATTTCCACAGATAATTGAACGTATTTGATAGAAATTCAACATAAATTCTTAATAAACACAATATGACAGAAATATAATTAAATATGATTTCATGGATAGATAGATTAATCAATCAAGCCAAAAGTCCCATAGTATTTTACTTAATGGGAAATCTCTGAAGACATTTCCACCGAAGTCAGAAACAAGACAAGGATGTCCAACAAGACCACCATTACTCATAACACTGTATTGTAGATACAGTGTATTATAATTACCAGTATAGCCAGTATAATTAGATAAAATAATTAAATCTGAAGTGTAAAGATTAGAAAAAAGAAGAAATAGGGCAGCCCAGGTGGCTCAGTGGTTTAGCGCCACCTTCAGTCCAGGGCATGATTTTGGACACCCGGGATGGAGTCCCACTTCAGGCTTCCTGCATGGAGCCTGCTTCTCCTTCTGCCTGTGTCTCTGTCTCTGTCTCTGTCTTTCTGTCTCTGTCTGTCTCTCTCTCTCTCTCTCTTTCTCTCTCTCATGAATAAATAAAATCTTAAAAAAATAAAAGAAGAAATAAACTTATTTTTGTTAATGTGACTGTATACCTGGAAAACCCACAAGTATGAACTGAAATACTATTACAAACAATAAGAAAATTCAGCACAGCATACAGCATGTTAAATTAGCAAATATAAATCTTTATGTGTGCATATCTCTATATACATGCGTCTGTACTTATAAACTTAAAGGAAAGTATACAAAATCTATTTGAAAAAAGCTTTAAAACATTACGACACAAGAGTAAATGGTAAGAGATAATTATATTCCTTGATTAGGAATAATGAAAATCATAAAGGTAACAGTTCTACCTAAATTAATCTATAATTTTAATTCAATTGGAGTACACCAATAGTCTTTTTTTTCTCCAGAATGTGACAAACTTATTATAAAATTTATTTATAAAAATAATGGTCAGAATACACAATAAAATTAAGAAAACAAAAGAACGAGAGGTTGCCAACCTATCAGAGAGAAAATATATTATTTATAATATATAATATTTATAATAAGTGGTAGTGGTGCATGGACAGACAGACCTATGAAAGCAAATAGCATAGAAATTATAAGAATTAGAATGTGGTAATGAGAATGTCTCAAAATACTGGGAGAAAGGAGAATTAATTAATAAATGGTGATGGAATAATCTAATAGACATTAGAGAAAAAATGAAGCTGAATCAAGTATCTAAATTTGTGATGGATTAAAGATGTTCAAAAAATTCTTTATCACTTCTTTTAAAAGAAGGTAGGACAACCTATTTCTTAATACCTCTGAATCTGAGATGATATTTTGACTGCTTCTGCCCACATAGTACAGTGGGGAGAGGTGATGCTGTGGAAATAATAGGCCTATCCTTTAAGAGAAATTGCAGCTGCCACTTCCTCCCTCTCAAAACTCAGCTAACATATATCAGAAAAACTAGCAGCCACATGGCTCACATAAAGGAAAACTGAAGCCCTTAGCCAATGGCCAGTCTGTCATGAAGTCTTCTTTCAAGAGGACTCTCCAGCTCACCTTAGAGCTGCCTCACTTGATACCATGTTGGGGAGAAATGTGCTATCTCTCTCTCTCTCCTGAGCCCTCTCCAAGTTATAAGCAAACAAATGATTTGTTATGTTAAGCCACTAAGATTTGAGGTGATGTGAAACAATTTATCGACTTAAAGCAACAATGCATTATTTCTCACAATTCTGTGTGTCAAGTGGAAAGTTCTGCCCCACTTGGTGTCTGCTGCTGCGCTGGGATGACTGCGGTCAATTGGGATAACTCAGTCACTTGGAGGCTCCCAACCCACCTAAGATGGAAGGTCCAGCACACCTGGATTCTCTTTCTCATCTGGAGACCCGACTGGGAACTCAGTTGAGGCTACTGTCTGCTGGTGCTGATTCTCTCTGAAATGGGCCTTTCAACTAGGGCAGCCTTATCACATGGTGGTTGGGTACCATGGAGTGTTTAATTGGTAACCTTCCAAGAAGAACTGCCAGCTTAATCAAGGACTAAGTGTCAAACTAACAAAGCATCACCCCCAAACATAATTGATGAGTTGAAGCAGTCAGAGCCCCAGTCTATGGTCAATATAGAAAGGCTTACCCAAGAGTGTGAATATCTGGATATATGGGCCATTGTGGGGTTACCAATGTATGAGCCTACATCAAATGTTAAAAAAAAAAAGCCATAACATTTCTAGAAGAAAACATGGAAAATTCCGCTATAATCTATGACTCAAATTCCATAAGCCAAAAGGAGAAGTTTGAGCTATTTGATATTAAATATGAATAACATCTTCATATTTTAAAAAACTAGGCAAAGACTCGATAACAAGCTGAGAAAATAATCCCAACTCATACCAGAGAAAAGGCTAATCTCCCTATCTATAAAGAATTCCTAGAAATAAAGAATAAAAAAATGAACCATCTAATAGAAACATGGGCAGATTACATGCAGTTTACAGAAAAAGAAAAACAAATGGCCCTTGAACATGAGAAAATATTCTTGACCTCATTCAAGAAGTACAAATTAGAACCACCCTCAAATACCATTTCTCACTTCTCAATTGGCAAAAGTCCAAATTCTGACAACATACTCTTCATCTAGTTGGTTGGAAAATACAGTGGTAAAACTGTACTTTCTGGTAAAAGCTATAAAAATTACAAATGTGATTACCATAAGCCAGCAATCTCACTTGGAATTTATACTGTAGTTTTACCTGCAATTCATTAAAAATGACCTACGCACAAAGTTTCAAAGACAGGAAAAAATACCAAGTGTCCATTTATAGGAGTTAAATAAAACCAGGCTACAATCATACTATGAAATATTATGTACCTGTAAAAAAAGATAATAAAGAAGGCCTGCACTGCAAAGATAATCAGGTTATGTTCTTAAATGACAAGAGTGATGTGTAGCAGAGGACACATACCATATTTCTTTATTCTAAGATATGAATTTATTTACAATTTAATATTTCTGACATTGTGATGCACTCTATAATCAACACCATGTCACATTTTAATTGCCAGCATTTTTTCTTAGTTGGTGTTACATTAAAATGCTATACATTACATTCCATGATATCTCAGTTCTGAAAAAATATGGAAATATATGATTTTGTGTAAGAAATGAGGCAAATAAGATACAATTGCATTTCTTGATATTTGCATTAAAAAATAAGGACACCTAAGAAACAGTGCTCTATGGGAACAGGGGGTAAAGGAGTAGAAAAAGTTATAGTCAGATGTATAACCTCTCAATTTATATATTTTTACTTTGTTCTAATTTTTTTTTTGTCCCCAGGGGTTAACTACAATATGCTGAATACTTTGTACAAATCTTGACTTTAATTTTGCTAGTAGGATATAGGAATGAAATTTGTGCAGATCCTAAGTTTGAGTAATAGCCTACCCCACTGGTGTGCTGGAGGACTAGTTTCCATTTTTTTTTTTTTACTTTTTTAAAAAATTTTAATTCCAGTATAGTTAACATACAGTGTTATATTAGTTTCATGTGTACAATATAGTGATTCAACAATTCTATACATTACTCAGTGCTCATCGTAAGTGTAATCTTAATCCCTCTTCACCTATTCACTCATCCCCCCCACCCATCTCCAATCTGATAACTATCAGTTTGTTCTCTACAGTTAAGAGTCTGTTTCTTAACTGTTTCAAACTCTGGTTTTTCTCTTTTCCTTCATCCGTTTTCTTTCTTAAATTCCACATATGACTGAAATCATATGGTATTTGTCTTTGGCTTATTTCATTTGGTATTATATTCTAGCTCCATCCATGCTACTGCAAATGGCAAGATTCCATTCTTTTTTATGGCTGAATAATATTCCACTGTGTGTGTGTATGTGTGTGTGTGTAAACACATCTTTTTTTTTTTTATCTAGCTGTCTGTCTATGGACATTTACGCGGTTTCCACGTTTTGGCTATTTAAATAATGCTGCAATAAACATAGTGGTGAATGTAACCCTTGGAATTAGTATTTTTATATTTTGGGGGTAAATAGTAGTGGATAATAGTGTGGTTCTATTTTGAACTTTGTGATGAACATCCATACTGTTTTCCACAGTGGCAGCACGAGTTTGCATTCCCATCATCAGTGCATGGAGGTTTCTTTTTCTCCACATTCTTGCCAACACTTGTTGTTTCTTAGTTTTTTATTTTTAGTCGTTCTGACAGGTGTGAAGTGGTATCTCATGGCGGTTTTGATTTGCATTTCTCTTATGATGAGTGATGTTGAGCATCTTTTCATGTATCTATGGGCCATCTGTACGTCTTCCTTATAGAAATGACTGTTCATGTCTTTTGCCCATTTTTAAACTGAATTATTTATTTTTTGGGTATTGAGTTGTATCTGATCTTTATATATTTAGGAGACTAATCATTTATTGGACATGTAATTTGCAAATATCTTCCCCCATGCAGTAGGTTGTCTTTTAGTTTTGATTGTTTCCTTCACTGGGAAGTTTTTTATTTTGATGTAGTCCCAATAGTTTTATTCATTCATTCATTCATTCATTCATTCATTTTTGTTTCCCTTTGCCTCAGGAAACATATCTAGAAAAATGTTGCTACAGCTGATGTCAGAGAAATTACTGCCTATGTTCTTTTCTAGGATTTTTATAGTTTCAGGTCTCACATTTAGGTCTTTAATACATTTTGAATTTATTTTTGTGCATAGTGTAAGTGGTACAGTTTCATTCTTTTGCATGCTGCTGTTCAGTTTTCCCAACACAATTTGTTGAAGAGATTGTCTTTTTCTCATTGAAATTCTTTCCTGCTTTGTTGAAGATTAATTGACCATATATTAGTGGGTTTATTAATGGGTTTTCTACTCAGTTCCTTTGATCTATGTGTCCTTTTTTTTTACCATTACCCTACTGTTTTGATTATTACAATATTGCAATATAACTTGAATTCTGGATTTGTGATGCCTCTGGTTTTATTTCTCTTTCAAGATTACCTTAGCTATTGGGAGTCTTTTGTGGTTCCATACAAATTTTAGGATTCCTTATTCTAGTTCTATGAAAAATGCTGTTGGTAATCTGATAGGAATTCATTAAATGTGTAGATTGCCTTGGGTAGTATAGACATTTTAACAATATTTGTTCTTCCAACCCATGAGCAAGGAATGTCTTTGTTTCTTTATGTCATCTCGAATTTCTTTTATCAGTGTTTTACAGTTTTCAGAGTACAGGTCACTAACTGATGTAGTTATTTCTAGGTATTTTATTCTTTTTGGTGCAATTGTAAATGGGATTATTTTCTTTCTCTTTTGCTGCCTCATTATTAGTGTATAGGAATGTAACAGGTTTTTGTTCACAATAATTTTGTATTCTGTGACTTTACTGATTTTATCACTTCTAGTAGTTTTTTTGAGTCTTTAGGGTTTTCTAGGGTTTTCTATATATAGTATCATGTCATCTGCAAATAGTGAAAATTTTACTTCTTCCTCACCAGTTTGGATGCCTTTTATTTCTTTTTGTTGTCTGATTGCTGTGGCTAGGTCCTCCAGTACTACGTTGAATAAAAATGGTAAGAGTGGACATCCTTATCTTGTTCCTGACCTTAGTGGAAGAGCTCTCAATATTTCCCCATTAAGGATGATATTAGTTGTGGGTTTTTCATATATAGTCTTTATTATGTTAAGGGACATTTCCTTTACATCTACTTTGTTGAGGCTTTTATCATGAATGAATATAGCACTTTGTCAAATGCTTTTACTGAATCATTGAAATCATATAGCTTATATTCTTTCTCTTTTTCATGTGATTTATCATGTTGACTGATTTGCAAATACTGAACCACCCTTTGTATCCCAGGAATAAATCCAATTTGATTATGGTGAATGACATTTTTAATGTATTGTCAGATTTGGCTTGCTAGTATTTTGTTGAAGATTTTTGCACCTACGTTTATCAGACATATTGGCCTATAATTCTCTTTTTCTGTGGTGTCTTTGCCTGGTTTTGGTATCAGGATAATGCTGGCCTCATAGGATGAATTTGGAAATTTTCCTTCCTTTTTTATTTTTTTGAATACTTTGAAAAGAATAGGTATGGACTCTTTTTAAAATGATTGATAGAATTCCCCTGTGAAGCCATCTGGTCCTGGACTTTAGTTGGTTGGGAAGTGTGGTTTTTTTTTTTTTTTAATTATTGATTTTATTTCATTGCTGGTAATCGGTGTGTGCAAATGTTCTGTTTAATAGTGATTCAATTATGTGAGCTTAAATGTTTCTAGGAATTTATCCTTTTCTGCTAGGCTGTCCAATCTGTTGTCATATAATTTTTTTGTAATATTCTGTTACAATTGTTTGTATTACTGTGGTGTTGGTTGTTATTTCTTCTTTTTTTCATATACCTTTTTTGTTGGAGTTCAATTTGCCAACATATAGCATATCACTCAGTGCGCATCCCGTCAAGTGCCCCCCCTCAGTGCCCATCATCCATTCACCCCAACTCCCCGCCCACCTCCCCTTCCACTACCCCATGTTTGTTTCCCAGAGTTAGGAGTGTCTCATGTTCTGTCTCCCTCTCTGATATTTCCCACTCATTTTCTCTCCTTTCCCCTTTATTCCCTTTCACTATTTTTTATATTCCCTGTATGAGTAAAACCATATAATGTTTGTCCTTCTCCAGCTGACTTACTTCCCTCAGCATAATACCCTCGAGTTCCATGTCGAAGCAAATGATGGATATTCGTCATTTCTAATGGCTGAGTAATATTCCATTGCATATATAGACCACATCTTTATCCATTCACCTTCCGATGGACACCGAGGCTCCTCCAGTGAGAATGGCAAAAATTAACAAGACAGGGAACAACAAATGTTGGAGAGGATGTGGAGAAAAAGGAGCCCTCTTGCACTGCTGGTGGGAATGTGAACCGGTACAGCCACTCTGGAAAACTGTGTGGAGGTTCCTCAAAGAGTTAAAAATAGAGCTACCCTATGACCCAGCAATTGCACTACTGGGGATTTACCCCAAAGATACAGATGCAGAGAAAGACTGAGACACCTGCACACCAATGTTCATAGCAGCAATGTCCACAATAGCCAAGCTGTGGAAGGTGTCTCGGCGTCCATCGAGAAATGAATGGATAAAGAAGATGTGGTATATATATATATTCAGCCATTAGAAACTAAAAGACAACCTACAGAATGGGAGAAGATATTTGCAAATGACTTATCAGATAAAGGGCTAGTTTCCAAGATCTATAAAGAACTTATTCAACTCAACAGCAAAGAAACAAACAATCCAATCATGAAATGGGCAAAAGACATGAACAGTTTTCTCCTCTCTTGTTTGTGATTCTGCTTATTTAAGTCCCCTCTCTTTCTCTCTTTGTCTCTATCTCTCTTTCTCTTTTTGGATGGGTTTGGCTAGAGTTTTATCAATTTTGTTGATCATTTCAAAGAACCAGCTCCTGGTTTTATTGATGAGTTCCAGTGTTTTGCTTTGTTTTACTCATGGATCATTTATTTCTGCTGTAACTCTTATAATAATAAAGCTTATTCCTTCCTTCTGCTGGTTTTGGGTTTTGTTTGTTCTTATTTTTCTATCTCCTTTAGATAAGTTTAGGTTATCTATTTTACATTTTTCTTGTATCTCAAGGTAGACCTGTATTGCTACAAACTTCCCTTTTGGAACTGCTTTTGGCTGCATTCCTGAGATTTTGGACCATTGTGTTTCCATTTTTATTTGTTTCCATGTATTTTTTTAACCTCCCCTTTGATTTCCTCATTGATGCATCCATTGTTTAGTAGCATGTTATTCAACCTCCACATATTTGTGTTCTTTCCAGACTTTTTCTTGTGGTGGATTTCTAGTTTCATAATGTATTTTTCAGAAAAGATGTATGGTATAATTTCAGTCATTTTGAATCTGTTGAGACTTGTTTTGTGGCCTAATATGTGAATCACTCTGGAAAATATTCCATGTACACTTGTAGAGAATATGTATTCTGCTGTTTTAATCTGGAATGTTCTGAATATATCTGCTAAGTCCATCTGGTCCAGTGTGTCACTGAAAGCCATTGTTTCCTTGTTGATTTTCCCTCTGGGCTCTCTCAGAGCTGAGTCTGCTGATTTTTAAAGTTCCTGGCTTTAAGTCATGCTGGTTGTAAGAACTCATGCTGGTCCCTCTGATTTTCAAAGCCAAATGCTATGGGGATTTGTCTTCTCCATGCTAGCTCCCCAGTTTGATAGTCTGTTTCTCAGCCCTCTCCAGCAGGAGGCTCTCTCCCTTCAGTGGGGCGGACCACAGGGGTTTAGCTCCCCACCCCTCTCTGGCCCATTTCATAACCTCTTCTATGCAGCCTCTCTGTACATTTAGTTGTGGAGTTTGTTTTGCCGGTCTTTGAGGTGTTTTCTGGGTTATGTGCATGAATGTAAGTGTTACCTAGTTGTACCAATGGGACGAGGTGAGTTTAGAGTCCTCCTAGTCCACTATTTTCCTTGGAAGTCTATTTTGTTCAAAGTTCTGAAATATATGAATGTATTACTTATCTCAAAATTAAACTTCATTAAAATAAGAACTTGCACTGCACAATCAATTTAAAGATATTGTTCAAAAGAATCTATATTTACTTTTTACCTAAGATACGATATTCTTGCTAAGATAAAATCTGTTTTAGCCAAACATTGAGAACTTGCTGAGGGCTTTATATTTAAAATCTAAATTCTAGCAAAGAAATTTATGGTAATATCCAGTCCTAGTACATATAATCAATATGTCTTTATGGTCAACACTAACTGAAAATATTGTTAACAAAGTGATATTTCTGGAATTTAAAGTCTTTAGTAAGGTAAAAAGCTAAAACGACTTTAGTAATTGGATATCCAATCTTCAATGGATATGGTTTATTTTGTTTAATGCTCCCATACTCAGATTAAATTCATTTTCAATATTAAATTTTTGACATTCAAAAAAAAAGGTGAAGCCATGTAGAATTTGTTCCATTTCTTGTAAATTTCAATATTCAGAATATTCATAATATCCTTTTTTCTTCTAGCTGAAATAACACATATCACGAAGATTTAATAGCTTGCACAAAATATGCTGGCCACTTACTATGTATGACAACAACCTCTGCCAGACGTGAGCCTATGTACCACACACATAAAAAGTTATTTCACTCTTATCGTTAACTGCCAGCTTTGAGCATCAAAGTCACCTTCATTTGAAATCAAACATTTATCTTAAGAAAAATAAAAAGTAATTCTGGGTACAATAATGAGGCATATTAAGTAGAATAACAACTAGATAAAGGATGATAGCACTCAAGGTGCTACCAAATATTTCACTCATCAGGTAGCAAGACGATAAAGGTTTTATAAAAGTTAAACAAAAAGGAATTACAGACATTGTGATTGTTACTTATTATGTATGCATTATTCTCTTGTAAGAACTTTCTGGAGATTTTATTTGGTTTTCACCATCCTAATTAAACTTACTGTTATTAAAATACCTTCTAGTTGTTCACTAATGAGCAGGTAATTTGCTAATTAGGAGATGTAAAAAAATGAGTCTTAACAAAATAGGCAAAAAATATGTTCCAACAATGATCTAAATTACACCTTAACATAGAATTTGAGTCAGTATATGATTATACTTTTAAATTAAAACTATACTAAAACTATCAACAGAGATATCAAAGTGAAATGAATCTTAAAGATTTTTGATCATTTAATAGGTTATTGGCAAGCAAGGCATCCCTGGCTGATTCATCTGATTTATACTTTCGATTAGTATATATTTTTCTTGATAAAGTAGATCCATCAAAATTAAATGGAAAACAAATTTAATTAGGCAAATCTTAATTATGAATTAATCTCTAAAACAAAATGAGATGTTTTCATCTGGAAAAAAAATTACCCCAATACATCTCAACGATATATTAAAACACAGTAATCCACTTTACAATACATACTAAAGAAAAAACAGGATGGCAGTTTAAAACATGGGTTACCTCCAGTTTGTGAAATACTAAGATTAAAAAGCTAGGATCTAAGATACCAATATTCTGAACAATCAACATCCAGCCACTTAAGTTTCTAGCCACCACAAGATTCTACTCCCAATCTTAAAAACCTATGAATTTTTTGAAGTTTTAAAATGAAAGACAACAGAGTTGTTTACCCAATACTGGGTAGTTCCTAAGCAATATGTGAAGTAAATAAGGTGTTCCGAGCAAATATATTTTGCATGACCTAGCTGACAGGCAAGTACACCATTTACCATGTCTCTTCCAAAACTGGATTTTAGCTGCCAGTAACTAGGGTATGGTTCACAAACTAGGGTGTGATTAATTGGTTATTAATGTATTGATGCTCTCACTTCTTGGGAAGCCTCCAGGGGTCTATGTTAGAGCTCCTGGGCAGGATTCCTGCATTCATAATCAGCCTTACCTACTTACCTTAGTGTATTTTATGAACCTATCCTTTTAATGTATACCTTGACACGAAATAGGCTATTATGGCAAAAAAAAATAGTATAATTTCTAAATACAGAATATATTAAAAAATTCAATACTCTAAATACTTTCATTTGTTTCAACTGACTGATAAAATAACTTAGTCATCCATAAAGGTTATGATTTAGCCACCTTGTACCAATTCCACTCAGACTCCTTAAATATCCATAGTAGTCTCTATAGTATCATTTAGAATATAACTACCCTAAAATATAGTGCATTTTAATTAGATGTTACCATTACAAAGCGTTTTCTATATAGAAAGCAATTTTATGCAACTTATATCAATACCCTATGATTAAAAAAATAGCCAAAGGTTATATGTAAATTACTAATTATCTAAAGGAAGTAAAACTGATTTACTGCTTAATTCATGTTAGTTCATCTGTTAGGTAAATAACTATTCTGAAAGCAATAATAAATTGTCTGCATCTATTTGAGATAAATGTTTTATATTCGATGACATAATATGAAACCAGCTCCTGAGAATGGTGTATATATCTCTCATTTTAATTAGTAAACTGAGACTGATATAGAATTGTTTAAACAATTATGTATGGTTTTTGAAAGTCAAAGACAGTATTCCAATTATGAACCTTACTGAAGTCCACAACGTCAGAACTTTAGGATGCATTAAGAAGTAATAAGAAGTACATATTATTGAAATTGATGTTCTTTTACAGAAATAACTTGGCATTCAGTTTTATTTTTATTTTTTAAATTCCAATATAAATAATGAAGAGCATTACATTAGCTTCAGGTATATAGTATAACGATCCAACAACTCAATACATTACTCGGTGTTCATCACAATAAATGTACTCTTAATACCCTCCATCTATTTTACCCATCTCTCTACCCATCTCACTTCTGGTAACTACAAGTTTGTTCTTGATATTTAAGAGTCTGGTTTATTTGTCTCTTTAATCCTTCAGTTGTTTTGTTTCTTAAATTTCTCATATGAGTGAAATCATATGGTATTTGTCATTCTCTGACTGACTTATTTCAATTGGCATTATACTCGTTAAAGAGTATACTCGTTAACTCCATCCATGTTGATGCAAATGGCAAGATTTCATCCTTTTTTTGTGGCTGAGTAATATATATATGTATATATTACATATTATATATAATATATATATATGCCACATCTCTATTGACAGACATTTGGTTTGCTTCCATATTTTGGCTATTGTAAATAGTGCTGAATTACTTGGCATTTTTTAAGATAAATATGTTTTTATACCAGCAGAAAAAAATTGATAGAGAGCAATAATTACATATTGGGAAAAGGAAACTACCAAAATAAATTATAATTTTGGATTTTTTATATCTTACATATTTTACTTGAAAATACTATGTGTAGATTTTAAATTTGGATACATTTTAAATTATTAGAAGGTGGGGGCACCTGGGTGGCTTAATAGGTTAAGCATTTGCCTTCCGCTCATGTGATAATCCCAGTGTCCTGGAATGTAGTCCTAGAGCCCACACTGGGTTCCCAGCTTAGACAGGAGCCTGGTTCTCCTTCTCCCCTCTGATCATGCTCTCTCTACTGCTAGCGTGCTCTCTCTCTCTCTCTCTCAAATAAATAAATGAAATCTTAAAAACAAAAATTATTAGCAGGTGGAGAGTTTGTGTTTCAAAATCATTGCAAGTCATTTTCCCAAGCAAGGAATCTGGGCCAAGGTAAGTAAACACAGGTTGCTCTAAATGTACTATATTGAAGACCAGTATATGAGTGTCATAAGTGTGTACCATTCTTTCACACAGTGATATGGTACAAATTTATAATTGCATGATATAGTGACTATACAATTAGAAAATCTTTCTATATCAACATAAGAACCAGTTATTTATATATAATTGGTTCTTTTAATTTAATGAAGGAAAAAGTAGCAAAAAACAAATTTTATTTTCCATTTGTTCATCATATTTCAAACAGTTTACAACATGGTCTAAAGTAATTTTCCAATATTTTAATTATCTCTCTAAGGTTATGATTTAGCTTGCTGTGCCTTAAATTTCTTACTGAAATACTTAGTAATTTTTCTTATATGACAATTATAAATTTGAAAAAGAGCCATGAGTTCTTAAGAAGTAGTCAATGAAGAATAGTTTTAAGAATTATTTCTCAGAATTACATGGCTAGACTGGTATCCTGGAATTCTTATAAAAATCTCTTTGATAGAATATTCTAAGTGTATGACTCCATTATAGAAATAAATAGAACAGAAAAAAGATTTAAAAATAGTCGAAATGTGACATATCATGAAAGTTAATTGATACATTTTGACTGCTCATTAATAGATGTGAAATATTACTTTTAAGTTAGTAAAAATTTAGAATTACAAGAATTTATTAGACCTTAAGTGTTATGTAAAAATCTGCCAAATGGGGTGTATATATAATATGCTACCATTAGAATAAGTAATGTGGAAGAAGAATGTATGTTCACATTTACAGGTATATCAGATAACTTCAAAAGAATACACACAACATACACACATAAAACTTGATTACACTGATTCTGAGAAGGGAAGAAGTAAATGAGTAGGTAACAGGGATGCACATTTCAAATTTTGAAACACAGATATATCATCTATTAACAATAGATATTAAGACAAAATGCAAAAAGTAAAAGGAACAAAATTGATGTTTAATTTGATAGCAATCTGCTCATGTTTACTTCCAATAGAGAGGAGAATGACTTTTAAAAATCTCCTCCATGACTAAAATAAAATTTTTTATATCAAATTACCCAGAATATGGAAAACATGTATCTAGAAAAGAAAGGAAGAAAAAGGAAATCATGCCTGTCCCTAGCTACTCAAGAAGTAGGAACAAATTGGTTGCATAAAATGAGTTTGAATGGTCTGGGGGGAATAAAAATTAAAAAAAAAATAATTAAGCCTTGATTGTCTGTCCTTGTTCAAACTATTGGTTATAACAGTATAATTTAGACTTAGAATAATTAATACACTAAAATGACTAACATTTTCAATATTAGATTAATAAGTAAATCTAATACCATGTTCACTCAATATACTCCAAAAATGGCTCACATAAATATCACAATTAAAGTATATGAGTCAGGGATCCCTGGGTGGCTCAGCGGTTTAGCGCCTGCCTTTGGCCCAGGGCATGATCCTGGAGTCCCAGGATCGAGTCCCACATCGGGCTCCCTGCATGGAGCCTGCTTCTCTCTCTGCTTCTCTCTCTCTCTCTCTCTCTCATGAATAAATAAATAAAATCTTTAAAAAATAATAAAATAAAGTAAGTATATGAGTCATTTCAGTGAATAATAAACCCAATTAATCTATAATTATACTGATATCAAAAAAAACTTAAAAAAATAAACACAATGTACCATGTGGCAAGAATACCAGGTAAGCTCTAGATAATAACAATGTGTTAACAGCCAGTTTACCATTACACTTAGTACAGCTGCAACTAAACGAAGTCACTATGCTCAGCTCACATTAAGGACCATGCTCGACTTCCCTAAGGGCAAAATATCTACATAAATTATTTGGAATGTCTCTGCATGACAGGACATCAATTCTCCTCCGTTTATTTATTTATTCAATTACTTGTTTATATCAGTATGGATTCACTCATATTTATTTTATACTTTGGGTTATAATACAGTACTACTTTGTTTATTTTACTGATCAAATTGTTCCAGCTTTCATCATTGGGAGCTGTCTGTAGTGGCTTCTGTGTCTCTTTGACATACTCCCATCATGGTTGGGTGTGTATTTGAGGACTTTGTTACATTTTGGCATTATAAAACTCAGCCTGTGTATCTCCTGCTCTGGTTCTACAATCAACCAGTTAGTTCTCCAAGGGGTCCTGGTTCCTTTTATTAGAAAGCTGTATTAGCAAACAAGATTGGATTGTACATGATGAATCACTAAATTCTACTCCTTGAAACCAATATTACACTACAATGTTAACTAATTAGAATTTAAATAAAAACCTGAAACAAACAAACAAAGAAAGATTGAGCACTAGACATGCTTGTTGTAGACAGGTTGTTGATGCACCTAGTGGAAAGTTTTAAAATTTTAATGCAAACTTTTTGCTTTTTATAGATCTATTCAGACTTTCTATTTCTTCTTGAATCAGTGTTGGCAGTTTATGCCTTTCTAGGAATTTTTCATTTCTTTTTAAAAATTTTATTTATTTATTCATGAGAGACACACAGAGAGAGGCAGAGACATAGGCAGAGGGAGAAGCAGGCTCCATGCCAGGAGCCAGGATCCTACAGGATCCCTGTAGGGAGCATGATGCAGAACTCGATCCCAGGACCCCAGGATCACGGCCTGAGCCGAAAGCAGACGCTCAACCACTAGCCACAGTTATGGTCTTCCAGGTGTCCCAGAATTTTCCATTTCATCTAAAATTTTCAGTTTGTTGGCATACAGATGTTCATAATGTACCCTTAGATCACTTTTTATTTCTGAAAGGTCAGTAATAATACTGCTTCTTTTATTATTGATTTTAGTAATTTTATTCTTGATGAGTCTATCTATTTCATTCTTAGTAAGTCTATTTTGTCAATTTATTGATCTTTTTTCAAAGAATCAACTTCTGTTTTCACTGATTTTCTCTGTTGTTTTCCTGTTCTCTGTTTCACTGATTTCTCCTCTAATCTCTATTATTCTCTTCCTCTTCTGTTTCCTGTAGATATAATTTGTTCTTCTTTTCCAAGTTCCCTAAGGTAGAAGAAGATTAGGATGGAGCTAGAGAATATTATGCTAAGCAAAATAACAGAGAAAGACAAACACCATATGATTTCACTCATATGTGGAATTTAACAAACAAAACAAGCAATGAGGAAAACAGAGAGAGGCAAACCAAGAAACAGACTCTTGACTCTAGAGAACAAAATGATGATTACCAGAGGGGAGGTGGTGGGGCTATGGGTGAAATAGGTGATGAGGATTAAAGAATGCACTTGTGATGAGAATCCGGTGTTGTATAAAATTGTTGAATCACTATTTTGTACATCTGAAACTAATATTACAGTGTATTTTAACTAATTGGAGTTTAAGTAAAAACTTAAAAAATAGGTTATTGATTTAAAATATTTTTTTCTTTTAAATACTGGCATGCACAGCTATTTATTTCCCATTGACTACTTCAGCTTCATCCCATGAGTTCTGGTATATTGTGTGTTCATTTTTATTCATTTCTAAGTAATTTTAAATCTTGCCAGCCTTTCTTCAAATATTTTTTCTGCTCCTCTCTTTCTTCTTTCCTTGTTATGCTTCTTGTATTCTGTATTTCTCTTAAGCTCTGTTTACCTCCCTTCATTCTTTTTTCTCTCTGTTCTTGTTTCATAATCTCTACTGATCCATTTTCAAGCTCATAAATTCTTTCTTCTGTCAATTCAAATCTATCATTGAATCTCTCTAGTAATTTTTTTAAAAGATTTTATTTATCTACTCAAGAAAGACACACACAGAGAGAGGGAGAGAGGCAGAGACACAGGCAGAGGGAGAAGCAGGCTCCATGCCAGGAGCCTGATGTGAGACTCGATCCCAGGTCTCCAGGATCATGCCCTGGGCCAAAGGCAGGCGCCAAACTGCTGAGCCACCCAGGGATCCCTTTAGTAAATTTTTTGTTGTGGTTTTGTACTTCTCAATTCCTCATTTTCCATTATCTTTTTCTTTTTCATAATTTTTCTCTTTATTGATATGATCTATTTTATGAGGTATTTCTATCCTACCTTAATCATCGTTTCCTTGAGTTCTTTGGAAATATTTATAACAGCTGCTCTAGAGTCTTGGTCAGTTAATTCTGATAGCTAGGACCTCTCATGAGCATTCTCTCTCGCCTGCTGCTATTTGTCATGTCTATGAGCTACAACTCCCTTTCTTTGCATGTCCCATAACTTTTGCTAAAAAGCACTGACATTTTAGGTTAATAGATTGTGACAATTCTGTATAGTGATTCTCTTTTCCTCCCCCACACAAGATTTTTTTTATATACTTATTTGTTTAGTGACTTGGCTGGGCTATTTTAGTGAAATCTATTTTCTCTGCAGTGCAGCCTGTGATGTTGTCCCTCAGAGGATGCAGCTTTGGTGCATGGTCATCTGGGACAACTGGTTTGATCAGGGCGTTCTTTGTGTCTATGCAAGATCTTTCTATTACTCCCCCTGATTCCTTTGGAATCACATCCAGCTGTTAGCCTCCATGAATTGATTATTGTTTTTGATAAGGCTGATAATGCTCTGATGCTAAAATTGCTCCCTAATCTGATTCAATTAGTTTTGGGTCCATTATAGGGTAATATTTGAGACTACCTGACTTTTTTTTTTTTTACAATCCCAGGAGCGATCCTAACTTTCTCTATCACTGGATCTTTCTGGTCAACCTCTAACTGATTTATGGTGAAGCTATCAGTGTCCTCTGCATTGTTTACCACCACAATGTCCATTTTTTTCAAGGAAGCCACTGGGTTTGAACTTCTTCAGTTTGTTTCAAACAAACATCTTCCCCTAGATAAAATTTCTGTGCCACTGCTCCAGAGGTGATGGTGGATACAGTGGTCTCTCTCATATCTCTCTCAAATGACTCCCCTATTTCATGAGGATGGTGCCAGACAAGTGTGGTAGCTTCTTGTGTTTTCAGATTGTCTCTTTGGACACATAATCTCCACCTTTGAGCAAAGTGTGATGAGTGCAATTGGAACCCCGGAATTCTCAGCTTACTCTTCCTGAGGAGGAACTCTGACCTACAAGACAAGGCTTGGTAAAGGAAAAGAGCCTCAGATCTCAGTTGCTTTTACCTAAAATAGAACCTCTGCAATACATAACTAGGCAAGGGTCAGGGTCAGGTGGGAGATGAGAAATGCTGGTCATACTGAGCTGAGAGAGGATAAGAGGAGTTCAGGTCACACTCAAATGCTACAGATTTTTTTTTAAACTGAGATTTAGAGTCTCTTGAATAAATGCATTTTCATCTGCTGTATGCACTTAAGATAGATTCTAGAGATTAAAATGGATGTTTAGGGCATCTGGGTGGCTAGAGGCTGAGTATCTGCCTTTGACTCAGGTCATGATTCCAGGATCGTGGGATCAAGTCCTGCATCAGGACTCTCCCTGCATCAGGATTCTCCCTCTGCCTATGTCTCTGCCTCTCTCTCTCATGAATAAATAAATAAAATCTTTAAAAAAATAAAAATAAATGAATGGTTATTTGTTTTAAAAATAATTTTCACCAGTTATAGTTGTTCATCAGCTAGGGTTATAAGTCTTTGGAGCTCTTCTTACCGCTACTCTAGAAGTCATTGTTTCCTATTCTTTTTTAATCACATTTTAATTGAGCTTTCGTAGCTATTGATCCATTAAAATGGCTCTTGCCAGGGTCACAAATGACTTCCAAATGGCTAAATACAATGATCAACTTTCGGTTATAATTTTTTGTGCCCATCAGCAGCCTCTGAGACAGTTGAAAATTCTATTTTCTTCTAAAACAATTGTTTCCTCAACTTCCAAGAGCCCACATTCACTTAGCTTTTCTCCAACTTCACAGTATTTTGTTGCAGATTTTGTCTTCTCTTTGATTTCTTGAATGTCTTAATCAGCTCAGGCTGCTATAACAAAATATCATAAACTGAATGACTTAAACAGGAGACATTAATTTCTCCAGTTCTAAAGGCTAGGAAGTCCAAGATGGAGGTGCTGGCAGATTTGGTTGTTGGAGAGGGCCATCTTCCTGGCTTTCAGATAGCTTCTATCTCACTGTGTGCTTACATGACCTCTTCTTTTTATACTGGGCACTAATTCATCATAAGAATATCAGTATCACATAAGCCTAAAGACCTCCTTAGGACCTCAGTTCCAAATACTGTAACATTGGGGTTTAGGGCCTCAACACATGAATTTAGGAGGGGATATATTCAACCTATAACGTTAAGTTTGAATGCCTAAGGGCTTAATCCTCCTCTTTTGGTGATACCACCAGTCCCATGCCTTTAGATACCACTGATATACTGAGACTCTGAGGTTTATTTCTCCTGCTCATTTTATCTTTATAGTTGTTAAGACAAAACCTTCAAGTCATGCTTAGTTTAGATTCTTTTTAAATCATGATTGGTTTAATTCTTTCTCACATCTCCCCAACCACCCAGGTGTGTTATCTTCAAAACATATCCAAAATTTGATCACTTCTTGTCATATACACTACCACTTCTTGATTTGAGCAATCATCATCTTTCACCAGGTAGGGCATTAAGCTCCTTATAGTCTCCCTGCGTCCACAGTTGTCTATCTTAGTCTAGTCTCAACACAGCAACAGAATTATCAGTTTAAAATCGTATCTTTTTTAACTCAAATTACTTCTCTGTTGAAAAACCTTCAATGGTTTTCCACCTCTCTGAATAAAAGCCAAAGTAGAGTTTCAATGCCAATGGTGCATATTAGAATCAATTGTGAAAAAAAAAAAAAAAAAAAAAAAGAATCAATTGTGAGCTTTAAAAATAGATTCATAAAACTGAGCCTCACAGAATTCTGATTTATAGGTCTGGTAGGGGTGGAACAGTAGAGTGGTTCTCAAGGATATATAAATATAATTTTTAAGATCAACAGCTGATTCTAAAGGGCATACTGAATTGAGAACAACTGTATTAGAGTACACATGGATCCAAGATATACAGGATTTCCTGTTACTAATATTAATGAATAATAATATAATGTTAATCATTATTTGTATTACATATCAATAATGATAACAGCTAATATTTGTTGAAGTAAAAAAGGCAAAAAGGTGAGCACTTAGCATGCATTAACTCACTTAGGACTAAAAACCTTATACAGTAAGCCCTACCATATCTTGATTCTAAGACACATTTTGTTTTCCCATCTTAATATCTCTAAAACCTGATATGTCTTATAATCAGTGAAATCATACAATCACTACTGGCCAGAAAGTATGATATATATATCATGGCCTGAACAGTTGCAAATTTTTTTATTCTGGACAATGATACTATGTGAAACAAAACATTTTTACCTGAATCAAAAAGTCATTTATAAAAGGTGCGACTATGAATGTGAACAAGTTTTAGCAATACCTTACTAATTTATTTTGCTTCTGCTTTCCTTTCAATATATATTTTTGAATGATAAATAATAAAATTTCTAAGTAAGTCTATAAGAGCTGTTTCAGAAGTACAAAATAAATATTCTTAGTAGTGAGGGTACTATGGGATTAGTTTGTTACTCTATTTTTCTTCTAAGCGGTACATCAAATAATGATTGCATTATCATACTACTAGATGAAATACAGCATACTCTCCCTATAACAAACAGATTCATAAATTATATTATAAGTGGTCAATTATAACTATAAGCAGGAAGTCAAACCTGTTCAAACTCAGGCTATCTTTAAAGTATGGTCCAGAGAGCTTGAGTTTTAGAATGTGAGAGACTTAATTAAAAATCATTGCTCTTTCATTTACTACTTATGAGCTTTGATCATTGCACACAACTTCCCTCAAATTCCTTATATAGCTAAAAGGGAACTAATATATATCTTCTAGAATGAGGATTAAATACTATTTTTATTAAATGCCCAACTCCAAAATGTTAGATTATGCCTTCTACTTTCCTGAAATTCAGTTGTTTGTGTTTCAATTTTGAAAGGACATAATCACTTTTTTTACCAAATACCAATCCCACAATCCAGAGATAATCTTGGCAAGTCTCTTAAAATCTCCATGAATACAATGCATGTGTGTGTGTTTGTGTGTGTATGATTTACACAAATGGAAACATTATAATACTCTATCAGCACCTCCCAGTTAACAGCATATTTTTAAGACCAGTAGTATTCAAGAACTATAATTCCTGTTTGTTCACTGCTATATTCCTCTAAAAATGTGTGTGGAACAATAGTAATTGCTTGATAAATATTTGTTGAATGAAGGAATAATGTTTTATTTTTTACACATACTTTTCTGTCATTCTTAGTTTTCAGTTTCATAATATTCCATTATAAGAAAATAGAATTATTTCAAGAAGTTTTTTGAATGATATAAAATTCCTGATATACAAAAAAACCCTATAAATATCTTTGCATTAATATATTTTTAAAAAGTAGGCAGGCTTATATTTCTAGGATTTATTCCTACAAAATTAGTCATTAAGTCAAGAGTTTTTCTTTTGTATCAGATATATAACATTTTATGTTGAATCTGATTAAAATTTGTTGACAGAAATTCAATATTCTGGGCTATTTCTTAATCTGTATAAACAATTGGTCCTAATTGATGATAATAACATATAATAAATAAAAAGTATAATTTTAGGCAATTTTTACATTGTATTAAAACATAGTACAAACAATGCTAAAAGTTTTTATCATTTTTTAGAAATTAAATCCATATACAGTTATGTAACAGTTTTCATTTAATTCTATTACTAATCCCACTTCCAGAAAACATTTTAATATACTATATCTCTACCTATGGATGACACCACAACAAAGCAAAATGAAGTATTCCTTAGAGATTGTGTTTGTGTATGTATCTTATTGAAATTGCTAAAGCTATGAATTTTCTAAAAAATAGGATCTGTGTATTTTTCTTTATATCTGCAGTATTCATCAATCTGTCTGTAATATTGCAGGAGATTAATATATCTTTGCTGAACAAAATGAAAGCACTATATACACAATAAGATTTTTGGCAATAGGTAAAGAAGGCAAGAATCAGTTAACTTTCAAATCATATGCTCCCATACATATCTGACTTCTCAGTTCAAATTATTTTTAAGCAGACAGGCTAATATTTAAAACTATATTTTATTTTTTTTAATATATTTTTTAAAATTTTTATTTATTTATGATAGTCACAGAGAGAGAAAGAGAGGCAGAGACACAGGCAGAGAGAAGCAGGCTCCATGAACTGGGAGCCCGACGTGGAAATCGATCCTGGGTCTCCAGGATCGCGCCCTAGGCCAAAGGCAGGCGCCAAACCGCTGCGCCACCCAGGGATCCCTTAAAACTATATTTTAAATAGACATGGTGAACATCTGTAATTTCTAATCTTACCAGATAGAGAGAAAAAAAATAAAACAAGGGAATCATTACATTTTGGAATTCAGTAAGAGAAAATGATAAAAAGTAAGTTAACACTAAAGTCACTAAATACAAAGAGAGACTTATTTGAGTGCATTATTTATAGTTTAAAAAAATCTTGCTTTTTTGACAAAAGAACATGTTTTACGGAAAGCTATATGTAGATATTAAAATGCTTAAACATTATATAAAATAGATTAAAATACTAAGAAATTATGTAAGAAGTTGCATAAAGTACATAATTTTAATTTCTCAACCCAAAATAACATTTTCTCATTACTCTCTTCATTGTGCCCACTCCTCTCTAAATAAGATAGGTGCCTAAGGAGGTAGAGCAACTCATTTTATAAAACATTGCTACACTGCATTAATAATAAGAACCATTTTACCACAAATTTAGCATCTCAGAGAATATTTTATCATTAATTATTTACCCATGACATGACCTCAGTAAAGTATAACTTGATATTATTACTTCTTCTATTTTTGTTCCCATAAAATAATTAGATATAGAAGGAAAGAAAATGTATTTGCCTCTAGAAAAGTAGTTTGCTACTCAGAGCTACTAAAACCCCATCTCTGGTTGTTAGTTTATTTTTAACTCAAATTTCACGCTGATAATGCTAAATTCAAATTTAGGTTTTATGCAGTATGATTATGAAATGTGCAAGAAAGTAGTGTATCATAAACACAAGGTCAGTCACTCAGTGGACACTGTCTTATCCCAGGCAATGCTGTTTTTATTGATTTTTAAGCATTAGAAAAGCAGACCTGAAAGATAAGCAAATAATGTGGTAAAGCTCCATATATTAATATATTTTTTTAACTTTTGAAGAACTGCAAGTTTAAGATAATTAAAGAAGGAAAAATTGCAGATACAGAAAATGTAATATCATTCAAACATACAGACCCACTAGTAACATTAAGTTGATCGGAAATAACCTTAGGAGTGCCTAGGTGGGTCAGGTGGTTAAGAAGCCACTACTCTTGGTTTTGGCTCAGGTCATGATATCAGGGTAGAGAGAGACAGCCCTGTTTGGAGCCCCACTCCAGCTTGGCATCGGTGGGGAGTCTGCTTGAGATGTTTTCTCCCCTGGTCTGTCCTGTCCACTGCCCCACCCCATTCTACCCCACATCTTGATAGCTAAAATAAATAAATATTTATTTAATTAATATTTGTTTTTTTTGATGAATATTTTTAAAAAATCCTTGCATTTAAGGATCTATTATTCTATGAATTTTGCAGGTTTTTTTCTTAAGATTTATTTATTTATTTTAGAGCATAAGAGAAAGAGCACACACATGCGCAAGTGGGAGAAGGGCAGAGAAGGAGACAAAGCAGACTCCCCTCTGACCACAGAGTCCAACATAGGCTGGATTTCAGGGTCTCTGAGTGGCAATCAATAGTCGGGCACTTAACTGACTAAGCCACCCAGGTGTCCCTACTGAGATCATGACCTGAGCCAAAAACAAAAGTTGGACACTTAACCAACTGAGCAACCAATGCACCCCTGCAGTTAGATTTTAACTGATGCAAATTACAATTAAACCGCTCAAAATGTGGTAAAAAATGGTTTCTACTGAAAAAAAAAAATAAGTTCTTGTAACTATTAAGATATGTAGGATACTTTCACTAACCTTAGTCAAATATAAGATTCACTACCTTCAATACAAGCAGTAACTAAATATTTTGATGGGTTTTGCCTTATGATACTTATTTAAAACTCAAATTTCAGTTTAAAACTGAAGATTATTAAGCATGATAATATTTCAAGAGACTCCTTTTACCATATCCTTGCTCCTAAGGAATATTTTTGTAATGCAGTGACAATTTATCTAAAATTGAATGTAACATTGAAATTAAATGTTTCAATACCTCTGTAATAACCACAAACTATAAAAAAAATGAACTCATTCTTCTAGTGTATTATAATATTTCTACTGGTCAATACCCACTTATTGTTTCCATTCATTAGCACAGCACCCCACCCAAAATAAAATGTCTATATTCTTAATAAGGTTATCATAGAAATGAATGTGAAGTTCCGATACGAAGAGGTATATTAAAATGAAAGTCCTTTGTAGTTGTGTTTTTCTGTTTTTAAGAGCCCTTGAATTGTCAATAGTGTTATTCAGAAAGTGTTACATCAATAATAGGCCTCTGTTATTAAAATTATATCACAAAAATAGTATAGATGTGTTTGTGAGAAACCAAAGCTTCAAATAGCTTCTTTTTAAAAAAGCACCATGCCTGGTTGAATTAAATAATATATTTTAAAAATCCAAAGAATTTTTTCATTTTAAACCAGACCTAATATTTAGAAAACCAAATAGTATAATTCCTCTAACAAAATCATGGAAATATTAAGAAGGGAGAATCCTTTAAATAATATTCATATAGTGTTACAAATAAATTACCGTTATACTAATAATAAAGGTCCTCTGAGGCTTACAATAGTTGATGTCTTAATGTTAGAGAAAGTGACATATCCACATAAAGCAAACATTCTGGGATCTTTCCCTTTGGGGAATATTTGAGTTAACCTAATAGTTAAAACTGAATAGAGGATCAAATAAAAACACATTTTTACCTCCATCCAAATAAAGTCTATAAATGGGGTAATTACAGTAGCTACAACTAGTGTAATTAAAAGTCTTTGGATCTTTAAATCAAAATAAAATCTTTTAATAATGTAAAATTATTATCTAATAATAGATTACTGTTAGTCACCTAATGGCATCTTTATCTGTACATCAACATAGGAATGGTTACTAAGACATTAAGAATTCTGTATTTGAAAGATTTAATAAAATTAAATGTGAGAAAACACATCACAATATTTTTAACATGACATTATAAACAATCACATGACCTCTCAACAAGATAAATTTTTGTACTTCAGTAGGGGTAGCAAAATGAATTCAATCATTACTATAAGACTCACTACCTAGATGAGCTCTAGAGAGAGGGGCATTATATGGAGGGATTTTCAGGAAGACATGGTAATATTTAGAAGGACAGATTAGACCTGGCCCAGTGGTCTTAATCTAGTTTCACCCTTTGCTCTGTCCATGTGCACCACATATCTTGAAAGATTTTGACTTCTGATAAAAAGATACATTAAATTTGTATTTTAAAAATTAAAGTTTAATATCGGCTTGCCAGAACTTCTAATATGCAAAAATAACATTATTTCCTTGAATTGATATAATCTTAACCAAAAGCAATTTCTCATCTTGAGAAGTGTGAAAGTTTTATAGGTAAGTGAACTATTCACATTAGTTTTCTCAAATATTTAATACTATTTCTAAACTTTAGTTATTAGATTTAAATATTCCTAGAGCTTGAGGAATTAGTTATATAGTACAATCACTCCTCTTTAGAGGAAAGGAAATTCAATTAGGACACTTACCCATTTTCATAAACTAGTTAATAACAGAGTCATACAATGATCTTCTCACAATGCTCTATTTCATATAGTTGCATTTTATAAACTTTAAAAATCAAGTATCTAAACATTGGTAGTCATAATGAGGTCTGAACCCAGGCTCCCTGATTGATCTCGACTTCTTTTCTAATGATTAGAAGCATAAATTGTCATTTGCCCTATGCCATTATGGAAGGCCTTCACAGTGCCTGCCTACGAAATGTTTTTCGGTTCCTGAACCCATAATTTCACCTAACAGATGTTTTAACGTGTAGAAGACCCCTATAAGGTGCCTGGGTGGCTCAGTGGTTGAGCAGTCTGCCTTTAGCTCAGGACATGATCCCATGGTCTGGAATCAAGTCACACATCAGGCTCCCTGCATGAAGCCTGCTTCTCCCTCTGCCTCTGTCTCTGCTTCTCTCTCTCTGTGTCTCTCATGAATAAATATATAAAATCTGAAAAAAAAAAAAAAAGACGACTGCTTATCTCCACACAGAATTCCACTTCTTGCCAAATATTTATGTATTTATATTTAATAAGATCTTTTTCAATTAGATCACTTTTATTACGGGGTCATACCAGTATATTCTTACTGATGTTGCCTTGGCATTATACAGAAAATCAAAAAGAGAGACGATCGAGATGAATTATTTATTTCTGGGGGAGGGCTGTCAGGTAGACACTGAGACACTGAGTTTTAATTAATGTTTGAAAACTGAAGAATAATTAAGAATGACTCACCTCATTCACTAAATATATAGCTTAGAGTATACTGGACTGGTTTTAAGTCTATAAATATAATATCTTGTATATGGAGAAAAAGATGGTAAGCAATTATACCACTGCTTTACATTGTTGCACAAAATCATATACATAAAAATATACTGGGAAATGCAACAGCAAAAAAACACTTATAATACTAACAACAGCTTACTTATATTGATACTAATAGATTATAATACTATTGAAAGCAGAAATTTGCTTTTTATTATATAAGTATAAAATAATAAATCTGCTGCACATTTATATTCCTCAGATTATTATATTGCTTTATTCCTTTCAATTAACTAATATATACAAAATTAAGGAACTATCTAATATATTTATATCATTAGTTATTCTGCAAGAATACTACTGTTTTTGTAAATCTTAGGATTGAGGGAACATACATGATTAATTCTGACACAGAAATGTATCAAATTGAGGTGCACTTCAAACATACTTGAATTATCAGATAATCACAAAATGGTAGATTTGATTACTTTAAAAAATCTAGGAGATAAAAACCAAAAAATAAATATTTGTCATTATAAAACTAGTTTATATAACTATCTAAATTAAAGAGATTGCAAATCATTTAATCAATATGAGTTCTAACACTATTTAAAATAACTGTCTGCAATTAACATTGCAATTAACCAATGCTTCTACAGATACTGACTTAAAATGACAGTGGTAAAGTTTGCTCTAAAGCCTAAAAATTCTAGATTGATTTGTTCAGTATTAATAAGTAAAGCTGATTTGAAACTCTGTACTTGAGTGGCACATACTAATAATCAAGCAATACAGATTCATGTTTACTCAGATCCTTAAGCAAAATATTAAATAATATTATTGATACCTCTCTCCGTCGAGAAGCCCAGCAGGTTTGTTTGATCTTCCATACCACTGCAGCTACCAGCAATAAAGATAAAAAACAACTGGAAAATAAAACACAAGTAATTTTCACTTAAAACATTGGAAATATGTAATGAAATATTCAAGAATATGTATAGAATTTAAAAATATATAGAACTAACCACTCTGTCTTGGAAAATAATTAAAGCAAAAATGGAAAAATAGCGCTTAAAATGTTTTCAAGTAAAAAACAAAGTATACAGGTAGAATAAATATTTATATTCCTTTTTAAACAGTATAGTCTATCTTTAAGATATTCCCTGTCAAAGAAATATAAATTTGTAACTCTGTTAGTCTTATGAAGCAATAGAAATCTATTTAGAATTACTATTGAGTCATAAAAGCTGGGAATTTTATAAATTTAAGTTTCACACAGATTCATTCATTTTATCCATATTAGCAACTATTTTAGATATGAGAATATTCTAGTGGTTCTCAAGTGAATATAATTTTGCTCCCCACTCACCCTTAGGACACATTTGGAAATATCTGGAAACATGTGATTATCACAATATTGGTAGGGGTGCAACTTGCGTTAAAAGAGTAGAGCCAGGGATGCTACTAAATATCCTGCAATGCATAAGACTGTCCCCAATGACAAGTTCTCCAGTCCAATGTCAGTCATTTTGAAGTTGAGAAAAAACAGTATATGCTAATGTTTACACTAGGAAATAATTCAGTTACAGTGTTCATACCTATGGTCTATATATATTAGGTAAAACATGCAATAAGCTATGAACATGCAGGATACTTTGTTAGCAGTGATTTGAGACTAACAAATCTCAAAATAACAGAATCATATATATTTAATTAATTGGTTCCAACTATGTGTCACTCTTTTCTCTCCCTTTGCTCTGAGGTCAAACAGCATGCTACGAAAAGACCCAAGGGCGAGCAGATAAATTCACTAGTCACTGGTCACTACAAAAACCTGGTACTCATCCTTAACTTATAATCCTTGTATTCTTCAAAACATTCACTCATAAGCTATGCAAATTTTAACACTTTCCACTCTTGTTAATTTCTTAATATACTTTTTCTCCTTGTCTCACTTGAAGAGAAGATCGTCGAATATCCTACAATGATGATGACAGTGGCAATTCTAGCATCTGTCCATTGAATGCTGAACACATTTCAAGATACTGTACTAAATAATTCATTCACACTGATGCTTGGATTTAGTTTTATGAGAACACTTCAAGATAGAATATATTATTCTTATTTTTAAAAAGAAAAATCCAATGCTCAGGAAGTTCAAAGTAAATTGCTGAAAGTCACAATTGCTTTGCTTTTTCAAGGTTGCTTTGGCTATTTGGGGTCTTTTGTGGTTCCATGCAAATTTTAGGATTGTTTGTGGTAGCTCTGTGAAAAATACTGTTGGTATTTTGATAGGGATTGCATTAAATGTGAAGATTGCTTTGGGTAATAATAGACATTTTAACAATATTTGTCTTCCAATCCATGGGCATGGAATGTTTTTCCATTTCTTTGTGTCATCTTCAATTTCTTTCATAAGTGTTTTATAGTTTTCAGAGTGCAGGTTCATTACCACTTTGGTTAAGTTTATTCCTAGGTATCTCATGGGTTTTGGTGCAATTGTAAATGGGACTGATTCCTTGATTTCTCTTTCTGTTACTTTATTTTTGGTGTACAGAAATGTAACACATTTCTGTATGTTGATTTTGCATCCTACAACTTTACTCAATTCATCTATCAGTTCTAGAAGTTTCTTGGTGATATCTTTAGGGTTTTCTATATAGAGTATCATGCCATTTGCAAATAGTGACCGTCTGACTTTTTCCTTGCTGATTTGTATGCTTTTTATTTCTTTTTTTGTCTGATTGCTGTGTCTAGGACTTCAAATACTATCTTAAATAACAATGGTGAGATGGACATCCTTGTTTTCTACCTGACTATAGAGGAAAAGCTCTCAGTTTTTTCCCACTGAGGATATTAGCTGTGGGTTTTTCATATATGGCCTTTATAATGTTGAGGTATATTTCTTCTATCTCTACTTTTGAGGTTTTTATCATGAATGGAGGCTATACTTAGCCACATGCTTTTTCTGCATCTATTGAAAGGATCATACAGTTCTTACCCTTCCTTTTTTTAATGTAGCATATCACCTTGATTAATTTGTGAATACTGAACCACACTTTCAGTCCAGGAGTAAATCCCACTTGATCATGGTGAGTGATCCTTTTAATGTAATTGCTGGATTTGGTTTACTAGTATTTTATTGAGAATTATGGCATCCAGGTTCATCAGAGATACTGGCCTGTAATTCCCCCCTGCCTTTTTTTTTTTTTTTTTTTTTTTTTTTGTGGTGTCTTTGTCTGGTTTCAGTATCTGGGTAATGCTGGCCTCAGAGAATGAATTTGGAAGTTTTCTATTTTTTGGAATAGTTTGAGAAGGATAGATGTTAACTCTTTTTTAAACATTTGGTTAAATTTGCCTGTGAAGCCATCTGGCCCTGGACTTTTGATTGCTGGGACACTGTCTATTACTGACTCAATGTATTTGCTGGTTGTCAGACTCTTCAAGTTTTCTATTTCTTCCTATTTCGGTTTTGGTACTTTATGTATTTCTAGGAATTAATCCATTTCTTCCAAGTTGCTCAATTTATTGACATAGAGTTTTTCATGATATTCTCTCATAATTGTATCTGTGATGTTAGTCATTATCTCTCCTCTCTCATTCGTGATTTCATTTACTTGGGTCCTTTCTCTTTTCTTTTTGGTAAGACTCACTAGGGGGGTTATACGTTTTATTAACTTTTTTCAAGAAAATCCCTTTATTTTCTTAGTTTCCCTTTATCTTTCCTGATGTAGTAGAAGGTCAGTGAAGGTAGGTCACATTCCAGGTTTCCTCTTTTAAATTATGGACATTCCCTAAATCCCAGTTCATACCATGCTGTTACCTTCTCTTGCTCTCAGAAAGAACGAGTTCAGTTATCCTCATGGCCTCAACTATAACCTCAATTGGAATGATTTCCAAACCTATATTATTATACCTGCCCTAATGAGAGCATCTTATCATTAAAGGTGATCTAAGGGATTTAATTCGGATGCCCTCCCAGGAAAGAAATACCCAGCACAACTCTGTGATCCTGCCTCTAATCGCTCATCAAAGCTGAGAAACTGCTTACTCACTAGTCACTGCATTCTATTTTTAGCTAGCTCAAACTATCAAAGTGTTCTTCTATTAAGCTCTTTCTAACCTTTGTCAATCAATGCTGCTTCCTTTGTCTTCTGGTTTACACTGAATCAGTCCATTCTTTCTTCTATATGGTAAGGCTTGTTTATATATTTGAAAAACCTACCTAATTCCCTCTAGTTCAGTGGTTCTCAATCAGGAGAGTTTTGGGCTCCAAGGGATATTCGGTAGTGCCTGGAGACATTCTAGTTTCACCATTTGGTGGACGTCTAGCGGAATGCTGGTAAATACCTTTCAATACACAAGCTCACTCTCCTGCCAGTAACAAGGATTCTCCTAACTCAATATGCCAATTGTGCCTTTGAATCCTGTTCCAGTCTGAATTATTAGAATTGTGGTTACACTTCCCTTATTCAGATTAAAATTTTAACTGGTAAAATATGGTACTAATGATTAATACTTCAGATAAGACCAAGGATCCATATATCTGAATTTCAGTCCTATCAATATACTTAAGAATTTTAACATAAGAGATATATCACCTCCAATCTACTATGCCCAAACAGAACTCATAAAGAGCATTCATAATAATAAAATAACATCCATCCAGTAATATGTACCAAGAACTATGTTAGGTGGTTTACACATATTATTTAACTACCACAAATATGCATGATATACTATGTATACTGCTATGTATTTATTTAAATGATAAGAAAGCCAAGTCATGGAAACTTTAAGTAAGTCACCTAAGTGACAAGTCTTAAATTGCAGTTCTCCCTTCCTCCTAACTTTGTTTCACCATTATTTTTCAGCTAAAATGTAAAAACACATTCAACTTTAAAATCCCTGTAATGAATCCAACAACAAATCTCACCAACAGTTTCTTTCAGAATTTGTGCAGTAATAGACAATACTACATATGCTAAAATTCATTTACATTTAATAATTAAAGACAACTTAAGTATCAAAATGCATTTTTATTTAATAATTTGTAATTCACAGTATTTTCCCCCCAAAAAAGTTACATGATAGAGATTCAGTTCAAGATGCTGGAGACTGGTTCAATTTCTCCATGAGGGATCTAAATTCTTTGTGATCTAAATTTCATGACTCAAGTAAAAAGTGTCATCTTAATAATGGTGCAGAATGCCAATATAAAATTTTGTTTATAATTTCACCTCCTTGTGAAGAGGAGATATGTACTTTAGGGGTTTGCAGCAAATGTTTATTAATATTAGGTTATTGGTAAAACCTATCAGTAAAAAGAAACCATGATGATACAAATAAATAGGCAAAATAAAGAAATAGTTCAAAAAATCCTTCTAATAAAATTTTATAATCTCCAATAAATATTAAAAACCCAGTAGAATATATCTCTGTTACTGGCATATAGTAGGTGTTATTAAGCTTTTGTTAAATGAATGGAATTGGTTCTTTAATTGATGTAAAAATCTAATAATTGTTCTGACAGTAGATGTCCTTATTTGGCAATTTTAACCTTATATGAAGGTAATGTTTACAAATGCTTTAATTTGATTTTTTTATGATTCTATTTATTTATTTAACAGAGAGAGAGAGAGAGAAAGAGTGAGAGAGAGTGAGCACAAGCTGGGTGAGCAGCAGGCAGAGGGAGAGGAGGAAGTAGGCTCCCCACTGAACAGGGAGCCTGATGCCAGGCTCGATCCCAGGACCTTAAGATCACAACCTGAGCTGAAGGCAGATGTTTAACTGACTGAGTCACCCAAAAGCACCTCATGCTTTTAAGAAAAGAAACTGCAAATAAAAGTTACAGTTCTTTTTTTGAAAATCTACATAAAACAAGAAACTGCAAATAAAAGTTACAGTTCTTTTTTTTTTAAATCTACATAAAACAAAACCAGTTTACTAAGAACACTTGCTTTCTTAAACAGCAAAAACCTAAAACACTTGACAAATTTACCCAGCATTGTGGAAAACTCATCCTTTTATGATCATCAGAAAATCCCAGTCCCTAATGACAATGCTAGAAACCTTCAGGATGACAAAATTTCCATCAGTCTTACTTACTTGATGGAGCAGTGCCCTGCACATTACCTTGTCCTTTCCACTGGTTCCCTTATGCCCAATGGACGTGAGTGACAAATAAACTGTTATTCAATAAAGTGACTAAGTTTCTGAGTTTCTATTTAATTAGCTTTTCCCTAATATATTTCTTAAGTCAAAGGTCTTAATAGGCAACATCAAGCATTAGCATCCTTTAATCCACTATGTGGCACTTTTGTCAGAGAAAAACTAGTTTCACTGCTTTCTTTCATAATTTTTTTCCTATCATATTATACAACAGCTCATATTGCTCCTTGGTATATGATATGGGGAGGACATGCAGGAATAATTGGGCTTTCATTTTTTAATAAAGTCTACTGTATAATAATGCCAGAAAATCTGAAAGGTTCAACGTCATTCAGTAAAATCCTCCTAATAGAAACAGAAGGAAAAAAAAAAAAAAGGCAAGAAATATTTTTTAAAAATTAAGTACATGAGCTACAGGGATAAAAAAAAGGGAAGCATAGGAATTTAGGGAGAGCTATTTCAATAATTTGATTTTAACCTTCATAAAATGGTCATTATAGAAAGGATTCTTAATGTGAAAACCATAGAACTCATTAGGTATTCTCATTTAGCAAAAATTAAAAAGAATTTAATAAAAGTAACACAGTGTGGTATAAGGTTATATTGTAAAACAGGTTTCCAGTGACAAAGAAATATCCTCTGGTAATAATGTAGTTGGCCAAATGCAAAAAGAGATAATATTGTCACTATTTTATAGCAATTTGAGGTTAATTGGTCATAAAATTCAAGTCTTAAATACATATTTTAAAAGATGGTTTGGGCATATTAATATTTTATTTCAGTAAAAAATATTACAAACTAGGGAACTGTGTTGAAATATAGAAATATATTATTTTAAAAAGTAATTTACCTCCTAATTATTGCTATTCCAGAAAATATCTTTCAAGGGTTTTAAAAAGACCTTCCTAACACTTGAAGGATGTCTTTTTTCTTATCAACTAAGACATTAACAAAATAAATTGCTAACTTGGAATGCAATAAAATTTGCATATTTAAAAAAATTATTTGTTTCAGTTATTAGGTTGGCAACAATGAGGAATCAACAAAACCTAGTGGGTAAAAGTGGAAAAGCAGTATGTTCATTGCAATAAATTGGTACATTTTTGAGGATTGTTAAAGTAAGAGTTAACAATACCTTAGGATGCTTTGTCAGTTAAAATGATTTTAAAGGCAAGAGACAGAACTCTATCACAAAAATGGTATAATATTGGGACTAAATGGATATTATACTCCTTGCTATGAAATAAATTGTATTCCACCCAAATTTCTATGAGAAAGCCTGACATCCAATGTGACTGTATTTAGAGATAGACAGTTTAGGAGGTGATCAGGTTAAATGAGATCATAAGGGTGGGCCCTGATCCAAAAGGATTAGTGTTCTATAAGAGACCTCAGAGGGCTCTCTTTTTCTTCCTTCCTTTCTTCTCTGTTCCTTCCTTCCTTCCTCCCTTCTTTCCTTCCTTCCTTTCTTCCTTCCTTCCATTCCTTCCTCTCTCTGTCTCTCTTCCCCTCCCCCCCTTTTTTCATGTTTTCACTGTTTTTATTCATTAATTTTGTCAGATGGTTTAGTAGGGTATGGGGGGTGGATGGACAGGAGCTGTTCCCCAGGTCAGGACAAGCTGGGGGCTCCTGGAGGAGGAGGGAAGACTGTGTCAGCCTAGCCCTCAGACTTGTGCGAGAGCCCCCAGAATGGAAGGATGGTGAGGGGATGGGTGTGCCCTTCGGCCCAGGGTAGGGAAGCTATAACAGGCTATGGACCCACATCAGAAACAAGTTACAAAGTTAGAAACCTGGGGTAGGGGTCAGGAGCTCCCATCCCTCCCTCCCTCCCTCCCTCCCTCCCTTCCTTCCTTCCTTTCTTTCCTTCCTCTCTCCCTTTCCCTCCCACCTTCTCATTCTCCCACCCTCACTCTCTCTTCTTCCAGTGAACACACACTGAGGGAGGGCCATGTGAGCACACCCCAAGAAAGCAGCCAACTATAAACCAAGCAGAAGCCTACATCAGAAACCAACCATACCAGCACCTTGATCATGGATTTTTTTTAGCCTCCAGAATTGTGAGATAATAATTTCTGTTGTTTAAGCCATTAGTCTGTTGCATTTTGTTATGGCAACATGAACAGAGGCAGATTTTGGTACTATGAAGTGGGTGCTGCTGTAACAAAAACCTATAAATGTGAAAGCAGCTTTGGAACTGAGTAATGAGTAGAGACTGGTGAAATTTTGAGAAGCATGCTAAAGAAAGCCTAGATTGCTGTAATGAGACTGTTTTGAAGAATTGGGATATTACAGGCAATTCTGGTGAGAGCTCAGAAAGAATCATGTACAGGTAGAGAGAGAATCTCTCTTTTTAGATTACCCATAAATAATCACAAACAGAATGTTGATATATAGATGGATGTTAAAAACTGTTCTGGTAAAGTCTCAGATGGAAATGAGCAACAGGTTAATGGAAACTGGAAGAAAGGCCATCCTTAATATTTTTTGAAAAAATATTTATTTATGTAGTTATTTTAGAGAAAAAGAGAGCATGAGCAAATACACATGAGCAAGGAGAGGGGCAAAAGGAGAGGAAAAAAGTCTCCAGCAGACTACCCGATGAGCATAGAGCCCCAGATGGTGCTCAATCCCAGGACTTTCAGATCATGATCTGAGCCAAAATCAAAAGTCATATGTTCAACTGACTCAGCCACACTGGTGCACTGTGGCCATCCCTACTATAAAATGGGAAAGAACTTAGCTGTATTGTGTTCTAGTGTTTTGTGGAAGGTAGAACTTGCTATAAAACTGTAAATTTAACAGAGAATAGTTCTAAGCAAAGTATTGAAGATGTAGTTTTGAACCTCCTTACTGCTTATAGCTAAATGCAAGAGGAGAGATGAGTTGAAGAAGAAATTGCTTAGAAAGGAACCAGAACTTGGGAGATTTGGAAAATTCTCAGCCTATCCATATCGCAAAAGCTGAGAAATCATGTTCTGAAGATAACACCAAGGGGGTGGCCGAGCAAGGATTTATAGAGGAGATCATGGGTATGATGCAGAGATTTAATCAGCCATCTCCTCAGAATGAGGAACAGAGATGAGATTATACCAGTAGAGACACTATGAGTTTGAACTAAAGGGGACAATGAAAGCAAGACAAAATGAAAAAAAAAAAAAAAAAAGCTGTCAGACTTCTTGGATTCAATAGTTTGGGACCATAGAACTATTCAGTAAGAACATGTTTTATCCTTTAAGGAAAGGAAGTGAGCCTGAATTTCAGTCAGAGATCATTAGGGCAAGACTGGTTCCACCTCAGTTTTAAAGGGTAGGGCCTTTCTGGTTTATGGGGACCAAGATGCCACTACCCAGTGTCTTGGGGACAAACCTGCAGCACAGTGCTACAGGGTCAGAGCCCCCTCACCATGCTAAAAGGACAGGGCCACTCTGTAAGGCTGTATGGTGATGCTGTCACCGGAATGGACCTGAAGGTAGGGTACTGAACCAAAGAGGATTATTCTCAAATCTTTAAGGTCTGATAGAATTTGCCTTGCTAGGTTTTAGACTTGCTTGAGACCAGTTACCCCTTTCTTCATCAGAAGCCAATAGAATTAGTGTCCCTATAAAAAGAGACCTCAGAGAGCTTGCACTCTCTCTCCATGTACATGCACTGAAAAAGACACAGCAAAAAGGCAGCCATCTACAAACCAAGAATTCTCACACCAGAAACCAACAATGCTGGCACTCAAATCTTCAACTCTCCAGGCTGCAGGGCTGTAAGATTAAAAAATTTCTGTTGTTAAAGCCATTCAGTCTATGGTATGGCATCCCAAGCAGACTAAGACACTCCTCAAAGTCAAAAGGAAGAATAATTCCCAGGTTTGGACTGACTGATGAGTGCCCTAGCTCCATTGTTCTCTGATTCTCTAAACTATATACTTGGCTGTGCATCAGCTCTGTCCTCAGACTTATTTCCCTCTTGGGGACAAAAATGGATGCAGGGATTCCAGAATTCACATTATATACCATTACACATGCCCACTCTTCACCCAGCACTTGGCTATTGAAGGCTGTGAGCTAACTGGCTTTAGCCCGTTAGTGAAGCTAGTGAAGAATCAATCCCACACAAATAAAATCATTGCTATATAGCCATATGGAAGGAGTTAAATGAAGGCTGAGAAATAATTCATAAATCCATTTCAGCTATCATTTATGTAAAATTCATAGGAAGACAACTAAATGAACCTCCCCCAGACTGCTAACAGATTTACAAACGTATAAAGCATATCTGATAACTCTTCAATTCTTCCTTGAAGTATTTTACAAAAAGTGGAGTGCTCTCAAGCCTCCATGGCAAGATATTAAAAATACAACATCTAGTAAGAAAGATCTTCCTGGTTAACTTCTCCTGTTACAAATAACCTGCCTAGAGAATATCTTAATCTTCCAAATTTGCAACAAAAATGATAAATGACCACAGATTTGTAGTACAACCTGAAATCTGGCATTGTGATGCCCCCAGATATGGTTTTCTTTTTTAAAATTCCCCTGGCTATTCGGGGTCTTTTCTGATTCCACACAAATCTTAAAATAATTTGTTCTAACTCTCTGAAGAAAGTCCATGGTATTTTGATAGCGATTGCATTAAACGTGTATATTGCCCTGGGTAACATTGACATTTTCACAATATTAATTCTGCCAATAAATGAGCATGGAATATTTTTCCATCTCTTTGTGTCTTCCTCAATTTCTTTCAGAAGTGTTCTATAGTTTTGAGGGTATAGATCCTTTACATCTTTGGTTAGGTTTATTCCTAGGTATCTTATGCTTTTGGGTGCAATTGTAAATGGGATTGACTCCTTAATTTCTCTTTCTTCAGTCTCATTGTTAGTGTATAGAAATGCCACTGATTTCTGGGCATTGATTTTGTATCCTGCCACGCTACCGAATTGCTGTATGAGTTCTAGCAATCTTGGGGTGGAGACTTTTGGGTTTTCTATGTAGAGTATCATGTCATCGGCGAAGAGGGAGAGTTTGACTTCTTCTTTGCCAATTTGAATGCCTTTAATGTCTTTTTGTTGTCTGATTGCTGAGGCTAGGACTTCCAATACTATGTTGAATAGCAGTGGTGAGAGTGGACATCCCTGTCTTGTTCCTGATCTTAGGGGAAAGGCTCCCAGTGCTTCCCCATTGAGAATGATATTTGCTGTGGGCTTTTCGTAGATGGCTTTTAAGATGTTGAGGAATGTTCCCTCTATCCCTACACTCTGAAGAGTTTTGATCAGGAATGGATGCTGTATTTTGTCAAATGCTTTCTCTGCATCTAATGAGAGGATCATATGGTTCTTGGTTTTTCTCTTGCTGATATGATGAATCACATTGATTGTTTTACGGGTGTTGAACCAGCCTTGTGTCCTGGGGATAAATCCTACTTGGTCATGGTGAATAATTTTCTTAATGTACTATTGGATCCTATTGGCCAGTATCTTGTTGAGAATTTTTGCATCTATGTTCATCAGGGATATTGGTCTGTAATTCTCCTTTTTGGTGGGGTCTTTGTCTGGTTTTGGAATTAAGGTGATGCTGGCCTCATAGAACGAATTTGGAAGTACTCCAGATTTCAGGTTGTACTACAAAGCTGTGGTCATCAAGACAGTATGGTACTGGCACAAAAACAGACACATAGATCAATGGAACAGAATAGAGAACCCAGAAGTGGACCCTGAACTTTATGGTCAACTAATATTCGATAAAGGAGGAAAGACTATCCATTGGAAGAAAGACCGTCTCTTCAATAAATGGTGCTGGGAAAATTGGACATCCACATGCAGAAGAATGAAACTAGACCACTCTCTTTTACCATACACAAAGATAAACTCAAAATGGATGAAAGAGGGATCCCTGGGTGGCACAGCGGTTTGGCGCCTGCCTTTGGCTCAGGGCGCGATCCTGGAGACCCGGGCATCGAGTCCCACGTCGGGCTCCCGGTGCATGGGGCCTGCTTCTCCCTCTGCCTGTGTCTCTGCCTCTCTCTCTCTCTCTCTCTCTCTCTCTCTCTCTCTCTCTGTGACTATCATAAATAAATTAAAAAAAAATGGATGAAAGATCTAAATGTGAGACAAGATTCCATCAAAATCCTAGAGAAGAACACAGGCAACACCCTTTTTGAACTCAGCCACAGTAACTTCTTGCAAGATACATCCACGAAAGCAAAAGAAACAAAAGCAAAAATGAACTATTGGGACTTCATCAAGATAAGAAGCTTTTGCACAGCAAAGGATACAGTCACCAAAACTCAAAGACAACCTACAGAATGGGAGAAGATATTTGCAAATGACATATCAGATAAAGGGCTAGTTTCCAAGATCTATAAAGAACTTCTTCAACTCAACAGCAAAGAAACAAACAATCCAATCATGAAATGGGCAAAAGACATGAACAGAAATCTCACAGAGGAAGACATAGACATGGCCAACATGCATATGAGAAAATGCTCTGCCTTACTTGCCTTCAGGGAAATACAAATCAAAACCACAATGAGATACTACTTCACACCAGTTTGAATGGGGCAAATTAACAAGGCAGGAAACAACAAATGTTGGAGAGGATGTGGAAAAGGGGAACCCTCTTACACTGTTGGTGGGAATGTGAACTGGTGCAGCCACTCTGGAAAACTGTGTGGAGGTTCCTCAAAGAGTTAAAAATAGACCTGCCCTATGACCCAGCAATTGCACTGTTGGGGATTTACCCCAAAGATTCAGATGCAATGAAACACCGGGACACCTGCACCCCGATGTTTATAGCAGCAATGTCCACAATAGCCAAACTGTGGAAGGAGCCTCGGTGTCCATCGAAAGATGAGTGGATAAAGAAGATGTGGTCTATGTATACAATGGAATATTACTCAGCCATTAGAAATGACAAATAACCACCATTTGCTTCAACGTGGATGGAACTGGAGGGTATTATGCTGAGTGAAGTAAGTAAGTCGGAGGACAAACATTATATGTTCTCATTCATGTGGGGAATATAAATAATAGTGAAAGGGAATATAAGGGAAGGGAGAAGAAATGTGTGGGAAATATCAGAAAGGGAGACATAACGTAAAGACTGCTAACTCTGGGAAACGAACTAGGGGTGGTGGAAGGGGAGGAGGGCGGGGGGTGGGAGTGATTGGGTGACGGGCACTGGGGGTTATTCTGTATGTTGGTAAATTGAACACCAATAAAAAAAATGATAAATGTCAATGTATCTTATGCTCCTTTCTACACTTAATTTTTATTTAAAGCATATCTTTTTTAAGTTATGTAGTTAGGATAATGTTTTAATTATAAAATTTTCTTAATATTTTAAAAGTAGGAAATGCTCTTTTTAAAAACCTTTCCCAGAACATCAGTGCATAACACACACAGAGAAATCACAAGCATACAGCGGAATGAATTATTAGGAAGATAATAAACCGATGACCAACACCCCAATAAAGAAATAGTAATTTGCCCATTCCTCCCTCCTTGATGGTAGCTATCATGTTGATTTTTAACATCATAGTTTGGTTCTGCATATGTCTGAACTTCATACAAATGAAATCCTACAGTATTTATTCTTTTGTTCAACACTGTTTGTGAGTGACATCTATATTGTTCTTATAGGATTGGTTTGTTCTTTTGCATTATTCCATATTTTTCCATTAAATGACTATATTCTCCATTCCATTATTTTAGGTATTTGGAATATTCTAATGTTTTGACTACTTAAAACAGGCCGCTATTACTATTTTTACATGGCTTTTGGTGTAATGGAAAGTATGTGTCAATTTAACTTTAGAATGTAAGTCAAACTGTTTTTAAACTTGTTGCTCCAGTTTCTAGACTACCAGAAGTTTTGAGAGTTCCACATCCTCTCCAAAATTCGTTTTTTTTTAATTTTTAGCCATTGTGATGGGTATATGATAAGCACTATTATGTTGTGATTTGTAATTTGCATTCTCCAATAAAAATTAAACTGAGCATATTCTTATGGTCACTCAAATGTCCTTTTTTGTGAAGTGCTTGTCCAAGTCTCTCATCATTTTACAGGGAAGGGCTGTAATTTCAGACCACTTTATTGATTTATATGAGTTATATATTCTGAATATAAGACCTTTGTCCTTTATGCAGGTCATAAATATTTTATACCACTGTATTGCCTGACTTTTTATAATACTAAGGATATCTTCTGATGATAACAATTTTTTGTATTACTGTAGTTTAATTTTATTGTAGTGCTTTGTGCCACGTTCTATGCTGGGAGGACAGAGAAAAGGAAAAGGCAATGGCGATTGTCTTGGCCCTCTGGTAACCACAGCTCTATCACTTGTAACCACAACTCTATCATAAGTAAAGGAAGATTGCCCTCCCTTGGAGATTTGGCTCTTGCAGCTTCTCATTCCAGTCAATGTTACTGCAGGATTGCTTGGGATTGGGGGTGAGTGAATTAAAGAAAGAGAGAAAAAATGGGGGAAGAGTCTCCACTACTTGCTCTGGCCTTTAAGAATTTCCTTTTCCATGCCCTACTCAGAACTAAGGGATATTTCCAGGAAGTTTCTTGTCTAGACCTGAGGAGTCACTCTCGGGTTTCAGCCTGCATTAATTTTCAAGTCAGGGGATACCAGGAGAAAATAATAATAAATTCCCAAACAGTTCAGTGGCACTTTGAATTTTGGTCTTCCCTGATCTTCCTGCTGATACTTTTCAGAATTATCAAATAGCTACCCATACATTTTATCCAGGTTTTATAGTTGAAATCCAGTGCGAGGTAAAAAGAGATGTATGTTTACTTAGTGTTGCCTGGAACTGGAAGCCCTATGGTGAATGAGCGCTGGCTTCAACTTAAAGTCACTAACTGCATTAGCCTTAACAAGAGTCATTCTTTCTTTTGAATCCTTGAAGCCAGGCACTAGTTGATTTCTCCTTTCCAGCTCTGGAGGCCCTAGATGGCATCTTTTTCCAATATAAGGCTGTTTCACCTACCTTAAAAATCTGTTCTTTAGTGTAGCCACTTTTGTTAATTATGATAGCTAGATCTTGTAGCTATGATAATTTGCTGCAGCTTTACATCAAACTCAGTGGTAAAAAACTAAAAGTGTTTCCCATAAAATAAAAAATGGGGGGATGGCGCCTGGGTGGCTCAGTTGGTTAAGTATCTGATTTTGGATTTCAGCTCAGGTCATGATCTCAGGGTCCTAAAATCCAGGCCAATACTGGGCTACCCACTCTGCAGGGAGTCTGCTTCAGATTCTCTCCCTCTGCTCCTCCTCACACTGACACACACACACTCTCTCTCTCAAATACATATATATATGTATATATATGTGTGTATATATATACACACACACACACACATATATATACATATATATGTGTGTGTGTGTGTATATATATATATATATAAAATCAGGAACAAGTTTCTGTTTTTGCTACTTCTATTCAACATGGTAGTGGAAGTCCTAGATAGAACAATTGACAAAAGAAAAAAAAAAAGGCATCCAAACTGGAAAAGAAGTAAAATTATAACTGTTTGCAAATGAAATGCACATATAGATAGAAAACTCTAAAAATTCCACAGCACAAGAATTTATAATTAATAAACAAATTCAGGGACACCTAAGTGGCTCAGTGTTTGAGTATCTGTCTTTGGCTCAGAGCATGATCCCAGAGTCCTGGGATCAAGTCCTGAATCAGGCTCCCCATGGGGAACCTGCTTCTCCTTCTGCCTATATCTCTGCCTCTCTCTCTCTCTCTCTCTCTCTCATGGATAAATAAAATCTTTTTTAAAACCCCACAAATTCAGCAAAGTAGCAGAATGCAGAGTTAACACATAAAAACCAGTTGCATTTTTATACACTAACAGTAAGCCATCTAAAAAAATTAAACACCTCCATTTACAATATCATCAGAAAGGATAAACTATTTGAAAATTAACTTAACCAAGTTGCTGACTCATACAATAAAAAAGTACAAAATATTGCTGAAAATAAATTAAAGACAAATAAATAGAAAGTCACCTTGTGTTCATGAATTTGAAAACTTAATACTGTTAAGATGTTGACACTATCCAAAGCAATCTACACATATAATACAATCCTTACCAAAATCCCAACAATTTTTTTTAAAAATTCATCTGAAAATTCACATGGCTCCTAAGGACTCTAACTAGCAAAAATAAATAATTTAAAAATTAAAAGAAAATAAAATCTTGAAAAAGGACAGAGTTGGAGTCATACTTCCTGATTCCAAAACTTACTACAAAAATATAATAATCAAAATGTGGTAGTGGCATAAAGACAGACATATAGCCCAATGGACTAGAATAAAAAGCCCAGAAATAAACCTTCACATATGAGGTCAAATGACTTTACAAGGGTGCCAAGAGCATTCAATGAAGAGGTGATAGTCTTTTCAACAAATGGTGCTGGGAAAACTGGATATCTAAATGAAAAAGAATGAAGTTAGACCCTTACCTAATACAATACAAAAAAAAAAAGCCTCAAAATATATCAACAACCTAAACACAATAGCCAAAACTATAAAACTCTTAGAAGAAAACACAGGCCAAAAGCTTTAAGATATTGGCTTGGCAATGATTTCTCAGATACAACAGCAAAGGCACAGGCAACAACAGAAGAAATAGATAAAATAGACTTCATAAAACTTAAAACCTTTTATTCATCAAAGGACACTATCATTAGAGTGAATGCAAGATACTTAGTGCGAAGAAATAAGTGAAAATAATATATCTGACTATTCATCAGGGATTAATACCTACGATATATAAAGAGCTCTTATCATTCAACAAAAAACAAAGAACCTGATTCAAAAATGGGCAATGAATGGACATTTCTACAACGAAAATATATAAGCAGAAAATAAGCACATAAAAAATGTTAAACATCACTAATCATTAGGGAAATGCAAATCAAAACCACAGTAAGATACTACATCACACCCATTAGGATGGCTATCACATACATAAAAAAAAAAAAATCACAAATGTTGGTGAGAATATGGAAAAACTGGAACCCTGTGAACAGTTGGTGAGAATATAAAATGGTGCAACTACTGTAGAAAATGGTATGAAGGTTCCTCAAAAAATTAAAAACAGAATTGCCATATACCCAGCAATTCTAGACAAAGAAAATATGGTATATACATACAATGGAATACTATTCAGCCTTGGAAAGGAGGGAAATTATGATATATGTTACATTAGGGATGAATCTTAAGAACATCATCCTAAGAGAAATTAGCTAGTCACAAAAGGAAAAATACTATATGATGCCATTTGTGTAATGGACTAGACTAGTCAAAATTACAGAGACAGAAGGTCAGAAGGTCAAATAGTAATTGTCAAGAGTTCAGGGAAAGAATATGGGAAAGTAGTATTTAATGGCATAGAGTTTCAGTTTTGCAAGATAAAAAGTTCTGGAGATGGATAGTGGTAATGGTTGCATAATAATATGAATGCACTTAATATCACTGAATTGTTCACTTAAATATTGTTAAGATGGCAAGTTTTATGTGTACTTTATCATAATAAAAAATTTGAAGGAAAAACACAATAATTCATAAGAAAAATTTAATAATTCTAACTTGTTTGCACCTAAAGCCATAATATTAAAATGAAAAAATATAAAGACAAAGTTGACAAATGCACAAGTAATAGAATGACACAGTAATAAATCTCACTTAATAATATGGAGATGGAACATGAACACTGAAAAAGGACATACAAGAAAAAATAACAAGTTTTATCTAATGAGCCATCTATAAAAATCTTGAATGCAATGATTTAAGAAACCCAAAACCCATTCTTATTAAGCAGGTGGAACATTTACAAATGTTGATCATATATGTGACAACAGAAAAAAAAATCAACAAATACCAAAATATCATAAAGATCTTTTACTGACTGAAGACAGGCTAATAAAAAAGATACATTGAAAAAATCCTACTCATTTGGAAATCCAAAAATAGACTTCTAGATAATTCATGTGGAAATCATAAAAGAAATTAGAAAATATTTTGAAATACAGAATGATAAAAATGCTATATATTAAACTCTATGGAATACAGATGAAACAGAATTTTTTTTAAAAAAATGGTAGCTTTAAATGCATATATTAAAGTCATATAACTAGAAATTAAATGAGCTTGATTATGTTTTAAATAAAAAATTTGGAAAAATAGGGACACCTGGGTGGCTCAGCAGTTGAGCATCTGACTTAGGCTCAGGGTATGATTGTGGGATCTGGGATCAAGTCCCACATCGAGCTCCCTGTATGGAGCCTGCTTCTCCCTCTGTCTGTGTATCTGCTTCTCTCTCTTGTGTGTGTCTCTCATGAATAAATAATAAAATCTTTTTTAAAAAAAATTGGAAAATCAGAGAGCAAACCCCCAAAAAAGTAGAAGTAAAAGTAGAAAAGAATGAATTAGAAAACAATAAAACAATGGATTAAAGCCATGAAACTGGTTTTTATTTTTAGTTTTTTTGATTTTTTTTATTTGAGTTCGATTTGCCAACATATAGTATAACACTGAGTAAAATCCTCAGTACCCATCAAGTGCCCCCCTCAGTGCCCATCACCCAGTCACCCCATTCCCCCACCCACCTCCCCTTCCCGTACCCCTTGTTCAATTCCCAGAGTTAGGATTCTCTCATGTTCTGTCTCCTTCACTGATATTTCCCACTCATTTTGTCTCCATTCCCCTTTAGTCTCTTTCACTATTTTTTATATTCCCTGTATGAGTGAAACCATGTGATGATTTTCCTTCTCCAACTGACTTCACTCAGCATAATACTCTCCAGTTCCATCCATGTTTAAACATATGGTGGGTATTTGTCATTTCTAATGGCTGAGTAACATCCCATTGTATACATAAACCACATCTTCTTTATCCATTCATCTTTCGATGGACACTGACGCTCCTTCTACAGTTTGGCTATTGTGGCCATTGCTGCTATAAACATCGGGGTGCAGGTGTCCCGGCGTTTCATTGCATCTGTATCTTTGGGGTAAATCCCCAACACTGCAATTGCTGGGTCCTAAGGCAGGTCTATTTTTAACTCTTTGAGGAACCTCCACACAGTTTTCCAGAGTGGCTGCATCAGTTCACATTCCCACCAACAGTGCAAGTGGGTTCCCTTTTCTCCGCATCCTCTCCAACATTTGTGGTTTCCTGCCTTGTTAATTTTCCCCATTCTCACTGGTGTGAGGTGGTATCTCATTGTGGTTTTGATTTGTATTTCCCTGATGGCAAGTGATGTGGAGCATTTTCTCATGTGCATGTTGGCCGTGTCTATGTCTTCCTCTGTGAGATTTCTGTTCATGTCTTTTGCCCATTTCATGATTGGATTGTTTGTTTCTTTGCTGTTGAGTTTAATAAGTTCTTTATAGATCTTGGAAACTAGCCCTTTATCTGATACGTCATTTGCAAATATCTTCTCCCATTCTGTAGGTTGCCTTTTAGTTTTGGTGACTGTATCCTTTGCTGTGCAAAAGCTTCTTATCTTGATGAAGTCCCAATAGTTCACTTTTGCTTTTGTTTCTTTTGCCTTCGTGGATGTATCTTGCAAGAAGTTACTGTGGCTGAGTTCAAAAAGGGTGTTGCCTGTGTTCTCCTCTAGGATTTTGATGGAATCTTGTCTCACATTTAGATCTTTCATCCATTTGGAGTTTATCTTTGTGTATGTTGAAAGAGAGTGGTCTAGTTTCATTCTTCTGCATGTGGATGTCCAATTTTCCAAGTGCCATTTATTGAAGAGACTGTCTTCTCCTTCTACAGTTTGGCTATTGTGGACATTGCTGCTATAAACATTGGGGTGCAGGTGTCCTACTGTTTCACTGCATCTGTATCTTTGGGGTAAATCCCCAGCAGTGCAATTGCTGGGTCATAGGGTAGCTCTATTATTAACTCTTTGAGGAACCTCCACACAGTTTTCCAGAGGGGCTGCACCAGTTCACATTCCCACCAACAGTGCAAGAGGGTTCCCCTTTCTCTGCATCCTCTCCAACATTTGTTGTTTCCTGTCTTGTTAATTTTCACCATTCTCATTGTGGTTTTGATTTGTATTTCCCTGATGGCCAATGATGCGGAGCATTTTTTAAAAAGACTCTCAATACTGTCAAAGCTCTTACATGGCTTATCAAGAAAAAAAAATGAAATAGGAAAAGAGGCAAAACTCACAATGAAAAAGGAGACATAATTCTAAGATAAGAGAAATTCTAGAATATTAATTTTGGAAAATATATGGCAATAAATTTTTAAAATAAGGTGAGATAGACAATTTCCTAAAGAAAACTGCCACCTGTGTTAAGAAAAAATAGAAGTCCTAGGGGCACCAGGGTGGCTCAGTGTTTGAGCATCTGCCTTTGGCTCAGGTTGTGATCCCAGTGTCCTAGGATCTAGTCCCACATCGGGCTCCCTGCATGGAGCCTGCTTCTCCCTCTGCCTGTGTCTCTGCCTCTCTCTGTGTGACTCTTATGAATAAATAAAATAAAATGTTTTAAAAAAGAAAAGAAAAAATGGAAATCCTGAGGTGTAAATATTAATGAAATTTCATAAGAAACTGAAAAATCTATCCACAAAAAAATAAAACCATACAAAACCAAACTGAAAAGCCTTATCAAATACATATCGTATTATAGGGTGGTTCTACCAAATCTTAAGGCAAGAGACAAATCTATTGTGCCAACCATTAAAATTTACCTTACTGATCACTGACTACAGACAACACAATTCACCAAGAGTACCAACAACTGCGCTCTGAAATCCATTGCCCTGTTCACTTCCATGCTTCCCAAGGATGGTCTCTAGTCAATGACTGAGCATTGCAAAAAAAAAAAAAAAATGACTGAGCATTGCTGTGATGACAAAGCAGGCCTGATCCTGAGAGAGGCAGAACCTGATGAGCGATTTGGCTTTAGGAGTGCACTGAAATCTCAGGCTCTTTCACTCAACTTCCCTTTCTTATGCTCTACTTCACAAAGGTCAGATCAGCACTGCATGTTTAATCCTGTCTTGGTGTCTGCTTCTCTGAGGACTTGTAGTTTGGGTAATAATGAGGTTAAAAAAAAGGAGGGGATTTGAGACTGGCTCACTTATTCTTTGAAGGGTAAAAGAACACTATCACTGTTGGGAGTGGGGCATGGACAGTCTCTGGGAGAATACTTCAACTGCTAAAACTTTCACCAGTGGGAACCTGGGAAAACTGCCTTCAAAAGAGACTGGGTTAGCTGATTACTGCTATGTTGTATTATATCAGCACTGTGATAACGAGACACTGAAGGCCCTTGACAAACATTAGCAACTAAATATAAAACCTAGAGAGTCCCTCTCCTAGCTTTCACTGAGGCCCTTATCTTTGACACTGGAAAAGCCAATATGGATGAACAGCATGCTGATGATCTAGCCGTTAGAGCTGCAAAGCCCAAGATTATCAAATGCTCAGCTAGACCAGTTCTTTCATGCATAGACAGGGCTGTGGTTGGGAAAACCTTGCCCTTGAAATATGGGATAGGAATATTTAGAATGGAATATAGAGATGAATGCTTCTGAGCATGCTTCTGCTGGTTCTACAACCCCCTTCCATAGTAATAGAGGCAATAGACATGCCCCTAATGAGCTGCCACCTCCTACTCTCCTGCTTGCCAGACTGATAACTAGGTTTGTTTGTTTAAGCATTTATTTATTTATTTATTTATTTATTTATTTATTTATTTATCAGAGAGAGTATGCACGTGCACAGTAGGGGGAGAAGCAGAGGGAGAGGGACAAACAGACTGCACATTGAGCACAGAGCCTGATGCAAAGCTCAATCTCATGACCCTAAGATTATGACCTGAGCAGCAATCAAGAGTCAGATGCTTAGCCAGCTAAGCCCCCCAGGTGCCCCATAACCAGGTTAATGAAAGCATAATACATCTTGGCCTGATAAGAAAGGGAAGCTATTATATACTTAAAAGAGCTATAAAAATAAGCTAGAGTGTACTGGCAGGAACTAGGGGAGTATGACAGGAATTGCATTTTGGTGGTGTTTAATCAAGAAGGATAGCAGGTAAGACTGGATAAACAAGAACTCATGAATTTCGGTGCATATTCTCAGGACCACAGGAAATATAATTCCTTACTGAGGACTCCTGAGGATGAGATAGGCAAAACTTGCTGCTGGAGTGATTCTTAGAAACCTAGAAAAAACAACAGCCAATTGAAAGTAATGGAAATGTCCTAGTTGCCCAAGCAGATGGAAGAGAAAGGAATAAAGAAGCCAACAGAGACATTGAATGTGCTAGAAAGGGTATACTATGTAAGGGCAGACAAACTACCAGTAGATTATGTTCCAGGGGACACATCCTTGACCAAGGCCACTAGAGAAAGAATACACTGATGAGAGGGGCATCACTTCACTAAGAAGTTCAGTGGTGACTTTCTTTTGCAGACCAGAGCTGATGAGAGGCAGTAATAGGGTTAGACATTGAGTAATGGGGCTTCAAAGTAAAAGATGCCAGGTGTCAGGACTTAACTGACAAAATCCAGAGCCCACAATTATTACCATAACGATCAATAAGACTGTTGGAGGAGACAAGGGGTTTGGCCCACAAGGAGCTGTGGAAATGATTAAAAATGCCTGGCATCCTTAGGGGTCAAATAGGTGGGCAGCCAACAATGGTGCTATTTAGCATTTAGTTTATTTTAAGTAAGAATGAGGAAACAACAGGCTGAGAATTGCTGGTCCAATAGAAAAATCATGGCATTCTGCTCAGTTCCCAGATGAGCTAATTTACAAAGCCAGATCCCCATTACAGAGCAGGGGAGAAGAAAGGACATCTTGAAACATCTTGAATAGTCTGCAAAATGATCCCCAATGGGACCATTGTATGATCCCTACCCATATTTGTGTATATTTGTGTATATATACAGGTATATTCACAGTAATATATACATTACAAGAGGAATAAGTAGATATTAAACACTGGGTAAGAGATGATGACACATATTCAAGGACTAAAATCTAGTGGCCCCTTGTTAGATTTGGAGTGTCCTCAGGAGTCATGCAACAAATTTTTGCTAAATTTTGGCTCACAGGGGACCAACTGTGTCTATGGATCCATCCAGTGATAATTTCCCCAGTTCTTAAGTATATAATTAGAATTTATGTACAAAGTGTTTAGAATAACCTGTACATTATATCCCTGGCCTGTGGGGTAAGATCTGTCATGGTGAGAAAAACCACTTAGGCAACCTCTAAACCCTCTATCTCGTTAAGATGGTAAATCAAAAATGTTATGTCATCCCAGTGAGATAGTGAAAATACATACCACTACATATTTTAAAAGGTCCAAGGGCAGTGGTCCCTACTGTATCTCCATTTAATTTACCAGACTTAACTTTTCAGATTCATAAAGACTTCCTTTTCCACTTTACATACCAGACAAAAACATTTATTTTTAAAATAACTCCCTTCCAGTTTTCTAATCATTTAGTATGCTATACTACAGACTCACAACAACCACAAAATCATTTAATTCTACATATGAAAGGACTGAGATTTTCACCTACTAACTATGAGCTTTCTGATGGTATAGAAAGCTAAGATCAAAGCCAGGCTATGCCTATAAATGATCTCCCTAGTACTTGCCCAATCATGTTTATCCCAGAACTATGCCCAATATAGAGGTTAAAAACTGACAAGAGTTTGTGAACTGGCCTCTATCGAATCAAGGCTAAACTGAAAAGCTGACATATTCACCTCTGCTACATCAGTAACTCCGTTAGAAACAGCAACAGCAGTTATAGTGGCCTGACTGAAGGATGTCCATACACGCTGACCTGTTTAAAACTCTTAAAATTTAGCAGTGGCTTTATTTAAAAAAAAAAAAAAAAAAAAAAAAAACTTTAAAATAGTCTATCCATGTTTTTTCTTAACAATGAGATAATTTTAAAACAATCTAATTTACATTTCCTACTGAAAGAAATTTAAATGACAAAAAAGCACATCAAATATATTTTATCTCACACAACAGGTAGAATATTTTATTTCACTTTGTCCATGATGACAACATAATAAATAGGATCATCTCTAAGACATGGAACACATTAACACTAGCTTTCTTTTAGTTAATAAAAAAGCTATTGAACTTAAATATGCATACAAATTCAAAAGCTTAAAATAAAACCCTAAACATTTAATAATTTACATATATATTCAATTTTGTGGATTTTTATACAGAGTTGAACTTTTCAATATATTTCCATCCATACTCTTCTGCATCAAAAAACAGTTTTATTTTGATGCTTTAATAATGCTTGTTTTATTCTAACTTCTAATACTTTCCAAAAACATTCTATAACCTAATAAAGAGCCTCAAAATCCATTTATACTCAGAAGTACAAAATCATAAAACATAATATATTTGTTTCCTCATTTCATTTTTAAGGGACAAATTTAAAATATGCATACATACTTAGTGATTAATATGTTGATAGCATTAAATTCTGGAAATCACAACTTCTAAAGGGAAAGAGACAAACACGACTGTTTTCAGAGCAAAGCGACCAACATGACAAAGGTTTCGATAACAGAAGAGGATAAAGAAATAGGGAATATGTAAATTGGAAAAAAGTTTAGAAACTGAAGGGCTATATAGATGGAGATGAGAGATGAGGCTTGCTCTGTGTTGAACCATATGGATGAATGAGAGGTGATATTATGGGGAGACAGATTTCATCTCAATTACAAAGAACAATTAGTTATCTGAAGATAGAAAATGCTATCTCAGGAGATGGCATGTTTTCATCATTAAAGGCATTCGGGCATAAGCTAGATGAGGGGTTGGGCAAATTATGTCCACAGGCAGAACTCAGCCCACCAGCTGTTTTTGTAATAAAGGTTTATTGGAACAGAGCCACTCCCATTTGCTTCCTTATTGGCTATATCTGCTTTAGCACTATAGCAGCAGGTTTGCATATATACAACCGAGATGGTATAGCCCACAAATCCTGAAATATTCCCTATCTGGCTCTTTATAGAAAATGTTTCCTGACCCTGTGGGGAAGGTAATAGGAATTCAAGTATTGTATGGGTGTCTAGACAAGATAACCAATAATGGTTACTTTGGCACTTAAGAAAGTGCTTGGCATATCATCTATGTCAAGGATTGGGTTGTATAGGTTTCTTCATGAAGTACAAAGCAACTCAGCCAATTTGGTAAGTGGAGGTCAAAATTCATACTGCACTCTATAAAGCTGTATGCTACGATCTAGGGCTATGTCTGCCAAAGGAGAACACATTTGTCTAATTCACATAAAGGCACTCAGTGGACCAGTACAACCTGTACGTACAATAATCATATTAACAAAAATAACATCCCTTCCTATCCAGATGACCTAATAACATAACATCTGTGTTATCTATCACTGACACACTTCTCCCAATCCAATGTTTCTTTATTTACATCCTATGGAAATAATAATAGATGTTCCCTGGAAAGAATTTTTATAATTTGGGAAATGCTGCAAACTCTACCCTCTCCTTTAGAAAGATACATCACAAAGTAGCACATTAAAAACTCTAAGGAGGGCCAACTTGATGCCTCAGTGGTTGAGCAGCTGCCTTTGGCTCAGGTCAGGATCCTGGATCGAGTCCCACATCAGGTTCCCCTCAGGGAGCCTGCTTCTCCCTTTGCTTATGTCTCTGCCTCTCTTTCTGCATCTCTCATGAATAAACATAAAATATTTTTTTGAAAAAAAAGTGAAAACTCTAAGAAAAAAAAAAAACTCTTGTAATGTCAGTGGTAGAAGTAATATCAGCTATAAACAAACTAAAAGAGCCCTATTTTCCAAAGTTGTTTAATTATAAAATCTTTGTATGAACTTACTGCTAATACCTCAGATAACTAATGTTCTAGGGAATGATGCTCTATTCAAAATCATAGTATTTCCAGATTTGAAGCTCATTGAGGAGAGAAAATACATTCCTTACAGATTTTTAGCACATTGCTAAACATATATGATAATCACCTAACAAATAATTGAAATTATTTAATTCTAGAAGATATACCTAATCCAAGGTGAATATATTGCTAATTTCATTAATGAATTACTTATGTGACAGGAACATAGTTATCATCTTCTTTTCACTGATTCCATTAGCAATTAAATAGTACGATAGCAAAATCATCTTGAAAAATATATTTCAAGTATGTTTCCTCTGCTGTATAGTATATATTTAAGCATATAAAACTATTCAAGACACACCACTTATATTCAAGGTTAGAGATTTGATAAATTACCTAACAGATTGGTAGAACATTATCAGAATATAGGTTTAATAAATTCAAAGTCAGTAAAAGCAAATTACCTGAAGAAGGTGACAAAAAACTGCACAAGATCCATGATTGTATTATGTTGTGAGAATGCAATCTGAAAAATCAAAATAAAAGACAATTTGAAACCTACTCAATATATGTTCTTTTCCAGTATTGGTGGTGATGTTTCATGGCATTTGTACATACAATATTTTTAAACCATCAAAGGATTTGGATCACTACATTATAAATCATATACGCTGAAATTAGAACTTCATCTAGTACACCTAACAAATTTAACAACCGACAATGAGCACTTCTATATAGGCTATTACATTAAATGGTTTTAAAAAACTATTACAAAATTACCTCAAGAATGTAGGCAAAGTTTCATGTGCAATCCTATGACATATTAAATGTGCCTAACTAAAAGATGCAAATGAGATTCTTCATTGAATAATGATCACATTTTCTATTAATACAACTAATAATTTCTTGTATGCCAAAAGAAAAATAAATTTCAACTCTATTAAAGAAACAGGATATGTTTTTCCCCATATATTTTTGTCTAGAGAGGTTGCATGCAGCATGCATACAATTATTTTATTATACTCTACTCAAAAAATAAAATGTTGCTCATTTTACAATTTCATGTTAATAAGAAATTATTTTTGAGAGGTGAAACTAGCCAATAAGGTAAAGTTGTTTTACATTTCTGCTAACATAGAGACTATACTGTAACACAATTCTTCAGTAAGTACTACATAGGTATATTAGTCAATAATACGGTATCTGAATAGAGAATTTCTGATTTTGAAATCACCTTTTCACTTACTAGGTATAAATATTTTGGATAATTATTTATCTATGTCTTGGTTGTCCTAAATGTGAAAAGTAATAATAAAAGTACCTACTTCACAGTGCTAGAGGAAAGATTAACTGAACTAATAAAAATTCTTGCCATAATACCTAGCATATAGTAGGTATAATAAATATTTTATGCTTTTACATCATGTATTGAGCAATGGTCAACATAAGTGAATTTTCCCAGATAGCTGAAGCTAAACCACTAAGTTACTGAAATCTTTTTCCTTTAATAATCTTTTATGAAGATCATTCAAAAACATGGAAGTGAATTTCCATTTCCAGTACAAATAGACTAACAGGGATGAGAAATATCGCCTCCCTTAAACAACTAGAAAACTATACAAAGTATATCACACACACAAAAAAAATCAGACATTGGACAAAAGATATAATCCAAGAGTAAAGGAAAACGAAAGAGATGAGCCTTACAATTATCCCAGCTTTCATTGCGAAGAAGTAACACTAAGGAATTTAAATGGCATTTTAAATAAGAAAGACCAGTATTTCTTATATAAAATAAAGAAGTATAGTCAGTTGAGAAGACAGTTAAATTTTTGGCATATACATTATGGCTTAAATATAGTGACATTCATTTCCAAAAAGCTTCTAAGCATTTGAAGAATTACAAAGCACTTATACAGAGACTGAGGAAAGATAATTGCTGTAGGAGATTGGTTATAGGTGAAAATGTCTTAAAAGATTTAAGAAAAAAATATCTTTTTAAGTGGAAAAAATACAAATGAATTTTCTCCCCAGGTGACTATCCATGAGAGTACATTTGAAACAGATATTACCCTTTCTGCGTCCACATAACTAAGTACCTTGGAACAAAAATCATGTTTAGAGACAAATAAGCGAAACACTGACACAGATGAAAATATCTACAATATCTTACTTTTTCCCAAATAATATCTGAATAAAGTAGTAATTAAAAGAAGAGTCTCCAATTTATAACCATGAACTTCAATTATGTTACCTATCTATACCTATTAATATAAAAGAAAAGAAGAAAGTTTTCATAATAGATATGAATGATATTTTGACTCCAGCTTGTATGTAGAGGATAATCTGGGATTCCACTACCAGAGGGTGATGAGACACCTAGACTTTCCAAATTAACACATTTTCTAATTTGTCACAATGATAGCTGCAGTTGTTCACAAATTAAGTTGCAATGTGATGATTGAACAAGAAGTAAAGTACTGTTTGGAGACCTTGACCAACTTTTGTTACAGATAATACTCTACTACCTTTCACAATGAGGAGTATATGACGGCATAGAAACTGATGGGGGAGGTCTCTGTCAGAAACTATATCTGAAATTCAAACTGCCTTAAAAATAGAAGCAAGTTATGCCCTAAAGTAACTAATCTGTTAACATAAATGCACTCAAGAGTAAATGCAGACTTAGCACAAGCAATCTCTGTACTCAGCATATCATCTGGATGCTAGAGCTCCAAGTTGAAAAGCATTCCATTTCATTTGTTCAAAAGGAAAGTCAGCAGGACAAAGTGTTGTGAAAATCTTTTAACATTTTTCTCCCCCTGAGACTTTCTATAGGAAGTTCTACAGGAGACAGCCTCTGGAAAACACTATGTCAGATAGTTCATTCTCAGCCAAAGATGTAATAATCAGATTGGACTGATGTAGAAATGGAAGGCAGATCTAAGGATGATTAGGTATTATCAATGAATAAGGCCCAGCAGACACTAATTCAAGCAAATTCCCTCATATAAAGTGCCAATTTATTCATCCAACAAATATTTCACTTCATATCTACTATATTCTGAATACCATATTAAGTTCTTAGATGTATCAGTGAAAAATAACATCAAAATTCCTAATGGTGCTGATGACCGCAGACAAAAACAGTAATAATAATAAATTATATAATGTGTTAGAACTTGGTAAGTGCTAATGGGGGAAAAAAACATTAAAAGCATCCTATTTTGATTATATTGTGTGTCAACTATACTTAACTTTAGAAAGTATCTTATTTTCTATATTTACATATGTAAGACAGGGAATCCACTCCTTGGTGTCTAAAAAGTATGTGGAAGTGCTGAGAAGAGACAGGAGGAAAGGTAAGAGTAGCAGAGAAATATAAAACATAGCATTAGATTCAATGTATCTGGCTGTCCTCAGTTTTTCTCTACTTAGAACAGAATCCAGCAGTTCTAGGCCCTTTCCAATGAAACTGGACAGCCCACAGGGAAAGGAATAAGAAGACAGAGAGGGAGAACCATTTTAAGTGATGTTGAGCATTTGTCTTCACATGGCTGGCTCCTTATTATCCAGATCTCACCTAAAATAACACATTTCTCTAAAACACTCTCTGAAGTAGGTGCTGTCTCTTGAACCTACTTCTTTTACACTTCAGTCTGAAACTACCTTATCTTAATGGTTGATCATTAGTTAAAATGTCTTTCTCCACTAAAATGTAAGCTTCATGAGAATAATAGCCTTGTTCATATTGTTCATAGCACTGTCCCAATACCTAGAACAGCATTTGGTACATAGCAAGCATTTAATAAATGTTTGCTGAATAACTGAATATACTGAATAGCAAAATTTGGCATAAGAGTATCCTTAGGACTTCATATAAGCCATGAGACGAAACAGGCATCGATGTTATTCTGAAAAATATTTTTAAATTGTTTATTTGAATTTGTTTTATAAACCAGTAATCATATATACTATAATTATATGCTAATTATACATAATGAAATATCATTTTTCCTTATAAATTGATATTTACTGTGAAGTTCAGAAGTTACAGAAAATGTGTGTTCCTTATATAAAAATGTTTTTATTTATTTTTAGTCAAAGAAAAATTTTATAAGATATACCATTTATGACTTTAGCTACAATATTTTGAAATCAAAGTAACAAATGATTTCTTAACATGTATATTTACCTCAGCTTCTTAATTTCAACAATGAACATTTTTAACTATCTTGGCTTCTAGAAATTTCTTTCAGAAGATAAATTACATCAGACTGAAATCTTCTCAACTAAATAGGTTATATTGCCTGAAATATTATTTTTTAAGCCAGTGGAAAAACAGATGAGACAGCTTTAAAAGAGTGATCATTTAGCCAATTTTATCTAGAAAACAGTGAATCAAATCAGTAACAATAACAACACCCTAACTCTGTAGTGTCTCTCAGAGTATACCTCCTGAGGATATAAAACAATTCTGAACCTAAAATCTATAATGGCCTAATCTATTGGCTGATTTCATTGCTAGAACATGGCCCTTTACAGATAATCAATATGTTCCATTTTGGTTCTGTGGTCTTTCCCATGAAAAATATAAGAAGTTTACACAAGGTGCATTAAAAGTCAGTTTTAAATTTTAGCCAGCATAAATGCACCATTGAAATTCCTGTTTCTATAATGATGTTATTCAAGTCATCCAATAATTATTCAAAGAAAATTAATCAAAATCAAGAGACCAATTATGGTAAAATTTCAAAATATCCTAATTTCCTCCATGTTTTTAAAAAGCCCCCAAACAATTAAGTGACATACTAAAAACTGAGTTGGCTGAATCTATGGCAATAGTGATGATGATTATATATTTTTACCATTTGATCTTACATGCAAATTCATATGTCTAAAATATAAAACCTGAATTTAAGATATGTTATATTTTTCATTAATTAATAATAATGATCAACGTTTTGAGTTTGTGACTTGAAAGCTGCATTAAATGCCTTTGGATAGAGAAGTAGATTAATAGCTTGATATTTACCACAAAATGTCAGAATTTGTAAGAGAGAAAAAAATGTTAATTTGAAGGACAAATTGGTGTGTTTGTGCAAAATGTCAGCTTGCCATAAATAAACTCTGATATAATATGAAATAAATAAAAATGAAAATATAAAGGGATGTGTTGAAATTATCAAGTTCTTTTAACAAACTGAAAATAAAGGAGAAGTTCTTCAAAACATTGTTTGGATCACAGTCTTTCAAAATGCTGACATAAAAGCATACTTACATAATGAAAGTTGGTCAACTATACGCCAAAGCAAGCTATTTTTCAGCTAAGCAATTCAAGATCACAGATTTTTATTTATCCAATTTTTTAAATAAATAAAAGCAAACTGGGGCTTAAGTTAGCTATTACTGGATAAAATCCACCACAATAATCTATCTATTCCAGATAACCATAAGCATCCTTTAGATAATTAACATGACAGTTATTAATGTAATAATATGTAAATTCCTTATAAAGAAAGATTTCAAAATACAGGGTTAAATGGAAAATGAATGATTTTTAAAAGAATAAAACCTATTTCTGGAAAAAAAACAAACATGTGGAATGAACATACCAGACAATTCTGCATAAATAGTACACAAATTTCTGATTATAATTTCTTGAATATTGCTTAAAAAATTTAATGGGGGATGCCTGGGTGGCTCAGCAGTTGAGCGTTGGCCTTTGGCTCAGGGCTTGATCCCAGGGAGCCCTAGGATCGAGTCCCGCATCCAGGTCCTCATGGGGAGTCTGCTTCTCCCTCTGGCCTGTGTCTCTGCCTCTCTTTCTCTCTGTCTCTCTCATGAATAAATAAACAAAATCTTTTAAAAAAAATGGTTTTAATTCTTCTTAGAGCAAATAATTGCCTAACTTTCCTCTTAGTTTTTTTTTGCTTTAATACTTCCTTACTTTCTGGCACTATAAAATACTACAGGATTAGCTTATGTATTTGCTACCCTAGTACATGAATCAACCATTTCTTCCAAGTAGTTTCTTTACTGGATAATGGTATTAAAAATCAAACCTTAGACAGTAGGTTTGCTTGTGGATACTATGGTATCATTGTTTTTAGGCCTTCCTAGTATAGTGTGTTTACTAACATGTGCATATATACATATCTATACATATAAACATTTGTATCTGTATTAAGCTAACCATGAGTTCATATTGATATTTGCACATGTTTTTAGGATGGCTTTCATCAGATAGAGGAATATGTGTGTGTGTGTGTGTGTGTGTATATATATATATATATATATATATATATATAATTAATATTTATTTCTAGAAGCTGGTTCTTTTAAAAGATCAACGAAATTAGCAAGCCTCTGGTCAGATCAAGCAAAAAAAAGTGAGAGAAGTCACAAATTTCCAATATCAGGAATGAAAGAGGGGACGTTACCATAGACCCTACAGAAATGAAAAGGATAATAAGATAATTTTTCAAATAAACTAATGCCCATAAATTCAATATCCTTGACAATATGGAAAACTTCACTGCAATACACAACATGATAAAGCTCTCTTATGGAAAAATAGATAACCTAAGTAGTACTGTAACTATGTAACTATTAAGCACATTAGATTTCTCATTTAAAACCTTAGAGCGGGCAGCCCTGGTGGCTCAGTGGTTTAGTGCCGCCTTCAGCCCGCGGCATGATCCTGGAGACCCGGATTGAGTCCCTTGTCAGGCTCCCTGCCTGGAGCCTGCTTCTCCCTCTGTCTGTGTCTCTGCCTCTCTCTCTCTCTCTGAGTCTCTAATAAATAAATAAAATATTTTTTAAAATAAAATAAAAAAATAAAACCCTGGAGCAACACAACTAAAATAACAAAATAATCAATTATAAACATAGGACTTCATTGGGAATTCTAAATATTTAAGTAAGAAGTAGTATCATGTCTACATCCTCTTTTAGAACACAGAAAAGGAAATAACACTTTTAGTAACACTTATTTTGTGAGACCAGCAGTATCTTGATAAAAAAACCAAACAATTATAAGAAAAAAAACACTAGACACAAATATTTTTCATTAATATAGAAGGAGAATAAAACCTCAATAAATACTAGCAAACGGACTCCAGCAATATATAAAAAGGATAATAAATCAATACCACCTTTGGTTTATCCCAAAATGCAAAACTGGTTCAACATTCAAAATTAATCAATGTAATTTACCAAGCCTAAAGACTAAAAGTGAATTAGCAGAAAATCATTCCAATAGGTACAGAAAAAGTTTGGAAGAATTCAACATCAACTATTGATGTCAAAAACTATCAGTAAAATAATATCCAAGAAACTTCTCTAAAATTCTTGAAAAACATTTAGCTAACATAATAATTAATGGTGAAGAATGGAATGTTTTCCCTTTAAGACTGGCAACAAGGCAAGAATATCTGCTTTCGGGGCAGCCCGGTGGCTCAGCAGTTTAGCACCGCCTTCAGCCCAGGGTGTGATCCTGGAGACCAGGGATCGAGTCCCACATCAGGCTCCCTGCATGGAGTGGAGCCTGCTTCTCCCTCTGCTTGTGTCTTCCTCTCTCTCTTCCTCTGTATCTTTCAGGAATAAATAAATAAAATCTTTAAAACAAAAAAAGAATATCTGCTTTCAAAATGTCTTATTACCACACTGAAGCTCTTATCAGACAAGGAAAAAAAAAAAAAAACAAGAAAAAAAAATCAGAAACAAGTGGAAAGGAAGAAATAAAATAAAACTCTAATTTCAGACACCATGATTTTTTTAATTCTCAAAACTAATATAAATAATAAATGAATTTAGTAACTTCACAGAATACAAATTAAAGTTACAATAATCTATTTCATTTCTACATACTAACAATAAACAATTGAAAATAGAAGTGAAAAACTACAATTTATAAAAGTATCAAAAAAACTATGAAATTCATTATAGGTCTGATAAAATATGCACAAAGCATGTATGTTGAATTTTACAAAATACTAACAAAAGAAATCAAATTAGACCTAGATACAGATATACTGTAGTCATGAATTACAAAGCTTAATAGAATTATGATGAGAATTCTCCCCAGATTCACCTATAAATTCAATGCAATTGCAATAAAAATCCCAGAAGGATTTCTTGGAGAAATTTAAAAAGGGAGATTCCAGTATTTATAAGGAAAGGCAAAGAAAATAGAATAGCCAAACCAATTTTTGAAAAGAGGAACAAAACTGAAAAAGTCACACTATCTGATTCAAAACTTCCAAAAAAGCTATTGTGACGAAGGAAAAGTGAACTGATGAAAAGACAGGCACGTATCTGAATGGGGCAGAACAAAGAATCTAGAAATAAATGTACACAAGCAGAATCATTTGATTTTTGACAAAGGTTTGAGGATAATTCAATGAAGAAAGGATTCTGTTTAATAAATGGTGCTGAAACTATTATATATCCAAATGCAAAGACTAAATATCAGATCACACATCGAAACATACAAAAAAATTCAAATTGGATTATACGCCTTAATATAAAACGTAAAATTATTTTAAAAATTATAAAATCACAGGAGAAATATCTTTGTTACTTGGTTTAGGCCAGGATTTCCTATATACAACATCAAAAACATGGGCCATTAAAAAAGAGAAACTGATAAACTGGATTTGATTAAAATTTTAAAAACTTTTTTTTTGAAGAGAATTAGCAGAACAAAAAAAAAAAGAAAAAAAATAATCTGGGAGAAAGTACGGCAATGCACATCTTAAGAGAACTTGTATCCAGAATATAAAAAGAAATCTCAAAACCATAAAAACATGGGCAAAGATTGGAACAGATACTTCACCAAAGAAAATATATGAATGCAAACTAAACACATGAAAAGATGGTTAATATCGTTAGTCTTTAGGAAAAATTAAAAACAACAAATGACCACTTTACATAAATTAGAATACCTAAATTAAAACAACAAAATTGACAATATCAAGTACTGTTGAAGATGGGAGCACCTAGAATGCTCATACATTACTAATGGAAATGCAAAACTGTACAACAATTTTAGCAGTTACTTAGAAAAGTAAACATACAGTTACTGTATGATCTAGTTGGATAACATGAGAACATATACCCACAAAAATAACTATATGTGAACCTTTATAGTGGTTTAATTAATAATCACCTCAAACTGGACAAAGCCCCAAAATTCATCAACTTGTGAATAAATAAATCATTATATAACCATTCCATCGAAATTGTCAGTAATAAAAAAGAATCAAATGTTTACACAGACATCCACTTGAGTAATCTCAAATATATTATAAAACATATACACAGTATGTAATTCCATTTTATAAAAATTATAGGAAGGTAAATCTTAATATATGTGCTCCCAAAGGGAGCACAGAAAGGCAAATCTATGATGATAGAAAGTGGATCAGTTTTCTATGAGGGTCTGGGGTCAGTGAGAGATGATTAACAGCAATGGTATGCAAAGAAAATTTTTGGCTGATGAAACTTTCAATCTTGATTATGAAAAAGATTATATGATTGTGTATGACTGCCAGAATTCATAAAACTTTGCATTTAAAATGAATAAATGCCAGATTTCAGGTTGTACTACAAAGCTGTGGTCATCAAGACAGTGTGGTACTGGCACAAAAACAGACACATAGATCAATGGAACAGAATAGAGAACCCAGAAGTGGACCCTGAACTTTATGGTCAACTAATATTCGATAAAGGAGGAAAGACTATCCATTGGAAGAAAGACCGTCTCTTCAATAAATGGTGCTGGGAAAATTGGACATCCACATGCAGAAGAATGGAACTAGACCACACTCTTTCACCATACACAAAGATAAACTCAAAATGGATGCAAGATCTAAATGTGAAACAAGATTCCATCAAAATCCTAGAGGAGAACACAGGCAACACCCTTTTTGAACTTGGCCACAGTAACTTCTTGCAAGATACATCCACGAAGGCAAAAGAAACAAAAGCAAAAATGAACTATCGGGACTTCATCAAGATAAGAAGCTTTTGCACAGCAAAGGATACAGTCAACAAAACTCAAAGACAACCTACAGAATGGGAGAAGATATTTGCAAATGACGTATCAGATAAAGGGCTAGTTTCCAAGATCTATAAAGAACTTATTAAACTCAACACCAAAGAAACAAACAATCCAATCATGAAATGGGCAAAAGACATGAACAGAAATCTCACAGAGGAAGACATAGACATGGCCAACATGCACATGAGAAAATGCTCTGCATCACTTGCCATCAGGGAAATACAAATCAAAACCACAATGAGATGCCACCTCACACCAGTGAGAATGGGGAAAATTAACAAGGCAGGAAACCACAAATGTTGGAGAGGATGCGGAGAAAGGGGAACCCTCTTGTACTGTTGGTGGGAATGTGAACTGGTGCAGCCACTCTGGAAAACTGTGTGGAGGTTCCTCAAAGAGTTAAAAATAGACCTGCCCTATGACCCAGCAATTGCACTGTTGGGGATTTACCCCAAAGATACAGATGCAATGAAACACCGGGACACCTGCACCCCGGTGTTTATAGCAGCAATGGCCACGATAGCCAAACTGTGGAAGGAGCCTCGGTGTCCATCGAAAGATGAATGGATAAAGAAGATGTGGTTTATGTATACAATGGAATATTCCTCAGCCATTAGAAATGACAAATACCCAAGATTTGCTTCAACTTGGATGAACCTGGAGGGTATTATGCTGAGTGAAGTAAGTCAATCAGAGAAGGACAAACATTATATGCTCTCATTCATTTGGGGAATATAAATAATAGCGAAAGAGAATATAAGGGAAGGGAGAAGAAATGTGTGGGAAATATCAGAAAGAGAGACAGAACATAAAGACTCCTAACTCTGGGAAACGAACTAGGGGTGGTGGAAGGGGAGGAGGGCGGGGGATGGGGGTAAATGGGTGACAGTCACTGGGGGGGCACTTGAAGGGATAAGCACTGGGTGTTATTCTGTATGTTGGTAAATTGAACACCAATAAAAAATAAATTTATTTTTAAAAATAAATAAATAAATAAAAATGAATAAATGTAATTGTGTGTAGGGGTGCCTGGGTGGCCCAGTCAGTTAAGCTGCCAACTCTTGATTTCAGCTCAGGTCATGGATCTCAGGGTTGTGAAACTGAGCTCTGTGTCAACTTGATATATCTTCCTTCATTGAACCACCCATACCTATCACAAACAATCTTAATTTTGTTGCTATCATAAATCTTTCCATTTGTCTCTAGAAGAATGTTTTCTTAGGTATGGTTTTACATATTCCTCAGATTTATACTTTCTGATTAGTAAAATTGATATATTACTTAAGTAATGAATAAAATTTATTTAACAATTTCCAATACTAACAATTCTTGAACTTATGTCAACCTACTTTAATGAAAAAAGAACTGAAGCTTGGGGCACCTGGGTGGCTTAGTGGTTGTGCATCTGCCTTTGGCTCAGGGTGTGATCCCAGGGTCCTGGGATCAAGTCCTGCATCAGGCTCCCCTAAGGGAGCCTTCTTCTCTTTCTGTGTCTCTCATGGATTAATAAATAAAATATTTACAATAAAAAAGGGGGGGAAATCCCTGGATGGCTTAGCAGTTTAGCACCTGCCTTTGGCCCAGGGAATGATCAAGTCCCATGTCAGGCTCCCTGCTTCTCCCTCTGCCTGTGTCTCTGCCTCTCTCTCTCTCTCTCTCTCTTTCTCTCATGAATAAATAAATAAAATCTTTTAAAAAATAAAATTTAAATAGATAGATAAATAATAAATAAATAAATAAATAAATAAATAAATAAATAAATAAATAAATAAAGTAAATAGTGCCTGAGTGGCTCAGTGGTCCAGCATCTGCCTTTAGTTCAGGTCAAGGTCCCAGATCCTGGGATCAAGTCCCATATCAGGCTTCCTGCTGGGACCCTACATCTTCCTCTATGCCTCTCCCTATGTCTCTCATGAATAAATAAATAAAATCTTAAAAAAAGGAAGAACTGAAGCTTAAAAAAGGAAAACATTGAAAATATATATGGTAAATTTCTCAAGTTTATAACAATTTGGAAAATGACAAATAAAACAATAACAATAATAACAAGAGGAGGGGAAAGAAAATAATTGGGCTTTTGGGATAGTTTGAGAAAAACGTATATAAGGGCATCTATATCAGCATATTTGTGTGATAACATTTACTTTTCAAACCATATGCATAAGATCAAACTTCCTTTTTCTTTAATATCTACATATCCAGTAGATTTCCAAACTTATTTTGTGCTCAAATGATTCATCTTCTGTGTTCAAAAATGCTAATAGACTTCTGATAAAAATTTACAGACATCAGCATTAGGATTCTGTTCTTTCCTATTTTGTTCTATATAAGTTAACCATTATTAGTAAGGGGATGTACCTACTCTACTATGAAAATTAGAATTGCAAATTGAAGAATGATTCCTAGCATCATTCTCATAGAAAAAAAAAATCAAATCTAAATTATGACATCAGTTTGCAGATTGACTTAATAGTAAATTACGAAATCCCATTTACTCAGAAACAGGTAATTTAGATTCAATCTAATTCAATTTAATTTAAGTGGTGATGTATAAGTGTTGATGAGTAGCACTATTGTAGGAGAATACAAAGTACTTAAGCTCAATGCACTCTTTGTGTTTTTCAAGTTATTTGCATTGCAGTTATGTAGTAATTTTTCCTTTTTTATTATCAAGATTCAATTGCATGGCATTACAATTCATAAAGAATAAATGTTACCAAAATAAGATCTCACTTTAGGAAGTGACGCACATCAACTCAGTAGCATGATTCTTAGCATTTCAAAAGAAAAAAAATCATGTTTAATTAATAGATTATTGACATATCTATCATTTAATGTTTCTGGTATATATCTCACAGTCACAAAATTTGTAAGGATATTTGAATGCTAACGTGGTTGGTGATCTATAAAATACTCTACTGAAGACAATGAAAAAAATTTGTTTGACGTTAGAATGATTTACATTAAATTGAAACAGCCTTCTTAAATATATAAATTGATCAGATAATGTATTAAAATGGCAAAAGTTCTCAATGGCCAAATTAAAGTCTGAATAATTGTGTATAAATAGTCACCTACTCAAAATTTCCTACTGTGGTAAGTGATCTGACAGAAAAAAATAATCATTTTCTTAATTTCTAAAATTCCACTAGCAAATATACAATTTATGATGCTATAAGAATTAAACTTTTATAATACATATAACTCAGCAACAGGAAGTAAAAGAAAAAATTTGGTACAATACTTAAAAGAAAGTAAAATAAAAATCCTCAAGTACTTTCATAAACGTTAAAAAAAGTCATTGAGTCAGTGGATTTTGGCAGTAAAATGATTTCAGAATGATAGGTCATAATTTTCCCTTTAACCTAACAATTATCACAATCTTTACCTACATGCAGGTTTTACACCACAAGGACTCACTGACACATTGTTCACCTAAAATATTTTATAGAATAAAATAATTTTAAAATATTTTTGAAATTTAATGGGATTACTGAAGAAAAGGACAAGAGATAGGTAAAGAACAAAAATAGACTTGATATTATAACTTGTATTAAAATATAGATTATTAAAAAGAGAAAGTACAACTTTTAATGAAAATGTAATATAACTACTATTATTTCAGTCAAGATCTTTATACAATAAAATCAGTTTAAACAATTTTCCATTTATTTTTACTTTTACCCCATGTCTAAAGATTCATTTATAATAAATATTTCATATAAATGTATATGTAACATTCCATATTAATTGATAATATCCAGTTCATTAGTTGCCAAAAAAAATTTGAAACTGTTTACTTCTACATACTCAAAATGCATTAAACTATTTTTATTTCATGAATCTAATTTTACAGAAAATCTACTGCCTACTTAAAACAAAGTGTGCAAGTGACAATGGCTCCAAAGTCTCTAATAAGAAGCTTTTCAGGGGATTCCTGGGTGGCTCAGCGGTTTAGCACCTGCCTTTGGTCCTGGGCATGATCCTGGAGACCCAGGATTGAGTCCCATGTTGGGTTCCCTGCATGGAGCCTGCTTCTCCCTCTGCCTGTGTCTCTGCCTCTCATGAATAAATAAAATGTTTTAAAAAAGAAGCTTTTCACATAATTACCATTTTGCTGTTGTCATTATGAGAACATTTACTATTCTCATAGCAACTTTCAGTACGTAACAGTACATTGTTAACTATAATCACCATGATGTACATTAGATTCCTGGAACTTACTCATCTTACAACTTAGTTTATACCCTTTGGCAAACATGCCTTCATTTCCACCACCCCTCCTCAGCCCATGGCAACCACCATTCTACTCTATGAGTTCAATATTTTTAGATTTCACATATAAACAAGATCATACAATATTTGTATTTCTCTGACGCATTTCACTTAGCCTAATGCCATCAAGGTCCTTCCACGTGTAGCAAATGGCCAAAATTCCTTCTTTCTCATGGCTGGATTCCGTTGTATATATAGGTATACCACATTTTCTTCATCCATTCATCTGTTGATGGATACTATGCTGTTTCCATGTTTTGGCTACTGTAAATGATGCAGCAATGAATATAACAGTGTAGCTATCTCTTCAGAGATGCATCCAGAAAAGAAATTGCTGAATCATATGGTAGTTCTATTTTAAATTTTTGAGGAACATCTATACTGTTATATATGGTAGCTATATTAATTTACATTCCCATCAACAATGCATCCTTGCTAGCATTTGTTCTCTCATCTTCTTTGATAACAGCCATCCTAACAGCTGTGAGTTAACATCTCATTATGGTTTTGATTTGCATTTCCCTAATGATAAGTGGCACTGAGTACCTTTCATATACCTGTTGGTTACTTGTTAGTCCTCTTTGGAAAATTATCCATTCAGTTCCTCTGAACTGGTGGTTTGGGGTTTTTACAGAGTTGTAGGAGTTCTTGAAATACCTTGGATATTAACCCTTTATCAGGTACATGATTTGTAAATATGTTCTCTCAATTTGTAGGTTTGCCAGTTTATCTTGTTGATGGTTCCTTTTGCAATACCAAAGCTTTTTGTTTGATTTGCAGGGGCCCTGGCTGCCAGCTAAGGGACTCAGTTTTGAATAAATGTTTCAGATGTGAAAGTTGCTATGAGAGTAACGTTCTCACTTAACAACAATGATAAAATGGTTAACTATCTGAGGTGAAGAATATGTTAACTAACTTTATTTTGGTAAATATTTTTCAATATATTCAGGTATCAAAACATATTGTACACCTTAAATTTACAGTTTATATCTCAATAATGTTGAGGAGAACGCTGAAAAGAAAAACAAAACAATCCAATTCTCTTTCTGTTTGCAAACAAGGTACAGCTAGCTACCTCCAGAATAACATCAGTTGTTCTGTCCACCATTGTTTCTAAAGTACTAATGGAAGGGAGTGAGAGCCAGAAAAGAGGACATAAAATGATTTTGCCAAAAAAGAATGTCCCATGTGACAAGCTGAAATATAAGTCTAAGTTATCTCATTTCCTAATCATACGAGAACATTTAAAACTAAATAATTTTCACTGTTTTTATCATTTAAATTCAACCCCTCAAAAAGGAAGTTTTCATAAATCAAATATATCAATTACTACATTCTAATAACTAAGTGGTATAAAAATTTCATCTATTTAAAACCTTAAAAGTAAAACCTTATAGTGTAATTATAAGATTATTGAATCTTGAGGTATTAGAGATAGCCAGAAAGTCATATATATCTTTTCTAAAATATTATGACTATAATAAAGCCTTTGCTCAGTTTTGGAAGTGGAATGCTCTATTAAGCCTGGCAAATCATTTTTTTGGACAACTCTTTTCATCAGAAATTTTGTCTTAAACTGAATTTTATTTCTCCATAACATCTGACTGATTTCCATAGAAATTCTATTCCATGTAAAAGTTACAATTCATAACATCTTCTTCATCTATAGTTCCATCTATAGTTCACCTTTTCTGGATATATCCCAGTTTATTAGTGTCCCTATTCCATGAGGCAACCAGAACTGGCTATCTTCTATATGCTTATAGTACAGTAAAATCAAGCAAGATTTTGTGAATAGATCATAGAGTATATCTTTGGACAAGTTAGTTTTTGAAATGCCTGTTATATATTCAAGTGGGCAGATCAAGAAAGTAGCTGGATACGGACATACAGTGTTTCTAAAAACACTAGATGTTTCTAAAAAAGGTCTGGGCTTGTATAAATTTAGAAATAATAGTTTTCTAGGGACCTGAAGATTTCCATCTTAGAAATTTTCAACATCCTTGCAACATCAAAAGTATGCAGTACTTTTCAGAATAGTCAATAGCTCTAGGCCCAAAAATTTGCCTAAGAATTTCAAATTATATTAAAGAGTATATATTAAAAATATAAGAGAAATTAGCAGTAATGTGAAAGGAGAATGAGAAAACTCCAGTTAGGCTGAGCAATTCATAAAGTATATAATAAATGTCAAATCACTATGTCGTACACCTAAAACTAATATGATACTGAGTGTCAACTATACTTCAATTATAAATGACTAAGTAAATAAATAACATTTAGAAATAAAATATATGAAATAAAATGTAGAATAGATATATGAATAGAACAAATTAGCATCCTGGAAGACCAGATGGAGGAGGAAGAGGGAGAGAAAAACTAGAAAATTTAAAAGAAAACCTAGAGATATGGGAGAGAGAAATAGAAATGTGATCTGATGTTAGTATTAATATTCTTAACATTATTAAGAATCTCAAAAAAAATAAATAAAATAAATAAATAAAGAATCTCAGAATGGTAAAGAAAATGGACTGGAATAAAGTATTTTAAAGCACAATCAAGATAGTGCTCAGGTCATGAGCTCAGGGTCCTGGGATCAACTCCTGTGTCAGACTCCATGATCAGTGATCAGTGGAGAGTTGGCTTGAGGATTCTCTCTCTTCCTGTCTCTCTGCTCCTCCCCCTACTGTCTCTCTCAAAAATAATCTTTAAAAAATAAAAAGTAGCTCATGAAGTTTAACATATGTGTAGAACAAAAATACGTGACAACAATAATGCAAAGAGCAATGAGATAAACAGAACTACTGTAGTCTAAGTAGCAATATCAGTGAAGATTGTAAAAACTTGGAAATAGGCAAAAGTGATTATTCTCGGACACCTGGGTGGCTCAGTGGTGGAATGTCTGTCTGCCTTTGGCTTGGGGTGTGATCCTGGGGTCCTGCCCACATCGAGCCCCTTGCAAAGAGCCTGCTTCTCCCTCTCCTGTGTCTCTGTCTCTCTCTGTGCATCTCTCCTGAATAAATAAATAAAATCTTAAAAAAAAAAGAGTGATTACTGTCTAACTTATCAGTATTATGCTAGGTGTTGTATAGTAGACTCCTCAAGGGAGTTAACTCCTTGAGTTAACCCTCAAGGGGTTAGCTAATTCTCTAGAGTTTATAACTTTGATTGATTTGCTATTATTTGGAATAATGTATAGTTTTTAAAGACAGCAGAAAAAGGAAATTCTAAAGTTCAGGAACAAGAGGGGGAAGCCACCATTTTTTCTAGTCAAGGAGTCTAGAAGTCAATCTTCTAATCATGAAAATTTCTATCATTTTCATATTTAAGGGAAGGTATATAAAGGGTGTGGACATTAGGCAATGGGAATCTTGTGGACCATCTTACAATTCTGACTAATACACTATCTTAGAGTAGTTTCACTACTCAAAAAGATAATACATGTTATACAAAATGTATAGTAAGTGTTTAATGTTAGCTATAATTAATATTATTTAACTGAAAAACTCTTGTTTGTCATTAAAAGCAGACAAACTTTCTGACGTGAGCTGAAACCAAGAGTCGGTCACTTAACCAACTAAGCCACTCAGGCACCTTGAGCTACTTTTTATAGAGTCAATATTTACTTAAGTTTCCTTATTCAGTTATTCTTCACTATCATCTTTATATGTTTATATCTGAGATTATTTTTCTTTCGCTTAAGGTCCTCTACTTCTTTGGTGCCAATATATTGTCCCTTCAAATATTGACTGAAAATGTCTTTATTGACCATGAAGTGGAAGATATTTTTGTTGTTTATACCCGGCAGATATTTTACTTTGGCACATTAAGAGGTAGCTCATTTTCTCCTGGGTAATGATTTCTGTTGAGAATTCACCTGTCAGCACTGGGACAAATAGGCTGGTCTGACCATGAACTTCTCACAGAGATGGGAGGGGGGCAAGTAGAAACATGCAAGCTCTCTTAAGTTTTAGGCGTAAAACTCACATACCTTACTTCAGTCTCTTAATTAACAAAAGCAGGACAATTGTCCAAACCCAAAGCCAAAGATGAGAAATATACTCTACAACTTTAATACAAGAAACTGTAAAATCACACAAAATAAAAAAAAGGCGTAATTACCAAAAAGGTGAAGAATCTTGGACAATAATGCGATCTATCACAACTATATTCTAATATTTCTCTTCCTCTGGTCTAATCTGTGAAACCCATATATGGAGAAACTAATTCTGATGATTTTAATTTTATTTCAAATTCTTTTTTCCATTTGATTCTTATTATTAAAAATTATATTTCTTTTAAAAAGTTATCATTTTTGTTAACCCTTTTCCTGAAGATATTAAGTACAGATATTTTTAAACTAATAAAATCTTCTTTACCATTGGGATCTTTTTCTGTAGTCTTTTCTTTTTCCTTTTGGATTTGATCTCTTATTCCCATTTCTTCTAATAATTGGGAACTTTTGATCCTTTACTTGATATTGTGTATCAAAAATAGCAGATACAGTGGATCCTAGTTTCTTCCATGAAGATTCTTCTACTTTTCAGAAAAATAAAAAAGGACTGATCACTCTGATCAAATCAGGGAATGAAATAATTTGAGGCTATCTGCTGTGATCTTATTTATAGGATACAGCATTTAAGGAGACACAATTAAAAGCTTAGAGCATCTGCCAATGACTCTTCTCCTTGGCAGGAAGAATATTGGATTTGTGAGCCAATTTTCATCTCCCTAGCACTATGCTGCTATTTGAGCATTGCCCATAACTTCTCAGAATTTACATTGTAGTGAATGATAGAATCTTCATATCAGGTAAATGCATTTGTAACTGAGACCTTTCTCTGGCTATGGAACTATGTTCAGCTCATATATACACATGGCAAAAAGGTATAGCAAATTGTGGTGTAAAATACCATTAACTCTTATTCATAGAAAAGTGAACCAAAATCCTAATAGATGTTTACATTTGTTTCAGTTTGCCCTTTTTGAAATATCAACTCCTTGACCATTTATAGATAATGGCTTTTACCACTTCATGCAGGATAATTTTTAATTGAAAATTTTATCGACATAATTATATATTCACATGCTTTTGTAAGAAGTGATATAAAGAAAACCCTTCCACTTAAAACTCACATACCTTACTTTATCCAGTTTACCCTAAAAATAGTATTTTGCATAACTATGGTATAACACTCCAGAGATTAACATTTATCTTACCCATATTTCCCTAATTATACTGTACGTATTTATGTGTGTATTAAGTTCCACACAATTATATCTCATGTGTAGGTTCATCCAGCACCAGTGAAAATACTGAATAGCTCCAACACTAACAAGGATTCCTGGTGATGCCATGTAAAATCCATATCTACCTCTCTCCCATCTCTGCTTCACCTTACCCACCATGGTTCCTACTCCTAGGCATCATTAACTTGTTCTCCAGTTCTAAAATTACATCATTTAGAAATATTAACTAAATGGTATCATACAATATGTTGCTCACTGAGACCAGCTTTTTTTCACTCAGTATAATTTCTAAAAGATTCACCCAAAATATTACATGAGTCAATAGTTTGTTACTTTTTATTGCTGAGAATTATTACATGGTATGTAAGTACCACTGTTTGCTTGACTATTCCACTGCTAAAAGAGGATTGCAGTCTTTGGCTATCACAAATAAAGGTGCTGTGAACATTTGTGAACAGGTGTGTAAACACAAGTTTTCACTTTTGTGGGATAAACGGCCAAGAGTACAACAGCCAAGAGTACAATAGTATGATAATTTTATATGTAGTTTTATAAGAAACTAATGTATTATCTTCCTGAGTAGTTCTACCATCTTATAATGCTGTAAGAAATGTATGAGTGATCTAGTTTCTCCATATCCTTGAGTGTTTTTAGTACATCACCATTTTTTATTTCACTCATCTGATTAAGTGTAGTGATATTTAATTGTGGTTTTAATTGTCATTTCCCTGACAGTCAATGATTTTGAACTCCTCTTAATATGTTCATTTAGCAATTTTATATGATTTGCTTCAAAGTCTTGGCCAATTTTCTAATCAGTATATTTGGTTTCTGAGTATTGAGAGTTCTTCATATATTCTACATACTAGTCTTTTCTTGGAAATATGACTAATAAAATACAAGCTATACACTTGTATTTGTATAGCTTGTATTTTAATTCAATATGGGCCCTTGAAAGGCAAGTTTATAATACTGATGAACTCCAATTAATCAAATCTTCCTTTAATAAATCAGGCCTTTGGTGCCAAGTCTAAAAACTCTTTGCTCAGCCCTACATTCTGAAGATTTTTCTCTCTTTTTCTTTTCTAGAATTTTTATAGCTTTAAATTTACATTTTAGTATATGATTCATTTAGAGTTGATATTTGTACAAGGTATAAAGTTTAGGTTCTGGTTCATTTTTGGCCTATATATGTGTCCAATTGTTCCAGTACCATTTGCTGAGAAAACTATCCTTTTCATTGAGATACTCTTGCCCCTTTGTAAAAAATCAGTCAAATATATTGTTGTGGATCTATTTCTAGATTCTTTATTCCATTCTACTGAACTATATGTCTGTTCATCCACCAATCCTATACTGTCTCGATTGCTGCACTTATGTAGTAAGACAATATAAGAAAGAGTAATTCTTATAATTCGTATCTTTGTCAAATTGTATTAGCTATTCTATGGTTTGTTCCTTTCCATATAAATTTTAGAATAAGTTTGCCAATATCTACAAAATAATTTCCTGGGATATTGATAGGAATTGCATTACACCTATAGAACAGTTTGGAAAGAACTGGTGTAGTTATTATGAGGAGTCTTCCAATCCATAAATACAGTATGTCTCTCCATTTGTTTAGATCTTCCTAGATATCTTTCATCATCGTTTTATAATTTTCAGAACCTGTATATGTTTTATTAAATGTATATATAATTTCATGCAGATCTTATACATGTTTCATTAAATGTATATTTAATTTCATTTTCTTTCATTTTCTTTAGAGCAACTATAAATACTATTGTGATTTTCATTTCAATTTCCACATGTTCATTGACAATGTATAGACATATACTCTTAAAAAGTTCTCTTTATCAAGTTGAAAAAATTCCCCTCTATTCCTAACTTGCTAATATTTCTTTTTTTTTCTTTTTTCAGGTTCTTTTCATTCAGGGCAACATATTACAAAATAGGCTAGCTAGTTCATCAGAGAGAACAAGAGAAAAAGAGGTAATGAAAGCCTACCTAGGGTTGATGAGAAATAACAACTAGCCCTAAAACTACTCAGGCTTAAATTTAATTGGATCAGAAATGTGGAACAATTAATGCTCTTGGACACTGTTGAACACAACACATCAATCAGTGGCAAATCAGTGGCAAATTAGTGCAGACTCACAGCTAATTGTGAGTCCAAATGTATATTTGCTACATACCAAATGTAGCAGAGAGCTTAGTAGGGAGGTCAGGGAGTAAGACACTCAAAGAGAACAATGTAAAAGCCATGGTGACTGCACCCATGCCAAGGCAATACCTTTGGAGAATAAGGTCACAGGCTTCCCACTGCAGAACAGACTTCATTAAAATAGTCCAGCCAAGTCAAATAAACAAGCAAACAACAAAGGAAAATAGTAACCAAAGCTGACATAATAAATATCCTAAAATATATAGTTTTTAACAAAAACAACAATAAAATACAAAACATGCAAGGAAACAGAAAAGTGTAACCCATCCACAGAATAAAAAACAAGTGACAAAATCTGTGAGAGGGCTCAGATATTGGATTTAACAAAAATGTCGAAGAAGCTATTACAAATATATTCAAATAGCTAAAGGAAAACTGCTGAAAGGAGTAAATAAAAAAAGATGCAATAACAATTTTTCATGAAATAAAGACTATAATCAATATAAATTATTTTTAAAAGCATCAAATGGAAATTCAGAAGTTAAACGTAAAGTAATTGAAATGAAAATTTCACTACCAAAGCTCAACAGTAGATTTGCCCTTAAAAAAAAAAAAAAAAAAAGTTAACAAACATAGTTCAAGAAATACTATGCAGTCCTAGGTACAAAGAGAAAAAAAATGAAGGAAAATGAACAGAACCTCACAAAAATGTGGAATATTATTAAGTATGCCAACACAAGTATGATAAGATTACAAGAAGAGAGAAAGTAGCAGGGAAAAAAGAATTGAGGAATAATTGCCGAAACTTCCCTAATTTGATTAAATACATTAATCTATATATCCAAGAAGTTCAATAAACTCCATATGGGATAAACACAAGGGGAAACTAAACAAGAAATATAGTAAAGTTTTGAAAGACAAAGACAAAAATCTTGAAACCAGCAAGAGAAAAATGAGTTAGAATATGCAAGGGATCTCAATGAGATTAATATCTGACTTCATATCCAAAACAATGGAGGCCAGAAGGCAGTGGGATGTCATGTTCAGAATACTTAAAGAAAAATATTGTCAACCAAGAATCTTATATCTAGTCAACTATTTTTTTTACAAAGGCAAAATAGACATTCCCAGATACATGAAAACTTAAATAATGTGTTGCTATCAGACTCACCTTACAAGAAATACCAAAATAATTTCTTCAAGCTGAAAGAAATTGACCCCAGATGGTAATTCAAATGATAGACAAAAAGTACCAGTAAAGATAATTGTGTAAGTAGGAATATATAAAATAAAGCATAGATGAATATTTCTTCTTTTTTCTCTTAAATGATTTGAAAAACAATTGTATAAAACTATGTATATAACAATAATGTTAGGCTTATAATATATAGAAATGTAATTTATTTCACAATAAAGGCAAATAGAAAATGTATATTGGAGTAAAAAAAATTAGATCATAACTCGAATCCACAAAAACAAATGAAGAGAACCAGAATGACAAATAGGAAGGTTTTTATAAGAGACTCTATAAACATACATTTCTTTTCCTTTCATTTCTCAGCTTTTTAACAAACATAAAGTTATATAAAGCTAATTATAACAGTATATTGGATTTGTAACATATATAGATTATATAATATATTTAATAATTACAGCACAAAAGGAGGGAATATAGAATAGAGCTAACAGTAAAATTTCTATACCTCACTGGAATTTAGTTTAAATCTGCAGTAGATTCTGGTAAGTTAACATATAAATGGTAAGCCCTAAAGCAACCACTTGAAAATAAAAAACTTACTGAAAAACAGTTAAGTGAATTAAAATGCTGCACTAGAAAATATTGACTTAATCCAAAAGAAAGCAGTAAAGGAGAAACAGAGGAACAAAAATGATAGGAGACATACAAGAAACAGTAAATGAAATGGTAGACATAAATTCAACTATATCAGAACCTTAAATATCAGTGGACTAAAAATCCAATTGAAAGGCAGAGATTGTGACATTGGATTTACAAAACAAAAATAAAAACAAACCCAGACTCCAACTACCTGCTATCCACATGAGACACAATCTAGATTGAAAAATACAAGTTGAAAAAATAATAAGAAGAAAAAAGATATATCATGTAAAAAGCAATCACAAGGAAGCTGAATGGATATGCTAAATAATACACAAACAACAAAGAAATAATATCCTGTTATATGGCTTACTAATAAGAAAAACTTCTGTGTGGAAAAAATATTCCAAGAATTACTTTATATACCATACAATGCATTCCAAATCACTGCAATACACCTCTTTTGACAGTGGTCACCATTATAACCAAATACTATTATATGAAATACAGAAGAACAGATGTTCCCCAAATTTCGATTTGATAAGAGACTTTCATAATGGTATTCCCAAAATCAGAATAAAGGTGATAGTGTACCAGAAACTTCATAATCTTCAACATTCTAGTTTAAATGAAAGGACTGCTGAAGAATCCTTTGTTAAATATTTAATAAAAATAGGCTACAGTAAGTGTAATGGCTTCGATTAGTATTTAGCAAATATGTACTCCCTATTCCTTTGAGTGGAATATATTTTCCCACCTGTGTATGTTGGGTGTGACCAGCTAACTTGCTTTGGCCAATGTAGTATATGGATGGAGACTTAAATGTTTTTGCACTGGGATGCCTGGATGGCTCAGCGGCTGAGCATCTGCCTTCAGCTCAGGGTGTGTTTATGGAGTCCCAGGATCAAGTCCCACACCGGGCTTTCCTCCAAGAGTCTGCTTTTCCATCTGCCTATGTCTCTGCTTCTCTGTGTCTCTCATGAATAAATAAATAAAATTTAAATATATATATATATAAATGTTTTTGGGGGGATCCCTGGGTGGCGCAGTGGTTTGGCGCCTGCCTTTGCCCAGGGCGCGATCCTGGAGACCCGGGATCGAATCCCACGTCGGGCTCCCGGTGCATGGAGCCTGCTTCTCTCTCTGCCTCTCTCTCTCTCTCTGTGTGTGATTATCATAAATAAATAAATAATTAAAAAATATTTTAAAAATGTTTTTGCACTGTTTGTCTTCTCTTTTACGATCCACTATTAAACCATTTCCTAGATACCCACTACCTCTTCATCTGGGTGCAGAATGAACATACATACCCAAACCTGAACTAATCCTGGCTGGCCTGCAGCTTGAATCAGAGCCATCCAATGGATCTAAACCTAAATCAGATGAACTGCAGTATACCTGCAGACTCAGAAGCATAAGAATAAATGAATAGTACAAGCTCAGAAAGAAAAGTAAAAACTAAGTGAAAAGGAGAAGAGTACAAAAAAAGAGCATATATTAGAGCCCAGAGGAGAGAAAAAACTTAATACTTTCAAGCACTGAAGAAGTGCAGTATTACTAAATCGTGGAGCTCAGAGGAAAATGTGATAAGAAATGTGGCTAACCACATGGACAGGACTATATTTTGTAGCACCATATAAGCCATTTTAAGAATTTTGAGCTTGATCATGGGGTTATGAGATGTATTTGAAGGTTTTAAGAAATTGGTGTAAACGGATTCAATTTGAATATTAGAAATATAATACTGTTTACAATGTGAAGAAATGATTGAAGGAAAGCAATACTTAGGACAAGAGAAACAGTCAGGTGCTATTACAGTAGCCTGAGAAGGATGTTGATCTAAACTAGTTTGGCAGTAGGTGCTTGAAAAAAAAAATGGATTAATCAGACACTTAAAAAAATGGAATACTTGACAATGCAATTAGTTGAATGTGAGTTATGTGCCTGTTCACTGAAGAATAGACAGAAGCCAACAGTCAAAACCCAAATCTGTGGTAAAAGCAAAAGGTGTGTGTGTCTGAGACATGCAGCAATGGATGAGAAGATGTATGAGATATACTGGAACGTATACCCAATGCCTGGTAATATTGATTTATAAATAATCTGCATATAAGTGACCACTGAAGCCACAGAGTAAATGAAACCAAAACAGGAAGTTTGTTATCTAAGGACAGAATAAATAAATGTAGACCCAAGAAACATAGGAATCCAAGTGATAACAAAAGGAAATACTTTTATTTAGTAAATAAAACTTGATTAGAATGTTGGAAAGAAAAGTAGGAGAACGTGGTGGCACAGAAATCAAGAGAAGAAGTGTTTTAAAAACAGGACCTAATAATGCTGTTAATAGGCAAATTAAAACTGAAGGAAGAAACTGAGAAGTTAGTGTCTGTAAATTATCTATGACTTATGCCTTAGTAGCTCCAAAGGAGCAATATAGGTAGAAATCAGATTGTGATAGGAGTGAGAAATAAATTGTAAATCATAAATTGACAATGTGAATAGCAATTATATATTTCCTCCTAATACATAGTAGAGTGCCTCACCATCCTAGGCATACAATTAACATTTATTGACTTGAATAAAGTAAAGAAAAAGAGACTATTATTTTTTCTTTTTAAAAATTTTTCATTTAAATTCCAGTTAATATTATAGTGCAATATTGATTCAGGTATAGAATTTAATGATTCAAGATTTCCAGGGATCCCTGGGTGGCGCAGCGGTTTAGCGCCTGCCTTTGGCCCAGGGCGCGATCCTGGAGACCCGGGATCGAATCCCACGTCAGACTCCCAGTGCATGGAGCCTGCTTCTCCCTCTTCCTGTGTCTCTGCCTCTCTCTCTCTCTCTCTCTCTCTCTCTCTGTGACTATCATAAATAAATAAAAATTTAAAAAAATTAAAAAAAAAAAAGATTTCCAAACAATACCTGGTGCTTATCACAAAAAGTGTCCTCCTTAACTTCATCCCCTATTTCATCCATCCCCCCCACTCCACCTTCCTCTCTGGTAACCATCAGTTTGTTCCATATAGTTGAGAGTCCATTTCTTGGTTTTTCTCTTTTGAAAACTAGACATTTTAACTCAGATACACTCCTAGAAAAAAATTTCCCCTTTTTGCATGGGCATTTTAAAATGCTTTTGATTATTTATACATATCTAACAAACTGTGTGCACAATAATAGGAAATTTCTTAAGTAGGAACATCCTCTTTAGGGATATGTCAATATCGATCTTGAGGACGATCGTCTTATTATTTTGGCTGTCAATTCAGAATACACAAAATTCCTTTTTTAAACGTCAAATTTTAAAGAATAAACACAACTTAAATTTAATTTTCAGAAAATTCTCTCTAGTCCAACCCTTCAGCCACGTGATTGTCAGAATTTTCTTTCTAAAATGCATATTTCAAGGGCACTTGGGTGGCTCAGTTGGTTAACCATCCGACTTGGTTTCAGGGTTTCAGCTCAGGTCATGAGGTCAAGGTGGTGACATCAAGCCCCACATGGGGCTCTACACTTAGTGTAGAGTCTGCTTGAGGTTCTCTCTCTCTTTCCTTCTCTCTCTCTCTAATAAATAAATCTTTTAAAAGAATACAATTTTTTCAAATGCACATTTATTAACTCTGTAAATACTTCACATTTTGTTCCAAGAAAATGTTCTGGCCACATTTCCTCTCTATTTTCAGCCACACTTGTATAATCCCACATGAACACCCTATGCTTCACTATCATACAACCTGTTTTCTCACCATTAAAAATCAGTTTCCTCCCTGATAAAAATCATTTATTCATAACTTTGAAAACCTATTCTTCATGTCCAGAATTCCCTTTCATGTAACATGTCCCTTTTCTAACCTCTTAGTCATCCTTCAAGATCTTACTCTAGTATAACTTTTTCCAAGAACCTTTCCCGCTTTAGTATCACCTCTGTTACTATCACAGAGATAGACATATAATCTAGAACTTTCCAAGTCATAAATACCCTTCCCATCCATATCAGTGACAGCAAATGGCTCAGAGCATTTTATGACCTAAACAAAACCAAAATATGCCCCTGAGCCTCTGTATAAAGACACTAAGAGAGTCTTTTCCTTTTTCTCTCTTGGACTGCTAAGTTTGGATGCTATTAAATGCAACTAAAATAAAATACAATACCGTCATACAATACATTGTGAAACTAAGTCAATTCAGTAATTATTTATATAGCACAGTATAAAGAATGTAAAGGGATGGAGTTTTATATAGTATCAAGCCATCTGCAAATAGTTAAAGTTTTACTTCTTCTTTGCCAATTTGGATGCCTTTTATTTTTTGTTGTTCTTGTCTGATTGCTGTGGCTAGGACTTACAGTACTATGTTGAATAAAAATGATGAAAGTGAACATTCTTGTCTTGTTCTTGAACTTAGGAGGAAAGCTCTCAGTTTTTCCCCATTAAGAATGATGTTAGCTGTGGGTTTTTTTTACATGGCCTTTATTAAGTTGAGGTATATTCCCTCTAAACCTACTTTGTTGAGAGTTTTTACATGAATGGAAGTTAAAGGGATGCAATTTTAGGGAAGGGGTCAGAGGAGGTGTAATTGGGTTCTTGAAGTACCCAAAGGCATTTCTTCTGGATGCCTGTGTTTTCTAAGCCTATCTAATTTAAAGTTGGATTTATTTACAACAAAGAATGCTTACTAATATATTTTGTGAGCTACATGAAGGTAGAGACTATTTTGTATTCTGATTTATATACTAGCAAAATTTCTTGCATATGACTTTAACTTATTAACTGCTTGAAAGTGTAGCCAGAATTTTATAAAAATATTCAATATCTGCCATTTCTGTAAGAAGTACTACTTTATATTAGTCTTTGACAAAATAGAGAAGATACTAAGTAAGCAACAATCATTAATATTTCTTTTTATTTTTTTCATTATTTGTAGAAATGTACAAAGTTCTATTATCATGATAGTAAGTTTCATCCTATTAATAACAAGATTAGACCCAACTTGGATGAAGCTAAAGGAAGCATTTTTCTACTTTCCTGTATATCAGTAAAAACCTCTCCTTATTCAAATAATACCTTTTAAATTAATCCGTTCAATCTATTCAAATATATATGGAAATACTACAACTGAAAGTGCTCAAAAGAATTGTGGTGGAAAAACATAGGTACCACATAAAATTATGAAAAAATACCTTTTAAATTAATCCGTTCAATCTATTCAAATATATATGGAAAAACATAGGTACCACATAAAATTATGAAAAAATACCTTTTAAATTAATCCGTTCAATCTATTCAAATATATATGGAAATACTACAACTGAAAGTGCTCAAAAGAATTGTGGTGGAAAAACATAGGTACCACATAAAATTATGAAAAAATACCATTGATATTGGGCAGCCCCGGTGGCTCAGCGGTTTAGCTCCGCCTAAGGCCCAGGGTGTGATCCTGGAGACCCAAGATTGAGTCCCACATCGGGCTTCCTGCATGGAGCCTGCTTCTCCCTCTGCCTGTGTCTCTGCCTCTCTCTTCGCTCTCTCTGAATGAATGAATAAATAAATCTTTAAAGAAAAAAAAATACCATTGATATTAATTCACACAAAATCTACGTGAAATGGTTGGCTTACCAAAAGGGCATATGATAAAAAGGAATTTTGTTATGCAAACAAAAAATAATTAAATATTAAATTCTTCATACATCTTTTATGCTATAGCATGTAAGAATACAAAGAATTAAATTACAAAAAGAAAGGCTAAAGAAAGGCACTTTCTTTCAACTATATTTACAATGTTCTCTCCCTGTGTAGCAACTCTACTGAAACAAATATTAAAATAAATTAAGTAAAAGTGATAAAAGTTAAATGTTAACTTATCTCAAAAACAGTATGTTTGCTTGTTAGAAATATCATGGAAAAAAATTTTGTGAAAAGAAAACAGTGATTTTTTTTGGATGTTTCTTAATATCTCATGGTCAGATGGAAATTTTTCAATAGGAATTAGGTTTTTTGAATTTTTTTATTTCAATCACTTTTCAAAATAACTGCTTCCATAGAGTGTAGTCTGCAAATATTTATGAACAATTTTATCTATGGACTGTTAATTTTCTAAAAACTTGCAGTTTAGAATCTACAATAGTATATGCTTATGAAATCTAAAATACATAGACATGTCTACAATCTGACTACCATTTACCCACAAATTACTCGAAAGCTTAAATCTAAGCTACTAAATAAAACATATTACTAATAAAAACATAAAACCACATACATAATAACTATATATGTGGTTTCCTCATTTAGTGAACAAACCTATGGCTAGGTTTATCATTTATTTATTATTTATTCAATTTACTATTTAGATTCAAAATCTAATGATTTTGTAGGATATCTTCTTCCTCCCAGATTTAAAATCTAATGATTTTGTAGGATATCTTCTTCCTCCCAAAGTAGAGGAAATGAATTTATCATCCTGTCAAAATAATGAGTAAGACAGATAAAATATATGAAATGGCTGTTTTCAGAAACTGGGCATCAAGCAATGTAGGACAAATGAGGGAGGCTTTAAAGATGGAGTGAGCATTTAAATGTCAGAAATTATTGTGATTTTTGAGGCTGTTATCTATCAAAAGGAGAGGGAAAACATATGTATCCCAGAAATTTTCTGGAGTTGAGGAGATGAAACTGACAATCTATAGAGGCCAAGGTGGCTAGACTTTATAGAACAGTATACTGAAGAGAGGACTTCCCAGATTGCTCAGAGATTTGCTGAGGGTCCCCTTGAGTCTTCAGGTAAATACTACCTACTGATAAAGAAACTATAAGGCTAGGGGAAAAGCCAATTGAAAGGAGCAGAGAAAAAATTATCAAAACTCACATAGAGTTGGAAATATTTCATGGTCCCAAGAGTCAGAGTAGAAAACTGTAAGTCATGCATCATAGTGTACAGCACCCAGAAGAACAGTAACTCAGTAATAAAAAGATTAACCCCAGACTAAATGCTGCTTTGTTAGTGCCTAACAAAAGACAAAAAGAAGTGTTGGAAAGATCAATTCTTTTTCAAGAAAATTAACTCTATCCCAGAACAAAGCAAAAACTTATTTATCAAAATTGTACCGAAAAAAATAAAATTCAAAATGTTTGTTATCTAATAAAAATATGACCCATAAGGAGCTGCAAAATAAAAGAAGAAAAAAGAAACTCAGAAAAAATACAAATGATAGAATCTGTAGACAATTTATAGGAGAGTTATAATAATTGTATTTCATATATTAAATAAGGCAGAAAATATAAATATTTTCTAAAAAAACTTATCAAAATTCTAGAGATAAAAAATATAATATCTGCGATAAAATAAACACTGGATAGGATTAATACCAAATTGGACACGAGGGGCGCCAGGGTAGTTCAGTGGTTGAGTGTCTGCCTTTGGCTCTGGTCATGATCATGGGGTCCTGGGATCAAGTTCTGCACTGGACTCCCCACAGGGATCCCACTTCTCCCTCTGCCTACGTCTCTGTCGTTCATGAATAAATAAGTAAAATCTTTTAAAAAAATAATAATAATAATAATAAATCAAATTGGACCCTATAGAAAAAAGATTAATGAATTTAAGGATACAGGAAAAGAAACTATCTAAAATGAAACACAAAAATAAAAATAAAGAGTGTATAAAAAATATAAACATAGCATTAGTGAGCCAAGGAACAATTTCAGCCAGTCTGATATATGTACAATTGCAATTCCTAAAGGAGAAGAAAGGAATGGGGGAAAATTTTTAGAAATAAATTTTCTAAATCTGGTAAAAACTATAATTTTATAAATGTATGAAGCTCAGTAAAACCCATGCACAAGAAACAGGAAAAAAACCAAACCTATGTACACCATAATCAAAAGTTGTGAAAAAATGAAAAATTTTAAACTGCAGAAAGAGGAAAAAGACCCATTACATACAAAGAATAAGGTTAAAAGCAGATTGCTCACTAGGAGCACTGCAAACCAAAAGACTGTGGAGAAACACCTTTAAAAAAAAGAAAGAAAAAAGCTACAATTTAGAATTCTTCAACCTCCTAGAAACTAAATTAAAGATGTTCTCAGAATACAGACTGATATACTTCATTGCCAGCAGATCTACACTAGAGTGTTAAATGCCTAAGTCCCTCATAAGGTAAGAAAATGATACTAGATAGAAATCTGAATCTACAAAAAGGACAAATGAAAGATGAATACTAAAAAGAGTAAATATGTAGGTAAATCGAAGATTGTGTATTACTTTTAATATATCTAAATACAATTGATTATATCAAAAATAGTAACAGTATAGTATTTTATAAGAAGCAGTAAAACATATTCAACAATAGCACAATGCCCAGAGGATGAAAATGAAAGTATATTGTCTTAAGCTTAATATATTTTAAAAAATGTGTGCTGTAATATTACTGAACGTAGACAATGAAAAGTTTAAGAGGAATATGATAAACTAAGTAAAACAATGTTTAAAATAACACAACAGGAATTGTATCTAATAAACCAACAGAGAGGATAAAATGAAATCATAAAAAATATCCAATAAAAAAGACAGAAAAGGAAGAAGGAATAAAGAGCAAAAATAAATAAATAAATAAACAAATAGATTTAAACCCAAAGATATAAATATATGTGTATCACATGTACATGGTTTAAGATTGGACAAACTACATGCTGCCTAAAAGAAACCCATTTTAAATATAAAAGGAAAAATAGATTAAAAGGATGAAAAATAATACAGCATTCTAGAGCTTTCTAGAGAGGGATCATATGGTGGAGTAATAGGGGAACCCTACCCTTGCCTCATGCCTAGAACACAACCAGATAAATATCAAATCATCTGAATACCCAAGAAATTGATCTGAGGGCTGAAAGAACACACTGCAAAAATATAGGGAGAAAGGAGGCCACGTTGTACAGGTAGGAGGTGCAGACATGATTGGGGGAAATAGTATGGGGGCTGCAGTGGAAGGGAGAGAGCGTTGATCACAGAGAGACGAGAAAGAGGAGGAGGGAGCAGCACACAGGATATTGTGTGGAAAAATACTTTTCCAAAACCACTGCCTGGAAAAATGAGAGGGGCTGATTATCATGAGTTTTTATAATCAGTAGACTCAAAGACTGAAGTTGTAGCAGTCCTTACTGTGGATGGTGTTGAGCCTAGGGGCTTGTAGTGGTGCCCCTGTGGAGAAAGAGGGCAGAGACCCAGGGGCAGACAACATTGTCCTGAGGATAGCCTGGGTTAGACTGGGAGAGTCAGTCCCCCTCCTTGGAGTATATTTGGGGGCGGGCCAGGGGGGGGGAGGGAGGTAGCACTGCCTCTCAGGAAACAAAAGAGAAAAAAAAAAAAAAAAAAAAAGGAAACAAAAGAGACAGAAAGCACCATTACCCTGGCCTGTTCATTAGCACAGGGTCAGAGACACGTGCTGAGGGCAGCTAACCATGTTGCAGCTTTTTGCTGATCTTTACTCTAAACTCCTAGCTCCTATACATTTGTCCAACTGTCCTTTTGAGACAAATCAGCATGGGTCCCAGCACAGTGAACTCTCTCCCAGAGAATCAGCATGCATCTGCACCATGCCAGGTCCCTAAGCTTTGGAGTTTTGAAAATCAGCTGGCATGCTTCAGATAAAACACAAGTGCATGGCACTGCCAGGTGAGCAGAGAGCTGGGACACAGACGGGGGAAGGCATGGATCTGAAGGACACCTAAGACACATGAGAGGAGACTGCTACTCTTCTGTGAAGGCTTCCTGGACAGGGCAAGCATGAACTCTCCTCTCTAGAGCTGAGGGAGAAGCCTGTCACCAACAGCACAGAGGGACTTCAGTGAGCAGCACAACATCCCCAGTGGAGGTTTTAGATGCTTATAGCAACCTGATCACTCTGCACTCTACAGGTAGCTCTGTACTCGGGCAAGCACACCTGAGAGCCAGAGTAGCAGACCCCTCCCCCAGAAGACCCACAAAAACTCCCACATGCACAAAATCTACTGACCAGAGAGTGCTACAAAGCTTCAGATCTAGATGAAACAGAATCAGGCTCCTTTTAACAAGCAGACCAGAGCACACCTAGTTAAAACTTGCCACACACTGGACAAGGTCCAAACACTCCCCACTGAAGGGAAGGAGAAACTGAAGAGGACTGATCTGAGAGAAAAAAAGCAGCCATAACACAGCAGCAGAGTACACACTGAATACACCATTAAGACTTCCTGAAGCACTAGGTCCTGGATATTACATGACCTCTTCTTAATAAAGCCATTATTCTCAGGACCAGGAAACATAACAGCCTTTCCTAACAACAAAAGAAGAAAGAGACCTAGACAAATGCCAAGATGGAAGAATTCATCACAAAAGAAAGAACAAAAAAAGGTCATGGTCAGAGATCTAACTGAACAGTTATAAGTGTAATGCCTGATTCAGAATTTAAAACAACAATCAGAATGATGCTAGCTGGGCTTGAGAAATGCCTGGAGGACACCAACAAGTCTCTTACCACAGAGATAAAAGATCTAAAGACTAGGCAAGCTTAAATTTAAAAATTTAACCGAGATTCAAAAACAACTGCACAAGAATGGAAGAAACAGAGGAACAGATAAGTGATATAGGAAACAAAAATGGAAAATAATGAAGCCGAAAAAAAGAAGGAAAGAAAAATACTGGATCATGAATGTAGACCTAGGGAACTCAGAGACTCCATAAAGTATAATAACATTCTTATCATAGGAATTGCAGAAGAAGAAAGGGAAAAGGGGGCAGAAGGTTTATTTTAGCAAATTATAGCTAAAAATATCCCTAATCTGGGGGGAAAAAACAGATGCAAATTCAGGAGACATAGACAATGCACATCAAATGCATCAAAAGCAGGCCAACATCAAGACATATCATAGTAAAATTTGCAAAATACAGATGAGAAAAAATTCCAAAAGCAGCAAGGAAAAAGAAATCCCTCACTTACAAGGAAAGACAAATTAAGTTAGCAACAGATCTATCCACAGAAACTTGGCAGGCCAGACAAAAATGGCATGATATATGCAATGTGCTGAATGGGGAAAAAATGCAACCAAGAATACTTTATCCAGCAAAGCTGTCATTCAGATTAGAAAAAAAAGGTAGAGTTTCCCAGACAAACAAAAATTGACAAAGTTCATGGTCACTAAACCAGCCCTGCAAGAAATATTAAAGGAGACTCTTTGGGAAAGAAAGACCAAAATCAAAAAAGATTAGAAAGAAACAGAAAATCTCCAGAAACAATGACTTAACAGGTAATATGATGGCACTAAATTCATATCTGTCAATAACCACTCTGAATGCTCCACTGACTAAATGTCCAATCCAAAGACATAGGATATCATAAGGAATAAAAAAAAAAAAGACACACCTATGTGCTGCCTGCAGTAAGAGACTCATCTTAAACCTGAAGACACCTGCAGAATGAAAGTGAGAGGATTGAGAACCATTTATCATGATAAAGGACATCAAAAGAAAGCCAAAGTAGCCACACTGATCTCAGACAAACTACATCTTAAAATAAACTGTAACAAAAAATAAGGGGTCTATCCAAGAAGAGAATCTAACAATTATAAATATTTATGCCCCCACTTGGGAGCACCCAAATATATGTCAACTAATAACAAACATTAAAAAACTCACTGGTCATAATACAATAATAGTAGGGAACTTTAATAGCCCATTTATAGCAATGGACATATCATTTAAGCAGAAAAACAACAAGGAAATAAGGGCTTTGAATGATGCACTAGACCAGATGGACTTAACAGATACATTCAGAGCATTTCATCCTAAAGTAGCAGAGTACATGTTCTTCTTGAGTACACATGGAAATTCTCCAGAATACATCATATACTAGGTCACAAATCAGGCCTTAACAAATAGAAGACTGAAATCATACCATGCATATTTTCTGACACGATGCTATGAAATTTGAAGTCAATCACAAGAAAAATTTGGAAAGACCACAAATACACAAATACATGGAGCTTAAAGAACATCCCATTAAACAATGAACTGGCTAACCAGGAAATTAAAGAAGAAATTTAAAAACATGCATGCAAACAAATAGAAATGAAAACATGACAGTCAAAAGCAGTCCTAACAGGGAAGGATATAGCAATACAAGCCAACCTTAAGAAGTAAGAAAAATCTCAAATACACAACCTAACCTTACACCTAAAGGAGCTAAAAAAGAAACAGAAAATGAAGCCTAAAGCCAAAAGAAGAAAGGAAATAATAAACATTAGATCAAAAATAAACAATAAAAAAACTAGAAACTAGAAACTAGTTCTTTGAAAGAATTACTAAAATTGATAAACCTTTGCCAGACATTTCAAAAAGAAATGAAAAGGGAAAGGGCCCAAATAAATAAAATCATGAATGAGAGAGGAAAGATCACAATCAACACCATAGAAATATAAAAAATTGTAAGAGAATATTATGAAAAATTATATGCCAGCAAATCAGGCAATCTGGAAGAGATGCATAAATTCCTAGAGAAATATAAACTACCAAAACTGAAGCAGGAAGAATAGAAAATTTGAACAGATAATCAGCAAGGAAATTGAATCAATAATCAAAAATCTCCCAACAAACAAAAGTCCAGAGCCAGATGGTTTCCCAAGGGGATTCTACCAAACATTTCAAAAAAGAGTTAATACCTATTCTTAAACTGCTCCAAAAATAGAAATGGAAAGAAAACTTCCAAATTCATTCTATGAAGTGACCACTACCTGCATTCCAAAAACAAAGACCCAACTAAAAAGGGGAATTATAGGCCAACATCTCTGATGAACATGGATGCAAAAATTCTCAACAAAATACTAGCAAAACAAATCCAACAGTACATTAAAAGAATCTTTCGCCACAATTAAGTAGGATTTATTCCTAGGCTGCAAGCATGGTTCAATGTCTATAAATAAATCAATGTGATACACATTAATAAAGAAAGGATAAAAACCATTTGATCCTCTCAATAGATGCAAAGAAAATACTTGGCAAAGTAGAGTGCCAATTCTTGATAAAAACCCTCCACAGAGTAGTGATAGATGGAACATATCTCAACATCATAGAGGACATATACAACAGACCCACAGCTAACATCCTCAATAGAGAACATCTGAGAGCTTTTGCTCTATATTCAGGAACAAGACAGGTTATTGTCCAGTCTCATCATTGTTACTTAACATAGTACTATAAGTCCTAGCCTCAGCAATAAGGCAACAAAGAAATAAAAGGCATCCAAATTGGCAAGGAAGAGGTCAAACTTTCACTATTTACAGTTGACATAATACTATATAGAGAAAACCTGAAAGACTCCACCAAAATATTGCTAAAACTGATACACAAATTCAGTAAAGTTGCAGGTTACAACATAAGCATGCAGAAATCTGTGGTTTTTCTATACACTAGTAAGAAGAAGAGAAATGAAGCAATCGATCTCATTTATCATTGCACCATAAAAACCGTAGGATACTTAGGGATAAACCTAACCAAAAAGATAAAAGATCTGTACTTTGAACACTATGGAACACTTATGAAAGATGTTGAAGATGACACAAAGGAATGGAAAAACCTTCCATGCTCATGCATTGGAAGAACAGATATTGTTAAAATGTCTATACCTCCCAAAGCAATCTACACATTTAATGCAATCCCTTCAAAATACCAACAGCATTTTTCACACAGCTACCACAAACAATCTTAAAATCTGTATGGAACCACAAAAGACTCCAAATAGCCAAAGCAATCTTGAAAAAGAAAAGCAAAGCTGGAAGCATCACGATTCCAGTCTTCAAGCTAGACCATAAAGCTGTAGTGATCGTGACAGTATGGTACTGGCACAAAAACAGACACTTAGATCAATGGAACAGAACAGAAAAATCCAGAAATGAACCCACAACTAAATGGTCAACTAGTCTTTGACAAAGCAGGAAAGAAAATCCGATGGAAAAAAGACAGTCTTCAACAAATGGTGCTGGGGAAACTGGACAGCACCATGCAGAAGAATGAAACTGGACCACCTTCTCACACCATACACAAAAATAAATTCAAAATGGATGAAAGACCTAAACGTGAAACAGAAACCCATCAAGATCCTAGAGGAGAACACCAGGCAGTAACCTCTTTTTGACATTGGCCATAGCAACTTCTTACTAGATACGTCTCTGGAGGCAAGGGAAACTAAAGCAAAAATAAACTAGTGGGACTTCATCAAGATAAAAAGCTTCTGCACAGCAAAGGAAACAACTAACAAAACTGAAAAGCAACCTACTGCATGGGAGAAGATATTTCCAAAGGACCTACCTGATAAAGGGTTAGTATCCAAAATCTATAAAGAACTTATCAAACTCAAAACTCAGAAACCCAACAATCCAGTTAAGAAATGGGCAGAAGACATGAATAGATATTTTTCCAAAGAAGACACATGAAAAGATGCTCCACATCACTCATCATCGGGGAAATACAAAACAAAACTACAATGAGATATCACCTCACACCTCTCAGAATGGCTACAATTAACGACACAGGAAACAACAGATGTTGGCCAGGATGAGGAGAAAGGAGAACCTTCTTACACTGTTGGGAGAATGCAAACTGGGGCAACCACTCTGGAAAATAGTCTGGATGCTTCTCCAAGAGTTAAAAATAGAACGACCCTATGCCCAGCCATTGCACTACTAGGTGTATATCCAAAGGATACAAAAATATTGATTCAAAAGGGCACATGCTTCCCAATGTTTATAGCAGCATTATCAACAATAGATAAAAAACAGAAAGAGCCCAAATGTCCATCAACTGGTAAATGGATAAAGAATATGTGGTATACTATATGCAGTGGAATATTACTAAGCCTTAAAAAAAATGAGATCTTGCCATTTGCAATGATGTGGATGGAACTAGAGTGGATTAGTCTAAGCAAAATATGCCAGAGAAAGACAAATACCATATGATTTTACTTATATGTGGAATTTAAGAAACAGATCGTCATTGGGAAAAGAAAAAAGCAAAATGAAGGAGGCAAACCATAAAGAGATTCTTAAATATAAAGAACAAACTGAGGATTGATAGAGGGGAACTGAGCAGGGTGATGGGCTAAATGGGTGATGGAGATTAAGGACAGCACCAGTTTTGGTGAGCAATGGGTGTTATACGTAAGTGATAAATCCTTAAATTCTACTTCTGAAACTAGTATACTATATATTGCTAAGTAGAATTTAAGTAAAAACTTGAAACATAAAAAAATTATATTGCATTCTGGCTATAATGAGTAGTAACCTGGAGTAACTATAATAATATCTGGAAAAATAAATTTAGAGCAAAGAATATTACCAGAAATACAGAAAGTGATTTACTAATGATAGAGTCATCAATTCATCAAGAAGACATAAAAATGCTAAACACTGTGCATCTAAGTAAGAGAGTTTTAAAATACATGAAGTAAAAATTGACAGAACTGCAGGAACAAATAAACTAATCCACAATTACAGTCTTGGATTTTGAACACTCATTTCTCAAATTGACAGAATATCAATAAAAACATTAGAAGACTTGACAAAACCATCAACCAACTTGACATAATTCACATTTGTAGAACACTCCACTCAATGACAACAATATGCACTTTTTTTTTCTTGCAAATGTCCAAGGAATAATTACCAAAATAGATCATATGATTTGGATGTTTATGCCTCTCCCCACAAATTTATATGTTGAAATTCTAACTCCTAAAGGCAATGGTGCTAAGGCAAACCTCTGGAAGATGAATAGGTCACAAGGGTGGATTCCTCATGAGATCCCACAGAGCTTACTCTCCTCCAGCACATTGTGAGAATACAGTGATAAGGTGCTATTTTATGAATGAGAAAGAGGATACCTGACTATGCTGGTGCCTTAATCTTGGATTTTCCAGACTCTAGAATGGTGACCAAAAAATTTGTTTTTTATAAGCTATCCAGTGTTACTTTGTTATGGCAGTCCAATGGACTAAGACACCAGATTTATTCATTTTGCATTGCTGTGGCATTAAATTACCATGAACTTAGTGGCTTAAATAACAATATACATTTACTATTATGGTTCTGTACATTAGAAATTTGACTTACTTATTTTTATATTTCTATTGTGGAAAGTCTGACATGTTTCAATGGACTAAAATCGAGGTACTGGCAGGGCTGTGTTTTTTTTTAGAGGCTCTAAAGAAGAATCTGTTTCCTCCACTTTTCCAGCTTCTAGATCCCTTTTCTCCTATATTCAAAACTAGCAAGATTGCTTCTAAGTATTCTTCAGTAGGAATATCTCTCTCTAATCCTAACTTCAGCCACCAAATGTTACTTTAAGGACTCAAGTGGTTAAGTTGAGTCTACCTAGTAATCTGGGATAAGCATCTTAATACCCTAATCTTAATCACACTTTGAGAACCACTGAACTAGATATAGAAGGCAATCAAGTTTCATAACCTGAAGGAAGGACAGGATCTACTGGCTGCATGAGTGAGTGACAGTTATCACTGCTGAGCCACAGGAAAAGGAAGTGTTAAAGTAGCAAGGGCATCCCTCTCAATGAGATTTTGCCCCCCAAAAAAGGAAAAAAAAGGAGAGAGAGAGATATGCTGCCTGAATCCAGTGGCAGTTGTGGTATTTTGAACCCGGAATCCAGTTGTGTCATCCTTCCAAGCTCCTGAGAATAGCTGAGCCCATTTTTTCATGGCTTTCATAACTGTGAGAGGCGTCAAAGGCCTGGACATAGAGATTGAGCAGATCTGCGGTCTAGTGCAAAGCCCAGTGCCAAGAAATAAGACAGCTTCCCACCCCCTTCCTGGGCACCAGGCCTCAAACTCTCACCTATACTTTTATCAAGCCAAAGCCCTCCCTTTGTGCTAACATAAAGGAGAAAGCCATTTACTTTTGACCTATCTTCTATCTGTGCTGGGTCTTAAACTTGGTGACCACATAGATAAACCTGAACTTGGATTCTGTTCTCCTAGTGTTCTTAGCCAGAGTATAAACTAGGCGAAATAATATTGCCCCAGCAGGTACTCCATTGTTACCCAAAAAGAAAAGTGTAATTAACATTAAACCAACAGATCTCCAACAGTCAAAAAAATAAAGATATTCATCATAGACAATCAATGTACCCTTTCAATCAAGGGTCACGCGTTTCATCTTTTTCATAACAGAAATCTTATCCGTATCTTTACTTCAAACAAAAACAGCATTGTTGCTATTTGTTTTTGTGAAAAAATAATATTAAGTGGTCATTATGTTAAGTACTATTAACACTTACCTGTATTTTAATAGGCCAGGAAAAGTTGCTGACGTACACATAGAATGTAATGTTAGGATTGCTTCTAAAGTTAAATTTTTCATAGGAAAAACTATCTCTGTATTCCTTTATATTAGTCTTGGAAACTATAGGAGTCTCCTCCCCAGATATTGTTCCAGCTAAAATGTAAACAACAATAACAAATTAGGGGAAAAAAAGGATCTTTTGAATTTAAAAATATATATTATATTTGCTTAATTATTATAACTGTACTTATAAAAATATAATTATCAAAATAAACTTGTTTACTGTTTAGAGTGACAAAGGAGAAATAAAATAAGATTCATCAGAGATATAATGGAAATAGCACAAAAATTATTTTTAAAAATGATACCACTGATTAAGTGCTATGTACTGGGCACTGGTGCAGAAGATTTTATATTCTTCTCTAATAACAATTTTATAAGAGAGGTATTCTATTTTTCAAATTGAAACCTGATCCGCAGAAAGATCAAAACACTTGCCTTAAGTTTATAGCTACTGAATGGTAACTTCCTCTTTTAGCCCCAGATAGTGAGTTACTTCCATATACTACTCCACAGAGCCTCTCAAAACAAATCAGGACAGATTTTACATGTCTTAATCCAATTAAAAAATGGAAAAGAAATCTATTTGTCTTAACCACAAATTGAACAATCATTACTTTGAATAAATTGAAAGGAGGCTACAATTTAAAACATGAGCTAAATGTTCAATTACTTAAACACAGATTGCATACTCAATAAATATTTACTGAAATTAACCAAATGGAACAAAGCACTTCCAACAATCTTACCACATCTTCCACCTTACCAAAAAGTAAAAATATTTAGAATTAATATACTGAGCAACTGAATTAATTTCTAAATCATCACCTATTCCAAAATTACTTGGGGTACTTTTACATATTTCCTGACATCATCTCCTAACCTCATAAATCAGAATTTCTGAGAATTTAGTTTTGGGAATCTGAAAGTTACAAGCAATTTCTGACATACTAAAATCACTATTCTAAGGTAATTACAGAGGTTTTCTATATTTTTCTTGACAAGTTTTAAAACTCTTCTAGAGTAAGTTTATTGTGCAAAAGTAAATTTTGAATAAATAGTACAAGTTTTCATGAATTCCTTTTTTTAAATGATTTTATTTTTAAATAATCTCTACACCCAACATGAGACTCTAACGTACAACCCCAATATCAAGAGATACATGTTCTACTAACTGAGCCAGTGTTCCATCATGAATTATTAATAATGAAGCTCACACTGCTAAGATTTTAACTAAATGTTTGGCAACATTGTAACAAAATGTTATATATTTGCCCAAATTTCTCATTTTTTAATACATATGATATATAGATTCTAGAATTGCAAAAACCACATCACTCTTGAATTCTATGTCTCCATGATTCTACATATTAAAATAGCATAATGATTTGATTTTCAGAAATAGAATATAGATATCTGAGAATCCACATATTTTAAGAACATCTCAACACTTTAATGCAAGAGTGTATCTTTGATATAGAAAATAAAAATCAATAGAATTTCCTAACACGTAAATACAAAAAACAGTAAATATACTCTTTCATAATCCAACATACACTTTGTATCTCATCTTGGTTACATTTTTATGAAGTCAAAAATTTCAACTTATAAATCTTCTTAGAGAAGGCATATTTTTTTAAAAGATTTTATTTATTTATTCATGAGAGACAGAGAGAGAGAGAGGCAAAGACACAGGCAGAGGGAGAAGCAGACTCCATGCAGGGAGCCTGATGCGGAACTTGATCCCGGAACCCCACGATCAGGACCTAGGCTGAAGGCAGCACTAAACCGCTGAGCCACCCAGGCTGCCCCAGAAGGCATATTAACACAGAACTTTTTTTAACCACTCAGCACTGAAGCTGACAAAGGGAATGGTATATTTCTAAGCTTGGCAGTAATAGAAAACATGTTAATTTATCAGCATGCACAGAATTCCATTGTTTTATATCAATATTAAGGTTAATAATTAAATTTATAGCTCCAATAGTGACTCAAATAATTGAAATCTCAATCCCTAGTCATTAAAGAAGTAATCTATCTTAATTAAAATCATAGCAAATCATAACACTGCCATTTTAAAAAATTAAGTAGTGAATAATATTTGTTACCCATCTAATTTTTAATTGAATAAGGGATAAAGTTAACAAAGTAATGAAGCTTTATTAATATTGCTACTTATTTTTTTACCTGAATCAGCAAAATGATTATGACATATTTTTTAATTTCAATTATTTGAATTAACAATAAAAGGTCATGTTAGAACACCTTCCATACACAAACAGATGTGAAAGACATGAGACAACAAAATTCTCTTACCTGTTGAACCAACTGACCAGGTAATGTTGAGATTAAAGTTGTTTGATGCATTAATCGAAATATCCAAATTTTTGTTTGACTAACAAGAAAGAAAATATTAGGGTTAAAAATCAAATTGCACTAAATAGTTTTATGTTTTAATTATGCCCACACTATATTTCACAGAGTTTGTATATTTTGTCAATATTCAACTAAGTGTAGTTGTCAATTATATTTTTTGAATAAAAAATAGAGGTGATAAATTCAAAGGTAGTTAAAAGTTCCCATTTATCCTCTCTACTCTAACCCAGCCTTCTGTATATAAGCCAGAGGCTGTTATAATTCATTGTATTTTGATTCTCTGTTTACCTGTGGTTAATATTTAAATGACACGTGTTTGAGATTTGTCCAAAGTAATTTTACAACAATGTAAGATTGTTGTTTTGTGAAAGAATTCTTCTTAGGTGCATACTGTATTATTATACACGCATTTTTGTAGTAAAAAAATATATATAAAATATAAAAACTCGAACTCTCCAGTAAAAATGGGTCAGAATTAAACCTATTGTCAAAATGTAGGAAATGCATAAATAATTAAGGTACATATTTATTATTTTTTTATGCAGGATAAGTAGGAAGCTCTGACTACTAAACTATATTAATTTAATTTTTTTTTTTAAGATTTAATTTATTCATGAGAGACACAAAGAGAGAGAGAGGCAGAGACACAGGCAGAGGGAGAAGCAGCCTCCATGCAGGGAGCCCAACATGAGACTTGATCCCGGGTCTCCAGAATCAGGCCCTGGGCTGAAGGCAGTGCTAAACCGCTGAGCCACCCGGGCTGCCCTAAATTATATTAATTTTAATAACTGTTCTAAGTTGAATATCCTTTTAATTATAAATTATAGTATGTAATTACATATAATGATGTTATAAGCATTCTTAGTGATACCTTTCATGATAGTTTACCACCCTACAGTTTCAAAGAAAATGTGTCGGGGCTCTTGGCTTCAATTGGACAAGACAGTAGACAGTAATATAGAAAGCTATGATATTTAGAAGGAATCAAGTATTTCAGGAAATTGGGGTGTCTGGGCAGCTCAGTCAGTTAATTGGCTGCCTTAGGCTTGGGCCATGATACCAGGATCTTGAGATCAAGCCCCATGTCGGGCTTCCTGCTCAGCTTCTCCCTCTCCCTCCCCCAACTTGTGCGCTCTCTCTCTCTCTAATAAATAAAAATATCCTTATAAAAGAATTTCAGGAAATTGATAACGGAAAAGAACATCAAGAGAGAAAGAAACTAGGATTATAGCTAATCTGGATCTATGTGTATGACACTATGGATAATATTGTGGAGAAATGTTATTCACAGCCAGATTTTTAAAAAGATTTTATTTATTTTAGAGAGAGAGAGCATGAGCAAGGGGGATGGGCAGAGGGAGAGGGAGAAGTAGACTCCTTGCTGAGCATGGAACCCAACATGGGGTCCATCCCAGGACCCTGAAATAATGACCTAAGGCAAAGGCAAACACTTAATGGACTGAGCCACTAAGGCACCCCCACACCCATATTTTGAGTCAGATATTCCAATCATATGAAATTTTTTATATCTTCAAAGAAGGCCATAAAAGTTTGGAATTACATTCCCATTACTTGGAATTTAACATTCAAGAGGCCAATGGTAAAGAATGAAATTGTGATACATGCTACAACACAGATGAGTCTTGGAAATGTTAGGCTAAGTGAAATAAGTCAGATACAAAGGAACAAATATTGTATAGTTATACATATGAAGTTTCTAGAATATACAAATTCATAGAGACAGAAGGTAAAATAACTGGGCTGCAGGGGCAAGAAAAAATGAGGAATTATTCCTGAATGGATATAGAAATTCTATTTGGAAGTGATAAAAAAATTTTGGTATGGATAGTGGCGATGATTGCAGAACACTGTAAATGTACTTAATGTCACTGAATTGTATACCTAAAAATGGTTAAAATGACAAATTTTATTTTATGCATATTTTATAATAAAAAAGTCAATGGTGATTATAATGCTTTTATAAAAGCTTTCTTATCACACTGAAGAAAAAGTTACTGACATTTTTAATGTCTTGGTAAAAGACACACATTATCAGTAAAGAGATGATTATACCTGAAAAACTATACTCCTACAAAATTCTTATTTAAGAGTTAAAAATTCAAATGTATTTCCAAGAATAGAGACATTTTCTTAAAAAGAAAAGGAAAAGGGGTAACATAAAATGAATTATTCTACTTTTTGAGAAGAGGGATCCTATTTTACTGGAAAAGGAAAATTTAAGAAATTATATTATTTCTTGACAAATCAAATAAAATAGTTTAGAGGAAAGAAGCTAGCAAATAGGATATATTTTGAGGTTTCATCTGTTTGAAAAGTTATTTAAATATATAATATAGATGAAAAGATAGATTAATATATAACAAAAATAGAACAATAAAGAGTGACATCTGCAAGATGGGAAAATAGGAAGTGCCAACACTTATGCTCCATAAAAACACTGATTCGACAATGTTATATGAACCAAAATATTTTTATTAGAGAATCAAAATTCAGTTAGGAAGCTACCAAAGATTAATACAAAACCAAGAATAGCCACATTATAATGAGTAAGACGACTAATTATACTTTACTAATTTCAGCCCCTGCCCCAGGACAGCGCTCAGCCTTAGAGACCACCTTGGCTTATGACTTCTCCCTCAAGGAAAAGAGAAAGTGTACCATATACCCAACATCTCTGGCCTTTTACTGCACTGCCCAAAGGATCTGTTTCTGTTTCACTTCATCCAGAGAACTAAGAGAACAAGCACAGTTTGGATATCTGAAAACAGCTAAAAATAAAGAAAATTAGTGAGAGTTTACTGCTGCTATCATGGCTCCACAAGATTGGGAGACAATCTTAAGGTTGTGTAATCTACACAACCCTAAGACTTTCCCTTCGGGAGGGAGAAAGAATGGCATGTGCACTAAATACCCTGGATTTTCTGTGCATTTTCCAAGGTGGAAAGGTAGACAGCTCACTACAGCCAGAATGGCTCTGTGAAATTGAGAGAAAGCATGCAACCCTAAGAATTCTCCCCTAGAAGGAAGGGGGAGTGTGGAACATGATAATTCAGAGAAAAGTTTTCAGATGCTCCCAGGATCTCTAGCTACGGGCTGACGAAGATTCTTTCCCTTTGAAGCCAGTCCATAAAGACTAACTAGGAGAAGCAGTTGTTTCTGCAAATGCACAGAACTAATGAAAAGCTACAAGAGAAATGAAGGGTAAGAGAAATATGACACAACCAAAGAAACAAAATAAATCCTCAGTAACTGAATCTAAAGAAATGGAGCTCTAGAATTGTCTGGCAAGTAATTCAAAATAATTATATTAAAGAAGTAATAAGAGAGTAATAAGAGATCACAGAAACATAATTAAATGAAACAAAAAAAAATATATGAACAAAACATCAATATCAACAGAGATGGAATGATGAAAAAGAACCACAGAAGAATACAATAACTTACATGAAAAAAATCCATACAGAACCTCAACAACAATCCTGACCAAGCAGAAGAAAGAGTCAGTGAACTCAAAGGCAAATTGTCTGAAGTTACCTAGAGGGGCAAAAAAAAGTAAAGAAAGCCTAGTGGAAATGGAATACTTCAAGAAAAACCAATATATACATTACAAAAAATCCCTGAAAGAGAAGAGAAAGAAGGACATAAATCTTATTTAAAGAAACAATAGCCTACAATGTCCCAAATCTGAGAAGTATAGATATCTAGATTCATGAAGCTGACAAAAACAGAAGGAAGATGAACCCAAAGAAATCAAGTCAAATTGTTAAAAGTCAAAGACAAAACTAAAAGTACCAATAGCAAAGTGACTTATCATATACAAGTGAGCCCCATAAGGCTATGAGTGGATTTTGCAGCAGAAACTTTGCAGGCCATAAGGGATTGGGATGACACATTAAAAGTACTGAAAGAAAAAACATGCTGACCAGGAATACTATTCCTAGTAAAAATACTCTTTTAAAAATTGAAATATAAAAACTTTCCCAGACAAAGAGAAGCTGAGGGAGCATATTACCACCAGATCTGCTTTACAAAAAAAATGCTAAAAATGTTTGTTATGACATCAATAACAGAGTTAGAGGGGTAACAAAGGTAAAAGTATAGACTTTTGGTATGTGATTGAAGTTATATTTTGTCAGCTTAAAGCAGACTGCTATATCTATATTTCATGCAAATCTTATGATAACTACAAAGAAAAGACATAGAAGATAAACAAAAGAAAAAGAGCAAGATATCAAAGCATATCACTACAAAAAAACAATAAAACACAAAAAAGACTGCAGGAGAGAAAAGAGGAGTCCCCCCAAAAAATGACTATAAGACACAAAACAATTAACAAATGGCAAAAGTGAATCCTCTCCTATCAATAATTAAACAGAAATCTATTAAACTCCTCAATCAAAAGACATGGAATGGGCAACTAGGTTTTTTAAAAAATACTCAATAATAATATGCTGTCTAAAAGAGACTCATTTCAGATTTAAGAAAATGTTTAGACTATAAGAGAAGGGATAGGAAAAGATATTTCATGAAAATAAGAAACAAAAGAAGGAAGGGGTAGCTATATTTATATGAGACAAAACAGACTTTAACAAGAGACAAACAAGGACATTATATAACGAGACTTCATTCAATACTTTCAACAGTGGATAGAATACTCAAAGAGAAAAATCAATAAGGAAAAAGGTGGACTTGTGCAACACTACAAGATACACATGCTTAACAGACATAGAAACAAAATTTCAAATAACAGCATCAGAAACCACATCTGTTCATATGCATGTGGGAGAGTCTTCAAAATACATTACTAGTTATGTCACAAAACAAGTCTTAACAAATTTAAGAAGACAGAAAACATACCGATTATCTTTTATGACCACAATGGATTGAAACTAGGAATCAATAGCAGAAGGAAAATTTGAAAGTTAAAAATATGTAGAAATATAACAACACATTTCTGAACTAAGGGATCAGAAAAGCAATCAAAAGGTAAATCAGAAAAATCTTGAAACAAAATACGATGAAAAAACTTATGGAATGCAATAAAACCAGTTCAAAGGGAAAATTAAAAATGACAAATGCCTACATTTGCCTTAAAAAAGAAGAGAGCTGGGGATCCCTGGGTGGTTCAGTGGTTTGGCGCCTGCCTTTGGCTCAGGGCGCAATCCTGGAGTCCCGGGATCGAGTCTCACATCAAGCTCCCGGCATGGAGCTGCTTCTTCCTCCTCCTGTGTCTCTGCCTCTCTCTCTCTCTCTCTCTTTCTCTCTCTCCCCCTATGTCTATCATAAATAAATAAATAAATCTTAAAAAAAAAGAGAGCTCTCAAATAAACAATGTCACTTTACTCCTCAATTTAAAAAAGAACAAACTATGTTCAAAGTTAGCAAAAAGAAGTAAATATTAAAGATATTACTGCAGACATAAATAAGAGAAAAATCAATAAAGAAAAGAAAAATCAATGAGTTGTTTTTTGAAAAAAGTAATCAAAATTGATACAACCTTCTGTAAGACTAAAAGACTTAAAATGTAAAATCATAAATGAAACATTATGCTACAGAAATAAAAAGGATTGAAAGAGACTAATATGACTAATTACATATGAACAAACTGGATAATCTAAAAGAAATCAATAAATTCTTAAAATCATACAAACTACCAAGACTAAATCACGTAGAAATAAAAAATATGAATAAAACAATAACAGGCATGGAGACTGAGTAATCAGAAACCTCCCAAAAAAGAAAAAAGTCAGGAATAAATGGTTTCACTGGTAAATTCTAGCAAACATTTAAAGAATATCAATTTCTCAAATTCTTTCTAAAAACTACAGAGTAGGAAATACTCCCCATCTCATTTTATGAGGCCAGAAATAATCTGATACCAAAGCCAGGCAATGATACTATAAGAAATAAAATCTCTAGGCTAATAACACTGATGAACTCAGTTGCAAAAATACTCAACAAGTACTAGCAAATTGAATTCAAAAGTACATTAAAAGGATCATTCACCATGATAAAGTGAGATTTATCCTTAAGATGAAAGGATAGGTCAACATACATAAATCAACTAATGTAATATACCACATTAACAGAGTGAAGAATAAAAATAACCATCTTAATAGATACAGAAAAAGCATTTGGTAAAATTAATCATCCTTTCATGATAAAAACTCTCAACAAATGATCTATAAAAGGAATGTACCCCGATATAATAAGGGCCATAACTAAGAAGACCAAGTAAACATTATACTCAATGTAGAAAAGTTTTCCCCTATGATCAGGAATAAGATAAGGATGTCAACTCTCACCACTTCTATTTAACAAAGTATCGGAGGTCCTAGGAAAAGCAATTAAGTAAGAGAAATAAATAAAAGGCATCCAAATCAGAAAGGAAGAAGTAAAATAATACCTATTTGCAAATGACATAATCTTATATGTAGAAAAACCTGAACACAGTGTTCACACATGCACACACACACATACACACACACATACAGAATAGAACACACATATATACAAGCCTATTTAAGAACTAATAAATTTAATGAAGCTTCAGGACACAAAATCAACACTTAAAAAATCAGTTTTATTTCTACACATTAATAGCAAATTATGTTAAAACGATGTTAAGAAAATAATCCCATTTATAACAGTATCAAAAAGAAAATACTTAGGAATAAACTTAACCAAGGAGATGAAAGATATACACTGAAAATTATACAACACTGATAAAAGAAGACATAAATAATGAAAAAATCCTGCATTCTCAGATTGAGAAACTTAATATTGTTTAAATGTTCATGGTACTTCAAGAAATCTATAAATTCAATATCATCTCATCAAATTCCTAGTGGCATTTGTATAGACATAATACAAAGCTACAGTAATTAAAAACAGCATGCTGGCATAAAAATAGACAATGGTCCAGCATAATAAATAAAGACTCCAGAAATAAACCTACACATATGTGTAGTTTAAGATTATGTAATCTCCAATAAGGATACCAAGAATACCCAATGAAGAAAAGATGGTCTCTTCAACACACAGTGCTGAGAAAACTGGATATCCATATGAAGAATGAAACTGGATCCTACTGTCTTAGTTCACTAGAGCTGCTTTAACAACAAAACAAAACAAAACAAAAACAGGAATAGAGGGAGGAGGTAGAAAGAGCAACAATAAAGAGCAGAATTATATTTCTCACACATTTGGGGGCTGGAAATTCCAAAATAAAGGTACTGGAAAAGTTAGTATCTGTTGAGGTCAACTTCCTAGTTAATAGACAAGCCTTTTCTTGCTGTGCCCTCACATGGCAGAGGAGGTGAGGGAACTCTCTAGGGCCTCTTTTATGAGGGCACTAATAATCCCATTGATGAGAGCTCCACTCTCATGACCTAATTACTTTGTAAATGTCCCATCTCTAAATGCCATCACATTGAACATTAGGATTTACACAATGTTTGGGGGCACACAAACATTCAGTCTGTAGCACTAAACTTACACCATGTACAAAATACAAAGTGGATTAAAGAGGCTATGTAGGAAGATGGTGAGGAAGGGGAGGACCCCTAGGCTCATCTCCTCCCATGAACACAATTACATAACTATTGAATCATCCTAAATACCCCAAACATTGACCTTAAGACTGACAGAACAAATTCCACAACAAAAAGAAGAGAAGAAGCCACATCAAAAAAAGGCAGGAAGTGTGAAGATGTGGTTTAGGGGAGAAGTGGATCATGGGTGCTGTGGCAGGGAGCTATGGTCATAGAGAAGGACGAAAGAGAGAGAGAGAGAGAGAGAGAGAGAGAGGGAGGAACACACAAGAACATGTCCCCAAAGCCACTGCCCTGGAAGATGAAGGGTGCTGAATTTCACAAATTCTTGCAACCAGCAGATCTAAAGCTGGAGTTTTAAAGGTCAGCAGGCTTGACTGGGAAAGGGCCAGAAGGCTACTGTGCTGCTCCTGAAGAAAAAGCAGGCAAACAACCCAGGGGCAGACAGTGTGAAAGCAATGACCTAAAGAACACCTGGGGAACATAGGGGTAGATTAGTCTGTCTTCTTGGATCATATCCCTAAGAGGCAGCATTCATGGATATACCTCTACAGAAACAAAGGAGCTAGCCATTTTCCTCCTGTGCTGCTCAGCATAAACACAGAGCCACCTGCAGGAAGCACCACACTGGGCTGCCTAACTTGCTTATTCCAAGCCCACCCTGCATTCTGGTGGGACTCCCCTTCCCAGTCAAGCTTGCTGCAATCACACACTCCAGACACACTCCCTAAAATTCCAGGCCCTGAAAACTACATGATCATAAGGCCATTACTTTAAGACGAGGGGGAGACACAATTGCCTTTTCTAACACAGAGAAGGAAGTGGAGACTTAGGCAAAATGCCAAAATGCAAGAATTCATCCTAAATGAAAGAATAATATAAGGTCATAGCCAGAGATCTAAGCGAAACTGATATAAGAAACATGCCTGATGGAGAATTTAAAGCAATAACCATAAGGACACTCACTGGACTTAGGAAAAGAATAAAACACATCAGTGACTTCATCAAATATAATAACATTCCTATTATAGGAGTCCCAGAAGAAGAGAGAGAAAAAGAGGGCAGAAAATTGTTTTAAAGAAATAATATCTCAAAACTTCCCTAATACAAGGAAGAAAACAGACATCCAGATGCAGGAGGTACAGATAACTCCCACGAAAATCAACAAAAGCAGGCCGACATGAAGACATAGTGTAATTAAATTTACAAAATACAGTGATAAATACAAAATCATAAAGGCAGAGCACCTGCGTGGCTCAGCTGATTAAGTGTCTGACTTCGGCTCACATCACGATCTCAGAGTCCTTGGATTAGGACCTGAACCAGACTTCCTCTCCTGCTGCCCTTCCCCCTTGTGCTCAATTGAGTATACACACTCTCTCTCTCAAATAAATAAATAAAATCTTTTTTAAAAAAATGATAAAAGTAGTAAGACAAAAGACATCCTTAACTTACAAGGGAGGACCCATAAGGCTAGCTAGAGATTTCTCAACAGCAACTTGGCAAGCCAGAGGGAGTGGCATGATATATTATAAGTGCTGAATGGAAAAAATCTGCAGCCAATACTCTATCTAGCAAGGTTATCATTCAGAATAGAAAGAGAGATAGTTTCTAAGACAAACAAGAACTAAAGGAGTTCATGAACACTAAATCAGCTCTGCAAGAAATATTAAAGGGGATTCTTTGAATGGAAAGGAGAGACCAAAAATGACAAACAGAAGAAAGGATCAGAGAAAATCTCAAGAAATAATGAAAAAAACAAGCAATAAAATAGTAATAAATACATATCTGTCGATAATTATTTTGAATGTAAATGGATAAATGTTCCAATCAAAAGACATAGGGTGCCAGAATGGATAAAAATCAAGACCAATGTATAAGCTGCCTACAAGAGACTTATTTTAGACCTAAAGACATCTGCCGACTGAAATGGGGGGATGGACAAAAATTTACCATGTAAATGGATGTCAAGGAAAGACTGAGAAGCATACTTATATCAGACAAACTATATATTAAACCAAAGACTGTTTTAAGACACAGGGAAGAGCACTATATAATCATAGAGGATAATAAAAAAAAACTTATAACAATCATAAACATTTATGCACCAAACATGGGATACCCAAATATATCATACAATTAATAACAGATATAAAAGAAATAATATATAGTAATTCAATAATAATGGGGAAATTTAACACCCCACTAAAATCAATGATCAAAATCATCTAAACAGAAAGTCAACAAGAAAACAGGGGCTTTGAATGATACACTGGACTACATGGATGTAACAGATAGAACATGCCATCCTAAAACAGCAAAATACACATTCGTTTCCAAGGCACATGGAACATTCTCTAGTATACAGAACATATTACATCACAAAATAGGCCTCAACAAAGATTGAAATCATACCATGTATCTTTCCTGACAAAATGCTATGAAACTAGGAGTCAAGAGTAAGAAAAAATACGGAAAATTTACAAATACATGGAGGTTAAACAATGTGTTAACTAAACAATGAATGGATCAAAGAGGAAATCAAAGAAGAAATTTAAAAATACATAGAAACAAATGAAAATGTAAACTTAAGTCCATAACATATTTTGGTTGCAGCAAAATCAGTCCTAAGAGGGAAGAACATATCAGTATAGGCCTACCTCAAGAAGTAAGAAAAATCTCAAATATACAACCTAACCTTATTCCTAAAGAAGCTAAAAAAGGAATAGCAAATGAACTGTAAAGCCAAAAGAAGTGAAATAATAAGAATTAGACCAGAGATAAATGATATAGAAACTAAAAACCACTAGAACATATCCATGAAACCAGGAGCTGATTCATTAAAAAATTATTAAAATTGGTAAGCCCCTCATGAGACTTATGGAAAAAAAAAGGGGGGGGCCCAAATAAAATCAAAAATTAAAAGGGGGAAATAATAACACAACAGGAACAGAAACAACTATAATAGAATATTACCATAAAACATATGCCACACACTGGACAGTCTAAAAGGATAAATTCCTAGAAACATATTAATTCCCAAAACTGAAAACAGGAAGAAATAGAAAATGTGAACAGACTGATAACCAGCAAAGAAATCAAATCAGTAATCAAATATCTTCCAACAAACAGAAGTCCAAGACCAAATGGGTTCACAGGTAAATTCTACCAAACATTTGAAAGAGTTAATACCTATTTCTTCTCAAACTATGCCAAAAAATTGAAAAGGAAGGAAAACTTCTGAATTTATTCTATGAGGCCAGCATTATCTGGATACTAAAACCAGATAAAGACTCCACAAAAAAAAGAGAAATATAGGCCAATATCTCTGATGAAAATGCGTGCAAAAATTCTCAATAAAGTACTAGCAAACCAAATACAACAATACATTAAAAAATTATTTACTACAATCAAATGGGATTTACTCCTGGGCTGCAAGCATGGCTCAGTATTTGTAAATCAGTCAATATGATACAATACATTACTAAAAAAAAAGGGAAAAACCATATGATCATTTCAATAGATAGAGAAAAAGCATTTAACAAAGTACCATATCCATTCATGATAAAAGCCCTCAACAAAGTAGGTTTAAAGGGAACATACCAGGACACCTGAGTGGCTTAGGAGTGATCCTAGAGTAACGGGATCAAGTCCCACATCGGGCTACCTGCATGGAGCCTGCTTCTCCCTCTGCCTATGTCTCTGCCCCTCTCTCTCTGTGTCTCTCATGAATAGATAGATAGATAGATAGATAGATAGATAGATAGATAGATAGATAAAATCTTTTTTTAAAAAAGGAACATACCTCAACATAATAAAGGGCATATATGAAAAACCCATGGTTAATATCATCCTCAATGAAGACAAACTGAGAGCTTTTCCTCTATGGTTTAGAACAAGACAGATGTCCATTCTCATCATTGCTATTTAACATAGTATTGTAAGTCCTAGCTTCAGCAATAAGACAACAAAGAAATAAAAGGCATCCAAATTGGCAAGGAAGAGGTCAAACTTTCACTATTTACAGATGACATAATACTATATAGAGAAAACCTGAAAGACTCCACCAAAAAATTGCTAAAACTGATACACAAATTCAGTAAAGTTGCAGGTTACAACATGAACACTCAGAAATCTGTGGTATTTCTATACACCAGGAAGAAGAAAGAGAAATCAAGCAATCGATCTCATTTACCATTGCACCATAAAAACTATAAGATACCTAGGGATAAACTAACCAAACAGATAAAAGATCTGTACTCTGAACACTACAGAACACTTATGAAAGACTTTGAAGATGACACAAAGGAATGGAAAAACCTGCCATGCTCATGCATTGGAAGAACAGATATTGTTAAAATGTCTATACCTCCCAAAGCAATCTACACATTTAATGCAATCCCTTCAAAATACCAACAGCATTTTTCACACAGCTACCACAAACAATCTTAAAATCTGTATGGAACCACAAAAGACTCCAAATAGCCAAAGCAATCTTGAAAAAGAAAAGCAAAGCTGGAAGCATCACAATTCACAATTCCAGTCTTCAAGCTAGACCATAAAGCTGTAGTGATCGTGACAGTATGGTACTGGCACAAAAACAGACACTTAGATCAATGGAACAGAACAGAAAAATCCAGAAATGAACTCACAACTAATTGTCAACTAGTCTTTGACAAAGCAGGAAAGAAAATCCGATGGAAAAAAGACAGTCTTCAACAAATGGTGCTGGGGAAACTGGACAGCACCATGCAGAAGAATGAAACTGGACCACCTTCTCACACCATACACAAAAATAAATTCAAAATGGATGAAAGACCTAAACGTGAAACAGAAACCCATCAAAATCCTAGAGGAGAACACCAGGCAGTAACCTCTTTTTGACATTGGCCATAGCAACTTCTTACTAGATACGTCTCTGGAGGCAAGGGAAACTAAAGCAAAAATAAACTAGTGGGACTTCATCAAGATGAAAAGCTTCTGCACAGCAAAGGAAACAACTGACAAAACTGAAAAGCAACTTACTGCATGGGAGAAGATATTTCCAAAGGACCTACCTGATAAAGGGTTAGTATCCAAAATCTATAAAGAACTTATCAAACTCAAAACTCAGAAACCCAATAATCCAGTTAAGAAATGGGCAGAAGACATGAATAGATATTTTTCAAAAGACACACAGATGGCTAACAGACACATGAAAAGATGCTCCACATCACTCATCATCAGGGAAATACAAAACAAAACTACAATGAGATATCACCTCACACCTCTCAGAATGGCTACAATTAACGACACAGGAAACAACAGATGTTGGCCAGGATGAGGAGAAAGGAGAACCTTCTTACACTGTTGGGAGAATGCAAACTGGGGCAACCACTCTGGAAAATAGTCTGGATGCTTCTCCAAGAGTTAAAAATAGAACGATCCTATGCCCAGCCATTGCACTACAAAGGGGCACATGCTTCGCAATGTTTATAGCAGTATTATCTACAATAGATGAAGCATGGAAAGAACCCTAACGTCTGTCAATTGATGAATGCATAAAGAAGTTGTGGTACAAAAAAAAAAAAAAAAAAGAAGTTGTGGTACATAGATATACAATGGAATTATTACTCAGCCATAAAAGAGAATGAAATCTTGCCATTTGCAATGCTGTGAATGGAGCTAAAGATTATTATACTAATCAAAATAAGTCATCCTGAGAAAGACAAATACCATATGATTTCACTCACATGTGAAATTTAAGAAACAAAACAGATGAACATGGTGACGGTGGGGGAGGAAGAGAAAGAGGCAAACCAAAAAACATAACTGTATGTTACGATAGAGAAAAACAGGGTTGTTGGATGGGAGTTTGGAGGGGGAGGGAATAGATTAAATGGGTATTTAGGAGGGTACTAGTGATGAGCATTACTATATGGGAATAGATTAAATGGGTATTTAGGAGGGCACCCGTGATGAGCATTGCTTGTTGTATGTAAGTGCTGAATCATTAACTTCTGTGCCTGAAACTAACATTACCCTGTGTTAACTAACTGGAATTTACATTACAACTTGAAAAAATTAAAAAATGTACAAAGAATCTGAATAGACTTCTTAAAAACTTTTTGAGTATAGTTTGACAAACAATGTTACATTAGTTTCAGGTGTCTAACATACTGTTTCAACATCTCTATATGCTATGCTCAGCACAAGCTACCATCTTTCACCATAAAACACTATTACAAGATCATTGACTATGTTCCCTCTGTTGTATCTTTTATTCCTGTGACTTATTATAATGAAGACATCCTGATGGCCAAGAAAAGGTGACCAACATCAATATTTATCAGGGAAATTGAAATCAAAACCATATTGAGATATTACCTCACACTGGTTTGAATGGCTATTACTAAAGAGACAAGAGATAACAGTGTTGGTGATAATGTGTCAAAAAGGAGACCCTTATGTACTGTTAGTGAAAAAATAAATTACTGGAGACTCCATGGAAAACCATTTGGAAATTCTCAAAAAAATTAAAAATAGAACTATATGATCTAGCAATTCCACTTTTAGGTATTTATCCAATGAAAATTCTATGTCAAAAATATGTGTACTCTATGCTTTCTGCAGTATACAATATCCAAGAAAGATATGGAAAGCATTGTAAGTGTCCATCACTGATGAAAGCACAAACTGTGGTATGCACATGCAATGAAATCATATTGTCATAAAAAGGGAAGAACAATCTTGGTATTTGCAACAACCTAGAGATCTTGAGGGCATTATGCTACGTGATTTAGGACAGACAAAGACAATTATTGTCTGATTATATATATATATATATATATTCTAAACAAAACAAAACCCTGATCTATCTCATAAACACAGAGAAAAGACTGGCAATTGCCAGAGGTGGGGATGGGAATTGAGTAACAAGATATGAAGTTACAGTTATGCAAGAAGAATCTACTTCGTGTAACAGTGTCCATAATTCACAATACTGTACTGTATTCTTTAAAACTTTTTGGGAGAGTATATCTCATGTTAATTATTCTAACCACAATAAACAAACAAACAAAAAAAGAATCATTCAAACATTTCACTAACATCTTCATTTTGAAAGAGTTGTTTTCAGTTTCAAAAGAACTAAAATTCCACCAAATAAACTCTATGGTTGATATATACATTCCCTTGGCTTTTTAACTTTATAAAGTCTCAGATGGATAGGGAAGTATGTGTGTTATTTCCAAAGAAACTTTGAGCCTTTTCCTATGATAACTGACAATGTTGCATAAATGCCCTTCTTTGTTTCATAAATTTAAACTTCATAAAATTTTGCAATTATAAAATTGTTGCAGTAATTTGCTTAAAGAAACAAGCATTCCATGATGCTAAATGAGATAAGTCAGACAAGGAAAAATACTTGTAATGATATCATTTAAATAAATAATTTAGAAAAGCCAAACTCATAAAAGCCCTTTGGGCTGGGTATTGGGAGGAATTGGGAAGATGTTGTTTAGGGATAAAAACTTACAACCAATAGATAAATAAGTCTTCGGCATCAAATGCACATAGTTACTATAGACAGCAATTCTGTATTATATACTTCAAAGTTACTAAAAGACTAGAGTTTAATTATTCCCACCACAAAAAAGAAATGATAATTATGTGACATAATAGAGGTTTAGTTGATGCTACCATGGTAATAATATTGTAATACAGAAATATTCAAAGCAACTTTTGTATACACTTGAAACTTATACAGTGTAATATGTCCATTACATTTCAATAAGATCATAAAAAAAAAAAGAGGCCAGCATTCATCTAACTTAGATAAACTAGTGGACATTAAAAAGTACAATGGAAAACCTACTACAGCATAACAATGTATAAGAAAAAGAACATATTTACTATATCATGTTTTGAATTTATGGTTTTTATTTTCAAAGTAGGCTACCCCCAGTTTGAGAACATAATTATAAGCACACACACACTGTCATGAAACCGAAAAAATAATAAACATGTATCATTTAAATTGTAGGACTGTTGGCAGAATCTGAAATATAAAATGCACCAACTCCCCAAATCACAAGGATATGTAAGTTTTATGAAAAGAAAAAAGTAACATGGTTAGTCTTTCTTCAAAAGCCCTATAGTGTGATAATTCTGAGTAGTTAAAATTACAATAAAAAATGACAAAAAATGTGTATCCCATGATATGAATATAATTCTATTATAAAAGTTAAATTATCTTCTCACCTGCTCTGGGTTCGCTATGAAGTTTATGGCGGTATGGTGGCGATCATCTTCCTGTAATAAGCTGAAGGTAAACTGATAGTCAATCAAAAGGCTGTCTGTGGGGGAAAAAAATACAATCCTGATATGCACTTTTACAAACTGATAAAAACAAAAGTTCGGTGAAAACATACTGTATATTAAAAATTAAAATATTTATCAGTTGTTAAGATATGTATTTTATTAAATATACTTTAAAATCTATTAAAATAGTTATTAATTAAATCAATTAAAACAATTTTAAAATATTTTATTAAAATAATTTTATGAAAAATAACTGTCATTAATTATTAGTGGTCCATTCAAGACTGGCAAAATATAAATCTTTGTCATCAAGCAACAAAAAGCAAAATAAAGATATGAAAGAAGTCCTATGCTTTAAAAACTGTATTTATTACTTCAGTTGTCATTACAAAAGTTCTAGAAACAGAATAGACATTCTGGAAAGTACACAAAAGTAAGAAAATAAACTAATAGTCACTCATAACCTTACAATTAGAGAAAAATACAGGCAATATTTTGGTGCATTTTATTCCAGTTAAAATTTTGTAGATAGAAAAATAGGCAGGCAGGCAGGCATTTTGGTACCCTACTTTCAAAAAACCAAAATTCCTTGAAAACATGAACTTTAATAGATAAATAATATTCTATCACATAGTATAATGCATTTATTCCTTTATTATTGTGGTAATTTTTACCATTAACAATTTTAAAATGCCTGTGTGATAAGCATCCTTCTACAGAAGTGATTCATTAACAATTGACAAAAAGAAACTGGGGATATACAACTTTTAATTTTGTTCATGTATAATGTTGAAACCAAGGTACAACATCTGAGTCTTTTTTTTTTTTTTTTTAGTTTTTTTTTTAATTTATTTCTGATAGTCACAGAGAGAGAGAGAGAGAGAGAGAGAGAGAGAGAGGCAGAGACACAGGCAGAGGGAAAAGCAGGTTCCATGCACCGGGAGCCCGACGTGGGATTCAATCCTGGGTCTCCAGGATCGCGCCCTGGGCCAAAGGCAGGCGCCAAACCGCTGCGCCACCCAGGGATCCCTGAGTCTTTTATATCATGAATAGCTTCATATTTTACGTAAGAGTGAAGAATTACTCATTAATCAAACTGCCACCTTTACAAAAACATTTCAGATTATTTTATTTTAAAGATTTATTTATTTATTCATGAGAGACACAGACTGAGAGAGAGAGGCAGAGACATAGGCAGAGGAAGAAGCAGGCTCTTCACAGGGAGCCTGATGTGGGACTCGATCCTGGATCCCAGGATCATGACCTGAGCCTAAGGCAGACACTCAACCACAGAGCCACCCAGGCGTCCCCATTTCAGATTATTTTAAACAGAGATAACTTCTATTCTTTGGATACACACCTTTCATGTTATGCCCTCAGTCATTAAACACTATTAAAATAAAAAGTAAAGATAGGAATACTATCACTGCAATTATTGTTAAAATTACCAAGGCATCATTCTTTATGTTGATTACTACATACTTTATAAGATCTACCTTATATATTTCTTGTATAATTTAGTATAAGGCAACATTTTGTCTTCCTCAGAACTTGTATGAGATAATGAGAATTATGCAATAGGTCATATTTCCAATTTCCATCTGACTGCCAGAAACTGCAGAGGCAAATTCAATAGTCCAGTGTGTTCTAGGCACTGGAGACACAATAAAAAAAAAATAAAAATAAAAAAATCTCTCCTCATGCAACTTCCATTCTACTGGAGAGACATGGGAAATTAATAAGTAACTTAAGTATATAGTATAACAGATGACAGTAAGAGTATGGAGACTAATAAACAGTGAAAAGGAGAGAAACTGTTGTCAGAGTAGAATGGTTGCCATTTTGAGAAGGAACACTTAAAGATCAAAGATAGTATGAATATAAGCAATAGAGTTTACTGAAGAAAATGCAATCCAGGCAGAAGAAACAAGCACAAAACTCTCAAAAAAGATAAGTCTTAACTATGAGTCTTGTAAAAAAAAAAAAAAAAAAAAAAAGGTATGGCAAGATATAGGCCACAGGGGATAGTGGCAAGGCTACTAAGAGTGGAGGTTACAAGAAGAGGTCAGACACTTGGAACGTACTGGTAGGTACAACATACAGATTAGCTCAATAACTGCATGTACCATTTGAAAGAAAAGTAGAGCTTTTTTGATCCCAGACTACACAAAATGTCAGCATTAACAAAGATGAGTAAGAAGACTAGGTTTTATTTTGGAGGAGCCAGAGGAAACATTAGGAGCCTAGTTTTGGAGATATGAAGGTTGAGTCACTTATTGAATTTCCAAGTGATATGTTGAATCGAGTTTAGAAGCTTGTTTAGTAGGTAACAATTTGCAAATTATCGACATTTTGGGTGAGATTTGAAACCCTGAAGCCAAGAAATTACCAGTTATAAATAGAGCAGAGGTGCAGGGGATAAGCCCTGAGGCATACCAATGTAAATAATCAGATCCTCAGGAGGCGGAGATAGCAACCTGTGAGACAGGAATAAAACCAGAATTTAGTGTCGGAGGAGTCAAGTAAATATGTTGTTTAACAAAGAGGAGTAACCACCCTGGTCACTTTCAGCTGGCAGGGGTTTAGAGGTAGGCTGGCAATATTGAGGAAAGGTAGTATCTATTCAAAGTGAGGGTAAAAATAAGACTGAGGAAAGGTAAGCACTTCAAAACTAGCTTCAAGAATTTGCATAATTCTATTTACTTTTTTCTAGCTTGAAACTAAGTACTAAAAAGTCGGGAGTAGACAGCTCTGGGAGGTCAGGACTAGTAACAAGGGACACCTGTAGCAGAGGCCGAAGCCTGAGAAGAGGCTGAAGCCTGCAAACATTCTTTTGCCTTTATGCACTCTAGGCCTGTGTCACAATCATACTCCATCACACTCGACCAGGCATTCAACTTTGATTTTATTATTCCCTCTTATTTATTAGAGTTGGAAGTACAAGACTAGCACAACGTATATTATATATATGCTATGATCAGTCCTAATGTCACTTGGGCTAAAAAAATAAGTCCGAATCCTGAAACAAAATTCGTAGGAGTATTATTCAATTCAAGTGAGTGATAAGAGTACCTGTCAGTGAATGTTAATTACTATAAGCTGAAGAAAGTTTATACTTTTAACAAAATGTTTTCTTTTCAAGCTTAGAATCAAAATTCCCCAGAAGCCAGCTGTGTAATTTTCCACTTAACCAGGAGATAGGGACGCCTGGGTGGCTCAGTGGTTGAGCATCTGCCCCTGGCTCAGGGCGTGATCCACAGTCTCAGGATCGAGTCCCACATCAGTCTCCCTGCCTGAAGCCTGCTTCTCTCTCTGCCTACGTCTCTGCCTTTCTTTCTCTGTGTCTTTCATAAATAAATAAATAAAATCTTTAAAAAATAAAATAATAAAATAAAATAAAATAAAATAAAATAAAATAAACCAGGAGATAATCTATTTCTCCTCACACCAGTTTTAAACATCATGTTGGTGTATTTTTAGGGGAATTGCAAATGAATAATTACCTGGCACTTAAAATATGTATCTCAAAGCTGAAATTTACTCTGAACTTCTTAGCTAAATAGAGTACAGCACATAAAATATTAAAATTTAAAGAATATAAATAATAGTGAAAGGGAATAGAAGGGAAGGGAGAAGAAATGGGTAGGAAATATCAGAAAGGGAGACAGAACATAAAGACTCCTAACTCTGGGAAACAAACTAGGGGTGGTGGAAGGGGAGGAGGGCGGGGGGTGGGGGTGAATGGGTGACGGGCACTGAGGGGGGCACTTGACGGGATGAGCACTGGGTGTTACTCTGTATGTTGGCAAACTGAACGCCAATAAAAATAAATTTATTATTAAAAAAAATAAAAAATAAATAATAAATAAATAAAATAAAATAAAATAAAATAAAATTTAAAGTATGTATCAAGTTTATGAAAATGTACATACTTTGAAAATTACTTTTTGTACTGCTTTAATGAACTACTTTATTATGCTATAGAAAGAAAGTCCTGTTTGACTACAATCAACTCAATTTATTGTGTTATTCATAATTAAGGAATAATGACAAAGTAGCAGGAGGAGTGTGATCAAGAGAGGTGAAAGAATTACTTTTATTTTTAATTCCAGTATAGTTAACATGCAGTGTTAAATTAGTAAATTAGTTTCAGATGTACAATAGAGTAATTCAACAGTTCTATACATTACTCAATGCTCACCAAGCTAAGTGTATTCTTAATCCCTTACACTTATTTCACCCCTCCCACCCCTCAACCCACCCCCCCACTGGTAACTATCAGTTTGTTTGCTCTGTATACTTGAGTCTGTTCTTTTCTTTGTCTCCTTTTTCTGGTTTGTCTCTTTTTATTTTTCCTTTCTTCATTTAAATCTTCACTCAAATCTCACGTATGAGTGAAATCATAATGGTATTTGTCTTTCTCTGGCTGACTTATTTTGCTTAGCATTATACTCTCTAGATCCATCCATGTTGCTGCAAATGACAAGATTTCATTCCTTTCTATCATTGAGTAATATGCCATTGTATATATATGCCACATCTTTATCCACTCATCTATCAATGGACACTTGGGCTGCCTCCATATTTTGGCTATTATAAATAATGCTACAATAAACAGGGATGCATATATTTTTTCAAATTAGTGTTTTCATATTCTCTTGGTAAATACCCAGAAGTGGAATTACTGGATCACACGGTATTTTGGTTTTTAAATTTTTGAGGTTCTTCCATACTGTTTTCCATAATGGCTGCACCAGTTTGTGTTCAAATCAACAACGCACAAGGGCTTCTTTTTATCCACATTCTCATCAACACTTGTTGTTTCTCGTGTTGTAGATTTTAGCCACTGTGACAGCTGTGAGGTGATATCTCATTGTGGTTTTGATTTGCATTTCCCTGATGATCAGTGATGCTGAGAATCTTTTTATGTGTCTGTGGTCATCTGTATGTCTTTCTTGTAGAAATGTCTATTCATGTCTTCTGCCCATGTTTTAATTGGATTATTTGTTTTTTAGTGTTGAGTTGTATAAATTCTTTTCATATTTTCATTTCATATTTTCATAAGTTCTTTTCATATTCATTGAGTTGTATAAGTTCTTTTCATATTCATGATACAAACCCTTTATCAGATATCTTTTCCCATTCATTAGGTTGTCTTTTAAAGAGAACTACTTATTAAATTGGGAGAAGTAGCATGTTTTCATACTGACTGGCATAAATACAAATTTAGTAAAAAGGGAAAAACTGATAAGACAGGAGAGAGAGAAATTAGATATACTAAGATAATGTCCTTGGGTAGATAAAAGGCAACGAGCTGAATGGTCCAGTGGTGCATTCCCTAGATTTGTGAGGTTTTAGTTTGTTTTTGCTTCTTGTATATCCCCATCTCAGTGCTAGAGCAGCTACAATCTAGAATCAACAAGTTCATACCAGAGACTATACAGTAGAGCCCTGTAAACCATGTTCATCCTGCACCAAAGGGAGCAGAGCTGAAGCCTGTACTGCTACAGGAAATACAGAAAAATGTTGAGTTTTACTAAAACTCAGTAACATACACAACTTTCAAATGATATTATATATACTGCAAAAAGATATACATACATGGAAGTACATGTACTACACTTTTCAGGGTATTTTAAATTTTCATAATATAGAAATTATAAACTGTATACTGCATGTTTATATTAACTGGCTAGAAACAATTATTTGAAAACTGTCAACAGAAAAATACCAAAGGGATATCTGTTACAATTTGAAGAAACCATAAACACTATATAAATCAATACTCTGATTTCACAGACTTAGCCCTGAAGTTTGGAAAAACTATAAGTGATACAGCCAACTCTTAAATATTTTGGCTAACCCCTAACATCAGAATCATGACAGGGATGTCCAGTCTCACCACTGTTATTCAACATAGTACTAGAAGAAAGAGAAATTAAGGAGTCAATCCCATTTACAATTGCACCCAAAAGCATAAGATACCAAGGAATAAACCTAATCAAAGAGGTAAAGGATCTATACACTAAAAACTACAGAACACTTCTGAAAAAAATTGAGGAAAACTGAAAAGGATAGAAAAATAATCCATGCTCATGGATTGGAAATACAAATCAAAACCACAATGAGATACCACCTCACACCAGTGAGAATGGTGAAAATTAACAAGACAGGAAGCAACAAATGTTGGAGAGGATGTGGAGAAAGGGGAACCCTCTTGCACTGTTGGTGGGATTGTGAACTGGTACAGCCACTCTGGAAAACTGTGTGGAAGTTCCTCAAAGACTTAAAAATAAAGTTACCCTATGACCCAGCAATTGCACTACTGGGGATTTACCCCAAAGATACAGATGCAGTGAAAAGTCGAGACACCTGCACCCCAATGTTTATAGCAGCAATGTCCACAATAGCCAAACTGTGGAAGGAGCCTTGGTGCCCATCGAAAGATGAATGGATAAAGAAGATATATATATGTGTGTATATACATATATATACATATATATGTATATACACACACACACACAATGGAATATTACTCAGCCATTAGAAACGACAAATACCCACCATTTGCTTCAATGTGGATGGAACTGGAGGGTATTATGCTGAGTGAAGTCAATCGAAGAAGGACAACCATTATATGGTTTTACTCATACAAGGAGTATAAAAAATAGTGAAGGAGATTATAGGGGAAAGAAGGGAAAATGAGTGGGAAAAATTAGAGGGTGACAAAACATGAGAGACTCCTAACTATGGAAAATGAACAAGGGGTAGGGGAAAGGGAATTAGGCAAGGGGATAGGGTGACTGGCTGACGGCCACTGAGGGGGGAACTTGACGGGATGAGCACTGGGTGTTATACTAGATATTGGCAAATCAAACTTCAATAAAAAATAAATAAATAAATAATTTAAGGGCAAAAAAATATTTTGGCTAACAATTAGCAATCTTTGATAATTCTAGGAAAATCAGAAGTTCACAATTAATTTCCCAATTGTATCTAAAAATGAAGTCTACAAATACAGGTACAACAGATGTAAGAAACAGCCACTCTTCTTTACAGCACTTTCACTGTTTGTATGAACTTCACAGACCTTAAGTTGAATATGAAGCTGTTCATAATTCTGGCTGCGAATTCTAATTGTATAGATTTTTAAAAAGCGAAAACAAAGAGAAAAAAATTGACATCTACTATTTTGTTAAGTTAGACTTTCATAGTGAGAAAAATATCTATTTGTGAACATAGAGTATATGTAATATTATATGTAGAAGTACATATAATAATATAACATGAGTAAATGGTCTAGTCATTTAAAATATCTGTTTGATATGTATCAAAGAAAAAAGAAAAATCTAAAAAACTCCACAAAATTAAAGATGAAAGATGAGATAATAACACTGAAGACTACATTAAAAAGCAGCTAAATAAATTGAAACTGTAAAAAAAAATACAGAAATAAGAAAGTAATAAAATAATGATAAAATTAAACATAAAAAGAGAATCAGAAATAAAATAATTAAAACAACATAAGACTAATGAGTGCTATGTAGGTCCAATCTAAAAAGCCTCCCAGAATAGAGACAAAAATAGAATAGAGACAAAAATCACTCAAGAGGAGTAACAGGCATAGAAATTTTCAATATATGCATGCTAATGTTATTAAAGCGGACATCACAACAAATAAAAAAAAGTACGTATTATATATACATATTATATACACTTATGTTAAATATATGATAGAAAAGATGTACTGAAGACTCAAACCTAAATATTGATATACCTTATATAAAAGATAAAAAATAATCCAGCATTATTCATAGTAGCCCAAAAGTAAAGCAATCCAAATGTCTATCAGTTGGTGAATGGTAAAAAAAAAAAAAAAAAAAAAATTAAAAAGGCAGTATGTACACATAATGGAATATTATTTCACCATAACCTGAATGAAGTACTGATACTTGATATAACATGAATGAGTCTTGAAACATAATAAATAAAAGAAGTCCGTCACAAAAGACCACATATTCCACAATACCATTTATATATATGTCAGAGTAGACAAATCCATAGAGACAGAAAGAGAATTGTTAGGGTTTGGGGGAAGGAGGAATGAGGAGTGACTGCTCATATGTATTGGGTTTCTCTTAGGAGTGCTGAAAATGTTCTAAAATTAGATTATGGTGATGGTCACACAATTTTCTAAATATACTAAGAGATACTAAATTGTACACTTTAAAAAGAGATTTGGAGTATATGAATTATATCTCAATAAAGCTGTTATTGAAGAAAATATTACTGACATCTAAGCACATCCCTGTATACAGGCATGTGCAAAAAAGCACACACATTCACACAGACAAATGAGTTATTTACAAAGGAGGATGAGGCACGATGACAAGTGTTCTTAAGTAACAATATATGTGAAAAGACAAGAAACTAGAGCAATATTTATGGAAAATGTATTTTCAGCAATGCTGTCTACACAGAAAAACAACACAGTGATAAATTTCAGGTAAGCAAATGTCCTAAAAGGACATGATCTATATACTCTCCTGAAAAAAAAAAAAAAATTCATCACATTCTACAACTAAGAGACAAATACAAATGAGGAAAGAGCACTATAAAAAAGTCTGGTAGTGAATATATGACAGATTCCAAGTTAGAATAAAAGAAGAAAACAAAGTTATCTTTTTATGTATAAAATCAGATTGTTTACTAAGAAATATAAAACAACTAAAATAATAAACAAGTTTAGTATGTAGCCAGATATAAAAATATAAATACTGAGGTACCTGGCTGGCTCAGTCCATGGCATATGAAACTCTTGAGAGCTCAGGGTTGTGAGTTCAAGTCCCTCGTTAGGTGTAGAAATTACTTAAAAATAAAATCTTAAAAAAAAAAAAAATATATATATATAGGCACCTAATTAGGCACCCAAGTCTTATTTTGGGGTTATTTTACTACACTGGTGATTATGCTTATCTCTACTCCCCCCCAAAAAAACCCACAATGCATTAATAACAACTATACAGTTAGCCCTAATAACCTGAGATCTCCAGACTCTTTTAAATACATACTTCCTGCTATAATAATGCTGTCCTAGGAGTATGGAGTGTTTGGAGTCCAGTAAGCTTTTTTAAAAGTTGAACACAAAATATTAATGCATAACTAAAGTATATGTAGAAATCGAGGTTAGGAATCATGTCAAGAGGGATAATAACAAAAAGACAATGAGGCAGGTGAAAAAGTAGTAAGTAGATAAAATATTAAATGGAGTACACAGGATTTCCATGAAAGGTAGAAACAAGGAAGGTGGAATATTGCTTCAGAATTAATTTTTTTGAAGTTATAGAAAAGCAATTATTTGCCAATGTCAAAGGGACCAAGGCAGATAATATTTCATCTAGATTCTGAAGTATCAACATCAGACAAGAAAAAACAGTCAACTCTTCCCTTAGGGAACAAATAGGTTTCAGAATACAGTGAGTTTTAGTTACAAGACAGTGGAATTCCATAATACTCTCTAGAGTATTATACTAAGCTAAATAAGTCAGTCACTGAAAGATAAATATCATATGATTTCACTCATATGTGGAATTTAAGAAACAAAACAAATGACCAAAGGGGGAAAAAGAGAGAGAGGCAAACCAAGAAACAGACTCTTAACTCTAGAGAACAGATAGTTACCAGAAGGAAGGTGGGCAGGGGAATGGGTGAAACAGGGGATGGGGATTAAGGAGTGCAGTTGTTGGGATGAGCACCAGGTGTAGTATGGAAGTACTGTACACGTGAAATTAATATTACACTGTGTTAACTAACTGGAATTTAAATAAATGCACTTTAAAAAAAAGATACTAGAGTTCCAAAAGAAGAAGAAAGGGGGCACGGGAGAAGGTGGAGGAAGAGGAGGACGAAGAGGAGGAGGAGGAAGATACTTGATTTAATTTCAAAAATAATTTTTCAAAAAGGAAAGAAAGAACAACACCCTGAACCAAATAAGCATACTTAGCTCTTCCTATATATTGGTTTCTAAATACCATTATCCAATTATAAGAAATCATGACTTCCTGGAACAATGGTTGATTCCAGGGCAAAGGCAGGAAAAGTACAAAATGAGTCTGAATTATCTTGTAGGACAAGAAAATACTCAGAAAATTATGGGATCATGCCAAAAGGAAGTAGGAGCTGACTGGAGGGTGTTCCTAATAGCCAAATCTAGAGCAGTTTCAGTTATTAAATAATGATAGTAATTTATTTAAGCCATAAATACATATCCACGAGGCAAATATGATATAAACAAATAACTGAATAAACAAATAAACAAGGGAAAAGGAACAGTTTGTTCTTGTAGTTAATAGATGCAGAAGAAATAATAAAATAGAAAAATCACCATTTGGCAAGTACGTATAACTCTTTCAGGTAAAGAATTATCAATGTATGTTAAAAATAATGGATGATAGTAAGATAATAAACAGGATATTTACATAATATCAAAGAATTTCTTCATAAAGTACTCATTAGATACAAAAAGGAACAGTAACATTAGAGTGAACAAAGTGGCACACACCACAGAGTAACAGCTGATCAAAAATAATAGCATCAATGATGGAAAAAAATGGTATCATATACTTCCAGATAGGATATACTGAAAAGACATCACTTCTGTGCTATCCTTACTAAAAATATACAACCTGAATTTAACAATTAAAAAAAAAATCAGACAAATCAAAAATAAGAGATATATTATAAATGTCTGTCCAACACTTTCCAAGGTCAGGGTCATAAAGAAATATTTGTAAATATATGTAAGTCGGTAATTATTTTACATTGAAAAATTTTAAAGAATTTTTTTTAAAAAGCTGTATATATGTCCTCAGGTTTCATCCATGACACATAATACAGGATTTCCATTCATCGGTCAAGGAACATTTAAGTGATTTTTACATGTTGGCTATTTTGAATATTGCTGCAATGAACATTAGAATGCTATTACGTCTTTGAGATCCTGTTTTTAATTCTTTTGGGTAAATACTCAGAGGTAAAACTGCTGGACTTACGTGAAATAAACCAGTTACAGAAGGATAAAAACTCCATGATTCTCCTTGTGTAAGGTCTTTAAAATAGTGAAATTTATAAAACAGAGAGTAGCATGGTGGTTGCCAGGGACCAGGGAGTAAGGCAGCAGAGAATGACCAACTAAGAGACATAAAGTGTCAATTATGCAAGATAAATAAGTTCTAGAGATTTGTGCTACAGCATTGTCCCCCTATAATTTTCAGTACTGTGCTGTACACTTAAAATATTTTTAAACAGATTTCATATTAAAAATAAAGTGAGATAAATTTTAATTTAATTTTTTAAAGTGACAATACAAAAAAATGAATTATCTTAAAACTATAATATACTGACAGTTATAAGAGAACAAAATAATGGCATACATAAAGATATTAAGGATAAATTAAAGAATAAATAATAATAATTAATAAATAATTTTGAGGACTATTTCCTTTGTGATGTGATGTTTGGAGAACATCACTTACTGCTGCTATAACAAATGACCACAAACTCAGTGGCTTTAAACAATATGAATTTATTCTCACAGATCTGGAAGTGTGAAGTCCAAATGAACTTTACAAAGTAAAGGGAGTAAAAGTAAAAGGAAAGTTCTAGGTGTGGTTATTTCTGGGGGCACTCAAAGAGAATTCATTCCTTTCCCTTTTCCAGCTTCTAAATATTGCTCATTGCTTGCTTCGTGGCCCCATCCTCTTTCTGACCTCTTGTTTCCATGATCACATCTTCCACTGTTGTAATCAAATCTCCTTGGCCCCCTTTCATAAGAACACTTGGGATTACACTGATCTCTAAGGACAATCTCCCCATTTCAAAATTGTCAATTTAATCATATCTGCAAATTCCATTTTACCATTTAAGGTAATATATTCACAAATTTTAGGGATTAGGATGTGTACATCTTTGGGGGAAGGAGGGCATTATTCAGCCTATCATAGTGTCAGTTCATAAAATAAATGACTGGGAAAATATCTAATAAGATTTTAGCAACAGTTTTCTCTAGGTAGAAGAATTATCAGCAATTTTAATTTTTTTGTCTATCTCTCTTCTAGAATGAACATGCATTACTTCCAGAATTGGGCCAAAAAAGATTTTTAAAAGGGGTGCACAAAGGACTATTGATCCTTGACCTTTAACATGTTTTTTTCAAATGATTTACACTATGCATTAAGTAATTAAATTTAGATTGTTATATACTTGTCCAAAAAAAATGGCATATCTCATTTCTAATTGACTTACTTCTTAGGTATAGGGCAAAAAAAATCACATAAAATAATCAGTCTCTCTTGTTAGTCTTCTATGACTAGAGTAAACCAAGGGGTGAGTTCCTACATGCAGCAGTAGATTTTTCTAGGTAGTTCAGTCAATACTGCACCAGCAATCATGGAACAACAACAACAACAACAACAAATGGCTACTATTTACTACAAAGAATTAGTAACAGGTTATATATAAAATTAAGTTCATGAGTAAAACACAGCATCATAAAAAGGAGGAAATATGCAAATAAAATATCAAGATAAAAGACTCTAACATGTACAAAATATTTAAAGAGGTCAGATACTATGCCAAAGTAATGATTAATTGGAAATGATGACTAAAAGTTTAAATACTACAGCAAAAGATCTTTTGAAACAGAACTTAAACCATAAAGAAAGAAAAAGTTATGTGAGGTGATGAAAAGCAAATGATTATTTGATGTAGTCTTTCAACAAAAGCTATGTAAAATTATGTATTTTCTAAGTAAATAATAACCAATGTTAAAAAACATCAGAGTATTTGTTGGAAATATCTACATATCTGAGATGCAAGAAGGCAAACATCAGGATCATATGAAATTGATCTTGATTTGCATATAATGTACGAATGATACTGTTCATATAAATTTCAGCTCATTTGGGAGCCAGAATAATAGTTATATAGATTTTGAATTGTTTCAGAAATTTTTAATTTGAATATTTTGAGAAAGGAACTGAGGCTTTACAATTTGCTTTTTCACCATTCATATTGTATTTCACTTTTTTTTTTTTTATTGGTGTTCAATTTACTAACATACAGAATAATACCCAGTGCCCGTCACCCATTCACTCCCACCCCCCGCCCTCCTCCCCCTCCACCACCCCTAGTTCGTTTCCCAGAGCTAGCAGTCTTTACGTTCTGTCTCCCTTTCTGATACTTCCCACACATTTCTTCTCCCTTCCCTTATCTTCCCTTTCACTATTATCTATATTCCCCAAATGAATGAGAACATACAATGTTTGTCCTTCTCCGACTGACTTACTTCACTCAGCATAATACCCTCCAGTTCCATCCACGTTGAAGCAAATGGTGGGTATTTGTCATTTCTAATAGCTGAGTAATATTCCATTGTATACATAAACCACATCTTCTTTATCCATTCATCTTTCGTTGGACACCGAGGCTCCTTCCACAGTTTGGCTATCGTGGCCATTGCTGCTAGAAACATCGGGGTGCAGGTGTCCCGGCGTTTCATTGCATTTGTATCTTTGGGGTAAATCCCCAACAGTGCAATTGCTGGGTCGTAGGGCAGGTATATTTTTAACTGTTTGAGGAACCTCCACACAGTTTTCCAGAGTGGCTGCACCAGTTCACATTCCCACCAACAGTACAAGAGGGTTCCCTTTTCTCCGCATCCTCTCCAACATTTGTTGTTTCCTGCCTTGTTAATTTTCCCCATTCTCACTGGTGTGAGGTGGTATCTCATTGTAGTTTTGATTTGTATTTCCCTGATGGCAAGTGATGCAGAGCATTTTCTCATATGCATGTTGGCCATGTCTATGTCTTCCTCTGTGAGATTTCTGTTCATGTCTTTTGCCCATTTCATGATTGGATTGTTTGTTTCTTTGGTGTTGAGTTTAATAAGTTCTTTATAGATCTTGGAAACTAGCCCTTTATCTGATATGTCATTTGCAAATATCTTCTCCCATTCTGTAGGTTGTCTTTGAGTTTTGTTGACTGTATCCTTTGCTGTGCAAAAGCTTCTTATCTTGATGAAGTCCCAAGAGTTCATTTTTGCTTTTGTTTCTTTTGCCTTCGTGGATGTATCTTGCAAGAAGTTACTATGGCCGAGTTCAAAAAGGGTGTTGCCTGTGTTCTTCTCTAGGATTTTGATGGAATCTTGTCTCACATTTAGATCTTTCATCCATTTTGAGTTTATCTTTGTGTATGGTGAAAGAGAGTGGTCTAGTTTCATTCTTCTGCATGTGGATGTCCAATTTTCCCAGCACCATTTATTGAAGAGACTGTCTTTCTTCCAATGGATAGTCTTTCCTCCTTTATCGAATATTAGTTGCCCATAAAGTTCAGGGTCCACTTCTGGATTCTCTATTCTGTTCCACTGATCTATGTGTCTGTTTTTGTGCCAGTACCACACTGTCTTGATGACCACAGCTTTGTATTTCACTTTTGAGCATTGTCCACAGTATTTAAGGAGATCTCAACTGTAATTTCCCATTCACCGATTGGGTTGGGTTATATTATGCAAGTTAACTAACCTCAGTGAGATTTGATGCCACAATCAGGATAAAACTGCCTATCCCATAGGATTACTATATGGGTTAAACATAATTGTGCCAGTGTGTATTTGGCTTGGAGAAGACTGTCATAAAATAAAGGCATTCAATAAATGTTATTTCACTTTTCTTATTTACTATATTGGCTCTCAATGAATTCTAAAAAATTTCAAAAGTCAGATTCCCATACGTGTATTTATATATAATTACGTATCTTTTCAGAAATATATGAGTTCATGATCATATATATTTGGTTCTATGTGGTTTCACTATAATCATCTTTGCCACAAGTATATTTATTGCATAAATAATTGGCCAAAAGGCAATTTTGCAATAATAAATAAAAAATAACTGGTGGCAGTTTGGTTTGACAGATTTTTTGGTTCCATCACCTGTTTGGTCTCATTTCTCCATTGATGCAGTGCTCCTATTCTTAGACTAAATAAATCTTAGCCCTCACAATGGTCCATTTCCTGCAGAACTTTAGAAAGTTTATTAATGGACACTTGACAACAAGGCAAGAACAAAGAACAGTGTAGGATGTTTTCACAACGCAATACAAGCCCAGTTATCAATATGCATACTAGTATTTGAAAACTGATATCCGTCTTAATGAAGGAAAAAATTTTCGCCAAAAAAAAAGTGATGCTAAAATGTGAAAACAAATCAACAAGCAAAAAAAACCGTATAATAGTATGAATAAAAGACTTTGAAAAAAAGTGCTTAGATATCACCAGCAAAATAAAATCAGTTATTTGTGCAGTATTGCCAACACACAATTTAAATGTATTCAAATATTTTTTATTTCACAATAAAGTTTTTAATTTTGTTAATTATTTTCATATTTCATTATGTCCTTTTTAATAAATGTCCCTTTTATTTTTTCTGATTTTATCTTTCATGGCAAAATTGACTTACAGCCAATTTAGTTATGTGGCGAAAATGCTTGCAGCAAAGCTGTTTAGGAAGAAAATACCAGACACATGTATTTAGTCATCTTGAGGGGTCAGAAAAGGATGCACCTAGACTTTGATAAAAATATCAAGGATCTAAATATATTTTAAACAATAGCATTTGTATAAATACATGTTTGCCAACTTAGACTTGGTTTAGTAAATGAGAGAATTTGTGTGAACATAAGTTCAAATATATTCACAGTCCTGAAGTTTCATATTTTACTCATAGCTCCAGAAATATGCTTCAGAAAATGATCATTTTTAAATGCTTTTTTCATGCTCTTTGCCCTTACCAAGCTGTCTGACACACTGAAAGCAGACGGATTATTTTAAAACTAAAATTTAACATTTTAGTCTCCTCTTAACACCCTTCAATGGCTCCCATTTTTCTCACAATATAGGCCCAAATCCTCTCATTCTATAAAGCAGTGCATGTTTTGGATTCTGCAAATCTTATGTACTTTATCTCTTTGCCTCTCTTCATCTGATTCTATGTGTTTATCAAATGCTATGTTTCTCCCAATCACAGACAAACTTTGTGCATGCCGCTTCACCATTCTCACATCCACACCACTCCACTATTAAGTCATCTGCACATCAAAGAACCATCATTCTCTTGCCTGACCCATTCCTGCTCCTTCACCATCATTCTCTTGCCTGACCTATTCCTGCTCCCTGTCCCAGAAATTAAATCAGGTTTTCTTATAATATATTCCTAAGGCATCTATAGTTCTCATTCTGAGTTGTTATGGCAATTATATATCTAGGTAATTATATAACAGGTATAATACCTATTTTCCCTACTAGTTAATAAGGATCAATGGAGCAGAACCCATTTTGTTCACTATAATATCCCCAGAGTCCAACAAAGTAGGTAGTCAATACATACATGTTCAATGAATAAATAACAGTGAGTCAATTCCAATAACTGACATTCTCTCCAAACTCTAACAGTGTAACTCTTCAGTAAGTAAATTAAGGAGAAAAAATATGTCACTCTTGTGAGTATTAAATGAAATAATTCATATTAAATTGGTTTCTACATAATAAATATTCAATATATACTAGTTTTTCTTTGCTTGCTGAACAGTATTATCCATGTACTATCCAAGTACTATCCACTTAATTATTAATTAAGAATTTCTATTGAGCTTGGAACATGTAGAATAATTCCAAAGTTAAAATTTGAAAGTTGAACATATGCTAGATATAATTTCAGAGAAAACACAGAAATTTTTATTATTCACACTCTGAAAATGACTGATTCCATGGCCTAGGATATATACATAAACTCATTGTTCTTACTTTTTTCATCAATGAATAAAAAAAGATTGATGATGATTACTTGTGTCTATACATCACTGATTCTAATTTAGGGGTCTTCATATAATGTGCCCTGGCTTCTTCAGAAGCCACCTTACTTTACTTCCTAGTATCTCCAAGTAGCTAAACTATGTCATTACTCTGCAATAATATATGAGAATCTACACAGATTTTACTTGAAACAAATGTTCTATAGACTGAAAAAAAAAAATCTTGAGATTCATTTTCACATAAATGAATGACTAATACCTAAAGTTGTTCAATCATGAACTCTACTTCTTAATGAAATAAATTTAAAATAAATATAGGGCAGCCTATAGGGAAAGGGAGGGGAAAAATAAAACAAGACAAAATCAGAGAGGGAGACAAATGATAAGAGACTCTTAGTTATAGGAAACAAACTGAGGGTTGCTGGAGGAAAGGGGGGTGGAGGGATGTGAACAACTTTTTTTTCTCACTGATATCTGACTCATTATTTAGTATCACTTATTAAATAAAACAGTTTTTGTCCAATCTGGAAAATAACCACCTGACTTTAAAATAATGTTAATACTAGTTAACATAGTTAACACATAGTTAACATAACTGGGTGATGGACATTAAGGATGGTACGTGATGTAATGAGAACTGGGTATTATATAATAAGAATGACGAGGGCAGCCCAGGTGGCTCAGCGGTTTAGTGCCGCCTTCAGGCCAGGACCTGATTGATCCTGGAGACCTGGGATCAAGTCCCACGTCAGGCTCCCTGCATGGAGCCTGCTTCTCCCTCTGCCTGTCTCTCTCTCTCTCTCTCTCTCTCTCTGTCTGTCTCTCATGAATAAATAAAATCTTTAAAAAAATTGACGAATCACTAACATCTATCTCTGAAAGCAATAATGCATATGTTAATTAATTGAATTCAAATTTTAAAAAAAATTTTAAGTGTATTACTTAAAATAAATTTTAAGGTAATTTATTCTAATGTATATACTTCAAAAGACAGGACCAAATAAAATTCTAATTGCAATTCCATAAAACTTATATATCAATTTGGGTTAAGTATGGTATTTTCATATGAAGACTTCTTATTTAAGAAAATGGTTTGAATTTTTAAATATTTAGACTTTCTTTTTATTTCCTTCAAAATTATGTTTCTATTTAATTCATTTAAAAACACTTGGGATAAATATATTACTAATTTTTGTTGCTATAATTTTATTACTCATAGTCAAGAGTATGGGCTATAGACTTAGGATGCTGGATTCAAACTGGCTTCGCCATTTCATAGCCATGTGATTTAACAAAAATTAAGCTCTCTCTGCCTCTGTTCCCTCAAACAAAAAAATGTTCATAATTAGTGTATACTTCTCATTTGATGATTAAATAAGCTAATAAGTATTAAAAGCTTAGACTAGCCTGGCACAGTAAATGCTCAATAAATGTTAACTAGTATTAACATTATTTTAAAGTCAGGTAGTTGTTTTCCAGATTGGACAAAAACTGTTTTATTTAATAAATGATACTAAATAATGAGTCAGATATCCCAGTGAGAAAAAAAAGTTGTTCACATTGAGAATATTATATATGTCGTAAACTTTTATGTAAAATCATTCTCAAGACATGATTTATTTAGAAAGGCATGCAATGCCTTCATTTGCCCATTCAGCATCTTTATACACATTAGGAACTATTAACCCTTGCTCAAGACAGATACAAGCCCTCACAAGTTCTGTGGCTTAGTAAGAAATATAAGTACAGGATATCAGTGCCCGTTCTCTCCTGCAAGTAGGCACCTCTGCAGAGGACACAGACTGTACACCACCACTGGGAAGCCCTGGCAGGAGGTTTTCAGACATTTTTATTTCTTCCTTAAACTTTATTTAATTTTGCAGTGAGACTGTATTATTTATATAACCAGAATAATTAACACTTTCATTATAAAATATTTTGCCAAAGAAAACTTTCATCTCTCTTCCATGTTAATTCAATAGCAATTTTTTATCAGCTATTTTTAACTTTTTCATAATTATGTTATATTGTCCTTCATTTTAAAATATGCCAAAATGTCATGTAATACTGAAATAAATATCTAAAAATACTGGTATATAAGCTTAGGGAAAATTAATAAAAGCACTGATGAATCAAAGAATAAAGTTTAATGCCAACCATGTGGTTAAATTATGTTTTTCTGGTAATCCTCAATCTATCATGTCTTTAAACTGTGAAACAGAAGAATTTAGATTCTCTGTGTTCATCAGGGTCACTTCGCACTTCCAGATGGACCAGCCAGATTCTGTTCAAATACCTATTTATGCTCAATGGTTAAAATCATAGAAAACACAAATAAAATACAGTATATTTAGCTTAAAATGGGAAAATTCTTTTATGCCTATTTTAGAATAAAACATAGAATAATTACACTAAGTATAAAGTTAATTTAAGTTTCAATTTCTTTGTTTTGTATGACATAGTATTTTAAGTAAATAGAGAATGATGTTCATAACATATCTATAATAACATTAGAAATATTATCTCATATACAAAAAATTCAAATCCTTAAATAATATGCTCATAAATAATTTTTCAGTCCAAAACATAAACATTAATAAACATTAAATATATCAATAATAACTAAAGAGCTTACAGTGGGATGAATGGATATTTTTTTTTACCAATATAAACTAATGTAGGATGTGATAAGTGGCAGAAGTGAACACTGAATATAAAAGTAATAATTAAATTCTTTACTTTTAAAAGACAGTGTACTATTATCATCACAAAATTGTATCCTGAACTCTAACAATAGAATAAATTCAAAATAAAACAGTAATTTTTAAAAATAAAAAGTAAAATAATCAAAATATGTTAGATTACTTAGAAATATACTAAAATATCAATAACTAGAAGTTTGGACATTACACATCCTTAAAGAATTAATGTAATAATAGCATAAAATAGATAATTGTAGACAGTGACTTCCTGTATTCTGAAATATATCATCTATATAACATTTTCATAGTCCAGTCTTTCATTTTATTTATGATTTTCTTTATTATAATTGTTATTGTAATTAAAATGAAAGCACTTATTTATTTATTTATTTTAATTTATTTATTCATGAGAGACACAGAGAGAGAGAGAGAGAGAGAGGCAGAGACACAGGCAGAGGGAGAAGCAAGCTCCATACAGGGAGCCTAATGTAGGACTGGATTCTGGGACTCAGGATCACGCCCTGAGCCAAAGGCAGACAGACGCTCAACCGCTGAGCCACCCAGGTGTACCAAAATGAAAGCATTTAAAAAGAAAAAAGAAACTACACTACTGTAACTACAATTTTCATATTTGCCAAGATAAATTGAGTAATTCAATATTACAAGGACCAATCAAATTAGATATCATTGCTAGGAACTTCCTTTTGTGTTCCATTAAGGAATGATCATTTCTATTACTTCAGTTTTGGATTTTAAACTGAACTTTAAAAAACTACTAAGCCTGTCTATAGGATACAACTGCTGGTATATTACTTTCAATTAAGTTAACACCACATTCCGTTCAATTGCTTTAAGCTACAGTGTGGGCCTGCATTTTAAATTTCACTCAAATCTTTAAAATCAGAATAGTTTTCATTAACACTATTACAAGAATTACTGACCTTTTCTTTTTTAAAACACCGTTTCTTTCAAATGTTATTAAGTTTTGAAGGTCTAATAACAAATGACAAGGCTGCCATCTAGTGCTTTAGGACTACTCCTTTAACATTTTTAAGAGAGTAAGAATCCTATATAATCTAGAGATGAGCTATCCAATATGGTAGCCACTATTCATATGTAGCTATTGAGTAACTGAAATGTGACTGATTTGAATTGAGATTGCTATAAGGATAGAATACAAATTGTATTTCAGACTTGGTTTGAAAAAAAACTTAGAAAAGGTATCTCATTGATGATTTTTACACTGTTACATGTTAAATTGACATTTCAGATATGCTGAGTAAAATAAAAGACTATTAAAATTAAGTTTACCCGTTTCCTTTAACTTTTTTTAATATAGCTAGTAGAAAATTTAAGATTGTATATGTGATTCATGTTATATTTATATTGGACAGCACAGATCTTAGAAGGAAAATTATCTTAGTCTTAAACATATAAGATTTATATATTTTTTTTAAATGGAATATAACTCATATATGTTCATAATTTTAAGTAGTTACTACTTTGGGACATGATAAAAGCTAAAGATTAAAAAAGAATCAAAAAAGAATTTCTAATTTTAAAAAATCATTCAAAAATATTCCCCTCCTCCAAAATCCAGAATGTTTGAAAGAAGAAAAACAGAATTAATGTGGGAAAGTTAGAAAATAAAGATAATTTAAGTGATATAAAAAAAAACAATTTGGACATCAGTAAGATTAATAACTGCAAATGGCTTTAAACATAAAAAATATGTATGAGTCCATAAGTTTATGATAAACAGAACATTTTAAGATAAAAAGCTTCTGTACAGCAAAAGAAATAGTCAACAAAACTAAAAGACAACCTACAGAATGGGAGAAGATATTTACAAATGACATATCAGATAAAGGGCTAGTATCCAAGATCTATAAAGAACTTATTAAACTCAACAGCAAAGAAACAATCCAATAATGAAATGGGCAAAAGACATGAACAGAAATTTCACCAAAGAAGACATACACATGGCGAACAAGCACATGAGAAAATGCTCCACATCACTGGCTATCAGAGAAATACAAATCAAAACCACAATGAGATACCACCTCACACCAGTGAGAATGGGGAAAATTAACAAGACAGGAAACAACAAATGTTGGAGAGGATGAGGAGAAAGGGGAACCTGCTTACACTGTTGGTGGGAATGTGAACTGGCGCAGCCACTCTGGAAAACTGTGTGGAGGTTCCTCAAAGAGTTAAAAATAGATCTGCCCTACAACCCAGCAATTGCACTGCTGGGGATTTACCCCAAAGATACAGATGCAGTGAAACGCCGGGACACCTGCACCCCGATGTTTCTAGCAGCAATGTCCACAATAGCCAAACTGTGGAAGGAGTCTCAGTGTCCTTCGAAAGATGAATGGATAAAGATGTGGTCTATATATGCAATGGAATATTGCTCAGCCATTAGAAATGACAAATACCCACCATTTACTCCGACATGGATAGAACTGAAGGATATTATGCTGAGTAAAGTAAGTCAATTGGAGAAGTACAAACATTATATGGTCTCATTCAGTTGAGGAATATAAAAAATAGTGAAAGGTAATAAAGGGGAAAGGAGAAATAATGAGTGGGAAATATCAGAAAGGGAGACAGAACATGAGAGACTCATAACTCTGGGAGATGAACAAAGGGTGGTGGAAGGGAGGTGGGCAGGGGGTTGAGGTGACTGGGTGACGGGCACTGAGGGGGGCACTTGATGGGATGAGCACTGGGTGTTATTCTATATGTTAGCAAATTGAACACCAATAAAACATAAATTTAAAAAAAGGAATATTACTCAGCCATTAGAAACAACAAATACCCACCATTTGCTTCGACGTGGATAGAACTGAAGGATATCATGCTGAGTGAAGTAAGTCAATTGGAGAAGTACAAACATTATATGGTCTCAGTCATTTGAGGAATATAAAAAATAGTGAAAGGGAATAAAGGGGACAGGAGAGAAAATGAATGGGAAATATCAGTAAGGGTGACAGAACATGAGAGACTCCTAACTCTAGGAAATGAACAAGGGGTGGTGGAAGGGAGGTGGGCGGTGGGGGGGGGGGGGTTGGGGTGACTGGGTGATGGGCACTGAGAGGCGTACTTGATGGGATGTACATATAGCATAACACCCATATAGCAGTGGGTGTTATGCTATATGTTGGCAAATATAAGTTCAATAAAAAATATTGAAAAAATAAAAATTTTCATGTTTGAGAAATATAGAGCAAATAATTCTGTACTTTGAAAACTGGTAAATATAAATAACTAATATCACATTTATCATGCCTTTCCTATATGAACTGTAGCAATGAGTAAACAAATATCTGATGAGATGAAATATGTTTTTTACAGAAGTTTTCTAATCAAGAAATAAAGAACGAACTGAAATATCACAGTTCTACAACTTCCAATCAATTACATTGAGCATCAATGTCTGCTAAAAACTAGGTGGAAAATAATGTTAACAAGAAACAATGACAATTAAAAAGTATATAAGAGAAGGATATTACTAAGGACAAATCCTAAAACTCATGAACTAGAAAACTAATTTGATGTAAAGAATGAATAAACCCAAAGGCCATATAATATAGCAAAGAGAGAGAGAACTACCAATAAAAGGCACAAGACCGGGATCCCTGGGTGGTGCAGCGGTTTAGTGCCTGCCTTTGGCCCAGGGCGCGATCCTGGAGACCCGGGATCGAGTCCCACGTCGGGCTCCCAGTTCATGGAGCCTGCTTCTCTTTCTGCCTCTCTCTCTCTCTCTATCATAAATAAATAAAAAAATTTTTAAAAAGGCACAAGACCCCAAAATTTTATTTGAATTTCACTAATCTTTGAAGTTCACTTAATATTTTTAACTATTTCTATTTAAAAGAGGTCTTCAATCTTCTAAAATTAAGTTTTAAAAGCTATCACTATAGTTACCCAGTATGGAAATAAAAAAGAAAAACTGAAACATTACAGTCAAAGGTTGTTTCATTAGAAAAAAATGTAAAAGTATAGTTTATATTCATTCAAACTGAAAATACTCCTAAAGAGAATATAAACAAGCAATATTTAGCAGTATCCCAAATAATAATGTGCCATGCCCAGGTTTAGTTTACCCCAGAATTAAAAGATATTTATCGTTAGAAAACCTATTAATACAACTTCACACTGACTCAGGTAAAGGAAAGTCATTCATGATAAAATTTTATACTAATGTAGATAATAATTTTTTAACTTGATAAAGGAAATATTCCATAAGTTACAGCAAACTCTCTACTTGATTGTGGTTATCTACCACCATAACTTTGACTTAGTACTTAGAGAAACCAACCATCCCAGGAAGTGGTTAAAAACATTGGAAAGATGTAAATATTGTTACTCCAGCATTCTTTTTGCTTATATTTTGATGGTAAATGTTTCCCCATCCCTTCACATTCAATCTTAATGTGTCTTTAGATCTGAAGTAAGTCTCTAATAGGCAACATATAGATAGAGGTGGCTTTTTTATCCATTTAGTCATCCTATGTCTTGACTGGATGATTTAGTCCATTTCCATTTAAAGTAATTATTGATAGACATACACTTATTGCTGATTTGTGATTTGTTGTACAGTTGTTTTGTGATAGTCTTCTTTAGTGCTATGCTTGGATTCCTTTATCTATATTTTCTTGTATCTATTATAGGTTTCTGATTTGTGATTATCATTAAGTTCATATATAACATCTTATGCATATAGTAGTCAATTATTAAATTGATGGTCACTTAACTTTGAACCCATTCTAAAAATATTACATTTCTACTCTCCTCCCTGTGTTTTATGTACACAGCATCATACTTAACATTTTTTTTATTTTATGAATTCCTTTAATAATTTTTGTAAACATAATTGATTTTTCAGCCTCTGTGCTTTAACATCCATACTGGTATTAGAAATGATCTACCTACTGCTTTTATTATATGTTTGTATTTATCTGTGAAATTTTTTCTTTCATAATTTTCTTACTCATAATTATGACCTTTTCCTTACACTCAAAGAATTTCCTTTAATGTTTCTTGTAAGGCTAGTTTACTGGTGATGAACTCCTTTAGCTTTTCTGTGAGAAATTCTTTTTTTAGTTTCTTGTTTTTGTTTTTTGTTTGGGCAACTCTTTGCCTCTCCTATTCTGAATGATAGCCTAGATAAATAGAGTATTCTTATAGTTGCAGCTTTTTTTCCTTTACACATTGAGAATATATCACACCTCTCTCTTTTGGCCTGTAAAGTTCCTGCTAAAAAAACAGCTGATGGCCTTATGGGTTTTCCCCTATGTAGCTGTTTTTCCCTGCTGCTTTTAAATCTTTTTGTCATTTTACGTATTATGTATCTTACTGTGGACCTCCTTGGGTTAATATTGGGGGAGTAACAACACATAAATTGAACAAAATAGACTTTAAAACAAAGACTGTAATGAGACAAAAATCATAGAGAGAACAATCCAAAAAGAGTATGTACCAATTGTAAATATCTATGCACTCAACATGGGAGGACTTATAATATAAAGTAACTATTAAAAGATATAAAGGAAAAAAATTAACAGTAATATAATAATAGTAGAGGACTGTTACATCCCATTTATATCAGTGGACAGATCATCTAGACAGAAAATCAGTAAGAAAATGATGGCTTTGAATGATTCATTACACTAGGTCAACATAACAGATATATTCAGAACATTCCACCCCAGATGAATATGCATTCTTTTCAATTGTACACGGAATATTCTCCAGAATAGATCATGTTAGATCACAAAAAAGTCTTAATAAATTCAAAAAGATTAAAAGCATGTCATTCATCTTTCCAAACACAAGAGTATGATACTAGAAATTAATCACAAGAAAAAAATCTATAAGAACAGAAATACTTGGAGGCCAAATAACATGCTACTAAATAATGATTGGATCAACCAAGAAAACAAAGAGGAAATCAAAAAATACATGGAGACAAATGAAAATGAAAATACAATGGTTCAAAACCTTGGGATGTAGCAAAAGCTGTTCTAAGAGGGAAGTTTATAGCAATACAAGCCTGCCTCAGGAAACAAACAAAAAATCTCAAACAACCTAGCCTTATAATAAAAGAGTTAGAAAGAATAAAGCTAAAGCCACTAGAAGGAAGGAAATAAAAATAAAATAAAGAGCAGAAATAAATAAAATAAAGACTAAAAGAACAATAAACAAAAATCAATGAAATCAGGAGGGAGCTGGTTCTTTGAAAAGATAAGGAAAATTGATTTACCAAGATTTATCAAGAAAAAAAGAGAGGGCTAATAAATAAGAAATCACAGAGGAGAAATACCAATCAATACCACAGAAATACAAAAGTTTATAAGAGAATATTATACCAACAAATTGGATAAACAAGAAGAAATAAATTCCTAGAAATATATGAGCTTCCAAAACTGAATAAGGAGGGAATAGTAAATTTGAGCAGAGTGATCAACAGCAAAAAGACTGGTAATCAAAAAACAGTAATCAAAAAACCTCCAACAAAAAAACTGGATAGAAGGGAATAAATCTATTTTTATTTGTATGTAATATAATTAATTGTATTTAATCATCAAACATATCTGTGAACAATTCGAATAACAGTTCATTAAGGTTTATGAATATCTAATTAATGTACTAAAATAAATAATTTTTACATATCAAATATAAGTAGAAAATGTAATTTAAAAGATGCCATTTAAATAGCAACAAAAGAATTAGGAAAATTAGGATTTTATGTATCTAACAAAACATGTTCAGGACATGGGCACATGAAATTGAGCTCAACATTATCAGTCATACAAGAAATACAAATTAAAACCACAACACAATTTGATATTCTAAAATGGCTAAAATCAAAAAGAGAGATAATATTAAATGTTGATAAGAATGTGGAATTACTAAAGCATCTATAAATTTCTAGTAGGAATGTAAAATGTTGTAAAATCCTTTGGCAGTTACTAAAAACTTAAACATAAGTTTATCATATGACCCAACAATTCTACTTCTAAAAATCAGTTCAAGGAAAATGAAATTATATATCTATACAAAGACCATATGAATGTTCATATCAGCATTTTCCATAATAGCCAATGGCTAGAAATAATCACCATGCTCATCTAGGATGAATAACAACAACAAAAGGAGTATATCCACATGTTGTAGCATTAATTGCTTTTAAAAACTAAAATTGCTACATTAACAAAGTAAAACAGAAACACCTTGTGATCATTTCAATTGATGCAGAAAAATTATTTGACATAAACACCCATTCCTAACAATAATCCTCAGCAAGTAGGACTATAAGAGAATTTCTTCAACCTAATAAAGGCATCTAGGAAAAACCTACATCATACTTAATAGATAAAGACCAAATGTTTTCCTTCTAAAATCAACAACACTGGAAAATTTCCATACTCATCACATCTTTTCACATGGTACCAGAAGTAGTAGCCAATGCAATAAAACAAGAAAAAGAAATAAAAGGGACCCAGGAAAGAAAGAAATCAAATTCCATTAATAACAAAACACGTTATTGTCTGAATAAAAAATGTAATGGAACCTAGGGAAAAAAAAAGGTATGACAACTAATGAGTAGGTTTAACAAAGTTTATGGAGGATCAACATAAAAATCAATTGAAGTTGTACTAACCAGACACAATTGAAAATTAAATATTAAAAATACTATTTACAACAGCATCAAAAATATAAAACATGTAAAGATAAATCTGACAAAAACTGGGAAAGATCTTCACAGTGAAAAATACCAAATATTGCTAAAAATAAATTTTAAAATAATTAAATTTTAAAAAGAGAAAGATGTTCATGGGTCAGAAGACTGGTTAAAATATCAATTCCCCCCATACTGTTCTATAAATTAAACACTATCTCAATCCAAATTCTAGCATGTGTTTTGGAAAAAACTGACACACAGTTTCTAAAATTCATATGTAAACACAAAAGAAATGGAACTCAAAGACAAAACAAGTTTGATAAAGAAGAAATGAAGTTGGAAAATAAATGATATGATTTCAAGACATATTAAACTACAGTAGTTATAATGGTGCTATTTTGGCATAAAAGTAGGCAAATTAATTAATAGAACACAATAGAAATTCCAGAAATAGCCTTTAAATTCTTTTTTTTTTAAGATTTATTTTATTTATTTATTTGAGAGACAGAGCGGGAGTGAGCACAAGTGTGGGACAGGAGGGAGGGAGACGGACATGCAGACTCCAGGCTGAGCATGGAGCCTGAAATGGAGCTCACTCCCATGACCGTGAGATTTTGACCTGAGTCTAAACCAAGAGTCAAGAACTTAACTGACTGAGCCACCCAGGTGCCCCAACCTTTACAGTCTTATAATCATATATTGGCAACTGATTTTCAACAAAGATACGAAAGCAATTCATTGGTTAAAAGAGTCTTTAAATAAACTGTGCTAAAACATTTGGCCATCCATATGAAGAAAAAAAAATTGATCCATTTCTTGAAATATATATAAATATTAATTCAAAAGGGACTATATTCATAAATAGAAAACATAAAAATATACAACTTCTGGAAGAAAATGGGAAAATTTTGTGATTTTAGGTTAGGCTAAGATTTCTCAAAAGAACAAATTGATAAATTGAACTTCATCTTAATTAAAAACTCCTCCTCAAAAAAAAAAAATACTCCAAATAGAGTGAAAACACAAGCCATAAACTAAAAAAAAAAATTTGCAAAAATTTTGCAAAAGCATTTGTATCTGGAATACATAAAGTGCTCTGAAAACTCAATAATGAAAGTAATAATGGTAAGTGGGCAACATATTTAAACATACTTCATCAAATAAAAATATATACATAGCAAATAATCATTTGAACAAATATTTATCATTATTAGAGAAATGTAAATAAAATTAGAATTAGATACCATTACACACCTATTAGAACAGCAAAAATTAAAAAGACTAACCATATGAATCATTAAGAGATTTGAAAAACTGAAACTCATACAGACCTGGTGGGAATGTAAAAAGATATAACCATTTGAAAACTTGTTTCTTAAACAGCTAAACATACATCTACAATGTGATCACTTCCCAGTGAAAGTATCTTTCAGTAAAAAAATGTACACAGCTTTTTAATGATGACCAAAATTGCCTCCTGTAAAAATCTATCATAAAATTCTATTTATTCAAAATTTAATCAAAATGAAAAGATTACATTAAATCAAGCTGAAGTTACTAAAGTCCTATATTTGTTTTCATGTTAAGAATAAGATCTATTGCTATGTCACTCTTCAAGAGTAGAAAAAAATGCACCAAGTATAATTAAGAAAATACAGCAAAAGACTGCCTTTCTTAGCAACATATATAGAGTTCTGTTGTAAGATTTAAGAAATAAAAAAAGAAATAGATATTGTAACATATTAATGACATCAGCATGCAAGATGAATTTTATTATCAGCAAAATCACCCAAAACTAAAAATACACACTAATTATTTAAAATGAAAAAAGTAAAAATACTTACAATAACATGTTCCTCTAAGTGGATTACCAACATAGCGATTTTCAGAATCGCATCTGTGGAAATAAAAAACTCATTTGCTACTGAACAACAAAATTCAAAACCTCCATATTTTTCTTCAAGCAAAAAAGTAATTAAACTCTACATTAAAACATTTTAAAACCTATACCATTAATCAAAGTTTTAAAAACAAATCTTCAAAATAATTAATGTAGAAGGCCAATATTTGGGCATGAATAGAGAAAAGAAACAATAAAGACAAATAACCACAAACACAAAATGATAAAAGGGAATGTCAGAAAGCAGATGGGATAAAGACTAGGAAATTGTGGTTTACATTGTTCCTTAATAATATAAGAAGAAATTGAGAGTCTTAATAGACGCACTTTTAGGTAAAGGAAGAAAATTTTGGAAATTCAAAATCTACATCATTTTCTTCTGATATTCTTTGAAATTAATATATTTTAGCCCAGTTTCTACATAATGAATCTACACTTTAAAAAAGATTTCCCGATTGTGTCACAAAGAAAAGTTTCTCTCTGAATTGTCAAACCTTAAATTCAGGAGAATTATGTAACCTGATTATAAAAAATTTATGAATTTATATAAGCAGATTATAAAAAATGGAAGAACATAAGAGCATTTCAAATCACGAATTCTAAGTTAAATTAAATTCTTCAAAATTATGGTTAATTACAGCAGTGGGAGAAGATCATAAATATTTTTAAAATGTCTTAAGTTCACATTTTTATATGTTTCCAGAATTCAATTAAAATGACAGTGCCTAACAGAGATACAGCTTGATTTTACATAATGGTTTTTCTTGGAACACCCTCCAAAATAAATTATAACAAAATGGAATACACTAGGCTAACTGAATAAAGTGACTTAATATTTAAAGTATGTGTAAAAGTTTAAAAGATAAGAAAGGCCTTCCAAAATGTCTTTAGTTTAATAGAGTTATTCAGAAAAGAGGAATAATTTTAATATATATTTTTAATTATTGAAAGGCCAAACAGTTGAGGATAATAAGTTAAATAATCAGGTCACATTCTGAATTCATTTTTCAGCCATGTGTTGCTAGTTTTTTCACTTACACAAAAAAAACTGAATTAAAGAGTAAATCTTTTTCTACACTAACTGCAAAATTAAACTACAAATATGATAGTCCTTTATACCACTATTTAGTCTCTATAAAACAATAAAACCTTAGATATTAGGTTTCCTACGATTTCCCCAAATGCAACTTTCAAAACTTGTGATATATAGTTTTCTAGCTATAGAAAATGATCATATTCATTATCGCTAGGTTAAGCACTTCAGATTCTCTACTATTTCTATATTTTGTTCCTCCCTTTAGGCTCATTCCATAAATCCCATCATTTTGTACCAAATATATACATACAATGAAGGGCTGATTTACAAACTTATTACAATTCCTTTTTCCATCACAAAAATAAATATGACTTGTGGCAAATGGATATCTCAATACTACTTTTAGAATAGAAATAGGAAAATATTCAAAATAATAGTATCTGCATTGTTATGCATGATATTCCCCGTGAATCTTATTTGTCTAAGTAGATGGCTTTCAAAGTACCATAGCAATCTAAAATAACTAACTTTGACAAATGTTAAGGATTTCAAATATTTTTTAATTTATTTATATGTTGACTTTAAAAGTTCTGGATACAGACTTATTTTCCCACATGGAAGTTAGACAATTTTTATTTTCTTTGATAATATTAAATTTATTCAAAAAAATTAATATTATATTAAAATAGAATTTACTTGTGATATGTTACCTTCAACATAATATAATTATTGTAAAGACATGGCTAAAATTTTATTTTCTCCAAACAGCAAATTATCTCAGGAAGATTAAATTATATGCTCTTATTTAGTAATTTTTGCTAGCTTTCACTACTCAAGCTCATTATCAGAAATAAGGAATTAATACCATCTCATTAAGAATTAAGCTGAGGGGTGCCCAGGTGGTTCAAGTTGGTTAAATGGCTAACTCTTAGTTTCAGCTCCATTTGTGATCTCAAGGTTGTGAAATCAAGCCAATGACAGGCTCCAGAAACAATAAAGAGTCTGCTTCAGATTCTCTCTCCCTTTCCCTCACCCTCCCCTGCTGCCCCTCCTCCTGCTCGTGGGCACAAATGCTTGTGTTCTCGTTTTCTCTCTCTCTCAAATAAATAAATAAATAAATAAAATCTTAAAAAAAAAAGGAATCATTAAGCTGAGAGGCTTATGGAGTTCTTCAAGGTGTCCAATATAAGAATTATATCCTCTCTTAAATTTTCAAACTCAATAAAGCAAATTAGAATCATATATTGCCTAAAGATCTTTATATATTAATAAGTAGGAGACAATTTTGAATGTATTAAAAGTATTTTCAAAATGTATGAGTGGAATTTAAACATCAATTTTTAGTCATTTAATTTCAGCTATCATTTAAAAAATCACTAGTGCCTACAAATAACTAAGGAAATAAATAGTTTCAAAGGAAACATAATGAAACTTTAGGCATAAAACTCAGCCTGCAAAACAAAAGTATGCATAAATATACAAACACATCCCATATTTTTTACTGGGCTATCTCAACATCATCAGGGTTTACAGTTAATTTGAAAGGTAATGTTCAATTTTACCAAATGAAAATTCCAATAAGCTTTAAAGGAGCTTGAAAAGTTGACCTTAATGTTCACATGCAGAAGTAAAGATATAATAGCCCGAGTATCCATTGATAAATGAATGCATAAGGAAGACATGTTTATATACAATGGAATATTATTCAGCCATAAAGAATGACATCTTACCATTTTCAACAACATGGATGGATCTAGAGAACATAATGCTAAGTGAAATAACTCAGTCAGAAAAAGACAAATACCATCTGATGTGGAATTTAAGAAACAAAACAAATATGCAAAGGAAAAAAATAGAGAGTGAAACCAAAAAATAGACTTTTAACTATAGAGAACAAATGGATGGTTACCACAAGGATGGTACATAGGGGGATGGGTGAAATAGGTGATGGTAATTCAAGAGTCACTTATATGATTAGTACTAAGTAATGTATAGAATTGTTGAATCACTATATTCTACAACTACAACTAATATAACACTCTATGTTAACTACATGGGAATTAAAATTAAAAACTTAATTTAAAAAAGAAAAATTGAAAAGGAAGTTTGAAGGGAACTAGTCTTAAAAGATTTAAAATATATTCAAGGCCTATAATTAAAATAGTGTAGTTTCCATGCACTGATAGAAAGACCAAAGGTACAGAATAGAAATTCCACAAAGAGGCCCTACTATCAGATACTAAAAATCTAGCATATAATAAAAGTGGTATTTTAAAGGATTGGGGTAAAGTTTTTTCATAAATTATATTCAGACAACTGGAGAGACATCTGGAAAAATATAAAATCAGATCCAGTCTTCATACTAAATGCATACAAAAAAATCTAAATAGGTTAGACTCCTGAGCATACAAATAAAATTTTAGAAGAAAAGACTGCATGATAACACAGGTATACTAAAAGGCATGGTAAAAAGAAATGCATTTGCAAAATCCAAATATATGACAAATTGTGGAAAAACTGACAACCTATGTAACATACAAGGGCAAAATCCTTAATTTATAAAGAACTCTTTAAAAATAAGAGAGGGACTGACAAATCAATAGAAAAACTGGCAAAAGACATAAAAAGACAATTCACAAAAAATATCAACTTCACTTAAAACAGGGAAGTATGAACTAAAACTATACCAAGATGCCATTTCTCCCCCATCAGATGGTCAAAATTTCAAAAGCATAGCAACTTGCTCTGCATATAAGACTGTGGGCAAACAGTGCTCCTGTACAATTATGAGCTGGTGGGAATACAAAATGAGAAAATCCCTATGCAGGAGAGTTTAGCATTATCTAATGAATTTATCTAAGCATTTATTCTTCAACTCAATATACTCACAGGAACTTAGAAGTAAACCACCAGCAATATGAAAATATGTGTACATATCTATAATTATAAAATATTGTAAGTTACCTAAATGCCCATGCACACAAAATTTGTTAAATAAACCACAGTATATAAACACAATGGAGTACCAAACATCTGTAAATAAAACCAAACAAAAATATAATGAAGATCTTTATGACCTAATACAAATACATATCTATATGTTACCTTTTGTGTAAGAAGGAAAAGAATAATGTGTATGTGTTATATATACACATATGTATGCATAAGAAACATATGCATGTATATAAAACATATATATATATGAATCACAGGAAGGATAAATAAGAAAACAATGAAGTCAGTTACCTACTGGAGGAGAAAGGAGGAAATGGGAACTTCTCTGAGTATATTTTCAAGTACTTTTGTCTTTTGAAAGAATATCAATGTTCAACATATTCCAAAATATATGTATTAAACCAATAAAAATGAGAAAGAGGAAAAAATCCTAAAAACAGAAATTAAAAGAAATTAATTTAGTGAATTTCAAATGAGGAAGGAAGGAAGGAAGGAAGGAAGGAAGGAAGGAAGGAAGGAAGGAAGAAAGGAAGGACGGAAGGAAGGAAGGGAGAGGAGGAAAATAAAAAGAAGGACTACTCCGAATAACTTAACATAGTATCTGACTATATTATCAATTCTGGGAGTGAGGTGCAGGAGTCAAACTTTGAAATCTTTTTGGGTTCTCTTATTAAAGTGATACAAAGCAATTCTGAAAGTATTTCTTTTATTACAGAATTGAGCAAATAAGGAATGTGTTAATGTCATTGGAAGCCAGGGTTTTCACTGAGGAAGAAACAAATATTAAACTGGAGAAGGCCCCAAAGAACCTTGGAGAGATACATTGGAATTAGAAGTTTAGGTATGAAAAAAAAGAAATTAAAAAAAAAAAGAAGTTTAGGTATGAAGTAATGCTTTCTAAAATTGTTTATGTGTGTATATGCATTCATATGTACATATATATGTAATTAATTGTATATGTAAATAAATAATTATATCCTAGTTCTGTCCACTCAACAGTCCACTAAATTAAGACACTTCAGTAGCAAAGAGCATATCTAGCACCAAGATTTTGGCTACTAATGTAATTCTTAACTGTAAGGAATCATAGCTCTACAAAAATATTTTTTAAAAGGCTGATCTGAGGCAGGACAGGTTTAAGATGAACCTGGGACATCTTCTTATACTAGAAAGTAAGAACAGATTCTCAAAATGATGGGTTTATGTCACAAAAACACAAATGAGCTTGAAGTATCTCCCACTGGACAAATCTGGAATAAGACAAGTATGAGATGATTAAGTATGACAGTGATTTATAAACCACTGGAGAAAAAAGGAATTCATGAGTTCATGCCAATAATAAATAAATAATGGTGGGAAAGAAAGAGCTCTTGCTAACGGGAAAATTTCAAGTACTGACTGTAAATATAGAGGATGTATGGGAATTGGTAGTCATCATCATAAAGATGGAGACCAGGTAAGAATAATCTAATTTTTCTTCTTATAAATATGTCATATCCCGGGATCCCTGGGTGGCGCAGCGGTTTAGCGCCTGTCTTTGGCCCAGGGCGCGATCCTGGAGACCCGGGATCGAATCCCACATCGGGGTCCCGGTGCATGGAGCCTGCTCCTCCCTCTGCCTGTGTCTCTGCCTCTCTCTCTCTCTCTGTGACTATCATAAATAAATAAAAAAATTTTTTAAAAATATGTCATATCCTATAAGACAAATTTGTCTTATATCTAACTCACTCAAAAAATATTTGTCATATCTCTAATCAAAAATCCAAGATCTTGCATTCTAACAGCAGTCACCACCCATGGAAAAATATATTCATTATAAGGGATGAAATAAATGAAATCTCAAATAAGTATATGAATTTTATATGTATAAATTTATAAATGTATCACTTAGACCTAATGCTGTGCTATGCAAATGATCTTCTCATCTCATTCTTCACATGTCAAAATTGATTGGTATGACCATTTATGCAATTCTATTGCAAATATAATCAGCTGATATACTGAAATGCTTGGAACACCCATTACAGATTTTCATGTAATCTATATAATAATGTTTGGAAATTAAGATTATTATAATCTATAAATTCCATTGTAGACCTAAATGAAATTAAAACATCAGAATGGAGCACCTCACAATCAATGACTTTCAACAAAAGGAGAGAGCAATATTACAAAGAAAATTCTAAATTCTTTCTTACTAAAATTTTACATATACAAATATGAAATAAGCAGATTAAGAAAAATTAATTTTAAGTTTTTAAAAAAGATTTTATTTGTATATTCATGAGAGACACACAGAGAGATGCAGAGACATAGAAGGAGAAGCAGGCTTCCTGTGGGGAGCCTGATGTGGGACTTGATCCCAACCCCAGGATCATGCCCTGAGCTGAAGGCAGATGGTCAACCACTGAGCCACCCAGGTGTCCCAAGAAAAAATATGTTAAGGTATGTTTTATTTTTTTAAGATTTTATTTATTTGTTTGTTTATTTATTTTAGAGAGAGAGAGCACTAAAGTGGAAGGAGGAGCAGAAGGAATGGGAGAAGCAGACTCTGTGTTGAGCATGGAGTACAATGCAGGGCATTGCATTGTGATCTCACAAAGCTGAGGTCATGACTTGAGCCAAAATCAAGCTGGATACAACCAACTGAGCTACCCAGTGGCCCCTAAGCTATGTTTTATTCTGTAACAAACCACAGTGTTAAGTAACACAAAAGTAAAATCTCTTTTAAAATAGTCAGGTTTTAGAAAAGCCTTAATTTGCATTGTTAAAATTATTTTACCCATTCAGAAAAGCATATTTTTTCTATCAAATATTGAGATGCCCTTCATTGTTTGAAAATCATAGAGCACATATAATATATAGCACATATAATAACATATATTATATATTTAATACACAAATATACATATAAATCATATAAATCAAGTAAAAATAAAAGATCAATTGAATATATTCATACTAGTTATCTATTGCTAAGTAACAGATCACAAAAGCTTAGCAATTTTAACATCTTTATTATCTCACAGTTTTTGTGGGTCAGGAGTCAGAACATAGAGCAAAGTTGGGTTCTCTGATTCTGAGACTAGGTAGGATGCAATCAAGGTATTGGCTGGAGCTGAGGTCTGCTGTACAGCTGCAATCAAGGTGTCAGCTGGGGTTAGGTTCTCATCAGAGGTTTTCTGACTGTGGATGGGCTGCTTCTAAGCTCCCTCAGGTTGTTGGCAGAATTTATTTCCTTGTGGCTATAGAACTAAAGGCTTTGGTTTCTTGCTTATTATTAGCTGGAGGCTGCCCTCAGCTCCCAGAGGATGCCTGAAGCTCTACTTACTTCTTCAAAGCCAGCCAGAAAGGGAGAAACTGTCTAGAGCAAATCTTCTGGCAAGACACAGACTTAAAGGGATGCCTGGGTGGTTCAATCGGTTATAAGCATCTGCCTTCGGCTCACGTCATGATCTTGGTGTCCTGGGATCGAGTCCAATATTGGTCTCTCTGCTTAGGGGGTGTCTGTTCTCCCTTTCCCTCTCCCTGTGTGCACTCCCTCTCCCTCTCTCCCTCTGTGCTCTCCCTCTCTCTTAAAATCCTTAAAAAAAAAAAAAAGACATGGCCTTAAACCACATTCATGGAAGTGATGTGCCGTAATTATAGAAGGGATATACCATTACCCTTACCATATTTTCTGGTTTAGAAGTCAAAGATCCTGCCCACATTCTATAATAGTGTGAATACCAGGATATCATTGATAGTCATCTTAAGGTCTGTCCACCATAATATTTTGTTATATATAAAATTCCTTACTATAAAAAATTACAATAAATTTGAGTTAGGAACATATACTAATCTAATTCACAAAATAATTTAAAATATTAAATTATTTGATCAAATTCAAACTCAGATTATAGAAGGTAAAGTGAATGTAAAGGGAAAGTATAGATATAAATAATACCTCTTTAAACACATTAAAATTGCACTATATAAATACAGTAATATTTCTAATATGTAAGCTTAAAGTAATATTTTTTAAATTCAGAATCTTTCTGTATAAAGATTAGATATAAACATTAAAAGCCTTCAGAAGTCTTCTGAACGGTTTAATTAAAAACATAAGTTCAAAGAATTCTGTGTCTAAAGCAAGGGGATAATCATCCTCTATTCCCAGTAAACAAACTAAGCAAACAGTCAGACCTTTTAAGAAAAGAGATTTAGGTTGAAATATTTATTAGGGACTTTGAAAGGGCAAATATTGTCATTACATGTCACCTAAATAATGACTATCATTTCTTTGAATTATCATATTGCATTATAAATAAAAGTACTTAAAAAACAAAATATAAAAATAATTCTACATTCTAAGTGCTAAAATATAGCATTTTGTTTTCTTCCTATTGATTTAAATATTTAAATATAAATACATATGCATGTTATCAGGAGATATCCTTTTTCTACTCAGAAACTAAAAAACAGGGGATAGACATCTAATTGCTTTAATTTTGAAATATCATGACAGATAATTTAATACAGCTGGGAATCTGACTGCATTTTCATGAGAAACTATAAAAAGTACACACAAGATAAAACACACTTGCTTTTTTTGTTTTTTCCTCTAAAAAAATAATAAACATGATATATAATATGAGCAAAAATATATTAGGGTATAGCACAGAATCAATATTAATAACATATTTCTAAGGCAGTTTAACTTAAAAAAATCAGAAGTAAAGATAAGGTCAATCCTCAACTAATATAAGAGGTACAGGATTTAAAATTATAAGGCTGTTTATGGATTTCAGAGACCAATAATGATAAGCAGAACAAACCAGATTGCTTTAGTTGAAGGCAACTAAAAAAGGTAATTTTTTAGTATTTAAAACATTGGAGAGCAAAAGAGTGAAAAATTACCAGGCCTAGATGCAGAAAAGGATGGAATCCTAGGATCACTTGGGAGATTCTTTTGTCCCTGATTATGGATAGGGACAATATTTCACAGGAAAATGCTTTAGAGTCTAGTCCACCCAAAGTATGGTGAGCTAAGTTTTAAAGAGTAATCTTAGGAATCAGAGCATAGTGAGGCCTTCCAGAGACTGTAGATCTACTTTGAACCAAACTTATCTCTGAAAATAATTAAGGTTCTATTGTTCTCATACACATAAGAGAATTAAATTTTCTTTGGAAGTATTTTATCCAAGGTCTCAATCTATATTTAGATTTTGCAAATATAGTATCGGGGACAAAATGAAAAATAACCAGACATGGAAACAGACAAGAGAAGAAGAACAGGAGCTACCAGAAACAAAAGATGATAAAATAGGACAATGGGAATCTAGATATTATCAGGAAAAAAATATAGGTCTTAAAATAATGATTTTTACCATAATGGAACAGATAAAAGATTAGAAATTCTCCTAAAAAAATGGAAACAATAAAAGACAGTAAGAAACTATAATAGATAAGTTTAAGAATTTAGTCTGAAGAAGTAGAACTATAAAAACAACAATGAAAATACAATAACTAAAATTAAGAACTGAATGGATGAGATTAATAGCAAAAGTAGGAAAGAGAAAAGTGAACTGAAAAATAGGTCAGGAGACAGAGAAAAAATATGAAAGAGACATAAAAGATATGTTACTTAAGTCCAAAAGCAGAAGACAGAAGAAACAAAGAAGAAACATCTGAAGAATACTAGCTGAACTTTCTAAAACTCCTGACATGCTAAATGAAAAAAAAAAAAAATTTTTATAAAAAGAATTAAGTGTATTATAGTAAGACTGGTTTTTATTATAATAAAACAAAAACCAAAGAATAAAATGGATATAAGAAGAAATTTCAAATCTGAATGATTTATATTCTTTTAAAAAATTGAATAGTTTATGTCTTATTTTAAAGAAATAATTAAAACCTTTCTAGGAAAAAAAATAAAATAAAACCTTTCTAGGGTCATTTGGCCATCTGCAGATATCACCTAATAATGCAGAAGACAGGAAGTTTTAAACCGAACCCTTCCCTCCAAAATCAGTAACCATGTAGAAAAGACTGGTGTTTCAGATTCCATTAAAATTAACAACTTATCTTCATTAAAGATACACAAAACAGTGTTTCAGATTATATTAAAATTAAGAACTTTCTCTTCGAAGATGTACAAAACTGGGAAAATCCAAACTACATAGTGGTATTTACCACACATGTCACCAACAAAAGACATACATCCAGAATGTATAAAACATTGTTACAAATGATTAAAAATTCAGTAGAAAAAATTACAAGAAATTTGAAAGAGCACAAATTCAAAAAAGAAAAAACTCGGTGGTTATACATATGAAATCTTTTAAAGATCAGACACATAAATCTTTGAGAACTAACTTTAGTTCTTAAGAAAATCCAAATTCAACTTGCAATATCAGAATCCTTAAAACTAAAATGTCTTATAATTTCAAGTATTGTCAAGTGTATAGACATTAAGAAAATATATATAGCCCTGGAAAAGATTCAGCACTTGTTCTCCTTATTACTGGCCCAAAGAAAGTGAACATTTATGTCCACAGACATAAGTGCACATGAATATTTACAGTGACTTCATTCATAATTGCTAAAATGTGGAAGTAATCAAGATGTCCTTCAGTAGGTAAGTGGACAAAAAAACTACAGTACATCCAGACCATGAAATATTATTCAGTCCTAAAATGAAATGAGCTATTAAGCCATGAAAAGACATAGAGGAAACTTTAATGTATATTATTAAGTGAAAGAAACTAATCTGAGAAGGCTACATACTATATGCATCCATCTACATAGCATTCTGTAAAAGGCAAATCCATGGAGACAGTAAAAAGATCAGTGCTTGCCAAGAATTAAGGGAGATGGATGAATAGTACAGACACAGGGAATTTTCAGGGCATTAAAACTTCTCTGATAATATAGTGGTGGATACAGGTCATTTATGCATTTGCCAAAGCCCAGAGGATGCACAAGACCAAGAGTGATCCCTAATGTAAACTCTGGATTTAAGGGGGTTTGGGGTTTTGTTTTTTGTTTTTTGTTTTTTGTTTTTTTGTTTTGAGAGAGAGAGAGAGAAATGATACAGAGAAGAGCAAAGGGAGAGGGACAATCAAACTCCACACTAAATTAGAAGCCCAATGAGGGAGCTGATCCCAAGACCCTGAGATCATGAACTGAACCAAAATCAAGAGTAAGACACTCAACTGACTAAGCCACCCAGGCATCCTGGGACTTTGGGTTTTAGTGACATGTCAATATAGGTTCATAAATTATAACAAATGTATCACCCTGGTGAAAGGTATTTTGAGAAATTATTGTATTTCTTGTATTGTATTGTATTAAAGGTATTATGAGAAAATTATGCATATATGTAAGGAGTATATGGGAAGTTTGTACCTTCTTTCAATGTTGTTGGGAACCCAAAACTGCTCTAAAGATTAAAGTCCATTAAAAAAAAATCCAGATTAACAAAACAAGTCAAAGAAAAGATTAAAAAATACTAATTCAATGTCTCTAAAATTAAGGGGAAAAAACTAAAAATAATTAATGGATCAAAATAAAATAAAAATTGAAGTTAGTGATAAATTATAAAGTATTTCACATTAATATATAAACTTAAGAGCTATTAATCTGACTTAGTATAGTTAAAGCATAAGTCTCTGAAGAATAAAATCAATCTCTACATTATGTAATTCTTTCCCTAAGGAAAAAAACAGTATTAATAATTTTTGTTATCTAAAGAATACTTAATTTTAATTAATTATTAAATATTTTATATTAAAGTTGGGTTTTAAAAGGTAGAAAAATATATAGCTCACAATACTATTCATGCATTTCCCAAAAAATCTGGAAATAGTGCCTCAATTCTAATTTGCCAATTATCCATAAAGAAATGATGGGGGTGGCACCTAGGTGGCTCAGTCGGTTAAGCGACCAACTCTTGATTTCGGCTCAGGTAGTGATCTCAGAGTCATGGGATCAAGCTCCCTGTCAGACTCCACACTCAGCACAGCATTTGCTTGAGATTCTTTCCCTCTGCCCCTCCTCCAGCTCTCTCTTTTTCTCTGTTTCTCCTTTTCTCTCAAATAAAAAAATAAACAAAATCTTCTTAAAAATAAAGAAATGATGGGTATACAATAAGTATAGAGCACTGGATTTTTAGTTATAGAAACCTACATGGAAGTTCTACTCTAAGACTAACTAAATTGTGACCTTGGACAAACTAACTTTTCTAAGGTTCTATGTCCTTAAGACTAAAATGGGGATGATAATACTAACTACTTCACAGAATTATTGTAGGAATTAAATAACAATACCTAGCCCAGAGACAGGCTTTGAGAGAGTTCAGTATATGTGATGATGACGGCAATGACAGCAATGAAGAAGAGTAAAAACATAAAAAATAGTATTATATTTGCACCTGTAAATATCAAAGCAAGACAAAAAGTTAAGTATTTGAGAAAGAGATTCCACTGGAATATTTTAAATCATCTATCTTTTTTCCTCAAAATAAGAGTGCTGCACTGGGGCCATCAGAAATATACAGTAGTGTATAGCAGTAATTCATCCTAAAATGCACATGCATTTGAAATCCATCCATATTTTGATAAAACATCTACACATATACTAGATATATGTTTTACATTAAAATGTTGAAATTTATTGTAATTTCTTTCTTCACAGAAGGTTAAGTTGGAACATATTAGGAGACTATTTTCCTCTAAATTTTTAAGATAATTTTTAATAATATAGAATGAAACAAATTGAAAGTTTACATTTTTTTTGGTACTTAAGTCTGTTTCTTTTGTAATTGTTTCCAACTTATAATTAGTATATTCTACACATTAATTTGATACTATGTTCCTTACTTCTTTTATACTAACATCCCAACAATTTTATATGTGTTGGGACCTATTCTGACCATCTAGAATTGAAACCACTTAACTTTGCTATGCCTTATATCAATGTAAGGACTATATTAAGACCAAGGACTATACTAGTCTCCTAAGAGATAGCCTCCAATGAGAATAGCTCTGATAAAAGAAATGGAAAGCATGCAAAGGTTGTAAGAGATGATTTTGGATAAAAGAACAAACTGACCCAAATACCCCACAGACGATTCACTAAACTAACACCAGAAGACACACTTAATGAATACCTTTCATTTAAGGTAATTCAAATGAAAAGTGCATTAATTAAGGATGTCAAGCAAGGTGCCAAAGGACAGTAATTACTCATGGAAAGGTATACTAACTCCTGTAAAAAAAATTCCCTAAAATTTCAGCAGTTTTACACAAAACAAGCCTGATTATAACTTCAGGCACAGTCCAGTGTAGAGAAGTGGAGTTGGGAAAGATGTCTTGCTCCAAACAGTCTCCCAGGACTGAACTATTCTTGAGCTGCAATCTTTCCAGTCCTCATCCTCCTCTCCACTGCACTACTGAATGGGGTAAAAGAGGATATTTGGCACAGATCTTTTTAGGGGCCAGGCCTGAAGTGATGGACATCACTTAATGTTTATTGGTCAGAACCCAATTACATGACCTTCAACCTAATCAATAGTACCTGGGAAACAGCCTAGTTGTGTTCAGAAAGTTTTTGCAATTGATAACTAAATTAAATCGAATCTAGTACAATTCTGGGGCTTAGAAAGACTAATTGCAGGGCTAACAGATTTGGAAGTATGTTCCTAAAAACTTAAAAGTTTTAAATGCTGGAAGACATACTCTAAAAGAACTTAAACATTTTCTTGACATAGAGGGTTTTTGTTTTTGTTTTTGTTTTTTTACTCCAGTTGGACTTCTTAACAAGAGAGCCCCTTCCTGGAGAGTTGGAGATAAGACAATATCAAATCTGTTTCACTTGGGGGCAAGCTTAAACTGAATTGGTAATCTGCTTTCTCAACTGATATTTTGAGATTTATGACTTTATGGTCTCTCACCAAATAAATGCTTTTGAAATAAAGCAAGCATAGATACCCCTCAAATATCTTATTTCTTAGATATTAAGGCAGCTTGGTTCATCGGCACAAATAAATCATTAGCATTATCTGTAGTTGTGACTACAGACTATCTGTAGTTGTGTACTGGATACAGTATAAAAAAGGTTATACAGCAAGAGATTCCTTTATATTGCTTGTATAAAAAGTTAATGTAGATTAGAGCACAATGAAGAAACAGGCACTAAATTTCCTCATTCCCAAAATAGAAGACTTTTTAAAAATAACAAGAGAAATTGGGAAAAACAAATACCCTACAATACATTCATTTATATTGGTTTTATACAGCCCTTGATATGTGCCAAAAAGTACTCTAGAAAAGAAGGCAAAAGTTTGATCTCTCTTAAATGGAAAAGACACTGGCATCATCCTCTGTCTCCTTCCCATTAAAAAAAAAAAAAAAAAGACTAGATGTGCAAAATCAAAAAAAAAAAATAGCAAAAATGACTAATAATCTTAGATATTGCTGGTAAACCAGGGAAAAAGTATTCAGGAAGACTATCCTCCTATGTCAACATTTCTCAAAGTATATCAAATGTATGAGATGTAAATCCTCAAAGTATATCAAGAACTATTATTTCACAGTCACCTAGAATAATTGTAATAAAGCAAAATTTTAGTTACCAATTTAAGTCACCATATTCCTACAGATTTTTTTTCACACTAATTTTAAGAACCAGTGTCTTGAGACTAAAATAAGTAGTAATGAAAAAGCTATGACCAATAAAGAAAAAAGATTATGAGGAAGAGAAACTGACATTCAATTATGAGTTAATTTACTCAATTAAGGATCATGCTTAGTAATAGTGACCTGTATCTCATATAATTATATTTTATAATTCCAAATTTAATCTTCAATTTGTTATAGAAAAAAATAAATTATGATTCTGGATCAACCCATCAATTTTCATTAATCTACTAATATAATAGCTAACAATATTATCAATATATATAACTTTCTCAGGAAGTCAGTAAATTGCTCTAGGAGCTTATGTATAATAAATGAAACAACAAAATTTCTTTGGGTAAAAAAAACACAAACTGATCAGGTAAGTGGTTCTCAATGGACATAAATGTTAAGTGCAACAATTAGTTATCTCCATAATTATGGATTTGTAATGGATTTACAAAAAGGGCTAATAGCGGAGGAGTAAGGTCACCAAGTCACCTGCCCCCAACAACTTACCTAGATAACTTTCAAATAATCCTGAAAACCTACGAATTCAACTGAGCTTAAAAGAAAGAACAGTTGGAATGCTACAGAGAGAAGAGTTTGCGCTTCTAACAAGTACAACTCGCTTTTAGCCACTCTGCACTGAGAAAAATGACCAGAAAGAAGAACTCACCACAAAAGAAAGAATCAGAAACAGTACTCTCTACCACAGTGATACAGAATTTGGATTAAAATTCGATGTCAGAAAGCCAATTCAGAAGCACAATTATAAAGCTATTGGTGGCTCTGGAAAAAAGCATAAAGGATTCAAGAGACTTCATGACTGCAGAATTTAGATCTAATCAGGCTGAAACGAAAAATCAATGAAATGAGATGCAATCCAAACTGGAGGTACCAATGACGAGGGTTAATGAGGTAGAAGGAAAAGTGAGTGACATAGAAGACAAGTTGACGGCAAGGAAGGAAGCTGAGGAAAAAAAGAGAAAAACAACTAAAAGACCATGAGGAAAGGTTAAGGGAAATAAATGACAGCCATGGAGGAAAAATTGGGGTTCCATAGGGCGCCAAAAGGGACAGAGGACCAGAAAGGATATTTGAACAAATCATAGCTGAGAACTTCCCTAATTTGGGGAGGAAAACAGGCATTCAGATGCAGGATATAGAGAGACCCCCCCTAAAATCAATAAAAACTGTCAACACCTTGACATTTAATAGTGAAACTTGTAAATTCCAAATATAAAGAGAAAATCCTTAAAGCAGCAAGAGACAAGAGATCCCTAACTTATATGGGGAGAAATATTAGATTAACAGTAGACCTCATCACAGAGACCTGGCAGGCCACAAAGGGCTGGCAGGATATATTCAGGGTCCTAAATGAGAAGAAATACAGCCAAGAATACTTTATCCAGCAAGGCTCTCATTCAGAATAGAAGGAGAGATAAAGGCCTTCCAAGATAGGCAGAAACTGAAAGAATATGTGACCACCAAACCAGGTTTCTAAGAAATATTAAGGGGGACTCTGTAAAAGAAAGAGGACACCCAAAGAAATAATCCACAAAAACAGGGACTGAATAGATATCATGATGACACTAAAAATATATCTTTCAAAACTAACACTGAACGTGAAAAGGCTTAATGGTCCCATCAAAAGACGCAGGGTTTCAGACTGGATAAAAAAGCAAGACCCATCTATTTGCTGTCTACAAGAGACTCATTTTAGACCCAGGACACCTACAGCCTGAAAATGAAAAGTTGTAGAACAATTTACCATTCAAATGTTCCAGGGGTAGCAATCCTCATATCACATAAATTAAAGTTTGTCCCAAAGACTGTAGTAAGAGATGAAGAGAGACACTATATCATACTTAATGATTGGAACTGTGCAACAAGAGGACCTAACAATCATGAATATTTATGGGCCTAATGTAGGAGCTTCCAAGTATATCAATCAATTAATAAACAAAGTAAAGACATACTTATAATACACTAATAATACTAATACATACTAATAATACACTTATACTGGGAGACTTCAACACGGCACATTCTGCAAATGACAGACCTTCTAAGCACAACATCTCCAAAGAAACAAGAGCTTTAAATTATACACTGGACCAGATGGATTTCACAGATATTTACAGAACTTTACATCCAAAAGCAACTGAATACACATTCTTCTCAAGTGCATATGGAACTTTCTCCAGAATAGACCACACGCTGGGTCACAAATCAGGTCTTAACCAATACCAAAAGATTGGAGTTGTCCCCTGTGTATTTTCAGACCAGAATGCTTTGAAACTTGAATTCAATCACAAGAAGAAATTTGGAAGAAATTCAGACACATGGAGGTTAAAGAGCATCCTGCTAAAAGATAAAAGGGTTAACCAGGAAATTAGAGAAGAATTAAAAAGACTCATGGAAACTAATGAGAAAGAAGATACAACAATTCAAAATCTTTGGGATACAGCAAAAGCAGTCCTGAGAAAAATACATTGCAATCAATACAAGCATTCCTCAAAAAAGTTGGAAAAAACTCAAATACACAAGCTAACCTTGCACCTAAAAGAACTGGAGAAAGAACAACAAATAAAACCTACACCAAGCAGAAGAGAGATAATAAAGATCCAAGAACTCAATGAAAAAAAGACCAGAAGAACTGTAGAACAGATCAACAAAACCAGGAGTTGGTTCTTTGAAAGAATTAGTAAGATTAAAAAAAAAAAAAAAATTAGCCAGCCTAATTAAAAACAAAAAAGAAAAGACTCCAAATAATAAAATCATGAATGAAAGAGGAGAGATCAAAACCAATACCAAGGAAATACAAACGATTTTAAAAACATATTATGAGCAGCTAATGCCAATAAATTAGGCAATCTAGAAGAAATGGTCGCATCTCTGGAAAACCACAAACTACTAAAACTGGAACAGGAAGAAATAGAAAATCTGTACAGGCCAATAACCAGGGAGGAAATTGAAGCAGTCATCAAAACCCTCCAAAACACAAAAGTCCAGGGCCAGAAGACTTCCAGGGGAATTCTATCAAACGTTTAAAGAACAAACAATGCCTATTCTACTAAAGCTGTTCCAAAAGATAGAAAGGGACGGAATACTTCCAAACTCGTTTTATGAGGCCAGCATCACCTTAATTCCAAAACCAGACAAAGACCCCACCAAAAAGGAGAATTTTAGTCCAATATTCCTGATGAACACAGATGCAAAAATTCTCAAAAAGATACTAGCCAATAGAATCCAACAGTACATTAAGAAGATTATTCACGTGGGATTTATTTATCCCCGGGAAAGGTTGGTTCAACACTCGTAAAACAATCAACGTGATCATCAACAAGAGAAAAACCAAGAAACATATGATCCTTTCAATAGATGCAGAGAAAGCATTTGACAAAATACAGCATCCATTCCTGATCGAAACTCTTCAGAGTGTAGGGATAGAGGGAACATTCCTCAGCATTAAAAGCCATCTACGAAAAGCCCACAACAAATATCATTCTCAATGGGGAAACACTGGGAGCCTTTCCCCTAAGATCAGGAACAAGACAGGGATGTCCACTCTCACCACTGCTATTCAACATAGTATTGGAAGTCCTAGCCTCAGCAATCAGACAACAAAAAGAAATTAAAGGCATTCAAATTGGCAAAGAAGTCAAACCCTCCCTCTTTGCAGATAACATGATACTCTACATAGAAAACCCAAAAGACTCTATCCCAGGATGGCTTAGAACTCATACAGCAATTCGGCAGTGTGGCAGGATACAAAATCAATGCCCAGAAGTCAGTGGCATTTCTATACACTAACAATGAGACTGAAGAAAGAGAAATTAAGGAGTCAATCCCATTTACAATTGCACCCAAAAGCATAAGATACCTAGGAATAAACCTAACCAAAGAGGTAAAGGATCTATATCCTAAAAACTATAGAACACTTCTGAAAGAAATTGAGGAAGACACAAAGAGATGGAAAAATATTCCAAGCTCATGGATTAGAAGAATTAATATTGTGAAAATGTCAATGCTACCCAGGGCAATTTACACATTTAATGCAATCGCTATCAAAATACCATGGACTTTCTTCAGAGAGCTGGAACAAATCATCTTAGGATTCGTGTGGAATCAGAAAAGACCCCGAATAGCCAGGGGAATATTGAAAAAGAAAACCAGAGCCGGGGCATCACAATGCCGGATTTCAGGTTGTACTACAAAGTTGTGATCATCAAGACAGCATAGTACTGGCACAAAAACAGACTCATAGATCAATGGAACAGAATAGAGAACCCAGAAACGGCCTCTCAACTCTATGGTCAACTAATATTCGACAAAGCAGGAAAGACTATCCACTGGAAAAAGGACAGTCTCTTCAATAAATGGTGCTGGGAAAATTGGGCAGCCACATGCAGAAGAATGAAACTAGACCACTCTCTTTCAGCATACACAAAGATAAACTCAAAATGGATGAAAGATCTAAATGTGAGGCAAGATTCCATCCAAATCCTAGAGGAGAACACAAGCAACACTCTTGTTGAACCTGGCCACAACAACTTCTTGCAAGATACATCCATGAAGGCAAGGGAAACAAAAGCAAAAATTAATTATTGGGACTTAATCAAGATAAAAAGCTTCTGTACAGCAAAAGAAACAGTCAACAAAACTAAAAGACCCCTATAGAATGGGAAAAGATATTTGCAAATGACCTATCAGAAAAAGGGCTAGTATCCAACATCTATAAAGAACTTATTAAATTCAACAGCAAAGAAACAAACAATCCAATCATGAAATGGGCAAAAGACATGAACAGAAATCTCACAGAGGAAGACATAGACATGGCCAACAAGCACATGAGAAAATGCTCCGCATCACTGGCCATCAGGGAAATACAAATCAAAACCACAATGAGATACCACCTCACACCAGTGAGAATGGGGAAAATTAACAAGACAGGAAACAACAAATGTTGGAGAGGATGTGGAGAGAGGGGAACCCTCTTGCACTGTTGGTGGGAATGGGAACTGGTGCAGTCACTCTGGAAAACTGTGTGGAGGTTCCTCAAAGAGTTAATAATAGAGCTACCCTACGACCCAGCAATTGTACTGCTGGGGATGTACCCCAAAGATACAGATGCAGTGAAAAGTCGAGACACCTGCACCCCAATGTTTATAGCAGCCATGTCCACAATAGCCAAACCATGGAAGGAGCCTCGGTGTCCATCGAAAGATGAATGGATAAAGAAGATGTGGTCTATGTATACAATGGAATATTACTCAGCCATTAGAAACAACAAATACCCACCGTTTGCTTCAATGTGGATGGAACTGGAGGGTATTATGCTGAGTGAAGTAAGTCAACTGGAAAAGGACAAACATTATATAGGTTCATTCATTTGGGGAATATAAAAAATAGTCAAAGGGAATAAAAGGGAAAGAAGAGAAAATGAGTGGGAAATATCAGTGAGGGTGACAGAACATGAGAGACACCTAACTCTGGGAAACGAACTAGGGGGAGGTGGTCGGGGGGATGGAGTGACTTGGTGACGGGCACTGAGGGGGGCACTTGACGGGATGAGCACTGGGTGATATGCTATATGTTGGCATATCAAACTCCAATAAAATAATATATACAAAAAAAAACCACATAACTTTTGAACAACATGGCAAACAAACAAGTTTTTGTTCTTTTTTTTAAAAAAAGGATTTTATTTATTTATTCAGGAGAGACACAGAGAGAGATGCAGAGACATAGGAAGAGGGAGAAGCAGGCTCCATGCAGGGAGCCCAACATAGGACTTGATCCCAGGACTCCGTAGCCAAAGGCAAACACTCAACCGCTGAGCCACCCTGGGATTGATTTTTTTTTTTTTAAGATTTTATTTATTTAAGTTTTTGTTCCTAATTATTTGACCTTGGAACTTAACTCCATTTTACGTATCAAACAGAGTAGCTTTGCATGTTTATAACATACACTGAATTTTCTAGAAATGCAACTGCCACATAAATTGAAAATACACCATATAAATTTTTATCAGAATTTAACAAATATGTGTTCATCATTTCAGAAAATCTCATCACCAATAGCTATGCTGTCCATGGCATGTACAAAACACATCTTTGAGTATCCATATGTCTAGAGAATATTTGAGACTCCTTGTAATAGACTAAGAATGAAATAGTAGTAGTAGTACCAACTTATTAATAGCACTGGATTTCACTAACAAGGTGATTAAAATCATATTAATTCTATCCTATATATTTTTTTTAATCTGTAGCACTATAATATAAAATCATCATGGTAGAAATTACATATCAAAATTATTTACTTGGAGGTTACCAATTGTTTTTCTTCTTAAAAAAAAAAAGATTTTAGGGGATCCCTGGGTGGCGCAGAGGTTTGGCGCCTGCCTTTGGCCCAGGGCGCGATCCTGGAGACCCGGGATCGAATCCCACATCGGGCTCCCGGTGCATGGAGCCTGCTTCTCCCTCTGCCTGAGTCTCTGCCTCTCTCTCTATCTCTCTCTCTCTGTGACTATCATAAATAAATAAAAATTTAAAAAAAAAAAGATTTTATTTATTCATGAGATACTGAGAGAGAGAGAGAGAGAGAGAGAGAAGGGGAGAGAGAGAGAGAGAGAGGCAGAGACACAGGCAGAGAGAGAAGCAGGCTCCATACAGGGAGCCCGATGTGGGACTCAATCCTGGGACTCCAGGATCACACCCTGGGCTGAAAGCAGCGCTAAACCGCTGAGCCACCCGGGCTGCCCACCAATTCTTTTTCAACATGAGACTCTTAAAATGCTCCCCGAATCCTACAATCCAGTTTTACAGACTCTAAAATTATGTATCTTTTCCAATCTAGTTCTTAAAATCTATTAAATGATTTAGTTTCTGAAGTCTCTTTAAATATCAGAAACTGAATGTATATCTCGACATGTGGTGAGACTTCAAAACAGAAAATATATTTTCTGTGACATTTCATCATACTCCTGTCCATATTTTAACCACTCAAAGATCCAGCTCATATTTGAAATACAATACTTGCTCATTTTCTCAATGTCAACAGCCTGTTATTTGTCTTGTCATGAGATCTCCAGTTTCTGATTTACCATTTTGTCTGGGTCCAGAGTGAATGAAAGGAGTTTCAGGGACCTCTTCCACTTTGCCCTTTCTAACTTAATGGCTCTTTTCTCACAGGTCAAACAGCTAATATGAGAGTCTACCATGGGCTACATATATCCATTCCATTTATTCACTTCGAGACAGGGAAAACGACCACAGAGGAGTCTGCAGGCCCAATTTAATCAATTAAACAGATTTATATCAAAATTCCATTTATTACCTATTCCCCATAAGTTCCCATTTTAACAAAGGGGCTATGATTCTTCATCACTAAATGCCAAGAGCACTCCCCTAATTTTCAAGATAATTAATTATGAAAATCCATAAAGTTCTAGAGAACATTATTCCATCCCAATTGAGAATCATTGACCTAATAAGGTAACGTTTTCCTTTGCCCAACCGAAATACTTCGGACTTCACATTTACTGTGTACATGACATAAGAACACTTGATTGGCTTGCTGGAATTTAGGTATTTCCTAGTAATCAGAAGCAGATTAGAAAAGGTCTCAGGACACCTGGGTGGCTCATTCAGTTAAGCATCTGCCTTCAGTTCTGGTCATGATCTCAGGGTCCTGGAATCAAGCCCCATATTGGGCTCTCTGTTCAGTGGAGTCTGCTTCTGCCTCTCCCTCTGCTCCTCCCCACTGCCTGTGTTCTCTCTCACACATGAATGAGTGAATGAATGAATGAATGAATGAGAAAAGGTCTAATCTAGGGCCAATCCAGAAACATGTTTTTTTTTTTTTTTGGTTGTTTTCTTTACATGCAGTTAAGATAAAATTTGTCTTTGGTGTCTTCAGAAATATTAACACTACTTTATTTTTTAAAAATCTTTAATTTTTTTAAGATTTTATTTATTTATTCATGAGAGACACACAGAGAAGAGAGAGGTAGAGACACAGGCAGAGGGAGAAGCAGGCTCCATGCAAGGAACCTAACATGGACTCAATCCCAGGACTCCAGGATCACGCCCTGGCCTGAAGGCAGGTGCTAAACCACTGAGCCACCCAGGGATCCCCAACACTTCTTCTTTAAATACATAGTAGCAATATTGAAAATATTTTGTAAGAAAATAAATTAATATTATAGTGATAAATATTAGTTCAATACCTTATCCAAAGCCCTTCTGAATTATCTGTGTTCCCTTTACCACTGACTAATTATGTACTAAATGACTTGAGGTCCCACTGAAGAAACAGTGGATGAATATTTATTCTGTATATTGATGAGACGATATGGGTGCTTCCTCAATTTTATTTAATGGGTGCTGGGAACCAGAGATTCAGATCGGAATCATAAAAAGAGTGAAGAATCACAGCCTTCCGTTGGGACAGCTGACATCAACCTTCTGCTTAACGGTTTGTGAGTTTTTTCTGGTAGTATAAGTCAAACAATAATATAGCTGGCTGCCAAGTTAATTCATCCCTCAGAACTCACTTGGGGTTTACCACAAACTCCTGCCAACCAACACACACTATTGGCCACTGGGTCTTGCTAACTGTTAAGGTAATTAAGAGTTAGGTGCAACTATCCTGACATACCCACTGACACTAGGGAGCCCAGCTGACTGATAACATTTTCTCTCGTCTACCATGGCCTACAGAGAACAGCCACCATTGAGTTTCAAAGGCTCCAGAGCTCTCCTGAAGATTGTACTCTTTATCATCTTAGTGAAGAAAGTGTTCTGGAAAACGTCCAAGAAAATAGAATCAATTAATGGTCTATCTGATACTATGTAATACATGTGTTCCCATATATCAAGCTTCCTGAGTTTTCTGACTCCAATGCTCAAAATTTCCTCAAGATGGCTCCAGCATCTCCCCACCTATTTACTAGAGGCAATCAGCATGCCCACATTTTAAAGATTCATCAACAATTACAGGTATATCACTAAGACATGAAATCCTGGCTCTTAGGAGAGTGATATCCTATCAATAAATTCTCCCTTCTTCAGGCTTAGATTTCATGCTCCCTGATCCAACACCCTCAAGGTCCACTCTCATATATGCACTACTAATTCCTGCCTTTGCAGATTTTTTAAGCCCTGCAGCTTTTTCAGTATTAACCTATCTCTTACCTATCTACAGCAGAGACTGCATCTTCCCAGTCATGCTACATTGAGACCTGACACTTGTTAATGATCTGGAGATAATAAATGAAGGCAAGGGTACATTCTGGAAGAGGACAAACAACTCTTTAAGAAGCATAAACATCAAGTAAAATCTATACATTGTTGTCAGGGACAGGGAGGCTACGCTACTCTATCAAATGACAGAAGACTACCACTTGGAGCCAGGAGTCTTCAAGGGAATGAATCTAGGATTCAGGGCTCAGAGGTCATACTTGTGTCTCCACTGTATGCCTCAAACTCCCACTCTTCAACAGGCAGTGACTCTGCCATGGATGAACTGTGAGAGCTGACCTTTCAGTTTCATTTGCAGCCAGCCAACATTATGATTAAATCCTGGGCATAATTTTCAACATACTCTGCTCTCTAGGGGTAAAAGGTAAGAGTCTTCAAATGCTGTCATTAAGGCCATGAGATGTTCACAGCATGCCCTGAGTTGATTGAAGGCTCCTTCTTCAAGGCTTTATGGCAGTTAACAAAAGCAGTCAAGTCCACAATCATAGTTACTATCCCCCTATAACTTTCAAGTGAAATGATTCCTGCACAAATTAGCACTTCTCCTCCAACCTAACTTCATCCTATCAAACACAGTTAATATTCTCAATAATTATACTATAGCACACCAGGATAACCACTATCCCACTTATAATTAGAATTATAGTGCTCACTGCCACCTGAGAAGTCATCCAGAACTCTCACCCTTCGTTGGCTGAGGATGATCCATCTTGGCATAAACTATCTTACCCTTCCTGGTTGCACTTAGGCAGAAATGAGTGCCTTTGGAACTAAAGATGGACAAAGATTCTCAGACTTTATGTGGAATAGGGGAAAGTACAGGAAACTGTCCACTATAGCTTTGTTGAAACTATCACAGCCATGGGAGTTAGGAAGATACATTGTTAAGTATCTGCCACAATATTTTATCAAAACTTCTTTCACCTATTTTTATTTTGTTAAGATAAATTATCTCCCACTGAAGAACACCAGGTTCTATTCCTAGGATTGTTAGAAGGCTAAAGAAAAAAATTTAAATATCACCAACCTTCCTTACACTATTACATTGAAAAGGATTTTGAGTGAGACACTGCATTTCACAGAATGCAGTATGTGATGCCTTTACAGTGTAAAACTGATAAATTTTACAAAACTAATATACTGTTTCCTTTAAAGTCTACATGTTACTCCTCAAAAGTAAACAAGTTTCATAGATAATATCACCTCACTCATTATATATTTATCTTATAGTTCCTGTCCCCATTAAATTCATGTTTTAAGTTACCATTTCTGAGTTCCAGCTGTGGTTTAGGTCAGAGCCAGAACCCTGGCAAGATAAACAATGTAATGCCCCTTTGAATGAACACTTTGGCCCAATATTGAAACCCTGCCCACTGTCTCTGGTATTCCCCTTCCCCCAGCTTAGACCACAGGAAACACATTCTTAAAATTTTCTCCATTTTATTTCTTGAGCAAATGATGGAGTGCATGGGGGTAAAAAAAAAAAAGAAAAAAAAAAACAACTTTAAAAAGGGCATGGACCTCCCCTCAATTCCTGTGGCCCCCAGGAGCTCTGCACTTTATTTTTTTTATTTTGATTTTTTTTTTAATTTTTATTTATTTTTATGATAGTCACAGAGAGAGAGAGAGAGAGAGAGAGAGAGAGAGAGAGAGGCAGAGACACAGGCAGAGGGAGAAGCAGGCTCCATGTACCGGGAGCCTGACGTGGGACTCGATCCCGGGTCTCCAGGATCGCGCCCCGGGCCAAAGGCAGGCGCTAAACCACTGTGCCACCCAGGGAATCCCAGCTCTGCACTTTATTAACCTTGCAAACTTGAGCTCAAGTCTTCTACATTTCCAGTTAGTTTTGCTCCAGGTAAGACAGCATTCCTGTCTCATCTCTCCCTGAAAGTTCTTGTTTCCCTTTAGATTTGGGGCTGTTTACCCTGTAATCTCAATTCTCCAATGATTTCCAGAAAACTCATGGATTTACAGTTTGCCCAGTTCTTGTTTCTTTCATTGTAAAGGTGGGAGTGATGCTCTTGCCAGGCCTCTTTGTCCTTGAACAAAAGCTTGAAATGTTATAACCATTTTCATATTCATTCCCTTGCTTTGCTAATATAATTTCTCCTTCTGTTTACTATATTGTCCACCCAGAAAATTTTACCTCTCCTTCAAGTTCCAGCTCAAGTATCCTCTTCTCAAACTTTCCTGATCCTTCCAAGGTAAACTAATCCTGCCCTTTTGGTACTCCTTCAATACCTTCTTCATTCAATTCCATTATAAACTTATTAAACACTTACACTGTGGTACTAATGACATGGTCCTCAAAGAATTTCATTCTAGCAAAGTATACAGGCAAGTGCACAGATAATGCAAAGAATAAATTAGCACACCAGAAGAGAATCAAGTGTAGTTTGAGGAGGTTATGAAAAATACGCAAGATGTGATATCCAACTACATATTTAAAGCCAAACAAAAATTGTCCTGTGAAGAGGCAAAGGTTAGCAAGCATTTTAAATCAGTAATAGAGGAAATTAGTATATTATATTTTGGCTAGTCTCTCCACTGTTAGCCTGAAAGATACTTTCAGCAAAAACTATGTGATATTCATCTTCATTAACAGTACAAGCACTTACTTGATAATTATTTAGTGATCTGAATAACTAGCTTTGCTTCCTAACAAGAATTTTTTTTAGTATAAGCACACTGTAAAAAAATAATTGCTTTAAGAATGATGATCCTATTTTCATTGCCTCGTACTCAAAAGCCAGACAAATGAAACAAGGAAAAAATAATGAATATAATTCTATCTATAAAGGCTATCTACAAAATACTGTACAAATTAGTATTCCAATTTTTCACTTGCTTTTAAAAATCATAAAAAAGAATTAGGGAAAAAAAAGAATTAGAATTAGAGTTCATTCAGAATCTATAGTTTTCTACTTTTTCATACATATGCCAAACCCTGTAACTCTGTATTTCTAAGCTTATAATCACATGATTTCAATTAATTAAAATACTGCTCTCACTTTTCTGGAAACAAAAGTATCTCACTAAAGTACCACATCACATTAGAGATAATTATTATAGATGGTTATATCACTTAAGCAAAACTATAGTACAAATTTAAATTGTCAGGGTTTTTTTTTTAAGATTTGTATTTATTTATTCATGAGAGACACACAGAGACAGAGACAGACAACAGACAGACAGAGGAAGAGACACAGGCAGAGGGAGAAGCAAGCTCCATGCAGGGAGCCTGATATTGGACTCAATACCAGGTCTCCAGGATCATGCCCTGGGCTGAAGGCAGCGCTAAACTGCTGAGCCACCAGGGCTGCCCAATTGTCAGTTTTAATTGATGAAATAATGGAATCTTGAAACAAAAATAAAATATTTCTTGTTAATGACTAGGACCTTATACATAATTTGTGGCAGGAGAGAGGGTGGCAAGAAGTAGTGCCAAACAAAAATGTAAGGCTCTTGTTAAAAATTTAGTTAAGAATTTCAAGATGGTGATAGTTAAACCAAGCACAACATGCTTCTATGCATGAAGGCCTGTGCAAATGCACAGGGTACGGACCCAAGAAGGTGTTCCTACTCATGGATACCAGTATTCAACAAAATATTAGAAGTATCTTCTGTCCTTGAACAAAGAACTCTGATTTAAATCCATTGGTATTGAGACCAAAATAGCCTTCCTTAATAGGAGTTTCCCTAAGACCTTATACTTTGATCTCCTTTTTAAGTTTAGAGATTATGAAGGGATAAAAACTGGTTATGTTCACCTTCTCTGAACTTGAAAACCTATGATACCTCAGTGGCTAGCCATAGTTACGACCATCTAACTTGAAATGTTTAAAATAACTCTATAGCAAATAATATATTTGTTTTAAATTAAAAGAAACAGAATGATCATTTTCCATGGTTAACAGACTTCTTTGTATATGAAAGTTTTAGAGAATCCTTTTTTATTAGAGTTGATGATTTGTGTCAAATACAGTACATTTATGTCTAATGTAAGTACATATATACAACTCAGAAACAAAAATTATTTTAATATGATATGACATATGTAAATTAGAAAAAAGGAATGTTTAGGTAACATTAAACGACTACTTTTAAGGATTAATTTTTTTTGAGAGAGAGGATAATCTTGACAATAATTATAAAAAGACAAAAATTATTCATAAAACTACTGAATGCAGAGTAACAAAAGTGGGTTCATGTCTAGTGAAATAGAGAAATAAGTATAAGGAACCACTTGAAAGGGTTAAATGACTACAATTATAATTAATAATGACAGACTCAAAAGAAAGGCAAAAAATACATACTTTGAGTTATTTATTCAACATATGATGAGCTATTTATTATATTTAACAATTATAAAAAGAAAATGCAAATTTGATGTGTGTGTTTTCCCAAAAAATTAAGGATGTTTCTCTTTTTAGAGATATCAAAGACAAACATGTTCTATGGATTCCTTTAAAGCCTCCACAAAACTGCCAATTTTCTTTAAAATTTTTAATTTATTTCATGAGAGACACAGAAAGAGGCAGAGACATAGGCAGAGGGAGAAGCAGGCTTCCTGCAATAAGCTTGATGTGGGACTCAATCCCAGGACCTTGGGATCATGACCTGAGCTGAAGGCAGACACTCAACCACTGAGCCACCCAGGCATCCCCAAAACTGCCATTTTTAAAAGGCTTAACTGTTTATGAGAATTGATAAAATGCAAGCAAAAACAGTTTACAATAATATTGGCTGCTTAACTAGCACAACACTAAGCTTAAAAAGGAAAACGTATAACAATCAGTTTATAGCAAAAATTCAATCCACATTAAGTTCTAAAAAGTCATTTTTACTTACAATTGGCATTGATCACCTTTTATTCCTTTGGTTGTGCAGAAACATTTTCCTGTGTGCATATGACAAATATTTGCATGGCCACTACATGTACAAGCTGTAAGTCAAAACGAAAATGACACTGAATATTCTCCATCACAAACATGCATCACATTTCATGCAGGTTTTATTATTATCTTATTTTTGTACTGTGTATTTTCCTCTTGCTATCCAAAAATATTGGCTACACATAAGTTATTTTTTATTAAAGGGAAATAAGTTCACTTATTTAAAAATTTTGTGAAAACTCCTTAAAGTCTTTGAGGGTATCCTAATGTCTAGTATGGATCCAAGTATTATTACATTCTTCTTTAGACTCCTTTCTATTTTTCATATGATTCATGTATTTAATGAAATGAATTTCAAAAAGCACAAGAGTTTTGGAGTCAAACAGCTTAACTTCAAAATTTTCATCTATAATCACCAGCTACCTTGGGCAATGTATTTAACTTCTCTGCTTTAGCCTATTCATCTGCAAAAAAAAAATAATAATAATAATACTTAGCTCTTAATATCCACAGAAGATTAAATGAGATCATGTATTTTTAAATATCTAACACATATCAAACACTTAGTAAGTACAGCTATTACTTCTACTATTATACTGCTAACAATAATAATAATATAGTTATATATCATGTAAAAAAGCATGTCTATTTATTGCCCCCAAATCATCTTATTAAGCTTCTGAGATCATCCTCAGTTTTAATATTCCAGAATATTAACTGAAACATCCCAGGGCATAATAGTTACACACAGTCAATTTGGTTCAGATGAACTCGTTTCATTTTCTTATGTTGCATTCCTTGTTAAAGATTAGCATTCCAATTATTTGAGACCCAAACTTTATACTTTATTGGGTCCAACATACAATCAAATGGCAGGTTCTAGTTTCAGCATGCACAATCTCTTTTGTATCTGACCCCTCCTTTTCATTGTCATAACCACTGTAATTGGTACTTCACATTGCCATTCACCTTCTCTTAATGACATCAATCACATTATCTGATCTTTGTACTGTCAGTTTTACTGACAGAATTACTGTCAGAATTACTGTCAGTAATTCTAGGCTACAGTGCATTTGCCAATCTTGAGACAGTCTAAAGAGACGAGGCCAACCATGCCACCAGCCCTTTCAAAAATCTTGTGAGAACTACTGTGTGCCTGCATGCCTCCAGCTAGTTAAACTACTCTCTGATATAAATGAAACAATGTGTTTTTTTCCTGATTCACATACACATATAAAAATTAGTAAACGTGTCATAGGTTTTGATCAAAATATAAAATTAGAATTATAGAACACTAAGCATCTTGATCATTGTTTTTGATTACTTGCTTTGAAAAATAATAGATGATTAATATAAAGTAAATATACACACCCCTACACACACATAAAAAGTAAATTTTGGTACTAGGTAGATTCTTAACAATCTGGCTTTTTGCTACAAGAGATTTCTACATAAAAGTCTGATTTTTTTCTTCCTAAAGAATATTTAAATAAATCAGCATAATTTTCCTTTAAGTTTGTAGAATTAACTATGGAGACACACGATGTAGAATTACAGAAATGAATGACAAGGTGTAGTATTGTAAGGAATAAAGAAACCAATCAGCGAGCAATAATGGGACCCTAAGATATATTGATAACACTTAACTTCATAAATAGTAAATGAATATGCCATGATAGCTTAATATTAACTTGCAGAGTTTCATATTAATAGTCTTATATCCAGAAATTTACTAAAAATAATAATGTACATTAATATTTTAAACTTGGATAAACCTTTTATATATATACCCTTTATGGCAGAAAGGGATACAAGTTATGTTTGCTGAGTTCCTTAAAAGAATTATCATTGTATAGTAGCTTTAATAATTTCTGAGACAAAAAAAAATTGTGTTAAAATATCTTTTAATGTAAGCTCATTTTGAGAGAATTCCCTTGTGGTTCTGTACTCCAGGCTAAAATGGCACAAATGTATTTTAAATTCAATTGTTTAAAATTTATACTTCATGACAGGGTTGAAATTATTCTGTTGTCAGCGTTTGAGGTTATCTTTTTACGCTGAATAAGCACCTATGAAATCATTATATGGTGGCTTTTGTTTGGCAAATTTTATATGATGATGATTTTAGAGCCTAGACATACACTAGAGGGACATTATGTGGTCACATGTTATCTCTGTTCCTCTAAAGCATAAAGTTGCAGTATCAACTTACAACCAAAACTGAACAATACAGACAGAAAAAAAAAAAAAAAGGATGCTATAAGGGTTATTCTAACAAGTTGTACATGAATATACCTAGAAATATGAAACCAAAAAGTAGTAGTCATTGACAGCACTTGTTTCAAAGTCAGTTTATGTGCCAAAGTCCCTTTCATTGCTACATCACTGCTATCTGTTGAATACTTATAACAATAATTTCTGGAGGTTAGAAAATCATGTCCATTTAATATGCTTCATATATCTAGCATATTATACATGTTATTTAGTAGATACAGTATTTCAAAGGAGTAAGAATTCTGACAAAGGCAAATGTTCAAATAGCTGACCCAAAATTCTATTTTTTTAAGATTTTATTTATTTATTTGTCAGAGACAGAGAGAGATCAGCAAGAGAGCACAAGCAGAAAAAGAAGCAGAGGGAGAGAGAGAAGCAGGCTCCCTGCTCTGCGAAGCAGGGCTTGATCTCAGGACTCTGGGGTCATGACCTGAGCAGAGGGGAGATACTTAACCTACTGAGCCACCCAGGTGCCCCTAAAATTCTGTTCTTCAAACTTACATGTTTATTTAGAATTCTAAGCACAAATTTTCATCAATGTTTGGTTTATGAAAAGGGGAAACAATATAGCTGTTTCTTTCTGATATAAATAACATGAAATGTTGATACCAATAATATCTTAGCAATCTAATATTTTTCTCATTAAAAATGCCTGAATTACAACTATTGCTATATACTTGTGGTTGAGAGTGTAATTTTTTTCTACCAAAAAAGTGATATTGCTCATAATTAAAAATAGGCCACTGGGCTTACAGGGATTGCTTTGTTTAGTTAGGATATTTGATACCTGTATTGCTTAAATAAAGAGTAAGTAGTAAAACTCAGTAATCCAGCCCTAGCTCCAGTATTTTCTGAATGCTATAGAGTGTGAGGCACTGTTCTAGAACTGTAATTAAGATGGCAAACAAGGGATGCCTCGGTGGTTGTCAGCTGAGCTTCTAACTCTTGATTTCAGCCCAGGTCGTGATCTCTGGGTCCTGAGATGGAGCTCCTCACTGGACCCCATGCTCAGTGGGGAGTCTACTTGAGGATTCTCTCTCCCTCTCCCCTCTCCCCCTGCTTATGTGTTCTCTTTTCAAGTAAATAAGTAAATCTTTAAAAGAAAAAGATGGCAATAAAAAATCTAGAACTTAATTAACTGGAATCTTCAAACAAATGGCATTGTTTCAAGGATTTCAGTAATAGGTTAAAAAAAATCTAAAGGGCCCAGAGGGCTGGAAGATTTATATTTTATATTCCAAAGCTTTCCAACATACTCAAAGATGGAAAGAAGAGACTCTAACCATCTATTCTAACTATATCCCTGGGGACAAATCTGGCCCATTTCCTAATTTTTGTATAGCCCATAAGCTAAGAATGGTTTTTACATTTTTAAAGGATTGTGAAGAAAGAGGTAGAGGAGAAGGTGGAGATGAAGGAGGAAAGAAGGAGGAGAAGGCAGAGGAAGAGGCAGAGGCAGCAATGGCAGCAACCATAGGTGGCCCACAAAAGCAAAATTTAGTATTTAACCCATTAGAGGAAAAAAAGCATGCCGATCCCTGATCTATAATCGCAAAGCCTGGAATCACATATTTGCCAGTTTTCCATTCTGATTTATTTTTAAAAACTGAAACCATATTTAAAACAAGTTGGGTCATTTTTTCCTAACAGAAAAGGGTTAAGCAAAAACATTCAAATATTAAAAATTTCACCATAAAAATTTTAACTCAGCCTCTGGAATTATATTCTTAATACCCTGTCTACTTTCATATGTTTACTTTTAAAAAAAGAGTAATTTTAATCTTGTGTCATTTTCTTTGATAAAAGAATAAACCCTTAGTCATATTTCATTTTCTCACTCTAGCTAGCTAAATTTCTTGACTATTGCTAATGACTACCATTAAAGTATTTAAATCCTTTAAAATGACTCCTTATGCTTTATTTATATAATCTGGTTTACATTCATCTAAAAAATAGAATAAAATATTAATATCCTGAGCTATAACTGAAGATTTAAGAATGACACATTATTAGAAGCTATTCACAAAGATTACTACTTGCCACAAGTTCAAATTCTTAAATTCCAACTGAATTTTATTGTATCTATTTTGAATCTGCATTGTTTTCAATGAGATTACTTTGAAAGATTGCCTTGAATAGATACTAGACCATGAATCAAAGAGTCTGAAAAAGTATTGAATATTATGTTAAAAACATAAAACATTTTGTAACATAATAATATTTTGTATCTATATGGGGCTGTACTACTTTTGAAGTACTTTCATACATGTTACCTCTTAAAACTTTCAGTTTACATATTATAGCCATCTGACAAAAGAACAACTTCAAAGAAATGAAAAAAAGATTTTATCAGAATTGATAAATTGATTACATCATCAAACAAAAAAATGCAAAAAAAAAGCCAGAAAACACTAAAAAAAAAGAAAAGCTCAAGAAAAAGAACCAGCGTATAAGATATTAAAGCATTGATAAGCCCTCTATAATAAAAAACCCTGTGTTACTGGCACATCAATAGACAAACATATCAGAGTAGAATAGAAAATCCATAAACAAAACCAAATATATATGAAACTTCAAAATATTAAAGGCTTGTATATTAAATCAGGGATCAAAATGAATTTTTTAAAATCAATGTCAATAGGACAACTGGTGGAAAAAGGTCAATTTAGATCCATACCTCAAAACATACACAAAATTAAACTCTAAAAGCATTAGTGATCTAAATGTAAAAAAAAAATAAAACCACACAAGTTAACAGAAGAATACATAGGTAACTTGGATAACTTGGATGTAAAAAAAGTATTCTAACTCTAATTCAAGAGTGATAATTTTTTATTAGATTAAAATATAAAGACCAGCATGGCAAAAACAAACAAAAATCACTATAAGCAACACGAACGGACAGATACAAACTTGGAGAAAACTGTTCAACAGATAGATAATATTCCTAATAAGAATTCCCATCAAGGGCAGCCCGAGTGGCTCAGCGGTTTAATGCCGCCTTCAGCCCAGGGTGTGATCCTGCAGACCCAGGATCGAGTCCCACGTCAGGCTCCCTGCATGGAGCCTGCTTCTCCCTCTGCCTGTATCTCTGCTTCTCTCTCTCTCTCTCTCTCTCTCTCTCTCTCTGTCTCATGAATAAATAAATTAAATCTTTAAAAAAAAAAAAGAATTCTCAAATTAAAGAAAAAGGATAAAAATATCTCAACAGAAAATTGAGCAAAAGACATAAATAGAGGGATCCCTGGGTGGCGCAGCGGTTTGGCGCCTGCCTTTGGGCCAGGGCGCGATCCTGGAGACCCGGGATCAAATCCCACATCGGGCTCCCGGTGCATGGAGCCTGCTTCTCCCTCTGCCTATGTCTCTGCCTCTCTCTCTCTCTCTGTGACTATCATAAATAAATAAAAATTTTAAAAAAAAATACATAAATTGAAAATTCACATAAAATATAAAAATGGTCCTTAAATGTATGCAGATAAGATTAATTTCACCTAGGATGAGAGAACTAAAAATTAAAATTTTCATCTGTCAGACAAAAAGTTAAAAAGTATAAAAAATAGGCATGCCTGGGTGGCTCAGCGTTTAAGTGTCTACCTTTGGCTCAAGGCATGTTCCCAGTCCTGGGATCAAGTCCCGCATGGGGCTCCCTGCAAGGAGCCTGCCTCTCCATCTGTGTCTCTGCCTTTCTCTCTGTTTCTCTCATGAATAAATAGATAAAATCTTAAAAAAAAAAAAAGTATAAAAATATTTTGTTAACAAAGCTATATGGAAACAGGTACTCTCATACATTGCTAGTGGAAATACAGACTGGTACATACTAGCAATACAAAATATGCGTTTATTTCTTAAAATCACATGCTCCCTTCTAGGAATTTGTCCTGAAGATAGACCTCTTACAGTACAGATATATACATGGACACAAAAGTTTCCACTACTGACATTTGAAGTTACTGTCATTCACATAAACATTCTTAGTTGGAGAATAGTTGAATAAACTAAAGTATATCCTCATAATGTAGTACTGGGAAGCTATAAAAACAATGAGGAAGAATCTCTATAACTAAGGTGGAATAATTCCCAAGTTATATTATTAGATGACAAAAAAACAGTACAAGACAACATTTTTTGTGGAAAAAAAAGAAAATATGCATGTTTCTGCATATTTAAATTTAAAAAAATAATATAGGGAGGATAAACCAGGGAATGGTTTGAGTTAGGTTACGTAAGGCATGAGTGAGAATGTCATGAAAAGAATGAGGGGAATGGCAGGGAGGACACTGACATTTTGTACATTTGTGATTTTGAGGACCATGATAATATGTCACATATTCAAAAAAGAAAATAACATCAACAATACTGGTGGGGTGCAGGTGGCCCTGAAGCTAACTAAACACAGAAATAAATTAATGATCCTTACTCAAATGACTAACAATCACACGGAAAGAGGAAAAAAGAATGAACATAAGTACTTTTTAATACAATTACAGACTATATGTCCTCATACAGAAGATAAAAAGAAGCAAATAAATGCTAATCTCTAATTAGTAGACTTCCTTTTTACAGAGGTATGGTTCAGCAATTCTGAAACTACCTTCTGTTTATTCTAAGATTGAAGAAATTTTAAAACATTTTATAGAGAATGAAAGTCGGCTAAAAATTTGGACAGTAGGGAGAATCGAATGAAACTTATAGTAAGGGACAGAAAATGAAGCATTAGTGTAAACTCAAAGATTTTATTATTTTTGTAAAGATTTTATTCATTTGTTTTATTTTAGAGGGAATGTACAAGCAAGGGGAGGAGCAGAGGGAGAAAGACGGAGATGGAAATATTCCCAAGTAGACTCCATGCTAAGCACAGAGCCCAAGATGGTGCTCAATCTCACAATTCTGAGATCATGACCTGAGCTGAAACTGAAAGTCAGACTCTCAACTTACTGAGCCACCCAGGTGTCCCTAAACTCATGGATTTTAGTATAAAGTATAGATGAATGTAGAAATGTACATTAAGGGCAGCCCTGGTGGCCCAGCGGTTTAGCTCTGTCTTCAGCCTGGGGTATGATCCTGGAGACCTGGGATCGAGTCCCATGTCAGGCTCCCTGCATGGAGCCTGCTTCTCCCTCTGCTTGTGTCTCTGCCTCTCTCTCTCTCTCTCTCCCTGTGTCTCTCATGAATAAATAAAATCTTAAAAAAAAAAGAAATGTACATCAAAATATTATATGTTCTTAGAAACATTAATATAATGAAGTGCTAACTCTATATCAAGCACAGTACTACCACCTATGGAATTAAGATACAAACATAATATAAAAAAATTCAAAACAAGTGAGACGAACTTTTCTCCTCAAGTTCGTTCGCATCCTCCTTAGAAAAAGAAGTAAACGATGACTTAAAAATACTGATGGCTATCATCATGGAGGTACCAGCACTGCCTGAAGTTAGGAGAGACATTACAAAACATTTTCAGGCTAAGCTGAAATCTCAGAAATGACTTAGGAAGTTCAGAGGTACAACAATGTCCAGGGAAGTAAAAGTAGTTCAAATGGGAAAAGAGCTGGATTTACATGAAAGGGTGGTTGGACCTGAAGTAAAAAGGTATACAATGTTGTGAATGTCCTAGCAACAAAATAAAAGAATAATTAAAACAGAGAGAGGCTGATCTGTTTGGAAACTACTACCATAGGCTAGGCTAATATATAGACACAACTGGACAATGGCAGTTCAATATTATGGCTTTGAAATGGTTAAGACTTGACCACTGATTATAGCTGAGATTCAAAGAAGATACAAGAGCATCTGGTTTGGAGTACAAGACTGAGATGATTCACATATGAATTCTGGTTCCTGCACTCACTGGCTTAAACTTTAACACGGCACTTAGGTCTATATCCTTGGTTTACTCATCTATAAAATGGGTATAATAGTAAATACCTTATAGAGTGCTTAGAATAAAATGTAAAAATTTAGGCAAAGTTCTTAGCAATGTTCCCGGTACAAATAAACTATTATTAGCTATTTGTTACATACACTGTTTCATAATATTATATACTTATTAATATATAGTTAAATTATAGATAACTTATTATGCTTGGTGCTTAACTGATGAAAAAAAATGTTAGCATCATTAACTAAAATATGGACATATAGAAAAAGAGAAGTAAATATGTGATGGAATATGAGAAACAAAGTAGAATGCATAACCAGAAAAATTATCTTAGGTCACAGCATAAAAGGCATTGTAAGTCTTATCGAGCAGTTTTTAATTTTTTCACAGACACTTTTTAAGCAATAAAAGATTTCAGAAATTGTAATAAAATTACTAAATATTCTTAGGAAGAAAAGTACGTCTTTCTCTTCCTACAAAGGAAATATAAAGGTGGATAACAAATGGAAACACTGTATGGAGGGTACAGACACTCGACTTTTTTGTTGTTGTTTTGTTTTTTAAGCACTAATTATATTTTATTAATTGCCTTGTTATGTATAAAGTAGTACCTATTAACCAGAGACTGTACTACCTGTAATTCACATTATAACCCAGTTTCTCTTTTTTCCCCTCCTGCTATCTTGTTTAATGGGTGTTGATGATGATTAATCTAGTACAGTCTCTAGGCCGTAGGATGCAGGGGAGGTGTATCTGGACCAGGAGAGGAATCAACATGCTTAGACACACAGGGGCCGGTGCATCTCTGACAGTGGCTACAGGATGTTACGCCAGGGCTGGGTGCTGTTGTTGAGACTGGAAGGGCAGCAAGGTAGGAGGTGGGTGGGCACAGGCGTGGAGAGCCCCAAGGGGATTACCTTCTTTGGCCATTTTTGCCTTAAAGTTTGGGTGGGGTAGAGGAGGGAATGAAGATTGTGTGCATCGTGCATAGCTGAGGAAATCCTAGGGCCATCTCCAGTTGATTTGCTTAGAAATAAGGGTATTTTATAGATATAAATTATTTTATGCTGTGTTGAATTAATCAACAGAAAAGGAGGGAAATCACCTCCTTCAGACTTTTTAACTGATTATCTGAAACTTTAAACATGCTTTTAACTTACTGTTTTTACCCAGCTCTGAAGGTCATTGTTCCTGCCTGTGTCTGAATAAAATCATATTGGTATTAAAAAAAAAAAGTATTCATTTATTCATTAATTCATTCAACAATTATTTGATAAGAAGCTATTGCATTTCAGCTAACCTGTAATATCCAACAGCAAAAGAAGAAAAGGGGAATCATGGAAGTTTTACTGGTATTATCATTAACTAAAATGGGGATGAAAAGAGAATATATTTAAATAAAAAAGTCACTGAATTCAGTTTTTGAATGAATTAACATGAATAATAGTGGCCTTATATAGGAAATTAAAAAACAAGTTAAAATTGCTTATTAAAATAAATATACAATTAAATGTTCATATACTTCCTTTAGTCTAAAAATTATAGATTATTGTTCTTATAAAGTCAGTAGATGGACCCACAGAGCAAAAGATGAGAAGTATAGATAAAATTAGTTGTGATTAAGAGAAAAGCAAATATTTGCATTCATATCCTATAGTATATAAAAATGGACCTTTGAGAGAAAAGGTGTTTCTTGTTAATAATACATTAAGAAGGATTTTAATATGTTTATGAAATATTTACAGAATATATTTATGCTGATGCTCACCTACCCCTGCTCTAGGTGTTTCTAACATATAATTAACTTTTCCACCATCACTAATTAGTTTTTGTGCATTACCTGAGCAATGAAAAAGCGTGTATCCAAACTGGCATTTAGAAAATTTCATTCTTTAAAAAAATCCATAAAACCAAATACATGCTTAGTTTCTTAAATTAACCTCTAATTTTCTGGAGTATAATAAATAAATGTTTTGTGCTTTAGAATATGGGAAATATGTCCCATTTTAAATTTACATTTTAGTTTCCATCCTAGGCCTGTTATTTGAGGGAAATAAGAATTCCTTAACTTTTGTAGGTTTGTATAAAAGCCTTTTGTTGTTGTTTTTTATTGTTAAATTAAATCATAATATCATCACTTTTTTTATTTTTATTTTTTTTTAATTTATTTATCTTAGTCACACACAGAGAGAGAGAGAGAGGCAGAGACACAGGCAGAGGGAGAAGCAGGCTCCATGCAAAGAGCCTGACGTGGGATTCGATCCAGGGTCTCCAGGATCGCGCCCTGGGCCAAAGGCAAGCGCCAAACCGCTGCGCCACCCAGGGATCCCCTCTTGTATCACTTTTTAAACAACCAAATAGTGCCAGATCCTTGTAATACAAAACCTCAAGCAATACATAAGAGGACTAAGCATCACATCAAATAAAATTAAGGAGAAATATTAAGATAAAATAATGGCTTCTATCTAGTCCCTGAAAGATAAGTATTGTACTTGTAGATTTAAAATCATTAAGTAATTTTTAAAATTCCATTAGGTATATTAGTGAATTTATTAATGAAAAGAAAGCATGCAAGTGACATACTTCATTGTCAAAAACATGCAAACCAGAGGTGGAAATAATCCATAGCATCCGGCCTAGGACCTTAAATAACACTAAGGAAATGACAAAAATTGAAATGAAGATTTAAAGTTAGAATAGGTGGAAAGTAGAAGTTTATGCAAACAAAAAACAGGGAAAGAGATCTTGAGGAAATAGGGTGGATATAATAAAAGTGCAAAAGTAAGCCAAGCGAAGTTCCCCAACACTCAAAAGTCCAGTGACTATGTCTCTGGCAGTTTCATTAGGCTTGGCCTATGAAACTCTGAAAAGTTTCTGAAAAGAAAATAGTAAATTGCACCTTCTACTAACCACAACCAAGGTCATTCTGAAATCACCTGACTTAATGTCAGGTCCAAATACTTTTCATAGTCTCAATTCCTCTTGTCCTTTTTGATTCCTATTTTATAAGGATAAAAGGAATGAAAAGAGCGAAAAAGGATGGAGTAGAAAAGGAAAGCTTAGGGTTATAAGTATTTGAAGTTAAAGGACCACTTCCCCCAGAAATAGAAAACATTTCAAAATAATTAGAACAGAGAGAAGACAATATTATAGAACCTATGAAATAAAGATTTTTTGAAATCATTCAGTTTAAACAGGTAACTTTGCAGGACTTAAAAAGCCTTTTTTTTTTTTTTTTGCTTTTCTTAAAGTATTTCTGAAGAAAATCTTTTTTTAATAAAGCTTTTATTTTTTAAAAAAGACTTTATTTATTTATTCATCAGAGACACAGAGGGAGAAGGACATAGGCAGAGGGAGAAGCAGACTGATGTGGACTTGATCCCAGGATCACGACCTAACCCAAAGGCAGATGATCAACCACTGAGCTGCCCAGATGCCCCTTTTTAAAGTTCTTATAATACATCTTTTTATGAATAATCAAAGAAAACAAATATATATAAATATTTTTAAACATTTTGGGAATTAATAGCATTTTAGCTTTGTCTCACATTTAGAACAAGGTATAATGAAAAGCATGCAACTAATGATAATCACATAAAATTAAAACTTATAAATTGAATTCAACTCCAAAGGGCCTACTCAAATCCTTCTTTAGAATTCATCTCTCTGTCCCCTGTGGTATCATTCAACCTCTCTCATAACACTATTATAGCAACCTCACAATGGATAGATTCAAGCCCTAGCACACTGTTTTGCAAATAATAAGTCAATAATTGTGAATTCAAGAATAATCCTTCATCACAAAGCAATACAGTGTAGAGACTATTGAGCCACTATATTATACTGAGCCATTCTATTCCATGAAATTTTCACTTATTTTCTTTTACTAAAACTTATAAGTCAGATTAGGGAAAATACAACAATAATAATATTGTTTCAAAAGTCTAAATCATACATTTTCATTAACATACATAAGCCTACTGATGTTATAAATTATAGTAATAAAAAGAATGGTAATAATGTTAATAATAGCATTCTAGAGTTAACATTTGCCAGAAACACATATGATTTCTTATGTAAAGTATCTCATGTAGGCCTCACAATAAATTAAATTAGTCACATAATTTTTAGGTAAGGATATTCAGACAGTAAGATGTTAAGTAATTACCCAAGAGGACACTGATATTGCCTAGATATGGACCCAGCAATATAATGCCATATCCCTAGGTGTTTACATTGGTTTATTCTTTCATAGCTACAAAGATTGATAAATGATAGATAGATAGATAGATAGATAGATAGATAGATAGATAGATACTCCATAGCAAATTCGTATTAGAGAATCTTCTTGGACATCAATGAAAAATTTAAATAATTTTAATTATAAACCACATTTTAAAGTTTTTTTGTTGGTTTCAAGTTCTTATTTAAATTCCAGTTAGTTAATATACACGGTAATAATAATCTCAGGAGCAGAATTTATTGATTCATCATTTTTTTTCACTCCCCACATCACTATTTTATTTTATTCATTACACTTATCACTATCTAAAAGTCCTATTTATTTTCTTACTTACATTCTGTCTACCCTACTATATTTGCATTTTTTGGTATATTTATTGGAGTTTAATTTGCCAACATATGACACCCAGTGCTCATCCCATCAAGTGCCCCCCTCAGTGCCTGTCACCCAGTCACGCCCAACTCCCCTTCCATTACCCCCTGTTCATTTCCCAGAGTTAGGAGTCTCTCATGTTCTGTCACCCTCTCTGATTTCTCCCACTCATTCTCTCTCCTTTCCCCTACAACCCCTTCCACTATTTCTTTATATTGTGCGAATAAGTGAAACCATAGAATGATTGTCCTTCTCCGACTAACTTACTTCACTCAACATAATACCCTCCAGTTCCATCCACCTCGAAGCAAAGAGTGGGTATTCGTCATTTCTAATGGCTGAATAATATTCCATTGTATACATAGACCACATCTTCTCTATCCATTCATGTTTCGATGGACACCGAGGCTCCTTCCACAGTTTGGCTATTGTGGACATTGCTGCTATAAACATTGGGGTGCAGGTGTCCCGGCGTTTCATTGCATCTGTATCTTTGGGGTAAATCCCGAGCAGTGCAATTGCTGGGTCTAGGGTAGCTCTATTTTTAACTCTTTGAGGAACCTCCACACAGTTTTCCAGAGTGGCTGCACCAGTTCACCATCCCACCAACAGTGCAAGAGGGTTCCCCTTTCTCCTCATCCTCTCCAACATTTGTTGTTTCCTGTCTTGTTAATTTTCACCATTCTCACTGGTGTGAAGTAGTATCTCATTGTGGTTTATTTGCATTTCCCTGATGGCAAGTGATGTAGAGCATTTTCTCATGAGCTTCTTGGCCATGTGTATGTATTCTTTGGTGAAATTCCTATTCATGTCTTTTGCCCATTTCATGAGTCGATTGTTTCTTTGCTGTTGAGTTTAATAAGTTCTTTTTTTCTTTTTTTAAAAGATTTTATTTATTTATTCATGAGAGAACCACAGAGAGAGAGAGAGGCAGAGACACAGGCAGAGGGAGAAACAGGCTTCCTGCAGGGAGCCATATGTGGGACTCGATCCCGGGACTCCAGGATCACGTCCTGGGCTGAAAGCAGGGGCCAAACCACTGAGCAACCCAGGGACCCCCTATAAGTTCTTTATAGATCTTGGATACTAGCCCTTTATCTGATATGTCATTTGCAAATATCTTCTCTCATTCTATAGGGTGTCTTTTAGTTTTGTTGACTGTTTCTTTTGCTGTACAGAAGATTTTTACCTTGAATAAGTCCCAATAGTTCATTTTTGCTTTTGTTTCCCTTGCCTTCATAGACGTGTCTTGCAAGAAGTTGCTGTGGCCAACTTCAAAAAGGGTGTTGCCTGTGTTCTCCTCTAGGATTTTGATGGACTCTTGTCTCACATTTAGATCTTTCATCCATTTTGAGTTTATCTTTGTATGGTGTAAGAAAATGGTCTAGTTTCATTCTTCTGCATGTGGCTGCCCAATTTTCCCAGCACAATTTATTGAAGAGAAGGTCCTTTTTCCAGTGGATAGTCTTTCCCGCTTTGTCAAATATTAGTTGACCATAGAGTTGAGAGGCCGTTTCTGGGTTCTCTATTCTGTTCCATTGATCTATGCATCTGTTTTTGTGCCAGTACTACGCTGTCTTGATGATCACAATTTTGTAGTACAACTTGAAATCCAGCATTGTAATGCCCCCGGCTCTGGTTTTCTTTTTCAATATTCCCCTGGCTATTCAGGGTCTTTTCTGAGTCCACACAAATCTTAAGATGATTTGTTCCAACTCTCTGAAGAAAGTCCATGGCATTTTGATAGGGATTGCATTGAATATGTAAATTGCCCTGGGTAGAATGGATATTTTTACGATATTAATTCTTCCAATCCATGAGCATGGAGTATTTTTCCATCTCTTTGTGTCTTCCTCAATTTCTTTCAGAAGTGTTCTGTAGTTTTTAGGGTATAGATCCCTTACCTCTTTGGGTAGTTTTATTCCTAGGTATCTTATGCTTTGGGTGCAATTGTAAATGGGACTGACTCCTTAATTTCTCTTTCTTCAGTCTCATTGTTAGTGTATAGAAATGCCACTGACTTCTGGGCATTGATTTTGTATCCTGCCACATTGCCAAATTGCTGTATGAGTTCTAGCAATCTTGGGGTGGAGTCTTTTGTGTTTTCTATGTAGAGTATCATGTCATCGGTGAAGAGGGAGTGTTTGACTTCTCCTTTGTCAATTTGAATGCCTTAATGTCTTTTTGTTGTCTGATTGCTGAGGCTAGGACATCTAGTATTATGCTGAATAGCAGTGGTGAGAGTGGACATCCCTGTCTTGTTCCTGATCTTAGGGGAAAGGCTCCCACTGCTTCCCCATTGAGAATGATATTTGCTGTGGGTTTTTCGTAGATGGCTTTTAAGATGTTGAGGAATGTTCCCTCTATCCCTACGCTCTGAAGAGTTTTGATCAGGAATGGATGCTGTATTTTGTCAAAAGCTTTCTCTGCATCTATTGAGAGGATCATATGGTTCTTGGTTTTTCTCTGGCTGATATGATGAATCACATTGATTGTTTTATGAGTGTTGAACCAGCCTTGTGTCCCAGGGATAAATCCTACTTGGTCATGGTGAATAATTTTCTTAATATACTGTTGGATCCTATTGGCTAGTATCTTGTTGAGAATTTTTGCATCCATGTTCATCAGGGATATTGGTCTGTAATTCTCCTTTTTGGTGAGGTCTTTGTCTGGTTTTGGAATTAAGGTGATGCTGACCTTATAGAACGAATTTGGAAGTACTCCATCTCTTTCTATCTTTCCAAACAGCTTTAATAGAATAGGTATGGTTTCTTCTTTAAACGTTTGATAGAATTCCCCTGGGAAGCCATCTGGCCCTGGACTTTTGTGTCTTGGGAGGTTTTTGATGACTGCTTCAATTTCCACCCTGGTTATTGGCCTGTACTGGTTTTCTATTCTTTCTGTTCCAGTTTTGGTAATTTGTGGTTTTCCAGAAATGCATCCATTTCTTCTAGATTGCCTAATTTATTGCTGTACTGCTGCTCATAATAGGTTTTTAAAATCATTTGTAAACCTTGGTATTGGTTTTGATCTCTCCTCTTTCATTCATGATTTTATTAATTTGAGTCTTTTTTTTAATAAGGCTGGCTAATGGTTTATCTATCTTACTAATTCTATCAAAGAACAAACTCCTAGTTTTGTTAATCTGTTCTACAGTTCTTCTGGTCTCGATTTCATTGAGTTCTGCTCGAATCTGTATTATCTCTCTTCTTCTGCTTGGTGTAAGTTTTATTTGCTGTTCTTTCTCCAGTTCCTTTGGGTGCAGGGTTAACATGTGTATTTGAGTTTTTTCCAATTACTTGATGGATGCTTGTATTCAGATGTATTTCCTTCTTAGGACTGCTTTTGCTATATCCCAAAAATCTTGAAAAGTTGTATCTTCATTTTCGTTAGTTTCCATGAATCTTTTTAATTCTTCTCAAATTTCCTTGTTGACCCATTAATCTTTTAGTAGGATGCTCTTTAACCTCCATGTGTTTGACTTTCTTCCAAATTTCTTCTTGTGATTGAGTTCAAGTTTCAAAGCATTGTGGTCTGAAAATATGCAGGGGACATATTGGTATCAGATTACACCTGATTTGTGACCCAGTATGTGGCCTATCCTGGAAAAAGTTCCATGTGCACTTGAGAAGAATGTGTATTCAGTTGCGTTTGGATGTAAAGTTCTGTAAATATCTGTGAAATCCATCTGGTTCAGTGTATCATAAACCTCTTGTTTCTTTGATGATATTGTGCTTAGAATACCTGTCATTTGCAGAAAGTGCCATGTTGAAGTCTCCTACTATTAGTGTATTATTATTTATGAATATCTTTACTGTGATTATTAATTGATTGAAATACTTGGCAGTTCCTACATTAGGCCCATAAATATTCATGATTGTTAGGTCTTCTTCTTAGATAGACCTTTTAAGTATGATATAGTGTCCCTCTTCATTCCTTACTACAGTCTTTAGGACAAACTTTAATCTATCTTATATGAGGACTGCTACCCCTGCTTTCTTTTGAGGACCATTTGAATGGTAAATGGTTCTTCAACCTTTCATTTTCAGGCTGTAGGTGTCCTTAGGTCTAAAATAAGTCTCCTGTAGACAGCAAATAGATGGGTCTTGCTTTTTCATCCAGTCCTGAAACCCTGCATCTCTTTGATGGGGTCATTTAGCCCATTCATGTTCAGAGTAACTAGTGAAAGATATGAATTTGGTGTCATAATAATACCTATTCGATTCCTGTTTTTGTGGATCATTTCTTTGGACTTCATCTTTCTTTTACAGAGTCCCCCTTAATATTTCTCAGAGGGCTCATTTGGTGGTCACATATTCTTTCAGTTTCTGCCTATCTTGGAAGCTCTTTATCTCTCCTTCTATTCTGAATGAGAGCTTTGCTGGATAGAGTATTCTTGGCTGCATGTTCTTCTCATTTAGGACCCTGACTATATCATGCAAGCCCTTTCTGGACTGCCAGGTCTCTATAGAGAGGTCTGCTGTTAATCTAATATTTCTCCCCATATAAGAATCTCTTGTCTTGAGCTGCCTTAAGGATTTTCTCTTTATCTTTGGAATTTGTAAATTTCACTATTAAATGTCAAGGTGTTGAATGGTTTTTATTGATGGGTGGGCGGGGGGGTGGGGAGGATCTCTCTATCTCCTGGAACTGAATGCCTGTTTCCCTGACCTAATTAGGGAAGATCTCAGCTATGATTTGTTCAAATATGCTTTCTGGCCCTCTGGCCCTCTCAGTGCTTTCTGGAACCCAAATTATAAATAGATTCTTCCTTCTGAGGCTATCATTTATTTCCCTTAACCTTTCTTCATGGTCTTTTAATTGTTTTCCTCTTTTTTCCTCAGCTTCCTTCCTTGCCATCAACTTGTCTTCTACGTCACTCACTCTCTCTTCCACCTCATTAACCCTCATCATTAGGACATCCAGTTTGGATTGTCATTTCATCTGATTTTTAATTTCAGCCTGATTAGATCTAAATTCTGCAGTCATGAAGTCTCTTGAATCCTTTATGCTTTTTCCCAAAGCCAGGAGTAGCTTTATAATTGTGCTTCTAAATTGGCTCTCTGAAATACAGAGTATTTCATACTCTGTAGCTCTGTGGCAGAGAGTACTGTTTCTTATTCTTTCTTTTGTGGTGAGTTCTTCTTTCTAGTCATTTTGGTCAGTGCATAGTGGCTGTATGAGCGGGCTGAGTTAAGAATATCAACCACAACCTAAGTAAATTTCACTCTAGATGATTCTGCCAAGGTCAGAGACCAGAAAATGAAAACAAAGATCAGAATAAAATAAAACAAAAGGACCACTAAAGTGAAAAACAAATTTTAAAACAAAGTATTAAAAAAAATTAAAGGCCAAGAATCCCAAAGAGGAAGAAAAAAGAAAAAGAAAAAAAGAGAACAAAGAGAAAAAAAGAAAACAAAATAAAAGAGAAGAAAGAAAAAAAGGGGGGACTGGGAGATGGGGTGGTGACAAAGTTGCAATGGAAGGAGAATGTGGTCTACCTTAGGGATCCTAGAAGATGGTCCTCTTGTTTCTGACAATATTAAGCTCTGTATGTTAGAAGATGCTCAGTCCCAAATTTATATAAACTAGAAATACTTGTAGAGGGCCCCAACAATGACCACCAAAACATAAATGAGATAAAAGAGGGGGGCAGAATGGGATTGAGGAATCTCACAGAATGAACCAACATAGTATACCACTTCGTTCTGTAGCATACTGGTCATGTTTTAGAAGGTATTAGCTTCTGCCACTGTAGAACAAAATGAGGGAATGAAAACCAAAAACCGTATCTTGTAGATCTCCCAAAATTAAGTTGAGTATGTGGAAGGGAATCTAGAAGTGGAAAATATATCTAAGACATGTAATTGTATAAATATGAAAGTCAAAAAAGAAGAAACTTAAAAATGAAGAGGTGGTAAAATATTGTATTTATGGTGGGAAATGAGAAAAAAAATATTGGAAATTTTTAGTCTGATATGAAAACGAGTTGCACCAGAAAAAAGGGGGGGAAAAGGAGGGTTACCGTCTGGTTCTATATACTGTAAATCCCTCGGCCTCCCCTGGAGCTTTCCAGCGCTGCTGGTTCAAGAACTGGCTCTTCCCCTGTCCTTCCAGCTGATCTTCTGGGGGGAGGGGCTACTATGCTGAGTCTCAGGTGTGCACACCTGGGGGAGCTGCCCCACCCCCTGCCAGTGCCGGGCTCAGTGGGAGCTGTTACCCCGTGAGGTCCCTGTTCCCTGGCCACCCCATCCCTCCCAGGCACAGGGTGACACCAGGAGGGACAACCCCACTGGCGGGGCCAGCTCCCCAGCCCTGGAGTCAGCTCCCGCAGTAACTCCCGCAGCTCCCGGTCCGCAGGGGGCTGGATGCTCCGGGGCAGGGGGCGCTGACCTGCACAGCACGGGGGCGCCCGGGGCAGGAGCATCCTCGCTGTCCTGGGCCCTCCCCGCCTCCGCCTGTCCCGGGGGAGCGCAGGGTCCTGGGCTGTGTCCCCCGCGCCCTGGGCTCCGGGGCCTGCGCTGCTGGGATCACGCTCCGGGCCGGGGCTCCTGCAGGCAGCAGGCGCAGCCCCCTCCCCCGGAGCCCCCGCCTGCCCCCCGGCTTCTCCCCGAGTCCCACTCCCCCAGCTTCTCCCCGAGGCCCCGCTGGGCGCTCCAGCCCGTTACCGAGATGGGCCCGGGTGTGTGGGGCGCTCTCCCCGGGCGCCCCTCCTGTTAGTGACCCCGGGAGCCTGGAGGCCCCGCTGCCCCTCCTGCTCCTGCCCGGGTTCCCTGCTGAGCGCCTCTCCCTCTGGGAAGAGTCCGGTTCGGATTTGTTAAAGTTCCCGCTTCTTCTCCGGGGCTGGGCCTTCCTGTCCACCCTTAGCTGCCCGGCTTTAGCCCTTAGCCGGCGTCTCGTCGGGCCCCTCTCCCACTTGATTCTTTTTTATTATTTTTTTTTTCCGCCTTCCTACCTTGTTAGAAGCGAAAACCCTTCTCTCTGTAGCATTCCAGCTGTTTTTTCTTTAAATCTCAGGTGGAATTCGTAGGTGTTCAGGAGGATTTGAAAGCTATCTAGGTTCTTAGTGGGACCAGGTGACTTGGGGACCCTTCTCCTGCTGCCCTTGCCCCGCTCTTCTGATTCATCATTTAAATATAATACCCAGTGCTTATCACAAGTGCCCCCCCTTAATATCCATCACCCATTTAACCTATCCCCCTACCCACCTCCTCTCCAGCAACCCTCAGTTTCCTCTCTATAGCTAAGAGTCTCTTTAATGGTTTCCCTCCCTCTTTTTTTTCCTCTATGTACATCTGTTTCATTTCTTAAATTCCACATATGAGTGAAATCATATGGGATTTACTGTCCTCTGACTGACTGACTTCACATAGCATAATACACTCTAGCTCCATCCACATCCTTGCAAATGGCAAGATTTCATTATTATTGATGGCTGAATAATATTCCATTGTGTGTGTATATCTATACATATATACATACGTGTGTGTGTGTGTATCACATCTCCATTACCATTCATCAGTTGATAGACATTCATGATTTTTCCATAATTTAGATATGTTCATAATGTTGCTATAGACATTGGGGCACATGTGCCTTTTTGATTCAATATTTTGTATCCTTTAGATAAATACCTAGTAGTACAACTGCTGGATCACAGGGTAGTTCTATTTTTTGCTTTCTGAGCAACTTCCATCCTGTTTTCCAGAGTGGCTACACCAGTTTGCATTTCCACCAACAATGTAAAAGGGTTTCCCTTTCTCAGCATCCTTGCCAACATCCTTAGTTTCCTATGTTGTTAATTTTAGCCATTCTGACAGGTATTTTTTTATTTTTTTATTTTTTTAAAAGATTTTATTTATTTATTCATGATAGACATAGAGAGAGAAAGACAGAGAGAGAGAGGCAGAGACACAGGCAGAGGGAGAAGCAGTCTCCATGCTGGGAGCCTGACTCAGGACTCAATCCCGGGACTCCAGGATCATGCCCTGGGCCAAAGGTAGGCCCTGAACTGCTGAGCCACCAGGGATTCCCAGGTAATTTTTTTTTAAGATTGATTGATTGATTGATACTTATTTGAGAGAGAAAAAGAGAGGGAAAAAGAGAGAAAGGGAAGGGGCAAAAGGAAACAGAGAATCTCAAGCAGACTACGCTGAGCATGGAGCCCAACACAGGGCTCAATCTCACCACCCTGAGATCATGACCTGAGCTGATATCAAGAGTCAGATGTTTAACTGTCTGAGCCCCCCAGGCGCCCCTGACAATTACTAAAAAAATAAAAATAAAAAAATAAAGCTTTTAATAGTTAATTGTATTAGGAGAACAGCTACAAATATGCTATAGTCTAAAAACAATCTGAGAAAATCTACAAGTACATTTATATAATATCAACAACAATGTTAAATTGACTTTAGTAGGTTAAATTTAATAATAAATAATTTCTGAGTCTACAGTACCTCTAAAGTCTTACCATCCAAATATAAATCTATTTCCTTCTTTCCTTTAATATCAGCAGACTTTGAATTTTACTAAATGTATCTACTAATGAAAAATGAACTTTTCTCAATAAGGTGAACTAAAAATGAAGAAATGGCAGTAAATTTATAATACTCATTTTTTTATAAATTGATTTTAGCCACAGCTGCATTAAAAATAGTTCACCAGATGTGATATTCTGTTGATTTAGTTATATAGCTAATGTGGCCCTAAGAAATAAAAATGACTTTCATATATTACATCACCATAGAGAAGACATAGACAGCAAAATATTATCTTGCCAACTTTAGGAAACAAGTAAACTACAAGGAATTATTTAAAGCTCCATAAAGTACCAGAGAATGTGCAGTAGTGAATAAGATAGGCATTTATCTTTCATCCCCTTTAATTTTCCATTGCATTATGCCTCAGCTTGCCAGATGTGCAATGTCAGCAACAAAAATGAATATGGAATAACTGAACTTAGTCTTAAACCTAGCAAAGAAGTATTATCCCCAAAGGGGAACATATTTCTAAAAGCACTTATGCCTATTGGAGTGATAAAACCTACCATTGTAATTTAAAACATTTTGTAGCTAATATAATTATTCAAATGTTCCTTTTGCCTATGTTGGCAAAAAATTAATACTTTGGTAATCCTCATGACATTGCATTTGGCATTGGATTCTTAGATATGCATCAAAAACACAAGCAACAAAAGAAAAAATAAGCTGGACTTCATCAAAATTGGAAACTTTTGTGTTTCAAAAGAAATTTAAAGGAAACTGAAAAGGCAACCTTACAGAATGGGAGAAAATATTTGCTAATTAATTATCTAATAAAAGCTTCATATCTAGAATCTATAAAGAACCCTTACAATTCAATGACAACTCCAACAACCCAAATAAAAAATAGGCAAAGGACTTAATAGACATTTTTCCAAAGATACACAAATGGCCCATAAGCACATGAAAAGACACAGGAAACTGAACAAATACTTGTACACCCATGTTCATCACAGCATTAAGCACAATATCAAAAGGTGGAAGCAACTCAGAGTTCCATCAATGGGTGAATGGATAAACAAACTGCATATACGTAGATCAGAGAGTATTATTTGGCCTTTAAAAGGAAAGACATTCTGATACATGCTACAACATGAAAGAAACATGAAGACAATTATGCTAAAAGAAATAAGCCAGTCACTAAAGGACAAATACTGCACAATTCCACATATTTCAGGCCATCTAGAAAAACTGTATTCATAGTGACAGAAAACAAAATGGTGGTTGCCAGCAGCTGGAGTAAGAGTAATGCAAAATTAATATTTAATGGGTATAGAGTTTCAGTTTTGCAAGATGAAAAAAATTCTGGAAATGGATGGTAATGATGGTTTCACAACAGTGTAAATATACTTAATGCTGCCTTTATCCTACACAAGTAAAAATGGTAAATTTTCTGTTATGTATATTTTACCACAATTAAAAAAAAACAGATTGTTCTAAAATGGGCAAAGGACTTGAATAAACATTTTCCAAAGAAAATATACAATGGTCAACAACCACATGAAAGGACAGTTAACATCACTACTCATTAGAGAAATGTGAATCAAAACCGCAATGGGATATCATTTCACATCCATTAGGATGATTAGAATTTTTTTTTAATGGGCTATAGCAAGTGTTGGCAAGGATGTGGAGAAATTGGAATCCTCTACATTTCTTGTGGGAATGTAGAATGAAGCAGCCACTATGGAAAACAACTTGAACAATTTGGCAATTCCTCAGAAAGTTAAACATGGAATTACAATTCCTCTCCTAGTTTATGGGAAAAAAAAAAAAAGAACTGAAAAGCAGTATTCAAAGACTTGTGCAATAAAGTTCACAGCAGCATTATTCATAATACACAAGCAGTGTTAACATTCTTATCTAGGCCAGGCCCAGGGCCAGCTCCCTGTTTAGAGAGTCTTCAACTTTTCATAGCCAACAATGGAGTCTTTTCTGTGGGTGCCGTATAGGCAACCTCCATGTAAAAACAGAAGATTAAAAACATAAGGGACAAGGACCAACCTAGAGATAAAAAAGGATTACTGTAAAATTACAATCTAAAAGGAAAATTTTTAAAGAAAAACTAAAAATTGTCTAAAAAGTAAGAATGAGCAGGACGATAGAGAGGAAGATAGAGAAAAGTAAAGGTTGGTGAACAAAAAAATGTGATGAGAAGAGCATTTTAAATGCTCTTTTAATGTGCTTTAATTCCTGGGCAGCACTCAGTGGCTGAGCGGTTTAGCGCCACCTTTGGCCCAGAGTGTGATCCTGGAGACCCAGGATAGAGTCCCATGTCAGGCTCCCTGCATGGAGCCTGCTTCTCCCTCTGCTTGTGTCTCTGCCTCTCTCTCTCTCTCTCTCTCATGAATAAAATCTTAAAAAAAAAAAAAAAAAGAAAGAAAAGAAAAGAAAAATGTGCTTCAATCCTTATTACATGTGCCTCTATTTATATGATCTCATTTGATCTTTATCATCTCCCTTTTACATATGAGAAAAATGAGGCACTGAGAGGTTGAGTGGTTATGGCTATAGCATGAGAACACACAGGGGGAGATTTCAACCCAGGATTGATTCTAAACCCCAAAAAGGTTATCTGATATAAGGCATACACAAAACCTTTAATTATTTATTTCTAAAGCCAAAATAACTTACTATTATTAAAAAACAATCAGCAGTAATTATTTTTGAATAGTGAACTATAAGTGATTTTTAATGTGTCTGCATTTGCTAAATTCCTATAATAAACATATATTCATTTTGAAATAAAAAAAATTTTTAAGTGTATCACAGAATTGTTATAGTTCATATCACCCCTAAGAATAAATATTAATTTCAAAAATATTGAAACTTAATTTAAAATATTTTCTTTTATAAAATATATTTTCTGTAAGAGGTATATCTTTCGCATTTTCTTTTCTGTAGTAAAAAATGCACTGAAGTAAAATAAAAAATACTTACCTGTGCACTGTCCTCCATTAGTCGGATCACCATAATAACCTGGCATGCAATCTTGACACTGCTTTCCTGTGGTAAGATTTTTACACTGTTCACACACATTATTATTGATGCAAGTGCTATGTCCATTACACTGGCAAGCTAAAGAAAAAAGTAAAAAATATTATGAATATTTGTAAAACAAGACCAAGTATAATAGCTATCAAGACAAAGAATTTATTTTACAAATTTGAATGGTAGAAATGTCCAAAGGACATTTCCCAATTTTTTTTTTTTATGTAAAACCTGTGACTCAAAATATTAATGCAGGACAATATATACAATAAATTCTGTGTTGAAATTTTGTCATATGCTCCTTAAACTATAGGGACAAGAGATAAAGTAAAACATAAAAGCTATACTAAAAAGGTAATAAACTTTTTCTGAGAGTGAAAGAACGGGAGAGCATACGCCTGAGCAGGGGTGAAGGACAGAAGGAAAGGGGGAATCTTAAGCAGGCTCCATGCCAGTACAGAGCCTGATACAGATTGGATCTCATCACCCAGACATCATAACCTGAGCCAAAATCAATGGTCAGACACTTTACCAACTGAACCACCCCAGCGTCCTAGAAGGGAATACTTTTCTAATCCTTCCTGATTCATGTGAATATTATGTCTAAGTTATACAAACACAAGAATGAATAATGTAGCTTTGGTAAAAAATGTTAAAATACATCTTAATTATATTTACACATGAAAACAAAGGATCAATAAATATAGAAAACTCTGTGGCTATAGGTCCTTCAAAAAACTCCATGTATGATTAACAAAAATAGCACTTTTAAGTTAATTTGCATAAATGTTTATCTTCCTTGGATAAGAAAAGCTTCAAAGCTTAATCAGAATTCTATTGAATGTGAACTAAACAGAATCACATTTAAAACTTGAGACTTTTTCATGTCTTCATCATATAAGATTTAATAGGTTTTGGTATTAACTTTACAACAGAATTTCAGATGAGAGATAAAGTTCATATATGAAAGCTCATACCTTTAATGCCTATTTGGGGCATAATGACTTAGTCAAGGTAACCACCTACACAAACACCATGTGGCTTCATTGACCTCATATGGCCTCATAATCATTTTCATCATTATTACAACTAAGATAGCATTTAATTGAGCTTTCTCTTACTCTAGCCAGAGAAGCCAATATTCAGTCAATCCCAATTGTTTATGGCCAGCATCTAATCTGATTGGTCTCTGCACATACTGCATCAGTTTTAAAATACATAAATACCACCCCTTTGTCAGATAGTATACCAGGTGATATACATAAATTGTATCATTTAATCCTCACAACGATTCTATATGGAAGGTACTACACTGGGGACCATTTCTAAGATAAGGAAGCCTGGGTTATGCAACAACCCAAAGTCACACAGCTAATCAATGGCAGAAACAAACACACAATCAGAAAGCATGATCAAAAGACCAGGCATTAAATACCATACCTCTTGTATATAGAAAATCTGAAAGGGAGAGAAATCCTAAGAGACTAGCATAGGGTCATTGACAAGAGTTAACATCAAAGAGTAAAGAAATACACAGGCAAGAATGGTAAAAACCAAACACCTATACCTTACAGAAATTTTCAGAGGCACAATTCTACTGTAAAATAGTAGAGAAATAACAAAGTCATCATGGGAAAATGCTAAATAATCATTCTCTTTATATCATCATTCTCTTTATAAAAATAAGGAAAATTATAATACAGTGTTTGCATTTTATATTATATTATGAAACAATGAGGAGGAAATTTAGACCAAAAATGTTCATGATAATTTAAGTGAAATCAAGATGCAAAACATTATATTTAGAATGATAACAATTTGGGATCCCTGGGTGACTCAGCGGTTTAGCGTCCGCCTTCAGCCCAAGGCATGATCCTGGAGTCCTGGTATCAAGTCCCACATGAGGCTCCCTGTATAGAGCCTGCTTCTCCCTCTGCCTGTGTCTCTGCCTCTCTGTTTCTCTCTGCATCTCTCATGAATAAATAAATAAATAAATCTTTTAAAAAAATAGAATGATAACAATTTTGTTTTAAAATGTAGAAGCATGGGGGTGACTGGGTGGCTAAGTTCGTTAAGCACCCCACTCTTGATTTCAGCTCAGGTGAGGCCAAACCCAGTGTCAGGCTTCATGCTCAAAGGAGTCTCCTCCTCTCCCTCTACCTCTCCTTTGCCTTCTGCTGCTCCCCCTGTTCACTCTCTTTCTCTCTCTAAAATTTAAAATCTTAAAAAAAAAAAAAAGAAAAATAACAAAGTTTAAAAAAATTAAGTAAAATCTATAAGGATGCCTATTAGAAAAGTGAATAATGGTTATCCTAGTTTAGTAAGATTTTTTTACATCAGTTTTCTATAATAAGTTCATATGACTTCTATAATAAGAAACAAAAATGTTAAGAACTTTAATTTTTTAACATTTCTTTGTTGTTTCATAGAAATGCGACAACACTTATTAATTCAGTCAGGTAAAAACAAAATTTATTGAGTGCCCACTCTATAGAAAGTACTATCTGAAAAGGTTAAAATAGGAAATGGGTTACTATAAGTATTTTATGTATCTCCTGGAAGATTTTTCATCTCAGAAAAACAAATGCTTTAACTCCTGAATAAGATGTCTAAATTTAGCAATCACAACTAACATCCTCCCTTCAGCTTACCACTAAAATAATAAGGAAACTTGGCAGCAACTAAAGGAATTTAGGTATGGTGACAATGACACAAATAAAACTAGAAAGTAATAAACTACCTCTGGAAATTAAAAGAGGATCCTTGGTATAATGCTACCCACTGTCCTTCCTGAAAATGAGAAGTTCAGAAGGCAGTTCTGAGCCATACGGCAATCATTAAGAATATTATTGGCATGATGCCATACAGCTTGTAGAAAGTATGACACAGAAAAGTCTAATGTTTGAGGTAATGAATGTATCAGACAGAAAGCTGGTACAATTTACACCTAACTGCAGGCCGAATTTGCAAGAGAAGAAAAAGGGGATTCCTGGGTGGCTGGGGGGGGGGGGGGGGGCGGGGGGCATTGTCATAGCTTGTAACTAGAATGCTGGCAATGACAATAGAGAAAGCATGTTACAGAAAGTAGAACCCAGGCATAATGGCTGCAGCAAACACAGACAAGAAAAGGATACACAATAAGCCTATGATTATGTTTTATTCCCACCAGCATCAGGGTGCTGGATCAACAGAGTAATAGAAGCTTGCATCTAATAGTTCTTCCAGGATACATCGTTACTCGAAAGATTCTAATAACAACCTGGCTGAGGAACATGAATAAAACTAAAGAGAAGCTATCCATACTATTTTGTCTAAATTTTAAAACCAGCCCAGATGGTTCTTTATCTATGGATACACAGACAAAAAAAAGAAAATGAAATATTATGGAAAACTCAGCATTTGATATGCAAATAAAGTACATAGTTTTGAAAAATATGTGCTCTCTAAAACAGATGTAAAACATTTAAAAATATCTGCTTGACATTTTCAATAAAATTCAAAAAATATATACACAGAAAATTTACTCAAAACATTTTTAAACATATACCCTATCTTAAAAGGGATTATCAGATGCTAGAAATCAGAGCTGATTCAAAATAGTTCAAAATAAGAACTTTAAAGAGAATTTTGAGGTAGCAACAGAATTTTATTATACACAGGATAGACAAACAAGAATAAGAGACATGAGTTTGAAAACCCAGCATGGCCAGGTGATATGATCTCTGGCATCCAAAGGAAGATAGCTAAACTGAACCGTATTTAAAATGCTGGAAGCCTTCAGTTTCAGCCCCTATCTGTGGAGAAGGAAACAAGGTACTAAAGCACATCACATACCCAATGAAGCTAAAAAGAACCTTAAGGATACTGTGGTCTGTGTATGAAAGAAAAAAATCACTTGTGAGAACTTGAAGCCTATGTAAGACATATATGTTGAGTAAAATTCACATTGTCCACATAGTAGAGAAACTCCAACATCAAATACTAATGTAAAATCAGTTCTTTAATCAAGAAAAGTCTCATCCACCTTGCAAAATCAGATGTAATGGCCCCATGAAATACTCCTAAAAACTCAGGTCCTACAAACACAACACAGAATATACACTATGAAAATTTTGTTTTTCTGTAAAGGGCTAGATGGTATAGGCTCTGCTGATAATATAATGATATAATTTCTATCACAGTTGCTCATCTCTGCCATTATAGTGCAAAAGCAACCATATGTAATACATGAACAGTTGAGCATATCTGCATTCCAATAAAATTTAATTTACAAAAATAGGCAAGGGACCATGCAGGTCTGACCTTCAGGCCTCGGTTTGCAAACTTCTGACTTGGAAGGGGAAGGAGGGGAAAAACCAACAAAAACACTTACAGAGTAAAACTTCAAAAAGAAAATTGACAAACCATCAAAAAGAAGAGTCAGAAGAAAGAGGGAGATAGTAAAAATGAGAATTGAAAGCCCAAGAACTGGACTCACAGAACAATTAGAAGACAATGAAAATATTAAAGTAATTAAAGACAGAAAAAACAAAACTCTGCTTAAAGAAATAAAGGTAAGTATGATAATACCTGATCAAATACGGAACAATAATAAAAAAACAGAAACTTTTTAAAGTGAATGAAAATTGATGAGTAGAATAATTTAATGAATAAAAAATACACTACAGGGACTCCACAGTAGATTAGAACTGTCAGAAGAAACAATTAATAGTTCAATAGAAATTATGTAAGTACAGAGAGAAAAAAGAATGGGGAAAAGTGAACAAGACCTCAGATAAATGCAGGAAACCATCAAGTACTCACACTTACATGTACTGGGAGTGTTGAAAGGATAAAAGAAAGAGAAGAGACTAAAATTTACTTGAATAAATAATTTTGAAAACTTCCCTAATTTGATAAAAAATATTAACTACATATTCAAGAAGTTTAATTCTACAATAAACATGAAAAGATTGACAGACCCATTAAAATAAAAATGATCAAAACAAAGAGAAAATCTTGAAAGAACAAGAAAAAATAGGACTTCACAGTCACAAAGAAGCCCAATAAGATTAGCAAATGACCTTTTATCAATAGCAGTGGAGGAGAGTAGGCACTGTTAAATATATTTAAAGTTGTCAAAGAAAAACTGTCAACCAAAAATTTCATAACCAGCAAACCTACTTTCAAAAAATTTAAGTGAATTAAGACATTCAAAAAATAAACAAAAATTGTCAGAATTTGTTGCTAGCCGATTTACCTTATAAGGAATACTATAGGAAGTTCTTCAGTGGGAAACCACATGATCCCACACAGTAATTCAACTCCACAAAATACAATAAAGAGCACTGGTAACAGTAATTATGTCATTACAAAAGACAATAAGGGATATATTTTGTCTCCTTTCTTCTGCTACCTAAGTTTTAAATTATATTTAAAAGACATATATAATGAGATTTTGTGCTTATAACATAAAACTGTATTTCCCAATAACCTTACAAAGGAAGTAAGTGGAACAAAATATATATTGGGCAACAGACATAACATGGTCTTAACAGATGGTAACTTGAATGCACAGGAATAAATAAAGAAAACCAGAATTGGTAAATATAAAAATTAACATAATGAATGCTATAGACTTGCCCTCCTTCTTTCTCTCAGATTCTTTAAAAGACAAAATTTGATACAGTATTAACTGTAAATATGTATTATTGGTTTTGCAACATATAAAAGATGCTATAGATATAACAATTCCACAAAAAGAAGAGAAAAAGAATAGATCTATATGAGTAACATCATTTTATCTACTGAAATTAAGTTATTATGAATCTGAAGTACATTAATAGGTTAAGTTGTATTTGGTAAACACTGGAGCAACCATTAAAGAAATAACTCCAAAATAAAGTGAAGAAATCATTAAATAAATTTAAATGCTACATTGGAAAATATTGACTTACCACAAAATAAATAAATAAATAAATAAATAAATAAATAAATAAATAAATAAATAAGAGGCAGAGGACATACAGTGAGACATATAGTGAAAAAAGTATAGTAGCACACATAAATCCAAGTATATCAATAGTAACGTTAAATGTGAATGTAGGAAACAATTCAATCAAAGGCAGAGGCTGACAGACAGTCTGGATTAAAAATAAAGATATAATTGTGTACTGTGTATAGAAGACATACCTAAAGATGCAAATATATTGAAAGTGAGTAAATTAAAAAAGATATGACATACAAAGAGCAACCACAAAGTTGCAGTAGCTCTACGAATTTCAGATAGACTTTAAAATTTTTAACAGAGATAAAGAGGGACATTTTATAACAATAAAGGACATTCCATGAAGAACATATAAAAAGCATAAATATACATGCATCTAATTATAGATCTTCAAAATGCATGGAGAAACATTGACAGAAATTAAAATACATAGAATGGGAGAAAATATTTGCAGATGACATATCAGATAAAGGGCTAGTATTCAAAATCTATAAAGAACTTAACAAACTCAACACACAAAGAACAAATAATTCAATCCAGAAATGGGCAGAAGACATGAACAGACATTTCTCCAAAGACATACAAATGGCCAACAGACATATAAAAATTGCTCAACACCACTTAGCATCAGAGAAATATAAATCAAACCTACAATGAGATACCAGTTTACACCAGTCAGAATGACTAAAATTAACAAGTCAGGAAGCAAAAGCTGTTGGCGAGTATGTGGAGAAAGGGGAACCATTGTACACTGTTGGTGGGAATGCAAACTAGTGCAGCCACTCTGGAAAACAGTATGGAGGTTCCTCAAAACTACCCTACAAGCCAACAATTGCACTACTGAGTATTTACCCTAAAGATACAAATGTAAAAAAAATAAAAAAATAAAAAATAAAGATACAAATGTAGTGATCTAAATGGGTACCCACACCCCAATGTTTATAGCAGTAATGTCCACAATAGCCAAACTATGGAAAGAGCCCAAATGTCCATCAACAGATGAGTGGATAAAGAATATATTATTTATATAGTATATATAATGAAATTATATATATAATGAAATACTACTCAGCCATCCAAAAAATGAAATCTTGCCATCTGCAATGATGTGGATGGAACTAGAGGATACTATGCTAAGTGAAATAAGTCAATCAGAGAAAGACAATTATCATATGATCTCACTCCTATGTGAAATTTAGGAAACAAATCGGAGAATCATAGGGGAAGAGAGGAAAAAATAAAGACAAAATCAGAGATGCGGACAAACCATAAGAGACTCTTAATCATAGGAAACAAATTGAGGGTTGCTACTGGGGAGTGGGGTGGAAGGATGGGGTAACTGGGTGATGGGCATTAAGGAGGGCACATGATGTAATGAGCACTGGGTGTTATATTAGACTGATGAATCCCTGACCTCTACCTCCAAAACCAATAATACATTATATGTGAATTAATTGAATTTAAATAAAAGTTTTTAAAATATGAAAAGAATACAATAAAACACAATTCAACAATAACAGGTGGAGGCTTTAATACTTTCAATAATGAATATAACAACTAGGTAGAAGATCAGCAGGGAAGAGACGACTCGAACAACACTATAACCCAACTAGACCATACAAACATAAGAAGAATCTATACAACAGCAGCAGAATATACATTCTTCTAAAGGGCACTTAAAACATTCTCCATGATACACTACCTACTAGGTCATAAAACAAACTTCAATAAATTTAAAAGAACTGAAGTCAGGTGTCTAGGTCACTGACAAGCATTCCAAACTTTGATATCAACTCAGGTCGTGACTCAGGGTCGTGGGATGAAGCCCCCCGTTAAGTTCTATGCTCAGTGTGGAGTCTGCTTGGGATTCTTTACTCCCTATGCCCCTCCCCACCTCTTATGCCCTCTTTCTCTCCCTTTCTTTCATTCTCTAGAGAAATGTATTCTTTTAAACAATAAAAATATAATAAAAGAACTAAAGTCATTTAAAGTATGTTCTCTAAACACAATAAAGTGAAACTGAAAATCAGTAACAGAAAAAAAGTCTTAGAAAATCGTGAATATGTGGAAATTAAGCAACACATTCTTAAATAACTAATGAGCCAAAGAGCAAAATGTAAGGAAATTAAAAATTACTTTAAGTGGGGCAGCCCCGGTGGCGCAGCGGTTTAGCGCCACCTGCAGCCCGGGGTGTGATCCTAGAGACCCGGGATCGAGTCCTACATCAGTCTCCTTGCATGGAGCCTGCTTCTCCCTCTGCCTGTGTCTCTGTCTCTCTCTGTCTCTCTCTGTGTGTGTTTCTCATGAATAAATAAATAAATAAAATCTTTAAAAAATTTACTTTAAGTAAATGAAAATGAAAACATAACATACCAAAACCTAAAGGATGCTGCAAAAACACTGCCAAAAAGAAACTTATAGCTATAAAAGATTACATTAAACAAAGAAGAAAAGCTTCGAATCAATCTAAATTTTCACCATAACAAAGTTAAAAAAAAAAAAAAAGAAAAGAAAAACAGCGATCTAAACTCAAAGCAAGCAAAAGAAAGAAAATAATAAAGATTAGAGGGGGAAAATGAATGCTAGGGTAGAAAACAACAGAGAAAAATCAATAAAGCAAGAAGTTTTTTTTCCTTGTAATAAGCAACAAAACTGACCTAACTTCAGCTAAACCAACCAATAAATACAAGAGAAAAGATATTCCCAAAATATAGATACTGGGATTGGAAGAGGAGACATACTACCAACAAACGGTAGGAAAAAAGAATTATAAAGAAACATAATGAATAACTGTATGCCAATAAATTAGGTAACTCAGGGACAGCCCGGGTGACTCAGCAGTTTAGCACTGCCTTTGTTCCAGGGCCTGATTCTGGAGACCCAGGATCGAGTCCCACATCAGGCTTCCTGCATGGAGCCTGCTTCTCCCTCTGCCTGTGGCTCTGTCTCTCTCTCTCTCTCTGTCTCTCATGAATAAATAAATAAAATCTTAATAAATTCATTCATTCATTAGATAACTCAGTTAAAAAGGACAAATTCTTGGAATGACCCTAACAACCAAACTGACTAAAGAAAAAAGAAAATATGAATAATGTCTAAAAATAAAGAGATTGAGGTATGGGTTACCAGTTATGGAATGATTAAGTCAAAGAGATGAAAGGTGCAGCACAGGGGATCCCTGGGTGGCTCAGCGATTTAGCGCCTGCCTTTGGCCCAGGGCACGATCCTGGAGCCCCGGAATCGGGTCCCGCGCCGGGCTCCTGCTGTGAAGGCTGCTTCTCCCTCCTCCTGTGTCTCTTGCCTCTCTCTCTCTCTCTCTCTCTTTCTCTCTCTATCATAAATAAATAAATAAATCTTTAAAAACAAAAACAAAAGGAAAGGTGCAGCACAGAGAATACAGTCAATGATACATACGAGCAAGCGAGCATTGTATGATGACAAATGGTGGCTACATTTGTGGGGAACATAGCATAATGTATAGAGTTGTTAAGTCACTATATCATGCACCTGAAACTAATGTAACATTGTATGTCAACAACACTTCAAAATTAATACATAAATGAATGAATGAATGAATGAATGAATGAATAAATGGAGTTAACAACAAATTACCAGAAAATGTAGCCCAAAATCATTGGCTTCACTCATGAATTCTACAAAATAGTTAAATAATAATCAATACTACTTATTTAAGAATATTTCTACAATAGAGAAGCAAAGGGAAAATTTCCTAACTCATTCTGTGAGACCATTACTTACCCAATATAAAAACCAAAGTCATTACAACAAAAGATGACAGTCCAATACCAAATATGCTTATAGGTGTAAAATTCTCAAAAAAAAAAAAGTAGCAAATTGAATCCACTAGCATATAAAAGGGATTATACATCATGACAAAGCAGAATTTATCCCAGGAATTCAAGGTTGTTTAAACACATAAAAAACAATCGAGTAGATAAAGAGAGAGGGAAAAACAATATGATCATCTCAATACATGGAAAATACTCAACAAACTAGGAAAAGAAGGGAATTGTCTCAATCTGATAAAGGATATACGAAACATACAAGACTAATATTTAGTGGCGAAAGACTGAAAAAGCTTTCTTTTTAAGATAAAGACAAAAATGTCCACTCTTGTCTCTTCTATTCAATATTGTCCTGGAAGTTATGGATAGGGGAATTAGGCAAAAAGAAATGAAAGGCATCCAGATTTCAAAAGAATGTTTAAAACCAAGTCAATTTGCAGGTGACATGATCTTACACATAAAAAACTATAGGATCCACACAAAAAATTACTTGAGCTAATAAATGAGCTTAGCAATATTGTAGAATAAAAGCTCAATTATACAGATATCAGTTTCACTGAATTTCTATATACTTACAATGAAAAATTCAAAAATTAAATTAAGAAAACAATTCCACTGACAGTAGCATCAGAAATAATAAAGTACTTAGAAGTACATTTAACCAAAGAAATGTTAAAGCTTATACTTTGAAAACTACAATACATTGTGGAAAGAAATTAACGGAAAGACTCCTTCTATTCACAGATTGTTAGACTTAATATTAAGACAGCAATTCATCCCAATTGATCTGCAAATTAAATGCAGTATCTATCAAATTCCAAAAGACTTTTTTTTATAGGGACAGACAAGCATATCCTAAATTTCAAAAGAAGTTACAGAGAATCCCAACTCACCAAAACAATAAAAAAAAAAAGAAAAAGAAAAAGGTTAGAGGCCTACTGACATTTCCCAATTTCAAGACCTACTATAAAGCTACAGCAATCAAACCAGTGTAGTATTCACATAAGGAGAGATATATAGATCAATTAAATATTATTAGCCCCAGAAATAATCCTATACATTCATAGTTTACTGATTTTCTTTTTTTTAAAGATTTTATTTATTTATTCATGATAGACACACAGAGAGAGAGAGAGCGCCAGAGGCACAGGCAGAGGGAGAAGCAGGCTCTATGCAAGGAGCCTGATGTGGGACTCTATCCCCGGACTCCAGGATCAGGCCCTGGGCCAAAGGCAGGCGCTAAACCGCTGAGCCACCCAAGGATCCCCAGTTTACTGATTTTCAACAAGAGTGCCAAGACCATTAAATGGAGAAAGAATAGTCTTCTTAACAAATGATGTTGGGATAACTTGATACCAATAAGTGAAAGATCAAATTTGGACCTGTACTTCATGTCATATATAAAAAAATAACTCCAAACAGATCAAAAATCTAAATAAGAGCTAAAATTATGAAAATGTTAGAAGAAAATATAAGTGTAAATCTTCATGGTTTTGAAATAAACAAGTTTCTTAGATATGACATCAAAAGCAAAAGCAACCAAAAGAAGAAAAACAGATATATTGGACATCAGCAAAATAAAAAATCTTTATGCCTCAAAAAACACCATAATGAAAGTGAAGAGATCCCACAGGAGAATATATTTAAGAATCCTATTTTTGATAAGGATCTATTTCCAGAAAACATAAGTAACTCTTAAAATTACTGTAGTTTAAAAAATTAAAATGGGCAAATGATTTGAATAAGCATTTTCCAAAGAAAATATATAAGTGGCTAATAAGCATATAAAAAGAGCATCAATGGTCATAAGGGGAATACAAATCAAACCCACAATGAGCTACCGCTTAATATCCATTAGGATACTAATAATCAAAATAATGAACAAAAATTAGTGTTGGTGAGGACAGAATAAATAGAACCCACAAATATTGTTGGTGGAAATGTAAAAAACTAGTGAAGTACCTCAAGAAAACAGCTTGGCAACTCCCTTAAAAGTTTAAATACACATTTATCATAGGACTAAAAATTCCTCTCCTAGGTATATGCCAAAAAGTCTAAAACATGTCTATATGAAAATATTCATGGCAGCTTTATTCATAAAACAAAAGAGTGGAAATAAGTCAAAGATCTATCAAATGATGAATGTATAAACATATGGCGTGAATAAATGAATGTTATTCAGCCATAAAAAGAAGGAAAAGATTAACAATATGCAACAATATGAGTGAACCTTAAAAACATTATGCTAAGAAGCCAGACACAAATGCCCACATATTATATGACTGTATTTAAATGTCCAGAATAAACAAATTCATAGAGAAATAAAGTATGTTAGTGGTTTTCGGGTGCTGGGAGAAGGAAAAATAGGAGGTGACTTTTAAGGGTATGGATTTTGTTTAGGGGCAATTAAATTATTCTGGAACTATATTCTGGTGATAGTTACACACCATGTTATATTACAAACCATGGAATTGTATACTTTAACATGGTGGATTTTTTTTTTAACATGGTGGATTTTATGGCATGTGAGTTATATGTCAATAAACAAACATACAAAAATTAGAAGTAGACAAGCTGAAAAATAATTGACACAAATTCTTCCTATATCTGTATGGGCAACCTTCATTACATTATTTTATCCTTGTCCTCACCAAACAAATGGGATTTTTGACACTTTTTGAACATGGAGTGGCATCAAGACTTTCTCAAAACAATAGAATGAAGAAGTGATGGCATACAAATTCTAAGCCTAGGCCTCAAGAGGCATACATACTCTTTCTTCTCCCTCTTAAAATTCTAATAACATGTACAGAGCACAGTCTATAAAACTAAAGGATGAAAGGACAGCAGAAAAGAGTCACCCATAAAGGACCCCTAGATCAACCAGCCAGCTCAAACTACTAGACATGTGAGGGAAACATTTTTGAGACTATCCAACGCATGTCAAGAAGCCAGATATAACTGTAGTCACACTTTTTTAAAAAAACAACAAAAAACAAACAAAAAAAACAAACAAGAGAGACTGACAGAAGACTGCCTAGCAGAATTCAACAAGGAAAAAAGATGATGCAAAATCATGAATAAAACTGCTTTAATACCACAAGCTTGGGGTAATGTGTTAAATAGTAATAATTGAAACAAGTTCACCAGAAAACTGGAAACATCCAAAGAAAGAATTAGTGAATTGAAACACAGATCAAAGGAGATGCAAGAATATAAAATACAGAGAACACTACAGAAAAATTAAATGTAGTGAAGACGCCTAACATAAGTAAAGCGAACTCCTAGAAATAAATGATAGAGTGACATGATGGGACAGATGCAATATTTGAAGAGATAATGGCAGAAAACTTCACAAAAATGATGAAGAAATTAAGCGATGAGGTAAATAAACCATATAATTCACAATCAAAATGAAAAATAAAACTGATCCTTAGGTACATCATACTAAAATTACTGACATTCAAAAACTAAGAAAGAAATCTATTTAAAAAAGCCAGAGGCAGAAAAACAATATATATATATATATATAGCTTTCAAAAGAGAAAACAATAAAACTGATAGAGGAATTCTTAAGAGAGTGGGAACCAAAAGAAAAGAAAATTACATCTTCAAACTATTGAGGAAAATCTGTCAACTTAGAATGCTATTTCCAATAAAAAAATATCTTTTAAATATAAAGACATGCAATTACACAATAAAAATGTTTTTCAGATATTTGAAAGCAAACATCATTTACAGCCACAATCGATAAACAGTATTTATAAATCTTAAATAAAGTTCATCAAGCTAAAGAAATACAACAGAAGTGAATTCAAATCTATAGGAAAAAAATGAAGATCACAGAAAATGAACACTACATGGGTAGGTAAAAGGACTTTTTTCTTATCATGATTTCTTTATAAGAAAATCATCTATTTAAAGCAAAAACTAATAATGTATTGTGCGGTTAATAACATATACAGAAGTAAAATATATGGCAATAATTACACAAAGGACAGGAAAAGAGCAAATGAAATTACACTAGTGTAATATTCTTACCTTATACATGAAGTAGTATAATATTGATTCAAGGTAGACTGTGATAAGATAAAGATGACTATTACAATCACTACAGCAGTCACTAAAAAAAACACAAAAGAAGTATAGCTAAAAATCCAATAAAAGTGATAAAAATGGACTTTAAAAACACTCAATTAATCCAAAAAAGGCAAAAGGAAGAACCAACAATAGAAGAAAAAATAAAGGAAATTTTAAAAACAAGTACCATGATGGTTGGTAGGACTAAAACTCAATTACACCAGTATTATATTAAATCTTAATTGTAAACACTCTGATAAAAGGCAGAGATTGTCAGACTAGATCTAAAAAAACCCAAAAAATAATAAAAATAAGACCTACATGTTGTATACAAGAGATTCATTACTGTAAATAAAAACAGATAGAAGACTTCTATTTCTGCCCATGAGGCATTAACCAATCTAAAAATTGACCTCCACTTGTAAACAACAAAAACATGAAACAGAATATATGAAACAACTTTAAAATAACAGGCAGCTCAAGAATTGTATCTAAGAAAAATGGAACATGAGCCTATGACACCCCTGGATTGCTACCCGGAGGCAGATATAAGAATGCAGCCCAGGCAGGCAACCCCCACCCCGCCCAAAAAAGCCAGAGAGCTCATTTAGTTGAGAAAACAAAGATCAAAGATTAGGGAGGCCATGGTGGCTAGAATTTGGAGGGCAAAATAGAGAGAAGAGAGCTACACATATCAATCTGCTGAGGAGTTGTCTTAAATCTTTGCCTAAATAATGCCTAAACACAGAGTGTGAAACTCCATGAAGCTAGAGAAAATACCACCAGAAAACAGTAAATCAATAATGCCAGTAGCTCACATAGGACTAGAATACTTTGTATTCCAACGAGAGTGTAGAGACCTCATAATACAAAGAGCACTCTATAGAGACCACAGAAAGGGACTGACTTAGCAGTGGAAATAAATTAGCACTGGACTTAGGACGGCTACGTACAGAATCTTAAAAACAATTTTTGGAATGATCATATAGATTCTAAATAACATAACTGCATGTCAGAATAAATTACAACACACTAAATGAAACAGAACAAAATCATATAATAAAACTGCAAAAATTCACAATGTCAGGAATACCACAAAAAAATAAGCAAGCTGGAACATTTTCTCTATAATCAGTAAAACAAACAAAAAATTCAATAGAACAAACAAACAAGAAAACATCACACACGATGAACGAGCAGAGAATGATTTTTAAAACAGCCCTTTAAAAGTACACTTTATTGGGGTGCCTGAATGTTCAGTCAGGTAAGTGTCCAACTCTTGATTTCAGCTCAGGTCATGATGTCAGGGTTGTGAGACAGAGCCCCACATCAACTCTGTGCTGGATGTGGAGCCTGCTGAAGATTTGCCCTCCCTTTCCTTAGCCCTTACCCCCAATCTCTCTCTCTAAAAATAAATAAATAAATAAATAAATAAATAAATAAATAAATAAATATGCTTTATATGCTCAAGTAAATAGAGTAAAACAAAAACATTAAAAAGGAGAGAAATGGAAAATATAAAAATGACTAAAACCACTTTAAAGGATGTAAAATAAAAAATAAATTCAATGGGAAAAAAATTTGTCTTTCAACAAATGGTGCTGGGACACCTGGATAGACACATGTTAAAGAACTAAGTTGGATCCCTATCTCATACCACACACAAAAATTAACTCAAAACAGATCAAAAGCCTAAATATATTAGCTATAAAACAATTAAATCTTTGGGATCCTACATTATTCATGGTTTCCCAGATGCAAAACACACCAAATGCAAAAAACAAGAAAAAATAGATAGGTCACCACCAAAATTTAAAGTTCTGATAGTGCCCTTAAACAAAGGTCACTATCAAGAAAATAAATGGACAATCCAGAGAGTGAAAAATATATTTGGAAATCAATCTCTGATAAAGGTCTTATATTTACAGTATATAAAGCACACTTAGAGTTCAATAATAAAAAGAACAAATACTCCAATTAAACAATGGACAAAGAAATTATGGGGATTTCTCTGAAAAAGAATGGAAATGGTCAATAAGCACATGAAAAGATACTCAACATCATACCTACTAAGAAATTGCATATGAAAACTGCAATGAGATACCACTTCACACCCACCAGGATAACTATAATCAAAATAACATGCAATAATCAGTGTTGACAAAGATGTAGAGTAATTAGAATCACTTGTGCACTGTTAGTGGGAATGTAAAATAATATAGCAGCTTCTAAACGGTTTGGCAGTTCCTCAAAAGGATAGATGTAGTTGCTATTCAATCCAAAGTAATTTTATCTAGTAAGATTCTCCATTCCAAAAGTAATGAAAATAGGTCCATAAATAAATTCTTGCATGAAAGTTTATAGAAGCATTATTCAAAAGGCCCTAAATTATAAATACCCAAATTGTCCATCAAGTGATAATTTGATAAACAAAATGTGGTATATCCACAAAATTGAATATAATTTTACAATATAAAGAAATAAAGTATTGCTACATTCTGCAACATGGATAAACCTTGAAAACATTATGGAATGTGAAAGAAACCAGTCACTACAAACTACAACTGTATGATTCAATTTATTTAAAATGTCCAGAATACGCAAATCCGTAAGAAATATAAAGATTAGTTTTTGCCTACAGTGGACAAGGGTAGGTGGGGGTTTAACAGTCAGTGACTGCTAAGAAGTATAAGGTTTCTTCTGGGGATGATAAAATTTATTTTAAATTGATTGTGGTGCTGGTTACACAACTCTAAATACACTAAAAAATCACTGAGTTATATACTTTAAATAGGTAAGTTGTATGATATGGTGGTTAATCTTTGGTGTCAATGAAACTAGGTTATAATATTCAGTTATTTAATCAAACACTAGGTTTGATTGTAGTAGGTACTCCACTCCTCTTGAGTGTGGTAGGGACCTGAACATATGATGGAACTCTCATCAACTTATTCTGAATAGGTTTTATTACATAGCACAGTTGACTTTAAGAAAGGAAAATCATCCTAGATGAAGCCAGACAGAAGATCACTTAAAAGGAGCTGGTCTCTACTTGAAGTAAGAGATTCAAATGGAGAGATTCCGTTTGAGCTTTTGAGCCTACGTTGCTAGTTTTAGAGATGGAGGGGGGAAATGTGGGAAAGAATGTGGGCATACTTTACAACCTGAAGGGATTTACTAGCCACCAGTGAGAAAACAGGCACTTAGTTATACAACTGCAAGGAGCTAAATTCTGAGAAAATTTGAATGAGTTTGGAAGCACATTCGTCTCCAGAGCTTTCAAACAGAAACTCAGACTGACTGACACGTGGATTTAAGACCTCAAGCAAGGAGCCAACCAGGCCACATCCAACATGTGACACATAGAACTGTGAGCTATAATTTGGTATTGTGGAAGCCTCTAAGTTTGTGGTAACTTGTAATGCTGCAACAGCAAACTAATATACTCTCCAAAATAAAGCAGTGAGAAAAAAACAAAGTGATGTGGTGGCAGCTACTTCTCTCAATAGAAAGTGGTAACCTACAGTACCTCTGGAAATTAAAAGAGAAGCCTTGTCATATACTGCTGAACCTTTACCTATTTTGAAAATCTGTTCTTTGGTAGAAATGTTTTAGGAATGTTATATCCTCCTAATGAATTCACCGACTTATCTTTATGTACTGGTTCTCTTTATTTTAGGTAATATTTTTTGCTCTAAAATCTGTCTGATATTAATGTCACCAATTCAGCTTTTCTCTTGTGTTAGCATAGCATACCTATTTCCATGCTTCTACTTTTAAAATATGTGTGTCTTTGTATTTTAAATGGGTTTCTTATAGGGAGTGTATATTTGAGTCTTGCTTTTTTGGCTAATATGAAAACCTCAGCCTTTTTATTGGAGTGATTAGATCATTTACATTTAGCATAATTATCCAAATAATTGAAGTTAAATCTATCCTTTTGCTATTAGTTAACCATTTGTCCTATATAGCTCTTTTTCCCTTGTTTTGCCTTCTTTTGGATTATTTTATCTACTTTCTTAGCTATGACTCTCTATGTTATTTTAGTAGTAATTTGAGGATTTAGAATATACATCTACAAAGTAGATCTAATGACTTTTTGCCTTAAAATGTTGACTGCCTTTTTTAGATATAGAAATTTTAGGGGAAAAAAAAGTCTTTACCCACAGTGCTACCATGTCCTTTGTTCATTCCTTTGTATAGATCAGATTTATATCTGGAAATTATCCTTCTGATTGAAGGACTTAACATTTCTTATACAGTAGGTCCACTGGTTACAAATCCTTTGTAACTTTGAAAGAGTGTTTCTTTTACTCTTTTTTTTAAAGATATGCCATTAAGAATTCTAAGTTAACTTTTTTCTTTTGCTCTTTTAAAGATGCTCCATTTCTGTTGCTCCACTGTTTTCTGACTTTTCTTTTTTCTGATGAGAAATCTGATATCAGACTTATCTTTGTTCCTCCATACATACTGAGTCTTATTTCTCCGGTCTGATTTATCTTTGTATCATTGGATTTAAGCAATTTTATTATAATGGGCATTGGTAGAGATTTCTTATGTTTCTTGTACTTAACATTTATTGACATTCCTGACTCATTGGATTATAGTTTTTATCAAATTTAGAAAAATGTTGCCATTATTTTTTCTGATTTTTCTAAGCCCATTTCACAGCTCATTGATGTGCTATTCATTTTCCTTCAGTTATTCTTCGTTCTGTGCTTTATTAAGTACTTCCTATTGTTTGTCTTGGAGTATATCAATCTTTACTTTTACAATGTCTAATTTGATATTAATCCCATTAATTTTTCATATCAGAATATTTTTCATCTTCATCAATTCTACTTTTTTTGTTTTCTGTGGCTCTACTTAACATGCTCAAAAAGTTTAGTTTTTAATATATGATATAGTTTTTTATCATTGTTTCAATATCTCTGTCTACTCTTCACATCTATTTAATTTCTAGGTTGGTTTCTATTGATCAGTTTTCCTTTTTCATTATGAGTCAAGGTTTCCTATTCTTTGTATACATGCTAATTTTTTAATTGGAAGCCAAACATTATAAATTTCAAATATTACATCTTGGGTACTGAAAACCTTTTGTATTCTTATAAATATTTTTTAGCTTTGTTCTGGAATTTGGCTAAGTTAATAGAAAACAGTTTGATCCTTCTGGCCATGTTATACAGGACCACTGCAGCATTGAGTCTACAGCTAATTTTGCCACATTAAGTAAAGCAAAATTCTTCCAAATTATGCTACCTAATGCCCAATGAATAATGCCGAGGCAATTCCCAGTCCTGTGTGCTATTTGGTGACTATGTCTTTTATTCCACAAGTAAGTCCTTCTGTAAACACAAGGAGTTTCCTACAATTTTGCACTTATTTTTTAGCTGAATATTCAGGGATAGCCCTCTATAGGTTTTGACAGTTCTCTGTCTCTTTTCAAGTCTCTCTTCTTTGGTTCTACTCCCCAAAGAATCTAGTCATCTTGGCCTCTCCTCCCCAGATTCCCAGTTCCATCTCTCCAACTCAGGGTAACCAAGCTCTACCTGTGTCCCCTGACTGCACTGCCTCATGAAAACTTTTTTCTAGCAGTATCTGGGGATAGTGGTAGGGCTCACCTGATTTGTTTCCTATTTCTAAGGGATCATTGACCTTTGCTGCCCGTCCAATGTCTTAAGAAGTGTTCTTCATCCACTTTGTTCTATTTCTTAACTGTTTCAAGTAGGGACAGTTAAATTGAATCATTTTAGAGTAACCAGTCATCCCACTTTGCCCAGGACTGTCCTGGTGTTTGTACTGAAATTCCTACATTTCACGAAAGACCTCAGTCCTGGACACATTCCAGGATAATTGGTCACCTTACTGTCACTCCATTTCTACTAGATGACAAAATGTCTTTTTTATTTTAAAATCATATTTAAAAGATAACTTGCCATTTAAAGTAAAAGTAATAGAAGTATACTACATGACTTATGACCTATTTAAAAATAATAGGGCTCTTACACGACAGAGAAGTATAATATCACTTAAATGTAGTTAAAAATGAATAGAAAACCTAGAGCAACCATAAAAGGAGGGTAATATAGTCAACAGACCAATAAATAAAATGAAGCATAAAATATGTTCAATTAATTCAAAGGAAGGCAGAAAAAGAGGTAAACAGAAACAAACAAAAAAAAAAAACAGATGGAAAAAGAGAAAACAAGTAACCAGATGGATATTTAAGTCAACCCTATTGATAAAGACATTTAATTTAAAAGGCCCAAACACATCAATTTAATGGAAAACACTATCAAATTGTTTAAAAAGAAAGAGCCTAACAATGTGTTGTCTATAACAAACATACTTAAATACAACATAGGTAGCATAAAGTAAAAATATGGAAATAACCTATCACAAAAACACTACTCAAAAGCAGTTTTTAGAGGAAAATTTTTAACATCAAAGGCTTAAATTAGAAAAAATTATCAGCTCAATTATTTAAGTTTCAACTTTTTATATAAAAAGAAAAACAAACTATGAGCAAGCAAAAAGGAAAAATCAAGAGCAGAAACTAATGAAATATTAAATGACAATAGGAGAAAATCAATATAACAAAAAGCTGTTTATAAGATCAATGAGGGCAGCCTGGGTGGCTGGCTCAGCAGTTTACTGTCGCCTTCAGCCCAGGGTGTGATCCTGGAAACCTGGGACTGAGTCCCACATTGGGCTCCCTGCATGGAGTCTGCTTCTCCCTCTACCTGTTCCCTGCCTCTCTGTGTGTGTCTCTCGTGAATAAATAAATAAAATCTTTTTAAAAAATAATAAGATCAATGAAAACTGACAAACCTCAAGACAGACTGATCAAGAGAGAAAACACAAATTATCAATATTTAGAATTAAAGAGAGGCTATCCCTACAGGTCCTTTAAAGGATAACAGCAATTATTATGAACACCTTTCTGTCAATAACATCTTAAATTAAATAAATAAATCTCTTGAAAGACACTGCTCACTCAAGAAGAGTTAGTAAACCTGAATAGCCTCATGCCTACTTAAAAAAAAAAATTGTAGTCAAAACTCCTCTCCCAGAAACACTCCAAGCCGAGATGTGTTCACAGGTAAATTCCACCAAATATTTAAGAACTAATTCCAGCTTTATATAAACTCTTTCAGAAAAAAGAAGAGGAAAAAGTATTTCTCAACTCTTGAGACTGATACCAAACCAAACACTAAGAAAACTACAGGCAAATATTCTCTCATCAATACAAATGCAAAGATACCTAACAAAATTTAAGCAAATCAAATCCAACAATACAGTAAAAGGATGAGACAGTATTAAGTGGAGTTTATTTCAAAAATGCAAGATTGGTTTGACATTTGAAAATCAATCACTATGATTAATGACATTAACAACTAAAACAAACAATAATTATATGATCATCTCCACAGGTGCATGTATTTGGAGGAATTACATATCTAATCATGACTAAAAAAAAAAAAAAAAAAACACCTCAACTAACTAGGAACAGAAGGGAAGTTCCTCAATCCGGTAAAGACATTCATGAAAAATCAACAGTTAACATTATACTTAAAGGCTGAACACCAAAGACTTCCAATGAAGACTAATATCCACTCTAACTAATTCAATCCCATGTTGCACTGTGGGTGTAGACAGTGCAATAAGAACAAAAAGAACATGTAGGATTTGGAAAGGAAAAAAATAATACTGTGCTTATTGAAAAGCAATGTTAAGAAAATCCTAAGGAATCTAGAAGAAAACTACCAGAATGAACAAAAGAAGTCATCAAGGTCATATAGTAGAGGGCAATATAATAAAATAAATTGTAGTTGCTATAAAATAGCAAATTAGGGGCACCCGAGTGGTGCAGTTGGTTAATCATCCAACTCTTGGTTACCCTCTGAGGGCTGTGGGATTGAGCCCCACTTCAGGCACTGTGCTCAGCAGAGTCTGCTTAAGATCCTCTCTCTCTCTCTCTCTCTCTCTCTCTCTACCCCTCCTCCCACTTGGTGTGCACTCTCTCTCTCATAAATAAATCTTTTAAAAATAATAATAATAAATAAAATAGCAAATTAGAAAATTATGTCTTTAAAATCCCATTTATTATTATGAGGAAACACCATAGAACTTTTTGGTAACTAAAAATAATGAAGTTTGCCTAGGACTATGTCTCCCAATACATACTCCAAAAGAAAGTACAAGAAGAGGAAAAAATATCCAAGAACTACAACTTCATCAAAACAACAAGAAGAAAAATCCATGGAAGCAGTCTCATATGTTCTGATCCCACTGCAAGATTTTGTGGTTAGCAAATGCTCACCAAGATAAAACAGAAGAGAGAAGAAAGTAACTAGCAACAAGTTTAAGTTGATATAAAATCTCCCCTTAAAAGAGTAAATCTATCCTAAGTATGGAAATACCAGGACAATATCACTGTAAATCAGAGCATGTTATATATGAAAAGGTCTTAGGGGTGGTTGGCTGGCTTAGTCGGTAGTATGTGCCATTCTTGATCTTGGGGTTGTAGGATTGAGACCCATACTAGGTGTAGAAATTACATTTTAAAAAAACCTTCAAAAAAAAAAAAGAAAATGACTTAAAAGCAGGGATAATTTGAAGACTGGTCTTGATTATAACTTCTAGGAGGAAAAAAGGTGGGAAGTAAAAGAGGTCCTTTTGGGACCAGGCGGATAAAGAAGTAGAAAGTTAAATTCTCACAAGACAAAAAAGAAAGCCACAAATTCAGTGGACATACAATCCTTACATTAGTCACCCAAACTTTGCTGTTCTAACAAAAGAGAACTCCATAAAACATCATACAAACTACACCAATGCCAGAAAAATGGAGAAAAAAATTAATGAAGCTCCACACTATTAAAAAATCAGAAAACAAACCAGGAATTCAGATCTAACATACATAGCTTAACTGACAAAAATTCCCCTAAAATATATAACCAAGAAGCAGGAAACTGTGACAAGCTCTCCAAACAAAATAAATATAGTCAAACCACCATTTGAAGAGTTTAAAAAACTAACTTAATTCAGCAATTCAATTAAGAATAGAAATGGGACATAAAAGAGTAAGAAATGAAAAAAAAAAGAGTTGACTGGACTAAGAAAGGTAATGAAAACAAACTCAGAAATGAACACTGAATTATAAGATGCCTATGAGAAAATAGACAACCTTCACAATTTAATGAGGCATTAAAAACAAGGCAAAAAACAACCAAGAAAGTGAAAACATGATTCAGAGAGAAACAAAGAACATCAGAAATGAACTAATATTTGAAACTATAACCCAAGAAAACTTTTAAAATAAAATAATTCCTTTGTATCCCCTTTCATCACTAGCTGCTATCCCGCTCCCCAAAATAACCACTTCCCTGATCTATAATACCATAAAACAGTTTCACCTGGGGGCACCTGGGTGGCTCAGTGGTTGAGCTCTGCCTTTGGCTCAGGTTGTGATCCCGGGGTCCTGGGTTCCCCACCGGGAACCTGCTTCTCACTCTGCCTATGCCTCTGCCTTTCTATCTGTGTCTCTTATGAATAAATAAATGATATCTCTGAAAAAAAAAAGTTTTGCCTATTTTTAAACATTAGGTAAACTGAGACAGAAGAGTATTTTGTTTGCGTCTGGCTTCCTTCTCTCCACACTATGTATAGAACCACCAAATTGTCCCATTCAACTGTCGGTTAATCATTCTCATGCTGTAAGTTCTGTTGTGCATAATATTAACTTCTTTAATCATACAACTGTAGATGAACACTTGGATGAGTTTTAGGTTGGAGCTATTAAAATAGTGCTGCTATGAACATTCCTGTGCATGCCCTGCAAGTGAACATAAGTATGCTTTCTAATGGGTTATTTGGCCTAACCCAGGATCAGCAGACACATTTTCTGTATAGGACCAAATATTAAGTGTTTTAGACAGTATGGGCACATATAAAATGTCAAAGATTCTTCCCCTTCTTTTGTTTCCTTCTTTCCTACACTCCTACCTTCCCTACTCTTCCTCTTTCAATTTTAAAAATGTGAAATCACTCTTGTTCACAGGCCATGTAGAAACAAGCCACAGGCTAAATTTGGCAGCAGACTTTATCAGCCACTGGCTTAGACATACAATTCTTGATTCATTGGGTATGCATTTGTTCACCTTTAACAGATATTTCCAAAATGATTTCCAAAGTGTTTATACTATTTAGGCTCTCAAAAAGCAATATATGAGGCTTCCATTTGCTCTATATTCTTGCTAACACTTAAAATGATATTTTTTTTCATTTTAGACATGCTGGTGGGTGATTAGTGGTATCATTTTGTGGTTTTCATTTGCATTTCCCTCAATACCAAAAAGATTAAACACACACACACAAAAAGATTAAACACCTTTTCAGATGTTTATTGGCCTTTTAAATACTCTGTTTTATGATGTTAAACTATCTTGCCCTGTTTTTGCTTGTGCTGTATTTTTATTACTGGTATATAATATCAATTCCGGATAAAAGGTTTTATTAGATTGTTAGTATTGTCAGTATCTTCAGTTCTATAACTTTCTTTGCTCACTTTTTTATGAATTTTCATGAAAAAATTTTCTTAAATCTTAATATAGTACAGTTTATCATACTTTCCTGTATGGTTAATCTGCTGAGTTCTGTTTAGGAAGTGACTGCTAGGGGGTAGTTAAGACAGTGGAGCAGTAGAAGGACCTTATGCTTGCTTCATCCCTCAAACACACCTAGATAAATACCAAATCATTCTGAAGATCTAAGACATCAATTTGAGGACTGAGAAAACAAACTGCAACAACTAGAGGGAAAAAAGAGACTACACTGTGGAAGGTAGGAAGTACAGAGACATGATTTGAGGAAAGAAAAAAATCACAGGTGCTATAGAGGAGAGGAGGCCTTGATCATGGAGAGAGGAAATAACAGGAACAGCACAAAAGGGATCGCACGAGAAAAATGCTTCCCCAAAACCAATGATTGAGAGAACAAGAGGAGCTAATTATTGTGAATTTTTACAACCAGCAAAGCTCAAAGACTGAAGTTTTAGAAGTCCATGTGATGGATGGAATGGAGCCCAGTGGGCACAGCTCTGCTCCTGTGGAGAAGGTGGGCAGAGGCCCAAGAGAAGACAACATGACCAGAAGATCGCTTGGGATGCACTGGGAGAGCTGTTGCCCCATTACTGGAGTGCTTCTGGGAGAGGTTGCTCTGCCATTCAGGTGACAAAAGGCCAGTAGGCTCCATTGTGCTGCCCCATTCTGTTGCATGAGGACAAAGGCAGCTAACCTGAATGACGAATTTTAGTGAGCTTTACCATAACCTCCAAGCTGTTGTGCATTCCTGCAACCACCTTTCTGGGGCAAATCTGCACCAGCTCCAACATGATTAAGACCTTCCCCCAGAGGACTGCATAGATCTATGCCACACTGGGTCCCTAAAGTTTGAGGTTTTGAAACTCAGCCAGCATACCTAAGATAAAACACAGGTGCACAGTGCTGCCAGGTGGGCAGATAGCTGACACAGACAGGATGAAGGCTGAGGAATGCCTGGGACACAGGAGAAGAGATTATATTTGTATCATTGGAGTCCCAGAAGAAGAAGAAGACAGGGAAAAGGGGGCAGGTTTATTTGAGCTGAGAAAGTTATAGATGAAAACTTCCCTAATCTGGAGAAGGAAACAGACATCCAAATCCAGGAGGCAAAGAAAATGCCTATCAAACTCAACAAAAGCAGGCCAATACCAAGACATATCTTAGTAAAATTTGCAAAATACAGATGAGGAAAAAATCCTAAAAGCAGCAAGGGAAAAGAAATATCTAACTTAAAAGGAAGACAAATTAGGTTAGCAGCAGATCTCTTCACAGACACTTGGGAGGCCAGACAGTAACAGCATGGTATATAAAAGATGTTGAATGGGAAAAATATTCAACCAAGAATACTTTATCCAGCAAGACTGTCATTCAGAATAGAGGGACAGATAAAGAGTTTCCCAGCAAACAAAAATTAACAGAATTCATGGCCACTAAACCAGCTCTATAAGAAATATTAAAGGAGAGTCTTTGAGTGGGAAAGACCAACATCAACAAAGACTAGAAAAGAACAGAAAATCTCCAGAAACAACAACTTAACAAGTAATACAAGGGCACAAAGTTTTGTATCTATCCATAATCACTCTGAATGCAAATAGACTAAATGCTCCAATCAAAAGACAGTGTATCAGAATAGATAAAAAACAAGACCCACCTACATGCTGCCCATAATAGATTCATTTTAGATATAAATATACTTGCAGATTGAAAGTGAGGAGATGGAGAACCACCTATTATCATGCTAATGGTATCATGCAAAATAAAGTAAAAGTAGCCATACTGATATCAAATTAGATTTTAAAACAAAGCCTGTAACAAATGAAAAAGGTCACCATAAAAAAAAAGAAAGAAAAAGGTCACCGTATCATAATAAAGTGAACTATACAACAACTTGATCTAACAATTATAAATATTTATGCCCTCAAATTGGGAGCACCCAAATATATAAATCAATTAATAACAAACATAAACTCCTTGGTAACCATACAATAATAGTAGTGGATTTTAATACCCCACTTACAGAAATGGACAGATCACTTAAGCAGAAAACCAACAAGGAAACAAAGGCTTTGAAGGATGCACTGGACCAGATGTACTTAACAGATATTTTCAGAGCATTTCATCCTAAAGCAACAGAATATACATTCTTTTTGAGTGCACATGGACATTCTCTAGAATGTATCACATAGTAGGTCATAAATCAGGCCTTAACAAATACAAGACTGAGATCAAACCATGTATGTTTACTGACCACTACATTATGAAACTTGAAGTCAACCATAAGAAAAAATATGGAAAGGCCACAAATACATGGAAGTTAAAGAAATTCTACTAAACATTGACTGGATTAACCAGGAAATTAAAGAAGAAATTTTAAAAATGCATAGAAACAAATAAAAATGAAAACACAACTGTCCAAAACCTTTAGGATACAGCAAAAGCAGTCAAAATCAAGAATACATCCCTAAAATAGAAAGGAAATACATCCCTAAAAGAGAAAGGAAACAAATAAAGTCACAAATGAGAGAGAAGAAATCACAACCAATACTACAGAAACACAAACAATTATAAATAGAGAATATTAGGGCAGCCTGGGTGGCTTAGCGGTTTAGCACTGCCTTCAACCCAGAGCGTGATCCTGGAGACCCGGGATCGAGTCCCATGTCAGGCTCCTGCATGGAGCCTTCTTCTCCCTCCGCCTATGTCTCTGCCTCTCTCTCTCTCTCTCTCTCTCTCTATCTATCTCTCTCTTCTGTGTATTCTCATGAATAAATAAATAAAATCTTAAAAAAATAGAGAATATTATAAAAAATTATATGCCAACAAACTGGACAATCTGGAAGAAATGGATAAATTTCTAGAAACATATAAACTCCCAAAACTGATACAGAAAGAAATAGAAAATTTGAACAACTGATAACCAGCAAAGAAATTGAATCAGTAATCAAAAATCTCCCAACAAACAAAAGTTCAGAGCCAGATGGATTCCCACAGGAATTCTACCAGAATACTTAAAGAAGAGTTAATATCTATTCTTCTCAAATTGTTCCAAACTTCCAAACTCATTCTACTAGGCCAGCATTACCTTGATTACAATACCAGATGAAGACCCCACTGAAAAGGAGAAATACAGGCCAATATCCCTGATGAACAAGGACGCAAAAATTCTCAACAATATACTGGCGAATTGAATCCAACAGTACATTAAAAGAATCATTTACCATAATCAGGTAGGATTTATTCCTGGGCTGCAAGGGTGGTTCAATATTAGCAAATCAATCAACATGATACAACACATTCACAAAAAAAGGGATAAGAACCATATAATCTCAATACATGCAGAATAAGCAATTAACAAAGTACAGCATCCACTTTTGATAAAAACCTTCAATATAGTGGGATAGAGGGAACTATGTCAACACCGTAAAGGCTATAAACAAAAAAATCACAGCTATTATAATCCTCAATGGGGAACAACTGAGAGCTTTTCCTCTACAGGCAGGAACAAGACAGGGACTTTCACTCTCATCATTGTTATTTAGCATAATACTAGAAGTCTTAGCCTCAGTAATTAAACAACAAAGAAGTAAAATACATCCAGATCAGCAAGGAAGAAATCAAATTTGCACTATTCAAAGACAACATGCTACTCTATGTAGAAAACTCAAAAAACGCCACCACAAAAACTGCTAAAACTGATACAGAAACTCACTAAAATCACAGGATACAAAATCAATGTATAGTAATTTGTTGGATTTCTATGCACCAATAATGAAACAGCAAAAAGAGAAATCAAGAAACCATTTACAATTCTACCAAAAATCATAAAATATCTAGGAATAAATTTAACCAAAGAGGTAAAAGATGTGTTTTCTGAAAACTTCAAAACACGAATAAAATTGAAGAGGATACACAGAAATGGAAATATATTCTCAGCTCATGGATTGGAAGAAAAATATTGTTAAAATGTCTATACTTCCCAAAGCAATCTACACATTTAATGCAATCTCTACCAAAATACCAAAAGCATTTTTCACAAGGCGACAACAAACAACCCTAAAATTTGTATGGCATCACAAATAGCCAAATACTCTTGAAAAGGGAAAGCAAAGCTGGGGGCATTACAGTTCCAGACTTCAAGTTATATTACAGAGTTATAGTGATCAAGTCAGTATAGTACTGGCACAAAAACATGCACTTAAGATCAATGGAACAGAACAGAAAACGCAGAAATGAACCCACAACTATATGGTCAACTAATCAACAAAGCAGGAAAGAATATCCAACAGAAAAGAGACAAGTTTTTTCAACAAATGATGTTGGAAAAACTGAACAAGACACCAACATGCAGAAGAATGAAACTAGACCATTTTCTCATGCCACACACAAAAATAAATTCAAAACGTATGAAAGACCTAAATGTGAGACAAGAAATCATCAAAATCCTAGAGGAGAACACAGACAGTAATCTCTCTGACATTAACCACAGCAACTTCTTACTAGACGCATCTCCACAGGCAAGGGAAACAAAAGAAAATGAACTACTGGGACTTCAAGATAAAAGCTTCTACACAGCCAAAGAAACAATCAACAAAACTAAAAGGCAAATTTCAGAATGGGAGAAGATATTTGCCCATGACATATCCAATAAAGGGTTAGCATCCAAAATCTATAAAGAACTTAACAAACAACACCCAAAAAAAAACAAATAATCCAGTTAAGGAATGGGCATAAAACATGAATAGATATTTTGGTGGGGGGGGGCGGGCGGGGGGAATGATTACCAGAAGCTTTAAAGCAACACAAATATCCTGTTTCTCCTTAAGGTTTCACTCCCCAATTTCAATATTAAGTGGATTATTCTTTTTTTTTTAAGATTTTTTTTTTTATTTATTTAATCCTGAAAGACACAGAGAGAGAGAGAGAGAGAGAGAGAGAGGCAGAGGCACAGGCAGAGGGAAAAGCAGGCCCCATGCAGGGAGCCCGACATGGGACATGGGACTCAATCCGGTCTCCCAGATCACACCCCGGGCCAAAGGCCACACTAAACTGCTGAGCCACCAGGGCTGCCCTAAGTGGATTATTCTTATAGCAATTATTACTGTGGGATTCTAACAGTGATTTTTTAATTTCTCTCATTCCTTCTACATTTATTATTTAGAATATTTCTGTAAAGAATTTTTGTTCATCCTCACCAATTTATTATTTATTAAATCACTTAAATCAGTATAGAATTAGATTATTTTGCTTTTTGAATAAAAATGCAATGCAATCATTATATTATTTATATTTCATCCATTGAGAATTCTTTTTTTGTTGTTGTTGTTGTTGTTTTTTTGAGAATTCTTTTAAGTTGGCGCTGTGTCCCTTTGGCATGATCATGACCCCGTCCTTTTTTTTTTTTTTTAAGACTTTATTTATTTATTCATGATAGACATAGAGAGAGAGAGAGAGAGAGACGGGCAGAGACATAGGCAAAGGGAGAAGAAGAGGGAGAAGCAGGCTCCATGCAGGGAGTCCGACGTGGGACTCGATCCCGGGACTCCAGGATCACGCCCTGGACCAAAGGCAGGAGCCAAACCGCTGAGCTACCCAGGGATCCCCCCCCCGCCCTTTTTTTTAAGCTGTTTCTTACTTTCTGACACCAAACAGTCCTCTGGGCTCATCATGTACTTTCCCTGTCCCAGCGCTAGAATTACCCATTTCTCTATGGAGCCCTGGTTCTTCTCAATAGAAAACAGTATTTAGAAACCAAGATGTAGGCTACTGGGATGTCATGGCTTCTAGACCCTCTTGACAAATAGAATTAGGAAATACATGTATATATACTAACCTATGTATACACACATATCCATATTTACTTCTTTGTATATACATTAAAATAAGCAGGAATTTATACTATTATCTCAGACCCTAACCCAACACTACAGGATTCACTGTTTGTAGTCTTCGCTCTTTGTAGTCTTCACTCTTTATACATATTTTTAACCTCTTTCTCTGACAACGGAAAACCTAACTTAGATTAAACACAATTTATTTGCCCAAACCTAGTAAACATATAAATTATTGTTAGAAATGTTAATTTATACCATGTGACAAATTTACTAACCAGAATACAATTTTACATAGTTTTTTTCTTTAGCTTTACAGTATCCAAACTGTCTTCCGAAGTTACTTAGATCTGCTTTCTTTTTCTTTTTTTTTTTTATGTTATGTTATTTGTAATACAATTAAATTTACTTGTCACAGTTTACATCCTGGGATCCTCTGATATTCTAGTCGACTTTCCTTTTTAATCTGCATTCAGGAAAATTGGTTCTTTGTGGTACACAATACAGGTTTTTGACCTATGCATGGAGTCATGTATAACCTAACACAGTATGATAAAGAACAATTCCATAACAAAAAATTCCATCTTGAGGTACCCTTGAAATCAATCCCTACCTTTGCTACTCCTGGCAAATACTGATATTTTCCATCCCCATAGTTCCAGATCATTTGATACATGAAATAATATAACATGTAGCCTTTGGGTCTGGTTTCTTTCACTAAGCAAAAAACATTTAAGATTCAATCATGTTGCATGAACCAAAAGCTTTTTCATTTTTGCTTTTCACATATTTCAAAGTTTATGTAGCAGGTATCATTGCACTCTGTCCCCATTCCCACTGTCCATTTGGTTTCAGGACAATGCAATGTCAGTGACTCACTGAAAGTAAGTTCTGCAGTATCTCTCTACTTTTCAGCCTCAAAATTTTCACTAGTGCCAGGACAAACTATTGATCAGACATTCTGGCACAGTTCAGAAATACAATACCCCGCCCGCAAAGGCATCACTCAACCAATGGAGGATGAGAATCCTTAGATAAGTACCCCACCCTCCTAGTCCCTTGGTGGGTTAACTTTGAGAAGCATTCTAGAAAGTTCTTTGTAGGTCCCCAGTGGGTGTGAGTCCAAATTTCCAAGTACACTAGCCAGCTTAACAACAGACATATTATGGGTTTTTCTCCATTCTTTGAAACCTCTCTGTTCCCTCAGTTGTGCTTTCTAGGTTCACCTCCCTAATAAACTATTTCACCCAAGTCCTTGTGTCAGGCTTGGGATTATTTGACCCAAGTCCTTGTGTCAGGCTATTACCTGTTCTAGAATACTCTCCCCGGGTATCCCTATGATTCACTCTCTCATCTACATGAGGTGTTTACTGCTACTTCTCAATGAACTCTTCTCTCACCACCCATTTCAAATTGCAAGCCGTGCCCTCTTATTTATTTAACAGCACTTTATCCAATAGCACTTAACTTCACCTATATATGTGTGTATAATTAATTTTGTTAATTTCAATTAGAATTTAGGCTTCATGAATGCAGTGATTTTAGTGTAATTTGTTAACTGTTGTGTCTCTAACACTTAAAACACTCCTTGGCACATAGTAGGCACTCAATAAAAATATACTGAATAAATTAATTTTTTCAGAAGGTTGCTTTTATTCAATATAAGAACAGATTTCCTATTAAAAAAAAAAACCTGAAAACTATTAACCTTCAAAACTGAATGGCATTCAAAATGAAGCCAGCTGATTCCATCATAAATATTATTTAAAACATTCCCACAGTTAGCATGAAGTCTAACTGGATTTTCTGAATTGCCTTTGAATTCTAAGGTATTATAATCATATAAACTATAAAAGACTATAGGATGAGATTATTCTTAGCAATTCAAATGAAGCCAAATATAATAACTGTATGCCATGCATTTGGTTAGCCTATTTAATGATTCCAAATAGAATGACACCTACACAATAGAGATGGATATAGGGAAGAATTTTTTTCATCTGTGAAATTATTTTCATTATATCTTTATTACCTGGGCACTGGATAAAGGACCACTCATAGTTCTTTTCTTTAGGACAAAGACTGGTATCAAGAACCATCTCATTATTGTGCATCCCAACAAGCTTCATTGGTCCTCGTGAAGATCCTTCAATGCAGTGTCCTCTTCCTGTATTACTAGGATCATTGCACCAGCCACATCCAGGCTGTTCCAAACAATGTCCACAGGTTCTCAAGCCAGAGCAATTTTGAGCTGCATGACAGGAACATTAACAAAATACGTTATATGACTTTATTTTTTTTTATATGACTTTATATTCAAATAGAATTGTAAGCTAATGGAAAAATAATACTATCCAAAAAAGACTATAAAAAGTTGTCTATAGTTAATATAAACATTTTTTGTAATAATATCTAAGAGCTAGCAATTACTTAAAGTGAATAAAATGTACATCATGAGCAAAGAGATTTTCACTTAAAGGTGAAAAAGGATATAGTAACCATGACATGGAGAAAAATGAAGTAAGCATTTAAAGGGTCCTGGGAACTTTGCCTGTTTTTAGCACCTTTTGGAAGTTGATCCAGGGACCTACAGACCACACTGACTCTTGTCCATGATTTAGAGCCATGTAGCTGCTCTTGTTGTGCCTAGTGAGGGCCTTCATGAAAAAACTCTGCATCTGCCTGTGAACATCCACTGTAATTGCTGCCTGCCCATCCCATGAGACAGCTTAGCCCCATGTGTACTGCCTTTCATTGACAATACTCTGCCCAAGGATCTAAGATACCAGCATTGGCTATCATGTGCTGAGTAAACTCAGTTTCACCCAAAGAACCAAACTGAATGGGAATATGGGCACCAGATCACTATGTCAACCAAGCAACCAGCAAAAGCTCTGACACTCAGGGCTGCAGAATATCCCTCCAAGACTCACACACTATAGCTCAACCTTTTTGTTTAATTGATCTATAATCTATGAGCTTCAACAAAGCTTATGAATACTGTGATGCCTTTTACAAGAATGAACATGTTACAGTTTGTCATTATATTTACTACAGTTGCTATGTGATGTTTTAAATTTTAAATTCATAATTAGAGTATCCTATATTAGGCTGAAACTTCCTTTAATTACTTTTACTGATATTTTGCTAGAAAAGGCACTCTTTGTCTTGGAAATTGTTTATCCATAGACGATAGTGACAGAGGTATAAGACATGAATAATGTTTTAGCCACATGCTAGAAAAAACCTAGAGGGAGAAAAAACTGTAATTCTGGCAGACTGAATTTCATTGTTATGGAGGCAATAACTTAATTGCCACTCGGTGTTTTAATATATTGAAAACAGAAATGTTTCTCAGATTGCTGCCAACAGGAATGGCACAAGCTTCTCAGTGAACATCAAGAACTCACTATAGTGAACTGTGCAGAGATAATAGAGTATTGGATTAAAGAATTAATCAATTATAACATGATTTGTTATGAAGAATTTTTTTGTATGCTAAGAATTTAAGAGATAAGATTGAAGAAAGTGGAAAATGAGTGCTCTCCTATATTTCCTTAATAATAATTTAAAAAGAAAAAATAATTTAAAAAGGAAGAACACTCTGAATCATTGAATACAACTGACTAATGTTATTTCTGTAGATAAATAATTCATTGACATGAACATATTTGCTTTTGGAATATATATTTCTTCAGCAGTACAGTGTTAAAAGATCCTAGATAACTGAATGTTTCATATATTACCATACTCTGTTTAGCCTTCAGGCTTTGAAACAGTTCTCACATATATGATTGTAGCTACCCCACAGTACTGTTGACTGGATTATCCTAATTGTCTTCAAAACTACGGGTTGCTACAAAATCAATAGAAAACAATGGAAAATATCAAATTAGGTATGTTATCTTAACATTGCAATTATTTATTATCATGTGATGATTTGAAGTATATCTTTATTTTATTAGGTCTCACCCAGAATAAATATAGTTTTATATTTATAGTCTATGGATATCTCCCAGGAAAGTAAATTTTATTTTAGGACTATCTTTTTAAGAAAATATAACCAATAAAATGTCTTGAAGAACCATTACATACAAAGTAAATCTAAACTATTCTCAAGTACAACATTCCTGTTAATGCTTTCCAAACTGCTTGGGAAATCTTAGATGAAAGAATGCTGGGTTTATTGCACTGGCTGAATGGCAAACTATGAATCTTCTAGTTCTCTTTATCTATTTGATTTTAGGTTTTAACAAAAAATTATAAAATGTCATTTTCAGAATGATATTTTATTTCTCAGATTTTATTTTACATATGAAACTATTATATAAAGTAATGTTGGTTTTCCTTTTGCTCAAGAGCAGAAAGCAACAGGCACTGCTTAAAGATTAAAAGAAAATGTATTAATGTATTATTTAGTATTTAATAATGATTCAAAACTTGACAGATTCTGTTTTTTAGACAATACAGGAAAGCTTTTGTAGGCTATGCCATTTTTTTCTGTTATGAATAGTATAGAGACTGTATAAACTATAAGTACGTAAAGCAATCACTTTTATTTATTTTTGGGTTTTTTAAAAATTAAGTTGTAAAATATTCAATATGGTTATTGAAATGTGTAAGAATTTGAAAAATCAGTCTGTAAGAAATTATGTCATCAGATGATTACTGGAGACTTCTGGTTTCTGATCCAGCAGCACCTTAGGAATTCAGAAGTTACCATTCCATCCTAACAAAAAGTTAAAAAGTAGCACAAAATGAAAAGTCAACAACTCTTCTGAGCTCTGTCAGAGAAGTGAGGTCACAGGGCAAATCACTGCCTGTTAAGACTGGCAAGAGGGAGGATACAGAGAATCAATATACCAAATTTGAAGCCTCTGGAGGAGCCAGTGTCTAGGGAAGAAACCCTAAACTGTGGCTGCTCAACAGCTGGAAGTTCAGTGTGGACGACTCTGAGAGCTGAAATTCCCAGAAGGACCCAGTCACCAGGGGCACTCCCACACTTTTGTGAGTTTTACCTCCAGAACTCTACAAAGTCCTCACAATGCACATCAAAGAAAATACTTCTTGTGCTTCCAGCACAGGAACACAAAAATGAACCATTCTGAAACATGCCAGAGCATTCTGTTCTTCTTAACAAGCACTGGAAAAACTATTTAACAGAGCCTAAACAGCTGAGGTTTTCTCAGAGCCTACCTGACCTGTTAAAGGGAAATACCCAATTCTAGCCTGCTCTGGCCTTCCACGTGGGAAGAAGAAACATACAATTCTAGCTCCCTTCAGCTATCCAGTACCACCTGAGAGAGGGGGAGAAAGCTGAGAAGCTCTAGTGAAGTTCACAGCATGAAGTATAAGTTCACCAAAAGACTGAGACTTAATCAATCAGTTACAGACCACTTCTGCTCCTTCCACACCCTACCACTACGTTAAGTAAAGGCCTACTGACAGCAGTCTCTCTTATCTATAAATAAAACCTGGCTATCAAGAAAAAAAAATTACAAGGCATGCCAAGAGGCAAAAAACACAATGTGAAGAGACAGAGCAAGCATCAGACCAGATATGGCAAGAATATTAGAATTATCAATCCATGAATTTAACTTTTAAAAAGATTTTATTTGGGATCCCTGGGTGGCTCAGCGGTTTGGTGCCTGCCTTCAGCCCAGGGCGTGATCCTGGAGTCCCGGGATCTAGTTCTACGTGAGGCTCCCTGTTTGGAGCCTGCTTCTCCCTCTGCCTGTGTGTCTGCCTCTGCCTCTCTCTCTCTGTCTCTCATGAATAAATAAATAAAATAATAAAAGCAGGCTGATGTGGGACTTTGATCCCAAGACCCCAGGATCACAACCTGAGCCAAAGGCTCAACAGCTGAGCCACCCGGGTGCCCCCAGACCTGGAATTTAAATCAGCTATGATTAATATGCTAAAGGTCCTAATGGTAACATGCAAGAACAGATGAACATTTGTAAGCAAAACTAGAAAACTCCCAGAAGAAAGCATATAAGATCTAGATGACCTTGAGTTCGGTGATGATGTTTTAGCTATGAACCAAAGGCACAATCCATGAAAGAAAAAAAACTGATAAACTAGACTTCGTTAAAACTCAAATTTAAAATTTCTGCTCTGCAAAGACACTGTCAAGAGAATGAAAATGAAAGCCATATACTGTAAAAAAATATTTAGGAAAGACTCACCTGATGAAGGACTGTTTCTAAAATACACAAAGAACACATAACTCAATAAGAAAACAAACAACCCAATTTTTAAAACATGCAAAACACCTAAACAGATATCTCAGCAAAGAAGACATACAGAGACAAGTATGAAAAGATACTCCACATCACGTCACTAGAGAACTGCAAATTAAAACAATGAGATACCCCTATTAAAATGCCAAAATCCCAAAACTGACAATATCAAATGGTGGTATGTAAGAATGCAAAGTAACAGAAACATTCATTGCTCATGGGACTGTAAAATATGGCCACTTTTAAAGACAGTTTGGAGGTTTCTTAGAAAACTAAACATAGTTTTACCATAAAATCTATCAATAACATTCCTTGATATTTACCCAAATGAACTGAAAATTTATGTCTGCCCAATAACCTGCACATAGATTTTTACTGCAGCTTTATTCATAACTGCCAAAACTTGCCAAAAGCAGCAAGATTTCTTTTAGTACGTGAGTAGATAAATTGTGGTACAACCAGACAATGTAATGTCATTCAGCTCTAAAAATAAATAAGCTCCCAAGCCATGAAAAGACATGAAGGAAACTTAAATACATATTACCAAGTGAAAGAAACCAATCTGAGAAGCTACATATTATATGATTCCAACTATATGATATTCTGGAAAAGGCAAAACCATATAGACAGTAAAAATATTAGTGATTGCCAAGAGTTAGGAGAAAAAGAAGGATGAATAGGTGGAGCTCAGAAGAATTTTAGGCAGAGAAACCACTATGTATGATACTATAATGATGGATGCGTGCCATTATATATTTGTCAAACTCTACAGAATGTATCATACCAAGAGTGAACCCTAATGTAAACTACAGACTTTGTGCTATAATGATGTCAATGTAGATTCATCTGGGTAGCAAATGTACCACTCTGGCATGGGATGTTGACAGGGCAGGGGTAGATTGTGCATATGTAGGGGCAAAGGATATATAGGAACTCTGCATCTTCCTCTCAAAATTGCTATGAACCTAAAGCTACTCTAAAAATTAAATTTTATTCAATTTTAAAACGATTACCTTCCCTAACTGCCAAGAGAAAAAGATGTTTAAATTGAACATGTACATAGACCTGCAAAATACTGAAAGAAATACAGATTTGTGAGACGTGTACTGTATTCTCACATTTCCTATTATTTCATTTTTACTGCATCAACTTAATTGCATTTTTATATTTGAACTTTTATATATTAGGAACTAAGTCTTCTATTATTGTTCTAAATTATCCTTTTGAAATGCATTTTCACAAAGAGAATAACCAATATTTTAAGTAAAAGTGTCAATTTTTAATAATTGCAGTTATTAAAAAAGCTTTCCCAGAAAACATTACATAAAATTTGTCTTAAGATATATTTCTTTTCTTCAATTTGTGGATTTTAAGTACTAATATCACAATATTATAACTGAAAAACTCTTGGGATTATTATAAAATCCATATTTGTGTTTCATTAGCAAAGAAAAGTTTCCTTCAAGTTCCATTTACTTGGCAATCTCAAATGATTGCTGAAACAACTTTCTAAAAAGCAACATAAAATATATACCATTGCTAATAAAGCTTTATTTATAATTCTAAGAATGTTTTTAAAGAGTTACTACTGTTAAATGTTTAGGGAAGGACCAGACACATATAGCAGAAATGATCATATAAATCCATTACGTATAATTAATGCTAACAAGATATAAAGTTAAAGGCAAAAGTATGACAAAAAACATTGCCCGAAAGGTGATGTCCATTAAACAATAACACTCAACTACTTTTTAGCACTCATATTTTGAGCAAGGATGCCACCTTTATTACTAGTCCTTATTTTATGTTCTGACATTCCTTATTGCTCATTAAAAGCATGTTGGTTAAAAACAGGGAAGAATGACGTAACAGAGAAGGAGTTTGTTTCTCACAAGACGTAGATCACCGCTAGGTGAATACTACTTCCAGAAAACACAAGGTCTCCTTGAAGCAAAGTCCAATGGCCCTCTTCCCCACAAGGATGTAAAGGACATATAATTTAAAGGGCTATGGGACAAAAATAACTGTTATTGGCTATTATCAGCACAAATAAGGTATAGACAGCCACCAAAAAGGCAAATGTGGTAACAGACATAAACAGTGAAACAAGAGGCTTACAGAAAAGAAAAATCCATCAGACTAGACTAACTGCTCGAGAACAAATGGTTGAAGTAGAAAACAAAACTCTTAAGACATCAAAAATCAAGACAGTAACAAAAGAAAAGGGTCAAAAACAAAAAACATAAAAGCAGAACTTAACAACTGATCCACACAACCCTAGCAGACAGACCTACCAGCAGTACATATCCTAATTTAGTTCATCAGTGGTGACGATGCACTTCGTACCAGTGTTTAATGTTTCATTTACCTTCTCAAAAAAAAATATGGTTACAGTTTTTATAGTGGAAATACAGGTTACAGTTTTTATAGTGGAAATACAGGTTCTCAGCACTTTAAAATAGATTAAAAGTCCACAAATAAGCAACCATAAAGAAGAAAAATATGAATTGTAACAAACAGATGGAAAATACAAGTGAATTTAAGACATTGAGATTTACTTTGAAATTCCAACCACTACTTTAAGATTTCTAAAAACAATATATGGAAGAAAACAATCTAAGCATTAAAGACCATTTTTAGCAAGTAAAGAAATTACTCTTCAGATTCAAAGAGCCAATGAGAATCCATTTTTTAAAAGCCAACTCAATTACTGGAAAATTAAATTGAAATAAGTTACAAAATTTGGAATGCCAAGGATAAAGAGAAAAAAAATCTTAAAATCTTTTATTTCTTAAAGAATTTCTTTTAAATGATTCCCCACAAAGGAATGAAAATCAAAGTCACATGAGAATTCTCACTCATAGCATCAAATGCTACAGGGTCTGAGGAAAGAATTACTTAGAACTCCCACATCCAGCCACTTTATCATTCTGTTTATTTACATGAACATATCATTATGTTTATTTACATGAACATAAAAAAATACACTTTAGACATATACAAATTAAATGTTTACTAACCACAAATTTATTTGAAAGAATTACTGAAGACTATTATCCAAATGTGAATAAATGAGAAGGAAGATATGGAATACATGAAAGATTTGTGAGCAGTAAAAACGACTTAGATTTAACTCTAAATAACTTTTAGAAAGTTCTTAAGCGTATAAGAGCTTAGAGACTTTACATGCTTCTTTTTCCCTGCCTTTTACCCTTCTACCCTATAATACCCACAGAGAAGTTCATAAAGAAAGATGTGAGATTAATAAATTACTGTACAGAAATGCTCTGTGCCTGCACCCAGCCTGGAGATAGAACAGTGCCTCCCTTGTGCCCCTGTCCTAGTCAGCATCCCAATCTTTTCTCAGCAGTATCCACTATCTGTCATTTACATTAACTTTTGCCTCACTCCACAGTTTTGCCACCTAAATATTCATTCCTAAACAAGAGAGGTTAGTCTTGCCTGTTTTTGAACTTTATCTAAATGGAGTCACACAGTATGTCATCCTTTGTGTCTGACTTCTTTTACCAAACATTAATGTTTGTGGAAAGACAAATATGACTATGAAGATATAAGAAGAAGAGTCTGAGTACTCTCTCAATTGCCCCCAAATCTCCAGCACTGGTATGGGCAGCTGACACCTAATAAGATGTTTTCTGTGGGAGTGAGACCATTTTATGCTTGCAACAACCACAATGCCATGCACTGAATGAGGTACATCACCATTCCCTATCAAAGTTCCTAAAAAAGGATAGCAACAAGGAGCTCAATGCCTAATACACCCAGCCATGCCCATCCCAGAAACACCCCACCACTTGATGCCAAGATCCTGAGAAAACAAGTACATACAATAGCCATATCCTAGAACTTCTAGCCTGCATTGTGGCACTTATTTGCTCTTCATTCAACATTGGTGCCTGATATGGAGCAAATATGGGTTTGGCTGGGTTGGTAGACTATGGAGGTATCTTTGGGAGTGATGTAAGCTCTGGAAAGGCCAATGAGTCTCCACCTGCACTGTCTTAAGCAGCTAGCTACCTCTAAATGAGAAGGTCACTCATCCAAGAAAGAAGGGCTTATAACTGGGTGGCCATGTTGTCTGTGGGCCACTAGATCCAGGGGCAAGCCTCAAAACAGAAGATTCACCACCAAAAGGTATCTCAGACTTAGGGAGCCCCTCTTAAAAGCAGCAGCTCTTCCTTCCTCTTAGAGTATAAACAAGAGAGCTCAGAAGAAGGATAGAAGGAAGAACAGATGGGCAAGTAATGCATGTTACTGCTAGGATACTTATCCATACTTTATAATAGTTATGTCGATAGTGGCTACTCCTATGTAAGGAAGCCAACAGGCTGATAAGTCCAAAAGAAACTTTAAAAAGTTGTAGGAACAAGTTGTGTTATGGGCCAAACTCCCAGGAAACCTGCAAGTGCCTGTTTGTAGGAGGGAAAGAAACAGAGGGAAGCCAGTAGACTGATGCAAAAACCTGAAATGGACATACAAGAGTTGTAAAAATAGAGTGAGAGAAGACATGATAGGGTAATTGTTAGAATAAAAAAAATAGAATAGGGATGACAAGACCCCCTGAAAAGTATTCCCTTATAAAGATTAAAACTTCCCCTTCCCTATTCCATTGAACACCCTTCAACTACAACATATTCCTGAGTTTAACCCACAAGGGGCTTCAAGTGGCTGCTGTTTTGTCTCCTTTCATGGCACTGTCACTGCAGCTCCTTTGGGATCTGACACCCATTAATCAGATTCACTAATTGTAAACCCAGCTTATTGCAGGTAAAAGTCCTGGGAAGAAAAACAAAACTAAAGAAACCTAAGGACTCCCGTTAAGCTTTGCAGACATTCGGGTGCTGGGAAGTGTGGTAATGAAGAGGAACAAAATATTCCTCTCATTTCATCTGTGCCTATTTGGATTTAGCAAGTGAGTAGATGTTTTACTTTGTCTAAATAAAGGATTTCTGGATGAACATACACTTGAATTCCAATTTTATCTAAGGTGATTCTGTAGCTAACTGTGGTTGTAGAATGGTGACCCTAGGCACCTGCAGAGTATATCCCCCAAAAGGATGTAAAGTATAGATCAGTCACAGGAGGGACAGACCCCAATTAGTGTGGCATGAATGAATTGATTCAACATTGAAAAGCAGATAGTAGGAGCAATGGAAGTAAATAATCCTTCCATCCTTCTTATTATAAATCTGAACAGACCAACTAATTCATGCCCCTGTTGGAAAGGCATTTTTTTTTAATGAGGCCCAATGTCAGAGGATAGATTATGGAAAGAAACTCTACGTTCTGCTAGCACAAAGCTAGCTGAGACCCGCAGCTTCTACATTTTCCCAAGCCAAAAAAAAAAGCTGCATGTGGCCTCAAAATCCTACAAGGACACCAGGTGCTATCAGTAGTGTTATGCAAGTCTTTAAAAATATCAGTCATGTAAGACATGGGAATGGGAACAGTGCTAGAACAAAGGACACTGAAGAAGCAAAGGACACAACAAAGCAGTATGTGTCCCTTGCAGTAATAAGCACTTTCTTGAAATGTTACACTATTTGCAATATACACTCAGAGTTGGGGAGAGCACAAATGTGGCAAAATGTGTGACTTTGTGTGTGTGTAGGGTAAAATAATTAGTAAAATTCAAAATAATGGTATAAATCTGGGGCTTATACTATTAATAGGTTTTAAAACTAGCTACAAGTTTTTCCCATCTTAAAAACTTCTTCAAATGTTTAATACCTCCTTCCACCACAGAAAACTGATTTATGATGCCTTTAAATGAAAAGTCACTCTAGATAAATACTTACGAGAGCAGGTGGCAGTTTGCCACTCCAGACACTGTCCATACGGAAAAGAGATAATGTAAGCATTAGAGTCAACGCATCGTCTGGTACTACTGCACCACATACACTCCATGCCGTTGCTTGTACAGTTGGAGCAGGATGTCCTTAGAGAACATGGCTTTTTGCATGGCCTGGCATTTTGATTTGGACTAACTGGAATAAATCAACAAACATAATTATTTTATTTGTTAACTGTATTTTAACACAGGTATATGGGTTTCATTCCTTTTGCTATTTAGGGAATGTTTCAAGTAAGCCAAGTACGAGATAAAAATTATTGCAAAAAATACATGAGAAGGTAAATGAAAATGAAGATATCAATACTTCTTGAATTTATTATCAAATTTGAAAATTATAATTCTTTGGAGAATTTTAATCCTTTAACAAAGTACATAAAGTTACATAACTTAAAAACTTGTAAGTAGAAATGTAGCCCATGACATAGTTTTCTATCTTTGGATAAATACTACAGACACTATCATTATTTACTTTCCTGCCACAAATTTTTCCATAAACATTCCATACCTTATCAAAACAAATGCCCTGTCAGTAAACACGTCTCTGATATAAACAAACAATAAAAATAAAACAATATGCTATAAAATCTTTACATGAAATAGAATACCACTCCCATTAGGATAATTTTTTTTTTAATATTAGCAAGAAGAGGTGCCTGGGTGGCTCAGTCTGCCTTTGCCACTCCCCCTACTTGTGTTCTCTCTCTCGCTTACTCTCTCTCTCTCAAATAAATAAATAAATAAAATCTTTTTAAAAACATAAAATACTAGCATGGATGTGAAGAAATTGGAACCTTGACATTGCTAGTAGGAATGTAAAATGGTACAACTTCCATGGCAAACAGTATGACAATTCCTCAAAAAATTAAACATAGAATTACCATATGATACAGCAATTCCACTTCTGGCTATATACCCAAAAGATGTGAAACTGGAACTGGAAAATATATTTGTATACCCTTGTTCATAGCATCATTACTCACAATAGCCAATAAGTAAAAGCAACTCAAATAAATACACACTTATTGATGAATGGATAAACAAAATGTTGTAGGTGTATATAAAATGGATAATTATTCAGGCTAAAAATGGAAGGAAATTCTAACATATGCTACCATAGGGATGAACCTTGAAGACATTATGTTAAAGGAAATAAGCCAGCCATAAAAGTTCATATACCTTATGATTCCATCTATATGAGGTACCTAGATTAGTCAAACTCAGAGACAAAGTAGAAGGTGGTTGTTGTCAGGGGCTGGAGGAGTGAGTTCTGGAGAGTTATTACTTAATGAGTATGGAATTTGGGAAGATGAGAAAGTTCTAGAGATATATAGTGTTGATTGATTCACAATAATGTTGATGCACTTAGTAACACTGAACTCTACATTTTAAAATGGTTAAAATGGTAAATTTTATATTATGTATATTTTACACAATAAAAAATATTTAAAAAGAGAAAATTCAGTGTTCCTTTCTTACTTAACAAAAATCCATTTCAAGTCAAATACCATATGATTGCACTTAGATGTGGAATTTAAGAAACAAAACAAAACAAAACAAGAGAGAGGGATACAAATAAAAAAAAAAGACTTTCAACTATAGAGTACAAACTGATGGTGACCAAAGGGGAAGGGGGCAGGGTAGGATGTGTGAAACAGGTGATGGGATTAAGGAGGGCACTTGTCTTGATGAGCATCAGGTGTTGTTTGGAAGACTTGTACCTATCTGTACACCTGAAACAAATATTACACTGTATGATAACTAAATAAAAACTTAAAAAAAAAACAATATCCACTTCTAACATTTTATACTGGCTAATAAAACCAAATAAAAAATTGCAACGGGTACGGGTTGGGGTTTGAATGCCATGTCCAATATAAAAATAGTAAAGGTCAATCACCACAAAATGACATATGATGCAAAAAAATAAAAATAAAATAAAACCCAGAAAAGTTTCTTTTTACTTTGCCGAATTAAATAGATCTCTATGATAGGAAAAGAATTCTAAATTAGTTGTTAATCTTAAAAATAAATCTTTCTTCCACACACTGTTATTATAAAAGTAAAAGATGTTAACAAAATTAAGAATAGATTCAACCAAGAAATAAAGATCATATTAAAGAATAAAATTTTCCTATTTTCATAAGTTAATGCTGAGGTCACTAAAAGTGGGAAAAGTGGATAAACTAAAATTTACCAAAATATCAGGAAATCAACATCATAAAAAGATAGTGAAAGTTACTTCAGGCACAGAGACTCTCACAAGTGGAAGGGGGTGGTAGGAAGAGAAGTTGGAAACAGAATATTTTTAAAGAATTACTAGTTTACTACTTACCAACGGGTTTTTCACAGACAAGGCCATCTGCCATAGATGTACAAGGATTAGCTTTTAGGCCTGCCACTGCAGCCTTTTCTAGATATGCACAGAATCCAGAATCATTTGGTTCACCAGGAAGCCACTGCAGTGTTGTGTTTGTAAAAGGAGACATGTCTTCCCATCCCCAGTAGGATATATTGATCTTGCGTAAGCCTACCCACGGTGATACTTTCTGCAAACAGCAAAAGGAGCATTAAAAAAAGTTAGATATAAAAATACTGTCATATTCCTTAGCAAATAGTTCATTATCATTAAAAATGACATTTAAAAACATATAGAACTGGCTTTCTAATGACTTCTTGGACCAAGGATAATTAACAATTCCAGCACATTTTGGAGAATGATATAGAACAGAACACGATTTTCCAAACACAGACTCTGCACTCAAGCTACATGACTGGGGTCAGTTATTTAGTCCTTGTGAACTTCAGTTTCCTCTTCTACAAAATAAGGTTATAAATATCTGATATAAATACCTACCTTATGAGGCAAGATTATGAAAAAATTAACATATTGCTGCTGCTGCTGTTGCTCTGTTACTGCTACTATTGTTACCAGTTTAATCAGTTCTGGAGATAAGAATCTACAGCTAAGTTGCCATTACATGCACTGTGAGAGAACAGGAAACAAACTCAACAAACTGTATATAGGGGTGAGTGAAGACTTCATAACATGATCACGAAGGACCAAGAAGAATAACTGCTAGTTCAGACTTGTCTAGTACATCAGAACTTTCATGCAATTTTAGATAAAGTTATGTCATCTACTTCCACATTATGATAAAATCTGACTCCTTTGCCTAAAATTTAATAGATTGCTAAATACCATAGAACTAAATATTCTTAGTGCTCTCATTAATATTTCAAAAAGAAGCTTGAAAAGAAAATATCTTCTATAGATCTTATTTTTAATCATTAATCAATTTTAAAATGTGTTTATTCATATGATAATTTTAAAATGATATATTTTTGGTCCAAGCTACTCTCTTTACAAAATTCTGTTAGATTATAAACAACTCTATCTTTTTATTTTCTTATTTCTGCTTTAGAACTACATGGGGGGTTTTTTAATTTTTTTTTCTAACTTCCTTCAGTGATAATTGACAAAATTGTATATATTTAAGGTACACAATTTGATGTTTTAGTACACGCAAACAACATGAAATGATCACTACAATCAAGCTAATTAGCTTACCCATCACCTCACACAGTTACCTTTTTATTTGTGGTGAAACATTTAAGATCTAGTCTCTTAAATTTCAAGTATACAATACAGTATTATTAACTAGAGTAACCACGCTATACATTAAATCTCTAGAACTTATTTATCCTGTATAATTGAAACTTTGTGCCTTTTGTCCTACATCTCCACATTTCCCTCATCCCTTGCCCTGGCAACCACCACCATTCTACTATCTTCTTTTATGAAGTTTGACTTTTTTAGATTTCACATATAATTACAATCAATGTAGTATTTTTCTCTCTGCATCTGGCATAGTTCACCTAGCATAATGTCCTCTAGGTTTATGCATGTTGTTGCAAATGGCAAGATTTCTTGCTTTTGTAAGGCTAAATAATATTCCATAATACACTATATATATTTACATTTTTTTTATTCATTGACCCATCCATGAACACAGGCTATTTCCATCCTTAGCTATTGTGAATAACGCTGCAATGAACATGGGCATGCAGGATATCTCATTGATACCCTGTTTACATTCTCTTTGGATATATATACCCTCTTCGGATATATCCTATATATATGGGATTGTTGGGTCACATAGTAGTTCTATTTTTAATTTTTTGAGGAAACTAATATTGTTTTTTAATTTGACTATACCAATTTACATTCCCACCAACAGTGTACAGGATTCCTTTTTCTACACATCTTTGTCAACTTATCCCTTTTCTTTTTGTTAACAGCCACTTTAACTAACAGGTATGAGATGTTGTGTCACTTTGATTTTGATTTGTATTTCCGTGATGATTGATGATATCAAACTTTCTATCATAGTTGTTGCCACTTGAATAACCTCTTTGGGAATATGTCTATTCTTTTAGACGATTATTTTGAATTATTTGTTAGGCAGTTTGTAGCTCTCCATTTATTTAGGGTCAGTTACTGGTACTTTATTCTGTTGCTTTGATAGTGTCGTATTTCCCTGATTTTTTGTGACCCTTATGGCCTTGCATTCGTGTCTCATTTGCAGAAGTGACTACTTCTTTCTATCTTTACAGACAGACTTCAGTAGGGAAAGCCCCTCATCATTCAGCCTATCCAGAAATTCTAAAGGTCTATATGGTCGATAGAATCCAAAGGCAGGTTTATTACCGGAGGACTCAGCTAGGCTAGCCTCGTACCTAAGTCAGTGGGCAAGCAGGCCTAGAGTCTGAATCCACAGGGGCCTGCCTGGTGTCTGGATACAGAGGGGCGAGCCTAGAGCCTAGGACCACTGCAGTAGGTCTAGAGCTTGCATCCACATGAGCAGGCCAACTGCCTGGGTTCATGGCAGTGGACCTAGAATCTGTGTCTGCAGGTACAGGCCTGGATCCAGAGTGTATGGGCACCACCTGGTACAAGGGTCCACTGATGCAGGGATGGTGACTAGATCCATGAGGGCATCTGGAGCCTATATCCACTGTGGCAGGCTTACAGCTGGGCCCACACGGGCCAATCTGGAGCCTGAATCTCTTGAGCTGAAGGAAACTGGAGGTTAACATGACAACTGGGATAACCTTTGACCCTAAGTCCATGGATACCAGCTTAGTGCTAGGGTGAGCATGGCACCTGAACTCATAGGTATGGACCTGGTCATGAGTCTGTGGGGACTAGCCTTGGTGCCAGGGTTCAGTAAGGCAAGCCTGGTTCTGAGTCCATGAAGGATGGGCCTGGGACCTGGGACCACAGGGGTAAGCCTGAAGGTTGGGTACACAGGGAAAGGCCTGAAGCTTGAGTTTCCAGGGGTGAGCCTGGCCTTGACTCCACAGGAACCAGCCCAGTGCTAGAGTATACTGGGAAGGTCATAGACATTAGGTTTCCTGGAGCCTAGAGCCGCAGGCGGACAGCCTGGAGTACGAGGCCATGGGTGTCAGTCTGGAGCATGCCTGGTGCCTGGGTCAGTAGCAACCAATCAGGCACTGGGATTCACCGGGGAAGGCCTGGAACTGGGGTCAGAAGCAAAGTCAAGTGCTCATTTCACTCTCCTTCCCCTTTGCAGAAAGTTATCTCTCATCATGCTTCACTGTCCTGCATGAGCTTAGGGGAGGGATGATACAGGTATTGTGAAACTGTCCTTTCTTATTTCTACTTCTCCTGAGTGCTATGATCTCTTACCTAGATTACCTAGCTCTTGCATTTTTGTATATGAATGGTTGTTCAAACCAATGTTTCTGTGAGGGGACAAGAGCTGGAAATTTCCATTCTGTCAACTTGCTGACATTATTCCTAAACACTTCTACCTTAATATACATAATATATTTATTTTCTAAGTTACTATGTTAATAATATCATAATGTGAGATGATTTCAAAACCCCACATTACCCTTTTTATATTGCAGACTGTCAGGATAGAGAGAAATATGTGTCTCCATTTAAGTGTTTAACATACAGAAATAAGATATATAGATCCAGTGTTTATTCTAAGTATGTTATACAAATGGTCCTACAGAACTTATAAAGATAGCTATAGACCTAGAAATTTGCAAGGCGTATAACTACAATAAATTTCATAGTAAACACTCAACAAATATTTCTTAGATACAATTAAAATATCTATGAATATTCATTATGACAGATCTCTTATCACCTAGCAGAATACAGATTAGGTAATCAATAAATTATTAACAAAAGTTCATTAAAACAGATATGGTTATTTTCCACCATCCAATTCCTGAGACAGAGATAGTACTTAATAAATGTTTCTAATTATAAAAATATACATACTGCTTTGTCTTGTCATCACTACATATTTCATACATTATTCTGAAAGATATTTTGATACAAAAAGCTACAACATTTTTACAGTTCTTGATAATAACAGCAGGAGTCAATCCAACATAGATATTTCAAATTAATGATTGTCTTTCACATTACAGCGACTCTGCCTACATTTCCGACTATCTATAGTAAAGACAAGTCATTTAAAATGAAATATTACTCCCTAACTCATCATGATAAGGATCTGAGAGGAAGAGGAGAGAAATAGAAAAATGAAGCCATTGATAAAACATTTAAAGTAACTATTACCCAGTAAATGAACTGGACAGGCAGTTGAAAATCAAAGACAAATTACTATATTATGAAAATTTACTATAGCACACCATTAATCATAGCAACATTTCATTAGCCATTTCCGATAAGTAAATGATTATTTGACCCAGGATATCTCTTTAAATTGCCTAAATTTGTCTGTCTTTATTTGCCAAGGAAGGGTTATCTTAAGTGTATACAATTGGAATGACTCGGGATATAATTCATTTTACATAAAGGTAAGCTTAATGGAATGTCACCTTGCAGAAGCATCCACCTTTGAAATTTTGCTAAAGCTCAGCTTTCTAATGAAACAAAACATTTTTCTTTTTGAGGGCATTCTAGTCCACAAAGTCTCAAATTTAAGTTTATCACACATCCAAAAAACTGTTAGTCAAATCTTTATGATTTATAATAACAAGAAAAGATGAGGAACTAACACAAAACACTTTGAAATATGCAACTTCTAAAACAGCACATTTCAAGATTATAGTGTAAAACTAAAAATATTATATTTTGAACAAGGAAAAAAGCAAGAGAGCTCTAATGCCAAATACTAAGTACTTTCTAAAACTCACAAGATATGGATCTACCAATAATAAGCTCTTTAAAAGTGATACATATTCAACAGAACTAATTTTTTTCAAATGCTCATTAATAACTGTCCCCCAATTTTGTAATTGAAGAAATGAAGCTCCTGGTATCAAAAGAATTAAGAGATTTAATTTGTTATATGATAACCATACAATTAAAAATGAAACTTTACAAATACACCTTCTCACTTTTTTCTAAAATATTTTTTAAAAATCAATTAGTGCCCGTCCTACATGAAACCACAGACATCTTACCTTTTGGCCATAAGCTCTCAAATAAGACAAAGAAAATAAATACATAGATGCTTTTATGGCCTCGTTACAAATATCTTCATATACTGGCTAACACAAAGTCCTGCAAGAGTTAGCTAGAGCATCACTCTAGGAAACTCCTTAAGTCCACATTACTAAGACATCCATCTTCTTTCTTCATATGTCCTGTGTTCATCTATTATTGCAATTATCACACTTCAGGGTAACTGTGTGTGTCTTCCTTGCCACTAAACTCTTTGAGAACAGTGATTCTCTCTCTCTCTCTCTCTCTCTCTCTCTCTCACTTTTTTTTTTACAGATTTTATTTATTTTATTTTATTTGACAGAGAAAGCATGAACAAGGGGAGGAGCAGGGGCAGAGGGAGAGGGAGTCTCCCTGCTGAGTAGAGACCCTGACGTGGGGCCCGATCCCAGGATCCTGGGATCATGTCTTGAGCAGAAGGCAGATGCTTAACTGACTGAGCCACCAGGCGCCCCCAGTGATTATCTTTTGATCTCTATTCTCAGCAAGCAATAGACTGCCAAGTACAATGAAGGTACTCAATAATTACGTACTAATTGAACGAATACTGGTCCACAGTTCACACAAAAATGATTTCATAGATTAGCTTCTCATATAAATTTAATTATAATAGTTTTTTATTCTATTAATATCAGCCATATAATAAATGTTTGACAGCCAACAAATATATTGTGATGTCTGCTTCACAGTTTTGAATATTTATAAAAGCCAGGGATATAATTAATTTAACCATTTTATTAATGCGTGGGGCAGAGCTTTCAATCTATGATTAGAAACTGAAATTAAAAGTTAAATCAGGGACACCTGGGTGGCTCAATGATTGAACATCTGTCTACTTTTGGCTCAGGATATGATCCCGGGATCCTGGAATCAAGTCCCAACTCAGGCTCCCCACAGGGATCCTGCTTCGCCCTCTGTCTATGTCTCTGCCTCTCTCTCTGTCTCTCATGAATAAATAAATAAAATCTTAAAAATAAACAAAACTTCTTTTCAAAAATAAATAAATAAAAGTTAAATCATCTGGTGTTGATACTCATAAGAAATATACATTCTAATATTACCAAAAATGTTAGGGTAAGAAGTTAACAGTGAAATGAGTGTCCATACAAAAATTTCAAAAGGGAGTATGAGTAAGTCCCTCTAATCTTTTCCAACATTTATAAAAACTGTCCCTATATCACTTCTTAAACACCAGATGCATATTCCTCTATTACTAGTAAAAGTAAAATCAATTACCTATTCTTCATCAAAAATCAGGAATGATCTTATGAGATAAAAGGTCCTAGTACAACTACCCAGGGCATTGGGGGGGCAGAGGGAGCTGTCAGAAGGATTTCTCATTCACCAAGCAAAAATTAAAATACTAGTCTGAGGCAAATGTTTTTCCAAAATTAAGATCAGTATTAATTTTCATCAAATAAATTCATTTAGTTATCCATGAATTCTAAATAACAATTCCTGGAAATAGTAAGAATAGCAGCAGTGAGAAAAGTGATACAAAAATAACAATCCTCCAAATGTAAACCATAATTACTGTAAACAATCAAAAATAAAATTTATATTCTTTATATACATTAGTTTATTTTTTCTCACAATAAATCTACAAAATAGCTATGATTATTAACCTGTTACAGATGAAGAATACAGAGCTGGAGAGAATAACTTGCTACTAAGTTTTAAAGATAAGCAGTATGTTCAATTGCACCCTCTCCATCACTTTGATTACAATTCTCAATGCTTCTTTAAAATCAGCTATACCTAGAAAACATTACTTAAGTATTTCTATAGCAAGTAATTGGTAATAATTTCTAAAATACCTAGAAATTGGTAGTCTATTTTATTTGTCCAAATAAAAATCATAACTGAAAGTCAAGACAAAGTTGTTGAGATCTGGCCCATGAGTCTTCAAAGTAACAGCTGAATTATAGACATACATACATTATTTGTATAGAAATTATGCCACTTGGTGCATTATTTACCATAGGGTGTCTATGTGTATGTTGTGTGTGTTTATCTTAAACATTAGGCCAAATCAACTACAAACTACAGATTTAAGGCATCTAAAATTATTTAGTCTTATCGCTTATCTAATCATACCTTGATCTAGTTTGAGTTCTAATTTTATTTTTGAAACAAAATACATAAATATGCTATGATGCTATGACAGTTCATATTAGTACATTTCAAGTAAATACATGAACTAAAGTACTCCAAAACTAGGTTTAGTAAATTATTTCCAAACTTCCTTATAAAATCTACTCTTAAGAATTGACTAGATTTTAACAACCCAAGAGTAGAAAATAAATACTGTAAATTCCTCTAGAAATATCTCATAAAATATATTTTGATAGTTTTCAAAGAACTATTCTAATTCCCCTGAAATATTGAAAGCAGTTTCCAAGTGCTTTATGTTCCAATAGCTTCCACAAACTTTAAAATTTGATTTTATTTCTGCTAACCTTTATCATATTATTTCAAGCAAATCTACACCTGAAAAAAAAGCATAATCCAAAAACCCAACTTACAACACACAAAAAAAATTTAAAAATATGCAATGTAACCAATGTGTTAGTCTAGTGTTTTAATTACTTTTATTTATTTATTTGAGAGACAGAAAGAGAGAGCATGAGTTGAGGGAGGAAGAGAAAAAAAGGGAAAGAATCCCAAACAGACTCTGCCCTGAACACAGAGCCCAGTAAAGGCTCGATCCCAGGACCCATGAGATAATGACCTGCACCAAAACCAAGAGTCAGACTCCAAATGACTCAGCCACCCAGACATCCCTCTAGTGTTGTAATTATAAGGGACATCTCAAGTTATGAAGTAATTACCCTTCAAAACAAATTTGTAAATTTTATACACATGTATTTTAAGTGTATTTATTCATATAAAATGATCACTTGGTAAGAAATGCAGTAGTTTACTATGTAAAATGCAAGATGAGTAATTTAGAAAATCTTATTCTCAAATATATATACAGATTAAGTCCACTGCCAATTGACTTCCAAAGTCAGTTCCACTTTACTTCCAAGATTTAATAAAAATAATTTTTTTTTTTAAAGATTTTATTTATTTATTCATGAGAGACACAGAGAGAGAGAGAGGCAGAGACACAGGCAGAGGGAGAAGCAGGCTCCATGCAGGGCGCCCGATGTGGGACTTGATCCCAGGTCTCCAGGATCACGACCTGGGCTGAAGGCAACACTAAACCACTGAGTCACCTGGGCTGCCCAAAATAATTTATTTAAAAACAAAAGGAATGAACCATTGCTAGTGATTTTAGGACTTTCTGCATATTTCCATGATATAAACAAGTAGAGTTGTTACCTGTTGTGTATACTTCTGTATTTCATCCAGAACAAATTCTACTTCTTTTGAGGTTGTTAATGAAGCAAGATTTCCACTAAGATTATAGCAATAAAGTTTTGCATTGTCATAACTTTCTCTACTGGAATTGATTCTAAGACAAGCATCACCAATATGATTCCATCCTTCTCCACAAAGGTGAGCTAGTCAAAAAAAAAAAAAATTATATCTTATTTTTAGATTACCAAAAGGCATGTATATTTTTCAGTTATTTTAGAATTCTAAATACAACTTCTGTATCTAAGTAACTTTTAATGATTAAAAATTCTAAGGATATCAATATAATTTACTAAACAAAATTTATCTAATAGTTTGATGAAGAATAAAAACAGAAGATCCTATTTTTTTCTTTAATTCTTGAGCATAATATAGGGTATGGCTATAACATCTATTAAAATGTGTTGACTGCTAGGTTTTCTAGTGTAGCATATGGTACCTCAACTAATAAAATCACTACTATTTTTACATCTCCAGGTCCAATTTATATTCTATAAGATCACTTTAAAGAAAAATAACCAGCACATAACAAAAGTAATTTCAAAGTTATTCCTACTCTCGTATCTAATTTCCATAGCCCAGGTGCACTATTTTGACATGTTAGGTTCTTTCATTCTTTAATTATAACTGTGGGGAAAGAAGTCTCATTTCTTTTATGTTTAATAAAGAAGCTATAATCTTTGCTTTCTAATGTTTATTTTTAAACACAGATATTCAGGTCTTTCTAACATTTAAACATATTACTCAATAACAGTGGTTTATCCTTAGAATACAAGTTGATCTTAAAACAGTGTCTATTTTCTAAAACAAACATTTCGAAATACATTAAAAAGTTATGCTCTAGTGTACACTAGTTAATAATGCAGTGCTTCATTAATACACTGATCTATAAAGTTTGACTACATTTCAGTTTCCATATCACATTAAATATATCAGTGCCTTTTGCCCTTTCAGGTTTAAATGCAGTAGTATAAATTTTCTGGAAATATTCTAAAGCTGCAATTCTCAAACATTTTGGTCTCAAGACCCCTTTATTTCTTAAAAATTATTAAGGACTCATAGATCTTTTCTTTATGCATTTGTTATCTATTGGCTTTGACCATATTAAAAATTAAAACTGGCCATTTAAAAATATATTTATTTATTAACTTAAAATTTTAATTTAAAAATTCATTGCAAACACTCTTCTAGCTTTTGGGAGGTCTTGTGCCTTTATGTTACATACAGGCCCACAGGAGACATGTCATCAAATTCTCTCCCTGCGAAAGAGAAGCTGACAATTCAAATCAGACTACTGACATCAAAAAAATAAGATAGACTGATAAATGAATAGGGGGATGGACAGACAGATCAGGCATAAAGAAAGGAAAATGTTCATGTACAATCTGGGTAAGGGTTTTGGGTGGGTGTCATCTCTAAGATTCTTTCCAGTTTTCTGTACATTTGAAATTTTTCTAAATAAAACGATGGGGGAAAAACATTTTAACTTAAAATAAAAAGTAGATTTTATTTTAAAAGAATTATAGTCTTCAAAATAGAAAAAAGAATAGTGAAAAGTGTAGCACTGTTTTGCATTTTTGCAAATCTCTGTAGTGCTGATTTAATAAAAGACAAATGTATTCTCCTATCTACTTCTGAATCTACTGGAATTATAGATCACATAGCTTTTGGAAAGCTCCATAGTAAACCCATGACAGAATCAGAATTTAAAAAGCAAATAATATCTTAGTGTTACTAGTTTTGACTTCATGAATCCTCTGAAAGAGTCAATGAGCAGGGGACTCCTATTCTTTAATAACTGCTGTTCTATTGAATTGGGTACCAGGAACAGTGCCTAGAACATAGTAATACTTCAAAAGAGTGGAATTATCATTTAATAATTGTCACTTCCTCGAAATAAGATGAGTGGAAAACAAACTGTATATACCCAATTTGCTACTTAGTAAATATGAATGTAGAAGTAGGGAAGTTAGTTTATAATGTGATTTTTATTGTATTTTCTGTATGGTATTTATCATTCTTCAAGATACCCTGGCCAAGTGGAGCCAATAAACCAAACCAACATTCTTTCCTGGGCAATGAGTAGACGGGTACTACCAAATGCAACTTCACTTATTTTTCCAAACTTCCACTAGCAATCAAATTCCCTTCTTATTATAGCGATCTTCCTTTAAATATATATATTATATACCCCTTCCAAGATTTTTTTTAAAACATTTATTTATTTATTTGAGAGTGTGTGTGGGCACATGGTAGGAGGGGCTGAAGAAGAGAATCTTAGGCTGGCTCCATGCCCAGGGCAGAGCTTGATCTCAAAACCCTGAGATCATGGCCTGAGCCAAAACCAAGAGTTGATGTTTAACTGACTGCCCCACCCAGGTACTCCTTGGTCCAAGATTTTTAAAGGAACTTGGTAAATATTTTTACTAATATCTACATGTTGATTTGTAGAATATAACACTTAGATATCAATATAACTTTTAAGTTTAGTGTCATCTTACTATTGCTTTTCAAAATCTAGCACTGTATGAATATTCTCTAATTTTTTCAAAGTGAACACACATGCATATAACACTGTTTAAAAAATTCAAAGGTCAGTATATAAACAAAATCCAAAATTTAAATTAACATTCTAAAGTCTGAATGGTACTTTTAAGGGCAATCTAATTTTTATTTTATTACATGAACTTCGAAGCATGACATAAATCCTTTGATGGGATTTTCAAGGACTTTTTAGAATTACATAGGCACAGAAATTTTTCTTTGAAAATAATAAAACAAAACTAAGAGATAAAGGCAAAAACTGGACAGAAATAGAACACCCAGCTAGTAGTTACATCAGCCTTTTACAAGCCATGCAGCTTTGAGCAAGTCACTTAACCAGTTATGTCTCACTTTACCTGTATAACAAGAAGATGGAGCTGGTTAAATATCTCTATTACTTTTCTATTTTGTGATTTTATCTTTTATACTTAAAAGAGGAGTACTTAGGGTCTACCAAGAAGAGTGTTAAATGTAAAAAATAAATTGAAATTGCTTTTTTAAATTGGGCTTTTCTGTGGTTTACAAAACTTAGATTCTCATTAAATCATATAAAACTTATTATAGATACTGTAATTGTAATAAAAAAGTAGTCAGTAAAAAATAGTTCCCAGAATTTCAAAGATAGAAAGCATTTAAAAAACAAATCAAATAGGTCAAAATGTTAACATTTAGTAAATTAGGGTATTAGTCTGAGTATTTATTATTTTCTGTTTTTAAGATACAATTTTTTTAATTGAAAAGGATTCTGATCAAGTCACTAATATAATAAATACAAGAAATCCTGAACATCTTTAAACAATTGGAAGCAAACATACAATTTTTTCCTATAGAAACAATACTATTATTACTCCAATATTACTGTTTATTTGCTATCGATTTAATTTTAGAAACTGGAATGTTCTTACTAAATGCTCTTTCCTATAATGGTACTCATCTGTAGACTATAAAATTCAGTTACCAAACTGAAATCTTTACCTGGTAAAGCCTGGCATTCTTGTTGTCGCTGATCCCACTGGCAATTCAAGTTTAGTGAACAGCTTTTACAACTAGTAAGTTTATTACAGATCTGCTCATTTCTCACATGACATTTGGTGTAGTTTTTCACAGACTAGAAAGTTAAAAGATAAAACATGTTATTTTTCACCTTTGTATAGCAATAATTCTTAAATTTCAATGTATATATAAATTACCAGGTGATTGTAAAATTCAGATTTCTAACCCCAAATGCAGTTCTACTAAATCAGAATCTCTTTTACTCATTTCTCTAAACTATAGTTGTTGGAACTACAAATACGCTTATTGGAAAAAATGTGCAAATTCCACAATTTGAAATAGAAACCATCTAATGAAAATCTTTTCTATTGAATCTAATAACAGGTTTCTGATTCAATAAATAAACCCTATGCAGAGTCATTTCTCTTCATGATCACATGAAATAATTCTAGTCATAATAAAACTATCACGCAAACAAACCCCTAGAAATAAAGTAGAAATGATAAGTTGTAAAAAAGTAAAAATATACTTTATCAAAACCAAATACATCTAATAAGACAAATTATTTTCACAATGACTCAAATTAATTTTACTTTCCCAGACACTAATCATTTTGGTTAATTTATGTTTCTCCTTTATTTGTCAAATTTTCTTTTTATGGCTACAAAGAAGTGCAGAAGTTAGACTTTGATCAATCCTACTATACAATATAATCATATGTCAACTAAATTCCAGTATTAAGAGATTAAAGGTTAAAGATTTAAAAAGGGGGTGGGGCAGCCCCAGTGGCCCAGCGGTTTAGCACCGCCTGCAGCCCAGGGCGTGATCCTGGAGACCCTGGATCAAATACCACGTGGGGCTCTCTGCATGGGGCCTGCTTCTCCCTCTGCCTGTATCTCTGCCTCTCATTCTCTCTCTGTGTTTCTATGAATAAATAAATAAAATATTTTTTTTAAAAAAATAGGCAACATAGGAACTTTGGTGGGAGTTCCCTATATACACCAAGGTTCAGATGTTTCACATGATGTCATCAACACTTATGATCAAAATTTTTGGCTTAATTCCTTCCATGACTCTTGAGGAAAAAAATGTAAAGGACTTAATGCTGAACCCTGAGCCCCACTTCAATCTTTTTTTCTCTATAGATGCTTAACTAGACATTAACTAAGAAAGCTAAATATTTCTTTTTAGTCAATAAAGTTAACAGATAAAATTCAATTTTACCTATCCCACATATAAAATTGGTTGAAGCAACTTCTATCCTCTTAAATAATTTAAATGTCACCCATCAAGTATTTATTTATAAACTACTGTATATCCCCCCGTAAAATACACTGCAGTCACCTCAGTTCCAAAGACATTAATTTCTTTGAAGCAATCAAATTACATATAATCTAAGGTAAGAGATAAAAAAAATAGCTGTATACTAATGTTTGTCTTTCTTTATCCAGAAAAATCAGAGAAGATACATTTTTTAAAATCTCAAAGTACTTTGTGACTCTTATTCAACCACTACATTTTCATTCAGAACATACTTTTTATTGCTACTTTTTCTCTAATTCATAGCTTTCTGTCTTCATATAGAATATAAATCTTAGCATTATTAGAATATAGCTCTGGGATGCCTGGGTAGCTCAGCTGTTGAGTGTCTGCCTTTGGCTCAGAGATCCTGGGGTCTGGCATGGAGTCCTGCATTGGGTTCCCTGCGAGGAGCCTGCTTCTGCCTCTGCCTATGTCTCTGCTTCTCTGTGTGTCTCTCGTGAATAAACAAATCAAATCTTAAAAAATAAAAAGAATATAGCTCCAAACATTTGTCAGCTCACTGTAAAGGAAATTTCCTCAAATCATCTGATAATAGAATAACCTGTAAAAATGACAAGGGAATTCCTAAACAACTTATTAGGAGAAAAGAAAGAAGAACAGTTTTTTTTAAGATTTTATTTATTTATTCATGACAGACAGAGACACAGAGAGAGAGAGAGAGAGAGAGAGAGAGGCAGAGACACAGGCGGAGAGAGAAGCAGGCTCCATGCAGGGAGCCTGATATGGGACTCAATCCCAGGTCTCCAGGATCACACCCTGGGCTGAAGGCGGCGCTAAACCGCTGGGCCACAGAGGCTGCCCAAGAACAGTTTTAATGCCAGTCTTTATAGTAACAATGGTGTCATTAGAGTCACCATCCAAATAACTCAACTGCTCTTCATTACACATGGTAGTCATCTATTGACACTGAACCAGCACAATAGATGAAATTATATTTCAATCACACACAGGGCTAATTTAATCAATGATGAAAGAAAGTTGACTGTTATTCTGAAAGATGGCTGATATTTTTTGGTCTAATGAACCAGATCAGTAAGCAGGTTTGAACTGTTAGAGCACAAAATACCCAACCTGGAATAAGTATGACTAAATAACAAAAAAGGGTATCAGTAGACACCATTTACACTAAATCTCACAGACCTTTCTGTAACCATTAGCATTGGGGCTTAGCTTAATCACCAGACATTCTGATAAAACTGTCTAAAAGACATTACGTCAAAGTCTAAATTACAAGTGAATACCATCTGCTCACTTATACTATCTCACCCAGTGCCTTCCTTGTTTACACATCATTATGAAAAATAAAATATAAAGTATAAGGTCACTTTATGAAAGGAATACTTGATAGCAATTTATATAACAATTTTTGAGGTACACATATTTTCATTTAGTATAAATGTCTAAACACAATGTCTAGATTCAGAGCCATCCAACAGAGCTTTAAACACACTCCGCCTATAATTTTTATTTAATAACATTCTTCACTTTATTCCCTTATTCCCATGCTTTATTTTACTTAACTCCTCTTTCCACATTACTCATTAAGATAACCCCCATTAGGTAAATATTAATGCAAATATTAAAAAGTAATTCAAATTTTCAAAGCAGAGTCAGGTCCTATTAACAAAACTCAAATAAAATTGAAGTATATTTGTTATTAAAGCAACTTATATCACTGGAAAGTATACACCAACACCATACATATAAAACCAAAAGTTTCATCTGCTAAGTCAGTAACTGAAAATTTTTCTCCATTTTAAGTTTTGAATATTATTTTACTACAGAACCATAAAACAATTATTTTGAAATATGACTGTTTATTGAAGAAAATTTTTGTTGATACAATAAAAATTTTTTACTTAGTTTTCAAACTTCCTTTTCTTTACATTTTACCTCTGCATGGTATCGTTAAAAGCAAATGAATACTTTTGGTTATTTATAGAAACTCAAAAAAAGAAATAATGTATGTTACATTTAGTTGAAAATCTGTAAGCATATCATTTAGTTGTTTAACCTACAGCTCAGTAAGAGAATCCTCAGTCCTACTACAGTTTTTAATTCTTTTAATGCTATACTTGTTAATACTTTCTGAAATTTTTCTTTCAATTTGTTGACATCTTAAAAACATGAGATATTTTGATACTACCTACTAAAAACATTAATTTTTGCTTTCAATTTTCATCTACCATAAATGTTAATTTTATCAGTTTTTTCAATTGTCTACCTAAGGTAAGGTTTTTCAAAGTTATCACTATTGACATTTTGAGTCAGATACTTGTTTTTTGTGGGAGAATTCATGCATTACAGAATTAACAGCATTCCTGGCCTCTTCAAGATGCCACAGTTGTGACAACCAAAAATGTCTATAAACATTGCCAATGTCGGTTAAGGCACAAAACTCTGGTTGAGAACCACTCATCTACACAGATAAAGGGAAAGTCAACCTCCAGTTAAACTTAAACACAAAGCATGTAAACAAAACATCAGACCACACCACCATCGTGCATGTGCATGTCTGACAAGAATCCCATGGAAATAATCTCTATACTTACTTACCTATATCACATGTCTATCACCACACAAGACTACACTTATAATCTTTTTTTAAAAGACATAGGAGGAAGTAAAAGTTACTAGAATGTAGGCTGACAAATTTGAGCAAGAAACTAGAGTGAATTTACAACATAGTGAGTGACTCCCTCAAGTGTCTTGATGTAAAAAAATGCTATCTGTACAATGCTACTGAACAGTAAGCTAATGATTAGAAAGCAGCAAGGTTAACAACATCACCATTTGCCCATAAATACTAACCACACTGCAGTTACTGTTTGCTGAAATGCATTTCTTGTCATCACACCATTGGCACCCGTTGGTATTGGCAGCACAGCTGGCACAGTCTGCATATCTGTAACATCTGTCATCAGGAGCAGCTGCAGGACAAATGGGAGATGAACGCATCAGGATGAGAAAGAAAATGTCACACTTCTTAATTCACACATTTTTAACATCTGTTTAAGAATCACTAAGACTTTTTTACAATATAAATACGACCAACAATATCAAAATAACATCTTCAATATGAGGTGAACTTCATATTGAATTTGAATTGTTTCTAAGTTTCAAGATACTTCCTACCCTCATTTTAATTATTCAATCTACCAAGATCTTATTGCCATTTAAAATTTATTCTTTATGGGGGAGGAGGAAAGACTTACAAAAAAAAAAAAAAGCATTACTACACAACTAAAAGAAACATTGTAACAAACACTCATTGTTCATTATTCTTCATAAAGATATTTAGAGTCATCTGAGTTATCATATACTAGCAAACCCTGAAAATACATAGCCAATTATAGTACAAAAAATGCATAAAACTCCCACTCATTTAAAGAAAATTGAATTGACTTATCTAAATCATTCATAAATAAATATTTACTAGTAATTTTTCATATGTTTGATCTACTTATTCAATATTTTATAAAAGTTATTAAACTAAAACATTAATCATCAAAATTCTAGAAAATCTTTTAACTCTGTGGTTGGCTTGGCAATATTAAAGAAAGAAAAAAACTACCAAATGCAAATAAATTATTTCATTGTATTTCTTAGAAAAACAGTATTTCTTAGGGTATACTTTAAAGCATTTTTTACTTATATAGGAAAGTAGTTCACATGTTACACATAAAATATTGGTATTATAATATTACATATATAATTAAAAAGAGAACACTAAAAATAATTTATAAAAATATTAAATTATTAATCACTGCTAAGTTCGAACATTAAAATTCCTAATTAGAGGATTGTGACTTCTTAATTTCTAAAAGCTATACTAAGGTAAATCTTATAAGCAAAATGTATTACTCCTTCTAGCCCAGTAGAGAAGCATTATGCCAGAGAGGGAAGAAGAAAAAAACTTTACCTGTTTTAGGAGGGCACTTTGCTCTAAGGATATTATTAGTATTCCCGGATTCCCATGATTCGCAGTGATTTTTATTCCAAATACACTTTATTCCTGGACCAGCATTCTTACAAAGTTCTTCATCTCTGAAAGCCTTGCAATTTGGAGGCTTGTAAACAAGAATATCATTAAGGAGCACACTAGAAAATCCTCCAAATATATACATGGACCTATTGGGAAAAAAAAAAGAATCTTAAACAATATTAAGAAAAGTCTAACATATTAGCTTCTTTTTTAAAAAATATTTTATATATTTATTTGAGAAAGAGAGACAAATAGCAAGAGAGAGCACAAGTGGGGAGAAGAGGGAGAAGCAGGCTCCCCATTGAGCAGGGAACCCCATATGTGGCTTAATCCCAATACCCTGGGATCATGACTAGAGCCAAAGGCAGATGCTTAACCAACTAAGCAACCCAGGCTCCCTAACATATTAGTTTCAAAAATAAATTTAAATATACATTTTACCAAGGTAGCAAACAATTTTTTGATAAAAAGAAAACAGCTGTTCATGGATAAGATACACTTTAGAACAGCTATCTAGAATTATAATTTCTGAATACTGAAAATGAATTTAGATACTGGATATTTGGGATGCCTAGGTGGCTCAGTGGTTGAGCATCTGCCTTTGTCTCAAGTCATGGTCCCTGGGATCAAGTCTTGCATCAGGCTCTGCTTCTCCCTCTACCTATGTCTCTGCCTCTCTTTCTGTGTCTCTTATGAATAAATAAATAAAATCTTTAAAAAAATAGATATTGGATACAGAATCTATGTTTCAATGTTTTACTATCCTCTTATAAAATAGAAAAACCCAAGAGTAAAATAATCAAAAAGATATTCAAAAATTCAGTTTGAAAAGTCCAGACAATTATTAAATTAATTCAACTACCACTGTCTTTGACTGCTCCCCTTTCACTTAAATATATTTGAACACAAAAGAATGAAGGATATGGTTAACAAGCCAAAATGTATTCCATGGTAGAGTAGGGATACCCAATGCCATTAAGTATAAATGATAAATGATAATTTTTAAAAAGAGTAACAAATATGGAGATAGTGTGACTGATAAATGTACATCTATTACCCATTAATAACAACGGCGGAGTGCCCAAATCTGTTGACATCTCTATGAAGATTTGGTTTTGGTAATATTTTCCATTCATCACAAGCTAGAAAAAAAGAGAACAGCAAAACAAAAAATGAAATAAAACAATAAATTAAGACAAATACTATAAAACAATCTTTGGTCAAATTAAAGATACAATAATTAAAATTAGGAAGCCTTTCATTAATTTGCCATGACCTACAATTTAGTATCATTATTCAAACTAGCATCGTTCCTTAAATTAAAACAACTTCTGCATAAAATTCCCACAAATAAATTTAAGTATATGAGAACAATGAAAATGAAAGGTAAAAAATATTCAGTGTACTTTATATTGGAGGATAATTAAATAAATCAAGGCTCATATAGTAAATTTCATGAATGTCAAAACTGGGCAAACCTCTTAGAAAGTGAAATTACTAAACCAAATTTTATATGCGTACTTAAGATATTAAATGCAATATACAATATTCAGTGAAATAATGCCTAAAAATGGAATCAAAATAAAATGTTTAAATCATTTTGACGATTTGATATTTTAAAATAATGGTGTTCATTTTATGCAAAAGAGAATGACTTCAGTTGCTAAAAATGAGAAAAAATAAAAAACCTAAATAATCCATGAGCTATATAAAAAACATGAAAAGAAAAATGGTTATAGAAAACTGTATCATTTCAATATAACTTAGCTTCAAAATTGACACATATACCAATATAGCTTTTGAGATGTCAAGTGATTCAGTGTCAAGTGATTCAGTTTTCAGTGACTAGGGACATCCTTTTCTTAGATTTCATCTTCTTAGACATGACATATCTAAAGATGGGCAGTGGTATTTAATAAAAACATATAGATGTAATAAGCTTTTAAAAACAAATTTTATTTTTAGGTAGTTTAGAAGCCTTTTTGGAACAAGAAAATAATCTGAAATACAGTTAGCTGTAAAGAAGTTGTATAAATTACTTGTTTCCTATTTATGTGATTATAACACTGGTAACAAAATAATAATTTGGTTTTAATTCAATATGATTACTAATGAAACCAAAGAAGTTATAAGAACCAAAATCATAGTTTAGGAAATGAAACTAGAGATGGAGAGCAATAAAATACATCTTGAATTGTTTTCCTAAAGTTTATTCCAAAGAACATAAATCCCCCAAAAGAGGGTTTTCCTTAGTTTGTATAATCTCTCTTTACCTCACAAAATACATCTGCCTATTAAACACTCTCAAAAGAGAGAGTACAGACAAATAGAATAACTATACCTAACCCAGTCCTTTCCCAATATTTTATCCACAGGAGTACAATGGTTCATGTAATACTTTTTACATTAACATTCCTAAGAGCCAATACTCTGAATATCACATTTTAGGAAATAATATTAAAGAGGCCTACACATAGGACTAATAACCTGGTCAATTTTACATGTTACAGTTCATTTAAGAAGTGTGCTTACACGTGCACAGTACTATAAAACTTCCAAAGTGCATTCATCTACATAATTTAAAATGGTCATTATGTAAGAATCCAGTGAAGCTGATTGTGCAGGTATTATTATATGTTGGAAATGAAAAATTAAATGTAGGAGAAGTTAATAATTTGCTTAAGGCCCATTTGACTACCTTTGTTTTTCTATAAATTATATTTACAAATATTTGATATTTAAAAGTATATTTGTAGTAGGTTTTAAAAGATTACTTCCTTTAGAGAGAAGGGAGGAGGCATGGGCTTTGAAAAAGAAAGAGATGAAAATGTTAGAGACAGTTTATAAGTCAGGGCAGATAGATTTCAATCATTCCTTCCAACCCTCCTCCATCCCCCCCCCCCACATACACACAGGGTCAGTGATTTACAAATTGTGTTGACTGTAGTATTCCAACAACAGAATTAGAAACTTGAATATGCTTCAAAGAAATGAAATAGAAGAGTCAGATGAAGGAGTAAGACTGCCAGATACCAGTTTCTTACAAAAAATCTCCAAAGAAGAATCTTTAAGATCATTTGGGGGCATCTGGAGTCCAGAAAACAAACTGACCCAACAATCTGAGCTTACCTAGGTCTAACAGGTAAGTAACCTGGCCCACTATCTAACACAAATGAGCCAAAGGGAGAGCATATTTTCAAGATGAAAACCACAGAAAATGCTCAGAAAAACTAAGGAGTTAGGAGAAAAAAAAAGTGCTAAGGATGAAGACAAGCATTAACTAAAAATTTGGCTTTCTGAAGATTTTTTTTAACTCCATAAGCCAATTTCTTTTGGTAAAAGATGAAATTTTTCCAGTGCATATAACAGCCAAAAAAACAAAACAAAACAAAAAAACCGGCATTATAAGCACCTGTGTACCACTACCCAAATTTGTCAAATCCAGTACTTGACCATATTTACTACAGATTTTTTAAAGAAATCAATTACTATAGATATGACTTAGGCTCCCTGTGTACTCTCATCCCAACTCAAGCTTCTTTAGGTCTTCCTTCTTTGGATGCAATTACTATTCTGTATTTGCTTATCAGTGTTTCTATATATGATACACATAGTAATTTTTGTAGATGGTAAAGCTTTTTTTAATACAAAGATATGTTATATAATATGGATCCTTCTGTAGCTTATTTTCAACCCATTGTTTTGCTCTTTGTTTTTGTTTTTGCTTTCACCATTTTAACCATTTTTAAGTGTGCAATTCAGTGACATTAAGTACATTCACATTTTGGAAACATCATGACCATCTACTTCAGCACTCTCTTGTTTTGCAAAACTGAAACTCTGTACCTGTTAAATAATTCTCCATTCTCCTCTTTCCCAGACCCTTTCGATCACCATTCAACTTTTTTGTTTATAAATCTGACTACTCTAAGCACTTCAGATGAATGAAATCATTACAGTATTACTCCTTTTGTCTTTGGTTTATTTCCCTCACCATCTTTAAGGTTCATCCACATTGTGCCATGTGTCAGAATTCCATCTTTTTAAAGCCTGAATAAGGGGGAATCCCTGGGTGGCTCAGTGGTTTGGCGCCTGCCTTTGGCCCAGGGCACGATCCTGGAGTCCTGGGATCGAGTCCCTCGTCGGGCTCCTGGCACGGAGCCTGCTTCTCCCACTGCCTGTGTCTCTGCCTCTCTCTCTCTCTCTCACTCTCTCTCTCTGTCTCTCTCTCTATCATGAGTGGATAAATAAAACCTTTAAAAAAATAAATAAAGCCTGAATAATATTCCATTGTAAGTATATACCACATGTTCATCCATTCATCCATCAATGGACAACTAGATTACTTCTAATTTTGGCTATTGTGAATGATGCTGCTATGAACATAGGTGTGCAAATATCCATTCTTGTACTTGCTTTCAATTCTTTTGGGTATATACCCAAAGTGGAATTACTGGGTTCAATGGTTAAATCTTGTTTAAATTTTTGAGGAACAACCATACTCTTTTCTATAGCCACTATACCATTTTACATTCCAACAAGGAATGCACAAGGATTCCAATTTCTCTATATCCTCACTTACACTTGTTATTTTCTATTTGTTGATAATAGCCATCCTAATGAATGTGAAGTAGTATTTCAATGTGGTTTTGACTTGCATTTTTCAAATGATTAGTGATATTGAGCATCTTTTTGTGCCCTTATTGGCCATTTGTATATCTTCTTTGGAAAAATGTCTATTAAACAACCCATTTAAACTTACACATATATGTGATGCTATGTTTTCATTTTAATCATGTTACAGTATTCCATATTATGATTATACCAAAATATATCTATCCTTTTAAAGGTCATTTAGACTTTTTTTCTGATTTTTCCTACAAGTCCTTTTAGTTCGTTCATGGTTACACACATTTTCTTTTGCAAATTCTGAGAGTTTCTCCAGATAAATTTCAAAAGGAAAATTACTAGGTTTAAGGAAAGACACAGTTCAATTTTACTAGATTTTACCAATTTGCTCCCCAGAGTAGTTGCACTGACTTAAATTAACAACAGCCATGTATGATAGCTCTTATTTCACATTCTTGCCATTATGTAGTTCTCTCAGACTTTTAAATTTTTACCAATCTGATGAGTATTTTTGATACTAGTGAGATCAAGCATGTTTTCACATTAATAGGCCTTTTTTTTCCACCCTTCTATAAGATCACTGTTCAAGTATTTGCCCATTTTTCTATTTGATTTTTTATAAAGATTTTATTTTTAAGTAATCACTGCACTCTATGTGGGGCCCAAACTTAAAACCCTGAGATCAAGAGTCCCATGCTCTTCTGACTAAGCCAGTCAGGTGTCCCAAGATTTTTTTTTTAATAATTTTAAGAATTGTTATAAATACCAATCCTTTGCTAATTATATGCATTAACATATATTCTCCTAAGCTGTGATTTGCCTTTTCATGTAGTTTATGGAGTCTTATTTTACAAACATTTGTACAAAAATTTGATCAAACCTACCATTTACCTTCATGATTTATTCTTTTTTTTCTTAACTCAAGATTTTAAAGATAATCTCTAATTTTCTTCTAACAGAGGTATAGTTTGGCTTTTACCATTTTGATCTTCAATCCATTTGGAACTTATTTTTGCATCTATTCCAGGGATCTAATTTAACTTTTCCAATATATCATGTTACCGAGATTTTTCTGTGTATTACCATATACCAATCTTCCCAGAACCATTATTTTAACATTTATTACCCACTAATTTGTGCCCGACTTAGTTAGGTTGTATGCTATTATGGCATGTTCTTATTTTGCTTGTTTTCAGCCAAACATATGTATGTGCAAAGCTTAAAAGTCAAATAATCCCACAAGGTTTATCACAAAAAACTCTTCTACTCCCTATCTTCCCAATGTTACTCCTGAATCACAGAGGTAAGCGCTTTAAATTCTAAGTAAAAAAAACTAGAAGGAGCTTGTTTTTTATGTTCCTATTCTAAATGGCACACTTAGTTGTTAGTTTCAGATAATAACTCTTTCTCTTTAAAAGATGAAGATTTAATTCTTATGCAGACATATACACATATACTTCTCTTCCCTCCATCCTCCTCATGTACTTATAATTTTTAGGCCAATATTAAATATTTATTATTTATTATTCTACATATAGATGAGCCAATGTAGCATATTATAATTCATTTTATCCTTGAACAACTTTCTATTTTTCCCGCATATTTTTGCTTAGATTTCTATAGATAAACTGCTAATTACATCCCTGACTCTTTACGAAACGTGTCCACCTTTTCACAATATTTTCTAATATATCAAGCTATCTAGTGGCTTTATTTACTTCTTTAAGACATCCCCACAAAATTCCATATTTCTTTTATAATTCAAACTTGTCTCTAGGCCTCCTGCAAAATTCTAAGGATTCTCTGCACATGACCTCTCTATTATTTACTCTATTTCTTGGACTTCAAGTTTTATCAATTTTTATTTGTTTAATCAAATATATCAGTAGGAGACATAATTCTACATCTTCCAGAGAAAGTGTACATTGGAAGAAAATTTCTGAGGTTGCAATTCTGGAAAGTGACTTTATTTCACTGTAATATTTATATGATTATTTGATCGGGCTTAGTACACTAACTTGGAAAGCATTTTCAGATATTGAAGGTATTACTCTCTAATCTTCTGGCTCCTGGTTTTGCTTTTGCAAGGCCCTATCCTACTGAGTCCCATGACTTATTAGGACTATTCCTTCTCTAAATATATAAGCTCTGAGGGTCTTCTTTCTGTCTCTACTTTTTTCTTTTATTTTTAAAGGAGCTATCTGGAGTTTCTCGTGGGGTTGCAGTGTGTCGAGTGACTCTTTTTTTTTTAAGATATTATTTATTTATTCATTCATGAGAAGCAGAGAGACAGGCAGAGGGAGAAGCAGGCTCCATGTGGACATGAGACTCGATCCCGGGTGTCCAGGATCACACCCTGGGCCAAAGGCAGCACCAAACCGCTGAGCTACCCAGGCTACCCTGTCTCTACTTTTCATGATGAGTTTTGCTGTGAGTCTCTTCTGGGGCTTAGTGATATCTTTTATTCTTAAAATTCATGTATTTCAAGCCCAGATATTTTTCTTGAATTATTCATTCGATAATTTCATCTAAAATTTTCTGTTCTTTATTTTGGCCCCTCCTATTATTCAGACAGCAAATTTTCTGTTATAATCATCTAAATTTCATCTCTCTTATCCTATTTTACATCTATTCTTTGTTCATAATACTTTTGGAACATATACTTCATTTTATCTTAAAATTTATTAATTTAGTATCCTAATTTTATTTTCAAAAGCCCCATTTTTTGTTTTCTGAATGATCTATTTTTAAGTCACATTTTTACTTCATAAATGTGACATCTTCTGTCTATAATTATTGAAGTTATAATCTCCTTCCAGTATTATCTCAGTTTCTTTTGTTTTCTTATTTTTTCCTATTTGTTTGATATTTTCATCAAATTCAGCAGCTTTTTGTGAATGTCTATAATAACTAACTGCCCTTTCAAATTTAAGAGTGGGCACAACAAAACTGTTTGGAAATTTTGTGCTTGGCCAAGACATATTGTTGACTGTTGGAATACTTCTTGTTTGTTTGCTTTCTGAAATACAACCGATATATACTACTGTATAAGTTTAAGGTGTACAACATGATTCAACATATACATATATACACTTAGTGAAATGATTAAACACAGTTAGTTTACTTAACATCCATCATCTCACATAGACATCAAAAAATTAGAAAGAAAAAGAAAAAAATGTTTTTTTCCTTGTTATAAGAACTCTTTAAGATTTAGTCTCTTAATAACTTTCATATATCCTTTTCTTATATACTATATAGCAGTGTGGAAATTTTGATCAGGTTAGACCATTTCAGTTGAAGACCTCCAAATGTTAGTTTTTGTACATGCCTTCTTTTGGGCTCATTAGATTCTTTGAGGTAAATCCTCCAATCTCCTGCCTAGAAGCTATAAACCTGGCTAATAGGATTCTGGACATAAGTAGAAGGAAAGAGTTAGAGGTTTCCTTTGTAAGTATGTATACTTGCCCTAAGTCCCACTATTTCCAAAATTGTATAGACATCCTCAACCATGTTCTGGTACCTGGGTCAACATTCACAAAGAGTAAACCTCTGTCTTCTAACAGAGTAGAAACATGGCAGACACTCATCACAAGCTTAAGAAGGGGATTTGGGAATGTAACAGCTAATTGTGTAGATTTTTTATCAAACTTTATGTTTCAGGCCCACAAGCACACCCATTTACAGAAACACTTAAAAACTCTAAATAAATAAATTAATTAAAAGCCCACGAGAGATAAACAACTCCAACTCAACTCACAAAGAAATGGAAAGAGTACTGGGAGCTTGTCCAAGACAGTGAAATAGTGGGATTTAACTGATCAGACCACATATCTACTGATCCCACACAGTTAACGTAAGTAAGCAAGGCTCAAAACTCAGGAGCATGGGGTTTCCAGATTTATCCATTGAGTTTCTTCCTATTAAGGTGATATTTCCTTACACATTTAAAAATCAAATATCTCAATTTAGTAACCATGCTGAAGATCAGGGAGTCTTCTGAATGTTCTCCAAACCATGTATTTTTTCATAATAGTATATCTTGAAAAATAGAACAAAGAGTAAAAGATTAATTAACCTGGGTGTTTCAATCTCAAGTAAGGAAGACTGAGAATTCATCAACTGCTCTTAACTAAGAATAGGAAAAAGAATTTGTGAAATTTGGGTTAACAAATTTAGATAAGCTAAGGAAAAAGAATGATTATTATTTAAGTAAATCAACTCAGATGTAATGAAGATCCAATGACACAATGACATTATGGATATAAACCTGAATGAGACTGAATTCTTGCTCTGAAGGGATGACAATAGGATGTGATAAGTATTAAAAGAGACATAAAAAATGCTATGGGAGGCCTCCTCTGAAAATGGAAAAGCACATAGTTGCTTCTAAAAGTTAGATGTTTTTAAAAATTACTATAATAATATATAAAATTAAGTGAAGAATACATAAAACCTTCATAGTCTTTTTAAATGGATAAAATTTCCTAAGATAAGTGGTCATACCTTTTACCTAATAAAAACAATATGCCTATTGCTTATCAAAGCTATGTAATATTTAATTCTGAAAATAACTCTAAGGAGCAAATGTTTTTGTCACCATGTTATAGATAAGGAAATAGTATTTGGAGGTTTGGTAACTTCCTTAAACTCATTAAATGGTAGAATCCGTATTCAAAACCAGGTCTTCCTAATTATTACATTATACTGCTTCACTACATCATCAAAATATACTCTTCAACATAAACATTAATTTCATGAAACTAAAAAAATAAAATGTTTTTAAAGTACACAAGTCCCTACAGAGAAATAGTACAGTACACTATTAATATATTAATGATACATGAGAATAATTAACTCAGACCAGTAAAAGTACAACAAAATTCTACTACAAAAGTTGGCTGCCTTTTAACACATGTGATGGTAGGAGGTGAAGGCTTTGTTACTATCTGCAAGATATCACCTTCAATTATACTAAAAGTTTAAAAAGAATTACAAACAATATTTGTTATATACGTATTGGTGTTATTTAACAAATAATTCCAGTTCTCTTCTTTTGGGCCTATAGTAAAACTAAACTCTCACACTTCCTAGAAGTGTGATAATACGACTTGTTTTAGCCAACAAAATGCAAGCTAAAGTGACACCTGTATTTCCAGATGGATCCAACCAAAGAAAATGAAATTTCGTCCTGGTCTCTAGTGATGACAATAAGCTTATCTGCCTGCTAATCAACATTAGCCATGTAGCATGAGTGAGAAATTAACTTTTATTGGTCTTAACCTCTGAAACTTTGAGATTTATAGTGGAGATGAATATGTGCTGCCGAGACCTCATTCAAGGAAGGAACTATTGTCTCTGTTGCTGGGAGAGCATCAACAGCTGCAAATTACTTCAGCAATTGCCTCAGTATCTTTGGGCCACTTCACTCAAGGACACATCTTTTTAAGGATGACCCACATACAACTGCTGTTCGACATGGGATTTTAAAGGTCCTGTCACTTCATCCCAACATATCAACCATTTCACTTCCAGAGATCTTTGTGTGTTTGACTAAGGTTATCTGTCCAGCATTACTACTCAATTTTTCCTTTTGTCAAATCCTCTTTTCTCCCCTTACCTCTTCCTTTTTATTTTAAGATTTTTTAAATTTATTTATTCATGAAGACACAGAGAGGCAGAGACATAGGAAGAAGGAGAAGCAGGCTCCCCTCGTGGAGCCTGATGTGGGACTCAATCCCAGATCCCAGGATCATGCCCTGAGCCAAAGGCAGATGCTCAACCACTGAGCCACTCGGGCATCCCTCCCCCTACCTCTTCCAAAGGCATTGATCTCTTCCAAAGGGTACTCTAAATGAACATCATAAACACTAAACTCTATCTCAGAGTCTGCTTCATAGAGAACCCAAACTATGATGGCTGGTACCAGCAGCGATACAAGAAGAGCAGGAAATAAGAGGAAGTTTGTGAGCTGAATCACATACTATCAGGCTGGCTATGAAGAACCCATCACTGTTGGTAGGTGTAATATAGAAAGCTGCTGCCACCAGATGGCCATCAACTGCTAAAACTTATACCAGTGGTAAATTAGGAAGGTATGCCAAAGGAAGGGCATATTCTAGCAAGTGTGAAGTATCAGATGTTTGAAAATAGTAATTACTAATACACTACTAATTTGCAGACCTTCTACATATGGCAGCCTCTATATGTGGTATTAAGGAAGCCCTCAGGCTTTCTCAGCCTTTCATCATCTTTTTATTTTATTATTTAATTTTTTTAATGTTGTATTTATTTGGGAGGGGGAGCAGACAGAGGGGGAGAAAATCTCAAGCGGACTCCTCACAGAGCCTGATGTGGGGCTCAATCTCATGACCTCTAGATCACAACCTGAGCTGAAATCAAGAGTCAGATGCTTAACCAGCTGAGCCACGCAGGTGCCCTTCATTATCTTTTTCTATAATTCAGTGGGGCAAATCTGGGACTGCTAAGGAAAGAAAGAGACTATCTATAAGACCCAGACAGCAAATATCGGCAGATGTTGGGGAAGTACACACAGTACTAAGTAATAAAGGGAGATTGATTCAAGAGGCCAGAACCTTACACTAGATTAGGGAAAGTTTACTGATTTAAAAGCACTCTACTGGGGACACCTGGGTGGCTCAGCAGTTGAGCATCTGCCTTCAGCTGAGAGCATAATCCAGGGTCTGCGGATCAAGTCCCACATTGGGCTCCCTGCAATGAGCCTGCTTCTCCCTCTGCCTATGTCTCTACCTCTCTCTGTGTGTAAATAAATAAATAAATAAATAAATAAATAAATAAATAAATAAATAAATAAAATATCTTTAAAAGAAATAAAAGCACTCTTCTGATTTAAAAGAACATGCAGTATTTATGCCCTGACAAGGACGCCAGGAGATGGTTTGAGCATACTATTAAAATGACTCCTATTTACAGCAAAGGTAACAATCATCTGAGTGAAAAAACAACCTAAGAAGGGGAGAAAATATCTGCAAATCATATATCTGATAAGGGGTTAATATACAAAAATATATAAAGAATTGACACAACTCAGGAGCAAAAACAAAACAAAAGAAAATCCAATTAAAAATGAATAGACAAAGTGAATAGGTATTTTTCCAAAGAATATATCCAAATGGTCAACAGGTACAAGAAAAAGTGCTCAATATCACTAATTATCAGGGAAAAGCAAATCAAAAACACAATAAGCTATCATCTCACACATGTTAGAATGGCTATCATCAAAAAGGCAAGCGGTATCATGTGTTGATAAAACTACCATGTATAATCCAGCAATCCCACCTCTGAGCATATATCCAAAGAAAATGAAAACAAGATATCAAAGAGATATCTACACTCCCATGTTAACTGCAGCATTATTCACAGAAACCAAGGTATGGAAATAATCAAAGTGTTCATCAATGGATGAATGGATAAAGAAGATGTGACATATCTACATATATATGTATATGTATTATATATTTATATATGTATAAGTATATATACATATACATACACAATGAAATATTATTCAGCCATAAGAAAGAAATCCTGCTATTTAAAAAAACATGGATGGACCTTAGGGATATTATGTTAAGTGAAATAAGTCAGATACTACATGGTATTTGTCTTAATATGTAGAATCTTAAAAAAAAAAAATCAAGTTCACAGAAAACGAGTTAAAAAATGTTTGCCAGGGACTGAGGAATATGGGAAATAAGAGGTTGGTTAAAGGATACAAACTTACAATTGTAAAATGAACCAAGTATGAGGATTTAATATATAACATGGTTACTATAATTGATAACACAGTATTGTATAATTGGAATTTGCTGAAAGAGAACTTACTCTAGAAAGAGTATCAAAAAATTTTTTTAAAAAAAGGAAAAATATGTGAGCTTATGGATGTATTAACTACACAAGAGGAATCCTTTCACAATGTATACATATACCAAATTATCACAATGTACATGTTATATATCTTATAATTTTATTTGTCAGTTATACCCCAGTAAAGCTAAAAAAAGAATAAGAAGACCCTTAGGAACAGAAAAAAAATACAGCCCTTGCTAAGTAAAGTCAAAATGCTAGAACCACTCTTTGCCATAGCAAAGAGTAAAAGCAGGGATAAAAAGGCCAGAAATATGGGCGTTTTGAAGTAGATATACTAATATAACACTGGAAAACCTACTAGGTCATTGTATCTATAGAAAGGGCCAGAGGGCATGCCATTTATGAAAGCCATGAAGAATGAGATAGAGAAAGGGACACTAGAATCAATAAGAATGTACTGGCTCTCCTCCACTGGCTAAAGCTAATGGTTGGGGAAACTGTAACAGAACTGAGCTCAATGATGGAGACAATAAATAGGACAATAGAGCCCAACTGTTGACACTTAACCATCAGAATCCAATCCAAGTAGAGGGGAATATTTATAATAACCAGCAAAGCTGGAGTGTCAGTCTAGGAGACTAACCTATTAAAAATTATAGAGATGTTTAATAGACCACAGCATCCCTAGAAGCAAAATAGGTTGCCAACAAGGGCACTTCTACCTAACTTATATCATCAGAAGAAATCAAGGATGCATGATCAGAAGGCTGATGTTAGATGCTGCAATAAAAAGTCACAATTTATTGCTCAATTTCTGGAATTCAGCCATTTCTGAAGTCCAGATTTGATATATTTAAAATTCTGATACCTAGGAGGAAGGACCCTGCAGTAACATAGTAAGTGTACATGGTAATAACTCTATTTCTTCATCAAAGGCACCCATGGTCATTTCATTGCATAGCTCTAACCCAGAGGAAAAAGCAACACAAACATTTCAAGTATAGTTGGACACAGATCTGAGTTAGCACCAACACCACAGATATAAAGTGTCATCATCCACTCTCTTTATAGGAGGGATATAATGCAATAAGGTAATTAACAACATCCTGGCCAAGGTCTCGTTCAAAATGAGCCACTAGGTCTGCAGACCTATGCAGTGGTCACGCCCTGGATGTTTTCAGCAAATGGCACAACACTGGCATTGGGCCCTTGGCTATCACAGTGGAAAAGATCAAGTGGAAATTTTGAAACAACTACCACCTGGATAATATGTTAAAATTTAAACTAATGTTGCATTCCAGAGGGTATGAGTGGCAGAAATTCATATTACTCTAAAGAATCTAAAGAATGCAGGGATAATAGACCCCACCAAATCTCCATTTAAAACACCATTCTGGGCCATGCAAACTAAACAAAGCCTGGAGGATGACAAGAGCCTACTACCAAGTAGTAGCCCAAACTGCAGTCACTATGTAAAATGTGTATCTTTATTAGAACAGATTAACATGGATATTTTCGGCAAATGTGTTCTTTGCTAAACCTTTCAGAAAAGGGAATCAAAAATAGTTTGCCTTCATATGGAATAAAAAATGGTACACATTCACAATTTTGCCTCAGGATCATATAACTCTCCCTCCTTTTGTCATAACATAAGACACATTTGGTCCAATTGGACATTTTGCAGAACATTATACTGTTAGACTACATTAATGACATTACTCTGTGCCAGATGAGTAAGAATGGCTTATGCGATGAAGACCTTGTTAAAACATATATGCTTTGATGGGTGGAAGATAAAACCTACAATGATTCAGATTTCAAATTAGTAAAATATTTAGGGATCCAGGGGTCAGGAGCATTTTAAGACAGCTCATCTGAATTGAAAGACCAATTATTACATCTTATAATTCTCATGAAAAGCAGAAAGCAAACCATCCAGTAGGTCTCTTTGGATTCTGAAGGTAGTGTACTTCAGTCCTGGGAATACTGCTTCAGCCCACATGCTGAACAACATGAAAGGCTGCCAGCTGTGAGTACATGCCAGAGTAAGGAATAGCTCTGCCACAAGTTCAGGCTACACTTGTAAGCAGCCTTGCAGTTAGGACTGCATGATCCAGTAGAATTATAGCTATTGGTGGTGGAACTGTTGGAAAAAGTAATACGTGAAATATACAGAAGTTCCCAGTGAAAAAATCCCAATGCAGACCCCATACACATGTCAGAAGCCATGCCATCTGCAGTAGAAAATTTTATACTCTATTCCTGTTATGTTATTGGGCCCTGGTAGAGATGAAGTCCCTGGATTATCAATTGACCATGTGTTCAGAGTTTTATATCATGAGCTGCATCTATTACCAAGAGTCATAAGAACATAAAATGCAGTGGCACCCAAGATCAAGCATGAGCAAGACCACATAATGCACAAGCAATCTGCATGAATGGGTAGCTCAGACCCCATATTACCTAACACTGTTGCACCAACACCTACCTATCATCTTTCAGTCATGGTCATGTGAAGAATTCTATATGCCCAAATACCAAGAAGAAAAAAATGCAAGTATTTCAGCTTGATATGTGGACACAAGTCAAAAGTGTACATCACTTAGACAACCTCACTCAGGAGTGACCCTGAAGAATGAAAGAAAAGGAAAAAGCCTCTCAACAGGGCAGGTCTTTGGGCAGTGTGTCCATCTACTGTGTATGCTCTACCCTAAAACAACAATTCATTAGGACAAGAATAGATACATATTCTGAGCATGTATCTCAGTTTGCTTTTTTGCAATTAAGGGTCTTAACCAGTATGACTGCCTTAGACATTATGGAGCATTTAATCAAGCAGCATGGGATCCTATGTAATCAGAAGACACAGGACAGCAAAGGAAGTACAAGAATGAGCCCATAACCATGGGATCCACTGGATCCCATAACACACAATGTCATAGACCTTTGGATAGGCACAAATGAAACACTAGGATGCGAGATAAATATACCTTAAAATCAAGCAACTTTAAATGGTGCTGTCACTAATAGGAAGAATATGTAGGTCCAAGAACCAAGGAGTAAAAGCCACTCTTGGTGGCCTCATTTTCAATGATATAGTTGAGTAATTTGTACTTCATATCCCAGAAATCAGTCTTACAGGATTAGATATCCTATTCCCCAAAGCGGAAATACTCTGGCAGTGAACATAGCAATGTTCCACTGAACTATAAACTATAGTGCCACTCGGGCACTTCAGGTTCCTTCTGTCAAGATACTAGGAAAAAAGGAGTCACCACCTTGGAAGGGATAACTGGCCCTGATCATCAAAGGGAGGTAGGACAGCTGTTACAAAATAAGAGCAGAGGAAGATGTTTGGTACACAAATGACCCGCTAAGTGTCTCTTGGCATCCTCTTGCCAAGGGTGGTGGTAAATGGGCAAGTTCAATACCCAGAGCAGGAGGTATATGATGACTAGGGGTTCAAATACCTAAGGGTAAAGGTCTGGGTCATGCCACCAGGTAGAGAATGGAGATCAGAAGAAGTTCCAACTGAGGGTAAGGAATATTTAGAAAATTAGAAAAATTAATAGAGGGAGAACATGATGAGTATCAGTTGTAGCCCTGAGACTAGCTGCAGAAGCCAAATCAATAATCTAGGTTTCCCCCAGGAAGAATGGGTCACTGGAATCCTAGAGGACCTTTTGACAAATGTATTTGAAGTGGCTTGAGTAGCTCAAAAATGAATTCTGATGCACATGGATATGCACTGCCTAAATACAACTTCAGAAAGGATCTGTTGCCCCTGCTGCTAGGATTGCTATCACTGAAGATCATTGAGCTACCAGCCCTTGTGGAGACTGCGTTAGCCACGTACAAAGAGCTTCCTTACCCAAGTTCCTGCCCTAAGAATCACTCTCATACAATGACTGATCAAGGCCTAGCTGTTTCATCCTAAAAAAGGACAACACTGATGGACATTTCAACTCCAAAATTCCCCTGGGATTGGCTGTAGCTGTTAATATCCATTTGACTTTTCCCTCTGCCCAATCATGCTTCTTCCTCCTCCATTTAACAGCTGTTCATCCCAGTGACCTAATAAGTACCCTGAACTTATCTCAGAATGTGCTTTCCAGAGAAACCAGACTGTGAAAGGATTTTTTGTTGCCACACTATAACCTAATCGGTACTGATTGATATAATACAATAAATGTGAGTTTTCCTCTATAGTATCTTAAAATTGCTGGCAAATTGTTTTCATTCATAAAACTATTTAGGGACAGGGTGCGTAGGTGGCTCAGTTGGTTAAGCATCTGCCTTCGGCTCAGGTCATGATCCCAGGGTCCTGGGATGGAGCCCTGCATTGGGCTCTCTGCTAAGTGGGGAGTCTGCTTCTCCTTCTCCCTCTAACCTTCCCTGCTGTCCTGCTCTCTCGTGCACTCTTTCTCTCTTCCTATCTAATACATCAATAAAATCTAAAAAAAACAAAAAACAAAAAACAAAAAACAACAAAAACAAAAAAAACAAAAAAAACTCTTTAGAAAGAATAGAATTTAACTTGCAAACTTAAGAAAAGTTTTTTGAGGTAAGCAACTGTTGCAGATATAGACACTTTTTGATACTTGCTGATATTTGCCCAATATGCCAGGATTTTTCAACAGAATAAGAAAAAGATAAGAGCAGTTGTTACAAACAGGCTTTCTATTTATCCCTTCCAGCTTCTTCAATAACTACAAAACAGAAGGTTGAGCTAGATAAATTCTGTTGCTGAATTTTTACATTCTTGATCAGGATTCATTATAAATCACAGATTGGCTTTCCTACAACATGTATAAGTTATGAAATGCCTTAAAGCTCAATATTAAATATAATTTGTTTACATATAATCTATTCCCATTATTACATTATAAAGTTTGTTATATTATTAATCTGACTACAATCTATAATTGTATTTCTTGCCAAGAAGACAATGTATTTCCAGAGTACTCAGGTCATTATCACTTAACAAACAGTTCAAGGCTACACAAATGAAAGCAAAACACACATGGCTACTGACATTATGAAAACTGACAAAAATACCATTCCATGACGACAGAAAAATCACACAGGACTAACCACCAAAGTGAAACATACTCTCTGAAATATAGATTTTTAAAAAACTTATACTGAAAGGTACTAAATATTAATTTACCAACTGCACACTCAATATACATAAGATCAAAAAAATAAAGTTACCATTCTCTCAAACTCAAATTTCAACAGTCAGAATACTGTGCTGCCAGAACTATGTCGCTATGAAGAGCCACATAATTACATTAAGAATTTATGCTGAAATTTAGAGACTGGTTTAATTTATCAATGATGCATAAAATAGTACAGGTGGAAAATGCATACTCACTGGCTTATTTTTCTCTAAGTATTCATATTTTTCATGAAAGTATCTGTACTACTTCAAAACATATTTTAAAGATTTTTAAAAATCCAATTGAAATGCCAGTTCAGAAGTCAGTCAGTATTCATATTATGAAAAAGAACACAGATTGTATATGTAAGACTTAAAACTAGATTGAATATAAAGAAAAACTTCTATTAATGATTTGTATATTTTATAACAGAAAACCAAATTTTTGGATGTTGCCAAAATGTTTTTCGATCTGCCCCTTAAGTGATGGTGCTTCATTGGGTTTTTTCCCCCATTAGATCAAACCTTCTCCTAATACTGTAAATGCTGCACATTTCTCCTAGGTTATCTCACCACAGCCCTACTCAGGATTTTGTCCCTTGGCATTCATTCAACAAGTATTTATTTAGTTTCTTACTCCCTACCAGGAAAAATGTATATCACTATTCAACTCTCAATCTTAACTGAAATTATTTCATAGTTTTAACATACAATGTTATTTCCTGTTGGCTTCTGTACATAGTCCTGATGTAAAAATGATATTTAAGGATTCCTTGATAATAAATCATACATCAATTCCTAGAATAACTCCAACTTGGGCATAATTTATTATACTTTTGAAACATTGTTGAGTTCTATTTGCTAATGATTTATTTTAAAGTTTTGATTCTATATTCACGACTGCTTTCCTCTGCCTTCTTCCCCTGGGGAAGACATTTTGTTAAGACATTTGAAAACTTTCTTTCAGTTTTATATTTTATTACAAGAATCTGTATTCAGTAATTTTTACATTCAAAACAATGTCTCCAAATGCTAATAGATATGTTAAGAGAAAGAGAGATTTACTGTTCACTATTCTTTTCTTTCTCCTTGATTTTCTGTCTTGAGATCAGTATTTTCTGGTTAATTTGTGGGAGAGGAGAGACACAATAAAATTCAAATATACCATAAAAATTTGATTAACTCTGCTAATAAAATTTATTTTCTTGAGTGTCTTGCCACATTACCAAATATTATACATCCATTCCACAATTAAAGACCATTCAAATTTCTTCATGTTAAGGGGAAAAATCATTATCATAGCATAATGGTAGAATCAAAAGAAATTTGAACTTAGGCTTGGCTTCAAATTCTGAATATACCATCTCATGACCTACGTGACTTTGGGTTTAACCATGCTAAATCAGTTTCTTCTCCTATTAATGAATATCATAATATGTACTATATAGGTGTTATTAGAGGTTATGAACATTACATCATAAAGAACATGTTAAGTGCCAAGAACCACAGGAAACATTTAACAAATATTAGTTCTCTCTTTTCTCAAAATGAAAGGTCGTTTTTTCCTTTACTTATTGGCTTCTTTTTTAAAAAGGAAGAAGTTACTATTTCTTCTATATAATAGTATTATAGAAAGAAAAGAATCCTTGAGCAAAAAAACAGAGTCAAGCTAAAAACAGTTCTTGGCTAAATGCAGTGAAAAAAATGTGAGAATAATTTCAAGAGTTTTTCTGACGACAAAGAGAAACAAACAGTTCTTTCAAGTGATCAGGCAAGGGGTGCTGCTTTCACCAAGGAATAACCCTAAGAACTCAACTAAGAGCATAGGGAAATATTAACAAAGAAAGGAATAAAATGTCCTCCAGAAAATGAAAATAATTATAAACATGAAGCTCAAGTAGGTTGGAATTCTTATAATTTCACTGGAGTGTTCAAAAAATTAAATAATTAGAGACACCTGGTGGTTTAGTGGTTGAGCATCTGCCTTCAGTTCAGGTCCTGATTCGAGAATCCTGGGATCAAGTCTCACATCAGGCTCCCTATAGGGAGCCTGCTTCTCCCTCTCCCTATTTTCTGTCTCTGTGTGTGTGTCTTTCATGAATAAATAAATAAAATCTTTTTAAAAAATTAAATAATTAGATGTTTTCATTTTAAAATGATTTTTAATGAAATTATATACCTTATAAAATTGTATCCATTATACATATACACACACACACTCCCCAGGGGTGTACAAAAACATGCATGCCATGCTTCATAAACTAGTCAAGTGATTTTAAAGGGTATAGTGAACTACAACTTCACTGTGTTTTAACAGTGTGGTTAACTATACATACTATTACATATTACCAATTAAAATAGTACTACTTCTGCAAATATAAAATTACTTTTAAGTTTTATCCTGAGTTTTTTTTTTAAATAATCACCTACCAAGAAATTAACATCATAAGTAAACTGTCATGCTCAAGAAATTTATTTTAAAAACTCTTAGATTATTAGAGCACTGGCTTGCTCACTTGGTAGACCACACAACTCTTGATCTCAGAGTTCTGAGTTCAAGCTCCACAATGGATGTAGAGCTCACTTAAAAAAAATAAAATAGGGGTGCCTAGGTGGCTCAGTCGGTTAAGAGTCCGACTCGATTTTGGCTCAGGTCATGATCTCAGGGTCCTGGGGTAAAGCCTCATGTGGGGCACTGCGCTTAGCCAGAAGTCTGCATGAGATTCTCTCCCTCTACCCTTCCCTCTGCTTGACTCTCTCAAATAAATAAATCTTGAAAAAATACAACAAATTTTTTAAACTCATTATTTTGATCTGATTTGAAATTTCAGCTTTAGTTTCAATATATCTGCTTTCTGCAAGATGTATTTCTAATATAAATCCTACTCCTTACTCTATTCTGAAGTAATCAGAAAATCATATTTTCTTGTTTCTATTATCTTCTTGAAGAAAAAATATGATCATTCTATCTCTGAGTTATTCTTCATCTTGTTCAGAATTCTATACATCCTCTTTTTTAAATTTTTATTTAAATTCAATTTATTAACATATAACATACTATTGGTTTCAGAGGTAGAGGTCAGTGAATCTTATATAATACCCAGTGCTCATTACATCACATGACCTCTTTACTGGTCATCACAGAGTTAACCCCACCCCCTTACCCGCCACCCCTCCAGTGACCCTGTTTGTTTCCTCAGTCTCTTTTGGTTTGTCTCCCTGATTTTGTCTTGTTTTATTTTTTCCTCTCTTCCTTTATGATCCTCTGTTTTGTTCTGTCTTAACCACATTGCTCAGAATTCTACACATCCTCTTAACCGCTAGGTAAATTTTCTTATTAAAGAGTAAAAACTACCATTTATAATTAAAAGCATCATAATTCTATGTTAGGCCCACCAAAAATTCTTGTAATCCCTCTTCATTTGATGATTCTGAAATACAGTCTGAAAATTCAGTTTGATCCCAAGGTATGTTTCAATTCATGACAATCTCTCACTTGTAAATGTAGAAATCCTCAATCACCTAGTGACACTTTAGAGATGTGAAAAACAAACAAACCATCTGATACCTTTTTTCCTTCAAACCCTAGAAAAATGACTTTTATGACAATGTGTACTGTGCACAGCCAAATAGTTTGAAAGTATAAATGTCTAACAACATGAGATCAACATGCATGTTTTTCCATTACATATTTAACAGAAAGATGTAATTACATCTTTACCACAAGGATTATTTTAATCTTGAATGAAGTGTCATGGTAGCTTTCTGAAAGCAATAAAAATACCACTAGCAATAAGAAAAAAAAATAAGTTATCTGATTTCAAGCTAGATTTACAGACAAGAACATTAAGTAATATATCATTCTTTATATTATGGTTGACTGAGTCTCATTCACTAGCCCTGAGTCTATTACCAATTGCACTTGAGTTACTTTTTTAAAATATAGGTGCCCAGTGATAATCTAAGAAAATCAGATTATACAGATCTAAGTTTTTTCCCTACAATCTTCAAGGTGGATGCCAAGGTACAGTCATGTTAAAAAAATCACAGGTATGTGCCTTCCACATCTATCATCTATAATATAACAATGAGAACTGTGAAAGCAAGGTTATATACTCAAAGATTAACAATATTCACTATGTAAAATTTACTATGGCATTAAGATTGAAATTGTACTTTTTAGAGCAATGAAAAATTAGTATTGGAGCAAATATTCTTATTTATTTAAACATCGTAAAACACAAAGCAACCAGCTAACTCCTCAGGTGCACTCCAGTTAAATATGCCATAAAAGTCCAAGGGTAGTATACTAGACAAAAATTAGCAAGATGACCTTTTTCAAAACACATCTATTTTTAAGTTGGTTCATTATGCAATGGTTGTATTTTATTCCCAAAAAATATACTCCATAAAGAAAACAATTATTTTGGAAGACATTTCTGAAATATAAAAAAATACTTTTCCCAGGAAAATATTCCAACATTTGATACCACAAACCCAAAAAAATAAAAACAAATTTGGGGGGAGAACTTTATTGGGAACTACACAAAAATAATCAAATGAGATAAAACAGAACACTTTTATCCTATGTTAAATTGCATAGTTGCTTTACGTTTTTGTTAATATTGTTAATTGTTAATGTTATGTTGAAATGTAAAACTGTTTGAAATGTTATTCTTTTTCCCATCGAACAATTTGCTTAAAAAAATAAAACAGATATTTGCTTCTATCTTTCCATAGCATTAAGGAATATTAATAAACATAAGTGTCTGAAAATGTATTGTCAAAATTAAGAACATAAAAAAAAAATAAGAACATACAATGGACCCAAATAAACAGCAGCATGTGGTACTCAAGCAAAAAGATTATCACAAGTTTTAGGAGTTACAAAAGCTAGATGTACCACTTACTGCCTATATGGTTTTGGGCTTACTATTCTGGAAAGGAGTTTATTAACACGTTGTTACAAAATTATAAGAAAAGTTAAGATACTATATATAAAGCCTTTAGCATACTATCTAATTTTTGGAAACACTCAGCAAAGAGTAATTAGAATAATGATAATCTGATCTCTTTCTCTCAAACTAACACCTCTAATATTTTTCAGCTACATGAGCTTTTTTGATAAACTCCAAAACATAATAATCTTGAACAATATGGAAAGAATAAAAATAATTTCCCAATATGTCAGCTACAAAATAGTTCAACATTAATTTCTCCATTAAAGTACAAATAATAGGTGAAACTCCTTGAAGAATCTTCTGAAAAAGTTCAAAACCTCCCTTAGGTTTTTAACAATAAAAACAAATTCTACACTTTTCTATTTTTATTCAGAAGTGAAAAACAAGACAAAACAAAATAAAATCCCTTCATCTACTTCCAGAGAAATAACCTTACTGTCTCATCATCACGGTCAAATGACAGATGTTGACAGCCCCGGCCTGGCAATGACAGATCATAAAATGGGAGCCTAGATTCAGTACATCATTTAATCCATTTTTCATGATCTTAGCACTAATTTATAAGCCTTCTAAAAGCCGAGACAATCCAATTTTGAAAATGAGTTATCACTTCAAATTATTAGTCCAAAAAGATAAAGACTTATTTAGTATCTAAAATTTCTAAAGGCAGTGGATTGTTATTTTTTAATGATTAACCACAGACAGATACTGTTTAGAGTCAAAAAATATGCTTAATTTTTTTTAGTATGTTTGATTTTATTACCAGGAATTTCCTTCCAAATGTACAGCAGTATAAAAATCAAAGTTCTTATTAATAGGCATAATTTTCTTTATATGTCACCACTTGAAATAATTCTTCAAAGTAGACTAGGCGCCTTTTTGATGTTTAAGAGCCAAAGCATACCTCTCAAATCTATTAAATGTATTACTCTTTGATTTCTTTTATTTTTATTTATCAGAAATTTTCTTAATAGGTTAAAATTGGCATATTACTTTGCACCATCAATTAAAAGCTCTCTGAACTACTGCTAAATATATTTTAGAGATCGAGTAGGCTTGATCTATAAAACGATACGAAGAGAAGAAATATTTTCACTACAATGGTCCACTGGGATGCTAAATTTAGTATTTAAAAAAATACAATCATTTAATATTTAAAAATTGATAGAAATATAGATAGCATAATTGAAATTAAGCAAACTGTATAAATGTACTGTATTTCTGGTTCTCTGGAAAATATTCTTATTCAGTTACCTCCATTCCTAGATACATTCTGGGTTCTATTTTATCTCCAAATCTTACTTTAGCTCTACTGTCTTTATTCTCCTTTCTTTACTTCTATCATCTTCCTACACCAAGTAACTGTATCTGTATGTTTAATTTAAATGCAAATTTGGGGCAGCCCGGGTGGCTCAGTGGTTTAGTGCCGCCTTCCGCCCAGGGCATGATCCTGGAGACAGTCCCACATCGGGCTCCCTGCATGGAGCCTGCTTCTCCCTCTTCCTGTGTCTCTGCCTCTCTCTCTCTCTCTCTCTCTGTGCTTCTCATGAATAAATAAAATCTTCAATAAATAAATAAATAAATACATCTTTGCTCATACCCACTAACACTAAAATGGTTGCATTCCCACTATTTATAATTTACATAATTTGACAGTGCTCCATATCTACATGTTATCAAAACCAATATGGCAACAGTCAATACAATAGACTGATAAAGTACTCACGTAGGGATACAATATACAACAGCCTTCAAAAAGGACGTTCAAACCTAGAATGTCTGTTCTCTTGACCCTATGCTACTACTGTGCTGAAATTAGAATTCCATTCATAATCTGTCACTGAATTTATCTCTAAAATGACATATACACATGCTGTTGATTAATGTATTTGAGAATCTCTAAATGACAAATTTCTGATATTTCCTACTTTGTACAATCCTAACAGATACATACCTATGTCATATGCCAGGAAATCGGCAGAAAAACATTTTGCACCGTTACTCAAGGAAGTGTCATTATGGGTATTTCCTCCAAAAATAAGCATAGCTCCATTGATAAGAACAGCTGAATGAAGGTATCTGGCAAACCCACTTTCTTTCAAAATAGTCCTACAGGATAAAATTTAAAAATGTATTACAAAGGATAAAAAGACCTCCCTGATTTTATATATATATATATATATAAAGGGTCTAACTCGCTTATAGAATTTTCCTTCGAATTGTGAAAATAACATGCTTTATTTTAACAACTCATAAATGGCCTCTAAGTTTCAATATTTGTAAAATATTTTGAGATTCACAGTATCTTAAAATGCTTTGAGAAACACAATATTAAACATAATTGTTCATGATTTTATAATAATTTATATTTTGAACTTTTATTTCATCTATAAAATAGGAAACAAGTATCCTTAAAACTAGAGGATGAGGTACCACCAGTTTTAAATACCAAAGCAAATAAAAAGTTATTGAATATAATAAATTTACTGAACTGTATTCAGTTCAGCAAAACTAATAATTCATATGGATCCCATATTACACTTTTTGTTTTTATTTAAATATAACATACACAAAAGTGCACATAAGTCTAAAATTCAATGGATTTTTCACAAGATGAATATACCTAAGTAAACAGTATGGAGATTTTTTTTTAAAAAAAAGAACACCACTGTTCTGATTCTTTTGTGGTTCCTTATCAACTTTAGGATTGTTTGTTCTATTTGTATTGCTGTCATTGTACTTTTAAAATAGAATTATATAGCTTGTATTAATTTGCATGTACGTTCTTTTGCTTAAGATTATTTTGATAGATCCATATTGCATAAAATCACAATGCAGTTTTGAGAAACATTAAATTAATATAAATGTTCTTTTAATTAAAATTTAACTGAGAGAAAGTACTATAAATATATGCTCATAATTGTATTTTACCTTAATGTACTGACATATAATAAACTGCATGACAATATGAATCAATATTTCATAAGTATTCTAAATAAAGCACTGGTACTAAAAATGAATCAGAATGTAAATCTAGTAAATACAGGAAAGTAAGGCATATATAGTATATATCTCAAAACACTATAGAAATTCATGCTTAAAGAATGTGGAGCTGACTTCCAGAATGTCAATATAGGGAATTCCAAAAACTATCTATAAGGAGAGAACTATAATTGGTAAAAATTACCAAAAAAAAGACATTTAAGTTCTCAGAAAAAATTAGTAAGAGCAATAACAAATAAATATTTACTCAAGAATATCTACTAAATTTCAGTAAGAACAGAGTCGTCCATGATATCTGACCCATTATCTACTCCAATCCTTCCCCATATCAGTATCCCCCGTCACCACATAAATACACAACCAGTTTGGCAAGACAGAAGTTCAACCCCCAGTGGGTAGAGCTAAGAACAGAGAACTCCTTCATTCCTCAGCTCCTAGTCCAGACCACTGATATCTAACCAGGAATAGCAGACAGCCAACTTTTCTCATGGCCCCCAGGTCTGAGTGACAGAAACTCTATTCGAGGAGAAAGCATGAGAGGTCTAAATGTTCATCCTCTTCCTAGCCCCCATTTATAGGGTGCAAGCTATACACCAGGTCTCACAGGCTAAGAGGGCCAACAAATTTTCACCCACATCAGTCATAGGAAAGGAGTTCCATGCAAGCTGGGAAGAGCAAAGGCCACAATCCCCATCTATTACCCTGCACAGTAGTATCACTCCAAGAGGAACTACTAACCCCACTTACAATTCCAAGGTACTAGCACAGACTCTCATCCTATCCCACACCAGGGAGAGGCAAGCTAAGAAAAAAGGAAGTGCCATAGATCTTCCAAGGGAACTGAGTTTATTTGTAACAGAAAGTAGGAAACTTTAAGCCTTAAGGGCACTCTCAAAAATAATGGAGATTTCTTTGTAAGCAATTAAGAGACAGTTGGCAACTCCATGAGAACATTCAGCTAAAACATAGAAATTTGCCAGAGAAAAGCAGGGGGAAAGACAGCTAATAAAAGCCCTATGAGGGTCAGAATCTCTAAGATTGGCCAAAGACTGCCCCTGAAAAAGGGTTGAGATTAAATTCAAGTACAATAAGGAGCAATTTATGACCCAGATCATGGTTGAGAAGAATAGACAGTCAGTCAGCAGTTACTTGTTGCCAGCAGATGGTTGTAATAGAGTCAGACAGTTTACCAGGGAGGTCAGAGGAAAAATTTAGAAAGCCCGGCTAACACTACTGTCATCTAGGGGTGATTCAGTGCATCTCCAGGCTGCTTCCTTTGAGGAGCAACATCAGAGGATCCACTGGAGGAAGAAAAAGACTTCACTAACACAGTTCAGCGAAGTCGCTAAATAAATAATATTATAAAAGTTCCAGAAAAGGAGGAAAAAGCAGGATCCAGAGTTGCTACAATATGTTATCTAAATTTTCCAGTGCAGGCAACAAAATGCATGCAAATTATGGCATGCCATGAACTAGGATTGAGTAACCTATAGACAGGGGGAAAAGCAGGCAACAGAATTGCCTTTGAGAGACCACAGATGTCAGATGAAGCAAAAAAGACTTCAAAGCCGCTATTATAAATATGTTCAGCCTTAAAAAACACAGGTTTAAAAAAGTAAAGGAAAACATGACAGTTTTATCAAATATACAATAAAAGATACAGAAGTCACCAAAAAAAAGAAAACCCAGAGTTCAAAAGTATAATAATAAAAATTTTTAAATTTACAAAGGAAGCCCAATGGTAAATTTCAGCAAGCAGAAGGAAAAAAATAAAAGTAGAAGATAGAAAAATAGAGATTCTGCTATCTGAAGATTAAGAAAAGAAAATGAACAGAGCATATAAGAAATGTGGAACATTATTAACAACTACATACATTTACTAAGAATATTAATGCAGAGGAGAAAGAAGTAAAAAGTTTTCCAAATATGTCTTATAACTTCCTAAATTTGATGAAAAATATTAATATACACATCCAAATAGCTCAACGAACTCCAAATAGGAAAAAATACAGGAAGAACCACACTCAGACATAAAATAGTAAAAATGCTGAAGACTATGGAGAAAGAGAAAATCTCAAAAGCAGCAAGAGGAAGATGATTTTTTTTTTGCTTGTATACAAGAGAACCCCAATAGGACAAACAGCAGACTTCACATTAGAAACCATAAAGGCCAAATGGCAGTGGAATGACATATGCAAAGTGCTGAATGAAAAAAAAAATGTCAAAATACTGAGATGGAGGTCTCAGAGACTGAGATATGAGGTGGAAGAAGAGTTTTCTGACCTCATCCTCCCACAAAAACAGATTTTATCAACTATGAAGAGATAGGAGTAACTGTGTGGGAGCCCAGAAGTCTCAGTATCACTTGAAGCAAAAATTCTAAGAATAGGACGACTGAGGAGGGTAAGAAGAACAATATCATATTACCACATCACCTCTTCCCCAAGGCAACACAGCTTATTCCCAAGAGAAACCCCTTCAACCTACAATTACTCCCAAGGGGGAAGTGGGAGCATAATACGTATCTGGCTTCCACAGCCAAGTAGGATTATGCCCAAGAGGACCACTTCTTTCTTACCCATCCAGAATGATGAAAAGATTGGAAGAGGAAGAAAAAGGGTGCTCACAGCAAATGAGGCACAGAACCCAACAAACAATTCCACCAACCACCTCGTGAACTCCACCAAGAGGCCTACCTATGAACTTCATAGGATACACCACCTGCAGACTTACCCCAAATAGCACAAATATGCCCCAAGCAATCCATAAATCCCTCTCCCCCATGTAGCACACTTGAGCTTCTGCAGATGGTTCATGAGCACACACAGATAGCTGGGTCAACTCTGTTTTTTTGTAGAAAAAGCATAACCCTGAACACTTCAGGCACTGCCCAAGGGAAAAAAAGTGGGAGGCCCTCAGCACTGGACCTGGCTTTGCAGAATGGAGAAAATATAATATCCAAATTATATAAAAACTCATATATCTCAATAAAAAAGAATAATCCAATTAAACAATGGACAGAGGATATAAATAGATATTTTTACAAAGACATACAGATTGCCATCAGATAATGAAAAAGTATTCAACACCCATAATCATCAAGGAAATACAAATAAAACCAAAATGAGATGTCACTTCATACCTGTTAGAATAGCTATAATGGAAAAGACAAGAAATAACAAGTGTTGCTAAGGAAGTGGAGTAAAACGAACCTTTTTTACACTGCTGGTGGGAAAGTAAATTGATATAATCAATTACAGTTTCGAGCCTCCAAAAAAAATTAAAAATAGAACTACTAAGAGCTATCATATTATTAAGCAATCTCACTTCTTGGGTATATGTCCAAAGGAATGAAATCATTATCTCAAAAATATATCTTCATTCTCATGTTCACTGAAGCATTATTCATAGTAGCCAAGACGGAAACAAACCTGTGTCCATCAATAGATGAATGAATTTTTAAAAATGCAATATAAATATAAATATATATAGTATTATTCAGCTTTTTAAAAGGAGGAAATTCTGCCATTGACAACAAAATAGATGAATCTGGAGAAAATTATCCTAAGTGAAATAAGCCAGACACAGAGAGACAAATACTGTATGATTTGACTTTTATGTGAAATCTAAAAAAGTAAACTCAAAAGAGAAGAGAGCAAAATGGTGTTTGCAAGAGCTGAGAATGGGGGAAATGGAGAGATGTAGGTCAAAGCATACAAAGTTTCAGTTGTGCAAGATAAATAAGCTCTGGAGATCTAATGTACAGCACGGTTACTACAGTCAATAAGACTGTACTGTATACTTTAAATTTATTGGCTAAGCAGTGCATCATAAGCAATCTCACCATACACACCAAAAAAATGGTAACTATGTAAAATGATGATGATGGTGATTATTTTCCAATGTGTATGTGTATCAAAAATCACATGTATACCTTAAATATACACAATTTTCATCTGTCAATTTTACCTCAAGAAATCTGAAAAAAATGGTCAACCAAGAATCTCATATTTATAAATCTCTCAAAAATAAACCAAATAAAGACAATTAGCACATGAATAAAAATTAAAATTTGTTGGTAGAAGATCTGCTTTACAAGATATTAAAGGAAGTTCTTCTATCTTAGATCAGTTATTTCAATCCAGAGTGCTCGAAAAGACAACTATGTAATTATAAAAGTATGAATGCATATTTCTTCTTCTTTTCCTAATACATTTGAAAAACAATTATTATAAAACAACACATATATAATTGTATTGTTGGACCTATAACATAGAAATGTAATATATTGAACAATAACAGCACAAAGTAACAGACTGAAGACGTTGATACCAAATAGTAATGCAAATCAAGAGGAACAAATGAAAAATAAGTACACAAAAATATTCAATAATAAGTTTATATAAGAAATATATATTTGTTCTTCTTTCCTCTGTTCTTTGAAAGAAAAAATCATATAAAGTTAGTATAATAACAATATATTATTGATTTTTGGAACAAATATAGATATTCTATATATAACTGTAATACCACAAAAAAGATTTTAAAAAAGGGAAGAGAGTTCTGTAAGAGGAACATTTTTATATTTTACTGGAGTTAAGTTAGGGTGAGTCTGATGTATATTCTGATAAGGTATATATGATAAGCCCTAAAATCAACACTAAAGAAGTAACTAAAATGATTATATTTTTTAAAAAACTATTAAAGAATTAAAATGTTACACTAGAAAATATTTAATTAATGCAAACAGAGCTATAAAAAAGAGTAACAAAAAGTATTATCTAGAGTAACAAATGAGATATTTAAAAAATAAAATGGCAGACAAATTCAACTACATCAAAAATAACATGAAATTAAAACTATTAAATATACAAATAAAAGGCAGAGACTGTGAGACAGGATTAAAAAAAAAAAAGTACCAACTAGATGCTCTCTCCAGGAGACATACTTTAGATTTGAAAGGTACAAATTTAAAAAAAGGATTAAAGAAAAATGATTTTTTTTTAAGATTTTATTTATTTACTCATGAGAGACACAGAGAGAGAGGCAGAGACACAGGCAGACGGGGAAGCAGGCTCCGTGCAAGGAGCCGGACGTGGGACTCAATCCCGGGTCTCCAGGATCACAAACCTGGCCAACAGTGGCGCTAAACCGCTAAGCCACTGGGGCTACCCAGGAAAATGGATTTTTAAAAGATACTATATAGATAATAAACATTAGAAAGCTGGAGGAACTATAATAACATCAAACAAAACAGACATTAAAACAAAAATGTTCCTAGACTTCAACAGTGATATTTCTTAAAAGGATAAAACTGATAAAACGATCAGTCCATCAGGAAGATATGGCAATTATAAACATACATGACTTTACAACAGAACCTCCCAAAAATGAGGCAAAAATGGACAGAGTACAAGAGAGAAATAGACAAATCAATAACAGTAGCAAATTTCACTAATCATTTTCAAAAATGGATTGAACTATATGATAAACAAGGAAATACAACACCTGAATAATACCACAAACCAACTAGACCCTACAGATATATGGAGAACTTGGTAGCCAACATTACCAATATACAAAATCTTTGTAAGTGTATATGTAACATTCTCTAGGAATGACCAAATGCTAGGGCATAAAATAAGACTAAATAAATTTAGGCATACAACGCATGCTCTATGACCACAATGGAGTGATATTAGAAATAAGTAATAGAAATCATTTGGGATACAATAGCCAAATTATGGAAGCAGCTCAAGTGTCCATCGATAGATGGATAAAGATGTTATGTATATATACACAATGGAATATTATTCAGCCATAAAAAATAATGAAATCTTGCCATTTGCAATGACTTTGACGGAGCTACAGAATACAATGCTAAGTGAAATAAGTGAGTCAGAGAAAAACAAATACCATATGATTTCATTCATATGTGGAATTTAAAAAATAAAACAAACAAAGGAACAAAAAGGGAGAGAGAAAGAGACAAACCAAGAAAAAGACTCTTAAATATAGAGAACAAATTGTTGGTTATCAGAGGGGAAGGTGTGAGGGGATGTTTAATCGATTAAATACATGATAGGGGGATGCCAGGGTGGGTCAGTGGTTGAGCTTCTGCCTTTGGCACCGGGCGTGATCCCGGGATCGAGTCCCACTTCAGGCTCTGCCTATGTCTCTGCCTCTCTCTCTGCATCACTCATGAATAAATAAATAAAATCTTTAAAAAAATACATGATAGGGATTAAGCAGTTCATTTGTCATGATGAGCATAAGGTGCTTGTGGAATTGTTGAATACTATACTGTACACCTGAGGCTAATATAACACTGTGGTAACTATACTGGAATTAAAATAATTAAAACAAAAAGAAGGTTATTTGGAAAAATCACATATATGTGGAAATGAAACAAAAACTTCAAAATAATAAATGGGTCAAAGAAAAAATCCCAAGCATTTTAGAAAATACTTTGAGATGAATAAAAATGCAGACAAGACAAACATGGAATACACCAAAAGTAGTATTTTAGAGAGATATCTTATTTGTAGACACATATATTTAAAGAAAAAAATAAAATTCCATAACTTAAAAACCTCCACTGTAAGAGACTGGACAAAAGGGCAAACCAAGCCTATAGCAAAAAGATTTTGAAAATTAAAACACAAAATACTATAAAATAGACTGAAAAACACAATAAAGAAAATGAATGCAGCTGGAAGTTCTTTCTTTTAAAAGACAAAAAAAAAAAAAAAAAAAAAAAAAAGAAAATCCTGACAAACCCTTAGGTATACTGTGCAAGAATAAAAAGAAAGAGAAAACTCAAACTACTAAAATGAAGAATGAGAGGTGCCTGGATGGTTCAGTCAGTTAAGCATCTGCCTTCAGCTCAGGTCATGCTCCCAGGGTCCTGGGATCAAGCCCTCCTCAGGCTCTCTGCTCAATGGGGTGCCTGCTTCTCCCTCTCCCTCTCCCTCTGCCCAACCCCTGCCCCAGCTCATAGTTGCTCTCTCTTGCTTTCTCTATCTCAAATACATAAATAAAATCTTTTTTAATAAAGAAAATATAATAAAATCAAGAATGAAAAAGGCAAATGACTACCAATCTGACAGAAATGTCAGATTATAATGCAATACTAAACAACTATATACAAACAATATGAAATAAACAAAGTCCCAGAAAGATATAAACTACCAAAATTGAGAAAAGAAGAAATATAAAATCTGAATAGACCTACAACAAACAGATTGAATTAGGAATTTTTAAACTTTCCTCCAAATTAAAAAGTAAAAAATATTTAAAAAGGAAGGCCAGATGGCTTCACTGGTGAATTCTACCAAATATTTAAATAAGAGTTAAGGGTCTTCACAAACTTTTCAAAAATATAAAATAGGATGGTACACTATTCACCTCATTCTATGAGAAACTATGAGTCTGATACCTAAACCAACAATATCACAAGAAAATTACAGACTAATGTTCTTTTAGAAGAGAGACACAAAAATCCTGCACAAAATAGTAGCAAACCAAAACCAGTAAGATATATTCCACCATGACTGAGTGGAATTTATCCCAAGAATGCATAATTGGCTTAACATCTGAAAATCAATGTAACACACCATGTTAATAGATTTTTTAAAATGACAATCTCAACAGATAGAGGAGAAATTTTTGACAAAATCCAACACCCCTTCTTGCTAACAACACTCAACAAAACAGGAAACTTCCTGTGAAAGGAACTTCCACAACCTGATAAAGGCCGAATGGCACTCCACCCCAAAAGATAAATCCATGTTTAATCCCTAGAACCTGTGAATGTTACCTTATTTGGAGTAAGTATCTTGCAAATGTAATTAAATTAAGGATCTTGAGATGAGATCATTCTGGATTATGCCTCTAACTTTAATCCAATGACAAATAGGTCTTCTAAATATAAAAAACCCAACTTTAATCTAATGACAAATAGGTCTTCTAAATATAAAAAAACACCAAAAAAGAGGAGCGGGTAATATAACTTGGAAGCAGACAATGGAACAATTCATCCACAACTCCAGGAATACTGGTTGCCACCAAAAGCTGAAAGAGGAAAGGAAAGTAATTTCCCAAGCACTTCTGGAGGTGGCACGATCCTGTTCACAATTTGGTATTACATTTCTGGCCTTCAGATCTGTGACAGAATACATTTCCATTGTTTTAAGCTACATAGTGTGCAGTAACTTGTTACAGCAGCCATAGAAATCTAATATAAAAGACATTTAAAAAAAAAAGCAAAAAAACAAAAAACAAACAAAAAAAAAAGCAGCTGACATAATACTTAATGGTGAAAGACTAAATGTTTCTCCGTAAGATCAGAAACAAAACAAAGATGTCTGTTCTTGCCAATTCTATTCAACATTGTACTACAGGTTACTGAATGGGAAAAAGGCAAGAAAATGAAATAAAAGGCATCCAGACTAGAAAGGAAGAACCAAAACTATTTGCAGATGACATGAACTTGTATATAGAAATATTAATAAATCCACAAAAAATTATTAGAAATAATAAGTGATAATAAGTTAGTTTAGTAAGTCAATAGGGTAAAAGAACAATATATAGAAATCAGTTGAATTTCTATACACTACCAATGCAAAATCCTAAGATAAAAATAATTTAAAAATCAATTTACCACAGTATCAAAAAGAATAAAATATTTAGGAATAAATTTAGCAAAGTAACTATAAAACTTATGCTGTGAAAACTAAAAAATATTAAGGAAACAAATTAAAGATGATCTGAATCAATGGAAGTATAGCTCATTTTCATGGATTGGGAAACAAAACACTGTCAACATGACCATATTCTACAATACAATCTACAACAGATTCTTAGATATGACACCAAAAGCATAAGTGACAAAATAAATAACAAACTGGACATCATTTAAATTTAAAAATTTTGAGGTTCAAAGGACACTGTAAACTAAGTGAAAAATAGCACACACACAGAAACATCTGCAACTCATATAATTGATAAAGGACTTACACTCAAAATATATAAAGACTTCATAACTCAATAATAAACAGATAAATTCAAATAAAATAATAGGCAAAGGATCCTAATAGGCATTTCTCCAAGGGAGCTATATAAATGGCCAATAAGCATATGAAAATATGCTCAATTTAATCAGCCATTATAACAATGCAAATCAAAACTATAATGAGATACCACTTCATACCCACTAGGGGGGCTATAATCAAAATGTTGGACAGAAACAAGTGTTGACAAGGATATGGGGAACTTAGAATCCTCATACACTGCTGGTGGAAATGTAAAATGATGCTGCAGCCACTATGGAAAACAGTCTGGCAGTTCCTCAAAAATTAAATTGTAGAGTAACTACAGAGCTGGCCAATCCACTCCTAGATATATACCCAAGATCAATGAAACCAAGCCTCTACACAAAAACATCTATACAAATGTTCATAGAAGTATTAACAATAGCTAAAAAAGTGGGAACAACTCCAATTTCCATCAACTGACAAATGGATAAATAAAATGTGGTATATCCATACAATGGAATATATTTTAACAAAAAAATAAATAAATTAAGTGCTGATACATGCTACAATATGAAATCATGCTCTCACTAATGCTTAAAGAAGTCTATTACTAAGAAAATAAAACACATACTGTATCATCCATTTATAAGTCCTGAAGAAAAATCTTTAGAGACAGAAAGTAGAATAATGCTTACCAAGAGCTGTGGGTTTGAAGGGAAATAAGGATTAACTACTAAGAAGTATAAGGTTTCCTTTTGCATGGATAAAATGGTTCTAATTTGGGGCAATGATTGAACAACACAGTAAATAAACTAAAAACCATTTAACGGTATATTTTAAATGGGTGGATTTTATGGTATATGTATTATATCTCAATATGCCTATAAAAGAAAGAATACCAGGCTTTCATAATAAACGACAAGAGTCATCTAGAAATTTGACTCCCATTCTCTCCTAAGCCTTTCTGGTTACAAAGAAACCTATAGATTCAAAATTATATCACTATCATGCTCACTTCAGCAATACATATACAAAATTTTACCATTGACAAATATAGAGCACTTTCAAGTTGACTTTTTTAAAAAATATGGCACATTTCCCTTCTAAAATCTAGGGCAGCCCACGTGGCTCAGTGGTTTAGCGCCACCGTCAGCCTCAGACCTGATCCTGGAGACCTGGGATCGAGTCCCATGTCGGGCTCCCTGCATGGAGCCTGCTTCTCCCTCTGCCTGCGTCTCTGCATCTCTCTCTCTCTCTCTCTCTCTCTCTCACACACACACACACACACACACAAATAAATAAAATCTTTTAAAAAGTAAAAAATAAAATATAGTTGTCTATGATTTCTTTTTACAAAATAAACACTATCTAGTAAATAGTAAAGGAAATACATGGATCAAGGAAAAAACATTCAGTTACTAGAGAGAAACTTAAGCTGAAAACAGTTTTTAAATCTTTTTTTTTAAGATTTTATTTATTTATTCATCATAGTCACAGAGAGAGAGAGAGAGGCAGAGACACAGGCAGAGGGAGAAGCAGGCTCTATGCAGGGAGTCCGACGCGGCATTCGATCCCGGGTCTCCAGGATCGCACCCTGGGCCAAAGGCGGGCGCCAAACCGCTGCGCCACCCAGGGATCCCTGAAAACAGTTTTTATCTAATGATTAAGCAGATAGTATTTATCCAGGTATGCAAGGCTGATTAAACATTTGAAGATCAAGTGATGTAATATATCACATCAATAGGAGAAGAAGAATCATAGCATCATATCAACAGATACAGAAAAAATCATTTGACAAAATCCAGCATCTATTTATGATAAAAACTCTCAGCAAACTAGGAATAGAGGGGAACTTCCTCAGTTTGATAAAAGAATTTACAAAAAACAAAAATCATATACTTAACAGTGAAAAACTAGAGTTTTTCCTTTTAAGAAGAGGAACAAGGTAAAATATATTCTGTAACCACCTCTATTCAACACTGTACTGGAAGTCTTAACCAATGCAATAAGACAAGAAAAGATACACAAAATGGAAAGGAATAAATAAAACTATATTTGCTCACAGATGACATAATTTTCTACAGGGAAAATTCTGAAGAATCAAGCAGAAAATTCCAGGAACTAAGTGATTATAGCAAGGTTAAGGAATATAAGGTTAATAAACTAATATCAATTGCTTTCTTATATACCAGCAATGAACAATGAATACTTGAAATTAAAGACACCATTTATATTAGCACCAAAAAAGAAAATTAAATGGGCATAAATCTAACAAAATATGTGTAAGATCTATATGAAAAAAATTACAAAACTCCAATGAAAGAAATCAAAGATATTTTTTGATCCAGGTTTCTCACTGTCAGAAGGGATATACAAATGTGGAAGAGAGGAAGGCTAGAATAAACCCTGTGACATTGTACTACATCATTATGCAGCTTAGACAAGGTTTAGGCAGACAGATACATAGAGACAGAGATATATATATTTCTATAAATAGATATAGATATGTATGTTTGCACATTTTCTGGCTCTATCTTCTGAAATGATCTGTAAACACATCAAAAAAACAATAAACACCCCCCCCAAAAAAAAACAATAAACAAACCTAGTGCCCTAATCTTGGTTTTTTAAATGTTACTCTCCACTAAAATGAATGTGGGTTCCTTGGGGAAATTACTTATTCCAGCAGGGAAAGAATAAGATGTAAAATGAATTTTTTTTTGTATGTGTGCCAGAAAGTGGAGGATTGCACAAAAAACAACAGGGACATGTGTAAAGAACACAGTAGCCTGGCTGGAAGGAGCTCAAGTGGCCAAATGTGGGACACATTAAGCAATAAAATAAAGAATAATATTAATTCATTATAAAATACTGAATAAAATAAAATCTATCAAGTCATACTGATTTAAGTGAAGAAAAATTCAGGGCACATTAGAAGGAATAATAAAACTAGATATCACCATTCAGTAGCCATCATGGTAATAATTTTCTCACAAGAATGATCAGTGGATACTAAAACTATTAGGTAAAGTTTAATAAGAAACAAAATACAAAAAAAAAAAAGAAACAAAATACATAGTCTAAAAGTATCTCTAACCAGGTGTTTATTAATTTAAAAAGGAAAAACTGTCTTTACAGTTGAGAAAACTGGAACCATTTTAATCACCACTTTACCGATATATAAAGTTAACCCCTACAAGAATGTTCATAGCAAAAAAAAAAAAAAAAAAATGTTCATAGCAGCCTCGTTCTTGATATACTAAAGTGAAAATGACTGAAATGTCCATCAACTCATGAGTGAATAAACAATATGTAATATATTCATATAGTGAAATATTATTTGGCTATAAAAAATGAAATGTTAAAATAATACCACAGGCAAATCTAGAGTCAGAAAGTAGATTAGTGGTTTCCAGGAGATGGAAGAAGAGTGTTTAGGGAGGTATGTGATTTCTTTTTGGGATGATGGAAATATTCTGGAAATAATAACGATGGTTGCAAAACATTATCAATATACTAAAAACCACTGAATTGTGCATTTAAAAAAGTTAAAGTGGAGAATTCTGTTATATGAATTTTATGTCAATAAAAATTGTTTTAAAAAAAATCACAGAAGGATACAACATCTTGGTATTCTACCAAAAATTAAAAACCTGAATCTGGGATGCCTAGGTAGCTCAGTGGTTTAGCACGTGCCTTCGGCCCACAACAGGATACTGGAGTCCCAGGATCAAGTCCTACATTGGGCTCCCTGCATGGAGCCTGCTTCTCCCTCTGCCTGTGTCTCTGCCTCTCTCTCTCTCTCTCTCTCTCTCTCTCTCCCACTCCCTCTCTGTCTCTCATGAATAAATAAAATCTTTTAAAAAAAATGATGCTGCTGATATTAAAGATTCTAAAAGAACATAATGAACACCATTATAACAATTTAACAGAAGACATTGATTTCTTGAATAAATTCCTAAAAATATATCTCATCAAAACTTACTTAAGAATAAATATAGCATCTAAATAGGTTTATAACCATTACATATGTTGGATTTCACACCTTAATTCTACACATAAAGTTGTTTTCTAACTCTTGAATTGAAAATTATCACATTAAACATTCAGGAAAAAATACTCCCAGTCTTACACATACTGTTCCAAAGTATAAAAAGGAATAGTCCCCAACCTATTTTATGAGCCCCACATAAATTTATCACCAAAAAGCTGATAAGAATATGCAAGTAAACAAACAAAAAAAAAGAATATGCAAGTAAACCACATGCAAATTTCACATATTGATATCAATGCAAAAAATTTTATCAAAATGTTAGCAAGCCAAAAAATAAGTAATACATATTAACTTAATAAGTAATACTAAGTCAAATATTAACCATATTTGACTTAACTCAAATTAGGTTAAAAATAACATGATTAAAGTAAGCACTCACAGTAAATTATTTACTAGAAAAATCAGATAATCATCCTCCAAAAATACCTTTGATAAAATCCATCCATTCATGATATAAACCCTTAGCAAACCAGGGAGAAAGGGATCTTTCTTAAGAACAAGAGGTATATAGAGGTATATTGATGTTCCACAGGGAATATCATTCTTACTAAAGAAACACTGAAAGCATTTTGTTAAAGCTCAGAACTCAAAATGGATGACTTTTAATTCCTATTCAACACTGAACTGGAGGTAGTTGCTAAAATGATTAAGGTGAGAAAAATAAAAAGCTGTAAGACCCAGAAAGAAACAAAACTACCATTATTTGCATATAATCTGACCATCTATTATAAAAAACTGCAACAATATCTACATATAAGTGACTAAAATACAGCAAGTTATCAGACATAAAGGTAACATAAAAAACTACATCTCCATATATCAGTCCCAAAAGAAATAAAAAGATAATGTACTAGTTGAATAGCATCCCCTAAAACTCAAGTCCACCTCAAGTTTGAGAATAAGATCTTACTTGAAAATAATCTTTGCAGATTTCATTAGCTAAGTAAAATGAGATCTCACTAGATTAGAGCAGGCCCTAAGTCCAACGATTGGTGGCCTCATAAGAGGGCCATGTGAAAACACATACGCACACACAGGAGGAAGGCAATGGAAAGACAGAAGCAGACATCAGAGTGATGAATGCAATTATAATCAAAGAATACCCAGGACTGCTCAGTTACCAGATGCTAAAAGGCAACAAAGGATTTTTCCCCAGAGCCTTTGGAGAAAGTATGGCCCATGTGACACTTTATTTTCCTTTCTGACTTCTAGCCTACAGAATCATGAGAGGATACATTTCTGTTGTTTTAAGGCATCAAATTTGTGTAATTTGTTATCTCTGCCTTAGAAAACTAGCGGAGATATCATTTAGAAAACTATAAAAAATATAAAACACCTAGCAATAATTCTAACAAAAATCTATTAGTATTACAGGCCATTAAAGGTACAGCCACTCTGGAAAACAGTGTGGAGGTTCCTCAAAGAGCTAAAAATAGAGCTACCCTACGACCCAGCAATTGCACTAGTGGGGATTTACCCCAAAGATTACAGAGGCAGTGAAAAACTGAGACACCTACACCTCAATGTTTATAGCAGCAATGTCCACAATAGCCAAACTGTGGAAGGAGCCTCAGTGTCCATCGAAAGATGAATGGAGGGATCCCTGGATGGCGCAGCGGTTTGGCGCCTGCCTTCGGCCCAGGGCACGATCCCGGAGACCCGGGATCGAATCCCACATCGGGCTCCCAGTGCATGGAGCCTGCTTCTCCCTCTGCCTGTGTCTCTGTCTCTCTGTCTCTCTCTCTCTCTGTGACTATCATAAATAAATAAATAAATAAATTAATTAATTAATTAATTAATTAATTAATTAATTAATTAAAAAAAAAGAAAGATGAATGGATAAAGAAGATGTGGTCTATGTATATGAATATTACTCAGCCATTAGAAACGACAAATACCCACCATTTGCTTCAACGGGGATGGAACTGGAGGGTATTATGCTAAGTGAACTAAGTCAATCAGAGAAGGACAACCATTAAATGGTTTCACTCATATGGGGAATATAAAAAATAGTAAAAGAGATTAAATGGGAAAGGAGAGAAAATGAGTGGGAAATATCAGAGAGGGCGAGAGAACATGAGGGACTCCTAACTCTGGGAAACGAACAACGGGTAGTGGAAGGGGAGGTGGGTGGGGGGATGGGGTGACTGGGAGATGGGCACTGAGGGGGGCACTTGACCGGATGAGCACTGGGTGATATGCTATATGTTGGCAAATTGAACTCCAATAAAAAAATATATATACAAAAAAAATGTATGGTCCAGGACAATTGGATATCCACATTAAAAAAAAAGAAAAAAAGAAAAGAAAAGAAAGAAAGAATGGATCCCCACCCAGTTGGATTAAAAACTAAAAGAGTCAAAACTATAAAATGTCGGTAGGAAATAATAAAAAATATTGAGATAGGAAAGTATTATTTATGCAAAACACAAAATACAATCCACAGGATTTTGAAAAATAAAAGATTGATCATTTCTGTATTTAAATTAAAAATCTCCATTCATTAAACAATGCCATACAAAGAGCAGAATGAAAATTCGCAATCTGGGAGAGAAAAGGTTTGCAAAGTATTAAACTAACAAATAATTAACAGCAAAAAGAAGGATACACAAAATAACCATTATGATAAAATGGGAAGAAGAGATATATGGACAATAAACACCTATTTAGTAATCAGGGAAATGCAAAACGAAATGGGAACATCATTTCACACCCAGTATTTTGATAAAATTTATTTTAAAACACAAACACCACAATTTGAAGAGATTGTAGAGAACTGGAAACTCCCATTCATGACTGGTGAAGGTATAAATTAGTAAAACGATAATGGAGTATAGTTGGGTAAAATTGAGCATGGTACTGCATATGACCAAGGATTTATAATACAAGGAAATAACCTAGAGATACCTATATATGAAATAAGAGAAGAACAGTAAGAACATATAAACGATGACTGTCCATAATAGCAAAACTTGGTACATTTCAAATACCATCCACAATAGAACAGAAAATATAAAAAGGATCTATTTTCACACATTGTCTCTTACGCAAGACTACAACTCTGCCAGCAACTCTACCATACCTCCCACTTTCCTCCTAAAAGATCATTTCATACCTTATCTCCTCTCTTCAAACCTCAAATGTCCAATCCCCGATTCTTTTTTTGGGGGGGGGGGGGAGTATAATTGACACAAAACATTACATTAGTTTTAGGTGTACAACACAGTGATTCAACAACTCTGTACCTTATGTTATGCTCACAAGTGTAGCTATCATTTGTCACTGAACAACACTGTTATAGTACCATTGACTATATTCCCTCTGCTATTCCTTTTATTCTCATAGTTATACACTCCATAGCTGAAAATCTGTATCACCCACTTAACCTTGTCCATTTTCCCCATCCCTCCACCCTCCTAAATATCCCTCCTTCTCACTCCCGAGTGGTAACTTAACTTTCTATTTCATTAAGAATAAAAAAAATCAAAATCTTCACAAGTTCTCGCCACTTCTACCCATTTGCCTGCAACCATATTCATAAAACTTGCCTTTTCTCCTATTCCTGTGAATAAAATGTCTATGCTCCTAAAAGCTATCCTATTTATGTTCACTAGATCCTACTGCTACTTGTTCTAAGTACATCCCTCTAGCAAATTCCTCCCTTTCTTGCATCATTTTTATTTTTTACATCTTATTGATCATCCTGTAAGCCAAAAACCATATTTCTCCAAACTTAAAAAAACAAAATCCCTCTTTTGTTCCCACCTCCTTTAACCCCCACTGCCCAACTTCTCTCCCTTACAACTAAACTCCTCAGAACATTTACCACTTACCTGCAATTCCTCTTCCATCCTGACTAGAATTCATGCTGATCGGAATTTCATTCTACCACTCCACTTATATCAAGGTCACCAAAAAAACTCCAGTTTGCCAGATTCCACGAACATTTCCTAATTCTCATATTATTTCACCCAACAGCAGCTTCTGATGAGTGACAAATTTCCTCCCTCCTTTGAAACACACTCTTGGCTTCTAGAACATATACTTCCCTGGTTTTCCTGCTGACCCATTACCTGCTCGTTCTGTCTCTTTTTCTGATTATTTATCCTTACTTCTCTGACCAGAAAATTAGTGTCCAGATGCCCTAATTCCAATATCCAGCCACCTATTTAACATATACACTAGGATGTGTAATCTATATCTCAAATTAAATGTATCTAATACTTCTAATCTTCCTCTACACCAAACTTACTCCTCTCACAAATTTCATCATCTCCATTAATGCCAACTCCGTGCTTTCAGATCTTAAGGCCAAAAGCCTAATTCTCTTTCACTTGTTCTCTCTTCCACTCTATTTCCAATCCCTTAGTCTACGCAATCTCTCTTGGCTCTACCTTGAAAATATATTCAGGATCTAACCAAACTTCATCACCTGCTCATTGCCTCCTTGGTCCCAGATGCTATCATTTGTCTCTTAGATTATTATACTAGCCTCCTAAATGGTGTTCTTTCTTCTGCTCTTGCATCATAATCACAACACAGCAGCCAAAGCAACCTGTAAAAACCTAAGGCAGAGCATCTCATATCTCTATTCAAAACCCTCCAATGGCTTTCCATATTAGAGTGAAAAGTCAAAATCCTTTTATTGAGCTTGATGTCTCTATGTGACAGTGTTCACAATAACCACTTTAAGGTCATCTTCCACCATTTCACCCAACCCACTCTAAGACCCTCTACTCCAGCTATACTGGCCACTTTAATTTCAAATGATAAGCATATTCCCATTTCAAAGTTTTTGCACTAGCTTTCCATTTGTCCCTCAGATTCTGGCATGGCTCCCTCTCTAACCTCTTTCAGGTCGTTACTCACATATGGTCTTGGTGATGTCTTCTCTCACTACCCTATCGAAATATAGAAACCTAAAACTAATCCTCTTTCCATGCTTTCTGTTTCCTCCATAGCGCTTATTGACATTTAAATATACTTTACTTATTTCCATTTTTATTATCTACCTCCCCCATTAAAATATGTCTGTAACACATACATTTGATTTTTTAAAAAGATCTCTAAGGAAAACATACAATGTTTAACAATAAGATTCAAAATTCAAAAACAGACAAACTAAAGAGACAAACTAAATTTTTTTTTACATATTAAAAAAAACAATGGAAAGCAAAAAAATAATACAATATTAAGAATAATGGTTATCTCTTTCAGGGATAATGAAGGGAATGCCGTCATGGAGGTACACATGAGATCTTCTTGGGGGTATTGTAATGTCCTCTTACTTAGCTCAGGTGGATGAGGTGTTTACTATATTATTGTTCTAAAACTATAAACATATGCTTTCAGATGCCATATTCATTATTTCCCAGTTTATAAAAGAGTACTAGGAAAAAAGTAAGTACTCTATATCTCAAAAATTACCTTAAAAGGTAGAGCTCTAAAGATATGTGTATTTCTTCAAATTATCAGTATGTGATTTTAACTACACCTTCCAAAGTTCCAAATCCCATAACATATCATGATGTTTATTTTTTTAAGATTTTATTTATTTATGGGACGCCTGGGTGGCTCAGCAGTTGAGCATCTGCCTTCACTTAGGGTGTGATCCTGCGGTCTGGGGATAGAGTCCCACATCAGGCTCCCTGTATGGACCCTGCTTCTCCGTCTGCCTCTGTCTCTGCCTCTCTCTCTGTCTCTCTCTGTCTCTCATGAATAAATAAATGAAATATTTTTTTAAATAAGAAATATAAAAGATATATATTTTATTTATTTGCAAGACAGAAAAGAGAGAGCCAAGCAGGGTGAGGGGTAGAGAGAGAAGTACACTCCCTGCTGAGCTGGGAGCTTGATGCAGGACTCAATACCGAGCCTCCAGGATCATGACCTGAGCCAAAGGTAGACATTTAACTGACTGAGCTACCCAGGTGCCCCATATCATGATGTTTATAAAGACAATATTTTTTTTGCCTATATATTTTTTTCATTTTAATAAATCTGCTGTACTTCTTTACACACATGTATGTGTATTTCTATTACTTCTCACATACACATAAATCATAAAATTTTAAATTATCTGTCTTCCTTACTGAGAACATCTTAAAATTATTCCCAACACAGTACTTGATAGAGTCAACAATTTTGCTAAAAAGATTTCAGACACTAATCATGAAGAGAAATAAGCAAAGATGAACACCATATCATGTTCATCAGTATTTGCCAAAATGTAAGTAAACTAATAACATTTATAAAATTGTCCTGCATCACTTTCCAAAACCTGACAGCTAAAATGTTAGAGAAATCACAAAAATTCAGTAATTTAATAAAATAGTTTTGAATCATTCAATGTAAAAATAACTCCTGTTATATCAATTTTAAGGAGGTAAAATAAGTCATTTTATGTAATCAGACATAGCATCATTATAAAAACACATTTTAAGTAACTGTGATTTCAAAAATTTTTATATATTATTCAAAGAATTAATATAGTACCACAGAAGCATATCATTAGACTTGCACTTAACTTTTTAACATTTTTAGAAGTATAGCTGAATCTGTTTTCTTTCACTTGAAAAAAAATGAAAAAAAAATTACCTAGTTGATCATTAAAGCTGTAAGTTGTAAATGATAATGTTTAATATATTCCTTATGTGCTAAAGTTTACTGGGCTTTTTCACAGACTGAAAAAACACAGCAGTAGAGGAAAGGACCTCAAAAAAAGGTCTAGAAAATCTGAAGTTTCCACAGAAAAGCCTCCTACTATAAGCTCTATAAACGTTATGTGCAAAGAATGTTATGAGATATCTAACAAGGCTAAGAAATCAAGACAATGGCCCTGGCACCTAAAATCATTACAGCAGACTTTGAAATCTCTTAAAAGATGATACCAATTACTAGTACATTCTAACGATATAGAAGGAAACATTTTTGAGAAATAGAATTCCCATAAATACAGGAAGGAATGAATGTTTGCTCTCTTTTACTCTTTAAAGAAACCTAACTCAACTAGTCCTGAAGCAGTGGAGTAGCAGCAATGGCTTGGGGTATATCTGAACTTTTATATCTCAATCCTTTTTTAACAATGGCAGGAAAAAAAATGTATTTTGGTAACTATATATTAAAAATTGAAAAAAAATAAAAAAAATAAAAATAAAAATTGACCCTCTTTCATTATTCCAATTATCATAAACTATAAGCATATAATATTAAACCCACAGAGTCAAATCAAATACAGATTTCTATTTTTAAATAAACTTTTATGACTTTATACCAAAAAGTAAGCATAATTTAAGAGTATAGTTTAATGAGTTATCACAAACTGATACCCATGTGCAACCACTCCAGAAGCTTCCCTATTGCTCATCAATTGCTATTCAATTCTTACTAGCCTAAGACAATCCCTGTTATAACTTTTTAAGACCATAGATTAATTTCTGCTGGTGCTAAACTTCATTTAAGTAGAATCATACTATATTCTGTGTCTGACTTCTCTTGGTCAAAATTATTTTGGTGAGCTACAACTGCATGGATGCCTACAGAGATGATTCTTTCATTTTCATTATTGCATAGCATTCCACTGTGAGAATATATAACATAACCATTTGAATCAATGACAGATATTTCACTTGTTTCCAATTATTGATTATTATAAAGAAGCTGTCATGAATACTCTTCTATATGACTACAGTTCACACATATATGCAGTTGTTGGGACACATCCTAGAATAACTATTTCAGAGGATTCATACATTATGAGTGTGAGTGTATTCAAATTTAGCAGAAACTGTCAAAAGTTTTTTTAAGATGCTTCTAGCAGTTGATACACACTTGGTATTTGCAGTCTGGTAAGTTTTAGCCATTTAAGTGGATGTATGGTGGTACAACAACATTGTCTTAATTTAAATTGCCCTAATGACTAATAAAGTTGAGCACCTTTTAAAATGTATTTTGGCCATCCAAATATCCATTTGTGAAGTATTTGTTCAACACTTTTACATATTTTCTATTGAGATATCTGACATTTTCCTATTGATTTGTAGTTCTTCTCAGTATTTTCAGAAAGAGAGTCCTTTGTTGGCTTCCTGTGTTGCAAATACCTCCCACAATGCAACTTGTCTTTTAACCTTCTTGTTTTTGGATATTTTTAGACATATATAGTTCAGTTTATCATTTCTTGTTTATTAATAGTATTTAAATAATAAATATTTAAATTTAAAACTTAAAAATTAAATTTAAAAGTCTTTCTTTACCAATGATATAAAGATATTTGTCTGTGTCATCTTGTACAATACTTATTATTTTATCTTCTATATTTGGATCCATAATTGATCTGAAACTGATTTTTGTGGATGGTGTGAAGTAGGTCCCAATATTCAGTTTTTCAATCATATATCTTACTAGCCTACAATAATTTATCATAAAAATAGCTCTATAGTTCAACTTTGTCATAAATTAAAAGTCCACAAATGGGTACATCTGGAATTCTTAGTTGCCATATTGGCCTACTTCCTTATTTTTGCAACAACACTTAATTACTATAGCTTCAAAATCATGAGATCTGGTAGAGAAGTCCTCTAGCTTTGTTTTTCATATAAATTTCAGAATATTCATGTCAACTTCTAAAAAAAAACTTGCTATAATTTTGTTTAGGATTACATTGAATTTACAAATCAATTTCAGCAAAGTAGAAATCTCTACAGGGGTGCCTAGGTGGCTCAGTTGGTTAAGTGTCTTATCTTCAGATGAGATGATGATCCCAGGGTTCCGAGCCTGGCATCCAGTTCCCTGCTCAGCAGGTAGTCTGTTTTCTCTCTCCCTCTGCCCCTCTCCCTGGCTCATGCATGCTGTCTCCCAAATAAACAAATAAAATCTAAAAAAAAAAAAAAAAAAATAGACATCTCTACAATATTCAATTTTTTGGACAATTATAATGTATTCTCCATTTATTTATATCTTATTTATTTCTCACTTAAATAAGGTTTTATAATTTGTGTAAAGTTACTGCATACATGTCATTGCATTTACTCCATAGGTATTAATGTTCTTATAATCACTTAAGTTGCATTGCTTTTACATTACCATTTTCCAAACAACTAACTTTGTTGATTTTTGGTAGCTATATGGATAATCCTCATCATGTTTCTTTTCTATTTCATTAATTTGTGTTATCTCATGTTCTCTCCCTTTTTCCTATCTTTATTTAATTATTCTTCTTTTAGGATTAATCTGCTATCCTTTTTCTAATAATTTCTTGAGATTATGTTTACACCACAGATTTTCAGGCTTTTTTATATATTTTTTAATATTTTATATATTTTATATATTTTATTTTATATTACTTATAATTATATTATTATATAAATATTATAATAGTTTATATATTTTATTTAATATTTTTATATTTTTTAATATTTTATTTAATTTTTCATAAGAGAGAGAGAGAGAGAGAGAGGCAGAGACATAGCCAGAGAGAAAAGCAGGCTCCCTGTGAGGAGCCTGATGTGGGACTCAATCCCAGGACCCCAAGATCATGACCTGAGCCAAAGGCAGAAGCTCTACTACTGAGCCTCCCAGGTGCCCCTGATTCTCAGGTTTTTTAAAAATATTTTCTAATAAATGAACTTAAAATTATAAATGCCCCTCATGGTGGCACCATACACATTTTGATCTGTTATCATTCAGTACAAAATATTTTCTAACTTTTAGTATAATTTCTGTGACCAATTAGTTTTAAGAAATGTATTAATTAAAAAAAAGAAATGTATAAATTCTAGACATCTTAGGGTTTTTCTAATTACTTTCGTGATCAATTACTTTGTATGATTTGAATCTTTTTAAATTTTTGAGACTTGCATTAAAACACAGCATATGGTAAATTTGGAAAATGTTCCATTTGTACTTGAAAATAGTGTATATTTGGCAGTCATAAGATAATATGCTCTCAAATACCAAAGAATACAAAATTATTAATTAGGCTATTGAAATCATTTATATTTTTTCTGTTTTCTGTTTTTTGTCTCCTTAAACTATCAGTTCCCAAGAAAATTAGATTTAAAAATCCCAATATAATTTGTCTCCCCCCACCCCTCTTTTTTTTTTTTTTTTTTTGCTTTAACACAGTATTATAAGGTACATATAAATCCACTGTTACATCTTCCAGGTAGATACCTGATTTAAATTCTTATCTGTCAAAAAAATAAAAAATAAAAAAAAATTCTTATCTCTCTGATATTAGTAAAGCTATATCAACTTTCTTTTATTTAGCAATTGTGTATCTTCTTCCCATTCCTTTACTTTCAAATTTTCTAAATATTTTTAGACTTTTGTATCTTTTCTAAGCAGCATACAGCTAGGCTTTGCTTTACACCAGGTCTAAAATCTCCTTAGCTTTTGATTGAAATATTTAGTCTCTTACATTTAGCATAATTTGAAATATTTATTTCCTTACATTCAGTGTAATTATTGACATACTTGGAATTAAATACACTTCCTAAATAAATAAATAAATAAATAAATAAATAAATAAATAAATACACTTCCTACTTCCTTCATATGTATCTCAACTAGACTTTCTCTTTTTCCATACATTTCTTGTCTTCCAAAGCCATTAAGTAGTATTCTTATTTTCGCTTCTATTAGCTTGTTAGATATGAAGTTTTACTTTTATTTTTGTTGCCTAATAATTACATTATAAAGCCTTAATTATTAATGTGTACCATAAATTAGTTCTCTTATCAATTTCTACATGTAACAAAAAACCTTAGTATTTTAACGTCCTTTACCCTTCTTCCTAATTTATGAGCTGTTATTACCATGCAAATTTTATATCTATTTAAGCTTCTATTAACTTTTATTATTTAATATTATATTAATATTATATTAATATATATTAATAATAATCACTTCAGTTTACTATTAATTTCTAAATTCCTTCTAGTATCTGGTAACATTTATCTTTTTCTTCAATAGTATTTCCTTTATTTTGTATTTCCTTTCATGGAAGTCTGCTCTTATCAAATTCTCTTAATTCTTGTTTTTCTAAAAAATATCCTTATTTTGGCTTTATTTTTTAAAGTTATTACACTGGGTGCAAAATTTTAGGCTGATTATTATTTCCTTCCAGCAATTTAAAGATCATGTTTTCTAAATTTCATTTTTTCTGTTAAGATATTAGTTGTCAGTCTTGCTGTTATTCCTTTAAAGAGAGTACAACTTTCTTCCTTTGACTCCTTTTAAATTTTTCTCTTCATGTTTGGATTTTCATTAGTTTTATCATGATATTTCTAAGTATAACTTTCTTTGTAGTTATTTCCCTTGGTGCTCATGGAAGTTTTCCAATTTGTAGCTTGATGTCTTTTATCACTTTTGAAAATTCTTAGTCATTAAGACTTCAAATCATGCTCTATAAAATTTTCTCACTTTTCTTCCTCTTGACTCCAAACACATGCATGTTAGACCATTTCTACAGGTCCTTTATATTTCCTTTCTTATTTTATTTTCATTCTTCTCTTTATTTAGGTATGCATTTTTGTTTTGATCTGTATTCCATCTCATTAATTCCCTCCTCAGCTGTATCTAACTTGTTAAACTCATCTAAGGAATTCTTAATTCATTTAATGTATTCTTCATTACGATAATTTCCATTTGATTCTTTAGTAAAAGTTTCCATTTGTCTCCTAATATTTTCTACATTTTATTTTAACGTCTCCATCTGAAAACACCATTATCCTATAGCTATGTTTCTTATGACTATTTTTTATACCTTTTACTAACACTCACCATTGTTTTATTTTGTATCAGATATTGCATAGGGTTTATTTGAAGAAATAATTTGAGGCTCTGTGTGATACCTTCCCCAAGAGAGAATTTACTTTTGTTCTACTTAGTCTATGGGCAGCTCACCATAATCCAATGATTCAAAGTGGACTTACCTACACTAGCAGGCTTAGAACTTCAGAAACTAAGCCAAATCCTTAAGTGTGTAGCAAAGTCCATCTTCCTTAGCACACCTGAAGATCCAATTTTGGACCTCTATATTAATCAACAAAAGCTCTGCTCAGTTTTTTAGACAGCTTTCAGTATTTGTAATTATCTAAAGGAAAATAGTTTCACAAAATTCCAATCTTACCCACCTTGACATTCCACCTATCCTAGATCTTGACCCACAAATTCTCACTGCCTTGGTAGTTCTAAAATGCCTAAAAATATGTAATTCCTAATTTTTCTCAGTAAAAATAATATGCCAAAATAATCCATTACACCAATGAAAAAGAACTCCTCCAAACATTTACTAATACCTCAACAAAGCAGCCTATCTACTAAACTATATCTACTAAAAAATGAAACTAGATTATTTTTAAGGTGGTAAAAAATTAAAATCAATCTGTACAATGGATATATATTTGTGATATTTTTAAATTACATATTTGATAAACTTGAAATATATTTTAATTGTTATATGAAAATAAACTTTAAAATTAAGCTAATGAGAAGTATTTACAAAACTTTAAGAATAATAGAAAAGTAATTTTGTATTCACTGATAATTTTACTGATTTTTATTAAAAACAGAACCAGTAAAATATTAAACTATCATATGCACCTATATTTCTAATAAGGTGCTGTAAATAATTTACAAATTATTTTAATAAATTCTCCTAAGGAATAAGTACCCAATGTTATTTGTGCATATATTAAAATTGCCAATATTGATAATATTCTTCTACACAAAAGTTCACTATGGGAAATTTTCAGGAAGGGAAATATATTAAAATCTGAGCAAATCCCATTCAAGTGGTGAGCAACAAGTAACTCTCATTTTGACTTCATTCAAATAATACCCATGGTTCTCTTATCCATTCACATCACAAAAATATGTTAGGCTGACTGATAGTGCTTTAGTCACTAAATCACAATTCCTCTTGCTATCAAAACAAAAAGTGAAGGAGGAAAAGTTAGAAATGTTAAAGCATAAAATAAAATGCAATGGATAAATTATATAAAAAAGTGATTTATTGGTTTTAATATTATAAAAATATAAAGAATAATAATATATTGATTAGACAAAAGGTAATAAAAATTACCAAATCCTCCAAAGGAAAAGTCTTATCTTTTTTAATTCCATCTTTCTTTTCAAATAAAATAAAAATTAGAATGTATGTTTGAAAGTGAAGAGGGTAGAACAAATCAAACTTTGATGAAAAACTATTTCATTCAAACTCATAAAGTAATTCCATGGTAAGAGTTTATAAGAATGTGTATAGTGTCTTAAAACTACAGAATCATTTCCAAGGTTTAACAAAGGTAAATATTTGAGTACAATAAAAATTCTACTTTAAAACTCATATATATATATACATATGTATATATATATACATATATATGTGGAAAACATATAAATGGAAAAAAAAGTGAAAAAATAATAATATTTCAAACATAAAGAGAACATTATGTTTACAAATAGGCAATTCACTAAATAGTAAACACAAATGGCAAATGAATACATAAAAAGATGCTTAGCCACAATAGTAATCTTGAGTATGCACAGTAAGTATCATTAAGATACCATGCAAATCCATTGCAAGTGCAAAAGGAAAATAGCTTCACAGTTACCAAATGTGGGTGGTAATATGAAGAAACAGGGACATTCACACATAGCTGGTGAAGTGTACATTACCACAGTGACTTGAAATGCAAATGGGCAACATGTAGTAAAGTTGAGGATATAAATATCCTCAGACACAACAATTTATGTATATGCCCTACAGAAACTCTTACATATCTGCATGAGAAAACCAGCACAAGCTGTACAGTGTAACACTGTTTATAACAAGGACAAAAATTTACCGAAATGCAGAAGCTTTGCATTTCACAGGAAATTAGATGATGAAACTGAAAAATGCTTTTAAAATTTACAAATTATATTAAAATATGAGTGCAAAGAAAAAAATCATAGAGCAGAAAATATCAAAGCTCAAAGTTACGCTGGTAAGCAAACTTGCTCATCTGAATTGAACATGAGATCAGTACTTATAAGTAATGCATACAGAATAAGTATATCTATGTAATTAGAAAAAGTTTTAAAGTCAGTCACTTAAAGTGATCATGAATACACTGAAAATGTGTTATTTTGTGCCTCTGCTATACAAGAGAATTGTATTAGTTGAAATAAACAGGGAAAAAGGTAAAAATTTTTCCCTGAAAATATTTAATAAACACCACTATTATACGAATATAAAATAAAACAATGGCAAAGTTTCTCATCATATTTTTACCCAATCTACTCACCAAGTCTTAGTGTTAACTTCATACTTATAAAGATCATCTACCAATCCATATTTATTGCCTGGTAATGCTTTATAGCCTCCATGAACATAAATGGACTTTGTTATTTCATCATACACACTGGTATGGCCATATCCACCTTGGACTATAGCTCCTTTAGTTTCTGGAACAAGCCAAGTGTTTGATGCTGTAAGAGAAAGAAGATGAATCATGAAATTTAAGGAGTTTTTAAAAATTAACTAATATGTCACTCAACTACCAATACATAAATTCCAATAGCACATTTTTATGAGTAAAGTATAATTAACATTCACTTAATCAAAAACAATTATTAAATATTTGCTAGTTTACTATGTTAGGTGTTAGACATTGAAGTTGAGTAAGACTGGTCTTTCTGTAGATTAAACTCTGAAAATTGAAAATGCCAAATTTTTGGATGTACAACAGAAAAAGGAAAACTTTATTCTCACACACATTTCTGTATTTGTAAAGAACTCTGAGAAAAAGACTAACAAATAGTTTATGAAAGCCTATTATGTGACAAGCTCTGAATTAGTCACTGATATAGCAAAGATTTAAAACAGATATGATCCTCAACCCTTAGCAATTTTTAGCCCTGTGCTGGTCCTTCATCTCTTCTACAGAGCTGAATGAAAACCTAAACACTAAATTTCCAAGACTCCCTCGACAACTGTATGAACAGGTTTTACCAAGGGGGTACTTGTGAGAGATTAGAAGGTGAAAGTAACAAAGACATTCTACCTTCATCTCTAGCAGCATAACAGGCAGATGCTACAGTGGATAATAGCAGTGTGTGATCTTAAAGTAACAGCAGCAGGGGTAGTGTCTGCTCAATGGCAGCAGTGGAACCTAGAATAGTTCAGTGACAAATGCAATCCTAGGCTTCAGCCTGGGTGTTTGGCAGCTCCCAGATTTCTGGGTGACCCTCTCATTTTGTTGTCTCTAATACTCTTGTTATTATTAACTTCCTATACCTAAATCCCATTCCGCTTAGTATAGCTAAAAGGAACTTATTTCTTACTGCAAATTCACTGATATGATCATCAATCATATGCAAGACATGCTTCTAAGAATATGCAGATAAATAAAACACAGATCCTTGACTTGGAAAATTTCAACTATAAAGAGTAACTTTATAGAAATCTATCATTGGTCTTTAGATATCCACCCAGCCTATACCTCCATCTTCCCACCAACTAGTCATTTAACATTGGTATAGTAAGCATCTCAACTACAAATACTCAAATCAAGTAATAGAAAATAAAGGTGATCTTAAAAATTGCTCACTTTTACATAATTCTAAGGTAATTAAGAAAGTGATACTTCAATGGTCAGAAAATACAGAAGTATCAAAAAGGGTCACTAAGCTAATTTTACTTTGATAAAACTAAATATATATGGAGAAATTTCAGAGCACACTTGTAACTAATAAGTATTACAGTTTGGAGGTAATTTCTAAAAAATGACATTAATAATAACTTACCAGAAATAATCTAATATCCTTTAACCACTTATTAAAGTTCTACTCATCTAACCTAATTGAAGGTTTCCATATTTTTATTCATTCTCTTTTTAATAAAGATAAGTTTGCCTCTTATTTTTAAAAAAATGTAGAAATAGAGGTCTTCAATGTACAAGTGAATATTACCTTCTCTCCCAGCCCACTACCTAGAAGTATTTTCACAATTTAGTTATGTTCAGACTACTTTCAGAATATAGTAATAAATGTTTTTTACACATATACCAAATATATTTAAATTACAAACATGTGCATCCATACCTATAAATACTTGTATCAAAAAATCATCTATTTTACTTTTTTTTCATTAAAACAAATGGGGCATTCTTCCATGACCCATTTATTATTTTTCAACACCTAAATTCCTTTCTATTAAGGATACATAACTTATTTAAATAACTACATCGTGACTCATTTGGGTTTCAATTTGTTCCAAAAACCGATAATGCAATAAACAACCTTGCAATCAGCTCTAATATCATTATCTAATAGAACATATACTATGTCTCAAGAAGTATCTCGTTATTTTATTTAACAATAACCCTTTTACAGGTTTGCTATTGCATTCTCTTCTTTATAGCTGAGGAAATTTAGAGTTAGAAAAACTAAGTACCACACCAAAAGTTTAAAAGTTGATAAGTGGAACAAAATGGTGTAGACTCATTTATTCCTCTTCTCCCCACTAAGTGTGACAGACTCTAGAAATAGTGCAAGAGACAACCAAAGGAGAAATCTGAAAAGTGTAAAGGCAGGTGAATTACAGACTCCAGGACTATAGGATAGGTGTCTCCTTCCCCTCCAACAGAAGGCTATGTAGGCCCAACATTTCTCAGCTCCCCCATCTAGCAAATTAAAGGCAACTCAAGTAGCCTTATTCCTCCTGAAAATTGATCAGGAGTCCTATGGACAACCCAAATGATCCTAGCAGCACCAGTAAGAGGTACCCAGTAAACACTGTTTAAAAATAAGCTGGCAGGGAAAGGGTTCTTCATCCTCCAGATCAAGACTGGAAAAAGAGATCCCACAAGACCAAAGAATGAACCTAAACCTTGACTGCCTGCTAAAACATTTAAATGAGACCCAAAAAGTCTCAATACAATAGACAAATGCCCAGGATACAATTAGAAACAAAAAAATCATTTATCAAAAAAGAAAAAAAAATCATTTATCATACTGAGAACCAGTAAAGTCGCAACTCTAATGAAAAAGACAATCAAGTGATAGTAACTCTAAGATGTTGAAATTGCCTGACAAGCATTTTTAAATAACCATGATAAAAAAAAAAAAAATTTGAACAAGCAATTACAAAATCTTTGAAACAACAAATCTCAGCTAAAAAAGAAAGTAACAAAGAAATTTAGGGGAAAAAAGAAAAATGCAGTAACGAACAAAAACTCTATATACAGGCTCAATAGTAGAGTGGAGCTGATAGAAGACAGAATCAGTAAATTTGAGGACAGGTCAATAAAACTTACCCAATCTGAATAATAGAGAAAACAGACTGAAAAAAAAGTCAACAGAATCTCAGAAAGCTTTGAGACGTTAACAGTTGATTCAACATTCATATCATTAAAATCCCAGAAGAGGAAAAAGAGAAAGAAACTGAAAGAGTATTTGAAGAAACAATGAATAAAAACATCTAAATTTTGTACAAGACACAAACCTACAGATTCATGAACATTAAAGATGTCCAAATAGGAAAATTTTAAAGAAATCCACACCATGATACATCATAACAAAATTTATAAAAAGACAAAAAAAAAAAAAAAAGATCTTGAAAGCAGCCAGAGAGAAATGACACATTACTTATAGAGGAACATCAATTTGAATAACTATGGATTTCTCATCTGAAACTATAATGGCTGAAAGAAGTAGCACATTTTTCAAGTGCTGAAAAACAAGAACTGTCAGGCATGAATTCTATTCCAGCAAAACTATCCTTCAGGAATTAAGTGGGGGGAAAAAAGAGAGAGAGACTCTTAAATGAGAAGAAAAAGAAAAAACTAAAAATTTTTGAAATATGTCCCTCTCCTGACAGAATGGTTAAAGGAAAATTTTTAAACAGAAGTGAAATAATAAAGGACGGAGTCTCAGGAGGCACCTGGGTGGCTCAGTTTGTTAAGCATCCAACTCTTCATATCAGCTCAGGTCATGATCTCAGGGTTGTGAGACTGAGCCCCATGTAGGGCTCCACGCTGAGCACGGAGCCTGCTTGGGATTCTCTCTCTCCCTCTCCTTTAGCCCCTCTCCTTTCCCACTCATGCACCTCTTTAAAACAACAAAAAAAAGAAGGAATCTTGGAGCATCAGGAAAGAACAACAAATAGTAGAAATATGATTACATACAACAGACTATCCTTCTCCTCTATGAGGTTTATAAATTTTTGATGAAGAAAAAATTATAACATCATGTAATACTGAGACAATGATATTTAAAATTGGAGAAGGTAAAGGGATGTAAATGAAAGCAAAGTTTCCACACTTCACTTGTAGTGGTAAAATGGTGATACTAGTAGACTGTGATAAGTCACATACAAATATATATGACTGCATATTTGTATATATATATTTATTTTTTTAAGTAGATTCTATGCCCAATGTGACCCAAAGATTAAAACCTGAGCTGAGATCAATAGTTGGACGCTGAACCAACTGAGCCACCCAGACGCCAGTCAATGTCTTTTTAACCCAGTGTGATCTCTAAAAAAAACTATACAAAGAGATATATTCAAAAATACTATAAATAAATCAAGAATGGAATTTTAAAAATCATTCAAGTAACCCACTAGCAAAGAGAAACAGAAGCACAAGAAATGGGAAACATAAAGGAAATAAATAATAAAATAACAGAGCATAATACTAATATATCAAAATTACCTTAAATGTGAATGATTCATTTATATAACATTCTTGAAATAACAGAATTCTAGAACTGGAAGACAGATCAATGATTATGAAGGGTTAGAGATGGGAGGTGAGTGAGGGTGAAAGGGTGGTGACTGTGGTCTAAAAGGACAATGTGAAGGAGTTTTATAGTAATATAACTATTCTATAGATATAGATAGATATAATCTTGACTGTGGTGGTGGATACCTGAAACAATATGCAATAAAATTGCACAGAACTAAGCACATACACAAGTGCCAAATACACACACATGCACATACAAATAAGTATAAATGAAACTGGGGAAATCTGAATAACATCAGTGAACTGCATCACTGATGCAGTGTCAATATCTAGGTTGTAATATTGTAATATATTTTTGCAAGAATGACATTTGGGAAATTTTCATAAAGGGTATATAGGATCACCCTGTTATTTCTTACAAGCATATGTGAATCTACAAGGATCTCAAAATAAAAAGGTTAATTAAAAATATATATATTCACCTTACAAGTAATGGGCAGTTCATCATGAAATACAATATTTCACTCAACTACTTGTCAAACATTAAAAATAAATAAAAGTGTAAGACCTATGAGAGAAGTCTATCACTGAAGGCTGTATTCTTAAATACTATAGCAGTATTTCTTAAGAGCTACTCACTAGCAGTTCAATTAAGAACCCACAGGTGGTATGGTAGTTTCAGATGAAAAATTAAAGAAATAATCTTGTTCAGATACAGGTGATAAACTCAAAATGTAAAATTAATTATGATCCACATCTCATTATATTTTTATTATTTTTATATTTGGAAGCATGTACATATTACTACAAGGAACCAATTTTCCTGGGTAAACAAAGTAAAAACACTGGTCATCTCAGAAAAAGCATTACATATCATTTGTATGTTATTATTTGCATATGCATGAATTTTGCTTTAACGTAGTAATGTGCTCTATCTTATCCCCAATTTATAATGAATCACTGATACAAAAGTAGTTCCTTAGGGAAGAGATATTGATAATAACAGATACATGGAATAGTTCATAACAATTTTATAAAAGTCAGAAGCAAAAATGACTCAAGTATTCCAAACCTTCTTTATTAGGCCATGATGGAATAATCTAGAGAGTACTGAATTACCTGCCATAAACAACTTAAACAGGAAGAGAAACTGCAAACAGATTCTGATTATCTTACTGGATTAAGAAAACAAAGATCAGAAAAAAAAAAAAAAAACAGCTAGAATTTGTAGATGAGGTAGCTGTACACTGAGAAAGCTCAAGAGATCTGCAGAAGATTCCCTCAAGTCCTAAGCTGATCTGCATACACATAAGAAAAAAATACTTGAAGCCATGTAAAGAACCAAAAAATTAGCAGGCTGAACAACTCTTAGATCTCACACATGCCAGGAATAGTTGTGCTCTTAGCAGACACAAAAGAAAGACCTAATAGAACAGGAGGCATTAGGTAAAGTCTTGAAAGGGGCTGTAATACTGGAATAAATTAGCTATAAACTCAAGGTTACTCTGGATTCCCTCCTACTAACATAGAAGTAATCCTCCAAAATGCTTAAACGGTGCCACATAACCTAATTATATGTCAATCCAAAGTCCAATATTCTTTAAAAGGACACAAGAAAATCCAGCAGCCAAGATGATAAAAATATACAATATTCAGAATACATTTAAAAATTAATGGACAAAGGAAATATGGCCCACAACAAGAAAAAAATCAGTCAACAGAAGGTGACCCAGAAATAGCACAAAAGATAAAATTAGCTGAAAAGAATGTGTTAAAAGCTACTGCAAATATATTCAAATATATTCAGTAATGTTACAGAAAACGTGAACATGATAAGAGAGAAAGAGAAGATAAAAAAGACAGAAATAGAACTCCTAGAAATGGAAAATATAATATCTGACTGTAAAATACATTGAGTAGAATTAAGACATTTAGACATTTTATGAGAAAAAAACATTGAACTTAAGATATAGAAATAAAAGCTATCTGAAAAGAAGCAATTCAGTCAAATAACCCTGAAAAACCCTGAACCTGGAGCCTGTAGGAAAATATTAAAGTAGTCTAATCCACTGTGATAAGAGTTCCAGAAATGTAGCAGTGATGGGTGGACAGAAATAATGTTTTAAGAAATAATTTCTCAAGTTCACAGAAATCCATAAATCCATAAAACCAAGATCAATGAAATATAAGTAGGAAAAAATACAGAAAGAAATAAAGAAACCCACAACAAGGAACATCATGAAGTAATAAAAATGTACAAGCTAAAGAACAAAAATAAGAATTACAACTAACTTGTCAGAAAGAATGTAAGTCAGAAGACAATAAAGTCTCATATTTTTAAACTACTCAGAAGGGGAAAAAAAACTATCAACGTAGAATTCTCTATCAAAAGCAAAAAATAATTAACAAGGTAGAATTCTATACCCAACAAAGTATTTTCCAAAAATGAAATAAAACTTTTTCAGACAAAAAAAAAGAAAAGAAAAGAAAAGAAAGATATCCAGACTTGCCCTACAAAAAATAGCAAAGGAAGTTCTTCAAGGTGAATGAACATAACAGTTGATATCAGATAGAATCTGGATTTATATACAAGAATGAAGGCTGCAGGAAGAGTGATATGTAGGTACATATAAAAGACATAATATCTCCTTTTTTGTCTCCCTAAAATGATAACTTACTTTCTAAAAAAGCACAACAGTTTACGATGGTGTTCATGAGATGTAATATTAGCACAAAGTAAAAGAGGAGAAATTCAGAGGTTCTAACCTTATATGTGAAGTGTTAGAACTTCATTTTAAGATAGATTCTGATAAGTTAAAAATGTATATTATAACTCCTAGAGCAACCTCAACAAAAAATTTTTTAGAAGGTATAGTTAATATATTAATGGTCCTATAGTTCTAGAAGCTGAGGCAATCACAAACAGGATAAATTGAAAGAAATCTACACCTAAACACATCACGATCAAGCTGCTGAAAACTAAAAATGATCAAAATATCTCAGAAGTGGTTAGAGAAAGACAAATTACAAGTTCAAATGACTGTGGTTTTCATTCTAAGAAACCATGGAGGGACTCCTGGGTGGCTCAGCGGTTTAGCGCCTGCCTTTGGCTCAGGGCATGATCCTGGAGTCCCAGGATCGAGTCCCGCATCAGGTTCCCTGCCTGGAGCCTGCTTCTCCCTCTGCCTTTGTCTCTGCCTCTCTCTCTCTTTCTTTCTGTGTCTCTCATAAATAAATAAATAAATAAATAAATAAATAAATAAATAAATCAATCAATCAATCAATCAATCAATCAAACAAACCACGGAAGCCAGAAGGAAGTGCCCAACACTTTTTAAAATGCCAAAAAATAACTAACTCAGAACTCCATGACAAGCAAAACCATTCTTCAGGGATGACTGTGAAATAAAGAGATTCCCAGATACAGAAAAACCAAGATGATCCATATCCAGCAGACTACTCTAAAAGAAATGCTAAAGAAGCCATTCAAACAAAAGATGTTAGCAGAAATGGTAACAGAAGATAACTTGGAATGAAAGTGGACAATTTATTTTAGGGACCTGAAAATTCTAATTGCATAAATACATAATAACAAAACATCTAAATGTATGAAGCAAAAATTGATAGAACCAAAGAATTACATACATAAATCCACAACCATAAATGGAGGTTTCTTCATTAGTCTTTCAATAACTAAGGAATATACTAAAGAAAATAATGGTAAGGATATAGAAGACTTGAACAACTCCAACCACCATCATGCATTTGGCATTCAAAGAATGTCCTACCCAACTGCAGCAGAAGACACATCCATTTTAATTGACCATATTCACCAAGTCAGACCATATTCACCAAGTCAGACCATATTCGCAGTCAGATGATAAGACTCACAAAAATTTTAATAGCAAAAAAATATAGTTTCTGACAATAACTAAATGAAATAAGAAATAATGACAAGAAAGATATCTGAAAAATCTTCATCTATTTGGATTAAACTCAATACTACTAAATAACCTAGGAGCCAGAGGAAAAAAGTCACCAAGAAACTTAGAAAATATTTTGAATTTTTTTGAATTAAATGGAAACAAAAATACATTTCAAAATATGCAGGAGACAGCTTAACCAGTGCTTAAGCTATCATTCTCAAGTGAATAAGAGAATATAATTAATGACTTCATGACAATATTTTTAACACCTTTAAATGATATGGGCAAACTTCACACAAACTACCAAAGCTCATTCATTAAAAAAAATGGGTAATTTGAACAACTCTAACATTTATTAAAGAAAATAAATGCAATAGTCAAAATCTTTCTGATAAAGAAAGCTCATGAAGAAAAAATGATCTTCTCAATAGACGCATAAAAATTTAACATCATTAATGAAAAAGACTCCTGGCAAACAAGGAATAGAAGTGGATTTCCTTGACCACATAAAAGTTACCTACAAAATGTACCACTAACATAATAATTAAAAGACTGGCACTTTTCCTCCTAAAACAGGAAAAAACGGCAGAAATAGCTACTTTCACTACTCCTACTCAGTACTGTACTAGAGATATTACCACTGCAATACAAAGAAGATAAGTAAAAGGTATGTAGTTTGAAAAGGAATAAGTAAACAACATTTATTAGCACGGTTTTAACACATGATCATCTATGTAGAAAATAAGGACTCTACAAAAAGCCACAAGAATTAAGAAGCGTGTTTAGCAAAATTGCAGGATAGCAGTTCAATATGAAAAATCAATTGTTTTGCCATATATTAGCAATCAACAATTGTAAGTTGAAATTTTAAGTGCCATTTACAGGCAAACATGACACTCACTATACTACACAAATACGTGAAAAACACCATTTACAATAACATAAAAATTTTAAATATTTAGGTATAAATTCTGCAAACTATGTGCGATACCAGCACACTAAAAACTGTAAAACAGTGCTGAAAAATTTAAAGACGACCTAAATAAATACTGAAATATACCACATCCATGAGTTAGAAAAACCAATATTATTAAATTTTCCCCTCTGTATATGTATTTCAACCACAATTAATATCCCTACAAGCTTTTTTTTTTTAAGAAATTGACAAACTGATTCTAAATCTTATATGGTAGCATAAAGTATGTAGAATAATCCAAATTTTTTTGAAAAATAGAAAAAATAACATAGTACTTATACTGCTTCCAATATAAAGCTACAGCAATCAATAAACTGTGGTTGTGGTGAAAACATAATATATCAATGGATCAAAATAGAGTCCAAAGATTAACTCATATGGTCAACTCATTTTTCAATACATTTACCAAGGTAGTTCAACAGAGAAAGGAAAAACTTTTCAACAAATGTTACTGGGAAATTTCAGTATTTATTAAACAAACAAACAAAACCTCAGCCCTTACTTCATACCACATATGAAAACTAACTCAAATAGATGAAAGACATGAAGATAAGAGCCAAAACTATAAACAGTTAGTAGAAAAATGTAAGAGAAAAACTGTTGTGACCTTGACAAAGATCTCTAAGGATACAAAAACCACACACCATAAAAATTAATAAATTATATATTTTATCCAAATTTAGAATCTCTATTTTTAAAAGACACTGTAAAGAAGAAATGCATATTTTTTAGAAACTTTTAAAAAGCAAAACCCGAAAGACAATGAATTACATATCAATATAAAGAAAGGGAGAGGGGAGGGGCAAGACGGCGGAAGAGTAGGGTCTCCAAATCACCTGCCTCCACCAAATTACCTAGAAAACCTTCCAATCATCCTGAAAATCTACGAATTCGGCCTGAGATTTAAAGAGAGAACAGCTGGAATGCTACAGTGAGAAGAGTTCGCGCTTCTATCAAGGTAGGAAGACGGGGAAAAAGAGATAAAGAAACAAAAGGCCTCCAAGGGGGAGGGGCCCCGCGAGGAGCCGGGCTGAGGCCGGGGCGAGTGTCCGCAGGACAGGAGAGCCCCGTCCCGGAGGAGCAGGAGCTGCACGACCTTCCCGGGGGAAAGGGACTCGCGGGGAGGTGGAGCAGGACCCAGGAGGGCGAGGATGCCCTGGGCTCCCGGGGACATTAACAGACACCTGCGCCCCGGGAGAGTGCGCCGAGCTCCCTAAGGGCTGCAGCGCGGGCGGCGGGACCCGGCGGGACCCGGAGCAGCTGAAGGGGCTCGGGCGGCGGCTCCGCGGAGGGGGCTGCGGGGCGGGAGCAGCTCGGAGGGGCTCGGGCAGAGGAAGAGGCTCCGTGCGGAGGGGGCTGCGCGGTTCCAGGAGCTGCTCGGAGGGGCTCGGGCGGCGGCTCCGCGGAGGGGGCTGCGGGCGGGAGCGCGAATCCACCAGCGCAGGCTCCGGAGCACAGGGCGCCGGGACACAGCCCAGGATCCCGCCTCCCCCGGGACAGGCAGAGGCCGGGAGGGTCCAGGACAGCAAGGACGCTCCTGCCCCAGCTGAGCACATCAGCGGCCCCGCCCGGAGCCTCCAGCCCTGCAGACGGAGAGCCCCGGAGTTCCTGCGGGGGCTGAATCCAGGGCTCCAGACCTGGCCCCGCCACTGGGGCTGTTCCTCCTGTGGCCTCCCGGGGTAAACAACCCCCACTGAGCCCTGCACCAGGCGGGGGCACGGCAGCTCCCCCAAGTGCTAACACCTGAAAATCAGCACAGCAGGCCCCTCCCCCAGAACACCAGCTAGACTGACTGACAACTTCCAGGGGAAGCCAAGGGACTTAAAGTACACAGAATCAGAAGATACTCCCCCGTGGTTGGGTTTTTTTTTTTTTTTTGTTCTGTTTTGTTTTGTTTTGTTTTTTGATTTGTTTCCTTCCCCCACCCCCCTTATTTCTCCTTTCTTTTTCTTTCTCTTCTTCTTCCCCCTTTTTTTTTCTTTTTCGTTTTTTTTTCTTCCCTTTTCTTTTCTCTTTCTCTTTTCTTTCCTTCTTTCTCTCCTCTCTTTTTCTCCTTTTCCCAATACAACATGCTTTTGGCCACTCTGCACTGAGCAAAATGACTAGAAGGAAAACCTCACCTCAAAAGAAAGAATCAGAAACAGTCCTCTCTCCCACAGAGTTACAAAATCTGGATTACAATTCAATGTCAGAAAGCCAATTCAGAAGCACTATTATACAGCTACTGGTGGCTCTAGAAAAAAGCATAAAGGACTCAAGAGACTTCATGACTGCAGAATTTAGAGCTAATCAGGCAGAAATTAAAAATCAATTGAATGAGATGCAATCCAAACTAGAAGTCCTAACGACGAGGGTTAACGAGGTGGAAGAACGAATGAGTGACATAGAAGACAAGTTGATAGCAAAGAGGGAAACTGAGGAAAAAAGAGACAAACAATTAAAAGACCATGAAGATAGATTAAGGGAAATAAACGACAGCCTGAGGAAGAAAAACCTACGTTTAATTGGTGTTCCCGAGGGCGCCGAAAGGGACAGAGGGCCAGAATATGTATTTGAACAAATTCTAGCTGAAAACTTTCCTAATCTGGGAAGGGAAACAGGCATTCAGATCCAGGAAATAGAGAGATCCCCCCCTAAAATCAATAAAAACCGTTCAACACCTCGACATTTAATAGTGAAGCTTGCAAATTCCAAAGATAAGGAGAAGATCCTTAAAGCAGCAAGAGACAAGAAATCCCTGACTTTTATGGGGAGGAGTATTAGGGTAACAGCAGACCTCTCCACAGAGACCTGGCAGGCCAGAAAGGGCTGGCAGGATATATTCAGGGTCCTAAATGAGAAGAACATGCAACCAAGAATACTTTATCCAGCAAGGCTCTCATTCAAAATGGAAGGAGAGATAAAGAGCTTCCAAGACAGGCAGCAACTAAAAGAATATGTGACCTCCAAACCAGCTCTGCAAGAAATTTTAAGGGGGACTCTTAAAATTCCCCTTTAAGAAGAAGTTCAGTGGAACAATCCACAAAAACAAGGACTGAATAGATTTCATGATGACACTAAACTCATATCTCTCAATAGTAACTCTGAATGTGAACGGGCTTAATGACCCCATCAAAAGGCACAGGGTTTCAGACTGGATAAAAAAGCGGGACCCATCTATTTGCTGTCTACAAGAGACTCATTTTAGACAGAAGGACACCTACAGCCTGAAAATAAAAGGTTGGAGAACCATTTACCATTCGAATGGTCCTCAAAAGAAAGCAGGGGTAGCCATCCTTATATCAGATAAACTAAAATTTACCCCAAAGACTGTAGTGAGAGATGAAGAGGGACACTATATCATACTTAAAGGATCTATTCAACAAGAGGACTTAACAATCCTCAATATATATGCCCCGAATGTGGGAGCTGCCAAATATATAAATCAATTATTAACCAAAGTGAAGAAATACTTAGATAATAATACACTTATACTTGGTGACTTCAATCTAGCTCTTTCTATACTCGATAGGTCTTCTAAGCACAACATCTCCAAAGAAACGAGAGCTTTAAATGATACACTGGACCAGATGGATTTCACAGATATCTACAGAACTTTACATCCAAACTCAACTGAATACACATTCTTCTCAAGTGCACATGGAACTTTCTCCAGAATAGACCACATATTGGGTCACAAATCGGGTCTGAACCGATACCAAAAGATTGGGATTGTCCCCTGCATATTCTCAGACCATAATGCCTTGAAATTAGAACTAAATCACAACAAGAAGTTTGGAAGGACCTCAAACACGTGGAGGTTAAGGACCATCCTGCTAAAAGATGAAAGGGTCAACCAGGAAATTAAGGAAGAATTAAAAAGATTCATGGAAACTAATGAGAATGAAGATACAACCGTTCAAAAACTTTGGGATGCAGCAAAAGCAGTCCTAAGGGAGAAATACATCGCAATACAAGCATCCATTCAAAAACTGGAAAGAACTCAAATACAAAAGCTAACCTTACACATAAAGGAGCTAGAGAAAAAACAGCAAATAGATCCTACACCCAAGAGAAGAAGGGAGTTAATAAAGATTCGAGCAGAACTCAACGAAATCGAGACCAGAAGAACTGTGGAACAGATCAACAGAACCAGGAGTTGGTTCTTTGAAAGAATTAATAAGATAGATAAACCATTAGCCAGCCTTATTAAAAAGAAGAGAGAGAAGACTCAAATTAATAAAATCATGAATGAGAAAGGAGAGATCACTACCAACACCAAGGAAATACAAACGATTTTAAAAACATATTATGAACAGCTATACGCCAATAAATTAGGCAATCTAGAAGAAATGGACGCATTCCTGGAAAGCCACAAACTACCAAAACTGGAACAGGAAGAAATAGAAAACCTGAACAGGCCAATAACCAGGGAGGAAATTGAAGCAGTCATCAAAAACCTCCCAAGACACAAGAGTCCAGGGCCAGATGGCTTCCCAGGGGAATTTTATCAAACGGTTAAAGAAGAAACCATACCTATTCTCCTAAAGCTGTTTGGAAAGATAGAAAGAGATGGAGTACTTCCAAATTCGTTCTATGAGGCCAGCATCACCTTAATTCCAAAACCAGACAAAGACCCCACCAAAAAGGAGAATTACAGACCAATATCCCTGATGAACATGGATGCAAAAATTCTCAACAAGATACTGGCCAATAGGATCCAACAATACATTAAGAAAATTATTCACCATGACCAAGTAGGATTTATCCCTGGGACACAAGGCTGTTTCAACACCCGTAAAACAATCAATGTGATTCATCATATCAGCAAGAGAAAAACCAAGAACCATATGATCCTCTCATTAGATGCAGAGAAAGCATTTGACAAAATACAGCATCCATTCCTGATCAAAACTCTTCAGAGTGTAGGGATAGAGGGAACATTCCTCGACATCTTAAAAGCCATCTATGAAAAGCCCACAGCAAATATCATTCTCAATGGGGAAGCACTGGTAGCCTTTCCCCTAAGATCAGGAACAAGACAGGGAGGTCCACTCTCACCACTGCTATTCAACATAGTACTGGAAGTCCTAGCCTCAGCAATCAGACAACAAAAAGACATTAAAGGCATTCAGATTGGCAAAGAAGAAGTCAAACTCTCCCTCTTCGCCGATGACATGATACTCTACATAGAAAACACAAAAGTCTCCACCCCAAGATTGCTAGAACTCATACAGCAATTCGGTAGCATGGCAGGATACAAAATCAATGCCCAGAAGTCAGTGGCATTTCTATACACTAACAATGAGACTGAGGAAAGAGAAATTAAGGAGTCAATCCCATTTACAATTGCACCCAAAAGCATAAGATACCTAGGAATAAACCTAACCAAAGATGTAAAGGATCTATACCCTCAAAACTATAGAACACTTCTGAAAGAAATTGAGGAAGACACAAAGAGATGGAAAAATATTCCATGCTCATGGATTGGCAGAATTAATATTGTGAAAATGTCCATGTTACCCAGGGCAATATACACGTTTAATGCAATCCCTATCAAAATACCATGGACTTTCTTCAGAGAGTTAGAACAAATTATTTTAAGATTTGTGTGGAATCAGAAAAGACCCCGAATAGCCAGGGGAATTTTAAAAAAGAAAACCATATCTGGGGGCATCACAATGCCAGATTTCAGGTTGTACTACAAAGCTGTGGTCATCAAGACAGTGTGGTACTGGCACAAAAACAGACACATAGATCAGTGGAACAGAATAGAGAATCCAGAAGTGGACCCTGAATTTTATGGGCAACTAATATTCAATAAAGGAGGAAAGACTATCCATTGGAAGAAAGACAGTCTCTTCAATAAATGGTGCTGGGAAAATTGGACATCCACATGCAGAAGAATGAAACTAGACCACTCTCTTACACCATACACAAAGATAAACTCAAAATGGATGAAAGATCTAAATGTGAGACAAGATTCCATCAAAATCCTAGAGAAGAACACAGGCAACACCCTTTTTGAACTCGGCCATGGTAATTTCTTGCAAGATACATCCACGAAGGCAAAAGAAACAAAAGCAAAAATGAACTATTGGGACTTCATCAAGATAAGAAGCTTTTGCACAGCAAAGGATACAGTCAACAAAACTCAAAGACAACCTACAGAATGGGAGAAGATATTTGCAAATGACATATCAGATAAAGGGCTAGTTTCCAAGATCTATAAAGAACTTATTAAACTCAACACCAAAGAAACAAACAATCCAATCATGAAATGGGCAAAAGACATGAACAGAAATCTCACAGAGGAAGACATAGACATGGCCAACATGCACATGAGAAAATGCTCTGCATCACTTGCCATCAGGGAAATACAAATCAAAACCACAATGAGATACCACCTCACACCAGTGAGAATGGGGAAAATTAACAAGGCAGGAAACAACAAATGTTGGAGAGGATGTGGAGAAAAGGGAACCCTCATACACTGTTGGTGGGAATGTGAATTGGTGCAGCCACTCTGGAAAACTGTGTGGAGGTTCCTCAAACAGTTAAAAATAGACCTGCCCTACGACCCAGCAATTGCACTGCTGGGGATTTACCCCAAAGATACAGATGCAGTGAAACGCCGGGACACCTGCACCCCGATGTTTTTAGCAGCAATGGCCACGATAGCCAAACTGTGGAAGGAACCTCGGTGTCCAACGAAAGATGAATGGATAAAGAAGATGTGGTTTATGTTTACAATAGAATATTACTCAGCTATTAGAAATGACAAATACCCACCATTTGCTTCAACGTGGATGGAACTGGAGGGTATTATGCTGAGTGAAGTAAGCCAGTCAGAGAAGGACAAACATTATATGTTCTCATTCATTTGGGGAATATAAATAATAGTGAAAGGGAATATAAGGGAAGGGGGAAGAAATGTGTGGGAAATATCAGAAAGGGAGACAGAACATAAAGACTCCTAACTCTGGGAAACGAACTAGGGGTGTTGGAAGGGGAGGAGGGCGGGGGGTGGGAGTGAATGGGTGACGGGCACTGGGGGTTATTCTGTATGTTAGTAAATTGAACACCAATAAAAAAAAATAAAAATAAAAATAAAAATAAAAATAAATAAAAGGAGGTCACATAAAAAAAAGAATTAACTAAATAGACAAATGAGTATACAAAAAATCAATAACTCCCAAAGTTGGTACTCTGAAAAGTATTAATATTTAAAATCTTCTGGAAAATCTGCTTAAGACAAACTGAAGGTCCAAATAAGCCAATATTAGGGACCTAAAGGGAGCACAGTGATAAAATATTCGAAGCCTCACTAACAGCATATTATGAAGAACTCTAGATCAATACACTTGAAAATTTAAATATAATAGACAAGTTCTGAAAAACTAATCAAACGCTAACTCTGACAAGAGAAAAAACTTGAGTAGCTTTATAACTTTGACTAATTGAATCTGTAACTTTAAAACCTTGCCACAGGGCAGCCTCAGTGTCCCAGCGGTTTAGCACCGCCTTAAGCCCAGGGTATGATCTAGCAATCCCGGGATAGATTCCCACGTCAGGCTCCCTGCATGGAGCCTGCTTCTCCCTCTGCCTGTGTCTCTGTCTCTCTCTTTCTGTGTCTCTCTGTGTCTCGAATGAATTAATGAATGAATGAATAAATGAATGAATCTTTAAAAAAATAAAACCCTGCCACAAAGAAAATCCAAACCCAGATGGCTTTGCCAATTCCTACCAAACATTTTTGGGAAAAGTATTAACAACTGAAAGACTACCAGACAACAGAGAAAAGAATTATACTCAAATAATAGGCAGCAGGTCTAGCGGAAAAAAAAAAAAAAAAAAAAAAAACTGTTCCTCAAAAAGTAATCTGTAGAAGAGATTATAGTTTTGCTCCAAAACCCTGGAACCTGCACTGCAATTCTCCAAAAACAAAAAACAAAAAACCACAAAACAAAAGCAAAAGCAGACAATTAATAATCATCTAATATGAGGAAGTTTCCAGGCAGTGTTCAAAACTCTAATGATTTTAAAACTTTAAGTTTGTTGGAATCAGGACCTAAATGAGATCCATACACTAAAGTTGCTTGATAGTCTGACATGTCCATTAGATCTTTTCATTTATATATTCTCCATCTCTTTCTTTTATTGCCAGTGGTTTAATTGACATTTTTTGTCAATTCCCAGGATGAAAGCAAAGTTGTACTTATTAAATGACCACTGACCCAATAAAGGATGAGGTAACTAATTCTTTAGATATCAGAATTATGAATCTATAGCAATGATGGGCTGGTTTTCTTTAAGCTAACTATAAGTCATTACAGTAATATCAGTATAAAAGAAAATATACCTAGAACAAGGGAAAGTAATGGTCTCACATTAGATAACACACCACGCTCTGTTAAACCCTGTTAAGTCTGAATGGGTCATTACAAAATACAGTTGTTCCAGAGTGGGTGATAAAGGTAACAAAAGGTCAACGCAGATAATATGTATCTTATATTTATATAATCTTGATTTTCCCATTTGCTAGCTGGGTGACCAATGGCCACTTCTGTGAGACATCTGTGTGTCAGTTCCCTTGCCTAGAAAATACATGTTCATTCTGAGTTAACATGGGTTAACTCACCAACACCACCTAGCACAGAGTAAGTCCTCAGCAAATAAATGTTAGCTGCTATTATCATTATTTTTGTAATATTAGTTATTACAATATTACAATTAATAATATATAATTATAATTACCATTATAATCACCATTAATAATTGTGATATTACATTAATAATTGTAATATTCTTTAAATATTCTTTAAATAATTAACATTTATGTTAATGTAAGGCATTAACAAAAAGCTGTGAATGGAAGCCCTGTTAAGTGAAGACCAAAAATGATAAAGATGTTTGTCTAAAGAGCAGAAGGCAGAGATGCCTGGGTGGCCCAGTCAATTGAGCATATGCCTTTAGTTCAAGTCATGATCCCAGAGTCCTGGGATCATGCCCCACATCGAGCTCCCCACTTAGTGGGGAATCTGCTTCTCCCTCTGCCTCTCCCCCCTACCCCCTGACACTCTCTCTCTCAAATAAAGAAAATCTTTGAAAATTTTTAAAGTAAAAAAAAACAATGAATAGAACGCATGTCGAAAATAAGATCTCAGAATTTTTGTAAGGCCAATATGTGAGTGTGAAGTGTGAGTTACTTTGTACTTGTACACTTCTATATAGTCATGAAAAATCAAGTACAAATTTACAAGAAGTGCATATTTCTTCTGAACAGAAATAGAAAAAATAATTTTTTTTAAATAAACATAAATAGAATTTTAAAAATACATACAAAAATGCAGTGGCTGCCTTGTAAGGGATTAAGATCTCCATCAATGAAAGAATGTTAAAACAGAGAAAGACCAGAATTTTCTGAATCCTGAGTATATATATAGTGAAATTTTTTAATGTCACCAATACATATTTTTAAATATATAATATTCATATAGCTTATAAAGTTTTATAATAATTTCACTCACCAAAACGTAAGCCTTTTCATGTGATATTTTCTGAAACATTTAGAAAATAGAAAAACATATATAATCTGAACAGCAGCCTTTGTCACACAGACTGAACAATTTATTAAAGCAGTATTTTACTTATTACATTGAAACTGCTTCACTTTACCTAATTAGTTCTGAGAAGTTCTTCACAAATGAAATTCTGTATCAAATGCCAAGCCTAACTTAGGATGGTAAAAGTATGTGTTTTATGATTCCTAAGATAGAATTTTTTTAACGGGAAGATTTCCTCTATTAAAAATTCCTAATTTCCACCACCTACATCTGTTCTATAGATCTATATTTTCAGACATTAATTTGCTGAAACCATTGTCCAATTTACACTTGAAATCCACCACCAAATTTTGAAAAACACATGATGTTAAAAACTGAAGAGAAAGTTACATGACATATCACTACACTTACAGAGGGGGGAAAAAAACTCCCTAAAAATATCATATCTAATGGTTTTTAAATCAAAAGGAAAAAAGTTAAGATATAATGGCATTAATACTGGCTTCCCAACTACACCTTCCAAATTCTAAAACCATGAAAAATACGAAAGCAAAACATTAATATTATACTAACCTTGAGATTCACATTGAGATTCTTAGAAAGTTTATGAGGTATTGCTAACCTAAAGTGAAATAAATTTCCCTTAGGACTAACTCAGAATAGTTTTATGGTCCAAGTTAGTAAAACCATCCACATAAGTCCCCTCTGAGATTTACAGATTCCCTGAAAGCCATAATTCTAAGTACAGAAGAAAGGACAAACTGATGTTTCCTTTACAGCCAGAGGAAGTTCACAGGAATTCTTTATAATCTTCAGCTCAAACATATATCCTATACAAACGAATATAAAAAAACATACATCCACTTCCTGTAATCTATTTTTAGCATTTTATTTGGAAATTATTTCAACAGTACAAATGAGTTGCAAGAATAGTCAAAGAATTCCTATATACCCACTTCTCAGATTAACTGTTAATACTTTGTTCCATTTTATTATTTCTCCTTCTCTCTCTCTCCCACTCTTTCCCTCTCCCTCTCACACACACACAAATGTGGGCACACACAAGCAAAATAACTGTATACATCATTTCTCTTATCCCTATATATCATGGTGTATATTTTAAGAACAAAGGCTCTTTCTTTACCTAATCATATTGCAGCTATTCATGTCAAGAAATTTAACATTTACAGAATGCTTTAATACACACAAATATTTTAGTTTGTAAAGAGCCACTAATGTCCTTCATAGCATTTTTTCATCCAGCATAGAGATACAGTCAGAGATCACCTATTATATTCAGTTGTCATGTTTCTTAAGCCTCTTTTTATCGGGAACAATTTCAGTCTTTGTTTCCCATGACATTGACTTTTTTTTAAGATTTATTTATTTAGAGAGAGAAAGAGAGAGCACAGTAGGGACAGAGGGAGAGAGAGAATCTCCAGCCAACTCCCTACTGAGTGAGGAACCCCACTCATGGCTCAATCCCACAAACTCAAGATCACATCCTGAGCCAAAACCAAGAGTCAGACACTTAACTGACTGAGCCATCCAGGCACCCCGACATTGACATTTTTGAAGAATAAAGTTCTTTGCCTTTTTTTTTTATTTATTCATTTGAGAGAAAGTAAGAGAGAGAGAGAGAGCACAGAGGGAGAGGGAGAAGCAGACTCCCTGCTGAGCAGAGAGCCAAACTCAGACTCAGGGCTTGATCCCAGGATCCTGAGATCATGACCTCAGCCAAAGGCAAACATTTTATTAACAAAGCCACCCAGGCGCCCAACTCTTTGCCTTTTTAAACAACAGATTCCTCACCTGAGGTTTGTCTGATACTGCTTAAGGATTAGATTTAGGTTTGCAGTCCCACTCAGAATACTGGGTAGGAAAACTGTCCCATAGGCCAAATCTAGCTGGCGGCTCATTTTTGTTAATAAATATTTATTGGCACACAGGCATATTTTTCATTTACATTATTATCTATGGCGTGCTTTCAAATTTCAATGGCAGAACTGAGTGGATGAAACAGAAACTGTATAATCTACAAAGCCCAAAATATTTACTGTCTGAACCTGCACAGATAAAGTTTGCTAAACCCTGCTATATAAGTGATGTTTCTCTCAGCAGCTATCATATCCAGAGGCACACATTGTACAATTTCCCATGGTCTGTGATGTGAATTTTGATCACTCAGACAAGGTACTATTTTTCCCTGCATCCTGTAAACAATCTGTGGGAAAGACATTTAAATAGCATGCATATCTCATCAAAAATTTGTCCCCACCTCCATAAAGTTAACACCTATTTTTTTTTAAAGATTTTATTTATTTATTCATGAGAGACACAGAGAGAGAGAGAGGCAGAGACACAGGCAGAGGGAGAAGCAGGCTCCACGCAGGGAGCCCGATGTGGGACTCGATCCCGGGTCTGCAGGATCACGCCCTGGACCGAAGGAGGCGCTCTAACCGCTGAGCCACCAGGGCTGCTCAAGTTAACACCTATTGATGATTCTTTCCCAAACCAATTGCAATTACTACAGTTATTGCAAAATCATGATTTTTTTTCAACTCCAGCAATGCCAGTTAGCATTCTGTGTAAGAAAATGGTTCCCCCCTCCCCTATTTGTATCTCAGTCTGCCCATTATCAGTGTAAGCTCATGGATTCCTGTTGTTTCAAGTTTATAATTTACTACTATCCTAAATTATTTTAATGCTGAGTACCCCAGATTTTACCAAAGGAACCCTCTTCAAGCCATTCATCTGTTTTGACAAGACCCGTCATTTTCTTGAACACTTCCTTAATTTGATATAACCAGAAATACCAGGTTCATCCTTACTTTTCCTGCCACAGCCCTACCTAGAATCAGCCTTTTCTCCAAGAAGCCTTGCTTTCCCTTCTGGGAATGTTATTAGAAACTAGATCTGGGAATATGGGGGGTCATTGTGCTCAATACTACTAGAGTGTCTTAGCTCCTAGGCCCTTTCAAAAGAATCTACACCTGTAACTATGGGCCTGCCTACTTCTCTGTCCACCTACCTACCTACCTCTGTAACCACAGGCTCACACTGATACTGCCAATTCCAATCCACCGGGCAAGATTCTTTCTTGCCTTCCCCATTTCATATTTGTGTCTCCTGTCTTCCATGTTGAGAATTTTAGCCCCCAACAACAATTTACTCTTTTCATTCTGTCAATAAATCCAAAATAATGTAGAAGTGCTTCACCAAAACCTTCAAAAAACAAACCTAAACAATTTGTTTGCAGTTCTTCCCATCCACATCTAGACTGTGGACATGCAACCAAATACCATGTTAAAAAGGCATATGTATTAGTTATTTTTTCCTTCTTCGGTGTGATTTGTGTTATTCATTTGAAACATGGTTTGAGTTTGTTTCCATTTGCGTTGTTCTAGCATTTTCTTCCTTGATTTTTTTACATGTAGATAATCAATACGCTTCTGAAAGCCAAAACTAATGTTTAAGAGAAATACAGTTTCATTTCCTGTCCTTTCCACACCATTCTTTACCCTCTTTTATAAAAGTAACCAACATCACTATCTTCTAGTTTATCCTTACAGTGTTCATTTCTGCTCATATAAGTAGGCATAAGAATATCTTCTCTTTTCCTCTACTTTCTTACACAAGCAGTAGTATGTTATATATGCTATTTTGCAGTTGGTCACTTAATGTATCCTGTAAATCACTGCATATGATTTCAAAGAGTTCTTCATTCTTTTCTACAACTGCATAGTACTCCACTAATATGGATGTACCATATTTTATCCACCACTCTCTTATGTTTGCAACTGAAGCAGTTTCCAAATAATGTTACAATAACTTTCTCCATAGCAAAAAAAAAAAAAATCTGTTTCTGTATTCCAAAGATATAACTGAAGAATAAATTCCTAGAATGGAATTGATATGTATTTTTATTACATATTTAGGTGGCTTTTTTCTGACTTTCAGCAATAGTTTATAGTTTCCTTTAAGCAGATTTGAACACTTGTTAGACTTACACCTAAGTGATTTAGCTTCATTTGTAGCTATCCTAAATGTGTTTTTCTCTTCCTTAGGTCTTCCAATTGCCTACTGTATACAGAAAGGATTTTTATTTTTGCATATTAATTTTAAGATTTATTCATTTGAGGGGGGAGAGGCAGAGTCTTTTAAGCAGACTCCGCCCTGAGCAGAGCCCAGTGTGGGGCTCAATCTCACCCTAAGATCACAACCTAGCCGAAACCAACAGTTGGATGTTTGACTGCATCACCCAGGCACCCTTTTTGCATATTAATTTTATAGCCTGTTATCTTGTTGAATTTTTTTATTGTTTTATTGTTTCAGTTAGTCCTCTTATTGTGTAAGGCTTTCCAGGAATTCTTTATCACCTGCAAATAGTTTAAGTTCTCCTTATCAAATTCCTGTTGCTCTACTGGTTTCCTCTACTACCTTCAGAAAAATGTTAAATAGTAATGAAGATTATGAGCATCTTTGTTTTTATCTTAACCTTCACACAAATGCCTAATTCCTCATTTAAGATGCTGGCTTTGGTGGGATCCCTGGGTGGCGCAGGGGTTTGGCGCCTACCTTTGGCCCAGGGCGCGATCCTGGAGACCCGGGATCGAATCCCACGTCGGGCTCCCGGTGCATGGAGCCTGCTTCTCCCTCTGCCTGTGTCTCTGCCTCTCTCTTTCTCTCTCTGTGACTACCATAAATAAATAAACATTTAAAAAAAAAAAAAAAGATGCTGGCTTTGGGATTGACACAGATACATTTATTGTGTTCAAAAATCCTTGGGCAGCCCAGGTGGCTCAGCAGTTTAGCACCGCCTTCAGCCCAGGGCCTGATCCTGGAGATCCAGGATTGAGTCCCACATCGGGCTCCCTGCATGGAGCCTGCTTCTCCCTCTGCCTGTGTCTCTGCCTCTCTCTCTCTCTCTCTCTCTCTCTCTCCTCTCTGTGTATTCTCATGAATAAATAAATAAAAATCTTTTTTAAAAATCCACTCCAATTTTTTAAGAGTTTTAATTAGGAATGGGCTTTTTCTAGCATGGTCTCCCTAGATATACAAATATAGTTAATTTTATTAATGTACTTCTTAATATTGAACCATCCTTGGAATCCTAGTTAAATATCCCACTTGATCATGGTATACTCTTTTGGTGTATGTTGAAATTTGTTCATTTTATTTAAGATTTTTGTGGTAATATTTAAGAGAAAACATTTTAACTCATTTTAAATCACACAGGTCTACAATGTCCTATTTCTGAGATAACTATATCAAATTTAAGTGGCAATGTTATACTTGCTTTCTAAAATAAATTTGTAAGTGTTCCTTCCACTTTTATTCTCTAAAAGAATTTACAAGCATTGCTAAAGTTAACCTATAATATCATCTATGCCTGGTGCTTTCTCTTCTTTTCCTATGGAAATTCACCTATATAAACTTTCTATCTCCACTGGGTTCAATTTCAGAAAACTCTTATTTTCTAATAAATTATCTATTTCTTCTAAATTTTCAAATTTATTTTCATAGATGTACAAAGTAGTCTCATTTTTTTTTAAAAATTTCCGATTTGCCAATATTATTCTCCCCTTAACATATTTTATTTTGTGTATCTGTGGTTCCTCCCTTATTTCTTGATTAAATGAGCTAGCTAGTGGCTTATCTATTTTAATATTTTTTAAAAGAAATAAAATCTATTAAGTTGATTTATTGTCTTTCTGTTCTTACATCAATAATTTCAGATGCTATTTCTATTATTTGCTCCCTAGCAATTCTGGGTATCTGTACAGTTTGTTCTATTTCTTGCTTTTGAGTTGGGAATGTGGTTCAACTATTTTCACTCATATTAATACAGTTATTTAATGCTATAAATATTCCTCTGATAACTGTTTTAAACTAATCTTCTTATACGTATTGCTTCTACTGTCATTATTTTTCAGCAATTTTTAACTTAAACTTGTATCTACCCTTTCACCTATTGGAAAGGTTTTATTTAATATTTCCAGTTTGGGGGAATCTACTGATATTTTCTTTATACCCTAGTATATAATCTAGTCACTTTTTGTGAATTTTCCATGCATACTTGAGAAGTCCACAAGAACATTGTCCATAACCAGATTGTGTTCATATATATATTCTTAACATTGCTTGATTATGTTGTTCAGATATTTTTACCTTTTCTTACTTTCTGTCTTGTCACGTACAGAGTAATGCTTGAACTGCTCTGTAAAGACATTGCTGCTATCTGTATCTTCGCATTGTCTGTAGTTTGTTTTAAATAGCTGGTTGTTGGATTATTTGGTGAATAGATATATCTTTATGGTGAACTGTGGTTTTTAATGTAATAAGGTACTCTTAACTCATACAATGCTCTGAGGTGCCTGAATTCTACTTTTTCTGACATTTGAATCACAACTCCTATCTCACTGAATTTAATTAGTGTGTTCAAAAAAAGCTAAGAGCAGGCTACAATGATGGTCCCTCCAAGTTTTCTCTTATGCCTTCTTTAAATGTAATAATATACTCTGGGCACTGCAATAAGAAACGTGAAAGTGACCATATATTTTGTTCTGGCATCACCCTCCTAAGTAACTTGTTTTCTTGTTTTTTATATATATATATATTTTTTAGCCTTTGCTGGTAACAACTGATGAGCAATGAATTAATTTCTAGGACGATGAAATAGCAAGTGTTTTAAAACATAATAAAAATAAACACTAAGATCCTACATTATAGCTTAGATTTTTAAAAACATCCAATAGATCCAACCGTAATTGCAGATAGAATATTCTATATTTTTTAAGTAAGTAAATGTTCTCTTTGTCCTTTGGAAGACTTCTAGGAAACAATGAGATTTACAAAATAACAGTCTTCACATAATGTTAAGCCTGCTCAAAAAACTACAATTGGCCTTTATGGTATACCAAGAGTTAAATAGCATCCTTTGACTCCTATCAATTACTTATGTAAGAATCCAGGCTCTTTTTCTGTTATCCCCCTTTCTCTCATCCTCCTCTCATTTTTAGTTGCATTCTTTCTACTTGGAAGGAACACATGATATCTGCACACTAGTCGTCTACTGACATCTGTACCCTTGTTTTAGTCTTAGCTCTAAAATTAAATACACATACCCCACCCACCACTCTTTTACCTGAAGTGTTCTCATTCATCTCTTTGTTAGATGAAGCTTATTCTCTAGGAAAGGGGTTGACAAATTACAGTCCACAGGCCAATTCCAGCCCACCAACTGTTTCTGTAAATCAAGTTTTATTGGAACACAGCCACACTCATTCATTTATGTATTTTATACACTGCATTTATACAGACTCCACAGCAGAACTGAGTAAAGACAATAATGGCTATGTGGCCTAAAAGCCTAAGTTATTTACTATCTATACTTTTCAAAAAAGTCCGTATATTTCTGCTCTACTAGATTTCCCAGGTAAGGACACAGATACACAGAATTACCTGAGTTTTTCCATGTTCAAACTGTTTTTTCAATAACCTTGACACCTGAAGGACAGTTTGGCAAGATACAAAACCCTTAACCTATACTTCTTTGAGTTTCTTGAAAAATTTGCTCCTTAGTTGCCTTGATTTATATGTTGCTTTTGAGAAATCCAATACTAAGCTAATCTCTTACCCTGTAAAACATTTTCTTTCTGCCTGAGAATCCTACGGATATTTTTCCTTACCTTTTAAAATATAATATTTTTATCAAGATGCCTCAAAATTGCCGCTGTGGAAGAATTTAAGCAAGTACCCAACCCAAAAGCTCATGAACAGAGGAGAATGGATAAAGGAATTGTGGTAGAGTCATATAATGAAGCACAGTAATGCAAAGACATTAAGTACAATAATACATAGCATAGATGAATCTTGGTAATACAGCAGTGTAAAATATTACTTCCTGTTTATAAAACTCAAAACAAAATAAACAATATGCTCTATAAGCATACATGTAATAAAAAGCTATTTTTAGAAACAAATCCGTAAGAAATTCTACATTTTAGAATAGTGGAGAGGCAGAAACTTTTTTTTTTTAATCTAGCAATTTTTTTAATGAATATGATTATAAAGAGAAAACTTAAAGGACTACATTAAATGGTTATGTTTTTTCATGTAACATCTCTTACCAAATATGCTTTTGGGGGTGCTTTTGCTAGTAAGACATCGTTACTTTTAGATTGATGACTTAATAACCAAATAAAGTTGAGTCTGAGTAAACATAATTATAAACCAACAAGTGGTTATTTTAAAAAATAAACAAAAAGCTGGCTCAATCGGTTGAGCATCCAACTCTTGGTTTCAGCTCAGGTCATGATCTGAGGATTCTGGGACTGAGCCCTGTGTCTGGTTCTGCACTCAGTGTAGAATCTGCTTGCCTCTCACCCTCTTCCTCCCCCAGCTCGCAATATTCTCTCTCTCTCAAATAATCTTTTTTAAATAAATAAACAATAAAATAAATGGAAAGCAAGCTGTAAGCAAGTAAAAGTGCTGCTTATTGCAAAACCAGAATAGCTAGCTAATGCTCTTAAAATGTTAAATAAATACAACAATCTCTAACATTAAGAGAAAATAAAATGCTACAAAGGACCATACAGTAATAAAATTTTTATTCAATAACAGTAGTAGAAATGGACCAAAGGACCTACCTCCATGCTATTCTAAAAGGTTTACACTTCTGCTGAAATTTTTCTCCACTAATAAAGGATGAAGTCCTCTTATAAAACATCTCTTTCTCCCACCCTCCAGGATCCTAATGCCTAAATACGTATCAAGGATTATTTAAATCTCTAAAGAACAAATAGCAGCTGCAATCACCAGGGTCTTGAGAGGAAACAGATGATATACTAAAAATGAGCAATTATAAGGAGTCTAATAAAAAAACTATTTTCAAAACTATGACCAGGGCAATATCCTGGAACTAACAAAACAGGAAGTCTTTACTATCTTTTAGTCCAAAAAAAGCAAGAGGAGGGAGTGGTTTCCAGAACTCTTAGAGAGTAGCTGTATAGACAAAGACTCCTGACAGTCCAGCCTTCAGTAGGGCAACCCACCTAACCCAAGATGACCCCGCAGGCAGGGTATTGGGGAAATCAAACACCTCAGCCTCACTCCTCTTCCACCCTCTGATCTACAGTGGGTGCCCCAATGAAAGATAGAGGGCACAGGAGCAGGACAGAAATGGTAAATAAAGAGACACATGGAGAATATCAAGCACAATACTTTGAGTCACCACTAGAAAGAGAATAACATGTATAGTCTACAATTTTTAACACTTGGCTAATGTACTTTAAACAACACTAAGGAAATATATAGATTCAACTTTTAAAGAATATGTGCTCAGAACCCTCTACATACATGCAGATATTTATCAAGCATTTACTACAGGGTACTTTACTAAAAAGTACACATTCAGAGAGGCATACTGAAGTTGCATACTCTAAAATTAATTTTGTAGAAGAAGAAAAAGTACAAGAAGAATACTCATTAAAAGCAGTATATGTGTCATATTCATTTATAAACAAATAGAGGAAGTTAGAGGAAAATTAAGCCACTTCTAAAAAATGAAAAATGCAGCAAATGTAGCTCTGGATTAATAAATCTTTTCACCATTATACAATTATGAAGGCCACCTTTACTTTCTTAATTAAACAAAAGGTTAGCGAGCCTTTACTGCAAGCTGATCTCTTCGTTATGTCCTGATTGTTCCAATAATTCTGCACATGAAATTCAATTTCTGTCACTGCTAAGCACCTGACATCCCTCCGTCACTTTGTAGAAGTTGTACTCTAGGGCACCCTCGTGGATAATTCCCTGCCAGATCTACTGATGTGTGTCCCACATAAGCCATTTTACCAAATATTGTTCTTATACATCTACACACATTTCCACAGAAATCACACAACAATGAATGAAACATATCTTCAGCTAAACAATGGATTGATTTTAAAGACATTGTCCACAGGATTCATCAACTAACAAGAACTTTAAAAGTTAAAGAAGAGATTTCAAAGATGAAGTGTTAATTTGAAGCCTGGGTCATTAAGCTCCATTACTCCTGTGGTGGCTGGTTTTATTAGTGGATCCTATTATGGTCGCCTTCTCACGCTGGCATTATTTCTTAACTCCTCGAATAGCATTACCAGCATTTTCCTAAATAAAATTCTTTTTCCTGAATCATTGTTTAATGGTCTGCTTCTGGGAAAAATCCAAGTTTAAAAAGATCCTGTATTTCCTGCCAACTACTGCTACCTTCTTTGCTCCACTTTACAAGTGAATTTTCTTAAAAGTGTTGAATTTGCCTATTGTTTCTAATTCTGCTCTTGCTCCCTCTAAAATCCAATCATCAGGCTTTTTCTACCCTTCCCCACTACATAAAAAGTATTCTTGCCAACATAACCAGTCACTTGCACAGTACTAAATTCAATGTCCAATCCTTAGAAATCATATTCCTTGAGAGGTGCCTGGGTGGCTCAGTCAATTAAGCATCTTGATTTCAGCTCAGGTCATGATCTCAGGGTCGTGAGATCAAGCCCCATGATGGACTCACACTTGGTGTGAGGCCTAAGATTCTCTCACTCTCTCTCTTTCTGCCCATCCCCTGTCCCCACTCGTGTGTGTGTGTGCATGTGCGAGCGTGCACACACATGTTCTCTCTCTCTAAAAATGTTTTTAAAAATCATTTTCCTTGAGCCATCAGCAGAGCAGCATCTGGCATGATAGACTACTTTTCTGTTTAATCATCTTTCTTCACTTAGCTCCTAGTTCACAACATTACTCTTCCTTGTTCATCATCTTCTCCTACTTATGGAACGCCATGAAGCCCAACCCTTTTCTTCTTTTTATCTATACCCATTTCCTTAGTGATTTGATCCAGTCTCAGGGCTGTAAATGCCATCTACATCCTAAGCATTCCCAAATGTACATGTCTAGTCAACTTTATGGTCTAGTGGATATCTCACATACAACATATCCAAACTAAACTCCTGACCTTCAAACCACCTTCACTTTAAACCTGCTTCAGAATCCTCTACGTTCAGTATAGCAACTTCATCTGTCCAACTGCTCAGACCAAAAACCTTGGAATCATCTTTGACTCCTCTCTTTTATCTCAGACTCCACATGCAAACCCTCAGCAAATACTATTGGTTCTACTTTAAAAACATATAGATGTTGATGAGAAACTAATTCTCATCATCTCCAATATTACCAACCTCACTGTCCTACTGTAACAACTCCTGAACTGGCCTCCTTGCTTCTGCTCTTTCCTTCCTAGAGTTTATTTGCAACACAGACAAAATGTTGCATTTCAGAATTGATGTCATCACTCTACCCAAAATCTTGCAATGTCTCTCCATTTTTAACTCAGTAAAAAAAACAAAAGCAACACAAAAACCTAATGATCTTACTTCCTTATTACTTGTCTAACCTTATCTATTCATTTTTACTTTCCATACTCTCTTCTCCAGACTTCGTACTGTTCCTTAAACATGCTTAGGATGTTCTTGCCTTGACACAGCTGCTCCCACTTCCAGGGAACACCCTTCCCCCGGATATTGATGTAGCAAACTCTTTTACATCCTTCAACTCTCTGCTCAAAACTCATCTTTTCAATGAGATCTACACTCTCCTTCCTATTTTGTAACCACTTCCCACCCTAAGTACTATCTATCAATCCTCTTACCTTGCTCTATTTTTATAAAATTTACTATCTTCTAACATATCATATAGCATGCATACCTATTATATTTATTTTTTATTGTCTGTATCATCCTGCTCAAAATAAGTTCTGCAAAGGTAAGGGAACATACCTGATTCATCATTTGCTCATATGCATTATTGCATCTGGGTGAAACCAAGCAGAACCAAAATGTGCTTTTATAAGCTACAAAGTCAACCCAATGGTTGGAGCTCCTTAGTTCAACAAAACTAAAATTCATAAAATAGCAATGGCAAGACCTACAATCTCAGCAGTTAAAAAATATTCTCTAAAAAAAAAAAAAAATATTCTCTAGTATCCTCGATTTTTTAATGCTAATCTGTAATTCTCCAATTAAAATAATTAAAGGTAAGTTAACTAAATGGTCACTTTGTTCTAAATTATATTACAAAAATCTCAAAGAAGAGTCATTGTACTAAATGCAGAACAAGAAATACCTTATAATCCTTTGCAATATTATGAAAAGTTGAATAAGGGCCATTCTGAAGTATGTTAACTGGGAGTTTTTTCTGTTTTTTAAATTTCTACATAATGATGAGATCAATATCCGTTAAGGTATATTTCTGAGTGAATTATCATCTAGCAAAATACCCTGTTTTCATGAATTACTCTGCTTAATGAATGTCAGCCTTCTTTTCAGTTATCCTCACCACAATGCTGGTTAAAGAGATAGTCCCTTCTTTAATACAAAAACATTTTTTTCCTTAGTTGTCTAGAAGTTTTAAACATGTAAGGATGGTCAAAGTAAAACCAACCTGTATTTGGGTACCTGATGCCATTAAAATTAGTCAGGAAAAAAGAGCCTAAACTATCACAGTATAATAATTCCCACTAAGAACAGGAAAAAGTAAGTAAATAAATATATATAAAAACTCTGTGGAAATAAGTAATCACTTATAACTAAGATGATAAATTATCCTATTACATATGTTCAAAGCAGCACTACTCAATATAATATCATTCCCTAAAGAAATACTTTTCTATGATATATAGAACTTAATTATTCTAACATCTTTAAACTATATTTACCCACTTTTTTGTATTCTTTTATTTGTAAGTACTTTTCAAAGTAAAAGTACTTAGATTATTTTTTATACCTATGTTCATAAGCAGTGAATTCAAAATGCATAGGAGTAAATAAAGTAATAATCTTATTAAGATATGATTTTACAGAAAAGTTGATGAGTTCTACTTTGTACTTAATTCACAGAATTTTAAAACTGCTCATAATTCATCTATTATTCTTATAAAGCTCATAACCTATATATTCCTCCCATATCTATCTTATACTATATTTATAAGTATGCCTGACAAGTAGTGCAATTAATGAAGTCAAACCAAAAATACCTTGTAGATAAATTTATTTATAATTAGTATTTTTTTAATAGAATAAATTGAAAGAACTCTAACAAATAGTTAAAATTTTAACTTGAGGGGCAGCTGGGTAGCTCAGTGGTTGAGCATCTGCCTTTGGCTCAGATCATGATCCCAGGGTCCTGGGATCCAGTCCCACATCACACTCCCCACAGGGAGCCTGCTTCTCTCCCTCTACCTATGTCTCTGCCTCTCTTTGTGTCTCTCATGAGTAAATAAATAAAATCTTAAAAGAAAAAAAAACTACGATTGAAATTATATAATCAAATTACTCCAAATGAAAACAAAAACCTACCAGAAAATGAATTTATCAGTAATCAACCTGTATCAATATTTACCATTCAGAGATTAGAATAAATCTGATGTGCCTTCCTAGCCATCCCTGGAAAGCATAATCACCACCATGTCTCATAATTGAATGAAACTATTGTTCAATTAAGGGAAGTATGAAAAGAGTAATGTATTCTGTGAACTGTAAACTGTATATTCAGTAGGGAGGCAGAGTAGGGAAGATGTATACTAATCAGGTAACCTAGAAATTTGGTTTTAATGGTCAATACTGAAGGTGAGCCCATGGAAGTATTGAATCAGAGAACTTCTACATAAAGTCAAGGTTATATCCCCCATGAAAAAAAATTTTTTAATCTGCTCTCTAGCAGTTGACAGAAAATGCCCTGGCTCTGTATGCAAGGAAAGAAAAGCTTCCCTTGGAAACTTTTGGTTATAGACTAAACATTGTGCCACTTTGGGTATGAATTCACCCTACATATAAGGTCCCAAAAAAACTGCATGCCAAAATTTTAATTGAATTTGGACCAGGGTTGCTAGGCCCAAGAAGCAAACAATCTAAGACCAAGGGGAGCCCAATCTGGAATAAAGCCATGCTCATTTGTGTATGTATTACCTGTGGATGCTTTCATGTTATAACAGCAGAGTTGACTAGCTGTGACAAAGACCATATGGCCCACAAAACCTAAAATATTTACTATACGGCCCTTTACAGAAACAACTGTGACTCTTAGTATAAAATATTGATAGTACAGTCAAATTTACTAAAACAAAACAAGATGAATTAAAGCAGTAAAAATCAGTAGCCTGTACATTGAATGTTGATCAAAGAGTAAAAGTATTGGTTAACTTTAGACTCTGTTTTTTAAAACTTCAAAAGTCATATCCTCTGGTTCAATTACAAGCTTGGTGATAGTTTAATTCTGAATGTTCCCATTTTCCTCAGAAAAGACATATAAAACAATAAGGAAAACATAAAGGTAATAGGAAAGAAAAAGAAAATTAAATATCCAAAGAAACTAGAAATTAAAAAAAAAAAAAAAACTCCAAGCTACAAGTAAGGTGTGAATATGCAAAAAGCAAGTGAACCTAAGAGAGTCACACAGAAGAAGCCACAAGAATGCAGAAAAGAAGATGAGAAACAGGAATGTGGAAGAAGCCTAATGGTAGCAGATCTCAAAAATTACCATGCTCCTTCCCACAAAAAAAATAGGGGGGGGGGAAGGCTTCACTCTCCCTAAACATAAGAACCATAATTAAAAACAGGAAGACAACAGAGTGACACAAAGTATACAAAAACCAGATGGAATCATGAAGCAAAATCCAACTATTTCTTGTACACAAGAGATATACTTAAAGCAATTCTGAAAGGTTAACAATGAAGGAAGGGAAGGGCAAAAGTATACCAGGAAAATATTGAACTCCTTCCCACAAAAAGCAAAAGCCATAATATTAATATCAGACAAGGTAGAAATCAAGTCAAAAACATTAAGCAAGCAAAGCAATTTGTAATATTAAAAAGTACAAAAAAAAAAAAGTACAACTTGAGGGACACCTGGGTGGCTCAGTGGATGTGCGTCTGTCTGCCTTTGGCCCAGGGCGTGATCCTGGAGACCCGGGATCGAGTCTCACGTCTGGCTCCCTGCATGGAGCCTGCTTCTCCCTCTGCCTGTGTCTCTGCCTCTCTCTGTGTGTCTCTCTCATGAATAAATAAATAAAATCTTTAAAAAAAAAATTTTAAAAGTACAACTTGCAATTAAAGATATGGCAGTTATGAATATCCATAATAGCAACTTTCATAAAGTATAAATTCCAGAATATATAAGGAGAAATAGGCAAAAATAAACTAACATTTTTAACTTTAATTCAGTTTTCAGAGCATGACCAATAAAGTACAAAAGAAAGTAAGGAAAGAAAAGAATATCTAAACAGATCAATGAAGTAGACATGATAGTTGTGTATGTGTGTGTGCGTGTGTGTATATTTATATTTCAAATGCCATACCTTGATACAAGATTTACCTCCTTTTTAAGTATCTATAAAATATGAAGATTAGCCCACAAAGAAAATCTCAATTACAAAAAGTAGAAATAATACCTACAACATTCCCTGAACACCGTAATAAAACCAAAAATTAATAACAAAATCAAAAAACAAAACAATCTTTCTACATAGAAGACTTGTAACTGTTGCTTAAACAACTCTTGGGCCCATCTAAAAAATGCAATGACAGCCACATTTGCTTCAATGCCACAAGTCTGTGACAGCAATAATATGTGTACATAGTAGTTCATTCAGCACAGCATTGCTTATTAACCATAACACTCCAAAATGTTCCCATCAGCAGTTGTTCTCTTTAGATATGTTCCGTTTGCCTAGTAAAATAAAAAGTTAAGGCCACTGATGGCTGAGAGTAATCATGGGGAAGAAGTGCTGGAAATTTGAAGAGAGGGAAATGTATGAAATGGTCAATTTAGGAGACTTAGAGGAAAGACTGGTGATTATGAACTTCAAGTTGGGTAAGGTTAGAAGTACAGATAAGGGAGTGACAGAGAAAAATTGATAGGAGGTTCATTGGACTAACAGCTCTAGTAAGGCTGGAGAATGGACAGGTTGGGGTACTAGAAGAAATAAGCTGGAAGGAGCAGTGGCACTCCAAGAGTAAGATACCTGAAATGGAAATGACGGGATTCACTGAGGTACACAAGGTCAAGAGTATGACAATGGGAGAGAGTGACTCAAACTGAATGGAAAACAAAATCTCTGAGAGACTTAAAAAAAAAAAAAAAATGAGAGTCCAAGTATTAGAAGAAGTATTTAAGTGGATACTGAAATCAGAAAAATATTTAGCCAATATATTGTATCGTAATGTATTATGTCAGATGGAATGTTAGTAAACCAGAAGCTGTATTTTTCAAGGAATAAAGGACAGTGATCTGAGGAGCAGCAGAAGAGTGAAGAAGTAATAGGAAGTAATAGGTAACACAGTCTGATGATCTAAGATTGAGTGCTTTGAAGGAGGAAGGACTGGAAACAGTGTAAAATGGCAATAAGAAAGGAGAAGGACACATATCCCAGTACCCACTCAGCTGCAGTGGGGATTTCAAAAAGCAAACTGATCACTTGAAAGGACTGCAGGGGGAAAGGAGGAGTATTTTTAGAAAGGGAGTCTTCTGAGCACATCAAGGACTCTCTTGTTGCTCTGCAAGTGAGATTCCTCAGTAAGACTACACAAGGACTCTAAATAGTTGGATATAGCTGTCTATACACAAAAGTTCATAATACTGGCCAGATCCAGAAATGGAATATAGTCTTCAATCTAAATAGGGACCATATGGCATTTTAGACAAATTCTTAAAAAAATCTTGTGTTTGAAAATGTCCTAAGATTCAAAATAAAATTAAGTATCAGAAAACAAAGACAAGTATTTAAGACTATAGTACAAAAGTCACATATAGATTGTCTCGGTCACCTTCATGCACCAGATAATAATCTCTTATAAAAGTAAACATACTATCTTCAGGAAGCTTACTTTAAAAGAATAATACATATATAGAGATATTGCAGTAAGATTAGAAATAGAACCCTGAAAACTGAAAATCCTGAAATCATGGAATGCATAGTAAAGAAACTGGGTTAGTTTTAGCTCCTGGCTCATAAGTAAAATTCAAAGAAATAGCACCATCTGTTGGAATTTCTCATATTTTTAAATATTCTCAATTCCTGAAAAATGCATAACTGGTATGTAACATTTCCCCACTTTTAGCTAAGAAGATAAATTTAAATATTAAAGGACAAAACCTAATACAAAATCAAAAGATTTATATTAAAAATTATTAACTCTTAGTTCATAATTCTGATTCAAAGAACTCACCATTTGGCTAAACTCATAAGATTTTATTAAAGATAAAAATATTCTCAACTAATAAAGAGTATATAGTTACATTTTCAAAGTAACTCACAGATATGGTATTCCTGTATGCTGCTTGTATAACCATATATTGCAGAATATCCAAATATTATGATCATGACAACATCTCTACTATCCAACTCCATAATGTGTGCTGAATGTCCCTCCACAGCATACTGCTGACCATGTCCAAGAACAGTAGGAGTTTTTGTACTCCATGACTGACTATGTATGTTAAAAACCCATAATTCGTCTGTGACATTGCCATCATTTGTTTCAATTCTGCCTCCATACATAAAGATGTTTTCCTGTAAATTAAAAAACATATATTAATAAGCAAAATAATTGTAACTTAGCAATATAGATTAATTAAAAATAAAGGCTCAATTTTAACACTAAACTTCAGTAATTACAACATGTATAAGACATAGTTCTTATTTATAGAAAGTCAAATGGGAATTAATGCTTTTCCCTACAAAAAGGTTGGGGGAATCCATGCTTTCAAAAAATTACTTTAAGATACTTTATTTAAAAGAGCTATATTAAAAAAATAATAAAAAAATAAGAGCTATATTATATAGTTAAATTGACTATGTTTTTTAACTATCTTAGTTGTCGAGTTCTTACATTTAAATATTACCATCTAGGTGTACCGCTTTGTGCTAGTCTCATTCACTGTTTTCATCAAGCACTGTACACCAAAAAGACCACATTGATACACTATGTGGAGTACATTTTTATTACCATTTCTCATGGCTATGGGCAAATACATTATAGCACTTTTTAATTATACAAATAATTTCAATTACATGACTTAAATGGATGATATATAAATGACATACATTATTACTACCCTAGGAATAGAAAGGAATTTCATCAGCCTAATAAAGAGCACCTAAGGAAAACACACAGCTAATAATACACTTAGTGGTAAAAGACTGATGCTTTCCCATTAAGATCAGGAAATAGACAAAGATGGCCACTTTCACCACTATATTCAACATTGCATTGGAGGTTTTAGCCAGAGCAAAAAAAAGCAAAAACTGAATAAAAGCAGCCAGATTGGAAAAGTAGTTTAATATTTCTATCATGGATTATATGAATTTGTACATAGACAATCCTAAGAAATAAAGTAATTAGAGCTAATAAATGAATTTAGTAGCATTACAGAATACAAAATCAATGTACAAAAAAATCTATTACTATACATTTAAAATGAACAATCCAAAAGATGAAATTAAGTAAACAATTCCATTCACGAAAGCATCAAAAGGAAAAAAAAATACTTAGAAATAAATTAAACAAAAGAAATTACCAACTCTAACTCTGAAAACTACAAAGCGTTGTTGAAAGAAATTTTAAAAGGTCTAAATGAATGGAAAGACATTCCATGTTCACAAGTCGAAAGATTTAATATAGTTAAGATGGCAATAATCCTCAAATTGATCAATGCAGTCTCTTAGAGGGTTTCTTTGTAGAAATTGACCAGTTGATTTCAAAACACATGGAATTACAAGGGACCTAGAATATCCAAACAATCTTGAAAAAGAAAAATATAATTGGAGGACTCATACTTTTCGACTTCAAAACTTACTACAAAGGAAAAGTAATCAAAACAGTGTGCTACAGGCATATAAATCAATAGAACTGAGAATCCAGAAATAAATTCATACCTCTAGGGCCAACTAATAGTTAACAAAAGTGCCAAAAACCATTCAGGGGGAAAAGAAGAGCCTCTCCAACAAATGGTATAAAGAGACTAGATAGTCAACATGCAAAAGAATGAACTTGAACCCTTACTGCATACTATGTTCAAAAAACTCAAAATGGATCAAAGACCTAAATGTAAGAGCCAAACTATAAAATTCTTATAAAGAATTTTAACCTTCATAACCCTGGATTTGGCCAACAGTTTCTTAAATATGATACCAAAACACAAGCAAAAAAAGAAAAGCAATTATAAATCAGATTTCATCAAAATTAAAAAACTTTTGTGCTTCAAAAGACACACAGAATGGGAAAAAAATATTTGTAAATCACGTATCTGATAAGTGACTCATATTAAAAAAAAAAAAAAAAAACCCTTACTTCTCAAAAATAAAACAACCCAATTAAAAAATGGGAAGAGGGAGATGCAGGGGGTAGGGGTGAGGGGGCAGTATTCAGTCAGTTTAAGCAGCTGCCTTTGGCTTAGGTCATGATCCCAGAACCTGGAGTCAGGCTCTCTGCTCAGAGGGGAGCCTGCCTCTTCTCCCTCTGCCCTCTCCCCTCCACCACTTGTGCTTGCTCTCTCTCAAATAAATAAAATCTTTAAAATAAAGAAAATTAAATTAAAAATAAAGAAATAAAAAATGGGAAGAAGACTTGAATAGACATTTCTCCAAAGAAAATATAAACAGGCAAGAAGCACATGAAAAGATGACTCATATAATTAGTCAACAAGAAAATGCAAATCAAAACAAAATGAGATACCATTTCACAAATACTAGGATGGCTACAATCAAAATGATGTCAACCTACCAGTTTGGCAAGGATAGAATAGTAAAATAACTAGAACCTTCATATATAACTGGTAGAAATATAAAATGGTGCAGCCACTCTAGAAAACAGTCTGGCAATTCCTCAAAAAGTTAAATATAGAGTTACCATTTGGCCCAGCAATTTCAATCCTACATATATACCCAAGAGAAACATAAGCATATGTCCACACGAAAACTTACACATGAATTTCACAGCAGCACTTTCATAATAGCCAAAAGGTGAAAACAACCCAAATGTCCATCAGCTGATAAATGGATAAAGCAAATGGAATAGAATAGAATAGAATAGAATAGAATAGAATAGAATAGAATAGAATATTATTTAGCCATAAAAATGAAATACATACTGCAACATGCTAGTCACAAACCATATAGTACATAATTTCATTTATATGAAATGTTCAGAAAAGACAAAATCTATAGAGACAAATCTATAGAGACAGGAAGTAAATTCACAATTGCTTAAAGCTGGGAGGATGAGGAGGTGTGCAGTTATAAAGAGTACAAGTTTCTTTGTGAGGTAATAAAATTGTTCTAAAATTGATTATACAACTCTGCAATTTTATGCAAATCTGCAAAAGACTGTTGCAGAACTCTGAATAGACTAAAAAAACTGCACACTTCAGATGAGTAAACTATATAGTATGTCAGTTACATCTCAAAAGCCATTACCAAAAAAATGTAATAAATCGAAACACTAAAACTAAAAACCAAAATTAAAAGAAAGCATTTATATATACACACATACATATGTACATAGAGAGGTTTTTATATTATCTCTAAAATATGCATATGCAAAGAAAAGAGTTGCAGTTTATTCTTTATATCACTCCTGTATTTTCCACATTTTCTTAAATAAGCACAGAAAATATGTAGTAAGTTCTTATTTAAAGGGTCTAGCCACAGACCACAAAACATAGGAATCTTTGATGATACAAAATAAAAACCAGTTAAGACCAGTTAAGTAGCCTATCATTTTAATCATACTAAATTCATGAATTACACAAATACCCAGAGTAACTGAGTACAGTACAATCTCTATCAAAATCTCAATGACATTTTTTGGAGAAACAGAAAAAATCTATTCTAAAATACATGTATGGAATCTTGAGTGACCCTGAATAGGCAAAATAAACTTGAAAAACAACTTTGGTCTCAAAGTTGGAAGTCTCATACTTCCTCATTTCAAAACTTACTACAAAACTACAACAATCAAAATTGTGTGGTACTGGTACACAGATACAAATCAAAAAAATAGAGAGCCCAGATATAAACCCTCATACATATGGTGAAATGATTTTCAACAAGGGTACCAAGACCATTCAGGAGAGAAAGACAGTTTTTTCAACAAATTGTGCTGGAAAAACAAAATATACACATGCAAAAGAACAAAAGTGAACCCTTACCTTAACAAAAAATTAACTCAAACTGGATTAAAGACCTAAATATAAATATTAAAACTTTAAAACTCTTAAAAGAAAACATAGGGAAAAGTCTTTATAACATTGAATTTGGCAATGATTTCTTGGACAAGACACCAAGAGCCCAGAGAACAAAAGAAAAGAATAGATAAATCGGACAATGCCAAAATTAAACATTTTTGTGCATCAAAGAACATATCAACAGAGTAAAAGGACAGCCCACAGAATGAAAGAAAATATTCACAAATCATGTATCTGATAAGGGGTTAATATCTAGAATATATAAAGCACCCACAACTCAATAACAAAGAAATAACCTGATTTTAAAAATGGGCAAAAGACTTGAATATACTTTTCTTTAGAGGAGGTATACAAATAACCAGTAAGTACTTGAAAAGGCATTCAACATCACTAATTATTAAAGAAATGTAAATCAAAACCACAGTGAGATACTATTTCACATTAGGGTGACTATTATAAAAAAGAACAATAAACAATAACAAAATAACAATTGTTAACAAGGATGTGGAGGAGTAAGAACCCTGTGCACTACTGGTAGGAATGCAAAATTGTGGCTGTTACTGGAAAAAAAAAAAAAAGGAAAATAACAAGTGTTAACAAGGATGTGATGGAATTAGAACCTTAGGAACTGCTGGTGAAAATGTAAAATGGTGCAGCTGCTGTAGAAAACAATATAGGGGGACACCTGGGTGGCTCAGCGGTTTGGCACCTGGCTTCAGCCCAGGGCGTAATCCTGGAGACCTGTGATCGAGTCCCACGTCAGAGCCTGCTTCTCTCCCTCTGCCTGTGTCTCTACCTCTCTCTATATATCTCGCATGAATAAACAAATAAAATCTTAAAAAAAAAAAAAAAAAGGAAAACAATACGGTAATTCCTCAAAAAATTAAAAATAGAATTGTGATATAGTCCAGCAACTCCTTTTCTAGCTATCTACCCAAAACATTTAAAGTAAGAACTTAAATAGATAATTATAAACCCATGTTCACAATAACATTATTCACAAGAGCCAAAAAGGTGAAAACAACCCCAAGGGTCTATCAATGGATAAATGGATAAACAAAATGTAGTATTATCCATACAATGGAATATTACTAAGGCTTAAAAAGGAAGGATATTCTAGCATATACTACATGGATGAACCTTGAGGGCATTAGGCTAAGTGAAATAAGCCAGTCAAAAGACAAATACTATATGATTCCACTTACATGAGGCCCTAGAGTAAATTCCCAGAGAAAGTAGAAAAGCGGTTGCCAGGGGCTGGGGAAGGAGGAAATGGGAAGTTACTGTTTCATGGGTGTAGAGTGTCAGTTCTGCAAGATGAAAAAAGGTCTGAAAATAATGTGGTAATGGTTGTACAATTTGAATGTACTTAATATCACTGAAACTACATTTAAAAATGGTTAACATGGTACATTTTATGTGTACTATAATTTTTAAAAAGTGATTAACCTGATAATTAGGTATAAAGCCATGGACAAAAACTCAATCTTCATTTCTTCTCATGTTCAAAGAACTGTTCTACAATCTACTTTTTTTAGTAAAATACCATATGAGTTTGTGACATCTCAAAATCTCAAGTTATGTGATCTATGATCTACTACTGTTCTCATTAAGTATTTGAAATAAACCTGAGATTTAGTATTTTTCTCCTTAAAGGTAAATCTAAAAAAAAAAAAAAAAAAAAAGATTAGAATTTTAAAAAGCAGGATCCATACCTGATATAAAGCAAGAGAGTGTCCATATCTCTGGAGAGGACCCCTTGATAAACTTCCTACATTCCATATACTGCTTTCTAAGTTGTAACTAAAAATGAAAAAAAAGAAAAATACTTTATAAGCTAAGGTTCATTTTTGTTTATTTAATTTGCATATGCTTTCCTCACTTGTATTCAAGTATTCATTAAATTCAAAAACAATTATAACTAATAAACTCATAGTTTTATGTACCATATTAGAAATTGTAAATAAAGACTCATTCAAGATATACCTACTCTAAATTAGAATTCAATCACCTAAATGTGTAATATACATTAACTTGACCAGGCTATTTATTACTGGAATTAATTTGTTCAATTACCTTTAACAATTTCAACCAATAAAAAAAAAAAAAAAAATTTCAACCAATTGATTAGCCTAAACAATAAGTGAGCTGTTCTGCATTTTTGACTTTTTTAAAAGCCAGCTTATCTTTTTCAAAATAGATGAAAATTATCTCCATTTTTACAATAGTCCATTTGCTTTATTTTTATTCTTTTACACAAAGTTTAGCATTATATAAATTAACTAAGAAGTATGTATTTCCTATGCCAACTCATTCACAGATCACTTTTTGAGATAAAATGAATATAATAAGTAGAAGCTTCTGTAAAAATAAGGTACTTGTTAGATTGTAGGATACAAAAAGAAAATTAATGTTTGTTCTAAAAATGTACATATGAAAACAGAAGTTCTAAACTATGAATCTCAAATGCTTATCTAACAGAACTCCAGTTGTCACCATCATACTCTACACTCAAATTTCCTCAATTTGCCAAAACATACAAAGGGAAGCACCCAGCTAAGAACTGACTAGAATATGTTTAAGAAGTTCATTATCCATTATTTTTCCCCCCTCTTCTCTTTCTTCCTCCAACTTATCAGAAAAGGTTAGGGAGCTCTCTTCACAGAAGGAAGGAAGGAGAGAAGGAAGGACAGAAGGAAGGAAAAAAAAGAAAAGATTATCAAAAATTGTCTTCCGTATTATGTTTAGCTTATTTCCCACCTATAAAGTATGTGTATATGATATAAATGAGGAAATATAATCAATCAGAACATAATTTCCACTGACTTGTACCTATATCTATACTCAACACACTGCTTTCCACCAAGTTACCATAAATTAGGGCCCAGCAAACTATTTCTGTAAAGGGCCAGATAGTAAATATTTTAGGCTTTGTATAACACATTGGTCTCATACATTCTTCTTCAGCTCTTTTCTACAGGCCATTTAAAATGCAAAACTAGGAGATCCCTGGGTGGCTCAGTGGTTTAGCGCCTGCCTTCAGCCCAGGGTGTGATCCTGGAGTCCTGGGATCGAGTCCCACATCGGGCTCCCTGCATAGAGCCTGCTTCTCCCTCTGCCTGTGTCTCTACCTCTCTCTCTCCCCGTGTCTCTCATGAATAAATAAACAAAAACTTTAAATTAAATAAATAAAATAAAAAAATAAAATAAAATAAAATAAAATAAAATAAAATAAAATAAAATAAAATGCAAAACTATTCTTAGCATCTAGGTCCTAGACCCCTACTTGGCAGTTGGCTGTTGCTGCTCTCAATAAACTATACTGGAGTTTACTAGAGTTCTAGATCCCACAACATTCTAGCAGTTTGCTCATCTCCTTCCTACCTACATCACCACTTTTCTGATCTTACTGGATAATTCCCATCGGCATAAAAACATGATGTTATTTTCCTCACTTATATATATATATAAAAAAAAAAGCAAGAAAAATTTCTCTTGACCACACTACTGCCCCTTCAAACTATCACTCCATTTCTTTACTACCTCTTTTTTCCTTGCCCCTCCTTGAACCTTTCCACTCTCTCTTCAACTAACTCAAATCAAGCTTTTACAAACAACACTCCAGCAAAACTTTTTGTTAAAACCAACTTGCTAAATCCCTGGCCACTTCTCAGGCTTCACTTTCCTTGACCTGGTTAATCATAAGCATTTGATACTGCTAATCAATCCTTCCTACCCATATACTCTCTTCCCTTGCCTTCAAAGACACCATACTCTTGGAATTCCTACCTCACCAGCCACTCCTTTTCAGTCTCCTCTGTTGGTTTCTCCTCTTTTCCCCTGACCTCCTAATGATATGGTGCGTCCAGATCAGTTCCTGGTCCTCTTCTCCACCTAGAATTCATTCCCTTGATGATCTCATCCCAACTCAAGCCCCATTTCTACTCTTCCTCTCAATCCCAATACATTCTTAACAAAGTAGGCAAAGTGACTCCTTTAAAATATAAGTCAAAGCATGCTCAAACATTCCCATGACTCTCGAAAGATCTACAACATCCTACATGACCGGTCTCTCTCCCCCACTATCAATGCAATTTCATGCTTCCTTCTAGCTTGAACTCTCCAAGTACCTACCACATTAAGGCTTTCATCTGGCTGTTTTCCCTGCCTTTAGATAACTGCAATGCCAATGCCTAACTTCCTTCAAGTCTGTTATCACCTTTCTTGTGATACCTCCCCTTGACCACTGAATTTATAACTGTAGCTCTTCTCTTTGGCACTCATGATTTGCTTATCCTATCTATCTCTATATATATGCGCATATATAATAATTTACTTACAACGTACTTATTTATTATGGTAATTATGTTTTTTCTAATTGCCTGTCTTTCCTCACTAATTCCATAAAGATAGGGACATTAATTATGTCCACTGATTTGTCCCAAGTATCAAGCATACAGTAAATATTCAAAACCATTTGCTATGCCCATAAATACATGTTAATTCTCACTAACATGTATTTACATATATATAAACATATATATGTTCTGTCAAATATTCTAGTTTAATACATTAATATAGAACTTTTATATCTTATTGAATAATTCTGCTTAAAATGTAACATCTACATCGCAATTAAATTCTATATAAGATAAATTGACTTATGACTGGCATCACTTCTTTTTTATTTATTATGATTTTTTTTTACATCACTTCTAAAAGCTAGTAAATAGGGCACCTGGGTGGCTCAGTGGTTGAGTGTGTCTGCCTTTGGCTCAGGTCGTGATCCCCGGGTCCTGGGATCGAGTCCTGTATCGGGCTCCCCACAGGGAGCCTGCTTCTCCCTCTGCCTATGTCTCCCTGTCTCTCATGAATAAATAAGTAAAATCTTCAAAAAAATAAATAAAAGCTAGTAAATATCCTTACCTACCTAAAATTGAACTACATTGAAAATAATAAAAAAAATTCTCTAACCTGTGAAAACAGCAACAAGTTTACTTCTGACACCTCCCAGCTTAGTACAAAACTAAACACAATAAGCAAAAGAACCAAGTTTCAGACAAAAAAAAGTTAAACTGAGTCACATGGGAAATATATAAGTTTAGGGGAGTATCAAGTAACATTTACCACTTCATTTTAAATATGCTATTAAACTGGGCAGCCCGGGGTGGCTCAGTGGTTTAGCGCCACCGTCAGCCCAGGCTGTGATCCTGGAGACCCAGGATCGAGTCCCACATCAGGCTCCCTACATGGAGCCTGCTTCTCCCTCTGCCTCTCTCTCTCTCTCTCTCTCTCTCTCTCTCCCCTCCCCCGTGTCTCTCATGAATAAATAAATAAAATCTTTTTAAAAATATATGCTATTAAACTTGTACAGAACACAAACTTTTAAGAGTCCCATGTTTCCTTGACAATTGTACTGTCTTCACAACTCAACTTTGCAAATACCACAATTTATTTCAAAGTTTTACTTTATTTTCATAGGCTTTTCATTTTCATTAATCTTAGTTAATTTCCTTCTCATTTCCACATTTAAATCTTATTTCTTCAGGTTCTTTTCATATCTTAACAACTCATTTAATCCTACCAATTCTCCTACAATTCCTTCTAGAATATTTTATCTTTCATATATTGTGATGCATAATTCTAATTCTTCACTTAAATATTTAACTCTTCCTTTCCTTCCTCTCCAGAATTTACTTTATACTTTAATGCCTATCAAATTCAATCATAGTTTTAAAGCAATCTCCTCTTAAACACAGACTTTTTTTATATTCTCCAAATTAACAAGGTTAATATTTTCAGTGGGTAGGGTTGTCAGATAAAATATAGGATGCTCAGTTAAATCTGAATTTCAGAGAAGCAACCAACATATTTTAGTCTAAGTATGACTATTTGGGACAAAAGCAAAAATACATACTTAAAAAATTGTAAGTACAATGCCTATTTGCAAGGATCCTATCTGCAATATATACAATATTACATACAAAGAATACTAACAAAGTCAGTTATGATTGATTAATGCCCAAGTTGTATCAATTATAATATATTATGAATATCACCCTTGAAAACAACACTGATAATCAAATTACTGATTACAGTAATCAAATTACTCTATTTCCTCCTTTATTCTGTTAATAGAGAGCTGATAAAATACAATCGCCAGCTGAAAAAAAAGTCAGATAAAGCTGCCACCCATATGATTTCTCATATTATCCAATCTTGCAGAGGATTATCTCTATTGCACCAACAGTTAATGAATGATTTATAATACTGGCACTGTTTTCCCAAAAGGTTGTAAAGTAAAGGCAAAGTAAAAGCTCAGGTAAATTAAAATTTACAGAACTGAAAGTATTTTTATATAAGCAATTACACTTCATTCTAAAAAATAAAAGGTGACAGGATTTATAATATCCAATATAGGCATGGCCCCCTACTTATTTGAAGTTAATATTTTCATGCTAAGAATATGCAAAAAGCACTCTCTAGAGAGGTAATGAAACTTCTATAAAACAAACCTAGATGCACAATGGCAAATAATTAACTATGGATATACTGTGTTCATATATTCTCAAGTCAGTCCCATGTAGCAAGTAGATACTATCACTAATATAAACATTTATAAATTTGGACAGCAATGAAATAAGACATTTAGTATAGTCTTATTGCCAAAGTAATCTAGCTAAAAAAAGAGTAAATTATGAACATTTGAAAAAAAACAAAACTTACTTCAGGACCATTTGAAAAGAACTGTAGTTAAAAGTATATCCACCAATCACCCACATAAATTTCCCATGTAAAACCGCTTTATGGGAAGCCCGACCTACAGAAGGACTGAAGGGTTTAACATTTGGCAGAATCCAGTAAGACTCAGTAGAAGGAACATTCAAAGAACAATCAGGACCTATTAAAAAAAAAAATCAAACAATGCATTATACAAAGGCCTTACGTTATGGAAATAGAATATATGGATTAAGATTTTTTAAGACTTCAATGCTCATTATATTAATAAATATAATATACATAGTAAATGGTCTGAAACATAACTTACAGAAAAAATTCTAAGAGCATACATAATGCCTACAGGGGAAAAAATTCTAATACCTAATCAGATACAAATATCACAACCTGAAAGAATCATTTAAATAACATAAAGTTTCATATTTACTTTAATATGTTACTAGAATATTAGACTGCAAATCAATGTACTCAAATCCTGGTTTGGTCACTGACAATAAGTATGACCTTGGGCAAGTCTGTTTACCTCTCCCATCAGCAATCCTTCATCTATAAAAGTAATTACCATCTACCCCTAAAAGCTATTTTAAATATCTAAATTTTTAAGACAGTGGAAATGAAAGCATTTACAAATTATAAACTATTAAATATAAAAATAAAAATTACATTTTTTCTTAATATCATTATTAAGAACAACCAAACTAGGGACAACCAAGTGGCTCAGGGATTAAGCACCTGCCTTCGGCCTAGAGCGTGACCCTGGAGACCCGGGATCGAGTCCCACATTGGGCTTCCTGCGTGGACCCTGCTTCTCCCTCTGCCTGTGTCCCTGCCTCTCTGTGTGTGTGTGTGTGTCTCTCATGAATAAATTAATAAAATCTTTAAAAAAAAAAAAAAAAGAACAACCAAACTGGCAAACTGGCATCAGTAGGGAGGCTTATCATCCTCAAACAGAAAAAATTATTATGCATAATAAAATAAAAAGTATTAGTAAGTGCAGGATAACTTAAATAACTTCAAGTTAATAGCACTGCCTTTACCTACCCATATTCATGTTACTCATGAGACTTGGGTCTCCTCTTCTGTAAAATGTAGACTAGCCTAGATCAGGTTTCTCAAACTTAACTAATTGAAGAAATGCTCCTTAATGAAATATATTTTCACCAAACCTAAGGTTCATTAATTATTTTAATTCTAAGGAAACTAAAATACACTCAAACAAAACTAGATATTAATTCTTTATGTCTGCAGTTCTTTATAAATATAAAACCAACAGAAACGTATAAATTGTATATAAACAAACTTATAAAACCAACAAAATTAATGTTTACTTAATATGATGGATGACATTGTTTTGCTCAAAGTAAATCATAGGTCCCAAGTAGAAAAAGTTATTACTACAGTACATTTTTAACACAATTTCAACAGATCTATATTTTCTTGACACAATTCTATCACTTTTGTTTCCTTTACCTTTAATAAATCTTTTAAATTCATATGCCATGTTATCATTTAAACTTCACTTATCACAAAAGCATCAAAACACCTCAGTAATATTCTTTTTAGCCTATAAGTGATACTACTTGTTGCCAAATTAATAGTCAACAGGAATGCTGCCGTTGCAATCAAGTGACATTTCTACTCAATTATGAGATCACTTGCCTTAAATGTTAATATCAAAAAGTTTTAATTATCTTCAACCACAAAATTTCCAAACAGACCCTGATGTGAGAAACATTAGCCTATAAAGTTCCCATTTGTTTATTTGTTCACTCACCCACACATTCATTCATTCATTCATCTTCAAACTCCTTTTCAATATTTACATGCTATGAGTATATTTTTCAGGTACAAACCAGCTAGCATTCTAGATTCTCTCTTTGATAATGACATAATCTTTTAAATCAGATACATAAAATGTTACTATTTCTGAGTGAAAAGACTATAATCATTTCTTGGTAACTGAAGAAATTTAAGGAACATACTGCTGACAAAAAAACTTTTTTTAATTCCAATTCTAAATCATTTAGAATTCATTCAATTCAGGTCGGCAAAGAACCAATGAGCAATCTCCAGTCCACTATCTCTTTCTATTAATAAAATCTTATTAGAACATAGCATGCTCCTTCATTTAAGATATCACCTGTGACTGCTTTTGCACTAGTAGAGTTGAGTACTTGCAACATAGATCGTATGGTCTGCAAAGTTTCCAAAACTCACAGAAAAGTTTGCCAATCTCTAATTAAACTGAAAATAAATGAGGTCATATGGACATGATATATAAGTAATATCTCCATTGGTATGAATTTTTATATCTTGCTTTCTTAAAAAGGAAATGTAGATTTATTTTAAATCATTTAAGTCAGGAATAATAAAGAAAATATGTTAACAATAGGGGAATCTGGGTAAAAGGCACTTGGATATTCTCTGTACTATTCTTCTTATTCTTGCAACTTTTCCATAAATTTAAAACTTTCACAATAATAATAGCCTACCATCTAAAGCCACAGAGATGGGAACAAATAACCTGCATATTATTTGGCAAAGAGCTTGATAGGGAATAACAGCATGTAAAACTTTTAAGAGAGTCAGAACTGTTGAAGCAGTAATATGTTTATGAAATCTGCACTAAAGCAAAATATTTCAGAACAATATTTCAGAGACCTTAAATAATGGCCCCCAAAGAAATGTAGGTCTTCATCACTGGAACCTGCAAATATTATCTTATCTGGCAAAAGGAACTTTGAAGATATGATTAAATTAGAAATCGAGCTGGGGAGTTTATCCTGGATTATCCAAGCAGACTCTAACTATAATCACAAGTGTCCTTACAAGAAAGGGAGATCTGAATACAAAAGAAGAAAGCAGTATGACCACTGAAGTTAGATGCTGTGCTGCAAGCTTTGAAGATGGAGGAAAGGAAAAGTCCAAGGAACTAGAGCTGGAAAAGTCAAGAATGCAGATCTTTTCCTAGAGCCTCCAGAAGGAGTGTGATGCTGACATTTGAGGCTAGTGAAACTGACTTGACTTCTTACCTCAGAATGGTAAGAGATTAATAAATGTGTATTGTTTTAAGATATCAGACTTTTGGTATTTAATACAGAAAAACAGGATTCTAGAGTTTTTAATTTTACTCAGTAATCTAAAATATCTGATTTTCTACACATAATAGCAGTCAAAATTCTTATCTTTGTTACTACCATATCTTAGGTTAACTTCCAGCAATTATTAGAAGGAATGGTCTAGAGCCAAACTCTATAGTTCTCTATTTTGTTCTAAATTAGTAAGTTTATAATAGAATGGGATTTATGAATATGACTTAAAAGTTTAAAGAAAATTAGATATTTTAATTTGTAGCTTTCTATATTCTATAAAATGATTTAGAGTGTAACTTTATAAGGTATCTGAGTGGCTCGGTCAGTTAAGCATCTTACTTAGGGTCAGGTTATGGTCTCAGGTCCTGAAATTGAGTCCCCAACTGGGCTCCCTGCTCACTGGGGAATCTGCTTGTCTCTTTCCCCCTGCTCATTCTCTCTTTCTCTGAATAAATACAACTCCTTTTTATTTTTTATTTATTTTTTAGAGAGTAGGGGAGGGGCAGACAGAGAGGAAGAGAGAGAATCTTAAGCAGGCTCCATTCTGGACGGGGCTCAATCTCAGGCCCCTGAGATCATGACCTGAGTAGAAATCAAGAGTAGGATGCTTAATTGACTGAGTCATCCAGGTGACCCAAGACTCTCTAAATAAAAATATATCCATGAAAAATCCTCTATCTACCTCTTCCTAATGTGGCCCCTTATGCAACCTCTCGGCATTAACTCTCTCTGCAAACTTTTTTCTAGCATTATGGGAATTTCCTCAAGGTATGCAGATCTCAGCTGTCTTGAAAAGGATGTAATAAACTAATTCATATTACAGTGGGGATTTCATAAAGATTTAATACACTACCTTTTCCACAGATTACGTGTTGTTTAATAATCCAAAGAGCATAAATGAATTTCTAATGCTGGAACTACAGGCATTAGTAAAGGCTGCTGAGAGATTTTTGAGGGGAAAAGGCTATTCTACAATCATAAAGAGTAGAATTATACTCTGATCCCTCCCCAATGTATTACCTCTAGAATTCCAGATTCAAAGACGAACTACCTACATAACATCACCCTTTGGATATCTAATAATCACCTCCAACTTATGTCCAAAACTAAAATCTTAATTCTTCCCTTTTTTTTTTTTTTAAGATTTTATTTATTTATTCATGAGAGACAGAGAAAGAGAGGCAGAGACACAGGCAGAGGGAGAGGTAGGCTCCTCACAAGGAGCCCGTATCGGGACTCGATCCTGGGACCAGGATCACGCCCTGGGCCGAAGGCAGGCACTCAACCACTGAGCCACCCAAGCGTCCCATTAACTCTTCCCTTTAAGATCTGCTCCTTCACCAGTGTTTACCACCTCAGTAAATAGCACTTCCATTCACCTCACTGCTCAGGGCAAAGACTATGGGGCTATTTCTGAGATCCCTCTTTCCCCCCACACTCCATATCCAATCCATCAACAAATCTTGGACTGACATTCATTAGGTATCCAGGCGTACAGCCTTTCTGATTTTTAAAATATGGAAAGGTTTCAACATAAGTAGATGCTACCTCAAGTACCTGGCCCTCTCTCCCAGTTCCCTTGGCCCTTGTCCTGATATAATCCAAACCTCTCTAATCAACAACTACAGGGGTAATGCCTGGCACAGCATAGCTCATCCAGGATCTTGCTCCGGTCCTAAGGCCAGCATCTGTTTTGACTGACTGGTGTCTGAGTGTCTGCACCACAGCAATTATAAACATCTTTAAATTCTGTCACTTGTACAAGACACCAACCACCAATTCCTTCCTTTATAACTACCATCCTAGTCCAAGCCACCATGCTCTCACCTGGACTACTCATAACAATAGTCTCCAAGCTGGTCTCCTTATTTCCATTCTGGTTCCCTTTCCATCACATTCAACTCTCCACCATGCAACCAGAATGATTAAAAATATAAATCCACTCCTATCATTGTTTTTCTCAACATCTTTCAATGGTTTCCCATCATGCTTCAAACAAAAGGAATAATCTCTAACATGGCCTACAACTCCTATATGATTGGCCTTAGTATATATTTACTGAATGAATGGTTGAATGAAAATAACCTTAGAGCTTAAAAAGATTAAAAAAGCATGAGCTATGAAGTAAACCTGGTTTTCCCACCTACTAGATATGAAAACTTGGGATAAGTTACTTCTTTAAGCTTCAAATTATATCATAAGAGCACAGGATTCTGAGAAGATAAAATGAGATCATACTTAATATTCAATAATACATAAAAGCTTCCTATTCTTAAGTCAATCCCCTCATTTTATATGTAAGAAAACTGAGTATACTTCAGGCATTCTATGTTAATGAAGACTCATGTTATTAGATATTACAAATATACATGTCAAAGAAAAAAGTGAAAATTACAAGTAAAAAGTACCTATAATACTAGGGGCCGCTGGGTGGCTCAGTCAGCAAAGCATTGGGCTCTCATTCTCAGGGTCATGACATGGGGCCATTGGGTGGGGAGTCTGCTTGAGTCTCCCTCTGTCCTCCCCCCTTAACTTCTCTCTCTCTCTCTCTCTCTCTCTCAAAAAAAAAAAAAATATTCCTATAGTCACAGGGAAATCAAATTGAGAAAAAAAATTTGCAAGGACAAAACCTACAATAAAGAAAGAGCAGCAAAGTTTTTAAAGTTTTTCCAAAGTAATTCCAGACTACTAAATTACATTCTTTCTTCCTTTCCAATGTATTCTAATCATTTTGCACTGCAAAAGGTTTTCTAAAGGAATCTATCTCTGATTTTATAATGGAAATCAATACAAAATAAAAAATTTTTTACACAAAATGTATAAAATAACTTTGCTTCTACATAAAGATAAAACTTTAAAGTCTTCAGGTGAGTGATAAACAGCAATTCTTCAAAGGTCCCCCCAAATTTGTGAATAGATTTATAGACAAATTTTTGATGTTACTAGAAAATCCATAATTTTTATGTACAAAGATACAGAACAGGAAATCTAGCAATAAAATTTGATATCCTCCAACGAGGAAGAAGAATTATTCCTTACTTAACAGTAGGTTCTTATTTCTAAAATCAAGGCTCTAAGTGGAGTTCATATTATTTAAAGCAAGAAAAGAAACCAAAATGTTATACAGTCAAGTAAGGGATTTTCAGGGGAAAAATTAATCTTACTCTAGAATTCTGGACTTATTGACACAGTTTGAGCTCATACTTTTAATTCATATTTAATCAAAGTCATCATGAAAAAATATTTTACTATTAAGGTGGTATAGATTTAAAAGGCCAAATTATATTTACTCTTTTTTTTTTCAGTTCTCAATTAAAAACACTAAATAAATGCAGCTAACGTTGAACTGAATCAAATGCAGACTGTTAAGCCAAGTTTCTATCAATACCTCTATATTGTAAATACCACTTTTGGTATTTTAAATAAAGCTAATAACGGAAATACATAAAATGTATAATGTATACATACATGTATATGCCCTCTAATAGTATCTCTTGTATGGTATATCAACTAGATTTCTCTGGTTGTAAGCCACAGAAACTAATTTTGGCTGTCTTAAGGAAAAATGGGAATTATTGGAGAAATTCAGAAAATTTCAAAATAAAGCAAAAAAATCAAGTTTAGACTAGGCAGGTATCTGGATTTACCAGCTCACCAAGACTACTCTCACTAAATGAAAGGCAATTTCCCAAAAAGAAATTGGATTCCTAGCAACAAAGGGAAAATATATTGAGAAGGGATATTTTAAAAGAGGTGTACATAACTTGTAATCATTCTAGAAATAATTTTATGACTTAATATGCATACTGAAGCTGAAGTTCTCCGATAAAAGGCAAAACTAGATAATTGTGTAAGAGACTTATCTTCTAATGTCACCGGATTTTGTTTCAGTATCCAAAGTATTCTAAACACTCTTTGGGCCCATTAAACCAATCTCCAAAGTTCAGGCATGAATTTTAGTATATTTTAAATGCTCACAGCTGTTTTGACAATATTTAAATTTTATAGAACAATGAATTGTGAGTGGTAATCATTATACTCTTCTGTTCCAAGAATACTTGGTTCTCTCAGTTTAGGTCAATGATGCGATTATAATATGGAAAGGAAATGTCCTGTTAGCAAAGAACAGCGCTTTCTAACGTATTGTGGAAGGCTTAAAGCAAAGCTTTACAGACTTTGGTTCTGATTAGTTGAAAATGATAAATATAGAATTAGCTAGGATTTAGAGCAGGATTTGTTTACTCTACTTATCTAAGTTAGAGGCAATAATATATTGCCTTGTAAATATATTGCCGTGCTTGTAAATATTTCAACATCAAGTAAGCTTCTGTAAGGAAGGAACCTGTATGTCTAGTACAGAGTATCCTATGAATTATGTTGTGACTCACAGCTCAGTCTGTTCTATTCTCTCTCTATACTCACTTTCCTGGTGATTTCATCTGATTTCATGGCTTTAAGGACCATCAATAGTTTCTAATTTACTATTCTTAAGATCCAAATTTATAGCTATAGTACAGACCTCCTCCACTAAACCCCAATTGTCTCTTCAACGTCACCTCCTAGATGTCTAAAAGACATCTCAAACTTCACATTCCAAAATCAAACTGATTTTCCTCCTAAAGTCTTCTTCGTATCAGTTGATGACAACCCCATCATACTCTGTGGTTTAAAAAGTCTTAAAATCACTTTGACTCTTCTTTCTCTCACCCCCTCCCATGTCCAGTGCATCAGCAAATCTTATTAACCCTGCTTTCAAGTCGTTCTTAGTCCCTCCACTGCCTGCCCACGCTACTATCACCTCTCATCTGGATTATATCAGGAACCTCTTACCTGGTACTCTACTTCTAGTCTTCTCCATTAGAAGCCAACAGAAACCTTTTATTAAAACTAAGACAGACTATATCAATCTTCTGTTCAAAATTCTTCAATGACTCCCCATTTCACATAGGGTAAAAGTCAAAATCCTTACAGTGGTTCCCCAATGCTAAGGCTTAGCTGATCTGGCTCCATTTTTCACCTACCTCCATTACTCCAACAACCCCTTAACCCCACATTCCCAGGCCTCTCCTTTGTTCTGTAACTCTCTGAGCTCATATCTGACTAATCTCCCCTCAGTAATTTAATTCCAGGCACACTGGCCTTTTGGCTGGTCATCAAACAAAACGGGCATGTTTCTACCTTAGGGTCTTTGTACTGACTGTTCCCTCTACCTGGAATATTCTTCTCCTAAATACCTATATTGCTAATTCCCTCATTTGTATCAAGTCCTTGAGCAAATGTCACCTTCTCAATGAGTCCTAACCTGAGCACTCTATTTTAAATTGTAACTCCCATCCCCAGATCTATCCCTCTTTCTCAGCTCTACTTTATTTTTCCATGGCACTTATCCCTTTCTAATATGCTATACTTAATATAAGTATAGTCTCTCCTAGCTTGAATGTAAGTAAGCTACACAAGGATCCTTGCCTTTTTTGTTCCACAATATATCCAAAAGGCACAGAATCACTATTCTAGTATGTAGTAGTTCAAAACATTGTTACATAAATGAGTGAATTAGTTAATAAATCCTGTCACATATATATTTGTGTGTGTGCATGTGTATATTCATATTCTCAATGCTACCTTTACTTTTAGTGGGTTAGGAATAAAAACTTAATTTTACTGACTTGCAAAAAGTCAGATCTGCTGATTTTGCTAGTGGGAAAATGAACTAAAAGAATCTGGGCTCCTGGATGGTTTAGTCAGTTAAGCATCTGCCTTTGGCTCGGGTCATGATCTCCAGGTCTTGGAATGGAGCTCAGGTGGGAGTCTGCATCTCTCTCTCCCTCTGCTCCTCCCCCTGCTTGTTCTCTCTCTCTCTCTCTCATAAATAAATGAAATCTTTTTTAAAAAAAAGAATTTAATTTAGTACATTCATTGTCATTAAAGTTAAATAAAATAGATCATATTTATTATTAAATATAAAAAGGAAAATATAAGCTATCCTGTGAATTTCTTCAAGGTGCAACCTATACTCTGATGTGTACCAACACACTATGCTAAAGTAACCATGCATGTCCTAGAATGTCATATGACTAACCCAGAAAAAAAAAATACTTCAGGATAAAATATTCATGAGTTTGAATTTAAAAGTTTTATATTTTTCTAAAACAAAACTATCATTTTTACAACCTGAATAAAGTCATAGTTTAAGTGTATGTTCTGGTAGTCAATACTGCCACCCACTGGCAAATGTTAAAATCTAAAACCAAAGGAATACAATAAACAGAAAACAAAGAATCCTAGAACCACATGCTCAAATTCAGTTGTTTTTCTTAATATTTAAAATTGTTTTTACATATCAAGTACAGTACATAATTTATTATAGTATTCATCCACTGAAACATTTCTATTTGAATTTCTGTATATCATTAAATTAGCTAAATAATACACTTCTAATTCATTTATTTATTACAGAAACCAAGACCGTACTGTATGTTAACTAAGCGAAATTTAAGTTAAAAAGAATAATAATCATTTATTCAGCAACAACAAAAAACTGGAATGCCTATGACATGTCAAGCACTATAATATGTACTAGGGACACACAAAAATGATGAAAACATAAATCATTCTTCACTTCACAGAGCTTATACTCCAGTAGGAAAGATTTAAAAAAAAAAAAAAAAATAGGGATCCCTTGGTGGCGCAGCGGTTTGGCGCCTGCCTTTGGCCCAGGGAGCGATCCTGGAGACCCGGGATCGAATCCCACATCGGGCTCCCAGTTCATAGAGCCTGCTTCTCCCTCTGCCTGTGTCTCTGCCTCTCTCTCTCTCTCTCTCTCTGTGACTATCATAAATAAAGAAAAAGAAAAAGAAAAAAAAGAAAAAGAAAAAAATAAAAAAAATAACACATACATAAATGTGATAAATGCTATGACTATCATAAATAAATAAAAAGAAAAAGAAAAAGAAAAAAATAAAAAAAATAACACATACATAAATGTGATAAATGCTATAAATTAAAAAGGTAGGGTCCCATTAAAGCATTTAACAGGAGGATCTGACCATGTCCTAGAATGTTAATAGGCTAAAGTACTGCAGGATGAAATTCAGAAATAAGAAAGACCATGAAATAGGAAGGGACATAGAAGCATGAAAGAAACTGAAATAAGTTCAAACAAAGCAAGAGTTTAAATAAAGAATCAAAGATACTATATAAAACTAACAAATTCTATGATTTACATATTTAGTTATTATCTTTTAATCAATATTTCAAAGGCTTAAAACAACAAATTCCAATCCTGGGACACCTGGGTGGCTCAGTGGCTAAGCACCTGCCTTCGGCCCAGGGTGTGATCCTGGAGTCCCAGGATCGAGTCCCACATCAGGCTCCCTACATGGAGCCTGCTTCTCCCTCTGCCTGTGTCTCTGCCTCTCTCTGTGTGTCTCTCATGAATAAATAAATAAAATCTTAAAAAAATAATAATAAATTCCAATCCTTATATGAAAACCATGTATGAATTAAACTGCAATAATGAAAACATAAAGCATATCCTGAAACATTTAAAAGGACTGGACAAGAGGATTAATAAGCAGGACATTCTGGAACAGGAAAGGAACATTACAGGAACAATTTTTAACTAGTTAAGTAATGGTCTTGCACATAAAGACGGTGGCCTATTTTTCATTTGATAAAATAGGGGAAAAGATGTCTTGTGTCATGGATTAAGGGAAAAAAAATCAGACGCTAAAGGCTACAGGTTTATTTTTTTAATCTGTCTACTCCCACTACCTATTCCACATTGCACAGTTTTTCAGAGTGGACATGAGAGAACTACTTACCCCATTCATTGTCAAATAAGGCAATAATCTACACCTAAAAATATTTATTTGGATTTTGTAATTGTTTGAGAGACTCCAATGATTTCAACCCCCTTCCCGGTTGGGAATATCTCTTATTGTGTGAGATTCAAAAACAGGATCCCTTCCCACTATATAAATCCGAAAAGTTAAATTCTCCATTTACACATCTCCAAGCAGCCAAGGTATGAAAAAGACCTATGGTTAGCCAAGTAGATGCTACTAAGCAGGACTTTGCATCCTCCCAAGTGATATAAAGCTGTTGGAACCATTTGGAATGCATTCTAGCCATGCCTGAAGAATGTAGAATACACAGGAAGGATGCCAGTGGTGGGATCCAGGGTCCAGTGGAATGACAGGAATATCCTAATCAAACATCCCTGTGCCTTCATCTTTCAGGTAGCTGTGAACCCACCCACATGGCTTTCTGTTGCCCCTGCCCCTTTCAACAAAGGTTTTTCCAGCCTTTCATCTCTCTTCAGAGCTAGTAAGGATGCTTCTGTACTAGTTAGGGTACAGGTTAGGAGAACCCAAACTAAGTTGCTTAAATAAGCTAAAAGTTAATTTCTCCCTAATGAAACATTCTAGACCAAATAGGTAAGTAATACTGGCTATTCTAGTTATGCCATCTACTACCATTTGGAAAGACCTCAATGATCTAAAAGTTCTACACATCACTTCCACTCATGTCCTATTGACCTGAACTTAGTACAATAGCCATTCTAGCTGCAAGAAAGGCTAAGAAATGTGCTATGTAGCTGGAATGCCATCCTGAGCTAAAAACTCAGTGAATTCTATTACTAAAAAGAAGGGAAGAATTAATTCTGGGAGATAATGGTCTCTGCCATACTTTCCAATAACTTTCTTTTCTGCTCCAGTAAGCCAGAACTGTTTCTGCTTAGAATCAAAGACTTCCATTGGTTCAGATTTTGTTTAATTTATGTAAAAGAAACCTGGAGCCACTCTAATTAGGGAATTAATGGGATGGGGGGAGGGAAGCACCACAACTTGGAGACTGCTTCGTAAATTAATGTTATACTGTATTCTCTACATATGAACATAAACTCTATTTGTTATATCATGATTTTGATGTTTTTTAAAAATTCCTCATTTGGGGATGCCTGGTTGGTTCAGCGGTTGAGCATCTGCCTTCGGTTCAGAGTCCCAGGATCAAGTTCCGAATTGGGCTCCCCACATGGAGCCTGCTTCTCCTTTTCCTATGTCTCTGCCTCTTTCTCTCTGTGTCACTCATGAATAAATAAATAAAATCTTTATAAAAAAAATCCATCTGTTTCAATGTTTGGAAGCCATCGTAAAAGAAAACTGCTTTTTAACATTGCCTTTGCCCCAACAAATTTTATTCAGTGAAAAATATCACAAAAGCAGATGAGTCCACAGAGGTCCCTACCCTTTAAATAATCTATTTAATATGTATATATCATCCTTGACAACCATATATTATGACAAAATTACACAGTATACAACAAACTTGCGTGCTTTTCAACATGCTACTTAGTATTTTCTTTATTCTTTACTGTCTCAGCTTTTGGGTTTTCTAAGTCTTTTCTACAGGAAAGGGGGGACAGTTGACATTGATGGTGCCATTTACCATTAAAACAGACTCCTGTGTAATTTGGAAAAATTACTCAAGCAGTAAAAAAAAAAAAAAAAAATGATAGCAGATGATTAAGGAGGAAAGAAGAGACAGTTAAGGGAGGAAAAAGTATGGTTTAAACGGATTAAGGAGGAAAGAAGAGAAAGTTAAGGGAGGAAAAAGTATGGTGATGGCTGAGCACAAGTCTTCAGAGGTGCCCATAAAAAACTAAATGAGAAAAGAAGGAGACATGAAGACCAGGTGGGATAAACACTACAGAAATGTTAGGAAGGGAATTCAAGACCTAACATAAAGCTGGGCTTCCCCTCCACATTCATCGTCTTTAATAAAATCTTGGTTTCTAAAAAGTAATACTAATTTTTCTTATACTAGCATAAAATCAGAGTAAGTAAAATTAACCATCATAAAAGAATAAAATATAATGGAAGTAGCAATAATCTGTTATTTTTAACCCAAGAATCTAATTCCAAACAACACAGTACAAAAAACTGCCAGATTTTGAATCTCACAGATTGCTTCCTCAGCTCTCATTTTTAAATATCTCAAGTTCTTTGATCATTCCGCAGATGTCCTAGAAACAAATCTCTCTCTCTCTCTCATTTTCCCCTCAATGATTCCTCCCCAATTCATATATCTGAAATAGAAACATCATTTTCCCCTCATGTTCTGGTAAGAATCCCAGCTAGTTTAAGCTATACTGCCTTAAATAAATCAAGGATCAGGTTTGAAGCTTAAGGGAACCAATCTGTACATCATCTATCATGAAAGAAGCACAATATCACTTGCACCAAGCGCTCCACCATAAAACATTCACATCAATTCAGAGATCAATTCTGTAACTATTAAGAATAGTGGCATAAAAATGTATCTGATTTCTGTACATTTTACAGTTATAAAAAAGATATGTATAAAAATATACACGTTTGTGTGGATATATATATGAAACTATTCATATTATCACTTTCCTTTATTTTTTTATAGACTTTATTTATTTATTCATGAGAAACACAGAGAGAGAGAGAGAAACAGAGACACAGGCAGAGGGAGAAGCAGGCTCCCTACAGGGAGCCCGACATGGGACTCGATCCCGGGTCTCCAGGATCATGCCCTGGGCTGAAGGCAGCGCTAAACCGCTGAGCCACTCGGGCTGCCCTATCACTTTCCTTTAAAAGTGAACACACCTTCCCCCCAAAAAAGTGAATACACCCAGCATTTGGGTATATTCCTTTTCCAACTGCTTATAGACATATGTAAGAGTCAGGAATTTTTTTAACTTGAGACACTACTGACAAAAATAAAAATGTGAACGGCCAACAAAAGTCAAAAAACAGAAGAGAACATTTGAGGCAGATATTATAAATCCCCAGAAAATAAAGCATTTTAAAGAAGGACTAGTAAAAAGAAAAAAGTAAAGAATAAAAAAGGACAGAGATGTTTATAGAGAATAGCATACAAATGTATTCCTCTTTTCCTTTCAAAACTGTTGAAATAAGATAAAGATGACAGCAACTGAAGACTACTTTGAAAAACCTTATGTGTATAAGCTATCCTTCTATTTCTCAGGCTTTAATTTAAATATATTTCTGATGTACCATTCTCTCCATAAAAAAGAACATTATTTTAGTTTCAAGACTAAAATGAAAAAAAAAATGGTGTATTGAGGCACTTGTTAGAAGGTCACAAACTATTAAAATAGCCATTTAATAAAATATATGCTCCAATAATTAAAGAACATAGAGAACTCTCTATCTGTCATAATCATAATAGGTAATCAAATTCAATTCAGTAAGAAATGACTGGTATTTTGTGTCAGAGTAATATTTTTAATGAGATAACATAGGTTTTTTTTTTTTAATTTTTATTTATTTATGATAGTCACACAGAGAGAGAGAGAGAGAGAGAGAGAGAGAGGCAGAGACACAGGCAGAGGGAGAAGCAGGCTCCATGCACCAGGAGCCTGATGTGGGATTCGATCCCGGGTCTCCAAGATCGCGCCCCAGGCCAAAGGCAGGCGCTAAACCGCTGCGCCACCCAGGGATCCCGGGATAACATAGGTTTAAGATGGGCATAATCTATACAAAGACTAAAATAATTCCTCTAAATAAGTATACTCGGTAACTCAGCATACTCAGTAACATTTTTTTTAAGTCATCTTTAAAGAATGATGAATACAACCATATGAGGGGCACATTCTCTTTCATTTTTGCTTTGGTCTAACAGGACCTACTGCTACTACTGCTATCCTGTACTAAAACAACACATGATCATGTAACTTTGGATTACGTATTTCTTGAGTCAAAGTTACCTCAATCAACAGAATTAGCATGCTGGCACAAAGCTAGCTCAATATGTAAATATAATTAACAAAAAGTAAGCTCTGGATAGGTAAGCATATGGATAACTAGATGTATCTCTTCATTTAATTCCACAATGATAAAATTCATGATTTTATACCCAAATACTTAAGTAAGCTAAAACTCTTCAATGTAATCTAAAACTAATATTTAATCACAGATATGTATAAAAACTGTTTAGAAATTCTCCTTCAGGAATCTTACTTTTTGCAATAAGCAGCTGAAATCCTTAATATTAATTCTAAATTAGTTTAATCCTTAATGAAATCTTTTACTTTTAAAAATATTCTGTTCTTTTAAAAATAGCCACAAGAGGTCAGTCTTTCCTAAGATATGTTTAACATACTTCAGTACCATAGAAGACCAGTATTTTTGCAGTATACTATGTTATCCATTATAAATCAAATTTGAATGCAACACGCATTAAAGTCAGTCAAGTCATCAAACCTTTCAGGATTCAACCAAAAATTATAGATCATATTGATCACAAACCCACTATTTTAAAAGATCACCAAATCTAATTTCACTTGATTGTCAAAACAGGGTGTAGACAAAATCTTTACCAATTCCAGTTGTGAAGAAACAAACTATTAAGAAGTTGATTGTTCATCTGAAATTCTAAAAATAAAGTACATGAGATTTGGCTGTGCAAACAAAGGAGTATAGAATTTCTTTTAATCTTATTAGAAATATGAATCATTGTTGCAAAAAGCCATCACATGCTTACCTTGCCAACTATCATTGCAGACGCACAATTTTTCTCCCGTTAGGTCGCAGTAACCATGATCAGGACTGCCACAATTGGCTTTACAGTAAGGGATATCACAAGCTTCACCCTTCCAGTATTTATCACATTCACAGTATACTTGACTTGGAACAGAAATACTGGTCGTACACTTCCCATGACCAGAGCAATTGTTAGGACAAGAATTGATTCTGTAAAATATAATTCATATATATTCAAATTCAAGGTAATTACAGAAGAATTTTGGTTGATATTTTGTAAGCTTTACCACTTTTATGCTGTTTTATGTGCTCTGTTAACACAATTTCACAATGTGGCTTCAATGCTTTACTCTGTATCCTTTTGTCCCTAATGCAATTCATTTAATATTTATTTGCAATTGATCTTAATTCATTCAGGGAGTTTACTTTGTCACCCAGACTTCAAACTTCAAAGGACTACACACTCCATATTTGCATAATCTATACAGTTCCAAACACAATGTTTTATAAAGACTTAGTATTCAAGTGTTTTGAATATACATTTTACAGAAAATAATTAAATTCATGAATACCTGAAACTACATGAAAAGCCAAGATATAACCTGGTTATATAATATTATTTAAATAGCATGTTATCATTTATATACTATCATAGAAGAAAAGGGATAATTATCAAATTTTATTTTAAAGCCTTTTAACCAATTATATTCTACTATATACTTATTCTTCCTTGCATACATGCTTGAGATAAAATAAATCCTAAACAACTTGCTGATTTCAAATTCTAACAATCTAAAGATACTTAGAGGGATGCCTGGGTGGCTCAGCGGTTGAGCGTCTACCTTAGGCTCAGGGCATAATCCCAGGACCTGGGATCAAGTCAATTATCCGGCTCCTTGAAGGAAGCCTGTTTCTCCCTCTGCCTGTGTCTCTGCCCCTCTCTCCCTCTCTCTCTCTCTCTGTCTCTCTCTCTCTCATGAATAAACAAAATCTTAAAAAAAAAATACTTAGAATATTTTATTCATGATGGAAAATTCTCTCGTTATAGTCTACATTCCTGAAAAAAAGGAAAAAAAAGAAGTGTATCAAGTTCCTCCTGTGGTCATTCCTGTGAAAGCATCTGACATCATCTCTGATTCCTTCACTACACCATGGGACTTCCAGACATAAAAGTTTATATAAACTGCCAGATACATAATAGATTCTTAATAAAAATTATTTTTCTTCTTTTAGAGGAGACAGTGGTATATCCATCTACCTTACCTTAAGCCTCCATTTCCTCATATGTAAAATGGGAAAAATACCCATTTGACAGAATTGTTGTAAAGAAAATCAAAGAACATAATGTACACAGAGTATCCAGTACTGTCTCTGGAGAACAGAAAGACTACACAAAGGTAGTTCACATACCCATCTTCAAATTAGGAGTACAATACCTTCAAGCAGAGACACAGATGAAGACTCCCACTAATCCCACATCTGCTACCACAAGTAAGGTTACTCTAGTTTATACTTCTTTATTTAATCATTTACCAACAATTTTAAATTTCTTTTTTTAAAATATTTATTTATTTATTTATTTATTTATTTATTTATTTAAGATTTTATTTATTTATTAGAGACACAGAGAGAGAGGGAGAGAGAGGCAGAGATACTAGCAGAGGGAAGAGCAAGCTCCACTCAGGGAGCCTGATGTGGGACTCGATCCCATGACTCCAGGATCATGCCCTGAGTTGAAGGCAAATTTTAAATTTCATAATTAAATGTCAACCAGACTTGCTACCATAAAGTTCTGACACTTAGAAAACAAGCTTAGAGATAGTACTTTACAGCATATGATTGAGATTTTTATCCTATTTTAATCCTATAATTTTGAAATTTACCACACTAGCTTGCTCCTCACAAAGAAGATATCTATAAAAACAAATAATTTGAAGTTATAAGAATCATTACAATACAAAATTTTAAAAAATACTTACGAATAAAAAATGTTGAAACCAGTTAGATTATATGCAGCATCACTAAAAAAATGTAACAGTGCGTAGCCAGATGTTGTAACAACTTCAGGCACAGTTTCATTTCCCCTGATTTCAGGGACTATTAAACCACTGTAAGAAAGTAAAATCGAATGTAATATATATTAATACACATACGACTGTTAATCACATTAAAATTTACTCAAAAATACCCTTGTCAGCATCCCTAAATATGTATAACAGAATAAGCAACTAGAATGATCAGTCTAAAAAAGTTCCTCTCCATCTTCCACCCAATCGGTCCTCCTACTGCTGCCAATGGATGAACATGTGCTCTCATGCCACGACCCTCCTTTCCTTCCTTCACACCATGTGCACTGCAGCATCCCATTTCTCACTTTATCCTGCTATACATTCTGTTATAATACCATGGGGTGATCTCTTAACTTACGTGTAAACCATCTCTTAAAGCCACCATATAGGCTCACTATATTCCTCTGGTTGCAAATTCTAATGAAGCTAAGAGAACACTCCACAGCAGCAAAGTGAGTACAGTGGCATTCTAGTTAAACTTGTACACCTCCAGGACACTAATCTAGGTTATTTTAGGTCATCTAAAAATATATATTATTTATATTTCTTTCAAATTTTGCATACTTTTACAAATTAAATTAATATTCCAAAGGACACTTCAGCCCATACAAAAGAAAACTAATGGTGGGAGTGGGTAGATTTAACATGCAAGAGTTTTGGCGCGGTAACCAGTTAGTAATTGGTACTTTCCCCCTTTTCAATCTCCTATTCATGAGGAAATATTACATATCTTCATTTACTTATACCATACTACTCTCTCTAAATCTGTAAAACATAAAAGCAAGTTGCTAACAAATTACATTACTCGTAATAGTCCATTCCTTTAGGCAGTGTTAAATTTCTGTGTAGGCATCACCAGGAGTTGAATTCTCTCATTCAAATCATATTTAACAGAACGATATGAAATAGTCAAATAATTTATTTTACAAACATATTCTCAAAGCAAACAAAAAGTAATCAAATCTTCATGTTTTTCTAATTATTACTGCATCTACTAATTTATGTTTGTGAAGGAACAAAAAATTTTAAAAGAGGACTATCAGAAGAATTCAAATTTTCTATAATACCAGTCTTAGTTAGGTATATTTTTCATTATAGTGAAATTACTTTGAAGTAAGTACATTGCTAAAAATAATATTCCCAGGTCTTTATAATAGATATATAATATCTATTTATAATATTATATATAACTAATATATAAATATATCTGTCATATTTTTATATTTTTATATATTATAATCTATATATATAAATTAATTTCTCTGAAATAAAGAATAGATTTCTTTACTGGTTATTTATAAGTTTTCTAAAAAAGAATATTTTAAAAATAAATAAAAGAATTTTAAATAAATTGTTTATTTTTTAAAATAAACTTTAAAAAAGGTTTGCATATCTTGTATGACACATTAAGCAATTTGGACCAACTAACCCCGCCACTGAAGTCAACTAGAAAAATGACAAATTACATAAAAACCAAAAAAATTAATTTGAATGGAATTGGAGAATTAAGAAGATGGTGAGCCCAGGTACTGGAGTCATTTCTCCTTATGGGCATTTGCTGGTTTCAAAGTTGGAGATGAAGTTTAAAATTTAAGAAACTGGGTTGTTTTACAGAGCTAGGAGAAAAGTGGAACCCAGGTTCCTCGCTCTGACCTGGGACCCCAAAGACTATAAGTAAAAGTGAACTAGTAAAAGACCAGCCCTCCAGGAGATTGTACTGCAGCTTGTGTGTGAATCACCTCAATATCTAAATTCAGTTGACTGGATTGCTACTGTCTTCAGGCACTCTCCATAGGAATATATTATCTATCCAGGCCCCAAATTGTTAAATGTGATTTTACAAACATGCAATACAGCAAACAGTTGTCCGCACACAATAAAACAGTAACACTTCTCTATTTGTATCCATTCTCCACATTCTAAAGTCTTGCCTATAGAAGAAAGCTCAATTCCCTTAGTGTGGTATACAGTGATTAAAGGATTAAAAAACCAGACTTATTAGTCTGACTACATTACTTACTAGGTAGGCAACTTTGAGCCACTCACTGAATCTCTCTGTGCCTCAATTCCCCATTTATGAATGGAGAATTTATAAACTTCTTGCAATAATAATCCTTAACTAAAGGAATACTGTACAGATTAAAGGAGTTAATATATATAAAGAACACTTGCTTGCATACTGCCTGGTACATAATAAGCATTCGGGAGATGTACTGATTACTGCTTATTGGGTAATCTGGCTCCTACCAATCCCTTCACATTTCCTATGATCAAATTACTCACAACTACTTATATTAGCCTGAAACATAATGCTCTTAAATGTGTCTATGCCTTTGTACATGTTTTTTCTACCAAGAATGTCCCATCTGGCCCCCATACTTTGCCTATTATTCTTCTACCTATGATGAAATTCACCATGAAGAATTAGTTACTTCTAAAATCATATACCAAAAAAAAATTAAAATAAAATAAAATCATATACCACTCTTTTCATAACCTGATTATAATACTTACTGTGCTGAGTAAAAAATTCTGTGTGCATGCTGCCACCAGTGCCTAACTGCTGTGTACTGATATAGACTCCAAATCCTTGGAATTTTCCAAGTGATAGGAGTCTTCTTTATTCATGGGGAACTCTGATGTTTATGCTAGTGAGGTGACTCAGGGTGGAGCTGGCCACACCAGAAAGACCAATCATACAATTAAAGGGTTGAGGGGATCCCTGGGTGGCGCAGCGGTTTGGCGCCTGCCTTTGGCCCAGGGCGCGATCCTGGAGACCCGGGATCGAATCCCATATCAGGCTCCCGGTGCATGGAGCCTGCTTCTCCCTCTGCCTGTGTCTCTGCCTCTCTCTCTCTCTGTGACTATCATAAGTAAATAAATAAAAATTAAAAAAAAAATAAAATAAAATAAAGGGTTGAGGCTTTGAGCCACAAGAAATCAATCCAACTTCCAGAGAGGAGGGCGACTAGAGATTGAGTTCGAACTTGTGGCCAATGACTGAATCAATCATGCCTATATAATGAAACCCCAACAAAAACTCTGGGTACCTGTAGCTCAGGTAAGCTTCTTGGATGATGATACACATTGGTGTGCTGGGAAGGTAACACATCCCAAGGACAAAAAAGTTGTTTGTGATCCTTCCAGATCTCATTCTATATGTCTTTTCATTTGGCTGGTAATTATTTTTCTCCTTTATTTTAAAACTATAATCATAAGTATAGTGTTTGCCTAAGTTCTGTGAGTCATTTTAGTGAATTATTGCACCAGAAGGGATGGTGGGTACCCCTAAATCTGCAGCCAGCTAGTCAGAAGTGTGGGTAGGACCTGAGGATCTCTAAACTTGAAGCTGGTGTCTGAATTGAGGGCAGTCCTATGGAGGGCTGTGCACTCAAGCAGTGAAGTCTGGCCCAACTCTAGGTAGCTCGTGTGTGAATTCATTGTAATGCCTGATCATATTCCTTACTATATCCTCCAGGCTTATGACAGTCTCTGGAACTGAGAAAGTTATCACATATTTGCTGAATAATGTACATTTACATAACTGGAATCATTCAAACACTTAGATTCTGAATTCACAGTATACAGGCTTTTAGATCAGGAGACTGTCATGTCCTAATTCTGGCTCCATCATCTATTAGAAGTAAAACAATTCCCCTGAGTCTCAATTTTCTCAGCTATAAAATGGGGATAACAGCACTTCTTCCACAAGATCCTTGTGAGAATTAGATAACATTTAAACTGCCTACTACATTGCTTAGCTCAAGTGGATACTCAGTAAACGTCTTCCATCTCTTTCAAGATAGCTAATAGGAGCACTTGCTAACAAAAAGTCACTGGTTCCATCTTCACAGACATATACTAAATTCCATCCTGCTAATTATCTTACAAAGTTTCCTTTAGTACCAAAAAAGCACTGGTAAGAGTGTTAATGGATTACTGTTAATTAATGCAAAGTCGTTACAAGTATGAACAAAACAAATGGAAAGGCACACATCTAAATAACAGTCAACAGTATCATAAAAATAGAATAACGATAGCTGAGTAAAATCTAAATTGCTAAAAATTAATGTATGAACCCAGAATCTTACCTAATTGTTACTATGAATTATCTTACAATATAATTATTCGTAAGACTATTCCATTTTCTACCTCTTGTCCTTGGATGAAGGGGTATTTGTGGCAACCCTTTAAATAATTTTCAGACAACTCAAAAATTAAATTCTGAAAGTCTTTAGAGTAATAGCCATAATAGTATTGCTATGAATAAGATGCTAAGATGCTAAAGAGTCACTGTGAAATATTCATTCAGAAATACAAGTCCTTACATGTCTATCCAAAAAAATAATAGTCTACATTCCTGGTAAACAGAGTAGCTGCAACATAAATAAAAAGAAAAAAGAAAATTTAAAAATTTGAAGGGAACAATAAGCTTTTATCTTCATTTAAATTTTTAACAATAACAGAACATATAAGCAGTACTACGGATATAAGAAATATAAGAATAAATAAATCAGTAACTTGGTCAACAATCATGTTAGTTAATTGTATTCAAAATCAACACTGATCACCACAATCCTAATTTTTCCTATGTCAAATATATTTTCTCCTATTCATGAAACATTTTATAATAATTTATATTACTTACATAGAAAAGATTTTTAAATTGATATTGAAAATGCTGTAATTTTAAAATTTAAATCTGACTGCCTGACTACTAACAATAAGTATTCTGAAAGAACAAAAACTCCCAAATTTTGAGAACTGAAAGAAACATACCGATTATTAAACCATTACATAAAGTGTAACTTAACTTTTTATTTACAGAATTGGAAATTTTATCATTTCACTAAAATAAAAAGACAACTATAGAAAACATACACATCTTTATCTCTTTGTCATCTAGAACTCATATTAATCTGTCTAATAGGTAGCTCTGGAAACATTCACATCATTTTAAAAGAACAAACTATATGTGGCAAGAATAAAGGATACTTTTTAGGAAATCTACATTTCTGAAATGAGTACTCATTTATCTTTACTAAATCAAAATTTACACTAATATATATGTACCTAAGTTGACAGTCACAATATGCAACATAGTATTATAACATCTCTGAAACTTAGCAATCAGTATCTCTGCTAAATTTATTTTAAAGCCCAGAGTAGTATATATTTAAAATTAATAAATTACACTTATTCCTCTACAACTGTCAATTCACCAATTAAAACACAATTACTCACCTAAGAACCGCTATTAAAGGTGCATATATTGAATCTCCATCATAAACATACATATGATCCCAGCTACATTCTGTTGCAAAATGATTGAATCTTAATCTTAACACTGCATTTGGACTGAAAAAAATATTAAAATGTTTAAATTCATATGTAATATTCAAAGCATAGTCAGAAAAAATGTTGAGTACTGTATTAAAAACCTATTTACAAAAAATAAATTAAAAAATTTTTAAAAACTGATTTACAAAAAATTTTCTATTTACTATTAAGTTACAGAAAAAGAGTATTATATACATTATAAAAATGAGGGACACCTGGCTGGCTCAGTCAGAAGAGCATATAACTCTTGATCTCAAGGTTGTGAGTTTGAACTCCAAGTAGGGTGTAGAAATTACTTAAATAAAATTTTAAAAATAAATCAAATGTAAAAATGACATGCGACTTCAAAATCTATTAACAAACTGTATATATAAATCACCATTTTCTAAAACTTTAGTCAGCAGTAAATGTTCTATGTCTTGATTAAGGTGGACATTATACAGATTGTATATATTACTGGAGCTATGTTGAACTGTACACTTAACATGAATTTTATTGTATACAAATTAAACTTGAATGAAGTTGATTTTTAAAATTCAACACTCAATAAGTAACATCTCGTATTTCTACATAATACTTATTAGCTAAAGGCCCTACTATGGTATTGAAATTTTAATCAAAAGGTCTCAGTAGGATATATTATTAACAAATAAATAAGATGAAAAAAAAGGGTGGGGGACACTTGGCTGGCTCAGTTGGTAGAGCATGTAGCTTGGGGTCATGAGTTCAATCCCCATGTTGGGCATAGAGATTACTTAAAAAACAACAAACAAACAAGACAAAAATAAACAAAATGAAACTATCAATGTACAGGAAATTGATAATTTCTAAAAACCTATCTAAATAACCTTCCCCAAAAATAACATTTTCCAAATACACTCTTTAAGAACCATAAAATAACTTGTATCAATTCATTTATGATCTATTCACAGTATGTTTAAATAGATCAATCCAAACTCAGGCCCTAATTACTGAAAAAAGCTCCTAAAAGGATAATTAACTCTCTCTTACAAAATGTTCTTTTTAAATACCCTTATAACTAAAATACTGAAGAGTATAAACCAATGGCATAATTCAGCATGGAATATTTTTATCTTCTCTATGGCATCTTCAAATTCCATAACAAGATGTTTAAAGTAAGCCAAAAACGTCTACTTACTGCCACACTAACATAACTCTAAAATATATGTAACAAACTATTATCACAAGTAAAGGGATACTATAATTTATATTAAGGGCAGCCCAGGTGGCTCAGAGGTTTAGCGCCACCTTCAGCCCAGAGCGTGATGCTGGAGACCCGGGATAAAGTCCCATGTCAGGCTCCCTGCATGGAGCCTGCTTCTGCCTCTGCCTGTGTTTCTGCCTCTCTCTCTCTCTCTGTGTCTCTCATGAATCAATAAATAAAATCCTAAAAAAAAATAGTTAAAAAAAATTTATATTAAATGTAATATCTAAAAGTTGCAAATCTCATTTAAAAATATCATGAATAATCACTGAATAAACTATAAGCAACTGAATGAGCTATATACCTATAAAATTACATTTTAATACTTTAACATTGATATGATCATTTTCTTTATCATTTCAGAATAAAATTTAAAAATCAATTTAATCCAAATTATATACTTACTAGCCTTCAATTAGCCATGTGCATTTAGTTTTATATTTATAGTTAATTGGACCGTCTGTTAAATATCCAGAAGGTTCTGTTAACCTAGAAAACAAAATCATGAAAAAATTACCTTAAAGTAACTTTAAAACATATAGTAGCATAAGAAAATTAAAAAGACATTAAACCGAAGAAATGAGATGTAGCATTTTCCACAGGGAGAATTTATTTACAAATTAGAAAAGTTTTCAAATTGCCCTGTATCTCCCTACAACTCAAAAGAATTTATTCTGGATTTCTCTACACCTTGACATATTTCAAATGTTTCATTTTGCACAGGTAAAAAAATACACTGAAAAATTGAACACTCTACTGATGGATTTAATGCAAAAATAGATGAAGTTAAATTGTCTCTGTACAAAAATAAGATGGAGGCAAAAGAAGGAAGGTCAAATGCACTTTAAAAGATGCAGATCAGGGCAGCCCCGGTGGCGCAGCCGTTTAGCGCTGCCTGCAGCCCGGAGTGTGATCCTGGAGACCCGGGATCAAGTCCCACGTCGGGCTCCCTGCATGGAGCCTGCTTCTCCCTCTGCCTGTGTCTATGCATCTCTCTCTCTCTGTCTCTCTCATGAATAAATAAAATCTTAAAAAAAAAAAAAGATGCAGATCAAAGAAATAGAGAAATAGTGTATGTACATAACCACTTTCAGAGTTACAGTGTTAGCTATGTTTGCTTTTGGTTTTGGCTTTCTTTAGTTCTCATGTTATCCATTCTCAAGCAATTATTTACTTATTCATTTATTTTAATTTCAGCTAACACACAATGTGATACCAGTTTCAAGTGTACAACTCAGTGATTTAAGAAGTTTATATATTATACTAGATGCACCACAAGTATCGCCACAATCTGTCCCGTTACATCTATCAGAATTGCTAGGGTAGTTGTCACCAGACTTTACTGTGTGCAACTACCTGTTTTTATTAAGATTTTCTCTTGTCTATTTTATACCAAGAACTCAATTTTGAAAATAGGATAAATCAAAGGCTTTATAATTATCTTCTATTTCAAACATAAAAAAGACAATTCTTAGAAAAATTTCTGTTTTTATAATTTAAAAACATTTAAAACAAGATCTCAATTGTACTTCATTTTGTTCTCCTTAGCTCCAGCCCAATTGTTTTATCCACAAAACACCTTATTTTAAGTAATTAAGATATCTTCCCATTTAGATTCTATATATTATACAAATACATATATTTATATAAACACACACAAGGACTTATCAGTCTTTATATATTCACTTATACATAAATACATATACATAATATACACATATGCACATAGATCTCTAGGTCACTATTTAGTTTTAGATAAATTAAATTTTCCTTATAGTATAAACTCATCTTAACTACACTAGGAAAACAAAAGTTTCATTTACCTAAATCGTGGTTCACAGAAATGTCAATAAAAACATTATTTGTAAATCTTTCATAATCCCTGCAGATTATTTTAGGCAATAAAGAGGCTAATTCGGGACACCTGGATGGCTCGGCAGTTGAGCATCTTCCTTTGGCTCAGGGCGTGATCCCGGAGTCCTGAGATCAAGTCCCACATCAGGCTCCCTGCATAGAGCCTGCTTCTCCCTCTGCCTGTGTTTCTGCCTCTTTCTCTGTGTCTCTCATGATTAATAAATAAAATCTTTTAAAAAATAAATAAATAAATAAATGGGCTAATTCATGCTTGGGAAAGTTTTTTAAGAACAACAAATTCCAATATCTCAAATTAGTAATAAAATGTGCATTTTCTATGTGTCAGGATCTACTGTAAGAGCATGATGTGTTACCTCATTTAAAAATCTCAAAAAAACCTTACAAGATAATAAATAATTATTAACGCCATAATACAGATGAGAAAACTGAGGCACAATCTATAAAGAAAAAGTTAAATAACTTGTCCTGATTTTTCACTTCCAACAATACCAGATAAGGTAATTCGGACAAATCCTGCACTGAAAACAACTTTAAAAAGCTGAGGAACAGGGGATCCCTGGGTGGCTCAGCAGTTTAGTGCCTGCCTTCAGCCCAGGGTGTGATCCTGGAGTCCCGGGATCAAGTCCCACATTGGGCTCCTTGCATGGAGCCTGCTTCTCCCTCTGCCTGTGTCTGTGTCTCTTCCTCTCTCTCTCTCTCTCTCTCTCTCTAATAAATAAATAAAATCTTAAAAAAAAAAAAAAAGCTGAGGAACAATTTTAAAATCTTAAAGGCATCTTATAAGCAACAAAATAGTAAGATCTACCAACTCAAGACCCAGACCTTGCAAATTCTTTAAGATGAGGCAGGCATTCAGAGCTGCTTTTTGCTCTGGAGAGACCTGCCTATTGAGAGGACAATATCAAAAAGCAGCGTGCTTTTGGCAGCCTGAAACAGGGAGGGACACGACAGTTGAAGGCAATGGCCCACAAAACGTACAGGCTCAAGACAGCACAGCACTTTGAATTGAGATGCAATGACCTGTTATTAGAGTAAGGGTGTACCAGAAGTAAACTAGGCCCTGCATGGACTGCAGCCTAGCTATGAGTTCACTGGATGGCTAGAAACCTCAAGACTTAAAACTGGCTTAAAACGATACTGGAAATGCCAGTAGGCCAAAGTTCGTAACAGAAGATACAAAAATACTCTAAAGAAAGATAACATCATTCTAGACCTCAAATTATTTCTAATAACAACTTTTCAAATAAAACGTCTACCACAATTAAAGATACTAAGACATATGAAGATGCATGACAACAAAATAAGAACCAACAGACAACAGAAAGAGAACTGAAGATTTCAACTACAGAGATTATCAGATGTGTCATATAAAACAAATATGCTTTACTAAGCTCAACAAAAGACAAGATTTAAAACTTTGGCAATTAATTGAAAACTGTAAAAAGTAAGAGAGCATATTTGAAAAAATAATAGACATACTAATACTGAAAACTACCCTAATCAATATTAAGAATTTGATGCACAGGTTTACAGCACATTTAAACATAGCTAAAACAGGATGAGAGATCCAGAAGATAGGCCCATAAAAAATATTCAACCAAAGCAGAATGACTGAGAAATCAACCCACTGGACTCTACCAGGTGAAACTCCAACAGCCTGAGACTCTAGCTGAGAGCAGGGGAAATAAAATAGGGAGTAGAAGAACAAAACCACTGATATCAATTATCATCTTATAACACATAAAAACAAAGATCATAACAGTTTTGCACAGTTTCTATTTGCTTGTTACAAGTATATCTTCTCTCCTCATTTTTATTTTACATACAATTTGTTTTAAGTTAACTCTACAATTTAGACTTTAGATAATGGCATATTCAATATGACTATGAATATGAAGAGTAATTAATACAACCAACCACAGATATAATGACCCTTCGAACTGTGTACTTCTTCTTTTTGGTCAAAGGGTGAGAACCTCAGTTGGAATATGTGTATCTTCTTAGATAGAAATACAGTGTTGTTGTTTGCTAGGGAATTCACATATGTTTAGAAGGAAACATAAAGAAGCTGAATAACCAAAGGGTAGACTGTGCCAATTATCCATTGCCTCTTGCCTCAAAATCCACAGTTTACCTACTCTGTGAAAATAGATCTGGGCCCTTTAAATATGTTTTCTTTGTCAGATGGCATGATGTTAAGCTGGCATGCTTTGTCAACAGAGTGCACTAGAAAGAGTATAGGAGACAAGAGTTTTGTTTCCGGGTTCCAATGTACTTAACAATCTCCTGCAGCTTGGCTTCTCCAGGACTAGGATCCTATAGAATGTGATGGCCAGCAAGCCAGCCACCAGTAGCTTCTCCTAGCACCTCCCCTCAGGAAATTCTGCAGCAGAGTGCCTTCAGTGAGACACTGCCTCACGAACAGCATTCTTCATCTCTCAGTGAGATAACCATAGCAAGTTCCAAAGGGCAGATATCAAATAATTTCTACCAGTGCAGCATGACAGCAACTGTACCTTTCAGTGAGCCACAGCCAGGCCCTCTCAACAAGGTCTGGATCTCAGGCCAGGAGGTGGGAACTTGTACGTAAGTGTTGTATCTCAACCATAAGGTTAGTAGTGGCTCCTCCTTATATCCACTATCTCTACATCGTTTGGAGAAACCTTTACTTCTTACTAGCCAATTTCTCATTATCCCAATCCCTGGTACAATCAAAAATTATTTACATTAAACCTTCCCTGTTAAGATTATGTGATTCTCCTTTCTGATTGGACCCAAACCGATCAATAATAATCAAGGATATGCAAAATACAATCACAATTACATACCACCACTGTGCACACAACAAAACTAAGTTAAAAAGAATAATATCAAATATTGGCAAAGATGTGGAAAAAAGAATTGTCATACAACTTCGCAAAGTAATTTGGCATTATGTTACATAGTAGAAAACAGATATATCTTTTGAAGTAGCCAACAGTGTCTGTGCTACCCCCATACTCTCTCAGACCCTCTTTGCTATTTCCATACACTCAGCCTGACTTCCTTAGGTGAGCACCTGCATCTTTGCTGGAGGACTCCCCTCTGGCTGCTGGAACCTACACTTCCTCTGCATGTGATGAGCTGAAAGTGCTTATAAATCAATATCCTCCCAGAGGTATCCCCTAGTCAATGAATGATTGGATAAAAATGTAAATACCCTAAGCTTCCTTACCTCTTTGTTGGGACTATACTGCAGTGCATTTTCTCCCCAGTACTTCCCAGTGGGATTAAGCTCTAGTCCCCCCCTTTGGTAGGTGACTTGATAACATACTTCTTACTGGCTACTTCTCTGTATGATTCAGTCAGTGTCCCTGCATCTCCCAAGTATATTATATGTGCTAATTCTCAGTGTAAAAGCAGATACTTCTGCTTCGGGAGGGTGGGGCGGGTGCCGGTGACCAAACTAATAGTTACCAGCAGGAAGCAGATCTTCAAGACAGGATTCTAGGATTGGATCACTCAATGGGCAGATGGTAGACAGAATGGTAATAACTCCTGGCATGCCACAGCATCACAATGACTAAGACTCTTAACCTGTGAGCTGAGATGGGATACCAGTAGAAAGTTATGCATGGACAACAGGCTGTTGCAATAGCTCTAATATATGAGAAGTACAGTAGCAAGGGTAATTCTAAGGACTGTGTAGAGTTAGTTGATTTGCTGTAAAAAGTCATTGATAAGCTGAAGGAAGAAAACTCCAGCCGAGTGCCTCTATGAGACGCCTGCCCATAAGCAGCTTTTCCCAACATCCTATAAGACCCAAATCACCAACCACTAATTTTAGATACAGTGTAAAAGCCAGGGGACTCTGTAACATTTAAAGTGAAGGAATCTCTACTCCTGAATTCAGAGTGAAGATCCAAGCTGAAAAACAGCCCCAGGCTCAGACTGTGAGAGGAACAGAATTATAACAAAAAAAAAAAAAAAAAGTTTAATTCACAACTGTAACAAAATTACAGTGCTAAAGATAGTGCCCCTAAGAGGAAGTAAAACTCTGATACCTAGGAGGGTACCATCTGGATAGATGAGCTTGAGGACCTTAAACTCTCATATTTTTTTTTCACACTTTGAGCCTGCAAAAGTCTTCAGAAGCCAAAGCTGACAGTGAGAAAAATTAATTCCCACCCTCTTTATAAGACTACTTGTTCTTAGGCCATGCCAGCAAGTAACATCAGAATTTAATTAAATCAACTTAATCAATAACAACTGGCTACAGTAATCACGCATCCAAATACCATGAAATTAGTGGCAGCCCCATACACACTGACCACACAAAAAAGATAAATTTAAAATCCCCAAATATTTGCAAATTGAGCAATATACTTCTAAGTCCCCAAGCCAATTAGAAAATATTTTTAACTGAATAATATGAAAATCACAACATAGCAAAATTTATGAGATGAAGCTAATTTATGAGATGAATTTACAGAGAAATTTTAGCTTTTAATGTCTATATTAGAAAACTGAAAATCAATTATTCAAAGTTACAGCTTAAGAAGCTAGAAAAAGAATAGTGAATTAAAGCAAATGAAAGTATATGGAAGGGAATAATAAAGAACAGAAATCTCTTACAGCACCTGAGTGGCTCAGTCATTTGAGTGTACGACTCTTAGTTTCAGCTCAGGTCACTTAGGGTTGTGAGATTGAGTCCCGCCATCAGGCTCCATGCTCAGCACAGAGTCTGTGTGGCATTCTCTCTCTTTCCCTCTCTTCCTCACCCACTGGTGCACACTGTCTTCTCTCTCAAATAAGTAAATAAATATTTTTTAAAAAAAGAAGAACAGAAATCTCTTAAATAGAAAAGTCATACAATAAAGGAAATCAACACAATTAAAAACTGGCTTCATGAAGATTAAAAAAATTAATAATTTCCTAGCAGAACTTACCAAGAAGAAAAATATTAATTACCATTATCAAAAAGGAGAAGAGAAACCTCACTACTGATGCTACAGAAAGAATAAGACATTGAGAACAACTTCCTGTCAATAAATTTGATATTTTAGATGAAAGGAATACTTCTTTAAATAGTATAACTTGATGAAACCAACAGAAGAAGAAATGAAAATTATAAATATCCTTCACACAAAAATCTTAAACTAAATGTAATCAAACTTAACCTAGCACTATATAAAAACAATAAACATAACAGTATTGCTGACTGAAGTATATATAAAGACTTAGTGGCTCATGAAATAACATTGCTTTGTTGGGGAAATGCAAATCATTCAGTGAATCAATGGGTAATATCTAACAATGAGACCATAGGGCAATCCAAATAACAATGGTTACAAGAATGGAGAAGAAAGATTTAACAGTTATTCAGATTGGTTTAACGAAGGAACCATAAATTTAATTGCAATGACCCCTTGAGCAACTAAAATTTACCTAATACTTTTACATTTAACTCATGAAATCATTTGCTGATACAAGTATTGAAAATCATCCCATACCTAGCAAGAAATCCCTTCAGAGCAAAAAAGCAGTTATACAGAAGGATTCCTCAAAAACACTGAAAGACAAATAGAAACAACCCCTGCTTCATGAAGCAAAAGGTGACAGTGGAAGTAAATAATAGATACACCAAGAGCCTGGGAGGAAAACCTTGGGAGAGATTCTTTGAAGAATTAATTGAGAAACTATACAGTATGTGAGCCCATACAGGGGAATTTGGGAAGCCACGTGCATCCTCAGGGAAGACTACATGCTCAGAAAGCACCTAAGAAGACTCTACTATATTTTATCTCTGGCTAACTTTTAGACTGAAAGCAAAAAAGAAAATGGAGGCTAAGGCAGAGTCATAAACAACCTACCTATGCACCAAAGGAATGCTCCAAAAGAGTCAATCTGCAAAGACTAGAAGAATTTTTTTATTTTTTCCTTGGCTCCATGCATTCAAAGAAATCTGTATCAAAACACTAGCTGACCACAGGCTAAAAGAACAGAAACTTTAGAGACCATACACAACAAAGAATATAGTCATTACAAAAGCAGTTTAGAAAAATCATGAACTACAACCCACATACACACACACACAAAAACAAACAAAAACCTGTAGAGAAGACTCTAACTTCTAGACTTATCACGTTACAATAATCAACAAGAAACTACCAAGCATGCAAAGAAACAAAGTATGGCCTATTTGCAGAGGAAAATATATACCCATGGAAACAGACACTGAACTAGCTATTTCTAATATTGTTTTTACGAAGTATTCTAAGTTTCAAACAACTAACCTATTTTTTATTGCGGCACTCCTGTTCTTGATTTGAGGTCATACTGACATGTTAATCTAGATCAGAGCTCCATAAACTACTGGCCCACTGTCTGTGTAAATGAAGATTTAATGGAATTCCACTACATCCATTTGTTTACACATGTCTAAGATTGCTAACATGCTACAAGAGCAGAGTTGAGCAGTGGCAACAGAAACCATCTGGCCTGCAAATTCTAAAATATCTATTATCTGGCCTTTTACTGAAAAAGTTTGCCAATCTCTATCCCCATGCCTGTCATGTGCCCATATGCCTTCAAATGTCTCATCTTGCTAAAACTGCCCAATCTAGAGTCCCTGATCAAATAAACATGCTAAGCTATTTAAAATACAGGAACAGCCACTACTAAGTATAGGAAAACAAGCACAAACATTAAACTAAAATCAAAGCAATTGAAGTATTATTCTCTATCCTGGCTATAAATAAAAAATTTGATTAAAACATCATAATATAAGGGCAGCCTGGGAGGCTGAGCGGTTTGGCGCCACCTTCGGCCCAGGGCATGATCCTGGAGACCTGGGATTGAGTCCCATGTCAGGCTCCCTGCATGGAGCGTGTTTCTCCTTCTGCCTGTGTCTCTGTCTCCCTCTCTCTCTCTCTCTCTCTCTCTCTCTCTCTCTGTGTGTGTGTGTGTGTCTCATGAATAAATAAATAATCTTTGAAAAAAATAAAAAAATAAAACATAAAATAAGAAAAAATCAGTAGTTTTAATACTACAAAGTCTCTGAGACAATAAATCCTGTTTATCAGAAAAAATGGTTTTAGTGCTGACAATAACCACTCAAGAAATAGTCAAATCTACTTGGAGAATCTTTATAGAGAGTCACCTTTGCAAGCCATCGTCATATGGAAGTCTTTTTAAAAACAGTATTTTTAATTAAAATATTGTTTAATAGTTTATACATTTTTAATTAAAACATTATACATTTTACTATACTATTTTATACATTTAAACAAAATGAAGAGTACCTCTAGATTATATTCATTGGTATTAACTTTTTTTCCTTTCTCCACAGTGATACTGTATTACACTACTGAGCTTATATTTCTTCCTGCTTCCTTCATAGTATACTGTGCATCCTCCACTTTTAAATGTGCATTCTCCATCCACCTGACTCCTAATAAAAACTTAGGTGACCTCATCTGCTAGAGTAGTAGTCTTCAAACCTTAATTACATGCTCCTTTGTCAGTAAAAATTTTTATTACATAACTCAAATATATGTATATTTACATATAAGTAAACATGTACTACTTAAAATATTGTGCACTAGGGGTGCCTGGGTGGCTCAGTCAATTAAGTGGGCATAAAGCCCACTCAAAAATAAAAAATTAAATTAAATTAAATTAAAATAAATAAATTAAAATAAAATAAAGAAAAATATTGTGCACTATAAAGTACAGATTTTAAAAATCAAAATTAAAAATAACAATACTAGGAGTCCTAATATTTTCTTCCCACTTTCCAGTGAGTTATCTTAGTTACCATCCCACTTTAGAGAACACTGATTTGAACAAATCATATCCTGGCCACACAGTATTCCTTCACATAAAACACACTAACCAAGCTGACTACAGTAGTTGACTGGCACCACATACACAAGATTCCTCTATAGACTGGCCTCAGTGGTAACAAATATAATGTGCTTAGTCAGTTCTCACATCTGATAGAAGAGGAAGGAAATGTTTATACCCTACCCTTTGCATGATTTGGGGTGAAAAATAATTGATTGCTGGTAGCATGACCCTGGTAAGACCATCACCATTTCTCCTCTAGCAAATAAAACTTTTTTCCTATGATCCTTTAAAATACTGTATTTCCATTGCAAATCTTTCCCAATCTCATGCAGATTTCAAGTAATTGCCAAAACAGGGGTGCCAGTGTGGCTCAGTGGGTTAAGCGTCTGCCTTTGGCTCAGACCATGATCCTGGGGTCCTGGGATAACGCCCCTCAATGAGCTCCCTCCTCAGCAAGGAGTCTGCCTCTTCCTCTCCATTTGCCTCATCCCCAGCTCATGCACTCTCTCTCTCTCACAAATAAATAAATTCTATTAAAAAAAAATAATAATTGTCAAGACAAAACAATGCCTTCAGGATGAATATTACTAAAACCAGTATCAAAAAAGTTTTCAGCATTTTAATCTTTTAGCTACTGTGTATCAATACTTCTCTGTGGATAAGTTACATTGGAATTGATAGTTGCTATTTGGGGGTACTCAGAAGTCTTTCACTCAAATATTTGAAAATCAGATTCTAGGCCAAATATTATAATTAGGCATTTACTTCAAGATTTCTGGCCATGTTAAATATGCCTAATGTCAAGCTAACTTCATATTGAGCAAAGAAGCTACAGATGTAGGAGGAAGAAATTAAGAAATTAAATTGCCAGGCAAGATACTTCATTTTGAAAAGATCTGATTCAGTTGTACTCATTTATTTTTTACTGTGGTTAATATTATGGTATATAAGTTAAAACTCGATAAAGCTATTATATAAAAAAAAAGGAAGGTCATGTATGCTAAACCAAAACAAGTTGATTGCCTCCTAAAGCAGAATTTTTAAACAGGAACCAGAATTTCATGCACAATACTTAAAATATCCAAGATATAATCCAAAATTACCTGCCATACCAAGAAACAAGAAAATTTGAACTCATCTGAAAAAAGATAGAGGTACCACGATTGACATGGTAAAGATGCTGGAATTACCTGTCAAAATCTTAAAGCAGCTATCAGAAAAATGGTATGACAAGCAGTTGCAGATACTTTCAAAACAAATATAAAAATAAAAGTTTCAAGTAAAGAAACAAAACATAAAGAAATGGAAATATGATAAGTGAAATTTTTTATACCAACTCACAAGATGGGCCCAATAGCAGAATGGAGATGATAGAAGTAAGAATCAATGAGCATAAAGATAAACAAAAGTTATCCAACCGGAATGTAAAGAAAACAGACTGAAGAGGGCTTTTTTTTTTTTTAAAGATTTATTTGTTTATTCATGAGAGAGAGAGAGAGAGAGAGAGGCCGAGAGACACAGGCAGAGGGAGAAGCAGGCTTCCTGCAAAGAGCCAATGTGGGACTTGATCCCAGATCCTGGGATCACATCCTGAGTTGAAGGCAGACACTCAACCACTGAGCCACCCAGGCATCCCTGAAGAGGGCTTTAGTGACAAAGAAGTAATATTTGTCTCTTTGGAGTCATGGGAGAGAAGAAAGAGTAAGAGTGTGAAGCTGAAAAAAAATACCAGAAAAAATGATAACAATTGGGGTAACTGGGTAACAGGCACTGAGTAGGGCACTTGATGGGATGAGCACTGGGTGTTATACTTATGTCGGCAAATCAAGCTTCAATAAATAAATAAGTAAAATGCAAAAATTAAATAAATAAAAACAATAACAAAATTTTACAAATTCTGAAAAATATATAAACCTACAAGGCAAGAAACAGCAAATAACAAATAAACTCAAAAAATTCTATACTCCTATACATCATAACCAAATTTCTGAAAATTTAGAAGAAAAAAGGAAGCCAAAGGAAAATGAGAGCAACAATTTGAATGACAATAGATTCTTCATCAGAAACCTTAGAGTCGCTGCTTTAAACATTCTAGCTCTTTTGCAAAGAAAAGATATGATCAAATTTGTGTTCTATGAAGCAAACTCTGGTAGCAATAAAGGAGAACAGCAAGGGGAAAATTAGAAGCAGAGAAATCAATTCAAGAGCTAATGTGAGAACCCAGTAGAAAAAAATTCAGGATTTTACTAAAGCAAAGGCTAAGAGATGAAAAGGATGGCAAACCTTGAAAATGACAGCAAAACATTCATGGGCTCTTAAAGGAGAAATTCTGTCTTTCCAGCACGAATGGCCAGGAAAAGGTACCCTGCACATCAGAGTATGCAAGGTGTCCGAAGGAACAAAAGCTGAAGATGGAAATACCCTAATTCTGCATATGAACTCACATTAAGACTCAGGTTCAATCTGAGTAGCTCATATGAGGAACAGACCCAAAAAGCAGCTTAATGAAGCCTTTGAGAAATTAATTAAAACTTAAAACACTACACAAGTCTCAGACTAGTCCCTGAGTGGCATGTGTGCATTCAGATCCAAAGGCTTTGAAAACAGAACTGAGATTAAAACCATTACCCTCAGAAAGCATGACGGAGAATTTGCTACTTGAACCCAAATGGTTTGTTCCTTACTAAAAAGAACTAAACAAGTAAACTGATAGATCAGTAAATGGACATTCCCCAGAACATAACAAGATCCATAACTTATACAAGATAACTTTCACAATGTCCAGAATAAATAAAAATCACTCAACATACAAAGAACTAGGAAACTATCAACATTTCTCAAGGGAAAAGATAATCGATGTCAACCCTGAGAAGATCCAAAACTGCATCATCAGACAGACATTAACTATTATAACTAGACGCCATAAGACAAAGATAAAGAAAAAAAAAGACAAAGATAAAGAAAAAATGAAATGAGAGCTCTCAACAGAGAAAGAAAAATTATCAAAAAGAACATGATGGAAAGGTTAATAATGAAAAATACCACCTCTTACACAATTTAAAATGACTGGATGGGTTCAAAAGCAGAAAGTATATGATAGAGGCAACAGTCAGTGAAGCTAATGATAGTTCAAAAGAAATAATACAATTTGAAGAAAGAGAAAAAATTTTTTTAAAAAATCAGAACCTCAAGAACCCGTGAAGCTAAATCAAAAACCTCATGAGTGTCACTAAAATCCAAGAAGAAACAAAAAAGATTACTGCAGAAAAATATATTAAAAGAAATAATGTTTTTTTTAAATCCCATTTTGATGAAACACAGAAATACAAATTCAAGAAGATCAGCAAACCCTACCACCTATGGTAAATTTAAAGAAACCTACATCCAGATACATCATAATTTGAACTGCTTAAAACAAAAAATTCAGAAAAATCTTGAAAGTAGCTAGAGAAAAATGACATTATATATAGAAGAAAAACAATTAGAATTACTGCAGACTTCCCATCAGAAATCATGAAAGACCAGAAAAGAACTGTGCGACTTGTTTAAAATGCTGAAAAAATTAAAAACCTAAGATTCTGTACCTGCAAAAATATCCCTCACTAAACAAAGCAAAATAAAAGTACTGTTAGGCCAAAAAACATTAAGAAAAGACATCAGCAACAGTCATGTTTGAAAAGAAATGGGGGGAAAAAAAAGTGGTTCACACTAAAGAAGAATGATCCTAGAAGGAAATTTCTATCTATAGATAAGCAAAAAGCAAAAGAAAGAGCAAAAATCTGAGAAATATAAAATAGACAGTTTTTCTCCTCTTAGGTTCTTTAAAATATGTTGTTGAAAGAAAAATTTATAACTTTATCTAACGGGGTTTGTCATACAAGTAGATGTAATGTACAAGACAATTATAGCAAAGGTCAGTAGAGATGGATAAATGGACAAATATGGTTATAAAACTTAATTTAGCCTGCTAATTTTAAAATAGCATTAACTCTGAATAGATTACAAAAAGTTAGGTATGCATATTGTGAACAATAGCATAATCAATAAAAAATAATACAAAGCCATATATCTGAAAGGACAATAGCAAATTAAAACAGAATACCAAAATATATCCAAATATACTAAATGTAAATAGTCTCAACAAACCAATAAAAAGAGATTATTACATTGGATTGAAATATATATATAACAGAGTGGCTATTAATATCAAAGTAGACTATAAAGCAGAAACAGTTCCAAAGAAAAAGATGGAAAAAATGATACTATGACAAATGGGTCAGTTCACCAAAAAAACACAGCAGTTCTATTTTGTATCCACTCACCAAAAAAAAGCCTTGAAACATAAGCAAAACTGACAGAAGTGAAAGCAGATGGACAAATCTATAATCACAGGTGGAGACTTCAACACTCCTCTGAATCAACAGAACTAAACAATATCATACAGATAAATTACCTGAACAATTAGAATCAACTTGCCTTAACTGACATTTCTATAACATCCCACTCAACAGAAGAATGTACCTTCTTTTCTATTGCAAATGTTAATATTCACCACAGTGCACCACATTTTTTTTCTAGAAACAAGTCTTAACAAATTTGTAAGAACTGAAATCATACAAGGTATGAACATAGTTCTTTGAACATAGTTTAACTAGGAATAAATAACAAAAATCTTTGGTAAATCCTCAAATACTTGAAAGTTAAACAAAATTGTTCTATATGAGCCAAAGAGCATGTCTAAAAGAAAATTAGAAAGTATATTGATCTGAATAAAAATGAAAGCACTACCTATCAATATGTGAGAGGCAGCTAAAGCAGGGCTCAGAACACACATAGCATTAAAATACTTTTATTAGAAAGGAAGAAACATCTCAAATTAAGGATGTAAGCTTTTCATCTTAAGAAATTAGAATAAGAAAAGCAAATTAAAACCAAAGGAAGTAACAATCAATGAAACTGAAAACAACAATAAAAGAAAAAAGAGCAGGAATCAATTAAACCAAACATATTCTTTGAAAAGATCAATAACGTCAATAAATATATAGCCAGACTAAGAAAAAAGAAAGAAAATGTAAACTACCAATATCAGAAATGTGAGAAATATTACTAAAGACTCCACAAACTTTAAAAGGATAAGGGAATATTATACACAATGTTATTCCCACAAATTTGAAAACTCAGATGAAACGAATCAATCTCTGTAAGACAATCTACCAAAACACACTCAAAAAAAAAAAAAAAAAAGGAAATGAATGTCCCTACATCTATTTTAAAAATTGAATTCATAGTTGCAAGCCTTTCCTCAAAGAAAATCTCAGGCCCAGTTGGCATCAGTGATGAATTTTACTGACATTGATGAAAAAAGTAAGATCAATTCTACATAAATTCTTCCAGAAAACAGAAGAAGGGGCAGGGGGCACTCTCTAACTTTTTTTATAGGGCTAGTGTTATCATGATAAGAAACCCAAAGCCATTATAAGAAAAGAAAATTACAAAGTAATATCTTCTGAGAACACAGAAGCAAAAATCCTCAACAAAATAATAGCAAATCAAATACACCAATATATAAAAAGTATAATATATTATGACCAATGGGGACTTATCTCAGGACTATAAGGCTGATTAAACATTTGAAAATCAATCAAGTTAATTCACCAATATCAACAAACTAAAGAAAAACCAAATGATTGTCTCAACAGATACAGGAAAAAGATAAAATTTAACATCCATACATAATAAACTGTCAAAATAAGGAATACCAAGGAACTTTCTAAACCTAGTAAATGGCATTTACCAAAAAAGCCTACAGCTCACATAATACTATATGCTTAAAAACTGAATGTTTTCACCTAAGACTGGGAACAAGGCAATGATATTCACTATTATTTTCTTATTCAACATCAAGTTGAAGGTCCTAGCCAGTACAATACAGCAAGAAGAAAAATAAAAGGCATACATATAATTGCAAAGGAGGAAGTAAAACTGACTCTACACAGATAACATAATTGTGTATGTAGAAAATCCCAAGGAATCTATAAAAAAAGCTACTGAAACGGAGTTTAGCAACATTGCAGGAAGGATACAAAGTCAATATACAAAAATCAATTGTATTTCCACATAATAAAGATCAACAAACAGAAATTGAAATTAAAAGAAACAATATCAATTACAATAGCATCAAAGTACATGAACTATTTAGTATAAATCTAACAAAATACATGTAGGATCTATATATGATAACTACAAAACATGCAAGAAATCCATGCAAACCTAAATAGATGAAGAAATGTTGATGGAATGGAGAAGTCAGTATTGTTTATATGCTAGTCTTCTCAAAACAATCTCAAGCCAACACAATCCCAACCAAAATCCCAGGAGGATTTTTTTTTTTTGATCTGAGAAACTGATCCTAAAATGTGGAAAAGCAAATGAGTTAGAATAACCAAATGAATTTTCAAAAATAAAAATAGAGTTCTGAGAATCTCATTACCTAATTTCAAGACTTACTATAAAGTTATAATAGTCAAAAAAGAGACTCTCAAAAGGACAGAACATGAATCAAAGGAACAGAACAGAGTCAAGAAACAAATATAGAGATAGATATATCCAACTGATTTTCAAAAAAGGTACAAAGACCTGAATGATAAAAGGATCATCTTTCAATAGTCATCTCATAATGAAAAAATGGGTCAATTTATCAAGAGGAAATAAAATTTCATGTACTTAATAAAAGAGCTCCAAAATACATAAAGCAAAACAAGAAAGACTGCAGGGAGAAATAGACAAATGCAAAATTAAAATTGAAGATTTTAATACTTCTCTCTCAATAACTGATAAGTAGACAAAAAGGTTTTAGAAAACTTGAATAAAACTATGAATCGACTCAATCTAACTGAAATTTATAGAACATTCCACCCATCACACACATTCTTTTCACTTATACAAGGAATGTTTATCAAGATGGGCAATATTCTTGCCAGTAAATTTGACCAAATTCTAGTTATACAGTCCTATATATAATACATAAATTGAACTTGTGGTATTATATGCTAAACCAAATGAATTTATATTAAATAAACTGAATTTGGAGTTAAAGAAAATTCCAGACCTTAAGGGCTTCACTGGTGAAGTGTACCAAACATAATGAAGAAATAATGCTAATTCTATACAAACTCTTCCAGTAAACTAAACAGGAAGGTCCCAACTCATTCTAGGAGGCTGGTATTACCCTGATTCTAAAACTGCACAAAGACATTATACAAAAAGTACAGACCAATATCCTTCATGAACATATATACAAAAATTCTAAGCAAAATCCTAATCAATCAATTCCAAACAACATATAAAGAAAGAAAACATAATCGTTTCAGATGGTGTTTATCTCAGGAATGTAAAGTAGTTTTAACATTTAAAAATTAAGCAACAAAATTCATAATATCAAGAAACAAACAGAAAAATGACATGATGATCTCAACAGATGTAGAAAACACAATCTAATATCCATCTCCAATAAAAACTCTTAGCAAACTAAGAACAGAAGGAAACCTCCTCAATGTGATAAAAGGAATTTACAAAAAACTTACAGATAACATCATACTTAAGAATTAAATAATAGGGATCCCTGGGTGGCGCAGCGGTTTGGCGCCTGCCTTTGGCTCAGGGCGTGATCCTGGAGACCCGGGATCGAATCCCGCATCGGGCTCCTGGTGCATGGAGCCTGCTTCTCCCTCTGCCTGTGTCTCTGCCTCTCTTTCTCTCTCTGTGACTATCATAAATAAATAAATAAATAAATAAATAAATAAATAAATAAATAAATAAATAGAATTAAATAATAGAGGATCCCTGGGTGGCGCAGCGGTTTAGCGCCTGCCTTTGGCCCAGGGCGTGATCCTGGAGACCCGGGATTGAATCCCACGTCGGGCTCCCGGTGCATGGAGCCTGCTTCTCCCTCTGCCTATGTCTCTGCCTCTCTCTCTCTCTCTCTCACTCGCTCTGTGACTATCATAAATAAATAAAAACAAAATAAGAAGAATTAAATATTCTATGGGCAGCCCAGTTGGCTCAGCAGTTTAGCACCGCCTTCAGCCCAGGCGTGACCCTGGAGACCCAGATGGAGTGCCATGTCAGGCTCCCTGCATAGAGCCTGCTTCTCCCTCTGCCTGTGTGTATGTGTGTGTGTGTGTCATGAATAAATAAAATCTAATATATACTGTAATATGTATACATATATATATATAAAATCTCCCTAAATCATGAATTGCTTAGAGTTGACCAAAGTCACCACAAGTATAGATCACTGCAATGGAGGTTCTAGCCAGTGAAATAAGGCAAGAAAAAGAAAAGGCATCCAGATTATACAGAAAGGAGGAAAGGTATCTTTATTTGCAAACAACATAATCTATTCAGAATATCATCAAGAATTTACAGAAATCTGTAACTAATGAGTTTAGCAAGACTGAAAGATACAAGATTAATAAACAAAAAAAAAACGTATTTCCAAATAAGAGGAACAATCAGAAATTAAAAATAAAAATATATATAATTTATAATAGCATCAAAAAATGTGAAATATTTAGGGAAAAATCTGAGAAGAGCTGTAAAACCTGTTCACTGAAAATTTTAAAATACTGCTGAGAGACTAAAAGAGACCTAAATAAAAGGAGACATATACCACGTTCATGAGCCAGAAAATTCAATATTAATATTGAGATTAATTTGAGGGACAGGTGTCAACTGTCCCCCAAATTAATCTATAGCTTCAACATAATTCCAAGTAAAATCCCAGGTTTTTTTTTGTAGAAATTGGCAAGCTGATCCTGAAATTCATATGGAAATGCAAAGAACCTAGAAGAGCCAGAGTAACTGAAAAATGAACAAGATTAAAGGACTTAACACCTGCTGACTTCATGACTTATAAAGCTACGATAATCAAGACATTTTTGTCTTGATGTGCAAATAAAGAGATCAATGGAACAGAAGAGAGTTCAGAAATACACAAATATATGAACAAGTGGTTTTGGCAAAGATACAAAGCAACTTATCAGAGAAAGGATAGTCTTATTTTTTTTAAGATTTTATTTATTTATTTTAGAGAGAGAAAGAGGGCAAGCAGGGAAAGGGGCGGGGAGAGAAGGAGAGAGAGAATCCCAAACCAAGTCCATACTGAGTGCAGAGCCCAATGCAGGGCTTGAACCCAGAACCCTGAGATCGTGACCTGAGCCAAAATCAAGAGTTGGACACTTAACCGACTGAGCCACCCAGGCACCTCAAGGATAGTCTTTTTAAAATGGTCCTGGAACAACTGAATTTCTATATGCAAAAGAAAAAAAAGAAAGAATTGAGATCCATACCTCTCACCATATGCAGAAATTAACTCAAAATGGACTATAAACCTTAAATGTAAAATCTAAAACTACAAAACTTCTAGAAAAAAAAATTAAAGAGAAATAACAATTTAAGCCAAGGTTTCTTAGATCTAACACCAAGAATAAAATTCATAAAAGAAAAAAAGTGATAAACTGGAATTCATCAAGTTTAAAACTTGTGTTATTTGAAAACACTGCTCAGAGAATGAAAAGACAAGCCCCAGCCTGGGAAAAAATATTTGCAAATTATAAATCTGAAAAGGAACTAGTATCCAGATGTGTAAAGAACTCATAAAAATCAGTAACAAGAAAGAAAAAAATGTTTTTAAATGTGCAAAAGTTTTGAACAGACACCTCACCAAAGAAAATATATAGATTCTAAGTAAGCATATGACAAGACGTTCAACATCATTAGTTATTAGAGAAACAGAAATTAAAAGCACAATGAGATACTACTACAAACCACTTAGAACCCTCATAATTAAAGACTGACCATACCAAGTGTTGGTGACATTGTGAATTAACATTCATATACTGCTGGTGGGAATGTAAATAATACAACCACTTTGGAAAAGTTGTCAGTTTGTTGAAAAGGTAAATATGTATCAGCAATGTGATCTGGCCATTCCATTCTTCTGTATTTACCCAAGAAAGCAGATGTCCATATAAAGACTTCCACATAAAAGTTCAGATGTGCTTTATAAAGAATGGCCAAAAATTGGAAACAAACCCAAATATCCATCACTGGGTGAAAAACAAATTGTGGTATATCCGTACATTGGAATACTGCACAGTAACTAAAAAGAATAAATCCTTGATACACCATTAATGAATCTCAAAATGAATAAACTGTGAATAAAGCCAGATAAAAAGGAGTACATAGTATATGATTCTACTTACAAAAAATTCTAGAAAGTCCAACAAATCTATAGTGACAGAAAGCAGTTCAGTATTTGCCTGGGTACAGGGATTATCAAGAGGCACATGGAATTTTGGGTGTGGGTATTTTTATGATCTTGACTGCGGTGATAGTTTCAGAGGTGTATATGTACAATAAAACATTACAAACATTCGGTTTACTGCATGTCAATTACACCTCAAAAAAAGGTCTTAAAAATAATGAAAAAATTTTAATCATAACTGAATAATGCCTCTTGAAAGTATCAAAAAGGAAAAAGAACACTATAAGAGTATATATAATAAGGAGTGACATAGTCTGACAAGTCCTTACTGGGTGTGGAACCTGCTTAAGATTCTCTTTCTTGGGGTCCCTGGGTGGCTCAGTTGGTTAAGTGTCTGCTTTCCACTCAGGTCATGACCCCAAGGTCCTAGGATCAAGCCCCCAGTCAGCTCCCTGCTCAGTAGGGAGTCTGTTTGAACTTCACCCTCTGCCCCTCCCCACCCATCCACCTTCCACCCCACTTATGCTGTTTCTCAAATAAATAAATAAAACCTTTAAAAAAAAGGAAAAAGACTCTGTCTCTCTCCCTCTGCCTCTGCCCTCCCCCCATGCACACATACTATCTCTCTAAAAAAAAAAATAATTTAATTAAATAAAGAAGACTCTTACCAGAAGGTGGTGGAGGGAGGATGTTTTAAGTAAGTGATGGGGATTAAGGAGTACACTTATTGCAATGAGTACCAAGAGTTGTATGGAAGTGCTTTTAATGACTGGAATTTAAATAAAAGCTTAAAAAAACCTTATGGGTAAAAATATTAACAAATTAAAGAAAAACAAACATACTTGAGGTCAGGGAGCATTCAACGCAACTTTATAGTTACTGACAGTTTTTCTATTAATAGAAATGATTCCAAATGTGTTTTTTTTTTTTTTAGTAGTAGTAGCTAAGGAAACATATTTACACTTTTAACCCTGTCCCTTTCTGTTTATTTTTTTTAAGATTTATTTATTCATGAGAGACACAGAGAGAGGCAGAGACATAGGCAGAGCAAGAAGCAGGCTCCCTCTGGGGAGTCCAATGTGGGACTTGATTCCAGGAAATTGGGAATCATGCCCTGAGCCAAAGGCAGATGCTCAACCACTGAGCCACCCAGGTGCCCCCCTTTCTGTTTTTAACAGCAATGAAGTCCCAATATTATATCTTCATCATTGCTGTCACCAGAAATAGAATACTTCTACTAAAAATGTGAGAATTTCCGTATCTACATTTGATTAACCTAAGAGATTAAGAAAAATCTATCTACATTACAGGGCACCTGGGCGGTTCGGTGAGTTAAACATTTGCCTTCAGCTCAGGACATGATCCCGAGGTCCTGGGACCAAGCCTCCAGTAGGGCTCCCTGCACAGCAGGGAGTCTGCTTCTCCCTCTCCCCCTCCCCCCAACTTGTGCATCCATGTGCTCTCTTCTCTGAGATAAATAAAATCTTTTTTAAAAAATCAATATACATTAAAAATACAATAAGATGTAATAGATTTTTTAAATATTCAATAAATGTTTTAATAAAGTTACATTTAGAAATTATTCACAGTATGAGATATTTTCCAATTTCAGAGCATTAATTTAGTTTTCTTGCTTACAAATTAGAAAACATAGGTTCCTAAGTCACATTAGCCAGAAAATGTCCAAGTCTGAACATGAAATATAAATTTATATAAATATAAATCTCAACTACTCTACAGAAAAAATTCTAAACAACTAGTTTCTAAAAGAAAATGTAATTCATTTAAACAAATCTTGTAGTAAAATGTTCTCTAGTCTAATGTTATACTAAGGTACTCAAGTAAATATACTTCAAATTAGCGTATATTACATCCTTAATTATTAGATTTCAAATTGGCACTGTCTTTTCCCAAGCCTTTCAGACAAGGTTCAAAGTATTCATTTTGTTTTACCTATGCGAGAAATGACTTATAATTCTGAGTGTTTTGTTCTTTTCAAATAGAAACAGAAGACTGGAATCAGTGCTAAGAGAACTAAAGTACCACTTTTGATACCATAGTTGCTTCTGCATCCCTCCCCACCATCAATCTTCCATTCTAAAGAACCATTTGAAGAATACTCTTATTCCCTAGTGAAATCCCCACCGTAGAAAAAAAAACTAAGTTACCATGGAACCAGCCAATTAATTTTGACACCTGCTTACCAAGATTGATCATTTTTGATATCTGTTTGCTAGGTTGCTATCCTTCAGCTTAGTAAAAGATTTTCAAGATAATTAATGAAGTGAGAATTTCTAGGTAAAGTCTTTCTCACTATGATATTACTTCAAATGCTGAGTAAAACAAGCTATCATCCTTTTTTAGCTTAACATATACTTTACCAGGAAGAATTTTCTTCTGAATTGATTCTTCCCTTTAACATTAAATACTACATTTTACCCCTAAGAGTATACATAAAACAGAGTAGTACCAGTTATATTTACTCTGATTAATAGCTTGTATTCCATAAAGAAATGAAAAAATACTTATCAATACAGTACAATGAATCACAGGAAATAACAGTTTCCAAGGAAATGATTTATATTCAATGATTAGTTCAGGGCTAGTTGTTATTTAACTATATTTAAGAAGCTATTCCTCTTTTACTCACTAATGTATTATGTTTATGAATACCATCTCCTTATGTTATTTAAGTTAGTTTAAATTGACCTGTGATCTTTCCAACTAACTGGGACAACATCGGCTAGTGAGGTTACAGGCTGCTGATCTAGTTGATTAACAAGTTCCACTACTATAAAATGTAAGAGGAGCTTCTTGGGACTACAGGAATCTTTGTCCTCTTTAGACAAATGGAGCAAATCAACCCACAAAAAGGTCAAAATCTCTCAATCACATATGTACCAAGTTATCTTCCTACTTATTTCTAGAAAGATATCAAAAATCGATGCAGCTGTTTTGTTGGCTATCAGTCTATATGTTCAAAATTCGTGCTTGATAAAAAGGCTCGCTGCAATTGTCATAGCCAAAGTTTAAAAACACCTAAGTAGAGGTGCCTAGGTGCTCAGTGGGTTAAGAGTCTGCCTTAGGCTTAGGTAGTGATCCTGGGGTCCTGGGATGGAGCCCTCTGCTCAGGAGGGAGCCTGCTTCTCCCCCTCCCTCTGCCCTCCACTCCCCCTGCTTGTGCTCTCTCTTATAAAATTTAAAAATCTAAAAAAAAATTTAAAACCACTTAAGTAATAAAGGCTACTCACAAGCACAATTCAGTAAGATAGCTTTCCTTATCCTGAAATACTTAAAACTTTTAATTAGCATCTCTTTCAAATAAAAAAAAAGTATCAAAAAAACTACAGTATTATACTAGTTTGTGACAGTAGGAAGAAAACATTTCAATCTATTGCTACAAATGGATTTCATCAACTTCTATTTTGAGATTTAACTTCCAAAAATCTGCTGGAAATTAAATAGTAGGATCTACCTAAAATTATAAGTGCCCTTTAAGCAGGCATTGTTCAAAATTGCGACAGTTTAAAAAAAAAAAAAGGAAAATATGCTGTATTTAAAATTTCCAGGACATCCTCCTATAATCCATTAATAAGGTGAACCATATTCCTCTGCCTTAGAACCCAAGACATTTCACTTAGACTTTGCTATCATCCTAACAGCAAATATCAGTAATCTATATAGCATAATCTCGGAGCCACAAAACAACCCCCAAATTTCACAGTAGCTACCTAGAAGTCTAAAAAGTTGCCTTACTTAATGACTATTATCTGCAAATGGTTAGATGGCTACCCTAACGGCCTCAACTATGGTACTTACTGCTCCCCGCACCCACCCACCCATCCATTCACCTATTTCTTTTTCATATCAGGCCGGAATTTAATAAACATCGGCCAAGAGAGGGGAAGTATCCTTGTTGTAAAGCAAACTCCTTGGGGCCTTGAGCTTCAGAGAAAAACCAAAGTCATGGTCTCACACAACAACTGATAGTGAAATAAACAGTTGGAAAAATCCATTATCTTCACGTTAAAAAGTCCAGGCATTTCCTCATTTCAGGTTACCCAAAATCACTCTTGTATTCTCAATTAAACTTGTCCTGGCAAATTCAATTTATTGGCTAAAATGTACACATTCTAGAGTTAGGCTAGCCGATTTGGAACCACAACTCAGACCTTACTACCGTGTAATAATCTTGGGCAAACGACTTAAATTCATCGCCTCGAGTTCTCTCTGTAAATCCGGCCTAATAATCCTAATAACTCACAGAGTTGCGAGGAACAAATGAGATAATCCACGTCAGGCGCTTCACGGTCTTTGGCACCTTGTAAGCCCACCGTGAACTCTTAAGATCACTATTATAACACTAAATAAACCGAAATGTCAGCAGTGTTACCTCTCTAGAGAGCAGGGCGATGCGAGTAGAGGGAGGCACCGGTAGACCGTAACTTTTAACCCTTATACTTCTGCATTGTTTGAATATTTTTGCAACGTTCAAGCATTTCAAGAGTTACCTGCATGATTTTTTATTTAAAAAAAAGGGGGGGGGGGGTGGTACCTAACAGAATGGTGTTTGGCACCGTGAACGGAGTACGCAAATGCCCAAGGGCAGGGGCGCACAAGTCGCTGCGGGCATCCCGACCACGGCGGGGCTCCGCGCGGGGCCGAGTGCCCGGGGCGCCCGGGATGCAGGGGCCGGCGAGCTGCGGGCGGCTCCGGGACGGGGACCGGGACCCGGGGGCGCGTGGAGGGCGGGGGCGGGGCGGGCGGGGCGCGGGGGCGCGGGGCCCGGCGGAGGCACTTACTTGAACCGGCCCTGGCAGTGCTGGCACTGGTCCCCCACCCAGCCCGGGTCGCAGAGGCAGGTGGAGTTGACACAGCGGCCCGAGAAGCAGGAGCCGGTCCTCTCGCACGGCTTGGACTGGGACACCTGCGCGTAGAGGGCCAGGTAGAGGAAGCCATAGCACAGCAGCCAGCTGTTCCCGTCCAGCAGCCAGGAGGAGGCGCCACCGCCGCCGCCGCCGCCGCCGCCGCCGCCGACCGGCCGAGCCTTGCACAGCCCCGGGGCCGCGGGCTGCGGGGGGCCCATGCGGGCCCGGCCCCCCGGCTGCATCTTCCCCGGCGCCCCTGCCCGGCCCGGCAGAGCTCGCAGGCGCCGACAGCGATGCCCGCAGGGGCGGGGGGCGGGGGGCGCGGACAGGGGAATCCGGCCGGAGGAGCCCGCGCCGCCGCCGCCGCCGCCGCCGCCGCTCCTGCTGCTGCTGCTGCTGCTGCTGCTCCTCCTCCTCCTCCTCACCGGCGCCTGCCCCAGTCCCGCTCCCGGGTCAGCAGGGACAGACCCCCGTCGCCGTCGCCGTCGCCTCCGCTCGGCTCCCGCCAGGCGCCCTCGGGCATCGCCTCTCGCTCTCCTGACCTTGTCCTCCGCGAGCCGAGGCCGGCGCCGCGGCGCCCCGGGGCCCGGCCGGAGGCGGAGGCGGAGGCGGAGGCGGAGGCGGAGAGCGAGCGGCGCGGGCGGCGCGGGGCGCTCCGGAGGGGACCTGCGGGCGGGGGAGGGGGCGGGGGGCGGGAGGGGAGGGGAGGGGAGGGGAGGGGACCCGCGCGCGGCCCCGCCTCGCCCGCGGCTCGCGCCAACTGCCTGCGCTCCAGCCCCGCGCGCCGGGGAGGGCGGGGGCCGCGGGAGCCCCGAGGTGGGCGCGCCCAACGCGGGAGGGGAATCCGGGAAGCGGGGCTCAGTCCCGCACCGCCGGGCCGGCGGCCAGCGCGCCCCCGGCCGCCGCCGTCTCCCCCGGGCCGTCAGCCGGGCGCCGGGGCTGCGGCTGGAGCGCGCGGGGGGCCGGGCCGCCTGCGCCCCCCGCGCGAGCCCACGTGTCCCCCCCCCCGGGCCCAGCGCCGTGGTCTCGCCCCGCCCTGACAGGGACCGGGGACTCCCCCGCGCCCCCCCCCCCCGGCCCGCGCGCGCGGCGGAGGCTGGCCCCAGGTGCGGTCCTCGTGCCCTCCCCGGCCCCGCTCGCGCCACGCGCCCCGGAGCCCCAGCAGCCGAGGGGCGGACCCGGCCGGCTTCGCAGCTTCAGCAAAAAAGCGGCCCTTCCCGTCGGCCGGCCGCAGCTGCGAAAGTGCAGCGCGTTCCCCCCGCGTTTCCCCCTCCCCCTCCCCCTCCCCCGCCCCAGCCTCCTGCCTATTTCTTCTTTTTTTTTTCTTAGAAAAACTCCGACAACGCACAAAGAGCTGAGCATGTGCAGCAGGCAAAAGTCTTAAAGGCACCGCAGTCCACGCGCTGTGGGGTCCGCACCAACTGGGAGGGGCGGGGCCTGGGGGCCGCGGGGGTCGCGGAGCCCCGAGCGCGAGCGCGAGCGCGGAGGGACTTGGCCGAGGGGAGCCATTTCTTCCACGGAAATGAGGGCTCCCCCGCCCCCAACAAAGAGCTGCGAGGCTCTGAGCCCAGGGCGCCCCCCCCCCCCTTCCCGGTGCTGCCTCCGAGCCCCAGGTATCTCCTTTTCTCTGCTTGTCAGGGTTTCCTCCTCCATCTGGGACAATACTCTGCCTTGAAAAATATTGCAACATCTGGGCTTTTTTTTTTTTTTTTTTCCAAGAAGAGCAGAAATGATGCCCAGAAAAGAGCCTTTTTCCTTTCTCAGCGACAATCTTTTCCTCCTTTAGATGACTTTCCAAGATTTGATGGCATGTGCTGAAATTTTTGCTTTGTACTTTTGTGTCTTCTCTTAAAAGCTCGCATCAGCCCTTGAGAAAGGAAGCCGAGCGCACATTGCAGCCCTGTATACTCGAGTTACAAGCCATGTAATGGGATCCCCCACCAAAGAAGAGCAGACTGTGTGAAAAAGAATTTGAAATCTACCGAAGGCATTTCTGACAGCGAAAGGAGAAAAAGTTTTAGCTGTAACCGCACAGTCATATTATTGTTAAGATTCAACTCATGTATTTTCGGGCATAAAGTACCCACGTCATCTCTTTTCATCTCTTTTATCCCCCACGTTGCAGATGAAATCCTCCATTAACCCCATTTTGCAGATGAGGATAGAGAGACTCAGAAAGGTTGAAAGATTTGTCAGTGGCGGGCTGGGTGAAAGTAATGAACCGAGCTCTAAACACAAGTCCCGTGGCTTCCATCAGTCCTGTGTTTTTTTCCACTAGTTATCAGGCTATTTCTATTAGCAGTTGCTTTGTTCTACTTAAGTGAATAAAATGTAAGTGTTGGCTTGCTTTGCAAATGCCTCCGCAGTGACTTAAGGAAGGAAGACCAAGGTCCAGAGAGAGGTGGCTCCTTTGAAAGGGAAAGGGGGGAAAAAAAAGAAAACCATGATTTTCATTAATACAACAAATCACAATCCCCCTATAATATCAGTACTAGAAATTTCATCCTCAAATCTGAAAATGAGGACAGCCCCTTCTTCCTTTGACATCTCTTTTGTATCAGGATGCTCCTTAGAGACTACTTGGGATGAAGGAAGAAGAGGAACAGAACATTCTGGGGGGGCGGGCGGGAAACAGTTGAAAGGAGGATATTGTTCTGGATCACACCTTTTAATTTCCATGACTATAAAATCCAGAACGCTTTCTTGTGGTGGACATACATGAACAATCTCTGCTGTCTTCTCCATTCTTCTCGCATGCCAGCCAAAGTTTAAAGTGAGCCACATCTTTCTCACATCTAATGTAGAGTTGCTTTCAGAAATATGGAAGGTAGCCAAGCCCTTAAAACAGTGAGTGTAAAGGTAATTCAAAGGGTACACTGGAGCCCCTTTAACAAGAGAGATCACTGCTCAGCCACACACTGACTGTAGCCTATATTCAAGCAAAGGATTTGCCCATTAAAAATATATATCTTTTAATCTCATAACCACTATAATCAGCTCAGTACTTCATGTTACACTAAAGAACATGCAGCCCCACAGCTTCCTCTCAACTTTGCCTTTAGAATCAAGCTGAATATACTAAATCTATATAAAATTACCATCACGAGGATCACACAGGATTACCACTTGCCCTATATCCTTTTTTTTCTTTCATACCCTTTTAGTCAACATTTACTGAGTAACTTTTATGAATTTAAGGAAGAGAAAACAAAGATGAATAAAACATGAGATTTACCCCCTGGATAAGCTTATCTATAATATGTTAGGCTCAGTAGATTGGGAGTTCCCCTATATAGTTAAGGGTTATGTATTTTATAAATGTAGACACAGAAAACTTACATGATTTACAACAGTCACACAAAAAGTCAGTGATAAAGCTTGCCTAGAATCTGGACTAATGTTTCAGTGTCTTCTATGATCAAGAAATTTTAATGCTCCAACATGGTTATCTCTTTTTTTCTAAAAAAGTAGAGTCAGCATCCTCATAGTGCTATCCAACACTGTAATAATTCATCGTATTGGTAATAGCAGTCATAAATCCAGCAGGAAGGTGAAAATTTACTCCAAAGAGGTAGTGGAGAGAAAAATCTGTTTTATTGAAGTAGGATGAAACTGTTAAGATTGGAATTATCTATTACAATTTCTCCAAGGGGAAGAGATAAGAAAAATACTTGTTTTCTCCACAATTAGCTTTATATCAGGACCTTCAGATATTTGGGGAATGTGTTTTATTTCCATTCATACCACTTAACAATGGTACTATAAAATGATGGGCAAGAAGCTAAGACTTCACACTGCCAAATGAAGGAAATTCACATGATTTTTTAAGAAGAACAAGAGAAATGACAGTCCCACTGATCTTTTGATTGCAACTCAAAAAGTAAAAGATCCTATTTGGACTAATGAACCAAAGCAGCCCCTTCTCAGTTGCTTGACTGAAGAATGATCTCTATTGTTCACCATTTGGCTCATATGAGGCTTCTGAAAGCAGCCAAGATAATGAGAGCTGCAGATAGCCTGGCCACAAGAGCCAGAAATGCATTCGTTCAAAGGGATCCTTAGTGTAATTGGGGCAGTATTTTTAAGACACTGATAGAGCATGAATGGTCTGTGGCACTAGACAGCAAAAAAAAAAAAAAAAAAAAAAAAAAAAATCAATCATAGGTACTCGTTAAAAAACTATTGATGATATTAAAAACATGTATGCAGCTAGGTGCTGAAATACCAACAACCTTCTCCCCACCAAAATCTATCACTGCTTTTCTCTTGGATTCTATCGGTTTCTCTTGCTGTCACACTTGCAAACACACACATACACTCTGATCCTGCCAATTTTTCTACTTAACACATTTCAAGCATATTGTTATAAGTAAATCCAAGGAAATAATTCCAAAGATTCTAAATTCATACTGCGGGGCTAATAACATTTTTTAACTGGGAAATAAAACGAACATACTTCAACTTTCATGCTAAATATTCGACTTATTACTCCCAAAAAAGTTTATTGCTAGTAGTCAATTGCAGAAATTTGTCTTTCATGAAATTTAATTCAATAAAAATATGGGCTAGGACTTTCTGTTAAACATAGTAGACTAAGTATGAGCACTTACCTCTGCTCCAAACTCTACCAACTTGACAGGACAGATTTTTTTTTTTTAATTTTAAAGGTATAAATTCACAATAACAAAATAAGAACCAATTTGTTGATAAGAGGTCAAGGCATTTGAAAGTGTCAGTGCATTGGAAAGAGGAAAGGGAATGGAGAAGTGATAACTAAGTCATTTATGCCTACAGAAATAATAACAATAAGAAACAAGCCCAAAGAGCCCAGGACTCAGAGGTAAGTGGTACCATGAAAGGTAGGGGTGGGGCTCAAGGATGAAAACAAGGAGAATAATTAAGGGCAATATAAGGGCCCAAGGTCCCCTTCCTCACCCCAAGCAGCCAAAGATGACCCCAGACTCAACCCTGACAGAAGGTTAAATCTCAAGAAATTGAATCTCAGAGGCTCCAGCCTTAGAGCACCAACCATAATGGAAGGAGAGAGTGAGGTACACAGTTAAAAATGAGGCATTTAGGTAAATATTTTTATAGTGATTGGTGGATTTCCCTACCACATTTTCCTACCTGTTCCCAGAATACCTACAGTCAATGAATACTCCCGGAGAGAAAACTGAAGGATATCTATCTGTAAAAATTGAATAGTCCAAGGGAAAATGCATTGTCATTTGGGGTCTCCAAACTAAAAGTCAAGCCAACCTCCAGCTCACCCTGTAGTGGAGCCTGCTGAGTAAATAAGTCTCACTCAATCATTTTTTTTCCATGACTCTCTTAAATACAGACAGTAAGGATTCATTAGTTTGGTTCTTTCATAAAAGAAACCAAAACAAACAAAAAAGGGAATTAGAGGAAACACAGTCAAGTGATAAGGGAATATTTATGCAATCATAAAACAAGAACTGGAGAAGTGTCTGGGTGGCTTAGTCAGTTGGATGTCTGCCACCAGCTCAGGTCATGATCTTGGGGTCCTAGGGTCAAGCCCCACATTGGGCTCCCTGCTCAATGAGGAACCTGCTTCTCCCTGTCCCTCTGCCCCTGCTCCTGCCCCTGCTTGTGCTCTCTCTAAAATAAATAAATAAATAAATAAATAAATAAATAAATAAATAAATATCTTTAAAAAAAAAAGAGCTGGATACTCTTTTTTTTTTTTTTTTGGATACTCTTTAATAAACAAAAGGACACTCAGAGAACAAAAAATAAAAGGTGAAAGTAGGGTAGCCAAAATACAAAACAATTTTAAAAATTTAGAAAATAAAGTCTGAAAATCTCCTAGAAATTAGAATAAAAAGACAATGTTTCTGCTCTTATCGAGGAGGGAAAAACTAGGGGAGAAAAGAGATTCACTAATGATTATGCATAACAGACTCTCTCTTAAATTAAGAATGTATAATATTGTACATTTACTAATGTGATAGTACATTAATGCACAACTCCTGTGTAGGAGAAGACAAAACTTGTTTGTGTTAACTTCAGTGTAAGATTTCCCAGAACTGAACTGAACCTCCATATGAAAGACCCACTACCACCTAAAACATTGAATTAAAAGACTCACAAATGGAAGAAAAAAAAGTGAGGGAAAGGCAAATGCAATGGATTAGAAGAATAGCATTAAAATTCTCAACAGCAAAATTAGATGCTAAAAAGTAAGTAAAGATAGAAGAGAAATTATTGTCAACCTAGAATTCTATACCCAGCCAAGCTATCGATCAAGTATGAGGATAAAGGCATTTTCAGACATATGAACACTGTTAAAATTTATCTTGTAGGGTACTCTTCTTTAAAAAAAAAAAAAAAAAAAAAAACTCCTGGAGAATGGTAAAGGGAGAAGAGACTGAACATAAAAGATTTATAAAGAAATATCTTAGAATGACAGACAGCTATGCCCCAAACCAACAGAGCAACCAGTCCAACCTGCAGCAGAGGGCTGGGGAGGGAGACATAACTAGAAAAAAAAATTGATAGGACTGCTTGGAACTGTTTGAGCTTTAGAAAAAAAATACTAATAAAATGTGATGGATCTTGGAGTATTTGGGTTGAAAATGGAATAAGCACATAGAAAATCAAGTAAATGAACAAAATGAAGCAATTGTTGACTAAGAAAAAAGGGAAACTTGTACATGACAGTTTATTGGTAAACAATATTTACATAGTCATATAAACACTATTGATTTACAAAAAAAATTATAATATGTCTACATTTAAAAAGTGGGAAAAGGATAAAGATGGGTGGGGGTAAATCCTTCATTATTTAATACAGAGTAATTGCATGTTCAAAACTGATAAATCTAGACAGCAGTATAATCATGCTACACTGCTTTGTCTTAGGAAATAGGGAATAGGAGCAGGAGATGCAGCATTATAGGCTTAAAAGCTATAAGCTTTGGTTGAAAATTAAGATTTACTTCTAAAAATATAATAATAAATTAATTTAAATTATGTGGGTTCATAAAAAATTTAAAAGGTGGCATATGGTCTATGACAAAAACTTGGGTTTGAGTTCTAATTCTGCCTCCTATATAGAGATGACTCTTGCATGACCCATTAACTTCTATGCATCAATTTTCCCACCTGTAAGATGCAAAACTCAATGTCCATTTCTGAGTTCACACGAGGGTCCAAACAGAATATATGAAAGTGCACAACAAATGGTCAAGCACCATACAAACTTTGATATTGAATGTTCATCAAAAACTACTCTTAGGAAAAAAAAAATACTCTTAGGAACAGAATTCATTCTAATTCCACATGAGGGGAAAGATTATTGAAAGAGATTTAAGTTGATACAACACACAAATACAAAATAACAAAACACACACGCAAAAAAAACAGAGCTATAGGAAAGTCTCATTACTTTGAAGATGGATCTAGTCTATTTTACAAATGAGATGCTGGGACCCAAAAAATTGAAGTATCTTATCCAAACTCATAGAGTGACAGAGCTAAGGACAAAGCAGTTTTCTTTGTCTTATACCTCATAGTTCAGCCTAATGCCAGGCATGTTCAGGTTAATTTATCATCCATGCTCAGTTCCAGAAAGGCCTTCCAAAGCTCTATGAAGTGACTTGCCCAATGTCACACAAGTTAGTGACTGCAGTGGCAAAACTAACCAAAGGACAAACAACCAAAGAATGAGCCTTGAATCTGAAACTTAGAACCAAGTGCAAGTATACTAGCAGAGCTAAAGACATACACTGAAAGCCCAGCTCAGAACCTGCAACATAAAAATTATCAATTAATACTCATTAACTGGTTGACTAAAATTTCTGCCTGAGTATGGAAATAAAAGCCAAAAAGGAAATAGGCATACTTTAAAAAAGAAATGCAATTAGACAAGCCAAACCAGCAGCAAAATTCCTCTTGAAAATGGAGATGTAAGAATTTGATTTACTGAATGGGAGGAGGATGTAAGAAAGAAAAAATAAAGGAAGAAAAGGCATGGCCCAATGCCTGACAAAATGTGCCAAGAAGGGATGTCTAAATTTGAAACTCTCCAACCTATTGCAAGACACCTAGTAGGCTTCCTATCCTCTCCTCCCCAGGGTAATGTTGAAAGGAATGAGGGCGCCCAGAAGATAAAAAGTCACTTTTACACCCAGGAAATCATTTCCTGTCACTTTCCTTCATGAGAAAGAAGAACAAAACTCTTTTTAAAAATAGAGTTCTGGGGATCCCAGGGTGGCTCAGCAGTTTGGTGTCTGCCTTTGACCCAGGGCATGATCCTGGAGACCTGAGATTGGGTCCCACATGGAGCCTGCTTCTCCCTCTGCCTGTGTCTCTGCCTGCCTCTCTCTCTCTCTCTCTCTCTCTCTCTCTGTGTCTTTCATGAATGAATAAATAAATTTTTTAAAAATGCAGTTCTGTCAATAAAAATGAACAAAAGTCCAATTTGAATCAGATAACAGAAAAGAAAGTATTACATTCTTTTATTTTCAGAAATCATAATTTGTCACCAATAGATAATTCTAATTTCTCAAGAGGACTCTAATATTAGCAATCACTGCACTATGCAGCATCATGCATCTTACATCCAAACAAACCAACTTTAACTGGGGTCATACACTGAAAAGTAGTGTCATTGGACACAGGGAGATACTTGTGATTTTGAGTAATAGAAAGGATTCTTTTATTTGTGAAAAAAATCCAGCTGCTACAAACAAACTCCTAAGGCATTGCCCACATATGGAAAAAAACAGGTAGAATTTCTATAAACCTTTAGTGAAGTTGAGGTTTGTTTCATGTTCCTTCTGTTTGAAGAGAAAGCGAGTCATAGGAAGAAAAACAGGAAGTACTTAAAAAACAAAAGCTCCCAAGCAAAATAAACAATTCATAAGAATAACATACTAGCTTTTAGAAAGCTGCTTGGGGTCCTGACACAGGAAAATATGTTTATGTTTACAAGGAAAAGAGCATGAAAGAGAATTATGGACCTTCTGATCAGCAGAGACAAAGCCATCAGGATACAGGGAGGTTTCCCTGAATAGAGCTCAGAGACAAAGAACTGCAAAACAGCACATATATAAAAAAAGAAAAATATCTGACAAATGATAGCCAGGCCCCACAAATCCCGATAACACGACATTCTACTTATTAAAAACATCAGTCTTGGAAGACTCCAGGCACAGTAATTTTGAAAATGTACACAAGTAAATTAAAACCAGCCTTACAATTCTTCTTATTGTAAGTCCCTTGCCCATGTCCCTCTGCAAAGCTGATGTGAAATTTTGAATTAAATGAAAAAAAAAGTCAACATGAACATTGCTGATTTTTTAAGCAAGACTCTCACGTTTTCCATTTTTTAAAAATTAGGATGTAGTCTGAAACTCTTTCTGCCCATGAAGAGGACATGTATTTTTCTAGGAAAATTGGTTCTTCAGTAAACAGAAAATGTTTTATCCACAACTAGAAAGCATGTGCAAGAATTTTGTTTATTAAATTATCTAAACCACTTGATAGACATTTTTTTTAAATACCTTATGGCCATGTTTTTTCCCACTCGACACAGTCCTTCAATTTAGGAAAGGTAGCACAAAACAGTGCCAAGAGAACAGCACACCGAGCCAGGAGACCCAAACTCCACAACTAAACATATACCTCACTCACCCGTAGCTCTTTTATTTGTAAAATAGCAAAAATTATTGGCCCTCCCTGAATGTTGTTGGAAGAGTTAAAATTCCAAATGATATAAAATGTTAAGGCTATTGTTTTAAACTGTGAAGCTCTACCCGATAATGCCTGCTTTTAATCCTTCTTAGAAAACACTGTTAGGACCCAGTGGAGCCATGGGATACTAGAGAGCCACAGAGCAAGCTTAGTAATTCCTCTGCATCTTGCTGCCCATTACCTTTTTCTCAGGTGGCAGCAACTTCACAGCCCACTGCCTTATGCTGAATGAGGTTAGTGACCAACGTGTGGGGTGACCACAGTGACTATTGGAAGCTTCAGAGAACAAAATACACTACCACCACAATCAATGAAAACTTGGAACTCAGCAGGTTTGCCCTTTGAATGTAAGGATTTGGGGGCACTTGTTATATTGCAAATGCCTTTAAAGAGCTGGCACATTTAGTTTGTATCAGTCATTAACATCTTAACGTGAATGACTATGCCTATTTCCTGAGAATAGTTTTGATAGATAAGGAATATAAGAAAAGTGTAAAGATGTATGACCTCCATTGCCATCCCCAACAACCTCTCCCTGCCCCTGTACCAGTACGCACACACGCACACATATAATATGAACATTCCTTGACTACTACCTGGCCTGTTCAAAGGAAAATGAATCTGAGAAGTCCTAACACCCTTTGGTGATTTCGTAGAATATAATCTCTGTGGAGGAAATGTTTATATTTTTCAAAGAAGGCCAATGAGGGAAAAAACACAAAGGAATTAAATACTGATGGTGAGATTTTAGACAGAGTAGCTCCTGGATGAAAGATTTGACACATACCTCAAGTCAATCATAGTAGATAGCTATGTATTTCCAAGTGGAGATTGGACTACAATGAGACTTTCGCATCTCTGACTACACAATGAATAAATTTAAGGGAAGAATTAGAATGAAAGGTTAGGTCTTCACTAGGAAGCACCCTCCCCAAACTCAAGTCTGGCAGGAATCATCAGCAACAGCCCTGACTATTTTTAATGGCTAGGGGGATGCTTAAGGAAATGTCTATCTCTAAGATTACCCCAAGTCTCTTCTGCATAAATAATAACATCATTACTGACAGATTCTTGGCTCAACTGATCTTCTTTTAAACATGCAGACTAGTCAAAATGAAATACTTATTAGAGAAAGATTGGAAAGGGTGAAACTGGAAATGATCACTCAAAATAAGAAAAAAATCAACCTCATTAAAAGGGAAAAAATATGGGCGATTATGAGCTAGCCAGACACCAAAAATATGTATGAATAAACAGCAAAGCAGCAATATTGCATTGGTATGATGCCTTTGAGGGTGCAGTAACTCAAGAGAGACCACCAAAGAAACCAGTGCCAAGCCCTTACACTCTTACAAGGCTTGTAGATGCCCAAGAGTCCTGGCGGGTCTACAATGTTATATCAGGTAGGAACATTTCCCCTGACTTATGATCAGTGTATGCCCTATAGCCTCAGGACTTCCTACTGCTCATTATTTTTATTCTAACTCTGTTGCTGCAACTGCTATCCTCACTCATATGAATGCCTAATCTTTCTGAATCATCTTAAACTATCTGTAGCAATTATCCCATGATTTAAGTTTCTAAAGTTAATTGTTAAGTTAAAAAAAAAAAAAGCGTCACTAGTTTAAATTTTTTCTGCTTTTTCATTTTATCACTTGTCCTTTTAGTCCTGAATTACTAGAAAATATAAATAAGATGTCCAATTATCCTTGTCTTTAACATTTATTACTTTATAGCTCTTATCAGATTTCTACTCTTTTTAACCCAACTATAAAGTAATTCACCCCTGGGTTCTAGATTGCTCCATGGGCTATAATTATTTTAGCTGACCTTATCTAAATTATTTCTTATCTGGCTCAGTCATTTTTGAGATGAAGAAGATAAATGGAACACTCCATTTAAAATTAAAATATATACTTCCTAAAAAAGAACATATATTTATCACAATATTGTCTACAAACATTTTTAACCAGGCTAGTTTCTTATTATTGATTGCCACTGCTCTTTAAGCTGTATTCTTTAAACTATTTGTGATGATATCTACATATTTTCCAAAGACTTAGACCTAATTCAATACTCATAGTATATTGCTTAAATTATTTCTTTCCAAGATGCATTAGATTCATAGAATTTCTTTTTTTTTTTTAATTTTTATTTATTTATGATAGTCACACAGAGAGAGAGAGAGGCAGAGACACAGGCAGAGGGAGGAGCAGGCTCCATGCACCGGGAGCCCGATGTGGGATTCGATCCCGGGTCTCCAGGATCGCGCCCTGGGCCAAACATCCGCGCTAAACCGCTGCGCCACCCAGGGATCCCAGATTCATAGAATTTCAAGGTAAATTTCTACCTTTGGTATGTTCATCTACGCAGTTAAGTAAAATGTCTAGGTATTTGCAGATTCCCATGATTATGGATTTTGAATAATCCACTGCTCCTTCACCATCTGCACTAGATAATAATGAGAGATAAGCCCTTAACTCCTTGTGAGGATCTTATCCTTTCCATATCCTTCATTGATAAAGCCTACTTAGGCAGCCATGTTTTGTACACATGATACTGCTCATCCCTGCCACAGATAATTAGCACAGAGGCATATGCCAATCCAGGGGCAGCCAATCCTTAGGCTCACCACAGTTTTACAAGGTGACTTGGCACAAAAGCTCTAATCAAACAGGGATGAGCTGGGGCAATCCAATTCTCACTTTTGGGAATTTGTATTAAGAAATATAAAAAGAATTAAGCAATCAAGAACAGGAACTCAAGTTGAAAATGTGTGCAGAAAGAGATAATGAGACTACTTGGGGAGAGAAGGGGCAAAAAAAGGTAGAACTCAATTTATGAGAAGGTTGAAATTATGAGGAAGAATGATTATAAATGGTACCTGTGACAAAGAGAAATGATGAGAACACAAGATGAAGAGGAAAAAGGCAATTTACTTGTGAAATAACAGAGTTTGATTCATTTTCATGGGTTTTTAAAATATCAAAAAAAATCTTTTTTAAGATTTTATTCATTTATTCACAGAGACATACACAGAAAGAAAGGCAGAGACACAGGCAGAGGGAGAAGCAGGCTCCATGCAGGGAGCCCGATGTGGGACTCGATTGACTGAAGGCAGCGCCAAACCACTGAGCCATCCAGACTGCCCTAAAAAATCAAAATTTAGCATGGAAACTTGTATATGACCAAAGGATATCTTGTGCTTAGGAAGAACATTTCAATTTTTTGAACTTTGACTTTTACACAGGTGAGAATTTAGTCATTCCAGGGTCTGTCTTTAAAAAAAAAAAAAAGATTTTATTTACTTATTTTTATTTTAGTGGGGGGAGGGGTAGAGGAAGAGAAAGAATCTCAAGCAAACACCAAGCTGAGTGCAGAGCCTGACGGAGGGCTCCATCTCATGACCCATGAGATCATGACCTGAACCAAAACCAAGAGTCAGATGCTTAACCGTCTGGGCCACCCCACCAGGGTCCTTTTAAATACATTCTAGCTGGCATTTCTATTTTTTGATACCTTAAACAACATCTTTGCCAAAACGCCTAGTATAAGTAGCACTCTGTAAATGCAACTTAAGTCCATGTATTGAAGAGTATTAATAAACACAATTCTTTAATTTCGCTATTTACTTTCAGCTCTTTGCTTATTGGTCACACTGCTGGTGATGGGAATCAGATATAATTTAGAAAGAATATTTGAGTGTCCAGCTGATCAATAGTCTACTTTGGCCTCGATATCTAAGATCCTTGCTTCTTTGTCCACACAGAGAACATTTTCCAGCAATGTACAAGCTGTGTCAGAACCTTCCTTAAAAGTAACATTTTAGATCAAATTCAACAAACAAGAATCTTTTTGTTATGTTAAAAATAGAGATAACCGGAACTTTTCCAATAAATTTTATAAAAATCTCCAGATGTGAACTTCACTTCAGAAGACAGTCTGTTCCTAATTTTAAGGGATTTGATTTGTTTTGCTTGTTTTACTGCAGAAACAAATTTCCCCTGGCAATCGGGGTTGATATTTCCTTAAACTATTTTTTCCTTAATTTTTCCTGTGAAGGGAAAACTATTTTAATTGGCATTTATCACAAGACAGAATAAGAATCATTTCAGTTCTCAAATTTTGGAAGAAACATTTCCCATCTGTTTCAGTAACCCCTCTGGCTAATTATATTGCCAAGAATAATTTGTCACAAACAGAAAGACCATTCTTTTGGAGGAAAACTCTTACTGCTTTATCTTATATCACATACTGATTGATGAGCAATTTATAGAAAACTTATGATACTAACTGATGCCATGGATTTATTTCATGAATTAGATTGCAAAAGGAACCACAGAAGGCTGGTTAATAATTTACGCTGCTTTAAAAACAGGATGAAGTCTCTTGGTTAGTTCAAATTATATTAGAGAAGTGGCACATCTTATCCATAGCCTGTTTTTAAAGTGTAGTCCTCTGGAACATGAATGGATTTATCTAAGAAGGAGGATATGGAAATGCTGGCACTGTGTCTGCAATACCATCACTTATGTGATTTCAACACTGCAAGTGGGCAGTAGAGCTCGTGAAGACTGTGGCCTCTAAGCTGGACTGCCGGGGCTTGAATCCCAGCCTGAGCACTGCCTTGCTTGGCAAATTATTGGTGCCGTGGATTGCTCATCTGTAAAATGGGCATATTAATAATAATAGTAACTATCTCATAAAGTTGTTGAGAGTTAAATTAACCCACTGAAAGCTCAATGAATATTAGCTATCAGTATTAATAACGTTACTACTATTATGGTTGTTATTGTGAATAGTGCTATTACATGCCTTTTTTGTGTGTTAACAGTTTCCTGGTCTTCTAGATTTTTACGAAAAGTAAACTCTCCCTGAGAAGGGTCACTCTTTGAGCTTTCTTTCATTCATAGTGCAGTTTTCAATGCGGGCTGCACATTAGAATCACCTGAAAAGCTTAAGGGAAAAAAATAAATAAAAATTAAAAAGTAACGCCCAGGATCCACCAAGAAGAGATTCGAAGTTAACAGATCTTGAATAGGGCCCAGGCAACTTTTTTTTTTTTTTTTTTTAAGTTCCCCAGTAGTTTCCTAATGTACAGCCAGGGTTGAGAACAACGGACTGCTTGGTCTTAGCAACAACAGCTGAATGTGAGCTGAGAGAGCAAACCTTAGGAAAAAGCACACCGGCACTAGAAAGGCAAACATGAAGGAGCTACTGAGGACTAGTGAGTCAGAGAAATTGAAGAGGGAGTACCTCTCGTGTTTGGCAGGAGGATCCAGACTGAAGAGTTTGCATCTTAGAGCTCATTCTAGCATAGTTATTTCTTGAGGTGACCCTAAGGTTAACCTTAACAATTAAATTTCCTGATGACTTCTGCCCTTCCCCATGCCTCCAATTGCACATCTTACTTCTACCTTTTGGTGTCCCCTCTTAAAAAGCATCAGATCCCTCCTTTGGACATACAATTTGCAAATCCCAACAAGGAGCCCCATTTCTTTAGTGATAAATTATACCTCAGACAGATGGCTGGTAGTTACTCTGATGAATGGTTTCAACTCATGGGACTCTTAACCACTAAATAGATGTGTTTATTCTTTTGAAGGAGTAAGAGGCTGCAGACCTTGGGGATGAACTAGGTGGTTGTTCATGTTTTGTAATAGTGTCAAAAGCTCACTTTACTCTGAACCTAAAAGAGATGGGGAGAGGAGGAGGAGAAGCATAATACCCACATTCATGGAGTCAGAGAAATGAGCCATGCAGAAGGAGCAGGAAGAAAGTCTCACATTTCTGATGCTTTATAAAACCCTGAGGGGGATCCTTGGGTGGCTCAGGGGTTTAGCGCCTGCCTTTGGCCCAGGGCGTGATCCTGGAGTCCCGGGATTGAGTCCCGTATCGGGCTCCCTGCATGGAGCCTGCTTCTCCCTCTACCTGTGTCTCTGCCTCTCTCTCTCTGTGTCTCTCATGAATAAATAAATAAAATATTCTAAAAAATAAAAAATAAAACCCTGAAATTCTGAGCAATCTTATCCTTTCATTTCTGTCTTCACTCCACAAGTTCATTAGAGAACAATTTCAAAAAGTAGGAAAAATCACAAAAAGGAAGTAAAAAATGACTCACACTTCCAACATTCTTGTCTTTCCTTTATTTTTAGTGCATAAAATGAAGAGTAAGGAGCACCTGGGTGGCTTTTTTAAGCATCCAACTCTTGATTTCAGCTCAGGTCATGGTCTCAGGGTTATGAAAGCAAGCCCTAAGTCGGGCTCAGCATTGGGCATGGAGCCCGCTTAAGATTCTCTCTCAATCTCTCTCTCTCTCCTCCTCCTCTTCCTCCTCCTCTGCCCCTCTTTCTTTCAAAAAAAAAAAGTGAAGAGTGGAAGTCTACCCCCATCTCTTCAAAGATAAACCCCAAAATGTTTTATATCTATGTGTTTCATATACACATCTTACCATTATTTTATGTTTCTGTGGCTATACTAAGCACTTTATGGGAGTTACCTCATTTAATCCCCACAATAACCCTCAGAGATAGTTACTACTAGTAGCTCCCACCCCCAACCCCATTTCAGAAGTGAAAAAACAGCCCAAATTCCCCTCATTTATTCACTCAAGAAATGTTTATTGAATCCCTACTATGCCAAACTCTATACCTAGGCATAGGGAATATAAGAGTGAATCAACCAGATGTATCTATAATGTACCTCTTATCTCCTCTGCTGCTAGCATCCAAGTATAAACCACCACCATCTCTCCCCCGAGATTATTGAATCCATAAGGTCCATGCCTTTACCCACTTCTCATCTTCAAACCCATGCCCTCTAGTGCTTGTCAGTGTCATCTAGGACGTTGAGACATGGACTGTTCCCCTCATTGCTACAGGGACCATGCTCTCTGAACTCAAAATATGAATTTACAAGGTCACTCCGTTAAAGCTAAAGGATAATTAAGGAGCAAATGAAAATACAGATTACTTTCTCTGAAAGTAGAAGAGTGCATTAAGTGAAATACAGGTAATTTTCTAATGCTTGCAGGTAAGGTCATAGGATCTAAATGATTTCCTCTTTCATCAACAACTTTTATTTCTGAAGCAAAGTAAACTTAGATTCATAACTGCAAGTGTTTATGCTTTATGTCCAGTATCAGGCTCCAGTAGTTGCCTTTGCAATGAAGTTGAAAGCACTGTTCAACGATATGGGGCAAGAACAGAAGATTACATTTAATGCCCAAGAACTGAATGAAGTGTTTCAGTGATGATGCAGATTGTTCCGAGAACTTTCTATTTAAACAATATGACACTATGCAGGAGATACAGATTGGATCATATTTTACCTCTAATATTTTGAGATAAGCCAAGGCTAATGAGTTAAAACTAGATTTAGGGCCATCAGCTCTGAAGTCTTTCTTTGTGGATACCTGATATCTTTCTTTTTTTAATTTTTTTTTAAGAGAACTTTCAGTTACTGTGATAAAAAAAAAAAACATTGAGGAAATATACAGTAAATTGGCAGCACAAGACAAACTGGACATCCTGCTTTTCCTCCACATTTTTGTTGTAGAAACTATATTAACATATGTAAAAATAAACTGCTTAAATAAAAAATATCATCCATAACCATACTATCAAGGCACAATAGTTCTTGTATTTTTCTCCTTCTCTGTCTAGTCATTGTCTAGGCTCCTTCTTTTTTAAAAAAAAATCAACAAATTTCAATTTAAAGGAAGAATTGGGTCACTCACTATAGTTCAGTTAAGTTACTGCCACACTCTTTGTAGGAACCTCATTATGTAGAGAAAAGATATGCTGAAATTGCAACATGGTGGAGCTGGAAGGCGCCTTGGAGATGATCTGGTTCAGGCTCTGCATCTTTGCAGTGGCTGTATTGTCCGCATTATCAGTCTTAGCAGTTAGTTATAACAGATGCTGCGGTTCATTTGACATCAGGAATATGTGCTAGATATTCCTATTGCCTCTATTCTTCCTGGCAATTCTCCAAAGAGGGAGAGGGTAGAAATGGTTTACGTTTGAGTCCTATAACACAGGAACAACAATAGCACCACACTCCTAGGGTTATAGAAAGGGTTCATGGAGGCAGCATATGTAAACCACTTGGCATGGCACCTAGCTATTTTTATTATCTGTTTTTCAGATGAGGAAACCAAAGCTCAAAAAAGTTAAATGATGTGACCACATAGTCTATGTGCTTCAGTTTCTCACATTGCTACCTGGGTAGTGCGGGGATGGTGTTTCATAAGTATACATACTTCAAAATCCCCTGGGGTGTGTGATAGAAAATTCAGTTTCCTGGGCCCTTTGCCAAACTGACTTAATCAGATGCTGGCTGTAGAGAACCAGGAACATGCATTTTAGAAGCTTGCTAGGTACTTCTGTGCCTTAAAACGAAAAATGCTGATGTTCAACTTTTCAAACTCATCAGCCACATTTCTGGGCTCTAGCCCATGTTTCTCACTCTGTGAAATGGGAATAACATTACTTCCCTTGGCCTAGTTGGGAGAATTAAAATGGCATATTTTATAGGAAAGTGCATTGTAAACTGCAAAAGCATGATTGTTTCTCTCCATCTCAGTCAGGTCCTTGCCAAATAGAGAAGAACAAGGTCCAATGTTTCCAAATTAATAGCACCATTGCAGATACAGTCCATGCTAAGCCTAATCAGATAGCCAATGAAATTATACTTCGTTTTTTCTCATCATTTAACCTTAGCTCTAAATATATATACACTGTTCTGAAGACTTAATGTCTTCCCCTTCCATTCCCTACTGCATGGTCCTCCCAAACAAAAATTGGACATTGCCACAATTGATATTAAACATTATTCTTCACTATGTTCTTTCCTTGCCTGCTCCGGTAGAATTACCGTTCCAGTGACCAGAAAGCCTGCAGTTTGCTTTGTACTCCGTGTTTTATATCCTGAGCTATTAAAGTGTGTCTGACATTTTCTTTTCCAGGTCTATGATTACGAGTTAAATCAGCACATAATCAAACCAGCCCACTTGGCTAATCTCCCTCTTAATAGAGTAGCTTTTAGGGAAGGGAATATGAGCAGCATGTAAAGAGAAAAGAAAAGGCCCATAAGCCATAAGACTATGGACTAACGTGTGAGCCGTGGGAAGGATGGGCTGAAATAGCAATAAGGATGTGCCCCAGCGAGAAACTGCATGAGCTGTGTTCTTGCTACTTTACCCCATGAAGCTAGCCTCTCCATGGAAACTCCTCACAAAGAGAATGGAAAAATTTTAGCTGGATGAATGTGGGTTTTCATCTGCCTGAAAGAAAATGTCCAGGCCATCTAGTCTTAGGATGTCTGCTCTCCCAGACCCATATACTATAAAATCAGTGGACATCTGTTGTTTTCTGTTGGACTAGTCTCTACTTTGCTCCATTCTTGTGAGTATTGTGCAGAGACCAAGCCTAGTTCTGATTTCTCAACTTAAAGACCATGGTAGACATATAACCCAGGCCTAGCAAATACATGCTCTGTCCTTGGATTCTTTTTAAAATTTGAAGCTGGAGGGGATGCCTGAGTGGCTTAGTGGTTGAGCGTCTGCCTTTGGCTCAAGGTGTAATGATCCCAGTCCGGGAATGGAGTTCCACATTGGAGTCCCTGCAGGGAGCCTGCTTCTCCCTCTGCCTATTTCTCTGCCTCTCTCTGTGTGCTCTCATGAATAAATAAATAAATAAAATTTTAAAAAAATAAAATAAAATTTGAAGCTGGAGGGGAAGAAGCTTTGTGGTTTTGGTCACAGAGCTGAAAAGAGGAGACGTATGAGATAATGTCAGTTATTATAACCACCGTGTAGAGAAAATCTGTTTGTAGAAAGAGAGAATAAAGCCTTGTAGAATTCGGGGGCGCCTGGGTGGTTCCGTCAGTTAAGCACCTGCTTTTGGCTCAGGTCGTGATCCCAGGATCCTGGGATCCAGGCCCTAGAATTAAAGTCCTGGGATCAAGGCCCCGGGATTGAGGTCCTGGGATGGAGCCCCTGGGATAGAGCCCCGTGTCAGGCTCCCTGCTTAGCTGGGGGTCTGATTATCCGTCTTCCTCTGCCCTACCCCATCCCTGTTTGTGTGTATGCATGCTCTCTCTCTCCTTCAAATAAATAAAAATAAAATATTTTAAAAATAAAAAAAAAATTTAAGGCTTGTAGAATTCAGGAAAATCGGGAATAATGGGGGACCCTGCTTCCTGGTGCCTGTGATTACCCAGTACCCTACTGAAAAGTTCTCTTATGGCTTAAACTAGTTTGAGTTAGCTTTCTGTTCCTTGCAAACCACAGTTTTCACCAAACACCACTGTGTGCTGCCCCAGTTCCCTCCTATCTTCTCACACTGCACCTGAATACACAGCATTACTCATTTCCAGACTCCAAATCTGTAGGGAGTTATCTCTACACGTTTCTCATCTCAATGAACCATTCTTTTGGGAAGTAGCATAAAAATGCTAGTAAACTAACTCCCTTGAGGAAGTTCCTGACTAATCCTGGCTTAATGTGCTATTTTCCCCAGGTTATCATGCATCTTAATACTATTGCTACTACTAATAATAATTATTACAACAACAATAGCTACTATTCATTGTGTTGGGTACTGTGCTAAGCACATAAATGCATCAACTCACTTTATGCTTATAGCAACCTGAATATCTCTATTTTATAGGTAGGAAACTTAGATATGGGAGCAGGGAATGGCTGTGGGAAAGGAAAAGGAGGAAACTCTTTAACACAAAGAAATAATCCTCAATAGTATAATTTCAGGAACTGTAGTTGGGGTTATCTGCCTACCCATCTTTAAACCTATGTCACCACCCAATATTCTGTAGCTCTCCATGCACAACCAATCAGGGGTACAAAATTGGCAGAGCTGGGCAGGGAGACCCATGTTTCTTTTTATCTGGAGACCTAATGGCTAAGAGAGGCCAGAGTTCAGCATTTACCAGACAGAAAAGAAGGTTATGTACTATCTGTTCAAAACAAGCAAGGAACAGGCTGGAAGCCAAGGAACCCTGGCCAGAAGAGACCAGAGCAAGAGAATATTCATCATCAACTATCATCCACACAGTGATCACATGGCTGAATAACTCCCTAGAGGAAAGGGATCAATGACATTGGAAATGTGGTTCAGAAAGATGAGCCAGTGTTTTCTAGCCAAGCCCCTTGCAAGACTGAATCTTGCCAAGCTTAGGAGCAGAACAAGCTCTACCCCAAAGTTCCTTCTATCCCATCCCACCCACCCTCCCTCCCTCTCTCTCTTTCTCCCCCTTCCTCCCTCTCTTTGTTCTTCCCTTCCTTTGTGAGACAGAAAGGCAGCTTGTCTTCCCTCTCTTTAATAGATATTTAGTGAGCCTCTATCACATATTAAGGCAAGTTTCCTGCCCCTAGGGAAGGTATCTTTCACAGGAAAACCAGGCAAGAAAGCTAGCAGTAAGAGTAGAGTATGGAATGTGTGGTGATACAGAAAAACAAACAAACAAACACAAAGGTTTGGGAGCCAATAGATTTAGCTCACAATTATGACTCTGCCTCCTAGTAGCTATGATCTTGGGCCAGTTATTTAACTGTATGTATTTAAATTTCTTCATCTGTTAAATGAGGATAATAATCATATCTATTTAATAGGTCTGTTGGGGTGATTAAATGAGGTATGTAGTCCATGTAAAACACTTGGCATGGTATCTGGCAACTACTAAGTGTTCAATATATGTTTCTGTTACTTCTCTGCAAATGTTTTCCTGAAGAGGCAAGCTGATAAAGCAACCCCTTGTTATTTTTTAGTTCATTCAACAAGCATTATTAAAAGCCTACTCAGAATATAGTATCTTGGTAGGCAATTTAGGGGGGAAAATCAAAGAATATAAGACCTAGTACTTATCATCAAGCAATTTGTACACTAACAAAATAATAGATGCATAGGATATTGTGTATATTGAAACGTCAACAAGTGTGATTCTAATAATAAATGTCCTTAGAGAACCTAGAGTGGTCAGAAAATGTTCTAGGGGAGAAGTGGACCTAGATCTGGACTTTGTAAGAAAGATGAGATGTGGTGAGCAAAAGGAAGGTATCCAAGGTTGGAAAATAAGCTTGAGTAGGTCCTGGTCTAGGGAAGTGGTAGAACCATCCGGCTAGGGTCTTCTTCCTTTTGGGAATCAGTAGATTAGAAGGTTGGAATGGTTTATTAGGCTCTGTATACCAGTGTGGGGAGTGGAACTTGATTCTGAATTTGGTGGGTAGCCTGAAGGTTTGTATGCTACAGAAAGGTACAGGTTGAGTGCTATTTTAGGAATATAAATGGTTCCATGTATGTAGGCTTGATTACTTGGTAGTTGGGGACCAACTTACAAGGAGATGGAAGTGGGAAGACTAGTTTGGTAACTACAATTGTCTACACCTGCAGCAATGGAACCTGAATAGGGCAATGGAAACTATAGGAAGTCTACTGTAACAGATATTTTTCTGTTTCTTTTTAAAAATCATGATAAAATACACACCACATAAATTTTATTATCTTAAGCATTTTTAAGCATATAGTTCAGTAGTGTTAAGAACATTCACATTGGTGAACAGCTAATCTAGAGAACTTTTTCAACTTGAAAAACAGAAACTATACCCATTAAACAACTCCCATTACCCCCATCCCACAACCACAACCCCTGGCAACCACCATTTTCCTTTCTGTATGACAGCCATTTTATATCACTTAGAACTCGTTTGGTGGGGCACCCGGGTGGCATAGTCAGTTAGTGGCTGCCCCTGGCTCAGGTCATGAGCCTGGAGTCCAGGTATCAAGTCCTGCACATCAGGCTCCTGGCTTGGTGGGGAGTCTGCTTCTCCTTCTTCCCCTTCTCCTGCTCATGCTCTCTCTCTCTCTCTCTCTCTCTCTCACTTTTTCACTTAAATAAATAAAATCTTTAAAAAAAAACTCCTTTGGTTTCGAGAGCAAAAGAATTTAAGCTAACATGCAAAAGGGTGGGAAGAGACTTATTATCTAGTTACAAAAGATGATCATTGACAAGAATCCATCTAGGCCTCCGAACTGACTGGAATCTAACTAGAAAGGTGTCAGGCTCCTCTAAATTCATGTGTGCTTCTCTCTGCTATTCCATTCTCTTCACGCAGGCTGTCTTCCTCTGTGTCTCTCTTCACTTGGTAGAAAATTGCATCCCTACAGCCTGAATTTATGTTACAGTTCTAGCCACACACAGAGACTAAAATGGTTGTTTCTGAATCTCAATTTGAAATTCCAGAGAAAAAGAGATAGAGAAAGAGATAAAGAGAGAGAATTTGATTGGCCCAGCTAGTGGCAATTGTCTATCACTGTTCCAATCAGCTACTATCTCTGAAAGAGTCATACGCACAAGTAAGGCTACTAGGGTTGACTTCAAGAGAGGACAGTGGTCTATAGGAACCGGGCAGACACTTGAAAAGATGTCACTACACATGTCAAAAAGATAACTAAAATGGCTTGGCAACTGATGATTGGAATCTGTGGTGTGGAAGTGACTGGAGAGATCGAGGAGGAGTCAATGTTAGAATTCCTGCCTTAAGGAGCTCACAACCTTATTGGGAAGACAAGTTATACATGAAGCATTCAACCCAGAGTTGTCTGCAAAGACGTCACCCATTTTGTAAAGTGGCCCTTGTTGTTGCCCCCTTCCGGAAGGGCTGATACAATCTCAACACTGAACAAGATATCACTGGACAGGGAAAATAAACTAAAATTTATATCCTCTTATGAGAAACAAGAGAGAGAGCACCTTCTCTTCTAGGGTCATTGCAAAAGGAGAGTGGGCACATCTTGGGTTTCAACCTAAAGGCTGAGAGTTACTAGTCCTATGAGACTACCTCCAAGGGCAGAGTAGTTTTTGTGGCCTTTTTATAGCCAGGCTTCCTGGGGAGATTTCTACAAAGATACAGTTTGTTCCTACCACTGAAGAGAAAAAAGACAAAAATGAGAAGGCGGAGTTCAGAGAAGACCCAAAATTAAAAATAAAACTCAAATCAAATCAGTCTCTGATACATCCTGAGAACCTCCCACAAACCATTCCAGACTTTATTATCAGCAGATTGGTGACTCCAGCTGCACTTAAAATGCAATAAACAGAATTAAATACAGGATTCTAAAGGATAAAAATGATTTAGTCACAAAGCTACTGGAGGCTTCTTTTCTCCAAAATATTTAAGCTCGAGCTTCTTTAAATTTAATTTTACCTGAAAATTTCAAGAGACCAGTTAAATTCTCTGAGATTACATATTCTGTTTTAGATGAAAGCTGAGCAGTTCAGTGAATTATATTTCAACTCATTTCTCTAGACATCAGTTACCAGAAACCCTTTTAATGAAAGCTTTGAGGACTGTCTGTCCATTATGCTGCTAAGGAGCCTGAGTCAGCAAGCTCATTCAGATTTAAAAATTTAACTGGCCCTCGTCCAACCTTTAATCAAAAGCTAATGCACTTTTCCAACCTAAGTCTTCTGCATGCACTGTCTGGAAAGGATGTCGGATAAAACAGTCTCGGGAAAAAGACGCTTCAGCACGTAAACTGCAATCACAGTTGTCTTGCAGTAATGTGTGAGTGTGTGCACATGTGTGTGGTTTTTCCTAAGAGGAAAAACCCTGCTTCTCCCTATTCCCCTTCCAGAGAAGGTCCTCATTGTCATCGAGCATTAATGTGCCTTTGTAAGGTCAGCCTTGCCGCACAGGCTTTTTCCCCCACACAGGAGAATGGAGAGGGATGCTACACTTTCTTCGTGCCTGTTTCCCAGAGTCTGTGGACAGAATGAAACAATTGAATGGACTTGAGTAATGACAGGGAGGATACAGATTCTGCAAAAATCTAGGTTTCTTCCTTAGGACATCTTCGCAATAAGGCTGTTTCCTGAAGGGCAAGGAGTTGAATAGGTAATTTCCCGTGCTTAAACTGATCACAAATGAGAGAAAAATTAGCAGTGTTGGGGCCTTGGACAGCTTTAAATGAACTGGAAAAGGTAACACCAAATAAAAACCTGGCAGAATGATTTCCCTTGAAATGGAGAAGGTGTTCTAATAGAGGGATTTTTTATTCCCTTCCGTTCACTGAAAGACTAAAATGCAATCTGGAGTGCTGTTAAAAGCAAGCCTGAGCACTTCTCACAGTACCTGTGCCAGGTGAGAGTTTTATGGCAATGTCACCATTCTATGGAGACACAAAAGGCCAAAGAGCTCATCACTTCCCACTTGAGTCAAGAGAGTGCTTACCATAAAGAAAAAAATACTTTGTAATACTCTCAATGACCTGATTAAAGAAATACTGTCTTTCACACAATATCTTTTGTCTTATTTTTGCATCGGGCAAAGTTGATCTGTTTTTTTAACTACATGGATTGAAATTTTTGTTCCTTAGCCAGTGACTTCTTTGTTACAAGTGTGTAGAGAAACTGACAGATGAGTTTATTTCAGCCAATCCAATAAATTCTTTACATATCTAAATAAAAGATATTGGTATCATAGTACTCAATATCCCTTTATATGCAAGCTGAGAGCCATAACACATATAGAGCATTTGCACTTGAGAAACACAGCTCTCATTAATAGATATGCATTAACAAAGCCAAGTGTTGCATGAGAGGGAATTGCATGTGAATGACTTATAGGAAAGTTTTACAAATTATCCATGGATTCAAAATAATTATGCAATAGAATTAGGGGACTTGTAAAAAACAAGGTTTATCTAAAGAGCTCAGCTTTCTCATTTCTCTCTCATAATCTATCACAAGCTTGGAGTCTCTAGCACTGGATGCTTTCTGGGACTGTCAGGAGTACTCACTACTCCTAGTGATGGTTTGAGGATTCAGGTACTGCCTTTCCTGGGGAGAATCAGCAGAAAACACAGCTGACTTCTGAGGGAAGGAAGGCTGGCCACACAAAAAGCTGGCTTCACTTCTGAGGCTACATTCCGTGAGATCAACTCCATGGGCATGACAGACCTGGCGGTGTTAATTTCAGTGCTGTGCTCTAAGCAAATCTTTTGGAGAATATGTCAAGTGCCCCAAGTACAGCTCTCTAGAACATCTCATATTTGGGCCTCCTTACACTCCAGGGTCAGTCTGGTTGGTGTTGGTTTCAGTGGGAAAATGCTTTAGTTCCAAAGTGTGAATAAATTCTACAACATGTCAAAAACAATCCATTTCTAGAATGTCTATTGTGAACCATGCATTTTCTTTTCCTAGGAGTGCTTGACTTAAGCTAGGGTGAAGGACCATGGTGCAATTACAGGAGGGGGAAACTGGTCCAGTGGCCACAGTTTATCAGGTTTAGGATAATGTGAAGACTTTGTCATTCAGCATGACAACAAAAGCAAAGTTAGGCAGTCCATGCAAACAAGCCATCAGTCCCAGAGGTTAGGAGAGGAGGGCGATCACTGTGGTGAAGCAACAGAGAGGGGATAGAATCATGTGAGGAACCCAGCTTGGGAGCAGCCTTGTAGAAGCTTTTCACAGAGCACCTACAGCCTCAGGTATAGGCAGTGAGTGAGCTGTTCAAGGCAGGCACAGGGTTCATGATACAAGCATAGCACCCACTAGTTTAGACTCTGTGTTCTTTTCCCTGTTGGTTGAAAGCACTTGCAAAATTTAGGAAGACATCAAAGGAAACCATTTTTAAAATGGTTGTTGGCCTTTATCTTTATCTGCTCAGCCCTCCCCTGCCCTAACACATACCCCTTCTCTAATAAGACTCCATGTCACCACTACCACCTCTGGGATGGGCAATTGACTCCCATTGGATTAATCCTTGTATCCCATTCCTTTGTCCCTGAGGGTCCACCTACCCTGCCATGTTTGTGATAAGATTGCATAAAGCAATGTACTTTCCTTTTTGACTCAGGCTGGTTTGAATGGAGTGTCTATCATTTGCAAACAAAGGGTTCTGAATAATATACATGATAATCTAGTTTTTACTCTTCTTCTTTTTCTCTCCTACAAAGAAGGATATGCTTATCATAAACACACACCAGAATACTCAGTATCTATACTGCCATCATTTAATAAAATAATAAAATAATAATAGAATTTCTTCTAACCTAGCCCCTTTACTTAAGGGACTTAGTCTCCATGGAGAGCATGGAGTGGGTACACAGGGGGAGGAGCTGAGCAAGCAATCACCCACACACACACACACCACACACTGATATTTGTCATGGACCATCAGAATACCAAGGACATGATACCAGGGCAGGATGTATCAGGACTCTCTGGGTCCTCTCCTAGCTGCTTTGAGGATAGAACCATAGCTGCAGGTAAAGCAACGTGCTTTCTCTGGGACCCCCACTGAGGTGTTTGATATGACTGGGGAGGAGCTGGAGATAAAGAAGAAGAAAATGGAGTAGTCAATCCATATCTATTGCGGACTTTCTTTGTGAAAGGTGCCACTAGGTGCTATAAGGCATCTACAGATGGACAGAACATGGTCCAACACTCTTAAAAAGACCACATTCAAAAAAAAAAAAAAAAAGACCACATTCTATTTGAGGAGATAAGACATGCACACAAATAATTACCCAATAAGAGGAAGAAACTATTAAAAATCCATAGGTGGATTAGACAGGAAATGCTGGAGAAGTTTGGAACCAACACAGATCATCGCAAGATGGTGTTTTATTAGTCCTCTGGTTGCAAGGAGGCTTTGGCCAACTTAAGCCAAACTGGAAATATAGTGATGGGGCAGTTCCCAGGACTGAAGGAAGAGCTGACCACAGACCTCCAGATGGACAGGAAGTAGGGTAGCCCCAGAAAACCTCCTTCATGGTCATCATAATAGTGTAGATGAGGAATTAGGGCCTAGACTAGCAGGGAGGCAGTAAGAAGGAAAAGCGGACAAGAAGAAAGACATTTCAAAGTCCTTTACTTTAAATCCAGTAGAATATGTACTTATCACTCTTGGAGACTGGAAAGAGATCATTGATCAGATACAGATTAAGGGATCTGAGAAACGGGAAAGATTTGAAGAACAAAAATAACATAGCAGTATCTCAGTCATAACCAGCAACTCTCCAGACTTGGATTTTTAACCACTTAGGAACCAAGACAAATTTTCTAAAATTGACTGCCTGGAAAGTGCTTTTGCACAGAGAAACCCGACTCAGCAATCAGTATGCAGAAGGAAATGTTTGGCCTTGTGGCTTTATTGAGCACTATTGACAGGACCAGGCATCCATGACAGCTAATCACAAAACTCCAATTAGCTCTTGTCTCCTAATGCCCTTCCATGGGGCTTCTGCTGCCCAAATGAGGCTGGCACACACTCGGACCTAGAGGGAACCCATAGACACATAGAGAACAAGCAGCCCAAGTGGTGGGAAACAGTTACATCAGACAGCAAACAATGCATGAGTGCTGACAATGAGCTGTATTTTATAGGAGAGGAAACACATTTTATTTTTTAAATGAATAATATGAAGGGAGTTCTATGGCCACATGGTGAGAAATTAAAGAGTGGGTGTGGAATTACAAAGTTGACAAAATTGTATGTAGCAGCCACAGATGGCTCCCTTCAGCTCAGCCAAGTGGGAGGCAGTATCGTTGAAGAACTACTCCCCGTGGTCCTTGCTTTCCTAATACTAATAAAGATTCTTCACTGCTTAGGGAAACTTTATTTTCTCAAACCTCATATTTCCATATCCCCATAAAGATTCCCAGAAGGGTAAACCTTGGGAGTCTTCAGACCTTTTCCCTGTACCACCTCAGTACCTTTGTCTAGGACAAAGGATATGATTGTTCACTTAGGAAGGAGGACCCGACCATGTGGGCTCAGTGCCATTCACATTTGTGTTGTGGGACAGTCTGCCTTTAGCCAACTTTCTCCTCTAACACCAAGTACTAAGAGATTGCCCTATAGGAGAGACATGAAGGATCCAGCTCTGTCAGCGAGGGGTGGGTAAAATCTATCTCCTTAATCAGTCATGAAGTATTAGGAAGCCCATTGTGGCCATGCACTTAAACCACATCCCCAATCCAGCTGATGTATTTCATGTTCATCTGTTGGGCTTGTATATGTATCCCAAATGACTTAGAACTCAAGGCAGAAAGGGATGAATGGATATCCCAAGGCCCCAGTATTCTTTATGACCTCTTATAAAGGGGGTTTGCTCACTCTAAATCATTGCTAACTTTAAATCCCATGGGGTCTGCTAACTCTAAATCATCATGCTAATACTTTACATTTGTATAGCACTTTTCTACATTATCTCTCTGTGTTTCACCAAGTCCTATGGGGTGGGTAGAGTTGGTATTACTATTTAAGTTTTATAGATTGGAAAAGGAATTTTCAAGGAAATTGAGTGAATTTTCCAAGATTATCCAATTATAGGAGCCCAACCTGACTTTCTGACCCCAGGTTCTATAAGAGCAGGATTAGGATACAGTTTTATAATGAGGGTTAAGGGGTACATGGATTTGGGTCCTAGTATCAGTACAGCTTTGGGAAAGTTAATCAAGTTCTCAAAGTTTTCTTTTCCTTACCTATAAGATAGGGATAACAATAAGGTTATCTTGAGGAGTTCATGGAATAATGCAAAGCCATTAGCAAAGTGTGCATTAGCTGACTGTCAGCTTTTTATTACAAATTTAAGGCTCTTGAATACACAATCTGTTCACCAGCCTGGGTGTGGTGCAAACTAACCCATAAATGCCTGTTTGGCCATAACTCCACCACATCTTATGAACACCCAGTTAAATTATTTTAAAGCTAAACCGAAGCACTCTGCTCCCATATCAAGTACTTTCAACACAGCATCTATTACAAGGTCCTTCGGAACGGAAAGGCAGATTTTATAGTATTTTTTAGTAATGTTTACTGTAATATAGAAAATGTAAATTCACGTAATCCTCTTTGAAACATTTGAGCAATTTATATTAGGAATCAGAAAAATGTTCATATCTTTTGACTAAGTAATTACACTTCTGGGAAATTATTTCAAATATATAAAAAGCCATTATACACACAAGAACACACACACAAAGATGTTTATCACGGAACTATCCTAAGTAGTAAAAATAACCAAAATGTCTAGCAACAAGTCTATCATTTAGAATTCCTTAGTTGCAAAGAACAGACTGCAATTCTGACTGTAGCAAAAGAGAACATTGGAAAGATTGGGTAGTTTCTCAAATCAATGACATTGGGAAGTATGGGAACCAGGATAACTCCAGGAACCTTCATATAATGGTCTCATGGACAGTCTTTCTTTGGGGTACTGTGTTTGAATGACCCAGCTTCAGTCATCTTCTGCTTATCAGTGAAACTTGAATGGGATGACACCATGCTTAAGACTCTCTAAACAGAAGATATGGAGGTCATATCTAACTGGCCTGGCTTGGTCACCTGCTTGCCCTTGGTGAGATAAAATGTAGAGTGAAAACACTGTGATCAGCGTCTCCTCCAGATCCCATGAAAAGGGGGAGTGGCAGTTCCTGAACTGAAAGAGTGATGCTGAGCAAGAAAAACAGCAGATATCTACTACTATGGCAGAATGACCAAATAAATCATTATATATCAATTGGAGATTATTTTATTATCCTAAAAGTGACCATTACAGAGATGATATAAAGTGTTTAAAATGTAATTTTAAAGCAAAACACAAGACATTCAAATACATGCGTGTGTGTACTATTCTAAATACGAAAGAAAAAAGATATTGGAAAAACATTGGAAGGAAATTTACCAAGGTCCTTGTGAATGGCTATGTTTTCTGAATGATCTAGGCCCACCATAGGGCTAGACCAAGAGGGAAGGAGGCACATTAACCTATTCAGTCTGATAAGCCAAATCAGGTCATAGGACTTGAACTAAAACAAAGCCAAAAGTCAAGGGCTGAGAACAGATTGGAGGTAAGAAGTGGGTCAGTAGCTTTGGTCTGATCAGTACTGAGCCACCCAGACCTCCCTCTTGTGGAGTGCCTATATCTCAAGAAAAAGCACGCATCTGAAGGAAATAGTTGGAGAGAAGGAAAGTGGGTGACTTTTCTGCCCTCTCCTTTTTTCAAAGCTCTTATGATGATTTAAAAATTTTATGTGAATGAGAATGAATAAAAAACACATTTTAGTTTTAAATTGTTGACTCATTCTATTTATTTTTTCTTAATATCTACTGTGGCAGTACTTCTGTTAGCCCGGTGAAGGAAGCTTTACATTTGGAGTGGGAGAAGTCTATTATACTCAAATGTTGTCAATATTTCTGAATAGTAAAATTATATTTTTTTTACTTACAAGTTACCTAGGCTTATCAGAATCTCAAAATGCAATTTTTCTATTCTTCTATAACTTAATGATCCAGGAGGAAATTTTGCTTGTGCTTAAAAGTAATGACTTCACAATTGTTTCTCTTGAAGGTTCAGTAATCTATTTGTTTTTATAACTCCCCAAAGATTCAAGGATAAAAACATTGCCTAGAGCTTTCTTTAAAATTTCTACAATTTTTCCCTTGATAATAAGAGGACAAGAAAACTGTGAATAACAAATTACATTTCTTAAAGAGAAGGGCCTCTTTGCAAAATGAGGTAAAAAATAGGGGGCTTCAGAATTTCTTCTACCCGGTTGGAAATACGGTATTCCTCTTTCATGTCTACAAAATAATAATAATAATAATAATAATAATAAGAAGAAGAAGAAGAAGAAGAAGAAGAAGAAGAAGAAGAAGAAGACAATGTCGATGACATTGTCCTAGAGTCATGCAAAGGAACTTCAAAGATTCTGAGAGGGGGAACAAACACCAAGGAGAGAAAATATTCATGATTATAGGGTTTTAAGGACCTTGAAAAAGAAGCCAAAATATATATACATACATATTATATACATATATTATATGCATTATATATAATATGCTATTTTCTGACTGCTGATATATATATATATTTTCATATTTTGAAAAATACATTCTGTAGGGCAGGAGAAAAAAAAAGAAACCTGTATTTTGCAGGAAGATTGCCAGCTTTACTGCGGAGAGCTATTTAACACTTTCATGAGGAAAGGATGTACTGTAAGTCCAATGAGCTACTAAAGTCTTATCATGAAACTTCCTTTGATTTGAAACTATATCCTCATTCTTTGAAATGTCCTTCAACCACAGAAGATTGTTTTTCTTTAAAAAAAAAATCTTGAAGAATGTAAAGAGAATATCAAGAAATACAGGTTATGGGAGAGGAAGGAAGTCTGAAGATGCACAGAATCCTTTGAGGGGCTGAGAACATCTTGGGAAGGACCACACACTTTCATCTTCAATGCTGTCATCTTTTTGTGATGAAAGCTTAAAATCTTAAAATCCAAACCAAAAGTTTCCAAGGAAAATTAATTTGTTAAATTAGAAGGAGGAAAGAAACACAGCTTGTCACTTGAAATAATGAATGCCATAATTCAGTGCTTATGCGATATGTCTTAGACTTGAATATGCAAATATACCCATTGGGTTTTGATTTGGGCTTTTATGCTTGCTGAGCTCTCTTCTCTACAAAGGACCAGGGAAAATATAAGACAGCCCTTTTTTCTCCCCTCTGCACAGGCTATGGTGCACAAACCTGCATATGGAACCACTACATTAAACCAGTTCATAACGGCTCTGGCTACCCTCATAAAATCTACCCTAGAACCTCATTCTTCCCTTGTCACTGCATGAACATGTGACTTTTCTGGATGCTCTTAGGTAAGAAAAAGAATTCTCTTATCACTTTAAGCTACCAAACATGCTCTTGCTTTAATAATTGAAGTATCCAGTCCCAATGTATAAATGCTTTTAAATGAAATAACACATTTCCTATTTAAAAGGAAATTTCTTCCCGCTCCCCACTCGGGCCTGTGGCAAGAGAGAATTTATAGTTGCAGAAGGAAGGCAAATGTCTGGTCTTGTTTCCCACCAAGGGTTTCTGCTCCTCTCCTGCCCATCTTGCTAAGATTCCCAGGGTTAGGAGGAGGAAAAAGAGATAAGGGGAGCCAGAAAGTTCTTACTTGCCAGATATCTTGGTGGTGATTTAGTATTTGAGTTTTCTAAGACGTGGCATGCGTTTAAAGCTTGACTGCTTTTGGGTGTGTATGTGGGGTGGAGAATTGTATCTATAGAGACATCCCCATCCCCCATCACTGGGGATCTTTCCCATGTCATTCTGTCTACAGGGTGAATGAATCTAGGTCCCAATTGGTCACCTACTCCTCTTTCAGTTCCAAGTGACCTCTATCGTCTCTGCAGTTCTGTGTTCTTTCTTCCAGGGGCACCTCTCAGACAAGACCTAAGACAACCCCCACAAGGCTGTTCAGTGCAGCCAGTCTTGACTCCATCATCAAAGCAGCCAGCCAAACTGTGTTTCCCCCTTTAGCTGAGTCAGAGTCCAGAGGACTACTCCCCAGGCAAAAGTTTTCCCATAGCAGGCTCTGGAGGTGGTCATGTGGAGGGTTCTTTCCAACGATGCATTAGGAGAAAGACAGGTCTCCCCTAGCCTGTCTCCACTGGGAGAGGGGCAGGGTTCATTCAGAGCAAACCAACACCCCTCTCCAAAAATACTCTCTTCCTGATTTCCAACTTCCAGCCTTATATACTCTTATCAAGGGTGAATTACTTAAGGGTGGCAAAACTGATTTTCCTCCCGCCTCTCCCCACCCCCTCCAGCACCATTCTTTAAAAAAATCCTGTATGGTGGCCTGGCATTCACTCCTATTTTAATATATCAATGTTCACAAGAATGTTCTAGTTCAATCCTAAGATTTCAGAGAACAGAGATATATGTCAAGTATTGGATGCTCCAGATTTTAATAAAAGTTACAGATCCTCGGTGTAACCTGAAGGTAATACAAATGTGAGTGATTATAAATTCAAGAATGCAAAAGAAAAATATCAGGAAGGAAATGCCCACAAGCTACTTACGGTTCTGTTATCGTCCTATTAAGCAAATCAGTATCAAAGAAAATATGTTGAGAATATTTTCGCTGCAGAAGTTATTTACTTTTATCAAATAGTCATTGTTTTCACGCCTGTTCATCTTCTTAACACTATATTTGCTGCCTCTCCAGAGACAGCCTAGTCAATTACATGGTCCTCCTTTCACACTTACGTCAAGGCCAAGAGTAAACTGTTCCAAGCACAATGCAACAGCCTGTTTCTTTTGAAGCAAATAAAATAGGACCATCATTTTCAATCTCGTCTTTTTTTTTTTTTTCTCCCCGCCTGAAATGTGACAGGATAAGAATTAGGCTAAAGAGAGAAGCATGAAGAAACATTTTCTTCCAAGAGGCTAAACGGCCCTATTTTAACAATACACTTCCTGATGGGTAAGCAGTGAGTTCTTTTGTTTACTAAAATACCTCAATCAATTTTTCTTTTAATGACTTTCATCGCCACTACCTACATAGCGCTGAAGGACATTTCAGTCCTGAATCGTATCTTTCCTCGTGTTCTTTATTGTTCAGAACAAGCACACACCGTGGTCATGTGATATTCCTTATTAGCTGTAACTGAAGCTTAACGGATATAATTAATGGATTATTGCAACCCTCTCTTTAGTTCCTTGGTTCCTTTTATTCTTGAAGAGATGAATTCTAATAGTGGCATTATCAGATTCTAAATACAGTAGAGACAGATTAGAAGTATGAAATGCCCCTTATGACTTACCATGTGGCTTATTGTAGTAACAGACTAAATATCCATCCAGAGGGATAGTTAGATTTTTAGCACTTCCCCCTTGACTACCCTTGGAAACTAGAAATCTCGGTTCCAATATCCTCCCAAGCCCCTTCCTCGCTGTGTGAGATTGGCTAGTCACTTATTCTTTCAGTAATGTCATCTGTAAAATTACCTCAGCAAGAAATGTCCAGCCTAGATAATTTAAGTCAATTATGCTCCTCCAAACTTTAACCTTTATTGCTATACTATATTCCTAGCATTTACCCAGGGCTTTAAAAAAAAAGTATGGTACCATTATAGGTAATTTTTATCTTATTTCTTTATTTATCTACTATTTTCTCACATTTCTATAATGAACAGGAATTATAATGAGAAAAAAGTTATTTCAAAAGAAAAATTTCTAATCACATCGGTTGTTAACTTCCAGGAGTCCACGTTCTTATGGTATGACAATGATGAGGCTCCTTTAGCTACCGCTTCTTTTACCTTCTTGTTCTAGTTCTCAGATCACTCCCTGCTCTGTAACAGGGGGCTGTTGGATGAATCCAGTCTTCTTCTATTTGCATTTCTTCCTGGCTAGTAAACTACAGATGCACCCAAGTTGCAGATAGAAAATGCAGTGTTTGACCTGGGTGTGTACAATCAAATTTTGTTCAGAGCTCCCCTTCTTCATTATTTTTCTTTAAGGCATATTGATTAAATGTGAGGTAGGGCAGGAGGCAAATGTAAAAACTTGTTAAATTAGCTGTTCTTATAATTAACTGGCTTTGGCTGTCATTCTAATTTAAGGGCATGCAGAGTGCTCATACTTTCTTTTTAGTCATAGTGATTTTTCAAGTTTCTGTGAATTTTACACATTAACCTTGAAGTCACATGCTTTTCTGACATTCTTTGAATTCCTTAAATAGATCTAGGGGGTTGGATTCAGGGCTGGCTTTTATTAGCATTACATTCTCAGCAAATAACAGCCACTTTGCTTTCTCTTTTAAAGAGCATTATTATTGGATCCATTCAAAGGAAGAAGCGTGTTGCCAGCATTTGATGATCTACTCATGACAAATACAAGAACAAGTTATATATGTAGATGAAGCCATTGTCCTGTTATTTATTAAAACACATGTGAAAGTAATGTTTTAATTTATTCATCCATTTAATTAAAAAAATATTTATTGAGCTCCTGCTAGGTGAAAGGGAAAACATCATTAAACAAAATGACCCATCCTTTCATGTGAATTTATTCTTTTCTCGTGACATTAAAATGATTCAGTCCTTTAAAGATTCTCCAGAAACTGCGTGGGCTGTTGGATGAATCCTAAAGCTGGAAGGACAATTGACTAGAACGTAAAAGAGAAAAGGAAGCTTGAGAAGGGTTTCTCAACTTTGGAGCCATTGACATCCGGGGCTGGATAATTCTTCATTGGAGACTGTCCTGCACTTTGTAGGATGTTTAACAGCATCCCTGGTCTCTACCTACTAGATGCCAGTAGCAACCCCCAAACTACTCCCAGTGTGACAACCCAAAATACCTCCAAATATTGGCACTGTTGCCTGGAGTCAAATTCACTCCTGGTTAAGAACCATTGGGCCAGAATGATTCTGATAATGTGCTACTCACAGAAGTTTGTTCCTTTCACTTCTTAGAGATGATAGCAAAACTCACGCACCTCCATCTGTATACATTTAGATCTCACATAAAGCAAATTCCAGTCCTGCACCTCTAACTCTGCCATCAAGGGTAATAATAGTAATAATGATTATTATTATTAAAATGCTAATTAATATTGTTATTGTCCCTTAATGAAAGGGATTGCAAAAGTGCCTACTGGCCCAAAGTCAGAATTAGAACTTAGTTTTCCTAAGTGGGAGTGAATTTGTACTAATAGAGCTACACTGTCTGGTGCAGTCTCTCTCATGACTAACATGGTATGTGTGGCACAGGGGACGCAGTGTGGTGCCCCCAGGAACTTTAAGCTACATGTGTCTTGGGAGTTAAATTCAGAAATTAGTATTTTTATGTATTGAGTGGAGGTATACAAAGAAACTTCAAGCAGTGGTCATCAGGCTTGCAGTGTATATAGAAATTGCCTAGTAGCTTGTTGAAAATACAGATTCCTGGGCCCCACTAGCAGAGATTCTGATTTAGCAGATGTAGGGAAGGCTGAGTAGCTACATTTTTAAGACACATCCAAATGATCCTGTTGCAGATGGTCCATGAACTTGTCTTTGAAAGACAGTGCTTTAAAAATGAAGAATAGCTGCCAGGTTTTGACTATAACCTGTAACCTGATTGGAGTCATTGCCCTGTGTTAAGAAGGGTAAGTTCATCAGTAGGGGCAGAAAGGCAAGGTCAGCTATAATCATGTCAAGAAAGGAGGGTCCCTGGGCAAAGTGGACAGTGCCCATCTAAGGTCCAAAGGAGAGGGTGACCTGCCCAAGGACTCCGCTTGCCCCTCCCTAAGTCAATGAGTATCCCAGTTGTGGAGAAGAATGTTCAACATCATCTTGGCATAATGTCATTAAGCATTCAAAATGTATGACTAACTCCTCTTGCCTTCCCTGGGGTATGTCCTATGATAACTCTCGTTACAGTAAATTAATAAATGGATATTCTGATTGTATATATATCAGCCTGTGAGCCTAGGTAATGAGTCCTTTGCATAGAAATGGTTCTATTTTCAGCATACTGACAAATCTCAGTTTCTAAGGAGTCAAGTTCTGGAGTCAGAACTTGAACTGCGGTAAATTAACAAAGGTAAGACCAGGGGTTTACCAATGGTGTGTTGGTAGATTTTTGACAGACAGCTCTCCAGAAAAAGAAAAAGAAGAAGAAGAAAAAAAAAGGCCTAGATTTGTAGCATTGGCCTATCTCCATGGTGCAAATACACTCCTACCCTGGCCAATTTCAACCTACTGGCCCAATATCAGTCTCTGTGGAGTGAGGAGACAGCACACCATTATAAATACTGTTGCCATCTGTGTACCAGAAATGTGAATAATCTCAAGGTATAGTAGTAAAATAATTATGAATAGAAGAGTATGGAGTAATTATTACCTTTGTTTTTAATTTATTTAATATTATTGTAAGTTTATTTGTATAACTCAGTTTTTGTAGTGTCTGTTTTAAACAACCAATTTACAAAATTCCAGAAGGTTTAACAGTTGGCCCGCATGAGCTGTATAGGCTGGCTCTAGCATACCACTGGAAGACCAATCTGTATGGATTAGTTTGGGTGAACAAATCACCTTCCCTGGATGACACCTCTGTTTTAAACGTGCATATTCTTTAGAGTTTCTATGTGGACATAGAACAGGGTCAATCTTACTACCCACTTGAGCTTAAAAATCACCAACCTAGCCCCATTAATCTCTTAAATATGTCTAATCCTTTTAAAGTGTACAAAGAGCTGTCACAGACATAATTGCAACTGATTTTTGTAACTACCTTGTGAACGGAGTATAACGGATATCTCCTTCATTTTACAAATGAAGAAACTAAATGGAGAACAGCTTAATTATTTGCTCACACTGAACCAGCTCATATGCGAAGAGCAGAGAAGCAAGGAAACTACCATTTATTGATGTCAGCCTTAGACCAGACATCAACAACTTGTTTAATCCTCCAAGCAAACCTGTAACAAAGACATTATTAGGCAGATTTTAAATATGAGAAAATTGAATTCAGTGAGATTATGTAACTTATTCAAGGTCACATCCCTGGTAAGTCTAAATCAGGATCAACTATACAGTACTTCTTAAACTCTACTGTACATCAGAATCCCATGGGAGCCTTCTAAAATACAAATTTCATGGCCCACACTTAAGAGATTCTGATTCAGCAGATTTAGAGTCAGACCCAAGAATTTGTATTTCTAACAAGTTCCTCGGGTAAGTACCCATGATGCCAGGCTGGTCCACTGCTGGAATAGCCCTACGCTGTACCATGCAGCCTTATGTAGTGCTTCCTGGGAACCCAGTGTCCTGACTCCTAGTCCTGTTCTCTGTCCACTGCAATACATTCCAATAGTTTCTTCTAACCTCTAAACTAACCAAAGGATGATACTGCGTATATATTTGTAAATGTTTATTACACATAATAAATCAATTTTCTCATTTATAACAATTAACATATATTTTCTTGTAATCAATTGACAAACACATAGTGGCTTTTGTATAGACTGATATTATATAGAAAATTTAATGGTCCCGAAAACTGTTTATGAAAGTATTTTAGAAAGCTCCCATGGGGGATTATTGTTAAGCTTCTGGTCAGTTCTGGAAAGAAGAAATTTCAAGTCATAATTTGTCGTCAATAGTCCATTTAGGAAAAAAATTACATATGTGTTGCAGAACCTCTGGAATCATACATGGCAAAAGAAGCTCCTCCAACTTGCACTTTCAAATTTCAATTTTGCTTCAGGGAAAACTGACTTCTGACTCCGTTGATATTTATACTTGGGAGATCTGTACTAAGGCAATACTTAATGATAACATTAATTATAATTGTTTAGAAGACATCTTTCCATGAGGCTCTCCAATAACTGCAGTCATGTAATCTTTTTCTCAGTGTGGGCTCAAGATAAAAATGGGATGATCTGCGGTTCAACACAGATCTTAGGTGTCTTCCTGAAGGTCATTTGCAGACTTAGCAATCAAGAGAGAGTCAGAACCTAAGCCTCAGAATCCTAGCTCAGGACAGCCCCAGTTTTACAATCATTCTTTCATTTAACAGATGAAAAGTGTCTGCGCAGAGGGTCAGGGGAAGGGTGAACACCAAACAGTGAGACTCAAGCCAACCAGTCTGGTTACTTGGTAACAGCTTTGGTGAAAGGACAGGAGAGGGACACCTGGGTGGCTCAGTGGTTGAGCATTTGCCTTGGCTCAGGCCAAGATCTTGGGGTCCTGGGATCAAGTCCCCCATTGGGCTCACCACAGGGAGCCTGCTTCTCCCTCTGCCTGTGTCTCTGCCTCTCTCTCTGTGTCTCTCACGAATAAATAAAATCTTTAAAGGAAAAAAAGGGACAGGAGAGAAGGAGCCAAACTCTTGTCTAAAATTAAACTATAGGTTTGAACCACTCATTTCTCTTTATTTCCCATTACCACAGAAAAATATGAGTTGGCATTTATTCTTTATAGCTTATCAAATCTGACCTGGGAGAACCTATTACAGCTTCTGAAAATTGATGTTTTATTAAAATAGCTTCAGTTCAATGTATCATATTTGTACATGAACAGTTAGGAGGCAATTCAAATAATAAGGGACCCATGAATGCTTACTCAATTAAGATTATAATTTAATTATCTTCTATTGCCGTAGATGATTGGAGGAAATCTATTAAAGTTTTTGCCCCACCCCCGCTATTCTTCCCTTGGCTATCCTCTTAAAATACCAAGTATTCCCAGTGAGCATTCATTTTGCCCTGCTCAAGGGTGGTGCATCAACTCACTGCATCTCCCCAGAATGTTCATTTCACGGATGAATGAATCTAGTGACAGTGTTTTACCCCTTCCAAATGATGAGCGGCTTTATGAGTTGAGGAACTTGGATTCTTTTTATGGTTCAGAGTGCCATTGTTATTAGAAAGCATGAATAATATCCAGAGAGTTCCAAAGCAGGCTTTCCATGGGTGGCAAGTCTCCTTATTTCTCAGGAGCCTAGCCTGTCCCTGTTGGCCCAGGAAGAGGCTGGAAGCACCTCCACAGGTGCAGCGTTGGGGCTGAATTTGGCAGGAGGCAGAGTTCTCAGGCTATAGTGAAAATCTCTCTTAATTCTGCCCTTTCTTTTCTTTCCCCCTCCTTTTTTTTAAGGTTTTATTTATTTATTCATGAGAGATACAGAGAGAGGCAGAGACACAGGCAGAGGGAGAAGCAGGCTCCCTTTGGGGAACCTGATGCGGGACTCAATCCCAGACCCCAGGATCTTGCCCTGGCCCCAAGGCAGGCGCTCAACCACTGTGCCACCCAGGCGTCCCCCTTTCTTCCCCTTGACACCAAATTTGCTCAGGCTGCTTTCATATCTAAAACATCTGCATGCTTCTGCATGTGGCTGTCCAGTTTTCCCAGCACCATTTATTGAAGAGACTATCCTTTTTCCAGTGGATAGTCTTTCCTGTTTTGTCGAATACTAGTTGACCATAGAGTTGAGGGGCCCTTTCTGGGTTCTCTATTCGGTTCCATTGATCTATGTGTCTGTTTTTGTGCCAGTACCACACTGTCTTGATGTCTTGATGACCACAGCTTTGTAGTACAACCTGAAATCTGGCATTGTGATGCCCCCAGCTATGGTTTTCTTTTTTAATATTCCCCTGGCTATTCGAGGGTCTTTTCTGATTTCACACAAATCTTAAGATGATTTGTTCCAGCTCTCTGAAGAAAGTCCATGGTATTTTAATAGGGATTGCATTAAATGTGTAAATTGCCCTGGGTAGCATTGACATTTTCACAATATTAATTCTGCCAATCCATGAGCATGGAATATTTCTCCATCTCTTTGTGTCTTCCTCAATTTCTTTCAGAAGTGTTCTGTAGTTTTTAGGGTATAGATCCGTTACCTCTTTGGTTAGGTTTATTCCTAGGTATCTTATGCTTTTGGGTGCAATTGTAAATGGGATTGACTCCTTAATTTCTCTTTCTTCAGTCTCATTGTTAGTGTATAGAAATGCCACTGATTTCTGGGCATTGATTTTGTATCCTGCCACACTGCTGAATTGCTGTATGAGTTCTGGCAATCCTGAGGTGGAGTCTTTTGGGTTTTCTACGTACAGTATCATGTCATCTGCAAAGAGGGAGAGTTTTACTTCTTCTTTGCCAATTTGAATGCCTTTAATTTCTTTTTTGTTGCCTGATTGCTGAGGCTAGGACTTCTAGTACTATGTTGAATAGGAGTGGTGAGAGTGGAATCCTTGTCATGTTCCTGATCTTAGGGGAAAGGCTCCCAGTGTTTCCCCATTGAGAATGATATTTGCTGTGGGCTTTAGTAGATGGCTTTTAAGAATGAAACTGGACTATTCTATTACACCATACACAAAGATAAACTCAAAATGGATGAAAGATCTAAATGTGAGACAAGAATCCATCAAAGTCCTAGAGGAGAACACGGGCAACACCCTTTTTGAACTTGGCCACAGCAACTTCTTGCAAGATACATCCATGAAGACAAGGGAAACAAAAGCAAAAATGAATCATTGGGACTTAATCAAGATAAAAAGCTTCTGCACAGCAAAAGAAACAGTCAACAAAACTAAAAGACAGCCTACAGAATGGGAGAAGATATTTGCAAATGACATATCAGATAAAGGGCTAGTATCCAAGATCTATAAAGAACTTATTAAACTCAACAGCAAAGAAACAAACAATCCAATCATGAAATGGGCAAAAGACATGAACAGAAATCTCACAGAGGAAGACATAGACATGGCCAACACGCACATGAGAAAATGCTCCGCATCACTTGCCATCAGGGAAATACAAATCAAAACCAGAATGAGATACCACCTCACACCAGTGAGAATGGGGAAACAACAAGGACACAATCCTACAATTAACAAGACAGGAAACAACAAATGTTAAAGAGGATGTGGAGAAAGGGGAACACTCTTACATTGTTGGTGGGAATGTGAACTGGTACAGCCACTTTGGAAAACTGTGTGGAGGTTCCTCAAAGAGTTAAAAATAGACCTGCCCTATGACCCACAAATTACACTGTTGGAGATTTACCCCAAAGATACAGATGCAGTGAAACACCAGGACCCCTGCACCCCAATGTTTATAGCAGCAATGTCCACAATAGCCAAACTGTGGAAGGAGCCTCGGTGTCCATCGAAAGATGAATGGATAAAGAAGATGTGGTCTATGTATGCAATGGAATATTAGCCATTAGAAATGACAAATACCCACCATTGCTTCAACGTGGATGGAACTGGAGGGTATTATGCTGAGTGAAATAAGTCAAATGGAGAAGGACAAACATTATATGGTCTCATTCATTTGGGGAATATAAAAAATAGTGAAAGGGAATAAAAGGGAAAGGAGAGAAAAGGAGTGGGAAATATCAGTGAGGGAGACAGAACATGAGAGACTCCTAATTCTGGGAAATGAACAAGGGGTAGTGGAAAGGGGGGAGGGCGGGGGGTTGAGGTGAGTTGGTGATGGGCACTGAGCGGCGCACTTGACGAGATGAGCACTGGGTGTTATACTATATGTTGGCAAATTGAACTCCAATAAAAAAATTTAAAATAAATAAAATAAATAAAACATCTGCATGCCTCATACATTCCAAGGCCATCATTGGCACTCAAAGGAGAGCTGCTCTGGCTATTGCTTTGCAGTCTTTTTTTTTTTTTTTTTTTTTTTTTGCTTTGCAGTCTTTTAAGACCATCGAGTTTCTCTCCTCCTAATCAAGATTTCCTCTGCCCCAACATAGATGTCTTCAGGTTTCTACCCTGCTTAAAAATGCTTGATGGCTCTCTATGAGTTCTATGAATGTTTCTCAAAGTGCATTAGAACCACCTGGGTTGCTTTTTATACAATTGCACATTCTCAGGCTCTACCCAAAACTTATTGTATCAGACCCTTTAGGGTAGGGTTGGGCCTGAGAATTGTAGAAGAACAAGCTCTATAGGTGTCTCATCCACTCTATTAATGTGAGACTCACTGACCTGTAGGATTGTGTCCACATATCTTTGCATGACTTTTATTACCCCTGAAAACTAGGCTCCACTGTCTTTCCAGTCTTGCCTCCTGCCATACAGAATCACTGATACTCCCTTATCATAAAAACAACTGTGAAAGATTTTGAAATGAGAAAAAAAATTGGAGGCAACTTGTCTAGCATACCCTCTGGGTTGCTCATGCTCTCATGGTCTTTGAGCTATTTTACAGCTCTGCCTATTGTATAAAATTGATAATCATGCAAATAATTCCTGCCCATAGAAATGCACCTGAATCATGTTTAGTGGAATATAGCAGTTTTGCATCTGCTTATAAGCTCACTGCAGCATTCCTCATTGCTTATCATGCGGATTCTCTTTTGAACCAGTTGTAACATCTTACTGGTTCCCTCATTAATTAATAAATCAAATAAAATCTTCGACATATGTTCATGTATTTGCATGTGGTCATGGTTTTACCTCTAAAACAATTATCTCCTAACACCCAAACATGCTATAGTATCTCCGGGTCTCTGTGGTGGTACGGTTTCCTCTGCCTCTTACCTGCCATACACCCTCTTTCCCTACCCACCAATTTCTCTAGTGAAGTCCCTTTCACCCTTCAAGGCTCCACAAAGGTGGTCAAGCATCAGCTTCTCAATCAAACTTCAAGGCCATCCCATTCATCCCTCTATCCCCAACTGGGCAACTGAGTCTCAGTGCCCTTCAGCTCCTTGTTCCCACCTTGTTCAAGCATTTCTCACGTCAGATTCCAGGTGATATTTGTAGGAACTGCTCAGAGACCAAGGGCACAATTATGACCACTTCTCTACTTAACCCCTCTGGACTTCAGTTTCCTTGTCTTGGGGGTAATGACAAGCACTGACTTCAAAGGGCCATTGTCAGGGTTAAATGAGTTGATCCATGAAAATGCTTAGAGTGCTATCTGGTGTATAGTCACTTTTGAATAAATGTTAGCTATCACTATTTTTTATTTTATTTTTCTAATTAATTGCTTTGGATCCTCCATATCTTAGGTGACAGAAACTGTGAGCTGTTCACAAAATCTGCTTCCTGGGCTCTATTTCTCAGCCCCTGTTCTAGCTAGGTATGGTCAGAAGTTGTATATTTACATCTCAACTCTGGCCCATGAGAATTCCCCTCTGTGCTCCTCCAAGCCATCTTCTTTCATGTGGGCTGCAGTAGAGACATCAATGACTGGAATAACCTTGGAAATAAATGTTAAAAATGGCAGATGTGCTGTCAGCCAGGTTCTTGAATGCTGCCTGAAGCAGCCCTCACCCTCCCTCTATCCCTTGTCAACACCCCAGAGAGTGCAATACATTCCTCCATAAGGTTTCCTTCTCCTAAGAGTTTTAGGCTTTGCGGAGCACAAAGATGGGTCCATTTTTTTCAACACCAAATTGAAATGGAGGCTACTTAGGCCTCCATTTACACAAGATATCACAGTCAGTTTCATGATGCCTTTTTACTAGTCTGATCATGCCTTTTCTAGCCTAGAGGAAAGCACACATGCAATGGGTTTCTACAGGATAAGAGCCCTCTTTTGGGGCCAACCTTAGCCAAGGATGTGCTGCACTTATTGCAAAGCTACAGCTGTTTGTGATTAGCTCTTGCAGTTCATGCACAAAGCCAGGGGCATATGGGCTGCAAGTGTGAATTTCATTTTACTGTCTGCCACCTTACAGAACCAGATGTGCTGGGCCCCCTTTACCTGGGTGACCTTTGTCTGAAATCCTTTACCCAAAGAGTGAGGCAGATTTTTGAATCCCAGAAAATACAAAGATCTCTTTACACTTTTGTTGAAATCATTTATATAATGAACAGCAGACATTTACCTGGCTCATCCTTAAACCAAGAGATCTTCATTTTGGGACAGTGCAGAAGCTGGAGTTTTGGTTCAGCCTTTAGTGAGCACCATGGTTGGATGCTGTCTTGACTAGTACCCTCTTACATAATTACATTATATCTCTTTTCTACAATGAGTACCTCAGCAATAGAAGCAATACATAGGATTTGGAGAAGAAAACACGATTACTATGTTTACAGGGGCCCAAAGAGGGTAGCTATTGCTGTGTGCCCTTATTGTTTGTTTGTTTTTAAAGATGTTATTTATTTATCCATGAGAGACAAAGGGAAAGAGGCAGAGACACAGACAGAGGGAGAAGCAGGGTCTCTGAGGGGAGCCTGATGCAGGACTCAATCCCAGGACCCCGGGATCACAACCTGAACCAAAGGTAGATGCTCAACCACTGAGCCACTTAGGTGGTTTTTGCTATTGGTTTTTGCTCCATACACACTCCCTTCTGATAACTGTGAGGACTAGATGTCCACTAGATACAGCAAAGTGCTTCAATCAGCCCTTGACACATGGTGAACCCTCAGGAGACATCACCTTCCATCATAATCCTGGGAGTAGAGCCATGACCTGCTGTTCTTTACTGTCATCAGGGCAAGAATACTGGCCAATGTGCAGTGTACATTCTCAAGAGTCTGTGCAGGAATAAGTGTCTCAGCCTTAAGGGGTTCCTCTGGGCCCTGCAGTAGGTCCTTGTGAACTTCTGCCAAGTTATTTCAGAGCAGTTACCAAAGGGCTGAAGCAGTTATTCAGGGCTAGATCCTTTATGTCATGGTCTGGGCAGCCAGCCTGACCTCTACATACATTTCTTCCTCCATCTTCCCTTCAGGGGGCCTTGCCCAGGACTGCTCGCTGCCGCACCTTCCTCTCTCCCTCAGAAGCTGTGAGCATGGAGGAGAGGAGAGAAGACTGCAGTTTTGCCAACCCTTGGCAGGAATCTTTCTATCTTATTTTGTTTAGAGGACTGCTTCCACCAGGCCCTTCAGCTGTGCAAAGATAAAGGCATAAAGCACTGTCTCAACAATTAAGAGCAAGGTTAGTCAGCATGGTCTTCATCAGAATGAAGTTTCTTTCCAAGAGGTAAAGAAGCAACTCTATTTCTGTTGGCAAGGACTCTGTGTGTGTGTGTGTGTGTGTGTGTGTGTGTGTGTGTGTGTATGTGTGATGGAGAGACAGAAGCAGGCAGATGTGAGGGGGAGGGAGGGAACAGATGAGTGTTCTCTGCAATGAATATAGAAAATTTAAGCACCCTTTCAAGATCCAGTTCTAGACCTAAACACCATGTTATGAGAAGTCAGACTTTCTGCATTTTTTTTCCTTGATGAGCATTTTATTTCCTCAGTCTGCTGGGCAGTTACTTAGAGAGCACTTTCCAAAGAGGATGATACAGCACAGTAAATGGCCCAAGGGACTGCTCTGTTCAAACCTAAATCAAAAGTCATTAACACTGTTGGTTGCCATTTGGCAGCCTCGGTGAAAGGAGTTCATATCAGCAGCTACCCACCTCCTTGGCTCCTGACTCCTCCAGTCCCCTGACCAGGTCAGGACAGACCCAGTCCTGAGCAAGTGGCCTTCCAGGTAGCTGGGTGAATCCTGTGTCAACCTGCCAACCCTGGAGAGCCACAGCTTTGAAGACCACAGGTCTGATGGGGATCCAAGGCCTGACATGCCCATGCTGGGAGAACGAGCTAGAAGAGCTGGATATTTAGAAATAGAAGACCTCATCATCACACATATCTGGCCCCCAAAATGTCTACTTTAAATCTTTTTTAGATACATCCATAGGTAAGAACAGGTGAACAAATATTCTTGCTCGCTTCATACCAAATACAATTAAAATAAATTTATCAACTCAGAATGAGCCAAAAATGATATATAATTATCTGGAGGAACAAGTTTGGTATCTATTAACTTAGTTTAAATTACTGGCTTATGAAGACTTGCAGTGAATTTGGGGGAACAGGAGAGAGAATGTACAAATAACTAAGTAACAAAGTTTTTAAATAAATATAAATGTTGGCCAGTGCTAGAAGGGAGTTAGCAGGGTGCAGAGAGTGAGAGGAACGGGAGGGCTCACTTGACGCTGGGTGAGGAGACATCTGAGCGGAGTCGTGAAGGACTGGAAGGAGGCAGCCTTGCCAAGAGGCAAGACAGCAGGTGTAAGGATTTGGAGGCAGGACTGAGTTCAGTTCATTAAGGACCGGAGCAAAGGCCCCAGGGTGGCTGGTGCACATGAATCAGGAAGAGGAAGGGAAGACAGAAGGGGAACATATCCAGAGGTGCAAGGGAGAGATAAGGGAAGCTGGGGTGAGCGAGCCCCCCGACCATGGCAAGAATGGATTGAAAGTACATGAGCACCATGTGGAGAGGAACTTTCCAACAGTTCGAGCCATCCAGATGGAACAGGCTGCTCTGGCAGACAAAGACGTGCCCAGCCACCAAAGCTCATCTCCGCTGTTCTCAAGAACGGGGTGCTCAACTCATCTGGTCTGAAGTTTGGCTTCAAGATCATCCTTACTGCATATCATCTTGTTAGATTTAGTCCCTCCCTCCAGCCTGACTGGCTCTTTCCAGAGCAGCATGCTTCCAGTGTTCTCATCTGGAACATCTTTCATCTCATGGATGAATCTGTCAGCTAGAGCAAGGCTCAGGACAGCTGGCTGCTAAATCTAACCTCCAACAGAGGGGAGAGGCTGTTCTTGGGGACGTAATGAAGAGGGTTCAGGCTTTAGACAGGGAGTAGATGACCTGTACTATCTGCTATTCCTGACAGAGTTTATGAGATCTGTGTGAATATATCACAAAGTTGGTATTTAGGGGAACTTGTCTTTGTGATGATTCACTGTGTCAATATGGGAAAAGCAAATTTCTTTTTCTTTTTTTTTTTTTTGGTAGCATTTAAGTAAGACATTTTTATTATAATTAATCAATATTTCTTTTTATGCCAACAAAATATTTCTGAGGAGTGTCCAGTATCTTTTCTACAGTTGCTGCAGCTTTCAGACCCTGGGATTGGAGGCTGGCCAGGCATCCACTCATCACCTAGGGAAAGGGATGTGTGATAACCATTATGTCGTGGGTCCCTTTTCAATCCAGAAGATGATTTCATTTTTGCTACCATTACAGTATTCCTATTTAGGGAAGCCAGGCTTTCAAAACTAGCATTTTGAAGAACCACTTACCTTAAGCATTGATGCACCGTGGGCAGAACCAGTTCTTTTTGGCAAATGCAGAGCATCCAGCCACAGGTCAATAGTTTGCACAGTGGGCAAGTTCACCATTCACTGCTGTGAATCCCCTGGAGCTGGGAGCATCTGGCTTTGGTCACTTGTTCCCCTAAGTGCAGATGTTTATGCTTTTGTTTCCTTATTTATAGAATTAGAGAAAATGAGATTCATCTCATAAAAATATTATTTTTTAAAAATGCCATCTCCTGAAAATACAGAAGAGTCAGAGAAGGCAGCTGCTGGTGTGCCCATCTGACCATACAGCACAGACACAGCGCTGCTTTGGAGGAGACTTGTTACTGTCATTCCAGGTTCTCACTGCCTGTTCCCGAAGAGGCACCTATAAGCAGAAATCCCAGAAAAAGACCTTCGACACAAGGCCTTAGAATCTCCTTCTTCTCTCATGTAAGATACGCCAGGTAAGAAATGGGATGTGGTCAGAGCCACTTTTGTGTGATTCCATTTCTCAGATCACCTGCAGCAGAATCACATGGGGTGGGGTTGGGGGATGCCTGTTTAAAGTGAAGATTTCTGGACTATAGCCCAACCTAGTGAGTGAGAATCTCTGAGGATGGAATCTGGGAATTTGCTTTATTTGATAAGTTATACACATGATTTTTAGATATACTGAAGATTGAGAACCACTGGTATTGCTTTTCTTGGATGGACTTTTTGGTCTACATTTAGTTTAGTAATTAAAATAATGGCAGACAGGGCACCTGGGAGGCTCACCGGTTGGGCATCTGCCTTTGGCTCGGGTCGTGATCCCAGGGTCCTGGAATCGGGTCCCACATCGGGCTGCATGGAAACTGCTTCTCCCTCTGCCTCTGCCTCTGCCTCTGCCTCTGTGTGTGTGTGTGTGTCTCTCATGAATAAACAAATAGTCTTTAAAAAAATAAAATAATGGCAGGCAGTGCTTACTCTATGTTAGTCATTGTTCTAAATACTTCTATTTATGTATGTATTATTAATTTGACCCTTACAAAACTTTATGATACAAATCTATTATAATACCCCTAAGAGTGGACAGAAACACAGAGAAGTTAAGTAACTTGCTCAATAACACACAGCCAGGATTCAAACCCAGGCAGAGTCCGGTTTCAGAGTCCACATTTTTAACTCTAGATCAGGCTATTTTATACCTTAGTTTCCTGTAATATGAACACATCCCCCCATGTCCGATCCATCTGGCAAAAACTCTTCTTTCAAAACTAACTTAGCATTTTTGCCTCTGTGAATTTTTTTCCTCACCCCCTTGAGGCAGAACACTTCCTTCCACTGTGTGTGAAAGGGGACATGGGAGCACAGGCAGTAGCAAAGTTACCGTCTCGCCTCTTGGCCTTCCCCCCACACCGTGACATCTACTACTTGTTAGCATTGGCATTAAAGCCACAGGTTTTAGGTTGTTAAAAATGACCCTACCTTACAACATTCACTGGCATTGAGTTTACCTGTCAATCAAACTGTGAAAACCCAGGTCGGATCTCCTAGGCTCGAAGTAAAAGTTCCCCTCGTTGACTCATCAGAACAACTCCATGTGAAAGGCCGACTGGTTTTTTGAAGAAGTGAATGAATGAATGAATGAATGAATGAATTGTTTGACCACATGTCATTCTCTGGTATCTCATCAGTGCCCCGGGGGATCAAGTCCTTTCCCTCCAAACCAGAGGTCCTGCTTTGCTATGGAGGGTCATTACCTTTCTTTGGCAGTTGCAAATGTGCCGATGCACATCATAATGCCTCATGTTATGCAGCGCTTTTATCCGAAGTAGACTGCAAATCCTTTTGAATTGTCAGATCCATCCTACGTTAGAGCTGGGACTTGGGCACTATTATCATCCCCATGGTGTATGCAGAACCAGTAGAAGGTTAATGACTTGCCCAAGGTCACCACACATGAGTGGCTCAGGCGACCTCGGAAGCACCTTCCTGACCCACAGGCTTGCACTGCCTCCCGTGCTCCTTCCTGCTCGCTTGGCCTCCTCTGCCATGTGCTTCAGTGCACACCTGCAAGCTCTGGTCACTTGTGCGTTTCCTGGTATCAGATACTCTTTCACTCCTAACGAGTCCAAGTGTGACAATCACTCCATCAGCGCCTCAAAGCAGGAGCATTTGAAAGGAGGGCGGCTATTTTCCATGAGTACAATTATTTATGTGCACAAATAATCGTGCACATAATTGGCTAATGGAGAGTGCAATCGGCCACATGTGGGCATAATTAGCCACTTGCCCCTCATTTGGAGGGGATAATTATCAAAGCAGGCAATTTTATATCTGCGGATAATTGTACAATGCAGAAGAGAATGGTGGATAGGAAATCCGGTCCTTAATTACTTTTCATGTCGTTACTTCCAGAAAAGCGTTTCAAGATAAAGGTAACTTTCTGTTTTCAATTGCCTCCTTGGATCAACTGTCAGATCTAGTTGTGAGGAGAAGGCAGAGAGCAAGGGATAGGAAAGAATGTGCCAGCATTTTGTGTACCAAGCTGAAGTCTGACGCTTCCTCGCCAGAAAAACCCCAGCAGCCAATTACCCTGGACATTACACCGAGGCCCACCTAGTGGCCAGCCATCTGCCCACGCAGACGATAAAGCTCAGTTTTTATCCTTCTCCATTACTGCGTATCATTTTTGCTTTAGCAGTTTTAACGTTTTCCTCACTTTGTGGTTTTATAATCTCAGAAACGCCAGTTGGCTTGGCACAGTAAGTGATTTTGTTCACTGCTGGAAGTGGGTCATTTAAAATGCTTTAACAATACCTTTAACTAGTCATTCATCTGGGGATGTACATTGAATAATAAATTGAGAACACGTCTCTTTGTGGTTTTTCCAAGACGTTAGATGACAGAGATTTTAAAGTCTCCGCTGTGCCCCCTGCATTCCGGTTTAAACAGCTCTGCAAAACTTTCCCACTCTCCCACTCAATCACATAAAAATACACTTGCTAACAGCAGATCCTAAAAATACATGTCACATGCGAGCACAAGGGAAATTATTTCTTAACATGAATTGACTCTTTAGGAATATGCAAGCTGAGTAATTTTTTAAAAAGAAACTCCAAATCTCCCATTACACTACCCTTCATCTCCATCAGAGTCTGGAAGGGGGAGGGGGCTGGTATGCCCAGTGGTTGGGGGACACGCTTTTTGACATTAGAAAGGCGTGGGTTCCAAGCTTGGTTCTGCCGCTTGCCAGTTGTGTGAACTTGGATAAGTTGTTTAAAATTTCTGACTCCATTTCCTCATCTGTTAAGTGGGTTGTATTGAAGATCAAAAGGATTGCAGGTAAAGTACCTAACACAATGCTGGGCACATTGTAAGAGCTCAAATAAGTGCTGGCTATAATTAATATTAAGAGCCTCATCTTTCATCTATAGGTTCGTAACCTGTATCAGTCACATGACACTATTTCCTGTGTACAGGCCTCATCTCCCTACTAAATGGATAGGCACGTGGTCTTATACATCTTTATAATCCACACAGCATCATGCCCATAGAAGATGCTGAATAACTGGCAATGGATGAGTCGCATAGCATCACGTGACATCTCCCTCTAACAGCCACTGACCTTGAGCACAATGTCACACTGCCTTCTATGGCTTCGGGACCTAGATCATAAACTCTACCCTCTACCCTTTTCTCCACAGTCACCCTCCTGGATGGGGTGGGGGAGGGGTCCTTCTAATCTCTGTGTTCACCTCTTCAGCTTCATGACCTCTGCATCACTCTAGCCACTCTTTAGACTTCATCATCCCTCATAGCTAAGGCACCCCAGGATCTTGAGTTTTCTTTGATCTTATTATGTCACCTTCCTTACCTTCCACCTTGCGGGGGCCCAACCGTGCACATCTCTTCCCAGCTCTGCTTTTAGTGCCTTCACATTTATAGCTTGAAACTAGTCACTGTGGGAGTATTTATACCACATAATAAGCAAATGCTACAAATCGAGGCTTTCCCCACCCCAGGAGAACGAGTGGCTAACCATTTTCCAGCATAACATTGCATATGGTTACATATATTTATATCATAACCCCTAATCCCTTCCCATCTCACTGTTGTCCGTCATCCCCTATTAGCTTTTACCTTTCTATTTTGTAATCCAGAGTCATCTCTTCCAAAACACATAATACTGCCCTTCCATGCCATGTCCTTTGATGGTCTGCTCATTCCTTTCGCCAGGCTCTATTTATGGGTGACTCCAACAGTCTCCTCTGCTCCCACTCATTCCTTCTGTTACCCGTGTCTCATTAACTCCTAATGTACTCCTCTCAGCTGACATTCTTAACCTGCAATTTCTTTACTTTTTTTAGAGATTTTATTTATTTATTCATGAGAGACACGGAGAGGCAGAGACAGGCAGAGAGGGAGAAGCAGGCTCCCTGTAGGGAACCTGATGTGGGACTCGACCCCAGGACCCCAGGATCATGACCTGAGCCAAAGGCAGACACTCAACCACTGAGCCACCCAGGTGTCTCTTAACCTGCAATTCCTGATGCCTGCATAGTAAGTGGCGTTTTAAATATGGTGGACACTGTCTGTCTGCATTTATTGTTCTGATATTCACATTACCTCTTTAAGAGAAGGAGAGAAAGACAGAGGGGTCACATGCAGGTCTTTTAATGGCTGGCCCGCTGGTGCCTTTAGAATTTTTGAACCCAGTTTTAAGTTCTGGCAATGACTTTCATGTGGCATTGGATGCTTTTTTTCACTCATTTCAGAATGGAGCTCTCTACTATGTATCCTCATACAGCCCTGACCCATGTCAACCTCGAAGTGCTTTCTCAGACCAGTACAGCTCTTCCTTGAAAGAAGAAAATCATAAATATTTCCTTTTTTAAAAAAAATTACAAATCTACAGTCAGGTGCTTACCCCAGAGTAGTGTTGCTCAAGGTTGTTTATACTGAGCCCACAACCAAAGCTCAGTGTTCCTCTGGAACATTCACTGAACCGGGGCCTGGGCCAGAGCAGGCTGGGGGAGAAGAACCCTTACCGTCAGGCAGGAAGGGGAAAGGTAGGGCAGGGGATGATAAAGAATTCCGTTGAAGGGCATTGCACCCTGCTCTCTGTGATCGCTCCGCACGTGGCTAAGTGGGAAACAGCTAACTGAGCTGGGTGCATTTGGCCTGCACAGTCCTTTTGAGGGATTTTACCTAAAAATTGAGATTTCTGGCTTTTCCTGAGAAATCTTCAGTATTGGCCCAACCGGTCCTGCATTTCTGCATGGGAACACAATTGGCCGGAAATGAGTAGCAGCTGCCCCTTTAAAACAGGAGCAGGGCTCCAGCTGGAAACAGCCCACAGCCCCCACCCAACCACCCCAAATTGTTTTACATCCAGCCCAAATCACTCATTTATGTTGTTAGCTGGGCCTCTGCAGGCATTTGAGTGTGTGACTTCCAGCCTAAAGGAAGACCCTTTAGGGGCTTTACCTGTATTTTAAAAAATCTCCCAAAGTGACGTTTTATAGGCGATAGTAGAACCTCAGTGTTTTTCTCATCTATGAGCCTCCACAGAGAGGGCCTTCTACAAAGTTAGATGTTAGATGTTCTACTAACTTCTTCTTTAGATGTTAGTTAGTTCTACTAACTTCTACAAAGTTAGTTAGATGCTCAGCTAACTAGAACGAAGTGCTCACTGAATTAAATGGATTGCACATCTGGGTAGCCTTGCTGGAGCTCAGGCATAAAAGCCTGCTCTTGGCGGGATGAGCACTGGGTGTTATGCTAAATGTTGGCAAATTGAACTCCAAAAAATTAAAAAAAAAAAAATTGCTGTTCAAATGTCACTTGTAACAGTTTGGGCTTAGGTCTCTTAGCAAGGGAGGCAAGGTCCCCTCGGAATGCACGTGTATAGGATGCACAGGCCCTTTGAAGAAGATGAGTGAGAATCAGTTACTTAGGGAAGCTCCTTTCATTGGGCAAATTTATTAGCGGATCAAGATTTCAGTGCTTAATAAAAGGACCAGAGCCCTTATTAGTCGTTTAATCCTTACTTTGCCATGTGGGCCTCTGTTTCCTCATTAGAAAAGCAGGACTTGGTGGCAGCGGAACATTCTGCATGATTCCAGTCTGGGCTCCTCCAAAAGAAGGGGGGGGGGGGGCGGCAAACTAGTGTTAATCCCAGCACCTTCACAGCAAATGTCTTTATAATTAGTCTTGTTACTGACTTTAAAATAATTTTTAAAATCCCTAAATAAAATAATGAACGTTATGCTTCTGATGGAGAAGGAAGTGGGAGACTGTGAACAAGCCATTTTCTCACCATCATGACTTGTTCTTGGGGAACAGCACCTGGCTCAGGTTGTTCAGCGTCTCCCTGGGCCAGTCAGCCTAGAACGTGGAAGAAACAGAAATCCTGCACGGAAATTAATAAAGATCTCTGATACACCGCCTTTGAAGCATCTGCCTGCCCTCAAAGTCATGCACTTGCTCCCATACTAATTAGAGCGGAACAAAGTGGGTGCCTTTCCTTTTTGGTAGAAAATTAAAAACCAAGAAACTGTTTCCCTGTCCTTTGATGTAACCTGACACCACTGTGCATAGGAAGCGTCTCCCGTATTGAAATGAAGGATCAAGAAAACACCAAGGTGCTAATTGAATTCACATCTCCTCCTCTCCCAGAAGCCAGAAAAACAGAACTAACAAAGCAGTTTTAGTTCACAGAATCTAAAGAACCCAAACAGACCCCTTCCTTCTCAAATCGAAGTCCCTTTTAAGCATCTGAAATTGTCGCACATCAAATTTGATGCTGTGTATTTATTTCTACGGAGGACGTTCCTCCAAAGGCAGCAAGGCTATTATTTCCACAAATAATTTGTTTACCACATAGTTAATGATATAAAATCTGTGAGGGCTTGATCAAAAATGGCCAGAGATACTCATAGCAAGTCAAAGTAAGTGAACAAAGAGGAATTTCTTAGCTGAAGACAGGTATGACACATTTAGATCATTTCAAAGCTCTTGAATCACTAAGAAAATCTATGATTAGTTTTTTAAAAATTCATTAAATCGTTGTAGGACAAAACCAGAACTCAAATAAATCGTCACTTGCAGCTACAACTTGTCAAGTCCCTACTCCATACCAGATGCTATTCTTGACATTTTTCGTAAGTTTATTCCCCACTATAAGCGATCAGTATTCCACTTTACCCATGGAGAAACATGCTGAGAGGCAAGGTCGTTTAAGGTCATTCAGCAAGCGGCAGCATCGGGATTTGGATCTGGTCTAACTAAACCTAAAACCTATGCTTTAAATACCAGAAAGCCTTTATGATGATGAATTTGGCAATGAGCACAGGTTTGACCACATCCCATAAATTAAAAAAAAATCACTCTTCTTGTTATTTTCTAAATCGTCTGTTGAAGTTTTTATTTCTTTCTTTGCAGACGTGTCTCTTAAAGTCTTAAATTTTTGAAATGTATGGCTGAAAGTTGTTACACTGTAACATTAGTAGCTTATTCTGTTTATCATACCTGTCTCGACTCTTTCCTTCTACTTGTGAGTACTGCCTGTCGAAAATCTACTCTCCTTGGTTAGACAGTCTGTCATTTTTGTTTTATTTGGGACTGGAGAATTAATGGATGGGACTTAAATAAGACATGGTGGAGGGATGGGAGGTTTAAACAGATAAGCAATGAAGAAAACAAGTGTTTGTATGGATAAAAATGTGCAAAATTGGGCAGCCCCGGTGGCTCAGCAGTTTAGGGCCGCCTTCAGCCCAGGGCGTGATCCTGGAGTCCTGGGATCGAGTCCCACATTGGACTCCTTGCATGGAGCCTGCTTCTCCCTCTGCCTGTGTCTCTGCCTCTCTCTCTCTCTCTCTCTGTGTGTGTGTGTCTCATGAATAAATAAATAAAATGTGCAAAATTAAAGATTCTAGAGGAAATAGCATAGCAGTTTTAAGAGTTTCCAGGTTTTCTAGTGGCTCTTAACAGCTATTTATAAAAATACTGAAGCATCTTATTTATTTATTCATGTGCAAAGCAATCAATATCATGCTTCTCTAATATAACACCTAGTATGTCCCATATCAAACTCTCGAAAGAGCAATTGATTAAATAAAGGCAATGACATTTATTTCCATGACCAGTGATAGGAACACTATTGTTGAATTATACTCTTCTAGATATTCTTGTCATACTTGTGGGTTTACTTTTCTGTCTCTCTGCTTCCCTGGTGAGCAACTTAAGGAAAGCTACTGTGTCTACTTAGCTTAGCATCTCCTGCGCCTAGCACAATGCCTAACACAGAATTGGCACGTGGTAAATTCTCATTGAATGAGTAGAGGCATTGCCTGGAAATCCCTAAGTGACCACTGGGTTGGACCCCAAGAACTAGTTTTGACCCAGGTCCAGCACAAGTTCTCCAAACCCCTTTGAACACCAAGCATAAAGCTACGAGGTCTCCCAGCCTAGAGATGGGTCCATTTCCCTAGCCCTGGCCTGACCTACTTCCAGCTTCTTCCTCTTCTCCCTGAATGTCTGCACCAGCCCCAGGTAGAAGGATATACGAATTATGATACCAACTCATGAGCTACTTTGAAGACATCCTAGGTGAACCGACGCCTGAATACTGAGTAGGGCTCCAAGTGAGGAGCGGAAAGTGAAAATCAGACAGGCAGACAGGAGGCTAGTCAATTAAAAAAAAGAACTCAAGAAATTCCCTTAGATTAATTGCTAACGAGCTTGGAGGTCACTGTCACATCTTTGCCATATAGTTAGGAGGTGAGAAAATGAAGACAGAGGGGACACAGAGTTACTGAAAAGCGTTAGTACAGAGAAGAGTGAACTAGGATAGTAACTAGTGGCAAACCTCGGTCAAGGAAGATTTCATTGTTTTGGCTTTTGTTTTAAAAGGCCGGTTGCAATGCAGGAGACAAAATATGGAGCAAAGGGAAGATAGAGCCCCTCACCCTCAGAACTCACACGGAAGGGAGACCGTAATAATTTAAAAAGTGATCTGAAGTCAGCCGTGACATAACCTTCAAAGATTACAAGAAATGAGGAGGAGAAGCAACGGCCTTGGAAAATGTGACCGTACAGCTAAATGTCATTTTGACAGCTTCTTTCTTGGAGGTACATTTAAGATTATTTGAGTTGTCATTTTCTCTAGGAAGACTTCACTTTAATTATACAAATATTGAATATTTTTCAAGATAAAAATGGTAAAGAATTTGCTTTGAAGTCTTTAGCCTTCAAACACTATTATATGAAATCCTCATTGGAAAAACAGTGAGGAATATGGAAATACGTGCAATCCGGCCTCATAAATGAGGAACTGTGAATGTTAATAGTGCAGTTTTACCACAAACCTTTTAAAGGGCCCACAACGGAGAGGCTTTGTTATTTCAAATATCACAGATCTGAGGGCTCCCTGAGGGAGGTAGTGATAAATATTGGTAAAATGCCTATAAAGACAGCACGGCAAAAATAAGCCAAAAGTTTGAGTTGGCCATTTAAAAAAGCTGCGTAACCTTTCATTTAATTGCCTTTTCGCAGCAAACCAGAAATAAAATCTGAATGCAAAATGTGCTGGTTACCTCTGAACATGCTCAGTAATATCTGCCATCAGGGGATTTAAAGTGTAATTGCTTTGTTCTCGGCTTAGGTGCAACCAACTAGGGAAAAATTGAACTGTGGTGTGCCAGGGGCAGTATGTGTCTCTGGGCAGGGCTGGGGGCCAGGGCAGAGGGGGACTGCAGAGTGGTGAGCAGCCTGGAATAGTGGAAAAAGCTAGACACGCATCAAAATCCCAGCTCTCCCATTCTGCAGCTGAGGATCTTGCCTGAGTTACCAAACCTTCCTGAGCCTCACTTTCCCCATTTGTAAAATGGTTATAATAATACCTAATTTCGAGACCTATAGTTAGAATTAAAAGGCATAATTCATTCATTCGACAAGTACTCATTGACTACCGTGTGCCAGGCTCTGTGCTAGGCTCTGGGAACATAGCAGTGAACAAACCAGGCTGACATTCTAGTGCAGGGAAGGCAGACCATAGAAAATAAATGTCTGTGGCTCCGTCAGCTAAGCATCTGACTCTTGGTTTCAGCTCAGGTTATGATCTCAGGGTCATGGGATAAAGCAGCCCTGCACTGGGGTTCCGCAAAGTCTACTTGTCCCTCTCCCTCCCCCTGCTCATGCATGTGCACGCTCTCTCTCCCCAATAAAATCTTAAAAAGAAAGAAAAGAAAGAAAAGAAAAGAAAAGAAAAGAAAGAAAAAAAAGAAAAGAAAAGAAAAGAAAGAAAAAGAAGAAAAGAAAAGAAAAGGAAAGAAAGAAAAGAAAGAAAAGAAAAGAAAAAAAAGAAAAGAAAAGAAAAGAAAAGAAAAGAAAAGAAAAGAAAAGAAGTCAGGTAAGTGGCACATGAGATGAAGAAGTGAAGGAAATACAGCAGGTTGAATTGTTCACACGTGGCAACAACGGTACTCCCACCCCATGGACTCCTGCTACAATGTGACCTCAATCCTTCTTCTCCAATTAAGAGATGGGTTCTTTGTTTCCTTCCCTAGAAACGGGATAGTTTTGTGACATCAACCAATAGAACATGTGGCAGTGGTGCCTTGGGAATTCCGAGGCTAGCATGTATGAGACGCAGCTCCCACCTCACCAGCTGGAATGCTCACCTCAGGCACCATATAAACTAGTCCACAGCCTTGAGGCCCTGGTGCCATGAGGTAGGTCAAATGAGCCCACATGCAGAGTTCCCCTTCAGGGACCCGAGACTATGAAGAGAGAAAGAGAGACCTGGCCAGCCCCAGCTGCTTGAAACTTGCATTCGTCTAGTTCTAACCACCTTCTGACTCTGACCAGTTGGGAGAGATCCAGAAGCCACAACTTCCCGGCTGAGTCCTTGAAGGATTCCTGACCCTCCGAGACCATGAGAAGCAAAATGTTTGTTGATGTTTCAACCCACTAAGTTTTAGGGGAGATTTGTTACACAGCAACAGACAAGCGGAGCAGTAGAGAAGCAGAATAGAACAGACAATTTTATATAAGGGAGAGAAAAGCCCTCACTGAGAGTTTTGATCAATGAATTAGGGGAGTGAAGGGGTGAGTGAAGATATCTGGGGCGCAGGTGTGCCTGGTGTCTTCAAGGAACAGCAGGGGACCTGATTGTCATGAGCCAGGAAGGGAGGGAGCCAGGAACAGCAGGCAAGTTCAAAGACCAGATGGTCCAGGGTCTTGCAGGCCGCTTACAGACCAGTTTTTACCGTAAGTTCAGAAGCTATTGGATGGTTTTGAGCAGAGCAATGACAGGATATGATTTATGTTTTAATAGGAACACCCTGGACGCTCTGCTAAAATTGGTACCTTGATTATTACTTTCATTACAACATCTCTATAAAAAGCAAAGGTCGGCTCAGTAAGGTTAAGTAATTTTTCCTAAGTCACTATGCTACTAGCGGCAGAGATGGGATGCAGGCCCACATTATCTGTTTCAAGATACCTTCTTCTAAGACGAGGATGAGTTTTACAGAAACAACACCGTACCATAACTTCAGGGCTGGAAGGTGCCATTACCCCAGATCCTCTTATGCAGCTGCTCCCCTTTTGTGGAGGATGTAAGGCTAAAAACATGGTAGTTACAAACCTGGACTCTGGAGCAGGAGTGGAGCTTAATGGAGCTTAAATTCCGCCTTTGCCATCCATCAGCTACATGACATTGGGAATGTCTCTTAACTTTCTGTGCCTCAATTTCCTCATCTATAAAATGAGGCCAACTGACTATTGTTAACTGACTGGAATTTGAATAAAAACTTTAAAAAGTAAAAATAGAATGAGGATGGGGCACCTGGGTGGCTCAGTCATGGAGTGTCTTAATCTTGATTTCAGGTCAGGTCATGATCTCAGGGTCATGAGATCGAGCCCCAAGTCAGGCTCCTTGCTGGGCATGGAGCCTGCTTAACATTCTATCTCTCCCTCTCCCTCTGCTCCCCACCCTGCTGGCATGCATGTGTGCACACGTTCTCTCTCTTAAAGAAAAAGAAGAAAGAAAGAAAGAAAGAAAGAAAGAAAGAAAGAAAGAAAGAAAGAAAGAGAAAGAAAGAAAAGACGAAAAAATAAATAAAATAATATGAGGACAACTCTACCTCAGAGGGATCAGGTAAGGGTGGTCAGACAGGCATCCCAGGCACTTTGCCCAGTGCCTGGCCTATAATAAATGCTTAGTCATGTCTCACTGGCCATAAGCACAGGCATCCAGGGGCTCCCCAAATTCTGTCTCCCTCAACTCTACATTAGAAAATCATCATCCTGCAGGGCCTGAGTGGCTCAGTGGTTGAGTGTTTGCCTTTGCTCAGGTTGTGATCCCTGGGTCCTAGGATCAAGTCCTGCATCAGGCTCTTTGCGGTGAGCCTGCTTCTCCCTCTGTCTGTGTCTCTGTCTCTCTCTGTGTGTCTCTCCTGAATAAATAAATAAAATCTTTAAAAAAAAAGAAAGAAAATCACCATCCTACCTTCAAACCCCCATCTCCTGCCCCTGTTACCCACATTCTCCCGCCTTTTGGCTCAATAGCACCTTCCCTCTCACTACCCTAGGTAGAACTTCTAATCTTATATCCAATACCTGAGGAATTCTACTTTCTCCATCACTGTGATTTCCAACTCCTGTCCATGACCACTTTGTCAAAACCCCTGTAGGAAAGAGGGGAGCTTAGAGAAGCTCTCTTTCCATTACCCTTTCCAGGCTCTGCTTCCACCTCTATTTTGCAATAACAACTGCTCTTGGGCAGTCCTCCTCATCATGTCCCACCCATTTCCCACTCTCTTCTGCCTCTGGAACATTCTCTCATCTTCCTGGATGACACTAGACCCTGGTTCATGGCCTTTTCCTCTGGCAGCACTAACAGGATTTCCAACATCCTTGCTTATCCTGGTCCCCACACCCTGCTCATAAAATGGGTCAAACTCATCTCTTCTCACCACTTTGATCTTGGCCTCCTGTCAGTCACATCACAGCCATGATGACGGCATTGCTTTCATGGTTTCTCACAGCGGCTTCACCTCTGTGATTGTGTTAGTCTGTTCCAGCTGTTATAACACTACGTGGACTAGACGGCTTATAAACAAAAGAAATTTATTCCTCACCATTCTGGAGGCTAAAAAGTCTAAAAGATCAAGGCACCTGCAAATTCAATGCCTGATGAGAAACTGCTTCATGATTCATGGAAGACTGTCTTCTCCCGTGTCTTTATGTGGCAGAGAGGCAAGGGAGTGCTGTGAGTGCTGTATGAGGGTGCTAACCCATTCACAAGGGCTCTTCACTCGTGTCCTGATCACCTCCCATGTGCCCTACCTCCAAATACCATCGCTTTGGGGATTAAGTGTCAACGTGAATTTTAGAGGGACACAGTCTATAGCAATGATCTCTGGGGTGGGGGAAGGAGTGCTGTCATAAGACTCCAAAGCCCTGGCATCACTGCCTATGGACTTGAGCATGCCTCTTTCTCTTTCTGAGTCTTTAGTGAGGAGACAAGAGCCAGGACATTGATCTGGGAGCTTAAGTCCTCCCTTATCTGTGTGACCTTGAGCCAACCATCGAAGCTTTCTGGGCTTTATTTATTTATCCATAAATTGAGGTGGTTGGAGCAGAATGGTCCCTGATGGTTCCTACAAGCATGAAAACTTCGTATTTTCTAAGATTGAAATTCTATTTTTGATCCCCACTCCTCCTTCCTGGTCTCCCACTTCCTCACTCTGACTGAAGCAGTTTTGTTTTGTTTTTTCTCATCATGAAAATGACCCTTCCACCTCCTCCCTATCCCCTGTGCTGAAGCCTCATTGGCCCACTTATAATTAAGTGGCCATATCTCTTCCCTCTGTGCTTTTGCTCTTGCTATGACCTTACTGGGGGAAACCCTCACTCAATGCTCCTCCAACACAGCTCTGAGTCCTCCTGTACAACCTCGCTGGAAGCCTCTCTGGATACCCTTGTCCCACCACCACCTCTCTGACTCCATTGCTTCCTGTTTGATCTCTGTCATTGCCCTTGTGCCAGGAGACAGTCTATAATGATTTTGAAACCCAGAATGCTGTCAGCCATTTTTTGAATCCCCAGCTCCTGAAAAGTGGTGAATTGCTACTCAATGAATGAGGAGATCCCACCACAAGACAGATCTGACAAGGGTACATGTGCCATTAGGACATATCCTGCCAGATTTGCATTCTAAAGGAAGACCAAACTTGGAATCTCAATCCTCTTATTTTAAAAGGTATATACCATCAATGGGACATCTCCTTTAGAACACCTAACCAGAGCATCATGCTCTGTATTTCTAGTGTAGAATTCACCCTAGCCTCCCAGGTGAGCCCCACTCGTGTCCCCTATTTTAAAAGAAGTGTTATCTTCTAAAGGCTCAAACCTTAGGACCATCTTTGCCTTCTACCATTGTCCTGGTCTCATGCTGCATACTCTCTCCTGGACTTTCCCCCTGGTTTCCTGCTGGGTCCCTGATTCTCCTCTATCACACTTGAGTATACCTTGCAGATTAATCTTCCAAAAGTTCAATTCTGATTGTGCCATTTTTCTTTTTAAAAAAGTCTTTGCTGCCTGATAAATAAGATTTAAACTCCTCTGGCTCTCATTCAAGCCTTGTATGATCTCATTCTAATCTCACTTTCCTAGATCAATGGTCCATTGGTGGAAGGAAAAATACTGTCTTCAAAGCTGTGGGTCTTCAGCTGAGTCCTGAAAGATCGATAGAATTCCACTTGGTCTGGTGGTCAGAGCAACATAGATGTGAAGATTCTTAATCACAGTTCTGTCGTTTACCATTTGAGTAAACTGGACAGCCACTTCAGTTCTCTAAATCTTAATTTTCTTAATTAAAAACAAGAGTTCTGACAATTTTCCTAGACCCTTTTGGAACAGAAAAGCAGAGAAAAGCTCCCATGTGAAATGGGAACACAAAGTCCTTGCCTTCATGTAGCTAATTTCTTTGGTCAACCAAATCTTTTTTTTTTTTTTTTTTTTTTGTCAACCAAATCTAATATGATGACTTTAGTTTGTTTCCTCCCAAGAGAAATCCTGTATACATAGTTACAGAAAGTCTCCTTGGAGAAGACTTTTAAAAATTTTTTTGTCTTGTTAATGAGTTTCCTGGGTGGTTCTGTTGCTTACAAAAATGCAGGCAAGTAGGGACCTATTATCCTAGGTTAAGGTTACCTAACTGGGTATTTTACCTCCTGGTAAAGAGTTGCCTCCAGCTATGCAGAACTTTGGGAAGGGGAGGTATATTTGTAAACAGTGCCAGCCAAGCCACTTCCACACAGAGTGGGTAGTTTGCAGGAAAAGGGCTGACCAGGGGCATAGGAACTAAAAGGGAGTGTTTTCCAGGACCAACAATCAGCTGGTACTCTTTATAAGTCTGTCAGATATTAACAGCTAGAAATCAATCTAATTGCTTGATGCCCATGCTTTACCAATATTTAAATATTTTGATATCACACTTGCTGTAGTGAGTAAGTTAAATGGGGCGTACGTGCAGCCTGAGCAAGAAGCTGGCCTAGCAAGGGTACCACTGTAGAGTGGACAAAGGTCCCCAGATCTGCCCAGGACCAGTTTTTGAAAGTGACATTCATGCAGATGAAAATGGTTCCAATCTTTCTCTCCCTGATATTTAGATATAAGATTGACAACTTTTACAAACCAACTAATCAATCTCCCAGATTGGGAAAAGGAAGTTTTCAAGAAGATACTGGACTTCCTACAGATGAAAGAAAGGGGAATTCAAACAATTAATTAGAAATAGAAAGGAGATTTTATGCTATTTGTTCTTTAAGTTGAAAAAGTGGGTCAGAATGGCAAACACAGAACACAGTGAACAACAAAAACTATCTACATGCTTGGCTGTGAAGGATAAAGTGTTCCAGAAATAACAGAAGAGAAAGTCTATTATTGGAAGGTTCAAAAGAGATTTTTTCCCGAGACCTATAGTCCAGTTTGTTGAACCAAATCTCTGAATGGACTTCAAACAGAATCTTTTTTTCCTCAGAAGTAAAGCTATTACTCAAAATCAACCAAGAGCAAAAGAGCCACATTATAGCAATGGAAATTGGTCAGCTGTTCCCATGCAGAACTGAACTCAGAAAAAATATTCATTTTCTCAGCAATAGCTTGTCATTAGCTATAAGTTCTGCTTGGAAAAAGCCAAGTGATGCTAACAGTGCGACGCTACATGGATATGAAATGGATGCAGTAGCCACTCCCCCATTAGCAAAAGAGACAAGCCAGCAAAAAGTGATTAAAAGAATCATTTGCATCCCCCGAGGACTCAAGATTGGCATGACAGTGCTTGGCTATTCGTGCCACCTGCTTCAGCTAGGTTCTTGGTGGCATCTGCTGAGAATATTGGCACTGTGGATTTTCTGTATTAAAGTGGGAGCTGTGTGTATACATAATGATACACACTCAGTAAGTGCCCCAAATACTAACTGTTGATGTTTCTGAGTGTACGGAGGGGGCTTTAAAGCAGCTATTATAATACTAAGGACGGCGGGGAACAAAAATGATTTTCCTAGGCACAAGAAAAGATCATAAATTTGCAGAGAGTGAGAACGTGAAGAGCCACAAGCCAGGAATCAGAATCCTGTAACTAACACCTCACAGTTTATGTGGTATTTCTATGCCGTGGATCCTGTTTAAGTCATTGATGATCTGAGTTTCCCCATATATACGATGAATACAGCAGCCCTTCTATCTCCAGGGTACTAGGAGGGTTAATGGTTCATGTCACCTGTGACTTCATCAAAACTAAGGTGCAAAGAAAGTGAACTAACTACCAAGGGAAGAAGGATTATTACTTACCTTTTTTTACCTTCTTAGATTGTACTAAGACAGTATGTTTTGTGTGTGTGTGTGTATATATATATATAAAGATTTATGCATTTCAGCGAGAGAGCATGAGTGGAAGGGGAAGAGGGAGAAGGAGAGTGAGTCATTTTATATCATAAAAGCCAGGTGAGAGGCACTTTATTATTTTTTTAAGGTTTCATTTATTTATTTGAGAGAGAGAGCGAGCACGTACACGTGTAAGTGGGGGGAGGGGCAGAGGGAGAGAGAGAGACCCTCAAGCAGACTCCCCTCCCCACCATGCGCTGAGCTCAGAGCCCACTCGAGGCTTCATCTCATGACCCTCAGATCATGACTTGAGCTGAAATCAGGAGTCCGATGCTTAATGAACTGAGCCACCCGGGCAGCCTGGGAGGCGCTTTAAAGGAGGGAATCACCAACACAGTCAAATATTCCAAGAGCATAAGTAGAACTGAAAAGAGGTCACTGGACTTGGTCATCCTTAGAGAGAAGTTTTAAATAGTGATGAAAGGGCCCTGATGATTCTGAATTAAGGAACCAAAGGATGAGGAAGAAGTAGAAATGATGACAGAGGCCAGGCCTTTTGAGAATTCCAGCAGTCACGGAATAAGGGAATCAGACAGTAACTGGTCTGCAAGGAACTGTTTTCTTTACTTTTTAAAGTCTGGGAGGATCCTGGGCATGTTTATAGGCAAAGAGGAAAGACTTGATGGAGGGGAAATTGATGGTGAAAAAACTTAATAGTCATGTTAAATTTTCTGAGTGATTGGAGCCATCCTTTTCAAAGTTGGAGATATAGTTAGTGAAAACAGAGTGGCTGGACTGTGAACAGAAGTCTCGTAATTGGACAATTATTGCATATGAGGCTGCAGCTTAAGAAAGCCCATGAAATATGCTTTACCTGGAAGAATGCTCCTGTGTACCCAATTAGTCATCTGGCAAGAGAGCAAGCAGCAGTTTTTTCAGTTGGCACAGAAAACAGAGATGTTTACTACCTTGAAACACTGTTATGAGCCATCATAACATTAGGCTGTTTGTATAAGCGCTTGAAAATATTGAGCTGTAATGCTTCAAGGAAAATGCTAACGTCCTCAGACTCTGCATAGGGCAGATTAAAACCCAGTCCTAGCCAAGAGGAGCCAACGGGACATGAAAATCAAAGATAATGTGGTGTCCTGTGGCTTCCTGGAGTAGAAAATATCAGATATTCTTTGGTTAAAAACAAAGAATATCTGAGGAAGGGATATGCTTCAGTTAATAATAATGTATCAGTATTGATTCATTAATTATAACAAATGTACCACGCTGATGTAAGAAGCTAATGAGGGCGGATATTGGTGTGGGGTATATGGGAACTCTCTGTACCTCTCTGTACTGTTTTCTCATTTTTTCTGTAGATCTAAAACTGTTCTAAAAAAGAAAATCTGCTTTAAAAAAAGCAAAGAAACTCAGTCCTAACTGCAGTAACTAGAAACCACACCTTAACTCTAGCTATTTTTATTCTGTAAGACATTAGAGATTAAATGCTTGGGCTACCTGGAAAATGAGTCAAGTTTTATTATATATGTGAGCAGAGTATGTTCATTAGGACACCCTATTTCTCTGCTTTGGGAATTTCTTTTTAAAGTAAGTTCTCTTTTTTTTTTTTTTTTTAAGATTTTATTTATTTATTCATGAGAGACACAGAGAGAGAGGCAGAGACATAGGCAGAGGGAGAAGCAGGCTCCCGGTGAGGAGCCCAATGAAGGACTGGATCCCAGGACCCAGGGATCACGACCTAAGCCAAAGGCAGACACTCATCCATTGAGCCACAGAGGCATCCCTTAAAGTAAGTTCTGATCACACTTTCTCTTTGGCTATTAGAAGACAGAGTCAGATTTGTGGCCCGCCTCTGTCCATGTTGATAGCACATGTATTCACTTAATGTGCTTAATGCAGCGACTGAGAATGTAGACTCTAGATCAATGCTTTGGTTCAATCCCACCTCCACCATGTTAGCTATGAAGTTGGGCCAGTTGCTCAGCCTCTCTGGGTCTGTTCCTCATCTGTAAAATGGGATGATAAAAGGATCTGGGGGTGGGGGTAGTGGTGTACAAATTTATTTTTGAAAATTAAAAAAAAATCGGTGTTACAGATATATGACACAATTTCATTAAAGGGAGTTGGGGAAAATTTGCCTATGTGCCTTAGATAATGAGTAAAGACTACAATACTAAGGACCACAGGACAGAAACTTTATAGAAGCACAGGACTATAGTTAATAAAGTCATTTCCCATGAGAGTACAGGTTAACATTCTGACATCACTATACATGTATCCTGGGATTGGGCAAACAAGCTAATAGATAGATGATAGATAGTAGTAAAAAAGAGAGAAAGTTAAGACAAAATAGAAATAAGTGCAACTTGAAGTCTTCCTTCATACTGTGCCAAAAACAGAACAGGGAACAATATCCAGCTCTTCTGTACGGTCACATTCTACTATTTTTTTTTCTGCTTTTATACTTGCTCTTCCCTCTCTGCAGGTAGTATTCTCTGCTTAGTCTACTGAATTAATTAGTACTCCTCAAAAAAAAAAAAAAATACTGCTTACCTCAGAGTTTGCTTGGGAGATTAAATGAGTGAATGAGGGATCCCTGGGTGGCGCAGTGGTTTAGCGCCTGCCTTTGGCCCAGGGCGCGATCCTGGAGACCCGGGATCAAATCCCACGTCGGGCTCCCGGTGCATGGAGCCTGCTTCTCCCTCTGCCTGTGTCTCTGCCTCTCTCTCTCTCTCTCTGTGACTATCATAAATAAATAAAAATTAAAAAAAAAAATCTTTAAATAAATAAATAAATAAATGAGTGAATGAGTAAAGTACTCAGGCCAGGTGCTTCCTAAGAGCTCAGCAAATGCCAACTATTAATTTGTGGGGGGGTTTTTTGTATTAGTCTTATCGTTTGTTTTATTCATTTCCTAGCCTTCATCTTGCCTGGGCCTCAATGTCCTCATTTATTTAGTCTTTATCCCCTTTATTCTGTCCTTTTATATATATTTCATCAGACCACTTGGAGTCCTTAACCATGTTAATCTTCCCTCAGGTAAGTGGGATGATTGATTGTGGACTGTTGATATTTTTCTTATTAGTAATTTTCTCCAATATTTTTATTGTGGTAAAATAGACATTGCATAAAATGTACTTAACCACTTTCAAGTGTATACAGTTCAGTGGTCACTAGTACGTTCATCTTGTTGTGCAATCATCACCACCACCCATCTCTAGAATGCTTTCAATCTGTAAAACTGAAACTCTGTACCTGATAAATAAGAACTCCCTATTCTTCCCTCTCCTCCTCTACCCCTGGCAACCACCATTCTACCTTCTATCTCTGATTTTGACTATGCTAAATTCCTCAAGTAAGTAGAATCATATAGAATTTGCCTTTTGTGAGTGGTTTTTGTCCTCAGCTTCAGTCATGTGATAGCAAATGTCAGCGTTTTCTTACTTTCTATGGTTGAATAATATTCCATCATATGTACAATCACTTTGTTCACCTACTTATCTTTTGATTGACCCTTGGATGACTCCCATGTTTTAGCTCTTGTGAATAATGCTGCTGTGAAAGTAGGTGTGCAGATGCATATGATTGTTCTATTTTCAATTTTGGAGGGATCTACCATACTGTTTTGCACAGCAGGTCTACTGTTTTACATTCTCACCAACAGTGAACAAGAGATCCAGCTTCTCCATATTCCTACCAACACTTATTATTTTGTTTTTATTTTTGTTTTTTTTTTCCTTTTTCTTATGGTATCCATCCTAATGGGTATGAGATGGTACCTCATTGTAGTTTGATTTGCTTTTCCCCAATGATGAGTCATGTGGAGCATCTTTTCCTGTGCTAACTGGCCATTTATGTGTCTTCTTTGGAGAAATGTCTTTTCACTCCTTTACTCATCTTTGAATTGGGTTCTTTGTTTTTTTGTTGCTGACTTTTAGGAGTTCTCTCTATATTCTGGTTGTTAATCCCTTATTAGATACATGATTTGCAAATATTTTCTCTCACTCTGTGGGTCGACTTTTTTATCTGTTGATGTACAAAACTTTTAAATTCTCATGAAGTCTTTTTTCTTTTGTTGCCTGGCCTTTGGGTGTCATATCTAAGATATCATTATCAAACTATTATTAATAATTTTTAAAAGATTTTATTTTTTAAGCCATCTGTGCACCCAACGTGGGGCTTGAACTCATAACCCTGAAATCAAGTGTCACATGGTCCGCTGACTTAGTTAGCCAGATAACCCTAATTAGCAATATCTGAAACACGGAAGTACAGATGTTACACATGTGACTGGTGTTGAATAAGCCTGTTGAATAAAATAGTTCATCTTGATCAAAATCAAAATTCCCAATATAAACCATATCTGTTGGTTCAGTAAACGGGTTAAATCATAAAGTCTCCAAGCATGTGTACTCTACTAATGTTACCTTGTGTTAATGGATGTCATAATTGGCTCAACCTTAACTGTGACCCCCTATGCAAAGAACTACCCTTTCCTGATGCTTTGGGTAGGATTTAGTTTTCATGAGGCCAAAAGGACTAGTTGACTTATTTTTTAAACATGAAAGGCTCCTATATTGAATCTGAGGTTGAGTTCATCATTTGATAAGCCACGTCCCATAGTAATGCTCCTTCAGAGAATACATGCAGAATTCCTTAAAAATAAAATTCTCTTAAAAATAAATATGCTTTGGAAAAGTAGGTCTGGTTTTCTGTTTTGTTTTGTTTTTAGTAGGTCTGTTTTACATTTCTGCATCTTTATTTGATTAGTGGCATGATCGGTTCCAGCAGATATTCTGAAAACTTTTTTCAATATATTTAGCATACACAGAAATCTTATATCCATCTCTAATTTACTTAGTATAAGAACTGACGTAGGGAATAAGCTTATTTATTTCCCAGTGACCAGCCAATTATCTCAATACCAATTATCACATGAACAATTTTTCCCCACTGGTTTGCCATGTTACCTTTATTTTACATTAGATTACTTTATGCATTTGAATCTATCCCTGGACTTGATGTCTGCCTCATTGGTCCGTTCATGTATTCCTGCAACCAGTTCTGATTTAATTACTGTTGCTTCATAATACATTTTCATATTTTATATTTTCCATTACAGAAATTTGATTTAATGTTTCTTAGGATTGGGATCCTTTGCTGTACAACACTGGGAAGGATTTAGAATGGTGGAGACAGTTCTGGAGTACATTTTAAACTCTCTATAGCACCAAGCTTCTCTTTAACAGAGTGGTTTTGTTCTTTTTTATCTAAGACAGTTGTGATTTTAGAGAGTGAATGGTAAGAACTCACACATGTTCCGCCAGTGAACTGCCTGCTTGCTCTTTCTCTCTGATCATTCTGTCTTGATTATATTAAAGTTGAACCAAAAACTCTTCATAGTTTGGAGGAGATGGGCAACCCTCTGCAGGTGGGTTCAGCACCTGCCATGGTGTTACACTTCTTTGAATGTCCTCTTTTTTTTTTTAAAAAAAGATTTTATTTATTCATGAGAGACACACAGAGACAGAGAGGCAGAGACACAGGCAGAGGGAGAAGCAGGCTCCATGCAGGGAGCCCGATGTGGGACTCAATCCCAGGTCTCCAAGATCACGCCTTGGGCCGAAGGTGGCGCTAAACCGCTGAGCCACCCGGGCTGTCCTGAATGTCCTCTTAATTGTATGTACAGCTCTGATTATTCAGAAAGAATCAGAAAAGATCTCTCTACAAATTTGATTCCATAGAAATCTACACGAATATAAATAATATTTATTTTCTCTGATGTTGCTTTTCTAAAAATAGGTCATCTAGGTTATTGTTTTGTTTCTCTCTTGCCTCTCTTTTTCCCTTTTTTTCTCTCTGTCAGTTTTTAATTCAGTATCTTTTCATTACTATTAGTATCGTACCTCATTTATGCTTTCATTTTTATGGGCAGTTTTTAGCTCTTTTACTTCATTCAGTAAAAGGTAAGTGGTTTCCAGGTCGTTTCATTTCCAACAGAGAAGAGGGGAGGCAGAAATCATAGCATAATTAAAATAGGTTCTGAAGGTACAGAGCCCAGAAACAGGGAGAGAAGGAAGCGAGGTGAGGGGGGGGGGAGGGACGTATGTATGCCTTTCCTGTTAAGCTGGTTGCTAGGAGGAATGTCAAATCCCTCCAGGTGTCAGAGAGTCTATCTGCCGCAGGAAGAAGATGAACTTTCCATCTGCTCTCTCCCTCCTGCTAGGAAAGGCCTCTCTGTCTTGCCTTGTAAGGATAGGATGACTTTTCACTATGCTGTGTGCTCCAAACTCTGATTCTAAGAAAGAGAAAGAGAAAAGTAGGCCTGGCAAAGATGGAAACATCCAGGGGGCCCTGCAGTCAGAGGCCTTCTCATAAAAACTCAGAATGAACTGAGTGGCTCATGGGTCCTTCCAGTGAACAGTCTCTGAGTAGGTGATGGTGACAGCTCTTTCCTAGGAGCTTGTTTCTATGTTGGTGTAATTGTTCTGCAGAGAAGTAATATCTGACAACTGTGGGTCCCTGAAGGGGTCAAACTGCAATGCCAACGAGTGGATGTGGTAAAGCTGCCCTGGTGAACCAGAAGAGCAGACCTAGAGTTTCTCCATCAGCTGGCAGTTGAGAGGCTACTTGCGACAGGAAGCCATCTCTACCTCAATGTAGATCAAGCTTCAGCAGTCACGTCTCTTCCATCCTTCCTGCTTCATGCACACAACTAGATCTGTTTCAACTCAGGGCTTTTTGGAGACTGGGTCCAGTGACCATTGCTCAGGTCCAGAGGTGTCTCTTTCCTTCAAATTTTTGCTATGTCCATGTTGGTTGGGTACTACATCATTTTACTGCGCTGTATGTGGGCACCACTTTCAGCAAAAGAGGAGTAGTAAGCATGCAGTGTAGAATATTATAAAAGATCAAAACAGCTGACAGTCTGCTACTAGCATGCAGTCAAAAGATAAGACATACTAGAAAAAAAATCTGTTAGAAGCTCTTTATTAGAATAGCCAATTAGACCTAAAAGGTAATAGGAGACCAGAAGCTTGATGACAAGAAATGGAGACAGGTCAAGAAAAATTAGACATGTGGTTCTAAATCCTGAGTTAGAAAAATGAACAATTTGAAAGAAACACTATCAACTATACTGAATATATTTTTGTAAGAATAAGAAGGGAACCAGAGAATATTCCAAAGATACTCAATTGTTGAAAATCTTAAATGTACTACTTCCAAAATGAACAGACAGAAATGGAGGCTTGAGAAACAAAATACAAGATCTGAGAAAACATAATCAAATACTTCTCTAAAGACTCTCAGCATTGAAGCAAACTCTCTAATCACACATGGCAAAAAACAAAAACAAAAACAAAAACAAAAAACAAAAAAACACCTCACTATATTGGGTTTTGGAGCATTTTCATGGAGTATGATTTGGAAGTTTCACTGGATGTGGTGTTGAGTGTAACTGTTGACAAAAAGTTTTAAAAAGAACAAAAGCACATTTTTTTCTATCAGATTCCTAGAGGAATAGAGACACAAAGTCCAGCACTTTAGCATATCCACGCAGAGGCTTATATTCTGCCTGAAGAGGATTCAATGTTTGCACAACCTGTGATCCGCAGTCAGAGCTTCCAGTCTCTGGTTGGGTTTGGTGGAGCAGCACTTTCTGACAATCCCAGCATCTCTTCATCCTACCTGGGCCACTAAAGATGTGGATCCTTCTCTGAAGCTCAGAGTTCCCCCAGTGTCCTGTTGGAACCATGAAACTTGGGCCTGGGCCAAGCACAGAATGTTCAAGAGGCACTGAAGCCCACCCACGGCCTTCCATAACATGTCTCTTCCAAGAACACGTACATAGATGCCCAGCGCCTTGTAGCTCTTTTGTCTTTGGGTGCTAAGTGATTCCAAAGAATCGTTTGCTGTTTGATCCAGAGGAACATGACCGCCAGAAGGAAGAAAGGACTACCGTTGAGCTGAAATCAGCAGTATTTAAAGACCTGCAAGAAGTGGAGGAGGAAGCAGTCACCAGGACAGCTGCCCTGGAGTATGCTGAGCAAATCCTGCCTGGCTATTGGCACATCAGTATATCACTCTGTTGAATCCCCTGGTGTTATCCTGACTCGTTTCCCTCAATTTGGGATCACTGCCAAAATTACAGTGCTCTGCTCCTGGGTTGTAGGTAAAATCAAATGAGATAATGCCCCTAAAGCGCTGCATGTTGTGAGCACCCAATGAAGAGAGCAAAACCATGGAGCATTCTGCAGCAAGTAGAATCAATAGATTATAGAAATACACAGAGCAACAAGGATAAATCTTAAAAATCTTAAAAACCTAGTTGATTGAATAAAGAAAAAGAATGATATATAACACAACACTGTTATGTAGGTTGATCATACGTGTTTATACAATTCATAAGAATACATGCGAATAATGAAATACACATGCATTAGAACAGTTACCTATGGGGGGGACAGGGTGGCAAGGGGAGCAGTCAGGGAGAGAACAGAAATGAGGAATAAATACATGAAAGCAGAGAAGGGACTGGAAAACATAACAGCGTAAATGTGCCACGAACTGAGGAGTGTAATTAACTCAACTTCCTGCGTCTGAGCTTAAAAATAAAAAGATAATGATAGTTATTATTAATACTCTGAGATTTTCCACATCCTTTCAACTGTAAAATGTTGGAATATCCTTCAGATGGCACCCTTCTTGAACTTGCTCAGGCAGGGGAGCATTTTCCTCCAGCTTTCCGGGTGATTTAACACATCAGGGAACAAGTATATAAAAAGGCCTGGTGCTCTCCTGTGTAGCCATTCTGGACTTCAGAGCTAAATTGCAAAGTCGGTTCGACACATGTGATTTCATCTATGAAATTAGGGCAAGGTGGGAAACTGACACAGAAAAAAAAAGTGATTTATTATATTGTTACCATCCCTTACAAGTAGAGGGTCAGATACCTCTTTTGCCCATTAGTTTAAGGCCAGATCATCGGAACGTGGCTATTACCACATCCCTTAAAAGCCCCCCTCTGGTCCAATGCCTGCAGGGGCCGTGCGCATTCCCCATCTGCTCGGATGGTGACACAGTAATTGTGGCATCTTGATGGTGCAAACTCTCGCACTTAGCTTGATCGGGGCTGACACAGCAGAAAACAATGGATCGAAAAATGTTTGGACTTCAAAGGTAACAGAACGAAGTCGGAGAACAACTACTGGCCAAGCCCGAGAGGTTTGGCGGCGGGTGCGGGACTGTGTTTTTCCGTTGACAGCTGAAAATGAGCCCGGCTTCGCGGGAGCTCTCTCCCTCCCTTCCCCAAGGTTACCTGCAATTCTAATGATCCGTTCTCTCGGAGAAAGCAAGAAAATGGATTTGGGGGGCAGACGTTTGTTGTAGTTCTAGCATCCGTTACAGGATGGGAGATGTGTTTCCCCCACCAAGTTTTCTTAACAATAACAATACTCTTCTCCTGACACTGCTGCATCTGCCCCGGGGCTGGTAGTAAGGCAAGTGTGGACTTAGCACCCAGAAGGCACCCTGTCCTGATGCGTGCGCCTCCGACAGTGCTGGCCTCTCTCCTTGGACAAGACAGCGCCCCTCCGGCCCTTTGCTCACAAAGTCCTATCCCTCTTCCCTGTTCCTCTCTCCATCCCTGATAGACTCTCTTTTTAATGGCCCATCTCTCCAACTTTCTCCCTCCACCGGCCACATCAGAGATATTCGTGAGTGTGCATGTGTGTGTGTGTGTGTGTGTGTGTGTGTGTTCAGTCTGTGCACAGATACATGTCAGAATCTGGGAGAGGACATAGAATTTGAAACCGAGGCAGCACTTGGTCCCCTTGCCTTGATTTCAGTGACAATATTTAATATGACTGAGGTTATAAATAGTATTCAAGGGAGGATATGAAGTTTTGTGCTCATCAAAGGGGATGTGAGTTTTTAAGAGAGGCTAAGACACCTGCCTCTGTTTGAATATAAATTGAAGGTTTAACCCCCAGCCAGTGAGTTCTTCTGTTGTTTGTGGGTCTGCGTTTTTCCTGCTCTTACTTTCTGATTTCATCTGTTCTGACAGTTCTACTCCCATGTGAACAAGTCCTGGTACTCTAGTCCGGAGGTATGCGCACACTCTGCCATAGTCTTCCGTGAGCGTCAGTCTCGTAATTTAGAGCATGGGCTCTGGAGTCAGGCTGCCTGGGCTCAACTCCTAGCTCTGCGCTCATCAGCTGGTATAGCCTTAGGCCAACTACTTAATTTCTGGGCCTCAGTGTCATCATCTGTAAGCTGGGAACGATGGTACTAAATCTAGAAGGTTTCTGTGAAACTTCAACGAGAGTAATAGAGTGCCCGGCAAGTAGGAACCATCAATAAGGATTTGTTGGTTTTCTGGTCTCTTTTGCACACACCCAACAAATCTTGCATATAATTTTAAGGGAGTTTCAAGATTACTAACAAACTCAAGTTCTCCATGTCCCACAACAGCTTCTCTGTTCTGCTTCTACTAGTTCCCTCCATAGCACGGACCAGTCCCTCCTTGAAGTACTTTTCCCCTCGAATCTGAGATTCCACCTTCCCTGGCCTTTCCTCCTACCATATCGGCTGACTTGGAATGACTAAGGCCTCAGAAGCTGGTGAGCCTCTCCACCTATACGCTCCCTAGAATAATGACCTGATCCTATCCCATGGTTTTAAACACTTGTCATACATAAGAATCTCAGCTCTTCAGCCCCCATCTCTCCCTTGAGACTCATCTGATTGCCAACTTGTGGATATCTAACACTCCTAACACGTCTCAAACCAGCATATGTACAAGAGTCTTCTTCCCCTCTAAACTTGCACATCTATCTGTCCCCCAGTCTCATCTCTGCCAGTTGTGCGGAGAGCAGATTTGTGCAAGAGAGAGAAAGGAACCCATTGCAGGAGTCCAGTCAAGAAATGTGTGTGGCTTTGATTGAGTTGTGCAAAGGAAAGATGAGCAGTGGTCATATCCCCAGATCCTCCTGGCAAGCAATGGAGTGAGGAGGAAGGCTTCCTGGAGCTGGGTGCCAAAACACAATGCACCGGACACAGGCAAGGTTAGAGAGGAAGGCAGAGAATATCAAAGACTCTTAAAGACAAAGCAACAGGGAACATCGTGGGGACCACAAAGGACATATGTTTGGCTGCCTAAGATCGAATAGATGTGTGAGAAAGAAGTCTCTTCTCATGAGAGATTTTAGGGAAGCCAAGTTACAGGTAAGGTTGCAGAAAAGGGAAAGTCATCACAGATCCTTATAACTAGATGTGATCTCCTAGTTCTCTAATCTTCATGGTACTACTTAGACATAGATTCTTTGTGAGTTTTGTTTTTTTTTTTTTTTTTTTTTTTTAGGAATCTCAATATGCAGCTCAAATTCATGACTCTGAGATCAAGAGTCATGTGCTCTTCCAACTGAGCCAGCCAGGCACCCCAAGATGCTTTAAAATGATAAGTTATTTCAAACATGCAGTTAATTATTATAGACTGTTGCAGGTATCTTCATTCCTACACCCAGCTTTATTGTATGTCCCTTTTTAATGGTACCTGCTATGTAGTATCATGATTTTATTTATTCACTTTATTTCCTTGTATTATAGAGAAGTACCTTGAGTGGCAGGGGCCACTCTCCCCTTTGTATCTTAGAAATACCTTATACAGTGACTTACACACTTTAGGTCTCCCAAATATTTGCTGAATTGACTTGCGTTCTTGAAAGACCTCAGAAACCTTCGGGAAAAAGGAATATGTGGCAAGCAGCATGCACCATCCTTACAGATTTGAGGAGTTGCAGCTATTTTAAGGTATATGAATTCAGAAGGAATTACTGTAAGTGAAAATAGGCCAGTGGCTGCACCTCGTGGCATGTAACAGTGAAAACATATTTCATTTGCTGACATCCTTGGCTAATGTTTCTGATTCTGGAATCGAAGTCATAGACAACCCAAATCCCAGCTCTCCCAGTAGGCAGTCAATTTCCATGCCCTCCCCCATTCTAAGTGCCTTTGATTTATGAAGAAAGATGGTTAGCCAATAATAATAATTTACCGTCAGCTGTAGCAGGTTTATTAGACAATGTTTACACCCTTTGTTTAAGTCCCAGTTGCTTTGTCTTCTGCCCTAACATGCCTCTCACCTGCTACAAATCCAGAAAGTATTATATTACCTGATGTATTAGAATTCCTACCATCTTACTCCTTGACACAGAGCTGCATCGATGACTTAGCAGAACTCCTAGAATTCCCAGAAGAATGTGCTGTACATCATGGTAAACGAGACCTTTAATGGAGTGGCAAGCTTCCCAGTTAGGGTGACAGTGGCATCTGGTTTGTCCTAGATGGTCCCAGTTTACAAACTGTTGTAATCAAGTGATGTCTTGTAATTATTTAGCATTCCCCTCTCACTCTGTGGGTTCAGATGATAAGTTATATGGTCACCCTATTGATCTCTCTACTTCTACTTCTCATATCACCTGACTGCCTTATGTGGCTGGACTTCCATTTTTCTTATTTGTGCAATGTCTTGACAGATGGGGTGAAATGACACTCTCTGCTTGGTGAGAAAGAGCCACACTAGACATCACAAACAAAGCTCCATTTCTGGCAAGCTTTCCAAACACAACACAAACTAAAATAAATCCGTTCACCCAGATGTTACCATCCCAAATTGTGCCGACAACACCACAGCCTTTCCATGGGGAAAGAGTAAACCACCCAAAACAGTGAGAACTAAAACTTCAATTACATAGTAAAAAATGTTCAACATTTAGTGCAGGACTCTGGTGGCTGAATTTAAGTCAAAACCAGCTTAAAATTTTAAAACAGCAAAATCCAGGAGGGCTTTTTATTAGATGCAGGATCTCTCCCTCTTTTATTTCATCTGCATCAGCTCCAGAAAAGGAAAAATAATATAATATTAGAATAATATGTAGTTATAACTATATTTTCAGCCCAGCAATTTCAGTCCAATTTCCAGCAGTAATGTTCATTAGAATCAAACATTTCCTAGATGGTTTAAAAACACAATGAAAATCTGGCACTTTGGGAGCTTATGTGAATACAGCTTTAACTTCTTATTTTCAAAGAAAAATGAGATTCAGCATTAAAAAAAAAAAAACTAAAGCAATGTCCCCAAAGCTTCTTTAAAAAAAAAAATAAAAGGAAACTCAACTTGCTGTACACATTAAATAATTCAAATCAATGATCCTTTTAAGCCCTTAGCAATGCATGAGCCAATGGGGGCAAGCAATCTAATACTTCATGCATTTAGGGGACTGCACTAGAAAGACTTTTAGTCTGTTTCTGCTTTTATAAATGCAAATGTATGCAGAACAGACAGATTGGGATCTGTACAATTTAGCAATGATCAAAACTTGTAATTTTTGAAAATGGGACAGATGTCCAGACTAGTTTTATTAAGACGCTTCTTAGTGAAGAAGAAACCAAACAAACAATCCAATTCCACCTCCTCCTTAAAAAGGAAACAAACAAACAATGCTACCACAAATTGGGATAAGTTAATCTTGTTTCTTTCATAGATTCTTAAAGTCGAGAGGCAGTTTAGGGTAGTGGAATAAATATCTCTAGCATGTATCACTGCATTACTCATCCTTCTGTCTCTAAGATGCAGAAATGGGGGGGGGGATGTTTCCTCCTTTAAGGACCTGCAATAGGCTCAAGGTTAACTTAGAGGTCAGCTAGATCTCTGGTTCTGAGTATCATGCTCTCCTTGAACTATAGACAGGAAAGCAGCTGGAATAAAAAGTAGAGTCAGAAAATATGTGCTGAATAAATGCTTCTCACTTTATTCACTCAAACTTGATGAGTGCCCCTCATCTTCCCATCCTTGGAACAGAGTTCCAAGGTTTATCTGATCATAATGAGTACCCAGAATGTACCAAGCAGTGGGGAAATCGAGATGAAAACAGCATTTGCTCTCAAAGGGGCTAGAGTGTGGTGGGGAAAACAGGTATGCTTAAAATGGGGTGCTAAGTATGGTAATGAACGTATATATGAGGTGCAATGGCAACCAAATGAGGATGGATTTATTCTGACCAGGCTATCAAAAAAAAAAAAAAAAAGACTTCACTACTACTCCCCTTAAGTTGAGTCTCAAAAAACTGCTGGGTGGACAAGGGAAATAGCCACCTTCTGGGCACCTACAAAGACACAGAAAAGCCACTGAGGTTGCATGCATTCGATCAGATCTTCATTGAAGAATGTCTACGTGCCAGGCAAGATGTGAAGCACCAGGGAAATAGTAAAAAATAAGTTATGTCCTTGTCATACTTTATCCTATAGGTGCTAAGTGTTTAAACACAGGAGCAAGACAATCAGCTGTATTTTGGAACAGCCACTCTGAAGGTGGAGGAGAGAGGCTTAAAGGAGAGACTAGAGGTGAGGAAGCCCAATTATGGAGACCACAATAGCCCCAGTAAAAGATGATAAGGGCCCAAGCTAAGACAGTGACCCGGGGCTGGAGAAAGGAGGTCTGTTCATGGGATGGACTCAACCAAACGTGTCCTCCATCCAGCCTCTGCTTTATTTTCAGACAGCTCCGGAGGTTACACAGTCCATCTCTACACTGGGGTAGAATCAGCCCCCTTCCAACCACCATGTGATGGCCTAGTTGTGCACTCTGGAAAAATGTAGACATGACAGGTCCTCAAATACTCGGTCTGTGTTCATGCTTGATTGCTACCAGTGAAATTCACATAAAATATTTATATTCCTCTACAAACAAAAGAGCAGAGTGAGGGCATATATTCCAAAAGCTTCCTAAATCCCCTACCCTAAACATTCAGATCTGCCTGGAGAAGCTAAGGGAGAGAAGATACTTTTTTAAAATCTTTTTTTTTTTAACACTTCACCTTCATAGGTGATTGCTAGGTTTTGAAATCTTTCACTTTATGAATTACCCATCTTCTGGCTTTTCAAACAACAAACAAAAGGGAAAAGTGTTTCTTCACTGAAGAGAATAAGATTTAGCCATTCTAAGGCACCTCGACCTCTGCTCAATGGCCAGTATTTTCCAGGAACAAGAGACCAGAGAGGTCAGTTGTTAACGGTTCAACAATTTTACTCTGTTAGAAATTCTACCTCCTGAAGCTACACTAGAGGCCTACAAATCTAATATTTTTTTTTGGATTTCTATTTTTTTTTAAAGATTTTATTTATTTATTCATGAGAGACACATACACACACACGCACACACACACACGCACACACACACACACACAGAGGCAGAGACACAGGAAGAGGAAGAAGCAGGCCCCATGCAGGGAGCCCAACGTGGGACTCAATCCCGGGTCTCTAGGATCATGCCCTGGGCCGAAAGTGGCGCTAAACTGCTGAGCCACCCGGGCTGCCCTTTTCTTGGATTTCTATCTCCAGTTTTAGAGTCCTTGATCCCAGCTCAATCTGCAATGCCAGAGTGAGACAGTGAACAGAGGCATTTACCCCTACATGGTAGGCCCTGGTCAACCAGAAGTCTGCCTGTGGGGCAGGAAGGCTTTTCTATCCAGGGAGGCCAGGGATTAATATACTACCGAGTTTTGTTTAGGAACATAGATTTTAATTTTTCTTATTATGAAAGTTTTCAAACATACATAAAAGCAAAGAAAAAAAGTACAATGAACTCACACATTGCCTTCTTCAGATTCAATACTATCAGCACTTTGACATGCTGGCTTCATCCCCTTTCCCTTCTATCTTTTTTTCCTCCCTCTTTCTCTTTCTTCTCTTTCTTCCCCCCTCTCTTCCTTGCTGTAGTATTTTTAAACAAATGTCTTACATCATGTTATTCTACTCTTATACTTCAGAATAATTCTAAAAAATGACATGTTATTATATAACTGCAATACTACTGCCACACCTGACCAAATGAATAGGAATCCTCTCACGTCATCTAAAACCTAGGTTCCAGGAAAGTTTTAGAAGTCATAAGGCTTGAGATTTCTGTTGCTTCTCTAGGGAAAGGCTATGCCACAGATAGCCTTGATTATCAGGCAATTTTTTCCTTATCCTCAGCTTAAAGTTTCATCCCATTACTGCATATTATACTCATGTATCATGCTAAATAATTAATCTTCCTTTTTAATGTTTACACATTTCAGATATTTGTATACATTTGGCTTGTTTTTCCTTAGTCTTTGCTTAGCTGAACTATACATATTTAGTTCTTTTACTCTTATTAATCAATGCCATAAGCTCTTAATCATTTTGGAGCTTTGCTTTGAACCTCGTCCAGCTGGTTTCCATAAGCCTAGTAATGAGTAGCCCAGAACCAGATGTAGCGTTCCAAGAGCCGTGTCACCCAAATCAAACTGCTCCCCATTCCTTCTCTGAATGCTCAATCCCAAACCACAAGAGCCTTATTTTCTGTCATATTATAACAGAAACAAATGTCTTGTTTTCTGCTTTTATGCCCAGTTATTTTTTGGCATTACAGCATGTGTTTCATTCCTCCCACTAAACATCTGTGCTTCAGATCACTTTCCTCCAGATGTAATATAAACAGTATTTTGGAACCAGAAGAGTACAGAGACCCAGCTCTGCCATGCTGGCTATGTGACTCTTGGCAAGTCACCTCATACTCAGCGCCACTTCAAGTTCCCCACCTAAATGACAAGACTGATCCTTTCTACTCTCTACTTCACAGAATTGTTGGAGGGTTAAATAAGATGATATAAATGCAAAAGGTTTACTAACTTTAATGGCATGTGATGCAGATATATATATTTAATATACTTTAGTACACTTAATATACAAAACATTAACTTCTACATTCTCTAGACTTTTCTACTTGCATCAGTAGCTTATTGCACCATTTAATCATCTGTACTATCAGGAGTTCTTTGTTTCAGCTCAATTCTTCCTATCAAAACAGTATCTAATAAAATATTTTTTGAAATGTATACTATGAATCCATAAACCATGAGACTTTCATGTTTATTCTTCTATTACTTCTAAGTCAGGTATATGGCATTTGCTTCTGTTTACTATTTACTAAGTTCTAAGTCGTGCTAAACACTTTACCTGAATGGCCAATTTAGACCTCATGATTCTATGAAGTAGATGCTATCAACATTCTCACTTTAAAGACGAGGAAACTGGGGCTCAGAAAAGCTAATTAACTTGCCTAATGTTAATAGTTGGTCAAAGCTGTAGAGCTTGGAAAACCTGCAACTCCAGAGCCCATTCTCTCAACTGTGAGCATGATTTAATATTTCACATAATTACTGCGAACCTTTAGCTATAGATTAAATTCAACAAACCTCTATGTGCCAGACACTGGAGACCAGTGAGAAGGCATGGCTCCTTCCAGGAGGCTGTTTGCTCACAGAGAAGCTCAGAGCTGATTAAAAAGGAACAAAGCACAATGGCTGTCATTAGCATAGGCAATTATACCAATTACCCAACATCCACGAAAATGCTCTTATACAAAAATACTACTCTTATACAAAAATTCAGATTCATTCCCTTTAGATAAACTATTTGATGGCTATTGCTAATCATTTTATCCTCCAATTCCCTGGCCCTTGGCTATCTAATAAATAAATTGAATAATGCCAATTTTCCTTTAAACTGTTCGCTCAAACATCCATTATCTGATGATACTCTGGTTTGGAGTATTTTATTATCTCAGTCCTGGATCAGTGCACCAGACTCAGTTTTAATTGGGTTCTCTGCCTCTTGTTTCAGCCTCTTCAGTTCTTGCCACACATCACTGCCAGATTAATCTCCTTAAAATAAAGCTTCCATCTAAACCAGTTCCTCCTCTGAAGCTTTATTCATTTCCGACTTTCAAGGTTCAAAACGATGTAATGCTAACCATCTTCATGCAAATGTTCCTCTCCACTCAGACCTTCTCTTTTCTCCCTACATATGTCTTGTACACTGCTCTCTTGCTGGAACTACTATCCCCTCCTGAATTCCTCTCCTTTCTTTTTTTTTTCTCCTCTCCTTTCTTAACTCTTTGAATACTATCCCTCCTCTATGCACCCATCCTGATCACTAGACACTCTGTTCTCCCTCCTCTCTTCTCTTTAGAAGCTCAACAGATGTTTGCAGAATTAATTATTGCTCCATTAAACATCACTAGCACTTTCTGGTGATACCACTCACTGATATTCCTGTATCGTACCATACTTATCTCTTTGTATGTAGTAAGTAAGCGAAGTAATTAAGTGAAAACTTCTTAAAGGCCTGAACTATGTCTTCAAGAACTCTTTAGTATGCTATACATTGTTTCCCCATGCAAAGGTATTCATGAATATTTGACAATGACATATTTAAATTATATAAAATAAAACACCTATTTGCCACCTTTAGATCATATGGCCAAATCCATGAGCCAAAAGATTATTAATGACTTAAGATATCTGACCTCTAAGTTCTGTTCTTAATAATGCATTAATTTGGAGTTGGGAAAAATTAGTTTTCTATGTCACAATTTTCTCACTGACAATGGAAGAATCCAAAAGTCAAAAGAATTTCAAGGCACCCTTCACACATGAATGCTAATTTATTAAATATTTTGCCATGATTCAATGGATAGTCAGATTATTTTCTAAACATATAAAATGAACTACAACATTAGAGTACTGCAGCTCAGGTATGTTCCCCTCACTGCTCTTTTGATATGGAGAGTTCCATTTCTAACAAAAACAGGGAATGAAACAGCCTCAAAACCCTTGCAACTACAAATGCTGGGAAAAATATAAAAGCATCATTTAAGAGGTAAAATGAACTCAAATGGGTGACAAGCTCCTCTGACAAGAGATGGGAAACATGAATTTTTCCACTCTTGGCATACTACAGAAGGAAGAGGCAGTCATCATAAAAGCACGGAAGATGAAAACAACTGAAATTGTAATAAATTCTTGAAGGCCAAGAATGATAGCTTAGGAATTTGGGGAGTCTCAGACAGAAAGGAAGTCACTTCCTAGTTCTTTACTGTGGGTCTTCACATATAAGAGTGATTGGGCGCAGGGCAGTAGACCTGAGAGACCCTGTGGGTGGCACAAAGGCATTGAAGCCCACCCCCTACATGAACCCTCCCTTCACGTGAAGCAAAAGCCATAATCTTTTAGGGAGAGAGAAAAAGCCAAGCAAAGATCCATTGCCTTTGGGGGAAAGGCAGAAGCAAAAGCTGCCTGTCACTGCAGGAACGGTAAGAAATGAACTTGGGTCAGGATCTTGTACTGTTACAAAGCAGAGATCTGCTATCCCTGGGAAAGGGGCAGAATTGCTGAAAAACCTCACCCCTGAAGTCCAGAAACACAAGGCCTAAGACAGGCTGGAGTGAGAGGACCAAGAAACATTTCCTTGAACCCACCAAGTAACAAGCAATAGCAGTTTACCCCTGGGAAACGTGGAAAAGCCTTGGTCAGATTCCTTCTACGGCATAAATATGAAAGACTTGTGAGCATGCAGAGAAAAACTGAGGAAAATCCTCCCACAATCCATGAGTCCACTAAACAAAGTAGAAGCAACCTACCCTAGCAGCAATTACAAGTCTGCTATGTTGATAGTAAGATCAACACCAAACCCAAGCCTGTTTCAACTACTGACTAGACTGCCCCAACACCCCACTCTAATGGCTGGATGGAAGATGTGTGCCCATTTACAGATGTAAATACTATGTAGCTCAGTCTGTTTTAAGCACAAAATCTGGCCTTCAATTAAGAAATAAGAAACACACACACAAGTAAGAAAAGGCTATGTGACAAAACAATCAACAGAACTAGACTAAGATATGGTCCAGATGTTAGAACTACCACTTTATTATTTATTTATTTATTTATTTATTTATTTATTTATTTATTTATTATTTATTTATTTATTGTATAAATTTATTTTTTATTGGTGTTCAATTTGCCAACATATAGAATAGCACCCAGGGATCCCTGGGTGGCGCAGCGGTTTAGCGCCTGCCTTTGGCCCAGGGCGCGATCCTGGAGACCCGGGATCGAATCCCACATCGGGCTCCCGGTGCATGGAGCCTGCTTCTCCCTCTGCCTGTGTCTCTGCCTCTCTCTCTCTCTCTCTCTCTGTATGACTATCATAAATAAATAAAAAAATTAAAAAAAAAAATAGAATAGCACCCAGTGCTCATCCCATCAAGTGCCCCACTCAGTGTCTGTCACCCAGTCACCCCCACGCCCCCCATCCAGACAGACTTTAAAATAACTTTAATATGTTAATGGACCTAGTGGAAAGGTAGACAGCATGCATGAACAGATAGGGAATTTCAAGAGAGGTAAAAACTGAAAAAAAAAAAAAAGAATGAAATCAAAATGCTAGAATTAAAAATGTATTAGAGATGAAGAATTTCCTTAACAGGTGTATTGGTGCACTGGATTGAGGAAAAAGTCCGTGAACTTAAAAAGAGGTCACTAGAAATTACCCAAACCAAAATATAAATTTAAAAAAAGAGCAGAGCATCCAATATCTGTGTGCCAATATGAAATGTTGAATATCACAACAATTTGAGTCCCAGAAGAAAAAAAAGAGAGCATGGAGTAAAATAAATATTTGAAAAGATAATGGCTGAGAATTTTCTAACACTGATGAAAGAAAATAAACTGAAAATGCAAGAAATTCAGAGGCCTAAAGGGAAGATACAAAGAAAACCAGACCTTGACACATCAAACTGAGAAACACTAAAAATAAAACCCTGTAAGCAGCCAGAGAAAACACACAAGTCAGAAGATAATTAAATGACATCATTTAAGTGTTTATTGAAAAAAAGGTGAATATACCCAATTTATATACCCAGCAAAAATAGCTTTAAAAAATGCAGGTGAAATAAACATTTTTCAGACGAAACCTGAGAGAATTTATTCCTGTCAGACCTGTGCTAAAAGATATATTAGGGGATATCTGGGTGGCCCAACTCTTGATTTCAGCTCAGGTCATGATCTCAGGGTCCTCAGATCAAGCCCCACACTGGGCTCCACACTCAGTGGGGAGTCTGCTTGGGATTCTCACTCCTGCTCCCTCTGCCTCCACCCTGTTCACACACTCTTTCTCTCAATAAATAAATAAAATCTTTTAAAAATAAAAGCGCTATTAAAGGAAGTTATTCAGGGGGAAGAAGTATGATAGTAGAAATTTGGATCCACATAAGAAAAATGAAGAACACAAGGATATAGAGAAATATAAAGATACATTTTTTTACAATTTTTAATCTCTTAAAGATAGCTGTCGGTTTAAAGCAGGGGTCAGCAAGCTATAACATGAGGGTAAGTGTATTTTATTGGAACACAACCCCATCCATTCATTTATATGTACTGTCTATGGCTGTTCTCATGTTAGTGGCAAAAGTGAGTAGCTGCAAGAAAAACCATATACTGCCAACTCTAAAATATTTACTATCGAGTTTCTTACAGAAAAAGTTTGCTGAACCATGCTTTAAAGTGATAAAGTAAAAACAACAACAAAATCTCAATATATTATAAGGTTTATATTATTTGTTAAAGTAAGTTGTGTGAATAAAGCACAAAGATAGGAGGTAGGAAATGGAAATATACTATTATAAAGTTTCTACATAATATATGAGGTGGTACAATGAAGGTAATTTGTGATAAGTTGAAGATGTATATCATAAATCCTACCACAGACACTAAGACATTTTTGAAAGAGGTAGAACAAGCCAAAAATGAGACAGAATGAGTGAAATATAATGGAATTCTAAAAAAAAACAAAAAAAAACAAACACTCAAAGCTGAAAGCTCATCAAGTGCCCATTATTCACTAGAATCAATAAAGGGTGGTATATTTACACCATGGAATACTAAACAATAATGAGAATGAATGACTTATAACCATAGGCTACAAGATCCCAGAATCTCACAAATGTAATTTTGAGCAAAAGAGGCCAGGCATCGAAGAGTATATATTACACACTTCTATTTATATAAAGCACGAAGGCAAATTAATAATCTATGCTAGAAGTGGTTATCCCTGGTGGTAGGGTGAAGGTCAGTGGCTGATGACTGGAAGAGAACTTCAGGAGGCTTTTGCTAGACTAGTAATATCCTATTTCTTGATTTCGTTGCTGGTTACACATGTATTGTATATGCAATTTTCTGTATACATATTATCAGTGTAAGTGAAAAACCTCCACATGTTTAAACTATATTTAAATATATATGTAAACTAATATCTGATGAAAGAACAACACATGAGGGATTTTGGGGGGAAAAACGGTGATATTCTAGAAATTTTCTAAAAATACAATATTCATTAAAGTGAATATATAGGTAAACAGTAAACTAAAATGGCAGAAGGAATTCATTATCTGGAAAAGATTCAAAGCAAATCCCCTAGCTACAGCACAGAGGGATAGATAGAAAATATGAAAGAGTAAATTAGACACATAAAACAAAATGAGAATGTAAGACATAAATCTAATATGACAACTGGATGGAAGAGATGCAATACTCAAAGAGACAAAGAATGGGAATTTGATGAACAACATGAAAATTCAGGTTATTAGGAACGAGCTTCTGAACAGAAGAAACATACATTTGTTTTGTACTCAGAAGCTTCCTACTTTAGAGCTGGGAAAGTTCTTAGAGATAGACTAGTCTGCCCTTTGTTTCAAAGATAGGAAAACTGAGGCCCCCAAAATTGAAGTGATTTGCCTGGATGAAAAAGCTCATTAGCAGTAGAGACAGAAATGATCTTAATATGTTATATTTTAAGAGTCATGGATAAGACAAGCAAAATAGTCATTTCTGACTTTAGCTTCCCTGCTGGTATCACCACTTACTTACAGCAGCAATCTGAAATATTCCTGTTCATAGAATCTAACTCAAATTGAAAATATGAAGGCATTACTGATTCAAATGTCACATAATAAGTGTTTAACAAATGGTACTTAATGATTAGGCCAGACTAGGGCTGCCCACACATACTGTAAAGAAATAGTTTCAACACAAGTCTTCTACAGATTTGACTACAAGGCCATCATAATGATTTCAGTATATAAACTATCTATTATATACTTCTATTAAATTTTTAACATTTTAAAGTGCTTCGTGAATTACATTTTCTCTATTATATACATAATGACAGAAGGTAAATTACTTTCTTCCTTTGAAATAGAACAACTCACTATTTAAATGAACCTCTAACAGCCCACTGTCAGTCTAATGCAAATTTCAACCTGGTCAGGAGTATAAAATGTACTGAAGAACTGATATAAAGCACACTTTATTTTTTTTCAAAATAAATTATTTCTGATGATGGATTAGTAGCCTGTATTAATTCAAGTATTTAAGAATGAAAGATCTAGTCAGTATAGGAAAATGTATGTGAGGTTAAATAAAAAAAAGGAAAATGTGAGGTTAGCCCTTATTCAAATTTTATAATTTTGAATTAGTAGAGGGAAAGTCTATATTATTATTTTAATGCTGATGAATTTTAAAATCATAAGTAAAACAATCCTATGATCACCTTTGATGACTTTTAAGACAAAAATATTTTTCAGAAACTGGGGATCCCTGGGTGGCTCAGCGGTTTAGCACCTCTCTTCAGCCCAGGGTGTGATCCTGGAGTCCCACATTGGGTTCCCTGCAGGGAGCCTGCTCCTCCCTCTGCCTGTGTCTCTGCCTCTCCCTCTTTGTGTCTCTCATGAATAAATAAATAAAATCTTTAAAAAAAATTTTTTTCAGAAACATAAAAAATCTAAAGTGTAAAATTAAGTGATTTGGTATATTCCAAGTTGAAACATTTTCAGAAAGTTCTTCTTACAATCAAAACAGAACTTTATCATATCATTAAACTTTCGGCCTAGAACTACATAATGAAAAAAACAAAACAGTACTTAGATAATGGACTCTTGGAAGACAAAAAAATGTTTTATCAAGGAGTCTTGAACCTTTCAAGAGCATCTGTATCAGTTTTAGTTGTTTATGACAGGAATATTTTAAGGTTAAAAAATTTTAACCATTCATATTAATAAATCTGACAACTAGAAAAGAGGTACAGTTACTAAAATTAATTAGCAAATTTAGTTAGCAAAAAATGAAAATGAAATGAAAATTTAAAAGACGACAGGCCAGGAGTGCCTGGGTGGCTCAGTCGGTTAAGCATCTGCCTTCTGCTCAGGTCATGATCTCAGTCAGGGTCCTGGGATCAAGTCCTGCATCAGGCTCCCTGCTCAGCAGGGAGTCTGCTTCTCCCTCTCCCCCTGAGCCTCTCTCTGCTCATGCTCTATGTCTGTCTCTACTCTCAAATAAATAAATCAAATCTTTAAAAAAAGACAACAGGCCATGAAAATACTTCTACCAAGTATTTACTGCATAAATAACTCACACAAATGTATAAAGAAACCATTAAGACCATTTATTTCTATAAATGAACAAAGTATATGAAAAAGTCACACAAAAGCAAGAGCAGTCTTGAACCGTTATTCTTACTAAATTAGCAACAACATATAAAACCCCCACCCAAAGCTGTAAACTTTTAATGAGCTGATATACTGAAAGGGTGCCACTGTAAAATGTTATAACTCTGGGAAAACAATAAGGCAAACATATGAAGAGCCATAAAGCTGTTCTTGTTATTCCCCTTAATAATCCCATTCCCAGGAATTGATCTAAGAAAACTGAAAATAACGTAAGTGCTCAGCAATAGGGAAATGGCTCAAATAAACTGAACATGAAGTGATATGATTAAAATAATTACCAAAACTAAACAGAAATATAGTCTGATAATATGAAATGAAAACACAATTAGAAAATATAAATGCCTTAAGACTGTAACTAGGTAAACAAAAAAATGGGAAGACAGGAATACTATATTAAAGCTCTGAAGTCACTGCATCAGGAAGGTAAGGATTATGGGTAATTTTTCCACTTGGCAAAATTTCCTTCAGTGTTGTAAATATAAAAAAAGATAAAATCTCTATTATTTTCCGTTGGCAAATTATATATGTCAATTTTTAAGTGGAGAAATAGGGCACAGATGCCCCAGTTGTTCTCTAAAACTTGAATGTTCCTCTATTTGGACCTTAATTGGCAATGCATACAGACGTAACAAATGAGAAGCTGTGCTGCTCCAGCAGGCAGGGGCAGCCACTGCCACTCTGGTTGATACAAACTGCAGGGCATGATATGTGATTAAGTAAAATTGTAAACTCTCAACTTGTAACTGTGTGTTTGGTATTTTATATTACAGCATCAAGAGATCAAAGTCTTTCCCTTATAGTTTTGTGTGTCATAATTAGAATTAGTTTTAATATTCTCATTTAAATTATATCGTCAAGGCGCACCTGAGTGGTTTAGTCAAAGTATCTGACTCTCGACTTCAGCTCAGGTCTTGGTCTCAGGTTGTGAGTTCAAGCCCCATGTCAAGCTCCATGCAGGGCATGGAGCCTACTTTAAAAATAAAAAATATAAATAAATAAATAAATAGCCAATATGATGAAAATGATCTACTAAACCATGTAACTTTTTATACTTAATTTATATTAGATTAACTACAAATAAAATCACACTAGTTTACATATTTCAATTTTTGAGTTAGAGGTTGCAAACAAACAACTACTTTTACAAGAAATGCAATCCATAAAAACCTAGAAACTCCTAAATTATGAAATTTTAAACTATTCTTCTTTTAGAAAGTATACTTATTTGAATAAATGAAGCAGGATTCAGACATTTCTGAAGACTGGCCACATAATATATTGCTTTCCCGTAACAAAAATATGAAGCACTCCTTATATGTGAAATTTGTCATTTTGTAATGTGACTACATTTTCAGAATTATGTTAAAAAGGGACCTGGAACTTTCAGTAGGCTATTTGAATAAAAACATTTGAGAATAACGGTTTTAAAATATTTAGAGCATAAGTGATTAACTGGAAAATACAGGGTAGCTATTTCAATATCTATAAATATAATTTGAAACAGCAAACTAAAAACAAAAACCAAAAAAACCCCACAGTGTCATAGGGATTAATGCCCTGTAGAGATACAAATACTAAGAAATAGGGAAAAGAAATTCTAAATTAAAGATACATTCTTTAGCTTAATTTTTAAAAATTATGCTATTTAATAACTTGGTGCAGGGCGGTTGACTGTGTTGAGGAAATCATTAGGAAAAGATCACAGAGCTGCCAAAATATAAGCCACAGGCTGTCCTTTGCACTCATGGTAGAGGTCAATTTAATTAAATATTTAGTCTTCTATTTACATTCTGGTAGTGGTAGCAGCAATAATTTATTTACAAATATTTATTACAAAAGTTTATTGGTTTCTAAGATCTAAACAAACATAGCTATTACCAGGGTAGTACAGCCTTATCAAATAAATGTTCTTAATAATTGTAAACTTCAGAACATGAGTTAAATAATGGCCTTTCCAAACATAACGAACTTCAATACAAGAGCCACGAGGAAGCCAAAGTTAAGTCAATATAACACTAATTTACACTCACTCTCGTGACACCAAAGAAACATGTAACTTGTGTTTCTTTTTTCTCTGATTAGAAAATGTGTTCAACTTTTTCCAGGAAAAGACTTTGAAGAAAGATCAAAATCAGAAGGTCTGGTTTTCCTGAATCCAATCTAACAACATAATAACATCCTAAAAGAACATTCCATAGTAAGGCAAACAACTGAACAACTAACTGCAAGGCTATTTATAATGTAGAGCAGATAAATTGTACACCATAAAAACTGTAAATGATGAACGTTTTTCTTCACACACACACACACACACACACACACACACACACAATCATGCGGAAAAAAAAATAGTGGTTGTCTTTTGCACGTAGCTTGTCATTCTGTACACAGGATTCAAATGTCAACCAAGAAATGATGACAATCCCAAACCAATCTTAATATGTCTTAATGACATCATCTTCTCCCTTTGTCTCACTGAGCGTTATATATTCACAGCTCAAAACTTGTTCATTAGATTCCTCAGGTTTTGATTTTTTAAGTGCCAATTCTGCTGGGAGAAGAGATGAGCAATGTTCCAGAGACTGTGCAATGTCATCAATCGTCCATTTGTCTTCAGGCAGAGCGTGCTCTTCTAGTGTAAATGGTCCCTGTTTGGTTCGGGTCAGCTCTAGGACATTGGCACAGGAAGAGAGTTCTAGAACAACAAAAATCCACAGGGCAAATCATTCAGGATTTTTTTTTTTTTAATTTTTTTTTTTATTTATTTATGATAGGCACACAGTGAGCGAGAGAGAGGCAGAGACACAGGCAGAGGGAGAAGCAGGCTCCATGCACTGGGAGCCTGACGTGGGATTCGATCCCGGGTCTCCAGGATCGCGCCCTGGGCCAAAGGCAGGCGCCAAACCGCTGCGCCACCCAGGGATCCCTCATTCAGGATTTCATAGTCATAATCATATTCAAATGACAGACGATCTTGATTTAAACCTCTCAAAACCACCCCAAATGTAAAACTGTAATAATCTAATCTAAGAACCAAAGCAAACAATAAAATAAAATAAAATAAAATAAAATAAAATAAAATAAAATAAAATAAAATAAAATAAAATAAAATAAGAACCAAGAGCTTTGAGATTAAGAAATGATCAAGTAGCAAAATCATATTTAGCAACTCACCTTGTAAACTGCTTTAAAGTCTACAAGGAACTGGCAGATACTTTTCTCATTTAACCATGAAGCAAGCCCATAAGGTAACTATTACTCTCCTCTGCAGATGAGGTAATCTGACTTGTCCAGTGCCACAGCTGCCAGCAAATGGCAGAGCCGGAACTGTAACTTTCTAGCTGTTTATAAGACTGTGGCTTCCAGTTAAATTTTTTTTTTTACTTATATCAATGAAAGTAACTTTGAAAAGGATGAGTCTTTTTATCTTATCCCTTTTTTTTGTGTTAAAATATTTTAATCTGAAATAATGTTTGTTGGTTCTTACACTGATTATTCCCATCATCATTTCCTGCTCCTCTTTTTCTCTTTCTCTCCTGTTCTAAGCATTTCATGGCAGCTGCTGATGCTGATAATTGTATGCCATAAACCTTCAATGCTTCTGAAGCTGAAGGCAGCAAGAGTACAGTTCCCTAAGGCCAGCACTCAGACATATGAAAAATAGAAATTCCCTCTTCCCATCAAAAAGGAATATTACTCTCTAAATGATAATTCATAATTCATCTTTATGCTTACCTTTACCAATGTCACTGACCAAGCTTCTGATATAAAAACCTCCTCCACATTCAACATCTGGAATGTTAACAGTGACATGGTAAATTGCTAACCTCCTATGAAATCCACTTTACATAGAAATGATGCCCCTAAACAAATGTAAAAATGCACTATGCAAACAATCGAGTGATAAAATATTTATGCACTAAAACATAAATTATTCATCCAATAGCATATGTGTTTGTGAGATTGAAAAGTCAGAGTGTGGAGAAAGCAAACAGCAGAAACTCATGAACACATTTTAAATTAACTGGCAAGTCACACCAACATTAATACTTCAGCCTTGTTCATTTAATAGGTTTTAAATAGTTAGAAATCTCAGCTTTGCTATTATGAGCTGTACATTTAAAAAAATATTTTCAGATTTGTACACTTTGTTCACTTAATTAGGTTTAAATAGTTGGACACCTCAGCTTTGCTATCAAGAGTTGTAGATTTTTAAGATATTTTCAGATTTACACACTCAAAAAATACATCAAACAAAAACCCCTTATCATAAGGGACAGTAATTATGTTTGGGAAAATACAGTAAATGGAGAGTTCAGTCTATTTGTACATTCTCTTAGAAATATTCCTAAAGAAATCACAAAATAACTAAAATTACACAATGTTGCAGACTGAATGCAGATCTAAACATCTTAACACAGTATATTACCGTTTATTGGTTAAGAGCAAGGCTCTGGACTATTTTCATTCATCCACAAGATATCCTGAATTTCCAAACAAAGGGACTACACTCCTGCTGCTTACAGTCTTATCATACAAATAAAGCCACTTGAAGGAATTAACCAAAACTCACAACCTGGGGATTTTAATTCTTTTTTTCCCCATCAGCTCAAGGTTGGGGGCCACTGCTGAGATAAAATATGAGCACTAGGATCAAAGCAGGAATGTAAACATTCTTGGACTATATTTGACTTTAGTGAAAAGACAACTCTTTTGGCCTATTACAACCTCCAGTGAACAAAATAAGTATTTACAATTTATTGCTGGAAACTGGAAAAACTCCAGTTTCTCTTTCACAGGTAATATCTACTGCACCAACCTAGCTGCTGCATTTTCATGAAATGAAGCATTTTTAGTATGTTTTTCCTCATTATTTGTCAAATGGCTTAGAATCAGGACACTAAAGGAAAGAAATGACTTTGTTTTTTAACTGTACAAAAACCACATCCTTTAGGAACTTTACATCCATTTGTTAGTATGTCAAAGCAACAGAAGTTAGGGGAAAAAAGTTTTATGAAATTATTTCTAAAGGGAATCCTATTTAGTAGGCACTGTGAAATTAAGAGCAGATCAGTTTAAAGAAGCCTGAGATTCTAAAAGAGGTACAGCTTTTGATTCTTCATAGCTTATATATGATCATGACTTCAACTACTATTTTCTGCAACTAGGAGATCATAAAATTTCCAAACAATAGAAACAAACCTTTTGGTTTTTAAATTTATTTCAAATATAGATTTATAGATAAATTCAAATTGATAACCTGAATTAAAATTTACCACACGTCCAAGAATACATTTCTGTCTTACCCATTATTTCCATATTGTCAGGATCTTTAGCAGTAACTTGCAGGTAACAAAGAAGGGGGAGAAATAATCACTCTACTCTTAGGAGTTTCTTATCCAAAAACTAAAAATGCTCTATTTTAAAAGGACAAATTAAATTTTAAAACCAAATGTAAACTACCAGGTATTAGCCAAAATGAGGGAATAAGCATCCATAAGATAATAAAACACAAAATGTAAAATTTTGACAGTATATACCCCTCACTCTTTGCCATTAGAGACCGAAAGTATTTACCTCCAACTTTATAATATGATATATATATATATTTTAAGATTTTATTTATTTATAATATGATATATTAAAAATTCAGCCTATTTAGAAAAGCATTTCTGAACTTCCATGTAGCTATCAGTATTTTCATTAAATGTGTTATCAAAAAAACAAATGTGTTATCAAAAAGGTATTATTAAACCCTAACCTTACTTAAATTCAAACGTTAAAAATCTCCAATATACTAGGAATCCATTAAAACAATAAACCCTAACTTTACTTAAATTCAAATGTTAAAAATCCTCAACATACTAGGAATCCATTAAAATACACAAAAGTAGCCAAATGCAGAATAAAAGTACATGTAACTACAAATGATTTCAAAGTATTCCACCTTACCTAATGTGAAAAATGGTGGCTGGAATTTTTGAAGGGAGAGACTGTATACGGTAACAGGCCTGGCAGGTTTTGCTTCTACTACTTCGCCTCTCTTCATCAAGGTTGAAAGTCTCTGTCCATCTTTCTTTAATGCAGAATAGCTTGCAAGATAAGGGAGGGAGAGAAGGAATGAAGGAGCAAGAAAAGATTAAGAAAGAATGAGAGAGATTAACTCCAGATTACGGGATGGAAAGAAAGGAGGACCAGCAGCTCTTAAATTGAATCTTTCTAAAATACAAACTATTTTTTTCTTTCTAATCAACTCCTTAACAGTGCCAGGGATGGAGTTCCTAAATACTTTTAAAGCTAAAGCTCAATCTGCTACCCAATGAACAATATTGTCAATTTTACACTTTAACCTTCTCTCTGGAGATGGTCTCTTCATATGTTCACTGGTCCTGGTTCTGGGTTAAGGGCACAAGGCAAAAAAAAATAAAAAAAAAAAAAAAAAAAAAAAAAAAAGGCACAAGGCCTCTGGTCACAATGGTCTCAGCTATATTTCCCTGAAACAACTTTCATTACAATAATAATCATTTTCACATAAAAGTTACCAAAATATTTCTAAAATGCAAATAAGCAAATAATCTACTTAACAGATCTTAGCTTTGTGTGATAAGATTTTTAGACCACAAAATCCTTGGAATAATCAACAGAAGAAATTTCTAAAACTGCTCTTATAGATATAAATGTTTAAGCTATTTTAACAATAATGATCGAAAAAATAACATTTACTCATATTCTGCAAAATTTTTTGACTTTCATTTGAGGCAAAACTTTGAAGACATATTTCTCTTTACATATTCCAGTGTTCTTGAAAAAAATAAAGATTTTATAGTAAAACATAAATACTAAATTCTAGGGACACCTGGGTGGCTCATGAGTTAAGTATCTGACTCCTGATCTCAGCTCAGGTCTTGATCTCAGGGTCGTGAATTCAAGCCCCACACTAGGCCCTACGCTGGGCGTGGGGCCTTCTTAAAAAAAAAAAAAAAAATTTAAGAAATAATTACTCAATTCTAAAAGAACATCAGTAACTTCTCCTAACATCTTATAACAATTCAGCGATTTTTTAAAAATAAAAAGCAAGCTACTTGAAATGGGGATGTGCACAAAAAATATGGTTCAGTGGTACTCAATATTCTAATACTTTTAATAAATTCTAACTCTCATCTGTTTCATTTGTTCCAGAGAATTGTGAAGCATAAGACTCCTGGCCTAAAAAAATGGTCCTCACACCTAAAGAAAAGTACCAACTGGACTATAAATCACAGCTCCGATACCAGTACTAGACTGGACTGGTTCCTTCACAGCAATTCCAGGAAAACTGACATTTCTGCATTCCAGAACTGCCCTGAGGTATACACACAGAATCAAAAAAACCAATAAACACTGGAATAGCATAGATGTCAGGCTGTGGCAACATCCAGGGACAGAGAAAACCACATTCCACTACCTCAGAGAGTGCTGAAGTTCTGCAACCTGTCTAAATAAGGCTCACCTTGACTTGATCGTATGTTGTCAGATTAAAACATGACTCACTATACAGAAAATGAAGCCCTCTTTTTTTCTCATTAAAGTGATGTTAATAAACACTAAAAAATAAAAATTAAACATTTATTCAAATTCAATAATTGAACTTACAGGGGAGGTACCTGCATTATATTCCCAGTAAATTTCTGTAGAATGCCTTCAATATCTTCTTGTGTTATTTTATCTGTCAAAAATGAATAAAAAATATAATACTAAACCAATCAGAAGTATACGTGCTATTTTCACAGCATTAAAGGGGAAATTTTAAGAATTTTCTAACAAAATATATTTGTAGGCCAAATTCTCCCTTATCGCGGTGAATAAAATACACATTACTGGGATAAAAGGGGGAGAAAGTCTTATATTTTGTAATATTAAGACTAAATTTCTTTTTGCTTCAATTTTTTTCTCTAAATTTTCTCCAAAACTGGTCCAGTCATCTTATACACACTTAATTGGTTCTTACTATAGCCTTTAGAAGACCTGAGAAAAATGTTGCATTAGCTACAGAAATGGTACTGTAGTATTCAAAAATGAGGCAATCAGAAAATAGAGAAATACAGATAGATAAGTTCTTTTTTTAAAGTATAATTGGTATACAATGTTATTATTAGCTTCAGGTGTACAACATAATGATTTGACAATATATATTACCTAGTGCTCACCAGATAAGTGGTGATGGGCAAAATAAGTAAGTGAGATTAAGAGGTACAAGCTTCTAGTTGTAAAATAAGTAAATTATGAGAATGAAAAGTACAGCATAGAGAATATAGTCAAAAATACTGCAGTAACTTTGTATGATGATAGATGGTAAACACTGAATATGTTATCCACGTGAAACTAATATAACACTGAATGCCAACTATTTTTTAATTAAAAAATAAATCAATTAGGGACACCTGGGTAGCTCAGTGGTTGAGTGTCTGCCTTTGGCTCAGGTCATGATCCCGGGGTCCTAGGATCGAGTCCTGAATCAGGCTCCTGGAAGGGAGCCTCCTTCTCCCTCTGCCTATGTCTCTGCCTCTTTCTCTGTGTCTCTCATGAATAATTAAGTAAAACTTTAAAAGAATAAGTAAATAAAAATATATCAATTAAAAATTTTTTTAATTAAAAAAATTTTTTTAATTTTTTTTTAAAAAAGAAAGTGGTGCCTGGTTGGCTCAGTTGGTGGAGCATGTGACTATTGATCTTGGGGCTGTGAGGTCAAGCCCCACCTTGGGGGGTGTACAGACTACTTAAAAATAAAATCTTTAAAAAAAGAAAAGCATCCATAAACTGTCTTAAGTTTCTCCAGGCATCAAATACTGTAAACAACTTAATGCAGTTATCAAAGACTATTAAGTATTGGCCATATTAAAAACTCACCTGCTAGATTTCAAAACTGTTCTGTGGTATGGCATAAAACTGACATTCACATTCAATTCTGTCCCCAGGTAAAGTATTTATTTGTCTCCTTCCCTCCCTTCACTGCTCTTAGAATTTTTCTGTTCTTTTAAACAAACACTGTCAGGAGTCTGACTTTAAAAAATAAGCCAGGGCAGCCCGTGTGGCTCAGTGGTTTAGCGCCGCCTTTCAGCACAGGGCCTGATCTCGGAGATCTGGGATCGAGTCCCATGTCGGGCTCGCTGCATGGAGCCTGATTCTCCCTCTGCCTGTGTCTCTGCCTCTCTTTCTCTCTGCCTGTCTCTCATGAATAAATAAGATCTTAAAAAAAAAAAAAAAAAAGCCAGTGCAAGAAAAGATAGTGGAAGGATACCATGATTACTAAGCATTTTTTAAAGAATGATTTGAGAAGATTTGAATGAAGACATAAAGCTTTCAGTGTCTGTTAGTCTTATTTCCAGCTTTTGATACTCTTTCCAGTAGATTAACTATATTATTAAGTATAAATATTATTACTATAATATTACAACATAGTTCTAAAATTTTAACACATTAAAACTAGACACACTGAAATTCAGTATTTGGGGTTTTCATATTTATATATGACTATATATATTTCATATTCAATAATTACAAAAATATCATATACTTCTTTAGGTCTCACAGTGGAAATTCTAGTGCTTCTTTTTCACTTAGAAGGAAATTTATTTAAACTTTTTATTCTAATACATACATGCTACATTTGATTTTATTAAAAAATATTAAAACAAAAACTAATGTGCTTTGAATTATCATTGTAACACCAGAATAGAAATTAAAGGATAACATGGAATACTGTATTCAGATTTCAGTATCAACACAGCAAGATAGTCTTAACCTCAGTGTGACCTGGATCCTCAAGTTAAACACAAACGAAAGACCAGAACCTACTAGACTCAAAGAGCTACAAGAACTAAAGAGATTTCCTCTAACACCTAGCGGTCCATAAAGACAGATCTCAGATGGGTATTCTCTTCATACTGCTTTTTAAACAGATGCAGCTCATGACAGATATGATGAGGATTTTTCCATGAAAAATTTTCATTCTGTTGAAACATGTTAAAACAATTACTGGTGGCACTTTAGTGATGCAAAACTTCCAAATTTAGACAGCCAATGCCACCTCCTTCCTGACTACTGCTAAAGAAATGCCATTGCTGAGAATACTACAATACTTCATAACTTAGCAATACATTTTCGAAATAAATATCTACCTCTGCCAATGTCTCTTTTTCTGACTTAACGTCTCAGGCATTTCTGGTTTGTGCTGTTCATTCTGCAACTAATCATACACAATTTTTTAACTGATACCTACTATATATATGCAGGTATTATCTCACCAATGAAACTCCAACGTCCTAAAAGGCAAAAGCAGCTTTTCTTCTTATATAATGTACACAATTACAGAGACACTCAAGATATTCTTGCTGAATTAGCTGAGGAATAATAGAATCTCAAGGTCAAAGGGCATTTAAAAGTCACCTAGGCCAATCATTCATCTGATGTTGAATTACTGGACAGAAAGCCTACGCAGCAAGTTTTTTCTTTTTTAAGATTTTATTTATTGATTGATGAGAGACAGAGACATAGGCAGAGGGAGAAGCAGGCTCCCTTCCAGGAATCTGATGCAGGACTCGATCCCAGGACCCTGGGATCACGACCTGAGCAGACACTCAAATACTGAGCCACCCAGGCGTTCCTGTAGCAAGTTGTTTTATGATAAAAATGAATGTAATATTTTAGAATGAAACAGGATTATTTTTTATCATATGATTATTATATTCACTACATGAGTATGTAGTGAAGCATGCTGGCTTATCTCTAAAATATGATATTAGTCCAATCCAAATAATAATCAATAATAATAATAAAGACTCTAGGCGAGCCTGGGTGGCACAGCTGAGAAAGCATCTGACTCTTGGTTTCCACTCAGGTCATGATCTCACAGTTGTGAGACAAAGCCCCATGTTGGGCTCTATGCCCCAGGGTGAGTCTGCTTGAGATTTTCTCTCTCTGTCTGGCCCTCCCCGACTTGTGCATACTCTTTTTCAGTAAGTGAATGTCTCTCTTAAAAAAAAAAAAAAAAAAGACTATCTCCAAAGGATTTACAAAGAAATGAGAAAATCTCTAAAGCAATTACATCCAATAACTATCTAAAAGACATACATTTGGTAAAAGAAGATGGGTATGATAAAAGTGTCACAGGACTTGGGTATTATTCTTTGTTTAGGAACTAATAAATCATCAATGTGGCAGTATTCATTTGAAATTAATTTTAAAAAGTCATTCTCACAATAATGTAATATATGCAAGATCATGTCACACATTATTATTTGCTTAATATTTGTTGACTCTACTTACATCACGATAGCTGGTATTTAACTGAACTGTATGGTTAAAAGCAATATTCCACCAGGGCAGAGTAACCGTTCCTGGACAAGCTCTACCCCTAAAAGCAGCTTTTCAATTGAAAAAAATATATAGTGCAGAACTGTTTTCGAACATTTAGACAACAGATAGCAAAGACTGTAATCTCTGAAAGAAGGGAAAGAAACAGGTAAGCCTTTCTGAGGATCATTTGCTTCATTCAGAAATGCTTTCTGGACCATGGTACAAGGAGGAAAATCCCAAAAGAGCACTGTGATCTTGCCAGAATCAGGAGATAGATAAAAGATAAAGATGAGCAAGAGAGGAGAAAGGATAGCAAATGGAAAACTGCCAGAGACCACCCAGTCTCCATGCAGAGACCGCTCCCTCTCCCTTAGACCAATCCCTTTTGCTATGTTTCTGGAGTGTACTTCCCCTTTGCTAAATAAAATCTTTGGTGCTTTAATTCTCCATCAAGTCCCTCAACTGAATTTTTTCCTTCAAGAAGACAGGAACCAAGAAACTTTACAGTCCATCAACTAGTAACAATCTCATTGATAAAAATATCAGAAATTGGGGAAGCAGCAGGTGGAATTTGAGAGAAACACACAGAGAAAGAGATGTCTTAGAGGGGTCCACTTGAGACTGGCTAAATTCCACACTGCATATAATACAGTGAGTTGCCACATAGTTAACCAAAGAACTACGACTAAAGGTCTTACAAGGTGGGAAGATGTGTGAATTCCAACCATCAGCATGAAGAAAGTTGGCTGAATACCCAGGGTATTTGACAGAGACCCCAAAAAGCCACATCTGAGGAGTAGGGCTAATGGAGACCTGGAAAAATATCTACTTTAGATCCCCCCTCACAAGGAATCTACACAAAAGTGACTTGAATTAGTGAGTTTAGCAAGGCTAAAAGACATAAAACCAATATTTAAAAATTAACTCCATTTTTCTATATTAAGAATGAATGATCAGAAACAGACATTTTTAAAATTCAATTTATAATAGCATCAAAAAATATGAAGGACTTAGGGATTTCATATACAAACCAAGTGAAAGATCTACATACTGAAAACTATAAAAATATGTTTGATATTATTTCAAAACAAAAAGATCATAAAGGAATAGTATAAACAACTTTACACTAGTAAGTTTGAAAATTTAGATGAAATGAACAAATTCTTAGGGTAAAAATTATCTAGAATGACACAAGAAGAGATATTGTATGATATTTAATAGAGAAAGCCATGATTAAAAACCGTCCTAACAAAGAAAACTCCAGATGTCAGATGTCCACCAGTAAAAATTCTACCAAACATTAGAAGAAGAAAGAAATTCTAGAGGAAAAAAGAAAAAAGAAAGCGAACACTTCCCAACCCATTTTATGAGGTCAGCATAACTCTGATATTAAAACCAGTCAAGGGGGATCCCTGGGTGGCACAGCGGTTTAGCCCCTGCCTTTGGCCCAGGGCGCGATCCTGGAGACCCGGGATCGAATCCCACGTCGGGCTCCCGGTGCATGGAGCCTGCTTCTGTCTCTGCTTCTCTCTCTCTCTCTCTCTCTCTCTCTCTGTGACTATCATAAATAAATAAAAATTAAAAAAAAAATTTAAAAAAAAAAACCAGTCAAGGACATTAACAGGAAGGAAAAATAGAAGGTAATCTCAGAAACAAAGATGCAAAAATCCTAAACCAAATACTGGCAAACTAAATTCAACAATTTATGTAAAGGATAACATATTATCATCAATTTGGGCTTACTTTAGAAATGTAAGGTTAGTTTATTTGAATAAGGAGAAAAATCAACAGATATTAGGAAAGTATTCAATGAAATTCAATGTCTGCTCATGATTTAAGACAATACAACAGTTTTTTAACTGGGAACCAAAAGAATTGGACTAATCACAAAGGAAAAGATTTGATAAAGTAAACTAAATTAAAACTAAAACCTTCAGGTTGCGTGAGTGGCTCAGCAGTTGAGCATCTGCCTTCGGCTCAGGGCGTGATCTTGAGGTCCTGGGATTGAGTCCCACAAGGGGCTCCCTGCAGGGAACCTGCTTCTCCCTCTGCCTATGTCTCTGCCTCTCTATGTCTCTCATGAATAAATAAGTAAAAAAACCTTTAAATAAAAAAATAAAGACATAAAACTAAAACTTTCTTTTTTCTAAGATAAAATTAAGAGAGATAAAAGATAAGCCACAGAATAGAATAAAATATACATAAGACATACAACAAAAGAGCATCCATTGTATACAAAGATCTCATACAAATCATTGTTGTTGTTTTTTTTTTATTTTATTTATTTATTCATGAGACACACAGAGAGAGGCAGAGACCTAGGCAGAGGAAGAAGCAGGCTCCATGCCGGGAACCCGACGTGGGACTCGATCCTGGGTCTCCAAGATCACACCCTGAGCCGAAGGCGGCGCTAAACCGCTGAGCCACCCGGACTGCCCCAAATCATTTTTTTTTAAAAGGTGACTCAATACAGAAAGAAAAACAAAAACAAAAGCAAAAAGAATGGGCAAGAGACCTGGACAATACACAAAAGAATATGGCTAAGAAGCCAAAACACATATGATTAAGTGCTAAATCTCATTAATAATCAAATGAAATCATAATAAAATACCACTACACACTTAACAGAACGGCCAACATTAAAAACACTGTTAATACCATGTGTTGTCCAAGTCAGTGGAACTCATTTACTGTTGGTGAAAATGCAAAGTTATACAACTGCTTTGAAAACTGTTGACTATTTTCCATACAATAGGATTACCCCATTACTCAGCAATTCTACCTGGGGGTATATCCAAAAGAAATGAGTACATGTGTCTATCAAAATACAGGTACAAAATACACATAGCAGCTTTCTTCATAAAGCCTCAAACTGGGGTCAAATGTGTATCAACAGAAGAATACTATATATGGATTAGGGCTTGAAAGGTATCTCTAGGAATCTTCTATTTCTTGACATGACTGGTAGTTGCAGGGAGGTTTGCTTTGCGATAGTTCACTGAGCCATAAATTTAAGTTTCATTCACTTTTTATTTTTGTAATACTTTATAATAAAAAGGTTTAAATACAAACAAAAGGCACCATAAGATGACTGATCCCCAGCTTCACAGCAGCCCTACTAAAAAGTGTGCTCTATTTGTTTAAATCACAGTTCGAGACCCAATTCAACTTGTCAGCTTCCTCCAGGAAGTGTATGCAGCCAAAGCACAGACCAAAGAGGAGCCACTCCCACTAGATATTAGCTACATCCCTTCGAGAAGACCTTGGTAAGTTCCTATCTTGGGATCAGGAGGTTTGCAGTGTTTAGAACAGAGGATAAGCATAAGATACTTTTTTTTCCCACATTTTTTTGCCTTCCAGTAGAAAAGCCACAAAAGAGACTGAAAAACCTATTCTTATTGCAGAAGCAGTCAGGCCTTCCCAGAAGCTTGGCCCACATCTAAGAGCCTGGGAAGCCATGGCCTTCGTATCCTGAGCTCAGTGAAGAGCAGATGAGCACAATGAAGCCAAGTGTTCACAGAAATCCAAGCAACTGTGCCTGAGACTTCAGACCTAGATGTGGATGAGAAAAGAGCAGCAGAAGGTAGGAAGATGCTTTGCCTTTTGTATGACTTAGTTGCAGTCATCTTTGCCATATTTCTATTGCCTGCCTTATTTATTCACACACTATACTTTATTCTATGTGCCACATATTGTCCTAGACACCAAGAATATACTTAGGACTGAAAGAGACATGGTCTTGCCCCATAGCTTGGGGATTAACATGCGAATGTGTATTTATAAAAGGTGAAAAGTTTCTTAGGGATAAAGGAGGGTGACGTGAAAGAGAATAAAAGGAAGGGTCCTTTAAATATGGTTTGAGCTTTGAGTCTCCTGAGCCAGACTCATTTTTTTATTCTTCTGAGCTTTCAGGTATCTGAAACAATGGCTAAAAATAGTGTTTGTCTAGATAGAACAAAAATGACGTAAGAGCATTCATTTACCATTTACTGCATCCTGTCTTAGTCACCATACCCATATGTCAGTTATCCTCAACAGGTCAATTAAGAACTGCATTTTTTTATTGTTACCACTAGTGACCAGGTGGGGTGGCAACACTAGCAGCATTTCATAGTTGAGGACCAGAAATGCTGGGTGTCCTACAATTTGAAGGATGGGATAGCACGATGAAGTGTTCTGTGTGCTACATAACTTCTGGATGTCTGCCAGATATTCTTGTGGGTTTATAATCCCCTGAGTCCAGAATCTAAGTCCATTTTCCATTTAAACACAAAGTATTTTTTGTGCTGTTTTCCATATACTGAATTTTCTAATACTGCATCACCAATACAACGTACCTGCATCAGTCTGCCTTTGTACTTATGGCATTCACATTTTTAAGTGTCAACATCTAACTACTAAGTTATGACTTTTAGTGCAGTAATAGTCATGCATTTACATAGCAACACACTTATTTCATTATAAAATCCTTAATTTGTTCCTTATATTGTTTATTGTATTTTAGTGACTTTTTCCCTAATGTGTAGGTAGAAGAGAGTATCTCTGAATTTTAGTTCAAGACAGTGAAGAAGCATTGTAAAATACTGATTAGAGGTCTCGGTATTGGGTCTTAGAGAGTTGAGAATATAGGTCCTAGTTTTCCATTAGACAGAAGCTCCTTAAGGATACAGGTTAGGTCTCATACTTATTAATCTTCCCCTTGGTACCTGCTATAGCAGTTGAAATCAATGACCAACATTTGTTAATTTACTAAAATTACATAGAAAACTCATGTTAATAAGCAAAATTCTCTGAGCTTTTATTTTTTGGAACTACAAACACTATTCAATAAACAATAAGGAGGTCTCCCTTCCCGTTCTGAAGAAAGTTACTTGGTTTCTCCATGACTTATTTCAACATATAATACGATGATTTTAATAAACTAAGTTTTCTTTAAAGTAAGGTTACAAATTGCACAATACAGAATTTTTTAAAATTCCAAAATGCCTATTAAGAGCAGGAAGGAAGGGAATGTTTAAATATAGGTGACTCCTGAACAAAGGGATTAAGGGGCACAGAACCCCCATAAAGTAAAAAATCCATGTGTAACTTTTGACTCCCGCCAAAACTTAAATACTAATAGCCTGCTGTTGACTAAAAGCCTTGCCAAGAACATAAACAGATGATTAACATGTATTTTGTATATTATATATATATATTATACTTTATTCTAATAGTAAAGTAAGCTAGAAAAAAGATGTTACTAAGAAAATCATAAGGAAAGGGCACCTGGGTGGCTCATTCAGTTAAGTGACTGACTCTTGATTTCACCTCAGGCCATGATCTCAGGGTCATGAGATTGAGCCCTGCATGGAGCTCTACACTCAGCTTGGAGTCTGCTTGAGATTCTCTCTCTCCTTCTGCCCCTCCCCCTGCCTACAAGCACACACTCTCTAAATAAATAAAATCTTAAAAAAAAATCATAAGGAAAACACATTTACATTTTTAATACCATACTGTATTTGTTTTAAAAATTCATGCATAAGTGGACCCACACAAGAAAAATTTGTGCTATTCATGGGTCAACTGTATTTTCATCACCTTGGTCTTCTTCTAGTATCCCTACTCAGTAAATTATCATCACATAACCAACTTTAAAACCTAGAAACCTAGATCTTGGTTGACAATGTCCTCTCCCTCACTACTTTATCGTATCAAGAAGTCTTACCAATTTTACTTCCTCACTATTCTTCTAATTCTATAGGTACTGACATATACTTTAGTATTTCTGGAAATCTCTGACATCCTCCAATTGTCCTATGCCTTTCTAATCTCTCAAAAGCTTTTTATTGAAAATTATGGTTGGGTTACTATTAAGTGAGGGTCTGCTATTATTCCTAATAATAATAATTCAAAGCTAATTTAATATCTATTTTTTAACACCATAAATCAGTGATTTATCTTTTGATTATATTGCTTGATTAATCAATTAAGACACACTAAGTTACATATAAATGTTAACAAGACAAGTGAAGCTACTATGACCAAGGAGAAGACTGGTCTTAGTACTAGGGCAATATGGAATATATATTAAGGACACTCAACACAAAAACTTAGGAAAGCCAGATGTTGGGCTGGCTAAATAAAAAGAGGTAACATTAAACATAGGCCAAAAAAACAAAACAACCCAAAACAATAACAACAAAAAAGCCTACAAAAATAATTCACAATTGATGACATAATAATGTAGGTGAACTGACTACAGAGAATGGCAACCACTGTATTATGAATAGTATCACACCCTGACAGTTGCTAGGAAACCACTTCATTTATCTATCCTTACAGTAGTAAAAGAAGGAATGGTAGAAAAATCAAGGTGGGCCCCAGTGAGTTCTGTTTTACTTCCAGAGAAATAGCTTTCCCTCTGTCATGTTTTTTTACATACACCAAAAGCACAGAAACAAGATTAGTTGTAAAGCACTAAACCTGATACACTTCAAAAGCTAAGAAATAATTGTTAAAAAAAAATAAGTAAATAAACAATGACAAGACACAAGTAAAATCCCTAATTCCTAGCTATATGTGTTTTTTTTTGGCAAGAGAATTCTTTGGAAGAACTCTGAATATTAAAACAATTGATCAGAAGAAAAGAGGCAGTTATGATAAATCTTTTTTAACAAACTCATACCAAGTAAGTAAAAATGTGGTCAATAATTTGCAATCCTATTAACTCAGGGAATACTAAAAACTGTAACAATCACTGTTAATATTCAGTAAGAGATTTTTTTTTTAATTTTTTATTTATTTGTGATAGTCACAGAGAGAGAGAGAGAGAGAGAGAGAGAGAGGCAGAGACACAGGCAGAGGGAGAAGCAGGCTCCATGCACCGGGAGCCCAACGTGGGATTCGATCCCGGGTCTCCAGGATCGTGCCCTGGGCCAAAGGCAGGCGCCAAACCGCTGCGCCACCCAGGGATCCCTCAGTAAGAGATTTTAAAATTATGATTTCACAGAAACTTTCTCTAAATGTTAAAAAGAGAACTACATTAGATGAACATCATACCGTAAGGTTTTTCTTCTGTTACTTTCCCAGTAGAGTCTAGTGTGTCAGTAGCTTTCCCCAGTTCTCCAATGGCAATATACCTCTAGAGGAAGAGAAGCAAACAAGAAAAATAGGTCATAAGGTAAAGGAAAACTGTTATAGATGTCTAAAAGTTTTTACAGAATTTTACTAATACTGCCAACTTGACACAAAATAAAGGCAAAAATAAGAGACTGCAGCTGTTTTATTAATTTTTGATATGTAGTAAGTGAGGAGCACTCACAAACTTCCCACACCAGCCAATATGACAAAGAAAAGTCTTATTTTATTGACAATTATGACTTATAAACATAGTTATTACAAAGGAATTTCTTTTTTTTTTAAGATTTTATTTATTTGTTCATGAGAGAGGCAGAGGGAGAAGCAGGCTCCCTGGTGGGGGCCTAATGTGGGACTCGATCCCAGGACCCCGGGATCACAACCTGAGCCAAAGGCAGACACTCAATCACTGAGCCACCCAGGCATCCCACAAAGAAATTTCTAAAACCAGTTTTATACTAGGCAGTTTTGACTCTGAAGGAAAAATTCAAATATACTTATGAAGTGCAAAGAATGGTACAATAAATCTCTAAATGGCCATCACAACATTCAACAATCTTACCACCCACATAATTAAAATTAATTTAAAAATAAATAAATTTACTATTTCTTACATGAAATACTAAGACTAATTTCATTAACTTGATTAGATAATTAAACAAAAGCTAAATATATTGAAAGTGAGTCAAACTAGCACAGAAGAGGTAGTGTACTTAACAGTACATGTGTTTTCTTAATAAAGAGAAATAGCTACTTCTTGAGCTCTCTGAAAGGAAAAAAGTCACTTCTAAGAACTGATCATTTATACATAAGCGAAGAATTAGAGCATTCATAGTTAACCAAGGACTATTTTACTTCGTACCTCAGGGCACACTTGTGTAATATATTCTTTTTTTTTTTTCAAGATTTATTTTTTTGAGAGAGAATGAACACACACAGGTGGGGAGAGGAGCAGATTCCCCGCTGCTGAGCACAGAGCTCAATGTGGGGCTCAATCTCAAGACCCTAAGATCATGACCTGGGCTGAAATCATGAATCCAACGCTCAAATGACTGAGCCTCACCCAGGTGCTCCTCAAAATAATTTTTTTAAACAATGGAAAACAGGAGGGAATGTTCCAATGTATTTGAATTAACTTTTAAGAATTTCATTGGTATTGTCAGAGAAAGACAAATACCATATGATTTCACTCATATGTAGAATTTAAGAAACAAAACAAATGAACAAAGAAAAAAGAGACAAACCAAGAAACAGACTCTTAACTAGAAAGGACAAACTGAAGGTGACTAGAGGGGAGTTGGGTGGGGGGATGGAAGAAATGGGTGATGGGGATTCAGAGTACACTTGTGATGAGCACTGAGTAATGTACAGAATTGCTGAATTACTATATTGTCCACATGAAACTAATATAACACTATATGTTAACTGTAATGGAATTAAAATAAAATTTTAAAAGTTCCCTGCAAAATTCCATTAGTATTAACAAAAATTAGTTTCTTGTAACTAAACATTCAGTCTCATTACTCGAGATGCTCCATTCCTGCCTCCATATTTTGGAACGATCGAGCAGGATTAAGCATACTATGGAGAGAAGTACAAACAGCAGGGTGAATGGGAAGAGTGTGGACTCCAAGGTTTGAATCCTGACTCCATCACATGAGTAAAGTAGGTTAAGGCAGTCTTTCCTGCTGGATCCTTGTTGTCCTTATCTTAAGACAGAGATGATGATAGTACCTCAGGAGGGCAGAGTTGAGAACTACAGTACCTGGCCATGGTAAGCAACACTGAACAATACTATTATCATCATTATTATTTTTTAAAAAATACAGAAAGATTCACAGTAACAGTGGTTAGAGTAACTCAGCTAGTTATAGTGACTTTCCAAGAAAATGCTCTGATTTTTGCCTTAATCATCTGTCTCACTGCATGAGAAAAAACATGCAATCATGTTTACTGTGCCTTGGAAATGTATGAGCTATTCTATGTAACAAGTTTTAACCAGGAACCTTTTAATCTTGGAACATGCTTTCTGTGTGCAATGCTCATTTTAGTCTCTCGACTTCAGGGGTTCTTGCACATGTACTTCCCTAGCCTTGAGCTTCCTCTCTTCTCTAAGAATCAAATCCTACACCCTGTTCATCTTTCAAAACCACCCTATTAATTCATCTCAACTTCTAAACACCACCTGCCAGAATAGTTGAGTAGGTGCCCAATATAAGTTCCTTACATAAGAAGAATGAAAGCCTGTATCAAACCCACATCACGTATTCATTCATTCACTAGTGTGTTCATTCATTCAATCATGTTTCTTAAGGACTGTGAATGTACAAAGTACATTCTAGGAGGTGCTTGTGAGAAAGATAAATATTGATCCTTATCTTCTCCAATTACAAACTGTTAGCTTGGATTTTGCACTGCTCTTCTATTGTTTCTTACTAGATGGAAACACAGTATAGCTACTTAATAAAAAGTTGTGGATAGAATTATATCCATGTTGGGGAAGTTCTTATCTGTGCAATTTTCCACATTTCACCATAGTTTGGGACATGAGATTGTATTCACCAAGTTTCAAATCCTTTCAGCTTCTGCGCTCACAACTGTGAGCTACATGCTGGATTCTTTTTAAGGGAAATAATACCTAAATAGCAATTCTCAGACATTGTGGTTTTAGACCCCTATATACACCTGAAAGTTATTTAGAAACCTTAGCAGCACAAGTTTGTTTTCATGAGGTTTATCTGTTGATACTTATCTGTTAGAAATTAAAACTCAAAAATGTGTAAAACACTGATACACATGCACACATCCCATTAACTATCAGAGCCATGCTATCAACCAGGTAACCTCTGAAAAACTCCACAATATGCTTATCAGATTGCAAAGCTACGAAAACAGTTTTGACTTCAACAGACCCCTCAAAAGCCTCAGAAGTCCCTGGACCATACTTTGTGAGAAATACAAAGGACTGCTGATCAAATCATAGCTGTTTTCTAGATCTCCCTTGTCTTGGCATCTAGTGATAATTTTTTAATTCTAGTCAATGGTCCCAAAGCTACTAAGAAAAATCCACCCAGATAGGTAAGCCTCCAAGAGAAACAAAAACCTCACCACCAAGAAGATATGGGTTAGAGGAAAAAAAACAAAACAAAACATGGGAATACACACACACACACACACACACACATGCTACCATTTTATCCTATGGGGTCTAAAGTATTTCTGTTTACTGTCCTAAATTCTACACAGAGATGGGTTGCATACCTGGTAATTCTAAATTCTATTAAGGTATTCACTACAACATAATTTAACTACAACAAAACAAAAAGAGGTTCTACAGAATTCTTAAAGAAGTTTCCGGTGAACTGTGTGCTCTTTGGGATTCATAGTTTCTCTCTGATACTAGTAGTATGTACTCTCTATTTCACTCATCTTTAAGCTCCCTGAACTCCTGAGCAAGCTCAACAGCTCTAAGAGCAAACTGCATTCTGTACTCTTCAGTATAAAGGAAAATGTTTTTATATTACAGAAAGATACATAATCATCTTCATCTCAACTAGGCAACTGCTTTTTCCAAGATTTGATTTGAAAGCTTGTGATTCAGAGTTTCACAAACAAAGGAATATTATTTACAACTAGGAAGAACCTTTTTTTTTAAACTTACCAAACCAAGACCACGTGACCTTAAATGTCTTCATTAAAAAGGAACAACTCTTTACAGATAGTAAGTGTAAGCCCTTCAAATTTTCAATATAGTACTTATGAAATGTATAATATTAATAGAGTGTAAAGACAAGGTACAAATTGGACTAGCCTCTGGAGAAAATGACAGAAATGTGCAAGTCCTGGAGAGTTGGCTTATATTTCACAGGAGTAATATTCAAGTCCCATTTCAGAGTTGACATTGACTGGTTAACCTAAAAATGCTACTGTATACTTGGCGGAAGGTTCAATGGGAGGGATACAAAGCTGCTTTCTGAGGAAATGTTGGCTTTGCCTTCAGGTACCATTTTAGTTTATTTCCACAGAGACAGGGGAGTAGCCTTACATCTGGAAAATGCTATTAGTCTTTATATGGCATCAGTAATTTCATAATAGGACATCAACCCTTCCATCTGCTCATGTGGTTTCTAAAGCACATATAAGTAACTGACTTTAATCAGCAATATAGGAAACTAATAAAGGTAGCACTACAAAACCTCATCAAAGTTTGTTACTTCTAAGGACATCTGCTATCCATCTTCTGCTCAGTGATTAGCGTAAAGTCTAATTAAGAGAGGCTAGTAGAGGGACCATGCAACCACTGCCGCCTTCTAGGAATTTAGATCAAGTTAGGCCAAAGGGACACATTAGCCTAACTTCTCTCAGAATTATCTTACCTAATACTTCTTTAAAAAAATATATATATGTTATCACTTGCTTTCCTTTGCTGCTGGTGTGTTTTTTTTATTTTAATTTTTTAAAAAGATTTTATTTATTTATTCATGAGAGACACAGAGAGAGAGGGGCAGAGACAGGCAGAGAGAGAAGCAGGCTCCATGCAGGGAGCCTGATGTGGGACTCGATCCCGGAACTCCAGGATTACGCCCTGGGCCAAAGGCAGGCACTCAACTGCTGAGCCACCCAGGTGTCCCTTACCTAATACACCTTATTTAGATCCACTTCTGTATCTGTTATAAAACTATTTTTGAGAACCACTGTCTGTCATGCAATATCCCTCACGGTAAGAAATTTCTTCCTCATTTTAATGACCAAAGAAACTTTGCTGCTTAAAGAAATGACAGGTAATGCTTCCTGCTTCTCATGAGTACCATATTTTGCCTCAGCTACCAGAAATGACAGATATGAAAAAGAAATGAAATTAATTGTGCTCAAGATTTCTAACAGAACTTGCTTAGATAAAATAAATGTCAGTGTCTATGGCATATGTAGTAAGAGAGATCCAATAGGCCTAGAGATCTGGGAATACATGAAGCCCTTGGCAACAGTAATATTACTGATCCTTGAATAATATATGTTTGAACTATGTGGGTCCACTTATATGCAATTTTTTATTGTATAGCACTGTATTTTCTCTTCCTTATGATTTTCTTAATATCACTTCCTTTTATCTAGTTTATTTTAAGAATACAGTATAAAATACAAATAACATACAAAGTATATATTAATCGACTCCTTATGATGTAATGCTTCTGGTCAACAGTAGGCTACTGGTAGTTAAACTTTTAGGAAATCAAAGTTATATAGTGATTTTTGACTATGTAGGGGGTCAGTACCCCTAATCCCTGCATTGTTCAAGGGTCAACAATTAAGAGGATTTATCAATCAACTTCTGTTACACATGGTATTATACAGAAAACCTAGATGCTTTTTATACACATTATATATACATGTAATCCAAAAGAGCACGCAGTGAAAAAAAAATGACTCAAGAGAAACATGTTCATTGGCAAAACAAAAAGTACTACAAGACAGGAGAGGAAGTAATGAAGAACACAGAGAGGGACTCTTGATCACACACTGATGTGAATCAGAAGGAAGGCAAGAAAGGAGGTGAGCAGTTTCAATGGTCTCTGGTCTTCAAAGAATAAGAGCAAAATAATCTGATGGCATAAAAATTTTATTTAAAAAGTCACTCATTAATTGACAGTGGCTGTATGAAGTGGCATCATATTGAAATGAATTCTAAGGATATTTCTTGATTCAGCAGGAAAGAGTGTTAGGCCGTGTTCAATTAGCAAGGTCTCTACTCAGGACTGGATGGTAAAGGAAAGATGTACTGTGATACGGCTGTAATGTGAACATCAAATATCTGCCATCCAACAGCTAAATAATTCTACTCTTGAGGCAACTCCACCCTACACATACTGTAAGTCTAATTTTTCTAGTAGCATTGTAATGAAAATAAAATTTGGTTGTAAAAGTTTAAAGTAGAAAAGAGCAAACATTAGGGCCAATGGTAGGTCTGTGCCTAGTTAAGAGGCTGCAATTTTTCTTTCTTTTTTTTTAAGATTTTATTTACTCATGAGAGACACAGAATGAGAGGCAGAGACAAAAGGCAGAGGGAGAAGCTTGCTCCCCCGACAGGGAGGCCAATGTGGGATTGGATCCCAGGGCCCCAGGATCATGCCCTAAGCCCAAGGCAGATGCTCAACCCCTGAACCACCCAGGCATCCCTAATTTTTCTTAATGAAGTAGAAGGAAAAATATCAAGAGTACATTGTACACAGGGTTAAAGGCTGTTTGATGAAATTTTTGTTTGTTTTTTTAAGATTTTATTTGAGAGAGAGAGTGCACATGTGCATATGAGCTGGGGGGAGGGGCAAAGGGAGAAGGAAAAGCAGACTCCCCATTAAGCAGGGAGGTCCATACCAGTTTCATCCCAAGACCCTGGGGTCATGATCTGAGCCAAAGGCAGACGCTTAACCAACTGAGCTGCTCAAGTGCCCCTGAAATTTTTGTTTTTTAGACATGTATGTGTATATAGGATCACAATGTAAAATTAATTTCTCACTATAGGCCTTGGTCAAAAAAATTTTGAAAGCAATCTCAAAGATTCACTCTAGTGCTAAAGACAAAATATATTTTTAAAAATTCATTAAAATTTTTTAACTGCTTTTGATAAAAATGTAATATTCCACATACTTAAATTTAAATGACTTAATTTTTAACAGATACCTAATCTAAAATTAAAAGTGTAAGAAAAAGAAATAGCTAACAAGATAAAAATGGCTATTTTTGAAATGTGAAGCACCCAAGAACTAGGTTTCTGTAATAAGATGCACCTGGGATTTTCTATTTAGGATACAGTCATCCGAGGATCAGTGATTTCACTGTATGACATTCAGCTTTCCTAGCTGAATACCAAAATGGTTCATGATAAATAAAGTTTAAACCAGAGCCAATGATGTATTCACATTTCCGGTCATATTTCTGGAAATATGCCTGGAATTTATATGTCAAACTTTTCAATAGTGTGTTGGATTTGTGGTTTTGGGAGAAGGGGAAAGGTGAATAATGAATATTCCAATGAATGCAACATCATTTAACTTGGAGTAAGAGAACAAATCCTTAATGCAAATATATCTTTTTTGTTATTATAAAAGTGATTTATTCATTGTAAAGATTCTGAAAAATACTAAATAATGTGAAAAAGAAACTAAATATCATCCATAATCCTGCATCAATATAACCACTGTCTATATTGTAGAGTCAAGAAACAAATATTAAGCAAATGGCAAAATCCTGTACCAGAGACAAAATCTAAATTACATGCGTAATTATTTAAGCAGAAGGTACAAATTAACAGTCAAACTCTGCCATTTAACACAATTTTTGTATTAAAAAATTTTGATTTTTCAACACCAACATCTTAAGGATTACACAGCAAGACACACTGAAATTTTTCCATTTATCTAAGGTATAAAGATCCTTTCCAACTGAAAGACACAGGTTTCTATTCCAGTTGATAACTAAAATGGGATGTCAAAGACAGTATGTTCTCGAGGGCTTTTTATTTTAAGAAAAGCTTACTTAGACCACTGCCACTCAAAGTGTGCTCCACGAGCCAGTATCCATGATGAGATAAGCTCAGAAAATGAGCATGTTTAGAAACTTATTTAGCAATTTGATGTTGCCAGAGCATTTAAATTCTATTTTATAAATGTCATCAGTCTGCAATAAACTGGAAGGTTTTTTTTTAATGGTCTTTGACCATCTACATATTTTAAGAAACAATTTAGACAAATTCACTTTACAACTATTCATATCCCACTTAGAGTAAGGGTTTTAAAACAAATAAAAAGTCCAGGAACTTGCTAAAATTCTTCTCTACCTAGAGGCTTATTAATCTTCCTGCATAGGCATTTTCACTGATCCCTAGCCCCAACTATTATAACCAGCATCTCACTGCTAATTAGAATACAGACAAGATTGTCTCTTTTAGAGCCACAAGAGACCCTAAAGGGGATCAAATCATTCTTCCTAAGGAAAAACTGAGAAGCCCAGAGAGGTTAACCCCTTTGACACACTGACCTCTGTTTCATGCTCCTTCTACCGTTGTGCTTTGCAGGAGGGTTCCCAGTGAATGCCTGAAGCTACCCACAGATTTACAAACTCTCCCTGCCTCTGTGTAAACCTTCCTCTCCCTACTCATCAAGTGCCTCAAAAAGTGTTTTTTGATTTAGCCAAGGTTACTCTCACAGATGAATGACAGAACTTACCATCTCCTAGAAAGCTTCACTTGTCTTTAATAAACATTTTGTAACTGCTGAACAAAGCAGTTTTGTTTTTTTTGTTTGTTTGTTTGCTGAAAAGTGTATGGGTTACAAAATGGTATTGTTCTTTTTTTTTTTAATGGTTTTGTTTTTATAAAAATTCCAAGGTTTAAAAAAAAACTACCAATAGAATTCATGATCTGTTAAGTTCTCTTTCATCTAAGAAATACATAAAAAGACAATATAATTTTTTAAAATTATAAGCACTACAGAGTTTCTGATTCCATAAATCAATTTGTTTAAGAATTTCCAATTTAGGGATCCCTGGGTGGTGCAGTGGTTTGGCGCCTGTCTTTGGCCCAGGGCGCGATCCTGGAGACCCAGGATCAAATCCCACGTCAGGTTCCCGGTGCATGGAGCCTGCTTCTCCCTCTGCCTGTGTCTCTGCCTCTCTCTCTCTCTCTCTCTCTCTCTCTCTCTCTCTCTCTGTGTGACTATCATAAATAAATAAAAATTAAAAAAAAAAAAAGAATTTCCAATTTATAGTTTCAATATTTTGAATCTCAGATATCATGACAGACCTAATTAATACTTGGAATAACACCTGTAAATGCAACATACACAGTTTTTTAATTATTAAAATCCAAAACATAGGTCATTAAGAAAAATATTCAAGAGAAAATAAAAAGTATTCCAGTGTTCTTACCTTGGACCCTGACAACATACCGGTCAACATTTTTGTTCCCCTTCCAATTCCAACCACTATAAATCAAAGAAAGAGATATTATGACATTCTATTCTGAAAACTAGATTTTCTAATTATCTATATACTTTGGTCATAATTTTCTGGCACATGTAATATAAAGTTGAAAAAACATATTTAGCATAACAAGAGGGCTCCTATCACTCCTATCAGTTGAACTTGTCCTGTAACTTAGAAATTCTGAAGAGATGTGAGGGACACTTTCTTTTTTCTCACAAAGTGTTAAACATGATAGAAACCTCAATCCAGACCACTATATAATGAAAAGTTTTAGAACAATCTCAGAGGAATTCCTGTAATCTTATATGAGGATCAGTGAAAAATACATGGTACAATTTAACCACAGTATGATAAACCCTTTTGATACAGTTTATTATCAAACAAAGTAAAAGTCCTCATCATAGCTAATGAACCATTTACTGATGATCAGTGTCCAGCAGTATACAATCAAGAAAACAGAAACATAACAGATCAACCAAACACAGAGGAAGAATACAGGGTAAAAGGAGAGCTTGGAGAATGTAAAGTCACACAGACTATACATTAAGTACAACACACAACCCATGTATTAAGTATCTCTTCAATTTCAAACATCATTTACCCTTATGACAACACATTTCCCCACACAAGAATGAAAGTTTATAATCATTTCTTCAGTTAACAGAAAGCAAATTTTTATAATAATTGAACTATTTCTCATCCATGGGTATAATTTTGTAAAAACAACAGAGTATAAACACCACAATTCAGAAATTACAAGGAAAACAAAACAAGAAATGATTGAGCAGCTGAAAGAATTATCATGAATATTTATAGCAGATATCATTCATTGAGCTTACCATGTATCAAATTCTACTTTAAATGCTTTCCATTTATTAGCTCATTTAATCCTTATAACAAGCCTAAAAAAATAATACCTATTTTAAAGATGAGAAAACTGAGAGAGACTAAGAACTTTGCCCAGCATCTCACAACTAGTATATGGTGGAGTTAAAATTCAGACCAGGCTAATAGTAGACCCCTCTTCCTTTTCATCCTTCCACCACCTTACTCATCTAGGCTTTTTTCCCACTGCCATAAGCCTAAATTAGCCTAAATCACTACCAACCTGACTGTTCTACATTCTATCCCTTTCTCTTCCAATTCATACCATTTTATAACCATTTCTGATTATCTGTACTGCACACTACAAAGCAGTAGTCTTCAATAGGGTCCCAATGACCACAGCACCAACTCTTTAGTGTTCAAAATCCATCCTGTGAAATCCAGCTCAAATCTCAACCCCTACATAAAGCCATCCCAAACCCTCTCTAAGCTTCTATGATAGATCGTATTAGTTCAAAGACTAAGATAAAAAATTGCCTTTAGTATCCTCTGTTGAGCATCATATTATGTAAATGATAGCTGCTGCTGTCCAGGGAGAACTCTGTATAATAATAACAAAGATCTAATGCAATTTCATCCCATTCAAGAATCCCCAGCCTTGGGCAGCCCAGATGGCTCAGTGGTTTAGCGCCGCCTTCAGCCCAGGGCGTGATCCTGGAGACCAGGATGGAGTCCCACATCAGGCTCCCTGCATGGAGCTTGCCTCTCCCTCTGCCTGTGTCTCTGCCTCTCTGTCTCTGTGTGTGTGTGTGTCTCATGAATAATGTGTGTGTCTCATGAATAAATAAAAATCTTAAAAAAAAAAATAAGAATCCCCAGTCAATATTTCTGGAGCAGCTACTATGCACACAGTCCCAAGAACAATACTTTTCATGGAACCGAACATTTCCTGATTTGAAAGAGTTTAAAATCTCACAGGGAAAATAAAATATAGATAAGGGAAATTACAAGTGCTCAAAAAAAATGGTGCATGAATCATTGAGTAAATAATGCTAAATAGCAATAAGATAGTATATGATTAAGAGTCAAAATGAACACAGAATTGCTGCAGGAGGTCAAAGAAGGGAGTACTCTGAACCACTAGAGGCCAGATAATGCTTCATTCAAGCATTTCAAACAGAGCTTGAGATAGGCTTTAAAGGAGGTTTAGAATTTGAAATAGAGAAAAGCATGTTCTAAAAAAGTAACAAACTGCATAGATTCTCAGGATGAGCATAGTGGGTTTATCAACCAGAGTACAGGTGTCTTAGAATAGACTCACATGTTTGACTTTATCATGGTTGGAATGCTGATTTCTCTGCTAGGTTAGTGATACAGAATGACAGTTTGAAATAGAAGGCATTTTAAAGTTACCCAACTTAACTTTCTCATTTTATATCCAAGAAAACCAAGGCCCATTGAAGTTAGGTGATTAGTGAAAACAGAATTCTAGGAAGTCTACTACAAAAGTGGTATGTAGAAAGATTATCTGGAGTTGAGGCCCACCCAACCAGTAGCTTTTCATTCAAGGGACAGTTTATTTGACAGAATTTTTACTCAGGTTTTTCTCAATCATTCAACATTCAATCACTTAACATTTTATTCAGTACTTATTATACAGGCACAGAACAAGTAAGACCTGGTTTCAGCCCTTCATGAGTTAACAAAAGAAAGAATAGAATGTAAAGTTTTACATTAACATAAAAAAGCAAGGTGCACAGGCTGTATAGGAAGAGAGCATTTCCACCAAATCTGGAAAGGTCAGTAGGATTTCTAATAATAAAGAGATGAGCAGTTTGTCCAAAAGAAAGGCATGAGCAGAGACACAACACTTTGAAAAGTGGGAAGAATGGAGAGAATGAATGAATAACAGGATTTGCCATGCACTGTCTCACAATTATTTATTTATTTATTTTAAAGACTTTATTTATTTATTCATGAGAAGAGAGAGAGAGGGAAAGAGAGAGAGAGAGAGAGAGGCAGAGACACAGGGAAAGAGAAGCAGACTCCATGAAGGAAGCCTGATGTGGGACTCAATCCCGGGTCTCCAGGATCACATCCTGGGCTGAAGGCGGCACTAAACCACTGAGCCACCCGGGCTGCCCTATTTATTTATATTTTAATATTCTTTTCTTTTTTTAAAGATTTTTATTTATTTATTCATAAGAGGCACAGAGAAAGAGGGGGGGGGGGGGGCAGAGACCCAGGCAGAGGGAGAAGCAGGCTCGCAGGCTCCATGCAGAGAGCCTGATGTGGGACTTGATCCCGGGTCTCCAGGATCACACCCTGGGCTGAAGGCAGGCGCTAAACCGCTGAGCCACCGGGGCTGCCCCATATTTTAATATTCTTAAGAGTTTATTATAAACCAGTTTCACAGGCGACAAGGAAATAAAAGGACTGTGCACAGCCTGACGGGAAACAGACAGGGAGCTGAGGAGGGCCAAGATGAGTCTAAGGCCTTGGTGAGCACATTCACGGGGCAGGGGGCCCTGAAAGGGAAACCAGACAATCTTGTGAGACTCTAAGAACAACGGCATAACAAACATGTCTGTGGTAATCGGGCCCACGCCTCTGTGGAGCTACTTCCATAATTCTGTGGCCAAGGGTCAAAGGAGGCCTCACATGCCCGGGGAAGGGGGCCGCATCTCCGGCAGGAACATGCCCATCCCCGTCGGAGTTCCTTGACTGGGAGGGATCCCCATCAGGGGGCCCATGGGAGGCCTCATGCCAGGCGGTGGGCCCATCATGCCTGGAGGCGGGGTCCCCTGGCCCATAGGTGGGGGAGGACCCCCAAGGCCAGGTGGGTACTGGGTCGGGGCCTCTGCAATGCTGGCGGTGGCAGCAACTGCAACAGCAGCCACAGTGCCTCTTCCCTGCAGGGTCATCACCTGCTGGGATGGCCCATCAACCCCTCCGAATGGCCCTCATGTCCTACAGGAGCCTAGGGCATTGGAACACCAGCTGGAATTCCTCTGCCAGCAGCCCTGCCGATCCCTGAGTCCCCAGCAGCTCCAGCAAGTGGCACTTGGGCAATGCCAGTATCTTTGGGAGGAGGTCCCTCTACCATCATCGAGACCAGGTTCTCCCCCCGAAGCAGCACCAGACTGAGGACTTGCTTCTCATCTCTTTCTGCTTGTTTGACTTCTTTGGCTTGATCTTCCTGAACTCATCACAGTCACAGAGGATCAAATTCATATGCTTGTCAAAAGCCTTGAAGGTGCCAATGAAGATCCGGCCATCTTGTAGGATGCACCTCATCCTATAATCGATGTGTTGCAGCATTTGCTGCTCTTTCCCACAGTCATGGTGGTGGTTCTGATGGCTCCAATTCCCCTGTCTCACAATACCACTCTCTTTCTCCATCTCCCAAATTTTCTGTGCTAAAATATTTCTCTGTAAAAAACTGTCTCCAAACCTATCCAAATGCCCTAGTATTCTATTCTCAAATCGTAAGACAGACTTCTTTAAATGAGGAAAGCCACTTTGGAACAGGCAAGGGTACGATACATGTAATTCCAAAGCTTTTGCAGTTAGAAGTTTCTATTGCCATTTATCTAATTCTCCAACACCCTTGCAATCATCTTGAAAGACGATTAATTCCATTAATAGAATTATAAACCCAAATTTCAGATTATATCTTAAATTGTCAGCTAACTTCTTAAATCTGTACCATTAATATAGCACAGGAAAACTCCAGCAAAAACAGTCTACGTTTTGAAAGTAAAAGTATATTTTTTCGCACACAGGTTCAGTTTTATTTTTTTTAAAAAATGCCTTTATAAAGCACTTGACAGAGTACAGCATATATCTGTGTATTATAGATCTTTCATATTTCAATAAACCTACTGAGAGTTATAGTAGATATTACCCTTTCAAGAGATAAACAAGTAGAGATTCAGAGAAGTTATTTATAGATATTCCTAGGCTGTATTTGGTAAATAAAGCAGCTAGTTCACAAACTCATGATGATTAGAACACAGTGTTTATTCTACGATACAGCAAAAATCAAATTCTAACGGTCTCCAGAACTACTAATTTAAATAACAAATACTCTTTATTCTGTGACAAAATACCTACATTTAAAAATTTTTTTTCCTCATCAGGAACTACAGGTATTAGAAGAAAAATTAATAAATTTGATATATGCACAGATTATATCATCATAAAGTCCCTGGGTAATAAATACATATTAAGCCTCCAAATAGGAAATTATTTCCAATGCATTTTCTTCCACCCATACAAATCTTAGTCAAATGCCAGCCTTTCATAAGACTAAAATGTAAATTTCAACAAAATCCCTTAGCTGTAGGGTAAAAAATAAACTTATTTATTCATCGCCTTGAATATCACTATTTTCTGCATACCAATGAATAAAAACCACCAGAAACTAATACAATTGGTCTATATGTAAATCAACAGCAGACCTTATCCTGTCTCTTCTTATATTTTTGGTGTTGTGCCTTGGAAAACAGTAGAACAGAATGGTTACCACAAATAGGCTTCAACTTAAGGAGCGCTGAACTAATAAAAACTGAAGTCACTTTTAGGACCAATAGCAAAGAATGCTGTGACTGCTAGGTAACCCTGCAGTGGGCAGGGGAGGAGGGCAGGAGGCCCAGATATTTGCCACACCAGGTTAGGGCAGAAGCTCTGGAACTGAGCAGCTCTGGTTCAAAACCCTGACTCTGCTACAAACTATGACAATGCACTCTCTTTGAGTCTTCATTTTGTAAGATTAGGAATAATAACACCTACCTTATAGATTTAAAAAGAGGACTTAAGTATGTAAGTTATGCATGTCCTAATTGAAAGACTTCACACTTAGCAAGTTGCTCATTAAATGATTATCATTAGTTACAGTAGGAAACAATAACTTTAAGGTGTCAGAATTTGCCTATTCAAGTTCTCTAATTCTGGAAAATGGATTTGTGTTTTTTTTTTAACTTATTTAAATCTTCAGTAAAAATATTTTTCCTGTAATCTTAGAAAGTTCAAATCAAACATTATTTCTAACTTTCTTGAGAAACAGAATTTTCTTCACCAACATTATCCTTTACTTCCAAATAAGCACTCATTTCCGTTGGATAACTTAGACCAGGTTTGTATCTAATGTTTGTATCAAAATTTTTAGCGCTAATAAAATGGATTGGACACTGCAGTACAGTATTTTATAAACCATGAATCACAGCCTATTAGAGCATCATGAAATCAATTTAGTGGATTATCAACATTAAAAAAAATGAAATAGAATAAATTACCAAACACCAGACCATGTAAAAAGTAAGCATTGTCCTACAGAAGTTTGTTTCTAGGATGTGGAAACAAGAAACCCAACATATTTATTTCTGAGACTATGGATAGAGTTGTATAAAAAGATTGTAAAACATACCCTAGCCTTTGGATACACACTTTAGCAATCTGCAAACTTTAGAACCTCTACCAGAGGCGAAGAAGAAGAAGAAAGAAGAAAGAAGAAGAAGAGGAGGAGGAGGAGGAGGAGGAGGAAGAGGAGGAGGAAGAAGGGAGGAGGGAGGGAGGAAGAGGGAGGAGGAGGGAGAAGGAGAAGAAAAAAGGATAAATGCTTTTGTTCCTGTCAATCAATTCCACCAATCTGCCTCCAGAAGCAATAATGCTCACTATATCTTCAAAAGAAAGTGTTACTTTCTCTCAGGAACCATACGGCTCACTTTCTCAAGAGGGCTGATCTCAGAGATTAAATTTGATATAGGCAAAAATAAGAGTCAAATATCTTGTCAGGAATCCCTAACACCAAGATTCATATACACTGAAGACTTACCACAGTGACATAGTAATGTTACATAGCAAGATCATAATGGAAAAAACACCAGTGAAATCCACACACAGGCTTTCTTATTTTCTCTTCTCCTATGACAGGGGACACTTGAGCATGCTCCTTTCTCCAAAATGTAAAAAAGCAGCAACACATGGGCAATGCTCCTACTCAGGGAAGTCCATCAGAAATTCAGTTCTCAAAGTTCCTAATTGGAGAGGCTGAAGATGATTACCCAGGCACACCTGCCTAAGTGGGACAAAATTTCAGACTTCTAAAAGGAAAGCAGGTGGTCACCATACATCACACTTTTCACACCAAGAGCCAAGGCACAGCAAACCAGTCAACAGATAGAGAAGGGTGGGAACCCTCTCAAAATCCAAGTTTCCAGATGCCTGCCAAGGGCAAGCCATGCAAGCAGGCCTTTCTAAACATAGTGATTTCAGACCTACTGCATTAACTCTTTTCTTTACAGATACAAACCCTTTCAAAGCCCTATCTACACACGCAAGTGACTATTTCTAATAGCTTTGTATACCTTGTGCCATTCTAAGGGCTTCTTTAGAAGATGGCATTATAAATCCATGGAGATCTGAAATACTCCAAAATAGACTGAAAACAGCATGGCTTTATCTGTTCTCATTATTTCTTTCTATAATAAGTGATAGTTACATCAAGCTTCCATTCATATTTCTTACCCAGAACTCCTCGGGCTGCACTGTCTAGTGTCCCTCCATGTCCAATTTTCAAAGTCTGTTTTTTCCTTTTGGTCCATTCTGGAGAAGGCATTCCAGCTTCTATGAGAGTAATTGGGATGAGAAATGGCAATTAGTAGACAAATGAAGTAAGATCTCCATAAATATAGGAGGGATGGAATATTCAAAACAAAAAATATTGTACAAAGTTAACAGATTAAGATAACATTACTAGCAAAGAACAGACTTAAAAATGTGCAGACACTCCCTAAATTACAAAGAAATAGTATTCCAAAATTAGTTTAGAAACTAGAATTCATTTTCTAACAGGAAAAAAAAAAAGTTTTTTTACACATTGAGCAAATATCTAGGCTAGCCCTGAAAACCCTAAAAATTCCTAGTAGTAGTGGATGTCAGGGAATAATGAAAAGAAGTTAGTTTTTATATAGGCAGCTAGTTTTAAAAGTTCTTGACTTCATTTCTAATTCTCTATTTCCTGGTATTCTTTGCTGGTACCCCCCAGCTACCTATTGTCAGGAGTACCTCTCAAAAGGCTACTTCTAAGAACACGAAGTTCCCAAACTATCTATTTTTGCTGCCCTTCTCTCCAAATCAAAACCCTCAATTCCTTCAGGAAGTTAAGCTTAACAAAAGGTTATGTGGGAAGTAGGCAACAGTTAAATTACCTCTTAAACTCTGAAGCATTTAGATTAAAAAAAAAAAAAAAAGAAAATCCTAATCTGGACCATCTCATCTTCCTATTGTAAAGATCAACTGAAATAGTTATCTGAAAGTGCTTTGGAAATTACAAGGCACTCTGACAATAAGTTATTATTATTATTATTATTACTGTTAAACATATATCCATATATCCATACATTGACATACTATTGGCTACTGAACTTCAAATGAGAAAGGAGAGAACAGTTCTATTCTATTGATCTACATCTCCCAAGCCCACCAAACTTCCCTTATAACCACTGACACGGAGAAGATAAAAAACAGAGCAAAAGAAAATGAAAAGAGAGGACAAAGCAAAGAAGGGAAGCAAAGCAATAATGGAGAAGCCAGAATAGATGACCAAAAGGATGTGCTGGGTTGCCTGGCCCAACCACATAATTACAGAACACAGTCTGTCTGGAACTCAGTCCTAATGCCACTCTCTAATTATATCACCATGCTGGGAAGGGCACGGCTGTCTGCTTTAGCACAAGCCCATAAGGACAGGCCCAAGCTTCAAACCCTTCACCTTTCACTTGCAATTCATTATGGATCTCTCATCTATAAATTTATAGAAAACTTTTGGAGAACTCTCTGTATTTTTCACCTTGACACTTCTTAGAGGATGAAGGCCCACAAATCTACTTCGCCCCTTTGCATCCAAATTTACCTCTTTCTAGTTCAAAGACATACCTACCACCTCTACTACACTGGAAATGTAATGTAATCTGTAAATGTACTGTAAATGTAAATGTAATGTAATCTGGCTCACCCTATTGGTAACATTTATGGAAGAATATTTCTTAACGTCTTTTCTAGCTACAAAATTCTGTTTTGGGCCTTGAAGGATTCCTATAGACAAAAAAGGGCGAGGATTTTTAGCACAACATGAACCAATATAGGGAGAGGCCAGAAGTGTTAATGGAGGCTATGACCATTAATAAGAGTGGCTTTGGTCAGTGCGTGTCAAACCTCGCTGGCATCAGAATGTGCGGCTTTGTAATTTGTATCTTTTACAAGAATTACCTTCCAAAGTAATTCTAACAGCTGGTTACAATGGCATTTGAGAAAGCCTGGTCCAGCTAACATAAATATAGAATAGACCAATGAAAGCAATACAGAAATGGAGTAATGAGAACGTCTGCATCTGGGTGAGAGGCTTCTAGAGGATGGCCTAGCAACAGCCTTGAAACAATGTTTTAACCAAGTTTCAACAAGAAACATCAGCTGTTAGAGACAGATGAACCAGAAGGCCAGGCTATGTCTTTGATCCTATCAGAAACCTATCTGAGAGAAAGAATGGTAATCATTACTTTGAGGATCAAAAAAGCTATAGTTTAGCTAACAAATCAGGCCAAACGAAAACAATTCTATATAGGAAACAACTCTGATGACACCACAAAGCTTGGTCTTAATTCAATTCTTCCCTTCAACATCCCTTATATGACCCATACTTATAGGTAACAAAGTATAAGGAAAACGTAACAAAAGAACGAGTAGATATAATACTGGAATTAAACATCTGCAAGAGTGTGCCTACTGCCCATGAAACATTAGAATCTGTACTGCTTCCATTTTATTCAACAAAGTCCTATAATTTGCTCTCGCATTAAAAAAAAAAGGTATAAAGTTTGCCAAGGCACAATGTAAAAAATAAAATTCCTGGGGTGCCGGGAGGGGGGGGGGCGCTCAGTCTGTTAAGTGGCTAACTCTTGATTTCGGCTCAGGTCAGGATCTCAGGATGTTGAGATCAAGTCCTGCTTGTAGCTAGGCGCTCAGCGGAGGAGTCTGCTTGAGATTCCCTCCCTCTCCTTCTGCCTCTTCCCCCTGCTTAAGTGCTTGCTCTCTCTCAAATGAATAAATAAATCATTAAAGAAGGAAGAGGAGGAGGAGGAGGGGGAGAAGGGGGGAGGACCAGGGGAAGGAGGGGAAGAGGGAGTAGGAGTAGGAGAAGAGGAGGGGGAGGTGGAGAGAAGGACCAGGGGGAGGGAAAGGAGGACAAGGGGGAGGAGGAGGGGGGGAGGGGAGAGGGAGAGGGAGGGGGAGGAAGAAATTTCCTTTACTGTTTTTCAACAGAAAGACAAGCCAGGGCCAAATTCAAGAGGGTTCTGAATATGCAGCTAAATAGTTTTATCACCATTATCTGCAGAAATTTCTGCTATGAGCTCAGTCAAGAGAAAAGATATCTTTCACCTTCACATCTCTACATAGATTTGGCTTCTTGTAGGTGTCCAAAAAAAAAAAAAAAAAAAAAAAAAAAACTAAGGTTCCTTGATGCCACTGCCTGAAATACTCTACCGGGCTGACGAACTGAGAGATTCTTCAGACTTTTCTAATATTCCCCCGGTGTACATGAAAAAAAAGAGAAAAAAAAAACAACAAAAAGAATGCTCTTAAATTATACTTAGTGTTCCTCGAAATGTGGTCCACAGACCACTTACACCAGAATCACCTGAGGGGTGCAGATTAAACATGGTTTCCTAAAAAAAAAAAAAAAAAAACCCACCACCAGAATCTCCCAATCCCAATCCCTGGGAAAACCACTGCATTAAAGTCTTGGTTACTTAAGTAATATCTGCATTACCAAACTATGTTTAAGAATGCAGGTCTGGCGGGGGGGTGGGGGGGGGCGAGGCCAGGCTTCCTTCAGGAGGGGGTGCGTCACCGTGGGCCAAATGCAAAGGCTCCCGGGCGGCGGGACTGCAGACTGTTCGTCCTGCCCAAGGAAGGAGGCCTCTCCGTGTACGTGTGGGGGTCTTGTGCTTAGTTTTTTGTCCTTCCCTTGAGAACAACGGCCACCTAGGCTAGAGGAGTCCACGCCGGGGCAAGTCCAAGCCCGAGAGGCCCCGGGCTTCGGCCCAGAGCTACTCCGGGGCTCAGCCCTCCTTTCCCCTCCTTGGACTTCTTGAGCCACAAGAAAAAAAAAAAAAAAAAAAGCCCATTGGCTCCCCGCAGCTTCCGCTGTCGCGGCCATCGCCTCGGCCTGGTCCCCACCCGGGCTGCAGTACCTGCCAGCAGCTTCTCCTTCAGCCGATTCAGCAGCTCGGCTGAAGTGGGCCCTTTGGGCTTGTGCACGGCGAACACGCCGCTCAGGGACAGCAGCTTAGTAGCCAGAGCGGCCTTGGAGACCCTGGCGTCGGGTCCGGTCCTGGCAGCGGCCGCCACGGCCGCGGCTGCAGCCGTCGCTGGGGAGGTGGCGGCCGTTGCGGCGGGTGTTCCTGCAGTTTCAGGGACCAGGGCTGTGTCTGTTTCCAAAGATGACGACGGTACCACCGCCGCCTCGGTAGCTGCCATACTTTTGGAGCCCACACCTGGTCTGTATCTGGGGTCGCACTCTAGTGACGCAACAGGAGTGCGCCCGACGTCCCTCCATGTTTCCCGTGCTTCGGAGCTGGGCCGCCGGGAGGGGCGGCCGCAAGGGCGTGTGGGAATTGTAGTCCATGGCCTTCTCCTGCGTGCTGAAATGGCAATGCCTTGCGAGGGCTCTGATGGAGTCCTTTTCCTCCTGTAATCTTACCTGTCTCTTGGGTCGGGTGAGTTCAGTACTGCAGGTGTAATTTGGAGTTCCAGCCCCAAACTCCTGAACCCAAACCCGAAGTCTATGTGTATATATATTCGGCGGGCAGTCTCTGTACATCCCACTGCCCACCCACCTTCCAGAACCAAGAGGACCCAGCTTCCAAGAATAGAAAATTTAAAATACTGATTTTGCTGCGGTTTGTGAAGAATCCTAGCTCCCTCAGTTCCCTGCTTGATTCGATTCATCGTGCCCTTGGATTCACGATTCAGAATTAAAATACACCTAAATGTAATTCACCATTTACCTGTTCACTGCTGTATCCCCACTGCCTCACACAGAGTAGGCGCTTAACTAAATATTTCAGAATGAATAAATTGATCCGAGTTCTTCAAATTCCCAAAAGAAACTCCTAGGCCAAGCCAATACTAAATCACTTGGGCTTATTTTGATGCATTTCTGTCCACCCCACCCTCTGCTGTACAATAATGACAGAGATTAGAGGGCCTTTTCCCACTGGTCTACCCCTGCTGTAATTCTTAAGAAGTTTAAGATTTTTAATACTAACTCTAATGTGGATTGCATCCCTTAGTAATCCATTGCTTAGGTATCAAAAGGCATTATTGCAATTCGTAAAATTAAGCTTTACTTTCGATTTGAGACTTTCTGGAAGTTATTTACACCCCCTATCAAATTCAGTAATATTGTTCTGATGCTGGTACAGAGTGGAGAAAATTTCTTCATTTTACTCTCCTTCAGATACATCAAATAGCATTATGAGTATTGTGAGAAAGATAATGTTGGTCTTCATTGTTACCCCACATTTTCTTACAGCCACCCTTTCTCCTCATCATCCTCTTGTACCTTAAAACCTACGATACTAATGATGCGTCTTTGCTGCTCAAAATGACCAATTAGGGAACTTGCCCCATTCACTCAACAAACACTTGAAAAAACAATGTTTCAAATATAGTATTTATTTCTATATTTTCATCCTTCCCCATTTCAATCAGATCGGCAGTCCTTCATTAAATCTCTGGGGTATACAACAATGTAAATGTACTTAGTGCCACAGAAATGTATACTTAAAATGGCTAAAATGGAATATGTTATGTTATGTATATTATGCCACAAAAAGAAAGGCCAAAAAAAAATCTTTGGGGAGTTTTTGCAAGCTAAAAAGCTGAATTGGAAGTGGGAGTCTCTTACTCTTATGGTTTATTCTAAAAGTCTAAGCTAAATGAAAACATTATGCATGGAAGTGCTTTGGAGGCCAGAAGAGAATAGAATTATTTTGAGAAAAAAGAGAGAAAGGGAGAGTGAGTGATTTACAGGTACCATTATTACCTGAGTGGATACTTGATCCTGCTTCAAGATTTTTCTTTTCCAGGGAAGTGTCACAACTTCAGAAGGGCTGACTGCACCCTAGAGAGCAAAGTATCCTTTAGCCTTAGCACAGATTTCTGGGTTCACCTCATGGTGAAAAGCAGAGAGCCAGAAACCTTAAGAGAAAGTTTAAAGCAGGACTGTACAATAATGACTTAGAGATTAGAGGGCCTTTTCCCACTGGTCTAGACATCCGTAAGATTCCCTAATTATTTTGTGACTCCAGGATGGAGAGAGTGGAGGGAGAACAGAAATAGAGATGAAATATAATGCTTCCATTTGAATTTTCCACAATGCCAATATAGAATCAGAGTTGGTTCAATTAAAAGATAACAGAAGAACCCTCCCTGGGTGTCATATGTAAGTGATAAATCACTAAATTCTACACCTGAAACCAATTTTACCATATATGTTAACTAACCAGATTTAGAGAAAAACTTGGGAAAAAACCAGAAAAATGGATATTTCTTGCACATTTTATTTCTGGAATGCTAGGGAACAGCAAAATTAATTCTACTCTGCTATTAAATCTGTACTCTTGGCATCAGAAGCATCAAGCTCTGGTTCTCCGATGTAACCAATGTGTCCCACATTGAGCAAGCCTTGAATTTACAAGTTATCTTACTTAACGTGTATGAGTTAGGATTCTTTGATTCAGAGTGACAGAAACTGATCCAGTTTAAAATATATCAGAAGGATTTTTGAAAAAGGATTTATCAGAAATATACTGGAATGTTACCCAGAACCTGGAAAATTCTGTCTCAGGTTCTCTCTCCACTCTTCCTGCTATTCTCTTGTGTCTCATGCTTCTCTTTTGCTTCTACCAGGCTTCCCCCCGCCCCTACTCCACAGTCTTGGTTTAAACCATCCTGTTTTGATCTAATTCCAAAAATATCCTGGATGAAGTCCCTCCTGGCCACCTACAAAACATAGTGCTTCTCTCACTTTGTCTCTTTGTCTTTCCTTGTTCACTTTCCTGCTTGATTTTTCTCCATGGCACATTTTATGTGACGTACCAAATAGTTACTTATTTCGTTTAATGTCTTATTTCCTCCATCAGAACGTAAGCTCGATGAGGAATTTTGTATATTTTTTTCATTGCTATGTCTCTAGGGCCTGGAATAGTGTCACACATAGCACTCAATAAATAGTTGTTGAATAACTGAATGAATAAACATGGCATATCCAGCAGAAACCATGTAAATAAAGGGGAGTTAGTGCCAGTTTCCAGAAAAGTAAAGTGCTAAATACATAAAATAATAGATGTATATTCCAAGTGTAGCTTACCACAGGGCTTTTATCTCCATTTTTTTTGTATGTATGGAACTGATGCAAAGAGAAAATGATCACCTCGTGCTATATAATAAAACCCCAACTTTCTAGACCAGCTTCCATGCTGCCTTCAACTACCCAATCCCTCCAAGGATTGTTAATTAATGAGACTTAAAAATTGATAATACTGTCAGGTTTGATTCCAAATCTGTCATCGACTCCACCATGGTTGCATTCTTGGGGCACTTCTTTGACCCTTGCCATAGGCAAGGATGCCTGGGAAAGCTGTTCTTTGCAAAGGCTCCTCCAATTGTTGCTCATCTATACAACTTCCTGCAGATGGTAGAAACATAGACAATAGTGCTTGGGGGCTGCCTAGGTGGCTCAGTTGATTAGACGTCTGCGCTTGGCTCAGGTCACGATCTCAGGGTCCTGGGATCAAGCCCTGCATCCAGCTCCCTGCTCAGTGGGGAATCTGCTACTCAATCTCCCTCTGCCTCTGCCTCTCACCTATGACCTCTCTCTCTCAAATGAATAAATAATATCTTTTAAAAAAAGAAGCAAACAGTGCTTGATGAGAACTTCAAGACCATATAATGTGAGACCCTCATTTTAAAAGTGAAGCACAAAAGGGTGTTCCTGATAACCAAGAAGGGAAAACTGGAGATGCTCAAACCTATACCATGGTCTTGAGAAAGGCATATTTTTAAAAGATCAGAGAACAGATGGGCATGTTTCATTACATGAAATTTGAGAGAGCTGAAAAACTCTCCAAAAAAATATTCTGAAAAGAAAAAATTCTGTATGTGCAATTTCAAATTATCCTAACAGAGAAGGAAATTATCCTAATAGGGAAGATAATTAAAGAAGCCAGTGATTGAATAAGAAACTCTGCTGTGAACTAAGTTATTTAAAGAAAACACATTTTTGGTTTCTTTAGAGTTAGACTTCTAAAAAAGGGTTTATTTTCTAAGGTATAAGTATTTTTAATGTTTTAATTTGGATCATAAGTTTTATAATTAGGAAAAATAGTAGCAATAATGTAAAATTTTTAATTAAGCAAGGAATTTTTTAAAAGAAGGGGTAGATAGCATCACATATTTTTAAAGAAGGGGCAGATACTATCACACACATGTAGGAAGGAGTAAGGTCAGAAAAGTTAAAGTCCAAATGATTCAGGAATGGGAAAAAAATTTAAGAATTCCAGAGATTAAAAAGAAAACAAAAAGGAACTTTTAAACAAGATCAAGAAAGATCAATGTACTACTTGAGGCCAATCAGGTGACAAAACTCAAGCAAAGATCCTATTTTACCTGACTTTTCCATCAAGGAGATGATTTTTGGATGAAAATGGGAAAAGTCAGCCACTGATAAGAGGCGAGTGAGGTCCATGAGGGGTGAGGAGTTTGGAAGTAGACATTTCTGCACTAGTTGAAAATAAAGTATAGGCTGAGTCCCAGAACTTCACTACAAGGTAGCTATTAAACATATTATAATCTCCATCTACTGATGAGAAAATGAAATTAAGGTTAGAGCATTTGACCAAGGATATATAGCTAGCAGAGCATACATGGATATGTGAGGGTCCCTAAGACCAACTTCAGAATGGGTTCTCTAGAAGGACTCATAGAATTCAAGAAAGCAGTTATACTCATGGTCACAGTTTATTATAGTGAAAGGATACAGATTAAACTCAGCAAAAAGTATAAAGGCACTTAGGATGAAGGCACCAGAAGAAACCAGGCATGAGCTTCCAGTTATCATCTCCTAGTAGGGTCACAAGGACAGCACTTAATTCTCCCAGTAATAAAAATGTGACAACATATGTGAAGTGTTGCTAATCAGGTGAGCTCTCCTGAGCCTTGGTATCCAGGGTTTAAATTGGGGATCCAGCATGTAGGCATAGAGTACCTACATGACTGACCTTAGCTGTTCAGTCTCCAGCCCCCCCAGAAAACAAATTAACAAGTGGCCCTGGGCCTCAGAAGTACAAGAACAGGTGCTCTAAGTCACCTTGTTAGCACAAACTTTCTTGTCCAACTGATACATTATAGCCCAAGACCTCAGGCATACTAAAACATTGTTATCAGGCAGGATATACCAAGGAGTGAGAAGTTATCCCCTGGGTATTAGTCAAGGACTAGCCTCTTCTTTGGAAAGTGCAGAGTTAACACAATAATTCATCTAACCCACATGTAACTCATTTAATGACTCTGAGAAGTATTAGTGGCATGTAAAGATGAGTCAGTTAAGACTCAAAATGAGTAAGCAGTTTGCTAAAGGTCCAACAACCAACAAGCGGCAGTTAGACTTAGTAGAATCCAGGTTTGCCTGACTCCAAAGTCCAAAATCTTAACCCAGTATTCCATAAGCACTAACCAGATTGTAGGGGCTAGAGAACTAAGCTGGATTGAAATTATTTTTATAGAGGTGAACATTAAATTATAGATGCTAAAAACCAATTCTCAGGGACAAGTCCTAGAAAACATGGCTTTGAATCAACCTAAATGAAAATGCTTGGGGGATTTCAGTGTACATCAAGCCTTACATGAGTGCACTATAAACTTTGCATAAATATAAAATGGCCATATAAGATATAGAATCTTGGAAGCAATAACGGAATCATTATGCCCAGAATGACGGAGGTGTCATAGGTCCAGATAATACAGCTGACTCTAGGCAGTACTTCATACTCCAGATCTTTCCCTGTCTCAGAGATTTCTTGTCCCCTCTCTTCTCAGTTCAATAACAAGGTAATCTCATGAACTATCCCTAAGAAGGTGTGATGTTGAATCAAATAAAAATACTACTTACAGGGATCCCTGGGTGGCGCAGCGGTTTAGCGCCTGCCTTTGGCCCAGGGCATGATCCTGGAGACCCGGGATCGAATCCCACGTCAGGCTCCTGGTGCATGGAGCCTGCTTCTCCCTCTGCCTATGTCTCTACCTCTCTCTCTATCTCTGTGTGACTATCATAAATAAATAAAAATTTAAAAAAAATACTACTTACATAGGTCAAAACATCTGAACATCAGCGATTTTAATCTAATATTAACACTTGATGATAGTTGTAGGTGTCGTTCCTCCAGGAGTATTTGCAATTCGGTAGAGGAATCCAAGACACAACAGTACAGATGAGGAAGAAGAGGCACTTGTGAACATGGAAACATTCTTGATGCTTGCCAATCACATCATATGCAACCTACATTTTCCTGACAGTTTATTCTATTAAGCTATACCAATATCTCTTTATGACATTGTCAATTCATGTCCATTCAAATAAATTAATGTTCCCATCTCAGCTGACTCATTTGGCAGTAAAAGTTAGTTCACCTGCCAATGCATTAGCTGGCTTACAGGACCTCTCTATAAAAAAGGGACAATTTCACAGTAATAAGCAAAAAGAAGCCACATACCCTCTCTCCCCACAATGTAGCAGTTTATTTTATTTATTTATTTATTTATTTATTTATTTATTTATTTATTTATTTTAAATAAATTTGAAATCAGGGTTTCTTTTTTTTAAGATTTTATTTATTTATTCATGAAAGACACAGAGGAGAGAGAGAGGCAGAGACACAGGCAGAGGGAGAAGCAGGTTTCATGCAGGGATTCCCTATGTAGCAGTTTAGATTAAACAAATGTGAAAATTTTTAAGGGCAAAGAGATAGAAGAGACAGGACATGACACAGAAAGACTCAAGATGATAGAAATATTTTACAATGTATAAAATAAAAATACTTGACATTTTCTTGCTTTTTAGGTCCATAAAAAGATCATTGCTGCTTCTCTCTCCTCCTGTGTCTCTGCCTCTTTCTCTCTCTCTCTATGTCTATCATAAATAAATAAATAAATAAATAAATAAATAAATAAATCTTTTGAAAAAAAGTAGGGGGGATCCCTGGGTGGCTCAGCAGTTTAGCGCCTGACTTTGGCCCAGGGCGTGGATCCTGGAGTCCCGGGATCGAGTCCCACGTCGGGCTCCTGGCATGGAGCCTGCTTCTCTCTCCTCCTGTATCTCTGCCTCTCTCTCTCTCTCTTTCTATGTCTATCATAAATAAATAAATAAATCTTTAAAAAAAAAGATGATTGTAATTACTTCTGAGCTCTCAGAACATTCATTCAAAGGATATAATTGATTCCCTACAATGTATACAATGTTATCTATATACATTGAATAAATTCTCAAATTACACCAATATCCACAATAATAAATATTGAATTTGTATAAAATGACATTAATAATATAAATATTTATAATCTAATGTAAACACAATATGTGTGACTATATACATTAGGTAAATTACAAACACAATAGAACAGGCTTCGTTAGGATCCGTCCAATGGTATCTTTAATGCTGCCAAAGTAACACTGCAGATCTGATTGTTTTTATGTTGCTTAACATTGATTTGTTCATTTGTTCGTTCAACAAATGTTTATTATGCATTTGCTCTGTGATAGGCACATGAAATAACGTTCATATTGACCACTGGTGCAAATAAAGTCATTTATAAACAGCTTGGAGAAAGTATCATCAGTATCTGTTTTTAAGTAGGCTCTGAGGAGTTGGAATATTTAAAACCATTCTATATTCACATTCCAAAGATAATGTACAAATTGTCTGCATTGATTAATCTATGCTATCATAAGCTGGGGAAATGTCATTCTGTGACTTCAGTTTTCTTTAAACATTTAATAACGGTCTCCGCTTGAAGACCATTTTAAGGCTGTACTCAGAGGTGATGGATGTTTCCCATTAACAGGTCGAATGAAGAGCCTCTTATTTAGCCTGGACTATGCTTAGAAGCTGGCAGAGGAAGAAGGCTTTACCTCCCGTCATTTGTTATCTGAAAACTCCTGAAGGCTTCAACCTTTCCTATTACTACTTAATTGAATTTAGAAAATCATGATCTTCCTTTTAAATATTTTACCAGTTTTTAAACGTACGATTGATTTGAGGGGTGGGCGGGCCTGAAGAATGTTTGGATACCTTCCTCCTAATCTGTGATTTGGTATATATTCTACAATTTTAGAAATACCTGAATGTTTTGGCTAATGTAGAAAATAAAAATATGTTCTTATTTTTGGAGCCAAGGCATGTCCTCCTAAGTTTCTTGATTGTGCAGATATGCTTGGGCTTCAAAAATTTCTTGATTCTTGTGGTTAATCTTAGGTATGGATAAACATTTCAGAACAAGTGAAGCTTGACTATGAAATTCTAAAATTACTTTTTACTATTTAACATTGAATTACATGTAATATACCTTCATTACTCTACAAACTATTTTAAGAAGCTCAAGAATAAGTTCTAACCTGCATCCACATCTTCTATCAACAATAAATGTTTTTTTTCCCTTTCCACCCATTCTACTCCCCTACTTTGAACAAACACTAATTAACCATGAACACCCTGGTCATTCTCCCCAAAAATAAAATTTATTTCTCCTTTACAAAATTTCTGAAAGGTAGGAAAACAGTTAAGATCATACTCAATGTTGCTGGGCTTTGATCTGTCCTAAGCTGTAACATGGGAGCCTAGTTCATACGTGGTTTGTGAATTGACCATGACACCTTGTCAATGGTTGAATTGACTTAGTTTAGCTTATCCTGCTAAAGGTTATATCCCTCCTGTAGTGGAGGAAAAGGTTTTCCTTCATCCTCTTAGGATTCCTGGCTGGATCTGAAAATTAAACTGACAAAGTAACAAGAAAAAAGCTTGCAAAGTGTATTGAATTTTTACATGTACAGAAGGCCCTTCACAAGAGAAGAAATGCCTGAAGAAGTGGCTAGAGCAGGAAGCTTTTATACCTTTTAGATAAAGAAATAATAAATTTGTGAAAAATTGATAAGACAAAGGGATTTGGGCTAGAGGTAGCACATAATGAAGAAATAGCTAGAAAGATAAGAGTTTAAGAAGGTTTGTTTGTACTGCCTTCTCAGTCCCAAATTCTCTGTCTTTAGTGATAAGAATGTCTTCCTTCCTCTTGGTTCAGGGAGGGTACTTTTCACATGGGAGATTTATCTCCAGCTTTCAGGGGAGGAGGACAAGCAAGGGAAGGTCACAGTGACCTTTCTGCACCTGCCATTTTCTCAAATGTCTTCAGCTTAAGAAATTCAATATGCCAAGGTGCCATATTTAGGGGTAGCATATCCTGAACCCCATCTTACCCAACAAATTTATCTTTGGTAATAAATATTCCAGCGCAAACATCTTCCTCTCCCTCTTACATGCACTTTTTGGAATAATATTGTAATCCTACTATCTATATTATACAATAAATATTCCATATTTTATCAGAAAGCTGAGATACTTAGAGTACTCATAAAGCTGCCAGTCTGTGTAATTCATCAAATAGATGAGCACACCCATCTATGAAATTTTAGCCTTCCTTTACTTCAGTGTTTGAAACAAGCCAGCTTGTTTTATTAAACATATGTATCTAATAATTACATATTTCTTGTGCATAAATTCTATTTTCCGATTACTATGAAGGCATATTTAGTTGACATTGTAGCATATAGCAGATAGGGATGCCAGGTAAGATTTTTGAGATATGGTGTCATTTTATTAAGAGATATTTTCTTTTCTGATAAATGGCTTTCAAAGCAGCTCTAAGACTTTTCCTTTCCTCCTCTCCCCCACCTCACAGTTTGTCAGTGCACCTTTGTAACCTGCCTGAAGAGAATTATAATCTGCCGTGTGACTTTGCCTGCCATTAATCTTCCTCCCATTTCAAGGATCTGAAAGAAGAAATCCCTAGAGCATGTTTTCCCCTGGCCTCTGAGTCATCCGGTTAGCTTCCTTAGTCACAGATAAAAGAGCAGTCTTGTGCACTCACTGCAGGCCTCTGGGGGCAGGGAAGCCATGCAACAACTCCATAGCTCAGATTTTTCCATGAAGGATTCATGCTTGTCACCAGCCAGCTGAAAATCAACCCTATCAACTTCAGTTAAGGTGTCACCATGAGCAGAAGATGTTTTCATGGCCAGGACACAGCTCTGAAAATAAGGAAGTGACACATGCAATTGAAATCTCAAATATATTATCATTCAGGGCGTGGGGAAAGATTTCTTTTAAAAGCTTTCATAAAATAACATTTTCTGCCAGCAGCAGCATTTTATCATCAGTTGCAATAACCAACTCCTTAAATGCATGACTTCCCTTAGAAGTCATGAATAAGCCAATTCTGATTCCTGGGTACATAAATTTTCCAGGATGTCTCTTCCAAGTACCATATTATATGTCTATATTCTGTCCACAGAAGAGCCCTGAGATCATCTCATGGTCTTGTATTAGTCCCTGAAATACTCCACCAAGGTAGGGTAAGGAGCACAACTCCCAATCAACATAGTATGTAAATGACACCACTTAAAAGTATCTTTGATATCTGTCACTAAGTCCCATGACCAAAATTACTGGAAGGTTCACCAATGTGTCAACACTTAATTCTTTCTTCACCAAGAAATATGAGTCAAAACTCAGAAAAGACTTTTACCTCATGGGTCACTGGTCACTAATTGTTCCAGTCAACATTCATCAAGCACCTCCTGAAAATTCCCTTTGTTCCAGAAACCTGCTAGAGGAACTCTAGGGCAGAAGCGCTTTGGAGTGGCCTGATTCTCCCAAATGCCACAGTAGTAGGCCCAGGAAACAGCTAGCGGTTTACTGTGCAGGAAACAGAAAAGATCTATTCTGAAAAGAGAAGGAAGGGAAGAAAAAGCAAAACAAAGGAATTCTGGGTATCCTAGTGTATGTCTGGAAAATCATATTGTTAGCTTATTAATAGCAGCTAAATTTCACTTATTTGTATTCACAGTGACCTAAACCAGTGCTTCTCAAACTGTTTGTGAAGGATCAGTTGTTTTTTTTTAAATATCAGATTCATGTAGACTAATACTTTGTTAAAATACCATAAAAATGGAGTACTAGAAAAAAATAAATTAAAAAAATCCCAAAATGGAATGCTACATTGTACTATTATTGTTATTCTATCGCCATCACTATTATGTATTATTGTATGTTATTATCTTATATAATTATTACTATTGTTACTGTACCAAATTGCTATAAAAGTTCCTAAATGCTTACTCCCAGTTTCTGGGTTTATCTCATCACATAGTTCACCTCCTGGTGCTGGTCTATAGATCAGGCTTTAAGTAACACTGATCTGAATCATAGCCTTTTGTGCTTTAAATATCCTTACATGCTTTAAGTGTGTGTCTTTATGAATTGTAATCAAACTGTGATGCAGAGAAATAATTCTGCAGAAGAGGAAAGATCACATACTTATTAGTGTGGTGGTAAATACCCCCCCAGCTCCCTCCCTTGGAACAGAATATAATTGTGGAGTAAACATGGGCTTGGGATCCAAATAGATCGGTTTGAATCCCAAATCAATCATTTAGTAGCTGTGTGAACTTTGGTAGGTTAATAAGCACTCTGAGTTTTTTTTTTTTTTAAGATTTTATTTATTTATTCTTGAGAGACAGAGAGAGAAAGAGAGAGAGAGAGAGAGAGGCAGAGACACAGGCAGAGGGAGGAGCAGGCTCCATGCAGAGAGCCCCATGTAGGACTCCATCCTGGGTCTCCAGGATCACACCCTGGGCCGAAGGCGGCGCTAAACCGCTGGGCCACCGGGGCTGCCCTGAGTATTTTTTCCTAACTGTAACATGTTGTTGTCAAATAACCTCCTCTCAAGATTGTTTGAAGATTAAATACAATGATTTAATACACCAGGAATGAAGTCAACATGCAATAGATGGAGCTATCATTACTACAAATGATAGCTCACTAAACCAGGGGATCCTCTGAGCAGGTTGTGGTGAAAAAACACGTTTCTTTAGATATGCCTCAGCAACTAGCTCAATACCCACCAATATATGCTTATGAGAGTAAATAGGAAAGAAGGGGAAGAGGAGGTGATGTAAAAAAAGAGAAGGAAGGGAAGAAAAAGCAAAACAAAGGAAGGGGGCACTGCCAGTAGGGATAGATCAATATTTCTCTCCTTTTTATGAGTTTCAGAAGGTGCTTTATTATAAGTAGCAGAAATTGGAATGGATGAGACGTAAATTCCTTGGTTTGTAGCAAATGAGGGTTCAAAAAGGGTCACTATCTTTCATTTGGCATTGGACATCCACTCTGGCTCATCCACAGTGTCCCTGAGCAATGTACCCAGCAATGTGCTAGGCCTGCAGAGCAAAAGGTGGAGTGACTTTGGAACACTTAATTGTGTGGAGAAACATGACATAACTTGGTATCATCTTGAAAACTAGAAATTATCCATAGCTTCAAAAAGAGCCAGGCTTAGCAGTTTTTTGTGAACAAATACAAAGGAAGTGTGTCAGTGGTTTCTAATGTGTAACCGAAGTTGGGTATCATTATTCAGAAGGTCGATCTAGCGGAGCAGAGCTTGCTTCACAGACAGAAGTGGCAGTGTGGGCTTAAGTGAGGTTATTTATAACTTCCACGGTTCAGGATTGCTGATGGAGACTGCAGAGTACTATTTCTTTTTGCAGATGACGTCAATTATTTTGGTGTGTGTTCTTGGAACGTGGTCTTTTCTAAATGGTTGTTAACGGGCCGCAGCTGTTATAGGAAATGATATTGGTCTTTGGCCTTTTGTGATTACAGTAATAAAACCTGTAACTGGGTATTAGTGTTCAATGATTTATTTTAAGACTACAGCCTTTTTCTTCACTCCTCTTGTGTAGGGAAGAATTGCCTTTGGAGAAAATACATTTTATTCCTCCAAAGAAAGAATCATCATTTCCAATATTCCCTAGAAGTATATAACACAGTGTCTTTTTTTTACTTGCACTTAACCAAAAATAAAAAATAAAAAAAAAAATAAAGCGTTTCTGTGATTGTTTTAAGTGCTTGGTACTTCGAGTAAGAGAAAGATTTTAGTTTTCACTGAAACTAATGTAAAACATTCACCTATCAGCAATACTACAATGCTCCATGCTGTAAGAATACCTAATATGGTATTTACTTCTCTGGATAGAATTGATAATGACCTCTTTTCTCTGAAGTGATTCCCTTTTATTTCAAAGGGTAGATAAAAGAAAATATATAGGCTTACCAGGGCACTAAATAATTCATCTCCATTCCTATAAGAAATTCTGATTTTCATCATGTTGAGTTTAGGAAGTTCTTTAGTTGACTTTAATTTTGATTTTTAAAACTAATTCTTCAGTTGGATAAATCTTCCTAAATTAAATCTAAGAGGATAAGTCCTAGAAGCTGATAAATGAACTAAAGGCCCAAATAAAAGCTTTTGCAGGACACCTGGGTGGCACAGTTTGTGGCTCAGGTCAAGATCCCATAGATCATGGGATCAGGCCCCCCATTGGGCTCCCTGGTCAGCATGGAGTCTGCTTAAGACTCCCTCTACCACACTCCCTCACTTACTATCTCCCTCTCTCTCTCTCAAATAAATAAAACCTTAAAAAATAAAAAGTCTTTTCCCTTCCAATGCATTAAACGTCTATAAGCATCAAAACAAATTTTTTAAGATTTTATTTATTTATTCATGAGAGACACAGAGAGAGAGGCAGAGACATAGGCAGAGGGAGAAGTAGGCTCCCTGCAGGGAGCCTGATACAGGACTCGATTCCCGGACCCAGGATCACCACCTGAGCGGAAGGCAGATGCTCAACTGCTGAGCTACCCAGGAGTCCCTAAGCATCAAAATTTTATGTGTATAATTATTAAGTAGAATGTAATGCCTCATCTTGAATACGCGCATCCTTCAGCCCACCAGGACAAGATAGTAGGCAGAGCCTGACACTGGAAGAATCAAATGGCCCAGGGGAAAATGATGTGATACATTTTACAGTCTTTTGATTTCCTCCTAACTCAGTGGGTCTTTGATTCCTGGTTTAAATTTATAAGATTTATTATCATTCTACTTGCAAGAAAAATATGCTCGTTTTTCAAGTAGTACTTTCAATTAGTACTCTAATTAAGAATTGAGGAAGAAATTACTGTAACACAACAGAATGTGGAGCTTTAAGAGTTTTCAAAAAATTACCAATATAAACAACTGGCTATTTAGGGTTGATGATGGATCTTATTTTGTTCTGGCAAGATATGAGAGAGAAAAATTATTCCTATAGTTATCTTCCTTTGTCAGTGATAAACAAAGACAGAGATTAAGACCCCTCCTGGCATGTATGCATACCATTCATAGTGAGAGTCATTTATGCAAACCCCGGAGCGGAACTTGGCTCTGTGTCCAAGCAGCGATGATCCCCAGCTGGGGATCGCCTAAGGAAGCAGTGTCCTATGTTTAACACCATCTCCCAATTTTTAATGATATCTGGACATACCCAGATCACACCCTCTGGAATTTGTCTCCAGTGACCTTCTCTTGACCGCTGGCCATGATGTAATAAGCCTTCCAAAATGAGACACACTCAAGCTGATTTCATATTGTGTATCAGAAGTTCCAAACCATCTCTCCTTTCTTCATGGCATCTTCATTTCTACCTCGCTGAGATAAGGGCGCAGCTGATTCATTATCCTAGTAAGTTGGATACTTAGAGCATCTGTTTTCATACATTCTGTTTCTTTAAAACCTTAGTGCAAGGTCCTGGGAGAATGGTGAAGTTGGAGGTTTCTGTGCTTCTCTCCAGTGCTGAAGGCCTTGTCCCTTCAGTGTTGGTACAACTGCCCTTGTTATGTTCCCTCATTCCCTATCAAACGTTTCTTTGGATCCTCATTTAAACTATGGTGCAAATGACTGCTAACATCCTAAAGCAATGGTTCTCAGTGCATGGTGCCCATCTGCATCACCTGAGGAATAAAAATTCAAGTGGTTTAGTTCTGCTCCAGACTTCGTGAATCAGAATTGCTAGGAATGGGAACAGGAATACTTATTTCCTAAAAGACCGTGAAGATTCCTGATTAAGAATTACTGACCTTCCACTGAATCTTCATTTTATAAAGGTCAAAACCTTCAGCTAAAGCCACTCTGATCAACTAAAGAATTTTAAGCAGCCACTGAGGAAGAGACATGCAGAAAACTGAGAATTCCCAGGACATGATGGGTGGAGGACTTCAACTTCAAATTCCTTGCTTATAACAACTAGATTTTTAAAATAAAATATTTTTATGACTTTTTCTGACAAAAGACCATGTTCTTTACAGGGAACATGAGAAGAATATAAGGAAGAAAATGAAAACTGTAAGACATAGAACTTTTAACATTTTGGCTTATTTCCTTGCATTCTTTTGGCAATCATTTGTATTTTGATTTTTGATTTTTTTTAAATGGCATCATCTTTTTCAATTTCTTTCCTGCCAGTAAACATTCATTTTGTTCTATGAATGTAGCATCTACATCTGATTGTTTCTCTTCCTCCCTCTCTCCATCCCTGCCCCTCCCTGCATATCTCTCTCTCTGTCTCTCTCTTACACACACACACACACACACACACATACACACACACAGTGCCTAACAGTACCTCTTCTTTTTTATGTGCTCAATAAATATGTGCAGGCTGAATGAATTTAGTGACCCAGTTTTGGATTCCTTTCTGGGCATTCGCAGAAACATAGTAACAAGCATTATAATGGTCTCTATTCCTTGCTTTCTCAACCAGCTTCAAAAGAAAATATTTTTTAGGATAATTGTGTAAAAAAATATCTAATAGAATTATTAAATACAATTTGAGGGACTCTTTGATCTTTCAAAATAACTCATTGGCAATTTTTAAATTTGAAAAAAAAATCTGTCTTCTACGAAATAAGACTTCTGCTTCTTTCTTAATTTCTTCCAAAAAGTATCACTTTTGATGCCATTCAGCAGCTGCAACAGTCAGGATTAGTTTTGGTTGTATATATCAGTAACCCCAAATAAGAATAGCTTTGAACAAGAAAAAGTCCAAAGGTAGATAGTTCAGTGCTGGCATGGCATTTCTGGGGTCAAACAGAGACCATAGCTCCTTCTTTCTTCCTTCTCTACCATCGTTTGTATGTATCTTTCATCCTTAAAGTCTACCCACAGTCAGATTTAGCTATTACAGTACCACCCTTTATATCCACATTCCTGGCAAGAAAAAGGAGGAAAGGGAAAAGGGAAAAAGAGAGCATCTGGATTGAGTTAGTGCCTGTTAGGGAGCAATCCTAGAAGACAAACCCATCAATTTCTGTTTACATCTCTGTTGAGCCCTGGCTTCAAGGGAAGCTGGGAAATGTGGTCAGCTGCTACCATGAACACAATCATGGTTCTGTTAATAAGAAACAATGGACAACAGATATTGTATAGGCAGCTAGCACATAAGAGACCACGGCAAAGTCTCTTATGTCATTCAATAGTCAAGATGCAAATAACAAAACACCTCCAAACAGGGAGCTTAAATAGTAAATTTTATCCTATAAACTTAGGCTGGTTCAGGGTTGTTTCAGAGGTTCAAGGATGTTATCAAGGTCTGGGCACCTTCCAACTTTCTGAGATGCCATTCAAAAATATATCAACAACATCTTTCTCTGTAGCCAAAAAAAAAAAAAAAAAATGGTTGCATTGTGTCTTCACATTACAACATCCAAACCCTCAAAAGGGCAAGTTCTTATCTGTATCTCTTAAAGAAGAAAAATCCCAGCTGACTAATTGGGTATCATGTGCCCATACTGCACTAATCGTTAGCAAGAGTAATGGAATTACAGCAACCAGTTACAGTAGTGAATCAGTGATTCCCTTCTGGGACTGAATATGTGGAAAGGTAAATACTTGAACAAACTTCAGGTACCAAGGAAGACAAGAAGTAGTCAAGGTGATGGGGAGAATGACTGCTGGATAGATGGCTACCACACTTATTCTATGTTTTATAAAGCACAGATTTACAGCTATTCTGAGTAGTACATACTTAGGAAATTCCCTGATACCTCATTTATTACTTAATTAGCATTTTCTTTCTAAAGGGCAAAATACAAGCGTGAGATGAGACAATGAATCATTAAACATTAACACAAAGGCATAGATTTCTCTTTCTATAGTTGGAGAAAAATAAAAGGAATGGTACTTTATGATGAATGGTATCAGTACTTATTAAATGTTATACTTTTCACATTACAATGGCACTGGGGAAAAGAAGAAAAAGTCCCAATTATTCTAAACTTCAAATAATTTGCATTTCTCCCACATAGATGAAAATACATTTTTATTGGATATTCCACTTAAACTGTTAAGGACATTACCTGATCAATGTAAAAATTTCCTTTATTCCCCCCCCCCCATAATAGTATTGCTTATGTGTCCTATTGTATGTGTCCCCACTTTGGTTGTTCCAGATAAAGTAACACAGCCTTGTATGTTGAAGATTTGTATTTCCTTAACTCTAAGAGGAAATATTTGACTTGAATTCTTGAAACCTGGGCTTCTACCTGCTGTGTTCTTGGGGGCAACCGTACCTGCCTCTCACATGTGAGGCCAATGAGAATAAAAATAACTTACCGAGAAGTACTTTCCAAAAAGTACCTTTACTCTTTGGGCTCTTCTGCTGGGAATGAGGAAATCGTCCAACAGCCATCCTTTAACCCGGCAGTTGGAAATCACTCACTGAAGGTCACAGAGTAGAAATAAAAGAAGTGTGTTGGTTCCTGGTGACAACCTGGAGCATCCATACCAGCTCAGGGTTGCCTCCATCTGAATTTCTACATGAAAAACTAATCCTTACCTATTTTAGCATTGTAATTGGGTCTCTATTTTTGGCACAGACATTAATGTCCTAACCAATTCATGTAACTGCTTCAACAACCTTAGAAGGATTATTATAACTGATCCCATTTTTTTTTTCATGATGACAGACTGATATAACATGGAGTCAAAATTCAAACACAGTTTTATCTGGCCCTAAAGTACATATGTTTAATCTCAAACCATTTGGTAAGCCAAGGTGGGATGGTCTATCTGCTAAGGCAGGGATGGGATGGGAGAGGGGCAGTGTAGACACCAGAGTAAGAACCAAGTCACCAGAAACCAGCAGAAGAAACTCTTGCAGGAGGATGTGTGTGCACAGTAACAAGGCCCAAGAAATATAATCATGCTGATAAGCACTGCCCCACCTGCTTTTTAGTCCTGATCATTGCACTTGAGGTATTTCTGGGCCCAAAACCTGAAGTCAAAATAAAACATATACCTAGCAGTTAGATCACTGAGTTGATGCCAATCCCGATAAGTCTCAGAGAAGAAATTTTTATCTGAATTAACTAGTTTAATTGCCTGTGAAATCCAAGTTGTTCAAATAATTTTAAGTTAATCCTCTCATTTAATGCTGTTTGGAACCTCCCACTCTGATTTGAAAGGTGCTATTTGTATTCTTGGAGTCCTTTACCTCTATGTAACAGGTGTGCCTCCTCTCTCTAGCATGGGGTACAAATATCAGGGGACATTTCTCAATGTCTGGAGTCATTTTTGGTGGCCACGACTGAGCAATGTTACTGGCATCTGGTGGATAGAGGTCAGGGATGCCACTAAACATCCAACTCATAGGACAGTGCCCAGCCATGGAGAATTATCTAGGCCAAAATGCCAGTAGTGTTGCCCTTGAGAAACCATGCTGTATTCAAACAGCACTTAGTGAAAGGAGAACTAGGCACTTTAACCTGTTAATGACAGTCCAGTCAGTGATTTCCAGCTCCCAAGTAATATTTAAACCTGGCCTCTTGATTCAACAAATTAAGCAGCTAATTGATCAAACTCTATTGTATATTTTCCATTGTAGATGCAGCCAAAAAGTGTAGCTGATAGGCTTCTTAAATCCTTCATCCTTTCTGTTTCAAGTCTTCATGTTTACTGGAAGGTCATTAAGTTGCTTTGCTTTTGAAGTCCATTTATTACTTCTAAATCTAGTGCAGTCTATTTAGTTCTTTCTTAATGCTGTCTAGTGAAACATTAATGAGGAGCTCACGCATAGTCATAGAATTTGTCTGATTACCTCATTTATTTTTAATAAGCTTGCAGCTTACACTTCAGGATAACCTAACAGAAATTGGATAATGTAATTCTCTCTAGGTGGAGTGCCCCTAAATTTGACTCTAAATTATTAATCATGTACGCTGAGGACATTAAAGAGTCTTTTGCCCATAAATTTACCTAAATCTTTGACTACATAATTCTATCAATATATTCTCTTCCCAGAAATGTCTTTTAACCAATTATTGTGGCTGAAAACATTCAATTTTCTTCAGAGTGACGTCCTCCGGATTCAAAATCTGAGAAAATTGAGCTCCATCATAAGATCCAAACTCGAGCCCACAGTTAAGCATTAGAATTACATCAGTTTCTTCAGAAGAAAAGTGAATAGCTATTTTAAATATCAATTTGTGGCTTTTAGGATCAAGGTAGTATCTTCAATTCAATCTATCTCTGTACCTACGTCATCTAGGCTTGTTATGTATGGTTTTGAAATTCTCACATGGATTTGGGCACAAATTTTCTTTTTTTTTTAATTTTTATTTATTTATGATAGTCACACACAGAGAGAGAGAGAGAGAGAAAGGCAGAGACACAGGCAGAGGGAGAAGCAGGCTCCATGCACCGGGAGCCCGACGTGGGATTCGATCCCGGGTCTCCAGGATCGCGCCCTGGGCCAAAGGCAGGCGCTAAACCGCTGCGCCACCCAGGGATCCCTGGGCACAAATTTTCATTAATATTCTACTAGTTTCATAGTTAGTGAGTACCCTAAGTGCCATGGTAACAATGATTATAAGATTATTTGACAGTAAAAATTTATTTGACAACTGGAAACATCTTAGTACAAAAAAGATTAAATTAGTTGTCCTTATCAATAAGCCCAAAACTTCTGAACCTAGCCCTGTTCTAAGAACAGTAACAGATATGTCTTTCCAATAGCAATAACAATAATGAAACTCAGACTGTAAATGTTATGAAGACTCCTATATAATCCTGATGCTACCAATCCTAACTACTCCATCTCAAAACAACCACAAACTAATTCTGTCAATTCCTGAGAGCTATAAATCAATTCAGGCGGTGTTTATCCTAGAATCATTACAAAACATGACAAAAGAAGCCTTCTACTGAATTAATCAGCCTCAGCTCATCAACACAAGAGAATAATGAGAATGACCAATACTTCCCAGACTCTCCTAATCCACCAACGTTTTTCTCAGCCAAAACCAGTTGGTTTGATTGAAAGCTGGAGCAATAATGTTGCAGTGAGTGCATCAACTCTGTAGCACGACTTTAGTGGAAACACCACAAATAGGATAGTTGTGTGGGTCATTTTGGTCATGGAGATTAACGTGTTAGGGCTCCAGTGGGCTAATTAGTCTTACTCTTTTGCTGAATCAGTTCAGAAATAGACCCAGAGGTCAAATGAAGATCAAGATATAAAATTTATTGCCAGCAAAGCTGGATTAGAATAAGTTGATAGTACCTATGATGAAGTCAGATTTCCTGTTCTTTCCTGAGCTGCACAAAGAGGGAGGACTCTCGGCAGGCCAGGGTTTGCCCTGTGCTTGTCATCTAAGGTGAAGAGTATGTATGCCTGGATAGGCTGGTTAGGAGAAGATGGATGCCAATAAGCTCAACACTCTTCTAGCAATCCCTCCATGGAAGGAGCTAGCAGAAGAAGGAAGGCAGAAGCTTCTAGCCAATACTTCCAAGAGCCTGGAAGTTCTTACTTTATAAGCTACGGCTGGAAAGCCAAGACAAGGAGAAAATGTTCCCTGATTACCCCCAAATCTCATTGCTTTGCAAAACAAGCGACTGAGTTTTTCAGTTTTCAGTAGTCAGTCTTTAGGTATAGAAATAGAAATAATCTTTATCTTTAAAACAGATTTTGCTTTTAAGATCATATGGAATACATTATTGAATTGATGGCTCAGACAGTGTTGGATGAAATATTTAATTTCATCAACCAGTGCTGTTTTGGTATGGAGATGACCAGACTATATTAATCTCAATTTTTTAGCATATCTCCAGTGTCTCTTTGATGATAAGGTTAAGATTAGACACTTAAATAATAGTGCGGTCCTCAATACAAGAAAAAAAAATTGTAACTATGTATGGTGATAGATGTTCACTAGACTATTTTGGTGACTTTATCATTATGTTGTACGCCTGAAACTGATAAATGCTCTATGCCACTTATACCTCAATTTAAAAAAATAACATGGTAAAGGAATCTTGGAAATAATTCTGAACAGTGGTTCTTAATTCTGGTTGCACATTAGAATCTCCTGATGAACGTTAATAGCTAAACATGGATGGCAGTCCGCATTCTCAGGGGTTTTGATTGAATTGGTCTCAGGTGTGGCTCAGGTGTCAGTATTGGAAGAGTCCCCAGAAGGGTCTCCATATTTGTAAAGGAATCTCTTGTGGTGGATGTTGCCCTAAGCCAGGAGTCAGGGCTTGGCTCAGGCTATGCTCTCTGCTCGAACCCCTTAGTAGGGCTTTTTCGATCTGTAGAAAACTGTCTGAATATTCACACTGCTCCTGAGGCCCTAGTACATACATGTGAAAAGTAGAGCCCTGAGTTGTGTAAGTCTGGAAGTCGAAGGGCAACTGAATTGAGTACAGCCCTAATGTACAATTAGAAGCAGCAAACCCTGGGGGCTGTCACTTACAAACTGTAACCTCAGAGGCCTCTGCTCTCTGGGATTCTGTGCTCTCCTTTGCAATAAAGGATAACGGGAGTGTGTTAAGTCTCTGTTTCAGCGACAGATGGGGACTCTTGAGCTGGTTTTTTCCATCTAATATAATTCCTAATACAGGAAGTGCATTAGACTAAGAAGTGGTTTTCTAGTTCCAGAGGAGATGTGAAAAGCAGCTTATTCCCCTAAATAAGTGGCTTTTTACCCAGAGACACATTCACAGAGCAGGAATAAAGCAGAGCAAACTTATTATGGATTCTCATCCTCCTAAAACCCAGTGAGGAAGAAAGGAGGGGATCCCTGACCAAATGTGGGAATTTATGGGGTACACAATCTCACTACTCCTGGCAGGATTTGGGGCATGCCCAAGGTGGAGAAAACCTGTTCTACTTGGTCTGGATCCAGAGGAAGACTAGTGCCTTTGCTCAAGCCACTAGTTCTCAAAAATTATCATGTGTCGGAATGACTCAGAGAAAGTGCTAAAACCCAGATTGCTGATCTCTGCACTATCCATCGCCCCCTCCAGAGTTCCTGATTTATTAGGTCTAAGATGGAGTTTGAGAATTTGCCGCTCTGGGGAGTACACTCTGAGAACCACTCCTCCAGGGCAACTTAGAGCCATTAGGCTCTCCTTCCTACAAGGCAGTCGCAAGGAGTTTGGGCCACTAAAATCCTCTGGAAACTTCTGGATACAATTATATTTTTTTGTGAAAGATATTTTCAAATTTTCGGTTTCATCGGGATTTTTGCACAATATTGTTGTTAACTAAAGACAAATTCGTTATTCCATTAAGTCACAAAGACAAAACACACACACACAACTTGACCTTTTATTTGACAGATTAACATCACAGATAAAGATCACATTGAGATTTGCTTCTACATATCTTTTTTGATAGTTTTAAAAGTTCCGTATGGTGACTAGTAGTAAATATGCCCTTTTCTCCACTTGTAGCCAAGAGACTATTTAAATTTTTTGCTATTATAAATAACGCCCCAATGAACACTATTTAAGTAAAATATTTTCCCCCGGCATTTTGGATTGGAAATACAGCTACTGTCATAGTGAAATTATCCTTCATGCACTGTATTAGCCTGGGCTCTGCAGAGAAACAGAACCAACAGGATATAAAAGGAAGTTCAGTAAGAGGAATCGGCTCATGCAATTATGGAGGCTGAGAAGTCCCACCATCTGCCATCTGCAAGCTGCAGACCCAGGAAAGCCAGGGCTGTAATTCAATCTGAGGTTTAAGGCTTGAGAACCAGGGGAGCTGATGATGTAAATCCAAGACAGAGGATGAGATGAGATGTCTCAGCTGCAGAAATGAGGCAGAATAAAAAGGGAGAAATTCCTCCTTCCTCTGACTTTTTTTTTTCTATTCAGGTCCTCACCAGAGTGGATGATGCCTGGCCACGTTAGGGAGGTCACCTGCTTTACTCAGTCTACCAATTCAAATATGAATCTGATGCAGGGGTGCCTGGGTGGCTCAGTCAGTTAAGCATCTGACTCTTTTTTTTTTTTTAAGATTTTATTTATTTATCCATGAGAGACACGCAGAGAGAGGGGCAGAGACAGAGGGAGAAGCAGGCTCCTCACAGGGAGCTGGATGTAGGACCTGATCCCCAGACTCAGAATCATGCCCTGAGCCAAAGACAGACGCTCAGCTGCTGAGCTACCCAGGCCTCCCAAGCATCCAACTCTTGATCTCAGCTCAAGTCTTGATCTCAAGAGTTGTGAGTTCAAGCCCCACGTTGGGTTCCATGCTGATTATGGAGACTACTTAAAGAAAAAAATTTAAACACTAATCTGATTCAGAAATGCTCTCTTAGACAAGTCCAGAAACAGTGTTTAACCAGATATCTGGGCACACTTTGGTCCAGTCAGGTAGACAAATAAAATTAACTATCATATACACATTTTAAAAATTCCTCTTCTGGGGCACCTGGGTGGCATCTGCATTCAGCTCAGGTCATGATTCCAGGGTCCTGGGATCAAGCCTCAAATTGGCTTTACTGCTCAGTGGGGAGCCTGCTTCTCCCTCTCCCTCTGCCTGTTCCTACCCCTGTTCGTGCTCTCCTTCTCTCAGTCAAATAAATAAAACAAAAATCCTAAAAAAAAAAAAAAAAAAAAAATTCCTCCTCCCAGCAAATGGTTCTTACTATCCCCTCCACTTCCAGTCCTGGGGCCTTGTTGGATTGTGGTTGCATTAAATATTTATTCACCCAAACAATAATTATTGAGCAACTACTATATAGTTCTGTGCTAGGGGATCCCTGGGTGGCGCAGCGGTTTGGCGCCTGCCTTTAGCCCAGGGCGCGATCCTGGAGACCTGGGATCGAATCCCACATCGGGCTCCCGGTGCATGGAGCCTGCTTCTCCCTCTGCCTATGTCTCTGCCTCTCTCTCTCTCTCTCTGTGACTATCATAAAATAAAAATAAATAAATAAGTTCTGTGCTAGATACTAGGAATACAGTGGTAAACAGGACTAATTATAGTCCTTAGTTTTATGGAACTTACATTTTTTTGGGGGAGACAAAGAAAAAAGAGAGAGAGGTGTATGTGTGTGGAAAGGAGGAGATATCAAGTAATTGCAAGTTATAATACCTACTATGAAAGAAAAAATGAGATATTAAGATTAATAGAGATGGGTGGTGGCCAAGAAAGGCCTCTCCAAGGAGTCATTTAAGCTGAAACTGAGGATAGGGAAATGCTAGCCATGCTACTGTGAGTAGAAGATTCCACCTTTAAAAAATTTTAAGTGCAAAAGCCCTGTGGTGGGCAAGAGTATCAGGTAGAGAAACTAAAGGAAGAACAGTGCAGATAGAATGAAGGAATAGGAGAGAGAGAGATACAGGGTATAGGAGCAAAATATTTTGTAAGCCATTATAAAAAGTGGGGTTTTATTCTCAGTGAATGGATGATTTTAAGCAGGGGAATTTTCTAATCAGATTTTCGTTTTAACAAGATCACTTTTGCTAGCGAGTGAAGAATGTATTAGAGAAGAAAGACTGAAAGTGGGGAGACCAATTAGAAGGCCATTGTGGGGACACCTGGGTGGCTCAGTGGATTAGCTCCTGCCTTGGGCCCAGGGTGTGATCCTGAGTCCTGGGATCGAGTCCCACGTTGGGCTCCCTGCGTGGAGCCTGCTCCTCCCTCTGCCTGTGTCTCTGCCTCTCTCTCTCTCTCTTTCTCTCTTTCTCTCTCAAGAATAAATAAATAAAATCTTTAAAAAAAAAAGAAAGAAGGCCATTGTATTGTGCAGGCAAATGATGGCGCAAAGGGCTAATGGGACTGGTCAGTAAGGGGCAGAGACGTGGTAAAGGAGATATATTAAGAGATAATCAATCCAGGGTTTCCTGATACAAGGGGATGAGAAAGTGAAGGAAAGGGAAAAATTGAAGATGACTTTAGATTTCTGGCATGAGAAATGGAGAGAGTAATTCTATAAGTTACAGCTCCCGGTAAGACTTGGGCAGTGAAGAGAAGGGCCCATGAGGTAAGTGAAGTGTCAGTGGGCTGTCCAACTGAGGCATTCGCAAGTGGTTTTCCAGGACCCCCTATCAGGAAACCAGCCAAGTGGGAGACTGGGAGACAATACTCTGTTTTCTCTTCCAATCTCCATGATCTCTTTCTTTTGGCGTCTCCCCAAACCAGGCTACAGGGTGCAATGGTCTTCCCAGTTACCTCAATCTCGGAACCACAGCCCCTCCCACCTACTCTCTCTTGTTACTTCTGTAGCTTTTAAGGATTATCCTGCTAATCACACACAAAAAACAGATATTAACAACAGTTAAGTTCCAATTCCTGGTTCCCTTATTCCATCTAGTCATGGTAAATGGCAGCCCTGATGAGTTCCTTGCTCTGAGATTTTACCTCTAACTGAGGATTTCCCCAACTTCTCCATCTCAACTCTCTTATCCTCAAAGTTCTCCTTAGACACAACCCTAGTTCCGATAGACTGATTCCTCCTATAAACTTTATACACCTTCATTTTGTACACCATGGGCTTCTGAAGCCATTAGGTACTCTCTTCTTAAATATGTGTATTATTTCCTGGGGGTGCATAGCCAGTTATCACAAGCTATGTGGCTTTACAAAAAGGAAACTTATTCTCTGATAGTTCTAGAAGTTCAAAATCAAGGTGTCAGATCTGTGTTCCCTCTGTAGGATCTGGAGAGGGATCCTTCTATGCCTCTTCTGGCTTCTGATGTTGTCTGTTTGTGATAGCATCACTCCAGTCTTGCCTCCATCTTCACATGGTCGTCTTTCTTCTGCGTCTCTATCTGTGTCCAAATTTTACTCTACTTATAAGAACACCAGTGATGTTGGATTAAGGCTCACCATATTCCAGTATTGCCTCAATTTAACATCTACAATGACTTAACATCTACAATGATTCTATTTCCAAATAAGACCACATTTTGAGGTACTTGGGGTAGGGCTTCAACATACCTTTGGGAGTGGGGAACAATTCAACCCATAACAGTATGCATAAGAAATCTCATGATTTCTTTTTCTTTTCTTTTCTTTTTTTTTCTTTTTTTTTTTTTTTTTAGATTTTTATTTATTTACGCATGAGAGACAGAGAGAGACAGAGGCAGAGGGAGAAGCAGGCTCCATGCAGGGAGCCCGATGTGGGACTCGATTCCAGGTCTCCAGGATCAGGCCCCGGGCCGAAGGTGGTGCCAAACCGCTGAGCCACCCGGGCTGCCCAATCTCATGATTTCTTATGATTATAGACTGTGTGATGTCCTGTCACCTGCCACTCACAGTGTACCACAGTGGGCTATCCCACTGAGGCATTCTTTCTAAACTAGTCTAGTAGCCTCAGAAACTTCATGGAGATCCAGAGATGATGTGCTTGTACAGCTCACAGCACACTATCATACAGTCAGGGTACGTGCTTATACACTTTTAATATGAAAAATAATTATTAGACATGCTGGATATTTTTGTTGGCCTGATCAATGCATTTTTTTTTTCCATGTAGGCAAGCTGCATGGGAAAATCAAGTTATCAATTGCCTCTTGGCCTTTTGGCTAAGATCAAGTGTGGAAATCAAGTTATTAGACACTTTTTGGAAAGAATCGAATAAGCTGGATGGTGGGCATGGGAGGCAGAAGTTTTATAATTTGGACATTTGGTGGCATCCACCCAGGACTACAATAAGAAGGCAATGAGAAGGGCCCCATCTATAGGACACGTGGGTGGCTCAGCAGTTGAGCATCTGCCTTTGGCTCAGGTCATGATCCCCGGGGTCCTGGGATCGAGTCTCACATCAGGTTCCCCACAGGAAGTCTGCTTCTCCCTCTGCCTATGTCTCTGCCTCTGTCTCTGCCTCTTTCCTTAATAAATAAATAAAATCTTTAAAAAATAAAGGGCCCCATCTACAATCTGCTTAGATGACACAGCTAATCTTTTTTTTTTTTAATATATATATTTTTTTATTTATGATAGTCACACACACACACACACACAGAGAGAGAGAGAGAGAGAGGCAGAGACACAGGCAGAGGGAGAAGCAGGCTCCATGCACCGGGAGCCCGACGTGGGATTCGATCCCGGGTCTCCAGGATCGCGCCCTGGACCAAAGGCAGGTGCCAAACCGCTGCGCCACCCAGGGATCCGACACAGCTAATCTTATCTCTGGCAAGTGATTTCTACCTCCTTGGCTGACAAAATCCTCCCCTTCCCCCATTATTTAGATATATATTAATATTTTTAATCTGATTAATGTCTGTTCTTACTGCCCTGGGAACCATTTGGTCCTGTTAAGATACTTACTAATCTCTGCATTGATCCATTAGGAATTCATTTATAGTTTAACTCTGAGAAGGTGACTTTATTTCCAAGGTTTTGAGGGACACAGTCCACAATACAAGGATTTTGTTTTCCTTCAGTGTCTTTGCCTTCATAAGAGCAGAGAGAGCATATTCAGAAGGTAAAGGTCCCAGCAAAGGGAGTACCTTGTACAGTACACTGCAAACTCCCAGAATGTGGATAGATAATAGGAAGACCTAAGGAAACGAGAGGCACAGAAGAGTGAAATGAGAGTGGAAACTGACCTCAACTTTTGCAATTTTCCTGTAGAGCCAATTGTGACAGTGTCTTTACCCCTTTACAAAGAGCAGCCAGTGAAAACTGAGATGACAACAATGTGGGTTTTTTTTTTCCCTGTAAAGCTGGGCTCAATTTGAGATGGAATATTAATGGCAAAAGGCTCAATATCTCATTACCAATCCCCCTGGGCTTATAGTACCCAGGAAAGATAAATATTTGAATAGATGGTAATAATGTGTATGATAATTTGTAGTCAGCTTGCCACATGCATTTTCATTGAGTCTTTTATTTTAAACTAGTGCTTCTGAGTGACATTTGCAATAATTATATACATATATTTTTTGAATTCTGAGCTCAGGATTTGATGATCATTAAGCTCACACAAGCCTTCGAAAAAGAGCAGCATTCGTATTGATTTACCCAGGACAGGCAACACATTGTCTAGATTCTTTCCCTTTTTTCTTTCAGTTCATTGAGTAAAAATAGATTGAGGCTTACACCAGTTTCCTCAAAATTTTGTTTGAAGGTGAACTTGAGGTCACCTTAATAGCTATTAAAACCCTTCTTATTGTCAAGCTTGGAAAACTTTCCCCAATTTTCTGTTTGAAATGCTGTCTTTGGGGGAACTTTAACCTCTTTCTGACTTCTAATTAGCTTTTCTTCAATAACAAGAGTTCAGTGGGAAGGAAAAACAGTCAGAGAGGTTGCCTGGGGCACACAGGTTGCAAAAGTGATGGCACTCCTTTCATCTCTTCCTCTGAAGCAATTCCAAGGATTAATATTGTTGTCTTTAAAGTATGCTTTGGAACCAAGCCTCCCAAAGAAGGTATTGATATATACAAGCAGACACAATTCCCAGATGAGCCATTGGTTGATTTATGCTGATCCATGTCCTACACTGTCACAGATTTGTCTTCTGTGACAGCTTTTACAAGGTGAGTCATTCTTCCATGGACCCTTCATAGACAGCCTATTAGAGATCCTTCCAAATCCCTGAAGTCAGTACGTTCAAAAGTCAAGTAGTTTTCCATGAGATAGGGAAACAATCCTCAAGTGGAAAGGAAACCTTCCATTCATTTGGACGTGGATATGGATGATTGGCCAAGATTCTTTGTCTCAAAAGTCTCCATTCCAAAAATTCCTTGCTCTATTTTCACATTACTAAAAGACCCAGCCAAGTGATTTTTTTAAAATAAAAAAGAAGTATGTTCCCAAATACAAAAGGACTTGTCCTTTGATTATTCAACAAATATTTACAATGTCTGTACTGTGTGTCTGGAAAAGGTGCTAGGTTTGAAGCATAACTTTAATCCTCATAGAGCTTACATTCCATTACTGAACATGGATAATAAGCAAGCAAAGACATAAACAAGCCCAGTTGTTTCCAATAGTGATAGTTTTTTGTGTTTTTTTCGTTTTTTTTTTTTTTTTTTTTTTTTTTTTTTTTTTTTTTAAAGCGAAGAGGTTGATTGGAGGGTAACTGGGGAAAGAAACTTTATACAGAGTGATCATGGAAATGACATTTTTTTTTTGCTGTAACCTGAAAGATGAGAAGGAGATAGTCATAAGAAGTCAAAAAAGACTCTACCAGGCAGAGCAACGATCAAGAACAAAGGTCATGAAGCCAGAAAGAAGAGAAATGAAATTTTTAAGACATGAAGAAGCCAGACTACCAGGCTCAAGGTTAGATGAGAATTGAGAAGTACGGGAATGTACTGTGGGAGACCTAGGAGACTGAGGGAGACTCCAGTCCAAGAGTTTGGTTTCCTCTGAGGAATGAGAAGCCATTGGGTGGATTTCAATCATGGACTGACTGAGGTGACCCACTCAATAAATTTACTCATTGACTAGAACCTAATTTTTAAAAAAAAATATTTCTAAAGTTTAGAGCAATATGTAGTGGATTTTATTAGTCCAGTTTTGCAGCATCTCAAATTGGATGTGATAGTTTTAACAGCTTTTGAAGATTCCTGTGAAGTTTTTGTTGACTGGTTCTGTCTTGTCTCCATAGCAGCATGTTTTGAATGGTCAGCTGGTCAACCACTCCTGATTTAGAGTGGTTTAGTCTTCTATAAATACATTTAATATAAAAAATTATCCATAGCTGACATCTCAAGATTGTTTTATGTTTACATTGATTCCTAATGCTTGTTAATGAGATTTTGAAAGTATAATTTTATTTCCTAATATTGACTAATATTAAATATTATTTACATTTAATTATATTTTATAATATATAATTATATAATTATATATTATAATTATATATTTATATTTAATTATTAATATTAATATTTAATATTTACTAATATTTTTGCACTGTTAAGATATTTTCTCCATTATTATTTCAAGTAACAGATCAACGTTTCTTATTTTCAGCTATTTATAGCTTGAAATTATTAGGTGATGTAATTGATCCTGTCACTTTCCAGATCATTTCTCCATTTTTAGTCTCTTTAGGATTTTTAACCCCTTTTAAAATTCTTCTTTTATAATTTCATATTTAGGGTTAAGATAACTCAAGTTTAAAGTATTAATCATACAGTACATTATGCTGACTCCTTCTAGGCATTCTTTCCATGCAATTGAATAATTTTCATTTTACTACACTGAATCTTTCTGCAAACTGCTACTGTGTTTTTGTATATAGTATCTAATGGTTAGAAATAGAATTTGCAGGGGTGCCTGGGTGGCTCAGTGGGTTAAGCATCTGCTATCAGCTCAGGTCATGATCTCAGGGTCCTGGGAATAAGCCCCACATCTGGCTCCCTGTTTCGTGGTTAGTCTACTTCTTCCTCTCCCTCTGCAGCTCTCCCTGTTCATGCTCTCTCTTTCAAATAAATAAATGAAATCTTTTTTTTTTTTATAGAAAGAAAGAATGAAAACTTGCAGCATTTAATATATGTCAGGATTGTATAATACCCTTCTCATTTGTTTGGGATAATTTAATGTTAACGTTTGAAATGTAAGAAATAATATTGAAATTTTTAAAGGTTTTTTTTTTGATAAATCAGAAAATTCAATAAATTTGGAGATGTTCCTTTGCTAAATTGTCATTGAGCGTATTGGATTTCTGTAAACTGGCATTCGGGAAATGGATTTTCTGATAATTCACCCAGAAGTGATTCAATTTCCATTAAAAAAGAAAGAACTCTTACATAAATGTTGAAAATTTATATTGGATTCAAGCCTCTCCCTTTTGAGAAAAACACAACCTGCTTAGAGAAATAGATGGGTGTTTCTTAAAGCTTCCAATTATCAAAGTTGCAGAGAATCTTGAAGTCCGCTCTCAGCCTGCCATCTTTTATATATGGTTTTAAACATTTATAAAATGTCCTATTTTCTACTAGATTTTCAAGGCAGGCTTTTCAAATGCCCACCTTTCACAAATAATCCTTTTCTAGGGTGAAAACTCAGTTACTAAGGTCAATAGACCAATCCAATCCAACAGAGATATGCATTAATGAGTGCTTCTCATGAAATGTCTTCCTGGATTTTTTTCTCCAGTAAAGTTCCTGGTATACTGCCGGATGACTACCCAAAATGCTGTTACAATTGTGGTATTTTATGATTTAAAAGTAATTTAAAAATCAATCCCCTTTGCCATTTACTTTCAGAGACACTCATTTGCTTTGTATTGTCTTGAAATGTGGTTAAATGAAGCTTTCCCTGGCCCTCGGCACCTTCCAAGCCAGAGGTTACACCCTTCTCTCACTTAAATTCCATCTTATGAGAATGGCAAATATTTTGGGTATGTGTTTGCTTTTTTCCTTTTTTCCCCTCCCTTTCTGAAGCAATACTGACAAACTGCTTCTGAATTTTTGTCCACCTTCTATTCTGCATCTTGCTCAAATCTTCCTCTTTTCTTGTTCTTTTTTTTCACTTTTCCACACTGCTCAGAGAGCCACATACAACTCAAAGTGAGTGTATTTTAAGAAAAGAATGAGCAGTATCATTTCTGCAGAAGAAACAAATGTGTTTGAATTCCAATATCCTTCCTTACCTAGAGTAAAGCAAAATGGAAAACATCTGAATTAGAGGTATTTTTACTCAGAAGACAAACAGTTCCACTGAAAAGGTAACTTCAAATTTTTCATTATTGTTATTACAATAGTATTTGTAATATTGTAACACAATATACACAATAATAATGAAGGACAGGGTTTTGGTTTGTTTTTTTTTTATAGTTCAGTAGTAGTTTAAATAATGGCCCCCCCTACAGATGTCCGTGTTCTAATCCCTGGAACCTGTGAATTTGAAATTTACATGACAAAAGGATCTTGCAGATGTGATGAACTTAAGGAGTTTGAGATGGGGAGATTATCCTAGGTTATCTGGGTAGGCCCAGTGTAATCACAAGCATCCTTAGAAGAGGGAGGTCAAAGTCAAAAAAGGAGATATGGGAGTGCCTGGCTAGCTCAGTCAGTATAGCATGTGACTCTTGATCTTGGGGTCATGAGTTCAAGCCGCATGATGGATGTAGAGATTACTCAAAAAAGGAGATATGATGATGAAAGCAGAGATTGGAGTTATGACATTTCTGGAAGGAGGTCATGAGCTAAGGAGTGTGGGTGGCTCTTAGTAAATAGAAGAGACAATGAAGCAGATTCTCCCTTACAGCCTCCAGATAGACAGCCCTTTACCCTCAGAAAGAATCTTAAATGGTCAGGGTTCTCTACCTGGTGAAATGACCCAAACCTTCATTACTTCAGAGTCTGAGTCCACAATCCTCCTGCTTTTTGCTTGTTGGGTTCTATAGTTTTCTATTAACCTTTACTATTGAGCATCGAAGTATCAAGAACTCTAGAGAATTCTCTGTGTTCCAGACAGTATTCCTTGCCCATACTGTGTAGCAACAACTCACTTTCCCCTTGGCAGTTGGGATCAATGATTCAGCCAGTGGCGCAACATCTTTATCTGCTATTGGTCTGTGGCGTAAGGAGACCTGAATAGCCAAACTCCAGTCTCATCTTTTAGCATGGTAATGAAGGGTGGATTTGGAGCCAAGAGATAATAAGTTGATAACTGGCATGATTAATTCTGTTTTTTTTTTTAGTGCAAGAAGTAGAGTTCAGAGAGGTTGACTGACGTGTCACGTCATCTGCTAACAAGAGGCAGGGTTCTAGGTCCTCAGACCTCAGATCTGAATGGTCCTCTCTGCTCCTTTAAATGTAGTAGTTCAGATAGAATGGATCAAACACCAGATCTGGGTCTGAATTCTAGCATTTTCTCACTGTGAGACCTCAGGTAACTCACTTACATATTTTGAGCCTGTTTTCTCAGCCGTAAAGCCAGGGTAACAGTCCCCCACTCACAGGGTTAGAGTGAGAATTGAATGAGTTAACGGTTTATGAAAGCACCATGTAAATTCCAGCAGATTTTACAAAGGTAGGCTAGGATATCGTTATGAAGGGTTGTGCAGACTCTCCATTTACTTCTTACCCACTGAAATTGTGATTAATTCCTTAGCATCTTATAGTTTATGAAGAATGGCCTCTGTTAAGGGAGGATGCTGCCCTCCTGGCAGCAAATGGGGGTAAATTCTAAAATCAGCAGGAAGCATAGAGCAAGTGGGCATAGTCTGGTATGGGAGAAACTGATAGAGTTCTTTGTACTGGTAATCTCTGAATCTCAATTATTTTTGCCAAATATTTCTTTCAAGTCATTTTGGGAAATGGCTCACTGCCTTTTCCTATTTTATTAAACCTAAGAACCTCATTAAGTCAAACTATCAGTGATGCATTGTCAGCAGGCAGAAAATGGGGAAAATCCTCTTTCAGTGTTTGATCATGAAAACCTTTCTAACAAACCCAAGACAAACACATTCCCCTCCTACTGCCTATTCATACGAGATTAACTATTGTGCCTGTTCACAATATTCAATCATCATTTCTTAGCCATTTAAGAGCTGCTTGCATGAATTAGGAGTTGGAGACCAGAAGGCTCTAGTGCATCTTTCCACATTCTCAGCACCAGACATATGGCTTCATTAAATGCAATTAGGACATTGACACAGTTTTTATTAAGAAGCTAAAGCTCTCTTCCTCCAAAATAAAGAAAAAGACCATAGGAGAAATTACAATTTATTTTTCCCTCTCTAATACTACTGCCATTTTTTAATTGTTCCACATTTCATAGACCATTATTCCCAGTCCTAACAAACACCTGTATTTCTCTTTTTTACCTTCCCTTGCTACGCTGATGGTCTGCACTAATAACAAGCAGCTGAACATGTCTAAAAGCAAAAGCATAATTTCAGATGCTAGGGCCATTTACGAAAATGCCCTTTACCACAAGGTTTTCAGGGAAGTGTTACATCATTTATATCATTAAGGTGGGACATTCCCTTCGTACCTGAGTGCCTAATGTGGTATCTGGCACAGAGGCCACATATTTGTTGAATTTAGACCTTTACATACATAACAGGGCTTGCTTCGTCAGTGAAAGAATCTTATAAAAAGGACACATAAGAAGGTGCTAAGCTTTATAGATGGTGTTTAAAATTAATTGATTTGGTGCTATAGTGCTAAGCCAAGATGTTTTTTTCAAAAACAATCTTCCTCCCTTGTTGTAAAAGTGCCAAGTGTCATCATAGATTTTTTTTTAAAGAAAAGAAAAAAAAAAATAAAGACGAAAAAAGTCACCCAGAATCTCACGATCCACATAGAATCACTTTTAATTAACATTTTGGTGTATTTTCTTTCTAGTCTCTCTCTCTCTCTCTCTCTCTGTCTCTCCCCCTTCCTCCCCCTTCATCTCTGTTTCTCTAATTAGAATCATACAATACACAGTTTTGTATTCATCTTTTCTGCATAATAAATTTTGAACAGTTTTACTTGCCAGTATATGTCTTTGAAAATAAAATTTGTAACGAATGCATTAAACATGGATGGGCATTCCATCATAGGTCTGTATTTATGTATATATGTGTGTGTGCTCCCTCAAGGTGAGTATACACAGACAGACACACAGGTGCATGCACACACACACAGAGCTGAGTTTATTACTAAAGTAAATACACACACAAAAAACACAGCACAATACAAAGTTGAATTTGTTGTCTGCTATATAGTAAGGGGCAAATGTGCTGGCCAGCCACAATCTCAAGGATCATAACAGACTGATGATTTTATATAGGGTTTTGGGGAAATGTGGAGTTCAGGGATTGGCAGATTTTCAGGAGCATAAATAGATTGACATCAACTCCAGAAACATGGCTATTCTAGTGAGTCTACTGTTGATTGGTTGGCATTGAGAAGCATATTTATTGGCCTAACTTTGTCCTGATTGGCTGACTTTGGGTCATAAGAGACTGTCACTTATTGGTTGGTTAGCCAGAGCTTGTTTGCTGAAACAAGTTGTGTTGAATCATAGAAGGGTGTTAAAACTAGTTATAGCAGCACTTGTTACCAGGAGCACAGAACAGTAAGCACTTTTCTAGGAAAAAGAGAAATATTTGTATTCTCAATACCGTAATTTGTTTAATCATTTTCTTATTGTGGAATAATTGCAATAATTGTATTATTTACAATTCTCCTTCTCTTATAAATAATGCTGCATTGATCATCCTAACCAGTCTTTGAGCACACTTCTGGTTATTTTCCTAGGAAACATTCCTAGAAGTGGATTGTTGATTCAACAGAAGATTTTAAGGAAATTTTTATAATAGTAATATAGGTTCATTACAGAACATTTAAAAAATATAGATGCATAAAAAGAAGAAAATTAAAATCATCTATAAGCCATCCGCTTCCCCACCATATAATTGCTGTTGAATGTTTAGTGCTTATCCTTCTAGCTCATTCTCTGTGCTTCTGTAAAAGTATACAAATAAACAGAAATGAGAATCCTGGTAGTCTTTTTCAGTTTCTTTCTTCATCTAATTAATTGTCCTGGATATCTTTCCTTGCCATCCATCATATAGTCTCATTTAACAATTGAAAAATATTGTGTATCTGTGTTGGTATGTAACACAATTTCTTTAACTTTTTCCTATTGTCGCATACTCAATATGCGACAAGATACTCCCACTTCTTGGTGGAAGGAAGGAGGATTTTTTAAAAAGATTTTATTTATTTTTTTGAAAGAGTCATAGTGCAAGAGCACAAGCCCAAGGCAGGGGGAACAGAGGGCAGAGGGAAAAGCAGACTCCCCGTTGAGCAAAGAGCCCAACACCCGGCTCCATCCCAGGATCCTGGGATCATGACCTGAGCTGAACTGACTGAGCTACCCAGGTGCCCCTCCCTTTCCTCCTTTTTGGTGTTCATGCCTGCCTGCCTATCTTCCTGCTTTTCTTTTCATTTTATTAGAATTAATTATATTATACATATTTTAATGCTATTAAAAGCAATGGTTTATTACACATATTTGTACCTAAATATTTGCATAAATCTCTGTTTATTGTTCTAGGATAGATTCGTGAAAGTTGAATTTCCAAAGCAAGTATTACAGCAAAGTTTTAAGACTTTGGATAAACAGGTCACCCTCACTAGGAGGGTGACGTAGGCACCCTCTATTGCACAGGTAGCAGCTCAGTTACTAGACTTCAACTCTGGTGACCTGGAAAAACGTCAGGTAGAAGGAATGAATTTTGAGGCCGACTGATGAGGGGAAAGAATATGAAACCAGAAAAGCAAGAATTCACTGGTTTGGGGGCATTTTTCCAGCATGTGGGCTTTAGCACCTCTGCAGGGGGCACGCGATGTTTCTTCCTCTCTCACACTACTGCGACACTCACGGCGCTTCCGACACTAGATATGTAGGTTTTCCACACAAAGCAATTCCGTGACCCTGGCCAGGTGTCAGTTCAGTTCAGTTCTGACACTACCTGGAGTAGCATCAGATGTCAGAAGGCTGCCCCCCTTCGGACACCAATCAGCAAGCCTTAGGTTGTCACACATACTTCTGACTGATTGGCTGTAAACTGGGTTTCCTGTGACTTCTTCTTTGTGTCAGGGATTTCCTAGCCTGGCTCACAGAACTCAGGGAAACACATTTACTGGTTTATTGTATAATAAAAGGTGTGATGAAGGAAACAGATGAACAGGCAGACAAAGGGTTACATTGTGTGGGGTTTGGAAGGATCCTAAGCACAGGGGCGATGTCCTGGGGTGTTGGGATGTGCCACCCTTCCAGCACATAGATGTGTTCACCAACTTGGAAGCTCTCTGAACCCAGTGCTTTTGAGATGTTTTGGAGGCTTCATCATGTAGGCATGACCAACCATTAGTTCGATCTCCACCCTCTCTCCTCTTCCTGGAGGACAGGGAGTGGGGCTCCAAATTCCAGGCTAATTATGGCTTGATCTTTCTGGTGACTTGCCCCCCATCTGGAAGCTATTAAAGAGCCCACCAAGAATTGCCTCGTTAGAGCAAAAGGCGCCCCTATCACCCAGGAAATTCTAAGGGATTTAGGTACTCTATGCCAGGAACTGAAGGCAAAGACCAAATATCAGAACAAAAGATGCTCATAGTGCTGTTGTCACTTAGGAGATTACAAGGGTTTGAGGAGCTCTGCCAGGAACTGAGGCAGAGACTAATCCATATTTTTCTTTTATTTCACATCCCCTAGCAAGAACCTCAGGGAATGGGGCAAACTCACAGCTGGGTGGTTCTTGGAAGCCTGGCAAAAGCAGGGACCAACACTCAGAAAGTAGCAAGGGCAGAGTTGCCCTGACCAAAGCTTGAAGAAAGAATGCTAAGGAACAGAGGCCAAGAGAAGCAGACATAATAGAATGGCTGTTAGGTACAAGGCTGGAAGTCCCATCAGAGGATTGTGATCCTTGGAGGGCCCAAAGGACATGGCATTTACCAAAACAATTAGGAATGTGCTGGTGAGGCGACACCAGCAATGCTAACAAGTTCAGTTGCAGTGGTTCTCAGATGGTAGAAAAGATGGACTCAAAGTTGACCTTGTTAATATTCATAGGGGTGATGGGGGCCCAAAGGTAGTCAGGCTAGGTGATAGCATTTAGCCACCAGAGACTAGGCCGTAATTACTGTCATGATTAGCAATGTAGAAGGGGCAGCCACGGTGGCTGGACTGTGAGGAATTATGGAAATAACTAATAGGGCATGGCATCCATAGGTAAACAAAATAAACAAGATGCCAACAAAGAAAATGCTTAATATCTGTAACCAAGAGAGGCAAGAATAGAGGACTAGTAGAAGAAAGGAAGAAACTGTCCCATGTCTTCTCATCAGAACTCAGTGTTGGTTTTAAATGATATTAACCAATAATTTAGTTATGTTTTACTATGGATTATGCAAATAAAGGCAGAGAATAAGGCTTCTTCTGTAACATTTGAGCATTCACTGCCTCTTTTCCTCAAAGCTTTCCTTTGCTGATTCTTCATGTCCAAATCACTTGTCCTAAATGAACTTTGTTGGTCACATCCATTAACCACACCCATAGCTACACATCAGCAGTAGTACGTGTGGCCTAAAAAATTTCAGAATCTGACAGAGCAATCCAAAACCTATCGCCCTATCACCCCTATGTTCTCCTGAAGACCAGACCCAGCACTTCATCTCACTCAGCGTCCCCAAACCCCATTCTAGAACACTTGGTAGGTCATATAGATTTTGCTGAATTCTTCATAAGGAAATGCAAGGAAAGGTCATATGACAAACCACACAGCAAAACTACATTAGAATCCGCACCGTTGTGATTTAAAACCTGCTTACGTAGGCTTAATCTTTTTGCTTCTCATCTTGAGCAGTATCTAGTAGCCACTTGTGGTTCTTAAGACTGTCTATGCTCTACGCCACGCTAGCTTTCTTCTCTTTTCACTTGCTGTTCTTTCTTTGGAGCATATTCTTCTGTATCTTCTTTCCCAATCTGGATAATTCCTACTCGTCCTTTAGAAGTCATCTTAGATTTTGCTTCTTCTGAGGAGCCTCCCCTTTCCCTCTGAGTCTAGGTCAGGTACCTTTCTGTACCTTTCTGCGTCTGCTCACATGTAGTATCGGCCAGACTCCTGCAGGAAACAAATGTACACTAAGAGCTAATTCAACAAGGAATGATAAAGCTACCTCTAAGATCCTACCCTTTAGCCTGAAGAAGAAGAAAAAACCTGAAAAGAACAAAGGGAGGAAATGGTGTTGACAGGTGCCCCTGCAAGAGCTGGGCCACGAATGGGTAGTCACCCAACAGAAATTACAGCCACAGGGGATCATAACACTGCCAGGGCTGAAGTGGGGCAGTGCTGGGAGGCTGGGGAATGTACATACTTGTCTTCTCTCTCCTCCTTCTGTAGCCTGTACCTAACCAGAAGTCAGAGGGCAACAAGACCTGGGGCAGCTTCCTGGGACATTTGGTTTGAATGGTGTAGAGAATAAATGGAAAATAGACAACAGTAAACATTCCTACTGGAGTCCTGTATCACATGGTGTTGTCTTTGCTGATTTGCTTAGTTTAGCTTCCTGAAGACAGGGGTTGCATTACTATTATATATACACATATATACACACACATATATATACACATATATATACACACACACATATATATAAACATTAAATAAATATTTAGCTCATTTAGTAAATTTATTAGGTCATGCACCACACATGATTAATTCTCATATTAATCCCCATGGCCTAAAGTATGGGGAAAGGAATAAAACTACCACTTCTGAAATAATTAATGAGTGGCAGTGTAGGGCATGGCTGAGAGCCCAGGCTTTGGAGCAACACTGCCTAGGTTCAGGTCTGGCTTCACCACTTTGTCATTGGGTCACCTTGGGCAAGTTTTCTGTCTTTTGCCACCTCAGTTTCCCGTTATAGAAAGGGAAGTAATATTAGGCCAACTTCATAGGGTTTTTGTAAGGATTGAATGATTTACTACATGTGAAATGCTTGGAACAATATCAGGTATATAGTAAGCATCATGAAAATGTAAGGTGCTTATTATTAATGAAATTAAAATGTAAGCATGTAAAATGTTGTAATTATTGGTATTGTATTTATCACAACTGTGGTCCATCTTGAAAAGGAGCTGCTTTTCTAGTATTGAAGTGCTTTTAGATCTTTTGGCAAATATTCACACAGTATAGTCACAGTGACAGTGTGTGTGTGTGTGTGTGTGTATATATATATATATATCTAAGCTGATGAGCCTACCCCAAAAGGACAGCTTTGTGAAAAATTTACAGGAAATGACTCCATGGTTGCCATCTGTGATGCAAAGTCAGCAGCTATAGGAAATGTATGGAATTGTGGCCTTTGGGCCAGAGTCTTATGAGTATTCAAATCCCATCTCTACCTTCCTTACTAGCTATAGAATCTTAACAGCATCCTTTCGTTCTCTGGTCCTTAGTGTCCTCCTCTGTAAGAATAAAAAATAGCAGGTTACTACTTTGCAGAATAATTCAAAAATGAAGTGAGATAGAGTTAACACAGAATGCCATATTTGATCCACCATAGATATTCCATAAATGTTCTCTTTCTTTTTTTCTGAGAAAATGTTAAAGGGCATTTTACCTGGGTTTAAAAAAAATTTTTTTTTAAGTAGGCTCCATGCTCAACATGAGGTCAAGAGTTACTCTACCAATTGAGCCAGCCAGTAGTCCCTAAGGACACTATACAGATAAAACAAGATGAAAATAAAAATAATCCATCAATACGTATCTCCTAAGTGTCTGCTATCATGGATTCAAAGTGCACTGCTAGGGTTAGAGAGTCAGGACTACCACCTGAAAGCTGAGTGGCCTTCGGTGAGTTACTTAACCTCTTTGTTTTGGTTTCTTATCTGTAAAGTGGGAATAATAATAGTAACTATGTCATAGAGCTGTTTTGAAATTTAAGCAATTTAACATGCAGCGTGTGTAGAATAATGCCTAGCATCCATAAGCGCTCAGTAAATGTTGGCTGTCCTCCTGTTGTTTTTTTTTTTTTTTAATTTTTATTTATTTATGATAGTCACACACAGAGAGAGAAAAAGAGAGGCAGAGACACAGGCGGAGGGAGAAGCAGGCTCCATGCACCGGGAGCCCGACGTGGGATTCGATCCCGGGTCTCCAGGATCGCGCCCTGGGCCAAAGGCAGGCGCCAAACCGTTGCGCCACCCAGGGATCCCTGTTATTTTTATTATATTTGAACAAAGCACTAAATTAAACACTAGAGGAGATACTGAGATACTTTATGCAGTTTCGCTGACATCAAGAAGATTGTTGTCTGGGGTGCCTGGGTGGCTCAGTCGGCTAAATGTCTGCCTTCGGCTCAGGTCATGATCTCAGGGTCCTGGCATTGAGCCCCGCGTCAAGCTCCCCATGCAGCGAGGAGTCTGCCTGTCTCTCCCCCTCTCTTTTTGCCCCTTCTCACACTTGGGCTCTCTGTCTTTAAAAAAAAAAAAAAAAAGATTGTTGTCTTCCGCTTGAAAACTCCTTTCAAGCAACCACATCCACGCCACCCTTTTATGTTGCTAGAAAGGCTTTCTTTGACAACCGATGATGACAGGTAAACTATCAGTTTAAACAAAGCCCTGAGACATCCCCCATACACCACAGTAGCAAAACCTGGTGCCTTCTCTGCACTCTTTTTTTTTGCCACAGGTTATATGCAAGCCCTAGTGGAAGTAGAGATGGGGTCTTGCAATCCCCACAGCCACAGAACAAGAAAAATGAGGGAGGATTATTCCTGAAGGGGCATCAATACAATCAGCATAAAGGCAACAAAACCGGGCTAATTAAGTGGCATGAATAGCACAGGGAATACGAACAAAGTGCATGGTGATTACATCTGAGACAAGATTGCAGCACAGCTGCTGGATTCTACCGTGGTTTTGTTGGCATAAAAATGTTTAGTGTCAAAGAGCTGCCACACCAACACCAACATCATTAATTAATATTGACTAAGTGTCCAATGTCTGTTTGGGCACTGTGGAGCAAGAACAATTCCTGGCATTGAGATGGAAAGAAGATCAAGAAGAAAGATCAACGTCTTTTCATGTCCATTTCCCCGAGGAAGAAAGGCAAGATGGGAATCCACGCGATTCACTTAGGGGTATTCTTATAGGGAAATTGAAACCATGATCCCAATGATATAATCACAGCTACATTTATGGAGCTCTTGCCATGTGTCACTTACTGTCCTCGCACTTTACGCACACAGAGTCACACACACAGTGGTTAATACTCATTTCCCAATGAACAGAGAGAAGAATGGTGCTGACACTATTAGCCCTCAGTAAATCTCTGGCACCGTGCTAGGTTTTTAAACACACACTCTCATTGCATCTTTAAGTGATCTTTTCTTTTTTGGCTGAAAAAAAGCAAGTCCAAAGAGTTTATATTATTTGCTAAGGTCTCAGCACGAATACGTTAGTATTTCAAATTCAGTTTTGTCTGACCTCAAAAAGTCCTGCTCTTTTTCACTCCATTGTGTTCTTCTGGTAATTATACAATAACCCCCAAAATGTAAACAGTAGACACATGCAGTTGCCAGTAGCTTTTTGTCTAGGCAATCTCCTTTCTCTTGGGAAGGGTTCCTTCTAACCACATGGGAGCTACCATCTTTATTCAGAGCCCACCTAAGAAGCCAAGAGGCCCTCCTCATCAGACCAGGAACCTTCCCATGGATCTGCTTTTTTCTTAGGTGAATTCAAGTTGAGTTTCTGACACTTGCAACACAATGTTTTCCAATTCATTCCCACTGCAAATGTAATGATGGGGCAGGGTGTTAATTCATTCTTGGCCTATTACGCAGTATGATGAACGTATTACTCTGTACATGATGCAATTACAATGAGATGGATTCCTGTGTACGAAGGAAACCAATCTTTTCACTAACTAGTCATACATTTCAGAGAAAGTATAAATTTACCCATAGAATGAGAAAGTCTATTGTGTAGTATGTCAAGCTGGGATGGAATATTCTTTTTATCTTTATCCAGTACAGACCAATCAGATGCCTTATCTCTTTTACTTTCAAAGACAGGCATTATAGAAAACTGCTTACTCTAATAGAAAATAATCAGGGCTGTAGGTGGTGGGTGTTGGGGGAGGGGGAGAATGTTCTAAAAAGCATGAGGTCTTTGGAGCCAAGGAATTACACCGTGGCTAAGAAGATAAGATACACAGATAAGAAAAGACAAGAACTAGCACAATTGGTAGAGACACAACACACTCTACAGCTTAGCAATTGGTTGGTTATGTTCCAAATGTCCCTTGGACGATAGATCGTGTAAAATTTGGACTATTACCCCAAAGAAAGAATGTTTTAAAGGTCCTGTTATCTCAGGTATCACTTACAAAAATGATTTAATCCTGTAATATCACAAAATGATCCCAAAGCCTTAGCCTCCAAGGCCTTTTCCAGTCTGGATCTGGCTCTCCCTTCTAATCTCTCACCTCTCCTCCTTACTCTGTCCACCAACTATATCACCCTGGCCTCCTTTGTACCTCTAAAACTCTCCTCTGTCACAAGCTTCATGCTCCCTAGTCCTCCCCAACCCCATTGGACCATTCCTTCCTGCCCCAACTCTACTCTCACCTTCACCAGCCCTTAGTCATCCTTCTGGATGTAGCTTATATGTGACTTGCTCAGGAGGTGTTTTCTGACCTTCAGACCAAATCTTTCTGCTAAACACAGCTGCAGCACCACCTGGCATGTCCTTCATACTCGTTACTGCACCACAAAGAATTTTGCGTCTATGTCCTCTCTTGGAGCATCGGCACGATGAAGTGTGTACCATGTGAGGTTATTATGACGAAAGAAGGAAATAATGCAAGTGAAGAGCATGACACATTGTAGGCTCTCCAATCACGTGAGCTCCTCCTGTCCTGTGAAGGGAACAGAAATGCTAGAGGCCAGTTTCTGCTTCATCCTTTGCTAAGAGATGCATGCCTGAGGCTGCTGCTGGAGCTTCTCTGGCTCCTGGGAGGTGGTGAGCTCTTGCCGCCCGCCGGAGGCTGCTCAGAAAGAGCCCACAAGCATCTCTTCTGTTCACGGGTGAGCAGACGTGTGCACATAGCAGCACACAGTGCTGATGCAAGTCAGCAAGGCCTAGCTTGCTGCTCACATTCAGGCCAAACAGGATGAGCTGTAAACAGTCTCATTAAACCAAGACATTACAAATAAGTAAACAAAGTACACACACAGGCACACACATGTGTGTGCATGTGCTCATGAGTGTGATTAACTCACTAGGTCTTGACTGTTTTGGAAATGGATTGGCTGTTAGGCTTTTAAGTAAATCTATAAATAAAACAGGTCATGTTTGGATTTTCCAGGAGAGAGAGAGAATTTGTGTCTGTCTGTGTGTACGTGTCTATGTATGTGAGTACATGTGTGTGTGTATCTTTCTGTGTGTACATGTGTATATATGTGTCTGTGTGTATATGTGTATGTATGTGTATGTGTGTCTGTGTATCTAGCAGAGCTGTGAGATGCCCAGAATGGGCATTTAGGGAGAACCACTGGGCTAGCCATCCTTAAAATGTACAAATCTTCCTCATTCTTCTTGCCAAGGCTCTGCAGACCACAAGGCGCTGCCAGACTAAATTAGTGGCTCTGTAAGCCCAACCTCTGTGGCTAAACAGCTGGGACGAAAAATCTTTGAAGTTTCCTACATACTGGCAGGCTTCTCTATAATATTTACGGGAGGGAGGCAACATGGTAAGCCCAGGGACTTGGAGATCTGGGACGAAGTCCCAAGATGAGGCCACCACTGGCCAGCTGGGTAATCTTGGGCAAATCTCTTCTCTGAATCTCCTTTCTTTATCTGTGCAAAGTAGCTTAAAAGTCTCTATCTGCCTTCTAGGGCAAATAGCAAAGAGCCCAGATATAATCAGTGTCTCAGTCCCTGGTAAAATGATAGACAAACAACGGGGATTATTTTGCAAATATTGTTCGAGTTTATCTCCCTTACATCGAAGGCTTTTGGAAAGCTCTTTAGAGGCTGTGACCTAGTAATCAACTTGTATTTATTTGTCGGAAGCTTCTGTAAATCAAAGTCATAAAAAGGGACTCAGCTAAGGAAGCATTTCTGCTCACTGGGAGAATGAGTTTCAGGCCCAGGAAGGGGCACTGGATGGCTGAAGGGAACTTTTAGGCTCCCCAAACACTCACATCGGTACAGGCACAATGATTGTGTGAAGTCCCTAAGCCATCCTCCAGCAAATCAGTAACATTCAGCAGGTCAGCAGTGTGCAGTTGTTTCCAGGGATTTCTGTTATTTTTATACTCGCAAGTTTCCTCTGGTCTCTGTAAGAATGGAATTTCCATATAATAACTGAGATGGTCTCTTGTGGAAGTAAAGTCCCTGTTGCAGCTCTTGCAAAGAAAGGAAGGCAGATTGACAAAAGAGAGTGTGTGAGCAAAAGCAGCTTTTGCCTTGTCTCTGAAACAGAGCCTTTTACAGTGGTTCCCAAATGCTTGTCTGATGCCCCACATGCAGAATCAGCAGAGTACTCCCTTAAAATACAGGTACCTGGACCTCCTGCAGGACACACTGAATTCAAGAATGGGCCCAGGATTCTTACCCAGCTAGGTCAAGACAAACAGCAGATGAGAGCTTTCCCTTGGATGTTTAGTGCTCAGAGGACCCTTGGCGACCCTTGGTGCAATCCAGTTCTAGATTGGCAGGGGTCCTGGGTTCCTTCAAGCCAATGTTTTTAAAATATTGCATTCAACACTTATTTAGAAGAGAGACACCTGGTGTTAAGTGGGAAAGACTTTTCTCTGCTGTCTGCCATGAATCTGCTCTTGTCCCAAACCTGCAAACTTTGCTCAGCAACCATATAGTGTGTGTTTCCATTTATATGAAATATCCAGAATAGACATATCTATACAGACAGGAAGTAGATTTGTGATTGTCTGGGGCTAGGGGTTGGGTAAGAGGATCGGGGGTGATGGCTAAGGGAAGTGGAGTTTCTTTGTGGGATAATGAAAATGTTATAAAGCTGTGGAAATGGAAGGATAGCCCTGTGAATATATTGAAAGCCACTGAATTATACACTTTAAATAAGTGAATTGTATGGTATATGAACTACATCTTAAGAAAACTATGTTAAAACAAACAAAACTTTACTCAGAGAAACAAAAACCCCACAGTTAACCATATTTCCTGCTCCTTACAAGGCAATTGAGCAACCATCTCTTGATACTGGGGGTTGGGAGAAGGCTCCTCTCCAGAGTTCAGTCAATCTTGTGTGCGGTCCAGATATCTAGGCAAGTGCCTCTGGTGATTTTGATGTAGGGAGTGCACACACAGGTATTTGGGAACCACTATACAATTCTCTATTTCAGAGGTGATTTTTCCCTAGAAAAGTGTTAGTACTCCTGTGTGTGTGTGTGTGTGTGCATGTGTTTTACCATTCCATAAAAATTTATTCGCCTATGCTTTAGTCTGGCTCTAGTATTTTATAGATGAGATCAGTTCCCCCTTGTAACCTGATTTGGAGGTTTACCTAAGCCAAATCCCAGGGTAAAGAGGTAAAATAGGAAAAAGAACAGGCCACTACATAATTATGAGCTACCTGAGATTGCCTGGCATTGTGGAAACTGTGAGAGAGTTGGCTATCTGGGTTCAAATTCTGGTATACTTTTAATAACTGTCACCTTACCTCTCTCAGCCTGTAGATTTGGAATATTGGTGCTTTGCTCATAGAATGATTCTGAAGAGTAAATGATATAATAAATGCATACAACATGGCTCAAAATATCTGCTCAGTAAAAAGAAGCAAATATTACTATTATTTAATTTCTCATTTCATACACATTATGTTTCTTTTTTTTTTTCACATTATGTTTCCTTATTTGGATTTTAAGCCCCTCTGAGGACAGTCTTTGATTCCCACACAATTCCTATGATAGTTGTTTATGAGCAAAAGCTGAAAGAGTCAAAAAGGAAGAACAGGTTATAGAGGACACCCATGGGCCATGTGTCCAGGCTCTCCTTTCCCAGGGGTTATTTTGGTGCCACCATCCATCTACAAGGTTACAGAAGTGGGCTTCCAGGGGCGCCTGGAAGGGTTGGTTAAGCACCGACCTTGATTTTGGCTCAGGTCAGGATCCCAGGGTCATGGGATAGAGCCCTGGCATTGACTCTGTGCTCAGCAGAGTTTCTCTCTTCCTCTCGTCTGTCCCTTCCACTTGCATGCTATCTCTCCCTCCCTCAAATAAATAAATCTTAAAAAAAAAAAAAAAAAAAAAAGAAGTGGGCTTCCAGCAGCTCCCATAATAGTGTGATCTCACCCTCACTCCTCTACCCAGGCGTAACTGGTTGGACTAAGTGAGGACACCCAATCCAAGCTTGGCCTATGAGTCCCTATCCTGGGAATTTGTAACTGGAGCCAAGGGATTCCAGCCAGTGTCTCCAGGACTCTGGGGAAGAGAATATGTAATCCTATAATAGAGCGCAGCTATTTGCTACTAGAAGCATAAAAACAAGGAATGGGCATAAACCAGACACTCTCATCTTCCACTGTAGCTGCATGATTTGACACATATTCATACAGTGATTCTAGGCTACTATTCACAATGCTTCTAAAGAATTTTTTAGGAGTGCCTGGGTGGCTCAGTCAGTTAAGCGTCTGCCTTCAGCTCAGATCCTGGGGTCGTGGGATAGAGTCCCGCATCAGGCTCCCTGCTCAGTGGAGAGTCTACTTCTCCCTCTTCCTTGGCCCCTTCCCCTGTTTGTGTGCTCTTGCGCACTCTCTCTCTCTGCATCAAATACATAAATAAAGTCTTTTTATTATAATGCTAAGGTTAGAGGGATAAAACAAATTTATGTAGCCCTCACAGGTTAAAAAAATAATATATGTGCATAAAATACTGGAAATACATAAAAATGTCAATAGTGAGAGAGGGGTTCTGAATGATTTTATTTTTTAATACTTTCTGACTTTTCAGGTTAAGTCTATATAACGGAGGGCAAAGCCAATATAAATTTTCTTCCCCCTTTTGTGTAAAAAAAAAATTAAGCTCTTCTGGCCTCATTTGTATCAGATTCCTAGCTTTTTTTGATATCTGATAAGCTAATTTGCACACAGGTGTTAATAACTTGTTAGCTCTTGAAGGGTGTTATTGAAATTGGGCTTCCAGGGGCAAAATGACTTTATACAGCAGTTCTCAACCACAGATTCCCTCTAGAACTAAGCTAAGCAGTTCTACCTCTAAAGTCAAATATCAGTAGTGATTTCCCAATTTGTAGGAGAAAACATAACACAATTTTCTAAAATTAAGATTTTCTTCCATAAAGTGTCCCTTGATGTCTGCTACCAATCTCTCAACTAGAATCTTGTAGAATGAACATTAAAATTACTGAGGAGATTTAAAATATGCAAATACCATTGCTCTATCTTTCAGAGATTTTGATTTAATTGGTCTTTTGTGGGGTCCAGATAGCGATGGTTTTAAAAAGCTTTTTAGGTGATTTTAGTCTTCAGACAGGATTGGGAATGTCTAATTGAATACCTAGTTGAATACAAAATCCTATATTCAATTATTTCGTTGTCTCAAGCTTAATATATCCATATTTGTTAGGGTTTCAGAAGGAGCCTCATGATTTTCAAATGCCCTACAAATTGAATGAATTGGAAACTCAGGCTGGAACCCACCCCCTCGGCAGCACCTTTCCCGGTGGTGAGAGACTGTTTGGAGACATCGCCCTCCAGTGGCAGCACTTGGTAACTGTTTAGCCAGGCCTGGGTTCACCCTTCCTTCCCGTTGACTGTCCTGGAACAGGCCCAAAGGCTGCTCCTGAGCCTTGCTTGGCCGACCCTCCACCCTGGTCTGCAGTCCTTTCAACCGATGACCAGCTGGGCATGGGCCTGCCCTTTGAAAGCTCCCTTGAGTTAGCGAGATGTTTCCCCTTTCTGACATGTCAGCAACAGACTTGGAACCATAAAACCTAGGACAAAATTTCCAGACCGGTCCTTACTTGCAAGGATTAGCAGTTGCCGAGGAAAAGAGCAGGGTTGCTTTATGCTGAGCTGAGCCAGAATTATTCTTGTAACTTTATAGAAAAAAAAATCACATTAACAGTTGTAGGGTATAGGAAGGAGGAAAAATGTAAATATTCAGCAAACTGAACTCTTCAGAATATTCAGTTTAGGTCTTTCTCTCGTGTGGGCTGGATATTAGAGGTAGGAAGCTGCACGACAAGGAGGGGACAGCTAAGGAGAGGATATGTCACCAGGACGGACAGGAACAATGGACCAGACTGCACACCTGGGTCCTGGAGCTAGCATGTGGGGGAAGACTGATCTGTGTGAAGAAAACCTTATTGCACATCAGAACCAGCTGGGAAGCTTGTCCAGAAGGCTTCTGCAAAGGCCCATTCCACCAGTAATGATTCAATTGGCCTAGGGATCTAAGGGGATTTTGAGAATAGATGATACCATTCCCATTTTACAGATGAGGACACTGAGGCTCAGGAAGGTGGCATTAGGTGCCTGAAACTTCATAGCTGGGCAGTGATGACCTCCGGACTGCACTACCAGATTGAGAGTGGGAAGGAGCAGATCACAGGAACAAAGTCATAAGAACAAGTCAAATCCTTAACTCCTACACCGGATGCCAAATGTCAGAGAGCAGGACCAACAGCAGGACAGGCTGGCAAGGCGAGTCTACAGAACTCCCCTAGGACCTTCTGTTCTTGAGGACAGGCCCCAGAGTCTGGGATGATGCCCAACCGATGCTGGTGGTGACAGAAAGTCTGGGGGTAAAGTGGAGATGAGGGGGGAGGGAGGAACAGAAGGTAGAGCTGCAGAGGAGGCAGGGCCCAAAGACCAGGCAGTCACTGCAGAAAACACAGGGGGAGTCCAGGCACCGGTGAGCTTGGTGAGCTTGGAGGATGGGGGACTAGGGTCTCCTCCAACGTTGCATCCTCCGCAGTCCTTTCTCCTTGAGCTCCCTTCTTTCTTCTGGATCTTTTCATGTTCCTTTCTTCTCCCACATCCTTTCTTTCTGTTTCTTCTCTTCCCCCGCAGAGGAGGGGTTTTATCTTCCCTCACAGATCCAAGGCATGTCTGCACAGCATGTCACACTCTCCTCACAGGATGTAAAGGAGAACAATCGATCATTTAAGTAAAGAAAAACATCAAAATCTGCGCTGTCTGCAGTCAAAGCCCACACCTGTCTTCCTTCCTGTGGTGTGCACAGCCTGGGCCCCAAGCCTCCTCAGCCTCGCCCTCCCCACAGAGCTGAGATCATCCGGGGCCGCCAAGAGCGGCCTGTAATTCCCTGTGGCAACAGCACTTATCAGCCTCTCATGTTTAATGCAAGCGGGCTTCTGAGACAGAAAAGCTTTCAAGATACAGCTTAAGATACATAAATGCTGCCCTTTACAGAGCAAACACAAGTGTACAAAACCAATGTGGGTTTTCCTATTTTACAATAATTGTGTTCTCATCTGTACAGATTTAAACAAACCGGTTTTGTCAGAAGAACGGAAAATCCATATACATAGGCCCTTCCACTTTTTGGCTTCCAGTAGTTGTAAAATGAAGAAATGCAAAAATAAGGTCATGAAAGTTGTAGTTGTAGTTGATTGTGAATGATTATCATTCGCAATTTAATATTTTTGACACAAAAGATATCAGACAATACAATTGTTCTAATTAATTACAAGCTAATTACAGGATTTGTAGAAAGCGATGATTCATAGTGCATCAGACGTAATGGGATACAGGTGTAAGGACATATTTTGAAGAACTTCTTCTGATTCTAGCAGTATATGATTCCTTTGGAAACAACATAAGCCTAAAATTGGAATCTTTTGTACAGCCATGTTCGAGTAATAATATTGGTGATTGTGGGGGTTTCTGTGCTGTTAACAGGAACACTCTTGTCTCTAAATAAATTCTACTGCTCTTTCCACTGTGTCACCCATTCTAAACAGTTCTGTTAGTATATCAGTGTCCTCTAGCCTGTCTTAATCAGGTTGGAAGGGCTTTACAAATACCATGCATTTAGTGCAACAGCCGTTCTTAAATCTATTTGGACCCAAAGCACTATGCCAAGTCAATGCATTGTTGCAGAATTCAATTTTTTCAAATGGCCCTGGTGCTCCTCGAAGAAGCTGCTAATTTCAGGATTAGGACAGGTAATGTGTGAGATGAGCTTGGAGCAACTAGCAGTGCCAGGAAGACAGGACATGCTCAAAACCAGAGAGATCCTTTCCTTGATGGGAGATGTCAAAGGGGCATAGAAATCAATGGAAAGAGTCCCATGGCTAGACTGGAATAATCTGAGCAATATTGGATTATAACCTAAAGTATTGGATTATAAGCAATATTGGATTACAACCTAAAGTATAAAATAAATATCCATGAGTTGATATTGATGTAAATGATTAAACAAATAGGGATGCCTGGGTGACTCAGTCAGTTAAGCGTCCAACTCTTGGTTTTGGCTCAGGTCATGAACTTAGGGTCCTGAAATTGAGCCCCACATCAGGCTTCAAACTTGGTGTGGAGTCTGCTTGTGATTCTCTGCCTTCCTCTCCTTCTGCCCTTCCCCTCACATTCTCTCTCTCAAAAATAAATAAATAAATAAAATATTTTCTTAATAAATAAATAACTGATTGAACAAATACATGGGAAGGAGGATGCAAATTTTCATATAGAAGAAGAATTCCAAATAATTTATGTAGCCTCTCCAGCCTGAAGGAGATAGGATATAACTTAACTCTGCATTTCTTAAGTGTGGGCTATGAGGGCGCCTGGCTGGCTCAGTCAGTGGAGCATGTGACTCTTGATCTCAGGGTCATCAGTTTGAGCCCCATATTGAGAGCAGAGCTTATTTAAAAGAAAAGTGGAGGTGTGCACTTGCTTCCAAAGACGACAGTATGGAAAGAGGTGAGGCACAACTTTATTGGGAACAGAGTCAAACAAAGATAAAATAGAACATTCAGTCAGGCCAAATGTATGGACTTGGATGTACTCACCTGAATTTGGATTAAGTGGGTTAGTTCACCCAGCTGGAAGTGGCCCAAGGGGTTTTCTTGGTTTGTTCAATGAAATGTATTCCCATTAGTGGCCTACCGTCAATCAGTTGAGATGCCATAGTTTCCTGGTGTCATGCAGAAAGCTAATCCAAAGATTTAGGGAGAGGGGCACCTGGGTGGCTCCGTGGTTAAGCGTCTGCCTTTGGCTCAGGTCGTGATCCCAGGGTCCTGGGATGAAGTCCTGCATTGGGCTCCCCACAGGGAGCCTGCTTCTCCCTCTGCCTATGTCTCTGCCTCTCTCTTCCTGTGTCTCTCATGAATAAAAAAAAATTAAATTAAAAAACAAACACTTAGGGAGATAGGGATGTGGATTTCTGTGGAGTATGAATACCCAACCATATCTCCTGATGGGGTCCAGGTGGCAATGTCTTCACTAAAGTATTAAGAAAGATTATTAACGAGGAAAGCATCAGCATCCTTGAAAATTTCCGTGGAGATTATTTTCCCTAGGCTGGAGTTGACAAAGGAAGATATTGACACTGAGATGGGTCCTTTCAAGAAGACAGAAACTATGTCACAGGTATTTCAGCAGAGGGAATTTATTTATTTATTTATTTATTTATTTATTTATTTATTTATTTATTTACGATTTTATTTATTTGAGAGATAGAGAGAGAGCACACAAGCAAGGGGTGCGGCAGGCAAGGGAAGAGGAAGAAACAGACTTCCCATTGAACTCCAGGGAGCCCAGTGGGCTGATGTGGGGCTCGACTGCAGAACTTTGGTATCATGACCTGAGCGGAAGGCAGGTGCTTAACCCACTGAACCACCCAGGTGCCCCCAGCAGAAAGAATTCAATACGGATATGAGTTGCCCTAAGGTTGGGGGCTGAATGAGGAAGAAGGATCATTCCTGGAGTTCACTCATTAATACTAACCCAGGAAGCAGGAACCCAGGGCTGAGACAGCAAAGGGAAGAGGCAGGGGTTACAGTCCTGGTAGCATGCAGGAAAGCTCTGGAAAGCTGAGGCTCAGGCTCCAGTAGAGGGTGGGAGTGTGGGGGCGCTGCTATGCTGCCTCTAGGGGAGCTTAGAGAATACAGAGGCTGAAACCAGTTGCAAACCCAGTGCTGAGCTGACAGGTCAGGAACAGCGAACAAACGCAAGGAAAGACGTGCCTTCACCTCTCCTCCTGTTTCCCCTTCTTCCCATAGAAAACTCTTACCGACACAACCTAGTAGAAAGCCAGCCGGTAAAGAAGAAATCTAGTTCGTGGGATCCTAGCACAGCATCATTAAACAGAATATAGAAGAGCAGATTTGGGACTGAGGGACCATAGCTTGATAACCTGCACTGAACTTGCTTTATTAACCTCTTCTTGAAAAAGCAAACCTCTCAGAGAGAGGCACTTCTTGAAATTCCCTCCTCTTGTCATAGCCAGACAGGATTTTAGTAAACATTGGTTGAGCTTCATGGATGATGTTACTATAATCCTGGGACAAACAATCCATTTTGGACCTCAGACCTCAATGTGTACGGACAGAGCATTTGATTATAGTGTTTTATGTATCTAGCTAAAAAGTATTTTCTACTCCGAGGATTATTTTGGAAAGTCCTATTGGGAACACAGAGCTGTGCCTTTGTATAAGCGAAGTAGCCTCTTACTGTCAGTGGTCTGATGAATAGAAGTAATGAGGGCAGCTTAACTACCCCTGCAAAATACCTTCTTCTTTTTTAATCATGGTAAAAAGCAGGTATCAGCTTCCATGGTGATGTGGAGATTTCTGAAGCATTTGCAGATAAAAAAATATAACATACACACACACAATATATATATATATATATATATATATATATATATATATATATATATATATAACACAGACTCTGAGAAACTTGCAAGGTCTTTCCAAACATAATCCGGACACCGGTAAAAAAAAAAAAAAAAAAAAAAAAAAAAAAAAAAAAACCTCAGCATTTATATCTGCCCAACATCTTTCTTAACCAAAAAGGGCCAATAGTGAGGATCTCTGTCCTAAGGAGTTAATGGCATTAGCTGAATGTGTGATCACATAATTTACTGGAGGAAAGACCAAAATACAATGTGCTTGTATCAAAGTATAGCAGTGGCATGGTGTATGAGGACAAAGAACTTTTCATAATGGCCTCAAAATGGTATTGATAGTGAAATGCTCAGCCCAGAATTATCTATGTCAAATTAATTACACTTCCCTGTCTTTTTCTTTCTATTGAAATAAAAATGATAATGAATGAGCAACACTACTTGGCAAGATATATATCAGCTTTTTCTTTGAAATACTCAACTCAATGAATATCAATTATGTCATATGTTATGCATGAAAAGACTCCAACCATTGAGAACCATGCAAGATTTTTTATTTCAATGTCAAATTCCAAAGAAAAACACCCAGAAAGTGCTATGCACATTTGCACTTATGGCTCTTATTATTTTTAGGATGTGATTTTGAACCCAACTTCCAGTGAGTCATGTGCTCTTGCCAACAGTATTTTCTGGGAAAGGTTTACGTGTAGCTGCATCACATTAGATCACTTCAGGGAAATGATTGTCAGGGGATCCGAAGGTACACGGATTTGGGGGCTAATATTTATATCCTAAAAGGAGATGTTTTCTCGACTTCCAGTTCTGTTGGAGCCCACCACCAATTCAACTTAAGAAAAAGATGATCTATTGCCTAATAATTTCTAAAACAGAATGGGAATAAAGATTGCAGGACACTAATAATTGAAGCAGCCAACAAAGAGTCTAGAGCTGTAAAATGCTCTGTGACTTGCTACATTGTTGATAAAAGCAACAGGATAAAGAGATTTAAGAAGGAAAGTGTATTTTAAACATGGAAGAATAATGTTTAAGGAATGGCTAATTTGTTTCCCTCTAGAAATCTTCAGTACATGATTCTCTGGGGAAGTCTAATCAATTAAAACCCAACATGCTATTGCATTTGTGAGTGGCATGAGAAATACATTTCTCGTGTTATTACATAAATGAATCTCATCTTCAGGGCTTTGAAATATAACTTCATCCAGACTATAGTGAATTTGTATGCCATCTCATCTGTCTGCATTACAGTGAAATTGATTTTATGATTCCTTACTCATAAATTACAGGCCTGAGGCAGTAACAGACTTGGGAGATGCCTTTGCTTTGTCTTCCCTACTCTCACAGGCTGGGCGTGTCACCTGTTCTCTTTTTCTGAACCGCATGGAGCTCTTCAAGCTTGCACATCTGGTTATAGTGCTCAACCTCAAATGTGTTTTGAAAAAGAGTAGTCTCTTAGACCCAGGATGTGTTCTTGGCTTGTTTGGATCCTCTAACCTGAATATTATCCCTGAAGCCTTTGTTTCATGGCTCATGATCGGAATTAAACATTTTGTTAAGAATTAATAGAATGATCACCATGCAAATGAATGTACCTAACATGAGTACCATTAGGAAACTAACAGCTACAAATGTCAATGGATGTCTTATTTCCTCACCCTCACCCCCTCAAATGAGAACAGAGTAGCTCATGGTCGTGCTTGAGTTTCTGGCAGTCCTACTGGGTCCTACTTTCATGTCAGGATTTGGTTAGTCATCAAGAGTCAAGGGAATATGGGGCACTTGGGTGGCTCAGTAGGTTGACCGTATTGACTCTTGATTTCAGCTCAGGTCATGATCTCAGGGTTGTGGGATGGAGCCCTGTGTTGGCCTTCACACTCAGTGCAGAGTCTGCTTGTCCCTATCCCTTTGCTCTTCCCATCTCTGCCTTCCCGCTCATGCTCTCTCAAATAAATAAATAAAATCGAAAAAAAAAAAAAATCCAAGAGAACTATTACATAAATGCCCCCTCCTCTACCCTTTTTTTAAAATAAGATTTTATTTGACAGAGAGCATGAGCAGGGGGAGGGGCAGAGAGAGAGAGGGAGAAGCAGATTTCCTGCTGAGCAGGGAGCCTGATGTGGGGCCTGATCCCAGGATCCTGGGATTAGGACCTGAGCCAAAGGCAGACACTTAACCAGCTGAGCCACCCAGAGGCCCCTCCCCTTCTCTCTTCAAAAGAGAATTTCTGTTCGTTGATATAGTGACTAGTCTAATTAGAATGAAGAATAAGATCAAAATATAAACCTATGAAGCATGCTGAATTTCCTTCAATTCCTCAGATTCACCCTTGGGAGACCTGGTGGTTTGCTGAGGGTACCTCCAGAAGACTGAAGATAGGAAGGGAAACACATCAGGTCTCTTCATTTTGCTAGATGACCTGACTTCTAGATTGACCTGCCTTGTAGCCTATCAGGCTGAAATTTCAGGACAGGGAGTTATGAAATGAGAACCAGTGGCGGTTTAAGACATTCCATCCCTCTCACATCTCCAGCCTGTGGTTTCTGAATTCACCTCTTCTGTCTTGGTCAACCACAGCTGGTTTGCAACCGGATATGCAGCCACCTTGTGTCACAATAAAGAATGGTAGTCAAGGGAGCACAGAGTTAAAGCAAGGAGAAGGGTTTGGTTCTACAAATATTTTACTAAATCGAATTTTACGCTGACCATTTATTTGGGTCAGTTTTTAAGCTTAAGTCTTTTGGTTTTAATATTTCAGTTGACTTTTTGCCTTCGATATAATAGTTCTAGAAAGAGATCATTTAAATCAGAACAGTTTATTATAACTATTCACCAACTGAGAAAGTTTGGGCTCCAAAGTACAATTGTTTGGGCTGGTGTTTTATACCAATCTCAGAACGAAGAAGGTGAAACGAAACAGTTAGTTATGATACACGTAACAGGATACAGAACCATGTTCCATTTCTTGCTGACTTTACTTTATGGTTATGACTTCTCAGAATATCCAGCACACCTCCAGTTCCAAGTAAGAATATAATTCAGTCAAGACTTGAATTTTAGATTTTCCCTGTAGGTGATCTGCAACACTACTGTCGACCCTTGAACAAAACAGGCTTAAACCCCACACATCCAATTCTTCACAGATTTTTTTTGGCTATAGTACAGTATTGAAAATGTTCTTTCTCTTCCCTAGTAACATTTTCTTTTCTCTAGTTTATTTTATTGAGAATACAGTATATAATACACATAACACAGAAATGTGTTGACAATTTTTGTCAAATATGCATTTTTTTTTACTTAATGGGGTGAGTGAGGGGGAATCAGCATCCCTAACACTGGCATTGTTCAAGGGCTAACACTTCTTTCTCCCTGTGCTCCTACAGTTGGGTATTAACAGCATTCACCAATGTGGGCTGGAATTTGTGTAAACACACTGAACCCTCATCTGTGACTGTGACTTCTTGAGGGCAAAAATTGCTTGTTTTCCTAGCATCTTAAAACCTGGCTCATAACAAGTTCCCAATAAGTATTCATTGAATAACCAAATTATTGGTTTGTTTTTGATGATGCATTTTTGACATTTAGAAATGCTTTTATAACAGAAAAAACTCTGATGCACACAACAGTCAAGCCATGAGTAGTGAATGTATACTAGATGGATCTCCCTGATATATGTTGTTAGGTATAGATCAAGTAAAATTAACAGCCAGTCTCCTAAGAGCTAGGCCCATGAGCAACAACTTTACTAACTGGCTTAAGACCAACTAAAACCTAATCCATTTCTTACATCCTTGGATCCTTTAGCACCAAACTGTCATGCAGTGCTTCTGCTGGGGGGTTTTTTTGTTTTGTTTTGTTTTGTTTGGCGGGGGGAAGGATGGTTTGAGAAAGGTATAGCTTTTGAGAGTTACTCTCACAAAATTTTGACTTTAACAATTTTATTCAATTCTTTAAATTCCCTTGAGACAACTAGTTTTCCACATGAAACACTGCAAATTTCTTCATGAATAGCAGCAGTCTGAACCAGGTTTTTGGACTAGGGATCTGATTATACATCCCTAAAACGCAGTTTGCTTTTAAAGCAGTTCAAGGCAAGGAGGGAAATTTCAACTCCTCAATGGCTAAACCTACCTCCCCTACATCCTTTTAACCTGTTATCCTTTTTAAGTCTTTCTAAAACTATTCTGAATAACAGCTGCTGGAAAGAATCCTGAATAGGTGGGATGAATAATCACATTTTTCTCTCCCTGGCTATGCAGTATATTCCATGTTTCTTTCAGTTTCCAGTTAGGGCACTTTGGCAAATATTCAGATGAATGGAATAAGCCTCAAGTCTAATTGTCTTACACATCAGTTAAAAAAAAAGTTTTTATATGCGTTACAAATATATTAAGAGATAGTACTTCCCATCAATTGTTTTTCTAAGACTTGTATAAACATTCCTTCCTCAGGGACGTGATTATTAAAAAGTGGGGTGGACAATATATTATGAGGCTCACTCAGGAGGATTTCTCAAGCTATACATTATCCCTCACAAATATTCTGATTCTATTCCTTCTTGTTTTCTCCCTGGAATCAATGAAGTGACCCATTAATCTTTGTGTGTCATAACCTTTTTTCTTTCTTTTTTTTTTTTTAAGATTTATTTATTTATGATAGAGAGAGAGAGAGGCAGAGACACAGGCAGAGGGAGAAGCAGGCTTCATGCTGGGAGCCCGACGTGGGACTCAATCCTGGGACTCTAGGATCACGCCCTGGGCCAAAGGCAAGCGCCAAACCGCTGAGCCACCCAGAGATCCCGGTCTTTCTTTCTTTTTTTAAAGTAGGCGTATACCCAATGTGGGGCTTAAACTCATGACCTTGAGATCAAGAGTCGCATGCTCCACCAACAGAGCCAGCCAGGTGCCCCGATGTGTGTCATATCCTTTTGTACATTATGAATTATTATTTTAGACTTATCAGTGAGTACAATATTTTCAATTAGAATTCTATAAAAATATAAGACATTTTGCTTAAATTACATTATTTATTTTTAGATTATCCCTCCTAGTCCTGCATGCATCATTAGCACAAAAAGTTGAACTTGATCACAACCTCCATTTGAAGAGCTGGTAGGTACACAATCATCATCTGAAGAGTTTTTCTTCACAGATGGCCCAAGAATTCCAGGCCTTGGTAATACTGTCAGTAACCTACACAAATATTCAATAGAAAAATTTATCAAATATCCTTTGTTTAATGTAAACAAGGCAGGAGGCCAGAGTATTACAGTAACACTATTTTACAGGGCCCAGAAATATGATTATCTATCTTGTTTTAACATATCAAGTGTCACAATGACATGCATATTTTGATTAATCATACAACCCAAAATAGAACTACCATATAATTTGTGGTTTTAGCACTTCACTGCAACTTCTGTCAATACCTGTGAACTTCATAATTAAATGGTAATTGTATATGAATGCAATAATTTGTGGAAATATGTCACCATGAATTACGAAGTAATTCTATAACTTGTGCCCTGTAAAATTAAGTGTAACAATCTTTACACTAGCAACAGTGTAAGCAAGCTAAGGATTTTGGTCCATTTATATATATATATATATATACATATATATATATACACACACACACACATATATATACACATGTACACACATAATAATGTACAATTAAATCAAAGGGCTATGAATCCCCTCATAGCTTCCATATTGCACAGACAGATACATTATGAGAACATTACATAGTTATAATGTGAGTACTACACTGATAATTGGCTAAGGACAAATCTGAGTTCTATCAAGTAAAGAATGTGGCTCATTATTAAAAATAAAGTCAGAGATTATACTTGTTAGAAAGTTAAAAAAAATGTGCATACATATTTATATTGATGTGAAGCAGGACTAAAATTCAGCTCAGAACTTGCTATGGCAATCAGCTAAGGTAGTACTTTCCACCCCACAGTGCACTGGAGTCACTGCTTTACAAGTACTGAGTAACAGAAATATTCAGTTTCCAAAAAACAGTAAGAAAAAGGCTAGGAATGTAGTACATTGTTTCACTAACAAATCCAACTCACTGTGAGAACTTCTGCAGCTCTAAGGTCTGTCTGAACTAAACAAGGAAGAAGAAAGAGAGAAACTTAGAAGAGAAACAACTTATATTGCATGCTTTAGTTGACTACAGATCAAAATCATTACAATAACTTAAGAAAATAATTATGTTTTAAGAAGCAGCATACATACACAAAAATGTAAGAGTTAAAGCTTTTCTGAGCTTGGTGTCATGTATTAGCTATAAGGTCCCATTGTGAAATCAAGGATAAAATAGTATTTGGCTTGAGAGGTAATATTGCTAATACACCCACTGAACACTACAAAAACATGAAGAAATACCTAATATCTCTTCATGCCTTCTTTTAAATAAACCTACATCATAATAGACCACGACTATGTCTAAAAATGGAAATGTTGCAGTGTTTCTTATATGGGCTGATCAATAAATAGAGAACTGAGCAACACTTCCCCATTATTAAAAATCATTTGAAGAAAATCATCCACAAAGTAACTATCTCCCACTTTTTTTCCCCTGTTCTGCTTAATAAATGTGCTCAGACTGAGCTAATGAAGATTTGCGTTAAATGAGAAATGTAGTCTTAATGTTGGTACGCATTCTAGAGCCAAGAATATTCATAATTTTTTTGATATTTTGTTCTTAATAAATAGCCAAAACTAACTATAAAATAAATCGGAAAAACAAATACAACAAAATTAGAAGGTGTAAAACATGCTTCTGTGCACGTGCCACATGATGCACATGTGCAAACATGCTACATAAAACAACTTATTATGAGGAGCAGCGACAGTTCCTTCCAAGCTGGAAATTCTGATAGTCTGCTCCCTAAAGTATCAGTAAATGGAAAGATAAAGCGCATAGTGCTGCTGCTTAATATTTCAACAGAAGGAGGAGGAGGTGGAGGAGGAAAGAAAGAAGAAGAAAGCTTAAAAGCAATATTTGAGTGACAAGCATCACTTAAAGGAAGAATAGAAAGTGGATTAGCAAACACCATTTTGTAAATCAAGAAGAAGTGTGCTGTGCACAGCACAGCTTTGTGAACTACGACACTCTGTCCTTCACGTAGACCCAATTTACCCACATTCTTTAATGTGTAAACAGGACACACTGGTTTTCTTTTTCAATCTCTTTAGAATCATTTAAAACAAAAGACTGAGCAAAATGAAAAAAATATGTAAACACAGAGGAGGCCACTGGCATTTTGATTGCTGCCCAAGAGTTAGCAGTCAGTTCCCCGCCTAGACACTACCACGCATTTCAATAAGAAATCAAGTTATAAAGCAATATTTGAAAGCAACTTTCAGAAAGGGACAGATAGAAGGAAAAAAAGGTTCTCAACCCAATATATGTTCATTAGCTTAAAAAAAAATACTATTTTAGCAAACATTACCAATGGTGAGCACAAATTCAACATTGTTGCAAAAATGACACAGTTTAAATATCCTGGGACCCATACGTGAAAATCAATCACTAACATGGCTATGTGCACAAAAGAGTAAAAGAATGTTTCTTTAAAAAATATATATATTAATCAAGAACTTCTTTATCATATTAAATTGTTATTCTTAGAAAAGCTGAAGAAAGTTAATGGTGCTCTATACATTTTTATCTTCTATTATTAACTCATCTCATTTGATGGTTTCTGAATTATATTTTTTCCATTTACAGTTTTTTATTTTGTTTGATAAGAATCCTGACCTTAAAAAGTTATAAAATTATGTTTTTTTTCTTTTTTTGCTACTTATTAATCCAAAAGAATATAAGCATTTGAGTCCCAGAGAATGTCAAAATGCCTTGCTACCTAAAAGGATATTAAAATAACAGAAATATCATCAAAGTCATGACATCAGAAATTTTGCAGCTTTTCACACAGGGATTAGAAATGCTTATTTCCTGAAGTTCCTTTGATTGTATCCTGGATTCAAGGACGTGCAATGTTACAGATAGAACCATTATGGTAAAGCCAATGAAAACAACATTATACAACATTTTACTGAGAATGTCCACTCCATGAGTTAATGGTCCTGTCCAGTTTATAGCAGTACTTCATTTAAAAGGCTTTTTATCCTCACGGCTGGGTGAAGCTGAGTCTTTTTTGATGAAATGTACATTACAGTTTTGCTTCCTTAGCTACTTGGAGGATGCTATTTACGGTGTGGAGGAAGTGTGGTATTTCACAAATGCAATTGCCGCCAGCTCCTTACAGAACTCTTCCAACACGATCACACCCTCTAGCAATGTGATGTGGTCAATACTGGTAAAAGGAAAGCAACCAATAAGTCAATTCAAGATATTAGCATTTTGTCAAATTTTGGTGAACTTTTTAGATTAAAAACATGTAAAGCACTGGCTTACATAGGGCCTTCCGGTTCCAAGCCAAGCAATCGCTTTCTGACTAACAGAAGCTTGGGAGTAAAGTCTGGAATACGCTGGATTCGGACCATAAGGTCTCCAACAACCTGCATCAGAGACAAAAGGAACTGCATTCCTGTTATCAACTACAGAGGGATTTTCAGGATTTAAAAAAATCAATTTCCTATTTCTAAATGAAGAATGTCACCTTTTGGCATTAGGACTAATAACCATCTTTGGCAAAGGACTAATATATGTTCCTTAAAATATAAAAGTTACCATTTAAAAGAATGAATTTTTCTTTTTTTTCTCCACATGATATAGTAAAATAATGACTTCTTGACGGTATACACATAGTATTTTCCATTATGTAACAGTAAGTGCGTACAACGGTAAGTAATGTTAGTGGACATGTTTATTGCAGGTGTTATCAATCCTAGAGAATATAACAAAACTAAGAACTCACCCTGACGATTACGGAGAAGAGGGATCTACAGCCAGAAGCAAGGTTTACATAAGGATCCAAAAGGTACTCGTGTATGTGTGGATGAGGAAAGAGAGAAAGTCTAGATAACACGGAGGTGACTTGTAAATTTACATCATATGGCTATTGAGAGGCAAAAAACAAAAAGACATTTGACATTATTTATGATGTATACACCTGAGCACTTCATTTACCATTTCAATTTACTTTTTTGCAGGAAAGGAAAATATTTCATCTTACTCCTCCCTCCACATGCTCTTCTACAATAAAAATATTGATGATGAAGTTGGCTCCTTGCCATCTTAGTCAAAGTACATATATCACAATGCTAAAACTTAGGAGAAAAAAAGCACACATATAGATACAAAGAAAACATAAACACATAACATAGTCAGAATGTTTGTTTTACACAGGTTGTTCTAATTAATGAAAGTGTTCAAGATAGTATCAAAACCCACCAAAGTGTCATATGTAAAATTATAGCAGCATAGGGCACATTGAATATAAGATCAAAGATAGAAGGGAAGATATTAAGATCTTTTAAAATATAGTCATCTAATCTTAGAAATCGTATTTTTCACCTCTTAGATTATTCAGCTACTGTCAATCATCAAGAGCATGTATATAATAAAATAAAGCTACACATCACAGAACCTTCTCAGTAGAGGGAGAAGTACTTGGGATAGAAATGACCCCCACATGCCTCCCAGTGAGTGAAAAGGTTCAAAATGGTGTGACAGACAAGGATCATCTCATTCACTGCTAGAGCATGAATTCTCCCCAAACACTTGTACATCTGGATACAATCCTGCACACAGTTTTTTGTATGTAGTAATGTACAAAGCTTTGTAGCAGCAACATGATTTTACTTGAATTCTGGTTTTTAAATTTTTGATCTGTTTACTCCACATAGAAAACAACTTGGAGATGCTGTACAGACCACATCAAAATCAAAGCAAAAGGCACAACTGTACAAAAACAGTTGCTGTTATGGTGCCTAGAGCTTTCAACAGAAATCTCGTTCCTTCCAGTTTTCTTTTAAGCAGCCAAAGGAAACTGAGTGGCTGAGACAAAACTGACTCCCGTGGGAGGGCTGGGGGCGAGTGAGGAACACGTGCTGAGCCCGGAGGAGAGAAAAGGGAATTGGAACGAGTGAATGTTAACCACAGGCTTTGCCTGCTTCACTCCATTCGCTGAGCAGCTGCTAAGCCCTTGATAGAATGAACACCAATTAAGAAGTGAACATTTGGCATTCAGAGGACAGCACATGCTAGGGCATGTGCCAGAAGACAGCAAAGGTGCTGTTACACGAAAAGAACCACAAGTTCTGCGTTGTAAGTCCAACTATAGCTTTTTTTTTTTTTTTTTTTTTTTAAAGCACGAGATTCGTGAACACAGATTTTCTAAAAGAAGAAAAACTATCCTAAGGCACTCTTATTCACAATTGAGCCTCCGGCAAGATTAATGAAAGGAGATACTATTCCTATAGGAGGATAATTTGAAGAGCATATTCTCCAATTTGATAATATGTGCAACAGAACATAGCCTCCAGGACTCAATTCTTAACAAGCAATGAATTCACATTAGGTTGTATTTTAGGCACAAAGGAAACGTTTGAAAAATCTTTAAGAAGAATGTATTTGGCAAAGCATGTGAACAAAATCACTTAAAATACAACTTCAGTACAGTTTTATATGTGACTTTATTTCTGGTAGTTCAGATTTTTAGGTCATTAAATTCTACCATTTATAGGAGCTTAAATAAGTCAACAGAATATGGCTTTCAGCAAGGATATACGCTGCCACTTAAACTTGGTATTTTCTTTATAGGGTGTTACTTTGGTTTTTAGCTTTATTTGAACAAGAATCTATGTCCTTGGTTGTTTGAGGAGTTTGAGGGTGACTCAGATTATATTTAATGTGAAAAGGAAAACAAATCTCAGCTACACAGAAACTGTCCTACCTCTGAAATGGTCTCCATTTCATAATGGTAATAACTTTATTTATTTTTAAAGATTTTATTTATTTATTCATGAGAGACAGAGATAGAGAGAGAGAGAGACATAGGCAGAGAAAGGAGCAGGCTCCATGCAGGGAGCCTGATGCAGGACTCCATCCCAGGACTTCGGGATCAAGTCCTAAGCCAAAAGCAGACGCTCAACCTCTGAGACATCCAGGCATCCCTGGTAATTAATTTAAAATAAGCTGGCCTTTTTTCTTCAATATGAGTAACTCTTTCTTGGGTTAACAGTTAAGTATATCTATTATTCTGGATCTCTTTATTTTCTACTTTACATACAGTATTCACCGGAAATGAAAGCTAACCAGATTTTTTTATGTGTCAAATGGGCTTTGCCCATCTTTGAGCTCACACTAAATATAAGGCCTGAATTTTAGGAGAATAAACTCTGACTTAAAAGCATACTAATGACAAAAAAAGAAAAAGCATCCTGATGTCACCAGTCAACTTAGTCTCAATCTTCTACTAAAAAGCTAAATTTACAGATAGCCAAAATAATATGATTTAGTCATATTAAATCAAAATTTAATATGATAGCCTCTGAAATTTCAAAAAAATCCTGTACTTATCAAGATTTTGCATTTTTTAAGGTATCTAAAAATTGCTTTCTTCACTTAATTCTTAGAAGCAAATCTAAGTAGGAGGTTATGGCAAGTAATGTCAGCTTCACCCTGACAAAAAAAAAAAAATGTGACAAGTGGCATAGTTGCCCAAGACTGCCCTCTTCTCTGTCAGGGCAGAGAGAAGCAGCTGAATCTCCCTACATTTTTCCTAGTGTTGTTTATATTCTGCTTATGAACCTCAGCATCTTACTATCTTTATAAAATCATCACAAATACTACTAAATGTTTGTGTTATAGGGTATTTTAGAAAAATTAACTTTGTGACAACACAATAATATTATGAATACTCAAGACATAATTTCTCAATTATGCACGCAGGAAACTAGCTACCTTCACTAATCATCTGGAGTAAATGTTTAATTCCAGGCTGGTTCCCTGAATCCTATTTCTTTTTTCTTTTTTTTTAAGATTTTATTTTTTCATGAGACACACACAGAGAGAGGCATAGACACAGGCAGAGGGAGAAGCAGGCTCCATGCAGGGAGCCCGATGTGGGACTCGATCCTGGGAGTCCAGGATTATGTCCTGGGCCGAAGGCAGGTGCTAAACCGCGAGCCACCCAGGGATCCCCCTTGAACCCTGTTTTTTTTTGAACCCTATTTCTATACTAAGAAACTATAAGCAAACATTATCCTCAGCAAAAAAACATTTAGGAAAGAAAGAAAATGAAACTAAACCAAGCATGCTTAGCACACCAGGACTCATGATTATCTTTGAGATCTGACTACATAATGTTCTGACCAAAAAAAGGCTTGGAAAATCAAAGGTTTTAAAGACCAAAGCTTTGAGGCTGTGGCCGTAGCAAACTAGCTGCAAGTTGCATTAACTGGAGTGGGGATCCCTCACTGACAATATATGCCCAGAAGTCTGTCTTGCCTTGTCACTGACTCCGGGTTACAGAAGAATGGCTGAGACAGCGTGGATGAATCAGCTCTGCACTGTGATGTGCTATCTGCCTGAAATAAAAAGAACTTAAAAAAAAAAAAAAAAAGAACTTAAAAGCATTTCAGGGTATCTGCTTCCAAGTATGCTTTTATTGTTAGCACTCCACAAACTAAAGGAAAAAAATACCCAAGATCCAAATGAGGCTTAGCAAACCAGCACAAAGAACACAGTGAACTGATGAGCCCTGCTACCCAGGGGGCTGACACAGCCATGATGTTTATAGCATAACGGCTGCAAGAGCCGGATTTAACAACCAACCAAGCAAACACAAGAAACACAGCGCTTGCTTTTAAGAGGTTAAAAGAAAAAAGGACTTTCTCTCTTTACTGATTACTATCACAGTACTGACTTAAGTCTAACCCGGTAAAATACTTCTTAAATTATAATTTCTTTATTTGGCTTCCTGGTTATTGAGGACAGCCTGCTTATGGAGTATATTTCTTTTATAACTCCCTATGCTCACATAAATATTTAACTAAAATGCTAAAAAAAAGAACAAGTACTTTAATATACAATTTTAAATTAATTCCAAATTGGTTAAGACAATTTCTATGTCAAGGCAAGTATTATGCCAGGTGGTTTTACTTCAAGTGTATATCCCAGGGTGGAAAGCATTTCAAAGCTCTATTCGTCACTTTGTTCATTTGTCAAGGAGGGAGGGAGGGAGGGACGGATTCTGTAATTCCAAATTCATTTCTCCTGACAGTCAGAGAGACACACACACAGCAACATACTAGCTGATGGTGCTTTTATCTACCTTGGAATAAGTAAATTCACTTTTTCCATTTCACCTCCCCCTTATGAAAATGGATATCATTCGTAACTTCTTTGTCTGAAGAAGCAGATTCATCTAATATTGTTCTGTAATTTTAATGAGACTGGAGTGCTCAGGATTCAATTTGAAATGACATTTAAGGTCCTTTGAATTGAACTTTACAAGGTTGACTCAATCTGTATCTGTAATAACTGTACTAACTTGAAAAAAAAAAGGCTTTCTAAGTTATAAAAGGAAAGCATTCCAATCACCTCCAAAACATGTGAAGGCTATTAAGACAATAGTCTACAATGAGAAGTAAAATATATAATTCTATAACAGTCGTCAGGCCAAATAAAGGCTCTTTGAACATAATGAATGCATCAGAAATGCACCATTCATTGGCAATCAAGTTTTAATGAAAAAGTCATCTAGTGGAAAAACTAAGAAAACAGGGCTACTTTATTAAAGATATAAACTAAGACTTGAGATGAACCCATGGTGAATGGTAACAAAATAACATGAAAATTCATATTTTAAAGCTTATTACCTGATCAAGAATCCTTCCCATTCTGTCAAATAAAACTTTCAAAAAATGACCTTCGAAGAAAGTAGCTTCTAAATTGCACTTTTCCAATGCTTTTGGAGACCCAGGCCACTCCCATCTTAAGCAGATAGCACAGTAGTCCTGGAACTAGGGAAAAGCATTCACATAGTCAAAGGAGAACCAACCAACACAAACTGAGATTAAATAGAAATCCCTCTATTAGGCATATAAGAATCCGATTGAGGGTCGAGTGTCTGTTCCCTGGGAGGACACCCGTAACAGAGGGAGGGGCTCAGGTAACATGCTGACCTGTAACATGCACAGGTAAGCTTATAATCATCAAAACCAACATATGCTGTTGAAAAAATGGGCATGTGTTTCCCTTTAGAGGAATTTAACTCTACTTACTTCCATCATAGATTTAGGGAATACTGAAAAAGCAAAGTAAGTCCTAACCACATTTTCAAATCTATTTGAAAACATTGCATGCAAATAGATGAACAGAGGTGCATTGTCCAAGCAGGCAGGTCTGGCTCTCCTATGCCGTCCTGTCCCGGGACAAATCTGGTGGCCTAGAGTATGCTCTGCAGGTGGTTTGCTACCCTCGCCGTGAGAGGAGCACAAACCTGAGTAAGCATCTAGAATCCTTTACACTGCATTTAGCTGAGTAAATTTTAAGTCTGTTGAATCTCATAAAATAATCAGGACTGATATTTTGTGTATTTTTCTCTTCATCTTTCTAGTAATTCATTTTTATTATACTTTACCCAAGTGTCAGTCTGTAACAGATTGGAGATAATAAGGAACTGGTCCTTCACTACACAGCTTTAAACAATATGACTTAGATGAGCACAAGAAGATCTCATATAACAAAAATAAATTTGAAAAGTCTTCCCTGATATATAATTTACTTGAGTTTAAACAAAAGAAATTTAGAGCACAGTTTTTTTCCCCATCCTTTCCCTTTTCAGATTCCCCTTATTCAATAAAGCAACATTACTCTGACCTCTCTAGTTTGGAAATTACCTGAAATTAAAACAAGACATATTCTCCCACAAAGTACTAACTTCAACTTTTAAAAGAAAAACATACTTAAAACAATCAAAAAGCCAGCTTCTTAAAAAAAAAAAAAAAAAAGCCAGCTTCTTCAGTTATTTTGTGAGTTTTAAACAATTTGGCTTTTGATAGACTGTTTTCTATCCTAAACCACACCCCAACATTTAATAAGTTTTCCATTAAAACCATCTGAAATTCTCACCTAGAAAGTAATAGTTTTAAAGTTTTTTATCCCTCTTGTTTTCTAATATTTCTGAATCTACAATAAGTACATTTGTATAAAATGGAAATGAAACTCTACAGAAAGAATAAATGCAGTTTAAAAATCCAGTAGATAATACTGACATGGGTACCACTTGTCTTGCCTTCACCCTCTTGTCCCTGAAGGCACTAGCTACACAATTACTCTACTCACTCATGCAGTCATCTGGACTTGCATTCTGGCTATAGGCATATGCAAATTAATTAGATAGAATAGCACACTTCAATCTCAAGGATTTAAATGAAAATTAAATAAGCATTTTTCTGACTTGAAACATTTCAAAATTGGGAGTTCTGTAAAATGCTAGAGAGAGGAAAGAAGACCAAGGGAAGGCTACTTAGTTTAACACTTCAGAGAAGACCTTTCAGGGAGGTAGAAAACTCCAGCACAGGAGACAGGGCATGGGGTCCTTGTAAATAACTGTTCAGGCGAGAAAAGAGGTGGAGAAGGGAACAGAGAAGTCTTGAGACAGAGATAGTAAAAGGCAAAGTTAGGTTACCTGCCCAAAGTTAAAGTGGCAAGAAGGAGTTCAGGTCCTGCAGAGAAAGGGAAACCTTTGGAGAAATGGACTGTGGGCAATTGGGACAAAGCATGCACGTGCACTCATTAGAGTACATTTCCAAAAATTAACCACTTCACTTACCTGCCTATGAGCATCTCGGAGGTAGGTGTCATATCCAGTGCCCTCGACATGGTAGGATGATTTTGCTTCATCGGGTACCAGACAGAGAAAACTTAAATGAAAAAAGCCACAATCAGTAACATAAATATTCCTACAATTCATGTAGTATCTATGTATCTTAAACTATCGAGCAATATCTTCAGTTTAGCAAAGTATGGCTGCAAATGGAAACTTAAAAACTAAAATGATCCATTCTTAAGTACTTAATTTTGAATCAGTTTTACCGATTACTCTCTCATATCTTAAAGGTTTTATTTAAAAATCACTCATTCCACTCAAAGTAGAAGTAAGCCTGAAAGGACTCATGTTACAGCATAATGACATACTGCCACAGTATCTGTTAATTTCAAGAAACTGGCTTTTACGTAATTAAACTGGAGACTTTTATGCATCCTAATTTTGCATCGTGGGCCGCATGCAATTTCTGTAAAGTCACCTGCCAGAACCAGGCAAATCATGGTAGCACCACGAAAGAAGAAAGAGAACATTTTCCGAGAAAGAGTACTTAAAAAAAAAAAAAAAAAAAAGGTAAAACCACAAAATCAAAAAGGAATGGCCCTACGCTTCACATATGTGAGTACATGTCCAAGATGGACATGTTGTCAAAGTGGACACTTTCCATGTGGTTCCAACTGGGAATGACTTAAAATTATTTATATTAAAAAAAAAAAGCAGGGCACTCTGAAGGTTTATTTAAGCACTATTACTCGTTTTTGTTTCTATGTTAAGTAGAGCTTTCCTCTTTTGCTATGGATTGTTGCCCCTAGGCTGTCACTTGCTACATAAACATGACAAAAAGCTGATATAATCTTTAGACTAAAGAAGGGAAGACTGAATTCACTATATATCTCCATAACAATCTAAGAACAGAGCTATTACAGGTTATAAAAACAAGAAGAGATGTAAGTCAAATTTATACAGCAACTCACCTATTTACAATTTTATGGACTTCAGTTTTCCCATCATTTTTGGGGTGCTCTGGAGTAGCAGGGGGTGAAGAACTAAGCCACTCTTGATTTGACAGAGTGTTATCCGGTGAAATGTCAGTAAATAATGGGTCTTCTTCTAGATCTCTACGTTTAATTTAATCACGTATGAAAAAAGACAACATTTTATCACATTTTCTAAACCAGAAGATTCTCTGCCATATTCTTAGAAAACATAATTTTGCTAATAAAAAAATTAAAGAATTACATTTTATAGGGAAATTAACATAAAATCTTACTCAAGAATATATTGATTTTGTTCTGTTTAATGAATACCACTTGTGATTTAAAGGGATGGTGATACCACGGCATCTAAACTTAATTTTCAAAGATCTTGTGAACCGTTAGAAGCATTCCTTTATGAATTAGGAAGAGGAGAGAGAAAATGCCAAGCTTGCAGAGTTGGGTGGAACTTACACAGCTCCTGCTATCAATCCATTCTCCACCACATCTTTATCTTCTGGACACACAGGTTTATATTCCGTATAATTTCTTTCTTCGAGATTTCTTAGGACCAAGTTGTAAAGAATGTGTTCGTTGGGTTTTTGTAAAAGATGTTCAAACATTCTTAATGTCATTATGCTTATCTGAAACCAAAATGATAAAGGGTTACTGAAAAACATCTCTGCATAAATGATTCTTCTGGCCATCCTAGAAGTCATGATTTAGATTTTCAAGCCACGTGAAGGAAGAGGCTGTATTCAAGACATCACAAGGACATTCCAACTGTATTTCCAAGAATCTAAGACCAACTCTAAATCTTACATAGCTTACCTCATCAGATATGTGATCACAATGCTCTATTAACCTGTGTCTTAAAGGGTGTCTACTAATATCTGCCAGAGTTTCCGGTTCCCTCTGTTCTCCAAGGATAAAAAACACCATTTCTTGCAGCAAAACGTCAGAGGTTACTTGCCGAACAATGCGATGGAGCAGAGCGGTTGATGTCAGAATACCCATCTCAGAACTGGGCATAACAAACAGGTAATTATTAGTGGGGAAAATAACACTGAGTAGCTATTTGGGTTTTTTTGTTTTTTAAGGAAAAAGGCCACTCACGTTTGCATCAACTGAGGTTCCATAACTCCAATAAAGAATCTTTCATGAACGGCTCTGGCAAGAGCCACAGCAGCAGTCTAGAATGCACAAGGAGCAGCATTATCTTTCTCTTTAATGGAAAAGAGAGATTAACCTGTAGCACTGCTGTCCATCTGAATTAATGGGGAAACACAAATTTGCCTGTTGACCATCTTGCTGATGGCATATAAGCCTGGACTAGATGTTAGCTACGGGGTCATTTATATTTTATCTAAATTTCCAAGAACAAGATGAAAAGGACAAAAATATTATCCCAATCGCCTTAGAGTAAATGGAGGGAGGCCAATGTCACCTCAAGGAGCTTTCGATTTTAATACTTAAAGAAATATAGGGCAGAACTTGAACTGGGGTTTATTACAGAGTTGTAACATACACATACACACCCACCCACACACACACACATTTTTAAATTTTATTTAGTTGTGTTTACTGTACTAACTATCATCCTAAAACAATTAAGATCTATTTGGGGATATAAACTGAGGAAGTTTTACTTAATAGACATTTATATTTTAAAATTATCAATAAGTAACAGAAACAAAAAAAACAAACCTTTTGTGCTTCCTTTATGAGTTGATCACAATAATCAAACCAGGAAAGAAATGAAATTAAGGCTCGTTTTCCTGGAAATGCTGAAGCATCTTCTTTATGACTATATGAGTCCAAGCTGTAAGGTGTGGGAAGAAATACTTAGTCCGAAGTTATCCCAGAGAATTAATTCAATTCAGTGCATATGGAACAATGAATGCCCGTGAATTAACTTATGCAGTTAGACACATGTACACAGGCCATGCTGGATGACTATTAGAAGCAGGTCATATAAAAGAAAGCCATGGATAAGAGAAAACCTCTTAAATGAAAGTTGTAAATAACTTTCACTCATTAAGGGGGAAGAGAGAGACTAATGCAGAATGCCATCTGCAGAGGGAAAACCACATGGCAGTTCCTTGTGCTCCCCCATAAATTTGACCAAGTCATGGGAATGAAATGTTGGAGGTTCTCAGGTGCTAGGAGGCGTGCAAAAGGAAAACAAGTGGGCTGCTTCTCCTCCCACCATAAAACACGATACAGTAGTAAAGGGAATCTATGGGTCTGCCCCACAGATGCTGCAGAGTATCAGGTGGAAAGAGACAAGTAGAATACACAGAAAAATTATGACAGGTTATTATACTAAAATGATGGGATTTGGGGTACTTTTCCTCATGCTGCTTATAAACTCATAAATGCTCTGCAATAATAATATTTTCCTGTGAGAATTATGGGAAGCCCCAAAAGGTGGATCGGGAGGGTGGAAGCATAAGGTAGGAGGGGAGAGTCCATAAACACAAGCCACAAAACATGAAACTGCCCGAGAGGCTGCAGGATGTTTCTAAAAGGATGTTCCTTCTTTCAGGAATCAAAATAAATAAATGAATAAATAAAAGTTATTGGTTTTCATGTAATTAGGTCTTATCCGACCACTATAATGGAAAAATAGCTTAACTCTGTAACAGCTGGATTGTTCCCATACCAATTCATTCCTGACTAGTAACAAATTTAAAACAAGCCTCAGAAAATAATCCCATTTAATGATCACAAGCAATGTCACATTTTCCACGACAGAAGGTTTATATCACTGCAAAATAGAAGTGAATTTAAAAGTATAGGTGTAAGAAACCGCTCCTACAGGAAAACACAAGTGATAGTTCTTACCCCCAGTTAATTGCTTCCACTGTTTCGATATCTAACGGGTCCACCGACTGAGGTAGGGCCTTGTACAGGGAAGCGAGTCTGTCTGTCAGCAGTTCGCACAAACAAGTGCTCTGCGTGAGGCATTTGGCAGCTGCAGGCTCCGGCAAGCTTACTAACAACATCAAGCCTTCACAGGCCTTCACAGCTATTCGGCCATCCTGAGGGGAGAAAACACACACCCCTTCAATTCTTGAATTAGCTGCGTGTCAAGTTGTTTGGGAAAAAATTCAACTGAAAAAGATCTAATGTTTTACACAAAAATAAGAATAGACTTTTTTTTTCCTATTTCAAATATACGTAACTGTGATCAGGTTAGGGGGTAAGAGTAAGGAAGACTCACAGGACTTCTAGTGAGATTTAACAAGGAATTCACTAAGTTGTAATCCTGGTTTGGACGAACAACTGTGGCCTCTGGCAGTGAGGTGACAGCAAGATTATCTAAGCTGGTGGACAGGTCATCTATCTGCTGAGGAGGCTCGTCTTCTAACTCTGTGTGCTCCAGCCCCATGGCACCAGACAGTTCCTCTGGCTGACAGGACTGTCCTGTGTCTGTTGACAAGCAATCTTGACCTTTCAATGAGTCTTCTGAAATTACATCTGGTGTGCCTTTGGAAGCCAATGATTTCAATTTATTCTGAAAAAGAATACATGTTCTGCAAGATTCACACTAGAAGACTTATAAAACAGAAATCATATTTTTATCTGTTTTTCTATAATTCACATTCAATGTAGCAATAGATGAAAGTGTTACAACAAATGAAAATACTCAGACTTCAACAAGCTGTGCTTTAGATATTTTAAAATTGCTCAGGAATTTATAACACTCTTTCTGCTAAGTACAAAATGGTTTACCATGACCATAAGCGATGAACAACACTAGTGATAACTACGTGACTACTGCTAAAAACAACTGATGTTAGTGAAGAAAAAAAAGAATCAGGAATTCAATTGGAATTAATTGTTTTCTCATCACAAGGCTCTATAGAAAATATATAGCCTCGATGTTGATTCTTCTAAGATGAATTTCCTTAGATGATTTTTCTGTTTTCCCCTTGTACCTCTGCTTTATTAAAAAAAAAAAAAAACCTCATTACTCTCAGGACCTTTTTCTTAAGTGTTCTTGATGAGAAAAGAAAGATTTACTTGAAATGTTGGCCCCACTTCCCCAACACATACATAAATATGAGGAGAAAGGGTGCCTGGGTAGCTCAGTTGGTTAAGCTACCTTTGGCTCAGGTCATGATAGTGGGGTCCTGGGATCGAGCCCCATGTCGGGCTCCCTGCTCAGCAGGGAGTCACCTTCTCCCTCTCCCTCCTCCTACTCGTATGTACTCTCCCTCTCTCAAATAAATAAAATCTTAAAAAAAAAAAAAAAAAAAGGAATCTTAACCAAAGCAAATCATTAGTTTTAGGGAAAAAGTGTTTTGCTTTCCATTTGAACCTAAGAGCAAAAATCAAATCATGCACAGAGGTTAGAAGTCATCATGAACCAGCTTCTCCTAAGGGGCCATCTCACCGTGTTTCACCCATCACAGAGGTGAATTCAATGCTGACTGAATTCAAAGTTCTATTTCCAAAGTTATAGTATACTTATTATAAATCATTTTATTACAGTTAGACCAATCTTCTTGAGAAACTGAGCCCACAGCACGTTAAAACAACTTTGTAGAACTCCATGAATCCTCCATACAACTCTCCAATTTCCTACAAAATCAGTTGCATATCACAGTCCTTATGAATACAAAACACTTGATTCCATCTAAAATACTAGTAAGATTGTTGGAAATGGTATCTCAGATAAGAAGAGCAAAGGGAAGAATAATCTTAGAATAGCACTCGTTAGATGAGTATTTCTCAAAGTGTGACTCAAGACTGTTGGTGTCATGGTCTTCTGTAGAGCTTGAGAAAAAGCAGATTCCTGGGTCCCACCCAGACCTGCTGAATGAGAATATCTGGAGGTGAAGCCAAGGAATCTGCATTTTAATTTATTACTTATATTACTGAAGTATTCTTGACAACGTTATATTGATTTCAGGTATACAACACCGTGATGGAATCTGCATTTTTAAAAATGCTCTCTAGGTGATGAGGAAGTGCTATCTTCTCTCACACTTTGATTCTTTTTTTTTTTTTTTTTTTTTTTTTAGATTTTATTTATTTATTCATGATAGACATAGAGAGAGAGAGAGGCAGAGACACAGGTAGGTAGAACGAGAAGCAGGCTCCATGCCGGGAGCCCGATGCGGGACTCGATCCTGGGACTCCAGGATTGCGTCCTGGGCCAAAGGCAGGTGCTAAACCGCTGAGACACCCAGGGATCCCCCACACTTTGATTCTTAACTGAAACTGTTCCCTTTCTACTCCTATTAGGGATTTAATGATAGCCCCCGCACATTTATACACATAACCTCCAAATCTCTTGAACCCAGACTTCTTTCCTAAATCACAGATTTGCAAGACCAAATACCTGCCAATTATCTCTACTAGGATACCAGGAGGACTCAAAACATCCAGAACCATAATTACCCTATGCCCCTCAAAATAAGCTCCCTTGAAGCTCCCTTCTTTCTGTTTGCAACAGCCTTACTAGTTCAAAAATTCAAGCACTCATCATCTTTTCTCTTGCTTCCTGCACAAGCCCATACAGAATCTACCTCTGACGTCTCTTGAACATATTCACTTCATTCCATCCCAGTGCTTCCAACTTATAGTCCTTGTTGGGGTTACTACCTCAGCCTCCAAGCTGGTTTCTTCTGCTCTTCTTTTTACTCTCAAAGGAATCCACGGGACAAGATGCCGCCACCAGTTTAACTGAAGGCATACACACCATCATGTAATAACAACCCTTCTCAAAAATCTTCAATGACTCCCCAGTGACTTCAAGTATGTTCAAATTCCTCATGCTGTCATTCAAAGCCTTTGACCCTTCCTAGTCAATCTCTCCAGGCCCTTTTCTTATCACATATCCTAATTACACTGTTTCATGAACACACCACAAACTTCTATATCTTCATTCCCTTACTTATGTTCACCCATTGTTATCTGAACACCTGTCAGGGTTCATATCAAAGATAACCTCTTCCATGACGTCTTTCCCAACAACCTAGAGCAGATGTAATCCCTTCATCCTAGGAAGACTTAAGGCACATTCACATTTACTTTGTACCCTTCTTATGATACTCACCTTACTCTACCTCAGGTTATATAGCCTTGTCACCAGACTATAAATTCCTTTAGGGCAAAAACTGTTCCTAACTCATTTACCTTGGGCACTTAAACCATAGCAGATGCACATAGTAGCTGATATACATGAAAAGAGAGATTAGATTTCAGGGGATACATGCCTGAGGACTACGAAGTACTTTTGTTACTCTCTATAGTTATCAGTAAAATAGCTGCATTTCTCTAAAGATTCATTCATTAAATATTAATTAGGCAGTTATTATACATTATACTGGACACTAGAGAAGCTGTGGGAACCCAAAGATGAATGAGACAAGTCCTTGTCCTCAAGGAGCTTACTGAGCAGCAGGAAAAATAAAACACATTTCAATAACTCTAATGCCAGGGAGACTGAAATAAACACATCAAAAGCTTATGAATAGTCTTGAGAAAACAGAGATGCCTATCACCTCAGGCTGTAGAGAAGTACATGCTTTAAAACGGGTGTATTATAGCAGACATGCCACTGATTCTGAAGAGTGTTCTCTGTAAGCAAGGTCTGAACATAAATGCTTCTCCGAAGACAGGTAAACAAAGTACATCTCACCATCAGCACACATACGCTCACACATGTTCTCTGCTTCTGATCTATGGCTGTGTACTTAGGAACAGGTTTTAGAGATTCTGAGAAAAAGTCCTTAAAGCATAAGCTTGGGCAAAAATCCACTCACTGAAAATAACTAAGGTCAGCTAAAAAAAACTTTGGTAAGTGACCTTTGAGAAGAAAAATCCCAGACTTAGCTAGATTGAGATATTTGATATACTTATATCAAAAACCAAGAGGATTAATACCACCCTAATTAATAAACCCTTAAAATCTGAAATCATAAGTTTATTCCAGCTAATTTGAAGTATACCTTCAAAATATGAGGTACATCATGAAAAACTGGCATTCAAAATTCGTATCACTACCTAGAAACTTACGAGCATGCCACTGTGCAGCTTGGCTGCCTACTCATCTTCAGTAAGCATGCAGAAGAGGATCTTGGGTGACTTATTTAATAAAGTGAATCAGAAAACAAACCCATCTACTACAACGGCTAAAATTTTTAAAAACAAAGCAAAACAAAACCCTGACAACACTCACTCTGACAAGGATGTGGAACAATGGGAATTCTCATATGCTGTTGGTAGGATGCAAAACGATAAACCCATTGGGGTAAAACAGTATGGCAGGTTCTTATGAAAAAAACTATACACTTGCCACAGGATTCAGCAACTCTGCCCTTAGGCATTTACCCAAGTGAAGTGGAAATCTAAGACCACACAAAAAAACTGGGTGTGAATGTGAGGCAATTCATAATTGCCTCAAACTGGAAACAACCACAACTCCCTCAACGGATGGACGAATAAACAACTGTGACATGTTCATGCAATGGGACACTACTCAACAGTATCAAGGACCAAACTCGTTAAATCTCAAAGGCTGGTGACATTTTGTGACTTTCTGTAAAAGAGGAAACCTGTGACAGGAGCATATCAGTGATTACTGGGGACGGGCAGGGAGCGAGAAGGGGACTGCAGGAGGGGGGCGGAACTGCTGTGTCACTTGATGGTGGTGGTAGCTACACAACTGTGGGTTTGTTAAACTCAGAGAACCATACTCCAGAAAGAGCAAACTGCAGTGTACATCACTTACACCTAACCTAGGGGAAAAAAAGACGACAAAAAGATATAAAAAAGAACTAAAAAAACAAAATTCATTTTTCTACTATATTTCTAAATGACTTCACTGAGGAAAAAAAGTGAATGATAGAAGAAAGTACACAAAGTATTTTCGATTTAAAACTAGGAGTAAAACTCAAAATATCGATTGGTGTAACACGTAAAGTATGATCCAGTGACTATGGCTAAGAAAAGACAGTACAGGATACTAGAGCGATCGCAACTGCTATGGAGAGGTAACTCGTGATTTTGCACATCCAGCCAAATCCGCACACACCACCCCCACCTATCCTAGGCCAGATTATCCACGCTCCACACTAGAGCAAACCTGGCTGAAAACATGATAGCTCATAAGCTCCCGTGACTTTGCCCTCCTTGATTTTCCCTTTCACATTGCACCCCTGCTAAACCTCGACTCTGTATTTGTCCAGGCTGTGTACTGCCCTGTGTATCCAGCTCAACTACTTTCTCTGAAAACTGTCCTCCTCAGAAGACTTCAAGTTAAAACAGGGATTGCCAATGAAAAATAATTCTAGGAAGTAAAACAAGCCCTATGACACCCATAAAATGTAATTCCTTCTAATATTTTTTATAGAATTCAATTCTTAAAATAATTTTAATACAAGCACGCTTTGAAGGTTAACAAGAAGAGTATCATACCTCCAGAAAAAAATTAACCAAGTAGGGATTTTGTTTCAGCTTTGCACACACGATACAGAGAAACTGGATTTCTTCGTTTTCTGTTGGTGTTGCAAGGACTTCACCACAGAGTCGAATTAATTTCTGTTAAAAAATTTTAAAAATGTTTTTCAAGCTTCTGTTACTTTTTACACATATTGTAGTAGCCATCTGCTTGCCTTATGAATACTCTTTTCAAATAATGCAAGTATACCATACCTTGCATTTTTCAGACAGAGCACTATTTACAATCATCCATAACAAGAGAGACTTACTAGTAACAAGTTTTTTAATACATTACCCTAAAAAATTAATAAGTACACAATAAACTCCTTGAGATATCATAGAGATAAATTAAAGGAAAAACTAATGTTTCAAGTTGAGAAAGATATATAGAGTATAAAATACAAAGTCATGCATACAAAAAACTCAAATATTTGCTAATTTACATGTTATTTTTAGAATAATTTCCTTTATTTTAACTCTTAGAAAGATCACATTAAATTATTTATACTAAAAGAAATCAAACTAAATAATTTTTTTGTAAGGGGAACAAAAATACCTGCACTGGCCTGTGGACATTAATGTGTGGAAGCAGCGGCTGTTGGATTCTTCCCAGGAGTTTAGTGTAGAACACCAAAACCTGCTGTTTCATTCCTGGAGGACACTGGGCACATAAAAAAGGAAAAGCAAACAAGAAGAGAACAGATGATACAAACACACTTACTCAAAAGCTTAAAGAACAGGAACGTGAATGAATTTGCTGAACCTCAAATGTCAAGGCCATCAGCCAATTAATCAGTCTTTCAGAATAAAATTCACAAGCAAATATTAATGACTGGTATTCTAGAAATAAAATTATATCTGGGATTATAATACCGCTTATGGAGCCACAGGCTGATGTAATGACAGACAGCATGGTAATAACACACTGCCGAAATCAGAGTTTGGTTCCAGCAACATCAAGCTGTTTGTATTCTAAATGCTAGGATAACATGAAACTATTATGGTTAACTCCATGGGCTAAAACAGAGGCAGAGTCTTGTTACCTCCACTAACAACAGGTAATCGATAACTTTCCATTACAGAGATGGAGGAGTAAACAAAACCTTCTAACATGTACATGTAAGTAAAGGGAATCCTCTGGTATAAAATGCTGAGATTTATTCTAACAATGCTGTTTTGCATTAGTTGCAAAATCATTTACATTATGATTACTATAAACAATGAATAGTTAATAAAGAAGTTTTTGTAACATGCCAGCTGCTTTAAATCTTTACTGAAAACTAGGTAAACCTGATGATTACTTATACAGTGGGTTAACAGAGCTCAAACTAACAAGGCTATCTGTTCTATGACTAAGCTGCTTATACTGCCCTGCAATTAAAATACAGTCACAAAATGAGCATTTCCACAGCATCATCATAGCCATGCTATCTGGAAATGGTATAAACGATAATCTCATGTACAGTAATATTTTTTTAGATAGCAGATCCTCTACATTATTCAGATAAAACAATAATATTAAACAATCACCAGTATCAAAATTAATTTGCTAGTGGTACAATTATTAACTTTCACTCAAAGAGCAATTAATCAATTCAACTTAGTGTTGTACTGTCCCTCTCTTCACAGGGCAGGGGAGTGGATGTCCTGCCTCAAAAATATAAATTGCATCAATTTAACTTAAAATGAATTGGAAGAAAAAAAAAATGAATTGAAAGTATTAAAGACTTAGTTAAGAGGAAACTGTCCATAATACCACTATTCATAACTCTATCTGGTGTTTAAACATGTTGATTTTTCTTTCCAGTTTGATTTTCATGTAAATTATAGGAATTCACAGAACAGAAGCTCAGATTTTGAGACTTGGAGGAGGCCCTTGGTGATCAACTATTTGATCCAAAGAGAAAGCAGATTAAGCAAAGGGACTTTTTAGATCATAGTATATTAGTGACAAAGCCAGGCACCCCAAAGTTCTTCCCCTTCCCTTGCACTCCTACCAGGCTTTGAAACTCGCCCTTATAAGTAATCTGAAAGTTTCCTGTGGCATATTATTCACATCATAAATATCAGTTTTGCAAAGAGTTCCCAAGATTCACGAGGCCTCAAAACTTAACGTGGCTGCACTCAGTAGAGATAATGTCAGAATAACCAGTGACATTCTCTTTTAGGATTATGAAAAATAATTCCTATTTTCCTAACCCAATTTTCACTGGGTTCCTTCTCACATCCTTTGATTGTAAGTACATGTACCTGAGTGTATTTTCATAAATGTTTATACGGTGATTCTAAGCAGCCTAAGTACCAGTTGTTGTTTAGAGCCTTTGGGGGCTTTGCTAGCTCTCTGGAAAAATCACATCCACGCAGGCTGCACATTTTCTGTTTTACACAATCCTCACTTGAATCCCACCATGCTTAATACATACCTCTAAGATTAAATTTAGTACATGGCAGCTTCTTTATCTCTAAGACATTAATGCATGTATTACATGCCCAAGAACATAATGGGGGATTAGGAACTTACGTCAGCTTTTCCTAAGGTATATAATGTTTCCAAGATCTTGTGATGAAGTAAATATTCCATACATGGCCCTGTCACTCCGAATTCTCGCTCACGTTCTTCTTGCAGCAAAATACCCAACATCTGGTCCAGATGAGAGGGAATATTTGTATCTGTCACTGGGGCTTTATCATCTAAATAAAAAAAAAAAATACATCAAACATTCAAACCTTTTAAAACTGCCTATTTTGTACCTAAAGTACTCTTGATATTTCCCTGTTCCAATTCAAACTGAGAAAAACCTCAACTACACACTCAAGTGAAGTTTATGTTCATGGAATAATTATCTTTGCCAGGATTTAGGTGGTTCTTTTGCTATGTCCTTACTCAAAAATGGAATCAATATTCTGAAATATATTCTATTAACTTTGTCCATGCATAACCAAAATAAGAGCCACTTATATGGAAATAGCAACATGATCAAGAAAAATACACGTAACATCAAAGTTTTGTATGTACTTACAATTAAAATTTTTTTTTCAAATAGCCAGTTCAGAAGATCTGAACTTTTAGATCTGAATTTTAAGTCTCTTTATATAGAAACAGGTTCACCTTAAACATTAAGCTGAATTAGATAAGATATATAGAGAGGGCAGGTTCTGTTTCTGAATGCTCCTGAATCACAATGTAACACTGGAAGTCAGACCTCTTAGAGCTCCTAATTCATCTCCATCTGTGAAAACATGAGGAGCCCAAAGAAAAACTTCTGACATCTCTCATTAACAGGCAGCTATTCCCAAAGCCAAAACTTCTTCTCAGGAGAATTCTTATTATGTACTATCGATTTTTTTAAAGATACAAATTCATAGATACTTTTTCAAGTTCATAGTTGAACTTGAAAAATCACATGGTTTAATCAACTTATCCATATTGTATGAGGGCTGAATTGCTCTTAACAATATGTGAAGTTTTACAGAATGTTTAAATACAAAATATACTTGGAAATGCCAAGTTCTTACTCATGTCTCTGTTGTCTTTTACTTAGTACTTCCATAGTAGGTGCAACACAATCCTAGTTTGATTATGTTGCTTTGCCTGTGTGCATGTGTATGTATGTGTGCACACACCCACGAGCACACACACACACACAGTGTGAATCATAACTCTAAGCCTATAGGGAAAACAATGGAAAGACAATGGTCACCCTTGTTTCCAAGGACGATACATGTACCAAATCTGATAGAGTATGTGGCAGGTACTAAGAACATGGAGCTGGGAGTTAGACAATTTGCATTCAAATTTTGGTTCTGTCACTTGTAGCTGGATGACCTTGGTGAACTACTTAAGCCTCAGTCACCAACTCCTGTAAAATGGGGCTAATCTATACCAGTAAGTGTTATAGTACGACTACAATGAAACTATGGGTGTGAAGCTTGGTGCCTTGACACATACTAAGAAGAAGTGTTAACTTGGGATGTTTCATTTCATATTCTTCTAAAATGAATAGCCAGCCACTAATAGAAGATAATCTGCAAGTTTGCTTTAAATTTATTTTGTTTAATGTTTTCTCCCATTTAATTACAGACTTCATATAAACATCCCAGGAAAGAATCCATGTTCAAGCATGGTTTGATTACAGTTATTAGAGGAGAAAAATGACCAGAAAGGCTTTGTAAATTGAGAGACAAATGAATTTTAAATGTGATTTGACAGGATTAAAATCCTAGCTTCCCCTTCACTCCTGAGCTGTATGTAAGTCTCTGTGCCTCTCATATGCCATACCTTAAATCCCTTTGTCCTCCTTCTCGATCTTGCACTCCTACTCATCCTTCAAAACCCAGGCTATGGACTCTGCCTTCTGTTTCTCCCTGCTTTGTTCTCTGTGTCTCTCTCACACACACATTTGTACCATCTTTTATTATAACATACTTGTTTCTCCTAAACTGCAAAAAAACTCATTTAAAGCAAGAACTTAAAGCCTTTTCTTTGAAATGTTTCCTTAAAGCTATGGAGGAGTGAAAAATTCACAAGGGCTAAGAAGAGTCATTTGAAAAGGCAGTTCCTCTCAAAAAACTTTCCTATAGATCTGCTGTTTAAATACCTATATTAAGGTAGATATTATATTTTACATGGAAAGGTATACATACATTTTGCGTCTAGTTTTTATGTATTATACAAACATAAAGGATTTTTTTCTTTTAAGGAATTATAACCTAGGACCCCATCAGCTTCCCCAATCAGACTGCCTGAATACTCTATTTCAGGAGGTGCCAGACCTTGGCCTGTTGGATAAATCTGGCTTTGCCACCTGTTTTAAGTTGTACTGGAACAAAGGAACACTATTCTTTTACATATTGTCAATGGCTACTTTGGCACTACAACAATACTGAGTAGCTGTAACACAGGCCAAAGAACCCACAAAGCCTAAAATATTAACTATCTGGCCCCTTACAGAAAGTTTGTCAATCTTTGACCTAATTTATTTCACAATCCCCCTTACTCTCCACCCTTCTTTTTCACTGGGAAAGATAGAAGCAACCAGAAAAGAACTCTTGAAGACTCTGTACCACATCCACCCTCTTTTTTCATGTATACTCATATACTCTACTTTCTACACCTTATTTTTACGGATGGAATGTCCACATGCCTATTAAGAGTAAGTCTTCACTTGTGCACTAGACCCCACCCCTTAGCCTATTTAAGGGTACTGCTCAGAAATTATCGCATCTAACTCTTGCCTACCTTTCTCTCTCTACTAGATCACCCCATCAAGGTACAAACTGCAATATCTTCCATCTTTAAAAAAAATAATAATAATAATACCCTCTCTTTGAGGGGCACTTGGCTGCCTTAGGCAGAAGAGCATAAGACACTGATCTCAGGGCTGTGAGTTGGAGACCCATGTTAGGTGTAGAGATTAATTAAATAAATCAATTAAACTGAAAACACTCTCTTGATATCACATCTCCCCCAGGCTAATGCTCCACTTCTCACTCCCCTTTCCATTAACATAAGAGAGCAGTCCATACATACTGTCTATACATGTTCTCTGCCCATTTTCTCTTAAACATACTCCAATCAGTCTTCCCTTTCTGCCTCGCCATTAAAACGGCTCTTATCAAGTCCACTAATGAGCTCCATGTGGCTAAGTCCAAAGATCCTTTCCTAGTCTTCATTAGCTTGACATCAGCATCATTTGACATAATTAATCCTTCTCTCCTATCCTAGCTTCTAGGACACCATTTTCTCCTGGCTGTCTTCTATCCCACTAGCAAAAGTGGTTTCCTTTGCTATTGTTCTCATCATCCCAACCTGGACCCTGGGCCCAAGTGTCCATTTCTGAACATCTTCTCTCTTCCATATATCTTTACTCCCTAGAACATCTCATCCAGTCTCATGGCTTTAAATCCTACTTACATGTGATGACTTCATTTCATATCTCTGGTTTAGAACTCCACCTTAAATTCCAGATTCCTATTTCCAACTGTCTACTCAACAAACCCAACTGGACGCATAGTTGGCATCTCAAATTTAACATGTCCAGAATACTCTTATAAACCTGTTCCTCCTGTAGTCTCCCTGTCCTGGTGAGTGGCCTTTCTATTTTCCAACTGCCTAAGCCCAAAACTTTGGAATTTCCTTGACTCTGTCTCTCATACCCAACATCCAATCTGTCACAAAAACTTTCTGCAAAATACACCTAAAATACAATCACTTCTTACCAGTTCCACCAGACCAGTGCAATAGCCCCTAATTGTCTGTAGCTTCACCTCTTCATCCCTCCAATCTTTTTTTCACAGAAGCTAAAGTGGTCCCTTTAAAAAAGATTATGTTACATGCTGTTCAAAACCCTCTAATGGCTTCCCACCTTAGAATAAGAGCTAAAGCCCTTATAATAGCTTACCAGGACCTTGTAACTGCACCTGGCTCCCATCTCATGTCAACTCCTCACACTTTTGTCCTTGTTCACGCTGCTCTAGCCAATCTTGCTTCCTTGCAGTTCCTAGAATACGCCAAGCATGCTGCATGCTCCAGCCACAGGGTTTTTGCACTAGGTCCTCTTCCTGAAACCCCGCCCCCAGGCTTGTTTCCTCTCTCTTTCAGATTTCAACTGAGAAGTCTAGTTGGGCAATGAGGTTTTCTCTAACCTACAATAACCAATTGCCTCCTTCTCCCCATGTCTACACTTCTATCCCTTAGCATGTTTCATTTCCCCCTTACCACTTGCCATCTGACACACTATGTATATTTGTCCATTTATTGTTCGCTCCTCCATTGTCAACATATAAGCTCTATTAGGACAGGGATTTTGTCTGTTTGATTTACTGTTCTATTGCCCAGTGCCTAGAACAATTCCTACAGATAGTAGGTGCTCAACAGATACATTTTTAAAATGAATCTAAAAGAGAAATTAAAAGTCAAATAACTTGTTTATAAATTTAAATATAACTCTGAAAATTAATTTGAAATATATTTTAGGATTTCATAAATTTTGTTTAATTAACATTAGCTTTGTTTCTTACCCGAAGTCTCTATGTAGTAATGGGTAATTGCCTTCCAGTGATAAACAAAATCTTCTTGTAAAGGAAGAGAAGGTGCAAGCTACACAAACACACACACACACAAAAAGACCACAACGATTAAGAAAATGGCATTATACATTTCCCATAAAGTATAACTCTGTATTTGTCTATTAATAATATAAAAGCAGCATAAGCCTAAGGGATGAGCTTTAATTTCATTCTACACGTCAGGTATCAAAGAGAAACCAAAGGAATTAAAATCAAGAAAGATTGAGAGGAAAAATGTTTATCAATATTAAACTACAAGGACTAGTTTTTTCCTCCCCAAACTAGTAACTACAAAAGGTTTCAAAAATAGTGTTAAATGAAAAAATGCAATATCCTATTTATATTATCAGTAAAATGAAATTATCAATAACCAGGGATCTTTGTACCTAGTACTTTGAAATCCAAAACAGTAAAAAGTTGCTATGTAATTAGTTACACGTCACCATTACGAAAATATAGACCAAAGTCAACCCTGTAATCTGATTAAAACTGTTTCCTACTTCCAGTGACATACAGATGTAAACCATTTCTTTTTTAAGCCTGGATTAGGCAGTGCATATTTTTAGCAAAATACCTATGTGAACAAGACACTACCAATTTAAATTCCACAAAGCCAAAAATGTTTTACATTTTAGCTTTCAAATTTACTTCAAAAATTTTAAGACCAAAATTATATGCCTTCAGCCATCTCATAGCAAACCTGCCAAGGATTTCAAATGTGTGTTAAATGAATAGAAAAAGACCTGGATACACCTTCCACAACACTGTCTTTTCTTTAAACAGAGTGAGAAAGAGAAAGAGAGAATGCTCTGCTGGTCCTACTATTGCTCATAAATTTTGGCCAGAAAGTTCTCAGTTGACTCAACTTACTTAAAAACAAACAGGTTTCTATTCTGATAACCTATAGCATGGCAAGGTCATCTTTCTTTTCCATATACTTCACCTAAACTGATGACTTGAGGGATCATGTTACTTCTGTACTTTTTCCTATTCCATTTTGATTTCTTGGTGTCCTCAGGGAGAGACCTCTAAGTTTGAAATCCTATCAAAACAATCTCAAAACTATTGGGCAAATTATAAACATTGGTCATAGACCCCTAAGCGTTTCAACCCAGAAGATGAAATGTCCTTAGGAAAGAAGTGAAACATTTCACAGCAACTGACAGCATTTTAACGCTAGTTCCTATGCTTGCCTGTGGGCGCCACTCTGAATCGCAGAGTTGAGCGATTGTAAGTACCCACCTCATTTCCAAAGACAGTGCTGTGAATTTTTTTAAAAAGCTTTAGATTTTTAACAAAAGAGTTAAAACCTTTGGGATTACTATCCTTCAAAAAGAAAAATTAACTATCTGGCAGAGAAATTATTTGGGAGACATGGAGAAAAAAAATAGAAAATTAGGAAGTGTTACCTTGGGAAAATAACCTTCCTCAAACTTTTAGAGTGAAAAAATGTTTCAATCAGCAACTTGATTTTAAGATCTCCTTCAAAATATATATAATATATATATCAAAATCCTCTTGTTTTTTTTTTTTTGAACCTGGTTTTTTATTTACCATCTTTATATAGTAAAATGTATTAACGATTGGGATAAACCAAAATGAAATTTGGTGTTTCAAAAAAAAAGTACCTCGTTTCTTAAGTGTAAATGTTGTGATTTGTTAAATTTTTCTGAGGGCCATCTCCTTGGTATAGAAGGAATTAGAGCATCCTTGCTCCAGATTATTTTACCTCTGGGACTTAACTCCATTTCCAAGTTAGGTCACTAGATCAGAGGTCTTACAGGACTTGTGTTCGGACCTTTGGTGTTGTAGTCCAAATCAAAGCAGGATGGTGCTGCTTACCTGTAAATACCTCTCTCCCAGGAGTTTGATTTAAATAAAAAACCTATTTAAGTAGACAGTGAGACAAACTGCTAACAACTTAGTTTAGTAATAACCTTGTTCAAACATGAGTAAGTTTCCTTATTTATGTAAAACTTCCTACTAAAATGGTCTTTCATTACTAATTCTAACATGCAAATAACTTGCTTTATCATTGCATAAAATAAACATTTATTTAAAAATAAAAAAAGGAAGAGGTGTGTGAATCAGCATGAGGGGATTCTCACTTGAGTTTACCTTTTACGAAACAGATTGAATTTTTGAAAATTCACGCAATCACACTCTCAGCCAAAACTGGACATGAGTGCCTACCTGGGGCATGGCTTTCTCTGGGAAGCCTTGCCAGACTTCCTGCCGAGCATCCAGTTCTTCCCACAAACCGTTGCACCCTCTCCCAGCCTGCTCACTCTCTCCTAGCCCTTATCCCACATTTGTCATGGCTGGTCTCCTCCACTGGATTGTGTCATCTTTCTCATCACCGAATTCTCTGCTGGTTTCCAACTCAGTGATGGCACAAGTAAGCATTCAGTAATTTTTACCGAGTGAATAATCCATCCACACGGCAGTTGCTGTCATTTACTGAGTAGTTATGTGCCAGACACAGTGCTGCGAAGTTTTCACTTCCTATATAGTCTTAAATGATCTCACAATAAACTCCAATTTCCCCTAAACTCCTATTTTTTTTAACTTTTTTTTTTTATTTTATTTATTTATGATAGTCACAGAGAGAGAGAGAGAGAGAGAGAGAGAGAGGCAGAGACACAGGCAGAGGGAGAAGCAGGCTCCATGCACTGGGAGCCTGATGTGGGATTCGATCCCGGGTCTCCAGGATCACGCCCTGGGCCAAAGGCAGGCACCAAACCGCTGCGCCACCCAGGGATCCCCCCCCTAAACTCCTATTAAGATCCAAAGCCAGTTAACTGCTTCACCCAAGGGGAAACACTGCTTGTAACTAGCAACCCAGACTGTCTCTCCCAAAGGCCTACCACACAGAAGGACCTACAGCGGTAACTCAGAGAGCCAGCATCTGTCAGAGAAGCCCGATGTGCTCACTCTCACCTGTAACATGGACATTTCACACCCTCAGCTTCAAAATGCTTCTTCCTTCCAGTTTCCCTCAGGTGCCTCCTATCTCCCTGGCCTCTTCCAAATCCAGCACAGGCCTCCCTTCTTTCTCCAAGCCCACTAATCCTAACTGCTTGTCCCCACAAAACTCACTGGCTGAACAATCAACCAAAAATTAATATCAATGGTTCACATTTATGAAGCACTTACTATGTACCAGGCACTGCACTAGGCACTTCACATATGTTACCTCATTTTAATTTTCACAATAATCCTATGAGATAGGTATATTTCCATTTTACAATGAGGATGTTGAAATGTACAAAGACTAACTTGTCCTGTGTAGAAGGGAGGGACAGAGGCAGGACTGACTCTGTTCTGGATGGTTCTAGAGGCTAGGCTGTACTCTTGTGCACCGTTTAATCTTTAACTTGTGTATTTGTTTTGTCTCCCAAATTAGGCTGTAAGCCTTGTGTTTCCTCTGCACTGTGCCATGCTTTCATGGTAGGCTCACAAACATTTGCTGAATGACTGAAGGACTAAAAGTTAGAGATCCCATCAAAAAAGAATACACTTTGGGCACCTGGGTGGTTCAGTGGTTGAGCATCTGCCTTTGGCTCAGGTTGTGATCCCGGGGTCCTGGGATCGAGTCCCGCATCAGGTTCCCTGCAGGGAGCCTGCTTCTCCCTCTACCTTTGTCTCTGACTCTCTCATGAATAAATAAATAAAATCTTAAAAAAAAAATACACCTAAGAAAACACTATATATATATGTTTGATTTGAGGTTTTAATTCCCAGGGCAGAATAGCTTTTAAAACACTGCCAGTCCCAACAATCAACAACTCTTAACTATAATTCAAAAAGAAGATTCAAATTCTGAAGGATGACTTCCATTGAATTAAAGTAGATAAAACTTTCTTCCCCTATCCTCTTGGAATAAATCTGCCCTCAAAGGGTGAAACTGGCTGAAATTTAAAAAGAACCAGGCAATATTACCTGGGACAGACTAGGCCCTCAATATTTAATTGTACTAAAGTGTTTTACTTGTATTTTGGAGAAACTGTGCTAACATGATCTAGTCCAACCTAGGCACTAACTACAAGATTTCACTCATGACATGTGGCAACAGGCTAACAAAATGGATTCATTCGCTGCAAAACTTACTGGCCAATCATTTTTTTCACTGAGGGAAGACTCATTTCTGAAAAGGGAAGCAAGAGTTACATTACAGTTTTTGCTTTTGATCAAGGTATGAATTTCTCTCCTAAACTCAAAATGTAATCTATCAGCTTACTAACATGCTTTCAAATACTGATCTTGAAAATCTTATATACTTTTTCCTAGTACTAGTTAACAGAAAGTGAGGAGAAACCGTTAATTAAATAAGGAAAACTCTACATGTGAATCACATTTAAATGAATATGTTTATCTTGCCAACCCTAAAAAAAAACATTTGAAGATTTGAAGGCTGAACTAATTGAACAAAGAAACCTATAAAGTAATAATATCAAAATGGTTAAAAACAGCGACACTGGAAAAAGATGATGTCAACACCAGCACATAGGATAATGTCCCACCTCTGAAAAATCCAGATAATAATGTTAATTGCATTACTATATCAGAAATGCTATTCGGGCACACAAATTAAAAGGACTACAGAGAAAAACTAATGAACTGCTGAATGGTAAAAGTAGTTTATAGAAGAAAATGCCAGGCAAATAAACAGAACTGAAAAACTAGAAACCAATCTTAGGCTAGGCAAAAACATTGTTCAAATACCACAAGGATGGCTTATTTATCATTATGTATGAGTTCATTTCCAAGAGAGAAAGGAAAAAGTATGCCAAATTTTTTCAGATTTAACCTCCTTATCAAAGTAAACTGGGAGGTATCACAGCTGGAAACATGAACTCTAATCAAGTAAAAACATTAGTTTTCCAAATGCAACATATCAGTTACTAGGACCAGGTGAACAAAACCCACTCTTTAACTTTTTCTCATCTCAGCAAAGTAGAGAACCTGGATATGCCAGAGTCAATTCCCACGGACAGTTTGGTAGACGCTAGCATACACAGTTATAAAAAGATAACGAGGACAGAAAACACAAGTCTCAGGATAAAAAGGACTCTTTAGTGGGAGAGTGTGAAAGCTGTCCTTCTTTTTCTCAGTACTTCTTTCTGTAAATATCAACCTGATAGGTAAAGGATGTAAATAACCTAATATATTTTTTCCTAGTTATCTCAATATCAACCTGTACTCAATGTTAAAATGAAATGATTCTCAGTATTTTAAGCTAAAGAATAATATAAAATGTAAATGCCACTGTTTTTATAAGTTTTGGTTCAATTCTTTTAACATAAAGATGCCGTAGATTGTGTATAAGAAGGGAAAACTGTTGCCCTGAAGTCTAAAACTGTCATCTCCTTCACGTGTGATCCTGCTCTTCATTCATGAAAACCCTCTTTGATTTGATACACTTTTTCCTCAAGAACTTGGGCTGCGCTTAACGTGATCCCTAAGCATTTCCCACATATCACTTAAAACAATTGTACTGAGGTTTTTGTTTTCACACTTAATTTTAAAAATACCTTTTATTTTATCTGACCATGAAAATGGTTCTGTGGCAGCTGGGGGCGGGGGGGGGGGTGTTGTTGTTGTTGTTTTTAAGTTGGGTGGATTTTAAGGTGCTATTCATATTCGCACAAGCTAAATATAGAGAATGACTTTTTTTTTTTTTAATTAGGAAAGTACTGGTTTCTTCCACAGGATGCATTTTCCAAGTTGGGCAACTCTCCCTGGGTAAAGAGAAACCACCAAAGGGCAGCAAAGTAGACCTCTATCTTACGAAGACAACAACGAGGGAATTTTTTTTTTTTTTAGTTTAGTGTGCTGGGGGCTCTGAACGGCCTTCTACGCTGGTGTGTGAGGTCCTCGAAGGAGAGCGTCCGGGAAGAGAGGGCAGGAAAGGAGACGGAGGGCCTGCGGGGGCGCGGCCCAGGGCTGGGGGGTCCTGACCCAGGGCTGGGGGGGCGCGGCCCAGGGCTGGGGGGTCCTGACCCAGGGCTGGGGGGGCGCGGCCCAGGGCTGGGGGGTCCTGACCCAGGGCTGGGGGGTCCTGACCCAGGGCTGGGGGGGCGCGGCCCAGGGCTGAGGGGTCATGACCCAGGGCTGGGGGGTCCTGACCCAGGGCTGGGGGGGCGCGGCCCAGGGCTGGGGGGTCCTGACCCAGGGCTGGGGGGTCCTGACCCAGGGCTGGGGGGGCGCGGCCCAGGGCTGAGGGGTCATGACCCAGGGCTGGGGGGGCGCGGCCCAGGGCCTGGAGGGTCGCGGCCCAGGGCTGGGGGGTCCTGACCCAGGGCTGGGGAGCCTCCCCGCAGCCGCGAGACCCCCGAGCTCGGGCTCCGGCTCCGCAGTCCCGCCGCCCAGGCCTGCACAGAGGCCCCGCGCCGCCCGCCCTGGGGTCGCCGCCCCCCCCCCCCCGCCCGGTCCTGCAAAGTCCCCCCGGCCCCGAGGCCCGGGCCGCGCTGCCGCCGCTTTGTCCTGCCCACGCCGGCCGCCTTTCCCCGGGGCAGGCCCACGGCCCCGCGGCCCCACCCGGGAGCCGGGCGACCCCGAGCCCTCCCCCCCCGCCCGCCCCGGGGAGCGCGGTCGTGCCCGGGGCTGCCGCGAGCCAGGCCCGCCCCGGAGCCTCGCCGTCCGCGGGAGGCCGGCCGCCCAGGCCCGGGCGCGGGAGCGTAGGCCGCCGCCATCCCCGGCCTGCCGTGGGCCCGCCGCCCGCCGCCCGCCGCCTTACCGCCTCCACGGCGTGCTGCAGGATGGAGGTGAACTTGGAGAACATCCTGTCCCGGGACTGCAGCAGCCTCTCCCGGGACGACCTGGAGAGCTCCTCGATCCGCCGCCGCCGCCCCTGCTGCGGCTGCCCGGGCCGCTCCAGAGTGAAGGCCGGTGCGCGCGGGGCACGAGCGGAGGCCGAGGCGGGGCCCGGGCGCGGCGGCTGTCGGGGCGGGCGGGCGGCGGGCGGCTCCGGCGGGCGCTGGGGCGCGGCGGGCGGCGGGCGGCGGGCGGCGGGGACGCGGCGATCGGCGCCGGCTCGGGGCCCCCGCGGCGCTGCTGCTGCGGCTGCTGCGGCGGCGGCGGCGGCTCGGGCTCGGGCTCGGGCTCGGACACGGTGGCAGCCCGGCTCGGGTTCTTCCGCCCGCTCTGCCCGCCGCGGCCTGCAGGGGGCGCCGCCGCGGCCCGGGGAGGCCCCGACCGAGCCTGCCCAGCGGCGGGGCGGCCGGACGCGGCGGGGGCGGGACAGGCGCGGGGGGCGCGGACCCGGACCCGACGGGCGCCCCCGCACCGGCGTCCTCAGCTCGGGAAAATTCAGCCGGCCCCCAGTGCCGTGTCTGCAGGGGGACTGCCAGGCCGATTTTGTAGGGGAGCCTCGCCGTGGCTGTGTAGGGCATAGCTCCGAGGTTTCCCCTCCAAGGGCAGGTTTGGGAGACTGGTAAGGAGCAGCTCCGTGCTCCCAAGGCAAACATGGTCCGTGCATTTAGATACGACGAATTAGAACAAGGCAGCCAATGTTGCTGAAATGGCTTTGCTAACTGCAAAATAATAATAATAATAATAATAATAATAATAGTTATTAATAGTAATTAAGTATTAAAACAGAAGTCCCGAATGGACAAATGGTAAGATGGCTCAGTTCATAGTTTGTAACATGTTTGATAGGTGCAGGGCATCCAGTGCTGTATTTTCTTTCTTGCTTTTATTTTTTAAGATTTTTATTTATGTATTCATGAGACTCAGAGAGAGAGAGAGAGAGAGAGAGAGGCAGGCTCCATGCACCGGGAGCCCGACGTGGGACTCGATCCTGGGACTCCAGGATCACGCCCTGGGCCAAAGGCTGACGCTTAACCGCTGAGCCCCCCCCCCCCCCCCCCCCCGGGCTGCCCAGTGTTGTATTTTCTATTCTGTTTATCGAATGGAAAATAACTGAGGGAAACAACCTGAAGGGGTTCTGCTAAATGCATAGGACAGGTAAGTGGGGCTACAATGTAAGTGCTCGGGTGGAGGCTTCTTAAAAATACTGTGCAACAGTATTATTAGCCAGGCTTTGAAGAAGCACAATGCCCGGTGGTGAATTTTAGGTTGGGTTGATACAAGTTACGAAAATGTTCATGTCCTGGAGAACTTTGTGTTTGTTTTTGTTTTTTTGTTTTTTTTTGTTTTTTGGTTTGTTTGTTTTTTTTTTGCCGGTATTGGTATTTTATCAAAAGGACCGTTAAGTTCTTGATAAGGCGAGGGTGGAGTAAGTTTTGCATAACTGGTGATGGCGGTGTGTATTTGTCATTGAATTTGTTGAATAGGAAAAAAAAAAAAAAGCAGAAAGGAACAGCAGTGTGCAGTGGTGTTAAGAGCCAGTCTCTGGAGGTGCATAGCCTGAATTTAAACTCCTGCTTTGCCACTCACCGTGGCAGGCTTTTTAATCTCTTTATGCTTTAGTTTCTTCATCTGCAAAATTGGGGAGAGTAGCACCTACCCGGTGAGGTTGTGTGGAAATTTAACAACGTATGTAAAATACTTTAACCACGTCCAGTCCATGGTAAGCATTATGCTGGCATTTGTTATTACTTCTATTATTAGTAGTAATAATGGTGTTTAAAAATAATAGGACCAGATATTAAGGTTTAAGTGGAGACTTTAACTATAGATCTCCCCTGACTTTCGATGGGGTTATGTCCTCATAACTCCATAAGTTGAAAATATCTTAAGTCGAGGTGCATTTAATACACAACCTACAGAACATCGTAACTTAGTCTACCTGTCTACCTAAATGTGCTCAGAACACTTACATTGACCTAGAGATAGTCAAAATCACCCAACACTACACCTATTTTATAATAGTGCTGAATACCTCATGTAACTTATTGAAAACTGTACTGAAAGTGAAAAACAGTATGTCTTTTTTTTTTTTTTTTTTAGGATTTTATTTATTTATTCATGAGAGATACAGAGAGGCAGAGACACAGAGGGAGAAGCAGGCTCCCCACTGGGAGCCCAATGCAGGACTCCATCCCTGGGCCCTGGTTTGACACCCATAGCCAAAGGCAGATGCTCAACCCCTGAGACACTCAGGCATCCTGAAAACTAGAATGATCTTAAGTGCATCAGTTGTTCACCTTTGTGATCGAGTGGCCGACTGGGAGCCATGGTTGCTGCTGCTGCCCAGCATCAGGTATCCGAGAGCGTATCACTGCGCTAGCCTGGGAACAGATCCAGTTCCAAGTAGGGTTTCTACTGAATGTGTATCACTCTCACACCATCATAAAGTCAAAAAATTGTAAATCAAACTATTGTAAGCAGGGGACTATCTGTTGTTTTGTCTTCTTTTCTCTTGTTTTTGTTGCTTGTATCCTTGCAGTGCAGGTAAATTTGGCTTTAATTTCCTGTGTACTGGTCTCCAGAATGCTGGAAGCACTCTCTGTTGTATGCCAAAAATTGAAGTATGCTCCCTACCAAATTCTGACTAATTGTGTCTGCTTCAAGCAAGAGTACATATTTTTTATTATGCACACAGCTTGAGGGGGTTAATCATATTAAAAACCGTGATTATTTTCCTGACCTAATTGTCATACATTTATATGATATTTTGTATTTTCATAATGTCTTACAACCACTAATTGTATAAGAAGGTCTGTTAAACACAGGCTTATTTAGAGTTGTTTGCATTTGATGATGCCTGTCTTTGTATACTTATTATGAATATAATAAAAAATGTTTTACTCGACAAAATATCAACATTTAGGATGATGATTCATCTCCCTGATGTCTGATGTATGTTCCAAGACATACACGCTGGGCTAGAAGTATAATTGAGCAGATAGCCTTACCTCTTCTCATCTTAGATAGTCTGTAGTGACACTAACATTAGCACCAGCCTCATGCATGGACTGGACCTCCTGCAACAGAAGTGTGATTTGAGAAAGCATAATACAGGCTTCCCTGGCCTCCAGAACATTTAGATATGGGAAACTGAAATTCCCCAATTAGGATTTTATTTCTTCATTCCTTTGGCTTAAGCCAAATAAGAAATTTAGTCCCTGCTAAAAATTGAAATACTCTTGGGAGAGATAATGTGCCAAATTCTATCATTCATTATACTTCAGAGTGAATGAGTTTGTTAAATTCCTTCCTGAACAGGGACACCTGGGTGGCTCAGTGGTTGAGCATCTGCCTTCAGCTCAGGGGCCTGATCCCAGAGTCCTGGGATGGAGTCCCAGGATGGAGTCCCACATCAGGCTCCCCACAGGGAGCTTGCTTCTCCCTCTATGTCTCTGCCTTTCTCTGTGTGTCTCTCACGAATAAATAAATAAAATATTTTTTAAACAAATTCGGGATCCCTGGGTGGCACAGCGGTTTGGCGCCTGCCTTTGGCCCAGGGCGCGATCCTGGAGACCCGGGATCGAATCCCAGGGCGCGATCCTGGAGACCCGGGATCGAATCCCATGTCAGGCTCCCAGTGCATGGAGCCTGCTTCTCCCTCTGCCTGTGTCTCTGCCTCTCTCTCTCTCTCTCTGTGTGACTATCATAAATAAATAAATAAAAAATATTTAAAAAAAAATTCTTGGAACACCTGGATGGCTCAGCGGTTAAGCTCTGCTTTTGGCTCAGAGTGTGATCCTGGAGTTCAGGGATTGAGTCCCACATCGGGCTTCCTGCATGGAGCCTGCTTCTCCCTCTGCGTATGTCTCTGCGTCTCTCTCTGTGTGTCTCTCATGAATAAATAAACAAACAAACGCCAGAACAATAAATGAAAATAGATTCACTGTAGAGGATGTTATTTTGAAATTCAGAACTCTGAGTTCAGAGAAGATCTGAAACTACACAGTTTCCAATGAGAGAAAAGAGAAAAGAAGTCCATACAAAGAATTAAGGATTATGAAGGTATAACACTTTATAATGACATCATGGGAAGTAAGAAGGCATTAGGACAATGCCTTAAAAATTCTGAAATAAAATAATTTCAATCTAGAATTCTAGGAACCGAAGTTTCCTAGTTTACAGTTTCTTAGTAAATAAGTCATTTCAGATGTGCAGGGTATTGAAAATCTTTCCTACCTTCTACTCTCTCAAGCTATCAGAAGATGTGCTCCATCAAACCTCATGGAGTAAACCAAAGGGAAAAAAGAAAAAAAGATAAAGGAATCAGAATAGAGAGCCCATCATCAGAGGGAGGTGAGGGAAATTCCTAGGATGTTGCTGAAGTAGTATTCCAAGATAACAACTATGCATCAAGCTGAGACAGCTAACCAACCAGTCCAGACTGGAGCAGGTCAGAAGAGATGTCCTCAAGAAGATAAAACTTCTAGATGGATTATCTGTGTGTTTGAGAAGATTTACAAGATAGGAGAGTTTGAGGTTGAACTAGTGATAAATACAAAGAAAACTAAACAAAGAAAAAAAATGAGAATCATTATAAATACCAAGGAAAAGAAAAATATTCTGTAGGAACAAGTAATCATAATACATCCATGGCTCAGCTATATGTCTATATAACCATAGTAATATAAACACTGATTTAATTAAAATTATATTATTGCTGCTGTATTGGGAAGATTAAAGGATGGTTATGTGGTGGAAGTAGGGGTGGGGTGTGTATGTGAGAGAAAGACAGAAGCTAAACCCTCATCTGTTGTGAGGAAACATTAGATATTGCTTAGAACAGAAATATGAAGTGAAATTATGGGCATATCTTTGTTATTTAAAGAAAGGAAGCAAATAATAAGAGTCTGCTCAGGTACTGAAAGAGATCCCTTTCCTCCCAGGAGACTGGGAGTTTTGGAGGAAGGATAAGGAGCTTTCAAAACAAACCGTGTAAAACTTCTTGACTAAACTATATACTGGTGTAAACAATATGCCCTTTATTTGGCAAGGGGAGAAACTGTAGGCAAGAAATCATTTTTGGTACTTTTTAAAAACCTCATACAAGATTATAAAGGCTAATTACTATGGGAATAGAAAGGAGAGGTTATACTGGAGAGATGTAGTAAGAGCAACCAAATTTCTGCAAGTGATTAAATATGAGTGAAGAATAAGAAAGCAAGAATATTGCTGGAGCTTCTCGTTTGGATGGGGTTAGATGAAGATGCTTTTAACTGAGATGTGGAAAGATAATGAGATTTTTTTAATATGTTAGATTTGTTTACTTGTATGATAAGTCTATGTGACCATGTCTAGTCTGGGGTGATCAGTCTGGATTAGGAAGTCAGGAGAGAGATCTGCACTAGAATAAAAGATGGAAAAAGTTTTCTCTCATAGGTGGTAAATGAGATACAGAAATAAGGGAGATGGTTCAGTGAGATGATACAGTGAAAGAAGAAAGATAGAATAAATACAAACTTGAGGACTCCCTGCATTTAAGGGTTGGAATAAGGAGGAGGAATTCATGGAAAAGAGCAGTCAAATGGATGGGAAAACGTGTCATAAAAACGTTCACAGAGAAGTGAGTTTCTAAAATTGGGAATTTGGTTCAAGATAAAATGGTGAATTTGCATAGGCTACACACTTCATTTCCTGAACTCAACCCTACAACTGTCATGAAAATGAGAAGGAAGCCAAAAGATCTCAGAAACTTCCATAGCAACTGTGAAAACTCCTTGCCCAGCGTAGCAGACACTGCCGGTGTCTCTGCCACATCCTCTTAACCCATTTTTTTTTTTAAGATTTTATTTATTTATTCATGAGAGACAGAGAGAGAGAGAGAGAGGCAGAGACACAGGCAGAGGGAGAAGCAGACTCCATGCAGGGAGCCTGAAGCGGGACTCGATCTGGGTCTCCTGGGTCTCCAGGATCACGCCCTGGGCAGGAGGCAGTTGCTAAACCACTGAGCCACCCAGGGATCCCTCATCTTGACCCATTTCTGATTACAGTTGACGCTGCAGTAGGCAGTTCTGGGCAAGCTCAACTCCCCTCATGGTTACAGCATCTCATCTCAGCCTCATGCTACTCCTTGGAATTTCTGCCACTGAAAATTCTGTATGGGGAGCCTGCTCCTTCCAAAAACATGGTAGAGTTAGAACCCATGGGGACAACTCTTAGCTAACAGGGATTGGAATCTAGTGGATACATACTCCAATGTCCCATCTCTACGGTTAGAAGCAATCCTAGGAAGTGTTCCGAGCACTTTTCAGGAGGTCCCAGTGGGGTCAAGTGTGAAAATCAATCACAGTGGTGACCTCAATAGCCCTCTTATGCCTTTCTTCCTTCATTCTTATTCTCCCTACACCCTCACTTCCCTGGATCTGAAATAAACTACTTACAGTCAAGTCTTCATCTCAGGCTCTGTTTTTGAGGAAACCCACTTTGTGTGGGGATTAGAGTGGAAGAAGTCCAGAAGGAAAGGCCAAGTGCCACAAATTGGAAACAGACCAAGAGAGATATGCCTTCATCCCACAGGCTAAGAGATTAATTACCATAAAAGAAACAATTCCTGGAATTGAGCTGGGCCCTGTTAGGTCCAGCTGCGTGTGACAAAAAAATCCCAAATAACAGTGACTTAAGTTTATTTCTCTTTCAGGTAAAAGAATTTTGCTTGATAGGTAGCCAGAACTAGTATCAGGACATTATCATAGAGACAGTCTTAAGTTTCTGTACACCCTCCAGCACTGCTGCATGCAAAATCACTTCATGGTCCCAGAGTACCTGGGTGGCTCAGTCAGTGAAGTGTCTGCCTTCAGCTCAGGTCATGATCTTATGGTCCTGGAATTGAGCCCTGCATCAGGCTCTCTGCTCAGCCAGAAGCCTGCCTCTCCCTCCTCTTTCCTCCCCTCCCACCACCCCCACCTCATGTGCTTGTGTGCATTCAAGTACACACCGTGCTCTGTCTCTCTCAAATAAATAAAATCTTAAAAAAAAAAATCACTTCTTGGTCCTATATAGGTGCTGTAACTCCAGTTTCTAATTTTGGGGAAAGTTGCAGGAGGAAGCAGAAGAAAGGGGTCTATTTCTTCCCTTTTAACAAATTCTTTCTGAAAGTTCTACATTTCTACTTACATTTCATCAGCCAGAACTTCCATAACCACACTTGGTGGTTGAGAAATGTGGTGTTTAATTCTGGATAGCCACTAAAAAAATTAAAATGCAAAGTATAACTTCCAAATTCAATAGAAAAAGTTTTGCTCAATTCAGTGGAATATATGGGAAAATGAAATATATAAAAGCATGAAAAATAGAAAACATAAAATCGGTTTTTATAATAATTATAATAAACATAAATGGATTAAACTTACCAATTAAAAGCCAGAGACGCATCGATTGGATTTTTAAAAATACCTCGTACTATATTTTCTAGAAGAGGCATGTTCAAAACCAAGGGGAAAAGAAAGGCTCTAATAAAGAAATAGAAAAAGATATACCATAGAAATATGGATCAAAGAAAAAACAGAGTAACAAGTTAAGACAAAATAGAATTGAAGATGAAAAACATCACAGGGCAGCCCTGGTGGCACAGTGGTTTAGCGCCGCCTGCAGCCTGGGGTGTGATCCTGGAGACCTGAGATCGAGTCCCGCATCGGGCTTCCTGCATGGAGCCTGCTTCTCCCTCTGCCTGTGTCTCTGCCTCTCTTGCTCTCTCTGAATGAATAAATAAAAAAAAATCTTAAAAAAAAAAAAGAAAAACATCACAAAAGGTAAAAACATTTGTAAAACAATAATGGGTCTAAAAGACATAATTTTCATGTTCATAAATGTACTTGATATACACACAATATATATGATTTAGACATAAAATATAGAAAACAATAACTGACAGAACTACAGAGAAAGAAAATCTATTGTACTTAGAAGTTTTAATTAACCCTAACACAAAGAGATACATCAAACTCTGAAAATGAGCAAAGATATAGGTTATTTGAATAACAATTTTTTAAAAAGGTTTTATTTATTTTTTCATGAGAGACACACAGAGAGAGAAGAAGAGACACAAGCAGAGAGAGAAGCAGGCTCCATGCAGGGAGCCCGATGTGGGACTCAATCCCGGGACTCCAGGATCATGCCCTGGGCCGAAGGCAGACACTCAGTTGCTGAGTCACCCAGGCGCCCCTTGAATAACACAATTAACAAGCTTGAACTGAAAGTTATGTGGACATTTATACTCATCAAAGAAATCACATTTTCAAGCATATATGGAGCATTCACAAAATTTGATTATTTACCAAGCCACCAAGGAAGCTGAAGGAAATTCCAAAGACTCTATATTCATTCTGTAATCAAATATTTATTGAGCAACCACTCATACTCACACACACATTACATCCTAAGGGGAAAAGACAAAAGGCAAATAATATAAAGTTTCAAGTAGTGATGAACACTATGAAGAGAATAAACTAGAGGAAGGGGAGAGAAGATGATTTGGGAAAGTCTTATTTTAATAAAGTGGCGTCGCTGAGGAGGTGCCGTATGAATAAAGTAAGGGAATTAACTTTGCACCTAGAAGAGAGAATATTTCTGGCCAAGAAATATTCTCAGCAAATGCAAATGCCTTATCTTGGGAAAGACATTGGTGTATGTGAGGAAGGCAGCGTGGCTGGAGCAGGTAGGTGATGAGAAGAGGAAAATAGTTGAATAGTAGCGAGGTGGCCAGGAGTCAGATCATGGAAGGCAGTTATTCCCAATGCTATCAAATCCAAAGATTCCTCCTTTTATTCATGTAAAAATGTTAATAGAAGTCTAACAAGCACAGGAAAGTCATGTGTAAAGCATAACAAATTGTCACAAAGTGAATGGCGGGGACAATCAACAACAGCCTCACCAAGAAGGAGCATTGGCCCCACTTCAGAAGCTTCCAGTGTCCATCTTCAGGCACTAACCCTGGCCACGGGCTCTTGTTAGTCTGACTTCTAACACCGTACATTACTTTTGCCTCATTTTGAACTTTGTATTCATAGAATGATGTAATATGCATTCTGTCATTGTCAGGTACAGTGTTTTATTTTTATTGTTTATTTTTATTTTTGGGGGGGTACAGTGTTTTAAAAGTCAAGTTTGTGGTTCTGATCTTCTATACTCGGTGACTATTTTCTCATTCTGTCAGCTTTTGAGAGATGTGATTAAGTCATCCACTATGGTTATGGCTTTTTTTTTTTCTTACTGTTATGCCAATTTTCATTCTATATCTTTTGAAGCTATGTTACATGTATATTCAGATTTTGACTTTTGATAACTTGCTGATGGATTGATTCCTTTAGCATGTCCCTGTTATGAAAATAATGCTTCTTGTCTTCAATTTTACTATATCTCATATAGGTATAGCTAGTTGCTGTTTGCACAGTATATTTCTGCATCTTTTTACTTTTCAACTTTATGTGCTTAAAAAATAAGATGTGTCTGTTATAAACATATGTTTTTCTTTTTCACCCAGTCTGACAGTCTTTAATTCTTTCCTTGGAATATTTAATCCTTTTAATGTCATTGCTGATATATTTGGATTTTTGTCTACCATCTAACTATTTGTTTTCTATTTTATCTGTTTTCTGGTTTACTTTTCATTCATATCTTACCTTTCTTGGCTTAATCAAGATTTTTTAATTTCCATTTTGTAATTATAATTATTTAATATTGATATTGTAATATTATATAACAAATTAAAATTGTTAACTATACATTCTTTTCTTTTAACAGCTTAGAGAGTATAACATATATCCTTGACATATTTTATTTTTTTTCTTGACATATTTTAATACAAACTATTACCTTTATCATTTCTCTGATAATGCTAGGACCTTAAAATATCTTAATTTCATCAATTGCCTTTTGCTCTTTGGACTGTTATCAGACATTTTATATAAATGAAATATATACATAGTTTAAAATTTTTTTTTAATTTTTATTTATTTGTGATAGTCACAGAGAGAGAGAGAGAATGAGGCAGAGACACAGACAGAGGGAGAAGCAGGCTCCATGCACCGGGAGCCCGACATGGGATTCGATCCGGGTCTCCAGGATCGCGCCCTGGGCCAAAGGCAGGCGCCAAACCGCTGCGCCACCCAGGGATCCCTATACATAGTTTAAACCCCACAAGACATACTATTATTATTATAAGCAACAAGTATCGATTTATATTTACTACATATTTATTTCCTCTGTTCTTCATTCCTCCCTTCAATTCCTGATTCTCTCCACATTACTTTCTTTCTGCCCTAAAGAACTCTCTTGAGGTTTTTTAGTGTTTTTTTAAGAATTTATTTATTTATTTATTTATTTATTTATTTATTTATTTATTTATTTGAAAGACCGAGAGAGCACAAGTGAGAGAAAGGGCAAAGGGAAAGGGACAAGCAGAGTCCCTGCTGAGCAGGGAGTTGAACACTTGGCTCTGTCCCAGGATCCTGAGATCATGACCTGAGTCCAAGTCAGACACTGAACCGCTTAACTGACTGAGCCACCCAGGTGCCCCTTGAGTTTTGTTTTTTGGTTTTAGGGGTTTGTTTTCTTTCTTTCTTTCTTCTTTCTTTCTTTCTTTCTTTCTTTCTTTCTTTCTTTCTTTCTTTCTTTCTTTCTTTCTTTCTATATTTTTGCCTGAAAACATCCTTATTTCATCTTTATATTGAGAGATATTGTTAACTTTATGTATTTTTTTTATCTTTATCTGTTTACTCACTTATATCACTTTTAATGTTGAATTTTTCACTAGAATTTTTGGTTTTTCTTTCAGCATCCTAAAGATGTTATTCCATTTTTTTGGTTTCCATTTTTTTTTTTTTTTGAGGAGTCAGCTATTAGTTTTAGTATTGCTTTCTTAAGGGTAATGTGTTCCCTAGCATGATTTTGCCCACTAAGGAAACTTAGAGAATATGTTTGGGAATAGATCTTAAGGCCACAAGATCAGGAGGGAAAGAATGTGGAGTTGGATCAGACTAAATATTGGCTCACTAATCATAGATTCCAGATTCAGTGTGTTGAATGAGCATGGAATAGATCTAATAGTCTGTTTGGCTGACCAAAAATCTGGACCCAAAGGCACTTCCCATTACAGGAAGTAGAAATGCCAAACTTCTTTCATATATTACAGGGGAAGCTCTTCAGGAAATTGTAAGGTTTAAGGAAATTGGAATATTAGTGGATTAATCATATAAAACCTGCTCATCCAGCCTCCCACTATATTCAGGAGGACCCATGGGATACATTCTTTACCAAAGCAGTGAGATATCGAGTCATGAGGGGAGCCCCATCCTCTGTGAAGAGTTCCGTGATGGGTCTTCTCTAGGCAAGTAATTGCAGTTGGGACTACCACCATTGAGCTGGGATCCTTAAATTAAATGGAGATAATGGGCTCCTAGGATGGTAGGGCCAAGCAGTAGCGTTTAATTACCAGAGTCAAGGTAGATTTAGTTGCTATAATGGGCAACAGAGGCAAAGTAGTCATTAGAGTATCCTAACCTGCAGAGATCTTTGGCATTAGCTAGTTAATCATGGTGTCTCGACATTTAAGGCAGATGAGTATCACCACTGAAGTCTTACTTGATCTCTAAGTCTAATGAACAGAAGTCTGACTTGAGGGATGCCTGGGTGACTTAGTGGTTGAGCGCCTGCCTTCAGCTCAGGGTGTGATCCCGGGATCCAGGAGCGAGTCCCGCATCGGGCTCCCTGCATGGAGCCTGCTTCTTTCTCTGCCTCTCTGTCTCTCTGTGTCTCTCATGAATAAATAAATAAAATCTGTAAAAACAAAAACAAAACAAAACAAAAAACCAGGAAGTCTGACTTGAATCACCAAAGTAGAAAGCCTCAGTTACTCAGTCATTTCCCAGACTTGAGTCATTTCACAGATCTGGAGCCACTTAAATGAAGGGAAAACCAGGTACTCTTGAGAAAGGACCATGCCATACTGCCAAGTATATATACTGTTGGTCTTCTTTCTAGCCTTCTATCCAAGGGATGTGTTGTCATTTACCAAAGTGACTCTGTACTGGGGAAAGAAAAAGAGCCAGACTTTTTATGGGATTACTAGATCCTAGCTCTGAACTCAACTAATTTTTAGAGACCCCAAAATACCACAGTAGGGCCTTAGAAAAATATCACTATCAGGTGATCAATGGAGTTTTGGCTCAAATTCTTTTCATACTGGTCCCATTGGGTACCTGAATCTAGCCTGTGGGTATTTACCCAATTTTATAATGCATACCTGAGGTAGACACACTCAGCAATTAGCAGAATCCACACTGACTCCCTGACTCAGGGAGTGAGTGCTATTATGGCAGAAAAGACCAAGTGGAATCTACTAGAACTGCCTCTATTGATGAAAATAGGAAGGCGGGATCCCTGGGTGGTGCAGAGGTTTGGCGCCTGCCTTTGGCCTAGGGCACGATCCTGGAGACCCGGGGTCGAGTCCCGCGTCGGGCTCGCTGCATGGAGCCTGCTTCTCCCTCTGCCTATGTCTCTGCCTCTCTCTCTCTCTCTCTGGGTGACTATCATAAATAAAATTAAATTTAAAAATTTGAAAATAGGAAGGCAATATCATATTTATGGAAGGATTCCAGAGATTAGCGCCACTATTAAGGATTGAAAGGATGCAGTAATGGTGATTCCTACCACATCTCCATTCAACTTGCTGTTTACCTTACAGAGAACAGATGTAACTTGTATAACCGCAGTAGATGTTTGTAAGCCTAGTCAGGTATTAACTCTGATTGCAGCCATTTTTCTAGATGCACTTTCATTGCTGAGGCAAATCAACATATCCTCTTGCACCTGGCTCATAGCTATTAATAAAACAAATGTATTTTTCTCAATATCAGCAACTTTTCTGTAAATAGCCAGATGGTAAATATTTTAGGATTTGTGGGCCATGGGTCTCTGTCATGACTACTCAAATATGCATTGTAGTGTGAAAGCATCTATAGACAATATGTAAATGAATGAACAGGGTTGTGTTCCAATAAAACTTTATTTATAAAAACAAGTGGTGGGCCAGATTTTTTTCTTTGGGCCACAGTTTGCTGACCTTTTTTAAAGATTATCAAGTGTGGTCTGTTTTCAGCAGGCAGAGCCAGCAATATACCTTCACTGTTCTAGCTGAAAGATATATTAACTTTCTGCCATTCTGTCGTAACCTGGTGTGTAGAAAAACCTTGATTACCCTTCCATTCCATAGCACATCATGCTGGTCTAATACATTGATGATATTCTGCTGATTGCTGAGCAAGAAGTATTAACATCTTTATGCATGTTGTTAAGATACATATGGGCCAGAAGACAGGAAAGAAAACCCATAAAAATGTAGAGTCTTGGGATCCCTGGGTGGCGCAGTGGTTTAGCGCCTGCCTTTGGCCCAGGGCGCGATCCTGGAGACCCGGGATCCAATCCCACGTCGGGCTCCCGGTACATGGAGCCTGCTTCTCCCTCTGCCTGTGTCTCTGCCTCTCTCTCTCTCTCTCTGTGACTATCATAAATAAATAAAAAATTAAAAAAATTAAAAAAAATGTAGAGTCTTGCCACCTTGGTGACACTTCTAGGGGTTCAGAGGTCTGGGGCATGTCAAGCTATCTTTTCCACATGAGAAACATGTTGTAACACCTGGCCCCATGCTACCACCAATAAAGATATAGAATACCTAGTAGGCCACTCTGGAATTTGGAAGCAATATATACCTAATTCTTTGCCCAGTACTCTGAGCCATTTACTAAATGACCCAAAAAGATACCAATTTCGAGTGGGTCTCCAAACAGTAGAAGGTTTTGTACCAGATTTGGCAGTGATATAAACTTCTCTGCCGCTTGGGCCATATGACCTAGCAGATTCAATGGTGTATGAAGTGTTGGTGGAAGACATTACTGCGTGGAGCATTTGGCAGGCTCTTATACATGAGCTGCAGTACAGACTCTCAGGATTTTGGAGCAAAGCCATATAAAATTCTATATATATAAAACTATGCTTTTTTAAAGCAGCTTTTTACTTACTATGAGGCCTTAGTATGGACTGAATACTTGGATAGACAGTGGACACCAAATTACTATGAGATGTAAGCTGTGCTTAATGTCCTGGTACTGTGTGACTCATAAAGTCATCCATTAAGTTGGGCACGCACAGCAGCACTTCATACATATGAGACTGGGCTCAAGAAGATTCTGAAGATGCAAGTAAATTGCATGAGGAAGTAGCCCAGATGACCATGGCCCTACTTCTACAACAATCCGCACTCCTCCAACCCTAGTTATCATTTATGGCCTCATGAGAAATTCTCTGACCAGTTTGCTATGGGAAAAAAAAAATCTGTTTGGTTTGCAGATGGTTTTGCATGATAATACTGGTACCACCTGAAAGTGGACAGCTCTGGCACTGCAGCCCCACTCCAAGATGACCTTGCAAAACAGTGAAGGGAAGCCTCCAGGGAGCAGAACGTAGAACAGTGCACCAGGTTGTTTGCTTTTCCTGAAAGTAGAGCTAGCCAGAGATATGGGTGTCCACCAATTCCTGAGATACAGTCAATAGTTTGGCTGTATGTCAACTTGGAAAGAACACGATTGGAAGATTGGTATACAAGGAGGTCTGAGGAATAAGTATGTAGATAGAGCTCTCTGGGAACAGAATATAAATATATTTGCATTCCATGTAAATGCCCTTCAGAGGGCAACCTCTACAGAATTTTAATCAGCTGGATAAGATGACCCATTTTGTGGATGTCAGCCTATGTCCTCAACCACTCCGATCATTGCCCAGTGAGCTCCCAACATGGCTATTTCAACAAGGATGGGAGGTTAAGCATGGGATAAGAAACATCGATTTCCACTCACCAAGACCAATATAGCAAAGCCACTGTTGAGTGTCCAACCTGCCAATAGCAGAGACCAACACTGAGCACCCATGGTAGAACCATTCCCTAGGGGCATAAGTCAGCTTCCTGTGGCAGCTTGATTCCACTTACTACTTTCATCTGGAAGGGGCAGCATTTTGTTCTCACTGGAATAGACACTTGCTCTGGATATGGACTTGCTTTTCATCCCTCAATGCCTTAGGCAGAACATAATTTACGGACTTAAAAATCTATCTACCATCAATGTGTTCCATACAGCATTTCTTCTGATCAAATAACTTCTAGCAAATGAAATGTGGCAGTTGGTCCATGCTGCTCATGTAATTCCTGATGACTACCATATTTCTTATAATCCTAAAGCAGCTGGCTTTCTAGAGCAGTGGTATGGCATTTTTGAAGCTCAGTTACAGTGCCAGTATCATGGAGTGTTTATGGGTCTGGAAATTAAGGGTGGAAATGAGTGTACAATGAGTGTACAAATGAGTGCTTTTCATCCATATAACTTTAGACTCTGCTAGTTTAAAGGACTTAGTTGGAAAGAGAGGAATGTTTCCAAAAGGGGGCACACCAGCGATTCCATTGACCTGGAAGTTGAGATTCTAACCTGCCCACTTTGGGCTTCTTGCCAATAAATTAACAGGCAAACAAGGAGCGTTCTGCACTGACTGGGGTTATTTATCCTGATTTTAAAAGAAGAGTTGGATTGCTGCTACTCAGTGGGAACAAGGAGGAGTATGTCTAGAATGCAGGATATCCCCGGGGCTGCCTCTTAGTCTTGCTTCCAGGTCCTTTGATTACAGTCAATGGAAAGCTGCAATAACCCCATTTAGGCTATATTGCTAATGGTCCAGACTCTTCTGGAACAAAGGTGTGAGTCACCCAAGAAACCACAGCCAGTTGAGGCACTTGCTGAGAGTAAGGGAAATATGAAATTAATAGTAGAAGGTGGTATATACAAGTTATCACTGTATGACCAGTTGCAGAAATAAGGGCTAAAGCAGTTATGAGTAATTCTTCCTTATTTTTATATGAATATGCTTATTTTTTTGTATGTATACCAAAACTTGTTTTCTTCCCCCCTCTTATTCCCCTATCATCTCAGTGGTTAAATTGTAGGGTACCAAAGAGAAAGTATAAATTAGCTCAAAAAAGAATGAACATCACCCAAGACGAGAAGGAAGATTTCATAGCCTTTTTTGGGAATATGGTTAATGTGGTTTTAGTTATATATGGGATAATTGTACTTGTTAGGTAGAATCTTGGCTTTTTAATTGTCTTCATTTGGAAATTAAGTTTAATTTAAAGAGATGTGTATGAGTGCCAGGTTGACTGGGAATCCATCGACTGCAGAGGCTTTGTCATGTGTTGAATCGGTTGGGCTGAACTACATCTCCCACAATTCCCTCCCATATATGTTTCCAGGTAGGGTGTGCCACAAGAGACAGTTTTCGTGTGAGATGTGCGCACCAACAGGCCTCAGCAGACATTTAATTTCTTATGCTCAGAAAATTGTGGAAAGGTCTCCGGGTGCTTCTGTAGCTCATGCACATTGTTGTTTATCTGCTGACTCACCTCCTTGGTGTGCGCAGCCAACCCACAGCTGCTTAACCTTCCCCTGGATCTTCCCTCAACCCTCTGACTCCTCCTCCAGGTGTACATTTATCTCTGGGACACAGGGCACCAGCTTCTCCTGCAAGATACCCACATCATTAAAGTTGGAGACAGTGAGACTGACACAGATTCCAGTCACCACTTGACATCTCTTTTCTCAACTGCCTGCCTGCAGATTTCAAGGTCTGGCATCAGATATGAAGACAGCTCTACAGAGACTGTCTTTTATCAGCTCCCACCACCACATAAGGCCCAATCTTTATAGTAAATCTGTGTGTGTGTGTGTGTGTGTGTGTGTGTGAGAGAGAGAGAGAGAGAGAGACAGAGACAGAGACAGACAGAGAGACAGAGAGACAGAGAGAGAGAAAGAGATCCTAATGGTTCTGGATCTCTGACCAAATCCTTACTGATACAGACCTATATAAGATGGTATTTAAAGGAACGTTATTTTTCCTTCTCTTATCATCTTCCTCGTTTTCCCCACTCATGCTCTATAAAACCAGTTTCACAGGTTTTTGCAATTTTATTAAAGTTTTCTAAGATACAACTTGAGAAAATCTAAAGTGCTTCATTTCATTACCTTGAAATACATCAAGGCTATATGTATTTTTTTTTTAACATGGTATTATAGTGGTCATCTTGTTTTCTCTTCAATTGAGTTTGGCTCATTCATTGCATTCTGTCATGAAACCATGTTGGTGGTGATGAGAATGTTTTGGGTTCCCATACATTGTGGATTAATCAAAACTGCAGTTGTAGGAACTGATTTGACAAGTGTGAACTGAGAAAGTGGGATCTACACTATGAATCTGTGGCTTGGCACTGACACTGTTTAAGGAGCCATGGTAGGGATAATAGAAACAGGAGGTCTGCTACTAACAACACCGTGACTTTAGCTGTGAAACTCATCTTTCTAAAAAGAATCCTTTTTCAAAACTTTTTTTTTTTAAGATTTTATTTTGGGACTCCTGGGTGGCTCAGTGGTTGAGCGTCTACTAATCTACTACTACTGATCACGCTCATCGTGTGATCCCAGCATTCCGCAGTGTCTTGGGTTCAAGTCCTGCATTGGGCTCCTTGCATAGAGCCTGCTTCTCCCTCTGCCTATGTCTCTGCCTCTCTCTCTCTGTATCTCTCATAAATAAATAAGATCTTTTAAAAAATAAAAATTTTATTTTTATTTATTCATGAGTGAACAGAGATATAGGCAGGGGGAGAAGCAGGCTCCCTAAAGGGACCCTGATGCAGGACTCGATCCCAGGATCCTGGGATCATGACCTAAACCAATGGCAGATGCCCAACCACTGAGCCACACCGGTGCTCTGAAAAGTCCCTTTTAAAGTAAGGACCTCAACCTGAAGTTTGGAGCTATTAAGCCATATCTGTCAAATAACAATCTTAATCCTGCATCTGACTTAAATGGTGATAAAAGGGTTTGATTTTCTCTGCCTTTTAATCATCAAGTGGTCAAGCAGTTCCAGCAGTGTGGTGGGAAGCTGATAGGTTTGCTAGTTTACACACTATCTCTGGAACCTCTTGCAAAGGCACTTATATATCAGTACATTTGCCCTCATTCTATTTTGTATTCTTTCCCCCTTGGAGTGGTACTCTTCAAATCCATTTCCAACATTTTATCTTTATATGTATTAGTTTTTATCTTTCTATTTTAGAAAAACATGGAAATTCTTTGAGAGTGTAAGCTATGTCATCCTGGGCCAAACTATTCATCTCCTTGGGGTGTTCTGAGATCCGACTCTACTTTTGAGTCTAGAGTCATTCGGGGCTGGTCAGGGGATGTCTTGAGAATGATTGACATATCTTTGCAAGGCAACTTCCTTAAGGTGAGGTTATACCAGATTTTTAAGTGAATCTGGTCTCCTCAGACATGGGAGAGCAGGCTGTGCTGGCAAGAGGGGCTCAGAGAGACTTGGGAATTCAAATTCTCATCTTTGTTCAGTTCTATCAGAGGTCCTCATTTCAAGCCTCAGGTCTATTTCTTAATGCCATAAGTTTAACATAAGAGATGTGCATTCTGCGAATTCAACTTAAATCATTTTTTTGCAACCCAGACAACTAAATTTTGGGGATGATTTTCAGTAAGTCTGACCCTGCAGCTCTGAGAAATAGTAGGTTATGTTAGGGCTGCCATAGATACTCTCTAGTTCCTTGGCTGTGACCTGAGATGAAAGTTTAAAACCCTAATCTTGTTATTTCCTTTCCATAAGCTCCCTAGCATGGTCAGAAGCAGCTATTGACCCCACAGTTCTTGTAGTCATCATTCTTACCATAGCAGTCAAATGGAACCACCACCTGGTCCTGCAGGCCACTTGTTTCAGGAGGCACAATCAACTACAGGTAACACTTTAGGTAATCATAATGACTTATATGGCCACAGATAACCAGATAACAATTTTCTATTAGTAAATTGTTAATCAGTCAGTACTGATTGCAAAGTTAAGGACATAACTAAACAATCCCAAATCCCATCTTTGAGGGCCTGTTTCCTGGACCCACTCTGGCACCAAGTATTCATGAGAAAGAAGTCAAGAAAACTGAAACTACACCAGTCATTTCAGCAGAGAGAATTTTTTTTTTAAGATTTATTTGTGTGTGTGTGTGTGTGAGAGAGAGAGAGAGAGAGAGCACATGTGCAGGGGGGCAGAGGGAAAGGGACAGAGAATTTGTTTGTTTGTTTGTTTGTTTGTTTGGCAGAGAGAATCTCAAGCAGACTTCCTGTTGAGCATGGAACCTGATGCAGGGCTTAATCTTAGGACTCTGAGATCATGACCCAAACTTTAATCTTAGGACTCTGAGATCATGACCCGAGCTGAAATCAAGAGTCAGAGGCTTAAATCAATTGAGCCACCTAGACACCCCCAACAGAGATAATTGAATATGAGGAATGTGTTACAGTGGAGCTTGAAGGAAGGAAACATTGAGGCCCAAATATAATGACCTGCCAGAGGAACAAAGAGAAGATGTTGGTGTTTTCAGAAACTAGGGGCTTTAGAAGAGGGACTACATAGAGCTAGGGCTTAGACCCCTGAGAAGAAGATGCTGTCCTGCTCATACCAGTACTGTAGGGGGGCACCTTAAGGCTCATTTTGGAAGTGCCAAAGAAGCTAAAGAAGAGCCAACTGCCAGTAGCAGAAAGAAGCAGTGTTGAAGTCACTGTGGCAGAAACCACACACTCAGGATGAGAAGAGGCAGTCTATTTTCTTCTTCTGCCTCATACCCTCCCTCTAGTACCCTCTGCTGGTAGAACTGAACACAGCATTACCTGCTAAAGAACTGTAGCTTGAGAAGACCTACACCTACACCAGAAAGTAGAGTTGAGAAGGGTAGATTTGGACCAATTTAATAGAATTATATGCGTTTTAACACATAAATGCAGAGACCCAATTGCAATAGAGGAATATAAAAGATGTTTATATCTACATGTTGAATCAGCACGAAGATGATAGCTATAAATTTGTTCAGGTGTTTCATACAAGTGACACAAATTGCCAATGGTGTTGCCAAGAATAAGGTGATTTCCCAAAGTGGTGAGCAATTGTTGATAATGTTGCAAACAAAATAATGTGCCACTTCCCCTTAATTTACAGAGTAGTGGTTACCTGGATATTGTATTATATATTAAATTCTCAACTAATAATAAATAGGTTTGCCACCTACATAAATATCCAGCCAGAAATTCAAGAATTCTATAAAACAAGAGAGAATTTTTTTCTTTTATGGGCCCATACCATATATTGCAGGATATATGGTACTGTTCCCTGCTATAATCCTCCATAGATTTCCAAAACACCTACTCGGTTATGGTCTCCATTAGATCAAGTGCCAGAGGATCTTACCACAGGGGATTTGGGATTTTATTTTGAGTGAAACTGGAAACTATTTGAGGGTTTTTAAAAAGATTGTATTTATTTATTCATGGGAGACACTGAGAGACAGCCATAGACATAGAGGGAGAAGCAGGCTCCCTGCAAGGAGACTAATGTGGGACTCCATCCCAGGACCCCAGGATCACACCCTAAGTCAAAGGTGGACACTCAACCACTGAGCCACCCAGGCATCCCTAAAGGGAAAGAGTCCTAAGCAGACTCTGTAGTGAGCATGAAACCCAACATGGGGCTCAGTCTCATGACCTGAGATGAGGGCTTGAACTGAAACCAAGAGTCAGCCACTTAACCAACCATGCCATCCAGGTGCCCCTACCAACCACTATTCTAAGCACTTAATATATACAGCTTTTAAAAAAATATTCATAAACACTCTATGAGTTAGGTTAAATTGTTGTCTTTCTTTAATGATGAGGAAACTGAGGCAAAGTTGAAATATCCTACCAAATATTAAAAGGAACTGTAATTTATGAGAATATGTATGGGTGGTGAATGTACTGGATGTCACCGAATTGTTCACTTTAAAATGTTTGATTTTATGGTATGTGAATTTTACCTCGATTAAAAAAATTATAAATGAAATAAAATAGCACAAAAGCAATAAAATAGCACAGTTATAATGTAGGAAGAAACTAATAAACCAATATAACAATGCATATTATTGAAAAAAAATTCTGTATTGGTATAAGGAAAACAATTATACTAGGTCTCTTCATCACAGTATATATAAAAACAAACACCAAATGGTTTAAAGACATAAACATGAAAGGAAATCTGTATCTAAAAAATGGAAGAAAATGTAAGAGACTATAGAATGGAAGATTCTCTTAAACAAGACCCCAAGAGGCAAACCATAAAGAGGAACATTGAGGGCTTTACTATATCAAATTAAGTATTTCTGTTCAGCATGAGACATAATGTACTAACTAATGGCTAGGTAACAACTGTCAAAAGACTTGAGAGTCTATGTCAAGAAGCCAAAAAAAAAAAAAAAATCTCAGATAAATAACCAAACATTACACCTAGAGGAGCTAGAGAAATAAGAATGAACAAAACCTTAACCCAGCAAAAGGAAGGAAATAATAAAGATTAGAGCAGAAATAAATGATATAGAAACTTAAAAAAATAGATCAACAGCAGATCAAGGAAACCAGAAGCTGGTTCTTTGAAGAGATCAACAAGATTGATAACTAGCCAGACTCAAACAAAAGAATGAGAGAGAAAGAGAGAAGACCTAATAAACAAAATCACTAATAAAAGAGGAGAAATAACAGCCGACATCACAGAAATGCAAACAATTGTAGCAGAATATTATGAAAACCTATATGCCAACAAATTGGACAACTTTGAAGAAATGGATAAATTCCTAGACGTGTATAACCTACTAAAACAAAAGCAGGAAGAAGTGGAAAATTTGAACAGACCAATTATTAGGAATGAAATTGAATCAATTATTTAAAAAAAAACTCCCCCAAAACAAAAGTACAGGACCAGATGCCTTCATGGGTGAATTCTACCAAACATTTAAAGAAGAATTAATACCTTTTCTTTTCAAACTATTCTAAAAATTAGAAGAGGAAAGAAAACTTCCAAATTCACACTATGAGGCCAGTATCATCCTGATACCAAAACCAGATAAAGACACCACAAAAAAAGACAACTACAGGCCAATATCTACATGAATATAGATGTAAAAGTCCCCAACAAAACAAGCCAACTCCAACAATACATTACAAAAATCATGCACTATGATCAAGTAGGATTTATTCCTGGGACGCAAGAGTCATTCAATACTCACAAAAATAACCAATGTGATATGTCACATCAGTAAGAGAAAGGGCGAAAACCATATGATCATTTCAATAGATATAGAAAAAGTATTTGACAAACTACAACATCCATCCATAATAAAAGCCCTCTGCAAAGTAGGTCTAGAGGGATCATACCTTAACATAATGAAGGCCTTGTATGAAAAGCCCACAACCAACATCACACTCAATGGTGAAAAATTGAGAGCTTTGGCCCAAGGTCAGGAACAAGACAAAGATGTCCACTCTCACTTTTATCCAACATAGTACTGGAAGTGCTAGCCATAGCAATTAGGCAATCTTTTTTTAAAAGGCTCCAAATTGGCAAGGAAGAAGTAAAACTCTCACTATTTTCAGATGATGTGATATAGAAAACTCTAAAGACTTCACCAAAAAAACTACAAGGACTGATAAATGAATTCAGTAAAGTCACAGGATACAAAAATCAATGTACAGAAATCTGTTGCATTCTTATACACTAAATGATGCAGCAGAAGGTGAAATTAAGAAAATAATCCCAGGGGGATCCCTGGGTGGCTCAGCGGTTTAGTGCCGACCTTCGGCTCAGGGTGTGAGACTGGAGTCCCAGGATTGAGTCCTGTGTCGGGCTCCCTGCATGGAGTCTGCTTCTCCCTCTGCCTGTGTGTGTGTGTGTGTGTGTGTGTGTGTGTGTGTCTCATGAATAAATAAAATCTTTTTTTAAAATCTCATTTATAATTACACCAAAAACAATAAAATATCTAGGAATATACTTAACTAAAGAAGTGAAGACGTGTACTCTAAAAACTGTAAAATGCTGATGAAAGAAATTCAAGAGGCACCTGAGTTTCTTCAGAGGCTCAGTCAGTTAAGCATCTGCCTTTGGCTGAGGTCATGATCTTGCGGTCCTGGAATCAAGCCCTGTGTTGGGCTCTCTGCTCAGTGGGGAACCTGTTTCTCCCTCTCCCTCTGCCTGCTGCTCTAGTTGTTCACGCTTTCTCTCTTTCTGCCAAATAAATTAAATCTTTAAAAAAATAGAAAGAAATTCAAGATGACACAAAGAAATGGAAAGACATTCCATGCTCATGGATTGGAAGAACAAATATTGTTAAAATGTTGATAATACCCAGAACAATCTATACATTGAACACAATTCCTGTCAAAATACCAACAGCATTTTTCACAGAACTAAAACAAACAATCCTAAAATTTGTACAAAACCACAGAAAACCTCAAATAATCAAAGTGATCTTGAAAAAGAAAAACAAAACTGGAGGTATCACATTCTAGATTTCCAGTTATATATATATATTTTTTTTTTATTTATTCATGAGAGACACAGAGAGAGAGAGAGAGAGAGAGAGAGAGGCAGAGAGAGGCAGAGACACAGGCAGAAGGAGAAGCAGGCTCCATGCAGGGAGCCTGACGTGGGACTCGATCCAGGTCTTCAGGATCACACCCTGGGCTGAAGGCGGTGCTAAACCACTGAGCCACCCGGGCTGCCCGATTTCCAGTTATATTACAAAGCACTAGCAATTAAAACAGTGTGGTCCTGGCATAAAAGTAGACATATAGATCAATGAAATAGAATAGAAACCCCAGAAATAAACCCACAGTTATATGATCAATTAATTTTCAGCAAAGGAGAAATGAATATACAGTGAGAAAAAAGACAGTCTCTTCAACAAATGGTGTTTGGAAAACTGGACAGCTATATGCAAAAGAATGAAATAAACCACTTTCTTACGCTATACACAAAAATAAACTCAAAATGGATTAAAGACCTAAATGTGAGACCCAAAACTATAATAATCCTTGATGGGAGCGCAGGCAGTAATTTCTCTGCTATCAGCCTTAGCAACATTTTTCTAGGTATGTCACTTGAAATGAGACAATAAGAGAAATGAAAGCAAAAATAAACCATTGGGACTACATCAAAATAAAAAGTTTCTGCACAGCAAAACAATCCACAAAACTAACAGGCAGCATAATGAATAGAAGATATTTGCAAATGACATATCCCATAAAGGGTTAGTATCCAAAATACATAAAGAACTGATACAACTCAACATCCCAAACCAGAATAATTAAAAACTGGTCAGAAGACATGAATACACATTTCTCCAAAGAAGACATCCAGATGGCCAACAGATACATAAAAAGATGCTCAACATCACTCATCATCAGTGAACTGCAAGTCAAAACTACAATGAGATACCACCTCACACCTGTCAGAATGGCCAAAATTGAAAACACCAGAAACAATCAGTGTTGGTGAGGATGTGGAGAAAAAGGAACCCTCTTGTACTGTTGGTGGGAATGCAAACTGGTGCAGCCACTGTGGGAAACAGTATGGGATTTCCTCAAAAAATTAAAACTAGAACTACCCTTTGACTCAGTAGTTGAACTACTGGATGTTTACCCAAAAAATACAAAAATACTAACTCAAAGGGATACACACACCTCTATATTTAAATCAGCATATTTATAACAGCCAAACTATGGATGCAGCCCAAGTGTCCCTCAATAGATGAATAGATAAAGAAGATGTGGTGTATATATACAAAATAGAATATTCAGTCATAAAAAGAATTAAATCTTATCATTTGCAATAACATGAAGAGAGCGAGAGAATATAATGCTAAGTGAAATAAGTCAGAGAAAGACAAATACCATATGATCTCACTCACAGGTGGAATTTAAGAAACAAAACAAATGAGTGAAGAAAGAAGAGAGAGAGAGAGAGAGACAAACCAAGAAATAGATATACCTATGGAGACATAAGTCCTGGGGATTAAAGAGTACATTTATCATGATGAAATATAAAAGCAGCATCTGGAGATCAGAGTGATTCTCATGCTAGCCTTGAAGAATCAAATAGCCATTTATGGGAGGGTCACATAAAAAGAACTTTGGGGGTCCCTAGGAGCTGAGAGCAGCTCCTAACTGATAACGAGCAAGAAAGCATAGCTTGGCCAATGCCTGGATTGCCATCTGTAAGACCCTGAGGAGAGGACCAATTTAAACTATGCCAACCCCTGACCCACAGAAACGCATTTCGTTTAAAAAAAGACTTTAGAGACTAAAATTAGTATATCAGTTTTTTATTGCTGCTTTAACAATTTACTACGAACTTCATAGCTTAAAACAACAAAAACTTATTATCTCATTGTTCTAGAGGACAGAGGTCTGGAATGGGCTCCACTGGATTAAAATTCAAAAAAACCCTATATTCAAATATTAATAGCATCTGCAGCATTATTAATCTTTTATATAAATACCACACATCATATAATGTATGAGACTATATACTTTATATAATATACTATATCATGGTATATTAACTTTGTATATATACAGAGGAAAATATGTTATCTCATTCAGATAAAGCAGACCAGATAACTTCATAATACCAAGTCATGGAATAGAATATTTAGGAATTAGAGGTCAATCTGTCCCATCCCCTAGAAAGCCATACATTCAATATGCAATCAATATGGAAAGTGATTAAAGAGAGAATGTACATTCTTTTTTTAAATATTAAGTTTTTAAAGCAGTGAGGATTTATCATTTGGGACTAGCTATATTTCAAGTGCTCAATAGCTATATGTGGCTAGTGGTACCATATTGGACAGTAGATTTAGACAAAAGAGAAAGTCAACAGAATAAAACAAGGAACTACTTCAGGGAAGACAGGAAGATGGAAGTGAGATTGCACTGGGTTAAAAAAAGAGAGTTTCTGAGCTGGTGAGAGGGAATGGAATTTTAGACACGGACAGACCTCAGATGAGAGGTGAAACTCCTCTTTCATTATGATAAGAGGAAAGAAGAAAAGAATGAGTCTGGACACAAAGAGTCTCAGCTAATGGATTCTGTTTTCTTTGGGAGGTAAAAGAGTAAGTGAAGGTGCTAGGGGAGGTGGCAGGGGCAGTTATGGAGTTTTGAGGGAAGTGGGGATTATTTGAAATAGACTCTGTGGGACTGGAAGATAGAGCTGACTAGGGAACCTTGACTATGAAACTGGTGGACAACTGTGGAAGCCTGTATGAATGTGAGGATCATCTATCCAGCTCACACTCTCACATGATTTTCTCCAGCAGCTTTCAGTGGTCTGGTTGTAGGTGATAGAGAAGGTGTAAGATAGTTGAAAGCAATCAGGACTAAGGCTTTTCCAGGTGGATGTGAAAGCGATTATGAAATAAAGGATGTGAGGAATCTATCCAGAGAGTATTTCAAGTAATGGACTTTAAAATCCAATATGAAGTGAAGACAAGAGAGATCTGATACAGAGAGAACGTAGATGTGATAGTTTCCCAGAAGTTCCAACCAGGTCTGGGGCAGTTGATTAGAGAATCAGAAAAACAGGAACTTTTAACAAGAGAGGAGGTGATTGTGTTTATTGTTTACAAAGTTGAACAGTTTTGGTGATGACAAATTCAGGGTGTTAGTGTGAATTGGATTCTGAAATAAAGTAGCTAGGAAGGGCATTGGAGATGAGGAGGTTAAAGAAGTGGAAGGCCATGGTGAAGGTTGGGTCACCCAAGAGGACGTAGAAGTCTTAGGCTAATGGCAGGACTTGGAGTGAGAAAGACAACTGTAGGTCAGGTGCTAAGTTACAGAGATGAAGAATGGCGACCAGGAAGTCTATAAATGAGAACATAGATGAATGGAGGTTGGTACAGCTATATGGCTTAAAGTTAAGAAAAATAGGATATTTTTCTACTTTATTTTATTTTATTTTATTTTTATTATTAGTTTCAGGGATAGAATTTATTGATTCATCAGTTGCCTATAACACCTAGTTCTCATTACATCAAGTGCCTTCCTTAATGCCTGTCACACAATTATCCCATTCCCCCCACCAACCTCCCCTCCAGCAAGCCTCCGTTTATTTCCTGTAGTTAAAAGTCTCTTATGGTTTGCCTCCCTCTCTGTTTTCATCTTATTTTATTTTTCTTTTCCTTCCCCTATAGTCATCTGTTTGGTTTCTTAGATTCCACAGATGAGTGAAATCATATGGTATTTGTCTTTCTTTGACTGGCTTATTTCACTTAGCACAATACCCTCTAGTATCATCCACATCATTGCAATGGCAAGATTCCATTCTTTTTGATGGCTTAGTAATAGAAATAGAATTGCCAATGTGAGAGTGAAAATCAAGGTCTGGAAATGGCACTGGGGAGAGAGGAGGTCACCAATCTTAAAAGTCATCTAGTTAAAACACCTCATATTAGCCTATGGCCTATGTCTTTGCCTCTTTCTCTCTCTCTCTCTCTCTCTCTCTCTGTCTCATGAATAAATAAATAAAATCTTTATAGATGAGGAAAATGATGTTAGAGTGTGGTAGGCAGCCTTCAAGATGCTCCCCAGAGATTCCCATCTTTTGCTATGCACACCTTTGTGTTGTCTGTCTCCCATTGCGCATCAAGGTAGGCTTACACAAGCAGTAGAATACAGCAGAATTGATGGTAATTGTTTCTGAGGTTAGGTGACAAAGGATATCACAGCACCTGTCTCATTACTCTCTCACTCTTGGATCACTCACCTTGGGGGAAGTTAATTGCCGTATCATGAGCAACTCTGTGGAGGAGCCCACATGGCAAGGAACTGAAGCCCTTGCCATTGGACGTGTGAGTACGCCTAAAAGCAGAGCCTCTAGCCCCAGTAAATCATCAGATGAGTGCAGCTTTAGCTGATATCTTGATTGCAAGCTCATGTGAATCCCTGAGCCAGAACCAGTTAAGCCATCCCTGAATCCTTCCATAACCTAAGAAGTAATCACACATGCACCATCTAAAAAAGTTCAAAGGATCATAGTTTTGTTTTTTCATCAAAGGAGAAGGAGAAGGAGAAGGAGAAGAAGGAGGAGGAGGAGGAGGAGAAGGAGGAGGAGAAGGAGGAGAGAAAAGAAAAGAAAAGAAAAGAAAAGAAAAGAAAAGAAAAGAAAAGAAAAGAAAAGAAAAGAAAAGAAAAAAGAAAGAGAAGAAAGAAAAGAGAAAAAAGAAAAAGAAAGAAACAAAGAAACAAAGAAAAAAGAAAACTGGACCAGGTTTCCTCATGGAATGCAGAATAAAATTCAGTAAGATAAATGCTTTCTTTGTCCCCACCATATAATAATATATAAGCATTTCTAAAACATGCTTATATTGAGAAGACTAATTCAAGTGTGTACAATATCTTAGTGGTAAAACCAGAAATGTAATTTCTACTTGGCTTCTTTTAATCACTGACAAAAATGGCATAGACTCCCGGTAGTAGTTATATCATTTAAATCCTTCAATAATTCTGACCTTCCTGTGCAATGAATCAATGCCAGGATTGAGTGTCTGCATTTCTGTCTGTTGTCTCTAAATGTAATTTTCAGAGAAGGGCAGATTGCCAAAAAGGCACTTTGTGGCTTCTATTTCCAGGCCACAGAGTCTGCCAATTGGATGCACATAGCTATTATGTCAGAGAAATTTTGTATGACCCATTGACTTAAACTTTGGGACTCAGATTTTCTAAGTGTGATTAAATAATATTTTGATTTTATTTTTCTTTCCTTAAGAATATAGCTAGGAAAGTAGGAAAAGGAGAAAAGCAGGGAGAAAAGTAGGAAAGTGGGTTTGAATTTCATGAGAACATGATTTTTTGAAAAATTAATCTCAAGTGTGTTCAAGACTCCAATTTCATTAAATCTCACAAAAATTCAGATATATTTCCAATTACTTCTCATTACAGTCAGTAAGTTAATTTGCTGTCATATATTCCCAACATTAGGGAGATTTTTGAATGTTTTCCTATATATTTTTCTCTCTATGCTTGAAAAAAATAGATTTGCTAACTATTCCCTAGCATCACATATCCTCTCAAAAGTCATAGAAAGACAGCTTTTACTCCCTTGATATTTTAGCACTTTCCCAGTATAATCCAGCTAACTAAGTGTGGCTTAAGCTTTCTTGAGATAAAATACTATTTCATATTTATATGAAAGTTTAGTGATAAATGTGAATTTTGCTTTTTTAAAAATTAGCATTTTTATAATCAGCAAAAAAAAGAAAACAAAACAAAAATGTATATCCTTTATTACTTATGGTACTCATTTTTCTGGTTGTGTTCTCATTCTTTAGAAAACTCCAATGTTCCTAATCAAACTTATGTTTGTAAATTCCTTTGATTTTTATGACCTTATACATGATCTTTAGTAAGAATTTTATTATTCAAGGAGCACCTGGGTGGATCAGTTATTTAAGCCTCTGACTCATGATTTCACCTCAGGTCATGATCTCAGAGTTGTGAGATTGAGCCATATGTCAGGCTCCATCCACACTGGGCATGGAGTCTGCTTAAGATTCTCTCTCTCTCTCTATCCATGCCCACCCTCTAAAAAAAACAGTTCATTGTTCTTATTCATTCAACAAAATTTATTAAGTAGTTATGTGCCAGACACTTTTATTTGTGTTGGGAATGTGGGAATGAATACAAAGTGTCTGTTTTCATGGCACTTGTGTTGTACTGGGGATGAGGGAGTCAAGAAGCAAATAAACAAAATAGATGTATAATATGTCAAATGGTGATTAAATGCTATGAAGAAAAAAATAAAGCGGAACAAGAGGATAGAGAGTGACAGACCTGAATGAGTAGAAGGATCAAGATTGTGTATGTCTGGGGCACAAGTATTCCGGAGGGAAAGACAAGTGCAAGGGCCAGCAAATTATACCGAGAGGGTTAAGAATAGCCAGGAGATTTGTGTAGCTGAAGCAGAGTCAGCAGAAAGGAGACGAGATCCATGGGTAAAGCAAGGAGCAGATCTTGTAGAGCCTAGAGCCTGAGGTGAAGAGTTTGGTTTTCACCTGATCCCTTCTGGCTGCTGTGTCTAGAGACTGTAGGGATGTAACTGTGGAAGCAGGAAGATTAATGAACAGACTGAGTTCATGTCAGCCTGAGTCCTCTGAGAATGTTGGGATTAGATGTGTGAGAGATTCATTAAGAGGCACCCCTGAAAGGGCACATGGAAAGGACCAGAATAGACATTAAGTGGCCTTCAGACTGCAGTGTAGGTCTGACCCAGGTAAGGGACAGATAGGGGGCAGGAAGGTCAGAGGGGCAGTCTGAAACTGCGATTCTATGAAAATTTGGTAAGGCTAACAGAGAGGTCTGGAGCCAAAGTCACCTACCAGCAAAGCACCCCCACCCCGTCTCCCAGGAATGGGCCCACCCCAGTATTCCTGACCATCCAGAAGCTAGAAGCAGTCCGTGGGAAGTATGGCCTCTGTGGGAAGTGTGGCTTCCCTGTGAACTCACTGATGGATGGAACCACCAGTCAATTATCCATCTGCACTGGGAGCTCTGAGAGGCATATTCTCATGGCCATCACAGAGACTTTGCCATAATCCAGGTAAGAGAGATGATGGTGACTTGGATGGATTTTGCTTTCTATTCCTCTGGACATATATTGAAGGTTAAGCAGCCAATAGAAAGCTGTGGTCATCAAGACAGTGTGGTACTGGCACAAAAACAGACACATAGATCAATGGAACAGAATAGAGAACCCAGAAGTGGACCCTCAACTTTATGGTCAACTAATATTCGATAAAGGAGGAAAGACTATCCTTTGGAAGAAAGACCATCTCTTCAATAAATGGTGCTGGGAAAATTGGACATCCACATGCAGAAGAATGAAACTAGACCACTCTCTCTCACCATACACAAAGATAAACTCAAAATGGATGAAAGATCTAAATCTGAGACAAGATTCCATCAAAATCCTAGAGGAGAACACAGGCAACACCCTTTTTGAACTCGGCCATAGTAACTTCTTGCAAGATACATCCACGAAGGCAAAAGAAACAAAAGCAAAAATGAACTATCGGGACTTCATCAAGATAAGAAGCTTTTGCAGAGCTAGGATACAGTCAACAAAACTAAAAGACAACCTACAGAATGGGAGAAGATATTTGCAAATGACATATCAGATAAAGGGCTAGTTTCCAAGATCTATAAAGAACTTCTTAAACTCAACAGCAAAGAAACAAACAACCCAATCATGAAATGGACAAAAGACATGAACAGAAATCTCCAGAGGAAGACATAGACATGGCCAACATGCACAGGAGAAAATGTTCTGCATCACTTGCCATCAGGGAAATACAAATCAAAACCACAATGAGATCCCACCTCACACCAGTGAGAATGGGGAAAATTAACAAGGCAGGAAACCACAAATGTTGGAGAGGATGTGGAGAAAGGGGAACCCTCCTGCACTGTTGGTGGGAATGTGAACTGGTGCAGCCACTCTGGAAAACTGTGTGGAGGTTCCTCAAAGAGTTAAAAATAGACCTGCCCTACGACCCAGCAATTGCACTGTTGGGGATTTACCCCAAAGATACAGATGCAATGAAGCGCCGGGACACCTGCACCCCGATGTTTATAGCAGCAATGTCCACAATAGCCAAACTGTGGAAGGAGCCTCGGTGTCCATTGAAAGACGAATGGATAAAGAAGATGTGGTTTATGTATACAGTAGAATATTCCTCAGCCATTAGAAATGACAAATACCCACCATTTGCTTCAACGTGGATGGAACTGGAGGGTATTATGCTGAGTAAAGTAAGCCAATCAGAGAAGGACAAACATTATATGGTCTCATTCATTTGGGGAATATAAATAATAGTGAAAGGGAATATAAGGGAAGGGAGAAGAAGTGTGTGGGAAATATCAGAAAGGGAGACAGGACATAAAGACTCCTAACTCTGGGAAACGAACTAGGGGTGGTGGATGGGGAGGAGCGTGAGGGGTGGGGGTGACTGGGTGGCAGGCACTGAGGGGGGCACTTTACGAGATGAGCACTGGGTGTTATTCTGTAAGTTGGCAAATTGAACACCAATAAAAAATAAATTTATTATAAAAAAAAGATTTGCCAATCATTTGCCAATAGATTTGATATGAGGCGTGAGGGAGGGAGAAGAGACACAGACCTTCAAAGTTTTTTGTTCTAACTGAAGGATGGGATTGCTACTTACTGAATGAGAGAGAATGAGAGTCCTGAGAGAAGGAAATCAGCAGCTCATTTTGGCCAGGTTTAGTTTACAATGTTGACTAGATGCCAAATGGAGAGGTTGAGAAGGCAGCTGAATACATGAATCTAGAGTTCAAGGGAGTGTCCCAAGTTGGAAATACAAATTTGAAAATCGCCAACATATGGACAGCATTTATAGTCATGGGACTGGATTAATTTTGCCTAAGGAGTGTATATAGATGGAGAAAAGAGGTTCAAGGCCTGACAGAAGGGGAGGATCGTACACGGAGACTGAAGAAGGAGCAGCAGGCAGAGACAGGAGGAGACCCACAGAAGAGCAGTGTCCTGGAAGCCAAGTGAAAAAGGTTTTCTGGAAAGATACGTTTTCAGTGTTCTAATTCTTTAATCTTGATACCTCCTAACTGTTCTATGAAGTATTGGTTTCTTGCTAAGTGGGCCTACTAAATAATGAAGAAAAAATGAAGCTTATAAAGTATATTGACTTTGTGTCCAATTCAGGACCTGTCTCTACCATTCATTGTGTACCATTGGACAAGTTTCTTAATCTCTGTTTGCTTGATTCCTCATTTCTACAATGGAGACTATAGGGTTGGTAAGAGGATGGAGTGAATTAATAGTTGGGACAGTACCTAACACATGGTACGTGTTCAGTAAGTATTATATACTATTACATAATAAATATTGCAACTAAAGATCAATTTTACTATCTTTCAAATTTTCTAACAGTAGCAGCTAAGATGTAAGAGATTAATGTAGATCCTTTCGGGTTTCATTTCTCTGACTGGGATTCTGATATACTTGTTTATTCCTTATATTTCTCTTTTTACATTTCTTTTCTGTATTTTGAAATAAACATAGTTTTAAAAATCTGTATCAATCCCTTTATTTAAAGTTTAAAAAAAAAAAAAAACAGTTACCAGCAGGGGTTTCTTTAAGCAAAGCATGGATAGCCATAGAGATAACATCAAAACAAGGAGAAATAATTTCATAGAACCGTGGTTTTTAAGTTTCTTTTGGTTATTGACCCTTTTGAGAATTGAATGAAAGCTCTCCCCTAAAAAATGCATATGTAAACACACACACACACACACACACACACACACACACACATAATTTTGATCATAATTAGAGGAAGTTTGTGGATCTCTAAAGCCAACCAGTAAGACCACCAAGCAGCCATGAAAATAGGCTTTGAATTGACTACAGAGTCCACATTCCTTTTTTTTTTTTTTAAGATTTTTTTCTTTTTAAGTAGTCTCTGTACCCAACATGGGGCTTGAACTCATGATCCTGAGATCAAGAGTCACATGCTTCACTGACTGAGACAGCCAGGTGTACCTGCAAATTCCACATTCTTATAAGCTTAATTTTCTTCTTGATTGTCTAGTAGGTCCATTTAGCAAGATCTTCAAAACGTCACAAATTATAAATTATTCATGTCCTAGTTTAAGCAAAAAGGAACTTCTCTTAGAGAAATCTCAATTCTAAAATCATTCAGTCTGGAGGAAAATGTATATACAGAGCAGGTGACCTGAGCAGCCAGCGATCTGCTCTTATAAGGGTCCATGCTTGGATTTAATGTTGGGTTGTATCATATTGAAGTTCTTAATCATTTTCGAACAAGAGGCTCCACATTTTTTATGTCGCACTGGACTCTGCAAGTTCTGTAGCTAGATACAAACAAACATACAGTTTAAGTTCAATAGGACTTTTGATTCACTAACATTCAAATAAGAACACAAAAATTCTCAGGAGATAGACTATTTCCAGTGTGTCTTTCCAAGATAATATTTTTATGTAAGTTATGTGTTCTTATTAGTTTTTATCTTGAAGTAATGTATCATTTAATTATAATTTAAGTATAATTAATTTTGCTATAATTATAATTTAATTATAATTAATTTTGCTATAATTTTGACATTAATTTATTAAGTCTTGAGGCAAGATGTGATTACATAATAAAATTACCATAAGCAATATTAAAAGACAGACAAACTAGTAAACTTTACATTCTAGGCCAAGCAAAATACCTAAGCAAAAGAAAGATTTTGATGTTGATGGGAAGCTGATAGTAAGGAGAGAGGAGCCGGATGGGAGGTGAGACATGAAGGTTCTTACACACCATGTTAAGATGCTTCTACCTTCCGCTGAGGCCAATGAAAGGTTTTATGCAGGAGAGTGTGCTCAACATTATTATCTTTATTTTTAAAGGTTGCCAGATTTAGCAAATAACACTACAGATGCCCAGTTAAATTTCATTTCAGATAAGCAATGAAAAATTTTTATATCGGTATGTCATAGGCAATACTTGGGACATACTTATACTACAAAGGTATTGGTAATTAACTGAAAACAGTTTTAAGGGAGAGTTCTGTATTTATCTGGCTATCCGGTCATTTTTCTTAATATGATGCCTGATACATGGCAGATGGTATTTTAGTGCCATTCTGCTTTTCTTGTCACCTGTAGGTGGCAGTCTGATCAAATGATTTAATGGGAGCCGCTTGGCAAATCCAAGGGTAATACTGTAGTACTTCTCCATCTATTAACAAGGTTATTTTTTAAGTTAAAACACACACACACACACACACACACACACACACAGTTTAGCATTTATTTTTCATAGAAAGTAAGTTTTCATAAAAGAAAGATAAATTTTGAAGGTGCTCAAAACTAAGTATAAGTCAGTCTTCAGGGGATCCCTGGGTGGCGCAGCGGTTTAGCGCCTGTCTTTGGCCCAGGGCGCGATCCTGGAGACCTGGGATTGAATCCCACGTTGGGCTCCCGCCCGGTGCATGGAGCCTGCTTCTCCCTCTGCCTGTGTCTGCCTCTCTCTCTCTCTCTCTATCTCTGTGTGACTATCATGAATAAAAGAAAAATAAAGTCAGTCTTCAACTTTCCCACAACTCAACCATCAAAGATTTAAACACACATGTAGTCCAATCCTAGTGGCCAACAGTGCCTTTTATACTTCTAATGGTATTTTCAGAATTATGTAGATATTTGTGATATGGTAAATAGGATCTTTTTTCCCCTACGTTTTCTAACACATTGCTTCTGATGTGTAAGATAGCTATTGATTTTTGTATGCTCATTTTTGTGTTAGACCATACTCTATAGTTCAAGTAGTGTTACTGTAAATACTCTTGAATTTTTTTTTTAGTAGATGAATTATCTGCAAGTAATATACTTTTTCCTCTCGAGAAAATAGCAATTTCTTTTTCCTACTTAAAAAAACCTAAATGTAATTCTATTAAGTGTAGAATTAAAAAGAAACAAATGATCATATGGATGCCCTTAAAAAGCTATCTCTATGGGCATCTGAGTGGCATAGTCCATTGTGTCCAACTCTTGGTTTCAGCTCAGGTCATGATCTCAGGGAGGTGGAATCGAGCCCCAAATCAGGCTCCACACATATGGAGCCTGTGAAGTTTCTCTCTCCTTCTGCTCCCCACTCCCCGGCCCCGCATGCTTACGTGCATTCTTTCTTTCTCTCTCTCTCTCTCTCAGATAAACAAATCTTTTAAAAAACGATTTCTATTAGTTTGAAATTTTATATTCACTCAAAATTATCATTATAATAGTTTAGTATTGTAATCTAAACATACAACATAAGCTTATAGCTTGTATTTACCCATGAATGATATGGTATCAATTATAAAATGGAACCATAATTGTCAATTGCATTTACATACATGCCCCAACCTCTGATCTGTTCTAAGAATGCTTTCTCTGATCACAGAGATCTGTCTTTTTACAAAGCCAAAGGAAAAATATCCTCATGAAATTCAAGTCCCAAGTGTAACTTATTCCCTTATTATACCCTTGTACTCTAGAGAAAAACAATCATCATTTATTTTGAATTTCAATGCAAGAGGCTTCATTTTTTACAGAAAACTACATCATTTTCTGGTTCCTACCATTATTCATTGTCTTTTGAGCTGTGTCAGTGTACTAAGCACTACACAAAATTCAGAACATGGTCCCTTCCCATGTCTAATGTTGTGAAGTCATTTAAGAATTAAAATCTATGAAGTCATGAGTTTTGAAGGTTGCACCTTTAGGTATTTTAGTTCACAGATATTTTAAAATGTGTTGATTTATAAGCAGTAAAATACAATTAACGTTTAAATATTTATCTGAGAAGTAAGCTTTGTACTAGGTAGCACTGTTTGGTAATAGGCTATTTATGTTGAACTTGACTAACCAATGGTTTTCATATACTTTGCTATATCTCAGTAGTTACTCTGCAAATATAAAATCCATTATAGTTTTATAAGTATTTTTCTGATTATAAGAGTATTCTGTTTATGAAAAAATTGGAAAATACAGAAAAGTATTTTAAAAAATCATCTATAATTCTATGTTGTTTTTCTCTCTAGGGTCCAGGTAGCTCTAAATAAGGCATAAGCTTTAGAGTCCAACAAAGCTGGGTTCAAATCCTATCCCTTCCACTTATACTTATTTGATGTATTTTAGGGCAAAAATCTTAATCTCATTTAATTTTTTTTTTATCTTTCCTCCTCTTTGTTTAGCTGTCATCTCTTTAGAAAAGTCATGCATTGTCACTCCTTTTTTGCCTTCATTTTATTCCTCTACCCACTTCAAACTTGCTTCTGCCCTTAGAGTCTCAAACAACCTTTATTAAGGTCACTAATGACCTACATTTTGTCAAATTCAATGCACATTTTCTTGTGTTCATCTCATGCTTCCTCTCAGCAGCAGTGTGTCCTGGAGCCTAATAGTAATGGTACCTGACAGCTAATTATGTGTGGCTTTTTCCAATTTCCAGTTAAGTAAAGACATGTTGGTGGCTTGAAATTTATCACAATGAGAGCATTTACATCACAGAAAATCAGCAAATGCCACAAATTAGAACCTTTTCCCCCATTGTTAAACATTTACCCTCACGCTGAGGCCTATGTCTAGTCACCATTTCCCTGCTTAAAATCGTTCGGTGGTCTTTCATTATATTTAATTTAAAAATAAAATTTCAGGTTTTTTTCTTTTTCATTTTCTTTTTTTTTTTAAAGATTTTATTTATTCATGAGAGACACAGAGAGAGAGGCGCAGAGACACAGGCAGAGGGAGAAGTAGGCTTCATGCAGGGAGCCAGACATGGGAATTGATCCTGGGACTCCAGGACCACGCCCTGGGCTGAAGGCAGTGCTAGAATGCTGAGCCACCTGGGCTGCCCAAATTTCAGGTTTTTGAACTGGTCCCTGCTTACCTGTCCAACTGGAAATGTGATAATTCAAGTTCACTCTGTTCTGCTCAAGCCCACTGTAGTTGGTTTTCTAGTCCTTGGACAGGCCAAGTCCCCTCCCCCTTTGCCCCCATACAGAACTCTTGTATATGCACCCCTTGTCTAAAATGATCTGTTCTTTGCTCTCTTTATGATTAGCTCTTACAGTTGCTTTAATTATAAATCAATTTAAATCTACCTTTTGATTGTTCTTATCTGTATTTCAGCCCCTTATTTATTTCTTGGTTGAATGAATGATGTTATCTACTTACATAAATTAGGATTTACCTTATAGAGAGATAAATAGTGAAAGAAGTACTAAAAAGTTCTTAGCATAAGGTCTCCTGCACAGTATGGGTTAAATAAGTGGCAACTTTCTTAGAGGGTTAGGGGACAACTATTTTAAAATTTAATTTAATTTAATAGTTAGCATTCCAGAGTTGTGAATAAGCATTCGTGTCCTGAAGGTGGCAGTATGAAGACTCAGGATAGTCTTACTTCCTAGTTTCACAGATGGATAGCCTTACTTAAGCAGAGCATCATTGGTATTTATGCCTCGAATTACTAAAATGTACTTATGAGACAAAGAGCTAGAATTGCTGATAGAAATTGCATATTTATGATAACCCAAATAGTATAAGAGGAAACAAACACCAATGACAGTATGAAGCCATAAATACCTTTTGTTTTTCCCCGGTCAAACGTGTATTAGAAAGAGCATATTTGGATTTTGGCAATATAATAAGTTAGACCGTGATGATAATATGCTCTAGTTATATGATTACAAATTGAGTCAGTTATTTTGCTATCAGAGAGTTCTGCAACCTTAATCTCATATTAAAAATACAGCTTGTTTATCCTTAGAGCATGCAGTAAGAGTATAAGGATGGAGCAACATTTGTTATTATTTTTTCTTTTTACAAAAAAGGCTTCAGAGAGTAATATCAACAACTTTCTATACTAGGAGTAAATTCAAGTAAGATAAGATTTAAAATAACATTATAAATAATGTTTAAAATAACATTGTAAATAGCATATAAAATAAAACCAGTACTTACATCAAATTTTAAAGCCATTTAAAGAATGAAATGTATTGAAATACCTGTTGGTTTTGTCTCATGAGAAGTGATTCTGATGCTACTAATAATCACTAGCCACTACGTCTGTGACTTTTCTAGAGTTGTGAGGGGCATGAGGACAAGGGAACATCCAGGCAATTGCATATTGCTTCTAGCTAAATCTTCAGTCCTCATTCTCTCTGGCCTCTTGCCCTCATCTTCCTTAGGGATTAGAACAGAATTTTCCAGAACTGCTCACTCTGTGTTCTCTTAACCCTGAACCCTGTGCCGTCTAGTGTGGCCTTTCAAGGGTAAAGGGACATACCCTTGGCTTGGTCTTACCACACAGGTCACAAAACATAAAGAGAAACTAAAGAGGAGAAAGAAGGCTTTGACTCACTTCATTTTTTCTCACAGAAAATTCACTTCCTTCTGGCCTGCCACTTCCTTTTTTAGGAATCCTGTTGTGTGTTCTCAAGGACTCTGTTTATCTACAACCTACATCAAAACTCTTTCTTCCTGAAGATGAAGTGGTTAAGAGGGAAGACCTGGGCTTTCCTTCATGTGTCAGAGAGTGACAGTGTTTATATACAGAATTGATTTCCTGGAAACACAGCAGCCTCAACCCCTTTTATCTGTGAATGACAAAGAATAAAAGTTACAGTCTCACTGGAGGACCACTTGTGTATCACCATTAAAAAAAAAAATGTTGACACAATCTTCCTCCCTAGCAATTTTATTTCTGAGTGTTTCTTCTAGACATATATTTGCAAACAATTTTAAAGAGACACATTCAAGGATATTCATTTGCAGCATTGTTTGTAACGGTGAAATCAGGAAAAAAGGGAAATGGTTAACTAAACTAGAATGCATCCATACTATGGAATATATCCACACTCTGCAGCATTCAAAGAATGGAATAGACCTACAAATACTGATATGGAAACCTGCAGCAATTTTTAGAAAAATATTTTTCTGTTTTTATGGACATGTATGCACGATAGCTATATGTATGCAAACAAAGAAAAAATGGGTCTAGAAGGATATCCACCAACCAAACAGTGGTGAGTACTTCTGCAGAAGAAATCTGGACTTGTGGGGAAGTTAAAGTGGGCTTTTGCTTTGTTTTTGAATTTTTCACAATATGAATTTCCTAATGTACTATTTATATAATGAACATTTAGGAGAAAGAGACAAGAGGGAAAGGAAGCCAAGAGGACATGCTGGATAGTACAGTGGTTAATTTTATGGCCCCTGGAACCAGATAACCTATACTCACATTATAGTCTGCTACTTATTTAACCTTTTTGTGCTTCTGATTTTTCCTCTGTAAACTGGGGTTAACAACAGTGCCTACCTCAGAAAGTGGTTGTAAAGATGAAATAAAATGATGTATGTAAAATATTTGGCACCTAGCATGAGTTATGTAAGTGTTAGCTAATATTATTAACTCAAGAATAAATCACTAGTTATCCCACTTTAGTCAGAGAGAAATGATTACTTTCTTCATATTTTGGCACTGGTGAGACCTCAGGAAATGTACCTTAAAAGAAAAAAATCAATGTCAACAGCATTGGAGATGAGGCTTCTAATGGCTTTGCTGTTATCTAGTCATCCTGGATCAAAATGCATTATGGCCCACTGGAGAGAGTACAGTTCAATCAATATTAATGCCAACCCATTGCACTGAGTGTTGGAGACAAAAAGACCAACGAGGCAAATTTTCTTTTCTTAAGGATCCCATTTTGTGTGACAGGGGGTGTGGTGGAGGGTGGAATCAATCAGTAAACAGATCATTTCAACACAACATAGTTCTGTGATAGGAATACAGAACAATGAATGGAGTTATAGAAGAAAGGAATGGCTGGTAACAAGGAAAGCTTCCAGCAAGAGGTGAAGATTCTAGGAGGATGAAGAGTTACCTATGAAAATAAGGAAGAAATGGGGATTCCAGGCAGAGAAAACATCATGATTTATCTGAGGAAACTACGGTAGTTTGGTATTGCTGAAATGCAGTATGTGTATGTTTTTATGTATGCGGATGTGTGTTTGGGTGGTTGATGGGATGGAGGAAGGGAAGAATTGTTGGGAGAAGTAAAGAATAACAAGTTTGGAAAGATCGTGACAAAAGGTGATCTTAATTGTGTAGTATTGCAGTGGAAAGATTACTGAAAACAACCTGCCTATTCAGACAGATCAAGGGATTCTATTGAGAGGTCTCACCTTTGACATACAAACTTTTGAAGAAATATTACAGGCTGATTCCTGACTTCTGCTTCTAAGGTAGAATATAGTAACACATTGAAAGCCAGTGCTCTTGCTGCAATAGGTAGGGGGGAAAAAGGATAAGTTACTGAATCATAGTTTAAAAGACATCAGAGATTGTAGACACAGTAAGACCATAAGAACCAAAATTCTAGAGAGAAAGGAGCCCTTCCTCGATGAGCTAACAATATCTGGCCATTTTCTTCTCTGGGGATATTTGCCAGTTCCAGGCGAGGACTAAGAAATCAGGCATGGCCTAGGAAGAGGGACCTCTCCAGGGAAAAGAGAAACTAGTGGAACTTTTTTTGGTAATGGTGTGGGGCTGGCTTGACAGATTGTAAACCAGTTTAGAACTGAACACAAAGGAGCATTTGTTGATTCCTGGATGCTAGAGGACTTGACTTCTAAAAGGCAGAATGAAATATCCTAATTTCACAGAACTTGGGAGACAAAGTCCCACCAAAAGGAGAGATCCTGCCACAAATATACAGTCAATTACCCCCTTTAAACATTTGCTAAATATTGAAAGATGCATGGGGTCAGAAGGTAAAAAGCTAAATTCAAAACCTCTAAATGACAGAACCAATTCTGAAGAACTGAAGAGATAGAGACCCGGTAGGGTCTCAATCAAAAGCCAGGAGAGCCACACCTGAAGAATGGAGACAACAATATCCCTGTTTTGGTTGAGGTGATCTGCCTATTTAATGCAAGATGACATCATCTGCAGCCTCTGGATTCCTGTATACCAAGCCTGGCATACAATAAAAATTACAAAATTATGAAAAGGCAGGAAAATATGATCAATAGTCAAGAGAAATAATAGCCAATGCAAGCAAAGTCAAAGATAGATTTGTTCATTGTCTCATACTTATGATCATATATAGGTCCTCTGAAACTCTCTTCAGCACCCTGAGTTAGCTTCGCTTCACACCCTCTGAATATTACATGATTTGGGACTTTGCAAATGACATAAAGATCATCCATACCAGGCTGTGCAGATTGGAGTTCTATACCCCTGTAAGGCAATGTTCATGTTTGTACTCCACGGGCTGGACTTTGCAATCAAATCATAGCATCACTGTGATCTTCTCATCAAGAGTTGAGATTGCTTTGACCCTATTAGCAAGAGCTTTCTGCCCATATATCAGGAATATTACTTGTACTAGTAGCTTTTATTCTGATTTTTAAAATATATAATATTGATTTCAGTGATTAGGAATATTTTCTTTTGAGGGGCACCTGGGTGGCTCAGTGGTTAAGCATCTGCCTTTGGCTCAGGTTGTAATCCCAGGGTTTTGGGATTGAGTCTTACATCAGGCTCCTTGCAGGGAGCTTGCTTCTCCCCCTGCCTATGTCTCTGCCTCTTTCTATGTGTCTCTCATGAATAAATGAATCTTTTTTTTTAAAAAGGGATATTTTCTTTTGAGAGAGAGAGAGAGTGAGCATCCATGCACGCAGCGAGGTGCTCCACACCCAGCACAGAGCCTGACACCAGGCTGGATCTCATGACCCTGAGATTACAACCTGAGCCGAAATGAAGCGTTAGACATTTAACCAACTGAACCACCAAAGTGCCCCTGACTAGGAACTTTTTAGGCCATTAAAAACATCTGATTTGTGGCTTAGTCACAAGATATAGGCTAGGACATTGTTTTTTTCATGTTACTTAAGAATTTCCTGCACTTGGGACACCTGGGTGGCTCAGCAGTTGAGCATCTGCCTTTGGCTCAGAATCCTGGATTCCTGGGATCGAGTCCCACATCGGGCTCCTTGCATGGAGCCTGCTTCTCCCTCTGCCTCTGTCTCTGCCTCTCTGTGTCTCTTATGAATAAATAAATAAAACCTTAAAAAAAAAAAAAAAGAATTTCCTGCGCTTGCAGTGTGAAGAGAAATGGAACATTTCAGTGTTACAAGCAGCAATGCCATCCTTCGACTGTTGGTCCCTTTGGTGTGATTTAATGTATCTAAATATTGGCTAAGCATATGTCATTTATGTGTCTCCAACACTCCTGGAGATTTGTCGTAAGTGAAACAGAACAGTGAGAACTTCCTGTGGCTAATATGCCCTTTCTGGCCTATCTCTGGTGTTTATACTTGATCTTAGCCCAAAGGCCAAGAAGCAATGGCCTATCTGTGGTGTTTAGAATGAGATCCATTATATATAGCTTGGGTGCCTTCCTCTCTTCTGAACTAAGGGGAAACTAGCCATCAAAGATGTCTAATCCTTGATGATTAGAGTTTGCCATTTGGCACTTCTCATCCCTTAAATGTCCCATGCAACATCCAGATCCCTTCTTAGGCTGTGTAGAATACTTTCCCTCTTATTGTGTTCTCTTTTTTTCTTTTTTTCCTTTAAGGGCAGTAGTCTCTGGAGTGGGTGTCTTTGGACAGCTAGTACTTTTTTTACCTGACTCCTGCTAGAGAATAAAATCTTTTCTTACCTACTGCCTTTATTTCCTTGTACTGATGTCTTTTAATGGCAGAGCCTACTTCTGAAATAGTTACAATCTCCACTCTGTCACTAGCCCTCATGTCTAAATTAAAGGTCCTTCAAGCTTCACGTTCTGGCCTAAATCTGGACTCAATTACTTGTTCCTCTGTTTTGACTTTATCTCCCCATTTTTGGTCCAATTTTTCTCTTAATATCCCCCCAGTTACTGCCAATTTATGCGTAACTCTTCCAGCATGCTGTATGATCAGCCTCTCACCGTCTGCTTCGAGCTAACAGTTTCATTATGTTAAGCTCCCCCGCCCCATACTGGTAAGTAAAGCATTTACTATTTACTGAAGGATAGAATAGATCCCATTCAGAACACAATTCCCAAGAAACTGACTGATATCAAACTCAGCAGTATGCTTCACATCAAAATAGCCATTTTAAGCATGATCACTTAAATTTCTGAAAGATGGGCACAGTTAGAGGCTGAGATGAATTGAACAAAGATTCCAGAATGGAAGTGGCAGACAGGTTGATGTCTTCATGCATTAGCTCAGGAGCTCCTTCGGTGAAAAATAAGACCCTCCTGGGGGTGTAAAGTGTTAGGATCCACAAAAAGTGCCTGTTATCAACCAGGTAAATAATTACCATTTGCCCAATGGTCTGTAATAAAAAGTTCTTTCATATACAGTATTAGACTTTCTCCTCCCAATAACCCTTGTGAGGTGAATATTATTCTTATTATGTGCATTTTTAATTTATTTTTAAAAGTAGGCTCCACAACCAGTGTGGGGCTCCAACTTATGACCCCAAGATCAAGAGTCATGTGCTCTACTGACTGAGCCAGGCAGGCACCACTATCATGTACATTTTGAACCAATAGCTAATTTTATGGAGTATCTACTATATGTCTGATTATGGTGATATATTTAACATTGATTACCTCTTTTAATTCATTAAAAATCCCAAAGAGGAAGCAACTATTTTTCAGACGAGGAAATCTGAGGCTCAAAGAGGTTGTGGTTAAGGATGTAAGAGTAGCAAATGAGAGAGCCAGGATTTAAAAATTCCAAGCAATTAATCATTAAATTTGGGAGTTAAATGAGTTTTCTAAGGTCTCCCAGCCAGGAAGTTTAGAATTGGAATTGAGCCCAGGGCTTCTAGTGATTTATTTAAATACAGCTTTATTCACATACTGTACAATTCACCCATGTAAAATGTAAAATTCATTGACTTTTTGTATGTTCACAGAGTTGTATGTCTATTTTAGTCAGCTCAGGCTGCCATAACAGAATATCACAGACTGGGTGGCTTATGCCACAGAAATTTTTTTCTCACAGTTCTGGAGACCAAGTCCAAGGTCAAGTACCAGTGTGGGTGATTTCTGCTGAGGGTTCTCTTCCTTGGCTGAAGCATGGCATTCTTCTTGCTGTGTCCTCACATGGTAGAAGGAAAGACAGACGCCAAACTCTGGTGTTTCTTATTGTAAGAATACTAATCCTATAGTGAGGAGCCTACCTTAACGCCTCATCTAAATCTAATTATCTCCCAAAGGCTCCCTGTCCAAATACGATCACTGGAGACTAGGACTTTAACATATATTTTGGGGAAACACAACTCAGTTCACAACACTTCAATTCTCAGGTCAGAGGCCACATAGTAGACTAATAAGTGTCCTCTCTCCCAATCAATCCAAATTCTCTGGAGAAAGAACTGGATTTGTCCAGTCTGGATCAAGTCTTCACTCCAGTCCAGTCAACTATGGCCAAGCAGAGACTGCTATATCACTGAGTTATAGTGTGGTTTAAAGAATTCTCTTGTTTAAAAAAAGTATTTACCATGCAAGTATGTATCCCTAGATGATACATTTTCTAGTATGGCTTGTTTTTAGCAATGTTCTGTTTCTACGATTCAACCATGTTGTCGGGTGCGACTGTGGTGCATTCATTATCATAAATTATAATATTCCAATATGTGACTGAACCATACCTCGTTTTACATATCTTCAAATTTGTTGATTCTCTCTTTAGATGTGTTCAGTCTACTGATGAGCTCACTGAAGAAGTTCTCATCTCAGATATATCTAGTATTTCCATCCTACTTTTCTTTTTTTATTATTATTTTTTAAAAGATTTTATTTCTTTATTCATCAGAGAGACACACAAAGAGAGGCAGAGTCATAGGCAGAAGGAGAAGCAGGCTCCCTACAGGTAGCCTGATGTGGGACTCCATCCCAGGACCCTGGGATCCTGACCCTAGCCAAAGGCAGACACTCAGCCACTGAGCCTCCCAGGTGCCCTGCCATTCCACTTTTCTTATTGTTTCTGTCTTGTTGCTAAAATTCCCCATCTCTTTATGTTATCTGTCCTTCTTTTCCACCAGATCCAGATTCACTGTTACCTTAAAGTTCTTGTCCAGTCATTCTTTTTTGTTTTTTTCTTTTAAGATTTTATTTTTTGGGACACCTGGGTGGCTCAGTGGTTGAGCGTCTGCCTTTGGCTCAGGGCATGATCCCAGAGTCCTGGGATCGAGTCCCACATTGGGTTCCCTGCATGGAGGCTGCTTCTTCCTCTGCCTATGTCTCTACCTCTCTCTTTCTGTGTCTCTCATGAATGAATAAATCTTTTAAAAAAAAAGATTTTATTTATTTATTTGTCAGATACACAGAAAGAGAGGCAGAGACATAGGCAGAGGGAGAAGCAGGCTCCTCACAGGGAGCCCAATGTGGGATTCAATCCCAGACCAGGGATCACACCCTGAGCTGAAGGCAGATGCTCAACCGCTGATCCACCCAGGCATCCCTTGTATGGTCATTCTGAAACCTGGGTTATGTCTGAGTCTGGTTCTATTTGATTCTATTTGGTATCATTTTCTTTCTTCCTGAAAAATTTCTTTTTCTTCAACATTCTTTTTTTTTTTTTTTTTTTTTTTTATGATAGTCACACACACAGAGAGAGAGAGAGAGAGGCAGAGACACAGGCAGAGGGAGAAGCAGGCTCCATGCACCAGGAGCCCGACGTGGGATTCGATCCTGGGTCTCCAGGGTCGCACCCTGGGCCAAAGGCAGGTGCTAAACCACTGCGCCACCCAGGGATCCCTTCAACATTCTTATAGTATAGGTCTGCTGGTGATGCATTTTCTCAGCTTTTGTTTGTTGAAGAAAGCTTTGAATGTTTCTGAAGAGTACTTTTGCTAGATATGGAAGTCTAGTTTGAGAGTTTTTTCTTTCAACACTTAAAAAAGTCTATTGTCTTCTTTATAGCTTAGCTCTGTTATGGAGTCTGTTCTGCTTCTTACCTTTCTTGTTCTGCATGCAGTATATCTTTTTTATTCTAGCCACTTGTATGATTTTCTCTTTGTTACTGGTTTATAGCAATTTGAGGGGTGCCTGGTAGCTGTTGGTTAAACATCTGGCTCTTGATTTCAGCTTGGGTCATGATCTCAGAGTTGTGAGATCAAGCCCCATGTCAGGGTCCATACTCAGTGGGGAGTCTGCTAGAGATTCTCTCTCCCTCTCCCCCTCTCTCTGCCTCTCCACCAGCTCTCCCTGTATCTCAAAAATAAATAAATAAATATTTGAAAAAAAAAAAGTCTCATGCTCTTTTGACTGAGGCAGCCAGATGTCCCCAGTCGATAGCCTCTTTTTTAAAAAATATTTTATTTATTCATGAGAGACACAGAGAGAGAGTGAGAGAGACAGAGACACAGATAGACAGAGGTTGACACACACACACACACAGAATGAGAGATGCAGACGAGGAACAGGCTCCTCACAAGGAGCCTGATATGGGACTTGATCTCTGGACCCAGGATCATGCCCTGAGCTGAAGGCAGATGCTCAACTGCTGAGCCACTCAGGCACCCCTGTCCATAGCCTCTTTTAAACATGTGCTCTACCTATAGTTAAATATCTCTTTCAATTTCTAATATTGTTCATTAATGCCTTTTTTGTATCCTAACCAATTTCACTAAAGGTTGTATATTTTCTTAATTTTTTAAAAGAACAAAATTTTACCCTACTTTATCATTTCAAATGTGTTAACATTTGGTTAGATTTATCTATGTAAACAAATATTTTTCCCTTATTCTATCTCATACCTGTTAACAGGGATCATTTCTTTCTATATATTTACATTATATATATAATGTAGAAATTAGTGGAAATATCATTATTTGTTCAATCTTAAAATATCTTTATTTTGCCATCATTTTGTTTATTTATTTTATTTATTTATTTAAAAGATTTTATTTATTTATTCATGAGAGACATGGAGAGAGGCAGAGACAGGCAGAAGGTGAAGCAGGCTCCCTGTGGGATTAAGCTCTGAGTTGATGGCAGACACTCAACCACTGAGCCACCCAGGTGCCGCTGCCCTCATGTTTTAAAGACATTTTTGTTGTTTATGCAAAATTAAATGACTAGTTATAGTCTAACAGAATTTCACTGTCTTCTGGTTTTCATCATTCCCATCAAGAAGTCTGTTGTCAGTCTGCTATCTCCTTATAAGCTGTGTGTCTTCTCTTTGTTTGCTTTTCGGGTCTTCTTTTTTTTTTAAATGTCTTCAGTGTTCAGTTTCAAGTCAATGTAATTTTTTTTAAATTTTTATTTATTTATGATAGTCACAGAGAGAGAGAGAGGCGCAGAGACAGGCAGAGGGAGAAGCAGGCTCCATGCACCGGGAGCCCGACGTGGGATTCGATCCCGGGTCTCCAGGATCGCGCCCTGGGCCAAAGGCAGGCGCCAAACCGCTGCGCCACCCAGGGATCCCTAAGTCAATGTAATTTTTATTCATTCTGTTTGATATATGCTGTATTTCCTTTATCTATGGATTTATGGTTTTCTATAAAGTTTTCAGCTGTTATTTCTTCAAATGGCATTTCTCTTCCATGATTTCTATTCTCTTGTAGGACTCCTATTAATTATAATTAATGTGTTAACTATACATTAGTCCTCATCCTTTTCTTCATATATCTTAACCTTTCTTGTATTATCCATCTCTTTATATTTCAGAGTTGTATTCTTAGTAGTTTTTAATATCTACGTTCCACTTCAGTAATTCTTTCTTTGGTTCCAACTAATTTTCTGTTTTACCTATCCATTGAATTTTCAAAAAATCTGTTGATATTTTAAATTTCTGTTTGGTTCTTTTTGAAATTTACTTGGTCGTTTTTTTTTTTTTTTTTTTTTTTTTTTTTTAATTTTTTTTTATTATTTATTTATGATAGCCACACAGTGAGAGAGAGAGGCAGAGACACAGGCAGAGGGAGAAGCAGGCTCCATGCACCGGGAGCCCGACGTGGGACTCGATCCCGGGTCTCCAGGATCGCGCCCTGGGCCAAAGGCAGGCGCCAAACTGCTGCGCCACCCAGGGATCCCTACTTGGTCGTTTTTGATAGTCTCTTGTTGGCTCATTTTTGTGATTTATATCTTTTATTATTTTATTTTATTACATTATACATTTCAACTTTTCTTTTTGTAATTTTTAAATTTTTTGACAGAGAGCATGAGCAGAGAGGGGCAGTGGGAGGAGAGAATCTTAAGCAGGCTCCATGCTCAGCACAGAACCTGATGTGGGGCTTGATATCATGACCCTGAGATCATGACCTAAGCTAAAATCAAGAGTCTTGGGGATCCCTGGGTGGCGTAGCGGTTTGGCGCCTGCCTTTGGTCCAGGGCGCGATCCTGGAGACCCGGGATCGAGTCCCACGTCAGGCTCCGGTGCATGGAGCCTGCTTCTCCCTCTGCATGTGTCTCTGCCTCTCTCTCTCTCTGTGTGACTATCATAAATAAATAAAAATTAAAAAAAATAAAATAAAATCAAGAGTCTGATCCTTAACCAACTGAGCCACCCAGGCACCCTATGTATTTCATAATTTTTTTATTATGACCTCATTTTTGGTTGATCATCTGTGGAATCCAGGGGGTCTAAATTAGGAATGCTTTTGCCAGAATAGGATTTTTGTTTGCTTCTCTTGGGAGCCACGGATGGTACAGATGTGGGATCATTATAACCCCTTTTAGTGGCCTGGCTTAATGAAGAGTCTTAGGTCTAGCTTCTTCAGCTTGTATATCTGTCTACTAGAATGCAAATGTCTGTGAGGACAGGGACTTTATCTAATTGTTTGCCATACCTTCCTCATTGGCTACTACATGGTATAAATTTCAAACATGTTTGCTGAAAAGTCATTGAACAGCTCAGCTTGCCTTTTTTTAAAACTTGAAGTTATACAAAAAGTAGAATTATTGTCATGTTACTTATGAGAAATTTAAGTTCAGAATGAGAAATGATGGTAAGTCAGCAGTTGAAAACTGTGGGAGTAAGAATCAATATTCAATCATTTAAAAAATCAATAAAGAAGATGGTTACCAGAAGGGAGGTGGGTGGGGTGATGGGTAAAACAGGTGATGGGGATTAAAGAGTACACTTATGATGAGCACTGAGTAATGTATAGAAGTATCGAATCACTGTATTATACACCTGAAACTAATATAACATTGTATGTTAACTATATTGGAATTAAAATTTAAAACTTAAAAAAAATCAATAAAAAATAGAAATTACTGATAATGTACAATAAATTTCCTTCTTTTTTTTTTTTTAATAAATTGCCTTCTATTAGAAGTTGAGGGATACATGGGTGCCTCAGTGTTTGCGTGTCTGCCTTTGGCTCAGGTCGTGATCCAGGGGTCCTGGGATGGCCCGCATCAGGTTCACCACAGGGAGCCTGCTTCTCCCACTGCCTATGTCTCTACCTTTCTTTGTGTGTCTCTCATGAATAAATGAATAAAATCTTTTTTTTTTTAAAAGAAGAAATTGATAGGGTATTTTTGGCAAGAATCAAATAGTAACATCTTCTTCAAACACAGACTGAAATGTATTTTTTCCCCTTAGTATATACAACTCCTTTTTATAATTTCAACCAATAGAATATAATTGTTTTCTGACTTTAAAAATTGGCACGTAGGGGCACCTGAGTGGTTCCAAACCTTGATTTCAGCCCAGGCCATGGTCTCAGAGTTGTAAGATAGAGCTCTGTGCTGGGCTCTACACTGAGTGTGGAAGCCTGCTTATGATTCTCTGTTTCCCTCTTCCTCTGCCCCTCCCCCCACTCACAGAAGCAAGTGCCAAAAAACTGGCATTTAATTTTTCTCTTAAAATTCTTTGCACTTTGCATATTGTTTTTACAATGATTTCTAAAGTATTATCAGTTATTTTAGATGAGAAGTTGTTAGAATGTTAAGCTACTAACAGAAACTTGGTGCTATATGGTAGAAAGAATGAGTTTTAGAGTTCTAACATCACAGGAAGAGATTCTGGGATGTCATGAATATCAAAGGTATATCAAAGTCTCGTAACTCCAAAATATAAGCAAATCATATCATTTTAAAAATCTGAACTGATTCATAACTTGAAGGCTAATGCTAAATTCATAGGGAAAACTTACTCTATAGTCAAAGATAATCTTTGACAATAAACTTACAATTTCCCAAGCTGCCAATCAGGTCCTGAGTACTAACTGTGTATTGTGTAAGGTGTCTTATTTCCAACTTATATAGGGAGTGTGTTAGTCTTTTATATAGGCACCTTAAGGATAAGAATAAGATCTGTTCATTTTGAGACTTTTGCAGTCTACCTGTATTTCTGGTGTGAGGTTTTCAGGATCAGAACTATTGTGGCAGTTTGAGAAAAGGACTGGATATTAACTAAGGGATGAATATAGAAAAACACATAATTTCGTGACCTCCCTATCTTACCAGTATGGTATCGGATATAAAAATGTCCTGTAATATACTTCCAGAACAAATTCAATTCCACAAAACTATCCAAGTCTCTGATTTCAAGGAACTTAAAAAACAGTTGGGGAGACAGGAAACATATATACCCAAACCATTCAACAGCAACGCACAGCATTGTATTAAGTAAAAATGGGTGGCTCTGAAAATACAGACTATAGAAGTTGAGAGAACGAGGAGATCCCCAGTGTGGGTTAAGGTAGCTGGAGAATATTTTATGAGGAGGCAATGTATAAGTTAATTTGGGCGAGAAGGGCATTTGGGAAGAGCAATGAGAATGAGCAATGGGAATGAGAGACATTGGATATTATAATATTATTGAGAAACAGGGGACAGTATCCCATCTACAAAAGTAGTTGTACTACAACATCATTTCCTTAGCGGAAGTAGCTAGAGATGATGCTGGGGAGGTAGGAGAGCACAGATTATAGAAGACTTTAAAATCTCTGTAGACCTTAGACTCCATGTAGACATTTCTATCTTGTTCACCATTACAACTCTACTATTTACTGTAGAGAATGGTACATGGTATATTTCAATGAAATTTTGTTGAATGGATTCATTGTGTAGATGAAGACACTTTGAAATGTTGAGGCTTTATCTTGAGATCAGTGGGGATTCACAGGAAGTTTGGGAGTGTGAAGATACCCGAGTATAAACAGTGTCTTAGGAAAACTATCCTCAAGGTTATAGACAGAATCACCTGGAGGAGGTGGAGACTGGATGTGGGGAAGTCAGGTAGGCTATTCATGTGATCATTCTTTGGGTGAGAAGGGTTAATAGTGGGTTGAGGATAGCCAGAAAGAAGAGTTATTGTGAGATCGAACCAACTGGATTGTGATTTATTGGCAAGTTTTTCACCTAGAATACAATAAAAAAATGTTGTCAAGATAGATGAATGAGTTAATTTTTGTAGTGGGTAGTTGAATGTGAGAATTTCTACTTTCATCACTTATCTTTTTTCTAGTATTTCCTTCTCCAGATGATCATTCAATTGGGCTTTCTTTGATGATGCTCAATTTTCCACCAATTTGTTATCCCCCCCCTCCCCCCCCCCCCCCCCCCGGGAGCTATTATGCTCATCCGTTCTTTGAATACTTCTGGATTGTCACACCTATTGCACCTCTCAGGACGGATTTGGGAAGCGCCCACGTAGAAAATAACTAGAATGTGTGTTGTGAGCGTGCACGGAGGAATAGCTGACAGAGAAGGGAGTGAGTGTGAATTCCTGAAACTTGGAATTCTCCCACCAGTCTTACGGGTTAAATAAGGTGCTGTTGATTGTTCGGAAAGCTTAGAATTCCACGTCTTCAGTTTATACAGTTTATAACTTCTGGATCTGGTGGCTTTGTTATGTTGCTTACTACCATCAGGCTCCACCATCAAGGTCTCTCTTCTGGGCTCTAGAAGGCTGTTTTTGTATATTCTTTTTACCCTGGCATATGGAAAAAGCGGATTTGTTTGGAGCGTGCACCCTAGTCTCCAACCTAGCCGAGCTGTGACACTTCAGAGGTGTCCACAGACATTCCTGGGGCGTCTCCGTTAAGCTAAGCTCTGTCTGCAGGGCTTACCTCCAAGGCCTCCGAAGAGGAGTCCCGCCCATCCCACCCAGACGACTTCGAAAGGGCTCGTGCGTGGGTCACTAATTCTGCTTTGACCCCCCAAGCATGAGCTGCCCAAGGCCTTGTACCCACTGAGGGCCAAGCCCCCCTGGGGCATCACTTAGGGGAGGGAGCAGAACGGCCCTTTCTTGCTTGCTTTCTCGGGGACCAAAGCAGGAGGCTGCAAAGCCCCTAACAGCAGCCACAATATTATTATTAATTATTTTAAATCAAGAATCCCAGCCGGGGGGGGTGGGGGTGGGTGGGAGGGGAAGACGCAGACCCCTAGTGCACGCCCCACCTCGCTGGGGACAAAAGCCCCGCCTGGCGCCGCAGCCCAGGACAGGGTGGGCCGGGCCGGGCCGGGGCGGGGGAGGCGGGGGAGGCCCGGGGGCGGGGGCGGGGGAGGCCGAGGGCGGGCCCCGCCCAGCGCGGGCCGCGGGCTGTCAGCGCTGCCGCGCCCCGCGGCCGGTCCCCGCGGTCGCCTCGGCCCCGCCTGCCGGCCTCGCAGCGGCCCGCGGGCGGCCAGGTGTCCTGCGGGCGGCGTCCCCGCGCTGCCAGCGCCTCCCCACGCGGGCGGCCGGCGCCTGTGCGCTGCGGTGCGTTTCGGGGGTAATTCCCTCCCCACGCCCGGCCGGGTTGCTCCTCTCCCTCCCCGCTTCGGCTCCCGCGCCTGAACCATGGCGGCAAGGGGTGAGTGGGGCCCAGGTGGGACCGGCCGCCGCCCCCGCGCCAGGCCCGCGGGGCAGGGAGGGCGGGGGGCACCTGGGCGGGCCCGGCAGGTGCGCGGCGCGGGGGGCTGCGGGGGCCGCGCTGGCCCCGGCCCGGCCTGAAACTTTGGCGGCGGATCCCTGGGCTCTGGGCGGCTGCGGGGGGCGGGGGCGGGGGCGGGGGCGGGGGTGTGGAAGGCAGCCCTCGCCCTTGACCTTGATCCCCGGATGTGGGTGAAGCGTGAGGGCCCAGGTCGGCGCTGGCTCACCTGGACGCGCCGCGGCTGGGCTGGGAGGGCGTGGGGGATGGGCTTCCCGCTGCCCGACCTGCTGGGGAGCCGCCCCAGGGGCTGTCCGGGAGAGAGGAAGAGGCATTTTTTTCCTCCTTTCTTGTTACCATTTTGCAGCTTGGGGATGGAAGGAATCCAGGGCTTGATGCAGTAAGATTTAAAGCTGCAGTGCTTATACCCCCATTTAAAAAAAAAAAAAAAAAAAAGTAAATTCCCTATACCTGTACTCCTCTTTAGCATTAATCTTCCTCCCACCCCACCCCCACCCCGCCCCACCCGTTTTCTTTCTGGAGTGAAACAATTACTGCAGGTAAAACCGGGTGAAAGTAAAATTAAAAAAAAAAAAAAAAAAAAAAAGAAGGAAAAATCCAAATTGCTTTTCAGGCAAGAGTGAAGGGAATGTATTTTTTGCCATCTGGAGCCAGGGGTGATGCTGGGAAGAGTGGGTTAGTCATAGCTCAGGGGCTGCTACTATGAGTGAAATATTAAAGAGATCAAGTCATTGTGCAGTTTGCCAGCAATTAAAATGAAGTGACTTGGTTGCTCTGCCATAAGCGTTTAAGGAAAATATTGATGATCTTTAGAAAGTTTATTTGCAAAGCAGTAAGTACCACCCTTTTTGATACCGTAAAACTTGAAAGAGTTGCAGAGTTGTTTTTGTGTCTTTTTTTTTTTTTTTTGATTCTGAAGGGTTAACTCTGCTTTTGGAGGGGGGGCAGTTAAGGAATTTAATAACGTGTTGGATAATTTAGTGCTGCTTTTCAGGGTTCACTCTGGTGGCATGTAACGAATAGACTAATTTCTAATATTTAAATTTCTTTTTAAGGACTTTTTAAGGTCTTTGTTGATCTGGCAATATGGTCAGTTGGTTCCATACCTGGAAATGAGGTGGTAAGGGCTAGGTGGAAGACAGAATTTATATTTGTAGATACTGGGCTATAGAAGTGACACGAAGCCCCAAGATACTACCTGCCTAATATTGCTTAATGATTTGTGATTAAAGAAAATAAAAAAGAGGATGGAACAGAATGACTGGAGGGGACTGGGTGTGTGTATGGGATCTTCCAAATGATTCCAGCTGTACAATCTCTGAACTGTATTCTAACACCGAGGCTTTTGGTTCTGATCTCTGTCCTAAGTACAACAAAGAACATGTGAAGAATATCTCTTGTAGGTTGTAAAGGTCTCTGTGGTCAGAATCCACTTCTGATACAGTTTTACATCACCAAAACCCCTTAGTACAGTACCTTGCGCAATGTAGGAACCATGTAACTACTAGGAACCTGGTATGTCCTAAGAAGCATCAAGTTCATTAAGAAACCAAGCATCAAGTGCATTAAGAAACACCCCCCTCCCCCTCCCCACACACACACCTAGAAGTTTCTCCTTGTCTGTGGTCCTTTTTATTATAGGGTCTCTGTGGCTTATCTGAGGATATGAATGAGGATGGCCCCAGGGATTCAGAGGAGTAGAGCCTTAAGTTGGCCTTAGATATTTCTCAATATTTCTCACGTATTCTTCTTGAACCTGGTTCCAAGAAGAATGATTTGGAGTCAGACATAGACATGTCACTCAATTGTCTTGTTTTCTCTTCAAATTCTGCGTTGATAATTTTGCATTTAACAGTTAAAAATCTGACTAACATTGCGGGGGCAAAATGCCATGATAATTAATATCCATTATTGCAGACTTCTTGTGTGTCAGGTACTTTACATGTATTAAATCACTGAATTTTCACAATAACAAGTAGATACTGTTATTACCTCCCCATTTCACAGATGAAGGAACTGCGGTATTGAAAGATTGTGTAACTTGCCTGAGCTCAAATGGTTGGTAAGTGGCAAATCCTGATTTCCATCCAGGTCTGTCTGACCTCTGATCACATCACATGGTTTTATGGTCTTTCGTTATTAGTCCTTTGAATATTATAGTAAACATCTCAATCATTGATTTACCAAAAAGAAAGAGAAAAATGTCCTATCCTTGAGATTTAAAGGAAAGAGTCTTTGTAAGTAGGTTGGAATTCCTGATACCTTCAGGGTCATTTGGTAAATGCAGAGTGAAGGAAACAAGGCTACTTGACCCCTACTGTTGTTAACTTGCTATTCCCACTGTGTTTCCTCCTACTTGTTTTGAGGACGAGAACTTCTTACATCTTACAAATGACTGAGGATTTTTCCAATGTTTTTATGAAGCACTTTTATTTTTATGAATTTGTAAACAACAACAACAATTCCAAGTGATTAGCAGACTACCTAGTAGAATAGCTACTGAAATGAGCTCGTGTGGAAAAATGTCTGTTTGCCATTTATTTATTTACAAAAGATGTCAAAACTATGAGCTTTTTTTTTTTTTAAAGATTTTATTTATTTATTTATTTATTTATTTATTCATGAGAGTTACAGAGGGATAAGCAGAGGGAGAAGCAGGCTCCTTATAGGGAGCCTGATGCGGGACTTGATTCCAGGACTCCAGGATCATGACCTGAGCCAAAGGCAGATGCTCAACCGCTGAACCACCCAGGAGTCCCTGCTATGGTTTTCTAATTCAGATCTGCTCTCACCTCTTACTCCTGAAAGTATAGATAAGGCTTCAGGGTCAGAAAGTTAATGTGTCTATTTAAATACCTAATTTATAAATGGGAAGGTCTTTAGACTTTTGGAAAGATAAATGTCATTAATCTAAGAAATGATCTCTGCTTATTTCTAATATCTATGCTTGTAGGTTATGGTGGGGTAAAAATATCTTTTAAATGTTGAAAACTACTGAATTTCATAAGAAAAATGATTTTATTAAGAATTTTAGAGAGGGACGCCTGGGTGGCTCAGTGGTTGAGTGTCTGCCTTTGGTCCAGGGCATGATCCAGGGTCCTGGGATTGAGTCCTGCATTGAGCTCCTGTGGGGAGCCTATTTCTGCCTCTGTCTATGTCTCTGCCTCTTTCTGTGTCTTTCATGAATAAATAAAATCTTAAAAAAAAAAACTGGAAGAAATCTGAATGTTCATCCATTGGGGAATGAGTGACTAGGTTATGGTGTATCCATACAATGGACTATTACACAACTTTTAGAAAGAACGATTTAGCTCCAAAATGTGTTTGATCTGGAGGGATGGTCATGATACACTTAAATGAAAAAGGGCAAGTTTTATTTTTATTTATTTGTTTTTTTATTTTTTTAATTATTTTTTTATTTTTTAATTTATTTATGATAGTCACACAGAGAGAGAGAGAGAGAGAGAGAGGCAGAGACACAGGCAGAGGGAGAAGCAGGCTCCATGTACCGGGAGCCTGATGTGGGATTCGATCCCGGGTCTCCAGGATCGCGCCCTGGGCCAAAGGCAGGCGCCAAACCGCTGCGCCACCCAGGGGTCCCAAGGGCAAGTTTTAGAATAAAGTGTATGTAATATATAATCCCAGTTTTGTGAGCTATGTGCATGTGTGTGTGCTCTGTAGGCACAGAGAGTATCATAGAACAGTACACACCAGGGTTACTTACCTCAAAGGCAAGGGTGGGGAGAGGAGACAGCTGACTTTTCCTTGAATACATCTTTCTGTTTGCTAGCAAGTAGACATAGCTTTAAAAGACTGAGAGAAAAATCCATTAAAGAAAAAAAATGTATCAGTTCTTCCCCATTCATTCATTTTCTCAAGTCAGGGACATAGGTCTTCATTCATTCATTCAACATTTATTGAACACCTGTTATGTGCCAGCAATTGGTGAACAGGACCCAGTGTATACCGTCAAGGATCTCGTAGTTTTGTGGAAGAGACAAATACATAAATGCTTATAAAAATAGGATATGCTGAGTGCAGAGAGAAAGAGAAAGATAATATGGGATATATATAGAGATAATTATGATGATACAAAAGAGTGACCCTGAATACAGCCATGGGGGTAAGGACCATGAGATCTTGAAGAAAAGAAAGTTGTGTTCTTGGAGAATGATCTGGATTCTTAGATGAGCCAGATGACAAAGAATGGATTGAGGGATAGGCTTTTTAGAGAGAGGGGCATAGAAAAGAAATAGTACAATGTGTGCTGACCTGGAAAGCAAGTTGGTGCAGGATTTAATGCTTGCCAGGGAGAGGAGAGCCAAATCTCAGCTGAGTCAGGAGATGCAGAGGGCACTTTGGGGAAAGGCCAAGGATGTAGGGAGCTTTGTTTACAAGGAGCTGTGGTTCCAGACAGCACAGTGGAAGGTTGTCAGTGGTGGCAGATGTGCAGAGGGAAGAAGCACAAGGCAGAATGGGATAAGAAGGGAGAGGAAATGAACAGGGATTGGGAGCTCTTCATCGTTTCCATGAGTCGGATTGCAGGAATGAGAGAGATAGTTGGGCATGATTGGCCTCAACTGTCCTTGCTTTGGCATTAGGGGCTTCGTTTGCAGACCGTGCTGAGTCCTGGGCTGTATCTACTGCAGGCAGAGAGATGGGCGAGGGCTGCCATCAGCTTTCTAGAGTAGCAGTAAAGCCCTCTGCTGGACAGTGGTTCCTTCCGCAGTGTTGGGGTACAGGGGGACGTAAAAATCAGAGCTACACTCCTTTTTTTTTTTTTTTTAAATTTTATTTATTTATTTATTCATGAGAGACACACAGAGAGAGGCAGAGACACAGGCAGAGGGAGAAGCAGGCTCCATGCAGGGAGCCCAATATGGGACTCGATTTAGGGACCCCAGGATCATGCCCTGAGCCAAAGGCAGACGCTCAACCACTGAGCCACTCGGGTGTCCCAGAGCTACACTCCTTTTTGCTGACTTCTTCCACTTCTATGCTTATGGTGGGGCTTATCGTGGGGCTCAACAAACTCTATCTGTTCATTGATAAAGGGAGGACTTCCATTCTGTTTCTTCTTTCTCTGTTACTTCTTCCTGGAAATGGATGGCTGTTACAACCACCAGTTGCATCACTCCACCTTTATCAGTTTGCCAGGTTGATGCTGTAAAGATGAATGCATGGAGGATTTTTGTTTGGTGTTATGTGGGGGCCATTATTCTGGCCTGTATTAGCTAAGTTTTTCTTCTCTGTGAGTTACGGAGCCTCAAGCAGTTTATCAAGCTGAAGAAAATAAGATATATTTGTAAGCCAAGTTTAGCCATTATTAGTTTTGATATGAAAAAAAATCATCACAGCAACACATTACACTTCTAGAACTGTATTAAAATAAATGGGTTGTAATTCAATAAATGGATTTTTTTTTTACATAAGAGAAATAATTTTTGACATCAGTATCCCACAAATGGGAGAATCATGTTCCAGAAAAGATTTTCAGAAGGTTAAATTGTTCCCACATTGGATCTGTAAACAGCATTACCTTTTTCTCTCTCTCTCTTTTTTTTTTTTTTTTTTTTTTATTTTGAGACCTCAGGTAAAAAAGTTTGGGCTGATCATATTTTCTTAGGTCATGGCTCACTGTCATCAGTTCATCAGACCCTTATCTTAGATATCTATTTATTTATTTCAAAATTTATTTATTCATTTTTCAGTAATCTCTAAATCCAATGTGGGGCTCAAACTCACCACACTGAGAGCAAGAGTTGCATGCTCCTCTAACTGGACCAGCCAGGTGCCTCACCCATTCCTTTTCTCCCATAGGGAACTATTCTAATACACTTGATTTGCATGTTCATGAGTTTGTAGCAAAACCAATTCTTAGACCAGCTCATATTTAAAACTATGAATATCAAGTCATTTTATGTATGTTCCATGTGTATTCTGTGTTTTTGAGGGCTAGTCAAGTTCTAAAATAACATTTTATGAACATATACATATTTCTGATCTTATTTGGAAGTTTTACATCACTTAATATAATACCATGCCTTATTCTGTTAGGGACTAACAGAATCCAGTTAAAAAGGTTAGTCCTCATCTCAGAGGAATGTAAACTGAGTTAGGGGTGTGTGTGTGTGTGTGTGTGTGTGTGTGTAAAGTTATATACACAGCTGACCAGAATAGGATGTGATAAAGATTATCATCGAGGTATGGGAGGGTCAATTAATTGTGGCAGCTGATAACAAGAACAACTTTGCTTCACAGAGGGGATGGAATCTGAGTTGGATCTTGGAGGATGAGTAGAATTTGGCCAGCAGATCACTAAAGATGTGCTTTCCTTTCAGAAGGAACAGCACAGGTAGGAACGTGGAGGAGTGAAAGCGGAGGGTACGTGAGGAGGAAAAAGTCTGGGAAATCTGGGGGCAGGAGATTTGTGGTGGGAAGAGGAAAAGAACAGGAAGACAGAGGGATGACATCTGAAACTGGTAAGCCTTTACATCAAAGTCTTTTCCTAAACAGAGAACTCCAAATGCAGAGAAGGGAAGTGAGAGGTCTGTTCTTGGTAACATTCAGAGTAACTTGTCCCTGGTTGTGCAGCTGCCCACAATGCATATTAAAGATGGTATTTTATCGCCAAATAATGTTGCAGTGAGTTACATTTTATCCTGACCGCAGTTCTCATTGAGGTAGAAATTTTGCCAAAAGCCCACTCTTGTGTTTCCTTTCAGATGGCAGACTAGGCTATCGGAGCCTTATCCTTAGCTTTGTACTGGACACCAGAACATCCCAGTGCTAAGAATGCTGGCACACAGGAAGACCGAATACAGAATGGCCAAACAACATGTTCAACTGTAGCAAGGGGAAGGGAGTGAGGCCATTCCCCCAGGAGAAGTGTGTGTTCTTAACTTGATCCTATTTTTATGTGCACCTGACTAATTCACTCAGTTCTAGGGAAGGAACAAAACAGCACTAATTAATAGAGCCCATTAAAATGAAAGATGCAATTTTGTAAAATTTATGGAACATTTCCTTTGAGATGGTAAATTAGTCTTTACCGTCTTTTATGGAGAAATATTTCTTTTTCATGAGCCTATGGTTTCAGGTTCTTCTCTAACTTAATCTATATCAGTATTTGTTGATATAAGTAGTACTAATCACTTGCTACAGTTTGACATTTTGTTGCTCCATTCACAAGATGCTGCTTAGTAAGACCTCAAATGTACTTCACTTGTGGTTGCCCTCATCTGCTTGATCCCTGGTTTCCAATGTACTTCGATAAAGAAAGGAAAAAGAATGTGAGTGGTTATTAGCATTTCACCCTGGTTAAAGTAGCAGGAATGATGATGATATTCTCTAGGAATATCATCCTTCTCTATGTCCATCCATCCATCCATCCATCCATCCATCCATCCTTCCATCCCATAGACATCTATTGAGCCTTCCTAGAGTTCATAATCAAACACACATCAATGAAAATCCAACTGTCTGTACTCATTATATTTCATAATGTCACTAGGAATTGACAGCACATGTTGCCTTCACTATACTGGTATAGTATCATTGTTCTCTCTCAAAATGTGTAGTTTGTAAATGCAAAGCAGCTGTGCCAAAAGACCCAGTTTTGTTCATTTTTCTTAAAGGACTTTGTGAGAAACATTTTGAAGTTTGTTGTCTTCTCCTGTAGCCTGTCTTGTCTACCCATCTTAGAAAAAGCATGGCAAGGCTACACAGGTGCCTATGACTCTAGCCTATGGAAAGAGCCAGCCCTCCATTTCCTGCAGGCTCACCTGAAGCACCTTTTTTATCTCTTGTTTTCTACCATGCAGGTTCGGGTATGCTCTTTGCTTTTTTTGTGAATACCTTATGGTCTAGAACACAAATATCATCATTCTGTCACAGACAACAGCCTCAGGCCAAAACCAACTCATGTACAAATGGTACCAGAAACTGTTTTAGGGTGGAGAGAGAGAGAGAGAGAGAGAGAGAGAGAGAGAGAGGAGAGAGGAGAGAGAGAGAGAAAGAGAGAGAATGAGAGAGGAAAAGAGAGAGGGAGAATATATGTGAGCAATAGAGGGATTGATAGAGCTAAAATAAGATTATTAAACATTGAAAATAGAGAGATTGGATTTGAGTAAAAAAAGTATTTGCTAGGATAAATTGTTATTACATTTGTTCTTTATTGAGAAGGGAACAGAAGCCAGGGGAGTTGCAATTTATGTTAGTTATAAAAGGGATTCCACAGTTAAGGAAATGTATGCTTTCTCCTCTCCTCTTCCTCCAGGAATAGAATTGTCAACCATTTATCTGTAAATTTTTTGATAGCAAGCAAGACTGTGATGGGCAGTAGTTAACTTTTTTGATCTTTTGACCTTTCTCACTGATACTCAATCAGATAATAATTATTGGACCTTTCTCCTAAAGTAGCCAGATTTATTCCAATTCTCATTCATTCCTGGACTAATGGTACTCATATATTAATTAATGGAGTAATTTAACAAATATTTAATGAACACTCAAATATTTAATGAACACTCCAGGGTGAGGATTCTCATGGTTTTGGGTTAGAAAAATAGTAAAGGGTGTTAAGATTTGTCATTAAATGTGGCTGGGGCAATTAAGGGTTAGTCAACATTTGTTGCTTCCATTTGAATATATAATGTATTTTGTATGTACCATATAAGTAATCATCTAAATGTGATATTTCTGTCTAGCACAAATGCTAAACCTGATGGGATACTGGACAACAGTTAGATAGTGGGCTATGCCAGGCAAATTGGGACCATGGCTTTCCTAATAGTTTCTAGCCAGAACATACTTTGGTAGAATTGTATTCCTTTGTCTCAAAAGATAGAATTTTGGTCAATTTCTGAATATCTATTTGTAGCATTAGCTACATTGTACATTATCAGCATCAAAATTTAAATTAAATCGTAGGCTGGCTGTTTCCTCCCTTTCAATCCAGCACTTTTTCTGGCTGTTCCCTGTCATGGGAACTTGGTACGTTCAGATGTAATTACTACTGTAGACAATAACATTTAGTACAAAGTCAAACCCAAATGAAATTTTGGAGTATTTGTGGGTTTTTTTGGTGGGGGGACTGTAATTCATGTTCTATAATAGAATTTACTTTCTATTGGGGTAAATTATCTAGTGCAGAGCTATTGTGGAATGGAAATGTTTAGTATCTTGGGTCCCTCTATGGTCATTTTATTCATTTATTTTTATTTTTGAGGGGGTGGGTGGAAAGGCAGAGGGAGAGAGAGAATCTTGGAGCCCACCACAGGTCTTAATCTCACAACCCTGAGATTGGACCTGAAATCAAGAGTCGGACATTTAACCTATCGAGCCAGGTACCCCCTACCCCGGTCAATCATTTTAAATGAACGGTTCTTTTTTTTTTCTTTCAAGATTTATTTATTTATTCATGAGAGACACACAGAAAGAGAGGCAGAGACATGGGCAGAGGTAGAAGCGGGCTCCCCACGGGAAGCCTGATGTTGGACTCCATCACCAGATCCCTGGATCACACCCTGAGCTGAAGGCAGAGGCTCAACCACTGAGCCACTCAGGCATCCCAAATGAATGGTTCTTTTTTGCAGTTAATGAAGTTTTGAAGCAGCTTTAAAGTGTTCTATTTACCTGCGGTTGTTCTTGGACTCACTACCTACTTGATGACTCTCTCTGATGTATTGGAGATGTATTTCCCTAGTACGTTGCATTATTTTATTGGGAAAGTTATGTGATATGCATTTATCACTCTAAGGAATTCATCCGTAGTTTGTTTTATGATAACTGAATGGGCAAGTCCTTATTTAGTAGAGGTACATAGAAAATCTTTTGTCTTACTGAGCCCTCCATTAGACTAACAAAGAAAGCAGGCATTATGGGTCAAGCACTCAGAAATTACTTGCTGATTGACTAGAGATCATAGGACTCTGGTCCTTTGTTAGATTGTTTTTCTCAAGCTTATAAGAGGAAGCACTCTACATATAAAATTATTGCTATCCACATCTTAATAAATTAAAGTCCTTTATACAGTGTGTTCTTTCCCCAGCTCTATAATATCATTACCTATGAAAACAATATTTGATGGTATAAATGAAACTATTAGGGTCAACTTATAGTTTTTCCTGAGGAAAATACCCTGTAATATGTTTTGCTTAAAACTGTGTCCAAGGTCTTACTCAAGTTTCTCTTCTCCAACTGATTGAGAATTCATGTACAAAACACGTCCACCACAGGGTAGCCACCAGAGAACTGAATGGTAACAATGCAGGGAAATGAGGACAATGAAGTAAACAGCTATTTCTGGCTTTTCAGCTCCAAATAGGAATGAACAGAAGGAGAGGAGCCCCAGAGTCTGGGGGAAGGAGAGGAAGGGGGGAAAGCCATAATTTTTAAACCTTACAAATAAAATGTAGAAAAGAGGTTTAGGTTGGCAACCTCTAATGGATCCCAGGGAGACTTTTGTTGTTGTTGTTCTGTGTAAAACAAGAGAATCTTTATTTTGATTCATTTAAGCAATTGGGTTAAGTGATGATGAGCCTGAGCATCCAGTGATGATTTTAGTTTCTTTACCAGCTCCTTAGTTACTGTTTATTTTAGGAGAATCTATTCTGTGGCTAGACTTTATATAAACTGTAGAATTGTAGTTACAAATTCTGTGTTCGTGTGTCCAGTCATTCAATAAGTATTACTTGAACACCTGATAAGTACTCAGGTTGTTCTTGGCATTGGAGTAAGACAGCCACTTACCACATGAACATATATAATGTGACAGGTGGTGATAAAGAGCTATAAAGAAAAATGAAGAACAAGTAGAAGAGAGACTGCTAGGGAAATGAGGCCAGGGAAGGTGCCATTTTATATGGGATGAGGGTGGGAGGCCTCTTTGATAAAGTGACATTTGGGCAGGGACCCAAAGGAAGTGAGGAGGGTCATGTAGATTCTGGCAGAGACAAACAATGCAAAGGCTTTGATGTCTGTCTTGAGGACCAGCAGGGAGGCCAGTGTGGCTGGGGCAGAGAGGACAGGCAAGAAGGAGGGAGAAGTTGGAGAGTTGGGGGATGTGATTGTCATCCTTGCAGGTTACTTTGAGATCTTGAGTTTTCCTCTGAGTGAGAATGATGGAGATGGGAGAGCCCTGGGTAGTTCTCAGCAGACTTGTGACTTGATTTGATGGAGTTTAAAAGGATTGCTTGGTCATGCATGTGGAGAATAGACTGTAGTAAGCAGGAAGACCAGTAAGGAGGCTATTGTAATGGCCAGAACAAGAGAAGATAGTGATTTAGAGCAGCTGGTGAGAAGTCACTGAGTTCTGGAACTATTTTTCTAAGGAAGTGCTTATAGGACTTGCTGGTGGGTTGGAAGCATGGAGTGAAAGGGAAAGAATTGAGGATGCCTCCTTTTTTCTGTTCCTTTCTTCTCTTCTCTTTCTCTCTTTTTATTTTTATTTTTTAGCACCTGGGAGGGTAGCATGTAATTAACTGGGATGAGGAAGAGTGTAGAAGGAGTAGGTTTGGGGAGTGGGGAATCAAGCAGTTCAGTTTGAGATATTTCTTAGACTTTGTATTCTGAAGGTATTTATTGTGCCCCTTTGACAGACGGAGGAAATGAGGCAGAGAAGAAGTAACTTGCCTGAGACCATCTCGATTTAAATCCAGGTCTTGTTAATGCCAGAGTATGCTGTACACACCATAATATTGCCTCTTTATATTAAGCTGAAATATATGCCACGAAAATAATGTATCTAGTGTTTATTTCTTAATTATTTTGATTTAATAAAAAATAAAAAAATCTTAATTATTATGATTTTTCATTATGAGATAATTTTCTGCATTTTTAAACATAGCTTGTGCTTAAGGGAAAAAAAACCTGTTATCACATTATTAGAAATTTTACCATTTATGAGTACTGTCGTTAGCACTGCAAAAATGCTACTGAAACATGAAGAAGCATATGACATTGATCCACTCATTCACTTGATGTAATCTTTGAATGCTTGGGAGTAGAGGGAGGTCCTAGTTCCTCTACTTACAGAGCTCTCAGTCTAGGGAAGATGAGTGACCTGTGTACAGAAATTGCCAGGGGCCAGTGGTGTGATGGTGGTACACATAAGTTGTCAAAGGAGCATAGAGGAAGGAGAGCGGTCCATCCTGGTGTATACTGAACCGAGGAAAACTTTACAAGCAAGTGATATTAGAGGAAGGCCTTGAAAAATGAGTGGAATTTGCAAAATGAAGAAGTGGTAGGAAAGTATTCCAAAAACAGGAAACAGCATGTTATTAGAATTTTAAAAATGCTAATTAAGCATAGTAAGCATTAAGAAGACATATGAAGTGAAGTGTAGCATATAGGAATGCTATGAGGAAAATTTAAAAATTACCTTTGGGAACATGAAATGTTTAAACCATTAGAGAGAGCTACGGTACCCTTGAGTAACAAAACAGCATATTGTAAAAATCCTCATTTCCCCTAAGTCTCTCTATAAAAAAAAAGGGAAATCCCGATTAAAATGCCAGCAGACTTTTTTTTAAGGGATATGGCGAAATGATACTGTTCTTCATTTTGTACAATGAAATAGATGAAATTCTGAAACAGAAGTGTAATTAAGAGAGATTAGCCTAACTGAATATTAAAACGATATGACACTGCAGTAATTAAACCAATTTAGTTTGGAGAAAAATTCGAGTAGTGGAAATAGATTAGTGAACACCTATATATGGAATTTAGTTATAGTAAAGTGACATTTTAAGTATCTGTGTGAGAAGAGAGATTATTCCCTAAGTAATGTGGGGACAACTTACAAAAGTCAGTCTGGACCCCTTTCTTATTCCATATACACACAAAATTCCTAATGTATTGAATAAATAAGTATAAAATAAATGAAGCAATCAAGGCCTTGGAAGAAGACACAGGTGAGTTTATGACCTGAGAATGTTAGAAGGCTCCTGACCTTTTATACAGGACACAAAGCCTTAAAGTCATAAAAGAAAAGGCAGATACATTTAGCTACATAAAAATAAAAGACTTCTGTGTGGTTAAAAATACCACATTCTTCATTCTGGCTTGCAGTGCTCACAAGACCCCAGCTGAGCTGACTTGAACCCGGCCTCCTGCACCAGGAAAGTCCAGCCAGCGGGTAACAGGGGAAGAGGCAGAGACAGGCCTGGGATACCACTGAGGGCCTTTTTGAGAGCTTGGCAAAGGCTTTGAGAGTGTTATTAGTGTGAGGGATCACCTGAGGGCTTTGTTGAAGTTTTACTCTCTGCACAAAGCAGGCTAGACAAGCTCTGAGGATGGCGTTCACTTATTCATTCCATAAACATGGAGGGAGAGTTTGCAGTACCAGAGGGTGTAGCAGGAGGTACGGCAACAACTAAGGCACCGTCCCTACCTCAAGAGGCCACACTGGACCAGGGATTGATATCTGATTGGAAGGTCATGGTCACCTCCACTCTATCCTGCTTTCTGGAACATTCACCCTCCATAGGCTGCTCTGCTCGGAAGCCTTAACCCTTTTCCAGACACTAAGTGTCTGTCTACACTAAGGTTAAGATCAGGCTTCCCTGTGACCCTGGCACACCTTTATCATTGGGAGAGAGGTAGCAAGGTAGGTAGGTATGTTCTACTGGAAAGACAGAGTCCTGAAAAAGGGACAAAAGAACAGGGGGAGTTGGTTAGAAGTGGCAGTCTAATGGAATCATTTAGCTCAGCATTTTCTCCTGCCACAGCCAAGTTTCTAAAGGGGTAAGGATATTCATTCGCTGGTGTTCAGAACATTTATTTATTTATTTATTTTTAAGGATTTTATTTATTCATGAGAGACACATAGGGAGAGGCAGAGACATAGGCAGAGGAGAAGCAGGTTCCCTGTGAGGAGCCTGATGTAGGACTTGATCCCAGGACCCTGGGATCACGACCTGAGCCAAAGGCAGATGCTCAACCGCTGAGCCACCCAGGTGCCCCAGAACATTTGCTTTAAGTGAGCATCCTGTTAGTGTCTCTTGAAGATGAGTCTGCCCTGGTTCCCTGAATCCCTTTGATTAAATCAGGGCCTTGCTTTGGAGACGTCCTTTTGCCCTGATTTCTCTGCTAATAAACAACAATTTGAGCTTGGTGGTATAACTCTATTTATCCTCTGATGGCTACACTTCCTCCCTTCCACCAGACTCTTTCATTTTTGTGTCTGTCAGCTGACACTGAACTGTGCAAAGTTGTCTAGGTGGCTGTACCCTCTGTGACTATGAATTCTGAGGAGCCAAGTACACATTTTCCCAGATGCTAGGCCGCCTGAGAACCTGCAGCTGAGTAGACATTTAATAAGTAGTTACTGAGAAAATTAGGAGGAAAGGGTTGCCAGGCACCCAGTCCAGAGCTTGGTGGGAGACCCAGGCTGGGGGTGGGCCAATAAGGTTTCGTCTCAGAAATTTCTCAGGACTTGGAGCTGAACTCCTGTACGTTGGACGTGGTTTGGAAGTTCATTTCCTCGTCCTCCTCTGTACTGAAACCCGACCGAGGACAGAGCTGGCTTTTTCCTACCTGGGTGAGGACTGTTCGACGTGCAGATTCGAACCTGATCCGCCGTGTTCTTCAGTGGGCAGCGTCCTTGAAGGAGTGAGGCTAGACGCGTTGAGACGGCTGCTCTGGCGGGCAGGCACTGCTCCAGGCCCTGCATTTCATCTCACCACATCCCCTGTCTGTCAGGCCTCCTGGACTCTCCCCTGGCCCCTGCTTACACCCACGCTCCTCATTCCCACCCATCAGCAGGTGCCAGGATGTGGCAGCGACGCCGAATGGGGTGTGCATTCGTTATGTTATTGTGGTGCCCGCTGCATTTCAGCTGTAAATTAGCCCCCTTCACCCTGTCTCAGCTATTTCTAAGAGTTTCATAAAGCGTTGCCTCCCATGTTTCTAGGAATGAGCTACGTTCAGACATCCAGCTTGGCTAAAACCCTGCTGTCTTGGTGTACACAACTTCGTTGGGAACTGCCGTCTTGCAGGGGCCTCTGGTCACTTCTCCCACCCTTACCCAGTCTGGCCGCTAGCCTCCCTGAATTGGCTGGAGCTAAGCAGGGCCAGAAGCCTTCGCCACAGCATAATCAAGATCAAGGTGTGACTTAGAAAACGAACTACAAGCTTTTAAAAAAATTTTTGTTTAAAAATGATTAACAACAACAACAACAAAACAGAAAATAAAAATGATTAACATATAGTGTATTATTAGTTTCATAGGTAGTTTACTGATTCATCAGCATATAAACACCCAGTGCTCATTATATCACATGCCCTCCTTAATGTCCATCACCCGGTTACCCCATCCCCCCCACCTCTCCTCCAGCGACCCTCAGTCTGTTTCCTATAGTTAAGAGTCTCTTGTGGTTTGTCTCCCTCTCTGATTTCATCTTATTTTATTTTTCCCTCCCTTCCCCTGTGTTCATCTGTTTTGTTTCTTAAATTCCACATATGAGTGAGATCATATATGATCATTGTCTTTCTCTGACTGACTTATTTCACTTAGCATAATACCCTCTAGTTCCATCCATGTAGTTGCAATTGGTAAGATTTCATTTTTTTGGCAGCTGAGTAGTATTCCATTATATATATAATGAGCACTAAAATCAATCCATCCATTCCCTATAAAACTATGATCTACCTACCTACTTCCTTAAAAAAACTCCGCTTTGCCTTTTTACATAATATATCTTGAGATGTTTCCATATTACTTACATACAGATGTAGCTCATTTTTATGACTGCATAATGTTCAAGCATATGGTTGCTCCATACCTGATTTAATAGTCCTTTATCGATAGATGCTTTGCTTGTTTGCTTTAATAGACTGTGCTACACTGAAGATGTTTGTACATATGTCTTGCTGAGATTTTTGTTACACAGCCAGCAGTATTAGACTGTGACTTTTGGGAACTTTATTGGGAGCTTTACTGATAGTTCAGAGAACCTGGAAAAGGAGCATGGTCCAGACAATACCTCAGATACTCCTCTGTGGTTGACTTACCCTGTGCTCTCTCCCCTGGAGCCTGCTGCCTTCCCCCTACTCAGCCTCTGCCCAGCTAGGGGCACCTTCTTTCTTCAGCACTGGAAAATGTTACAGACATTTCCTTCATTTATACCAAGGTACAGACCACTTCTAGCCCCGTGGAAAAAAGGATATTTATTTATCCTTGCTTCATCTAAAGCCAACCTCATAGCCTCTTATGGGATTAATTTCTCCAGAATGATTGACAGCAAGGGATCAATTGCTTTCAGTACAAGATAATCACAAAATAGTCTAGTGCTGATATATTTCTCAAAGGCTGGATTATTTATTCTTATTCATGGTCTCTTATTATACTCCATCAAAAAAGTTCTGAAAATGAATTCTTTTTAAGGCTGACTCCAAATGTGCCTCCTTAAAAATTATCAAAAGGGCAGACCCAGGATCCCTGGGTGGCTCAGCAGCTTAGTGCCGCCTTCACCCAGGGCGTGATCCTGGAGTCCTGGGATCGGGTCCCACATGGGGTTCCCTGCATGGAGCCTGCTTCTCCCTCTGCTTGTGTTTCTGCCTCTCTTTCTGTGTCTCTCATGAATAAATAAATAAAATCTAAAAAAAAAAAAAAAACTTTAAATGCCAACTTTTGATGGCAGAAGATGGTAGAAAGAACCAGCAAAATGTCATCATCTTATTTGATTTTTTTTTTTTTTGTATATGCCTCCTCCTGTTGTTTTTGGTACAAATCAATCAAACAAAAAATACCAAAAATGTATTTGGCAAAGAGGAAATGCAAATTTGGGAAATGAGGATTGCCTATTTGAGTGTCCATGCAGAGCAATGCTTAGTTTCCTTATATAGCTCCTTGACTTTGCAACAAGCATCAGTGACTGAACATTCTTTCTGTAACAAGAATGAATTTGGTAGTAAAGAAAGGTTCTCTCTTTTTTTTAATAAATTTCTTTTTTATTGGTGTTCAATTTACCAACATACAGAATAACACCCAGTGCTCATCCCGTCAAGTGCCCCCCTCAGTGCCCGTCACCCATTCACCCCCACCCCCTGCCCTCCTCCCCTTCCACCACCCCTAGTTCATTTCCCAGAGTTAGGAGTCTTTATGTTCTGTCTCCCTTTCTGATATTTCCCACACATTTCTTCTCCCTTCCCTTATATTCCCTTAAAGAAAGGTTCTCCATCAGGCATTTCAATCTTTGGGATCATGATAGTCAAATTATACAACATCTTCCTCAGTTAAGGAGAGGAAGCATTAATGGATAAGTGAGGGATCCCTGGGTGGCGCAGCGGTTTGGCGCCTGCCTTTGGCCCGGGGCGCGATCCTGGAGACCCGGGATCGAATCCCACGTCGGGCTCCCGGCGCATGGAGCCTGCTTCTCCCTCTGCCTGTGTCTCTGCCTCTCTCTCTCTCTCGCTCTGTGTGACTATCATAAATAAATAAAAATTAAAAAATAAAAAAATAAAAAAAAATAAAAAAAATGGATAAGTGAGGGGGGAAAAGGCTCTTACACACTTATTGGCTGTTATATGGTAAACATAGTAATTTCTTCTTTTGTATTATTCATCACAGAAGAACACATCTCTCATGAAATTGATGTTGGGATACTAAATGAAATCTGTAAAATATGACTTTAATGCAAGTTAGGACACATTTATTTTGAAAAATTATTTTTATCTTATTGACTAGGTCATAAAAAGGGATGACATTTAGTGGAAATATATATCATTAGCAGAATGCCAGAAGAAAGATGTTTTGTGAAAATTGTTGTCATATGTAATATACTTCTAGAATTCAGCAGAATCCTTCTGGAGGTCATGAATATTGATGACATGAACTATGGCTGAAGGGATATGCTCTGCCTTCAGCTTTGTTGAGAATATTGTCAACATTTTTATGTTCCTAAGCTGACTCTTTTCCAATTTATTTCTTAGTTTTTTTTCTTGGGTTTTGTATTCTTCTTAAACTAGATTATGCATATGTGTGCACTTATTATGGCGAGCGTTTACATTTGCTTCTCTAAAGAAATTTTGAGGGGCATCTGGGTGGGTCAGTCAGTTAAGCATCTGCCTTCAGCTCAGGTCATGATCCCCGGGTCCTAGGGTTGAGCCCTGAGTTGGGCTCCTTGCTCAGCAGGGAGTCTGCTTCTCCCTTTGCCTCTGCCTCTCCCCCAGCTTGTGCTCTCTCTCTTGCTCACTCTCTCACTCAAATAAATAAAATCTTAAAAAAAGAAGTTTTTATATTGATATAATAAGGTTAACAACATCAACACACTGACAGAGCCCCTCGTGGAGATAATTTGGCAGGCTTTACTTTATTTGGGGAGCAATATTACTGGAATAGTAGAAGCAATATCTTGATTAAACCTGTCTGGCTAGCACCCTGTGCATTCATTCCACAAATATTTATTAAGCACCTGCTATTCTGGAGACATAGATGCAACATTGCACAAAACACATTAAAAAAAAATCCTTGCCAGTGGGAACTTACAAGGGAGCATGCATCTTGAGTTCTGTTAATTTCATTTATGTAAAAACTCTATTTATGAAATATAAGTAAAAATAAGTTGTGCATGTCATATGGTGATAGTACTCTGGAGAAAATGAAGCAGGGGTGGTAGTAGGGGGTGGAAAGGACAGGATGGGAGAGATCAGGGAAGACCTTTTGAGGAGATGGCATTTAAACAAAGAGGGGGAGAGAGCGCAAGCCACGTGAGTGTGTGCAGTAAGCGTGTTCTAGGTGGAGGGAACAGCCAGTGCAACCCCCAGCAGGAATGTGCTTGGAGTGTTTCAGGCATAGTGAGGCCAGTAGGAGGGGCCAGTCAGGGAGATGGTGAGGGTTTGAGGGACTGGTCATGTGCTTTGACCCACCATAAGGACTTTGGCTTTTACTCTGAGTGAGATGCGAACCATTGGAGAGTGTTGAGTGGACCAACACAGTTAAACTTTGACCCGAACTGAATGTACCTTTAATGAAAACATGAGAAACCCTGATCTGTGGCTTTAGGCTTGTTTACTTATATTATATTTGGTCATCTTTGGCTTTTGTGGTGTTTGTGCCTATGCACGCACACAGAGCCAGCATGAGGGTGCAGGGTATAAGCCCCCCCCCCCCCCCCCCCAGGAGAGTGATGCCTTCTTATCTTTTGCACTCTAGACACCTAACTCCCCTCACCTTCCTCCTGGCCTGTGTGTGTGTTGTGAATAACTGTGTGAATAAAACTTAGCTCTGGCAACTGTTACGATTTGTAGCTAGCAAACAAAGTGTATATCCTGTATTGCAAATCACCCCCATTGTGGGAACAAGAAAGAAGCAGATATAGCCAACGCATAATGGGCAGCCATTGCCTAATATTTGGCTTAGAGTGCTTCATATTGTCCAGAGGAATAGCTACGAGAGGAAGACAAACCCCTTCCTTCTGTGGTTTCAGAAAGGAAAAGCTGTAAAATTAGATAACCATGTTGTGAAGGGTGTGACTAAGCTTAGAAATCAAGATGTGTCATGATAAATCATTATATTCTCAATGTACCCATGGATTTTTAAATGGTACACCAAAGAAATTACTAGGCAGTCTTGATTGTAATATATAATGTGAGCTAGAGACTCATCCCCTGGGACAGAGACTATATGGAGGTGTGACTCCTTTCAAACATCTCAGCTGCCATCCTTGCCTGGGCTTTTGTGACATGTACCAGGGTGTTTTAATTTTTTTTTAAAGCAAACAAAATGGAAGGAACAGATGAACTTATTGGACATGCATACACATTGAACAGAGCACGAGAAGGGCACACACAGCAGATATGACTTCTGAAGGCCTGGGGCTATGTTGAAACATGCTCGGATAACATTTTCATTGTTGTCTTTACATCTGCCTCTGCATATCTGACAGTAGAAGCATCATTACGGGATTGAACTGCATTTTCCCCTCTGGATTGCTTTTGTATAGATTGCATATTGTAAGCTGGTCAACCAAAGACGGTAGCTAATTTCATGTCTGTTTACTACTATGTGTGTTTTGTAAGGACTGAGAGATAGCAGATCGATGATAGCTAAAAATATAGTCAGCTTAATTCCCCAAACTTAGATCATGACTCCCATTAGAATGAGGGTTACTCAAGCACAGGACTTCTCATGGTCTATAATTCTTTCCCATGGTTTTGGCAGTTCAGCAGTTCAAGTATGATCATGTCATGGTTTCCAGTGTCTAATAAAGCCTACTAAGTGATTAATTTTAGGTAATTCTCTTTCTAAATTGGGAGAATGTGTAAAGAAAGCAATTAGAACATATGGACTGCAGTTATCAGTATCACTCATATCCTCTTTCTACTCCATTCTGTGTATCATAGCTATTAATTTTCTACAACTTGGCCTTGATTGCATGGCTTCCCTATCAAAAGCTTCCATGACTCCCATTGCCTCTTGAATTACCTTTAGAGTTCTCCACCCCTGGGGCTCCTGGTTGGCTCAGTTGGTTAAGCTTCTGCCTTTCTGGGACTGAGTCCCACATCAGGCTCCCTGCTCAGCGAGGAGGCTGCTTCTCCCTCTACGCCTCCTCCCTGTTTGTATACACTCTCTCTCTCACTCAGGCACCCCTAGGAAGGAAACATTTTTAAAGTTACTATTTATTGAATTCCCCCTGTCTACCAGACAGTGAGAGGCATTATAGCACTGTAGTTAGGATGAGTCTAGAGCCAGACTGCCTGGATTCAAATCCCAGCACTGACACTTATAGCTGGGTGACCCTGGACAAGTTCCCTCCCTTCTTTGTGCCTGTTTCCTCATAAAGAGCAAGTGTCTCATAGGATTGTTGAGAAAATTACATGAATTCAGGATTTAAGACAGTGGAAAAAGGATTTACGACAGTGCTTAGCACATAGTAAACACTCAGTTAATATTAGTGATTACTATTTGCAAACATAATATTTCATCCTAAGAAAAACTCTTACAGGATTTATATTACCCCCATTTTCAAGGGGGCAATGGGGGTTTCAGATTTACTCTCAGTGAGAGTAAAGATACAGCTAGTGAGTGGCAGAGATTTGGACCTTGTTTGTTTGACTACAATATGGGTCTTACCCATTTAAAAAATTGTTAATGTGGTGCTGTGTACCTCATAGGTGCTTAATAAATATCTCTTGAGTTGCAATTATGAAGCCACAGAATATACAAAAACGAACAGGAGTTTAGTTCAGATTTTGCCTCTGCCTCTTACTGGCTGTCTGAATTTCAGGACATCATTTAAACCTTGCCTCAGATTTTCATCCTCTGTAAAAGGATGGGAATAATAGCTACTCTATAGAGTAGAGGAGTAAATGTGTGGATTAAGTGAGATAACCAGTACTAACTGCCTCATGTATAGAAAGCGGTTGAGGAGTATGAGTTCTTTCCCTCACTTTTATTACTATTATTGTTGTTATTATTAAGTTATCATTGTATTAGTCAAATTTAAATACCATGAGAGACACAATTCTGGGGGCACCTGGGTGGCTCAGTGGTTGAGCATCTGCCTTTGGCTCAGGTTGTGATCCCGGGGTCCTGGGATCGAATCCTGAATCAGATTCCCTGTAGAGAGCCTGCTTCTCCCTCTGCCTATGTCTCTGCCTCTCTCTGTGTGTCTCTCGTGAATAAATAAATAAGTCTTAAAAAAAAGAGAGAGAGAAACACAATTTTGATAAGACACATCAACCTTTCAAAAAAAAAGTGCTGGTCATTGTTATTCTAGCAACGACCATGAAACATGAGGGGGGCAATCTTATGTTAGGGGGCACGATTTAGAAGTTTGTGGTGGGGTTAACCAATATCCTCTTTCAAAATGCAGTGACATGAAAAGGTCTTACAAATGAATTCCTTTTATCTGATTGTTTTTCTTCTGACTTAGTTTAGAGAAGACAACATGTGAAAAGAGATTTAGTTTAAAGGAGGAAGCATGAGGGAAAAGTAGTTCTTAAGTTACAAGGACAAGCCGAAGCAGGAACTAAGGTTGCATAAAGGAGCCTGGCTAACTGGGGGGATATCTGAGGGATGAGAGATAATTTACAGTCAGAATAACCCCGAGATTGAACCATTAACCTTAAATAATATTTGACTGCAACACTGAGCTGCTTTTTCTGCGTGATATCGTGGGACAAATCTATTTAAAAAGAAAAAAGCTCTTCCCTGTAATAGGGCCATAAAGTATTTGTGATTAAAATATGCTGCTTTCTAAAATTTCTTAACAACTTAAGTGATCAATTAATGCCTTAGTCCAGGCTTCAGTTTTATTTTCACTCAACTAAAAGATAGTAGTGGAAAAGTTGGGTTAATATCTTCATCCTTCTTGGAATCTACTCATTTGGTAACAATTCTACTGTATTATACCCAATTTCCCATTTCATATACTATCTTCTGATTTAACATGTCAAGCACTAACACAGGGTCAGTGTTTCCCCTGTCTGATGTGCCTGTAGGTTGAAGAAGGAAGGCCTGTGCTTGGCTCTCTGGGTAACTGATCTAGTCGAATCAATCATGTTGAAATGCCAAGACGGGGAGGCTGAAATGCAATATGTCAAAATAATAAGCCCTGCAGTAACAATTTTCACAAATGCTCATAAGTTCTCATTCCCTTTTCTTCGGGCATGGAAAAAATCAACCAGCTTGCACAGATAGATGCATGCCTATTTCTTGTGTGCTCTCGTGCTACCATAATCCCCCTACTTATCAAGCAAGGGGACAAATCAGAAGAGCATCAGCACCCCAGGCAATTTTTTGAATTGTGATCATCATCCCTTCTCTGATATGCCTGATGTATTCTTAGGTACCCCATTAGCTAGGGACTTCTAATCTGGTTTAATTCCCTATTCCTTCAACTAAAATTAGTGATAAATACAGATTTACAAAAGCCTAATAAAAATATTCAAAGAACAAAAGAAAAAAATAGGTCATTTTAAGGGTGGGGTGTCACTGAATGAAAAAAGCTGGCCGTTGGTCAGACCTACCCTTGAGGGTGGGCAGATCAGGGGGGTTGAGGAGGATGAGTTCATAATAACGCTGGAGTGATGTGTACTACTCTTGGTGAGATGGAGTGATGTCATGCTATAGCACTCTGAAATTATGAAAGGATGAATTGAGGGAACTGCAATTTGTAGAGTACATGTGCTCTATTTTCCCGGCGGCTCTTAGTATAATTTGGATGTTCCAGAAAAGGGCATGATTGTTTATCACCTGCTCCCTTGAAAAAGATTCCAAAATTGGAGTCATATTTCTATATTGGCCTATTTGAGAAAAATGGTAGGTTGTCAAGGTAAGTTCCTTCTAAATATAAAATTTAATGAAATTCCAGGTTCTATCCAGACGTCTGCAAACCTAGGTTGGTATTTTAGTATGAAAGACGTGTAAGTGCAAATGTGTGCCAAGTTCCCCCCAGGGATCCCCCGGCCAGGAAGTACAAATGAGCATGTATTTGTGTAAGTATTCAGATTTTGCTGGCATGGTGGCCGTCACCTGAAAAACTGGAAGACCTGAGCATTTTCCTCCCTGAATGTCTCTCTACCTTTCCCGGCAGAGCAAGGGGGTGTCTTACATGTGCTGTGAATGAATGTACTGTGTTCTGGTGTAAGCTCCTTATTGCTGGCCACTGCACACAGTTTACTTCTTGGCCACCATGCCAGACCTCGTGCCCGGTGCTTTACACACATTACTTCATTTATGAATAAATGAATTCTCACAGCCACCTAATGGGGTAAACGTTACTATTTCTGTTTTACAGTTGAAGAAACAGGCATTGAGATTACAGATTTACAGGGTTAATAAGTGGCAGTTGTCAGAATCACTCATTTATTGATTTAATGAATATTTTTAGGAGGAAATCAACTTGATGCCAGGCATATTCAAGTGTTGGGCAAGCGCAGTGAGCAGCCCAGTTAGGGGTCCCCTGTTCCCAGGTTTGTAACCTGTTGGAAGCTGGGCGGTGTGAAACAGAAGTGGAATTTCAGACTCTGATGAAGGGCTGGACGGTGGAAGTAAAGCAGGGTTATGTGAGAGAGAGTGACTGGTGAGTCCTTTGACTGCATTTTACAACAGTATCATTGGTCCGTGGATCGGGCATCTTTGGAGATTGCAGGGAAGCCGTTTTGGGAGGGAGCCTGTGAGCTGAGATCAGGGTGAGAAGAAGGAGCTAGCCACCTGAAGATCTCGAGAACAGGGTTAGAGGTCGCAGGAACAGCAATGTAAAGGTCCCCACAGAGAGAGGAGCCTGGCGTGTTTCAGGAACAGAAAGGTCTGTGTAGCCAGAAATCTGTTGCCTGTGGGAAGAAAATCAGAGAGAAGGCTGGAGGGGAATCAGAGCCCAGGCCAGGGTGGGTCTTGTGTGCTGTAGTAACAGATTTTGATTTTATTCTGATAGTAATGAAAACCCACTGGAGGGTTTTAAGCAGGGGTGTGCTGTGATCTGATTGCACGTGTTCAGCCTTCCCTTCCACTGCTTTGTGGATTGTCAGGTATGGGGTAGGCAGGAGAGCCATCACGGAGAACAGCCAGGATGCCTTCTAGTGATGCAGGGATGAGAGGATGGTGGCTTGGAGGTGAGGCAGTGGAGGGAGGACAAGGTGGACAGATTGGTGGAATATTTGAGGCAGGAATGACTGATGGAATGGAGTTATAGTCTAGAGAGAGGGGGGGTGCCTAGAAGAGTGAGGGTTCTGTTTCGGGAAGGGAGAGAACAGGTTCGGGTTGAGAATAACATCAGGAGTTCTGTTAGCACCTTGATTTGAGATACCCCGAGACTTCCCAGAGGAATGGTTGGGCAGGAAGTAGGACACTGGAGTCTCCACTGTAGGGAAGCATCAAGACAAGAGCCTTAAATTGGGGATTTGTTATTGTAACGTTTGGGACATTACCTAGGAAGGACGTGGAGATGGAGAACTGCATTCTCTAGAGTGACGCTACTCAAAGGTGGTCTACAGCCTGGTGCCTGCCCACACCCTGATACTGGCCCCCAGTGGGATAAAAACAGAATAGAGAGTACATTTTTGGAACATTAATAGCAATTACAACAAAGGTCTGGTTGGGGGCTTATAATTCTGTATGCCTCTTGATTTTATTATTTTGATCATCTGTTTTTATCACATTTTACAAAAGTGGCAGTCCTCAGTGGAAGTTAAAACAAAAAACACCTGGCCCTTCTCCCTTTTCCCCAGATAGTTGAGGGACATGGCTCTGAAGTCTGAGGAGAGAAGGAAGACATAGAAACAAAGCTTAAGAATAAATGGCCAGTAAGGTAGAAGGAAAACTGATTTTCCTTTGATTTGAACCAGGCTGTCTGTCTGCAAAGGGCAGGTGCTTCGCTGCAATTTCATACTGCCTTCTTCCCTAGGCAGGGACCATAAGGAGGCCCATGATACGACACCAGTGGAGTGTGAGCCCATCAAGTAACTTCTGCTTCCATGTCCAAGTGATGTCTCTTGGTCTCCACATTGGTCTTTCTCCCCAACTTTTTTTTTCTTAAAGATTTTATTTATCTGATTTATTTATTTATTTAGTGAGTGCGTGAGTGAAGGAGAGAGAGAAAATCTCTAGCAGACTCCCCACTAAATGTGGAGCCCAATGTGGGGCTCAATCTCATCACCCTAAGATCATGACCTGAGCTGAAATCAAGAGTCAGACGCTCAACTGACTGAGCCACCTAGGTGTTCCCCCGCCAAGCCACCCAGGCACCCACCTCCTTCTCCCCAACTTCTTGTCTCATTTTGTCACATGGGTCCCCAGAGAAACCCTATTTATACTTTAGGCTTTTTATATTTTATGAGTCCCTGAAGAAAGCAACTTTTTCTTCTTTTACAGGAGCCCCTCTTTTTAGAGACCTCAGACCTCATCAGCGTGGCAGAGCTGAGTAACAGGGCCATCCTGTCTCCATTCCCCAGGACTTGTTCTCTTTCTTGCATGTCGGCTCATGCACATGAGGTCCATGATAGGGGGCATGAGGCAGGGCAGCTGACAGCCTCGCTCAGCCTGGCCTCATCTTTTACACGAACTGTAGGGTTTTTGTTTCCTAAATGTTTTACTGACTAATACAGTTACTAATACAGTTAACTCATAGTTTCAAAAAGGACAAATTTGGCTTTTAGAGGTCTAAGAATTCTTCATGCTTTGGAAAAAAAGAACAAAAAATAAAGAACAAAAAATGTGCTATTTTACCACTTGCAGTGATTTAAAATTGGGTTTAAGAACATTACTATTTCTCATAAAGACCCAAGATGATTTTATCTAATTTATGCACGAAATCTGGCAGCGTATCTGAGTTTGGCAATTTGAGCCTAAGAAAGTACAAGTGGTTCTACTATTGACTTTTAGTTTCCCTGAGTTCTAAAAGATGATACCTTTAATAGCTGATTGAGTCACTTATTCTGAGAGTGCTTCCATACGGATGCCCAAGACATGTCCACGAGGTGAACGCTATTGAGGTTTCCTTACTCCAAGTCAACCCCAATGAAATATAAATCCTTCATTCTAGATGCTATTCTAAATCTTCATTTTTAGGCAAAATTACCCTGATGTTTCTTTTTCTAGTTGCTTTAATTGTATTTTAGTCACATTATTGCTATTACTTCTATCCTTACATATAATAATAGTAGTAATAATAATTTAAAAAGTGGGGATCCCTGGGTGGCACAGCGGTTTGGCGCCTGCCTTTGGCCCAGGGCGCGATCCTGGAGACCCAGGATTGAATCCCATGTCGGGCTCCCGGTGCATGGAGCCTGCTTCTCCCTCTGCCTGTGTCTCTGCACCCCTCCTCTGTGTGACTATCATAAATAAATAAAAATTAAAACAAACAAACAAACAAAAAAGAATGCTAAAAAGTGTACTACTTCTTAGTAGACGCTGTACTGACAGCAATTACAAAAACTACGCTTAGCGGTTTGGCGCCTGCCTTTGGCTCAGGGCGTGATCCCGGAGTCCCAGGATCAAGTCCCGCATCAGTCTCCCTGCATGGAGCCTGCTTCCCCTCTGCCTGCATCTCTGCCTCTCTCTCTGTGTGTCTCTCATGAATAAATAAATAAAATCTTAAAAAAAGAAAACTAATGTCAAACTGCACTTCAATTAAAAATAATAATTATGAAAACTAACATTTCTTTATTTACTTTTTTATTTTGAAAACTAACATTTATTGGGGTACTACATGCCAAACAAGATTTTACACAGATTAATTGATAATCCTTGAAGCATGTCTTAGTCTGTTCAAGCTGCTATATACTACAGACAGGGCAGCTTAGAAACAACTGAAATCTGTTGCCCATGGTTCTGGAGGCTGGGAAGTCTAAGATCAGGATGCCAGCATAGTCATGTTTTGGTAAGGGGCCTCTTTCTGATTTATATAAGCCAGCATCCTCACAAGGTGGAAAGGAGTGTTTTGTGGCCTCTTTTATGAGGGCACTAATCTCCTTGTGAGGACTCCACCCTCCTGATGTAATCAGCTCTCAAAAGCCCCACCTATTAACATTAATACCTTTGGGGGTTAGGATTTTAACATACGATTAGAGATGAGCATTCCTACTGTGCAAAGTAGGTAATATTATGACCCAGTCTGAATATTAGTTCAGATGAGGAAACTGAGGCACAGCAAAGTTAAGTAACTGGCTAAAAGTCAGAGTCAGGAGGAGGGTTTTTTCCATCTTCACTTTGATGGTCTGGATGTTCTGCTTAAGGACGTAGGTCATATGTAGTAGAGTGCAATGATTGCATCTTTGTTGTTTTGTTTTGCTTGTTAATGGTTAGAAATAAATAATACAGTGATGGGATACAAAGATAAATTGTACCTATCCACATTTTTTTGTGAAACCCAGTTGTGCTTTTGGCAGTTGTTTATCATTAGAAACACTTAGACCTTTTGCAATTAACTAACTGATCTGATAAGGTTTAAAATAAACATATCAAGTAAGAATATTCAAGGACTTTTGAAGAACACTTAGTAGAGCATTTGCTTTATAATGCAATTTAGTACTTTCTTGTCTTAGAGCATTCATATTTCATAGGAAGGAAATCAGCTCGGGATAAGCTAACTTCCTACCCAAATCTACAAGAATGATGGGTAGAAGCAATCTGCTTTATCCTAATTGTAACCCTGACCATCCTTATTAAATATGGAAAGTCCACAAGTTATGAATAGGTTGTGCTTCAAGTGTTTGGCAACAAGGTAATTTTTCTGTGTTTATGTTTTGTACAGATGTTTGTATGTTTTTCCATACATAATTTTCCATGTCTATAAAAACCTCCACAGGATTCTTTTCATGACTACATAGTATTGCAGTGCATGAATGTACCACAATTTGAAGACATATTGCCAGCTTGTTTTCCTGAAAGGCTGTATTGTTTTAGACATCCATTAACAGTATATAATAGAGCCCTCACAGTCTCTGGATTTTTAATTTACAATAATCTTTGTCAGTTACTTGTGGGGAACAGAAAGAATCTCATTTGAACTTATATGATTTTGACGAGGAAGAATTTTGACCTTCTCCCATATACTTCATTTTGTGAATTGTCTGATCCTCTCTCCTTTTTTTTTTTTTTTTATGGTGGGGGATTCGCAGAGGATGAGGGTGGACACTGGAGGATGTCCCTCCATCTCTCTTCATAAAGAAGAGATATTAGCCATTTAAATTAACCATTTTTTTTTCTGATATATGTTGTGCACATATCTTCTCAGTTATTGGCAGGACTTTTGATTTGAAATCTAGGGCTCTTTCATGATTTTAAAGAATTCATATTAAGATTAAGCCTACCAAGCTGTTTGTCTCACAGAATTCTTTAGGATGACTTGAAAGGAGCACACCATTATTGTTCAATGGTTTCCAAGATGCTGAGATGGCATCTTCCCTGGTTTGTTGTCTGCATATCACCTCAGAAAGCAGAACTTTTTCTTATTCCAGAAGTCTGTTTCCATATCAGCTCTGTCCAAAAGACTATCCATTGTAATTGGTATAGTACTGATTTTCTTGTATGTTTAAAGTTGAAGCTATAGTCACTTCCTTTCTGTACCCACTATTTTCCATCTTAACAAGTCCCCTAGGAGGATGTGCAGGAGTTGAGATTTAATCGTGCCTGGGTAGATTTCCTCCTGGGTAGAATAAGAAAGACTTCAAGGGGAAGTGATGGAAGTCCCCGAGGATTACTTATTTCTACACAGTCCCAAGCAAAGCAACAACACATTTCACTAAGAGAATGTAGGGAGGAGGTAAAGCTCCTGCTAAAATCTGACTGTCCATTTGTATTAACATTCCTGCTTTTCTTATATGCAGTATAAACTACATGGATGAAAACCTGAAAATACCTATTCTTAAAGGAATTCTTACTAATAACTAATAAAATGGGTATTTTTAAAAATTTGAGGCACATACTAGGATTTACCAGGTTTGGTTAAGAATCATGTAAATGTGGGTGCGACTGGGTGACTCAGTTGGTTAAGCATCTGCCTTCAGCTCAAGTCATGATCCCAGGGTCCTGGGATTGAGTCCCACATGAGACTCCCTGCTTGGGGGGGTGGGAGCCTGCTTCTCCCTCTCCCTCTGCCCCCTGCCCCAGCTTGTGCTCTCTCTCTCTCAAATAAATAAATAAAATCTTAAAAGAATCATGTAAATGTGTATTAGACTATGACATTGTAAGGGATTCTCCATTTATTGCCTGGAAACACTATTAAATCATTTTGGTGACAATTCTTTCTGTGTGTGCTATAATTGCGCATTGTATGCTCAGATTAAAACTTTAAAACATGGGTGCTACCAGGTTTGTTGTTATTTTCAAAATAGCTGTCCTTATTCTAACTGAAAATAGGGAGTCGGTCCATTACACTCAAGGCCAGTGCATGTACTGCTACTTTTTACTTTCTTTTTTACCAATAGAAATATGCCTTACCAAGAAAATATCTTGGTTGAACTTCCTTTGAGCCTGTTAGCCTCTATTATTTCTTTTCTAGTGTTAAAGCAAGGACCTAACATTGCCTGAATGCCAGCCGAGTTGGCATTTGACCATCTGCACTGAAGTGGGAAATTGCCATATCCAGTGGATTCATGTTTTTGATGGCAAAATGTCTTCACTGCCATTTGTTATGCAGATCATTTCCCCCCCTTGATTCTGTGATTTAAGAATCAAGAAATTATTATAAAGGCAATGTATGTGTAAGGTAAAAAGAAAAAAAACACAAGCAGTACTAAGTGGTATTAAGTAAAAATAAAAAATATCCCAACCCAATTGCTCTACGCATTGGAATTAACTATTTTAAAAGCTGTTGTTCTGGAGGAAAACACCTAAAAACTATGTTGTTCTTTTTTTTTATTCCTTAACTTTAGACTCCTCACTAAGAAAGATTATAGTATACTTTTTGTACTTCTACCTCTCTTTGCCCAACTTCTTCTGTCATCTAAACTCTATGGACTCACTAGGATGTAAGTGGAAGAACTAGTGTTTCTGTACAACTCAAAACTTTTTCACTCCAATTCCTGAACTCCATCAGCTCTATCACTATTCTTACATAATCAAAAATTACATTTACATTCTGATGTTATTAAACTTACCCTGTATTGTCTAAGGTTTATTCAATACATTGGAACCTAGGGAAGGAAATGCAACTCCATGTAACTAGATCTGTGCTTCCTAAAACATCTTCAAAGCATTAAGATTGAATGGATTTCCCTTTTTTATATTCCACAATTACTCAAAATGACATTACTTATTGGTTTTTAATTGATTCCTATCTGCATAATTTTAATTGGTTTCTAGTCACATAATAGCACCTTCTCTGCCTGTTCTGAAGGTTTCAAGTGTCTTTCTTATTAATTAATTAATTAATTCATTTATTTAGCACGAGCTGGGGGAGAGGGCAGAGGGAGAGAGAGAGAATCCCAGGCAGACTCCCCACTGAGCATGGAGCCCAATGTGGGGTTTGACCCTGGGACCCTGAGTTCATAACCTGAGCCAAGATCAAGAGCAAGACACTTAACCAACTGAGCCACCCAGGCGCCCTAAGTACCTTTCTTTTTTGTGATTAGAGAAGACATGTTATGTTTTCCCAACATCACTAAGATTTAGCTTCTTGATCCTATTTTGCTTACTATGCTTTAGTTTCTATTTCTTATAGAGCCAACTAGAAGTTTATTCATGAAATTGTTGTTTTTTTTTTCCTCTTCAGTTTTGAGATAAAACCCAGCCATTTGTGTAAAGTCACCAAAAGCTATTGGCTATCTCTTGAACTCTGTTTCAGTGCAGTCTCTGCATTTTTCCTTTTTAAACCAAGAGAGTGAAAGGATTTTGTAATTATTCTTTCTCTTTAATTGAATGTCTGGAGGGGATAAAGTGCTGCATTAGATTTTGTCCACATTTGCACATTATTCTGTGGATATCCTATTTGGCTTTAAACAAATGATTTTGTTTCTCCAGATGCCTCAAATTTCTCCCATCTCCGGTCTGGAAAGCATAATGCTTCTTAAAAAAATTTCTTATTGTGATATAATTCACATATCATAAAATTCACCCTCTTGAAGTGTAAGTTTAGTTATTTTTAGTAAAGTCACAAGATTATGCAACTTAACCTATTTTTGGTAAAATATTTTAATATCCACAAAAGTGGATAAAGTAGTGTGAATATGTATCCATTATCTAGGATGAACAGCCATAATGGTGCCTTTTTTTATGAGAACAGTTCTGAGGCTGAACAACTCTTGAGGGAACATTAGCTTTTGAGAAGTGCATTTCCTTTAAAAATGCAAAGTATTTTATCATGTGGATATGCAAGTGTGAAATCATTCTGTTCTTGGCCACTGTCTCCTAAGACTATAATCATTCAGATCTGTTTGTGTGTTCTCTGCATTGTGTGGCAACAAGTTTAGAGATTTTCTTACTGAGTGGCTTTGAACTCTATTTTTTGTGTCTTTAGCACTTCATCTTCAAATGTGAGATAAAATTCTTGGAAAAATTCTTAAGTGATATTTGTATGTGTTGTTCATGCAAGAGTAGGATCTTCTTTCATTTAGGAGAAGGATTCAGCAGGATATGAACAGGCCCCTTTACAGGATCAGGATTTGGAGTCCAGGAGATAGCAAGGTTCAGGTTAGGAGGGGTTTGGATTTAGAACCGCTATTGCATTGAAACCAAGGAGTCAGGAAGCACTGGGGATGATGCAAGGTCTCAAAGATGAAGGTAGACTAGCGCCTCGAGTTCAAGAGGTCAGATTTGAAAAAGTGGCTCCCCCAAACTAATTAAGGACTATCCAAGTTTGGCTCCATGTTATTTCCTATAGATGGTAGCTGTCACTGTCCCACAGATGGATCCAGGATGTGCCAGTGTGTCTTCTTTTTCTGGAGTTACTAGATGTTCAGCAACACGCAAATTGAAACTAATTTTAAATACATATACTTTAAGCATCACTGCATTAAATTGGCTTTTTAAAAACACAAACTGGTGAAGTAATATTTGTAGCTACATGTTGGTCACTAGATTTAAGGGCATTTTCTATTTTTGGTAGACTGCTCTGTCCAGTGTATTGCTAATCTCACTCTGTCCCTGAATTCATGTTTAGATAGCTGTCCCTGGATGTACCATTTATATATTTCCCAGCACAAATCTCCTTTATTACTTATAAAAAATGGTTAATGAATACATGTAATTGTCAGTATTATTGCTTTTTAGGCAGGGAGTAAAATGACACCTTAGGGTTGTTGTTTTTTTAATGTACAAGCCAGTCAGTCAACATATTCATCTAATCCTTTGTCTCTGTTTGGCTTGGCTTGATCATCAAACCCCAAAGGGCAATGAGGATTAAATCACTATGGCCTAGTCATTACATTCTTATTTATGAGGTCTTTGCTTAATGCAAGTGGTATCTTTGTTTTAGCTCACATTGTAGGGCCAGGCTATTCTTCACGTATGACAGATAGTATAATAGTGGACTTAAGAACCAGTGTCTTCTGGCTCCTGGGGGTCACCTTAGCCTTAGAGAGAAATGGTTGTAGAAAAACAACCTGTCAAAATCTCTTTTGCAGAAACTCTCGCTCTCCTTGTGGGTGCATTATGTAAAAACATTCCTTTGCCAGCAAGTGTAGATGACACATTCCTCCACAAATGGTGAGGCAGGGAGATCTGTGGCCCTCTGTTGGTAAGGGATGTGTGGTTTGATATTTTGAGAGTAATTTAGAGATTTGTGATTACCCATCCACATTCCTTCACCTAGTCTCCTTAGTGACAGAGGCACACGTCCTATGTTGTAATATTTGACTATTGGATTCTTGCTTCAGCTTTGCAAGTACAACTTTGACTTGACCACACAGCAGTTTTACTAGAATGTTTTTTGTTAGAAGACCAATTACTGCATTTATTAATATGATAAAACTCTAAGTAAAAAAATAAAAGGAATTTCAGTTGGCTGGAACATTTTGAAAATGAAAATATTTATATCTGTATCCAAAGGAAATTAAAGACAGTACTTTATTGGCTCTACAGATAACAAAATAAATACTCTTGGATACCTGGGAAAATCATGACTATTCAGGCTGAAACCGTTCAGCATTACTCTACAGAGCCTGCTTTTCTCCCTTCGTGCCATTTCCTCTACCTGGAACATATTATGTACAAGAAGTAACTGGGTGCCTGAACAAGTGTATTAGATTTCAAACTTCTTGAGGCCAGGGACTCAAGGATTGATGTTATCTTTGTAAACCTTTGCAGTTTACAATTGCATAAAAATTCCAAAGTTGTACTTGCTAACTTGCCACATTTTATGCAGTCCTGTGAACTGCTTTAAAACCCTTCCAGAACCCGTTTACATAGCATGTTCTCATTTAAAAACTATTCCTGGTAAGAACTTTCTTAACTTCTTGAGTATATTTACTTTAATTATTAGATATTTATTAAGTTTTTGGTAGATGAAAGGCATACTAAAGAGACCTTACCCTCAGGAAACTGCATTTAGTTATAAAGAGAAGACTTAACCTTTTAGAAAAATTTAGTAATCCACATGTCATGACCTGCTGAGGATTTGATGCCATGGTAAGTCGAGTCATGGACAGGAAAGCAACATAACTCTATTATGTGCCCACTGGTCAGGGAAGGCTTCCTCCCATGGGGAATTGAGCTGGGTCTCATTGGGTTGGAAGGATTTGGAAGATACATATGTGTGCAGGCCTTCCAGAGAAGGAAGATGAAGAGAGCAAAATGTGGTAGTTGGGGAGAGTACAGAATGTGTTTGGGAGAAACTGAAGACCAGTTTGACCAGAATGGAGACTTGTGGAGAGTGAACTAGTTTAGAAGGTTGAAAAAGTGAGGTAGGAGCCTATTACAGAGGTCCATGAGTGTAAGATTATGCAGTTTGGACTTTGCTGTGTAGACAAAAAAACATTTGAAAGGTTTTTGAATGAGAGACTGATAATCTAAGTAGTATTTTAGGAAGATTTGGTGGGGAGCCAGCTACAGGACAAATTAAATTAGGTGGTGGGGGGCTGGGGCAGGAAGAGGTGGGAAGACCAGTTAGAGTTACTGCATCCTTCTATTAAAGTCCCAAGGTCCTGAAATAGGGAGTTGGTGGTGAAAAATACAAAGGAGGAATGAGATGCCAAAACCATTTTACTAGGACATGAAAGCAGCAGGAGTGTGTTCCTGATACAGGTGATATTTGGCAGAAGTACCTGGTCTCCTACTTACTGGGAACAAATGAGTCCTTTATCTAATTATAAGGAGACTGAATCTGGGTGTTGTAAATCAATTTTCTCCTGCACCACTTGTGTTCCTTAGGACCTGAAGAAAATGGGGTGTGATGTCTCTAAGGATTTATCTCAGCAGGTTCCAGTTGAGTACATAAATAAATAACTTCAGCCCAGCATGCTACAAGAAGGCTGACTTTTAAATTGTTCAGTGTGGCTGATTAAATTAATTCCAGAAACTAAACTTTAGATCTTCAAAGAGCATGTTTTCGCTTGGGGTACAGCATTGCAGTGGCTGTATTACCTATGATCAAGACACATGAGCAATGATTTACAATATTTTTGTCCTAAAGTGTAATTTGTTTGACCTGCTTTGCATTGTCAGACAATTCAGAATCCTTCTTAAAGGATTCAGAAGAAGTTGCAGTTTTCCTTGCAGTTCTTCTTTAGGACTCTCCTTCCTTGCTTCTCCACCCTAGCTCCACACCTATCTACCTCACCCTGTGCCTGGCAGCCCACCAGATCTTCCTAAAATACCACTGAGATTGTGTCCCTCTCTGGCTCAAAAACCTAAATGGTTTTGTTTGCACTGCAGAGTCTAAACTCTGTAACCTCACACACGTGGCCCTCTGCAAAATGATCCTAATATACTTTTAGGATTTATAATATGGGATCAATAATTCTAGCATATTCTTAATCATTATATTCGTACTAAATGAACACAATAATATAGACTAGAGAATCCAAACATTAAACTAGATTTATATCATCCGAAGTTCAATTGGAGCCCAAGACAGTATAAAGATTTCACGTCCATATTTTTGAGTTTGAGATTTTTTAGTTTTTTGGTTAAGTATTTGTTACAAATATTTCGATATATTAAGGTAATTAACATAGTTGTCTTTTTCAGCGACTGTAACTTCTTAAAAAATCAACTCATTAATAGGGTGCTTTTTTCTAAAAGTGATTTAGAGCAGCTTAATGATATATATGAAATATAACCGAATTGCATAATGTAAAGTAGATGAGCAAGAAGAAAACGTAGGCGTAAATCTTCATGACCTTAGATTGGCTAACGATTTTTTTGTTATTTTATTTTGTTTTGTTTTATTTAAAGATTTTATTTATTGACTTATGAGAGACAGAGAGAGAGAGAGAAAGGCAGAGACATAGGCAGAAGGAGAAGCAGGCCCCATGCAGGAAGCCCGATATGGGATTCGATCCTGGGATCATGCCCTGAGCCAAAGGCAGACGCTCAACTGCTGAGCCACCCAGGTATCCCAGGTAACAATTTTTTAGATATGACGCCAAAAGCACAAGCATCCAAGGAAAAATAAATAAAATGGGCTTCATCCAAATTAGAATTTTTTATGTTTCCAAAGGATATTACCAAGAAAGTGAAAATACAACTCGCAAAGGGGAAGTATATGCAAATCATATCTTTTTTTTTCTTTAAGATTTTGTTTATTTATTTGAGAGATAGGGTGAAAGAGAGCGAGAAAGAGCGCATAAGCAGCAGGAAGGAGTAGCGGGAGACACAGACTCCCCACTGAACAAGGAGCCCAACATGGGACTCAGGACCATAATTTGAGCCAGAAGTAGATGCTTAACCGACTGAGCCACCCCGGCACCCCAGCCACCCCTGCAAATTGTATATCTGATAAGGGCCAATTAGAATATATAAAGAGCCCTCACAACTCAACCAAAAAAAACACAAGTAACCTAATTTTAATATGTACAAAGGGTTTGAATAGGCCTTTCTTTTTTTTTTTTAATTTTTATTTATTTGTGATAGTCACAGAGAGAGAGAGAGAATGAGGCAGAGACACAGGCAGAGGGAGAAGCAGGCTCCATGCACCGGGAGCCCGACGTGGGATTCGATCCCGGGTCTCCAGGATCGCGCCCTGGGCCAAAGGCAGGCGCCAAACCACTGCGCCACCCAGGGATCCCTGAATAGGCCTTTCTCTGATGGAGATACACAAATGGCCAATAAATGCATGAAAAGGTGCTCAGATCATTAGTCTTCAGGGAAGTGCAAATCAAAACAAGATACTACTTCATACCCACTAGGATGGCTATAATAGAAAACAGAAAAGTGTCAGTGAAGATAAGGAAAAATTGGTACCCTAATACACTACTAGCAGAAATGTACCAGCAGCCACTTTGGAGAACAGTTTGGCAGTTTCTCAAAAAAGTTAAATACAGAATTACTGTATGACCCCAGCAATTCTACTAAGCTATATCACTGAGAGGACTGAAAATGTATATCCACACAAAAACCTGCACAGGAATGTGTATAGCAGCATTATCACAATAGCCAAAAAATGCAAACAACTCAAGTATACATCAACTGATGACAGATAAAGAAAATGTAGTATATCCATACCATGGGATATTTTTTAACTATAAAAAGAATAAAGTACTGATATATGCTACAGCATGGATAAATCTTGAAAACATGCTAAGTGAAAGAAATCGAACATAAAAGGTCACATATTGTGTGATTCCATTTATATGAAATATTCAAAAAGAGTAAATTCATAGAGACAGACTGCAGATGAGTAATTGCCAGGGACTGGGGAGAGGGAGAAATGGGGTAGGATTGCTAATAGATACTGGGGTTATTTTTGGATGATAAAAATGTCCTGGAATTAAATGATGGTTGTACGGTTTTTTGAATATGCTAAAAACCACTGACCTTTACATCTTAAAAGAGTGAATTATGTACGGTGTATGTATGATATCTCAAAAAGAAAGTAGATGAGAGTATTGAAATAAGCATATAGATATAAATTGGATCTGGGAATAAAACTGGGATTATCCTGTAAAGGTCCATGTACTTGCTATTGGTCGGCTATGAGCTTAGCTCTAATTTGTGTGAATTATGGATCAGTTACATAATCCATAGTGTCATTAGTCCAGTGGCTCAGGGTTTTATCACGGTGACCAATCAGCCGTTTCACTCTAGCTGGAATTTGTATTTCACTAGAGGAAACAGCACTCCAGCTATTTATATTCCATATTTTTTCTTCAAGGAATACATTTTTTTGTTTACATGTTATTTTAGAAAAGAAACATAACCCAGCAGTATGAATAGCAAAGCAGTTTTTGAATGAAGAATGAAAAGCCACTGAATTAGGCTGATTTGTTTGTATGAAAGTTTACCAACATAATAATACCTCTGTTCTCAAAATGTTTATATTCTAGTGAAGTGGCTGAAAGAGAGGAAACTGTTACTTTTTAATTGGCTGATAGTTTTACACAATAATTGTGCTGACCGAGACAAGTCGCATGGTTTTTAACGAGCACAAAACAAAACCATCAGAAAGGAGTTTTGCATAGCAAACTTCTGTTCCATCAAATGTTGTCTTTTCCCTCTTTCCAACAACTCTGTAGTATGGTCTCATTTTCTCAGGGCTGGGTTTAAGAAACACCCTAGACTGATGTTCAGACTCCATTCCTTAGGCATGCCACATGGTTTCCTATGCTCTATGTCCTGAGTGAAGCTATGGACATTCTCGGTCAGAGGACTTAAAACCTCATTGAGCAGTTTCTCTTGCAATTAGGGAATCCGATTCTGCAGACTACTTCAAGATTTGCACCTTTGCACCGGTTTTATACCCTAGGTAATTAGTTCTGGCCACCAGAGCCCAGAAGTTCTTAATCTTTGTGAAAAGGATCCTCCTTTCCCTAAGGCCTTGATACCACCCCAGCGTTTGATGGGGTGGTCAGCTTTGGGACCATTTGTGATCTATGTCGAACAGAAAGCCCCTGCATATTTCAGAGCTCCAGGTATACCCATGTCTTGAAACCTTTGGAGGCCGACAGTGAATTCCCTGAGGGGAGCCCTGTCCTTGAGGCACCCCGAGTTCTAGACTCTGCCCCTTGCTAGCTCTAAGAACTTAGTCAAGTACTTTCCCTAAGCCTCAGTATCCTCACTGGCAACATAACATAATAAGAGCATTTGAGTGAAGTGATGAGTAAAGTGAATTAAACATGAAAGGTGGTGAGCACCGTGCCCGGCACACGTTACACAGAGTGAATGATGCTGTTGCAGGACCTAGAACCAGAGTTTGCAGATGCTCAGTAAATAATCGTTGAATGAATGAATGTAGGTGTGAGTGGAAGGAGTTCCAACTACCAGTTGGGAAACATGAACACTTTAAAAATAGAAAGTATTTGGAATAGAAGAGAGAAAAAACATAATATACACACTGATAGAACTATAGAGGTTAATTATTTTTTAAGAGGTTAATTATTTTTTGATAGTTAGAACTATAAAATTTTACTATACTTCTTCAGATATGTAAAGAAATAAAATTTCACAAATAGTTGAATTCCCCTATACACCCCCAATCTCTTTAATCCCCTCTCTCTAGAGATAATTGCAATCATGAGTGTCTTATTTTTTTTTTTTTAATTTTTATTTATTTATGATAGTCACAGAAAGAGAAAGAGAGAGAGGCAGAGACACAGGCAGAGGGAGAAGCAGGCTCCATGCACCGGAAGCCCGATGTGGGATTCGATCCCGGGTCTCCAGGATCGCGCCCTGGGCCAAAGGCAGGCGCTAAACCGCTGCGCCACCCAGGGATCCCTCATGAGTGTCTTATTATTGCCACCACACTTTTAGAGTATTTCTGCATATGTATGTAAATGAACAACATACAGCACAGCTTCTCATGTTTTACCCTTTATATAAAAGCATTATGTACTATTCTGTAGCTTGCTTTTTTTTTTTTTTTTTTTGCTTACTAATTGTCTTTAAAATTAATTCATGTTGATACAGGTTGCTATAGTTCTTTTTATTTTTCTTTTTTTACTGCTTTATAGTATTTTATGACTATCGATTTATAAATCCATTCTTGGTGTTGATGGATATTTTAGGTTTCCCTTCTTCCCAATTTCTTGCTATTATAACATTGCAATAAACATTTTCATATGTGTCCTCCTGATGCAGGGTGCCTATTCAGAAGATGAACTCCCAGGGCTTTGGGTTTGTATTTCTTCAATTTTAATATATATTAAAGAATTGATCTCCTTAGTGCTTTCCTGGGTTTATATTACCACCATCGTAAGAGCATTCCCATTTCTTCACAAATTTGCCAACATTTGTCACTGTCAGGTTTGAGTATGAAATAATTCATGTTAGTTTTAACTTGTACTTTTGGTTTTTGATTAATATGAATACTTTTCATACATTTATATGAGATTATTGGTTTTTCCCTCAATTGTGAATTGCTTGTGAATATATTTATCTTTCTAGTGACTTTCTATGTGTTATTATTATTAATTTATATATTGTTTATAAATTCTGGGTACTAATCTCTATCATATTTTTACAAATCTCTGAATTTTTTTTTTGTTTGTTTGTTTATGGTGGGAGTCTTTGAGCAGAAATTTTAAATTTCAATGTTTTTTAAAACTTTTCCTTTATGGTTTGTGCTCTTGAACCCCTGCTTAAGAAATTCTTTCTTACCCTGTGCTCATTGAAACTCTATTCTCGGGATCCCTGGGTGGCGCAGCGGTTTGGCGCCTGCCTTTGGCCCAGGGCGCGATCCTGGAGACCCGGGATCGAATCCCACATCGGCTCCCGGTGCATGGAGCCTGCTTCTCCCTCTGCCTGTGTCTCTGCCTCTCTCTCTCTCTCTGTGACTATCATGAATAAATAAATAAAAAATCTTAAAAAAAAAAAAAAGAAACTCTATTCTCTTCTAAAAGTTTTACAGTTTTGGGGTGCCTGGGTGGCTCATTTGGTTAAGCATCCAACTCTTGATTTCAGCTCAGGTCATGATCTTGGGGCCATGGGACATGGGATGGAGCCCTGAGTCGGGCTTTGTGTTCAGTGAGGAGTCTGCTTGAATGCTCCCTTTCCCTTGGCCCCTCCCTCTCCTGCCATCTCTCTCTCAAATAAATAAATAAATCTTAAAAAAAAAAAGTTCTATAGTTTTGCTTTTCTTATTAGGATTTTTAATCCATTTGGAGGATTTACTTGTGTGTATATTATAAAGTAGGCATCTAGCTTTTTTTTACTTGACACAGGCACCAACTGACAGGAGACCACTTTGTTTAACATTGGTGAAATTCTCAATTTGTGGATGGCAGATAGAAATACTTTTCTGCATTTGTTTTAGATGTTTGGCAAAGTTCAGGACATGCTACCCCAAAATATGGCACCTTGGCATACTGACTATTTTATGCTGAAAGAATTTGAAAAATGGCAGATGAAGGAAGGATTTTCTGACCTTCCCTTGAAGGAGGTCACAAGACCTTCATGTGAGAGGTACCTCCCTACACCTGGAGGAAAGGAGCAACCTTATTTCCAAGACATGGGATGCCGAGATGAGTCGGGATAAACAAATCTTGCTGATTCTTCATTTCCTACCTTAGCTCAGAACCTTTGTCCTATTATATTTTCCCCTGGCTTTCTACTCTCTACAAATGCAGCAAAAACACAGAACTCATAACTACAGAGAGCAGATAAGTGGTTGCCAGAGGCAAGTAGTGGTGGGCGGATGATCATGGGTGATCAATAGGTGAAGGGGATCTGAAGGTACAGACTTTCAATTATAAATAAGTCCTGCAGATGGAATGTACAGAATGGTGACTATAGGTAATAGTACTGTATTATATATTTGAAGGTTGCTAATAGAATAAATCTTAAATGTTCTCATCACAAGAAAAACATCATAACTATGGGCGTTAATAGACTCATTGTGTTAGTTTGCAGTGCATGCAAATATCGATTCATTATGTCATACGCCTGAAACTAACATATAATATTATATGTCAGTTATACCTCAGTTAAAAGAAAACCTAGTATAAAAAACACTCAGGTTTAACCATTCAGGGGAGGTTCATTTCCTTATTGGAGGTTCCTGTGTCATGTAGAACTCAGGTTAAATGACTTTGTACACTTTCCTCTTGCTAATCTGTCTTTTGTTCTAGAGACTCAACCAAGAACCTAAGATGGGTAGAACAAAGATGTTTTTCCCTCCCCCATATATTCTAAAATCCCATATTCTACTTTTTTTGATATTGTATCAAAACACCAACTTTTGAATTGTCACTTGGAATTTCATCTTTTTTCCTAGGGTGAAACTCTTCTTCCCCGGTGAAAGCTTTTAATAGATTTGTTTGTTTGGGCAGGTGACACCATACTTTTATCTTAGTATGCTGTCATGTTAGAAAAGATGGCAAGGCAATGAAATGGGTCTGTTGATTTGTTTATGCCCTGGGACATAGCAGCTTCCCAAAGGGAGATAAATATTTTTGATGATGACACTTTGAGATTCTTTCAAATTTGGGGGGAGGGTTGCTTTATTGCTATTATTTGTATGAATTCATATTTAATGCTGTTTCTGCAAGGTGGACAGAATTGAATTGCTAGAGCTCACAAAAACCTTTTGCCCACTGGCAAAATGAAGCATTTTTGTAAAAACTGCAGAAAATAGCTTTCCCGCATACTTGTAACAGCTGTTTTGTTTTGTTTCGTAACCACAACAACAAATCTCTCAGCCTGTTCCCTAAAACTTTTACAGATTGGCCACTTATATTCTTTGGAGGTATAAAAAACCAGCAATTAAATATGGAAATGCACAGAAAAGGAACCCAAGTCACACAATCCAGATCATACCTATGGACATTTAAAAACAAGAAATGGGATATATACGTACATAACTTACATCTGAACAATGCTTGCTGAGACTTTTTCGTTCCCTGGCATCCACAGAGAGTTGTTTTGTATTCTTCTAGAAGAAGTGCACTTCATCTCTCCTGACATATTATTTTGTTCTTTTGTGTCTTAAACTTGATAATCTACCGCGGGGATGTGTCACACCTGCACATACAGATGTGCTGGGTCCTCATTATCGGCAGTATGATATTTATTGTATGGATGATCTCCATTTAAAAAAAAAATCTAGGGACATCTGGGTGGCTCAGTGGTTAAGAATCTGCCTTCGGCTCTGGTGATCCTGGAGTCTGGGATCGAGTCCCACATCGGGCTCCCTGCATGGAGCCTGTTTCTCCCTCTGCCTGTGTCTCTGCCTCTCTTCTCTCTCTCTCTCTCTCTCATGAATAAATAAATAAAATCTGTAAAAACAACAAAAAACCAACCAATTAAAAAAAATCTACCTCTGTAGTCCCTGTTAATGGGTATTCAGGTGTTTGTAGGATTTTGTTTGTTTGTTTCTATTTTGGTTTTGCTTTTTACATGTCATGCTGCAGCAAACATCCCATACATGTATCTTTAGCCTATCGTTTCTAGTATATCTGAAGGTCAGTTTCCAGTGGTGGAATTTGTTAGTTTACCCATTATATGCTTTTAAAAATTCTTGTTTTAATAATGGAGATTAAGGGGATCCCTGAGTGGCTCAGCAGTTGAACATCTGCCTTCTGCCCAGGGCCTGATCCTGGAGACCTAGGATGGAGTCCCACAGCAGGCTCCCTGCATGGAGCCTGCTTCTCTATATAGAAGCCTGCCTATATATAGAAGCCTATATATAGAAGCCTTCTATATATAGAGGCCTATATATATAGCCTGCTTCTTAATAAATAAAAGTACAAACCTCTGCCTATGTCTCTGCCTCTCTCTCTCAGTGTGTCTTTCATGAATAAATTTTTAAAAAATGAAGATTAAAAAACATACATTCCCAAATGCTAATTTTGGATTGAAAGTCTGAGGCTCATTGAGGAAGCTTCCTCCTCCTCCTCCTCCTTCTTTTTCTTCTTCTTCTTCTTCTTCTTCTTCTTCTTCTTCTTTTTGTTCTTCTTCTTCTTCTTCTTTTTGTTCTTCTTCTTCTTCTTCTTCTTCTTCTTCTTCTTCTTCTTCTAAATAACATTGAGTTATTTTGTGTGGTTGGGAGAGGAAGGAGAGAAGAGGAAAGAGAAACATAATTTTACTCATGGTGTATCTAATATGTGAAAATATGAAGCATGTTTTCACTTAATCTGGTGCACTTGCAGTAAGAGAGCATGCAGGCTCATTTACCAGCAGAAGCATGGCAGGCACTGACTCCTGGTGTGGTTCAGGAGCACACTGAGGCCCAGCTGTCTGTCTCTCCTGGTGAGGTAACTGGCTTTGCTGCCTCTCAGGCCTCACAGCCCTCTGTGAGTCTCTCCTTAGAGTTGAACAGTCCAGGCCTGGCCCTAGAAGATCTTTGTAAAATGTTCCTGCTGTACTCCTGGAGAAAGGCGGGACTCCTCAGGGCTTCCCGGGCCTGTTAATTGGGTGGGAATACTCTTCAGCTTGGAAGACCTTGAATGAGTTAAGTACAAAATAGGTACCTTTTGGGGGCATGTGGGTGGCTCAGTGGTTAAGCGTCTGCCTTCAACTCAGGTCATGATCTCCGGGTCCTGGGATCCAGCCCCGAGTAGGGCTCCAGGCTCAGCAGGGAGTCTGCTTCTCACTCTCCCCTGCCACCCCACCTGCTCATTCTCTCTCTCTAATAAATAAAATCTTAAAAAAAAAAAAACGTAGATACTGTTCAGTGTAGCTTTCAGGGAATGAAGGGAAGGAGAAGGGGTCTGGAAGAAAGCCAGGCCTGATGCGAGGCGGTGTCTATGGCCAGAGGCAATTTTGCCTGCTTTGTCCTTAGACAGAAACAGGAGGGGGCTGAGTTTTTCCAGTTTAAAGAAGTCTTTGTTTCCATAAAGATGGTGATGATACCAGTGTTAGCTCCCGTTTGCAGTGCTTGACACTTGGGCTCGTGCTCTCGTACACATTTCTCCTTGGATCCTCCCACTGACTCTATTTTACAGATGAAGAAACTGAGACCCAAAGACATCAACTGACTCACTTAAGGACACACAACATGTAAGTGGCAGAACCAGAAGGAATCTCTTATCAAGAACTCTTTCTGCCGGGCAGTAATAAAGACTGTGTAGTTTGAATTTCATCAGTAGCCCTCTAGATGTGAAATGAGGCATCTTCCTGTTAAAAATACTGAGGTTTTGAGTAGAGACAATAGCAATTGTTAAAAGATAGTTTTTTCTTTTTTTTTAAAGATGTTTTTTACTTCTTCATGAGAGAGAGAGAGAGGGAGAGACACAGGTAGAGGGAGAAGCAGGCTCCACGCAGGGAGCCCGATGTGGGACTTGATCCTGTGACCCCGGGATCACGCCCTGGGCTGAAAGCAGGCGCTAAACCACTGAGCCAGCCAGGGATCCCTAAAAGATAGTTTTAAGAAGGGGTAAAGTCATGGTCCTCCCACGGATCTCAAAATGAACACTGGTGAGAGGTTTTGCTTTACTCAGTCATCGACGGAGGATCCAACCTAACCAAGATTATAACCATTCTAAAAGAGAGTTGAAAACCAGACAAATTTCTGGATTTTACGAATACTGAAACAAATATGTTAATGGAGGTGACCTGAGTCTTCCACAGAGTGGAGGGAAGATCATTGAAGCTCTACCGAACTGGATTATGTGTCTTTCTCGGTCACCTGCAACACAAAAGTTCAGAAGGACTCAAAGACAACGAATGGGGCTGGAATCACATACCCTTTTGCTTGTGTTGTACACAGCCAATGCCTCAGTTTTTCACTGAAACATGAATCCATCTGTGCACAATTTCTGGAGGTATGCCAGAACAGGCTGAAAGAGCAGAGGGCAGTCTCCCTGGTAGGTTGGTGGTAAGGAGAAGGAGGGGTAAGAGTCAGCCGAAGGTAGATTGATGATGTGTTTCAAGGCTTTGAAAAGGTCAAGATGCACGCTGACCTTTTCCTCGTCCTTCCATGCTTGTCTGGTTCAGCCTTATGATGTAATCCCATCCAAACGTGCCCTCCTGGCTGGTGGCCTGTGCTTTCATTTATTCCTGTGTCAGCCATCACATCTGCTTGCCCCACACCCTGTTTCCAGAGACCCCAGCTTTCTGTCAGGTTACAGCTTGCTCTTAGATAACCTGAGTATTTTCAATAGAGACCTGTCCCTGGTCATTGTACATCTATCTTGGCACCCAACACCATCCTCTGCCCATGGTGACCCTCGTTGTCTCCTGAGCTTGCCTCCCCTGGAAAGTCCTCTCCTTTGGATCGATCACTTTCTCTTCCTCACCAAAATCTGTTCAGACACTTAGAAATACTGAGTAGGCGAACCACATTAGGATAAGTATTTATTTACTCAACAGAGATGTGTTCTGCTGCCCTGTGGCTGTACACTGTGCGAGGCACCAGAGGAGCAATAGCTTGGGCAGGAAGTTGTGGTCCACTGGCCAGGCTGCCATGTAAATAGTCATTATGGGACAACAGGCTCCGTGCTGTGGCTGAGGTTTGCACATCTTGAGCTGTGATTACAGAAGATAGAGGGATTGGTTCAACCTAAACTAGTCTTAGAGCACGAGTGGAATTTTGCTGGTAAGAGAAGGAGGGAGAGAGATCCAGGGGCTGAGCTCCCTGTCTTCCTGGCCAGCCAGTGACAGGCAGTTGGCCATTCCCTCAGCTCTGTCCACCCAGGCAAGGACAAAGCATCTCTGCTTTGAGAGGCCTCTTTGGGCACCAGTGGGATTCCTGTAAGCAAATAGATGGGAAGATAAAAAAAAACAAAACAAAACAAAAAACAGGAAAACGAATATTCTTCCTCCCCTTGTCCCTTAAAGTGTGTGTGTGTGTGTGTGTGTGTGTGTGTGTAAATAAATAGGAGATGGAGCTGTGAGTAAATTACAACTACTTTTTATTTCTTTGTTTTTTAAGGCTATTTATTTATTTATTTTACAGAGAGAGAGTACGCAAACCAGGGGTGGGGGGAGAGGGAGAGGGAAAGAATCCTAGGCAGACTCCATGCCCTGCACAGAGCCCAATGCAGGGCTTGATCCCATGACCCTGAGATCATGACCTGAGCTGAAATCAAGAGTCAGATGCTCAACCGACTGAGCCACGCAGGGACCTCTACTTTTTATTTCTTAATTAAGGCTAATGGATTGATTTAGAAGTTAGATCTCTGAAATTCTCTCTCCAGAGTTCACATTTCTGAACTTTCATCAGAAGAAAAAGATATGATTGGACATCAAGATCTGATTATGAGATTTAAAAGTTGTCATCTAAAATCATGTAGTTATTCTCAGGGTCTGCTTGCCCATTCACTGAGAATCTCCCTCAAGGCTGATTTGTCTGCAGAAAGTTGGGAGACACCACTCAGACACCTCTGTAGATGTGAGTGCTCAGTGGGGTCCTGTTGGCCAGGTGGAGTCTACAAGCCATCATTCCCGGAACTGTAAAAGTGCTTATTCCTGAGACTAGGAGGTTTTCTTGTGCAGCCTCCATTCCCCGGGGGTGAAGGTCACCTGCAAGGGAATTACTGCTAAGGAAGCTGTCCCAAAAGGGATCAGACCAGTAACGTGCTTGGAAGAGAACCCAGTTAATCCCCATGGCCACCAAAGCAGACTTTGGAAAGCTACTTGATTTATTAATAAACAGCGTGGCATCCCTCCTTATCTTAACTGAGCACAATTTCCAATTAATTTCCAGAACAGCCTTTTGTAGGGTACTTTACATGTGGTGTGAGCCAGATTTATCAGTTGGGCTGACCCTGGCTCAGGACCCTTGAGGAGCAGAGCAGGGATTGGGGTCTCAGACATTTTGTGTTTGGAACTGAAGACTGAAGGTAAGAGACAGGCAAATGTCCAGCAGAGAATAGGAAGGACTACATTTTGCGGTTCGTGTTGTGTGGAGAGGTGGAGTTGGTTCTTTTCTTAAAGATTGAAGTTTTCACACCTGCTGTTTTTGATCTGAATGCATCTCCCTGGTCTTGTGGCCTCCTTAAGGAATTGAGGAGGCATCAACAAAGAGGTTTGGGATGAGTAAGCATTGTGGTTCAGAGGAACAGTAGAAGTGTTCTTTCCTAAAGATATCCTCTAGCACTTGTTCATTGGCCAAAGTGGCCATTTAGTTTCCTAGAAGTCCTGTGAAAATACATCACTAAAGAAAGGTTAGTTGGACATGCTGTGTGGACTTTTCATAGACACTTCGTCATGGCTTAGTTTATAGGATTCATTATTGAGAATTATTCTGAAGGGATGGTTAGTTGGACATGCTGTGTGGACTTTTCATAGACACTTCGTCATGGCTTAGTTTATAGGATTCATTATTGAGAATTATTCTGAAGGGATGGAAGAAAAGGCATATATGTTTGATTAAAAAGTAGGGATTTTGAAAATGTGAATAGTTGGAAGATGAGATTATTCACAGAAGCCACCAGAATGCTGGAGCAGGGAGCCCCTGACTTTAGCCAGAATGGCCAGCACAGAGCCGCTGGGATGGTTTTGCAGAAGAGGGGAGTCTGATGAACATCAACACCAGCCTCTCTGTTTCCTGCCCTACCACGTACAGACTGTGACTCCAAGGTGGACACTCTCATAACTGCAATCCCTAGAATTAGGCTGTCTGCCTATTTCTAGCCATTAAAAGGCCACTAATTCAAAAATACTCTAAGGAGGGATGAGCTCATTGGCTCAGATAGGCTGTGTCCACCTAGCACTCTGAAGATGTGTGGGATTTGGCATCAAGCTCAAGGCTCACTGGGGCCATTTAACCAACTAAGTGACCTTGAGATCATTTATGTAAACTACCTGGTACAATATTGTGGGCATAGTAGGTAGTCAAAAATTGTGTATTAGGCTTCTTATGGAGAAAGCCTAGATATTTAATTGTCAGACTCTGGAATTATAGCCAACATAAATTCTGTCATTTAAAGCAGGGAGATCGGTGGCCTTTGTGGCGGGTGGAGGGAGGTGGGGGTCGGGGGATGGGATCTATTGGCTTTCCTTTATCTTTCTTACTTTTCATTATAACCCAGGCCCTTCTTGCCAAGTTTGCCCCATGATGGTTGGTCATTATTGTTTAATAGCATATGCGTGTGAACAAAAGTTCAAACAGCATGAAAGGCTATTCAGTGAAATGAGCTTCCTGTGACCCCACTTATGCTCCTTGGAGGTAGCCATGTTAACACTTTCCTTTGTTTCCTTCCAAACATTTTTTTTTCCCTTGTATTTGTGCACATATGTGCCTTGTTCTTTATACAAATGAGAGGAGCCCAAGCACATTCTTCTGTACCTTTGGGTTGTTGTTGTTGTTATTATTTTAACTTTACATTAAATCAATACTGAGTAATACAAAGCTAGATTATTTAGAAAATCTTGGACAAAAGATGGGAAGGGAACTCGTAGTTCAAGGCAAAGAATGAATGTTGTTTAGAATCTAGGACTTGAGCACCTTTAAAACTGCAAGGGATTTAATTATATTCCTTTGGCTTCTAGTCTGATTCCCTCTAGAAGACCTTCTGGGTTAATTATGGGTCCCAGGGACACTTGGCAGACACAGCTGCTGCTTTGCTGTTCCACAGAAGTAATTAATCATCCAGCCTGAATCAGGAGAGAATGCTCCATTCTTTGTCCTCATTACCAATAGATTTTGGGGAAGGAAAAATTTCTTACAAAATGGAACCACGTGTGATTCTTTTTAGACTATACAGCAGGTCATAAAAAAGGTGTTTCCATACTGGGCTTCCTATCATAAAAGAGAGAAAAAAAGGTGTTGGGGTAGGGTAAATGGTAAGTCACTTAACTCATTGGGGTCATCTATTGATAATTTGGCAGTTTTATTCAAAGGGACACCATGTGCATTTCATCTCTTTCTAGTATCCTGCCTTTTAAAATATCATAAGATCCTAATTACAAGAGATAGTAGTGGTTCTTTGTTTCAGTGGTACTCAGTGGGAGGCAAGTTTGCCCCCCAGGTGACATATGACATTGTCTGAAGACATTTGGTTTTCACAACTAGAGGAAGCGTGCTGCTGGCATGCAGTGTGCGGAGGCCGGAGGTGTGGCTTGACATCCTACAATGCTCAGACATCCCCCCACAACAAAAATTATCTGGCCCAAAGTGTCAAAGGTACTAAGCGTGAAGACTCCTAGTTGATTGATCCAGTTCAGTGCTCTCTCTACATGATTTCAATTTTGTTGTTGAGTTTCTTTTTTTAAAATTGAGGTATAATTGACGTATAACATTATATTAGTTTCAGGTGTACAACATAGTAATTCAATATTTGTATATATTGCAAAGTGATCACCACAATAATTCTAGTTAATATCTGTCACCATACATGATTATAGAATTTTTTTCTTATGATGAAGACTTTTAAGATCCATGTTCTTATGGTATTAACTATACTCACCATGCCACAGATTATATCTGCATAACTTATTTATTTTATAAGTAGAAGTTTATACTTTTTGACCCCTTCATCCATTTCTCCCACTCTCAACCCCCATCCCTGACAATCACCAATCTGTTTTCTATATCTATGAGCTTTGTTGTTGTTTTTAAATCCCACATTTAAGTGAGATCATATGGTATTCATTTTTCTCTATCTGACTTATTTCATTTAGGATAATGTCCTCAAGATCCATCTATGTTTTATAAATGATAAGATTTCATTCTTTTTTTATGGCTAAATAGTATCCCATTGTATGTGTGTGTGTAAAAAAAATGTATCTCACATCTTCTTTATGCATTTATCCATCGATGGACACTTAAGATTGTGTCCATATCTTGACTATTGAAAGTCATGCTGCGGTGAACATTGGAGTGCATGTATCTTCACAAATTAGTGTTTTCATTTTGTTTGGATAAATACACAGAAGTGGAATGCTGGATCATATGGTAATTCTGTTTTTAATTATTTGAAAAACCTCCATACTGTCTTTATAGTGGCTATACCAACTGACATTTCCATCAACAGTTTATAGAGAAAAGGTTTTCCTTTTTTCTATGTCCTTACCAACACTTGTTATTTCTTGTCTTCTTAATACTATGCATTCTATCAGGTGTGAGGTTTTATCTCATTGTGGTTTTGATTTGCGTTTCTCTGATGGTTAGTGATGTTGAGTATCTTTTTATATACCTGTTGACCTTCTATATGTCTCCTTTTGAAAAATGGTTATTTAGGTCCACTGCCCATTTTTAATCAGATTGTTTTTCTTGCTTTTGAGTTGTTTGAATTTTTTATATGTTTTGGCCGTTAACCCTTTACCGGATATATAATTTGCAAGTTTTTTCTCCCATTCAGCAGGTTACCTTTTCATTTTGTTGATGGTAAGCTTTGCTATGCAGAATCAATTTTGTTGCTTTTGCATATTTTTTAGGACCGCAAACATCCCTTCCAGGTATAAGATTCTCAGAATCTCTTCATTATCAGTAGATAAAGACATTAGTGCAGAGCACTTCACTTGCTCCTAACAAACATTGACAGAAAGAATTAACCTATGGTGAATCAATCACAAATGAGGCCTCTCATTTGCTGTAATGTCCCTGGTTCCAGGTCCTACTAGGGTCTCAGTAAATATCAATTTAAATGAATGGATGAGATATTAAGATGCTTTGGCCTCAGTTGATAGACTTGTGGCAGTGATGTGAGCAGAAACTTGGCACCAGCATATACTTGGCTTCATGGTGACTGTGACCTCCATAACAACTCTGTTCATCTGTTAGTTTCTACTAGTGGAGTTGACCATTTCTCCTTTATTTTCCTGTTGTTCCTGTCAATTAACAGCTCCAAACAGTGTAAGCAATTACAGAAGAAATCTATACATAGCTGGATCTTGCAGAAGTAGCTAGTACATAATGAACTTGTTGTTGAAGAGTTGCATAAATACCACTCAGGTATAGGATCATTTGTTCTTGGAATTCTGTAGAATTCAATTTTCCCTGGGATTCCCAAATCATTGATATTTTAACTTGGAAACTGCCCATGATCTTAATAGTTAGCATGTGTGTTCAAGATGAAGTCTATCAATGAGAAGAAAAGTGATTATCTTTAAGAAAACATCCCTTATAAATTCAAAGGTGGTGGTTCCCACAGAAGAAAATCAGAAGAATATATTTACCTTGGCACCATTTCCTTTTTCCTTTTGAGACCATGGGGGAGTTTTTGCTTGTTTATTTTTCTTTCTACTAAGTTTAGACCTTATCTGTGAAAAACCATTAAAATTTGCATATGTCTACCCGCCTTCCTTATGAGCTTAGGAATGGCAACCAGAGCTAGAGAAACAATTCTAGCACCATATCACCATAGAAGATGGAAGGAACAAATTGTCTTTCTATTGAAGGACATGCTGGATGATGATGAAAGAAAGGATCTATATTTTCTCCACTTCTCATTGGATAGCTACTTCCCTGGCCTCGAGGACTCCAGATGATAGTCCAAGACAGTAAAGAATAACTCTTGGGGTAGGTGCATTTTCACACTTCTGATGGTGCCAGAGAGATTTTCTGCTTTATCTTCACACTATCCCTGTGTGGAAACACTTGATTGTTTGCGTTGGTAAATAGAGGGAGCAGTGGGAACAGATAGAACTTCTATGACTTGGCTCCATATGTTGATGTAGGAGAATTTGATTGCTCTGATCTGTGTACCTAACTCTTAGAACTATTTTAAGGATAGTCTATAACATGTTCATTTTGTTTATGTTCATTTTTTATGTTATATTTCTGCTAACATTTCCTTGTTCTTGGTATGCAAATGAAAGAATTTAGAAGTGTGATATTTGGTTGAAAATGAAAAAGTAGTGTTCAGAGGATATGTTTTCTTGGAGATGGATGTTCTGGAATTTTAAGCTTAACCAGCCCCCAAAGTCAAGGTATTAAATATGTTGCTATATGTTTCTTATGGAAAGGAAAGATCAGGGGAAAGGTGGAAGTCAAGAAGAATGTGGCTTCCTCCACAATTTGTCTTCCTGGGACATTGTGTGTGAGTAGCCAGGCAGTTTTACCCACTGGGCCGAGTGGCAGAGCCAGGTCAGCCACACTGCTAGCCTGGTTCGCTAATCAGGGAGGAGACATCGTTAGGAAATACGTGTCTTTGAAGGAATGTAATTTGTTTTTTGTTTTGTTTTACTAAATGCATTCTTACTAGGGAAAGAGCAGAAGATTCCCAAATTCCCAGGCTTGTCCTTTTCTAGCAAGTGATTTTACTAGGAAAGAATTGAAGGAAGAGGGTTGGATACTTCTCCTAGGTGTGTTTGTAATAGCGTTTGGCTAGCTAATTAGGAGGAAAGGGCAATGCTCCCTAATTACAGCAGCAAAGATGACTGGAATTTTCATTCTTGGCTCTCTCTTCCAGTTCCCTTGGCCTTCAGCCTGTCTGGGAAATTTTTTTGCCTTAAACCTTGCATCACGTAAGAAAGCCTGTGCTTCCATGAAAGTTAGTAAGTTCATTAAGAACAATATCATTTTAAACATAGGTAACTTTTCAGTATTGCAATTTTAGTTGTGATTTCACCTTTGGTTTTTGTAGGTTTTTTTCTTTTCCTTTCTTTCCATCTTTCTTTAGGAATACTCAAAAGTCGATACCTCTGCCTTCATGGCATAATAGGGAAACAGAGAAAGAAAGAGAATTTTGAATGTTTTAAAAATTTTTAAATAACAATCCTTTTTCTATATATATTGCAAAAACATACCATCGGGTCAGTTTATTTACTTCTTATTATAGCAGATGGATAATTGCCTTCTTAAGGCTTTCCCTTAGTTTTCAGCATCTGTAAATAGTTTACATAAAGTGATCTACTATTGACTGCTGTGCAGGCTGCTTTAAAACAAACCAAAACAAACTTCTCCAAGTGGGTGTGAAATTCCAAGATGAACAAATGGAGCATTTTACATTCTGTGGAGCTGCTGCTCAGGTTGGAGAATGAATGGCACAGTGTCAGTAGTCATTGGACACATCCAGCTCCAACTCAGGAATCTTTGGGTAGTATTATTAGTCACAAGGACATTAGACCTCCAGAGTTCCCAAGTCTTTTTCAAGTGCAGCTTTGAACTTCAGATGCCAGGATTGCTGGCTTCTTTCAACGCTGGTTGTGGATGGCCTCTCTTTGAATAGCTGTGTTTGGCTTAGGACCCAGAAGTGCTACTACAGAAAAAGCCCTAGAGTCAATGTCCAAAGACCTGGGCCCACTGTGATTAGCTTGCAGCAAGCCTCTTAACCTCAGCAAACTTTAGCTTTCTTATCTATAAAATGAGATGTAAAGTCTGAGGTCCAACTGGATGATTTCATGACCTAAATGAAGTTAATTAAAAAACCAGCTCCAGTCCTGTGATTCATAAACAGGAAGAGAAGGCACCCAATCACAGGCTAAACACAGGAGGGCCACGTCAGAGAATGTTCTTTTGGGAAGAATGTTCTGGAAAAGTAAAGTGTTTGTGAGGGCTCATTATGGTATGTTTATATGACGTTTCTCTATAGACATTTCTGGGAGATGATTTTCAGGTCGAAGTTGGTGTGTAGGCCATACACCTTCCAGTACAGAGTGCGGTTAACAACAGAATAGGTGGAAGGTAGCTTCCCATTTTTGGCTCATTTGAGTCCCTTTTGGCTGTCACTCAATCCATTGTGTGTATCTTTTTAAGCAGGAAGACAGCTATTCTGTGCAATAGTGATATTTATCAATTACTATTGTTTGCATTTAGAGAAAGAAGTGTGTGAATTCCTCATTGTTTTTTACTACTTTTACCGAAAGGAGTGAAGTTTTCTTAAAAGCTGCCCATTGAGGGGAAACGATCCTGTTGAATGAAGCTGGCTGGTTGAAACAGGAAGCTAGTTTTGACTCCCTGAAAGTTCTTTAGTGTTACTAGAAAAAGATGAACAGAAATGAAAATGCTGTGCTTTCTCTAAGAAAAATCTCAGTGGCAGGAAAGGTGAGGTTAGAAGCCTTATCATTCCCTCCACTGGGTAAGAGAAATACAGAGTGGTGGCTTCTTGACAGTTTCCCTTTTTTACCTTCCTTTTTTCATCATCTTACCCTTGGTTCTGTTTTCTCTAGGATGTGGGGTTTATGGCCAGATCTTATTTTGGGTACTTAAAGAATGCTGTCCCTTGGGGACATGGCTCCCTTGTTTCTTCATGATGGAATAAGAGTTTTAGTAACACCCCTCAAAATGCAAAGGATTTTCATGGGACTTTGGGTGTTCCACCTGAAAAGGGTGTTCTCTACTAGTTCTGGAGCAGAGACTTCACCCTGTACTTCCGCATCCCTGGCAAGTAACACATGTGTCCAGGAAGAGGCCAACATAGGAGGAACTGGCTTCTTCCTTCTCCAGAATTTTTTTTATACCAGGAGAATGCATCCTCAGCTACTCTTCTTTTCCTTATTACCTCCTGAGTCATGAATCAAAGTGCTTTGCCCAGTCATGTTATGAAAATAACTAGGAGAGGGGTGCCTTGGTGGCTCAGTCAGTTAAGCATCCAACTCTTGGTTTCTGCTCAGGTCATGATCTCAGGACCATGATCTCAGGGTCATGAGATTGAGCCTCATGTTGGGCTCTGTGCTCAGCAGGAGCTCTCTCTCTCAAGTAGATGAATAAATCTTGTTTTCAAAAAAGAAAATACCTGGGAGAGAAGATGCATAGTATTTCATTGGTAGATGGAACTGTAGGAAAAGGAGACAATCCATTGCCCTAGGGTTTGATTTGTGGTAAGTAAGGACTAACCATATGAAGTCACTGACAGTTTCGTTGAACAGATTTGGAGTTGCTCTACAAAGCCTCAAATATTCCCACGTCATAGACCGTAGTCGTTCCATATACCACTATACATTTTCACTGGTGACATCAGAGTGAAAGCTGTCACCTTCTTAGCTTTTATCAACAGAGCATGTATGTCTCACAATATGGTGGCAACAAAGTGGAAAAACAAACCGGGAAAGTCAGCATGATGTTGGGAAGGCCAGCAAATAGAGGATACACTTAAGTGTAACCAAACTGACTAAATGTAGCCTCTAATAAGCTGCAGTCTTTTTGTTTTATTTTTTTTATTTTATTTTTTTTAATTTTTATTTATTTATTTATGATAGTCACAGAGAGAGAGAAGAGGCAGAGACACAGGCACAGGCAGAAGAAGCAGGCCCCATGCACCGGGAGCCCGACGTGGGATTCGACCCCGGGTCTCCAGGGTCGCGCCCTGGGCCAAAGGCAGGCGCTAAACCGCTGCGCCACCCAGCGATCCCAGTCTTTTTGTTTTAAAATTTTCTATCTTACGCGTTTATTAGATTGGTTGGAAAATCATCTTATACCTTAACATTATAATTTTTAGGTCTTATGAAGGAACTACTGTAGCTTTTAATTATAGCATTAATGAACTTTGTAGTTTAAAATTTTTCCTCTCATTCTGAAGGATATACTGAATATATTCCTCCTGGCCCTTCAACCCCACTCTCTCTACCCTTTACCCTCCTCTGTGCTCCCAGAGACTGACCTCTACACCTGCCATCAGTGGCTCCCCTGACTTCTGCTTTGATCTGGGTCCACCTATGGGAGGCCCTGACAAGAGACCTGAGAATGACAGGAAAATATGGTTGGGGTTTTTATGCCCCTTGACTCTTCCCCAGCAAGTCACCACTGGTTGTCTGTCCCTCTATTAAAATCCTTTGAAGTAGCCCTCTCCATTCAGCTACCCACTTCAGATTCTGGCATCCTCTCCACCTCTTGCCTCTTTAGGCCTAGAAGTAGTGACGTTGTTCCACTGTGGCACGCCTTGATGCAGTGTCTGTCCCTTGTTAGGTTTACCTAAATCTTTCCCAAACCTTGGTAAATATACCCTTTGTTCAACCTTCTTCAAATGGTCCAGTTTGAATGTTCCATGTATTTCCTTCTGGGACCCTGGCTGATATGCAAGTCTAGCATGAGGGCTAGCCACCCCTGGTCCTGAGAGTGGTGTGTGGGACTGTGAGACTTGGGTCTATCATAAGCTTTACACTTGGCTTCTTCAATGATCTTAACACTGTCACCATGGAAATTGAACATCAAAAGACAGGGAACATACCCAGTTCCTATAAAAGCCATCATTATAGAAATAGAAGGGCTTATAGCAATAGTAAGATGAAATGGGATGACTGTTAATAGGAAAATCAGCAAAATAAAATATGTAAAACCAAATTTCTAACAGGAAGCTGGATAGCAGTATCCTTTGCCTCACTTATAACAACCAGAAATAAGATGAATTTTGTTACTATTGTTCTTGTGACAGGTAAAAATTCACTTGTGACAGGTGAGTAACGATGTCTTGTAGCAGAAACACCTTATGGGGGCTAGAGACTCCAAAATGGAAGAGGAATAGCCTGCATAGTATCATAATCACTGACTGGCCTTTTCAGGCCCACATTATAAACTGGTATGAACTTATAGGTCATTTCTGAGTAGGACACATCAGAAGGTCTTTGGAATGTTACAGAGTGAGTGAGGGACAAGCAAACATTCCAGAACCTCACCTTTTCTAGGGAGATCATGGAACCCAAACAGTGTGCAAATAATGGATCCATGTGTTTCCTTCTGCAAAGCTGAAGTGTGTATTTTGTCAAGATTGCATTTTAATACAATCCTGAGCATTTCCAAAGCCCAACTGAGTCACTCTAACTCCAGATCAATTGAGCAGTTAAATCTGTGAAAGGAGTAAATACTGTGGGTATCCTTGACTTGGGCAAACCATTTACTTAAGAGAAGCACAGATTTTAGTTACTTGATAGCTTTCCTTGCCCAAGTAGATATGTGTGTGTGTGTACATGTGCACATGGTAGGGATGATGGTATATGTCGTTATTTTTGCTAATCAGGGAAAGATTCAGGTTTCATGAAGCCTGCAGCTTATATAATTTGAGGAGCCCCTTCTAGGTAAAAGAATGGAAAATTAGGAATACAAAATTAGGCATATAAGTGCGTATTTATTTAGGATGAGGAAAAAAAAACGTAGGAAATGCCAAATTTTTAAAAATGACAATTACCAAAGGTCAGAAAATATAGAATAACAGGCATATAAAGATATGGCATGTCTTTATAATACTTTTCCCTCTACATTTTTGATGGCATACTCTTTGATTGCCTCTTCACATGACAACAATTTTGTAATATTTTCCACAAAGACAAAGGAAAATACTTTTATCCTTCTTCTAACAGAGTTTATTGGTTTTTATTTGTTGTTACTGCTAGCTGGAATACATAAACAATTTCACAGAGAGTTGTGCTCACTGCTACAGTTTGGGATCTACAAAAACCAGAATTTTGATAAATTCCATTTCATGTGTCTACATTAAAAATGTCTACTCCATTTATAATTCCGTTTCATTGCCAAGTATATCCATGATGGGAAGGAACCTCTGATGTTGAGGAGGACTGAATCTTTTGCTTCTGATTTTACACGTCTGATGGTGGGATGATTTGTTTCTATAGGCGATTTTTCTCCTTTGTACAATTTAAACTTTGTCTCTTCTAGTACCCACATGGTTCTTGTGTTGGATGCCATGAAACACACATGACCTTTGTCTCATGTCTTCAGTCATGACAGTAGGTGAGTCAGCATCATAAGCAGTGAGAGTCTTCCTGGAAGTCATTCTTACACTTTGCAGCAATAGCTAGCGATAATGTAACTCTACAGAGTAGTGACCATGAGCCCCATAGATATATCCCATGAAACCTCAAACTAAATTTTTCTGACTCAGCTGCTCCCAAGCCCGATTCTTAAAATATATCTGGTGCCACTTCAATACTAACCTACAGAAGGGGGGTGAGTGGGGGTCAAAATGTAAAGAGATGACAGTCTTTATTAAATATTTTATTTTTAAGTAATCTCTGCACCTAACATGGGGCTCAAACTCACAATCCCAAGATCAAGAGTCCCACACTCTACCAACTGGCAGCCAGGCACCCCAAGAGATGACAGTCTTTAAAGATTCTGATTAAAATATCTGAGTATATGTATGTCTGTGTGTGCAAGTTTTATGGACATATGGCCATGTGAAAAATATTAAGGGTCCCCCTAGGACTTTGAATGGGGTCCTAGCAAGTGAGAGTCCCTGAAGCTTAAGCACCATTAGCTTCATGATAAATCCACTTCTGTTAATTATATTAGAAAGCTTGTCTGCTACCTCACTCATGCATTAAGAAACTGACCCTAGATTTTATTCTTAGGTAGAATTGACTTTTAGGATAGGTAGGTTTTATTACTTCAGTTCCTTCTCCTATCTCCTTCTATCCCTCTGCCTCCCCCTCTCCCTTCCTTCCTCTCTTTCTTCCCCAAATATAGGAGGAGAATAAGTATTTCTTTTAAAAATCAACTTATTTTCTGTTCTTTCATTCTCTTCCTTTTGGACTTTCTTCAGTTTTTTTCTTCTACCTCCTCTTGACCTCTTATTTCACCATAAATACACCACTTTCATGTGTATCATTTCTGCCTCTGATTACCAGGCCCCTAGGGTCCCATGGGAGGAGGGCTCCTTTCCCTTCCTTGCCTCATGCTTGTCAAGAAGACATCTGTGGCAGAGAGAGCACAGAGAGAGGACTTGACTGGTAGGAGGAAGCACTTTCAGGGAAATACCTGCTGGTTTTCAGGCCAGGAGGTTTTGCACCAGCGTCAGAGGGCGGAGCTGTCTCACCAGTACATGACAGCCTTGGAACCGGGCCCGGTGACATCGTTTTGTTGCAGAGTGTGCTAGTGGCTGGGTCACTTTAGAGATGGCTCAGCATGCATTTCACCCCTGCCATCCTCCTCTTGGTCATTCCTTTTTAGAATGCCCTCTCCCTTAGGGCTAAGGAAGGTTTTAATAGGGTTTCCCATCACCAGGACAGTGGAGTTGTACGTGCTTTGTCTGCAGCGCCACATGTGGACAAATTCAAGACCTGCCATCAAAACAGACTTGGAAGAAGAGCGATTAGCAAAGAAGCTTAGCAAAACGCTGAAAACTCTGTTGGTGACCAGTTTGCAATGACTAGTGCTCAGGAGGCCCAAGGCAGTTTAGATTTGTCATCCAAAGCAAAACCAAATCCTACCAACTGGAGAACTTGGGAGGCATTATGGCCTCTGACCAGCAGTGGCCCCATAGTAGACCCTGTGTGTCTAATTGAGTACTCGTTGAAGGGATAGTGTATTTTGATATGTTCAGTTAGATGAAGTAATTGTTATAATTTCACTTGTTTCCTTTTACGTTTTAAATGCAGTTACTAGGAAGAGTTAAATGATAGCATTGACTCACATTTTATTTCTATGAGCAGAGCTGGCCTCATTTGCCATTCTGCATGTGTGAAAGTATATAGGCTTCCTGGAAGTCTAAGGAGAGGTTGTTTTGGTTTTCCACAGGACTGGGCAGGGCCTTAACCTTTTTTTTTTTTTTTTTTTTTTACTGTTAAAACTCCGAAACATAATGAATCAGAGTAGCAGATCATTCTTTTTATATCGAGTTGGGATAATGAAACCTTTTGGGGGATGTTGCATGTCAAACAACAGAACAAGTTCTCTGCTTTTAGGAAAATATTTCCCTCAAAGCTTATCTCTTATGACCCTTCTTCTGCCGATCATAATTCAGCAATTGCTTTGGATGTCTCTAGCCTCAGGCTTCGTCACATTGGTGTCTGGAAATGGTTCTCTCTCCTCTTGTAGACTGCAAGCTGTACTTTGTATACCAGGAAAAAAAAAATGGGTGTTGGGATTTGTAACTGCCTGCTGTTTGTACTTCCAGCATTTTGGAATGCGCATTGACTTGTTTCTCAGGGTCAAGTTTGGTATCAATGTTGCTAGGGGACATATGTGAGAAAAACTCATTGTATAGGATTTACTGATTGATAAGGGTATCCTGGAAACTGACAGTGAATTGGTGACCACGCTGGTGCTGCTGCTGCTGCTAATACATTATTATTTATGTGACTCAGATAATAGAATGAGCTTTGTAAAAAAAAAATAATATGAAGTCTGTCCTATAAAGAGAGCCTATACCTAATTTTTTTTATGCCTAAATTGATTTAACTCCCAAAGGCCTTCTAATCCTTTGCCCTTTGCTGTACTTATTTGCATGTCGTTCGTTTTGTCTCCTTACCTAATTAGATATCATTTATTCTGCTCGTAATAGATAATCAACAGATTCCGGCTAATTGATTGTCAGATTCTTGGGTGACATCAAGAAGGAGTATAGTCTTGCACTTGAAATTCAGGTTTGGAGATTTGAGTTTGACTTGGTGACTTATAAATGGATCCAGTCCTTTTTGGGAAGAGTGGTGATTGCTTTGTATTTGAGTTAGCAGGGTAAACCTGACCCATTGGCTATTTGTCTTGGAAAACAACGTAAAGAAATATATTTACAAACAATTTGATTAGCACCCCTGTCCCACCACCCACACCGAGGCCCTTATTCTGCAGGGTTCTACACACAAAACAAGATTATTTCAAACACTTTCACATTTTTGTTATGATTTTGAATGTTGAGGCTACCTGCACAAAGTAAAATGATATCTTAAATCACTGTCCTTGGAAGATGCCATGACTTCATTTCTTGCTCATTTCTGCTCTTGCATGGCACTATATTCAAGAGAGTGCATTTGTTTTTGTGCCTGGCATGGTATACAGACTTTTTCACCAAGGGCCTACATCCAGTTTTGTTGAATGAGTGGCTTCTTATATTTTCTCTGTCTCCTGTGTTTGCTTATCCCCAAACCACCCCCAGTTCCTTCATTCTTTCAAACAATGTTTTTTGGAATACTCCTTCTAGTTTCCACATTTCAGGCCTTTGCCCCTCCCGGCTAACTTGCATCTTGCCCACCAGTGACCTGTGTCCCCTTGTGGATCTGGCAAGATCCTCATGGGCGCTCATATCTGACTTCCGGCTATCGGTTGATGTCTAGCGAGTATACTTACTTGTTGGCTTCATATCCTGTTCTTAAGACTTTGTCAATAAACTATTGCTTTAAAACATAGCTCAGGCTGGTATGTTCTAGTCAAGCCAGGGTTCTGCCTGTTGTCTGGTTTCAGCATTTAAAGAATTCCTATGCTCTCGCCCAGAAGTCTTGAGCATAAGCACAAATATCCCTATATCTAAGTACATTTCCATTTAGAGGTCATGGCACGAACCAGACATTTCTCAGCTGATTTTGAGCTGACTCTGCACATGTTTAGTTGAAGAACCAGACCTGGTGCTGATGAAAAAGGGAGCTCAAACTTCTATTTCTTTGCCCTCACCGTATTATTTAAAAGGTCCTTCAGTGAGCTCAGAAATGTTTGGCAAAATTACCCAAACCTTTGAAAAAGTCTTAAGACTAGTATACATGAAAGGAATTATAAAGCAGCTTTTTTACTTCAGCTTATGAACTATTCATGAGTTTGTCTTTGAGAATCAGAACTCACTGAAGTTGGACTTGACTCCTTATTAGAGTTGGTGATCCACTAAATCTTTATCCTTGGAAACAATCTGTGGATTCTCTTTGTAGAAACAGTCTGTAACAAAGTGTACTTTCACATTCCCAGGCTTGCCAGAAAAAAGACATTGGACCTCACAGCCACTCAGAAGGGGGAGACTGATTTACCCTGCCATTAAGTTAATCTTTTTCCCCCTCGGACTGACCAAAGTCAGGCTTTGCCAGTGAATCACTTTATTGAAAATTATATGAAAAATAAATGAGCTATAACCAATTTAAGGAAAGCTGAAACAGAGCATTAGGAAATCTCTGCCAATGGGTAATGCACATCCCAACTTCTAGTTTAGTAGCTAGCTGGCTAACACAAATTTATAGATAATTTCCCTTTTAAAAAATATTCTACTAAGAAGCACTACACACTTTTTCATAGTTTATATGGTTACTATTTAAATTCTTGTTACTCCAAGATACCTTAGAGATGTTGTGATAGAGCATGTATGGCAGAAAGAGGGGAAAAGAGCAGAAGGAAGAGGGAAGGGAAAAGAGAGAGAGAGAGAGAGAAAATGGGAAATTATTCAAATCACCAAGTTATTAGAAAAGCCAAACCACAAAAATGCCAAGTAAATTACAGGTGGCAAGTGGCAGCCTGAAGTTAGGCATAGAGTCCTACAGGCATAGAATATCCCTGTTATTCAAGTCAGTCCTTGCTGATCTAACCACATTATTGAGAACTAGTTCATGTTTCATGGGGGCATAAGCCCAATAGCTTTTGTTTTCCGGCATTTCTGGGCATGTAAGTATACACTTTACACATTATTTCTACAAAGAGAATCCACAGATTTCCCCAGGGAATAAATATTGAGTACATTGACTCCTAAGTGGAGTCTAGCTCATTCTGGTGAGAAGGCATGCAAGTTTCACGTGAGAAACTGATTCTCCAGTAGAGGGTGATGGTGTACCATGCCCCCAGCCCACGTTTGGGAACCTTCTGAACTCTGCTCACATGAGTGAACTGATAAGCTATTTTAATTGAATGTCTTATTCTCACAGTGTTGAATGTAAACTAAGACCAAATTCAACATATAGAATATGTAAGGTGTAAAGCACAGACCAGGTACTTTGGAGGCGATTGTCATCTGCTTAGGCAGCTCTGAGGACAGTCTTCCTATGGTCTTTAAGAGCATGGGCTTGGGACACAAGGATCCACTGAAGGCAGTGGGCCCCGAGGGGAAGTTTCATCTTTCTCAGTTTTTGGTTTGTCATCTGTAGGATGAGTACAGTAATACCTACCACTTCGTCCACCATTACTAAAAACCTACATCTGTTGGGAAACACGCAACAAATGATCCCATGACATCAATGTGCTATAATTTAGGTTAGATAAACTGCTGTAGCAGCAGAAGGTAGAGTAATGAATTAGACTAGGAACTGAAGGGGAAGCTTCAAGGAAGAAGTGGTCTTTGAATTGATTGTCAAAAGTGAGTAAAATACTTTGGATCAGTAGGTAGAGAGTATGTCGGTGAGGAAGTTTATAAGGCATTTCGGGCTGAAGGTGCATATAATTTTATTTTGTTTATATCTAAGATTGTAAAACTCAAAGTATTTCGCGAAGGCTATTCCATGCATCATAACTATCAAGTTTTACTCAGCATAAATTATATGTGATAGAATTTCTCTTATTAGGGTTTACAAATGTCTGAATTAATTTATTTAGATACTCCTCGAGTTCATGTATTTAGTAATAGTATCAGATATAATTTCTGTTTAAAAAATTAACAAATGAAGTAATCTTTTAAATAAGATATTTAAATCACTTAAAAATGAATCATATGGAAACCTCAGAATGTCTAGTATTTTAATTGGTGAGGTTAATTTATTTATATGAACACTTCTAGCGATACTGAGTATGATGCCATTTTACTATGTTTTTATTCTTTCTCGTATATTGTTCAATGTATAGTCATGACAGACCATGGGCTAAAGACAAGAAATATAGAAAACATTGGTGTTAAAATACAAGCAGATTTTTTTATCATTAAAATTTGTAATTCCACAAACTCTGTCCTCAGATTATTTACTAGACCTGTAAGTTTTACTCATCTAATTAAAATTCTCCTAATTGAAATATCTATGGTATTTCAAAAACCGATGCTTTAGAAAGGCAATGTATTAGTAATTGTGTACAATTTGTCTTTTTGATTACTAGTAATAAAGACTTCCCTCACAAACAGTGTGGTATTTAGAGAAAAAGCTTGAAAATAGAACACTGAAATTTTTTGCTTGCCATTCAAAAAGGAAGAATGCAAAGAACAGAAATCAGCCAGTTGAAATTTTAAAGCTAAAAAATATTAGAAGCCTAAATATCTGATCATGAATTGCTGTGACACGCAGTTAAAATTCAGTGTACATCCTTTACTCTGCATATGTTTCAAGATTTCAGTCATAAACATGACCAAAATAGTATAATGAACCTCATAGATCCATCATTCGGTTTCAACAGTCATTAATACTCTGCCATCCTTGCTTTATCTAAACTTCTGTTCCTTCTAGTGTTGTTTTTTAAAGGTGCAATTGATGGACATTGAAATGTACAAATCTTGGCTACATGATTTTTTTTAAGATTTTATTTTTTATGCATGAGAGACAGAGAGAGAGAGAGAGGCAGAGACACAGGCAGAGAGAGGAGCAGGCTCGCTGCAGGGAGCTCGATGTGGGACTCGATCACCGGACTAGGGATCACGCCCTGAGCTGAAGGCAGATGTTCAACTGCTGAGCCACCCAGACGTCCCTTGGCTACACAACTTTTACAGATGGATACATCCCTGTAACCCATACTTGTATCACAATATTGAACAGTTCTGTATCCCCCAGATAGTCCCTGTGTTCCTTGTCAGTGAAGTCTGTAACCCCCAGACAACCACGGTTCTAATTAGCTTTGCCTGTTTTAGGATTTCACATAAATGGATTCATATATTACATACTCTTTTGTGTAGGGTTCAGGGTAAGGTTGCATGGTTCATCAATGTTCCTACATATAGAGATAGTTCATTCCCTTTTTATTGCTGAGTAGTATTCCACTGTAAAGCTATACCACAATTTGTTTATCCATATACTTTTTTTTTTTTTTATAATTTTTATTTATTTATGATAGTTACAGAGAGAGAGAGAGGCAGAGACACAGGCAGAGGGAGAAGCAGGCTCCATGCACCGGGAGCCCGATGTGGGATTCGATCCCGGGTCTCCAGGATCGCGCCCTGAGCCAAAGGCAGGCGCCAAACCGCTGCGCCACCCAGGGATCCCTACTTTTGTTTTTTTATATTCTTTTCCGACATGTAACTGTCTTTATTAAGTAAGAAACTTCAAAAAAATCCTCACATAAAGCCTTGTAAATTAGTGAATTGTTTACTCATAGTTTCTTCTTTTTTTTTAATAATAAATTTATTTTTTATTGGTGTTCAATTTGCCATCATACAGAATAACACCCAGTGCTCATCCCGTCAAGTACCCCCCCCTCAGTGCCCGTCACCCATTCACCCCCACCCCACACCCTCCTCCCCTTCCACCACCCCTAGTTCATTTCCCAGAGTTAGAAGTCTTCATGTTCTGTCTCCCTTTCTGACATTTCCCACCCATTTCTTCTCCCTTCCCTTATATTCCCTTTCACTATTATTTATATTCCCCAAATGAATGAGAACATATAATGTTTGTCCTTCTCCGATTGACTCATTTCACTCAGCATAATACCCTACAGTTCCATCCACGTTGAAGCAAATGGTGGGTATTTGTCATTTCTAATGGCTGAGGAATATTCCATTGTATACATAAACCACATCTTCTGTATCCATTCATCTTTCGATGGACACCGAGGCTCCTAACACAGTTTGGCTATTGTGGACATTGCTGCTAGAAACATCGGGGTGCAGGTGTCCCGGCGTTTCATTGCATCTGCATCTTTGGGGTAAATCCCCAACAGTGCAATTGCTGGGTCGTAGGGCAGGTCTATTTTTAACTCTTTGAGGAACCTCCCCAGTTTTCCAGAGTGGCTGCACCAGTTCACATTCCCAACAGTGTAAGAGGGTTCCCTTTTCTCCGCATCCTCTCCAACATTTGTGGTTTCCTGCCTTGTTAATTTTCCCCATTCTCACTGGTGTGAGGGGGCATCTCATTGTGGTTTTGATTTGTATTTCCCTGATGGCAAGTGATGCAGAGCATTTTCTCATGTGCATGTTGGCCATGTCTATGTCTTCCTCTGTGAGATTTCTGTTCATGTCTTTTGCCCATGTCATGATTGGATTGTTTGTTTCTTTGGTGTTGAGCTTAAGAAGTTCTTTATAGATCTTGGAAACTAGCCCTTTATCTGATATGTCATTTGCAAATATCTTCTCCCATTCTGTAGCTTGTCTTTTAGTTTTGTTGACTGTACCCTTTGCTGTGCAAAAGCTTCTTATCTTGATGAAGTCCCAGTAGTTCATTTTTGCTTTTGTTTCTTTTGCCTTTGTGGATGTATCTTGCAAGAAGTTACTGTGGCCGAGTTCAGAAAGGGTGTTGCCTGTGTTCTTCTCTAGGATTTTGATGGAATCTTGTCTCACATTTAGATCTTTCATCCATTTTGAGTTTATCTTTGTGTATGGTGCAAGAGAGTGGTCTAGTTTCATTCTTCTGCATGTTATCCATATACTTTTAATGGAGATTTGACTTGTTTATAATTTTTTTGCTAATATGAATAAAGCTGCTATGAACATTCTCAAAAAATTCTTTTTGTGGTTTGTATTTTCATTTCTTTTAGGTAACGATCCAGATGTGGAATTGCTGGGTCAAAGGATAGGTGTACATTTAATGTTATAAGAAAATTCCAAACCTTTTTTTCAAGATTTTTCATCATGTTATATTCTCACTAGCAATGTATAAGAGTTCTGGTTGCTTTACATCCTCACTTAACACTTAGTATTTTCATTTGGTATAGTAGCATCATATTGTGATTTCAATTTGTATGTCCTTGGTGGCTAATTAGCCCATTATTTGGGAACTTTTTCATGTGCTTAGTGGTCATTTGCTTGTCTATCTTTTGAAGTGCTGGTTCGGCTCTTTCTAATTATGTTGTTTGTATTATTGCATTGTAGGATTTTTTTTAATGTATTCTGAGTAGAAGTTCTTTGTCCACTTTTTGCTTTACAAAATTTTTTCCCAGTAGCCTGATGTTTGCCTCTTTCTTTTCCTTTTTTTTTTTTTTAAAGATTTTATTTATTTATTTGAGAAAGAGTGGGAGCAAGAGAGTGCGCTAGAGCAGGGAGGAGGGGCAAAGGGGGAGGAAGAAGCAGGTGATCCGCTGAGCTAAGCAAGGGGCTGGATTCAGGCGGACCCCAGGGTCCCGGGATCATGATCTATGCCAAAGGCAGATGCTTAACTGACTGGGCCACTCAGGCGCCCTGCTCTTTCTTTTCTTAGTAGTGTCTTTATCAGCTTTTATGGTTTGTGTTTTTTGTATCTTATCTGATAAATCTTTGCTAACCCCAGGTTACAAAGGTATTCTATGTTTTCTTCTAAAAGTTCTACGCATTTAGATTTTAAGTTTACACATATGATCCATGTCAGAATAATTTTTGTGTAGACTGCCGTGAGGTGGGGATTGAGGCTCATTTTTTCTCCCACATGTATATCCAGTTGTTTTAACATCATTTATTGAAAAGATTCCTTTCCTCATTTAGTTGCATTGCGGCCTTTGTAAAAAGTCAATTGAACATATAATATGCAATGAAATAATTGCTTATACATTTAGAAATGTACTAAGGTGTCACTTATATATGGAATAAAAAAAATAATAAAATTCATTGAAACAATGTATTGGTAGTTCCCCAGAGGTGGGAGAAATAGGAAGAGACTGGTAAAAGGGCACAAATTTTCAGTTATAAGATAAATAAGTTCTGAGAATTTAAAGTATAATGAGGTGACTGTAGTTGGTAATACTGTATTGTATAATTGAAATTTGGTTAGAGAGTAAATCTCAAGTGTTCTCACTGAAACAGAAAAGATAACTATGTGATGTATGAATTAACTGAGGATGGGAATCTTTTGTACACCAAATCATCACATTGTACACTTTAAAAGCCTTACAATTTTATTTGTCAATGATATCTCAATAAATCTGGAAAAAGGAAAGAAGTAGATTAGCTTGGTAGAATTAAGAATATAATCAATTAAATAACTTTTCTGCTTGATTCTGTCTTGGAACTGGACAGCACTTTGCAACACTTTATTTATTTATTTTTTAATTCCCAGAATGTTGCTTTTATTTATTTATTTATTTATTTATTTATTTATTTATTTATTTATTTTTTATTTATGATAGTCACAGAGAGAGAGAGACAGGCGCAGAGACACAGGCAGAGGGAGAAGCAGGCTCCATGCCCCGGGAGCCCGACGTGGGATTCGATCCCGGGTCTCCAGGATCGCGCCCTGGGCCAAAGGCAGGCGCCAAACCGCTGCGCCACCCAGGGATCCCATCAACACTTTAATATGATATCACCACTGTATTGACACTGATTGAGCCAAGACACAGAGCAGTTCCACCACCCAAAAGATCCCTATGTTTGCTCTTTTATAACAGATAAAACTGTCTTTGAAAAGTTTATTTTTTTCTTTTGGTTTTCTTTTTTCTTTTGGTTTCTTTTCTTTTTCTTTTATTTTTTTTTCTTTTTTCTGTAATTCTAAATAATATTCTGAGTATTACTTGTACTTTTTTCAACACTGTTAACTACCTTTAACACTCATGTCCAGAGTTTCATTAGTTTTAAATCTATGATTGGTTGTCTTTTAAGCTCTAAATGATATACTGTTTTTCATCTGACTTTAAATACGACTCTCCATGATGCCTTCTCATTGCTCTTGGCTGTGCATCACTTTCACACGGTCAAGGTTAAAATATTTGAAATCTTCTAATTTTTATGCTTTTATATTTACTATAAGCTGATTTTTAGCTCTGAAAACCAGCAGAAAGCATTTATAATATTGAAAATATGTAAACATTCTTAACTGCAGAAGTGATACGTGATTGCATCTAGAGGGAAGGAATTAGGATTTTGTGCAACGAAGTCTGTTTTACTCTAAGGGAATGTTCTGGCGTTTATCAAAGCATCATCACCAAAATGCCCTTTTCCAAAATCTTTTTCTTGTCTCAAAATTATGTTATTTTTTAGTTTGCTTCACATTTGGACCGTGATTTTCTTATACAAATTTTTAAGTTATATAAAGCTTCTAATTTTTTTCCTAAGCAAAATGTATGTATCAATAGCATCACCAAGATCTTCCATCCTCTTAATCATACTAACTTGTTGAATGAAATATATTTTCTTGAAGATGTTTTCTTGGAACCTTCTGACCATGTTCTAATTTGGACTCACTGGATTCTAGATCTGTGGCGTAACTGCCATTATGGGATTCTCTACCCTACCACCACCCCCCGCATTTGATTCTTAAACTAATTCTAAATTTTTTTGGAGTCAGTAACTTTATGTTTGAGGATTAATTTTTCCTTCTCTTTTTAATTTTTTTTTCATTTAATTAGACTCCACACCCAGTGTGGAGCCCAGCGTGGGGCTCGAACTCACAACTCTGAGATCAAGACCTGAGCTGAGATCAAGAGTAGGAGGATTAAGTGACTGAGCCACCCAGATGCCCCTAATTTTTCCTTCTGTATGAGTTAATCTTCAAGTAACTTTTTTTCAGTAGGGTGCATGAGAGGTAAATCAAATCCTTGTATGTCTGAAAAATGCCTTATTTTGCCCACATACTTGATGGGCCTGGTATAGATATCCAGATTCAAAGCTGTGTTTTCCTTAAAACTCAAAAGGCTTTGTTTTACTATCTTCTGACATCCTGAGGGTCTGCCAAGTCTGGTGGTAGATAGAATTCTTTTCCTTTCTTGGGAGCCTGATTTGGTCTCTGATAGATACTCTTGATCTCTTTGTAGATCTTCTCTGTATTTTCAGAGTTTTGAAATTCCACCAGGACACGTCTTGCTGTTTGTCTTTTGTCTCCTTCTTATTTGGCACCTGGCTTGGCCGTTCCATATAAAGATCAGTTTCTTAACATATGGAGAACTTTCTGTTATTATTTACTCCCTTCTACTTTGTTCTCTCTTGTTGAGACTCCTATTAAAATGGATGCTAGACATCCTCCACCTCTCTTAATTCTTCTTTCATATTTTCAATGTCTTTTATATTTTACTCTACCTTGTTGGAGATCTTGACATTTTTTCTAGCCTGTTGAATTTCTTTTATTTTCATAATGATTTTTATTTATTTATTTTAAGTAGGCTCCATCCCCAGCATGGAGACTAATGGGGATGGGGGCTTGAACTCATGACCCTGAGATCAAGGCCTGAGTTGACATCAAGAGTTGGACGTTTAATTGATTGAGCCACCCAGGCACCCCTAATAATAATTTTTAATTTCCCAAAACTCTATTTTTCTCAGGCTCCTTTAATTTTTTTTGCCATTTTTATTTCATGGGTACAGTGTGTTCTCAGATACCTTAAAGGATATGAATTGAACTTGAGCTTGTGTTTAGGGCCTCTTCTGTTGCATGAGTTACATGTTTTCTCTAGAATCCTATGTTTCTATTTCATCTTGGTCCCACTTTGTGCTGGTTGTTTTCTGGAAATATCTTGTAATTCTTAGTTTCTTCATCTATGTAAATGAACTAAAAAGGAGATTTCTATTTGGGGGATGGATTTTTTCTTTTGTTTCCTTGCTGGTGTTAATTTTCCACTATAGTAGTGTTGGTCTGCATGTATAAGAGGTCTCTAAAGCATAATCTTTAATATATTTAATATATTTATCCAAAATAATTTTTACCTTTTAGCACTTACACCACCCAAAATGGCAAAATAAACTTTTAAAAGCCTCAGGGAAATTATAGAACTTTATATTAATATGACTAGGTTTGGGGAAGCAAGTTTAAACATTGATGATGTAAAGAATAGCCGAATTACTAAAATTGAAATTTATGGCAGTCTAAATTAGAGGTTTATTAGATTGAATGATGCATGTGGGTTTTCTCTTTCATCGTTTAAGTGCCACTTTCATGTTCATCTTGCACTATTCCTATGATGACATCATGGTTTAGGCGTCCATGAACGCATAATGTCCATAATGCCAATCGTTGTTAGAAGCCATCCGTACAACACTGTGTGAAGCCAGAACCTCCTGCCACACTTGCACAGTGTTGGGTTTCCTCCCTCCTACTTGCTGACGTTTGCTGGTGCTGCCTCTCAGGCTGAGTGGGCTAGCCTGGGGCTGCTCTTGCCTCCTGGCTGTCCTACCATAGCAAACAGCTGTCTGGGAGGCCAGGGCCAGCTCCCCAGGACTCATCCATCCCACACTCAGGAGCATTTACCGCAGGGCACGAGAGGCCTTAAGGGCTGCCAGATTCCAGCATTTCATTCCAGTTCATACTTCTTAGCAACTGCTCATCTCTAACTCAGACTATTTTACAAGTGGCACTTAGATTTTTCAAAAACCCACCTCTGAGTGACCTTACATAAGCACATGACAAGTGGGGGTGGGGAAGAAGAGAGGCTATGTTGATAAAAAGGGAGGCCGAGAATTATTTGTCTCTGACAGCATAGACCAGAAAAGCTAAGGTCTGATCTGGAATCCTGTTCTTTTCCTTCCTCCTCCAGGTTGCTGTGAGTCGAGGGCCTGAAAGATTCAGATTCTTAGAAACTCTTGTTCTTACTGAAGCAGGACTGGATGAGTTGGCCTCAGCCTAGCACTAGGACTTGGTGATGATGGATGACAAGATCCAGTTAGCGTGCATTATAAGCTGAATTGTGTCCTCCCAGAATTCACATGTTGAAGCCCCTATCTCCCAGTCCCTCAGAATGTGACTGTTTTTGGAAATTAGGCCTTTAATTTAGAGAGATAATTAAGTTAACATGGGGTCATTAGGGTGGGCCCTAATCTCATGTGACTGGTGTCCTTACAAGAAGCACACAAAGGAAGATATTTGGACACAGAGGAAGAGGTAGCAGACACATGTACGCACAGAGGGACGACCATATGAGGACAGAGTGAGAAGGTGGGCATTTGCTAGCCAAGGAGAGACGCCTCTGGAGCCAAACCCAGTGGACACCTTGATCTTGGACTTCCGGCCTCCAGAACTGAGAGAAGATACATTTCTGTTGCTTAAGTATCCCCATTTGTGGTATTTTGTTGTGACAGCCCTCACAAACTAATAGAGTCCAAAGTCAGCAAATTCTGTTTTTTTCCCTGCTGCCCTCAGGGATGAGGATGGAAGGCATTCTCTGGGGCCTGGGCAAGCAGCCCCGACCTCTTGATCCTAAAACCTGCATCTTTGACTTTACGATGATGGTGCTATCAAGGAAAGATTGTGACTAATCTTGCTGAACTCTTTGGTATCAAACATGGATAGAGATGTAGCGAGGGAAGTCAGAGAGACTGTCACTGGGGGAATTTCCCAGGTGTGCGAGGATGATTGTGTGGGACGTTAGCTGTGATATGCTGATGAGGACCAGTTGCCACAAGTGATGGCAATAAAAATCTGGATGTTCTAGTTTGCCAAAGAATCTGACACACCAGTCAGCTCTTGACCACTGAGATAAAAATGTGAAGTCCCTTGATTTGGTTGTGCAAAACTTCATGAATGGAAAATGTCTTTTTCACTTTATATGGGGTTTTCCTCCCCATCTCTTCCTTGCTGTTGCATTATCATTGGCATTTCTTTGGTGGGGGTTCTGAGGGAGAGAGAGAAAACCTCAAGCAGGCTCTACACCCAGTGCAGAGCCCAACACAGGCTCGATCTCATGACCCTGAGATCACGACATGAGCCAAAACCAAGAGTCGGATGCTTAACTGACTGAGCCACCCAGGCACCCCTATCTCTGGCATTTCTGGCAGCAGAATTCTTTAATTTGAAAAACTTGAACCCTAACAGCCTGACTTCTGACCTGAGTCTTAGGTGGTTGATTCTATACAGTTTTTTCACCCTGTGGACTCAGTTTTCCTTACATACAAAGGGAGATAATCACTGCTCCCCATTCCACAGAGATATGACTTGGATGTCATAGGCATATACTTTATAGTAAGAGCTAACTTCAGAAAGGCCCTTTTGCATTAAGAAAGTGATGTTGCCTCCCTGAGCTCAGTTCCCTCCTCTGTAAGATGGGGAGAGTAACCCCTACTTGAAAGGGTTTTGCGAGTACATGAGAACATCTGGAAAGCTCGTCGCACTAATCTGCAATAATCCTCGCATACTTTAAGAGCTCAATGAATGTGAGCCATTGGCGGATGATCATGATGATGACGCTTTCAAATCATTGACATTACTAACAAGAGGTGACTTTGTGGCTTTGGATGCCCTCCTGAACTATTATTCTGTCCCATAAAAGGAGCATCCACCTTAAGACTCAGGTTAGTGAAACGATGTAACATGAGGGCTGCTGCTGGAAAGGGCAGTAGAATTTAGGATAACGTGTGGAGATGTAACTGTAGAATGAGGTCTTACTCCTTTCATTTACAAACAGGGAAATCTCGGTATATGCCATAAAGCAGCCTTCTCCAGCTTTTATGGGCTGGGAAATTGCCTGGAGACCTTGTTTAAAGGCAGATTCTGATTTGGTTGGTGAGAGCTGGGGTGGGCCCAGAGGCTCTGCAGTTCTAACAAATTCCCGGCGATGGCGATACTATTGCTCCAGGGGGCTTGGAGCAGCATGACCCTAGATTAGACAGTGAGGCTGACAAGGATCCCAACTTGTAAATTCCACTATTATTAACCAATGGTTATTTTCTATTGATTTACATTAAACTTCAGAACAATTTCGTTTTGTTCTCATTTTTTTTTTAAATTTCTTTTAAGATTTTATTTATTTATTTGAGAGAGAAAGAGAAATCATGAGCAGGGATGGAGAGGGGCAGATGGAGAGGGAGAGAGAGAAGCAGACTCCCTGCTGAGCAGGGAGCTTGACATAGGGTTTGATCCTAAGACCCTGAGATCTTGACCTGAGCCAAGGGCAGATGCCCAACCAACAGAGCCACCCTGCCACCCCTCATTTCTCATTTTAAATTGCTGGGGCTCTTGCTACTTTCTGGCCCCTGGTCTTTGTCTAGTACTTAATTTTTTTTTTAATAAGAAGAATAACTATGATAACTAGTATTTATATAGAGGTTACTATGTACCAGGAACTATTTCCTTAAATTCTCACAACACCCCAAAAAGTAGGCGCTATAATTATCCCTATTTTACACGCGAGAAAACCGAGACACATATAGCTTGCTCAGACCACTCACCTGGTGGATGGCAACCAGAATCATCTTAGGAGTTTATTTAAAGGAACCTCATGTCGAGCAGCCCGGGTGGCTCAGCGGTTTAGCGCCACCTTCAGCCCAGGCCTGATCCTGGAGACCCAGGATCGAGTCCCACGTCAGTCTCCCTGCATGGAGCCTGCTTCTCCCTCTGCCTGTGTCTCTGCCCACCCCCCCCCCTCGTCTCTCATGAATAAATAAAAATCTTAAAAAATAAGTAAATAAAGGAACCTCATGTCAACCAGAGCCCCCAGGGATAGCTGGAATAGTTCACTTTAATTTACTAGTTTTTGTTCCTCCCACTTTGGTTTCATCATGTTTTACAAAATGAAGCACCCATCCTCCTGGAACCAGCGACTGTGGTGTTTGTCCGGAATGCAATCCCAGACTAACCGCAGAGCCTTGGAATTGTGGAAGGCGTGGGACAAGACCCCACACCGTAAGCTTGGCTGTGGTTTGCTAAGTAACAAAACTTTGAGAATGACGATCACAGCAAGCAGGACATACCTTGCTCCCATCCTAATTTGAGTGTAAACTCAACTTTTATCAACCAAATATTATTTTCTATTAATTTACATAAAACTTCAGAAGGTTTCATTTTTCACCTCCCATCAGCAGGACTCTTGCTCCTGTCCTGCACCTATCTAGTACTCTAGAAAAAGCTAAAATCAGAATAAGGATAAAGATAAGGATAAGAACAAGAACAAGACCACCACCACAACTGCAAGCCTGTGCCGCAGGGCTGTGGGCAGTTCTAGTAGGACTTGCAGCAGGTAGACCTGAGGGTGTTCATGGACAAGGACTAGGACCTGTTTATTGGGGGCTGTGGACTTGGCAGTTTGGGGAAAGTGCTTGCACTGGAGCATGCTACTCAGAACCCCTGGCTGGTGTAACCCTGCCTTGACTGCACATTCACCTGGCTTTCCTTTCCTTTTCCTTTCTAAAATGAAAATATTGGACAGGATGGGCATTTTTTCAAAGAGTATGTTTTGTTTTTAGCTATGGAACCCTTTCTTCAAATAAAGGCTCATCTGGAAGCTTAGAAAATGAAGTAGATGAGCCACAGTTTCTTTGGTGGAAGTTGGGGTGGAACCCAGAATCAACCCTTCACCCCCAACCCCTCACCAATCCCTGAAAGCCTGATTATTCTGTATATGAGCTCCAAAACATCCAGACTAGATGATCTAAAGACACACACCACTACCTCCAGCTTCCATACTCCCTGTCTGTGTGCTCAAAGGAATGTGCATATCTAAAGGCTTCTGTTTGCAAGAGGTGTTTGACTGCTAAAGGCAACTTTGTCCTTGACCCTAGAGGTTGTTTTTTAGGAAGCTTAAAAACATTTAGCAAAACATCCTCAGGGTTGACTTATTTTGAAAGGCTTAATGCATATTGTTTTTGTCGTATCATTAAAATCCCTTAAACTAGACTTATTCTCTTGAATTTTGAAGAGTAGGAAGATTTTTGTTTTGATTTTTGATTAGATTCATAAAATTGTGATACACATAGTTACAAACTAGTCCAGCTCCCTTTGGATCATCAAATGAAAGTTGAAAGCAGGCAGAGACAAACCATTAAGATTTTCAAAAGTCATTGAGAACATCTTTGGAATAATGAGTTTGCATGTGACCAAGAGTAAATGGTTGCTTGCAGTAGAGACTAAATATGATTGTTTTATGGTCAGCAAACTGTTAACTAGGCAGGGTCATACAGAATGTTAAATTTAAAGTCCCCCAAAGTGAGCTGGGAGGTTGAATCAGAGTCAGTGGTTTGAGGGAACATTCTCATCCTCATTGAAATGTGCCATATTTTCTTTTCCCACTAACTCTGAATGCAGCTCCCAAAAAAGTTGTGGACCAGCTTGTGAGTGGTACCCACAGCAAAAGGTATAGGTGACCTAGAACGATGTAGTAACATTGCCAGGGCAGGTATGTATCTTCTGGATGTTAATTCTGTTTCCTACCCTCCAAAAACCAAAATTCCATACAAAATGCAGCCCTCTGTGTATAATACAGTCAAATATCCTCCATCATTCTCTAGGGGTGAAGCTAGGAGTGGAATACTTTGCAGTTGCCACAGTCATCTATCACTGTAAGCCAAACGGTAATTAATGTAGAAATTATAAAAATTCAGACTCTAGTAAGTCATTATGATTTAACCTAACATTTGATCCTCTTACAATGAAAGTGAGGTAGGACCTCCGCATTCTGCAGTAATTTTCTTCCTTGTAGACCTTATCCTCACCACTTTTTCAAAAGCATGGAAAGATTGGAATCCCCCAGTCCCTACAGCTTATTTGTGTCAAATGAGTCACTGAAGAGAAATGCCTGTTATTTTTGCAGGGAATACAGAATGCCTTTAATCCCCTGTAGTCCAGCTAAGGCAGGTGAGAGCAAAAGTCTAGGCAGATGAGTGGATAAGGGGGCGAGGAGCTAATAAGTCCACTGTCGTCAACTCCTTAGTTATGGTGGTGGTGGGGAGGGTGATGGAGGTGGTTTCTGATGGCAACCACTAAGTACATTGTTTCTGCTTCTTCCCCCTTTGCAGTAACTTTTTTTTTTTTAAAAAGATTTTATTCATTTATTCATGAGAAATAGACAGAGAGGCAGAGACACAGGCAGAGGGAGAAGCAGGCTCCATGCAGGGAGCTAGACGTGGGACTCAATCCTGGGGGGATCGAGGATCATGCCCTGGGCTGAAGGCGGCGCTAAACCGCTGAGCTACCCAGGCTGCCCTCTTTGCAGTAACCCATGCACTGCTAAACTCATGCTTTGCATCAACTCATCATAATTTCAGATGTGGAGATGGCTTTGGCATTTTCTCTGATATAATCATTCTCCCTGAGCTGTTTTAATGTCTTGAGGAAGTTTCAGCATCTTGGGTATGGCCTCCGATCCTGATTGCTTGGGCCCAAGCCACAGCTGTATCTCTCGCAGGGGGTGTGACCTTGGACAATTTCTTGCACTTCTCTCTACTTCAGTTGCTTCATCTTTAAGGTGGAGATCATGATGGTGCTTGCCTCAGAGGGTTATAAGAAATCATTGAGGGGATCTTTGTTCAATGCCTGTAGAGAGAGAGTTCTCAGTAAATGTGAGCTATGAATAGTGATGAGGCTATTCTATTTGCAGTTTACGAAGCGGACAGACATGACCATATGTAAGAAGCATTGATATTAACTTAGTAAAGTCCATAAAATTTCATTTCTGGTCATAAAAATAATCACATGGGATCCACCTGGAAAGCATAAGCAGAACGTAGGTCCGATAGCACAGAGATACTTGTGCACTATAAAGACCCTTTCCAGATTCAGCCACCATCAAGAGTGCTTTGTGTTTAAGAGGTTGGTGAACTACAAGTTCATTCAGTTCTTAAAGTTGATCCTTCCAATGGAGTCACAGAGCTGAGCTTGGACTGGTGCCAACCATCTGGGCTTATAAGGGAGTATCATTGGATCACAAGTTCAAGGGGAATGACAAATGAGTTCTTGATTTTTTTTCCTGTACCTTTCTAGTTAGGGTCTGGAAGGGTCTTCTTCCTTATTGAATATGACCTTTTAAGAAATGTAGTTTTCATCTTTCCCAAGGGAATCATTTTTCTTATGGAATTCAGTTTGCTTTAGGTTTCTTTCTCTTCTGCTGAGTTTGAAAGGTGAGGCCAGGGCCCCGTGCATGTTTTGTTATTGACCTCTGCTATTTTTCTCTCAGCTCTGTCATAAATCTCATGATCCTCGTCTCCTAGGCCAGCTCTTTTAACATGATCTGTTGTAAGACGTGCTGTTTGCCGAAGAACATGCAGCATCTCTGTTACCAAGGTGTGGTAGCATCACTGGGGCCCATACCTTCCGTGCACACAGAGCCAGGCACCGTGGCCCCTCAAAGCCCCCCACAGCAGAACCAAACGTTGCCAGGCGGAGTTGACCTGCTTCTGCATTCTGTGCAGCCTTGGGCAGGTTCCTAAATTCCTCTGGCTTTAAGGTTTTTCATCTCTGACGCTATGAGGTGAATGATCTCAAAAATCCCATCTTGCGATCTCCTTACCCTAAGCAGAGTTTTCCAAACTCTGTTCTGTGCTAAGTTATTATTTGTGCTGGGGTTAGGGTTCTCTGGCCAAATACATTTAGGAGATGCTTCTTATCTTTTTCCTCGTCTCTTACAGAGTTACATGGCATCCATGCATATTAATGTCTCTGAGAAGTCCATGGTTAAGAAACCTAACAACGCTTAATCAAGCATTTCTCAAATATAGGTACCTAGGCAAATTAAAACGTTTTTATTCATTAATTTTGCTGACTGATGATTGCTTTCCTGGGAAGAGTTCCGAGGGGTTTTGAGGGAGAGGCTCATGCTCCAGGTTCCTAGATGATTGAGTTATGTAAGGCAAAGTACGCACAGCAGTAGCTCTGATTTTTCTTTCTTTTCGAAAGAAAAAGAGCATGCACATGAGAGGTGATAGAAAGAGCAGAGAGAAACAGGGGGAGAGAGAATCTTAAGCAGTTTCCATGTCCTGTGCAAAGCTGACTTGGGGCTGGATCTCACAACCCTGAGATCATGACCTGAGCTGAAATCAGGAGTTGGATACTTAACCAGCTGAGCCACCCAGGCGTCCCAGTATCGCTGATCTTTAAATGACTTTGCAGAAGTACCATTGCCATGTCATTAGAATATGGTTATACATTTTAAACAATTTTTGAGCAATTGGTTTGCGAAGTCTAATAAATCACCAAAGTATTTGTACTTCAACTAACAGAAGTCAAATCTGGCGGGGGAGGGGGAGTGCGGAGGGCGGGTCATGGTTTGGAAGGAGCTACATTATTGGCTAACTGTTCACAAAGTCAAAGTTTCAATATTGGCTTGCCCTTCCACCTCCACAGTGCTGCCTTATGAAAGACAAGGAACCCATGCAAGTTACTCTTCATTAGAGTCCTGGGTTAGCTCCAGGAAATAGTGGCAGCATGACATGTGGTTTCTTCCTCCCCCTTTCACATAAAATCCAGTAGGAATCATAATCTGAGATTTCAAGGGAGTAGGAAAAAACTGGCTTCCATTACATTTGAAATGATGCTAATGGGAATTTAAAAAAAAATGCAGTTGTGAAAGATTTCTGTTCTATCATTTGGTAAGACTTCCGAGCCACTAACCAAAAAACATGAAAGCATGAAATCACTGTCATGAGAATGTTAGGCATTAGGCATAATCAGAAGATTTCAATCAATGTGACTGGCATCTTGGCAGCAGCTGACATAAGACAGCTCTGCAGATGCCAAGCATTTTATCAACGAGTAGTCCAGTTGTGCTCCATTGTCTGGCGCCTGGTGCTTCGGCCAAGTCAGGAGGACGTTATCGGAGGCACGAAGTTCCAGGCAGTGGCCTGGACTAGGAGGCCGGCGGATGGGGTAATCCAGGCCTATGGCTATCCCCAGAGCCAATCCAAAACAAAATAAGCCATCTAGACGAGGAAGAGAGTAAGCTGGGGACGTACAATTAATCGAACTTGATATTGAAACAATGTGATTGTGTGGTCTTTCCTTCCAGTGGGCAGATTATGGGCTTTATATTAAATTAATATCTCAGAATGGCTGCTCGTGCTTGTGTCTTTATTACAGGAATTTAATGATTTACCCTCACACTTAAAACAATTATGGCAGTTTCCTTCCACCTCTTCAGCCAGTAAATGTATCTGAGGCTGGGGATATTTGTCCTAAGTGTCTTTTCCCATTTAAACTCTATCTTCATAGTGTTTCCAGTTTGTAAAAGCCCTGGTGTTCAAAAATAACCAGGAGAAACGCTGGACTGTGGGTGGCGGGTAATCCAACCCAGCATCAGGGCATTCCTGACTAAAGGGAAAAAAATGCCTCTTTCCTGAGCCTTTCCGGATGAGGTCATTGTTTTCAGACAGCCTGTACCTAATATAAACGGACTCAAAGTCCACAGCTTGCCTCAGACCAATGTTTTGTCAGGGAAGAACGTCCAAAGCCACGAGGAATAGGCTGATAGTAAAAGGAACCTCTTCAAGTTATAGTATTTTTGTTAAATCCTTGTATTAAAAAAAGTAATAAGAGCCCATCTGGTGAGGCGATAACTCATTAAGTGAAAAAAGAAGGCAGAAGGCTTGGGAAGATCAATCTTCTTCTTCCTTCTTCCTTCTTCCTCCTCCTCCTCCTCCTCCTCCTCCTCCTCCTTCTTCTTCCTCCTCCTCCTCCTCCTCTTCCTCCTCCTCCTCCTCCTCCTCCTCCTCCTTCTTCTTCTTCTTCTTCGCCACATGTGTTTGAGTTATTGTGAAATGACAGTGACCAAAATCTGGATTCTGGATTGTGCAGAGTGGAGGAAAATCCGAGGAACGTTCTGGGCATGTTTTAATGCCGGCTTCTCAGAAAGGATGGTTTTCTGCAGGTGCAATATTGGAACTGAAGTGTTCTTGAGAGTGGTCTTCAGAATTGATAGGAGATAGAGTGGGGAGCAGAGGCGGGTGAGGATTCTGTACGTGAGGAAGGAGCTAGAATCATGCAGGAAACTTCTCGTTCTTCCTGCACTGGCTGCGGCACACCCTCTGGGTGGCACACCCCTCTCTGGAGTCCAGCTCAGCCCACGAACTCCTGGGAGGAGAGCCAGGGCCCAAGCCTTTCCTTTGAGGAGTGGATGCAGTCCTCCCGTGTGGCCAGGCACCTCGCGAAGAAAATCTGAAATCTTAGCTCTAAGATTTGTGCATGTTGATGACCTGGGGAGAGACTGAGTTCATGGAGCCTCATCACGTGGTTGAAGACACCCAAGGTTGGTTTGTTCATTTTTGTAAACGTGGCATGTGCACTGCCTGGGGCAGACCATGTCTTTAAAGATGGGGAGAGGGCAAGGGCATTTCCATTGGCTAGAACGGTTTTATGCTTATTACAGTATGTTAACACTCTATTTATACACATAACATATTTTTGTATAAAAATGTCTATCTTCTATAGCAACATGTTTAAAGATATTATTAATATAATGGGGTCTTAAAATCGACATGAGTTTTGTAGCGGGAATCCAGCAAAATTAAATTGAATTAAATTTAGACTGTTGGAGCACTTTAAAAAAGAGTCTTCGGTGACTGTGAGTGAACCCCATGATCCCATTTCTGCTCCTGTGCTCTCTTTCTTCTATACCCCACTTCCGTGACCATACTTCTGTGTTAACATAGCTTTGAGATGACTTTTTTCCTTCTCATGTTGTCCTTTTGTGCTCCTGCACAGGGCATGTAGGCGCTTTGAGTTTGGATGCCGTCCCTAGAATGCTTCCCCTAGAGTTGGGTTTTGTGGGAGTTTGTTTCCTGGGGAGGCTGGCTTCAGGAGTGACCCAGCTTCTCGGGCTCAGCATCCCCAGGGACTAGCAGACAACACCCCAACTTCAGAGGCGGCCCAGCACAGTGTTGCGGGCCACCCCACTGAAACCAGCAGCCTGTGTCGATTCATGCTGCCTCTTTTGATACCGGATCCCTTAAGATAAGAGATTGTAACTTATTTCGGTTTCAGGAGAACAGGCTAGTGGATAATTCCACGTAAGGTGGACAAGCTCTCTACCCTCCCACCTTCACTTCTGAGCGCTCTGCTCGTCTCAATTTACTGGGACCTCCAGAGGCCTTGGGTTTGCCTTCCTTCCCACCGGGGATCCTGGCCGTGTTGCACTTCACATGTACACACTTGTTGGGAGGTACAGAGGAACTGCAGGTTGGCACACTCTATAACTGATGAATAATTCATGGTGGCTTCTTGTGCCATTAAACTTTCTCCTGCAAATGAACATGATTTTGAAAGACAGCGCTGATTTAAAACTCTAGTAATGTTTCGTATTCTTTATTGAACTGCCTCATATATTTTACTGGGGAGACAAAAGTTGGCAAACATAAGAATAATAAAATGTAAAGCTAATAGGGACCCTGTATGGGCAGTACGCCCATTCTATTGAAGCTTGTTCCTCCTTATTCTTTCTGAAGTGTGACATCCTCTGATGTTATAAAAGGCCTCCAGATGCTTGAATAATCTCTGGGCTCTCCTCGAAGATAAAATCTGAATTTTAATGATAATGTGTGTATTAATTTTATTAAGGTATTACTAGTATTTAGAATTGGAAACTACGATTCGATGGCTTTTCCTAAGTGAAAGGGATAAAATTAGACTATCTCAAGATGTCTGCATGTCTCTACTTGAATAAACTTGAAGCCCTCTGTTTTCCCTGCACTGTAAAAAGAGAGGATTTTAGTTTTGATTTCCAGGAAAGATAGGGCAGGTTTTTGAAAATCTTACATGATAGAGAGATTATAAGTAAACAGAGTAAGCCGTATATCTGATTATATTTTTTGAGGTCAAACTGGGGGAAAAAAAAGAAACTCTTCCAAAAAAATTTCATTTATTTTTCCCGTTTTTTGACTACTCTTTCTTTCCACTCCATGGCATATTTTTTAAGGGCTTTGGAGTCTTTCCACTTGCTGCCAGCTGGAATTTACAGAAAGTGTATCTCTAGAACACTCAACAGTTGACTTGAATCTCGGTCATAATTAAATTGGAAGACTGGCAGATTATTCTGAGACTCAAAAACAGGCACACCTTATGTTTGGAACATAAGGACTTTCATTACTCTGCATTGTTTTAAAAGTATCCTCCATTCGGAAAATTGACAATATATTCCAATTACCTATTTTTTTAAATAGAAGAATATTCTGAATGGATATATAATGAACAAGCGTGACCACTCTTAAATTTTGTCTCTTATTCCTGAAGGTGGATCCGTGGTGCTTTACAGCTTAAAGCTTTCTCTACTCGCCCTTCCCTCTTTAATGAGTACATCATTCTGTCCTTTCTTGCCTGGCACACCTTGAAGGCATTAGCTAGTTAGATGACTGTTGATTTACTACCTTGTACGCTAAACGATATGCTTAGAGCTAGTGTTTGCATACAATTCATAGTAATTTGGGCATACAAGACACCCAGCCTTCTCTTTTATATTAAAATCTAACTGTTGGGGTGCCTGGCTGGCTCCGGTGGTGGAGCATGCGATTCTTGATCTCAGGATTGTGGGTTCAAGCCCCACCTTGGGTGTGGGGATTACTTAGAAATAAAACCTTTTAAAAAATCTGATTGTTGACTTGCACTTCTCTGTCATAACACATATTTTAAAAGTTGGAGTGATAGGATATCAATTCAGAATACTGGGATTAAGTTTGCAAGAATTCTGTCTAAGTGCCCTTCCTTTCCAAAAAAGGGGGAGAAAATGCAACGTGCTTATGAGAACTCCTTTTAGATTTCATCTGAGAGAATGGAATGCTGGACAGGTTTTTCTGCTTTAAGAGGCAGTCACAGCTGCCACTGCAAAAGAGCTCTGCCAAGGTCAGTGACCAGTGGGTCAACTAGAGCATGACATTGCCAGGGACATGCCCAAGCAGTGGGAGCAGGCTGCCAGAGCACTGGCTATTGGGTTTTCATAGGACAGTCAACAATAGAATGAATTTTAAAAGCACCTGTCCCAGTCACCCCTCCCCTGCAGTAGATGCTTGCAGGCTCCCTAGCTTTCTGACTGCACCACAGTACCATGACTACCCTTGAAGACCACTATCATGAAGATCTTAATGGAACAGAAACTCCTTGAGCCTGGTGGTACTCTTTTTTATGATAATTTTCATGGGAATCATACTTCACGCTGACACGTGAATTGAAGTGGTAAAGAGCTAAAAGGTGAACTGGAACACACAGTGCCCTTAGAAAAAGGGTCACCGCAATAGGGGAGTGGTATTCTTTTGTGGAAAGCACATCTCTTGACTATTTTTAAATGATTTCAATGCTCTGTTTTCCCTATATTTCCCTATATAAGGTGTTGTTGGCTATGTGAACCCTTACGTGCAGGCACAGATTCATGAATTTGATTAGCCATTTTACTTCTGAGGCTCTTGGCCTCACCCATGTTTTTATTTTACTTTTTTTTTTTTTTAAGTTTAAAGGAACTCTCACTGTAATAGTCTGTCTCTCTAATTGGTAGCTTCCTCAGGGAGGGTCTGCTGATGTGTCATAGAGCCCTCCCTGGACTTGGCATTAAAGCAGCTCATTAATGTTCTGTTTGTTATCGTTAATTTACTAAGCATCTTTCAGCAGGTGGCAGGTACTGTGCTAGGTACTGTGCAGAGTAAGTCTGTCATTTAATATCTATAATCTTGGAAGGATCACTGGCATTATGTGCCAAAGATGAGCTGAGCAATTCAACTACATGACAAATTAATAAGCACCTGAACGGGGTGAAGAATGCAAGGATAGGAATATAAGATGTTAGAGGAGGTAGTCACCTCAGGAGATTAGGACGCTGGCTAGAGAAGGCTGAAGTGCTCCTTGGAATAGAGATGAGCCCAGTGGATTCAAGGGTCACAATCTGACCACAAATCACTTCTCACTGTGGCTCTAGCATGGAGGAAGTTGCCTCTTGTTCTCAAGAACCATCTCTGCTGCCACTTACTGCCAGAGCCATAAGGGATTGGGGATTTATTTTCCCCTTGCTAAAATGGTATTCTTTGGTGAATTTCAAAGTAATTTTTTCTAATGTTAACCTATAATTTCAGACTTGCAGAAGGAAAGCAGCTTCCCTCTGGATACAGAGCTCTAGAGGCAGAAAGATTTGGTTCCCATCATGGCTTTGATATCTACTAGCTGTGTAACCTTGAGCAAATGTCATAATTTCTCCAAGCCTGTTTCCACATCTATAAAATGGAGGTAATAGTACTACCTGCTTTATAAGATCATATTAAATGAGTATGTTTATGTTTAAAAACTCACAACACACTGCCTTACATTTAACAATGAATGATTTATATAATTATTGGTTATGGTTCCACCTGAGAGATGTAGATGCTTCCAAATTATTTAGTTTGTTGAACACTGCCTTAGAATCCAAGACCTTGATTCTAGTTTGGTTATTTTATTTTTTTAATTTTTGTGTGTGTATTTTTATTTTATTTTTAATTATACAAATCATATGAGAATAAGCTCTCACTGTAAACATTTCAAATAGTATATGAAAGGCAAAAGCTTCCCTTGGCCACCATCCAAACCTAGGGGGTAACTACTATTATCAGTTTTATTTATTCATTTTATTTTCATCAAAGTAATTCATGTCCCTCATTCTACAAACAAAAGAGTGTCTTCTCCCATGAAAGGGAGACAAAGCAAGAAAGTCAAGGATTCTAAACTTTCTCTCGCCTGACTCCCTAAGATGACACATTTTCTCCCTGTTCCTAAGTGTGGCTCTTTGTTTATCTATCTCATCGTTTCTTCCGACACATGACACATTACGGTTTTGGAAAGTTTGAGTTGCCACATTGAACCTTTGTGTTTAGATGTTATCCATAGTCAAGAGTATAGAAGAGTTAAATCCTGACCTTCCTTTGTAGAAAATCAATAGGTAATGTCTACCATGAAAAAAAAATCAAGAGATGGCCATATAAGCATCTTCTATAGGGATATGGAATTAAGGATGAGAATAAATAGCTAAAGAAAATTGAAAGAGATTGCTTCCTCTCTCTTATCCCATTTCCACATCCAGGGAAGGGGACCTCCCACCTTGGCACAGCACCTCAGATCCTCTTCAGCGGGCATCTGTGAGGATTTGTCTGCAGGCACAGAGAAGATGAGGAGGGGAATGGAGGTGTAATTCCTTCCCATAAACACTGTCAGGCCTATTCAGTCTTATCCTACATGCCTGCCTTCAGCAGTACATACCTGGTGCCCCCACTACCAGACCTTTCCTGGTTTGCCCCTAATAGACACCTCTCCCTCCAGCTTAACTTACAGCCTCCCCATTCTTGGCATATAGCATTCATTCACTTTCTAGCTTATAAACTGTGTCCACATCTCTTATCTGCAGTTATTCCTCTCTCGTTCTTTTTGGGGTTTTGTGAAGATGCAGAGATCAAAGTACTATGTTTAGGGGCACCTGGGTGCCTCGGTTGGTTAAGCGTCTGCCTTCGGCTCAGGTCATGATCGCACGGTCCTGGGATCGAGCCTTGCATCAGGCTCCCGGCTCAGTGGGGAGTCTGCTACTCCCTCTCCCTCTGCCTGCCACTCTGCCTCTCTCTCTCTCTCTCTCAAATGAATGAATAAAATCATTAAAAAAATAAAAAAATAAATAAACCCGAACAAAGTACTATGTTTAACCAGAAGCTTGAAGTCTGTATAGATTTTGGCACTCCATTACTGCCTCAAACTCTAATTATCCCACATTTCTCCTTTTCCTACAACAGAATTATAATTTCATTGATAATAGAAATGATAATTTTTATATCTTTCAGATCTCAGTAATGAGCACATGGTAGATGCCCACTAAATCATATCGATTAGCTATTTATCTTTTGTTCTTTGGCTGGCAAGAGACATGTATGTGTACTATTTGAGAATATAGTCACATAAAAACTACATCCCTAAAAAAATGCCAACTTTTTCATTTTTGCCTTGGAGATTCCAAGGAAATGTTAAGTATTAGCAGTAAGTATTTTCAGGCAGGGTAAACTTTTACCACTTACCTATGGCTGCTTTATAATCATTCCAATTCAGAAATTTCAAGCAACGATCGTTTATTATGTTTCATGAGTCTGCCTGCCGAGGGGCAGGTGCTGTCTGTGGCATTAGTGGGCAGCTTGCAGACTTACGTGTTTGGAGGTAGCTCTGCTCCGTGCGTCTTTCTCCCTCCTCTTGGAACCAGCAGTTTGTCCCAGCCATGTCCTCACCCCAGTGAAAGAGAAGGACAAGAGAGCAAGCAGAAACATGCATGATCTCTCGAGGCCTAAGTTCAGAACCGGTGCACCAACATGTCCTCCTTACTCTTCAGGCCCGGACAAGTCCCGTGGTCAAACCCAGTCTCAAAGTGAGCGGATATTGGAAAGTGACATGGCAAAGGACTTGGCTGCAAGGAGGCGTAAATTAGGGTCACTAATACAGTCTGTCATATCTGCTATACTGTAGCAGTAGGTTTGGTACCAATGGACCCTTATTGACACCAAAGTAAAAGTCAATGCCCCAGTTAACCTGACAGAACTTTTATTTTTGATTTTTTAAGAGATTTTATTTATTTATTCATGAGAGACACACAGAGAGGCAGAGACACAGGCAGAGGGAGAAGCAGGCTCCATGCAGGGAGCCCGATGCAGGACTTGATCCCAGGCCTCCAGGATCATGACCTGAGCCAAAGGCAGACGCTCGACCGCTGAGCCACCAAGGTGCCCCTTATTTTTTACTTTTAAGACAAGAAAGTGACTTTTTAGCCCTCAGGGACCTTCCTAACCATACTTGAGGAAATGATCTACAGATGAAGCCAATGAATAAGATATTGGTGGAGCAAAAAGCTAAGAAAGAGAGGTTTGAACACTTTGTGTGACTAGCCTAAAGCCAACTCTTTGTCAACAAGATAGTAACTATTTTAGCCTTTGTCAGCCAAGTGGCCTTTCTTGCAACTAGCCCCCTGTGAGTGTAACACAGCAGCACGTGGGTAATGCATAAATGAACGGATAGGACGCTGTTCCAGTAAAACTTTGCAAAAACAGATGGCAGGCATTAGCGTATAGACCACTAACCTAGAATATTGAAGGAAATAAGGAAGACTTTGCTAGAGGAGGTTTTTTGAAAAAAGGAACAACTATCTTGAAGGCAGTAATAAGACATGTTTTAGAGAAGTCAGTAAAACCTGTATGGTCATTTAATTGGTAAACTTTCCCACAGGTTAATGTGGTTCAGTGAAAACTCTACCCTCTTCGATGGTATTATTCAACACAGATCATTTCTGCCTCTAAAAGCCTGTTTGAAACCATGCTTACTAAGAACGTTAGTGTTTTTGTTTAGCTGGAGAACGAGGAGGGGAAAAGTCTGGGAAAAAAGTAAAAGAAATACCTAATTAAAATGATTTGATTTTATGCCACTTTAAAAATTTTATTTGACCAATGTGACCTAGATTTGTATGAGGGAGCTAAGGGGATTAATAAGGGATGATTTATGTTTAACTGTGAAGAATATGCAGGATTCGAATGAGCATTTTTCCACCTCAATTGTATTTCACTTAGAATTCATTAACAATCTTCCTGTTTTTCCCCATATTTGAAGATAGAAAAAAGCTCAGAATACTGTTGGAAGTCAAGGGGTTTTGTTTTTGTTTTTTCCCCAAAATCTTCACTACCTGTTTATTCATTTACACTCAGTCTGTCAGTGGCCTATACTTGGAGAGTTACTGTTCATTAAATCCAGACACAGAAGTTTGGAGTGTGGCTTTTGGAAAGGTGGGAAGGAATACCTCTTGGATAAGAGCCTCACTCCTATTAAATTAAAGCTCCATATTTTCCTTGAATGTTTGTTTTTTGGTTTTTCTCTCCTTGCAGAAGATGTCAAAATATACATGGAAGACAGGGTCTGGAAGTTGTGGTTCGATCTCACTCATTTCACGATTATTTTTTGAGCTCTGCTTCATGCCAGTCACTGTTGTAGGATGTGGAGTTAGCATAGTGGAGAAGTTGATCCCTCCCTTCATGGCTCACATGAACCCATATAGGCTGTAGACAAGTGGACCACAGCATCTCAACGTGCTGGGAATCCCAGGGGGGAAGGAACCAGTCTCCTTCAAAAGTGAGGGGGATTTTTCCCAAGGTAAATAAACTCCCTCCTGATTTTACATACCTATGATTAAAAAAAAAAAAAAAAAAGCTGTGCCTTAAAAGGATTTAGAATTCTCCATTCCTAGTCATTACACCTGAGGTTGGTGATAAAATTAAAAGAAATCCTGAGGAAGTTTTAAGAACACAATAATTTGACATCCCCTGAGTTTCTTGGAAAAGCACCATTTTCCCAGGTAACATAATCATGTAGGTCCACTCTCACTGTTACTGATTATTATCTTACAGTTTTATGTAAGATACATTTATAGATATGTTTTACTTCTTTCCTTAGAAAGTTCTCTTTCCTCTAGGTCAGTTACTTTCCTAGTGTTATGCATTAAATTGTCCCCTGCAAAACATGTGGAGTCCTAACCGCAGTGTGTGTGAATATGAACCTATTTGGCTCTAGGGTGTTTGCAGATGATCAAGATAAGGCAAGGTCATTAGGGTGGACTCTAATTCAGGATGACTGATGTCCTTATAAAAATGGGTAATTTGGACACAGAGACGGTCACAGAGGTAAAATGATGTGAAGACTCAGGGAAAACACAGCCATCTACCAGCCAAGGAACACCTGAGGCCACCAGGAGCCAGGGGCGGGTTGGGGGTTGGAGTACTGATTCAGGGTATAGATTCTCCCTCTCAGCTCTCAGTAGGAACTAACCCTGCTGACACCTGGCTCTCAGACTTTTAGACTCCAGAACTGTGAGACAATACATTTCTGTCATTTAAGCCAATCAATTTGTGCTACTTTGTTTAGGCAGCCCCAGGAAGCAAAAACATTTACCCAATGCATAGAGTCATTGTGAGTATTACAGAGCTAATGTATGTAAATAAATGTGCACAATAGTGGCTGTCACACAGTATTATTTTATTACAGTGTGGGTTTCAGCATGGGTGGTACCAATATGAGGCCTCTTTTTTCAATAAATTTTAAAAAGCAACCCTAGTGATTATATCTTTAATGAAAACAAAAATGGATTTAAATAAGTAATTTTTGAATAACTATTATAGACCAGAGTGGCTAGGTAATTAGAGATACAATAGATGTGGTCCCTGCTTGCATGGTGTCCTTTGCAGGCTTTTGGCAAAACAGACTTTATCCTGATAACTGCATAATTATCAGTTGTGGTACTATGAGAAAATATGTAGCATAATAGGAGAATTTAATTTAGATCAGCGCACCCTGGTAGGCCTCACAGAGGAGGTAACATTTAAGCTGGGGCCTAACGATGAATATGGTTCCCAGTTGTGGGAACCATACAGATTTCCTGGTAGAGGGAAGAGCATCTCTGATGTGGGAACAAAATGTATCTCATTCAAGGAACTGAAAGATAACCTCTGTGACTTTGGCATAGTGAGTGAGGATGAAGGTTTCAAGAGATGAAGACAGAGATGCTTATTAGTGCATGCCAGAGTAAGAGCTTGGGGTTGGATTGTGCAATGACCAAATATTGAAGGATTGTTGTACAAGTTAATGTGGTTAAATTTTTTTTAATTAAAAATGATTAAAAGTAAATTGGGTGCATTAAAATTAAAAGTAAATTTCTCTATTAGCATAGAGAAATGAAAAAAATAGAGAAATGGAAGAGAGTGGATTCCAGAAATAGTTTTAAACACGCATGATCATTTGCTTTACAATGAAGATGCCACTATAATTCAATAAATGGTGCTGGAGCCATTGGGTATTCATGTAGGGGGAAAATGAACCTTGATCCCTATCTCACACCATTTATAAAAATTAATTTGAGAAGGAACATAAAAACTAAAACAATCAAGCTTCTGGGATGAAACGTAGGAGGATATCTTTGTAAGATTTAAAAAAAAAAAAAAATCTTAAGAACCAAAAGCAAGCACTAGCCATGAAAGGAACAAGTTGCTGAATTGAATTTTGTTAAAATTAAGAACTATTCATCAGAAGAAATTCATTAAGAAAATGAATAGGCCAGCCACTATCTGGTAGAAAGTAGTTGCTTAAGTTTCTCTGAAAAAGTACTCATATCCAGTGTATATAAAGAATCTCTACAAAAGCAGATAATCCATACTTGCAAAGACATATACTTCACAAAAGAAGAGATTTCAAATGACCAGTAAGCAAATGGAAAAAGTCCCACCATCAGGAGTCCTCAACATGTAAGTTAAAGCCCCAGTGAGATACAATTATACATCTATGAGAACGGCTAACATGTAAGGGACTGGTAGCACCAAGTCTTGGTGAGGATATGGAACAACTGGAATTCTGCAATGCAGTGGGAGTCTGAACTGAGCTAATCAATTTGGAAAAGTGTTTGCCAGTACCTTCAAAAGCTAACTGATGACTCCTCTAGGTGTATGCTCAAGAGAAATGAGCATATATGTCCATAAATGGACACATACAGTAATGTTCATAGCAGTTTTATTCATAATAGCCCCACACTGGAAAAGCTCAAGTGTCCTAAAACAGAAGAATGTATAAATTAGTTGTGGTTGTGGTATACTGCTTAAAGGGAATACTACCCAAGATGGGAAAAGCTATTGATACACACAACATGGATGAATTGAACAGGCATTATGCTGAGCCAAAGAAGCCACACATGGAATAGTACATACTGTGTGAATTATCTCGAGGTTCAAATGCAAGCAAAACTTATCTCCTCTGGTAAACCAGGGTAGTGGTTACCTGGAGGAAGGGGGGTACAGTATTGACTGGGTGGAAAGGAACTCACTGAGGTGTTAAGAATGTTCAAATCTTGATCTAGGAGGTAGTTCCATGGTTGTACAGATGTAAAAAAAATTCACTGAGCCATGTACTTGAGATGTGCAAACTTTACCATAAGATGTATTTCAATAAAAAAATGTAACATTAGAACTTACACTACAAAGGATGAGTGATGTGGAGGAAAATTCTGATAAAAAAAAAGTTGTAAATTGCACAGGTAATGTGATTCGAACTACATAAAAAATTTCATGGGAGAAAACCACAAGAAAATATACTGAGGGATTAATGGTGGTTTCTGGATGGTAGGATCATGTTACTTCCATTTCTTTTTAATTTTCATTGTTTCTCAAATTTCTCTAATGAAGAATATCAGGAATGGAAAATCAGAGAATCAAAGGGAGGAAACTATAGCTAAGAAAATATTTGAGGGAATTTGACCCTCAATTGTGAATCAAGTTTGCAATTTCAGAGGTGAATTAGCAGTTCAGAGACAGGAGAATTCACAGGGTAGTGGAATCACAGAGGGCTTCCCAGGGGAGTGAACCCAAGGAGGGATTGCGTGGAGGAAGTGGTGTGGTTGAAGTCAGGGATGGTGGGTAGTCAGTTTACTTAGTGTGATGTTTTCTTCAGCCTGGTCTGACTTTGTTTCTCTCCACCTCATGGATCCTGTGGACCTTCATGTATATAATCACTTTTTCTATGACTCTAACATGAATATCTTTTAAACCATTCGTAATTCATATTCTTAAAAAGCGCTTTTTCTATCCTTTAACATCCTTAGGCATTACCATTTGCTCTGTTCTCTATTTTGAGGCTGCCTTACCCCCACCCCCCTGCTCTGCTTCTCCATATGCCAGTGTGAGTTTAAAAATTGTGCCAAGCAATTCTCTCCTTCTGAAAAAAAAAAATAAATAAAAGGACCACAGAAACACACACACACGCACACACACACACACACACACACACGCACACACACAGAGCTCCAAATGATCCATCTGTCCTGTTGAAGACATCCACCACCCACTTCATCCTGGTGCAGGCTATTTTTGTTTGCTTTGTCTTGAGAGTCCTATATTGGAAGACTTTATAGAGTACTTTGGTTTCCACCAGAAAATGAAAAGCAAACCACTTTGTTTTTCTATTTTATACCTATTGCAGGGCTATGCACAAAGAGATATTCAATAAATGCTGATTGAGTTGCCTTTATACAGATCATGGTCTATGCTACATTCGGATTTTCCTGGGCACAGTTTTACTGATGGGTGCACATTTATAATTATGAAGTGGATTATGGAAAGGGTAATATTCTTTAGAATCCAATATTTTTCTGAATCTGTTCTCTGCAAACCTATATCCTTTTAGGTGAATTTAATTATTATGTTTTCAAATTATCTGTGATGAATTGGAGGACGAATTGAAGCCTTCTGGAGTGTTTTTTTTTTTTACTGCTTCTCTCCTTTTCTTGGCAAGATAAGTAATAGCATTATGCTGTGTTACTGGAAATTTTAATCAATAAAATGCATGTGTCTTTAATTAGAATGGTAGGAAGTACTGCTGAGTTGGATCATTTTGTTAATGCAATGAACTGAGAGGCTCAAGCATTTATGCACAAAGGGTCAACTTGAGTAAATTGAGCCTACATGGGCAATTCTATTTTTCCCAGATAACCTACAAGGAGATTCATTTTAAGGTGCAATATTCATAAATATGTGTGATGCATCTCCCCTGAAGCAGATACAGAAATGGAGAAGGCCACCTTTGCTTTCAAGAAGTTCATGGTCCAGTGATTTTTTTCCTCTTTCATCTATTCCTAGCTTTCACTTTGATGGACACTCCCAAAAGTACAGCTCCAACTTTGACTTTTCCACTGAGACTCAGAGGAACATTCCCATTTGTCTGTTAGACCTCACTTTGTAGATATTATGATGACATCTTAAATTCATTATTATATCTGAAATGAGTTCATTATCAACAAAACTCCATCTCTTTCTTGTGTCTCTTGTCTCAATGGCTGTACTTTTTTCCCTAGTCACTCTGGCTCTGTTCTTTGGAGTTCTAACCAAACCCCTCATATCACAGATTTATTTCCCCCTAAGTAAATATCCACATCTTTGGATTCTGGCCATTCGGGTCCATTGGAGTCAACTGCTATGAACAGTCCATCCTCAGTGTTGGTCAGGTGTATGAATCCATGCAAGAAAGGGATGGCTTCATGGGGTACTCTGTATTCATGGGAAACTGTCACAACTATCTTGTGTTCCTTATCTATTAATACCATTGTCTTACTCCACTTGTCCCATGGTTGGTCAAGTTTATCCATCTCTCTTCCCATCTCAACCTGAGCTGTGTGCTCTTCCTTGTCTTCCTTCTCCCACATGTTGATGCATAATTGACTCCTTTCCCATTTCCACTTCCCTTTTTGATTCAGTACTTCCAGAGACAGACAGTTATTCCTCCCCCAAGCACTGCCCCTTCTACTTTGGCACAGTCTGAAGTCTTCCAACCAATACTGCCCAACCGGACAGCCTCCCAAATCATGGCCTCCTCAGTCAATGACATGGTATCAACAGCATTAAGCTTTGGGACTCCAAAAGTAGGTATTGCATTTGTTGTCAGTTCCAACATTCATGCAGTGGGTGTTTAGCAGGGGGTAATAACACCCAGATTAGGACTTAGATCATAATGGATTGGAGAGAAGCTATGATTTTTGCATCAGAGGAAATATTAGAGGTAAAACTTAACAGGGAAATGTGGATAAATTTCAAAAACATGCTGAACAAAAGAAGCTAGAGGCAAAGGGGGTACAACCTGGATAATCTTCATGAAGTTCTAAAATGTGCAAAAAGGATAGAAATCAGAAAGGTGGTTGTTTCCAGCGTGGAGGGGGCGTAACTGGGAAGGAGCACAAGGAACTTTTTGAGGTGATTGAAGTAGTCTATATCTTGATAGAGATGTGGGTTATGTGGGGGAATGCATTTGTCAAATTCATTAACTTAGACACCTAAGATCTATGCTCTTCATGTATGAAAGTTAGACCTTAATTTTATGAAAGAAATAAAAAGTTTAGGGAAAAATTACTGAGTAGTGTGTGTAATCATATCCAACTAGTGATTAAAATAAAAAATTATATAATGTGGATATAAACAATAATATAATGGAGAAAGAATATGTACCTATATTTGTGGCATGGAAGAAAATGTGATAATGTGATGAACCCTGCTCTGAAAGCACTGCTAGAGTTTGACACTTGATTGTTTGGGAATACATGGACCTTTATGCAGTGCATCATAGCAGAGATGCCAAAGTTAAAATCCGATTACAAAGAGGTATGAATCTTTTATGAGAGAACTCCCAGTGCTTCTCAAAATCTTGCATCCCACCACCTCCCGCCAATACCTGAAATAAAAATCACAGCTGTTTAGTTTAATCTTGGTGGATGGGAAAGTTTACAACAACGTTTGAAATAACTTATACACAGGTCTCAGAGTGCTAGCCCACAGACATGGTAGGCCTGTAAGCATGTTTTCTCTCTCTCTCTCTCTCTCTTTTTATTTCTTCTGTGTGTGTGTGTGTGTGTGTGTGTGTGTGTGTGTGTGGTGGGGGGTAGGGATCTAGACAGTTTTTTGTGTTTTTTTTTTTTTTTTTTGCAAGTGTTTGAAATTTGGGAGATTTCATGTAAAAATCTGAACATCTGGCAATACTTGGCCTGCATCCCAAAATAGCAATAATTGCCTGGATCTGAGTAGTGGCTCCTCCTTTAGGGAGAGACTGTATTTTACACACATCCTACTGCTCACAAGTATATCGGGACCAACTTATGGCCTCAATTGTTTTAATATCAACTTTTAGCCCTATGAGTCTGAATTTCCAGCCTTTGAATTAATGTGTATAGAGCCCCTCCTAGGGACTAGGAACTGCTAAGGGCTTTAGTAGATACATAGGGGAGATACAGTTATTATATCCATTTTACAGCCAAGGTGATAAGGCTTAAAAAAGTGAAAAACTCACCTGAGGTTGCCCAGCAGTAAGTAATACAGCCAGGGTCTGAATGATTTTTTGTGTGTATGCTTGCTCAAATATGAGAGACCATAGAGAAGAATGAGACCATATGTGTGCATGTATATGTGTGTGTGTGTGTGTGTGTGTGTGTGTGTGTGTGAGAGAGAGAGAGAGAGATAAGAATTTTCTTTTCTACATTGCAATAGATTATCTTTTAGCTGTTGCATACCCTATTTTGGCAAACAGTAGATATAATGATGCCTGGATGATGATTTTTCTTGAAAGCATCTTTCACCTCAGAGACTCCCAATTTTGTATCCAGTAAAATTGTCCCTTCCAGATCAAGGGTGCTGTGAAAGTCCCTCCCCAGATCAGCTCAGACTCTGGAAAGACAAGGGCAAGTTCTCCTTTGTTAGAAAAATAGTTGTCAATCTGCAGCCACATCTGAAACACTGTGTTCTAAAACCTTTTACGGCCCGAAATTCCAAATAGTCAGAGGCATCTTTTATTCATATTAAGTTCTTGGATCTGCCTTTGGGGAATTTAGGTTCTCTTCCAACATCGAGTTCTGAGTGTGGGTTTAGTTTCAGGGGGTCTCAGTTTCTCAGTCTGAGATGCGGGGGCTTCTGTGCCACACCCTCATCTCTCAGGACTGCTGCCATGATTAACACATTTAGGGTTATAAAGTACTTGGACAAGAATGAGCATGGAGAAAGACAGTTAATACAGAATCAGGGTGAAGTGCACTTATGGACATAAGAAACTGAAGAAAGAATGGCAGTGAGCAGATTGTTTAGAGGCTCTTTCTTTCTTTCTTTCTTTCTTTCTTTCTTTCTGCTTGCTCAAAGGTAGTGCCATTTTATTTCTCTAAATTTAGTTGTTTATATGTGGATGGATAGACTCTTTCTTCTAAGGCCTTCCCTGTCTCCTGGCTCCCTTCCAGTCATCAGGTGTGATCTGAATAACGCGTTCTTCCAGAGCATCCTCTCTTTGGATTGGTTTCTGCCTTCCCCTAATCCACTTATTTTCTTAGTAAGTTTTTCCTTCGAGGTTCAGATCAAACTTCGTATTTTCCATAATCCCATCAGCACCAGGCTGACTCAGTGTTACCCTTGTTTCCCTTGCATGCCCTTTCATAATATCAGAGCATGGCATTGAGAGTGTGGTGAGGGAACACGCTTGACACACACCCCCTGTGGGGACTTCCTAAGGGAAACACATTTTTGCGTGTCATTGTTGGGAATGTAATAGAAATACATAAAAATTGTCTGTGTAAGAGAGGAAACACAAACCACTTGTCTTTTGGAAACACATTTTCTTTAAGACAGAAAGTTAAGGGACGCCTGGGTGGCTCAGTGGTTGAGGGTCTGCCTTTGGCTCAGGGCGTGATCCTGGAGTCCTGGGATCGAGTCCCACATCGGTCTCCCTGCATGGAGCCTGCTTATCCCTTTGCTTGTGTCTCTGCCTGCCTCTCTCTCTCTCTCTCTCTCTCTCTCATATGAATAAATAAAATCTTAAAAAAAAAGACAGAAAGTTAAGAGGTACTACTCACCATATCCAACATCTCTATGTCAAACTGCCAACCATTTGTTGCTATAACTCTACACTGGTGTGGAATTTACCAACCTGCACCATAGTCAAGCATATACGTGCCTGCATCGCCTGCTAATTTATGTGCTCTTTGAGGGCCCCTGTCTTATTCACTATTAAGGAGGCTGACACCTGACCTGTCATATTGTAGGTGCTCAGTAAATATTTGCAGAAGGAAGATAGCTCCCTTAAACAAAGGATAGTGAAAGCCTGACACTGATTTTATTCAAGCATCCTGTTCTGTTCCTTATCTATCTGGCATATTTCTTGTGGCCATAAACTACAAGGAGTTCCCCTTTGAGGTCCAAGCTTAAGTCCAGAGGTGAATGATTGCAAGAAAAGACATTGGTGAGCAGGAGGCCCTGCTTGCAGCATAGTCAGGAAATAGATTATTTGGGGATGGTTGACGTTTTCTAATAAACTGACCATGAACATGAGGTTTGCCAGGGTATGTCAGAGCTATTCTACATTGAGATAGATGAATTATAAATACTTCAAACCGTGTCACTGGAAACACTTCCCTCTGCATTTTTCCTTTGGAATGGCTGGGGAGGGGAAGCTGGGGCAGGCCCTGCGCACCTGCTCCAGGGCAAGCACCTACGTCAGCAGACGTCCTGAGAAACGCTGACACCAGGGTTTCTGGGTCCATGGTCAGCTATTTATCCCATCAGCAAGGATGGCTTGTCTCCTAATGACCAACCACTGGGATGGCTTCTCGTGGCCACACCTGGCTTGGGCCTCTGGGGCACGTGCCTGTCACTTAATGCCTTCCAGTTCAGTGGCACTTAGATAAGCTCTGACTTGCAGGAAGAGCATCACATCCTGCATAGGGAGGAATAGGAGATCTCAGGCCAATCAGTATAAAAGGTCTTTATTGTCTTCTCCTTTTAAGCAATTAATAATGACCAAAGTGTGTTTTGTCTTTGATACCTGCTTTTTGCCCAAGTATTAGAGACTCATGTTTCATACTGAGTTCTTACCGAGAACGGTCAAATATTCTTTGCAAGGCATTGAGTACCTAGTATGTATGGGAGACATGTCAGATACAGGGTGGCAAAGGCAAGACTCCCACTCTCTGGAAGCTTGGCAGCTAGCAGAGGAAATACAAGTCTACGGATAACCATATTACAGGGCAGGATATAAGAAACACTGTGGTAGAGCTGCTACTTTGGGACAAGACAGAAAGAAATTGATTCTCGCTGGAGTAATTCTGGACACCTTGATGGAAGAGGTAACAGTTGATCTGCATTTTTAAGCCCAGGTGGATTTTCAGAAGGATCTGATGGGAGAAGGCTGAGGAATTTTTAGGAAAAGAGAAAAAAGCATGGGAACAATTAAAGATTGGGGAGTATGGGATATGTTCAGGGTAGAGAGAAAGTTTAGAAACTGAATGAGACCAAAGCTGGTGGGTTGTGTTATGTGGCCAGAAACTTAGTACTGTGACCCTATGGGGCAGATTTATAGGGCAGCCTCATTTAACATCTGGGGCTTGAGCTCCAGGATGCCTGTGACCCTCCCAGAGCTGATCCCCGTCTGCAGCTTCTTCCTTGAAGGCATTCCAAACCTGGCTTTCACTGTCATTTGGAAATCTTGTCTATGGAGAGTATTGTCAGAGAGTAATCTGACACACTTGCTGTCTGTTAAACTAATTATGATTCAGTCCTCAGAGTGCCTTGGTGCTCTCAATCCTGAATGCTCAGCAGATTTGATGTAGTATCTGAATTATTAATGGAGATGATATGGAAAAGGGGCTTGGCTGCTTGTTCGGTTGAGCAGGTCTTGGGCGGGTGGCATTACAGGAAGAGAGGCCGCTGCTTACAGAAGGATGGACCAAGCAAGCCCTCCCAAGGAGCCCTACCCAGATGGAAGCCTGTGCCAGTATACTCAGAAAATCACAACGTGCTTTGGAGGAAAGGGTAAGACTCCTTAGACAGTGAGCTTTGCAGAAGCGATGCCCAGGGTGGACAATGCAGGCAAAGAGAAGGGCTAAACGTGAGACTTGCCTGTCGCAGGAAGAGATGTAGCTGCTGGAGAAGGTGAACCTCCAATGGGCCGAGGCGCATCTGAAAGTCCGATTGTGCCCCTTCTGCTGATCTTTCCCACTTGGAAAGCTGTTTCTCTGCTTTCTCCATTCTGCTCAGCAGCAGAGATCATCCTGATAACTGGGAGCTACTGCAGCCACTTGCCATGCACTTGCTGAGCTCTTTTGTTTACTCATTTCTGATTAAAACCAAAACCCAAATTGAAAAGCCAGTAACCCTATTATCACTGATAAAGCCACAGGCTGTGAATTCAGACCATTCCCTTAGAAAGCTAAATGCCATCAAGATATACATTTGAGGGTGTATAAAATGTTTTTCTCTTAAAATGTTTTCTTCTTAGCAAGAAGCAGATAGATCTCAGCAGATACTTTAAAGGGAGAGGTAGGCATTTGTCTAGGAAAAAAAGACTTAATCATAACATAGAATAAAATTAAAGAAAAGTCAGAGTTCATTTCTGAGAAAAAAAATTGCTGTAGGAATTGACCTGCGACTGGCACATTACAAAGTAGTGAAGGCATCCATCCTCTGAATACTATGTAGCCTCAGAATGCCTGGCTCTGAGGTTGCGGCTCATCTCATCATTGAGCTCCTACAGCATGCAGAGTGCTAGGGCCTCTCAGGGCAAGGTGAAGCCAGTTGGTGAACTTGCCCACTGATGGTTTCTTTTCATAGTTTACCCTAGAAGAAGAGCTGTGCAGGTACAGTGGAACTGTTACTAGCAGATTAGGCATGTCCTACCTGATGAGATACACAGGCCACCCATATCTTTGGGTGAATGTTAAGCATTTGTAATTAGCATTAGCTTTGTAGACTTTGTCATACAACCCTATAAACTGTCCCCAAGCCCTCTACACGACTCAGTAAATGCTATGCTGTAATTTTATGTGCCATGGCAAAAGGCTGATGCTCATGTAGCGGTGGTGGTGGTGGTGGGAGAGGGGCGGACGGTGCATTGATGCTTCTTTAGGGATCTTCTCCAGACTGGGCTTTCCTGGCTATCAGGATAGATTGCTATCAGGCAGATGCCACTGAAAACATAGCATTCAGATTGGAGGCTTGGTAGAGGAGAGTGGGGTATGGGCATGGGAAATATGGGGGAGAGGATTATAAAGTATAAGCTTCCAGTTATAAAATAAGACACAGGATGCAAAATACAGCATAGGGAAAATGGTTAACACTGCAACAACTTTGTGTGGTGACAAGTGTCAGTGAGACTTATAGTGATTACTTTGTAATGTATATAAATGTTGACCAACTGTGTCATACTCCTGAAACTAATATCATATTATATGTCAACTGTACTTCAATAGAAAAATGTATAAGTCTTTCTTTAAAAAAAAAAAAGATAGGAGGCTTGTCCTCTGCTGGGTGCTTACACTGAACTACGTGGAAGAGGTTAGGTTAAGAACTCTGGACATTCTGGCAAGAGGATCTTAGTTCATGAGTACCCATGATCAATGCTGGTTCCAACTCCCAAGCAATCTGTAACTGAGCTTTATCTCTCTCCACCACCTGAGAAAGGAGCCACCTCTCACATCTATGTGTAGCCGATAGCCTTTACAAGCAAACAAACCTCTGGTATTTTCATCAGCCTTGTTTATAGTCCACATGTTGCTTACTTTCCATCCTGATCTAAAATTCATAAAATAGGGGCACCTGGGTAGCTCAGTGGTTGAGCATCTGCCTTTGGCTCAGGGTGTGTTCCTGGGGTCCTGGGATGGAGTCCCATGTCACGCTCACAGCTGGGAGCCTGCTTCTCCCTCTGCCTATGTCTCTGCCTCTTTCTCTGTGTTGCTCATGAATAAATAAAAATATATATATAAAATAAAAATCATAAAACAGGTCAAATTTACATATAATCCTTTTATTGAAGAATTTAATTTTTCCTTTATATAAGCTATCAGAACACAATTGCTTCTTGAACTGAATATATGGATGTCTAATCTTGTCAAAAAATTCAGGGGTAGACTGAATATCTGCTGATAACAACAGCTGAGTGTTGAGGTGGAGCCCATACTATAGAATTTGTTTTAGTGGGCAATGCTTAAGAAGTTTAGGTGTCAAAAAGGTACAACAGCTTTGCCATGGAATAGTTGGACTTTGGCTTGGTCAAGAAGATGCTGAATTTGAAAAAAAAACAAAAAACAAAAAACAATCATCTTATCTGTCCAAAGTCTATGTTTGCACATTGTTAATGTATACTAGAGCCTATGTTTAAAGTGGCTGCATCCGACCTCTCCATAAATACACACACGTACACACACATTTCACAAATGAGCCATGTGAACACACATAAACAGAGCTGCTCAGGTGCTCAGTTTGCAAAGAGCAGGGCTATTGGAAATTAACCAGAGGAAGAAGGAATTAAGGGTATAGGGCAGAGGTTCCCACTCTACTTATGTTTATTAGAAAAACACTTTAGAAGAACCTAGGTCTGAAATGGGCCTCAGGCATCTGTGTTTTAAACAGATTGGTCCAGTAACCACACTTTGGGAAACATTGGTAAAATATCTTACGTAGTATATCCCAAGGATCTTTGAAACAGACAAGCAAGAAATAGAACACTTACGGATTGTTTTACCTGCTTTGTAAACTGTTTTTAGAGGAAGACCTTGGAAGGATTTATTTTCTAGTGGCAATATTGGTCTAGGGCTTAACTCCCCAAATTTGAGAACAGAAATTTCACCATGTGACTGTGGTAGTAGACAGATCCCATATTTTCCACCCTCCCCAGCTCCATTCCAATCTGGAAGGCCTTAGGGACAGAGTCTACGCCTCCATTCCCACTGTGCTTTCCATTGGGCTAGAGTCATTCTAGCACATTTGGATTCTCTGATTCTTGAGCTCTGTTGCCAAATCTTGTGTTAAAGATTAGAAACTAGTTTCCATTCTCTGCTTCATCTGTTTAGCTTTTATGGAAGAACCTGATGACTGTGGTAGCAACAGTCATAGGAGTCAGGAGACCTATCCACCAGGGGCTTGCTGTGTTGTCATGGGCAAGTCACTTAGCATCTCTGAGACTTACCTTCCTCATCTTAAAGTTAAATGGCCAGAGCTGATCAGTGCTTCCTGAATGCAGGTCCTAGTCTGGGGAACTTTGAGGAGTATAGGTTCTTGAACCTCACCCCCACAAAGCATCTCATTCAAAGATCCGGGCTAGTATTCCACAGTTGAGTGCTTCAACAGAAGATTCTTAGGCGCAGCAATATTTGGGAAGCCCTGGGCTAGATTATCTCTGAAGGCCTTTCCAGCTCTATAATTTTATTCTGTTTAAAGTGTGTAAGGGTTTTAATGAAAGGAAAATGGTATCAGAACATAATAGCCCCATGACAGGGGAAGGCGGTATGGGTTTTTTCACTCTCACTTGTGACTGTTGTGTCATTTCAGATGGTCGTATACTGTGCTTGACCTTCCTGAGTGGATGTCAGAGGGCAAACACTCGTGGCTAGGTCACCCTTGGTAGGTCAGCACCTTAGTTGAATGCGGGTCCTCCTAGCTTCTAACTTTATGAAAACACACAGCTACCCACATGGTAATTAGACCTCCGTCATGTAATTCTGCAGTAGCAAAAAACCCATGAAACAACATTAAGACTATTATTAGCGTTGGATTACTGGAATAAGGCAGAAAGATTTTCATGGTACTAGGAGGAAGGGTTTCTCTCCCCAAGATGGAAGAGATCCTTGACTGTGGCCTGGAGCTGGGTTTGTTGCTAGTTGAAGCTGAAGTCCTCTCTTGAGGTCTCCCTCCTGTGAGATCTGAAGTAATGAAGAGCTTGGAATTATTATCTGAGTTTCCTCTGCTCTGCATTTTTAGGTTACATACAATATATGTAGTAGTGCTACTCCTGCTGGGTGATATTAATATACTAGGACTATTGGCAGGTGAATTTTTTTAGATATTACAACTATGTCCTTTCTCTGGCTGTGGATATTAGTCTGTTTTTTAATATATGCATTCACATCTTAGACTGACATAGGCTTGAGTTCCTGGTAGCAACTGCTTTTATACCTGGTCATCTGAATATATGGAGCCCTAAGCCCTTGAGGGTAATCACTTAAATACATCTTCCCTAATCTTCTTTGCCTGGCAGTGAGGAAAAAAAAAAAAAAGCAACAACAAGGAGCCAGGAGAGTTGAAGGGGAAGGACAGCCTCTTGGGCTCCTGGTGTCCTTTTCTCATTTGTTTGCAATCCATACCAAGATGCCCTCCTTCCTCGGTTTAAAGTGTCTGGGGAAACTGTGCAGCTCTGAGAAAAGTGGAGTCCCCTCCTCTGAGAGAGCCAGCACCACGGGCTCGTACAGAAGGAGGCTGGTTGTGGAGGATGTGAGCATCACTGGGATCCCCCAGCCTGCTCACCGGCGGGCCACCATGACTCACTTGGTGTATCTGCACCCCGAGGCTTACTGCACGCTGGAGCACTTGCTTAGCCACTTGGAACCTCCTGGTAAGTGAAGGAGCCCACTCTGCACACGGCTTTGTGTTTTGTGATCGGCCTATGAAGTGCTATCTGGAGTCGTTCTTCCATAATGTATTCCTCAAAAGAAACACTATCCCTTATATATAATTAACGGGGAGAGGATGGGACGCAAGGAAAATGTAACCTAAGTAGAGCCACGGAGCTAAGTTCTGAGATATTTTCATCCATGATTTTATAATCTCAGTAACCAGCGTGTCTCTTTCCAAACTAGGAAGTGTGATGGAAAGGAAGATCTCTAGCCATGCATGCTGTTCTTTCATATGTTAAAGCGTGGATTGAAAAGATATATATTCAAGGCAGCATATTGACAATAGTCAAGAATGACCTCTGTAAAGGCGAGATCTAAACTGTGTTACCGCCTAGAGTGTGCTCGTCCTGTGCGATATTAAAAAAAGAAAAAGAGCAAAGGTTTGGAATATTTGGAGAGGTTGTTGAGGCTTCTTTTCAGGCAAGCTCGTTAGAACGTGGCCACCTGTGCACCTGCCGGGGAAAGAGAGGGAGCAAGTGCAGCCTGTGGGCAAGAATAACCACAGGTGGGGAGTTTGCACACGTTGAATTTATAATTAATGAAGATGGTACCTAGCTGCTCGCTCCTTATCCAAGTCAGGCTAGAATAAGTACAGGAGGCAAAGGCTGTTAGATGTGGTCCCTGCAAACATAGGAACATGAGCCAAAGGAGCCAGAAAGTCAAATAGATAGCCTGCTAATTCCTGGACAGCTAGGAGGAGGGCAGGGTTGGATTAAAGTGAGGTGAGGTAAGTGGGTTAACCTGTATTGGGGTGTTTCATTTTGCTTTTTTGCAAATATTATTATTATTATTATTATTATTTTTTGCAATTATTTTTAACAGCCTTTTGAGATATAATTCACACACCATACAGCTTACCCATCTTTTGTGCCTGGCTTCTTTCACTCAGCTTGATTTCAAGGTTCATCCATGTAGTGTCATATATCAATACTTCATTCCTTGTTATGGCTAAATAGTGTTGCATTGTATGGTTACACCACATTTTGTTTATCCACTCATCAGTTGACGGACATTGGGGTGGTTTTCATCTTTTTGGCTATTACGAATAATGCTGCTATGAACATTCACATACAAGTTTTTGTGTGGACATCACTTTTCGTTTCTATTAGGTATAATGATAGGAGAAAGATTTGTGGGTGAGAGATTTGCGGGTCACATGGGAACTATGTTTAACCTTCTGAGAAACTTCTGGACTGTTTTCCAAAGCAGCTGCACCACTTTACATTCTCACGGGCAGTGTATGAAGCCTACAATTTCTCCACATCCTTGTTAGCACTTGTTATTATCTCACTTGTGACTCTACCCATCCTAGTGGGGATGAAGTGGTATTTCACTGTGGCTATCCTGAGCTTGGACGGGGATAGGGAGGAGTGGCTAGCAGGTCAGTGCGAAGGCAGGGCAGCGTGGGGACCTCACAGGTGCTGCTGTGACAGCTCCTTGGTTCTCATTCCCCAGCAGTCTTTACTTCATCCTTTTTGGGGGAGCCTGGAGTAGGGATGGAGAAACCATGACGTCTGCTCCTAGTTGCCTTATAAGCCACCCTAGCAAAACTGTATTCAGAACCAGCTGACCATGCCTCTCAGATATCACATTCCGTGCTGGCAGAAACCTAAATCCCTTTATTGAGGAAAAAAAAAAGTTTATTCCACAATTAGGGATAAAAACTAAACATGCAGATTTCTGCTGGAGCTAACATTTTATTGTGAATGTATTTGGTGCTTCTGCTGAATGCCCCCACTGAAAGAGATGCAAATCAGATGTTTTTGGACTGAGCTATTGATGCTCCTGAAAGAGATAAGGTCTGCTGGTAGGAGAAGGCAGGAAGTAAAGGGGTAACCAGTAAACCATGGTTAAATGAGAGTGTGCTGGACAATAGCTTCTCAGTAGGTTCAATAACAAGAGAACAAACAGTATCAAAGAGAGCCTTGGCTAGAGGAAAGAGTAACCAATATTGGGATGTCTGTATCTCAGTGAAGGCAGATAAGGAAATCTGAGGGATTAGTTTAGTGTGTGACTTCGGAGTTGGACATTCCAGAATTTCAGTCCTGGCTCTTCTACTTACTAAATGTATTTTGGGGGGTAGTTAGTGTCTCTAAGTCGCTGTTTGTCCATCCATAAGGTATTGCTGTGAACAGATCTTACCCCCTAGGGTAAATGTGTCCCTGGGCAGAATTTTTTTTTTTGTGGAGCCCCTGTGTATATGAGCAGTTTGAGTCACCTGAAATCAATGTGTCAACAGCCTGATCTTGTTCCATCATGGAAAAGAAATACCATGCCAGCTTGAGGGAGTGATCGCTCACCAAAATCCCCTCCTGGAATCGAGTCAGCTCCAGGGCCCTGAGATAATCCCCATTGACAGGAGTCCTAGAGCTCTTCAGGGCATCTGGTCAACCCCCTGCACAGCATGGGAGACACATAGAGGATCATCATAAGAGAGAGCTCCAAAGAGCAGGCTGCAGTGCCCCACCTAGACATCACTGCTGGCCCTACCTGGTCCCAGGCACCAGAAGCGGATGTACTTTCGAGGAAGGTATGGTTTAGGGCTAGGGGCTCAGCCAAAGGGCAGTATCAATTATGAGGGTTAAATGAGAACATGTACGGTACAGTGGTACATGCAAGCATCCACTAAATTTTAGCTACAATAGTAATACAATAAAATTGTTTATTATTTAAAAAAATTACGATTTCTATTGTTTATCTTCCACTGCTGTGAAGCAAGAAGAGCTCAGGCTTTGTGCTGCTGGGGCCCAGAACAATAGAGGAAGTGGGATTCCTGTTTAGGGCAAGTGCTTGGAGGAAGTGCACCCTTCTGCAGCCACACGTGTTCCTGTGCTAGCGAAGCCAAGCACTCAGGAGCAGCTCCTGGCAGGATGCTCCTGGATATTTGGCAAAGGCCTCCTGCAGCTGCCAGAAAGACCTCAGGATGCTACAGCTACCTATTGTCTGGAGCCTCAGCTCCTACTTAGAGTTGTGCAGGGCTCCACACTCTTCAGAGTGTCCCTACATATGCCTTTCCTTTGTCGTGCTCAAGACAGCCCTGGGAAGTTGGTAGGGGAGGAAAAATGTTCTCCATTTAAGAACAGGAAAGGAATTGGCAAAAAGCTGGGACATATGAACAAAGCAAACATATAAGCAAATATACAAAATAGCTTCTGCATGTAGCTGTTGCTCTGTTTCTGATCCAGAACACAGCACCGTTCTAGAAGAACTGCTGTCACTCGTTGAGGGCCTGCTATGTCTCAAACATTGCATCCACTGCTTTATAATTTTTCCTCACTAAATATTCATCATAATTCAACAAAGATAGTACTACTTTTAGCCTCATTTTATAAATAAACTGAGGCACATGCTGTTACAAGAAACCTGCCCAAAGTCACAGAGGTAGTGAGTGGAAGAGCTAGATTTGGACTTGATGCCAGCTTGGCTCACTACCCACATTTAGGGTCTTACTCATGTTGTATGGCCTCAGCCCTACAAGCATAGGGACAGATTGTCCACAAGATTGCCTGAGCGTTGGCACCCTTAGAATTTTTAAGTAGTAGGACTAATTGAGTCCTCTAGCAGCACGAATTTGAAAACTCTCATAAAATTGTTTTTCCCAAGAAAATTAGCAAACATTTCTTTTCCCTAGTTCACAAACACAAGCTATCTGTATGGGGTTTTCTCTCTGCTTTACTGTAGGAGCTTCGATAAGTTTTTGAACCCATGTTTCTTTCTGTCTCTCTGAGCTGTTGTAACTGGTGAAAATGAAAGAACATATTTAGGGCAAGTATCTTCTTGACAAACAAACAAGGAGAGACTGGCACTGTTAATCAAACGCCCTAAGGATATCTGGAAAGAGTTCAGTGATTATGTTGTCAGCTGAGTCCAAATCCCAAAGCAGAATGTTCTGGACTAGAGACCAGGGACCAAAGTAGACTTGGCAGTCCCCTCCCTGGAAAAATAATTCATATCCTTGAACATAGGAAGGTGTTTTTGCTTTGGTTAAGGCACCTGCTGTGTCCTCCTTATTATTCTTAGTGCCACCCTAGGGACTGTCTTCACTTGGGGTGGTCTCCTCAAGACTCAAATACTCAGATTTACCACATGATTGAGGGGACCTCCCGAGGTTTGTGCATTGTTGTTCCTTAAAGCAATATCAACCTGTGTGCAAACTGACCATAAGATACAACACTACGATTCTGTAACTTCTCTTTTTGTGTCCCCTTCTCACTCTACTCACTGTCACTAATCCCAGCCCCACAGATCAGACTTGTATAACAAAGGGCCAGGGAAAGGGCTTCGATACTGAGGGACTTTGTTGTCTAATTCGAAGAGATATTCCTCAGGACTCTGTGGAGCTTTTCTATCACATCTTCCTGGTGGTATTGCAATGCTCTGTTAGGAAAAATGTTTTTGTTTTGTATTTTTAATTTTATTTTTAAAGATTTTATTGATTTATTCATGAGAGACACACAGAGAGAGGCAGAGACATAGGCAGGGGGAGAAGCAGGCTCCCTGCGGGGAACCTGATGCAGGACTGGATCCCAGGACCCCATGTGCCAAAGGCAGATGCTCAACCCCTGAGCCACCCAGGCGCCCCGGGGAAAATGTTTTTAATACTTGTAAACCTCAGACTGAATTGTAAAGACCCTCCCTGAAATTTGAGAGAAGTGTTTGACCTGGCCATGAAAAAAAATATGTATCCCAAGAGAGGCTGCAAGAAGGAACGTCTGGTTCCTCCCTTCAGCCCTGCTGACCTGACCGGTGGCTTAGACCATGGCTGTTGGGAACACAAAGTGGTAACAGGAATCTGGTGCTCGTGGAGGGCTGGCCCCTGCTCCTCCAACATGCTGGGCCACGTCCAGTTGGTCAATGGGATGTGGCTCCCTGACAACAGCAGTCTTTCTTTGACTTTTATTCCACTGGGGATGGAAATGATGGGTGGCACAGCTTCTTCCTAAGTCTTGGGAAAGCACCGAAGGAGACAGGTTAGAGATTTTGTCCATGTGGTAAAGCTTTAGATCGTTTGCATTTTTTTTTTCATTCACAGTTAGCAATGACCCCTGTTGCCTTCCCAAGTCTTCCTCTTTCATTAGGTTAATACAGTTCCCAGAATCACAGTTTCAAGCTCTTCAGGGTCAGGCCCTGCCTTTCTATCATATCCTACCGTTAACCCCCAAACGCCCACAGCAGATTCCTTTTGTCACAGATGTTGGAAGGCCCCTTGCCGCTTGGGTCTCTCCCTGCACGTGCTCTCCTGCTGCCTGGCACAGGCTTCCTGCTTCCTCTGACTCTTAGGATTGAGTTTAAGCTTTTCCTCCTCTAGGCAGGCTTACCTTCCTTCTCGCTCCAGCCTCTTCTGTGCTTCCACAGCAGCCTATGCACATTTCTGTTAGGGTTGCCTATTTATAAGCCTCTCTTCTAGGGCACCGTGAGTTCCTCTCTTTAGGGTGTGGAGAAAGCCACATTCATATTTTTATTTTATTACAGTACCTGGCACTGGAAAGCCTGTTATGTGTGCAAGTAAATGAATGAATGAATGTTTGCAGAAATCAAATCACTGCATTAGAACACAAGGGGCATGAAATTGTCTCCCTGCCTGCCAATAGCTGAGGCTGGAGGAGGCTACGTGGTGCAGTGGCTGTGAGTGCCAGGCTGTGGGGTCAGACCACCCTGCCAAGTTCAAAGTCTAGCACCACTCCTTTTTTTTTTTTTTTTTTTTTTTTTTAAGATTTTATTTATTTATTCAGGAGAGACACACAGAGAAGAGGCAGAGACATAGGCAGAGGGAGAAGCAGTCTCCATGCAGGGAGCCCAATGTGAGTCTCGATCCCAAGACGCCCTGAGCCAAAGGCAGACGCTCAATTACTGAGCCATGCAGGCATCCCAGCATCACTCCTCATTAGCTGTGTGACCTGGACATGTTACTTAGTATCTCTGAGCCTTGGTTTTATGACATGTCGAGTGTAGATGATATTCAGTAATATTATGAGGACTGAGACAAAATATAGATATAGAAGAAGAAAATATACCAGCATTAAGTGTAGGTTAGAGTGGATTCTTAGCATTGCCCCCTTTCCTGTTTCTGTCCATCTCAAAAGTGAGAGAAGCCCAATAAATGATTAGGTAATAAATACCATTAGTTTTCAAAGGAAGGAAAGCTAATTTGGGTCTGGAGTGGTCCTGGGGCCAGAGAGAGTAGGATTTGAGTTGGAAAACAGAAAAGATATCCCCAAAATACAAACAGAAGGAAACTATCTCAGTAATATGAAAGTAGGAAAAAAAAAAAAAGACATTTGTCACTTGGTTTACTTGCCTGACTCTACTTGGTCAAGCCTTGTTATTTTGTTTCTTTGTTATTTATTTATTTATTTGGGTCCAGGAATGTGGACAGGTAACTATTTTTCACAGGAAATGTTCCCATCTAATTTACTTCCTTGAGTAATTAAGTATGCTGAAATGCTCCACTAGTTTTAATTATATATACTTAAAAACTCATCGTGTTTAGGCCACTTGGGTGGTGCAGTGGCCTAACATCCGACTCTTGGTTTCGGCTCAGGTTGTGATCTCAGGGTCATGAGATTGAGCCCTGTGCTGGTCTGCATGCTTCCTACAGAGACTGCTTGAGATTCTTTCTCCTTTCTGCACCTCTTGCCTGTGTGTTCTTTCTCTCTCTCTCTCTCTCTCTCTCTCTTTCTCAAATCTTTTTAAAAAACTAATCTTATTTAAAGTTAGAGGGTAAAGCAATCTGTTTAAATTTATTGTCTGGCATTGTTTTTATCCTGGCTTTAAAAAAAAAAAAAAGTGGTGTGTGTGTGTGTTTATCCTAGCTTTAAAAAGACTTTTAAAAAAGGTTCTTACTAAGAGTGGCCTGCCTTCACAGAAACCTCTGATTTAGCATCATTTGATCCTAATGATTGTGGGGTATGGCCCAGAACTCAGAATCATAGACTCCTGTTAACTTAGTGAATCAGACACGAGTCTGGAATGACCCTGGGATGCAAGACAAGGACTGCCTATGGGAAGGTAGCATAGTATACACACTATTCCTTAGGATGTAGGGGTACCTACATTTTAGGATGTAGGGGTACCCAGGAGAACTAGGGATCCTTTCTAGCCTTCAGAGGGCACCACACCCAGAATGCACTAAGGGAGTCCTTTGCAGAATCAGAATTCATGAGACCTTCAAATTTCAATATGCTAGAACTCTGGATGGACTATGGTATGCCTTAGAATTCTAGATGTTTCTTAAGGGTAAAAATAAAACTTTGATATCAACACCCTCCTAAGGGAGTGGGAGATTGAGGCTCAGAGAAGTAAAATGACTTTCACAGGGCCTGTCATATAATAGAGCGGTGGGACTCGATGAAAAATTAGGCTTCTTTCTCCCCCGTTCACACTGCAGAAGAGAAGACCAAGGTATTCTCAGAATTGCTTTTCATTTAGCTTGGGACTCAGCTCAGGTGAAACTTTGCTGGGCACCCTCTCCGGGCTCCTCCTCTTTGGGGGCCCTTCCTATACCACACAAATGCTCGTTCATGGATGGATATATGTGTCTACACATCTCTCCCTACTGGGTTCTAAGGTTCTTATGGGCAGGAATGTGGTGGTGGTCTTGTTTCTCTAGTGTATAATACAGTGCTTGATAAATGAAGGTACTTCGTACATTTTTAAAACTTCAGACATGGGCAGCCCGGGTGGCTCAGTGGTTTAGCGCCGCCTTCAACCCAGGGCGTGATCCTGGAGACCTGGGATCAAGTCCCTCGTCAGGCTCCCTGCACGGAGCCTGCTTCTCCCTCTCCCTGTGTCTCTGCCTCTCTCTGTGTGTCTGCGTCTCTCATGAATAAATAAAATCTTTAAAAAATAAAAATAAAAAAATAAAACTTCAGACATAACTCACACACCATAAAAACCTACCATTTTAAACATGTACAGTTCTGTGGCTTGTTTAGTATATTCATGGGTTGTATAATGATCATTCCTTCTAATCCAGGGCATTTTGATCACCCCTAAAACAACCCATTATCCATTGGCAGTCATACCCTGTTACCAGCATGCCCCAGCCCCTGGCAGCTCCCCATCTACTTTCTGTCTCTATGAACTTGGCTCTTCTGGAATTTTCTAGCATTGGAATCACACAACATGTGGCCTTTTATGTCTGGCTTCTTTCTTTTAGCATAATATCTCACAGTTCATCAGTGTTGTAGCACAGGTCAGTACATCATTCCTTTTTATGGCCAAATGATATTTCATGGTATGGATATACCACATTTTGGTTGTGTATTTATTGGATGATGGACATTTGTGTTGTTTCTGATTTGGGGACATTATGAAACTGCTGTGAACACAGGAGTACAAGTTTTTTTGCATGACATATGTCTCAGTTGTCTTGGGTACGTACCTAGGAGTGGGATTGCTGGGTCATATGGTCCCTCTATGTTTAACTTTTTGAGGAACTGCCAAACCATTTTCCCCAGTGACTACACTATTTGGCATTAAAATTACACTTAATACAATTCTAAATTAAGTCAAAGCTCTTACCCCAAAATAACCAGTTTTCACTAAAATAAAAAATCCCGTATGGACATTCATGTCTGTTTATATCCTGTATCTTGACCCTTAGATCCTTACCACTTAAAGGTCTATAAACACATTCTGTACAGGAAGGTAGGAGCTTCACTCTGAGACATGAATTGGCTGGTGTCTTTATTATGGTGCAGGTGTCCCCAACTTTTGTTTCGTTGCTGTGTAGAGATCTTTCCTCATCCAAGTTCTGCGGCCAGAGATAGCAACTGAAATGAATCAGAGGACGTCAGAGATGGTCTGACTCACAATGCCCAGAAAAATCCAGCTCACAAAGGTCTACATGTGGCCTAGTGGAGAGGGAGAATTCTCATGACAGAAAAATGGTCCCCATGGGAAAAAGATAAGCTTGGGAAGAAAAGCCAAATACTTATCCTCCTCTCTTTCTGTCCATCACCCCTCAGGTCATTTTGGAAGCTCATTTTTGACCTCAGCAGAATATTCCAGGGTGTTCAGCATTTGCTCCTCTTGTGGGACAATTTCCAGTTCTGTTTCATATCACCCTTTTCCCTGAAGTGCCATCATGTGATTCAAGTACGTAGCTGGATATGTTCATCTGTTATCTTTTCCTCGGGCAGGACTTGTCCTTGAAGAGGACAGTCAAGCTCTGGGATCACTTGGGAGCCAGCACTGCTGCCTAATCATTAAGGTCATCAATAGGTCCAGGATTATCCTTGATGAAAGTACTATGCGATGTTACTTTGATTAGTAATCTAAACAAACAACGTAGATCATTGTTCAGTTGTCTTTATTTTAAGAGTTTAAGGAGGATACAAGCAGCTGGTTCTAATACATTTTTGGTTAGCATCTCTGTGTAGGTACCAGGAGTGGTTTAGTCCATTTCTGGTGAGAAGGTGTGAGCCCAACAGAGCAAGCATTCCTTCCCTCAAACTTTAATAGCATTTTCTCAGCATTTCTGATTCCAACCCCTCACTACCTCTTTTTAGTGTAATTTAGGTACCGGATGCTATTTATTTGCTGTGCTCGAACGCAAGCTCACCGAGGGCTTCATCTAGGCATCTTTGACTTCTTTACCACCTTCAGCTCCTTAGAGGTGAACGTTATGCATATTGTAGGTGCCCAGTAAATGTTTGTTAACATAATTAATGAGTCAACTGTAATTTATTTCTTTTCATGATTCCCTGATTTTTGCTCTCTTTGCTTTCAGTTGAGTGATGCTATGGCTTCCTGCTATTCTTGTGGTTTAGTGCTTTTTTCCTGTGAGTAACCATAATAGCCAGTGAAGCATACTGGTAAATGCTCAGCACTCTTAGCATATTTTATCCAGGAAGGGAAAAACTATGTTCTGTAATCCAGATCCAAAACCAAGAACAATTTAAGTTCTAAATATTCCTCTTCCTGTCCTCCCTCTAATCTTCTAAAACCCTAACAAATCCAATACATATGCAGAGTGTCTTCTGTCTTGTTAGGGACTGGTGAGAAGGGAGGAAGGGAACAAAACTACCTTCTCTACCTTGTCAGAAATTCAGCCAACACGATACATCGCATCTAGTAGTACTAGCACAGTCTTTAGTTGGATTGTAGAAATGTTTGTTTAAAATTCTTTTTTCTTTTTTTAAAGGTTTATTTATTTATTCATGAGAGACACAGAGAGAGACAGAGAGAGAGAGAGGCAGAGACACAGGCAGAGGGAGAAGCAGGCTCTTCGCAGGAGCCCGATGTGGGACTCGATCCCAGATCCCGGGATCACGACCTGAGCTGAAGGCAGCCGTCCAACCACTGAGCCAACCACACGTCCCTGTTTAAAATTCTTTAAAGAGATCTCATGGATAGATGTAAATATGGTAGGCTTCATTATAAAATAACTCATTTCCGTAGAAATTGGTAAAGGTTATAAATCACATCCTTCCCCCTAAAACATACCTGCAGGCTATTGGACATTTGGGGTCATATTTGTTTATGAGGCAGTTGTTAGTTCTCACCGCGTTACCAGAGTTAATCCAAGTAGGCTCACTTGCATATTGTAAAGGAAGAAGCACATTAGCAAAGTGTTGTGTGCATACAAATTCCATTATGTTTGTACAATAAAATGATCCAATGAATCATTGATTCTGTTGAGAAAAAAAGAATATATTGTCTGAGGAGCATATTTGGTTACTTCAGGGTATTGCTTTATTTAGAACCTGTCTCTGACTTAGTAAAGAGCTGACTGAAAGTCATCAGAGGATCAAAACAAATTTTTCTTTCTTTTTTATCATAAAAATATGAATAACTTAAATTCTCTTTCGTTTTGAACTCCCCCAAAAGCAAACCCGGAGACAAAGATTTAACACAAGTTACTTATTTAGAAGGTGATCCCAGGGAACACTGGTAGGAGAGTGAAGCTAATAAAAGGTGAATTATCAAATGAGTTACCAGTAGCCAAAACTGAACTACTTGGGAACTCGGGGAGAATAGTGTAGAATATGCCTCAGAGATATCCCAGCTGGGACATTTATACCTACCACCTCCCCATCTGTCATTGGTTAAAAGCTGCTTCCAGGTGCATTAACTCACCCATCAAGATGTTTCTAGTAACCAGTTTTGAATTGTAGAAGTGAATGCCAAGGAGATATGAGCAAACAAAAGAGGGGAGAATGTATAGTCTAAGAACAATAAAGAAGTTCACAGGAATCCAGGAAATGCTGAACAGCCAGGCCTCAGGAAGTATAAAATTCCAGTCCCTTCCAGGACCATTGGTTCAGTTTTGTGGAATGTCCTATACTCCTCACTCCTAGTTGGCTTCCTTTGACACTCTACCCCTCAGAATTTTAGTAGCTACATGGCTCTGTGAGGTGGGTCGCTGACCTTTTAATGCAAGTACCCACTACTGACTGGGGCTTTTCTACGTATCTCTTAGTTCAGATTCCCGAGTGAAAAGCAGTTGGCCCAGCTCACCTTTTCCAAGGCAGAAGATAAATTATAAGTGTTTGGCTAGCTGATGTATGAGTTTCCCAATACCTCCTCCCACCCCCATCCAGTGTCTACTATTGATCCAGTCAGCCATGGTGAGAAGCCATATGGCTCAGTGCTTATGCAAAAGAGGGGGGAGAATGGGAATGGAGGGGGATGAATGGGGCAGGGTCCCCCCAAGGCATATCGTTACACCTGGGCAAGACTATATTGATAAATGAAAGTCTCGTCATGAGGAATTTCATGGCATTTTCATAAATGTATAAAGTAAATAACTAGAGAGATAAAACCCTGTGTGGCTGTCCTTTGAACTAATGTATCGTCTTTCTGGAGGAAAGATGCTATGGAAATCCTAGATATAAATAAACTAGCAACAAATTTCAGTTCTTGAACTAAGAATCTGGAAAAAAATCAGTAAAGAGGCAAAGATATGTCATCTACATTTTCTTAAAGAATGCCAGGTATATATTCGCTTTACCAAGTCCAAGAAATGAGAGCTGACGTATAAAAACCATGATGAGGTCCTGCATCATCTCTAAGCAAAGATGAAGCAACTGGATGATATGCTTTCAGACTCTTCTAAGAGATGCCAACAATGAGAATCGTGGCCAGTCTAATGCAGGTCTCTCCCTTCCTGCTGTGAAAACCAGGACAGTTGGCTTCTGGGACTTGCCTCCTACCCACTTGCTGATTTTTTGTCCATCATGATATTGTCTTCATGTTTTTCTTTGCCTTCTTTGCTCAGGACATTCCTATTTTCTTCTAGAACCATAACCCAGTAATCGGGGTATCAGGTTCATATTTAATCGAATTCACTGCTCACTACCAGCCCTTTCACCACAACTGCACTCCTGAGTTTAGGCGGACTCATCTCATAACTGGCTAGATGTTGTTGTGAAGCTGTTTCCCCAAGAAGGGCGTGTGGTGGTGTATTTCCTGAGCCCCCTTGTGTTTATTCTGGTTTGCCCATTGCCTTTAGGTCTGAACATTTTGACTGTGTGTAAGGTTCTTGGGTTGCACACTTCCCTTCCTCAAGGCTTTCAGGTTTTGCCCCATGGTCTTCTATACATCAGTGTTGCTGTTGAGAAGTCTGAGGTGAGCCTGAATTTTTGCTTTTCATGGATTATAGGTTTTTTTCTGCCTGAATAAATGGAGAATGATACCCTTTGAAGTTCAGAAGCTCGGACCAGAACTTGGACTTAGCAATCTGTATAAATTTTGCCAAAATATTATATCTATACTCTTTGAATTTGCAAGTTCAAACCTATTTTCTTTTTAAAGATTTTATTTATTTACTTAGAGAGAGAGAGCATAAGCAGAAGGAGGGGCAGAGGGAGAGGAAGAAGCAGACTTTCCACTGAGCAGGGAACCCAACATAGAACTCGAACCCAAGACCCCAGGATCATGACCAGAGCCAAAGGTAGATGCTTAACTCACTGAGCCACATAGGTAGGTGCCCCTCAAACCTATTTTCATTTCCAGGAAGCCTTTATGGGTTAATCTTTGAATATAGCTTCTGCTTTTTACATTCTCCACATCTAGGACATAAGGTTTTTTTTTTAAAGGCTTCTTTTATTTTGAACATCTATTGACTTCCTTTCATTGTTTTAGGTGCTTTGTTCTGCATTCATTGAGATCATTTCAAGCTCGTCCCTATGCCAGGAAGTGGATATTGTATCAGTGTCTATTCTGTTCTTTGGTGTTTCATGTATTGCTATTGATACTATCTTGGTCCTAAGTTTTCACTCCTTGTTTCTATAATCTTTTCCTTTATCTCATTTTGTCATGTCTTCATCTCGCTCTTAAGCTCTTTTTTAAATTTCATGCACCAATTCAACATTCTGCAACCATGCCTGCTCCCCGTTCCTCTGGATCCTGGCCAGGAAACGGCCATCACATAGTGCAACTTTGCTCACAGCTTCCAGGGGCTTCCCACCTCACTCACATATAAAACCCAAAGTCTTTGCAAGATCTCCATCCTCGCTGCCCTCCACAGGGGCCTTGAACACACCAGGTAAGCTCCACCTTAACCTTGGCTCTTACTGTTCATTCTGTCTAGAGTGCTTTTTTTGCTCAGATGTCACATGGCTGATGTTCCTACCTCCATTAGGCCTACTCAAATGACCCTTCCTCAAAGGGGCTTTCCTAGGCCACCTGCTTAAAACCCCAATTCCTTCATCCCATGCATTATTCTTCAGCCTTGATGTTTTCTCCCAGAGTTATTATCCTTTATATCATTTATAATATTTTATTTATATATTTTATTATATCAGCACCCCCTTCCCCAACTAGAATGTAAGCTCTATCCAGCAAAGATTTCTATTTTGTTTACTGTGATATCCCAGCACCTACAACAGGTTCTGACACTTAGTAAGCACTCAGTCAGTACTTACTGAATGAGTGAATGGGCTGAGGAGAATAACTTTGTCTCTCTGGGAAGATTTCCTAACACCGACATCCATTCTTGCTTCACTGGTGGGCATCACATGCCTTCACTCATTTGGCAGCAAAGGTCATATGCTAAGGTATCAGGAGGTGCTAAAATTCTTCAAGACAAGTTAAATCTTGTTAAAGTTAAATCCCCCAGATTCAATATTTTCAAAAGGTTCCTGATATCCTAAAATAGTTTTGAAAACTGGGATTTTATGGTTTTCAAGCCTATCCTATTTTGTTGTATTTTGATGAAGCAGTTAGAAGCCAAACCGTAACAATTGTTATGGCCTTTCCTCATACTTGGTCTCAGCGTGGGGCACTTTCATCTCATTTGCAGGGCCCCCTGCAAAAGGAAAAGAAGGGGTACCTTGTTTAAATTGCAGGAATCAAGTACCATTAAAGGAACTAAAATATAGTTTAGTTCTCCTGCTCCAAGATGCATATAGGGGTTCCTGGGTGGCTCAGTCAGTTAAGCATCTGCCTTCAGCTAAGAACATGATCCCAGGGTGTTGGGATCGAGCCTTGTATCAGGCTCTCTCCACTCAGTGGGGAGTCTGCTTCTCCTTCTGTGTGCTTTCTCCCTTGCTCTCAATTAAAAATAAAATCTTTTTAAAAAGTTACTAAAATATAAAGCCTTTTTTCTTATTCCACACTCTTTCTCACTTTCATAGTGTTTTTATTTGCTATTAAATGTCCCAAATAAAATTTTATTTTTTTAATATTTTAAAAATTTTATTTATTTATGAGAGAAGGAGAGAGAGAAAGAGCGTGTGCACATGCGCAGGACCAGGAGGGGCAGAGAGAGGGAGAGAGAATCTGAAGCAGATTCCTCACAAGTGGAATGTATTATTACTGTTCACAGAGGAGACTGCTGAAACCCAGAGAGAGCAAATGGGCCCAAGGTCACTTAGCCTACGGTGGAGCTGGGATTCAGACCCTGGCTGTGTTTGATCAGGCTGCCTGTGTGGCCCATGTGACATAGTGACATAATCACTGAGTAGAGGTAAGACATCAGTTTTGGCCTAATGGTAGGTAATTGTGCAACCTTGGACAAGTCTGCCTTAGGACTTAGTTTTCATCTTACATACACATGAAACTGATGCTGATTTTTTCCTATATGTTATAGTGTTTCCCAAACCACAGGGTTGGGTGCACAGCACCTTTTCTCCTTGCATCAAGAACTGAAGAAACCCACTGAGATTTGGTTTGGGTGACAGTGCCGCCCTTCTGGTGGCAGCAAACGTGCTACTGGCTGTGGACTTGGCATGCCTGTCCCACAGATAATGGATGAAATGTCAGGGGAGAATGAGAAGTTATTAGAGAGGGAGACAAAACATGAGAGACTCCTAACTCTGGGAAATGAACAAGGGGTAGTGGAAGGGGAGGTTGGTGGGGGGATGGGGTGGCTGGGTGACGGGCACTGAGGGGGGTACTTGACGGGATGAGAACTGGGTGTTATACTATATGTTAGCAAATTGAACTTCAATTTTATATATATATATATATATATATATATATATATATATATATATATATATATTTTTTTTTTTTTTTTAAAGAAAGAGGTTATTTTATGGGAGTGTGCCAGAGAAGGAAGGGGCATAATTGGAGTTGTAAGGCTAAATGGGAGAGGGCAAATGGAGGTTTGTAAACCTTGCAGGGATCCCTGGGTGGCGCAGCGGTTTGGCGCCTGCCTTTGGCCCAGGGCGCGATCCTGGAGACCCGGGATCGAGTCCCACGTCGGGCTCCCGGTGCATGGAGCCTGCTTCTCCCTCTGCCTGTGTCTCTGCCTCTCTCTCTTTCTCTCTCTCTCTGTGACTATCATAAAATAAAATAAAAAAAAAAGAATAGTTTCATTGACCTAAAAATCCCTTGCTCTGTGCCTATTCATCTGCCCCCCCCCCCCCCGAACCACTGGCAATCACCAATCTTAAAAAAAATATATATATATATCTGATCTAATCACCCTTTCCCTAATTTTTAAAATTATCTTTCTATTTAAAGCATAGGAATGCCAGTCCTTGAGAATGATTTGACGGGGTGAGTGAATTGTATCTTAAAAGACATGGTGTGTGGATCCTGGGCACACCATCCTCCCCTGTCTAGCGAAGGACAAGCCCAACAGGCCAAGGTTATGATGTTGTTTACCTAGGAGGTCCTATCATAAAAAGGTCAAGAACTGATGAGGGATAGGTATCAAGAGAAGATTATTCTATTCAAACAAGACAAAATGCAACATCATTTCTATCGTGCCAGGTTTATTTTGGAAATGCCAAAGACCTCAATGTACATTGAGCACATCTTAACTAAAAAAAAAAAATGTGTGTGTGTGTCTGTGTGTGTGGTTGGTTGGTTGGTAGAGGGAAGGAGAGGCTGTTTCATGACCTTCATGGAAGGGAAGGCCAAACAGAGCAAAGGGAGGGCCCGTGGCTTTGGATTCTGACAAATCTCTTTCCTCATGTGTGAAGTGTAATAATAATATCTCATCCAGTTGGTATGGGGATTAAATGAGGTGATAAATGTAAACAGACTAGGATGGTGGCAGACACATTATAAACATTCTGTAAATGGTGACAAAAGTAGTATTGAGAGTTAGTTCTTAAGGGAACTTGGTAAGATGACTATCTGATTACATTTCTTTTCAGCCTGCTTTCTCTCCAAGGTAAATTATGGGTTTATATCTTGGCCAATACTTTCAAGCAACTGCTAAATTGACTTAGGTGTGAGACCAAATTGACTTTTGTTTTATTTGAGTTAGATTTTCAAATCAGTCTATTTGACTCTAAAAATGAATGCTTATCTAGTATTTTGACTTACTATGATGAGCTAGGGACGTTTATTGTTAATATTCATTAATACAGATATTCACATGTGATCCCTTCCCTCAGAAAGCCCAGAGCCTTTTTCAAAAATAGACATGTAAATCCTTCATTGCACTATAGTCAAGCCCAGAGCCCTGGTGGCACTAAGTGTCAGAAAAAAGGGAGTATTACTAGGGAAGCCATCACAGTTCCATATGATAGAAAGTGACTGTTCTTTCCCACCACCTGTAAATATTTTTACCTAGAAAATATTAAAGAAAAAAAGCTAACAATAAACTTTTTTCTTAAAGGGGTTTTTCCCAAGCAATTCAGAGCTATTTCTGTATTTCTTGTGAACTTCTCACATGCCTCAAATTAGGCTACAATCCGTGAAACTCTACTATCAAGAGATCCTTTGAATTCGGGTAATAGGTTCTAGTACATGTGTAGGGAAATGGCTTGTTTCATGCTCACTCTGCAGTTTATAACTTCAGTGGTTTATTTATAGGAAGCTTAAAATATACCTTAGCAATTTTTCTTAAGCTGCAAACTATTGCTCAGGTCTAAAATCAGAATTGGCTTCTGAGAAGGACCATGGGGGAAGTTTTGCATATAAATGTGAAATGATTCTACTTGAAGAATTCATGGAAAATAATTTTGTTGGGCATTGATTCTGTGAGATTCATATGGAAAAAATCCTAGGAATTGTATGTTGAGGACATGAGAGTAGGATCATGAGGGCTCAGACATTTAGGAATTTATCTCAGGCCCTATGAAACTCTGGAATCATCACTTCCAAAAATTTCCATTAAGATCGCAGTGAATGTCGGGATGATTATTATCTTAGCCAACTGAGAGAGGTTGCTGTTTAGATGTGGCAGCATGGTGTATAGCTGTGTTTGCACATCTCACATTCATTTACTTCCTGCTTTACAGGCCAGTGTGCTACGCCAGTGGTCCTTAGTCACTTAGGGAGCTGGCTGCAGCTTCAGCCTCCTCTGCAGAGAATCTGAATCATCAGATCTTGGGTGGGAACCAAGTGTCTGCATTTAAAACATCCCTAGTATTTCCATCCTTGGAGGTCTGCAAACTGTACCTTTGGGAGTCTAGAAAAGCGTGAAACCCTTCTTGTCTTCATGGAACTCACAGCCTAGTGGCAGACATGAAGCTATGACTACAATCCCCGATGGTTGAAGTTACTTAAAATGCTGTGTGTGAGATGAACACTGCTATCATTTTATTCTATGTATCAGGCAAGTATCTAAATAAACTAATAAACATAGTTCATTGGACATGCATACACCAACCCACCTAATTTGGAGGAAGGAAGGAACATCATTGGAAACAGTCTATGGCAGACTTTGAGACAAAGCCAGTCTTTTGAACTTAATTTGGAAAGGAATGGTAGCTCAGATTTGAGATTCTGACTGCGTTAGTTCTAGGGTCCTACCTCCTTAGCATGTTGTTCAGAGCCCTCTGAGACCTGCCACCCCAGCCTCAGCTTGAGCCTTTCCCTCTTCCCCATGAACTGTGAGTTACTTGACATCTTCTCCTTCCCCATTACCTCTGCATAGAATGATCTTTCCCTTCCTTCCTTTTCTTTTCTTTTCTTTTCTTTTCTTTTTTTTTTTTTTTAAGATTTTATCCATTTTTTCATGAGAGACACACAGAGAGAGGCCGAGACACAGGCAGAGGGAGAAGCAGGCTCCTTGCAGGGAGCCCGATGCAGGACTTGATCCTAGGACCGGGATCATGCCCCGAGCCAAAGGCAGATGCCCAACCACTGAGCCACTCAGGAGTCCCTTTCCCCTCCTCTCATCGTCTTACTCCTCCTGGAAGCCTCTCCCGGCTCCCTGCTGGGTCCAGCACTACCTGGAACCCGCTGCACCCCACTTCTGTCTTTGACACATTCCTAACTTCATTGAGAGCATTAGTGTGCATGCATCTCCTCCAGTAGATGGTAAGCAACTCCAGACCAATAGCTTCTCTTTTCCTGTGTTTGAACGGCCGGCCCAGTAGTACCTGGCACACTGGGGGTGCTCCATAAATGTCTGCAGTGAGGGTGATTGGTATAAACATGAAAGAAAAAGCAAATAAGGAACTCATTCTTGAATTTGCTTTCAGCCAAATTCTGCTAGAAAGGATTTTGCATGCTCTCTTGCCAATGGGTCCCTCGGGATGTGTGCTACCTGGAAACCTGGGGTCCCAAAATCAGGGAGGGGTCCTGAGATTCCTGCCGTACAGGTGCACAAGCAGTAGGCTATCTGTGGCTCTGTTGAAGGAAGAGGACAACGAGGAAGTGAACTCTGCCAAGTTGCTTGTTTTCTGGTTGCAACATTTCCCTCTTTGCTGGCATAGCTTCTACTGAAATGATGTACTCTTGAATTTTTGCCAGGAGTGGTTGTATGCTACCAAAGCTTTTCTCTCCCACAAAATGGTTTCTGTCCTTCGGTCACTTGTGGACAGCCCTTGCTTCGTTTCGTGAGCAAATGCAAAAGGCGGCAGTGAGTCAGTTTGGGTGAATAAAGCAGTTTGGTGAATAAAGCAAATAAAACCCTCTGGGCTGGTGTCTGTATTATGAAGTCTTATCTCATTTGCGTGAAATGAAATTGAGATAAGTTCTTTGGAAATCATCTCTAAAAATAGGAATAAGAAGTCCTGCCATCTTGTGAACCTTACATTTTTCATATTTTCTTGATTTCTTTTGCTGCACTGCAAAGAAAAAAAAAAAGTAGAAAGTATCTACATTCTGGTTCTGTTCTCTAAGTTCTTAACTGTTTGACCAGAGGCAAGGAGACAAAAACAATTTTGTTTTACTCTCCCACATTCCAAAAATAACTTTAGTAATACCCTCTTTGGTTATCTTAAAAGTGCCGAGTGGATGCTTTTATCCTAAAGTAGCAGTGTCTGAGTGTTGGGAGGAACTTTAGCCATATGACTGTTATTTAGCAACTAAATGCTGGTGACTCATTCACTTTGTGGTGCAGGAAAATTCTTTCCACGGAAAATGCAGGAGGGAGGGAATCTCTCCGAACCACTGTGTAGTATTTTCCTTTAGAAAAGGCTTCTCTGAAAATGAATAGGCACCAACTGTCACTCTGCTAGCTTAGTCTCTAACGCTACCCAAGAGCCTTTCTAAATCAGGGTTTCTGTGCATTTTATCCACCAAGGTATACAGGTAGGTTCAGAACTGTAATAAGGGACCGGTTTGGTTAATAAATCTCAGGATTAAAAATTGTCATGCCGAGTAAAAGAGAAATTGAACTAATTGCATTTATAGTATTTGGAACACTTGACGTAGGATTGGATTTGGACTAGAAACCCACTGGTGTTTTACTGTCATGTACCAGCTGAGAGAGAGCAAGGGAGAGGTGAAAGACTAAAGAGCACTATTCCCTTAGCTTTGAGCCAAATAACAGGTAAGCCTTGGAGAGACCCCAGAGCCTAGGCAGCAAAAATATAATAAAATAAATTCACCTGCTAGGCTCATGGCACCAATCTAATTCTACTTCTCTGAGGTTAATTTTGCTTGTCAGCATCTCTTTATGAGCTCTGAGGGTGATTAGGGGTGGGAGAAGCGGACAAGTGCAGTTTTAGTGCATGAAAATCTGGGATTGTAAAGGGCTTGTCCCCTCCGTGCTCTTGAGCCCTGTCCATCTCCCTGGACTCATGGGGTTGCTCTAACGTGTGGTGCGGATGTATGAATGGAGGTTGGAAAAGCTGTTTCAAGGCTCTTCAGCACTTACACTCCAGCTGGCTGCTGACTTAGGAAAAACATGACCCATGGGGCTACAGTGGGGGCAGGGAGCACCGTGGGCAGAGTCTATTTCATAGAAAAGACGATTCAGGGGTTGGAGGGGACTTAGCCCTTACAGGCAGAGACACTCAAGCTATTAATAGTAAAGCCCTGAGTCACAGATGTAGGAATGTCACAGCTGCTTGAGATCTGCTCCTGTTACCCATCAGAAAACCAGCAGTAAAGGGCCCCCTCACCCGATGAAACCTCATTCCAGCTATCAACAACCTTCCCAAGATGAGGCAGGTTGATTGACTTCATTCCTTTCTGTTACCCTGGCGCTCTTAGACCCAACACGGTACAATATTTGCAGTAAATACAGTCTAATACTGGCTGTGCATTCTGGTTGGGAAAGATGTGTTGGCCATCTGCTGCTCTCCCCAGAGTGGGGCTATGTCTGTCTTTTTGTCTCTTGCTCATCACATTTCTCCCACATGGTGGATGTATGTGATGTGCGGCCGGTCGAATGATCTAGGTATGGGAGACAGGTGCTGGAGTGGGGTGGGCATGGGCTTTGAAGATCCAGAAGTCCTCAGCTCCCTGGAGACGGACCTGTGACCCTGTGGGTCAGAAATCAAAAGCCTTGTCAGCAGCCACTGCGGCTGTGCCAGGCTCCCAGGGTGGTGGTGGTAGAGGGGGTGGAGGAGGGTGTGAGGGGTGTGGCTGTTTGCCCCCCTTACCCTCCCTCATCTATACCCATATCCAAGGGGCTTGTCTAGAAAACTCCAATGAAGCAGAGAGAGAAGGTGGACGTCAGAATCCTACCTAACTGGATAAGTCAGATTTTTGCTTTGATCCTGAATTTGATCCTGGAAGGATCTGCAAGATCCTCTTCCCAGGCTGGGCTCTCCTGGTCTCAGTGTCCCCTCTGGCTTCTCCCCACGCCCCCAACCATTCAGGAAAACCATGTTGGGGGGTGGCGGGTGGGGGGGAGGGGGAAGCAGAGGTGAGCTCCAGGCCAGTCTCTATTCATCATAATTGAGCCTCGAAAGTCGAAGAAAATGAACTTGGTCGGAGTCCCTGGCATTATTTTTGTCTGTTTTTCTCCTATGGTTAATTTTATGTAGTCAGTGTGTCCGAAAGGAGCCGCAATAAGAAGTGGGAGCAGCAGTAACAGAAAACTAATGCGCTACCAATTGACTGGTTTTTATTTATCGACACAGTCCCTGGGCTGCTCCTCGGCCCCCCTCTCCTGGCAATCATTTATCAGACTGCGGGAGGCAGCGTTTCGTTGCCCGGTTTTCCCCTAGGCCCCGGCGCGAGGAATGCAAAGTGGTGTCAGTGACCAGAGATTAGGACGGTGGAATTTTGCATTTGTTGCCGCGGCGGCAGCTGCGGGCGAGCGGTTTCAGCCGAGGGCAGAGTCCCCGAGCTGGGCGCGGCCGCTCGGCGGCGGTCGCGGGGCGGGCGCGGGAGCTCGGCCCCCCGGGCTGGGGGCGGGATTTTAGAAAGCAGCCCCGGACCTGCGGGCGGATGCCGCGGGCTCTTGCTCGCAGCCGCGTCTGCAGCCGCCGACCTGTCCGCCCAGGAGCGCTCCCGCCCCGACCCTGCATTCCTGTTTCCTTGGGCGCTGCTCGCCAGAGGACCCGGTTGCCATGGTGAAGGAGAAAGGTAATTACAAATATCGATCCCCGTGCACGCTTGCAGAAGTTGCAATGCTGTGCGGTGCTGCAGGGCTCGGCCACCTAACGGGGGTGGGGTGGGGTGGGGTGGGGGTGGGGGGGGGATGATCAATCGAAAGCCAGGCAGACATATTCTTGGGGCGAGAACCTCTGTATTGTGAAGTCCTGAAGAACCTTTCATTTAGCCGCGGCGGTCGACGGCACATCCTATATCTGGGGTGTTTGCACAGCTGAGCCCCTGGATTGTGTGTCCCTTTTGATTGTCATTGCATCTTGAAATTTTTGTTGTGTTTGACAGTTGCCTCCCTGCCCCCATCCCGGCCTCCATTCTCTTCCTTGCCCCCAAGCGAATCAGTAAGTTCATGAAGATGTGAGACGAAAGGGTCCCTCTCCCCGGTGTGTGCTGCGCTGGGACGTGCCCAAGCCCAGCTGGGATGGGCTGGAAAGAGAAGCGAGCTGTTCTGAAGGTTTCAGGTGTGCTGCTTTGATCACCTGGCATCCCTAATCACCCCTCCAAGCATCTCTTAGAAAGGATGCAGGGCGCCTGTCAAAGCCGGCAAATCAAGTGGCAAGGAGAGTGTCAAAAGGGAGAGGGTGGGGGCACTCTGCGCAGGTGCACATTATTTACCAACTGGGCGTGGTCCTGAAATGCAAGTTAAATCTTTCAGAATCGAATTATAGCTTAAATTACTAGCATGTCTGGAACATGCAAAAGAACCTAGCGATCTTTGATTTTTTTAAAAAAATTATCCAAGTAATATATAAAACAGATCTTAAGAAAGTGAAATGCTACAGAACAGAGAACCAAAAGTGAAAGCCTCTTGTCCCTACCCTGTCCGTCTCATTCCACCTTTTCTCTAGAGGTAAAATTGTTGATACCGTGTATCTTTCTCAACAGGAATAAGATAGGAGGAGTATAAAAATGGGATCGTTCTATCATCTTACTGTGACTTGATTTTTTTTTTCCTCTTAATAATGTGTTTTAGGGACTTTCACCACATGATCTTATAATATGAGTAACCACCCTTTTGATTTTGCTCTTTGGGAAGCTAGGATTTATTATGCCACACTTTCTTGCTATGGGACCTAACTTCCTCCCTAAATACGGATATCTGTTCTTTTGGGGCTGTCTTGAACCATTTCAATGATTTATCTGTATCTATTTTCACTTGAAGCCCCTCCAGGGAATAACTTTGAGGTGAACATGCTGAACTCCAATTGATCCTTGTTGCTGGAAACTCAGTTTGGTTTTATTATACTAATGGATGGGCTGGAGAAACAGGATCACGACAGCTCGCAGCGCTAAGACTGCACCTTAGGACAAAGAGATATATGGTTCTGCTCTATCCGTTCTGCTCTTGTGTATCTTTCGTAATCACGTGCGTTAGCTTTGGCCTTTCACTGAGTAAGTGGTAATTGAGTGAAATGTTTGGGTGCGAATAAAGATGCTTCTAATGACATGCCCTCTCTTTTGGGGATGTTTTCAGGAACCCCCAGAGTAACAAAAACAGATGCTGACCTTTAATAAAGGCCAGGTATCTTCATTTGTACCTTCTACTCAACTGGAACAACCCAGCCCTGTTGCTAATGGATTTGTTTCCCCAATATAAGTAATTTATACTCGATGGGAAAGGAGATTATAAAAGCCACTTCTTGATTCCGTTCCTGTGGGGCCCATGAAAGCCCCAGACTTGTTCTTTGTGGTGGATATATCACAGATCAGTGGTCCCCAAAGAGCAGCTCTCTTTCTAAGTCCTTGCAGATGCCTTAGAAGTCAGACCAATTGCCTGGGTTCACATTTGCTTCCTAACTCGGTAGCCGTTGTCTAACTGGAACATTGGCAGGCCATGGAGAGGTCACATACTGGTATTATCTTAGCCCTTAGCCACTGATTAAAGGCTGTTCTTTTTTATTTTGAGGTCTGGGCCAGTCCACACTTCTACGTCCCAGCTCTCTGATGGCACCAATCTTAGCCAGCGACAGAGGTAGGCAGGATTTGGGGCAGGTACACAAGAGCTTCTGTGGAAAGAAAGGAATTCCATCATGGCTTTGGAAGTGAGAGGGGCACAAGGGAGCACGTAGTCCAGGCATTCATCCTAGAGATGAGAAAAATGGCATTCAGAAAGGGTAAATAAATTGTTTAAGGTCACACAGAGGCTGATTGGACCAAGGGTTCAACCTCTGTGTTCCATCAGATGGTGTGTAGGGATACTGACTGCACTTGGCACAGTGTGTTGACATCCACGGGCTCTAGGGGCTCTCTCACTAAACAGGGAGCCTCTCACAAGCAGCGCTGTGTCGCCATCTGTAAATCACTAGTGCACAGCTTACTTGGGCTCTTACTTAGGCCCATCATAGATTCTCAACAGTTGAAACAGGTTGGCTTGTGCTCAGAGCTGGGGCCTGACTCAGTTCCAAAACTCTCCTGGTCCTCTCCATTTCTTCTTGCTCCCAGAAACACCTTGATTCTTCCTCCTGTAGCTGACACAAATCACCCTTGAGCAGGCTTGCATGGTGGGAGCATCCATCCTGAGGAACATGGGGGGCCTTATGAAGGAGGGATGTAGATTCCCTGTTGTGCTCACCACTTAGGGCTTAGCTCACATTGATTTGATGCATCCTTTTCTCTGCTGGGGAAAGTTTGCATATATCTGCCTGGTTTGGGGTTGACCCTGACTGGAGAGCAAGCTTGCTGGCAGATCACACCTCTGCTAGGGTAGAATGGCATTTGCTGACATATTTTGAGCCTCCCTCTCTTCTCCTAACCGCTGGCCCGTCCACTTCCAGTTGCAGACACTTAGTGATCCAGGAATCTTGAGGAAACAGTTATTTCTCTAGGTGTTCAAGGACATCTTACCCTTCCTGTATCGTAAGTAGGAGAGACTTTTGTGGGTTTATCAGTCAATATGTCTTCCCTAATGCACTCTCATCAACCTAAACCCCAGAGGCCCCTACACTCATTTAAAAGCTATAATTGTCTAGCTTATGTGTGTGTTCTAGTACAAGTTTTAAAAGTACAAGAGGGGTTTATTATTTTTGTTCTTGTTTTTTTCTAACAAATACTAGAGATTAAGTTAGGTGAGCACTCATCTAATTGAAATAATAAGGGATGCTTATGGTTTGGAAACCATGTGAAAGAATAAGAATTTGGCTGTGAGGGAGACACATGAAGGTAAGGAGGATTTTACATCTGGGCACATCGTTTTTTGTTTTCTTTCTTTTGTGTCTTGGAAGCCTTTTGAGACCGTCGGATGGCCCAACATGCTTTTAAGGTAGAGTGGGATCCAATGAAACTTATTCCAGTCTGCCCTTGAGGGAGAGATGTTCACTCTCCACCTGACATTCAGGTGAATCACACACACACACACACACACACACACACACACACACACACAAAATCTTGCTTCTTGGTAGCTTCTGAGAACAGTGGTGTATTGTGTCTCAAATGTGTTCTACAGACTGGCACCAAAGTAATCCTCTTAGGACACTGCTGTCATCATATTTCCAGCTCAAAAACCTAAACGAGTGACAAGGTAAAGTTCACAACTTCCTGCTAACCACTGAGAGTCCTCAAGTCCTGAGCTTGCCTCCTTCCCACCCCTATCTGAGCCCATCTTGTTTTATTATTTTTAATATTATTACTAAATCTGCCAGTTATTGAACACATATCAAATGATAGGCTTTGTGTTGACAGCTTTACATACGTCATCTGTAACCTTTGAATCATCAGGGTCTGTGCTATTCCTTCCCCTCTAATAGATGAGGAAGAGGAGGCTGGTAGGAGTTTAGAAACCCACCAGAGATCACTAAGCTGGAAAGTAGGGTTGCTGATTTTCTACCAAGGCCCACCCCTGCATCCCAAACCTGGGCTGATTATACTTCTACCCCCCCTCCCCCGCCACGTTTTACCTTTTGGAATCCTTGTGAAGGAGATTTCCTCCAGCCTCTGTATGACTGTCCCTCCTGCCCTCATGGGAAATACCTATATTCTTTTCTGTATTCGTCAAAGACCTAACTCACGTTCACCTTCCTTCTAATGCCTCTCAAAGGCCCATCCCTTCTGTAAATTCTTCTAGAATTACTCTGTCCACCTAAGTAAACGCCAGGGAAATTAAACAACAGTTGAGTCACTGGTGCAACTTAAGAAGTGCTCTCTCAAGTATTTGTTGACTTTATATCCAGTCTTGTAGAACAACCTTTACAGGTGTGAAGTGTTGGTCTTTGCCTCCTGCAATTCCACTCCTCCCAACACACACGCAGCCACAGACACTACCCACTCAGGTGCATACACACTGCCTAATGTAGTTGAAACCCATTTCTGTTTGCTCTTTGGGGAGATCTGGGAATGGTAGATCTTTCTCTGTGGTGTACTGATTCCTCATGTCTGAGTTGCCCCTCAGGCCCTTTTTTAATGTCTGAGAGCCTCTCCTAGATTTGGTTTTCTAACCCTGCTTCCCAGATTAATGCTTGATGCCATGCCCCTGCCCACTCCTGGGCTTGTCTCGGTTCTTCATCTTTTCCTTAACTCGAAAATCCCAGGCTTTTCAAGGGACACAAATGGGGACATTTCCTAAAGAAGGTCTAAAGAGAAGCTCTGTCTGTTAAAGGAGACACCATAATGCTACAAGTTTCAGAATAAATTGTCTTGTTCAGTGACTTATGCACACAACTCCATTCTGAACTTTGCATCTTTGGAGGGAGGGGAGCTCCAGTTTTTATCATATTCTGCTTGAGAGGGAAAAAAATCCAAGTGTGACTAGCTCTTACTATGCTGTAAATGAAACTGCTACTCTCGCCACAAGTATGGCTCTCACCAGCTCACCTTCTCTATAGTAGGGCTGTCCAGATAATGGGAATTCCAAAGCTAAGGGAAAGAATTTCAGGGGTGCTTGGGAGGCTCAGTTAGTTAAGCATCTGCCTTCATCTCCGGTCGTGGTCCCAGAGTCCTGGGATTGAGCCCTATGTGGGACTTCTTGAGCATCAGGGAGTCTGCTTCCCCCTCTGCCTCTGCCCCTCTGCTCCGCTCCTGCACTCTCTCTCTCAAATAAAGAAATCAAATCTTCAAAAAAAAATTCACATTAAAAAATATTAAATTCCTTTCCCTGTGCCATCTACTCACTGATGTCTATAAAACGTTTATCCAGAAATTAAAGAAGTGTTCATTTCTGCAACTAGAGTTGAGGCTTAATATATAAGAAAATCTGAGAGAAGGAACACTGACTTAAATTTACCTGGAGCTCTTGAGAGCAGTTTTTGGTGAGGGAGAGAACAAAACATGAAGACAACGAGCATCTAAGCTAGAGGTTGAGTCAGCTATGGCCAGACTTTGAGAGGTGGCCCTGCCTCTTGCCCCTCTGATTACCTGGTCAGTGACCAGAAAGGATGAAACCACCTGTACTGCATTACAGAAACCCTCATCTGCAGAACAAATTGACCTTTCCAAGTTCCCACTGAAAGGACATCCTAAGGTAGACTCGCTGCAAGGCAAATCTCGGCGTCTGATTCACCTTGAGGAGGGGACACCTGTGACATCATATTCACAGCCCTTGGAGGGCAAGAGAGTCCTGATACTGTTTACCTCTAGTATGCTGAAGTCAAAATGCCAAGTGTTTTCCTGAGCCAGCATTCGAGAGCCAGAGAACTTTTTAGAAGGTTCAGTGATCGGTGAGTGGTGCAGATTTCTCCCATTGTGGTTGAGCCTGATCTGGGCACACCACAGTAGAAACCAGCCAGCTTCCTATTTCATTGTGTATTGGTCTGATGGTGACTCATACCGAGAGGTATGTTTATCCCAAATTGGCAGGAGTTGTGTATTCAAGGGCAAATTTTGTTAACACTGGGGAGGGCGAATATTTGTATGCATGACCTCTTTTCTCTGCAACATTGTATTTGTGTTCACACTGACATGATTAATGCTATTATGGTCCAGTGTGCCCTGGGGGCCACAGGGGCTAGTTTCCATACCCCACTGCAATCAAACAGGCTGACTTGTTTGAATACTTAGACTTAACCAAGAAGATGCTGGCTTTCTGAATACTCCCAGGGAAATTCTTGTCTGGGGCAGTGGTCCTCAAATGTTAGCAAGCGTCAGAACACCCTCCTTAAAACACATTTCTGGGCTCTGCTCCTAGCGTTTCCAATTCAGTAGGTCTGGGGAAAGGCCTGAAGTGTTGCATTTCTAGCAATTTCCAGGTGGTATTGAAGCTCTTGGTCCGGGGACCACACTTTGACATGATCTAGGTAACCCATGGTTTCTGTGGGTAAAATGATCAGCCCTGTAAGCAGATAAGTGAGAACTTTTATGTAAGTAGTCTCTCCATTCCATTTTACTAACTTTATCTTGTTTACGGTACACAGAAGTCAAAGAGAAAGCAAAGAGCATTATTTTCACAGACTCTCCCACAGGGTATAATGAGGCTATAGTTTATAATAAAGCAGAGCTGCTGTGAGATTCCAGCAGCCAGATACTGCTGTCAGCATAGGACACTGGGTGTGCAGAGGAGGAGTGTGGGATGAAGATACAAAGCTCTTCTTCCCAGGAGTGATGCTCCATTTGGCTTGGGGAGGGCAACACTAATTTGGAGTCAAGGCACAGGTGTGCCATTCTCTAGGCATCATTCCTAATTCTTGAAGGGTTGGGTGAGCTGTTTTCCTGGGGTTCACAGAACTCTCTAGAATCCTTGGTGAAGGATGGTTCCAGTGGGTATCTTGGCTCACAAAGGCTACAACTCCCTCTTTAGTCTTTAAGGAACTAAAACACATTATTAATACTTGGAGTGTTTTACTCACTACCACTATATTCGGTCTATATTCTAGCTGTATTCTTTCTGTTCATTTTTTGAAACACTGAAGGAGGAAGTTTAAGAAAAATTAAGAAAAACAGAATGGTAGAAAAAGACAGCAAGGCCGTTCCACAATGGACTGATGGGAAATGCAGGCTGAGTACCCCTCAAAAAGATGGTAGAGACTGTGGGTTCCCAGGCCCATGGAGGGTCCCATAAGTAACACATGGGCTGGGTGCGTGTCTATTGGGCTGCCCTCTCTGTGCCACTCATGGAAACCATGTCTAGATAGCCATTGAGGAATAGAGTTTGGGGGCCAGTGGTAGGAACGGTACCTGCCAGCCTGTAGTCCACGTATGCTGCACCTGCTCATCTGGAAAACCCAAGTAGTTCTGCCATAGGTAATGGTCCCAGCCTGAAATGATGAACCATAGCAATGGGCTTAATGATCACATCACAGATTTTGGGAGGTGTACTCTCTGCAAGGCATTTTAGATGGTAGCCTCAGATGCTGAAGGGTTCCTGCCTTCAGTGGGTTATTTAATTAGCCAGTGTTGGAAGGGGTGCTGGCTGAGAATGCAAATCAAGGGGACAAAAGGCAGTAGAAAGGGTATAAACAGTATTCTGAGTGTGTGTGGTGGCAAGGGGGGGTGTCAATGGAAGAGTTATGTCTCAAAGGAATTCTATCTATTTATTTAAGATTTTATTTATTCATGAGAGACGGAGAGGCAGAGACACAGGCAGAGGGAGAAGCAGGCTCCATGCAGGGAGCCCGATGTGGGACTTGATCATGGAACCCCGGGATCACACCCTGAGCCAAAGGCAACTGCTGAGCCACCCAGGCGTCGTTCAAAGGAATTTTTAAAAAGGCTCTCTAGAAGAGGGAGTATTTAAGATTGGCCTGGAGGGGTTCCGTAAGTTTCTTACGGTGAGGGATGGCATTTGATTCAATTTGTATCCGTAAGACAATGTCTTCTCCATAATAAGTGCTCAATGATGCTGAATGTACTAATACGTGAATGAATGATATGTATAGGTGGAGGCTATGGTTGTACTTAACCTAAATATGTATTCAGAACCCAATAAAAGGTAAGCAATCTAGAAACAAAATACAATTCTTGACCTGAATGCACTCATATTCTAGCAAGGAACAGAGACACGTAAAGAAGTAATTATGATACAACATGAAATGTATTTGACAGATAGCTATTAAAGTAATATGGGACCACAGTGCAGGCAGTGATTAATTCTGCTGGGGGGTCATGGGAAGCTAGGCATTGCAGGATGAATAGGAGTGCCACAAGTGGATAAAGAGGAAATGAGAGAAGTGGCCAAATTAGCAAAGCAGAAGCACCAAAGTGTACAACTTGTATTTGAGGAAACACAGCCAGCTGAGTTTGCCAGGAGCTTCTAGTTGGTCACTTAATACAGCAATGGATACAAGGAAGGATAAACAGAGGGCTTTATGGGTCAGAATGAGTAGAGATTGGTTAGAACTGGAGGTTGTACATACAGATGTCTCCAAGAACCAGGCAGGTGACCTAAATGTGTGGAGATTAGAGCAAACTGGTTGGTGTGGGCCTCAAAAGAGAGAAGCTACTCTGTGGCTCCAACCTAGTTCTCGTGAAGGGACATGTGCCAAGTAGCCAGAGCTTCCAATTTTCAAGAGTGACTAGAAATAGGAATTTTTATGTAAAATCTCCAGATGTTTAAATGTTGGCAAATGATTCAACTTTCTCTTCAAAAAAATCTTTGTGAAGGCCAAACAAAACATGTCTGTGGGCAGGACTGAGCCTTGGGGCCTCCAGACTGTGGTCTGGGGCTTAATGCAGCTCTCACCAAAACCTACCCACAGCAAGGAATATATTTTCACACATCAAGACCTAGGACTCATGCACATATGCATATAAATGACTAAAATAAAAGTCACATGAAGCATTTTTACTCTATTTTCTATTTTTTAAATATGCTGGTCATGATTCATTGAACCGATTTCATGTTTCAGTGGGTCAAACTGAAGTTTGAAAACCATTGGTTTAGAACATCTACACTAAAGTTTTATTGGATGAAAACAGAAGAGGTACTTTCCTGGGCAACCACATTTCTATCCTGGATATTGTTACGATAGTACTTAATGGCTGTGTTTTGGTGAAGTTGGGCTTCTTCCCTTGCAACTGGAGAAGTTTTGACAAAATCCCTGTAGAATCTTCTAGCGCTCATTTTATCCTAAACAGAAGTTGGCCAGAATTTGGCGTCATCTTTTTGAGTGCTTGATACGATTAAGAACTGACAGCTAAATTGAGTAAAATGCTACTTGGGTGAAGTTCAGCAGAAAAGCCAAAGGAACCGCCCCCACCTGCCACCCCTGGCCCATTCAGGCCTCATCAGCTTCTAAGCCTGGTATTTCTGGAACTACTTTTTCATTTAGAAGAATTTTTCCTGTGTTTCTGCGTCACCACTTCCTGTCACCGTGCTCACTGGGTTTCCTGGCTTTTGCATCTCAGCCAAGGAGAGAAGGACAAGTTCAGGGCTTGGGCAGCCTGTCATGCATCATGTCCCCCACCATCACTGCAGAAGCTCCTCCCCTCCATCTGTTGGGGACCTTGTGCTATATATAGCATTCATTTTTCACATGTCAGAGCATTTCCTGAAATATTGCAATGTAGGGGCTTTGGAGAGAGGTCACCCCTCACTCGGGAATGTCTGAGGGCTGTGTTGTCCTAACAAGCCTCCAGGGCAGCAGGAAAGGCATGACCATCCTTTGGGTTCAGGGCATGTCTGCCATCACTCCTATCTTGAGTGAGAGGCACCCCAGCAATGTGCTACAGGACTCTTGAAACAAGAGGCCAAAAGTGGCATCTTGCCATTGGACAGAGCTGGTACGAGGGAGACACCCTCGGGGAAAGGCCATGCCTACCATGAGAGTCCCACAACCACAGGACCGCAGCACTAATATTGTGGTTTTGCATAAGTAAGCAGAGAAGGTGGATACTAAACATGCATCAAGCCAACAAGGCCAGCCAGAGAGCCACAGCTCACTAGGACAGGGTAGCAGATGCAGACTATGAGGGGTAGGGGCCAGTCCTGTGCAAGATGATGGGGCAGTGTCTGGATACCAGATGCAAAGCCCCTTCTTTCCAGAGCCCATGCGTTGCTCCCTCCAGGGCACTGTGCTCATCCTCCTGTAGCAGAGCAGCACCCTCTGGAGTTGTGCAGCCCAAAGCCTGCACATCTTCTTTACCAGAGGCGGTGTGCTGCCAGGGAGTGAATGCTGGGATTGGTATCAGAGGAACCACGTCTCTGCCACTTCCCAGAGGATCCAGAGCCAAGTGCACACCCTGCATAAGATTCCTTTTTTCTTTTTCAGTGAAAATGATACTTAGAACGCCTACTTTTTTTCTCCAGGTTGGGGAGCATGGCGGGGGGCAAGGGGGGGAGGGTTGGTAAATTACCTGATGAGTTTGAGCATTGGGCAAAATTATTGCTAGATCTACAACAAAAACTGATAAAAAGAAATAATAACCATGACAGTTTATCAGAAAGTAGGCAAACGGTAGAAAAGGAAATGATTAAGTCTAGGAGACAAAAAATACTGCCCAAGAAAGGGAATCTATTCACAGGATGCAACCCAGAGCTTAGGAGAACAATAATTGCATTTGTAAACGCAGACCACAGATTAAACTCTAGCCACATTGGTAAGAGTAGGATGTTTAAAAGTAATGGCTGAGCTGGTGTAAGCACAGCATTAAGAAACGTAGCGCTGAAGGCCAGAGAAACACTAGACATGGAACACGTCTGCCTATTGGGTGGCAGACGGAGTACAGCAGGCAATTGCCATCAAGCGTTGTAAGTGGATTTGTTTTTTATGCATATAGGCCTATTTAGTTTCTTAAACTTTGATAAAGATAAAAACATAGGGGGCAGCCCTGATGGCTCAGTGGGTTTAGCACCACCTTCAGCCCAGGGCCTGACCCTGGGGTCCTGGGATCGAGTCCCACGTCGGGCTCCCTGCATGGAGCCAGCTTCTCCCTCTGCCTGTGTCTCTGCCTCTCTCTGTGTCTCTCATGAATAAATAAATAAAATATTTTTAAAAATAAAAACATAGGAGAAAAACTATCTGACCGTCTCCATATTTTATTGTCAGGGGATTAATGTAAAGGAGATAATATTTGTAAAAGATTCAAATGTGCCTCTTGCCATGCAGTAGGTGCTCCATAAAGTTAACTGAAGGTCAACTGATCTTTGGAGTTGGGTTTTATTTAAGTAGCAGGGTAAGTGCACAGCTCAAAGCCAAAGGGAATGGCTCAAGTTCCTGCTCAGAGAAAACAAGACTGAAATGTAGGTGGTAAGAAAATTAAATCTGTAATGGATGGAGGGCAGTGTCAAACTGCCTCAGCTGGGATTTCCGGTAGAGCCAGGTTCAGAGCCTGAGCTTATGAAGCCCTTCCCTGGATGCATCCATATTTTTTTTCTCATTCGTCCTTTGTGGTATAATTATCATTTCATTTGCCTTGGTGGCTTCGTAAAGCTGTCCCCTAAGTCGTCAGGATTTTATAAGTTTATCTGGAAAGCAAGTTGTGTTTCTGTGGGGGAGCTCTACTGTTTACCCTTGATCAAGTCACTTAACTTCCCTATGCCTCAATTTCCTCATAGAAAATAAGGGTATTTGGGATCCCTGGGTGGCTCAGCGGTTTAGCACCTGTCTTTGGCCCAGGGCGCCATCCTGGAGTCCCGGGATCGGGTCCCGCGTCAGGCTCCCGGCATGGAGCCTGCTTCTGCCTGTGTCTCTGCCTCTCTCTCTATGTCTATCATAAATAAATAAATAATAAATAAATAAATAAGTATTAACAGCACCAAATTCATAGGACAGTTGTGAGAATGGGATCAATTAGTATATGTAAAGCATTACAAACAATGCCTGGCACACAGCAAGAGCCCAGTGATTATTTGCCCTTGTTGCTATTACTACTACTCTTCCTCTTGGGTGAGTAAAATCAAGGACAACAGGTTCATGGTTGTGGAGTTAAGTAATCAGATTAGTTTCCAGACCCAGGCAAGTAAGTAAAGCTGAGCTAGATGAGTCAAGGAACAAGGGAAGGCCCACCGTGTCTGCTGGGCAATCTCTTTGGAGTTTGCCTAAAGCAGAGCCAGACTGCAAACCGTTGTCGTGCCAGGCTACTCCAGGACCACATGAGTGGCTTCCTGTGGCCAGGACGTCCCCCTGTCTGCTGATAGAACTCCTCCAAGGAGTTCTTCCTGCTGGGTTTGTGATGCCCACATCCCCTGGGCAAGCAAGCTGACGACTCTACTTCATCTATTTGTTGTGGAATGCAATGAGATGTCTAATAATGACCTGGGGCCACAGCATGGGCACCTGCTAAAAGGCGGGGTTTTAAAGTGCTTTGGGCCCCATGGGTTCAGGATTCTCACTGAAGGAAGCGAGCCACCCACCCTGCAGTGGTCCCTGCCCATTGCTGGCTCTTCCAGGTCATCATGCCATGCCCTGGGGACACTGTCGTTAGCATTTCCAAGGCTCTGGGGCTACCTTGGCTCCTTCTCACTGGTCGGTTCAACTGGAAATTGTGCTTTGTTGTGTGGTTCTCAGTCAGAGAGAACCTTAGCCAGACTTGATTTGACACTGATCCAGTTGGTAAGCTTAGCTCCCCCACCCCAGAGTCTTAAGCAAGCGTTATATCTTTTGTCATTAGTTGAGTTTATTGACATCATCAGAATGACCTAGTGGAGAGACACTGTGGTGAACCCAAGATCTTCAACCGGCTAGCAGTTTCCCTGGAGGCTGTTGCTAAGAAAGAAACCCAGACTCTGTTAAATGAATGCATGTATTTGAACACACAGTTATTGAGCACAGACTTGGTGCCAGGACTATGTGAGACCCGGGGACACAGTGGCAATACCCTTGTGGTGAGAACCTAGAAATAAAGGAACAGAATGTTTAGATTGTAAGTATAAAAAAGGTAAATGAAGATGGGGTGGTGGGGAAGCAGGGAGACTGCCTTTCCTTAGACGGTTTGCCCTCTGAGAGATGGCATATAGGCTGCTTTCAGGTGAGACCAGAAGGAGAAGCAGCCAGTGTAGCAAATGGCCAGGGATGAGCCTTGTAGGGAAGGGAAGAGGGCACGTGGAACACCCGAAGCCTCGGGAACAGGTGCCTGGGAGCTGGAGGGAGGGCTCCTGGGAAGGCGGGAGAGGTGGGCAGGGCTCTGGGGCAACCCAGCTGGTGCAATGGAAGTGCTTGGAGGGCTTGATTAGTGGAATGATGTGCTTGAATTTTGTCCTACACGATCATTCTGGTTGCTGTGGGGTAAAACAATTGAACGGATGAGTCCCAAGCCCACGCTGTTTGAAGATGCAGACTCCCTGCATTCCTCCTGACTATTCTGTAAATGCCCCCCAACACCCAGCTTGGGCAGGAGCTAAATCACTTATAGGCATGCCCCCTTGTTTCTAATTGTCTGACAAATCTCTGGCTCTGACACTGGAGTTGACATACCTCTAGTGGTGATCAAGAAAGCTCCCACATGAGCTGTGAAGGGAGTCTGATGGTGTCTGGATCAAATTTTTTTTTTCTTATGGGCCCTTTCCCAGGAGAGGGGCAGAGATGAAATGATAATGAGGACTTTTTTTTTTTTTTTAATGGTGGGGATGTGCTGGTGAAAAACAAACATAAATCTTAGTGGGGAAGACTATGCATTAATAAGATGGGAGACGTGCGGAGGGTTTGGGTGGTTCCTATCTACTTGTGTATATACAGTTGTTCCCTTTGATTACTGAGCAAACATTGAAAAGCTGAGACTAACAGACACGAGTCAAACTTGCTGGTTAAAATCTATAGAGACAGAAAACAGACTGGTGGTTGCCAAGGATTGAACAGGGGAAGGATCGGGGAGTGACTGCTAATGGGTATGAGGTTTCTTTTAGGGCTGATGAAAATGTTCCAAAATTAGATTGTGATGATGATCACACAACTCTGTGAATATACCCAAAGTCACTGAATCGTATACTTTAAATAGATGAGTTGTATGATACATGAATTTTAAAAGGCTATTAAAATAAAACCTACTGTTTACAGCCCAGTGTGATAAGCTTATCACATGGAATGGTACACTGACAGCTGCAAGGTTCATCGATTGAGTTGACCATTCACTGGGTGTCACAAAGCAAGAAACCATTTCCAGTAGTCACAGAAGACAACAAGACTGGAAATTGGAGTTTGAGGTAGAGCACATGGGTATTTAGGATCAAGGACCTTAAACGGTGACCCACCATACTCCTGCATTGAAACCCCTTGGAAACTAATGGCTTCCATTTCTCAAACACTCACTTAGCGGTTGGGAAAAGGGCCGAGCACTTTACATGCATTAACTCATGTATGCTCCAAAGTGTCAAAGTAGGATTTATCCCCATTTTACAGAAGAAGAAATTGAGGCTTAGGGAAGAACAGTAACTTGCTTCAAGATCACAGAGCTAAGAGGGGTGCAGCCAGCATTCGCACCAAGTCTGTCTGACTGGAACATACAGTGCCTGGTTCACCCCTGGGGGTGACCCCTCCTCGAACACCAGCATGTGAGAGCAGGGGGCGCCTAGCTTGCCTGCATTGTGACCTGAAAAATAGTCCTATCTCAGCTCCTAAGAGATAAGCTAGACTATACTCTGAATCTGTCACTCCTTTCAAGACCTCTACTGGGCAGTGGGGCATGGCAATAAGGTACCCCAAAGTTTGTTCCTCAGCTTGTCCTTTGAGGAGGCACAGGGGCAAACCTCTTTCATTGTCGTATCTTCCAAGGTTCCTTTCACTTACTCTGTGCTTCAGCTAAACCAGATTTCCTCATGATCCCCAGACACACCCCATCTCACCCTTCATTGGCTAAGATGTCTTCCCCTTCCTTCCAACTCATTTTGATCTTACCCTTTCTTCTCGAAGCCTTTTTTTTGGTTTCTCTTCCCCCCTTTCACAGTGTTCTTCTGGCACATGACCTATTCTTTACCTTGTATTCATCTTCATTCTCATTCACTTTCTCTCTCTCTCTCTGTATCTCTCCACTTTCCCTCTACCTCCCTCCATCTGCTCTACTGAACTGTAAGGTCTGTGAGGGCAGGACATGGGGTATACGGGAATGTCAAGGGAGAAACCCTACCCCATTCCCCTTCCAGTGCTCTGACCACGAAGCCTCTGTTTCAGAAAATGATGGCCGACTTACCATCCCCCTAGACGTGTCCCAGGTCCTCCCCTCTTCAGGCCCTAAGGGCTTAGAGTGACCCTGCTCTCTGAACTAGCTTCCTTTCACCTGCAGCCTGCCGCCCAATGTCAAATCCCACTCTTCTTCCTAGAGGAATTTTCTCTACTGCTTTGTCTCAGCCTACTGCTTGCTTCTCTCTTCAGAAGTCCTCACATAGTGTCTGTCCTATATTCTTCACCTCCCAGGAAAGGGTCCTGAGTGGGTTGTCTCTCCGTGTTGATCAACTCCCCAGGTAGGGTTTCCTGTGGGCCGTGCAAATACCTAGGATGCTCACCTTCAGCGGCAGGGATGGCCTAGCTAGTCTGTGTCTGGAGTCCCCACAGATCTTGAGCAACACAGAACGCACAGCGGCACTCACTTGGTCAATGTGTTGACTCTGTTGTTGAGAAATTATGTCCCAAGGATTGGAAGGTTGCATTTAGTTTTCATGGAGGCATATTTTAATAACTCTCTGGCCCTCTCCCCCATTCCATATTGGACTTCAATAAGTCTAAGCTTTCTTAAATTTCAAGAGATAATCTCTTCTCTTCCACTCAGGCAGATGAATCCTTGAAGTTAAATAAAAGAATGATCAAATCACCCAGCGTTATGCTGGCATGTGCGTGACTAGGAGAACACCTGGCAAGGTGACAAGTACAGGTTATGCATGTTTGCCTCTTCTTGCAATGGTAGCACCAGGCAAAGTCTTGCCCTACAGAAAGCTTGAATGGACCAGAACCTCAGATCTGGGAGGAGCTCAGATGCCTAGAGAGTAGTTCAAGCATTTGTAAAATCATGCCTGATTCTGCATGTTGGATACTGCGAACTCAAACCATTGCTTTGTCTCCCTGCTGGGTATGCAGACACCAGAGAGATCCAGGGGAGGTGAGTTGGTGTGTTTATTCACAAATCAGGAGTGAGGAAGTGACTTTTCAGGAAGGTTCAAATTCTTATTTCAGAAGTTTAGAATTTACTTGAACTAAAAGGCTTATTTTGCTGTTTACCAACATTGTAACCTCAATCCATTGGTGTGCTGGTGAATGCTTAACAACCAGCTCTGGGAGGGGAATGGGGGAAGGCCCTGATGTGTAAAGTCTGCCAGTTTCCATGTTGTCAATGCCACCCCCACCCCCCCATAGCCTATTTCAAGCTACTAAGGTGAAGTCACTGGCTGCACAGTTGGCTCTCCACAGCAAGAGCCTGCTCCAGCTCCCCACTCATGGGGCAAGTCCTTTAGCATCTCTGAAGCTCATTTTTCATAGTTGTAGGATGAGGATAATTTGAAATTGATGGGATCAAGAGAGGTATTCTATGTAAACACCTTCTATAAATTGCAAAGTACCATGCACATATTCATCATTTTCCTTGGTTTGTCTAAAATGCTATTTTTAACTAGTTGGTAATTCCCAGAGCATCCTGAGCATTGAGGAGAAACAGCCAAAAAGAAAAGGCAAAGACAGCTGGGAGCTTCCTGTGCTGTTAGACTGCGGTTTGTACCTCACAGGGACACTTTGACCTACATCTTGGTCTTTCTTTACTTAACCCCTCTAAGGTGTCTGGATTTGGAATTGGGGCGTAGAAGGCAATATTGGCACCATGCCTAAGCTAAACCCTGTCCCGGGACCCTAGGCCCAGATGCTAATAGACAGTGATCCTGTCTCTAAACTTACATTCTCAAAATGGCTCCAGTGAGACCATGGTCCCTCCCAGTCTTGAGGTCAGCATGGACATGACTCTCTAGCAGCCCCTAAAAGATGTGGTGTTTGCCAGCAGGGTTCAGCCACCTGCCCAGTTGTTTGACTTGATCCATCTCTAAATGGAATTTCTAGTGCAAGGACAATGTGAGATCCCTGGATGACTGTAAAAGGCTCTATCATTTTTTTTAAGTAAGATTTTATTTACTTATTCATGAGAGACAGAGACACAGGCAGAGAGAGAAGCAGGTTCCATGCAGGGAGCCCGATGTGGGACTCGATCCCGGGTCTCCAGGATCAAGCCCTGGGCCGAAGGCAGGTGCTAAACCACTGAGCCACCCAGGGATCCCCTAAAAGGCTCTATCAAAGCTCAGAAGGGATTTCTGTTACAAGGCATGCCTGCTCATACAGGTTAGTGCTGGTCTCTACTGACACTCTGTTACCATGGGCCTTTGCCTGACAGTCTGGTGCTGGAGGGGCTCCCATGAGGGGATAACCTCATGTGGTCACCTGGGAGGGGGGACCTGGATTCTTAGTCTCTCTATACCGTCTTGGGGAAGAGAAGCACATGGCAGGAAGGCTGGCCTGGGAGTCAAGGAACCTGCCTCCTAATCCCAAGTCCTTTCTAATTACTGTGAGGGAGAGGAGGTGGGACTCTAAGCAGAGACTTACTCCAAAGTAAAATTACTGACTGTGTCAGAGCAAAGGCTAGGGGAGGTCACAGAAGGGTGTTGCCTCAGTGAGTCATCTCAGCTCAGAGGTGTGTCTCGGGAGTCACTCTTGCAGAAGGAGAGCCTTGGAGAAGCCACCAAGTTGGTCTTACATCCCTTACATCCCTTTCTAAGATCTGCCTTCCTATATGGAGGGCAGGTGTAGCACATCGGGGCAGAAGTGTCATGTAATTTACAAGGGGGAAATTTCCTGGCTGAATTACTGTAATCCTAGGACCTCTCTGCCTTTCGAGAATCAGATTAACTGGATTTGTGCCTGGACTGTTTCTATAATCAGGAGCCCAGCTGACCGATCACTGACCGTGCCCTTTATGTTTAGAGGAATAGTAAAGACCTGTTGCATTGCCTCAGAAGGGCAAATCAAGTATGGGGGCACCACAAGTGGCAAAGAAACTAGAATGCAGCCGTCCTGCTGCCTGCCGCCTGCTGGGAGTGTCTGTGCCAAGGCAGCCCCGCGCTTTGTGCCACGTAATAATCCTGATTAACAAACTAACACGGTATAAAAAAAAATTAGGTCGTGGAAGCCAATTAAAGAGAAAGATCATTTTGGACAACTAATGTTGGGGTTACTGCGTGTAGCTTCAAGTAACTACCACTTGCCGCAGCAGGGAATGGACTTTTAGGTAAACTACAAATTAAGCACACCCTATGCACGGATTTAAAGTCTTGAGTTTCTTATTTCCTGGGCTCAACACCAGTGCCGTTCTAGCACAAAGAAGGGGAGTAGGAGGTGGAGAGCAGCCGAAGCAGGGAGAACAACCTCTTTGTGATGTGTGTTTACGCTCAAACGGGACCTGATGGAGTAGAAGCAGAGAAAAGATTCTAGGTAATCCAACAGGCTCGGAAATGTAGGCTCCCAGGAGCATAGGATTCCCACCTGTAAGCAGAAACTAACCTTACCAACAGAATATCATTTCATGATCGTAAATCCAGAGGGATCCTAACCGGAGACAGTTTTCCAATCCAGGCCTGCACTCGGGGTGGAGGCCACAGGGAGGGCCCTCCTGATGGCCGGCTGTGTTTCCTCCCTGTCTCACCCTCACCCTGTGCGTGTTCTTTTTCCCAGAAATTGCTGCACCCTGGAATAATTTCCTTTTGTATTTGAAGTGCTATTTCCCATCTGCTTATTTACTAGCAGGTGTTACCTTTGGGATTATGATGCAGCTGGGTGTTCACTCCTTCTGAGCTGTGTAATCAGAACTGAGCCAGTACACTGCACTAGCTTGATTTCCTTCTGTGCTGGATAAGACTTTCCTGTGGAAATCCCCTACACGGTGCTTCAGAGTGTGGGCTTTGGAGTCAGCCTACTTTTTAGCTGTGTGATCGGGGATAAGGTATCCAGTTCAGCCACAGCACCCTCCTTAGCAGGACAGGAGTAACAGGACAGCACCCTCATAAGGCATTGGTGAGAATTATCTGTGGATCATGGGTATCAATTAGTTATCTTAATGCCTGGAACATAGTAAGTGTTCAATGAATTGGACCTGCTATCATATTAGAGTGGTGTTAGGGAGTTATTTACTGAGATGCCACAAGTTCAGAATTCTGTGGCTTCGTGTGGGAGATGCTCCAAGAATAGTATTGGCCAGTAACCATATTTTCCCTGATCCAAAAATTGAGCTGAGAAGTACAGAGATGATAGCTTGGATTATTTGATGTGTGGAACAGACGTATCCCAGAATTTGGACGAATCGACCGTTGAGTTTGCCCTTGTATAAGGCTAGGGTTGATATATTGTGAAACAAAAGAAAAATAAGCAAAAAACAAGAGAAAAATCAAATGCTGGGTGACAGTGCCGGTATTTAGTGTGGAAGAACATGGGGAGAATGAAATATTTGATTAATAAAGCCCAGAGTGAAAGCTTCAGAAAAGAGCCAGGAGCTAGGCTGGGCCCCATGAGTCAGGGTGGATTTGAGCAGGTGGGAAAAGCAGGTGAGGCACAGAGCCATGTGTGGAGGCTCTGGGGATGCTGAAGATCATAGATCAGGGAGTGGAAGGCCTAACCAAAGAGGTATTTGTATATTTACATGAACAAATAATAGAGTGTTTTAGTGTGCGTTCTTTGGGGTGGGACTGCCTGAGTTCAAAACCACTTAGCACATGGAAGCTAAGTACTCAGCAAATGGAGCTCCTTCTTAGATATTTAAATAGTTAGTGTGGACTGTGTTAATTGAAGATCCCTGAAGCTAGACTTTAGACTTGATGGATTGGGACTGAGAGAGCTATTGGAAGTTCTTTTGTTTTTACTTTAATAAACTTTATTTTTTTAGAATAGCTTTAGATTTATAGAAAACTTGAGAAGTTAGTACAGGGAATTTCCATAGACTTGATAATATCCCACATTAGTTACATCTTACATTAATATAATCCTTCTGTTATAATTAATGAACCACTATCAATGCGGTATTAACTAAAGTCAATTCTTCTAGTTTTCCTTAGTTTTTCTCTGATGTTCTTTCTCCATTCTAGGATCTCTGTAGGATGCCACATTACATTTAGTTACCATGTCACCTCAGGCTCTTATGGCTATGACAAGAGGACTATCCTCCTTGGTTTTGGTGACCTTCACAACTTTGAAGAGTACTGGGCAGGTTTTCGTAGAATGTCCCTCAATCTGGGAATTCTCTTATGATTAGACTAGGATTATGGGGTTTATTTGGAGGGAAGATCATAGAGGCAAGGGGCCAGTTTTTCCCACATCATCCCAAAGGTACAAACTATCAACAATGCCTGTCACTATTGATAATAACCTTGAGCACCTTGAACTGTTGATATGTTGATATTGACCTTGAGCACCTGGGTAAGGTAGTGTTCATCAGGTTTGCCCACCATAAAGTCACTCTCTTCCCCCCTTACCCATACTGCCCTCTTTGGAAGAAGTGACCAAGCACAGCCCACACTTAGGGAGTGAGGACTTATATGCCACGTCCTTTGTGTGGACTACTCTTTGCAGGTCACCTTGGAGAAGAAGGAGCCAATGAGTAGTAAACTTTCCACACTCTAAGAAAAAGGGGTAGAAGGCTAGATTCACATGGCAAGAGAAGGGGGAGCTCAGGGATGTGACAGTGGACAGAATTTAGTGCAAGAGGAAAAGGTGGAATCAAGGATGACTGCAAGGCTCCAAGTGGCAGTGATTAGGGGATTGTTTAAGTATATTTTATTTTTTTTTTTTTTTTTTTTGTTTTTTTTTTTGTTTGTTTTTTTTTTTTTGTTTGTTTTTTTGGATTGTTTAAGTATAGAGAGCACTGCATGTGTTGGCCCGCCAATGCCATTTCTTGGCTGTGTGACCTTGGCTGAGTCACTTTGTTCCTCTGAGTCTCTGTCCATTATTACCTGGGGCTGACAGTCCCTGTTCTTCCTGCCTTCTGGGGCTCTTAGAGAGTGAAATGAGAAAAAGTAGTTGTGAGCTCTAGGAAAGCCATTGGGCACAAAGTGCTGCAGTTTCAAAGGTTGGCTAAGGGAGTCCCAGGGTCTTTGGGAGAGGAGGGCACCCAGGAGGGGGTCGTGATGCTCTCAGATAATCCGGGGCAAGATCTAAGTCACACTGCATGTTCTGTCATGGGTTTGTGATCGTCACCTGCTAAGGAGATTTTCGCTCTCTCAGATATTCCAGTTCTAGGGGGTCTAGATCCACGGTCTGTTGGGCAAGATGAGGCTGGTTCTGGATTAGAAGGGCAGGCTTTGTCTAACCTTTGTGGCATTCTTTTTATTTTTTTAAGATTTTATTTATTCACAAGAGACATGGAGAAAGAGGCAGAGACACAGGCAGAGGGAGAAGCACGCTCCCTCTGGGGAGCCTGATGTGGGACTCGATCCCAGGACCCGGGGATCATGACCTGAGCTAAGGCAGATGCTCAACCACTGAGCCACCCAGGTGCCCCTCTTTGTGGCATTTTTACCTCCTGTATTGGCCTCTGCTGGGGCTGCTGAAGGTTACTGGGACTTCCTTACTGAATTCAATCCTCCAGTTTTCTCACCTGTCATACTTCATAGGTATTGCAAAAGTTACGCATCCAAAATGGCACTTTGGGCTTTTGTCCTTAACCGGAGTTTCAGAGATGTGACTGTCTTCCCTTGCTTGCCTGGGACAGACAATGTGAAACTTTTCAGCTTGCAGTGGCTGTTTATGAGTAGTCAGAGCCGCTCTAAATAGGATATTACACAGTGGAGGAGTCCCTTTACCTTTTTGGGCAAATGGACTCTTAGCTCTTCATATATATTTGCTCATTATTCAGAGTGTATGCAACCACGCTGTTGGTCTTTCGTTATACTCTTGTTTTAGCAATGAATTGATGAGCCATGAGACTTGAAGCTTGCCTATGCAAGTCCCAGGGTAAATCATTGACCATTTGGTACAGTAGAATGAGTCAGGAAGCCTATTACATATTCGTCTGCTGATAACTCGCTAGTAACTTTGGGCAAGGAATGTAAGTTCTTCACCCCTCATCCTCCCTAGCAGTAGATTAAGTAGGGACCACCCAAGCTCTGAAAGATGGAGCAGTCATGTAAAAGCTAGAAGCAGAGCCAGCTGGCAATGGGAGGAGTGTGGAATTACTGACATTGCCATATTGCAACTGACTCAGCATATTTCAAAAAGGTAAAATTGAGCCAATGAACATACATTTGGTATTAACCAAACTGCCAAAGGCACTTATGTAAAACGAACCTCTTTATTAATCTTTAAAAAGGAGAGAGATTCTTTTTTTTTTTTTTTTTTTTAAGGAGAGAGATTCTTTTGTTGACACTCTTCTTGGGTTGAAATGAACACTCTCTTTTGGTCTTTGGATTCCATCAATTCTCTAATAAGAAAACCCCATCCCTTCACAAGGGGGTGGTCTTGATTCATGTCTGCCTAGGCTGATATGTGACGGAAAGGCAAGTACACATGATATGGGCTCTGCTCGTCTCTGGGTGAGAACAGAGGTCACCTCTGGGCACGGAGAACTTCATAGTGTAATATATATTTCCAAAGGGAAATGCTTGCAAAATGCAAATGCTGATCCCAATTCTGACCTTTGTGACTGGTGCCAGCAGTTACACTGGCACCTTTGTTGAGACAGAGGGAAAAGCCAAGAAGTGAAATGATATTTTCCTTCTCTCATCATTACTCAGCATGGCTTACTTGCTTAGCTATAAAGAATTCAAGTGTCAAGAGAAACTGCAGTGCAGTTTTCTTATCCAAAAAAAGCATTCTCCCTTATGGCCAAGAGATCCGCTGAGCTTCAATATTGTTTCTGAAGAGGATGGTCTTGTGGATTGCTTTCTTCACGCTAACGTTCCCGTAACTTGCTTATCCATATTGTCGGAACTTTAAGGAAAATAGTTCTTAAATGATAATGTGCATAGGAATCCTCTGAGGAGCTTACTAAAATAACAGAACCCTAATTCCCACCCTGAGTTCAGTGGGGCTGAGGAATCAGCATTTTTAATCTCTGGCACAGGGGGTCCTGATTGAGAGGAACAGCAGAGCTACCCTGAGGATTACCACTGGGTGCTACGCCCACTAGCAGTACTTTGTCACACACACTGTGTGTTTCCTGCATCAGTCATGTCCTAGCTGCTGCTTTTAGAGCTACACTGGAGCTCAGCTCAATAAATCATTGCCTGACTTAAAACAGTTTGTGATTCAGACAAATAGCATGAGAGAAGCCTAAGTTTCGGAGTCAGAAACACCTGCGTGTAGATCTTCAAGCTTCCACTTATAGCTCCTTAGGTAGGTTGAATAGAACTTTTTCTATTTACTTATCTGTCAGAAGGGAACACTATTACCTACCTCACCAAGAGGGGGAGGTAGTGGTGAGGACAGAATAGGATGACTTACGGGTAAGCACCTAGCACCATGCCTGGCATTTAGTAGACAGATGCTCAATAAATATCACTTTCCTCCATTCTCATAGGAAGCAAGAATTAAAAAAATAAAAACTCATATTTTCCTCTAGCACTTAAAGTAGATACTGTAAAGAGAAACTTTCTTTTTAAGGATTTATTTATTTATTTTAGAGAGAACATGTGAGCATTTGGGGCAGAGGGAGAGAGCAAGAGGACCTTAGGCAGAGTCCTTGCTGAATGCGAAGCCCGACATAGGGCTCCATCTCACGATCCTAAGATCATGACCTGAGCCAAAAACCAAGAGTCAGATGCTTAACTGACTGAGCCACCCAGGCGCCCTAAGAGAAACTTTTTTTCTAACACCCAGGTAAATAGATTTGGAGCCTCATTACACATCACTTTAAAAGTCAGTGGGTTTTTAGCCATCTTGAAAGGATGCCCCTCTGTTCCTTTAGAACAGAGATCCCAGGGGACAGGTAAGGAAATGCAGGTGTGTCACAGTGTTGTGACCTTTGGCAGACACTCCCCGGGCCCAGTGCAGAGAATTTGGATCAGATGTTTAACCCGAAACCACACCTGCTCCTAGTCAAAATCTCACAAGGACCACCTTGTCTCTCAGAATTTAGCCAGTAATGGATGATTTGGACCGGGTTGTTTCAAACTCTTTCCAGGTGAAATGAAACATTACAGGGGTCTGAGAGAAACAATGCACCATTATACCTGTAGTGTCCAGCGAGCTCCTTGCTGGAACAGGCTTTCTAAATTGAGTCTCAGCATATCGCTCCATATCTTCCCCCCCACCCCCAACCTGGTTTTACCGTTGCTGGAAAAAAAAATCGTCTTTGTTCTTTGTGTTGATTAATTTTAGGTTTACTGTTCTTATCCCATCTCACGCTCATGTGGATACTTATGTAATACACTTCTGTATATCACATGGTTCCTCCTCCTGAGGACCCAAATCAAGAAAAAAAAAAAAATAGCAAAAAGTGCCTATCTGCATTTTCTGGCTGGCTGGAGGAATTGTAAGTTAAATGAAGACCTTTGATCAGCTTAAAGCCACAGTGTCCTCTCCTGGCCTTCTCTGTCTTTTATAAAGGAGAGGCTGTAAGTCCTATCCCTGGGGCAGGATGGTCATAAAAACTTCCGTTTTCTGAAGGCCAACCTCTGGAAACTGAGAGAATAAAGCTGGGAAGCCCCATCCTATGATTTTAGAGCCTGAAAAGACCTTTGAAATCCTCTGATGCAATTCCTTTTGTTTTACAGGAAAAGAAGCTGAAGTGTAGAGAGATCCACATAGTTATTAGGAGCTTTCTGTTTTCAATCATTGCCCACATGGTGTGTATCAGGAAATGTGCACACAACACGAGGCTCATCATAGGCCTCCAACAGGTTAAATGAGTTGCCAAATGAAGGTCAGGGACGACTCTCTGGTAGACTAGACCAGCAACTAGCTGGTATGTGCTACCTAATGAGTAAATAAACATTTGTTGAGCTCCTTTGGGGTGTGCACATTCTGCTGTGTTCCGAGGAGCTGGGAGATGGAAAGAGGAGTACAAATGGGGAAAAAAAAGATGAACTGTAAGAAATTGTCCCCCTCTTTGAGGAGCTTAGAGTCTGCAGTGAACTCCTCACTGAAAGGTGTTTCTAAACCGAGATAAAGACGTATTACAGATACATATTACAAAATATTAAACCAAACAATATCATAGATTTAATGGCTCAGTTGTGTAGTCCTAGAAAAGGTTGGGATGCAGAAAGAGGGTTGCTGGCTCCCAGACAAACAAGCCCAGTGTTTTCTTCATTGGACTGTTAAAGCCACAATTCTCTAATTTTTTTCTGTGTATCTTCATGATCATAGCATGGGGAAGGGGTTTGATTCATCCTTCCTGGATCAACATGTGGCTCCATGGATAATGTATTATGGATCTGTTTCTGTGCACCCAGAATGACCCCTTCTGTAGGAATGCTCTCTACTCACATGGGTCTCTTGTTATTTTTTTCCAGTGGCGCACCCCCAGGACCCTCACCACCCATCAGAGAAGCCGGTCATTCACTGCCATAAATGTGGGGAGCCATGCAAGGGCGAAGTCCTTCGGGTCCAGACCAGACATTTCCACATCAAATGTTTCACCTGCAAAGGTACGGTGCTTCCAGCATCCTGGTTTAGTGGCGTGTCACAACCCATGCTCACCTCAGGGTCCATCCCTTTAACCCCATGCCAGACCACCTGACAAGAAGTGAAGGTGCTCCGAAGCCCTAGCATCACTGACCCTCTCTGGTTTGGGTGGGATTAGGTTGAAGGGGATGGCTAAGTCCTCTGAAGACCAGTGGTACACAGGCCTTTCCGTGTTTATTGAGGGAGGGTCCTGATCCTGGGATGAGTGAAAGTGTAAAAACTGCAGTTTTGTGTTTTTTACTGTATATTTATGTTACCCTGAAAGGAGGGACTCTTACCCCAAAGTCACCTTGTCCCAACAGCCATTATTTATAGGAGGGCTGGCAAGCTTGTAAGATTAGGGTTCCACATCACCGGATCCTGTGGGTAAGTGGGGAACGTATGTGTGCGTGTGTGCATTCAGAAGTGAGAATTCGTCAACAACTCTTGGAAGCTCTCCAAGAAGCTACAAGTAGAGGTTGATTTCCATTAACAAGCCTCCCTTTTGGGGTTTGTCACTGTTGGCATCTCAGTATGAAGTATGCTGACCTGTTATTCTGGAGCCAGGGTGGGGCTGAGTAGGGAAAGAGAGGAGGAAGAGAGTGGTTTCTGTGTTTGAGGAACAGGTTCCTTGAGCTTTGGACGTGTGGGGAGCTCGGGCTGGGCCGAGGGATACAGGAGGAGGGTGGGGGGAGAGACAAGGTGATGAGCCTGTTCTATAGCTCTCTCTGGCCCCCACATGTGCTGGTCACTCTCATCCCTGGAAACTGCATTCCTTCTCAGTGTCTTAATTTTTGAACTCAGCATTGCCATCTTAAGCCATCCATCCATGGCCAGGGAGGCTCTCAAGTAGACGCCAGGCTACCTAGTGACCGTCAAATACATAAAAACAGGGGTGGGCAGGGGCTTATCTGGAGTCCACAGCTGTTTGTTTCACTGAGGGCAAACTTTTCTGAGAAAGAGCATTAACATATGGAAGATGGAAGAGGAGGGGATGACATCAGTTTACCTCCCGTGAAGCATGACAAAAGGCCGTAATGCGCATTTTATAGAGGGATTCTGTAGCCCTTCCACAAACCCTGCGGAGGCAGTACCAGAAATCCCTAACTCCAGTTGGCCCTCAAGAAACATGAGGGTCACACCCAACATCCTGTGCTGTCACTCTGTGCGTCTTGCCCTTGCCACTAAGTAGATCTGTGATCTCAGGCACCTTACCTGTCTCTCTCTGGCCCCATGTCCTTATCTGTACAATAAAGAGGCTAGACCTCTGGGTGCCTGGGTGGCTGTCAGTGAAGTGTCTGCCTTTGGCTCAGATCATGATCTCAGGGTCCTGGGATCCAGCCAGCATTGGCAACTGGGGCCCTGGTTAGCCGGGTGTCTGCTCCGCCCTTGCCCCTCCCCCTGCACGTTTTCTCTCTCTGTCTCTCAAATAAAATCTTAAAAAAAAAAAAAAAAAGACCATGTGATATTTAAGTCCTCCCACATCTGAAGTTTGCCGATTCTATATACACAGAACAATGTATAACAGAGAACCCAGAGTTACCAAATTAGAGTCTCTTAGAATGTAGGAGAAAAAATTCTTTGATTATATCCGATTGGTCAACTTAGAGTCAGGCATTACATTCTGTTTTATTTTTTGCTCCTAAATTTCCTGGGACATGGCTCAAGGGGTAGATTTGGTCTGCAATAGATACAGACCACAGACAATGGGGGCCTTGCATGTGTTCTGTATTTCTAATTGAAAGTACAAAGTGTTAGTCTCGGGTCTGGGTAGTCACAATGTTTAACACACTAAGAAATTAGAAGATGTGTATGTTTATCCCCCATGGGTAGAAGCTTCCTTGCTATTTTTCTCTTCTAGTTTAAATCTAAGGACTGAATGTAAGTTATTTATGTTGGAACGTTGTCCCTCAGACTTTCTTTCATGCTACAAATGTGTTCCTGAAAAGTCAAATGTTTATATAAATTGAATCATATTTTGGGAGCACTTGCTATTTGTGGGAACTATTTTTATTTTATTTATTTATTTATTTTTAAAAAGATTTTATGTATTTATTAGAATAGGAGAGAGAGAGAAAGAGAGAGCATGAAAGCACACAAGCAGTGGGGCGGCAGAGGGAGAAGCAGACTCCCCATTGAGCAGGGAGCCCAATGCAGGTTGTCCATCCCAGGACCCTGAGATAGTGACCTGAGCTGAAGGCAGATAGTTAACTGTCTCAACCACTCAGGCACCCCGGAACTATTTTTAATTTAACAAAACTTTACTAAAATAAATGTTTCCTATTCCTGTAAATGTGTATTTTCTCACACTCAATCTGTCAACATCTGTTGTCTTATGTTCACAATTTCTTTTCTTTAATACCCAATGAAAGTGGCTTAAGCTCCTCAAGTCCTTATACCCTGGCAAGTTCATTCCTTTTACTCAAGATTCCAAAGCGACATTGTTCAAATAGAAATATGATGCAAACCACGTATGTATCTAAAATTTTGAATAACCATATTAAAAAGGTATAAAGGAGTGGGTGCAATTAGTTTCATAATGTCTTTTATCTCTATATACCCCAAATATTATTTCAACATGTTATTAATGTAAAAACTATTGGGATATTTGACATTATTTTTTTCATACTAGCTTAATAGGACATCTCAGGTTGGAAGAGTCACATTTCATGTGCTCCAAAGCCCTTCGTAGGGGCACCTAGGTGGTTCAGTCAGTTAAGCATCTGACTCTTGATTTGACTTAGGTCATGATCTTAGGTTCATGAGAATGAGCCCTAAGTTGGGCTCTGTGCTCAGCAGGGAGTCTGCTTCTTTCCCTCTCTCTTCCTCTTTCCCCACCCCTTGCGTGCTCGCTCTCTCTAAAATAAATAAATAAATATTTTTAAAAAGAAGCTCTTTGTAGTTAGTGGCTACAGTATGGGGCAACACAGTTCTTGAGAGTTCTTGAGGTTGTTGTTTTTCTTTAAGACTTTATTTATCAGAGAAAGAACATGCATGGGGGGGACAGAGGGAAAGGGAGAAGCACACTCCCCACTGAGCAGGGAGCCCAATACCAGGCTTGATACCAGGACCCTGAAATCCTGATCTGAGCTGAAGGCTGATACTTAACTGACTGAGCTACCCACACACCCCAAGGGTCCTTGAGGTTTGCATTCTTGTGGTCCCCTCTTGCTCCAAATTCTTTCTAGTACCAAATTCTTGGCTTCCCTTCATGAATGCTGCTCCTTGTGCATTGCTTCACTCCACATTGGCTACCATGTCTCTTTATTTTCCAAAATACCACTAACACAAGGCAGCTAATTCAGCAGACTTTACTGAAGGTTTGGGATAATGGAGGGAAGGTATAGTCCAGAACAGGCAACAGCTGTCCTAATATTCTCAGGCCATGTCCAGAATAAGAAGTTTCTCATTGACCAGGGCTCTTTCTTTCTTTCTTTTAATTAATAGGCTTTAATTTTTTCAGACAGTTTTAGCTTTACAGAAAAAGTGAACAGAAAGTACAGACCAGGGCTATTTATCATACGTATTCAGAACCTCTACCTGCCACCATCTTGGTAGGTCTTCCTCTCTCTACAGGACCCTCCCCCACCACCCCTAGGGACCCCAATTTCCTTCTCCGTCATTGTGCTGATGCTAAATTTTCTTAGTCTCTACTTTCTAGAAATCCATTAGGATGGTTTCCCAGAAGAAACAAAAGTCTTCTCCTTGAGGAATGCTATCTTCCTCTTAACCCACATGGCCCAGACTATAGCTAAGTCTGAAAACAACAGTTTTGTTTTCTTCCTGTTACATATAAAGCAGAGGTGTCATGTCCAGATAGTGAGCTAATATTCTGGAAGAGAGGATTTTGGGTGGAGAGCAGCTGCTAAAACAAGCCTGGGCTTTTGGGCAAGAGCTAGCCAAGTGCAGAAGAAGAACAATTATAGTCAGGTTCTGACTATGATTTTGGGGCCAAACAGTTTCTCTCAAATTCTCTCTGCTCCCTCCCACACTAGTCTCCTTCACCCACATACCTTGTTGCCAAAGCCTCACAATTCTTGAATGGGACCAGAGGTCGATTTCTGTAATTAGAACATCCTAACCTGCAAATACCTATAGGAATAAAAAACAGATGAAATCTTTTCCTTGGAATGAGTTTTGAAAGGAGAGGGGGGAAAAAGCAAACATCTTACATGAGAGCCCAACATGTATGAAGGTAGGAAAGGGTTGCTTCAGAGGAACCTAGAATGCAGAGCACAAATTTAAACCAGTGATGACTCCATGAGTTCACAGGGTTAGCTGTAACATGATGAGGAGTGGTGAGCAGGAATTTTATTGGTGAACCCATTTCCCTAAATGTCTGACATCTTGGGATCTGATGGTGTAGGACTTATTTATCCAATTAGTAAATGTTAATTGGACACATACTCCTTGCAGGATATTATACTAAGTTCTTAGACTAGGCAGAGATAGCACACTGTGTTTGTCCTCAAATAACCCATAGGATATTTGGAGAGACAGATAAGCAAAATTCATAATATTGAGTAATAAGTGCTGTGATGGAGAAATATATAGGATGCAGACTGGAAGCAGGGAGACTCAGAGGAGATATGAGTCGTCTAGATGGAAATAATGTAAAGTAGCAGCAGGTGTGATAGAGAATGGGGGCAGATTTAAGAGACATTTAAGGTTAAGGTTGATGGGATTTGGTGACCGTATGTGAGGAATGAAGATGATCTAGGTTTCCAGTTGGACTGACTGTGTGGACAGATGGTTGCCACCCACTAAGGAAGTACAAGAGCATTGGATAGGGTAATTCCAGGCAGAGAGTTCAGCTTGGGATACATTGAGGCTGAGGATACATGGTGCATTTAGAGTCCAGTAGCTTTAGCACTCAAGAGATAGCTACTGGTCTGGATGGGGAGAAGGGTGATTTATTATTATTATTATTATTTTTTATTATGTAAACTCTACCCCACAATGGGACTCAAACTCATGACCCTGGGATCAAGAGTCATGTGTTCTACTGATTGAGCCAGCCAGGCACCCTGGGAAGAAGGAATTGAAAGTGTGTTGGCATCTAGATAGTGGCTGAGTCTAGATGATTGTGTGTGACATTGCCCTAGGAAAGGGCAAAAGGCAGGAAACGAGTAATAAAGAATGCCAGCACCTGAAGGAGGTAGAACCCAATTTCTATTTGTAACCTTGGGAAATGTACCCAACTGCTAATGAGATGAAGAAAGAGGGAAAGCATTTCAATTAACGATGGGTTCTATAATTAAAAGAAAGGGAAATCCCCAAAGCTCCTATTATTCTTTGTAATAACCCAATGGGAGTGAAATATGGCTGCAGGGTTCTGGACGGAGCTGTACTTTGTCTTTAGCACTTAGTAGCTTTGTCTCTCATCTTTTCCAATTAGCAGCACTCATCACAAGTAAGACTCTTTTCCTTAAAGCTCTGTTTGTTCTGATATTGATCCAGGGATGTGATTGTTTTTTAATTATCACCTTGTCTTCATCATAGTAGTGATAATGGTCAAAGAGAGTAAGAAACCATTTAAATATTAAATATACAGTTAATTAAATATTAATATATAGTTAAATATATAAATAATATATATTAAAATTTAATTGTAATTATTTATATGGTTCATATTGATACATTATTTGTTATAATTTTTATTTATCTTAATTTTTTTTTCAAAATAATGCCCTAGATTCATTTTTCTGCTAGAATGTTCTAGAGCATTTAGAAAAGACCAGGTACCAAAAAAACATAAATAAGATAGATAGACCAGACCAGAGACCAGAGAGAGAGAGAGAGGATCAAGAAGGTCTATTGGGCAAATAACTTTGTTTTCAGAGAGTCTTTCTTGGACGATCCTGTATAAGATTTTAACTACTCTCTATCACATTTCTCCCTGCTTTCTCTCTTTTTCCTTAACACTTACCATTATGTAACATTTTATTCGTTTATCTTACTAGAGAGTAAGCTTATTGAGGACAGGGACTTTTGTCTGTTTTGTTGACAACCGTATACCTGGTGCCTAGAACAATGTCCAGTATAGTAGGTGCTCAATAAGGTGAATGAATGAGTGCATGAACAATGAACAATAACCATGTATTTCTTCAGAACGTGAATATTTACTAATGTTTCCAGTGGCATAGCTAGTCAACAAGATATATCAAGTGCTTAAGGTAATATATGTCCTCCTCCTATGGTTACTAGACAGTAATATCATCTTCCAAAAGGAGTGTAAAGAAAGCTTTCCTTCATTGATGATAGAGCTGTGCATCTGCCTAGCAGGTAGAACAGCTAAGAGATAGTGTAGTAGGTCCTGTCCGGGAGCTGTTGGTAAGAATCTTGCTGCTGCTTAGATTTTATACTGGTTTAGGCTCTTGAGCTTTCTCCTCTGGGCTTGGATGGGCAGGCAGGATATGGGTTATTTTGGGGCTCAAGTAGGAAATTGATGAAACAAGTTAAATGGAAATGGTTTCTTATATCTCTAAGAGCTGAGCTTGGGCTCAGATGTAGGTATTATTTTGAATACACTAGACAGCAAACAAATCTACCCTGTACTCCAGAGGGAGACACTATCTCTATCTTCCAAGACTGGCTCTACAAACCTCCTTGAAAAGAAAATTCAGAACAAGTGGTTACTTGTGCGTCTGCTCATAAGAGACCCATGGATAAATATCTCCCAGTAAGAGAGAATTGTTAATTCTGTATTTTGGAGAATTTATGAGCTCTTAAAGCAAGCATTGAACCAGTCATATTGCTGGTTCTTTTCATCTCCTGACCCCGAACCCTTGGAGTGTCCCCTGCTCAGACCTCACCTTTGTGTCCACTTCATTGAATATTCCAGCCTGCAGACCTGTTGTGTATACGTCACCCAGTCTGTGTTTTTTTGCTAGAGTAGCCCGAATGGACTAAGACAGCACATTAATCAGATGTTCAAATAATCATACAAATATGATTTACCAACTGTGATTAGTGCAATAAAGAGAAAATAAGCTGCATGAACAAAGATGTGAGCTTGCAGCAGGAGGATCTTGGTGTGCTTATGGTGGGGGGAGGGGCATGTGGTTAGGAAAGCCCCCCCGCCCCCCCCTCTAAAAAGAGAAGTTTAAGCTAAGAGATGAAAGCAAAAATACAACCAACACTATTCTTCCTAGTAGTAAAAGTCAACTAAACAGATTCCGTTGTTCCAAAGAATAGATTTGTATTCCTTTTTCCTAAGAGTCACTTGATTTTTACATAAATCAGTCTGGGAATATCGATGCTTGACGGCCTTCAAATCTTTACCGTGTGAAATGTTTATAGAGCATCTATCCTCTGTCATTCACTGTGCCAGTCTGTGGAGGATTGAAAGGTATATAGGACATGGTACCTACCTCTGAAGAACCTGCGATTTGGTGAAACCATCGCTGGCAGCAGACAGGTGTAGGCAAGTGGTCCAGAGCCCAGGTGTGCTGAGTTAAAGGCTGAGAATCCACCTAGAGCTCAGTGGTCTGGGGATGTTGCTGGGGGGAAGCAGCAGATGAGAAAGCATGGGTGCTCCAGAAAACTTCATAGCCTTCCCAGGAATGGAAAGGGGTGCACGCTAGTTGTGGTCCGGTGTAGGGGCTGCTCTACCCTCAAGGCAGCAGATGGCGAAGACAAGGATGGGGCTGGAGTTGACACTGGTCTTCATTCAGGCAAACAACTTCCTACGAAAGTGAATGGAGCCATTATGTTCCCATTGTCATTTGAAAGATGGCATTTTAAACATTAATTATAGTAGCTATTCCTTTTCAAAAATGGAATTAGTGTTATGTTATTTTTAGTCCCATAGTTTTAAAAAGACTTCTGAACATTGGGTGTCAGTGGAAAATTTTAAAAATCAGATCATGTAAAGTCTTCCCTCAAGATAGCATTGGCAGAAATCATTATACTGAATTATGTTTTAATAAAGACTGTTGCTACTTAGTGATGTGAGTCTCAGTGGACATAGAGAATGTGGACAGTGTCACCTTTTGAAGGCTTTGAAGAACCCTTTGTCCTCTATAATGTTTAAACATCAAGAGAGCCCATGAATATCAAACTTATTTTTAAGGAGTTTTTGTAAAACCATTAGAAAATTCAGGCTATAACTCTTACTGATGTCAATGAATTGTAGTACATTTTTCAAGAATTACCCTTTAAAGGCTAAGTTTTGTAAAGGGGCTTGTGGTAAACATCCCATTTCTGATAGCACCTTCCATATTTGCCATCTTAGGGTCTGGAGGATATTTACCAGGTCAGGATCATTCCATGTAGAATATGTGCATTTATAAAATGCAAGGATCTTTATGGAGTAAGATGGATGGAAATTGTAAGGTGGGAAGTTGGATATACAGATTAAAGATTTTCTGTATTTAGGTTTTTTTGAATGCATTTTTTTATTAGTTTCAGAGGTAGAATTTAGTGACTCATCAGTTGTGTGTAACACCCAGTGCTTGTTACATCAGGTGCCCTCCTTAATGCCTATCACACAGTTATCCCCTCTAGCAGCCCTGTTTGTTTCCTAGAGTTCAACGTCTTTTATGGTTTGCCTCCTTTTCAATTTTTTATCTTATTTTTCCTTCCCTTCTCCTATACTCATCTGTTTTCTTAAATTCCACATATGAATGAAATCATAAGGTATCTGTTTTTCTGTGACTGACTTAATTTCACTTAGTATAATACACTCTAGTTTCATCCACATCATTGCAATGGCAAGATTTCATTCTTTTTGACAGCTGATTCCTGTGTGTGTGTGTGTGTGTGTGTGTGTGTACACACACCACATCTTCTTTATCCCTTCATCTGTCGATGGACTTCTAGGTTCTCTCCATATCCTGCCTACTGTGGACATTGCTGCTAACTGTGTTCAGTTTTTTAAAAGTAAGATTGTATGAGGGCCTGAGGGGCTCAGTCAGTTAAGCTTCTGCCTTTGGCTCAGGTCATGTTTTCAGGGTCCTGGGATCAAGCTCCACGTTGGGCTGTCTGCTCAACGAGGAGTCTGCTTCTCCCTCTCTCTCTGCCCTACTCTACTTGTGCTCTCTTGTCTGTACTCTCTATCTCTCTCAAATAAATAAAATCTTTTTTAAAAAAATAAAATTGTATTACCTAATTTATATGCTGTAAGAATGAACTCTTTATGTTTGTATTGTATTTCCAAAGTAAAACTTTAGAAAGTGGTAAAATTATGAATTTGGTTTTCTTTTCATTGCAATGTAATCCCTGTGATTTGACCTAGAAAAAAGGTCAAAAAAGTAATATTATCACACTGTCCATATCTAAAAGAATAAGTGCACTTGCTATCCTGGATAGAAAGGCCATTTATTCTATCACAAATATTTCCTAACCATAGGTAGGTAACCATAGGTACAGTACAGCCTCCTTTGGCTGTACTATAGGTATAATCACCTCTATGGTTATAGCTGTGAGTTTATCTAACCTACATCTCTTGGTACATATATAAAACAAACTTTTCCCCATTTTGTCCTTGGCTGGAGAAGAGCTGATTATTGATTTCCTTAAAATAACTCACTGTGCACTTAAAGACCATTATTACCTTGACCTCTTTTTCTTGGTCTAATCTCAATTTCATTGACTTTTTTTTCCTTAAGTGTTCTTTTAAAGCCCTTCAATCATTCCTATTGCTACCCTGTGAACCCATTCTAGTTCCTTCTCATGCACCTGAGATAATGGAGTTCTTAACCACAGTCTTATTCTCTGTACTTGAGTCCTTCTTGGTACTGCTCAACACAAAGTAGAGCATAGTTTGACCCCGTACATAGCATTCTGTGCATGGGAATGGTCTCTTGAGTTAATTTCAATTGCTAATAAAATTCAGAGTCTTAAAAGAGGTGAGAAGTTGAGGAGAGGGGGAAATTACTACCTTGGCACCACTATCTTGATGTCCATTAGGTGATTTCAGAAGTAGGGAGGGTTCCTGGCTCAAAGTCATGCTGAAATGTTCTTTCCTTATGCTTGCCAAAGGCACTTGGCTCTGCCCGCACTGTCTAGATACCAGCAATATGATCTAGAAGGAAAGGGACAAGAATTTACCATCTCTCTAAATATTGTGGAAGACATGCAATAGCATGAAAGGTGGTCTTTGCCTTCAATAAGCTTAGAGTTGAGATAAGGAGAAAATCACAATGGTGGTATAAGATACAGGACAACATATACTAAATGGGAATCAAATGTCAGCAATTGTTCTTTTTTTCTTAAAAGATTTTATTTATTTACTCATGAGAGACAGAGGCAGAGAGGCAGAGACATAGTAGGAGAGAGAGATGAGCTCCTCATGGGGAACCTGATGTGGGACTCAACCCCAGGACCCCGGGATCACGACCTGAGCCAAATGCCAGATGCTCAACCACTGAGCCACCCAGGTGCCCCATCAGTAATTGTTCTGAGCCCCGAGGAAGCAGAGCTGGAAGGACTGAGGAGGCTGTAGCCTCACCAGGAGATCAGGCCTGAGTAGAACGAGGCAAGCAGGGTGAAGTTGGAGAGAGGTGAGTGGAAATGTACATAGGGGCGTGGGAGGCTCAGTTGGAAGTAAAGTGCTGGTGTTCAGGGAAACTGAGATGAATGTTTGATAGACATTGAGCAAGAAATATTATTCTGAGTAATACCTTTGTTATTTGAGCTTGTTATAGTTAATATTATTTGCACATGGAATTCCACAAGTCTTAAAAAAACCAACTTACTATGTGCTCAAACCTCTTTAATAAAAGAGGTTCCAAAGTGATCCTTTACCATCTAAAGCCCTTGACCTTTTATTCTAAATTCAAACTCTGAATTGAAATACAAGCCCTCCAGTGCCTTCCATTGGAGATCCATTCTGCCATCTGGATGGACCTTTAACTATCTTCTTTCTCAGAAATGATCATGCATTTTGACGGGCATGCAGAAGGGAATGTGAAAAACTATTTAAATATGTTTTTTTGAAGCTTAGTATTTGCTTCCAGGATGATGCATTAGCAAATAGTTATTTCTGGTGAGAAGCTGCCCCCTCACATTATTGTTTGAGTCTCTGTTCTGCTATTTTGAGCCCTGAGCTACAACATAGAGTACTTTTGAGCTTCCGTATATGATACTTTCAAACACATTGCTCTGGGTTTCAGAGCAAAGGCAGATTAAATGAAACCCCACACTGTAATGGAATTTTTGTGGCTTGGGAAGACCCTATGTTAAAGTCTACCTTTATATTTTCCATCAAGAAAGGATTTGAGGAAATGAATAACATCTTGGATGAAATAAGATTCTTTTAAAATATAGTTGGAGTAGAGGATGGAGATAGAGAATGGGAAGTATTTGGTATTCACACTACTAATCCATCATGAAGTCTTGGGAGTTCCATTCCCTGCATCCATCCCACTCCCAGCTCCAGCGCATGACGCCCTAGGAGGAGGCAGGGGAGTTGCGGTTTTGAGCTGGATGAGGGTGAAGTAGCACCTCTGGAGTACATGGTCCTCATCACACCAATGAACAGGTGTAACCCAGGTCCCAGCCATTCAGGGCCTTCAGTCACTATGCAAGTTCAGAAGGGCTCTTCATAGTCTGTGATGGGCTGACCAGCTGGCCGAGTGCCAGACCAAAAACCTCATGCCGACCCTAAAAAACAGAAGGCAAGACACCCTCTGCCCTGCCCTGCTGAGGCTCCTAGCCCCCATTTAAAATTCCTGTGTTACTCAAAACCAAATTGAAAACAGTGATCACATTTGCTTAGCATCCCTCCCTCTCTTGCTGGCATGAATTGATTAAAACACCAACGCGAGCAGTAGCCCAGCAGAGATGTTCAGTCTGATAGAAAAGAAAACATGGTTTGCATTTTACCCCCAAGCCCTCCTTTGGGCAGAGTTTTAAGTATTATCTATTCTCCTATGTTCTTGGCAGTGTGAACTGACAGGAGATGGAAGGTCACAGAAATGAATTTGTTGTAACATAAAATGTTATCCGCTGTTTTCAGAAATTTGGAGAAATAGCTGCTACCACATCCCTGTTCACGCTGCTAAAATACTGTTCTGTTTTCACCATTACTTGACAACTCCGTACTTTGTTCCCCTCTTATTCCGTGGTATTTTTACAACCCAGGCAGTTCCTGTTAATTTTTTTTTTTTTTTTAAGATTTAGGATTTTAAACCATGCCTATTACTAATTTCACAGCCTTTATGTAAAATTGCTTAGACATATATGTTCTTATTTCCCCAATTAATGATATTCAGTGGTTTGCAAACAATGAATTCAAGAGCATACCATCAACAAGGCATATGGCTGACTGTGGCCAACCCTTAGTGATGGCAAACCAGGCAACATTCAGCGGTGCCTTGAATGGGGCATGTTTTAAATAATTGGTCATTGAGAAGAAAGCAATTAATCTCTTTCACTGGAAGCTCTCTCTTTCTTTAATGAAAGGAGTCTGTGCTTTTTCCTAGGCATATGCTAACTATCAGCTGGAGCAAAGACAAATGGAGCACCCAAAGTTAAAAATCTAAATATATCCTACTGAAGTTTGACCTTACCAATGGAGGAGATTTTGTGATCATTTGGGTATGAAAGTTTTGCTTTGTGCCACCAGTTAGAAGTATTTGCTAAGCTGGTAGCATGAAACAGACCAAAGGTTTCTTAAATCTTTAGATATTTTTAGTTAAAGAGAATAACCACTTTGTCAAAGTGTAATTTTCAAAAGTTAAATATATGACACACAAATACAGAATGAACATGTATCAAAGATTGATTTAATACATTAATAAGGGAGCCAGCAGGATGGCAGAGCTGGCTTAGAGGAGAACCAAAGGAATGGGTTATAAAAGGCATTCAAGAAAGAATGTCAGGATAAGATGTCAGGGTTAATGTAAACTGATTAACAGTCCAATAGGACAACAAAACGTGACAAATCATCTGCATCTCTACTGAACAAAAATCTATAAGTCACCATTAACTTTAAAGGCTGGGCCTTTAATCAATAGTAAAGAGCTTGTCAAACACAGAGCCAGTGCCCTGGGTAATGAAATAATCCTATGTGTATTTTACCACAAGTTGAAAGAATTAAATAAGCTGACACATAGGTATGTGAAGAAAAGTTAACAATTCTTCATCCTCCTGAGATGACCACCTTAGTAACCCTATGTATGTGTTAACTTTTCCTCCTTCATAAAAACATACATAGACTTTCTTTTAAAAAGGAGATTATTAAAATTCTTTACTCTGACAATTGTTCTTTTCACTTAAGGATATATCAAGGACAGGCCTCTGGGTTCTAGATATTGATCTAATCCATTCTCTCGAATACCAGCTCCATAGACTGGATACGCCATAATTTATTCAATTATTGCTCTACTGATGGAAATTCAGTTGTTTCCAGTTGTGTTTTGTTTGCCAGTATAAACACTGTTACTATAAAAATGTTATAATACAGGACAGTGATGTTGAAGGTCAGGAGCTCAGTAGTGACAAGAAGGCAAAAGAGGGAATTGTTGAAAGGAACACTTTTTTGGGAAAATGGATTAGATTTAGGGGCTAGTTGAAAATTTTGGTGCAAGAGTGGAGAAGGATTAGTGCTGGCATGTTACTGAAAGAGGGAGTAGAAGAACAACAAGGTTATAGAGAGATGCCTTAGAAGCAAGAGGATAGGGTTTGTTTTTAAAATGCCAAGCTTGGGGCACCTGGGTAGCTCAGTCAGTAGACGACCAACTCTTGGTTTTGGCTCAGGTCATGATCTCAGCAGTCATGGAATCGAGCCCCTGGTCAGGCTCTGGGCTAAGCATGGAGCCTACTTGAGATTCTCTGTCCTTCTCTCTCTCTGCCCTCCCTGCTCATGTGTGCATTCTCTCTATTTCTCTAAAAAGTAAAATAAAATGCCAGGCTAAAGATAGGCATGCTATCTGTGCCCACTGGGCAACAAAACATAAGGATCTAAGGCTTGGAGAACATGTCACAGACAGAGACATTGATCACAGTTGAAGCTATGGGAGTCGGTGAGATCTGTCCCCAGGGCAGCCTTATTCTAGAGGAAGAAGGTGGTGTTCATGGCAGTTACCTGTGTTTAAGGGTCTGGCTAAGCAGACTGTGAAGCGGTCATCAGAGAAGGAGGAGGAACAGCAAGTGAAGAACTTTAATGAGCCCTGCCTCTGAGGCTTTCTTCAAATGCTGGTTTCCTGGCATACAAACCACCAAAAACAATGGTACAATTTGATAAGCCAATTTGGGCCAGTGCTTTGAATTTAAAGATTAGGCCAAATCAAATCTCAAAGGGGCAGAGTTCAGTTGTAGTTAGACTACTCTCAACAGAAGTCACAAGGTCATTCGGTTTATATAAACTAGGACTTGAAGAGTATATATCAGTTTCACAATTGCATGTGAAGCAGAGCGGCTGCGCAGACCCACGGAAGGAAGCAGCAGACACAGGGAATCTCCAAAATATTTACAGTCAGCTCTGAAGCTGTCGCAACAATCCGTATTAACATGAAGATGACCCTGTTGCCACCAGAATTTTTCTTAAGGGATCTGTGAATTTTTAAACTTACCCAAGGTGATTGGAGGGGGAAATAAAGACAAGGACCGGAAGTCCAAATGCATTATTTTGTCACTTCTCATGGCTTTAAGAAATACCCGTGTTTGGAAAAGAAAGAGTCATCAAAACTGCTGATGTCACTGGGGAGTGACATCCCGGGAAGCCTGCCAGTTTTGACTCTGGATCCAATTTAATTCCAGCACTGTGTTCCTCGTCACACCCTAGATACCATGGTTGAAGGTGGAATCAAAAGAAATAAAGATGAGGACTCTCACCATAAAGTGCTTTATGGTGTCGTCTTGTGGGGAAGTAAGATATGTACATAGAAAAAAATATTGAAGAAGCATCTCGGAGGTGTTCTGCGACACCCCCCCCGCCCCCCACCTGGGATTGTGTTTTCTGCTGTTGAAGGAATTTGCCATCAGAGTGCAGTCAATTCATACCTGAGTCCCCACCCCACCCCCCACCCCAACCTGTAGGACCCGTTTGTTAAGGAAGAAACAGGTGTGTGCACAGCGAGGGTACTGGCAGGTTGGAGGAGGCAGCAGGTGGTGAACGAGCTGTTTTCCAGGTAATGTGATCAGAGTCGTATTTATAGGGTGGTCATTTTCAGGCGTGATGGACTCAGGCCATCATCTTGGGTTACTTGATTATAAATTGCAAAGAAGGAGGTCACAGCCGTGGAGTGTTGATGTAAACAAAGGCTGATGAATCCACAGTGGAAGGCTTGTTTGTAGGTTCGGTGTCACCTTGAATATCTCTAATAGCTGGCGACAGGGAAGGCTGCCAACAGAGGGTGGGAGAGTTGTCAGAGTATTCGGTCAGTACCTTACTGTGCTCAGCACTAATCATCCAAAGGCATTGATGAGTCAACGGGAACTAATTAGAGGAACACTGGAGGTGTTCCAGTAGGATTCTTAGGAAAGCAAGTTAGTGGTTGAGCTCACCTTCCCCCTGCCTACTGGGTGCCTAGTCCAGCTGCTTGCAGGACGAATTGGGAAGAATCCAGGATTCTTTGCCTAGGGCCCTCAGTTGTATAGGATCACCCAAGCTTGGCCATCAAGAGGTGCCTATCTGTGGCTGCTGCTTCCCAGTCCTTTGGCGGTGGAAACACTTTATTCCCAGGGTATGCCTTAGGCTTTATTTTTGGATAAGTTGCTGTGTCCTCCTCTGATCTTGTCTGAACATGTAGGCCACGCCCAAGCCCCTGGCACCCCGGGACCTTTGCACTATCTCCATAATCCACAGCTGCATAGTTTCAAAAGAGGCGCCAACATCCAGACGCAGCAAGGCATTCCCTTTTGCGTGTACTGAAGTCCCAACCAACAGTTTTATCTTAGACACCTTCCCTTTTCTTTCTTCTTTTGTCTGTTCATTTTTCTCTCTCCCTATAATATATAAATAATTGGTTTATCCTATCTACTGCCCACAGAGAAAATTAAACGTCTGAATTTTTCAGAGCTATGGGAAAGTATTTCCAGAGTGTGGAAAAAATGGACATTGGACATTCCAGCTACTGCTTTCGGTATAGTGGGGAATTTATTACTCAGCTCAGTAGCAGTCTTGGCCCAAGCCAAGCAGTTGTGTGGGCAAGCTGTGGATACCTTTCCTAAATCGCACTGCCAGGGACACCTTTGTTCATATTTGAGACAGCATGAACCAAGGGCATCTTTCCATCAAAGACTGATTATCTCTGAATCTTAGGCATACCACAAGAGTCATTGAGCCCCAGCCAATGCATTTTACTTGTATGAGGTATTGCATCGCTCCCAAAAGGAGGGGAACGAAAGGGGAGGGAGGCAAGAGAGAACTCAGAGCCCAACAATAAATAGCTCTTTGTACCAGTCCCCTCCCCTAACCCCAAGCCACTGAGATCATGGAGTAAGTTCCCAGCATGCAGTGGAAGACAGCTGCTGCCCTGCAGCCTAGCAGATGTTGACCAAACGTGGACTTGTCTTCCCACAGTGTGCGGCTGTGACCTGGCACAAGGGGGCTTCTTCATAAAGAACGGGGAGTATCTCTGCACCCTGGACTACCAGAGGATGTACGGGACACGCTGCCATGGCTGTGGGGAGTTCGTGGAAGGAGAGGTGGTGACTGCCCTGGGCAAGACCTATCATCCCAACTGCTTTGCCTGTACCATCTGCAAGTAAGTGGTGCTTTCTCCCCAACAGAGAAGCACTGGCTTCTGCTCTTAAAGCCTGGGATATACACCTTTTGTCTTGAGCCGTACTGTCTTGAAATATTCTTTTTCTGAGCCACCCTTCAGAAAAAGTTTTTTTTTTTTTTAATCTTCCTATTTTAACAGTCTTAGTCAAAAAGTAATTTAGTTGGGAAATTTACACGTGATGTCCTCTGCTAAGTAATATGATTTTAAGTGGCTTGAAACCAAGTGTGAAAGGAGCTCTAGGTCTTGAAACATTTTGAGCAATGGAAACACTAGGAGGAAATGGCACAACTGCTTGGAAAGATAAAGCTTATTTAGAAGTAGAAGTTCATATGCATGTGTGTTTAAAAATAGTCTTATTTACTCTGTGGCAGAGAGCTGGGCAAATTCTGCCTCATGGCCCAAATTAGCCCCAATACCTGTCTTTGTAAATAAAGTTTTATTGAGACACAGCCACACCCATTTGTTTGCACATGGCTGCTGATGGCTGCTTTCAAGCTACTGTGGCAAAGTCAAGTAGTTTTGACAGACATCGTAGGACCTGCAGAATCTAAATAAGTTTTTACAGTCTCAACTTTCAGGAGGAAAAGTCGACCAACCCCTGCTCTCTAGGCTTCTGTCCTCTAGCAGAGTTAAATCTTAACTGCACAAACCAGCTTGGTTAAAATGATTAGTCAGAAGAAGGAAAGTATGTGAAATGTGAGTGGGGAAAGGTGGTGGTTTCATTGTTGATGTCTTCCACATGCTACATGTTCTAGAACTTAAGATGGCTTTGCTTCCTGTAGCAAGGAGAGTCACCAACAAGGGTCAGCTACTTTACTGATCTGTCCTAATCGGGCGGTCCCATTCCTTTTGGTGTGCTATTGATGGCTATGTGCTCCATTTTGCTGCACCTTTGTCAAAACAAAAGTTCAGAGGAGGTGTTTTGCTTTGTTATACAGCATTTCGTGTTCCTAGGCCAGAGAGATCTAAACTCTAGAAAGGTAAACTTCATTTTATCTAATTAGCTAACAAGGTAATGCTCACAAATGAACCATATCAGATTTAGATGGAGTATTCATGGTAAAATTATTGTAATGACTTTTTATAACTATTAGTCCATTTCTCAGTATATCTTTTTAAATCCTAATTGTAAAATTCTGGATTATTGAGCTGAAAATTTTTCTGAATTTAATCCAAAGCAAAATTTTCTCTTGACCTCTTCCCTTTCAGTCTGCGCTCCCCCCAGCCTGGTTGAAAACCCTTGGCTGGCATTTGAGAATCCCACGTTCTAGTCCTGCTTCCCAGACTATGGGAATTAACTTCTCCAAGGCAATTGCTTCATCTGTAAGTAGGAAGCTATGGACTAGATCCGAGTGGTTCCCCAAACCAGGATGAGCATTGGACTCCTCGCCTGGGAAAGGTCTCTTCACAAATCCCTGTTTCTAGCATTTTCCCCCAACTCTTCTGCTGATCTAGTAGTTTCTGGAGGGCTCCCAAATATGGTGCCACTCAGCCAGGTTGGAAGCCCTGGCCCAGATGAACTCTAAGAGCCCTCCTGATCCTGGCCTCAAGAGATCTTTGCTTTAAGGTCGGCGGTGAAGGACAGACATCTATTAGTGATAGGCCCATCTTTGGACATTTGAGCCAGCCAAGAGGTACTCCCTGTTGCGACCAGCGTGCTGTTGCTGTCACTGCTGACTGATGATATTCCCCCTACAGTGGAGGCCTCCCGTGTGGGTGACAGACTGCATTCGTATCCTCTACCCCTCTTGGCAATTCTGTGAAGTCAGCCAAGAATTAGTATCCCTAATTACGAGTGACTCTGAGTCTTGGGGTTTAAGGGACTTAACCCAGGCTAACACTGCAAGGCTAAGATTTGAACTCTGGTTTCCCAACTCCAAATCCAGTCCCCTTGTTTATACACGTTCACACAGGTAGCAGAAGGAAGTGAACCCACGTGGGCAGAGGGCACAGTGGGCAGAAGGGGGCCATGTGTAAAATCACAAAAGCCAAGTTCAGAAGGGCTGGCCCCGTGCTGAGAACCAGACTCTGGCTTATTCCCTAGTGGATCCAGGTGGGATTCAAGTCTAAATGAACAAGCTCTGCTCAGAGGCAAGAGAGGAGGCTAGGCTGCACAATTGCAAGGGGAACTCATGCTCGGGGGCATGCATTTCGAGGTCCACACCTGAGACAGAGGACTTCCTTAAATGCTGGGCCCCAGGAGCCTCACGGACCTCACCCCGATCAGAGGCCTGTATTTGTTGTGCTGTGGTCTCCTAACTCCTGATACCCCCTCATAGAGCAGACTGGGGGCTCGTCTGGGTTTCGTGGATGAAGCAAGAGGCCCACTGGCATCCAACAGAGCACAATTTGGATGGTTAAAGATAGAGAAGTCCTGGATTGGTGGATGCCACCGGCACCTGCCTGTGGCCTGGTCTCCCCCAAGCTGGTCAATCCAGGCAGGTCACTTAACCTTTCTGGGCCTTATCCGAACAATAGGAAGTTAACACAGCACCAGGAGGGGAAAAGAGCCTGATTCAGCTCAGCACTTGCAGAATGAAGGGGCGGGGGAGTGTGAGGGCTTGTAACTCTCCTGGGGGACTCGCATGAAGCACATCTGTGGAGTCGTTTTAAGCCCAAATTTACTACCTGTGCGTGCATTACGGTTAATGACCAACTGTTAGGCAGCCCACGGGCCACTTAAAGGGGGGCTAACAGCTGGGAAAGTAAAACTCCTATCAAGGCGCTGGAGTTTGTTCTTAAGTAATTGCTTCTGACTCAGATGTGCGGGGATGTTTTGCTTGTGAGTTTTACATTTCCTAACTGACAGCATCACACATTTGAAAACTCACATTAATGAAGAGTATGGGCAAATTGCCAATTACAAGTAAGCAGGCGTGGAAAGTGTCACATGCTTCTTTGTTAATGACTTTTCTTTTTGAAAAGCTACCTGCCTGCTGAACTGGCAGGAGAAGAGACTCGTAACCTACGTGCAGGGGCAGTGTTTTTGCAAAATGTTATTGCTGCCTGATGCAAAAAGGAAATTATCTCTCTGCAAAGAAGCTAATAGGTTTTTATTTTTTTAAAGTTTTTAGAAACTAATCATTTTTAAACAGGTGTTTACAGCAGTCTTGTACTGCTCACCGGGTGTGAGGTCTCTAGCCCTGAAACATCCAGCTCACCCATTCAGATGTCCAGAACAAAGTCTACTTAGGCACGAACACCACCAACGTCCAGGGAAGGGAAGGAGTTAATGCTTGACCTGTCATCAGTTCTCTGGGGAGGGGCCCCTAAGCTTGAAAAGGAATGTATGGCATTTGAAATATTTCTTCTTGAAGGATTTTCCATTTAGAAAATGGAAAATTTTTCCTGTGTGTACCTGGCAAGGTGACTTGTTGGAACATCCCTCCACTAATGAGTAGAGGTAAATCGTTCCATTTTACTGTCTGGGTTGCTGGGAGAAGTGGTGCGTTCTCCTTTCTCGAAATGAGGCATGTTTATTTGTTTGGAGTATACCCAGCTGGCTAGCTTGGTTAAGACTGCATTTCAGACATTCTGGGTGGTGCTCCTCAAAGAAATGGATTGGCACGGGAGGGCGGCCAGCAGGAGGAGTAAGGGAAAGAAATTAAATTGTTGGAATAACCTTGAGGGCAATGTCTTTCTATCTCCAGGCGCCCCTTTCCACCCGGAGACCGAGTCACCTTCAATGGGAGAGACTGCCTCTGTCAACTGTGTGCACAGCCAATGTCATCCAGCCCCAAAGAAGCCTCCTGCTCCAGCAGTAAGTGCCCCAGTCACCCATTGACATGGGTTCCTCATTGCTCAGACATAGCTTAGGCGAGTGCCTGCCTTTCTGTGAAGCCACTAGCTGGAGCTGCACATAGTCGTGTCCGAGGCATTTGCAGTTGTAAAATGTCAAGCCTTCACTAAAACCCCGTGAGAAGTGAGAAGCAGTGAGAAGCATCTCCCTTATTTCAAAAAGACATAAGTAGAATTGGACCTCAAACTGTACATTCTGAGAGTAAATGAAGGAAAAGGAATGATAAAACTTTCTATGAGAAATGCTTGTTCCCTAGTCATGGAGGTTGAGATGTGCAGACATTTGGCAGTGAAGTGATGGATAAGCTCTGGGTATCAAAAAAGCTGTGCCCACTGGGCCTAGGACAGCTGTGATGACTTATACTTACCCTTAATTCTTTATATCTGTTATCCTTAAGTATTTATGCACTTGGAGGGTTTCCGACACATCTTTATTGAACAGATGATTTGCCTAGCAGCTACAATGTGTGATGTGGTTCCCACTGGGGATACAGGTGCAAACAAAAACTCAGCATCCTTGGGAAGCTTCCTCTTTTTTTTAAAAAAAAAAAAAAAAAAAAAAGATTTTATTTATTTATTCATGAGAGACACACAAAGAGCGAGGCAGAGACATAGGCAGAGAGAGAAGCAGGCTTATGCAGGGAGCCCGATGTGGGACTCAATCCTGAGACCCCAGGATCATGCCCTGGGCCGAAGGCAGGTGCTCAACCTTTGAGCCACCCAGGCATCCCAGGAAGCTTACTTTCTAGCAGACACAGGCAGGTGATAAATGCATACACAAAAATATCTAGTATCTAAATTAAAGCAGGAATAAAATGCAGGGTAAAGGAGCTGCATCTATATGAGGCATCAGAGGAGACCTCTCAAAAGGTGACGCCCAAGGAGACTCTAATAAAATGTGGGAATAAGTTCTAGATATGTCTGTCATGGGATTTGCAATTCTTTATGATGAGGTCTTGGCTTCCATGTGGGAATCTGGAGAAAACTAACTTGCCCGGAAACTTGCCCCCAGCTAACTTCTTTCCCTCGTAGTGCCAGCACTGCTTCTTCTAGTAAATAACGTTGGATAAGTCAGTTAACTTTTAAGTGAGATGTATCCTGGTTTCTGGCACCAAACAATGAAACTTTCCTTCCGCTTCCTTCGTGGGGCATGAGGAAGTAGACCAGAGGTTTGCCTTGCTTTCTGTGGATTTTGCCAATCTTTGGGAGATCTGGAACAAACTCTATTGGGCCCCTCCAGTCTCCATATACAAGAATGAAATAAGCCACTTCTGCTCTGGAGTTGGAGTTGGAGGAGTGCTTCTGTGCACTCCATAGCAGTGATTCCAAATCTTTTTGTTAAAGAAGAAGAGTCCTTATACCGTTTTCAAGAATAATGTTCTGACCAAAGTATTTGCATAGAAATTGGATTTGACGGTTGGGAGGAAAGAAGAAAATAAATGTATTAGTGCATCTTATTCAACACGACCAGATCCTTAGCATATGAACTTATATGCCCTGCTGATAAATAATAGCAGCCTGGACAGGACAAGAGCTGCAAAGCAAGGCTCAGCCCTGGACTCTTAGGAGGGTTTCAAATGCTTCACACTTCTTACCTACCCTGCCCCAAGCAGGTCACTGGGGCGGTGAGCTGGAGTGGGAATAGTCACCCCACTGTTTGGGAGGGTCTACTTGGAAAGTACATTATCAAGAACTTTGGAGGAGCTTTTCAATCTAGTTAAGAAAAAGGAGATTTTATGAATCACAAGAAAGAATGACAGCTGCTAATAGGGGATCATGTCCAGGGGCCTATGATAGAAATGACTATCCTCAAATTCTGTAGAGTCCTTTAGTCCAACTGTCTTTTTTTTTTTTTAAGTAAACTCTACATCCAGTGTGGGGGTTGAACTCATGACCCTGAGATCAAGAGTCCCATGCCCTGCCAACCGAGCCAGCCCATAACTTTCTTGATAGGTGAGGAAATTAGGGCCCACAGGCATATTTAAGGCCACACAAGCTGTCCCATAATAAGGCAGGATTAGAGGTGGGTCTTTTGAGTCCTGTGTTGAGGCTCTCTTTTGTTTCACCTCATACTCTCCCTTGTTTGTTTTAAGAAACAGAAGTAGATATTTTTAAAGGCTTCCTGTCCTCTCTGCCCATGCAATTTGGGAATGGGTTTTCTCCTCACAATGTTGCCAAAATGGTTATTCCAATTTTTATTAAACATATTTAATATCTATATTTTCCATTTTATATGACACATGCACAGAAGGAAGAAATAAAAATAAATAATAATGATAAATAAAAATAAAAATTTTAAATGTAAAAATGTGTATCCTACCCAAATTCATTATATCTTTAATGCTAGATATAATAACAATTGCATATGAGCACATTGTTAGACCAGATCATATTTTCTCCTTTGCTTTCAATGGGTGAAATCTATTTTCTCTGCAACTGCTTTGGTCAGAGCAGTTTTATTTTCAACAAGTACTTGTCTATTTAGATCAGTACTCAAATAACATTTATGGGGCATGTGGGTGTTAAAAAAGAGCTCTTATATGAGGATACACACATGCAAAATACCCAAGCTGGGCAGGCACACAAATACTAGCACAAGGGAATTCTCAGCAAGTTGCTGAAATTCACTAGAGCATAATTAGAAGACACTTGGTTGTTATTTGTAATTGTGTAAGAATTACCCTATACATGAAAACTATCCTGATGTGACTTTAATTCTTATTTTAAAAATTTCTTAAACTTGGCAGATCACCCTAAAAGCAAACAGTGAAATATATCATGGAGTCAATGACATATATCAGAGTCAAGGTCCTCTTTCTACTTTGGAATGTTCTTTCAGAAATGAATTTGCTCTTCTGAACTGTGATTTTATTTCACGTCCAGTGGCTGGTTTCCCATCATCACTGAATAGGAGGTCAAAGTGTGAGAGGATGAGAAGTGAAGGTGGTCAGCAGAAGCTAAGTCAATGACGCAATGAGAATTCATACAAAACAGTGTCTGCTTGAGCTTCCTGGATAGAGATCCAGTTTCTGCATCCAGAGCCAGCCCAGAGCTGCCTCATCTATACTGATCTGGTTTAGAGAGGACTCCCAGTGGCGTGCCTGTGACCTCATGGTGCTTCCTTCCACCTTGTAATCATTTCTTAATCTTTAGATTTAATTTGTCTTCTTCATCAGACACTCATATAGTACTCACTGTGGATCAGGTGCTGGTCCATGAATTTTAACTCATTTAAATCATGCAACCACCCACTAGGTTGTTACTAAAACTATCCCCTTTTCACAGAAGAAGAAACAAAGGGCCTTAGAGGTTACTTTGTCCAAGATGACACAGATGGTAAGCAGTGGAGCTGAGTTATAGGCGCAGACTGTCTGGCTTCGGATGCCATGCTGGTGTCCCTGATGTCTCTTGCACAACGTAGGCATCACTGCTGAGCCTCAAGCGATGCCTGACTTCTCTGCACATATCCCCAAGTATCCTGTCCCCAAGGGCTATGCCCTTTCTACACGCCACAGCTGCCTTCCTTTGGTCGCCAGGTTTGATGAATGGAAACCATGAGGAAGTTATTCCTAGAAACTACTTCAATTAAAGATGATTGCCCCTAAATTAGTTAAAATTCTTGCTGCATCTGGTCTGATGCAATTTGAATTCAACAAGCAATAAACCTTCTATAATGTGAAAATAATAGTAAAAATTACCTCAAAGGGTTGTGATGAACATTAATTAAACTGCCTTTACTGTTAAAAAAAAAAAAAAATCCTTTGTGTAGGTCCAGCTGATCCACACTTTAAAAATAAAAACTGACATCCAGAAGACATTAAAACCAACCAAAAGGTTACAGGCACTCCTCAAATGCTCACTTCTTCCCCAGTCTTCATATATCTGCCAGCAGTTGAGGAACTGGATTCCCATGGGTTAAGGAGCCATGTGAGGGAAATATGTGCACAGCAACTAGAGTGTAGAGAATTGGGTTTGGATTGTCATTTCCTGCACAGCTCCCATCTATTTCAGGCACCTGAGCAGGAGTGGGCTGCTGTCTACAATTACCCTTTCCATTTCAAAGGGTGTCTGACTAGTGTCTGATTGCGTGTGGGTTTGGTGGATTGACACGATGACCACCCACACACAAATACATCCAAACCCATCTTCCTCCCTCCTCCCCCCACTGTGCAGCATTGTCATTATTCCAACTGCATTTGGAACTCCTACAGGTATCAGGGCAAATGCTCTACTTGGCCTGAATTTAAATCACTTTGGATAAAGAATCATGTGTATGTTTTCAAAGAGGAGGAAGAACTTTTCCATTATTTTATGTTTCTTTTAATAGTTGCAAGATAATTTTTATTTTATCTTTATAAAGATAATCCTGCCAAAAATCATCTGTGGTTTGAGTGGGACTCCTCTATTGAGACACCTAGCAATAGGTGGGGTGGTGATGATCTGACACTGGTGTCTGACTGCCTGGGTCAGGTTCTAGCTCTGCCACTTGCTAGCATTCTTTTTACCTTTCCAGCTTCCATTGCCTTATCTGTAAAATGGGATGGTAATAATTACCTTGTAGGATTAAATTAGTACATATATGGCACTAATTTACGGGCATTAATTTTTGAGAATTTGTGTCAGACCATCACTACTTTTGTGACTCTTCTTTTTTCACTCTGCTCTTCATGATAGCTGTCTTTATCTGCTCGTTTGATATTTTTTAAGATTTTATTTATCCACCTATGAGAGAGAGAGAGAGAGAGAGAGAGAGAGGCAGAGACACAGGCAGAGGGAGAAGCAGGCTGCATGCCGGGAGTCCAATGCAGGACTCGATCCTGGAACTCCAGGATCACACCCTGGGCCAAAGGCAGGCGCTGAACCACTGAGCCCCCCAGGGATCCCCCTCGTTTGATATTTTCCACCATATAGAATCCAATGAAGGCAGGAGCACATCCACATGTTAGAGCCCCTGCATTGTTGAAGTCTGACTCATGGTGATGTATTTTATGGCAGGGTCTCCAAAATCAGATCTGCTTCTCCTTGTTTAGACACTTTCTTCCTGTAAGAGTGAAAGTATGGGTTCCAGACAGGTTATGGTTAGTTCTAATCCCAGTTGTACCATGCACAGGCTGTATGGTCTTGAGAACCCAATCTCTGCCTCCATTTCTTTGCCTACAAAATGGGAAACAATAAAAGTTCATTTTTCAGTGATTTGTTGTGAGGACTTGTATAAGTAAAGTGTTTGAAAGATTCACGACATCTAATAAGCTCATGTGTGTATTAACCATTATTCTTTATGGAGGTTACAAGACTAGAGCTTGAGCTTAGAGATATTTAGAATCAGAAAGGAACAAAAGAAGGCAGCATACATAGCATAATAGTTAAGAATATGGCCTCTACATTTCAGAAAGCCTGAGTTGGACTCCTAATCCTCCCCCTTCTGAGCCAAGGAGCCTTGAACAAGTTATTTGATGCTTTAGAATCTTAGTGGTCTCATCTAAAAATTGGAAAGTAACTACTTCCAAGGGTTTTTATGAGAGTTGAGTGAGATACTGCAAGAAAAGACAATCTAAATGTGGAGAGGTTTCTTTTGAAAGTAATGCAAAGAGAAATGCAATAGACCAAAGACCTTGTTCTGTGTCCTGAGACTTGTCCTGGGAGGCCTTGAAGAGTTTGGCAATGTGGAGTTCCTGAGGGAAGCTTTTAACCTGGAGGATGACCAGATGAAAGCGATGTTCTAGAAAGGTTAAGATGATAATGGTGGTAGTAGCATGCAAAATCAATGATTTAGGGTCAGCGATCAGGGTTGGGGAGATCATTGATTGTGGGTAGAGGTAGAAGAGAGAAAAGATGAAGAGTGTGATTGTCAAAGAAAGATTATAGGTTGTCCGTCATTCATTCAACAAACATTTGAGTACCAACGATGTTCTAGCCAGTCAAATTCTTTATTATATAGCTAATATATTACTGTGAGACAGTTGTCACAACTGAGAAACCAACATTGGTACGTAACCTATTGCATTTTAGTTGTGCATATATATGCCCACCTCTACCACCAAGATAATGACCTCATTAATACAAGGACTATTTTTTTTCTCTTTCACAAGGTGTAGTACATAAAGCCCAACATCAGCATTTGGAAATTGAATCAAAGCCGTTTCTTTCTCAAAACAGGCAAATAACACTCTTCTCTTTTTAATGGGTTTAGGCATTCAATGGGCTCAGGTGGATTTAATGGGTTCAGGTGTTGGTAAAATAATGCCAACATTAGAATACAAATACAGAAAAGTTAAAAGGAGGAGATAAAAATAACGTGAAATCTCAAGACAGCATCTCTATGAACATTTTGGTGAACATTCTTCTGGATTTTGCTAAGTGCTATCGATATGTACAACTTTATATAAATTCTTTGCATAGCATTTTGTTCACATATCTTCTTTTCAAAAATCATTCCTTGTTTTGAGTGTCACACAAAAGATTGTAAGCCTTGAATCTGCTTGGGCCCCTTGGCAACAGGGTCAGTACACATGTATCTTGACCAAAGCTGTGCTTCGCATTTCTATTAAGGCAGTTATTACCATATACTCCTGCTAGTTCTTTCTATGTTTTTCTCTCCTACCAGACTATGAGTTACTTAGTAACAAGGACGGTATATATTTTTTTGGAACCATGCACATAGCAAATATATAAATGTCCATTTAGCCAGTGAATGGATGCCATCCCTGGAGGGCCTTTGAAGGACTCATTTTCATCTCCCAGGTCCAGAATGTTGAGTTCTGACTCCTGTTGACGCAGAGTGACACATCTTTTCACTTTACCAGAGACTCAATTGTCTCAGTTGTAAGAAAGGAAGAAAAGTTTGTTTTAATAGGGAATGGGTATGATTTATGGGGGAAAAAAAATAAAAGTGAATACAGAAAGTGCCTGAGGGAATGGAAAGTTAATGACATTTTGTTATTTGCTTTGTTTCACTAGATATGCCTCTTACATAATAAGACCCACACCTTGTAACAATGTACCAGTAAAACTAGGATTTTAATGATTGGACCAGCATTCTTCAGTTTAATTTTAATTTTTCAGTTGGAGTAAAAATCTAACCGTGTATATCAGGAGTTGTATGTCCCTTTGGATTGTCCCAGAAGGATAGTTGAGAAATTGCTATTACTTGTAGTACTTGTCTCCAGCAGGGAGGGAAGGAAGGAAATTATTTTCACTATATGAAAAAATTTCTTAACCATGTGTATATGTGTTACCTATTTAAAACAAAAGTAGATTAAAAATAAAATGATACTTATTTTACAAAATAAAATGAAAGACTTATTCCAGACTGAAGTCTTGGTGTACTTTGCCCTTGCTATGACCTTCAATGTGTACAGATTAAGTGACTGGTCACATGATGGAAGTCCTGAAATGGACACTCTACCCCTTCTTTCCTTCTTCCTGTCTCTGGAAGGGAGTAAATGAGTTGTTTGCTGATGAGTATAGAACCTAAGAAACTGATGTCAAGCTCAAGTGTGATTTCCCCTTTGGCAAGAGCTCGGGTATACTGAGTGACCATAGCCAGTTAAAGATTTATCAGAGAACTCCTCACCAGGTTAAAGTTTACAAGGAAATTAGGGAAACCAGTATAAGAAAAACCCTTCTTGGTACATTTTTCAATGAAGTGCAGTTCACATAACAAAGTGAACCATTTTGTTCATACCGATAAAGCAGTTATTCCCTACTCAGTCCTCCCAAGCCCCTGGCAACTACCATTCTGCTGTCTGTGTCTGTGTATTTCCAGATTCTAAATATTTCATATAAATGGAATATATAAGTGACCTTTCATTTCTGTCTTCTCCCACTTAGCATAATGTTTTCAAGGTTCAGGGCAGCTTGGGTGGCTCAGTGGTTTAGTGCTGCCTTCAGCCCAGGGCCTGATCCTGGAGACCCGGGATCAAGTCCCACATCGGGCTCCCTGCATGGAGCCTGCTTCTCCTTCTGCCTGTGTCTCTGCCTCTCTCTCTCTCTCTCGTTCTCTCATAAATAAACAAAATCTTTATTTAAAAAAATGTTTTCAAGGTTCGCACAGCATTTACCAGTACTCCATTCCTTTTTATGGCTGAATAATATTCCATTACGTGGGTAGAACATGATTTGTTTATCCATTCATCCATTTGTTTATCCAACCTTTAGGATATGTCCTAAAGGTTCATTAACCTTTTGGCCATTATGAATAGTCCTGCTGTGAACATACATGGATGAGTATTGGTTTGAGCCCCGGTCTTTAATTCATTTGGGTCTTGGTACAATGTTAAGTAGGGTTTGCTAAAGACTATCCCAAATCTCAAAGGCAGTGGCTACCAATTTTCTGAATCTCCCCCAAAACTGTCAGGCTGGTGTCCCACTAATGTTCATATGTGGCAGGCTGTGGCATGAGCACCACAGAATGGCCACAGGTAGCAGCCTTCATCTGGGGTACCTTGTCTGCTCCCTCTCTTACTCTTTCTTCATTCCTTTTTCTACTTGTTTTCCTCCTCCATTGCTAGCCATAACTTGAGCAGAGAACTATTTCGTCCGGCTGGTAGAAGTCTGACCCCCAGTTTTCTACACCTTGTCCAGCAGAGTATCAGTAGTGCTGAGGACTCAGGCTTTGAACTTCAAACATCTTAGTTCTGTCTTCCTATACAAATATGTCTAACATAACATCCCTTTTGAGGGATGGCTCAGGGATCAAACAATGTTTATGAGACATGTCTGGATTACACATTGTAAGCAGAAAGAACTGCTCCAAGCCACAGAGAAGTGCTGGTGGAATCATGTGCTGGGTGAGTAGTCATTTATCATGGCAAGGGTGCCCAGTCCAGTGAGACTGTGGCCTGAACTCCACCTCTGCAGGTTGGAAGTCAGTATCCTTGAGGCTACCATGTGACCATAGCCTTTTCCAAGAGCATCCATGATTGGGTGGTGTTTGGCTTTGTTCCCATGACTCCCCAACTTCCTCTTACTGTCCTGGTGGCGTTTTCAGTCAAAAGAGAATCCAACTTATGATCTCCAGTGAATCCCTGTGATGTGTGCATCATCAGAAATTATGCTGAGCAACCATGTGAAACAAATTCAGACTGACAGTGCAGAGGAAAGGCCCAAAAAACAGTGAACCTTTGGGCCTGCCCTCCACCAGCTGGGCTTTTGAAATTGTTAGTTGGAAATTTGGAGGTTGTGATTGTCCTTATTAGGATGGTGGTTTATTCCATGAATATAGCTACCCCTCCATTTTTTTAGTTCTGGTTCTGAAAACATGCATGTGAACATGCATGCACACACACACACACACACACACACACAGAGTTCTCTTTGATAGGACCATAAACCTACAAATTAGAGCAGATGACAAAATAGTATTAATGTTCTATGCTAATAGTTTATTTCCCATCAAAGAATCTCATCACATTTCTAGGAAATACAAGCATGTTATAATTTTTCAAATTTCTTTAATGTATTATTTATTTGAGAGAGAGTAGGAGAGGGAAGAGCAGAGGAGAAAGGACAAACGGACTCCATGCTGAGAGCAGAGCCCCATGTGGGGCTCGATCCCATGACCCTGTGATCATGACCTGAGCTGAAATCAAGAGTCAGACATTGAACCACCTGAGCCACCCAGGCACCCCAGCATGGTATAATTTTTATTTGTAGCTCAGAGAATGGAAGATAAGTTGTTTAGGAGATTCTTGTGTAAAGCAGTGGACACTGTCTGTAAGCAGATGTTAAAGTTCCCAACTTCTAACCTGTTTTCAGTAACCTTCCCAAAGGATGTGCTCTATTCCATAAATGCATAGTGTCAAGTGTCTGGCATCCTCCCTGTATATAAGACCCCCACATCCTTCACCGTGTTGCAAGCAGGCCGTGGGAGACTAAGTGAGAAATAAGGTCCTTTGGAACCAATATTGAATCCAGTACTGAGTGCCGTGGCATGTTTATGGGTCATTCAAAGCCATCATTGAAGGGAATTAGCAGAGATTCTCAGACTCTCCATTCCAATGCTTTTGGGGTGCAGATCTGGGTTGATTCCAAGTCCATGACAGACTGTGTTCTATTTCTTTGATGTTTATCGTGCTAGCAGCATTAGCTTTGAGGTTCCTGCTTAGTAAATTCATAATTAATGGAGAGGAAAAGCAAGCAAGCTGGTTCTTTTAATTTCCCATTCAGATCCTGGTCCTGAATATGGGGAAAACATACACAAATCCTAGTTTTAGGAGAGGGCTTCTTGACCTTGAGAATTCATAATAACTCCTAACAGAATTCTGTGAATACTGGTTTAGGGATTAGAATTGGGAGTTTCAAATGTGTAAATGGTCTATATTTGTAAAAATTATGAACAAAGTAACTGAAATTCTTTAAGTATATATGATACACAGTTTAAAAGAAGGAAAGATAGGATTTGGAGGACTTGGAAAAAGGCTTGCTGCCAGACCTGCCCTCAGCTTTCCTAATGAAGGCTGATAATCTGTTGCTATTATGGCCCACGAAAACTTGTTTGTTGTGCAGTATTGTTTTCCAAAGACAACAAGAACCTTCACTTAAAATAGCAGGTCCGGGGCTGCTCTGGCTTGTGATGTTTCCATCATGGCCATCAAGACAGCAAAGGGACATGAGATGTTATGGAAAAATCTGGTTCAAGGTTACATGGTGGCACATAACCTTTTAAAATAGTTCATTTTTAGTGATTTGAGATATGAATTACTTATAGCACTGAGACCCCTTTGGCCATAGAGTGGCAAGTACATTGTACCTGTATGAACATTCTTACTCCCCCACCACCACCACCACCACCACTCCCACCAGTATTTATCTTGTGACTTCATATTGCTTTTTTGGCTAATGGCAGCATAGAATTTCAGAAGTCAGTGCTTTTTTAAAAAACTAATTCGTGAGACGTGCTTATTACCCCAACACATTTGCAGCTTCGTATTGTGCTTTAGCCTCTTTCTACCCCTTCTTAGGTTGACCCTGCACCCTTGGTATTTGCCATGACATGCTAAAAAAGAACTTGGTGACTTGGTTTAATTTTTTTTTAAAACTGGACTGTGGACAGTCAATATTTGTTAACTCATAGAGGTCTGGTTTGAAACCTGACCACACTGAACAGCCCAGGTGATGAAAGTAAATCACCATTCAACAGTATCAACTCGTTAGATTGATGTTCCTATCACTACTAAATACAATGTGGCCTTTCTTGGCAAGGAAAGGTTTTCAAATACCCAAGTCCTTTATATCTTAAAGACATTAAAACTCTAGGCCAACTCTTATTTAAAAAATAATAATAACACAAAGAGAGTCTGGGTTTTTTTTTTTAAATCTATGGATTGCAAACTGAAGTGCCTACAGAAAAGTCCAAGCTAAGAACCGGAGTTCCCAGGTCAGCTCAAAAGTGACAACGGGTAGCAATTGACATTTAGATTGTGTAGGGATAGGAACCCTAGCAAACTGGAACTATCTCTTCTGTTTAAAGTGGGCAACCACCACATACCTCCAAAGCATTATTCCCATGAAGGAATCCATGTGTCAGAGGCTGATCTGACATGTGTTGAAGACTTGTGTCAAAGGCAGCTTGCTAACCTAAGAGAATCAGGTCACTCTTCTCTTGCGTCCTTTTTCTCCCCCTCTTTTGGATAGAATAGCTATTCTCCAGCATCCTACCTTCACCATTTTATCACACAGATAATGAGAAATCTGTATCCTGTAGGAAGAGTTAAATGACAAGATCCAGCATCGTTAAATTCAGGATCTCAAGTTAGCCAAACTCTGGAACTTAAATTTGGGTTTGGTTTGGTTTTTCCTTGAAGCTCTTTAGATTGGGTCCTGGCCAGGGATAAAGTGTCTCTACTTAACGGTCTATTAAAAGGACGCCACTTGAATATTTTATAGGGACTCCAAAGTCTTACTCTACTTTCTAATAATAACAATCTAAATATGAAATTATTTTGCTTCTGTTTATTTTTCATCCCCATGTATAGCCTTGAACTTGTCTGCTAATCTTCAGTTGATGACAAATAGAGTTTCTGTTTCATTATTATTTTTAAAAAAGGATTCCAGGGAAAGCTGGAATTGGAGCTTGTATGGGTGACAGCTTAAATACTGAAACTTGATTTCTTTTTTATTCTTAATTTTTAACATTTTTTTCAGTAAAGTAAGGAAATACTCAGAACTGACCCCAAACCCCTGTGAACATTTTATAACATCCCAAGATGTCTGCAAGCATCAGTTAAATGAGGAAAGTCTCTCTCTGGCTCCTTTTACAATCTATGTACCAATTATTTATTAATAATAAATACTTATTATTTATTTTCAAAACAATTCTCTACTTATGCAGTCTCTCTGCTCCAGTGAACACCTCGTGCTCTGATTCCATCCTGGCTGTTTTTGCCCACTGGCAGCTCAAGAGATGATAACCAGGAAAACAACCCCACAAGTGGAGGTTCAGGTTCAGAGAAGCCCTGTAAGCTATAAAGGCCTGAATTCACGTGCCTTTGAGAACAGAAGATTCACACCGTGCAGTTAATTGGACTGTTCAGCTGTGTGGCTGTGTGCAAAGCCAAAGCCCACCCTGGATCTTAGTATCCTGTGTGGAAAGTAAAGCATTTGCATCAAACCAGTCTTGAAGGTGCCTCTGGCTCTCAGATGTTCTGTGATCTGTAAAATGCAGATGATCACTGCCCTCCCAGGTTAGCAGGAGCCCTGAGAGTGGGGGAGAGAACGGACACACCAGACCTTTCAAAAGTCAAAAGCTGAATAAAAACTGTAATAATAGTAATGATAATGATTACTATAATGATTAATATAATGATGGTGGTGGTGGTGATGGTGGTGATGGTGGTGGTGGAACCACAGAGACCGAAGTGCCTTCTCCAGAGGCTGAAGGTGGGCCTTGCCGATTTGATACGGAGAAGAGGAAATTCAGGTTTTGTGAGATGATTGGACCTGTGAAAACAGACAGTGAATATGTACATGCACCCACACTCTCCAGTCCTCATGGCAGCCCAGGAAGCTAGGTACTGCCAACCTGCACATTCTACAGATGGAGATACCGAAACTCGGTGGTTACCTAGCCTGTGCAAGGCCCCTCCACTCAGTGTCAGAGCTGGACTTCTACTCCAGGTCTCTCTGCCTCCAAAGTCCTTGACTGCTGGGAAATGCACCATTTGTGTATACAACAGGCCAAAGCACATGTGCGACATATGCGACATAACGATGAGCAGCCTTATTTTTCCCTGTCATGAACTTGTATTATCCTTGATCAGAGTTCCCTTTCCTACCCTAATCATATCTTACACAGATCCCACAGCTTTCTGGTCTTCAGCCCCTAGAAATCCAAGCTGGTTGAAAACTTGATTCTCATGTGTGTTTGAGAGCTGCATCCTTTCACAGCTCAGACCTGACCCCAACTGGAGACCTACAGTGGGCACAATCTCTCTTTCACTCTGCATTTACTTCCTTCCTGTCCTGTGGCTCCTTGGTGGGCCAGGCAGGGATATTTCTTATGGAGGTGCACTTTGAGTTCTTTGACAAAAGCATGTAATTTCTGGTTAACCTCTTGCAACAAGCTCTCCCTACCTCCCCAGCCTCAGGTCCTGCTCCCATGTAGTCTCCTAGCCTCTTATTAATGAAGTCCCCCACTCCCAGCAGGCAGCTTTCTCCAGTGGGTTCATTCTAGATGCTTGGGTGTGGGTACCAGCAGCAGGACATAAGTGCATCCCCCAGTGAGCCAAATGGTGGGAGTGCACACCATTCCCACTCCATCCTCTCCTTAGCCTGCCATTGCCAGGGGAAGGGAGAGGTCTCTAACCAGCTGCCTGTCTTCCAAATTCAGCAGACTCTAGATTTCTCTATTTGTGAATGCTTCCAAGCTTCAGGACATTCAAACCAGTTTGTTCCAAGAACTCTAACATCAAGCTTCTCATGGACCCATAGTAGCTGTAGGGCCTGAGCTTCCCCACTCAGTAAACATCTAGGTCCTTCTCCCAAGGTCCTCTAATCCCTGTCACAGCAGAGGGGAGAGAACACCACCACACTCCTGCTGTGTGGCCAGCTCCCTGGTGTCTCCGTTATGTGTTTTAAAATTTCTGATTCTCAGAGGTAAGTAGGGAATAGGGGTTGATAGTCATCAGGTGAACTCTACTGTCTCTTGGAAAGTCCTACAAGGATATTCTTGGCACCTTTCTTTGGGAGACGGAATATTTATCACCATTATCTTCAGCTCTGAGACCATGGCCTAAAGCACTAGGAAGATCCCTCTTCTGTTTTCTGAAAGCTTTAATCCCAGATGAGTAGCTACTGTGAATGCAATGCCCACCTTCATTAATGGTTCTGGGCATGAATGAAGCCTGCAGGCCTAGGAAGGTGGGGATAGGAATTTAATTATCACCTGGTTTTCTTTTCTAGAGCTCCATCTGCTCAGCCTTCTTCTCCAGAGAGGCATCTTCACAGAGGAAGACATATTTTTGGCCTTAGAAATAGTTCCCAAGGAGAACATAGGTATCCTTTCTGATAGAACCTTCAGAGCTGTTCAAGTGAGGACATCTTTCTTAGCTTGGGAACACAGGTTTTCTTGCTGAGAGCCATTTTTCACCTTCTTCAACTTAAATATTTTCAAAGCCCAGGTATGCATGACCCAATGCCCCCCAGAAAAGAAAAAAAGAGACAGGATTCCTGTCCTCAAGGATATTTATTGCCTTGGAACAAAATGATACAAATATGGAACCAGGTGTGTCATTGGGTATTAGTTTAACTCAGACATAAGTAGCCAAATTCCTGCTCTTCTCTTGGCTCTTGGCACCAAGAATGAAAGGCTTGAGACAAGTGTTTATGGTTGTTGTTTTTCTCTTGCCACATTTGGTGATTATTTGTTTTTGATGGAATACTGGCAAGTTGCTAGAGGGCTTGATTTCCTTGATGCTGCTCCATATTCACCTATTTCTGACTTCGGCAATAATTCCGGTGCCAATCACCAGCTTTCTATATTTATCGGCAGCTGCTTCAGTGATGTGGAAACAATTTTCTCAACAGCTGAAAACCATGAAGATACAGAGTAGGACATTTTGTACTTTATAAAAGAGCTTAGTTGGGATGAGCACAGGAAGAATGAACAATCCAGCACGAATCTTTTTGTCTCTGCATCTTCTCCACTTTTCCCAGCGTGACATCAGGCTTAAGTGGAGAATTTATGGTTTTGTCCTGAGAGGAGTGAGTGGGTAGGTAGCCTCTGTGGCATATACCAGAATACTTTGAATCAGCCAGTGTGGGCCAGTATTCCACTTTCTAGGAGGTGGTCTTTGATTTGCTTGGTTTATGTCTTAAGGTTTGGGAGGAAGGAGGCTCATTCCTCAGCCTCTGCTTCCAGCCCCGTTTCACCAGCTGCCTAGCTCTAGGCATTCAGCATCCCATGATTGCTTCTCTATCAACCGTTATCAAAGTCAATTGCAGAATGAACATCTGCCCTCCATGGGACACTGCAGGGCGCAGAGGATCTGAGAGGTATGGGACACCACCTATGAGGTCAGAGGCTTCCAAACCACTAGGCATTTTGACTACCTGACTGAATAATAAATGGTACCATATCTACAAAGCCCTCACATGGTGCCTGGTTCATCCAGAACAATCAGAAAAGTCGTCACCGCTCTCAAATTGTGTCTCAGCTGCTTTCAGAGCTCTGGGATATCTGGGCATTAATGTGCTTGTAAAGTGAACAAGACTCACCATCCAGGAACGTGCCTTCCAGTCTCACCTCTGCTCCTACCAAAGAAAGGTGGAGCCACACTGAGAGGCGAACATGAACTAAGCATTCTTATAAATTTATTTTTTATTGGTGTTCAATTTGCCAACATATAGAATAACACCCAGTGCTCATCCCATCATTCTAAGTGTCCTGCAAAGCTCGTCACAGTTGGCATTTCACAGAGACAGTAACTTGCCCAAGTAAATGCTCAGGTCCTAATTCTGAAGCCTGGGCTCTTAGCATTGCCTTCCATCTCCCTAGATCTCAGCGTTGTGCAGGAGGAGACCCCAAATGGCTCTGCCAACCCTCCTGAGCCCAACTGTCTTCAGTTTCTAAAATTGAAAGCCATCCCTCAAATTTATTTTCTGACTTCAAGAATCTACCAGCCAGAATCTTCCTTATTATTTTAAATCTTTACTGCCACCTCGTGGCTTGACCTAATCAGAAGAATGAAAAACAAATTCAGTTCAAACTGGATTAAGAACTGTCAATTCATCTTAAACTCATCCAGTGCTCGTAACCTTTAAATATTGTATTTGTGAGCAAATGTCAAGGCCTTCCATTCTTATCCTTATAGTTAACTACCAGATGTGAGATCCACTTTATAAGATTTTTGTTGAGATGCTGAGAAATGTTAACTCCAGCTTAAAAAAGAATAATCATGCTTTGTGATCATATAAGCCCCGCTCAGCTAATAGTGGGCAATACTTACAGAAGTTCTAACCTGCAATAATCTAGAACTTGTCTAGCAATTATATTTTAACCTTAGAAATATTTATTCAATTTTTTCTTTTTTTGACATTCTCATGGTAACAACAACAAAAAATCCAAGCAACAGAGGATGTGAAGTGAAAAGTCCTTCACAGAAGAAAATATCTTAGGAGTTTCAATTATTTTTTCAAGAAGTCTTTTATTCCATATACGAGCATGTGTACAAACACATCTATACCCTTTACTCAATTTTTATAAATGAGCTTCTGCTATGCATACTATTCCACAGGTTGCTTTTTTTTTTTTTTTTTTAACTTAACCTATCTTGGATATCTTTCCATGTCAGCACACAAATTGACCTTGTTCTTTTCAACAGTACACAGTATTCCACTACTGACTATACCATAAGTAATTTAACTAGCTTCTCATTAATTCCACATAGGCTATTTTCAGTTTTTTTGTTACAAAAGTACGGCAGGAAATAAATTCATTTTCTTCAGGGAATACGTACATGGACACATAGCACATACACACACTTTTGCTAATTTATTTGTAGACTAAAAATCTTAGCTATGAAGTTGCTAGATGTAAAGGTGCATTAATACCCACTGACCAGGGACACCTGGGTGGCTCAACAGTTGAGCGTCTGCTTTTGGGTCAGGATGTGATCCCGGGTCCTGGGATCGAGTCCCACATGGGGCTCTGGACAGGGAGCCTGCTTCTCCCTCTGCCTGTGTCTCTGCCTCTCTCTGTGTGTCTCTCATGAATAAATAAATAAAATCTTTTAAAAAAATATGCACTGACCAAAGATCACTGGAAACACACCAGTAGTCAAACAGAAGGGCAGGAGGACAATCAAGTGAACTTAAACTGTAGCAAGGGAGAAGACCAGGGGAGTCAGGAGCATCTGTGGGGGAACTGAGGGGATAGAGGTCTTACTGGCTGGTATTAAGGAGTCAAGGCAGCAGGAGCAGTTATGGACTAGGTACTGTCAAGATGCAGGAGCAGGTCAGTGATTGGGCATCTCAGTTTTTCCAGGAGGAGAGAGAGTTAAAGTCGAGCTAGGGATGCCTGGGTGGCTCAGTGATTGAGCGTCTGCCTTTGGCTCTGGGCATAATCCTGGGTCCTGGGGACCAAGTCCTACATCAGGATCCCCCTGAGGAGCCTGCTTCTCCCTCTCCCTATGTCTCTGCCTCTCTCTGTGTGTCTCATGAATAAATAGCCTTAAAAAAAAATTTTTGGTCTAGGACTGTCACTGGTAAAGGAGCAGCAGTCACACATGCAGTCGGAAGGGGGAGGTGTTTCATCATTTTGCACAGCCAGTGGCCCCGTCCCGGCATTGTTTTATTCCATGAGTGTTTCTTACAATCAACAGGGGACATGATGGCCAACCTCCCGGCGATGCTGTGTTTCATTTGCTCAGCCACATTGATTTTAAATGTCTGTGGAAGTTTATGTTGCTTTCAAAAAGGTTGCATCAATTTACATTCTTCTGAGTTCTTTTAAATATTTAACTTCCCTAACAATGGAGTATTTAGTAATCATAATAGTGACAGTTATAATAGGAAACATTTATAGGGCTGCTTCCCATGTGCCGGCCCCAGTGCTAATAACCATTATTTCATTGAATCCTCTTTGGAGGCTTGAGACAGTCACTAAGAACTTCCCAGCTTCCATGTGAGGAAACCAAGGCTTCAAAGAGGGGAGACGGGGCCTGGGTCACATGACGGGCCAACAAGTTGTTGAGCCCACTCCCTTTACCTCAAAGAAGCCAGCCCTGTGTCCTTTGTCTATGTCACAGGAGGCTGCCATGGAGGATTTAAAGCTAAGGGATTAAGGGCTATTAAACTGATGGTCACAACTCTTCAGAAGTCTGGTTTAGGATGATAAGGAGGTAGAGTCCTGTGTAGTAAAATGAGATTCATAGGCAGCTTTCCAGGAATCACATCTATATTGTTAAGTGAGGCATCCAGCATGAGGTACTTAGCGACTCACACGTGCCCTCAATTAATAAAGGCATATGAGAGCTTTCTGGAAATCCCAGCCAAGACAACGTAATTAAATATTCTCTGGGCCAGCTGGAGCTCAGAGGGTATTTAACCCCCAAGGAAATAAACGGATGAAGGACATCCATGCCCTTGGATCCACTGAGGTTCACGACGTTTCCATGCTGTGTGAGGCTACGAAAGACTTGGCGCAGGGAGGGAGAGTGGAATGACACGGTGCTTAAGTAGATATTTGTTGAGTGTGGGATGGGCGCACACTGGGACCTGCATGCTTGGATTTAGCAAAACAAACGTGGGGTAACTGCTGGCCTCTGCTCTTTTCTAGATTGTGCTGGCTGTGGAAGAGATATCAAGAATGGGCAGGCCCTGCTGGCCCTGGAAAAGCAGTGGCACTTGGGGTGCTTTAAATGCAAGTCCTGTGGGAAGGTTCTCACCGGAGAGTACATCAGCAAGTAAGGCTGGAGGCAAGGCCCAGGGGTCCAGTGGGCCCTGCTCTCGGGAAGGGGACTTGAATGTATTTGTAGACACTCCCCCACCCTAAAAAACCACATAGGGTCTAAACCCTGAGCCCATGAGGACCAATGTACAAAAAACACCCACCCAGGGAGGGGGCTCATATTAGAATCAGATGCTTGTGTGGATAATATCCAAAGTGGAGTGTTGTATTGTTCTGTTTTTTTTTTTTTTTTTTTTAATGTAGCTTAAAGAAAGTAGTTACAGTGGTTACCTTTAAAGAAAAAAAAGGAATGAATATGGGGGTACAGTGGCAATGAGGGAAAATTTTCCCCTATAAAACTTTCTATGCTATATTAGCTACTCAAAAAAAAAAAAATAAAGTGAATTTAATAATAATTTAAGAATAGAGTGAAACAAAAAAAATAGCATGGGCCCCACCCCCTAGAAATCTAAGTCGGCATGTCAGGGAGAAGCCAAAACACCTATATCAGAAGGAAGACACATCACAGGTGATTTCTTGATGCACAACTAAAGTAAGAAGGAGGGAGGAAATGCTCAGCTCTTAAAGTAACCCGGAAGGCTGTGTACAGTGGTGCTTTTTTGACTTTTCCACTTAATGGCACACATAGAAAACATTTTTACTGTGCTCTGAGGTAAATTAAGGAGGTCTTGAGAGGCTGGATGAGACGGCCCTGCACCCCTCGGGCCTCCTGAGGGCTGAAGACATGGCGTCTCAGCGCTGCCAGGAGGTGCTGGCATGTGAGCTCAAGGAGGCGATGAGGGGAAGGTGGCCCTGGGGCCTCCTCAGAGGAGGGTGAACCCTGACACCACATCTGACGCCCATCTGGCCTGGTGAGGAAGGGGAATGGTGCCAGCACTTTTGCTAGTTAGTTCTGAGACAACAGGGAAGCAGCAGTGCTAATCGTATGGTGATTCGGCTGTAATTTCTGCATAGCCCAGAGAAACAGCCCTCCGTCCACATCGTCTGGTTTCCTGCATTGGGATCATGTCTGACCAGATCTCCAGGCCTGTGAAGGCTGGGTGGGGGAGAAATATGGTCTGCTACCATTCCGTGGAGAAGGGCTCAGAGAATTATGGTCCTGGTGTCTTCCCTGCCCCCTTGACCCCCTCTCAGGAGCTGAACACCCTTCTGTGTTGCAGGGATGGCGCTCCGTACTGTGAAAAGGACTACCAGGGGCTCTTTGGGGTGAAATGCGAAGCCTGTCACCAGTTTATCACAGGGAAAGTCCTGGAGGTAAGTGACAGCCAGGCTCCCGTTAAAGCTACCATCATTTTCCTCAGACTCTTCAAAAACACAAAAGAGGCTCTTGTTCCATTTTTTTTTTTTTTTCATCTTCACCTCTGGAGGAAAGAAAGTATTTGTTGAGATTTTACGCGTCGGATTGTCTTCACAGGCAGTTTCTACTAAATGTTCATGCGACATTGGAATGATGGGGAGTTTATCAAAAGTGATAGAGGGACTAGGAGGAATTATGGAGAAGGAAGGGTTTTATGAGACTACTTTTAGTTTTAGAAGTCAGAAAATAGGAAACGGAGAGCGTATTAGAGCCAATGTGTGCCTGTGTGTGTGTCTGTGCATCAGTGTGTGACCTGTACACGCATGCACATGTACCTGTGTGGGAGCAGGTGTCTGTGCGTGTGCATGTGCGCTCTTGCATGTATGTGTGTGCTTGTGAGAGTCTACAGACTCGGAGCAGGGGCAAAGTACTGAAGCAAAGGAAGGGTGGGTGAAAGGTGAAGGCATACACTTCCCCACCCTTAAAAAAACCACATCCTGTGTGACCCAGAACGCCCTGTGGCTTGGGCTGAGCTCAAACCTGTCAGGTTCAGGTGTGAATGTCTCAAGCCACAGAGCCTGGTTCCTGCTTTCTCAGCAGTGCCTCACCCCCGCACCTCACCCCCACCAACTGCTGCCTCTGGGCTGAGCAGAGCCCCCTCTTGGACCAGAGCCCAAACTGTGGATTTAGGGGCCAGAGTTCAGAGGGAGTCACTGCCCCACTTCTCCCTGGCCTGTGGGGCATTAGTTAACAAGATCTGATTTAACAAAAACAACAAAAAATTTTAAACAAAAGAGATTACCTCATATCTGTCCCATGTTTCAGGGTGGAGAATGTGTTCTGGGCAGAGGTAAGTCAGGATGCCTAGCAGCTGGGAAGGCGACCAACTGGTCCTACAGCTTTGACAGACGGGGCACCAAATCCACATAACCATATTCAAACCTCCCAGCAGGGTGTGTTTCAGAGACACTGCACATAAATCTGAGAGGCCCCCCTGTGTCTATGGGCAGCGTCTGTGGGGTTATGCAGCGAGGTCTAGCATAGCTTTCCTAATCCCACGGCAAGCTCTGGGGTGCCTTTCTTTCCAGGAAACACAGAAGGGCCAGTGTTGGCTCTGTGCTAGGACCTAGTGTAGCTAATTAGATTTGGGAGATAAGGAAGTGACTGTTTCAGGCAGTTGTCTTTTACCCAGGGGAAGGCGGTTCCAAAAAGGAGCAGCCCCCACAGAGGCCCAGAAGTGAGGACAAGCACAGCACAAACAAAAAAAGTCAGATGGACAGGAGGGCAGGTGTGAGAGATGATGCTAAGGGAGTGGGGAGGGCTCAGAGCATGAGGACTTCGAGAGTCATAGTCAGGACTTTGGTCTTTATCCTAAGAATGGTGGGAAGCCATTGAAGTGATTGCAGTTGGAGCTGAATGTGACTGGATCACACTGCTGTGTCAGGAATGCACGGGGGACCTGAGTGGCTCAGTCATTAAGCATCTGACTCTTGGTTTCAGCTCAGGTACATATGGTTTGCTTCCATTTAGATGAAATATCCAGAAGAGATAAACCCATAGAGACAGAAAGCAGACTGGTGGTTGCCTGGGTGTTGGGGGGTAGGGGGTGGGATAAGAATAACCATTGAGACCCAGCTGGAGTGATGACATGTTTTAGAACAAGATAGAGGTAATAAATGCACAACATTGTGACTATCCTAGATGCCACAGGGTTATTCACATTTAAATGGTCAATTTTATGGCATGTGAATTTTACCTCAAATTAAAAAAAAAAATGTTTGGAAAGGGGGTGAGGGTAGAGACAGGAGACGACTGCAGAACTCAGTGCATAGAACTTTGAAAGTACTGATGCAAGGGAGACCCACCCTCCACACATAGTTGGGTGGGAGGAGAAGTTTTCATGGTCTTTCCAGTGGTTTTAGTAGTTGGCCCAAGTGTGGTCAAATGCTGGGTTTTTGGCCCTCGGTGAAGCACCTCTGTAGGAAAGCTATTGGAGAAGATGGTTGTGTGCTATCCAGAGTCCAGCATGAAGTCCAGGTGGTCAGATCCCAAGACTCAAAGTGCAGTGGTAGGTGCCCCCAACCACTTGTCCCCTGAACATCTCTCATCCTTCTCCAGAGCTCTGAGTAGGGCCCCATAGCATTTCCTTTGGAGTCCCAAATTTGATCTGTGTAAGACAGAAATAAACCCATTGAGTTGGGAGCAATCGGGAAATTGCATTTTAAAACAGTAATAAAATATCAGAACCATCTCCCAGATGTTTGGCTGTAGGAAAAACAGTGGGAAGACACCGAGCGTAGTCCTCAGATTTGAGCCAGCCACGTTTACAGTAGATGCGGGCCAAAACAGCTGTCTCAGTCCATGTATGGAAATGTTCCCCAAAAAGAGTTGGGGAGGTAGTAGGCAGGGGGCTGCTGTAGATTACTTCAGATTTAGTTCAGCCACCATGAGAAGGATTGAGAAAAATACACTAGGTCCAAGAACATGGCACTTTGAAGAAACATCTGCTTATTCCCGTTCCCTCCCCCTGAAGGGGGTGTTCACTGTAGCTGCAGGAGCTTCTCACCAGACTGGCTTCCAATTTCAGCGAGGGCCATCTGTCTGTAAGGTGGAAGTCCATGGAAGCTTTCCACACAGCGCCTGGGGCCTCATAGTAGAGTCAAGACCCACCCAGCAGGCATGCCGACCTCCCCAGAAGGGTGTGATCTAGAAAAATGTCCTGCCTGTGTAGCACACTGACACGTGACCCTTTCTGAGTCAGCTTGGCTTGGGTACCAATATAAAACAGGATGGATCTCAAGACTGCCCTCCTCCCATGACTTCATTCTCAGACCCTATCATTGAAACATTATGATTGTGAATTTATAAAGGCTGTGATCCTTGCCTTTTGGGATTTTTTTCCCCCTTCTATTTAAAATATGTGGTCAAATGCACATAACATGAAATTTACCATCTTAATCATCTTTAAGTGTACAGTTCATTGGTATTAAATATATCCATACTGTTGTGCAACCATCACCACCATCCATCTCCATGACGCTTTACGTCTTGTAAAATGGAAACACTATATACTTACTAAACAGTAAATCCCCATCCCCCTCTCCCCCTCAGACCTCGACATCAACCATCCTATTCTCTGTCTTTATGAATTTGACTACTTTGGCACCTCATATAGGTAGAATCATGTAGTATTTATGTGTGTGTGTGACTGGCTATTTTACTTTGCATAATGTCCTCGAAGTTCATCCATGTTGTAGCATGTTCCAGAATTTCCTTCAAGACTGAAAAATGGTCCGTTATATGGATATACCACATTTTGCTTCTCCATTCTGTGATCCTTATTTTTCTGTTACTGTTGTTTTTTCTGATTGATTTTATCCATAGAGATTGTACAGTTTCCTGTACCTGCTCTAACAGCGGGAGCTTTAACACCACAGAAACTTATCCTCTCACAGTTCTAGAGGCCAGAAGTCCAAACCCGAGGTGTGAGCAGGGCCACACTCCCTCCAGGGGCTCTCAAGGGGAATCTCCCTTGCCCCTTCCAGGTTATGGTGGCCTCTCGCTACGTGACCCTGATCTCTACCCTCATGTTTACATGACCTTCCTTCTGTGTCTTCTCTCTGTGTCACCCCTCCTTCTGCTTTGCTCTTAGAAGGACACTTGTCATTGGATTTTAGGGCTCACCCAGATAATCCAGGATGATCTATCTCAAGATCCTTAGCTTAATTATTCACCTGCAAGGACCCTTTTTCCAAACATTCACAGGTTCCAGAGAATTTTTGCAGATATATCCTTTGGGCCACCCTTCACATGTACTCTGGTAAAGCTGGGGACTTATAGAAGTGTCATCCAGTGACCCTCACTAAGCATCAGGGGTGCCCTATAGCCTCCTCTCTGGGTGCTTTCACCTGAGATGTCTCCAGATGCCCAAGGAAGCTTTGGCTTGATGGGCTGGGGAGGAGTGTCTTCATGTGTTTTCATGAAAAGGGCTCCACGTGAGAGGGAATCAGGGACCTACTCTTGGCTCTGGAATTCCCAGCTGTGGGACCTCAGGCCAGTCTCTCAACTTCTTTGAGCCTTAATTTTTCAGTGCAGGCATTAAAAATATATATGTGAATCCAGGCCTTGGACTTCTTGACTTCAAGTTTCTTTGGCTCTTGGGACCTGAGCTCTGTAATTCTCACGTCTTAGGTCTAAGGGCTCAGAGTCAGCAGTTCTTTCTCCTGGAGAGGTTTTTCTGTAAACTGGCATGTAGCATACACTCAAATTGTAGCATGATTTATCATTAGCTAGCTTTCAAATTTGTTTTCAGCAACAAGATTCTCTTTTTTTGAGAGGTCTTGCTATAAATGGCACATCTTTAAAAGCTTATGCTAATAAACCTATAAATTCAGGAGCGTTCTGAAGATGTTTACAACCTGCCTCCTAATTAAGTCCAGAATCAAATTAGTGCAAATTACTCGAGTTTGCCAATAGCCTCCTATCCCCATCTGTACCTCAAAAGTCTCCTCTGAAGCAACCTTCCTCCCTGTTTCTTCCCACCCCCAACCACTCCTCTCTCCTCCTCCTGCTTTAGCAGACTAATAGTACAGGAAGCTACATAAGACTTCGGACTTAGATCCCAGATGTCAGCAGACATTGGGCATCTCTTTGGTAGGAATTTCCTTCCATCTTTGGTGAATGGCCCTTGGGGATTTCTGACTCCATCAAAATTCCTTTCTTGGGCACAGGAATGTGGTTACTTGCCAACTTCATAAAGAAAGAAAACAGCAACATAGAAAATTCCAAAATGAAAGTAGCACCAGGGGGGAAAAAAATGTCAGGCTGGAACCAGAAGTGTTGAGGGTTAAAAAAAAAAAAAAAAAAGGTTTGGTCCTTGTCCCCTCTCCCTGATCTTGGGCTATTCCATCTGCAGACCAAGGGCTTGTCCCCTGTCCCCTCCCCCTGGTCTTGGGCTCTTCCATCAGCAGTCTCTCTGCTCTCTTACACAATTCCCTTCTGCCAGGGGCTCTGTATTTACCCAGCACTCCACTGATTCCTTCAAGACAAATGCTTTCATCCCCAGGGAGCTTGGCTCCCTCTGCAGATAGGGCCTCCCTGGGCAGGCACCGCTAGACTACAGCCCCCAGAGCCTTCCTCTTGCAGTGTGGGCATTCTTAGAGGAGGAAGGTGGGGCTCTGCTTTTCCTGCCTGGGTCTCATATTCTTTCCTTTCCCTTCTTCCCCACGTCACTACACCCAGGAAAATCAATCCTCCTGTCTTGGGTGTCCTTCTTTCCAGAAAAGCTGGTGGCATGTGTCTTTATGTGGTGTGTGTGCCCTCTGGGGACAAGCGGGTGATGGGTCAGCCTGTCCTGCACAGTGTGAGAGGGAGACCCTCACAGGCAGCCCAAGGCAGGTCCTCTGCCCCTTTGATGCCTTCCCATACACACCTATTGGGTTATGCTGTCCTGTCTGTCCAATGGATGGACACAAGGACAGGGTTTAGATTTGCTTTTAGACCCCTCCTGCTGAACTCCTACACTGGAGGAAATGGAATCATAACACAATTCAACTAAATCCTTGTCCTTGATTCTCTGAGGCTTTGTTTTGTTAAACTTTTTGACTGCTTATTCATAAACTCCAGGAACAAATGTTTATGATGTTCCTGTGAAACTAATTCACATTATAAAATGGAGGCCCCTTCTTTCCTTTTGGCACAGGTATTTTAGCATGTTATGCCATAAGAGCTGTGAGCAGTGGGCTGGTCTTGTTCTGGGCTAATCTGTTATGTATCGAGAAGAAATGTGGTTACCCTATGGCACTTGCATGATAGTCTGTGACCATCATAGATGTCACTTAAAAAGACAGGCTGAGGGACACCTGGCTGGCTCAGTGGTTGAGCATCTGCCTTTGGCTCAGGGTGCAATCCTGGAATCCCAGGATTGAGTCCCACATCAGGCTCTCCACAGGGAGCCTGCTTCTCCCTCTGCCTATGTCTGCCTCTCTCCCTCTGTCTCCATGAATAAATAAAATCTTTAAAAAAAAAAAAAAAAGACTGAAATGCCAGCTGCCCATTTCTTCCTTGGTGTAGGTCATACACATGCAAAGCAAAAACAGCAACCCATGTTCTCACTGAAAACTGATTGCATTCTTCTTATTCCCACTGTGCTCAAAGGAATTCATACTTCGACTTGACTCTGAACCCAAATGTTTTTGAGGATTAGGGAGAGGAAAAGGAATCAAGGAATCCTGGTAATGTTGGTTGAGATGGTCCGTGTCTCGGGGGACAGTGAAACACCACAATATCCTGCTCTTGTATAATATTTTTAACACTTGCTAATGATCTCATAAATATTTAATTCACACAACAGGCCTATAAAGTGGTCAAGGCAGTTACTACTGACCTCTATTTACAGATGAGGCTACTGAGTGCCAGCAGCTTGGGGGCTGATTAGTAACAGACCACAGTTAGAAGCCAGGTTTCTCAGTTCTCCGAAGATAAGAAAGTACGCACTGCTTCATGATCCACCTGGCAGTAATCATTGCAGAACACGAGTAATTACTTCCCAAAATAACTTGCTGAAGGACCAAAATTTATCATTCCCCGTGAAATGGAGAAAGTCTAGCTCACTAGCAGCCCTGTTATACCGATTTTCAGGATGATAAACATTTGCTGCTTATTTGGTTTACTTTTTACCTGTCTGTGTAAAATGGCACTGAAAGTCAGTGACCCCTTTCGTAGAGTCTGTTGTACTTCTGTGCAGTCCTAGCTCACAGATCTGGTCTATGCAGTCCTAGCTCACAGTGTCTCATCTCCTTTTCAGCTGTATCCTCCATGAGGGCACCTGGCATGGCCCTTGGAAAATACTGTAGATGGATGAAGCTGGCTCAGTTAGCACACCCTTCACAGAGCTCTAGTGTAGGACTCTGAACCTCAGTAGATAGGCAGAAGGTCCTGTGAAGCAGGGCCAACGTAGGGATATACCAGTCATCTTTCCTGATTTAAAACTGTAGTTTAACAATAAACTGTAGACACAGGTTCGTTTTCAAATATGAATTAAGAAAAATGTGGTGGGCGCCTGGGTGGCTCAGGGGTTGAGCGTCTGCCTTCGGCTCAGGTGGTGGTCCTGCAGTTGAGTCCCACGTCGGGCTCCTGCTTCCCCCCTCTGCCTATGTCTCTCTCTTTCTGTTTCTCATGAATAAATAAATAAAATCTTAAAAAAAAAAAAAGAAAAATGTGGTATAGCAACACAATAGAGACTCAACAGTAGAAAGGGATGAAGTGCTGATAACGCTGCCACGGCAATGAACCTTGGGAACGTGATGCCAGGTGAGAGAAGCTGGGCGCAAAAGATCTCATGTTATATGATTCCGTTTATGTGAAACATCAATGTCTAGAATAGGCAAGCCCACAGAGACAAAGTAGATTAGTGGTTGCCAGGGGCTGGAGGAATGGGGAAGATGACTCCTAATGGCTATGGGAGTTGGGGGTTGATGAAAATGTTCTCAAATTAGATAGTGGTGATGGTTGAACGACTCTGAATACTAAAAAACCATTGAATTGTATACTTTAAAAGGATGAAATTTACGGTATGTGGATAATGTCCCAATTAAATTTGTATACACGCACACACGTATCATCTGTCTATGCAGAGATATACAAGGTGATAGGGAGCTGGAGTCCTGTTATTCTCCATTTCCTTCCGTGTGAAATGAGAATACTAATCACTACCTCTCAGGGCTGCAGGATTTGAAAAAAATAAAAAGAAGAAGAAGAAGGCAGACAAAACCACTGGCACAGTACAGTCAGTACTGAGGGTAGTACTTTGTCTCCTCCTTCTTTGTCTCCTCCTTTCTTCCAGTATTATTTTTTTAAGATTTTATTTATTTATTCATGAGACACACAGAAAGGGAGAGAGGCAGAGACACAGGCAGAGAGAGAAGCAGGCTCCATGCAGCGAGCCCTATGTGGGACTCGATCCCTGGTCTCCAGGATCAGGCCCTGGGCTGAAGGCGGCGCTAAATCGCTAAGCCACCAGGGCTGCCCTTTCTTCCAGTCTTTAATGGTTTAGCTTATTAAGCAGAAGAACAGTGGGTAGAGGGCAAGATTCGGGGATTCAAGTCAATAACTGTCTTTCTGCGACATTGTATGCCAGGTTTTTCCCCTTCCCATGCATTTGAACTTTTGTTTGCTTGCGAAGCCACAGGTTGCCATTGCACAGAACACTTCCCTTGATCTCAAAGTATGACTTGACTGATATAAAATCTTCCCAGTACAGGAAAGCAAACTCAAGTTTATATTCAACGTATGGTTTATGATGTGTTGTTTGCAACAGCTTATTTGCAAAGAATAACTTGGTTATTTTGTCCCCCTCCGTCATGTACGGATTTGGAATTGGCCCAGTAGGGCATAAGCACATTGGCATGATAAATGATTTGAGGAAAATCTGATTCACCCAGAGTTATCCACTTTCTCCTCCATTAATGAAAAGAGCAAATGTGTCACCAGGGTAACAAAGTACTATGTTCACAAGCAGTAAAGTTTCAATATTTATGAAAAAAAAAATCGCCCCATTTCCTGTCAGCACAAATGGAAGAGCTTCCTTATCTGGAAATGACATTTTGAGAAGAATTTGTATTTTGAGTTAAAACGATGTTTTGTCTTTCAGTGTTAACTTCAGAGAGTTTAGCTTATTGCTGGTGAAATGTGCGTGCGTGTGTGTGTGTGTGTGTGTGTGTGTGTGTGTGTGTGTTGTGGTGGTGGTGGTGAGGGTGACAAGTGAACTAAATGGTAGAAAGTAACCCTTCCAGAGAAGTGAACCAATAGTATTGAAATTAGGCTGGTGGCCCAACACTGGGGGCCACAAAAGAAAATGTAAGATTTGGGACACCTGGGTGGCTCAGTGGTTGAGCATCTGCCTTCAGCTCAGGTCGTAATCCTGAGTCCTATGATCGAGTCCCACATTGGGCTCCATGCAAAGAGCCTGCTTCTCTCTCTGCCTATGTCTCTGCCTCTCTCTGTGTGTGTCTCTCATGAATAAATAAAATCTTTAAAAAAAAAAAAAAAGGAAGAAAGTGTAATATTTAGGACTTGTTCCATAGATAGATGAAATATACATTTCTAAAAGTATTAGGGTGTCCAGGTCTACAGCTACAGCCCCTGTAGGGTCCAGGTGACCACCAGCACTCAAGTGCCCAAGGCTACTACAGCATCTTCAGAGTCTGAGAGTGATTATCAGTGGTGGTATTGAACTTAAGAAATGATCCAGATCTGACAGCAGAGAGACAGCCTACCTAGACGGTATAGCGATGGGATGGGTCTCCTGGTCTGGCCAGTGCTCTGGGCACAGAAGTGATGACCCGTCAGAATTGTTCTTTCTACTCTTCAGGGTCCTTCCTGGGCCTCAGAAGGGCTCATGTGTCCGATGTCTCATGGATCCAGAGCACTAGTCCATTCCCTTCCTGCCGTTACCTGCCTGCCCCCATTTCTGGCTCAACACACATCTTTTACTGCTCTTATGCTAAAGGATGATTATACACCTCCTTCTAAGTGATTGAGTCCAAGGAGCCTCACAGGTGGTGTTCAGTGAATTCCAGGGTGATTTCCATGACCTTCTCTAGGTGGAACAGAAAAAGAGTTTAATCTTTGGCAATGTATATCAGTACGCAAAACATAAGTGCGGATCCACAGTAGTGTGAGGTCCGAGGAAGAGGCACACACAGTAAATACCCCAGGTTTAAAAGACATTCTTGTCAACTTTTGGAAAAGCAGTCAGCTTTGGATTTTGAGGCATGTGGTGGGAAATTATCTTCATTTGCTGTTGTTATTGAAGTCTTAGGTCACTTTTTATCCAGCCTTGTGTGTTTCTTTGATTTAAACATGTGATTTGATTTTACTATTTGGTTTAATTGCGTGCTTATAGTATGCTATTTTCCACTTCAGATCATTTTTGTTAGTAGTCTGGTTATACATTTTAAAAATTAAAATTAAAAATAATTTTTCCCATTAAGGACTAGAATTATTTTGGTATAATTATAGGGTAAACTGGCTTTTGTGGAGCTGGACTGGTCCACAAGAATGGGTCATCTTGGTGGGCAGGGGGGCATACATTGAAAATGGCACAAAAGTCACCAGGACAACTTCCATGCTGGGCACAGCTTTCTCTAGGTAAGGATGTGAAATTTCCACGCAGCCTAGGAGATGAATGCTCTAGGGGACGTGGGAGCATTTGGTCCTCTTGGCCGCAGGCAGCAATGCCGCCCTCCTGCCTGTCCTTTGGGAACAGGCTTCCTTCTCGTTGTTTTCCACCTGAACGTACTTGCTTCCTGGACCTCAAGGCTTCCCACCTTGTGAGGGATGTTATGCCAATTCCAGCAGATGGACCTGCTTCGAGTTTGCCAGCTATTTAGGAAGAATGACGGTTAGAGCTGGGGCCCATACATCCTGGCGGAAATGAACCACTATAGTAATTCCTTCCCAAAAGGACACTTTGGAGTGGCCTTACAAATGCAAACAATTTATAAACTACCTATTTTCATGGCCCTGCAGCAAAACTCAAAGCGGCAGGCATCCCATGGTTAGAATCTGGAATCACCTCAAACAGATCCCTGTGCCCACCCTTTGATTCTTTATTTTCTTTCCCCAAATCATATCCATATGCATCTGCAAGAGGCAGGTCAACAGGAAAGGCCTCTCGTTATTGCTTCACAAGGACTGTCCAACCAGGCTGACTTCTCAAACCTCTTGACTCCACATGGTGATTATTTCCTGGCCCCTTTTACTTGGAAAGTCACAAATTTGGCAATTTGCTTGGTAAATTTGAAGATAAACCATCCTTGTTCTCCCCGTCTTAGAAGATAGGTAGTCAAAATCTGAAAGGGGCCAATCCTCCAAATAGAGGAGAGTAGAAAGATAAAATCTGGGGATCAGTGATCCCAATTCTGAAGTTCCAGTATTTCCGGCCATGACTGAAAGCCCAACTGAGTTTCCCCTTTTCCTTCGTAAGAACGGACTCCTTCCCACCTCTGTCAAACATCTAACTACCTGCTAATATCCCAAACATGGGACAAAGTTCTAGGATCACAAAGTAAAAGGCATAGTCCCTGACTGCCAAGGTTTTAAGGCTGGCATCCTAAAACTGCTGTGCCTGAGAATCACCTAGATACTTGGTTTAAAGTGTGTATTCCCAGGCCACACCCAGAGATTGTGATTCAAGGGGGTCCAGGCCTAGGCCCAGGAACTGCATGTAAACATGCCACCCTGCTCTGGGTGATTCTGGTGATCATTCCACAGATCACACTGGGAGAAACTGGCCCAACAAGGGTGTGGTAAAGGCACATTCATGGAGGCTTGTGACTCCTTGAAAGAAAAATGTGCTAAAAAAAAATACCCTCTAATTATTGTAATGTGCAATCCAGTGTTTTGGAAGCACTGCTTTATTGCTAAAAGCCTTACATTTCTTCACTGATATTGGGAATTGCTTCCAAACCAGCTTAGAGAGATTCCTCATGAACACAAGGGGTGTTTTTTACTAGCTCATTTTATCGGGGCAAACAGTCTGCATGAAAAATTTCCCTAAATCACTTTAGTCATATTAAAAATGACAAGAATTGTAACAGAACACTGCCCCAGTCCTAAGAAAGGGGTTACACAGAAAGTGCTGTGCTATCACAGTAGAAGGTTTCTGGCTCCTCCTCTCTGTTCACATATATGAATAGCCTGTGGCTTCACCTTCTGTCACTGGCTCATCTGGGATTTCTGCAGAATGGTTTAGTTGGCAATGAGATTGCAGAAAGTGCCTGGAATATAGAAGGTGCCTATTGATTTTTTTTTTCTTTTTGGCTGCAATAAAAGAACACAAAGTGTACCAGAAATATGAATCAAGGAAACTTGATAAGCAAAGTCATTTTTTGGTCACATTTCCCTAAAAAAAAATGTGTGTGTATGTGTGTATATGACCATGAAAATCAGAAAATTCTGAATAGCTGATGGGAATCAAAATCAAGTCACTCTCAATTTTACTCCATAAAGGATTTCATAATATGTGCCTCAAAAGCAGTGACTCGAAGGAGATAGCCAGCTGTTTGATAGCTGTGTTCGCTTGAACACCTTTCCATCATCCCAAACCCGAGAAAGAAACTTAAAAAAGCATTAAGAATCCCGTTTCAGCGCAAGCCTCTGCCTCGGTAACAATTACTGTCAGATCTGTGATGCAGACAATTGTGGAGTGCCCCGTGAAGAAATGGTACTTTCCCCAACCTGCATTTAAAAAAAAAAAAAGAAAAAAAGAAAAGAAACCCTACCCCCCTCCTTTTTGTGGGAACTTGGACTGGCCCGTAGTGGTTTGCTGGTGTGTTTAACTAGTGAGTACAGCAAGGGGAGGGAGGCGTGAGAACGCCTGCCCCACTCTGTTCTCTTTTCCTGTCTGTGCCTCTAGAGAGATGCACATTGCGTTTGCTTAGGTTCAGAGAGAGGCCGGCGGATGGGACCCAGGAGGGCAGGGAGCCCCAGGCTGCGGGGCTGAGGTCTGGCCTTCACACGCCTCTGCTGTGCTCTGAGGTTGAAGCCCAGAGGCGTTCCCAGCTCAGCCCAGCCGAGGAGCAGAAGTAGAAGAAAAGGAGCCCTCGCAGAAGGTAAAGCAGGCAGTGCACGAGGTATCTGTCCTTTGCTTTGCAGGGCAAACGTGAAATTCCTGCCTTCCCCGGTGACCTCAGAGCATCCAGATGTGCTCTGCTGGGTGCCGGCCACAGAAGCCGCTTGCAATGACCTGCAGTACATTTTACTTAAACTTTGGGGGGTCTTTTAATGATACAAAATGAACCACGGAGCTTTTTTTTTTTTTTTTTTTTTTTTCTTTCATTGGTACAGGGCTAGAATAAAGAGCAGGAAAGGCGGGTTATTTGAGAGTCCTGGTTTTATTGACCTTTTAACAATGTTTGTGTTTTTTCAGGCTACTACCCCCAAGATTGAAAGGAGAATGTGGTTTCCAGATTCTTTTTTGTTTTGTTTTGTCTGTGATTTGTGGAGCTCTGTGGAATTTCTATTTGAGGTGAAAGGGTTTTAGAGTCCTATTTGGGGGATTTGGTGGTGCAGGGACTTGAGTAGATTTATCTGTTACTATAAATGTGTGGGGGTTTTTAAAAAGTTCCCCATGAATGAAAATGAGGAAGCAAAACGTTTGGGTATTATTCATATTTTGTTATAGCTGCAGATAGAAAAGTCTTGATTCTTACCTGTCCCACCATCTTTGAGCATGAGGTGAAAGCAACCTAGAGATTCTTGCCTTCAGGATGAAAATAGTTTTCCTAAAAACCTGCTTCTTAAACCATGCCCTGCAGTTTGTTTTTTTGTTTTTGTTTTTGGGGTTTTTTTTTAGAGAAAAAGTTTTAAATATGCTACCCTAGCTCTAAAGAAGGAATGAGACAAGGAAAATCTCCACTGTGAAAGAAATAGATTTATGATTTTGGAAAGGAGGGGAAAAAGAGTCTAGCCAAAACCCAGCAGGAGAGTGGTCGCTATAGCAGCTTCATCTGTCACTTAACTGGGATTGGAGACTTAAAAGAAAATTGAGCCTGTTTTCTCTGAGACGGTCTCATGAGGAATGTTAAGAGGATGTGAAGTTATTTAGATTATCCAAACAGGTTCTGACAAGTAAGTGAAAATAACTCATTAAACTATAATTGTTGCCATTCTATAATGGATCAAAAGGCTTGTTGAGTCACGATGTACTTACAGAATAGGTGAATTTGCCACGGCTCATTGGTATAAATTACTTTTGAGCAGGCTTTTTAAGACCAAGTATGCGGCCTTGCCAAGTGTCTCGTTATAGTTCTTTGAATGCATGTTTTGACCAAATGTTTTCAAGTGGGTGCTTAGCCATTTTTATGTGTCAATGAGTCTGACCCTTGTATCAGTGGTTTATCCAACTGATTCAGGGACTATCATATCAGGACATCAGATTTACAGGTTTTTCCCTCCAACTAAATAAGAGCTTATTTAAAAGGATGGAAAAGTCCAAAATACTCTATCCCTGCATCCCAGCTCTGTAGAGGGATGATCATGATTTTGCCTTCTGTAGACCAGAGTTTCTCAGCCTCAGACCATTATTAACATTTTGGGCAGAATGATTCTTTGTTGTGGAGGACTGTCCTATGGGGTGTTTAGCAAGCACTGCTGGCCTCTACTCAAAACTGACCGTAACCCTCCTTCCCCAGTTACGACAACCAAAAATGTCTCCAGGTGTTGCCAGGTGTTCCCTGCCAGGCAAAATCACACACCAGCTGAACCACTGTCAAAAAAACACTTTTGAGGCCAACTGCCACAGAGAGGAAGAGAGGTCTATGAGGAGGGAGATCAGACCCAAGGGACAGTGGCTGAGTCAAAGGAACAGTGACAGGACAAATACTTAGCCCTGACCATGTTGGTTTCTGTTTTGTTCTGCTTCTGTTTGAAGTCATGTCCCAGCCTGGGCCGAGGAGCAGGGGTTAAACACTGTTCTGGATATACATTCTTCTGCTCCTGGCTGTCCCCATCGTGATCCCTTACGAGCCTTGTTTGATACAGTGCCTTGGTTGTATAGTAGTTAGACTTCTCTAAAGTGAATCTCATCCCAAGTGCATCCCAGGAAGATAATATTTTTTAGAAAGGAATCTCACATAATAGCCCACTTTATAAAGCAAATAATTACCCATAACTTATCAAGTCTGCAAATATAGGTTTTTTTGATACGTGGGCTTTGAGTAAATCTGGGCACGCCTGTTTGGGTTTTTCTTTTGGAACCTGCAACTGAGAGCTTTCATTTCTCTTTTCCTTTCCCCTTCTGTACCAATAAGTCTCAAACTTTCTGATCTTCTAGAAATTGGGTTTCTTTTGTCAGTGAAATAGAACAGTCACAGCCTTTCTCCAGCTCACAGATAACAAAAAAGTCCATGGCTGGAATTTTTTTCTTTTACAATTTTTCTTACACCTTTAGGATGTGCTGCTGCTGGTTTGCTCTCAAAGGTTAACAGGTTACATAGCGAATGAAGTTGTAGCAAACACTGATATAAAACATCTAAAAGAGCTAATTTTTCATAGTTCCACTTTACTTCTTTGGGTGGACCCATGTTCCAATTATAGCTTTAAATTTCACAAGTATACATTCATAACCCCATAAAATAGTTCTATTGCAAACAAGTTATATGTGTTACAGTTTCATGGCGTTTCTCCAAGAACATGGTACATTGCACTGAGTACTATGACTTCTGGAGCTACCACCAAACAAGATGAGACAGGCTAGTCTGGGGAGGACTCCCCCAAGCCCAGCCAGTTGGGGAGTAGTAGGAGGTGGCACTTGGTATTGGCCAAACATATCTGGAAATGCCTCTTACTTGTTGGAGTCCATTCTTGGATATCATGTGCTCTCTTAGAAATACTGTCTCATTATTAGAATTTGCCCCTTCCTTCACTAGACCTAAGGCCCATGAGCACAGAGAATGCTAGTATTTTAGGTCTGTTGTCTTCTCTGGACATAGCACAGTGTCTACCCATATTGGTTGCTCAGTAGTTGTTGAATAAATGAGTGAACGTCGATGATTCCCATAGAAAGAAAGACTACCAGGATTTTGGTCTGTGAGAAGCTCACATGCCGTGTTCACATAGTCTGTAATTTTTTCAAAAGGACAAATCCAATCCCCATGAAAGCAGCTTTTAATGTTTGGGGACTACCAGAAGAATCTTAAGAATATAGGAAAGTAGATCTATGTATTGTAGAATTTGGAATGGGGGAGCTTTATAAATTTTTCTTCATGATGCCCAGAAATTAAAGTTCTGCTATACCCCACATACTAAAGGTACCACATGGATTTAATATCCTAAAAAGCATACCAACACTAAGATTTGACCCAAAGTTATGATGTTCTCAACATCTTTGTTGAAAATAATCCATTCAAAAGAAAGAACTTGTAGATCATAAATGAAAAATGTACATCCTTAACTCTTACATGACATTCTAGAGTATTGGGGGTGTCTCCTGGGGGGTTGGAATGAGCCCCCACTTCCTGAAATAAGTGTCAGGACGTGGAGTGTCCCAATAAGGCAGACGACTTGCAATGGGAGAGTAGCTGCAGATGGCCTTCATGCTGTCCTGGTACCCTGATCCCAGCTCCATTTTCCTAAGCAGAGCCACTGCTATGAGTCTGCATGAGCAAGAATGAGTCTTGCTGGCACCAAGGTGTGGCCTTGGGGTGAGGGGGCCCTAGTGAAAAAGGAAGCACACCCTACCACTTTTCTTGATCACCAAGCCCAGAATGGTTGTGGCAAATATGCGTCTGTGTCCTCCTCAGCATTGCTTCACGTTGAGGTCGTGTTTTGCTCATAAACATTAGATGAAGCAGCAGAAATGTTTGCTTATACTTAAGACTGCTTTTATCTTTCCCTCCTGCTAAATAATCATTTTGCTGGTTTGTCTTGGTCCTCTGCAGCTGGCTCCTTGCATCCGTGCTTATATCCGTATACCTTGTCCAAATAAACATACTTGAAAGATAGAGAAATGTGTTTTTGCAAAGTTTAGAACATCCTCTAACAGAGAGTTTAAGCCTGGCTTTCTGCTTTGTTTTGGCAGCTTGTTTAGGATGCAAAGTGTATCTGGTTCTGGCAATAGATTAAAGAAGGTGTTGGTTCTTACATAACAAAGTTTAGGGCCTAAGGACTGGCAGGGTAGATTTCCAGCCTTCCTTTGTATTTTTTAAAGAGTTTGAGAAAAAAAAAAGTTATTGACTGAATTTTTTGTTTTGACTTTAAACCTCAGAATTATAAAAACCTATTGAAAAATCTTATCTCAGCTTACACAGCTCTTTGTGAGTAAGCTCCTGCTCTGCCCCCTGGTCGCCTCCATCTGTCCCCCTCATTCACAGCAGTCCTCCTGGCCTCCTTTCTGCCCCGAAGACTTGCTCTTTCCATCACGGGGTCTTGGTACGTGCTGTTCCTTTGCCTGGAACAGCCTTCCCCCAAGTCTTGGTGTACTCATTTCTCAACCTGCCTGCCATTCCTTAGAGAAGCCTCCCCTGATCACCCGAGCTGAAGCTGCCTCCAAATACCAGACCCTAGGTCATCTTCTATCCCCTAGACCTGTTTTATCTTCTTCCTGGTACTCCCTACCCACCCCACCCCCCAACTGAAATTCTTGTATGCTTTATACTTGTCTACTCTATCACCTGTTGCTAGAATATAAACTTCATGACAGGTGCAGCCATAAACCTGGCACCTAAAATATTATCTGATAGACAGTAGGTATTCAATAAATGGTAGATGAATGAATGACTGGGAAGGGGTGGTGGGAGGAAGAACTATCTGCTTAAGAAAGACCTACTCCTCTTTAAATATAAGTGCCCCTCTTCTGCGATGTCTCCCTGACTCCCCTGCACAGCAGTCTTCGATGATTTTCTCCCAACACCCATCTCACTCGGTACATTACACAACAGTCTTACCCTCTTGTAGGCACTTGTTTCTGGATCAGCCTCCTCTCTGCAGGGTAAGCTGTTTGAGGGCAGGACTATTCAATAAAAAGCGGTTATGGGGATCCCTGGGTGGCGCAGCGGTTTGGCGCCTGCCTTTGGCCCAGGGCGTGATCCTGGAGACCCGGGATCGAATCCCACATCGGGCTCCCGGTGCATGGAGCCTGCTTCTCCCTCTGCCTGTGTCTCTGCCTCTCTCTCTCTCTCACTATCATAAATAAATAAAAATTAAAAAAAAAAATTAAAAAAAATAAAAAGCGGTTATGGCTGTAGTTACTACTAGTTCTTACTGCCTTTGTACTTTATAAACCTATCTTATTAAAGCCCATTTTTCTTCCCTCAAATTTTTATTTGAATTCTAGTTACTTAACAGACACTATTGGTTTCAGGAGTAGAATTCGGTGATTCATCACTTACATACAACATCCAGTGCTCATTACAACAGGTGCCCTCCTTCCTTAAGACCCATCACATGTCTAACCCCTCCACTGTCCACCCCCTCCATCATCCCTCAGTTTGTTCTCTACCTTTAAGAGTCTCATAGTTTGTTTCCCTCTCTCTTTTTCCTTTTTTTTTTTAATTTTTTTCCTTTTTTGTTTTTTATTTCACGCTCTCCCATAAGTTCATCTGTTTTGTTTCTTAAATTCCACATACGAGTGAAATCATGTGGTAGTTGTCTTTCCCTGACTGACTCATTTTGCATAGGATAATACCCTCTAGCTTATTAAAGTGCCTTTACCAACTCTATGGGCGGTACTCTGTATTACTCTCATCTTTGTTTTACAAATAACAAAACTGAGGCTCAGAGCAGTTGCACAATGGCATACAGATGGTTTCTAGCACGGTCAGAATTTGAATCCAAGGTGTCTGTCTTCCCAGCCCATCTTCTATGGCCTTTTTCTCCTCATCAGGTGTCTGACTCACAGGTCCACCGTATTTGCCAACTGAATGAAACTGGAGACTTCACCCCCTCTCTCTCTTCCTCACTGTTCAAGCTTATAAATATTATTTATAATGTGTGTAATAGTTACATAAATATTATAATTATGAGCTGATTAGTTCATCTCTAAGGACAGCTAGCTTGTATATCATGTCACTTTTTCTTTTAACTGATAGTCTAATTGATTAAACTCTCATTTTCCTTATGTAAGCATATCTATTAGTAAAACTTTCAACTGCTACTGTCACACGTGTGTTCTTTAACCACGAGGGGGTTCCACTGGGCAGCTGTAGGTAGAAATTTCTGTGAAAAAGACTATGAAAAAGCCAACAAAAATTGTAAAAGTGTCAGCATTTCTTCTGTATTTTTAACGCAACTAAGTGCTTCCAGTTGCCTGGCTTTCCTTAATACCTGTGTTCATGAGTTTGCTTGGTCCCCAGATGTTCCATTGCTGAAGTAGAAAGCCAAGTTCAAGAGCCTTTGCTGACATGCAGATGTAATTTCCTAGCCCATTCTAAGATAGTAGAACCACTGTCTTTGCACAGAACCAAGGTGAAAATTGCTTACTGTGCTCATGCCTAGTAAGGTTTCACACTTACTGGTGTGAGTCTCCGGGAGGAGTAAAGGCAGCCTGTGCTGGAATGTCAGGTGCGGGCCCCTCATTGTCTGACAGCTGAATTTTCCAGCACACAATCCCTGATGACAGCTCTAGCAGCTCAGAGTCTGCAGCCTCGTCAGGCTGGTCCCTCAAAGCTTTTCTTGGCACATAACCAAGTTTCACCCAGGTTTGGGCCAACTCAGCTGATTCCCATTTTCCTCGGTGGGAGGCATGATAAGCAAGAAGGTGATGCCCACAGGCTATTTGTGGACATGACAAAACTCCACAGGCCCTCCAGCACTGGGGTAGGACCACTGAGTGCTCAGCTATGGCATGTGTGAGGAATCTGTGGGTGAACCCCAGTGGGTCATCCAGCGTCCCTATCCATCACAAAGAAAGCAGCCACTTACTGTTCTTTTAACCATCCCGAGGGAGGTTGGAGAGACTTTGACTTTTTAACATAGCTTCTCTAGTGGCATAATGGCCTTGGATGTGCTCACTAGTAAATAGGTCTTGTGATTTGAAATTGAATTTACTGTGCAATGAGAGATTTAGAAATGAGTTTCTGACTGGTTAATTGTTCACTCATGCCACTCCCAGGCTAGAGCCATTTGGTAACTGGGGCCTTGCCTAATCTGAACTCATACCAACAAGAGCTGCAGCTCAGTTGGCTGCTTTCCAGACTTGGCCTTGTACCAACTAAAAAGATCTCTTCTCTACCTGCTTTTCTGTGTTAAAGGTAATTCCTGCTCAAGACTCCTAGAACTATCATGGCAAAAAAAGTTCCATAGATTTAATCTAGTCTGACCTTCTTAAAGTTGAGGACGCTAGACCCAAGAAACACAAGAAGGCAAAGCCCATTGGTGAGGAAGCCAAAAGTAGACCTCAGAGCACTTTGGTGGCCCCCCAACTCCCAACACGCCCCAGGCTGCACCTTCAACTACTTCTCTGCTTATGGTACCAGAAAAAACAGGGGACAGCAAACTCTTTCTGGTAAATGGTAAATATTTTCAGCTTCATGGACCATACTTGTTTCTATCTCAACTACTCAGCTCTGCTGCATAAGGCCAGAGCAGCCATGGATACCAGGTAAATAGATGGACATGACTATGTCCAATAAAGCTGCATTTATAAAAGCAGGTTGTGAACCAGATTTGGCCTCTGGACTACAGTTTGCTAACCCTGACATAGGGTAAAAGTAAACATCTCCATCCACTCCCCAACCCTGCTCCCCAGAGGTGGGTATTGATTGAGAGTCAGTCCATTCTCCCTGGCATGCATCAATGTGTTTACAAATATGGGGTTTAGCCACATAAATCTTGTTCTACAGAATGTATAGGTCTGTACCTTGCTTTGCTCCTGTCTCCTCTGTACAGATACACGTGGGAGGGTAATAGTCTTTTTTATACAAATATGATTATGTTGTACATAGTTTTCTATAGTTTCCTTTTCTTCACTTGGCAATGACTCAGTGCCAGTGCTTTGTTGATTTATGACTCCTTTTTAATGGGTACATAGTGGTCTCCATCCTTTCTGTCCACCAAGAAATCATACCAAATACAAAAGAATAATGTATCTATATCTATATATAACTACTGGCCAACAGTCAGAGATGATGTCTTGTTTGCTTCACATTGTCACATGTATCTGGTGACACTCCACATTAGCCTGCCTTTTTTGTTTGTTTTAAAGATTTTATTTATTTATTTTTGAGAGAGAGAGCGCATGCATGCACAGGAGCAAGAGTGGGGGGTTGCTCAGAGAAGGGCAGAGGGAAAAGCAGACTCCCCGCTGAGCAGGGAGCCCGAAGTGGGGCTCTATCCTGGGACCTTGGGATCATGACCTGAATGGAAGGCAGATGCTTAAATTGCCTGAGTCACCCAGGTACCCCTCCATGTTAGCCTTTCTGAAGAGGGTACTTAGCTTCTGCCTGATTTGCTCCTAACTCAGCACTGTATCCAAGCATGAGTTGATAAACGACGTTGCATGACTGAAGGGTTCAGAGCAAGTTTGGGGGTTAGCATCATGGTTGATTATGAGGAGATTTCTGTAAAACCTTGAAAATTCCACGTGTTTTGTAATGCTGTAGAGTATGCACTGTAGTGAACAGGATAGACCCACACCACGCACTATACTCCGCCTTTAAGGTCTGTGCAATAGGAGATACCCTGTGTTACTTTCCTGGAGCCTCTGTAATAACAAAGTGCCACAAACTTGGTGGCTTAAAACAACAGAAACTTATTCTCTCACAGTTCTGGGGGCCAGACAACTGAAATCAAGGTGTGGGCAGGTGTTGGTTCCTTCAGGAATCTCTGGTGGAGAACTCATCCATAGCTCTCTCCTAGCCCCAGGTGGCTGCCTGCAATCCTGGGCATTCCTTGGCTTGCAGACACATCATTCCAATCTTTGGACTTGCATCTCTGCATCTCTGAATCTGTTTTCCCTTCTCTTGCCACTGGAATCCGGGATGACCCTCATCTCAAGATCCTTACCTTAATTACATCTGCAAAAACCCTTATTCCAACTTCCCTCTGAAAGTTCCAGGTAGACATATATTGTGAGGGTCACAGTTCAACCCACTCCATGTCCTCTGTCTGAAAACCAGTAGTCTTCCTTCTCAGGCTTTTCCTCCTGTTTGTGAGGGAAGGGGCAAAAGCCTTATTCTTGTCCTCATCAGAAGCCCTGCTCTTGGAGAACCCTGGGAGCCCAGGGAATGGCACCTGATGTTCATCATCCAAAAATCTAAAATCAGTTGCAGAAAACCAGCAGCCAGAACTGCCAGGCTTCTAGGATTTTTCTTGCGGAGTTTAGCAAAAGGCAAAGCTAATGCGAAAAGTGTTTGCATATCTGATAGTTTAATTGAAAAGGAAGCAGAAGGAAACTGTCTTTAATCATCCCCAGGAGTTCTTAGTTCTGTGGGTGCCAGGCTTTCCCTAAAATTAACCACCATGAATTGTTGCCTTCCGGAGTTTGAATCCAGTGTGCAGGCTGGATAACCAGGACCATCCTTTGTAGCATTTACTTACATTTCATTTCATTTGTGTCATTTCTCAGGAGAAAGTTAGATTACTGCAAAAGTCAAGGACCGTGGCTGGGTATGTAATCTGCTTGTAAGAGTTTGAGGAAACAGCTGTTATTTGTGTTGCAAGGCACTTGGATGCAAAAAGGGTTTAATTCTTCAAATTGAGGAACGCCTTCTCACTTCAGACTCTGAGACAGCACCTCTGGTCACAAGTGACAGAAACTCCCCTCTCAGCAGCCAAATTTGTTGCCATAACAAAGTACTACAAAGTGAGTGACTTTAAAACAACAGAAACGTAGTCTCTCACGGTCCTGGAGGCTGGAAGTCTGAAATCGAGGTGTTGGCAGGGCCAGGGAAGTCTGAGGCCTCCGGGGGAGGATCCCTCTTGCTTGATCCAACTTTGGATGGCCCCAGGCATTGGTTGGCTTGTGGTGACTCCATCCAGTCTCTGCCTCCTTGTCACTTGGCAATCCTCTCCTCGTCAGGCTCCCTTCCCTCTTAGGACGTCAGTCATATTGGATTAGGGCCCAACCTACTCTAGGACATCCTCGTCCCAACAGATGACATCCTCAACAACCCTATTTCCAGATAAGGTTGGTTCCGAAGAAGGTTTCCAGATACCTCCCATTCGGAGGCATTGGGGGTTATAACTTCAAAATTAATCTTTTTTAGGAGATACAGTTCCACCCCTACCACCAGCTAGAGCAGAAAGGGACTAAAATGACCCAGCTGCAGGGGACAGGTGGGACTACAGCCTGGGCCTCAAGCACCATTGGCATGCCCTTAGCTCTGCCGGCTTCTCTCTTGAGTGTGCACTCATGCTCCACCTCCACAGAGGGAGCACTTCTCGCCCCTGCTCACATCTCACATCAGGAAGTTCTGGGGAAGATTCCATCGCAGTGTGGTCACCCATCCCTCCCAGACCCTTCACCATGGCCAGAGGTGGTCGTGGAAAAAATGGCAGCTCCTATGTCTGTTGATGAGGGAGCATGAGGCTCCCCCCAAGACCAGGGTGGCCTTGACGTGGCCATGGGGGTTGCAGGTGTGCGTGGGGTGGGGAATGTGAGCTTGGTGTAGCTGTGGTCACATGTTACTTTTAAATGACCCTTGTCTTGACTTGCTATTAATGTGATCATGTGCATGGATTTGTTCTTTTTCATCCCTGGTGCATTAACCTGGACTAACCCACTTTCAGGTTCTGGGAGATGTCCTCAGATGTATTATTAGATTTTTAATTTCTCTGAAAGGTCAGCTCATTTGCATTCAGGCAGAAAGCACGTGGAGACTAGCAATTTCATCTTTAATCTCTAAGGATTCAGCGGTGCTAGGTATCAACGACAGGTACTTTCGGTCTCAGTTTTCAGACTAAGGTGTTTAAACTTCTCAACAGGATCACACTAGTGCAGAAACAGTTCTAAACTCTGCTAAGTGGACTGTGGGAAGAAAAGGTACTGTGCACTGCAACTATTACAATTAATTTAGGGGACTGAGTAAATTACCAAAATCACTCATAATTCAGAAAGCTCATTTCACTGCTTAATTATGTTTGCCTTTAGCTACTAGTAGAAAATAACTTTTTATTCTGAGTCTATTACGATCAGCATAGAGAAAGCCACCTAAGATAACTAATCTGTAGATAATCCCAGAGGAGATGCCCATACAGCCTAAAGATCAGACATAGTGACCCGGCTGGTATAATCATTTGAGGGATAGCTTCGTTTGGAAACTTTTCAGGCTTGTGATAACATTTTCAAGAGTCTCTGCCTTGGAAATTTATAACATGACCCAAACTTGGCCATCCCAGGAACTAAGTAGATCCGCCAGAACACTAATCCTTGGCATCTCTTTGGTAAGGGATATCTTTCTTGGTAGTACCAAATTCATCACTTTTCACAGAAAAATCAGTTGCTCATATCAGTGAGCTCTGGATGAGGCAGAAAGTGCTAAAACCCCATTTAGTGGGTCTTTCATTCCTAGCTAATGCAGGTCACCCTTTGGTCTCCCCGGCCACCAGAATGAGTGAGGGGATTGATTGATTGATTGATTGATCTATAAAGATTTTATTTGTTTATTCACGAGAGACACAGAGAGGCAGAGACACAGGCAGAGGGAGATCCATGCAGGCTCCATGCAGGGAGGCCGATGCAGGACTCGATCCCGGGACTCCAGGATCACGCCCCGGGCTGAAGGCAGCACTAATCCGCTGAGCCACCAGGGCTGCCCTAGTGAGGGGCTCTAAATTCACCTTGACTCTAAGCACAGTAGAGCCGCACACTGAGCTGGACTTCAACTGCTGGGTATTTACTGTAGCGTAGGAAGGGGTGAATTGAAGCATGTTGATGTGGTGAAATTGCTATGATGTAGTATAAACCAGCTCGGGATAAATTGGGTGTGAAATCCTTACTGTCGGATGTTGCTGCCAGTGGGTTTTGTGTGTGTGTGTGTGTGTGAGAGAGAGAGAGAGAGATAATTACTTTTTGCTTGATTTAAGAGGTGGCACACTACAGGCTATTACTGAAATAAAGCTAATTTCTTTTTGTTCTCAGCCATTATATTGTATGGTAGTGACATTTGAAACCCAGTTTTCTCCCAAGAAAGCTGCTTTTCTGCAATGAAGAACCAGACTTCTTCTCTCTTCTTTATCTCTTCTTTAATTTTTGGTCTGGGGTCAACCTGTTTATCAGTTAAATGTACGAGGGCTAAGAAATGAACTGTCAGGTGATTGCCGTACCTGGAAATTACATAGAAAAGTAACTTTAGATAAAGAAATGTCTGGTTTTCCAGGCCTACTTTTGTTTGTTGGAGAAACAGCATGAATGGAGTAGTCCAGATGGTATTTTCTTGACTACAGTACAAGCGATAGGGGAAAAAATCCTAGTGTTTTGATACATATAGAATGAAAGGGAGAGTCTGCTCATCTCTCATCTCAATGTATAAGTCCACTTTCCACGGAGTCTTCTCTCTGACCTCTTGAATCATAATTAACCACTGTCCCCTCTTCTTGATCTGTGCCCAGAGTGTTTCATGCAGTGAATGCTTACTGAGCGCTTACTATTTGTACAAATCAAGGATACAAAGATGAATAAGCTCCTGCCTAAAGTCTTTTGACCTCACGCGGAGGGGCCTCTGGCCCTCGAGGATTTCGCATGACATTAATATATCCTAGTATTTAGCATGTGTGCGTTGCATTGGGTTGGCACACATTTTCTTTCCTCAGATCACTAGTACTGGCCTTTTTATGCACAAGAGAAAACGGCATTTTGTTCACACGCCTGCCTTTAATAGACTGATTACTTTTGATAGAAGTATTCCCCGCCTCCCTGCAATGTTCATCTGAGTCATCTTGTACTCATCCCCGCTGGCCTGCAGCAAGGAAGTGGGGCAGCTGTACTGTCCTAATTGGACAGAAGGCAATTGACTTGTCTTGGATGAGGATTGCCTGGGCTGGCTTTTCTGCTCCAGGAAGACACTGAGAGAGCATCTGTCCACCTAAGATAGTTTGTTGGTAGGAGAGTGATGCCACCGAGGTCAGGTCTGAGAGGGTGCAGAGGGAGAACTACTTGGTCCGATAAGAGAGGGAGGCCTTTAAATTTTATGATGTTCCGGGCAGCTAGAGGGGAATATTGGAGAATATAGACAGTGGTCTTTTTCTGCTCAGAGTTGGGAGTATTTTGTGCAAGTGACCTGTTTGTTGGATACTGAAAGAATGAGAATCACTCTTTTCCAGGAAAGGCACGAGGAGGAAAATTACAGGAAATAGGACTATTCTAGAAAGAGGTGAGGAGGTATAAAAAGAGTTTTTAGAGGGAAGAGATAGCTTAGAATAGAACAAAATCCTAATGTGGCTTCACCAATATAACTTGCTCTCAAAAATTTATTCCACCATTGCTCCGCAGTGCTACAATTTTCTCCAGTGCTATACTTAGATAACACATTTTTGGTCTGCTAGTTTGATGTATAATGCATTCTTTAAACAAGAATATAACATTTTGTGATTTTACTATGCTAGCTGATTGCATAATTATAGTTATAACATATAATTATAAAAGACACAGTCCCCGCCTTCATGGAACTTAAAAGTTAGCAGAAGTCAGGGGCGCCTGGGTGGCTCAGTTGGTTAAGTGTCTGCCTTCAGCTCAGGTCATGATCTCGGGCTTCTGGGTTCGGGCCCCACATTGGGCTCCCTGATCAGCAGGGAGTCTGCTTCTCCCTCTCCCTCTGCTCCTCCCCCCCCCCCCCGCTCGTATTCCTCTCTCTCAAATAAATAAAATCTTTTTCAAAATGTTAGCAGAAGTCATAAAACACATAAATATCTACAAGCTCAAGGCCATTTGAGTGAAATAAATAAATGTTATCAGAGAGTAGAGGAGGGAGGGATCACGTCCAGGTGAGACCACTGAGAAAAAGACCCTAGAAAAGCCAGCATTTGGGATCCCTGGGTGGCTCAGCGGTTTAGCGCCTGCCTTCGGCCCAGGGTGTGATCTTGGAGACCTGGGATCAAGTCCCACATTGGGCTCCCTGCATGGAGCCTGCTTCTCCCTCTGCCTGTGTCTCTGCCTCTCTCTCTCTCTCTCTCTCTCTCTGCCTCTCATGAATAAATAAATAAAATCTTTAAAAAAAAAAAAGATAATTCAGCATCTGAGCCAAGCTTGGAACACTGATATTCTATTATATAAAATAGACTATTTAAAAAAAAAATACTTAATGGGTGCTCAAAACCTTTTGGACTCTGGAAATACAAAAATTAATAAGGTAATGTCCTTATTCATTTGTCTTTTTTTTTAAGGTTTTTTTTTTTTTTTTTTTAAGTACTCTCTCCATGCAACATGGGGCTCGAACTCACAGCCTTGAATCAAGAATCACTTGCTCTATTTACTAAGCCAGCCAGGTGCCCCAAAGTGTCCTTGCTTTTGAGAAGCTCAAGTCTAGTGGGAAAATGTGTTAATTAACCAGCAGTTATAGTATAATTTATTGCATGAGATAAATATGTGTCTACTTTATATTAATGTATAAAAAGTGTATCTTTGGAACAAGGAAAAAAATGCAAATAGAAGGGAATGCCTAAGCCAGGGGAGCTGGGGAAGACTTGTTCTCATCTAGAAGTATATAACCTGGGCACATGTAGGAGTCACCTTGGAAGCTTTTTCAAGTTACTGATGCCTAAGCCCTGCCCCAGAGCTACTCCATCTCTCTCTCTCGAGGGGCTCCTATAACTTTTTAAAGCTGGACAAGCAGTTGAGACCAGATTACAGAGGTTGTTGAATGCCAGGGTTTTAGAAGTTTAACTTTGTCTGTATGTAATGGGCAGTGTCAAAAGCTTCTTATCCAGAGAGTACTGTGATCCACATGGGGTGTAATAAAAATTATCCTGACATTTAAATGTCCTTAGCTTGGTAAAAGGCCTCAGAGTTTAGGTTGATTAGCAGTTGGGGAGAGAGAGGACTGACCACAGAGGCAACACCAGCATTTCTTTGCAGAGCAGCTGCTTTGCGTGGGCAGCGGGGCTTTTCTTGTCTATCCATCTGTCTGTCTGTCATCAGAGGATTAGCTGGCTCTGACTTTTAAGTTTGGTAGACTTTACTAAGGAGTACTTAGATGCTCATACCTCAGAACTCAGGCTGGTCTGCTGCCCTGAGGCCAAATGCAGGCTTGACATCAGCTCTGGTGGCACAGTCTGATACTTTGAAGGTTACAGAGCTGTACGAGTACAGAAAATGGAGCCCAAAGTTCACTAAATCACTGGTTGATGTATATGACTTAGGCTGTTATCAGGGTTCCAGCGTCCAGCCATAGCAGGGTCACTGGTTTGGCTCTGGCAGGTCCCCTGTCACCTGATTGCGACCAGTTGAGGCATGGCAGTTGGGAGATAACCTGCCTGCACAGCACTCCCTGCTTATCCTGGCTACACTCCCCGAGACCTATCCTTCCAGAAGAATCCAGAGGATTCAGCACAGGGGAAGCACCCACCCAGCATGTGGAGTCTGGAATGTAAATCTGCCTATCTATCTGTTTCTTTGCAGGATACAGAAATGCTTTAGTTGTCATCCAGAGACATGAGCCTTGCCTTCACTGGGCTCTGATTTGGGGTACAGCCAAACCCAGGGGTCTTGAATTCTTTCATATACCTCCCCTCCCTATTTACTTTCCACCCTGTTTTTTCTTCCTACTGGCAATCAGAACTGACACTCAGTGAGTAGAAGCACCCCTCCTCACTGCTCCCAATGAAATGATAGAGTCTGGGCTCTGTAGATTCAGGCCTGGAAAGCATAGTTTTTGTTAAAAGGGGTGAAGTCCAGCCACAATGGGATAGGAAATCAGACAAGGATGTTTTTAAAAGCAAGCTGTGTTTTTCCGACTGCTCTAGTATTGGTTCCCACCCCGAGGCTCCTCTAACCCTGGGGAAGAAAAAATATTTTTAGTCTGATAGTATGCTTTCGGCAGCCCAAGAGCTGAACCATCTGTAAAGGAGGTGATAACTCAGAGCAATGGTTTTAGTGGAAATAACATGTAAGGGATCACCCAGGACTGCAGAGTGGGGCACGGACCACATACATGGCTCTGCATCTTACCCAGTTCCTATCAAGGTCTTTAAGAGTTATTTTAGAATAGAAATACTGGGAAGGAGAAAGAATGGGTTGGGCTGGGGAATCATTTGTAATTCCCAGAGAAAGACAGAAATCACAGAACTGGAATGTACTTTAGAGAGAGCAACTTGGCTAAGAAAAGCAATTGACAAACTGGAGTCTTACTGAATTGGGATAACACATTTGCTGCACACTATATAACAAACTTAGAAGTTTTCATTAAAAACAAAAAAACCTCCTGCGTTTTGCATGTTTCCTACAAGTGACAAAGTCATTAATTACTAAGACATTTGCTAAAGGGGGGTGGGTTTTGTAATCTGATCCCACCATACTCCTTCCCACCCCACCCCACTCCCATGTATTTAGTTGTGCCATTTGGCCACCAGGACATGTGTATTGATCATTGATTGCCTTGGAACAGCTGGCATGGAAAAGACTGGATTGCTGTTGTACATTCCTGACTCTAGCATGCTCTCGTGTTGGAAGGGAGACCAGGAATGAGATCATGAGTAATAAGGAACCTTAAGCGTTTGCCCTTGCGCAAGAGACAAAAATTATCTAACTGGGATTAGGTTTCAAAAGTGCTGAACTTAAAGGCAAATATTTATCTTCTGGTGTTAAGAAAGGAAAGGATGTAAAACCTTTGACCTTGACGGTAGGGTGGTGGCTGAGTTTGAAAAGCGAGTCATATTAAACCAGAAGCATGATGCGTTTTTCACTGTTCCTTCCCAGGAACTACACTAATAATTTTCACCTCACGCAGAGCAGCAGCTGACTTGCCATCCTAGTCGATGTTCACATTGACTATTGTCCAGTATTATCCAATATTCTATTGGATCCCAAGAGTCTCTCCCTCTGGGCTTCAACTTCTGAAGAGACCCCTTGAAAATTCCTCTTAGAGTATAGTATCTGTAAAGAAACTGGCCTAAAGTCACCTAGTGTTTTACAGCCTAGTTCATCCTCTCCCTGTGTCATATTAAACAGAGTGAATTTATGTATAATTAACATTTCTTTTACCTTCACAGCAATCCTGCAAGCAAGGCAGTACCAGTATCTTACACATTTTTAATGCTCTAGAACATACAAGTCTTTTTGGAAAGTACACAGGATTGGGGGAAATGAGCAGTTGGGTCCCAGTATATCCATTCATTCAGAAATTTTCAACATAACAGATTTCTCAGACATCCACCTTTTTCTTTTCCACCCCCCTGACATCACACATATGAAAACTGGGGCAGCCTAATAACATGTCTGAAATAGGCCCCAAGAACCAAGATTCTTTCCTTGTCAATGATCCTAAATGATCATCACTTCAAGTGAGTTACTATTGTGTGAGGGATAGTCTTACAAAGTTCCACTGGATCTCACCTGGGTGGTTAGCTTCTGCATCCCTTCATGGTAATTTATAGAAGAGAGGATAGAAGCTTTTTATTTTTAAGCTGTCCAAGCCACCAAAGTAATTTTCAGCCTTTTTGACCCTTGACATGTAGCAGGTTGTGGGAGGAAGGGAGAGAGTGGACTTAATAAAAAAAATAATAATAAAAAAAAGCACATAGATTTGAACACTAGTTCTTTGAAGATTTTTCTAAGCCTATCAATAGGCATAAAAGTAATAAGGGTACCCCATAAAGCACTGGGTGGATTAAATGGGAACATGCTTTCTAAATGTCCTGCTATAGAACAAATGCAAAGGGTATTGTTACCAATAAAAGTAATGGATATGAAATGTTTAAGTTCAATCATGAGAAGAAAAGTTAGATCTTTTAGTAGCCACTGAAGTCCTCAGCCTTCCAAACCCAGTTCTTATTTACTCTTTCCAGTGGACCTTGGCTCTAACTAGAAGGCACTTTTGAGGCCTTGTGGCAAAGCCTTCTGCAAAGTGACCCAGGCAACCCCAGCCATCGACTGCTGATTTTGAGTCAATTTAGGACTTAAATATGAGCATTATTTGCATTCCATCTACATCTCCCTATCCGTTGAGAGGATATGGCCAACAGAAGGACAAGGATGAAAGAAGGATTGAAAACTGCTCAGTGGCACTCTCTCTGGAAGGCAAGGAATAATGGAGACCTGAGGGGATTAAGCTACAGAGCTTCTACTTAGAGGCCATTTAATGTAAAAAAAAAAAATCATTCACTTCACAGAGGTTAGAAAAACACTTTGGGTATCCATTTGGCAGAGTGCTCTTAATTTGATTCTTCTTATTTAATTCCTCTCAGATTAAAATTGTAATAAAAGGCAAAACCCACTTTGAACAACAGTCTGGCAATGGCTGCTAAAGCTCAACATAAACATACCCAATGACCTTGCCATATGCCATCTGCTCCTATGTATATGCACAACTGAAACTTCTATATAGTTCATCAGAAGACACGGGTGGGAGTTTTCACAGCAATACTGTTCAGTATGGCCAATGCTTTCAAACTAGCCAACTGCCCACCAAGAGTGGACAAATAAAATGTAGCATATTTACACAAAGGAATACTATGCAAACACAAGATGTAATTAGGACCAACTACACGCAGCCTCGTGGATAATTCTAGTACCATTGGGTAAAGGAAGCCAGACATATTTATTTCCGTTTATGTGAACTTCAAAACTAGGTAAAGGAGTTAGAAGTCAGCATAGTGAATAGAAGTCACATGACTGGAAGAGAGCATGAGAGGAGCTTCTGTGTGCAGATAATGTTCTCATTCTTGATTTGGGTGGCAGTCAGAAGATACGGAGCATTTATGAAAATTCATTTAACTGTACACTTAGAGTTTGTGCTTTTTTTCTCAGGGCATATTATACTTCAATAAAGAAGTTTACCTAAATGAAAAAATAAAGGCATTCCTCTTTCCTACTCCAAAGAGGGAGAAAAAAGTATATTCAAGACTTCCTACCTACCTTGTAAGGGAGAACAATATGATAGGACAGGTAAAATGCATGGCATTCTTTGTTAACCAAAAAAAGGAAAGCACCAAACTGTGAAACAGATTGCAACAACCACAAACAAAGCACCTGGTCAGGAAATACCAAATTCAACGGAACACCCAAGGAAATTCAACACCAAATCCTCAGGTCACTGGCTACCCTCTAACCCATTTGTATTTCTTAATAACTTACCGGAAGAGAATGATGGGATGACGTCAACCATGCTATTTCATCAGTTTCAAGGAAGTTTGGTACCTGGGAGCATGACTTTGCTATTGTTGAATCTGGAAACCACAGACAGCCTAGATAAAGCTGCTGGGCCTATTCTATAAGGATTTAGGATCACACTGTCCCATACCATGAAGATCGCCTATGTTGAGGAATCACACTTAGGATAGTTGGCTTTCTTGGTGTTATTTAGAGTGGTTTCTTAAATAACATTTGATTACACTGTTGATAGCTGGGAGCAGGAGGGGCAATGAAAGTAAAATTGTTAAGAACTTAAATTATCTAGTCTGTCTTTAGCATTAGCAAATCATAAAATACGGAAGCCTTAGTTTTGCATGACAAACTTTTATTTGTATCCGTAGAGAAAGACAAAGAAGTTGAAAGATGATCCTATAAAAGTTCTAAGAGCCAGGGCAGATCTCAACAGGGGGCCTCCCTCATTAACTGAGCTGCCCAGGGCTGGGAAGGCTACAGGGGGGTGGTTCTGCAGTGTGGAGCTGAACAGACCTGAGTTCAGATGGCAGTTCTGTACCTTGCTGAGTAACCTTGGACGATTTCTCGATCTTGCTAACATTTGATTTCCTTATCTATTAAAGGAATATAATACCTACATCTCAGTGCTGCAGGGAGGGTCAGATGGGATATGGTTTATGAGGTGCTTAGCACAGTGTCTGGAAATAAGTAAATAATGAAATTGTACCCGGGGCACTGAAGTTCATCCATTACTTCCCTTTGGGCTGCCATAATTGTGCAGGGAACAGTGTGGCTAATTGATTTAGAGGTTTTCTGATAAGAGCTTCTAACACTAATCTACTAAGACATTTCTAGAGCCCTTATATGGAGAGCAAGAGAGATCCTGGAGTTATGGAGGTACTGGTGTAGCCCATGTCTTCAAAGGAATGCATAATCCAGTGTGAAAGAAAGAGAAAAAGCTCACCTACATTGATGGCTACCAGATACATTGCTATCAACTTACCTTTTGTTGTTTAATTTTTATAATAATCCTACATGGTAGATTTTTCTAATGCTAGTTTTTATAGATGAAGAAATTATTCTAGAAAAGTGCCCAAGGCCACAATGTTTGCAAGGCCAGAATGCAGACCTCTGGGTCCTCTTGCTTCCAAAGCCCATCTCTTTCCATTGCATGTTGCACAATGGGGTGGGGCAGACAGTCCAGCCATAACAACCGGAGGCAAAAGCAAACACATCTGACAGTGCAAGCACAGAGCTATGGGAGCACCAGGGAGAAAAGATCAGTTTCAAATGTAGAGATTTACCTTGATTAGTTTCAGATTTACGTTTTTGCCTTCAATGTAGTTATTTGCTCTGCCTTAAAATTTGGAAAAATATCCAAGATAGATGTTAATAAAATGTCTCTTCTCAATCATCTTAACCATCTTTTGCATCACACAGGAATTCTTTTTCTTGTTGCCTAAGATTTCTGAAATGAGAAGTCCTGTAGGTGTTGTGGTGGTATTTATCCGAGAGTCGAATTTGTATACTAAGATCTGGGATGTTTCCTAGTTCTGAAACTTAGCTGTATGACCTTGGTCTTGGCGCACAAGTCATCGGGTCTCTGAGCCCTCAGTCTGATCATCACAAAACAAGAAGAATCATATCGCCTATTACAAAGGATCAGAAAAGCATCCAGTTAACTATTGTGTGTAAAAGCACACAAAGAACCAGCCTGGGAGAGTCCCAGTAGCTACACTAAGGTGAACGTGGTTGTCCAGGTTTTCATTTTGATTTCGTGTGTAGTCCTGAGCAAGTTACTCTCTCCATAGTCCGGTTTCTCTTCTTATACAAAAAAGAATGGTAGTTCTTCTGAAGACAGAGAAATAGTAATTAGATTAGCAGATTATTTTTTAATCCTTTCAGAAACCTTTAAATCTTCAGATAATTGCTAATAATAAAATATTACATGTGTATATCTAGCTTTCTATATATAAAGGTCCATTTTATTCTGGAAAAAGAATCCATATTTTTCAACATCCTTTCAAAATAATGTGGACACTATGCCTCCAGAAGAAATGAATGTATGCACCCCACTCAGGTTTCCTGCCCTCCACCCCACTGTCTTCTTTTTTCCTTTCCTTTCCTTTCCTTTCCTTTCCTTTCCTTTCCTTTCCTTTCCTTTCCTTTCCTTCCTTTCCTTTCCTTTCCTTTCCTTTCCTTTCCTTTCTTTTTCTTTTTCTTTTTCTTTTTCTTTTTCTTTCTTTCTTTTTCTTTGTCTTTCTTTCTCCTTTCTTTCTTCCTTCCTTCCTTCCTTCCTCCCTCCCTCCCTCCCTCCGTCCCTCCCCCTCTCTTTCTTTCTTTCTTTCTTTCTTTCTTTCTTTCTTTCTTTCTTTCTTTCTTTCTTTCTCTCTCTCTTTCTTTCTTTCTTTCTTTCTTTCTTTCTTTCTTTCTTTCTTTCTCATGTCTCTTTGTCAAAGAATAGTTTACATACCATAAAATTTATTCATTGTAAGTGTAGTTTGATTGTTTTTATACTACATGTGACTATTACATAGTGTTAGAACTTTTCACCACCCCATCATGACTACTCGTTTGCAGTCCATCCTGCCCCACATTCTGTCCCCATTCCATTTCCAGCAACCACTCATCTACCTTATATCACCTTCATTTTGCCATTTCTAGAGACCTCCCACAAGTGGACCTACAATCTGTAGTCTTTTGTGTCTAGCTTCTTTCATTTAACATGCCATTGAGGTTCACCTGTGTTCTTGCACATATCTGTAGTTTGTTCCTTTTGATTAAAAAAAATAGGTTTACCGTATTCCATTATTTGAATGTTCCATACTTTATCTGTTCACCAGCTGAGAGACATTTGTATTGTTTCCAGTTTGGGGTTATTATGAATAACACTGCTATGAACTTTTGCACAAAAGCCCTTGTGTGGTCATATGTTATCATGTCTCTTAGTTCAAAACCTAGGGGTGGTAGCACTGGGTCACGTGATATATTTATGTTCAACTTTTTTGAGAAACTACCAGAGGTTTCCAAACTAGCTGCACCATTTTACATTCTCATCAGCAATGGATGAGTGTATCTCTTTTTCCACATCCTCCTCAACACTTGGTATGGTCAGTCTTTTTAATTATAGCCATTGTAGCTAATGTGTAGTGGTATTTCATTGTGGTTTTCATTTTATTTCCCTATGACTAAGGGTATTTAAAATATTTTCGTGTGCTCATTCAGTATGTGTATATCTTCTTTTGTGAAATGTTTCTTTAAATCGTTTGTGCATTTTTTTTCAGTTGAGTTGGTCTCTTATTTTGAAATGTAGTTTTTTAAATATTCTGGATACTAGTCCTTTTCTAGACATATGATTTGTAGAAATTTCTTCCAATCTGTGGGTCATCTTTCTATTTTCATAATGATGTCTTTTTTTGTAAAGATATTATTTATTTGAGAGAGACACAGAGAGACATAGAGCATGAGCAGAGAAAGGGGCAGAGGGAGAGGGAGAAGCAGACTCCCCACTGAGCAGAGAGCCCAATGGTAGGCTTGATCCTAGGACCCTGAGATCATGACCTGAGCCAAAGGCAGATGCTTAACTGACTGAGCCACCAGGTACCCTAATGATGTCTTTGAAGAGAAAAAAATTTTAATCTTGATGATACCCAATTTATCAATTTTTTTATTTTATGGATTATGTTTTTATAGAATATATAAGTATTAAACCCAAATCACAAAGATTTGATGCTTTTGTCTAGAAGTTTTATAGTTTTAGCTTTTATATTTAAGTCCATGATCCATTTTAAGTTCATTTTTCATTTATGGTGTGAAGTATGGGTTGCATTGAATATGTATATCTAACTGTCCCACCATTATTTGTTGGAAAGACTATCCCTTCCCTATCAAATTGCCTTGGCACTTTTCTTAAAATCAATGAACCATGAATGTGGGGGCTTATTTCAGAATAAATCTCTCTTCTATTCCATTGACCTATATGTCTATCCTAATGCCAGTCCATGCTGTCTTGATAACATCTAGCTCTATAGAAGCTTTTGAAATCAGATAGTTTAAGTCCACGAGCTTTATTCTATTCTTTCAAAAAGTTTTTTTGTTGTTTTTTGTTTGTTTCTTTACTTTCCTAGGTCCTTTGTATTGCCACATAAATTTTAGGATTGGCTTTTTAATCCCTCTGAATAATCCAGCTGGAATTTCAGTAGAGATTGCATTGAATCTAGAGATCAATTTAAAGAGACTGGTTAGGTCCTGTGGGAAGGCACACATTTATAGATAACATTTATCTAGCACTATTAAATTGTAAAGACTGCTTTAAAGTTTTTGCACTTACTTCCTTGGAAGGAAATGAGAAAGCAGTAATCATCTGCAAAAAACGCAATATGCATTTACACTGGGGTGTTGCCAGTTTTTTCATTCTTTACCCCTCATTAAAAGAAGGGACTTGGTGGCTCAGTCAGTTAAGTGGCTGACTCTTTATTTTGGCTCAATTTATAATCTCAGGGTTCTGGGATTGAGTCCTGCATTGGGTTCCACACTTAGCAAGGAGTCTGCTTGAGGATTCTCTCATTCTCTCTCCTTGCCTCTCTCCCTCTCTTCCTGTCCCTTTTTCCTTCCCCCTCCCTCTCCCTCTCTCCTTCTACCCTTCTCCCAACACACACACTCTCTCATAAATAGTTTTTAAAAAATAAAAGGGTGTTGATGCTCTGTCTTTTATATTTTGAGCAGCTGGTCAAAGGGAACCAGATCATTGGAAGGCAATGGTATATTTCTCTCTGTTTTGTGCATCTTCTCTGGGGAAGATGAGTTGCCACCCCTCCCTCCGACATCACACATATGTTTGGAGCAGAGTTGCAGCTGGAGTTGGGTTGTTAAGGCTGTCTGGCTATGGGATGTTCTCATCTGTGCAGGTTGGCTTTGTACAGACTTGTGTAGAGCCCTCTGGGCTTTGTGAACACTGCCTGGGCAAACTGATTTACTCACCTTTACCCAGGATACAGACTTTGGGCCAAGGCACACCCTCATTATCCTGTCTGTTCAGGACCCTGCATTATCTGGGGAAAAAAAAAACAAACCCTGGAACAGGTGAGTGTAAACTTGGAGATCAAGCCAGTCCAGTCACAGTGGAAACCTCTCCTGCTTCAAGGAAAACAACAACAAACATAAAGAAGGCTGAATCAGCCCCTACACTGCCTTTCGGCAGGAGTAAAACAGGAAACTTATGTGATTCTGCTTCTCCCTTCCCACCCTTGCATCTGCCACAGAAGCACCAGATCCTTGTTACCTACTTTGGCTTCCTCGTTTACTATCAGGTTTAGGATTTGGAGATCACCTAGACTGGTGTTTCCCCAGTTCATGATGATTCATGTACTCATTTCAGTGCTTATAAGACAAAGAAAGAAGCTGATTTCTAGGCCCTATCTTTTAAGGCCATCAAATCCATTTTTTAAAGGATCTTGGGTGTTGCTTATAGACAGTGAAATTAGAAAAGTCCTGATCTAGGCCAGCACACTCACCTCCAAGCGTCTGCATGTCCTTCATCTAAAGTCACCATCAACCAGAGCTGTGTTTGTAAGTCTTGGGGACAGGAAAGCAATTTGTTTATTCCTTTGGGTATTCTAAGCAAATCATCTCTGAATCAAGTTAGAACTTAAAAAAAAAAAAAAAAACTGCAACCTCGACCTTGGTAGTTTAACTTCCCCATATGGAAATGACTACATTCAATTATCTTTCAGTGTTACACCCTTGGTTTTTCTCAAGGGTCTATATAAGAAAGAAGTACTTCAGTGTTTCCAACCATCAGCAAAATTAGTGTGGAAGATAATTTTCCATTCCAGAGCGAAGGTCTCTCTATGAGAATTGTTTCGGTGCCTTCAGATGGTAGGCCTGGTTCTACTTTTTGAAAGCACTCAGGGCTTTGAGTACATTGTCCACTTTGAGTGTTAGCTTCTTTGCTTGTGTATAAGATTGTAAAAATAGCACCTACATCACAGGAATGTTGTGAGCCTTGATACAATGTGTGGCATCATATGGAAGTTCGGCCTACAATTGACTGTTACTAATTTAGAATAGAAAACCTTGCCTCTTTAGTGGCAATTGTTATGCGGCCGTTTTTTCACACAGTGAGACTTTTAGTGACCCGTTTTCCCTTTTGTCCTCATCTGCTGAGAAACTCAGATCACAACAGGTTTGCCTGAGTTTGGAGTCTCAATATTTTCTTTTCCTCTAAGGTTTTTGTCCGGTTGTTTATAGATCATGACTTTCTCTGATAAGAATCTGCAAGCCTTTGTTTGGGAAGTAGGTAGGGCATTAGTTATAAATGGCTGAAGGTTGACCTCAAGGCCCATCCTCCACATCTCCTGGGCTTGTGTTAGGAGTAGGGCAAGAGAAAGAGGCTAAAGAAAAGCTAAAAAGCACAGTTGGTCATCCAGAAGCTAAGCAGATTATCAGGCAAGCAGATTATTTGCCCAAGGATGGGTTCTGTAATTATGGTTCTCTCTTGCTACTCCCAGTGGGCTGTTGCAGTCATCACAGGGCTTGGGGAATCCAGAAATCCTCCTGGGTATAGGACACTATAGAGTCGTTGCCTCAACCCCATTCCCTGCCATCAAGAATATCCTTTCTCTACCCAAATTGCTTTTCAGTTAACACTGCTGTGTGAGCTTATAGGAGTATGGGATTTCACACAGAATCATAGAATTTTATGGCTGAATGAGACTCGAAATTGGCTAGTCCAGCCTTTCACTTTTTACAGATGAGGGGAGGGGCCTGGGGGCTTGGAGAGGTTAAATAGTGGCATCATTGAGGTCTCACGGGTAACACATTAAGGAATGACATCCAATCTCTTGATTGCAAATATGGTAGCCCTTTATCGGGGGGCCTCCTCATCCACGAGGTATTCAGAACTATCTGTTCCTGATAGTGGATTTTATTTTTAAATGTGGTGCTAAATCCTGCCTTATAGTAAATGGTATTACTCCAGATGGTATTCTAGTCTGTATGCTAAAGTTCCTACTCCAATTTAGAGATTAACCAAATAGTAATAATTACCACAGAAGTCTGACATAATCAGCACTATTAAAGGCAAGCCATTTTTTTTTTGCACTCTGAATGTGTAGGCAGGTGCTTTATAAAACTCAACTAAATAAGCAAATTGTTTATTTTCCATAGAGTTTAATGCCAGCCAGAATGTAGACTTCTAACACGTGCATTTTAAATATGTGAAAAAGAAGAAAACAGATTGTAATTTTTTTTTACATGGCAGAATAGAAAGATGGGTGGAGAACAGTGATTGCAGAGCTCTGGTGAGTCTTGGCAGCGCATCTTGCCCCACAGGTTCAAGCAGAGCTAGAGTTGTAGGGTATAAGTTTGGGGCCAGGTACCTAGTAACTGTCACTTATGAGGTCACCTGTCACAACAAAGCCCACACTGTGCTTTAAAAGTTTGTAATCAATGACCTCCTCTCCACAACGAATTGTATGTTTTTCATCTGTCCTTCTATAGGCACTAGTCTTCCATCTTGCTCACGATCTGAAATACTTCTCCTTCTTCTGTAAATGACTCCATTGTAAATGATTTTGATTCAGCTACATCCATTTGGGGGGTGAGTTTGCATATAAGCCTACATCTATGTTCAGGCCTGATCCCTTTTCCTGGCCCTGTGCATAGGGCTTGAGTGTGAACCGTCATAGGTACCAGTGTAAGAAGAAATGAAAGCAAGGAGGTGGCTCTTGCATGCAAAGCAGAGGCTCCCTTGTCCTTGAGCCCCTGACCCTGTGGTCCCCCAGGCCCGCACTGCTACAAAAACAGACTTTTTTGGCTGCAAATGGCCTTTGATTCTGGCTCACTGAATCACTTGACATGTTCAGCATCCTGAGATGAGTGAGTGCCTGGGTCAAGACTGATGCCCCTGGTCTTATGACAGTATTGTTTCTCAGCAGTGTTTTTGCTGATGATTTATAGACCAAAGCCCTGCCACATTGGGTCTTGGCGTATCTTTCTTCCACCTTATGTGACAGTTAATGTAACACAGTTACTCTCCTATGCCCGTCCTTGGGAAAAGAACGGACACCGAGAGGGCCTTTGGCCAGCGTCCCAAATTGCACTAACAAGCCTTCTCTTTGTGAATGGCCCCGGGACCACCTCTGTTCAGAGAGTTATTGCTAATTGTTGTTGTTTCTATTATTATTATGTGTAGTAGTGCGCTGCACCATTTTCAAAATATCATATGATCGTTCGCCCTAGTAACATCATTGTGAGGCAGTGTCAGCAGTGGAGTGTTATATGGTTGAGACTGCCACCTTCACAAGATCACATAGTGCTGAAACTGGATTTGAATCCAGTCGTACTTACCCCAATGTCTCCACAAGTTCCGCTAGTATTTTATGCAACTATATTATAGATGTTGTTTTTCTGCATGATTTTTTTCTCTTGGTAGCATTCATTTGAACTCTTTCCATGTAAGTTTATTTCATTCTTTTAATGGCTACATATGGTTTAATATTTCCTTTAACTACTTTCTTATTTGGGTTGCTTTCTGTTGTTTATTCTTTGCTGTTATAAATAATGTTAAAGATCCTTAATACATATACTTTTAAGCAGTAATGAGAGTTTCTGTAGGATAGCTTCCTAGAAGTGGAATCATGCATCAGAGAGTACATGCATATTAAATTTTAATAAATATTGCCAAAGCTGCCTCCCAAAAAGAATTTTGCTCACCAATAGTGTGTGAGAATGCCTTTTTCCTAACATTAATCTTCTCTTTATCTCTGCCCATTTGATGAAGAAAAAAATTTTTTTTCTAAGTTGTGTTTCTCTGACTCCTGGTGGAGTTGAGCTAATTATTTGTTTTTTGGGGGGAGATATATATATATATGCTTTTTGCCCATATTGCCACTTATTTTTTTTATTAGAGACACTCTATATATTCTGGATAATAATCTTTTGTCTGAAATGCACAGCAAGTATCTTTCCCTGTTACTCTTCCTTTAACCTTCTTATGTATAGACATTTATATGTGTGTGTGAAGTCATTATTTGCCTTATTGTTTCTAGATTTTGCCTTGTTTAAGGAAGCATTCCTAGCCCAAGTATACTAAATTATCTTCTATATACCCTTCTATATTTACCTCTGTAACTCTCTAGAATTCTTTTCAGTGTAGGTTATGAACTAGGAATCTAGTTTTACCTTTCTCTAAGTAGAGAATCCATTGTTCTCACCATTAATGGAATAGTCTGTTTTGCAACTCATTTGAAATGCCACCTTTATCATAGACTAAATTATCTTGTGTATAGCTGTGCAACTGGTTTTTCTATGTTATCTGTTTCACCAATTTATTTTCTATTCCTGTACCAGTATTGGAGGACTTTAATTGTTTGAGCCTTAGAATAATTTTTTATGTCAGGAAGGGAAAATCCCCCTTAATTGATGCTCTGTTTTTCAAAAAATGTCTGTATTTTTGTGCACTTTTTTTTTCCCATATGAACTTACAGAATCAGGATGTCAAGGTCTGTAGACAAAATTCCTTTGAGTATTGTGGTTGAGAATGCATTGCATTAATAGGTTCATTTTAGATAAATTGACATCTTTAAACATTTAGTTTCCTCATCCAGAAATATATGTCTAAATGAGATGACCTTGACCCCAAAGACGTTTAGATTCTCTTTTCCTTCAGTACCACCCATGAACATGTCTACATTATGATTGTTAGCCCTTTATGTCCATCAATTAAATTCTAAAGTTTTCTTTATGTAGATCTTGCATTGAAAGGTTTATTTGTTGCTGTTAGAAATGGAGTCCTGTTCTCCCATTACACTAACTAAATTTGTATTGCTAGTCTATAGGAAAGCTGTGAGGTTTTAGATGTTTTGTTTTATTTTGTTTTTTTATCAAGCTGTTTGAGCTCTTTCATTGGTGACCTGCATGTTTATTTCTTCTTACTGTATCACATTGGCTAAGACTAAAAGTTTGGTGAAATTAAAACTAAACTAAAAAAACTAGAACCTAAATACTTTGGTGAAAGTGTCAGCTATTGTGTGAGTGCTGTCTGTTGAGAATGCACCTAATGTTTCACCACTAAATATGATAAATACACTATATCAGTTTGAAGATCTCTCTTTCTACTCCCAGCTTTCTGAGGAGTGTGCTTTTTATTGTAGACTACACAAGCTTCCTGTCAAGGTGCCTTAATTTTTCCACTTACATTTTCCTTGAGAATCCAGAGATTGTCCACACTGGCTGGGAACTCTCAGCATTGGCATCCCAGCTGAACTACAGTGGTTTAGAACTTAGTGTGACTTCTCTCTTTCTCCCCTTTCACTCACATTTGACCCTGGGTGGCCTAAGGGAAGGAGCTACTTTGTGTGACATTTCCTATGCTTCCTTCATCCCCTGGAAAAAAATAATTAAGTAATAGTGTGTGAACCAAAACAAGAGCACCACTTCTAGAATTTTCTGATTGGCAGCATTGAACAGATTTCATTCCTGGCTTCTATTTTGAGATAACTTCACTTTTTTTCCACTTGATTGTCTTGAGTAACCAACCACCATCTCACACTCTGGTTACTAAGTGGCTTTGTAGTTTCTACTGGAGGGTGTGAGAAAGGAATCACTACCTGACCTCTGATTTCCTGTTGAGATTTCATGCAAGCACAGGGTGCAGTTACTTCTAACTCTGGGTTCTCAGCACTAACTGCCTTGCATGTGGTTGATGCAAAAGAAATGCTTCACAGTTGGTTGATAAAATTTCATTGCAGAGTATATTTGATAACTTTCAGGTGGTGAAGATTTTTTGCTAAGCTATAAACAGAAAGATTTCATTTTGTCAGGCATGCATTTGGAGCATGACTCTAATGTGACTTGGCACCTGTCTACAGAATTGTCCCTGTGTCCAGTGACATTTTGCTTTGGGGAAGTCAACACCTGCTGTGATGGCATCTGTCATATTTAGGAATGTGAAATGCTCATGAATAATGCAAGGCCGCCTCAGTAAAATGCCTTTTTCAGAAAACAATATAAGACTTTGGTAAAAGATTGTTATAAGCAACAAAGAAGAGAATTTGGGGTCCTTCTGAGGTGAAAGCTGTTGATGTCTTTTATTATGGTTTTTCCCATCTTGATGTAAGCTAAATAGATTTTATTATTTTTAGAGCGTGTAGTTAAGAAAGCAAGAACCTGCTAGATATGAGAATCCTTTCCTTTTATTGCATTAGTACAAACCAGTATTAGTCTCCACATCAATTTGAGTATTAATGTTTTGGGGGTACCATTTTTGGAGACGGAGTGGACTCATCTCAGACACGTGGTGTGTGACTGGCAACCATCCAAGAGCGACCAGGCCAAGAGAGAGATGGATGCCGGAAACCCCGAGAAGCAAGGCAGCCCCATCATCCAGGCATCAATAGCCGGTCTTTGAGCCCCTTCCAGTTCTGATGGGGTCAGTTTCAGCTTCCAGGGCTGCTGGTATCGGAGGTTAAGTCAATTGGACAATTATTTTTCTTGCCTCAGCTGTTCGCTTTTCCTCTAAATCCCTGAGTCCAGAAAAGAGGCTGAGAGCTGTGACAAGGTGTAAACTAAATAGTCCCTACCTCTTCTCTTGCAGGCAGGTGACAAACATTACCACCCCAGCTGTGCACGATGCAGCAGATGCAACCAGATGTTCACAGAAGGAGAGGAAATGTATCTTCAAGGTAAGGTGGACTCAAGAATTTATTAAGTTCTTCCCATCTGGGAAAAGAAAACCTTGCTTTGTTTGTTTGTTTGTTTGTTTGTTTGTTTGTTTGTTTCTAGAGAAGGAGGCATTTCATTAGTGGCCAGGCTCCCCAGATCCAAAATGAATGTGGCCCAAAGTTACCTCGTCAGTTAGTATTAGTCAGCCAAGCAGTTGACATTGCTGACAGTGAGCCCCTGAATCTGTTTTAAAAAAGGAATGTGTTGCTTCTAGAACAAATGAATAGGCCTTGATGTTTGGTGCTACGGAGGTGAGGTAAGATTGCAAATCAGAAATACCTCCTCCCAACCTTTACCAGGAAATTTGGGAAAGAAGACAAAAGAGGAAAAGCATTCATAGAGGCTACTTTGTCTTTGCTCCTTTCACTATCCTATGAGAAGGATTTTTTGACCCCTCCAGCCTGCTCTTACGCAGGCTTTCAGGAAGAAGAAAACGTCATACTTGGTGAATTGCATCACAGATGTATTTCATCCCATTGAGATGATGTAGCTGTCCTATTGAACGAAAGAGAGAGCGAGAGAATGAGAGAAAACATACCCAGAGTAGAAAGAGAAATGGAGAAGTTTCTCGTGGCAAAGAAGTACTCATTACTTACCAGAGGGCCATCAGATTTTTTTTTGAGGGAGGAAGCAGGGAAGGGGCAGAGGGAGAGAATCTTAAGCAGACTCCATGCCCAGCCTGGGGCTCAGTCTCACAATGCTGAGGTCATGACCTGAGCCGAAATCAAGAATTGGATGCTTAACCAAGGCACCCCCCAGATTTTTTTTAATTGAGAAATCTTCCCAGTGTACAACCATAACTAGTTTTTATCTCCCCTAAAATACTGAAACTTCTCAGAGGGAAGCTTAGGGGAGGATTCTCTTCCAGTCAGACAGCACCATCTGCACAAACATTTTACTATTTTTAGCTGGAAAAAGAGTCATTAAATCGACAAGGGCTTATCAGTAAAATTAGCAAGAACCATGAGAGCTGGTGCTCATTTAGTTTGGTAATTACCGGGTCTCATCTGCCTTCAAATTCATTTCTTTGTCTTTCTGCACTTAACACTATGTGTATTTTAATGAATGGTTTGCTTTGCTCTCTATGTTGTTTTTATACAACGAAGAAATGTCTATAGAAATGATTCTTGAATATTAAAGCAAAGTCGTACCTATTCTCCTCTAAAAAATGCTAGGTAAATGAGAAATTGACAATCCAAATATCCCTTAGTTTTAATGATGACTTTGCAAAGTTCTGATGAAAAAAGTCACTGAATTTTGAAGGTCCCAATAAAGACAAGTGACAAGCCCCCAAAACCATGGTCTCATGTGGACTTTATATGACACATTTTCCCGAGGGCAGGCTGTGAATCTGCCTAGCAATAGGCAGGTGTCACTTTGCATTTTCAGCATGAAGCAGATTTATTCTCTATTTGATCTCCAGGCTTTGTTTTAGATTTTAGTGTGTCAATCATAGCACTCAAAAACAAAGACACAAGAGTGTGTGTTAACCCCATGTCTGCTAGGAACTGAGACTCAAAGGCTCTGGGTGCAGCTCTGCACGTTCACATGGTTCTGGAACCTGAATAGAGAGTGATTTCAAGCTGTGCACAAATGCAGCACATTCATACTACAAATAAACAAGTATCCATTAAGATGGGCTATACTCAGAATTCCAGGGATTGTTGTAAATGTCTTCTGGAGTTGGGCTTCAGCGCTCTCTGCCTGCCCTCTTGGCACATCCTTGAAGAATGAGTAGTTCATCTTCCTCAGCATCTGATATTCTCCCCAAGTCACATTCCTTGTGTGGCTGACCTCTGAAGAACAGTGTGACACTGTGCAAACCCAGTATTCTGGCCAAAGGCTTTTACTCAATAGAACCTTCACAACGAATGCTGCTGTTGGGTCCACCCCAACCCTTGGCTTTCCACATTAAGAGGATTTCCTGTGCTTTGTAGCCAGCCTCAGAGTAAATGTTAATGCTGAAAGGACTATGTGTCTGTCTGGTCTGTTTGTTTCATTTTTTATTTTTTTTGGCTCTTGGTTAAGCAAGATAGAAATGATTGTTAAATAGGGATTCAAGTATTATTCTGATATAAAAGGTATTATCTTGTGGTTAATATTATTTTAGCTATTTTAGCTCAGTGGTATAAAATAATTCAAGAGTTACTGTAATTTAGTGACTTTTCAAGTACACACAGAACAGATAAAAATTTGGTAATGAAATGCGGGAGGTCTGATATTCTTGCTGACACTTATTAAATTTATATCGCTTACTTACTGCTTTCAACTTAGTAACTTTATTTGCTCAAGTCTTACCCAGGGCTCCTTCAGTTCTTTTGCCCATAACCATATTTGAACATATCCTTATGTGATCATAAGACTTAGATCTAAGGGGCAGCCCTGGTGGCTCAGCTGTTTAGGGCTGCCTTCAGCCCAGGGTGTGATCCTGGAGACCCAGGATTGAGTCCCATGTTGGGCTCCCTGCATGGAACCTGCTTCTCCCTCTGCCTGTGTCTCTGTCCCTCTCTCTGTGTGTGTCTCTTGTGAATAAATAAATAAAATCTTAAAAAAAAAAAAAAAAAAGACTTACATCTAGGTCTTACCCACAACTCTTTAAATGACATCTATATCTAGGCATACAAAATCATATCAGTGGGCTTGGATTCTTATAAGAGCTTTCTCTGGTATATAAGTGTTTTGCTTAGTTGTGTGATATGAGCACCATCCAGAGAAGGGTTTCATACTCTAAGAAGGTGAAGCATTGACTCAGGGACAGAAAAAAAAAAAAAAAAAAAAAAAGGCACTTAACCAGTAATTTCACTCATTCACAAGTGGAGACCTTTTTTTGTTAATTAAAGGTTAAAAGTTAAAGAAAACTTCTGCATTCGGAATATAACTTTCAACCTTTCTACTACTTGGCTTGATTTTTCCGTATCTTTGTAAATTACTGTGTAATTGGATCAACAAAAAATTCAGTGAGTTTTGCTTCTGGATATAGACTATCTGGTTTGACTCTATTTCCCTCATCTCAATTGCTTGGTTGTTTTGATGTTCTATAAACATGGTTTATGGATTATATTTAAATTAAATACAGCTTGTAGTAAAGATACAGTCATGACTTTTAAGGGATAATAATATGGTCCAAAGCAACAGCGACAACGCTCAGTCAAGAACTAAATGTCTCTTGAATCAAAACACTGTTGTGCCCATTAGTGGTATCTGTGGTCTAGAATTATGACCTTTATAGAGCAAGCTCAGACTGGTTGAGGAAAACTCACCTAGAGGTTAGAGTTGTCATAATTCACTTGGGCACAGGGCTCTAACACTCCCCTCTCTCCGTAGAGAAGGATATGATCTGTTCTCAGGAGTTCTGGCTAATAGGACTATGGCTTCTTTCCATTTCCTTTAACGCTTTGCGGGCACCATGTCTTTCCAGGTTCCACCGTTTGGCATCCCGACTGTAAGCAATCTACCAAGACTGAGGAAAAGCTGCGGGTAAGGAAACAATTAGAACTGTGATGCCAGGTGCATTTGCCGCTGTCTGTGTCATAGTCGCTTATTCTTGGAGCTGGAGTTTGGGTGAAATTGCTTTTTCATGACTTTTTTTTTCTTAATAGCAGATCAAGTTGAAAGACCATTTGGCCAAGGAAGGAGGTTCTCTTCCCTCCTATGTTAAACCGATTGTGTTTTTTGTTCCAAATGTTTGTGTCGGAGAAAGTAAGCCTTGCCTCACCAGTTGGGTTCATAGGAAAGCATTCAAGGGAACAACCAAACCATACAGATGGGAAAAAATGATTCATAAAGTTCTAGGTCCAACATTTGGTGACCTCACCAGACGTTTTTGTACTTAGCCCATAAGGTACCACCCTGACCCAAACTCTGCATCCATGGTACATTTTACTGACCTCTTAAGTCCAAATTTCACTGAGTAGCCTCTATCTCCAAAAGCCAGTGGTTTGTCAGATGAAACATTTAGGGAAAACAATGATGAGCCCAGAAGTGTCAATGTGAATAAGCATTCTGGTAACTTAACTCTTAGGTAACATCAAAATGCTTCAGTAACTGTCCTCACCGAAGCACACTCACAGAAGGATAGAGCCTCTTCATCTCCCACTTCTGAAGCCTTCTCCTGGTCTTATTCAACCCTGACAAGACCTCCAGATGACACTATTTTATGTGTTTCAGAAGCAAAGAGCTGTACACCCTTATAAGTCAGGATCATTATCTATATCCTGTTCAGATGCCCTAGTTTTTTCCTTAGACTGTGAAATATTTTCTGAGCAATAATCACACTGGAACCCAGGCCACGGCCTCTCAGTTTGGCTGACTTAGTGGTACCCTTGGAAAAACTGTAGTTTGTGTTCCATTTGGCATCTCAGGGAAAAGAATGGCCCGAATTTATTTTGGAAGCCAAACTCTGGAGTATGGTGTCAGATCTGCTTAAACTGCCATTAGTAGATATAAGCATCTATGCATCCTAACCCCATTGGCATCATATTTTTATGGAAAAGATTTTTTAAAAACCTTTTTCTTAGAAGAATGGAGTAAAAAGACAAACTGAAAAGGAATCTGTTGGTCTCTATTTCGACATAACAGCTTCAGCTTGAGCATGATGTGTATTAACCCTCAAGCCCATCCACCAGGCAGGTGCACACTGGCAGTCACCCATGTTGGGCACCAGAGTCTGAAATTTTTTAGGAGCTATGGATGCTGTGAAATATAAAGCATATAAAGACTATTGTATCTTTATAAAATCCTAAAACATTAAAGATAGTAATTATTGTCATTCTTATCATGAGAATGTAAAATTCATAGCATAGCTTGAGGACACTGCCCAGAAACCACCCAAGTAGCTAGTGGTCTGTACTCTCTACAGTGTTGCTTTCAGTTTTTTGAATAATCATTTTCACTTCATCCCTGATGAAGCTTTTTGGGAGATGAGGAGAAGAATGCTAATGAGACCAGACTACATGGAATGTGGGTCTTTTCTCTATAAGGATTGCTTGAGTTTGCAGATAGTGTGACTAAAATGATACTTAAAAAAGAAAAAAAAATTGATTGCATCTTGATAGAACTCCCTGGTTAAGTCTATGAAAACAACTAGTGAAATACTTCTCTTTCTGGCCAAGAAGAGCTATTAGCTTTTCTTCCTTTAGTAAAGTTTTCCAGAAAATTCCAAAGCTTTTCTCCTGAAGCCAACATTCAACCACTTGGGAGGGCAGGCCAACCCTCAGCTTGCTCACCTTTGGGAAGCCCCATAGTGTATAGAATAGAGCACTCCAGGGGGGAAAAGGTTCCAGGGTGCCCTGAGTGAGGTATGTGCTGACGTCGGTGGGGTTTAAAGGGGAATTGGTTTTTGAATAAGGGAATAAATGTTGTGCTCTCTTAAGGGTGTGTCTACAGATCACAGACCTTGAGCCAAGATTTCCAAGCCTTTCACGGGGTATCACATCAGTGCAGTTACCATAGCAAAACGAAAATGTTTTAAGAATCTCTGCAACCCCACTGAGTAATCCACATTCTTGGTATTTAAGAACTCACAGGGCATTTGTAATGACAGATTCTTAAGGACATCTCTCAATGGCTTCATTGGCTCCTTACTCTCCATGTATAGAAATTTCTAAGCCGAAATAAATGGAAAAGGAATCATGGGGAGTTAGAATGTAGATGAATAAACTATAACTTGAAGACCAGTTAATATGCTTTTAAACATGGGCTCTCCAACGCACGCACACACACACACACACACACACACACACACACACACAACTATAAAGCAATGCCACTTGACATTTACTATCAAATTCATTTTCCCAAAGGTTTTGTTTTGTTTTGTTTTTTTGTGTGGTGTTTCTAAATTGAGCTTATTTCTTTGTTCATTCTTCCCTTTTTTCATGTTTTATGGCAGCTGCCAAACAGTCATCGTTCTTCCTCCGATTTCTTTTATCCCAAAAGTCTGGTTCGACGCACAGGACGGTCACCGTCTCTGCAGGTTGGCGCTGTGTCTAAGCCAAGGCTTAGAGACGCTGTCCTAGTCCGAGGCTTCTGTCGCTTATCCTGTCCATGCTGCTTTCCCCACATAACTTCTGTGGCTCCTGCAGAAGCAAATGCTTTTTCTCACCCACAGAGTGCATCTCACATTCTGATATGGCTGTTTCCTTTTCTGAGTATTGTTTTCATTAGAGTACTGGCTAAAGCATTACTTTCATTCAACCGAGCACATTAGAAGCTCCCCCTTTGGTCCTGTATCTACACATTTGTTCATTGAACAAATATTTGCCAAGCACCCAGGTAGAATGAGTGCAAGGCTGGATGCTCTAGACCTAGACCAGCAGGAAAGACACATAAATAATAGACAAATGATTATAAAGTGGTATTAGAAACCTGTCACATAGATGAGGGCATGTCAGATGAGAAAAAGAATCTCAATGGCACTTCCCGGGGATAGTGGCCTTTGAGTTGAGTTGTAGAGGTCCGTGGAGATGAGCACACATAGAGATGATGCCAGGGGGTGTGGCTGGTGAGAACAGCAGCAATGCCAAGCCGAGGAACACAGTGCTTGGATAGGGAGCACTTTGGCTCAAGAAAGCAGTAGTGAAGTGAGAAGGGAGACAAGAGGGACCAGGCGCCTACTTTGCCGAGGCCAGGAGCTTTAAATACACTCTCTGTTGCTCTCCCTAAGAATTGCTGTGAGGTAGCTGTCCTCACCCCCATTTTCAGGTGAGAGACTGAGACTCATCACAGTTGAGTGATTTCCCGAAGAGTTAGCCCACTGGTAAGTGGAAGAGCTAAGAGTGGAAGGCAGGTTTCTGAGTTCATAACTCGTGCTCTTTCCACTACGCCACAGGGGAACTTAGGAAGATAGGAGGGGAAGACCGCATGCTAAGTCTGATGTGTTTAAGAAAGAGGGCAGCATGACGTGCAGAACCATCCAGAAGCCAGGAGAGGGCTCATCCAGCTCTCCAGATGAGCAGTGAAGCAGGAGATGGTGCTCCCTTCACATACTTGACCTCCTTCTGGGGTTCCTGAGAATCTGCTGAAACCAATTCAATTATAACTTTCTACAAGTTGATCTTGGCCCAGATGAAACCCATTTTTTTTTTTTTTAGATCTGCTAACAATTCCAGATTATAACATAACACTTTAGTCTGGTCTCTGTGCTTACACCTTTTTTTCTGTGCCTGCTCGAACAGTGCTAAGGTTGAGGAGAGTTGCTTAGTGTACTTTCATTAAAACTTTACATTCTTTCTTTAAATGGTTTGGAAGAGAGTTTGAAGCATATACATTTAGAGCAGAAAGGAACCTTTTAGACATCACCCCCCAAGTGTCTTCATCTATAGAATGAGGTAAGCCCAAAGTGCCCCCCCCGCCCCAGCATCAGCAGTAAGACTTAACTGCAGATTCCAGGCCTCGGGTACGTTATGTTGGCCCATGATACTGGGTTACGCTCCAACTTGTATTTGTCATTATGATCTTCATTCTATCTTAAAGCTTCAGCTCCAGTGGCAGAGTTTTCACATGCAGTGAAATTATAGTCTCCTGAATCCAGGGGAACAGCCAAAGACTGTCCCCACTGCAAATGAGTGTTGCTCAGAATTAGAACCTCTATTTGGCAAGACGTTGCTTTTTCAATAGTTTTTGGATCCCTTTCCCAAAAGTATGCTTTATAACTCAAATAGTGTTCTGTCTTGTTAGCCTGAGGCTATAGTCAAGTGATGCATTTTGAACAAAAATCTAATCTTTGAGTGTGAGATTTTTTGGTTTGCTCCAGACCCTTAAGTTTGAAAGAGCCTCTTAGGTAGTGGTGGGTTGAAGGAGAGAGAGCTCTGTTTTTAATAACTACTCTCTTCCTGTCCTGGTTCAAAAGGGACATCTGATTCCCATTATCCAGCCATAAATATCAATGAAGTCAACTTCAGCTCCATCACAGAAAGTTGTAAATAGCTTGGGATCTGGCAAGGAAACAGGCCATTTGACAAGGTCTCCCTTTACCATTGGCTATTGAGGAACAGCTCACCAGAACTTTTGAGAAGCCTGAAAATTCCAAGGCAATCCTCAGGTCATACAGATATATTGATCTTTTAGATGCCTTACACAAGCAGTTCATTTCACCAGAAATGATAGTTAGTTATTAGGTAAATCAGCTGTACTCTTGCAGGGACATTCAGCCCTCTGTGCTCCAGAAGCAAGTCTTGGTTTTGTTGTAGAAGAAATTTACAGGAGGAAAGTCATTTTATTATTTATATTCTACAGTTGCTCCTTGTCTCCTCGGGCTGAAATACGGGTAAAAGAAAATGATGAAGTAGAATTACCTAAGAAGAACATTCAATTTTACTTACTTGGACAAGTTTTATATGAATAGTGAATTTTGTCTATAGGTAAAAGTCAATATTAAACATTTGTAATTTCTGCTATAATTCATTATAGACAAAGCAGATGGCATTCCCAGACCAAGTTTTTTAGAATCCACAGTGGATCACTTGCTAAATTCTAAAAAGGAGCATCTCTGATGTGTGTTTGGAGGCTAAAGCATGAATGGACTGCCATACAAAATGGGCATGAGATTTTTTTTCTTTTGAAACTAACATTCACTATTATATGCACTTGCAAACCTATAATATACCAAACATATACCGTGTGTATATTTTTTAAAGAGCTAAATAGAGGCTTTATATATGTCTCGAACAAGGAGATAATGTTGGCTATTGTTTTATTAACATCACTACAATACATGCTGCTTTATTCCAGTCTTTTACTTTATTCGAATATTTTATTCTATTTTGGTCTGTTTTTATAATTCATCAGAATTATAGGGATTAAGATTTATTCTGGAAAGACATTGAGGCTCTTGGCCATAGTAAAGGGTGATGGCATTTGTGAAACTCTCCAGAGAAGGGTCTGGTATGCCCATTAGCTCAAAACTTCTTTCTCCAAAGGAATTAATTTCACCCTTCCTTGACTTAGCAGTGAACATGCAATGTATGCAGATTTTAAAAGTATTCCTTCTTCTGCAGCTATTATCACCACCTTGTCTAGTGAACAACAAAAACCCAAGGCAGGTACTGTCAATCTCAGCAGCACTTCGTATAAGGTGTCAATCACCTTATATCAGTAGTCATCCCTTGGCATTCATCAACTCTATCCCATTCAGTTGCCTGTAGTGTCCCCTCCTTCTTAGAGCATGGCTTTGGAAGAATGCAAGTTAGATGGGTAGTTGTCGCACCCTTGCTCCTGCTGAAAGTGGGGAGGGCGGGGGCAGCAGAGTGCTTTCTGGCACTCCCCCACCAAGAAGGGACCAGAGTGCACGATGGCCCTTAATGGAAGTAACTGGAAACTATTATTTCTCTGCTTATTCACCAGGCAGAGCTCTGGTAAGTCTTTTTTAATGGTCAAAATCTGAAGAAGGATTAGAGATGCATGGAAGCATAAAGAGATGTCTTCAATGTAATTCTCACTTTGTGACTATGCCTCCTGAATGGTAGGACAGATGGACCAAGTCAAGGCATAGAGAAAAAATCATCTGTAAGGTAGTTAGAGGGCTTTTAAAAAGATTGTATGCCAAAAACAAAGAAACATGTATTTTCAAGCAACCACTATAAGGGATCAAATGCCATTTTTTTTCTCTTCCTTATTGAAACAAACTACTCGTCTTCTGGTGAGACTTATCCGTGTTGATTTTTTTGAGAAAAATAAAAAACCTTTTTGAAATCAAAAGTGGGCACATGAACATGTGCTGGGGGAATAAATGTAGGTCACATGGACCCCTTGATGAGAGAGCGAGGACAACCACATGCAATAAAAGGTTCTTAGTGAAGCTCCTTTCCTCCTGTTGCCAAAATGAGGATTAAATTCTTTGCCTAATTTTATTAGCATAATACTTTGAGAAATCACAGCCAGTCTATAACCCTTTCTATATCTACTCTGCTTTCTCCACCCTTGCCTTGCCTTTTTTCTTTTTTCTTTCTTTCTTTTTTTTGGGGGGGGTGGCCAAAGATGACAATAAAAAATAGAACTGAATTTTCCAACTGTGCTTTCAAGTTGTTTTTTTCCATAAGGCATGAGGGGCAAGGTGCTTAAATTAAAATAAGTAAATTGCATCTGCTTTTAACAACAGATCCTATTTCCTTTCTCTGTAGAACAGAAGTGGATATATCTTTGAGAATAAATATTAGAAATTCTCTTTTATAATATAGTTGACCATTAAACAACACAGGTTTGAACTATGTGGGTCCACTCATATGCTTTTTTTAAATATAAATACACTGCAGTACTAACAAATGTATTTTCTCTTCCTTTGGAGTTTCTTAATTACATTTCTCTAACTTGCTTTCTTATAAGAGTATAGTATGTGATACATATAGCATGCAAAATATGTTATTCAACTGTTTATGTTATCAGTAAGGCTTCAGGTTCAACAGCAGGTTTTTGATAATTAAGTTTTGGGTGGAGTCAAAAGTTATACGTGGATTGTCCACTGCACAGTGGGTCAATGCTGCTGACCTTGGCATTGTTTAAGGGTCAGCTGTGTAGTTGAGAGAGTAATTTTGTTTGTCATAACTCTCATAGAGGCTCACGAAGGCTGCTGACCCATTGGGTTATTGAACTCAATTAGTAATTACTGGGTCACTGTTGTTACCTTGAATATCAGAATGGGTTGAAAATAGTAATGTAGGTTAACTAATTGCCTATAAGGATCATCTGTGGAAATGTGGCTCACCTGTAAAACTTTGTTCTAGCCCAGCAGGGTGACACTAGAGTTAAGTTCATGGTAAAGAAGAAGCAGTCAGTGGGATTGGAAAGAGGGAAAGCATGGCAGTAAGTTGTTGCTTTTCAGGTTAAATGAGTTTCAATTGGAGTGGATTTGAGCTGCTGTATTGGAAGACAGCTTTGTGCCTTTTGAGGCTATCTTGGCCATCAGAGACCCTCAGCAAGTAAAATGGTTTCTTTTCATAATAAAGTTGTTCATTTAAAATTCAACATTTTTAGAATTCTAGATCTTTGAATTGAAATGTAAAATTCCAAATATTTAAGATTAAAATACCCAAACCAATGTTGTGTTTTAAAAAAGTAATCTTATTATCTTCACGAAGGAGGGCCCTCTAACCTCCACTGGTCGAGCACATACACCTCGGGAGCCATTGGGACTGTGGCAGGAAAGCAAGCAATCGTGTATGCTGTTTAAGCCTGGAGCACAAAGAGACAGAGAACCAGGAACTGTACTGGTAGATAAGACAGGCATGTGCAAGGTATTTGGCCATCTGGCGTGGCAGGGGCATAAATTAGTAAACCTAAGACCTAGGCAGGAAGTCACCATCTCAGGCGGATACATTTTCACTTCATAGAGTTCTTGAGAAGGGGAAGGGCATTTGGCAATCTGACTGCTGCCCCATGTATGATGATAAGTGACTTCACATATCTAAGTTCTGATGAGAGTGCATGCAAGTGCAGTAGCTGTAGAGGGCTCTACGGACCTCTTCTCCACGGAGCTCAAGTTTGAAAGGACTCTTCTGTCATGAAGAACAAAACACCGGTAGTGCTCTCCTTCACTACGTGAGATTAACAAAGAAATCCAGTCTAAGTCCAGTGTCTGGAAAATGCTGAAAATGGGTACGTGCCCTGGGCGAGGCAAGGTGCTTTAAGTTTTATAGGTGTTTCCTTTGTCCCTATAAACTAGATTCAAGTACCGTCTCCTCCTTTGAGAAGCTGAAGCTAAAGGAAGTCAAAAGAAAAAGGGAGAGAGAAAGCAAGAAAGGAAAGAAAAACTCATAAAATGTCACACAACTAGGAGATCCAGGATTTGAACTAAATCTTGACTCCAAATCCAGCCTTCTAACCGCCCCCCATACTATACTACACAGAGTCATGTTTTATTCCATTATTTCATTTTAGACAGGAAAACAGAAGAAGAGCCATTGTAAGAAAATAAGCAAGGATGTAACTCATAAGCAAGACACCTATGAGTAGGAAGTAGATTTTAAGTAAGGTTAGGAGACCAGAATAAAGCAAAAGCAAGCAACAGTAAATGCGGTGAAATGAAGAGGAACTTCTGAATTTCCAAGAGACATCTGGAGCGTTTCCCAGTGCTAAATGGTCTGAAGATGCTCACGGCGGCCTGACCTCTCCACGAGAGCCAGGGCATCGTTAGATTTGGTGAATAGCCAACTTGACTTTGAGCACAAGTCTGACTGTAAAAATCTAAAATATTTACTCTAGAATCAGAGAGCCCGGGGCAGGTGTGTGCAAAATGGAGGTGGTTCAGCTTGAAAACCTTTAAGAATGAAATGAGACTTGTCAGATAACCCTTGACACCTTAAGCTCCACCAGTCATGATGTAAATGAACCAGCTGAAGGCTTCAGAGGAAGCCTGCTTAAGCCACAGATCCTCTAACGTGGTGAAGAAAGAAGGTACAGAGAGCCTGTGTGGAAACAGCCTGGTTCAGCCAAGAGAACTTTTCCCTCTGTGGAGTGCCTCAACCCTGGAAGAGAAGCTTACAGACCTCCTCCCAGACATGCGTTCACCTGGCTCTCCAGCTACATTCCTATCCGCATGCGCAGCACACGAGGGAACCATATACTTCAGAGCCACCCCAGGTGCATGATTACAGGGAAGGCAGAGAGTATCCCTGACCCGTATTTGGCAAAAATGAGTGACATGGGAGAGACCCCAAGACTCAGTGCATTCTCAGGCTATTCACACAATGTCCTAGCTGTTTGTCAGTGAAAACAGGGCTTTGTCATAACCATGTCAGTAGCTGAAGATGCCTGACTGTCCCTCACTACCTCCTTTCCTACCGCACCCCAACTCAGAGCCACTGCAGTCTTCTCGTGGAGCTAAGGACACTGCCTTCTGCTAGTTGATCTCAATTTTTTTCTTCTATCTTCACTTCATCCATCCCATTAGCTATGTTGATGAGACAGAAATGGTCACATTTGTCTTACAATATGGGGGAGATCTTAGTGCAGGAGCTAAAAGCTTGGGCTCCACCCCTAGGGCACCTGGCTTCATATCCTGACGCTTGAGTATGTGTGTAGCTGAGAGCTTGCACACTTCTTCCTCATGATAGCAGAACCTGGCTCAAGGTGTTATTGAGGAGATGAAAGTGAGATCAAGCCTGGAAAATGCTCCTCCCAGAGCCTGCCACATAGTAAGCAGACGACAAACTTTAGCTGCCACTAATATTCTAATATTCTTGCGTTGTTACTTACCAGGTTTCACTTTGATATTGGGTTGGCACATATTTGCTGCCAGCCACTTGAAGCCGAAGGACCACCTGCAGTTAATAGTTATCCCACACAGAGGCATACTGGCTCAACTTTATTAACGGATGGCATCTTTTTAAAGGAGGACTAGATTCTGGTGTAGTGTCATTTCTCTGTTTTGATTGGGAAACAGACCAAGGAATTGGAGTTTTTTGAGCAGTATTACTATGTGAGCCCTTTCTTTCTCAGTAGACTCAGAATTGAGAATTTTCTCACATTGAGATGTGCATGTGATTGGAAAATTTAAGCCTTGGAGGAAAGTACTTGTATGTGGCAGGTCTTAGGGAGGGGGACCAGAAGCGATGAGCCTGCTACACCAGCACTGTGACTTCTCCAGCCCCCTCCACCCTGGTATCTCAAAGACACGAGAATAATCCATCACAACCCTCCAGTGAATTATCTGTTAGAATGAGTCTAATCACTCTCTGCCTTGAATTGGCCAGGTGGGTTTGCTCTCATTATTTCAGATATGAATTACAGAGTGATACAACATCCTTATTTTTAGGAGTTTTTTTGGCTCCATTACATTCACTTTCAAGGTGCCAAATATCAGTAGAAACGGTAGCAAAGAGGAAAGATCCAATTCCTAGCGGAGAATTACGAATTTTCCTCTCCAAGAAATGTCTGTACAGAGGGGAGAAGGCCTTTTAAGACTAGACCTTTGGTTTTCTTTGTGGAGCTTTCCAGAATGTGCCAGGGAGAGTGGGAGGCAATTAATCCTAGTTAATACTAATACATTTCCTTCCCACTGCTAGCACCTCCACTCAGTCTCAGGGTCCTCTAAGCATGTATTAGAAGGCCAATTTCTTTTGTCTTTCCCAGCGGCTGACCACTAACCTGACTTCAGTGACTCTGTGTGGTTGGGTTCACATCATGTAATTAACACTAGCCAGGTATCCACAAACTGAGTGTTTACGAATAATAAATTGTAGCTCATTCCCTCAATAAATACTTATGCCTTCTACATACCTGTGCAAAACAGGCATACACAGTGGTTTAAAAAAAAAAATTCCTGTGAGGGTAGGGATGGTAACTGAAGTTAATGATGGAGATAGGATGCAAACAAAAACACCCCAATTCATATGGAATTATAAATTTTATTCCTAAAGGAAAACTAAGAGAGATACTAAGAGAAAATAAGGGTAACCCTTCTGGATTGAAAGATCAGGGAGAGCTTCCTTGAGGAGGTGATGTTTAAAGCCAAGACTGAAGAAGGGAAAAAAATCAACCAAGTAAAATTAGGGATCAGAGCATTTCAGGCAGAGGGAACAGCGAGGAATAGAAGAACCCTGAAGCAGGGACATGTACCATGTTCCATGAGTGATGGTGTGAAGTAAGTGAGGAGGAGGAGAGGAAAGCAGGATCAAAACCCTGAGGTGCTGGGAGTTGTGATTTTAAGTGGTTGCTGAAGCCAAAAGTAGTGACCAAATTCTGTTCCTAAAAGATCTCTGCAGGGGGCGCCTGGGTGGCTCAGTGGTTAGGTGTATGACTCTGGATTTCAGCTCAGGTCATTATCTCAGGGTTGTGCGATCGAGCCCCATGTTGGGCTCCACACTCAGCGTGGCATCTGCTTATCCTCTCTCTGTTCCTCCCCACACTTGTGCGCACTCTCTCTCTCAAATAAATTGATTAAATCTTTAAAAAGAAAAGAAAGATCTCTCTGGCCACTGGGTACCAAGTGGATTTGAAGAGGGCAAGAATGGATGCAGGACACCCTCAGGCAAGATCATTGCAATAGTCCAGATGAGCAGAGTTCGAGCCTGGGGCTGGGTGGAGGGAAATGTGCACGAAGGCAGAGCCAGAAGGTCATAGAAGGGAGGAGGAAGAGAGAGTAAAAACAAAAGTCCCCAAATGCATTTTCAAGGCTGGTTGCACAGCTGGTTCTCCTTTGCCTTTCTCTCTAGGTTATATTTTTCCTTATTCAGGAAAGTCACAAATCTTTCTTTAACCAGCTTAGTTTTTAATAAATGCTAGGGACTCAGGCCAGTCTTGATTCTGAAGCCACGGTCTGAAGCCTTACAACACACTGTTTATTTTACAGCCTACCAGGACTTCCTCTGAAAGCATTTATTCTAGACCAGGCTCCAGTATCCCGGGCTCCCCAGGTCATACTATCTATGTAAGTATTTACACTTGGAGAAGACCCTTTCGGGACAGGTAAAGCAGCAGATTGTATTAGTGGAGTGGGTAATCCAAAATAGAATAATTTGAAACAACTTCTATTTATGTTATGAGCTCCAGTTTTCATTTTTGAAGGTCAACCCTCTCAATCATGTTTTCCTTCGGGTAATTAAATTTATATACAAATGTGACCAGCAACATCAATGACCCATAAAGTGCAGTAATACCGTGCAGGACTTTAAAAATTGCCACAGCCAACTTGGATATACATACTTGGGGATTAATTATACATTTCATAATGCTGATACTGAGTATTTTTAAATTATGCCACAAAGATATTTAAATATTTGGTTTATCAAATATGCAGTTCTTGTTTTTAGCCATCTGGGAAAATTTTTTGACCATCTGTTTGAGCTTCTCCATCTCTGTAATACATTTGGGGAAATTATCCTGAAGGTTTATAGGCTTTTCTACTTAGTTTATTCTACACAGACTTTTTCCTAAGATTTTGATGACTATTTTTTTTAAAACCATGATAATAAATAGGCAACTTTCTAAAGCAAAACGTTTTTGGTTTTAAAACTAAGCAGAATGTTTTGATTTGGGTTTATTTTTAAGGTCTTCACCTTTCAAGCCAGACATGAAATGTACTAACAATAGTTCCCAAAAGAAATGAGACCAAGAGTAATTTTGCTTTCTGTTTAACTTTGCCAGGCAAAAGTGGACAATGAAATCCTGGATTATAAGGATTTAGCAGCCATTCCCAAGGTCAAGGCAATTTATGATATTGAACGTCCGGATCTTATTACCTATGAGCCTTTCTACACTTCGGGCTATGATGACAAACAGGAGAGGCAGAGCCTGGGAGAGGTAATAAATTCTAGAAGCTGTGAGTTATATAACAGCTTTGCTTTTGTCATGTGTATGAGGACGACTGAGGGGAATCAAAATAAGTCACAGGGTCCCTTTGATTGCCTGCTCTTTGCAGGTCTCTGTACCAGGTGTTTCAAGGTACTCAGAAGCCTATCACACCATCCCCCTGGCGTCAGGAGGTTACAGAGAGGCCGAAGGACAGACCAGCCAGAGGAAACAACAGGAAAGGATGAATGAGCGCTAGTACCAGACTGGGATAGCAGAGCAGATAGACTGGGAAGGAAGTCAGAGCTCTCAGGGGAGATTCTGTGAGGGGGGACAGAGGGTGTAAGAGAGGGAGAGTCTTTTTGAGGGGGTTAGGGGGGGTCCTTGGTCTGGGGACAGGCCAAAGTATAGTCATGGGGATCATGAGGAAAGAGAACAATACATCCTAAATCACGACACCTGCAGTTTGCAGCATCTTTTTTTTTTTTTTTAAGATTTTATTTATTTATTCATGAGAGTGTGTAATGCAGAGAAAAAGAGAGGCAGAGACACAGGCAGAGGGAGAAGCAGGCTCCTTGCAGGGAGCCCCATGTGGGACTCGATCCCAGGACTCCAGGATCACACCCTGGGCTGAAGGTGGCACTAAACCGCTGAGCCACCCAGGCTGCCCTGCAGTTTGCAGCATCTTATGATAGAATGTGCAGGAACAGAAACAGCAGAGAGCTCAAGACCCCAGTATGGCACAGCGATGTGAGCCAGGGTTCTGGAATCAAATTATCCGGGCTCCACCTGGGACTCCACACGCTGCTTGTACAACCATGGCCATGCGGCAGCCATTCTGACCCTGGTTTCTTCATCTGAAAAACAGGATGACAAAATGTACCTCATAGGACGTTAGTGAGGATTAAATAAACTATCTATTAAAGGTTAATATCTATATAATATCTAGATCATGTATTATCTGTTAAAACTGACCTATATAAACTAATCTATTAAAGCAATTAGCAGAGAGACCCATGGCAAATGTTCGGCAAATGACAGCTGCTACGGGGGTCGTTACCTGTCCTCTTGGGGCTGATTTATGCTCTCCCAACATTAATGGTCCAGGGACTGGAGCACAGACTCTCAGCTCCTTAGGCTCCTCCCCATCCCTTCCCAGGATTTGGAGTTCCCAGCCCGGGTAGCGTGGACTCCGGTCTGTTCAACTCACTCTTAACTTTTTTCCCTTTTATTTTTAAAACTGGAATCCTCAGTGGACTGGCTTGAGTGCGGTCATGGAGATGTTACCCAAGTATTGGACTGAAATTAGGTGTTCAATCCAAGGTTAAGACAGACTGTAAACTACCTAACATCCCCACAGTGCTTGGAGGTCTTAGATGAAGAAAAGCCATGAAAACCATGGTGATTCTGTGTAATTCGCTCTCCATAGAGCCTCCTTTTATTTACTTATTTTTCAGTTTGGGTTTTATTCCAGAGCATAGCTCTGGGTTGAACCGGCCCACTGGTCAGGAAGGGACATTCATTTTCATGTAGTGCCCCCTCGTGGTCACAGGGATGTAACTGCATCTGCAGCTGCTCAAATGCAGGTTGATCCGGCCTGGGCTGTCCAGTGGCCCTTGGACCCTAGAGAGTTGCACAGGGAGTAAAAGAAAAAGGACAGTTCCTGAACAGGGTGCACAGGGCCTTGTCCTGGAGCAAGTGGATGAGAATTTTCTGATATTCAAGTCACACAAACAAGGTGGGGAGATGAGCTGTTTGATGTGTCTATTTTCCCAGTGGCTGTTTTGAGCAGTAAAACATCAAGCACTCAACAGTTTGGGCTTTGAAGTGAACATTTCAGGATTTGGAGTCAGACTCCTATTTACTAACCATACAACTCTGGGAAAAAATATGTATTTCAATCTCCTTATCTGTTAACTCAAGATAGTAATATCTACCCCAGAGGTTTTCTGTGAGGATTAAGCGAAATACTTAGATTAGAACAGCACATGGCACGTAAATGCTCAACAAAAATGCTGGCTGCTCTCATAGTCGGCATCATTTCTGTCCTAACCTGGAATGATGACCTGTGGGTTTCTCTGAGAAATCTCACAGAATCTCGATGGGAAAATGATCCCTCAGATCAGAAACCAGACAGATTTGTGATCTCTTCCCCAACACACAAGTCTTGCAGCTTAGAAATCTTTACATGCCCTTTGGTTATTTATCCCTTTACTTATTAACATTTTTCCAAAGAATCCATAGATTGCCAATTTAGAAACAGTGGAGGGATAAACTTAACATGCTGTGTAGCCATACGTGCCTTCAGAAAGCATGAGTAGGGGACACCTAAGTGGCTCAGGGGTTGAGCGTCTGCCTTTGGCTCAGGTCATAATCCTGGGGTCCCAGGATGGAGTCCCACATCCAGCTCCCCACGGGGAGCCTGCTTCTCCCTCTGCCTGTATCTCTGCCTCTCTCTGTGTCACTCATGAGTGAATGAATGGAATCTTTAAAAAAAAGAAAGAAAGCATTAAAGCATTAGTAGGGCAGATTCAGAGGCCTGCTGTCAGCAGGCTCAGGCCTGGCTCCTACCTCAAGGAGCCTGTCTTCACCCGGCTAACAACACCCCCCAGAGATAGGTTATACCTGTAGCTGAGACCATGGGGCTTGAGGAATCCACAGCACAGAGAGGAATCCGCCAGAGAGCCTGGCGGCGGCTTCTTGTGACCTTAGGATAAGGGCAAACTGTGACACTGAGAAATCCATCACTGGCCATGTTCTTCATTTCATTTTGCATTTCATTTCTATTTTAATGCTTTTTGCATTTTAATTGCAAACATTTCATTCATTCATTTAGGAAATATTTTTTGAGCACGTAAGCTGTGCCAGAAGCTGGGACTACTTAGTTGTAAAGGAGCAGAGTTCTTGCCCTCACGGAGCTTACAGTGGAAGGTGGGAGAGAGACAATAAAAAGATATATGATGCACTTTTCCCTGGTATAGCACTAGAGTAAAAATGAAGCAGAAGAAGGAGAAAGCATGTGGGGCTGGGTTGCCCCTTCAAATAGGAGGCTCACAGAAGGCACAGGTGTGATACCTGGGTAGAGAGCTCACTGAGGAAGATGAGGAAGCCCAGCAGGTGTCTGAGTGAAAAGCACTGTGGGCAGAGAGCACAGCAAATGCAAAGGCCCTGTGGTGAGAGAGGGTTTGATCTGTTCATTGCCCCCTGAGGAAGCCTTTGTGCCTGGAAGGACGAGAGCCAGAAGGTGAATGGTAGTGTTGTTGGCAAGCCACCAGGGCGGGATGCCACAGACCTGGTCATCACCGGCCTATGTCAGTCAACAGGCGATTTTATGTGATTGCTGTGATTATAATTTAGTCAACAACCATGTTTACAAAACTCTGTGTTTGGGTAGACACTGTGACTCATAGTAGTAAACCGAGCATAGCTTGAGCACAGATGAAAAAATAGTTCCAATTTGTCTAACTTAAGCATCTAAAGTATAACAACGTATTTATCAAAACTCACGGTTCTCAGGCAGGGACATACGCCGGTCTCCCAGGAGTATAGTTGTGTTCCTGTCTGAGCCCCACTCTCAGCTTACTGAATCAGAAGACAGGGATGGGCAAGGGCAGTGCGCATGTGTATGTGGCACACTGTTTCCAGGTGATTCTGATAAATAATTAAACTGATAATGAATCAGGAAGCGCTGTGACTTTCAATTCTCTTTTATTCTTCTAGTCTCCAAGGACTTTGTCTCCTACTCCATCAGCAGAGGTAAGTGCCATTCTTGAACATTATAACGGGTGGAATTTGAGAGTTACTTGGACTTTTCCTAGACTGGAATTTTTATTTTTATTTTTATTTTTATTTTTATTTTTATTTTTATTTTTATTTTTATTTATTTATTTATTTATTTATTTATTTATTTATTTATTTATTTATGATAGTCACACAGAGAAAGAGAGAGAGAGGAAGAGACATAGGCAGAGGGAGAAGCAGGCTCCATGCACCAGGAGCCCGACGTGGGATTCGATCCTGGGTCTCCAGGATCGCGCCCTGGGCCAAAGGCAGGCGCTAAACCACTGTGCCACCCAGGGATCCCTAGACTGGAATTTTTAAAGAAGGATATTTAACAAAACAACAACAACAAAAAACTTTGTGCAAAATTATAATGAATGTTAGATTCCCTACATGTGAGATGTGACTCTCGGACACAGCAGTCAATGTTTTTTCAAATGAGATTGGGGGCTGGTGAGTAGAAACAGCCATACCTGAGCCTTTGCCTCCAAGTGCCAGGTGAGGGTTTGTAGGGAGTGAGGCCACCTGTCCCGATTAGGGGTTCTCTCCCCTCATTCATATTGAATTGATCTGAATCCTAACATAGTGGATTATCTGAAGTGGCCTACAGGGGTCAGAGAGTGTTCTGTAAGCAGAGCCATCTTCTGGGGAGGCCACTCCTTTTAATCCAAAACCAATAGTCTTGTCCTCCTTCTCAGGGTAAAGAAATCTCACAATGACTTTTATCCAGTCCATGAGGCCGTCTCTTCCTTTGGGAATAACTCCTATGTGTCCGGATCACTCGGAGCCGTCAGTGATTGTTCCATAGTCAGCCATGGGTCCCATGTCAATCCATACCCACTCTTCCACTCTGAAGGACTCAAAACCAAAGACACACCCCCCAGATTAGTTACTCTCACAATCCATTTTAATAAAGGCTCTTCAGGAAGCTGATACCGATCTAGAAAATCAACAACTCCTTCACACTATCTCCTCCTGGAGTCACTAGTTTCTTGCTTTAGCTTTACCCCCACACTGACTGCCTGCATGGTGACCAGAGGCCTTAGAAGCACTTTCCATTGCCCCTCCTTACTTTTTCCCTGAGAGGGAGTGGGTGGCTTTGGGACCAGTGGCCTAAGCTCAGGCTGACCCAAATCTGAGTGTGGGCCAGCAGCAAGGCCTGACCTAGCACTTCCTTTCATTTTTGCTACTTCAGATAACAATAACCAGGGGGTTTGTATGTTTAGCATGCTTCTCACTTTTTTGCATTTCCTTATGTATTCAGTGAGTGAACTGCTCAGATGTTAGGTCTAAAAATAATAAATGATCATAATAATAATAACCCCCATCTAAAAAATAATAATATAAAATAAGAGGCACCCGGGTGGTGGCTCAGTCCGTTAAGCATCAGACTCTAGGTTTTGACTCAAATCATGATCTCACAGTTGTGAGATCGAGCCCCACGTCAGGCTCTGTGTTCGGTGCAGATTCAGTGCGGATTCTCTCTCCTCCCCTCCTGAGCGCTCTCTCTCTCTCTCTCTCTCTCTCTCTCAGTAGTAAATAAATAAAAATAAAATCTTAAAAAAAAACTAAAATGAATAAAAAAATAAAATCAATAAGTCTTATTAAAGGCAAGTCTTGCTTAAGGAAGATATTTAACAAAACAACAACAACTTTAAGCAACTTAAGCAACTTTCTGGATGCTCTAAATAAAACTGGATTGATCTTAGATAACCATCATAATTTAACATGGTAAAAACTCTGTATTGTTTTGATGGTTTATGACTGAGTGCTGTGAATAACTAATTTCTGTTAGTATCCCAATCACAACAGATGTTATGAAACATTAACTTCTAGTATTGACCAGTTGCAAAGTTGAAGCACATCATTTGGGGACTTTTTGTTTTGTTGTTTTTATTTAATTTATGGCTATAGGCAACTAGGATCAAACCAAAGCTTCCTTGTCACTTGCTCTCAAATTTCACGCAGCCATGGTTACTGAGGTTTTAATTTAGGCATTTTCCATATGGTATTTCAAATTTGTATTTCAGTTGTAGCTGTAGAAGCTTCATAAGACAAACAGTGCCTAAAATGTAAAATATTCCTTTCTATTCTTTTAATTCTTTGAACAGTTTTATATTGTGTTTATGTGTGTATGATTTTTTTTTTGTACTTCATACCGAATCTGCTCTTCTCTGGATTTGGACATAGTGGGCATAGTCGTAGTGGTATTACATTCCATTGAATTGATATGCCTAATTTACTTAATTATTCCCTGACTTGTTGAGAAAGTTTCAGCTTTGTAAATGATGGTATTATAAATATCTTTGAGCCAATTTTCCCATTCGAAGATCACTTTTTATTTTTTCCCTTGGGCTATGTTTCTCAAAGTAGGAAATAGAATTTCCTGGAGTGGAGGCCACCACCAGCTTGTTCTCCAGGAAAATCAACTTAAAATGTCACCAGATCAATGTTCTAGACAGTGTGGGTTGGCGGTCAGAACAGAGGGTAAGATTAGAGCTCGGAGGCTGGTTCTGAAGCAGGCTCTGGCTGTACGACCTACACACCTACACACTGGTCTCTTACCAGCTCTGAAACATTCTGCATTTGTAGAGAAGGGAGGTCATACCCTGTGTTCTACCTTCCTTATAATGCAAATCAGATGAAACGATGAACGTACTTTGTAAAATTGATAACAGCACAACATAAATGTGGCCATCAGGCTGTTTCTTTTCCCAGAGCTCTGATTCAGGAGTTTACCATTTTACATCTTAAAATTTGGGTAAATGCAAGTACTACAGGTTTCGAAAAAATGCACTAACCACAGAATGCTCCTTTGCATATGTTTTTAAGAATATGGCACTAAAATGTATACGCAGGTAGACATGATAGTTCCCAGGTAACCTTTATAGAACTTGATTTCGCCTGGACCTGATAATAGCCTAAATGTGTGCCTTATGCTTCTGCGTTCTCGCACTTTCTTTCCAGGGCTATCAGGACTCTCGGGACCGGGTGATCCACCGGTCCACCAGCCAGGGCTCCATCAGTTCCCCTGTCTACAGCCGCCACAGCTACACTCCAACCACATCTCGCTCCCCCCAGCATTTTCACAGACCTGGTAAGGGCACCTGTTCCCAAGATCCACTATATAATAGTCTATGTTACTTTGTGATTTTTTTTCCTACCACTGATAGTGTATTAAAAATCTAGCTGCCAAATAGATCTCCCCTTTTCCCAGAAAAAAAAAAAGACTCATATCCAACTATAATTTGTGTTATTTTATGGCTATATGTATCATGATTTATTAAATAATTATATTTTGACAGTGAACAACGGGAAGCAAGGGAGATTTTTTTTTCTTTTTTTAGACTTGAAGAAAACCTCATCACTTTGAGACTTAAAATGAAGATCTCCCAAGAGAATATTTAATGTGCCTCTTAGACACTCAACATCATCTAAATCCAGCGTTAGTCATTCATTGGTGGGTTTGTTGTGTTTCCCCAGTCCAGGCACAGGGTGTTATTAAGCATGTTTTGTTAAGTACCTTCCAGAAGGAAATAACACATGCAACCTCAGGGTTGTGTTTCATAACTTCTCAGATTCATTCCAGCCCTTAGATTTTGAACCGGACTTGGCAAACAGAAAAACACTAGAGATGTATTATGATAGACAATATGGAATAGTAATGGACTTCAGGTGACCTTCATCTGTGCACAGTATAGTCACTATCACTATTAGTGGGCATCTCATGTGTGGAATGGAAGTGTGGAAATCCCAGCATGGATCAAGGTTCCCCGAGAAGTAGATTCCCAGAGGGAGAGTCTGGTCTTTTAAGCAAAGTTGGTGGCAGGGAACATCTATGAAGACTTCATTTTAAGCTTCTTCCTTCTGGATGGGTTGATGAGAACAAACCCATTCATATGCTAACTTATTTGATAACATAAGACCGGAGGAAATGAATGGAATGTTAAAAAAGGCTGCAATCTTTCCCTTAAAGCCATAGATTTAATAATGCTTATCGGTGATTAAATTTTTACTCTATGATTTTTCAATAACATGCAGTTTTCTCTAGCTCATAAATACTACTTGTTGAGTTACGTTAAATGAGAGTTTTTCAAGAAATTTTTTTTTTTTTCATGTACAACTACATTCATTTAATTCATGCCCTGGACCGGGGTCTGGATTTAAGCCCTTGTCTGAGTGGAGGGACAAGAAATTCTGTACGTCACCACTCCTCCGTATAGGCATGTGCTGAGGTCATTGAGACCACAGCCATGACCCTGTCAGAATGATGTGCGGCTACAGGGAAATTGTTTTTCCATGGGCCCTTGAATAGTGAGGGGGTGGCCAGCCAGGGTCATTATTTCCCTAAAAGATCATATCATTGTTGAGCACTGGAAGTTTTCTTCTGTTTCAGTCAAAATTCTGATGCCAGCAGCCTTTGGAACATTCCTCACTCTCAGTGCTCCTCCCCCTCTTTGCAATATATTATGGGCAAGCATGATGCCAATTACTAGGGTTTATAGCTATTTTTTTCAAGATCTACTCTTGTCAAGTGAAGCCAATGGGGTTCTGACAGCAAGGCTGTGCTCAGTATAAAATACTGATTATCCACTCCGAGGGTTCTAGATGCCAGGTGATGATGCATGCACAGCCCCCGGGCCTGGGTTTAGTTTTAATGGTCCATTTTCCTTCCAAGATAACGAAGCTTCCAGGCCCCCAGCGCTGCCACCACATGGTTCTCAGGATCAGAAGTAGCTCTTTGCCACCCAGAGAACACAAACAGGGTTTTTTTGTTTTGTTTTGTTTTGTTTTTTGTTTTTTCTATACAGGCAGAATAAAATCAAACCACTAGTGGGAGAAGTTTGCAGCTTAAAAAGAAAAAGAATCTGGCCCTTACATAGAAGTACTTCTTAAGGTTCTTGAAATGATTATCTTTTTTATTTTTTTTTTTAACATGTGTTTCAAGGGTTCTGTTTTGTCAGATGCTTTTTAAAAACAGCTATTTCTGAGTCTAAATGATGTGCCAGTACCGGGTGGCTGGTGTCATCCTGACAGAGAATGTCCTGGTGGCCATTCCTTCTCATAAAGCCATTTATTCTCAGAGAGTGACTCTGTACCAACCTGAACCTGTTTGCACATTCTCCCCACTTTGCCTCGCCCTTAGCAGGTGCGTTCTTAACCCTTTTGCCTTCTTCCTCTTTCAGACTCCTGATTAACGTTCTTTATTTTATTTACCCCCCCTTGGAATGATAATGTTGTCCCTGCTCCTGTGTTAATTTCTGTTTTTCTTTTCTGTTTCCACCTGGCCCCACCCCCGACTCCTTGCTGCACAGAGCTGCTGTCTCCTGGTGTGCAAAGGTTGTCCCACCTGCGCACCAGCAGCCTCAGCTCCACCCACAGCGACTCCCGCCCCAACTCCCCCTTCCGACACCACTTCATTCCCCATATCAAAGGTAAGGAGGCAGGCTTCCCCAGGCAGCACCGCAGAGTGGAGATTTATTAGCACCCTGGGAAGGCTAATAAGGCGCATCTCCAAGAGTTAGCTCCCAGCTTTCCACCTCTCCGCATGCCTGCGTGTGTCATGACTACACCCAGCATCTTAGAACTGGCATGGCATCTCTCCATGAGAGAAATGTGTCATTTCTAAGGGCTCTAGATGAAGAAACAGGAAGTATGTTTAAGACCGTAAGATTTATTATCTACTGCTTAGAAAAAAAAAAAACATATATTATCATTTTGTTTTTCCGTGTGTCAAAAGCAAAATATAATATATAGTTGGGGTCTTTTCCTGATTTTGATATGTGATGTGGCTCAGCAAATCATACCAGCATTTAGCAACCAATAGGCGAAACTTACTGGCGATAAGCCACTTAGCCACTTAATGCTAGTAAAACATTTGGATAGTATGAAGAGATCTGTGGCAAGGTGACTTAATTTCCTTTCCTTGAGCCAACCCTTAAACCAATCCTCTTTTGACTGGTCCTGATCTCTGCATGATGCAGAAGAGGAGCTTTGTCTTCTGTTTTCTGTTTCTGCCCCATAGTCCTGCCCATTCCCTTTATGGCATTCCCATTGTTTTCCTCATTGTCTATTAAGCTTCTGTAGACGTCCTCAACTGGGGCTCTTTTTCCCCCTCCATGTGTTGGGGGATCCAAGAGCCCTGAAATGGTTTCAAAGGGGACATAATTTAAAATATGTATGAGCTCCCAGAAGCATGCTGCTAACTTTTTCCAGTCTTGATTTGAACCAAATTAACCAATGACAGTAGCTGAAGGAGGGAGTGGCAAGCAATCACAGATGTTGTTACAGGACTTGAGACAGACATAACAGATTCTAAGCCTGTGTTCCAAGTGCTTGGATCATGGATCATGAGCATTGCTACTGAGTAGCCAAAATGTTGTTCTAGTTGACTAAGCTTTCAATTGCAGTCTACCCAAGTTATGTTCTTATTGTTCACATGGATTTTTGAGCAACTGAGTCCAAAAATATAGATGTACTGCACTTAACCAGCTGCCGTTATTTTTATGTGTGCTACTTTAGCATTTTCTATGCTGTAAAAAAAATGTTGCTGACATGCTTATGGAAGACACACATTGTCATTAAGATCAGTCTTTTTCAGTTGGAGCAGCACTTTCTAAAATTCTTGACAGATTACTTAAAATTATTATTACTAATTAGTATGGGGGGGGGCTTAGGGAATGTTTATAAAACTGTAAGAAATTATTTAAAAACTTCAGAGATGTATTTTAAAGAGACTTTAATATAGAAGCCCATGGCCAAACTATGATTTGTTTGCTTCTAATATGAAAGAGAAAATAGGGTTTTAATTTAAAAATGTAAATTTTTATGTAAATTTAAATGCCTTGTTTGGTTATTACATGTTTCATCTTTCCTAAGAGATGCTTTTTGTAGGAAGAAAAATGTCACATGTCCTGTAAAGTTATACAAAAGTTGTACAAGAAACACATCATGAAGTATCAAGACTCACAAAACCTTGTGTTTGTGAGCAGCATTATGGAGAGCTAGAGTACCCAAATGGATACTGAAGTCCTAAGTTTAAATACTATCTTTGTCCTGTGCTAGCAGTGGGACCTTGGATGGTTGGTTGACTTAACCTATCAAGTGTCACTTGCCTCCCTCATCTACAAAACCTCTCCTAGGTCACCGGGGGTACATGAAGTCAAGTGCCCCTGGTGTGTAGTAAACACTTCCAATTCACCTTCTCCATGACAACTTCTCCCTGGGCATGGTGCCCTTAAGGCACTTTTTTTTTTTTTTTTAGATTTTATTTATTTATTCATGAGAGACATGGAGAGAGAGAGACAGAGACATAGGCAGAGGGAGAAGCAGGCTCCTTACAGGGAGCCTGATATGGGACTCAATCTCAGGACCCTGGGATCGCGACCTGAGCCCAAGACAGATGCTCAACCACTGAGCCACCCAGGCATCCCAAGGCACTTTTGATTATATCATTCCATCTCATTCTCTGGTTAAGACCCCCTTCCCACCCTCAGCCGAGGGCTCACACCTAGGGAGGGGGCTGCACCAGGACCAGACCCCAGGCCCCCAATCCCCCCTGTATGTTTCAGTATACATATACATGAAGTATACTTTTGAGAGCAAAACTCCTTTTTCATCTCTATTTAACCAGGAAATTGCATTCTTGTTGAGACTAAGACATCATTTGAATTTTTACTTTTTGATAGGAATACCAAATAATCATAAAAATTACAATACCTTTGTGTGCCCAAATGGGGCCTTATGAAAAATGTAGGTATACGGTTGACCCTTGAACATGGTGGGGATTAGGGGCACCGACCCCCTGTGCGGTGGAAAAATCTTTGTATAAATTTTGACTCTAAAAACTTAACTGCTAATAGCCTACTATTGACTGGAACCCTTACTGATAACACAAACAGTCAATTAACACATATTTCGTTTGTTGTGTGTATTACAGACTATATTCTTACAATAAAGTAAGCTAGAGAAAAGAAAATGTTATTAAAATCAAGAGGAAATACATTTACAGTACTATATCATTTACCAAAAAATACCCATGTATAAGTGGACCCATGCCATTTCAAACACGTGTCATTCAAGGGTCAAAGGTACATCCTTTTTTGTCTTCAGACTGAATGTGAGCTTTTTGACACAAATATTGTAGTTTTAAATCATAGAGAGCATCAGGCCAAGAGGGATTAGCTTGACCCTGAGCACACACTTAAAAAACATGGTCTCTCATGGTCTCTCTCCCATCTGTCTATAGTTCATTCCTATAAAATAGTTTCCAAACATCAGATACAAAATGTAATATATATAACCGTAGATGCATAGTTTTAAAATCAGATGTGCTTTTTGCTAAATTACAAAATAAATCATGGGGAATTTGTACATTAAAGATATTGCTTTAAAAGCCTAATATAGTTGAATAACTAAAACCCGATTCTTTAAGGAATTACTTCTTAGTTATCCAAAAAAAAAAACATGTATCCATTTACATGGAACACTTCTGCACTTGGAAATTTTGACATGGAGAGCACCTATGGCCACTGGAGAAACACATCTAAGGTATCTTTAAAATGGAGCAAAGTCCACCATGGTCCTACATTCACTTTTTTTATCTTAGAGCTTGTCCTTACGATCTCAAGGCAGTTATTTTTAAAACAAACGTAAGCCGGGCAGCCTGAGGATGCCAGGGCAGGATGTCCATCTCAGAAATGTGTAGCTAGAAGCAGGGGGCCCCCTTGCCACTCTGGCCACCAGAAGTGCAGACCACCTACCCCCAGCCCCATGTCCTGAATCCACTCCCTGGTCCTTTTCTGATGCATGGGCCCAGGCCCCTGGTGTTCATGGAGCTAAGGATGCTGCATACGTGTAAAGCTAAGCTGCCTGTCACAGGCTGCTTCTCTATTCCACTGGCTTCTCCATCCATGTTCTGTAATGTCCACTCTGTCTCTATTTCTATTCCCTAACCTCCCCTTCAGCCTCACTCTGGGTTGGTATGTCATTGTTGAGCCACGTGGACAAGTGCATGCTTAAATTTGGAAAGCTTTACACTCTGTTTTGGGCTATGTCTGTACCATGTTTGCACATGAGTTTCTCCTCCCTCCCTTTTGAAATACTGTTAGACATTATGTTCTGTGTCCACGAAATGTATATAAGTCAGATTTGTAACAGGAGGGCTACATATATTAAGTCTCTTTGAAAGGACTCTGCTGTTCTGCTGTAGAAATGATTTGCTCTGATGCAAATATTTGACACTTGCTTGAAGAAAAACATAATGCTTATGAAAACTTTAGACAAGAACCAGCAATCCTGAAACTCTGTCATGAAATTCTAGATGCTGCCAACTGGAAGGTCCTCTCAAAACATTTGCTTATATTTTGGAATATAAGCACTAAAGTCCAGAAAACCAAGCAGTATTCCAACAGGTTGCCCCAGCAGGCTCATGCACAGTCATTTTGATTTACTTGTCTTAGGATTTGTCATGTGGGCTCTCAGGATACCAGAGAAGATTGAAAATGAGGTCAAAGGATTTGAATTTAAGTACAGTGAGAATCCTGCAAGTGATTGCTCTCCCAAGGACTGAAAAACTGGTTTATCAGGTCAATATGGAAGGAGCTAAAAATGAAGGCTGAGAAATATATATACGTAGTAGCTTCTCATCACAGTAGTTAAGATCACTAACATCTGAGAGACAATCAATACAAGGAAGGACTTATTTAAGAAACAAAATGGCTGTGAATGTGATAGATACAACATTCTATAACATATATGCTATTATATTACCTTTAAACAGTGTATGTTTCAAACTGATGATGATGATGATGGTAATATCTTCTGTATATGATCTTTCATCTGACACCATATATATTACTTTGCCTAAGTAATGCACCAAACGTAAAAATAAGCTCTTAGGGCCCTCATCAGTTGTTTCCTTCTAGAATACATTTAAAGTTTTATCACTTCAAGATTGGATGTTTAAGTCAGAAAAAGGAAAGAGGACTCATCTTAAGAATTTTGCTTTTTCTTTTAAAATGCCAAAAAATGGGGGTGCTCCGAATGGCTCAGTTGAGGGCGTCCGACTCTTGATTTCAACTCAGGTCTTGATCTCAGGGTTGTAAGTTTCAAGCCCTACATTAGAAAAAAAAAAAAAAAGCCAAAAAATGTTTACTGCCTTTGGTATTTTGAGGGCTAAGAGTTTGGTACCTAGCAACAATATTCTGAGACATCGTTCCCAGTGAACCATTGTGACGTGTGGAAATCATATTGCACAGAATCCCTTAGATGGGTACATTGCTTAGTCTCTCTTTACCTAGTGCTTTAACATGTTTCGTGGGAGATTTTAATGGATTCTAGCATTAAATCTATTTATAAGGACTTGAACATAGCAGTGAGGTTGTTTGTTTTTTTTTTTTAAACAACTAGAAAGGTCAATGGTTGCTGAAATAGGCAGCCTAATATAGAACTATACCCAACAAGAAACAGCATTCAGCCAGAATTCACCCATCAGGAATTCACAGTCACTCCCCAGCCTTTGAGAATTGTCAACCATATCTGAGCAGCGGTGGGCTCCTACTGCCACTTGCCAGCAGAGCATCTCCATGATAGATTCTTAATACTTGGGCAAATGCTAATTCTAACATCCTTAAACCTTTGCATCCCATCTATGCAGATATTTTTGTGTGTGCATGCCACTGGCTAATAATCTTCAAAACAAATGTAATGGAGTTTCATCCGATTGGGCATTATCACCAAAACCTGTGTGAACATTCCCCTGAGATGTCTAATGTTCTTCTGCAAGTACAAGGAGGGTAGAGTTGAAGGGCAGGGAGCAGCATGGTTCAGAAGCAGTAGCAGCCAGTGCTCAAGATATGTAGCAAGTCTTCAAAAGACAACCCCAAATAAGGTGAGAAAGTTGTCTTTCTAGATCTTCTTTTGAGAATAGCTCACAAGAAGTATTGTGTTTTTCAATTATGGATTACTCTTGTGAATAAATTCTGTTCACTTCCTCTGAAGTGAAATAGTTAAATTGGGGCCATCGAGGATCTAGTGGGAAAGTTATAAAAAAAGAGGTGCCGCTGTGACCCTGCTGCACAATACTGGCATCTGACTGCCTTTATTCAAGAGCAAGATGATGGTTGTTAATCCTGCAGTGGTGCTTACTAAATGCAGCCATTAATAGCTCAAGAATTCATTTGTGAGCTATTTCAGTCATTCATTTGCAGACATTTAGAAGGCACCTAGTCTTGGCCAGGCACTATGCTGAGCGTAGAAAGATGAATGAGACCCAGTTCTAATTCAGCCTCAGCTTTAAGACAGGATTTCCTTCTAAATGCAAACCACATTCTTCCTTCTGTTCACCTCTACCTGTGTCTTTTCATTTTTTTTCAGACATGAACTGGTTATCTTTTGGAATAGTGATAACACATGAAATAACTTTTTTTTTTAATTAACCTTTTAATAGATCAGCAGTTGGGGGTGAAACATCATACTTTTTCAAAGCTAATATCTGATCTAAATATTAAAGTCCACGTTACAATGTATGGGGAACTAACTGTAAAACTGACTCTTAAGGGAAAAAAGAAAAAAAAAAAAGAAAGAAAGAAAAGCTTCAGAACATGATAACCAGAAATCTGGAATCTAAACTGAAGCCAGCAACAAATTCAAATCTCATTTGGAAGATCTTGCTGCCCATTCAGTACAAATGTGTGCTCTGGTTACCTAAAAATACTGTATTGAGAAGTTAAAACTCTAGTAAGCATGTTATTTTAAAACTCCAGCAATTGGCATCTTTTATACTTTGTGGACAGACTCAGAAAAGCTTGGCTTACTTGAAGAAATGAGCTCATGCTCTGTTTTCTATAGATCTATGATTTATTTCATAATGTCACCATTAATTGATGATAAATTACACTTTATCAAAATTTACAACTTTTGTGCTTCAATGGGCACTATCAAGATAGTGAAAGACAACCTGCAGAATGGGAGGAAATATTTGCAAGTCAGATATCTATCTGATAAGGGATTTGTATCCAGAATGTATAAAGAAGTCTTATTTATAACTCAGGAACAAAAGTAATCACATGATAGTTTATTAGCTTTTAATAGTCCCCTACATCTTCTGGTGTATTCTTGGGGCAGATGTTTTCTTAGACATGAGGTAGGAGGACAGTTTAGGATAACAATTAATCTCCAACCAGTTCAGCACAGACCTCAGTTCATCCTGATCAGAAGGGAGTGACAGTGGCCTTGGTGGCACTCCAAGCTTTACAGCCAAGTGCCAGCAATCTTTTCTAGTCCTTTACCTATTCTCTCCTCTAAGCACACCCTGCTGTACAGTCCCAGTGGCCAGTCCTGTTGTTCCCACACACCATGGGCCTGCCTTCCTCAAGATGAGTTCAAGCTATCTAGAATCTGGGCCTGCTCACCGCTCAGCCCACCACCCACCTGGTGTGCTTACTCCTCAATGCCCTGCTCAGTCTAACATCTTAGCTTTCTAGAGGAATTGATGGCACCGTCACCTGAGTAAGCATGTCCACGTCATAGCCTGTCTCCTTAGCTTCTGAGACCTGACCCCCTCATAGGCAGGTGTAACATCTTATTCATCTCCATGTCCTTGGTTATAGCTCAGTGCCCAGCCATGGTAGGTGTCCATACCTGTTTCACAGATGGAGTTTTGGGACTGGGTGGAGCCTCAGTGGAGGCTCAATTCACCTAATGGTGAATTGTGGGACTGGGTGGAGCCTCTTGGAAGAGACAGGTGGAGAGAGGTATAAGTGGTCTCAAAGTCCCTGGGAGAAAGTGTATATGGTATTTCATGGTGAGGAAGCAGAAACATTTGCTGCAAGTGCAGGCATTTTGCATTGCTGAGGGGAGGGACTGGGTGACCATGCAGGTTCCCAGACGTAGCCTTCCATTCAGAGAAAACTACTGCAGTCATCAGCCTCTGCCATCGTGCCTGGAAGTGACTGTATTTGGGCTTGCATTTCCCGCCCCTTCACATGCTTGGGATTTAATCGTCTGACAACTGAACCTGAATCATTAGCAAGTGACCTTCCATGACTCTTAATGTACTTTCCATCTAATCAGTTTGCTGCTAGCTCACGGGCCGTCAACCGCATGCCATTGGAATGACGCATCCTACTGCTAGCTGCTTTTAACCCAGTTCCATGCGAACTCCAGTCTCTCTTGTGGAAAACTAAACCCTCTATCACCTTGTGAGCCAAGTTGATAAATTGAGTTTGTTTCTTTTGTTTCTCCTTTTGGATGTACCTCCTTCCGATTTGTTTTGAATTTTTATTATGCTTGCTCTGTTTTCTTTATTGCTGTCCCTTCTCTTATTTTGTTTTCTCCATTCTTCTCATTGGAGGCAATGAGCCGTCCAGCGGCCGGAACTCCCCTCTCCCTTACCGGCCAGACAGTCGTCCTCTCACTCCAACTTATGCTCAGGCCCCTAAACATTTCCATGTTCCAGGTAGGAGCTGACACAGTCTTTGTCTGGGTGTCCTGTCACGGTGTAGATTGTAGCCCTGTGACCTGTCTCGTCTCATTCCTCACGCTCTCTTCATCGGGGTGCACACAGTCGACAAACCCTAAATTGCAGGATCTGACCCAGAGGGCCATTCAGAGGTTTTGGATGTGAAATGCCAAGGATTGTATGGAAGGCTTGAGTTTTCTCAAAATTTTTTGAAGGGAGATGGGAAATAGAGAGTGAAGGAAGGAGGGTTGAGTTGCTTTGTTTTGACTAAGATTTCATTTTTACCTGTATATTAATGCCTTCTAAGATAGCACTCTGTGGTTTCGTGTCATTGATTATCACAATGGCAATCTAATTATCTTCTCATCCTAAAGATTAAACCACAGCGTCACTCAAGAGTACTTTTATTTTTTCCTGTTGGTCTCCAATATGGAGATTCTTTCTATGGACCTTTGAGAGAAGTGTAAAATTGGATCAATTGGTTGGTCTTTCTGCAATGTATAACCAACTGACTACCTTCTTAGCCCACAAAGATATCTTGCAATTTAGGCTTGGTGCTGTAAGCTTTGCTGAAGTCATAAGCATTTGCTGTCATGGTACAAATAGTAAATTCCCATCAACTACTGGAAAACTCAGAACCCATCAATATCAACACTTAGGGTCAACTCAATTTTCAAGGGCAAGATTGGCCATCGGAGGTCACGATATTTTTTTTTTCCATCAGAAGTACATTTTTTGTTTCTTTTAAGCTACTGAAAGTGGTTTAATAAATTACCCATTATGTTAATATTAGGACACATATTTGGAATCTGTAATAGTATTTTTTCTTTTGCATTCCAAACTTACCTAATAAAACAGGGGAAAGTTCAGTGAGAGTCCTACCACTAAGATAGAACTGCCTTTTAATATAGAGCTTCACTGAACCTTGAAAATCAGTATTGTACATTTGCAACTTTTTGCATGAAGAATGCCCCCACCAAAATACAGTGCCCAAAATCCTGGGGAAACAAACCTTTTGAAATTTCCTGAGTATTTGCAGTCAAAGCAAAACTATAGCATTATCAAATGGGGTCCTGCATAAGTAAATGAATAGTATTTGGCATCTCTTTTCCTTTCTTTTTTTAAATTTGACCTATACAAGTTAAGAGTCTCTCAAACATTCTATCAGCACAACAGACTAGCCTTGCACATAAAAAAAACTGTTTCTGTGTTTTAAAAAACTATTCTTAATTATATTACATTGCTTTCCACTGTTCCACTCATTAGTTGAAAAGTAAATTGAGTCCCTGGTATCTACTGGGAGCTCAATTTCTAGACAGTAGCAATTTGGGGATCTTCCCCAAACTGGTTATGTCTTCCTCACCACTGGAGTCCCTCCACTGCTTGCATTTCTTCCTGTTTTAACCCCACCTTTAGTGAAGTGTGTATTTGCAATAAATGGCTCATGAATTAGCTACATCTCTATATATCCTAAGATGTATTACAAAGGATTCCATATCACTTGTCTGTGGTAATTCACTCATTCCTGGAACTTCTTCCAGTAACTTCAATCTTTGTAATACAAAAGTTAACCTTCTGGGATGTTTTTGTTCAAGAGTCTTCAGTTTGGTTTGCCTCTCGGTTGATCTGTTTTTCCCACTGCTGAACCGGTTCCCATAATCACACACCTTTGCTTTTCATTTCCACAGATCAAGGGATCAACATTTACCGAAAACCACCCATCTACAAACAGCATGGTAAAACCCGCTTTCCTCTGCGTAGCTTTTAAGTTAGCGGCGCCGTCCAGTTGAACTCTTTGCTGTCCTCTGAAAGGCTTCCCTGCTGCTGCTTTTGAGAATCAAACTGGGACGCCCAGCATATTATGCCTTTATGGTTCCCTAAGATGCAAATATTGTGAGATTGGTTTTCCTAGAAAGAGAACGCTTAGCTTAGTGAGGAAGCTCATAGCCAATTTTTGAGCCCATCAGACCATGTAGCACTGCATTCCCAGAGAATGCACAATAATTCACATCTTTTTTTTTTTTTGCCATCAAATAATTTAACCAGCCTCTATAATTATTTGGATGAACTTCTAATTAGTTTAGTTAAAACAGTGAAGGCCAGCTACCTAGAAAATTTAACTGGACCAAGCCTACATCAACTTGACTGTCCAATTTTCCAGTTCTTAAGGGGATGCAGTTGTCTGTGCCTTGCAGCGGAATGGACAGGACACACTCTGAGAGCAAGGTCCTAGCTGTGGTTCCCAGCCCTTGCCCTCAGTTGTTCTATGATATCATGAACACAATTTCTCTGTCCCTCCGTTTTCTCACAGACAACAACCAGTGAGTTAGGCCAGCTAGTCTCTGAAATTCCTGCAAACTAATATCCCTAAGTTGAATTTATAATTGTGTTTTCCTTTCCTGGAAATACAGAATTTTTAAACCCAGGGAATCACATTACCGTAGGTGAATCATGTTTCCCTCCACCATTATTAGGTCTCTGTAAATTAGGTACCATAAATCTTTGTGAACAGAGAAAGAGCCAAGACTGGTCTTCAGGTGATTTCAGAAAATGATACACAAAATGTGTGTGGAAATTTGAAGGCTGCCTTTAAAATCTAGTAGTCCTCATTAAGGACATTAATGAGTCCTTAAGGATTAAGATGACATGGAAAGAAAGTTGAAAATGCACAAGGAAAAAGAATTTAGGCCAACGTTCTAGGGGGAAAAAAAAGACAATGTACATATTGTAATGGTTTTAGAACTGTGATTTTTTTTTTTCTCATCCTTTTTTTTTTTTAAGATTTTACACCATGTGCTTGCTTTTTTAAGTTTGTTAACATTGTTTTTGTTTGTTTTTTTTATGGTTTAATGTCTTCTCACCCACTCATTAACATGTGAATGTTTACTGACTTCACCAATTCTAATGCGTAAGTACTGTTTGAAGTCATGCTTTTTTTTCTAAATTTACAAATGAGACTCCAAGAGTTTGATTTATCAATGTAGAAACTCTTTTTATTACTAAAATTTCTAAGGCCCTGCCTCTCTAAACAAAAAGAATCAAATAATTAGGATTTAAAGAGATTGGTTACTGTTAGCTATTTATTTGAAAGAGATTGGCTTTTTTTCATGAAACTACTCTGACTTAACTCGTTCTTTGTTATCATTAAGAGTAGCACAGAGTGGCACTTCCCCAAAGGACATGGTGCCAAAGAGCAGTTCCATGTGACAGAACTAGATGGCACAACAAAACCTGGTGTCTTTGCCCCAGTGTGTTTGGAAAATACTAGATTTAAATAAAGTCACACTTTTTTTTTTGTAATGCAGAACGTCTCAGTCTATAATATGCAATATGCTAACTAACACGTGTTGTCCTCCTTTAAGAAGACAGTGTGATTTGTAGTGTTTTCCAAGCTGATTTTTTTTATTTTTTTCTCATGAGGTTAAAGAGTAGAAACACTACTCTATGCTTGGCCAAGACTTCACCCCTTAGGAGTATATAAGGTGACCTTGGTCAAGTCGTTTCAGGAAAACGAGACCCAGAAGGTTACTTTAAGAATGGGGAACTCGAGCTGAGGATTCAAAAAATTATTTCCAGATTTTAAAATATGTGAGCCCAGGAGGGTGGGCGGCAGGGGTGAGACGTTTTATTTAAAGTATTCTAACTGTATTTTAAAATGTGTAGTAACATCCCAGGCCAGTCTGCCAAATTAGCCAGAATCAGGGTCTGACCATTAAACCTGGTTCATTTTGTTCCAGCTCTGTGATTAGATTTGGAACTCTAAGCCAGCAACTCCTCCTCTAAGCAGAGCCCTTAAGAAAGAACCCTGTGAACCAAGCCCTTACTAGTCTGGCTTTTGTTGTTTTAAAGTCGGATGACTCACTTATATGTGCAGACCCTTGAGGAAAACAAGTAGTGTTTTGCATACATACATAAATCAGCATACATAAGGCACAATACAAAATTCCTACAAGCTGAGAGTAGAGTTTCCCATTGCCATTTCTCCTAGGACTCAAGACACGCATATAATATGTAAGGATTAGAATGAACTGGACAGATGATGGCTAAAATGAACAGACACAAATACAGACTCTTATGATTAACAACTACAATCAAATGACAGTGTCGTTTTTTTTAACTCAGTTCCTTAATTTCAAGTTGCTAATTCAAATTTCTAATTGTTCTCAAGGAGTTCTGTCTGATGGAACTTTCTGTGGTGACAGAATGGCAATGTTATGCAATTGTGCTTCCAATATGGTAGCCACTAACCACATGTGGCTACTGAGCACTTAAAATGCAGCTAGTGCAGCCAAGGAACTGCATTTTAATTTTACTCCTTTGTTGGCTTCACTTAATTTTATTAATTGAAATTTAAGTAGCCACGTATAGCTACAGCTAGCACTGGACCGCCCAATGGAACACGGTATTTCAGATGTAGGATAAAGTTTTGCTTCCAACAGAACTTAAGGAAAATGAGTTGTTGCTAGGCACCACTGAGTGGCTGGGCAGTTGATAACGGTCATAGACAGCCTTCTGGAGTTGAAACTTTTGCCAGAAAACAAGATAACTGTTTAAGTGGGTTGTAGCACCGTGGCCTTGCAGACCCGTAGCTAAGCTCCCCCCGATTCCCGCCTAGATGCAGCTGCCTTGGCAGCCCAGAGCAAGTCTTCAGAAGATATCATCAAGTTTTCCAAGTTCCCAGCAGCCCAAGCTCCAGACCCCAGCGAGATACCAAAGATTGAGACGGACCACTGGCCTGGTCCCCCCTCACTGGCCGCCGTAGGTATGCAACTGCAACAGCTAAGCCACATGGACAAATTGGTAGGAGATGACAAAATGAAATGCTTCGAAGTATGCAGGAGACTGTGTCCCATCGTAAAGACTTTTAAGAAAAGTATGGTGAGAGGTAGAGAAGAGCGCTAAGGTCATATTTGTGTGTGTGCAAAGTGCTTCAAAATTACAAAAACCCAATCACCAGAGCCTTGCACTAACTCACCCACTGAGAGGCAGACAGAACTGGTCTAAAACGGATGATTTGCATGGACTTTCAGAGTTATTACTGCAAAATCAGTAACTCTCGAAACAGTTGAACCAAAGCCTCCTGCCAAGAACATTGTTCTGTATAATTAGAGTCCGGTGGGTGGACTTACTGAGTGTCTACAGAGGCATGATTTCTTTCAGTTGAGTTTGTTTTAGACTATTTCTGGTTTGTAATTACAATTCTCTTAACAACCAGTCCTAACACCGAAGCCCTGCACCTTTCTTGTGACATCATGGTCTCCTTCACTAAGAAGGGCTGTCACAGAGTCAGGGGTGCCCTGAAATACTCCTCGTGTGAAGTTATGTGATTTTTCCATCTATCATTTCCATGCATTCTGTACTAAAATGTCACATTTGAGCTGTTTCATTCTTTGCTTTGAGCCACGAATCTATGCCTCAGAACTTTGTCTGTGTTTTTACTGTTTTGTCAGTTGTGAAATCACTTGGCCTAAAATGGGGTATTAGCAAATTTAAGAGCTAATACTGAAAATGTAGTGAGTCAGCTTTACACAGAACTATCTCCTCACATTTCTATTGACAACCTACTTGACAACCTATTTGAAATTGAAACCCTTCAATTTTCCAAATTTCCAAATTTTCTTCATCGTGCTTTTCCTCATCAAGTTATTTTCTAGAATAATTTTTATTACAAACAATCTTAGTGGATTTTAAAGCAATCTGTACTTATAGAAATACTTGAAGGAAAATCTACCTCCATGGGTTTATGATTCACAAGTATTCTCTATAGTATGATGATTTAAGACTTATCTGATTCTTGCAAACTTGTGTCTTTTTAATTGTTATTAGTAGAGATGGAAGAGAGAGCATTCACATTGGCATTTATGATTTTAGGACCTAAGATTCCATCATCAGCTCTCCTCTCCCAGACTGTGCCCCACAGGCAGGACTCTGGGCCTTTGAGGTTCCTTCCTCATTCAGTGATGCTGTTTAGTGGGGACATAAGCAGCTAAATTTAGAGGAAAGGGAGAGTTAACATTTTGTTGTTAAAATCATCATCACTAAGTGGTTTAAAGCTTTCGGGATTCCAAAATGAAAACAATTCTGGCCCATTAGTCAAAATGATAAAAACCGAGACGATTAGTTAAAGTTTATTTTGATTAGATTAGCAAGCTTTCCTGTTTCCTCCCACAGCCAGATTAATCCAAGCAATTTAGGAAAAACAATAATTATCTTAATTTTACAACCGTTCAGACAGACTCCTCCCTTTTACTCCCTGACTCCCCTTTTCCAAGAATCTTAAAAGTTGTAAATGATCTTCTAGATGGGACTTTAGCTAACTTTTTAGCTGTATTGACACTATTTATTGACCCATTAGTATAAAACTCTTTTGTGACCATTTTTCCAAAGGACGAAGGGAAAGAAACGTTCGAGACTCACCCCTTAAAGGAAAAGTAAAAGCAGGCTTGTTAATGAATTTATTAAGGGCAGAAGATAGGGTGATCATATGATGACAAGTCTATTCAGAAAAACAGAAAACTAGAAGATTTCAAACTTGTCACAAGAGAGTGATTGCCTTACCTATTTGATGGTATGTACATGGATTTGGATTCCTCCCCGTGTGATGACTTAGCCCCAATCATAATGGCACACCCACTGAGTCCTAATTGAGCAGGTCAGTTGTTAGGAGGCCAAAATTCATGACTTACTAGCTTTCACGTTGAACTGGCCCATCACACGACACCTGCCAGTTGTGCAGAGTTGGTGGTAGGCTCTTCTCGGTGTGTTGTTCACAAACCGCTGATTTTGCCTGCCGGACAAGTTGAGCACAGGTGGATTAGTCCCTTAGGATCCCCTTGCCGTGGGGCTAATGTGAGAAGTTGTCTTTGCTGTGGAATTAGGAGCCGACATGAGACGCAGATCTAGTGGCAGAGAGGAAGATGAGGAGGAGCTTCTGAGGCGCCGGCAGCTGCAAGAAGAGCAATTAATGAAGGTTTGTCCTTAAACTACTTTGCTGTGGTCTTCAATTCAGTTCCATAGATCTGGCTTTTTGAACGGGTACCGTGGAGTGAGCCACCAAGTGAATGAGAGGCTGTCCCAACCTTCAAAGGGCTGGAAATCTAGTAGGCAAAGGAAGACAGGCCTCTAGTGACCATGAGGCACTTAGTGGGTTCTGGAAGAGATGGCCTGGAAGCTGGAGGTCAGAGACATGGAATGTTCGAGCTTCTGTAAGGAGAGCCAGACCACATGGGGTATGTGTGTGCAGTGCACATGTCGAAAGGGCCAAGTAGGGCCAAGCTGTACACCCACATGGTGCAACACCTGCCTTCCCTCATGAACGCTCTGCTAAGGGGACTCCCTTGGGATTGAGTATTTCTCCCTTAGGACTTGGACCTTGTATGTACATCTGGGCCAGGAAAGAAGGGATAAAACGGACTGCCACCAAGACGTCCTCATTATACCCTTCCCACAATGTCCTGGAAGACCAGAAGAAGGATAATCCATTATAGCCTGGGGTAGAGGGAGCCAGGACATTATGCATTCTCCCACAAATAAGGGATGATGAATCCCTTCAAGTGACATTTTCCAAATGTCATTTTAGAAATGACATCTTTGTCATATTCCAAAGGTACTCAATCATAAGGGAAATATACGTGATACTAGTTATATGGAAGAAAAGGATACAAGGTTGCATTTATAGCGTGATCCCAGTTTTGTATGATATGTACAGAGAAAAATGCTGGATGGCTATAAAAATGTAAATGGTGGTTATCTCTTATGGGTTACTCTTCTTCTAGATTTTCTAAAATCTGTGCAAATGAGCATATATTACTCTTGTTTTCTTGTTTTTAAATCAATGTAATTTCTTTTTAAAGGATGCTATCCCCAACCCCCCTTTGCACATCAAAAATCTGCACACAGTCATACATACCTCCTAAGGTTACCTGCTGGCATCTTGGGGAGGGCAAAGGAGGGAGGACATTCTCCTGACATGGAGCCTGGCCGTGGCCTAGGGAAATGGAGTCCTGACATGAAAAAGACCAAGAGGGGTTCAAGGTCCAAAATCTGGCCTACCAAACCAACCAACAAACAAACAAACAAAAATCTGGCCTATCCCTTGAGGGACCCCAGGCTCTGCCACTGTATGTATCCAGGCCACTCCATAGTCAGGAACTTCTTGCAGGACCTTCTAAAACAGAAACTGTCATTCTATGACAATAAATGTGGACTTCACTTTCATCTTGCTTTTCTTTATGATAGCTCAACTCAGGCCTGGGGCAGTTAATATTGAAAGAGGAGATGGAGAAGGAGAGCCGAGAGAGGTCATCCCTGTCAGCCAGTCGCTATGATTCTCCCATCAACTCAGGTAAACAACAGGCCCAGCGCCTTCTCCCAGCCGAGAGCCTGCCTGGATTGTTCCAGAAGAGGCAGGGCCATTCCTGGTGGAAACTACAGAGTGTTCTATATGAGCAGAAGTGTACAAAATGCGCCGCATGTCACCTTAGCTTATAAGGATGCCAGAGTTCTTCCTTAAATGTATACTTTCTTTATGTTGGAAATGGGGGATTTATGTCTAAATCCCTTGGAGGATTTCCTGAAGGTCAATTCATCTTAGTGGGGGCAGCCCGGGTGGCTCAGCGGTTTAGCGCCGCCTTCAGCCCAGGGCCTGTGTCCCTGGAGCCCAGGATCGAGTCCCACTTCGGGGTCCCTGCAGGGAGCCTGCTTCTCCCTCTGCCTGTGTCTCTGCCTCTCTCTGTGTCTCTCATGAATAAATAAATAAAATCTTAAAAAAAAAAAAAAGGAAAAGAAATACACAATAAATAGTAGGTTAAGAAAATAGAGTAGATTTTAAAAAAAATTCATCTTGGAATGAGCAAAAGGAAATCCTTATAGAGAACAGAATGCTTTTGGAGAATTTGAAAACATGGGTTAGCTCTAATATGTGGAGTAAATGTGTGTGTGTGTGTGTGTGTGTGTGTGTGTGTGTGTGTGTGTATAATTAAAACTAAACATAAGCTCAATCAGGAGAGGTCTAGATCAGGCAAGGAAGGAAGAAGGTACATGATCAGGATTTTCTGTCTTTATGGTTTTTACATTCTCTGCTGGGAAGGGAAGATATCTGCACATGCAGAAGTCACCACTGGTAGTATCTTATCCTGGAAAGGGTCTCATACTTTCTAAACCCATGTACTTCGAACTCCTATTACCTTATTTCCATTAGGAAGGAATTGTGATTTTTGGCTCAGGGAACTCCGTTTCACAAAAGAGGCTTCATAACAATTGATTAAATTGATTCATCCTTTCAATCTAGAACACAATATGACAACATGAATCAAGAACCTTATAGTTCATTTCATTTTGACTATTGTACTCTTTAAAAAAGAGGGAGAAAGAGAATAGAGTGCTTGTAGAGAACCTGAAAAACATTTTCAAAACATTATGATTTTACATTTAGATCTTCAATAAATGAGCTGAAGACCAACAGTGTTGTTTTGGACACTTTTTTGAAGGAGGTTATTTATATATTGGGCTGAAATAGTCTATCAGGTATATTTTGCCCTGCTCATATTTGTCATAAGCCAATTCTCTCTTCACCCACAAGATTCCTTCTCCCATGTTCTGAATTGGTACATAATTTTCCCCTCTGGAAAGTTCTTTAAAAATGTGTTTAGTGTTTACTACATGCAAGTACTTTTGCTCAACATTGGTCCATTTATTTTTACAACATGCCAATGAAGTAGGTGATATTATTATTCCCATTTTGCAAATCAGGAGACAGGTATAGGAAGTTTAAGGAACTTACCCAATGTCACATTATTAATAACTAGCAAAACTAAGATTCAGGAGTCCAGGCATAAAACCTCAGAGTCCATATGCTGAATGGAATGCCCTGCTACATACTGAGCCTACATGCCTCATTGGATCATGTGTTTGGTGGTTTATTAATCTTTAGTGTCCCTTCTGATCCTGTAGTTCCGCTCTATAAGAACAGATAGCACTATATCTACATGAGTCAAGAAACAAAGACTTACAAATGTGAAATACCATGCAGAAGTGTTAAGTTATGGAGCCAGAATTCAAACCCAGATTGCCCCCCGCCCATGCTCCACAGTTTATGTAGTGCCATGATGTTGACTAATGGGATAGCCTATCCCACGCCTCTCAGGAACTCAACTGTGGTGGGCCAGGAGAACATGCTAACATACATGGTTGGCTTTCAGGTCAGTTATTGCTACCATACCAATTGGGGCATGAGCTTATGCATCCAAAAAAACCCTGGGTTCAGATCATTGCTTAGCAATTTATAAGGTGAGTGACCTTGGGCAAGATACTTAATTTCTGTTAGCCCCTATTTCTTCTCCTGTAAAGTGGAAATAATAGTGTTATTAGGATTGTATTGAGGATTTAGAGGTAAAGCAGTCCCAAGCACCTCTTCCTTCTCCATCCATTCCCTGCATCACCCAAATATGGTGGCCTTTCGTGAACATCAGAGCCCCATATTGGGTTATTTTTTCTATTTTTCTGTGTGTCTTCTGTAAGGTAGAAGATACATTGGCAGTTTCATTAGAGAATTAGACTTCTGGGGGCACCTGGCTGGCTCAGTTGGTCGAATGTGCGACTCTTGATCTTGGAGTTGTGAGTTTGAGCCCCACGTTGGAGGTAGAGTTTACTTGGAAAACAAGAGAAGCTATTAAGAATTGGACTTCTGATTTCCTTTTTTACTTTTTCTCATTCAGCTGCACATGTTTTATCATCCAAAACCTCATCTCTCCCAGGCTATGGAAAAAATGGGCTTCACCGGGTAAGATTCCTCAATTAATTGTTCCTGAGGTAATTCCCCCTTTGGTCCTGGTGGAAATCTGAATATGTTTGATAATATGATCTCAGTGTTAGAATATAATGAAAATTGTAATCTCCCTGAAGTCCTGGCAAGTCACTTTGACTTAGAGGCAAAATAAAATATTTCTACTGAGAGAAAGAGAAATTGACTTTAGATGAAAGAGTAGCCTCTATAAGCTTGTGGGAAGATGACATTAATTAATTATGTGGCAAATATTTCCACAACCAAGCTAAAAGTAATGACCTGAGCCCTTATCTCTGCTGTAAAAAGGTAGGAGAAAGTTTGTTGTCGTTGCCCACTGTGCAAAGCATAGAACAAATGTAATTATGCAGCTACTAGCTGTGTGGTGAAATGTATTTTTATTTATCGGCAAAAGATAACGTGCTTATTACCCAGGGCCTGCTGGCCGTGGATACGCTGCAAAAGATGAGATTTTCATGATAGAAGACAAATAAGGAAGGTCCAGGAATTCAGCTGGGAAGGATTCTGAGGATCTTGTAAACCCTTTCTTCCTTTTCACCTGACTCCAAAACCATCGCTGTGGAGTAGATGGTCTAACGATGTGTTCTTTCTCGCTTCAGCCTGTTTCCACAGACTTTGCTCAGTACAACAGCTATGGGGACGTCAGTGGGGGAGTGCGAGGTAAGGCCCGTGCGCTCGAGCTGCTGACTGCTGGCCCAGCTTGAGACAGGGCTGTGCTGCCTGCCACACGTGCATTGCCTGGGTTCGTGCTGCCTAAAGCCGGATCGCAGCTAGCCTGTGTGAGCTAGTGGAGCGTGTGTTAAAATTGCAAAGCATCTCTCCTGAAACGAGACCATGAGAAGCAGGGTGCATGAGAATGAACTCATTGCTCCTGCCATGTGCAGAGCACTCAATTCGATAGGTATCTGGAGTTACAGTGCGCTAGACGCAGCCCTACTGTCAAAAATGCACATGATTGACTGAGACTGGGACAGGTTGGGGTGAGAAGAAGGCAGAAACACCCTCAAGATGTGGGGGGAAAGCTGCATGAGGAAAGGGTGTTTTAACTGATCACTTAAAGTGGGGCAGGCATTTCCTGGCTTTAGGGAGCCAGGTGGGTAGTGTGTACAGAGACTCCAGCAGAAAGAAGAACATGGTGCATTGGAGAGTGTCTGGAGAATCGCAATAGGACATGGTATATTAATATTAACAATATTAATATTAATGTTTCCATGTCTTTCTATGATCTTTCCCTTCTGATATTTTCTTTTTCTTTCCTTTCTAGACTACCAGGTATGGAACACTGTCTCTCTCCAGTTGGCCACACCAGCAAAACAGCCATTGTCCAATGCAGACATGGGTTGCTGCTACAGGGAAGGGTTTCTTTTGAGAAGATCCTTATTTGGGTGGATCATTCTGGTTCATTAGTCCATAGGTGTGAGGAGCCATGAGGATCGGGCATGCTGGGTGCCAACATCAAGCTGGCCCTGCAGGCCTCAGGGATGTGACATCCCCTTTAGGCATCAGGGGACTCTTGCTCTGGCCTCAGAGAGTCCTCTCTGGGGTAGAGGTAGACCAACATCAAGGGTCTCCTCAAATATAGCTTTTCCTTTGAGTCATAACTGCTCAGTACTTTTGGTCCTCCCCTCTTTCCTATGGTCCCAAATGAAAAGAAACAACAATAGGTCAATAGGAAAGAGCTGCTTTGGTACCATTCCTTTTTTCCTAGACCCTAAACCTTGTAAAAATTATGGTGGAGAATGAGAAAAGGAAAAAAAAATACAAGAAAACGAAGAGTAAAATAAAACAATTTAGAACAGTATTCCCAGTGTTCCTGCTTTTATGCAGCAAGGCTCTCATTTTGAAAAATTTATGGTGATTAAGATGACACATCGACAAAACAGTGAGGATTTGAGGCCTAAGCAGGGAATTCTGGGAGGTCACAGAGTTACCCCTCAGCTCCCCATGCCACTGTGTGCTCCTCCTTAAACCAGCTTTTCTCTTGCAGACTCTCCCAGATGGCCACATGTCTGGGGCAAGAATGGATCGAGGGGTGTCCATGCCCAACATGTTGGAACCAAAGGCAAGTGCAGCCATCTCTGCTCTCACATGGGGACAGCAAAGCAGGCACAACCCTGAAAAGATTTGGTTTTCTCTCTTTTCATCATGCTCAGTGTTAAGGTCCATTAGCTTCCAGGCTGAGACATTACACGAGCCATGTCACAAAGTATCTGGACACCCCACTGGTTTTGTCACACGGAGTCAAGAGGCTTAAGCCCTCATGGGATATGCTGCTGTGTGTTCACAGTGAGGTACCAGCACGCCTCTCCTATGAGCTTCGTACTCCGTTTGTCCCTGCCATGAGCACCTCAAGGCATACCCAGTGCTAAGTGGGGCAGATGCAGACCACTCCAAATAGGGTGCCCAAGACGTCCCATTTGCCCAGGACTTGCCCAGTGTTAGCATTGAAAGTCTAGCATTCTGGAAACCTCCTCAGTCCTGGGCAAGCTAGGATGGCTGGTTACCCTAGCTCCAGACCATCCTGAAACTTCAGAGGTGTCCAAGGCTGTGCTTCCTAGTGACCATAACTGGGGCTTATTTCAATGTCCTCCAACAGAACACTGTTTCTGGGTCTGCCTGGTTCCATGAAATCATGAGCCAGTCATGGAACAAGATTGTTGAACCCTGTAGAGGTACCCTGGCCATATAAACCATGTTCCTATCATTTCTCTTCTAATTTTTACCTTTACCACCAAGACATAATAAGTTTGTATTCTTTCACTCAACAAAGCCCTCCAAAGGCACAGTGCTACATGAGACATGGTGAGTTGAGAAAATGTATAAGAACTGGTCCCTGGGGATCCCTGGGTGGCGCAGCGGTTTGGCGCCTGCCTTTGGCCCAGGGCGCGATCCTGGAGACCCGGGATCGAATCCCACATCGGGCTCCCAGTGCATAGAGCCTGCTTCTCCCTCTGCCTGTGTCTCTGCCTCTCTCTCTCTCTCTCTCTATCATAAATAAATAAAAATTAAAAAAAAAAAAGAACTGGTCCCTGTCCGCTGGATATGGAAGGATCATCCATCACTCAGATACCGTAATTATAATGTCTTAGATGCTCTATCTTGGGAGTACTAGATTTTAGGTAGATTCAGCTTGTTAATAAAACGGACAGCAGTGTTCTAAAAAAAAAACTTGTTTTCTCTTTGCTCCTCAGATATTTCCATATGAAATGCTGATGGTGACCAACAGAGGGCGCAACAAAATCCTAAGAGACGTGGACAGAACCAGGCTGGAGGTAAACTGATTAACCAACCAGTCCCAACTGTAGATACCTGTGCATTTCCCCCAACTTTCCCCTAAGAAGTGTTTCAATGAGGGCAAAAAAATAAAACAAAAGAAATAAAAAGAAAAGAATCAACCTCATGTGGCAGGTAGAACTAAGATAACTTGGGATTGAAACCTGAATAATATACACTTAAAGAGATCAGCCTAAATGTGTAGTAAAGCCCAAAAGATGAGCCAAGAGACACAGTATGATTTTAGCTGTCTTCTGTGGAAACTTGATGTTGCTGTAATTATGGCTGGGATTGTAGAATGGAATCCCCAGCCTCTTCAGATATCCCAGAGCCTGGGATGAGATCTTCGAGAGAGGGAAGGAAGTGCTCAGTAAAGAGGTTTGCCCTGGACCAGTTTCCCTCTTGGCTGTTTCCACATTGCTTGCCGAAGGGTTATCTGGGTGCACATATCCAAGACATGCAAGGCGGATCATACTTTTCCATATGAGTGATTTTAATTAAGAAAAACTCAGGCTACCAGTCTTATAAAGAATCATTACTTTCCCCTGACATGAGGCTCTACCTTTGTATGTGAAGTCAGTCTGGCACAGGGAATAAAGGCTCTACTGTCCTAAGGGAACTTTTTAGGAGGGACACTACTCTGGAAGTCTCTCTCTGGCTTTCTGACTGCTATGGCCCATTTTCCCTGCATCTCCTCAACATCCCAAGGACCTGAAATGGAACTGCCTCCAGCATAATGAATAACCTTTCTATGTCCCATCACCATGTAGTGTGTTACAATAATCATTAATCCTCTGGCAGCTCTTTTGTCTGCTGGGGAAGGTGCCTCGCCTGGGCCAACCAGGTAAGGAGTCAGTTGGTCAAGCACCTGCTAACCATTCTCAAAGGTAAACTCCTCTGCCATCATTCTACCCTGCTCTTCAAGATGATCACTTGTAGACTCCAGAGCAAGTCTCAAGGCCATCCATGTGGCCAGTAGAACTGACCACTGTTCTTTCTCCCACTACAGCGCCACCTAGCCCCAGAAGTGTTTCGGGAAATCTTTGGAATGTCCATACAGGAATTTGACAAGTTACCTCTTTGGAGACGCAACGACATGAAGAAGAAAGCGAAACTCTTCTAAGTCCCCCGCGTAGACAGCAGTTAGAAAAAGGACTGACATGGCGGTGACACATAGGATGTTGTGTTAAGGCCCAAACTTGATTGGAGAATTTGCAAACTATTGTCCCTCAACAACAACAAAATGGGAAAGCCGATTAAAACACCCATAAGCCAAATATGGGGCCAGCCATCGGCAACACTTGCCAAGCAACAACGGGGTAGAAATTTCTGTGTTCCCCACACTCGACAGTAGTGTTCACACGTGACCTTTTTACATCACCTTATGTACACAACAGGAGCTACTTCCTTCATTTCCTTTAACTGTTGTCTAACAATAGTGTTGACTGTATGGGTAAGAGCCAGCAAGTGCCCTTAGGATGCCGCATGGAAAAAAGCAGTTGTAATAATTCCAAAGTGGGAATCTATTTATTATGTAGCACCGTGGCTAAGAAGGAAGAGCCTGAGGGACATATCCATGTGGTCGCACCACTTTGCACACCCCTGTCCTCACTGGCCTCATGAAGCCCGGCACGATGGGAATCAGAGTCCGGGATCTGGGCGGCTCTGTGTAAGTGGGCTGATTAGCAGCCAAAGTCATTTTTAACATGCTCCTTTTTCTCTACTCTTTGCTAGGACCTGGTTGGCAAATTACTTAGCTGTTATTAAAAAAAAAAAAATTAAGAGAAAGAGAGGGGAAAGGAACAAAAGGAATATCTCCCTGAATTCTTTTTCTGCTTCAGACAATACGCTTCATTCTGCCTCCCCAGCAAGGACAGGAGCTGTGAGAGAAAGGAAAGGGAGAGATTATCTCCAGTTGTGTGCTTTTAGATGATTTTTGCCCCTAGGGCCACAGTACTCTTAGCAAAAAAAAAAAAGAAAGAAGGAAAAGAAAATTCTGTGTCCCGCCAATGCAAGTTCTTCCTCCCTGCATCCTCTGCTCCTCACCCAGCATCCTCTGAATCTGATCCAGCCCACATGGATTTTGGATTTTTTTTGAGGTCTCTTCAGTAGTAGGCTAAGGAAAGGCACGCTTTTCCTTTTGAAATCTCTGCAACCCCAAGATCTGTTGCCTTAGATTGATTTAATTTGGCCTTTTCAGCTTTCCTTCTTGCCTAGCTTTGTTGACTTCATGGTGCGTATGTGTGCGTGTGTGCACGCGCGTGTGTGTGTGTAAGTGAATGCACCCAGAGTAGTTTGGGGAGTCTGCATGTTCTTTTAACATTTCATCCCTGCTTGAATGTTTGTCCGGCTGGGCTGCAGCTTCTAAGGAACATTTGCACACGTGCGCATGACTCAGAGGTCGGGATTGAGGCCAAACTGCACCCCACAGGGCATCCTTCATGGAAGGGTGTCAGTGTCAGAAGCCAGCATGCTCCATGATTCATGAAGCTCAGGTCAGCAGCACAGTGAAGAGCCCGGACCTCACATCAGGCTATATGTGGACATCAGAGCAACACACCAGAGTGTGCAGATTCAGCAACACAAGATTCATAGTGGAGCCTAGGATTACACCAAAACTCAAGTGTAAGACCCCATCATGATTCCTGGAAGCCTCTGGCTGCGACTCACGTGAGTTAGGCGGACAAGGAAGGGTGTCTCCAGCTCCACCCGTGGACAGTTTTCACGTTTATTCTTGTGCTCTGGGGGCTCTGCCTAGGAATTTAAATTCCATTTTAAAGCCAAAGGAGAAATCATTCAAATTCTCTTCATATGCCACTACTAATAAAAGCTCAGAAATTCTTCCTGCTGCCACCGGATTCGGATTCGGATTCGGATTAGTTAGTAGCTGATCTTGGTGGTAAAAAACAAGTAAAAATAGTGTCAGAACCTGTGCTGCAGACCTCTACCTTGGGACACGCTCCATCAACTGGGTGCTGTACTGAGCTCTGTAATTGCTTTCAAGCGCCTCTTCTGTCCTTTCAGTGCTAGACACTGAATGTTTGAGGACTGTTCTCACAAATAGGAGCATGCATGTGTGTGTGTGTGTGTGTGTGTGTGTGTGTGTGTGTGTGTGTGTGTTGGACCTACTAACATATTTTGTAAATGATTCTGATGGGGCAAACGTGAGATGACCAGCTCCTCCTCCGTTTGAAGGCCCCAGATTGCAACTTGCTATTTGGTGCCTTCCATGGCCTTTTGCTCTAATTCAATATTTCGGCTGTCCCATCTTCTCTCTGATATCTCTGGCATCAGCAGCCTCGGTGCAGTGCCTGTGTATCCCAGTCCTTGCTTTGCTCTGGCAAAGTATGAGGAGTGGGGACCACAGTATATTCCCATAATCAATAATGAGGATGGCAGATGGGTCCTAGTGCTAGGCTGGTGGGGAGAATTTTTTCATTATGGGGATAATAAAAGATCCTCAGTGTTTTCATTGGTTAATTATGACCTATGGAAAAAAAAAAAAGAAAAAATAATTATGACCTATGCACATGCAGAGCAAATGTCAGTGTGAGAACAACTGCAATGACAGTTAAAGATCTGAACCCAAAGTCTGCTCCCACCAATGAAACTCTATGTTTCTTATATCTTAGAATTCAGTTCTCCATCCAACTTGGGGGGTTGGAGGAGCTTCTTCCTATATCAAGTGTATTAGCTAATTTAAACTATACCGTGCAAAAATGCATTTCCAGGAAATGTCAGTAGCGTCCTGTCTGCAAGCAGAGTAGTGCTGTGCTCTGGGGAGGGTCATGGGAAAACAATGTTGGAGTGACTTCCCCAACTCCAGTCCCAGCAGAAAGCTCCAGCTGGAGGGATGGGTCATGAGGCAACTGGTTCTCCTAACTGCCAAATCTAATACATGGGCTACAATGACCTATCCATTTTTGTTCTAAACTGGGCTCAGCATGCTTGTCCTCAAAATGTCTAGGCCACTGTACAGGAGATCAGTGTTCTCTGCTTGAACCCCAGTCTGCACTGCACATAGAAATTCCAGTTGTTAACACAGTCAAATGAACAGGGCTTATTCACTCTGGGGAAGGACTTCAAGACATGGCACATTTTCCTGGTATATACCCAAAGGGCTACATTTTTGAGCGTTGGGCTTATTTGTGTTTCCTTAAGCACACACAACCACTGCATGAAGCAAAAGAGGCCTCTGACAACGTGAAAGTCAGTGCGCTTCCTTTAAATTTTTTTTTCCGTAAGAGCCAGGATACCATTTATTCTTCCCGTGTGATTTAAGATGAGACATAAAGAGCATTTGGGAACTCATACAGCCAGCTATGCATCTACATTTCAGTTTGGGTTAGTTATGAAATGTTCTTAATGTGACTCCTTCAATAACTAAAGAATAAACTGCCTGTTCTCTGAAACCTCAAACAGAAAAGCCAGGGTCAATGCGTAATACGGTGCACACTCCCACTGCAACTTTCATCCTCTCAATCTGGTGATGTCCATCAACTCTACCTAGAGAAGTCTTGTTGGAAATGTTTATAAAACTTTCACCTAATTTCTTTACACTTTAAAGCAAACACCTTTTTCTAAAGAATTGCTTCTCAGATGATTATATAAAATATTTATGCTTTTGCAAGTTAAAAAAAAATGAAATTAACCACTTTTGACTAGGTAGGTCTTTCTAAAAATTCTTTCAAAAAGCTTGATGTTAGCATTCTGCGCATTGAAGGGGCAGGCAGGCCCTCTCTCTGTCAGGTAAGATGGTGGAAGAACATGAACTCCATGTAATCTCCCCTCTGTGACCTCTGAGGCAAGCTCAGTTTTTATAAATCACATCTTCTGTATTACCGGGCACTGTTTAATCTACCCTCCCTAGGCCAGCCTTGACTTGACTTGATCTTTAAAATTTTCTTTTGACAAACCGTTTGTGAGTAAACCCTACAACTCATTCATTAGTGTACCCTTTTGAAGAATGTTCTATTCAGAAAAAGAGATTACTTCAGGCTTGAGATATGCTGTGACACCACCTTATAGTGATAATGTACATTAAGGAAACTAGCCAATGATGTTGTAATGAAAGAAAGAGAAATTTTTACTCCGGCTTTAAAAATCACTCTTTCCATTTGCTGCCCAGGAAGCCATGAAGAGATAGTGATTGCTACACTTTGCATATGGATTTTTGTGTTTTTATTCGGGTGAATTTAATTTATGGCAAACTCAAAAGGAAGGGGGAAGTGGTCAGGTTAAGTTGAAAGAAACTTTCTAAACAATATATTGTAAACCCAGCAAAATTAAACAAATCCAGTATTTTCTGATGGTTGGTGTAATCGACTGGCAATTGTTATCATTAAATAAAATTCTTCCCAAAAGTGTCTTTCTCAAGAGTGAAGATCCCATGAGCCACTTTCTGAACCCATTCACCAAAGGTAGCAGGAGACAATACTACATCCACTACCATTCAGAAAGCCACTTAGTGATTGTATATGCCTATGTTTCCTTATCCCATGGAAGAAAAAAAAACAATTGTCCACAATATTGATGTTCCTCTTGGGTTCTGTGTACAGACCCGTCCAATAATAAATGTGTGTGGTTTCTGTGAGTTGCCGACGATCCTGCATCATATCTCTTTGGAGTCCTTTCATTTTAAGTTCAATTTAATGGAATTTTTTTGCAAGTGTCAGAAGACATACAGTTAGTTCTTCCTTCCCGCCCCTTTCAAAAATATGAAAGTGAATATTTGGAAGAACTGCTGTGTTAAAGATGTGTTGTGTCCCCCCGTGAAAGTGAGTGGGTGTCCGTCCATGCCCTGAATACCACGGACTAGTGTGCAGAGGCAGGGGCAGCCAGCTGGCCCCGCGTTGCTGTGCGTTTTGGTCCTGACCTGCTCCACGCTCCTGTTGCAAGCAGCACTCGCCGCTCCCCCGCCCTGTCCTCTGCGTCACTGCTGTACACTCACCACTCAGTGAATAAAGTTGTGTGCTTTATTCTATTCATTTAACGCCTCCACGCCGTGTTTCCTTTCTCACCCTCCTGCTTCCTTTAAAGGTCTCTCCCATTTGAAGAAGTACAGTCCGACTTTAAATGACCAGAACACAACCAAAGGATCAAACCACAGCCTTAGGAATGCATTTTGATCACACAGAGGGCCCTGTAGAGAGGGAAATGCAACAAATAGCAATGGTATATTCCGGGACTGTGTGTCCAGTCATCCAGACCGTATTGACCAACTTGACTAAAAGAAGGCATGAGCAGAGGTGAGGTGGGGAGAGGGAGAGACAACCTCAGCAGACTCCCCACTGAGCGAAGAGCCCATCACAGAGCTCAGTGTCACAACGCTGAAATCGTGACCTGAGCCAAAATCAATCGTCAGAGGCCCAACCCACTGAGCTACCCAGGCACCCCTAAAAGGAGAATATTTAAAAGAATTGTTGGGGTGTCCTGGTCTACCTGATGTTTGCTTTTGTGACACAGAGCAGTGAGAGTCTCATCATCTGGACAAGAAGGGGGAATTGAGGAAGTTGGAGGACAATTGAGGAACTTTGAGGACTAGAGCTTCTGAACCACCGTGAGCATGGGCCATTTACTAAGTCGCTGCAGTGCAATGGTAGAAAGATGTCTTTCAAAGCTTTGACCTCCCCTGTGTTATCAGACTTTAAGGGAAGAAGGTCTTCTAGATTTTGGATTTACATGTTATTCTCACTGCCACAGTTTGGGGACTGCTAGAAAATACAAGGATGTGTTTAGATTTGAGATGACCTATTCTGACCACAGCCATTCCACTCCGTGTCTATCAAAATTGCTGTCTTAGTTCAGGGTGCTGGTAACAGAGTTCTGAGATTGGGTGGCTGGAACAGCAAATGTTCATTTCTCACGGTTCTGAAGGCTGGGCAAGTCTAAGACCAAGGTGTTGGCAGATCTGGTGTCTGGTGAGAATGTTCTTAGGTTTGTAGATAGTCGTCTTCTATTTGTGTCCTCTCATGGCAGAGAGAGAGAGAGAAAGCTCTTCTGTCTCTAATCCCATCATGAGGGCTCCATCCTCAAGATCTAATTAGCAAAATCCTTGTCTCCTAATGCAATCCCACTGGGGATTAGGATTTCAATGTATAAACTTGGAGGGCGGTAGGACACAAAGATGCAATCCACAACACCTGTCCAGGGGCCAGTCATAGTAGCAACCATGTGGACCCCTCATTACAAAGGCAGAAGCTGAGATTGTACTCCAGACAGTTGGCACGTTTAGGTTGCTAGCGTAGAAAACAGGTCACAAGGCCCAGTGAGAGGCCTCTCCACTTGCATCACCTCTGGGGGGTTACCGTAGTCAGCGTGGACCTTCAGCCCTTATCTTGAGCTCTCTGTGATTTTTGCCACTGTGATCACCATTTTATTGAAGGTTGACTCCCTGTGTCACTTCAGTGGTTAGCCCTCACACACAGCCAAGTCCTGGCCTGGCCTATGGCTGGCAGTCCTGGGCCTCTCATGATGGCCCTTGCCTCACCCACTGTTTCCCCTCCCACAATGCCCCACCTTTGAATCTTGCCCTCCAGCTCTCCCAAACCACTGCAAGTTTCCAGAACACACCATGCCCTCTCCCACCTCTGTAGCTTTGACAATGGCATTTCTCCTGTACAATGTCCAATTAATTCTTCAAGGAGGTGGAGAGCGGGAGGATCTGGCCCCAGGGACAGGAGGTAATGGCAACACTGACTATTTGAAATCGGTCATCCATAGCTCTTTGGAGTTACCCATTTGAATTTCCCAAGGGCTCCATTTGCCCTAAATCAAAGACAAGCCTGAGTTCACACCCTCCCTAAGAGCCTGCCTTGAAGGGCCCAACCCAACCTGCCCCAGAAAATTCTTTGCACGCCTATGGTTGAACATCACGTGTGACACTTTTCAAACATTGCCTAGTACTGCTAGCTTTGCCTGTGTTTCTGCTCCTCTGTTGAACTGCAGTGAGGTCTCTTTTGAGTGCCAGACTTTATGTTAACCATATTTCTCATGACAGCCCTATAAGACAGGTAATTGTAGCTGTGCTATATACAGGTGAAGAAACCAAAGCTCAGAAGCTAATGAAATGTGCCCGATCATCACCCAGTAAGCCACAGAACTGAGGCCTATCTTCAAATCCTATACTGTTTTTCCTCTGCATCTCCATGACCTTCCAGGGGCAAGGATGGAGTCTCCCACATTCTCAGTCTCCCAGGGTGCATTGCATAGAGGAGATTCTCTGTGTGAGACTGGCCAGTTCCCTTCACTAGGCCATGAGCCCCATCACTGCTGCCATTGTGCTATTATGAGCAAGCTTGAGGGGATTTTCACTAGCTCTAAGTCTTAGGGCCAATTATTTCACCTCCCAGGCCTCAACTTTTCATCTGCAAAATGGACAAAATAATAATACCCATCAGAAGACTGCTGCTACATTATAACTGTTGAGCACCGCACAGCACCCAGAACATAGTAATTGCTCAAGAAACAGCAATCTTTATTAAGAGTAAATAGCTGCTTAGACTTGAAGAACTCCATCTACTTTGAGTCTCAGTCTCCTCATCAGTAAATTAGGAAGGAATACCTGCGTCTGGCTACATTCTGGGGTTGTTAGGCCAAATGAAGCAAGGTACTCAGACATGGGAAAGCATTACATTAATAGGTGGTGTTGGGTAATGAGGGTTTCTTGGTCCTACTTTAAATAGTTAAATCATTCAAGAATTTTAGTTTTTGTTCTGAGCTTTTTCTCCCCGTCTTTTATAAGTACTGCAGCATGAAAGCAAGCCCACAATTTCTTTTATATGCTTCAACAACAGCCCGCTCTTTGTCCAATAATACTCTAGGATTGAGATCCTCTGAAGATGTGCCAGTGAATAGTAAAAACAGAAAGTATTAAACAGCAGTTGAGTGCAGGCTATGGGGTCAAACTGTCTGGGTTTGAGTTCCAGCTTCACCAATAATTAGCTATGTAACTACTGACAATTTGCATTACCTTCTCTAAGCCTCAATTTTCATTTCTATAAAATAGGAGTAATAACAGCTACCTCAAAGAGTTGTTGTGAGCCTCCTATAGAACAGGACCTGACATAATGCAAGATGAACACTCAAGCATAAGCTTTTATTTAAAAAAGTCGCTGCCGTGTAATAAGGACCTATATTTTCCCAGCCCTGAGCTAAGCGTATCATGTGGTTGATTCCATATAGCTTTTACATTACCCCTCCACCTGCACCCCCCAACTCCCCAATTTCAAGTTCAGCATGTAGGCAACTGTCACGCAGAGAAGGGCTCAGGTGCCCCCACAGGCGCTGGGTCCAGCCAAAGTGGCAGGCTGCTCAAAATAGAAGCATCCAAAGGGGTCAGCTCGGAGCTCCACTCTCCCCAAGGGGTTTCAAACCTGTTAGGCCCCAATATTTCCTGGGTCAGGAGGATTTCCCTAAGCCACATGAGGAATGCTAAGAAACACCACCTGTGGAAGAACTGAGACTCATTTTCATGAAAGATGACTTTGCTTGGAGAAAAGATCTTTCTAACTATATTACTTCACAACAACCAAGGCAGCAAACGCTGAGCTGCCCGTCCTTACAGTATTTGGGCACATTTCCTCGGCTCCAGAAAGCCACCAGTCCTACTCAGCCCCTCCTGCCCATCACGGGAAGAGGGGTCCCCCTCCCCGCGGGCCAGCTTTGCCTGGGTGTGTCACCAGCCCTGCCCTGTTGGACATGCTCATTGTTGGCCGGAAAACCCTAGGAAGGGTGGGGACTTGGAGCTGGCAGCTTTTGAGAAAGCCCAGGGTGGTCAGAGGACAAGTGCCCAAAACTTCTGGGAATCCCAACCCCGTCCTTGAGAACCTGCCTCCACACCCTAAATTTCCTTCCCCACCCCCCACACCCCGCCCACGGTAGGCCAGGACTCTGACAAAAAGTCAGGGTCTTCCCCCTTCCACTCCTAGAGCCCTCAGGGGTGGGCTGTAGAGTCAGGCTCTGGAGGAAGGGGGTAATATGTCCACATTGAGTTTACTTTCTAATCTCAACTGGATAAAACTGCTCTCTGAGCCCGCCATTGCCATTGTACTAAGTACAATGGCAGCCCCTAGAGAGGATTTTCCGTATTTACTTGTGCTGTACCCCTGCAGCTGTCTTTTAACTCAGCCCTTCCCCTCAGATAAAAAGAAAAGTTGGCTTAGGAAAACCTCTACTCCAAAGCAGAAGCAGTTTCTGCTTTGCCCTTAGCATGCTTCAGTGGTAGAACCTCCCAGAACATCCCTAAGGGCCTGGAGGCAGGGCAAAGCCTTGGGCGGCTTCCAGACACAGTTTGGGAATCTGGCTCCAGGGTACACGAGTCCAGATGATAAGGAAGGGGTGGGTGGTGGCAGCAGCAGACATTTGGTGAGGGCCTCTGGAACGCCAGGCATTGGGCTCTGTACTTTGTGTAGATTATTTCACTTCATCTGTGAAGGGTAAACCCAGGGCTGGGTCAGGTTCTAACCCATCAAGTCCAGAAGCCACATTCCTCCAAAGGCTGCCACAGCTCTCTGGGGTCTCCCTGTGAGCACGTGGTTTTCTCATGATTTGCCAAAAGGACCATCTTTGCAAAGACAAATACAGCCTCTCTCGGCAAGGTGGAGCCTGGCCATGAATAACAACACTTTGTTCTAAACTGGACAGATGTTGGCACAGAAAGAGTAGGTCCTTTCGTTCCTACTTTTGTGTTGGAACATACCTCTCGTAATGAAAGCTAGAAAATATTCATGGTGGTTACTTCCCATCAGATAGGAGCAAAACTCAGCTGGATTCTCCTGGGGTTGGTTTTTTGTTTTGTTTTTTTTTTCCTTATTTGTTTGAGTAGAATAATTACTTCTGTCCTCCCCATAAAAACAAAGTGTTTTGGACAACTGAGAGTAAATTGCTAATATTTAGTCATCGTTAATCAAATAATTTCCACCAAATGCACATTTTTGTACGCATGCGTTATGAATGATCCCTACCAGCGACATGGGAGAGGGGGAACCCTGGCTACGCAAATCAGAGGTTGCCTGATACAACCAGCTGCCTGTGGAAGCAGCCAAGAAGGTGGGGCCCAGGTCTAACTGCAAAGCTCATGCTTCAGTCCATAAGGAGATCCTGATTCCATAAGTTCTAGAGTGAGAGCTGAGAAGCTGTATCTTTGAACAAAATGGAAAGACTTACATATAATTCTGATGATCCACCTGGTTTGGGAACCCCTGCCCCCACACAGCATAGTCTCAGGTCAAGAGCAGAGGTGGCCTGTGACTAACCCGAGCATCCATCACTAGGCTTTGTCACTCCTTGTCACCCTAACTCATGGAACCAACAGTCAGACAAGGCCTGGAAGTCTGCCATTGCAGAGAGGCCTTTGGGCCCCCAGTGGCCTCCTACAAAGTCACCAGCAAGGTCCTACAGCACCCCTGGAGCCGGGCCCTCTGAAGAGATGACATCAGAATCTGCTCAAATGTCACCTCATTTGCAAGAAGATGAAGGAGATTGTCTCCATTGAAAGAAGCCTGAGATGAGAGAGAACCAGTCAGGCTCACTGGTGTTGAAAGGGAAAACAATCCCCTGGCATCTCTTCTCCCTTTCTCTGCCCACAACTGTAAGAAACCTCTGAGTGTTGGAAAAATGGCCTAGAAATCCTGTTATTGTATCAAATGACTTATTTTTCCCCCCAGTGTGTTCACTGTGTCCTCAGTCTATTGTGGGCTAGTGGGGTAAGTGGGAAGAAACCCAGTCTTATGTTTTCTATTGAGACAGTCACTCCAAGGAAATTTGGTAACCGTCTTCAGGGCCTGGCTGGAGCGAGAGTAAGAACCAGGAAGCCAGGACTTGTGATTACAATTTCTTATTTTACATGAAAGCAGCTGTTTTTATTTACTTATTTTAAGTAATCTCTGCCCCCGACATAGGGCTTGAACTCATGACCCTGAGATGAAGAGTTACATGCTTTACCAGCTGAGCCAGCCAGGTGCCCTCTACTTTTTTTTGAATCCTAATATATGAAAGCATCGATAGTGGGTTGCAATAATGAACCACCAAAGGATATGTTCACCCAGAACCGCAGAATATGCCTTTATTTGGAATAAGGGTCCTTGCAGACGTAATGAAGGCAAGGATCTGGAGATGACACCAGATCATTCTAGATTTGGGGGGCCTCTAAATCTAATAATGAGGGTCTTTACAAGAGACCAGAAAGAAGAAGACACTGAGTGGCTCAGACAGTTAGGCATCTGCCTTCAGCTCAGGTCATGATCGCAGGGCTCAGGGATCGAGTCCTGTGACCGGTTCCCTATGTCTCCCTTCACCCCTTTCCCTGTTCGTGCTCTCTTGCTGTCTCTCTAAAATAAATAAATTTTAAAAAGAGGCAGCAGAAGACATAGAGATACATGCAAAGAAGCCCATGGGAGGACAAAAGCAGAGATTCTATTTGTGAGAAGTGGCCCTGGAACCTTGGCCCTCGTCTTACATTGTTTCTGTATCCAGTGCTACTTTCTACTTGCATATAGTTCAGATTTTAAAAACCTCCTATCAGAGCACTTTGGTTGGTCATACAATCCTGTATTTCTGGTTTCCGGGGAAAGGGATACACACTTTTATAAGGTCACATGCCATGAAATCACTTCCTGGAGGTCTGGCCACCCAGAGGTGTTCAAGTGTCTGGTGTGTAGTAGGTGTACAGTGCACAGTCAGTGCTTATTGAATAACTAGAAATTGTTTTACTAGTTGTGCTAATTTCCCTTAATTTTCAATAGCATAAGCAGCCCTAAAGCCATCCTAATATATCATTTTAAAATTTCAGTAACATCTATTCAGTATCAGAATAGGGAGAGACAGGATACTTGGGGGCACCTGGGTGGCTCAGTCGGTTAAGCATCTGCCTTCAGCTCAGGTCATGATCTCAGGGTCCTGGGGTGGAGCACCTGCATAGGGCTCCCTGCTCAGCGAGGAGCCTGCTTCTCCCTCTTCCTCTGCTGCTCTCCCTGCTTGTGCTCGAGTGCTCTCTCTGTCAAATAAATAAAATTAATAATAAAAAAAAAGAAACGATGATTGATGTTGTGGAAAATATAAACATGAATTAAATCAGGCAAGACTAGGATGAGTAATGTGAGGGGCTGGGGCTCACAGCTTAAGCAGAACTCCCTCTCAGGATCATGCACCTGCCAACCCCGAGAAGATGCAATCTCTGCCCTCAACAAGATGAAAGGCTGGAGAGCACCATAGATGAGTAAACCATAGATTAGATTTGGGATCCAAAGCAGATGAAAAGTTCACAAGATAGAGAAGATATAAAATAGATCAAAGACCTAAATGTAAAAACTCTAAACATACAAAATTTCTAGGAGAAAATTTTCATGACCCTGAGTTAGGCAAAAAGTTCTTGGTGTGACACCAAAAGCATGATCCATAAAATGTTAAAAAGTAATAAATTGGTCTTAATACAAATTAAGAACTTCTGCTTTTCGAAAGCTTTTTTTTTTTTTTCTTTTTTCCCCAAAAGCTATCTTAGAGAGAATGAAATAACAAGCCTCCATTTGGGAAAAAAAAAAAAAAAAAAAGTACTTGCAAATCATGTATCTGATAAAGGACTGGAATCCAGACTATGTGAGAATTCTTACATACCAAGCACTGGGGATGATGCAGAGCAACCAGGAGTCTCAAACTCTCTTGGCAGAGATGCAAAATGATTCAAACACTTTGGAAAATAGTTTGACAATTTCTCATAAAGTTAAACATGCAGTTACCATATGACCCCCACATCCTATTGCTAGGTATTTGTCCAATTGAAACCAATTGGATAAACTGGTTGGGTCACATAAAAACTTGTATCTAAGTATTTATCCTGACTATATTCAAATTGCCAAAAACTGGAAACATCCCAAATGTTCTTTAATTGGGGAATGGATTCATCCACACAGTGGAATAGTGCTCAGCAATGAAAAGGAATAATCTACCGTAACAGCACTAGTGAAGTGCAAATACATCGTGCTAAGTGAAAGAAGATTCAGAATCAGAAAGCTAGATAACATATGATTGGATTTGTCAGATATTCTAGAAAAGGTGAAACTATAGGGACAAAACCCCACAAATCAGAGGTTTCTAGGAAACAGGGGAGGGGGAGGGTTGACCACAAAGGGGCACATAGAAATTTGGGGGTTAGTGAAATGTTCTGCGTCTTAACTGTTTACCTGACTGTAGACATTTGTCAAAACGTACAGAACTGAGCACCTGGCTGGCTCAGTCCATAGAGCATAATACTCCATCTCAGGGTGTGAGCTCATGCCCCACTTTGGGTGTAGAGCCTACTTTAAATCAATCAATCAATCAATCAATCAATCAATCAATCCTTACAGAACTGTACACCCAAAAGGGTGAATTTTGCTATATGTAAATTATACCTTAATTTTTAAAAATTCTTCAAAAGAGACAGAAAAGCAGTTCAAGTCAACACATTTTCCATGGCAATACTTTTGTATTGGGATCTGGGAGATGTTATAAAAGAAATGTGATCCACATCCAATCACAAGAGGCTGATCGCCTTGCTAGAAATAGGCACTGTGCTAAGCACTTGAGATAAAATAGTGAGCAACCATTGATCTAAAAATCCCACAAATGTAAATGGAGGGTATAAGTCTGCGAAGAATTGCTTCTGATTAATTCCCAATTGATTCTAGAATGTCAGCAAAGCCTCCTCTGGGGAAAGCTTCTCTTTGAGTTGCTTGCACTGGGCATGGGCTGCAGTAGGGTGTGGGATGGAAGAGCTGAGGGCGGTGCAAAGGATGACTGGTAAGTTTCTGGATTGTGCAAGTCGGTAGGTGGTGGAACCAGTAGTGTACTTTGGAGAAGGAGCATATTTGGGGCGGGGAGGAAGATCATGAATTCAGCTTAGGAATGAGAGGCTAGAAAGAAGCAACACCTGATTAAGGGTAAAACAATGCAGTGGACCCAGTAGATATGGAAACATGCATCCGCATGAAAACTTGGACATAAATGTATGTAGCGGCATTATTTGTAATAGGCCAAGAGTGTAAACAATTCAGATGTCCATCAACTGATGAATGGATAAACAAAATGTGATATATCCATACAATGGAGTATTATTTAGCAACATAAAGGAATGAAATACTGATACATTTTACCACTTGGGTGAACTTGAAAACATTATGCTAAGCGAAAGAGGCCAGGCACAAAAGACCACAGAATGGAATGGTCTTTAGGAAGTTGTATCATAGGACATTTCCAGAACAGACAAATCTATTGAGTAGAAAATAGTTTAGTGGTTGCCCAAGGCTGGGGACATGGGGGAACTAGGATGACTGCTAGTGGGTATGAGGGTTCTTTTCATAGAGTAATGTTCCAAGATTAATTGTGGTGATGGTTGCACAACTCTGTTAATATTTTAAAAACCACTAATTTGTACACTTTAAATGGGTGACTTGTATGGTAGTTAGTTATACCTTAAAAAACTATTTTTTAGAAAGGAAGAAAGGTAATCCACACAAAGATGTTTCAGATATTCTATTTAGAATGTTGAAATCTAGAAATCACCCAAACACCCCTTCATGAAAGCATAGTTATATAAAAATTATGACATATCAATAAGATATAATTAAAACAATTAAAAATGCATCCAATGACAAGGGCACTTAATTTGGAAAAATGTAAATAAAGTTTATTTTATGCTGCGGAGAAAGATGCAATCGATTTGGAGAAGAATGAGATCCAGCCAAGTGTCAGCTGGAGATGCAGAAGGACGGGCGCTTGGCAGAGGTGGAAACTGGGAGCAAGGGCAGTGCGTGTCCAGAGCTCTGACACCAAAGTCTCAGAAGTTGCTGTGTTGGCTTTTTCCCTGGTAGGGAAGGGGCAAGAAATTTAGGCAGGTGGGTTGTACATATATGGCTTAGGATGAGGAGCATTGAATAAGGTGCATGAAGGAAGGCATTGGTAGAAAAACAGATTTCTAAGTTCTTAGTTTTTTCTTCCACCTGTTCCTTCACTGTTGCCCCCAAGAATTGAGCACTTTTGAATGCACCCACTACCATTTTTTGAGCATTCACTCAATGCCAGATATTATGCTAAATTTTTCATGTGCTTCATCCTGTAGCAGCCTTACAGCATGTTTATGAAGTAGGTATTATCCCAGCCTACACATGAAGAACCATGCCCAATGGCACCCATCAGAAATGATGGTGCTAGGACCCCAACCCAGACACTCCAATCTTCTGAAGCACGTGTTTTGTTTTGTTTTGTTTTTGTTTTAAGATTTTTTATTTATTTATTAGAGACGGGGGGGGGGGGCGCGGGGGCAGAGACACAGGCAGAGGGAGAAGCAGGCTCCATGCAGGGAGCCCGACGTGGGACTCGATCCTGGGTCTCCAGGATCATGCCCTGGGCTGAAGGTGGCGCTAAACTGCTAAGCCACCCGGGCTGCCCCTTGTTTTGTTTTTAAGCAGGCTTCATGCCCAACGTGGGGTTTGAACCCCCGACCCCGAGATTGAGTCGCATAGCTCTACTGAGCCAGCCAGGTGCCACTGGGACATGTTTGAATCAAGACATGACCCTGCTCAGGAAAACCTTTCTCAGAGCTTCCCAAACTGTCCCACTTATACCAACCCTACAGGAGGCCCACTTGTTGGCTAGACTGGGGTACTCGTTTGTACTCTTATTGTAGGGTACTCACTAATTTGGTATTCCCAGTTATTGTTTGAATTAGGCAATAATAGTCAGGTGCAGTAGGATTTGAATGCTACCAGCAGCCTTCAATCCACAGGTCAAATACATTGAAACTTTGTTTTCTGGAAGGTCCAACACATCTTGATGTGTTAATAGGTTATTCTTTTCTGAGGAAATGGCTACTTCAATGCACCAATAATAATAATTAATAACAAAATCTTATTGTTCCTTGCTATCTAGGACCTCCCTGTGTTTGGCTCCAAACCCCACAGCACTATCCCTTCTGCTCTGGGACTTTCCATGAACCATACTTGAATTACACTTAAAATTCTAACCGAGTGACAGGATGAGATCCCCAGACACTGTATGACTGCAGTGGCCTGGTTTCAAATGTTGTGCCCTGATAGAGACTCCTCTGTAAAGGAATCCCATTAACATTCTCTCAGTTGTCTGGGAAGAAATTACAGCTACCTGAGGCTGTTTCCAAAAGGATGTGGAGAAGCTGCATTAATTATTCTGTCCTCGCTCCTTCCCTCCTTTGTCTTTTCCCGTCCCTCCGCCTTAAGTGTTTTGATCATGAAAGAAAAACAAATACAACTGTGTGATCCAGCAGGGCAGTGAAGCGAACTCATTGTAACACAGTGTTCAAAATACTCAGAAACCGGTCATGACCCCAGGTTGCAGGATGAACTCGCCTTGATGGTTTTGTTCCAGAATTTACCAGCGTGAAATCTTCTAAACACGTTAGTGTGGGCCCCATAAGACGTCAAAGTATTGTGCAGCCATCAGTAGAGAAAGGGAAAACACCACTTCCCCAGTTTGGCTAACTGTAGGAAAGGAGAGAAGAGCTTCTTTAATTCTTGCCTCCTCCATTTGTAGATTTGTGGTCCTGGGCCAGTGGCGGCGTTGGCATCACCTGGGAGCTGGGCAGAAACGCAGAAGGCTGGAAAACAAACAAGCAAATAAATAAAGTTTAAATTTTATTTTTAAAAAGATCTATTTATTCATGAGAGACAGAGAGAGAGAGGCAGAGACACAGGCAGAGGGAGAAGCAGGTTCCATGTAGGGAGCCCGATGTGGGACTCGATCCCGGGTCTCCAGGACCAGGCCCTGGGCCAAAGGTGGCGCTAAACCTCTGAGCCCCTGGGCTGCCCAAGTGTTTAAATTTTAAAGTGAAAAAAGAGAGAGAGAGAAATGCAGAATGTCTGGTCCCAACTTAGACTTACTGAATCAGAATATGAATGTTAACAAGACCCCCAGGTGAGTCCTATACAAGTTAATGTTTGAGAAGCGCTGGCTCAGTAGTATTTAAAAAAACCACAGACCCAAGATGGAGTCACTGACGTTAAGGCCTAACAGAGGGGCAGTTTCAACACCACCACCTCCCCGCCCCTAGGAATGTAACCTTTAACCAATCAACATGGAATTTCCTGGTCAGCACTAGGAAATTTACTGATAGACCCTTCTTTTCCCCTTAGGAGGGCAACCTTGCCTAAAACAATACATTCTTTGCTAATAATTTCCTTTTTTCACTCCCTCTCTGCTTTAAAACCTTTCCTTTTCTCCAGCTCAACAGATCTCCTTTCTGTTTGCTAGATGGGATGCTGCCCGACCCACGAATCGCTCAATAAAGGCAATTTAATCTTTTAAATTATTCAGTTGAATTTTTTGTTTAACAGTAGATTAGGCTCTTTTTGCCAGTAACGTTGGAGTTTCTGGTTTCCCCTTTGAGGACCCTTAAAGGCTTTGTGCACTTTATTCTCTGACAAAGCACCTGGTACCATGCTCAGTGGAGGGTGGAGCCCCGAGTGGGCAAGTGAGTGGACGGCCGGGTGGTTGAAATCATAACACCAAGTTCCAAGCCTTGGCACCAACCAGCAGCCTTCTGTATGTGGAGTGATTACAGAAACAACTGGTAGCTCTGGTTGAGATAAACATAATTTTTACTCCCATTTGACTAAGAGGAAAACTGGGGTCCGGAAAGCTTAAGTAAGCAGCCCCAAGTCACCCAGCTAGAACAAGGGTGCAGGGGAGAGTCTAGCCAGAGCCTATATTCCAGTGTTTCCATTTTTACTACCCTCTCCCTCCAGGAGCCGTTTTAGACATTCTGTCATAATTGCTCCTGGTGATATTGTGATTCATAATAAGAACTAGATCTTCGGTCTGGGTCCTCTTTCAGGCACCAATCTCCATGTGAAAGCCCTTAGAATTTCCTAAGTGGTAAGAATGATCAAGGTGTCCCGATCCATACATACCTCTCAGCCACACCTGAGTTCCTGTTAACTAGCTGACTTTTTGGAAAGCACCTGAGGACGGGGGCTGGTTGCCAGGGGAAACAACCTGGGATTGGTGGCCTGGAGCGTTCAGTCCCACCCTCCCGAACTCTGGGGAGGGAAGAGGGGCTGGTGGAGGAATGGATCACGAGTGACTAATGATTTAATCAACCATGCCTACATCATGAGGCACCCAGAAAACCCCAAAAGGAGAGGCCTCTCAGAGTTTCTGGGTTGGCGAGGATGTGGACATCTGGGGAGAGTGGCGTGCCTGGAGCTTCTGTGCCCCTTCCCCAAACCTTGCCCTTTGCATCTCTTCCATATAGCTATTCCTGAGTTAACAGCTTTTTATGTTAAACCGGCAATCTAGGAAGTAAAATGTATCTCTAAATTCTGTGAGCTGCTCTAGCAAAACTTGAAGAGGTCTTGGGAACTGCCAACCTGGAGCTGATGACAGCCTAAACTTGGGATTGGCATCTGAAGAGGGAATGGGGCTCGGGGTTGTCTTGTAGGACTGAGCCCTTCACCTGTGGGATCTGATGCTATCTCCAGATAGATGGTATCAGAATTGAGATGAATTGTAGGACACCCAGCTGGTGTCTGAGAATTTCTTTGGTGGTGTGGGGACCTCCCCTCACCCCATATGCATTGTAATGGGTGGCCAGGATCTTGCTCCTCCACGAAATGTTAATGCCACAGACACACCGTATATCTGTTTATTTTCTGTGTTTATGTAAGTTTTTTTCACTCTCCCTAAAGAGCCAGCCTTTAATCCCTTGGGGATACAATCACTCCCATGGGGGAATGCCTCCATTTTTCATGAATGACTTGTGGTTGGTTACTTACTATGTGCTAGGCTGTCCTTATGATGAGGATCCTGGCGTTTGAGGCTCTAGAAAGGCTGCTTTTGGGCAGAACAGGGTTAGGGGTCTTGGCCAGATGCAATAACATCTCCCATCATGGAGGAAATAGCTAAGACCCAGTGTTTAGTCTTAGCACAGTGGCTGCTGCAGGAAGAGCCATGAACTGTGAGTCAGAAGACTCGGGGTCCCCCCCCCAGTCCTGCTACTAACCTGCTCGTGTGGCTCTGGGGCAGTCATTACATCTCTTGGCACCTCTGTTTCCAGCCTTGAAACTGAGGAGTTTGAACTACGTTGGCACTTCCAAGGAAAAATAACCTGCTATGACTCTAAGGGTAGGTATTGGTGAACTAGAAAGAGCACACAGGGATTACAGAGATGCACCCGTGCTTTCCAGATGGCCTTCCGCCTCACTCCTGCCTGCCACAGGGGCTGCTTGGGCAGGAGCCTCATTTTTCCTCAGACACTAATAAACTCTTCTTTTGGACAGAGTTAAAACAATTTTTTAAAAGATATTATTTATTTATTCATGAGAGACACCCACAGAGAGAGAGGCAGAGGGAGAAGCAGGCTCCATGCAGGAAGCCCCATGTGGGACTCGATCCTGGGACTCCAGGATCACACCCTGAGCTGAAGGCGGTGCTAAACCGCTGAGCCACCCAGGGATCCCAAGTTAAGAGTATTGTAATAATGTTTGGTGACTACACATATCGTGGTGAGCACTGAATGTGTAGAATTGTCGAATCACCACGTTGTACACCTGAAGCTAATACAACATCATATGTCAACTAAAATTTTTAAAAACTCTTGTTTCTGCAAGATTGGGCTGATCTCTAAATAATAATGTCTTCCCACTTCCACCCTTTCTCCCAATCAATGACTTTGGGGAGAAGACATAAAATTCTACTCCATCCATCCAACCACTTAAAGGGACCCAAATAGCGTCCCTGGCTACCAAGGGACCTTTCCCGAGTTCCTCTTCACATGATCCTAAAGCCTATTCGGAGAGATAAGACCTGAAAAGATGATCATTATTTTCTGTTACTGAATGAGAAATGAATCTTAGGGAAAAGTGTTACAGGATTTGGAGAATCCTTTCAATCCTTCAATACTCTCAGGACATGTTGGGAAGCCTTGATGGCGGACGAAGCCCTCTGAGCTGGGTCTGGAAGGACCAGCTGGAGCTCTGCTGAGGAGGGGAAGGGCATTTGTGGAAGGGGAAAAGCAGAAAGTGCTCTCTGCTTCCAGGCATGAAGGAATGATTCCTCTCCAACGTTTTGTCTGAGGACTCCAGGGAACCTGTGGGGCTGCCAGTTCTGGTCTAGCTGCATTTTTGCCTGAGGCTTATCTGGGAAGTGGCAATCTTAGCAATCACCAGAAAAGTCAGTAAAGACAATCAAAGAAGTGAATCCAAGATCAGGACCCTGGCAAGTCCCCAGACACCAGAATTCTGGCAAACTGCTGTGGCGCTGTATGACTTGCTCAGGATGACACAAGGTTGGACTCCCCAGGGAGAACAGACAGCTGAGCCCCAAGGAGAAGCAGATGGATTCTGTGTTTGGGCACCGATGCCAACCACCCACTGCTGGTATCCTTGGGCGGGTGCTGGCATCTCTCTGGGTTACTGCATCCTTAACATCAGGTCACACAGTTGGATTTGCCATGGATTCCAAGTTTCCAAACAGCTCTGAAATGTTCTACATTGATGGATACGGAATCACGGCAGGAAAGGGGAAGCAAAGGGCCTGGAAGTGGGCTGGGGAACGTGTCAGGCAAAGACAAAAGGGAAACGGGCAAAGAAAAAGACAGAACAAGGATGCATTTGTCTATTGAGTTACAGAACCTCTGGGAGGAAAGATGACTGGGGAACTTGTCTTTTGCTTCCCCCACAACCCCAACTTACTGGAGAGAGGCCCCAACAGAGAATTGGAGCCTCTTCCCTGTTAACTAAGATGTGCGATTTCAGGAGGAAATTGAGAAAGGGGATGAGGGAGCCAATCCTTGGTTCCTCCTGGAGAGCCAGGGGTGGGGGAGGCACATATCAACATCTGGAGGGTGGTAGGAGCAGCAGTAGCATCTGGTGAGCTTTTTTACAGTGGGAGGGAAAGGGTGGAACTTAGCACCGCAGAGCTTTGAGAAGAGAGCACAACCTTCATACAGAGTTAGGAAACTCAGCAGCCCTGCTTATTTATAATCCTAGGTACCAAAGAGGGGACAGGCCACTTAGGCCACAGGAAGGGAATCCAGAGGAGACTTGGACCTTCCTGGGCTGTGAGCCCTTGACTCAAGGGGTGACCTGGACAAGCATACTCATTCCTGGAACTGCTGCCTCCCTATATGGAATGAAGCGTCCTATGCCTACTACTTCCCAAACTGACTTTCTTGGACTCTTTGATCTTCAATAATGTAGGTCTTTAGAGAGTCACCTTTCATTTAATCTACCTCATAGGAATATTTTAAGGAAATTGTATAAGAATAAATAGTTTCTTTACATAAACTAAGTCATTATAGGAATATTGACCAGAATAGACCAGGGGTATTTCTCTAAACTGCAATTTTTTTCTAGAGGTACAGCTAAAAGCTATCATACTCACCCCTGTTTGCAGACCTATAACCCTTGGCCATGCTAACTAGACCTGGGGGGATACACAGGTGTAGATACCAGGAGGGGTGACAATGGTGCCCATTTTCCCTGTTGTCACCTGCTGTAGATTCTGGCACAGAGCCCAACTCAGAGGATCACCCAGGACGCCTCCCCCAGTCTCCTTGCTTTCCTCTCTTCCATCTATCTACTCCCCTTCCTGTCACCCTTTGCTTTCTTTCTTAAAGCCAAATATTTATTGTTGTTGTTGTTTTTCTAGAGTATTTCAAACATGCTGGCTGGGAGGCTCAGTCACTTGGGTATTTAATGAACACTTCCATCGTTGAGATCCTAGGCCTCTGTTTCCTCAAGTGTAACACTCTAAGATGATTGGACCCCCACCAGTGGTCCTTACCATGTAATATCAAACACACTGATGGAGTGACCACTCGGGTTTAAGAAATGTTAATTTTGGGATCCCTGGGTGGCGCAGTGGTTTAGCGCCTGCCTTTGGCCCAGGGCGCGATCCTGGAGATCCGGGATCGAATCCCACGTCAGGCTCCCGGTGCATGGAGCCTGCTTCTCCCTCTGCCTGTGTCTCTGCCTCTCTCTCTCTCACTGTGTGCCTATCATAAAAAAAATAAAAAAATAAAATTTAAAAAAAAAAAAAAGAAATGTTAATTTTATGCCATATTGACTTCAGAGTCTCTAAAAAGGAAAGAACCCCACTAAGGTGGAAATAAAAAATGGGAAATAATAAGTGTTGGAGGGAATGTGGAGAAACCAGAGCCTTGATGCATTGTTTGGTGGGAATGTAAAATGTTATAGCACTGGGGAAGACAGGATGGTGGTTCCTCAAAAAATTAAACACAGAATTATTACATGACCCACCAATTATACTTGAAGGAATATATATATATATAAATATACCCAAAGGAATTGAAAGGGGAGACCTGAGCAGATATTTATACGTCAATGCTCATATAGGCATTATTCCCAGCAGCCAAAAGATGGGTACAACCCAAATATCCATTGACAGATGAATGGATAAATAAAATGCAGTATATACATACAGTGAAATATTATTCAGCCTTAAGGAATGGAATTCTGATACCTGCTACAATATGAATGAAATCTTGAACATTACACTAAGCAAAATAAACCAAAGGACAAATATGTATATAATTCCATTTATATGAAGTACCTAGAAAATTCAAATCCATAGAGACAGAAAGTAGAATAGTGGTTACCAGGAGGTGGGGCGATAGGGATTTATTGTTTAAGGGTATAGTTACAGATTTGAATGATGAAAATGTTCTGGAGATGGGTGGTGGTGATAGTTGCATAACAATAATGTATTTGTCATCACTGAACTGTACACTTAAAAATGGTTAAAATAGTAAATTTTATGTATATATATTTTTTAAAGATTTATTTATCTATTCATGATAAACACACACACAGAGAGAGAGAGAGAGAGAGAGAGAGAGAGAGAGAGAGAGAGAGGCAGAGACACAGGAAGAAGGAGAAGCAGGCTCCACACCGGGAGCCCGACGCGGACTCCATCCTAGGCCTCCAGGATCACGCCCTGGGCCAAAGGCAGGCGCCAAACCGCTGAGCCACCCAGGGATCCCCTGATTTTATGTATATTTTATTGCAACAACAACAAGTCAAGACTTGGTTCAAATGGGATCTCCTCCTGCTTCATCCCACCCTATGCCCAACCACATCTGATATGTCCTTTGGTAGTGATTTGTTTCATCAGTCTGAACCAGAGAAGACATTGTGTGTGTTTCCTTTTCACAAAAACCCCAAGAAGGAAAAAAAAAAAATGGAAAAGTCCTTCAATGGGTCATTCAACAGGGATGATGGAGCACCTCCTGTGTAGGGAATATATACTCAGCTCGGGGACAGAGGATTAACACAGTACAGCACCAAGATCTACAAGGTCCAGCGTGTGAGTAGAGGCAGACAGCTAGGGCAAGACCACATGACTACACAGAGGAGGGGGGAGAGGGGATGTGGAGGGTGATGGGAGGAGGGGGCTGTCCTCAGAGGGGGTGGCTTTTGAGCTGACTTCTGAAGAGTGACTAGGGATGTAGTAAAGGATAGCTGCTGGGATGGCTCATGACCAAACATGATTACGAAAGAGAGCCTGGGTGGGGAAGTCGGGTGAGAAATGTCACTTCAATTCGCTTGGCTTGGGCCTTGCCCAGCAATGACCTTGGACAATTACTTAAAGTCTCTATGTGTGAAATAAGGGACAAAAGTATCTGCCTGGATCATTGTGAGAATTGGGATAAATTTTGTCAAGCAAGCCGTCACCCCTCCTCACTGAGTCAGCTGGCGAAGCCCCCTTGTGGTCGAAGAAACCTCTCCGCTGCTGAGAATTTGAGGAATTGCCGGAGAACAAAACCTTTTGCTGTTGGGTTGTGTGTCCCTGATACACACACACCCAGAGGGCCCTACGAACGCCCACCCCAGCTGAGCTCGGCAGGAACACCCACCACCTAGACTCCAGGGTGAGGGCCTCCATCCGGTCTCAGGACTGTCTGCATCAGCCCATTTTGGATCCCGTGGGTAAAGGGACTTAAAGCTGGACCCAGGTTTTAGAGAGAGGGGGAAGCAGTGCCTAAGAGTTCTATTGATGGTTTTAATCGTATTTTGGTTTCGTTCTTGGAAATGGCAGTGAATTCCCATTTTAAATTCACTCTGCATACATCTCTGATTGATTTGTGCTTGTCTGGAGGCTCTGGGATTTGCCCAGTCTCCATTGATACACGAGAGTGGACTTCAGAAGAGGTCATTACAAGGCTGGAGCCAGGAGAGGAGAGGGGAGAGGAAGCGTGCCTGAAGGAGGCACCCAGAGGCCCCCCAGCCTGCAGAGAGCCGGTGCAGTTACTGGAAGTGCCTGCAGAGACGGCCACCGGAGGACCTGAGGGGGTAGAGCCCCATCCGGTTAGAGCCCTGGCAAAGCCCGGCACCAGGGGGTGTGACAAAGCTCAGCGCTTGGAATGGAGAAACCTGATTTTTGAGTCCTAGTTCTGGAAGAGAGATTACTTGACTTTGTGACTGGAGCCGGTCCCCTAACTTGCATCTTCATTAGTACAATGGGGATAGTTTAATCCCTGTCTTTTGTTCTCAGTGACCTGGGTCAGAGCCAGCACCGCCCTCAGCCCCTCTGGGAGGGTCACCTCCAACAAAGCCCCTGCTGAGTGCGGCTGGACCTGAAACCTCCTCTGCTGGCCTCTGCTGACTGTTAGAGCTGGAATCTGGCCAGGAGGGGCCGGCTACCGGACTTGGACTCGAGACCCGTTTCAGAAGCCACAGCCACACAATCAGATCCTCCCTGAACACTAGAAAGGAAACCCGGGGTCGCTGACAGCCGTCTGTGGACACTGGAGATTGGAGGGGTGGCACCACGTAGGGGCATTTGCAAGAGGAGGAAAGTGAGGGAGGAGGGGAAGGAGGGCAAAGGAGAACACCAAAAGGCAGGAGTGCCCTCCATCCTCACCGGGTTCCATGCTTGCACCGGGCCCCGCTTGCAGGAGGAGCACTACTGCCCGTCCTCCGATTCCCCGTCATGTCCACATTCTTGCCTCAACCTCCACTTTTTCTATTTCCTGAATCCCCAAGGGCCCAGCCCACCTGGAAGAGCAGCTAAGAGAATGAAATAAAATAGTGGGTGAAGTTAAGGCCCCAGATGGGAGTCTCTAACTCCCCTGGAGGCACCAGGGCCCCTTCGCTTTCTACCCTAATACCCCAGCAGGCTATTTCTGCATCCCATTTAGGGACACACATCGTTTGTCCTGCTTATTGTCCTCCCGCGCCCAGTCCCAACAGTGGTCCCTTGAGAGCCCCTTGCCCGCCTTGCTCAGGCTCTGTGCAGTACCTGGCAGCCCCTGGCACCCAACAGGGCCTCGGGTAGTATCTGCGGGCTGACCTAGCCCAGAAGTGCTGACACCCCCCACCCACCAGGAAACCCTGGTCAATCTCTGCTCTTCCTTCTCCCTCACACCCTGTGCTCAGGCACGGAGCCCTGGCATCACACTTCCTGCATATTTCTTCTGCCCTGGGTCCTCTCCACCTCAGCCAGGTTTCTAGTGACTTCTCACTACACCTGGAGCAACTGTCTCCTGCACTCCACCTCCCACTTGGCCTCTGGGAGGACCCCAGGGCTCTGTCACTTTTCAGTGCTGCCCAATCCTTTGGGTTTCAGATTTCTCCATCTTCTAGGCCCTCAAGCAGGCCTGCGCCCACCTCCCCAGCCTCACCGTTTCCATTCCTGGCTTCATCTTTGTGGCATTGGTGACAGAATTGTGATCCTGCGGTGCCTGCTTCATGGCCTTCATCCCTGCTGTCCTTTCTACCTGGAGGGCTGCACTCACTCTGTCTCTCCTGTCCCCTCACTAGTTCCAACTCACCTTTTAAGACTGCCTCAGCCATCTCCTCCTAGGACTTACAAGGCTCGGTGGGCCTGCTTCCGCCCCTCCACTGGGGCTCCCAGAATCCTTGTGCCTTGATCAGAGCACCTACCTGTGTTGACCTTGTTCACTTGTCTGAGTGCTCTGCAAGATGGGGACAGACAGCCTGGCCCCCAAAGTGCCAGGAAAGCTTTGGAACAAACATCAGGAAGCAGCAGACCTCGGTACAGAGCCTGCTCTGGTGTTTTGTTTTTAGCTGTGTGACTTTGGTCAAGTTGTTTAGCCACTGCAAACTTTAGTTTCTTCCACTAGATGATAGAACTAATAATAATTGGCCACCCCCAGGATTAGGGGGGGGGGGAATGAAAGGCGGTGGGTGGACAGCCCTAAGCACCACGCCCAGCTTGTAGGGAGGGCTCCAGGGATGTCAGCAGCTAACCCAACTGAGAAAAATATTCCTAAGACTGCCGGGTCAGAGGTCTTCAAAAATCAGAGCTAACCCCGCTGTTCCGAGAAGAATTAAGGAACCTCTTCGAAGAAACCGCACACGACCCATCTCCGTTAATGTTCCCCGGAGAGAGTGGGGGAGACGTGCCCCCCACCCCAAACCAGTCATCCTGTGCGAGTCAGGACTGAGATTTTTCAAAGTGAAAGGAAAATTTAGGTTTAAAGGAAAACACGGATTCCCCCCCCCCCCCCCCGCAGGGGAGGATGAGGCTGAGACTCGGGAGGGACGGTGGACGGACAGACGCGGTGCGGTGCGGCCCTGGGCGGCAGCGAGCGGGGTGGAGGTCGGGCCCGGGCGAGCGGGCTCCTGCGGGGCGGGGCGGGGCGGCCTCGGGCGGCCCAGGGCTCCGGGCCCGTCCAGGCGGCTCCAGGAACTCGGGTCCGCGCGGGGCCTGGAACCCCTGCCCCCGGGGAGGCCGTTCGGACGCCGCAGCGCGGTGCGGAGTCCCGAGGAACCAGGAACCGGGACGGGCGCGGGGCAGGGCTCGGTGTCCCCACCCCCGGCCCCCGGTCGCCTCTCGAGGAAGCCAGGTCTTCGCGGCCGGCCGTCCCCGGGGGCGGGGGCGGGGGCGGGGGCGCTGTCGCACGCCTCTGCCTGCCGGTTCGACCTCAGTCTCCTCCTCCGGGCAGTGGGTTTGCAGCCCCGCGGCTGGGAGAGCCGCTCCCGCGAGGCCCGCGAGGCCGCCCGTCGCCAGGACCTGCCCCGCCGCCCGGCCCGGCCGAGGCTGAGCCCCCCCGCCCCGGCCCGCCCCGGCCCCGGCCCCGGCCCCGGCCCAGGAGGAGCCGCCCGGCGCTCGCGGGAGGGGAGCGGGGCGTGCGGGGCTCGGCGGCCGAGTTCCCGCGGGGGCGGCGCGCCGGGCGGGGACGGGGTGCGGGCGCCCCGGGAGGTCCGGCGGCGGGCGTGACCTCACGGGGAGGGGCCAGCGCGGCGCGGGGCGCGGGGCGCGGGGCGCGGAGCAGAGCGCAGAGAGCGCAGCCGGAGCCGCGGCCCCGATGGAGCGCTACAAAGGTGAGGGCGCGCGGCGCGGCCGGGGCCGGGGCCGGCGGGGAGGGGGCCGGGGCCGGGGCCGGCGGGGAGGGGGCCGGGGAGGGGCGCTCCGCCCGCGCCCCTGCAGCCCCGACTCCGGGGAGACCAGCGCGCCCCGAGGTGGTGGGCGCGGCCCCGGCGTTCGGACCCTCCCGGGCGCGCAGGGCGGGGGCCGGCGCGGCGGGGCTTCCCACCTGCGGGAGGAGAGACGCCGCGCGTGGGGCCCCACCTCGCGAGCCCCGGACGCCCGCGGGGGATGCGGCGGCCGCCGAGGCCCGAGTCGGTGAGGGTCGGGTCCTCTGGGCCGGCGGAGGGTGGGGGCCCGACCCCGACCCCGACGCCGACGCCCGGCAGGTGGAGCGCGGGGGCGCCGGGCCGGGGCGCCGCTGGGCGAGTCGCAGCCCTGGCCGAGGGCGGGCCGGCCCGGTGGTGCCCGCAGCCCGGCCCGCGCGGGTGCTCGGACCAGAACCCGGGGCCGCAGTCTGGAAGCCAAGCACGGAGGAGCTCATTTTTTTTGGGGGGGAAAAAAAAAAGAGTCTAAAGAGGTGCCCCTTCGGTGGGGCGCTGCGGACGCCCCCGACCCTCCTTTCATTTGGGAAAGTCTCTTGCATTTCCTCGTCCTGGACTCGGTCCCCGCCGAACCTGGGAGAGGAAATACTGTTTCTATATTTATTTTCCCCTGGGAGAGGGCAATAAAGGAGAACGCTCAGATTCCCAAGGAATCTCATTCCCGGTGGTTTCTCATTTCTGAAACTGACATAAAGGAACCTTCTGGGACCGGCTCGAGTTCCCTGCACTAGTCATGTCTTCGGACCTTTTCCCACTGGTTTTTCTCATCTGGGTCACCTGGTTACAGGTGAGGGTGAAAGATGTACATTCGAGGCAGCACTTCATGCAGAAAGAAAGGGTCTTTGCCAAGGGCGCGGGAAGCCGACCGGGGGGACTGGGTTAACTTAATTGGCAACCTTTGGTTTCTTTCTGTGAACCCTCCCTGGAGCGCCTCTCACATTTCTGACGGGGTGGGTTTTTTTTTTTTTTTTTCATCCCAAATTCTGCTGAGATCACGTCAGTTTTGTGCTGGAATGACTGAATGCGCCCTTATGTAGTCTCAGGACATCTGAGGAAGCCACAGCCCCTGTCTTTGTAAAATGGAACTTTGCTACTCCCTCCCGGCCTGCCCTCCGCCCTTTGGGAGGGACCCCCATAGGGAATTCAGGACTTGCAGTTGGAAGAATTGGCTTCTGAGGTCCCTTTTAACTCCGGGTGAGCCATTTCTGAATTGTGAAGTCAGAGAGGGTTAGCTCCTGTTCGAAGGTACTTTCTCAAATCAGTATATTAATCTAAGGGCAAATGATAACACTCGGGGTCTTCTTTCTAAATGCCCAGTATTATCAGAAGCTTTTTGTATTAATAATAGCTTTTGACTTGGCCCTTGACCTGAGAAAGTTGTCATCCTTATCTTTTTCTCTCGGGAGTTTAAAATCTTCCCACCCCTGAATATCAGTTAGGGGCTTTTTGCCAACTTAGTTTCCATTTCAGAGTGTTTATGTTTTTGGTAACACATGTATCTGCCTCATTTTGGGTAAATCAGTGATAAATGGATACATCTGAGAATTATCTGGATTGCGGAGTCTAATCCAACTCCTCTTTTCCTGTTTGACTGCAGAGTCTTCAAGACTCACCAGTGAATGCTAATGTTTATGAACTACACCTCAGCCTAGGAATTTAGGGATCCCCCACCCCAGGAACCAGGAATGTAGAATTCCCCATTCTTTTGAGACGCTGATGACTTGTGTTTTGAACTCTGATTGAATTGAAAAATTGGTCTGTGCAAAATGAAGCATGTGGGCCCAGTCTCCAATTAATCAGAGCAACTCTAACTGGAATCCAGTCTTCTCTTGCTCATCAGAGATTGAGGGTGTTTTGTTTTTAAGGTAAGATTAACTAAAAGTTAAATGGAAAAGCAAGATCTACATGGACTTTTAGAACATATAAAAGTTATAAAGAATTCTCATTGGTGACACTTTTCAATTTTGTTACTGAAATGCCCCATTCTGTATTTCTAAATTCCCAATTTTGTCCTCTCCCAAATAGATAGAATGCCTGATTGTTGTGTCCAGATTCTCAAAATGTTATTATTTTTTTTAATTTGTAAGCCTTATAAAGCAGTCAACGTAGGTGAAATTGTTTTGCATGCTCTCTAGTCTGTTACATCTTCTCCAATACTAGCCTGTCATTTTTAGACTCAGGGCTGATTTTCCATTGTTTTGTAGGATAGAAAGAGAGGTCTGGAGGTAAAGAGTGGTTGGAATATCACTCTCTGTCTAACGCAGAAAGGTTTCCAGACTTTTCTCCCATCCCATCGAAGCCATTCTGTTAGTCATGGCTCGCTCAAGCAAAAGCAAGGGGTACGGGTGGTGAGAAGACTCTCAAGCAAAAGCAAGGGCTGGGGCGGGGGCGGGGGGTGTCTTCCCAGAGAGATGGAGTTTTTATAAGAGTTCTCATAAAAAGTGACGGTAGAGTTGCTATTTCTTGTACGTGAGTCTCTTTGGTGCTATATAAGCAGCGCCAGCTCCACGGGGTCCCTTGAAGAGGTTCCCATCCTTGGATGTTTACATATTTATGACTCTCATAAGAGCACCCTTGGATCACTGTGCAGGAGCCCATTGGCTGAACTCACACCATGTGGTCAAGGATTCTGATTCCTACTGCTCTTCCAGCTGGTGAGTGTGGCCAGGGCCAAATGTGACTGACCTACTATCTGTGGATTACACTTGGAACATCCCGAGGAAGCTTCCTGAATTTGCATCACACTTGGATCCAAGCCGTCATGGTTGAGCTATTCACTTTAATTTGGATCACAGTACTTGGTTGAAGGTGTAATCTGTCTTTTTCTGTTTTTGTTTGCTTGTGAGTCAGATCACCTGATTCCCAGGAGAGGGCACTTTGTTCTGAGGTACTGCAAGGGTAGAGGTGGTGGGGAAGAGTCAAGCCAGTAAAAATACTTGGGAGCCTAAACTGAGAATGCGGAGATCTGTGGGCAGGGAAGGTCTGAAAAAGAAAAAACAACTAAGAGAGACGGGTGGCTTGATAATAGCCACGTCAGAAGCATTGTCTCTGAGTTCTTGTTTTCTGTGCTTAGGAGCTCAGGTTTTTCCCTATTGAAACTGTACTTCAGGGCAACCCCGGTGGCCCAGTGGTTTGGCGCCGCCTTCAGCCCAGGGTATGATCCTGGAGACCCGGGATCAAGTGCCACGTCGGGCTCCCTGCATGGAGCCTGCTTCTCCCTCTGTCTCTGCTTCTCTCTCTCTGTGTCTGTCATGAATATATAAATAAAATGTTTAAAAAAAAAAAAAACAACTGTACCTTGGGCAGTAGTTCCTAACCTGAGCCGCAGGTGTCCCCTTTCTTCAAGACCAAGCTGAAGTGAATAAAGAACATGCAGAGCATTTCATAAGATTATCTAAAGGAGCCTAAGAGTAAAATCTGCCTTCTGCTACGTAGGCCCCACTCAAGACTTTGATTCAGGTGGTCTAGGGGTGCAGCTGAGCTATTCAGGTGTTCTGATGTGTAGCCAAAATTGAGAATCACTGGAAAAAAGGATAAGTGGTTCTATATGCACCTGACGTAAAAGCCTGATGCCCATACTCCTGTGATGGGCTTTAACCAAATCTGTGACACCTGCGGAAAGCTAATGGGATTCACCTGAAGCTGTCCTAGGCTTTAAAGGCTGTGGGAACACTGCTCGGAACCATCTCGAAAGTGATGCACAATCCTAAACTCAGGGTTTGCTCATGGTTGTACTTGACCTGGAGCCCTTCAACTTTGAAGCTCCTTGTCTGGAGGCCTTGATTGGCAATGGAATGGTCCGAAACAGAAGTACAGAGGGGTCCCCTCTGGCGCTGAAGGGCAGGCTGGGTGGCGGGAATTCTACTTTGGGCCCTGCCCCTCTTCTGAAGCGGTAGGAGCTCTGGGAACTGGGCTGGAGCCAAGCACAATTAAAGGGCCAGGAGGGGCCAACAAGCTTCAAAGCTTCGGAAGCTGTGCCAGTTTTCTTGCAAATGCCTCTAATGATGGGAAATGTTTCTCTAAAGACTTCTGTCATTCAGAGAAGGGAGACGTTTCCCTAGCTGAGGGAAGATGGCACATCTGCCCAGGCCGAGGCAGGAAACAGAGCAGTCATGGCGTGATGAGGGAGCAGTGGCTTGGAAGCGGGGAGACCCATGACTTTGGTTTCCTTGGACAAGTCACTGAGCTCTCCGGGCCTCAGTTTCCCTATCTAGAAAACAGCCTCCAGGGTGGGTAGAGCCTGACTTTCTGAGCACTCTTCAAAGCTGTTGTGCTGTGGTCACTGGGGAATCTTTGGAGGAGGATGTGTCTTGAGGGGAGGGAAGCGAGGGAGGGGACATGGGTAGCCCAACAGAGGTCAGTTTAGGGTTGTGATTCTTATAAATAAAATCAATTTCCTGGCGAGAGCCAAGAGCAGCAGACAGTGGGAAAGAGCATGCCATTGGCCTTGCGAGGAATTCGTTTCTCAAGGACTTTTGCGTGAGTGTGTCTCCAAAGATTGGTAGTGAAGCCCAGAGCCACCCCCCCACTCCGAAACACAGGATTATTCACTCCCATTTGACAGGCGGGTCAACTGAGATCTAGAGAGATTAAGCAACAACTCAAACCGGATGCAAAATCCCCGAGAATTGAGTTTCTAAAGAGTAGAATTCCTGTTCTCCTAACAGCAAGGGTTTATTTAGAAAGAAGTACTCAAAGCACTTTCAAACTACTTCCTTCTCTGTGTCCCGTAAGCCAGCTGTTCATAGAAATGCTCCTCGATCTTCAGGACCTAGTGCACATGCCTCCTCTTCCAGGAAGCCTCCCCTGATTGCCTCTGCGTTCCTGGGCTACTAGAGGGATAGCCTCATCGATAGAACATCCTAGGTACTCAGCAGAAATAGCTGTTGAATTAACATCACGATGTCTTGTATGTACAGACGTCCGTTTCCTCTCACTGAGTGCCTTCAAGACAGAAATCTTGTCTTTCTCCTCCCCGTGTCCCCGCCCCCCCTCAGCCCCTGGTACCTGGCAGGACCAGCATGTGGGTCCCCGGGGCATGACTGGGGCCTGGGCGAATGACTGATTCTAGGCCACAGGAGCACATAGTCTCTGATGCTCTGGCCCTCAAGGGCTGACCGGGTTCACAAAGGGAAATGAAGCAAAATCTCAAAGCCACACCCCGCTGAGTGGAGACGGAACCCCACAGAGGTGGCCCCTGGCTTTCCCGACTTGAGCCTTATTTCTGTCTGTTCCAGCACAGGGGTGTTGCTGTCTGGTGGTACAGAGAAGGATCCTGCAGGTTTCTGCCTGTGAGTATGAGCCTGCCTGTGCTCTCTGCAGCAGCTCACCTGGCCTCCAGGGCTCCCGAGGGCGCAGACCTGGCTCTGCCCACGCTCTGGACCGACGGCTGAGGGATCTTGTGGAGCTGGGCGCTGGCCTGGGCACTCTGGAGCTCGGGGTTCTAATCTGGCCTTTGCCACTAACTCGCTGTGCGACCTTGGGCAAGTCACTTAATCTCTTTGGGCCTTGTTTCCTCATCTGTACGAGTGAGGATAATGACTACTAACCTGCCTCACCGACTGCCTGGTAGAATGATTTATAAGAGCTACTGGTAAATACTTTGAGAAGGGGCAATGTTAAATGAATCCCGGGGAGCAGCTCCCCTGAGACCTCTAGGACATGGCTGAGACCCCCCCCATTCCTGCCTTCTTGCGTGTGGATCGAGGGGGGCCCTCCGTTCATTTGGGCACCAGTGATGCCCATCACACGTTTTGCCAAGCTGGGAGCCCTGAGTTGGGGATGTGCAGCCTGTTCCCAGGTAAACTAGCCTCTCCGAGAGAGTGGGCATCTGTGTATTTCTCTCAAGTGTCCTGGAAAGGAGGTGGGTGCAGAATGGCTCACTCTCAAGCCTCCTGTCGTGGCCCTGCCTGACTTTTCTCTGATGTCTCAGTAAGTTTATATAGGAGAAGCCCTTAGGTTTAGATTCTAACAAGAACTTCAAGCTCTTTGTACTCATTTACTACTCCTTGGCTCTCACTTTCTCCCTAGTCTCCCAGTGAAAAACCCCACTGGGAGGGAGGAGTGAGGAGAACATACAGGAAAAGCAGGAGCCAGCATTACCCTGGGCACATTGCACTGGACCAGAGCCAAAGCAGAGTGAGCCCAGAGCACCTTCGAGTCCCCTTTCTCTGTGAGTCCCAATAGATTGCAGATGGGAGGACAGTCAGCTGTTAGCTCAGAGAGTGCAACCTGCTGCTCACAGAAGCATCTAGAGGAGCAGATGTGCAGCCCTGCCCTCGGAGGTGGCTGTCCCAAGGAGAGTGACCAGTGAGCCTGGTTTGTCTGAGACTTACCTGGTTTTGCCCCCTGCAAGCCCCAAGCCCCAGGAAATCCCATAGTTCTGGGTGGATAGAGATGGGAGGTCACCCTGTTCCCAGGCCTCTGCTTTATTAAAAGGCCCCAAACCAAGAATTTGGTTCCCCCATAGCAAAGATGAGCCAGAGCCAATCATTTCATGTCCTTGGCAAGAAAGCAGAAGTCCAAAGCTTAAAAACCAACAGTTTGTACCTCAGCTACATGCCCATGCTAAGTGAAAGAAGCCAGACTCAAAAATCATACACACAGTAGGATTCCATTTATGTGACTTTCTGGGTAGGGCAAAATTATGGGGAAAGAAAACCAGTCTGTAGTAGGTAGGGCTTGAGAGAAAGGGTTGACCACAAAGGGGTATGTGGGAAATTTTGGGGATGATAGAAATCCTTCTGTCTCAAATCTGCATGGTGGTGGTGCTTCCAGAGTTCTAGGTGTCTGTGATAACTCAGAACTGTGCAGTTAGCAGGGCTTTTTTTTTTTTTTTTCCTGTGTGTAAATTATACCTCTAGGAGGCTGACTTTAAGCCCTTGTGGGGCGCCGGGGTGGCTTAGTCGGTTGTGTCTGATTCTTGGTTTCAGCTCAGGTCATGATCTCAGGGTCATGAGATAGAGCCCCACAGCGGAACCCTTGCTCAGCAGGGAGTCTGCTGGTCCCTCTCCCTCTGCTCCTCCCTGCATGCACATGTGCTCTTTCTCTGAAATAAATGATATCTTTTTTTTTTTGAAATAAATGAAACCTTAAAAATAAAACAAACTCTAGCATTTTGGGGTGCCGTGGTATAAGCTGGTGAATCTGTTGAGTGCCCCGTTGACCATCACAGATTGTAAATAGAATCTGAGGTCTCCGTGTTTTCATGTTTGCAGCAATCTGGAAATACAGCAGAAGAGAGTGAAGAATTTGGGTAGAAAACCAAAGGATTGACTGCTTGACAGCATCTTAAATGCAAGAGACTTTTCCACAGTAAACACTGTGAGGGTGGAAGCTCTCCCTCTACTTAGAGAAAAGGGAAAGCAGTTCTCCTAAAACCCAGGCAGCAGATGAGCCCAAGAGGGTCACGGAATAGCAAAGCATTAGCTCTGGGCTCCCACCCTGGGAACTCTGCTGCTACACACATGGATCTAATGTATTGAATTTGGCAGCCTTCCTGCAAATCTTTTTTCTTTTTTCTTCTCCCCTCACCAATAAAGTTGTTGAATTGGAATTGAGTACTCAAGTCTGCACCATAATTACTTCCTGGCTGACTTTTTGTTTCTGGAAGTCCTGCTTGTCTATGCTAGCTAGGAATGATTTTGAGGCAGGGAGAGCCCGTGATTTAACAGAATAATGCACCTAGTTCCATATGATGTAAGGGAGCAGCCCTCTTGGTTCCAGAAAGGGAAAAGCCTCATAGGCAAGGGCAGCATCACCAGGAGATGGGACGTGGAATTCCTCGAGAATGGAAGAGTCACTCTGGTGATCCTAATGCAATCTGAAGATCTTGGTGGTTTCTATTTTTTCCTTTTCCTTTCTTTCTTTTTTTTAAAATCAAAATCCATGTCAAATTGCCTTGTTCTTTAGGTGGACTGTGTCAGGATCTATGACCTGGGGAGCTGAACCTATTTCTTCCCATCTTAAAGATGGTGTATGGAAAGGCTGTAGAACTTTCATCCATGAGGACAATCTGGGCCTAGATCACTTTCAACCGTGAATTACTTAGAGTATCACGTGAGCAACTTTTCTTACAAATATATCCAAGCCACTAGTCACCTGCAGAGGCAGGTCTGTTTCATCTGTTCTTGGGATATGCAGGAAGAAATGTTGGGGCGGCCCTTAGTTTTTTTGTTTTTTTTGTTTTTTTTTTAAGATTTTATTTATTTATTCATAAGAGACACAGAGAGGCAGAGACACAGGCAGAGGGAGAAGCAGGCCCCATGCAGGGAGCCGGGCGTGGGACTCTATCCCGGGACTCCAGGATCACGCCCCAGGCCAAAGGCAGGCGCTAAACCACTGAGCCACCCAGGGGATCCCTGCAGCCCTTAGTTCTAATTGTCTCGACTTTGTTGGAAGGCGCTGAAGTGGGAGGGAAATCTGTTTCGTATGTATCTGAAATGAAACATCCCTGTGCAGGGTCAGACCTAGCTTATCGTGGGTCCACCTAGGAAAGGCTAGGTTTGGGGCAGCCCCAGGGGTCCACTGCTAGTTCAAGTACAAGAATGGGAAGGCAGCAGAGGAGAAGCTGGGAATGCCTGGCTGGGGAAGTTCCGGATACTTCCTTACCTGGATTGCGGACTGTTGCCGCCATCTCCCTAGGGCTACCCCGGCACGCTGGCATCCTTTTGGGTTGTGGGGATGATCTTAGCCTCCCTGTTAGACCAGCAAGTGGGAACACCGCCATTTCCTTCTATCCTCCACCCTCTTTTTTTTCTCCCCCAGTTTTTACACAACAGGATTTATTCATGTTGACTGTATTCAAGTCCCCAGATGGGGGGAGAAAAAGAGATTGTGTTGAATGAGCTTATTGTTTGGAGATTTCACTGACTTCTTTTATTTAATACCCACAGTCTTGGAACATATTGAGCTGATTTACTAAAATTCAAATATAGTCCTTTTGGAAGGAATTCTGCTAGGGTGCTTGGTACCCCTGATTTTGGGGTTGGGACCTGTTGGGTGGTGAGTTTGCTTGGGGCATCTCCTCTTCATCTTTATGGTCTTGGTCTTGGGTCCACAAGGATTGGATATTCTCAGTTATAATACCAGGCTCCTAATGAGCTTGAGATGGTCACCACCCAACTGCCCTTTGCATCATCTGGGCCTTCTGTGCCATCCCCTCTAGTACAAGTGGAAGGAAATAAATGGTGGTGACATAGCAGACTTGGGCTGAAGTGGCAAGTATCAAACAGCCTCATTCCTGCTGCTCGAATGCCTAATGTGGTGTGGCTGGTCCATGATAGGGTAAAATTGAATTGTGTGCCTTTTAGCATGTTTTAGAGACAGGGTTCCTGCAGTCAATAATGCTGGAATGGTGGCTGAGGACCATGGTGTATGATGATCTGGTCCAGTTGTCTGGATGGCTGCAACACAGTTGTCTTGTGACAGCTCCTGGTGTCTGGAGCTCTTGGGGATCTCCTGAGAGAGGGAGCCACTGCAGGTACTTGAGCTGGGTGAGGCTTGTGTCCTGCTGGAGACAGTGGGAGCCCATCTCTGGTTCAAGTCTGTAGCATCCCAGATGCGTGGAAGTTAGCCTGTGGTAGAGTGAGTTGGGTTAACAACAGGACCATCACAGGCAAGTGTGTTAGGTGCTCCGGGACCTCTCTTGGGTGCTGCACACAGGCTTGCTCTTGCTCCTGCACGTGGGGTGTCCTCCCTCTTTCTCTCCCCGCTCCCTCCCTGCTCTTTCTTTCATTCCCTGTTTTCCCCTTTTGACTTTCTGCTGGTTTCTCTCTTTATTTCCCTGCCATATCTGTTCAGATCTCCTGAGTCTTGAGGTTAGGAAAAGGATTCTTGGGCTCCTGGGAAGCTCAGTTTTTAAGTGTCTGCCTTTGGCTCAGATCATGATCCCAGGGTCCTGGGATCGAGTTCCGTATCAGGCTCCCTGCTCTGTGGGGAGCCTACTTCTCCCTCTGCTGGTCCCCCTGCTTGTGCTCTCTTGCTCTCTTTCTCTCTGTCAAATAAATAAATGATCCAAAAAAAAAAAAAGGGGGATTCCCTCTGAGAACCTGAGTCCAGAAAGAGCCTCCCCCTGACCCCAGGTCTCTAGTAGTGTTAGGCTTCCATTTGTAGTAGCCATGGCTAGAACCTAGGTTTCCCTGGGGAGCTGATGACCTGAGTCCGGGTAGGGAAAGTGGGGCTTGCTCTCAGCCAAAGAGCATCTCATTCCCTCCTAGCAGAGGAGGCCATAGTGAAAATCTGTTCAGCATTCCCCCTGGTGTTTCCTCAGACCCTAGAAAGTACCATTCTGTGTGGCCTAATGCGAAGAAGGCCACCTTCTCCAAGCTTCATGGTCCAAGTCATTGATTGGCTAACCCTGGAGCCTCCTGGCCAGCCCACCTGGCCTCGTGCAGGTTCGTGTCACAGTGACTAAGATTCCCAGGAAGGAGCATTCTGATCCTCCCTCTGTGGGTCTTTGAACAGCACCCTGTTGGCCTCCGAGGGGTGAGGGCTCCTCCCTCTGCCGTCCAGAGCTCCCTGGAAACGAACATCAGAGGAGGGCCTGGCACCCGCGCAGGGGGAGCATGAGAAAGTTGCCGCAGTTTGGATAAGAGTTCTAAACTATGAAGACTCAACATTGACTAAAATAATTTTTTCCCATTGACCTCCCGGCTTCTCAATGGGCAGGCGTCCATCTCCTGCCCATCTGATGTTGGTTTGGTGTGTGTCACTGTAAACAGTTCAGGCTGGAAGCAGATCTCTGAGAGTTATGAGATCCAGGTGTTGCTCCCAGCTCACCACGCACTGATTCCCTCAAGGGTGGGAAGGGCCCTTTTGTTCCCAGAGGGAGAATTTAGTCTCCTACCTTTGTGTGTGTGTGTGTGTGTGTGCGCTCATGCCAGAGGAGGGGACCCTCAGGTGACAATCAGCCCCATTTTCTTGAAATCTCCTAAAGCTATTAATGCCCCCCAAGGGTAAGATGGCTGTCTTAGCAAATCTCTTTTTCTGCCCTGGGGAGGCTGAGGCAGCTGGGAGAGAAAAAGTAAAGAGTGCCAAGAGACTGTTCTGTTGGGGCGGAGTGACTTCCAGACTCCAAGCTTATTCATTGAGGCTCACTCAGCCTTGACACCATGACCTTGAACCCCCCTGAAGGCTTTAACCCCTCCCTGCACCTCGCATAGCCATCCTCTATGCTTTCATACTTGGCTGCCGTGTGTTTGTGCATCTAGATTCCTTCCCTGGCTGGAAAAAAATAAAGGCAGTCACATAGCTTGGAACAAAATATTCTCTACAAATGGCTTTTTTTCCCCCCTTAAAAAATTTACCATCATTGAGTGTGAAAATGGTTTAGATTCAAGAGGAAACAGCTGGCTGGCAGAGATCCTGGTGGGGTCTTGGGTAAGATTCCGCTGTGTCACTAATGACTTTATTCGGTACATTTCCGGCACAAGCACCCTTGGCAGTTGGGGAATTTTGTGGCTGAGAACTTTCATCAAGGCAAGAACAGCAGCAGCAACAGCTCCCAGCTGAGGCCAGGAAGGGAAGGCCTCATTTCATTCAGGATAACCCAGACCTGTTCAGTGGATGTCTCATATCTGCCTTGGTAGTTTAAGTTGGATGCTCACAACCCTTTTCTTCCTAGAATATTCTGTCTTTGGGTTTCTCTGAGATTTCAGTATATTGCCACTGTAGCTCAGGGGAGCCCAGATTTCTTAAGGTCCCTGAACCAGGCCTTCTTCTTCGAGTGCAGGTGGGGGGTCTAAGGCACCTTGCCAGTGGCTGTAGGGGAGAGAGGGAGAGGTGCTGTCCTCTGTATTGCCCTGGAGAAAATCTGAGCTCCTCCTTTGCATGGCTCTTTCCTGTTTGTTCTAGTGTCTTCCGCCGTTCCTCACTTTGCTCTATGCCCCAGCCATACTGGATTCCTTGTGGTTTTCCAAACTATACTTGTTTGCTGTTCCATTGGCTTGGATGTCCTCCCCCGGGGCTGCCTGCCAAGCTTATCTGTCTTTAACCCCTCACTGCACCTGGCACAACCCACCATGGCCATGGTCATCATGTCCATGTTACAGTTGATGGAAAGTCTATGTTTCCAGGAGGCTGTGAAGGTCAAAGCCATCTTTGTGTCCACAGCACCTAACCCCATGGGTGGTGTATCGTAAGTGTTCAAGAAACTGTCATTGTGTGATTGAGAAATAGGGGCCATCCTCAATCTTTTTGAGAGTGTGATTACATTGAAGTTAAGGGCTTCCGCTCACTAGCGGATATCCTGGACAAAGTTAATGCAGCTGACAAAAAGAGAGAGCTTTACAGTGTCTAAAACCTTCCAGGGACTAACATTTAGAACATACAAGGAATTCCTGAAAATCATCCAGAACAGGGCAGAAATTGCAATAGAAATAAAGATGAAGGGCAGCCCGGGTGGCTCAGCGGTTTAGTGCCACCTTCAGCCCAGGGTGTGATTCTGGAGACCCAGGATCGAGTCCCATGTCAGGCTCCCTGCATGGAACCTGCTTCTCCCTCTGCCTGTGTGTCTGCCTCTCTCTCTCTCTCTCTCTCTCTGTCTCTCATGAATAAATAAAATCTTAAAAAAAAAAAAAGAAAGATGAGTAAAGGGTATGAATGGGAGATGACAAGTGAAGGAGCCTCCGCAAAGCTAACGAGCATCTGAAGAAGCACGAGGCTCCTTTAGTCATCAGGGATAAACCAACCGAAATGACCACCTGGAAGGCTGACCACGTTGAGAGGCTGCAGGCTACCTAGTATTCTCAGAACATGCAGAAATTTCTGCACGGGTCCACACACTATTTGTGGTGGTGGAGAATGGGTTTTGGTGTCCCTAAGGAGAGTGGACAGGTGAACGATGATGGTGGACGCACATCCTAGTGAATCACCCAGAGGTAGAAGCAGAGGATTAGATATCCACCCAGCACCATAGGCAGATCTTGAAGACACAGCGCTGAAAGGTAAGAAGCCAACTAGGACATCTGATAACAGCGTTTACAGCCATTATAAATTCCTACAGCAGTACACGTAAGTAGGAACTCATATAAACAAAACGGTCCATATTAGAAAGTTCATCTGGGGATTAGGAATGGGATATGATGAAGGGGAATCTGTAGGAGTTTGCTTATGGCGTGTTGTTGATTCCAGAAGCCTACAAATCTGACTTGAAGCAAGCAAGCAAGCATGGCACAGTGAGGGCAACACCAGAAGCTCAAGCGGAGTGCTGTGGGAAGACGGGGGACAGGAGCTTCTCTCCCCCATACCCACCCCAGGGGGAGGAGTCAGTGGAGAGATCATTTTCCTTATTAATTGCTGGGCTGTTCAAAACCCTTTGCCCCTGAGGTTGTTATAATAGACAGCCCTTCCAGTTGACTCCAAAGTTCACCTTTTGTCAGAGCTATAGTGGTGATTAACAACCTGCCGTTGTCACGAGGGGAGGGGATGCTTGTAACCCACCCTCGGATAAGCGTGGGATCCTAGGGCTGGCTTCTAATAGCTGAGAATCTTTCAGTTGTCTCCAGCTACTCTGAGCACCTGGAGTCATCCTTGGGTCCACATTGCTGAGTGCAGGTCATGGCCAAGAGCTTATGGCCAAAGGTTCATCAGATTGAGTAGAATGCTTTGGAATTAGATTTTTCCAGGATCTGACTGGAAATGAGGTTATTAGACTCTGTGCAACAGTTCCTTTTTGCTCCTTTCCACCCGAGATGGGAATATTTATTCCAAATAGGTGTATCCAGAGGAGATAAGCTGCCTCTCCCACCCCAGGTCTGTTTGATCGGGACAGAGTTGGTCTTTAACATTGTTCCATCTCTGTTTCTACTTAATAGTTCTGTAGGGTTTTTTGTTTTTGTTTTTGTTTTTTGTCTTTTTGTCTTTTTGAGATTCAAGAGTTTAGGTGATAAAGAGCCATTTGGATGAGGAAGAGCACCAGCTGCTTCTGCTTTGCCCAGTGGTGTGTTCAGGGAAGCTCCTGGGCCGGGGGGTGGGACCTGGAGCTGCCCCAGGGTCTTATCAGCGTGGGCAGAAGAGCAAACTCCGCTCCCCCCTTCCCCGTGTGGCTCTGCGGTGGGCAGCAAACCCAGCTATTCATAAAGCCAGGAACTAAAGGTTTTCAGAAAATGGAAAAACCCTAAGGTTGGTTCTGCTGGTCTGACAGTTTTCCCACTGTTCTTTCTCATGCACTGGAATCATTCAAGGACCTCTTTCTTCTGGATGTTCTCTATCCCACCTGTCCCACTTGCTGACAGTGTTCATTTTCTGCCCCACATCTCTGGATCTGCTTTCCCAATTCCTGGCTCCACTGCCATGTTGGCACCTGAGTGATGGAACAACAAAGATCTTCATTTCTGTAAGTTCAAGTGTCACCCCCAGGGTCCTTTCCAGTTCAAAGGATTTGTGATTTTGCAATGAACTTGCTCCCATATTAAATAGCCCCTCAGCATGGGAGAATTTCCAGATATTCACATAATACGTATTTTCTTGACCTTCAGTATGTATCAAGTATTGTCTGTTGAGATCAAGCTGGGTGCACTATTAATGTGGTGGGTGTAGGACAGTGGCCTGAGATACCTGAATCATGATGGTCCCAACATCTTTCCTACCAGGCAAAGCCACGGAAGAACTTCTGAACCACCCTGTGTCTGAATTGCTTCTTCAAGAGGCACTAAATACTTTACTCCCTCACTGTTGAGACTGTAGGGAATATAATGTTGAAGGTTGCAGGGTTCATGCAGAACTAGTGCATATCCAGCTTGGATTCCTGTGATCTTGGGTAATTACTTGCTATTTCTGAGTGTCTGTTTCTTCATCTGAAAGGGGCTCAATATCCTTTCCCTGGGAGGTTTGTAAGGATGGAGTGAAACCTTTTACTTCTCAGTAGGTGCCACACACACAGCTCCAGTGCTAGTTATTGGTGGTAGGTGGTGGTGAAACAAGACATCGAATTTGCCATGGATCCACCATGTTTATTTCTGATACCTAAAATCTTTGCTTCTATGTGGTTTATGTATACAATGGAATATTCCTCAGCCATTAGAAACGACAAATACCCACCATTTGCTTCAACGTGGATGGAACTGGAGGGTATTATGCTGAGTGAAGTAAGCCAATCGGAGAAGGACAAACATTATATGGTCTCATTCATTTGGGGAATATAAATAATAGTGAAAGGGAATATAAGGGAAGGGAGAAGAAATGTGTGGGAAATATCAGAAAGGGAGACAGAACATAAAGACTCCTAACTCTGGGAAAGGAACTAGGGGTGGTGGAAGGGGAGGAGGGCGGGGGGTGGGGGTGAATGGGTGACGGGCACTGAGGGGGGCCCTTGACAGGATGAGCACTGGGTGTTATTCTGTATGTTGGTAAATTGAACACCAATAAAAAATAAATTTATTAAAAAAAATCTTTGCTTCTGATGATACTGCCCTTAAGGCTGTGTGGGGAGGGGAAGCAGACTCGTGAAGGGTTGTTTCCTGTCTCAGAACCCATCAGTATGGGAACACTGTGCCTCATTAGTCCTCTGTCACCCCAGCCATCCTCATCTAGAACAGTCACTGCTCTACCCACACACCCGGCTTGTTGGGAGGGTCAGTGGAAAGCTATGCATACAAGTGTTTTGAAAGCTGGAAAGCACTGAACATGCATAAAAAGGCGATTATTTCAGTGTTGGGTTGGAATTGCATCGCACATGAAGGGAAGTCCGCAGTGCTTTCCAAGTCATTGCGATTTGTTCCAATTCAACGTGGGGGTCTTCATGGCCAGAAGGCAGACTCTGTCGGTCATGGGAACCCAGGGTTGGGTGGAATCATGTTTGAATCTGGCTGATGGAATGAGCAATTAGATGTAGGATCACAGTCGACTTAAGTGAAGTCTTAGGAAGAGATTCAGTCGGGCTAGTGAAGTTCATTTCGCTCCTGTAGGCAACGGGTCCTGCCTTGCCAGGTGCCCGCCCCAAGATGTGGAGGGTGGTAAGCTGTCTGCATCCCAGAACTAGTGCCCACATGGCCTGGGTACCAGTTGCAGCCCCATCTGCTCAGAGTCATGTTGCTGCTAGGTCTCTTTAGCTGAGTCATCTCGAGCTGCTGCTCCCCAGCCCTGCAGTGGGGTCCCCCTGGACCCAAGGAAGCCCCAATCTCCTGGCAGCTGCTGCCTGGCAAGGGCTGGGCTTCTTGGCATGGGCTTGTCTTCCCTTTCCTGACTTCCTGCGCTACCTCTCTTTGGGGGAGAGTACCCCCTCCATTCCTGACTTTCTTCATCTTCCCTGCTCTGCAGCTGCTGTCTGCTTCATATTAAGTGAATGATCAAGAATCAAGAATGATTATTAAAAATACTACGACTACTACCTTTTACTTTTTACTTCATTATATGTTCCATTTTTTACCTCTACCAATATCCCAGTGAGTTGTGTCAGAAATGCCGTGACAGCCCTTTTCTTCCTATGGCAACTGAGGGTTTGAGCCTCTCTGAGTGTAACTGTCACACAGCCACGGAGTAGGAAATTGTATCTCCCGGAAGGTGGATGTTCAGCCTCTGAGCCAAGGGTAAGCCTTGCTGCCCGCATCTGACAGTGACTGTCCCCAGGCTGGGCAGCTCCCTAGGCATTTATTCCCATCATCTTGCTTAATCCATAGAGACTCTGGAGGGATGGTGGTGAGAACTTGCAGGACCGGCTTTCACCCTTCACCCAGCACCTGTGTAGCTTCCCGGGGGTGGCTGACTACCTACCTGGGAGGGTCCTGATTGGAGAGAAGCCTCTTAGACTCTTTCAGTGATATTCTTGGCATTTCTCCCTGGGGGAGAAGTCCCCTGGAATGCAGGGACCTGTTCCCCTGAGCTAGACTGAGCAGAGAATGTTAATAAAAGGCTTCCCAGAGCTTTTCCATCAGACACTTTCATCTTCCTCCAGGCCTGCAGAATCAGGACTGGGCGTGGAGTTGGGGAGGCAGGAATCCAGCAGTAAATATTATTATCTTTATTCTGTGGATGGAGGAAATTGAAGCCAGACATTGAGGCCAGAGGCGGCCCAAGCACCAGTTTGCAGCCAATGCAGTGGGATCCAGACCGAGCTCCACTGGACTCTAGAACACCTTTTGCTGCCTGGTCTAGCCCGATGGAGCTAGACATGACCTCTATCCTAGACATGAAGCCGTGTTTAGCCTGATGCGAGGGGGCTGTGAGTCTGCGGGCTGCATTGCGGCCCACGTGGTGCACCCCTTTGGGGTGGAGAGGGGGGGTCCCTGACGTTGCTCACGGCTGCTGCTCGGCCGTCTCTAGGAGTGCCCTAGCCTGATAGAGCAGACCTCCCTGCAGGGGAGCTTTTCTGTGTGCTCCCTATGTGCCGGGGTTCCAGGTGTTTAGCCTCCCAAGTGTGTTCCCTGTCGGCCCAGCCAGGCCTTTGCTCATGCTGTTCCTCATGTCAGGGAACGTGTGCTCTTTCCCTCCGCCCCTCCCTGTCACCCCACCTTCATCTACCACCCCCTCACCCTGGAAGCCAGCGTTCATTGGTCACACCTGGCCCCAGCTGTTCATGTTCCACATGGGACCCAGTCCACCCTTCCCTGTGCTGCCACATGTGGCTCTCTGTCTTGTCCCTGCCGCTCATCTTATAGCTCCTGAAGCACACAGTGGGATCTTGGGCACTCAGGTGGGCATTCACCTTGTCTGACGATTCCCAGGAGTTTCTCTCCAGTCTCTCATCTGCTGGTTTCAAGCAGCCCTTGAGCTTTCAGAAGCCTCTATGGAGTTCTCTACTCAAAGCTGCTGTGGGCCCGAGGAGGGTTGAGAGAGGTGAGCTGTGGTCCCTAGCCATCCATACAGGCATGGCTTGCGTGACCCACACTTCTCCCCGTGGGCCTGGAGGTGGGTCCTTAACCAGCGCCCAGGAGGCCCTGTGTGCTGTGTGCCCCCACCTTGCACACCGTGTGATGAGGGCGGTTAGTGTGCACGGCAGGAGGGAGGTGAGCATTGTTCCCATTTCTCACCATTTGGAAGGAAAGATAAGTTAGGGTGTTCTCACTTGGAAAATAAATCTCACTACAGGCAACATTCAGCCACACGCCATTCGTGCCCAACAGCTGTCTCTCATTTGCTGGCAAATGTTCCCAGAGATGAATGTCCTCCATCCACAGTCACAGCCGTCCCTAAATGGAGGCTTTGGACAAGTGCAAGGGGAACAATGGCCCTTCTCAGAGAGCTCTCAGCAGACGCGCCCAGTGAAGTTGGTTCATCACTTGGAGCTGGGTCAAGACCATAGACAAGATGCCATTGATTCAGCAAGGAAGGCCCTAACAGCCGTGGAGTTAGGCTGAAGGCAGCAAGGAGCAGAGAAAAGGATGGGATTCATGGCTGCGGGGACAGACCTTGATTAAGCAGAGTGAATGATTCCTCCTTTCAAATACCATCTTCTAGGAGCTGACTTATGGCAGGATAGCTCTTCTCAATACATTTGCAACACCCTCCCAGGGTTTGGGAGGGCCTCATGCTTCTAGACCAGGTTGTGGAATGGATGAGAGTACTGGGCTAAGGGAAATGAGGGGGTGGAGCCAGGACAGGAACCCTGACTCCTGGCCTGAATCCCTTCCCCCACCCCTTTTCCCCATAGCCAGGTTGGGGAGGGGGATGGTGGAGAAAAAGAAAAGATCAGCTGGATAGGTAGGTAGAACCTGCAGGGACTTGTGGCCACAGCCCTAGGCTGCAGCTGAGAGCAGGTGTCTCTGTGCTGCCGGCCTCAGACTGGGCATCCGCAAGCCCCCCTTCCACCAAGTCCTGGGTCTGCTCTCCCTCTCTGCTTCTGTCTCTGTTGACTTTCTGGAACAAAGGGTAAAATGTCAAATTTCTAAGCTGGCCAGGCCCGACTGGGCAAACTCACTTTTTCTCTCTCCTTTTTGTTGTTTTCGTTTTTCTGATGGAGATACTTTACATCATTGAGAATAGCGCAGACGACAGCTACACATTGCTATTTCTCTCTGGAAGGGGCTCAGGGTAGTAATTTTACATGTATTTTTATGGCAAAAGCCATACCTGCTTATTATGAAATATGCATCCATGGCAGAAATTTATAACCTGGAATGTGAAAATCCCTAGAATTCCACCCTCGATGATAATATCTGTCAAGGATATATTCATCCAAATATTTCTCTTCCTCTGCAACCATTCTTTTTTCCATCCCCCCATCCTTCCCTCCCTTGCTCCCTCCCTCCCTTCTGTTTCTGCCTCTCCCCTTCCTCTTTCTCCTTTCCCTCTCCTCTTTTCCAGCCCCAGGGGTATAAAGTTTTAAAAAGCAAAAGCTAAAAAAACAAAACAAAACAAAAACCCACAACCCAAAAACCTGAACAGTTTAGCACGTAGCCTTCTTAAAGAGTCCATATATAAGCAGCCATGTGTGTATATAATTTCCCCCTTTCTCCAGGTGGAACCCACTCACCAGTAACATTCTTCTTTAAGTTCGAGATGTTTCTTGGAGTTCGCTCCTGCTAGATCTGCATAATCGTGGAGTATTACGTTTCTCTCAGTCCTTTGCTGGGACAGACCATGCCACCGTGAATTTCCCTGCATGGAGCTCATTTCAGGCACACCAAGGATTTATGCAGCACTTCCCAAAATCTCGGGAAGTAGAATCACTGGGTTGAAGGGGCATGAGTATTAATAGTTTGATTCGATGTTGCCAAAATGTCCTTCTAGAAGCTGTGTCCTTTTTACCCTTATAAGCAAAGTGTCAGAGGATCTGTTCCCCTCCACCCTCATCGACACAGTATGTTATTACACTTTGCCATCTTTGCCCATCAGATTGGGCAGAGGTATTTCTGCAAGGTTTCCCTTTTTTCCTATACATGAAATTGAGCATCTTTTCATACATTTAAAAGCCGTGTGTGTGTGTGTATACACAATCTGTACATATGCATGATCTGTTTTTCTAGTGGGTTGTTGGTCTTTCTAAATGTTAAGGAAATTAACCCTTTGAATATGAGTTGTAAATCCCCCCCCCCCCCCAGGACCTTCCCCTTCCCTGCCAGTTTCTTGTCTTTTGAATTGCTTTTATGTTTACTTTTCCAAAGTAGATTTTTTTGTATGTGTGTGGTCAAATTTATCTCCTTTTATGGCCCTAGGGATTTTTTTTAATACTTAGTCTCTCTAAAATTATACTTTAAAAATCTTTTTCCTTTTTTTGAAAAGTAGCTTTATTGAGATAACATTCACATACTAGACCATTTACCATTTTAAAGTGGACAGTTCAGTGGTTTTTCATATATTCACAGAGTATGCAACTGTCACCACAGTTAATTTTAGAACTTTTCATCACCTCAAAAAAGAAACTCTATATCCTTTCTGTTACCCTTCATTTTTCTGCCTGCACCTCCCCTCCTCTCAGCCCCAAGCAAACACTAAACTAATCCATTTTCTGTCTTTATAGATTTCTGTCTTCTGGACTTCCCTGTGGATGGAATCACATCAGATGTAGACTCTTGTGATTGGCTTCTGTAACTTGGCATAACGTTCTCGAGGTTCTAAGTTGTCATATGGTATCTGTACTTCATTCCTTTTTATGGCCAATTAATCTCATTGTATATATAGATGTAGCTAGAACACACCTTGTTTATCCATCTATTGATGGACATTTGTGTTGTTTCTACTGTTTGGCTATTAGGAATAATGGCACTGTAATCATCTGTATACAAGTTTTTGTGTGGACATATGTTTTTGTTTCTCTTGGGTATATACTTAGGAGTAGAATTCTTGGGTCATGTAGTAACTTTAGGTTTAATTGTTTTTTTTTTCAAAGATTTTATTTATTTATTCATGAGAGACACACAGAGAAAGAGAGAGAGAGAGTGAGAGAGAGAGAGAGAGGCAGAGACACAGGCAGAGGGAGAAGCAGGCTCCATGCAGGGAGCCCGATGTGGGACTCAATCCCAGGACTCCAGGATCACGCCCTGGGCTGAAAGCAGGCGCTAAACTGCTGAGCCACCCAGGAATCCCCCGGGGTTTAATTATTTGAAGAACTGCCAGACTGTCTTCCAAAGCAACTGCATCATTTTACAGTCCCACCAGCTATGTTTTTTTGTCTAGTGCTTTCATGATCTTATTTTTCATGTTTTAAGCTTTTTTTTTTTTAAAGATTTTATTTATTTATTCGAGAGAGAGAGAGACAGAGACACAGGCAGAGGGAGAAGCAGGCTCCACACAGGGAGCCCGATGTAGGACTTGATCCCGGGTCTCCAGGATCACACCCTGGGCCGAAGGCAGATGCCCAACTGTTGAGCCACCCAGGCATCCCATGTTTTAGGCTTTTGAGCAATCTGAAGTTCTTTATAAGGTATGACTAGGGATTAAATGTGTATTTCTCCAGGTGGCTCTTCCATTGTAACAACAGTGCTTTTTCAATCTTTCCTTCTCAGTGGCTTTATCATAAATCATTATATATATTTGGTCTTATTTTATGTACTCTAGTCTTTTCCATTGATCTATTTGTCCATTCATATAACATTGCCACACTGCTTTAATTTTTGTAGTTCTGTGACGTTACCTCACCCTTAAGTTTTTAAAAAAAAACCCTCATCACAAGCATTTATTAAACCCTCATCTCTGTATAGTACAGAGTTAGGGTATAAATCAAATCCAACATTGTTCCTGCCATCCAGAAGCTTGTGGTAGATAAGAGTTAGTTCTCGTTGCCATACCCTCTAACAAACACATTACGTGAATCATCTTATTTAAACTTCTAATTCTATGAGGGTAAGTAGAGTTTTCCATTCCTGCTGTAGATTGAGGAAACCAATCTTTCCCAGCCCTTGGTTCAGTGCTATCTTGCAGAATTGAAATGAAGGCATTTGAGGGTAGAAATGCATCTCATTCATCTCATCTCATTCAAGTCTTTGAGACAGACAACTCTGACACAGAAAAAAGACAGAGTTGGCTTTCAAAAAGTTCTAGGTCAGGTACTTTTGGGTGTCTGTCAATGGAGAGACATCCAAGGCAGTGTGGTGGGAAATTCCACCTGGGGTCTCCCCTGCAACCAGGGTCTGCTCCCTCATGGTAGAATAACTAAGACCAGTGAGCCCTTGGAGGAGAGCCCCACACTTTGGAATGGAAGGCTCTTGAACATAAATTTGGTCATTCCCCAGCACCGACTTGCCATTGAGAACCCAGACGGTGGGGAAGTGGGGTTAGACTTTGGCTACTTTTTCTTCCCAGATATTGTGTGACTCAAGATCCCTGCCAGGGATGGAGTTTTGTTTTGTTTTCTCCTCCGTTGCAAAAGGATAGCAAAAGTATTTGCCACATAAAACACACAAAGCCTCATAAAGTCCCGACCAATGAAATCATCGTCTCTTCCCAGGCGGACTCACTCTTCTGACCTTGGCTGATTTCCACCCTCCGGGGAGTTGTAAGGCAAGGGAACTGATTTACTCAGGGAAGAGACCTACTTAACTTTCACTTCCTCAGACTTCATCAAACACTTGGGGCTTGGGGGTCATGGGATTAAGAGAGCATGATGGAACTGCCCTGGAAGTGTTGGCTTGTAGGAATGTGAGGTAAACCCATGAGGAACAAGAAGTCTCAAAAGGATTTTGCCTGGAAATGGCAATAAAAATACAGTCACAGTTGCCTTGATATTTCAAAACTTTGGCTAAAGGAGCAAATGTCTGTCTCTTCCTCCTTCTCTCTGTCATCCTCCAAAGACATTTTTTTTTTTAAAGACATTTGTTTTATGGGAAACTCTTGGTAAAATTTTAACTATTCCGCTGGGCAGGTGGGTGATTGTTGTTCACTTCTTATTGTGGGAAAATAGGATATGTAGGCTGGGTCAGTGTGACCTGGGTTTGAATATCCTGGTTTTGCAGACATCACCATTGCAGAGGAGCTAGTTGAGCTAGTATAGTCCAACATCTGGTGTGTGTCTTGGCCCAAGACTTGCCAGGGTCAGGTACATCTTCAGGGGTGGTGTGTCTGGGGCTGCTTGGCCCAGACACCCTTAATGATGACCAGTGATGTGTTTTCAGTCTTCTGTGGCGGCCAGAACATTCCTATAGGCCTAGAGACCAAACTTCTTCCTCCATGGGTCCTTTTTTGGGACTTCTCAAAATGTATGGTCTAGGGAGGTTGGGAAATGGGGCCATGACTTCTCTTCTAGGCCCTTAGCTTTGGTCTTTGGGGATTAATTTAATTTCAGGCATCATCCTAGAAGCAGAGGTCTCTGACAAGCAGAATACATTTGCAGGAAAATGAAGACAACATTGCTTTGTGATGAGGGACTGTTTCTCTTGTAGAAACTGTAGTCCATTTTATTAGAAGGTATCCATTTACATCCTAAATCTCCTGGGCTCTAGGGATATAATGAAGACAGTGACAACGCTTTTAATATTTATTCATGGAAAGTTTCTCAGCTTCCCCTGGAAAGTCTGTTTCCCAGCCTTGTCTGTATTACATCCAGCTATGTCTGGAAGCCTCTTAGGCTGATAGGTACTCCTTTCTCTGTGCTTTCCCAGCCCTTGGTGCAGTGCTATCTTGCAGAAGTGAAATGAAGGCATTTGAGAGTAGAAATGCATTTCATTCATTTTTGTATCTAGAAGAGTGTGAGGCTCAATAATTATTCAATAATTCCACCATCACACTGGGGAAAAACCAGTAAGCATTCTATCTGCTAACTGTTATTTTGCCAACTGCATTGGCTATAGATGTGAAAGTTGTATTGTCTTAATATCTATGGTGTATGCTACAGTGTCTGATATAGCAGATAGTTGGCAGATTCTTGTCTTTCCCACTCACCACACCTTCATGGGTATAGTGACGGCTTCTTTCGGAAAAACATGTCATCCTTGGCTGGACTTCACCCAGGGTAATCCAGTTTATGGATTGTGCTTTGTACTCCACTTGATCCTTGCCTCGAGATGGACCTTTTTGAAGAGCCTTAGAAAGGAGTGTCTCTGCTAGGTTTTTCAGATAACCTGGTAAAAATATTCCGTCTGCTAAATGAATGTGTTCCTTAAGATGAAGTTACCGGCATTTCACATTCGGTTGTTCGGAAGTGTTTTTTTGACTTGGAAAGTCTGGGGATAGGATGGAAGGGGGTAAGTGTGAATTAGTAAATTGCAGGCCAAAGGACGTGTTTGATCTGTATATTATGACCTTGACTTGTGTAATGGTATAAGTCCTCCTAATGGTATATGAAAACACCAAGTTTTCAACTGGGTTTGTGACAACAAAGTATTATGTGGCCCTTTGCCTTCCCTGTGTTGGGAAAGCAGGTGAAGGATGTGCCAAGTCCAGTCCCCTGGGGTGTCCTCACCATCTCCTTCCCACTGCTCCTGGCTCCGTGGGTGGTGGCTTCTGGGGAGGCCTGAAAGCTCCACTGGTTTCTCGGTCTCTGGCTGATTCCTTGTGGGTGGTCTTTTATTCTTCCCATGCTTCTCTATTCTTAAGTCCTCAGTCTTTCTACCCCTTGGATAGTATTGAAGTTGTTGTGTGTGTTTTTAATTGAGTGTCGACAGTTCTGGACATAAGGAGTTCAGCAACTGCGTTATCGGGTCTGAATGTGCAGTGTTGTTTTAGCCCATGTGATTGTTTCAAAATGCTCTTCCTTGTGGTTTTTGAGTTAGGTAATTTACTGTAATCCTTTTCCAAGAGGAGCAATGATCACAGAGGCTCTGAAACTGTAGAGTCTCTACCATGCATGAAATTTGCCATTTATAGGATCTAAAGAAGACTCTTTGGTTACTAGTCAGGTGCTACCATGGCAAGAACATCAGTATTAGAGCTAGTTCCATTATTTACTCTTCCTCTTCTCTAAGTGGAAAGTCCTTAAGTGTAGATAACCTCTCACAGGGCTTTGCCTCGCACTTGCCCTCCCTACCCCGCTCCACCAGATCTGAGCACAAGGCCGAGTTCACAGTTGATACTCTTTATAAGATGGTTTATTTCACAAGTCAGGGTGCTTACACAGCGATGAACAAACACCATCCTTCCTCTGGAAGATCTCAATCTCTCAGATAGTTTAGTGTGTGTGATTCATTTAAGAGGGCGCCTTTTTTAGGGGCCCGGGGAGGAGCCATGCATTTGGCCGTGTAATACTTTGTTGTCCTGAGTCCGATTTAAATTTTTTATATTTGTCCCCAGTTAAACTCTGATGGAGACTGAAATATGAAATCAGAACATCGAAGTCACCTCTTTTTTTGTACAGGCCAGTGACTTTAAGGCTAAGAATGGTTTTTACCATTGAACATTTGCAAGGAATTGGACGACAGGAAACACTGACTTTGAATCCCAATTAAGCAAAATGTTATTCCCTTCTAAAACAATATTTTCCTTCTCATTGATTTTTATTATAAAATATTGCACTGGACGATGATGATGATATTGGATTTTTGTCAATAGAAAATTTGTGGACGTGTGTTTTCTCTTGTTATTGTAGTAGCTATATTATATCCTCACTTTTGTTTATCGGTCTGTTCTAGAATAGGGGTCGGAAACTTTTCTGTAAAAAGCAGATAGTAAATATTTTAGGATTTGTGGCATATGGTCTATGTGGCAATGGTTCAACTCTGCCATTGTAGTGTGTAAGCAGCCATAGATGGTATGTAAACAAGTAGGTATGGCTGTGTTCCAAAACAACTTTATTTAAGGACACTGAAATTTGAATTTCATATCATTTTCACTTGTCATGAAATGTTATTCTTTGGGTTTTCTTTCAACCATTTAAAAAATGTAAACGTCGTTCTTAGCTCAAGAACCATACAGGTGATGGGCTCCATTTGGCTAGTGGTTCAGTTTGCTGACTCCTGTTCTAGAGGGTGAGACAGCAGCCCCCAGTGATGCCTGACATGACTAGGGTAGCTCAGAGACTCTACTGAACCTGAAATAACACTAGATAAAGTAATGTCTGGTCTTGTGACAAACTCCCTTCTCACTGCAGCCATGAGGCATGTTCCTGTTTCCACCTGCCACACCTTGGGTCTGAGGGATTTAAACCCACCCGCCTCCCCCTAGCCCTGCCACCACACACCCCTACTCAGCCCCCCTATCCCACAGACCTAGTTCTTTAAAATCTGTCTAGGAAAGAGTTTCTTCAGGATGCAACGTCAGCCCTGGGCCCGCTCCAACTCCTATTTGGAAGGTCTTTCCAAGGATAGAGAAGCTGAAACAGCTGCATGATTTTTTTTTCTTCTAGAATTATCCAGTGAGGGGGTGAGTTCAGGACTCTGGCAGCTCCTGTGTAAATGCTGAGCAGCTAAAGACAAATCTGGGAACAAATATGGAGCAAACCCTGCTGCTCCCAAACCAGTGAGAATGGCCTCCCTAAAGCCAAGACTTCCAGCATCTGCCTTTCTTTTAAGGCCAGGGCTGGGGAAGGGGAGCCTCATAGAGGGTCTTCTGAGACCCACTAGCATTCTCTCTGGCTCAGGTGGGGTATCTGTGAAGACCCTCTAGGGAAGCAGGCACATTTGCAGCTCCTCGAATGAGACCACTGTCCTGTCTGTCGGTGCCGTTTGCCTCCGGCATTCTCATTCGTGCCAGAGGGTTAGCCAGCTGTGCTATTGTCTCATGGAGAAAGTTTCCAGAAACACTTTTTCCCTTTCTGCTTAAATGACCAAGTTTCAGAAAAATCCAATGATAATGTGCAGCCGTTTCAAATCTGTAACTTTAGCTGAGATGTTTAGGGTCATGTTGCCTGGGAGATTTTGGGGAGGGCATGTTAAGGTCTGTGAAGTAACCAACAAAATGTCCTCGCAAGCCTGGAATGCTGAGGCTTCAGAGAGAAGCCAGCAAGAGGGGATTGGGCATGTGGCGTTTGTGTGAGACGGTTTTCATCGGTGGGACTGTGTTGTGCCACAAGGGCAGGGGCTCCTATCTTTGGAATCTTCTACAACGCTAGGCAGATGTGGTCTTGGGTCCCAGATGGTGTCTCTGTCTATTGTGGTCTTGATGATTTTACCAGCAGAGAAGGGACCAGATTATCTTACTACTTGGCTGTAGGGAGTCGGAGGGGGCACATTGACAGATAACCATGGTGATCAAGGCCTGGAGACTTTAAAGAGGGAGACTTGGGGGCGGGCAGAGCTCTGAGGGTCTGACCTTGACCTTTCCAGTTACTGACATCCCTGTTGACCCCCCAGTGAACGTCCCAGTGTCATCCAGTGGGGTAGGGGGACTCTGAAGTGCTAGGGTTGAAACTTTCAAAGGTGGTGAGAGGGAGAGTTAATGAGAGGCATTATGACTCTCCTGTAATGCAGTTTTGCAAAATAATGACCATTGCCTTTTATAAACAAAGTATATTTTTAAACATGCGTTGCATCCATTCGGTGGAATACCATGTAGCTGTGAAAAAGAATGTGGCACATCCATACGTTGCCCAAAGTGTCTCACGAAGGGACAAATGAAAATAACAAGGTTCAGAATGCTGTATGTAGTGTGAGCCTACGTCAGAGATTCGTATAAGAGATTTGTCTATGTTTTTCTATCTTTTTATATAGAAGAGTATGCATGGGAAATTCCTGGAAGGCTACACAGTCCATTGACAGTAGTGGCCAAGAAAGAGGAGGAGGAGGAGGAGAGGAGGCTGATGCAGGGGGCTCTGAGAGGGAAGGGAAACTTTTCATTGCATATTTGTACTTTTACCACGTGCATGCATGCTATTTTCCCAGTAAAAGTTTAAATCAATAAAAATAGAAGAAAATGCACAAAAGAAGTCATTGAGAAGGTATTTGGCATCATGAAAGCTTCCGGAGCTGGTCACCCTCGGCTCGTTCTGGACATTGAGATATGGAGAATAAAGCAAAAGAAAATACCAGGTTATTTCACTTGTGGCAACCCCTGTCCTCCCACTCCACCCAGCCCTGTGCAGCTTCCCTTATCTGAGCCATAAATTCTGCAACGAACAATGGCAAGTCAGCCTGGGGCTGGGCTTGGCGTTTCCAGAGGGAAAATCTGGGAACCTACTGGAATGAAACATGGCGCCCAAGGCTTCTGGACTGGGAGGGAGGGGCTCACGAGGGGGGGCTGCAGCCTGCCCCCATGACTGTCCAGGGACCTGGGGACAAGACAGTGCTCCTTCTGGGGGGTTCAAACTCTCCAGCTACCCTGAGAGTCTCCACAAAGCAGGTCTTATATTCTTATAGCATCACTCCTTAAGCCCAAGAAGAAACTTCAATTTAGAACAAAGTAAAGAATTGTGCTGTTTCATCTGCATTAAAGGCAAGAAACCTTTGTTGTTACTGTCTCTACAGGATGTGACTTGCTGGGGGGAAGTTAATGTAGTGGTTCTCGTGGGGCGGGGGAGGCATTCCATTTTATCCTTTTTCTCCCTGATAAAATACAGTAGGGCTCACCACTATTACTCCCCTGCTGGAATCCTATTTCATTTGCTAAGTTTATGATCTATAAAAGGGCCTCCCCCCTCCCACCCCCTGCAAAAAAAATCATTTTTCCTCTGCTCTTGTGCTGTTTAAAAAAAAAAAAAAAAATGAAGTAAACACAAAGAATTTTCCGTGACCCAAATACTGACCTTGGTAAATCATCTTTTTTTGTTTTGTTTGTTTATCCCGGATTGATGAAAGGTCTTGCCCTGCTGGTCTTTCTTCAGAATCAGCATTTACAACTACCCACACCAGAAGCCCTTTTACCCCGTGATCTGACTGTTCCCCAGTGGAGCTGAATTGCTTCTTTCCAAGATGGTGGCCAAATCCTTGCCCTTTCCTCCCCTTTCTCTTCCTCAGTGCCAGCCCACCTGGCTTTTTTCTTTGAGAACCGAGTGTGTTGACAACCAGACTGAGAAATGTTTTCAGCATTATTTTTGCTGCTCTGCCCAGTAGCAAATGGGGAGAGATGAGAGAAACAGAGCAGGCCAGTGGCTAATGGCCGAGTCCTGGGAATATCCTGTTCCTGGGGTCCTGTGGGAGGCCTGGCAGATGCTAGGCTGTCTCAGGAATACTCCCAGTATTCCTAGATATTCCAAATATATTCCAAAATATATTTCATGGTCCTGGGAAATGTGAGGATGAGCTCAGTTATCACCCTACTGCCACCTAAGTCCTGATGGCTGGAGAAGACTGGAGGAAGCGGGGCTTGAACTGGGCTTTCACAGATGGAAAGGATTTATAGAGAAGTGGGGGAGACAAAAAGGGAATTCCAGATGGAGGGAAATAATGTAAGGAGAAGTTTAGAAGTGGGAAGATAGCCACACTAAGGGCACTGTTGCAAACATGGCGGCTTCCAAATGGTAAGATTTAGAAGTGGCCACAGGTCTCTTCCCCACAAACAACCCCCTTTAATGCTAAAGTGAAAGCAAGTCTCTGAAATCAGCTTCACCCCAGACATCTGTGAGCAAGCAGATACAAGAACAGTCTAACAGTGTGTTCCCTGGGCCTGATGATGATGATGATATTGATGTTGATGTTGTTGCTGCTGCTGCTATGGCTCTCTGGCGCGCAGGTGTCCTGCCCCCAGGACCTCACTGAATGCCAGTGGCACTATTTAGCTACCATAGTGGCTGGGACAGCAGAATCTTCCAGTAACGTTATGAATGCTGTGCTGCATTTCCTCCTGGGCCTAGGGTGTGACTCTGAATGAGAGAGGATGCTGGTTTACCTAGATTCTCACATCCTGTTTTTGCCACCGTGCAGGTGCTGGAGGAAGATTTCCAGCCACTCTGTTTATCCTGAATATTCATTTCAGAGGTGAAATCATGTTCGTACCCATAAATGTATCTGAAGCCATGCAGTAGCTGCCTCTGGGGTATGGACTTCTGGGTGGAGTCTTTCAGCTAGCCAGCAGCCTGTGATGTGTAGAGTCTAAATACTTTAAACATTAGCTCCCCACCCTGGGGTGTGGATTTAAATTAACGTACATGCACGTATATATTACACTATTCAAAGAAGAGTATTAAAGTGACGTGTAGGCAGCATCATAGCTAACCTGCCAGGACTCTCAGAGGCCCAAGGATAAAAGTGTTTAGAGTTTAGATAAAACTTGAGAAACTGACTCCTCTGATTTTCTATTAGTGGTGAGGAGGCTAAGGGTCAGGGAAGTTGATCAGCTTGTCCAGGGTCACCCTGCTTTGGTGGCAGCAAAAGAGGACATTCACCTCCTGCTATTCCTACCCTCTGCATCCTGCTTCTGGGCAAGAGGTGCCCAAAAAAATCAGAGAATATGGTTTTGGAATATTAATTTTGTTGAGTATGGTCATTGGTTTTAAATTAATGTAAAAAGATTTTATCAAGTAGACACCTTGAGGTATTTATTGATGCATATTGCAGTATCTAAGCTGTCCTCTTTTTTTTTTTTTTAAGATTTTGTTTATTTATTCATGAGAGAAACAGAGAGAGAGGCAGAGACCTAGGCAGAAAGAGAAGCAAGCTCCCGTGGGAAGCCTGATGCGGGACTTGATCCCAGGACTCCAGAATCACAGCCTGAGCCGAAGGCAGACGTTCAACCGCTAAGCCACTTAAATAGATTGGTTTTTAGTATTCCAGCAAAAAAGAGGGCAGAGATGAGCTAGAAGGGCAAAACTTGTATAACCGGTGATGCTCAGCAGTGGATTCATGGCGGGGAGGGCTTCTCTTTTCCTTTGAAATTTTCCCTTGAAATTTTTTCCTAAATTTCACTGATAATTTTTCCTAGGAACTTTTTAAAAATCAGAGTGATTTTTTTTCCCCACACCCAGCCAAGGAAACCACTGTCAGAAGGAACACCTGTGGTTGCCCACCGTAATCAGTTTCACGACAGATAGGATTCTTGTACCCATTGCCCCGGGGCCGGTCAGGAAAGCCTGGCACCCGTTGCTGAGCTGTGCTCCCCAGAGGCAGGTGCAGCCTCCAGGTCCTTATCTCCCACACTGCGGCTTGCAGCAGCCACGTGCGGGGGCAGGTGCAGCCTCCAGGTCCTTATCTCCCACCCCACAACTTGCCCAGCAGCCACATGTGGGGGCAGGTGCAGCCTCCAGGTCCTTATCTCCCACGCAGCGACTCATATGCGGAATCTGGCTCCTGGCGACCCACGCTGCTTGCGCTGCTCCCTGTCCCTGTCCGCACACGGAGCGTGTTAACGTGTCCCTGTGGCTGATGATCGTGTGCCCTGCTTGGGCCCGGCCTGCAAGGGTGGGAAGATGGGCCAACCTGCTGTTAGGATTAAGCGTGTGTGCACTCCCAGAGCCATGAGCGGCTGCGTGATGTTGCAAAACGTTATCCCACAGTTCGAGAAGGGCGGAGAGCAGGCTTTTCTTCCATCCCCCCCACCCCACCCCCCGCCTCCTTGCCAAGGGGCCCAGAAGGCTTTGGAATAGCCTGAAATAAACTTGCAAGTTCAAGCAGAGCCTTCATTCCGCTCTCCCCGGCAGTTAGCAGTGATTTGCTGGAGGTTATGGGCTCCAGCGGCCTCCGGCCTCCTGTTATCTGCTCCAGGGACCCGGCTCCTTAGTGGTCAGTTCCTCGCTGCTCTGCCAACAACCCTTTCATGGTTAGCTCTTGCCCGCGGCCACGTCCTGTCCCTTCAGCGCTGGCATCGGGCGGCCCCTGCTGCAGGAGGGGAGGGGTGTGCAGTGGAGACAGCCCCCATAGACGGAGGGGTGATCGTCCCCCTGGCTTTTTGGAGAGGGAGCGTACCCCGAAATTCGCTCTCTGTGACATGTTCACGGAGAACCCGGGGTTGGCCTGCGATGAGTCTAGATCCCCGAGTGTCCATCTGCAGGCCCGGATGAGGGTCTGCCCTGGCACAGCCCGCGGTGTCCTGCCTTCTGACCTTTGGTCGCGAAGACGGACCCCTGTTCGCAGGGGAGATGGGAAGTCACCCAAAGCTCTGTTTCCCTTTTGGCTCAGCCAGAGAGAGATGTGTGGGCTGTCACCTCCCATGCACCTGGGGCCTTGCTCGGGGACGTGGCCCGACCATCCTTGCTGGCCTGCGTGGCCCTGCTGATGGTCGTCAGTATGAAAAACACTGACGGAGCCTCCATCTGTCAAATGTGAGGCATTCCTCTTAAAACTTAGCATCAGGGAAAGGCTTGTCCCTCCAGAAGGATGGCATCTTTGATCAGATAGGAATGATTGCCACCCTCCTTTACCTGGCCTTTTGGACTGCCTTGAAAGGCAGAGCTCACACTTCATATTCTTTACAACGTGAGCCTGGCTTTGGGGTATAGTCTCTTACCCTTTCTTTCAGCTTGGGTTTTGGTTTTTCCATTAACCTTTTCAGAAATCCTTTAGGTAGCCTACAGGGTGCAAAGGAGTGACCTGTTCAAAGGCTGTGCTCCCTTTCCCGTTGCTCATCACTCTGTGCTTTGGTGCTGGGGACCATGTGCATCCTCTTGACAGACTCCCTACTGGGCCTCTCTCAGGTGTGTCCACTAATATCTGAGAATCTTCCCCTCCTTTTTTTAAAAATCATTTTTTCTTTTTAAAAAAGATTTTATATATTTGAGGGAAAGAGGAAGAGAGCATGAGCAGAGAGAGGGGGAGAGGGAGAAGCAGACTGCTGCTGAGCAGGGAGCCTGATGGCGGGGCTGCATCCCAGGACCCCGGGATCGTGCCCTGAGCTGAAGGCAGATGCCTAACCGACTGAGCCACCCAGGTGCCCCGAGAATCTTCCCTTCTTGCTAACGGATTGCATCTTGTTCCTGGGACTTGAGACCCTCAACTCTTTGCTGTAATTCAAGAATCAGCTCATTAAACAATCCTACTAGGAACATGCTTACCTCTCTTATCAGTTTCAGCCCCAAAGTTAGAGATCAGCATCCAGAAAATCAAGATGCTCAAAGACAGATTGTGCCTTACACTAATTGTGGTCACTGGGTTGGGATGGACCTGTGTGGAAAGCATTTGTGAGGGTCGTGAGCTCTGTGGGGAGTGTGGTGGGGGGAGGGGACGATGTCCTTGAAAGCCTATTGTGGATGCTTTCCTGTATCACCTATAAAGATTATGTTCCTCAAACTGTGTCCTAGATATTGTTTCTCTATGAGGATTTAAAATTTTATGTTTCCATTTTAGTATTAGTTTTTTAAATTATTTAAACCTGTCCTGAATCATCTAGATGGCCACCTTATGACTTGGAGTTTGTCGCCTCATATATATATATTCACTGGAGGTTGGTGCCCAGGGATCACCGAAATACCACTGAGAACTGGACTCCCTGGAGGTTCCTTAAGGGTATGCTGGAGGGTATGGGGGGAGGAGGTGGTTCCTGGGTTGTATGTTAGTTTAGGAATGGAAAAGAACAATATATGTGCCTAGACACTTCTGCACATTGTAGTTGTAGAACATTGTGTTGGTACGTTACTGAGAGTCAAGCAGGGCTTGGAAAAGTTAGTAGCTTTCTTTGCCAAAATGGCCACCGTGATTTAATAAGTATGTGCACTGGGAAGTGGGGATGGAGTTCCCTCCTGTTGAGAACCTGCAGTGACTCCCTAGTGCCAACTGGATGGCATCACCTGGGGAGCAGGGTGACCTGCCTTCACCTAGTTGGCAAGACTCACTCTCTCAGGCCTGGCTCACCCTATAGGAGTCACCTCTGGCTGCTGAAGAAGCTTGTGCTCCAGCCGTTCCTCCCTCTTGGTGGCCCCCCTGGCTCTCGAGTCTGTCTTAGACACTGTCTTTGCCCCCTCATTTTATCCAGACCCTCCAAAGCCCAGTCCAGAGACTGTCTTCCCTTCTCTGATTACCCCAATCACTTTCACTCTCCTGCCCCATACAATGGTATCATGTAGACTTAACACATTGTCATTTGAATTGCAGGGTGGTGAGTGGGATGAGTCTGTCCCACCTTCTGAGTTATGAACTCCTGGGCAGGTGGCATGATTCAACTTACCCTCCTGATGTAGCTTTGTCTTCTTCCAAAATGCCCTTCATGGTACCCATGTCCATTTGTTGGCTCACTCATTCATTTAACAAACTTGTATTGAGGGCCTGCTCTGTGTTGGCCACCAAACTTGGCACTGTGAGTGAGTGGTGATCAAGGCCGACATGAAGGAATATTCTTCATGAACTTGATGGGCTGAGGAGATGGGAGGAAGCAGAGGAAGGAGGGTCAGGCCTCAAACAAGTCTTGACAAATCAGGACTGTCAGAAGAGTCAGGGAAACCCAGGAAACACATTGCAAAGGCATGTCAGCCATTGGTTGCATATGACTCCTCACCTCTCCTGCACCAATGGTTTAATCAACCTGTGCTGCCATTGTACTGTTTGGGGCTGAGTGATATCCCTAAAAAAATATGTTCAAGTCTTAATCCCTGGAATGCAAATTTATTTGGAAATAGGATCTTTGTAGATTGTAATCCAGTTAAAATAAGGCCATCCTGGATTCAGGTGGGCTCTTACCCAGTGAAGGTAAGGTGTCCTCATGAGAAGAGGACCGCTTGAATATGGAGACACGGGGAGAAGATCTGTGATGACAGAAGCAGAGATCGGAGTGATGGAGCCACAAACTGGGAAGGCCAAGGATTGCTGGCAGCCACGGGAAATGAGGAAGAGGCAAGGAAGGATTCTTCCCCAGATGCTTGAGAGGGAGCATGGCCCTGTTGGACATGTGATTTCAGACTTCTCACCTCCAGGACTGGGAGAGAATCTATTCCTGCTGATTTTAGCCCCTCTATCCATGGTATTTTGTTATGGCCTCCCGAGGACACGAACACAGGCCCCAAGGGTCTTGCCCACAAGAACGGTGAGGCCAGGACCCCTCCACCCTCCACCTCCGACTTGGGCAGCAGCAGGAGCCCAGAGGCAAACCCATAGCAGCTGTCACAGCTGTGACTTGACTGAGTTTATAACAAAGCAGCAGCCTGCACAGGAGATGTCAGCAAGGGAAGAGGGACTCAAAGGATGGAATGTAAGTTGACAGCTTGGTTCTCACTCCCTAACCTCTAATTAGGCTCATAGCAACAGCTGCTGCTCAGAGAGGGCTTCCCGCTCAAGTCAGTGGCATAGCCTGGCTTCTGCTTGGGAAGAAAGGCATGGGGTTTGGGGCCATGGCTCAGATCCTTCTCTGTATCACACAGGTATGGCTTTGAGCAGACATGTTTTCTTTGGGGAACCTTAGTTTTCCCCATCTATAAAATAGGGACAACGAAATGTGGCACTGAGGGCTGTCATCAGGATGAAGGCATAGTGGGGGTCGAGTGCCTTGCCATAGCAGGCCAGCACTGTCGGTTCAGTGGTCTGGACAGAGCACGCTGCGTGCTGGAGCCCCAAAGTCGTCTGGACTAAGCAGGAGGGTCTCCCCTATTTGGGGGCAGGTGTGGGAAGTCATGGATGCCAGGCCAAAGATCTGGGCAGCCAGTGTTGTCACTGGTTGTTTCTGTAACCTTAGTAAAGTGAAGTAACTTTACACATTGGTTCATAAAATCTTTTTTATAAGATTGTAGAGGCTTAAGTAAGTGATACTAAGTTAGGCAAGTGCCCCACTAGTGCCTCGTGCTCAGCGTTGCTGGATGGAGGCTCGCGGGGCAGGTCCTGGTCCAGAAGGGCCAGGACTTAGAGTCTAAGGGCAGGGGCTCAGCCTTGTGCCTGTGGCTCGGGGCTGCTGGTGGCCCAGGGCACTGCCTAACATGATACGACACGCTAGACAGCTGGCCTGACTGGCTTTTGTGGCATGTGTGGTGTACACGCTGCAGGCTGCACATGGGATGGGAAGCCAGCAGGCTCAAGGAACCTTCTAAGAGATGCAGCTTGGAATTTCTGTATCTGGTGTATGTTCTAAGAGTTGCCTCACCCCGACTCCCAGAAACCCATTTTCCTAGCTTGTGGTTCCTAGGTCTGGAAACTGCTCCTGCAAGACATCTCCCAGTATGTGAGAGGCTCAGGTGCCACGGTCACCATGTGAGGGGCAGAGCCCAGTAGAGGGCAGCTGGGCACATCCCAGGAAGGGGAGGAGGAGGGGGAGAAGGAGAGGGGGAAGCAGATTCCCCACTGAACAGGGAGCCTGATGTGGGGCTCAACCCAGGACCCTGGGATCGTGACCTGAACTGAAGGCAGATGCTTAACCCATTGAGCCACCCAGGCGCCCCTGTTGATAATTATTTATGGCAGAAATGGAAGGCTCTCTTTTGCCAGAACAAATGTTTTCAAATTCAGAAGTTTTGTCCTGACTGGTTTTAAATCTAATCAGATTCTTATAATCCAGTGGAGAAATCAGACTTTTTCTAACCAGGTTAATTTTTTGTTAGTCTGTCCCTTATTGACTCTTGGGTTTTTTCCTAAAGCTGCGTATAAATCTCCTAGTTCCATGAGTTGAAGGGGTTGTCTTAGTTTCCCTAGGGCTGCTGTAACAAATTACCACCAACTAGTGACCTAAAGCAACAGAAACTTATTCCCTCACTGTTCTGGAAGCTAGAAGCCCCAAATCAAGGTGTTGGCAGGGCTGGGCTCCCTCTGATGACTCTAGGGGAGAATCTTGTCCTTGCCTCTTCCAGCTCCTGGTGGGGCTTGGCTTTCTTTAGCTGTGACAGCGTTAACTCCAGTCTCTCTGTGTGTCTCCATATGACCTCCTTCCCTGTGTTTCTGTATCTCAAAGTTCCCTCTGCTTTCTCTTAGAAGGATACCAGTCATTGGATTTAGAGTCCACCCTAAACCCAGGACAATCTCATCTCGAGATCTTTATTTACATCCGCAACGACCCAATTCCAAGTGAGATCACATTCACAGGGACCAAGGCTGAGGACTCGGACACATTGCTTGGGAGCCACTATGCAACCCGCTACAGAGGATAATATTAACATTTACTAAATAATATTTTGTGTCTGGTGCTTTTCAGGTGTTCTCTCATTTAGCTGTCACATCAGCCCTGCAAAAGAGGTATGATTTTTTTCCCACTTGTGTAAGTAGGAAATCTCTAGTTCAAAGAGCTTATCAAACTTCCGACATTCACCTGCCTGGTTAGTACAGTCACTGAAAGCTAACCAAACTCTTTCCACCACTCTGGGATTGTTCTATAGAGGAGGTCAATTTTTGGACATAAGACAGATTAATAAGAGAAAAACCAATCTAATTTCATATGTACAGAAACTCCTAGAAACAGAGGCTTCAAGAAATGACCAAGGCAGTCAGCTTTCCTACCTTTTAGACAAAGGAACAATTACTGGTCAGGATTTGACAAAACAAAAGGGGCTGGAATTGGGGTAGCAAATGGCTGTACAAACACAAAGTGTGTTTGTACAGCCATGTCGGCCTTGAATTCCCTATCTCTTGCGATAAGGATGCTCTGTGCCCCCCTGGTATAGGGAGGGTACCTTCATGTGGGAGATTTATTTCCTGCTTTCAGGTGGACAAAGGAGGGTCAGTGTCCTTGCATTGGCTGTTTCTTAAGTAACTAAATAATCAATATGCCAAAGTGGCATATTTTGAGGTAGCCTCGTCTGTTCCCCTTCCCTTCATCATAAGGGGAAAAAAGCTGTTGTAATAAAAGACCTATAGGAAAACATACAGGTTTTTCTGCCATCCATTCATATGTAGAGAAGCACAGAATACTGTGACATTAAGAATACCAGGATATTTGGGGTTCTTGGATAAGTATATGCCTTCACTCAGGTCATGATCCCAGGGTCCTGGGATCTATTCCCACCTCAGGCTCCCTGCTCAGTGGGAAATCTGCTTCTCCGTCTGCCTCTCACTGCTGCTCATTCTCTCTCTCATGCTTTTCTGTTTCTCAAATAAATAAAATCTTGGGGGGAAAAAAGAGTATCAGAAAGTTTGTGTTTGTATTCATCCAAAATACACAGAAAAACTAACATCACTATAGCAAGAGGACTTACAATGAACCATGTTGGTGTGTATTCAAAGGGGCCTTTTATTCAGTGGTACCCATTTTACCCATTTCATTTAGTGGTTGAATCTAAGGGTCCAAGACAAAGAAGGTGCTCCATAAGTATTTGGTGGAGAAATGAATGTGAGAAATCCAGATGTGAGAAAAACAGTGGCAGAGTCAGCTTGAGGCAGCACCCCACCATAGGATGTGACCTCTTAGTTGCCAAATGGAGGTCAAGGTGGTTCCATCTTTGCAGACTCTTTGCACCAGGACTCTCCTAGTCTCTGTGTAGAAATGTCCTGGTCCTCTGACCCAGCTTTTCTCAAGGGAATGCTGGCCTTAGGCCTTAAATTGAACATTTGCCAGAATTCCTTGAGGGTAGGCATCTGTATTAAACATCAGGTATCAGGAGTTTGAGAATAATTTTGATTGATATTTCCAGACTGGGATCAGTGGATACCTCACAGTAATGCTACAGAATTCTATATCTTCCCATCTGTCTAGAATAATGCTCACCATTTTTGGTCTGGATTCATTTCATAGGAGTAAAATATATGTAAATAGAAGAAAATATTGTACTGATGTAGAAATTTTGCTTGGAGAAGAAAATGCACATCCAAAGTTCTGAGGGCTTTTGAGCCTCAGCACCCAAGAGACTGTCCAGATCTGTGGGGTTTTGAACTATGTTTGTTGGAGTAAGTTTGGGTTAGAAGAGCACCTTGGAGGTTTTAGGTTTCAGGATAATTCCCAAGCATATAACATGTTTCTTGCCTTTTTCTAAATGTCCTTCAAAGTGAGCAGGACATCTCCTTGGCAAAAAGCTCTGTGTACTAGTCCTTGTTCTCCAGAAAAACAAAATGAATAGGATATTTGTCTCTGTCCATCCATCCATCCATCCTTTACTTATGTATAGGAAGAGATTGGCTTATAAGACTATGGAGGCCGAGGGCCATCAGGTTGACACCTAACACTAACCATCATACTCTGTGGCATTTGCTCATTCCTAGCTCAATAAGGTGGCAATGTCATATGAATGACCCTTTTTGGTGTCCTTAGCAAAGGTATACCCAGTTGAAACAGGAGTGTTAAGGTTTATGGAAGAAATCCAAAAAGAGATTGATGACATGGGTTGTTTTCTTAGTTCTAAATTTCAGTTGGCAATCTTTGTCCCTTGCCCCGAGCATGCCTGTTTTAATGAATGAAAGAAAGGATGGGTAAGATATTTTATTATAGTACAGGGAGAGCTATTTGGGTTTCTTTGACCAGCCCACAGATCACTCATTTGAAATTTCTTTTTTTTAAGATATATTTTTTTAATTTAGAGTGAGAGTATGCGCATAAGCAGGAGGGGCAGAGGGAGAGGGAGAAAGAATCTCAAGCAGATACCACACTGAATGCGGAGCCTCGTGTGGGGCCCCATCCCATGACCCTGAGATCAAGACCTGAGGCAAAACCAAGAGTCGGATGCTCAACTGACTGCACCACCCAGGCGCTCCTAAAACTTATTTCTAATAGCCAAAAGAAGACTTTGACTAAAACATCACTCGTCAGCCAAACCCCTTCCTTTACCTTTCCATTAATAGGTGTAACTCTCCCCATGAACCCTGTCTGAGGAGACCTGCTGTGCAGGGGAACAGGAAAGTGGATTCATTTCCAGAGGACTCACAACTGTCATCCGTGGTGCTGGCCTACGGATGTTCGTCTGGCCACCTTTCATTTCCTGGCTGTGATAAGCTGTGTAAGGCATGTTTACACATGGGGCTCACAAAATACATTTCGGTGGTGGATTATTTTCCATTAGCTAACTCTTTTCAAAGTCATTTAAAACCTAGTAATAAGGCTGATACATTTTGCAATTTGGCCACCTATGCCTAACTGCATTAGCAAAATAATTACCATGCGGGATTTACTGGTAAACTTGTCAACTCATTATCACTCTGAACGACTCATTGTCACCAGAGACTTGCACATACTGATCTCAGTACCTGTTGTAAGTTAAATGTATTTCTCAAGTCTTTTACTGTTCTCTTCTACTGTGTTACCGTTCTCATAAGATATGATTTGGTCATTGATGACTTGTACTGATAATAATCAGGGTGGAGATGGGCTAGCAGAGTTTTCTGTGTTCATATATAAATCTAAGCAAACAATATACCCTTAGCCATGCCTTCTCTGCTAGGGTCTGTTTTTAAATGACTGGATTTTTTCTTTTTTTAAGTTTTGCTTAAAAACTTAAACTACTTAAGTTTTTGCTTAAAAACTTCAGGACATGAAAGAAGAAATTGCGAGGGAGGCCAGCCAAGGTGGGATCCTTCCCCTTGGGGGGGAAGGATCAGAATGACTTGAATTCAGATCTGAACTTACTAGCTGAGTGACTTGGGGCAAATTATTTAACCTCCCTGAGTCTGTTTCTTCATCAGGGAGATGATTATATCTACCCTATAGGCTTATTAGAAGAGCTCAGTGTGATAAGCTTGGTCAGCCATTTGGCTGACTTTATTCTTAATAAAAGCAGTTCCCCTCCGTTGGTTTGTATTCGTTCTTTTACTGGTTTATTATTAATAGCATTTTGTGTTCTTTATTTAACTGTAATTCTATCTTCATAGTTTAAGTTTCAGTAGAAAATGACCCATCATAACATCTATTAATCCTTGTTGCTGAATTTAGAGTTCATTGTATTTTAGCTTTACTTTCTGCCAAATGACATTCAGAACAATGGGAAGACAAAACTCCTTTATTTCCAGGTTTTTCTAATTAAGCTTCACGTCTAAGTAAGCAACTCCTGAACCAAGTTTGGGATTCAGAGCTGGAATTGTTCTGGAGATTCTGAATGGGGTCCCCATGACCAGTTTTGAATGGAAAGGCCTGAAATTTTCAGAAGCGTGGTCTGGAGGAAGGGGGACACTTCACCAGCCCCTCCCCTTCCCTGCACGGTCTTCAAACCTGTGAGCTCCTGCTCTAGGCTGGATGGATGCCTGACCAGGTGCAGGAGGGGAATGGCCAAAGTGAATGCCAGGATGCAGACCCTTGTGCTCAAGAAATCTGATTTGAGGTTTGAGACAGGTGGAATTCTAGGGACTTGGAAAAATTAGCAAGTAATCTCTTGTCCAAAGAAATATAATATGGTGCAAACAGCCCCCTCACTATGCGGAAATGGAAAATTCACCGTGGTTGGAAGCAGAGGGACTGATTGAGAAGAGGTTGATTCTGAGATGTCATGGGTTATAAGAAGCATCCTCAGTTGGGTAACACCACAGATGAGGTGAGGAAGTAAAAGGAAATGCTTCTGCCTTATGTGCAAACAGTTGCAACATGCATTCTTATTTTATAGTTTCAAGGAATATAGTCATGAGAAATAGGTATTTGCTTGCCTTCCCCATCTTTAAAAAAGAGTATTGATATATAGCTGGCACCTGGAAAATACTTTTGAACAGCTGTTATAGGACAGAGCAGGGCACATTGATAGGCTGAAATGATGACCCGGACTGGGGTGCTCTGAAAGCCTGGTTTGAGGGTCGAGGGGATAATCGCTCAGAATGTGGCATGTGTGGTTGTTGCATTAGAGAACCTGGTTACGCCAGAGAAGTGGCTAAAGACAGTTCCAGAGTGTGCAGGGCTGGGGCCACAGTGTGGGAGAAGGTATAGGGTGAGGAGGTGAGGCAGGGAGGAGCTGAGTGGTCCCTTTGAGATGGGCTCGGGAGAGGAAAGGGGATCTGTATCAAGAGCCAAATGCAAACCTCAAATGTTCCCCCAAACTGAAATGCACTGGAAGAGTCGGAAGTCGTACATCAGCAGTTTCTTTTGACAAATTTTGGCTGAAACATGAAGTGAAAACAATGGTCCTACTCAAAACTCTGTGATACCTTTACATTGTTTATATAACAGAGCTTCAAGGGTTTCAATTTAGAATATTTCTGTGATGAATAACTGGCCTTCGTTCGTGTCAACAGAGTACAGCCTGCACCCAGTAACCAAATCTACTTCATCACTGTCATGGCTGGTTTCCTAGAAGAGCACTTCTCTCCCCGCCCCTCTCACCTTGATCCAGCCGAGCCAATGCACTGAGAAGGCTCCACCTTTCCCAAACCCTTTACCACCATTCCCTTGAACTCTCCTTCAAGAATGATCTTTAGTCCTTCGTCTGCTCTTCAGGATACAGAATTGCTTCAGTTAGCAGGTTTGGAAAGCCCTGGGTGGATATAGGAAATGGAGCTTTCCACAAACTAATTGTGTGACTTTGGCAAAGTCTCTTGCTCCCGGTCTCTGAATGCTGTTTTGTTTGCATTAGGAATCAGGAGGAGGGGTTTTTTTCATGATTTTAACAAACAAACAAACAAAAAAATTAACAAAACCTAGGTGAAATTAATTTTCAGAATATTTTTTTTAACTCCATACATTCAAAATACCATCATGTCAACATATAATTGATATTTAAAGAAGACACACATACACTCGAGATATTTTACATTCTCTTTGGTGGGGCGATGAGGAAGTGGCATGAAGTCACTCACAGCACAACTCAGGTCAGACAAACCACATTGCACTTGCTCAGTAGCTACCTGTGGCCAAAATAATTGGGCAATCCCATTTTAGATCAAAAGTCAGTCCCACTCGGAAGCAGAGTTATTTTGGTTAGTGGACCCATCTGCCCACAGACAGCTTTGCCCACAGATCTTGCAGCTTTGCACTAATTTATTAAAAGCCAGTGTGGGTTTGCCACCATCCATGAAGTCTCTTTTAAAAATTGGACAATTAAAAGCCAATCTTGAGGCCACAGAAGGAAAAAGATCCTGGGAATCCCAAGAAAGGCCCACAGTTTCATCTCCTCAATTCCCCCAATTCCCAAACTGGGAAAACCAGAAATTTTTCTGTGAGGTTGGCACAAATGAATTTGGAGGCATCTAAAATGACGTGAGACCATTTATAAACCTATCAACCACTTCGTATGAGTTTTTGTGCATTTTGCTATAGAAATATTAATGTCTTTGGTTCCCGGGTATTTCTTCAGACCTCGCTGGGGCATCTGTGCTGTGTTCCTTTTCCAGAATCTGAGATATACTAAATTTCAAAGCACCTCTGGCATTGAAGGTTTCAGATGAGAGATTATGGGTCTGCAATAGTGTTTTTCAAACCTTTATTGTGACCTTGGTAAGAAATGTATTTTACATAGTATCCCAGGACACACACCCACAACCCCCCCCCCAAACCAAAGGTTTTATGAGAGATTCCACTCCTTTACTAGATACAGTGCATTTTGATATTTTCTGCTAAATTGTGGTTTGTTTATTTTTTTAATAGCTCTAGGTCCTACTCACTGAGTGGACAGCAAAGCCCGCTCATGTGTCCTGCCCACAATTTGAAGGTGGGGTGAGCCCTGTACTGTGGATCATGGAGATCAGCACAAGGACATCGCCCCAGTCAGAAAAGAGAGAAGAGATGGGTTCCTGGCAGGCAGGCAGCACCACCCCCACCCCTCCCAGCATCCATCCCCATGCTTGCTGCTTTCTACCGTGGTTTAACCGGGACTACACAGCTGTGCCTTCAGTGTTTGTTGGCCACTGTCAGCAATTTTTCTGGTGGTTTGGGTACCATGTGGGTCATCCAAGAAAATTGCCTGGCCTTGTAGGCTCTGTGTTTGGACCTTTTAAAGGGAGCCCTTTTATGGCTTTGGGAAATTGAGGTGTGCCTTCTAAAGGGGGTGGAGCCACTGTTAGGACTTCACTTCCATGTTAATAAGGACCTTTTTGGTCAGTAGTGACTAAACACCAGCCTATGTGAAAAGGGGGAATTTATTGGTTCATGTAGTTGGCAAGTACAAAGTTAGCTTCAGGAATGGCTGGACCTAGGGACTCTAGCAATTTGGGTAGGGCTCTGTATCTTTCTCTGATTACTAGCTTTGCTCCTCTCTGGGCACTGGCCTCGTCCTCAGACTAGAAAGGGGTCCACTCCAGCTCCAAGTATACATCCTCATGGCTTGTAATCCAAAGAAAAGAAAGACCTCTTGCTCCCAAAGCCCATAGAGCAAATCCTAAGGAAAATTCTGGCCTTGCTTGAACCCATCACAGTGGCCCGAAGGATGGCCAGTCCTCAGCTACAACCCCATCTCCCGAGGTGGGGTCAGCCAAATCTGAACCACAGAGAATAGGTCGTCCCACTACCAAAGGAAGGGAGCAAGAATGCTGAGTAGACCAAAATCACTAATTTTCATTCCTTACTGATTCTTCACTCCTGCAAGGGGCTGATTCGAAGTCGATGGGGTTCACATAAAGGGATTACGTACAGTTCTCTATGTGATAGTCAGTTCTTGTCCATTCGAGATGTTCTGCTCACAGAAGCAGGTTGGTTTAGCTCGACAGCTGTTCAGATCTGCTTGGCTTTGTTAAAATTGCTCCTTTGTGTGGAACTTTTGCTTTTCCATTCTTCCTGATATTAAGGACCATTTTAGGCTGATTCTCCCTCTCCCTCCACTCCCCCCCCCATACCTAATCACACCACACCCATTTTATCAGCTGTTTGATCATTGGGGTCTGGCCCCTGGCACTGGGGAGTCAGGTGTGGAGGGGGAGAGGTGCATTTTCCCAGCTCTACTTCCAGAGCCAGGAGCTGCAGCTTGCACCCCCTGGATGCTCCCGTGGGGCTTAGCATCTTGAAGCCCATCAGCACTGCCTGGGATGAGTGACGATCTTTGTTCAGACACTTCCATTTCTCCAGATGTCACACTGTCTGGGGAGTCCCCACTGGGCTTTTAGAGTCTCCCCCCGCCCTCCCCTTTGGTTTCTACTCTTGCCTTATTCCTGAGGCTGGCTGAAGTTTGTGTTCACTGCCCTCTGCCTCCTTGTCCTCTGCCCTTACCCTAGGCCTTTGTGACGTTTCATCTCAGGCTTCTCAAGGTGTGTGTGTGTGTGTTGGTTTTCCCTGGGCCTTTCCCCACACTTTGCTTTCCTTAGAATTTCACTTTCTGGACAGTTTAATAAGCAAATCTTTACCAGTGTAGAGTAGATTTGGATGAAGGGACCTGTTGATTCTGGGCTCTATATTTACAGTGTGACCCGATCTCCCCTCAGTGAAAGAGGGATGGTGATGCCTAGCTCGCAGGGTGAACTGAAATTCATGCAGACTGCCTGGCCCAGGTTCCAGCATCAGAAGGTGTGCTGGGTTGTCTACACTCCATTTGCCAGCAGAGGAAACTCCCTCCTCACCCCCCATCTGGCTTAATGAAAAAATGGGATGTCTTGGCCACACTTAACTGAGTGGTAGAGGGGAAGGTTAGTCTGTGTCTGGGCTGAAATGCTGTTCTCAGACTCTCCAGGCCCTGTTTTCCTTCTCAGGCACACTATTCCCAGAGGTGGCCACTGGGGCCAGGGGTGACGTCCCAGTGGATGAGGGAGCCTTAAGAAGGAGACGGGCACTGCCTAGGCAGAGTCCCAAGGCTGAGGCCCATTGCTCGTCTCTGGTCATGGGACCTCACAAAGGCAGTCCTTGGCTGGGAGAATGAGATACTCTGATTGGCTGAGTCCAAAGTCATGTGGCTGCCCAAGGAGTAGCGGCGGGGTTCTAGTCTCACCCAGACCACCAATGTGGTGGGGTACAGGGACTTCCCAGAGGGAAGGTGGGTACAGATGAGAAGGTTAGGTGGATGCTGGGGGCTAGGGGGTTGAGCAGCCGATGGGTACTGCTCACTCCCTGGCTTATCCCCACTGAGGCGGTAATTTTGATAGCGTCGTATTCTTTGCCCAAAGGACCATTGCCTGGGTTGGTTGTGGAGGCAGGCAGCTGGCAGCCTGTGGGTGGAGAAGGGGCTGGAGAACAGACAGAGGGTGGGACGAGAGGGTGAAAGGGCCTGAGAGCTAGCTCTCACATCACGGCCTGGCACTGGCTCTTCTCCCCGCGTGTTTCTGGGGTCAATTTTAACTTGTTGAGCCCAGGCTGGAGAGCTCTAGGAAGCTTTGAAACCCTTCATTTGTTTATGTTCAGCGGTGTTTCTAGGAAGGTGGTTCCCTAGAGGGGCTTAACCCAAACTCCACCTCAGGAGCCTCTGCTGACCTTCTGTGAGGACATGGTTTCATAGTCCTACGAAATCAGATAGGGATGTTTCCCGTCACCTTTTGAAAGCCACCCTACTAAAATTATAATGTATGTGGTATGTGTTGGCAGGGGTGGGGGGCGATGTTTATGAAGGCTTTCTATAGCCATCTTATAAGAGGAATTTAGGTTTTATTTAGTGGCTAACATTGAACTTAGTATACACACGTGATGGGATTATTTGTGGTCTTTATACAAATCCTATTAAGTAGGTACTGTTATTTTACAAAGGAGACAACTGAGGCCCAGAGAAGTTAATTAAGCTCCCCAAGGCCACACAGCCAGTATATGGTGAAGCCAAGAGTAAACTAATATTTGGGGCTAAGACTTGGGGGCTTTGAATCTGGAACCTCATACAGGTGGGAAGGACCTGACTGACATCGCTGCCTCTGTACCAGGAACCCAGGGGAGTGTGAGGACAGGGGTGAGACACTCCATTCTCTGGGAGCCACCAAGGTCCTGGCCAGACAAAGAAGCTTGGGGATCCAGGAGGCCTTCATTCCCTAGGCCAACTCCCATGGAGCTCGAGGCAGGGCCCTTGCCTGTGTGGGCCTCTGGACCCTGGATCAGCGTGGGGGATAAGGGGGGCAAGCTGAGTCCAAGGTCAGGGTGGTGGTGGTGTTAGGTTGCCAGGGCTGCTTTTACCCGCTGGAGATGGAGGCCTGAACAGGATGCAGCTTCCTCCAGCACATCAGTCCACCAGTGTTTGGTTACTTTTGCCAAACGCTGGAAAGAAACAGGAAATTGGGATGGAGGGTGATTTTTTTCTTCTTCCTATGCATGTTTACTAATAGCAAATGGACAGAATACAAAAAGCGAGTGAACAGAAGACATAGCAGCCCCGGCCATGGTGTCTTCCGTCTGCGCAGCAAGTCGCTCTTCTGCTTTGAGGAACCGGGGAGGGTATAAAGGGAGACTACAAACTTGCCCTCAGCTCTCCACTCAAAGATAAGCAGTTACTTCCCAGCTTCTTTCTGTGTCAGACAGTATTTTCCCAAACTTCCAGTGTGAACGCGAGTGACCCTGACAGCCTCTTGTTCGGAGACTGCAACGGCTTGTGCCAGCTGCGGGACCTGCCAGGCGGAGGGCCACCCCGCCGACCCTTTGCACCCCACCCACACAGCCGGCCTCCACCAAGGCTGAATGAAGCCACTCTTCTGGCAGATTGCATTTAAGGAATGTCCTGACTGTGTCAGGGAACAAAGGCCTCCCAGGCCCCAAAGCTGCCTTGTCTGGCCTGGCCTCTGGTGGCGGCTCGGACCTGGCATGTCTTGCCCTGGCCTCATGTGCCCCCCTGAACTGTTGGAGTGCCCTAGGGAATCGAGTGCTGCCCCCCAGGGTTCCTGGTCTCAAGGGGAGTGACTGCCTCCCTGTCCTTCCTACCTGCACCCTTGACCAAGTTTGCCTACCACGGTGCCATCTGGGAGGGAGATGCCTTGCGTGCTCCCGGCCCATCTGCTGGGGGCTGCCTCTGGCTGGTCATTCCAGAGATGTTATCTGGCCCAGGTGGGAGGACCACAGTTACGGCCAGGGATTGGTGAGCTCTCTGCCCAGACCTACTGGGACAGATAGCCCAGAGCCTTTTATTTTGCTTTACTTTTTAAAGGATTTATTTATTTAATTAATTTCTTTCTTTATCTATGAGCCTGCACATAAGCATGAGTGGGGAAAGAGCAGAGGGAGAGAGAGAGAATCTCAAGCAGACCCTTTGCTGAGCAAAGAATCCCTCTCAGGGGTTGATTTCGTGACCCTGAGATCATGACTTGAGCCAAAAATCAAGAGTCAGTTGCTTAACCGACTGAACTGAACCACCCAGGCACCCTGCCCAGACCCTTTTAGTAGGAGGCAACTCAGGAGGAGTTTTCTTTCTTAAGATTTTATTTATTTATTCATGAGAGACACAGAGAGAGAGGCAGACACATAGGCAGAGGGAGAAGCAGGCTCCCCATGGGGAGCCTGATGCGGGACTCGATCCCAGGACTCCAGGATCACAGCCTAACTGAAGGCAGACACTCAACCACTGAGCCACCCAGGCTCAGGAGGAGCTTTCATAAGGCTGTGTTTTTGTGTGTTTTTGTGCGTGCATGCGTGGAAGCCTTATGCTCAGCAGGTGTTTTCCAAGCACCGACTTTGAGTGAAGCACTGCCCGGGCACAGTGGGGAAACCAAACCAGGTCTCCCCTGCCTACACAGGGCTTTCATTTTCATTGGAGACCAAGGACTCACATTCAGGGGACAACAGCAAGCAGTAGAGATGGGGCAATGGCCGATGGGCCAGGGGGTGCCTCTGGGCAGGCTGAAGCAGAGTGGAGGGGGCCCTGGGCAGGTACGGGCCTCTCTCACTTGTTCTGCTCAGTTTGATGTCTTCGGCTGTTACCGTGTGAATTTCCGAAGGGCCCCGGCGAAGCAGCTCTGGTTCCAGCTGGCTCCGTAGCTGGGGTTGGAATTCTGCTCTTGGGGAGGTTTGTTCCATTGGAGAGGTCACCAGTGAGCAAGCAGCCTGAGTTGTTTTTCCAGTAGGGCAAGCTGCAGCAAAGCATCTGTCCCATCTCTTCGGCCCGCACAGCTCATCTGGGAATGCAGAGGGCGGCCTCTTCGTGGGGAAAGTGTTTTAAGTGATGAGACTCCAAGATAGGTGAGAAAAAGCAGATCTTGCAAAAACGATGACAAGCTGACCTTGAGGGCCAGGCCCTGCCAGGAGTGGTGCATGCGCAATGCTGGTAAAGGAAGCAAAACCCTTTCATCCTCACCATTTCTTGAGAATAGAGATAAAGAAAAAGTCCTGGAGTATTTCTATTCTTTTTCTTTTTTAAGATTTTATTTGTTTATTCATGAGAGACACAGAGAGAGAGGCAGAGACATAGGCGCCGAGGAAGAAGCAGGCTCCCTGTGGGGAGCCCAATGTGGGACTCCATCCCAGGACCCCGGGATCATGCCCTGAGCCAAAGGCAGTTGTTCAGCCACCGAGGTACCAGATGCCCCCTGGAGTATTTCTTATACTGGAGAAAGTTATGTCCGTTTCTGGCTCAGTCTTCTGGGGTCGAAGGAGGCAGGAACAATGAGCTTGCCAGAGGGCTAGCCTGTGAATGTAGGTCTTTTGGGTACTGCTCACCAGTGATAAGAATTTCCACTTATTTAAGCAAGACAAAGAACTGAGCTCAACAGCATGTAAACATGGAGACATATTGGTCCTTGCCTTCCACATTCTTACTTTCCAGAAGGGAAAAGACTTTTTGGTGGAAAAAGGTATTTTCAAGTATATTTGACTATGCATCAGGCATCAACCTAGAAAGTTCTACATGTAAACTCAGAATTGAGTTCTGTAAAGAAGGACTGTGGAAGTTTATTTTGCAAGGAATCTTATAATGTACTAACAGGCAGGGGCCAGATTTTAGAACAGCTTGTCTGTAAGTCACGTTAAGGATTTGGAATCAATCCTAAGAGCAAGGAAGTCATGAAAGAGTTTAAGAAGTAGAGTGACGTAGGGGCACCCGGGTGGCTCAGTTGGTTGAGCGTCCAGTTCTTGGTTATGGCTCAGGTCATGATCTTAGGGTCGTGAGATGGAGCCTAGTGTTGGCCTCCATGCTCTGCACAGAGTCTGCTTAAAATTCTCTCTCTGCCCCTCCTCACGCCCAAGCACGCGCACACACACTCACATTCTCTCTCTAAAAATAAAAAAATCTTTAAAAATGTATAAAGTAAATCTTTTATGAAGCAAAAACCACACCTTTATTTATCTCTGTGGTTCATACACTTGGCTGCACATTAGAATCTCCTGGGAAGCTTGAAACACTCCTGGGGCCCAGGCCACACCCAGAGGAATTGCAGCAGGATCTCTGGGGGTGGACCCAGGTTTCAGGAACTTTTTTTACCTTCCCAGGTGATTCCATTGTGCAGCCACCGCTGAGAATCACTGCTTTTCCATTTGCATCCGTGCCCCTGAGTAGGCATGAAGGGTAGTAAGTGTCCTGAAAGCAGCACGTCCTTTTGAGTTGGCAGAAAGGTGCTTTCAGGAGCATGACAGACTGGGGTCAGGACGCAGGACCCTGCTGTGTCTGTGGAGAAGCACCCGGCAGAGGGGATATATGGACATGTGGAGACATTTGGGCTTCCAACATCCATGCAGTGGAATACCACACCTCAATCAAGAAGAGCAAACTTGTCATACAGGCAACAACATAGATAAATCTCAAATGATTTTAAGATTAAGGAAGAGGACTAGACCCCGAAGGCTCAGCAGGTTGCCAGGGATGAGGAGGCGTCAAGTCTGATAGAAGCTACAGGGTGACTGAACCGTGAATTGCCCTGCACACCGAGAGGAGCCATTCCACAGGAGGCTACATCGCCCTCGACTCCGTCTGTAAGAAGTGTCTAGAATTGGCAGATCCAGAAGGACCACATTGTCAGCGTACTCAGTGCCGCTCATCTGTACGCCTCCGAGTGATTGAAATGGTCAACTTTATGGTATGCGTCTGTTGCCACCATAAAACACCAAAGAGGATAAAGCCACTTATTAACATGCCAGGCACTCGGCAGGTACTTGGCAAAGGCTGGCGTGGCGTGCGGCACTTCCGGGGAAAGGAGACTTTGGCCCGATGTGCTCCTTCTTAGGTGGAATGAAGGGGTGTGTTTCTCCAAAAGCTCGCTCTTGAGGACTTGAGGATTCTCTGGGATCAGAAGGAATGGACTTGACATTTTTCTACCCTGGGTCACAACCACAACCCTGGGTGCTGCTGCTCGTCACAGAAACGTATCCCGTGTTCTGAACCGGGTCGGTCCCCAGCAGTGGGGTTCTTGCAGGGAACATGCCCGGTGGCTCCACCTTGGGAACTGCCGGGGCAGGGCTCGGGGTGCATGTCTTTGTACTGACAGCACAGGCCTGTTTAGTTTCGTGTTTGGAAGGAAAATCCTGCTCGATCACGGGTCTTCAACAAATGCACCTGAATAAATACAAGTGTGGGCATAAAACAGCAGGGGAAGCATGAACAGCTTTTTCGGCATGTTGGGAAGACATTTATGGTTGGGAAGCTGGGGGCCAGAGAGCAAGACTGCCTCAAGAGGAGAACCCGGCGGCGGAGGTCATCTGGAGGCGCAGCTTGGCTGTGGCCTCGGGTGCTGAATCGAGTAGTTGAACGGCCGGGCTGTGCGTGGGCCTTGGAAGCCCTGAACAAAAATCTTATTGATGGTTTGACAGACCCTGAGCAGACAACTCTGAACTTTAACAGAGCCAGGATGGAAAGCCTGCACAAGGGCCTACAGTTTCCAGAATGAACAACACACTTATTTTTCCCTCCCTCTGCTGGAGGACGAGAGAGACCAAAGTGAGAAGGGGTAGGGGGGAGGGTGTTGGGGGTGTAGGGAAATGGGACGGGTGCCTTCCAGAGTCTCAATGAAATGGCCACATTCCTCCGAGCTCCGAGGGCTGAAAAATGTCAGCAGGGTTGGCACCCGCTAGGGCCCTGCTTTTGTTGACTGTTATTTCCTAGGGTCTGTAGCTGGGCCTGAAGGGAGCCGACCACAGGAGAATCCCCGGCCTCTACTGTGCTTAGCACCTCGTCAGAGCCTCAGACCTGCAAAGGCTGACCCTGACCCTCTCCGGGAAGGAGCTCATGCCCAGCCCGGAATGCAGACTGGGCACGCTCAGAGACGACCGTGAACAACTGGCCATGATAGGAAGGCCTCTCAGGAGACAGGCTGGTTGCTGCTGGTTGTGGGCTGCTCCGGAGAGAAGGGACCTGGATGGGCCTTGAAGGATGATGCAGATCTGCAGAGGGATAGAAATGCCATCCCCAGGCCTTGGGGCCCTGGTTCCTGGTCCTGTATTTCTTCAACACGGGGGCTTACCGTTCACCTAGCACTGCTGTTTTAGAGGAAAAGGGGAGCATTTCTCTGCTTTCTTGGTGCTTCTCCCACTCCCCCTCCTGCACCCCCCTATCCCCACCACCACCCATCTGCCTGGCCCATCATTTCCCAGTGGCAGGGACCACAGGCCTGTGTCTGATGGCATTCTGCAGCTCTCATTCACCCAGGGCATCTGAAGTCCCTGCATCTAGTGGAATCATCACCAAGTCCCACGGCCAGGCCGGCTACTCGTCTAGAGCCACCCGCTGCCCCTTGGCCAAGCATGGTGGAACAGGAGGCAGGGGTCGTGATCCAGAGAAACCTCCCTGACTCCTTGGGAACGGGATGACAGATAGCAAATACTTTGACTTGGACATACGTGGATTTGAGCCCCAGTGCCATTGCTACTATGGTTGGGCCTCGGAGCCCATTCCCATGCTGTGCCTTTGCAGGGTGGCGGGGAGAATTGGAGGTGGCAGGGCACAGGGTCCTGCGTGGCCCCACCCCCGCCACCTGTGGTTCTTGCACCCTTGCTGAGCCTGACCCCAGATTCCACCCCCTCCCCATTACCCAGGGGTCCCCCGAGTTCCAGTGGAGCCCGGGAGCCCTTAGGAGAGGCCGTGGTCTCCGCTCCACCGGGGGTGGGGCTACACAACAGAAGACACAGCCCACCTCTCCCCTGAGCCATGAGCTTGGCAAGGCAGAGGATCAGGCGGGCACGGGTCAATAGCTCCAGCTACTACCACTCGAGTCCAAGGTCTCTAAGTGGACACCCCCACCCTCGGCCCATCCTGGGCCCAGCAATCCAGCCAATCAGCCCTAGCGGTGGGCCTGATGCAGGCACCTCCTGAGCCTCCTCACAACCTCGCCCCCAGCAAGCCCGCCCCCACACCCTCGTCCTCCTCATCTGCCCTGCCTCCCCTCCTGGTCCCCTGGTCCCCTTCCACTGTCCTCCCCACCGCTTGTACTTACTCGATCTCTGGCGTGTTGGGCCAGCGATGGGCATGGCCTCCCCATGGCCTCCCCTGCGGGACAAGCACAGGCTCCATAGCAAAGCGGAGCAAGCCTCGTTGCCCGCCTGATCTTCACTTTGCAGTTCTGGCCTCGGATCTCCCCCCACCCCCACCCCTTCCCCTGTGCTCCGTGCGCCCCGAGGTACCGACAGACCTGTGGCTTCTCAAATATCCCCCGTGCTTTCAGTGTTGAGTTGTCTGAACATCTCTCTTCCTTTTCCTAAAGTGCCTCTGCCTCTTCCCCGCGAACTCCTATTCATCCTCAGTGGCCAGCGTATAAATTCCTCCTGCACATCACCCCTGAGTTTGTGTCGTGGCGCCTTCCTGATCCTTGGACACATTCCTGAATCACTTCTCTTCTCACCCTGTGTATTCACGGCCCCCCTCCCCAGACATGGCACTTCTGGAAAGACGGGGGACCTCATCTCGGTCAACTTCGTCTCCCCAGAAACAGGCACGACACTCTTTACCCTTTGGCCCCGGTACATATTTGCAAGCTTGCTTGAAAATAAACCAAAGCTGTTTTCCAGGAATCCGGCAGCTTTGGGGAATCACTGAGGATGTGAAACTGAAGACACACTGGAGTTTTAGTGCCTTTTTCTTTTTTGTAAGCGGAAGTAGCAGCAGTAACAGCCTGGAAGGGATCAGAAGGTCAGGAAAAGCGCAGCTTGAGATCCTAGCTGCTTCGCAAGGCCCGTTCACTTTTCCACATCCCCTGTAGCTGAGTTCAAGGCTCAGTGTCATTTCCTCAGATTTATCCTTTGTTTTCCCTGCTTTGACTTCTTTAAACTCACTGCTTTTTAGCTTGTCGAGTTCCTGCAGCCAACAGGAAAGTCCTGAATAGCTGTTCAAAAAAATACTCAAAACCAAACAAAAACAACCTAAGGCCTTGCCCTACTGCACCTCTTCCCAGAAGCCTTCCAGGCCTAGGAGTCTTGTCTGATCTCCTCTCACGTTTTTTGACGTGAAGTTTTGGTGGTGTGCCTTGGTCTGAATGTAAATCTCATCCCTCGGGCTGGTCTCGCTCTGCCTCTGTGCTTGCACAAGGCAAGAAGCACACTGTCCGGATCCATTTTACTTTCCTGGTTGGTTTAGGCCAAGGGCCCAGCTAAGTGCTGGGCACATCCTGAGGTCCCACCGTCTTGACTGGTGGGCTCTGGGAGCTAGCTTTTGCTGGCACCCTTTCAAACCCCACTCCATTAAGAATCTAATCGGTTTTAAGTAGACTCGGCAAAGGCCAGTGGCCTCTTGCAGACCCACTCTTTCAATACTGAGGAACAGGGCCAGAGACTCTGCTGTTGGCCCAGGGCCTTTCCTAGGCAGAACTACCCAAATGTGGCTTCCTTCTGGCCTTATCTGAACTCTCACCATCTATCCATCTCTTCACTGGCAGAGATGAGGGCCACCTTCCAACCCACCCTCCAAGCCATTGGCTGCATGCAGCATCTGGGCTGCTGGCTGCATTTTACCTTCACTTGGCTTTTGGCAAGCCAGATGGGAGTGGACACACAGCCCTCTGGGGAGCTCGTTTTGTTCTTCATTCTTTACCAGGACCTTGAGAGGGAGCGTGGAGCTTTCTCTGCTGCTTCTCTGGCTTTGGCAAACTAGAGTTTCCCTCAGGAGCACCCTTGCCAGGAAGAGAGTGCTCTGATTATGCGAGGCGGTGCACACCCATGTGGGCGAGTTGGCTGACCCTTGTATTTGATCTGATAGTAACGTGAGCTGGCACTGCCTTCCTCTGAAACAAGCAAATCTTCACCCCCATCTCTTCTTCCAGCTCTCCCAGCAATGGCAATATTCATTCCAGGGAGTCTGGATTTATAGGAATGGGGTTCAAAGGCTATGACCGTACTGAGGTCCAAGGAGGGTTTGAAGAGAAAGAGGCCACTGGGCTCTCCCTTAGAACTAGGAGAGCATGAGGGCTTCTTTCTCAAATGAAGGGAGTAAGAAGATAATCTAGGGCTCTTGTTCCATTCTGGGGAGCTAGGCTTTTGGGGGATGTCGGAAGGATGCCCTACATGGATAGAGGCATCCAGTGGGGTGTTGCCAGTAGCTTGGTCTTAAGAGTCAGACAGCAAACGGGCTCTCTGCCCCGGGCCATGTGGGACATTTTGGGCCTTCTCTGGGCCATTAGGCCCATGTCTGCAAAGTGGGCATAATTGTGCTTATCTCTTCAACTTGTTGTGAACTGGTAGGTGCCTAGTGAAGTCATTCATTTATTCATTCATCCCATAAACATTCATTCAACACAACAGTGCAGGTGCCAAAGATGTAGTGTAGGATAGATGTCCTCTCATCGAGCTGGTAGATTTTGTCATTTATAACTTTGTGAAATGGGCAGGGCCTATGTGGTCTTCTCTACTTTCCAGATGAGGAAATGAGTTTGGAGAGTTTGTGTGACTGCTCAAAATTCCCACAGCGGGTGATACGGAACAAATCAGGACTTCTTGGCTGCCATCTTTGGGAGCAGGGCCCCAGATGTGGGCTCTGGCACTGCATCCAGACCTGCGATTCTCAGTGTTGGCTGCACACTGGAATTACCTGAGAAGGCTTCAGAACTGCTGATTCGTGGGGCACCTGGGTGACAATGTCAGTTAAGCATCCAAGTCTTAGTTTTGGCTCAGGTCATGGATCAAGCCCCACATTGGCCTCTGCATTCCACGTGGAGTCTACTTGGGATTCTCTCTCCCTCTCCCTCTGCCCCATTCATATTCTTTCTTTCTTTCTCTCTCTCAAATAAATACATCTTTTAAAAAGGAAAGAAAAAAAAAAAAGAACTACTAAGTCCTGGGTTCTACTCCCAGAGATTCTGATATCATCAGTCTGGGATGTGGTTCAGGTATCAGGATTTTTTAAAGCTCTCCAGGTGACCCAATGTACCAGGGTTGGAAAGCACAGGGTAGAAGCTCAAGAAGCTGGCTGCCATTACTGAGCATGTTTTGGAGAGCCAGCTGGGCAGCAGAGCTAAGATGACCCCATGAGCAAATACAGTATCCTATTCTTAATAGAGATTAGATCACAGATAATAACAACAGCAGCAGTGGTGAATGCCCTGCTTCTACACTGTTGTCCTCTGCACTGTCCTCTGCACTAGCATCTCTGCAAGGTGGCTCCAGTGAGAAATTGAAAGGCACTTCTACAATGGTGGAGCCAATTTGGTACCTTGAGTCCCTGGGACCAGCGCATTTGGCCAGCTTGGGAGTGATGCTGGACTCAGTTTTAGTTGAGGTGGCTTATTTACTGAAGAAACTCAGGAAGGTTTTATTTTTCTGTTTGCCCAGCTGTGGCTTCTGATGGGTCATCCATTTTTCTGTGGGGACAGCATAATCACTGTTTTATCTCCTTGGAGTGACTGTGTTTCTGTCCATGGGGAAAGATGAATAAGTGGGTCAACCACAGCATTTCATTTGATGGTTATAGGTTTGATCTGTGTTCAAGTTCCCCAAACCCGGAACTGTCCTGACTGACTTTTTATCAAGTAAGCAATCCTGTTTCCAGACTCATGGCCTGATGGGCTTGACTGGGCCGTCTTGGCCCCTGTCACTCTAGCAAATGGTAGGCCTACTGTAGGCCAAGGTCAGACATCTCAAATCCAAGGGTCTGTTTTCCTCTCCCCAGGACCCTAGCACTGAGAATCTCACCTTTCGGCTGGGCCTTCCAGGTGCTTCCAGGCTTACCCCAAACCCCTCCCACTCGGGACCATAAGGTCCATGGTGAGGTGATGCAGGATCTGAAGGCGTATCTGAGCTGGGTATTTGGAGAGAAGGCAGTGGCTATAAAGGGGGATTCTCTTTTCTGTTTCTAGCCTTGGAGCAGCTGTTGACAGAGCTGGATGACTTCCTCAAGATTCTCGACCAGGAGAACCTGAGCAGCACAGCGGTGGTGAAGAAGAGTGGCCTGGCTGAGCTCCTCCGACTTTATACCAAAAGCAGCAGTAAGTGTGGCCTGAGGGCCTTTAAGAGATCCCCATGGAAACAGAAGGGTGGTCCTGCTAGGGCCGCCATAACAAAGGCCCACCGACTGGATGACTTAAACAATAGAAATTTGTTTTCTCAGAGCTCTGGAGGCCAGAAGTCTGAGATCAAAGCATTGGGCAGGGAAGGTTCCTTCTGAGGCCTCCCTGTTTGGCTTGTAGATGGCCGTCTTCTGTCTGGGTCTTCATGACATCTTCCCTCTGTGTATGTGTCCGTGTCCAAATCTCCTTCATACAAGAACACCGTGTTACTTACCTCTTTAATGACCTCTTCTCCTACTGCAGTCACATTCTGAGGTTTTCAGGGCTAGGACTTAATACATGAATTTGGTGGAGCGGGGGAACACAATTCAGCCCATTGCAATAGTGTAGGAGTGATGGGACGTGGATGGGAGCCCAGAAATCTCTGAATGCTCAACACAGCAGCCCTGAGTGTGGTTTGAAACAAAGTGTTTTCAAAGCACTTATTCAAAGTGGAGAAGGGCAAATACACCATTCCAATAATAGCCAGCGCTTCATTGAGTATTTCCCACCTGCACACATAGTAATTGGTTTCATCTTCAAGTCACCCCTCTGAGGCTGGTGCTGTTGTTACAGATGAGGATGTTACAGATGAGGCCTGGAGAGTTTAAATTACTTGCCTGGTGTCTTATGGCCCAAAGGAAAACATAGTTTTAAGGTTGTAGATCACAGAACTCTGAGTGCAGAGTTGGGTTTTTTTTTTTAATATTTTATTTATTTATTTATTCATGAGAGACACAGAGAGAGAGAGAGGCAGAGACACAGGCAGAGGGAGAAGCAGGCTCTACGCAAGGAGCCAGATGTGGGACTCGATCCCGGGTCCCCAGGATCACACCCTGGGCTGCAGACGGCGTTAAACCGCTGCGCCACCGGGGCTCCTATCCTTTTTATTGAGGTAGATTTTACAATCAAGGATGTAGATCTTAAGCATTCAATTCAGTGAGTTTGGCAGTTGTGTACTCCTGTGTACATACCACCCAAAACAAGACCTAGAACATTTTTATCATTCTCGAAGGTTCTTTTTGGCCCCTTCCCAGCAAACTCCTCCCCACCCCCACCCTTCACCCCAAGGTAACCGTTGTTCTGATTTCTCCCACCATACGTTAGTGTTGCCCATCCTAGAGCTGCTTATAAGTGGAATCATTTGTGTCTACTTTATGTCTGTTGTCTCTCACTCAGGGGATTTGTCCACACTATGAGCTCCGTCAGTAGTTCTTTCTGTTGCTCAGTAGTGTTCCGTTTTGGGAATACACCACAATCTGCTGATCTGCTCCCTTGTTGATGGACATGCGTGTTGTTCATGGGTTTGGGCTATCATGAATAATACGGCTGCTCTGAACGCCCTTGCACAAGTCTTCTTGTGGACATTTGTTTTCATTTCTAGCACATTCAGATTTCTTTTTTTTAAAAAAGGAAAGCTTTCTTGTGAAGTCCTGACAGTTTAGTTGAGTCTATTTTTATGTCGGATGTTTGAGAACTGGAAGTGATATTTTGGGACCGTAAGGGACCACATCTAATCCATCTGCCTCAGAGCAGCTGAAATGCATGCCGGAGGAGGGAAGTGTACCCTCTGTAGCCATCACTGTCAGGAAATTCTCCCTTTCAGCCAACCTGGATCCACCAGGCTACGTTTCAAGGGCTTTTTTCCTTTTCTTTGTTCCCTGTGGAATAAATGAGACAGAGTCCTAAAGCAGAGGCATGTTGCCTTATGCCCAGCAGCTGCCTCTTCTGCTGGAATGAGCTGGCTCTCTTAGCCTTCCATAAGAGGTGTTTTCCTTAAGTCCCATTTGTGGGCTTTGCTGCTGGCCAGGCCACCCTGTGGTTCCCAGGCTCCTCCCGGCTCCCTGGCTGGCGGCTCCCTGGCTGGCGTTGGCTGAGCACTGGTCAGCAGCACATCAAAGGTGGGAATGCTAGGTGGGAAATCCACATTACCAAGCCAGGGGAGTTCAAGATGAGTCACCTGGGCGGAATCTATCAATACAACCCTTTAAGGAGCACTTGTGGACCGTTTGGATGTGCTCTGACTTGTGATGTTTAATGATAGACGACACCTCCATCGGGAATTGGAAGACCCATGTGATGGGCCCCGACCCCTGGTTCTTGGTTCTGAATGCTCTCGGGGCCCCCTGGGTGGGGTCCCCTCTTTGGGTTAATGTGCTGTGCAGCTTCCTGTAGGATGACCTTTGTTTCACCCCAGATCTCTGCATGTTCTGCTCTGATAGAGTCAGGCCCTCCCCCCACCGTCGGTGTCTGCAGCTTGCAGGAGGCGTCCCGATGTGGACTGCCCGCAGTGCATCCCTCAGACCACCGGAAGTACGTGCACAGCCTTACTGAGACCTGTGGCTGCCACTCCTGTTCTCAGGGCTGATGTCCATTCAGGTCCTCTTCGTGCTCTCTTAGCTAGGAGGGTGGTTAGAGCAGCAGCTAGCAGCCCATGTGCATGTACACTGTGTCCCAGCACAGTCCCAATGCAGGAAATGGTGTGCACTGTGCCCCCTAGCCCCCATCCCAAGGCAGTGAGAGAGTTGTTGTCCTCATCTTCTCAACAAGGGAAACGTACACTCAGAGAATCACTTCTTTAAGGCCCACGGCCGTGAGGCACAGAGCCAGGGCTCAGGCCTGGGCAGGTGCACGTAACCGCTGTACTGCCCTCATTGTCCCATTTTCCAGATGCATCTGCACCACAGTAGTTGTGCTACACAGCACAGAATCCAAAGTCCCCCTGAAATCAAAGCATTTGTTTTCCTTCTCAGCCTCCCAGGCCTGTGTTGCTGTATTTTTTTCCAGCAAATTAGCTCAGCTTGATGGGACTTGTATGTGGAGGCAGGGTGATCATTTTGAGATAGTCTGTGGTCTACACTGGCTGAACTGTTGTTTACTCCCACACATTTTGGGGAGAGTATGTGTGAGAGAAAGAGAGAAAGTGTGTGTGTTTACCCTTTTCAAATTATCCATTTGGGTTTTCTGATCTTTTATTGTATGAGTGTAACGAGAATTTTCTACTCTCTCTACCTTTCATCTGGATGGCGAGGTCAAGGTAGGGATTGAGGTTTATCGGGAGCCAGTTGTTGGTTTCTGCTTTCAGCTGAGAAGGCCGAGGGTCCCCCAGTGCCCTGCTCAGAGACTCTGGAAAAGTGTCAGGGGCTGCCCCTCTGAGGGGAAGAGCTGCTCATGTTCTGTCTATATAATGGTAGTCCCTATCCCTCGCCCCTCCTTATCATCCAGTTCTCTGGGAAGGACCACCCCCTGCACACCAGGGTCATTCCCCAGGAGCCACATGCTCACTCAGGAGCATGCTGAGCTCTCCTTTCCAACCACACCAGTTGTCATTTCCCACATGCTCGTGTTAGTGATCCCATTATTCTCTCTTTCCCCCACCAATGTTGGGCTCATAAAGGTAGAAACAGTGTCTTCTATTTCGTCCTGTCCTGTATCCCCAGAACCTAGCAGGGTGCCCATGCCCAGTGCACTTGTGAAGAAAATGAATGAGAGAAAATTCTCCAACCCAAGGCTACTGCTGACATGGGACAGACAGCTCAGTAGTCTCCCATTATAGGGCCAAGTTCACTTGGAGCATTTCCCAGGATTGCAGATGGTCCTGAGAGCCTGTTAGCTACCAACCTGGATGGTTGGTAACCAGCACCCATGAAACCAGCACCCATGAAAACCAAAACCGTGACTAACCATGGCCTTCGGCAGAGTGCCCAAGGTGGGAGATGCAGCCTGGGGAGTGGCCAGTGTGAATTTTCTCTGCAATTTATAAGCTGCCATCTTGGGGAGGAAGCACCTGCCTAATATCTAACAGTTAAAATAAGGATAACAATATCTTGCCTTTTTTTTTTCTTTTATTTTTTTACAGGAGCATGGGCTTAGTCAACAGCAAGAAAAAAATAAATGAACATAAGATGAACATTGCACTATTTACATTCCTTCGATTCCTATTTTGATCTTTATCAGAAGCATCTGAATATTTTTATGTAGTTGCGGTTTGCCTCTGTATTCTGCTTTACATTATTTTTACATTTAGAGTTGCTGTCTGTGCACATTTCCATGTGCTGACAGTTCACGTACTTTTTCTTTTTCTTTTTTTCTTTTTGCTATTCTGAAACATCCTTTAACTGTAAATATTGGATATCTTTGTAAATAGTAGACAGAGCTACTTTGTTATTTTTCACAGCTGGGTAGTGCTCACCAGTGGATGAACAGTGATGCTTAACCAGTCTCTGATTAGTGGCATTCAGGTTTTGTAATTGGAAAAAAAAAAGGGGGGGGGGAGGGTATCCCTGGATGGCTCAGCGGTTTGGTGCCTGCCTTCGGCCCAGGGCGTGATCCTGGAGACCCAGGATTGAGTCCCACGTCGGGCTACCTGCATGGAGCCTGCTTCTCCCTCTGCCTGTGTCTCTGCCTCTCTCTGTTTCTCATGAATAAATAAATAAAATCTTAAAAAAAAAAAAAAACACCTTAGGAGCACCTGGGTGGCTCAGTCAGTTAAGCGTCTGCCTTCAGCTCAGGGTCCTGGAATGGAGCCCCACGTCAGGCTCTCTGCTCAGTGGGGAGTCTGCTTGTCCCCTTCCCCACTCCACCCCCTTTTGTGCTCACTTAGTCTCTCTCCTCTCTCAAATGAATAGAATATTTTTTTTTAAAAATCATACAGCATTACAATAAACATCCTCAAATAAAATTTTGTTTATATGCTCGAGTTTAGGACAAATTTCTGGCAGTGGCAATGCTGGGTTAAAGAGTATGAACACTTGAAGAAAAAAAAATATGAACACTTAAATTTTCCTCCAAAATCACTTCCAAAATGTCTGTGTCAACTTATGTACTCTCTAGTAATCCATTTATTGTCAAAGGTGACATACTGTTATAAATGTTGATGTACCACATTTTCTTTTCACCTTTTCCCGTTACTGAGCCTTTGAGCTATTCCCCCTGTTTTAGGCTGTCATTTTTCATCCTTGTTAGTTATAGTGTTAACTTTTTCAAGTTCCTTAATATTTGAGTTTTGTACTCTAGGAAACTTAAGAGTTAGATAAAAACAGGCAATATTCATCACAATAGTTTTTCCATGCAATGCAGGAAAGGCACATGGGTTAGCTGTTTTGCTCAGAATTGCATGATGAATGGCAGGGCCTGCTGCCTCCCCCTGCAGAGCACTCGTCCTGTGTGCTGTCCTCTGGAGAAGGTACTAACCTGGCCCGTCTGGATCTCAGGCAGTGGGAGTACACCAGTTGTGGCTAACTACATTTCGATCTTATCATTCCCTCCCGTGAACTGTTGCAGTATGGGGTGACGTTGCTGACTGGTCCCGCAGGCTGATGGCAGCAGATCCCTCTGGCTGCGTCCTCCCCGCGTTCTTCTGGGTTTCCAGGGCTCTGTGTTTGCAGGCCTTTTGGCTGGAGGCCGGGCAACCTGCAGTGAGATCTGCACAGATCTCACACTGTGACCTGCCTCCTTCACCAGAGGCTTGAATACGGGCACCTTGGCTGGGTAACAGGGTCTCCAACTAGTGTAGCCACAGGTTACTAGGAAATGCAAATTAAGGGGCAAAGAAAGAAATGCAGGAGGATTTCTAAGAGGAAGAGCACTAGGATGAGCTTCCTCTGCAGTCTTCTGAAGAATAGGTCTTTGGGGCATGAGAAACTGAGCAAGTATTAGGAGACTAATATTTCTCTGCTCAGACAGGCCCTGGAAAGGTAACCTACACAGAGATGATTTTAAAAGAGGGAAGAGCTGTGTTGCTGTAGGGTTCAATCTATAGGGTAGAACAGGTGCCTGGCAGTGCTCCATATGAATACATATGAGCATATGTATTCATTCATTCATTCATTCATTCATTCATTTATTTAGATTTATTTTCTCATTTGAGAGGGAAAGAGAGAGAGTGAGAGTGCACAAGCAGGGGGAGAGGCAGATGGAGAAGCAGGCTCCTCACTGAACTGGGAGCCTGATGTGGGACTCAATATAAGCACCCCGAGGTCATGACCTGAGCCAAAAACAGACGCACGCTTAATGGACAGAGCCACCCAGGCGCCCAGTGCTCCGCTTTTATTTTTATTTTTATTTATTTTTATTTTTTATTTTTTTTTTAGTGCTCTGCTTTTAATTCCCAGCACACTCACCCCACCAAACACAGAGCTCGCGATTTGGGGGCCTCAAGCCCCCACAATGGCACCTCACCTAGAGCCATTGGGAACTAAGTTTCCAGTTCCTCAATGTGACCTCGCACACAGAGACATCACTCTGATGAGCCCGAGCAAGTAACTCAGACTAGAGTGAGAATGACTCATATGAGATAGTTTACAATTTAAATGAAATGCTAGGAAACCCAGAGAAATCTGCTGGGTAGAATATGGGGCAGATCTTTGAGGTATGGGTGCCTTTCCACTTAAGACTTTTATTCCTGAAGCTATCCTTCTGTACCTATCTTTTTTCCCCTCCCACCCCCACCCCACTCCCAGGTTAGAAAACATAACAGTCAGCAACTTGGCATTTCTGTTTTTGGAAATCTGTCAACTCTATAATGGACTCTTTCAATCAAGTCAAAATGTTGTATGCTTTTACTGGAACCCATGCTAATGACAGCGTCTCTCGGGGGACACTTTCTCTCTACAAGCCATTTCCCATTGCGGAATCACAGGAAACCTTTGTCTTCCCATCTTCCCTCTGCAGGTTCTGATGAGGAGTACATTTATATGAACAAAGTGACCGTCAACAAGCCGCAGAATGCTGAGTCCCAAGACAAAGGTACTGTCTAGGACTGCTGATGGCCTGGCCAGCTTCCGGGATGGGGAGGCATAAGCTTTGGTCCCACCCACCCCCTTCCTCCCCAGCCAGCACCAGACAGCCCATGGGAGTTATTTCTGGCATTCACATTTTGGTTGATGGTATTTCGGGTTGATGTATTTTGGGATATTTCATCAGGCCACCTCCTTGCCTCTTAAAGGTCTCATGTCCCCTCTGTGGATAAGCAATCTGACCCTAAAGCCTCTCAGCTTTTCCCAGCATTATCCCAGGAATAGGAAGTCATGGTCAGATGTTCTAGGAAAGCAGTCACTGTATAGTGCTGACTCCACACCCAGCTTTATATCTTTTGGTAGAAGTCTGGATTTTATGTGCCTGTGAGAGGGGGCGGGAATAGAGAATGGAAATGCTGATGTCAGCACCTGCCTTAATATTCTAAAGTCTTGCTCAAAGGTGTTCTCTTGGCAGAACATTATATCTTAACATTGGAAGGACATATTGTGTCTCCCATGACGTCTTACTTACTCTTCTGCTCTGTTCTGCTCTCTTCTTTTCTCTGAAAACCTTCAGGAATGGGTCTGCCAAAACCCTAGGGAGGGGAGGCCCAGAGGTGTTGCAGAGCTGCGTAGTTGTAGAGGAAAGGGGATTAGAAGCCCCATCTCCCAACTCCCAAGCCTGTGACTGAAATGCAGAGGCTTAGCCAGAGGTGGGGATGCAGCTCTCCAAAGCATTCAGTCGTGTTAAGGGCTTGGCTTCAGGATGCCTGCCACCAAAGCCCCGGGGTCAGATCTGTGTGAGCCTGTCTGTCCTGGGGCTGGCCGGGCCGCTGTCTGAAATGGTCAAGCTCAGAAGAGCCTTTGGAGCCCTTTTCCTTAAGAGCACACAGAGGGCTGGTGGCCGAGTTCTCCAGTGTGGCTTTTGCACCTCCTATTCCACTGCCAAGCCTGGGGCTCAGTAGAAATTATCCACATGCAAGCTGCCACTGTGCCCAGGGCCATTTGCCTTCTGGGGAAACTGGGATGGAAAGAGCCATAATCACAGGGTCGGAGCTGGGAGCTGCTCCACATAATGACCACAGGGCAGCTCCTCTGCTCGCTAAAGCTCTGTGGCTGGGCCATTTTTGGCATAGGGCAAATGGAAGAGAGGGTGCGGAGCCTGCCCGAAACCCCAGAGCAGTTCCTTCTGAGGAATCTGCCCATGGCTCAGGCACCACTGCACCCTATTCTTGGAGGAAAAACCACATTGGCTCCTGGGACCGCCTGCCTGGGTAATTAACACCTGCTCAAATAGATCTCATGGCACATGTGACCAGACATTCCGGGGTAACGGGACCTGCTGTGAGGCTGGGCACCCCTCATCAAAGCTTCTCCTGTTTGCTGCCCGCAGCACCTGAGGAGCAGAACCCACTGACCAACGGGGAGCCTGGCCAGCACTCTTTGGCCCCTCAGAAGAGTCTTCCAGACCTCCCACCACCCAAGATCGTAAGTGTTCGTCAGAGACCCCTGACCTCCTGACTGGGGCCCCTGTGAACTTCCAGTTGTCTACACAGGGGTCAGTCCACCAAGTGGCTGGCATTTTCTGAGCACTTACTGTGTGTAGGACATGGGGCAGGGCCCTGGGAGAGAATGAACAAAAGGATACCTGCACGTAGGTGACATCATTTGCCCAGGGCCATAGTGCTCAGGACAGAGGCTAATGGGAATGGGAGATGCAGGGAGTTGCCTTCATCCAATGCCACCGTGTGTTTGAGGCTACACCCAGCACCATGTGAGTGGGGCCATGTATAGCTGTGGTCACCAGCTCAGGCCGCAGCAAACTTCTAGAAATGTAAATCATATCCCCTGGCACTTCCTGCTTCAAACCAGCCAAAGGCTTTCATTGAACTTAGGAAAAAACATCCGCATTCCTTAACCCAGCCCCATGGGCCACACGGTCTACACAGCCTGGCTCAGCTGCATCTCCAGCCTCACTACACTTGCTCTTCACTGGCCTCCTCTTCCTGGATTGGACCACATGGTCAGTGTTGCCTCAGGGACTTGGTACTTTCTGGACCCTGGCTCTCCAGTGGCTGCCACCTCCTCATCTCTCAGACGTTCATGGACAGGCTTTCCCTGATCTGCACGAGGCAGCCCACGCCCATCCCCACCCCAGTTACCATCTGCCCCATGGCCAGTTACCCCTCCATGGTACTCACCACTGTTGAGACGGTCTTGGTATTCTCTGCCTCCCCAACCAGATGTGAGCTTCCTAGGACAGGGAGAGAGGCTCTCGTTGACTGCTTCGTGCCCTGTGTCTGCACACCATACACATGTATTTGCTCATGGGTGGTTGGATTGACAGAATGAATTAGGAAACCTACAGACCTGGGTTCAGATCCCAGCTCTGCCAGCTACTAGCTCTTTGACCTTGAGCCAGTGATTTAAGGTCTCTGGCCCTCTGTTCCTGGTGTTTAAGAGAATCTGAATCTCTGTCTCCTAAGATCGTCTTATTTGACGGGCTAAGGCTGGGCATGGCGTACTAGGAGGTTAGTATTCAGGGGGGTAGGCAACAGTGTTTATATTTTATGGGGGAGGAAACCAAGAATCGGCAGGTTTATAGTGTCTGAATGTTGGCACACATAGAAAGTGACAGAGCCAGGATTTGAACCCAAATTCTTTCCTGTCTAGAACCTGCTCAAGGAGGCTTCCTGAGAAGTATGAAGGGAGAAATGGGAAGGATTTCCATGGGCAGCAGGGTCCTGGGGCCAGTGCCAGCAGGGAGCTGTGTGACTCTGTGGTCACTGAGCTCCCACAACACCATCCAGGGGCAGATCTATGCGCTCACATCACTGCTGAGGGTTTCCCAACCCTAGTCTGGTCCCCTTCATGCCTCCCTGAAGGCAGCAGGGCTCCTCAGGCAGCTCTTGCAGCTGGTAGGCAGTTCTGGAATACCTGGGAGTATCCCACCGCATGAAGCCCTCCAGCTGGGTGACAGCTGGCAGAGACTCTTCATCTCAGCCCCAGTGAGACTTGGTGGCCTGACCCTGAGTTCTGGGTGTCCCCATTATGCTGACAAAGCAGGTAACTGCTACACCTGAGCAGCTAGCCGTCCTGGTGCACACAGGCTTGGTCCTCCCCACCATCTGTCTAGGGGTGCAGACTTTTGTCACTTTTCCTATGAAGAAACAGAGGCTCAGTTCAAATAGCCAGCCCCAGGCTCACCTCTGGGAGGTACCAGGACCAAGGTTTGAATGCAGGTTCTTGGACTCCAGGCCATTCTGCAGGCCGCCTGCTGAAGCACTTCTTTTCAGCAGAGTAAAAGGGTCTGTTCTGTTCCTGCCAGCTGCAGGCTCCCCTCACTTCCAGCCCAGGACCGGGGAGAGGGGGTACGGCCCCTCCACGCCTGACCAGTTGCCGCCACAGTAACCTGGGGGAGATGCTGTGATTTTCTGCTGTGTTTCAGGCACTGCTCGCTGGGTGGGGAAAGGGGGGTGGCTGCTCTGGGCTGGAACTTTCCTCTCTCGAATTCAGCATCTGATTCTGATCAGGGTCAGCATCGGGTGCCGCCACCTAGCATCTCAAGCCTGGGGCAGCAGGTCAGCACCTGCGGGGGGAGGCTTCCACCAGGCCGAGTGTCGTCGTGGGCACCACGCCCTGGGTGGAGCATCATGACTTGCTCTAGAAATCTGTGCTTCACGGACCTGGTGGGTTGCTGGGAGGCCCAGGCGCTGGGACCAGGCTGTAGTGAGAATGAGTCCGTGTCCCAGCAGCCTCTGGGGTTCTGGCACCGGCTTCTCCTGCTCCTGTACATGGACACAGAGGCCCCAAGGGCCCCGGGATGGGAGCTGCAGGGCCTCTGAACAAGACCAGGGCGAGCGGCCTTCCCCTAGAGCAGATTTCCTGTGTTGGCTGTGACTGGGGGCCCCTCGGGGCCCAGAGAGGCTTGCGTTGACCTTTGAGAGAAACCCAGTGCTGGAGTTGGGAGAAATACCATCACCCAATAATAGCACGGCCCCAGGGGGGCCTTCAGACGTGCGGCAGTTGTTCAGATGGCCCAACTCCAGGCCGTGGGGAGGGTTCCAGCTAGACAAACCGACTTTACAGTCATCCTTCTTGGCGGGGCTTCTCTGCTGAGAAGGCCAGGGGGTGCTGACCTGACAGCAGCCCCCTGTCGGTCCCTCCTGGTCCTATCCCGGGTGCCCACCCCCACCCTAGGGACTCCCGCTTTCCGAGTGAGGAAGGCCTGGCCTAACCCGGAGCTCGCCCTTCCTGCTCGCACACGCCTTCTCTGCTCTAGTCTGGCGGCCGCAACCACGACTTGGGTCCCAGCCCCTTGACGAGTGGCGTCAGGGTGGAGTGGGAAACAGCTGTGTCTTCTGGCTCTGTGCAAGGAGGAGAGCAAGAGCTGGACGGAGGGAGGGAGCGTGGCAGCGTGAGGTTGGAATGACCTTGTGACCTCTCTTCCTGAGACAGAGAAAGCCATGCCCCTTTGCACCCCGACTCCAGAGCCTCGGGGTGATGGGAAGCTTGTCCACCTGGAGGCCTGCCTGGGGTCCTCAGTGCCTACAGCTGGGCCCAGAATGTAGCCTCTGTGGCAGGCTTAGGGTGCCCCCGACTCCCTCTCTGGTGGCCTGGGTCCCCTCCCCACCCCCGCAGAGTCCGCGGGATAGCAGATGTCCAGCAGTGGAAGAGGCAGCCACAGGTCTGGAGCAACCTCGTGGGTGTGACCGGTGAGTCAGGCAGCTGTGGCACTTCCAGGCTGCTGTGTGCACAGCCAGGTGCTGTGGTCACTGTAGGAGAACAGATGTTTGCTGGCGTCGTTTATGCTGCTGGCTGGCCCAGCCTTCTCCACCCCAGCTCCCCTTTGAGGCCTGAACATGCATTGGCGCCGATCTGAAGTGAGCTGCTCTATGGGGGGAGCAGCTTACTCCACAAAAGGACGTTGCCATGGTCGGTCTGGGGAGCTGGGGCTGGCTGGATCTGCTATCCCTGCCGGGGGAATGTTCCGCAGGGCACTCTGGGGCAGGTTGCTCATAACAGCAGAGACACCTCAGGTCATCTGGGCTACTGTGCTCATGCAGCTCTCATGTCTCATCTAAAATCAGAATTTGCAAACTCTAGCCCCCTGGCCAAATCCGCAGCCACTGCTCTTGTAAATAAAGTTTTATTGGAACATAGCCATACTTCTCAGTTATGTGGACGCTTTTGCTCGGCGATCGTGGAGTTGAATAGCTGAGATCAGAGACTCTAAATGGCCTGCAAATCCCTGAAGTATGTGTTATTGGCCCTTTGCAGATAAAGTTTGCAGACCTCTGGCAAATCCTGCTGAGCAGAGTGGCTTTCTTCCCCGTCCCTTCCTGAGGATTCTCAGAACTTTCTTTCCAGTTGTAAAGTCACCTTCCTCTGCCTCTTTATTTAGTGTCTACAACCTGGACCATGACAATGATGATGACAATGAAATAGTGCTCTTTTATTCTTAGCCCTGAGAAATCCGCGTCTCTTGCTCCTTTGACTTCAGAAACAGGCCATGATGCCTGTGCAATTACATGACTCTCTTCTGAACTTTGGGGGAATCGTTTTATCCTTTAACTTGACTCCAGGGTTTCGGTTTTGTCCCCGCAGCCTGGAGAGCAGGGACTGTCCTTTTTAATGAGGCTGAGCTTGGGCTTCAGACATCTCCTTGGTCTCCTCAGGATACAGCTGTTCTTCCTCCACCAAACATGTATATAGGCAACCTTTCTCCCTTCATTGATTCTTATATTTTTTTAGGTTAGTAAAAATTCATATGTATTGAATAATAGTGCTGGGCAGACATTAATCCTTACAGTGGCCCCATGTGACAGGTACTTCTACTCTCCCCATTGTGTGGTGGAGGAACTGAGGCTCAGAGAGGTCAGTTAAGTTGCCCAGGGTCACACAGCTTGGATGCACCAGTGTTAGGAATCAAACCCTAGCCCTGGAGACCGGATGCCTACCACTGCCCTTTCCTGCCTCTCCATTTATAGGTGATTTTACAGCGCCGGACATGGGAGGCTCTCAGAAAACACTCCCTAGTGCTCTACCCCCAGATAGGACAGCAGGACCACTGAGGAACTCTTGAAGAAAGTTCATTCCCCCATCATCCTGTTTTAATTGCAGGAATCTAGGCCAGACCTGGATCTTGGGTGCTTGGAGCTTCTCTGTAGATGGGACCCACCTCCTCACAGAGAGAAGGGTCCCAGGACCACCCGATGGCGGTGGGGCTTCCTAGAGGCTGGAGCTGGAGGCCCAGCAAACCTAGGAAACGTGAGCTCCAGGACCCATCTGTAGGGATCTTGCTGCTTCCCAGGGGAGAGGATGCTCTCCCCTCAGACCCTGGGAGGCCGGCTCCCAGAGGACCAGGGCTGGGTCTTGGGCCGCCCTTTGTCAGACATGATCAAGGGAATGGCCAAGAGGAGCAGAGGCCTCTCCCCAGGCTTGTGGCAGCAAAGCTGCAAGGCCATCCCCTGGCAGCTACTGATGGCGCACACCGGGTGCCCTTGGGACGAGGCTGACCCGGGGTGCCCCTCACAGCCGTGTCTGCGGGCCCAGGGCAGCAGCTGATCTGCCGAGGAAAGGAGCACATCACCCTGCTCCTTCCTCTGTGTTGGGGGCCCAAAGCTGCTCGGAGTCTGCCTCTCGATCTTGTATCCACTCTCTTGACGTAAGGTCAGATGAATTTAGAAGGATCCTGCATCAGATGCAGGTTGTGGCCTGGCCTCGCCGACCCTCCGCCCATAGGCCTGTGTCAGCTTGTGGGACGGTGATCCGGTGACCAGGTCCTGCAGCCCCCACCCTCCACCAGGCTGTGGATGGCCCCCAGACGATGATGACAGCCTCCTCGTGTTTGATGCGGGCCAGGCGCTGTGGAGACCCTGTCATGTTTTCCCTCACTGAACCCGCCAAGACAACCCTGGTTTTATTCTTGTTTTACAGGGAAGGAAAGTGAGAGAGATTGATTAACCCCACAATTAAATATGTGGAGTCCTAAACCCTGATTCAAACCAAGTTATATTCACTCCAGAGTCCATATGAATAGACTCTAGATACCAGGCCACACAGGATTTGGCTCGGGGATGCTGATTTTGGTGAAGCAGCCATAGGAGCATGGCTCTGCCCCTGAGGAGGCTGGGAGTGGACACTCCTGCTGTCCATGCTAAGGACTGTCCCCCAGGGACCCCAGCTCAGGCTAACTGCCGTCTTGCCCTCCCCTAGGCCAAGACCAGGGGGACTGTCTCTGTCATAGATTCCCTCAAAAAAACTCATTTTCAGAGGCTGGGGTTTCTAGATCCTTCCTTTCTCCTGCCAGCAGGGCAGGGAACCCTCCAAGGCCCTATGGGGTCTTTTCGTTGGCTACCCATCCCCACACCCACCCCTCACTTTCTACTGTTTTCATTTGAAAGTCCCCAAACCCAGCACAAGGACTTTCCAAAACCAGGAGTAGGAATGTGCTTCAGATTTTGCCATTTCTGTTGTCTCATAAATATTCCCTTAGCCCTCCTCAGGGGTTGCACAATTGAGGGAGACTGCAGAGACTCGTGTGGATGGATCCTTGCATATTTATGACCTGTATCTAGGATTACTCATGCAACAATCTACTTTTTTTTCCCCCTCTCCTGCTATTACTCATAAGATTAGCTTCACCGTCTAATGGAGGAATAGAGGATTTCATGCTCCATGCTTCTACCTACTTGCATATATTGCTTTTTCTTCTCAAATTGTGTGCATTTATCCCTATACCATGGAAGCAGCTCAGGGCCATTGTTGAGACTCAGCTCAAAGATTGTGTCCACTAGGTGGTAACTGTTCCTCGCACCCCACACATTCCCACAGAGCTTCGACCTCATATATTAAAACACGACTCATGACGCAAGTCCTTGACTGGGAGCCTTGAACGTTCACTGCCTAGTTGACTCTTGCCCAGGATGGGCTCCTGAACATTGGGATGCATTCCCCACAGCGAGGGTGCAGGAGCCATCCAGCATTTGCTGGCTGAATGATTGAACTTAGTCTGGGAAAAGTTTAGGATTTAGAACCCTGGTCATCTCCCTCCATCAGCATTTGATTAGCCCTTGTCATCCTAGAAAGAACATGCTATGTAGAGGCCATGACAGCCTGACACCATCTGGACCTTTATGTGCATTCCCCATCATGTACACAATGCTGGTGTGTGTGTGTGTGTGTGTTTGGGGGAGGGTTTGAACCTCATTTTGCAGAGAACACTGAGGCTCAGCAAGGCTAAGCAACACACCCGCAGCCCTTCACTGGAAGCAAACCAATGGACGTGGTGGCTTATGGGAGCCATGGTAGTCCATGTTCTCCCTCCCAGCTGGCTTGAAGACCAGCTGGGCACTATTTTTCCCTCCAGACTCCCCTCCTTCCACCCAAAGGGTTAATTCCAAGTCGTTCCCAGTGTATCCTATCTGAAAATGTTTATTTGTTCATACCACAGATTCCAGAGCGGAAACAACTCTCCATCCCAAAGATCGAGTCTCCAGAGGGTTACTATGAAGAGGCTGAGCCGTATGACACATCCCTCAATGGTACATCCCGGGGCCAGGGTTGGGGCTCGGAGGGGGTCCAACCACTTCCTGCACAGATGCCAGTGCTGGAAGCAGACAGCGGCCTGGGCTGCTGTTTCCAGAGAGTGTGGCCCAAACTGAGAACTGACCACAGAGCATTGGGCTGCTGCTCTTGTGGGGAGCTGAGCTGTACAGCAGACCCAGGCTGCCTGTAAGGAGGGGCTTGGGATGGTCCCCAGTGAGCTGCGTTACTGAGTCTGATGCTTTCGGTGGCCCCACCTGGACGGTGCTGGATTCAGCACAGAAATGTGAGGGAGGCGAGGTGTGTTGGCTCAGGGGCACTCGTAAGCAATGGGAATGTGGTGAGGCCGAACCAGCACCCTTTCCAGGGTTCTTTCATTAGACTGATAGTTAACGTGCTCTCATTGTACGCCAGGCATGCTTCCAGGAGTCAGGAACTCAGCAGAGCTCAGCAGAGTCCAGGGTTCCAGCCCTTAGGTTCTGTGAGGAAAGACAGATGACAGATAAACACAGGTTGTGTCGGGTGATGATACAGTGGTAGGATGGAAAACACAGGGCCTGGGTTGGGGCAGGAGGGGGTGTTATTTTAGATAGGGAGGGTCTCTCTGATAGCATGACCTTGAGCTGAGTCCTGAATGAAGTGTGAAGTGGGGAAGGCAGAGACCTACAGGAAGAACTTTCTAGACTGCACAGCCCATGCAGAGGCCCTGAAGCAGGAGGGCTCTCAGTATGCTTAAGAAATAGCAAGGAGCCCAGGCTGGAGCAAGGAAAGAGACAAGAGGTGGGGACACAGAAGTTAGCCACAGGCCGTGGTGAGGACTTTGGCTTCTTTCTGATAAGACCTCAGGCCTCAGTGACTGACATTAGGTATCAGTGAAAACATTAGGTATTCGGGGGCCTGTGCTATAGGGTGAGTCCTTGGCCAGTGGTTCTCAGCCAGAGGAGTCAGATCAGACATGCTGTGCTCTTGGTGTAGGGATTTGATAGCACAGAAAGGCCCCAAAAATTCTGGAAGAAAGACAGTGTTGTGGCCTACTCACGCATGAGGCTGGTCTCTGGTCCTCTCGCTCTGCCCTTCTTACCTCACTCAGCTTCCTTCCTTGGTAGGCGAAAGGTCTTTGAAAGCATAAAGCAATTTGCAAATATAAAAGGCAAGGGTCTACATGGGTAGGAATGAACTTGGCTGAAAAGGGGTGTTGTTGGCTCCGTAAAGAGCCGGACCAGAGGTCGGACAGGACCAGTCTCTCGGAGCCACCTCAGATTCTTCTCTTTCTTCACACTTCACCTACTGCCTCCGGTCCCAGGAACTGTGTGGGAGGTGAGGGGCCTGTTTGGATTGAGGTTATTTTATTCTAAGAGGCTGGCTTTGTGGGCAGACATCACTTAGCTTGAACCCACGGAGCGTGTGGGATGTTGCCGAGTCACCGGCGGGGCCGTGATTTCAGACCAAAGCGGAGGGTGCGGTGCTACTTGTCTGGATGCATCTGGAAGGTGGAAGCTGTGACTCACCAGGACGAGTACCTCCATGGGTCTTAAACCTAACTCTCTCGGGTGTGGCCCGTGCCAGCGGGGGCCTGCATCCCAGACGCTCCCGGGGGCCTGTTTGTGGGGCAGACACTTTATCTTATCATAAACAAGTGGGCCCAAGCTTCATGGTGTTTGTCATTTGGCTGCAAATTCATGTTGGTTTTAGCCAAGACCGGGGCGTCATTGTGAAGACAGCCTGAACGCAGCAAGGTGGGTAGGAAGCTGCCAGCTGCATTTCCTCTCCTGCTGGGACAACAACCGAGGATGACTTTTGGAGAGAATTGGTCCCATGCCACAAAGGGAGGGCTTCACCTGCATTTGTAACCTGGTCTGCCCTTACTTCCTGCTCGTTGTCCCCACACCTGTTTGAGCGGTGAAACCTGCAGGTCATGGCAGGAGGGATGACCTTTGGCCACCAGCCATTCATAGACTTCCTACAGAGACTGGTTGCTTGGGTTCTTGTTCTGCTCTATCAGCACTGTCCCCACACTGCTCTGAAGGGTCAGGCCTCTCTCTCCAAGAAAAAGTTTAGGAAGTGCCCTGATGGCCTGTGCAGGAGATACAAGGGTCAGTCCTACTTGCGCGAGATGTCAGCTACTTGGCCCATGATGTCTCATGCTGGGGTCATGGCAGCTACGGTAACAAATAATCCCCCTTTCTGCTTAAAGTGACACAATACAAATCTCTTTCTTATGAACAGCTCAGTGTGGGTATTTTAGGTCGGTAGGTAGTCTAGGCTCCCTCCTGGGTGGGCTTGAGCACCCTCTAAGACCACAGAATCCTCTGCAGGGAAAGAGAAGAGAATCCCTTAAAAGAGTTTCTTAAAAGCGCCAGCCAGAAGTGACTTTTACCCACATTCTATTGGTGACAAGTAGTTACCTGGTCATCTCTGGTTGGGAAGTGGCTGGGAGAAGGTGTCCTTGATTGGGCTGGGGCCTGTCCTGCTAAGTCCACTCCTCCAGTGGGAAAGTACTAGCTTACAGTGGATAAGCAGCCACGGGGCCACATCTGGGTCTCTCTGTGTCTCTGCACTGGGGTCTGTACCTCTCTTCATCTTGTGTCTCTCCATCTTGCCTTTCTCTGTGCTTCTGGATCTCATACAGGTCGTCATTCTGGCGGATTTTCCCCCACTGGAGTCCCCAGATGGGTGCAGGTGCCTGAAGGAGTCATTTACGCTACAATCACCTTGGGTACTGCTTGTCCCCAGAGCTGGAAAGCCAGTGATTCCATGCCTGCTGCCTGGCTTCCAGAGATGGGATGCATGCCCTGGGGGCGGCCTCTGCATGGGTCCTGCATGTGTACATCGTGTATCATACTTCTAGGAGAGACTTCTCTACCTGCCACAGCCCCCTGCCACTGGCATCTGAATGCACGAGTGAAGGACCAGAGCGCTGCATGGTTGTCTTGCCCCCTTCTCCCAAAGACCTCCGGCAGCACACAGTGGGGGGTGGTCCACCAGGGGTGCAGAAATGGGATGGAATTCCCTGAGCCTCCTGCCTTTTACTCCCATTCATCCTACGAGCCCCAGAAGCCACATATCTGCTTTAGGACTGTCCCACAGTCATGGCCATGCTGTGATCCCTCTTAGGAGATAAATAAAATGACAATACATTTGCTCCAAGATTCCCCTAAGCCACTTCAGGTAGTTTGAAATACTGTGATTTGCTGTCTTCTCAGCTTCCTCATACCTGCCTGACGGTGGATGGGCAGGTGTTGGAATTCTCCACCGAACGCTTGTGCCAACCCCGGAAGCACAAACAATGGGGAGATTTGGCCAGCTTCTTCCTGCTGAACTCTGTGGCCGCCCTCTATTAATTTCTGTTACTGAAGGAGGCATCCCAGTGACACTGTATCATTCTGAGTTCCCTTATTGTACAGAGTATACCACACTGACGATGAGGACTTTTTCTAAAATTGCCCTGATCCTACCACCTGATCAAGTCAGCTCTCTTGAGTTTTTCCTCTTGCCTCTTGGTACCGATCTATTCGCACATAGAATTTTAATTGTGCCTCCTCACTGACCATCATATTTCTTGAGCTGCGGACTGCTGTTCAGAGTTCCCATCCAATAGGGTTGCACGGCATGCTCTGCAGTGGGTGCATCACACTTTCCCCCCCACTCGCCTTCCACTGACTGTAAATGGCACTGGAATTAATAACTTGATGCACGTAACCTACCGCTTTCCTTCCTTACTTTTTTTTTTTTTTTAAACTAGTTTCCTAGGATCAACTCTCAGGACTGGGATCATTGGGTCAAAGGGTATGGGTATCTTTATGGCTCTTGAAACAACAGGCTGCCAGATTGTTTTCTGAGAGGCTTGTGTTTCATGTACGTTATTACCAGCAACGGGAAAGTTCGGGTCTCCCGTTGGCTATGCCGCTCTTTCCAGTCTTTGCTTATTTAATAGGTGTGAAGGTATGAGCTGTGCAACTTTTTTTGTTAAGCTGTGAAGGGGAGCAGTACCACACTGCTTTAAAAGAAAGTGGATATTAAAATATTGGAAGTGTTATTTTTAGAAATATGAAAACACATTTCCATTGGCCTCGTAGCGAGGGTAACTATGGCAGTGGCCTCATTCTGGTTTTCTATATTCTAAGTCAAATGTGGTTCTGTTTTCCTGGCGTGGAGGAACCTTGCTGGGCAGAGAGGAGAAGGGGCTTCTGCAGAAGGGACACTAAGGGCCCACGGGCTGACGTGTTTCCGGAGGAGACTGGAGGGGCGGATAGAGGAGTTGCATTCACCCTGACTCGAGGGGATGGACCATGTCTGTAGAGGTGACAGGGAAGTAGATGGTGGCCTGACTTTCTACCCAGTCATATCTAGGGATCAGGAGATAGTGAGTTCCCCGTCCTGGGGGGAATTCAAGCAGAGGCTGGAGCGGTGTCAGGATTCCCACAGACAGGATTCCAGTGTTGAGCCAGGGGTTGGACTAGGTTGGGATCCTGAGGTTCTCTTTTTTCCACGTCCTTCTTTTTGGGGTTTTACTGATTTACTTTTTCCTTCCCCTAGTTTCTGTTGGCCTTAAACAGCACAACGAGGCCCGGAGAACAGAATGACTCTCGCAGGGTACATTGTGGGGGGGGGGGGGGGGGCAGGAGAAACTGAGGCACAGGGAGCGTGCACAGGATTGAACATGGTTTGTGCTTGGTGAGCTTTGGGATTCTCTCGAGCAGAACAAGCGTGAGGCTGACCAGAGGTGGAAACCAGCAGAGGCGGCTGTGTGTGTGGGGAGGCTGGCCGTGGGGAGGGAGAGCCAGCAGAGCCCGGGGAGGCTGGCAGTGGGTTGGCCCAAGGGCCGGGCCCAGGGGGGACAGCTGCCTTCCCCACAGAGCCATTTCCTGCTGTGGTTTGTCTCCCCTTAAGAGGCTGCAGCCTTTCCTCCCAGGACAAGCAGGGACAGAGGTGGCCCAGCCCTCAGAGGCTTACCTGGTGCCCAGCGGGGGCTCCCAGAGACCCTTCCCCTGGGCCCCCCTACAGTGCCCGGGTGCCAGGCTCCCCCCTCTGCCCCACTGCTAAAGCCCCAGGTGAGGATCCAGAGGCCCGCAGGGGGGCCTGGCCTTGTCAAGTGTGGACCCTCGCCTGCGGGCAGCGTCTTGTCCACTTGACATCTGTGGAGTCTGGGATGACAGATTGGAGGAGGAAAAGGCAGAGACTCCTGGTTTGGGTTGTTTGTGTCTGTGGCCAGAAGCGCCTCCAAGAAGCGTCACCGAGGGGGCTGTGGTTGGCGGCTGTCAGGCTGGCTCAGGGACACGGGGGCCGGGCGGTCGCGGCCTGGGGGCCCCCGCCCTCCCTCCTGGACGAGGGTTCCCCTGCCCCGGGGGCCGTGACCGCGTGGGTCTTCCTTGCAGAGGACGGAGAGGCGGTGAGCAGCTCCTACGAGTCCTACGATGAAGAGGAGAACAGCAAGGGCAAGTCGGCGCCCCACCAGTGGCCCTCGCCCGAGGCCAGCATCGAGCTGATGCGCGACGCCCGCATCTGTGCCTTCCTGTGGCGCAAGAAGTGGCTGGGGCAGTGGGCCAAGCAGCTCTGCGTCATCAAGGACACCAGGCTCCTGGTCGGTTGGGCTCGTGCTGTGGTGCTGTCCTCTGTGTCTGGGGGGGGTCAGGGGAGGCGGCCCCTCATGCCAGGCGGACGGAGCCCTTCCTACGTGGAGGTTTTCTCCTGTCCCTGATCTGAAATCGTAGGCAGAGCCGTGTGCGTGGATGAGTGTGGTGCCTCTTAACTAAGAAAGTCTAATGGGGGCAGCCCGGGGGTCTCAGCGGTTTAGCAGCGCCTTCGGCCCAGGGTGTGATCCTGGAGACCCGGGATCGAGTCCCGCATCAGGCTCCCTGCGTGGAGCCTGCTTCTCCCTCTGCCTGTGTCTCTGCCCCTCTCTCTCTCTGTCTCTGTCTCTAATGAATAAATAAACAAAAATCTTAAAAAAAAAAAAAAGTCTAGTGGTTTTCACAGGTCCCTCCAAGGGGGCTGTGGTGACCACCCCCTGCCCCCAGGCCCATCCCATAGACGTGTTTTCCCAGGGATCTTGTCCCCTGGTCTGAGGGCTCATTCTTCCTCACATCTGGACCCCTGGCCGTTTGGGGTGGAGCCCCGTGCCCGGTCAGGACCCCCTAGTCCCCCTGGTTGTGGCCGCCACACTCACCTGTGCAGAGGCAGAAAGGGAGGCATTGTCACAGAAGTCACGGTATTTTGAATTACCGATTATAAGAAAAAATCCATAAGGGAACCAGAAGCTATTACTCTGACCACAGCCCTGTTTCCTGTTATTCTAAATTACAATTCACAGTTTTTTATGTCCTCATTGGAAGTTCCTTGGAATCATTATAAGCACGCTTTCCTCCCGGGTCACGACATGCCCTGCCCTGTGCAGATGCTCCTTCTGGTAACGCTGTCCCCAGCCCTGCGAGGACCCTTCTATACCCATCACAAACAGGGGCAGAGTATTTTGTCTGGGAGGGGAAGCAAGTCCCTTTCTTTCTTTTTCTTTTCCTTCCTTCCTTCCTTCCTTCCTTCCTTCCTTCCTTCCTTCCTTCCTTCCTTTCTTTTCTTTCTTTTCTTTCTTTTCTTTTTCTTTTCTTTCTTTTCTTTTCTTTTCTTTCTTTTCTTTTCTTTCTTTTCTTTCTTCTTTTCTTTCGCTACAAATCATCTTCTTAACTAAGCAGATAATGAGCTTGGTCTTCATTCCCTAAGCGCCCCTCCCTGAGATTGGTGAGCAAGAAATAGAGACAGGCGGGGAAGTGGGAAGAGTGAGTCCAACCTGAAGGTGTGAGAGTTGGCTGCAGAGGACTATTTTCAGGAGCTAGCTGAGGCCTGCGGGGCCCTTGGAGCAGCCTGGATGAGCAGGGTGCAGGGCATCCCCGGGGAGGCCGGCAAGAAGGGGGTGTGAGAGAGAGGAGACAGTCTCCCTGGTCGCTCTGATGCCAAGAGCAAGAGCTACTGATACCTGAGGCCTCATTCTGCACCTTTGGTTTTGCTGGGGAGAGCTGAGCTCTCAGGGGTCCTGCCGTGCCCGTGGCCCATCTCTGCAGCACCCGGCCAGGCCTGGCACCCCTGGCAAAGTGGCACAGTGTCTCTCTTCCCTTCTAGTGCTACAAATCCTCCAAGGACCACAGCCCTCAGCTGGATGTGAACTTGCTGGGCAGCAGCGTCGTCCACAAGGAAAAGCAAGTGCGGAAGAAGGAGCACAAGCTGAAGATCACACCAATGAACGCCGACGTGATCGTGCTGGGCCTGCAGAGCAGGGACCAAGCGGAGCAGTGGCTCAGGGTGAGGGTGGCACTGGGCTGCTGGGGACACAGGCCTGGCCCCCTACAGGGCTCCTTGGCTTTTTCTAAAAGGGATGACTGCTGTCAAGGGTAGAGGATCTACAGTCCTTCAAATTCCCAGGGTTTCTGTGTTCTGAGTGGTAGCCGTCAGTCCTAAGGAAAGGATCTCTCCGCTACTGTTCCTGGACTTGGGCTCTAGTAGAGACTCATTAGCCCTCTGGTTTCTGGAGAGGCATCACCGGCCTCCTTAGTAAAGAAGAATGGATGGCGGGGTCACCCGTAAGGCACTTATCATGGGCCGTGTGCTTTTATCAAACTTAACCTACCTAATCACGCCGAGGGTAGCTGCACAAGGTTCATACCACCATTTTACAGGGGTGGTGATTAAGGCTCTGAGGGAGGAGGTGACCAGTCAAGGGCACCTGGCAAGCAGTAGGTGTGACTGTCTGACCGCAGTCCTGTGTGTCCTGCCATCACAGATGCATGTGGTCAGGTCTGCCTGCAGGTACATGGGGGTAGCCCCCAGTGATGACGAAGCCTGGTTTGGCCCATGTTAAAGATGAGCTTGACAATGCCAGAAGGTAGAAGGTTTGTACCAAGAAGGTGCCCTTGGTTTGGGGGCAGGACCCTGGTCAGCCAGAGAGGTCCCTTCCTTCCTTGGTTCCTGCTGCCCCCTCTCCATCATGGCCACGCCAATGCATTTCTCGTAGAAGTGCTGTGTCTGCCCTCTAGCCCTATCCACCTATGTACATACACACAAGTACTTGTGTGCACCCACACTTGCAGATGTACACATAAACACTTGCATGCACGTGTACACACATGCACAAGTAGTTGCATACACACAAAGACTTGTAGACGCGCGCACACACACACACACACACACACGGTGCTCCTGCTCTCAGTGCTGTTCTGCTGCTCCGACCCACCTGTCCTTCCTCTGACTCCCAGCCTCTCTCTCCCACTCACATGCCCTCATCCTGAAACCCCTGCTTGTGGTTTCAAAGACGAGAACCCTTTCAGAAGGAATAGCCTCTCTGTCGGCCTTCACAGAGGCCCCCTTCCTCCCTGGTCAGATGAGCATGGAGCTGGACCTGGCTGCGAGGGCCTGACTCTGAGCAGCTGCACACACTTGCAGTTTGGTAGGACCCGTTAGCCTGTGTGATGGGCTCTCGGCCATCTATGTGTATCTGTTTTGTCAAGCCTACCTACCTTCCCTGGCCTCCACGTCCCAACTCTCAGTGATCACCCCTGAGCTCACAGGTGGGGCAGGTATATGGCAGTGGGTGGGAAATGCTAAGGATGGGGCAAGAGCCCCAGGAAAGGCAGGACTCTCCCAGAGAAGCGCTCAGGCCTGGATGTCCGGCTTTGCATGCTTCCCCTGCGTAGAGTGTCCGCACACTCAGGCCCCAGCTGATAAGGATCACACGGGTCCTCACGGTGCCCCAGACTCTAGGTGTGGCTCATCCGACAGATGCGGTGACCGAAGCTTAGACCCCAGGTCATGCCACTAGTGATGGACTGCAGTGCCTCTCTCCTTCGCACAGCACCATGGGGCATGTTTGGTCCCCCACGTGGACCAGGGCCTGAACTGGAGTCAGTCTAAGAAGTGAGAAATGCTTTATGCTTCCCCAACCCCATAGCCTTCTTCCTTTTATTCTTTGGCTTCTCTAATTTTAAACTTGTTTCCATAAACTGCTCTAAGCAGAGACTGAAGAAGGAAGGTCTTTGAAAGTACTCTTGCTGCGTCCACAGGGCTTGGGATGGGCAGCGTGGGGATGTGTGTGTGGCTGCCTCGGGCTGTTACCCTCTGGGAACCTCCCAGGGGGCTCCCAGTGCAGAGCCCCAGTGCTGCTTGTGTGGCCAGAGCTACCTCTGACATGTGCACCCCTAGCCCTGGCCCCTGGGTGCCAGGGAAAAGGCTCCTTCTGGAGGAGGGTGGAGTGGACTGTGACAGACCGGTCTAGAGAGCCAGTGCTGGACTCAGGCAGTTGGCAGGCCTGCTTCCCGAGCCGACGGAGGCCCTCCACAGCAAGCTCCATGGCCCCCCAAAAGCTGAGGGGACCATGGCAAACGCAGTTCTTTCTCATACCCACAACCGAGCAGCCACCCCTGCCCAGGATGAGGCCGAGGAGGAGGCTCGCAGAGTTGAGGGCTGGCAGCTTTGGCCATCTTCAGGCTTTGCTGTAAAGCACCCACCCCTGCCCCGCCGGCCACCAGAACATGTGGGGGTCTGCCGGGGAGTGGGCTGAGGAACAGGCCTGCAGGTGGGAGGGATAGTCGCCGTGCCTTGGAAAGCGTGCATCCCCTGTCTCACCTCCACCCACTTCCCCTGACCTCGAGGGGCCCTAGCTTGGGTCTGGCTGTGAGTCTGAGCCAGAAGGGCCTCCGGTGATGGCTTTTCTTGTCCTTCAGGTCATCCAGGAGGTGAGCGGCCTGCCTTCAGAAGGAGCGTCCGAGGGAAACCAGTACGCCCCAGATGCCCAGCGCCTGAACTGTCAGAAAGTAAGCCTCTGTGCTGCCTGGGAGAGAGTTCAATTCTCTCTCTTCTCTGTCAAAATTAAAAGTATAAAACTGAGATCTTTGCTTTTGCCCGTCAGCCCAGTGAGTAAGACATGCACGGTGCCAGTAGCTTCAGGTTGGCAGGAAAACCGATGAAGTTGATCCTTTCTTGCTTGGGTGCAGGAAGCTTTATTAGAACAAAGGTCAGCATGCCCTCCATTCCTAGGCAGGGAAATTCATGGCATGTGGCCCTTCTTTCGCATTTGCTCCTGGTAGAGCTTTGGGGCTGGGTGAACTGTCCCCTTACTGTCCCTTTGTCAATTCCAAAGGGCTCTGTTGCTCATTTGCATGGAGCCATGGGGCCCCTGCTTTGAAGGGCCAAGGTTGAGAAAGTTGGGCCAGGTGCTCTTGGAGGGGAGGGCTGACACCTGTGGCTTCTCAGTCCATGTCACCAAGTATCAGCAGGGAGGTGCCCTGAAGTCTGGGAGCACACAGAACAGCAGCACCGTGTCTCCCTGGGCTCCCCAGCCCTGGCAAGGAAGAGGGCAGAGGGGACATACATAGATGTCTCAAGTAGGGAGGAGGAAGGCACAGACCATCCCTCTCGGAGTTCCCTGGCCAGGTGTAGCAGTCCTCGAGTCCCTGCCTACGGCCTGCCTGTTGGTTGGGAGTCCCTCAGCCTGTTTCCCAAAGGTCTGGAGGATGTTGTTCTCTGAGAGCAGCTTGTCTGGAATATTCTGAGCGCTTCACATTCTAACAGCAGCTCCTAGAAATTCCCAAGTCCCCTAACAGCCCTGGGGATGTAGATGGGGGTATTACCTCTCTTTAAACACATGCACAGCAGGGCCAAGAAAGACTTTTAAGTCGAGCACCTGGTCTGGATGGAGAATGCTCCAGCCAGGGTTCAGATCATGGTCTGATGCTGTGTAGACAGGCTGGCCCTTCTCTGAAACCTGCTATGTTAGTAGTACAGTCAGTTCTGCAAAGCCATCCTCACGCTCCCGGACGGGTGGTTCCCAGCCCGACAGTTTCAGCTGGGATGTCAGCTCTAATGCCACCGCTGGGGTTGGCAGCTTGCCTTAGGTTGGGCAGGCATGTTGGGAACTTGTGAACTTGGATGAGTGGTGGCCTGAAGAAGAGGGATGGGGATGGGGCAAGGAAAGGTCTCCCAGAGAGCCCGAGGGAAGGCTGGCCAATGTGCCGCCAGTGACCTGGACCCCGCGGGGCCTCTAGCCTACACCCAAAAGCTATCTATTAGTTTCTCTTACATTGTGATCCCCCAGGTAACCATTCCCAGACAAGATCACCCACTTGTCTCTCTTTTCCACAGCTAGATATAATGGAGAAGTACCTGTCAGCCTCGGAATATGGAAGCTCCATAGATGGCCACCCTGAGGTTCCAGAGGCCAAAGATGGTACCGATGCTTGTGGCTGTCAGCCTGGGCTCGGGAGGGGGAGGGTGTCCCAGGCTGCGAGACATGGCTGTCTGGCTCATGCCTCATGGGTTTTAACAGCTGCTTGCAACATGCCTCCAACTTCTAAACTGCTTGGAAATAACACAGCTGATAAGCCCAGGAAGAAGGGAGGGATGAGCAAATTGAAGTCAAGTTTTATGAATTGCTAGGAGTAGAATATTCTTGCATCTCTCCTTGTTTGCTGCTAACCCTTGACCCCAGCTCTTTTTTTTTTTTTTTGACCCCAGCTCTTTGGGCCAATGCAGTCTGTGAAGATTCTCAAGTGCTGACATAGTCTATGAGGGGAGTTGGTGTGGGGCGCCTGGGTGGCTCAGTGGGTTGATTGTGTGACTCTTGATTTGGGCTCAGGTCATGATCTCAGGGTCGTGGGATCGAGCTCCGCTTCCGGCTCCGTGCCCAGTGGGGTGTCTGTTTGACATTCTCCCTCTCCCTCTGCCCTTCCTGCCTGTGCTTGCACTCCCTCTGTCTCTGTCCCTCTCTCTCAAATACATAACTCTTTTTTTTTTAAGATTTTATTTATTTATTCATGAGAGACACACAGAGAGAGAGAGAGAGAGAGAGAGGCAGAGACACAGGCAGAGGGAGAAGTAAGCTCCATGCAGGGAGCCTGATACGGGACTCGATCCCGGGACTCCAGGATCACACCCTGGGCCGATGGCAGGCGCCAAACCACTGAGCCACCCAGGGATCCCCACATAACTCTTTTTTAAAAATAGAAATTATTTTTAAAAAAACAAATGAGTTGATGTGCCCCCTTCTTGAGTGTTTGATTCCAGGGATACCTGACTCTGGACTGTGGATCCCGGTTTGGGGAGCAGAGTGTGGGTACATGTATGCGTGTGTGCATGTGTGTGTGTGAGTGTGCATGTGCACACACACACAGGGAGGTGCAGAGGCAATGGGAATGGGTCTGCTGTTTCCATCTTTCGCTGCGGCCTGTCAGTGGGCTGTTGCAATGCTGACGGCTTTTTCTCTCATGTTGACAGTCAAGAAGAAATCTTCTCCTGGCCTCAAACTGAGCAACCTAATGAATCTGGGCAGGAAGAAATCTACCTCGCTGGAGCCTCCGGACAGGTCCCTCGAGACATCCAGTAAGCACCGTAGCCACCTGCAGGCCCTGCGGGCTCACCCACCGGGCCAGAGCCCGTCTCCAGGAAGGCGGCTGGGACCGCGCAGGCAGGGACTTGGGTCTCGCCCTGACCATCTCTTGGGAGGGCAGAGCCGCGGCTCTAGGTTTCTTGACCTTCGCTGCAGGTGGTTCAGCTGCCTGCTGCGGTGCTGGAGCCTTTGCGCGAGGGTCCTCCCAGTGGTCTTTAAAAAGTTCTGCTCTTTTGATGAGCATTGAAGGAGCGCAGCGAGCGGTGCTAGGGGAGGGGACCCTGCAGAGGGAGAACACGGTCCTGAGAGCTCACAGCCGAGAGCCGTGCTGGCTTCATACCCCTAAACCACACGCCGTGTCATCGTAGCAGCGGTAAGGGGTTCTTTCCAGGTACAGAAAGAACATTCCCATCCAAGGTTGGACCCTCTGAGTCCTGAAGATCGGGCTGGAGCTGAATAGGCTGAGGTGGCATCTCTGGGCAGCAGCAAGGGCTCAGAGATAGGGACAGTGAGGTCCCTTAGGGCGACGGAAGCCCGTGCTGCTGGTACGGAGGGGGTGTGTGGGTGCTGCTAGGCTCACAGAGGTCAGCTCTACTCCCCTCATTCTGCCTTGAGGAAACTGAGGCCTTTCCCAGGAAATATGCTGGGGGAGCCTCTGTCCTGGCTCTAACCGGGGACTCACTGCTCTGGCTCTTCCCAGGGCCTGAAGGCTGTTCCTCGTGGATCCCTTGTGCCAGCCCTGGGCTCCTTTCCTGAGTCCCAGTCCAGGTCTGGCTTGTGAGGCTGGCAGAGTGGGTGGAACCGGAAGTCATCGGATGGGAGCCTCACGCTGGGAGCCTCTTAATTCTCTGGGCGGGACACCGGGCAGTGCCCCAGCATTGCCAGCCCCTGCAGCCTCGGGGGGGCACCGTGTTTGGCACAGAAACCTGGTCTCAGTGAGTCCCACTGGGAGAGAGGTGGCTGGCTTATTGTTGGAAGTCTCTTCAGCAGTGAAGCATGCTCCTGTCCCCAGTGGCTAGGGAAAGGTGACAGAGAACAGACTTGGCATCTGAGCTCCCTGCTTTCTTGACTCAGAGTTCTCTTTGGTCCAGAGAACTGAGATGGGCAGTGGGGCACTTGCCTGGATGAGCCAGGTTTCCTAGGTCTGGGGCGTGAATTCTTCTACTTTGCTACTGTTCGTGTGGCTCTGAGAAACTCACGATCTCCACTCTTGGCCCAGCACTGGGTGGGCGGGAGGGTGGCCTTGTCCATCCCAGTTAAGGCTCAGAGCAGCTGCAATCCTCTAGAATGGAGAAGGCGTCCACTTTGTAGGCCAGTCCCTCTGGGAAGGTGGGCAGCATGGAGAGGTGTGAATGCTCAGCACACGGGGGTGCAGGGACTGGATTTTATGCATCTTTGTAGCCCTGGGGACAAGGCTGTGCTTGGCACATGGTGTCAGCTCCGTAAATGTTCCTCTGAGTGGGGGGCAAAGGGAAAGGCTTGTCCTCCTCTTAGGAAGCCGAACCCAACACGTGCAACCACCTGAGAACAATAAAGGATGGCATGATGGACGCAGCCCAGTGCTGGCAGCCGCTGCATGCCGACAGAGAGGGCGGCTCCCTGGCCGAGAGGCCACGGGCACGCACCCTGGGCGCTGGAGGTGAAGGGGGCAAGTTCCTGCCCTTGAGAAGCTCCGCGTCCGCTGGGGGAGGCTGTACGCAAGCAGGTCTCACTGTTCTGGGATCCACAGGTTCGGAAGGAAGACAGAGCAGGGAGTGCAGGACCCAGGGAGGGTCAAGCGAGGCTGGCTGCGTTTGGGAGGAGGAGAGGGAGCCGGCCAAGGGGGGCAGCCCTTTGCGGGCTGAGGCTGAGTGACCCGGAGGCTAAGGCTGTGGAGGCCAGAGGACTGACTGCACCTGCCGCCAGGTGCCCCTGGCTGGGGACCTTCCTGCACGTGGCCTAAGTGACCGGAGTCTGGGGAGGAGGGCCGCTGCTGGTGGGGGCATGACAGGGGTGGGGTGGGGGGAGCCTTGTCCTGTACCAGACCCAGCCAGCCTGCTCTAGACAACGACACGGCTCCTTCCCCGGGGACAGACGCGGTCCGAGACGCAGGGGAGCCGTGCAGCCCACGTTGCCGGGGTCCGGCCGCATGCAGGGGCGGGGGGGGGGGGGGACGTGCTGAGATCCAGCCCCTTCGGGGTGAGAAAGCTCCTCGGGCAGAGCGGTGACGGGTCTCGGACCTGCGATTCTGGGGGAGACGCTGGGAGGCGCGGGGGTGGCGCAGCCCTGGACACCCTCGTCCCCTCCCGCAGGTTACCTGAACGTGCTGGTGAACAGCCAGTGGAAGTCACGCTGGTGCTCCGTCAGGGACAGCCACCTGCACTTCTTCCAGGACCGGAACCGGAGCAAGGTGGCCCAGCAGCCCGTCAGCCTGCTGGGCTGTGAGGTGGTCCCGGACCCGAGCCCCGACCACCTGTACTCCTTCCGCATCCTCCACCACGGGGAGGAGCTGGCCAAGCTGGAGGTACTGCTGCCTGCGGGGGGCGGGCCGTGCTGCTCGGACTGTCACCCCACAATCACTGTCATCCCACAATCGACAATCCACAGGCAGCGCAGTCTTGCCTTTTTTTTTTCTCCCTTGCATTTTACTTCTTCGCATCAAAAAAAAAATTTTCCATTCCCTTTCTGACCTCAGAGTGCTTGTGTTATAGGAAAGGGACAATGAGCTGCTTCCTGCGCTGAGGGCAGCGCGAGTATTTATAACTCCCTGAGCGGCTTGCAGAACCTCCTGGGGATTCACAGTGGGTTTGATTTGGTTTGTGTATCACCAGCTGCGGCGCCGTACATAGAGTCGAGGACGATTGTTAGGGCTTATCTGGGGTAAGAATGAGGTTTGTGATACAATTACGTTTCTCCCACTCCCCGCCCTCTGTTTGATGTGATGTTACATTTGCAAAAATAAGAGGTGACCTAATGCCTCGCGCTGGGCAGGCGAGGCCAGAGCCAGAGCCCTTCGCACGCAGGGAAGCACCCTCTGGCTCAGCCCCGTGCACCGGGTCCTTCCCCCGAGGGTCTTCATCCAAACTGTGCTCCAACACTGCCCTCTGGTGGCTAAAAGCTCCACGTCCCAGTGACCTCCCCGAGGGGAGCCGGGCACAAGCTTGTGTCCATCCATCCAGCTCTCCTGGTGACATTACAGACCCCGAACAGTAGTAATGTGGTGAACAAGACAGATACGCTCCCGGTCACGGACCTTGGATTCTAGCGTGAGGGTGAGACGTTACTCAGCGAATTAGCCAGTGGATGACTTTGTGCAAAGTCCTGCGGGCTGGGGGCCGGGGCTGAGGGTGGGGTGTGGGCATGATGAGGTTGGGAGGGAAGGAAGGTTGATCCTCAGAGCAATGGGGCCCGGGGACGACCCTGGAGGGTTGCAGGGGACGGTGGCATGCTCAGATTGGGATTTCAAGATGCTTCCTCTGGCAGCTGGGGCAGGGGAACGGATGGAAGGGGCACAAGAAGGGACAAGATGAGACCAGTAAGGAAGCTGTCACAGTTGCCCAGGGCAGAGAGGGTGGTGGCTGGAGCTAAGGGTGCCCACGCAAAGCTGGATGGAAACCCCTGCTGGAAAAGGACTGGGAAATGAAAAGCAGCTCGATGTCCAGCTCTGCTCACAGCTGCCTCTCTGATGAAGAAAATGCGGTAATAAGTAGAGCTGTGTTGTGTCATGCCAACAAGGCAGCTGTTTTCTCTTACGAAAGTGAACCTGTAGTATTTACAGAATTCCCTTTAAAAAAAAAAAAAAAAAAAAGGTAAGCGGGCAGCCCAGGTGGCTCAGCGGTTTAGCACCACCTTCAGCCCAGGGCGTGATCCTGGAGACCTGGGATCGAGTCCCACACCAGGCTCCCCGCATGGAGCCTGCTTCTCCCCCTGCCTATGTCTCTGCCTCTATCTCTCTCTCTTTCTCTCTGAATAAATAAAATCTAAATAAATGAATGAATGAATGGTAAGAAGCGATGCTGGCATTTTAATAGATACCCAGTGTTTGTAAAAAAACAAACAAAACAAAACAAAACAAAAAAACAGGCTCCAGCCTCACTGGGGTTTACTTCATTATTTATCAGAGCAAGTGGGCTTGATGTCAGGTGTATTTAAGATAACCTTTATTGTAAGACTGACTTTATTGAAATTGTCAACAAAATAAATTTGAATTTTGTTACTTCTTAGGGATCCGATCTTGTATATACGGATTAGGGTGACAAACTGCCATGTGACAGTTTATAACATAGAGGTGTCAACCTAGAACGCATGCTCTCCTGGCTCTTCAGCTTCCTAGAAATACATGTGTATGAATCATATTTGATACCTGGGACAAACGTCCACAGCATCACCGAGGTGGCATCCAGGTGGCAGGAAATGTTATTTAGAGACACAGGGTTGAGACAGGCTGGTGAAAATGAGAGTGCATGGCCCCCGCCTGTCTCAGAGGCCTTGCCCGTGTGGGCATCCTGGCGAGGGTGCTACTGGCACCCTCCCTACTGGCACCCACCCAGTAGCTACTCCCTACTGGTTGGGAGGGCTGGGCAGCAGCCGGCACATCCATCCAGCTCTGCTCATGTCCCTCTCCGCCTCCTCGCAGGCCAAGTCTTCTGAGGAGATGGGCCACTGGCTGGGCCTCCTGCTCTCCGAGTCAGGTTCCAAGACAGACCCAGAAGAATTCACCTACGACTACGTGGATGCAGACAGGGTGTCCTGTATCGTGAGTGCGGCCAAAACCTCTCTGCTGTGAGTGTTACGGGGCCTTCCTGCATCAGACGCTCCCGTTCCCAGCCACGCTTCAAAACGTGGGCCCGGGCTGGCCTCCCGTGGCCTGTTCCATCACGCAGGGCAGCAGCTGAGAAGCCAGGGTCCGCCCAGTCCTACCCGGCAGCAGGAAGCCCGGGGCCCAGGAGCAGCTAGCAGCTAGGAGCTGAGCCAGGCCTTGGGCAGGGGGCGGCCACACCCTCGGCCTGGGTGGACACTCTCCAACTCCTTAGGGCAGGGTTGGTGCCTTTCCTGACCATCCACTTTCCTTACTGCTGATGGAGCGCTGGTACTTCTGCTTTCCAGGCAAGCAGAGCGGGCCTGGGGAGAAGCGCTCCTGGGTCAGGGTGGTGGAGGTAGCTCTGACGGAAGCTGGCCAAGCCACTGCAGTGGGATCCACTTTCCCTTTTCTGTACAAAAAGCGGGGAGTGCCTGGTCTGGGCCACCCCAGTGCATCGTGATGATGAAATGAGAAAGGATTTTGTGGTTGGAAGGAGGTCCTATAAGGGAGGAATCTGGGCAAGAAGGCAGTAGGATCTGGAGGAGGGGTAGGGGGCAAAGGAAGTTTGTTTTCCTGGAAGAGAAGTTCAGAACTAGGAGTTCCAGTAAGAAGGCCCTGGGAAGAGAGGGAGGAGATAGCCCTAAATAGACGAGTTGAAAATGAGGTCGATGCCAGTCCCTGGGTCCCCTGCAGGCCCTCTGGCTCCTACTGTACCTCTCATTGTCATGAATCCTCTGCCACTGGTGGCTTTGACCACCCTGTCCTCATCCTCCTCTTGCCGTGTCTTGCTGGGTCTTCCAGACTGATGCAGAGAAAGTTCTCAGAGCCAAACACTTATATCGACGGCCTGCCCAGACCAGACCGCCAGGAGATGCTGTACGATGACGTGGAGACATCGGAGCTGACGGCTGTGGTAAGGACCCAGGCTGGGCAGTGACCTGGGCTGTCCCCATCCTCCTCCCATCAAGCTTCGATGCCAGAGATCAGCAGGTTGTCCCTAAGATGGGCGGATCCTAAGTCACCTAGTGCAACAAGGCCATGTTCTGTGCAGTGCTCCTGGCTTGGGGACTTCTCTAGCTAAAATAGCTGGTTAACCATCCTAGTTGGTGTGAGGTGTGGTGTCAGGATCGGGAACAGAGACACCATTAACCTTTGAGGCCCAAACAGATAATAAACAATCTTAGCGAAAGCAGCTTCCATTTACTAGGCACTGAACTCTGCTGCGCCGAGGGCTTCTGTGGATTATCTGAATTATTCCAAACCGCCTGGGGCACCTGGGTGGCTCCGTGGTTGAGCATCTGCCTTCAGCTCAGGTCATCATCCTGAGGTCTTGGGATCGAGTCCCACATCGGTCTCCCTGCAGGGAGCCTGCTTCTCCCTCTGCCTGTGTCTCTGCCTCTTTCTGTATCTTATGAATAAATAAAATCTTACAAAAAATAATCCTAACCACCTGATAAGGAGGTCCACTAGTCTCTTCTCTACAGATCAAGAAATGAGATTCAGGAACAGTTAGGTACTGTGTCCCGGGTCTCCCACCTCCTGAATGGCAAACCCTGGACTTGAGCCCTGGTCTATAAGTCCAGCTCAGAGGAAGCTTTCCAAAGAGGCGGGTCCCCACAAACTCCAGCTTGAGGCAGGGACAGGAGGCAGGTCTGGTGTCCTCTCCATAGCGCAGGGAGCAGAGGCGATGATGAGAGCCACCAGACTATCTCCCCTCTGCAGGTGGAAACTCCTGAGGAAGCCGCCCCTGTGACAGAAGCTCCCAGCGAATCCCAGCCCGACCGAGTCTACCTGGACCTCACACCTGTCAAGTCCTTTTTGCACAGCTCCAGTGGGGCCCAGGCCCAGACCCCATCCCCGCCGCCAGCCCACCTGGAACCCCCAGCTGAGGCTGCCCCTGCGGACTCAGGCCCTGCCCTGGCTGAACCCCTTGTCGAGTCTCCAGAGAACCCCGAGTTGCAGGTGAGGCTGCCCCCCAGCAGGTGAGCCAGCCTCGCCCTCACAGCCCCTGGGCCGGCTGAGCCGTGTTTGCTTTCTCCTGAAGCAGACGCCGCAACAGGAGAGTGCAGACCCTGAGGAGCCTTCCCCGAGAACCACAACAGTCAAAATCCAGACTGAACAGCAGAAGATCTCCTTCCCGTCGAGCTGCCCCGATGCCACAGCTGTCACCCCAGCTGGCGCCAGCCCTCCTGTGAAGGACAGGTTGAGGGTGGCCACTGCAGGTGCCTGTGCTAGATGAGTTGGATGTTTTGGAAGTGGTTTGGGGCAGTTAGTCTAGATCCTTCCCTTTTAGATGAGGAAATAGAGGTTCAGAGGTGATGGGACTTGCCCAAGGTCACATAGCAAAGAAAGTGTGGGCCCAATTGTCTTGTCTGTCCCTGCCTGGCTGGCCTGGTGTTTAGCTCTGCCCCACTGCCGAAGCCCTGGGGTTGTGTCTGAGTCTGCGCAGTGGGTTGGGGTGGCCCTTGTGTCCCAGCCTGGCTGACCTGGGGCTTCTTCTCTTTGGGTCTGTAGAGATCAAACTTGGCAAGAATAGGACAGAAGCCGAGGTGAAACGGTACACAGAGGAGAAGGAGAGGCTCGAGAAGAAGAAGGAAGAAATCCGGGGGCACCTGGCTCAGCTCCGGAAAGAGAAACGGGAGCTGAGAGAGACTGTGTTAAAATGCACAGGTGAGAGGGGCACCTGGGTGGGTCAGTGGGTTAAGCGTCTGCCTTCAGCTCGGGTCGTGATCCTGGAGGTCCCTGAATCGAGCCCTGTGTCAGGTGCCCTGCTCTGCAGGGGAGCCTGCTTCTCCCTCTCCTTCTGCGCGCTCTCTCTCTCTCTCTCTCTCAAAATCTTTTTTTAAAAAAATGCACAGGTGAGGGGACTGACTCCAGGGTGGAGAGTCGGGGGCGGGGAAGTGCTTGGGCTTTCCTTGGGAAGAATCCTGATCTGTGCACCTGCCTGCAGCCCCTCAGCCGTCACCCCATCAATCTTTGCTGCAGCTGGGTGCTCCCCTGCCATGTTCTCCCCCCTGCCCTGTCTGAAATGTTGCTATTCTGTATAGAGATCCCCTGACCTGATGTCAACAGGACCAGAAGGTAGTGGGGAAAAAAAACGGTCAGAGGAGGAAATCTCTAAAAATGACACGTTTAGACCCATAATGTTTTATTTTCACTTAAACATATTTCGTCTTTTAACGTGGTGCCAAGGCCTTTGCCTGAGACGTGGCCTGTGCCCCCTTTCCTGCGTTAACTGCACCTGTACCACGGCATCCAGCATCTCCAGCCTTCATTTCTTCACAGTGTAGAAAAATTTAAGACTCTTGCAAAGAAATCAGTCTTTGTAGATGATTTTCCAGATCCTGCCCCCTCATCACTCAGGAGCCATCCCTAGAAGAAACTTGCCTTTTATGGGACCTTTCTGAAGCATGCACCTCATTTTCACTTACAGAGTGCAGCTCGGTGCTGACCTAATAATTAAATCGCACAGTTGCACCCACAAGCCCAACTGGCAGAACCAGGTTTGAGGACAAACCCAGCCGCCTCCTGGGAAAGCTTAGGACATGATTGCGCTCCCGTACCTCCTTCCACTGGAGTCACCCACTTCCTTTGTCCTGTAACAGCTCTACCAAGATGCAGTTCGCAGACCATACCACCCACCCACTTACATTGTACAACACCATGGTGGTGTTTAGTATCTTCCCAGATCTGTGCCACCAGCACCAGTGACCCTCAGAACATCTCACCACTCATACTCATTAGTGGTCATCCTCCCTCCCACCCTCCCCCGACCCTCAGTTCCCTAGGCAACCACTAATCTGCTGTCTATAAATTTGTGCCACTGGTTTCAAAGGCTCAGTGGTGTTGGCTGCTGGTGCGCAGAGGAAAGGAGATGTCCTTTCTACCCAGCCAACAGTGCAGAGCTGGGACATGTGCTAACCAGAGTGACCAGAGGCTTATCCCCGACAGTCCTTGCAAACCTGGGGCGTGAGCTGGGCGGTGAGGCAGGGCCAGGGATCCCCCACCCTTTCTCTCCCATGTGGGTTTTCTGGACAGGAGAAAACTTCCACTATGGTTTATTCTCCTGGCAAAGCAGCCCTGAAGATCCTAGGCCAGTAAGTCCACAGAGCATAGGAAAGTAATTCTGAGAGTCCGGGTCCAGAACCATCGTTAACATCTTCTCAGCTTGTTCTCTGTGAATTTTTCTTTCACAGTGAGCCCTGTGCCTGCCTGCCCTTGGACAAGGGCTGATGGTGGTGGGAGGGGGGGTACTCACCCTGGGCTTGGAAACAGGGCATAAGTCATCTCAGTGGCTGTTGGCTTGGGACTCTACTTGAAGCCACATGGCACCATGGGCTCCCCTAGCAATGAGCTCTGAGCCGTCGGTTCCTGGAGCTTCAGTACCAACCTGAGAACTCCAGGGTGAGAATAAAACAGGACTGAGGAAGAGCCAGGGCTGGGGACCACCGCTCTCAATGAGCTCCCAATGGGCTTAGGGGAGCCCTGAGCGCCAGAAGGACTGAGGGGACTATGTAGGCCAGGTGGGAACAGCACAGCCATCCTCCAAGGGTCACTAATAAAGCTGCTCTCTCCCTGGGGGGGTTGCTGCCACAGTAGCCAGTATCGAAACAACTGAGAGCCCCTAAGAACCTACCAGAAGGTTCTATACCTCAGACGCATGCCCTCCTGTGAAGGCAGAGCCGTCTTCCCACAGCGTATTCCTTCAGCCTTTGCAGAATGCTAACATGGGGCCCAACTCTGGGTGCCGGGGCTGGAACTGGGCCCCACCCGCCCTGGGGTGCCGCTCCCCGCAGCCAGCTTAATTCCCTCCGCAGACAAGGGGGTCCTGGCCAGCCTGGAGCAGAAGCTGAAGGAAATCGATGAGGAGTGCAGGGTCGAGGAGAGAAGGCGTGTGGACCTCGAGCTCAATATCGTGGAGGTGAAGGACAACCTGAAGAAGGCGGAGGCCGGGCCCGTGACGCTGGGCACCACCGTGGACACCACCCACCTGGAGAGCGTGAGCCCCCGGGTGAGCGGCGGGAGTCCGTGGCGCGGGGCTGGGGGAGGCGGGTCCCATGCCCTGCCCTGGGCTGAGGCCTTGTGCTCCTCTCGCCGCTACAGCCCAAAGCTGCCACCCCCACCCCTGCCCCAGACTGCACCCCAGTCAACTCTGCTACGGCGCTCAAGAACAGGCCGCTTTCGGTCATGGTCACGGGCAAAGGCACCGTCCTCCAGAAAGCGAAGGTAAGTGGTCACTCGCAGCCTTCTTCGGGGCCCCTCCGGGGGGGGGATGGCAGAGCTGTGGGAGGAGGTGCCCCCCCCCCCCCCCCCCCGGGTAGCACCTCCCTGCCTCGGGCACCAGCACTGAGAGGGCTCTGCTCTCACGCAGGGGCTGAGGCTCTGCGGTGCCTTTGGCTCTGACCACCCAGAAAGGCGAGCACTGGGGTCCGGGGTTCTTAGCGGACAGCCTGAGGACATGTGATCCTGCAACTATCCACCGCTCGATCATCCGTAGGTTCCAGGGCAATAAGCCTAAGTTCAGAGACGGGCTGGGGCTGGCCAGTTTTCAAATCAAAAGTCAGTGATTCTAAAGGCCTTCTGCCCTTAAAAGTAAAGAAACAGGTTCAGACAGGTGATAGGATTTGCCCAAAGCCCCCGAGCCAACTGGTGGTGGAAGGCTCAGTAAGGTGGAAGCAAGGACAGGACGCCCTTCCTGGGTTCCTCCCTGAGGGCTAGAAGTCTTTTACTCATGTGCACAGTAAAGAACATGCCCAGAGCAACTTTTGTTTTTTGGCAAACTCTGCTCCTCATTTCTGTCCTGCTTACCTGCGGGAGATATTTTGAGGCACCTGCACCGGATGACTGACTACTCAGTCCACACAAACACGTGAGCCGCCAATCCCTTGCTGCTGTGGCCAATATTGCCAATCACTCCCAGCATGCTCTGCTGTGCTGCAGCCTCAAAATCTCGTAGCAGGTGCCCCAAATCGTGAACAGACAAGGGTTGAAACATAGCTGCCAACTCTATTCCTCAGTGCTTCTGTGCTTCAAAAAAATACTTCTTACGTTGTTCTATGTAGATGGAGGCTGCTACATAGGATAACTAACTTTCCTTCTTGGGGGGGGTGGCGGGGGGTGCTGGAATTTGAATGGTACTCTAGGAATGGGAGAAGAAAGGAACAAGTTAGGAAACAAGCTTCATCTAAAGACTCTCCTGCCATCACGGGCCTTGGTGACAATCCAGCTTCGTTAAAGTCTTCATTAAAGCAGCAACTCTATGAAAGGGTGAGTCTGCTCAGAAGAAAAAGGATGGACTATGGTACTCTGGGTGGAGAGCACTGGCTAAGAGGGGGCTCTGTCCATTTTCAGAGCCAGAGGAAATACTACAACAATAAAGAGAAGGCTTCTTGGGAGACCTAATCGCTCCTGGGTGGAAACAAGACATTGCTGTAGTTAGGGGTGTTCTGTGTCTCTTCTTTGAAATTTTCATCAACTGCTTTATCAAGCTTTTTTAAGTAGTGAAAAGCATCTGATGGTGGGACTTTGGTGGAAAAGAAATCAAGGTAGCAAGACCCCATCCCACTGGTCGTGTGGCTTGGGTGACCCAGGAGACCCCAACTCCTGATTGTCGTCTCTCCTCCATGTGTCGACGCCTCTCCACCACGAGCAGGTGCGGCTCAGTCTTCTGTGGTTTTAAACAGCATCGCTACCACCTGTGTAAAAGCCATCCCTGACATGCTTTTTGAGAAACAGTAATGGGAAGTTACGTGGGACCAAGCCGAGGTAGTAGGGGCTGTCCCCACTAAGTTAAGGACTTTTTTTTTTTCAGCCTAAAGCAGGCCTGAACCCATTGCCTTTAGATAAAAATTTATGTGATGCTGTATTATATAGAAAAAGTTTAAAATCCTGTAATTTAGAACAGTGAAAAGTGTCAAAAAGTATCTTTTTGAGCTCTGACTTTTTACATTAGCGTAGGAGGAAAGATGACCCACTGTTTACAGATGCCGTCCTGTGGCTGGGCCATTTTTAGGGGAAAAGTTCATTAAGTCCTGCTTAATGTCCACGCGCCTTCCAAGAAAAATGTGGTGAATTCTGTTTTGGGTTGACTCTCCTCCTCTTCCTAAAATTGGCAGAGCTGTTTTTTGTGTCTTCTCTTCTGATGCAGTGTTTTGTGTGTTTTTTTTTTTTTTTTTTTTTAACACCGATTGAAACATTTCATCTGTGGTTCCTGCCTCGTTTCTGGGGGTTTGTCAATCAGAGTTCTCTAACACTGGCTCCTGAGAACTAAAGGTCTTTCGATTTCTATTATCTTTCTAATCCCAGGGCATTTATTTCCTTTGTCATATACACTTGGTGTCCTTTACCAAGTGGTGAGTTCAATTTTTTTTTTTAATAAAACATTAATTGTATTTTGGGGTTTTCTTGTAGTTCATAGAATGACTTGGGGGCAGTGCCTGGTAGAAATCTTCCTTAAAGGGGGAAACATCTTGGTTATTTATACATTAAAGTTCAAAATATGTGCAATAACAACTGCACAAGGTGCCATCCTAGCAGGAGACTTGACGCCTCCTTAACTCAGGCAGCACAGGTAAGGCTGGAAGAGGATTTTCTCAGTAGAACATAAACGAAACACATAGGATCGGTTTCTGCAGATAAGAGGCTGGAAACCAATGGTCCTAGAAGTTAGACACGCTCATAAATAATGCTTGGGGAAAAGAAACATACCAATACTTGGAAGCTTGCCTAAGGAGTAATTAAGAAAGCTCCATGCATGAATGTGTTTATTTTAAAAAAGGATGAAATCTGGCTCATTGAAATGACTAATACAATAAAGAGACAAGCTAAGGCAAAATTAAATCCCAGAATTGAAAAAAAGGCCTTACATTTGAGGAATAAGTATTTTCCATTTTATAAAGTTAGCGATTTGGTATCAGAACAATGCTAACACAAATCACAGAAGAAAACCAGATCTTCGGATTTTCTGGACAAAGATGAGAAACCTTAATATTGTTGAATGAAATTCAACAGTGTTTAAAGAATCACATCATGACCAGATCATATTTCTCCAAGGAAGCAAAGGTGGTTCAACAATTAAAAATATACTAATGTGCCATTTATGATATGAACAGATGATTAAATGTTAAAAACATCATCTCAACACCATCTCAAAGGAAGTGGACAAAGCATACCATAAATCTCAACACTCCTAATAAACGCTCTGAGCAATCCAGGAAGAGAAATAAAGTATTTCTAATAATAAAGTACTCCTAACAAAGTAATCCACAGAAAATAACATAGAATGATGGAAGATCCCTTCAGTTCCAGAAACAGATACCACTACTTTTTAAAACATTATTCCTAGGTCCTAGACAATGCAAGCTGACAAGAGAAGTTCCTGGTATAAACATCAAAAGGAAGAGAGGAGTCTCATTATTTATAAATATCTTTCTATAAAAGAGAATTAACTATTAGGACTAGAGCATCCAGCAAGTTGGCTGGAATCAGGGCCATTCAGAACATAAAAGATTGATGTCCTATCTGCAGTTTAATTTTTCCAAGAACAAATTTGTATGTTACTTGTGGAATTAAAGGTCAGTTTCTTTAAAAAGAAAGGACTTACCTGTATCACTACTGGGGTACAGAGAGGGTTGAAGTATTCAGTGGCACCTTCCATAGAAAAAGTCCAAAAAAAAAAAAAAATGGCTCGAGGGCTGAGACCTAAAAATAGAGCCTTTCACGTGTATGCCCAGAGCCCACCATTCTGTGGTGTGTTTTTTTAGGTTGAAGCAATTCAAATGGAGCCCTGACCAAGTCAAAGAGCCTACACTATAAAATGATGAAATTGCTGTTAATTTAAAGACAGTGGGTTCATGTAAGTTCTTTGACATCACCTCTCAGCACCTGCCAGGTGGACATGTGACCGTGCTCTGATGTCACCTTCTGGCATGTTCTAGGTAATCATGGGAGTGAAAATATTCCTTGAACACCAATGACTGTCATAACTACACTTAGTACTGCTGGACCTTTCCTTTGTAATGTCTAACAGCAGCCTCTGGATGACCTCTTCCAGTACTTTAAATCAAAGTAGCCTTGAATATTTGCATGTAAAAACCTTTACGTTATTTCCATTAAAAAGAAGAGTCAGGATAAAGTGTCTGGATTTAGGACACAGCTCTACAAAGGTTTCTACTGAAAACCCAAATCCAAACAAGGGGAAGAAGTGTTCCCTAAAAACTGCTTGGGTGAGTTCCTAGTTTGCCAGAAAAATGTCCCAACTGAGCCTTCTTGCCACACGGGGTCCTGTGAAATAACCAACAGCATTTCTTAAAGTATTCCTTTCAAAACCAGACATGAAAAGCAAAATCACCTAGACAACAGAAGATCGATGCTTCAAAAAGCCAATACCCTCTAAAGTTTCTTTATGCCTTATTTGCGGAGTTTAAGAATTCCACTCCTTGTGCTACTAAAAATTCAATCCTTGAGGACAAGCAATAAGCACCCCACAATGAGCCCCCCTCAGTAATCCCTCAAGCAAGTCCTTCCAAGGGAATGTAGCCCAGGACACAGGCCAATGTCATCTGGCCCCTGGAGACCAGGACGATTTGCATGCTCAGCCCCTTCCCCGTAGTCAAACAAGTTAGTGGTCATATTCCAGTCCAGAGTTTTTCTAGGTCTTTGTCACAGTCACCAAAAGTCACAAATGCCACTCAAGTCCCTTCTCAAACTAAAAGCAAATCCACTTGGATATCTTTGGGAAAAGACATATGAAAAGGTCCACAGTTTTCCAATCTTGAAATGCTATGGCTTCAGTGGTCCAAATGACACTCTAGTCCATGCCTCCTCCTGAGCATTACCATCCCAACAGCGTTCTATTTAGCATTTGTTATGTGCAAAGCGAGCTTTCTTTTTTTCTTTTTTTTTTTTTTTTTTTGCAAAGCGAGCTTTCAAACAGGCCATCAAAAGTCTCCAAGCTCCTTTAGCTTCTCCTCAGGGGAAGTTGGCAGAGGAAACAAGCTCACCAGGGCATGGTCCAGGTACAGAAAGTAGGTATTTACTTACGCATCACGACTTTTCAACATCTGCATTAGTAGTGGGATCAGCTGCTACTGTGTCCCCAAGCAGTGTGGTCTGCAGTAGGGACAGCTCTTCTCTGTGACTGAGGGAGTGGGCAGGAGGGTTCCGCACAGAGCTAGAGGCAGACGCTCAGAGGACCCGGGGAGACAGGACAGGACAGGGCAGGCGTGCTCTCAGGGTCGGGCACCAAGGCCTTCTGGGCAGTTGCCGAGGAAGGGTAGGGCTACTGCCCTCCTGCGGGTTCTCGGCGGGAGCCGCGTGCCTTGGGGGCGTCTCCTCTCAAGGACCCTGGGAGAGAAGTGAACCTTGAGGACAGGAGGAGGGTCCGAGTCCTCTCCTCACCAGCGGGCAGCCTGTGCACCCCTGCATGTCTCTCTCCCTCCACAGCCCAAGCAGAAACGAGATCAGAGGCCTATCTGATTGCCTTCAGGTCCAGCCACAGGAAGCCACACTCTGCTGGTGGCTGAAAATCTAAAGCTCTGAGGGGTGTCTTCTTCTGGTCGCTGGCTCCTCTAACTTGAAATTCATGAGCAGGAGCCCTAGGAAGCCATAATGCTGCCCACCGTGATGGACTGTCTGGTGCAGACCCCTTCTCTCCTGGACTGTGACTGCTCTCGGCTCCTACCACCAGTGCCTCCTCCCATCTTAGTGAGCAGAGAGAAACACTCCAGCACCCTCTACCTACCCACCCACCGCACCTGTGCCCTCATCCTGTCTTCCAGCCACTCCACCCCCACCGTGCTCCCAACACAGGCCTCTCTGGAGACCCTCCTCCCACCCGCTGTTTTTCTCACATACGCCTAGCACCACCACACTGCAGGTTGTTCTTATTCACTGCCCGTCTCCCCCACTGGCATGGGAGCTCCAGGAGGGCAGAGCTTCTCGTCGTGCCCCCAGCACAGCACCTGGGATGTGGGCGGCCCCCCCCCACCGAATATTTCATGCGGGAATGAACAGACAATTGCAGGTGGCCTTCTGCTGAACGAACACCTCAGACCCTGACTTCAGCTGAGTCCCTAGGGCTCAGTAGGTCTGAAGGCCCCTGCCCCCCACCCCCCTGCCATGCCCCACAGGCAGAGCCAGAGCCCCACTTACGGTTCCCACAGTGGGGGCCCTGCCAGCCATCCTGGCACTCGCAGCGGTAGCTTCCGTTCTGTAGGACGCAGGTGCCCTCATGCAGGCACGGGCTGGGTTTGCATAGGCTGACTGGCCGCTTGGCTTCTACAAGAGAGAACGGGCCCAGCGGGCCCAGCCTGGGTCAGCCCCAAGGCCCCCCCACCAAAGAAGCCCAGGACAGGGACGCCGGGGTGGGTCAGCAGTCAAGTGTCTGCCTTCCGCTCAGGGTTTGATCCTGGAGTCCCGCACTGGGCTCCCTGAATGGAGCCTGCTTCTCCCTCTGCCTGTGTCTCTGCCTCTCTATCTGTGTCGCTCATGAATAAATAAATAAAATCTTAAAAAAAAAAAAAAAAGCCCAGGACAGTGGTGAGGCCACAGAAGAATGTCTCACACCTCTCAGTGTCAGCACATGGTTGGTGGCCCATTCTACTTGGCTAGGTCAGAGACCCAACTTTCACCTGGCTCACCTACTGTACACAGAGACTCTCATCTCTCAAATGTGCTGTGCACACAACAGTGTTTACTATTATGGATACACTTTTAAAGAGACAGAAAGGGGGTCACTGGCAAAAAGATGCCTTGGGGCCAGGCTGGCCTGGCTGGGTTTGTTCCTAGCTCTGTCATCACTATAGGTCAATGTTAGCCGGGTCCTTAGATTCCTGGGGGAATCTGTAGGTATCCTAGCAAGGTCTTCTGTTCCAATGAAGTGCAAAAATTCTCGAGTTTGGGGAGAGGTACTGGGGTCACTTAAACTCTCTGCACCATCAGATGGGGCCAGCTGTGCCCACTGCAGTGTTTTATGTGAGCGGGGAGGTTAGCACAGAACCCAGCACTCAGAAAGCATGGGGTAGCTGGGAGGCACTGCCATCCTTGCAACCTGGTACCTGAGGGCTCAGGCTGAGTTCCCCTGGGGGGGATGGGACACCGTAGGCCAGGGACTCCCCCACTCACCTCCACATATCCAGTGGATGAGTGTATCCTGGTGGTACCTCAGGTCTGCGTAGGTGGCCACGTGGATCAGGGCATCCCGGGGACCTGCGAGCCTCCGCAGTGCCTCCCTCAGGACAGGCCCCACGCCCACCACCAGCACAGAGATGCCATTGTTCCTCAGCTTCTGGACAGGGACAGCTGCATCCTCCGTGCCCATCCCACCTGTGAGCACCACCACAGCCTTGGGGACGCCAGGCCGGGCGCCCCTCTGGACGGTCATCACTTTGTCGTAGACGTGCAGCAAGGCTGTGCCTGCAGAGCCTGCCCCGCCCAGGTAGGGGGCCTGGCTCATGGCCCGCAGCACCGCCGCACGGGTGAGATGGGCGTCCAGCCCGAAGGCTGTCTGGACCTGGCTGCCGTACACCACCAGGCCGACCTGCGTCACATCTGGGTTCACCTCAAACTGGAGCATGCAGCTTCTCACAAAGCTCTGCATCTGGGCGAAGTTCTCGGGTCCCACTGAGGCTGAGGCATCCAACATGAAGAGAAGGTCCAGCGACTGTGTCCGGCAGCCTGTGAGGAACAAACAGAGTGAGCCTGGGGGCAGGCTGTGCCCAGCAGAGCCCCTCCTCTGGACCAGGCCAGCAAAAGAGGGGCTGCCTAGGTCGGGTCAGTGGCCGTCCTCCACCCTCTCCTAAGATATAAGGGCACAGGAAAGCCAGGCTAGCCCACATTCCCAGACTCCCCAGCAGACAGGTGTGGCCATGTATCTAAGTTCTATCTGATTGGACATGGTTGAAAATTGTAGTTTCTGAAATCCGTCCTCAAAAGGAAGCTACTTGCCTTCCACTTCCCTTCTCCCCACTTCTAGCTGGCAGAGAAACAGTGATCTAGAGGTGGAACCACAAGATACCCAAGCCACCCTGCTGGCTGCAGCCATTCACTTCTGAACTGTGACAGAAATAAACGTCTGTCCTCTGTAAGCCACTGAGCTCTGGGCGCCCTCATCCATCCCGTTACTGAGCACCTTCCATGCACTGTACTCCATGCACTAATTATACCAAGTGGACAAAATGGGCCCATGCCTCCCCTCAATGGGACAGATATGAAACTAACGCAGAATCACAAATCCCATGACCAGGCATGGGTGGGGAGAAAGGGTATTATGCAAGGGATCTGCAGGAGCCGTGACATAAGTAGATTGGGAGAAGGGGTCAGGGTCTCTCTGGGAGGAGTAAGAGTAAGCTGAGGGCTGGGTGGCGCGTCTAAGGCAGGGAGGGGGCTGAGTGGCCGCTCCCCCACCTTCACCCCATGCAGGGGCTGCAGAGAGGTCTGAGGGACCAACCACACGGAGTTCTCAGAGGCCAGGAGGAGTTCGGGTTTTATTCCAAGGCAGAAGGGAGCCAGCAGGAAGGTTTAGGTAGGGAGTGAGTGGATCAGACTTAAGGGTGTTTAAAAACCACTCCACCACAAGGAATATCTAAGAGGAGCCTAAGACAACACGATGACTAGCTGAATGCAGGGACCTAGAAAGAATCCTTGGAACAATGAAAGGTCACTAGGTAAAAACTAAGAAAGTCTCTTTAAAAAAAAAAAATTATATATATTTTTAAGAGAAAGAGTGTGTGAGAAAGAAAAGCATGAGCAGGGGTAGAGGCAGACAGAGAGGGAGCAACGACATCCAGCCGGGCAGGAAGCCGGATACAGGACTCGATCCCAGGATCCCAGGATCCCAGGATCACGACCTGAGCCCAAGGCAGATGCTCAACCACTGAGCCACGCAGGCGCCCCGTGGGTTCTTTAATCCCGACAAATGTACCTTGTTAACGTCTTACCCGAGGACGCCCACTACTGCCGAGCACCGGGCCCTCACCTGGCTGCGGCCTGCTGCACAGCTTCTCCCGCAGCTCAGGGACTCGGCGGAACAGGTCCTGCGGGCCAGCGTAGACCAGGACGCGCTCCGGGCTGCCTGTGAGCTCCTCTAGCTCTGCGCGCACGGCCTCGGTGCCCACGGCCAGCAGGAGCAGCTCCCGGGCCCTGGCGTGGCGCGCGGGGCCGGCCACCTCGTCCTGGGAGGGTGACTCCGTGAGCAGGACCAGCACTCTGCGGGGACGGTCCTGGCCCGTCCTGGCGGCGCTCCCAAAGCCGAGCTCGGCCGCCCGCCGCAAGGCGCTGCCGGTCAGGGTGGCGCCGCCGCTGAACGGAACGCCGTCGAGGCTCCTGAGCAGGTCCGGCACGTCCTGGTACTCGCCCACGGGCACGGCCACCGCCAGCTCCCCGCTGTACCGGGCCACCCCCACGCGGGCCCGGGAGTCCTCGCTCAGCGACGCCTGCACAAACCGCTTCACGAAGGCCTTGGCCCGCAGGAAGCCCTCGGGGGTGGTGCCCGCTGAGCTGGCCAGCAGGAAGAGGACGTCGATCCTGCATTCCACGCTCAGCTTCGGGGCTGCTGGGTCACAGCAGCCGCCGGTCACGCTACGGCCACCCTAGAGATGCCCAGACGCCAAACCCAGCAGGAGAATCCTCCCTCCCAGCAGGGAGACGGGGCAGAGGGACGAGGTGGCAGGGGCCGCAGGGGCCGGGGATCTCGTCACAGAGTCAGACGGGGTCAGACACAGCTCTGCCTCCTGGCTCTCATTATGGGTCTCCCTCTGACCACCTTTTTAAAAGTTAAAATGGGATCTAGATCTTTCCTCCCTTATGGTCAGCGCTTCTTGCATCCTGTTTGAGAAATCTTTGTCTACCTCAAATCATGAAGATATGCTCCTATGTTTTCTTCTAGAGGCTTCACTGCTTTGCCTTTTATATTTAGATCTGTGATCCACCTGGAATTGATTTGTGCATAGCTTGTGAGGTAGGGGGTCAAGATTTAGTTCTTCTATATAGATCTCCAGTTGACCCAGCACTAGATTTTTAAAGTTATTAAAATTCTTTTACAATAATATATATATATGTATATATATATATATTTTTTAAAGTTCTTTAACAAGTTCCTACTATATGTCAAGCATGGTGACAAAGCACTTTATGTCTACCTTATTTAAAACTCTCAACAACCCTACAGGGTAAAAGCCTATCATAATCTTTATGTCATACCTTTAAGACCAAAAAGGGTTTAGGCTCCTTGCTCCTTTTCCTAGGAGAGGGGAGAAGAGACTCTGCCCAGGACCAGGCTTCAGAGTCAGACTGCCATCAGCCCATAATTGGGCTTAGCAACACTCAAGGCCCCATTTCTAACTAGGAGCTAGCGGGATGGGAAGTGGATAGCAGGAGCCCAGGCCCCACTGCTCCCCAATGGCCAGCCTTGGAAGTCCCCTGCATACGTACCGCAGTTAGCCCCCACTCCGAAGGCTGGTGGACAGAGGCAGTGGTACCTGTCCAGTCCTTCTGGAACACATGTGCCTCCATTCTGACAGGGCTGTGAGTCACAAGGGTCTATCAAAGAGATGCCTGTTAACAGCCTCGCATGCCAGCTCAGATGCATGAAAGGGTTTGTGCAGAGGTGGGAGTCTAGCAGCCCAGCCTGCCCCACCAGGGCCCAGCTCCCTCCTTCCCCCAAGACCACTAGGTACCCAGCCACAACACCTGTGGCAAAGAGGGCAAGGAAAGCAAATGAGGTACATAAAGGAGGGGCTGGGTGTGGGTGTAAAGGACACTTGGTGGCAGGCTCCGTAAGGCCTTTTGTGAATTACAGGCTCATTGGGGCGGTGCCAATGGGCCCTGGACTGTTATGGCCTCCAAATTCATGTGTATTAGTCCTAACCCTCGGTACCTTGGAATGTGACTGTATTTGGAGAGAGGGCCTTTAAAGAGTTCATTAAGGCTAAATGAGCTCATAGGATGGGCCCTAATCCAGTCTGACTCATAAGAGGAAGATCCCCTAGAGATGTGCGCAGAAGGAAGGCCACCTAAGGATACAGGGAGAGGACGGCCATCTGTAAGCCAAGCAGAGAGGCCTCCGAAGAAACAGAACCTGCTGACACCTTGATCTTGGACTCCCAGCCTCCAGAACCATGAGAAAGTCAGTTTCTGTTGTTTACGCCCCTAGACTGTGGTAGTTTGTTATGGCAGCGCTAGGGAACGGCATTAACATCCCTTCATTACCCCCGCCCGCTGAGGTCTAGAGATGGCCGTGACGATGAACTGGTGTTGGACCCAGGCTCAATAAGGATGAAGACTGCAGCAGCATCACGGTGACCACGCAGGTGTCACAAGACAGGGAACACCGCGGCACAGGAGGTGCTTCCTCAAGTTCTATATGGTTGTCCTTAACGGCCTCTGCAGGCTGACACAGCAAAACAGCGAGCCTTTCCGGGCACCTTAATTCACTGCAGCCAGCCCAGTATCCTCTTCCAAGAAGGGATGATGAAGACTTGTCCCATGGTACTATTACGAGGATTACTCAAACTAACCCATGGAAAGTCTTAGCATAAAGCCTGGCACCAGGCAAACACGCCATAATAGGTATAGACAGTATTTGGTTTTGGATGTGAGGTCCAGATTCTGGGCAACGTCTCTTTTAAAGGGGATATTTTGCACAGGAAACCACGGCCCATGTCAAAATTGGGCCCATTCTGAAGTGTCCTGTGATCCCCTATAGTCAGTATGTAAGCTCCTGGTCAATTTCCTTATCAATTCCTGTAAAATGCAGATAATACCACATGACCGTCCTCCCAGAGTTAGAGACAACAGACAGGATCTTCATGAATTCATGTGTCTTATATTCAAGGGGCTTACTAAGTAGCTGAGTGTGGTTACTGCTAGAACTGGTGATTTCTGTCCTTTCTACAGACAAATGCTGATATACTACTTGTTCACTGAAATTAAAGTGTATGCTGTGCGATGGCAGTAATTACTGAGGCTCACTGCGGGCACCCCGGCCTGCTGTTCTGTCCTCTGGTGTATCATGGAAATGACTGGGGAACTCAACAACAGCACCCACTCTGGCCTTTCACTGGGCAGCTAGTACGTGCTAGGTACTGTGCTAAGCACCACACATGCATGATCTCACCTCACTGCCCAATGGGGTGCATCCTATAAAGACGTTTTGGATGGGAGAACTGAAGCTCAATGACTAGAAGTCACGTGAAGATCAGACAGCTGGAAAGGGGTAGAGCTGGGACTCAGACCCAAGTCACTGTGGTTCCAAAGCCTTATGTGCTCCAACTTTAGTTTCCGAGCAAAAAAAACCCCATCTTTCACTTTCTGCTGTGTTCCAGAAATGTGGGAACTTTACAACAGGATGCCCAGGCGATCACCAAACCCGGGGATGGGAGCATCACTGGCTCTGCTTCCAGGATATGTGCTCCTTGCCTCATCAGGAGAAGCAAATCCATGGGGGACTGATACCAACACACCTGAGTGTAATTTCTGTACTCCCAGGTCAGTGGGCAGGAAGGGGCGGCACTAGACCCCTGGATGAGGAGCAAGGAGACCCACTGAGGAACAGGTTGAATGATGCCTAATGGTATTGGTAAGTCTGACTGCGTGGGACTTTGGAGCTGATGAAGCACTCCTGTGAGCATTACCTACTGAATCTTCGCCAGGATCCCACTGATGATGGGATACCCCCTATCACACCGTGTAAGGAAATGGGGATTCCAGACAAGGGACAACCATTATCCCTGTTTCACAGTGGAGGAAACAGGCTTAAGTGTCTGGCCTGGAGTTTGGTGCTGGATGTGAGGCTTTCTGTCTGCAAAGCTGGTGCTCAATGTGCGCCCTCCTCTGCATCTTGTCAATGCAAGGGGCACTGGTGAAGGAAGGCTATTCCAAAGTCTCCTGTCCGTTCTTAGTGAAAAATACCACCGAGCAAAGGAGGAATGAATACAGTTTGAACATGTTCCTCTGCCTCTGAAATGCCATGTCTCTCCGCCCCAGGGCTGGTTCCCACCCCACTCTCTGCTCCTAGAGTGCAAACACCCCTTTAGAGGCCAGCCAAGTGCCAGGGGCCAGAAAGAGCTAGAGAATCGAAGAAGCAGACTGTACCTGGGCAGGTGGTCCTGTAGCAGGTGGCAGGGTGGGTTATGAACACTCTCTTCCAGCTATAATCCAAGGGAGCAAATGATAGAGATCAAAGGTTTAACCTGGAAGGTTATTTGAAGTGCTAAAAGCTGATAGGAGATTCTAAAGCAGATGTTGGTCAAGAAAGACCACCTTGTTTCCCTTGATTCTACCCCAGCTTTTAGCTACACATGGGTTAGGGAACATTTCAAACTAACCAGAAACAATTTTTAAAAATGTAAGTTGGCTTTGTCAGAATTTGAAAATAATCTGTGTTCAAAACTCTGAACTGTGGGAAGAGTGTCCTATTATGAGTTACTTTCCGGGGCTAGCATACAGTGAGGGAGGGGAAGGGCAGGAAATTGTGGAAATCAGGCAACTAGATTGTGGCTGTTACTCCTCCAGGCTGCCCACCACGGGGGCAGGCTAATTGGGCTCACCTCTAGGGCAGAATTTTCCCTGGAGCAAAACATCCACTTGGGATAAAGGCCAAGTCAATTATGAACTTGAGGAGTTGCTGAAATCCAAAGTTTGCCAAGTTGCCAGCTCATTAAAGAGAAATCTTCTCCCTTTCCACATCTGCTCCTAATGACTTCATAAAACCACAAGTCCTAGCCCAGAAAGTGCTTCAGACTCCTCCCAGGCCTGTAGTGGGAATTGGTGGTGTTGGAGCAGAGACTGGCCCCAGGACCTTGCCTGGATCTGCACATGGCTCCCTCCTGAGCTCCCTCAGGTCTGGACGCTGTGCCAGGCCTTCTCTGCCCACTCTATTTAATAAACAAACTGCACCCCTGCTTCCCAACCACCACCTCCCCACCCTGACGCATCCCTTCCTTCTTTTTCTCTGTAGCACTTCTCACTACCTAATAGTTCATTTTATGCATTCATTGATTTGCTGCTGCCTTCTGCCACTGGAGTATCAGCTCATGAGGGCAGATTTGCTTCTGAGGCATTCATGCTGATTCTCCAGGACCTGGGACATGCTGAGCAGAGAGGAGACCCTCGGTGAGGGTTTCCTGAATGAGGGAGTTGATGAAGAGCTTACTATATGCAGGCGTCATTCCAGAAACCTGCAATATTAGTGCGCTCTACATCCACAACCCCATGGGGTAGGTACTATCATTAGCCCCCTCTCAAATATAGAAGGAAGGGGGTGGGAGGGTCCCAGCTCCTAAAGTGGCCACGTTGGAATTAAAAGCTCAGCAGCCTGACTCCAGATTCTGAGCACAAAGCCATGACATGTACCCTCCGCCAGCCTCTCTTGGGGCTCCCAACTCTGAATGCCTCTGCCTGGTGCCACTGAGTTCCCACATCTCTCAGGACTGTTCAAGCAGCCTCTTCTCCATGATGTCCCAGGGAGGACAGGCCCCATCCTGGCACCTGAGACACCTGACGGTCACTGGTCCTCTTGTCCAATGCCTTGTCCTCAGACCATGGGCTTCTTGAGGGCAGTGTCACTGCACACTGCTTGGCTCAGAGCAGGCACTTAGAACATGTTCAGTTGCGAACAAAGAACTGCGTCCCCTCACTTGAAAGCTTGGGTTCTGAAGAAGGCCTCTAGTGGCCTCTGACATGGCCCTATTTCCCCTGACCCATGTGCAGGGCCTGGCCCTTTCCTCCAAGATGGTCTTTGGATGCTCCATCAGCCCAGTGCAATGGCTCATGGCTTCTCAGCCAACCATTTCATTGCTCTGTGTCTCCTGAGCTCATGACTGAGGGCAGGCCACAGGGCAAAGATGCAGCTGGTTCAAACATTACCCCTGGCTCTCCAGGAAAGGCAAGAGGATGGGACCACCAGCTGCTGATCTGCTGTACTGCAGGTAGCCTGGACAAAGTGCCAGGGGACAGTCCAGGAATTTTTGAGAGAATGGTTGACCACCGAGCAGCAGGTGCTCAAGAATGCCCGGGCGCTCTGACAGATGCTGTACCCCACATGGCCTCCACCACTGGAATTCAACCAAGACCTTAAGCCTCCCGCCTCCCTTGGCCCCATAAATACAGAAACCGGTCTTCAGAGGAACCAAATGACCAGACCACTATCCTAAGTCCAGACCATGGTCCTAGAGGACTGGCTTTGGCTCACTTATGAGCCTTCCAGAACAGCCGTGACCCTGTCCCCTCGCTCACTATGGGCACCTAGGCAGTGTGTCTACAAGACTCTGCCACTGTGTAGCTAGGACCCTCCCTGGGACTCCATAACTCTGCCCCTGTCTCCCTCCCACGTCTTCTCTGATCCCTGTCACACTCTGTGGCCACTCATCTCACAGCATGTGAGCACGCAGCTTTGGGGGCCTCCATCTCCACCCTGGTGCGCCCTTGGCCTCTGACCCCAGCAGGAGGACAAACCTGGAGAAGGGACAGAGTGCCGCCAGCACGGCATCACTCCGCCGCGATCCTCTCCAGCACAGGACACTGCCGACAAGCTCCCTGACCGTCTCCAGCGTCTTGCGCTCACAGGGGTGAGGCTGGACCTTGCAGTCTGTGTCCACAGGGCACAGAGAAGATGAAGAGGACAGGGTTACGCCTCCTTCCCCCCAGCCGTGGTTCCATCACCCTCAGCCCCAGCTCCCCTCTGCCTCTTGCAAGGCGGGGCACATCAGGGCAGGAGTCCTGCTCTGCGTGGTGGCTGGGCAGCCGGTCTCTTGAGTGTTTCCTCTGCACACAGTTTTTATATCTTACGCACATGTGTACCTCTCACATAACGTGCGCCTGGTCAGACCATGACAATGACAACTAGGAATGCAGAGCCCTCCCCGCCCAGCTGAAGTGTCCCTGTGCTGACCATGACCAGAAAGCTGACTCGGCTCTTCTCCCTGAGGAAGTGGACAGGCACAGGGCCTCCCTAGATCTGGGTCCCAAAGCCTGGACCCCTCTAACCCATAGAGACAAGCCAGGTTCCCAGCTGAGAAAGCCCACAGGGCCTGACACAGGGAGGTAAATAGAGCAGGGTACCCCAGCACCAAAGTTGCAGACCCCATTCCTCTTGCCTTCCCCCTTCCTGGGGAGCCTCCTGACCTCTTGCCTCAGGGAACCATTCCCACCCCACTTCCACATGGGCAAGACCACTCCTTCCAGCCTGGAAGGCCTTACCTGGAGAGGCAACGGTGCAGACAGCAGACTTGCTGAGGGTGCTTAAAAGACCATTGGTAGCATCCTCCACCTGTTCAGCCATCAGCACATGCTGTTCCCTTGGCTCGCTGGCTAGTCTGTGCAGCTCCTCCCATCTGTCCCCAACCCCAGCAGAGAAGTTAGAGCAGCTCACTGTCTACCTCTCACCCTCCTGGCCACCCATCCCCTAAACCATGGGCTCCTTGTGGACAGCAACCCAACCCCACTGCTCCAGAAGCCACTCAGCTACAACCTCCTCCACCTAGGATACAGGTAAGGTCCAGAAGTGAACCACAGAAAGCCCCCAAGGATGCTCAAGCACGGGTCATAATGTGTGCATGCCCAAGTTCACAAGCTTCCTCAGAGGACAGCCTCACCCTCGGAACCACCAGCTCTTATTTGAGTCACGGTCCTCACAGATGTAGTGACTTGGCTGGGTCACCCATAGCTGATGAGAAAAATTTAACCAGAAAGGAAATGAAAGAAAGTGGTTGGGGGCGGGGGTGGCAAAAGAAGAACAAACAAGGATAGCTCGTGATAGAGAAAAATCCTGAAGAATGGTAAACGGGCCATACACACTCAAAAGTCGGCAACGTGAGGTTGTGTGGAGGAAGGAGTACACTTCGACAGCCAGAGGGCATTGCTCTTAGGGCCCAGGCATAAGGACCTAGGCATGAAGGAAGCATTAAATGATGTTGAGAAACCTTTCTGGGAAGTCAGGGTAGTCACTAATGCATTTAGAACCTGGCCCATCAGAAATTCAAGGTTTGGCAATATGGCAAAAACTTCATTTATCTCCAAAATTCACTTATGTAAAAGTCCCCATTCTCCTTCGAAGTTATATAAACCAGACATGCCCCCCCAGGGTGAGGATGGCACCTGGCAGACACAGGGCAGCTTCTAAGTCCTGGCCTTGCAGTAGCATTCAGAGGGCAGCTCTACCTGACCCAGCAGCAGATTCTCCCAAAAGCCAGAGCTGAGAACCATCAGAAATGGGGGCTCAATGAATATTAAAAAGAGGAAAGAGTCAGGTTTTTAATCCCATAGCAAGTCTCACACTGCCCATAGCAGTGGTTCTCAAACTTCGATGGGCATCAAAATCACTGAGGGCCAAATAAACCACCAATGGAGGCACCTGGCCCCAGAGTTCTGGATTCTATGGGGCAGACCCGACTGTGTGCATTCCTAGCTGAGGCTGCTGGTCCAAGAAACACACTTTGAGAACCACTGGTCAACAGTGACCCAGTCATTTACCAGCAGTTGGGGGGAATGGGTCAGGAAGGCTGAGAAACCCAACGGCGGGCTTTTTCAGATAGTTCCTATAGCTGTAGCTCACGACATTCAGAGCTGAACAATGTCCCCTCTCCTGATTGATAGCTTCTCGATTCCTCTAAGTGATGGATACTCACAGTAGGCCCCCAAACTCACCCTCATCCAGAACCAGACAAGCATAGACCCTGAGAATGAACACTCAGAACCCAGTGGTACAGCAATTTGACAGAGCCATTTTCTGCCTGCTTGGATCAAATAATAAACATTTGAGCTCATATTCTTTTTTATTTTTCTTTCCTAGTGATTCATTTTTATTGTATTTCTCTAAAGTATCAGGCCATGATGGATTAAAAAACATAACAAAACAAAACGGACCTCCACCACAGACCATCTGAGAAGCACTGCTCAGCTAGCAGCTGGAGAAAAGAGCCCCAGAATGGGCCATGTATTTCTACTGTCCGATGGCCTCCATCCTCACTGACAAACCTTTGGGGAACTGTGATGTGCAACATACTCTACTGGGCACCATGTGGGAGGGGGTAGCAGGTGAGCCAGGAAGTGACACTTTTGTCTCCTTTCCCACCGAGTTTATTTCCTTGTATGTGAGGATACACAAAGAGCCCATGACAGGGCGGTCTGTGTTAAATACCCACTCGCTGCGCGTAACAACAGCCCTCGAGGATGGTGGTAGCGACGGACAGCACCACCAGGACATGGCATGGCCCGGGATATCCCCTGGGTACCGAACATGCTGGTCCTTGGTGGTCTTCCTAGGCAATCATCAGGCAATAAATGCCAACCTCAAGTTCAATGTCTACCCTCTCTCTAGGAGGAGAGACCCAGACTTCTACATCCGGCTGCGGACTCAGCTACCCTACTCAGATGTCCCATGTGCTCCTCAAACTTGACCTGAAACAGAACTCTACTTCCCTTTTCTCGAGTCTTCCACCATCTCAGTAAACAGCAATACCTTTCACTGTGGGGCTCAGGCCAAAATCCTTGACTCTTCCACATTCAATTCATCGGCCATTCCACTGCTCAGCCTCCAGGACACAGCCTCCGTCCAACCATTCCTCAGTGGGTCGCAATGCTTTCCCACCACACACCACCACCTTCTTGTCTGAGCAGCTCCAAAGGCTGCCTACCTAGATGCCCCCACTCCTCCCGATATTGCTTCTCCTTCCACCTCACCCTGCCAGTCTATTCCCTACCTGGTAGTTGGTGTGATCTAAAAACATTGGCCAATACCTGTCACTTCCCTGCTCAAAGCCACCTAAAGACTTCCCAACCTACTCTGAAGCCTTGACTATGACCCACTGAATCTCTAGACCTGACTCCTACCTAGCTCTTCTATCCCATTTCTTATAATTTACCTCATTTACCAGCTTCCAGACAGTCCCTGGCTGTCTTTCTGCTCCTCTCACACACTAAGCGAGCTACTGCCTCAGGGCCTTGGTACTTGCCACCCGCCTGCCTTGCCTGTTCTCTTCCCTGCTGTTTGGAAGGAAGGCTTGCTTCTCTTTTCACTCCAGTTTCTGTTCACAAATCAACTGCTGCCAGACTTCTCTCTCTAGAATAGCGGAGCTCTCTAATTCTTGTCACTCTGTTAACCTCCTCCCTTACTACTTCTTCGTATTTTAATTCCACCTGAAACGACATTACTTATTCACTCACTTGTGTTTCATCCAGTTAACTTTCCTAGAAATAGAAGCTTCATGAAGGCAGGTACTTTGTACTGTCTCTGTATCCTGACAACTTAGAAGAACATAGCATCTGGCATATTGACAGAAAGAATTTTAAAATGTACTAAAATTAATGAAGAGATCTCATTAATTACTATGTAGGCCCAGTACCCAGACCAGAGTCATGTCGCTTAATACCCACAATAACAAGGGGCCTCTCATTTTCAGGCTGAGAGCAAGGAGGACCTGTGGAAAACACATTTCAGCTTCTAGAGAACGTGGTTGGAGAGGGGAGCAGCCCATCACAGACCCCCCCACTCTCCTGGCCTCAGGAGTGGGTCTGTGACTCAAGCTAATGAGGAGCCTTTCTTGGATTATTCAAATGGAAATTGGAAACATGAGTCTTTTCTCTGCGGGGTGAGCTGGGTGCTGCCTACAGCCAGAGTTCCAGGTTCCTTCGAGGGCCAGGCTGAGGGAGCAGCAGGTACGCATGGAGGACAGACAGGATCTTCATGATGTTCAAGTCCCCAGCTCCTGCTCACCCCAAGACCCCACACTCCCCGATCCACCCAGTTCTATTAGATGAGTCCAAGAATTTCCATTTCTGCCCAAATGAATTTGAGTCCAGTTTCTGGCACTTACAACCAAGTATTCAGACTAAATCAGAGACAGTGCACTCTCTCAGGCTTCAGGCTCCCTGCAGTCTGGCACAACATATGACAGAGCATGGGAAGGACCAGGGTGGCTTGCCCAGATCCCCTCCCTTCCCATGGCTGTGGAGTGTCTCCACAGTCTCCAGGGCTACCCAGAGTGACCGAGGCTCTTACCTTGGAAACCGGACCCCGACAGCAAATATGGTGACGCCTCTTTCCTTCAGCTGCTTGGTGGGCACTGCCACATGCCCTTGGGACCTCCCATCAGTGATGACGATGAGGATCTGGGGCACAGAGGCATTTCTCCCTCCAGGGAACCCTCTGCGCAGAAGGTATTTCAGAGCAAGGCCTGTCTCTGTGCGCCCTCCTCTGAGCTCACACAGAAGGAGAAAACAAAGACAAGGGTCAGTCACCCACAGACATGATACTGGAATGACAGCCTGAAACGAGGGGCTCCTCCGTTATTAGTGACAGCCACTTTCTCCCAGCAGAGGGTCAGAGTGACCATTCTAGCAGGGGGTGTGCACTTCCTCATGCTCTGAAACACAGTGAAGACTAGAAATGAGCTTTTCCTGTGGACTGAAGATTCACCCTGCACACTTCTGTTGTATTCCAGGACGATGTCGTGCTTTGTGGGTCTTCTGACTCTTTTCCCACACCCACCCTACCCCCACCTCCAGTGACAGCTCAGGGCTGACAACCCTCACTGTGTGTCTAACACCCACCTGTCTGTATCATTCCCTTCTTGTTACAGCTCAGCATCTCCTTGGAGTGGAGAAAGCAAATCCCTGAACTTAAGAATATTGTGTGAATCTGTAGGAGTGAAGGACAGGGCTTTGATCCAAGGGTCTGAGGAGGCTCACTTCCAGCTCAAGGTTGGGTGCTGGAAGGCTGAACTGCTGGACGACTTCCAGATCAGGGGACGTTACAGTGGTCCCACCTCATCACAGCCTCTCGTTAGAGGGATGGTCTACTGAGCTTGGAATCCCAGCACAGAATCTCTATTAAATCTTACAATAGGAGGCTCACACAGGTGTCCTCATGGGGAGAACTGTCTGCTCTCAGGGTCAAGTGGGCAGAAAGTGGTGATTCTCTACAATGGGTTGTATGTCAAACCTTTCAGTGGGTGGCAACACATCCAACATGAGCAACAATGTCGAGGCTGATGGAATCACCACGGATACTAACTGTACACACAGAGAAAACTGTTAGAGCATCGTTCTGCATTGCTAATCATAAACTGTAGATTTGGGGGTGCATTTATTCTCAGATTATACTGAATGTCAATTGAGGCAATGCTTGCCTCTCAGAGGGCCCTACAGTGATTCTTCTAACATGCAAACATCTGACTAATCAGAGGCATGGCCAGTCTCTGTGGGAATGCCTTGTGTGTGCAGGTGTGAATGTGTGTATACTTTTTTAACTCAACACCGAAAATGCTTACTTCTCATGCAAGCCTGACGTGGTCCTCCTGCCCAGACATCTTTCCTGGTCTGCTCTCCTCTGAGCAGCTCCTCAGAGATCCAGCCAGGTTCCGTTCACTTTGTGGCTCCCCCTTCCTCTCAGTCCTCAAAGACCATTGAGCAGAGAGGTGAGGGAAGAGCAAGGAGGAGTGTGCTTGGAAGGACCAGGCCCAGAATATTCTTCACTTTTACTGCTTTCTGTCCTAAGTGAGGTCTTATGGGGGCAATTCTCTCTGTGGACCTCCATTAAGTTAACAGATGTCAACAAGAGTGGGTAGCTCCTAGAATTAAGACCCTTTGCCGACTATGTCTCAGCATCTGCATCAGTCAGAAAGCCAATTTTCAGCCCACTGGTGTTTACTGTGGATTCTCTACATGGAAGATAGTGAGAAGGAGACCAGGAAGAATATGATTCCCCCCTCAACAAACTGTCGGTCTAACTGAAGAACCAGGACCTATAAGCAAATTGTAATTATGAATGAAAGGATGACAATTAACCAGAGTCCACTGTGGGGAGGAGCTGTCAGGAACAGGCTCAAGCAGGGGAAGTATCTGATGGGATCTTGGTGAGTTAGGGAATTGGGAAAGGAAGAGGCCACTCCAATCAGGGGAAGGGGTATAAGCAAGGATACTGGAGACCACCACCAGCCGTCTCCTGGGGCTGGTGAGCACAGCCTGGCTTGGGCAAGGGGCTTATCCAAGGGGAACAGAGCATACCAACACCAATGAATCCCAAGTGCTCCCAGACTTCCCCACACAGTGCTGGGTTCCACATCAAATACTGCAGACAACCAAGACTTAATTTCTGAAAAGACCCCTACTTTTACAAGTTCATGTGTCTGCAAAGAGTCTTTCTCTAAGGCTTGTAGAAAGGCAAACTGTTTCCCGTTTCTAAAGGATAATATTAGTGCTGAGTTTCCACTTCATGCCAAATACCGTAGCTCCTGCTACTGAATGTAATCCTTTCAACTATGGTAAAAGGTGCTAATATGACCCTCATTTAACAGATGAGGAAATCCTAGCCCAGAGAATAGTAATATTAACTGCTAATATTTCCAGAGCACTTCTCGTGTGCCAGGCATGATTGTGCTGAGTGTATGCGTGCGTGTGTGTACAGGTGCTAAGCTTGGATCATATTGTGTGTGTGTGTGTGTGTGTGTGTGTGTGTGTGTGTGTACGGGTGCTAAGCTTGGATCATTCTCACCACAGCTCTCTGAGATAGGAGAGTTCAAGAAAAGGCTTTATATAAGGTCACACAGCTCATGAATGGTGGAGGGAGGACTCGAACCCTGGAGCCTCCACCTCCAGAACCCAAGTTCTTAACTATAACACTGTACAGCCATTTAAGTCACCTGCTCCTCACCCAAGTAGTGAAGGTCAGAACTGGAGTTTCAACAGATTCCAAAGCCAATGGTTTTTCTCTCTCCAGGGGTTGGCATATTATAACCTGTGGGCCAAATCTGGCCTATTGCCAGTTTTTATAGATAAAATTTTCCTGGGAAACAGCCATATCCATTCACTTATGTATTGTCTATGCAGAACACATGGCCAGCAAGCTTGAAATATTTACTCTTTGAGTCTTCACTGAAAAAGTTTGCTGATCCCTGCTCTATGCTGTTCAACCTAATGGTCATAATACTCTCTGCTCACCAAAAGCCAAGGTGCCCTGTCACCATGGAGCTCCCTGGGCCTTCACATCCCTGGCAGTATGCCTTTTGAGCCTCCTGGCTGTGGTTAGAGAAAAACCAAATGTCAAAGACAGGAGCCCAGGCTCCCAACTCCACTGGCCAGTGGTGTGTCTGTCCTTCATCTCACTCAGCACACAAATGCCTGTGTTGTCTGTCCTCTCCAATTCTCCCTAATGTGCCTTTCCCACCGGAATACTCTACAGGTCAGGTAAGATTCCTAATGACTTCTGAACTCTGGGAAATGAAGAAAAAAAAAACCCTGCCATCTCTTCATTCCTGGCTGTGGAACATTTCTATCTCAGAGCCTATTCTGAGCTCAGGGTCTGTGAAGGAGGTCTGAGGCCAGCATCTCATCAAGATTTTTCCAATTCTTCTCGAATGGGACTAAACCAGGTTGAAAACAGAAGGTACACAGACTGACTACTGTCTTGGGGGAGTTGGGATTGCAATGCGTGGGCTTTTTTTTTTTTTGGCAGGGATTGGGTGGGGTTCTAGAATCTAAATATTTTGCCACTCAAGTAGTTAAGAACGTGGGCTCTAGAGTCAGAGAGTCTCAAATATTAGATCTGAAATTTATTAGCCAAGTAAACTAGACAAGTTACTTAACCTGAGACTCAGTTTCCTTCCTTGTTAAAGTAGGGTAAGTAAGAGTATTGAGGATTAAAATGCTACACCCAGTATCTCTCAGTACCCAATGAGTGCTCCATCAGTGACAGTTACCATGATAAACTAACTAGCTGTCCTACTCAAGAGGAGAATTTGAGAGTTAGTCTCAAATTCTAATGAGCATAAAAATTCCTTGGAGGCAGAATAATGGAGATTCTCAGTTGGTGTCAACTGAGACTCTAAATTGGTGGTGGGTGTGTGACCAGGCTGAGAATCTACATTTTTTTTTTTTTTGAGAATCTATATTTTATTTTATTTTTTTATTTTTTGAGAATCTACATTTTAAACCATCCCCTTCTGCCCCAGTGATTCTGATTCGGTTAGTCCATAGAACAGATTCTGAAAAATAATTCATCAGAGAACTCACTGTAGGTAGAGGGGTTTTGACTACAGAGTTGTTTTTTTTTTTTTCTTTTCTTCCTTTGCTATTTTAAATCAATAGACAAAAATCTTGGTATCAATGTAAATGTGTCCTTTCAGAGAAATGATTTAATATACTATGATAGTTCAATTCATTGGGTTATTATATAACCATTTAAAAAGATCAACATGAAAAAAAATTTTTTTAATTAAAAAATAAAAAGATCAACATGAGGGCAGCCTCTGTGGCTCAGTGGTTTAGCGTTGCGCCTTCGGCCCAGGGTGTGATCCTGGGGACCCGGGATCGAGTCCCAAGTCGGGCTCTCTGCATGGAGCCTGCTTCTCCCTCTGCCTGTGTCTCTGCCTCTCTCTCTCTGTGCCTCTCATGAATAAATAAATAAACTTTAAAAAATCAACATGAAAAATGCAGCTTTATGCAAAAAGACTCTCCGAATAATAAGTTAAAAAAGAGCAAAATGCTTTGTAATTATAAATACTCTAAAAGCTATGTTTAGGGATCCCGGGGTGGCGCAGCGGTTTGGCGCCTGCCTTTGGCCCAGGGCGTGATCCTGGAGACCCAGGATCAAATCCCACATCGGGCTCCCGGTACATGGAGCCTGCTTCTCCCTCTGCCTATGTCTCTGCCTCTCTCTCTCTCTCTGTGTGTGACTATCATAAATAAAAAATAATAATAATAAAAGCTATGTTTAAATGTTAATGATGATTGAAAGACCCCATAGTTAGCTAAAAAGTCTTTGTGCTAAGGTAAAGTGGAGCTACTTCACTCTTACTCTAAGGTAAACTGTAGAGCTTTCTAAATACAGTATAAATCTGATAAAGCTACAGATGGGGTCCAAAAAAAATGCAATCACAGAAAACCCAAGAGTTGCATTCTTAAAAGATTAGGAAAATGACTGTATGAGCTTGCACAGCCAGCTGGCCGGGAGGCTCTGGATATTTGGAGCAGATCTGGCTGGCCAGGCTTTATCTGATTTTATGTTATCATGGGGTGCAATACTGGAAGGTTTGATTGTAGTATTTTTTAAACTTCTGATTGCAAAGTAGCGATACGTGGTTGTCAGGGCAGTTACTTAGCCATCTCAAAACACACTTTCAGGGGATTGCTGTGGTCTCAAGAGGCAACTATTTGGGGGTTTGGGTAGAGCTGTCCCAATCAGTCCAGGATTTAAAATTGCACTGCAGAAAAAGGGTAAAGAGTCCTGGGGAGGTCATGACTCCCACTCAGCCAACATTCCTCTGTACTGATTAATAATACTGTCTTAATGTTTAGTATCCTCAGCGACCCTGCAACTGTGGCCAAAAAATTAGTTACTGCCTCCTTGCCTTGTTTGCTACCTCTTATAGTCATCCTAGGACACACGAGTGCTAACCAGGCACAGCCCCATAAGAAGAGCTGATCTTGTTCAGACACATAGAGGCTTCCTTCTCTACCTGCCATGTCCTCATCTGGCACATGCTGAGTCTCTGGACTTCCTGTGCTGTGAATAATACTCTCAAGCCCTTCACTCTGATTTTCAACATAGCTGAGAAGAGGGTCAACCAACTCTTGAGGCTGGTGGGAAGAGCTGGAGAACAGCTGGGTGGGGCCTACTGGACGAGCAACAGGACTCTGAGGTCCCGGCCAAGTCACCTGCTCCTTCTCAACATCAATAGCCTCTTCCATAAAATGAGGGGTTGGAATAGATACTGGATGATCTCAAAAGTGCCTTTTGAGCCAATTGCAGTAATTTGCTTCATGTTTTCAGAAGAAGGGGCCAAGTGATGGAGTCAAAATCACCCAAACAATTTTTGACTTAAATCAACAGGCTACTTTTTCTTTTGCCAGTGTTAGCATGCATATAATGGGTACCATGAAGTTTTTGTAATAAAATGTTAGATCAATAATGATATACTTCATATACCATAAAATTCACCCTTTTAAAATATGTAGTTCACCAGTTTTTTAGTATATTCACAGAATTGTGCAACCATCCCCACTAGGCCCAAAACATTTCATCGCCCCCAAAAGAAGCCCTACTATACCCATCAGCAGTCACTCCCTATCCATCTTCCCCATTGCCCCTGGTGGTAACTAATCCTGCTGTCTCCACAGATTTGACTATTCCAGACATTTCATATAAGTGAAATCATACAACATGTGGCCTGCTGTGTCTGCCTTCTCTCGCCGAGCACATCCTATTTTCAAGGTTCATCCATGTTGGAGCATGAATCATCATACTTCCATTTTATGGCTGAATAATAGTCCATTGTTTGGATATACCACATTAGGTTTATCAATTCATTCACTGGACATTTGTATTGTTTCCACTTTTTGGCAATTATAAACAATGCTGCTCTGAACATTAGTATACAAGTTTTTCTGGGGGCATACATTTTTCAATTCATTCATAGTAGAGTTGTAGGGTCATGTGGTAAGTCTGTATTTACCTGCCAGACTGTTTCCAAAGCTGCTGCACCATTTTACAATCCTACTAGCTGGGGGATCTCTGGGTGGCTCAGCAGTTTGGTGCCTGCCTTCAGCCCAGGGCGTGATCCTGGAGTCCCGGGATCAAGTCCCACATCGGGCTTCCTGGATGCAGCCTGCTTCTCCTCTGTCTGTGTCTCTGCCTCTCTCTCTATGTTTCTCATGAATAAACAAAGCCTTTAAAAAAAAAATCCTACTAGCTGTGCACGAGGGTTCCAATTTCTCCACATCCCTGCCAACACTTGCTATTGTCTGTCATTTATCTTAACCTTGCTAGTGGATGTAGCTCATTACAGTTTTGTTTTGCATTTCCTTAATGATTAATGATGCTCAACATCTTTTCAAGGGCTTATTAATCATTTATATATCATCTCTGGAGAAAAGTCTGTTTATAAGGTTTCTTGTTGGGATGATGAAAATGTTCTAAAATTAGATCACAGTAATAGTTGCACAACTCTGGAAAATACACTAAAAATCACTGAATTGTACACATTACATGTGTGAACTTTACGGTATTTAAATTATATGTTAATAAAGGTGTTTCTAAAAGGTTAACTTGCATAAGAATCAGAGGGCACAGAGGCAGCGGGAGAGACCTTTTAAAAGTTCAGATCCTAAGTATCTTGTATCTAAGTATCCTCAGCCCAGAGATGGAATCAGTAGGTCTGAGAGGGAACGAATGCATGTGCAGTTTTGACACACTCCCTAGGCAACTCTAACCCAGACCTTCTGGCCAAAGATCTAACTTTTACAAGGGCTGCCCCTTTTATAGGGTACTGGAGCCCAAGACTGTGTCTCTATAGGAAACCATTCTCAAAGCCCTCAAGGGTAGAAGGCTCCAGGGAACTAGGAGAGGCCAGGATACACTGATGTTGTTTCTAGCAAACATTTCAATGTGCTTTTTTCCTCTTTGTATTTTCTTGTATCTGACTTGTCTCTCATTTTGTTCAGGGCACCCCTTGGCTGGGGGAAATAGCCTGAGATGAAGTCACTGGGGGTGCCCAGTGTGGGGATGCAGGCCTGTTGAGGGCACTGGCAGGCATAGAGAAGCCCGTGATGGGGAATAGGGCCACAGAGCCCAGGGCCTTCACCACTGGAGTTGGTGGCTGGCACCACAGACAGCAGTGGGACTTCAGCACAAAGGGTCCAGAGAGGATCCAGAGATCAGATGGCAAAGAATGGTATTCTTCTGTGTATGGTTTGTGAACATGTGTGTGTGAAGCATGTGTATATAACACACTTTCATATGCATATAGATATGTGTATTCTACACACATATATAATGTATACACAAAATATGTGTATATTCATATACATATTTGCATATACACACACATCAGCTGATTTGTAATGTGAATAAAATTATGACCCTACTAATACATAATTTATAGGGTGTGTACGTGTACGAGCACATAAGTAGCTATTCATCATTTTTAAAGCATTCTTAAAAACAGAGGGACACTTACTCTTTCTAGAAGACAGAAACGCAGCTCCAAGAGGTATGGTGAGCCGTCCTAGCTGCAGTGGTCACCAGGGAAAGAATCGGGAGAAAGAGCCAGCATTTTTCCCATCACCTCATGCTCTGGACTGGTCTTGACCTTCACTAGCACTCTGTCCCTGGTTAATTGACAACTCCACACAATAGTAACAGAAATACTTTCCTTTTTAACTTGCATGTAAGTTCCCATCTGGGACACTGTTATGTAATAATAAGGAGCACTCTTGGGAAGGGAATTCTCATTACTCTGGGGTGCACAGCTGGGGTTCTGGAGGCCAAACCACAGCCCTCTCTCAGGCCAGTCACACCCTTCCAGGGAGCGATGTTAAGAGCAGCTGGCTTCATCCTAACCGTGGTGGTATCTGATCATACATACTTGAAAACCATCCTCTTGATTTTTGCCTTCACTTCCTGTTGGGATGAAAATGAATCCAAGGGGAATTCCAGATGCGGAGCAGAACTGAACTGGATTGCCCCCACTCTGACCTGTAGTAGGAGACAGAGGGCCCAGGGGTCTGAGAGCAAGGCCAAGTCACAAACATGCTTAAGGGAAAACAGGGTGAAGAAAGGTTAATGACCCTGACCACCCACCCTGCCCCCTGCGGCCCACTCAACAAATACCAGTGCCAAGGCTTTCTCCAGTGTCCCTAAAAGAAGGTTCCAAAGATCAAGAGGAGCCTCTGGAAGGAAATGGTGAATCTGCCTGTGTGCTGTACTGACAACCACCAATTCAAACTTCTCAACCTACACACTCTGGCCACTCTCCCGGCTAGGTTGTGGGCCTCTTTAGGGCAGGGTCTCTGGTCACACTTGCAAAGGTCTCCCAGGTACAAGCACTGTTTTAAGCAACCTCACACCTTATTTCATTTAACCCACAGAAGCGCCATCGACACTCACTTGACTGCTGGAGAAACTAAAATAGAGAGAGGACACAGATCTGGCCCAGGGCTCATGAGGAGGAGAACTGGGCCACTGGCCTTCGTGCCTCACTAAGCCTCAGTTACACGGCTTGCCTTCTTAGCCAGCACGGGCCTTCAGCAGAATGCTGCCGACCCAACCAGTGGTGCCGCTAAAGTGAACCACAGCCTCCTTCACTGGTGGCTCACCACTGACCACAGGCACCACATGTGCATCCTTGGCTGGGCTGGGGCAGCTCTTCCGGGCCTGCTCCTGCCAGCTGGGGAAAGGCCAGCTCTCCAGACCAGAGTCATGCTGGAGGACAATCAACATCTTAACTTGTCACAAGCAATGCTGGAGCTGAAGTCCCTCCACAGGGGAAAGGGTCAGAGCCACGAGTGATTCCAAACAGACTTTGCATCCTCATTCAAGAGGCCATATGAGAAAATCTAATGCCCTCCAAAACTGGAGAAGGGAAACTGAACAAAGTCACTTTCTGGGCAGTTAGGACACTAGTATGACTCAAACAGAAAAAGCTATACACATATAGGCCTCCTCTTAAGGGCCCACACCCTGGACCCAATCACTGGTTCTCCAGAACCCCTGGAGAAACTGCATTCTTGGCAACTGTGCTCTTAACCAACCCCAATTCTGGCCAAGATTGCAAATAGGTCAAGTGATTCATAATTAAGCAATGAGGCTGTCTTTTACCTACTACTTGAATTCCTCCACTGCTGATCCCTGAACAGGCTTCAGAGACCCATCAAAGCACTCAGCCCCACCAAGCCAGCTGCATCTGCTCCCAATGAGCATGGCCCAACAGACCTTGCTTTAACAGGAAGTTCTGAGGATAAGCTGGTGAGCATCTTCAATAGGAGGAAATTTAAGTCTTAGTGGGGCATGTGTGGGACATTGGAAAACAGAGCAGAAGAGAAGCTCAGGAGATTCTGAGGAACAACCCTTTTGAAATCTCCCTCCAAGTTAGCTTATGACCAACGTAGCATCTCTAACTAGTGGGGGAAAAGATGGTCTGGTTAGTAAGTGATATTGGGACAACTGAACAGCCACCTACAAAAGAATAGAGGATCAATGACAACTGGATTCAGGATTTATGCATGAAAAAATGTAATTGTGGAAGTTCTAGAAGAAAACTTGAGAGAATTTCTTCCTAACTTTAAAGTGGATAAAGATCTCACTATGCCTTGAAATCCAGAAGCCATAAAGGACAAGGTTGACAAATCTGACTACATAAAGGAAAGTTCTGCAAGGAAAACATACCATAATGCCATCAAAAATGAAGACAAATGGAAAAGTTGTTGGCAACTCAAGTCAGAGGCACAGGGTTAGTTTTCCTTATATATAAAGAGTGTCTAGGGGAACCCTGGGTGGCACAGTGGTTTAGCGCCTGCCTTTGGCCCAGGGCGCGATCCTGGAGACCCGGGATCGAATCCCACGTCGGGCTCCCGGTGCATGGAGCCTGCTTCTCCCTCTGCCTATGTCTCTGCCTCTCTCTCTCTCTCTGTGTGTGACTATCATAAAAAAAAAAAAAAAAGAGTGTCTAGGAATTGATGTGTAAAAGACCAACACCACAATAGAAAAATGGGCAAAGGATATGAACAGTGGTCACACAGGAAATATAAATGACTCTTTAGTATGAGAAAAGATGCTTAACTGTACCACAGAGAGATGTAGCTAAAAGCTAAACACAATGTTTGCAGGGGCAACTAGCAAGTTCTCAAACATTGCTGGTAAAAACCTAAATGTCACTATCCATGGAGAGCAATTTTTCAATATTTATTGATAGTTAAAATCGCATAGGGCTACTGGGAATTTTTCCTACAGATATACTTCCATATATATGAGATAATGGGTTTACAAGCTCACAGTACATTTGTAATATCAAATGTCCATCAATAGGGGATTGGTTAATTAAACCTCAGTAAATCCTTAAGATAAAATGTTAATAAGCTGTAAAAAATGATACAGATCTACATTAATGCCTATGTTACCTATATACATAGATATGGAAAGACTTCCAAGATAATGTGAAGGGAAAAAGGTGAGGGACAGAACAGTGCATATAGCATGATATACTTCATACTTCTTGTGTTTGTGTGTAGCAGTTGCAGAAGGATGCTCAGGAAGGTAAATAGGGATAGGGTGCCTGAGTGGTGCAGTCGGTTACATGTCTAACTCTTGGTTTCAGATCAAGTCGTGATCTCAGGGTCATGCAATTGAGCCCAGAGTCGGGCTTCCATGCTTACCATGGAATCTACTTGACATGCTCTCTCTCTCTCTGCCCCTCCTCACCACTCATGCACTCTCTCTCTCTCTCTCAAAGAAATAATTGAATCTTTTTTCAAAAAAAAAAAAAAAGCAGGTAGGGAAACAGGGTAGATGGAAAAACACGTGTAGGAGCAACACTAGGCATTGAATGTGTTTTAGTTGAACCATGTAATGGATTACTTAGTTAAAAAAAAACTCCCTTGAGACCAGCAGCTGGGTGTATTTACTTGAATTAAACAGGAAGGATACAACTTCAAAACAAGATGGAAATAGCTTGAGTCAGTGGTTAAGGCACTTAATTTAATTAGTGGTTTGGGAGCAAAATAGTTGCCTTTTATCTTTGGTTTACTGTATGCTCAGGAGCGAGCCTGCCCAGATTTCTTACCACACTGTAATTGCTCTGCTGCAACCCTGTATTAGAGCCAGGAAGCAAACTTCTCAGCTTTTAATTGTTGGGAGGAAGACCTCAAACACCTCCAATCCACCTCAACAACAGAGCATCCATAACAAGCCTTAATTTACAGCAACTGGAAAACTAAAGTTTTAGAAAGCAAAATAAGGTGCAAATCAAATCCCTTGCACATGGGGGTAGAAGTAGTCACAGAAATGCAGCAGCAAAAGCATAAACCCTGAAGCACAAATCGGATGGAACCATCTGAAACAGCTCTCATGCAAACACCCTTTGTTACGTTCCAGCAAGTCTGAGTGGCTCGAGGTCCGGATGCTCACTTGCTCACTCAGAGCCCCCAACGCCTTTGCTCGGTGAGTCTTGCTGTGAGAAAGTTTGTCTCAGGTCAAGCTCAAATGTAACATCTCTGAACACCCAGATTCTATCTGAATGAAATAGAGCCACTCTGCACCCCCTTTCACCTGAACACGATCATCAGCTGCCCTCACGTATGGAGGTTTCCATGGCTCTCACCGTCCTGGCTCCTGGTGGTGGGTACCGTCTGGTTTGCCAGTATCTAACCTAAAACTCAGCCTCTAGAATATAATGGCACATTTTAGATGTAGTCTGGCAACACTGAGTTTTAATTCCCTGAACTTTGGGGACGTGTGGTTGACACAACTACACCAGCAATGGTTGGCACAAAGCAATAGTGCCAGCCATGAAGTTTTTTGTGTTGGTTTTCTTACCCTTTGGTAATCACCCACCCCTTACACACACACACACACACACACACACACACACAATGCCACTATTTGCCATGTGATAGGGTGTGAATTCTGAATGTCACCTCATCCTGACCCAGGGGCTACCCACTGGGAGGGACAAATGACCTAATGGAACAAGTCCTGAGCTCCAAGTCAAGAGCCCCCGTTCTTCTACTCTTTGCTGTTCCCTATGCCTGTGACCCCAGGCAGTTACTTAGCCTCTCTGAGCCTGTTTCTTTATCTGTGAAGTATTTCACCAATAATCCATACAGCTCTTATCTCTCAACCTACCATCTTCCTGGGCCTCTAGGCCACACATTTCAAGGACACATGACATCAGTGCCAACATCAACAAGACGTTTGATTTTAAGGGCCCTCCTCCACAAATAACTGATGAAACTTTCTGGGGGAATCATTTCCTTTTAAAAGCAGGACCCTGGGATGCTTGGGTGGCTCAGCAGTTGAATGTCTGCCTTTGGCTCAGGGCATGATCTCGGGGTCCTGGGATCAAGTACCACACATCAGGCTTCCTCCAAAGAGCCTGCTTCTTCCTCTGCCTATGTCTGCCTCTCTCCACGTCTCCCATGAATAAATAAATTAAATCTTAAAAAATAAAAATAAAATAAAAGCAGGACCCTGTGCAGAAGGTGGATCTCAGCAGTCCTTGGCCCTGGCCCTTTAGGGACCTGCGATGGGCTGACTTCATGATTGGAACTTCTGGGCTGCTCATGCCTAGATGGAATGGAATCTGCTACGGTGTCTTCAGATGGCCATTCCAGACTGCCTGCGGTCCAAAACAATGTGCTCACTCTCCCCAAATTACCTGCCATTCTGGAGAAAACTGGCTTTCATTTAAAGCCACTCTTGCTCTTAAATCTTAGAGGTTTTTCTGGGATTAACCCAGGAATGTCATCTTTGAAAACCACTTCCTTTTGCAACCTGTTCACAAGCAGGCTTTAATTCAAGTTTAAGTATGGCTTTTTCAGACCAAAATGCCCTTCTTAAATTTTGATTTTTGAGTAGGTTCACATGGTTCAAAATCCATCAAGTATAAAAATATATAAAATGGATGAATCCCCCCCTGGATTTGCATCCCACTGTTCATTCAGTTCCCACCCTCCCTATAAACAGCAAACCACTGGTCTTAGCCTTTTTTTTTTTAAGATCTTATTTATTTCTTCATGAGAGACACAGAGACAGAGGGAGAGACATAGGCAGAGGGAGAAGCAGGGTCTCTTCAGGGAACTTGTTGCAGGACTCGGTCCCAGGACCCTGGGATCACGCCCTGAGTCAAAGGCTGATGCTCAACCACTGAGCCACCCAGGTGCTCATACTCTTAACCTCTTTACTTCTCCAAGTACAAAAAGATTCTATTTACCTCCCTTTCTTTTTCATAAAAAAGTAAAACATTACACATACCACTTGCACCTTACTTTTTAATTCTCATCTGGGTTGGTGCCTTTCCATCTAAGAGAGCTTCCCCATCCACTTCATCCAGCTGCCCAGTGTTTCCCTTATGAGTGCACCATAATGAAATCACCTCTCCCTATGAATGGGTGTTTGGATAACCTGGAATCTTTTACGATGGTAAACAACACTGCAAGGAACAACTCTGTGTGTGAGTTATTTTGCATCTATCGGAGTATCTGCAGTATAGATTCCTTGGGGTAGAATTCCTGAGTCACAGCATCCAGGCCTTTCTAATTCCGACAGATACTGTTCGAGTCCCTTCCTAGAGGTTGCACCAGGTTACATACACCCCCACCATCAGTGTGTACCTGCTTTTCTACACATCTGCCAACGGGGTGTGTCACAAACCGGAACTTTGCTAACCCAGGAAGTGAAAATGGTATTTTGGTGGGAAATCTGCTGTTACACTGAGGGAGGATGGCCATCTTTGCAGATATCTAAAGGCCGTTTGTGTTTCAATGTCTAGAAACTGTGTTTGTTGCCCAATTTTTTTATTGGCTTGTCCCAAGCTACCCCTTTCAGCAGCAAGGGCCATGCCCAGCACATTCTGCAGCTATGTAAGAGCAGCTATCCAGAGCCAGGAAGAATAAGAAATGAAAAAACTAGCTGGATTCACTCAGGGAGCGGTAGTTCCTCTCAAGTGAACGTACAGGGTAGGAGCTGCACTTCACATTGAGACTCTCCTCTTCTGAGGTAGTTTTTGTCACTATGCTTTCTGTTTCTGACAGTTCGACAAACACCTATCTTTCTAGTGGGGAGCCCAGAAGGTGGCTCAGCCCATGACTCACAGGTGGCCAGATAACCTTTCCCTTCTGACTGCAAGGGATTGTCATGTGACCTACGCCTCCCCAGTGAGAGCCCTCCCTGGAACTTTCCACCACCTGGGCAGGGAAAGAAATCCACTTTCTTTTTACTGGGATCATTAGCTTGCAGGGTAGTACAGGGCAAATGTGCTATGTAAGGAAAGCCTTCTTGGGAAAGAAGCCAATCAAGGAATACAAAATTGAGGAGAAAAAGAGATGGAATAAGTCCTTGGCTCCTACAGGCTTGGAACTGAGACCCATCCCCTGGTCTTCCCATTCCACAAGCCAGTGACTGTCCTCTTCTATTTTTTTTTAAATATTTATTTATTTATTTATTTATTTATTTATTTATTTATTTATTTCAGAGACAGAGAGAGAGTGGGGTCATGTGTGAGCCAGGGAAGGGGCAGAGGGAGAGGAAGAATTCCCAGTTTCCCAGGCAGGGCTCGATCCTATAGACCCTGAGACCACGACCCAGGTGGAAATCAAGAGTTGGATGCCCAACCCACCGAGCAGCACAGGCACCCCGTAAATGTCCTCTTCTGCTTAGAACTGGATTTCTGTCACTTGCAACCAACAATGCCTTAATACAAAGATGACAAGACTTGCACTCACCCTCTCAGGGTTGATGTCCAGAGCGTCACAGACCATGATGGCAAAGTGCTTAGACCTTTCAAAGCTCCCCTTCCCGACACTGTGTGAGCCGTCTATCAGAAACAGGATGTCCACTGCAGCTGAGCACTGCATCACTAGGAAAGAGAAGAATACAGCGGGGGACAACCGGCTTCCCTGCCCCCTGGTCCCAGGAGGGTCTCCCTCCTGAAGCAGCGTGGAGGCAGAAACAACCTTGGGGTGGATCAGGCTGCTGCTCCTTGGGGCGCATGGGCAAAACTAACACAAGAGAAGGCCCCAGCCAGAGGCTGCCCTCGTCTGTGGCAGGAAGTGCGCTTCCCCCGATCCCCGCCCCCTGCACCCCCCCCCCCAAAAAAAGCACAATTACACAATGCTTGTGTGGAAGTCTTTGTAATACTTAGAAGAGTCTAATTCAACAATACCAATTGAGCCAGATGAGAGGAGGGGCTTCTGGACCAGTGAGGGATACTGAAGAGCCTTGGTCCCAGCCCTTGGGGGCCACAATTGAGTCCAGGATACAGCCAGATACCCTGGTACAGAAGGTGGCATTACCCCAGAGTTCAAGTGAGGAGAGCATTGACAGTGTCTTCCCAACATGCCATGCACTGCCTCTAGTACTTTATATATTCTCATTTAACTCTTATAACCACCCTAAGTAAATGGCTATTTAAAAAAAATTTTTAACAGGTTTATTGAGATACTATTCACATACTATAAAATCCATCTATTTAAAGTATATAATACAGGGGGCACCTGGGTGGCTTAGTTGGTTAAACATCTTTATTTCAGCTCCAGTCATGATCACAGCGTTGTGAAATCGAGCCCCGTGCTGGGCTCCGTGCTGAGTGTGGAGCCTGCTTGGGATTTTCTCTCTCCCTCTCCTTCTGCCCCTTCCCAATTTGTGCATGTATTCTCTCTCAAAAGATAAACAATTAAAAAATAATAAAATAAAATATATAATTCAGAGACTTTTAGTACATTTACAGATACATTCCATCCTTGACACAGGATTTAGAGCATTGTCTATCACCTCAAAAAGAAACCCTATACCCTTAAGCTATCAGCTCCCTAGCTCCCCACCCTTTTCCTAAATAGATGTATGGTTTTTATTCCCGGTGGACAGATGAGGAAAGGACACAGGGCAATTCAGTAACCTCCCTAAGGCCAAAGTACCAGTAAGTGATGGAACTGGGAAGTAAACCCAGGCTGTCCAGCTCCAGAATCCACAACCATCACCTCACCTGATGGAGAGTGGAAGTCAGAGTGGAAGGCACCACCCAAAAGGCAGTGACTGAGGGAGATTTCACCAGAGAGACAAGGAAGGGACATACAGGGTCTCTGGGAACAGGTTAGTGTGGCTTGAGCACACAGGGTAGATGCTGAAAAGGGTGGAAGAGGAAGAAACATGGTGGGAGATGAGGCTGGTTGGGGGGATGGTGGTCACATAGCAGAGGACTCCCAAGCAAGACCGAGAAATTTAGGAACAAGGATTTACCAAAGGTTTTCACCCAGAATGGAGACCTGGGTCAGGCCTGTTTGGGGAAAATGACTCTGCCACAGTGTGAAAGAAAGATAGGACTGGGGCAAGAACATTCTGGAATAACATGGTTTCCTTGGGGTCCATCATGCAGAGGGGAACATGGGAGTCTAGGCAGTTGAATAACACATGGCCTTACTTTTGCTGGCAGCTGAAATCTTCCCAATGGTCTCCCTGCTTACGTGGACTTCCTGAAGAGGATGAGATGGGAGTACTATGAGAGAAAACACCAGAAGCAATCATGACAAAGTCTTAGTCCGCATCATGTGACCAGAACCAACAGGTAGTAAAAGAGAAAACTGGAATGTGGAGGAATTTAATGATGTTGTCCCTCAAAAATTACCAGATAGATAGCATAAAGAAAACGCTCCAATTACTTCACTTCTATCAGGTCCCTTTGTATTTAAAGTTGGGTATTTTGAAGCAAAAAATTCAGAATATACATAGAGGGGAATACAGAGAGCCTGTGATTCTGATGAGTTTTGCCCCTGGCTAGGCATAATAATCGGGTGCCCCTCTGGCAGACAGCACATTGTCATAAAAATTAACCTTGGATATAAACATACAGTTCATAGACAAGCACAGGAGAAAATATCTGAACCCAAACAATGAGATACCCTTGTAACTGTGAAATTTAAATGATCGTCTTCTAAATTCAAATGTAATTGGGGAAAGATCAAATCAGGAAAAGCTTTCCCAGTGGTGGTACTGAAAACTGGTGCAACCCTTTTAGAAAACAGCCGGGCCGAACGAATTAAGAGTCATCAAGCTGCTTACAGCCTGTGCCCCCTGTAGTATCATACCTGGAAAAGGATTCAAAGGAAAACCAATCATAGAGAAGGGGAAAGGTATATTGGGACTCTCCTCTCAGGGTTACTTGTGATGGAGGAATGCTGGAGATAACAAATATCCAGAGAGACAGGGCTACGTGTAAGTGTTGATAAATGTGTTCAGTGCAATTAATATGAACAAGGCTAAGAAGTTTTGGGGTAGGAAGTTCATGAACGTGTCTTTCATTCTTTTATATGACTGATGTCCAGTAAAATTATAATGATGGTATATTTAAAAAATAAAGTCTGGGAGCTGGGGTGACATGCCAAGGAAGCCCCAGGATTGCTGAAGATGAGCCAATCATGATGGAAGTCCTGAAGGCCATGAGAGTGTCACCTTGAGGGCTATTTTGAAAAGCCAAGTACACATGGTTGAGGTCTAGTAGTAGAAGTCCACGTGCAGCTGCTTTCTAAATGCCAATGTGTGGTGGGTAAGCACTGAGGAAATAAAGTGAAGGGGGCAGAGCAGGGGAGCAAGCCAGGCAGGGGCAGATGAAGGAATATGAACATGGGAAACTGCTAGGGCCAGGGGGAGAGGGGACTGGCGGTGGGGAATTGCACCAAGCAGGCACCATTGGGCCCAAGGGGATTTATGACTGCCTGCCAGGGAAGTTATAAGGAGGGAGAAACCAAAGAAAAAGCCAAGGTCTGGGATGGGGATGCCTCTTGCTTTGCAGTACTCCTCCCTGCATCAGCCACCCCCAGGGCTGGCCCCAGCCCTATCTTTTCTGGCTCCTCTCCATTCACCACTCCCTGGGGCAAACTTAAAGTAGTTCCCAGTTCTCCCCACCTCACCTTCAAGTGGATGGTTTTTGCTCACCTGATGCCCCTGCCTCAACCTTGACTCACAGAGGATGGTTCTTGGCCAGAATGCTGAACCAGTAATTAGCCCCACAGACAAGAGCTGTCAGACCAATATCTTTCATGAGGTCTGGGAGAGTTGGCCACTGCGGTTTTGCCACCAGAGGCAGAAACAAGACAAACTACACATAAAGACAGTAGACTGAATTGCAGGGAGAAAAAAATTATCCCATTTGCATTTAAAAATGGCAGATGTTGGGACAGAGGCTGGGCAACACTTCAAAACCAGAAAATTCACTCAATAATTCAGCAAATTGGTCTTCCAGAAAACAGAAGCGCTGCTTCATTGCACTCAGAAAGCAGTAAGATCTTGCTGACTTGAGCCACCCACCAGCCCCCTCGGGCCCCCTCCTGTATAGGCCCAGGTGCTCTAGAAGTGCCCAAGGGCAGGAACACTTCCATCCATCCTCTGCAAAGCCTAGCCCAGCTCTCCATGCAAAGCAAGCACACTAAGGCTTCCCAAAGAAGTCCACGAATTACTGCAAAGGTTCCAGGAGCCAAGGAACCTCCAAGACCATCCAAAGAACAGAAAAACACTGTTCCTTTTTAAAAGTCTTATCAGCAAATTTCCCAGCTGAAGACCAGCCAGCAGCCTCCCCCCTGAGAGGAAGGAAGAGGAGCTCTGAGACCAGAGACCACTCACTGAAGAGGTTACCCAGCTAATGTGTGCTGTGCTGTGTGCTCAGCTGTTACGGCAGGTGCTAGGCTTCAGATGAGCCCTGCTTGTGCCTTGGGTGACGTCCCCACTGCTCTCCTGTGAAGTTACCTCAGGACTCTGCAGAGCTTGCCCCTGGAATAGGGGGCTGATGACTGGGTGACTCTTGCTTCCTCTTCTAACCAAAGCAGCTCAGCCTCTGGAGGCCATCTACCTGGGCGCCAGAACTTTAATCTCCTGCAGGGAGGGGTGGGCGCTAAGGACTGAGAATCACGAGTCTGGTCAAACCCTTTCACTTTACCGGTAAGAGAGCAGAGGCCTAGTCAGATGATTCCTGCACCTTCTCCTCCCCGCAGAGGAACCCAGAGTGGTGAGGCCAGCTGAGAAGTCGAGGCAGGTGTTTGTCCCAGCTCTGCTACCAATAGCTGTGTGACTCTGAGCAAGTCACAGGCATCACTGGGCCACCCCCACCTCATCTGTACAGCCCAGGGATGGTCATATCAAGTGCTCTGTAAACTGGATAGGGCTACAGGAGGTAAAGTTCTGCAATAAACTACAGCGGAACCTGGACTGTGCCTGAGCCTCAAGGACCTCATTCAGGTCCTGTCCCCAAACATATCTCATTGCCCCAGGCCCCTAACCCAGAAGCTACTATATTATTCCATCTATCCACATGGCTTAGAGAGGGGGTTGGGTGGGTTGAACAACCACCCACCTTCTCAGCCTCTCTCATGTCCCCAGACTCCAGGGAACAGGCAGGTGTTGACAGATTCAACATAGCAGAGAGTCTCACAGATCACAAGAGAATCCTGAGCCAGACTCAGATGGCCAGACAGGCTGTCCACTTGTTCTTACTTGTAGGACAACCTGTGAGACATTCTGATTCCTTTCTACCACCTCATTTTAACAAGGCTAGAACTTGGGAGGGGAGTAAAGACAAAGTTGATCTGCTCCATTATTCATTCATTAATCCACTTCTGGAGCACTTCTATGCACCAGGCCCAATGCTAGGTGCCAAGATTATATAGCAGCACATAAACAATATGCAAAATCTCTTTCTCATGGAGCTTATATCTGGTACAGAAGATGGATACTAAGTTTTTAAAAATTCACACAGAAGTAAACTCCTATCTGTGTTAAGTGTTACATAGCAGAGGTGCTCGGGGCTATAGGTATTAAGGGAACTGACCTGACCTGGGGAACCTGGAGGAGCTGTACTGGGTGCTGAAGTAGTTTACCAGGTGGCAGTGTTGGGTGAGGGGGTGATCCAGGCAGTGGGGTCACCTACTGAAAACCCCTAGGCAGGAAGGGAGCATGGCAGCTGGGCAGGATTAGGAGGAATGTGGGCTGTGGTGCAGAGGGAGAGGGTACCAGAGGGCACTAGAGGTGGTATGGGGTCAGATCAAGCAAGGTCTCTTAAGAGCAGTAGATACCATTTAAAAATTTTAAGCAAGGGGAGCCTGGGTGGCTCAGTCGGTTAAGCATCTGCCTTCAGCTCAGGTCATGATCCTGGAGTCTTGGGATCAAGCCCACATCAGGCTCCCTGATCAGCAGCAAGCCTGCTTCTCTTTTCCCTCTGAGCCTCCCCGCTCCTGCTCTCTCTCTCTGTGACTCTCAAATAAACTAAAAAAAAAAAAAAAAAAAAAAAAAAAAAAAATTTAGGCAAGGGCTAGTAGGAGTGGAGAGGGGTCCTGGTATGATCAGATTTGCCTTTTGGTTTTTTCATTTTTGTTTTTTTAAAAGATTTTTTTATTTTAGAGAAAGAGAGTGAGAGGGGGTGGGGGTAGAGGGAGAGTATCTCCAGCAGACTCTGGAGTGCAGAGTCCAACGTGGGGCTTGATCTCATGACCCTGAGATAACTGGAGCCAAAATCAAGAGTCAGATGTCTAATCAACTGAGCCATCCTGATGCACCCCAGATTTGCATTTTGAAAGGACTGTTCTGTGGACAATGGGCTGGAGTGAAACCAGATGGAGGTAGGGAGATCAATCAGGAGACTACTGCAGTGATCCAATCATGAAACAATGGGGCTCACACTAGGCAGGTGGCCATGGAGTAGGGAGTTGCAGATGTATTTGAGAAGTTAAAATACTCTAGAAGTTAAAATCAACAGAATGTAAAGCAAACCAAATGCCACAACACCTTACCCCTGACCAAAAAAACTTACCTCCAGAAAACAGGAAAACGAAGAGAACTTCCAGCCATGGGACAGAGGGCATGTTGGTACAACTACAGGGCAGGAAAAAAGCATCAGCAATTAGTTCTGTTCACCCCAAGTCACCCCCAAATAAAAGGACAGCTACTCAGCCTTTCCCAGGCACAAAGATGACCCTACAGGCTCCTCCTTGCCACAAAAACTATATTAGCCATGAAAAGACCCAAACTCCCTAAAAGTCATGGGAGACTTTACTCCAATGATTTTGCTTTCAAAGGACAGTCTAACATCTTCCCTAGACACCTAACCGCTCCCCGCCCCCACCCCCCAACCCCTGCAGGTCCTTCATAGACTCCAGGAAGCTATGCTCTGCCCAAGGTCGAGTCCTCAGCCAGGCCCTGACCAGCCACATGACCTTAAGTCTCTCCCTCTCAATGCCTCTGTTTCTTATGAGGAGTTAGAGAGATTGAAGATTTGATTTCCAATGTCCTCATTTTCTGAAATGTTCTAGCAAGGTGATGAAGCCTCCACTTTCTAAGTTATTTATAAAAAGCAGTGTGGCTAAGGAAGCCAACAAAAGAGGTTTTTTTATTATTATTATTATTGCCTAATAACGCTTACAGTATAGGTAACATTCAGTTCCATGGAGCCTGATAACAATTTTTGAAGGAGATAGGGGTGGAAAGTAAGAGCTTTTAATAAGAACTATAGACAAGGGATCCCTGGGTGGCACAGCGGTTTAGCGCCTGCCTTTGGCCCAGGGCACGATCCTGGAGACCCAGGATCGAATCCCACGTTGGGCTCCTGGTGCATGGAGCCTGCTTCTCCCTCTGCCTGTGTCTCTGCCTCCCTCTCTCTCTCTCTGTGACTATCATAAATAAATAAAAATTTTAAAAATTTTATTAAAAAAAAAGAACTATAGATAATAACTTTGATTCTGTAAGAGCACATACATGAGATATACTTCTAATTTTAGCTGTGAAATGGATCATTCATTATCTTTTTGACCACAAAGATATGATGTACAATTCAGATGCTCTTACACATTAGCAAGTATACTAGCAAGTAGTATAAGAACTGAAAGGATCACAAAGAATGAAATTTAGACTTTTTTTCCCCAATACAATTTAGCAGGGAAAAATCTGAAACTACCTGAAGGTTCTAGAAATTATTATTATTATTATTATTATTATTATTATTATTATTTGCCTATTGGGATCTAATACATTCAATGTCTCACCCTCCACATTAAACCTGTTAAAAAAAAAAAAAAAAGATGTGAAAGAGCAAGGCCATAGATAGGTCTGACTGAAGTTTCTTTCTGTTAAACACATAATGCTGACACTCACTCAGGAGACAATTCCAAAGAGAAAAATCCTAGGTACAGACATGGAAAGGGAAACACTGCAGGGTCCCCCCAGGTGCCTCCTCACAGCGGAGGGTGAGGTGGTGGGTCACAGGGTGGAGTATTCAGGGGGCAGCCTGGGGCAGAGAAACTCATTTCTATCTGATGTACCCAAATCAGAAAGTCCCTGTAGGGATCCCTGGGTGGTGCAGCGGTTTAGCGCCTGCCTTTGGCCCAGGGCGCGATCCTGGAGACCCGGGATCAAATCCCACGTCGGGCTCCCGGTGCATGGAGCCTGCTTCTCCCTCTGCCTGTGTCTCTGCCTTTCTCTCTCTCTGTGTGACTATCATAAATAAATAAATAAAAATATATATATAGAAAGTCCCTGTAAACTTTTTTTTTTTAAGATTTATTTATTCATGAGAGCCACACGGAGAGAGGCAGAGACACAGGCAGAGGGAGAAACAGTCTCCCTGAGGGGAGCCTGGAAGTAGGACTCAATCCTAGGACCCCGGGATCACGACCTGAGCTGAAGGCAGATGCTCAACCACTAAGTCACCCAGGTGTCCCTCCCTGTAACCTCTTAAGTAAACAGCGCTCTCCTGAATCTAAGAATGTGGCTGGCTAGGCTGGGGCGCCAAGTTTTCATTGATGTATCTTGGGTCTTGGAACTTCCACATCTCCACTGGCTGACGTCACTTATCCAAAATGTAGGGTAAGAGTTTCCTGCTCATCCTCAGTAGCTCACCAAAGTGCCTTTAACATACCCTGCACTAAAATGAATCCTGCTGTCAGACACACTCCACTGTCTCTGCTGGGGCATTGAGAACACGTCTCCCAGCTGCAGCAACAAAACAGAACGTGAGTCCTCACTGAGAGGGTTCTGAGCAGGCTGGGAGCAAGGGCTGCCTTGGAAATCAAAATTCTCCAAGAAATGTAGATTCTCTTGCAAGAAAGTTTAAAATGACCCAGCTCGTGTTCCTATCAGGTGCTACTGCCAGACGTACTTGGAACTGCAGGAAATTTGAATAAACGGTGGGCAGTGCTTCAAGGGACAGCACTGACCCCTCAGGCCTGCGTTCCTTCTCTCAGGAAGCAGGCTCTGGGGACCGAGAGGGTCATGACAAGGTGTGGAAGGGGAAGCTCAGAGTGAATGAGCTGGACACACCTGAGAGATGACAGGAGGGTCACAGAGGCACACAAGTGCCAGTGTGCATGTGTTGGGGGCAGTCCCTGACAGTCACACACCTTGGGTCTCCAGCTCCTAATCCAGCATGCTTGCCTTGGACCATGCCGCTTCTGGCTCTGAGGTCAGCTCTGGGACCCTGAGCCCCCGCTCAGAACTCCATCCAGGCAGAAAAGGCACACCTGCAGGTGACTAGGCCAGGGAGGGGCTGCACCCGGAGTCCGGGAACCCCACTTCTCATGGGGTGACATGGATGCCTTGTTTACAACACAAGGAGGCTGGGCCGGATGCTGCTAAGGTGGCCTCTGGTGGCAAATATCTCCATCGGGGACCTATGATGGTCAGACCTTACTCTACTCTATTCAGCTTCTTGGATTGCAAACATTTCTGAAACAAAGTAGATCAGACGTCCCAATCAGCTGATAGTCTTTGTGCCTCAAATGACCGTGAGGCTCACATCTTCCCCTAATCTAAGTGGCCAGTGGAGAGTGAATATTAGAAAAGCAAGAGAGTCAGGAGCTCTCACAGAGGTAAAGATGGACAGAGAGGATACAGGTGGTGTGGCTGACGCAGTTCCTGTTACCTTCCCACCCGGCACATGCCAGCAAGACAGACCTTCCCTTTCCCCCAAAACACCTTTCCTTTCCTCTCACTCCAAACAACAGATGAAGGACAAGTTCCTGGCAGGGTTAAGGCTTGGGGACAAGAGACAGTGCAATGCTGTCCAGTCCTTAGGCTCAGGATGATTTCTAGGGCCACAGCTCTGACCCTGGGCACATGCAGGATTCTGAGGCCAATCGATTTTTTTTTTAAATAAAAGCAGGATTCTAGCAGCCTCCCCAGGCTGCCATGAAGTATCAAAGGTTCCTAATGCAGAGTAAGGCACTCAGGAAACATGGTGTCCCCTCCCTCTGCTATGAAACAAACCAAAGCAACTCCGTCTTGCTCTTATGTGCCTCTGCATGCCCAGGTGAATTTTTTTTTTTTTCGGAATCTTCTAAGTGTCTGCTCATTAAAACAAAATTTATGTTGGCGATCTGCAAATCAATGCAAGAAGTCAAATGCCCCCCGATATGTGTGTAGACCAGATGGTGCTGGCTCTGGGACCTCAGCACCACCTCCCTCCCGTGTGCCCACAGCACGGCCCGTCATCTCACACAGCCCACCCTGAAACTGCCTGCTTATATGTTTATCTCGCCTGCCAGGTGGCAAAAGCCTCAGGGACTGAATTGTGGTCTCTGCTGGAGCTCCAGCCGCCTGCGCTTGTCTGGCACACAGTAGGTGAGATGTGTGCTTGCTGGGTAAACTACACACCAGCACGCCTACTTCCAGACGAATCTTTGTGCTCACTACACTCACTGCATTCTTTTTTTATGCCAAGATAAATGAAATGAATGCCACTTTGGTGCTGGTGAAGTATTAATAGCACTCTTTGCTGTCTGTTCCCACCCATCATCTAAAAACATTCAGTCTACCCCCATACCAAAACCTGCTTGCAATACTAATTCCACATGCTAAACACAACCTTGCATCTAAAAACTTTTTTTTTAAGGATGAATTTCATAGTAAAAATCCAACAGCTACTACCATCTAGTGAGCAGTAAAAATACCATGTGTCTAACACCAGGGTCCATACTGCTGCATAGTTTTGCTATTAATCCTTGCAGTCAACCAGTAAGAGTGTTATCCCCAAATTACAGATGAAAAAACTGAGGCACAGAAAAGTTGTTTTGCCCCAGGTTACACAGCTCATCAGTGGATCATTTTCCCTTCTGGCCTCCCAGTGATCTGTTCAACCCATCCCCTTCCTGATTCTGGGAGATTAAAGTAGAGGAACAGGAGCATAATTAAAAATCTGCCACCTGAATCTGCCCTTTGGCAGTTTTCCACAAGCTAATATCTGCCAGCAACTCCCACACTCAGCACACAATGTGAAAAGATTTCCAGAACTCTTTGCATTCTTGTACACAGTAGTCAGGAGTGGTCTGCAACCTAGGGCAGAAACAATCATTAGTTCCCAAGTAAGCCTTGTCAAGCCTTTTCCATTGCAAACACCTCACTCCTCATTTGTTCCTTTTTGTCATATTACTCATGTTAATCCCACATTATTCCTGGCTCCTGGGGCCCTCACACATGGGCCCAGCAGCTCTTCACCCCCTTGCCCTCCCTCTTCTGGTTCCACGCAGCAGCCCCCAGCACTGAGGGCAGAAGGTAAGTCAGGTTGGTTGCAGGGCTCCACAAAACACAGGGATTACACTTGCCATAATACAGGAAGAAACAAAGGCAAAAAAAAAAAAAAAAAAAAAAAAAAAGGCTACTTTTGAAAAAGAAGAGCCAGATTGGCAAGAGTTGAAGGCAGTTTTGCAGGACAATGCCTGCCTTTTCCTCTATGATTGGAAATGAAATAAGTTCGAGGTGTAAAAGGAAACCACCTCCACCTCCTTACAAAATGCAATGCCAACCCCAAAATATTAGATTAGCCTCTGGCAGCCTCCTCTCAATCAGTTAGATGGAAATCTGAGCCCTTTACAAGAACAGGCAACACCTGAACAGACAGACTTTAAAATCGGAGGTAAAAGCATCAAGCTAGGAAGCCCCTGCTGTCTTTCACTATAATACTCAGCTGCCTTGGCCTTTTGGCAAAACACTTGGTTCAGCCCAGGGACTCGGACCACATGTTTCTAGGTTGATAGAGCAGAGGGAGCGTATTGAAAGCTGCTCAGGAAAAGTCATGCTCCCTCTAAAAGAATCACAAATTATTAGAATCCAACAGTTGGAAAACCAGAAGCCAGCACCAAGGGATGAATGATGTGCTGCACGGATTCCCTGGTCAGACAGGCATGAATCTCAGGGCTCCCTACTCTCGACACACCTGCTGGGAGACATTTGTAGCCAAGAGGGATTCTGATGTTTGCTCTGATGATATTTGAAAACCCCCTAAGACCCAAGTTCATTGGATTTTGGGAAGCAGGAGTATAAGAGAATGCACATAGGACTATAAGTCCAGAGACAGAATTCCAGACTAGTTCTGCTTTTGACTACCTGGGTGACTGCAAAAGGAACAGCTTCCCTGGTCTCGGGGTCATTCATCTAGCAACTGGGGTGAATCTCAGTTTCACAAACTCTGGAACTCAGGCCGCGCTGTATAACGATCCAGTGAAACAGGATGTGAACATCCCTCCTAATGGTAAAACACTTTCTAGGGACACTTGAGTGGCTCAGCGGTTGACTGTCTGCCTTCGGCTCGGGGCATGATCCCCGGGTCCTGGGATCCAGTCCTGCATCAGGCTCCCCACAGGGAGCCTGGTTCTCCCTCTGCCTGTGTCTCTGCCTCTCTCTGTGTGTCTCTCATGAATAAATAAATAAAATCTTTAAAAATAAATAAAATAAAATCTTTAATATAAAACCCTTTCTACATGTACAATGTTAAAGAATGGTCATGACATTTAATAGATTAATACCTATAACCCCATAGAGCAGACATGATCATTCCTAATTTTATACATAAGAAAATGGTCTCATAGAAGTTGAGACCCAAGGTTGAAGAGCTGGTGAACCACAAGTCTGGAATCCAGCCCAGGTCTTCTGACATGGGCAGCCTGGCTGTGCAAGAAACATGCAGTAAACAGAAGTGCAAAGAGCAATAGGGCATTGGAAAGCCCAGACATGAGCCTCTCAGTAAATTCCTTCACCTCAGTCTTTCAATTTCCTTCCCTCAATAGTGGGGGTGACAACATCCATCCTATTTACCCAAGAAGGATGCCAGGATCACATGAGACCACAGTGCAAAAGTGTCCTGGGTGAGGCCAAAGTTTCCTAAATGGAGAGTAAGGAAACCCAGTAGAAGAGAAGGGACTCAGATCAGGAAAGGGAATGAAGGATCCAAAAGAGTAATCACATTGAGGGCAGGGCCACAGGTAAGCCTGTGGGTAAGGACGGAAGAGGTCTGGAGCTGTCTACAAAATGAAGGGTAAACTAAAGAAAGGGGACCTCCAGTGCATTCAGGTGTCCCAGGGAGCTGGCCTTGGGTGATGCTGCAGCAGGGGCTGGAAAGGCCTCCCTCCCCCTCGTGCAGCATCCCCGGGAAACCTACATGAGCCTTGCGGATGATGGGAGGGGTTTATTTTATTTGGAAAAATAAATTCCTTGTAGGATAAAATTAAAAGTTGGGATGAAAATTTAAAATTTTGTTGCATTCCTCCTGATGAAAATTCTTCTTAAACTGAATCTGTGTAGTGCAGAAGCACAAACGTTTGAGGACAACTGCTCTAAAACATCTCACAGTGTTCCTGACCCTTCCAACGATATAAGAATTTCACTTCCTCAACAAAAACTATAAAGCATCTGCCCTGTGCCCAGCACCTTGTCAGGTATTGGGGGCACAATGAAAATACTCTGCAAGATACACACAAGATGGGGGCACTAGTAACAAAGGCTCTTTATTTACACCAGGTTATCCCAAATGTCATCATTTGCCAATTAATGACTGTGCCATTTATACAGCTCATTAAAAACCTAGGAGTCTGGGTTCCTGGGGTGTCTTTTGCCCTCTCGAGGTCTGTTTCCTCATCTGTAAGAATATGGGCATCTATGATTCACTTCGAAGGGGACCAGAGCCTCTGGGGGGAAGGGGGCAGTTACTCCAAGCTTTGGATGGTAGGCCAAAAACTAGATTTAAAGAAAAATAGGTCACTGATGGTTTTCAAACAGGTGTGATGAAGGAATTCCCTTGTCTCTTCCCTAGGATTTGTCTGGGGACCTTGTCTGGAAAATTCTTACACCATCAAGAGACAGTTCTGGGTTGGATTTCTACAAAAGAAGAGTTAAGGACCATATCCTAGGTGAAGAACAGCCCATGGAGCCTTGTGCCTCCATCAGCAACAAGAAGAGAATGGCTGTAGGCTGGCTGCTGAAAGCCAACAGCACTAAACAAATTCACTCACATGGCCTTTGCCAACTGCAGTGGTACCTCTCTGACTTTTCTGACTTGTTCCTACTCTTTTCTGACTCTTTCCTCAACAAATGCACATTTCTTACTATAATGCCACAACGGAAGCCAGACAGACTTTGAATTTTTACATCTGAAATTATAAAACATTTAAAGGTGGGGGGGGGGAGGATTGTTTAATTAGAGAACCTCAAAATTTGAAAGTCATACAGGTTCTGATTATTCAGTTCCAAGACACCAAACACACTGCAGGTGTCCCCACTGAAAGGCCCCTCTTGGCTGGAGAGCCACAGATTCCACAGGGGCAGGAAGGTGCCTCCTCCCTTTTCTGCCTGGGTACCCATTAGTTTTTTAAATCAATGCCACCTGGCAAGTTTCAAAGGTGCAATTCTGAGGCCCTCCGTGTACTCTCCCAGCAGGTGGCCAAGCGCCCAGGCCCCAAGGAGGAGGAATGCAGGAAGGGGTGGGGGTGGGGGATCCCCCGTGATGCGGAATCACCAGGAGTACAGATCCCCCAGCCTCCCCATGCCCAGGGGCAAGTGGCTTTGGACGGCCCTTCTAGGGCTCTTCTTGCAGAGGCTTCGCTGGGGCGGGGGGAGAGGGGGGGGACTCCACTGCTGAGAAAACCGCACAGGAGTCCCCTTAACGGCAGCACACGCCCTGAGGAGCATGTCCCCAAAGCATTTATCAGAAAGCTGAGTCCCCCCCCCCCCCCCCCCCCGCAGCCTCCCGGTCAGGAGAATCGCTGTCCCAGGCAGGTCGGGGTTAGTACCTGGCTCCGTCCTCCACCCACAGCACCGAGCCCTGCCCCTTACCTGTGCTCGGCGCCGCGGACCCCTGCGCCCTCCGCACGGCCCGTGCCCAGGCCGCCGGCCGGGAGCCCCGCGCGAGGAGGTGCGCGCCAGGTGCGCTCTGCCCCGGGACGCCCGCGGCCCGGGGAGCGCTCAGGTGCGGCGCCAACAAAGCCGAACAAAGCCCGCAACGCGGCGTCCACGCGGGGCCGCAGGGGGCCGCGCGTCCCCACCCCGGGAGCGCCACCTGGGACCCGGCGCCCCCACCCCCCCGCCCGAGGCCGCTGGCGGGGTCAGGGGTGCGGGGTGCGGGGCCGGCTGGGGCTGGGGCTGGGGCTGGGGCTGGGGCTGGGGCCGGGGCCGGGGCTGGGGCTGGGCTCACCCGGACGAGCGCGGCGGGGAGCGCACGGCGGGCGGGCGGCGCGGCTGCAGAGCTGGCCCTGGGGCTCGGCTCGGGCCAGGGGGCGCTGCAGGCCCGCGGGAGGGGCGCGGGGGGTGGGGAGCCACGTGGGCACCTGTTGTTCGCCGCGAGGGGAGGCGGCGAGCGCGGCGCTCCGGGAACTGAGCCTGCATCGCTCCTCGGGCTTGACAACACTGTGGCCACGGCCCGCAAATAAGCCAAAGTACTTACCTGCGCGCGGGTCTCCGGCCTCTGAGCGGGGGAGCGGGGAACGCTGGCACCCCTGTCGACTCCGCAGGATTTATTGCTCAGATCCGTGCGAAAATGTTGGCTTTGGCATCGCTTCTATTTGTCGCGGCAAATGCCGTTTACCTGCCTGTGCAGTTCTTGCAGGTGGGAAGTAATAAGCGGGTCTTTTTGGCCGGCGTCCTCGATTAAGCCTAGGAGGTGCCGGATTTTTAAAAATCAAATGATAGCGAGCAAAATGGCATAATGCCCATATATCGTTAAGCACTGAGTAAGTGTTGGCTATTCCTGCATAATCTATAGTTTCATGTTTCATCAATAAGGTGTCATTTGCACAATGTGTGTTCGTCGCAAAGAAAATGCCTGTGAGGAATTTGCAGAACCACACCTATTTCACCACCCAGAGATAATCACTGTTAGCAGGGTGTGTGTTCTTCCAGTGTCCTTCTACTCACATAAAAATTTACATTTTCAGTTCAGTCCATACACACCATAACAATCAACAATTTCTTTTTGAACATCTATACTTTTAGCCACTACTTTGTTCTAATGTATTTAACCTACTGTTGAACATTGACTTTTTTTTAAAAAGATTTTTATTTATTCATGAGAGACACAGGCAGAGGGAGAAGCAGGCTCCACACAGGGAGCCTGATGTGGGACTCGATCCCCGGTCTCCAGGATCACGCCCTGGGCTGAGGGCGGTGCTAAACCACTGAGCCACTTGGGCTGCCTGAACATTAACTTTTAATTATAGAATTAGGCGTTTGTTTTTGTTCACTTACTTGGAGCAGAGTGCAAGAAGGTAAATTTCTAGATTATAGGGTATAGGCAATTTAAGGCTTCTGATGTGTATTGTCAAACTTCCCTGTAGGAACATCAAACTGTTTCCTCTTTTCCATACCCCTCCATTATTCCTGGAAATTTCAGTCCAATAGACCAAGTTTACATTTTTCCTTTAAAACAAATTAAGACATTTCACTTTGTCTCATTGTCAGTTGATTTCCAACATTCCCAACACTGACAGCTTCCAGTGAAAGTGACCTGTGATAAGTAAATCTTTCAAATTCACAGAATTGGGGGAAAGGAGGATTCATTTTTCACCTAATTCCTTCCAACACTAGGTAAAAATGGAGCCATGCCAGAGCAGCATAAGCAATACAGGAGACCCATGCAGGGGAACTTAGCAGATCTAAATGCTTAGTGGAAGAAAGGGGGGTGTTGTATCTCTACTTCTGGATCGGCATGGTCTCACAGAAAGGTAATGCAAGTAAATAGGTCATTTTAAATGTTCTAGCTGCCACGTTTTAAAAAGCGTAAAGGAATAGTTGAAACTAATATTAGCCCAGATCCCAAATATCTTGTGTAACCAATGTAAAATATATAGTCTTCAGAATTCTGTATTTCATTTTATAGCACACCTCAATTTGGACTGGCCATATTTTAAGTGTCCAATAGCCACATGTAAGGAATGTCCTGTGCCACTGCAGAGGTTTGAGAAGGGCAGACCAAGTCTTGCCAAAAGTGGAAATTTCATAGCTGACAGCCCTCTCTCCCACCTGTTACGATTGGTTGCTAAGCTAACATTTATCAGCACATCTTGACCCAATAAGGTCTACCTTAGAGAAGTCAGATTTCAGGCATGCCTGAGGGGCTCAGTGGTTGAGCCTCTGCCTTTGGCTCAGGATGTGATCCTGGAGTTCCAGGATCAAGTCCTGCATCAGGCTCCTGCATGGAGCCATGGAGCCTGCTTCTCCCTCTGCCTATGTCTCTGTGTCTCTGACTCCCATGAATAAGTAAAATCTTTAACAAAAAAGCCAGATTTCAATTCTGGACGCTGACAGCTTGATGGCTTTAACTGGGGGGCATTTCACATTTTCATTCCATTAATCCTGGAGTAGTAAAAGGCTACAACTATAAATACTGGTGGAGCTACCAGTTGCTTCAAACTCCTTCACATCAAAGTATAGTCCTGTCAGATCTGGCAAACGTGCATACAGGGTAGAGGGAAAGGCAGGAGACCAGGCTACGGAGAATGGGAGAGGTGGAGGCTTTTTACACAAAGCTGGGCAGCTACTCCTGTTATCCACAGCAAATCCTTGTTTGTAAAGATTTGTGGAAATTTTAAAAAGTCATTGACCATCACCCCAAAGAGTTTGTGAGGCTCTTGCTTCCAAGGACTTACCTTATCCATCTTTGTAGCCCCAATACTTGCTAACTCTATGACGTGCCTTTATACAACATGAATTGTCCTATACAGCATGCCTCGGTGAACATACAAGGCATGAAAACATCTATGAATTTCATGCAGAGAGTAATTGGGGACTTCAGGACTCAGCAATACAAAGGAGACCCCCCCAGTGTTGTGGAATGACCATTGCTTTGGAAATGAGGGAATCGGGGGTTTCCGATCCAGCTCTCCCACCTACTGGCTTTGTGAGAGAGAAAAGATGCTTCACTTTTAAATGCTCAGTTTTCTGGCCTATAAAATTACAGGTTTAGGAGTGCAATGGTTCCCAAACCTGTGGAAGCCCCAAATTATTTGTACCTCGTCCCCCTAAATGATGAAAGCTAGGTGGAACAGGTATGAAAAGACCCAGAGGAGGATAGGTTATAGAACTGCAAATGTGGATTTCCCAGAACTCACTAGAAAGGTAAAAGAACAGGAAACCACATATTAAAATGGCCAAGAAATCATCCCAGAAGAAACAAAGGGCCTGATTCTCAAGTGCTCCACAGGCAGCACATTATTAAGCCAGAGTAAAACCCACAGAGCAAAGGGCAGTGAAAGAACAATGTCGTGGCAGGGGGACTTGAGGAACAGAAACACTGCATCTCAAAGCCCTAGAGACCCTTAGGTTTGGGGTAAGCACCAACTGCTCTAAGAGCTAAAGCATACAACCCAACTCCTTAAGACAATGAGAAGAATCACACACAAGGTTATTGGATTTATTTTTGGGAAATGGAATGCTTTCTGGCTGAATAAGGAAACACAGAATGCCTCCAAAGGCAAGGGCTTGGGTAACAGTCATTTGACCAACACCCAAAACTGTAAGCACTTCTCCTAACTGCCAATACTTCCAAATTTTTATCTTCAGTTTTTACACATGGATGATTGCCATACTGTGTGTTGAATGCATTCTGAGAGGAATCTGGGCCCAACCTTGGGGGCAGAATGGGCTTATTATAAGCCTCAGTCTGTCTCATTTCCTGGAAGGTTTATCAGTACAAGGTTTTAAGAGTAGCATCACTTCAGTGTCTGAAGGTAAAAAGGAAAGTGCAGGAAAATGGATGAGGCTGGGCAGTTCAAGTCTTCAGTGAAACCAATTCCAGGTTATCTGAAGGCTACTGCTGAGGTTCGAGGCTTCCTAGGGAAGTGGACAGCCGTGTCTAAGCGGGAACTTGACTCACATTCAGGGCAGCAAAAAGCTTGTCAGATTTCTGGGTGAGCCTCTGCCACTCCAACCCTGTGCACACATGCAGTAGTCTTACTATAACTTGAACCTTGCTTTAATTCTGGCAAGCAAAACATCACCCTAGGAATCGGAGTGTTTGGAATCACAGGCTGCCCTCCAATTCCTTTCATCTGGAAAAACAAGGCAAAAACCATCCTTGAGAATCCTGTGTGTTTAATGAGTAAACACAGTGTGGGTGCATGACCAGCTACAGAACCACCTACACTGGTGAGTAGCCTCGGGCTACTACTCTCCAGCCTGCCCCAGAAGGGATCAGTTTGCCCAGTCTGGGCAGTAGTTGTGTTATGATGAGCCCACCAGTTACACTAATAGTTTACCACTCTGGGCTGGCAGCTTCCCAGGAGCAAGTCTTGTGATCACTTAATTCCCCTCTTGGAATATGTCTGTTGAGGGCCCTGCAGGCAGATAAAGATCCTCATCTACTGGTTTTCTGGCACGCTTACTATATAGCGGGAGAGCTCAAGTTCAGCATATTAACAACCTCCATTCAGTTTTGTGACTTTTACATGTCTAGTTGCCCCAGGCGAAAGAATTCTACCAAAAAAAAAAAGGCATATCAAATATACTTCCACATCCACACCTTTATCTCAATATTTACATGGCCTCTGCCAAAGGTTAATTTGATTATACAGTTTCAGCAATATTGTACTTATCTGACTGAACTATGTATTTTGAGGGAAATGGAACACCCAAATCAGAAGGTGTGATAGATCATACATGACCCTAATGCACAATAAACACAGCACCTACCTTGATCCCAGGTAAGTAGCTAGAGGTCAATAAATACTTGAATGTTAATTAAAATAGGTCCAGTAGAGGATTATAGAACATTAATTCAGATCTCTACTTGTGAAACTAGTGCTATAGATTAATTAGTATTCGTCTCTTTGGGGGAACAAGACAAATAGGTGGACCACCAAGTAATATTAAACTCCACTTAAACTCTTTGTATTCGGATTTCTAGTACCATAAAAAACAGTGGAATCTAAGAAACTGACTTATTTTTTTTATGTGTTCTTTGACTTGCTTCTCTAATGTTCCACTATGAAAAGGCCAATTTTGTGATTACTTGGTTTTCATCTGCATTTTCATGGTGGCTGGAATTGAACTGAGAATGAACTAATCTTCCATTGCTCCTACTATATAGAGAAAGTTAGCAAAACAGCAGCCACAAGAACATAAGAATGAAAAAGTGAAAGAATTTTGAGCAAAGCAGCACACATTTTCATCTAATAAAAGTGGAATGTTTGAACTTTTATTTTTAAATAAATTTATTTTTAATTGGTGTTCAATTTGCCAATGTACAGAATACAGAACACCCAGTGCTCATCCCGTCAAGTGCCCACCTCAGTGCCCGCCACCCAGTCACCCCGACCCCCTGCCCTCCTCCCCTTCCACCACCCCTAGGTTCATTTCCCAGAGTTTGGAGTCTTCCATGTTCTGTCTCCCTTTCTGATATTTCCCACTCATTTTTTTCTCCTTTCCCCTTTATTCCCCTTCACTATTTTATATTCCCCAAATGAATGAGACCATATAATGTTTGTCCTTCTCCAATTGATTTATTTCACTCAGCATAATACCCTCCAGTTCCATCCACGTCGAAGCAAATGGTGGGTATTTGTCGTTTCTAACGGCTGAGTAATATTCCATTGTATACACAGACCACATCTTTATCCATTCATCTTTCGATGGACACCGAGGCTCCTTCCAGTGTGGCTATTGTAGACATTGCTGCTATAAACATCTGGGTGCAGGTGTCCTGGCGCTTCATTGCATCTGCTTCTTTGGGGTAAATCCCCAGCAGTGCAATTGCTGGGTCATAGGGCAGATCTATTTTTAACTCTTTGAAGAACCTCCACAATTTTCCAGAGTGGCTGCACCAGTTCACATTCCCACCAACAGTGTAAGAGGGTTCCCCTCTCTCCACATCCTCTCCAACATTTGTGGTTTCCTGCCTTGTTAATTTTCCCCATTCTCACTTGTGTGAGGTGGTATCTCATTGTGGTTTTGATTTGTATTTCCCTGATAGCCAGTGATGCAAAGCATTTTCTCATGTGCGTGTTGGCCATGTCTATGTCTTCCTCTGTGAGATTTCTGTTCATGTCTTTTGCCCATTTCATGATTGGATTGTTTCTTTGCTGTTGAGTTTAATAAGTTCTTTATAGATCTTGGAAACTAGCCCTTAATCTGATACATCATTTGCAAATATCTTCTCCCATTCTGTAGGTTGTCTTTGAGTTTTGTTGACTGTATCCTTTGCTGTGCAAAAGCTTATCTTGATGAAATCCCAATAGTTCATTCTTGCTTTTGTTTCTTTTGCCTTCGTGGTTGTATCTTGCAAGAAGTTACTGTGGCCATGTTCAAAAAGGGTGTTGCCTGTGTTCTCCTCTAGGATTTTGATGGACTCTTGTATCACATTTAGATCTTTCATCCATTTTGAGTTTATCTTCCTGTATGGTGCAAGAGAGTGGTCTAGTTTCATTCTTCTGCATGTGGATGTCCAATTTTCCCAGCACCATTTATTGAAGAGACTGTGTTTTTTCCAGTGGATAGTCTTTCCTCCTTTGTCGAACATTAGTTGACCATAAAGTTGAGGGTCCACTTCTGGATTCTCTATTCTGTTCCATTGATCTATGTGTCTGTTTTTGTGCCAGTACCATACTGTCTTGATGACCACAGCTTTGTAGTACAACCTGAAATCTGGCATTGTGATGCCCCCAGATATGGTTTTCTTTTTTAAAATTCCCCTGGCTATTCGGGGTCTTTTCTGATTACACACAAATCTTAAAATAATTTGTTCTAACTCTCTGAAGAAAGTCCATGGTATTTTGATAGGGATTGCATTAAATGTGTAAATTGCCCTGGGTAACATTGGCATTTTCACAATATTAATTCTTCCAATCCATGAGCATCGAATATTTTTCCATCTCTTTGTGTCTTCCTCAATTTCTTTCAGAAGTGTTCTATAGTTTGTAGGGTATAGATCCTTTACCTCTTTGGTTAGGTTTTTTCCTAGGTATCTTATGCTTTTGGGTGCAAATGTAAATGGGATTGACTCCTTAATTTCTCTTTCTTCAGTCTCATTGTTAGTGTATAGAAATGCCACTGACTTCTGGGCGTTGATTTTGTATGCTGCCATGCTACCAAATTGCTGTATGAGTTCTAGTAATCTTGGGGTGGAGTCTTTTGGGTTTTCTATGTAGAGTATCATGTCATCGGCAAAGAGAAGGAGTTTGACTTCTTCTTTGCCAATTTGAATGCCTTTTCTTTCTTTTTGTTGCCTGATTGCTGAGGCTAGGACTTCTAGTACTATGTTGAACAGCAGTGGTGAGAGTGGACATCCCTGTCTTGTTCCTGATCTTAGGGGAAAGGCTCCTAGTGCTTCCCCATTGAGAATGATATTTGCCGTGGGCTTTTCGTAGATGGCTTTTAAGATGTTGAGGAATATTCCCTCTATCCCTACACTCTGAAGACTTTTGATCAGGAATGGATGCTGTATTTTGTCAAATGCTTTCTCTGCATCTATTCAAAGGATCATATGGTTCTTGTTTTTTCTCTTGCTGATATGATGAATCACATTGATTGTTTTACGAGTGTTGAACCAGTCTTGCATCCTGGGGATAAATCCTACTTGGTCATAGTGAATAATCTTCTTAATGTACTGTTGGATCCTATTGGCTAGTATTTTGTTGAGAATTTTTGCATCCATGTTCATCAGGGATATTGGTCTATAATTCTTTTTGGTGGGGTCTTTGTCTGGTTTTGGAATTAACGTGATGCTGGCCTCATAGAACGAGTTTGGAAGTATTCCATCTCTTTCTATCTTTCCAAACAGCTTTAGTAGAATAGGTATGGTTTCTTCTTTAAACGTTTGATAGAATTCCCCTGGGAAGCCATCTGGCCCTGGACTTTTGTGTCTTGGGAGGTTTCTTTTTTTTTTTTTTAATTTTTATTTATTCATGATAGGCACACAGTGAGAGAGAGAGAGGCAGAGACACAGGCAGAGGGAGAAGCAGGCTCCATGCACCAGGAGCCTGACATGGGATTCAATCCCGGATCTCCAGGATTGCGCCCTGGGCCAAAGGCAGGCGCCAAACCACTGCGCCACCCAGGGATCCCTCTTGGGAGGTTTCTGATGACTGCTTTAATTGAACTTTTTACATGAGCAAAAATTCCATGTAACCTGGCTGACATGTTACCAGTTAAAAGCAAAAAAAAAAAAAAGGTTTTAATTTCTTCTTTGAGTCGGTGACAACATCTTAGGTTTGTTGGAGTCTGATACTTAAATCATGGAAAAATTCCCAAACAGAAACTTACAGGCTAGCAGGAAAGTCAGTTGGTCCATAATTCTGCACATGAGATTACCTTATGTGATTCAAGAAAAATAAGTACTCTTATTTTTAACTTAAGTTGTTAACCATATATTTTGGGAAATGTAAATCCTACTGACAATAAAAAAGTCTAAGTGGCTGCTGATTTGGAAGGATGTGGATAGCAGGAGCAGAAAAGAGCAAATTCCTTTCCCTCAGAGTGGTTAAGAGCCTACGGACAGACTGGTACCCTAAGGCCAAAAGCAGAGAGATCCAAGTCAGGGTTGAGGGAAAGCAGCTGATGACCTCACAGAGTGAACAGGAAAAGAGGAGCCAGGACTAAAGCAACAACAAGCCAAAGAACATTTATTATGTGGAAGAGGCAGATGATGACAGGGAGAGCAGGGCACATTTTATTATGAAGTATTTCAAACATACAAACAAATCCAAAAAAATAAAACTCCTACACATCAAGTAGATTTATCTTCTAGTAACATGAAGCCCGTATTTTCTTCAATACCTTTAAGTCCTAAAAATTTATATATACAGTAGAAAGTCCCTGTGTATCCCTTCTTGATATCCCCATAAACATGGTATGAAACTTTCATGCAAGATTTATTTGGGAGGAAGAACTCAGAGAGAAAAATAAAACTACCCAACCTAACAGAAGAATGGCAGGCAAACAAAGACAGAGGCACAGGAGACAACATTCCCAATAAACAAAAAAATAAAAATAAAAAAAAATAAGATGCTGTGCTGCCGGGAAGTCTAACCTTCGCTGTCTCCTTTCTTCTACATATTTATCTCTGAGAAAGACTGCTTCTGAAAGAGAAAAATCAACTCTCATTATGCCTTATATAGAAACTCCATCACTATGTTTTTTTTTTATATATTATTTATTCATGAGAGACACAGAGACATAGGCAGAGGGAGAAACAAACCGAACACTTTTAACTGAAAGTATACATTCAAGTCAGGTCTGACGGTTAAAGAAATCCGCGCCGTGCTATGTGTTAACTACAGCCATTTGTATTACCCTTGACCAATGTAAACCATAGCTGTACTCTCCTTTTCAGATAGAAAATTTTCTATTAACTTGTGTGTTGAAGTACTTATTTGTCATGTCTAAGCCACAGATACCAGTTTTCTCTTCTCATCACAATACTACTTGGGGGGCAATTTTACAGTTATTAACAAATTTCTCCAGAAAAAAACTAAACACTTCCATTTGAAATCTATTTTCTCTGTGTCTAGGAAGAACAATTTAAAAGGGTAAATGTTCAACTATACTTTCACCACAACGAAGCAAGTATGCCTAAGCAACCGTGTATGTAATTTTTTGTAATATAACCCCCTGGTACCCTGCCCTCCACAACTGATCTAAGAACACTGTAGTGGAAAGAGAGCGGCTTGGGGTCTAAGACCTGGTTCCCTGTGTGTGCATCCTGTGCAGCTGTTCAACCTCTCTGAGCCTCAGCCTCATCTGTACAAGGGGGTGTGCTTTCTTTTCAGGGGTACTCTGATGATTAAATACGTGACTAGATGTTCAAACGTTTTTAAGATAATATATAAAGTGTTTCACTATATTCAGATGTGGATATAATATTTATTCCCACAGTAAAGGAAAAGTCAGTTCAACTACTATGCTTTATTTAAAACAGCTTTTTTTTTTTTTTTCCTTAAAGCAATCTTTGGGGAGCTCCCTGGGTGGCTCAGTGGTTCAGCGCCTGCCTTTGGCCCAGGGTGTGATCCTGGGGTCCCAGGATCAAGACCCGCGTCGGGCTCTCGGAATGGAGCCTGCTTCTCCCTCTGCCTGTGTCCCTGCCTCTCTGTGTGTCCATCATGAATAAATAAATAAAATCTTAAAAAAAAAAAACAATCTTCATAGAAACAAAAGAAAATCTACCTTTCATCTTGTGTGTTAGCACTCTCAAAACCCTTATGGAAAAGATAAAGATTAAAAAAAATATGATAATTTGGCACTAGGACTAAATTCTAGAAGTTCGTGTCACTGTATATCCCTTCATCTATGAAGTAATCATTAAATTTAAGATTCTACCTTATTTTTTATTTTTTTAAATTTAAAATTTTAAACTCAAGTACACAAAGACAGCAGTCAGTATTGAAACTGCATGTATTAACAAGGACTAAAGGTTGTAACTGCAACTATAGGTCAGCGTTTATTAGAAATAACACAAAACTTGTAAAGGAAATACATGAGGAGGCTCAAAATTGCTGCTCTAGCATTAATGACACGCAACTTAGAATTCAGTTACACTTTCTTAGAAACAACACAACTGCACTGCCACAGTGAACCGAGAAGACAGCTCACAGCAGGCCCTGCTAGAGAGCTATCCCACCCCTGGAAGGCACTACCACCCGCAGAGCCACTCAAAGGGGCTGACACAGGCTGTGCTTCAGCCAACAAGAATACACATACTAAATCATAGTAAATCAAAAGATCATTTGCTTTTGGCAGGAATTTTATCAGTCAGACAAGGCAGGAAGGATGATTTCATTTTAATCAGAAATTCTAATTGGCTAACTGATCACGAAGTACTTTCTGAGGGCTATCTTGGAACAAAGCATCCCAAACAGTACAAAAGCAGGGGAACTTTTGTTTAAAACACACTAATTATTGCCTGTAAGCACCAGAATCACCATGGCCAAAGGCGAAGAAGTTTTGTTTGGAAATGAAATACACTATCAGTGCAGCCCCCTTTCTATTCTTGGCCCTTTAGAACTGCTTCACAAAAAGTGCTAAACAGGGGGTGCCTGGGTTAAGAGTCCAACTCTTGGTTTTGGCTCAGGTCATGATCTCAGGATTGTTAAGACTGAGCCCCAAGTCCGGCGCTAAACTCTGTAGGAAATCTTCTGGAGAATTTCTGTCTCCCTTTGCCCCCTCCCCATCCCACTTCCATGCTAATACATAAATCTTTTTTTAAGTGCTAAACATTTTTATAGCAGTATGCACAAGTGAGAGTTAATTCCACACCTAGATACACAGAATTTAAGGCAGAGCTTCATCTCACAATGTTTACAAGTCCCTCCAGGTTTATCAGTAATGTGAGCATTCAGAATTAAACAACAGTAAGGTGAGTGGCCGCAACCTGAACAGCCCTGGACCCAATCCCATTAGCAGTGCCAAAGTAAGAGTATCAAAACCTAGAAGACAGCAAAAACATTACAACCAGACCTCAGATCATTAGGTCACAAAATAAAGAACCGCTGCATGATGTGTTTCACACCATCAATTCTACCCTGACATGCCTGGAGATGTCCTGTTGATGGTTACAGAAGTGGTGAAAACATTAAACTTAACTTACTTAACTTTTTAACAATTTTTTCATTTCAATACATTTATTTTGATTTGTTGGATTATTTAAGAGGAAGAGAAGAATCTGTTCATGTTTTTCAACCTATGGAAGAAGAAAAAATAGTATTATTTCATTTCTAAAAATGTAATGAGTATTAATTTCACTTCAAGGAAATTCTACCCACTTGTTTCTGTAACTCTGTGCAACAGCAATTCATCCTGCATGTCTTTTCTAAAAGCAAGTACAAAAGACTATTAAAGAATATACACCATAATGAATTAAAAAACTGAGTCGTCTGAATATACACAGCTCTACCCCTTAGGCATGGGTTCTAACTATAAAAGACTTAATTAACTTCTCCCTTGGGCTTTATTATTTTCTACTACTGAGCCCTGGGTTTCACCAAAGTAACGTCCCCATCTCCAAAATTCTAGGTCTTTTGCCTATCATATGTGGGATATCTCTTCAGCCAAGGGCAAGCCTTCCAAATAATCATCTTAAGAGATAACTATGAGATCCAATCGCAAACATACAAACTCTTCTCACTTTGGTCAGGATCGAATGTAGTTGGAAGTCATTCTGAATGCTAGACATTTCTAAAACTCTCAGAATCAATGCTATCTCCAATGGGATCACTCAACTCTGCTGAGTCTAAGCTAAGGAAAATCTGGACTGGGAGGCCTGCTTCTATCCAGTGGGTCCCCTGAGGTGGCAGCATGAGTCTTACAAAGGGGAAGGATGAAAGAAACATGACCACAGAGACTAAGGATAAACCAAGTCACCTACATGGATTACATCTGTTCTTAATTACACTTATATTTGTCATTAAACTTGAAAAAATATACGTACTTAAAGTACTTTGCTTTTTAGATGTGATGCTTTTTGCCAGACCATATGTCACCAGCTTATCAGCTAGATTGACAGTAACATTTCCAGAGAATTTCTCAACTGACACTGTATGGACATTCTTGGTAATTCCTTTTACAGAAAGCATTACACTCTGATTCAACATGAAATTTTTTAGTAGTTCCATTACTAATTGAGAGCAGCTTCCATTCAATTCCATCAGTCCTGGGAAAAAAAACCTGAAATATTAATCTTCGAGCCCCTTTAAAAAAGATAAATATTTACATATATCATCTAAAGATAATAAGCAAAAGTCTCACTTTAGCTGGCTTGGGTAAGCTTTGATGTACTACTGCTGTTGCATTAAAAAAAAAAATCACTCAAAAAATACTCATTGGTCCCTATTACCTGTCAAACACTAATCTAGGTCTAGAGGGAATAAAGCAGACAACTGTCTGTTGCCATGGACCTATGTCCATTATAATGGGAGAAGCAAACAATAATATGTTCCAACTCTCTCCCTGAGTCAAAACCAAGCAAACTAAGAGGCAACGAGTGAGTTTTTATCTGCTAGGACCACTATGTAATGAAATCAGGAGTAAGAGTAAAAAGCTACTTTAACACTCATTCACTTTATTCAACCACCAACTAAAGAGCTAAACATGTGCAGATAGAGTACACAGTAAAGTAGTCCCAAGTGGTATTATCTCTGTCTCCAAAGAGAGCACCGTGACAGAGCCTAGAAGCTCTTGGATAAGGCTCAGATGGCCTACTTCTCCCTGGCCTTGCCACTTCTAGCTGTGCAATCTGGGGCCAAACAATCTCTGAACAACAAATGAGCTACCAATGTAATTTCTGTGACAATGAAATAAAGGATGAAAGATAGGTTTCTTTTTGTTTGTTTGTTTGTTTTTGTTAGCTCTGCTTGATATTCAGAAGTCTGAGCAGTTTCTGAAATGCCCATTTGATTCAGACAGAGGCTACAAAACAGAGGAGAAAAAAGAAAAATCACACAGATATCCCAATCGGAAAGTGACTTGACTGCCTACCTTCAAGTGAACATTTAATAATTTGGAAAGGAAGCTCCAGGTGGCTGATAGAAATTGGCTGCACTCTGGAAAGAGGCAGAGTTTCAAGGTTTCCATAATCTGCATAGAGCACTTTCACTTCGGCATCTGATGTCCCCAGAACAATGGCACGGTACCAGAAATCATCATCTGAAAATATGATGGAAGCTCAGGTAAGAAGTTACATACAATGACCCTCTTCCCCTCCCTTAAGATGGTTATTCACAGTTACATTTACATCAGTGAGAAATTCATGCCAACATTTCTGGTTAGAGTCCAGATGAAACACAAGCATCACCTCCATTCTTTCCAGATGCTACTAAAAAGATAACTACATGATTAAAAAGAAAATGGCACAAAACCACAAGGATATAGAGGACAAGAGAGAAGACAATGTAATATTGGAAGCTGGAAAGCAGATGGCAGGAATGGAAATGATTTAGCAGAGTTCAACCAAAGCTGGCTATGGGGAAGCAAAGAGGCATCTTCATTTGCATCCTGAATCCCAAGCCCTAATAATTTTTTTTTTAATTTTTATTTATTTATGATAGTCACAGAGAGAGAGAGAGAGAGAGAGAGGCAGAGACACAGGCAGAGGGAGAAGCAGGCTCCATGCACCGGGAGCCCCATGTGGGATTCGATCCTGGGTCTCCAGGATCGCGCCCTGGGCCAAAGGCAGGCGCCAAACCGCTGCGCCACCCAGGGATCCCCCAAGCCCTAATAATTAATGCATTCCAAGATAATAGTGAGGATGGAGCTGAAAATGAGGGCTGAGTAAAGAAAGCAAACTTACTTCTCAAGACATCTGAATAGTTTATAAAACACATTTACACATACTTATTTTTAAAGCTGCTAAAGAGGACGATCAGTTTTATGTTCACGTGTTTTAATAAAGCTTAGAATGTCCTCCCTATTTCCAGGCATCTGCTCCTACTCAAGAGCAGAAGACTAGAGGTTTCTTCTCCAGAGAGGATGAACCAGATAGACTACTAGACTCAATAAGAGGAAGAAATTTACCAAGAACACTGTTGGGCAAGCTATGCACACCAACCAGGAGACAATGATTCCACCAAGTGAAATGCACTTCAAGATACCAACAGCAGGAGCCTCAGTGAAATGGCACAGCTCCATGACCCAACAGTGAAGGCCAGCAGTGTACAAGCTCTGCCCACAAAGAAGCTTCCAATTAACTTTTAAGTGCCCCACTGCAAGTCAACAACAAAGGATCACCAGACATTTGAAGAAAGCTTCCAACGTGACAGAGTAGAACAAAACAGGAACTCAAGAAAACAGGGAGAAGACAGGGACAATTAGAAGAATGATACTAAAATCTGCTAACAAAATCGCCTTTCATCCTTGAAATAAGAGCAAGTCAGCATTAAAGACACACATTTGAAAAAAGAAACAAAAAAGCTACTGAAACTAGATATGTGGTATCAAAAGTGAAATACTCAATAAACTGAAGATAGAATCAAGGAACTCTTATAAAAAACAAAAAAATTGAAAGAGAACAGGAAACTTAGCAGAAGAATTTCAAGTCCAATATTAGAATATTTGGAGTTCCTTAGGGTACCTGGGTGGCTCAGTTAAATATCTGACTCTTGGTTTTTAACTCAGGTCACAATCTCAGGGTCTTGAGATTGAGCCCTGTGTGGGCTCCATGCTCAGCAGGGGGTCTGCTTGAGATTCTCTCTATCCCTCTCTCCCTCTACTCCCTCCCCATTGTTCTCTCTCCAAAATAAATCTTAAAAAAAAAAAAATTATCTGGAGTTTCTAACAGAATAGGAAATGAAAGAAGGTAATAAAAAAAATTTCAGAAAAATTTCTCAAAACCGAAGCTCATCAATTTCTAGACTTAAGGGCCCACCCAGTATGAGTGCCCAACACAATAGTGAAAACTAGTACCAAGTCACATTATGAATTTCAAAACATGTAATAAAGAGATTACCAACAGTTCCAGAAAGGGGAAAATAAAATACAAAGTTTGGAGACTCTAAATGACCTCTCTCTTAACCAGCAACATCAACAGCTAAAAAACAATAAAAGCAGGACACATGGCTGGCTGAGTTAGTGGAGCTTGAGGCTCCGGATCTTGGGGTTGTGATTTCAAGCCCCATGCTGGGTGTAGAGATTACTTAAAAATAAAAAATCTTAAAATAACAAAAGCAATGTTTTCAAAATTTTAAGGGAAAGAGGATTTCCAATCTAGAATTCTGTATCTAGGCAAGCTATTAATTAACTATCAGGGTAAAATCAACATTTTTTCAAACATGGAAGTACATGGGGAGATAACAGAAAATTTATCTTACACGTACCTTTTTCAGCTTCTGGAGGATGGGATATAACCAAATATTATAATAAATCCAAAGTAAGGATTTCAGAAAACAAGGTGACACGAGGAAGGGAGAAACGGAGCCAACATGGTGGGATGGGAGAGAAATCTAAACACAAGGGAGTGGTGTTGAAACAACCCCAATATGATGATGAAGGAAAACTTCCAGGGTGATCACTCAAGTCTGGAGAACAAGCAGTCTAGATAGGAGGTTAGAAGGCTGCAAGCACTAGCAATGTAATAAAAGCTGACAAAGTACATGAAGTGTTCACTAGGAGAATTTATTTTTAAAATAATTTTATTTATTTATTAATGAGAGACAGAGAGAGAGAGAGAGAGAGAGAAGCAAGTTCCATGGAGGGAGCCCGACATGGGACTCAATCCCGGGTCTCCAGGATCAGGCCCTGGGTTCAAGGCAGCGCTAAACCACTGAGCCACCTGGGCTGCCCTCAATAGGAGAATTTACACCAATGCAGAGAACTGGAGATAATCAGTGAGAATATACAAAACACTAATAACAACAAAGGCTGCAAAAGAGATACGTAACCATGAATCTCATAGGTCATGGTATACTATGTAGCTAGGCTGTGAATAGTGTTTATGCAATTCCAATAAAGTAATTGTAAATACTCATCTAACCAAAAATTGCGACACATTTCTATCAGGAAGAAAGGGAGGGAAAGTATAGATCCAGGTATCATACAAAAGAAAAGCAAAACTAAAAATACATTTAACTGTGTATCTAAATTTAAAGATTTTTTAAATGAATTCCATGTGGGCAACAGATCAAAAGCATTTTAAATCCATTGCTGGCAAGAGAAAGATGACATGGGCCCACTCACAAACTTTTGGTACATATGGACATTTCCTTAAGATGCCTACAGACCAATATGCTTCTGAAATTTACAAAACAATTTACATCCTTTGACTCAGGAATTCCTCAAATTTCTGTCCAAGAATTTTTACTCTAAGTATTATTTTTATTCCTAAAACATATTTGTTAACTTTTAATATGAAATATTAAACAACAGGATAATGGCTAAAGCATACCTGATTTAACAAGTCTAAGGCACTCATTCTTTTAGCAAATTCATAAAGTTCTATAAATTATTTGCAATTCCTCCACATATATTATCAGTCCACCATATAGAGTTATCTAAAGCTAATTATCTAGAAATACTGATAGATTTGTAAATATCTACCTATATCCTTACCTAAATATAATCTATAATTATAGAACAGAGAAGCTAAATGACCCCAACACATGAATCAAACCTACAATCTTGCTGTTAATCTAACAAAATACACAAAATTTCATCTAAAAGAGAACCAAATAATTCCTCTTTAATATTTTACCTAAAAGAACCTTACTTGTGTATTTGGCACAGCACACATCTCCAATTTTGGGTCTGTAAGACAATTGGCTTTTCTGAGTATTGCAATATTCTAACAATTCAGCTGTCAATATATTCAATCTTTCCTGATCTCCTGAAACATAAGAAGGCAATCTTTTGTGAAGAAATTTGCAGTGCTGTTTAGACAGTATATAAAAAGAATGTCAAATTGAATCACTAAAAAACAAAATCTGTTTACATTTATATTTTAAGAATATATAAAACCAATAGTGCTTACCTTATACAAAAGGGATGTAATACTGGGAGGGAGTAAGAAGGAAGCCTCTGGACAGCTAACTTCTAGATCAGGGTGGTTGTACCAATGTGTTCATACTATAGAAACTTATTAAGTCATCCTTTGACAATTTTTCGGTATACTTTTCATTTCGGTATGTTACAGTTAATAAGATAAAATGAAATATTTCCAATTCATCAGGATTCAATAACCCTAAGTCCCTGCTTTCCACTACACAAATTAAAGATGATTATTTGGATCCCAGAGATAGATTTAAGAGCACTTGTTGGCATCACAATTTGTGGTTTGACCATTTGAAACAAAGATTCACTTTCTCAGCCTTCAAGTACCTGCAATTATGTTGAATAGCCATCATCCACCTTGCATTAACTCTCCTTCTGACACTACTAGGATAAACTCAAATATATTGAAGAGATTTCTTAATTATAAACTTCCACGAAACAAGAAAGAAAACATTTATATGCTACTTTACTAAGGAGTAGGTCCAGTATAAAACATTTCTCTAAGTTTCTAAGCTATAAAAACACTGATTATAGACTGATTACAAAGTATTTTCAATATACCAAAATTTTTTTAAAAGGTCATAGAAGGTTAGCTTTGTAAATGCAATTCAACATAGATAGTATCTATTTTTGTGGTGGTATATTTTTTAAAAATAAATTATACAGTGGTTAAGGACACCATTTCCTTATAAAAAGCTGTAGATTTGACTGTGTTGGGTAGGTGCTAAATGCAAAAGCATTTCCCTTCATGCTCTCATTTGTGTTTGTATAACTAAATATGCCTGAAATGTTATAATGGCCAATTTTTCCTTAAAACACTGCACAAAACAAAAATCACTAGCCTTCCCTTCTCTATCACTTCCTAAAGGGTTCAGATAAGCATTTTATTATACAGTTAAAAAGATGAGCATAAATGTGTCTCAAATTTTGGTTTCTTACCTGGCATCTCACTTGGTAGAGCATAAAATAAATGTGGGCTTACAATTTCTAATATGCTTGCTTGTACAGTTTTATTAACTGGCAATTCTATCGTCCTCCACTGCTCAGCTAAAGAGACGGCTGAAAACATACAAAACAGATCTTGTATAAAACAGATCAAAGTTGTTTTTCTCTCCCAGTTATATATTTAATCACTTAATTTATTCATCAACTAGTAACGTTCACAAATCTCTAAAATGACAATCTGTATTTTCACAAAAACAATCTATTCAATTTGAGGGATTCTGTTAAAAAAAAAAAAGTCCAACCAGGATCCCTGGGTGGCGCAGCGGTTTGGCGCCTGCCTTTGGCCCAGGGCACGATCCTGGAGACCCGGGATCGAATCCCACGTCGGGTTCCGGTACATGGAGCCTGCTTCTCCCTCTGCCTGTGTCTCTGCACCCCCCCCTCTATCATAAATAAATTTAAAACAAAAATTTAAAAAAAAAAGTCCAACCTAGAATGAGAATTTTTGACCTACCACACTCCATTTCTAAAGTATATTAAAGTATATTTAATGTAGTATATTTCCATTTCTGTAAGTATATTTAATTTAACTCTTATAAATGATTCACTTTAGGGGCTATATAATTGTATGATGCAAGATTATCTGATAAATAATTACAGTGTTTAATAAAGCCATGTTTCAATAAATACTATTTTTTTAAAGACATTAATTTGAGAGAGAATGTGCATGTGCAGGAGGAGCAGAGGAGGAGACTCCATGCTGAGCACAGAGCCCAATGTAGGACTTAATGTCCAGGCCCGGAGATCCCTCCCAGCCAGAGCTGAAAACAAGAGTCAAACGCTCAACCGACTGTACCACTCAGCCACCCAAATAAATACTAATTTTAATAACCTATTATTAACCTACTTCCACAAGCACGTATTCCTACGGAAAAACTGCATCACTTGGATAGAAAAAGTTTTGTAGCCTCCAAAAGCAAAGGATAACATAAATTTAAATAACAAATCAATGGTTTAAATGTTACCTTGAAGCCCCATGACATCAACTTGAAGATTATATTTACCCACAGATCTATTATTTGTCATGTCTTTACGTGGTGAGCTAGTTCTTAAAACCAGATATTCATCAATCAGAACATCATTAATTATTCTGGGGTAAGAAGTGGAGAGATCAGTGAGCTTGATTCCCAATCCCTGTCCAGTGATTTCAACCACTCGGGCTTGGAGTTTTATCCCTGCAACGCACATCTGAAATCTTGCTATGGCTTCTTCAGTCCAATGCTTGTTTCTAGGCTGTATATCTGGCAAATAAGAATAGCATTAAAAAGAATTCTGTGCCCAAGCTGCATTTTTGCTTCAACAGCGTCTGGAACTGGCCTTGACCAGTTTGGGCCAGGCATTTTGAATATCTTTTTTCAATGTTCAATTACATTTCTACACTTTTCATGCCTGAGTTACATATAACACATTGGTAAACATACTAACTGGAGTTTTAGGAGGCTCAGAAACTTCCCTTACTTTCCCCACTAGTGTATCTTTACCTGGCATTTTTCCAATAGGCAAAAATATGGTTAAAAGCCATCACTGTACTCTGTTACACAGACAATGATGAGTTACTAATTATTCTGGTAGAAGACATCAGCCATACATTTTCACTTCTCTGGACAGTTTTCTAATGATTTCAAAATGTTAAACAACCAAAAATTATTTTTCTGATAATTTTGGTTTATCCCCTTATTTTTATAATAGTAATCCTCAAACTTGAGTGTGCATCTGGATTACCTACAGGGCTCATTAAAACAGATTTCAGGGCCATATTCTAGAATTTCCAATTTAGTGGATCTTGGTTGGGAACTAAGAATCTGCAGTTTAAGTTCTCAAGTTGATGCTGCTTGTCCGGAGGCCACATATTTTTTTTTTTTTTTTTTTTAACATGGAGGCCACATCTTAAGCACAGACATAAAACATGGTAATTAAAAATGATCTGAAACATATTTAGTTAAGTAGAAAGAAAACATGCAAAAGGAAAGATAAAAAGCATCTATGCTTCCAGACATAAGCACTATTAACATTTTGTTATCAAATATTCCATAATTTTCATGTGCATATGCAAAGAAACCTTTGCAATAATAACAGCTATTATGGATATAATGCCAGGTAGCGTTAAGTGCTTTATATTTTTATCTCTTCTATTCTTAATGACTCTTTGAGGAAGAGGATAGAAACAGATGAGAAAACAGATGCACCAGAGACTTTGAATCACTTGCTAAGATTCTCACAGTAGGTAGGAGAGTAGGTTCCAGAGCCTGTCCTTATAATTATAATGCTGTCCTGTATCTCTTTTGTAACTTGCATGCTTCATGTACCTCATGAACAATTCTTTACATTAATAATACTTGGTTAACATCCCTTTAATTTCTGGGTGATAAGAGGAAACAATTAAAATCAAACTCTGCATGCCAGAAAAATTGTTTCTAAGCATTCATTTAGCCCTCACAACAATCAACTGAAATAGGTGTTACTATTGTCAATTATATGGATCATCATCTAACCAATCCTCTGTAATTGGCTTTTTAGGTGGTTTTGCTATTATTAACAGAAGTATAATGAATTTCCTTGTAGGTAAACTTTGAAATTCCAAGATCATGTCTTTGGGAATAAATTGTTATGAGTAAAAATGTGGAAACAAAAAGGAATATTTGAAACTCTTAAGTCTTGCAAAATGCCTGCAAGAAAACACACTGGTTTTTACTCTCAAGCACAGAAAAGTAGCTGCTTCCCTACTTTAACATCAATACTGAACATTTCAGCGAATACCTTCAAAAATACATTTCTAAATGTTATAATATGAAGCAGGATCTTCTAATTCAAATGTAAAATTATAAATGTTAATACTTAAAAGTGCATATACTCTAAGAATTAGAAAACAGTTGAGAAAGTTTCTTATTCTGCACCATACCTACTAACCAGCACCGTATCCCTTGAAATGGAAGTTTTAAAAATTTGGATGGGATCATTTGGAGTTCATCTGCAGTAACTTCTTCCATGTTCCCATAATCCACAAAATGGACTTTAATGTTTCCATCTGCTAAGATTTCCTTGACTAAAGCGCGATACCAATTACCATCACCTATATTTAACACAAAGTTTGTAACATGGAACATTATTTCCCTTCTATTAACATTTGAACTTTCAATCTTCAACAACAACAAAAAACTTGTGTCTAAAGTAACCAAATAAATTTGCTCTCTTCTCCAGATGATGACTTTATTTTTCATTCAGAAATCCCCAGGTGAGTTCTCAAAATCCATTTTTAGAATACATCCAAAATTTTTACAGCACCACAACTTTAACATCAGATATAAATTAAATATTTCATTTATCACTCATCCAATAATTAAGAACATGAAAGTGAATGGAAGACTTCATAACCTTGAACATATCTGTCATCTGGACGCCTTATAATACTCTCGTAACTAAGGACAAATTTTTTTTTTTTTACTGGTTTTAGTAAAATAATACAAAAACTCATACAGTGAAATTAAAGTGTTTAATAAAATACACTTTCACACTAAACATGCATGGGGTGACAAGAAACAATGAACCTGCAGTGAACAGGTTCCCTGTTACCTAACTTTAATATCAGAAATTTTGAAAGAAAAGCATTTAACAAAATTTAACAGAGCTGAGGTAATAAAATTTCATTTGTTACAAAGAGAAGACAAAACATGGTATTCTAAGCATCCATTTAGTCTTGATTGTGAGAAATATTTGCTTAAATATAAGGAGGAAAATACGCATTAAAAATAAGAGCTCAATGTCAGGAAACAGAAATTTCTATCAAAATCAAGACTGTTTCAACTGCAACTTACCTGCAAAAGAAGCACAACATGGTCTCCCTATTTCTGCCTTAAAATCACTGGGCACCTTCTGCTGGCAATATTCTGCTAATGACTTGTTCAAATCATTGAGTTTCCTTAAGGCTGAAAACAATACACATATCACATTCAATATTTAAAAAGCATGCAGAATACAGATTTTCCTTTAAAGTTAGGAAATGTTTTGATCATACAGTCTCAGGTACATTCCCAAACAACTATTAAGTATAGACGAGATGCTTTTCTCTTTTCCTTATTAAAAAGTTAACTGGGAAAATAAGTCATTATTAGTTCATGCTCTTGGTAACCCCCTACTATGGCACTATTACCAGCCTATCAGAGCATGCACACAAGCCTGTACAGAATGTGACATACAAGCTGTCCTGAAGGAGGACACATAATTACTATGTGGACGCACAGATGTCTGCTAAGGAAATTTAGAGGGCTGACTTATGTGTGCTAAGCTTTTATAGGAAATAGGAGAGACAAGGAGAGGGTACTCCAGAAGGAAGAAATGGCTCTGAGGTAAAGTATACAATTAAGCAGTCAAAACTTACTCGGAGGGAGCAGTTTGGCAAAGTAGGGAAATGGAAGGTGAATCACTCAAACACACCAGCCAGAAGCTGGAGAGCTTTAAAATGCTGAAGGGTGCCTAGGTGGCTCAGTCAGTTAAGCATCCAATTCTTGATTTCAGCTCAGGTCATTATCTCAGGGTCTTAAGACAGATCCTCCCCCCCACCCTTCTGGCTCCCTGTTCAGCTCAGAGAATGCTTCTCTCCCTCTTCTTCTCCCTCTGCCCCTCACCTGGCTCACACACTCTTTCTTAAAATAAATTTAAAAATTAATCTTTAAAAAAAAAAAGAAAAGAAAAAACTATGTAAATTTGCCTCTCAGTCCAAGACCTAGTGGAGAATGAAAGTGCATAAGTCATTTACAGTATTTTACCATTTAAGCAAACAGGGATACATACATTCACACAAGCATATGTAGACTACCCTTCTTTTTTCTTTTTGCATAGATTTTTAAAAAAATTTATTTATTCATTCATGACAGACACGGAGAGAAAGAGGCAGAGACACAGACAGAGGGAGAAGCTCCCTCCAAAGAGGGAGCCTGATGTGGGAGTCGACCCCGGGTCTCCAGGATCACACTGAAGGCGGCACTAACTGCTGAGCCACCCGGGCTGCCCTCATAGACTACTAAAAAGATATTTAGAAAATTGAGAGAGGGACTGAGAAACTTACTTCCCACTATATACTCTTTTTAATTTTTGAATTTCGTACAATATGCTTGTATAATCACCTATGAAAATAAAAACTTCAAAAATTTTTAATTTTATATGAAATCGTGGCCTATCTACCAGATGATTCCAAAAGGAGGAATGACAATCTCACAAACTGGGAACCAGATAGGGACGTAGGCACCTAGTTTAAAGTCCCCAAGTGACAGAGAAGAAAATCAAGGTTTAGAAATGTTAAAATTAATAATGCCTATCAGAATACCTCAAAAAAAAAGAAGGAAAATACAAGTGTGAGAATGTGGAGCAGCTAAAACTCTCAAACTGACAACTGTCATAATCACCATGGAAACTTTTTAGCATTCATTGGTCAAAGCTGAAAATATATATGCCCTTTAGGATATGGCCAGTAATTTCATTCCTGGGTATATATTCAAAAGAAACACATATACACATGCACCAAATTTGCATGGAAATGTTTATACCAATATAATTTTATAGCTCAGAACTAGAAATAACCCACGTCTAACTTTATAAAAGAAACAAATTTGCAATACAGTCAATGTGACAAGAAACAGGATACTGCTACATGTAAAAATGAAGAAATGACCTCACAAACAATGTGAAAAAAGATGACAAGGCACACAGGAGTACGTATTGTATGATTACATTTATGTAAAGTTCAAAACCAGGAAAAACTATGCTATTAGAAGGCAGGAGAGCATTAACTTTTTTTTTTTTTTTTAATTTAGGATAGTCACAGAGAGAGAGAGAGAGAGAGGCAGAGACATAGGCAGAGGGAGAAGCAGGCTCCATGCACCGAGAGCCCGATGTGGGACTCGATCCCGGGTCTCCAGGATCACGCCCTGGGCCAAAGGCAGGCGCCAAACCGCTGGGCCACCCAGGGATCCCAAGCATTAACTTTTTAAAGTGAAGGTGTAGTCATCAAAAGAGGCACACGGAGGTTTGAAACTTCTGGATTACTGGTAATGCTTCACTTCTTGACCAAGATATTGGTTATTCAGGGTTTTGTCTTAGTGTAGTAATAACACATTATCACAACGTGCACTTATATAGATGAACGTTATGCTTTAATAAAATCAACCATTATATTTAATTTTCAAAAATGAATTTAAGGGACACCTGGGTGGCTCAGTGGTTGAGCATCTGCCTTTGGCTCAGGGTGTGATCCCAGGGTCCTGAAATTGAATCCCACATCAGGTTCTCCATAGGGAACCTGCTTCTCCCTCTGCCTATGTCTCTGCCCTTCTCTCTGGGTCTCTCATGAGTTAAAAAAAATAAAGAATTTAAAACACATTCTGTGGAATCCAAACTGATTTGATTACTAAGAGATTTTTTAAAAAGATTTTTATTTATTTATTCATGAGAAACAGAGAGAGAGAGAGAGGCAGAGACACAGGCAGAGGGAGAAGCAGGCTCCATACAGGGAACCTGACGTGGGACTCAATCCTGGGTCTCCAGGATCACACCCTGGGCTGAAGGCGGCGCTAAACCACTGAGCCACCTGGGCTGCCCTGATTATTAAGAGATTTTTGAAAATAGAAATAATGGCTTAAAATGGAATAAAAAGCAATTAAGTATAACCAAATCTTTCTTGGAAGTAGAAATACCCACTTGACCCTTCTTGAAAAGACAGTACTTCTATTATTCAGTAAACTCCTCTTCAGTTAGAAGCTATACCACTGTATTTGTAAGAAAAAAATAAATGAGAGGAGTCCACTTACCATCCTCTTGAAGCACATGGCAATAAAATTCTCCAGGACTGTACATCATACAGACCACAACATCTACTGTTTGGTCAACAGCAAGTTCAACCCATGTCCACTCCAATGGATTTAGTTTTTCTTCTACACCCAAGGGATCTGTGAAAATAAATGAACTTATGCAAAATAGGGTCAAAGTGAGGATAAGAGATGGGGCTGGTGAGGAATCTGCTTTTGAAGAACTGAATTTCCAGTGACTTTTTTTTAGTGACTTTACAGGAAAGTTCATTGGTATTACAGTTAGCCATAACTACACCTCACTGAATTTCAAATTCACATTTCTGACTGATCCTTCAGCTGTAGTGACCCACAGTTGTTTTGCTTTTTTCAGTTTTCCAACATACTCATAATGTATTTAAATGAAGGCTTGATTCAAAAAGACACAACATCCATTCTTTCTGAGAGTGCGAGCATCCGCACATACACAAAACCATCTGAACTCCAGCACATCATCGAGTAGACATTTTACTTACCGTTGGCTTCTTTCATGACACTGGGTTTTTCTGCCAACATCCCTGTCTCCCCAACAGCAAAGCCAGCATCTCTAAGAGCCTGAGCAATGCTGACGTGAGGCGTCACAGATTTATCTACGAGCTCCACCAGGGAGCTGTTTTCCAGCTTGTCTGCCACTCTCACCATGATTATTTTGTTCTGCACAATTTTTTTCATCAGACAAATAGCTTCTGGAGTCCAAATTCCTAATGATGGCTTTACACCTAGCAAGGAATTTTTAAAAGAATATTAAAATCCTTCTTATAACAGGCATTTAGAAATTTAGATCCTAGTTTCCAAAAAGTTAAACCTAAGGAATTTGACAAACACCAAAACCAAAAAGTCCCACCTGAGCAGAAGGATTTTCTAATTAAAATGAAGGCAACATTACAAAGAAAAAGCCTATAGAAAACTGTTGTACTTCTATGTAAACAAACCATAATTCCATCGATATAAAATGTCCAGAAAAGCAAATCTCGAAGACAATAGATGAGTGATTTCCTGGGGTGCTAGGATTAACTACCACCTGGCACAAGAAATTTCATCAGGGTAATGTCTATACAATTCAGTAAATTTACTAAAAATTACTGAATTGTATATACCTAAGACTGAGAATCATAGGTATATAGATTATATCCCAAGAAGTTTAGAAAGTTATAAACAAAAATATCAAACGGTCCAGGAAGAAATACTGGTCCTTACAATGACATAAAAAACATCTGCAACACTTATTGCAAAGGCACTTGCAAATCAATAACCCAAGGTTATGCCTAGTCTTTTCATAAGAATACAAGTAACTCAGGAAAAAAACGTTCAGCCTCACAGTAATAAAGTAATTGAAATGATTTAGTTTTAACCTCCCAAAACTGCCAACATGAAACAACAAAGAGGTGTATCTATTTGGTGTACAAACACATGAAGGAACGGGTGCCATGCTTGCTACCTTTCTGGTAGATGTGTAAACTAGTTCTACCCTTTTTGGAGAACAATCATAATATATATCAGAAACATGAAAAGAAACATATCCACAGACACCTCCATTTCACCTAAGGAGGAATTTTGTAGAACGACATTTTGCAGCCAATCCTAACGAAAGGATCTTGGACAGGTTGCAAAATGTAGTTAAAAGAACACTGCGATGGGACGCTTGGGTGGCTCAGTGAAGTGTCTGCCTTTGGCTCAGGTCATGACCCCAGGGTCCTGGAATAGGGGTCCACGTCGGGCTCCTCGCTCAGCAGGGAGTCTGCATCTCCCTCTGTGCCACCAACAACCCCGCCCCATCCACTCATGCTTGCTCCCTCTTCCTTGTTCTCTGAAATAAATAAAATCTTAAAAAAAAAAATCACTGCTAGTAGCAAAGCCTTGGAAATATCCTTCTGATAATCAGAAAGTACTTTAATTTTGATATATCTGAATGAAGGTTATAGAAGTCAATTTATTAACATGGAAAAAAAGCTCTGGCTCCTGGTGGGATAAATTTTATATACAATAATACTAAGCAGGGACACCTGAGTGGCCTTCAGCTCAGGTTGTGATTCCAGAGTTCCCAGGGTTGAGACTTATATCAGGCTCCCTGTAGAGAGCCTGCTCCTCCCTCTGCCTATGTCCCTGACTCTGTGTCTCTCATGAATAAATAAAAATCTCAAAACAAAATAATCCTAAACATATGTTCATAATGTTCATACTGTTTTAATAAGGTTTTGTCCTACTTTATGTAATGAGTCAGCTTCTATGATATTTATCAATAATGCAGACTCTACGAATAGCAGAAAATAACTTCATAACCACAGATACATTAAACTTATTTATTAGAGAGAGCAAAATAGTCCTGTGTATTTGAAATGTTCTATTAAGGATTATTTTTGCATTAAGAGAAGTTATATCTAAACACATTCTTTTATTTTCTGGGTAGTTTAATCTCAATTCTAATGCTCTTACTTTAGGTTTTAATATTTTAAGAATATGGGGCCACAAAAACATCTTACCTGCCAGCACACACTTTATAGCTTGCATTGGCAATTCCAACAGTTTTGGAGTTATGGGACAAAGTCTCGTCAAACTAAGGATTTCAAAGTTTCCATAATCTACATATCCAACCAGTACAGATTGTTCAGAAGCATAAGCTAAAACAGAGGCACGGTACCACTGGTCATCCTCTGAAAAAAGGAGATACTCCATCTCAGATGATTTTTCAGTGCAGATACAAACAAAAACTTTACCTCTCAAATCTAGACATAGTCTTCTGTAGGTCTTACTTTAACAGAATATTAAGCTTTATAGAACAACATATGCTTGGTCAACATTGCTACTTGTGCTTCTCACAAGCCTTCAACTCCTAAAATCTCACCTTTATGCTTATCTTACTAGACCACTCACGTCCTTGGCAGTCATGCCTTACAACATGCTTTGTCTTCCCCACAGACACTTAACTCCTTAGGACAGAGAGCATGTCCAGATCTTGTGAATGAATCCACAATGATGCCTAATCAATACAGGAACAATTTGCTAAGCATCAAGCAGGGCTAATTTTAGAATACCTGGCAGTAGGAGTCAACTAGACTCCACTGACCAGGCAATCAATTTAATGGAGGCACATTTGTGTCTCCCCTTCTTGTATCTCCCCTCTGTGAGGCCAATGACTTCTTTCCCTTCAGCAGAGAAAAAATGAACCCAGTCATCATAGCTGTGCCATGACAGCTCCATGCTTCCAGGCCCTCTTGCTAGTCCCAAGAAAACTGGCGAACACATAACCTTGGAAGATTACATGTTTATATACTGATATAAATGGAATTATCTGCAAAAGTCCACAAAAACTAAAGTGCTAATGAAACAATAGCAACTTCCTTTACCAACTCCTCCAGCATTTACAGGCCTTCTTTCATTACAGAAATTTAATTGTTTCACTGTACATATTTAAAAATATGATTGGTGCACTTTAATACTCAGACTTTGAATGCAGCCATCCAACGCAAACTGAAGATTGTTTCATTTCTTTTTACTTCATTATAAGTTTAAAAAAATTCAGTAATACTCTTCCGTTACCTGAGAATCGTGCACAACAGATATCACCAATGGTTGGATAAAAATCTGAGCGTGGAGACACTTGACCACAGTACTCACTAAGGGATGCCTGAAGTTCAGCGAGCTTATCTGCAGATATAGATCACATCTTAAAATAAATACAAATCTGTAAGTTAACTTCCCTTTCACTTTTTCACTCTCTTGAAGTATATAAGGCTATACTGTTAGCACAAAACAAGAAACTTTACTTACGTCCACTCTGTAGCTGTTGACAAAAAAAGTCTTCTGGAGTCTGAATGTGGGCAACCACACCACAGAACTCATCGCCTACATTCAAAGTTAACACTTTTGGGATTAGATCACTTCTGTCTACAACAATTTTGTTTTCAGCTGTCATTTTTCCAACATCCTCAAGGTCATCTTAACAGAAAACAAAAACAAGGCATTTTGGTTTCATTAATCAACCTGTGGAGTTTTTCAGGCCCAATCAGGCTCCTTCCATACTATAAGCTACTCTTCCTTCCCAGAACACACTCCCAATCCCCCAGCAACTTCATCATTTCCTGCTCAGTGTGGTGTCACCTTAAAAGGCTTCTCTCCAAACCCAGGTTAGGTGCCTGTCCCAGGTGCTCCCACTGTACTCTGCATGAACTTCCTCCTCATACCATTTTATTATAAACTCTTCTATGTCTGCACTGACCACAGAATAACCGCCATGAAGGCACCTCCACAGTCCCTCAGTGCAGTAAACGCTGCCCAGAAGACTTTTGTTCCTTCCACGAGATACCTCTGCAACACTTGCTACTATTACTGATGACTGACTCCTAGAAGTACTCACCCTCCTGTAGCTCTGGCAACTTCTTCCCCATCCTTTGTCCACCTCTCCCATCATGGCTTCTCACTTGATGTTGTATGCCCCAGATTTATCTCCCTTTTTCCCCCTCTCCACACTCACCCTAAGATGACATCATTTATGGTTTCAACTATGACTACTATCAGACCAGTAAGTATTTGGTATTCTCTAAATGGCAAAGAATTACTGAAAGCTTTTCAGGAGAGCTGTCATACCAAGATTTGTGTTTTGGGGGATATCATGTATGTAGTACTGTAAGAATACAGACAGGAGACAAAAGGTTAAGTCAGAAGGTTCTTGCAATTATCCTTCAGGAAGAAGAACCAATAAAGACTTGTCAACCAATCAGACAAAGCAAAGGACAAGAGGTAGGAATAAGGTAGATTTAAAGATGAATCAACCTTTTTTATATAAAAGGATGCATCTGGGCAGCACCAGTGGCTCAGTAGTTTAGCGCCGCCTTCAGCCCAGGATGTGATCCTGGAGACCTGGGATTCAGTCCCACGTCAGGCTCCCTGAATGGATCCTGCATCTTCTCCCTGTGTCTCTGCCTCTGTCTCTCATGAATAATTTTAAAAATCTTTTAAAAAATAATAAAAGGATGCATCTAATCACAGCACCATTAACCTGGCAATCACCTCGGGATGAATAAGCAAGAGACGATGAGGTATGTTCACATCCAAAGTAACTGGCAAAAGGAACAAAGTAAAGAAAAAAACACTACAGTAACACATAAAACTGGGCAATGAGAAAATGAAATGTTGGTAGCAAAACTTCTTGGGGGGTGCCTGATTGGCTCATTCGGTTAAGCGGCTGCTTTTAGCTCAGGTCATGATCCCAGGGTCCTGGGATGGAGCCCCATGGCTGGCTCCCTGCTCAGCGTGGAGTCTGCTTCTCCCTCTGCTGCTCCCCCCTGCTCATGTGCACATGTACTCTCTCTGTCAAATAAACAGAACTTTAAAAACAAAACCAAAAAAACAAACCTTCTTGATTCTCATTATACTAAATGAAAAACCACACATGAGAAGTAAAAACTTTAAGAAGAAACACCATCTTACCAGAATAGAATGTTATACCCCTATTATTACTGCTGGCATACCCAAAAAAGAAGGAAAAATTTAACCCAGAATGTCACGATACTTACTACTTTAGAGATTTCTGATAATGTCAAGATGAACATGGAAGACAGGGAAGGAAAACAGGAAGGAAAGACTAAGATTAGACATAATGTACCACTAAATGAAAAAGTATCAAAGAATGGATTTCATTTCCATTAAATCTGACAGTGTGATAGCTCTGCCTTTTTTTTTTTTGTTCAGTAGAGAAGATATTCTTTAGTACCTGCAGTCACTATACTGTTCAATATTAATCTGTATACTCACTTGGATCTGCACTTTGCTTCTTAGAATTTTGTGCCTTGGGTTTCAAGCCATATCCCATTTCTATGAGCACATCATCTAAGAGTTTTCCTAAAAATGATTAAGAAAATGTGTCATAATTGATTTTTTTTTCCATAATTGATATTATACCAAGTATTAGAAGAAAGGCATAAACATGAAACAAATGAATCACAATCATCTGATCTAGAGACTACAGCTATTAATATACTGGCTTATTTCTCAATTCAGCTTCTGTGTGCAAAATACAGTTTACTAATGTTCAAACTTAAAAATTGAGTCAAAATTCCAATTGTCATGTGGCAGGAAATTTTATAAAAATATTTCACCTCAAATTCTAGGTAACATGAAAGATTTAGTTACCACCTCACTGGCATGAATATGGCCACCATTTAGGAGAAAAAATAAATTTAGTGTTAAACCAAGACTACTTTTCTCAGACATAAAGTCTGGCTGAAACAAGGGGTAGCCAGCATGACATAAACTTCAAGTTCCTTGAAACAGCATCCAGAAGCCAGAGTCCTAACACAAAACATACAAAGAAAGAAAATAGATTTTATACTTAATTTCACAAATGGCTTAACTGAATTTTCTAGCAAGTCACCAAGTGATGTGGGGTCTCTAAAAGCAAAAGATTAATACTTTGGAAACTGAGAAGCGATTATAAGCATACGGTCAGAAGTCACTTTTCAAACATACAGAAAGCTGGAACAGAAGAGTAGGATTCCAAGGCGTTTCTATCTCACACTTAAATACTAGGCACTTGGGGCTCAATACTAACCAAATGCAGTTCTGTAAAATTTCTTCAGGAAAAATGCACTTTGTGGTGAAACCATGGACATATACATAAATTCTTGAGTTTTTCTCCATAAATGGGTAGAAGTCAGGAAAAGTGACCATAATGTCAATATCAAAAGGTTAGCACAGTCATCCCCACACTAAGTCTGCACCTAGCCTCTTAACCCATCCAGCTCCATGAACCTGTGCCGGGTCTCTGAACAACCGCAGGAGCAGGGCTAAAGCCATACTTTCATCACAACCTGAATGACTTCCGAGTGGAGCTTACTTGGCCTCACTTCATGTTTCCATTTTTTCTCTGCATTAATGGGTGAAGACTAAACATATTAAATGCTCCATGTGAAAAAGAAAGATTTTGATCTTACCTGAACTTGGCAGCATAACATCCACAGCAAAGGTAACCACTTCTTCTTTCAAGATGTCGACAATCTTTATAGAGCAATACTGCTCCATTAACAGCGATTTAATAGTTTTGACACATTCATTGCTCCAATTCCCCTCTGCTGGGATAACACTGGCCACAAAGCACTTTATGGCCTGAAAGATTTTACATGAATTACTAAAAAATTAGTGTTTGAAAATGATTTTTACTAATTAATAATGTGAAGAAAATATATTTCATGCTGAAAATTAATTAGAAGTCTTCAAGAACTAACCAAATGAACAATCTTATGTTATGTGTAAGTATCGGTCTCTTGTGCTACTCTATCCACAGTGCTTTTCCTTTTGGGACCTGAAGCTTGAGAAACTCATAAAAGGATAATAATTATCCCTCAAATACATATAAATTCAGGTTGCTTCCAGACAATGTAATCAACATAGAAATGACTGTTTTAAAAGATGTCCCTAAAAATGCTAAGTTTCTCATCTGAGAAAGTATTTAACTAAATAATGCTTATTAAATGGAGCCAAGAAAGCCATTGAGTACTTATCTACATAGTAAAAGATGAAAAATATACCAATAGGTACTTTTTCATAATAACCATCACAGAATAGAACAGGCAAATACTGTGCCCATCAAAATGGGGTCTTTGGGGACACTATTAGGCATTTAGAAAGTGAAAGACTCACACATGGAGGAAATAAACCAATGTTTCTGTTTAGTTGGTGAATTCTGTTTATTGGAATTATTTCTTCATTTCCATAATCAATATATAAGACTTGTGCCTTCTTCTGTAGCATATCAATTTCTTGTATTATTACTCTGTTCCAGGTCTGAAAGTGGAATATAAGGTGCTCGCGTCAAAACAGTATTTCACAATCTTAGGCTTACAAACTCTCAGCCAATCTACAGAACATGCAAGGGAAAGGCTACAGCTCTGTTCTGACATAGTCAAGTTGATTTTCTAAGAATCTAAGAAATCCCAAAATTTGTCAATTTAGGAGACTTTAATATGCACAATTATCCCTGGGTTATTCTAACCCAGAAGATACTATGACACACAATGCCTCACTACAAAAATAAACACAAGCTCCAGGATTCACCATCAGTCTGTAACTGGCAGCAGGGGAGCCTACAAACAGAGCTGGAGGGGGCAAGGGCAGGCAGGAGGTGACCCAACAGACCTAGATTACTGACTGAGGATGAGATAGCCTCTTATTAAGCTGTCAAATGCATTATTAAAAGCTCTGGTGTCAAGTTTATATGACCAAAGTAAATTAAAACAGTGTATTAAATAATTAATTTCATCAGCAGTTACCTGATCAACAGTGTACTTGGCAACACAAACTTCCCCCTTAACAGGAATGTAATCTTCCTCCTGAGTCATATTTGCATATGTTTCCTTGAAGCTCCTAGATAGTTGGTTCATGTATTCTAAAACTTCTGAAGAATATAACTGCACGTAAAAGTCACTTGGGTGTTTGAATTCAGTAACTGTACCCTTTCAAAAGATGGAAAGGTGCAATAATTCACGGAGAACACAAGCAAATGTGAACTTAACACTTTCTAATAATTTAAAAAAGGTATTACAAGACAGTTTTTGCAATCTTTATCAATTTCATCAGTTACATTCTGTAGCTATATTATAAACTCAAACTAAAAACAGGAAACAAGGAATAAAAGTCTATAGTTCTTTGGATCTCTGTCTATAGAAATTAAATACCTTTATTTCCATGGTTTTCCTGAGCTGTAGACTTCTCAAATCAGAAAACATTATTTTATCAGTACAAATGGCTATTTCTTTAGTAACTCCAAGAGGGTAGTCACTCTAGGGTTTAAAAAAAAAAAAACACGTGAGTCAAAGAAATAGTGTATACCTTTGAGAGCTGATAAAAGCCTCTGTCCATAGGCAATGTACATAGCACTGGGATCACTCAAGAATCAGGCCATAATGGGCTAATAATGTTGAGTATAAAATAAAAAGAGGGGGTCGGGGGCACCTGGGTGGCTCAGTGGATGAGTGTCTGCCTTTAGCTCAGGTCATGAGCCCAGGGTCCTGGGATTGAGTTCCACATCAGGCTCCCCAGGGAGCCTGCTTCTCCCTCTATGTTTCTGCCTCTGTCTCTCATGAATAGATAAATTAAATCTTTTAAAAAATAAAATAAAAAAGGGGGGTTATATTGTACTTGTTAACATCTTGTAAGAATAAATATTTAAGGAAGTCAGATCTTAAGCAGAAGCTAGAACCAGCTAAAGAAGGCTAAAAATTAGACAAGCACTAGTGATATTTTTCAGATTATGAATAAGCCCATATAATCATCTAACTGGAAGAGGGGTATTACAGAAAAAAATGCTTTGATAATAGGAACCTATTAGAACGCAGTACACAAAGCCCAAGAATGTGTTCATCTGGGGTTACAGACAGGGGCTCTTTCTCAGGAGTCCAAATGATTTTACACTAAGACACAGGCATCCCAAGTCCTTCTGGGAAAAGTGCTGGTCACACACTATGCTCAAAAACCCTAAAAAGTCACCCAATCGGTTATTAAGGTATATAGATTTATTCAACAGGAAACTTTTTTTAAATAAACACTGGTACAGGGGTGCCTGGTTGGCTCAGTCAGAGGAGTCTGCAACTCATTCTTGGATCTCAGGGTTGTTGAGTTTGAGCCACATGTTGAGACTGGAGATTACATGAATAAACTTTGGTGAAATGCAGAAATAAGAAATAAGCAATACATATTTTATTTAGCTTAAGTCTTCTTAATTCAATAAAAGGAAGTCATTCAAAATTGACTGTAAAGGCAAAAAATACATCATACCTCATTTTTCACTTCCATGTTCTTTGTTTCAAAAGGTGATTTACTAGCTTCATGTTTATGGAAACTGAAATAAAGCAGCTGATTATAATACTTATAGTACGGAGTCAGTTAAGAGTAGGGGCCACATGATGCTAAATTCTCAATCAACAAAATCCAGGAAGGAGAAAAACACCTTCCTTCAGAGTTACTACTTCACAGTAGTAACAAAACAAAATAGTACACAGCTAGCCATGGGACAGTCTACCCTGTGTGTGGGCTGGCCTAGCCCACAGCCACCTAATTAAAGGGATATATACAGGGCCACGATCTCCAGGCCCAAGTTTTCCTATCTGCAAAATGGAGATAATCGCTACAGGTTCTCAACAGTTTTGAGGATCAAATGAGATTACAGATGTGAAATTGCTGTCTAAACTGGTAAATTCCATGCCTGGAAGAATTTTGTATTTTTAAATCACAACTCAAGAGGCACTGTGAGAGTTCTACCTTCCCAAACTTCAGGAAAGAACAGGTTAAAAAGTAAGGCATTCTAGGGACACTTGGTGTCTCAGCGGTTGAGCACCACCTTCAGCCCAGGGCCTGATCCTGGAGACCCAGGATCAAGTCCCACCTCGGGCTCCCTGCAGGGAGCCTGCTTCTCCCTCTGCCTCTCTCTCTGTGTCTCTCATGAATAAGTAAATAAAATCTTATTTTTAAAAAAGGCATTCTAAAGCTCTGATGATTACAAACTCAAATTTCTAACCATGAATATGTGCTAATAAAATTATATTCATGAGAACGCAGTCCTGAGTTTGTAAGCTGTTCATTTCAGATTTGAACCCTTTATGTTATACCTCAAATAAAAAGTGACAACTTCTACATAGATAGGCCTGCTTACCTCATTTGATCCTTACACTATTAAAAAAACCCCACAACCCTTTTAAATATTCTCTAATGAATAAAAAAAATTACACTTACTTTTGTTGAACAGGTTTGCACACAATGCTGTGTGCCGACCAGTCCCTTCTCTGGCATGCTATGGAGCAATAGTATGTCTGCTTGCACTGTGAACACCTCAGTGATCCTACAGAACACAGCCCAGTGTTTTATTCCAAGGATTTGTTGCTGAGAGCAAGACATTTTCAAAGACCAGACATATCAAACACCATTCTATTAACCACATCAAGAAGATTACTTGAAAAAGATTATGCTGTTTATGACTAGGTGCTAAGACTAAATTTTTGCAGCTTTCTCAAACTGCAAATAGGAATGCAAAGATGAAAATGAAGACAGAATGAAAACATAACTGACTTTCCTAAAGTAGAGTCCAGAACACCTTATAAAAGGAACAAAGCAAATATAAAATGCGTGGTAGTGAAAACAGACTTGTGCAAGCAGACTCAGACATAGCTTACCACTTCACACTATTAAAAAAATATATAAGACAAAAACCAACGAAGAAAAATCACACCCAGAAAAACCCAGAAGTTTTAAAAATAAAGTACTAAAAAAAATCCTATGAATATACAGGCAGAAAAAAAAAAAAAGAAACAAAAAAACACGTAACAAAAATCCAGGCTGGCCTTGAATGCTTCTACTCTAAACAGAAGGAAACAAAGGAGGGGTGCCTAGATGGCTCAGTCAGTTAGGAGGCTGCCTTCTGCTTAGGTCATGATCCTGTAGTGCTGGGATCAAGCCCTCCCCCCTTAAGGTCTCTGCTCAGCAGGGAGTCTGCTTCTCCCCCTCCCCCCCCCCTGCTCATGCTTGTGCGCTTTCTCTTTCTCTGAAATAAAATCTTTATAAAAAGAAAAAAAGGAGCTAAATATCCAAATAGCCAGTAAGCAATGAAATACTCAAAATCATTCACTGATCATAAGGGAAATGCAAGTTAAAACCACAATGAGATACCACTAAACAACCATGAGAAGGGCTAAAGTTGAAAAGACCAACAAAACTGAATGACAAAGATGTGGAACCACCACATCTTGTCATAAAGATGATGTGGACCCATTATCACTGGGAAGGTAAAAAGGGACAAGTACTTTGGAAAATGGTTTGGCTGTTTCCTCTAAAGTTAAACATATATCTAACCTTTGACTCAGCAATTATACTCCTAGGTATGTACTCAAGAGAAAGGAAAACCTATACCCACCCAAGGACTTGTACAAAAATGTGTAGAGAGCTCTATTCATAATAGCTAAAAGCTAAACACAAGCAAAATGTTCAACATAAAACCAGATAAATTGTGATATAATCATACAAATATTACTCAGCAACAAATAATACTGTGTATAGAACACGGATCAATCTAAAAAAATATTGTTTTAAATTATAAAAAGCTTTATACAAAAGAGTCGATACTGTAAGATTCCATTTATATGTAATTCTAAAACTGGCAAAGTTTTGACGTGGATGGAACTGGAGGGTATTATGCTGAGTGAAACAAGTCAATCAGAGAAGGACAGACATTATACGGTCTCATTCATTTGGGGAATATAAATAATAGTGAAAGGGAATAAAGGGGAAAGGAGAAAAAAATGAGTGGAAATATCAGAAAGGGAGACAGAACATGAGAGACTCCTAACTCTGAGAAACAAACAAGGGGTGGTGGAAAGGGAGGTGGGCTGAGGGTGGTGGTGACTGGGTGACGGGCACTGAGGGGGGCACTTGATGGGATGAGCACTGGGTATTATGCTAAATGTTGGCAAACTGAACACCAATAAAAAATAAATATAAAAAAATTTTTTAAATCAAACTGGCAAAGTTAATTTATGGTGTAAAAAAACAGCATGGTCATCTCTAGCGGGTATAGAGACTCTGGAAGGGGCTAGGAGGGAACTTTCTAAGAAGATGGAAATATTCTGTATCTTGATAGGCATGTAAATTGGTGCGTGCCAAAGCATGTAAATTTTATCACAAACAAAACTATAGGCAATAAGAAGTAAGGAAGCAGCAAGAGTGGAAAGGTACAGATGAACAAGAACTATATGGTGTTGGTAGCTGAAGTTGAGATGGGTATATAGTACACACTATTCTGTTCATACTTAATATGTTTTAAAACCTTTAATAATAAAAAATATTTTTCAAATGTGTGAAAAAATAATCCAGACACGTGAGGGAAATATGCTTACCAAATAGGCCACAGCGATGGCAAGTTGTTGACCGAAGAGGAGGTCCTAAGGAGTTGAAGAGTGCTGAATTATTTATGGACAAGGAATTCTCAACCAACTTGTGTACTTTTTTTGATTTTGCAGGAGGCACATTATTGCTAGGCTTCTATTAAGAAAAAAGAATAGTAATATTAAAACTTGGTAGCAATTGTTTTTAAATACCATATTTGGGATTTCCTTTTTTGGGCAGATAAAATAGATGTACCTTTCTCTATCCTCCCGTTAAGTGCAACTAAAAAACCCTCAACTTGTGGTTAAACAAATATAAGTTCACTTTGAAAGAAGTCAGCAGGTAGCCTACAAACTTGGGACCCAGAGAAGATAATGAGTTTCTTCAGTTTTCTTTTTGCCTCACATACCCCAGACATGGTTCTGGAGAAGCCAGCAACCCAGAAATGCCAAAAGGTACAGGCAATAAAACCCCCAATAGAAAGTCTTTTCCCTTTAGCCAAAAGACCAGGAAAAGGGCAGCCCAACGATATAGAAAAATTTAGTAAGTGTTTTACCCTAGACAAACACCACAGAAAAAACCGTGGCCCTGTTCTAGAGTAGGGACCTGGCACTTCATCCCTGGGAGTGTCCTCATAAAGCCCATATAGGGAACCTGACTTCTACCCAGCAAGTACTCCCCCTCCCTCAACCATTACTGGGGTGGTAGAAGAGGAGGCCTTGTAGAGAGTCAGGACTTTTCATCACCATTCAAAGGTAATGAGTGTCTCCAAACACTCTAATTCTCCTCCCTGGCACACCTACTCTCTCCCCCACTCCATCTCACTCCTTTATCAGTAAAGAGGCACTAATCATTCCCAGGCAGGGAGATGGTATCACATGAGGCCTACCAGGAAGCTGGAACTCCCACCCTCAACCAAACACAAGGAAGCTTGGTCCTTGAGTGCCAAATGAGACTGAATGGGGAACCTAGACATTGATTCCTACCTGGAAGCACCCACTTTCCTCTGATATAGGGTCAGAGGAAGCTGGCCAAAACAAAGTTTAAGATACAGAATTTCATTAACATAATAGCCCAAATGTCCAAGTTTCAATAGAAAGTAACTTGTCATACTAGGAAACAGGAAAATCATAACTGAATTTAAAGAAAAGGATGCCAACACCAAGATGAGTTTATTTTAAAGCAGCCATTGATACTTCAATAAGCAATTATAAGCACACTTGAAGCAAATGAAAAGAGTCTCAACAAAGCAACAGAAGATATAAAGAAGAGCCAAATATAAGCTTTACAACTGAAAAGTAAAGTAACAAACATTAAAAATATAATGACTCAATAGCAATGGAGGCAACAGAGGAAAGGATCAGTAAACTTGAAGACTGAACAACAGAAACTGCCTAATCTAACAAGAGAGAGAAAAAGTGAAGAAAAAACTAAATTAAAAGAGCCTCAGAGACCTATGACACTATCACAAAATATTTAACATTCATGTCTTTGGAGTCCCAGGAGAGGAGAAAGAAGGTAGGGTAGAGAAGTTCTCCAACAAAAAAAATTACCCCAAACTTATAAAATTTGGCAAAAGTATAAATCTACAAATTCAAGCTGAGCAAATCCCAAACCAAATCAAATAAATCCACACCAAGATGCATATAGTCAAACTTCTTCAAGCTAAAGACAGAAAAGCTTAAAAGCAGAGAGAGGAAAATGATGTCTTATCTACAGGGGAAAAAGTAATTCAGAAGAGAATAGATTTCTCAACAGATCCCATGCAGAGCAGGAGGAAGTCACACAACATTCTTCAAGTGCTAAAAGAAAACTGTTAGCTGAGAAACTTATCCAGGAAAAGTGTCCTGTAGGAATGAAGAAATCAAGAATTCTTGAATGAAAGAAAACTAAGAAGTTGTCACCAGCAGACCTATCCTAGAAAAATGGCTAAAGAAAATTCTCTAAACGTAAAGGAAATAATGAAGGAATGTCTGAAGAAAAGAACACATTAAAGCAAAAATACAACAAGCGCTATAGATTCATAGAATAGAAAAAACTGTGAAGCAAAATGAAACTGAAAGAAGGAGACAATATAATCATAGCTAGGGACTTTAACATCCCTCTCTCAACAATTAATAGAACTACACAGAAAATCAGCAAGAATACAGAAGAACTCAAGATCACCCATCAACCAACAGATTCTGTTAGACATTCACAGATCATTCTACCCAACAACAGAAAGGACATTCTTTTCAAGTACTAACAGAACATACACTAAGACCACACACTGGGCCAGAAAACAAAGCTCAACAAATTTAAAAGAATTTAAATCACACAGATGTTTTTCAACCACAGCTGACTCAAACTAGAAATAAATAAGTGACAAATAATCTCCATACATTTGAAAACAATACACTTCTAAACTCATTAATCAAAGAGGAAGTCTCAAAGGAAATTTTTTTAAAAAGTGAAAATAAAATGAAAGTTTAACAATTCAAAATTTGTAGGACACAGGTAAAGCATTGCCAACAGGTAAATTTATAGCACTAAGTTCACACGTTAGAAAAAAAGAGAAAGTCTCCTTTCTAAATTCCCATCCTAAGAACCTAAAAAATAAGACAAAAACATGCCCAAGGAAACATTAAAGATAAAAGGAGAAATCAAGGAAATGAAAAATGACCTGGGGGGTGGGGGCGCAGAAATCAATGAAACAAAGACCTAGTTCTTTGATAAGATCAACAAGTGGTCAAGTGGATGGCTCAGTTGGATAAGTGTCTGACTTCAGCTCAGGTCACAATCCCAGGGTCCTAGGACCAAGCCATGGTGGGTCAGGATCCCCCTCTACCTGCCCTACTCCAGTTTGCATACACAAGCTCTCTCAACTAAATATAATCTTCAAAAAAAAATAAAGTTGATCTAGCAAGACTGTTTGAAAAATAAGACAGAAATTACCAATATCAGGAATGAAACATATACCTTATTACAGACCCTGAAGACATAAAAATGATAATAATGGAATACTCTGAACTATATACATACAGATTTCATGATGTTGACAAACAGACTAATTCTTCAAAAATCACAAATTAACACAATATGAAACAGATAATCTGAATAGTCCTATAAATGTTAAAGAAATGGAAACTCCTAAAAAAGAAACCTTCACACTTAACATGGTTTTCACTGGAGAACAGTACCAAATGCTTAAAGAATTAATACCAATCTTATACAACCTCTCAGAAAAGTAATATTACCTTGGTTCCCCACCCATATGAAGGTAGTTAAAAAGAGATTACAAACTGCTCATAAAAACAGATATAAAAATCCTACTCAAAATGATACCAGATATAATTCAGCAATATACAAAATTAACTATACACCATGACAGAGTGTTTATTCCAGGGATGTAAGGCTGGTTAAATATTTTAAAACACCAATGTAATCCACTATAGTAATAGGTTAAAGATCAATTATTGATGGATGAAGGAAAAACATTTAGAAAAACAACACCTATGCATGATCAAAACCATCAAAAAAAAAGTAGCAAAAGAAAATTTCACCAAGTTGATAAGGATCATCTATAAAAATCCCATAGCTAAGATTACACTTAATAGTGAAAGGCTCAACGCTTTCCCACCGAGTTTGGAAGTAAAGCACAATACCCACCATCACCAGTGTTAGAAGTTCTAGCCCGTGCAATATGGCAAAAAAAGGAAATATAAAATATATTGAAAAGAAACTGTTCCTTTTTGCAGAAGATACAACTGTCTACATAGAAAATCCCAAGGAATCTACAAAAAATTCATTGAATAAGTGACTTTAGCAAGGTCACAGGATACAAGAGACACATGCAAAACCATATTTATATATGTTAACAATGAACATGAGGACACAGGGGAATAAAAAAATACAATATTTACAATGACTTAAAAAAAAAAAAAAAGAACCCAAATCCAGATGTAAATATAACAAGCTGAAAACTACAAAGGGACAGAAATCAAAGAAGAGCTAAATAAATGGAGATATTACATTCATGGGCTCGAAGATTCAACACAGCAAAAATACCTATAATCCTCAAGTTGATATGCAAGTTTAATGCAATTACTATCAAAATCTCAGCCAGACTTTTTGCAGCTACGGACAACATTATTCCAGAATGTACACTGGAACATTGGAAGGCACAGGAACTATAGTAGCTAAAACAATTTTGGAAAAGAAAAAAAAAAAAAAACAGTGGGAGAAATCACTGTACCCAACTTTAAGACTTAGGACTTGGCTCCAGTATTGCGTGATACTGGAGGAGGGATACATAGATCAATGGAAAAGAATAGACAACCCAGAATAGACCCATACAAATTTGCCCAACTAATTTTTGACAAAAGTGCAAAAGCAATTCAGTAGAGGAAATATAGCATTTTTAACAAATGGTGCTGGGGAAATTAGACATAAAAAATAAAACTTCAAATTAACTCAAAGTAGACCTCAAATCTAAATGTAAAAGTATAAAACTTATGGGGAAAAAAAAACCCAAAATTTTCTGGATCTGAAGAAGCAAAGAATTTCTAGACACCAAAAGCATAACTCATAAAAGAAAAGTGGTCAGGACATCATTAAAATTAAAACTTGTGCTCTGCTAAACACCCTGGTAAGAGAATGAAAAGACAAGCTACAGGGACACCTCGGTGGCTCAGTGGTTTAGCGCCTGCCTTCGGCCCAGGGCATGATCCTGGAGTCCAGGGATCAAGTCCCACATCGGGCTCCCTGCATGGAGCATGCTTCTCCCTCTGCCTGTGTCTCTGCCTCTCTCTCTCTCTCTCTCTCTTGAATAAATAAAATCTTTAAAAGAAAGAAAAAACAAGCTACAGACTGGAGAAATCATTTTTGAATCACATATTTGACAAAAGACTAGAACCCAGAATATGTAAAGAACTTCCAAAGCTGAGCAAAAAAAAAAAAAAATTCCAAATTAGAAAATGGACAAAAGGAGGAGGGGGCAAGATGGCAGAAGAGTAGGGTCCGCAAGTCACCTGTCCCCATCAAATTACCTAGATAACTTTCAAATCATCCTGAAAACCTACTAATTTGGTCTGAGATTTAAAGAGAGAACAGCTGGAATGCTACAGTGAGAAGAGTTCGCGCTTCTATCAAGTACAACTTGTTTTTGGCCACTCTGCACTGAGCAAAATAACGAGAAGGAAAAACTCACCTCAAAAGAAAGAATCAGAAACAGTCCTCTCTCCCACAGAGTTACAAAATTTTGATTACAATTCAATGTCAGAAAGCCAATTCAGAAGCACAATTATAAAGCTACTGGTGGCTCTAGAAAAAAGCATAAAGGATTCAAGAGACTTCATGACTACAAAATTTAGATCTAATCAGGCAGAAATTAAAAATCAATTAAATGAGATGCAATCCAAACTAGAGGTCCTAACGACAAGGGTTAACGAAGTAGAAGAATGAGTGAGTGCCATAGAAGACAAGTTGATGGCAAGGAGGGAAACTGAGGAAAAAAGAAAAATAATTAAAAGATCATGAGGATAGGTTAAGGGAAATAAATGACAGCCTCAGAAGGAAAAAATCTACGTTTAATTGGGGTTCCCGAGGGCGCCGTAAAGGACAGAGGTCAAGAATATTATTTGAATAAATCATAGCTGAGAACTTTCCTAACTTGGGAAGGGAAACAGGCATTCAGATCCAGGAGATAGAGAGATCTCCCCTAAAATCAGCAAAAACCTCTCAACACCTTGACATTTAATAGTGAAACTTGCAAATTCCAAAGATAAAGAGAAGATCCTTAAAGCAGCAAGAGACAAGAAATCTCTAACTTTTATGGGGAAAAATTTTTTTTAGTATATGTGCTGCCGAAGCGAGCACTTTTATGGGGAAAAATATTAGATTAACAGCAGACCTCTCCACAGAGACCTCGCAGGCCAGAAAGGGCTGGCAAGATATATTCAGGGTCCTAAATGAGAAGAACATGCAGCCAAGAATACTCTATCCAGCAAGGCTCTCATTCAGAATGGAAGGAGAGATAAAGAGCTTCCAAGATAGGCAAACAATCCACAAAAACAGGGACTGAATAGGTATTATGATGATACTAAATTCATATCTTTCAATAGTAACTCTGAACGTGAATGGGCTTAATGACCCCATCAAAAGGTGCAGGGTTTCAGACTGAATAAAAAAAAAAAAAAATCAAGACCCATCTCTTTGCTGTCTACAAGAGACTCATTTTAGACATAAGGACACCTACAGCCTGAAAATAAAAGGTTGGAGGACCACTTACCATTCAAATGGTCCTCAAAAGAAAGCAGGGGTAGCCATCCTTATATCAGATAAATTAAAGTTTATCCCAAAGACCGTAGTAAGAGATGAAGAGGGACACTATATCATACTTAAAGGATCTATCCAACAAGAGGACCTAACAATCATGAATATTTATGCCCTGAATGTGGGAGCTGTCAAGTGTATCAACCAATTAATAACCAAAGTTAAGACATACTTAGATAATAATACACTTATACTTGGTGACTTGAATGTAGCACTTTCTACAATCAACAGGTCTTCTAAGCACAACATCTCCAAAGAAACAAGAGCTTTAAATGATACACTGGACCAGATGGACTTCACAGATATTTACAGAACTTTACATCCAAACGCAACTGAATACACATCCTTCTCAAGCGCACATGGAACTTTCTCCAGAAGAGACCACATACTGGGTCACAAATCAGGTCTTACCTGACACCAAAAGACTGGGATCGTCCCCTGCATATTTTCAGACCATAATGCCTTGAAATTAGAACTAAATCACAAGAAGAAGTTTGGAAGGATTTTAAACACGTGAAGGTTGGGATCCTTGGGTGGAGCAGCGGTTTGGCACCTGCCTTTGGCCCAGGGCGTGATCCTGGAGACTCGGGATCGAATCCCACATCAGGCTCCCGGTGCTTGGAGCCTGCTTCTCCCTCTGCCTGTGTCTCTGCCTCTCTCTCTCTCTCTCCCTGTGTGACTATCATGAATAAATAAATTTAAAAAGAAAAAAATTAAAAAAAAATAAATAAAATAAACACGTGAAGGTTAAGGACCATGCTGCTAAAAGATGAAAGGGTCAATCAGGAAATTAGAGAAGAATTTAAAAAGATTCATGGAAACTAATGAGAATGAAGACACACACAACTGTTCAAAATCTTTGTGATACAGCAAAAGCAGTCCTGAGGGGGAAATACACCGCAATATAAGCATCCATCCAAAAACTGGAAAGAACTCAAATACAAAAGTTAATCTTGCACCTAAAGGAGCTGGAGAAAAAACAGGAAATAGATCCTACACACAGTAGAAGAAGAGAGTTAATAAAGATTTGAGCAGAACTCAATGAAACAGAGACCAGAAGAACTGTGGAACAGATTAAGAAAACCAGGAGTTGGTTCTTTGAGAGAATTAGTAAGACAGATAAACCATTAGCCAGCCTTATTAAAAAGAAGAGAGAAAAGACTCAAATTAATAAAATCATGAATGAGAAAGGAGAGATCACCACCATTATCAAGGAAATACAAACGGTCTTAAAAACTTATTATGAACAGCTTTACGCCAATAAATTAGGCAATCTAGAAGAAATGGATGCATTTCTGGAAAACCACAAACTACCAAAACTGGAACAGGAAGAAATAGAAAACCTGAATAGGCCAATAACCAGGGAGGAAATTGAAGCAGTAATCAAAAACCTCCCAAAAGTCCAGGGCCAGATGGCTTCCCTGGGGAATTCTATCAAATGTTTAAAGAAGAAACCATACCTATTCTACTAAAGCTGTTTGGAAAGATAGAAAGAGATGGAATACTTCCAAACTCGTTCTATGAGGCCAGCATCACGTTAATTCCAAAACCAAACAAAGACCCCACCAAAAAGAATTATAGACCAATATCCCTGATGAACATGGATGCAAAAATTCTCAACAAAATACTAGCCAATAGGATCCAACAGTACATTAAGAAGATTATTCACTATGACCAAGTAGGATTTATCCCCAGGATGCAAGGCTGGTTCAACACTCGTAAAACAATCAATGTGATTCATCATATCAGCAAGAGAAAAAACAAGAACCATATGATCCTTTGAATAGATGCAGAGAAAGCATTTGACAAAATACAGCATCCATTCCTGATCAAAAGTCTTCAGAGTGTAGGGATAGAGGGAATATTCCTCAACATCTTAAAAGCCATCTACGAAAAGCCCACAGCAAATATCATTCTCAATGGGGAAGCACTAGGAGCCTTTCCCCTAAGATCAGGAACAAGACAGGGATGTCCACTCTCACCACTGCTGTTCAACATAGTACTAGAAGTCCTAGCCTCAGCAATCAGGCAACAAAAAGAAAGAAAAGGCATTCAAATTGGCAAAGAAGAAGTCAAACTCCTTCTCTTTGCCGATGACATGATACTCTACATAGAAAACCCAAAAGACTCCACCCCAAGATTACTAGAACTCATACAGCAATTTGGTAGCATGGCAGCATACAAAATCAACGCCCAGAAGTCAGTGGCATTTCTATACACTAACAATGAGACTGAAGAAAGAGAAATTAAGGAGTCAATCCCATTTACATTTGCACCCAAAAGCATAAGATACCTAGGAAAAAACCTAACCAAAGAGGTAAAGGATCTATACCCTACAAACTATAGAACACTTCTGAAAGAAATTGAGGAAGACACAAAGAGATGGAAAAATATTCGATGCTCATGGATTGGAAGAATTAATATTGTGAAAATGCCAATGTTACCCAGGGCAATTTACACATTTAATGCAATCCCTATCAAAATACCATGGACTTTCTTCAGAGAGTTAGAACAAATTATTTTAAGATTTGTGTGTAATCAGAAAAGACCCCGAATAGCCAGGGGAATTTTAAAAAAGAAAACCATATCTGGGGGCATCACAATGCCAGATTTCAGGTTGTACTACAAAGCTGTGGTCATCAAGACAGTATGGTACTGGCACAAAAACAGACACATAGATCAATGGAACAGAATAGAGAATCCAGAAGTGGACCCTCAACTTTATGGTCAACTAATGTTCGACAAAGGAGGAAAGACTATCCACTGGAAAAAACACAGTCTCTTCAATAAATGGTGCTGGGAAAATTGGACATCCACATGCAGAAGAATGAAACTAGACCACTCTCTTGCACCATACACGAAAATAAACTCAAAATATCTAAATGTGAGACAAGATTCCACCAAAATCCTAGAGGAGAACACAGGCAACACCCTTTTTGAACTTGGCCACAGTAACTTCTTGCAAGATACATCCACGAAGGCAAGAAAAAAAAAAAAAAAAACAAAAATGAATTATTGGGACTTCATCAAGATAAGAAGCTTTTGCACAGCAAAAGAAACAGTCAACAAAACTCAAAGACAACCTACAGAATGGGAGAAGATATTTGCAAATGACCTATCAGATAAAGGGCTAGTATCCAAGATCTATGAAGAACTCATTAAACTCAACAGCAAAGAAACAAACAATCCAACATGAAATGGGCAAAAGGCATGAACAGAAATCTCACAGAGGAAGACCTACACATGGCCAACAAGCACATGAGAAAATGCTCCGCATCACTGGACATCAGGGAAATACAAATCAAAACCACAATGAGATACCACCTCACACCAGTGAGAATGGGGAAAATTAACAAGACAGGAAACCACAAATGTTGGAGAGGATGTGGAGAAAGGGGAACCCCCTTGCACCGTTGGTGGGAATGGGAACTGGTGCAGCCACTCTGGAAAACTGTGTGGAGGTTCCTCAAAGAGTTAAAAATAGATCTGCCCTATGACCCAGCAATTGCACTGCTGGGGATTTCCCCCAAAGATTCAGATGCAATGAAACGCCGGGACACCAAGCGTTTATATTTTAGCAGTAATGTCCACAATAGCCAAACTGTGGAAGGAGCCTCGGTGTCCATCGAAAGATGAATGGATAAAGAAGACATGGTATATTTATGTATACAAATATTATTCAGCCATTAGAAACGACAAATACCCACCATTTGCTTCGACGTGGATGGAACTGGAGGGTATTATGCTGAGTGAAATAAGTCAATCAGAGAAGGACAAACATATGGTCTCATTCATTTTGGGAATATAAAAAATAGTGAATGGGAATAAAGAGGAAAGGAGAGAAAATGAGTGGGAAGTATCAGAGAGGGAGACAGAATATGAGAGACTCCTAACTCTGGGAAACGAACAAGGGGTGGTGGAAAGGGAGGTGGGCGGGGGGTGGGGGTGACTGGGTGATGGGCACCAAGGGGGGGGGCACTTGATGGGATGAGCACTGGGTGTTATGCTATATGTTGGCAAATTGAACTCCAATTAAAAAAAATAAAGGAGATTCTATAAATGTTAATAGAAAAAAAAAGAAAATGGACAAAAGACATGAATAAACAGCTCACCAAAAAGGACACAGAGATGGCAAATATGCATGAGATGTTTATTATAAACAATTAGGGGAACATGATTAAAACCACTACAAAATATCACCACACACCTCTAAGAATGGGGACAATAAAAACCACCACCACCACCAAATGCTGGTGTGATACTGCAAATATTCTCTGTAGGAACATAGAATAGTATAGGTATGCTGGAAAACGCTTTAGTAGCTTCTTAAAAAAACTAAATATGCAATACTACATGACCCAGAAATTTCACCCCTGGGCATTTATCCCAGAGCAAAAACAAAAAACAAAAAACTTATGTTCACGTAACCTTGGACAGGAATGTTTATGAGTTTTAGCTGTAATAATCAAAAACTGAAAACCCTGCAGATGTACTTCAATATGTGAATGTTAAACCATGGACTACTTCTCAGCAATAAAAATAAAACTATTGATACAACAACCCTAGATGAATCTCCAGAGAATTATGCTGAGTGAATCCCAAAAGGTTACACTGAAAAGGATTCCATTTATGTAACATCCTTGAAATGACAAACTTTTGGATGTGGATTAGATTAGTAGCTCCATGGCTTAAGGAGGTGGTAGGGGCAAGAGGGAAATGGACGTAACCATAAACAGCATGTAAGGGAAAGATGGAAATAGTCTGTATCTTGACTGTTATCACCATCAACATCCTGACAAACACTAAATTCTGCAGCATGTCACACAGGGAGAAACTGGGAATAGCTACACAGGATCGGTAATATTTCTGCATGTCAAATAAGGCTGCATTTACAACTGTATAGCATTACTACAATTACCTAAAAAGAACGGTTTTTATAAGATACTAGGATAAAGAAAAGGAAGCTTGACCTTGAATAATATCTGAAAATTGAGTAATTCTACATTAACAGAATACATGCTTAGAATCTTTTACCCAACAAAAACACAAAATAGAAAAAAAAAATCTTACATTATTTACTTTTTTGGGTGGTGAACTGTTTCCAACATTTAATGGTGACACTGAGTTTCCTGAAGAGAGAAAACATAAAAGCAAATTACTTTATTCCTGAAAAATGTATAATACTGTAATTAGATATTCAAATAAGAAAGCTATACCAAAATAGCCTTAAACCTACATTAGAAATAAGCAACATCCTAATTTTCCTAATGAGAAATAAGGATTTGTTTGAAACTTAATTACTACTCCTCTTACTGTAAATTTTTCTCCATTCACTAAGTTCTCAGACTTTTTTGAACTTGGACTCATTTATACACTTAGAAATTGAGAACCTTAAAGAGATTTCATTTATATGGTCTATGTCTGTAAATATTTACTAATATTTACAGACATAGAAATATGTCTGTAATTACAGACATACAGAAATTAAGGGCCATCTGGGTGGGTCAGTCAGTTAAGCATCCAACTCCCAATTTTAGCTCAGGTCATGATTTTAGGGGTCCCGAGACTGAACGCTGTGTGGGGCTCTGTGCTAGGTATGGAGCCTGCTTAAGATTTTCTCATTCCCTCTGTGCCCCCCAAAATGTTAAAAACAAATTAAAATGATAAATTTTAAACTTTTAAAAATTAAATACATTTAAAAATAAATGCATTACATTGACATGGTTTTTAAAACAACTACATTTTCCAAAGCAAAAAAAAAAAAAAAAAAAATTGAGTATCATTGTTTTATGTTTTTACACATCTCTTTAGGTATAACTAATGGTAGTTGGTTCACATACCTGCTTTTGCATTCAATCCTCTGTGTTGCCTTTGTTGAAGCATAAAATAAAATCTGGCCTCTCACAGATACGTAGTTGCAAAAAGAAGTATTTAATGGCCTTCTCAGATAATTACAGATATTTTCCTTTAACATCATGCCAAAACTCAAGTGATAGTTTAATTGGTAGTTGCAATGTGGAACCTAAAACTTGTTCATAATGTGACACTGGAATCCACTGATTTATCCTGCACTTTGAGTGGATTTTTACCCATGCATGACTATGCATCCTGCATTGGTCATTTGGAAAAGACTAAGAAACTCGGAGTTATGCAGATCTTCAAATGTGGACAGATTTCATGATTTCATTATATAATATTTTAAAAATCATGTGTGTTAGTTAAGATCACCACTGCATCTCACCAGAAAAGTTTAAGTATTGAAAAGCTGTCACTATGGAGTGGCAGAAATGGGTTTTCTGAAATTCTCATGTTTGCTCGAAATCTTGAATTTTATCATTAGCAACAAAATACTATCAAGTATTTTCCTTGAAGTAACAGCCTCACTTTGTTCATTTTTGAGAAAATGAATGCCAGATATCTAAATCTGAATAACCAACTTTATCATTCTTTTCAAGTAAAAATGATGTTTCAACAAAAAGTTTCCATATAGCTCAGAGCTCAATCACACACATGCTTTTCATACTTGCCTATAAAGCAGAAGGTAGGGATAATTCCCATTGTGTTACACAAAATACCAAACTGTAACGAGTATCAATATTTAGTAATAATTCTTAGAGTTCTGTCAAGGACATCCCTAAAAAAGGCATTTCTGGCTTTGTCTTAACTACAAGTTCACAGCAATGAAAAACCAATGACTAGCCCAGGCAGGTATCCCTACCTACAATGGAGTTAATGAAGCATCAGTGGTTTACTCACCTTTGCTTCTGCACCATCACTGTAAAGTCAGCACAATGATATTTTAATATTATTGGGAAAACAGTTTTGACCCCTTTCTTAGGAAACCCCAGAGGCCCAAGGGCCACACAAGTGAACTACAATCACCATTACATTAAAAGATCCCATCTGATATATGTATTCACTGAAGGCCCAGCTTCCTTAAAAACCAGGGTTTTGGAATTAGGACTAAAGGAACAATTCTTAAAAATCTAATGAAACAATTTAACGTCTTACATATATCTTTGTGAGCTACTGTATGCATATAATTTGTACAGCATTTTAAAAATACGGCCAATCTTTAAAAAGCCATAGTATGTCCTTTTTATATCCCTAGTAGAGTTAGTTCTCCCACTGTGGGGAGAAAGCTCATCTGTAAACATTCTCTTCTCCTAAATCCTTTTTGTGATGAAACTAGTCAAAGGAAGCTATTTGGCATGTGGCTTTTCTAAATCTTTAAATGCAAATACTGTACGGTAGCCATTTAGTTGTTCTGTTAATAGCCCACGGATGTGTGATTATATACCTGTGATAAGCCAAAGAAATTATCAGACTCAAGAATTAGTAAGCCTATAGTTTTCACTCACCTGCTGACGTCTTCCTATCTCCTTTGGATCCAACCACCTCTCCACTGATGCTGTTAGGGTTTGAAGATACTGAACTGTCTGCTTGACTAGCCAAATACTGTTTGGTTTGCTCACAAAGCAAAAAATTGTTTTTATTTCCATTCTCTGGGCTTTTCAACCGGAAATTAGGGTGGTTAGCATGTCCTCCAGGACTTCTTAAAGAATCAGGTGCTGGAAGTTGGTTTTCATTTTTCTCGAAATTAAATGGCTCTGTCATTTTACACGTAGATGCCTCCAAATTATTTCTTGAGATCATATTATGTGGCAATTTAACATTCACAGAAGTCTATGGGAAGAAGTGTATTTAAAAGGCAATTTTTAATGACAAAAGTAGAAGCACTGCAGGCCCAGGTGATTTCTTTTTATGTAACAAGTAATGCTCATGAATAATTCCAAAGCAGAGGTAACCATGATATCACAGCCTGGCCTAAAGACACAAACAGAATGATTCTCTATTGGTAAGTATAAACTCCCAAGTTTCACACAATTCAACCACAGACAAAAGGCTAACACAAGAGACATCAAAAGAGTAATCTCAGAGTTCGATACCATTTTTTACTTTAAAAAGCTTTTCAAACAACAGGAATAAAAAAGGACTTTCATGTTTTAAAAGAAATATTTCCAACCCAGAGCATGCAACTTAATGGTGAAATACAATAGAGGGTATTGTCTTCATCAGGTCATCACCTACCTTTCTAGCCTTCCAGAATCCCTCTACGACTCCTACTTTCAACACTAAGATCTTGTATACGCTGAATCCAGCTCCCCAGTGCCCTCTCTCTTCCTCATTGGCCTGGTAAACTCCTTCCTTCCCAGTCATCCCTTAGGGTTTGCCTCAGCTGACCCCTGTTTGGTCTGTTTTTCCCAAGTCCTTTGCTTTGATAATCTCCAGCTGAGCTTCCATAAATTATAACTTGTAGCTACTGCTTTTAAAGACCTAACTTTATGCACCTTTCTCTGAAAATAAGGTACATGTATTGTTACAAATTGCCTTTGAGAAACCTCTATCCAGACCCTATGCTAGCTTGTTTTTCTATTACTCTTAAAGAATACTAAGTGTCCTGCCCAAGGGAAGTAATAAAAGCAGACAAACAACTTTTCTGAGGTTGTGACCTACAGCTTTGTCTGTAGGCAGCAGGTAAAACTGCCTATTGTCCCAAAACTGCTCAGGGGGAAAAAATTAAAATAAAAGAGCCACAGAAAACTAAACTGGAATACATAGTATCTAAAAGTGATTTAACATTGTTTTAAAGGGAAGACAGGGATGACTAGGTGGCTCAGCAGTTGGGCGTCTGCCTTCGGCCCAGAGTGTGGTCCCGGAGTCCTGAGATCGAGTCCCACATCGGGCTCCCTGCGTGGAGTCTGCTTCTCCCTCTACCTGTGTCTCTGTCTCTCATTAATTAATTAATTCATAAATAAATAAATAGAAGATGAACAAATAGCAAAAACATCCTTCTTCCTGGTGTCCTAAAATTTTCTTCTAATTTCTCAATTTAAATTAGGTCTAGCCTAATCCATGACAATACAGAAAAGAGAGTGAAATAATAAAGAAATGCACAGGCACACTCAAAGGTATGGAACTCTCAGTGGGCCAGATCTTGGGAAAATCCCTAATTGAAGGTCTGTAGACAGGCAGTTATGGTGGGAGACCCTGCAGCTCAGGAAAAGCACGTGTGGCAATGAACACACCTACACCAAAGATTCAAAGTGAGTGAGAATGAGAATGTTGGGCGCAGTGAGCAAGAAATACTGTGAAGTTACAAAAGGAAAATAACTTCTAGGGGAAAACTGGTGGGGTTAAGAATACTGAGTAACTCCAGACTCTGTAAAAGAAATACAAAGAATGTGCATTAAAATATTAGGGTAACTACCAAAACAAAACAATGCATAATTTTAAAATTACAGAAAAAAAACTCAGACTAACAGGAAAAAAATCCAAGTATGGTCAATGGAAAACAAGTAAGATGACAGAACCAAACCCAAGTAATCCAGTTATCAATGATTTAGTCTCAAAAGAGAAAAAGACTTAGGGAGAAAAACATCCTGCTAGATGTTACACACAAGCAGCACAAATAAAACAAAATGATATGGCAAGCTTGGAAATAACAACTAAAACATGTGCTATGTAAATAACCAAAAAAGATGGAATACTAATATTAATAACTGATAAAACAGAACTCAATTGGGACAAAGATTTTTTTATGTTGATGACTACTGGAGGAGAGAGAGCAGCCAATGTCCCCAGATCTATAAAACAAAGTGAAAGAGGAGAAATTCAGTCCACAGTGAGGACACACATGCCTTAGACAGTTGTCAACAGAAAACAAGTGGTGATATTTTAGTACCACAATAAACTTGATCTAGTAGGGACCAATACAATCAACAACATTCATTTTTCCAACACTGGGCATACACTAGACTAGAAAAGCCACCTCAACTAACTCCAAAAACACTAATGCCATGCAAAACACATTCACTTGCCACAGTACACAAACCTCCATCTCAAGTTTTGTTTCCCAGAGAATCAGCCTACAACAACCACATTAGTGTGTGAAGGGTTTTGTTTGTTTTTTTTTTAAAGGTGGTAAAATATCACAAAGGAAATATCAAACATGACTACGGAAAACAAAACAAAAAACCCCACAAAAAACAAAAAACAAAAATCACAAAAAAACAGCAAATAAGCCAGAAAATAAAGATTAACAAAAGACAGAAAATGCAGTATCAAATTTTTTAAAAAGAAGGATAAATAGTAAAAACATTCAGATACTATAGCAGACTATATGACCCAAAGGCCATCTTCTACCTCTGATTTAGCAGCTTGAGTTAGAGACAATACTGCCCATAATCAATTCTCCTGAGCAGAATTTCTCAGAAAGCTCTGTCCTTTCCTGATGAACAGGAACATTTTTGGCTGCATTTGCCCCTTTCTTCCTGTAACACAATCAGGAAGCAATAAACAAAAAGGAAGAGAGCACACCTTAAGGATAGGAGAACCAAAAAGAGCACCTGGTGTCTCTGGCAGTGTCCTCGAGTTGCTACACCAGCCCTGATCTGTCTATGCATAGACTCACTGTGGCATCAAATAAACCCATAAGTTTTCTGCTATTTGCAGCCCAATTGATACAGATACCACTAAAATGTGAGCAAGAGGCATGAACAGAATGCACAAAACATGAAGATTACTTGATAAACATATGGGGAAAATATTCAACATCATCTGTAATAAAAAAATTTCAAATTAAATGACTATTATTTTCTGCTCAGCATGGGTGTAATTAAGAGGGACACCATCAGGGAGCCTGGGCGGCAGTCAGTTAAGTGACCAACTCTTGACTTCAACTCGGGTCATGATCTCAGGGTTATGAGATTGAGCCCTGTGTTGAGCTCCATGCTCAGGGCAGAGTTGGCTTGAGATTGTCTCCCTCCCTCCCTTCCTCCTCCCATCCCTCTCATGCACAGGCTCTCTTTCAAATAAATGAGAGAGGCACCTGGGTGCCTTAGGGGCACCTGGGTGTCTTAGTTGATTAAGTATCTGCCTTCAGCTCAGGTCATGATCCTCGGGTCCTGGGATAGAGCCCCAAATGAGGCTCCCTGCCAAGCAGGGAGCCTGCTTCTCCCTCTCCCTCTCCCCTCCTCTCTGCTCATGCTCCTTCTCTCTCAAATAAATAAAATCTTTGAAAAAATAGATAAAAATCTTTGGAAAGTAAAATGGACACTCATTGCAGGGAATATAAATATGTTCTTATGGGAAGACAGTTTGGATATACATACACACATCTGCACGTCTATAGATATATATATATATATTTAAATTTTATTTGCTAGAGAGCACATGTGTACACACAAGCAGCAGGAACAGCAGGGAGAGGGAGAAACAGGCTCCTCACGGAGCAAAAAGCAGGATACAGGGCTAGATCCCAGGACCCTGGGATCCTGACCTGAGCCGAAAGTAGACACTCGACTGAGCCACCGAGGAGCCCGATAGATATATACACTTAAGGTATACATGTATTCTTTTTATTTTCTTGAGAGAGCACATGCAAGAGAGAGAGAGCACACAAAGGGCAGAGGGAGAGGGATAACCTTAAGCAGACCTCACACTTGACAGGGAGTTCGACAAGGGGCTGGATCTCACCACCTGAGATGCAACCAAGAGTTGGACACTTAACGGATCATGCCACCCAGTCACCTCAGGTATATGTGTATTCTTAAAAATGTTCCTAGCTACTCATCTGGTAACTCTACATCTAGAAATCATCCCATTAAAATCGGGGTGCCTGGGTGGCTTGGTTGGTTAAGTGTCCAACTCTTGATTTCCGCTCAGGTCATGATCTCAGGGTTGTGAGATGGAGCTCCTGGGGCATGAAGCCTACTTAAGATTCTCTCTCTCCCTGTCCCTCTGCCCCTCCACCCTGCCCCTCATCAAAAATAATAATAATCCTGAATATCTAAAGATCCTATTTAATATAGTAAAAGAAAAATTGAAGAAAAAGGTTAACTGTGATATCTCTACTAGAGAGAATATTAACACTACCATTTAGAATCCTAGTTTTCAAAATTATACAATATGTTAGAATAGAAATGAAGAAAATCAGAAACACTATTTTCAGAATAACTACAAAAAAAGAAAACCTCTCCATGTAAGCAAGACCAATGAAATACATTAAATTTTAAATAACAACTAGTGTTAATGGGTAAGTAGGCTGATGAATCTTTTTTACAGTCTTTTTTCATTTTCCAAGTGTTTAAAGATTACTTTTATAGAAAAAGGCATTTTAAAGACTAAAATATTAATATTACATTTAAAGTAAGCTATTTTCCCTTAAGTGTTGTTAATTTCAAACCAAGTAAAGGGGACACCTGGGTGACTCAGTGGTTGAGCCTCTGCCTTTGGCTCAGGTCGTGATCCTGGGGCCCTGGGATGGAGTCCCACATCAGGCTCTCCCCACAGGAAGTCTGCTTCTCCTTCTGCCTATGATTCTGCCTCTTTATCTCTCATGAATAAATAAAATCTTTAAAAAAATAAACCAAGTAAAGGACTAAGTAATATTAAAACCACAAAATCAGGGGATCCCTGGGTGGCTCAGCGGTTTAGCGCCTGCCTTTGGTCCAGGGCGCGATCCTGGAGTCCAGGGATCGAGTCCCGCGTCGGGCTCCCGGCATGGAGCCTGCTTCTCCCTCCTCCTGTGTCTCTGCCTCTCTCTCTATGATAAATAAATAAATAAATCTTAAAAAAAAACCACACACACACAAAATTAGGGTATAGTCCTCTTCAAGACACCATTGGGACCCTCAACATGTAACTCTTGAAATAGCTTTTCCTTTGTCTTTATTCAGTAAGGCTGATGGAAAGGCAATTCACAGCTTTCTATCCTGTATCATAGCCATAGATAGTTATGTCTACATGCTAGATTTTAAGTAGCTTGTGCAGGAACCAGGTCTCACTAAAAACATTAACAACAAAAACCCTGGTTTCCCATAGCACCTAACATAGTGTTTTGTACAATGAGGCATTAAAAAGATAATTATATGATGAAACTATTTAAAGTGCATTATTGCACTGTTTTCATGACAATCTGGAGAGTGAAAATGAAATTCACAGTCTAAAGTTACATGTGGCAATCTTAAATAGAGAATTACATCACCTTATGAGGTTTTCTCCAATTTAATAGCAGAATTTCAAGTCTTACATCCACTCCTCCAAAGTCCAAAAATTAGTAATTAAGTTTGACTCAGAAAAAAACCCAAAATCAGTCTTAAACCCAATGCAGAAGTTTAAGCACCAAATAAAAAAGATTTAAGCTTAAAAGAAGCTCCACCTAGAGTGGAATATGTAGGTTAGAAAGACACCTCACTTGCCTCACCCTATTCAGGAATTTTCATTACAACGCCCAGGGCAAATAGACATGTAGACCTGTTCTATAGCTAGAAGCTTATGACTTCAATTTTAGACAGCCAACTGTACTGCATTTTTATAAAATCGTTCACTTCCCAATTGACTGACTCCTGTTGCTGCCCTGTAACCATAACCTTTCAAATATCTGAGATATCTACCATTTCCACTTTGCTCCAGGTCCTTCACCAGCTTTTATAAACATCTTTGAGAGTCCTCACAAGTCTGGACTTTCTCTAGTTCATTAGAAACCCTCACATAGATAGACATCCTTCTCCTAACTGAACACTGGACTGCAGATGTGAGCCAACAGCCGATCGGAATAATCATTATACTACCCCTTACTTTGAACACTATTTCCCCTTATGCACCAGCTTCTGGAATAGCAGCCAGGACTACTGTGAGTATACATAAAACTTGCAGTTAACCTAACATCTTTTGGAATTGTTTTTTAAAGATTTTATTTATTTATTCATGAGAGATACAGAGAGAGAGAGGCAGAGACACAGGCAGAGGGAGAAGCAGGCTCCATGCAGGGAACCTGACGTGGGACTCAATCCCGGGTCTCCAGGATCACACCCCTCTCTTGGAATTTTAAAATGTGTTTATTATCACATAAAAATTGCCTTTTTTTTTCTTTTGATTTACAGTCCTCTGAATTCTAAAATGTATTTCAACATTAAACACCTGTAAGAAATTGAAATGATCCCTGCTTGGCTTTATCCTACGTCAGCCACTGGGCATATCTGAATCTGGAATGGGCAGACACTATTCCATAATGCTGTGCTTTCCCACCTTGGGCTGCTTCCTTCTGGTATACAGGTATAGGGGTGTTACAGACATTGCTGCAAGAGTCATGATACCTCATAGGCTAATCCTACTCAGTTTTAAAACAGTTCCCCCATATACAATCTACTATTTTTTTACATGCTACTGGTGATGAATACTTATCCCCAAATCCACAATGATTAGTTATTTAACATAAGAGGTTAATTAGGAGGGTCCCCAAATTTCTTCATGTTAAAGGAATCACTGATGTAATAAAAGACCAGTGGAATGGAAGTAACTATCATAGTTCTACAGGCAAAAATAAGGTCTTGACTTTTGTTCTGTGCTTCATGATTTGACACCAACAAAACATGAAGCTAAGGGGCAAACCCTGTCTTTTACTCCCTTGGAATCCTGTTCCCCCTCCTCCATCTGGTCAAAAGCATCCCAGGATACACCTGCAACCAGTGACTGTAAGGCTTCTCCTTCTTTCCCAGAAGACTAGAAGCTAAAGTTAATTTTTACCATGGTGAGTTAATTCTTTTACTACCAAAAGTACTTGTAGCAGACACTTAGCTATGATTTTTTTTCTTCTCTAATGTTTTTTGTTTTTCTGGTAACCACACGCATTCAGTGAGAATGGCTACTCAAAGGAAACATTCAGTTCATTGAGGTTTTTATTTTTTTTATTTAAATTCAATTAACATATAGTGTATTATTAGTTTCAGAGGTAGAGTTCAGTGATTCATCAGTTGCATATAACACCCAGCTCTCATATCACGTGCCCTCCTTAATGCCCATCACCCAGTTACCTCATCCCCCTAACACCTAACCTGGCAATCCTCAGTTTGCTTCCTATGGTTCAGGGTGTTTTATGGTTTGTCTCCCTCTTTGATTTCACCTTGTTCTATTTTTTTCGCCTCCCTTCACCTATGCTCCTGTTCTGTTTCTTAAATTCCACATGAGTGAAAGCATAATTATTTTTCTCTGATTCACTTATTTCACTAACATAATACCCTGTAGTTTGATCCAATGGCAGGATTTCTTTTTTTGATGGTTAATATTCCACTGCACATATATATGTATATACATACACACGCACACCTCCCACATCTTCTTTATCCATTCAAATGTCAATGGACATCTGGGCTCTCTCCATAGTTTGCTATTGTGGACATTGCTGCTAACCGAAGAGGTAAAGGATCTGTACTCTGAAAACTATAGAACACTTATTAGAGAAATTGAGGAAGACACAAAGAAATGGAAAAACGTTCCATGCTCATGGATTGGAAGAACAAATATCTACCTAGAGCAATCTACACATTCAATGCAATTCCTATCAAAATACCATTAACATTTTTCCCAGAGCTGAACAAATTATCCTAAAATTTTTATGGAACCAGAAAAGATCCCGAATAGCCAAGGAATGTTGAAAAAGAAAACCAAAGCTGAATGCATCACAAACTATATTGCAGACTTCAAGCTACATTACAAAGCTGTAATCATCAACACAGTATGGTCCTGGCACTAAAACAGACACATTAATCAATGAAACAGAATGAGAACCCAGAAATGGACCCTCAACTCTATGGTCAACTCATCTTCGACAAAACAGGAAAGAATATCCAAAGGAAAAAAGATGGTCTCTTCAACAAACGGTGTTGGAAAAATTGGACAGCCACATGCAGGATGAAACTGCATACACAAAAATAGGCTCAAAATGCATGAAAGACAAATGTGAGATAGGAATCTTCAAAATCCTACAGAACACAGGCAGCAATCTCTGTGACCTGAGCCACAGCAACTTACTAGATACGTCTCCAAAGGCAAGGGAAACAGAGGCAGAAATGAACTAAGTCCAATAGTTCATTTATCTTTTAAGATAAAAAGCTTTTTGCACAGCAAAAGAAATAATCGACAAAAACAAGAATGGGAAAAGATATTTGCAAATGCTTTATCAGACATGGGGCTGGTATCCAAAATCTATAAAGAACTTATCAAATCCCACACCTATGGAAGCATTCAGTTTTAAAGCTATGGAGCTCAAAGGTTCAGCAACACGTGAGCTTTAAAATGGGTCATACCCAAATGTAAGCAGAGTCTCATCTTCCTCATTCAGCTATGTTATCTGAGGCAAAAAAAAAAAAAAAAAAAAAAAAAAAAAACACTTCATCTTTCTCGGTTTGAGTTTCTGTAAAATGCGGCCCAATCTTAGTAACTTCCTCATAACACTTAACTGTGATGATTAAATTCAAGAATGTATGTAAACTACTTAGCACAGCAGCTGGTGCTTACTAAGTTCTTAAGAGGCAGCTAGCATTTCAAACTTTACTTTTATTGCCATTCCCACAAAGAATTTCCTCCACTCATGTGTAACTACTTTGGCACACTGAAATAATGAGGATTAAAGTATTCCTGAAAAATAATAATAAAAAATAAAATATTCCTATTTCCTTTATTCGTCCACGTAAGTAAGGGAGACCTGAGCAGGTGGAGGAACTTGCCAAACCCCACCAGGGCGGGCGCTCTTGCACAGCTGAGCTGAGAATCCGGGTCCTTTCCCATGCAGTATCTGGAGGACTCAACAAGGGAACTAGAAGCATCCTCTCCTACTCCAGAGGCCAAACAGGGCCAGCATATTTATAGCAGGAACCCAAGTAAAAAATATCCGACTGGCACACAGCAGCAGACACGCTACAAACACTTGCAAAATGAACCAGAGCCAGCTTACCGTATCTAGCTAAAGCCGTGCTGCATCTGCCTTTCCTACAGAAGGTAGGAAGTTAAGGACACTATTAAGTGCTAGTGTTGTTTGCACTGCAGCTGAGTTAAAACGCAAGCACTGACCGAATCCACAAACTAGTTTCTTTCAGGGACAAGAGCGCAAAGAGCTCCTCTGGTGGGATGCCAGCGGACGTTCACGCTTTGCAAAGTCATGCCTGGAAGTACAAAATATTTTCCAAGCCTGCGACAGGCCCCCCCTGCCCTCCCCACTGCCCCCCCCCCCCAGGCCCAGGGGGCTCAGTTCTTTTTCCTTTCGCCCCTCCCCCACCACAACCTCCAACCCTAGGCCTGCCCTTCCCAGCCCCGGCTCCAAGGGCTCCTCCCTTCCATCCTGTCTCCCACTTCCAGGCCCCCGGTGCCCGCTCAACGCCCGACCTCAACGCCCGACCCCAACGTCCGGCGCCCAACGTCCGGGGCCCAACGACCGAAGCCCCGCAGCCCTCACGCAGCCCCTTCCACTCCCCGCGCCCCACGCGCCTAGGAACCCTGACCTGGTACGAGGCAGGAGGGCCGCTGACCCCGCGCCGCCTCTGCAGCCCGGCCGTGGTGGCGCCCGCCCCGGGCCCTGCAGCCTCGCCGGCCGGAGGCGCTCCCCGCGCTCACCTCGCCTCCACGGGCCAGCCCCGCGCCAGCGCCGCGCCTGCGCAGTCCGCGCCCACGTGCGCCCTGCGAGGCCCTCGCGCGCCCTCCGCGCGCTGCGGCCTCCGCGCTGTGCCCCAGGGCTGCGCGCTCCGAGTTCCTCCGCCCAGAGAACGGGGCGCAGAGCTCCCGGGGCTGCTCCCAGGTACGTGGCCCTGCCGATGCCGGGGGCGAGTTTTGAGCGCAAAGACGCACACTCTCTGCAATGGTCACTTGGGTTGCATTAACCACTTAACATCTTACAAGGCTTCCCAAATTAATCTACCTCCGCCTGGAAACTAAGCACAGGTGATCACTTTCCCCCTGACTACGGGCACCTGGTTCTATTGATGCTGCTCAAATATTTGTAAAACTTTCTTTTTTCTTTCTTCTTTCTTTCTTTCTTTCTTTCTTTCTTTCTTTCTTTCTTTCTTTCTTTCTTTCTTTCTTTTCTTTCTTTCTCTCTTCTTTCTTTCTTTCTTTCTTTCTTTCCTTTCTTTCTTTCTTCTTTCTTTCTTTCTTTCTTTCTTTCTTTCTTTTCTTTCCTTCCTTCCTTCCTTTCTTTTTTCTTTTCTTTCTTCTTTCTTTTCTTTCTTTCTTCCTTCTTTCCTTTCCTTTCCTCTTTTTTTTTTTTTGGACTAGGAACCTTTCAAAGTCAAGAGAAAAACTTAACCACCTAATTTCAACATTGTCAATTCACCAGCATCAGTCTTGCTCGCGTCTATACTTCAAAACACATTGTTCCCGTTGTTCGGAAGCAATTTCTGGCCTGCATCTTTTTTTCTTTGTAATAGATTTTTTTTTTTAAGAACAGTATTAGATTCACAGAATAAATTGAGAAGAGGGCGCAGAGTTTCCCCACATTAACCACACCCGGGTTCCTCTATTATTCATATTTCATTGTAGGATACATTAACTATGAGAAGGAACCAATATTGATACATTATTACTAAAGTCCAGAGTTTATGTAGATTTCTGGAGGCTTTACCTATTGTTCTCCAGAGCCAGAATTCCATTCAGGATACCACATTATTACATTTAGTTGTCATGTCTCCTTAGGCTTTTCTTGGCTATGGCAGTTTTTCAGACTTTCCCTGTTTTGATGATCTTGATAGATTCCAGAAATACTTGTCAGGTATTTTGTAAGATGCCCCACTGTTGGAGTTTGAGGTTTTTCTCATGATAAGACTAGAGGTAAGGGGTTTTTGGAAGGAAGGCTATAGAGGTAAAGTGCCATCTGTATAGTACCGTATCAAGTACATGATTCATAACAGTTGATGTTTTCCACCTGTAGGGAGCAAGATGGTGTCCCTCGTGTCAAGTAGTGACATAATCAGAAAAGCAACTATGACCAGATATCACCAAAACTAGTATAGACTGGGAGTACTAAGGACTAATAACCCATAAGGCCTGGAAGAACTAGGAGCTGATTAATCACTAGAACCAAAAGAGGCCTGCAAAGCTCAAGACTGATTAAACTGTAAAAAGGAAAAAAAAGTAATAAATACATAAATACATAAGTAAATAAACTGTAAAAAGGGAGGATTTCTGCAGCAAACTGCCAGACTCTCTGAGTGCTGACCCTTCCTCATCTGACCACATCAAAAGGCAACTGCTGCTGAAGACTGCCTGATTGATCTCCCAACATAATAAAGCTCCTCCACTTTTTAAACATTAAGCAGTAAGTGCCTAGAGCTGGCCCACACCTGACCAAGTCCTCATCTTAACTGTGCTCACAGACTGACTTGCTTTGTTTCATTAACTTCTTACCCTTATTGTATCTTGTTTGTTGCATAACTTTGTATTGTACTTTGTGTGATGTATATGAAGCCAAGTTAAATACATAGTGAAATGTCATTGAGTTTAGAATCCTGAACCTGCTTGCTATTGTACTAACCGTATTTTATGATTGAATAAAGCTGACATTGTGGAAAGACACAACTTTTACACACACCTTTATTTTTTTAATTAATTAATTTATTTTTTATTTTTTATTTTTTTTTACACACACCTTTAAAACATGCTCAAGACACCACCACCTGACTGGTGTTCTTCAGTTTCTAAAGTTAGTTGCGTTTTCCCTCCCTTTGCCTATTATATACTTTGGTAGGAAGTCATTAAACACAGTTTACACCTAAGAAAGAAGTTATGCTCCCCCTCTTTGAGGGCTGGATATTGGAATTATTTCATATTTGTTTGCATGGGAGATTTGTCTCTTCTCCGTTATATATATGACCATATATACTGTAAATATATTAGTATGAACTGGTGTTTATTTTATGCTTTGGGTTGTAATCCAACACTACCTTATTTCCTTGCTCAAATTTTTCCAACTTTGGCCATTGGGAGCTCTTTTAGTTGGCTCTTGTTATCCTTTGACATATTCCCATCAATGTGGGGTTATTTTTATTTATTTGGGTTTTTTTAATCACTTTTACTTTTTGGGACATTGTATCTTTATACATATGTATCTTTCAAAGATCATAACTTTAAAAAACATCATCAAAACTTATTCCACCTTTAACAATTTCTTAATATCATTAATATTTAAAATTTCCAGAGTCTCAGATGATTTTTAATAATTGGTATGCTCAAGTCAGGCTCCAAGCAAGATCCTATTTTGTATTCAGTGATGTATTTTAAAAAGAGATTTCCTTTTAATCCCTTTCTTACAATTTATATGTTGAAGTAATGGCAGTTTTTCTTAAATTTTGAGCATATCCCCTGTGGCAAGAATACTTCACAGGTGGTATTGTGTTCCTCTAGTGCATCACATCAGAAGATACTTAATATCTCATTGTTTCTCTTCGGGGAATTATTAAAATTCATATAACAGGTTCCAGTGTTGTCAGCCCCATCGATCCATTATAAAGTTTTCCACTGGCTTTTTGTCTAATGATTCTAGACTCTCTGATGATCCATTTTTTTTTTAATCAAAATGATGCATTTATTCAGGGCAAATCTTAATTTTCTTCGTCTTCTTCAGAACAAAGAACTGCAAGAATGCCTAGAAGACTTGAAGTAATGCTGATTTACCGTCACCTTTATTGAAACTTGATTCCTTGAGCCAGAGGAAGGTCCTTACTGTAGTTGATAGTACAAGTGGATCTCTTCATGTACTGTTTCCAGGCATCACTCCCGGACTCCCGACCACCACCAGTGTGCTTTTCTCCTCCAAATGCACCTCCAATCTCAGCCCCACTCCTTGGGATATTGACATTTACAATGCCACAGTCGGATCCTTTCGATCCTAGATCCATTACTTCAAAGGGGTTGCAAATTCCTGGTAGTCTATTTTCTGCATTTATTATCTGGAATTCTTTAAATAACCTTTCCACATTGACTTTCCGAGTGAGATTCAGTTTGTAACAGAAAGTTATGATGCTTGATTCTTTTACTTTTCAGACTGTGATGATTCTTTTTTTTAATTTTTCTTTATTATTTATGTCACACACACAGAGAGAGAGAGAGAGAGAGAGAGAGAGAGAGAGGCAGAGACACAGGCAGAGGGAGAAGCAGGCTCCATGTAAGGAGCCTGATGTGGGACTTGATTCCAGGACTCCAGGATCATGCCCTGGGCCAAAGGCTGGCGCCAAACCGCTGAGCCACCCAGGGAATCCCAATACACCTTAATTTTTGACATAGTAGAGGAGTCTCAATTGCTATTAGTTTTTTAATGCTATATTGTCTTTTGGCCGGTGGGCACACTTTTGAATTGGCTCCTGAGTCTTTGACACAACTATTATTTTTCTTCTTTGCTTTCTGATAAAACCAACATGTCTTAGATTTTCTTGCACCTTTCCTGCCCCAGACTAAGAATCTGCCCTTGATTTTACAAGGGGAGTCCAAGTGACTTTTTGTGGGAAAATATACTTAGAAATGATGGAGAAAAAAAAGGGTGTGCATTATGTTGAATGATATTCCAGGCCTTTTCAGTGGACAGACTTCTAATTTTAAAAAACGTATAGGACGCCTGAGTGGCTCAGCATTTGAGCACCTGCCTTGGGCCCAGGGTATGATCCTGGATACCCAGGTTTGAGTCCCACATGGGGCTCCCTGCATGGAGCCTGCTTCTCCCTCTGCCTGTGTCTCTGCCTTTCTCTCTCTCTCTCTCTCTCTCTCTCTCTGTCTCTCGTGAATAAATAAATAAAATCTTTAAAAAGAAAAAAAAGGACCATGAGTTCATACTGATATTTCTAAATTCAGATTTAGGATTTCAGAATTTTTACTTAACTTGTTTGATTTTGTATTTATATTTCCTTTATCTAATACTGAAAATCTTGGTTCCCAGAACCATAATTACTTATATGCTTATACTAATATGTATATTTTTAAAATAACAATAAGGATGTTATTACTGAAATTATGAGCTGAGAAAAAGGCTTACTTTTTCCCCCCTTGGATTATATATCTCACAGGGAATGTTTGGTCAAATTTAAAGTCAAATCATTTCTTCACCGTCAAAAACACTTTTAACTGCAAAGTGTGTTTTACTGTAGTATTTTCATTTAAGGAGGGAGGCGCGATTTCCTGTTGAAAAGGAAAGAGGAACAAAGTTACACAATGTTGAACTTTTCTAGTGATTTTTTTTCTCCCAGCAGTTGGTATCAAAGAAGCTTCACATAACAGGAACAAGCTTTGCTTTACAAACTCTCACGTTGACAACTTGACAGAATTACTATTTTCACTCCTGAGTTGTGAGTAGGAAGCCCTAAACCAGAGAACATCACCACTGTACAGCGCAGATTTGCAAAACCCTCACAAACTGAAACTGTTTCCCTTACTTATATGGACCCGATTAGGCAACAGTATGCAATACACTTTTTGTTGGTAATTATTGAGCAGCTCCTGCATGTCAGTCCCCATTCTTTTTTTTTTAAGATTTTATTTATTTAATCATGAGATTTTATTTATTTAATCATGAATCATTTAATCACAGAGAGGGAGAGAGGCAGAGGCACAGGCAGAGGGAGAAGCAGGCTCCGTGCAGGGATCCCGATGCGGGACTCGACCCCGGGTCTCCAGGATCACACCCAGCCAGGCGAGGACACTTCCTGCGCTCAAGGCTCTCACAGTCCGGTGCCAGAGACGAATGCACGAATTATTATTATTAAACAATGGCAGTGGGCGCCAGGCTGTAGACAGGAACGCGGTGTTATGGAAACCCTCAGAAGCTGTCCCAGGGATGAACTGTCAGGCGACCAGGTAAACTGCTCCTGCTGATGCCGCCCAGGTCAGGTGCAAGGTTTGCGCATCGGAGCAAGGAAGTCACAATTTCGAATTCTTTTATTGCTTTATGCCCCTGACTAATACGAGAGGGCTCAAGGGTGAGGTGGGCTTCTATCCAATGAGAGCGTCCTGGCTTGGGGCGGGAGAGACAGGACAGGACTAGCAGGACCGCCCGCGAGCCGAGCCAGCCCGGGCGTGGATGCCCAGCGCGTCTGAGCGCGGGGCTGGGGACTCCGGGGGCAGGAGGCGGCGCCGCCCTGGCCCCGCCCACCGAAGGTGCGTTGCGTCACACGGCCCGCGACTCGCCGATTGGCTCCTCCAGGGAGCCCCGCCCCCTCAGCTGTAGCGGGGCCGGCTTCGGCGTCGCCGCCATCTTTGTTGATGTGTCAGCTCCGCGGGGGTTTGGGGACGCGGAGACGGAGGGAGCGCGGTGTCGGCCCTGCCCCTGGTCGCTGTTCCCCGCGCCCCGTTCCCCGCCTCCTGGTCTACCGGAGCCCACGATGGAGAGATTAGGCGTTCAGCCGGAGCTTCAGCGGCCTCGTTAGGGGCGCGGCCCGGGGCTCGGAGAAGTGGGGTGAGTGCTTGGCCGCCCGGCGCCGAGAGTCGCGGGGTCTGGGCGGAGGGATGCTCACCGCCCCCGCGGCTCGGCGGGTCCCGGCTCGGCTCGGCGCCTGGCCGGCCTGCCCCGGGGCCGGGAGGCCGGCGAGCGCTGGGGGGCGCAGTTAGGAGTCCCTCCCTCCGTCGGGGGCCGCGGCCGGGAGCGGGGAGCGGGGCGCGGGGCCGGGGCGCGGGGCTCGGAGGGGGCCACCGCACTGGGGGCCGATGGCCTGGCCCCTCCCGGCGCGAGCGGCAGCCGAGCCCCGCCTGCTCGGCCAGATTTCGTGTACTCCATCGCCCGCCTCTCTCTCTCCCCCAGGTTGACTGTGGGTCTTGTGTTTTCACTGTTGGGGCGACTCTTTACAAACACTTCTTCCGTCACTGTGATCTTAAGTAACTTCAAGACGGTTCTTTGGGATTTTTTTGGGGGGGGGGCGGGGGGTCTCCCGAGAAATGAGTGTTCTTGGTTTTTATGTTGCCTTTACTTCCAAGGACATCGAGGGATCCGACGAGCCCTGGCCGGTAAGGACATTTCAAATTCGTGCCTATCAAACTCCGAGCAAGGAGGGGAATGAGAAAGCCTTGCCCCCCCCCCGCCCCAGCAAGCCCGGGTAGAGCGCAGGTGCCACGAGCGCTTAGCTGTTAGCAATTCAACAACTGCAGCTAACGTTGACTTACGTCTTGGTTTTTGTCTCGAGTAAAGGAGCCTGGATTTGGATTCCGAGCGCCTGGATTAGAATCTGCCCCCCCCCCCCCCCCTTTGACCTGCTCGTTTTGTTACCTTATGGGGGTTAGTCTAATAAAGATAGTGGTGTATAGTGCCAGGCGCTTGGCAGTTTCCTCCGTGTGTGTTTGTGTGTGTGATGTGCCTTGATGCTAGAGCGTTTTTTACTTGTTACCGAATGATGATGGCCTGGAAGGTTTTTTTGTAAGAAAAGCGTGCCGTAAATCAGTGGAACAGTATTTCAAAAGATGTGCTGGTAATCAAAAAATTTAAAAAAAAAAAAAAAGAAAGAAAAAAGATTGTGTTGGTACACTAATCGTGGGTGTAGCTTTCCCAACTACAGACTACAACTTTCTATTTGCACAGTTGATCTCGTGGGAAAGATTAAGGTTCAAGAGGCGTTGACAATAAAACTGAACAATCTCCGTGTGAATAAGGCCTATTTAGTCTCTGTACAACTACTTTTCGACTTTTATTCATCATTACAAAAATAGAAAAGTGATGATTGGCCTCGTTTTTTTTTTTTTTTCCTTTTCAGTCTTTCATTTTAAAGTTCAGTGAAGGTGTTGAGTAATTCGCAAATCTTACAAAGAACTAAAATTCCTTTTTACATTGCAGCAGGCAAACATGTATAAACACTGAAGAATCTACCTGGAAATTTCGTTTATCCTGGAAATGCATGGATAGTGTTTTTTTTATTTATTTATTTATTTATTTATTTATTTATTTATTTATTTATTTTATTTATTTATTTATGATAGTCATACAGAGAGAGAGAAAGAGAGGCAGAGACACAGGCAGAGGGAGAAGCAGGCTCCATGCACCGGGAGCCCGACATGGGACTCGATCCTGGGTCTCCAGGATCGCGCCCTGGGCCAAAGGCAGGCGCTAAACCGCTGCGCCACCCAGGGATCCCTGCATGGATAGTGTTTATGTCGATGTTATTATTCTTGAAACATTATCAAGTTCAGAATACTAGCATATAAACGTGGAGATTTCTTTAAACAGTGAAAGTTCAAGAGAGTGTCATTGGTGTGTCCCAGTCTTACTGCTAACACGGTATATAGCACAGTAACTACTTTGTAAGCTTTTAGTTCTTTCATCCATAAATCCAAGAGTTTTCCTTTAGTGCTATTCAGTGAGAGCCTAACTGATGGCAGTTGCTTTGTATATTAAGTTTAAAAACATGTTTACAGCTACATGCTGACTTCATCAAGTGAAGGTAAAACAGCACAGAATACTTTTTTTTACTTAAATTCAATTTGCCAACATACAGTATAACGCTCAGCACTCATCACATGCCCTCCTTAATGCCCGTCACCCAGTTACCGTATCTCTCCACCCACCTGCCCTTCTGCAACCCTTTGTTTCCCAGAGTTAGGAGTCTTTCATGGATTGTCTTTCTAATTTTTACCTGCTCAGTTTCCCTCCCTTCCATTATGGTCCCTTTCAGCATTTCTTATATTTCATATATGAGTGAAACCATATGATAATTGTCTTTCTCTGATTGACTTATTTCACTCCGCATTATACCCTCTAGTTCCATCCATGTTGATGCAAACGAAGAGATAATAGGTTGAAGCAGCCTCATACAGAAATTTAGAAAAATCGTCTTTGCCTTTGAAGAATGACTGGTAATCTGTAGAAGTTTTCCACTAACAATTTTTTTTAAATTCTTTATTCATGAAAGACACAGAGAGAGAGGCAGAGAGACATAGGCAGAGGGAGATACAGGCTCCATGCAGGAAGTCCTGATCCCGGGACTCTGGGATCACGTGCTGAGCCAAAGACAGAAGCTCAACTGCTGAGCCACCCACTATCCTTCCACTAATAATTTCAGGTTAAAGTGAGAATCCTTGACCTCGAATTCTGTTTGTTTTTTTCTTTCAGTAAAATTTAGGTTTTTCTTTTATCCCTTATTTCCTGCTTTAAATAATAAAACTGAGGGGCACTTGGGCGGCTAAGTGGGTTAAAGCATCTGACTTATGCTCAGGTCATGATCTCAGGGTCCTGAGATTGAGCCAGCATCTGACTCCCTACTCAGCAGCGAGAGGAGTCTGCTGCTCGCTCGCGCACATGCGCGCACCCACTCTCATCTCTTTCTCTCTAAAATAAAATCTTAAAAAAGTTAAGCTGATTCTTGAATTTCTCATAAACGTTCACTGGGTTTAGGATATTGCAAATGTTAATATTTAGTGTTTTAGGGCAACACTGGGAGTTATAGATCATTTACATTTACAAATAACCCTCTAATCTTATTTTTTTCAGACTTCTTGAACTTTATTTCTTAGCTACTGAGATTTTAAAAATCTATTAGGCTAAGAATTAAACAGAAGGAAAGATATCGACATGAAGGGGCAATAGACGCAAAGTCAAAATTAAACCCAGCAAAGGAAAGTGTTGATTGGATTGTGAGTGTATTTGTCATTAAGACACATGAACTAATAGGTTGGTATAGGGGTGATTATGGAGTAATTACTTAATGAATAATTTTTTTGGTAAACTTTATCATGCCATATTAACTGAACGCAGGCCAAAGGTGGTTTCAAAATTTAAACATTAACCAGAACCTCTTAATAGAAGTCAGATTTACAACTTACCTTTAATTTTTTATTAGTCTTCCTTTTTGAAAAGGGAACTATAGGTCATTTTTTTTCCTTTTATTTTCAGATTTGGGAAAAAATTAGCCAAAAATACTTTTTATATTTTCTGAGACTTGTTAAAGTTTGTATAGTGATCTCTCTGTAGATAGCTTAAAAATATCTTTATTAACAGCTTTCTGCTTTTAAACTTATTGGATGGGTCTAAGTTAGTAAAATGATAATATGATACATGGTTTGATACTGTGATAGATGGTGTGGCTCCTTTTTTTCCTGGAATTCTGATGAGCCATAATTGCTCTTTTTCCTGTTAATCTGTCACAGGATTTGGTACTCTTTTCAGGGACTCCTGCATCTAATGCCCTGAGTCTGTCTGGGGTTTTGTTGTTTTTTGTTTTTTAAAGACTTTATTTAAGAGAACAAGATAAAGCACAAACAGGAGAGGAAGATAGAATCTCAAGCTGACTCCTCACTGAGTGTGGAGCCTGACTTGGGGCTTGGTCTCAGGGCTCTGAAATCACAACCTGAGCTGAAACCACAAGTCAGACCTTCAACCAACTGCACCACCCAGGTGCCCCGAGTCTGTCTTTTTAACATCTTTTTTTGGTAATGTAGTACACATAACCATAAAATTTACTCTGAGTCTTTCGTGCAAAGCTAAACAATCCCCCACAGGGATAATTGACCTTGGCTTCATACTCTTTAAACTAGTAGAATAAAGGCAACTTTTAAAATTTAGTGATGTTTCACGTAAAGGAAGCTCAAGGTATAAAGGTTAAATTTTACCTAGGAACTTAATTAGAATGTGAGTACTGTACAAAATATTTCTCCCTTTTGATAGAATTTAACCTAGAGTTCTTTGAAATAGGTAATTTAGGGGCAACTGGATGGCTCAGTGATTGAGCATCTGCTTTTGGCTCAGATCGTGATCCTGTAGTCCTGGGATCGAGTCCCACATCAGGCTCCTCAGAGGGAGCCTGCTTCTTCTGCCTCTCACTCTGTCCCTCGTGAGCAAATAAATAAAATCTTAAAAAAAAAAAAAAAAAGCTAGCTTAGTTTTTAAGCCTTTTTTTTTTTTTTTTTAATCTGATTTGCATAGATTCACTTTCTGTGAACTTCAGTGTCTGGTATTTTCATCACATGAAACAAAGTTTTCATGTTTCTTACACAGGTTCCTTTCTATTCTATTAGTTTATTCTATGTTTAAAACCTTATCCAGAAAGTGTTTCTATTTTAAAGGTAATGTTCATCAAAAATCAGTTACTCAGGATTGTGATCAGATTATGTTGGATTATAGATGCATTTTTGATGTAATATATTCCTTCTGATTTTAATTGTCATCAAAACTGGTCAGACAGATAAATTATTCTTTTGTTCATGTTGCTTTCAAAGTGTATTTAGGGAATATGTGAAAAACTTGTCAATGTACTTTGCCTGCAAAGGACAGGAAGCCATTATATTGAAGAACAGGACCAGTCTCATGGACTCAACTTGCTTATTGGATGTTATTTGAGAAATATACGGGTGGTATTTGAGATTCACATGATATAGTTTGTAATTTAAAAATTTATAGTTTGTTGTAAATAATATTTATGCTGTACAGAGCCAAATTTTTCTATTGGATTTAAAACATTTACGCATATCTTATATAGCTTCTGAGGGAACACTAACAGATGTTAGTTAAATAACTAACAGTATTAAAATACTGTGACCACAAAGAGTAAAAAATTTAACATAGAGTTTTTTTGTTTTTTTTTTTAAACATGGAGCTTTTATATGTATTGGTCCACAATACCAGAAGGTAAATTCCCTGAGGGATGCATGTTTTCTTCACTGCCATGTTCCCAACACCTAGAATACTGCCTGTGCACAGTACATGTTTAATACATGTTTGGGGAATGAATTAATAGTTGGGAAATATATTTGTGACTTGGTACTTTTGTATGAGGCTTTGTATGAGGCTGTTGCCAAATATCTGTGGATTGGATTCATTTGTATTTGCAGTTTCTTGAGTAAGTTTTTTATTGTTTATATATACTGCTAACTACTAAGAGAACAAGTATTAGTACTAAAAGCTGTTAAAGATAATGTTTTTATTTGTAAGGCTCTTAATATGGAAATAATTTTGTAGAAATGTGAGTTTTTTCATGAAAAAATAAAGGTGGATAACAGAGGGCTTTAAGACAGATAAATGTTTCTTGACCAGTTGCCTACAGCTGATGAGCTCCAGTAAGAGCGAAACCAATTCTCACTTTACTGAAACAGTATTGAAGTGTGAATTGGTCCTGTAGTACTGTCAGAAACAACTCTGAAAAAAAGTGCTTAAATTGAAAGGAATTTTGTGACTGTTAAGTTTTAAATATAGCATTTTTCCCTAATGAGTGAGAGTTGCTAAAAAGTCAAATAACCTGTGGCTTTTTTTTTTTTAACCTCCAAAAAGGAATAGATGTTGTAATCTATATCATCACTACATCTTCATATGTGAATGTGGATTCCATTTGTAGAAGCACTTATTTAAAACACTCTTGTAAGCAAGTGTCTAGTTTTATATCCTCTTCCTTTAAACTACTCTTAGGCTATTGGATTTTCAGTGATTTTGATAACTACCCCCAAAGAAAAAACTTGGACAACAACCAAACTGGCCTACATCTGTATGGCTAACTGGAGGCCTACAAGAGGGCTCAGCTGACCGTTTTGGTTTTTTTCCCCCTCTAGTTACCTGGTTAATAGTGCACACAATCAAGCTCATTGTGGTGCCCCTCCTCCCCACCAATCTTTTACACTTAATCTTTGGTGATGGCTTTGTTGCACATGTATACATAGATTTTCCATAATCCATTTCCTTTTCTTTAGTGTCCAATTAGTATTCATTTGAGTTTCAGAAAACTAAGTTTGCAAGCTAAGTGGATACCAGATATCAATTTATGTGAAGATTTTTTTCAGAGTCGGGCGTATTATTGAGCAACAGTATAGAAAGTACTTGTTTTTTGAGGTTGAACAGCTTTCTTTAATTTACAGGAGGATAATATATAAAACAGTTTAAGCTAAGGTTATAAAAACAGGCTTTTTTTTTTTAACGTAGACGAATATTCGGAATGAGACAAACTTCTATTGTTTTGCACTGTTTGTACATTGAGTCTCAAATCATTGTATAAACTCAGTGGACCCCACCCTCATTGAGAACTACTGAACAACATTTAACATTTGCAAGAATGAATGTAAATGTAGTAGAGATTATATTTGTTTTATTATCAGGATCATGTTGCTAGAGATTTAAGAGGTTTGTTTAGTTCAGAATGATGTTCCTTCTTACAAGTATGAGATCATTTAAAAAGCTGAAGACTGATCAGAAATGTCACAAGGAAGGCTGTGGCTGTGTGCTTAATGAGTATAAACTCAGTATGTTTTCATTTACATGAGAGTATTTTTGTACTTAAAGTGAGAGTAAATTTGGAGGAAGATGTGGCTTTAAAATTGGACCTTTGGGGATCCCTGGGTGGCGCAGCGGTTTGGCGCCTGCCTTTGGCCCAGGGCGCGATTCTGGAGACCCGGGATCGAATCCCACGTCGGGCTTCCGATGCATGGAGCCCGCTTCTCTCTCTGCCTGTGTCTCTGCCCCTCTCTCTCTCTCTGTGACTATCATGAATAAATAAATAAAATCTTTAAAAAAAATAAAATAAAATAAAATAAAATTGGACCTTTGAATATAATTTGGCTCTGGATAGACTGAAGAGAATGACATTGTAGATGGGAGCAAAGCCATGGAAATGTTAATGTGTAGATTGGAGGAATCTTGAGTAGACAGCTCAGAGACTGGTAGATTATGGTGAAGGCCTAGGGTTTTAGAAATGTGTTGAGAGATAAGATTGGGAAAGTAGGATGACTGGTTTACTGAGGGATTGCAGCATAAAATGGTTTTAGTTTTTCCTTATTGGGTCTCTCATCGTACTGTGTAAAATGCTCTCATCCTTTCCACTTCCCTTTGAAGTACAGTCCCCTAATGTACTAGTTTGATGTTGTATCTTTCTGCCACTTTTGATTACTAGAGAAAATTTATTCCAGAAATTAAGACAGGTTTCAATCATTTGAAAAATAAAATAAGCAACACAAAACATTAATCACAGACTCCTTGTTCTACCTGAAGAAACGTTGAAGGTATTAGCTTCTAGCTGCTTGGATTAAAGAAGAGGTAATTTGGCTCCAAAATATGTCCCTTTTTTTCCTCTAGCTAGCCCTTTTGGAGTTGGGGGAAGGAGACCACCCAGTGGAGGCAGAATTCTTAATTCAGAAACCTCTAAAAAGGGAAGAGATAGGGCCTCAGTCTGATTCATCTGGTTGCATTTGGTGGTGGTCTCTGTAGAGGTAGTGTGTGGATTTTTTAGGGGCAGTATTGTAGCTTCCTGGTCCCTTCTGCCATCTAGGGCTGGCCCACTTCATAGGGCAGCTGCTATTCCTCTTTGGCAGAGTTATTATAGTATATACTCCAACCCTTTCTCTGGATTGGGTGACACTTGACCTGGTGCTGTCTCAAATCACTTGCCCATTTCATGCAGTGAGATTGAGAAACTGACATTTCAAGTGTTACAGATATGAAGTGATTATATCTGGATTGAGTTGCAGGTAGAGGACAGTGGCAGTAGAAAGGAGGGTATAATTGGAGACATGAAATTGGTAAAAGAATATGAGGACAAAGGAAAAGAAGAAATCATAACCAAGAAAAATGATACCATTGACAAATGGGATTAACTGGGAATACTCAATTATAGGAGCTATCATTTTGATTTGGCTTTTATGCCATTTTGTGTTTGAGGTTATGGTGGAACATCCATTCGAAATGTCTATATTCAGGTGAAGATTTGTTATCTGTAACTCAACACAGGACTGAAAGTAACTAATGTGGGTATCAGTGAAGAGCTGTTCAAATTATCAAAGTGCTTGAATTCTAAGAGGGAAAATAAATGTTGAAGACTGAATTGTGGAGAATATGAAAGCTGGATAAAAGGATAATTCGCGACAATTAGTGCCTTTCTCTTGACAAAGCATGGCACACAGTCTCTAATGATAAAGTTTCTTCTCTATGCTGGAGAGTCATAATACCTTTATGTATTCTCATTTAAATAGATTCTTTATCATTTTGGTCAGTTGCTGACATTTACTGGTTATGTTTAAAACCATTCATTTTTTGATTGATTTCTAAATTAAGATTTCAAATTCAGCAACACATTTACAAGTTATATCTTAAAGTGACTTAGTTTAGGGAGAACTATATAAGTGGCTAATATCCCTATATGAGAATTATTTTACTTTGTTCTAGATTTTGGAATGCAGCATGCTATGAGGCCTTTTATTAATTTGCTGCATTAATTTGTATTGTATAAACCAAGCCTTTAACACTACTGTGGGCTTCGTCTTATATATAACATGTATGCAGTAAGATAATGATAATTTCTATTTAGTGGTTTGGAAATATGTTAATACAGATGGGTAGTTTGTGGTAGTAGGGCCAAGGTCCATCCTAGCTGATGCTCCAAAGGACAGACTAAACTAAAAACGAGGCGTTTAACAAACTGGTCTGTCTTTCTTAGTAGTATTCTTCCCCATTTTTTGCATTCCTAGAATAATGTTCCTCAAGTAACAGTTTTATCACATCACTTCTGTACTTTAATTCAATACTTGAGAATCTACTATGTGCTAGAAACTATAGTACAAAAGTATACAAGTCTATTATGATTTATTGTCATAAAATTCACTCCTGCAAATCAAAGCATTCAGACCAGCATTTCCATCACAGACCGATGTAAATGTATATCTTTCTGTTACTCAAAAATTTTATATTTGTTTCTTTTTCATAAGTACATCTTCCATTTGAAATTATTTCTTTTCTAGTTTGTCAGAACTATGATGTCCCCCTTTTTTTAATCCAACCTTATATGACATTGATAACCACCCTATATATGCTTTGTTGGTATGTGATGAAAGAAGTTGATAATTGTTTTTCATCAAGATTGCTGGAATATTTTATATTTATCTGTCTTGGGATAATTTTTGGAGTTGGCTAATTTTCAGAAAGTAGCTAAAATAGTAACCTTCATAAACAGCCTAAAAACGTATTCTAGTTGTTAAATTAGTTTTGTCAGTATTTCTTTTATGATCTGGGCAGTGTATGTGGGCTCCATTTGAGTTGCCCTGAAAATTATGTATTCTTGATGAGAATGTTTGAAAGTCACCATGGTATTTTCCTAGATTTTTGCCTGGATAAAAAAACCAAATTCCTATCAGGGATCTTTAATGTCCAAACTTCTTTTAGCTCAGCTTCAGGTGCCTGGGCTGATACTTGTGTTTTGTTATTTTCCTTCTCAGTAAATTTTTATTATCATTAATGTGTATTGTTTTATAATCATTCTCTTGTGTGTCCACTGTTGTCATATTTCCTCAGTATTTTTTTTAATTTTTTTTTTTAAATTTATGATAGTCACAGAGAGAGAGAGAAAGAGAGAGAGAGAGAGAGAGGCAGAGACATAGGCAGAGGGAGAAGCAGGCTCCATGCACCAGGAGCCCGACGTGGGATTCGATCCCGGGTCTCCAGGATCGCGCCCTGGGCCAAAGGCAGGCGCTAAACCACTGCGCCACCCAGGGATCCCTCAATATTTTCTTACAGACTTTTGAGATAGTCTTTTTCCCCTCATGGAGTTGAAGGAATTATAAACAAGTCAATTGAATTCTAACAATTTAAACTCTAGCTATTTCATACCCAACATCTTTATGGGGGTGTTAAGAAATGCCAAATTGTAGCTAAAGTGAAGTTGTGTGACTCAATTAAAGGAGAAAGAGTAAGACTTTGTAGCACCCTACTGATTGCAGCACACTCGGATTGACTGTGCTACTCAGGTTTTGGATTTTTGCGCTCTCGAAGTCTTAAAAGAGTTACTAGTGGTAAAATTTGTAGTCTTAGTTATTCCACATCATGGAGTTTGTGTAAATACGTATGAGGTCTTGGTTTGAAAAAACTTTAACTTTTTAAAATTTTGATATTTTGACTTTTTTAGATGTCAAACGAAGATCAGGAACAAATTTGAAGAAGTGCAGAGTGAGGTGGTGTCAATCAGCATGTCAGAGACAGAGCACATAGCCTCCATTTCCTCTGATAAAAATATTGGGAAAACATTTGAATTAAAGGAAGACTCCAGCAACTCATTTTCTGGTGATGAAAGCAGCTTAGAAAATGAATCTAAACTGTCATCATTAAACTTTGATAAAACTTCATGTCAGCCTAATGAACATAATGAAATCGAAGCACAGGAAAATTCTATTCAGGATCATAGTGGAGGTGTGGATTCTTGTGCTAAAACAGACATATGCCCAGAAAATTCTGAACAAATAGCCAGTTTTCCTGGTGGAGATTTTACAAAGCAAGTTTTGAAAACAAATGAAACCGAGCAGACAGTAACACAAATATTGGCGGAATTAAGGTCATCTACATTTACAGAAGCAGCAAATCAAAAGACTTACTCAGAAAGTCCCTATGATACAGACTGCACCAAGAAACTTATTTCAAAAATCAAAAATGTTTCAGCATCAGAGGATTTGTTGGAAGAAATAGAATCTGAGCTCTTATCTACAGAGTTTGCAGAACACCGAGTACCAAATGGAATGAATAAGGGAGAACGTGCATTAGTTATGTTTGAAAAGTGTGTGCAAGAGAAGTATTTACAGCAGGAACACACCATAAAGAAGTAAGTTTTTAATTTTGAGGGTTTTTTTTTCCTCTGCCAGTATTAAAGATTGAATTCTTTAAAGGAAGGTATCATTTTGTCCATTTTTAATTCCACAATCAATGGACATGTATGTTGTAGTTGATCAACAAATATGTAATTACCAAATAATTCAGCAAATGTCAAGTTTGATGATTTAATATATGTCTAAATGAATAAATACTAATGTGATTCATTAAAGATCTAGAAGTATTCATAAAGACAACTCATGTTTTTCAGTTTTGAAAGAATATGGAGCAGAATAGTGTCAAAACTATGAGAAATTCAAAAGAAAATGAGAGTCATATAATTCAAAAAGATTTTCTTAAAATTCTTGTTTTAAATTCATTGGTTTTACAAATTAAAATTTAGAGAAGAATTGTTTGGTTATTAGTAATGAGAATGTAGTTAGTTCTAGACTTCCCTTGGATTTATAGAGTTAATGATAGTTCAATTTTGTTTCATCTTTTCCTAATGGTATTATATCCTCTACTTTTATTCTAGATTTTTGTATCTAAGTGTTTCAGATGTTTGGGTAGTCTTTTATAACCTTTAAAGGAAAATAAAATGTACTGACCTTCACTATAAAATACAGACTGATTCTCTTTTTTTAAAATGGTATTTAAGAAGAAACTTGGAGTACGATGTCTGTACATAGAAAAAGGGGAGGAGAAAGTCTCTATACTAGAGGAGGGTGACAAAAAAATAAACCATAATCCAACTATTGCTAGATATGTAACTGGCTTTTAATGATCTCCTTGCTACTAGTGTTTACTCTTTTAGACTTTCTTTCCTTTTTTTTTAAAAAAAAAGATTTTATTTATTTATTCTTGAGAGACACAGAGAGAGGCAGAGATGTAGGCAGAGGGAGAAGCAGGCTCCATGCAGGGAGCCTGATGTGGGGCTTGATCCCGGGACTCCAAGATCACTCCCTGAGCCAAAGGCAGATGATCAACTGCTGAGCCACCCAGGTGCCCCTCTTCTAGACTTTCTTGTTCAGTGGATCAGTCTTCCCCAAACCAGCTTAGCCTTCATTGGTTTATCCAGTGAACTTTAATCTCTTAAGTGTCCAGAGCCCTTCTTTTTTTTCTATTTTTTGTTTTTATTTTAGATGATGACAAAATACACATAAAATTTACCATCTTGTTTTTAAATGTACTGTTCAGTAGTGTTAGGTTTATTCACATTTTTGTGCAATCTCCACAGCTTTTTCATTTTGCAAACTGAAGCTTCATACCATTCAACTCCCAGTCCCCTGCCTGACAACCACTGTTCTACTTTCTGTTTCTAAAAGTTTACTCTTGGTACTTTATGTAAAGTGGAATCCTATAGTATTTGTCTTTTTATAACTGGTTAATTTCACTTAGCAGATGTCCTCAAGGGTTATCCAAGTTGTAGCGCCTGTCAGAAATGCCTTTTTAAGGACAAATAATATTTTATGTATATGCCATATTTTGCTTATCCATTCATCTGTCAATGGACATTTGAGTTGCTTCCACATTTTGACTATTGTGAATAATACTGTGAACGTGAGTATATAAATATCTCTTGAGACTCAAGGCCCTACTTACTACTGCCCCAAAACTAGTGGCTGCCACTTCTACTCCTATCCTTACTGGAATGCTGCTATTCTAAATAAACTGTTTTTTTTTTGTTGTTGTTGTTGTTTTTGTTTTTTTTGTTTGTTTGTTTTTTTTTACTTAGAGCATTGGTGCTTTCACCATTGTTGAATTTTTTTAGGGTAATTTCCTCATTTTTCTATCTGTACCTGTTCTTCCAGATCCTTTTTTTTTTTTTTTTTTTTTTGAGACTGTCTGATGCTTCTTCCCATTCACCTTAGATCTGGACTCATCTTTTGCTTTTCTTGTAAATTGTCAGATGTACATTGAATAATAACAGCAAATACCTATATGTTGTTAATTATGTGCCTGGCACTTCATATACATGTATTAATTCATGGAATCACAACAGTCCCCTGTGGTGTGAACTAACTATTACTCCTGTTTTACAGATGAGGTACCTGAAGCACGGAAAAATTCAGTAATTTGCTCAAGGTCACATGCTAGTAAATGCCCAAGTTAAAATCTGAGCCAAGATAGTTTTTTTCAACGTGGTTATCTGAAATGAACTAGTTAGAAGTTGTTAAATTTATCTAAAAATATTAGGAATGCAATAAAAAATTCCTTCTTGCCGCAGCCTGTCAGAATGGTGGCAGCATAGTACACTGGGGTAAGCAGTTTCCAGAAGCCTGCAGTTAGAAGAGTCCCACTTCCATGTGCAAAACTCTGTTTTGTGGTTCACATCAGCCTCTATGAATCAAACATTTTTCATCTCCGTGAAGGGGACGATACCTGAATTGTTTTATAGACATTAAGGCATTATAAATATATATATATTTTTAACTAAGTTAGTCTTTTGTTATGCACAGAATACTTTTAATTCCAAATACAATGCTTTGTGACTCAGGTTAGCTGTAGAACACGCATTTTTTTTTTCTTTTGCCTTCACTTAATATTCTATAAAGAAAACTATCTTAGTTTGTTTGGCTTAAATTTTCATTAGTGTATCTATTTCCTAGCATCACTATTTACACATCCATTCCTCTATTTTCTTTTTTTTATTAATTAATTAATTAATTCATTTATTTTTATTTATGATAGTCACACACAGAGAGAGAGAGAGGCAAAGACACAGGCAGAGGTAGAAACAGGCTCCATGCACCGGGAGCCCGATGTGGGATTCGATCCTGGGTCTCCAGGATCGCGCCCTGGGCCAGAGGCAAGCGCTAAACTGCTGCGCCACCCAGGGATCCCCCCATTCCTCTATTTTCTAACATCAGTGTGTTGTCCAAGGTCCCAACCAGAATTCTTAATTAAGAACGGTTAGTTGTGCATCGGATGTGACAGTTTGAGGGTTCGCTGCTCTTCCACTTCTGCCTTCGTAGATTGCTTACTTGTAAACTACAGCCAGGATCCTTTGCTTCAGGTAGTTTTCTGCAACAGCTTGAGTGTACACCAAATCAAATAAATAATCTAAGTTAAACCACTGTGCCAAAAAGGCTTGAAGAAACTTGCATGGTATGTTTTTCTCCTTCCCAAGTATTTGCATGATTTGCTTTCTTGCTGTGGTCCTGTGCTCCTCAGAGAGGCCCACCGGGACTACCTTATCTACATTCACTGCCTAATGTAGATAAGGGCGCCTGAGGAGCTCAGTCAGGTGAGCGTCTGACCCTAGGCTGCACTGGTGATCTCAGGGTGGTGATATAGAGCCTGTTATCCAGCTCTGAGCTCAGTGGGAAGTCTGCTGGAGATTCTCTGCCTCTGTCCTCCTCTGCCCTGCCGCAGCATCATGCGCAGTCTCTCTCTCTCTCTCTCTCTCGCTCTCTCTCTCAAATAAATACATCTTAAAAAAATAAAATAAAATCACTGCTCAAGTCGCTCTCTGTCCTCTTGCCCTCCTTTACTTTTTTTCTTTTTTACTTAATAGGACATGATCACTGCCTGACATTTTATTATATTGTGTCTATTTTCATCTTCTCCCTTTGAATATAACCACCGTGAGGGCAGGGAGGGTTTGCTGACATAACTTTTAGCACACTGAAGAATATAGGTACATAGTAGGTACCCAATAAGCATTTGTCCAGTGAATGAGCATCTTCGAAGAAGGGAAAGGCCTAGACTATGGAATTAGACCTGGGTCCAAATCTCACTTCAGCCACTTAGTAGCTGTGTGACCTGGAACAAGTGCTGGGCTTCAGGTTTTTTGCTTTTTTTATTTCTTAAAATTCATAAAATAGATAATTTCATAGGCTTCGTAATTTCATAAACCTGAATATTAAATGAAATTATGCACTTAAGGATAAACCTAGTGAATAGTAATTGTGCAATAAGTATTAAGTAATAGTTATTGCTTTTAATAATTCAAAAATACTAGTTGTTAACTTCTTGAGGTATCTTATGTCAAAGTCCTGAATACTGCACAGGTAACTTTTAAGGCTTTATTTATATTTTTCTAGGGGACTCAAAATGAAATTTCTGCTTGAACTTTTATATTTTTTAATTTTATTTCAGTGTCTCTTGTAACTATCATTAGAACATCGTTGAAATATTCTTAAAATCTAAATAAAGCAAGATTTTTCACCCTCAGCATTATTGACATTTAGGAGATCACTCTTTGGTGGTGGGGGGTGCATTATAAAATGTTTAGCAGCATCCCTGACCTCCACCCAAAAGAATCTAGTAGCAATCCCCCCACCTCTGTTGTGGCAACCAAAAATGTTTCCAGGCAAATGCCTGGAAGGACTTTGCCTCAGGTTGAGAACCACTGACCTGGAGGAATTCAAATACAGAAGGGATGAAGTACATAGCTGAGATACCCAAAGTGGTCAACTTAAAAGAATATGGTTTTCTTTATCTGATTATATTTCACTTGATTTGAAATATGCAAATTTCTGCAAGAAGTTAATAGCCTGACCACCAGAGAATGTTCTATAAAATACAATGTCTCATTACAAAAGTATTACTTAGGAATGTTGATATATTAATCATAAGTATATCTAATCTGCAAACACTGTATTTCACATCTCCATTTTTAATTGTGTTTTACTTATACTGCTGTTTTTGTATTTAGATTAATTAAAGAAAATAAGAAGCATCAGGAGCTCATCTTAGACATTTGTTCAGAAAAAGACAATTTAAGAGAAGAACTAAAAAAAAGAACAGAAACAGAGAAGCAGCATATGAGCACAATTAAACAGGTAAAAAGGCAAAAAATCTTTAAACACTATACTTCAATTTGTAAATACCTTCCTGAAAAATCTATGTATAAATTGAAATTCTGTAAGCTAAATTGTATTTTAAATTCAGAGGATTGCTTGGTATATAAAGCATTCTTTTTTTTGAAATGGGAATCATCTGATTTTTTTTCTCGTGTAAAAATTTATATTTTTATAGGATATGTGTGAGTGTATTCTATATGTAATAGAAATCTGAGGAAGAAAAGATTTGATTTGGCAAATAGACTTTCCACTACTTAAAGAAGAAGCAATATATACCTTATATATTATATATATAATATATATATATTATATATATATATATATCCAGCATTAGAATATTTTTAAGCTTATAGTTTAAGATGATTCCATTCTCAGTGTTACTGTGTACTATACTGGAAAACTGGCTCTCTTTCAGAATTTTATCTGGCTAGCTAGCTTCTCCAGTTTGTCTTTCCTCTTTTTCTTTCCTTTTTAAATTTTTAAAAAATGAATTCTGATGTATGGATCAACAAAGTGAATATTCAGACTTGTGGCAAAGCTGAGCTGCTCTTATCTTACTGAGCTGCTTTTTTTCTTCTGTAGACAGGATTAGAAGCATTTTAACCTTAAAAGTCTTTCCTTTTGTTTCATCCATCACCAAAAACTATATAATGAAAAAAAAAACAATAAACAATTGATAATAAAAAAATTAAGCCAAGTTTTACTTGCTTATGTCTTGGTATATTTAATGTACCATTACATAGTTGGAAGGTGATAGTATTTATAAATTTTACTTGCTTAATCCTGACTTTTATGTACTTTAGAGCTATACCATAGTAAAAACAAACTTAAAACTTTAAAGCGTAAGGGAGGCTTACAAATGGACAGAAGCCAGCTTTTAGTAGGCAGGTCACTGCTGATGATCAGAAACTAAAGACCAAAAATAGGGGAGAGAACCCAAGCTGTTCTTTTCATGAGCTTGTTAGTGGTTGTGCCTTTTTAAAGGAGAAAATTGGATTCTAGTTTCTTTTGCTAGCCAATATAGCAGGATTCTTTTTTCTTAGATTAATCTCTAGATCTTCACCTTTCAATATGGCAGCCACTAGCCACATATAGCTATTGAGTACTTGAAAGGTGGCTAGTCCAAATTAAATACTTTAAGTATGAAATACACAATTTTGTGGACTTAGTATAAAAAAAGTAAAATATCTCAATTTCTAAAGTAAATTGATTATGTGTCAAAGTGTTAATATTTTGGATATATTAAGTTTAATATTTCACGTTTTGCTTCTTAAAATGTGTCTACTAGAAAATATAAATTACACATGTGGCTTGAATTGGACACTGTCACTCTAGGTAATTTTGTCATAAGGGAAATTATACACATGTTCTATGAGCTAACATTTTATTTATTTTTTTAAGAGATTTTATTTACTTATTCATGAGAGACACAGAGAGAAAGAGAGGCAGAGACACAGGCAGAGGGAGAAACAGGCTCCATGCCGGGAGCCCGATGTGGGACTCGATCCCAGTACTCCAGGATCATGCCCTGGGCCGAAGGCAGACACTAAACTGCTGAGCCACCCAGGGATCCCAATATAAGCTAACACTTAGAGTTTTTTCAGCAGCTTTATTGAGATATAATTTACATACCATGCAGTTCACCCATTTCAGTTATACAGCTTAATGGTTTTTAGTAGTACAACCTTCACCACAATTTTAGAATATTTATCAACTACCCCCAAAGAAACCCCATATCCATTGGTAGTCCTTAGGATTTTCTGTATATAAGATCATGTCATCTGCAAATAGAGAGTTTTACTTATCCTTTCCAAGTGCCTTTTATTTCATTTCTTACCTAATTGTCTGGCCTGGACCCTCCAATATGGGGTTGAATAAAAGTGGCAAGAATGGATATCTTGTTCTTGTTCTTGATCTTAGGGAGAAAGCATTTAGCTTGTCACCATTAAGTACTATACTAGCTGTGCTAGCATTCACAGATGCTCTTTATCAGGTTGAAGAAGTACATTTTTATTCCTACTTTGCTTAGTGTTTTTATTATGAAAGAGTGCTGAATTTTATCAAATGCTTTTTCTGCATTTATCGAGGTGATCATATGTTTTTGTTCTGTTGATATACATTACATTAATTGGTTTCTGGATGTTAAGCCAGCCTTGCATTGCTAGAATAAATAGCTTTGGGTCATGGTATATGATTCTTTTTATATATTTCAGGATTGGTTTGCTAGTGCTGTAATTTCCATTGATTGAGAATTTGTCTATATTCAGAAGAGATACTGGTCTTATAGTTCTTTTTCTTGTGATTTTCTTGGTCTTAGTGTCAGGGTAATACTGAAGTCATAAAATGAGTTGGGAAGTGTTTCTTTTGGGGAGAAGTTTGTGAAGAATTGATATGGTATTAATTCAGGGCATCTGGCTGGCTCAGTCTGAGGGGAGTGTGTGACTCTTGATCTTAGGGTCATGAGTTTGATTGAGCCCCATGTTGGGAATAGAGATTACTTAAAAATAAAATCTTAAAAAAAAGAATAGGTATTTTTTAAATGCATGGTAGAATTTATCTGTGCAGTCTCCTGGGCTTAAATATTTCTTGGTAGGTTTTGTTGTTTATTATTTTTTTTTTTACTAATTAAATCTATTTATAGGTCTGCTCAGATTCTCTCTTCTTGAGCCAGTTTTGGTAGTTTGTGCCTTTCTAGGAATTGTCCTTTTATTTCATCCAAGTTAAATTGGTCATAGTATTCATTTATACTGTTTTTATTTCTATAAGGTTAGTGTGTCTCTTTTTTATTTCCATTCTAGTAATTTGAGTCTTTCTCCCACACCCCCTTTTTTGCCTAAAGGTTTGTCAATTTTGTCAATCTTTTCAAAGAACTGTTTTGTTGAATTTTCTGTTTATTTTCTATTTAATTTTCATTCTAATATTTATTATTTTCTTCCTCTTGCTGGCTTTAGGTTTAGTTTGCTTCTCTTATTCCAGTGCCTTAAGATGAAAGTTTGGTTGTTGACTTGAGAGATTTCTTTTTTTTTTAATATAGTTATAGCTGTAAATTTCCCTCTAAGCATTGCTTTCGGTATATCCCCTAAGTTGTGTATGTTGTGTCTTTGTATTCCTAATTTCCTCATATTTTCTAATTCTCCTTGTGATTTTCCCCATTGTTTATTGAAGTGTTAATTTTAACGTATTTGTGAAAATCTGAGATTTCTTGCTGTTACCAATTCTAGTTTCATTTCATTATAGTTTAAGAACATATTTTATAAGATTTCAATCTTTTAAGTTTATTGAGGTTTATTTTATGACCTGGCATATGTTCAGTCCTAGAGAATATTCCATGTCCACTTGATGAGCATGTATATTCTGTTGTTGGATGGAATGTATAGATGTGTTAGATCCAGTTGTTTTATAGTTCTGCTCAAGTTACCTGTTTCCTTGTTAATCTTCTGTTTGGTTCTGTCCGTTATTAAAAGTGAGGTATTGAAGTCTCCCGACTATCAATTGCCTCCTTCATTTCTGTCAGCTTTTGGTTCATGTATTTTCGTGCTATGTTACTTAGGTACATATATACTTAGAATTATTATTGATTGACCATTTAATCATTATAAAATCTCTCTCTCTTTCTCTCTGGTAACATTTTTTTTTTGTAGTTTATTTTGTATATTAGTATAGCCACTCCTATTTTTTTATGGTTATTTGCTTGCTGGATCTTTTTCCATTCTTTTTCTTTCAGTCTATATCTTTGAATCTAAAGCATGTCTTACAGATCGTGTCTTGTTGGATTGTGTTTTTAATTATATCTGATAATCTCTGGGTTTTGATATAAATAGTTAATATAATCTCATTTAATGCTGTTATTGACAGTAGATTTATGTCTGCCATTTTTTTTTAAGATTTTATTTATTCATGAGAGACAGAGAGAGAGAGAGAGAGAGAGAGAGAGAGGCAGAGACATAGGCAGAGGGAGAAGCAGGCTCCTCACAGGGAGCCCAATGTGGGACTTGATCCTGGGACTCCAGGATCACGACCTGAGCTGAAGGCAGACCCTGAACCGCTGAGCCATCCAGGCATCCCATATGTCTGCCATTTTTTTTCCATATGTCTGATGTCTTTTTGTTCCCCTATTCTTCTCTTACTGCTTTCTTTTGCATTAAGTGAATATCTAACATTTAAATTTCTTTCATTAAAAAAATAAATAAATTTCTTTCATATTTTCAGTATATTTTTGAGTTATTTACCTGGTGATTGTTCTAGAGCTTGCCACATACATCTTACCAGAAACTGCATCAGCTTTATACCTTAATTCTAATAAGATTTAGAAGTGGTGGCTCAGCGGTTGAGCGTCTGCTTTTAGCCTAGGGCATGATCCTGGGTCCAGAGATCGAATTCCACATCAGGCTCCCTGTGAGGAGCCTGCTTCTCCCTCTTTCTATGTCTCTGCCTCTGTGTCTCTCATGAATAAATAAATAAAATCTTAAAAAAAAAAGATTTAGAAACATTGCTAACATTTACTTTTGATTTCTGTTTGAAGTATATTCATTACATTCTTTATGTTCCCTTTCATTGTTTATATTAAAGTGTTGGTAGTCTCTTTGGTATAGCTATAAAAATAATCTGGAAATAATTTTCTTTACAGTTAGAATCAAGAATAGAGGAACTTAGTAAAGAAGTTAAAACTTCCAAAGAAAAACTAGTAGCTCAAGACATTGCAGCTAAAAATGCAGTTCAGCAGTTGCATAAAGAGATGGCCCATCGAATGGAACAGGTATTTTTCAAATCATTATCATTATCAGCTTTATATTCTGGTGACTTTTTCTTGTTTATTATAAACTAATCTGTTAGACTATTTCGGGTATCAGTAGTATCTTAAGAATGGGTAATTAATTTTTAAAAAAATGCTAAAGCAGGGATCCCTGGGTGGTGCAGCGGTTTGGTGCCTGCCTTTGGCCCAGGGCGCGATCCTGGAGACCCGGGATCGAATCCCACGTCGGGCTCCCGGTGCATGGAGCCTGCTTCTCCTTCTGCCTCTCTGTCTCTCTCTGTGTGACTATCATGAATAAATAAATAAAATCTTTAAAAAAAAATGCTAAAGCAACACATAAATACATGCTAACTACAAAAATATTTTTTTAATAAATTGAGGAAGTATATAGAACAAAAAGTGAAAATCCTCCTTCATTTGTACTTCTCTCTTCCTGTGCCCAAATCCTTGGTATCCCATTCCTTGTTCCAAGGTTAACTGTTGATATTTTGGTTATGTATCTTATCATGTATACATGTATAAGGCACAGAAGCTTATGTGTATGTATTCATAAACATATTCTTCCTACTTAATTAGAATTTTACTGTGCATCTTGTTGGATTTTTTTTCCTACTTGGTATACCTTGATCATCTCCTTGAGTGGTATATATAGATTTCAGAAGAGAGCGTTTAAGTATTGTTTTTGTATTACTACCTGAGCTCTTTTTTGTTTTTTTTTTTTAAGATTTATTTATTTATTTAAGAGAGCATATGTGAGGACATGAGTATGGGGCTGGGCAGAGGGGAGTGCAGAGGGAGAAGTGGACTCCCAGCTAAGCAGAGAGCCAGAGGCAGCAGGGCTTGATCCCAGGACCCTGAGATCATGACCTGAGATTAAGGCAGATGCTCAACCTACTGAGCCACTGGGTGGCCCTGAACTCCTTCTCAAGTATGGAATCTTACTTATAATCAACTTCACTTCCTAGCATAGTGCCTGACTGTTGGTTGTTATGATGAATTGAATCGGGAAGTATTAACTGACTATATAGGTAGAATGAATTTGAACCTTATACTTGTAAGAGGGTAGATTTACAAATTCTCAGGTAATTTACAGCATGTTTCCTCCCGCCATATCCTCATGGCCTGGTATTGGGAAATGTCTACAGGGCAGTTCAAGCTTAACATACCGCTCTGGATTCCTGCTTCCCCTTAGCTTCTTTGGCCCTGGGGAGTTTCTCATACTTTCTTGAGAACTTACCTGTTTATTAAAAGGATGTTTGTGGGGCACCTGGATGGCTCAGTCTGTTGAGCATCCAACTCTTGGTTTCAGCTCAGGTTGTGGTCTCAGGGATATGAGATTGTGGGATGAAGCCCCAAGGGGGCTCCAGGCTCAGTGGGGAGTCTACTCTCCCTCTCCATCTGCCCCTCCCCTCTCTGTATGCTTGCTTGCTCTCCCAAGTAAAGAAACATTTAAAAAATAAAAGGATATCTGTTGGATTTCATCTAAATATTTTGGATTTTGGATGGGGATAATTTATCTGCCATGTTTCAAAAAGCAGTACTTCTTATGTTTTAATTTTAGCAGGCTGTTGTATTTTTTTTTTTTTAAGATTTTTTATTTATTCATGAAAGACACCAGAGAGAGAGAGAGAGAGAGAGAGGCAGAAACCTAGGCAGAGGTTAGAGGCAGGCTCCTCACAGGTAGCCTGATGTGGGACTTGATCCTGCACCCTGGGATCACGCCCTGTGTTGAAGCCAGACGCTCTGTCGCTGAACACCCAGGTGTCCCAGACTGTTGTATCTTGATTATCTTATTCCTGCTTTTTCTTTATGTTCATCCAAGTCAATGATAAACATCTTAAACTGGTCAAATGCAAAGACTTACTGGCTTTTCTTCCTTTATCTATGCCATAAATGGACTTTCTAGGGAAGCTTAAGTAGTAATTACTATATTACTATATAGTAATACTATACTATATTATCTTGTTTAATACTCCCAGCAGTTCTGGGAAGCAAGTGCTGCCATGGTCTGGGTTGAGACCTAGAAACATGAACTTTAAGCACCCCAGGTTATTCCTTTGCAGCTGATCCACGGATGACTGAGTAACAGGACATCCCTGCTATAGTCAAGAACCTTACAGTTTTGGGCAGCGCCAGTGGCTTAGCAGTTTAGCGCTGCCTTCAGCCCAGGGTGTGATCCTTGGAGACCCCAGATTGAGTCCCACATCAGGCTCCCTGTATGGAGCCTGCTTCTCCCTCTGCCTGTGTCTCTGCCTTTCTCTCTCTCTCTCTGTGTGTCTCTCATGAATGAATAAAATCTTAAAAAAAAAAAAAAGAAAGAAAGAAAAAGAACCTTACAGTGTTTAACTTTATCTACTTTGTCTCTTTTCTGGTTTTTCCACTTCTCATCTCTCAATTTCAGTGAAGCTTCCATCCTGCCATCAGTTAGTTATCTTACTTAAACATGCGTTTAATAAAAGGTTCCGATGTATAAATCTTTTGGCTTCCCATTGCCTGTAGGATAAAATCTCACCTCATAAGCGTGATAAGAGAAACCCTTCTTCCTTTGAAGATTTAATCTCTACCAGTCTATTTCATAACTACTTCCTCCCCAGTCCAACCAGCATGCCAAATTTAAATCCTATAAAATGTCTTGATAGCCTCCAAAAAATCATGCTATTTTATACCCTTAGGCATTTGCACATTTCTTTATATATTGTATGTATATATGTTAAGATAATGTATAAATGTTTTGTTTATATGTTGTTCATACTAGGTAGTGAGCTCTTCTGGAACAGAAGCCACAACTTTTTGTATTTCTAAAAGCCAATATGTTGTCTGAGGACTAACTTATGAAACCAGACTTCTTTTGAAGTGAACGTTACCATTAATTGCCTTTTCTAAGAACAGTTATTCAGTTATCTAAAAGTATAGCTAATTCAGTTAACCAATTCCAGTACAATTTTCTCAGTCCTTGTCCACAATTACATTGTGAAATCCTCAGGGATCTCTGATATTCCTATTCTAGTGATTCCCTTAATTTCTCTTGAAAATTAGCAGACTGTTTCAGTAGGGGGAAAAAATCCCAATTGAGCAATTTTAAAAAGTGTTTGTATAGTATTCTGTGTATCTATTAGATGTATTTATCAGCTGTACCAGAACTTCATGAAACATTCTTAGTCAGTTAATTTTCATCAGAGCATGAGAGCTTTTCCTACATTCTCTTAACATTATACATCTTCAATTCAGTTATAGTATCAGTTGGCATTTACACTAGATACCACTGAAAATCCCTAAAATTTAAGGTTCCATCTTTTATAACATGAATATGTGCTGCATCATATTTGCAAATTGTGAATTTAAATTTACTTAAATGAAAGGCTTTCTGTAAAAGTTTTCATTGCATGAAACTTCAGAATATGGAGTACCAGCTTATATTAATAGAGAATTTTGAGGCCATATAGATTGTCACACTTAGTCCAGTTAGGTATTTTTTAAGTAAAATATTTTTTCTTTTTTAAGGATTTTACTTATTTATTTGAGAGAGAGGGTGAGCGTGTGGGGAGAGGCAGAGGGAGAGGGAGAAGCAGACTCCCCTACTGAGCAGGGAGCCCAATGCAGGCTTGATCTTAGGACCCTGAGATTATGATCTGAGCCAAACACAGCTGCTTAACTGACTGGGCCACCCAAGCACCCAATGAAGTGAAATACTTTAGAAACCTTTTCATATACAGAAAATCAAATGAATAATTAGCTTTCATATGATTACTTTTTGCAAGAACTTGATCCTGAACTTGATCCTGAACTTGATCCCAGGACTCTGGGATCACAACCTGAGCCACCCAAGTGCCCCTTGAGAAACCATTAAAACTCTTCAAGCTAAAGGAATGAGAAGAGGGAACCAGTAGTGCGGTTCAGAGGGGCTAATTATATAATGAGGGCACCTGATGTGAGCAGTGGCCTTCAGCCAACATGTGGTGATTGGAGAAGCCAGATGTCACTCTGCCTGTACTTGTGGTCTGCCAAGTGCCTCCTGTTGGTGGCCGAATCTAACTGGAAGTTCTGGGCAAGGAAACTTGATATAGTCCATGATAGTCATTTCCCCAAAGCACAGGGTGGGATAGGATAGAGTGGAAAAGTAGATCTGGAGGAGTAAACAAAGTGGCAATTATGTCAGCCAAAGTAGAAGAAATAGGAAAGCATAAAAGCAAATACTAGTGATACTAATTTGTTTACTGTATCATTTTTCTCTAATTTTGAATATTTCCTTTCATTTAAAAATTTCCTGACACAGGCCCTGGGGACATTATGCAAAAAAAAAAAAAAAAAAAAAAAAAAAAACCCAGAAAATACATTGGTAACATTATAGAAAAATATTTATTTTGATTTTGATTTAAAAAAAATTTTATTAATGCTGGATATTTTTTCAAAGGCCAACAAAAAATGTGAAGAGGCACGCCAGGAAAAAGAAGCAATGGTAATGAAGTATGTAAGAGGTGAGAAGGAATCTTTAGACCTTCGAAAGGAAAAAGAGATACTTGAAAGGAAACTCAGAGATGCGAATAAAGAGTCTGAGAAAAATACTAACAAAATTAAGCAGCTTTCTCAGGAGAAAGGACGGTTGCACCAGCTATATGAGACCAAGGTATAATTTGTGCTATTGTACTATAGTTGAAATTCATTCCTTTTTCTTTTCCTTACCGTATCAAACAATCATAATTAATGTGGTTAAAGTCACTATTAAGCATAAAGTTGTTTTTGTTAGTTTACCTTCTAAGAACATGAATGCTTTAAAAGTCTTAGTATCTCATTACCTGTCTGCAAAAAAAGTCTTTGCTAGGAAAAAAACAAGATATTGATACATGTTGTTTATTAAATAACTTTTTCCTGATATTTTTTAAACCTTTTAATATCTGTACTTTGAAGAAATGAGTTTCTGCTTCAAAAGAACATTTTATTTTGGTAAAATACATGCATAGTGGGATCAAGATGTGAATAGTTTCTCAGCCAGAACTATGTAATTTGACTAGAATCTTAATGTAATACTTATTTGTTATAGGATAGAACTTACATTTTTCTTGTAGAAAAACGTTCTTTTTAGATGCTGCCCAAAGAAATTTAATTACTGAGCTATTCAGAGTCCTTGGTGTTAACTAGCAGCCTCATAGCATGGTCTTATTTCTAGTCCATTATCATTTCTTGGTAATGAATGTTATTTTTTCATTAACTTTTAGTTCAGGAATGTTTTCATTGTTCTCAGAAATTCTGGAAGATTTTAATTTGTATTTCGTCTTAATGCCAGCCAGTTGAGAAGAATCATACTTAATGCTTGCTTGCAAATATCTAGTTGGCTGAAATATAAATGTTAATCATCTTATGTCTGTTAATTTGATTTAGGATTTTGGTCCTCTCTTTCATTTGAACTTTGAATTAGGTTTATGTACGTTATAATATACTAAACCCTGAAATATTGTGTTATTGAATTGATTGTTTTGAGGAGGTATAAAAGATACATAAATAACTAGTTGATTGTTCAGATGAAAAAATATGACCTAGTATTACTGTTTTAGGAAAGTGAAACTACTAGACTCACCAGAGAAATTGACAAACTAAAGGAAGATATTAATTCTCATGTCATTAAAGTAAAATGGGCACAAAACAAATTAAAAGCAGAAATGGATTCACACAAGGTAAGTACTATATACTGCAGTGGAATATTAGATTCAGTTTTAAAAGCAAATACAGGGGCACCTGGGTAGGTCACTTGCATGAGTGACTCTTGGCTTTAGCTCAGGCCATAATATCAGGGTCATGTGATTGAATCCTCCATTGGGCTCTGCACTTAATGCAAGGTCTGCTTAGGGCTCTCTCCCTCTCTCTCTCTGCCCCTCCCCACTGCACGTGCATGCGTGCTCTTGCTCTCTTTCTAAAATAAATAAAAAATAAATCTCCAAAAAAAGAGAACAAATGAAGTAATAGTTAATGAGACATAAAGCTTAATTTTGTGACTTCTGTGGGATAGGTTGGGCCTGAATATTTGATGAATGTGAGAAGATATTTCCTTGTGTGATTTACATATTAAATTAGAATGCTAAATTTTATCATGAATTTTAAAAAATATTGAATCTTATCATTCATTGCTAACAACTCCAAAATTGATTTTGTTGTTCAAGGATATTTTTGGTAGCTATATTTAATATTATACATTGTCAGAAATTTAGGGGGAGAAGCATAGTCTGTATGTTATCAAAATTGAAAGTAAACTCTGGAAATTAAAAAAAAAAACCCAGTGATACTAAGATTCTTATAATCAAGAAATATAAATTCTTATTTAAATAAGAGTGTAATAAAGATCTTAAGAGTTTCCATATCTATTTGTTACGATATAATTCCATTGATATTATACCTAATGAATATCTTTTTTTAAAAAAAAATTAATGAAAAGTGATCATAAAGGCTGGTACCTGATGCCATAATTTTAAGCACTAACTGTACTGGTATAAGAGTTATAAAAATCTGAATATGATAGAATGTGAAGTAAAATAACAACTCTGAAATACTTAAATAGAAAAGCAATGTTATTTATAACAGATTCCAGGTTTTCAAAAATAGACTTAATGTTAGTGTTTAAAACCATAATCATAAGTTATCTCATTAAATAATTCTAAGTAGAATAACCTTTGGATATTTACATATATTATCAGAGAAAACTGTAGGGAGAGGTGTCTGTGTTGACAGTGGTCAAAGAATAGAGACTAGCAGCTCTCCTCAAGTTCTGAGCTAACTGTTGATCTGCACCCAAGTGTTAGGGAGCCAGACATGTAGAGAAGGAATTGCCAGAAGGGAATACGAGCAAAAATCTTTGCAGTTCACATAGGGCTATAAATCGTTTAAAATTCCAAATCCTAGATCATGGTAATGATTTCTAAACTGCCTGAGTTGCTTCAGGATCTGACCATAATACTGGGTCATAACTAATGTCTGTGGTACTTTTCTGCTCATCATCTATAGCCCTAAGACACAGGAGCCTGAAACCTATTTGCTAGCACTGGAGAGTGAAAGACTAATACTTGGTCTTCTGTGACCACACGTGTTAAAAAATATGGGTGATAATAGATATTTAATGGCAGTTTTGAGGTCAGATGAAACTGGATACTCTAGGTTAGAGAAATGGTTTAAGGCTGAAATACTAAAGTTACATGGTTTGGATTGCTAGAAAATGAAAATAACAAGTATTTTGTCCTAGTATGTGAAAATTAGAAACTTACCAGTTCTTTTTTTTTCTTTACATTTATTTTTGTAAAGGTTTATTTGTTCATTCATGACAGACAAACAGAAGCAGAGATACAGGTAGAGGGAGAAGCAGACTCCCCGTGGGGAGCCTGATGCAGGACTCAATCCCAGGACTCTGGGATCACGACCTGAGCCAAAGGCAGATGCTCAACCACTGAGCCACCGAGGCGTCTCTTTTCTTTACATTTTTAAAAAGATTTATTTATTTATTTGAGAGAGAAAGTGTGTGCACACTTGTGGCAGGGAAGGGCAGAGGGGGAGAGGGAGTTGGGAAGGACAACTGTACTCCTCAAGCCAACTCCGCACCAAGTGTGGAGCCCAACATGGGCCTTGATTCCAGGAAACTTGAGATCATGATCTGAGCTGAAATCAAGAGTTGGCTGTTTAATCAACTGAACCACTCAAGCACCCCTTTACCAGTTCTTTTTAAAGACATTTTTTAACCAGCAAGCGTTTCATTGGGCTTTCCTCTGTGCACAGCATTGTATTAAATAGTTCATATATAGTGAATGGTAGGGGTCTTGATTGCTCTCAGAGAGTATCTGGGATGAGATCCTGGTGACCAGTTATATGTATTTACCTAGTTGATGTGAGGAAGAGTATCTGGATCAAAGGGTACAAGATTTAGTGACTATCCACACAATGTTGGCCACCTGCTAAAATGTGGACAAGAGCTAGGACTCTTGTAAGTTTTTCTCCAGGTACCCTTTCCAACTTCTAGTCCCTGCGCACCTAGTCCTAGGCATTAATACTAAAGTTCTGGAAGGTAGTGGATTCATTGTGAACATTAGCTTCTGATCAGGACTCCAGGCCTGATTTCCAGAATTTAAGTCTCAGACTAAGTAGATTGGATTGCTCCATCATCAGTAGAATTATCAATTGGACCAAACAATAGGAACAATTTCATTTATTCCCTTTCCTAAACTCCCTCAGTAGTTAAACTAAAATGTGTTTTTAACACATAGCTTCTAAAAACAAGACTATTGAGTGTAGTAAAGGACTTCCCCCACAGTGTAAACCTTATATACTTGTTGACCTATCTGGTTGCTACCTTTGGGTCCCAGGATAAAATAATCTCATTGGGAGCATAGATGTGGCCAGTAACGGATGTGGCAGTAGACTGTGGTTTGACTCTGCTGGGTGCTTGCCAGTCATTTTTGCTTCAGAGAAAGCTTGAGAAATAGGGTCTTGGGTATCAAGGCAGCATCTAGACCAGTAGGAAGTAAGAGACTATAATACACTGCAGACCTAATGTGCAACTAGGGGTTGGTATATTTTATGATGTATTCCTTCAACAAGACTCTGCTACTTACTATCTATGCTTTTCTTCAAAAGTTATCACATTGTCAACAATAACCTCATTCTTAAATGGTTTACTCATAAAGCCCACTGATTAGAAGCTAGAGCTCACTTTTAATTAGCTTTGCTGTTATCTCACTTAGTAAAACTATATGTTCAGTTCTATAACTCTTCCATAACTATAGTCTATTGCATTATGGAGTAACAAGGTCCAGGTTTACCCTCCCATCTTAAAAACTTAAAAAAAAAAAAAACAGACAAAATGTATGAAATGAAGGTTTTTAGGCTTGGGCAACAAAGGCAGGACAGGACAGTGATCTCTGAGAATGGGAAAATAAGCAAGATGTAATGCCTGCAGTTTCCAGATTGCAGCAAAAGAAGAGGACCCCAGTCAGATCCCAGCAGTCTCCAGGAATTGAGGAGACAAACTGAAGTATAGAAAATATGGCAGAGTACCAGAGAAGAGAAAGGTTTGGAGATTGCAGTGTGTTCCTCTCAGCTCTTCATTCAGCTCACTACTCACTGATGAGTGTATGTGTGTGAGAAAGTTAGAGGTGGAGAAAGGACTGTCAGAAAGGAGTAGGCGCAACAGTTCCTGGGGCTCCCAGAGGGCTAATGGAAATCGTTCATGTTCCCCCCAGCCAAGAGAAGCCATCTTAACATACAGGGCATCCAGTGGTCCTCAGAAGGGTGTTACTTCAGCGAGACTCCAGGCTGTTATGGACCCATTTACAAAGCTTTGAAAGAAAGCCTCCAATCAAATTGTTTCAATAACCATGTCCCAGAAGAAAGCCAAAATATTCAAGTTAGTTAAAGAATCTCCAGGATCTAAGAACATAAAATTCACAATGTTTAGTATCTAATAAAAAATTAAGAGACAGGCAGAGAAGGAGGAAAATGTAGCCTATAATGAGATGAAAAGAAAAATCAGTTGATAAAAACAAAGCCAGAAATAACACAGATGAAAGAAGTAGGTAAAGATGTTAAAACAGCTATTATAAAAATATACTCCATATGTTCAAGAAGATGAGTGAAAGTGGGAATATGTTAAGGAGAAACATAAAAGATTTTTAAAAGGCCAAATTGATATAATGTTTGAAATGAAAAATACATTGGATAGAATTAACAGAAGGTTAGATGTTCTAGAAGACAAGATTAGTGAACTTGAAAAACATGAAACTTTAAAAACATGAAAATATAGCATAAAAAATTATGCTAGGGATACCTAGATATATAACTTATACACAGAATTCCAGATTCATATATTCACTTGGCTATTTGACATCTGACATCTTGGATGACTTACAGGCATCTTCAACTGAGCATATCTAAAACAGAATAGAAAATGTGCTGGCCCTCCATTACTCTTCCATCTCAAGAAATCGCAATTCATCCTTTTAGTTGCCCTGGCCAGAAATCTTAGGTTTATCCTTGTTAAACCTATGGTTCTCAGTCACCATATCCAGTCCCTTAGCAAATCTTCTTGCTCACTTCTTTCAGGTCTTTACCATCTGTCACCTCTCAGTGATACTTTCCCTGGCTCTCTAAATTTGCATACCTCCCCTCAAACCCCCTTGTGTCCTAACTTTATTTTGACTCCTTAACATTTGTCATTATCTAATATAACATATTTTTACTTAGATATTTTATGTATTATCTGTGATCATCACTAGAATATCAGCTTTAAGAGTAGAGATACATTTTTTTAAGATTTTATTTATTCACAAGAGACACAGAAAGAGGGACAGAGACATAGAGGGAGAAGCAGGCTCCCTGTGGGGAACCAGATGTGGAACTCGATCCCAGGACTCTGGGATCATGCCCTGAGCCAAAGGCAGACAGACACTCAGCCACTGAGCCACCCAGGCATCCCGAGAGTAGAGATGTTATCTGTCTTCTTACAGTAATATTTCTTCAAAGCTTTGAACAGTGCCTGACGTGGCAGGTGCTCAGGGAATAAATGAAACATAGTCCCTTAACCAAAACTTTTCTTTTATTTGGTTATTTAATATATATTTAGCATTATGGGAATCTCTCAGTTGCTATTTTTTTAATGAATACAGTGAATACTTACTGTGTACCAAGCTGTTTCAGTTATTGATGGTATAGAAGTAGGGGACCCTAAAAGATTTGGGGCACCTATGTGGTTCAGTCAGTTAAGTGTCTTCAGCTCAGGTCATGGTCTCAAAGTCCTAGATCAAGTATTGGCATCCCTGCTCATCAGGGAGTCTGCTTCTCCCTTTCCCATTGCCCCTCCCCCTGCTTGTGTGCACTCTCTCTCTCAAATAAAGTTTTCTTTTTTTTTTATTTAAGATTTTATTTATTTTTTGTTAATGAGAGACACAGAAAGAGAGGCAGAGATGTAGGCAGAGGGTAAAGCAGGCTCTTCACAGGGAGCCTGATGCAGGACTCTATCCCTGGACCCCAGGATCACCCTCTCAGCCAAAGGCAGATGCTCAAACACTGAGCCACCCAGGCGTCCCAAATAAATAAAATCTTTTTTTTTTTTTTTAAGATTTTATTTATTTATTCATGAGAGATACACAGAGTGGCAGAGACACAGGCAGAGGGAGAGAAGCAGGCTTCCTGCAAGGAGCCTGATATGGAACTCGATCCCGGGACTCTGGGATCACACCCTGAGCCGGAGGCAGATGCTCAACCAACTGAGCCACCCAGGCGTCCCTGAACAAAATCTTTAAACAAAAAACAAATCAAGTTCTTATTTAAAAACCAGCAGCTAGATATATATAGCTAAGTACTTAATTATATGATAGAGTTATCCAAAAATTATGTAAAAGAAGTAGTGTGTGAAGATAGATGCAATTTAGATGGTTCAAAAGATGAAGAGAAACATTTCGAGTGGAGGAATAGCAAGAAAAAAGGAAAAACAGGAGATGAGTATTTCATATTTAGGAAAACAAGCCTTCTTAGAGGGGAGGTTTATATTAGTGATTCCTTCATAGATTCAGCAAATATTATGTGAATAATTAACATATGGCAAGTGCTAAGCTAAGTATTGTTCAGAAACTATGTTCTCAATGGAGGAAACACGTAAGCTACAAAGTATCAGTTGTTATGATCTAGGAATGCCCTGGACTCTGCCTATAGGAAAGCAAGATAGTAGCTTCTGCCCTTTTCTGAAAGGCAGCTACTAGGAGAAGATACCTAAACCCTCATTTCAAATCCAAATAATAGCCCAGGCCATGGGACTGGATAGGTCTGAAGAACTTTGGAAAAAGAGCTACAGAACAGGGCTTTATCTGGAAAATTGCCACAGGAAAGAGGAAGCCAATTGAGACAGAGAAGACAACAGTGGAAAGGGGAAAAACAGTACTATGTTGTCTTGTAATAGGAACAGAGGAAGGCTATCCAGAGAGTCCGGAGTGGTCAGAACTGGAGCAAGTAAGTCAAGAATAGAAAATGAGAGAAAGTCATTGGATTTGATGAGAGAATAGTCACTGCAAACCTTTAGAATTGCTATTTTAGGAGTGTGGTTAGGAACAGAAACCAAATTGTAGCATGGATCTATAAGACAGTTTTGAATAGATACCATGGCCATAAAACAAAGAATTCTTTTATGTGTGTACAAAGAGCTGTTTAACACTTTCTTCCTCTTGTCTTACCAGGTTAATGACTTGTAGTGATTTACTGAAAACTATCAAATTTAACTTTATTTAATGGCTATAAATTAACTGCACAGGCTACTTTAGTTTTTTGTCAGAGCATAAAGTGTTATTTCTAGAATAGTATCCAACCACTCAGTGGCAGTACCAAGGTTACTCTGGTCATTGTTCTTACCATTTATCACATTATTGAGACCAGTCATGTCACTGTCTGTGAAGGAAAAACTGTTCTCCTCCTCAAGTGTAGGAAAGAACCCAGTTCTCCTTACTGTGTTTCATCCCTGTAAGTCTAGTTTATTTTTATGCAGAACACTTCACCTCTGACACTTCTGGTCATCAGATGTGTGCAGGTTTTCCCCCACGACAAGTAATTCTCTGCAATACCACCTACAGTTTCACTCGACTCTGACATACCTACCTGGAGATAGTATTGAATCCCACAGATTAAGGGCTCAGTCCTATAAGAATGCCCCCTGTTCTGCACCACACACACACATTACAGATGCCAGCCACAAGCCCAGGTGTGCTTGTGACCAGCCAGCTATAGATCAGAAGTTCCAGGGATCCCCTCCTTGGGTTTGAAGGATTTACTTAAAGAACTCAGGAAAACAATGTTTATCATGTTATTAAAGGATATGATAAAGGATATAGACAAACAGCCAAATGAAGAGATATATAGGGCGAGGTCTAGGTGGGTCCCAGGTGTAGGAGCCTCTCCCCATCGAGTTGGGGTGCATCATCCTCTCAGTGTGGTTATACTTGACAGCCTGGAAGCTCTCTAAGCCCCATTCTTTGGGATTTTATGGAAGATTCGTTATGAAGGCATGATCAATCAACTCCATCTTCTGGCCTTCTTTGGGGGCTGAAAATTCAAGACTGCTAATCATGACTTGATTTTTCTGGTGACCAGCTCTCATCCAGGAGTTCACCCAGAGTCGCCTCATTAGAAGAAAACATACTCCTGTCACTTGGGAAAATACAAGAGTTTCAAGAGCTCTGTGTCAGGAACAGAGGTCAAAATCGATATTGCAACCAGAGATGCTCCTAGTGTTCTTGTGACTTAGAAAATTACAAGAGTTTTAGGAGTTTTGTGTCCGGGACCAGGGGCAGAAACCAATATATATTTTTCTTTATCTCACACTATCTTTTTGTCAATGCAGGAAACCAAAGATAAACTCAAAGAAACAACAACAAAGCTAACTCAAGCAAAAGAAGAAGCTGATCAGATACGGAAAAACTGTCAGGACATGATAAAAACATATCAGGTATGCTTAACTTTTCAAAGAGACTAGTAGCAAAATTACACCAAATGTCAGTACCCTTGCTTCATTAATATTTTGTATCTGTAACATTAGAAGCATGGAATGGATTTGGTAGGGCAGTTAAATAAATTACAGGTTATTTTCTGTGTTAAAGTACATGTAGCTTAACTAAAGACCTTAGAGAAATTAACTAAATAAAAACACTAGAAAGTGTCAGAAGAATAAAGAGTACAAGGAACTCTGTGTTATGTTGCATATCTTAAGTACTATTCTTGTTCATGCAGAATTGACATATTTAAGATCTTTCAATGCAGTCATTTTTAGATATCTAAGGTTTGCATTTCACAATCTGTAAAGTTAACTGCAAAAGCTTTCCAAAGTATAAAACTTTAAAAATTCAGTCATACTTTTTTCATTTCCTTTACATTAGGAGTCAGAAGAAATTAAATCAAATGAGCTCGATGCCAAGCTTAGAGTCACAAAAGGAGAACTGGAGAAACAAATGCAAGAAAAGTCTGACCAGCTAGAGGTGAGTGGCTCTGGCCTTTTCATTACCCTGGATTGGGTAATAAATTGAGGAGGAGAGAAGGGATGAATACTGTCTCCCATTTTAAAGGCCCTTTTGAAGGAACAGGCAATAAACTTTAGGTCTTTTTTTAGTACATAATGATTTGTGGTTTCTTTTAAACTTTTTAAAAGATGCATCATGCCAAAATAAAAGAACTAGAAGATCTGAAGAGGACATTTAAGGAGGGCATGGATGAACTTCGAACACTGAGAACAAAGGTGAGGAAATCTATAGTCAGGATTTCAAAGGAAGGGTAAATAGCTTCAATTTTAGACTCCTGATTTTTTTAAGTGTTGGGGAAACACTTTCATTCCAAAATGAAAGAACTCAGAGGAGTAGAATATCGATTTTCTAGCAATAAAATGGACTCTTATTGAAATGAAAATGTCTTCCACTTTGGTCCCTTTGAAGTATTTGCCAAAAGTTCCTGTTTTATAGCACATTTGCTGTTTCTGTCACTTATCTTTGGGCCTCTCATGTAAGGCAGTTGTATCAGCAAAATAATTGGAAAGATAGTTGGACTCTAGAACTGAGTGACAGAAGTTAACGGATTTTATATTTCTCCTTATAGTCTTGTACAGTTTTAATTTCTAACAATCTAGTGTAGTCTTCATTGTAAAAATAGTATCCCTTTTAATATGAATGTGAAATATCATTGTATATCATTCATTTATTTAGAAATAGGCTTTTAAGTAGCCACCTTGACTTTGCCATCATTTAACAATTTTCAAAGTGTCCTTCATGTGCCCTTCCATTTGTTCTCTGTGACTGTCCTTTGAGGTAGGTGGGGAAGGTATATCCTGTTGGCAGGTTAAGAAATGGAGATTTAGCCAAAACAACATGACATGCTAAAAGTCCCGTGACTAAATCATGAGAAATCTGAGACTCAACCCCGGCATTCTTATCATCCCATTATGTTTTCTTCACATTAATTAATTCTGCTCCAGAATTTAATTTAGGTGTGTGTTTGTTTTGTTTTGAGCAAGAGAGAGAATGCATGTGTGAGCTCATAAGTGGTGGAGGAGGAGCAGGGGGAGAGGGAGAATCTTAAGCAGGTTTCCTGCATAGTAGTGTGGAGCCTGATTGGGGGTCGATCCCATGACTCTGAGATCATGACCTAAGCCAAAATCAGGAGTCAGGTGCTTAACCGACTGAACCACCCATGTGCTCCTAGCTTGGATTATTAATATATAATCACTATATGAAATAATTAAGGAACAAGTAAATTTTGTTTTTAGTCTAACTTGGTTATGATTTTTGATAGGTGAAATGTCTAGAAGATGAACGATTAAGAACAGAAGATGAGTTATCAAAATATAAGGAAATTATTAATCGACAAAAAGCTGAAATTCAGAATTTATTGGACAAAGTAAAAATTGTGGATCAGATACAGGAGCAGCATCAAAGGTATAAACCGAGCAACTTCTGTTTATGCTAATCAATAGGCTTTTTAATTCTATCTCAAGATTCTGTTATTAAATGTAATTATTGCATTAAACAGGAATAATTTTATAATTTTACGAGCTAAAAAATTTTAAATTTCTATCTTCATTTGAACTTTTGGCTTTATGGCTTCTAAAAATCCAAGTTTATATTCTCTAAATATTGGAAGTAGCAATTTGCAAAACACAATGTTTTTTTCTTAATTCATTCTTTAATATTCAAATTATGCTACTTAAAGTACTTCTTCTAAAAGGTATATAGATAATCTGCATCTTTGCATATATTGTAGAGCAAAGCAGGAGCTGACATTATTCCTTGGCTTCTTGTAAAACCATTTAGCTAAACTCTACCATGATATCACCTGGCAAAGCCTGGATTCAGCCTGAATCCTTCTTTTTCATACTGTACCAATGTCTGCTGCTCAGTATTGCTAAAAATCTCACCATCATCCAGGTTGGTGCTGTGATAAATCCATGGTTAGCAGCCTCAACTGGAAATGTTAATGACCTCTAATCCATCCATATGTCCTTAGTCACAGCCTCTCCACAACCTTGAAGCATCTATTTCACATCCTCCTGCTTTGTTTTCACTTCTGGTCTCCCTCCCTTGCTATTTACTCTTTGCAGGTGATTACCTCTTATTTACTTGAGAAGAAACGGGAGCTGCAGGTATCTATTCTTCATAACCTCTTTCTATCTGTTCTATGAACTTGCAACCATTCTTTTTTCTCTTCTTTCTTTAGTATAAGGAATATTCTTGTTCCCCTCTGAACTGAATTGTTCTCTCTACTTCTGTGGATCCTATGCTCTTCTGCCTTCTCAGGGTCTTTCTGGATTATTTCTTCTTTATCCTGTATCTCTTACCTCTCTCTACTTAACTTTTTGTTTTTTCTACATATCAATATTAAAAACGTCAAAACTCCTATAACATTACCTCACCTTTTTCCTGTCCTTAACAACCAAACATCCTTGTAGAATCATCTAAACTCTTCCTCCTTGCCTTCCCTTCCTTTCTCCTTCTATCCCTCTCCACTGCAGTCTAGCTTCTATGCCAGCATCCCATTAAAAACTGCTAATACCTCTTAAATCTAACAGTCACTTCTCAGACTAAGCCTTTCTTGGATTTTCAGTATTAAAACCATTAAGCACATTGTCTTTCTTGACATGCTTTGTCCCTGTGGCTTCATTTCCTATCATGCTTTCCTGGTGTTCCTCCCCATTTTCTGGCTACTCCTTTTCTCAGTCTCCTTGGCAGCCTTCTCTTTATCATAAAACTCTTCTGTTATTATTTTATGATACTCCTGCGTGATGCTAACTATTCCTGTAGTATGCTGCAGGACCTCATGTCATTATCTTCAGCCCTTTTCGCTCAGCCCCAGTCACACAGGTGTCAAAGCACCTCTTTCTTTAACATGTCCTATACTGATTCATCCTACCCATATACTCCTTTGATGTTCCTCAGATGAGTGGTGAGTATAGCATCTACATGATTTTCCATCCCAGGAACCTGGGCGTCCTCCTTGGTGTTCCTCTTTTCCATCACATATCTAACCACTCACAGAGTATTATTGATGCTAACTCTTCAGGATCTTTCAAGTCCATTTATTTTTCATACTCCCACCACTGCCAACATTGTCCTTTCATCTGGAAAACTGCCACAATTTCTAAACTGGTTTTGTTTTTTGTTTTTTTTTACTTCCCTTGTTGTCCATTTCCTACACTATCAGTTAGCATAATCTTTTTCAAAAGGAAATCTCAAAACTTTTCAGTGATTTCCCATTGCCTCAGGGACTAGCCAGTAAGTTCAGATGCCACAGGATGGCTTGTAAGATCATTAGTGATCTTGCTTCTCCCTCTGTGCCTTCTCTTTTCACACTCTTGGGTTTCAGCAGTAGTTATTTACAAGTGTGGATGGATTGTCTCCTATGTGCATGCGCTGTGTTAGGTGCTGAGGATGTAGTGCTGTCCTGATTGTCATCAGTGTTGAACATGTGTTCGTTAGTACCAAGAAAGTCATTCTCATTCCCTTCCCAGATCTAGCACGTACTGTTTCTTCTACCTGGAACATATTTTGTTGTCCCACTCACTCCTACTTTTCTTCAGATCAGGAAGTAGCAAACTGTGGCCCAGGAGCCAAATCCAGCCCACACTGCCTTTTTCTGTAAATAATTTTTTTTTGGGACACAGCTCTCTCATTCCTTCGTGAATTATCTATGGCTGCTTTCACACTGCAGCAGCAGGGTTGAGCAGTTGCCGCAAAGACCATATGCCATAGAAACTTAAATCGTTTACCGTCTGGGCCTTTCACCAGAAAAATTTGCTAACCCCTACTTTAAATATTAGCTTAAACATCACTTATACTAGTTAGGCAATCCTCTCTGTGCTTTCATCATCAAAAATGTTTCACCACATGTGTAATTTCCTTAGTGACTTGAAAACTCTGAAAGCAGGGCCTCTGTCAGTCTTACATATTCACGCTTGAAGCTCTTAGTTCCTAGCATATGTTAGGTAGTTCCACAAATCCAAATAAATAATTTGAGTAAATGAATAAAAGTACCTTTATAAAGTATTTTATTTGATGAGAATCCAAAACCACTAATTTACTGTTTTTTATTTAATAGTTTATTTTTTTCTTAAATATAAACTTTGTTTTTTAGAGGTAAACAAGAAATTGAAAATTTGAAAGAAGAAGTGGAAAGTCTTAATTCTTTGATTAATGACCTACAAAAAGACATCGAAGGCAGTAGGAAAAGAGAATCTGAGTTACTATTATTTACAGAAAAGCTCACTAGTAAGAATGCACAACTCCAATCTGAATCAAATTCTTTGCAGTCACAATTTGATAAGCTTTCCTGTAGTGAAAGTCAGTTACAAAGCCAGTGTGAACAAATGAAACAGACAAATACTAATCTGGTAAGTATACATTTATATTTAATTTTTAAAGCAACATAAGAAGCACAAGTTAAATTTTCCTGTTAGTATAAATGTACTGGTAGTTAAGTTGAGCTCTCTTTTTTATTGGCCTGGTTTTCTGGTAATTTCAAATGCTGTGAGAAGTGTCAGTTTTTCTTTCCAACTTGCTTAAAATGTCCTTTTCTCTTACTATTTATATAATTTGTAGTAAAATATCTTCCTAAAATGCTTATGAAAAAATATTTCACTTTTAAAAGTAAGAAAACCATGGTCTGTGTCATTCGTTTTTTTTTTTTTTAATTATTTAATTATTTATTTATTTTGGGTGGGGGGGTTGTCATTCCTAACTGGAATTACTGTGTGTATGTGTGTGTATTTTTAAGATTTCTTTATTTGAGAGGGGGGTGGCGGGAAGAGGGAAAGAATCTCAAGCAGACTCTCACTGTGTGGTGCCTGACATGAGGCTTCATCTCATAACCCTGATATCAGGACCTCAGCCTAAATCAAGAGTTGGGCACTCAACTGACAGAGCCACCCAGGTACCCCTGGAATTACTATATATTTTTAAAAGTATTTCAAATTTCTGTATTTTTATAGTTTAAAAGTGGTTTAATATTTCTACATTATGAGAGTGTCTTCAAGTTACTCATAAAAATGATTTGAGATTTCAGTTCAAAATATACAGAGCCCTCTGACAGACTGTGTTGCATGTATAAAATGGCAGATGCATTAATATGCCCCCCTTCATTCCTATACAAGGAATTTGAGGAACACAGGAAACAAAACCTGGTAAGGAGCAATTCTAGAAGAATGTACCATCAAGGACCTTGTATTTTCGGGTTTCAAACTGTGAACAATAATGGAAACAAACAGGTATTAAAATTGGTGGGGTTTTTTTTTATTTAGGAAAGTAGATTGTTGAAAGAGGAAGAACTGCGAAAAGAGGAGGTCCAGACCCTGCAGGCAGAACTCACTTGTAGACAAACAGAAGTTAAAGCATTGAGTACCCAGGTCGAAGAACTAAAAGATGAATTAGTGACTCAAAGACGTAAACATGCCTCCAGTGTCAAAGATCTTACCAAACAACTCCAGCAAGGTATAAAATTCTTTCCCACCTAGACCTTAATGTGGCATTGTTTTATTCATTAAGGATTTATAGAAAAAATACATTTTACATCAGATTGTACCACACTGATTTGTTCCGTATGTTCATTTTAATGTATTAAAGTTTATAAACCAAATCACTAAACCTCTTGTAGTTCTGTGGATAGTCCATAACATCCTCTATGCTAAAGGACATTTATTCACAGAATCCCAAAATGTGAGAGTAGGGAATATACTTGAGGGCAGTAGTGTCTAAACTTTTTTGATCACTTACCCCAATCAGTAAAAAGTATTTGTTTGTTCTCAGATTTATATATGTTTATTTATAAATTTTAAACATATATTACTCTACATTAAAGAAAAATAGAAATATCAAAAGATCAGATGAAATGTAAGTACAAATGGAAGTTCTAATATTTTCTCCCTATACATGCTATGAGTTATTTTGTACAGCATCTGGGATTCTTGCACCCCACTTTGTAGACCTCTTAGAGATCATTGAGCCCTAACCCTTCATCTTTTTTGTTTTGTTTTGTTTTGTTTTATTTATTTATTTGAGAGAGAAAGTGAGATACAGTGGAGCAGGAAGGAGTAGCAGAGGGATAAGCAGACCTCCCACTGAGCAGGGAGCCTGGCGCGGGCTCAGTCCCAGGACCCTTGGGTCATGATCTGATCCAAAAGCAGACACTTGACCAACTGAGCCACCCAGGCTCCTCTAACCGTTCATCTTATAGGAAACTGAGACCCAGACAGGTTACATGTACCTGTACATTTCTAGATATCATTTTATATGAATGACAACTGTAGTCCTCCTGTCTAAAGTATCCATTCCATAAATTTCTCTTATATTTAACCCATTTTTGCCAAAATGATTTTAACAATTAAAATCAGAGATAGTGGGGCAAATGGTTGCGTGGTAATTGTCACAAGTAGTTTGTTTCTTTTTCCTGTAGCACGAAGAAAATTAGATCAGATTGAGAATGGAAGCTATGATAAAGAAGTTAGCAGCATGGGGAGTCGTTCTAGTTCATCAGGTAAAAAACCACGTTTCAGTTATCTAGTGACTGTAAAAAAAAGTTCCTTTTTATGTGTTAAAAAGTGTTGATAAGCTTTTTTTTTCCATTTTGAGTTATAAAAGGTATTATTTCTAGTTAAATAAGTTTTTATTATTACCCAGGGTTTCATGTTTGTCATGGGTTCTGGATGATTTGTCTCCCTACCCTATTATCTTACCTGCTTCTTTATTCTATATGACAATTTCTTCTTCCATGTTTAAATTTAGAGTTATATCAATCCATATAGAGATTTATTATAATATGGTCCTTTTTTTTTACTTTTATATTACTTTTAATACCTGAAAACTAATGAAATGATCATCATTGTATATCAAGATTCTTTATGTATACATGCATTTTTAAACCTTTTAGTTTTTCCCATGGTAAAAAAGCCTGTGGTCTAAAGTGAAAATGAATAAAGCCCATAAACTTATGATTGATATCACTGTGGAAATGCTAATTAGGAAAATATCAGTGTATTTATCATTTTGGAATGCCAGGAACCATGCTGAGAACTTTAAACATATTATTTACTCTTCAGAATAGTCTTGCATGGTATTAAAATTCACATTTTAGTGATGAGGAAATGAATGATTCCATGACTTGCCCCAAATCTACAGTGATAGAACTCTCAGATTCTAGAGTCCTTGCATGCCATGACATACACTCCCTCCCAGGAATTGCACATTAGGGGAAAAACATCAACTATTACAGTAGTGGAAGATCCCACAGTAGGAAGAACATGGGTTGAAATTACATATAGGTATTTAGAACCCAGGTCTGTCATTTATTAGTGTGTGACTTTGGATAAGGGTATATTACTTGTCATAAGTCTGCAAAATGGTATTAAAAAAAGACTTGTTTGTAGGATAAAGACAATCAGAAATTTTTCTCAACTAATGTTGATTAAAATAATAGCTGACATTTACTGAGTGCTTACTTATATGCATATTGACATCTATTAACTCATTTAAATGAGGATAACAATCCTGTGGGGTAAATAATGATATTATTCTTATTTTAAGAATAAGTAATCAAGGTGCAGAGAGGTAAATAACTTGTCCAGCGTCACGGAGCAAGAAAGCAGAGGAGTAGGATTTGAACCTTAGGAGACTAGCTTCAGAGTTTAACCCGCTGGCTATATTTTGTCTTTTCTGTCTGTCTGTCTATGGCTCTCAGTTTCACTTCACACTTGTTATTCTGACGTTTTGTTGAGTTTCTTGTTTCTCTATTGCCACTTCCTCATCCTGTTCCTGAGAGACATAAATTGGCCCTTTTTGGTACTTCTGTCATTCATGTATTCAGAAATAAGAACTCAGGCCAGGTATGACTTGTGTTATCTGCCCGAGTCTGTTAAATTGAGTATTTGGAAGTCATACTAGAAGAAAAAATATGTAAGATTAGAGATGACTCTAGGCTGAGTATAACATCTAAACTGATTTCTTTGTCTTCAGGGTCCCTCAATGCTCGAAGTGGTACAGAAGATCGATCTCCAGAAAATACTGGCTCATCGGTAGCTGTGGATAACTTTCCAGAAGTGGACAAGGCCATGTTGATTGAGAGGATAGTAAGGCTGCAGAAAGCACATGCCCGGAAAAATGAAAAGATAGAATTTATGGAGGATCATATCAAACAATTGGTGGAAGAAATTAGGAAAAAAACAAAGTATGTATTAGTATGATAATACAATCTGTATTCAAAATACCATTATTTGTATGATAAAGTTACTGTTTTAAAAATCAATCATATCAAGAACCCATCTTTCAAGAACTAATTCTTAATTTTAGCCATTCAGTGCCCAGTCTTTTATTGATCACTTACTATGCTCTAGGTTGTGGGAATACAGAGATGGAAGAAAACACAGGTCTTTAAGATGATCTAGAGTTAAATAGATGTTAATTTTTTTAAGATACTAAAATAACTTTGGATTTAATAAAAGTGCTGTACTTAGCTTTTGGTTTTCATGACTGTGGCTCTAAGAGAGAGATGGGGTTGTAGATTTTCTTTCCTGTTGGGGAGGACATACTAGGTAATTTTTGGGGCACCTGCCAAGTACCAAGATTTTGTGCCTGTGACTTAACAAAATTTCATTGGTTTCTTACAACTCAGGGATAAATAAATTAACTGGTGGTGGTCAGGTTGAACTACAAAATGTTCCAGAGTCACCACTAATCCAGTAAGTGACAGACCAAGAGCTGGGGATCTGGGCCCAACTCTGACTCCAGAGCCTGTGCTGTGCAAAATTCCTCTTAAAAATACCATATTCTTTTAAGAGGTTTTTAAAATATATTGCAGCTCTTTACCTATGACTTTTTAATTTTTATTTTGAAATAATTTTAGACTTAAAAAAAGTTGGCCCATAATTTTTAAAAGAAAAAGAAGAGGTGTCTGGGTGGCTCAGTTGAGGGTCTGCCTTCGGCTAAGGTCATGATCTCAGGAGTCTGGGATCGAGCTCCGAGTCCAGCTCTCTACACAGTGGGAAGTCTGCTTCTCCTTCTCCCTTTGGCCTTCCCCCCTGCTTGTGCACACGCTCTCTCCCTCTCTTAAATAAATAAAATCTTTTTTAAAAAGACACCATCTGTTCAGCCCCGGTGGCCCAGCGGTTTAGCGCCACCTTCAGCCCAGGGTGTGATCCTGGAGACCCAGGATCGAGTCCCACATCGGGCTCCCTGCACGGAGTCTGCTTTTCCCTCTGCGCCTCTCTCTCTCTCTCTCTCTCTCTCTCTCTTTTTCTCTCTCTCTCTGTCATGAATAAATAAATAAAATCTTAAAAAAAAAAGACACCATCTGAATAAGAAAAGTTATTTTCGGACATATTACTGTTCCTAACCTAATAGATACTTGTTTTATGCTAATCGTCTTCATGCTTAGGATTAGTTGGCTTTTGTAAATTTTAATGTTTTTAATTCTGCAAGCGTAAACTGACAGTGTCATTTTATTTTGCAGAATAATTCAGAGTTATATTTTACGGGAAGAATCAGGCACACTTTCTTCAGAGGCATCTGATTTTAACAAAGTCCATTTAAGTAGACGGGGTGGCATTATGGCATCTTTATATACATCCCATCCAGCTGATAGTGGATTAACATTGGACCTTTCTTTGGAGATCAACAGAAAATTACAAGCTGTTTTGGAGGATACATTACTAAAAAACATTACTTTGAAGGTATTTGTATTTCTCATTTACTTACCAACCAATAAGTAAGCATGGCATAATGGTGCCTCTTTCATAGTGTGCGCTGGCATATAAATGGATGAGTTCTGTAATGCAAAGTAGCCGTTTTACCTGGAGATAAAATTTTTGTGTATTTCTTATCGAAAAATACAATTTTTTTAACAAGGAAAGGAAAACAGAGCAAAAAATCAGCCTAGTTATTGGACAGTTGTTTACTTTGTATTGTGTGGCCTTTGACTTATGTTCTAATTAATTATAATTGATCACTGAGACAGTTTTTAAAAATTGAGGCGTTCATATTCTAATGTATTTTCCAACTTTCTTTTTGCAGCTTTTATCTGACCCAACTATTCTGTTTGTTCTGTGTTTGGGTCTTGATAGTAAATAAAATTGTAAATATAGTAGCAAACCAATGCAGCAAAATTTGCTGTAGCTTCAGTAAAAAGGTTCTGAAATTCACAGAACTTCTTTACTGAAAACCACCATGCACCTCGTTTATGTCACAAAGCATTGAAGATTAATCTTCACCCTCTCAATGTCAAAATTTAAGCAGAAACTGTTTGAACTCAGTCTGTATACTTATGATACTTAATAGTTCTGTTTTCTTTCCCCCTTTTACTAATTGGTAAAGGAAAATCTGCAGACACTTGGAACAGAAATAGAACGTCTCATTAAACACCAGCATGAACTAGAACAGAGGTCGAAGAAAACCTAACACAAAGCTCTTGGTCATTAAACAGACAAAAGCCACACAAAAGGAGCAGGTGCCACATGCCCAGTATTGGAAACTTCTCCCTGCTTTGTGTGTCAGCCAGTAAAAAATTGTTTTCCTTCATCTGTATAAAAAAGTATCCTTTTATAATACAAATGCATTGCTGTGTATACTGTAAGAGCATAAACTTTAATGAAATTTGTTTTTGTATAGTGACAACCTGTCACTGAATCAGAACAACTGAAATTGCTAATAGTCCTTTGAAGTGCTGAACATTACTACAAGGGCTTTTCAAAACCCCTTCTCCATATTTTTCCTTCTAAAATATATAATGTCAAAAATGATTCAGCTTTTTAAAATTACGCATGAAAGGACATGTGTTAATCATTCAGTAATATGCTATTTCTCCAACAGGAAGAAAACTAAAGTGAGGAAGATTTTATTTGACATTCCAGAATAACATTTGGTTGCATTTTAGGGATGCCAATGAGTCCTTAAATCTTTTAATTTTAATGGAAGCTAATAGAAAAGTCAGCTCTTGGTAGCTAGCAGCGATCAGACATTGCATGCCTCTGTCAGGTTTCCTTATCTGTGTTAGTTACATTTTTTCAGATTCAAACTGTTTGAGTTAATAGTTGAGTTTTTAAAATTTTTAGTTACAAAAATATGATTTTAAATAACATGTTCATTTAGAAGATGTGGAATTCAGTTGTATTTAAAAATGTAAAATAGATTAGTCATTAGAGAAGCAAATAATTCTTTGAAACTGAAATGCTTTCGTTTTACTGAGATCAACTGTAAAGAAAAATGTTTAAGATATTTATGAAGAAGCAATTCCCAAGAGAATCCAGCATATGGCTCTGTTAACCATTTAATTTGAATACCATTCTTTAGCATTGACATAATTATATATTCCAGTGGAGTGATCTTACAGTCCCCAAATGTGATGTGTTTCAGTATATTTATTTAAAATACAAAATAATTACATCTCTATAACCAAAGGAATCTTAGAACCAAATTAATGTATCCTATTGGATTTTTACAATATTTATCTTAAGATGTGCACTTAAATGTTGCCATAGTATCAGTATTTCCACATCATTGAATTTTGTTCCTTTCTCTTGTAATTTTTCACTTATCATTTCTGTGTGTGGTTTTTCATATTTCATTATATTCAGATCATTTCTCTAATAGAATACCTTGGCCGATATGCAGATATTGTCACAAGCGTCATTTTTGTTTTGGATTTTTGCATCCTTTTTTCTTCCCTTCAGAGAAGTAAGCTTTGGGATGATGAATTAAAAAACTGTAGAGAATTGTATGGCTCTAAAAGCTGGGCTCATGGTGGCAATGTCCCAGTAATGTGTTCTAACATTTTTTTAAATCAGCATTGTTTAAAAAGATAATCTATTAATTTTTTCCTGAGGATTCAATGTAGCATCTTATTTTTTCTGTATATCGAGTTATGTCTTGCCATCCAAAACCAAAATCTTTTAAAAATGGAAATATAAGTTCAAAAAACTCTTTTTAAATAGCTGTAACAAGTGTTAGTCTTATCATAATGTGTGGTGTTCTTTTTACCAATAACAATTTATCAAAATAAAGTAAGAGGGTAAGTGCAATCAAATCTGGATTACTTTCCCATTTTCTAGACATACTATTAATCATCCTAAAGACTACTTAGAGTAGCCAGCATAACTAAATTTCATGGCTACTTCTGTGATGGAGATTTGTACACTACAATATTTGTTTTTTTCCTCCAACACACAAAATATATGAATGGAGACCAAATAATGATCAGATCTATAGTGTCCTATGTTTGTTTATGCACTTTTAAAAAATATGTACATTTACTATATACAAAAGTGAAACATTCCAATATTAACATTTGTGCCACCATTCATTTGGAGTAGTCAAATGGTGATGCAACTTTATAGGAAAGCTATTATAAATGTATTCTGACACTGCTACTCCCTCCCCCCCATAAATGTCAGAAACTACGGAAAATTTTTTAAGAAAATGCTTTATTTTCCTTTGTCCTTCAGTTTCTACTGTATCTTTTTGTGTACGGATTAGAACCAAGCAAAGTAACATACAAAGATGTGCATATATCAGATCTTTACACTTATTCACAAAAAGCTCCTAATGTGAGGATTTAGAGAGTCTTCTCTTAATGTATTGAATATATAGAGAGAAGAATGGAGTGTCTGGAAAAGGAAAAATGGTCCGGATAAACCTGAGATTTGGGGGAAAATTTGTTCTGAGTTGTACACATTGAAGGCTGTTTTGTTTAGTTACACTATTTTGGTTTCTTTGAGCAGGAAATTACTTTTTTTGTGTGTGTGTATCTGTATATGCTTTTCTAGGTTTTAATTTTGAAGTGAATTCTTACTGTGACTCCCTTTTTCCCCATACCTTTTCAAACTCTAGCCTGTTAAGTGGTAAGGATTGAAAATAGTGAATTTGAGTGAAGCAATGGATTTGAACTTTGGTGTGTTTTTTTTTAACTTTCTATCTTCATTTAAAGTGATTTATATTGAATTCAGTTTTATCAGGCTACCAGCATTTTATTTATTCACTTAAAAAAACACATGTATTGAAAACCTGCTATTGCCAGGCAGCATCCAGAGTATTGGGATCTTTTGGGGGATCAGATCAGACAGGGTGGTGGTTGTCCTCATGGAGCTAGTGACAGTGGTGGGGAGGCAGTGGGAACAGCCCTTTGAGCCTCTGCAGCCTTACAGCCAGCCTCTGTAAGAAAAAGGTTAATCCATTTGTGCATATAGTGGCCCAGAAATCTCACTGTGGCATGCAACTTTGGGAAATGAATCCTTGCTCTGGGGTATGCTGAGAGCAGATGACTGTTTTCATGGTCTGTCTACACATTCATTCCCTAACTGTCACAGTTTGAGGTTTAATTATTCTTTAAGAAAAAAAGGGGAAAAAAAATCCAAAGACCATAAAAAGGTATTTGGTTTTTGCCATTTTAGTAAATTGTTAATGCCTACTTGATGCTCATAAAGCTAAATCTAATCATGTTTTCGTGTGTGTTCCTAAACTTTGTTTTACCAGTATATTATTTTCTAAAGATTTTTTTCATATAAAGGTAGACCAAGATTTACTGGTAGAAAAAATCCAAAATGTTAAAAACTATTAGTATTGTAAATGTTATATATGCTACTGTGGTGAAAGTATTTTTATCAATCATGTTGCTACTCAGTATGGTTAGTTTGCCTTATGAATGTTGACTCTAGTAGTCTTGTTTTTCAATATCCTTTTTTTTTTTTTAACAAAACAATCTTTTTTTGACACTAAGATTGTTAATTTTTAACGCCAGTTGGTGGCACTAGAAACCTGAAATTATTCAAGGCTCTGAACAAGAGAAAATAATTGAAAAAGAATCCAAATATGAAGAATTTTCAGGAAAATAAATGAAAAATATAATTGTATATTAAAGATGTATTTTCTGGGATGGAATCCTTTTTTAAAATGCATATGGCTGTCCATTTTGACTACAATGATGAAACTTGTTTATCTTCCAAAAGTTCATATATATACAGGTGTGTGTGCATTGTACAGATAATCTTTAATTTGATTACACTGTTCATTTTGTAAATGTTTCTGTATAAAATGAAGCTTTTCAAGAAAACTCTATGTATATATTGTACTTATTAAATAGGTAATGCTTGTTTACCAAGTTGTATTTTAATAGCATCTTTGATTATTTATTTACATACACCACTTGCTAAACAGACTGATTCTCCAGACTGTTGGCAAGGCTGCTTCAGATTGCTTGAATTTTCTTTTTTAAACCACACTAGGAATTTTTGCTTTCTACAATTATCTTTATTATACCAATTATTATTAAAAGTCAATGAACAATAGCAAGCAGATTAAATTGAATGCCAGGTTCTATTCCAAATTTGTGTTTTAATTATTGCTAACAAAATTAGGCATTTTACAAAAGGCAGATTTTCACATGCCTGTTTTCACATAGGCTGTACTGATAAAGCCAGTAATATATTCACGTTTTTCCACAAAACTGTGTACTCACTCAAATGATCTAGCTTTAATAATAAAGATTGAATATGTTCAATAAAAAGATCAAAATGGCATTAATTTCATGAAGTCAGCATGTGTGGTAGCTATTTCATTTCACACTGTGTTGGTTTCTGTTCCTCTCCCAGTTCTGGTACAATTAAATTTTGCCACATACCTTCACTACTGGAAAGAATCCCCTAAAATCAGGATCCTTGGAATGAGGAGTAAAATTAATAGAATAGAGGAAACTTGCCTAACATCCTCGATAGTCTGCTTCTGGGGGCCTATGGATTTGTTTGCAAGGAAAAGAATGTGTCCAGGAAGAGAGGAAAACAGATACTGGCTGTGGTGGTTTTTTGTTTTTGTTTTTTTTGGGCTTGTAGTTCTTAACTGGTCAGTGTGACCCTCAAGCGTGAGATGGGAAAGACCATTCTACTGAACTTATATCTGTATCTGTTTTTTTTTTTTCTTAATAACTCTGCTCCAGTCAATGAATGTAGAACAAGTACACACTTCTTGAGTGCCAGAAGCTTAAGAGGATACCTCTCGCTGACAAGTGCCAGTGCTGTTTTAGAGATTCTCTTTGAGAACAATGTGAACCAATGTGAACAGACTTGATGTTCGTGCCCCTGTAGGTAGATGCACCCTTAATTCCTACATTATATGTAAGAGACTCGATTCTTGTTTTTCTTTCCTTTTTTTTTTAACCATGCATTTAAGAAGTATTCTATTCCTAAGGAATTTTCAGCCTTATTTTACTTTTTGAATGCCCAAAGGCCATGCTGTTTGCCAGATTGATTGCCCTTAATTTGTACTCCCAAAAAAGGGAGGAATCTTTACCATTAATGCATTGCAAAAATAGTCCTATTGTCCATTTAGGATCCACTGAAATAAAAAATGTAGATTATTGATGATCAACTTCTAGTTGCAATAATTTGGGGAATATATTAAATACAGAAGTGATTTTCCATATCATTTGACTGTAGTCTTTGTTTTTAATAAATAATGGCCTAAGGGCAGTAAGTAGTGTGTGTGTGTGTGTGTGTGTGTGTGTGTATCTTCAGCACCCTCCCACTTTGCTGGTCCCAGAAAATATCACTTAATCTTGCCATACTACCTGTTATTTCTTGGTTTCCTTTATGAGCTTTGACTAGGTGAGACAACCAGAAATGCCCATCACCGCTGTTACTCTTGTGGCAGATTTGAGCTGTTTCTGCCCAACCACATGGGAGAAACACTTTCAGTGGCTTATCTTTCACCAGAGCCCCCTTAGGTCTCAGCTCCCCAAAAACCAGGTCCAGTCCAAAAGCTGTCAAGCACAAATGCCACTGATGGATTTTATTATTTTTTTAAGATTTTATTTTTTAGAGGAAGAGGGCACAGTGGGGTGAGAGGCAGAGGGAGAAAGAAACTTCAGTACACTTCCCACTGAGTGCAGAGCTCATTGTGGGGCTCAATCCCAGGACCCTGAGATCATGACCTGAGCCAAAATCAGACACTTAATGGACTGAGCCACCCAGATACCCCCACAAGAAACTCTTCTTGAGTATAGATAGCTCAAATACTGCTCCTAATGCAAATAATTTGTGTCTTGATAGAACTCAGGCTGTTTGCTGACACTAAGACTAGTCCATTTTGCTCAGCAAGACACACATGTAAAGTCAATTCTTCATCCTTTCCTAGATAGTCTTCCTACCTTTGGATTAATTGAATATTTTGTATGATGCAATTATATCTCTACAGTTGGTTTCTGAGTTAGGCCTCATTTTAAAATGTTTTAGTGGTTGTCCTAGGTTTTACAAAATATCTTTAAAATATGAACTGCTTCATGTATTTTTGAGTCCTCATTGTGCAGGGGCTGTGCTCATCTTCTGTGACCCACATTTACTGTTGCCAAAGGGAACACCTTTCCTGTTTCTTCTGCCTACTTTAGCATAGGTGATAAAGCAGGAGAGACTGGTAGGCCTTTTAGAAGCACAGATTCCAGAGATGAAAGAGTGCTTCAAGAGAGAGAACATCCAGTCCCGGAGTTCCACAGACTAGTAAAATTTCAAAAACAAAATTCTGAGCTTATTGACTTTTATTTGCTAAGTGAGGATCAAAAGGAATGGGCACTTATCAGCATCATATCATAAAAGACAAGATGTTTTATCACTAAAATAAAAAGTGGTTGAAAAGTTCAAACTTTGAAAGAGTGTAGCTCTTTGAAACACTCAATTTGTTTTTCTCAGCTCTCTATAGCCTGGGTTGCAAACCCTCCCCTGCCCAGTGCAACTCCTCATTTGAAAATCAGAAAAAAGGCCTTTGGGCCTGGAAGTGATTCATTCACCAGAGGTGACACCTCAGTAAAAGCCTCTTGCAGTTTCAGCCACTGTTGACTCTAATAGTGCCTGAAACACAGTTAATTTAATCCTCACACCGTCCTGGTTCTGTACCTACCTGGAACCAAATGAATTCAAGAAGTTCTGAAGGTGGAAGGTGTGTGGGCTATTGATTTATTGCCTCTCAGATCCCAATGCATTTTTTAATATCTACTCTGTGATAAACAAGAGAATTCCTTTAACCATTTCTCCCTGTAAGTAAGCATGGTGTTAAGTTTCCTCGGTAGAGGGCAATGGAGGTACATCACAGGAGGAAGAGGCTTCTGGAAATTTCTGGCAAGGACTGGGTTTCAGACTTGTGAGGACACCCCATGGACCCTGCCCCACCCATCCCTCTGCAACCTTTTAGCACTTGGCGATAACCTTCCTGCATGGAAGGTTCTCGACATGGAAACTAAAGTGACTACACACAGTCACTTGTGGTCCAGAGAGTCACCCACAGCATAGCCACTGCACTTCCACACCTGGCTGTCTGCACTTGGGAGGGCAGCCTGGTTACTGCTTGCCAAGCAACTCCAGACCAGCTCCAGGCTGGCCAAACCAGCTAACATCTCTGCTACCCGGTGGGCTGATCCACAGCTTCCCCAACAAGATCTGAACTGCTTCCAAGATTGTGCTTCCTCAGGTAGCCCCCCTCAGCCCTAGCGTACCACTTAGACTTTTCTTATAATTACTCTTTTACCATAGGTAATGATTCTGTGTCTTCAACTCTGGCTGAACCTCCCAGGTGGTGCCTTTCTCCTGACTGGACCCAGACTGCTACTGAAGGTGAGAGTGACGTCTGTGGTAGAACCTCCTGAAAAGGCACAAAGATAAGAAGTTGACCTCAGAAACCTAATGTTTATCACACCAAAGATATCATTGCTTCTTCTATCCTTTAACAATTCATACGAGATCATTATTTATATGCAAAGCACCATGGGAGATAAGACAAGTCCCCTGCTTGGAACAAGGTGATAAGGAACCAGCACCCTGAGATAGCACTGATGGTAGTGGGAAGAGGACAAGATTCCTGCTGGAAGAGACATCATCACTTGAGAAGGGCCTTCATGCATAGGTCACAACATATGGAAGGAAAACTAGAAAAGTCCAGATGGAAGAAGCCCCCATGCCTTTTTTGCTCAGGGTCCTGTAGGTGTCTCAGAGATGGTAACAGGAAACGTGTAGAAGGAATAGCTAGTGGTTCTGCTTGGCACAGAAACATGAGTCTATTTTGCATTGCCAGCCTTTATCATGTTCAACCTTTATCAAAAAATGGTGAGACCCATAGGAATGGAAGGGACCTTAGGAAGGTATCTACCAACAGCCAGGCCATGAACAGCCTTGAATGTCACACAGAAGAAACTGAGTAACTGTGTTTGCCCAGTTGCTTCAATGGAAAGCCACAGGTTGGGGTCCCATCCACACTAATATATTGACTTCTCATTGTATTGACAGGTATAATAATAATACTTTCAGAAAAGTGCACATATCATAAATAATACAGCTTAATAAATTGCTAAACCAAACACAGCTATGCAATCAACACCCAGTGCTTTATTTTTCCTGGTTGAATCCTGACTGATACACCCCAAACCCCTCCTCATGCTCCCAGTCATCACCCATCTTGGAAGGATGACTCTCCTAACTTCTAATAACATCGATTTATTTTACCCCACTTTTTGGGACTCAATATGCATGTACCCATACAGGAGGTATTCTTTTGAGTCAACATTTTGTTTAAAAGATCATCCATGTTGTTGGGTATTGTTGCAGGTCATTTATTCCTTTTGCTGTGCAGTACTTCATTGGGTATATCACAGTTTATCCAGACTAATATTGATGAGCTTTGGGGGAGTTTCTAGTTTGGGACTCCTAGGAACAAAGCTGCGATGATATTGTTGTACACGTCTCTGATAAAGCAAATGGATATATATTTAGTGCACATATGCCTGGCACTAGAATAATTGAGTCACAAGATACACACGTCTATTTTAGTAGGAACTACCCAATTTTCCCAACATGGTTGTACCATTTGTACACTCACTAGCTGTGCATAAGAGTCCCAGTTGCTCTATATCCTAGCAAACATTTATTTTGCACAGACATTAATTTTTTAAAATATTTTATTTATTTGAGAGAGAGAGAGAGAGAGAGAGAGAACACGAGTTGGGGAGGGGCAGAGGGAGAGAGAGAAGCAGATTCCCCCCTGAGCAGGGAGCCTGATGCAGGACTTAATCCTAGGACCCTGAGATCATGACCTGAGCCGAAGGCAGACGTGTAACCAACTGAGCCACCCAGGGGCCCCAAGCACAGATATTATTTTTTAAAGGAGACACTGAAATGTATGAGCCAATCAGAGTGGGTGACCCAGCGGAGGAAGACTCTGAAAACCATGTTCTTAAGAAATGATTGAAAAGAATAAGGGCTTTTTTAACCTGGAAAAGGGAGAATTCTGGGGAGATAAGAGCACTGTGTCTGGCAGAGAACTGAAGAGTTGCTAGGTAAAGAGGGATTAGATCGGTCTCTGGGCTCCATGGAAAAGCAGCAATCCCTCTAGGTTCAAGGACCCACCCAGGATTTACTGCTGGTCAAGTTAGGGTAGGACTTAATCCCAGGTTGGCCTGTTTTCAAAACCCGTATCCTTTTTGTTTTTATGCTTATATATCAGTTTTATTTTTTAAACACTTGGAGATATCAACATATAAAATTGTATATATTTAAGGTGTTCAACTTGATATTTCCAAATATGTACACATTGTGGAGAGATCAGTGCAATCAAGCTTAATAATTTATCCATCACCTGCACATTGTTGCCATTGTGTGTATGTGTGTGTGAAGATTTAATCTGAGATCTATCCTCTTTTTTTTTTTTTTAAAGATTTTATTTATTCATGAGAGACAGAGAGGCAGAGACACAGGCAGAGGGAGAAACAGGTTCCATGGAGTAAGCCCGATGCGGGACTCGATCCTAGAGACCCTGGGCTGAAGGCAGCGCTAAACTGCTGAGCCACCTGGGCTGCCCGAGATCTATCCTCTTAGCAAATTGTGTACAACGGAGTATTGTTAACTATCGTCCCTCTGCTATACATGGCTATTATGTCATCAGAATTCGTTCATCCTGCATAACTAGAACCTTGCCCTCTGACCAACATCTTCTCATTTCTCCTTCCCCACCTGCCCCTGGCAACCATCACCTTCTTGCTGCTTCTACGAATTTGATTATTTTACATTCCACATATAAGTGGAATCATAAGGTATTTGTCTTCTGTGTCTGGCTTATTTCACTTAGCATAATGTCCTCCAGGTTCATCTATTTTGTCCCAAATTGGAGGATTTCCTTCTTTTCTTTTTTAAGGCTGAATAATACTTCACTGAATTTTATATTTTCTTTATGGATTTTTCCATCAATCGATATTTAGATTATTTCCATACCTCATCTTTGTGAGTAATGCTTCAGTGAACATGGGATCCCAATTATATCTTCTGTGGGTCTATATCCAGAAGTGGGATTGCTGGATCAAACAGTAGTTCTATTTATAACTTTTTGAGGAAACTCCATCATGCTTTCCATAATGACAGTACCGATTTACATTCCCACCAACAATGCACCAGGGCTCTCTTTTATCCACATCCTTACCAACACTTACTCTTTGTCCTTTCGATAATAGCCATTCTGACAGGTATGAGGTGATATCTCATTGTGGTTTTGATTTACATTTCCCTGATGTTTAGCAATGTTGAGCACCTGTTAGCCATTCGTATGCCTTCACAAAGCCCATGTTCTTTCAACATGACTGGTTTCTAAAAGTCTGAAGGAGGTCTCTAATATCAAATATATGCTTTCCCTGATAAAAATGACTAAATTGGGAAAATAAGCCTGTAAGTCATCATAAATTACTTTGGTGGAAGTTGATGGTATTAGAAGACGGTGTGGAGTGCTCGCTTCGGCAGCACATATACTAAAATTAGAAGACGGTGTGGCATCCCCGCAAGACTTTGGAGTCCATTTATTCACTCATGGAACAAATATTTCTCCAGTGCCTACCAAATGCCTGGCACTGATCTAGACACTGAGATCCTGCAGTAAAAGAATAGGTTTTGTCTGCCAGTGAGTACAGCTGACAAACTAGTTGAGGATGGGAAGAGGAAGAAAGAAAATAAGAAATAAAGAAAACAGATGATTTCCAAGTATGCAAAACCTTTGTAGTGCCACATATATGTGGGTTCAAATTCTTCAAATTGACTTTGGACTTTGGACCCACAGCTACCCTAAGCCCCAGTTTTCGTATCTGTAAAAACACCTATAACATATGTTTGCTGTGCGGATGAAAGGGGCTTATTATATAAAGCATAGAGCATGGGGCCTGCTAGAATGAATAAGCCCACAATAAGTTGTTCTAACTATGAAACAAGTCGTCAGTTACACATTTCTTCCCAGATACCCATAGAAATCTTATACGCCTCTTGTTTTTCAAACTTCATTTCAATTTCTAAGATCTGATTATTCAGCCCTATAGAGAGGAAGGATTGGCTAAATTAGTTACTATGTATAAATCACCTTTAATAGTGCTTGGCAAATATTAAGTACTGTATGTGTTTATTAAATGAATACATGTATGGATGAATGAACGAGTAAATTCTACTCTGGATATGGTTCCTATCCGCTTCCATATCCACTTCCTATTAGGAGCCTGATTATATCCCTGATATAATTTTTCATCTCTTTTCCAAACAACCTTATATTTCCAACCTGACATAACCAGGCACACTGCACTTCAATTCATTCAACAAATATTTACCGAATATGTCTGGCACTGTTCTAGATACTGGGAATACCAACAGTGGACATTTTTAGTAAAGATTAAAATACTAGCATGAAGCAATAAATTCAAGCTAAGGGTGATTTCAAAATAATTTGAGAAATTATTTCAAAATATTTTTGCCTCAAAGAATTTGTTTTTTTCCTAAGTTTAGTTGGAAACTGGTTGTCACCCCATGTCAAGTGGAGTGCTTGCGTGAGCTGCTTTCATTTACTGATCTGACATACCAAGAAACTGTGAGCTCTAAATGCTCAGTGTTTTCTAGAGTCTAAGTGGCTCAGTAGCAGGGAGTAGAGGTAAGGAGAAATGAGGATAGAATGTGAATATGGTAACAACCAAGATGACGATTAGGTGACTTGGATCTAGACTGCGGGGACATAGGGAACAGTAAAAGAGGTAACAGGACCAGGTTAGGAAATCCAGCCTCTGACAATCTGCCTCTGAGCGTGCTTCCACCTTACTGCTTTCTTAAGGACCATGAAGCAAAAGGACCAGCATTTGGGTAAATCTAGGAAGCATGTGAGCCAAATAGAAATGTGTTGTGAGAAATTATGGCACTTAGCAAGTGTGGTGTCTCCAAGAAATGGCCTGGAGTGGAGTCAGAACAAGGCATTTTGAGGTGACCTATCAATCAGGCAGATCAAACTGCAGCCAATTCACCCAGCAAGCTCCACCAGGGCACAGGCGCTACCCTAAGAGACTTGGGTGAGATAAGAGCTCCAGTGGTATTGATCAAGGCCTTGAACAGATCAATTATAGTTTTTTGTTTCTTTTTATTTTTTTATTTATTTACTTTTAAATGATTTATTTATTTTTTCATGATAGACATAGAGAGAAAGAGAGGCAAAGACACAGGAGGAGGGAGAAGCAGGCTCCATGCCGGGAGCTCAACGTGGGACTCGATCCCGGGACTCCAGGATTGCTCCCTAGGCCAAAGGCAGGCACTAAACCACTGAGCCACCCAGGGATCCCCTGTTTGTTTCTTTTTAGGGAGAGAGAGTGCATGTGAGTTGAAGAGGGGTGCAGAGGGAAAAGGAGAGAGGGAATCCCGAACAGACTCCAGTGCCAGCCCAAATGAGAGCTCAATCCCACAACCTAAAGATCACGACCTGAGCCCCAACACCCAACTGAGCCACCCAGGTTCTCTAAACAGGTCAATTTTAATAAAATCAGTAAATATGACAACACTAGCAAATGAACCCCCTCTGACAATGGACTAGGAGCAATTTTACATCTACCTATGTGTTCTGCTGGCTTACACAAGGGTAGAGGCAAATAAATGCCTTACCTCCAACTGGGCTACTTCATTGCTGTGTTAATGCAAATAGCGGATGCTACTATAAATCAATTTTAAAAAATAACTTATGTTTGTTAACTCATTTGAGTCATGCAAAAAACCTATTTTACAGATGAGCAAGCTAAGTAAGTTTAAGCAATGTGCTTGAGGTCGCCGAGCTAGCAAGTGGCAGAGTCAGAATTTGCACCATGGCCTCAGACAGACTGCATGGTCTCAGCCAGGACACCAAATTCCTAATCAACAGGATCCTCAGTCCTGACACAGTCCGGGCACAAAAAAGAATGCACAACCACCACTTGTCGAGTAAGTGAATGAATTATAAATCATTCGGTGTTCTCTTAACTACCATTTGTCTAAGCAGTTGGAAGGCCAACTACACAATGCCAAAGGAAAAGTAACACAGGCACATAAACAATATCACAGTAGATCTCTGTACTGGTCACAAATTCTCTGGGTGGTTCAGATTAATTTGAGCAGCCTAAGATACAGTTTACTCTGCAGGTGATTGAAAAAGAATATACCACATGATGATAATTATAATATACAAAAATGGCATGTATTTCTTGCCAGTTAGAGTCTCTAGGAAAGCTTTCCACTCCTTGCCGGTTTCTTCGCTAGAAGGATATGCAAGTAGATATTGGTTTCCACAAGGACAAAGACCTGTCCTGGCAGTGGACTGCCTTTTGATATTTGGCCACATTTTAACTGAAAGGAAGCAGAGCTTTGTCACCACATTTTAATGCATCACAGAAAACGATATTGTCTTAGCACTGCCTCAAGTTCTATTTTTAAATGATATATTCTACTTATAAATATATTTTTATATTTAAAACAATTTTGTTTCCTGTGACAGAAAACTCCCTTGGCAGAAATTTTGCTAAAAATCCAGTGACATAGAAAAGATTTTTGTGTTGACTACTTTGGTTGATTGATTTCCCAACACCCATGATAAAAACTCTCTGAGCTTTAATGCTCTTTGGATGTGAAAGGAGTATGGTTTATCATTTCTAAATTCCATTACATGTCGTAAAATAAAAATATTATCCAGATAGACCCAGGATTTCGAGGCCAAGTACAGTTGCTTACTTACTGACATTTCTTATTCTAATCTAATTAATTGACATGGGTCAAATATCTGTTTTGAAAGATGCATGGAAAGTACAAAAAATATAGTCAAGTAGGGAGCTACAGATTCATCAGATGAATGTAATGAATTACTGCCTGGTACCTAATCATTAAAGAGGAAAGTTGGGGAAAAAAAAAGAAAACCCTTTAAATAACCTCAAATGATGGGAATACAAGTTTTTATGGAGTATGGTCCCCTTAATATTATCAATTTTGACTGTTCTTGTTACTTTATCCTCAGCGTACTTTCTCTAAATGCAGATGAATTTCAGACAGTCTAAGGAGCACCCTGAGATGACAAGACCATCTAGCAGAATTAGTGACACTTGGCATTAAACCCGCGAATGGCTTTAAAAGTTTTAAAAGCACAAAACTGAATTATTTCATTTATGTCAAATCATTAAAGAACCATTCTATGCTTACTGGAAAATGTGTAAATTGAATAATTATTTTTATGCTATCACCCTTTGCTTAAGGTTTTGAGTTTTAATATTTGTTTTGTTTTTTTAGTTTTGTCAAAAGAATGGGTTTTAGTAATCAAAAAAGTTAGGTTCCTAATTTGTTTGCTTGCATACAAGGGACTCAGTGTTTGACTTTGGATCTGGGCTCATTTTCAGCTCCTTACACCATTTTCCACTGACAAGTTCTTCCCCTGGAATGGTTCTGGGAAATCTTAAGCCAGTCTTGCTAGTCGAAAATGTGCAACAAGTCTTTCCCATGTGTTGTTTATTTCCAGGCCACTGATTTTGTACTAGGAAGACCTTGACATCATGTGATATGTGATACAAATATGACAGCCATCTCCTGGAATAAAGTTGGCATTCTTAGGGTGCAAGAGCTTATATTTTTGTGTAGTGACATGCTTGGACAAACAATTTAACCAGCCAGAAAAATTAAGAGAAGTTCTGTACCATCAAAAACTCCAATAGCAAGAATCTCATATGAACTTGAAGGAAGCTATGGTGAAATGGGTAGAGAGTATATATTCTGCAATCAGACTACCTGGGTTTGATCACTTGATCTAACTGTTTGATCTAGTTGCCTCAGTTTCCTCATATGCTTAATGATGGTGAGAGAGTCAGATTGTGGTGTTGTCATGAGATCCAAATGAGATAATAGCATACGGCACGCCATGTACTGTCACACAGCATGAGCACTGAACAAGTGTTAGCTGTTGTAACATATAATTCAGAACACATGCATTAAACATGGCTCTTCTAAGCTTGGGAACAATGCAAGGTCACAGACACTAAGAAAAAGACTGCAATCATGCAAATGGCATGATGTAATTAAAGATTTGGCCTTATCCTTATAAAAGAATTACCAAAGTAGCACAAATTATAAAGGCATAGTCACAGAGTTATTGTAGAACTCCTTGCCTCTAGTGATAAAGATAATAAGGATTTTTTTTTACGTGTGTGTGTGTGTATGTGTGTGTGTGTGGTCTCTGCACTGTGGATCACATTATGGCGAAAGAAGAAGCTGTTACCCACTCAAATTATCAGGCACAGTACCCATGGTAAAGTGGTTTGGGGTCGTCACCCAACACACTGGCACAGACCCGAGTCCATTCTTATCCACCTTCTCTCTGATGAGCCTCATGAGTTGTTTTTTGAAATTGTTTATGTGAAAAATAAAGATAATTCATAAAAGCCTTGCAGATTAATCCTCATGGAAGCTCCTAGAAAGTTCTGAGGGACTTAAGTTTATGCTCTAAATGCCACTAGGTGGCAGAGGAATGTTATGAAACCAGCTAACCCTCACCAGCCGAGAAGGTGCATCCCCCCCTTCCTTCTCATCACGGGGTGGGTGGCCTGTCCGCAGGACCCTGAGAGAACTTTTCTGTAACGTGGATTTTTCTTCCTTGTTCTTCCACATACTCAGCCTTCTGAAGAGCCTGTGATTCTGGACCGCAGGCACTAGCATCATCTAGCAGATCACGAGTGTAATTCTACTGTTGCCCAGATCCCTAAACCAAAAATAGCAAAAGCTTCCCAACCTTTGAAAGTTTTATTTTCAAGTCTGGACATTTGGAAGAAAGGACAACAATCTTTCAGGCACGTTGCAGGACATTTGTTAAAGAGGATGAGCCCAACACACTGGGACACTGTCTTTCTTCCTTACATCACGCAGATCTGCTTCTCAAACCTCCCTTTCTTCCACTCTGAGGAGGGACAAGGAACTCTATTTCTATCTAAATCTTTAACTTCTTAACTTCAGAAATCATTCTTTTGGGCTATTGAGCATCATTTCTGGTGCTCCAAAATTTGGGAGGCTTTGGACTAAACATGAATGATTTAATCAATTGCTCTTATTTTCATTTTTAAATTTAATTTTATTTTTATTATTTTTTGAAGATTTTATTTATTTATTCTTGAGAGACAGAGAGAGAGGGAGAGAGAGAGAGAGAGAGAGGCAGGCAGAGGGAGGAGCAGGTTCCATGCAGGGAGCCTGACGTGGGACTTGATCCCAGGACACCAGGATCATGCCCTGGGCCAAAGGCAGACACTCAACTGATGAGCCACCAGGGCTGCCCTTATTTTCATTTTTTAAAAGATAAGGTCCTGAGTCTCAGATGGAAGGCACTCTTTTTAATCCTGAGGTCTAGCTCAGTTTTACCCTATCTGGAGGGAGTTCAGGATGGGTTTAATCAAGGAGTCTTCATAAGCAGAAAGGAACTACCCTCCTGGAAAAGAGCTCTTTAAAAACAACAACAACAACAACAAAAAGGATTTCATTTATTTATTCGTGAGAGACACAGAGAAGCAGAGACATAGAGGGAGAAGCAGACTCCCTGCAGGGAACCTGATGAAGGACTCAATCCCAGGACCCCAAGATCACGATCTGAGCCAAAGGCAGACGTTCAACCACTGAGCCACCCAGGCAACCAGAAGAGCTCCCTTAATGTCATGTGCCCAGCACATGAAGCAGAAATCTAGCAGGTTCTGCTTTACGATTTGGAATTTTATTATATTCAATATGATTTGCTAATAGTCACAACTATATTTTCTTTCTATTATTTATAACCAGGTAATTGTTATAATTTCTGGAGAGAAACCAAAGGTAGCTAACTGAGGCCCTTGGTTTCAGAAAAAAAGTCTTCCCCTGTTCTTTCTACATGGCAGATGCCTACTGCAGATTTGAGCAGGGCCAGCTGAGATGACAGCAGGGCATGTGGCCTGAAAAGGAGTCATGCAGAGATATGATGAGGACCTCACAGTCTCAAAGGACACCTTATCGAGGTGACAGGGAGTTGGATTCAGAGGTGGCAAGTAAGAATGTGTCCTCCTACAGGACCCCCTTCCTCCCACCTGTGTCCTAAGCCCTCTGCGTGTTCCAGATCTGTCCAGGGCCTTTGCAGACACAGGCTCGTTCTCTTTCTGATGAGCCAGTAGCCTCTGATGTTAGCCGAGATGCTGGCAAAGCATTTATGTCCATCCAGCGCCTCTGCAGGTGACTGCCACCATGGCCATTCGCTCACTCTGTGAGTGGAGCTTTCCAGCAAAGGATCTATTTCTTGGCTTTGGGGAGAAAGTGGGAGAGAAAAATCCAGCTTCCCAATAAAGGAAACATCAAACTCAGGGGCTTCCAAATTATGCCTGAACACTCCTTTCTTCTCTCAAGAAACCCTCTGCCCTTGTAGGCGGGGAGCTGGGCCCTGGGCTCTCCCTGCGTCCCACAAGGGTTACTGGGTGGAGAGCCCGGGGTAGGGGAATGGCCTGCTTCCTGAGCCTCACATCTCTGCCACCAGGCATGCAGGGTGGACCTTTGAAGGGTGCCCTGGAAGGGGAGAGCACGCTGGATCAGTCCCCCCCACCCCCAGTCCCTGCCCCTCCATCCCTGGCCCACTCCCCGCGGCTGCACCCGGCGCCCGGCTTGCCTTCTCCCTCTGGAGCCCAGCTACCCCTGGCTGGGCACGGAGCCCTCTCTTCCCTGGGGATCCCCGTGCAGCCCCCCTCCCCTCCCCACGCTGAGACCACGCTCCCTCCCTGCCCCTGGGAGCCAGGTCTCTCCCCACTGCTTGCCTCCCTGGAAAGGAAAGCCATGCTCATTTCGGTCCCTCCCCTGCTGGATGGTTTCTCCTTGGTTAGTAGGAGAAATTTTCCCAAGGAGCTGTTTCCCTTCCTCGTAAAGAATATTAAATTTTTTTTTTAATTTATTTATTCATGAGAGACACACAGAGAGAGGCAGAGACAGAGGCAGAGGGAGAAGCAGGCTCCCTGCAGGGAGCCCCAGGTGGGACTCGATCCCAGGACTCAGGCCCTGAGCCCAAGGTGGCCGCTCAACGGCTGAGCCACCCAGGCGTCCCAGAACACTTGCTTTGGTATCTAGGTACACTTCTGAAGCTTTGAGAAGAATATTGGTGCTAACCCAGAAATTTGCAAACTTGCTCTCAGTGGTGAGTGAAAAAGATGGTTTTTCTTGTTAAGGGCTCTGTTGTGCTGCCCTGGGAGGGGTAGTGCACCCTTCGGTGGGGGCTCTTTAGAGGATGGACAAGTGCCCACCACTCTGGGGTCCCCACGCCTTGTTTCATGGTGCTTGGGGGACCAGCAGACTTAAACTTGCCCCTGGAGGAGGGGGAAAAGCCCCCAGGTCACGGGCTGTAGGGGATGTTGACTTCCCTTGGCACGAAGCTTGCAGGTTTGAGGCTGGCCTTTACTGGCATGATTGGAGTCTTTGCCAGTTGTGCACGTATTGATAAAGACCTAGTGATCATCCTGAAAACTACAGAGATGGTCCGAAAGAAAACACAAAGGCATATTTCTGATAAATCCAGCTAACATGTGGTACGAATGTTAGTGACCAGGAACCTGGACTCTTGGGTTTTGGTTCTAGAACCAGGCAGGGTACGAAATCCTCATGGAGGCCCACCCTTTAGCCAGGGTGGAGATGGAGAACCCAGCATGTGACGGCGCCCTCGGCGGCTGCACACATGGGCTGTGTCACTGCCACTTTCAGCAGTTACTTTTTTTAAAAAAATATCTTATTTATTCATGAGAGACATACAGAGAGAGAGAGAGAGACAGAGAGGCAGAGACACAGGCAGAAGGAGAAGCAGGCTCCATGCAGGGAGCCCGACGTGGGACTCGATCCCAAGTCTCCAGGATCACACCCTGGGCCAAAGGCAGCCCTAAACCGCTGAGCCACCCGGGCTGTCCAGCAGTTACTATTTTAACCAGGTAGCCTGATTTCTGCCTGCTGGAAAAGTCAGCCACCACCGTGTCCTTCCTCCTGTCCCCTGCCCCACCCCCCCACCAGGAGTGACAAATTCACCTCCAGCCCTTTGGGCAAGGAAGTGTTCTGGCCAGAATAGGGCTTGGCTTCTGGGCCACCAGTTGCAAAGCTGTCCTGGTGACTGGGGGGCTCTGTTCCCTCTGCTTTGAGAAGTTTCCCCAGAGGTCAGGCCCAATTGGGACTCGGTGAGCGTCCCCTCTGGAGGCAGGGAGGAAAGGGGAAATGACTTGTCGAGCAAAACATTGCTCCCACCCAGATTTCACTTCTGTTTCAGAAGGCGAAGTGACGGAGGGTGCTCTGGTGGCTCGGAGAGGACTGGCGGGGGAGGCCGGAGAGCAGCAAGAAGAGAAGCAAGAAGGCGGCCCCTGGCGCACAGCCCCTCCTGCTTGGGCAGCGGGGGCAGCGCACTTCAGTTCTCCCCAGAGGCAGTGAGTGGGAGCCAAGGGTCTGTTTGAATTGGAATTTGGTCCACCTGAAGAAGAGGTCGAGTTTTTCTCAGAATGTCACTCTCTCAGAATCAGAATGTCCCGATTTCTCAAATAGGGATGTGAATATTGGGTAAATCAAGACAGATAAGGAGGGACGTGTTAGCTTTCCCATGCAGGGGAGGGATAAAGAGTGGGAACGGGGGGCCCTGAATTATTTTCCAGTGCTGCCGAGGATCAAAGGAACATTTTACTATTAATACGAATTGAACCAAAAGGCACCTGAAATGAAAAGAACATGAATTTGTGTCTGTGTGTATAACCCCTCTGGCAACTAAACAGAAAGAAAATAGTAAGTCAGTCAGAGTCCCATCACCCATTAGCAGCTCTGCAGCCAGGGCTTTCCACCCCAAGTAAATGGTTTTCTTTGATAAAGGATTTTCACACTGGGGCATGTGGACTACAGTTCACTCTGCCTCTTGCATTCACCTCCCTGAGCCTGTCTCAGTTTGCTCGGGCTCCCATTAACAAGATGTATTTTCTCACAGTCTTGGATGCTAAAGTCGAAGATCAAGGGGCCAGTAGGTTTGTTTCTTTTCTGAGGCCTCTCTCCTTGGCTTGTTGATGGCCGCCTCCTTGCCGCATCCGCCTATTGCTGTCTCTCATGTGCATGCACAAGCCTGATGGCTTCCTTTCTCTGTGTCCTAATGTCCTCTGCTTTTAAGGACACCAAACCTATTGGATGAGGATGACCCTCAAGACCCCATTTTAACTTAACTACTTACTCCACTGGGCATGGGGTCAGTGTAATCCATTACCTACAGATGACACAAAATACCAAGTTGGCCGGATGAATCTTATAGGATATTTCGTTAAGCAGGAGAAGACTCCTCATTTGTCTTCCTATGTAGTTTCTGGGGAGCTTTGCCAAAAATATCTCTTGCCTCCAACAACTTCCCTCTGACTCTTCCTTCCTCAATCACAGGAGGCTATTGAGGATCTGAAGGTTCAGAAAAAGTTGGAGGTCACCCTGGGTTTGAGACTAAGGCCAGACAGGCTAAACTCAGGCTGGAAAAAAAATTCAGATTCTGTCCGCCTTAGAGGCTGAACATTTGATGCAATGAGGCAATCCTGGGTTCTATGAAAAACAAGGGCCGGTTATACACATTGCACACACACACACACACACACACACACGAGTGCAAAAAAACCACCTACCCTTGAGTAAAGAAAGTAGCATTGGTTATTTTTTACTACTAGGGATTGCCAACCTGTGCTGAAGAAAGCCCTTAGTCTGTAGAGGGTAAAATAACACCATCATCACCTTGGATCTCCTTTTCTCAAATTTTGAAATTTTAACACTAAATGAGGAGCATAATACCCAAGTCTGCTATGTCAGCCATGAGAATCCCTTGTCTGTTGGTTTCAATGTCATATGATGGGGTGTGGGCAAGGTAGGGAATGGAGCCATACCCTCCTTGGATGTCCAAAAGCCTAGCGGTGACACCTTGGTTTCTTTCTGGTGCCCAGTCCCCATTCTGAAGTGTAGGAGTGCCAAGAAGAAATGCAAAGCCTAGAGCCACAAAATAAATACTGTGATAAACTGAGGCAGAAATGGGCCTCCAGCCCTAAGGCAGGAAGGAAAAAACAAAAAAGCATCAGGAAAGTATAGCTTGCTGCATGAAAAAAGCCAATTCAAAAGAATGGGAAGAAGAAGGACCTAAGGAATTTAACTTTTTACTTTGGACCAACAGACTATTTTGTAGCCCAGAAACTCCTTTTCTTTGGATTCCAACCTTGCTTTATGTCCAAAACGGGACTGGAAATGGACATTATGAAGCCAAAAATATCAAACAGCCTTAGATCCTTGGTTAAAAACATTAGCAGCAACACACGACAGAGCTCACCTCCCCCATTCTTAACATTTCATTATGAGAGGAAAACCACAGGCCGAACTTAGCAAAGGCTGTTATAATTAACTCACAAGCCTTCATGTGCTTGCTAGTGGTTTCCGAGTCTCTGAGGCTCAGAAGTAATGTAATATGGGTTTATTTAATATGTATTACGGAGGGAGGAAACAAAAACACATTTTTACTCTTTTGCTAAACAGCAGCCCGATTCTATTGCATCCATTTAATTTACTGTTTCCAGGCTCAAGGGAATCATTTCCTTGTGACATTTATCTACATAGATTTGGGATGAAAGGACTTAACATGTGTCCATCAGGGTTCCTAATGGCAAGTAACAGAGGCCAAATCTGGTCCCTTACAGCAGAAAGGAATTTATTGAAGTGTGTTAGATAACTTCTAGAATCCCAGGAGGGCCAGAGAATGAAGCCTGGAGGCTATGCAGTCAACAACAATCCCCAAAATCAATTCTTGAGCTGTTCTGGGGGCTGTTCCACTGCCTTCTCCCTGGGCCAAGAGATTGCTCCTTGTGCTGTGACCTCTTCTCACACCAGGCAAACTTCTGGATCATCTATAAGTTGGTTGTAGTGCCACCGTCTTAGCCAGCATGCCCCCAAATCCTAACAAGCCTCCTCTGGTTCTGTTGTTCCTCCTTCTCCAGAGATCTCTATGCAAATCTACTCCCTGCCCCAAACCCCTTTTGGGAAACCCAAACTTATCCAATGGAAAGGGGCTTGTGCTCTGGAACTACCTACCCCAATGTACCCCGGTTGCTTTTGCTCAGGTTGAAGTTGTTCTGTCTGGAGTAGCCAACTGGGGTGGTCCAGACCCCATGATCACTGAATCTTTGAGGCTGGGTCTCCTTGTCCCCAGTCTGTCATGGGGATGGCAGGCACTCCTGATTCTTTGACTACTTGACCTGTTAGAGCAAGCTCATGCATACCTCCAAAGACTGGATAAGTAATAAGTCTTACAGCGCCGAATAGTGTAGACTCCTAGCAAGAAAGACAGTTTTTTTTTAATTGGAGTTCAATTTGCCAACATATAGCATATCACCCAGTGCTCATCCCGTCAGGTGCCCCCCTCAGTGCCTGTCACCCAGTCACCCCAACCCCCAGCCCACCTCCCTTTCCACCACCCCTTGTTCATTTCCCAGAGTTAGGAGTCTCTCATGTAAGAAAGACAATTCTTACGTACATGTCAAGGCTCTTTTCCTTCCGACACAGTGAGCCTAATTTCTATGCTGAGTGGTCACCTTGGAGTAGTCCATGATAGGTAAAGGTCCCACAGTACTTTCTGTGGGCTATTCCCATTGCCATTCTGGCAAGAGCTCCTAGCTGACCATTTATGGAAAGGACTCATCCATCCCTTTGTCCTTCTCCATCTCTCTCTTGGGGGTGGAAGGCAGTACAGGGCCTGGTGCTACTTCTTCCCATTACTGTGTCATGTGTCACCCTCCATGTATGAGTGACACAAGGCCGTATATTGAACATTTAATGTAGCAGAATAACCAGCGTGAGGATTAGCTACACCTATTTTTCTCAGCTGTAAGCTCATCAGGAAAGAATGAGAGGTATTTTTTCCTTCTCCCAACAGAGGAACCAGGTTCTGTGTTCTGGATGTCAGGACTTCTCCTGTCTCAGGGGAGCATTTGATGCCTTTGTTTTCAACTGTCTAGGAGACAGGACTCAACCCATTGGTATAGCAAGGGCTCTGTGGGTTGAAGGGGAGCTCCAAGGCTGGCCCAAGGGAAGGAGGGGAGGTCTTGAAATGGTGAAAACCCATCCAGCTTGCGGACACTACCTCATTGCAAGGAGACACCTTGGACAAGGGATGGTCACCTGGAGGCCAGTGAAACATCAAGCACTGCTGTGCATTGCTCTGACAGCTAAGGTGAGTGTCCCCTGGTGCTGAGCCCGGCATGCAAGGAGTGGTGCACTTGGCATTAACTGCCTGCCAGCACCTGCACCAGTTGACCTGGCCTCATGGAGTAAGCAGGGCTCGGTTCAGATGGAATTGCAGCCCTGGACAGATGGCCATAGGCTGTACCCACAAACACAAGCACCCTAGAACAACCCAGGTTTGAGCTGCTCAAGTCCATTCATATGTGAAGATTTTTCAGTAAATATAGTACAGTATTGTAAATGTATTTTCTCTTCCTTATGATTTTCTCAATGACATCTTATTTTCTCTAGCTTACTTTAGTGTAAGGATATAGTACATAATGTGTACAACATACAAAATATTTGTTAATTGACTTTTGATGTTGTCAGTAAGGCTTTTGGTCAGCAATAGGCTATTAGTAGTCAAGTTTTGGAGGAATCAAAATTTTTCTATGATCTTTGAGTGTGTGGGAGGTCAGCACCTCTAACATCTGCCTGGTTCAAGAGTCAACTGTATATAAGGTGATATAAGGTGAACCAACTGAGCATTGACCCTAGACTTAGAGAGTTAGTTTGGATGCTATCATATTCCCAGGAGGTTACAGAACCTCCAAGACTGGAGGCCCAAAGTATAAAATGGATATTGGACTTCTCCCTGACCCTCACAAAATCTGATTTTGGAATAATTTTAGATTTACAGAAATGTTGCAAAGACACCACAGAGTTAATGTTGTTGCTTTATACATCGTGTTATGCTAACTAAACCCCAAACTTTATTTGGATGTCTCCAGTTTTTCCACTAATGTCCTCTTTCTGTTCCAGGATCCAATCAAAGGGACCACATAGAGTTTAATCATCATGTCTCTCCAGTCTCCTCCAGTATATGACAGCTTTTCTGTCTTCCCTATTTTTCTGTGACCTTGATGATCCTAAGGAGTGTTGGCCAACTATCCTGTAGAATGTCTCCCAAACTGAGTTTGTCAGACATTTTTCTCATGATTAGACTGGGGTTGTGGGATCTGGGGGAGAATACCACAAGGGTGAAGTGCTCTTTTCATCACATCACATCACTTCACATCAGAGGGTCCAGGACACCCACATGACATCACTAATCATGTCAGCCTTCATTACTTGGTGGACGTGGTGTCGCCAGCTTTCACCACCGTAAAGTTACGAAGCCCATTTCCCTGTTCTATTCTTTTAAAGCCACCCAGCCCTTTTTTATTTGCAATGGAAAAACAAAGAAATATGATGCTACTTGCAACAGAGTGTCATGGAACAGTTCTTGCCTGTTATATTTATATTTGAGCAAGGGTTTTCTTGAAGCCCTCTGCCTCGACCAAAAGTAGCAACTCTAATGGTAGGAATTTCAGGCTCTGTGACAGTTGGGTGTGGGCGTGTGGGCCTGGGTGATAAATGCAAGCAGCGTTCTCAATCCTACCGCTCAGGCAGTGCCCTGCTCCTCTGCCTATATATAGGACCGGAGCATGGAGTAGCCTGTTCATAAAATCTTCGTACAGATTTGAACACTTAACACACCCACACACATTTGAGGGACTATCCTACCACTTATTTTTTAACACAGGGGATAAATGCAGATTTAGAAGGGGTGATGATTGTTTACTCAGGGCAAATCTTTGATCGAGAGCATAATTAGAGAGGTATATGGTTCCCTTTCTATTTCAAGTCCAGCTTGCTCCCAATGAGACAGTCACTCCATTTCAAGAGTAAGCACTTCCACCTTTGAAATTGGAGATAGGTCTGGAAACAAGCGTATGACCCCCAGCTTCGGTGTTTGGTGTTCATGCTCCCTCAAAGATGCTGTGTCTATCCTTTAAACTTGTTGCAGCTAGTTTCAGCTGCGGATATGACTTCAAGCATCTCTTATTTTCTCAACTGCCTCCTTTGACCCCGAGAGTTATGGATTTTCAGGTTTAAAGCTTTAGACAGAAAGTATTTCTGTGGTTGGGATCAGCAGAAAGACTATGAATCATTCAGAAGCTCTGCAATGACAAAGTCCTTGTTGGAACATTGCAGAAGTTGTTTATTGGGCTTCTGACTCGTAGAGAAACAAGGAATTTAGCAACAGATTTAGAGCAATAAAGGATGGTAATGTTTGTTCACACTTCGTGCTGTCAGAATTAAAATTCAGTTCCATCAGCCTTCGACTTGGGTCCTTCACAGAAACCATCTCATAATATCCTTTCACGTGGGCTGTGTTACAGCAGTTCTGCAGGAGGTGAGAGCAAAGCATAGATCTGATGGAAGGTTTTTCAAGGGATTGAAGATTCGGAAGTGGCCTCAGTGGGGCGGGGGGTGGTTCTGAGTCCAGAAAGGCACCTTAGGGTCAATTCAAGATCAAGGGTGAAGCAAGCCTCCCACATCCACCTCATTTTAAACCTTTTCTTTTATTCAACCCTTTTGCTGGAAATGGGACTGCAGGGCAGAGGATTAGAACGAGGTCCTGCCTCTGAGTCCTGAGAGGCTCACAGTTTGGAGGGGGTGGCCACAGGGGAAGGAGGACGAGAGACAGATGGACGAACACTGGCCAGAATTACGGGGTGTTGAGATGGAGTGGGACGGGAAGGGCATTCTAGGCAAAGTCAGGGGGCGCTAAAAGGCTCAGAGGCGGGCTCGGAGAACTGCAGGTAACTAAAACTAACCAGCTTCCATGGAAACAACGGGATTTTGCTTCTCTTAAAAAAAATGGCATAACACATTAAAGTTCATTTGGAATTAACATGCCAACAAAGCTAAGGAAATCTGGAGAAACAATAACGGGAAGAGAAAGAGGCCTTAAATGTTAAAGGAGATCAGAAAGCTGCTTTATATATTTTTTAAAGATTTTTATTTATTTATTTGTCAGAGAGAGAGAGAGAGCACAAGCAGGGGGAGTGGCAGAGGGAGAAGCAGACCCTCGCTGAGCAGGGAGCCTGATGAGGGACTCAAACCCAGGCCCCAGGATCATGACCTGAGCTGAAGGCAGACGCTTAACCGATGGGCCACCCAGGCGTTCCCAGAAAGCTGCTTTAAAACACTATGCTCTGCGCATAAGAACTGATAAGTAGATAGAACAGAACAGTTAACCTAAAAGAGACCCCAGAACATTTATGTACTTACTAGATCATAAGGAATTAATGGAGGAAGATGTGAATTATTCAAAAAGTGGTGGAGAAATTGGTTACTTGTAAAAGATTGAAGTTACAGCCTCATCTGATATATTAAAATACATTACAGTTGGATTAGCATAAAACATGAAGCCTTTTTTTATTAAAAAAAAAGATGTTATTTAATTGATTTGACAGAGAGAGAGAGAGCACAAGCAAGGGGAAGGATAGAAGGAGACGGAAGCAGACTCCCTGCTGAGCAGGAAGCCTGATCCCAGGACTCCAGGATCATGACCTGAGCCAAAGGCAGATGCTTAACCAACTGAGCCACACAGGTGCCCCTAACATGAAGCTTTTTATTTATTTACTTATTTTTAAAGATTTTATTTATTAGTGAGAGACACACAGAGAGAGACAGAGACACAGGCAGAGGGAGAAGCAGGCTCCCTGTGGGGGACCCGATGTGGGACTCAATTCCAGGACCCCGGGATCATGCCCTGAACCGAAGGCAGATGCTCAACCACTGAGCCACCCAGGAACCCCAACATGAAGCCTTTTAAATGTAGAAGAAAATGTCAGAATTGAGCACTTTCTAAGTACCACTTCGATAGAATAAATTGTTATGAAGAATGAGATTTATCAATAAAACAAAAAGGAATTCTTATGTATCTAAAGAAACAGCAATAAAAAGGCAAATGACAAGCTGGCAAAAATATTTTAACACTATGATAAAAGGTTAATAGTATTCTCTTACAGGCAAACTTTACAAAATATACCAGAGAAATAGGCAAAGGACACGAACAGGAGTGTATATACCCAATAAAAGTTAAAGGATGTTCAACGTTGGAGATGATGAGAGAATGCACAATAAAATGAAAAGAGCATATTTTCACCTATCCAAGCAGCAAATATTTTAAAAGAAGGGACTCCGGCAATACATACCATGAGCTGTGAAAATGTGTTCATCACCTTTGACCCTAAATTACGCCTTTAGAGACCTATCTGAAGGCTAGAATTTTGAAAATTATAACTGTTTTTTTTTGGTTAAGATTTATTAATTTATTTTAGAAAGAGAGACAGAGGGAGGGATGGAGGGAGGAGGGGACGAGGGAGAGAATCTTAAACACACATCCCGCCGAGCGGGGAACTGGATGTGGGGCTCAATCTCACAACCCCGAGATCATGACCTGAGACGAAATCAAGAGCGGGGTGCTCAACCGACTGAGCCCCCAGGTGCCCCAACATCCCCATTTTTAAAAGCAAACTCTCCTTCCATAAATGTATGTGGGGCGTAAACCTACCAGTTATAGCTCTTCTCTTTTACATCATTTTACAATATTGTAAAAAAAAAAAAAGGGTTTATAGTCAGATTATTGAGTCACTAAAAGAGTAACAACAGGAAGAGTTACTTAACCATTCTTACCTTCAGTTTCTTAATCTTTAAAATGAGATCTTGTTTTAGATTAATTCTCTTAAGTATGGGGTGGGCACATAATAATTGCTCAATGAGTGGTGGAGTCATGGTTTCCATGTCCTCATCATTCTGATCCAACTCTTCAACATGCATTTGCTGATTTGATTTGAATAATCAGGGCAACTACTATTATCCATTTAGGAATCTGGGAGAGAACAGGAATCTGGCAGAGGAGGAGAGAGGAAGGAATTTTGGAAAATTTGAAGGATCTTGGTGCGTGATGGAGCGAAGTGGGCACCATGCAGTAGAAACTAGTCCAAGTGCTCCCACGGGAGAAGGAAGCAGAGCCTGGTGGGAAATAGAAGTTCTAGACCCCTGGGAGCTAAGTACAGATCAGCCTAGGCAAAAAAAAAAAAAAAAGATTAACCATATAAGTTTTCAGGGCCTATCTATCTTGAAGGAAGCCACCAACAACTCTTGCTCCACCTTAGCCTGAAAAAAACCGAGACGACAGTCAGCAATGCCCATCTTCCTGTGCAAGACATAATCACTTCTGTCAACGTAAGGGCTCATGGTGTCTCTGCCTAATGGAGGAAACTCAAAACTGGTGTAGAGACTTGGTTAGCAGGACAGCTCCCAGGTGGGGTGATGTCCAGCTGCTCCCAGATTCGATTCCCATTACAAAAACGGGAACAGCCAGTCCTAGGGCTGCAAACTAAGGAGGATCTGCTGCCCTGTGTCAGGAGCATGCAGGAATTTCTGTCTTCTGCAACTCACTCAGACTTGAGCAGATTAAGGGAGAGATGAGTCCATCTGAGGCTGACTGTGTAATGCAGACCTTGGGCAAACTCCCTGCCCCCCGAGAACACAGCCCGGAAAACTTCAAAGCCCGACTCACTGTATCTGTGAATTCCTGGGGCTCATGTTCTCACGATCCCTTCTGCCTCTGGCCCCTCTGGCCCCTCTGGCCCCTCTGGCCCTCACACCACCCCTAATTGGCCCCATATCAGCCAGGCCAGAAACTCCAAACCTTCAACACTTTTCACAGAGAATCCACTCAGACCAGGCACGTCATGAGTTTAGTTGTTTTAAGTCAGTTGCTCCCCCACTGGGGCAGTTTTGCCTCCCAGGGGACATTTGTGAGTGTCTAGAGACAGTTTTGGTTGTCACACGGGGGGAGGGATGGTAGTGGCATCTAGAGGGTAGCTGGCCTACCACGACAAAGAATTATCTTACCCCAAATGTCAATAGTGTTGATGTTGAGAAACTGTGCCCGAACCAAAGATGTGAAGGTCGTGAGGCTGGTGACCTCAGCCAGCACATGGGTTCCTGTCATTTCTCTGTCTTTCCTTCCTTCTTTTATTTTTCTCTGCCCCCCCAACCCCCTCCACCAGCCCCTTACTTCTCAGAAGCAAAACAAATCCCTCTCCCTGCCTCATGGTCTTCAGTCAAGCCATCACCTTTAGGGATACGAATATATCTTTGGAGTTTCATCCACTCTGCCAAGCAGCTCATCAAATTGTTTCTTCTAAGTACAGGGCTCTGTCTAGGCTGGTCAATGCGACCTCTCCCACCCACAGCTATTACACACACATGGGGCAGAGCCACTTCTTTGGGAAATGGAAGAGACATAGACCCCCACCAGTCTTTGGGGAACAGCACTTTCTTGCACCAGCACGTGGAGTGGGCAGTGGTGCCAGGCAGAGTCAGGGACCCCGGGCTCTTTGCTCAGAGGCCGACGGCATCAGGCAAAGCATGTGTGATGCTATAGTCACGGACAGTCTCTGGCATGAAGGTGAAGCCTTCTTCGCGAGAGTCTATGCTGCCTTTGTCCCCAGCCCTGTCATATGCTCTGCCGAGGCTGCTGGACCGCTGAGAAACTGGAGTGAATCTCTTGTGTAAGAAATGCAACAGGCGGCCCCTTCATTTTGGAAAGATTGCATCTCCACTCCCAATAGCCCATCCACCTCTCTTTGGAAGGGTTGACTCCAGAGACAGGTAGATACATGTGACACAGAGGACTCCCAAGTTTTAAAGAAGGGAAACCACTGGAGGAATCAAGCCAACATGCAAAATAAACAATAAAATAGACTCAGTGCAAAAAAAAAAAAAAAAAAAAAAGAAAGGTTTAATTTGAATTCTACTAATAGGTCCAAGAAGACACCACTGCTGGGACAACAGCCCAGGTGATCTTGAGAAGGAGGCTTCTGAGAGCAAGAGAGGAGACCTGGAGATGAGAACTGTGATTGCCACATTGCAACCCCCAGTGGAGGCCCTGGATGCCACAGAATTGCAATTCAGTGAAGGAGAAGATAAAATTGAGACATTCTCCCAGAACCCAGAGGAAAAATTTAAAAAAATGAGAGAGATTATGGGAGCAAGTTTAATAAACAATAAATATTATTTCAAAAAGAGGTTGGGGAGTAGAAGAGCATGGAATGGAAGCAGAAAGGGATGGGGAAAGATACCCAGAACTGCTATAGTTAAAAAAAAAAAGGTAGTAAGGGAATGAGGATCTTCCTAGAAAGGATGAATTCAGACCTAATGAGGAAGTACAACGTGTCCTGAGAACAGGCGGAAATAAACCTATTAAAAGCAAGATTCAGCAGAGAGTGAGGCCTGCCTGGGCCCAGCCCACTCTGCCCAGCAGCATCTCGCCAATAATATTTGGAGAGCGTCTAGATAGCCCATACATTTTCCGCCAACACTACCAGCAAAAGTTCTCTAATCTGCAGCAAGAAGACAATCAAAAGGACCTGATAAGTATAACTGGAATCCATTGTTATTAAGAATTGCAGTTTATTGCAAAGAATGGAAGAAAGATATATATTACACACGTGCATTTTATGTACACATATACCTGCACTTCTGATTTAGATGATTCTTATATTAATTTCCTGAGCACAGGGGATTGGCAAAAACCCTCTGTTTGGTGTGGCTGAGAGAAAAGTACTCGTTTTGCTCTAGTCTGGATCCTTTGCTGCCCAAGACCACAGGATGTGGCTGCTCCTCGCTCCTGCTGGTCCTGTGCTGGTCTGAGAGGCCACGGTCATCGTTTCTGATGTCCTTATTCAAGGTCATTTTTTTTTCTTTTTTACATTCCAGGGGATTGTTTTATTCAAGCTTTTACATGCAAGTTGTCATTAGGATCTGTGCTCCCACTAGAGTCTCCTTTTACATTATATTACCTGTCGTCAGTTCTGGGTTGAGATACAGCAATTCTTTTCTTTTTTAACTATGACAAAATTGACAGATAACATTGTATTAGCTTCAGGTGTACAACATCATGATTCAGTATTTGTATCCATTATGATCATCCCAGTAAGTCTGGCTAGTATCTATCATCTTATATGGTTAAAAAAAACAAAAACAAAACATATAGTTCAAAAAAAAATTTTTTCCTTGTGATGAAAACTTTCAAGATTTATTCTCTTTGCAGCTTCCAAATATGGGCAAAATAGGTGAAGATGATTAAGAGGGATGAACGTCCAGTTATCAAATAAATCACGGGGTTTCTTTCTGTACAATCTCCCACCAAGGTGGGTGCTGTGCCGGCCTGTCTGTCCCTGCTGTCTCCACCTGTGGGTGCATAAGCTCCCCTGGTGCTCTGTCTAGGATGCAATATTTAGCTCTTTACCTCCTGCGTATACTATGCCAATGGGAGGAGTTAACTCTGCAGCTTTTGGTGGGGGAAATAAATTCCTAGTTGGAATCTGAGATGAAGACGTGTCTCTAGGTGGCAGACACCTGGGCTCCATTGTGCTCCCCATGTAGCATCTTAAAACAGCCTCCAGGCTGCTGCAGCTTGGGGTTTCCCCACGAGGAACTCATGCCTGAGTCCACGTGGATGCAGAAGCATCCTCAGTGCTGTGTCAGCACCCAAAGCCTGTCACCCTCCCCTTGAGAATGAGCTCCAGGGTGATGGAGGTGACTCCCTGCTCAGGAGTTCTAAATTTAACAAACTCAGACTTAGTGGCCAGTCATGAAGACCTAACCAGGAGATTCAGAACAACTGCAGAGGCTTGAAAACCCACTCGAGGTAAAACCTGCCCACTTTTGCAAACCCAGAGAATTCCTGGAGCTTTGAAGTCCTAAGTAGGAAATGAGAAGCATTTGTGAGCTCAGATAATGCTGGAATGTCTTCAGAAGGAAAATCTAGAAAAGCAGATTGTATAGAAAGGATTGAGGAACTCCCACTTTAATTTTTATTCATATATATATGTATATTATTTAGATTTTTAACAATCATACATATTTTGTTTTCCTGTATTTTTAAGATGGTTAGAAATAAGACAAAAGCAAAATAGAACAAAAACAAAGGGGTACTCCTGGCCAAGAACACAGAGGTGCTAGGCTTGGAGACTTGGTCTTTAAGTGTTGTAGATCCCTGCGTACCAGAGCCTGATGTAAATGGTACATTCACCAGGACATAGGAGCTGGACTGTGAGGACAGAGAAAGTGTGAGGTGGAGAAAGAGTCCTGGCCCACAGCCTTGAGAAGCCCAGGTAAGCCTTGTACTGTGGTTTTGATTTTAACTCATACAGTTCATCCCTTTACAAGACCATGTGTGGTAGATCACCCTAGTAATTGTCCTTAGAAACTTCCACGTCTGTGCTCTTGGTAGTCTCCTCCCACAGGGACTCCAGATCTGACCCCATGAGATACCAGCAAATATGGATGCCATCTCAGAATGTTACCTCCATGTGGAGCAACCCAAGCTTGCCTGTTCAGGACCCAGTTGATGGTCAATACCAACTTCCAGACACGTAAGGCCATATTAGGCCACCCTGCCCCAGTGAACTGCCTGATAGATACCTTTTGCAGCATGAACGACTCAGGTAGGATCCGCAGAAGCAGCACTAGCTAAGTCCAGCCCAAACTGCTGACACACACAATCCTAAGAAAATTAAATAGTTGTTTTAAGCCACAAAGTCTCAGGTGGTTTATCACGTGGCAGTATGCAACTGGTACACGGTGTCAGATGTCTTGTTACACTTGAATCTAGCACCTTGCTCTGCCAATAAACCAATCCTCTTATAGGTTTTACTGAAAGAGGGACAGGATAAGAGAATGAAAAATAATATGGTATAGTTAGGGTTAAGCATTTAATCTCCCTGTGACTCCAGTTTATTCTAGATTGGAGGTGCAACATCACCAGGTTTAGGTAAAAATGCTGTTTCTCCTCTAATTGCACCAGGAGATCAGAAATGGATTTTCAACTTCCAAAGGAGAGAAGTTTACCCAGTTCTCTGTGTTCTTCTCTCCAGTGAGATAGTTTGAGGAGTTTGGGGGGAAAGCCTGGGTCCCAGTTGAACTACCAAAAATTTCATATCATGGAGCCCCAAGCCTCCTGGGCTGAGTCCCTCCCCGAGAACCTACCAGGCAGTGCTTCTAGAGGCCACTGATGAACTTGCATGTTTTCCTCCCTTCCTGAGGAGAGGAAAGGAGGAAAGTCATGTCTAAGGTATGGAACTGCTTCTGAATTTTTTTGGAGGGGGTGGGTACAGGGGGAGAAGAGGTTTGAAATTTCAAAGTATAGTCTTGGGTAACTCTCAGAGAGGCTTTTTTCTTTTGACCCTGCGTTTGCATGTTATAGCCAATTACTTATGTAATTTGTTAATGTTTACATTTATAATGATTAATAAGCATCATTTAAAAAATGAAACAAAAAAATGCAACAGATCCTGTTAACTAGAGCCTTTTTTCTTAAAATGATTTATTTGATGAATCCTGTTTTTCTTATGTCTTCTCCATGGAAAGGCCAATCTGGCTGCAGTTTGGTTGTCAGGTTTCTCAAAAATGGGTGCCCTACTTGCACCCAAGACGTGCCTTGCACACACGGATCTGTCTTAACCTCTAAGGAAGGTTCTAACCTTTTCATCTTTCCTACATCCTTGCCCTCAAGAGAAGTAATAGCAGTCATCTGAGGTAGTTTGTAGTGCAGGTCTCCTAAAAATCTTTCAACAGCTACTAGGATGTGAGGAGAAAGCCCCAGACATGTTTCCCCAGGGTGACATTGAACGATATACCGAATGGAGTACCTGCCTTTGGGGGGTCCTGGGGCTGCCCTCTGGGTGTGTGCCCTTGGTTAACTTGAGGCTTTTGGGCATTCCAGACTCTGCCACGATGGAACATCAGAGCCTGAGTTTACACGACCTCTGGGCATTCATCATCAGACCCCCTCAATAATGAGACTCTTACTCACTATTTTCATCTATTTATTATCATTAGTAATGAGTCAATCAAAAACAACAGCCTATTATGAATGATCTGGTTTACTAGGCGTAGTACGCTATCAAAGAAGCATGAAATAAAGTCTCTGGTTAAGAACATAAATGTTCTACATATTAGGGGGGAAAAAAGTCAAGAATGATAAGAGGAAAGAACCTGAAGCTAAATGTAACTAGAAACAAATAAGCCCAAGTGTATTTCATTTTTTTTTAAATTTTTTATTTATTCATAATAATCACAGAGTGAGAGACAGAGGCAGAGGGAGAAGCAGGCTCCATGCACCGGGAGCCCGACGTGGGATTCGATCCCGGGTTTCCAGGATCGCGCCCTGGGCCAAAGACAGGCGCCAAACCGCTGCGCCACCCAGGGATCCCAGCCCAAGCGTATTTCAAAGGAATAACACAACCACCACTGAGTAGATGTGGGGGAGGAAGAGGACAAGTCATTTTGGAACATCATACTTTGACTACCTATCCCCAGTCCAGGATGGAAAAAAAAAGAATGGCCAATGAGTCTTGAACTCCTTTTAGTAGATTTATTTTGTGTAGTGGGGTGTGGAATTGAGCAAATGAGTAAATAGGTCAATATCTTAGGAGTCAGAGGCCTCATGGTGAAGAAAGGGGTGTGCAAATACAGAATGGAGGAAATGTAAGGAAGAGCTCTGAGAAGGGTCTGGGATCCAGGGTGTCAGTGAAACCTGTGATTTCTACTCTTAACCCTTGAGCTTCGGTTTCTATTCTTGGACCACTTGCCTCTGTACCTCCATCCATCCTGTTCCAGTCACAGAGAATTTCCTTCCCATCACTTTGGTATATTCAAACCTTACCTCTTCTCCACAGAAGTTTCTATCTTCTATCTTCTCTCCAGGAGTAATTTCTTCTCTGAATGTCCATGGTTCTATAACAGATTCACTAAAAACACATTAACATTTGCCTTAGAATAAAGTTACATATGAGTGTCTTACCTAATCTACTTATAAGCACTTTTTGATGAAGGACCAATGTCAGATACTTCTTGGTTTCTCATAGGGTACCCAGGAATTCAATAATGACTTGTTCAATGAAGAAGGAAAGGAATATTTTAACAAGAATAATCAGTGTTCTGCAAAAATCTGACTGCACACATACTAAAGAGGGCAGATGTTCCTTAATGATAAATATTGGTTTTAATAAGCACCCTGTGGATCCATAGTGTGATATATCCTTCAGAAAGGAAGGTTGAAGGACATGCTAGTAGAGGTATAGTGTTTAGAACAAAGGAGGTGCTTAGGCTAATCTATTTGCCTTCAGCAAACTATTTCCTGTTATTTGATTTTTTGGTATTGTATTCAAATATTTTTGACCATGATTTAAGAGAATTGTGATCCACATGCTCAAAACCATGCCATGAGTGGAATGGGATGAATGGGATTGGTTGGACTGAAAGAGATTCTCTGGGAGAAAAAGGAGCCAAGAGAAAGGAAGATGCACAACAATTGACTTTAAATATCTGGAAAGATGCTACGTGGAAGAAGGATTGGATTTACTTTGTATCTTCCCAGGAAGCAGATATAAGGTCAATTTTGGTGGAGATTGGTGCGAGGGACATCTTTGCCCCAGTTTAAGGAAGGGCTTTCTGACAAATAGAGTTGTCTATCTGGGAATGGCCAGTTGGGATCGGGTATTAATTATCTTCTCAGCAGTGGGCTGGAAGAGCTGGCCAGCACCATGGTATAGGACAATCATGTAACAGGTGCAGAGTCACACTGTATCACTTCCAGATACCTTCCACCTCTAATTTCCTATGACTCTATGATGCTGATTAAGCAGATAAGCCCCAAGAAACATTTAATGAACAAAACGACATGTGATGAAGTATAGCCAATGAGTGCCAAAGGAGCCAAGTAAACAGCAGTAGAGTCCTGGGGTTGGGCTTCATGGGGAAGTGGGTGGCATAGCATGGAGGTTGGGGAGGGGTGATGGAAACTTCTGGCAGAAGATCCAGCATAAGCAAAGGGGAAGGTCCGTAGCACAGCAGTGCAGCAGAGCTGAGAACATGGGCCGAGAAACCATGTTCTGTGGGAATGTAGGATCGGGTTATGCCTTGAAAGTTTATCAGGGGAATTAAGGCAAACAAAACAACCATGCCCCAGATTTGAAGTTCTAGTTCTTATTCCTGTCAATTACTAGCTGAGTGACCTTGAGTAGATCATGTTTCCCAGACCTTTGCTTCATCACTTTGCAGATAAGTAGGCTGGATGGAATGGTCAAGATTCCTTCTCCTTGGCAAGGCAGTGGCCTTTGGAAGATAAATTATTGGCTGCTGTTGTAGCAGATTCATGGGCAATGGTGGGACATGAGAGGAGTATTTGAAGATTAATTGAATATGCAGGGTAGATTGAAGTAGGAAGAGACTCAAGTTGGGAAGAACAGCTACGAGGCAATTCTAGTAACTGTTTCTTAAAATAATATCATTCAACTTTAATATTGTTTACTCAGAGTTTGATGCCACGGTGTCAGGAAGTGTGAAGTTTGGTCCCTCTATATGTCAACTTTGTTTCTAGGTCAAATTAATTTCCTGTCTTCCTGAGAACTTAAAAAAAAAAAAGACAAAACACCCAAAACAAAAAAACCGCAATGCTGCTGCCATCATTCTAAACATTGCACTAGTGACCGAAGTCTGGTTTTTGCATTCTGTGCATGAGACTGGTTTTGGGGAGGGCTCCCTTAGCAGTGTGTCTCTGGTACCATGTCCTGCAAAATATGCAGCACCATCCATGCAAGTATTGAAATAAGAATTTTCATACCACCTTTTCTCAGCCATCTGGAGATGGCCTGACCCAAACTTGGCTGGCCAAGAAATTCAGAATCTTGATCTCTTATTTCTGCCAGGCACTTGGTTTTCATGATGAAGTTTCCCCCCTGAATTGTGGAAGAGCCCTTACAATGACAGTTTGCTCTGCTTTGTAAAGGAAAGTGCTCTTTCCACTGAGAGCTGAATGCTTGGGACTGCTCCTGGGAGGTGATGACTCCTCTCCTGGTCACAGCTTCACAGCTGGCCAGACTGAGAGGGAAGGAAAGTCAAAGCCACCTTAGGGTGCCCATGGCTGGTGGAGGCCGGGGGTGAGATGGAAGGGGAGGAGAGGAGTCTTTGATCAGTCTAACGGGCCGCTTCAGTGAGCTAGAAGCACTAATTAGAGAACCAGTAGGTTGTAGGTCAGTGGCTGGAATGTCTTCAGAGAGTGGCCTGACTGTGATGTTATATGACAGATACTGCCTGGTGACTTGTCAGGGAAGCGTGAGAAGCTCCAGTTTACAAGTGTAGCTGGCAGTGGTGTGATGAGAGTTCACAAAAACAGAGTCTGTCAAGGAGGATTGGAATACACTGAGGTAGGGAGAGCCTAGCTGGGCCTCTGGGAACACCTGTTCAGCACATCACTCTGAATGCATGTTAGCCACCCCAGCACCCCACACCCACTTTTCTTCCTTTTCTTCCTTCCTGCCTTTCCTCCAGTGTCTGAATAGAAAACGGATTTGGAAGAAAGAAGATGTGAGAAGCAAGATGAAATCGGGGTGGGGTTTGAGGATGGGGAGTCATTTTAATCACTTCACTGGTAGGTCATCCTGCCGAGAGAGAGAGAGAGAGAGAGAGAGAGAGAGAGAGAGGTAAAATCAGTGTGAGTTGTGGGCTCACTTCTGACACCTTATCCCCCTCTTTGCTCTTTCCCTTGTATTCCCAAAGCGCTGTCTATAGACCAGTGCTGGTCTGCAGGGTGTTCTTCATTTTGTTTCTTTCTTTTACGACCTACGATGAGATAACCACAGAAATTAGGATAAAGTCTGTAAAAACTTGCATAACAGTCTGGCATTGCTGTGACATCCAAGTGCATTGTGATCGTGTTTTACCAAAGCTTGGGTCTCCAATGGATCGGAAACTTAAAAAACTGGTCCCCTTTCACAGTAGTTTAAGAAGTGCTGCTCATGCTCTATCACTCATCAACAAAATGTTTACTTAGGGCCTATGGCGCCCCAGTATCAGCTCTAGGGTTGGCAGTCTGGGCTTTGTATGGCTAACTAATGATTCGAGGGTGGTGGTCTGGTCTTCCCTTGTGTCAAGGCAGATTCCAGAGAAAAGAGGCCACATCTCAATCTTCTTTGGTGTCTACCTAAGCCTCTGGCACAGTGCCAAGAACAAAGTAGACACACAATAAGTATGTGTTGAATAAAGCTATTATTTTGCAATCATAGTAAGAAAAATGAGATAAAAATTTGACAGCTGTGTGTGGCTACAGCAAGTAGGTGGCTTCTTGCCTTTCCGTCTCCCTACTCTGTCTATACCCATTCTAAAGATAAGCTTTTGTGATCACAAATATGGAATGAAAATGACTCTACTTCTGAACTTGAATAACAACCCAAATCTAAAAATGTCTGGATTCTATAAGGAGTCTTTGAAGGAAGCCAAACTCTTGCTAGGCAAATCGTGTGGTCTGGCTTATCTGTGGATTATCTTAAAATTTTAGAGGTGGGGAAGTGGCTGGTGACTGGAGTCAAGGGTTCTCAAATAAATACATACCTTTGGTGCCAGCAGTTGGCACAGAAATGATTTCACTATGCAGCTGGATAGTAGTAATGCCTCCAATAGGAACCAAAGCCTCAAAGTGGCCTCAGCAATCACCCACCTCTCTGATTCTCAGATTTCATGGCAGAGGAATTGAGATTCAGATAAAGTAAGTGACTTGCCTTTCTGGTAATAAATTTTAACCCATTTCAACGATTTACGATGCAAACATAACTTACTTGGGGCCAAAGTTTAATAATACGCAATCTTACCACTAAAGTGAACGCAGTTGCAAAGGAAAACCTTAGTGATTTGACGTTTATTCAGGTCAGAGGAAGGCCAAAAACATACGTTGGCAAGAGTGTGCGTCTCAACCTGAGAGAGAATGCGTATTGTAGTAAGTAGCAAACTGACCTCAGGGTCAGAGGGCACACTGGCAGTTAAAAAAAGGTTCATGGTCCACTGGAAAATTCTTTTCTTTTCTTTCTTTCTTGTAAAGATTTACTTATTTATTTTAGAGAGAGAGAGAAGGGCGGGGTAGAGAATCCCAAGAAGACTCTGTGTTGAGCACATAGCCTGATGCAAGGCTTGATCTCACAACCCTGAGATCGCAACCTGAGCTGAAACTAAGAGTCAGATGCTTAACTGTGCCACCCAGATGCCCCTGGAAAATTATTTTCTAAGTCCCTTTTTATTCAGTATAAATGTGGTATACCATGATGAGCTCCCATAGCCTTCAGGGTGGCCCACCACCCCCAAGTACAGAGTTTTTTATCCTTGGCACCACTGACATTTTGGAATGGGTAATTCTCTGGAGTCATGGGAGGCTGTCCTGTCCATCGTAAGATGCTTAACAGCAACTATCCCTGGCCTCTACCCTCCAGATGCCAGAGCATCTCCCAGTTGTGACAATGGAAAATATATTTTGATATTGCCAAATGTTGCTCCCAGTTGGGAACTGCTGGTGGAATGGTTACTTATAGCTGTAGTGAACTAAACATGTAGTGCGATGATGCCTAACATCATTAGTCATTAGGGAAATGGAAACTGAAGCTGTAATGAGATATTCCCTCCCACCTGTAAAAAATGGCTAATTTTTTTAAAATGACAATATGATATGCTGGCAAGGATGTCAAAGAATTGGAAGTCTTTTTTAAAAGATTTCATTATTTTTTGAGTAATCTCTATACCCAATGTGTATCTCACAACCCCCAAGATCAAGAGTTATTATATGTTCTTCTGACTGAGCCAGCCAGTCTTGGGAAACTGGGAGTCTGAGAAACTGGAAATCTTTCTTTTTAAAAATAATTATTGTTACTACTTTTTAAAAGATTTTATTTATTTCCCTTGGGGTGACATGAGCGAGTGCAGGGAGGAACGCAGGGAGAGGCAGAGAGAGAATCCGAAGCATACTTCATGCTCAGCCTGGAGTGGGACTTGGGGGCTCGATCCCACAACCGTGCTATCATGTCCTGAGTCAAAACCAAGAGTTGGTCCCTCAAGCGACTGAGCCAACCAGACACCCCAGAAACTGAAAGTCTTATACACCACTGGTGGGAATGCAAAATAGTACAGTCACTTTGGAAAATAATTTGGCAGTTCCTTATAAAACTGTACACTTACTATGTGACCCAGTAGTCAGTCTCACTCCTAATTATAAAACTGAAATGAAAACTTACATTCACACAACAACCTATATGTGAACATTTATAGCAGTTTTACTTATGAATGCCAAAAAAAGGTAGAAACAACCTGAATGTCTTTCAATTTTTGTATGGATAAACACTCTTTGGTTCATCTATACAATGGAATACTAATTCACAACAAAAACCAACGGATTATTGGTATGTTACAACAACAAGGATGCATCTCAGATTCCCCACTGCCACTGAAGGAAGCCAGCCCCAAAGAGATGTGTGATTCCATTTCTATGACATCCTGGGAAAGGCAAAATTGTAGGGACAGGAAGTAGATCTGAAACTGGAGGTGAGGGGAGATGGTTGCCTATAAATACACAAAGATACAGAGGAATCTTTTGGGTGATGGAACTATTTTTTTTTTTTTTGTGATGGAACTATTTGATACATTTGTTGTGTTTATAGTCATATGACTGTATGTGTTTGTCGAGCTCACAGGACTGTCTGCCTGAAGGGGTGAATTTTCCTGTATGTACTACCTACATACTACTGTGTGCATTAACTTTAAAACATGAAAAATATGAGCTGGTATTATCAGAATTAAGTTAGCTAAAATAAATATAGTTCTTCATCTTTTCCAAGCTAAAAATTCACACTTCTCTAAGTTAGCTGGGCAGAAGAAGAACGGTAAAATATTGTTTCCATAGCAAAGGCCCAGACGTTGTGATTTAATATTCCTTAGGTACGCCAAATGCCCTGGATACTATATAGCCCATATAGAAAGGAGGCAGTCCTTGCCCTTCTGGTAAAACAAACTTTAGCATCAAGCTCCATTAACTGGCCTCAGACATTTAAAATTTGTAAAATTTTTAATGCAAATATATGCAAGTCCTGTGGTCACACATTATTAGAGACACCTCCAGGACTTGCGTCTTACACTTCTTCGAATTATGGGGATCCTGGAAAAAACAAGTGATTAGCAAGTGTTTGATGATGATGACGATGGTTGTGGTGGTGGTGATGGCATCAAGGCACAGGATAGTCTAGTCCTGTGCTGGATTTACTTCTGCCTACATTGAGTATCTTTAAAAGGCCAGTTTTGGATGGAAGAAGAGTGGGAAGTGGATCTAGAAGGACAGAAAGAGAATATCCAGGATGCCTCCCAATCACCTCAGTGTGAGAAAGTTATGCAGATGAGAAATCAAGAATGTTAATTGATAAGCTTGCTCATCTTGAGATAAGAGTGTGTCTTGGGCCCCACTAAGCCATCTTCAGGGCTGGGATTATAGTTCCCCAGAGGGAGTATTTTAGCCTGTATCCCCCACTGAGCTGCCAAGAATAATGATTTTAGGTGTGAGACTAGGAACTCTCCCAGAAGGCTGTCTTCAAGGTCAAGGGGACCATCTGGAACTGAAATGAGAGATCCACTGACAGGCGGGGAGGGCTGAGTGAGGCAGAGCTCACTGGGGAGCAACTGGCATCTAGCCCCTGTGTTTGAGAAGTTCTTCCTTTATCCTTATGGTTCTCCATTTTATTTCTTAAAGATAAAAATACACAGAAAACATTAGTGAAACAAGCTGTAATAAGAGAATCTATGGTAAAAGATAACATACAAAACATAATTTCAATATAGTACAAATTGAAAGTCACCAAGGATGAAAAGAAGACCCTTCTGCTTAAATTGGCGAGTCTGGAAGGTATGAATATGTGACCTACACAGTTGAAGCAGAAGATAAAATAGGATTCTTCTTGGGAGAAACTTAGAGACGGCCAGGTAATAGGTCTGGTCAAGGCCTAATAGAGGGTTTGGACCGAAGCATCATCTCTGGCTCTCCTCGTTCTTTGGTTTCAGTCACAGGTGGGCATCTGAGGTTGGAAATACCCACACAGGTTACATCCACGTGCTTTCCCCACCAAGCCAGAGGTATGCAAAACTTACTCAAAAACTATTACCAGCCCTCTCCTTGTCTCTCTCTCTAAGCTCCTCTGCTCCAAACCAGGGCAGGTCAAGCCCACGGGAAGCTACTCAAATACAATAAATAACCTCCCCATTTCCATCAGGCAGTGTGCAGTCTTAGCTGACTCACACTGAGATCTCCCCGGCCTCGGCCAGAAGTCAGGGGGCAAAATGTAAAAAGCAGACCATAGAAGGAATTGCTGAGTGCTACCTGGAAGGACAAGTTGAAAGTTCAACGCCTACAAACGTTTATTTCACTTCCGTTCTCTCTGGTAGAATTTCACAGAGGCCAAGTTTATCAAAACTCTGGAACCTTCTTCCCTCCAAAGTAGATCACACACTGAAAGATGTTTTCTGGAAGCCAGATGGGCTAAGTCCGCCCTCTGCGTACTAGCTCTCCCAGAATTCGAAAATGACAAAGTGACATGTTGCAGATCCCACATTTACTAGTTACTGATAGATAACGCAGGAAGGATCGTGGCTTCAAAGCACATGTTTTGGAAATTATGTAAATGTGTATATTTATGCAATGGATTATGAAAACCTTTTAAAAACAAACTTGGGCATTTACATTGCAGACCCTCAAATTCCAAATAAGTTATTGTGCTCCATTTCAACTTCCATTCACCAGCATGAGGTCTTTTAAAAAAAATATCGCCTTGCAATGAAATAATGAAAGAAAGCCACACACCAAAATAAGCTAATGAGGCCTCCCTCCAGATCACTACTCTGCATAATTTAAGGGGTGGAAAAGACTATCTTTCAGCACAGGGAAATTACAAACTGTGACAAGACTGTGAGGATAGAAAATGGAAGCAAGCCGTAACAGAAGCAAAAGTTGAAACTCCACAAGAAGGAGAGAAGATAAGTGTTTACTTTTTTGACTTTAATAAACTTTGTGGGGGGAGGGATGAAATAATTTAATTCCGGGAGGAAAAAAATGTGCTTTCATCTTCAAAGCACTTTCATTTGAATAAAACAGCTCCCTGAAATAAAAACAAAAGAATTTTGGCGGATTAGTGCTCCTTGCAATTCATTAAAATGTTGTGCTTTTTAATTTAATAGATCAGAGATCCTCATGATACCCTTGGAGGTGCAGTTCAGTGCTTTTTTAAAAAGACTTTAATGTCTTTCACTTGTGCATAAATATCATCAAACTATAGGGGCACCTGGGTGGCTCCGTGGATTGAGTGTCTGACTCTTAATTTCAGCTCAGGTCGCGATTTCAGGGTGGTGGGATTGAGCCCCACGTCAGGCTCCATGCTCAGTGTGGAGTCTGCTTGAGATTCTCTCTCCTCCCTCTGTTCCTACTCCCACTCACCTACATTCTCTCGAAGCCAACGAGCTTCAGCTTTATTTTTTATCTTAATTTTTTAATGTTTTAATTTTTAAGTAACCTCTATATGCACCATAGGGCTCGAACTCACAACCCTAAGACCAAGAGTTCCATGTTCCACTGACTGAGCCAGCTAGGTGCCCCTATTTTTTTATTCTTAAAAGATTTTGGTGTCCAGATATTAATATTAATCAACTCTAGGAGGTGGTGGTATACAGATACCCGATCCTAATAATCTTTACTTTTTTATTCTCTTTATCTTCCTGTTTAATAAAATGTAAAATTTTAAGGAAAAGCAAAACCCCATTGAGCTCAGTTGCAGTCAATTATAGATGTGCCAACCATGAATGGAGCAGTTATTATCAGAGTGAAACAAATATAGACTCAAAGGATAGAAACTCACATCTGACCCTTTGTGTAAGGTCCTTCTGCTGAATTCTTGGATGAGAATGAATCAGACTCCCCCAGACACAAACCTCCTGGTGTGGCTGTTGATAACTTGTGGTTGCCACCCCCATGGACTGGATTTTCCCTTTCGTTGCTGTGTGCTGGCTTGCCCTCTCTGGAATCCCTCCTCCCTGTGTTTTCGGCATAATCAACATGACAGTTTTTGATAAAAATATATATATATATATTTTCCTGCTCTCCTACATGAGATTTGGGAATATAGACTAAATACAGAGAGGTAATTATAAGTAAGGCTCTGCCCTAGTTAATCAATTCATCTTGATTCAGTTGAACAGGCTTGTCAGGCCTTTGTTCTGACATCAGATGCCTCTCCCCAGCTCTTGTCTGCAGTCCAAGCACAGCCTCTATTCCCTTGGACATTGCACAGGTGAGAGCTTCCTTTCCAGGAAGACCTTTCTCCAGGCAGTTATTAGACACTCTGGTCTCCTACTCAGAGCCCTCGGCTTGATTAGTGTCCCCATTGTCTGAGCACATGCTAGGACAAACTCAACCACTGCCCTGGATTTCTGAACTTTTTGTCCTGAGCCAGTTCATGTATTTACTCTCTTCTGGTCAGCTTTCCAGCTCTGAAGTTGGAAAATACTCATCCTGTTTTATGGGTGGCTGGCTGGCAGAGATCTTTACGTATTTAGGAGAGGCTTATAGTAAAATGACAAACATGCTGGGAACTTTCAAAAGTGTAGATTTTTAAATTTTTTTATTTTTATTTTATTTTATCTATTTATTTTAAAAGATTTTATCTACTTATTCATGAGAGGCAGAGACATAGGCAGAGGGAGAAGCAGGCTTCATGCAGGGACCCCGATGAGGGACTTGATCCCCGGACTCCAAGATCATACCCTGAACCAAAGGCAGACACCCAACCACTGAGCCACCCAGATGCCCCAGAGTTTTGTTTTTTTGTTTTTGTTTTTTTTTTTAATGGAGAAAAGATAAATATAAATATGGAGAAACAATATGTGGGGCTATTGGGTGACCACAAATAAATCAGTTTCTAGTTCACCCTATTAACAAACCATCTTAGTCTCTTTTTAAAAGTTTTTCCCCCTTATTTTTTCTTGGGTTTATCCAAATATTCTACTAGTGTGGTATGGTTGCATGAGTGCAGAAGGGGTATAGGTGTTGGAACCTGACTGGCCTGGATTCAAGCTCGCCTCACTCAGTCTCTGGGTCTCAGTCTTCTCATATGGAAGATGGGAATAATAATACTGGCATCTATTTTTATATATAGAATTAGAAGGAAAGTCTCTGCTTCTCACCCACTACCAAATCTGTCCACGTTACCCAGCAAGAGTAATCAGCACTGAGACGATGTCCGAACTAATCTGCTCTGAAGGGGCAGGGACATGTGAAATCTCTGACTCTGGGACATCAGTTCAGCTGCTCTGGAAAATAAACTTCTTTCGAAATGAACAATTTAAGCGTGAGATTGGTGTTTGGAGTGGATAACTGTTAAGGTTGTTGCAAGTCTGGGATTCCATGATTCAATGAATATAAATTGTTTTCTAGAAAGAAATTAATGTGTTGAGTTAAAGTTGCACCCATTTATACAGAGTCACCAGACTGGACAGAAGTTCCAGTTAGTTTACTGACTTGTTTAAAAAAAAAAACAGGTCTTGCAGCAACAGAGGTTGGACCGCTTCATGGAAAATCTTCTCTGCAGCACTACAAACTGGAAAAGGAATTTAGAAGGACTCCATACGGCCAGCTGCACTTGCCTTCTCTTCTTCAAAGTCTGAGGTTGGCTATATAGTTTATGAAGTATTTTCTCTAGGAGATCTTGAGAATCATTGCTGTGACATCAGGGCTCTCAGCAGACGCATTTCAGGGAAAGGAAGGGAGGAGGCTATCATTATTTGGATTCCAAAAGTAAAATCCTAATAACAGCATCATCCTAGAAAATGCATTTTTGAAATAACTTCCAAAGAGCAAGTAGGTAATGCAATAACAATTTTTATTTGCACCAGAAAGTACTATTTGTGGCCATTATGACTGCATCTCTTCTTAAATATTTCAAAGATGTTAAAATGAGTTTCAAGTAAGAGGAAAACCTAAATGCCAGAAAGAAAAATCGTGACTGATGTCTTTAGCCTGATGTCAAAGCTTTCTATAGGAAAGGGTGGACTTTTGATTTGACTTTTTTTTTTTTTTTTTAGATTTTATGTATTTATTCATGAGAGACACAGAGAAAGGCAGAGACATAGGCAGAGGGAGATGCAGGCTCCCTGTGGGGAGCCTGAATGCCGGACTCGATCCCAGGACCCTGGGATCATGAACTGAGCCCAAGGCAGACACTCAACCACTGAGCCTCCAAGGCACCCTTGATTTTATTTTTTTAAAGATTTTATTTATTTATTCATGAGAGAGAGAGAGAGAGAGAGAGGCAGAGACACAGGCAGAGGGAGAAGCAGGCTCCATGCAGGGAGCCCGATGCAGGACTGGATCCCAGGTCTCCAGGACCACACCCCGGGCCGAAGGCAGGCGCCAAACCGCCAAGCCACCTAGGGATCCCCCTTGATTTGATTTTTAAGCAAGAAAATTATAGCTCACTCTATTGTACTGTACGTGTGTATTTAAAACACGGTTATGCAACAGCCTTTGATCAGCTGAATCACATTCTGCACATCTTAACACTTGATTACATATAGTGTCATATTTTCTGCTAATTATTCCTTTGAGTGCAATCAGACTACGTTCTCTGTATTCTGGTTTTCAGCACAGGCATACAGTTAGGCTTTAATAAACACTTAACAATTAGCTTTTCAGGAATTTTTATATTCATTTCTGCGTGATTGTCAATTAGTGGGGACTCTATCCCTCTCCTCGCATGCATGTGGTTGTTAATGACAAGTAATCCAATGAACCTCGGGCTGCTATTTAAATGTCTACTGCTCAATTGCATTAAATAGTTTATGTCTTAGGATTCTGGGGATGTGGAAATTTGAATTTCCCTAAATCAGGGGAAATTGTGGAAAAACACTCGGGGGCTAAGACCATGGAAATGAGCTATGTAGGGTACAAATCAGAAGGAAAAACACAGGTGTGCCTGGGTGACTCTGTCGGTTAAGCGGGTTAAGCCTCTGCCTTCAGCTCGGGTCATGATCTCCAGGTCCTGGGACTGAGCCCCGCATCGGGCTCCTTGCTCAGTGGGGAGATGCTTCTCCCTCTGCCGCTCCCCTCCTCTTGTGCTCTCTCACTCTCTCTCAAATAAAGAAATAAATTCTTAAAAATCTTTAAAAAAAAAAAAAGAAGGAAAAACAGATTTTGTCATGCATGAGAAAAGAAAAAGGTCTTTTTGGGTAAAACAGAAGCAGTCACTAACATTAAAATCATGATCTTCAATTGACAAATGCAGCTGTATCCTTAGATCTTGCACCTTTGGACATTACCCAGGTCATCATGGTCCAGCGTTGAGGTAGGGAGAATGGCCCTATCCAATAAATTGCAACTTTCACTCCCCAACTCCAGGGTGATTTGGAGAGTTACTCTCTTAAGCAAGACTCAGGCTGTCACCACCCACCTGACAAAGCAGGGGGAGGATCAGAGAACCCCCCAGGGGGAGGGGGAGATGGTGCTCCCACTTCCTTTTTTTAAAAAGATTTTATTTATTTATTCATGAGAGACAGAGAGAGAGGCAGACACATAGGCAGAGGGAGAAGCAGGTTCCTCGCAGGGAGCCCGATGTGGGACTCGATCCCCAGACCCAGGATCACGCCCTGAGCTGAAGGCAGACGCTCAACTGCTGAGCCACCCAGGCAACTCCTCACTTCTGATCCATTAAAGGGCACTGGGTGTCCTGGGTGGGCGACCGTCTGGAGCATTGCACATGGGTGGACAAGAAGGGGAGCTCTGAAGGATGGTGCCAGGGCTCCTAAAGCCCCGTACAGCCACTTGTCCAACTCCACACTTGGGGCAAGTTATTGGGCCTCACTAAGCCTTAGTTTCTTCATCCATCAGATGTGATAACATTCATCTCACAGGGTTTTCTCCGATCGAGTGACACCCATGAGGGCATTTAGCATAGTGCTAAATAAAATAAGCAACACAAGAGAAAGACTAGCAATTGTTTTTAAAGTATTCTGATTTTATGCATCATTCCTGAAGTATTATTATCCTATTTTTCCAATTTCTTTTCGAGGACAGTTTCAAAAAACAAGGACCATAGCTATAGTTATTAATGTGATGTAGTTTCCTGTGGGTCGGACCTGGTTCTGGGAGGGGCAAGGCCCCCTCTATGTCCTTATGGCTTGCCGTTGCCTATGGATTCCTCTTCCTCAGCTCCAGTGTAGGAAGGGGGTCCGATGTAATTAACATCTGCTGTCACTTGCTCCTCTGATTGTTTACGGTTTTCTGTTGTCTAATGACTACATGTCTGGGACTCCTATTTTTAACATTTACAACCTGACAGATGACAGCTCTTGGGTTAGAATTGTTCATTAAAAATAGGATTCTCAACAGGTAGCTGTTAGAAACAGAAAGGAGGCTGACTTAGGGAAGGTCACCTGATAATAGTGATTATTTTGACATAGCTGGAAAACAGTAGAACAGAGAGGAACAGAAAATGCCCGGTCAACACCAGTGCTCTCGGTCAAGGGAACTTGACAGTTATGCAACAGACAGACGCAGCGGTGGCAGTGCCAAGAATCTGCTTCAATCTGCCTGCACCCTGTTCTGAAACTGAGTGACCTTCTTGGAAGTGGGTGAATTTACCCTGCTATTTCTGGCCGCAGTTCCGGTTCTCAGGCTCTTTATTCTACCAGTGGCACTTCTAAAGTAAGAAATATGTTGTCTGCTTGATACCAAGCCCTTGGTGCCAAACACATTCTTTTAATGATGTAGGGGGAAAGTCCTGCACAAATTGGACAACAAACTATAAGGAAAGAGAATATAACCCTTTCTTAGCTCTTCTTGGGGAACTCACCTGGCTTGAAGCTGATGCACCATGTTTTTCTAGAATGAGAAAGAATATATATATATATACGTGTGTGTGTGTATGTGTGTGTATGCACACACATATATAGAAAAGATATATATGTATGTATGTCTGCACTTTCTATATATTTATATGGAAATGACATATATAAACACGTTTTATACATACATATAGAAAGGATATATGTACACACATGTACATACATGTGCATATATATACATAGGTACATCATATTTAATAATCCTGCAACCTATGCTTTTCTAACTATTTTATATAATGTCTGAATTGACTATAAGGAAGAAGCATTTGTGAAGATATTAGAAATATTGTCATTTGAAAACAATTTAAAGTCGGAGAAGGACAAACATTATATGGTCTCATTCATTTGGGGAATATAAAAAATAGTGAAAGGGAATAAAGGGGAAAGGGGAAAAATGAGTGGGAAATATCAGAAAGGGAGACAAAACATGAAAGACCCCTAACTCTGGGAAACGGACTAGGGGTGGTGGAAGGGGAGGTGGGCGGGGGGTGGGGGTGACTGGGTGGCGGGCACTGAGGTGGGCACTTGACGGGATGAGCACTGGGTGTTGTTCTATATGTTGGCAAATTGAAAACCAATAAAAAATAAATTTATTAAAAAAAGAAAAGAAAACAATCTAAGGAAACTAGAAATGACTATTTCTTTCCCCAACGTTTGTCCCCTCCCCATCGTGATTCTCTCACTTGTTTTTTTGTGGTTTTGTTGGTGCTATTAGAGTGTTTTCACTTTTCACTTTTCCTTAGAGGTGGGCCAACTATTCCCACATCTCCATATCTAGCCCTAGGCTGAGCCACAAATCCATTTTCTTAGCTGCTTGGTGGGTATCTCTCCCTGGGTGTCCCCGTCAAACTCAAGAAGCTCAAACCACACATCTAGCTCTGTTTATTTGAACTATTTGAACTCCGCCCTCCCCCCCTGCTGCTCCTACCCCCCCCCCATACCCGCCAAGAGGCTCTTCTTCCTTTCTGCAATTTATGGCCTTGTCTCGTCATTGAGACTCACTGAACTTATATCCCTTTCTCCAGTTCTTTCTCCACCAGTCCATCCTCCCTGTTCTGGTGGAGTGCGTGCAATGGAACTCAAGCCTGAGTTGGTCATTCTTTTACATGAAAGTTTCAGTGACACTCTCCACTCTTCAGAATGAAGTCTAGAATTCTTGGGCAGACTTATAGACTCCTTCCCAGTCTAGCCTTTGCCCGTGTGCCGTGTATCCTCTCCCACTGTGCTCGCCTTGGTGGCCTTAGGTTCCAGCCATGCAAATGTTCTTGCCGCTTTTGGGATCCAGCCTATTCTTTCTTACCTCCATGACTTTGGAAAGTTCTCTCCTCTGCTTGGAATGCCCTTTCCAACTTGGCAAAAACCACTCATCAACCAAGTTCCAGCTTAACTTGAAGCCTTTTGGTGATGCTTTCTTTGATTGTCCCTGCCCATTTGGGGATCTATTCCCTCTTGGAGGGGGGGTCTCATGGTAAACCCTGCATAATTCAGTTGGAGACTGACATTATCCACTTATGCTACGAGGAGCCAGGATTGGCAATTGTGTGTTTTCATTACATCATGTAGTACCTGGCTTCTAGCTGAGGCTCAATACATATTTCTGGAGAAAAAATATAAATCAATTAACTCTTTAAAAACCTCTTTATTTTATTTTTATGATAGTCATACACAGAGAGAGAGAGAGAGAGAGGCAGAGACACAGGCAGAGGGAGAAGCAGGCTCCATGCACTGGGAGCCCGACGTGGGATTCGATCCCAGGTATCCAGGATCGCGCCCTGGGCCAAAGGCAGGTGCCAAACCGCTGCGCCACCCAGGGATCCCTATTTTATTTTTAAAAGACTTTGTTTAATCATGAGAGACACAGAGAGAGAGAGGCAGAGACATAAGCCGAGGGAAAAGCAAGCTCTCTACGAGGAACCCGATGTGGGACTCGATTCCAGGACCCCAGGATCACGAACTGAACTGAAGGCAGATGCATAACCACCGAGGCACCCAGGTACCCCTAAAGGCCCCTTTAAAGAGGCACGTGGGTGGCTCAGTAGTGAGCATCTGCCTTTGGCTCAGGTCGTGATTCCGGGGTCCTGAGTTGGAGTCCCACATCGGGATTCCCGCAGGGAGCCTGCTTCTCCCTCTGCCTATGTCTCTGCCTCTCTCTGTGTGTCTCTCATGAATAAATAAATAAAATATTTTTTAAAACACTTTAAAATCATTGAATTTTCCTTCAAAGAGAGGTTGAACTTTCAGGTTTAACATTTCATGGTTAAATGTAAGGTAGTTACCAGTAATCAGTGCTAGAAAAAAGTCTTTGCTGCTCCCTTGTTCAACCAGCAGTCTTTTTAGAAATTCAATATTGTGGTTAAGAGACAGAAAATTGCTCCCCCAAACTTACTGGAGGCAGAGGGCACTAGAAGCCATGCCAGTCCCAATCCCCAGTTCAAGGGCCTTTTTATCTCGTGCCTCCATTGGAAGTACCCAGAATAGGAATTTTTCATAATTCTCTCGTGTCATGGATTTAACCTGCCATGTGAATGTGGGTAATTCTACAGGTCAGACAAACTGCTCGTTTATATAAATAAATACTGAAACAAAAACGCTTGTACTTGACCCTTAGGCAATAAATCAGGTTGAAAATGAAGCCGTTAAAAATGTCAGCAGCTCTGCCCAGGAGAGGTAATAGAAGTCACCATAGGAAAGAGAGGACACAAGTAGTAAAAAAGAGAATTTAGGCTTGGCTAAGTTCAGATCATCAAATAAACTTTGGGCCACCTGAAAATCTGAAAATTCTATCTTTTAGCCTGAAAATCTGTTTGTGGGACTCTCGTACCAGTCTCTCCCTTGGGATTCCATGTTTTTCTTCTGAACAGGTCAGGCTCAGGATTCCACAGGAAAGACTCTCTCAACATCCTGAAAGCCCCTCCTAGGTCCTCCCAGAAGATAAGGGGTAAGTGAAAACAAAACAAAGGAATTGCGTCCTTTTTCATCCTTAGAAAGTAAATTGAATTAGAATCTGGGACTACGAATTTACTTACATCATTCAAAAAACTGGTTGATATGTATTGAAGACCAAGTCATTCTCATTTAACAGATGAGGAAGTGAGTTTGAAGAGGTAAATCACTGGCCTAGGGTCAAAGATCAAGTGACAGCAAACTTAGGACCCAGGTCTGTTGCCATGGTAACTGCTCTGCTCTGCTGCTGCTTCGTTCTGAGGGGTGAAAAGATTCGGGAGTTTTATTGTGGCTGGATTCATTTGTTCCAGAACAAGTGGAACCCAGTCCAATTGCAGCTGGTGGGAGGGATTCTGGAAGGCAGGATGGAAGACCTGGGTGGTTCGGGTTCTGGCCGACATTCCCCATCTAGAAGTGAGTTTTTAGTGGGAATGGTGGTGCGACTCTGGGAGAAAATAAAGGACTTAGTAGGTGCAGGCACTGGGTGGGCTTGTGCTTAATGGATGACCATAGTACCTCTGAGAGCTATGACCCACCCCCCCCAACACCAAACATAACAGAACTCTTTGAACCTGGAACTGAGACCAGCCATGTCAGTATGAGCTATTTGTTCCAGGAAACCTTCCCTTGGGAATGATAAGACTATAAACCAATAAATAACTGCACAGTTTGCTGCAGGAAATCCTGCAGATCAGTTTACCAGAGGCAAGAGGCAAACAAATGGCATTGCTTTTCAAATGGCAGTTTACTCGTCAAGACTTTCTTCAATCCCCTTGCTGTGCTATGCCCACTGACCACAGACGCGATACTACAACTCTGCCCATCTCACTCAGCTCCACCTTCAAAGAGCTGCTGTAAATCACCGTGACCAGTTCTGAATACCCTATAAATATCCATGTTGACATTCCCTTTGGAGACGCTGCTAAGACTTTGTTGAGATGGTGTTCTCCTTTATCGCAGTAAGTTCTAATAAACTTGGCTTTGCTGTATCAACAAATCATCTGGGGACTTTCAGGGGAGTACAGTATTGAGGACTTTCCACCCCCTTTTATTGATGTGGAAACTGAGGTTCAGAGACACTAAGTAACTGTACTTTAGTAACACAGCCAATACATCCACAGAACCAGATTCAAATCTGGTTGTCTGCTTTCCAAGACCAGGTTACCATGGAAGCCTCGACTTCCTCATCTGTGAAATGAGGGAATCACATTGGCTCATGAAGATTAAGATTCTTCTCTGCTTGCTTTCAACTTTGATAAAAATAAATTTAACTATTTTTAAAACCAGAATAAATTTTCTTCCCTTCTCTTTCCCTTTTGTTGGAATATTCCCCGCAATTTTTGTTTTACATGGTTTTGTCTATCTAAATACATTGCAAACCTAGTAGAAAAGGACCCTATTGAATTTTTTTTTTTATTGTGGTAAAAAACATGTAACCTAAAATTCACCATTTTAACCATTCCCAGGTGTGCAATTCAGTGGCATTTAATACATTTAAAAAGGTGGTGTAGGGGTGCTTGCCTGGCTCAGTTGGTAGAGTGTGTGACTCTTGATCTCGCGGTTGTGGGTTTCAGCCCCATCCTGGATGTAGAGATTACTTTAAAGAATTACAAAACATGGATTCCTGGATGGCTCAGTCAGCCGAGTGCCTTACTCTGGGTTTTGGATCAGGTCATGACCTCGTAGTCATGAGATTGGCTGTGGCACTGTGGGGAGTCTGCTTGGGATTCTTTCTCTTCCTCTGCCCCTTCAACCCCCCTCAAACCCTCAAATAAATAAATAAATCTTTAAAAATAGTCCAAAACATTGCTGAGAGAAATTAAATACAATTTTTTAAAAAGGTTGTGCTACCATCACTGTTTTCCAGGTCCAGAACAATCTCATCACCCCAAAAGGAAACCCCAAATACATTAAACGTTCTCCATACCCCCCTCCCTCTTGGCCTCTGGCCACCACTCGCCTCTATTCCATCTTTGTGGATTTACCTATTCTGGATAGTTCATATAAAAAGAATCATGCAATATGTGGCTTTTGTGTCTGTTTTTTTCACTTAGCATAATGTTTTTAAGCTCCTATCACATTTCGTGTTTCGTAATGGTCATGGTATATTTTTGACACTGAGTAGCAGCAAAGGAACAAACCAGTTACATTAATCTCTATGATTGAGGGTTTTTGTCCTACTGGGGGAGGAGAAGTGGTCCCCAAGGGTAACAATGTGAAGGAAAACCTTCCATACCCCGTGGCCACTTGGCCTAAGGAGAACTCTCCATCATTCTCTGCAGGCTCAGGGCTAAGCCTGATAAGGAGAGTGTGTGTGGGAAGGGTGAGGAACCAGTCACCTGGCTTTGGGGTGCTTTTGTTGACCTACCTGTTCTTTTCCTGCATAATCTTTGTATGCTCATGAAGACAGTGTGTCAAGTGGTTGGATAGCGCCTAGCAACAGGGTGAGATTTCAGTTGGGATCCAGCTTGCCCTTAGGACAGTTCATATTTAATTTCACCAGCCTAAATGGAGAGAGGCTGCACAGGGAAGCTTTTCTGTCCACACCTGGCAAGGAACCATTGCTCTCTCAACTTCCCGTGCAAAAGGAAGTCAGTCTTTGCAATGTGATCACAGAGTTAGTTCATGCATTCCTTCTGCAGGTGTGCCAAGGTGCTGGTGTTCGTGAGCAAGTCTCTTTGAGACGCTTAGATTGAAAAGGATGCTTTTCATGAACCATTCAGATAAGTGTGCAGAAGGAAGGGTATACTGCAGCCCTCCCAGAATCCTCTATCAGACTCCTAAAAACATCAAAAAGAAGAAATGGTGTGCCTGCTACTGACAAATCTAAATCATGATTTGATGCCAGGCACTAATATAAATCTTTTCTCCAGTGACAGTGCAACACTTAGAAAATTTACTTCATCATTTCCTTTCCCAGTTAACGTCAAATTGAAAATTGATGCTTGATACATTTACTAGCAGAAAATGTTATGTCTTTCCATAGAGGACCTCTTTTCTGTTTTTCTTTCCCCTGAGTTATGGATGATAGGGGATGTTAAAATACACAAAGGAAAACTAAAAATGCCATTATGCTTCCTTTTCTTAACCTTTAAGGTAAAGACAAGGGGTCACAATGAGTTTAAAAGATTTTATCTTATAAATATTGCATCGAGAATCATAAGTTGAGATAAATGTCACAGAAGCCACTGAAACATATGACCACAGTTAATTTATGAGGCAACCTAAAGAAGCTCAGGGTATGAAGATTGCTGTGAAACGATAAAACATTAGCTTTCTGGGATCCCTGGGTGGCTCAGCCATTTAGCGCCTGCCTTCAGCCCAGGGCATGATCCTGGAGCCCCGGGATTGAGTCCCACATCAGGCTCCTTGCATGGAGCCTGCTTCTTCCTCTGCCTGTGTCTCTGCCCCTCTCTCTCTCTGTGTCTCTCATGAATAAATAAATAAAATCTAAAAAAATAAAAATAAAAAAACACATTAGCTTTCTTTTCAAACATGGCAAGTATCTAAGGGAGGAATGCTTAACCAGAGGTCAAAAGACCCCTTGACAGTGACTGTGACACTTTTCACTTTTTACTATGTGCATCTTTCTGGGTGAAGATCATAACATTTTTTTTTCCTTTTTTCTTTTGTAATCTCAAAGGGGCTCATGGATAAGAAGGTTCTTTGTTCTAAGAGGTAGTCAGACTACAATGATTCTTAAGGTCTATTCCAGTCCCGAGATTCCTTGGAATCAGCCATGTATTCATCAAGGATGCTTTCCTAGTACGCACATGTAGACATGTAGATAAGCAGACAAACAGAAGATTGGCTATGTGATGATATATTGTTATTGTTTTCAAGAAACTGCTCATCAATCACCTTCATGCCTTTGGCCATTCTTTTTTATTTTTTTAAGGAGGTTCCATGCCCAAGGTGAGGCTCAAACTCATGACCTTGAGAACAAGAGTTGCGTGCTCTACCAATTGAGCCAGCCAAGTGTCCCTGCCTTTCTTAATCTCTGCTAATAGAAAGCAGCCTTAGTTATTTAAAATCTTCCTGCAGGGGTCCAGACTCTTGACTTCAGCTCAGGTCATGATCTCAGGGTCCTGAGATGGAGCCCTGAGTTAGGCTTCACACTCAGCGGGGACTCTACTTGAGATTCTCTACCTCTCTCTCTCTGCCCCTTTCTCCTCTCCCCACTCACACACTCTCTCTCTCTCTCAAATAAATAAATAAAATCTTTAAAATCTCCCTGCAATTGCCACTGCCTCAATAACTGTGTTTATTCCCCCTCTTACAAGTATGTATTGAATAGTATTACTCATAACTTAATTGATTTAACATATTTAGTAGGTCTAAAGATGTTTCATTGCCTGCCCTGAAAAATAGATGCCATTCTACAAGGGAACATTTCATATTACAGGTCCACAGTTTCTCATTCTTGATTCCCTAATCCAGAAAGTTCTGAGGATAGAGCTTTTCCATAAATCATTTGAGAGTAAATGTGACCTGACTTGGACTCATTTGGCAGCAAACCTGACCTGAACTAGTGAGAGTCTATTTATAGTCATTATTTATCCACTTAGTATGAATAATCAAACATTTCACTGCAGAGACTTTAATGTTTGATTATAAAATTCTGATCTGGACTCTGCTTAGGGTATTATGTAATATATAGTGTATGCATGTATGCATCATACTTGCCTTCCTAAAACTCAAAAATTCTCAAGAGGTCCAAAGCACTTCTGACCTCGCAGAGCCTCAAATAAGGGTTTGTGGATTTATACCAGATATTTTGTCTAATCTCACTCTATCATCTATCTATCTATCTATCTATCTATCTATCTATCATCTATCTATCATCTGTCTATACCTAATCCATCTATCATCTATCTAATCTACCTATATCAGTAAATGAAATGGAAACAATGCTATTTCTGTTCTCAAGACTAATAGAATCAAATACCTGGGTTCCCATAATGTAGAAACAGAAAACAGGAGCTTTTCTAGTGGGGAATATGCTTTAATCTTAATGTCATTGGGGAGCCAGCAAAATATCCTCTCCACTCCCACCCTCATGAACTCAGAAATAATAAGTGAAAGCAGAGATATAGTCTTTGTAAAAAGCCAGATCAGTAAGACTTGACAGTGACCTGCTTAAGTATCTTCACTTTTACAAAGGAAGATGTATCTGTTGGAAGGTAGAGGCCTTGGTGATAGCAAAAGGTGAGAAAGAGTCAAATGTAGGCAGGTTTCCATCCAAGCCCTATCGAGGAGAGAAAGGAGAATAGGTCTTTAAGCCAGTAGATTTCCAATATTCCAGCCCACTATAGAAATGGATGCATTGATAAATTTTAGCCTAATGCCCTTAACATTAAATTTTACAACCAGCTTCCCTTGTTCTGACCCCATACTTCCTAAGTAGTCTTTTGATTATAATTATCTTCCCTGGGCATAGAGAGAGAACATCTGATCATGCTCAGGGAGGTGTCATAGGCTTTGTGACAGTTGCATTGGAAATTATTAAACTGGCTTTCTGATTTTATGTATCAATCTCAGGAGCTGACCTAGAGAAATGCATTTTTGTCAAATAAGTTTCTGAGTATTTAGGGCTGAGGGTCTGTAAATGGGGGTCACCTCATGGTAGGCTCTGCATTGCTGCCCACATTCCTAGTCTAAAGCCTCAGCACCAAGTCTCTCACAAACAATAATCCTGCTATGGTAATACAAATATAATGCTATTTAAATGAACTCTGCAATATTCAGTACATACATACATACATAAACAAAGAACACCAGCTAAAGTCCCAATGCTTTGTCAAAAGGCAAGAATCCATATAATTTCCCTTGAAATAGCTAAGGATTCAACATGAACTCTATTTCTTGTGTTAAGATGGTAAGACAATGATTGTGAATCTGTTTCAAGTGGAAATGCCCTGAATGGGAGATGCAAACTTTGAGAGAACTATGATGTTTGTTTGCTCCAAATACATTTTTTAGGGATATAATGTCATATCTTACAGGATTGAAATGCAGACAGAAAATTTAAAACAAATCTGTGTGTTGACAAAGTAGGATCCGATTGATTCTCTTAGCTATGTTGATTGTTAGGATCCAGGGAGACCACTAGAGTAGGGAAAGGGACTTTTTTCTCTTGAAGTCCAGCAAGAAAAATGGCTATAGATCTCTCAGTTAGAAAGGAGAAAATCCCATTTAGGAAAGAATACACTACGTGACAAGTAAATCAACTATTTTGCCCCCTGACAACTGAACCTAGAGCCTAGAACATGTCGTTCTGAGTTAATAGTTTTAGTGAAATGCCTATTTTTAAAGAATGATAATATACAGTATACCACCCTCATACTCATTGAATATATGTTGCCAAGGTACATAATTCCAGCAATCTATGTGCATTTCTAGAAATAAATTCATTTCTTAGAAGTGTTTGGGAAATAACCCCATTGTTTCCTGTGACACTAGCAGAGCTTGTTTCCTATGCATGTCAGTTTGAGGTTTGGCACCTTTTTTTTTTTTTTTTTTAAATGATGGTGATATTTTTTTTAAATTTTATTTATTTATTTATGATAGTCACACAGTGAGAGAGAGAGGGGCAGAGACACAGGCAGAGAGAGAAGCAGGCTCCACGCACCGGGAGCCCGATGTGGGATTCGATCCCGGGTCTCCAGGATCGCGCCCTGGGCCAAAGGCAGGCGCCAAACCGCTGCGCCACCCAGGGATCCCTGGCACCTTTCTTATAAAAAGTATTCTTTATGTCTGTAGGAAAAATCTGAATTTACAAAAGAAATAGAGGGTCACATCAGATTTTCTTGTGGTGCACAGGTCTAGGTAGGCCTGTTATCACTATGTGCCTGGATTGCTACAGAAGCCAGAGAACTTGGCTCTTTGGTTCTAGTTAGATTGTCAATGAATGTTCTGAGTGCATAACCTGTGCCAGGCAACATGCTGAGCATTGGAGAGTTCAAGATAAGAAGACAAGGCCTTTATCCTACAATAGTCTCTAGACAAAAGTTTGGTGCATGGATAGGAGATAGACTTAGGAGTCGGGTGCCTAGACTTGATTAAAACTCCTCACCTGTTGCCTTGAACCAATTACCTGAGCTCTGATGCCTTACCTCTGCTGAGGGCATGATCTTTCGGCATTTTCTGGGCCCTCAGTCCTGTGCACATAGAAACTTGATTGGCAAAAAAGCAGTTCTCTGGGTCAGCCCCTGAGGTTGAGATACAAAAACCAGAAAGCAAATTTAATAATGAACTCGTATCTATTATAGGAGATTAAGCAAATCTTAGTTTTTTGATTTGGAAAATGTCATCATTGATGATTATGAGGGTTAAGACATTACATCCACCTATCATCCCTTTTTAAAAAAGATTTTATTTATTTATTCATGAGAGACAGCAGAGACATAGGCAGAGGGAGAAACAGGCTCCCTGCAGGGGGCCTGATGTGGGACTCGATCCCAGGACCCCGGGATCATGACCTGAGCCAAAGGCAGACATTCAATCACTGAGCCGCCGAGGTGCCCCCACCATCATGCCTCTGATGCCAGGTTACCTAAGACACTGTTTTTCTCATGACACTCTTGCTCATAAATCTCCATGCTTTCAGGAAGGTTAGAGTTCATCACTTTTGCATTAGCCTTCTGATCCATTACCAAATGACTTTTCCAACTTCATCTTCTAATTACTCCAACCACAGAAACTGCCTACAGTTGGCATTTGTTTGAAAATTCATCTCGACACACATACCTCTGTGGTATGTGCTCCTGCAGTTCTTTCCCTCTTGTAACTTCTCATGGAATGACTTTTCACATCATTTTATCCTCTTATCCAAGACCCTCATCAGATATGCCACCCCTCCACCCATTCCCTTCTCTGAACTCGGTAGCTGAAATATCAATTTGGCACCTACTGGCCATATTTGGCACCCACTGGCTATTGAACACTTGAAATGTGGAGAGTCCCAGTGAAGATGGGCTATAGATGCAGCCTACACATCCGATTTTTAAAAATGTATCTGATTAAATTGTTTTATATCAATTACATGTCGAAATGATAATGCTAAATTCGCCTGTTTATTTTTACTTTTTAAAAAAATGTAAAGGTGCCTGGGTGGCTCAGTCAGTTAAACCACTGACTCTCGGTTTTGACTTGGATTGTGATCTTGGGGTCATGAGATCAAGCCCTGAATCTGACTCTGTGTTCAGTGTGGAGTCTGCTTGTTTTCCTGCCTCTGTTCCTCCCCAGCTTGTGTACTCACTCTCTCTCTCAAATAAATAAATGAATAAGTAAGTAAGTAGATAAATAAATAAATAAATAAATAAATAAATAAATAAATAAAATCTTTTTAAAAAATTTTAAAATGTGGCGCTAGAGGAAGTAAAATTAAATATAGAGCTTGCATTATATTTCTATTGGCTAGTGCTGGTCTAGAGCCCTTGCTTTCGCCTGAGTTTCTGGCACTCAACCATGCCTGCCTCATTCTTTGTCTCTTTTCCCATGTGGAGGTCTAATCTCTCCAGCCAGAGTGCCTTGGGGACAAGCTCAGAGTCTTAGACTGGTTGTATCCCATATAGCAAGCTCACTCAGTGCATAGTACCCTCAATCTTTTAAGAACGGTTGAACATATGAGTCACATCTCACATCCCAAAGACTCATCACAGAAATCCTCTAAATAGCTCAGGTGTCTCCTGAGCACAACTAATGTGAGAAAATTAATTTATCCGTATAGGCATAGTCATACTCAAAAGCTTTGAAGAGAGTTGTAAACGTTTGCCTTTTGAGGAGGGAGTTTTCTTGGTTGCCCCTTTGGAGAAACATTTATATTGCCTGTTTTGTTCTGTGTTCACAAGGATGTTTCATGCAGGGACTATAAGGACGTATTAATTTTCATATTACACTTTGTCGCTTTGTATGATATTTTTTCCAGATCTTCAGAATTTTGTGGCTCTGGTGACATTGAAAAAAATTAATGGCACGATTCTAGGAAGGATGATATGTTGATGCCACCAGACCAGGTGCCACACATAACAATGTACTGTGCTGCATTTCATTCTAGCTTCCAGCCAGGAGGAATGCCTGTAGCTGGGATGAGTCCCACTTAAAAAACAGGAAGAATGACAAGCAGCCTGGGTGGCTCAGCAGTTTAAGTGCCTGCCTTTGGCCCAGGGTATGATCTTGGAGACCCGGGATCACGTCAGGCTTCCTGTATGGAGCCTGTTTCTCCCTCTGCCTGTGTCTTTGCCTCTTTCTCTGTCTCTCATGAATAAATGAATTTTTAAAATCTTAAAAAAAAAACACACAAAAAACCCAGGAAGAATGAAAGAATTTGAAGTGGTTTGTATGAATACATGGAAATAGTGCATAGAAAGCTGGCGGGGGGGGGGGTGTCATTATTTTTCATGAATATCATCAGAAGGATTTTTATACAGAAAATGGTGGATCGATCAGTCATCCTTTGTGAGATGGTATGGGGATCAGTCACAAGTCAAAACAGCAAGAGGGATTTGTGTTAACTACAAAGGAAACATTTGCTGATAGGACAGGCTATAAAATGGTTGGGTAAGTCTTTAAGTCTTAAGCTGAATTCCATCAATTTCAGTGGTCTGTGCTGATGGTTGTATAGACTTGCTTGAGTAAAACAGTATTGTTTACTAGACATATCAAGGTCCTTCCCCACCAAAGAGACTGGAGTTTTTCTTAGTGACTCAGTTTTACTTAAGTATACCTATTTTAAGAGAAAAAAAATTATTTCAGGGTGGTTAACAGAATCATTTAGCACAAGGAATTCTTTAAGAGGAGCTTCTTACTAAAATGTAATACCTCTAATGGTATACCTCTAATGGTAATACCTCTAGTTTTCTTTAGAAAACTCCCTGGAGTGGCAGAAAATGTCATTGGAATATCTATTCGTGTTTACTTTTTAAAAGCATTTTTAACAAGGACATTAAGATGGTAGGTGAATTCCTCCAGTTAACGTTAACAGTAAAGTTCCCGTAGGTTTGTCACTGTTAGGTTGGGAAGGAAGAAATCCAATACCCTCCAAGCCACAAAAGAGGTAAACAAAAAGACAAACTCCCATTGCTCTCAGCATTTTTCATCTCTGAATTGCTATGTCCAGAAAAAGAGAACAATCCAGGGAGTCGCTTTTAGCATTTACAACTCAATGCAAAATTGTAGAGGTGAGCAACTTTCCAAATTGACTTACATTTTTTCTCAAAGTGGCTGTGGGTGAAAAATCATTAAACAACCATTTTTTGCTTAGCACACGGCAAACAGGTTTTTTAAGCCGATGTTTAGGGAGGTTATTTTATTTAGCTGAGGTTTCTGCAGAACTTTAAATGTGATAAAAAGCGAAGGACTGTTTGTTTGGATTCATGGGGTATTATACATATATATTTTGCTCTTTTTTGCCTTTCCTTTCACTTAAAAAGAAAAAAAAAAAAAACACCAACAACCAGGGATTTTGTGGGTGGAGTTGCAAGGAAAGGGAAAAGAAAGGAGGAAGTACTTGAAATGATAGACTTTGCAAAGCAATAAACTCCTATCTCAAAGGGTTTCACAAACAAAGCCTCCTGATCAGGCTTTGTAGGAAGTGAACCTGAGTGGTAGGGAAACCAACCCACTTTCCCAAGGTCACTGGCCCCAGTGGCCAGCCAGAGCAGCCAAAGTCTTTGGACCATCTATTTGAACAAGTGTTTTTTTTTTTTTTTTCTCTCTCTCCAAGAACAGAAATTTACCCAAGCTCACCTAATAATGACTTGAAAACGGATTTACACATAGTTGAAGGTGGACTAGCTGATGTTATCCTTTGCAATCAGGATACTGAAAGACTGACAAGGTCATTTGGTTAAAAAGTGAAAAGTCAAGAAAAACAGAAAAATAAAGCCTAAGAAAACCCCACACCCTACACTCAACGTGAAGACCTTTTATAGGAAATGTACAAACAGTCCTTAAAACATTTTTTTTTCATTTGTAATTATGAGCAATACTGAAATTCTCAGGAAGAAATCTAAACTGAACACATTTAAAATGCATCATCATAGGTTAAGTTTTGTGGCATAAATAGGAAGAAAACAGCTTGATCTTGCTAATACTAATTAACAGCTATGAGCAAGGGAATGTGGAGAGAGTAGAAAGGAATTATAATGAAAGCATTGAGACATGTTGAAAATCAGAGCCTTAGGAAACTGTTCATGAGAAATTAGTGCTGCTATGAAGATAATTTATCTAGAATTAGATGTTCTAGATATTTCAGTTCATTCAAGAAGAACTGAGGAAGTGCTCAAGAGAAGCGCTAAGGGAGTGTGGTGGCTCCCAGACAAGCAGGTACAGAAGGTAGACATGTGTTCAGAGTGATCTTTGCACAACATGCAAGTGAAGGCAAAGGTTTAAAGGGTGTAGACGGTTACTTCCAGTGCTTTCTTGGGTCCTGCTGACAATAATGCAAAGATTATGCTCTCATGATGACGTTATAGCATAAACTTTTCCTTGGGGCTGCTCTGCTCTTCAGAGCAGTTAGATTTGGAAGCCTATTAACTGCTCCGTCAAATGACCAAATCTTATTGATTCAGAAACTATCTCCCTCTTTCCACAAAAGGGTAAAAAGACTCTGCTGAAGGGAAATTAATCCACAAAGCACCTACTAATAGTATTACCACCTCTTTGATTACATTCTCAGGGCTATTTCATTTACTCTTTAAATGAAAGCAAGGTAAAAGTGGGAATTTCGGGAGAGGTGTATGTCTCAGAGAGTAGTCCAGTGGAGTTTGCTTAAAAAATCATTGCAATGTAGCAATGCCATTTAGGACATACTGAATTCCAAATTCTGAGATTCAGGAGCAAGATTCTTGATGGAAATTTAAATAACGTGGAGGGTTATGTGTGAAGGAGAAGAGAGAGAGAAATTAATTTAATTCCATTTGCTGATGTGACTGTAGCACAACTATTTTTAGGTATAATCCAAACAGTGCATATCTTCTCCATTTTGATTAGTAGCAAATTGGCAGGGATTCAAAAGAATTAGTATTTCTCAGCACAATATGCCAGAAATGTACAAAATAAAACTAAATTATCCGTGCCAATGGGTTTAATTTGAATTACTGCGAAGGTTCTTTATTTGTGTTTTTTCCTTCAAAAGAACTAATGAGTCCAGCTTTGTTAAAAAAAATTTTTCTTTTAAAGCTCTACACATATGGCAGCAAAACTTAATTTCCCTTTAGACCCTTGCTTAGAAGCTCTTGCTAAAAACTTGAAATGATAATATCATCCTGATACTTTGGGTGCAGAATTTCCGCCTGACAATTTTACATATTGCCAGAGGAAGTTAGCATGTTCAGAATACGAAATTAAAATAAGCTAGGAGAATGTGCCTCACAAGGAAAGGTTTCACAATAGCCACTTAGAAGTTATTAGTAATTCCCAAAAAGCACTTACTAATAATTCCAGTTCCAAAGAAAGCACCGACCGAAAAAAATAAACTCCATTTGCAAAGTTTTACATAGGCAAGTTTGCCAAAGGATTCACCTATATGCTATACCAATCCCACATTTCTGCACTGAAGAGGGAATTTGTAGATGCTGGAATATCTTGTTACACGCTAGAGAACTTTGCACAATCTGAACATAATTTCCAGTGTAGTGAATCAATGACGTTGGATCACATTGAAGGTCACTGTTTTAATTTTAAGGTTTAAGCCTTTGGAATTTGTTGCACACAAACTCACGGCATGAGGTTGATTTTCTGGATATTCATTGCTGTCCTCTATCCCTTGTGGTGTGTCTTATTTCACCAGATTAAACAGGATCGACAGTTCTCTCGTTGCCATGAGCTGTTGGGAATGACAGCCCCCTGTTTCCTGCATGTCTGTCATAAATCAGTGATTGTCTTCTTCAAAAAAAAAACAAAAAGGAGTTATCATGGGTAGCTGGAAATCACTGACTCGGTCTGTTTCAGAATCCTCATAATCCTCAGGGTACTCAAGGGATCCTAGAAAAATCTTTCTCTATTTCCTACAAATACATACCAACTGGACCCAAGATTAGAGTCGTTTCTTGTAATTCATTCAAGAGCTTAGGCCAAGTAGTTAAACTATACATATTTGTTTATTAAAGTTTAAAGGAGTGTCATGATTTTAAGACCTGAGTTTTGATGGGCCTGGAAATTGGGGCTGGGAAACTGTCTTTTTATTTAGGCACAAAGACTTATCTAAACAAAATAACAATGAGGAAGTCAGGAGAGGGAAACATTACCCTGGCGTTTGAGTGTTTGTCAGATGAAACTGTAGGCGTCGTCTATCAATTTTCTAGTATAAATTAAAATAAAGAAGAACAAAACCCCTAACAAAATGCATCTTACATACTCATGGTGGGGTAAAGGAGGACAAAGTAGGCTCTATCTATTTCTTGGGGAAGGAGTGAGATTTCAACCTGAGATAGATTTTATATTCTCCAAACCAAGTTTCTTTCAGTATTTTTCTTTAAATAAGTTTTGCCATTTTGCCCCTCCCGTCCCTTCCTTCCTTCCTTCCTCCTTTTTTTTTTTTTTTTCCTGGAGAAAGGGGTTAAACTTCATAGCATCTTTTGTTCATACAACCTTCTGTTGGTCTCCAACACATCTACATCATTAACCTTTCTCAGAAGACTGTCTCCTGGTCTTTAGAATACTCCATCGCAAAAAAAAAAAAAAAAAAAAAAAAAAAAAAAAAAAAAAAAAAAAAAAAAAAAAAAAAAAAAAAGATAATCAATCTTCACTTTCCTTAGCAGGGAATAGTTTCTTCATGCTAAAGCCCAGAAGGAGTCAAAACCTTATAATCCTCCATTTGGTTTATTTACTATACGATCATGAAATATAAAGCTTGTTTAAAAATAAAAAGATAAATACTTAAACTTATTTCGGAGAAGTGTAGAATACCAGGATGCTATTTCACTATACTTTCTTTAGAAACCAATTTTATGGAAAATATCCTATCCATTTGGGCGTCACACTTTTGCTAGGGAGTTAAAATTTTTCACATTTGCTTTTACCTGTGTCCACCACCAAGTTCTGGGAAAATGGTCTATTTAATTACATAAGAGAAAAAAAAAAAAGTTTACTTAAAAGCTGTTTTTATAAATTTTTGCTTAAGCATAAAAGCACTTTTCACTCTAAACGGCCACTGGAGAAATCTGCACAGACTGATCATCATCTGTAAGCTGTGATTTTCTACTGGAAAAGAAAAACAAGCTGTGGAAGCCACTTACCTCGCTCTGGCAGGCAACTCATTATTCAAGGAGGTAGTTTTTTTCCCCCTTGCGTTTCTGTGCAAAGTTGCAGTTGATTTACCTGGCTCTATCACTTTTTTTTTTTTTTTTTTTAAAGATACACAATCCCAAATGTCACTTCTTAAGTCAAGTGCAGCAGATGGGATCTTGAAAACAACTATAAGTAGTCTAGGATACCTTGAATCCGACTGTGAAAATTTAGGGCAAGTCTGCAGCTCTCAGTAGGTGCATGCCTTATTTGGTCTAGAGGCATTTTGCTATGTTACTGAGTCATGAAAAGCTATTAAAAGAGCTCTATGGGAAACCCAGCCTATATTTTGAACAAAACAAACTGTCTTTTCCATCATCACTGACCCCTTACAGACACACGGCACATAATCTTGATTGTGCTTCATTGGTATTTATTGCACATGGACCAATCCCTCACACAGTAGTTAGTTGCACCAGAGTATAAATACTTGGTAGAACAGACAGAGGAAATACCATTTACACACGAGTGCTAAATTTTACCAGCAGATTCACGTGGGCACTTGGACATAAAAAAATAATAATAAAAATCCTTAAGGTAATTATATTTATAATATGGATACAGTTACAGTACCATGATAAAAGAGTATAAAAATGTATTTTTCCCAATAAATCATTAGCTCAATAACATAACAGACAACAGAAGTAGAGTCTGAATTTTATTTTAGTTTTGTAAGATCTGCCCCCTGCCCCGTTAAAAAATATTTCATTTCTTTTTGTGCAAGTAGTATCTCGTGTGGACTTTACAATTCCTAACACTGTGCAAAAATGGTATTTGGAACAACTCCTTGTTTTGTGTTTTGTTTTTTTTTTTAACGCATGTGTGCAGTAATCTGAACTGTTTCCTTTTGGGGTTTGTTTGTGGGTTTTTTTTTTTTTTTTTTTCCTGTCCTGTCTTCAATGGACAGAGTCACATGTCTCAGAGGCTCAGCGCCTGGTCCTCCCAACTGGTATTGATACATAAATAAGCTGTTTAATATAAACAAGTCTTTCTATCTTGCTGTGCAATGTGCACAGTGTGAGGTAGAAACCCCTCAGCCTGACCACCGAGGCGCGCGGGGACAGCAGGTGTGCCCTACAAAAAAGAAAGCAAGGTGAGAGGCTTGTTCCAAGAATAGCTTAAAATTTCTTGAAACGTGACTTTTTTTTTTTTTTTTTTTGCATATCCATCCTTTCTTCCCCCTTTGCTTTAAGGACAGGAAAAAATCATTACTCAGAGGAGTTAAAAATGAAATTTCTCTGGAAAGCAAAGGAACTCTGTCCTAGCCGCTGTCATTCCCTCCTGTGCCTCGGACTGCCGGCTCCTGTGCCCCAGCACGGGACGGGAAGCCAAGCCGATAGACCTTGATGCTTCTCCCTTCCGCTGCTACTACCCGGTCCTGGAAGCAAGTGTCACAAACCACCTGGAGGTGGCGGGGGGTGGAGCGGGGGTGGGGAATAAAGACAACTCCAGAAACCGAAGATGGATGCATCACACGCACACACCAAAGAAAAGGCCGAAGCACACACACGGGGGGCGGGGAGGAAGAGAAGGAAGGAAAGAAAGAAAGTAAAAAAGGAACCCAAGACAGATGTGCAAGCCCCTCTCCCGCGCCTCCCCAAACTCTCCTGCGTGCGCAACGGTCGGGTCCGTGGCTTTTGCGCGTCTGCCTCGGATGAATGCGACGGGGGTGCGCGGGCCCGGGGTTCACCTGCTCTGGGTCTGGAGTAAACACCGATGCGCCCCCCGGGAGGCCGCGCGCCTACACCCGGGACTCCGAGGCGCCCGCGGGGCTGCCCGCGCCGTCCAGGCTGGAGTCGCTGTCGGCCGCCGCCCCGCCGTTGCAGCCGGCCCAGGGCTCCAGCAGGCGCGCGGGCGGCGCGGCCCCGGCCCCGGCCCCGGCCCCCGCCCCGGCCCCGGCGTCGTCGTCGTCGTCGTCGTCGTCGTCGTCGTCCGAGGCGGCCCCGGGGGACGGCGGCGGCCGCGCCCGCGGAGGGTCCCCGGCGGCCCCGTGGCTCCCGCGGGCGGCGCGGCGCGCGCAGCACAGCAGGCGCTGGAAGGCCCTGCGGAAGTCGGGGCTGCGGCAGTAGATGATGGGGTTGAAGGCCGAGTTGGCGTAGCCCAGCCAGTTGAAGAAGACGAAGAGGCGGTCGGGCACCAGGTCGCGGTGGAAGGCCTTGACCACGTTGGCCAGGAAGAAGGGCAGCCAGCACAGCGTGAACACGCCCATGATGATGCCCAGCGTCTTGAGCGCCTTCTGCTCGCGCAGCGCCACGAGGCGCGAGGGCCGCCGCCTGCCGACGCGCCCGTTGGCCAGCGGGGCGGCCGCGGCGGGGCGCGGGGAGCCGGGCGCGGGCGGGGGCGCGGGCGCGGGCGCGGGCGCGGGCGGGGGTGCGGGGGGCCGCGCGGGGCCGCCCAGGAAGCGGCGCTCGCAGCTGTCGATCTTCTTCACCTGCTTCTGCGCCTCGCGGAACACCCGCAGGTACACGAAGGCCATGATGCACAGGGGCACGTAGAAGGAGACGACGGACGAGGCGATGGCGTAGGCCCGGTTGGTGACGAAGTCGCAGCACTTGGGGTCGTTGTAGCAGCGGCGCGCCTCGTCGCCCCCGGCCCGCCACCAGTGCATGAGGATGGGCAGGAAGGACACGAGCGCCGAGATGGCCCACACGGTGCACACGAGGGCCCGCGCGCGCGCGCGCGTCAGCAGGCTCTGGTAGCGGAAGGGCGCGGTGATGGCCAGGTAGCGGTCCAGCGCGATGACACACAGGGTCTCGATGCTGGCCGTCACGCACAGCACGTCCACCGAGGTCCAGAGCTCGCACAGGAAGGAGCCGTACTCCCAGCGGCCCCGCATGACGATCGTGGCCCCGAAGGGCACCACCAGCAGCCCCATGACCAGGTCGGCGCTGGCCAGGGACATGATGAACAGGTTGGTGAGCGTCTGCAGCCGCGGCGTCTTGGCGATGGCCGCGATCACCAGCACGTTGCCCGCCACGATGAGCAGCACGATGAGCGCCATCAGCAGCCCGATGCCCGCCGTCCACTGCTGCGACAGCGGCGCGGGGCCCTCGCTGGTCGGGGCCAGCGGCGAGGCGGACGGCGACGCGGGCACCAGCAGCCTCGCCGCCGTGGCCGCGCCGTCGGGGAGCGGCGCGGCCGACGACAGGTTGCAGGGCTCCGAGGCGCCCAGGGCCAGCGCCCCCGCGCCCATGCCGAGCTGCGGAGGCCGGGGGCGGGGGGTGTGGCGGGCTGGGGCCGTGGCCGGGGACCACGCCGGGGGACGTGGGGCGCGGAGGTCGCGGCCGGGTCAGGGCAGCCGCCGCGCGGGGCCGGAGGCATGGGCGCCGGGCGCCTTCCCCGCGGGAGCCGTGCGCTGCCGCCGCCGCCGCCGCCGCTGCTGCTGCCGCCGGAGTTGCCGCCGCTGGAGCCGCTGCCGGAGCCGCTGCTGGAGCCGCTGCTGGAGCCGCTGCCGCTGCTGCAACAGCCGCCGGGACCTCAGCATGTTTCTGAGCGCGCCGAGCCCGCGGCCCCGGCACCCGGCACCCACCCCACCCCGCTCCCACTCCCCCGAGCCAGCCCCCGGGACCTCGCGTCAGGCTCCTGCAGCCAATCCGGGCAAAGGCACGCCCCTCTCTGGTTCACCCCCCCCACCCCCCGCATCCGAACTCCCCGCACCTCCCCACCCCCCCACCCCCCTCCTCCCACCCGCCGTTCGGCCGCTCGGGGGTGTCCGGGGCAGAGCGCCGCCCCCGCGCCCGCCGCCGTCCGCGAGCTCGCCCCTTGCAGCGCCCGCCGGGGCCAGGGCCCTGCGCCCCCCTTCCCGGCCCGCGTTCCCGCCGCCCCCGCAGCTCCCACTCTCCCCCTGCCCCTCCCCCCTCTGGCATCCTCTCTACCCCGGGGGCCCCGGCTCCCTGCGGAGCAGAGCGCGCGCTCCCCTCAGCGGGGAGGGGACCCCGCCGTTCTCCCGGCGCCCGAGCGCCCGAGCGCCCCGCGCCGTCCGTCCGCCGGGGTTGGAGGAGTGGGGCTGCGAGGCCGTGTCTCGGATCCGCAGCCTGGCAGAGTGTGCGTAAAACCCTTCCCCCGTCCGGAGGGGGCCCAGCCAGCCCGCGTCCCGCCAGCTCGGGGGGGGATCGGGGGCGGGTGTTGGTGGTTAGAGGAAACTTTCCAGCAGAGCGCCTTGCCGGAGCGAACCGCGCATCTGCCGAGATCGCTCCCTGGGCGCCCCTGCAAGCAGCTTCTGTTCCAGAGCGGTAGGAGCAGAAGGGAAGCGAAGGTTTGTGCGTCTGACCGCTAACGCTGAGGACCGGTGGGAAAATCACACACCCCTCGGCCCCCCCAGCTAATGAATGTGTGAGTATGATGCAACGGCGTGTGTCGATATCGGAAAGAGAGGCTTAAGGAAAACACAAGTGTTAACGCAGGATCAAGGACCCCGCCCCAAACACAGGACACGTTTAATTGCGTTTCAGACCTTTTCACATTCGGCAGTAACACCTGCGTTTTCTGTTTTACTACTCAAGATGTGACTTGATATTCTGAGCTGGGTCAATACAGACGAAAAGGCACCGGTAGTTTTGGTTGACATAACGAGCTGACATTTCGGGTTCCTCGGGCTGCTCCGTGGCTTTCTCCTTTGCCCACGTTCCCAGATTCTGAAAACTCTAGCATTAGCTTTGGAGGGATGAGAGCAGAAAAATACGTAAATACTCAAGAGGATTAATAGTCCTATAGCACTTAAGGCTCCATCAGTGGTTTTTGAGTTGGCCAGTGGATCCGTTGGAAATTGGTGAGTCGTTAGCCTATCGGTGGGCGGGCGGGATCCTGTGTGGGGGAACAGCCACGTGGAAGGCGCAGTGTATAGCTGCTGGACTGCAAGCCCCCCCCCCCCCCCAATCCCGCCGCGTCGGAGTCCTCAGCTCAGCCTTGAAAATAAAAAGCCTTTAATGGAATCCTTGAGAAGTAAACAGCTTCTAATTACCCATGTTAAGGGTGCATGAAAACATTATGCAATGCTCACAACACCCTTCTAGCATCGGAGTAAAAGGAAGAGGGTCTGGAGGGAGGAGCATCCACGTCTGGACCAAACTCATATTCTTACCTTGAGGAGAGAGAGACTGGGTTTGCACAGCTACCCAAGTCAAGAGCTAAAAGCAAGGCTTTACTCAGCTTATAAAGTCCAGCAGTTTTAACCACCTTCCCTTACTTAAATCCAAACATAAACTTGCTTTAGGCCCAAACTGGATAATCAATCAGTGTTGGAAGGCAGGGTGGGTGTGGGTGTGGGTGATTTGTTTATTCACCCCTGCGCCAGGACTTGTCAGCCTGGTTCTGCCAACTTGGGGAGGTGGTGAAGGGGGGAGAGTAAGGAAAGGAGGGGTGCCAGAAAGAGGGGGAGGAACAGGGGGCTGCACCCCGAGTTCAGCCTCAGTTACCTGTCACTGCCAACTCGCGTCTCCCTCCCCCTTCAGGCTTCCTTCTGTGGCCGCCCTCAAGAGGCAGACTCAAAATAGCCACGGGGTTGGAAAGAGTTGCGATTGTCGCTGCCCAGGAAAGGGGTTCTGAGTGCTGGGCCGTGGAGCGAGGTGGAGGGAATGTGGGGAGGAGGCTTTCTATCCTGCACCGTCCCTGCGTCAAGAGGTGTTACTGGAAGAGCGTGTGCCAAGCCCAAGTGCCCGTGATGGGCCAAGGGATTGCATTTCTGTGAGCGATAAAGCCAGAAGGTGGTTGTAGATTTCAGTGCGAGGCCCCGGATGCCAGTACATTACCATAGGGATACACGTCTGTGTCCTTGTATGTGTACACGCTACGTATAGATCTGAGCATTTGTATGCATATGTATAAACCACGTGTCAGGACATGAGATTCGGATTGAAGCTTTTTCCTCTGCTCACTCAGAGATCCATCAAACTCCCCCCAGATTTCTGGATAATAAATACATTTAATCACAGATATTCAAAACCAGAAAGTTATTTTTTTTTAAGATTTATTTATTTGTTCATGATAGACACATAGAGAGAGAGGCGGAGACACAGGCAGAGGGAGAAGCAGGCTCCATGCAGGGAGCCCGACGTGGGACTCTAGGATCGCGCCCTGGGCCAAAGGCAGGCGCTAAACCGCTGAGCCACCCAGGGATCCCCAGAAAGTTATTTTTTTTTAAATTTTTAAATAAATTTATTTTTTATTGGTGTTCAATTTGTCAACATACAGAATAACACCCAGTGCTCATCCCGTCAAGTGCCCACCTCAGTGCCCACCTCCCCTACCACCACCCCTAGTTCGTTTCCCAGAGTTAGGAGTCTTTCATGTACTGTCTCCCTTTCTGATATTTCCCACTTACTTTTTCTCCTTTCCCCTTTATTCCCTTTCACTATTATTTATATTCCCCAAATGAATGAGAACATATAATGTTTGTCCTTCTCCGACTGGCTTACTTCACTCAGCATAATACCCTCCAGTTCCATCCACGTCGAAGCAAATGGTGGGTATTTGTCCTTTCTAATAGCTGAGTAATATTCCATTGTATACATAAACCACATCTTTTTTATCCATTTATCCCAGAAAGTTATTTTAATAGGAGTTCCAACATAGGGCTGCGGACATAAAGGGGTCCCTGGCATTCTTGGGGCTTTCTTTCACTTGTACTTATGGAAAAGTTCAGAATAGCCTGCATTCAACTAGAGCTAGCTTTCTTTTCTTTTCTTTTTTTTAAGATCTTATTTATTCATGAGAGACACAGAGAGAGAGAGAGAGGCAGAGACCTAGGCAGAGAGAGAAGCAGGTTCCTCGCGGGGAGCCCAATGTCGGACTCGATCCCCAGACCCAGGATCACGCCCTGAGCTGAAGGCAGACGCTCAACCGCTGAGGCACCAGGTACCCCTAGAGTTAGCTTTCTTTTAAAATAAAATGGTCTCTGATCTCCTTTAAATCCTACATTTCATGACACTTTGGGAGGGAGGAACTTTCGAGCTGCCTTTTTCGGTCCTTAGATGAGGATATAGATTAAAAAGAGAAGGTTCACCGTATCCACTTATACAGCTGTTACATGTTGCAAGTTCAAAAGGAATAGCTCCGCCATTTCCCCATTCCCTCCTGGAAACTGCCAGAATGAATCAGTTTTTCGGGACCCCTCATTTGACAGTACTTTACAAAAAAGAACAGGAAGCTCCAAGGATAAATGCTACTAAGTGTGAGGAGAGGTGGTAGGCTTCTTCCTCCATGGTTACTACCCCCACCTCCCTTTCCATCCCACTATCATGGTCTGCATCTGCCAGCCTCTGCATCTCCCTTGCTCAATTTAATCTGGCATGCCAGGGTCAAATTAATATTTCTAAAATGCTGTTTTGAAGCAAGATGCTGGGTTTATTCTGTAAGTTGGCGAATTGAACACCAATAAAAAATAAATTTATTATAAAAAAAAATGAAGCAAGATGCTGTCGAGGTCAGAGACCTTCACTCCTTAACTTGGCGTAAAGGTCTAGTTCCAAGTGGCCTTTCCAGCACTATATTGCAGTACAATTGTCCCTGTCACTCTAACTTGCCGTTCTGTGTTCTTTTTCCTTTTTTTCCTTTTTTGGGTCTATAGTTGTCTTCTTCTCCTCCCCCCCATCTGTACTCTTTCTCATTGGGTTCTTTCCACCAAGAATCCCCTCCTCCATCTCTGTTTCAATAGATTCGGCCTTCAAGATTTGGTTGATAAAGTTTTTTATTTTATAATCATCCCTGCCCACTGTTTCTGGAAATGATCTCTCCTTCCTCTACCCTACAGTACTTTGCTAATTGCATTCAACAAGGTTATTAACAATATATTGCCTTTCGACACCTCTTGTCATTTAATTTTTACATTTTTCTTTTTTCTTCCCAGACGGATTGTAAGCTCTCCGAGAGCCAAGACTATCCTATACATTTTTATATTTCCCATGTTTATTAATACTTACTTAATTAACTTAAGCTTTGAGTCATAAATATTTCATGTTCAATTTATTAAAATCTCATTATTTACTAGAATGAGAAAGAATTGAGTATTTTTGGAGTTGCAATCTTCCCTAATGCTTAGAATTTACAGTAATAATTCCTATTCCTCTAGTCCAGTCCATTTTTTTCATATAAGCATTTCAAAATACTTTGTAAATATAAGATAGGCTCCTGAGATAAATTTATATCATATCTACTCAGTAATGAATAAAATCGGACATAGGTAATAGGTTTTCCAAAGGGGTCACGCAAGCCCACATCAATAAAAAAGCATTACCTAATCTTCATAAATATTTAAGGTGAATGACCTTTTTCCTTAGCCTTCATTTGTGATACTATATATCCAGGATTTCTGCTCCAGGAGACTAGCTGATGACTTGAATCTTGTTTCAGGTTCTAGATTGAATTAAAGGTCTGTACAGCAGCAATTGATAGTAATTACAACCACCTATGGTTGCAAGCCATGAGGTGCCAACACGTTTCCATTCTTGAGCTGATTTTGCTAGAAAATGAGATAAAAATAATAGTGAGTAGCCTGACCGGACAACTTTTGGAATGTGGGCCAAAGGAAGTCTTGGGGGGAGGGCAGGAAATTTCCAAGGGAAGCCCCAAGAAGTGTATCAAAATAGTAAGTTAGCAAAATTTGCCTGGAGGCTGATAATGGGTGGCGGGATTTGTTAATCAGAGCTCCAGTGGCTGTTTCAGGGGGAAGGCACACAACTTTTCACATAAAGCAATACTACTGCTAAAACAGTCACCCAGGGCTAACCAAAGAACAGCCTGCACCTGTGGCTGGCCCTTAAGGTCATATTCCGGCTTTGCAGCCACAGTTTACACAGAGACAAGCAGCTCCATCCACTGTGATAAGAAAGAGGACAGTGTGTAATCATAGCAAAGCCTGGACTCTTTGGAAAATTCAAAAGCTTTCCTCTCTCCCACTTCCTCCCTCTTGGCCACCTCCTCCTCTTCCTGGTGTGTCTAATGAGTACATTGAACAATGCTAGAGCCAATAACAATATTTTTCAAAATTTGGGTGCATTGGAACGTGTTCAGACTTAGGAGGCAGATGATCCAGGTTTATATCCTGGCTTTGTCACTCCTGGGTTTGACCTTCCGCAGTGGCTTCATCTTGAAAACGGATTTACCATGCCCCCCATGGGATTGTGCATAGATTAAATGAGAGAATGTACGTGAAAGCTCTTTGAAATCACATATAGCTCTGTTTATTTGCGACACAGCAAATTCAATCTCATCCAATCCTCATGACATTTCAAAGCATGAAACGGGTCAGACTTTGCTCGTATGAGAAGTCCATTCACTTAAATAAGCTTCTCTTTATCAGTTGGACTCTTCTCTCACACCAGATATTAATATGACTCAGAGGCTGGATAACAGCAAACTATTTTTAAATGCTTCTACCTTTGGCACATCACCTTTTTAAAAAAGTTCCCCCCATCCCACTTTTTTGGTGCCCTTCCTTGGTATGTACCCTATCCTACTTGTTTATTTGAATCTCTTGAAATAAATTCCCTTAAAGTATTTCAGTGGTGAAATATTAGCAGTAAAGGGTTTTGTTTTTTTGTCTTCTCAAGTCAACTACTTACAACACCATGACTAGTAACTTAAAAAAAAAAAAAGGAAGGCAATGCAATATAAAACTAAAGCCAACTTTCAGAAATTCTGTTCTTATTCAGTTGTATAATGAATAAAAGTGGATCACCGGCCAGCTGCTATCTTACCTTTAGGCGCTCGTGGCAATTGGGGTATCATTGCTACACACGGAAAGCATTTGGCCAGAAGTCGTCCTTTAGGGGACCCAAGTCCAGAGCTTGTGGCGACAACAAGCTGTGCTCGTTACTGGAAACTCTAGGTTTCATTTTAACAGGGTCTTACCGTGTTCCAGGTAAAACAATTATGTCGTAACCAGCCCAGGAGTTTGTAACAAGAATCCCCCTCCCCCCCAAGACCTTGTTTTAAGTTTCTGAAAGGTAGGAATGAAGCCTTTTAAACATTTTAGCTCCCATTTATGCTGGCCATGTAGTTGGTACTTGAGACATTTCTGTGGAATAGAGGAACCACTTCAAAGCTTATGTGTGGTAGATAATCCCAAATAAAAAAAGACATAGTGTTTTCCATTCATCCATGGAACATGGCATCTGGGTCATTGGACTGAATGGAATTGCCAAAGGGAACCAGTGGAAGAAGCTGGTTGTCTGCTCTGCCTCCCTCCAGGCGATAGACCAAATTATTTACATTTCTCTCTTTTTCACGCATTCCCATGAGACACCCAACAGGTGTCTTCTTCCATGTTTTCCACTTCTTTGTATTGTATAGATATTTTTCTAGTTAACTTACTCATTACTTACGTACTACGTAAAAGGCCATCCAGATGCACTCAATATACGGAGGAGGCATGGCAGGTCCTTTGCCTTGGAATGACTGAGTCTGAAGACACTGGTGAGACAGTATTGCTGCCACTTTGGTTTTGATAACTAGCGTGATCAGGCTTCTTGCTTTGAAAATAAATATCACCTGTCGGGCAGGACATTTATTTTCCACAATGTCTCAGCTTTGCAGCTCCTTGAATAAAATCTTTTAGAGATCTTTATCCCATGATAGATTTGTGTTTCCAGAGCATCACCCCCTAATTAAATGTTGAGGGGGCAATGACCTTCTTAGAGGACCTCTTCTAAATAGGAATTACTTTTTACACTGGTGGAGAAATGATTGGATTTTTTTTCCTCCCCGTTTTAATATGGAGAGACTGAAGCATAGGGAGGGAGACGTGCTTGAGGTTTCAAGGAAAGGAAAAGGGAGTTCTTGACTTTCCTGCCTCCTGAGCTAATCTTTAATTACCAGAACCTGCATCCTTAACAGACTTTGGCTCACCTCTGACTGCTTGTCAGCATAATTCAATTGCATGATATATTTGGGACCCTGGAGCAGGTCGTGAAGTAATTTTTTGAATACAAAGCTCTGAACAAGTGAAGAGATTCTATCATGCAATGTTTATTTGTATTGTTCAATTGGTTTAAGTATAAGAGATCTAGAAGAATAATCATAGTTAGCCACACAAATGAAATTCTCATTGTTAGTACATTTCAGTGTGAATTTCCCAAAGTGCCACATGAATGCTAACTCTGAAGACAAAAAGAACACCAAAGAAAAGCCAAGCAATTAAGCAATTTGGTTTTTTGTTTTGTTTGTTTTTTAATCTGTAACTGGAAAAAGATTTCACAGAAGACTCTTACTGAGAATGAAAGGCTCAAAAGTTGGGACAACCTTGGGGATTTTTTTTTTTAAAGATTTTATTTATTCATTCATGAGAAACACAGAGACACAGGCAGAGGGAGAAGCAGGCTCCATGCAGGAAGCCCGATGCGGGATTCGATCCCAGGACTCCAGGATCAGGCCCCGGGCTGAAGGCGGTGCTAAACCGCTGAGCCACCAGGGCTGCCCGACTTTGGGGATTTTATTCAAGAGTCTAAATAAAGCTGCTTGAGAGTTTGGAACAGAAAAAAAAAAAAAAAAAAAAAAAAAAAAAAAAAAAAGCTCTACTTGCGTTGCCATTCCACATCCTAATACCTTTTCCAAACCAGGTAGTCATATATGCACTGAGCTGTGAGGCTCTGAAATGCCGGGGAAAGGCAATAATCTAGTATTGGCATAGTACTGAAAATATTTTTTTTCTTATGCTGAAAATATCTGATTCTGACTTGCCACCATTTCCATCCTGCTCCCTACCTTTCCTCTCTCCTGCTGCAAATTACTCTGCAGCGGGCGTGTTTCACATCGGGACCCCCACCCCCATGACTAATTAATAGAGATTATATATTTTTTCATAGCTCTCTCTTGCAGATGGTCTCGGTTTATAAAAAAAATCCCACACATAAATACTCATATATATAGTTTTCGTAAGTCCTCATCTGGGAGGTGACTTAGGATAAAAGTAATTTATTAAGCAAGTTAGAAGCCCCTGAGTAACCTTGCAAAAAAATAATAATCAGTATTTTATAGCATAGCCAGTCTTGATGGCAGATTTTAAAAATATCCCTAGCCTATGCAGCTTTATTCTAGATGCTTTTTTATTACATAATTTCAAATGATGGCATATAAGCAAGATCACACTCATTTTAGGGATTAGTTTTGTCATTTACCTTTCTATACCATAATGATTAAGAATGCAGGCTCTGGAGTTGGACCACCTGGTTAAAATTCCAGGTTCTCCCACTTAGTAGCTGGATGACTCAGAACAAGTTGTTTGAACACCTCACGCCTGTTTCCTCATCTGTTAAATGGGAATAATAATATCCTACCTACTTGGGTGCTGTTTGGGAGGAGCCAATAAGATAGAGCATAACAGCAATTGCCATAGTCCTTGGCTTATCATAAATGCTCAACAAGCATCAGCACTTTGTTATTTCTCCCCCTGGCACCACCAGCATCTCTACAGATCATGGCATAAAGAGAAAAATCTTCATTCTGTGCAAAACCAAGGGTGGCAAAGAAGGCAGCTTCCAATCAGTGGAAATTGAATAATTGAATAAATGTGTTCTTTTTTGAAAGCGAGAGGATGTAGTAAAGAATCTAATTTGGTAAGTACTCTTTTGGTTTCAAAGGCAAGTTTATTCCTTTGTGGTCATTTAATCTGATTACCGTTCCGCTTGGGGAATTAGAATTTCCTAAACTAATTTTGCATCATGGAAAGGTCATTCCAGAGAGTTCTACCCTATGGTATAACCATATTCCAAGTATATGAGACAACAATGACAAAAGAAAGCCTCACTGGACTCTTGATAGAGAAAATCCTATTTCCCCAGATATAATTGATCCAAGCTGCTGCTTTTTATGGTGTAAATTTATAAGACCTCAAGGAGGCCAGAAGAATCTCTTGTGACCTGCTTTGTGTCAGCAAAGCACAGCCCTTCAGTTCCCCTGAGGACAAGGGGTCTCACCACCTCATCCCCGGAGAACAGAGGGTATAGAAGGAGGGAACAAAAGAAGTTTTTCCAAGTCTCTGAGGTTCGACCCCTAGGAGACTCTTAGACCCTAACTTGGAACTATTAATTTTATTTCAGAACCAATTACAACGTCTTGTTTTTCCGGTTTCTGTTTTTCATAACAGACTAAGAGAAACAAACTGGAGTGAAGGAGTAAGGCAGGAGCAGAGGGCAAAGAGGACATCCGGGAACTGTCTGTTAGAACACAGGGAAACGAGGGATGCCATTTACTGCAGAGACAGTGTTCTGTACCTGCAGACACTGATGAAAGGTTTGGAGGGTGTTTAGCCATCCTCAGACTAAGAAACAGAGTGTGCATTTTAGAAATATCTTTATTAAATAGTAGTATGAAAATTTTGGAACTTTGTATTTTCCAGAACACTTCTGTTACCTAGAAAATGAATGTATATGGACTATTTCATTCACCAATGATGCTGGACCAATAAGGTGTGAATTAGATGGCTAGAAGTCCAAAATCAAGGTGCCAGTTGGTTCTTTCCAAGGGCTAGGAGGAGAGGATCTGTCTCCTTGGCTTGTAGCTGGCTGTCTTCCCTCTGTTTGTGTTCAAATTTTTCCTTTTGATAAGGATACTTGTCATATTGAATCAGACCCACCTCAGTAACCTCATTTTATCTCCATTACCTCTGTAAAAGCCACATTTGGAGATCCAAATAGGGTCAAGTTCTGAGGGATTGGGGGCTAGGACTCCCACACATGTTTTTTTTGCGGGGGATACAGTCAACCCAGACCAAGATGTTACTTGTATGTAAGAAAGTTTGACGCTTTGTGCACAATCTCTAGTCACCTGTGTTTCAAAATGTTTTCTTATGTCTTCTAAGACAGAGGGCAAGCAGAATGATTTCTCAGAGTTCACACTGAAGGTGGCCCCCCAAATAAGTAGCATGCAGACCCCGGTGAGAATAGCCGCCTTTGTTGTGGGATTACGGCCAGCCTCAAAATCATGAATGCCACAGGCTGACTGTGGTCAGATCAAGTTCCCATGTGTGCTAAGTAACCTGGGTCTTCATACAGAGGGGGAGGGATACATGTAAGCCACATCCCTGTTCAGTATGTGTCCCAGGTAGGGTTAAATGCACTGCTCTTTTATAGCTCTCACTACACACCAAGAACCACAACTATGGTCTTGTAAATGAAATAGAAAAATTCAGGTTCACCTTAATAATTCCCATTCAAGGAGAAAAATCAGCCAATGCACTTGGTTGGTTGTACAGACTACTTTTCAGTGGGTTGTTTTGACATTGTGTAGACCTACAAACAGTTGCCCTCCACAGCTGCAACATGGGTGTTATTTTTTTCTGAACCAGAATTAGGGTAACAGACAGCAAATAACTGGGTAGGAGAGATACAACAAACCTTTATAACTGAAGAACAAAGCTGGCCTTTGAGGCAAGATAAACTCAGGTACTCACTCATATAGAACCCATTGAATAACAGGATTTTGATGACCTTGAAGTAATGATTTTGACTGAGAGGGTGATTCAGATCCTAAAATATTGGCAAGCAGGGGTTTGAGTAAGAAATAACTCCCTTCAGTATGTCGATTTAGATTTATTACGGGATCTGAAGCTCATGAACATTCTAATTTTATCCACCCTTAAGTGGTATATCTAATTGTCCTCTGTGGATACCGATGACAGAGCTGAGAACGTTTTAACCTGTGCATGGCCATGGACCAATTGAAACTGACTTTTATGCCCAAAACACAAAAACCAAAAAAAATACAAAAAAAACCCCACCTGATTAAGGTCTAAGAATTCAATCTGAGCATTTGTCTTGCCATTTGATATTGAGAATGGCTCACAGCTGTCCTGGATGCCTCTGCCATAGGAGCTGAATATGGAACCGGATGCCTAAGTATAAAAATGAGGATCTCTCTAACATAGTATGGCATTCTGCATTGCAGTGATGCCAACTCCTCCTGACAGATAAATCTGTTACGTGTGTGCTATGTAAACAGCATGAATTTAGATGTATATGCAACAGTATTTTTAAAAATGTCACATCTAAGTGTTTTTAATGACTGGGTTAGTTCAGTAGAACAATCTTATATAAGATGGTACTTAAAGAAAAGCTCAAATCTGTGCATCTGAGTATTATTTAGTCATCTGTTTGTGCAACTATATTTTTAACTTAATTTATGATGAACAAATAGTCTTTCTGAACTCCCAAGCTGTGTTTCCATACTTCAGTTTGGTTTATTTTCCTCTCAATTTCCTTCAGAACCCATTACAGAGAACTTTCTTTGGAAACTTCATAAAGTTAGCAGCATCCGTCAGAAAGCACCAAACCAAACAACCAAAATTAAAAACTGAGAATAGAATCATAGGGCATATGCATTCTTTCCAAGGCAATGTAACAGAAACAGATCTCTGTCACATTCTCTCTTTCTTTTTCCTGTTTCTCTTTATCTTTATTGAAAACATCATCTGTGGCCATGTAGAACGCCTACCAACACTTCTGAGTGCCAAAGAATGTTTATATTTTTGTTAATTGATGTGTCGTATTGTTACCGTATTAATGGTAATATACAGCTGTAAAAATCCACTTGCCATGGGATGCAGGATAGTAGGTCTGTATGAAAGACTTGGACCCTGTCTTCAAGAATTTTATCTTTAGAGAGTTTCCATCCCTTCCTTCCTTCCAATTTCATTGAGGAATAATTGACAAATACACGGTGCATATATTCAAAGTATACGCTGTCATGATTTGGTATACATATAGGTTGTGGAATGATCACCAGAATCAACATAGCATATCTGTCACCTCATATAGTTAACATAGGTAAGTCTTTTTGATTTTGTGGTGAGAACACTCCTAATCTCTGTTTCTATGAACTTTTGTTTTCATTTTGTTTTGTTTTAGATTCCACGGTATTTTGTCTTTCTCTGTCTAGCTAATTTCACTGAGCGTAATGCCCCCAGATTTATCCACATTGTCGCAAATGGCAGGATTCCCTCCTTTTTCATGGCTAAATAATATTCCATTGTGTCTATATGCCACATTTTCTTTATCTCTCCATCTGTCAAAGGGCATTTAAGTTGTTTATACATGGCTATTGTGAAAAATGTTGCAATGAACATGAAAGCACAGGTGTCTCTTTCAGATCCTGATTTCAATTCTTTTGGATATGTACCCACAAGTGGGATTGCTGGATCATAGGGGTAGTTCTATTTTTAATGCTATAAAGAACCTCCATACTTTTTTCCATAATGGCTTTGCCAATTTCCATTCCCAACAACAGTGTACCAGGGTTCCCTTTTCTCTGTGTCCTCGCCAACATTTGTCATCTCTTGTCTTTTTTATCAGACCCAACCTAGCAGGTGTGAGGTGAAATCTCATTGTGGTTCTGGTTTGCATTTCCCTGATGATGAGTGACAGATGTCACTACGGATTGGTCAGAGCCAGTGACTAAACACCAGGCATTATTCTAAGGGTGTCATTTGCAACATCATACTTAATTCTTATAACAGCCTTATCTGGTATTATGTTTGCTTTGTAAAGGAAGAAACTGAGGCTCACAGAAGTTGAGTGATTTGCCCAAAGTTTCACAACTAGTAAATGGCAGAGCAGGACTTTCAACTCAGGTTTGTGTGACTCCAAGACCAGAACTCTTGACCACTCTAAAATAAGGCTTCATTTTATTTTTTTTCTGTTTTGAAAGAGCTTCATTTTTTTTTTGAAACTAAGATCCAAATTCAACTGATAAAAGAAAATCTTAAGTGAATACTATGCATAATGTTATGTCAATTATTTCCATGTTTAGCTTTTGTAAAAACTTCATTTGTAAGGATGTTTTCCATGAATGCACAGGGCTAGTTCCCCATGAGTTACCAAATTCTGCCTGTTTGGCATATCGTCTCTTCTGTTACCATGCCAGGTCTGCCTCTCAACTTCCTAGACAGTCAACAATCATGGCCTCTCAATACTTTCAAAATTTTGTTCCAATTTCTGTGACCAACAGGGAGAAAATGACCATTAACTTGGGGTGCCACCATCGGGAACAACATTGGCGAATGTTGGACTCACTCCCTAGGATCCCTTTCCTCAGCTGGGGCCCAGGCAGCAAGCCAACCTTTCATCCTTAGAGTTTTGCCAGCATGAGTCAGCTAATCCTATATCCCCTCAATCCCATAAATCAGACTAGGCTCTCCAGCAGATTCTCTTAAAGTCCCCTGCTTGGTTTGAGGGCAGTGGGAAAGAGCCACTCCTCCACAAAGAGCCTACGAGTGACATTTAAGCCTCTAGTGAAGACCCTCATGATGAGACTAGGCCCCTGTGTAGTGTTTTGGGTCACCCTCTGCATGGATGGTCTGGCTCCTCTCTTTAGAATGCGTGGGTGCCTAACAAACCCTCAGTTGTAGAGTCTCAGCCCACACTGAGCATCAGAAAAGTCCTCTGTTAACATCCTATTACCATAGTTTGGGAGTTTTTGGCACTCAGTTGTAATCAGAGTCATGGTGGAGACAGTGAGAGAAGGGGAGGGATGCCTTAGAAGGGTGTGTAGGGAAGTGAGGCTGCCAGACACGAGACGGGGCGCTAACATTCAAAGCCACACGGTGACGAGTAACCCACTACCTGGAGAAAAACATCCCAGATGCTGAGGTGAGACCCTGGAGATGAGAGACGACCTAGAAGAGAATTCTGTTGAGGAAGCAAAGAGAAGAGAGCTTCAAGAGAGGGGAGGGTATAAAGGACCAGCTCCTAGATACTCAAAGAGCTCCTAGAAATCAAGAATGAGAAGACCAGCAGCTCAGTAGAAAATAGGCAAAGATCAGGATCAGAGAGCCCTCGATGAAAGAAAGGTGGCCCCTGAACATCTGCAGAGATGCTCAGCTTCGCGCCCAATATGGGATCCCAGGTGAAAACTACTCGGGGGCCCATTTCTCACCTTGGAGATGGGCAGACACGGCGGGGACAGGCAGCTGTGATGTGGTGCTGATCAGAGCACAGTGTGATTCCACCCCAGCGAACGCGGCAGCCGCCACCCAAACCACACACTAAGTCCATCTTGGACACAGAGGGCCCCTGACTGGCCTGGAAACACATTTCCCTTCTGGGTTCTAGGACAAAAACGTCTCCGATTTTCTTCCTGGGCCATTGTGTTCGCTGACTATTCCTCTTCAGCCTCTCAGTGCCAGGCTCTGGGCTCATTCCAGAGCTCTCTTCTCCATCTCCACCCTCTCCTTGTGTCACCTCATCCAGTCCCATTGCCTAGTTGTTCTTTTTTTTGGGGGGGAGGGAGCATGGTAAAATACCTGTTTTATATAAATTTCACCGTTTTAAAGTGGACCATTTAGTGGCACTTAGTACATTCACATTATTGTGCAACTGCCACCTCCACCTGGTCCCAGAGCATCCCCCATCACCCCCAAAGAAAACCCTGTACCTATTAAGTGGTCCCTCCCCATTCCCTCCTTTCTCAGCCCCTGACAACTACTAATCCCACTTCTGTCTCCGGATTTGCTTCTTCTGAATGTTCTGTATAAATGGAATTATTCACCAGCACAATGTTTTCAAGGTCTGTCTACTTTGTAGCATGTGTTCGGGCTTCCTTCTCTTCGGGGCTGAATCGTATTCCATTGTGTGGTTATTCTGCTTTTCATTTATCCGTTCATCTGTTGATGGCCATCTGGGTTGTTTCTACCATTTGGCTGTTTTCAGCAGTGTTGCTATGACTATTTGTGCACAAGTTCTGTTTTCAATTCTTTGTGGTCTATACCTAGGAGTGGAATTGCTGGATCATACACTAATTCTATGTTTAAACCAAATGCTTGCCTTTTTTTTTTTTTTTTTAACATCCATAGACTGATGACGCCAAAATCTATAGCCCTGCCTGATTCCTCCCAACTGTCTACTTCAAATCTCGTCTGGCATGCAGATATCGCCCTGCTGACTTGTCCAGTACTGAAGCCGTTGCTCTCTGCTCCTTCCAGACTCCTCCTCGTCCAGTCTTCCCAGCTCAGGAAATTGCACTGCCGTTGACATAGGTGGAGTGGAGACCCTAGGGCTCGCCCTCACTTTTCCCTTTTCCAGCTCTCCCCACATCCAGTCCATCAGCAAGTGCCATGGACTCTGTGTTTGTAGTCCTCTCCCCTTTACCCTGCTGCTACTTGGTTCAAGCCAGCAAATTCCTCTCTTGCCCCTAGAGTTTATTCTCTGCTCTGTAGCCGAGAGTGGCTTTTAAAAAGATATATATGATCAGAGAGGGTGATGGAACGTGAGAGACTCCTAGCTCTGGGAAACAAACAAGGGGTGGTGGAAAGGGAGGTGGGCGGAAGGTTGGGGTGACTGGGTGACGGGCACTGAGGGGGCGCTTGACGGGATGAGCACTGGGTGTTATGCTATATGTTGGCAGATTGAACTCCAATAAAAAAAAAAGAAAAAAATAAAAATAAAAATAAAAAGATATATATGATCTTTAAAAACAAAAACAAAAACAAAACTACTAAGCTCTCCCGCTTCAACCCCCGCTCCCACAGTGGTTTGCATTGCTTTTAGATTTTTTTTTTTTTAAATACATTTAGAATTAAACCCAAACTTGCCCCAGTGGTCTGAGGCCTATGGTAATCTGCTTGCCTCCTCCCCTTTCCTTCCTTTTCCCTCGCTCTCTGCGTTTTACTACACTGGCCCCTCTGTCCCTTGAGTTGGAGCCTGCCACAGGGACTCTGAACTTGCTGCCCCCTCTGTCAGAAACTGCATGGCAGCTCTTCTTCACCACCGAAGCTCTTCCACTCCAGTGCTACCTCCTTACAGAGGCCTCGTCTGACCGCCCCTTCCCTCAGACTCAGCCAATCTGGAGCTTATACCAGTCTGTTTTTTTACATTGGTACATTGTTGGCATTTCACATCATTATCTGAAATTACCTTATTTATATTTACGTATTTATGTTCCTTGTTGGAACCCCTTCCAACCCCCTTCCGCAAATATAAGCTGCATGAAAACAGCAATTTTGTCAGAATTATGGCTAACTCTTCAGACTCTTGGACACTGCCTGGCATCTATCAGGCACAGAGAAAACATCTGTTGGAGAAAACTTCTGTTGAAGGAGAAAGGTTCACATCTCACCTGGCCCTGAACAAACCTTCCTGAACCCACTACCACCTCTCATTTCCCTCCTGCTCCTCATCTACATATTTCCAGAAAGAGCAGATCATACCTAATGTACGTATTTAGTCATTCTTCTTTCCCTCCGTAATCCTAAACAATCCTGCTTTTCCCACCACTACCATCCAAAAGTGCTTTCTCAAAGATCTCCATAAAAGTCAAAACCAGTTTTCCAGTGCACTACAGCCTTTTTGTAGCACTGGACATTATTAATCCTGTTCAGTTCATGGATCTCCCTTTGAAATAGTGTCCTCTCTTGGCATGGCTTCTGGATCTACCAGGGGCATGGTAAACCTGGGAATACATCCTGGAGCATCCCAGAAATGTACTTGGGAGTTTCAGCCATCATACCTGGTGAGCAGACGGTCCACAACAATGATGCCAGGTCATTGGCCTGAACACCCCATGAAGAGCACAAAGGGGAGCTGCTCAAAGCACCAGAGCTCCTGTGCTCATTCAGGTGGTACTTTTGCAGGGGTGTGTCATGCTGGGTGCCTGACAGCCAGGGAAGGTGCCCTTCACCAAAGGGCACTGCTGAGCCACCTGCTCCGTATAGTTGTCCTTGGGCTGTCGATTGGTCTTTTATCTGCAAAGTTAATAAGATCATTTTCCTGTGCCTATGGAAGCTTTTGATACATTCCAGTGGGTCAAAGGTGTATCTGCCACAGCTGGACACATGATGTTCTAAATCATAGTCCTTGTCTCACTCCACTCAATTCCCACTTTGTGCAAGGGATGTGGTGGTTGGGAGTGCCCACCTCTCCCGTCTACTGGCTACATGGCCTTGGACAAGTTACTGCATACCTTAAATCCTCTAGCTCGATATCTGAAAATTGAGCGAAACCAGCTATGACCTCATAGGTACCTTGACTCTGATATGAGGATGCCCAGAACATTCAACCGTCAATGGGTCCCTACTGCCCTCTTAATTAGCTCTGGCATTCAGGCCCCCACCTCATGATCCTTGGTGGCTCCTCAGGTCCTGCCTTCCCCAGCATGCTGAGTCCTGGGCTTTTGACCCAACCTTCCATTGTTTCTGGGAGACCATTTCCCCCTTGGGCTTTTCTTTTTTTCCACATTTAAAAAAAAAATGTAAATTCAATTAGCCAACATATAATACATGAGCAGTTTCAGATGTAGTGTTCAATAATTCATCAGTTGCACAGAGCACCCAGCACTGGGGATCCCTGCGTGGCTCAGAGGTTTGGCGCCTGCCTTCTGCCCAGGGTGTGATCCTGGAGACCCTGCGTGGATCCTGCTTCTCCCTCTCCCTGTGTCTCTGCCTCTCTCTGTGTGTCTCTCATGAATAAATAAATAAAATCTTTTTTTTTTATAAAGAAAGAACACCCAGTGCTTATCACATCATGTGCCCTCCTTCATGCCTGTCATCCAGTTACCCTACCCCGCCACCCACCTCCCCTTCAGCCACCCTTAGTTCATTTCCCAGAGCTAGGAGTCTCTCATGGTTTGTTTCCCTCTTTGATATCTTCCCATTCAGTTTTCCTTCCCTTCCCATATTAAAAAAAAATGGACAGGCATTAATTTTATAATAGGGAAAAAACACCTCAGCATTCATCTTGTTTTGAATTACCCACCCTTATTTCAAAAGTCACGTATCCATCCATAAACCCTTTCTGAATTACCCCATCACCTGTGGGTGCCCAGACCCATGGATTCATCCTTTTAGAATCCCATTCTTTTTAAACCTCTCTGAGGACTCACAGTATTGGCCCTTAAAGTGTACAAAGTCAAGGATGTATGAGGGTAGAATATGAATATGTGACCACTTGTTAGAGGAATCCAAATGTAAACTCAGAGGGTAAATCTTCACTCTTCACTCATTGGGTATTTTGACTGCAGTGATCACAGACTATCCAGCTGCCCTGCCCATGATTTCAATAAATATTTGTTTAATTGAATTGTTAACCAACGCATGTAAGAACAAGCAGGATCTACATGCCTTGTCTCCTATAAATAGAATAAAAATAACCCATGTAATTCATCAGATGAACTGATAAAAGGTTTTGTTCTCTTGCCTGGAGAGAGGGCCAGAGAGAGACCAGTTAGAAGCTGGTCTTTTCCAAACCAAGCTTAATGCCACTTGAATGGATGAAAAACAGCAGCGGTTATAATGATCTACGAGTTCCTATCCATCTTTTGCTTTTCCACCCATGAAAGATACTTGAAGTACTTTACAAGGGCCAGATCTCATGAGGGGAAGAGGTGCCGCCCTCATTCCCTGCCTTGCAGAACAGTAATCGCAAAGGAATGTTTATCCCTGTGGACGCTTCACTCTGGCCTCGCCTTCACTCACCCGGCTGTGCTGTGCGGGGGTTCTGCTCCACCCGCCTCCTACCTGATTTTGTGGCAGCAGACTAATGAGCTGATGAGCTCTTTTTTTTTTTTTTCTTCCTTGAAGACGTTTAGTTCCTCTGGGTGGTTAGTAAAATAGAATGAAGCATTGCCATTTTAATCCTATTGATTAAAAGGGGAGGCTGAATGAGACCATTCTCTCCACTGTTTACTTGTCTGTTTAAATTTTGTTTTCTTTAAACGTGAGCCAAAAAGCCTCGTTCTATTTTTAGTGATTGCGATCATCATTAAGCAGCCTTCTCTACACACCTTCCTGTTGTGAAGTCTGTACAAATTGGGTTAGTTCCGGTCCAAAAGGAACTTGTAATTTAAAACAGCATAAAAGCCAGTGTTTCTCAACTGGGGGCAGTTGTGCATCCCTGGAGGACGTTTGGCAATGTCTGGAGATGTGTTTGGTTGTTGTAACTTTGGGGAGGGGGTGTTATCAGCATCTAGTAGGTAGAGGCCAGGGATGCTGCTAACCATCCCGTAATGCATTAATAGCCCAACAACAAAAAACACCAATCCCAACATTTCAATAGCACGGAGCTTGAGAAATCCTGATGTGTACGTATGGACTTAAATGCACAAATAGTTTAAAAATAGTGATGAGGCACCTGGGTCACTCAGTGGTTGAGTGTCTCTGCCTTTGGCTCAAGTTGTGATCCCAGAATTGTGGGATCGAGTCCCACATCGGGCTCCCTACAGGGAGCCTGTTTCTCCCTCTGCCTGTGTCTCTGCCTCTCTCACGTGTCCCTCATGAATAAGCAAATAAAATCTTAAAAAAAATAAAAATAGTGATAGATCGAGAAATGTCTACGTTCTATCTAGAAGGTCTACACAAGAGATGGGAGGGGTCACGGACAACTTGGTGCCTACCAGAAGAGGTCCCAGGGGGCAGAGTCAACCACCTTTCTTCCAGATTGCAACAGGCCCTGTGAAAGGGACCAGGAGGGTGCAGGAGATCTTTTCTGAGCCAAGAGATCTTCATGAGTGCGTCTGATGGCTTAAAATCATTCTGATTTTTAACACTGGGGTCAACATCTGACAAAAGCACCAGTCATTTAGGAAGCAATCACTAACTCGCAAACCCTTTAAGTTGTAAGTGGTGGACTTCATTCTGTGATTTCGAAAGGAGTCACAAAGGCCAGAAACAACCAAAAGTTCAGGATCATGTTAATTCAAAGACCAAAAAAGAGGAACCATTCAGCCAGCTCAAAGAAATTATTGCATCATTTCCTTGTGTGCGGTTCAGGTTAAAAATAACCTTTAATCCTTGTCAAGCGCAAACTGTCTTGTTGAAGAGAATTAGGAAATTACCTCAGTGCCAGGTTATAGGGTGGGGCAGAGAAGGGGCGATTCATCAAGGAAGAAATTACTTGCTGTGTTTTAGGATTAAAGTGTCTGAGTGACTACAGAAAAGATGGGGCTGAGGGGGTACGAATGTGAAGGGAGAAGGCGAGGAAGGTGTGTGGGGAAGAGTTGGTAGCTTTTGCATGGGGAGGCACATGTGTGCCACCCGGGGAGGGGGGGCTGGCTCAAGTGTCCTGAAGCCTTGGGCAACTGGTTGTTCTTTTGTTCTCGGTCTTGGGCAGTCTGCCTTGGCCTTGAGTGCTCACAGAGATAGTCGGCAAACCACAAGCTCTGTGTCTATTGGGCCAGTGGTGAAACATGGGGAGGCTGACCTTCGAAGAGCCCCAGAGCCATCTCTGCACCTCAGCATCACCACAACACATCCAAGGCAAGAACAGACATGCTCCTCGTAGGGTCACCACTGCACAGACAGTAAAAGAACAGGGGGTGGGGGTGGGGGTGGGGATGGCATCTGTTGAGTGAAGGAGGTTTTTTTGACCTTTGAGATTAACTATAGATTTCAGCCAGCTGGCAGTCACCTCCCATTTGCCTCTATGTGAAAAACCCCATAAAACAAACAAGCAAACAAACAAACAAACAAACAAACAAACAGAAGTGCTGTAGATGTGCCCCAAATTACACTGAAGACAGTGAAGTATGAGCAAAGATTGTCAAGGGCTCTGATGTCCTATCCCACTGTCCCTCCAGCCTTGTAATTGAGGACAAGGCTTATTGCTCTAGAGGTAAACTAGACTCCTTCTATGCAGTGATTCCAGAGCCTGTGTGAATATGCATCTTGTGGGAATTGGCACTTAAAAGATTAAGGGTTGTTTTCTTTTCTTCTTTTTTTTTTTTTTTTTTTTTGAGGTTATACTGTACAGAGGTTGAAGTAAATGTTCACATCTGGTCTTGTATGTGTGTGTGTGTGTATGTTTTAAAACTCAAAACCACAATAACTCTGAGCATGGCTTTTAGACATGAGCAGTACCACGATATCCTGTGTAATAAGCAAAAGAAATAAGAGAAATATGGTTTTCTTAGAACTGCCTAACTCAACTGGGAGAGTAGAAAACACACAGGCTGGACCCAGGTTTATTTTATTTATCTTTTTTTAATTTTTTTATTTATTTATGATAGTCACAGAGAGAGAAAGAGAGAGGCAGAGACATAGGCAGAGGGAGAAGCAGGCTCCATGCACCGGGAGCCCGATGTGGGATTTGATCCCGGGTCTCCAGGATCGCGCCCTGGGCCAAAGGCAGGCGCCAAACCGCTGCGCCACCCAGGGATCCCTGGACCCAGGTTTAAATCTTCCTCACCTCTCACTGGTTATAGCTCCTTGAGCAGTTCAGCTCGTTTTTCTGAGATTTAATTATGTCATCAGTGGAATGGAAATAACATTGCTTACTTCCTAGGATTCTAATGTGAAATGAATAAGCTAATGTGTGTAAGAGCCCTGCATAGTACCTGGGTTTGGTGGGTGCTTAATGAATAGTATTTATTGCCATGATTTTTTTTCTGTTAGAGAAGTACAGTGTCTCTTTGAGACATTGTTCTGTCAGTGATTATATATCACATTATATAATATGCCACAAAACCATGTCGTTACCAGTAGTCCGACAAATGCCAACACATTTTTCATTAGTACTGTCATCAAAACCCCTCTGTGAGGCACTTACCACATAGAATTAAAACTTGCTCACCTGTTTGCAATTTCTATAAGTGGTGGTAAATCAAAAATATCTGTGTATACATAGATGTAAGCCAACTGTTAGAGAAAAATGCATCATAATGAATATGACATCATTTGGTTTGAAGGCTACGGAGGTTTGGTCAGCAGAAGCAATAGCTCAAGGGAGATGCTGGGATTCTAGCCAATAACTTCTGACCTACAGACAGAGAAGAGACTCTGGGAACTGAAATGTCTCTTATCACATTTTAATTCAAAAAATAGAATCTTACGCTCTGAGCCCAATCTATAAATGGAATAAGATATCAGGAAGAGTAGTTTTCAGGTGATAAATAGTGCATTTGGCAAAGAGCTTTCTACATGTGGCATCGGTAAAGCATGGGACTTTTTCCTGCATATTCCCACCATGCGTATCTACAAAACAGATGGATGTCTGCAACTTAATGGTAACGCCATTCATTTATATAACACTTGTATACTGGGGCACCTTGGCATGTAAGACCTCAAAAGTGGAGAAACTTATTGACTGATTGGTCTATCTCTTCATCCATCCATCCATCCATCCATCCATCCATCCATTCATCCATCCACGCATCCATCCATCTACCCACCTACCCACCATCCCCCACCATTCACCTATCCACCCTTTCAATTAACATTAATTGAATGCATCCTTTCTGCCAGGCCCTGGGCCGTAGGCCAAGCAAAAAGATGGAAAGGCTCAATTCTACTCCTCAAGGGCCTTTCAAAGCACTGAGAATTGGACACTGAGAGTCAAAAGGGAGATATTTTCAAAATTCAGTGAGTTATGCATGGGCTGGGCACATAGCCGACTTTTAGTAAATACCGAATAAAGACGATAGGAATAAACCACAGGTGTATGTGGCAAGAGATGCCATTTCCAGCTCTCTCTGCCTTATTTATCTTGAGAGCAAGGGACTTTGAGCCTAACTTTCATCAATTCGGAGGGAGGAATAACTAGTGAGTAGGTGGCTCTTGCCTCTCTTTCTAGCCTACATTCCTCATCTCCAGAGAGAATGTTTCTGTGGCTTGAAGCCTTTAATGGAGAAAGTTCTCCCTAACAGGCTGTCTTCACTTCCAGCGAGGGAGGGCCCTTTGCTGCGTGCTTGGTCACTGACGATCCTGGTGGAGGGAGCCCAGGGATCATGTTCACGTTCAGCCGCTGAGTGGACTGGATGGGGGCCATCTGTGTTACTCTCTCTTTATCTAATGTGGGTGCACAGGGCAGCCAGGAGTGGGTTTTTGAAAGGAATACTCAGAAAAGTTAAAAAATAGCACAGATGTCATCCCCAGTTCAATATCAAGTTGCGATTTATTGTTCATTTTAGTTTGTCTTCTGTGCCTTTTGCCAAGGATTTAGCCGTGTATACTTTGGCTTTTTTGAATTAGAATTTCAAACTACATGGAAACTTTGGTGCCATTGTTTTCTTTTGTTTTGTTTTTTTAAGCAAATAAACAAAAAAATTGAATGCTGCACTTGTCTGTTTTAGACATCAGCAAAGACTGAAATTGATTTTCATATAATTCTGAGTTATAATAACTTTCACCTACTTGGATTTGGTCTGCAGTTTTGGCATGAACTGATGGGAGTTAAAACATTGTGAAGCTTAAACTTTTTTTTTTTTTTCTGGTTTGGATTTGAGAGGTTCTGGAGGGTTGAGATTTGAAAGTGATCATTATAAAACACATCATCATCAATCAAATTACTGAGACCACGGTGTACATGGCGTTCCATTCCAGCTTTGCGGAAATCATCCCATCAATTCTAATCTGGCCATTGTCACCGGAGCAGACAAAGAATCCATCAAATCAACAAGTATTTATCCAGGACTTATTGCACACTTAGCACAGTTTCAGGGTAGTATTTGGAAGAGGAGCAGGACAATGTGGCAGATGTCTAAGATACATTCCTTCCTTATGTGAACAAGTACAAAGGAAAATAACAATTTTTTCCCCTCAAAATACTGTCTGCACAATCACTAGCTTTGAATAGATGTATGATTTTAGGTTACAAGGTTGAAAATATTGTAACTGCTCGTACTTTTAATGTCCGATGAGTTATTCGGGGGTGCAAAACCCTACAAACTTATTATACTGGTCTGGTGTTTTCTTTTTCACAATTGTTGCTGATTTTGGCAGCATAGAACGGACCCCCCATCCTGTCTGCTGAAGAGCACAACAGTCTAGAAAGGGCTTCAAGGGAATTATTTCCTCCCTGGCACCCCTGCTGCTGAGTGATCAGCGAGGCTCTGCATGCCAGTTGGTATTGTACGGTCTCTAAGGCCCACGGAGCTGAGCAGCAGGCAGACAGACCCGGCTGTTCTGTGCATAGTCGTGGAAAAGGGTTGGAAGTGGCCAGGTTATATAACACTATGACTTTAAGAGAAATCCAGACCCATTTCCAATAAATAAAGCCACAGTTGAGAAGTATAAGGGGAATTTTTCACTGTACTGTCCAGCTAAGGAGGCATTCAAGGCACCTGTGAGTTTTCCAACAGCTCCAAGGTATAGTTTACGCGGCACAAAAACACACCCGTTTTAAGTGCACTGTTCAACGAGCTTTAGCAAATTCATACAGTCGTGCAACTGTCAATATAATCCAGTTATAGAACATCCCCAAAATTCCTTTAGGCCCATTTTCAGTCAATCCCTGCTCCCACCCACAGGCCCAGACAACCACTGAGCTGCTTTTTGTCTAGGAATTTCACATAAATGGAATCATACAATATGTTGTCTTCTGTGTCTGGCTTCTTTCACTTAGCATCATGTTTTTACAGTTCATTCATGTTGTTTCATGTATCAGTAATTCACTTTTTTCTTTCTGCGGAGTGTTCCTCTGTATGGATGGATCACTTCGTCAATCTCGTCCTCAGCTGATGAACATTTAGATCTTTTCCAGTTTTTGCTATAATACGCACTCTGTCGCTGACCACTTTAGGCAAAACATGACACTCATGATGAAATGACAGTTTGACCCACTCTGATTTTGTCCACGTCGCTGCACCAGTTCTGAAATAGACTTGTATTTGGCCCACATGATATAAAGCACATCCGAAAGTGCGAAGTTATTAAATAGATATTTTGTCCAGTTAAGACTTCGGTTACGCCACCTGAACCAGATCTTAGAGACTTGAGATGAGCCAACTCTCCCCAAGAGCAAGAGAAATTTGCCCAAAGACACTCTTACAAATTTTTTTTCTCTCTTACTGTGTCTATTTTCTTACTTTTCAAGTACTTCCCGGCTCCAGCTACCCTGTACTTCACCATTCATGCATACGCAAATATTTCATGGCCCTTTCCTTGTGTTAAGGCAGGTGCAGTGGTGGATATGACAAAGGGTCAAACATGAAAATTCTAACCAGTTTTGCAGAGGTACCCAAGTCAGTTTTTTGAACATTTTAGACTGACACCCACAGTAAGAAATACATCTTACTATATATAAATGACCGAGACAAAAGTTCCATAAAATGGTACGTAACATTACCACGTGTAGGGCTCTGTGTCATTTTCTGTTTCATTAAAAAGAGTTGACTGCAACCCACTGAATGGATTTTGCCAACACTCAAGGGTTGCATCTCGCAATTTTTTAAAAAGTTTCACAAAATGTTAACACTTTAGGATAAAGAAGGAGAGGAGGATGCTTTCCATCCAGGAGGACTGGGCATGAGAGAATCAAATGGGGGCTGAGCTGGGGGTGGACAGTGTGGGGCAGGGGATGTGAGGAACTTCGTAGCAGCACAGATACCGCTCTGACCTTTGTCAGTCTGGTTTCCACCAGGCTTGGACCACAGTCATCCCGGCGAGTCCTGTGTAATGAGGAAGCCAGGCCCCTGCGGTTTGGCAGAGGTGGGTGGCTGAAGGGATGACAGCGAGAGGACGTTTCCTTCCTCCCCAGCGAATAGAACAAGCCCAACCTCGTAAAGCAAATGTGCCCTCAGTTATTTGAAATTTACTGCCCTTGGATTTGATAATACTTCTCTTGGAGTAGCTGAAGCGCCCAAGAACTGAGCGGGTTTTATGATCTCCCTGGAAGACCAAACACTTGGGCTGTGTCTCCAATTCTTTTGGAATCAATAATTATCTTTGGATGTTTTTCTTTCCTCTTCATCCAATCCTTTAAAAATTCCTTCCCTAGCCTGTTTTCTCTCTGCTGTCTTTCTTATGAAATAGCTAAAGCTGGACACTCTAACAAAACGGCCCCTTTCATCGTTGCCACCCAAACCCTTTATTTGGTGGTACTTCTCTCTGTCCCTAATTCTGGGGGGTGACAAGTGCCGTGGCAGACGTGGCTTTTAGATGAGCAGGGGAGGGATTTCTGTTTTTTTAGAGGCGTTTATTGAAAAGTTATTATTGACGAAGGGTTTGACATACTTCATCTCATTTAATTCTCAAAATGAGCCCATTGAAGAAGACACTCTTGCCTCCATTTTCCAGAATTAAAAGTGGGGCTCAGAGAGGCTAGTTAACTTACTGGAGATCGCAAAGCTATTAACTGGTAGAGTTGAGATTCCACCCCGAGTCTGCTGATTCTAAAGCATGTGAAGTTGCTGGTACCCATCCTGCAAACAGTCACTGAGAATCCGTTGTGGGTGGGCATCATCGCTGCCCTGAGATGCTCATGGCACTGTACGATGTGACCTGGAAACAGCGAGAAAGACCTGACAGCTGTGGAGAGTTGGTCTGAGAGATCCGTGGGGGAGAAGCTGAGGGGTCGGAGGTTTATCTGTAGGAAGTGGGGAGCCCCTGGAGGTTTCTGAGCAGGGGAATCACGTGGCAGATGGAAGCTGCATCTGGCAGCAGATGGGAGGTGATGAGCATCTGGCTCGGGAAGGCAGCAGGGTGGGGGGTGGAGGGGGGCAAGCAGAGAGGAATGCCACGAATGTGGGAGCCTGACCAGACCTGATGGCTGATTCTGTCCAGGCATCAAAGCATCCCGCTTACTCTTCCCGCCATCCTGGCTGACCGGAGCGTCCCCCATCCCTGGCTCATCCAAGAGAACTTGCCTGCAAAAGTCCCCAAGCCCTTGTTAGTCTTGAATTCTGCTCCTGGGAGAAGCTCTGTTGCCTCTCGCCTCTGGCTGCTGCTGGATTTGGCTGGAGGTCTGTTTCTTGGGTATCCTGAACTCATTAGTGTGTGAGACAAGTTTAACTGCTCTCAACCACAACAAATTATTTCACATTTTCCCCAGTTGCGTTTACGTGCTTTTGGAGACTGTGAGTTTCCTTGCATTGGGCCAGGTTCCACAGCGCTCCCTGCAATATGGTGCCCCCATCTGCTGCTGTTTCCTACAGTGTGTAGCCGAAAAAATCTTGAGTCAAGCCTGCCACGTTGGTGGATTCCCATTTTCAACATTTTCCTCTGGCTTCATAATTTCCTCCACCCGAGACAGGATCTTGCGCTTCAAAAACACAAGGCTCAGGCTGTGACCTCGGTCATGTCTGTCCCTCCTTGTGTTGGGCCACACAGCCCTTCTAGCCACGGTTGCTCACCTGGCTCTTGATCTTTGGGAAAGAGGTGAGATGGTCCCAGTGGCTTATGGCAGCCCACGATTGGGAAAGGTCAGGATCGTAGAATTAAACATGAAGGAAACAGTTTTTGTAAGCTGGACCAATTCTGCCTCTGAGAAACAGCACAATGTGGAGAACCCTTGATTTTCCAGTAAGTTTCAAACTAAGTCCAGCAACTGGGAAAAGCCAGGATTGATGAGTAGAGATAGAGTTCACCAGCTATGGAACCTAGGGAAGCTGACTTAATGGTGTCTGGACCTCAGGTTTCTTGTTTATAAAATGCCTTCAGAGATCACCACTGCCTCCTAGAGTGGGTGCCATGGTTGAACAAGGTAGCATTCACACCTGGCACAGGTGGGCATGTCTTCATCTTTTTCTTTTTTAAGATTTTATTTATTTATTCATGAGAGACACACAGAGAGAGGCAGAGACACAGGCAGAGAGAGAAGCAGGCTCCCTGTGAGGAGCTTGATGCAGGACTCAATCCCAGGACACCAGGATCACGACCTGAGCCAAAGGCAGATGCTTAACCACTGAGTAACCCAGGTACCCCTGTCTTCATCTTCTTGTCCTTTATTTGCATTCATGCCTTTGGCTTGTTGGTCCTTTACCTCCTCTGAGCAGAAAAGCACAGTGGTCAAGAATGTGGCCTCAGGGTTCAGATCCTGACCCAACTTTGGGAAGTCAACCCAAGTTGACTTCAAAGTGCCCAAGCCTCAGTTTGCCCCCAAGTACACTGGGGGTGTTGTGAGCAGTAAGCAAGCTGATCTTTACAATCCTTGAATCTCAGAACTCTTAGGAGCTACCAGCTGGTCAGGGGAGCAGGCCTCTTCTCATCTTCCCCTTTCTTGCAGTTGCTCATTGCTTCTCTATGATGGAAGATCTAACACAACCTGGAATTCAGTGCCAGTGAGCCCCATGATGAGTCTTGGATACTATGTGTGACTTCTGAGAAAGCTGCAGAGCAATAGTCTCAGCTTTGGAAGCTTTAGAAGCTCCTCTTCTCTTGGACACATTTCCTATGGCACATAAGCTTTATGTATAGGCTACTTCCTTTGGAAGAAAACAGTTTAGAAAACTTCATTATTTTTTAAATTTTAAAAAATTATGGTAAAATATATATAACATTTGACATTATAGAATTTGATATTTTAGCCATATCTGAGTGTACAACCCGGCAGCATTACCTACATTCACATTCTTGTGCAACCATCACCACCATCCATCTCTAGAACTTTTTTATCGTGTAAAACTGAAACTCTGCACCTATTAAACACTAACTCCCCATTCCACTCTCCCTCTGGTCCCTGACAAGCACCATCCTGCTTTCTATCGCTGTGAATGTGACTGCTCCAGGCACCTTGTACAAGTGGAATTGTACAGCATTTGTCCTTTTGTGTCTGCCGCCTTTCACTAGGCATCATGTTTTCAAGGTTCATCTGTATTGTAGCAGGTGTCATAATTCCTCCCTTCGCCTGGCGGGGTAAGCTCAATCCCACAACCGAGAGATCACGACCTGAGCCAAAACCAAGAGTCAGACACTTAACCCATGTAGCCACCCGGGCATTCCCATCTTAACCATTTCTAAATGTATAGTTCAGTAGTGTTAAACACATTTAAATTGTTGTGAAACAGATCTCCAGAACCTTTTCATCTTCCAAACCTGAAACTCTGTACCTATTAAAAAATAATTCCCTTTTGGCCTCCCCCCCCACCCCAGTCCCTGGTAACCACCATTTTACTTTCTATTTCTATGAATTTGACTACCTTCCATAGCTCATATCAGTGAAATCATACAGTGTTTGTATTTTTGAACTGACTTATTCAGTCACATTTTGTGACTTTACAAAATGTCCTGAAGGTTTATCCATGTTGTAGCAAGAGACAGGATTTCCTTCCTTTTCTGGGCTGAATAATATTCTACTGTATGTGACTACCACACTTGGCTTATCCATTCATCCGTCAGTGTATATTTGCGTTGCTATTGCCTCTTGGCTATTGTGACTAGTGCTGCCATGAACATGGTTGTGCAAACATCTCTTTGAGACCCTGCTCTCAATTCTTTTGGAGATATATATATATACACACACACAGAAGCAAGATTGCTGGGTCACAGGGCAGTTCTATTTTTGCATCTTTAAGAAACCCCCATACTGTTTTCCATAGTTGCTGCTCTAATTTTAAAAGCATTTTAAAATGCTTTTAAAACATTTTAAAAACAGGGTACAGGTGTCCCAGTTTCTCCACAACCTCACAGACAGTTGTCATGTACTGTTTGTTTAATTTTTTTTCATAGTAGCCATTCTGATGGGTGTGAAGTGATAATTCATTGTGGCTTTAACTTACATTTCTCTCATGATGAATGCTGTTGAGCATCTTTTCATATACTTGTTGACCATTCATATATCATCTTTGGAGAAATGTCTGTTCAAGTCCTTTGCTCATTTTTAAACCAAGTTGTTTGATGATTTCATTGTTGAGATATAGGAATTCTTTAGCTATTCTGGATGCTATCCCTTTACCAGATATATGATTTGTAAACATTTTCTCCCATCCTACAGGTTGCTTTTTCACTCTCTTGTTTGTGTCTTTTGTTTTTTTTGTTTTGTTTTAAAGATTTTATTTACTTATTCATAAGAGACCCAGAAAGAGAGAGCCAGAGACCCAGGCAGAGGGAGAAGCAGGCTCCATGCAGGGAGCCTGATGTGGGACTCGATCCCAGGACTCCAGGATCACGCCCTGGGCTGAAGGCAGGCGCTAAACCGCTGAACTACCCAGGCATCCCTGTTTGTGTCTTTTGATACGCAAAGGTTTTTGAGTTTGGTACAGCCTCATTTTGGCTATTTTTGCTAATAACTTCATTTTTAAAAATATTTTATTTACTTATTTGAGAGAGAGAGCACACAAGTGGGGTGGAGGGATGGGCAGAGGGAGAGGGATAAGCAGACTCTCCACTGAACAGGGAGCCCGATGCAGGGCTTGATCTCCAAACCCTGAGATCATGACCTGAGCCATGTGTAACTGGCTGAGCCACCCAAGCACCCCATAAATAACTTCATTTTAAGACAAAGAGAAGTGTGGTTATTTTTCCTGCATACATGTTATATTCTAAATAAGCCTGTAGATTTTAAGGCCAGTGGAACAGACCTATAATAATAATAGCAAATCATAACATCTCCCTCTCATTTCATTTGATGCAAGAGAAAAAATGGTCATGATGTTCATTTTAGAATATTCAGAACTCGGGGTGAGTAGTGCAGGGGTTAAGTGCAGCCTCTATTGTCTGTGTTCTGGGCCCAGGTCCACCCCCTCCTACCTGTGTCATCTGAATGCTTACCCAGTTCTCTAAGCCTGAATTCCTTATCTTTAAGATGAGATAATAACAGCTTTTATGTTATCTTGAGAATTAGGTGTGCTCATGTCTGCAAATTGCCAGAGAGAGTACCTGGCACAAAGTAAGGATGTGTTCAGTAAACCGAGGCCATTGCTCTTCTAATCCCACGCTGACCAGTGTTCCCTGCTGTTCCAGACATTTTCATTAAAAAAAGGCTCCTTGGCAAAACTATTGAGACAATAAAAAGATCAGTGGTCACCAGCAGTTCAAGGAGAGGGTGGGTGACTAGGTTGGAGCAGAGGGGACTCTCAGGGCAGTGAAATTATGCTGTATGATAACAGTGGGTACATGATGTTTTGCATTTGTTAAAACCTATAAAATGGACAACACAAAAAAATGAACCCTAATGTAAACTGTGGACATCTATTAAAAATATTGTATTAATATTGGTTTGTCAGTTGTAACACATGTGTCACATGAATGCAGGATGTTACTAATAGGGGACACTGTGTATGAGGGGAGGGGTAGTACTGTACTATCTACTCACTCTAGACTCTGAAAGATAGTCTGTTAATGTTTTTAAAAAGACGTGGTAATCATCCATACCGTGTGTCGTCCTACCTCATTCCTTCCATCCTGCGGGGAACAAGTCCTCCAAGGTCCACCTGCCAAGAGGTGTCGTCTTGAAGTTCTCTCACCATTTGATTGTCTGTCTCCCCCATTTTATCCTTCACCAGTCTCTCTCCTAAGGCACCATCTAATGGGAAAGGGGTTTTGAATGGATCTGTCATCCTCTGACAAAGACAGGATGGTCCTCTCCTTTCTCAGAGAGTAATGTGAACAGCCAAAGATGAGGAGGCTGGAGCCAACAGTGAGAGAATTCATTACTTACCCTTGGCTTACATTTCAAACGGAAGAATTCATCTATAATAAGTTCTTGTCCTAATTATAAGACGTCACCTCTTACTTGCTGCACTACAGATCAGCAGTACCCTGTAAATAATAACTACAATCTCATGTTTCACAAGGGTCTTTAGGTCCTCCCACCCTGAGGCTGACTCTAGGGACTGCCCTTACACGCTATGCTGTTCCGCATCCACGCATGTTGACTACCCTAAAAGGAATGGTGCCATTTTTCTTTCTGAAACAAATGAAAAGATAGGGAGAGAATATAGCTTACATTTAATGCCAGGGAGACCAGCCAACAGCATATTCATATAGAAATATTCTGTACCAAGCAAGTTTGCCTTACATAGACCAATACTCATCCCTTGGAACTGAAGTGCAGTCACAGGCTTATGAACCGTTCTCAGCATTGGACACACCTCTATCACATCAACGATGAATAGTGCCTTTTTGGACATTGCAGCTGCACTGCCCTGAAAGACAAAGAGGTCACGCAGAAGGTAAATAATATCAAGTGTAGGATACTCTTGGGTGTTTGAGAAATGGCCATAATAAAAAATGTAATATTAGATTCTTGAAAAGCTTTAATCTTTTCCTACAGATGCTAAGTATAGCCACCGTGGTGACCCTCCCGTATGCCCTTCTTTGAAGTTACTCTCCATTCACAGCTCTCATCGAAGGCAGGGGAAAATTCGGCAATGTTTGCCTTATGTGATTAGCCCTCTAGCCTCAGAGGAAAAATGCTGAATGGGGACAGAGAAGCTGGAGTTTACTGAGGGCCCCTGGAACCCTGAGGTCATGTGAAGATGAGGCTTGGGTGTAGGGCCTGGGAAGCCAATTGCTTAGCTTGGGGAGTGGGAAGCAGAGGTTAAGTGCCTCACACAGGGAGGGCAGACGTGCAAGGAGAGGCAGAGACAGGATGACACCACCCCAGAGAGAGGGACATGGACAGGGTAGCAGCCTGATGCCTTTCCGGGTCCCTGGGGGCCCGCTACATTTCCTATACCAGGATCCCAGGAGGGGCTTCCTTTGCCTTATAATAACCTCCTTCTTAACTGTGCTTTTGGGAAATCCATATCTGTTCCTGCCACCAAATACTATGGTTGGAAAGCACTCGGATGATGAGTGTCTGTCTGTCCCATCAAAAACAGACTCCTTTAGAAATGCATTTCAAAAATGGGCAAAAGACTTTAATAGACCTTTCTTCAAAGAAGATACACAAATAACCAATGAACATATGAAAGATGCTTGGTATCATTAGTCATTAGGGGAATGCAAATCAAAACCACAATGAGGTACCGCTTAGCCATACCCGTTAGGATGGCTATTATTAAAATAAAAGCTGAAGAAGAAGGAAAATAACAAGTTATTTGTTGATGAAGACATACAGAAAGAGGAACCCTCCTATGTTGCTGGTGGGAATGTAAAACGATACAGTGATGCGGCAATTCCTCAAAAAAATTAAACATAGACTTACCTTATCACCCAGCAATTCCATTCCTAAATGTAGACCCACAAGAATTGAAAGAAAGCAAAATCTCCAACAGATACTTGCACATGAATGTCCAAGTGTGTGAATAATTGCAGCGTTATTCACAATAGTCAAAAGATGTAGAAATAACCCAATGTTCATCAATATTTCTGGTATGGATAAGCAAAAGTGGTTTTTCTATACTATGAGATATTATTCAGCCTTGGAAAGGAATGAAATTCCGATACATGCTATACCATGGATGAACCCTAAAAACATGCCTATTGAAATAAATCAGACACGAAAGGACAAATGTTGTGTGATTTCACTTAAATGAGGTACCTAGAGTGGTGACCAGTGGGTGGAAAGGGGAATGGAAAGTTGTTTAATGGAGTTTCAATTCTGCAAGATGAAAAAGTTCTGGAGATAGATGGTGGTGATGCTTGTACAACAGTGTGAATGCTGCTGAATTATATACTTAAAAATGGTTAAAATGTTAAATTTTAGTGTTATGTATATTTTGCCACAATAAAAACAAATGAACAAAAGGCAATGGAGAGCAGACTCCTTTCTTTCTTTCATCATTTTGTCATGGTCATTGAGCATCTGGCAAACTTGATGCTTTCTGTGCTGTTGTATGTAGGTGAGACATAGCGATGTGATAAAAGGGAGCTGATTGGTGCCTGACCTGTGTTGTAACCAGCATTGTTCCAGACCAGTTGGGGTCAAGTCCTGAAATGGTGAGGAAATGAAGGAGATTTTGTTCTTACTCAGGGAGCTGCTCCCCCTGAGAGCACACACATCTAAACCTTTGATGGATGCACTCTTTTGAAACTTTTTCCTAATAATACGGTGGCATATCTTTTATTACCATGTTAGTAATTTTGCCAATACTGAACACAAAGTTTCCCTCCAGTTTGTTAAAAATAAGTGAGGAAGAATGTTCATCACAGAACTACTATAATAATTAAAAAGCTAAAAGCAATCTAAGTGTCTAAGGTAGGGATATAGCTAAGTCCATCATGGTATGTCCATACAATAGGACATTAGATAGCATTAAAAATCATGTTTCTAAGAGTATTGAGCGATGTGAGGAAATGCTCATATATAATGTTGGGTGGGATACAAAACTGGGTATTCATCATGGTTCCAATTTTTTATGACCATATCTGTATAGAAAATTATTTTAAAGAATAATACTAAAATGTTAATTTTTCATATTATGTGATTATTTCAGAGCAGAAAAATTTTAGGTAACTTGATTTTTTTCTTTATACTTCTGTTTCCCTATTAAGGGATAATGTAAGTTATTTTTATATTCAGGAAAATTAAGTTTTACTAATTTTTTAAAAAGAAAGTGAGGGACACCTGGACAGCTCAGTTGGTTAAGTATCCAACTTTTGATTTTAGCTCAGGTCATGATCTCAGGGTCGTGAGATCAGACTGCATTGGTCTCGCCCTGGGTGCGTGGAGCCTGCTTGGGATTCTCTCTTCTTTTTCTCTCTGCCTCTCCCCACTCCCCCTGCCTCCCCCACCCTGTCCACACACACACTCTCTATATAAAAAAGAAGAAAGAAAGAAAGAAAAAGAAAGAAAGAAAGAAGAAAGAAAGAAAGAGAGAAAGAAAGAGAGAAAAGAAAGAGAGAGAGAGAATAAAGAAAAAGAAAGAAAGAAAAAAGAGAGATAGAATAGTTTTGGTGCACAAGGGAGTCAAGTGTAGTACTCTCAGGACAGTTTCCAAGGCCCAGAAGCCCTTGACGCTTGGCCTAGGTCTGCAGTTGTCATGCATGCTAAGAGCACTGCTGAGTGACAAGTTTCCAGCCCACTCTTCCTGGAGACATCAGCTTGGTGCATCATTTATTTTGTCAACAATTTGAGGCAGCAACGTAGCCACCTGCTTCTTTTGCTAGAATTTGTGTCAGACGTTAGTCACTACTATTATATCGACACTTTCTAAATGAAGGTTTCACTTCTGTCCCCTGCACCTATCCAAAGTTGCACAGACCCTTCCACTCCTGAGCCCCTGGCAGCCCCCATTCTCCAAAGCTTTAGAGTTCCTGATTGCTTACTCAAAAAGAATTCCAGTGCTTGTTTATAATCTACAGAGCAGTTATCTGGGGAACTCTGTACTCATCTTGGTTTGAGTTTTGCGGAAAGGAATAGATTACTCTTCTTCCCCAATAAAATACATTCCCAGCTTGCTATTGTATAGAATACTTAAACCACAAACAAAATAAAAACTAGTGACATACTTCCTGATGTTAGCATCACAGACATTATTACAAAAGGAAAATTAGGTCAGCAACTCAATACAAGTGGTTATTTTATACTGCCTGTTATCATTCTCCTGATGAGAACAGTACTTAAGATTCTACAGGAATTGTTACATTTGCGTTTCATAAATATAAACCCTGTCATTGGCCTAAGTTTCTTCTGTTTTGGAATATTTAGGATGTTTAGTGTAATTTGTGTATCTTTTGCACTACATGAATCAATGTGGGATTATATAGCAAGAATTTAATTCAGATTTATTAAAATCTATCACCATGAAGCAAAACACTTGTTTGCAATGACTGAGGATTTTTTTAAATTATTAAATAATTATGGTAGTGTGTTCTTGGGCATTCTTTTAAAAAGCCACTCTCTGTCTAGGCAAAAGCACCATATTCTTTGAAAACGTTGGGAACAAATCATTTTCCTTAGCCAAATGGAAGCACCCAGGCCATTAAAATGATTATCCACTTTGAAAACAGACACTACAAGATTGAAATATAAAATACTCTTACAGAGCAACTCAAAAGAGCAAAACCTTGAAATAAAGACTAATCTAGAACACTTGCTAGAAAGACCAGCCAATGTCATCAAAATCAGTTCTACCAGCACAATGCACCCTTGAGAATCTTGTTTGACATTGTTGAATGTTGAGACTGTTTGGACACAATTATGGCTATTGTTGGTCACAGCTCTGGCATGACACTAAACTAACATGCTTGTGCTGTCATTGTCTCAAGGTCAAGTTCAGACCATACCAGAAAGCTTAGCTATAGCTGAGTGGGTGACAAGAAGCAAGTACAAGGCCAAGACTATTTGCTATGGTGACTGAACACCTCCATTGTAAGAACAACATTTTTAATCAAAGTGACATTTTAATCATAAGTGGAAAATAAATCTAAATATTTAAAAACTTAAAAGAAATGAATACCTAATGGAGAGAGGCCATGAAATTCCTCTAACAAATCTGTCTTCTGGAAATAGCCAGGGAAACCCCTAAATCACAGAAAATGGCTAGCCTTAAAATGACCAACTCCTGCTAAAGTTAAATGTCCACCCTAGGAGCTAACCATGGAAGGTAATTACAAATGAACACATGAATAAAAGTTTTAGGAATGTAATCCACCAGGTTATAAACATCAACTGTTTAGTCAACTTTTGTTAATTGATTTTTTATGTTATTAAAAAATCTAAATATTTATGATAGCATTTAACAAGACAGTATTGATCTATTTATTTTAATTTAACATGCTAAATCTTCCTTTAAAAATGGGAAGAAGAAATAATTAGGGAAAGGAGCATATGATTATTGCCTTTAACAGCTTTATTGAAATACAATTCATATATCATACAATTCATCCATTTAAAATGTACAGTTCAGTGGCTTTTAGTGTGCTTACAGAGGTGTGCAAAACCATAGCCATGGTCAATTATAGAACATTTTTATCACCCCCAAAAGAAGCCCTATATCTCTTAACCATCTCTTCCTAATCTCTTCCTTCCCCCATATCACCTCCAGCCTTAGACAACCACTAGTCTACTTTCTATCTCTATAGATTTGTCTATTCTGGACATTTCATATACATAGAAATAATATAATATGTGGCTCTTTTTGATTTGGCTTCTTGCACTGGCCATATTGTTTTCCAGGTTCATTCATCTTGTAGCATGTATCAGTTTTGAATACTATTCCATTGTATGAACATATCACGTTTTATTTATCCATTCATCAGTTGATGGACATGTGGGTTGTTTCCACTTTTTGACAGTTATGAATAATGCTACTGTGGACATTTGCATACAAATCTTTGTGTGGAGATATGTTTTCAGTTCTTGTAGGTATATGCATAGGACTGCACTTGCTAGGTCATATGGAACTGTGTTTAACCTTTTGAGTAACAGTAGCTTATAATTATGGCATTAAATTTTCTTAGACATTTTATCCAGCATACATTTATATATAACTCAAGCAGATAGCCCTTAGAACTCTCATTGTAACTATAGTTTACTCTATTAAGGCTGATGATTCAGACACTCCTAGGACATGCAAGTCTCTCTCATTGCTCAGTACCAGACGTTTCTATGTTGATTTGGATTTATGTATGTGACACTTCTCTCCAAAACAACATAACGTGACACCTTGGAAATTATATGGCTTATTATGAAAGCAACCCTGCAGGGAGTGAAAAGTTAGGCAGAGACACTGGGATGTTGAGCTACATATAAAAAGTCATAGTGATTTGTGGTGGCCTGAAATAAGATCTTAGACTACCTAATCACCATGTCTATACCCAAAAGATGTAGTATGTGACTATCTTCTAAATTATGATGAAAAAGACCTTTCTCTTTATGCATAGGTCCCTCTTACTTTTCCTTCCTAGGAATATTGACAGTGTTTTCAGGGTTGTGTGTGTGTGTGTGTGTGTGTGTGTGTGTGTGTGAACCAATTACCTTGAAATAGCTGTGATTCTTTCCTTATGTAAGGCAATGTAAACACTTTTTCAACAACGAGTGCAGTAGCAATTTTCAAGTATATATGTCACCCAGGTAGCTTTGGGAACATTTTAACCAAATACTCTTCATTATTTCTAGGACTACACTTTTATTTTTATATGTATTTTTCCCTGTAAAAGCCTTTAATTCTTCTACAAACTTTTTATCAAGGTTTTTATTAAGGTTTACTTTCTTGTAAGTGTTGCATTTCATTCATTCATTTATTAATTTTATTCATTCATTCATTCAAAGCCATTCATTTATTGAAAGTCACGGGGAATTTTAGGGTACTTGAGAGAGAGATCAAGAGAGGGACATTTGATGGGATTGGAGAGGTGGGCAGAGATGGATCTTGTAGAGCTCTGGAGGTTTGGTAAAAAGGATTCTGGGTTTCTTTCCATGTTCAGCAGGAAGCCACAGATGGGGGGGGGGGATGTGATATGATATGTTAAAGAAGATACTTCTGGAGTATTGGAGATTTAGAGCCATTCAACAATCCACAAGAAAGATGATAGTGGCTTGGATTAGAGAGATGGCAGTGTAGATCCAGAGAAGAGGATGGGCTGGGGATATATTTTGGGAGTAGCCATAGAAATGGAATTGAGGAAGATGAGAAAGAGAGAGAAAGAGAGAATGAGAATGAATCAAGCATTACTGCCAGGTTTCTAGTTCAGACTATTGGTGATGGTGGTTACCCTTCAATGAAATGAGGAAGACTAGGGTAGAGTGGAAAATTGAAGTAATTTTGGAACATGAAGTCTAATATGCCTGTAAGATATCCAAATGGTGATAGTAAACGAGCATCTGTGCATGCTAAGGTGAGCTCAAGGGTGTGACTCAGGTTGGAGAGACATTTTTCAGGCATTTACACCCTATGGATGATACAGCTGTGGGAATACTAAGGTCTCCTTGTGAGAGAATGTGGAGGGAGGCAAGAAGGGGCTTGAGGGCCAAGCCCTGGCAGACATGGAGAGGGGAGATAGAGGAAAAAACTTGCAAAAGGGATTCCAAAAAGCAGAGAGAGAATAGAAGGCAAGCCAAGAACATAGGAATCACAGGAGCCAAGAGAGAGGAATGCCTGGAGAGGGAGAAAGGAAGAAGCTGGAGGTCTTGATCAGGGCAATTTTAGTAGCATGAAAGAGAGAGAAGAGTAGAATTGGATTACCACGGGCTAAGGAGTGAAAGGGAGGTGGATCCAATGGGTGCGTAGACAATTCCTTTGAGAAGTTTGCATGTGAGAAAGAGCACAGAAATGGGGAAGTGGCTGAAGGTGGGAGAAATAGGGAGTTTCTCTTAAGATTAAAGGTAGGAGTTGTTCACTAATGAGGATGAAGGAAAGGACACACACACACACAGAGACTGCTAGCTAATCACTATTTTCTAAAGTATGCAAAAGGCAAGATTGGCAGTTGAGAACTGGGGTGTGGACAGAGCAGAGAAGAAAAGGTATGGGATTTCTGTCTTGTTCAGCGGGAAAATACACTTACTAGAGAGAGAAGGATTTGGAATCTCAGGCTGTGTTGAGGACCATTTAAGATAATTTGCTTAAAGGGAAATCAAATTTGCCAATGATTGTGAGAGGAGTTCTGGTGATACAGACCCCAGAGTTAAGTAACAGTGAATCCTAGAGTGGGAACAGTTTATTCTTCCCCCATTCTCTTTTAGTTGACTGAGGAGAAAGCCTCAGGGTGGCACAAGTACATCTATAGTAATTCTCTAATTTCTGTTAATGTCCCTTTTTAAGCAAGAGAGAGCAGGTCTCAGACTTGATCTGAAATCATGTCAAGTAGGAATTGAGTAACACTGCTTTGCTTTCATTGCACTTACTTTTCTATGATAATTATGCTTTTGTCAAAGGATACCGGTTTCCATTTATGTTGGTGAAACACAATTTTCTTTTAAAATACAATTATTTGAGTTTTAGAAGAAATGACCAAAATGGTCACAATGGCAGAAGAAAGACTAGGACTTGTATTCCCTCACCTTGCCTGACCTGATTTTCATTAGTGTAACGGTTAACTTCCTCTACTCTTGTAAGTTAGTGTCAAAAGGATGAATCCCAAATTCCTGAGGTGAGATGGGCTGTACTGTGGGATGGGAACCACACTGATGAATTAATAGCCCAGCATCCCAGGAACCACCATGTAAGCTAATCCAATGGCAAGTGTTTGTGAGCTAGCTGGCGACAAAGAAATCCCAGGGCAGAAGAGCAGATGGTTGCACTGCCTGGTGCTGTACTCTTCCCCCTACACTATCCACCCCAGCTGTTGCCTCCCGTTAGAGTTCCTTCTGCTGCCATCTGTGCCCACCTTCCCTATGTAGTGTTATCATTCTGCTTTAGAACCATTCTCGCTGCCTGTCCTGCTGCTGTGCAAGAGAGAACACAAGAGAAGCTGAGGACACATTCCCAACCATCTGACTTCAGCATTGGCCCTTGGCCTTTGTGAGCATGGGCACCACCACTGGACGAATCAGAGACTAAGGGATTTTCCTGGTCGGTGGTGCCTGAAGGAAACCTATCATTTTTTAAATTGAGAGAATGCCCTTCTTGGTAGAAGGAGGAAAAAAGTCCTTTTTCTTTTTTCGTTTTGGATTTCCAGCCATATATGTGGACTTGTCTCTAGCAGAATAGTATCTTGTAGGGTGACCAGCTTTCCCAATTTTCCTGGGATTGTTTTGGTTTTAAAACCAGAAGTCTCACATCTTAGGAATCCCCCGAGTTTCAGGCAAACTGCAATGGTTGGTAACTGTAATCTTAGGTCCAGAGACAAGTGTACACTTGTGGGGTGGCATTTCTCTTGGACACTAAAGAATGTTCAGATGGCTGTGTCCAGAAACCTGTGTTTTGACAAAGTCAAGGGTATTAAATGATTTCCTCATTCAGATTTAGACCACAGTGAAAATATTAAAACCATGCTGTTTTTGTTAATACAAGTTATGTAATGCATTAAGAGAAGCGTTTGTTGCATCAGCAGCGGCTTTAATTGGGCTGAGGCAGGAAAACCTACAAAGAACCATTCTTCAAGGCATGTTTATAAAACCTGCTATGTTCATAGTGAGACGTCAGCTCCAATCAGCTTCTGACAGGTGGATTGATCCTATGATATATCTGTCTGCAAAACAGGCTGTGCATACCCCAAATACTTGGGATTTGCATTGTGTTACCTTAAAGTAATGCTAGCTGCAATGATAAACAACTCTGAAATAAATAGTATAAGTGAATTTCTCATGCACTTAGAGTCTGAAACAGATATTTCTGATGGGTTGGTATTTCTCCTCCAAGCAGTGATTCAGGGACCTAGGCTCCTTCCATTTTGTGGTTGTATCCAACACATCGCTTTCAAGGTTGTGATTATCTGCATCAAGCCATCAGAAGGGTAAAGAACATAGAAAAACATGCATTATAGGTTTGGGGGAGGACAGGCTTGGATGTGACATACAACATCCATTTATATTGCCAGCAATTGGGAAATTCTGTCCAGCTAGTGCCTGGAAAGAAGAGGATGTGGGCTTGGTGAAAGGTAGCAGTGTCTATGACAGGTGATTGTCTTGTGTCCTTCTCACTGTAAACCTGAGGCAGACTTAATCCTGAACGTAAGAAACCTGGAAGTGCAGACACATGAGATTGAATTCTGTTTCTTTTAATCTTTCTAAACGTACTCCATCCTCACACATAAGTTGTTGTACTTTTTTTCCCTCTAAAACTATAGCTCATTTGGGTCAAATAAAAGTAGACAGTTTCTTTTTTTTTTTTAATCTATTTATTCATGACAGACAGAGAGAGAGAGAGAGAGAGAGAGGCAGAGATACAGGTAGAGGGAGAAGCAGGCTCCATGCAGGGAGCCTGATGCAGGACTCAATCCCAGGACCCCAGGATCACGATCTGAGTTGAAGGTGGCACAAAACCTCTGAGCCACCCAGGCTGCCCTACAGTTTATTTCTTAATGTGTGGTTTCGAACTCTTAAGGAAAGAAGGTGAGGTCATAATTGTAAAGAAATACACTTATAACAGGTGAATGATTTTTCTGATTGAACAGGCCTAGAGAGTTCCCCTGCCCCTAAAGGTAACTTCTTAAGACTCGTGGAGGTCTGCATTCATTTTCTATTTCTTCGACAAACTACCACAAACTCAGTGCCTTAAAACAACACACATTTATTAGAGTTCTGAAGGCCAGAAGTCCAAAATCAGCCTCAGTGGACTTAAGCCTCAAGGTGTCCACAGAGCTGCATTCTTTCTGGAGGCAATGAGGGGAGAATTCATTTCCCTGATTTTGCCAGCATCTAGGGCCATCGCATTCCTTGACTCGTGGCTACACATCATGCTGACCTCTGCTTTCATCAACACATCTCCATCTCTCTCTGACTTTTCTGCCTTCCTTTTATAAGGACCTGTTGGTCTCCTTGATTACTTTGGGCTCACTTGGATAATTCAATATAAGCTCTCCATCTCCAGGTCCTTAACTTAGTCACACCTGCAAAGTCCCTTTACCATGTAAGGTAACATTTCAAAGGTTCCAAAAAAAAAAAAAAAAAAAAAACATTTCAAAGTTTCCATGAATTAAAAAATGCACATCTTTGGGTGAGTAGGGAGCTATTATTCAGCCTAGCATAAGATCCTATGCCTCTACTTTGAGTGTTAATCAGCACATCTAAAGATACATTAAGAGATGAATGGGTATGATTGTGTCATCGACCTGACTGAAGTGGGATGGGATAGGTAGCAATCTGTAGGACACTGGAGGGACTGAATCATTAAGAAATGCAACAATCGTGATATAATAGTGTCAGCACACAATAGGAGAAGAAACATGAAAACAAAAAAAATATAGCAATAATAACTTGTGAACATCTTCAGGGAAATTGATGAGGTATGGGCAGAAGCACCTCAGAGTCTGGGTTAAGGGTGAAAAAAGAGAAGAACAGAAGTGGTTTTTGTGGGACCATATTAGGATAAAGAGATTGCCAAAGCTGATCACAGAATTGACAAAAGGCCATGAGAATGAGCAGTGTGGGAACTGTGCTAGGGAGGGTATCACAACTAGAATAGAGTGACACATCTTGCTTTGTATCGGTTCCATCTCCCAGAGATTTGTTTGGGTAAACAACTCAGGATCCAGTTCTGGCCAATAGAGAGAAATGAGTTCTGTGGAAAGAGAAGTCATCTTGGGGAAAAGAGAACAAGCGGCATCATGCATGTGTATAGATGATTTTTTTTTAAATTTTTTTTTAATTTTTATTTATTTATGATAGTCACAGAGAGAGAAAGAGAGAGAGGCAGAGACATAGGCAGAAGGAGAGGGAGAAGCAGGCTCCATGCACCGGAAGCCCGATGTGGGATTCGATCCCGGGTCTCCAGGATCGCGCCCTGGGCCAAAGGCAGGCGCCAAACTGCTGCGCCACCCAGGGATCCCTGTATAGATGATTCTATGGGTGGGCTGGGTGGAGAAAGGAGAGAGTTATATTTGTTCCAGGAGCTATACTAGGGGCCTTTTATGTTATGTTCTGTAAATAGTGCACAAGTTCTAAGAGGTAGTTCGTTGTATTAGTTATCTATTGCTGTGTAACAAATTGCCCCCGAATTTAATGGCTTAAAACTAAGAAGAGTCATCTATTATTATCATCCCTTGTGGTAGTGAGGGTTGATCGTGTTGATCTAGGGGTTCTGGCTTGGAGTATCTACATATTTGCAGGCAGACAAGCTGAGGCAGGAATAATCCTAAGGCTTCTTTGTACACATGCCTGATGTCCGCATTCGGAACACTCAAACGCTGAGGAACTGGAAGACCGAGTAGCTTCAGGATAGCCAAACTTCTTACATGGTGGCTCTGGGCTCCATGGTGGGCTTCCTATATAAAATATAGGACACTCAGTTAAAATTCAAATTTCAGAGAAACAACAAATAGCTTCATTAGTATAAGTATGTCCTGTGCATAGACTAAAAATTATTTTTTTTCTGAAATTCAAATTTAGCTGGGTATCCTGTACTTTTACTTGCTAAACTGGGCAACTCTATTCCAAAAGCTCATATCCTGTGTTGCCTTGCATGGCTTACTCTCAGAAGTTGCATAGCATTCTTCTGCCTGCCTAGATAGAGGGTAGCCATATAGCATTAAGAAAAGCATAGGGTTGGGGCATATATATTTATTGGTGTGGCCATCTGAAAAATACAGTCTTCAGAATACAGCCTTCAGAGTACAGCCTTCTGTACAGATCAGGAAACTTGGGTACAAGCAGATTCCCTGACTTGGTGAGGTGACATTGCCAATGAGTGGGAGTGCCAGGATTCAAATCCATGGCTGCCTAGACCTGGAATCCATTTTTGAGCACATGATATCCATGAAGGAGGAAAGTTTTGCAGTTCAGCACACAATCTAGACTTTAGGGAAGCAGATGTCCCAAATACCAGAGGAGAGATAGGCCAGATGTCCCCGTCAGATATTTTCAAATGAATGATGTCCCCAGAGGGTTGGGACGCTCTCAGAAATGTCACTCTGAGTCTGCAATTGCAAGTGATCCTCCTGCAGAAGAAAAGGGAATAGGGCTAGTAAAACCAGAGGCTGCACAGGAAATCCTCTGATGTTCTCAGACTTTAATAGGGGAGGAACAAAAATGGGAAGGAAGAGTACTTAACCAAGGACAAATAGAAATCTGTGGCGGAGAATTGTAGGAATAGCAGCAGGAAGCGTTACACCCCAAATGGTCTCAGCGAGAATGTCTGGGAAAACAAGGAAGGGCTAGACTTGTTGCTTTAGGTCAATGGTGTAACATTTATGGGCCAGAAGAGGAAGGAACTCTTCCAAGACAATGACCTTGAAACCAAAACAGCCTCTGGAACACAACAGATGATCAATACATATAAGTTCAATGCATGAATTAACATGCAAATAGGTTGAAGAGGGAAATAAAGTTATGCCAGGATTGGCTCCAGTAAGAAATCACTGAGTTCTTTGAAATGGGGCTTTTGGTACCAAAGATCTACAGCCAGGTGGGATGCTAAGGGTCAAGATCGCAAAGAAAGCAAACATCAGTCTGATGTCCTGAAGGAGTAATTAATTAATGGCCATTAAAATGGGTTATTGGCAAAAATTAGGACCACTGTTCCATTGCAGAATTAACAGAAGTTTTGACTCAGCAGTATCTTTGGTTTGAAATGGTTACAATGTAAAACACAGTCATTCATTTTAAAGATTTGTCTTGTTTTAGTTGAATGTTTAAAATTCTTCCAACTCTGTATTTTCTTGCTAGGAAAAACCTTTAGCTCAATTTCTGACTAGAGAAGTAGTATCAAACTTTAACATTTCTTCTCACCCCTTAAGTTTGAGTTTAATGTATTAACTGAAGACCTTGTCTTTGTAACTATTTTAATATTTATCTCTATGAAATGCAGAGGACTTTTTTGTGCAATGGATAATACAATACAAAAAAAGGCTTGTTTTTGGTTTGGGTGTGCTTTTCAAATTTGTTTGTTGGCAAAAAAATTTTGACTAATGTAATCAGTAAATGCTTTATCTTTTCATCTATAATTACAGATTTTATGTATAAATGTTGGACTTTTCCCATCAAGCCCTTGTGAGATTTGCATTCAGGACACCTGTAGCTGAAAGCATTTAGCTTATTTTGGTATTCAGAAATCTGTTGATGGATGCCAAAAATAAGACATCAAATACATGTATTCAGCCATTATTTTTTTGAATTCCTACCATGTACAGTCTGTGTTTTAGGCACTGAAGACAGAGCAATGAATACAATTGGCTTTGGTAAACAAGTAATCAAATTAAAAAAAATAATTTCATAATGTAATATATACCATAAAAGAAAAAAAAAAGGTGGGGGGATATGGAGTGACTGTAAAACCTTCTATTGTCGATATTTAGCTAAGATTTGTACAGGATGGGGGGTTGCCTGGGTGGCTCAATGGGTTAAGCCTCCAACTCTTGGTTTCAGCTCAGGTCATGATCTCAGGGTGGTGAGATGGAGCCCCACATTGGGCTCCGCACTCAATGGGGAGTCTGCTTAAGACTCTCTCCCTCTCTCTTTCCCCCCGCCCTACCACTTGCACTCTCTCTCCCTCCCCGTCTCTCTCTAAAAAAAGAAAAAAAAAGATTTGTATAAGATAGTGACATATGAACACAGACTAAATTGATAAGGAGCCAGTCATTATGGATATAATAAGGTAATAAAAATGTATTATCCTGCTAATAAATCCCGTGAGAATGTATTTAGTTAGTTATTTAGGGATTTGACCACCCAGAGCCAGGTGCTGTGGCTCGGCTGCCGTCCAACCAAGTGGGCCAACAGATAGGCCTCCCTGGGAGCGAGCTGCCCGGGCACCTGTGGCCCGGCGCCGGCCTTCCTAGCAGGACAGAGTGATGCCGTGGCTCCTGTTTCTGCCTCCCACATCTTGTACATGATTGTGGGCCTTGCTAACCTGGAGCTGTGCCTGCAAAGGAATTCTGAGAAATGGAGTTCCAGCTTAGCTGGATTGACACAATGCAAGGCCAGCCAGCTTGTTCTCAGAACAGCGAGATGACCAGGGTGGCTCACCGCCCCTGTTTTTGCTCCTGCCTTCCCTCCTCAGTGCAGATCTGTTGGACACTGCTGTCCCTGGCCCACACACAATACCGAATTCCCTCTCATTTCTCTATTTTCCATGGCACTCATTACCTTCTCCGCACGGTTATTCATTCTCATCATGTTTATTGCTTGCTGTTTGCTTCCCATCGGTAGGATGGAAGCTCCACAGGAGCATCGATACTTTTCCATCTTGTCTTGTGATGTGTCCCAAATGGCTTGAACAGCCCTGTCACCGAGTGGGCATTTAGAACAATGGGAGCATGTCAGAGATGGGTCTGGAGGAGTCAGCTGCAGCCAGGTCAGGTGGCATGGATTTAATTGTAAATGTGGTGAGAAGCCTTTGGGTGGTTTTCACTTGGGGAGTCATGTTTTAAAAAGCTCACTGTGGCAGCGTGCACATGTGACTGGGTGGACGTGAGGGGCCTGGAACAGGGCTGAGCCCAGAAGCAGGAAGACCAGGTAGGAAGTGATTGCCACTATCAGGTTGGGGTGAGAAGGATGGTTACAGAGGAGAGGCGGGTGGTCAGATTCAAGATATATTTAAGTGGAAGAGCTTTCAGCACTTGCCAATGGGTTGGATATAAAAGATGAGGGTAGCTCCAGGTTTTCTTCTGAGCTACTGAGTGACATGGTGGGCCCATAGGCAGAGCCAAGGACTGGGAGAGGAGGAGGTCTGAGGACAGGAACCATGGTTTTCATTTATCATCTAACAAGTATTTGCTGAGTTTCTACTATGTGCTGAGCACTGTGCTAAGTCTTATGGATACAACCGTGAACAAGATGGACTAAAATCCTTGCCTTCTGACAGCTTATATTCTCATGGGAAGAAAAATCATTAAACAGGAAAGTCGGTAAGATGTAGTTTGTTACAAGGTGTTAGGAGATGGGGATAAGGGAGGAGGTAAGGAGTGTAAAGGGAGGTTGTAATTCAAAATAAGGTGGTCAAGAAGACCTCTTAACAAAGGGCCTTTGATAAAGACTTGGAGGAGGTAAGGGAGCAACTCATGAGGACACCTGGTGAAAGAATTTTCCAGCAAGATGGACTAGCAAATTCTCCTAAGCTGGAGCCTGCCTGCCATGTTTGAGAGGTAGCAAAGAGACCAGCAGTGAAAGGGGAGGACAGGGACAGGGAAGTGATGGGCTGGGATCATCACAACGTATGGATTTGGCATGAGATGAGAAGCCATCAGAAGCAGAGGAGTGACATGAGCCAATTTAACCTTTTGAAAGGTATGAGCCACCATTAACTATCCTGGTGGAGATGTCAAGGAAGAATTTGGATATGAGTCTGGAGCTCAAGGGAGAAATTGCTGCTGGATTTGGGTGCTACCTGTGTATGAGAGTGTTCATGCCATGGGACTAGATAAGGTCAACCAGGGAATTGTAAATGGAGAAGTGCAAATAAAAGGCAGCAAAAATCCAAGAAGAAAGTGTTATGCATGGATACTTAGGCCATCTGTAGTTTATTCCTGGTTCCGTTTCTTTTGCACCCTGACTGGAGGACCACTATTGGGAGCAATGGTTGGTTTAATTCTTATACAGTGCTCTGAGAGTCCATAATCAAAGGGACTTACAAATTCAAAAATGCATAATACATGGGCATATTGTAGTCCTTTGTAAGAAAAGCTCTGACTGTAAGTGGCATCTGGTGGGCAGATATAACTGACAGACTCAGAAATGACCAAACACTGTCCACTACAGGTAGAGTCCAGCCTTTGTTCCTGGGACCAAATGCCAGCATTTGGCAGAGGCTGATGCTTTGTGCAATTAAGGCCAGTTAAGGTCACAGTTGGCTTCAAGCTTTTGCATAAAGAGATTATTCTTGCCTGTCCACAGATGGTCAGAGGCTAGCAGTAGTGTTCTGGTCAACCAGCTATCTGTAGTGAAGTGGGGTGGGAAGAGCCTGATTTGTGGTGTTTGCCTATTTCCACGGGTGTAAATATTCTCACCACAGCCGATTTCAAGTTTCCAGTGATTTAACAACTAGCTTTCAAAATTCCTGTAATTTTCCTGAATATCTAACAGCTGACTTCAGCATGCCACACTTTCTCTTTCCGTAACCTATGACTAGGCCATACGTTTGAAGCCCCCAAGCCTGTGGCTTCTCAGATTCTCTCCACTCCCTCTATGTGTGCCTACAATTCACATTGAAGGTGGTCAAGCGCACAGCACAAAGGCATTTACCTCTGGAGCTGGGAGCTCTTTCTCTGTCACGGTCACTTTTAGCCACGACCCCAAGAAGACATTAGCAAGTGATTTCTGAATTGAACTTGCTGTCTGTCATTTCCTGCTGCAGGATGCTTGTCCTTTGCTGGGATGGGCTGTATATCTGGCATATAATGACGCTTTCTGCGCCATTAAATTATTTTGAGACCTCCTCTAGAGAGGGCCCTGAACTTGATGCTGGGGATGCAATGAACACAAACCTGCCCTTCAGGCCCTTGTAGGAGAGTTGAGAAAAGTGGAAAGAATACCTGGGAAGGTTATAATAATACTTTTTAAATTTTTTAGAGTCAGCAAATATGCCATACAAAATGAGGGCTACAGATGGTGGATGCCTTAGGAGTTCACAGTAGGCAAACGCGGGCAGGCTTTCATGGGAGCTATGGGGCTGGAATCTGTGCGAAGGCACAGAGTGAACACCATGGGAAGCTTGGGACTGGGATCCCATTTGCTTTCCTCATTTTCATTTACCGCTTTGCATCCAAGGAAATACCATTCCCCCAAGTACTCGTAATGATCAGCAAAATGCCCCTGGATGATTATACATTAAAACAAAGACAGACGATATATCTATATATTTACTTAAATCAATGCACTACCCTCCCCAGGTCCACCTAAAATTCCACCCCATTTCTGAAAGTCACATATGGGAAATTCAACATCCTTTGGGACTCACTGCTACTTATGAGTGGGAAAGGAACTGTTTACTAAACCAATTCACTACATTTAGAGCCCAGTGACCTTTCTCCCATATGTACTATACTGTGTTTGAGGAAAGAAGCTCAACTAGTTGGTCAGTGGATTCTATGTGGTCACTGCAGCCTCTTTTTTCATGCAAATCAGACCCAGTATGAAGCATCTCAGGTTGGTCCTGTGGCTCAGAGAAGCAGGCAAAGCTATACCCAAGTGTCACCACCTCCAGGTCCCCAGGACGGGAGGCATTGTGTGGCTCCCAGGGGGGCACAAATGTCCCCCATCAGTCTCTTTGTGTATGTGATAGTGATTTGGGGGAAAATGCACAAACTAGAAGACATCCAGAAAGTGAGACTGTTCTCACTGGCGACATTTGTGCCGCATTCTTCCCGCCCCGGGTGTGCAATTGCAACACTGAGACCGGTGGTTTCTGGGAGCCAAGTGGTTGATTGGGAGCCCCAGGAGGCAACAAATACAAATTAATCTTCAGGTCCACCAGTTCCCCTGAAACACACCGCTTGCTAAACTGTGACTTTCAAGCCAAGAGCGGCAATTTTCCACAGCTCAAGTCTGGGAAAGGCTATGAAACCACATGGGTCAGAAAACCAAAGGTGGTTTTTTGCTATTTTGCATGGAGCAGCAGAGGTACAACTCCAGAATTCCAGATGGGCAGCAGCTGGAGAGAGTGTGTGTCCACAAAGCTGCATAGCAACTCAGAAAGCAACTGCTGGAGGTTTCTAAAAACAAACCACTGTCTTGTCTTGTCTTGTCTTGTCTTGTCTTGTCTTGTCTTGTCTTGTCTTCTCTTCTCTTCTCTTCTCTTCCCTCCTTTCCCATCCCCTCCCCTCCCCTCTCTTCCTTACCCTTCTCTTTTCTCTCTCTCTTTCTCTCTCTTTCTTTCTCTCTTTCTTTCTTCCTTCCTTCCTTTCTTTCTTTCTTCTTTCTTTCTTTCTTTCTTTCTTTCTTTCTTTCTTTCTTTCTTTCTTTCTTCTTTCTTTCTTTCTTTCTTTCTTTTTCTTTCTGTCTTTCTTCTTTCTTTCTTTCTTTCTTTCTTTCTTTCTTTCTTTCTTTCTTTCTTTCTTTTCTTTCTTTTAAGCTTCTCTGAACTGTTGGATTAACTTCTTTGGAAAGAAAGAGAAAAAAACAAAAAACAAACCCAAACCTGGAACCCATTGTTTTGTTTTCTCAATTTTCTCGTCAACTGACTCACAATTAAAAAATGTCGATTTCAATCAATTTCAATTCTGCAGAACAGAAAACTAGAGAATTTATAGGCAACTATTAGAAACAAAGAAACCATCTGGTTCTTTAAGTAATTTTTTTCTGACAGAGTTCTCTCCAAGTCCTAAGATCACTTATTTTTCCTCATTGCACCACTGTGAATATTCCTGTTTTTCCATAAAGCCACAGAGCCCAGCTCAGGTAGGTTCCTTTGAAGAGGCAGGCCCCTTCCCCTCAGGGAGGGTGGGCTTCCCAACCAAAAGGCCCAACCAAAAGTGGGGTAATAAGGACATCTGTCTCTTATGTGGGGAGGGCTGTGTTATGGGAAGCAGCTCCATGACTAGTGGAGGTCATCCAACCCTGGTTATTCTGGTTCATTTGTCATTTTGTAGTGACAGTTTTCACTTTCCTCCAGGAATCTCCAGGGAGGTTTTACAACATTGTGACTAAAATTCTGTCATGTGCTGGTAGCTTCTCCAGACTGAGGATTTACTTGCCCCAAAGCCAGAGGTGGCTCCATCTTGGGGGCAAAGTCTTATGTAAGCCATGTGACAGCAAACAGTGGTCTCTAATCCCCCATCCTTGGGGGGCCTTCCTTCCTTTCAGTACCATGCGTACTGGCTCACAGCCCTATCCCACCTTCGGGAACCATCTGGCATCCCTGTCAGGGTTTCTGTAGGTTCCCGATAGAGCCTTGCTTTCTGCTCACCAGGCTGGGCCTCAGAGAATTCTCTGATGTGGACTTTCCATGCTCAGCATCTTGTCTTCCGAGACGCCTCTCTTTCCTCTGCCTCTTTCTCTCTCTTCCATCCCAGTGTCAAGTGCCACAGGACACCCTATCACAAGACTGTGGTGGCACTTGGCCGGCTTTGCTGCAGGCTCAGGAGGGATGGGCTGGAGCTCTAGGTGAATGTCACTCAGTCCTGACCCAAGATGGGCTGGAGCTCTAGGTGAATGTCACTCAGTCCTGACCCAAGCCTGATCTTCCTTTTCAGGCCCTTGGGGTCTCATTCTGCCGCTGGGTCCTCTTGTTCCCCTAAACTGGTCCTGTCACTCCCAGCTCCTCTCCCAGTTCCCCTGCCCCAGGCCATCCTGGCCCTCCCTGGGCTGCCCTGAAGTCTTTACTTTCTGCCCACTTGATCTGCCACAGCACCTTCTAAGCTCACCCTGCCCAGAAAGACTATGCCCATTGGTCTCTCCTCCCTCCACCAAATGGCCCACCAAACCCATGAAGATATTTTTATCCTCACAGATGAAAGGGAGAAGCAATCGTCTACAAGAAGAGAGGAATGGTGCCACTCTGCTATGAGGCCATGGCTAATAAGCTGGGAATTGGCTTTATTTCTCACTAAACTCAGATTGACTGTCCCAGTCTAAGACTACACTGGGTTTGTGTGGCACTGGATTTAGGTTCAAATACATATCAAGTGCTTCGGTGCCAGACATTCCAGTGAGCACTACAGATACAAGAGTGGACAAGCCAGGCATGTTCCCGAAGACGTGTGGCTGATGACGAAGGGCATGTGAGGACTTCCAAGAACCCCAGAATGTGCTTAGGCCCCTTGCTCCAGCCACATTCTATTTTACCTCAGGGAATTCAGGTTGAAACCAACAGGCTAGGCCTGGAGAAGGGCTTGTGCCTCACAAGCTTAGAGACCCACAGAGCTCAGATCATCCTTGAGAATGCTGCATCCCAGACACACAAGTGAAGTCTTAGAGTTACCACCCAATTAAAAAAATTTTTTTAAAGATTTTATTTATTCATGAGACACCCAGAGAGAGAGGCAGAGACATAGACAGAGGGAGAAGCAGACTCCCTGCAGGACCCAGGACTCCCTTCAGCTCATGACCTGAGCTGAAGGCAAACACTCAACCACTGAGCCACCCAGGTGCCCCTCCTTCCAAAGTTTCTTCCAGTTCTGGCTCTGGCCAGAGCTGGGGACATACTTTCACAGGGTGATAGCTGCAGCCACAGTGATAGCTGGGAGCCAGAGGGAGGTCAAGACTACAGTCACAGAACACCTATAGAAGAAAGGATGTCAGTTTCTGCTTTGTGACCAAAATCCATGGTCACAGCGTGATTCCCCAGAATTAGGTGTAGGGAGAGCCACAAAAGCCATGAGTGGTATGATTGTGGCTTTTAGCAGTTGTGTCCTCATTTCTGTGGTCAAGCAGAGAGGCTGAGAACATGTTGTGAGAAGAATGTTCCAGTAATGCCAGCTGGGTGCCAAGGGCAGAGAAGCAGGTTAATGTGGATCCTGAGAGGTGAGTCAGGCCCTTCCCCACTCCTGTGGAATTGGCTGCATGGGAAACTACCAGATTTATTCCACATTTTAATATTCTATATGCCTTACTTTCATTTCTTCTAGAACCCTCTGCTGTGGTTTCAATGCTATTTTAAAAAGGCATGAAAATAAAACCACTGGTTAATGACCAAGATGCTACCTAAAACTTCAGTTCTGACCAACTTGTGGTCTAGACTAGAATTAGACAGTTCGTTTTTTGACAGGCACTTGTATCCCCTGGAGGTCTTGTTAAAATGTGAATTCTGATTCAGTGACTCCAGAGGGAGACCTGAGATCCTGCACTTTGGATGAGGCCTGGGTGATGCTGAAACTGCTGGCCTATAGCCCACACTTTTTAAATGGCAAAGCTTGATGATCTCATGGGCTCCACTAACACCACGTCCACAGTTCTGAGTCACCGTGAAAGGAACAAGGACAACAGGAGCACCCAAGACAAGGCTGAAACTCCTATGTCAGTGACTAAGGAAGAAGCAGCATTTCTCTTCCCTGTCCTCCTCCCACCGCCAGAGTTCACACTCTTGGGAACTGGGTTTAAGCTGATGTTCCTTCTCCCCCGTTGGCAGACACCCTACCTCCCTAGGATATTTTCATCTGTCAAGGATGGAGCCACTTCTCCAAGCCCTTTCCAGTTAGTAAGAAAAGCAACTCTGGCTCCCAATACAGAATATGACTTGTTCTTGAACCAAATTTCTGTGGTCTTGGCTTGGGGAAAAATTAGTCTTCTCTTATTCCAGAAGAGTCGATATGATTAATGGCGAGCCGGCATTTGCCTTGCATATTCTTCACAACAAACCTGCAAGGAGGTTTTCCTTTCCTCATTTATAGAGGAAGAAACAGAGGCTTGGAGAGAAATCAGGCAACACGTCCAAGGTCGTACAACTGACCATTAACAGAGCTGCCATCATAGACTGTGCTCCTTTCACCACAACTTACTGGTTTTCAATGACATATTCAAAAAGTTCAGGGTTTTTCTGGATTTCAGACACTGAAATCCATTAGTTGTGACCCTGCTACCCAACAGGGTGACCTTAAATTACTATAGACAAGAGATGGGAAAGGGTCATTAAGTACCAGGCAACATTTATTACTTAAACCAATGGATGTGTCCTAATGACTTTTTGAATTTCAAGGGTAAAGAAAACAAACAAACACATAGGCTTCCAGGCAAATCACTAAAAATGAATATGTATCAGTGTACCTTTAGATTTCTCTTCTATTACATGAAACAAAAGAAGTAATTGTTGAACAGCATTGACATAATTTTTGGGAGAAATGTTTATGAACCAATAATTCTAACATATAGTGAAGTTAATGTTTGCAAAGACATTATCAGATTCTAGACCTTAGGAAGTCAAACACCTACATGCCTTGTATAAAAAGATTGCCCGTGGGGATCCCTGGGTGGCTCAGCGGTTTAACGCCTGCCTTCGGCCCAGGGCATAATTCTGGAGACCCAGGATCGAGCCCCACATCAGGCTCCCTGCATGGAGCCTGCTTCTTCCTCTGCCTGTGTCTCTGCCTCTCGCTCTCTCTGTGTCTCTCATGAATAAATAAATAAAATCTTAAAAAAAAAAAAAAGATTACCCAAAGAAGAATACCAATTAGCAAATGAAATAAATGACTTAAGAATGGGGCAGACACAGTATAAGTGTACGGTGTTATGTGACCAGTTAAATACAATACAGTTAAATCTAAATAGTTATTGCTGTGTGGTTATAAAACTTCATATAAATATCAAAGTAATTATTGAAAAAGAAACTATATATTATTAGTAATAACAATTTAAGCCAAAAATTCCCAATTAAATAAACCAAAGCTGGAAATGGCTGAAGTAGAAAGTAAGTAATAATGTACTAAATGTCATGTTTATATATAAGAAAGGCAACAGGAACTATTTCATTTCTGTCAGTGACAATCAGAGAAAAATGAATTACATTAATATTAAACATAGTAAAGATGCACTATATTTTCCCCAAAATTATTAGAAAAGAAAAAATAAAATAGATCAGACAAGTATAGCTTAAAGTGTAAACAGCTGTTAATCCTAAATATTGGAATTACACATAATTTCATTGTCTTCTTTTTACTTTGTTTGCATTTTCCAAATTTCTATAATAAACATGAATTATTTTATAATATACAAATGAAATCCCCCAAATTACTATAGAAAATATTTGCTCCTTTAAAAAAAAACTAAAAAAAAAAAATAAAAATAAAAATAAAAAAATAAAAAAACTACGCATGCAACCAGTAAACCAGTCTTACATGGTCTAATACCAAATAGCCTTGCTAACTGGAATTTCCTCTTTTTAGTCTGTAGTCTCAGGATGAAATTTATCTGTTTCTAAGCCTCAAATGTAAGCATGAATAATTGATATACCTGGAACCTCCTATGAATACATCAGTGATCTTTGCTTTGTGAATAGCGTCAGATGAAGGCAAAACTCAATGACTTTACCCTGAAAGGTGAGGTCACTTAACCACCTGGATAAAACCCTCCCCTTTTAGCACTTCATTTTTAGTTCATTGAAAGACATAATTTTATCACCACCATCACTGTCACCATCACCATCACCACTACCAACACGAACTATCACCATCATCCTCATCACCATCACCACAACCACCAGCACCGCACTGCTTATCCTCATAGCTGGCACATAGTAAGTGCTCATTAAGTATTTGTTCAGTGGTGATGCTGACATGAGATTGGGGGGTAAAGCTGGCATGGGTAGGAGAAGAAGGATGATTAATCAAGAATATTTGGTCTGAGGATCTGAGGCATGTCAGGGGGAGATATCCTTCAGGCAACTGGGAATGTATGACTGGAACTAGGGGGCCAGGTCCAGCCTGGAAGCCTGGCTTTGAGAGCTGTTGAGAAGGAGAGAAAGAGAGAGAGAGAGAGAGAGAGAGAGAGAGAGAGAGAGAGAGAGAGACATGCAGGCAGCTTGACGGCTTGACAGTTTATGCTTTGAAGGCAGCAAGAGCTCTGTGAGTACAACAGCAGGGGGAAAGGAGAAGAACAGGGCATATTGGGTTTTATAAATCAGAGAAGGACATAGTGTTAAGGAGTAGGCAGTCAAATGTGCTTTAAGGAGCAAAGACTTCAAGGAGAACTCAGAGGAGGCTTGGGTATGAGAAGAGGCCATCCAACTTGATGATTATGGATCATTGGTGTCCTCTCAGTGAGGACACTCTATCAGACTTGCGCTGTCTGACCTTGTAGCTACACCTGGCAGTTGAGAACTTGAAATGAGGCAAACTCAAGTTGAGATGTGCTCCAAGTGCAAAAAACACACTGAACTTAGAAAAATTAGGGGGGGGAAAAGGAATGCAATGTGGCTTATTAATAGTTTTTATATCGATCACATGTTGAAATGATATTTTCATTTCCAATATATTAGGTGAGGTTATAGGATGTATTGGGTCAAATAAAATATGTTACTAAAAGTAGTTTCAGGTGCTTGGGTGGCTCAGTTGGTTAAGTGTCTGCCTTCGGCTCAGGTCATGATCTCAGGGTCCTGGGATCGAGCCCCATGGTGGGGTCCCTGCTCAGCAAGGAGTCTGCTTCTCCCTCACCCTCTGCCCCTCCCCTCTGCTCATGCACTCTCTGTCTCACACTTTCTCTCTCAAATAAATAAATAAAATCTTTTAAAAAAAGTAGTTTCAACTATTTTTTTTTTACATTTTTTAGTATGATTACTAGATACTTTCCAACTACACATGTGGCTCACATCATATTTCTACTGGACACTGTCAGGCTAGTCTGCCAGATGTTAAAATTCAGCAGCATGTGTAAACTTGTCCTTTTTTTCCTTCCTTCTTCCTTCCTTCTTCCTTCCTTCTTCTTCCTTCCTTCTTCTCTCTCTCTCCCTCCCTCTTTTCCTCCCTCCCTCCTTCCCTCCCCCTTCCTTCCTCCCTTTACAAATAAATGGCTTTTAGCAGCTAGTATTTTCTGATGGACACTTGAGTGGTTGATCTTCCATTCTCAATAAAAATAGATGCTTTTTATAATATCAAATCATCAAATTGCTTTAGCATTAAATTGCCTGGAGCCATATTAAAGTCAGTGATACATAGTACATTAGTTATACTGAGCTGTTAGCTTCCCTGGGAGAAAAAGAAATAACATAAATGAGGTTTCTTGTACACTAAGCAGCAAATAAATGAAAGCCTTTGAGGAAACCACCTACATAAAGTCCTGAAATTGTAATTACCCTACCTCCAATTTGGCAAACAGAGGTTTTCTTACAGTATAGCCATCTCCCAAATAATGGTCCCTCCTGGTGGGAGGTAGCGAGACTGTGGGTTGCATGGGTCCGAGACAAAGATGTTACTGACACCTGAACAGCTGCCTAAGAAGGAAATTCCTAATGTTCTCCTTGGCTGGGATCAGGAATTGTTCTTGGACGTTGTGAGGTCAGCCTTTCTCTCTTGTATCTGCTTGTGGTGCAATGAATTGGCTCACTTCTTAGAAAAATAAAAGGACACAATACAACAAGTTGCTTCTACTCCCCTCTGGTTTCTATGAAAAAATATTAAATATGCAGTATTGAAATCTAGTGTCACATAGCTGTGTGGACGTCCTTCCTGAAGGGGATAGAGAACTTTAGGGCTAGAAGGGACCCATGAGGCAATCATTTCAGTAGACAAAGAAGTGGACTCAGGTCCTGTGGTCCCATGATGGCTGGTTCACCTCATCTGTCACCAGCAGAGCCACAAGGAGACCTGTCCATCCTGCTGCCTGCTCCCCATGGCTTGCCTCTCCTGTGTCCCCTACCTCCACTTCCTCAGGAAACTCTGTGGGACTGGAGCTGCCAAGAAGCTCCTGCACCTTAGGGTGGCTTTCTTCAGCAGTGATCTTTTTTTTTTTTTTTAGTAAATGAAAGGAAAATGGTCCTTTTCTCAAATGATAATTTAGGAACTTGGGGTTTTAAGTGAACACCTCTGGTCTCCATTAGCATTTTTAATCAAGGAGCAGTGAAAATAAAACCAAGATTAATTGATTCCTTCCTATGTTTGCACAGCTATAGCCTTGGTTGAAGGGCAAAGAAGGGATTACAAAAAGTTTCCCATGTAGTGACCTTCTTTCTATAAAGCAGGACACCAATTTTCATCCAGAATCCTAGCTCAGAAGTAGGACTCACCTCCCTATTGACTGTGTCACATTCCAAGTGCGCCAGAGTAAAGACCAAGGATGTCATAGGTGTGAACGCCCATGGCCATTTCAATATGCACCAGGTTCCTCAGAAGCAGACCCTGAGATGCGGACTTATGTGTGAATACCTTATGAATGAAGTCTTCCCAGGGACTAGGGGAGAAGGACAAGGAGCGAGAGAAGCTGAGTGCAGGTGTGCTCTCCTGTTACAGCCCTGCCTCAGCCTGATCCCACAGTGGATCCCCGCAATGTCAATGATCCCTCAGAGGGAATGCAGTCCTGGGCCAGGACTTTGTAAGGGCTGACCTGACCAAGTGGGTTCCTGGGTGGCCCCAGTTGTCTGTAGGTGTAGTCACAGAGAGTAGTCTTCTGGAGTGAGTCATGGGTGTGGGCCAGAAGCAGAGCACACAGGGCCAGGGCTTGGACACATGACCCAAGGAGGGATATGGAAGGGATCTTGGCGTTGTCCTGCCAGTGTCTGCTGCACCCCAGCTTTGGCTTGAACAGAATCTCGACATTATCCGCTATTCCGCGTCTGTCTTCCAGGGTTTCTTACCCAGACATCTGGGTTGAAATGTGCAGTGGACATTTGCTGTTTTCTGGTTGCCCAATAGCCATTCCCTCTTTCCTTTGATCACTGTAATTTAATTATTATTAGGTGATTGGGCAATACTCAACTAATAGTAATTTCAGGAAACGATTCTTAGTCTGTATCTTTTGGCAGAGACGACTAGCCCAGACCTCCTGGGTGAGCACGTGCCCAAGGCCCCCGCAATCAGCACAGTCCATTCCCTACGGCCCCGTGACTGGTGACTGGTTCAGGGATAGTACCCCCGTCAGGAGTTGGATACAGGGAATGGGAATGACTCTGGCAGTTTTGAAGCAGAAAGATATTTTATGCAAGGGAATAGGTGCTCATGAGGTCCCTGGGAGGCTGGAAGAGCAGGCTCCGGCTGGGTCTTCAGGAAAGATGCTTTTGCTCACCAGAGATCAAGTAAGAAGGTAGAGAGGTAGGAGCCCCCAACCCCTAAACCATAGTATTCAAGAATGTACCCAGTTGTTATACTCCAGGCCTCAAAAGCTTCTCAATGCCGGCGAAACTAGAGATTGTCCATGGGAACAGTGGTCCTTGTCCAGAAGCCACGACCGAGGCAGCAAGACAGTGGCACCCGGGTCACTGCTACCTTCCAGATCTCACCCAAGGCCATCTAACAGGTGGCAGCTCTTTTGCCTGGCTGAGCAGGAGGCCGGGGACATAGATTTTCAGGTTGCAGCCTTTGTAGCCCAGGGAAGCATTCCTAGAAGGGCTCTGAGGGCCGGTTCCTGTGACCCACCCCCTCCTCAGGAAACAAGAGTTAGGAATTTGGTTTGGTCATTGAGGGGGAAGAAAAGCTCTCTGTTTCCTGTCGGATGTGAACATGAGAAGAGTTGGTTTAGAGCTGCCGGAAGCTCTCTTGACATCAGATAAGGTCTGAGAATGAAGCCAGTGCCTAGTGCAGAACAGAGTCAATCTGAGATCTAGAAGGACGCTTCTTAAGGGTCCAGCGAGGTGACTCCTTCAAGGTCACACAGCAGGGACGGGCAGCGCTGGATCTAGAACACCTGACACCCCATGCAAGCTTCTCCCCATCATGCGGTCCTCCACTTAGGGCCCATCAGCCAGCCCGGCAGCTGGCAGGGCTTCCCAGTCCAGGTTTGCTACAGAAGCCGGCTGGCCCGACCCCTGTCAGGAGGCAGAGGTCCCTGCAGAGGGGCCTTAGCAGACAAGCACTCAGAGCACATTTGCGTGGCAGGCCTGGTGTGTATGAATCACTCACAACTGGGGCTTGGTGAGTGTGAAGTGCAGAGCTGGCTTTGCAAACACCCCAGGGGTTCTCGCCGAGTGGCACACTAAAATGTGACCACACCGGGTTCGAGCTATTTTAAGCTTCAGAAACCAAGGGAGGTTAGGCGGGGTGAACCTGCGGGCTCTGAGGGCAGATGAGTTCCAGGCCAGCTTTCTCTGTGCCTCCAAGGTCACCTTGGGCCCCTCTGCTGTCATCGGTGACCTTCCTTTCCTCTTCCCTCTTGAAGGATGGGAAGGATGGACCCTTATAACCTCAGGGGGAGGGAGCTGAAGGAGTGGGAGTGGGGTGAGCACCTGGTCTGGTGCACCTGTTAGACAGGAGGAGGGGTGAAGGGACTGTCTGCTAGATCTGCGGTGCTGCCCTTACACTTATTTATTTGTACCGGTTTTATTTAATCCTCACAATGACCCTTTGAGGTACACGCAACCGTTATCTTCATTTGTCACAGGAAGAAACAGAGGCTCAGAGGGAGTAAGAAGCTAACCCAAGGGCTCAAGGTGACACAGCAAAACTGGAACCTGAAACCAGGTGGGTCTGCATCCTTAATCACTGTGCCCTGTGGCCTCAAAACCCAGTCATAACCGCGTGTATGCAGCTTTCTATTCCTCCCGACAGCTCTGGAAGTTCCATTTATAAACCCCATTTTATGCATCCACCTCGATTTCGATTCAAGTCGTGATCTCGGGGTGGTGAGAGGGAGCCCTCCACGCTCAGCAGGGAGTCTGCTTGCTTCAGGATTCTCCCTCTCCTGCTCCCTCCCAGCCTGCTCTTGTGCCCATTCTCTCTCAAAAATAAATATAAATAAAAATAAGTGGGGATCGCTGGGTGGCTCAGCAGTTTAGCACCTGCCTTCAGCCCAGGGCATGATCCTGGAGTCCTGGGATGGAATCCCACATCGAGCTCCCTGCATGGAACCTGTTTCTCCCTCTGCCTCTCTCTCTCTCTCTCTCTCTCTCTCTCTCTCTCTCTTCTCTGTCTCTCATGAATAAATAAGTAAAATCTTTTTTAAAAAGTAAGTAAGTAAATAAATAAATATAAACCCTATTTTTCAGATGAGGAAACCAAAGCTCAAAGAGCTTGAGAACTCCCCCCAAGGATATACAGTCATACCCTTCTCCCCAGTGGCCCTGGTATCTTACCTTTCCACCTTTAAGTGCAAAGACTTTTAGTGCTTGGAAACAATTTCTTCCTAAGAGAGACACGAACTCTACTGAGGAAACTGAGGGTCTAACAGGTTGGGTGACTTACCCAAGTGAACAGATGGATGGGTACGAAGAACCTAGACTCTGGACCCTTCGCTGTGTGTAAACAGTCCCTTAGTTTCCAACACACATTCTAATTTCAGGGATGTTTTATCTACATTTTTAGCTCATCTTCATTTGGTAGTAGCTTCTGCAAACTTGGCTTCAAGCTTCTCTATAACTTCACCTTATCCTCTGTCAAGGAGTCAGTGATCTGTGACTGCACAAAGAGATTGAATTAGGGCTTCTGTAATTATGACGGATACTTCTATAAGGAGAAGATACTTCTCAAAACAGGAACCCTCCTGTGATACAGTGTTGACACCTATAATCTTTTGCCAGCTGAGGTCGGGAGCCCAGCTACACCAAAACCTAGGCAACAAAACTCTTCTAGGTTTCTCTTGATAGTTTCCTTGCAAACACCTGTGGGCTAGCGGAAAGGGCTGGGCCAGCCTGGGGGGTTGGGTAAGCAGTGTTAGAGATTAAAAAGCCTAGAATCAGGGAACCAATAGATATTTGATGTGGTCTGGCCTTTCTTAAGTATCTTAGACAACAAAAATTTTTTTTTTAAATTCTAATTATGGTAAAGTAGATGTTGCAGTTCTAAATAATATAACAACTATGGCAGAAAGCTGCATTTTAATTCCTTGACTGACTCCTTTTCGGAAATCGACAAGTATTTACCAGACTTCTTGCCTTCACCGAGTACTATAGAAGCCAGGTGCTGGGGGCCAGAAATGAATCCAACTGGGCCCCTGTCCTCTGGGACCCCGCAGTCTAGTGAGAAAGATGAAAATAGTCATAGTAGCTCCAAAGCTGTGTGTACAGTGCTGTGATGTGGGCAGGTCCAGTGTCAGGACAAAGTGTTTGGCCACCAGCATTTCCTTAGGTGGGGAAAGTATGGGATGCTTGAGCTTTATGGAGGCCTGGGAGGCTGTCCAGGTGAGAGGTGGGGCATTTCAGGGAAAGGCAATGGCAATTCCAGAGCTGGAATAGGATACCTGGAGGACCCCAAGTGGTAGTGGCCACAGGGAAGGTTGTTGAGGAATGAGAGATGAAGTTGAAGAGCTCAGCACGTTTGGTTTTGAAGAGCCCTGCATGTTACACAGAGGAATTTAAATTGTCTCCTGGAGGCCATGAAGAGCTGTTGAAGAAATTAAGCAGGAATGTGACATGACGGGGTTTCTATTTTAGAAAGTCACTCTGGCTGCCATTGGAGGATGGACGGAATGCCTCGTGAGACCAGCAATGGGGAAGCCATTTAGGGGAAGATGATGGCCAGGAAAGAGGACTGACATGGCACCCAGTGTGCAGTGGGGACCAGAAGGGGGAGGTGGAGAGGACATGTGCATTGAGATATTTAAGCAGAAGACAAAGGAGTCAAGAATGAGTGCTAAATTTTTTTAATTGGCTGTTTGGGTGGTGAACATGCTGAAAAAAATAAGGCGGTTCTTTTAAGAAACTGAAAAAGTTATGAATTATTATAATACAAAGGAAGTTAGGAAAATAAAGAAATGAAAAAAATACCCAATAATCTCATCATCATGGCACAACTAGTGTGCATATTTTGATTTATTTCCTTCCAATATTTCCCCCTAGTTTGTAAAGCAAAGTCAGTTTCCTAGATGACACTTTGTATTGAGTGTTGGCTGCTTAATGGGAAATGCTGCACTCTTCTTCAAGCCTGGGAAAGACTTACTTCTAGACCTATTGCTGGAGGCTCCATCATCACTTCTTATTTTGAAGGAGACCAATTTTTTTTTTTTTTTTTTTTTTTTTTTTATCTCTAAGAGCCAGTCACTTTGATCCAGGACTTTCTTGATCACGAGTGTTTTATAGTTTCCTCTGTTCCATAGCTTGGTGCATCGATAGTTTGTTCCTTCTACTTCCCCACTGGCCATAAAAATGATCAAGATGATGGAACACCTCATACCTTTGTGTCCTGGAAAATTCAGCCTGAGATGCCAAGAAATGACAGTGTTCATATTAATCCTTGCTGTGGCTTGTGAGGCCCACTTGTTGGAGAAGTTGGTGGGGAGTGCAACCCTCCCCCCCAAATGTTTCATTTAGCACCCTGGTGTTTTCACTGCCAGAGTATTATCTGAGGGTAGTTCCGCTTCTAGCCTTGCTCCACAAGGTGTGTCCAGCTTGGAAAATAAAAAGTAATTGATGAGAAGCTTATAAAAAAGTTGTCCTGGCTCTAGCTGGCTCTCCTGGGTCAGAATAATTTGCCATTGGCAAGCTCCGTGTTTTGCATAGGAATAGAGAGAAACCTGCAGCCTTCTTGGGGAAGGTATTATGCAGGATGTCAGTCCTCTTGGCTTTGCATGAAAGGCCTCAGGGGCATGACCAGACAGTCAGTGGCCTTATTCTGTGTTATCAGGCTGAAAGGTGATCTTGGGCAGAGCAGACATTTGTGGGACAGAGGCAAGCCTGGGAGGGGAGCCAAATGAATCTGCCAATTCGGTGTGAAGATGTGCTTTTGGTGGAGTGTTGGCAAATAGGAGGCCACTGGATCCACTCCTTGGGTCGTCCCTGCTCTTCCTGGTCACCAGGAGCCTTCCTTTTCCTAGGCTCCTCTGGGAAAAAATGTGGTGATCAATGAACCCAGGGCAGGAGAGAGCTTCAAAGTAGGAGCTGGATAGTAGGGAACCGGGAAAAGGCTGATGCCCCACAGTAGGCGTTGGCACCATTTTTATCTCTCACATGCCCTTGTGCAGGCAGGACAGGATGGCATCCAACAGTATGTTCTCTGGGGCTTTGCCCAGGCTAATTTTACATGACAATGGGTGCTCTATGCTCTTCCACGGAGCACTGGAATGGCTCTGCAGGTTTCGAGTGGCCTGGCAGTGGAGTTGTTCCGGCCCAGCTCAGCAGCAGGAAGGGGCCTCGGGCTGTGGGTAACCGAGGAGCCCGGACAAGCATTTCCCTTGGCCACTCCTGTGCTTCATATAGAAGAGGGCCTTCACTGGTCACAGGAGGGGTTGTCCAGGGCACAGCGGGTCGCCGTCCTTGACCACTGAGCTCTTTCATGCAGGCTGAAATGAAGATTGGACTTTTCATTCCACGTGGGTCACAGGGAGATTTTGCAAGGCAGTGTGTCAGAGTGTTTGTGTGGCTTCCTGCAGGCCTAGCCCTTCACACTCTGTCCACGTGAAAACGCCCAGTGAGCCAGAGACAGAAAGACACCCGGGGCCTCAAGCGCAGTTGGGCTTGATCAAGCTACTCATGCTAGCAGGAGTAGAAGCTTAGTAGTCAGCAGAGTAGCAAGATGGTTTTGAAATTTGCTGGGCTCTTTAAAAATAGATAAAGAAAACCAAATGACTTTTTTTTTTTAAAGGAAACCACTGATAAAGGAATTGTGACATAAACAAAGAAAAATGTAAGCACTCTGTTCTTTTGAGAGCAATAAAGGCAGCGAACAGGGAAATGCCAGAAGCTGTGACCCAAAGTGTGCACTCTTCTCGGATCCCATTTCCATTTGCACACAAAGGGGAGATTCTTGTTTTCAAGTCACCTTCACAAAAAGGTATAACTCAGTGAAGGAAATGAGCTATAATTATAATTAGTATTTTTTAGTTTGTTCTTTCAATCAAAATAGCTCTTAAGTAGAGTATCCCAGTGCAACTTAATCTTATGTCAACACGTGCTCTGGAGAGCCTGCACTGGCCCCACATTCACACCAGGGGTACAGGTGTCTGGGTGAGAATCTCTCCATAAGGAAGTCTGTCTCTATTTATCCCATGGGACCTTCCACTTACACAGCTCGTAGGCTTTCTTTGTTTAAGTGCATGGTTCCTGAAGGCAGAGACAGAACCAGATCAAACCTTTTGGACTCTTGGTAGCAAGTGACAGGAACCAAATTTGAACCACAAAAAGGGTGGGAAGAAAGGGGGGGGCTTGACATTGTTTAGGTCATATAGCTGGAAACAACATAGGCAGAAGTAGCAGACATCCACTACAATCTACCTTAGCACCCAAAGGGGACAGTAGCCTCAGCCTCTTCCATCGCGGCACCCCAAAGTACTACTGTTTCTCTGTGGTTGCTGGGCCATGAGCCATTCCAGAGCTCTCCTTTGATTCCACCCACCTTTCCCTTTTGAGCATGTAGCATACCTTCCACTGAAAATCCTGGTCTTTCTGATTCATATTCCAGGAAGACTAAGGCCTAGAAAATAGTTTTGGATTTGTAATAACCCAAGATCCCTGAATGGATAGGATGCTGTGGTATTAGAATCCTGCATTAGGGAAGGAGTTGGCACAGCAGGCAGATGCAGCTCAAAGTTCTTTTCCTTCCATCTCCATAAAATTCCAAGATTCCAAGGAGTGGACTTTTGACGCTAGTCGGGGCTCCTTCAAATCACCCAATAACCAATAATTATTGACTTTGTCCTGTGCTTCTAGAGGTAAAGAGTAGAAGAGGAGGCTGAGTGTCTTTACTGCATGGAACAGAGACCTACCCAGCTGAGCTGAGACATATTTATCTTGAGATAAAAATTCCTATGGCACAATTTCATGGAGATCTAAGAAAGGGCCAGTAGTGGGCATTACAAAGAGTGCACAGGGGGGATGGCTGGGAGTTCCTGCTAGATATGCCAACAGCAGGTGTTTTCCTCCTCATACTACTCCCCAGAAATGTGTGTGCTTGTGTGCTTTTTATTTAGCTCTGCACTCCTGAGAGACTATAAGAAAGGTGTTCATCTTATTCACAGCTAGGTCCCTGTAAGCAGCACAAAGTGTGGCTCAAAGGAAATGTTCCTTGTATTTTTGTTCAGTGAGTTCATGGATCTTCACCTGATGCTCTGCTATTTCAGTGACCAGTTAACTCCATGTTCCTGATTCTATCAGGCCTACTCCTGGTTGGCTTCTCTGGTGCCTCTGCTTTTCCAAAATTTTCTCCCATAACCCTGGATTGCATTTGACCTGTCATGATCTTTTCAACCTCTTCTCCATTTTGACCTTTTGGTTTTTAGCTTCCACCATTAACTGACCAAGTAGGCTAGCAAACTAGGATAGTCTAATTTATTAGTTCAAATTCTTAAGAGGGAGGGAGAGAGGAAGATAGAGAGAGATAAAACCAATTAGTTAGGTCATCATTTGTACCAGATCATAGATTGTGAGCCAACTAGAAGATTGACTGTCCTTCATCTGATGCCCACTTTCATCATCAGCTGAGTGAAGGATAGAAGTCACTGTCAACTGGTTCAAAATATAGGTTCCTAGGCTGCAGGGTCTGTGGACCAGGCAGTTTCTCAAAGAATGGAGTGGGTGCAAAAGGCAATATTTGACCTCTCTTGTAAAAAAGAGCAAATTCTCTAAAGAGCTTATTATAGTTAGATAAGACTTAAAGGCAGATCAATATTGATCCATATAAGATCTGTTCTTGCTGCCTAACAATTCTTCCTCCCTCTTCTAAGAGACATCTTAGGCCACAGCAGAGTTCAGGTGACCCAAGATAGGCTCATCATTGGACCTCAACTCCATAGCCTTAGTGATTGAGTCAAAGGTGAACATGTGTCACAGGCAAGTCAATAAGAGTTCTTTGAAATTTTTAACAATGGATCTAAAGAGGAGTGCTTGGGTAGCTCAGTCGGTTAAGGATCCGACTCTTGATCTCAGCTCAGGTCTTGATCTCAGGGTTGAGTTCAAGTCCCAAGTTGGGCTCCATGCTGGGTGTGGAGCCTACTTAAATAAATAAACAAACAAACAAAAACAAAAAAACCCACAATAACAACAACAAAAACAATGGATCTAAAAGACAGCAGATATTTTTTTCTCTCTGATCATAGAACTGCTGGGTTATGAGTTTCTACTGCCAGCAGCCAGGTCCTCCATCATATGGAAGAAAGATTAAAATACAAAAGTGAGGACAAGATACTGAGAGAGAAGCTTGGCAGCTCTCACTCCTCACAGCCCAAGGTGAATCCTGCCTTTGTTTTTGTTCTTCCCCCTATTTGATTCAGAGGTCCAATAAATTCTTTCTCTCTGTCTCTGTCTCTCTGTGTGTTTCTTTCTTTCTCTTTCCTCTTCCTCTCTTTGCTCAGGCTAATTTAAGTGGACTTTCTTACACAATGAAGGTAGTTTTGAATTAAGATGAATGCTAAATTTGCTAAATATCTGTTAAATGAGCAAAACTGAAAGTTATAGACATTCGAGGGAAAGAAAAAGAGACAAAGAAAGAAACAGAGAGCTAACAAGCAAGCCAGCAAGCAGCACTGGCCCAAGAATCTAGAAGAGACTTCATGGCTGGCCACAAAAGCCTTCATGATGAGGATTGAACTTGATTTTGGAGAAGGATGGGATATGAAAAGATAAAGGATGGGGACAAGGGAATGTCTTCCAGGTGAAATGGTATGGAAGAAGGCTTATGAAGGAGAAGGAGAGAATGAGCACAACATAAAAGTGGGCGCACTCTTACTTTAAGCTTTGCTTTCCTAAGGTTGATTTCATCTATTGATCTCAACTGAAAATTCTTTCAGAATATGGGCTATTTCTTTTGCATCCCTGTCATCACTAATGATCCCTACTATTGCAAGAATTCCAAGATTGATAGTGCTAGTGTTCTGGAACTCTTGAGTGGCATTCTCACAATTCCCAAGTCACCAAGAATCCCATTCCCAATGGGGAATGATCATGATAAGAATAGTCATAATTTTGAGTTTCATAGCATCTTATTTTCCATGATTTAAAAGTTCTTCCTATTAGGGAGTAACCTACTCATCTTCAACATCTTCCAAAATGCCTTTAGCTTCTACTTGATGCCATGTAGACCTGGAATTGATTTAAAATTCTTTCTGGGTTAGGTACTGTTTTAAAATCTAATCAGAGAGGATCCCTGGGTGGCTCAGCGGTTTAGCGCCTGCCTTGCAGGCTCATGTGGTAGACTGCCATGCAGAATCTTCCCCCCCAACAGAGAGCTGGAGGAGATGAGGGGATGAGCTGGGCTGCATTTACTTCTCCCTCACTCTTGTTCTGAAGGTACACAAGTTATCAATGGCTACGTGACCCCATCTGTCCAATTACCAGAAATGGACCAGAGTAGCTCATGTGTAAGTGCCTGATGGTGATACAAGTGGTAACATAGGGCTGGATGATGCTTACGTGGAACAGCAATGAGAGAAAAGTGCTAGTTTCCAAGGGGGTGACAATCTGTTTCACAAACTACTGAGAGATGTGGTATAGTTATTGTAGCCCAATGTCCTGTGAGGCTATTTGAACTATCTTGCGAGGTGGTTTCAAAAGAATGTTCAAACTACTTTGAGCAACCATAGCCTTGTTTTTTAAAAAGGAGGTGGGAAGTGGGGAGCAGCTTTCAGGGTGACTGCTTTGAAGAAGGCCTCCCTTATTTGGATGTAGGGTCCAGCAGGACTGTTATACAGCAAAGCGGCAAGCTCCGTGGTTGATAATTCTGTTTCCTGAGAGCCACCAGCACTAAGTTGTGAGGGGGAAGGCAGGCATACCTACAGCCAAGGGGTGAAGTCAGAGAGGGTAAGCTGTACCCAGGACCATTCCCTGCTTAATGGCACATTCCCACCTACAGGGACTCAGTGGTCAATGCATCGCTCAAGGCTTACGTAGAAGCAGAAGGAGCTAGACTTTGGAAAAACCCACCCCAGCTCCTGTGGTTTGTTTTTATTCATGGTTTCCATAGTTGAGGTGCTCTCTGAGCCAGGCAGCTCTTCACTTCTGTTGGGAATCTTATCACCTGCCAATCTACATGGCCGCTTTGGGAACGGAAGTGCTCAAGCCAAGATGGACTTCCGCCTTAGCTCATTGTAACGCCTGCGTTCAACCACTTGTGTTGATTCCATCAGAGGAAGAAAGCCACTGAGGCAGAAGCAGATAAAATGCAGATATGATTGATTGCCGGTGCTCCAAGGAGGAGGAGAGGGAGAGGCTGTGTGGTAAAGAAAATCCAAAGTGTTCTTTCTTCATCAAAGTTAAATGTTTCTGAATTCAGTACCTAATCCAGAACAAAACCCAATGCCTGAGATGTGAACTTTCTTTTTCTTCTTCTTTTTTTTTTTTTTTTCCTTTTTATTTTTGAGAGCTAAGCACATGTTTCCCCCTGCGTCAGCAAGGGGGAAAAGCGAGTTAAAGGCAACCAAAGGACATGAACTTGAACTGAAGCTTGAAAATATAGGCTGTCTTAGATGGGATCTCAAGATTCAGAGACATTTTGATATAGAGCTGAACATAAGTCTTTTCTCCTCCAAAGACCAGTTACCCTTTGTTCTGGAAGCAGAAAGGTTGAGCCTACATTTCCCAGGGTGGAAAAAAAAAATAAGGCTTTCAATTGAGCAAAAACCACAGTTTTCCCAAGACTTATTTTGGTTCTTTATCTTGGGGCTGGTTGGACATAAGATCTTGAGTTGGAATGTACGTTTGTAAGGGTGGAGGTGTCTCCAAGGATGGTACTTGTAGGCTTTACTTAGAGCTCTGTAGACGTGCACAGTGACCCTTGATGGTTGGGGGTTGACTTGTGGTCCAGGGGTGTCGTGAGTTGTTGCATGCAAAGGACTGAAGCAGGCAGTGTAGGAAAGAGCCTGGCTGCTGTTTCTGCATAGACTCTAGAACAAGACAAAAGGGTCTTTGCTCTGCTCTAGTTGGGGGCCTGGAATCTTTAGCATGAGGCTTAAGAGAGTTAACGCGACCAGAGGGCAGTGTGCAACCCCAGCTATAACATCAGTTTGGGCCACCATTTGGCCCAGCTAATCTAGGGGCAAAATGGAACTTTAGAGGGCACCCTTATCTCACAGTAGGAGACAGTGTGACCTGGAGGTGAGATGGGCTTTACCTAAGGCTTTGCGTCCTGCATTGGTCTGGTCCTCAAGAAGCAGGCTCCAAGGCAGGACTCAATAGGCAAGGATTTTATTAGCGAGAACACCTATGTGGGGGAGAATGTGGAAGAAGCCAGACAAGGCCACGGGGCAGATGTGATCTGAGTGGAAGCATTCTAGACTGCTGTGCAGTCCAAGTCAGGTTAGCAAGGCTGCTGGGGGTGGGGCAGCCAAAATCAGCTGGGGGAGGAGTCTTATGTTTCCCAGGAAGGGGGCCAACTTAGAATCCCTACCATGTCATTCACTGGCCTCTGTGAAAGACTGGCAGTGGATTTCCGGGGTGACAGCTGGGACCCTAGGCACATTCTCTCTCTTTTTATTTTTTTTTAAGATTTTATTTATTTATTCATGAGAGACAGAGAGAGAGAGAGAGAGAAGCAGAGACACAGGCAGAGAGTTAGGGAGCCCAACGCGGGACTCGATCCCAGGACTCCAGGATCACCCCCTGGGCTAAAGGCAGGAGTTAAACCGCTGAGCCACCCAGGTGTCCCCTACTGACACATTCTCACAGCCACCTCAATGCACTTGAACTTGGACTCACAGCTGGTACTCATCCTCCCTCTCTTCCTTTCTCCATTCTAAATACCTCTCATTTTCTCCATCACCTTGGCAAGTCCTGATGGCTCATGTAGTGGTATGACCAAAACTGTCATTCCTGGGAATACCTGAACCCTTGATAACAAACTCTTTTCAGGCTTGGGTTGGTGCTCATGTCTGCTTATAGCTAGGGAGAAGCCAAGGAGTACCAGGTGATACCCAAGTGGATTGCTTGGATTCACACATACTCCTCTGTGCCCCCATCATGTAAAAGCATCTCTCTGTTCTCCAGATTATCAAGGTCAAGAGCCCCAGCCAGCATAATGATTTCTCTCTTCTCCTGCTGATCCTTGGCCATGAATTCAAAACACTGGTGGCAGCCATAAATTATAGTTCATAAATTATAGGCTGTTTGTGGTGTCCCCTTTGGGAGACCAGGACCTTCAACAGGGCAGAGTCCAGAGCTGCAGGGACAGGAAGTTCAAGATCTCCAATGAGTCATTAGGAGTGATGGTGAGTGGAGCCACTCACTGCTGCATCTACCCCTTTGGTTCTTAAACTCATGTATGTTTCCTACTAGAGACCGTACCATGTAGGCGCCTCTGACTTAATAAACATACTACATCCTAAAGGACACACCCTATTTTTTCTGAGGGTTTCCTCTGAGTTGACACTTGAGCTGCACCTTTAGAAGCCTGTTCCAGGAGGTAGGCTAATCACCAAGTCAGCTGCCCAAGCACATATCCAATTAGAGAATGACATGCCAGTCTCTGCACTCTGCAAGTTCCCCCAATTTTCATGAGTGACTTGACTAACTTCAGGGAAGGTGTTGTATTATCTGTAATTTACTTTCAAACACTCTACCATACATGGTATGATATATACGTGGGTGCTGGCGTTAAACTCTGGGAAGCTAGTCAACGTTTAGAGTACACTAACCAGGAGCCCCCACTCTCACAATGGTGAGTTTGCATCTGAGAACTCTAAGGTCACAAAAAGCCTTCAGCCCTTATGCTAGATGACCTCCAATACATTTTCCATCCTCCACACTGCCCAGGGTGGGCCCTAAGAGCTGACGTTGGTGAGAGGTGCTAACCCAGCCTCTCTGCCTCTGGCTTCCTGTAAGGTTCAGCTGGCGGAAGGCAGAACAGATGATTGCCAGCTGGAAGGATGGAGAGGCTGGGGTGTTTATCCCTCTTTCCCACCCACAGCCCAAGCAAGCCCTCTGAATCAACAGTGGCTCCTTTCCTCCACGAAGGTTCCAGTTGCTGCTGAGCCGCCCTCCGTTCAGCTACAGCTCCCTCCAGGTTCTGAACAATTCTTCTTCTGTCCCTTCAGGCTTTGGACAAGGATGGCAAAGCCTCTCACGGTTGCTCACTCTGGGGTGCTCCGGCTTCCGTTTGTTATTTCTTTTCACCCTGCCCTCACCCCTTTGTGACAGCGCCTTTCTAAACATTCTTTCATCCCCTTGTGTGAGTGTGCTGTTTTCTGCCAAGACTTTGACAATAGAAACACTTTTATCTCAGATCAACACTCAAAGATTTATTAATTAGTCTGGGGATTTTTAGACATGATTCTTATATTGGTGAAATGCGTGGTGTTCAAGATACGTGAATCAGTTGACTAGGAATGGTGTATGAGTGCCTCTGCCCTTGCACAGAGTATGGGAACCGAGAAAGTCCAAGAGCCTCTTCCTTCTGAATTACCACTTGGAGCTGGAGATCTACCTAACTGTTTAGCCCTTTAACCTGGGAATCTTGATGATAACTAGTCAGTTGGCTGAAACTCTCCAGCCAGTAGAACACTCTTACATTTGCCTCAAGGGAATCCAAGGACAGAGTGCAGGGACTTTATCAAGTTCACAGGCAGGTTGGCTGGTTTTTTTTTTTATTATTATTATTTTTTGTTATATCTCCTTGCTTATAAAAGTCAGTATATGTGTCAGAACTTGGTTAGGACATCTAGACTGTAGAGTGAGACATGGTTCACCCTCTTCTATCTCAAACTATTAGAAGCTACCAATACTACCTGAAAAAACACTCCATCATTGTGAACCATCAAGCTGATTTCAGTCAGATCACAACAGAGAGATGTATTCGTCTCTCCTCCTTGATAAGGGAAGGAGAGAATCATTTTTCCCCAGACACCAGGCCTCCCCAGAGACCAAAGACCACAGTGGCACTGCCCTTCCCATGCCCTTTGTGGATTGTGTGTGGGAGGAGGGAGGAAAGTTTTGCCATTTCTTAGTAAGTGCTGCCCAGCCAGGTTCCCTGGCCCCTTACCCAATAGCTCTTTTCAGAGGCTGGAGTACATAAGGACTCTGTTTTCATCTCTGGGTCCTCATTACTGATTTGGGGCCCCAAGTGACATCAATATGTTATTATGAGCTATATTTACAAATGTAGCATTTCATTGGAGGTAATCTCCAGAGAGATCATATGGCTAAAATCCTCAAATTGTGGGAGAGGAAAAGAGGCCCAGGGAGGCTAAGTGACTCATCCAAGGCCACTGTCACTTGGTGGGCTGCGATGTAATTGGACCCAAATCACCCACCACATGCAGGGTTCTCTATGCACCTGAGGTGATTGTGCAGAAAAACTGGTATAATAAGTTCAAGGGCAAAGATTGTATGGAGGCACGTTGATCAATCACCGAGCAATCATTCTGTGTACCCAGAATTATGCCCAGAACTATGGGTCAGGTGAAGAAGAAGAGACATGGTCCCTCCTTGAAGAATTCACTGTCTGGTTGGGGGCTATCACTAAGCCGGGAAACAGCAAAGCACTAGCTCCCTAGTGTGGAATGGCTCTGAGAACGCAGGAACACAAAGAATGGTAATTTAGGAGATGGGTGAAAGGTGTGATCCATGCTCAGACATACCTGGTTCAAATCCTAGTTCTCCTTGTGCAAGCACTTAACCTTCCCAAGCCTCCCTTTACCAACTATGTGGGACTAGTAAGTCCCTGTGTCATAGAAGAGTGAAAATTCCATAAGATCTTGCTGCTAAATGCTTTGCATGGAGTTGGACTACATGGTAAATGCTCTGCTGGCTGATTAATACTAATTAGTTTATTTAGTAATCTAAAAGGAGAACCAACACCTTGCTTCTTGATCAAGCCTCACAGTACATCTGGTATTCCAAAGAGTTTATTTAGGGGGCCGAAAAATCTTGAAGATGCTAATTAAATGACTGAAATGACCTGCCAAGTAAATATGATCTAGAGACAGGATTAGTCGAGATCAACCAATTACGGTGGGATTACCTGGCCACTGCCATGTCAGGGTTGACTGAGTGTCACACAGTATTCAAGGAGCAGTAATCACCTGCTTTCCCACATACTTCCTCATCTTCAGCCTTTCAACTGGCCACAGAAGCAAGCACAGAGCTAGAAATGACCAAGAAATCCATTTTCAGAGTTGTCTTTGTAGGGCAACTGCCATGCAACTGTGTAGAAATGGATTACTTGTTCTTAAGGTCTCCGTTTGCTAATCTCCTTACCAGCTTCACAAATATCCCAAGATCAGGTTTAGTCCTAGATCACTCTACTGTAATGCAACTCCAAGGTGATAATATGATGAGGCCAGAGTGCACTCCTGTCCCTGAGTTCTTCATGAGTTAATTAAAAAGGTTACCTGCACCAGGCTACCTGCATGAATGGAGCCAGAAAGAGGACATTTGTCTGTCCAGATGTGGGACAAACATTTTGATATAAGGAAAATTAAATAGAATGTTCCAGAATCCCAAAAATGTAACTTTGGCTCAAAAACCACTATTTTAATCTGAAAGATGTTTTCACCAGAGAACAAAGCCTTAATCTGGTGTAAACACTGTCTGAACCCCCATGGTTCAGAATTAGTTTCAGGATATGAAACAAGTGAACTTTAGTTTAGTTAGGTCCATAGTCAGACTACTCATACATAGGAAGAATTTGCTGTTCTCTTAGTATCTGCAATGGTGACAAATCTGTAACCTTTTATGTATTTATTTTTAAAGATTTAATTAATTTATGTATTTGAGATAGAAGAGATAGCAAGAGAGAGCATGAACAGGCAAGAGAGGGAGAAGCAGGCTCCCCACTGAGCAGGGAGCCTAATGTGGGGCTTGATCCTATGACCCTGAGATCATGACCTGAGCCTAAGGCAGACACTTCACCAACTGAGCCACTTGGGCACCCCAGGCCTATAGCCTTTTAGACTGACTTGTACACTGACATGGATTTAACACAAGGAAATAAGAATGATATTTACTGCAAAGAGAAATTCCATCCCTGGATTTGCCCTGAGAGCTTCCTGACTTACCATCCATAAAAAATGGTGGATATAGCGGGGCGACTGTAAAATTTCTTTACCTTTCTTGCATGTTAGGAAATATCCCTAATGAAATGTTGGCAAAGAATGAAAAAATCAGTGTAGTAAATAAGCTCTATATACATGCACTCTACATATCATACCAATACGTGACACAGGTAGTTAATATTTATAATTGTGAGGCATTTTTCTTAAGAAGAATTGAATCCTTCAGAAAGAGTAGAATATTGTAAAGATAACAGGGAGACTCTTTATTATATTAATTTGCTTAACATCTTTCCCCCTCCGGTAGCACCTACACATTGGCTTTTAGAAAACTGCTTGGGGTAGAAGGGCTTTTAGGGTGAGTAGCAACTGGCCTCTCTGCTCAACCTCCCACAACCCCAGGCCTGCTCCCACAGCTAATTGCATTTGCTCACTTCTCTTTGTTTGCTTTTGGTGATTATTTCCCTATCTTTAACTAACAAGCTTACGCTGCTAGTTCTCATTTTATCAACTTGAGACATTGTCTGTTGACTTCCTGCCTTGGGAGATGTGGATTTGCTCCTGGACGCTAACCCTGTCCACTATCCACATCATCCCTGTTTCCCCTGCCATCCCCCTCACCCTCCTCCCCACCAAAGACACCACCGTCCAGTCCTCCACCAGCTGTCTCTGCAACTTTGAATATATACCTAGATCTCCATTTCTTGTGCTATCAGCCGTCCCTATCATCTCTTGATCCCATCAGTTTAAATGTGCCAAAAAGAAAAACAGAAAACAAACAAACAAACCCCGTAACATCTCCATGTTGAAAGTTCCATTCCAACATGGTGAGCAAGCACAGTGCTAAGACCATAGTAGGCACCGCATAAACACCCAGATAAGTGGGTGTCAGTCATGCTTGCCAACACCAAGTTCAAAAAACCAGGGTCTCCCCACAACCTCCTCATCCCTGGGAGGTAGGCAGCAAGTGGGAACAAAGCCAAAAGGCATTTCACAAACCTCTTTCCATGTCATTTAAGGAAAGAGCACCACCTCTACTCTGCATCCTTGCAGGATTCTGAAAGGTCTCTACATCTGCATTAAATTTTTAAAAAATGAGATTCAAGAAAGCAAGAAAGAAGCATCACAGACTATCAGAGGGAAATGAGGCCAACATAGGGGATATCCTCGGGCTTCCCAGTTTGTCTGAGCTGTCCCCAAATTGTTTCTTTGTGTCTCTCTTAGAGACACAAAATGGCCTGCAGGGACTGTGGCATGAGCCTTCTAGCATGCTCTTCATGGAGTCGTAGGCTCTGTTTTGTCCTGACATGCATCTTTGCTGTGCGTGTGTGTGATACCTTCATGGAACTGCATAGAGCTTCTATCCAGGGATTCGAGGGTTTCAGTCATCTTGCTTTTCTCCTTACCCCCCATTATTGGTCCCTTACTTTATTGCACTAGATAGAGCCTGAGTCTCCCGAAATGTAGGCCAATTCACTCCATGACTTTGCTCGAAGATGTCAAACCCAGTGTATTGATCCAGTAGGTGTTTTATCAGAAGCCGGTTGTTTATGCTCTGACATGCACAGAGCTCTCTCTGTGACCTACTTCCCACCAGATGCTGCAAACAGCTGCATTCCAGAATTTAATATAATGGTTTAGGAGTGTGACAATCCCAGACTGCCATCTGACACAGTCAATTGAGGAGAGAACCCCTCCCATTTTTCTTATTTGACAGGAAGAGAAAGCAACAGTTCAGAGCAATTCTGTGCCTTCTTCTAGCATGCCCCGATTTGCTAACTTTTCTTACCCTTGAATGGACCTCTGTTAATTCCACGTCTAGAATGCTGGCCTCCACCTGCCCCCAGTGATAACCACCTCTGAATCCCTCGATCCTATGAATGAGCCACCTTATTAGGCAAAAGGGACTTTCAAACATGGTTAAGGACTGGGGAGATGGGTAGATTTTTCTGAATTATCCAGATGAGGCCAATCTGATCACATGAATCCTTATAAACAGAGACCATTTCCCAGTGGTTAGAAGGAGATGTGACTGTGGAAGGAAGGGGTCAGATCAATGCACCATGGGAAGGACTCAGCCTGCCATTACTGTTTTTGAAGATGGAGGAAGGGGGCCATGAGCCACGGAATGTGGGCAGCTTCCAGAAGCTAAACAAAGGGCAGGGAATCAGTTTCTTTCAGAGGGTCTACAGAAAGGAACACAGTCTTACCCACACCTTGAATTTACCTCCGCATGACCCATTTTAGGCTTTCGACCTACAGAACTGTAAGATCATGCATGTGTTGTTTTCAATCACCAAGTTTGCTGTGATTTGTAATAGCAGTATTAGATAACCAATACACCGCGCTCGTCCAGATTGGCATGCCCTTACAAGATACAAAGCCAACCAATTCTTCGTAACAGCTGGGCACTTGAGAATTGCTTATAAATCACATATGGGGAAATCTCAGCTACCTGGGACTTTTGCAAAATATGTCAAGGTGATGATACTGGAGTTTCTCCAAACAGTTCAGGATTTATTTATGTAAGACCCGAAACATTTTTTTACTTTATTTTTTAAAAGACTTTATTTATTTATTTATTTATTTATTTATTTATTTGAGAGAGAGAGAGAATAAAAGGGGTAGGGGCAGAGGGAGAAGCAGACTCCTCGTGAGCAGGGAGCCTGATGTGGGACTTGATCCCAGGACCCCAGGACCATGACTTGAACTGAAGGCAGATGCTTAACTGACTGAGCCACCCAGGTGCCTCAACATTTTTTATTTTAAACATTTCGTAAGATGAACATTCGTAACTTTTAAGAAGTTTAAAATTTAACATTCTAAGTTAAACATCCGAGTTTAACATTTTAACCTTTAGGAAGATTAAATCCTTTATAAATCATATGTATATGAATATATAATACATATATATATAAAAATACATAGACACGTATTTCTTCATATACACAGATATATACATATATATTCCTTTCTATTTAAGCGGAATACATTAAACTTTCTTTAACATTTTTTTTGCAGTGCGTGGGGGGATTTCCTATTTTGAGCATTAGTTATTACCCAATATTATAGCATCACTGTGTGGCTGGCTAAGTACTGAAAAACTACCATATGTAGCAGATTTTCTAGAATGATCCCAATTTTAAATATTCTGTCTCCCTTTCCTTATATTGGTCAAATGACCTTTCCTGATTTTCTGCTAGGACCCTGGTCCTATAGCTGTATGGCTATTTGCCCTCAAAATAATTGGCCCCAAGCTACTGTGCAAAAGGGAATTCTAAATCGTGTGTTCGCCTTGAATAGATTAAAAAGAAATAAAAATATTTTGCAGTTTCCTGTATGTTACCTTTCAGCCCTGATGAAGGATTTTCTGCCCCAACCGTTTAGTTAGTTGTGTCATCCTTATTGGGCTGCTGGCATGGTGAGAGTAAGAGGCCTCAGGAAGTTAACTGGCAGTCCTGCCAAGCAGTTGATCTGTAGCGGGGCCAACGGGAAAACTCAGAACCCCTGACCCTTAGTCTCACTCTGTTCTTTGACCCGGTGGATCTACTACCTTGCTTTTGACTTCAATAGCAGCCCCAGCGTGTCTCCCAGAGGGGTTCCAAGACTAGAGCCACCAACCAAACCAACCAGCGTGATTATGGTCTCCCTTCTCAAAACAATATTTCCTTTCCAAACCCAGTTGCAGAAAATCTAAACCAACACAGGCCTCCAAACTCCAACCACAACCATCTTCAAAAGGCATATGAGCTGTTGCATTCTTAGCAGTCTGATGGCAGCCACCGAAGTCATCACCTATCAGATGACTGAGAGAGGGGGCTCCATTCCAGGGGGTGATGTGGCTGGAACCAGCTTTGTACACAAGGCCTCCCAGCTTACAATCCTGGCCTCCCATGGTCCTATTTGATTAACTGAGCCACCCCTATGGTTACTAATCGCTGTTAATACAAAGAGGTGTCAACAAGCCTGTTGGATCGAATCTTGTCTTCCTCTGAATTTACTTAGCTTGGCTAAAGAGGGAGGGGTGAGGGAGTATGTGTGTGTGTGTGTGTGTGTGTGTGTGTGTGTGTGTGTGTGAACTGTGTGGGGTTGTGCACAGGTGTGTTGGTACGCACTATATGGGCACTCCTGTGTGTGCATGCTTCTGTGTGTGAGTGTGTCTCTGGGAATATGAATTATGTGCATGCATGTGTATAGTGCACATGCACTTGTGCATGGAATACGTGTCTCACACATGCAACCAAAGGGAAAACAGAGAGACACGGAGAGATGGGAGCCTCACAGGAAAAGAGAACCAACAGAGAAAGACAGAAAAGCAGACACATGTAGGGACAGACACAGAGAACAAGTGAGTGAAGGAAGCAAGGAGGGGGGAACGGGTGACAGAGGACAAAGGCAGGGAGAAGATGGCACACAAGACACAGAAAAGGAGAGACCAGGGGTGAGAGGCCCATGTCATTTCTGGAGGTAAGAGATGCCCTTTAGGGGAGGCGGTGGAATTGGAAGCTCCTGGAAGGTTGATGTCACTTCCTTGCTATTTTTCTGTCTTTTGGTCACAGGGCTTCTGCCCAGTGGTCCTATCACCCAGCCTCAGCCCCGGCCCGTGAGGCCCCGGGAGATGGAAAACCTCATTGTGGAGCTGTAGGTTTATTTTTTTCTGATAACTTAGCAACATCAAACAAAGGAAGTCACGCTAGTCCTCTGCCTCAGCAAGGCAAACAGTCGCTGCCCCAGCCTGGGTGCCTCCCTCCCAGCACACACAGATGGGGCCAGGAGCCAGAGGGGCTTGCAGGGTCCTTGGGGCAGAGGCCTGAGTCTGGGAACAATAAAAACCCCATCTGGCATTTAGTGCTGAGCAGTGACCAGGGAGAGGGGTTGACCTGGGAAGGGATGTGGCCCCAGCAGGAACCTTCTTATGCTTGTGGGACAGGCCATCTGCCTGGGGACTGCAGAGGGTCTCAGGCCCAGCTCCCCCACAGATCTGCATAATTTGTTTCCCTGTTTAGGCCTGGGTTTGTTGTTTATTTATTTATTTATTTTCATGTGCAGAAGATGGGAGTGGCGCTGGCTCAGTGGTTTCCAAAAGGTTCTGGGGATTCCAGCAGGTTCCATGGGGCTCCTTCGGGGTCTGTGGTTGGAGGGGAGGTGGTCAAAGGAGCAGCGAGTCAGGTCTCCCCACTACACTAACCTGAGCCACCCCACGTTTCTGTTCTGCTTCTGTTTGAAGACTGCTAAGGAAGAGCAAGCGTGGAGACCCTGGTGCTGGGCGATGCCAGTCCCAGCACTTGAGGACCTACCTTTCTACTCCAGAGGATGGAGCTGCATTACTGGGGCCCTGGGACAGAGTGGACAGTGCACTTGGGGAGAAGGGGAGGCTCATTTCTTTCATGTGATTAGGGGCTCTAGACTCTTCCTGGCTGGGCCCCAGCGCTGGAAACTCACCCCAGAGGCTGACTCCCAGGGACTGAAGGCACATCCGTGGGCGGGCAGAAGGAGGGGGGAGGGCACACCCCACCCTGAAGGGCATAGTCTCCTCACTTCGGAATTTCTGGGTGGGGCAAGCCATTATTTGACAGAGTATTCAGCCATAAAGAAACAAAGAAGGTACTTCCTTGAAATCATTGCTACCTTGATGATGACAAATCCTGCCAGAAAGCCAGGGGAAGTCCAGATGAGCTAATTGGTTGGGTTAGAAGGTCAGAATCAAGCTCCATCAGATGGCAGCGGCCGTGCCTTCCTGCCAGCTGGCTGCGTCCCCTGCGCCAGGGCCTTCCAGCCGGTCCAGTCCCGCCCGGCCTGGCCAACCTGGCTGGGGCCCACCCACTTTGTCAACAAGCAGATGCTGTCCCTCGGGATAGGGCATTGAGGCATATGCCATTTCTGGGCTCCCGAGCTGCCCCTGCTAAGGCCGCAGTGGATTGCCCACTGCATGTTCCAGAAGGATCAGAGGACAGGCAAGTGACTGGAAAACCAACCCTCCTCTGTTGAGTTCTCTTTTGAGCTTTCCCCTTGGATTTGGGAGCAATGAGGTGGGGGGACCTGCCTGTGTGCTGAAGCGGGAGTGGGGGCAGGGGAGGCATTCGCCATCAGACAAAAAATGTGACCAGTTGCTCAAAAGCCAGGTGGATAAATCTGCCAAATCAGTGAAACGGCATCCTGTTCCATCCGGAGGGGACAGCAAACACAGATGGACAAGGCTGAGTGGTAATTACATCTCCGAAGAAGATGCAAAATATTTAAATGCCTGCCTGGTGCCGATTCTTATCAGAGGGAATTTTATGATATTGGGTTTCACGAGCAGTAAACTCGTGTACCAAGTTGTTTTTTTCCTCCCTCTCAAAAAAAGTGCCGGGTCCATATTTTACCTTGTAGCAGGTAATGGCTCTGTTGCCTTTATGCAAATCATTGGCACCTTCCACTCGGGCCTGAGTTCTCCCCCCGGAAAGTTCTTCCCCACAGCTGTCTCCCAGCTAGGGAAATCTCTCCATGATTGGACCATAGTTTATTACCGTGTCAAGGGGAACCACTTCAGATGTCTAGCATGTGGGTGGTTTGCATACATGAATCATGCAGGTGTTAATGTTCTTCCAGAAGAACCAGCCGTATCCTTTTACCAGGCGAGGGCCCTCATTGCCAACCTGCCCAATGGGGAGGCTTGCCCTACCGTTGCAGGGGGTGGAGGTGGGGGAGGCACAAGGGCCAGCCCCCCACCCCACCCCCAGGCCTCAAAGGACATTGTGACTGGACTGCTGTATGCAAACACTCCAGGGCCCTGGTGCCTCGGGTCACAGCTCTGACACCCATTCTCGCTCTGTCCTCCTAGCTAAGAGGTAGCTCTTAGGCTACCTCCATAAATCACGTGCCTCCAATTCCTGTCTCAGGCTCTGCTTCTGGAACCTCAGCAAAGACAGCACGTCCTATGTTGGTGGCCCCAAAGAGCTGGCATTATGAAGTCTTTCCCCTGGTGTCGTAGATGGCGCCCCAACCCAGTCTGGTTTCTGATTTCTTCTAGAGATTTGCCTGGGCAGCAGAGGCTGTTGGTGGAGGCTTGGCTCCAGCACAAGGAGGCAGCAAGTCGTATTGCTGGAAAGTGCTCTGCCGATTGACCTCAGCTTCAGTAAGTGAATTTTTCCTAGGATGCATCCACAAGGCAGAGCGGTTCAGATCTGAGTACCACAGACTTAGGGTGACAGATGGAGGTGGACCCCTTGCACAGACATCTAAAGGGCTGCTGTGGATCAGGTCTCCTCTACCAAACCATAGCTGGGTCTGAGCCAGTTCTGGCTGCTGTAACAGAATCCCATAGGTTGCAGGGTGGGGGGAGGGGGTGCTTATAAACGACAGACACTTATTTCCCATAGTTCTGGAAGCTGGGCTTAGTAGGTATAGTGTCTGATGAGAGTCTGCGTCCCAGCTCAGAGACAGATGTCTTGTTGGTGGGCCCTTACATGGTAGAAGGGGCAGGGCAGCTCTGACGTCCCTTCTAGAACCCACAAATCCCATTCTTGAGGGTTCCACCTTCATCACTGTGGGACCCAGGAAATCTAACAAAAATCCCCTACCCCTGGACAAGCAGAGCAGGACTAACTCTATTTTGTGCTACACCCGCCATCTCATGTAAAACCCCCCACACGACCTGCCTATTGTTTAAGGCACTCCCTCACCCTAGTTTAGCTATTAAGCACACTCTTATCAGAAACTAGCACACGTAGGAATGCGGGACCTCTGACCTTCAACCGCCAAGGAATGAAAACCCCTCTTTTGCCTGCCAAACCTGCGCGCCAATTCTAACCAGAATAATAGGCTAGTTCAAATGGTCACTATAGGGTGAATCGTAATTCACTTGGCCACCTGCGTGTGGACCGACATGACTGTGCAAATTTCTACGTATGTTATAATCTCATTGGCCACGGACCCCTGTAACACTACTATGCTTCTTAGTCTCGGGGTCCAAGTCCCTGCTCCGCCGTGTTGGGTATAATTGGACCCAAGCTCGAGCTTGTAAATAAACCCTCACGTACTTGCATCGGCATCGGCTCCTTGGTGGTTTCTCGGATTCGCAATCTTGGGCACAACAATCACCTCATTACCTCCCACTGGCCCCCACCTCCGAACACCATCACAATACGGAGTAGGTTCCAACACAGGAATTTGCGGGAGGGGGCGGATGCAAACATTCACTCTATGGCAGGCTGTCTTCTGCCACTTCTAGAGAGTTAGTCCTTTATGTTGAAACACAATGTGACTTGTTATATTGTCAGCTGTTAGCAGCTTTGTGTGAATTAGTTTGTTTCAGAATCCAATGCGACAGTTGGTCCAGGCCGCTTCGGACAGAATGGGGAGGAAAGTCAGGATGGAAATAAAGGCTTGAATGAGGGTGCCTCTGCCATAGGCCTGGGTGATGCAATGGGGCTGTTGACAGGGCAGGTTTCTCCCTGGATATGCAGACAATATTGGTGGCAGTAGCAACAACCCCAGTTTCAACATAGTTCACAGTCACACACAGTCACAGACACATAGTAGGATTTAGAGATGTGTGCTCCTCGACAAAAAGATAAATACTGTAGGATTCCACTTCTGTGAGGTCAAACCCCTAGAAATGGAAGGCAGGCCGGTGGCTCCCAGCAGGTGGAGAGGAGGGAAATGGGAAGCTGTCAAGGGAGCATGGAAAGATTCTGGAGATCGGTTGTGCCGCGGTGTGAATATACTTAATACTACTGGTACGTACGCTTACGATGATGAAGCTGGTAAGTTTTATGTTATGTGTGTTTTGCCACAATAAAAAAATGCTCTTCAAAGACAATTTGGGCTTTTTGTATAGTCGATCCTCATGTAACAGTCAACTGATTGTTGACTTGATATTTGCAGAGCATATTCCTGTTGTGAACTCTCAACCTAAGAGAGAAGCTCAGAAAAACAAACACAAATGAGCATAAAGGGCCTGAAGACCCTGAGAAGCTGCTCCCCAGTTCCGACATATTGAGGCCATCCCTAGCCTGTCCCCTCCCCATCTCCAGACTCTTCCCCACCATGGCCCTGCCCATACTTTGTCTCTCCTGTCCCTTCTTCCCTTTCAGTTTCCTTGAGACCTTTTGACCTCCTAGGCTGTTAACTTATGCCTTCCCAAAGTACATCTCTTTTGCTTCGCTCACTGGTCATGGCTCTCATCCACGACTTGATCAGCATAAGGCCTAGAGTTGAGAGTTGGATATTTATGGAATTCTTGGTCAGGCCAGGGAAGGGGGTAGGGGAGATTGGGGGGTTGAGGAGAGGGAGGGGTAGTGTTGGGGTGGACGTAGAAGCCATCAGGGAAGGGATAGTGAGCACATTAAGGGACAGTGAATACACTTCCTGTACACTGTTGGATTTTTCCTGTCGAGTCAGTGCTTTTCTCTTATTTCTCAGATTCTGTGTGTTTGGGTCCTCGCTCATATTCTCATGAAGTTGTGCAATGCAATTCAGTTCACCACATTCAACAGACCTTGTTGGAACCCACCGTGTCCACAGTGCCATTCAAAGGGTCAGAAATGGCATCTGCCCCCAAGGTGCTTATGGTCTGAGTAAAAGGAAATAATGACAAATGGAGGGTTCTTCCCTAGTCATGCTTAGCCTGGTAACACGGTCTTAGGAGAAGCTCTCACTAAACATGAAGGGGTCTCCAGAATATATGAGTTTATAAGAATGTGGCTCTTTTGCCCTACTTCTGATGACCAGGATTTCTCTAGGAGGGAAGTCTCTCTGACATTTGGGTCAATGTGTAAGGATGTCCCATGCATTCTAGAGTATTTAGCAGCTCTGCTCCCAGACACTAAATGCTAGAAGGATCTCTCACGCATTGTTGTAGCAACCTTCAGAAGTAGTATATTCTGTGTGCTTCCTGGGGGGCCATGTTGCTGGACTGAGAACCACTGGACTCTAGGGCAGACATGGATCCCTCCCCATATGTAGCTCCTATGTGTAGCTTCCCAAAGCATGTGACCCTAGAAACTGCCCCACAGCACTCAGACTCCAAAGACAATAAAAATGACAAAGAAGGGGTCACCTCGGTGGAATAAGTGCTCAGGAGTGGCAGGGAGTTATGCTGTGAGTTTCATCCACCCCTCACCCAAGCCTAAGTGGGATTTCCAGAGCAGCCCTTCAGAGGTTTGACAATGTGTTGGTGTAGTTGGGAGACCCAGGGGGCTGACCTCCAACTCCATGGGCTGGGGTCTAAGTGCTGCAGGAAATTGGAAGGCCAGAGAGGACTCAGTGTGTCAGAGGTGCTGAGTGGGAGCCCCCTGCTCCCCACAGCTGTGGGAGCAGAAGAACTGCCATGAGGCCATCTAGGTTCTTATGCTCATTGACCAGCTTGAAGGAGTCAGGAGACCCAAGCAAGGGAGACTGGAGGTGTAACCTGGAGGAAGCCAGGAAGGCCTGATGAAGAAGGCCGCCGAAAATAAGGATCTAACCATCCAGTGAGGGAGCTGCAGGAGAGAGGGCCCAGCGGTCAGCTTCTGAAAGGGACCTGCCCAAGCATCAGCCTGGATTCCACGAGGCCAAAAGGAACACAGAGCTTAGGAGCTCCCATTGGAATAGGAGCCGTCTGCAGCCTCTGCTTCTCTTCTCTCTCCCTACCTCTTCCCACCCTTCACCCGGCAGGTGACTGAGAATAAAGATTAGAACTGTCCCCTCCCACCCTGGGGGGCACCTCGAGGGCCCAACTGGTTAAGCATGAGCTGGCTCTTGGTTTCAGCTCAGGTCCTGATCTCAGGATCTTGGGATGGAGCCCCACGTCGGACTCCACCCTCAATGGGGAGTCTGCTTCAGTATTCTCTCTCCCTCTGGCCCTCCCCCTCCATGTTCACCCTCTCTTTCTAAAATAAATAAATAAATCTTTAAAAAAAAAAGAAGATGAACTGTGCCTCCTCCCTATCAGCCTTCCCACCCAAAATAATGCCATACTGGGAAAGGAGGAAAGACTATTTCCAAATTGATTCCATGTGAGCCTTCAAGGGACTGTGGGATGTGGAGAGCCCTGAGCCACTACTGGAGTTTTCACCTGGCTGCAGGTGAGGACGAAATTTAAAAGACATGAGAGAGGAAGAGTTAAAAGTTGTGTTTGATCACAATCCCAATGTCTCTCTTTTGGAGAGAGTTTAGGTAGGTTTCATATAATTAGTTTCAGAATAATCATCCTAATTCCCCCGTGCTCTGTAAGCCGCTTCAGGGGAACTCGGTCAGCTTGCTAGGAAGGCAGCAAAGACCTTGGCAATGGCACAGGTTTTAGAAGGGCGCCTCCCCCCTACCCCATTCAGGCAATTAGGCCTCCCCAGTCTTCATTTAGATGAACAGTGCAAGCTTCTGTAATTACCATATTGTCGTCAACTGGAATGTCTGCCGGGGCTGAAAATCGCAATGTGTAATTTGTTGTGATTGGTTTTCATTGAATGGGATAGGGGAAAAAAAAGTAAATTAGCCATAAATTTAGAGAGATGGCACATGGTAAAACTTTATGGAAACTGCAACATTAGCAGAGAAAAGGCTAACTCCCAAGAACACACAAGAGGAAAATTGTACTTCCTGTGAAATACCGCCAGATCCTAGGAGTATAGCAAAAGCTGGTGTGTAAGGACGGTGCTTCTAGTTTTTCTAAGAGAGAAAGAAATGACATGGTGAGGGCTCTGGGATCCTCGGGGTTGAAGAGTGCACCAGCAGTCACAGGCACTCAGCAAGGAGCTAATGGAAACCCATCAGAGCTGTCTGTGGGTCATGCACAGGACTTGCCAGGAGGCTTGGAAGCCAAACCCATTTGGAGGTTTGCTGCTTTACCTTCAAGCCTTGGCCAGTACAACGGTGATGTCTTAGTCAGCCAAGGCTGGTATGACAAAATACCACAGACTGGGTGGCTGAAGCAACACACATTTCTTTCTCAGTCCTGGAGGCTGGGAAGTGTAAGATCAAGGTGCCAGCAGATTGGGTTCTTGGCGTGGGCCTTCTTCCTAGCTTGCAGATGGCCACCTTCTCGCTGTGTCCTCACATGGCGGAGAAAGGAAGCTCTGGAGTCTTCTTATAAGGGCACTGATCCATCATGGGACTCTACCCTCAAGACCTCATCTAAACGTTCATTTCCTTTGGAGAGCCCCAACTCCAAATACCATCGCAGTGGGGGTAGAGCTTGGAGAATCTGGGGAACATAAACATTCGGGCCATAACTCATGGTAACCGTGCTGGGACACAGATAATAGACCCTCTGTCAGATGTTCTCTCTACTTCACCTTGGCCAACACCCAGCTGAGAATGTAGATGGCAGACTGAGCTGCTTCCTTTCGCACACTCCACCAGGCTTTCAGGAGCCAGAGTGAGGTGAAGGAAAGAGCCAGAGCAATGTGGCGTGACCAGTGAGGACCTTCAAGTGATATTTGTTGGGATGAGTGTGTCTGTAGGTGTGTCTTGTTCCAAAAAAGATTTAAGGTGTTTGCAAAGATAAAAAGTATTGGAAGGCAGTAAAAGAGATGAGGTAAAAGGACAGGGATAGAGACAAAATATAGGGCCAAGCCTTAAAATAGAAGGCAAATTAAATCTATTTTGCTTAACTAGGGAAAAGTGCCATGTTTTCTGGGAAGCCAGTGTCATTCTGTTCCATCTCCCTTTTAAATTAAGAGTGAAGCAGTGTTCCTCTCAATTTAGGGGCTTGCATTCTGATGAGTTTGCTGTGTTTTGGTTTTTGTTTGGTTCGCTGACCTTAAATCTCCATTTCAATAAGAAAAGCAGCTCCATCACAGCCAGTGAGTTTTCTTCTAGCGGCCTTCCTCTGGGGATCTTTTGGTGGGGAACTTGGCAACTTCTGAGGGTAGCAGAGGAAGTCAGAGGTTAGGAAAAAATGAGCCTGTACAATCCAGAAACTCCAAAAAAGAAAATTCTGGAAGGAATATCCATTTTACCTCTAGCATTTAGATGGCTCAGGATTTAATGATTTTTTTTTAAAAGGGAGTAAGACTAGGTAGGCATCGTCTACTAGAGCTGAAAGCTCCATAAGTAAAACAGGCTTATCGGGATGATTGACTTAACTTTTTCCTTTGGCTGTGTAGGCACAGGGTAACAGAGTAGGGCTTATTCAACTCTGTGATATTTTTATTCCCTGGAACAAAGGCCATCTTTTCTTTGAACCTCAAGGCTTGTTTGCCAAGATTATCTTTATTCAAATGCTCCATGTTCATAAGCAACACCTCTGTAGGCTCACGCAGAGTAGTTATTTTCAGCTGCAGGTATTAAAACACAAAACAAATAAGAAACAGGGAAGTCACACAAGTATTATGTTAATACTAATGATTCCCCATTATCTGTAGGATCCAGTCCAGTTTCTTAGCCAAGGATGAAAGGATTTGCTACATTGACTCTTCTAGCTTGGTGCCTTACTTTTCCTCCAGAAACTTCTGTAAAGAGATTCTCAGCTCCACATTAAAATCTTTGGTTCTCCAATCCAAATCTTCTCCCATCTTCCTCACTAGCAGCCTGCAACCAGTAGTTTATGGCCATTGATCCTAAGTACCTGGCCAGCTTCCTGGCCTTTCAGCCCAGAGAGCCCAGGAATTGGGATTGGGATTACTTGGAGGATTTAAAGTGGGTGGGATCACTTGGGATGGATGTTGTTATGGGCTGAATTGCATTCTCCTAATTTTCACATGTTGAATTGTAATTCCTGATCCCCAGGATCTCTGGATGGGACTATATTTGGAGATAGGCCTTTAAAGAGGTAAATTAAAATGAGGCTATTGAGGTGGGCCCCAAACCAGCCTGACTGGTGACCTTGTAAGAAGAGGAAATTTAAACAAATAAAGAGACATCAGGGATGGGAGCACACAGAGGAAAAGCCATATGAGGACACGGTGAGATTGCAGCCGTGTGTGAACTAAAGAGACAGGGCTCAGGAGAAACCAAACCTGTGGGCCCCTTGACCTTGGAGTTCCAGCCTCTGGAACTATGAGAGATACCTCTCTGTTGTTGAAGCCCCCAGCCCCAGTCTGTTCTTTGTGATGGTGGCCAGAGCACAGGTGCCCTCCATAAAAACTTTCCTTTGAGCTCAAGTTCATTGCAGTCATTCTTCCTCTCCACTCATAATTATTTTCTGTACCATTCATTTGAAAATTAAACAGTTTAAAAATTATTCTGACTCTTTGTGATGTATTTTTCCCCATCCGGTTCTTTAGTCATTCACCAAATCTTTAGTGAGCCCTACTATGCGTTGTTCTAAAGCAATGAGGGCCCCAGATTTTCCAGGTCAGCTACAAATCTGCCACAGAACCAGATAAAGCCTGGAGCACTGTAGGGCTGAGAAAAGTGTGATGGGTTTCTCTGTAAAAGTCACCTTTGTTCTGATTATTAAAGGAATTGGAGTTAAAGAATTTGGAAAACAGAGAGAAAAGCATGACTGTGAAAACAAAAATCACTCACAAAAATGCCACTATGTGGGGAGAATCACGGTTATGATTTTGAGTAATTTTCTTATAACTTGACTTTAAAACTGTGTGTTAGGAATACTTTCCTAGGTTCTGAAATAGCTCTTTAAAACCATTTTTACTGCTGTAATAATATTCTATTGTACAGACTTACTTAATCTATTTAATTTACCATTCACCTGACATCTGACTTTTTTCTATTTGTATTCTTATGATGCTATGTTAAGTAGCCTGGCTCATTAACTCTCCATATAAATCTATTCAAATTTCCCATAGCTTCCTGCGATAGATTACAAGAAGGGAACTACGGGATCATGGGACATGAACTTTCAGTTCTTGGTAGACATGCCCAAACTGCTAGCCTAGGGTAATTCACATGCTGATATGGCTTTTACTATAAAATAATCAGGGACAGGCTATGGGTCCTTCTCTTGCTTAGAAGTGATAACCCCAGACTTAGGAGAAAGATCTTTATAAGATAGAAAACCCCTGTATAATCTTGAAACAATGACTACAAAAAGGTCTCTCTCTTTTTTTTTTTTGTTATTTCACCTTGATTATGACACAAATCATTAAATTTGTCACAATCGAGATGCAATACTGAAAAACTGAGTTTTGGGTTGTTTTTCAGTCTAGGATTTTAAATATAGTACAAAAAGCAGAAGGGATTTTAGAAGCCACCTGCCAACTTTATAGATGACAGAACTTCAGCCCAGGGAGGTGGATTCCTTAAGGTCACGTAACCACTAGTCAACAGGTGGTATCGGCATTCATGTTTCCTGAAACTTCTTCTTCTTCTTCTTTCCATAGAAACTTCTCTTACGAGATTCAAGTCAGGGCAGCAGATAGCAAAAAGGCTATATAACTTAAACATTTCCTGCCAAGCTATCCTCAACTCAGCTGCTAATAAATGGCTTTTCAAACACTTTCCCTTGATTGGTTAATTAGGAGAACAGTGGTTTTACAAAGGATCCAATGATATTTCTAAGTAAGACTAGGCCATGGGTTCAAGCCGCACATTGGCTTTAAGAGGTACAGTTGGAAATGAAGGTTGCCCACCGTAGAAACTACCATGGCTTGCCTGTGGAGAAAAATGAGAGCTTAATGCCTTTTGGAACTTTCGACTAGCTGATGAAAGCCCTGTGCTCACCTCCCTTCTCAGAGCTTTTGGAATGAATAACTAGTGAGAGATACAGCATTATTCTTGCTTATCTTGGAACCTAGGGAAAACGAATCCCTTATCCAAGGACAGTGGGCAAAGCAAAATGTTGTCTTCCTTTTACAAACTTAGCATTCAAAGAACACTAAGTTCTAGATCAGCACAATCCAGTAGAACACAATACGAGCCACAGCCATAATTTTGTATTTCCTGGTAAGCACACTTGAAAAGATGAAACATTAATGTTATTAATGTATTTATTTAACTGCGTATATCCCAAATATTATCATTTTAACATGTAGTCACTAGAAATATTATTATTGGGCTATTTTATATTTTGGGGGGTCATATTCAAATCTTTGAAATCTGCATTTACTCTTACAGCCTATCTCAGTTTGGACTAGCCACGTTTCCAGTGCGCAGTAGCCACACGTGGCAAGTGGTTTCCGTATTGGACTGAAGAGCCCTAAATAACAGAATTCAGTCTCCGGTGAGCCCATGCCTATGAGGCTCGTTAGCAAAGTGGAAGAGGTATCTCAGAATGGAAAAGATGATACAGTTGTTTCTATCTTTAAAATGCCTGGCAGCAATGTGTCTAAGTTGTTATTAAGAAATGTGTATGGGAGATGGGGCGCCTGGCTGGCTCAGTTGGTAGAGCATGAGACTCTTGATCTCAGGGCCATGGGTTCAAGCCACACATTGGCTGTAGAGCTTACTTATAAATAAATAAACAAACAAACAAGTAAGTAAAAAAAAAAAGGGTGTGTATGGGAGAGAGAAGTTAACTAGCCTCAGCTGGGCAGTTTTGAACATTTGGCCAACAGCTTGAATTCACATCCCCAAGTCTCAAGATTGTCTGCTGCTGACCTTATAGGCCACCCAGCCCCCCACCTCCGTTAATCACACCCAGAGAAAGGATCCCTGAGGGCCTGGCGAGGGGGAGGTCTAGAACAGGATGCCACAATTGGCAGAGGGCTTCTCTTATCAGGGGCTCACAGTCAGAGAAAGAAAGTCTCCTTCTTCAGGGAGGGTTTCTTTTGTTTGGTTTTTCTTTTCTTTTTTAGCTGAAGGGTGTTCCTGGGAAAGATGAATGCCACTGGAAGCGGAAATTCTTGGCAATGAGAAAAAAACCTGCCTGATGCAGACACATGCCCCACCCAAGCGATTCCCAGCTGCAAGGGATTCAGCAAGTCTCTGGGTCCCGCTGCCCTCGATCCATTGATCCATCACAGGGGAGGCAGGTCTGGGGAGAGCCAGTCGGTTAGGGTCTATCCCCTTCCTCTCCCCTGTGCCAGGGTTGCATTCACAGCACCCACGCCCAGAGCCACCTTGTTGATTTGAATCAAGGGAGACCAGGCAGGTTCAGCAGACCTTGGCATCTCAGCCTCTGCAAGTGAAGAAGCCTTGAAGCTGCGACCCGGGAATCTGGGGGAGGCCTGGAGACCGCGTGCCCAAGAAGGGATCCAAAGAGGTAGAGGCCCCGATGTCACACAGCAAGGGAGCAGCCACGCTGGGAGTTGAACGTGTCTCTGGCTGGCAGCGCCTGTGCGTGGAAGGAGAGCCTCCTCTGTGGTTTGCTGCTGAAATGTCACTGTGTACTTGTGGGTGCTGGGGATGGAGGATGGAGAGGGAGAAGGAGTCTGGGAGCCATACCGCAGGTCATCGCCAGGGCTGTCCGGGGTCGGGCTTAGGGCCACCAGCGCAACACTGAGTCCCAGGCTTGCTGCTTCCTCCCTCAGTAGATCCTCTTTGTGCCGCTGTGTGCGTGTCGGGCACTGTTCCAGACGCCCACTGTCCAGCAGGGGACAAAACAGTCAGAAACCCCTGTTCTTGCTTTTCCCCTCGTGAAGGGAACAAAGTAAGCAAATGACATAAAATAGGTCAGAAGGTGATGAGCAGGGAAGGGGGTTAAGGAGAAGGGAAGGGAGAGGGCTGCCATTTAGGGTGGTCAGGGGAGGCTTTGCTGAGAAGCTGCTGTTTGAGCACAGTCTCCCCAGATATGGGCTGTTAGGCAAATTCTTTATCCTATTTACTCCAAACAACAGTCATGGTAATCCTAGATCCATGCAGCGTGCTTGCTCTGCACACTGCCGAGTTCCTTGCGCACCTGAGACTCGTTTAATCCCGATGGGCCCGTGACACAGGTGCAGGTACTTACCTCATTTTACAGAGTGGGAGAGAGAGGCAGAGGAACGTGAAGCAGGTTTGCCTGACGTCACACAGCTCATGATGGGCAGGCAGGTTGAGTCCAGAGCCTGCCCCTTTCTCTGCCGCCCTAAAAGGGGTGGTCCTGGACAGGGGTCTCAGGGAGCAACCCCGACAGGAAGTGATCCCAAGCTAAGCATTGCCCGGGGCCCGTGCTTTATCTGGGCAGCTCCTTCCCGGCGCTTCCATCCTTCTGTGTCCAAAACCGAGTAACTGACTGTTGTTCCAACACCTACTGTTCTCGAAGCCTCATGCCGGACTTTGCAGAGGATACTCAGAGGTGGCGTGGGCTGGGAAGCCGGTCCTAAGCAACAGATGCTCGCTTTGGGCCGAGAAGCAAACCCGTTAGAAAGGGAGGCAGGACGAGATGTCACCAGAAGGCTGCGCGGGCGGCCGGTGTCATGGGGGTCAGTCCCCTGGGGGGCGGCGGGGTCCTGTGCGGAGGAAGCGGGGAGCAGGGAGGGCCTCGCCCCTGCAGGAGCCGCACAGGGTCAGGCCGGGACAGTGCGAAGGCACATTAGGGAGAGAGTGAGCTTATCAAGCACAACCCCATTCTGCAGCCTGTTTCCCTAGAGGTGTTAAGATTAAGAGGCACCAAAGTGTTCCCAAATCCTGACTCGCTGTCCTGATTTAGGGGGCCTGCGAAGCGGGGCCATTGACAACATCGGCAAATCCCAAAGTAATCTCCAGCTGCTTTGATCTCCTAAGTACCCTGCTGCCCTGGACGCCCGCTGCCGTGGCCAGGTGGGAAGCGGGAAGACTCCTTGTCAGTGGGAGAGAGGAAGAAGAGGAAGAAGGAAGAGAGGAAGAAGAGCCCCGAGGACTGGCAGCCGGGTGAGCTCTGCACATCTTCCTACTTACGCTGACCATAGGGGGCAGTTTCTCTTTGTCTCCGATTCTGCATCCTGTGAATGGAGGGCACAGTCCCTCCTGCCCCCGCCACCCCCCCGGAGCCAGCCTCCGTGTGGAGGACACTACTGGCACTGCCCCCACCCCCGGACCTGCTCGGAGCTGGCTCCCCAGCACTCCTGTGCACCCATTCCCGGGGTTTCAGGGTTTCGGGGTGCTTTGCTTCCAAAGACTCCAACTGGAGACCTCCTTTTCAGTGGGTTGCCCTTGGGCTGGGGTAGCTGCTTCTCCCCGCTCTTGCTGGGTTCTCCTGGGAGCACCTCCGCTGTAAATCCCTCCCACCCGAAGCTTCCCCTGAGCCTACATCTAGTGAACCCAACTGAAGACAGTTTCCAAAAGCATTTTGCAAATTTGCACGTGAGACACGTGCTTGTAAGCAGTTACCATTTGAAGTCGCTTCAGAACTGACTGTACAAATCTTACTTCTCTGAATTATTGGGGTCCGGACAGAACGAGAGGCCAAAGGGGACCTGACGCTGGTTGTTCTATAATGTACTGAGCACCACCCCACCCCCTGACTCTGTGCTTACCACTCCATCACCAGATTGACTGGGAGCCTTCATCTTCTTGGGCCTCTGGGGGCCTCCACTGCTGCTCTGTCAGCTAAGGCTGCACTGTTTTCCACCCCAGGGGTCGTCAGCTTATTCCCACTACGGTCCCTGCATGACCTTTCTCAGGGCTCCAGGAAAAAGCCAAGTCTTGAGCGTCGGACAAGGGCCCAGGCCGGATTCATTTTTGAGAATCATGTAAACAAGGTGCATGCTTTTGGAAATTGTCAAGGGGGCAAATCATGAACTCAGATTTTTTTTTTTTTTGAACTCAGATTTTTGATCAACAAAACTTAAATAGAAACAGAGACTATTCATTATATTACCCGATTTAGTACTTTTAGCAAGAACACATACACACATGCTTTCAAAATAGGTCCTCAAAATTCCAAGACTTGCTTTGATCTCTCTCCTACGGCTGATAAGTTCCCATATATCAGGGGCATCCCTGGGAGCCTGGGGATAAGGATGAATGAATCACCACATTCAGATCCTCAAAGTTTCCATCTTCATTTAATGAGAACATTTCAGCTCCCTTTCGAAACCAGATCACTTTAAAGACAATAAATAATCAAACTCACCTTACGAGACCCAACAGCCTTGTTTTCCAATGGCCAAATTCTTGGCACCCTGTCCTGTATGCCTTCATTCCAACAACCAGAAAAATAACCCACGTGCTTGCCTATTTATATGTGCACAGTGCGTCTTTAAATCAGGTGTAACCAGCCTGGCCTCTTTGACTTCTAGAAGACAACACAGGCTTTATCTAGAGCAGGACCCAGACAAGGGCTGAAGGAGGGATGGGGTCGGGGGTTGATGCAGACTTAGTTGAGTCCAGGAGGAAAGCCAGAGAGCTGTTTAGTCTATAGGCCCCCCCTCCTGGTGGGGCAGCGGTGGAATGGACAGACATGCGGAATCAGAATCACCAGATGCTTCACTCAAGCCCAGCCAGGTGAGCCCGCAGCACCAAAGAGGTCTTGTGAAGATTGTCCTATCTCCCCAAAGGAGGACAGGATCCAGAGACAGGGATTCCAGAACCCAGCACTAGGGACATCTATCATAGGGTTGTGCGGGAGAGTCTGGGCACATGCAGAGAACAAGTCACAGAACCTGGTAGGTGATGCCAGGAGAAGCTGACCCTTAGGCACAGAGGGACAGAGTAGGTACCAACTTAGGAAATTGGCAGCTGGCATGAGTTGAAGCTGAGAGACAAGGACCGGAGATCCTTAAATCCCTCCTGCAGGCCAGACCAGGCCTGAACCCTCCTGAGGGAACCAGATGGGGACTGACCAGACCCTCAATCAAACCCAGATCCTCTGGCTTTGGATTCAATGGCTCTATTAAGTGAGTCCCCAGGACCAAATAGCCCCACATCCTAGATCTACCTGCTACCCCCCTCAGTCTGCCTTGTGGGCCCAGAAGGCATTGGTCATGTGGGTCCTTTCCAGGGGTGCAGAGGCAGGGGAAATGGGCTGGATGTTTGTGGAGTGTGAATTTACTGAACCTGAGTCTGGTACAAAACACTCCACATGAGTGAGTTAAGTAAACAGATTGTTTATAGAAAAGTCAAAAATCCTCTTTTTCCAATTGAACACATGAGCACAAATTTCCAAATCTCTAGTTTCGGTTGAAATTTTGTCATGGCAAATATTGACTGAAGTTGGTGGGCCGTTGGCAGGGTCTTGTCACTGTTTTGGTTATCTGGAGACTGCCAGGCTGTGGTGGGAAGATATCTTTGTGGGGAGTCAGGAGGCCTGGCTGGCTTCGGGCCCAGGCTCTGTTACCAACCAGCAGGTGTCCTTCGATGACCCTCTTGGACTCACTGCCCCCCTCTTCCTTTCCTTCTTTGTAGCATGAGAGTGTTGAAGACCTCTCAGATCCTTTCTAGCTCTGAAAATGCACAATTTTATGACCTAGATGGGGGCACGGTGGCTCAAACCATCTGATATGAATTTGGACTTCAAATCATTTTGATAAATGTTCTCAGGCTTGGAAGGTGGCCTGTGGTACACTTGCAAGATCCAAATCGACCTTTTCCAAACATTTTCCAAGTCTACACAAGGCTCATGGTGGTGGGGAGCCATTTGGAGTCTCCAGGCTGGGCAGGATGGTACAGACTTTGGTGCCACTGACAATAAAGGCTGGGGCGTATCTGGCTGGACCCCGCAGCAAAGAACACATGGAGTATTTTCTTTCACTTTTTACCTGGATGGAGCTCAGTGCAAACACAGACTGGAAACTACAAATGGGAACACAAGCATTTGAATAGATAGTCTGTCAAGAACATTAAAATTCTTCCAAGGGATGCACCAGACTCCGAGTCACATTGACACAGGCTGTCAGAACAGACTCTCAGACCCTGCTTTGGCATCACCAGGGAGAAGCAAGACAACTCCCATGTGGAAACTGCCTTGCATTTAAGCTGGTCTCCAGGAGCATCTGACCCCTATCTCAAACATCTGCTGTTCTCCTTAAAAAAAAGGGGGGGGGGAGTGGGAAGTGAAAAAAATATTTTCTTATAGGGAAGTATCAAAGTCACTCTGATAATGGGTAGCCATCCTTTTGCATGAGCATTAGAGAAACCATCCAGTATGATTGTGGAGGGAACTCTGCTTCAAGAAAACACTATTCACTAACATTTTAATTCACCAAATAAGGAATGAAGGATAAAGAGGATTTTTTCACCTCTGTAAGTTCATTTCAGTAGGGCGGTATCCCCCAACATGCTACTGTCGAAAGGAAGCCCATCTGCCTGGGTCCTGGAAGCAGCAGTTGTGTGGGTTCTAGATGCACAGGGAGAGGTTTGGCAGAGGCAAATGCTGGGCCAGGCACCGGAGCAGCCTTGGGTGGTGATAACAGGTGACCAGCTCTCTTCAGTATTCCCTACGTGGGGCCATCCCTTTGCTATGTCTACCATGTGCACTTGGCATTTATAACATGGGAGAAGACTTTTTTCCAATCATAAAAAGAATATACGGTGTACGGAATGTTCCAGGACTAAGAGTGGGAGCAATGAGACACTTGGACACCTCATTAAATGTACCTCTTACTTATCCACGATGCTGGTGGTGAAGAGCAACCTAGATATTCCCAAACCCCTGAGAGTCCAAAAATAACTTATATCAGGCACACACATGATTGTCTTGTATTGTTTCTAGAGTTCTGTTATAGAATCACCTCTTTGCAGAATGAGATTGGTCTGTGCCCTTTAAAAAAATTATGGTAAGACACATAATTTTATCCTCTTAACAATGTTTAATCATACATTACAATATTGTTAATGGTATGCCCATTGTTGTACAACAGATGTCTAGAACTTTCTCACCTTGCAAACTGAAACTCTATAATTGAACAACTCTTGTTTTCCCTCTCTCCCTAGCTGCCAGAAACCACGCTCTACTTTCTGTTTTGATGAGTTTGATTGCTTTAGATACCTTGTATTAATGGAAACAGGCAATGTTTGTCTTTTTGTGACTGGCTTATTTCACTTAGCAAAATATCCTTCAGGCTCATCCCTCTTGCAGCATATGACACAATTTCCTTCTTTTTTAAGGCTGAATAGTATTCCATTGTATGTATAGGCCACATTTTGTTTATCTGTTTATGGACATTTAGTTTCTTCTACCTTCTGGTTGTGGTGAATGATGCTGTAGTGAACATGGGTGTGCAAGTACCTCTTCAAGATCCTGTTTTAAATGCTTTTGGATAAATACCCAGAAGTGGGATAGCTGGATCATATCTTAGTTTTATTTTTAATTTTTTAAAGGAACTTCCATACTGTTTTCCATAGTTGCTGCACCACCTTACATTCCTACCAACAGTGCACAAGGTTCCCTTTCCCCCACATCCTTGCTGACGCTTTCTATTTCTTTTTGATAATAGCCATTCATATCTCATTGTGGTTTTGATTTGCATTGCCCTGAATAAGGATGTTGAGCATCTTTTCATGTATCTGTTGGTCATTGGTATGTCCTCTGGAAAAATGTCTATTTAGTTTCTCTGTCTATATTTTAATCAGAATTTTTTGCCATTGAATTGTATGAGTTCTTTGTATATTTTGGATATTAACCCTTTGTTGGGTTTATGATTTGCAAATGTTTTCTCCCATTCAGTACATTGCCTTTGTACTTTGCTGATGGTTTCCTTTGCTGTGTAGAAGCTTTTTAGTTTGATGTGGTCCCACTTGTTTATTTTTGCTTTTGTTGCCTTTGCTTTTGGTGTCAAATCCAAGAAATCACCACAAGATTAGGAGCTTATTGCCTAAGTGTTCTTCTAGGAATTGTATGGTTTCAGGTCTATGTTCAAATTTTTTTAAGCCTATTTTGGTTTATTTTTTGTGTGTGTGGTTTAAGACAGCGGTTCAGTTCCATTCTTTCACATGTGGGTGTCTGGGTTTCCCAACATCATTTATTGAAGAGATGATCTTTCCCCATTTCCTTGAATCCTCTGTTGTAAATTAATTGCCCATATAATTATGAGTTTATTTCTGGGCTCTCTGTTCCATTGATCTGTCTCTTATGCCAATACCATACTGTTATGATTTCCATAGCTTTGCACCATAGTTTGGAATCAGAAAGCATGATGCCTCCAGTGTGGTTGTTTTTTCTCAAGATTGCTTTGGCTATTTGGGGTCTTTTGTGGTTTCATACAAATCTTAGGATCATTTGTTCTCTTTCTGTGAAAAGTGGCATTGGAATTTTGATAGGGATTGCACAGAATATGTAGATTGTGTGAGTAGTATGGACATTTTAACAGTATTATTCTTCCAATCCATAAGCATGGCATATCTTTCCATTTATTTGTGTCTTCTTTAATTTCTTTCATCAGTATCTTACAGTTTTCATGGTACAGGTCTTTCACCTCCTTGGTTAAATTTATTTCTAGATTTTTTGATGCACTTATAAATGAAATTTTCTTAATTTGTCTTTTTGATAGAGTATAGAAACACAACTGATTTTTGTATATTGATTTTGGATCCTGAAACTTTGCTGATTTTGTGTATTGGTTTTAACAGTTTCAGTGGAGTCTTTAGGGTTTTCTATATATGATATCATGTTATCTGCAAATAGACAATTTTACTTCTTCCTTTCTGATTTGGATGCCCCTTTTTTTTCTTGCCTAATTCCTCTGGCTAGAATTTACAGTACTATATTGAATAAAAAAAAATGAAAGTGAGCATCTTTGTCTTGTTCCTGATCTTTGAAGAAAAGCTGCCAGTTTTTGATCATTGATCATGATGTTGGCTGTGGGCTGGTCATATATAGCCTTTAGTATGTTGAGCTATGTTCCTTCTATACCTACTTTGTTGAGAGATTTTATCATAATTTTTTTAAATGTGCAAAGTGGGTCCTTAGGGAGGGATTCATAGCAAATCTCTTGGCATCATAAGGTCACAGAACTGTGGTTTTCCTTTGGTGAGTAAAGAAACAGGAGTTTGAGGACCCAAACCATGGAGATAAGAGTTGTGTTGGAGAGGACAGTACCAACAAAAAAGGGCAAGTAGAGATCCAGTGAGGGATAGGAACGTCTATACCAGGGAAATGATGCCTGATGTTGAGTTATTACTGATTCCTCTGCTATCCTCCAGTTGAATTAGATCCAAACCCATGGTAAAGATATATTGCCATATTCATGGTGCTGGGCTGGGGGTAAGGGGCGGCTGGAGAAGGAGGAGTGATGGGGGGCTAGTGTGGGGTGGAAGCAAAAGAGCAGCTGGAGGGGGAATCCAGGAGCCAGAATGGAATTAGGAGAGATGGTGAGAATGTGAGCCCCTGGGGGTACTGGGAAGTCTAGAGATGGTGCTGGGTTTCACACTGGGGAGGAGGATGCTATTTAAGGAAAGAGTGGCTCAGAAAGGATAAAGGGGACTCTGTTCCCACCCCTAAAGCTGGTAACAACCCAGTTTGGAGGAGAAGGCTTGTGTGCATGTGTGCACACCCATAGAGGAAATGTACCTGGTAACTAAGGCAGCAAATGCTAAATGCCCATTCACTGAGCAGAAAAGATAGAGAGCGTTATGAGAGTTTAGAATTCAGAGGTATTACTTTGGCTGGAATTGGTGGCGATGCTGCTAAATGTTTAACCACCAGCTTCTGGGGAAAAAACAACTTTCCATGGTATAAATACCCTAATTCTACCATGGTTAATTTTAAGTCACCAAGTTGACTTCCTAAAATCTGGAGTTGGGAAGAGACACACAAGAGCACACCATTATAGAGTAGTTCCACCACAAAGGTGCAGTAGATGCAAATAAACTCAAGCATAGATTGTTATCAAATGTATGATAGTAGTTCAGAAGTGATAAGTTCTGAGCATTTTACTACCTTTGCCTTAAATTTCTTTCAAGTTTACATAATGTAATTTTTAATAATGCCCATGTTCAATAACTGGCTTGCAACATTCCTGAAAAATTACCAGTTAACTGTTGTGAGCTGATATAAGCCAGCTCTGGGACACTACTGGCTCACAACAGTCTTTCTGGAGAAGGTGGGACTTAAACTGGGCTTTGGAGGGTGAATAGGAGTTTGATAGGCCTGGCAGAAGGCATTCTAAGTAAGGTAAAGATGTGGCAAAGGTGTGGCCATTAAAGGGGGTGGCGTGAATGAAAATAATAGGACTTCTCTTAGTTCTAAAATGTTTCAAGGTTAAGAAATTACTTTTTTAACAAGTCAGAAACGATGGAAAGACCCAGTAGGCATTGAACATTCATAATAGCATACAAGGTACCAAATATTCATGATATACTAAATATAGTCATACCAGATACTGAATATTCATAAGGTCTTAAAATAGCCACACATTGGTATTACCCATTCTGGTCCCCTGTGTGCCCCTCCAGATGAAAGTCATAGCCGCTCAACAGGCTAATTGACAACCTACAGCTGTGGCCGTGAGTGCTTGCCCCTGGATTTCCCCCATGGAGCAAATGTGAGTTATTGGCCCAGGTACCTTCTGCTTGTGGGTCCCTTTTGCTCAAACCTCAACTCTGGTCGTCTTAGTGAAACCATCAGTAGGGAAGATTAATGTGGCTAAGAGGCTGGATACCCAAATAGTGCATAATCCAAGTCTCAGGTGGTGTGGCCCCATCCCTTTCACCTTGTTTCTCAATTTTTAAATTGATTTAATGAACTGTATTAATGTCTTAGTGAGGGCTGCTATTCCAGAATACCACAGACTGGGTAGGTTATAAATGACAGACATTTGTTTCTCCCAGTTGTGAAAGGTTGGGAAGTCCAAGATCAAGGAGCTACGAAATTCGGTGTCTGGCTACATCCTGGTTCATAGTTGGCTGTTATCTTGCTGTGTCCTCCCATGGTAGAAGGGGAGAGGAAGCTTTAAGGGGTCTCTACTATAAGAGTACTAATCCCGTTCACGAGGCCTCCACTCTTATGACCTAATCAGCTCCCCAAAACCCTACCTCCTAATATCATCACACTGAGGATTAGGCTTCAACAGAAGAACTGGGTGTGGGGGAGGGGTATTGCAAATATTCAGTCTATAGCAGTTAGTTCTCTATGGTTGTGTAAAAAATTATCCCACAACTAGTGACTTAGAATAACAAACATTTATTCTTCTAATTTCTGTGGGTCAGGAAGCTGGATGGGATCCTCTGATCAGGGTCTCTTGCTGGCTATAATCAGGGCGTTGGTTGGGCTGCAGCCCTCTCAAGGTCAACTGGGGGTGGTTCTGCTTTTAAACTGCTTAAGTGGTATTGGCAGATCCTCCTGTTTCTCTGGGCTGCCAGTCAGAGGCCTCCCTCATTCCTTGCCACGTGGGCCTCTCTACAGGACAATTACAACGTGGCAGCTGCTGCCCATCGCAGCGAGGGGGTGAGAAAGCAAGAGAGGGGGTAAGACAGAAGTTGGAGTCTCAGGAAGGACAGCCCACCACTTGCCAGGTTCATTAGACAGTAAGTCACTAGGTGTCCAGTCAATACTCAAGGGGAAGGGATTTCACAAGGAGGCAGGGATCATTGGGGGCCATCTCAGAAGCTGCCTGTCACATAAAGTTCTGTGACTTCCAGCTTAGCCATCGCAGTGGTGGACTTGGGGGCTGGCATCGTATCAGAGTAATTCCATGCCCCAGTCCCCCAGAGATTCTCACCCCTGTATGACAGCATCCTTGAGATGTCAGTGGTGGTGGTCCCATTTTAAAGGAAAGACATTGAAAGTTTCACGACTCCTCTATGTCCACATAAGTAAGCAAAAGAGTCACAAAAGAGGCAGACCTTGAACCCAGGTCTCCTGAGTTCTAGGCTGTGGCCTTTGCCATTTGCTGTATGGTACTAGGGTGAATAGTGCCCCCACTCCTCAACCCCCACCTCTGCCAAATTCATGTCTACTCAGAACCTCAGAATGTGACCTTCTCTGAAACTAGGGTCTGTACAGATGTATTATTAAGATGAGGTCATAGTGCATTAGGGTAGGTCCTAAGTCTAGTGATGGTGTCTTTATGAGAAGGCTATTGAAGATACAGAGACATGGCGGGGGTGGAGGGGGGTGTGCAGGTAGGGATGCCATTTAAAGATGGAGGCAGAAATTGGAGCAATGTAGCTACAAGCCAAGGAAGGGTAAAGATTACAAGCAGCCATCAGAAGCTGGCAAGAGGCAAGGGAGGATTCTTTCTTAGAGCCTACAGAGGCCCCGTCAACCCACCAACACCTTGATTTCAGACTGCTAACCACCAGGACTGTGGGAGAATAAATTTGTGTTGTTTGAAGCCATCCAGTTTGTGGTTACTTGTTATGGCAGCCCCAGGAAACCAACACATGCATTATCTCCCTAGAAGATTCTAGCCACAAACTTCCTGATGTCTGCAGCATTTGAAAGGGTTTGTTGATAGTGGTTCATAAAGCACAGCTACTCTGGATCAGCCTCCATCCAGAATTCAGTCTCCCAGGTCCCCTCCTGGCCAGCATAGCCCATCTTGTAAGCCAGCAGCCATAGCCCAGGACTGGGGGAAGAAAAGGGATACAGCGAGTAGCTTCACTGCCTGTGATCTAAGATGATGAACATTGCAGGACAGAAGCATGGCTATGTGAGATTTTCTTTCTTCTTCCATGTGATAGGCCAAAGATTAAAATCCCCTCTGCCCTTCTTCCCCTCATTCCCTTGAACTTGAAGGCACTTGGAGCACTTGGCTCACAGTAGCTCTGTGTGTGTGTGTGTACGTGGAGTAGTCGGTAGTCTCTGTAGCCTTGTAGGTGCTGGCTTAGAATAAGAAGCAGAGGTCAGGGTTCAGCTGAAAAAGGGGTGGGTGTGGTAGGATGGCTGTGGGACACGTCCTCCTGGGCACCTAGTTGGTAAGTTCACACAGAGGAATCAGTAGCATTGGATCAAAGGAGGGGGAGGCTCAAAGGATGTTCTCTGGGTGAGGTGCTCTGGCAAGGGGCTTCTGCTCCTGTTTGCAGCTTTGAAATGCAAGAATTTCCTCTTGTACGAGGAAAAATAGCTCATCATGTGAATTGTGATTAAGGTTTAAAGATTATCCTTAAAATAGTGCTTTAAAAAAATGCCTGCCACCTTCCTGCTGACCTGGTGAAAGCGACTGCACCACTTGTATTCTGCAGGGCCCGGTGACTAGTGATTCATATAGTTTGTGGTCCAAAAGCATCCCAGACTAGAAAGGGCCTTAGAGATGGTCTAAACCTACTCCTTTGGCAGAAAGAGAAGCAAAGGCACAGATACCTTCTCCAGTCCACCCAGAAGCTTCCCTCTCCCCCGTGAAACCAGCTGGGCCAAGGGCTCTGCCCTCTGTTTGTCTCCCTACTTGCCATTCTGGTGTCTTCTTCTCACATTCACATCTGCCTGTATAATCTCTATCCCTACAGCATCTATCGTTTACACCGTGGGCTCCAGTGTAGTGTAACCCTCCATCCATTCACCCAACTACCCATCACATATTTATTGAGGAAATTGCTATGGGTCCACCACTATGTACTGTGGACGTGGAGATTATTATGGCAAGATCCTTTCTGTCGGCAAGTTTACTGTCTCATCAGAGATCGACCACTTGTATGCGAGTAACTAGACCTCAAACCAGACTCCTTCAAGGGAGTATAGACTAGTTCTCATCTGGCAAACCATTGGAAGAATTAGAAAATAATTGCCACTAGCGGCCATAGCCTCACAAGTAGGAATCATCTTTTGTCCTATATGATTTGAAAATTAGTGGAACATATATTTGGCAACCATATACATCCTGAAGTTTTCAAAATAGCTCTGATGTAAAATATTCTCCTTCCAGTTCATGTGTCTTAACTGTTGGTCAGAAAGACTGAATGCCAAGCAGTCAGGATTTTCTGTATCCAATCCAACTTCTCTACCCCCTTCCTTTTCTGCCTCCAACAGATTCATTCTTTGGACCGCAGTTGTAGGATGTATCTATTCTTGGAAGAATAACACCCTATACCATTAGATCAGCTGTATTTTCAGCAATTACATGAAGCTTCGCTTTGGACAGGGCACTGCTTGGGTGATACGGAGTTACTTAAGTGTATCCGGGAGCACTGAGCTGAATGGGAGATGGAATCCTATGAAGATCACAAAATAGGCACCAACAGAATGCACTGGGCCTTGGAGTAAGTATTTAGGATAGGTAGGAAGAAAATGAGAGAAGGTCCTGGGCAGTGGGAGAGAATTTGATTCTTTTGGCCATTTTACTACCTTACCCCAGGGGCAGTCCTATTAGACAGGAGCTCACTGGCTGGGGGCCTGGAGATCCAAACCATAAGCCAGGAGACCCTTTAAAGTCTTTGCATTTAAGTTTCATAGTCAAAGAAGCCATGTTCTCTCTCTTTTCCCAACAGCTTAGAGAGAAAATAAGTCAACTTTGCTTACTGGATTTGTGTGAATGCCTCTTCTCTATACACAAGGACAAATAGTTCCCTGTGAGGCAGATCTTCATTCAATCGTGGAGAAATTTAACCAGAAATTAGAGAGCACCCTAGGGAATGGTCTCAAGTCGTCCAGGGCTTCCTCCACCCAGGCAGCCTTGACACATGTCCCTGTCCTGTCACAGATGTCCTCATTCCTCCCAACGACTTTGTCTTACTGGTGTTGCAACAGCTACCAAGGTAGTTAAAAGGTGTGTTATATAATATGCATATTAGAGATAGATATGCAAGTTCAGAATAGATTTGCTACATTTTTCTTCAGTAAAACTCCTTTTGTTCATCCAAACATAGTTTACGCACCAACTACATACCAAACATGAATGGGGCTGAAAAGGCAAGAGTCCCTCGGGTAAGGCAAGGTGTAAAGTCTTCTGGGAAGGAAGCCTCCTCCCAGCCCCAGAGTAAAGTAGTAAAAGAGTTTCCTCTTCAGACCCGAAAGCTGCTCTCTAAGCCAGGTCACCATCAGGAGCCTCATGGTGAGCCTCCTTACATCCCATGGCCGGGAACTCGAAGGCATTGTCCCAAATGCTCTCCTTGATTGATTTTGTCTGAAGTACACTTCAGAAAAGCTCTGTTTCACAAATGTTTGGACTTCAGTCATTTTGACCTATTGCTTTCTGCCGTGGTGCTTCAAGCACTTGGTGGGCTTATGTTGTCCTAGTCTTCAGTCTTGTCTTTGGATTACAGAGATCTCAGAGCAAGGCCCAGAGAAGTACAGGGACCTCTTCCAGGTTGGACAGCGAGTCTGGATGTCTGAACACTGCTCCCAACTTACACCAGTTCACCACGTGATGGACTTATACCATCTTGGGCTGAGAATGATCTTAGATGTCTACCTTGTGTCAGGGCCCTCATCTTTCTCATCTTTCAGACAAAGAAACCGAGACCCAGGGTAGGTTACTGGTTGTCCATAGCCAGAGAATCACAGACTCCTGGAGCTGGAAGGCACCTTGGGCCTTTTGTTATCTAGTTTCACCTCCAACCCAAAGGAACAATACTTTCCACACTCTCTTTGCCAGTTGATTACCCAGCCTCTGCTTGGACACTTCTGGAAAATGGGGAGTGCATGATTTTTTTTTCCTGTCCATTCCATTAATAGACCTATCTCATTGTTATCAAGCTCTTATCTGTAATCAAGGGAATCTAGTTTCTTGCTGTATCCATTGACAGCTGCCTTGCAGAGTCACAACACACAACACAACCAACCCACAGTCTCTGTGCCCTAGGAGAGTTGTCCCTACCATGGATCCCTTTAGTCAACTGGACTGTTTCAGCTCAGCCTGCCTCAGTTTCCCTGCCCCAGACTGACTGCCTTTAGCATGTCTTAATTCAGAATTTTTATTTATTTTGCTTTTATTTATTAATGGTAACCACCACCTTCTATAAGTCCCATCCATCCCCCCTTTTACTGAGCTCTAGAAGGCTCTCATTAGAACATCAATGAGTTCACTGCACTTTTTAAAATCAGGACAACAACAAAAAAAGCTTGAGTGTGCTTCTCCTGACAAGCCTCCTTAAATATAATCATAGATCTGTCACAAAATATACAGGCTTATGAGGGGTTGTCAAAGTCTTTCTGAAGTGGGAGATGTTTAGGGGGAAGAAAATTCTTTCATATTAACTGAAAAGGAACAAAGTAGAAAAAAACAAGGACCAAATGATTCTGTGAAGGGTTTTTACATAGCTACAGTTTTGCAAGCTTTGCCTTGATTAATGATAATGCGGTAGATTCTGGAAAGACAGAAATGAAGCTCTGAGCTGTTCGTGTAATTGGTCTTGACATTTCTCTTCTAGGAGTTTTTCTCTTAACTGAGTGAGAAAGCAGGTGCGGTAAGAGCAGTCTTTCCCATCATCCAGGTTCCAATCTCCAGTTCTGATGGGGAGCAGACCCAAAGGTCCCATGAACACTCTGTTTTCTTTAAGCAATGTCCTGCTTTAGTGATTCCCACTATTGTGTCCACACTCTGGAGGGTTTAGGGAGTTTTAGGCATTTAACGTTTTTGAAAAATTTCTTTTTAAAGCCATTTGGATTTGTAGCTCAACACCAGGGAGAATCCAGATCCTTCTGGTTTCCACAGATGGGCTCCCTGAAAGGTAGTTCTCATTTTCTTTGTTTCTTGGGGAAGCCTCTTCGAGGTCTGGTGCACATCTGTCTGTGCCACTTGGTTCCTGAATGAATTGCTCACTGGCCTAAACATCTGGTTGCCTCAAGGGTCAGCATAGATGTGTCCCTGCATTGCATGGCATTGGAGGGACGATTGCAAGGACAAGCAATAAAGAAATCTGGTGCTGGTGGCTCTTCTCAGACCCTCCAGCTTCCACATGGCCATGATCACATCCCTCTGTCCTCATCTGATGCCAAATCTCCCAAGCAGCCCAGGGATTTCTAAGCCTTCTGCAATTACTCAGCATAATAAGATTTCAGAGCTCTCCCTGGCTTAAAATGTGCTTTCCATTTTCTCACCAGCCCACTCCCCTCCCCCGGCCTTGCCCTGAATTAGAAGTACATCGGCAGAAAGATTCACAGGCCCCTAGGTGCCCAGTGGCATATTTCTATCTTCCATTTCCCCTGTGAGCATCTCCTGGCTCTTCTTCTTCTTCTTCTTCATGCACCTGGGGCCAGGCGAGAGCTTTCCATCCAGACACAGCCACAGTGCCCTGCCTGGACATGGAGCTTTGTGAAAAAGCAGCCTAGCCTGTCCTCCCAGTGAGAGCGCAGTCCCACCCTTCCCTTCCGGGTCCCCAGTCATTGTGCTGAGGGTTAGGAACCAGCAGTGCAGAGATCAGTTTTCAAAGGAAACAGAAGAACCCTTTCAAGTGCCTAACCCTAATCGCAGACTCTTTCAGGGGTCCTGGAGCTGGTTTTGAAAACCACGTTGATGGTGCCTGAAATTAAGTTATGATGCACCTGTACACACAGAAGGAAGGGACATCAAAGAGAGGATCAGTGCGGACGGCGAGCAGAAAGAAATGCCAGGTGCAGACGCGGAGGACATCTGGCTCTCCCGGGGCCCGATGTCCGCTTCCCAGGCAAGGACAGTTAGTGGCTTCAGCGAGAGTGAGAGCGGGGGTGGCTTGGTGGTGTCCTCAAGCTTGACTGTGCGTCCGCTTCTGCAGCCTCCTTGTTTCCAGGCAGAGAGGACGGGTCGAGTGTCTCACTCGTGACTCTCTAAAACGTTTCCTCGTATGTTAGTAAAGGGAAGTGACCTCTCAGGTAAGAAGTGGGTGCCGACCTGACCGCGCGCCAAGTGGGCGCAGGCTGCTGCAGAGGAAACGCAGACCAGCAGCAAATTGCTCGGGAGAGGGAGGTTTCTTGGGGATTCGCTCAGATGAGAAAATAACAAATATTTTTAATTAATGTCACTTGTCTCTTTTTAGGGACTTTGACGCGTTGCGAATTTATTTTGGTATGTAATTTTAACACTATCTCCTAAGATCTTTTTATACTTTATCTCTGAAATGTGTCAGATTCCCCACTGACACTATTTTAATAGAAAGGGTTCTGGTGCCCGCCAGGGAGCGGCCCTGGGGACTCTAGAGCCACGGGGACCGAGGGGTTTGAATCCTGGGTGGGCAGCACCCTCTGGGTGAGCCTGGGCCCATCATTGACCTCAGGAACGATGACCGTCCCCACGTCCTGGTGGCACAGTGGACTGGAGATGGCCTGATCGATGTGCGAGGCCACTTGCCCCGGGGCTGGGCCCCGAGTGTGCAGCTGGGGATTTCCGAGGGGCTCGGCGCTGGGAGTTTCCGACGCGTGGGGCAAAGGCTGCATCTGCCAAGTCTCTGCTCCCCACCACCCTTCCCAGGAGGAAGCCAGACGGCCGGACACCTCCTGCTCCGGCCCGGCGTAAGCCCTGAGCAAATAACAGATTTAATCTCAGGGGAAGCAAGTGCATTCTGTTATGGGTACGGAAACATTTTATCAGTCTCCGGACCTAGCAAACAGTAGCTGAAAGAACGTCAGCCTTGCCGTCTTCCTGACGTGCAGGCCGAGAAGAGGGCACCGCGAGTGGCTCCGCGGCCCGGGAGGCACCTGCACGACAATAAATCAAAGGGTGATGTGCGTTGGGTGCAAAGAGCGAGTGGCGCGGGCGTCCTGGCTTCCGAAGCCCGTGCTGGCATCGTGCGTGAGGTCACAGGCTCCGTGGGCCCGACTCCCCCCGAGGCTCCGATGGCCCCCCGAGTTTGTCCCCACGAGTCTGTGAACTGCTTGCAGAGCCCCAGGCCAGCTCCCGCAGGCTGTGCCCACCCACCGTGAGGGGCGCTTTAGGACAGCGGGGCCCACCCAGTAATACCTGCCTCCTAAGAAGGCTCCCAGGTGGGATTTGGCGGGAATATCCCAGCCGGATATTCGTTTCCCCAGGGAAAGACCCCCCACCCCAGCCAGTGTTTGGGGCGCCTCCGGGCAGGGCAGCCAGCCCCCGTCGGGGGGATCCGCGTGGGGATGTTTTCAGGGCCACCGCCCACTCTGAACCTGACGGGGACGTGCTTGAATGGGGGCCTCCCTGGAGAAGGAACAGTTTCGCTAGGGCCTGCGGTGACATCCAGATGGCCGAGAAAACTTACCCAGTGTTCCGTCAGTGGGCAGTGATGGAAGGCCTTTACAGGGAGCTTCAGAACCTTCCACATTTAGTTCCAAGCTGCACGTCCTTCTCCGTTTTGTCAGCGGGCCAGCTGCCTCTCCGTGGGAGTGGGTGCTGCTGTTTCTTCCTGACGTGGGTTTACTTGACACTGTCGTGCTTGCTCCGTCTGAAAGCAGAGTCCACTCGCTCCAGCCAGAAGCACTTAAAACTCAGACGCGGATCCCTCTTGCCTTCAGAGGATGAAGCTGTGTCTTGCTGGGACATGGGCCCCCAGTTCAGCTGTGTGCCCAGTATTGGTCCCAGGACAGCTCTTCTTTCAAAATGCTGCATAGGCAGAACGAAAGCTTGGTAGCAAACCATGGAAATCGAGGGGAAGAATGCTTCATTTGCCAATAGGTTGCTCCCCAAGTAAGCCATTTCCCTCTCCTTGGCCCGCCAGCAACCATGACATCTGTCGTCAGGACACCATGAAGTCCCAGGATCTGTTGCTGGGGTGGGCTTGCTTTGCACTCGATGGGTGACGCTCTTGCTGTTCTCCTAATTGTTCTTATTTTTATTCTCTCTGTAAGACTTGAGTTTACTGGAAGAAGGTTTTATCTAACCCACCATTTTTTTTCTTTTAAACCAAAGGCTGAGATGAGGCAGAGTTGAGTGTGTGGCTACGAGGGACACACTTATATGCTGGGAGAGGGTGAATCTAGGATAGTGGTTAAAAAAAAGAAATCCGTGACCTTGGGCAACAGGGACAAACCATCCATTGACCAATGAGTGCCTGCCTTCCGCCAGGCCTGGTGTGTCTGTGTGGAGCATGTGGCCTGGCCTTCAGACTCCCATTCCCAGCCCTTCCAAGGAGAGCAGTTCTATAAAGTAGGTTGATTTAAGACACCAATACCTTTACTGGGCTGAGACAGGAGAGGCTCCAGAACCTGTTTGTCTTTTTCCTTTTTTCTTTTTTTTTTCCTTCTTTCATTCTTTCTCCTTCTTTTCTTTTTTTTTTAAAACCAGAACTTCCCACCTGTATTAGTTTTCCATGCAATGTTGTGACAGATGGCCACAAACCTAGTGGCTTCAAACAGCACACATTTATTGTCTAACAACAGTTCTGGAGATCAGAAATCCAAAATGTCCCAGTGAGCCAAAAACATGACTACTTTCCTTCCGGAGGCTCTAGGAAAGACTGTTCCCTTGCCTTTTCCAGCTTGAGGAGACCACCCACATTCCTTGGTGACATAGTTACAGGTTCCGGGGATTAGGTTATGGGTATCTTTGGGTCATTAGTCCACTCATCACACAACCCAGATTCATGGAGTGCAAAGGTGGGGGCAGATAGGGAGCATGATGATTGCTCATGACAGTGATGCTCACGTCAGACTAGATTAGTTTTGAGGAAGCCAGGAGTCCAGAGCTGCTGGGATGGATTTAAATCATGCCTATCATTCACAGTTCTTTCTTACAAAACCATACAGCTCACTATGCATTTTATCAAAACATTAACTCGACTTGTCAGTTATACACAGAGGCATGTGTAAATAGATCTAGAAGAGATTAACTATTATATTTTATAAATCTTAAGGTACCCAGGAGACAAATGGAAAGGAGAGATTGTTGTTGTTGAATTCAGCTCTTCATAGGCAGGCAGGATTCTGAATCTTTTAGGTAAGAGTTTAGGGAGAGGAATTGTGTCTGTAGTAGAAGATAGGAAAAATCCTGGAGTGCTTTCGAAGTGAGTAAAGGGAGTTTTCACCAAACTACTGCATTTACTTAGGCCCTGCCCATGTTTACCATTGTCTGCTCCTAATCCTTACCCTAAAGTAAATAAAATCTGAATGCTTCCTTAAGCAGAGACTATTGCTGAGTTTCCCTCCAAAAAACAAATTGCCACCACAGCTACCAAAAATAAGAGCCACGGAGATACACCTATGCCTTTGAGACAATCCACAGTTTTAAAGATAAATCCCTTTCTTTGGGAGCCTAATGTTGCTTTAAAAGATTCCTTTCCTTTCCATCCCCTTTCTCCCCAGATAATCTCCAAAGGAATATCTTTTTAAAGGGGGTAGGCTGAATAAGTGTTCATAAAGCTTCCTTGTGGGTCAGTAGCCTGCTGCGGGTCACGAGATTCATTTGGGATAGTGTGAGGGTAGGAAAAAGCAAGCTAATAGTCCTTTGACAAAGACCAATTCTCTGTCCCTGTTTTAATCTTTAATCTGGTTACCATATGTCATTTCTGAAAGATTAGTTAACTGAAAGACCTTATTTTTCAGCACAAGTTGGACTAGCAAGATGCCAAAAAACAAGAAAAATTAAGTAAATTTGTCACCTACAGAAATGTCTCAAAAAATACCTAATAAGTTTTTGAAAAATGTTGCAAATTAAGCTGAAGCGGGAAGAAAATACAGATTTTACTCCAAATTCATGGCCACTTAGCTCACAAGAAACAAATACTCTCAATTCTTTAAAAAATCATACTTAGAGATCTACTGGTAGTAATGAAGTCAGTGTGTGTAATGTGAACACCTCTGAATCAACTGTTTTTTGTTGAAAAAGTTAAAACGGTAGTTGCATACTGCCCAGTTGGAATTCAATATTGCTTTGCTGTTGAATTTTTTAAAATAATAGTAAACATAAAAAAAAATAATAGTAAATACTCACAGAGTTTGTTTAGATAGTTACTGTATAGATTTCCTAAGGCTGCTATAGCAGAATACCACAAACTTGGTGGCTTGAAATCACGGAAATATTTTCTCTCCTAGTTCTGGAAGCTCAAGGTGTCGACAGGGTCATGCTCCCTCTGAGGGTCCAGAGAAGGATCTGTTACGTTTCCCTCTCCCTAGCTTCTGGAAATTCTTGATATTACTTAGCTTATAGATGCACGGCTGCATCTCTGATTCTCTCATTAGGTAGCCTTCTCCTTGTCCCTCTTAGGGTCTCACTGTCTTCCCATGGCCTTTCCTCTCTCCTGTGTCTGTGTCCAAATTCCCCTCTTTTTATAAAAACACAGGTCTTTGGATTAGGACCACCTTAAAACATTATGACCTCATCTTAACTAATCATATTGCAAAGATGCTACTTCCAGATAAGCTTATATTCTGAGGTTCTGGGTGACCATGAATTTGGGAGGTCAACTCAACACAGTACAGCTCCCATGTCCCTGGATTAGCTTCTCTGCCTATAAAGTGGGAATACTATTGCTTGTTCATCTGTGGTTTTAATATAATCAATATAAGACTCATTCTTTGAATCTTACTCCTGAGATCTAGTGAAATTGGAAGCCAAACTTCCTCTGGGATTATTTTTATATAACCTGAAAATTACTAAGCAAGGGAAATTTTTTTCATGTAATCTAGTATTTCCCAGAACGTACCTTGGGAAACATCAATTTCATAATATGGCTTATGAGTCAAGTAAAAATAATAAAACTAGAAATGTAAGTAGTGTGATCTGAATGTGTCCTTTCTTTTATTTATTTATTTATTTATTTATTTATTTATTTATTGGAGTTCAATTTGCCAACATTTAGCATAACACCCAGTGCTCGTCCCGCCAAGTGTCCCCCTCAGTGCTCGTCACCCAGTCACCCCAACCCCTCTCCCACCTCCCCTTCCACTACCCCTTGTTCTTTTCCCAGAGTTAGGTGTCTCTCATGTTTTGTCACCCTCACTGATATTTTCGCTCATTTTCTCTCCTTTCCCTTTATTCCCTTTCACTAATTTTTATATTCCCCAAATGAATGAGACCATATAATGTTTGTCTTTTTCTGATTGACTTATTTCACTCAGCATAATACCCTCCAGTTCCATCCACATTGAAGCAAATGGTGGGTATTTGTCATTTGTAATGGCTGAGGAATATTCCATTGTATACATAGACCACAGATTCTTTATCCATTCATCTTTCGATGGACATTTGTGTCCTTTCTACCTCTTAAATTCATGCATCCTTTTACCCCTTAAAATCATAAATTCATATGTTAATTCCCAAGGTGATGGTACTGGGTTGGGGGGGGAGGGCTTTGGAAGGTGCTTAGGTTATGAAAGTGATGGTGCCCTCACGGAAGGGATTAGTGCTCCTGTAAAAAAAAAAAAAAAAAAAAAAGGACAGCATTAGTGCCCTACTTCTACCACCTGAGCACACTGGCACCCTGACCTTAGACTTCCAGCTTCCAGAACTGGGAGAAATAAATTTGTATTGTTTATAAGCCATCCAGTCGGTGGTATTTTTATAATAGCAGCCCAAAAGGACTAAGACAGTAAAACTCTTGACTTCAAGTCCTAGTCCTTCACACCCACACTCACTTCGAACCCATGAGTGACAGGTGAGACAGGAGGCCTGTTTTGGAATTCCTACTAGCACAGCTTGGCATTTTCATTAGTGATTGGATGAAATCCTTGTGCTCTGATGAGATTGAAAGATGCATGGTGGCTTTGGAGATGGCTAGCACTGACAATCATAAAGGAAGGAAAAATCTCATGAGTGCAAAGCAGGGAATGATGGTTCTTGCCCAGATGATAGCACATGGGGATGTGGGAGAGGAGACAGATTTCTGGAATGACAGTTGGTAAAACTCTGCTGATCTGCTCCCCAGTGAAACTGGTGAAAATGATTTTTTTTAAAAAAGCAACCTTTTAAAGTGTCTGGAAATGGTCTGGAGGTCAAACAGTAAATGAAGAAACATGTGTTTGAGAAAATCTATGCGAATTTAGTAAAAAGTTGAGAATCTGGGGTATCTGAAACAAGACTGCATTCCTCCTCATCCTGCTGGCTCAGCAAAGTGAAGACTCCACTCTGGACTCCTGTGGCCACCAGCACAGGCTGCCTGGCTCACAGCTCCCAGGAGGAGCTCTCTTCCTCGGAGGGGGAGGAACTCAGTGTTTTCAACCCCCAGCTACCTGTTGCTGAGGCTTAGTACTGGCAAGTATGGTCAAGAGGGCTGGACTTCCTTCTTTTGCCCAGGCCCTGCTCGTGGAATAGAGACTTGACCTTGGGAAAAGTGTGATGAGAACATTGGAACCTCCTTGCCCCTGCTCATGAGGCCATGGTCCCATGCCAAGAGAGGCATGCCAGGAGGACTTCAGACTGCTGCCCCTCTTTGCAGGGAGTATTTAGCCACTAGAGCAAAAATGTCACCCTGAGAGCAGCTTGCCATTGTGACATTCCCAGCTTCAGGGCTCTGGCTCAGAGATTTTGCCTGGGGGAGGAGAAGGGAGCAACAATTTTAAAAACAATTAATCTCTTCCTGGAGGAATGGATTTCATTTACAACAGAGAGTGCAAAATTTCAAATATAAAGGCACTTTCAAGAGCAGTGGAGGTCGTGGTTAAAGGCAATTGATAGGTGATTCATCAATTTCATGAACAGCCTAGATTAGAGGGATGGCTAGTCCACAGGACAGAACAGAGGAATAAGAGCTGGGTCCTGAGGTCATAACAAATACCAAACACTGACCTCAGAAACTGTTCCTTCAAAGGAGCCACGATTTGACTGAGTTCATTTGTGGAGCAATTTATGCCCTAGCGCACTGTTGAAAACAATAGAGCAGTCAGCTGGAAATTGGTAGAGTTTAACAGCTGGGTGTGGTCAGTGAAGGAGAGGAAGGGGTCCCTGGGAATGCCACTGTCACCCCAGGGTAACTGTAATCCAGCCAGTCACTAAAATTAAACAGGCCAGTAACATTAACAATTGGGGTGCCCGTATCCAGAGTGGCTAAAATACATTATCTAAAGTGTTCCGTTTACAACAAAAAAATTACGAGGCATGCAATGGAACAGGAAAGTATGACCCACACTCTAGAAAAAAAGCCGGCAACAGAAGCTGCCTGTGAGAGACACGATGTTGGATGTAACAGAAAAAGACTTCAAAATAGCCACTATAAATATGTCCACAGAACTAAAGGAAAGCGTGATTATCAAAGTAAAGGAAGGCGTGACGACAACATTGCATTACATAGAGAACATCAGTGAAGAGATAAAAATTGTAAAAAAGGAAGCAAATGGAAGTCCCGGCGTTTACAAATATAATAATGGAAATTAAAAATTCACTAAATCAAGAGAATGAGAAGACAAGTCAGAGACTGAGATTCTGATAAAGGACTATTATCTAAGAAGTCAACAGTAAGAAAATGAGCAACCTGAGTTTTAAAAGGCAAATATATGAACAGAACAGATGCCTCACCAAAGGAATATACTGGTGGCAAATAAGCATATGTAAAGATGCTCATCATCACAAGTCATCGGGGAAAGGCAAATTAAAGAAATGATGAGATACCACTGCATACCTATTAGAAGGGTCAAAATCTAACATGCTACCAATCCCAAATGCTGATAAAGATGTGAAGCCACAGGAACTCTCATTCATAGCTGAATGCCAAGTAGTAGAACCACTCTGGAAGACAGTTTGGTAATTTCATAGAAAACTAAACATATTTTTCTTATCACACCCAGCAATTGTACTCCTTGGTATTTACCCAAATGAGTTGAAACCTTATGTCTACACAAAAATCTGCACACAAATGTTTATAGTAGTTTTATTTGTGATTGCCAGAACTTGGAAGCAACTGAGATGTCCTTCAGTAGATGAATGGATAAATAAGCTGTGATACATCCAGACAATGGAATATTATTTGGCCCTAAAAGAAATGAGACATCAAGCCATGAAAAGACACGGAGGAATCTTAAATTCATACTATGCATCTGAAAGAAAGAAAGCTATCTGAAAGGCTACATGTTATATGATTCCAACCATATGATATTCTGGAAAAGGAAAAACCATGAAGATAGTGAACAGATCTGTAGTTATCCAGGGTTAGGTAGGATGGAAGGATGAATAGGCAGAGGATTTTTAGGGGAGTGAAACTATTCTGTATGATACTATAATGGTGGATACATATCACTACACATTGTCAACCTATAGGATGTATAACACCAAGAGTGAGCCCTAGTGTAAGCTATGAGCTTTGGGTAAAAATGATATGTCAATGCAGGCTCATCAGTTGTAACAAATGTACCACTCTGGTGTAGGATGTTGTTAGTGGGGGATGCTCTGCATAAGTGGGAGTAGCAAATATATAGGAAATCTCTGTACTTCCTGCTGAATTTTGCTGGGAACCTAAAACTGCTCTAAAAAAATAAAGTCTATGAAATTTATTTGAGGCTTAACAGCATATTTGAACTATCAGAAGAAAGAATGAGTGAACCTGAATATAAATCAATAGAAATTATGGTTGCTGAAGAACAGAGAACAAAGGGAATGAATAAAAATGAACAGTACCTCAGGAAAATGGGGGCCACCATCAAGCACATCAACATAAGGACTGGAAAGTGAAGAGAGAGAAAGGAACAGAAAAATAATCAGAGAAATTAAAAATGTCCCAACTTTGTTGAAAAACAATATCCTGCACATCCAAGAAATTAAACTCTAAATAGGATAAAAACAGAGATCTATGAATACCATGGTAAAAATTATGAAATTCAAAGATGACAGAAAAATCTTGAAGGCAGTAAGAGAAAAATAATGTGTTACATGTGAGAAAATTCCAATAAGATTAGCAGAAATGATGGAGGCCAGAGGCAGTAGAATAACATATTCAAAGTGCCCAAAGACAAAAACTGTCAACCAGACAGGGTTGATAGAGACCCCACAAGGTAAAGGGTTAGCAAAGGTCCACAACAAGACTGATCTCATGTCAGATCAATTTGCTACAAGCCTGGGAGGTTTTCCATGTCCTCCATGGGTTCAATAATTCACCAGAACAACTCACAGAATTCAGGAAAATACCTAAATGAAGAGACAGGGAAGGTGAGGTCTGGGAGGATCCCAAACATAGGGCTTTTGGGCTTTCTCCCCATGGAATCAGCATCTGTCACCCTCTTGGCAAATTGATGTGCTCACCAACTGGGAGGTTCCACCAGTAGTGTCCAGAATTTTTATTAGGATTACATTACATAGGCATGATTTATTGAACATTGGCCATGTGATTGAACTCTCTCTCCAGCTTTGCCTTCTCCTCCTTGAGGTCAGGAAATCAGGCTGATATCATGTGGCTCAAAGCTTCAACCTTCACTGTTAGTCATTCCAACCATGATCAGTCCCCATCCTGAAGCCTACCCAGGGGCTCACCATGAGTCATCTCATCAGCATAAAGTTAGATGTGGTCCAAGGGGCTGATAAACAACAAAGACACTTCATCAGTCAGGAGATTTCAAGGTGGTTTTTTTTTTTTTTAAGATTTTATTTATTTATTCACAGGAGATACACACACAGAGGCAGAGACATAGGCAGAGGGAGAAGCAGGCTCCATGCAAGGAACCCTATGTGAGACTCCAACCCAGGACCGCAGGATCACGCCCTGAGTCGAAGACAGATGCTCAATCGCTGAGCCACCCAGGCGTCCCATTTTCCAAGGGTTTTAGAAACTCCATGCCAGGAACCTGAGGCAAAGACCAGGAAAACACTTTATTATACCACAGTCATGGCATGCCAATCTTTTTATATGTTATTAGATTCAGTGTGTTGGATTTTTTTCAGTTTGTTAGATTTTTTTATTGAGGATTTGTACAACCCTTATTCATAAGAGATATTGGTTTGTAGCTTTCTAGTGACATGCTTATCTTGTTTTTGGCACCAGCCTCATAGAATGAGTTGGGAAGTATTTTGCTATTTTTTGGGAAGAGTTTTATGAGGAATTAATATTAATTCCTCTTGAAATGCTTGGCGGAATTTACCAGTGAAGCCATCTGTTCTTGGGAATATTTTTGTGGGAAGTTTTTAAATTACTACTTCAAACTGTTGACTTGTGTAGATCTTTGAATATTTTCTGTTTCTTCTGGAGTCAGTTTCAGTCATTTTGTCTTTATAGAAATTTGTCCATTTTATTAAAGTTGTTGATATCTTTCATTCATAATCCTTTTTACTTCTCTAAGGTCAGTAGTAAGGCCCCCCCCCCCCTTTCATTTCTACTTCTCTGTATCACTGTTCTGAATAGAGTGTCGGGCTTTGGGGGAGTGACATTTATGCTTTGTGAAGAGGGCACTGGTTGCGGTGGTAGCCTCTAGTCTTTTCGGTTGGCATCTGGTGTGGAAACTCTGCCCTGAGTGAGGTGGGCTGAGAGTGTCTAGGGTCCCGGTGTTCTTGGCTTGCCATGCTTGGGGTGGAGTCGGCACCATGTGAGTAGCCAGGGGTGAAGGAAGGCAGACCCTGATCTCTTAGTTGCATGCCCCTGGAATTTAGCTTTTTCAACACCCAGGTTGGGGAGATAAGAATGCTGGCAGCCTGATTTCCTGAGAAACTGCTCCAGCTCTCTCCTGGGAACCAGGGAAGAAGGAGTCTGAGCTTGGGTACACCTACTGGAATGGAGCTTCTGTCATACTGATCTGGGGTGGGGGTGTAAGGGAGTGGGTCATGGTGCCACAGATTCTCAAGCTTTTTAGCTAGATTTAGTGTATTTTCTTGAACAAATGCTTCTTCATTTGCCCTTGGAACAATGTACAGAGATTTTAGATGGTTATTTATAAAAATTTTTCACCAGTTGTGGTCGTTCAATGGAGGGAAGGTCCTCAGAGCTCCTCATGTGACATTCTGGAACTAAGCCTAATCTCCACTATTAGCTATTCTTTTCACAAAATGTATTGCTTAATTCTTGGTTTATGGCTTCAGGTGGCTGTGAACAGCTCAGGCAAGGCTGATAGAAAACAGAAGGCTGAGGAAGAGAATCTAGAGGGCATATATATGGGGAATTAGTATTGAATTGAAGACAACGCTGAAATATGAAACGATTAACTTTGAAAAGAGAAGGTTAAAGATATGAAGAGCTTGTACATGCATTCACTGAGCAACAAACAAGTAGAATGCTTTATCATGCAGAGCAAAGTACTTAGACTCAAGGAATCCCCTCTTTGCAAGGTTGTTAAATAATAGAATGTACTACCCATAAAGGTTGCAAATTGCATTTTTAAAACAGGCTAGACTCTTTTTTTAGATCCTATGAGTGACTAAAATACAACTTTTCTATTACTTATTCGTTACAAAAAATCTGACAGAGGCACTTTATTCACACAAATTATCAAAATAACTTCAGTGTTTTTACCTTTCACCTACCACTCTGAATCCCAGCAAAGCACTGAAGAATATCTTACAGTTTGTAATACTGAAGTGCAAGTAAACCAAATAAGTTTCTGGACCACACTGATGATTATTCTGTTCTTCCTCCAGAAAGTTAAATAAGAGCAGCTGTCTTTTCTACTTGCTTTTATGCAAGGCTGACTTAGGTGTGTTGCTGCCCAAAGACGGGGGCACAGGGTAAACAACCTCGTTAGATCCCTTGCAATGCTTGGATTCTTAGGTCATGTCAGCTTCCTGAACATGGGTAAGCTATTGTTTCTTCCCTCTCCAGGAATGGGGAGATAAACTACACTTCAAATATTTATCCTCCTTATCTTTCTTGTTCTAATAAGGGACTTGGTAGCGGTGCCATTTCCAATGAAATGCCTAATATAGAACTAGTTCAAGTTAAAGAGGCAGCTGTTATTTAACGAGATGATGCTTTTCAAATTAAAATCTTAAAAATATTAGGGGACATGAATGCTCTCTTGTGTTGGCAGGATTGCAGAACTTGACCTTTCCACTCTGCTAAGGGCAGGACAGTGTTTTCTTCAATAAGAGGAAGAAGGAATAATGGACACAGTGATAATGTCTATCAGTTTCTCTTAGCAATGAAATTAAAGTATACAGTTTATAGATTTAAAGTGTAATTTGCAAAGTTTAACTAAACTTACTGCTTATTAAAGTTGTGCTCTAAGCTTGATGGGAGCTTGAGCTTTGGGTCAAAAAGGGGACACTACAACTGGCCAAATTACACACCTATTTATTATTCACACTAAATTATGTATGTAGGCCACAATTATATATATATATATACACTATGGAAAATGATATATCCATAGTGATTATAATGAAACTATATATGGATAGATAGGTCTATATCAAGGAACCAGAATAATGACAAGCAAATACATTTCCCACATTTTGCACTCTGAACCTTGCCATCTGGTATGGGGAGCAACCCCCCTCATCTGTATCCAGTGTCATGTCCGTGCTGCTGATTGTTTTTCAAGAGGAGTAGAAGCCCCTCAAAATAAATAAACAGGATGGTTTTAAATCAGTCTTAAAATCATCAGGTTTTAGTGAAACTAAGAAAATTTTTTTTATATTACTGAATATTATAAAGCCCTAAGGCATAAGCATGGTTGGGAGGTTCCAGAGAAGTCTTTAAGCTAAAAAGTGAAACTCTATCTGAACATAAAGGAGGGCTCTTAAAGTGCTTTGATGAATAGCAAAATGAAATACAGTATGCATTCCTGTGACAAATTGATATCTCATCTTAGTGTCACTAAAACCTGATGATTTAAAAACTGATTTGAAGGGGCTCCTGGGTGGCTCAGTGGTTGAGCATCTATCTCCCTTTGGCTCAGGTCGTGATCCCAGAGTCCTGGGATGGAGTCCCATGACAGATTCCCCGCAGGGAGCCTGTTTCTCCGTCGCCTGTGTCTCTGCCTCTCTTTCTGTGTTTCTCATGAATAAATAAAATCTTTTTTTTTTTTTTTTTTTTAAAGAGACTGATTTGAAGTAATCTGTTTATTTACTTTGAAGGGCTCATTGCCCTCTTGGACAGTAATCACAGCACTAATACATCACTGGCTGCTGCTGAGGGGTTGCTTCCCAGACTGACAGGCACGTTTCAGACTGGGGGAGTTTGGAAATACATTTGCCTATCATGTCGGTTATCTAAGTTCCTGGATTCCTTAATAGCTGAAGAGAAGAATTGAGGACAAAATATCCTCAATGTGTAGAGGTATTCCCTGTGTCATGAAAAAAAATCACATAATAAAGAGCAATACTTTTTTGGAAAGCTGTTGAGTTCAAGGTCATGAATCTATAAAATAGCATGACTATGTGTTGGATAACCCGTGATTTTTTAAAGAAGCCTTCATTTAAATGAAGTTTTAGGGGAATCCCTGGGTGGCTCAGCGGTTTAGTGCCTGCCTTTGGCCCAGGGCATGATCCTGGAGTCCCGGATCGAGTCCCATGTTGGGCTCCCGGCATGGAGCCTGTTTCTCCCTCCTCCTGTGTCTCTGCCTCTCTCTCTCTCTCTATGTCTACCATAAATAAGTAAAATCTTTAAAAATAAAAAAAAATAAATGAAGTTTTAAAATGTCCTAAATAAGGTTTTATATACACAAACAATATTTCAAATATTTTTGTGGTATATTCATTAAAAATGGGGAGGGTAATGAATATCCAATTTTTTCCCCCTCAAGATTCTCTTAAGTCTGAAGTATCTTACCCAGTTAGGAGTTCAAAAACGTAATTATTGAATTAACTAGAGAATGGAGTTACACATTATTTACACTAACAAGGTTGCCTTTGGTGAGGTAAAAGTGTTTTAAATAATTTTCTCAGTCCTATTAAAAATCTGTGTATCCTTAAATGTACTAAAACTTGGGTTGGTTTATAAATGTCTGTTTCATTCTAAAAAAAAATTAAGTCCCAAGGTGTAAATAGCAAAATATTGTTATTTTAAAGTAAAGCTAAACAAGCAGATTTTCCCCTGTATATTCCAAATTGCAGAGTCTTAGAATGGCTCAGAACCTGAGGTCTTTGGGTTGCGCTCCCCACTTGGGATAAATATATCACCTGTCTTCGAATCTCTCTTTGAAGAGTTCACAGGCAGAGAAGTCAGTGCTCTCCATGGCATGAATGACTCAGTGTTTGGAGTATTCACTAGTTGTTAGTCACTGTGCTAAGTGCTTTTCTAATGTTATAAAATGATTCTGTGGGGTAATAATATCTAGTTTAACAGATAAGGAAATTGAATGTCAGTGGAGAGGAAGTAACTTGCTCATGATCATTCTGTCATTAAGTGATGGTGTCAGGTCAGCTGGCAGAGAGTTGTTGTGTTTTAGATATGATGATATACCATATGACAGATTTATTTATTTATTCTCATTTATGTGCTATCTCTTCATATATCCTAAAATAACCAGTATAGGCTTTCCCTCCTACCCCCACAAATATTTATATATTTAATCCTGTTTCTATTACTTTTCATTACCAGTGGTAAATTTTTTCAGGATGCATTTTTTTCAGTAAGCATTGTGATTGTGGGAAACAGAAGTAATCTTTTTCCCCACTTTAGTTTCCTCTAATAATGTGTAATATTAATTTGTAGAATTTCAAACAATACAAAATGTACAGCGTAAATAAATACCAGTTCCTCCCTATCTCCTATATTAAGGGGATGTAGTTATTAGCGTTTGTTGTATCCTTCCATTTATCTATTCCTTTTTAAAAAATTCCTATACATGTGCAGGCAGTTCTTGCCCTGAACAATATGATGAGTTTCAGTCACAACAGTTTGAATACCACCACTCCCTCAAGAATGTGGTTCTAATTTCAGCTGCATGGATTATTAACTGTAATTACCTAAGTACAAACTTCACTGTTAGCTCTTCAGTCCACAAATCACTGTGTAATAACAGATGTGTCCATGATCAGTGACCAATGATGTCATTCTTCCAGTCTGTTGGGGACTAGTCACTGTTTGTGATAGTTTGTGCACAGACAGCAAAGTGTGTAGTTGTGACGACTTCTTGTTTCCTAGTGATAAGGCCATGTGACACTTTAATAAAATGGATAACCAGAAGGGGGATTTGGCCAGAAAGAACAGGAAGTATACCAAAGAAACAAAATGTGAATACAGTAGAAGTGACATTTGAGTTGAATGTAGGTGGAACCAGATAGGCAGTAGCTGGCTTTGGGAATGCTGTTGCTATTCGATAGACTCCATGTGGCCCAGGGACACTGAGTGAGGGTGACCTTGACATACATGAGGAAAGTGGCTGTGAGGAGGAGGATGATGCCCAGAGGAAGTGATGATGGTAAAAAGTTTCACATTAAGGAAACTGGGAGATTGAGACAGCATTGAAAACACAGATGAACATGTTGGGAACTGATCCAAACTTAGAAAGGCAAAAGATGATTTTGCCTTTCAAAGAGAAAAATGCTATCATAAATTTTACAAGAAGAAAGCAGGCAATGTTCAAATACTTTTGACAAGGTTTCTTACAAAGAAATGAAAGTTTAATTCTCAACATTTGTAATGTTTTAAACAGTGTGATACTAGCTTTATTTTTTTCATTTTCCCATACTTCTGTAATTCAGTGGAGGCCTTGAGTCTCTTATTTACCTTGTTTCATCAGTTACCCTTTCAGTTAATTTATTCATTCTTATCTCTCAAGTACAACACAAGCTCAAGAGCAAGGACTGTGTGTGAATTATTCATCACTGGACCTAGAGTACAACACAGAGATGCTTAGTAAGTAGATGAATGGATGGATTTGCATTTAATGTAGTAAAGCGAGTATCTTTACACTGCTTTATGAGCTGAATGCTTACATTCTCTGCTTATTTTCTAACTGGAGTATCTTTCTCTTATCAGTTCATAAGAGCTCTTCATATATGATTCTTATGTCCAGTTTTATGTTTTGCAATATTTTTTCATTTTAACTTTTCTGTTCTCATTTGTTATACAGATGCTTGAAGCTTTTATGTTGTCATACATATCACTCTTTCCCATTACTGATTTTGGGTTTTAGGTCATACTTACAAATGCCCTCTCCATCTGACACTATATTGTCTTTCATTTCTTCTGGCATTTGTATTCTTATGTTGTCATTAATTCCTTTCAAATTCTATATATTGTGTTAGGTAGAGATATTTTTTATTTTTTAAAAAGATTTATTTGAGAGTGAACCGGGAGAGGGATAGAGGGACAAGGAGAGAATCTCAAGCAGGTGAGTGTGGGGCCCATCGCAGGTCTCTATCTCATGACACTGAGATTATGACCTGAGGCGAAAACAAGAGTTGGATGCTTAACTGAGCCACCCAGGAAACCCCTACAGAGCTTTTTTCTTTTCAAATGTTCCCAATACCATTTACTGAATAGATCACCTTTCCTAAATGCAATTTTTATATTTATGATTTTAATTAATGTAATTATGCTTGCATGATTTTATTTTTATTATTTGCTTATAGTGGTTTTTTAAAAATTAAATACTATACTCATTTACCCAAATATTTAAATAATAAATTGTGACTTACAGATTTTTAAGCAGTAAACATATCACATGGTACACTTAGCATATTAAAAACAAAAATATGGCTTTAGAGAGAAAATATTTAATCTATTTCATGAAAAAATGTGCAAAGTTTTAGAAAAGAGGCATTAGGCATTAGCATACAGTATAAATACATTCTTGCTTTTATAATCACATGTATTACACTTCTTTTGAGTAGTTAATGAAGGCCAGTGCACACATTCATTCTAAATGATCTTCTATTAACACATGCACTCGAAAAGATCACTAAAAATGTCTTCAAATATACGTAGAAATACAATGTTGTAAAAACAAATATTAATCCGCCTACATGAAACACTTGAAAAATGCAGACCACGTTGATTTTTAGAATTAGAGCATGAATGGAAATACCAATGTATGAAATTGTCAATGGGATTTCATTGCTTTTATCTTTGGAGAAAAATATATAATCAAACCTTTGGAATGACAGATATAAAGTTAGCACAGCAGACCAACTCTATTCTCAAAAATAAAACCTGAACTTTATCCACACAAAAGATGAGAGAGTCTGAGTCTCTAAAATTTGACAAATTTATGAAATGTTACAATTTGAGAGTGTATTAAACATATAGATTTCAAGTACACAGCAAACTTTTGATTTCTCCACAAATCAAATGTAATGACAGCAATGCAAACATTTCTAAGTTGGTTCTCAATGTACCCTAACAGTGAGAATTGCAAACTTTTAAAAAAATATTAGCCTATGTAAAATATTAGGTGTATTGCAAATTAGAAATTAATCTTTAAATCATATAGGGTACTGTTCTCCTCCAGAAACTAATATATTATTAGGAATTCTAGAAAAAAATTTTACTTCAACAAAACCATGCTGCTCTGTTATTTGTGAAACCATAGCTCCTCACTGAAACTTCTACAGAAACTACTATTGTTTTTAAAGAGAGGGAAGCCTAAGGTGTGGAAAGGAAGTGGTAGTATATGTTTTACAGGTAAATTTGGGTGATGAGTAGCACAGGCATGCATGAATAATACATGTCAACTCTATACAAGCAAAAACGTGTTCATTTTGTACTGTGTACTGAACAAAGCAGGCAGCCATCCTGTACATGCTCCACAGCATGATTGTAATTCTGATGGGATTAAGAATAATGACCGCGAATTCTAATGATAGAAGATTGTTACATGGCTGAGTCCTTCTACATTTTCAGAAAGGAACATGCCTATTTTTATCCTTCATTACCATAATTAATCAACTAATGTTTTGCCCTGTATACTTGAGGATCTAGTTCTCATGAGCACAGCACACTAGATAAAGAATCATAAGGCTGTTTATACAGGGCATATTTAAATCTGACAGCTGATCTTTTTTCTACTTCTTAGCATTATGAAGTCTCATTTCACTTTATTTCAAATGTATGTAACCAAGTATATTAAAACCAAGGCAATAAATTGTCCACATACTTCATAGTCTCAAGTTTTCAACATTAACATATTTTTCTTCACTCTAATTACTGAAAAACACCAGGTCTGTCAGTTGCTACTAAAAGAGGAAGGAGTTCATACTGTACTCTGACAGTCACAAAAAGGCCTGAGTATATGGTTATGTAGTGTTTTTTAGTATACGGTTGCTGGTACAGGCAGGGAGGCATATTTGCAAATATTTCCTTTTGGTTGGGAGCTTTCAACACAGCTAAACGTCCCTTGGTGTACTTGAGAGCGACATGCCTCAAAAAAGGACATACCAAACAGTGGAGAACTCTAAGCAAACATTCCACAGCTAGAAGCTAGAGTTCTCTTTCCAGCTCTAACCTTTGAAAATAATTAAACCAAATCAGCACATAAAGAAATAGAAAGGTTGAAATCAGAAAAGCTGCTGTCTGGCCTACCATGCCCAGGCCCTCTGTGGTCAGACTGGCTGTTGGGAGGCCAGAAGCATTCAGTGGAAACTGCAGGTCTACTATGCAGAAGGGTCAAGGTCTGCTGGTCATGGAACACATATAGGCAAATCAGTAAGCCCCCTATTCTTTAAGTTATCCTACTGCAAGGAAATGGGGAAAATAAATTTGTAATTATTCAGGACACAATAGTGACTTTTGGTTAGTGTGAATTCATAAAACTATTTAAAATCGGGGCAGCCCCGGTGGCTCAGTGGTTTAATGCCACCTTCGGCCCGGGGCTTGATCCTGGAGACTTGGGATCGGGCCCCACCTTGAGCTCCCTGCATGGAGCCTGCTTCTCTCTCTGCCTTTCTCTGTGTGTCTCTCAATAATAAATAAATAAAATCTTTAAAAAAAAAAACCCCAAAACTATTTAAATTCATTTAAATAAAACTATGCATGTGCCCCAGGGCAAAGAAGAGGAAATCTTGGTGATTAACAGTGAATTCTACTTCTAAAGTATGACGCAATAATTACCTTTTAAGTTGTACATTTCCTTATCGATTTCAGGAATGGGATTTTATAATAATTAACGAATTCTAATTTAAATTAGTAAATTATCTAATGAAAAGATATTTATAATCTTGTTCCAGGATGATCATGAATCACAGCGGTACGTAAAATTATACTCTATTCCCTTCAGTAACTAACACTAGAATAGGTTACCTGGTGAATACTGTAACAGAATTACATCTATTTGAGTCACAGGCCGTTTGGGGGGGGGGGGGGGCGGTGCATGCCAGTGTCATTTATAAAACAAGTAAGCAGAGGACTTTATGTGCTTTATGTATGTTAACAGGTTGGCCAAATATTATGCTTCTGGAACTCATTTTGGTTATTAAAACAAAATGTTCTTAAATATGAAGATTTTTAGGGATTGAGACAGCCCTGTGCTAAGAACTCAGTTATTTTTTATGACAAGGTCTTATAATTACTGTTTGAAGACCAATTAAAATAGCATTGCTGGAACTAACACTGAAAATCTGCTTAATTAATACATCTGTCTGCCAAGAAAAATACATCTGGATAATATCTGAATTTAAGAAAGAACGGTACATAAAATCTTTGGGAAGCCATGAAGAAGATTCCCGAGCCATGAAGAAGATTATATAGGAAGCCATGAAGAAGATTATATAGGAAAAGTCCAAAGAGCTAATAGAATCAAGTGGATTTAACTTAAATTTCAAAAACAATCATTTTTGGATTCTTTGGATTGATTACTATTTACTATATACAGCTTTGAAAGGTTCAGGTCTAAAAAAAACCCTACTTTTGAGAGGCAGTGTAGCACAGTAGTCGAACAGACTCAGCCAGGCTTGGCTACTTCCTAAATGCAAGATCTTGAGTCTACTGGCATAACTGCTTAGAACTTTTTTGTTTCAGTTTCATTATCAGGGAAATAAGGAAAAACAGTACCTCTTTCAGAATGCTGTTGTAAGGATTACACGAGCTAATACATACAGAGCACTTAGAAAAGTGCCAAGCACAAAATAAGCACTCAATAAATTCAGCTACTTGTATTACTTTAATACTAGAGATTGAAGAAAGCATTCACAGAAGTACTCAATTCTGCAGTTTGTTTTCACTCTCCATCTAGGAATAGAGGTAGGAATTAGGAGACCTGTATTCAAATAAGATATATCAGTCACTATTCACCTTTTAGTCATCCCACAAAATTGGCCAAGCAATAGCTCCTACCAGGCCCCACTCCAGCATTAGGCATTACTCTGAGAACTTGAGATATATCACCAACATTCTAGAGCCATTTTTGCATCTATAAAATGGATGTAATATCTACTTGTCTGATTCATAGGTTACTTTGAAGCTCCAATGAGGCAAAATGCATGAAGGCACTTTGAAGATTTTATAAAGCACCATCAGGGTGTGTTACAGGGTAAGTATGTCTGGACCCTCTCAAAGGAAGTTTATTACTTATAGTTCTGGGTCTGTTTAAGAAAATTTTTATAAAACTATGTTTTTAACTATAAGATCATTTATAAAATAGCAGTATACTTTATTATAAAACTGTGTTTCTTGAATCCCAGGTCTATGGAGATTATTAATATATCAAATAGTTGGTTGACAAATATTTTCCTTTAGAAATTGCAGTTGCAAAGAAAATGTCAAGGTATGTGTTAATGGTCATAAATTATTGTCATTATTAACTAAGCTAATAACTAGCAGTTCCAATAATTACTAAATGCTTTTACAAACACACTATTTCATTGAATCCTTATGGCAATCCCATAAAACAGGTAGAGTGGCCCTCTAGGGTTAGAATTCTAGAGCCTGGAAAACACATGCTTTTTTAGGGTTATAGGGTTAGAATTCTAGAGCCTGGAAAACACATGCTTTTAACCACTATACTACATTATGCAGGAAAAACACAAGAAAAAGTAATGATCTTTTCTGTCTTCACCAAATCACATAATTAAAAGAACCAATAGAATAAATGGTTCCAAACTACATTTTGATCCTTGATAATAAAGATGACTTTAGAAAAGTTGTATCAGTGCTTACAATTCAGTTCATTTTAAATCTTTAAAAAAATGCTTCCAGTTTTTTTCTTTCTGAAAATAACACATTGTTCACTGAAAAAAAAAAAAAAACCACAGAATTAAAATCTTAATAATTTCATCATTCAGGAGAACCACTGTTGACATAGTTCCTCTCTATATATTTCTATGCAACTGTGAACTACGATTGTTCTTGAACATGCCAAATGCAATGGTCAGACTGAAGTCTTTTTAATTGGCAGATATAATAAACTAATAGTAAATCTTGCGTAGGCAGAAAATTATTACAGATATATATTTTCAATATTTTCCTAAATCTTCCAACCATCGAAAAACAAGCAATGGATAGGTTAATTTGATACTATTAACTCAAAAGTATACTGCTGAAAAAAGAAACTTAGATGGAAATTCTTGATCTTTGTTATCTGTGTATGTATACACATACATCTACACACTCATCTACACATACGAATTTTTTGGCTAAGATTTATAGCTATCTGCAGGCCTAATAATACTAGAACTATTATAGTATTAGAACAGTTAAGGAGAAAATTGTTTTGTAGTCGTTGAACTTTATCAAAGTTACACTTATGGGTGATTAAACTATAAAGTTTTTCCTTGTGAATAGGTTAAATATTTGCTTGAGGCAGCATATTTAAGATAAGCAAAATTCTTTTCAGAGATCATACTAATCCTGAGTATAAAGTCAGGGGAAAAAAAGTTCTACCAATTGTGAAATGACATCTCGAAGAGTGGTGGAAAAAATAGTGACAAACCAGCACAATAATGTAGGGCAAAGATTCTAGGTATTACATCAAAGTGTATGTGATGCCATATTACTGGCACTCTGATTAAGGTGACTTATACTAAAATCTTACTCTTTCTAAACTATCACTGGACATAATTTATACAAGAGAAGAAAAAGTTAAAAAAAATATGGAAGTCCTTATAGAAAACAGAAGGCAGGCAAGAATCAAGAAGTTTTTAAAAATAAACTTTCTAGTGCTTCGTCTTATGTAAGAGGTTTATGTTAGTCATAAGTTCTAGGAACCTATTTATACAGCTCTAGTAGGATTTACAAAAAACCATACTAAATCCATATAAATAATATTTTCAACATAAGAAACGGTGCAAACTGGTGACTAGGTAAGAATAACAATGTTCAAGAAAACTGTACTTTGAAAGAAAAGTATAAGCTTAATACTAACCTAAAATTGTCTAGACAAAAGGAATATTAATAGATTCTAAGAAATACATAACTATTTGTGTCTTTGTGTTTTATATTGAAAAATTAATTATCAGGTATTTCTGAAATAGGTTAGAACTGCATATACTTCTTTCCCAGGGAGTGAAAATATTCTCATCACATCCAACTGGAAATGAGAAGTATAATATTTCAAATGAGATTAAAACATGACTTCAGCCTATTCTCCATAAAAGAGTATTAATGTTATATGTCCCTTTATTACAGAATATTTTTTGTGGAAAGAAAAAGCTTATGAGGTAATTATATATAATTTTAAACAAGATTCCTTTTAAGTTTACATTTACATATCTCTTTAAAAATAGCTTTAGCAGGTTACAAATTAAAGTCAGGACTATATACTTCCTTACTTCCAAGGTTTAGTTAACCTGAGTAAATAAAGCTAATGTGTTCAAAACTATATTTCAAAAAGAAAAATGGCAGATGATAGTGCTCCACAGATCACATTTCCAATATGTCTTTGAAGGGAGGAAAGGCATATTTATGCCACCTTGACTATAAATATTTATTGGATAAATACAGTTTACCTGACATTTTCAAAATCCTGTAAGCTGATTAAATCATAAACATATTGAATCAATTATAGTAAAAACAAGAACAGGCTTTTTAAATAGATACAAAGGGAAATGATGATAATAAAAATAATTTTCACTATCTTATAGTGACAATTTCTTTTTGGGTTAAAAACAACCCTAGTGTCATTAAATCCCTGTATATTTCAGCCCTAATATTTTAAAGAGTAATAAATATATATACACATTAATAGCATGAAAGTGCTTCACACTAAAATTTTCTTTGAAGGCTTATAAGTGATTTAAAAAATATCACAATAAATGATCATAATTTAAGTTCTGAATATGGGAATCAAAAATCCCAAACCCAATTTTAATGCTTACAGTGAAATTTAAATCTCTAAGACAACATATATACCCATTTAAATTCAGCTGTCACAATTTATTCTTTATCATAAATAGTATCACAGACAGTAATCTCTGAGGACTCATCCATTATCTTTAAGATTGTATTCATTCAGAAAAAAGTTAAGGGAGTGAGTCTGTACATCCTTTGACATACTTTTTCTGTATAGAGTTATAAGGCATTAATAATGGTATGTTAAAATAGCAAATAATTTATAATAAAAATAGAAATTCTCTTTTAAATCACTCTTAACTGAATCACAGAACAAATAACATATTTACCACCCAGATACTCTTTAAGTTTCTACTGTGATGTAAAGACCTTTTTTTTGTTTTTTGTTTTGTTTTTGGCTTAAAACAGACCTTAGGCCTTAAATGGCAGGTGTCCTTATACCAACGTATGGGCCAGATCTTAGGTTCTGTTTAAAGTTACTGTGAAATTTATATATTCAAATATGCTCCTTGCTACTAGTAAAAGTAGAAAAAGTTAGTTGAAATATTTGGTTTCATTATATCAGCATTCATTGCAAATTATCTTCATGATAGTATTCTAGACTACAATGTGGATTTAAGTTTTGTGCCAAATAGCAACAGAGATTACAAAATCATGGTTCAAATGATGGTCAGTGATTTAGCTGGTACACAGCCAGAATGAAGTTATTTGTTTATAATAGATAAAGCCACACTCCATATTTACTTATTTTAATATCAGTTACTAGAACTGAGCAGTAGGTTTCTTGGTATCCAGAGGCAGAAATAAAGTGGCTTTTCCTAAGTTATAGTGACGAGGAGGATGGTGGACAGCGGCTGTGGTGACTGAGTAGCTAACTGGCTTTTGCTAAAATACAGAAGGTGAAAGTTTAAATCTAAAGAGTTAAGTGAAGAGTTTTTAAACCATTATTTAAAATACATACTTGAGCTCTACAGGAGCTGTGCACTCTTGGTGTGTACTGGTTATCTGTAAAGGCTGACTGAACAAAATTCCCTTCATCATACAGGCACTGCTGTCTGCACTACAGTAATAAAGAAACACGCTGATAGATATAACAGCTTCAAGTGATAAGCAATCTCCAGGAATCTGCAGTGAGATTGCTGGTTGACTGGAAATGCTCTCTATTTCTCCAGAGGGTATCTGTCCTTGAAGAAGCCATTCGTTGCCTAGAAAATGAAAAGGTAATTTACTAAGACTGTATAAGACAAGTAGGAAGTTAGGCAAACCTTATGAAGACTAAATTTATTCAATCAACAGATACTTACTGAAAGCCTCTAAGTGCCAGGTATTATGCTCTGTGTGAAGGACATAAATGGAATAAAATGACCACCCATGAGGAGTTCCTAGTCTAATAATCTTGGTATCATATCATTAAAATTCTTCCTTTGAACACTGTAAATGCAAATTTCTACTGAAATCAAACCAAATAATGCAAATATGTCTATAGATCCTTAAACCTTGAAATTAAAAATGAAACCTATTAAGTTCTAGAAATAAATAGGTCATTTTTACCAGATAAAAGTGTTTAGAAATAGCATATGAAAGTATATAAATGTATGTACAACTCTGTGGTGACTTTCAAACTCAAGATAATGATGACTTATTAAATAGCCAAAGGTAAAAACTAAAAAAATATATTTTTAGAAACAAGTAACACTGCATAGATTATACAGATGGGCTCAACAATGTAAATACTAAGATTTTGTCTACCTCATTTTAATACATAATTCTTCTTAGATTTAAATACACAGATTATGCCACAAGTCTAATAAACTAAAAATCTTCAAGCTTCTCATATCAGAATTTTTTAAATGTCTTTATTCACATAGTGCCACCTCTCAGAAGGAACGTCCGTGTCAGGTTGAAGAAGGATATGCTTAAGTAGACATTCAACTTAAAGCAGGGTTAGATATTAAGTGCCAACATTTGGAAAACACAGGACATACTTTCCTGCCATCTTAAACAGAAGATACAGAGCACAGTCTCATGACTTCTCAATGACTCTGGCCATCTGTACAAAATTCAGAATGAAATTCTGTATGTACTTTTTAGTTTTTTTCTTTCTTTTCACCTCAGGATGAGTCAACAGAGCATCCGCCTTTATTAGGCCTCTCCATCTCCCTTCCAGTGTACTGCTTCTAGTTCTCTGATGATTGAAAAATCAAATTTGAGAAAAATATGTCAAGTCAGAGTAAGGAGAAGGTGAAAGTTTAAATCTAAAGAGTTAAGTGAAGAGTTTTTAAACCATTATTTTAAAATTCTCTTTAAAATTCTTTGCAAAAAAAAAATTCTTTGCTTACTTCTGTATTGAAGACTATTTTTATTTAATATTTGGATTTACTAGATAGCAGATTAGTAGGGAACTTCTTATATTTTAAACCAAAACAGGAAACCAATTATGTTATTTTAATGTCTAGTTCTAGAAATAAAATACAAAGTTTCTTTGGATATTTTTCAGATACATCACATGTGTGATTTGTGATGTTATAATATGCCAGGGGTGCTTTTATACTGCCTTTTTGGAGGGAGGGGTGTACTTAAAATCTTCACATGTGCTGACCACTTGAAGACGATATTGACCAAAATTTAGTTAAAAATAGGTGTTTTAAAAGTCTCTAAATAACTGGCCAAGAAAACAATCTTTCCTTTAATCATAGGTGTACAAATGTACCTTATAAAATAATTTTCAAAAGCCTTAAATTTTTAGAACTCTTGTCTGAAAGCTTATTCGCCCATATACAATAAATATGGAACCACTATTTTCGACAAGTGATAAAATAGTGTTAAGGTGAAGTAGTCTGTAGAGAAAATTCCTATCTGTATTTTGTATTCTAGTAGCTCATTATTAATCTGTGTGTTGGACCAAGTAGACTTGAATATGTTAATTCTTTTTAAAGATTTTATTTATTTATTCATGAGAGACACAGAGAGGCAGAGACATAGGCAAAGGGAGAAGCAGGCTACTCTTAGGGACCCTGATGTGGGACTCAATCCCAGACCTGATCCCAGACCCCGGATCATGCCCTGAGCTGAAGGCAGACACTCAACCACTGAGACACCCAGGCATCCTGAACATGTTAATTTGTCAATATTGTATTTAAAAAACCGATCCACTGCTCTTTAATTACACACAGAGAGATTCAATTAACAGTAATCTCCAGGGACACCTGGGTGGCTCAGTGGTTGGGTGTCTGCCTTTGGCTCAGGGTGTGATCCCGGAGTCCCAGGATTGAGTCCCCCATCGGACTTCCTGCATGGAGCCTGCTTCTCCTCCCTCCTTCCTGTGTCTCTCATGAATAAATGCATAAAATCTAATAAAAAAAAATACTGATCTCCAATTGATGCAGTGTTTTCAGACTAAAACTCAGGCCCAACAGTGATCTACCTGGGACTGAGGTGACAAATGGCCAACATTTGAGTACTCTCCTGTCTACGGAGCTGGCTCCAGACGTCCTCCTTCTCATCTGCAGAGATCAGCCCTCTCCCTTGGGGGGTAGAGGGTGCTTTCCCGGAGCTCATCACCCCAGGGCCAGGCTCCCCAACTCTAGCCAGCAGTTCCTCCTGGCTAGACCACCACGATCTCCCTTCTCTGGGTCTGTATACACAGCGAAGCTGGGCCTGGAGAGCAGTGGATTGGTTTTTAGAATACGATATTGACAAATTAACATGTTCAGGATGCCTGGGTGTCTCAGTGGTTGAGTGTCTGCCTTCAGCTCAGGGCGTGATCCTGGGGTCCGGGATCAGGTCTGGGATTGAGTCGCACATCAGGCTCCCTGAGAGGAGCCTGCTTCTCCCGCTGCCAGACCGGACAATAGCAGCTACCCTGAGAAAGTAGCAAGGTAGGAAGAAGGCAATGAGCCTGGGTCTGGGTTAAGGCACTAAAGAAGTGTGTGAGAGGGTAGGAAGGGGGTGGGGTGGGAGGAAATGGAGACTGAGAACATGTGAAAGAGCGTGGGAGACCAGGAGAGAGGAAGGTCATTTGACACAAGAAGTCAGCATTTAGTTCTGGACCACTAATATCTTACTTTAAAGTTGCTGTCCACTCTATCAGAGGGGTTGGGAAGCACTGCTGTCAGGCAAACAGCAGACTGATTTCTTCTTATAAATTAATCAAGAGCACACAGGGATTCAAATACACATTCAAATCTCTACACAATTTACAGTCACTGAATACTTTGAGAATAAACTCGAAAAGGAAGTGCTCTTAGCTTAAACGACTACAAATTAGCGAGTAAGGACAAAGGCTCTGCCTGCATTCTGATCACAGTGATTCATTTGTATTCAATTACATATCCCCAAACAATGTTTTATTCTTCTACTTGGATGGCATCCTTTTAAGATACGGTTTTGGCATCCATTTTCTTATAGCGAGCAAGTAATGGGGCTTGAATTCTAACCTCTGGCATCACTAAAGAAGAAAATGTAGCTTCAGGCTTAATAACTGGTAAATAAAGTCCTTTTGAAATAAAATGAACAACAATTTGAAAGCTCTAAAGCACTTGATAGATGCAGATCTGGAAAAGTAAAAGATAATAGTAAAACAATAAAAAAAACTGAATTGGAAAGAACCTAAGTTACTTCAGTTAAAAGAGTATGTTTTTAAAAATGTCCTACTCAAGGGGAAAATCAATTTCATTCTTTAGAACAGACTCTGAGATATAGATCACTGTATTACTGGAAGGTACCCTGGTAAACACAATTTCACACATGAATGTTTGCATGATTATTCTCATACCTTCAGCTGTTAGAAACCAACAACTGGGTACTCCTTCAGTCAGCTTTGTTCCTGATGGGAGGTCTAACCTTAGCTTGAACTGGAGAGTCTGGCCTGGAGAGGCAGCCACTGGGGAAAGTCTAATGTTTGGAGCAGATTTAGGTAGTTTGGGTAATGTCTTCTGTTTCTCTACTAGGAATGGGCCATCTACCACAGCGTTGTCTGGTCTGGAGACTGGGAGCTAGGAAAAAAGAAAATCTATTAATTAAAGAACAAGTAGTTTACAGTAATTATAAAGAGCTTATCTTTGAACCTTAGTAGAAAAATGAGGTTCTCTGTCAACGAAACTTAATTGCATTCTAGCCTGAATTGGAAATGTGTCTACTTACACATCCTGATTATTTTATAGGTTCAGAAACACATTTCATCCTATTAAAAACATTACCATTACTAATGAAACAGAACTAATAAGTTCATCATCCAGTATGCTTATAGATAGTATGAAATTAAAGTAAAACTTTATCAATTTAAATGTAGGGGATATAATTCCACTTACAGGTTTCACTGCCGAATATAAGATGATGTATGTCAGGAGAAAGGACACTTATATTTTAAAATAAAGATACAGACTGCCATCATAACATTTCTTGGGAATTCCTAGAATTCTAGAAAAAAAACTTTTTTTTTTTTTTTCTTCAAATATATCAAGAGGTAGCTTGAAAATTTTGGGAGACTAAATTGATTATAATGCATTTAAATTTCTTCCAATGTTATTTTCAGTGTGTTGAGAAATGTGGCTCCTAGAGTTTCCTTGGGGAGATTATTTGGTAACAGATTAATGTGTGATCTTTGTTTCCTATGGTGAATCCAAGAATCATTAAAAAAACAAAACACCTGGACAACCCAACCCATGCAGTATGTACGTGCAGTGTGTATATGTCTATACATTTTTTTCAGACATTTAAACACAGATGAAAATTCAAATTCTCTCCAACTTCCAGTATCTTAAACACTGTCATCACAAATGGAATTTTTATTTTAACAAGAGCAGGGCATCTTGGAAGGAGGCTGTCACTGACTACTCTACGTACACGTTTCACTTCCAAGACTGGAGATGATTTAACCAAAAGTACCTCCTCCTGTGCTATGAGGACTTTAGTAGCATTCTCAAAATGATACTCTTTAAACTTATACTTTTAGATTGCTTACCACAGAAATCGTTTTTGTTTCTAAATCCATCACTTTAATTTGATGATTATTGGTGTCTGCTACATATAATAACTGGCCATTATCTCCGACACACAAGCCTCCTGGTTCATTAAAAGTTGACTCGGTAAAGCTGGAAGTGATAACATTACTTGCATCTCCAGTTCCCGCTAATGTTGTGCAGTTTTTTGTTTTCGGATCCACAGCTTTAATCTAAAAAGAAAGAACAATGCAATATGTATCTGAAGATCAAACTCATGTTAGTAGTATAGAAAAGTGTAGTGAAAACAAGCCAGAGAACTTGAGTGCCGTTAACATTCTCAATAAATCTCAGAAAAAGAGGAGGCATTTCCAGGGCACCTGGGTGGCTCAGTCGGTTAAGTGTGCCACTCTTGACTTCAGCTCAGGTAGTGACGTGAGATCCAGGCCTGAGTCAGCCAGGTTCTGGGTTCCATGCTCAATCACAGCAGGGAGTCTGCTTGAGATTCTCTGCCTCGCCTTCTCCCCTTTCCCTCCCTCCTACTCACGTGGGTGCTCTCTCTCAAATAAATAAATCTTAAAAAAAGGCATTTCCATATTTCCTTGAAAAGTCAATCATTCAAATTACAGTCTCAGGGGAGATACTACATTCTGAGGGCTAAAAAACTACGTAAAACACCCAGTTACATCTTATCTCCCGGCAGCAATCTCTGATGAAATTATTTCTGGAATAAAAAACAATTTTAAATGTTATTCTTTTTCCTTACAAAGAGACACAGTTGAACGGACTTTCTTTTTCACGAGCATCTAACAAGGGCTTAGAATTGGCCGCTTATGTTAAACCTAATGACTCCCAATTGTGCCTCAATTATGTTAATTTATGGTATCATCACAAGGTATTAACATTTTCCACTAGTTTTTACAGAAAAGAAAAATGCAAGAAAAACGGCAACAGTTGAATAATCTGTGCAAGAGACAAAATTGGAAATGCTGTTGAAAATGGAATTATTTGCTAGCAAGCACTGCAGCTATGCAACAGCTCAAAATTATTCCTTTGTTAGTTAACATATTAATTTCCCTGCCACCTGCCATCTTCTTATTTACCCCATTACTAGGCAGCTTTGATGCACCACAATGCACAATTTTTTGCTGTAGTCAGAGGCAATTTATTTAGTCTCTTCCTCAGCTCCGAGTGCCATCATATCCTCTTTGCAACGAAAGGACTAAGAAAAGAACAGCAAAGGCTTGTACATAGTTGTCAAAGACTGTTACTCTTCTCTACTTTAAAGTGGCAGTTGGAGGAGGCTCACAGAACTTTCAGCTTTTTAAATGCCACAGATAAAAAGCAGGGTATTCTATAATTCTGTTAAGACTCACCTTGTGATTATAAGAGTCTGCCACGTAAAGTAAATTCCTTTTCTTGTCCCAAGTTACTCCAAGTGGGTGCTGAAGCCTGGCATTGACTCCTACTCCATCAACATCACCAAAAGCAAATAAATTCTTAAAAAAAAAAAAAAAAAAAAAAAAAAGGCAAAAAAAATTTTAACTTAATTTTTTAAAATTAAAATTTTTATAGTGCTACAGAATAGGGTATAAAGTAAAAAGACTATATATGCTACTTAAGCTAAAGGGGAAATGGGTCTGATTTCATATAAACAGGCTTGGGTATTTGATTCAGACAAGAAAGAAATGACAGAATTTTGAACCTGTGTTAATTTGTGGGACTTGGTAGTTTTACTCACATTAATACATATCTGGTCAGGAACAGGTCAAGTCTACTTATCTGGTGCTCTTTCTACCCTACTGTCAAGTATCTAATTTACATTTTCCTCCCCCCTTGGTAATCAATATCTTATCCTTCTGTTCTTCCTGAAGCCTTGACATTTGGGTAATCAAGTACAGTCAATTGACTTTTCATAGATGATTTTATTACTTGTGTTTTTTTTTTTTTTTTTACTTGTGTTTCTTTATATTCACATTTCCTTTGGCCTGACTTCCACTTTAACTTATGAACAGGCCAAGAACTGGCTCTCCTGAATTTTATTAATTCTTCACAATTCGAAATATGCAAGCATGGTTAAGGGTTTGGGCATAACATGCAAAAGTGATTTTCATGTATTACCATGGGATCTCTTTCTCCTCCTACGAGGTGTTTCACTGCTCCGTCTTTCAGTGACACAGTTCTCACTGTACTGCTCTCACTGTCTGCGACAAACAGGCAGCTCCAGGGATCTTCGGGAGCCAGAGAAAGACCTGAAGGCTGGGCAAAGCCTGCCTTGTGAGGATATGCGTTATTTCGGTTCTCTTCATTTCCGCTTCCAGCAAACCGAAGGCAGGTTCCTTTTTTCAGCTCACTAAAAAAAGCCAAGTTCATAGGTGGAATCAGCAGCATTATGTTGTGTCCAATTTAGTTATTATGAATGTAAGTGATGAAATCGGTGGTGATAAACATTGTTAAAAAAACAGACTCGTGACCTTGACCTCAAGTGTGCAAGTCAGCTTTACTTTCCCTTTAGTTTTTCTAAATCATTAACTTATTCACTGTGTTGGGACTTTTTTTTTTTTTTTTTTTTTTTTTACATACACAAAATTGCAACTATTCTCAATGGCCAGATAGGAAATCCCTGACAAGAATAATGATTATATCATTGATTGGATAGTTGTGTGTTTTTTATTTTTATTTTTCCCCTTCTACAAATGGCCAGAAATAGTACATCTGGATTCCATCTTAACTTCTTACAGGACCATTATGCTTCTTTAATCAACTGTAAAATCAATTTCTTAGATACAATAGGGAAATTTCTATTTAAAGGAATTTGCAATGATTCTTTGTAATAGAAAGTTTTACACTTTGGCTTCTAGGTTTATGCTGGAGGAAGTGGAAGGAAGATGCAGTGGTATGCTGTGTTGAGGGAGGGGAAGAAGCAGACTTAGGATGCAAAAAAAAAAAAAAGTATGCAAAATAATGAGATGACATATGTATCATCTCCAGCAGGCAGAAGTCTAAGGTGACCATCAATCACTTACTCACTGATATGTTAATGCTAAGTTAGATGGAGAACAGGGGACAGAGGCAAAGGAATATAGAATGTATAAAATATGGCCACTTATTCAAAAAAACAAAAATGTAATCAGAGAAATACATATGATATCTAATTTGCCAAACAAATGAAAGGTAATTAATGTGAATCTTAATTTCAAATAGGAGTTTCCTTAATTAAATAAAAGAAAGAGTGGGAGAAAAAGTAACTTCTAAAATGTTAGGACTCTACCACTGGAAGATCAGTAATAAAGATCAAGCATCCTTAAAACTATGATACATGTCCATGTGATCCAACTGGACATTCTCCTATTATGAACAAGAGTGACAACTCTACTTATTTGGAAATTTAGCCCACTCTTGACCATATAGGTCGAAAATAGCCATCACTTGAACAGTGTATTCTGGCCATCTCTGTTACTTCTTTCTACTGTTTATAATTATGCCTCATGTTAATGTCTCTGGTCACCTCACTGTTCAGGCTACTATCATCTTTTGCCTGGAGATAATCATAGCCCCCTCACTGCTATCTGTCTCTAGTTTTGTCCCAGTCCAAATGCTGCCAGTGTTCTCTCAAAAACACAGATCTAATCATGTCGCTAGCCAGCTCAAAACTTTCCATAAAGGCATGCAGAATAATGTTCACATTTCTTAAAAGGACATAAAAGGCGCTTCACGATGTAGCTTTTACTCACATCAGTGGCGTCATTTCTGACAGTGGAAATGACTCGTGTCATTTCTGAGTGGAAAACCTCCACTCTCCCTAACTCCTACTCCTCTATCTGGTTTTAGTTTAGCAGCTTCTTCCAGGAAGCCTTCTTTGATACTTCATATTTTATTGGTATCAGGTATTCCTCTTTTTTACATAAGGGACAATTTTACTTTAAGGGACAGTCTAGTAGGAGGAACTAGTTATGTAAGCCAGTAAGTGCAATCAGAAACAGAGAGGGGGAAAGAGAAAAACTTATCAGGGCAGTTAATGTAACTACATAGGGAGTGTAGTGAGATCACAGAGAAAAGCATGTTCAGTTCTACCTGGAGTGTTAGGGAGAAGAGGTAACGCTGTACAGAAAGGATAAAAGAAACTGCGCAGACACATTTTTTCATCTTTATATCTCCAACAGTGGCAGCAAAATTCCTACATTTGCTGTATAAATCAGGCATGAGGCTGAGCTCTTCATACATACTATTAATTTTCTTTTATTTTTTTATTTTTATTTATGATAGTTACACAGAAAGAGAGAGAGAGAGAGAGAGGCAGAGACACAGGCAGAGGGAGAAGCAGGCTCCATGCACAGGGAGCCCGACGCGGGACTCGATCCCGGGTCTCTAGGATCACGCCCTGGGCCAAAGGCAGGCGCTAAACCACTGCGCCACCCAGAGATCCCCATACTATTAATTTTCAAAACAACCCTAGGAAGTGGATATAAATAAAGAAACTGAAGCCTGGAAAGTTAGATTGGCTCTCCTAAGCTCCCAGAGAGTAAGTGGCAAAGGTAGGATTCAATCTCAGGCACAAAACCTGAGCCATTAACCACTCTGCCACACAGTACTTAAATGTTTATATTCATAAGCAGGGATGTGTGAACTGAATGTGAAGGGGTGAATGGCCACCAAACATTTCTAGTTCTCTCTCTGGAAGCTTGACAGGACTGATCTTCACACGTTCTTGGAAGTTAGCAAGGGTGGTTACAAGACTTACTCAGGTTGATGAAATGTAAGTAAAAGTGATGTGTGTCACTTCAGAGTAGAAGCTTGAAGAGTCCCTGAACTACTCACCACCTCTCCCTCTGCCAGGATGACTGGTAAAGCTCCAGGTGGTGGCTGCTTCATCAGCCTGGTGGCAGAAGAGCGCTTCCCAAAGAACCTATGTGACCACTCACATAGGCAAGAAGTGAACCTTGTCTGATGCTCCTGAGAATCTGAGCTGTTTGTACAGTACCAAAGCTCAGCACATCCTGACTAGCACAGAGGCACTGCAAGAACGGAGACTGGAGAGGGAGTTCTGTGAACTCGTGTTGTTAACCCAAAGAAAGATACTGTCGCTTACTTTTTCTTTGGTAGTCTGCCACAGTCCAGGAGCAGTGCCCATATCTGATGAGTCCCTGCCATGGCTATCCATAGAATGTCATCTCCTCCGACCTCTGAACCTTTATAAAATAAAAGGTAATGATTATATATGTATCTCGTTAATATCAATATTCTACATGTTTCAGATATTTAAAAAATGACAGCAGTATGTTTATAAATCATATTTATAGTTTTAAGTTGTTTTTGAAATTTTTCCATTTTCTTTGTGAAAGGTTTCTTTCTTTAGATTTATAAATTACATGTAAATTCACAGAAATCCAAAGTATTCTTAATAGCAGGATGTCCCTCTGCATCTCTGGGCACAATGTTTTTAAATATTTGATTTCTTATTTGAGAAAATAAGTTGACATATACTCTCCACAGAAACTCCACCAGTCAAATACCTAGCAGTAACCACTGAAATCATATGCTTTAATAACAGGTTTTTGAACAATTTTGTTTTTTAAAGATTTTATTTATTTATTCATAGAGACAGAGAGAGAGAGAGAGAGAGAGAGAGAGAGAGAGAGGCAGAGACACAGAGGGAGAAGCAGGCTCCATGCAGGGAGCCCAACATGGGACTCGATCCCGGGTCTCCAGGATTACACCCCGGGCCGCAGGTGGTGCTAAACCGCTGCGCCACCAGGGCTGCCCTTGAACAATTTTTCATGAAAAAACCGTATCTTTCAATAGTGTAACAAAAATGTATTCCCATTAGGGCACCAAGCTGGCTCAGTTGGTAGAACATGCGACTTTTGGTCTCGGGGTCATGAGTTTGAGCCCCATGTTGGGCATGGAGCTTACTTAAAAGTAAAATATTAAAAAAAAAAATGTATTTCCACTACAGGATTAGCTAAACTTAGATACACATCACAGTTGCTATTTAAAAATCCATTGTTTAATTGGCTATGAGGCTTTTTCCAAAAAATATAGTTGACATGCAAAAAAGTTAAGACTACAATATATTACAATATAAACTACAATATATAATTGTTTACTAAAACTCATAAGTAAATTTCTACTTTCTTAGATTGATATTACAACTTACTACAATGTGACAAGGCTCTATTTCTCAAATTATTTCTACTGTTAAAATATTTATTTTAATTTACGGGTACCTGGCTGGCTCAGTGGAGCATGTGACTCGATCTCAGTCGTGAGTTTGAGCCCCAAGTTGGGTGTGAAGCATACTTTAAAAAATATATCTATTTTAAACTGTATTGTGAAGCGACTTTTATATATAATTGAGAATTTTTAACTAAAATATTTCATCAGATATACCTTATGCTAAAAGAAGTATCTTGGTAAGGCCATCTTATTTGTATTTTCTTTAACTTCAAGTAGTGTGTGTCCAAATGGAACTTTTCTTCCTTCAAGTGTATTACCTTCAAGTATCTTTCAATTTAACGACAACAAAAATAATATTGACAGTTCTCAATAAATTACGGTTGCTATGTGCCAAGCACTTTATAGAAATTATCACTCACATTTTTCTCAAATACCCACAGGTACTATGACTAGGCCTTTTTTTTACAGATGAAGAAACTGAGGCCTTAGAGAGGTTAGGTAACTTGCCAGGACCCCAGCACTAGTAAATGAACTGGAATCTGACACCAAGCAGTCCGACAGAAAAAATCTGTATCACAAGATGCCTCTTTTTCTGTGTTCTTAATTGCTGTCCTATGAAATCTAAGGGAAAGTATTTCAATTTAATTTTTCACAGTTAAGTATTTTTATCAACAAAAATTATATTACAAGTGACAAGGGCATCCATTTGTTCTGGGGACTCAGTCTCTGCTTAATCACCTTGTATAGATCAAAAGCTTTTGAAAATTATTTATTTTGCTCCTGCCATGTGAGGACAAAGTACAAAGGTGATCCATAAGCCAGAAGAAAGGTCATGCTGGCACCTTGACCTTGGACTTCTAGCTTCCAGAACTGTGAGAAAATAAATTTGTTTTTAAGCCACCCCATCTGTGGTATTTTGTTATGGCAGCCCAAAGTGACTAAGACATTTTCCCTGAGAACAGAAATGAGACAAAGATATCTGCTATCAACACTTTTATTTAGCATCATATAAAAGTCCTAATTTGTACAAGAAGAAGCAAAAAATACCCCAAAAGGAATAGAAGTAAAACTGTAATTATTAGAAGATGACATGCTTTTAAAGCCTCTACCTTGCCAAAGGAGAGCTGTGTTGGTGTATAGCTGAGTGAGAGACCCCATCAGTTCTCCAGACAGACCAACCTAATTCAACCAGGATCTACTATATGAAGGCCAAACTTCATAGTAGCAAAGTGTGAACAGTTTGTTTGGTTTTGCTCTCTGTGTACTTATTTCCTTTAGAAGCCTGAGGAATGAGAAAAGGTATAGAAGCAAAGGCTGTGTCAAATCAGGATTTCAGGGTCTTGGGATTCCCCGTGACACGATGACAATGATGACAGTGGGAGGGGAGGGGGCAAGAATGATGACCATCTAGAACACTTCTTATGTTTAAGGCACTGAGCTAATGACCAAGCACCTTACAGAGATTATTTCCTTTAACAACTTTAGCAAGTCTTACTCTTATCATCTCCATAGAAAAGGGTTAAATAATTTGCTGGAACTCACATGGCTAAACCTGGACTAGTTAATCTATTAGTGAGTCTGACTCCAGATTATTAGTGTTCTGATCAGAATGAAGAAACTACAGAAGTGAGCCTGGGTTCTTTTGGTCAAGTCCCTGCTTGGCCTGTTGCCTTCCTCCTCCTCCGCCTGATGGATTTAGCTCATGCTTGAGGCTCAGAAGCAAGGATCTGATCAAATCTAACAATGGCTCTCTATTCCAGGATGTGTGCCTAGGTTCACTCCTGTCCTTCCCTCCCTGTAGCCTGTGGAATAGCCTATGTCTGAATAATCTCTTACCAGTATTTTTTCCAATCCCTTGCCTTTCCATTTTTGGGTTGTTTCAGCTTATCAGCAGCTCTTTGTGACTCACAGGATGAAACTCTATATTATAGCAAATACTTCTATGGTCCTTTTTCTATGTGCCAGGCACTATTCTAATTTTTGCAATAAGCTTTTGAGCTAGATACTATTAATATCTTTAAATGAGGAAATTGAGGCATAAAGAGACTAGGTAATTCGTCCAAAGTCACACAATTACTAAAATGTAAAACTAATTAGATCCCAAAAGGTCTGGCTCCAGTCAATGCTACGCTGCCTCTCAGGAAGTTTTTACTTGGCCTGATCATTTCACTGAGGGCTGAAGAGTTTGTTCTTGCAGATAAAATGAGAGTTAAAAAAAAAAAAAGAAAGAAAAAAAAAAAAAAAGAAAAAGGGAAAAGGGAAAAAGGTAGCCTGGCATTTATAATGTCTACTAAACCAACAAGAATCATATTAATAATTTATACTGTTCACCCTGAATTTTGAAATCTAAAGCACACAATTATATCACCAAGTATGGGTTTTAGTTTTGTTCCTTCTAACAAGAATGTGACAGTCATGAACATTTCAATTTTAAATTAAGAGTGCATTTAGTATTACGGATTTTCAAGTCACTTAAAAAAAAAAAAAAGACTGGCAAAAGTTTGAAAAGGTTTTGCAAGTATTTTAAAAGGCAATATCTCTCATAATTGTAAGGATTAGTGAAATAATTTTAGAAGATAGGAATAAAATCAGCAAATGAAATATGGAAATAAAATTACCTGCCATCTAGCCTTTAAAAATTCACTGTTATTTTAAGCAGCTATGATCAAAAATAGATCCCAGTGATTAGAACCCTCTAAATAGCATCTATGAAATTGTCCATTTGTATAAATAGATTTTCTAGACTAGTCTCTAAATCTCTTAGGAAGCAAAATCTCAGGCCATTAGAAGATAGCAGTAAAACCTAACATCCCCTGGGCACAGGAAAAGACCAATTGCAGGGCACAGGAGAAGGATAGAAGGAAAAACCCTCTCTACCTCTGGGGGAGGGGCAGAGAACTATTTTAGGCCAAAGACCCCATACTGATTGATACCAATACAGGTTTCCCACTGCTGGGGAGAAGCAGAAAACTCCTCAAAACCACTCAGTGTTTAGCTGCCAGAGAGAGAAGGAATGGGGACAAACAAAAAGCTAGCTCCCTAACTCCTTTCATTGAGGCAGGGACCCAGGGTCTCTCCAAGACTGAGGCTAACTGGAATAGAATACCTTCCTAGGCCCAGTGCAACCTGGTACAGAATAAACAGCAGCAATCTATCTTCGGAGCACTGCAAGAGTGCAGAGACACAAGCCTTCCGTGGCTCAGATGTGCAGTATAGCTGAAAGTTGATGGTGTACTGACACTGAGAAAAACGCTCCAGCTACAGGCCCCCCATGCTAAGGCAACTGCAACCACTGCAAGAAGAATTTGAAAGCTATGATAAACTGACAGTAACCACAGCAATAATAAAACCCAGACCTAGCCTAGGTTCTGACTAAATTGTCTCAACCTCCCTTATGGCATAAACACTACTGATCCTATCAGCCTCTGGAGTTCTATTCAAAATTACTGGAATATAATAAAAAAATGAGAAGACACACATAAAAACAAAGCAGAACAAAACAAAACCACCCAAACCAAAATCCCATTTTCAAGAGATAAAGCAATCAACAGAAACAGACTCAGCAACAACCTGAAATTTAGAATTGTATCACATGGACTTTGAAAGAACTATACTTTCTATGTTAAAGAATCTAGAAAAAGTGGGCAGCCTGGGTGGCTCAGCGGTTTAGCACGCCCAGGGTGTGATCCTGGAGACCCAGGATCGAGTCCCACGTCAGGCTCCCTGCATGGAGCCTGCTTCTCCCTCTGCCCATGTCTCTGCCTCTCTCTCTGTCTCTCATAAATAAATAAATAAAATCTTAAAAAAAAAAAAAAGAATCTAGAAAAAGAGGTAGCCAACATACCAAAATAGATGAAGAATTTAAGCAGATAGATGGAATCTATAGGAAATACTAAAATGGAAATGCTATACAGAAAAGAATCTTTGATAAAAATTTCCTTCAATAGGCTCATCAGTTGACTAAACACAGCTGAGGAAACAATGACCCTAAAGATAAATCAATATGAATTATCTGAACTGAAACACACAAAAAAAGGGTGAAATAAAACAATATGGTATGTAAAAGTTTCTGGATAGAATGTATCAGAATCTGACATATAAGTAACTGAAATCCTAGAAAGAACAAGATAGGAACAGAAAACATATTTGAAGAGATGATAGGTGACAATTTTTCCACAGATAATGAAGGACACAAAACTATAGACTAAAGAATTCTAACCGCATAACTCCTAGACATATTGGTCAAACTGCTGAAAACCAAAGAGAAAATCTTGATGACAGCCAAAGAAAAAATGCACTTTATATATATTAAGAAACTATGAAAATAATTAAATTATACCTCGTTTAAAACTATGTAAGTTATAAGATAATGGAATGACATCTTCAAAGTGTGTATGTGTGTGTGTATAAAGTCAATCCAGACTTGCATATGGAGTAAAAAATGTCTTTCAAAAATGAAGGCTAAATACTTTTTCAGACATCCCACCTCCAATCCCCCACTTAAAGAAGGCCAAGAGAAATTAGTGTCAGCAGATACATGCCTCAAGAAATGTTACAGAAGTTCTCTAAGCTAAAAGAATATTATTCCAGAAGGACACATGGGACTCTAAGAAAACTATTTTGAAAACAATTTGGCAGTTTCTTATAAAACTAACACATAGGGATCCCTGGGTGGCGCAGCGGTTTGGCACCTGCCTTTGGCCCAGGGCGCGATCCTGGAGACCCGGGATCGAATCCCACGTCGGGCTCCCGGTGCATGGAGCCTGCTTCTCCCTCTGCCTATGTCTCTGCCTCTCTCTCTCTCTGTGTGACCATCATGAATAAATAAATAAAATCTTTAAAAAAAAAATAAAACTAACACATACACTTACCATATGACCCAGCAATTTCAATTCCTAAGCATCTACCCAAGAGAAATAAATACATATATCCACATAAAAACCTGTACACAAATGTTTACAGAGGTTTTAGTCATAATTGCCAAAAACTAGAGATATCCAAAACAACTCTCAACTAGTAAATTAATATGCAAATAGTGATGCATCCATACAATGGAATACTACTTAAAATTAAGAGAACAAATTGCTGATATAAGCAACAGGGATGAATGTCAAAAGAACATTATGCTAAATGGAAGAAGCCAGACATAAAGACTATACTGAGCAACAAGAAATAGAGGATTGTTGCCAGCAGGAGGAGTGGGCAGTAGAGATGGTAGGAAGGAGACTGAACAAAGGGTCATGAGAACTTTTTGGGCTGAGAGAAATATATCTTGATTGTACTAATGGTTATAAAACTGTATATGTTTGTCAAAATACGTAGAACTTATTTTTAATAAGGGTGAATGTCACTTTCTATAAGTTATATCATATATATTTTATATTTATATTAAAAAATCTTATAAATACAAAGTCAATGTGATAGTAAAAGACTCTTCTCTCGAACTTTAAATATAAAACTACAATTGTTTTTAACAAAATAAGAAGTCATATTGTAAAAAATTTATTCCTAAAAAGAAAAATCTATCACTTGATTATCTTAGAGGTATATTATAACATATTAATGGAAGTCAGAGAAGCATACTATCTAAGCACATAAGTACCAACATGAGATTTTTAAGCTAGCACACCAAACAATTGGATTTCAGTCATTTAAGGTTGGGTATGAACAGCTAAATTATCAAATGCTGATTAAAGGGGCAAGGATGGTTAATGGGATTCAGGCACATTGTCCTTTCCATAAATTATTCTAAATCAGGTAAAGTCTAAAGCACTTAGAGACAGGCAAGGGTTTTGACCTTTCTGATAAAAAATCTCTTAGAAACATGGCAAGCATTCTGAAAAAAATATCAATTTATTGTAGTCAGTAATTATTTTTAGTGCATTATGAAGCTCTGACTATATTCACAGTGATAATAAAAAAATTAACTGATGAAACAATCTTCTGTACAAATCATTTTATGTTAATTATTTTTATGCTTTTATTACTGATAAAAATATGAATGGCATGATTGGGCTATTCAGTCACTATTTAAAATACATACATACATATACATGTTACATACATATTTAAAACAGAGATATTCAAGTACCTTTCACGTTATCTCTTGAAGTATGTTGTTTATTAACTGGGTCTCTTGATAAGATAGATATTCAATTATGTATTTGTCCTCATTATTTTTCATTCTTTTTACTTAATCTATGGCTTTCTTTTAAAGTTCAATTTTTAATTTAACATAAAAAAGGATACATGTTATATACAAAGTTTAATAACTAAAACTCAATGTGCACACCACTAAGCTGAAGACGAAGAGTACTGTCTGAAAATCTTATGGTTCTCTCCCATGATCATATCACCTCCTTTTCCCACAAGGAACCACTAATCTAAAAATTTGTGTTTTTCATTTTTTTTCTTTGCTTTTTCAATTTTACCATGTCTCAATGGATCTTTCAATGGATAGCTGACCCTTGAGAACAGGTTTGACTACTAGGTCCACTTATATAAAGATTTTTTTCTATCAAAACAGTATAGTACTGTGCTGTACAGGATCTTGGCATCAAGTCATTCGTTAAAATTAATGAATGACTTGATTAAAAAATGTATCAAAACAAATACATTTATTTATATCTATGTGTGCATATGTGTTTCATATTATGTATTTCATCAAAACACAATCCTATAGGACTTATTACCATTTTTATGATAGAAACTTGCTGGTAGTTCAATCATTACTTTATAAATAAATTTCTTTACAGATAATTAATATTTTCCAAAATATCAAGTTTGTTTTAAGCTCCTTGATAATTTGAATATCATAACTGATTATATTTGCTTTGTTTTATTACCAGAAACCTTAGAGACAGATTATCTTTAGCAAAGTATAACGAAAGCATGCATTCATTTTTTGGTATTAGTACAGCTGCATCTCTTTTCTACCCTGTTTACCTGTTGCTTCAATTTCTTTATTTTAAATTTATTAGTGTTTGTTTCTTTGTAAGCTACCTGAATCCTTTGTGGAAATAAAAGTATAAGTAAATGGAGTAGAATCCATTACTGGTATGATTAACTGTGATAATTGATCCACATAGGAAAAAAACTTTAAAATCTGGGAATCATAGAAGTAAAAACGCTTTCTTCTAAGAACTATAAATGTACATTTTTTAGCCAATCTTTTGATGTAGGACCAAAACCTTTTCTTCATGTAGCCTCTGATGGGTCTTGTATACTATACTGTATTTTCTCTTATTTTTTAACATTTTTTTCTCTAGCTTACTTTATTGTAAGAATATATAATATATATAATACACAATATACACATCAATCAACTTTATGTTGTCAGTAAGGCTTCCAGGCAACAGCAGGCTATTAGTAGTTAAGTTTTGGGGTAGTCAAAATTACACACAGATTTTTTTTTCCCCACAGAAGAGTCAGCACCCCTAACTCCCCCCTTGTTCAAAGGTTTGTTGTATAGTCTTGCTTCCTATTCAACTTTCTGTAAAAGAAATCATATTGTAGGTCTCTTCTGTAACTTGGTTTCTTACTCAGCTGCCTAAGACTTGTCTGCAAATGCTAGCCGTAGCTGTGGTCTGTTATTTGCACTGCAGGACAGCCTAATGTATGAAGATATTACAACATCGAATCTATTTCCCATGTTTTCCTCCTGATAAATTCTGTCCTCTCTCAAATTCCTAACTATGGTAGAACTTCAGAAATATCTTCTTAATGTACTAAAAAACTTGTGTTTACAAGAACCATTTTTATCAGCCAGTCCCCTTCAAGTTGCTTTTTTATTTTTATAAAGATTTTATTTATTTATTCATGAGAGAGACAGAGGCAGAGGCAGAGGGAAAGGGAGAAGAGGCTCCATGCAGGGAGCCCAGTGTGGGACTCGATCCCGGGACTGTGGGATCATGCCCTGAGCCAAAGGCAGACACTCAACCGCTGAGCCACCCAGGTGTCCCTCAAGTTGCGTTTAATTCCACATCTATTTAAACCAGTTGTACGATTACATAATTTATATGTACAGAACCAATTCAATATGAATGCAAAGTTGTTTTTATGAAAACAAAGTTGTACACTTTGGAAAAAACCTAATAAAATCAAGTATCTAAGTCAAATTGTTGAACTAAGTGTGGAAAGACAATTCTCATGACACTTCAAGGAAACCAAAGCAATATATTTTGAGTGGTATAAGACCCATCAGAGGCTACATGAAGAAAAGGTTTTGGTCGTACATCAAAAGATTGGCTAAAAAATGTACATTTATAGTTCTTAGAAGAAAGCATTTTTACTTTTATGATTCCCAGATTTTAAAGTTTTTTTCCTATGTGGATCAATTATCACAGTTAATCACACCAGTAATGGATTCTACTCCATTTACTTATACTTTTATTTCCACAAAGGATTCAGGTAGCTTACAAAGAAACAAACACTAATAAATTTAAAATAAAGAAATTGAAGCAACAGGTAAACAGGGTAGAAAAGAGATGCAGCTGTACTAATACCAAAAAATGAATGCATGCTTTCATTATACTTTGCTAAAGATAATCTGTCTCTAAGGTTTCTGGTAATAAAACAAAGCAAATATAATCAGTTATGATATTCAAATTATCAAGGAGCTTAAAACAAACTTGATACTTTGGAAAAAAGTATTATCTATAACACAGAGATCAGAAAAAAAAAATCTTTAGTAAAGAAATTTATTTATAAGGTAATGATTAAACTACCAGCAAGTTCCTATCATAAAAATGGTAACAAGTCCTATAGGATTGTGTTTTGATGAAATACATAATATGAAACACATATGCACACATAGATATAAATAAATGTATTTATGTTTTGATACATTTTTTAATGAATGACTTGATGCCAAAATACTGTTTAGTAAACACAATTATAAGAACAAATATTCTGTGATGCAATTTCCCCATACTTGGCAAATCTAATCTAGGATTAGATTTTAGAGTAATTTAAGGTAGTGGCTCTAAAATGTTTTTGGGTAATGTACAACTTTGAAATTCTGATGAGAATCTGATCAATTGCCCCAAATCTAATATAGAATCTCTGGGAAGTTTAAGTACCTGAAAAAGCCTAACCAGGAATGCCTGGGGTATAACTCAAAGTTAAAAACTGTTGGACTAGAATAGTCATTGTGATTATAAGTCCTTCAAGATATAATGCTTGAAAACCATTTTCTCTTAGCATTTTGAAAGTTGTTAAGCTTAAGTGCACTCAAGATTACTCCTTTTGCCAAGTACCTGGAGCGAAGCTATTCTGAGCTGTAAGTGAAATGTGGAGCCATATGTTCTTAATGATCTGTTGAGCTAAGGTAAGTCTCACTTCCTTTACTGAGAACTGAGCTTAATAAAGACATGAGTCTCAGCATATTACTCTAGTTGGAAGCTGAGAGAGTACTTTGTCTATAGAGCCAAGATTTCCTTAGAAAACAATTTGGGTACGTTCTCAATAGGAAATAAACAACCAGAGATTTCATGCTACAAAGTATGAAAAACTTTTAGCCTAGAAAAAAAATATTTAAGTAAATCCGACTAAATAAAGTATCCAGTAAAGTACATCCTATTTTTAAGCAATATAAACTGATTTATGTGATAGACTGAATTACTAGTCTTACTTCTTCACTTCTCTGTTCTATTATACATCCACACCCCTATCATGGCCTCATTGTAGGCAAAGTGCATAGCCCTGTCCCATGACTTCGAGCTTAGTCATGTGACACGCCTAATACAATATAGGTAAGCAGATCCCAGGTGAGCAAAGGCTTAAAATGTGTGTAACTGGGCTTACTCTCTTGTATTCCTGCCTTTTGCCAAAAGAATATGCCTCAGACAGCTACTGGTTCAAAGAAGTTGAGAAACAAATGGGGCAGATCTAGACCCAAACAACATCTTGGAACCAGGCCCAGGCTTAGCCTTGATCAGCTGAACCCCAATCCTATCTGAGAAATAAAGGTTTAGGTTTGTATGAGTGTTTTGGGATGATTTATTATGAAGTGTTACTGTGGCAATTATTAACAGATACAGCAAACAGAAATTGTAATTTGCAAAAATGTAAATATCTATAGCTGAATTGCTATATGCACTATTAGCTTTAAATCCCGGGGGGGGGGGGGGTTTACATACTAAGGAGAGACCATTTTTTTCCCATGAGGGAGGGTAACAGCATATCAAAGTAACAATTCTCATCCACTTTGACTATTTTACTGAGAGAGATGTTTCCCTATTTTTCTGTCTATAAGATTTATGTTCAAATAGTTCAGTGTATCAATAGTTCAGTGTACTCTTGCCAAGGAGGTAGGACTGATAGATAAGTCCTGGTGGGGATGAATATTTTTAGCCCTGAAATTATTTAGAATTGTGGGTGTATGGTAACAAAAAGAAGACTGAACTGTAGCTGGCTACTATGTTTTACAATTCTCTGCATATATTCCCTTACTGATTGCACCTGGGACTCACTACTCCCTCTCCCTTCCCAACCCCTCCTCCCTGTGAGCCACTAAAACAACTCATGATTATTAGGACACAGAATTCCAAAAATAAAAGTCTCAAAAGTAACTTATGCAAAATACCTAAGTTCTTATTAAGTGCAGCAATACCAGAGTTCATTCAATTATTTGAATATTAAAAGTCTTATAAAGATAATCACAATGGAAAAAATGAAGGTCTTAGAATTATAACCAAATTAACATCACAATAGGAAATTATCTCAAATGTAAAGCCATTAAACCAAGCCCGTGCTTATTCACCATATAAATATAATTCAAACCATACAAACCATCTAGTCCCAAATTCCATTTTCAATGTATTCTACTAACTTTCTTTTTTCATTACTCTGGTTTTAGATGTGTAGATAACTATCTCAGAATCACTGGGGGCCAATGAAAAATAAAGAGTACTAATGCGGGATCCCTGGGTGGCGCAGTGGTTTGGCGCCTGCCTTTGGCCCAGGGTGCGATCCTGGAGACCCAGGATCGAATCCCACATCAGGCTCCCGGTGCATGGAGCCTGCTTCTCCTTCTGCCTGTGTCTCTGCCTCTCTCTCTCTCTCTCTCTCTGAGACTATCATAAATAAATAAAAATTAAAAAAAAAAGAGTACTAATGCTCCTACATTATTTTTTAGTCAATTAATATAGATAAGATTATAAAAATAATGTAAATATCTCATTGTAAATACCTACATAATTCACTAAAGTTTTTTTAATTACCCAAAAGTAGCTATTCTATTTCAGTACAAATTTTAATAATCTAAAAAAAGCAGCTATCATGTCTTGATTTCTTTTCAAATTAGAGTAAATAAAAAGGACATTGTTAAATAGCATAGTTCATGAATAATCATCTGAAGTTCTGAAACTACAGTCTTTCCAATTTAAGAATATTCAGAACTATATTAATTGGAAACTGTAGCTACGACAAAATTCTTTAACCTCAGAGTAATATATAGTCTATTGTGTGTATAAAATGTTACATATAATATATACTGTAACTTACATATATTACTGCTGGCTTTATTGTTACACAATTAACAAATCCCACCATAGGTAACAAAAGTATAAAATAACTAGCAACTAGAATTAATCCAAATGGATGTCCCCCAAATATTTAAAAAATCTTACATTTATTAAAGGAAAAGTAACTTATATTTACTACTAAAAGTTTACATACCTGACATTCCAAAAACTACATCCCAAGGGGAACTAATGGGTTGTTCTTCTCCTGGAGCTCCACCTTCTTTATCTGTACCTTGAATTCCAATGCCGGCTACAGTGCTCACCATCTCAGCTTCTAGATCAATCTATAAAAATCAACATGTTTTATGAAATGCATGTTACTTTTTTTTTTCCTTTTGGTACCTGAAGATTTCCAACAGAACATACAGAAAGTTTCTGCAACACAAATACTCTTTAAAAAAAAAAAGTTAAAAGAAAAAGGCTAATCGAGTATAGGGTGAGCTTGTTATTCAAATGCACAAAACTCAGTCCTTTTCATTTCCCCTTCCATTCATTCCCCCTCCCTCATCATGGCCTCTACCAGGATTGGTGTTGATGTCATCCTAACTATAAAATATGTTAAAAGAAAGTGAAATTTGAAATTTCAAAGCAAAATCTAAAAAGATGCATGTTTCTTAAAACTAAATGTATGTATTTCAATTATGCTTGTCTAGTACTTGACAAATACAGAGCTTAATATGTGCTAGGCATTGATCCAAGAATCATCCATCCATCCTTCCTTCCTCATAATAATCCTATGATTAATATTGAGGAAATTGAGGCAAAGATCATAAAGCAGCTTTCCCAATATCCCATAGCTGGTATGTTGAGATCTAGGATTTAAACCCAGGCAGTTCTAACTCTACTACATTATACTGCCTCTACTTTATAAACTAAGATAATGAAGTCTACTGAAACAAGATGCTTTGGTTTTCAACTCCTGAGACCTTTCCCCCAACATTTTTCCATGAAAATTATCAAACAAACATAAAAGTTGAAAGAATTTTGCGTCAAACATCCATACACCCACCACTTCATATAAACATTTCACTTACCTGCTTTATCATGTATCTGACTGAGCTATCTGTCCCTCAATTCATTTACACTTTTTGATGCATTTCAACGTAAACTGTAAACAAGAGTACACTGACCCTAAATATCTCTGCATACTTAAAATTAACAAGAGTTCCATATTTTTCAGTTCCTTTTTTTCTTGAGGCAAAATTTGCAATGAAATGCACATACCTTAAATGTATCGTTCAATGAATTCTCATAAATGCATTCCTCTGTGTAGCCTCAACTTACATAAAGATATCGAATGAGATCTACATTCTGTTAAGTCCCCTTAAGCCTCCTTCCAATCACTCCTACCCCCAGAGGCAGAGTACTGTTTTTCCATCATGGATCTCTTCTAAGACTTCAGATAAACTGAACCAAAAAGTACGGACTCTTGCGTGTGAGCCTTTTACCAAACAGGTTTCTGAGATTTATTCATATATAAGTAGTTTGTTCAGTATTCCATCATAGGAGTATGCCACAGTTCATTTACTTATTTTTCTACGGATGGATACTTGGACTATTTCCAGTTTGGGGCCTTCAAACAGAGTTGCTTTCAATATTCTTGTATATAAGCCTTTTGGTGAATGTATTTTTTCACTTCTTTTGTGTACATACCCAGGACTATATAGGGCAGGTATAGGATTAGTTTGATTAAAACAAAACAAAACTGCCAAAAGGTTTTATTCCCCCAGTGATCTATCATTTCTGAATTTCCACCAACAATGTATGCAAGTTCCAACTGCTCTACATCCTTGTCTTGTCAACCTACGGTGTTGTCTTTTATTTTTGGTCTTTTTAATTTTAACCATTATAGTGGATGTATTTCAGTGTGGTTTCTTTTTTTAAGATTTGTGTGTGAGAGAGAGAGAGGAAGAGAAGGTGAACACAAGCAGAGGGGGCAGCAGAGGGAGAAGCAAACTCCCCACTGAGCAGGGAGCCTGATACGGGGCTCCATTCCAGGACCCTAGGATCATGACCTGAGCCGAAGGCAGATACTTAACAGACTGAGCTATCCAGGTGCCCCTTTCATTGTGGTTTTACTTTGCATTCCTTTTTTAACCTGTGATATTGATTACTTTATGAGTTTGTGGCCATTCTTACATCTTTTGAAAAAATGTCTTTAAATCTTTGCCACTTATTTGTAGGAAACTTTATATTTCATGGATTCTAATCCCTTCAGATATGTTTTGTAAATTGTTGTGACTAATTTCTGACAGCCTGTAGCTTGTCTTCATTTTCTTAACAGTAAATTTTAAGAAGATTTAAATTTTGATATATTCAAATTTATCATTTTTTTCTTTTAGGATTTTTCTGTGTTCGGTCTTTAAGAAACGTTTCCAATCTGCGAGTCACAAAAATTCTGTTTTCTTCTAAAAAACTTTATGGTTTTAACATTTATATTTAGGTCTCTGATGAATACTGAATTGATGTTTGTATTTGATGTGTGAAGTAGGGGTCATGTTTCTTTTTTTCCTTACATATGAGTATCTGGTTGTTCAAGTACAATATGCAGAAATGACTTTCCTTTCTCCCTTGATTATTTCGATGCTTTTTGAAAAATCAAGTAACTGTGTAGGTTATGAGGTACCCTCTAGACATTCTATTCTTTTTTACTGAACTATACATCTATCCTTGCAAAAGTACCACACAGTCTTGACTAGTGTAGTATTAGAGTAAGTCTTGAAATTAGATAGTGTGTCTTTTAACTTTGTTTTTCGAAGATTGTTTTAGATACAGTAAACCTTTGTTTTGCAACCTCCAAGTAAAAATATTGGAACCTGCTTGTCAATATCTTTAAAACAAACAAACAAAAGAGCCTGATGGAATTTTGATTGAGACTGCATTGAATCCTCAGATCAATTTGGAGAGAATGGATATTGAGTCTTCCAATCCAATTACTGGATTATTTTTTTTCTTAGTAATGTTAGAGTTTAAAGTATACAGTTCTTGCATGTATTTTGTTAAATTTATTCTATGTATTTTTTATTATTGTAAATAAAATTTAAAAATTCCAACCTAATTTACTATTACTAGTATATAAAAATACTGTTCATCTTTTTATATTGACATTGTATTCTGCAACCTTCCTAAATTCATTTATTTGTTCAAGTAGTTTTTTTATAGATTTCTTAGAATTTTCTATGTACGTGACATGTAATTGGCAAATAGATAGTTCTTCTTTTTCAGCGTATGCCTTTTCTCTTTCCTGCCTCATCACAATGGCTAGTACTTACACTGGGGGTAACTTTTAACAGGTGTGGTGAGAATGGTGATCCTTCCCTTGTCCCCAGTCTTGGAGGAAAAGCATTCACTATTTTGCATTAATCATAGTTATAAGCTTCTTGTAGATGTTCTTTATCATATTGAGGATACTTGTTTTAAGTTTATTAATTTTATCATAAATAGAAAAACATTAAAAAGCATTTAATATCTAATCTAGCAAAGCAATCAGTTATTATCTTTTATTCTGTTACTATGGTGAGTTACATTGATTTAAGCAGTATCCTCTTGCATTATTTTTAGTGGCTCTTCTATAATCTCCTGAAATTGTAAAGAATATTCATCAATGTAACCTTATTTGTATTTTAACTGAACCCAATCTGCAAAATACAACAGGCAGCTAGGGATGGGCCCTTGAAATCCATCTTGATTTAAAAAATATATCAAAAACTGTTAAGATAATTCCTCTTTGCAAAAAGCCACAGGTCCAGATGATGTTACAGCAGAGTCTTAATGAATATTCAAAAACCATTAATTTCTATATTAGACAAATTATTCCAAAAAACAGAAAAAAGAGCAAAAACTAATTAGCTCGTTTAATGAAGTTGGTGTGACCTTGATTCCAAAATCAGGTGAGAACAGTATAAGAAAATATAGAGCCATTTAATTTGTGAACATGAATTTTAAAATATTTAATTCAGGATAATCAAATTCAGCTGACTTTTTAAAAAAAATTACTAAAATGATAAAAGTTTTAACAATGATTGGTTACCTCTGGGGAGCTAGAACAGATGATATGAACCTTTTTTACCTTTATGTATTAGTTCTTTTTTATTTTTATTTTTTTAAGATTTTATTTATTTATACCTGAGAGACACAGACACTGAGAGAGGAAGAGACACAGGCAGAGGGAGAAGCAGGCTCCATGCAGGGAGCCTGACGTGGGACTCAATCCCAGGTCTCCAGGATCACATCCTGGGCTGAAGGCAGCACTAAACCGCTAAGCCACCCGGGCTTCCCATATTAGTTCATTTTTAATAAGTAACTTTTGGAATGAGGTAAAACAAATTTTAAGACTGACTGATACGTATTTCCAGGCAAAGCATAAGAGCTGAAGGGAGGTGGGAGTGGTATGCTTTTTTTGTTTGTTTGTTTGTTTGTTTGAGGAAATTTTAACCAAAAAAAGGACAAAGCTTCACTCTGTAAACAGTGGTTAGAAAATACCTCAAAATAAGGAGCTTTGGGGTGATTAGGCACTTTGAAACAAAGGATAAAAAAAGGACTTGATTGGTAGGTTTGTCTTCTGTGACAACTACAGACTGATATACAGGAAATTAAGACACCTAAGAATAAAACTAAAGCAGTTAACTCCGAAAAAAGTGTAACAAAGAGGATTTGAAGGATTTAAGCATCACCCTCTCATTTCAAATATTTAATGTAGCAAGTAAATATAATTTTTTTCCAATTAGAAGTAGTAAAAGTTTACTTAAAATCGAAAATTACCTTTCTTATAAGGTGGTTTTCAGTATCTGCTACGTATATGATATTATTCCTTATAGCTACACCCTGTGGTGAATTAAAAGTTGACTCTGAAAATATTCCATCTTTTCTTCCAGGGTTGGGTCCTAAAAGACAAGATAGTCACAAGACAATTTTTTTCCACTTAAAAATTTATCTCAAAGTAAACCCCCCTAAAATATATTTTTCTTCCCCCCCCCCCCTTTTAATTGTATCTATAGGGAAAGATGGATGTCAGTTGAACCTATTGAATCATTTTACAACATATGTAAATCCTGCCAAAATAAATAAAATTTGTATTTAAAACTGGGATTTTAATATAAGTAGTATGATACTTCCACATAAAAACTTTCCCAAGATATGTTTTTCTCAAGAATAAGTTTTGCTAATGACAGGGCTTAGTGGATAATGGTTACTTTAGTAGTATCCATCAGAAGAGAATATTTTTAAAATTATCTTAATTATCTATAACCTAGACTAGAAAGCATTAAAAATAATTTTAATCTTTTCACATCTAGATGAATGACTTAATTTTGGAAGATATACTCCCTTGATAATACATTGAAAATTATGAATTCTTTCCTCAGAAAAATATATGTGCCCATAAGATGTCACAAACAATTTCACGGGATTCCTAGATCCTGAAGGCCATTCAAGCATTTCTTAACTAGCCTATGTACCTCAGGTTAAGAAACCATCATATTTACTATTTCACTTTGTCACAAAGTTCTACAGTATCCTATAAACACATGGAGAAACAAAGAATGATACTGGTTTAATGGCCTACTTCTCAGCTTCTCTAATACAGGCAGAGTTTCAAGGGTGGAGAGTACACAACATAAACATGTAACTGTTACTTCTGTGACCAGAGAATAAGCCATTCAAAGCCTCTAAGTCAGCACTCCCAAACTACACTTTGCAGAACTCCACTGTCCTAGATGTTAGTAAGAGAAGTAATATAATGTAGTGGCTAGGAACATGAACTCAAGAATCCAAGTGACTTAGTTTAAACTCTACCTTCTTCCTAGCTGATGATCTAAACTTGTTCTTTATATCTCAGTTTCTCTTCTGTAAAATGGAATATATCCTAACTCATAGCTCTGTGAGGGTTAAATTGTTAAATTAATATGGGTAAAGTGCTTAGAATAATGCCGGGCATATACGTGTTTGCTATTATTACCATTATTAATAATACTATTATTGTTGTTAATGGGAGCTCCCTGTGGGAAAAAAAAGGAGAGTATCCTAGTCACTTCAGATTGGAAAATATTGTATGTTATAACTTCTCTTAAATATTCATGAGGTACATAAGCAGAGTAAAAGATTGAGGAGTACAGTGACATCACCACCAATAAAAGTCTCTTAAACCACATCTAACTAATATTTCCTAATTGTATCTGATCACAGAAATTCTTTTTAAAAACTACTGTAGAATAACTTTTAATTTATCACAAGAGAACATCATTCCTAAAAATATGCTTGGAAAAGATAGCTTGCTGATGGTTTCTCTGTTTAACAAAGGAAAATATTCATTTACATTATTTTGAAAATTATAGTTAAAACCCTTTTAACCATTTAACTCAATCTATTATAATAGATAAATTTTGAGCAACAATTCTCATAATTGCCCATCGTAAACCCAAACATCAAGTTGCTGAAATGAAAGAAACACAAAACACATATTCTAATAAAAATGAAAAAGAAGAAATGTGAAAAATCCAAGAGCTAGGGGAACAATCTCTAGGAACACTAAGAATAACACTAGGCTTTAGGAATAAGGGTAGTTTATTTGGGGACACCTGGGTAGCTCAGTGGTTGAACATCTGCTTTCAGCTCAGGACGTGATCCCAGAATCCAGGATGCAGTCTCACATCTGGCTCCTTGCAGGGAGCCTACTCCTTCTGCCTATGTCTCTGCCTCTCTCCCTCTCTCTTTGTGTCTCTCATGAACAGATGGATAAAATCTTAAAAAAAAAAAAAAAAAGACTAGTTTATTTGCATTAGGAATGCAGATACGCCTACTTTAGTACTAATGCTGCATATGTTATTAAAGCAGGACTGCAAAGAGATGAATTACTTTTCTCTTTGCTATTATGTTACTAGATGTCAATTCAGCCTGAGTAAGCAGGATTAATAAGAATGTACTTAACAGATTTTATTAACTATGTAGATATCAATAAAAGCCTGTTTTAGATCTAAAACCAGGGTGATAAATTTCAATTTTAATACACTTCCTCAAGCTATTTTTTTTACTATAAAATATATTACGTATCACAATTAGATGCAAACTTTACCTCCAATGATGTATTGAATTTGTCCATTCTTCCAGACGACCAAAATTCTATGATGTCCAGTGTCTGCTATTACCAATCTATTAGAAACATGGTCCACTGTTACTTTGCCAGGAAACAGCAATGGTGAAGGTGGCAATGAATCTTTATAGAGTTTTATTTCAATTTTATTATCTCTGATCTGTCCCCTGTCTTTATAATACTTTAAAGCTATGGAAGTATATAAAAATAATTTATCTTTGTGTCCCTCTCCGATCAAAGAAAACAACATATTTCCACGGGGTCCAAGTATGACCAGAGTTGGCCAGCAGGAAACTTCTAGTTCTTGCCAAAGACTGGCATCTGCATCATTAACCACAGGGTGAGTGATGTTGTATCGAAGAACAGCGCTCTTAATGTTATCCAGGACTTTTTCATTTGGAAATTTAGCTGAGTGAACACCAACAATCAGAAGACCATCTAAATGGGAAAAATTATAAGTTAAACATTAGGAAGTATTAAAGTTTGAATGTCATCATCCATACATTAGGTTATGAGTCATTAATAAACACTACAAGAGTTTTGTTTTGCCTTTTTTTTTTAAAAGGCAGACCTAAAATAGTGTCTTCAACTGCATTTAAACACATGCATAGGGCAGCCCCGGTGGCTCAGCGGTTTAGCGTCGCCTTCAGCCCAGGGTGTGATCCTGAAGACCCGGGATCAAGTCCCACGTCGGGCTCCCTGCATGGGGCCTGCTTCTCCCTCTGCCTGTGTCTCTGACTCTCTCTGTGTCTCTAATAAATAAATAGATAAATCTTAAAAAAAAAATAAACACATGCATAAAAAATTAACATCTAAATCTCGTGACAGTCTTGGTAACTATGTAAAAATATATGTGATCAAAATCATGTGGTTATTTCAGGACTGAACCTCTTTGTGTCTTAATTTTTAAAAAACACATTAATTTCTTATGAAGATACTGAAATATTGTTATTATCCCCTACCTATTATAAGTGCCTTTGAAATATTTTTATTATCCCCTACCTATTATAAGTGCCATTGAAATTCATAGTGACTATGACTATTTTTTGCTAATATTTATCATTATATTATCCTCTTAGATTTTTCTGGCCTACCTACATTACAGATTAATGGAACAAATATAAACAAGATGTTTCTATAATATAAGGTCTTTGATTTATTAAAACTCCTATTATATAGTTCTTAAAACAAGCCTGAATTGTAGATAGCAGAACTGCTAAAAACAAAGAACAAGATACTTCTTTTACCTAATCAACATAGTATGTCAAAAAGATATAGGAAAAAAAGTAAAAAGTGTTTGGATTCAGAGAAAAAACTCAATATTGACTACCAAGGTAACACAGGTAATAATGGCTATGTAAATTATAATTCCCCAACACACTCATCAAAAACCATGCACATCAGCATAAAGAAAAAATAAAACCATGCAAATTGGGGGGTTTAATTTCCTGATAGCTCATTCTTCCATTTGCAACTATTAACTCCCAACAAAACATCACACATGTACACATACCCCTGCCTAATGACCCAGAAAATACACAAAAGCAGGTACATTGCTAACAAGGGGTCAAAACGTGAAGAAGCAAACCCTGAAGGGGAGTTTCCAATGTTTTTTTCCACTTCATGGCTTTACACCGAGGTAGGCCCCAGTCAGGAAGCAATGAGGGTGGTGAAAACAATGGAAACCTCTTTCTGGCCCAAGGAGCCAGCAAGACTGAAGGATGTGGTGGGAACCCCAAAGGGAAGAGAGCTGAGAAGGGGGCTCCCCGTTTCTGAGTATGAACACTATCTTGGCTTAACTCCTAAACTATACACCACTTGTGAGGCAGGCCTGCAAAAACACAGCCAAAGCTTAAAATATGGAGAATTGAATTGCTGAGCTGATGAAAGGAGAGCAGAGCTGATAAAAGAGGAGACAGAACTTAGAACTTAGACATTCAACCAGCAAAGCTGAAGGCCAATGAAAACAAGTGACAGATACCAGCACCAAAATAAAGAAGTATGAATTAGAAGAAAAAGACTTTAAAGGAACTATAACTATGTTCCATGAGGTAAAGAAAAACACACTTGAAATGAATCAAAAGATAGGAAATACAAACAGAAATTATAAAAAAGAACTAAATGAAAATATTTGAATTCAAAAATACCTATTTAAAATAAATTCACTGGATAAACTCAATGGAAATTATCCAATCTAAGGAACACAAAGAAAAAAGACTGAAAAACAAATGAACAAAACCTCAGGGACCTGTGGAACAGTTTCAAAAGATCTAATGTATGTAGATTTGGAATCATAGATGAGGGCAGAAAAAATATTTGATTAATGCCCAAACTTCCAAAATTTGACTGAAGATACAAATTTACAAAATTTAAGAGGTTCAAGAATTGAAGAAATTTACTCCAAATAGGATTAAAAAAAAAGCATGTTAAGACACATCATAAATGAGAGATTAAAAAAAAAAAAAACCCACAAACATTTTGAAAGAAGATACATACAAAAACAACACAATGATCACTGTTTGCTTAGGCACTGGGAAGAAGGGGGGGAGGAGTGGGAAGGATTATACACTTAAAAAATGTGCAGTTTACTGTGTGTCAATTATACAACAATAAAGTTTTCCCCCCCAAAAATCATTAGCTCTGGAGTCCTATTCCTTGTAATCAAATTCTGGCTTTACTACTGGCTGAGTTACTTTGGGCAAGTTACTTAACCTCTCTGGGCATCAGTTTTCTTATTTGTAAAATTGGGAAAATAATAGTAACTGCCTCATAGGTCAGTTTTGAGGATTAAAAGAGATAATCTGTTATAAGGTATTTAGCATAGTACCTAGTATAGTGTGAAAGCTCAAGAAATGTTTACTATCATTTTTACAAGTTGTAAGTTCAAAGATAACCAATAAAAAAAATACAACTTTTTCTAACTAAAGCAATTAGTAAAATAAAATTTGTTGTGTTAAGAAACACAACAAATAAAAGCTAATACATATAATGATTATGCATAATAATGATAAGGAAATATGAATGGTCTTAACTCATCCATTAAAAGAAAAAAGATCTGGATACATTCTGCATATCAGAAATACAACTAAAACAAAGTTAACCAGAAAAGCTAAAAATAAAGGGATAGGCCAATGTGCACCAGGCAAGCAAAAGCAAAACAAAGGTCTTGATCCTAATACTAGACAAGTAGATTTCAAGCCTAAAAGCATTAAATGACAAAGAACCATTTTAATGCAAAAAGCATTCATAACAAGGATAAAACAGTAATGAATATCCATGTACCAAGTAATAAAAGCAACTCAATAAAGCAGAAACACACTACTCTCAGTGTGAACCAGGTCAAGTAGACAAAAAATAATATATAGAAAGCCAAATTAACATAAACAGTGAGGTAGATCTTATTGATACATATCAAACTGTACCATGATAATACATTTTGCTCCTCTCTGAAGTATACACAGAGTATTTAAAAACACCAACCACACAAAGGAAACAAAGAACACACTCTAACCACAATACAGTTGAACTGGATATTAATAACAAAAAACAAAAGGCCCAAACTCATGACTCTGAGATCAAGACCTGAGCTGCAATCAAGAGTCACTCAAACTAATTGAGCCATGGAGGCACCCCAAAAAGTCTTCTGTTTAGAAAAAACACACTATTTCTGTGTTTCTCCTTTATTCTCACAATATGACCACACTCACAACACTTTGACATCCTAAGTATGGGGTTTCCCCCCCAAATTTGGCAATTATCTGTGAAACAGAGTGGGTGTCCTTTGTTTCCATTCTGATACTAACCAGAGTTAGTACAGACGCCATTGGTTAAGGCCTCAATCGCACAAGACAACTCTGCCACTTTAGATGCCAACCACAAGTAATAGGTCCCCAGGTAATCCTCAACTTCTGTTGGACTTGTCAATTGAGAGATTACTTTGACTCTTCACTTGGATTCAATTATTTGCTAGAACAGCTCACAAAACTCAAGGAAACAGTTATGTTTAACAGTTTATTATAAAAAGATATGATAAAGGATGCAGATGAACATCCAAATGACAGAGGACAACTGACAGGACAAGTTCTGAGAGTGGAGGTGGAGCTTCCATGCTCTCACCAAGGCCTCCACTCTCCCAGCACATTCACATGTTTGCCAACTTGGAGGCTCTTGAACTCCGTACCTCTGGGATTTTTATGGAGGCTTCATCACATAAGTATTATAGATCATTAAGTCCATTTCCAGCCCCTTTCCCCCTCTCCGGAAAACGGGGTGTGGGCTGAAAATCCCAAGCTTCTATCATGTATTATTCTTTCCTTCTGGTGACCAGCTCCCATCCAGAAAGCCCACCAAAGGTCCCTTCAGAATGAAACACACTGTTAATCTCCCAGGAAATTCGAAGAGATTCAAGAACTCTGTCAAGAACTGGGGTAAAAAACCAAAACAAAACACACAAAAAACCCCAACAAATATTAAAACAAAAGATAACCTAGTGTTTTCATCACTTAGGAAGTCACAAGAGTTTTAGGACCTCTGTACCAGGAACTCAGGCCAGAGACCAATATATATATTTTCCATTATCTCATAGCTTTTCACTTAGAGATTTAAATATTTTCTATCAACTTGATAGAAAGGTGAGACAGAAGTCAAAATTACAGAATTTCTAAAAAAAATGATAATGAAAATACTATATATCATAATTTACAGGGGTATACTTAATGCACGGACAGAAGAAATTCATAGTCTTAACAAAGTCTTAAACATTTATATAAAAAATTAAAATAATTAACCACCCTGCTATAAAAATCTAGGAAAATATACACACACACAAAACCACACAAAATGACAGCCAAGCAATCTTGAAAAACAAAACCAGAGGTAACACAGTTCCAAACTTCAAGTTATACTACAAAGTGGCAGCAATAAAAACAGTATGGTACTGGCAAAAAAACAGACACAAAGATCAATGGAAAAGGAAACCCAGAAATAAACCCATAATTACATGCTCAATTAATCTTTGACAAAGGAGGAATGACTATACAATGGGGAAAAAACAGTGTCTTCAACAAATGGTGCTGGGAAAACTGGACAGCTACATGCAAAATAATGAAAGTGGACCAGTTTCTTTCACCATACACAAAAATAAACTCAAAATGGATTAAAGACCTAAATGTGAAACCTGAAACCCTAAAAATCCTTGACAAGAACATAGGCAATTGTTAATTTCTCTAACATCAGCCACAGCAATGTTTTTCTAGGTATATCTCCTGAGGCAAGAGAAATAAAAACGAAAATTACTGGTTTGACATCAAAATAAAGTTTCTGCACAGCAAAGGAAATAATCAACAAAATTGAAAGTCAACTTATTGAATGGGAGAAGATATCTGCAAATGATACATCCAATAAACAGGATAAAAAATATAGAAAGAACAAATACAACTCAACACCCGCAAAACAAATAACCCAATTTAAAAATGGGCAGAAGACATGAACATTTTTCCAAAGAAGACATCTAGATAGCCAACAGATACATGAAAAGATGCGCAACATCATTTATCATCGGCGAAATGCAAATCAAAACTACAAAGAGGTATCACCTCATACCTGCCAGAATAGTTAAAATCAATACCACTAGAAACAAATGTTGGTGAGTATGTGGAGAAAAAGGAACCCTCTTGCACTGTTGGTGGCAATGCAAACTGGTGCAGCCACTGTGGAAAACAGTACGGAGGTTCCCTAAAAAATTAAAAATACAACTACCCTACAAGCCAGTAATCACACTACCCAGTATTTACCCCCAAAACACACAAACACTAATTCAAAGGGATATATGCATCCCTGTATTTATTGCAGCATTATTTACAATAGCCAAACTATGGAAGCAGCCCAAATTTCCATAAATGAATGGATAAATATGTAGTATATACATACAATGGAATATTATTCAGCCATAAAAAAGAATGAAATCTTGCCAGTTGCAATATTTAAGAGAGTAAAATGCTAAGTGAAATAAGAGAAAGAAAAATAACATATAATCTCAGTCATATGTGGAATTTGAGACAAATGAGCAAAGGGATAAAAAGGAGAGAAACAAATGAAGAAATAGATTCATAACTATTGAGAACTGATGTTTATCAGAGGGGAGGTGGGTGAAATAGGTGACAGGATTAAAGAGTACACTTATCATAATGAAAATTTAAAAAAAAAATCGAGGAAAACAACAAAACAAACCAAAAGCAAGCACAGGGAAAGAAATGAAAATAAAGCCAAGAATTAATGAGGTGCAAAAAAGAAAAACAAAATCCAACATCTATTCCTGATTAAGAATAACAAAGATATAAATAGAAAATAAATAGGAATTGATGGATATTTTCTTTCCAGAAGAGGTTAAACTTATTCACATTTATTGACACAATTGGTATGTCTGATCTCAATTCTTTCATATTATCCTCTATTGTAATTTATGTATATATATTTGTTTATGTTTCTCTATATGGTGTGTCCTTTTTTGTGAAAAAATTTCTTTGGGAGTAAAATGATGTGATAGATATATACATATAAAATATTATTCAGTCATAAAAATGCATGAAATTTTGCCATTTGCAACAACATGGATGAAGCTAGAGAGTATAATGACAAGTGAAGTAAGTTAACGACAAATATACAATCTCACTCACATGTGGAATTAAGAAACAAATGAGCAAAGGAAAAAAGAGAGAAAGAGACAAACTAAAATACAGACTCTTAACTATAGAGAACAAACTGATGGTTACCAGAGGGGAGCAGAATGGGAGGATGGGTGAAATAGGTAATGGGGCTTAAGAGTACACTTGTCACGATGAACACTATGTATGGAATTGTTGAATCACTATATTGCATACCTGAAACTAACTTACTATATCTTAATTATACTGGAATTAAAATAAAAAACTTAATTAAAAAAATTTCTTTGGACTTTAGGAGGGTTTGTATTTTTATTCTAGTGGTTACCTTTGCCTTAAAGTTTTTTATCACTTTTAAAAGTATCAAACTCTACTTTTCATAACCTTTTATTACCTGGTCAATCTTTTTTTTAGATCTTATTTATTTGAACGAGAGAGAACATGCCAGGGGAGTAGCATTGGGAGAGGGAGAGAGAGAATCTCAAGCAAACTCCATGTTGAGCATGGAGCCGGACACCGGGCTTGATCTCACAATCCTGAGATTCTGAACTGAGGCAAAACCAAGAGTCGGTCACTCAACCATCTGAGACATCCAAACACCCCTGGTCAATCATTTTTAAATGGCATCCTTTAATTCCCACCTGTTACATATACAATAATCAATAGTTTTGTTTCCCATTCTCTCCCTCTTTTTTCCCTCTTTTTAGCTGTATTCTTTCTACCTCTATATGATTTTATATTATTCTTCTACCCACCAGTGACAGATTTATATTTTGCCAATTTAGCTAAAATGGAACCGTTTTCCAGTATTCTATTCCCGGCTTAGTTCTTATCCTCTCCCGTAAGAGAGATTTTATGAGCAAACTCGGAGGTTTAAGAGCAGGTGCCATATTCTCTTTTGCTTGGAGGACTGGTGCAGTGCACCACATGCTACTGCATTTCACACACTTTGTAGCTTATCTGCTGTCTCACCTTGGTGGCTGGTTGTGGGATAGGAGCTATCTATACCCCATAGTTGTACCACAGCTCCTGCCAGATCTCCTCCCTCAGCTTCTCCAACTCCTGCATCAGATGAATGTTTAGCTCCACAGCAAAGGACACCGACTTAATTCTGTTGGTCACCTCACTATTTAGGTTGAAGTTTACCTGGGTTCCAGGTCATGCTTGCAGGTGGCAGTCTGCTCTTGCTCTCCCTTATTTCATATCCATCTTTCCTTTTCAATTGCCAGATCTGCTGACTTCTAGTTGAGGCAGCAGACGCACAAGTAACAGTCACATGTAGACTAGATATACAGCTCCTACAACTATACAAGGTCAAGTGCCTATAATAAATCCTTTATTATTCCTCATCATGAATACACATATATGATATCTTCATCCATCCATCTGGCAGTTTCCTTAGTCACCCCTGGTTAGAAGGTGTTTCTCAAGTAGATTTACCAGAAATTAGATTCACAGGTGCATCTATTCACAGGTGATTCTGAGTTCTTAGACATTCAAAACTGGTTTTCCATAACCCTGACTGAATCTTGAAAGATAGCTGGTGTGATATAATATCCTTGGTTTGTAGTTTCTCTATATAAGATTCTTGAAAATGTACCACTGCCTTGCTCTGTATGTTATTTGTATAAAGTCTGTCCCATCTAATTTACATGCTTCTAAAAGTGATCATTTTTCCTGAAAGCGCTGAAGATAATTTTTAAATATCATTAAAGTGTAATAGTTTCAAGTAGGATACTTCTTGGGCTGTTGCTCTGTGTTAATTTTCCCTGGTATCTGGTAGTTCCTTTCAATATGCAGATTCAAGGTTTCTTTTATTTCTGGAATCCAAGACTGGATTCTAATTTTACATATTAGTTTTAGTTAGTTGTTATGATTTTTGACTTCAGTCTCCAAGCAGTCTTATGTTGGACTCTGTCTTTCTAGTCAATCATTTCCTGTTTTTACTTTTTTTTTTTTTTAGATTATTTTCATTCTCTAAGTTTGTTTTACCTTCTGCTTTACTTCAATGCCCCTTATAACATTTTTATATGAATTCATTGCCCCTTGGGCACCTTGTAATTTAGTCTTTATTTCTTACATATTTCTGATCTTCTTATTTCTTTTCAGAATTCAATCACCACTCATTTCCTACCTCTTTGGGCAGCGGCGGCAGGGGGATGGGGGGTGGGGCACAATTCCCTTCTTAGTTTTCGAAATTCTGATTCAAGATCCTTTTATCATTGCTCCTAAATTATGTCTGAGGATATATAATTCAATATAGAGGAATGTGTTACAGTTTTTGTCAATTCTGTGGATCATTTTTAAGAAGTTAATCTACATTTCAACTCTGAATCACATTTTCAGCTATTTACAGTTTTATATGGATGAGATCTGCTTTTTAATATTCCCACCCATTTTGTGGACAAGGCTCCTAGGTTGAGTGAGAGTGCACTTTTCTGATAGTTCCCTTTTTCTGTGAAGTTTCATTTTTGGATAGCATTGTTGGAAGGAGAGATTGATATATATAACTCTTTGTTTTCTGCAAGATCCTTAACTTTCCCAACTCATTCATTGATTCACTTTAAGTAGAAGTAGTATCTTCAAAGAAAATCACACCTCTGTATCTGATTCCCTACAAGAAGCAATGCTTCTCTGAGGCTTCCGTTCTTAAGCCCCTACTCTTTCAAGGGCTGGTGATATGATCTAAACCTGTGTTCAGTATTTTGCACTTAGTGTTGGAGTTTCTCTTTCTACTGGTAAGGAGGTTACTCTATGCCTCGCCCAAGACCTCTGAGCCACTCTTCTTTTTTTCATGGAGTCTTTTAAGCCTCTCCCATTCCCGTTCTAGCACTTGCAGGCTTGCAGGAAGAGGACTTTTAATGGAATTCAGTTTATTTCTCAACTTACAGATAATTTGAGGGCCATGATATTCTTTGTCTCCTAGTATTACTGAATGAATGATCAAGTGTGGTTTTAGTTACTCTTTTTTGGTTTTACATTTAAAAGGAGAGGAAGAGATAAGTGAAGAGATTCAAAATGAGATGGCTTCCATTCTCCTCCAAACTCAGAAATAGGAGAGATAGATTCCTGTTTTTAACATCAGTTATATTGAGATATAATTTACTTAAATTTTGTCTGATATTTCGTTAACTGAGCAAATAAACTGAATCCTAAAACCAGCCTCTTACTTAACAGAGAAAAATGATATGTATTTCCAATAAGATAAAGAACAAGGCAAAGATGCCCACTGTCTTTACTACTATCAAATAATGAACTGGGAGGGAGTTTTTATTTTTATTTTTTTGGGGGTGGGAGGGAGTTTTTAGCCAACCAAATTAGAGAATAGAAATCAACTACAGACATAAGATTTGGAAAAATTCTTTGCAGATAATATTGCATTTTCGAGAAACCACAGAGAATCAATCATAAAACTAAACCAAGTGGTAAAAGACTCAGAAAGCAGAATATAAAATTAACAGATAAAAACAAACAGTTTTTATGTACCTAGACAATAATCAGTTGGAGTATATAATGGCAGACAAAACCCCACTTACAATAAATAGCTACAAATATGCATGAAAAGATTTTCAATCACACTCTAAAATGCAATTTAAAAATACATCAAGGGGCACCTGGCTGGCTCAGCCATTAGAGCATGCAACTCTTGACCTCAGGACCATAAGTTTGAGTCCCATGTTGGGTGTAGGATTTACTTAAAATATAAATAAAACTACACCAAGATGCAGTTTCTCACCTATTAAATCAGTACAAATTAAAAACCATGTCAATACATTTTACTGGAGCAAGAGTGGGGAAAGCAGCACCCTTCACACCGTCTTAGCAGGAATGCAAACTAGTACAACCAACCCTCCTGGTGCAGAATATGGCAATACCCAGTAAAACTATATCATATGCGTTTAACTTTGACCCAGCAATCCCTCTTCTAGGAACTTACGCTTAAGATATGCCACCAGTGATATAAAGACATATTCACAAAGCTGTTTGTAAGTGCTAAATATTGAAAACAACCTAATGGTCAATACATAGGACAATGACTGAATATTTATTGTTATAAATTACAACACACACACACACACACAAAGAGGTGCTACATAGCTATTAAAAATAATCAGGAAGTTCTCTATATGGAGTGGCTGCCAGGATACATAGCTATATTTAAAAAAGCAAAATGCACAAAAACCTCTAGAGTAAGTCACCATTAGTATTTTTTTTTTTAAAGAGACAATAGAATGGAAGAATGGGATGTAAAGAAAAGGAAAAGGGAAACAGAAGAGATGAGTAGATGGAACTATACTTTCTGTATGGTTCTGACTTTCAGGAGCATATTTAAATTTTATATCTTCAAAACCAAAATTAAAAATATAAACAAATATATCTAGTTGTACTTCAAATGAATAACATAACCTCATGGAGAGTGGGGAGGACTAGTCTAAGTAAATTTTAAATTTAGTTGAGAGTGACCAGAAGCAAAGACATCCCAGTGGCAATAAACACAGGATCTTGGTTTCTCAAAACCATTCCCAATATTTAATACTAAAGGAATCAAAGCTCCCTGGAGAAATGGCTGATTCAGGGAAGCGACTGGGAAAGTACAAGAGGAGCCTTTAAATATTGTGTTGTGACAAGTAAGGAAGGGCTCAAAAAATGATAAGGACATGTCAAAAGGACATCAGTGATAGCCTAAAGAGGATTCCATTTGTCAAAGAGGGACAATATGAACATCTAAAATAATGATGGTGATGATTATAACCCAATAAATTAAGAATTTGTAAGTCAAATATCTATATATTTTACATGTGTGATACATATAGTGTGTATATATATCATAATACATTATTACTTCAAAATATACATATATATATTCCTTCTGATAAACATACCCAACACCTCTTTGAAGAAGTAAAGATTATGGGGAGATGGGAACTGTGAAAAGGTGTTAACTAGATGAAGAGCATAAGGAAGGAGATCCATGGAGAGAAAACAACACATGCAAAAAAGAGTGCATGAACGAAGAGACTGAAATAGCTGACTAAGCACAGACAACGAAGGGGAGTGTGGGTCAAAAAAGAATAAACCTATAGATAGGATCGACCTTGTAAGTCATTTAAAGGATTTTTTTTAGATTATCCTTCAGAGCAATGGAAGTCACATGGAGAATGAAGTGCAAGTCTCACAGATAATTTAAAATAAACTCATGACGTCCCCCTCCAAAGCTGTCCTTTCTATCGTGTTTCCTTCTACTGAATGGCACTAACATCTGTCCAATTATATAAGCCAAAAACCTACCTAGGATATCTCTGTAATAACCAAAGAGCCTTCTTTCACCATCCATATTTAATCCATGACCAAATCCTATTAATCTTATCTCTCTATAACTAGTTTCACGCTATTATCATGTCACACAGGGAGCACAATAGACTTGTCACAGATCTGTTGTATCCACTCTCGTCCACTAATTAGTTATCCACCTGGGAGTGGAACTAATCTTTAAACAAACACAAATCTCATCATGTCACCTCTTCTAGAAAATCTTCCACTGTCCTTTGTATAAAAACCAAATCTCATCTCTCCAGCATGTTCTCTACCCCTTTTCACCCCTCCCCTCAGGGTGTTATAATAACCTGGCCTTCCTTCAGTTCCTCCAGAATATCATTACTCCTCTTGCTTTGATGCTTAACACACAATGCTCCTTCAGCCTGGAAAGGGTGGTTCTTCACCCTTTCTCATCTAGTAAAGCTACACTTCTTTTAGACCTCAAACTCAATTTTTACTCTTAAGAAAGCCTTAATTTCTCCAGATTAAACTCCATTATTTGTTTTCACAGCACCCTATGATTTTCCTTCTTAGCACTAATCAGAAATTATAAAAATATTTGTGAGTATTTGATTATAAGTCTTGCCCCAGTTAACAAGACTGTAATTCCTAATCATTATTTAGGGATAATGCATGTTTTATTTTTCACTAGCACAGTGCTTAGTACATAGTAGAAAATAAAACAATGAATAGTGAAGAAATTCATGTATTTATATAATATATAGACCATATCCTATTGTCTAAATAGAACATATTAATCTACAAAGACAACTGCTAAGTAACGATGCCTCACATTTTTAGTGTCAATCTTAAAATATAGAGATTTTTTAAAAATTTTGCTTTTTCCTGTTAATCGTACACAATAAAAAATAGAATGTAAAAGATTCTTCACTTTATGAATCTTTTGCCAGCACAGGGATCAATAAAATATGGAAGGAAAGGAAGAGACAGAAGGAGGGAGGAAAAGAGGGAGGGAGGAGGGAAGAAGCCATATAAAATAACTGCTTATAAAATATTAGTAATAACAAATTCAAAAAATCATTTTAAAAGCTTCAAAGGTCTTATTTTCAGAGAGATGTAGATATATAGAATTGTACTAGATTACAATTGTATATAGCAATATATACAAAATTGTTATATTTATAATAATATATAGTAGAAAGCATAGTTTAATCACAAACACTATAATAACCTAGTTAAATACAAGGATTGAAAACAGTTGAGTTTTACATGTTACAAAATTATAAATGGAGACATTCTAAATCTAAAAGACAAACATGATACTTTACTAAGCAAGAAAGCATAAGGGTATTCCAAGCAGAGTGATCACTGAGTCAAGTCAAGAGGAACAGTGACCCTGAGGAACTAAGGCTAGAACACCCTGAGGGAAGAAGAGAAGCATATGCAGAGGTAGGAATTTAGGTTTCATACTAAAAAACAATGGAAACATGAAACGATCAGAATCCCTGAACACTAAAGCAAAGAGCCAAACAAATTTGAATTTTTTTTTGGAATTTCAAAAACTTACATTGCCCTGTGTCTCTCCTGAAACATCCTAGAACTAGTCTGTCATAAATGGACCAATATTCCCATCATAATTCAGCTACTTATTTTTTTTAAGATTTTTATTTATTTATGAGAGACACAGAGAGAGAGAGAGAGGCAGAGACACAGGCAGAGGGAGAAGCAGGCTCCATGCAGGGAGTTCAACGTGGGACCCGATCCTGGGTCTCCAGGATCACGCCCTGGGCTGAAGGCACCGCTAAACTGCTGAGCCACCCAGCTGCCCATACTTCATCTATTTAAAAACAAAATAATATATGGACTGCTGCAAAAAAAAATATAAAATGTATGCAGATGAGAATTAACATAGCATGCCTGACTGGTACTCTTTCGAAGGCCTGCTTATATGGCTGGCCTTTGCCTGGATTTCAGGAGGGTTCTCGCCATTCCCTGAACAGATAAGAGCGACTCATTACCTCTAAACTGGTCGTACAAATCATATGGTTTATGCTGAACACTTACTTTCCTTGTGGGACTCTAGAATTTTCCCTACATACCACCAGGCAGAAGCTGCCTATTTAGGCAGTCCCCAATAAAAACCTTGGTTGCTGAGTCTCTAATGAGAGTCCCTGGTAACATTTCAAATGTGCTGTAACAACTCCTTGCTAGGGAATTAAGTTGTTTTGTATGATTCCACTAAGAGAGGAGGAAGCCTATGTTTTGTCTCCTCTGAACTTAGCCTCACCCAAGCATCTTTTCCCTTTGCTGCTTTCACTTTGTATCCTTTAGCTATATCAAGTTAGAGCTGCGAGTCCTCCTAAAGAATTAAGGAACCTGGGGATGGTACTGGGAACTTTGACAATCGAATTATAAATGGACTCACTGAAAGGTTTAGTTTCATTATAAAATTAGAACTGCATTCTAATTTTTTAAAAAGTATAAAACAGAAAAATGTATCTACTACATAGTGAGAGTACCAGCAATTATCCTGTAGTCCCATGGCATTGGGTTAAGTCTGATTTAATCAGGGGCACCTAGGTGGTTCAGTGGTTGAGCATCTGCCTTTGGCTCAGGTCGTGATCCCGGGGTCCTGGGATCTAATCCATCAGGCTCCTCACAGGGAGCCTGCTTCTCCGTCTGCCTATGTCTCTGCCTCTCTCTGTGTCTCTCATAAATAAATAAATAAAATCCTTAAAAAAAAGTCTGATTTAATTATACATTAACATATACCTAGCAGTCACATTTTAAAATATGTCATGTTCCTAATAGATGTTTTCTTATAACTCAAGAGTACCTTTCCTTAATAGCCATTGTGCTAAATTTGGGTATTACATAATAACATACCATTGATGCATCTAGTATAAAAAGACAAATTATAAACTCACGAGTAGAAACAGAAAAAAAAAATCCTAAAACCTGAGGTACCAGTCCGTTTAATGTTAACGTGCTAAATCATTATTAATAACAAGCTTTGGGCACAGCTACATCCTTAAATATCTAAAGACCAGAACCATTCATTACTATTAAATATCTTTTTACTTTGGCTCTGCATTTATAATGTCTCCTGCTATTGTGAAAATGATACTGGTCACCATTACAAATTTGATTTTAAAGGCTGTTTTACAAAGGAAAGAGACTGGGTATTAATTTGGATCATTTTCAGGCTGTTTTAGAATTAATAAGCACTTCCTCACTTAGCTGAGCATTTCTGGCTGATAAAATGAACTGAATATTCCAAGGAATTTAAAATAGGCTGCTGAATGTCACTTCAAGAACTATTAACATTGCTGCAAAAACGTTCAGAAACATAGTAGATAGTAATGATACAAGATACATTGCTGTAAGAAAGCAAAATAACTTAGTGACAGCTTATTGAACTTTTATGTGATAATCTCTGGGTATACCTGCTTTTGTGTATATGAATTGAATGTATATTTTTAAAAATATAAAATATTTCTATTTTACCAGCATTACCAAACGATTAAGTTAACTGACCATATTTAAGATAATCTCCAGAAGACTGTAGTTGGTTAACTTAATTGGTTAATCCCACACGTGAAGCAAATTTAAGAACTTCTTGAAATGGGTCCTTGTAATATAAAAATATTTCTATGTTTCCAGCTTTTTCATAAAGTAGCACATTACTGAAATAATGTTTCCTTGACGTTATAGTGTTGAGATCACTTCAAGTATCTTACTTCTCAAAAGTGTATTTGTATGTAAAATAGTTTTTTGTCACAATTTGCTGTAACAAATCAAAAACAACCTTAAATATCTCTCTGTATCTTCAATGGAAGACAAAGGCTAAGCTATTAAGAAATGTTCATTCTTAATAACAAAACCTTTCACAACTGGTCAGAACCTAACCCACCTACCCAGAAGTCGCTACAATGCTGCCACACTGAACCCTAACCCTAACCTCTCCCCAAGAAGCCTACTCTTCCATGCTTCCCTGCTTATTTACCTGTCACTTCCTCAGCCAGCTTCCTCCAGCTCCCTTTTCATTTTCAGCCATACTCCTGTTCATTTTTCAAGTTCCAGCTTAACTTTCCCCCTCTGAGAAATCTTTTCCAATGCTTCTAGGCAAAGTGAATTCCTCCTTTCTTCAAGTTCCATAATGCTTTTTATTCAACTCCTGTTACATATTTCCTCGGCAGTTCAGAGTACCCTGCACATACTACATGTTCAATAAATGCACTTACTTACATGAGCTTGACCAAGACACATAGGCATCCAAAACCAGGAGGTAATGAGATACTCTTATTTCTCAAATTAATACAGATAAATTTATGAAAACATGACTTAGCTACCAGGAATACCGGAGTTCTTGATAAATCTCACTGGCAATTTCAAGAGAGAATGTATTACAATTTACAAGCATCAGGGGTTCTACTCGTACTGAAGATTTTAATCTATTACCCCTTTTTAAAAATTACTCCTTTTTAAAAACTAAGTTATCTTTCAATGCTCCATTCTCATTTTTACTCTAAGATCATTGATCCCCTCTTCTTTTTATCACTCCAACTGTGGAGCTTCAATTCATTTAAGACTAATTAAATGGAACCTTTAATTAGTTGCATTCACCCCATATGCTCTCCTTTTCAGAAAGAAAACAAGAGAAAAAAGATCTGAAAATATTTCAAAGTTCTAAAGCAAATACTAAGTAATCTCTTACATCTTCAGAATTTGTAATACCATAAAAGAGGATTTCCTAGTGTGCTTTGGAAAACATTAACCTTTCTAAATCATTTTTTAATAAAGCAGGGTCACAGAAAAAGTATCTGCTATAATATTTGGCATTCCACTGTAGTTCATGTCATCTGAAATTAAAGGAAGCCTAATCACATTTCCTAATAAGAACTTCAAACCTTTATATCTTAGTGAGAAGAGTGTAAGATTAGAGTCACAAGTTTCATTTTCTCATAGAAAAAATTTAGGTAAGTCTAAATATACAAAATGAACTTTTAAAAATACTCGATCATAAGAAAGTAAATTATGTCCTTAACCTTAGGGAAAAAATGTACTAAATGCTGGTTCTTTAGGAAGGCAAACCATTATCACTAAGCTTAACTCTTCATGAGAAGGTACATGAAGTCCTTAAATCATAGATTACAAATTACTTTTAGAATCATTGAAGTCTTGCCAAATGTTCATTTTCCTATGAGCAAATGAGTCAGCTACTCCTCCAGTGCCTATGCCAGGACAGTCTGTTAGAAACCAATTAAAGGGCAGATACCTTCATCAGAGTATGTGTGTTCTAATGTATGAAGATCAGGCAATAGGTGAATACAGTTTATGCAGCAGTAGGTGAAGAAATCAAGGATGACTACTTTTCCACACAGATCCTTGTAGACAGAAAGAGGCTCTTCTGTGTTCAGCCATTCTAATCCTGAAATTTACACAAAATAAATTATCATGATTAAAGGAAAAGGCAAGGATAATCATCTAAAACTTTCCATTGAAATGTATGTAAACCAGTATTACTTCTAAGGAAGGGATAAGGGGTTGGGGTAAAATGGGAAAGATGCTATTATGGGGCAGTATGCAAATATAGTAAAAAAAAAAAAAGTGACTAGATTCTTTGAGAAATAGTGAAATAGTCTGTGTGTGAAAGAAAGCAAGATCCAACACATTTAGGAAAAAACAAGAGTAAATATCAGATATTAAGAGGACACAATCAGGTTCAAATGAGCTTTGAGAATGAAACTCAATCTTAAGAATTTCGAGACAGGACTAAACTCAAAAAGGAGCAAAGTGTTAAAATATAAACATACAAAATGCCTAAGCCAATTTCATAAGAACTAAAGTGCTCTGGATTTGAATAAGACGTTAAATACAAAATACTTTAAATGCAAAGTTAAGCAAAATGCACTATTATAGATTTCATGGAAGCAACATTAATATTGATGAAGAATGTATTCCCTTCCCTCCAAAGAAAAATGGAATCTCATTAATCTGTACTTTTGTAAATCAGAATTTATAATTACTTGAGCATGACTTACAATTTAAACTATGCACTATAAAGATTTTTCTTAAAAATTTAAAGTACAGTATCTCTATTTACCAATTTAGAAAAACAAAGATAATGAGTTTATTATTTATAAGTAAATGCAGCCACTAAATTATATCTCAAAGTGAGTATTTGGAAACAGTTTATAGAAATTGAAAGCCACAGTTGGGTGGAATTAAGTGAATAATAACAGTTAATGACTAATAACAGTCACTGGAGTTACTCAAAACAAAATTCTAGGGCAGCCCGGGTGGCTCAGCGGTTAGTGCCGCCTTCAGCCCACGGCAGAAGATCCTGGAGACCAGGGATCAAGTCCCATGTTGGGCTCCCTGCATGGAGCCTGCTTCTCCCTCTGCCTGTGTCTCTGCCCCCTCTCTCTCCTTCTGTGTCTCTCATGAATAAATAAAATCTTTTAAAAACAAAACAAAATTCTAAAAAAAATTAATATCTGCAAATCAAACTAGCATTTCTGCCTTAATTAGTCCCACCTAGTAAGGTTTTAGGGTAGAGTGAACTCTTAATTATGCATTTTAATAAAGTGTTCATTGTATACCAGATCGACTATATAAAACTTCAAACTAATGTATATTTCATATTTTAATTGCAAAATATTTATGAATCGGTCTTTTAAATGTATTTTCTGTAAAAGGTCAAATGTGACTTAGACTGGAGGATAAAGAAAGTATTATTACATGTCAGTTATTGGGCTTACCAGGCTTAATAATAATAATAGTAATAAATTTTACAATAACAATAATCACAATGAAAATAATTTTAAAAAGCCATCAACATTTATTGAGATATCACACAAACTAAGAACTTTAGCTATATTACCTTTAATCCACATAATTAACCTAAAAGCTAAATACTGGTTCAATTTTATAAGGAAGTCATATAAGGCTTGGAAAAATCAAGTCCCTTGCTCATGCAACTAACAAATGAACTAGGATTTCATCCCAGATCTGTCTGAAATCATCCTTTATACCACAGTTTCCCATAAACATATCTCTTTGAAGAAATGAACAAAGTACACTGTTTGAGACAGAGTATGTTTATGACTTCTTGATTCTAGTTTACCGATCATGAAACCAAGAAGAAACTGGTTATCTAGTATTCTGAGCTCAATAATCAGATCCAGCAGAAAATCTGACTACGTCAGATACGAAGCCCGAATATTTTGCTGTATTATTTATGAGTCACTAAGGTCCTATCTCCTGGTAATAAAATACACCCACTGCGAATATAAACAACACTAGAAAATAAACACACTGTCCCCAAACCTAGGGGGTCTCCTGCCACTTTCTAACACTATGTTATGTAACTAACTTCTTACAAAGTTTTTTAAAAAATATGCGCATATGTGTCTCATCTCTTAGTGTCTTTGACGGGATAAGCAGTCTTGCACCTGATTCTCCTGCCATCACCCCCCCAACACACACACACACAATATTTCAAATTCTGTAGAGGGTTAGTAACGGGGGAAGAAAAAAAAAAAAGCATGTTGGAAGGTGGGAGCAAAAGGCTTGGAAAGCCACACAGGACTGTTGTGAAAGGCAAGGTTCTGCTGAGATACTGACCCCGGCCATACCCAACCCATTAACTATACATGTGGTTTCAGTGTCCGCCCAGGAGACCTGCCAACACCAACAAAACAAGGCCAGTCCCAACCAAAGAAGGCAAAGTACGGCTTCGGCTCCGTTATCAACGGCAAGATGTGCTTTCCCAAAGAGCGCTACTGGGAATATCAGCTCCCGGGTGTCCAAACACTCGGCTGGCATTCAAACCCTGGAGATAGGCTGTAATCAATTCAATTTCAAAAAAGAAAAAAAAAAAAAAGAAAAGAAAAAAAATGACAACAGAGTTCAAAGACCCTGAACGGAGAACGGTTCACAGCTGACACACGCGCCGGTCCGGGGGCTCCGGGTCATCCGGCTCGGGCAGTTACCCAGCCTTCCTGTGCCTCAGTTTCCCCCACGATCACACAGATACCACCTGGAGGGGGGGTAGGGGAGGAGTAAATACGAGAGGCCCCGTTGGTGTCGACGTCTGTGGGCAGCACACAGCGGGCCGCGAACGCGGGCAGGACGCGCAGAGGATGGGAAGGGCGGGGCAGGCATGGAAGGTCCGCTGGGCTCCCACGGGCCCCGGGCGGACGCGGAGGCGCACGTCGCCGCGCCCCGGGGGGCCACCTCTGGGACCCGGGGAAGCCGCAGGGGGCAGGCGAGGCGCCCGGGCCGCGCGGTCGCACCCCCCGCCTCAGGGGAGGGCGGCGGCCCCGAGCGAGGGGAGGTTCCCGCAGGGGTCCCCACCCCGCAGCCTGCCCCTCACCTTCCGGAAACTCGGGCACTGCCAAGTCCTGCTCCCAGCCGTCCACCTTCTGCAGATACTGGTAGACCAGGCTGTCCTTCTCCTCCTGCGTGACGGCGTCGAGCAGGGCGTACTCCAGCGAGGTCTGCGCCGGCAGCAGGCCCGCGAGGCTGCAGCCCCGGGCTCTGGGGGCCGCCATGTTCTCTCCGGACAGTCCACAGGCGGCCGCGGGGGCCCGCGGGAGGGTCTCGTGTGGGGCGAGAGGAAGCAATGGCCGGCCTTCCGTTTCACAACGGCACATTCACCTCACCCTCCGCCAGCCCCGCACTCCACGCACACGACACCTTTTCCTTTTCCGTGACCGTGCATTCCAGGGCTCAGGCACAAACCGCTGGAATTCCGGGGCCCGCAATTTTTACCACCGGCCCCAACCACCCCGCCCCTTCCAGAGCGTTTCCCCGGCTCGGCTGGACATTCGGAGCGCCAGATTCAGCATGGGGAGAGATTCCGGGTCCGCATTCCAGGAGCCCTGACAGCCCTATACCCCCACACACCTCACTTTGGAAATTAGCGGGCTTTAGAACAAAGCGGAAATAAAATAAATCCGTAGGATTTAAAAAGGACACAAACTTTTTCAAAGTCCCGCCCTGAGACCGGGGTCAGCCGATTCGACACAGCACTAGCAAGGGGAAAAGCTGTTCCCGCCAAGACACCAAAGGTAAAGGGCGGGGGAGTAGGAATAGCCTCCTGATATAGGTGTTTTTTTGTGTGTTTGTTTGTTTTTAAGTTGGGAGTGACTGGCGATGGCTTTGGCTTATACACGGACACCGTATCTTGTCGCCCCGCGGAGCTGAAAGTGCGAGCGCGAACACTTCGCCAGCGGAGCAGGGGGGAGGGGGGCGCCGAGGGGAGCGGACGCAGCTGGAGCTGCTCCCGAGGGTGTGCGGGGGGCAGGTGGGCTCAGGCGAGGATCCCGGAGGCGGGGGAGGGAGGGGGAGGGCTGCCTCCGACTTCAGCAGCGGACGGTTCTCTAGCTTTTATGGAACCAGCTGCGCTCGCAGCTCACTGTCTCCCCGCCCTGCAAAGCGTAAGGCCCCGCTCCTTGGCCTTGCAGCCTCCAGAGTTCAAAGACCAGGTGGAGCAGGTGGGAGGCCTCCGGCAGGTGAACCTTGGTTTTGAGGCTGATGGAGAGCGAGGCTGGCCACCGCTGGGGCGGGCCGCCTCTGCAGTGTGGACTTAGGAGTGCAGTGTGGGTGGCCTCGGTGCAAACACAACTTCATGCATTTGAATCTTGTTTGTTCATTGTGCAGTGTTGGTTCCTCGCTGCTGGAAGAAGATAATCGGACTGACCCAGGAAAAGCGAAGTGATCGAATATCCAAGAGTCACGGATGCAGGCAATTAATTACTAGTCCGCCACCCCGCCCCCACCCCGCCTGAACGACATACCTCTTTGCTTCTGGTGTGTGATTATGGTGGTACTAGGGAGCTGAGACAGCCTTTTAATATGCGGGAAACCTGCTAAACCAGTTGCCCAGGGACTGTGGCATTTGTGAGTTATTTGGAGCATTGTCCAGTTCAAAGGGAACCCACAGGACCGACCTTCATCATAACTGTTGTGCAAACCTCATTCTAAGCTAAGCCGTTGAACCTATACTTCCTCTTAGCGCTTGGTTTTCGAAGTGCTACTGATTCTTATATTTATGAATCGAGTCCTTGGAAAGGCCAACACACTTGAATGAAATAGTAGTCACAATGGGAAACTTCTCAGAGGCTACCCCTGTGGTAGGTTCTCTTAATTTTATTGTGGTATAAATGGAATAGCAGGTGCTTGCAGGTGTAAGGTCTGTAGTTTGCCAATATATCCACTACCAAAGCTTTAGATTCCCATCAAGTTACCTTTTTTTTTCTCAGCAAAATATATTTCCATTAAAAATTTTTATAACCAGAAATACATTCTTAATTTGCTAAAAAAAAAAAAAAAAATCATTTTGCCATGTTAGAAGATGTTTTGGAAGAAGACATCTGGGAATACAAGTCTAAAAGAAAACCCAAATCGGTACAAACAAACAATTGCTCTGAGAATATTCGAAAATCTGTTGAAAAAGCAACAGATGGAAAATGCCAGTCGACACGAAAGAGAAATAAAAAGAGAACTGTAGAAGCCCAAGAGAAGACAAAGGACCCTGAAATGTGCCTTGGAGAAACAGGTAGTCAGACTTCCGTAGCTTCTAGTCAGAATTCTAGTTGTGGCGATGGTATTCACCAGTCCCAAGACAAGGAAACCACTCCAGGAAAGCACTGTAGGACCCTCAAAAATAAACAAGTATCACCAAAGATACGTCCAGTTTATGATGGATACTGCCCAAACTGCCAGATGCCTTTTTCCTCATTGCTAGGTCAGACACCTCGATGGCATGTTTTTGAGTGTTTGGATTCTCCACCAGTCTCTGAAACAGGTAAGACTACAAAAAAGGGAGTGGTCTTTAAATAGTCTAAAAGACTTGCATTAAGCCAGATGGAGTCTGGTGGAACAAGCAAGGCAAGCAGTAAAGTATCAATAATTTATTTACCCTGGAAGGAAACAAGGAATCCCTTCTTGAGAAGGGTAAAAAAGATCATAGTCAATGGTATAATTTTAAAGAATGTTGCAAACTTGAAAACGGTTGAAATGCATTATATTGTGTCATAGAAGTTCCTAAACATCTCAGTGATTTTTCATAAATGTTAATTGAGCACATACTCTACTAGATGCTTTCACTATTTACTTGCCTCTCACAATGACTGCAAAAAGTAAGTGGTATTAATGTTTTATAGATGAGCATTCTTAAAAGAATGCCTATTATCTTTTGTGAAACAAATTTAGAGAATTATGAGTCTTCTAAACAGGATTCTGTTGAATTTGTCATGCTATGGTAAAGGAAGAAGATCTGGGAAGGAGTCTTACATTTATAAGATTCAAATTAAAAAATGTGCCAAGTGATAACTGAAGTAATGCTATGCTTTTATTATCTTTTATATAATATTTAACAGGTAGTCCTACTTGGAGTATCTGAAGAATGGGTTGTTATGATGATTTGTAGATTTCAAAGTTATGTATACCATATATGGATTTTTTAATCTCAAAGAATTAAAATTCAGCAAAATAAAAATACTATTCAGTATGGCTTTCATGTTATGTATGATTCAGAGACATTATTAACCTCTAGTTATTTTAAAGTACTGCATAAAGATGCAAAGGAACTTTAAAAATTTTTGGCATTAGCTTTTTTTTTTTTCATGTAAAGCAAAAGTCTCATCAAATGCTAGTATTTTGCTTTTAAGTGGCTTGAAAATCAGAAATGGAAGTTGGAGTCCTATGGTGAGCAGCTCAGGGTGAAATGTCTTATGAGAAAGCCACCTCAAAGAGATTTTTCTTTTGATTTTTCACTAAACTACTTTGAATAGCATCACAGATGGACTCTTCTTGAACTGAATTCTGTGCCATAACAAATACTTTTATGTGATGGTTTTAATTATGTTCATCGATGAGGTCTTCTAATTTAATGTAACCAGTCTTTTTTGGGAGGGAGAGTGGGTCATTTTTTGATAAACCTGGAAATTGGGGCACCTGGCTGGCTCAGTCTGAAGAGCATGCAGCTCTTGATCCCAGGGTTGTTAGGTGGAGCCCATGTTGGGTGTAGAAATTACTTACATAAAACCTAAAAACAAAAAAAAACCCTGGAAATTAACATAGAAGGGGATATGCCAAGATGGTTTACAGAATGTTTCTCAATTATAATAGTATAACAGGGAATAGTTTCCAGGTTATTAAAGCCATATTATTAACAAGTTACCAAATTGAATTTCGAATCTTAGAATCTATTTAGTGTATGAAGAGCTATAACTAAGATTGTTGTTACTCTCGTATGCAGTGTAAGTATTAAATGATGGACCCTAATAGGATACTCTAATCGTCCCAAATCTGTATTGCTTGATAAGACAAAAACTGGGCTAGAACTTTAGTTCTCTGAGAGACACACTAGTCTTTTTCACTCTCTATTGCCAGAGCGATGGTGAAACAGGAAGGCCTGTGAATACCTTGTGTAAACATGAACTGAGTTTTGAAGGGGCTCATATTTTTGAGAGTTATTTAAAGGGAAGAAAAGGTGTTAGTCTTACAACATTTTTTTTGGGAAAAAGATTATCTGAAAATAAATCTTAAGTATTTGTTTAAAAAATAATAAGCGCGTTGCAAAACCATACTGGATTACTGTTATTTTATGCCAGATATTTTGATTGTGTAACAATAAGTTCTTAAGGCCTCAAAGTATGGTTGGTAACTTATCACTTACGTGTTAACACTGGGCTTTGATCCTGCGCTACTTTTTTTCTTTTTTAAAATTTTCAGAGTGTCCTGATGGTCTCCTGTGCACCTCAACAATTCCTTCTCATTTCAAGAGATACACTCACCTCCTGCTGGCTCAGAGCAGGGCGAGCAGGAGTCCTGTCAGCAGCCCAGCCCATCCGTCAGGGGATTGTTGCCATGAGACTAACTCAAGCTTTCTCTGTGGCCTTAAGGAAAGATGGCCTCTGCCTTGGAAGCAATCAGAAGACTTAAATGTTTCAACTCATCCCTCATTAGTGACACCGTGTCTCAGGAAATTTCAATCTCCAACTGAAACCAATAAAAAGATTTCTTCTTCGACAAATAGCCAAACGTCCCAACAAACCCCACAATTTCCAGAAGGTATTAATAATGACAAACTGATAGGAGTCGGTCTCCCTCTTGCTGAGGAACTAGGCATCCTAAGCAACTCAGAACACATACGTTCCCCATTGCCAGAAAATGACTTTAGCAGCTGTGAAATCTCTTATTCTCCGCTTCAGAGTGACGAGGAGACTTACACTATGGATGAAACACTGGGTGTTTCGCAGCAGGAACTCTTTTTTACGGGAAGCTCTAAAGATGGCAGCCTGGAAGAGGATGACAACAGCTCTACTTCGTCTCAAAAACTCCATGGTGCCTTCCTGATGGACCAGCAGGAAAGTGGCCCCCACATGGACAGCTTCTTAATTCAGGATAAATACCATGAAGTATTATATAAATACAACACTCTAATTGGTTCATCTCAACTTTTTTCCCAAAATAGAAGTGTTATTTCATGTGAGGATCCAGCACATCCTGGTCATGATTTTGTGCTGTTTCCATCTGCATTAGCACAGGGGCTTACTTCTAGTTATCAAGCTGCTAAAGCAAACCTTGGAAAGCCAGAACGTCACCCATCTCAATCAAATAAACAGAAACAGGTCATTGAAGAATCAGGTGTTTGCAATCAGATTCCTCTTCCATCACTTAATAGTGAGATCCTGAAGGCAATCGAAAGCCAGGGAGAAGGGGATCTTTCTTTCCATCCAACCCAAAGTAAAATCAGAAAATTATCAAGTAAGAACTTCAGTGCTAAGAACAATACTAACTCAGCATGTGTCTGCGGAAAGGCATTAGGTGGTAGACTAGACAGTAAAGTTATGGTTCCAAATACAGAGAAATCTTCCGGCGCACCTACTGCTGCCGAGTCTCTGACAATGTCACCATCTGGTCCCAAGTGTCCTGCAACACAGCCATCTCCCAAGGTAATGAAACAAATGGATATAGGTGTTTATTTTGGACTACCCCCCAAAAGAAAGGAAGAGAAATTGCTGGGGGAAAGTGCAGTAGGAGGGATGAACTTAAATCCAGTTGTAAGTCCTAATGAAAAGAGGTCCCGGCAGCGCAAGAGGAAAGCAGAAAAATCTTTAAGTGATTTAGAATTTGATGCAAAGAATTTAAATGAGAGTCAGCCCTCTGTGGAAGTTTCTAATGAGAGGCCACAAAGAAGAAAGAGACTCAAAAAGTCAGATTCACTAGAGGAAGGAACACCTCAGAAGCGGTCACATCACCTTAACAGGACAGAATCCAAAACAGTCAATTTAAAGAAAGACAAAGTCTCCATAAAATCAGCTTGTGGCAGGCTGCAGAGAGGGAATATGAAAATTCCAGAGTCACCTAATGCAGGACAGTTAAGAAAAAAGACATGTCCATTCTATAAGAAAATACCTGGTAAGTTCAAATGCCAATGCTTAATATATCTACAAAAAATCGACTTTTAAAAATTTCATGTTTATTACCCATGTTGTGTCTGTGTGTATTTGTATAGAACAATTTTGTGTATTTTGTTTTTTTATACCTCATTGAAATGTAACATAGATTTTTTGCCTATTTAAATGCTTTTGCCCCAATCAGCAAACTTTTATTAAATATATAAATATATCTATTAAGTATAAATATATAGTATTTTGCACACAAGATACTCGTATATAGATTTTACAGAAGGACACAGATGAGTAAAGGTCAGCTTAATGTGGAAGGAGGGAAGGCTGTAAGTAATTATAAAAACATAAATTATAATAAAATTTCATTAAAACGGTCTCTAAGCACTTAGAAATACAAAGCACTAAATAGCTTCAAAGAAGGAAAATTAACAGATTGTATAGGTCATAATAATTGTCATTTTTAACCTCTAAATCATAACTTATTTCCGCAGCCTTTTTTATATTTTGTCATTTCTCATGCCTTCATAGACGAGTTAGAAAAATGTGTAGTAAATTGAACTGTATTGTAGACCAATAATTCTTCTAAAAATAATATAAAATCTGCCAAAATGCACCTGGTTTCAGAAAGATTGTGCAAAGTACTTTGATAGCTGCAATCTGTAATTTGCTCAAAATGTTTATATAGGGCATATCATTTATGTACCTTACAGCACCAGTTTTGTTTTTTAATACTTATTTGATGAATTTTCTATATTGTAAGTGAGCTTGAGACTAGTGTGCCATGTGTGGCTAAGCCTCAGTGGCATTGTGAAGGTGTGCTTATGACTTAGGTATCATAGTTTATACATGTGGTGCTTATTTCTTTCATGAACACTTTTCAAAACAGCTCAGCTCTATTTTTTCCCTTTTTTGCTTCTTCAGGTAGCCTTTTTTTTTTTTTTTTTTTGGAATTTATTTTCTTGTTTCCTTTCTTCACCTCCAACCTCCCATCCCCCACAATGAAATTCAAATACTACAGATATGCTGTCCATCAGTTATTGTACTGTGACCCAGTGGAGGCCACAACCACTGTAATATGTATGGTTATTTGGGCCTTTGACCGTTTGTACCCTCCAGTATCAGTTGCCACAATAGAATAAAATAAGAAGAAAGTGAGCATTTTCCTTTTGCAGTTTTGCAGAAGTAAAGGATTTTAGATCAGTAAAACAATTGGTTTGTAACTTAGTATTTTAAATTTTTTGGTACAGTTGCTCATTAAAAAAAAAAAAAAAAAGCCAGTGGGAGCCTGGGTGGCTCAGTCGGTTAAGCATCTGAATCTTGATCTCAGCTCAGGTCTTGATCTGAGGGTCGTGAGTTCAGGCCCCTTGTTGGGCTCCACACTGGATGTGGCACCTACTTAAAAAAAAAAAAAATACATAAAAAAATTTTTTTAGGAGCCAATACTGGGATATTTAATATAAACTTAAAAGACTCATTTTCATCTGTAGTATCCTCTTTTGGCTGAATTTATGTGGCATAAGTTTTTAAATTATGAAGCTCAGTTGAAACAGATGTAAAGACGTAAGGGAGTTCACTATATTCGAATTGGATGTCTTTCACATTTTACTCCGTTGGCTATTGCTCAAGCAGTTGTGTGCTCTTCTCATTTTACAGGGACTGGCTTTACAGTTGATGCCTTCCAGTACGGATTGGTTGAAGGGTGCACAGCCTATTTTCTCACACATTTTCATTCTGATCATTATGCTGGATTGTCTAAAAACTTCACATTTCCAGTTTATTGTAGTGAGGTAAGTTTTTGCCTTCTAAATTTATGGGATGCAGTGAATTTCTAAGCATGTGGTTAAAAAAGAACAATTAACATTGTAAAATCTATCATTCTACTAGAAAATATGTGAGAAAACATCAAGAGTCTAAAGCTAAATGAGTTATTGCTAATGGTTACAAGACTTTTTAAAAATGCTTTATTATATGGAAACAGTAAACTACTTCATGGTGTATTAAAACACCTAAGTTCCATTCAGTAAACATTTATTGAGTGCCCAAAAAGACTTTCAGGGCAAAATACCTAACTTCAAGGAGCTCACAGCCTTCACGGGATACATTTGCAAATACACTGTGGTAGGATTGATATTGCGACAGAAAACTGAATGGGACGCCAGCAAATAGAAGAAGAAAGTGCTGTATTCTGCCCCAGGCCAAATTCAGAGAAAGTGGTGGAAAAGATACCTTGAATTAATTATTAAAAGGTGACTATTTTAGTGCCTACTACTAAGGGCTTTGGCTAAAACTTCAATTTAATTTTCAAGCATTCTTGCATTATTTTCATTGAAATAAAATGAATCTCTTTTTATGAATGAAGCAACCGAGGTTGGGAGAGACTAAGTGGTATGTCCTAAGTCACAGAGCTAGTAGTGGCAGAGCCAGAATTTGAACACAGGTCTGTCCAATTCCAGAACCGGGCGGAAGAAAGAGGAGAGGGCATCCTAGGTAGAGAGTAGAGTTTGTACACTGGCATAGACGCCTGGGAAATCTACCCATTGCAGGCACTTGAGACAATTCAGAACAGCTAACCATGAGAAATTCTCTTTATTCTCTGTTATTCTCTAACAGAAGATAAACCTGCAGAAATGTGCAGGGGCCAGATAATGAAGGGTTTTGTATATCATCTGGGGATGAGGGACTTTCCGCAGGAGAGGGAGAGCCAGTGAACCATGTTTAAGCACAGTTGTGACGTAGTCCTTGTAGGAAGGTCCTCCTGACATTCTGGAGGGTTTCCATGAATACAAGTAAGTGGGAAAACAGAGAGACTAAGATACTTGGTTCCAAACTAGATCTGAAATAAAAGACTTTATCTGTTTTATTGTTGTGTCCCACAACAATTTAGTGTTGTACTGTATCAGCAATAAGCACATTCTGTTTTGCAGATAACTGGCAATTTGTTGAAGAGCAAACTTCACGTGCAAAAACAATACATCCATCCATTGCCAATGGACACTGAATGTATAGTAAATGGTGTAAAAGTTGTTTTGCTTGATGCCAATCAGTAAGTATTAAAGTTACCTTAAAACTAGCTTATATTTTAAAAATATTTAAAATAAAGTATTAGTACATCTGTTTAAGAACTTCTTTTTATTGGAACTAATGTGGTTGATATTTTTAAAACTTTAAGTAAAAACAGTTCTCCTTTTGAAAAAAAATAACATTCAATTACAGAATCAGATTAAATGTAGAAAGGTCCTTTAAATGTTATCTAATTCATTTTTAATGCAGTTTAAATTACTATCCTTGACATAGGAGACTCCATCTTATTTTTTTAAAAAATATTTTAACATGTTGCTGCTGTTTTGAAGAGCTAACCTTTTGCCATTTTCCTTATTTTTTTTTTTTTTTTTGCCGTTTTCTTTAATATCACTTATGTAAGTTAACAGCTTGCACTCCATTCAGATACCAGAGGATTTTTCTTTTTTCCCTTTTAAAGAAATCCTTCAGGGGGTGCCTGAGGGGCTCAGTCAGTTAAGCTCTGCCTTTGACTTGAATTATGGTCCAGGATCCTGGGATTGAGCCTCAAATCGGCTCCCTGCTCAGCAGGGAGTCTGCTTCTCCCTCTGCCCGGCCTGTACTCTCTCTCCCTTGCTTTCTGTCAAATAAGTACATAAAATCTTTAAAAAGAAAAGAAAGAAAGAAATCCCTCAGGCTTTTAATACTAAAGACTTGGAAGTTTTTTTTTCTTAGAAAGTGGTTTCCCTTTTTCCCTTTTTGTTTTTTTTAATGTAAAGCACTGTCAGTATCCTATTACCGAAATCCAACTGTCAACTTGCTTCTTCATACTTTTTATATATGATTTGAATGGTCAGAGGTGCTTAGAGAATTAAAATTAAGACTAGATCTCTAAAAATCCAAACCCGTGCTCCCGCTTCAGGTTGCTTTTAACTTTTTGTCTGCTAACTTTGTTGCTGTTTGTTCTTTATTTTTTTCTTTCTCTTCGTTCTTTCTTAAGAGGGAGGAAGAGGGAGAAAGAGACTCTCAAGCCGACTCCCCACTGAGCACATGTAATACCACTACAGTAAAAATACAGAAAATTGTCACTATCCCAAAAGGTTTCCTTGTGCTCCTTTGCAGTCAATCCCCAAGCCCCATTCCAGCCCAGGGGAGCATTGATCTATTTCCTGTCCCCATGGATTAGATTTGTCTTTCCTAGAGATTCAGCAAAATGAAATCACATAGTACGTACTCTTTTGCATCCAGGTTCTGTCACTCATCACGTTTTTGAGATTCATCCATGCTGTGTGTATCAATAGTTTGTTTCTTTTTATTGCTGAGTAGTATCTATTGTATGGGCACACTATGATGTCTTTGTTCACCTCTTGATGGACAACTGATTTTTGTTTTTTGACCTTGTATCCTGAGACCTTGCTAAACTTGCACATTAATTGTAGTAGGTTTTTTATAGATTCCTGAAAATTTCCTGAATGTAGTATCGTGTCATCTGCAAATATAGAGAATCTTGTTTTACTTCTTACTCTCCATTCAGAATGCTTCTTTCCCCTCTTGTTCATGGTCCTGGCTCAGACCTCTAGTACAGTGTTGAATGGGAGTGGTAAGAGCAGATGTGCCTTGTTCCTGACCCAAAGAGGAAAGCTTTCACTCTTTCTCCCTTTAGCTTGATGTTAGCAATAGGTTTTTCTTAGATGCCTTTTATCAGGTTGAAGAAAATCCCTTCCATTCCTAGTCTGCTGAGAGTTTGTAATCATGAATAGGTGTTGACTTTTGTCAAATGCTTCTTCAACATCTACTGAGGTGATCATATAATTTTTCTCCTCTATGATGTTAAAAAGGGTAAATGATGCTGCTGGACTTTTTGAATGTTAAACCAGCCTTGCATCACTGGGATAAACTCCACTCAGTCTTCATGGAGTATCCTTTACAAAATATGTGTTGCTGGATTTGATATGCTAAATATTCTGTTAAGGACTTCTGTGTCTGTTTTCGTAATGGATATTGGTCTGTAGTTTTTGCCTTTTTTTATAATGCTTTTGTCTGGTTTTGATATTGGAGTACTACTGGCCACATGAACTATTCCCTTCTATTCTGTTCTGAAAGATGTTGTATAGATTGGTACTATTTCTTCCTTTTGTGTTTGATAGAATTCCCCAGTAAAGTCATTGTGGTCTGAAGTTTTGGGGTGGGAAGGCAAAAGGAAGTTTTAATTACAAAAGTAATTATTCCCAGTGTTTTCCCAGAATTAATAATGAAAGCTCTATGTATTTTGGCAGTATTGAGGCTCAGTGGTTCACTAGAAGGACCCATGGGACTCAGAAGAGCTGTTGTACTCATGCTTTCAGGGAAAGGATACAGATTAAAATCAGCAAAGGGAAAAGGCAAATGGGGGCAAAGTCCAGGAGAAACCAGGCACAAGTTTCCAGGTATCCTTTTCTAACGAGTAGCACAGACGCACTTAGTTCTCCCAGCAGTGCTGTGTCACCACACATGCCAAGCATGGCCAGACAGGGAGGCTCATGTGAGTCCAGCCAGGGCTTTTAATGAGGGTCAGTTACATACACATACAATACCACGTGACTTGCCTCAGCTCCTCAGACTCCAGTCCCCTAGAGCAAAACAGATATTTACCAAAGATAACAATATTAGCATAAACTATCTGGTCAAACTGGTAACACATGGCCCATGCTTCAGGCATAAAAAGCACTCTTAACCAGGCAGCATATTCCAAGAATTCAGCTCCTCTCTCAAGGGCCAGCCAAGGATGAATCCTAAAGACAGGCCTTAGGTGAGGAAGTGTGGCATTCAAACAAACCTAGCCTGCTGAATCAATCCTATCCTGCACACCACTTTTTCTTATTATTATTATTGTGATGTAAACTTGCTTAAGCGCTGTTTTGTCTATAGTACAGTGCTGTGTCCTGTGGTTCCTACTAGAGGGTATTAACTGGTTGATATTGAAGTCCTTCAGCTGCCTTGCATGCATTAAGACTCTTCCTTTGAAATGTTTGTGTTCAGCTGTCCAGGTGCTGTCATGATCCTGTTTTATCTTCCTAATGGTAATGTCCTGTTACACACTGGTGACTTCCGAGCTGATCCCACGATGGAACGTTCTCGTCTTGCAGGCCAGAAAGTCCACACGCTTTACTTAGATACAACGTAAGAAAGGCTTTGTTTGTATGCCTTTTTTTTTTTTTTTTTTTAACCCCACTGACAATATTTGCCCTGCTTATTATGAACAATTTGCACAGTTGCTTAGGTAACCAAAATGATGGCTTCTTGTCAGTGATCATTTTAAGTTTTTATCAGAGAACTGCTGTTTGAAAAAATACATACTTGCTTAAGAACAAATTTGGATGACCTGTCTTAACCAAATACAACTCCATTTTTTCTTTTTTTGTGATTTCCTTTGGTTTATGTGAGGATCCTGTTACTGAAACAAGGAAGAAAAATTGGGAGGCAAACTTTAAGAAAATACCCTTTTAAGTTACCTTTTCAAAGTATATGTATGACTATTAACTGTAATTGTAAAGAAGAAACAGAGGCCAAAATGTGATTGTATTTTTGAATATTCAAAGTACTTTGTTCCTTTCTCCAAAAGTAATTTATAAGTGACAGCTTTGAATTCCTAAATGTTATAAATATAATGGTACAAGCTATTTTTTATTATATATTAAAGTATCTCATCAGTTGGTTAGAAATGAATTATGTCAACTATTTCAACCTGTTTTAAGAAGTGAGTTTGGATGGCGTATTTTAGTAAAAGATGGTCTTTCACATCCAGTTTTCTAACACTATAGCTAATTATTTTATATGTACTTTAAACACTAAATACATTAAGAAAATAGTAAAAAAACAAACTTTTTTTTTTTTTTGCTTCGTTTTGCTCTGCAAATAGAATTCTGAATTTCTTTATTGGTTTTTCATCAGAAAAAAGACAAGTGTTTTCTCTATTCTTATGGCTGACCAGCAAAAACAATTTTGAAAATGGGAAAAAATGTTTCTTCAATGTTTGTACTTTATGACTTTTTTTAAGTGAAAAAAAATGCTTAATTTTCATCCCAAGTAGCAATAGCTAGCTAGTAGTCTTACGGTTAACCTTTCTTCATTAGGTGTGATTGCATTGAGGTTAACCCAACTGGATCTATTATATTCTTGTAATACTATATACATTTCTGTATCTCCTCAGAGGAGCAGTTAATCATGTGAATATTAACTGTTTGATTTAAATTTGCTTTATTAAATTAATGATTGGTTTCATTATTTTAAGAATTTTTTAAACTAAATCAGACTTCTTTAGTTCAGAGATAATCCCTATCACTAGTATTTCCTTTGATAGTGATTGAAGTTAAAAGATGCTGGGGTATATATTCATACCTAAAATAGCCAGCTAGAACTGTTCTTGAGGAAAAAGAGGCAACTTCTTTATGTGAGGACAATAAAAGAAATATAATGTAAAAGACGTATTGGAGATATAAAATTCCAACATAAATTATCCATGGCTCATAACAAATATTTTACCCATAGGCAAGGGAATAACTGCAGTGCTGTTAATATATTACACAACCACTACATGTAAGTCAGCTAGAGCTTGGTTTCTAAAATAGCATCTACCTTAATGCTGTGGCTTTCTTGGTGCTCGTTTAGTAAGTACCATATTTCCATATTACAGATATTGCAGCCCAGAATATTCCTTTCCGTCTCAGCAAGAGGTTATCCAGTTTGCCATCAACACTGCCTTTGAGGCAGTAACTCGAAACCCACGTGTTCTGGTTGTCTGTGGCACTTATTCTATTGGAAAAGAGAAAGTCTTCCTAGGTGGGTAGTAGCTGTATCTAATTTACATTAATATATTATAAAGATCAGATCCTCTTTTGCATAAAGCCCTTTCAGTCTGGATGCTTGTACTTGATACTTATTTCCTGAAATGGTGCAATATTACCTTTGAAGAAAAACTTGATAGAGTGGATTCATTTAAACGTTAAAAGGTTTAACTTATTAGAAACACTTGATAAGTGTGTTTATGGCAGCCTTTACATCTGCAGAATGTTTACAGAGGAAATGTCCAGGCTACACTAGTATTTCAGGGAACTTTGAAAAATAACTACTGTATAGTCATATTCTTTGAGGATAACCATCAATTTAATTATTTTAGAGAACAGTTTTCATTTTTGTACATAAATGATTTAGAATATGTAATTGCAATTTGTCAAGATGGCATTATATATACTATTTCACAAAATACTTTGCATTTCTTCCTAATTATGGCCACATCATGTCAAACATTAAGATACGAAATGATAAAGCTGGAGTTTTAACTCCTCCAAATTTGGTTCCTTCTTTTCTTCTATCCCTTTGTATCCGTCTTTTGCAGTTTTTAAATACTAGGTCCTTAAAAATAAATTCTCTGGATTTCTCACAATTTATTTCATACAGTTAACCAATAAAAGTATTCAGCCTTTTTGAAATATAGCAAAAGTGTGAATGTTTTGAATTTCTTTTGTTATTGTTGGTAAATTATTATTTAAAATTTTGATTAGGTTGTAACTTTATAATTTTTTTCATAAGCTGCAGTTATGCTATTTTTAACCTTTTCCTTTGCCTGTAGCCATTGCTGATGTTTTAGGTTCAAGAGTGGCCATGTCCCAAGAAAAATATAAAACCTTACAGTGCCTCAACATACCAGATCTTAATTCCTTCATCACTACAGACATGTGCAATTCACTGGTTCACCTTCTCCCAATGATGCAAATTAACTTTAAGGTAAGCATTCATAGAATATGTATTTTTAGGATGGACTAGAAAAGATAATACAACGATTATAAACTGAAATCCCACTTTACCTGTATTTAAGGCAGAGGAATTTAGTTATAGTGGAGTCATAGTAAACCTTGCCCCAGAAAACCTTTTAAGTGTAATTTAAAATTTTTTAATTTGTTATGTGTGTGTAGCTGCATGGAGTAATTCAGATGTCCACAGGGACTAGAGAATTGTCCTAAAAGAAACAAAAATAGAAAAGTGTGTAACTGTCTGGTCATTTAAATCTTCTGTGTTTAAGATTGTCTTCTAGTTCTTTCCATTGAGTAGGGAAACGAACAGAGAATTCTAAGGAGTTCTTTTTTTCAGGTCTTTTCTGTATTAACATTAATCCCAATAACATTGATAATATGTTGGAAACTTACTTGTTGTGAGGATTAAGTGAAATAGTAGAAGTGTATCCTAAGAGAGCAACTTCTAGTGTCAGTTCTAAGGTGTAGGTTAAGATAGAGAGAGGTTGGGGCACCTGCCTGGCTCAGTTGGTAGAGCATGTGGCCCTTGATCTCAGAGTTGAGTTCAACCCCTCATTGGGCATGGAGCCTACTCAAAAACAAATAAACAACAAAAAAAGATACATATGTGACCAGATATTTCCAAAATGACATTTCAAAAAATAACACTTTTAAAAATTTCTTGTCTTCAAAAACCCAGATAAAGCAGAAAGCCAATGGCTTCCATGAGGTTATATCTTAATTCTTAAAGCCAATTTTTTTATTTTGCCACCAAAAATAGTTTTGTTGCATCAGAGCTAATGACATTTTGTGAAAATGTAAACAGATATGATTTTCAGGGTTTGTAAGGCAGGCTTGAAAGTCCTAGAAACCCTATAAAACCATTCATGCTATCTAGTTCAACATCCTGAATCCATATATGTGATATGGATTGACTACCACCTCTGATTTAAAGCTGGTTGACTGGGATCCCTGGGTGGCGCAGCGGTTTGGCGCCTGCCTTTGGCCCAGGGCGCGATCCTGGAGACCCGGGATCGAATCCCACATCGGGCTCCCGGTGCATGGAGCCTGCTTCTCCCTCTGCCTGTGTCTCTGCCTCTCTCTCTCTCTCTCTCTCTATGTGACTATCATAAATAAATAAAATTAAAAAAAAAATAAAGCTGGTTGACTGAATGTGGTAAGACATTACGACAATAAACAATAATGTTATAGAGGATTAACCTACTGAAAAACCATTCTAGTGGCATATACCATATACCAAAATCAGTTTTTATCACAAACTGGTTACCAATAAACAGAGACAGGTCATGGATCAGAGACTTTATGTTGATTAGATCATTCTTTTTAAGAAAAAAAACAAAAACAAGAAAAGAAACAAAGATCTATTAGAGAAGGAGAGAGAGCAAGCATGAGTGGCTTGCGGGGGCAGAGGGAGAAGGAGAAGCAGATTGCTTGCTGAGCAAGAAGCCAGATGCAAGGCTCCATCCCAGGTCCTTGCTGAAGGCAGATACTTAACCTACTGAGCCACTCAGGCACCCCTTGACTAGATCATTCTTAATAAAGTTAATAAAATGGCAGTAGTTCCCGGATTGTAGTTAATGAATGACTAGCAGCTGCTGGCAGCCTCTTCCCGTATGTTTGGCTTGGATAATAATATCATCAATTTTTGTGGCACAGGTTAATGATGTTTTTGTGGTAACTCTAATTTGTTTCGTGAAAAGCAGAAATTCTCACTTAATTCTACTGAGTGAACTTGTGAAACAAATAGGAATGGATATGTTTTATGACCTGTATTGGAAATTGGACTCTCACTTTATGATATTAAATGTGTAATTGCACTAAACCTCAGTTTTGTATTGTTTCCTTTCTTTTGTGAGGACCAGGGGAAGAGGGTTGGTAAGTAAGCAGATAGTATCACGTTATCTAGATCCTAGACTATGCTAGACAAAAATCCAAAAATTTGCAGGGATTATAATGAAAACTTAGCTATCTATCCATAGCTTAACCTTTTTTTTTGTGGGGAGGCAGTAGTTGGTAAGAAATACGACTCTTTAAATGGTAGGTATTTGAATTAATAAGAGATCATTGTTTGATACAAAGGAGAAATCAAAATATTGTTATTAATTTACCAGTGAAGTATAAATATCTGATAAACACAATCATATAGAATAGCACCTGGGTGGCTCAGCAGTTAAGCGCCTGCCTTTGGCTCAGGTCATGATCCCAGGGTTCTGGGATCAAGTCCTGTATCAGGCTCCCCACAGGGAGCCGGCTTCTCCCTCTGCCTATGTCTCTGCCTCTCTCTGTGTCTCTTATGAATAAATTAATAAAATCTTTAAAAAAAAAAAAACAAAGTAAAAAAACACAATCATATGTTTAGCCTCTGACTAGTAATCAAACATAAAAATAACAAAACAAGAATGTTTGTCTCCTACCAAATTGGTATGCTTTTTTAAAAGGTAATATTCCCATGCCATGATTTAGAGAGATGAGCATGCTCATCCATCATGGATAGAAGTGGAAGTTAGGGGTAAATCCTTTAACTCAACAATCCCATTTCTAGGAATTTCTACAAAAAATGAGCCCTTTGTGAAATGGTCAGTCTGTAAGGCTTCTAGTTGCTGATGGTATAATAGATGATAAGAATTAGAAAAAGTTAAGAAAGGGCATATGGTTTCCATTTTTAAAAAAGACCCAGAAAGTGGGTTTTATTGACCATCTCCCCACTAGCCTCTCAGCTTCCAGAAGGTAAAGGGCTGTGTCTCTTATTCACCATTCTGACACCACAATGTGGCCTAATACTGGAACAGACATGTATTGAATGAGGGACAAAGTAGATGGATGCATGGATTTGTCTGTTTTCTTCAGAACTTTCTACCAGCATCTTTTACAACAGTTCAGAGTATGAATAATTAAGGAAGAAAAAGGAGACCTCTGGAAATCCAAGATGGCACCATGTGCAGTTTAGATTTTTTTATTATTTTAAAGTAAATTAGAACTTAATTATAAATTTATACTAAGCCCTTGACACTGTGGGTTTTGCCTGAAGACCAAAAGTATTAGACTTTTGGTGTCTCTTGTACCATTACTGTCTTTCTTTGGATTTTTCTTACCTTTCAAAGATTGAACTTTAGTTGTTGATTTTCAGATTTCATCAAATGTCATCACTTATGATGACTTTAGTTTGGAAAGTTCTACTCACGATTTATTAGGGAACCATAGAACTTCCAACTCTAGTAGCATGAAAAAGTTTTGAAAGTATTCTAGTTCATGTTTAAAGGGTAGAAAGGAGTGAGACCCTGAGAAGAGTGCTAGTGTGTGTCTTTGAAATATATGTACATGTTGAATATAATGCCGTTCACAGAATTATTCCCATTTATCTGTCAGTCCTCCGTTGTACATATATACATGTGGATAATTTTGGGCTGCTGTTTACCAGTGTTGATACTGGTATCTCTAACAGAAATACTCTTAGATACTAGTATCTGTAACATCCTAACAGTATATTCAGTATCCTAATAGTAGTAGGATTTGGAGAGTTCTTTCTTTCTTTCTTTGGTAGCTATCTGAATTGTAATCTTTGAATCTGTAATTCTTATGTTAAAGGCTACCTCATCTTACTTTTTTTCAGACTGCACTTTTTTTTTAAGTTTAGATAAAAGGAAAAATTACTTTTTCAGTGATTTTATTTTTTTCTGGAAGTACAACTCTAGGTTATTGCAAATTAATGTTTACCAAGTGCACACTCCCTAACACTATGCCAATGTGATCATTTTGTTTTATGCCACATAACCCACCTTCACTGACTATTAAATACATATCCTATTTTTATTTAACAGGCTTTACAGAGTCATTTGAAGAAATGCGGTGGAGAATTTAATCAGATTTTGGCTTTTCGGCCTACAGGATGGACGCATTCTAACCAGTTAACTAATATAAGAGACATTGTTCCTCAGATCAAAGGAAACATTTCAATATATGGTATAATTATGAAATTTTTTCACTTTTAATGTTTGTTACGACATTTTTAAAAAGAGCTATAAATTATTGAAAACTACATCTGAAACTAATGATGTACTGTATATTGGATAATTGAATTTAAATTTTAAAAATAAAAATAATAAACAATAAAAAGAGCTGTAAAAAAAAAGATCCAAGAAGAACAGGCACCAAAGAATCTTTTAAAATCTAGTTTCTGCTCTTTGTACTCTAAAACTGCATCTTTTAGTACATACAGTGATAGAAAGGAATGTGACAAGAGTAAAAAGACACTGGCTAATACAGATTATTTCATTTTTGAGATCAGTGCTATCTCGAGGAACCCTAAAAGTGCTTGAGAGGAGGGGTGGGCAATGCAGTTGAGTCTGGAAGCTCAGGTGCCACTGGCAAACTGTCAGCAGGAAGATTGGGTTCAATGCCATGACGGCAAGAGGAACAGATTTGACTCATTTTTCTCATTTTGTGGAGGAGGTTTGCCTTTGTCCTCAGAAATTGTTTATTGTAATTGTGGCTGACGGAAATGTTTTTGCTATGTCCCTAGACTAATGACTTAATTTCAGCCCCTAAAGATCCCAGTTAAAACAAGTCTCCTTCTCCCCTTCTCTGTGGCACTTGATCTTCAGTAAAGATAAAGGGATTTTTAAGATTTTATGTTTATTTTTATTATTTTTTGCTTACTTTTTCTGTGTGCAAAGCTCAGGGACTATAATCCGTTTACTTGCTCTGGAAACCAAGAGTCAATTGCTTGATACTCTTCAAATTTTACTCTTGTTTTTTCCAGGATTTTCCTGAAGTCCATAGCTGAGTTAAGTGCTTAAAGAGAAAAGCCTAATTTAAAAAGAAAGCCTAGGGGATCCCTGGATGATGGCTCAGCGGTTTAGCGCCTGCCTTGGGCCCAGGGCCCAATCCTGGGGTCCCGGGATTGAGTCCCGCATTGGGCTCTCGGCATGGAGCCTGCTTCTCCCTCTGCCTGTGTCTCTGCCTCTATCTCTCTCTATATATGTCTATCATAAATAAGTAAATAAATCTTTAAAAAAAAAAGAATTAAAAAAATAAAAAGAAAGCCTAATTAAAAATAAGAATCTATAAACATGCATATGAAGTGTCTATAGGAAAAGCAGTAGAATTATTTAATGCTCAAAGTTTCTGTATCATTTTAATATTTTAATTGTTATTCTCCATATAAGTTATTAACACATTTTTTAAAATCAGAAATAAAGCACCAGGAAGTTTTTGACAGAAATACTCTGGATTGCTTTCCTTTTTTATTTTGGCCTTGTGTATTTTTAAAAAATAATTCGATTTTTTTTTTTTTTTTTGTCTGCAATATCTTCTCTTTTGTGTTTCAGGAATCCCTTATAGTGAACACAGCAGCTACCTAGAACTGAAACGTTTTGTTCAGTGGCTGAAGCCCCAGAAAATCATACCTACTGTGAATGTTGGTACCTTGAAATCTAGGAGGACAATGGAGAAATATTTTAAAGAGTGGAAATTGGAAGCTGGATATTGACTTTACCCGAAAGGACTCAGAACTGTTAAGTAACTTAGGTATAGCTCATTACTTAGTTAAATCTTTATTGATATGAAATATGCTTTGTATGGAAAGCCCTGTGAAGGCTGCTTAGAGAGCTTGTTTTCTCATTTGTGTTTAAATAGCATGTTTATGGTGCCAGGTATCTCGCAGCATCATCAGTAATGATGGACACTAGTCTCCCAAGTACCCTTGATTCTTGCTCCTCCCTCAGGAGCAGTTATACTCTGCATCTAGCCTTAGGAGAGGCAACAAAGGCAGCCTTAGGGATCAAAGGATTCATGGTAATAGATAAGTGACATTGAAAGCATTATCTATAAGTATGTATCTTTAAAATTATTTAATATGGAGCATATTTTTATGAGATAACTTTTATATGATACTTAAATAAAAAGTAATCTTAAATTTGCCACAGTGTCTTTTTAGGAATTTAGGAATTTTTAGGAATTATAATTTAGGTTTTAGGAATTATAACTGTGATGTTCATACAATTATCAAATTTCAGTGAAAATAACATTTGATGCTAAGGAAGGTGATTTAAAGACCCTAGGTAAAAATAAATAAATGGAAAAAAAAAACACCCTAAGTAATAACCCAATAAAGGATGGTGAAAAGTTTACCTGAATAGATGTTTATTTGAACTGTTTATTCAAGACATCAGATAATTAGAAATTCTGATTGCAACATTGGGATTTGCAATAATAAATGAGATTATATAATTTATTTATGAATCTTGATGTCTCCAACACAGACTAAGTAGCTGATCCAAAAATGAACATTTGGGGCAAGCCAATGCATATTAAAAATGTTTTTCTGGGATTTAAGAAAACAAGTATAATGAATATGTATACATATATGTATAAATGCATATTCTTATGTTACCTCTAGAAATGAAATTTTTTCTTTTTTAAATATTTCATTTATATATTTGAGAGGGAGAGAGAACATGAACAGGGGTAGGGGCAGAGGGAAAAGCAGACTCCCTGCTGAGCACCCCCCCCCCCCCCACACACACACACACACACACACACACTGATGCTAGGTTTGATCCCGGGCCTCCAGGATCATGACCTGAGCCGAAGGCAAATGCTTAACTGACCAAGCCTCCTCTAAGACATTTCTTAAAAAATGTGTTCATGGAAAATTATTTCCAGTAACGATTTCAGTAAGGATAGTATTCTTCATGAACTTTATTTTCACAAGCTTGGATTTTGCATTGCTATGTAGGTAAGGGTGATAGGGATCACATTTAAGGGAAGAAAAACTTTTAGGAGCTTGTTGTAATTTATTACAACATTAATAAACTCAATTTAACTCTCAGTTGACTTCAATTACACATTTAAAATATATTAACTTGTTTGGGGTTGATGTTTTAAACTTTAGTTAGTAAGAGTTAAATTAGAAAGACTTTGTGTAGCTCACAAATATAGGCATTTTTAATACAGGGGAGATGGTCAAGTCATTTACGGTCATTTTAACTTATTATTTGAGTAATAGGGTATTTTTTAGGAATTGTCCTTTTTCATTGGTAAAACAAGATTTTTTTCATGATTTTAGAGGTTTTACTTGGAAAATCCAGGCATATTATTTAAGGGTAGCCTCAGCCTTTTTATTATTCAGTACAAAAAACCTCTTTCTACACAAACAGCACTATTTACAGCAGCTCAGAATGACTTTGTGTGCTGCCATTGCCACAGAACATGCAGAACCTCATTTAGGGATCACCCCAAAGAGTTTTAAATATAAGTCACAATCACAGCCAAACTTCTCGAGGCTCCATGGAGAGCTATATATGAAATTCTTAGTTCCAACACCTCACACTTCGGTAGATAAAAAATTTCAGTTTTAAAGTGAAATGAAAGAAGAAATCTACCATAATAAATCAACCCAAAATAAATGGATGACAGCTCTTGAGCATCTTATACACATGTAAGGAAGAAATAGAATTAAGCCATCCCAGAGGAAGATGTTCTACTATATCTGTATTTGGAACTTTTCAGAGAGCTGCTCTGCAATCTTACCTGACACTGAACATTGATTTCCCAGAGGCAGTAACACTTGACAAACTGATTCCCAGTTGTCATGGCTTCAGTGTAACAGGAAAATCTTTCCTACTCGATGTCAATGCCCTTTCAAATCTAAATCACTTATCCCTGCTGCTGTATTTATTAATGTACCTAAATATGAAACTAGTTTTCAGAACAACAAATTTAAGTTCATGATGTATTTGGTTACTGAGTTCCAGTCCTATAAACCAAATGCCTTCAAAATTTCCCTATTTGGTCCTGAATTACCCATCAATAACTAGACTCAGGAACTAAGAAGGGAAGTCATCTTCAAGTACTAATCCTTGAAATAATCTGTCTTGAAAGAATATTAATATTGGCTTGTGACCTTTCTGGTGGTTTTATTACTGTTCATGCAGTAATATTGAGTGAAATATTACTGTTCACTCAATATTGACCTTAGAAAAATTCCAATAAAGAAGTTATTTGATTGGTGCCTGGGTGGCACAGTCAGCTGAGCATCCAGCTCTTAGTTTTGGCTCAGGTAGTGATCTCAGGGTTGTGAGATCAAGCCCTGTTATCAGTCTCCACACTGGGTGGAGAGTCTGCTTGAGATTCTCTCTCCTCCCTCTCCCCACCCCTCTTCGCCCCTGCACACTTTCCCTTTCTCACTCTCAAAAAAATGAGTAAATCTTAAAAAAAAAATGTTATTCAAAGCCAGCAAAACCATAAGTTAATGGTTATAGATAATAGCAGAACAGTTTAGGTATAAGAATTCTAATCTGAATAGTTGGAAGCTTTTAGCATGATAGTCATTATAATGTGCTAATTATATTATTGCCTCTTTCCCTTAATATCTGCCCCTTCCTCCAAAAAGTAGACCTGCTCTGGGCAGCCCCGGGTGACTCAGCGGTTTAGTTCCACCTTCAGCCCAGGGCGTGATCCTGGAGACCCAGGATCGAGTTCCATGTCAGGCTCCCTGCATGGAGCCTGCTTCTCCCTCTGCCTGTGTCTCTGCCTCTCTCTCTCTGTGTCTCATGAATAAATAAAATCTTAAAAAAAAAAAAAAAAAGTAGACCTGCTCTTTGCATAGGTCTCATTCCAGTGCCCCATGAGTTCACAGCTCCATTTTTGGTAAGCCAGAAATAATTTATAAAACATTTGTTATGAAGTGTACCAAGTGCACAAAACTGAGTATAACACAAAATGATTATTTTCTTAAATATTCATAGCCGAGCCAGAACTAGAGTGAGGCAGGAGAGGTTAGGGTACATGATTCAAAGCAGGGCACTGGTTCTCAAGGCTGACCCTGCACTTGCATGGCCTGGGGAGGGAAAGCCTCCCTGCATTTTATACTAGAAAACTCTTGCCTTACCATCTTCCCAGGCCCTGCTTTATAGCATCTATTTATGTGTTTTGCTGAATCTAAAGTGGTTTTCTAAATAAAATAGTGTTATATCTTTTTTTTTTTTTTAAGATTTTATTTATTCATGAGAGACACAGAGAGAGAGAGAGGCAGGCTCCATGCAAGGAGCCTGACGTGGGACTTGATCCCGGGTCTCCAGGCTCAGGCCCTGGGCTGAAGGCGGCGCTAAACCCGCTGAGCCACCCTGGCTGCCCATATATATTTGTTTTTAATATACATTGAAACATACATATTATAATCTGAATTTAAAAGTGTACATTTTAAAGAACTTCCAGATTCATCAACATAGAGTTAATTAGTCCTGTTTTCTGAGCCACCACAACCCAGATTCTGCTGAGACTTGTCCCAACCCAGATTCTGCTGAGACTTGTCCCCTTCAAGTCAGGGCTTATCATATTCATTTTATCATCCAGCACCTTTCTCGGTGTCTGGTCCAGAGACATTACTAATTAATGGTAAGTACTTGAATGAATCTTGAATAAACAGTGAAAAATCCATGTACATTCTAAGAATTTGACTTCCAAAATTCCTTTTTTTTTTTTGTATATTTTTTTATTGGAGTTCAATTTGCCAACATATAGCCTAGCACCCAGTGCTCATCACCCAGTCACCCCAACCCCCACCCACTACCCCTTGTTCGTTTCCCAGAGTTAGGAGTCTCTCATGTTCCGTCACTCTCACTGATATTTCCCACTCATTTTCTCTCCCCTATAATCCGTTTCACTATTATATTCCCCAAATGAATGAGACCATATAATGTTTGTCCTTCTCCCATTGACTTCATTCAGCATAATACCCTCAAGTTCCATCCACGTTGAAGCAAATGGTGGGTATTTGTCATTTCTAATGGCTGAGTAATATTCCATTGTATACATCCCACATCTTCTTTATCCATTCATCTTTCGATGGACACCGAGGCCCCTTCCACAGTTTGGCTATTGTGGACATTGCTGCTAGAAACATTGGGGTGCAGGTGTCCTGCCGTTTCACTGCATCCAAAATTCTTTCACTCCAGAAGAACCACTGAAAATAAAAATATATTCAAACTACTCAGCTCATTGTTTTCCATACACCAAAAGCTCTGTTACTTAGGTCCAATTCAGTGTGGAAACAACTTAGAGAATAAATTTTTCTTTGTCAAGATGTATCACTTTTTTTGTACACCTTTTTTTAAAAAAAGATTTTATTTATTTATTCATGAGAGAAAGAGAGAGAGAGGCAGAGACATAGAGGGAGAAGCAGGCTCCCTATGGAAAGCCTGACACGGAACCCGATCCCAGGACCTGGGGATCATGACCTGAGCCAAAGGCAGATGCTCAACCACTGAGCCACCCAGGTGCCCCTTGACACTTTTTTTTTTACACTAAAATCAGTCATTAAGGATTTAAATCCTCCCTGCAAGAACTTTTATCAATCAGCATTATTTGTGATTAACTGCTATGTGCTCCACACTATTCTTGGGTGTTGTGGGGAAATTAAGATAAGAACAGTTCAGTCTAGGGGCACCTGGGTGGTTCAGTCAGTTGTTTGCCTTTGGCTCAGATCATGATCCTGGGGTCCTAGGACCAAGCCCTGTAACAGGCTCCCTGGGCAGGGAGTCTGCTTGTTTCTCTCCATTTACCCCTTCCCCCTGCTCATGCTCTATCTTGCTCTCTCAAATAAATAAGATCTCAAAAAAAAAAAAAAAAGCAACTTAGCAAGCATGTATTGAGTGATTATTCTGTATAGGGTGGGGTTACAAACCTTTAGGGGACTAATGCATGAATAAAATGGTTTCGAACATCAGAGAATATTAGGGAAGAAAGACATGCCTCTAAGCACTGTAAAAGTCAAGCTGTGAAAAGTGGTATAACACCAGAGTGCCTGGGAGCACTTCAAAGGGAAAAATTAATTCTCATAAGGAATAGTCCGTAGAGAAGATGATTTTTTACATGATTCTTAAAAACACTGACAGACTTCTGAGAGACTGGAGAGCAATCCAAGAGACCGCAAAGTCCTGGAGATGTGACAGTAGAGTGTGGGAGAGGAACTTTGAGCATTGATGTGTTAGCATGTGAAGCTCAGCCTAGAAAGGGTAGGTGGGAGAAGATGGCAAAGAGCTTTGATAGCCATACTAAGGCTGTTGGGAGGTTAGTCTGAAGAAAATCGAGAATTTTTGAAGATTTCAGGGCAGTCAACACAAATTTGTGTTGGAAATGAAGAAAAACTGAGTTAGGTATCAATACACATGCCCATATTGAATAGTATATAAGTATATGAATTAGAGTTTAACAGGAGAACGGGGCCAAGTCTTGAACCTCGACACATTGCAATTATGGGATATCTGTGAGGTGTTGATATTTAAGACAAGGTCATTGCCTTGGAGAAGTTTAGCATTCCCTTAGAGGGTTGGCTAACATATGTAAAATACTTCAGAGATAAATTTGTGCAGTTTTATATCTTGAGAAAGGAGAGATTGGGGTACCTTGGAATTGTATGAGCTACTTGGTGAAATAGGATACATGAGAAATTAGTGACACAAAACACAGGTAAATAATTCATGAGTGATCAATTGAACTCTTAAAAAAGCTCATTTAATTTAAATGAAACTTGTTTATGTAAGTGCTGCTCTTATGTTTGGGACTGCATTTTATGGCTTAACTCCCTATAGAGCTATTGTAGATTACATAGGGATTTAAAAACACCTAAGAACACAGTTTGCTTTGTCTTAAATATGATAGACTTTTTTTCAATGAGAAAAAGTTTTGTAAAGTCAGATTATCTGTATAAGCCCTTCTGTTATTTCAAAATGGAAAGCAGAACTTAAGATCATAAAATGGCATCAAAGCAGTGCTTTAATACACTATTAGATAATGTTATTAAACTGTTTTTTTAAGTTTGTTTGAAAGAACAGTTATGGACTTCCTGTTGAGGCTCTGAGCTCTGATTACATATCACAAGGGATAAGTAGATAAAATTGTAAATGAACTAAAAGCAACAGTGTCTGGAGGGGGAGTAAAAGCCAAATACTCTTGTTTTGCTAAATCAGCCAATTTATTTTTATGAGGGTCTTTTATCCATGGAAAGAGTGCTGAATTCTGTTACTTTTTTTTAAATAGGTTTATTGAGATATAGTCACATACCATATAATCCACTCATTAAAGTGTGCAATTCAATGGTTTTTAGTATATTTACAGAATTGTGCAACCATCACCACAACCAATTTTAGATTATTTTTATCACCCAAAAAGAAACCCCATAGCTGTTAGCAGTCACTCCTCAGTCCTCCCCCGCCACCCACTCTCATCCTAGACAGCATCTAATCTTTCTGGCTTTATAGATTTACCTATTCTGGACATTTCACAGAAAAGGAATATAATATATGGTATTTTGTGATTGGCTTTTTTGACTTAATGTTTTCAGGTTTTATCCATGTTGTTGCATGTATCAATACTTTATTCCCTTTTTATGGCCAAAAATAGTCCATTGTTTGAAAACACATTTTGTTCATCCATTCATCTGTTGGTGGACATGTGGGTTGTCTCCACTTTTCGGCTGGCCTGAATAATGCTGCTCTTAACATTCTGTACAAGTTTTTGTGTGGACGTATATTTCCATTTCTCTTAGTTATATAGCTAGAGATGGAATTGCTGGGTCATATGGTCATTGTGTTTAGACTTTTTGAGGAACTGGCAAATTGCTTTCCAGAGTGCTGCATCATTATTTCATGCCCATTAGCAATTTAGGAGGGTTCCAACCTCTCTGCATCCTCTCCAACACTTGTTATTGTCTGTCTTTTTTACTACAGCCATCTTGGTGTGTGCAAGGTAGTCTCATTGTGGTGTTTATTTGTGTTTCCCTAATGACTACTCATATTGAGCATCTTTTCACTGTTTCGAAAGAAAACTGTACAGAAAGCTCAATTCAATGAAAGCTCTAAAATGTGTTATGAAGCCTAAGCAAAATAGTTTTATAGACTTTGATTTGATTTCCTAGAAAATGATGATGCTTAATAATTACACGCCTACAATTTTGGTTTGATAAGAATTTTTTTGAAAAGTAACAGGACAAATTTGAAATGCATAGCAGCATTCCAGGTATCATCAAGTGGTTATATGTGGTGCAGGTAAGACAGACTTACTGCCCCAGCTTACAGAAAGGAAGCAAAATTATCATAATTATAAGTTAGGAGGATTTAAGATAGGAGGGTTTTAAATATCAGGATGGATCACACTAGCTGACTTTGAATAAGCAATGCTATTTATAAAAATTGTCCACTATGTTGATATGATATATAACCGTAAATCTTTACCCAGTTTTTAAATTTTAAAATTGCCCCATGCTATTTAAGATCTCTGAAAGCTGGATAATTAAATAAATAACTTATTGGGGTCTCATTTAGCCCTGAATCCTATAATTATATAATTCCTGGCTAACATCAAGTTCTCCTTTAAGTACATAATAAAAGCATACTGTTTTAAACAATTCAGCTATTCTTATGTCATGAGAATAATCAGCCAAGAAACTTATCTTTTTGTTTCAAAGTTGTTGACTTTTATGTAAGAACTCTATACTTCTTCCAGTATAGTAATTTATTCATCTGTATTAAAATTTTTAACAAGTTTCTGACAAAGAACAGGTGACATAAGTTGGGAGTCATTAGAAGTTCAGCATAAAGTTCTTTTTGTCACCATTTGAAATCCCTGGACAAGAGAAAACAGAGAGGTTTGGTTACATTATCCTTGCCGTGCCAAATAAACAGTTGAAGAAAACGTTAACTATCCTTTTGCTGCATGTCTGCATGTAGGCTAGGAAGGGTGCTTGATGTTAACCATGCTAGCTTGTCAACTGCTAACCATTTAATGATAGAAGCTTGAAATTTAAAAAATACACAGTATTAAAAAGTTTATTTGGCTCCTCATTGGATGACTTAATTTATTTATTCAGGCAACATTTACTGGATGCTAATTAAGGGTGAGATGCTGACCACGCTAAGTAGAGAAAGGGATGTAGTTTCCTCAGGGAAGTCCTCAAGGGACCAGGTAGCATTTGAAGTGGGCTTTTAAACTTGAGTAAAACTGGGATTCTCAGAGGAAAAATAAAGCTAAGAGTGGCATTTACATCTAAAAAAAAAAATCCAACATAATTACAAGTAAAAAAGTTTCTTCTCAGGGAAGAGGTGGATAGCATCCACTATCCAAGAAATAGGTAAGTATCCATAAAAAGTCATTCAAGCAATAAGCTGAGTGGTTCAAAAACAACCAACAAGACAGATTCCTGCCTTTACAGGGCTAGAGGAATACACAAAGCAAATGAGAAATTATAATACATTATAGAGGAAATGGGATATTGGGGGCAGAGGCAGTGTCCAAGCTGGCTGTCCAGAGACAGAGGAGAACAGCCGGATTAAAGCCAAATCAGTTCATCGTCCCCTCCTGGCATTCAGTCACGTTCAAAGGAACAACGTGACAAAAACAAATCAGAAGCCCTTTGAATCTTTTCTGTGAGTTCACAAAAATGTCAGAAGGGGCAGAAGGGGGTCTCATTTTCAATGTATTTTACCAAGTTAAAAGTTATTGCAAAAGGAGAAGATTCTTAAGCTAAAGCATTAATGGAATTTCAGTTATAAATTGGTGGCTAGATCATGCTTATTTTTTGTCCTCTCTATCTCAAGATGCCTTAACAGGGTAGTAAAGTTATTAAAAAGGAACTGATTCACAAGAATAATCTCCTGGGTGGATGAGAGATTGCAACAAAAGATGTCTGGAAGACAGAAAAAAATAAACTGGACAGAATAGAGGGTAGATAGTCTGATAGAGGATCTAGAATGAATTAAAGCCATGTATTTGTGTGCATTGTGTGTATATAATGATATAAGTGAAAAACTAATGATGTTGATGCACACTAAAAGCTGTGCAAGAAAGGAAATGGAACCTTAGTATACTGTGGTTCTGCAATGAACAATATTTACATTCTCATGATGAAGTAAATAGTGCTGAATGATTTAATCAAAGTCAGTGATAGGATGCTGTTAAGGAATGGGGAAAGGGGAAGGTGTGAAGAAAGAATGGTTACATCTGTTCCCCGCTGAAAATGCTCCTATTGCTCCTGATTGAATAAAAGTAAAATTCCTTGCTGTGGTTTTAAAAATCCCCACATCATCTGGTCCTCATCTGCCTCCCTGATCTCATAACCTCCAACTCTCCCTTTTGCAACCACCATGGTGTGACACTAGCCTTCTTTCTCTTCTTTAAACAAGTCAGTGTCTTTCTCTCCTCAAGTCCTTTGCCCTTGATCTTTTCTCTGTGTGATGTGTTCTATTGGCAGAGAATCAGTCGGGCCCCAATATTCATTCTCTTCTTCTTCCACAGTGATAGAATTTTAGCTCAGCTCATGGCTGCCCAGAATAGAAACCACATTTCAAGTGTCTCGTGCAGCTAGGTATGTCTGTGTGACTACGTCCTAGCCAAAAGTATGTAGGCAGAAGAGGTGGAAAATGGCTGAGTTGTGCCCTTACAGAGAGGAGATGTGCCCTTGTCCTTCCCCCATCTTGCTGTTGGGAACATAGATGTGGACCATACAGATGAAGAGCAGAGCCTGGATCCCTGGAAGGCCCTCAGGCTGTCATGTAAAGTGAAAAATAGACTTGGCTCACTTAAAAAATTGTTAAGGGTCTGTTTACATGCATCCAACCCATATCCCAATTAATGCAGCTCTTGCCACAGATTTTCACAACGCAACTTGATGCAGATGGTATCACCAAGGAATGTTTCTTGACCACCCTACCTGAAGTCAGCCTTTCTAATTTCTATACCAGGTCTTATTTTCTTTATAACACATAGCACTATATATTAAATTGTTTTATTTAGTTATTTGCTTTGTAATTGCCTTTCTCCTAAAATATAAGTTTCATGAATGCAATGATCTTATCTGTTTCATTCATTCCTTGGAAGAGGCCTGGCACTATGGATAATATATATTTGTTGAATGATTGACTACATCACACCACAAGTCAATAGATAAAATAGACGAATCAAGAAAAAAAAAAAGTGTTGGCATACCTGGGGTGGCTCAGTTGGTTAAATGTCCAACTCTTGGTTTCAGCTCAGGTCATGATCTTAGGATCGCGAGATTGAGCTCCGAGTCAGGCTCCTCGCTCACCCAGAGTCTGCTCCAGATTCTCTCTCTCCCTCTCCCTCTATACCTTCCCCCCGCTCCTGTGACCCCACTCATGCTCTCTCTCTCCAATAAATAAATCTTTTTTAAAAAATGTGTCATGCCCATATTACTTGGAAATATAGAGGTAAATTTGGAGAAACTACAGTTAAAATATTCTTAAATGGCTGCTTCTAGAAACCAGGGCTGAAATGGGGACGGGTAGCACAAGGTGCTGTTACTTTTTTATTACAAATGCTTTAATACTATTTGAATTTTTTAAACTTATTCATATATCACTTTGGAAAGGTCAAACTTAAATCAACAAAACACTGTGTAGTCATCAAGTGAAGTGATGGAAGAATGTTTAATGGCATGGAAAGACATCCACAACATGAAAATAAAAAAAGTAGGTTACATAACATGTCAATATGTAGAGCAGGATCCATTTTTGTATATGTATAAAGCACATATGCATAAAAAATGCTACATTATATTCAACGCATATGGCAAATTCCTAACTTTAGACGTAAGTGGATATTCAATTTTTATTAATAGAATCAGTTTTTCCTGATTAACACCGTTGAATGAATATTTAAAGACTTCAGGTTTGAAAGGATACTGTGTTGTCTTCATTCCTAGGGTTCCCATAGGCCTTGGCCAAGCCTTTGCTTTCAGTCATTTAATGAGGAGTTTTACCTTTATTCTTAGAGCAGTGAGGAGCCACCCAAGTGTGTTAAGCAGAGACGGTGTGATAAAATTGGTTTTAGGCAGATTTCTCTCCCTGTATTGTGGAAATGGTTTGGAATTGGTTTGGAAATAGTTTGAATTACAGAAATGAGTTAGGAAGCAGTTGAGGCAATCAAGGCAAGAAACCAGGGATACCCTAACCCTACCATAGGAGAGTAGCAGTCTGGTAGAGAGAAGGGGACCATCTGAAGAACAATAGGTTGATGTTAGCAGGATGGGTGGCGAGAGTGAAAAGTGCCTGAGGCTATAAGTTCCCCAAGAGTAAGGACCATTTTGACCTATACTACTTCATATTGGGGCCCACCTAGCATAGTCTCTGGTACATAGTGACATCAGTAAATATTTGTGATCTAAAGAAGAGAAAAGAATCAAAGATGAGGCTCAGAAGTCTGATGAAATTACCTGGGTGAGGGTTGGGTTGTTTGCTGAGCAGTAATACAAGGGCCAGTGTGGGTAGAGAGAGACTAGGAAGGAACTTGGACTCATAGTATTATCAATTCCCGGTGCTCATTCAGATGAGGGCAGCCAGTGAACAGCTGCGTCTCCAGGGCTGTAAGATCTTGGCTTGAGATAGTTTTGAGAGTCATCAGAGTAAAGGTGGTACCTTGAGACCCAGAAGGGAATAATACTTCAGTAGAAGAGTATATTGGGTGAGAGGAGAAGATACAGGACAGACCCTTGGAGCAGCTCCCGAATTAAAGGACAGCTGGCCAGCGGGGAGAATCAAAAGGAGTGACCTGAGAGATAGAAGGGGAAATCTGGCATCACAAAAGAAGGGAGAGTCAGCAGTGAGGAGTGTTGTCAATAGAGAAGGCATCAAGATCAGTTCTGAAAAACACCTGTTGTGTTTAGAACAAAGAGGTTGTTGGTGACATCAAGTGGGGGTTTTAGGACACACAGGGGAACTAGAGATTGGGAACCATTTTACTGTGTAAAGGGGACTGATGGAATGATGGAATGAGCTACCACCTTTCCTCCTTTTTAGTTTTTTCCCCTTGATTTTGAACACATCCCTGAACTTGTACCCACTGTGGCACTGTCACCTTCTCATCACAGTTCCGATGACTAGTTTGGCAGCAGGGAGATTTTTCCCCTTGGTCACACTGGTAATCAGTACACTATCAGGAGGCTGACAGGGACTTATTTGTGGTAGTTCAGAATGTGGCTGCCATAAAACCAGTCCTCCAAGTACTTGGCTCTCCCTGCTGCATGATTACACCCATGGTTCCTGTGTGCTTTTTCCATCTTTTCTAGAATAAAAAGTCACACGCATATACACAAATTCAGAGAAGGATCATAGACTTCATAACACTAAAAATTACACTGCCTTCACAGTCTAGATTATTGACAGAGATATGCATTGTGTATTTTCCCAAATTTTCTTGGCCAAGGGTATTCTCAGCCTCTGGCTATTTTCTGAATATAGTCTTTTCCCCTTCTTTCTTCTCTCAAGCCATTATTTCCCTTTCTATCCTTGCTCCATATTACTTTCCATTATTACTTTTCCTTTATAATCAACTTGTCCTGTTTTTTGCTTCTCCATGAACAGCATGAAATCCCTCTCTCTATCATCTTTCCCATCTTCCCTTTTGTGGTTTCCTCTTTGTAATAACTCTTGGAAGCAATAAGTGATTGGAAATTACATAGGAATATTAAGGGCATGATGGTTTTGGGGTAGAGTATACTGTGTTCAAACAAAATGCTTCTAATTGTATGCTACCTGTTTTATCATCAACACATTCATTTAAAAAACACTTTATTGAGCACCTTCTGGGTGATGGGTACCACATATGTGCTGTAAATACTGATAGCAAATACAGGCCCCAGCAACTGTGTGGTAAATCTGTGAATGAATGAGAAACCTCAAGCAGCCACTGACAGGAGGTTTTGGAGGACAGGATGAGAGAGATTAGTCCTCACACTTGGAAAATCCTGGAGATAAAACCACAGCAGCATTCCACAGAGGGAGTGGTGGTCTCTTTTACAGCAGCCCAGACAAGAGCAGCTAAAGGGATGAATGGCAGGTCTTGAGTGCCTTTTAGTGATGAACATGAGTGGATGAAGCACCCCACACTCCACCATTGCTCTTTGTTGATGAAAACCTTTTGACTGGAATGGCCACCAACCAAAGGAAGAGGGGAATTTTCCCAGTTCCAATTGAGCATGGCAACATTAGCCAGGTGCGCTGGGAATATTAACACCATTTCCAGATGGTCTGAGGGGCTAGGGGTTAGCTCTGCAAAAAATCATCATCATACAACCTATAATTAATGTAGGACTCTTTGAGAAGAAATATTGCTTATGCATCAGATGTAGTAATGAAAACTTCTGGCTTCCAGAGACTATAATTTAGGCCTGGTTCTGCCACTAATTTTGTGGCTTTTAGCAAATTAATTCACTTCTCTGAATTAATGAAACCTGAGCTCAGTTTCCTCCACTACAGTTGAGAGAGCTGATTGATCTCTAGATCATGCCTCTATAATTCTGTGAGTCTTTTAACTCAGTTGCTTTTTTAAAGAATGTTTCATGCTTTTCCAGGGCTTGGACATGATGGTATTTATCAAGTTAATTATTGCAATGAATCTTTCTGCAATATTAAAATATGTCAGATGAGACAATGTTTTGTGTATTTTTTACATAATATTTACTTTTCTTGTCTAAGCAGAACTTACCCAGCTTAGATATGGAACCATGGAGGTGTGGCAAAGGGAAATCAGACCCTTATAATGAGTATTAACTGTAAAATGGTTGTATTAACTCTAAAATAGGGTCAGGTGTCTACAGCAACAGAACAGCCTGTCAGTAAGTGATGAAAAGAGAGACTAGAGCACATTCATTCTTTGGTATTCTCGGGGTATGGTGAAACACAGGAACAGAACAAACCCACAGATGCAGATTATTCATTTTGATAAAAATTGGTAAGACCTATATATTACATCATTTGCCAAATGATGACTTATATTTCAAAACTGCAATTTTCAGATTCAACTTAGTGATGGATTGCATCAACAGGCTTTGGCAGAACTATGGAACCTCTTTAGTGATTCCCTGGGTGGATAGTATGCTGCAGTATCTGCTCGTTTTCTGCACATAGAATAAAGTGATGGTTCAAGAGTCATTAAGGAAAAGGATATATTTAAAGTTTGAGGTGGCTATGGGGAGAATTGGAAATTGAAACATACAGAAGCTGAATGGCCCTGAGTAAAAACTCCTTCTACTCATAGGAAAGAACTTTCACATCCCATTCCTTTCTGTGCATCCAGGATTCCCTCTGTAGCCTTATGATAGCCAGGTTTCCAGATGAAAAATGGGTCTATTCCCAATCAGGAAAGGCAAGACAGGGCAATGGCCCCTAGTGGGGTCACAAGGAGACAGCTATTCTGCTTTTGAAGAAAAAGAAAGAGTAGCTTTTAGAATTACATTTCTCTCTCTTTCTTCCTCCCTCTTTTCTCAGTCCCTCTCCCTCTCTCTTTCTTTTCCCTCTCCTGATTGTTCTCTGGAGGCATGGCTACAAACACTGCCAGGGTTCAAACCCCACTGTTAATGTTCACCCATTCTTGCAACTCCTTTCTCCTCAACCGCATAGCTAATGTTCAAGAGATAATAAGCATTTCCCTCTGTTTATCCCTAAAGGGGTCCATGGAGACATTTTTTTCATCATTTCCTGGCTTGGTGAGAGAGGATGTTGTTAACCAACTGCCATTTTACTGGTGAGATTACAGTGTCAAGACTAAAGGGCAGCTGGTTTGCTTCACCGATAAAAGAATGAAAGCCCTTGCTTGTAAATAGCTTTGTCTGTGTTAGCAACCTCTTAAATCGTCTTGCTACCCTCACATTCCCCAACTGCTACTTCAAAAGCTCTGCTCCATTCCTAGGCTATGTTACCCTGGTGACTAATCTTGATAATCTACTCTTGAAGGTTCCCATGGAGGCAGTATTTTAGCACCTGTGTGTGATGGCTTTGAATGTGGTGAGACAGGTGACTGTGGACCATGGCAGGTAGGCCTGCACCTGGTAATGGTGGTGGGGGTGTTGGCTGGGGTGCAGTAGGGTGTTTGTGTGGAGCCGGGGAGTTGAGAAGGGGATGCTCCCTTGCTAGGATCTGAGCAATGGTGTGCTACTGAATTTCCCCACCACTTCGCATCACACCTATCATAATTATCTTAAACATAAGAAAGGGGATTTATTTCCAGCCAATGCCAAGCTGCTGGAGAAGGTGGCCTCTTGGCTTTTCAGAAGTTCTGAATCTCATCTCCAAGTTCTGCTAGGAATTGATACTGACCTATTCTGTCTTCTAAAAGTAGTCACCTGACAGAGTTTGCAACAGCTTCTGGAAAAAGAGGTTTGGTGAGAGGAGAAAAGAATATAGTGCCTAAATGAACCAAAAAAGGAGGAGGGGAAGAAGAGAAGAGGAAAGGGAAGAGGAAGAGGAGGAAGGGAGGGGAGGAGGAAGAGGGGTAGAGAAGGAAGAGAGGGGAAGTGGGGAGAACAGGAAGGGGAAGAAGGAGAGGGAGGAGGGGAAGGTAACTAGATGATGAAATCTGGCCAGTTTTTGAAAGAAAGCATTTGTCTTTATCTCTTCCCAAGGTATCCAGAAACTTCCCACCGTGTAATGCTTAGTTCACTCACAAAAGGATTTTTTTTTAACTCCTCATGGGTTTCTTTCTGAGCTTAGACAAAAATTATTCCAGATGGAAGCTTAGTAAGGGAGTGGGAAGAGCTAAACCAGCTCTCCCTCATTCCAGGCTTTCTCAGAGCATGGTCTGTGGGTCTTTTTCAGAATCACCTAGGGCCCTACTTTAAAAAAAAAAAGGAGAGGGAACAAATTCCTGGACCTAAATCAGTATCTTTAGGGGTGGGTTCTGGGAATTTGCAATCTTCAGGGGTTTTTGCTTTTGTATCTAAGGAGGAAGGGCCCCAGATGCTTCTTATTCTTAATGCCTATAAAAATTCGTGAACCACTGCTTTAATCCATAAGACTCAGAGCTCTGTTTTTATCTCTGTAAAAGAGAATTTAACAGTTTTTTAGCATTTGAATCATCAGCCAAGATATGTGGGCATTGCTTAGCTCTAAGCATCCTGAGACATTGAAGAAATATGTGTGTACAAATATTGAAAGAGAAAACAGTGGCTGCATTGCTATGACACAGAGTCAGGGAGCATAAAACATACCAGCATAATAGGTCACTTAAAATAATGGGAACTAGGAACCTCACGGGCTGGTAGCTTGAGCATGTAAATACGCAACCGGAGACAGATGATGCACCTGAAATCAAAGTTCCAATAAGGGAGTGGCTTTGCTAGGGATCTCTTCACAGACTACACTGCAGTGAATTTCTAGCACATGGAAGCACTCCTCACTGCCTCTGAGAGGGCACACAGCTCAGTACCCACAGTTTGCACGCTGCAGGGCCAGCTGACTTTTAACACTACTGTAATCTCAGGCAGAAACACACTAGGATCTAATGCCTAGCCAGTTGGCTGGCTCATTTCCTCATATAAACCCATGCTGCCATGTTTTCTCTGATGGGCTCAATGTACAGGAACTTCCAGAAGATGCTCATGAATGACCCACAAAGGGAAGGGAAGGAAGGAGCACACAATGGGGCCCAGATTGCTAATGGTGTGGTGAAAAATAAAACATCGAGTGGATCTGAAAACCTGGTGTCCGAGAATACTCAAGGCAACAAAGAAATGAACAATACAGAGACCCCCATGCTTTCCATTTTATGTCCCGTAATGACCCATCTGTTAAGTTTCATTTTTCATGGATAGGAGTTGAGTGAAGACATTCCCACATGCATTTAAACTTAACCAAACTAAATCTATCAAAGAACAGGATCATTAAGTAAATGAGATTGGAAAGTCAAACATTCTGAGAAGAAAACAGAATTAAAGATTTTTGGCAGTCAATAATTCACCTTGAGTGGATTAAGTGAACATTTTGTGAAGTGATGAATTCGAACAGAAAACAATTCTGGGGGTGCCTGGCTGGCTCAGTCAGGGGAGCATGTGACTCATGATCTTGGGGTTATGAGGGTAGAGATGACTTAAGAATAAACCTTAAAAAAGGAATAAAATAATTCTGTTTTTTATTTATAAAGGTTTATTTTAATAGATTAGTTCTCTAGTTTTACTCAATTCTAATAGGTTTTGATAAATATTGCTTACCTACTGACCCTACATCGTTTTTGTTTTGGTTTTGGTTTTTTGTTTTTGTTTTTCTAAAGAGACAAGTGACTAGAAAGCTGCAGCCAGCAAAGGCAGGAAAGAAAAATCTGGTTAGAAAGAGAGAATAGGGCAGCCTGGGTGGCTCAGCGCTTTGGCCCAGGGCATGATCCAGGAGACCCGGGATTGATTCCCACATCGTGCTCCTTGCATGGAGCCTGCTTCTCCCTCTGCCTGTGTCTCTGCCTCTCTCTCTCTCTCTCTCTCTCTCTTTCTCTCTGTGTGTATGTCTCTCATGAATAAATTAAGTTAAAAAAAAAAAAGGAAGAGTGAATAGCATGTGCAAAGATCTTGCAGTGGAGAAGAGCTTAGAGCCTTTCAGGTGCTAAGTGGAAACCAGCTGTTTGGTGTGGGGAGCCCAGGGACAATGACTTTGATGGGAGGAGTGCCATCACATGAGGCTGGGTGATGGTGACAAGGAAACTGGATTTCACAGGGCTGGTGGGATCCTCTCAGAGGTCCCTGGGAGTGACCTGATTCGTATGTTCAAAGATGTGAATTTGTTTCTCAAAATTTACAATAAATAAAGGCAGAATAAGAGGAAAATATAACAATCCATATTTTGTTGTTTTCTTGGTTTTTTTTGGTTGGTCAACTATGTGTTGCTGACAGTTAACTGATTTGACTTTGTATTATTTTAAGAGAAATAAATGCAAATATCTCCCAAGTTTTGAACTTTCAGAAGTTCACTTTCCACCACTTACTTTGCTTTCCCAAAGGACCTACATGAATTCGCTACCTGCATTCACTAACTGAAAGAAATCCAGAGAGAGTCTTTGCTGTTGGAAAAAAAGATGAAAAGAGAAAGTAGCAATCAGTGTTTGTTTGGTCTTTGATGGCAAGCCCTCACAGAGGCAGCACACCGGAGCAGTGAGAGTGGTGCTGCCAACTTCCTTCCCTAGGAATGACACTCTGCATCCCAGCATGAAGCCTCCAGAGCTCTGAACTGTGTCTGTGAGCACCTGTGCTTTATTTCCATTGATTTTGCACATCCATTAGCAAGATTTATCCGTCCTAAGGTATCAGAAAAGCCTAAGGGGCACCTGGGTGGCTCAGTCAGGTAATCATCTGACTCCTGAATTTGGCTCAGGTCACGATCTCAGGGTCATGAGATCAAGCCCCTCGTTGGTCTCCATGCTGAGCATGGAGCCTGCTTAAGATTCTCTCTCTCCCTCTGCCCCTCCTCCCACTCTCCGTCTGTTAAAAGGGAAAAAAGAAAAGCCTAAGAGAGGTTATCTTTTTTGATTCTGGGAACACTAAAAAATTTTCCATGTAAATGAATGGTAATTACCTCTTCACTTTGTAACATTGGCTTATGAAGGGGTTCATAGGTGCACTCTACTTTCAGATGGTGAGGCTAACCTGTGCTTAAAACAATGACCACTCTGGGGACTAAATATCCATAGCCAGCAACCAGCACAGGCCCCCAAGTCATGATAGATGCTTGATGATTTCTTCTTGCTAATGCTGCTCACTCTACTTCTGTCTGGGAGGCAAAGACACAGATAAAGAATATAAATCACATGTCTGTAAAACATTATCAAAAGGGGTGCAAAAGGATATTATGAACACAATGAACAGAAACAATGGAAAACTGCCATGAAATAGGTGTTGAACTTCAGAGCTGTTAACTACACTCATGAAGTCACTGCTTATGATTTGTAATATTCCTCACTATAGAAGCGTTTATCCATTTACTCTTTAAATTTTCCTGCGTTATCAGGCTCTACTAAGATGACTGATCATTCATCACTTACGTATTTTGAAAGATAAATCCATTGTATTTCCAAATATCATCACTTTCCTCCCCACTTCTTATCATTTCTGTATTTACTGTTGCTTTGGTAGTCAGTCCATTCATCATTTTTTTCAGAAGCCCAGCTTCAAAATTGTCCCCCCCTAATCTCCCAGATAAAATTGTTGACACTCAGAAACCTAAAGAAACTTAGATAACATTTTTCCACATAGATGTGACCCTAACTCACCCAGTGTAAAAATCACCTTTGAGAGAAAATGTGATTTCAGTGCTGTACCATTCCCAAATGCTTAGATATGTCCCTCAAATATCCCCAGTGTCCTTTAATAATCCATTGAGTGTATCATTCAGGAACTTACCTAAACCCTTTTTGAGCTTGTTTATACTTTCAGCTGCTACCTCTTAATGTTATGCTTTCAACCTCTACCTTTTCCTTCATTTCATGGGTGTTCAGAAATGTGTTTATCTTAAATTCCCTTCCTATCATTAGACTTCCAAAATATCATTAGTGCTCTATGCTCAGTCTTTACCCAAGTTTGGTGTCCCCCTCCTTCTGGGGCAACATTGCAAAGAGAGGGAGCGTGGTACACCTCTGTATTCCCAGAAGAGGGGTTGATGAGGAGGACACCCAGCAGGGAGGGGACACTACTCAGACACAATCAAAAAGGAGCCACTGCTTACTAGCTGTAACCTGGCCTCCTTAGGAGAAAGGAAATAAAAGCTTCATGGAAAGCCTAAGGACAGGGGGTTGCCACAGTCATCTGGCTGGGGAATCAGGCAGCATGGGTGAAGTACTGGCCCCTCACTAGCAAGTTATTTAATGTCTCTAAGCCTCATCCCTTCTTCTGCAAAGTGGGCTAATAATTCATCTTCACTTCATGCGGTGCCTGGGTATAATAAATGAGAAGATGGATGTATGCTAGAGTCTCAGCTCAAAGCAGGCATGTCAGCAGTCTAGAACGTTTACCCTGATGGGCTTCAGCCACCTCTGACCTTACAGAGGGTCATCACCAAGGCAAGCTTTCATCTCCAGGATTCCAGACACGGCAGCCCCCAGGTCCTTCCCATGGAGCTCTGACCCCTCTCCCATCCCGGCTTAGAACAGGGCATTGAGCTCGCCTGACAGTGTTTGAGCGCACTATGGTTTGTACAGTTCCATTTGCATGCCTCTTCCCAAGGACATGATGTTTTGTTGGCCTTTGTTTTCAGCTGCAGTGCTTTGAGCCCTCGCTTTCAGAAGACTCCATTATGACTTTGCTAGAGTCTAAGTAAGAGCTGGGTCCCATAATTACTGAAGCATTGTTGCCTACATTGAAACTTCCTATTTCCATTCTGGCCACTCTCAGTACCTAGCAAGCCCCTCTATCATTTATCCTTATTCGCTTGGCATTCAGCTTCTGGAAAAACAGCATGGCATACAGACTCGGAGATTCCGATTCTGGGTCATTTGTAAAAATTTAGGACTAATTCTGGCACACATTCCTAAGAAGGCACTAATATTGGTAGTTTTCTACTTAGAGAAGAACCATCTATCTGTCCCTAATCTTTGATTGAGTTCCCAGTTCTTCTGGTCTGGATTTATTTTAGGACTAAAACCATAGGCCCAAGCTTATTTGCATGTTAGCTTTAGATGGCTATTCCATCTGTGTTTGAGATTTGACTTTTTGCACAATTAGTTTTGAGCTCCTGAGACCCATTCTTGAGAATAAGTGCAGACCTCAGATTGGAGACACCAAGTCTTCTCGGATCCCCAAGTACACAGCCATGTTAGCTATTTTGCTAACTCTCCTCTGCTGGGCATTGTGCCAACATGTGTGCTTGGTCTTCACTAAAGGAAAAATATTGCAATCCTAATTATCTTAATGTCTTTATACCCCAGAAATTTCTTTTAAAAACATTTTTTTAATTATTTTTTTTTCTTTTTAAAGATTTTATTTATTTATCCATGAGAGACACAGAGAGAAAGGCAGAGACATAGGCAGAGGGAGAAGCAGGCTCCCTTCAGGGAGCCTGATGCAGGACTTGATCCAAGGACCCTGGGATCACAACCTGAGCCAAAGGCAGATGCTCAGCCACTGAGCTACCCAGTTGTCCCTCTTTATATATATATATATGATTTTATTTTGTTTGAAAGAGAGAGAGCACAAGCAGAGGGGAGGGGCAGAGGGAGAGGGAGAAGCAAACTCCCTGCTGAGCAGGGAGCCTGACAAAAGGCTGGATCCAGGACCTGAGCCACAGGCAGCCACTTAACAGGCTGAGCCACCCCGGCGCCCCACCCCAGAGATTTCTTGTCATGAATTAAGTAACTTAGCTGAAATTGATCTCTAACTTTATAAATGTCAAGTACTGGAATGCCTGAAATTGCTACATTACACAGGAATCACTCGCAAAACTGTCCTTCTGTTCTTGTGTTTTGTCAGCCTTTGAAATATTAGCCAGGTGTGGATTTCATTCCAATAAAAGATATGTGCTTCCCACATGCATTAAAGTGAGGAAATGGTGAAAGGCCTTCACTGCTAGCAGTTGGGCCTGTCCTCTGATGATGGGAACAAGTGTGGTCATTCTGCATTTTAAGGATTTTATTTATTTATTTGAGAGAGAGAGAGAGAGCATGAGGGAAGAGAGGGGCAGAGAGAGAGAGAGGGAGAGAGACTCAAGCAGATTCTGAGCTCAGCACAGAACCCAACATCAGGCTCAATCTCACAACCCTGAGCTGAAATCAAGAGGCAGATGCTTAACCCACTGAGCTACCCGGGCGCCCTGCATTTTAAAAGCCAAGAGTGAATGCTGTAGCATCCCCGATACTGTTTTGTTCTGACTCCAAATTCCAACAACATAAATGAAAACCAAGCCTCTCTTGCATTAAGATGTGTGATGGACAGCAATCTCTCTCTTGATTGTCTGGTGCGCTCAGCAGGGAGCCTGCCTCTCTTCCTCCTACTCCCCCTGCTTGTGCACGCTTTCTTTCTCTCTCTCTCTCTTTCTCTCTCTCTGTCAAATAAATAAATAAAATCTTAAAAAGAAAAAAAATAAAAAAAGAACCAGGTCTGGACAACCTGGGAAAATGCCTGGAGGCAGATTGGGATAGAAGAACTCACCTACTTTTTTTTTTTTTCTGTATCCTTATATCTCTCTGAATGCCACCAATTCTGCTTCTCTGTGTTCTACTGAGACTCATAACCTAGATCCTTCCATCAGAGGGAACCAGCAGAGGGCTAGGGGAATGAGTGACTCCATACCTTATTCCTCCTCAGGCCGCCTTTCAAACAGAGACTTCTATGAGCTTTTCAATGCCTCGTTAATTCATCCAACAAATCTGGGAGTTAGGAGTCCTAGGTTCAAGTTCTCATTTTGCTACTAACTGAGTTACCTTGGGCAAGTCAATTGACTTTCCCCTCCCCCATCTTTCAACCTCAGGCTGGAGAGAAGAATATTAGGTTTGAGGGCATCCCACACTCCCTTTAGCTCGGGTACTCCATGTCTTAGGAAGAATCTTTTGAGTGTCTGCTCTGAATGAGACACATAACAGAAGTCCTGGAGCCTGCCCGTCAGTAACTATGGTGCAGTCGGGGAGGGCAGCCATACAAACAAGAATCAAGTTTATCAGTCTCAGTCTCCGTGTTATGAAATGCCCAAGCAGCTGACTTCTGAGGCTCACAATTTTGATTGCAAAGCTTGAAAATAATACTGATTATAGTTTGTAAACAAATCTGTGAGCTCTTGGGAGGCCAAATATCATCAACAGTCTTTTGCAATTTGTTGGCGTAGGGACAGACATCTGCAAATTGTAGATATTTACATAGATGAAATACAATACTCTAAAGGGATTAGACTACATTTCAGTAAAAATGAAATGTCCAGTCACCATATTATAAATTTAATTCCAACCAGAATCTTTATTAAGCCTTTTGGGGCAGGAGGACATGGGGATATAAACATTTTAAAACTCGGCTGCTTTCCAGAAGCCAGCAGTCTAAAATGCAGCAATGTTCTTTCCAGTTGCTGAGAAGAGAATGTCCTATTTTAGTCACATTTAAGTAACTTTAATTGAACTATTAACTCCTTATTAGCTAGTTCTTGAGAAAAAGTCAAGGCATGTACAGGTATTTAGAAAAACGGCTACATTTTAGGTGTGTATTCTCAGTCATACTTGACAATGAGTCAGGGTCTTCATTGGATCGCAGACCTTAGGATAAAGCTGTACACACAGGAGGCTCTCAAAAAATGATGGCTGATGGAATGACCTTGAAATTCCAATATACCCAAAAGCCAATTTTAATTAAAGGAAATAACTAGCACTTGTACACTTGAAAATTTTAGAAATGGTTTGGATTTCCCTTATTTTTATATCTAAACCCCATTTTACAAATAAGGAAACTGAGGCTCATAGAGATTATTAACTTGCCCAATATTATATTGTCAGGGTATCAAGATTCTCGACCTTTAATGTTAAATTCCATAGTTCTTTCCCAAGTCCTGAAGGCTTAAACCATAGATGTGTACAGACATAAATATGGATAGAGATATTTCTTCTAATAACTTTGCATGTTTTGGAGGTAAGGAAGTCCGTGAGAAAGAATTGGTTTTTATCTATGATTTTTCCCCCTCTATATCCCCTCGCCCAGCTTCGAGGCTTTCATACATACCTTGCCTTTGTGGCATGCATTGAATTTTTGAAATATCAAAGCCAGGTTTAAGTTTCAGAAAAAGCCAAAAAAATAACCTTCAGAATAATTATTTTTAAGATTTATTTATTTGAGAGAGAGAGAGAGAGAGAGTGGGTGAGGGGGAAGGGAGAGGGAGAGGAAATGAATCCTTAAGCAGACTCCTCACTACTCGAGGAGCTCAAGATGGGGGTCCATCCCAGGACCCTGCAATTATAACCTGAGCTGAAATCAAGAGTCAGACTCTTAACTGACTGAACCACCCAGGTACCCCGAGAATAATTTTTAAGAAATCCTTCAGTCTTTAAAGATTCCTTTTGGCGCCCAATATGCATTGGCCAAGCTTCTTAATCAGGGCTGGCAACTGGCCTGGTTTTTTATTTCCCTCTACTGCTACCTGCTGGTGGTACATCTGCAATAGCATCTTCCAGAACATAGACCACGTGATCATTCATGTTTCTGGGATTCTCCCTAAGACCTAAATCAGTGATTCTCAACTCTGATTGCATATTAGAATAATATGTGATGCTTCCAAAAATACTGATTCCCAACAGCTCCCCGCCCCACTGGGGATTCTGATTCAATTTGGTCTGGGAAGATGCTCATACATTGACATTGTTTTTTGAAAAGCTCACCAGAGAATTCTAATATGTAGCCAGGATTGAGAACCACTGACCTTATCAGTTAAAGCTCACTAGTACAGAAATAATTAGGAAGATTAATGTAACCATGAGAAATATGCATTCAATTTTGTCATATCTAGACCAGTTTTCTAATTTATTTCATATGCTTAATACAATTCATTTCAACAAAATTGAAATCATTTCCCTGCAAAGTTTTGGTATTTTCCTCATGATTAAAAAAGAGTCCAACCTAAAATGAGTCAGCTTTATTATTTTCCACATTTCATATTTATAACCTCTGATACAAACAAATACTAAAAATAAAATAAATTATGAAAAATGTATGATTCAGAGAGGTAGGCTTGCATTTCAAATTCATGTTCCTATAAAGTTTGCATTCCTTTACCACATGAGTCCATGTTAGATTAAGAAATCAGAGGCTTTCTTACTACTTTACGCAGGCAGATTGAAAATGCAATTTATCTGAGATTGAATTACTGTTCAGTCATGAAGAAAATTGAAATTTGCAGAGGGAGAAAATAATGTATGATTTAAACACACACACAAAATAAATAAACACTCACACAAACGTCATACACACATCATGTATAGATCCTATATATTTTCTACAAATTGAAAATGAGTGGGAATAAGGGTTTGATCTTTTTGGAAGTGAATTTGACAAATGATTCACAGAACATCTGTTAGAATAAGTAAATATTTATCTGGTGTTTCCAGGAGATGTTCTGTACGCCGGCAGGTTAGGAAGTGTCCCCACACCAGAGCCAACCCCAATCTCAAACCGAAAAGAAAACATGGTGTACTTATACTATGAATGTCAGAATCTTTTATCATCACCTGTACCTGTTAGGCCTTGACCTTCGACCTGCCAGACTCCCTGGTATCAGGAAAAATGCAGCTAGGGCATTTTCTCTTTTCACTGTGTGAACTTTCTGGAAAAAAACCAAAACCTAACACTGAACCAAAAATGAAAAATCCCACCTGGTATCTTTCAGCCTCTAGACTTATTCTTAGCTTAAACAATTTTAAGAACACACAAAGGATTCACAATCTTGTTAAGGAATGTTTTCTCAGTCTAATGCGGGAGTTGTCTCTATTAGCCTCAAAGGCAATTTGTATTGGAAAAAAAAAGTTATATGATATAACCCATTCCTCAGTAAAATGAATCTGAAATTTCCACTGAACTGAAAAGATTTCCAATAAATGTAGCTCTTACGAAAAATAAGGAAATGGGGAAGAGAGGCAGAGTAAATTCAGTTGGTTTTAGTCTTATTGCCTGATTTCATCCTGATTTAAGTTCTGAAAATATTGGGCAATTATTTATTTTTGTGGCTGAAGAAATAAGTTGCAAAACTAGGGAGATGGGATCTTGAAATAATCTGAAAACAGTCCACCAGCCCAGTCTCATCCTTTTTTTTTATCTATAGGATTAGATTTCAGTTCTGTGAATTTCCTAATGTTATAATTTTGGATTAGGCAAGATTCTAATTCTGATCACTCAGAACAGATCTCAGGGAAATAGTGTGACTTTTTGAACTTCTGCTAAAATCATTTTGTGCATTGGAGGAAATCATTTCAGTGCCCTTTGGTACTGAAAAGTAGACGACCCTAAATCCTTGAGATTAGTGACGATGTATCAACCAAAAAGCTATCATGAAGATGAATTGTTCCACCTGGTTTTATTTAAAACCAAATGGGATTACTCACAGAGATCCAGTCTACTTGACTTAAACATCAATTTGTTTGGGAGGGAAGATTGGTTATTTGGAGTCCAGATGTAAGTTTAAAGAGGAGAGGGTGGGGAACCAGAGAGCTTGTCACTTATCTAGGGTTGTACAGTGAGTCAGTGGTGGAGCTCAGACTAAATCCAGATGTTTTGCTATTCACCAACACCCCACTGTTGGGAACCCTACTGTTGAGTTCATTGGCAACATTACGCTCTTTCTAGTTCTTTTGATAAATGCCAACCTCTGCAAGTTTTTAATCAATTTCTCCTTTTTTTTTTCAAATGGTGCTCTGTATCATTTGAATGTTAAATTCAGATCTCCTTATATCCAAAAGAGGTTGCTGAGAAACATCTGATCCATCCCAGCCACCTTGCAGAAATGCAGCAAAATTATGAGGTGAAAAATACTTGAAGTCCTTACAAGGGTACACATGTGGGATTACTACTTCTCAAGACAAAAACAAGTTATTCAAGACATTACATTTGTCAGGAAGGGAAAGCTAAGATTATGCTGACAGTTGAAACCACAATCCAGCAAGACCCAAGATTTTAGGAGTAACAAAATTTATGAAAGTGTTTTGATATTGTCAGCATGTTAAGTTATTTAATATTTTTAAATGATTAAAAATATGAGTATTTAAGCAATAGCATAGTTACACTTAATTTTAGCATAAGTATTTATTATTTTTTAAAATATGGGTATAATTAAGTAATAACCAGTATGCATATTCTTTAGAAGAGTTTATTCTCAATTCAGATGTCGGTCCTAAAAAAATTGGTAGAAAATACCACCTCTGCCAACTTTGCATGGAAAACCCATCTATTATTATAATTTCTATGCTGGAGGTGATGATTTTACCAAAATGTAAGCTCCATGAGAGCAGAAACTTGTGCTTCTTTTGTTTATTGCTGTAGCTCTGGTGCCTTGACTAGTACCTGGAACATAATAGGTTCTGGAAATACTTGCTGAACCAATGGCTTTTATTAAACAGGTATAAATTGGCCAACAAAGAGACAGGACTGGAAAACTGGGAGGATTTACCAAGGTTTAAGAGCATTTAATACTTAGATCTTAGTCTCACTTTCAGGCTGAGGTTGAACATCAATTTGGGAATAAGGAAGGGATTTCAGCTTTGACTTTGACTTCTTCAGCCCATATGTTTACAGGTAGGTATTCACCTTGACAATTTGCAATGCCAGAGATGGCAAGGGAAAGAGGGGTTATATTTCATCTGTCTGTCTATCTTCAGGGTGTCTTGCACACAGTAGGTATTCAATACATATTTGTAGAATTTCACTGGATGATGCAACTTACGTCTTAAGGGTTGCTTTCTATTTTTCTTGGCAAATGTTAATCTGGAAACAAATCGACATAAGGACTGAACACATAGACATATTGTTATTCAGGCCTGCCACAATGATTAAGTTTGGTTTTATTTCCAGACCTGAAATGAAAAGCAGTTAACATATGGAGAAATGCTACACAACTCCTTTGCATTTGCCAGTCATTTTCAAAATGAGTGCTATCTGCATAATTTTCCATGCGGGTTTGTAATAGATTTATGTTCTATTAAGATGCTCTGGTTAAGTATTTCAATATGAGGCCCCTCAAGTGCCAGGTGGTTGACATCAATGGGCTGAACTTGCTCAATGCCGCCCACACCCAACCAGGATTCTTGTGGCAGAGCTAGAGACCCTGTGGCTGTATTTTCCCAGGAGGGTGCCGGGGGAGTTGAACACACTAGGAGAGCATACAGGGAGTGTCCTTCCCCACCTCCCGGCCACACCTTCCTCTGTCCATACTTATTCCTCCCAGTAGGTGCAGTGAACATCATTACCCGCTTTCAACACACTTTACTTCCTTTCCAGGTGGGAATCTTTACATCTAGGCCATGGGTTCCATAATTTTTCCCATCTGAAAAAAATTTACAGTTCTGGTGGGTATTCAGTTTGGTTTTCAATAATTGATATCTCAAGAAAGGCAATACAAATGCAGTGGGTGATAGTAGCAGCTTCACCTGACAGGCACCTAGCGATTTGCTCCTGCCATGCACTCTGGCCACAAACTCCCGCCAGCAGCTGAGACCTCCAACTTGAAGGCATAACATTAATGCCATGAAGCTGGGTAACAGAACAGGTCAACTGAATCTTTGCCACTATGGATGAATAAAAGCATGTAGGGATGCCCCAAACCGTAATGTTCATCTAAAGGTGTTTTTTTTTTTTCTGAACCAAAAAGGGTCCATGATAGAGGGTGGCTTTATTTGAAGCCAGATCACTTCTTGACTCTGGAAGCAATTAAGTCACAGCTTTTGATGGTTTTATTTTGTGCAGAGAAGCGAGAGAGTGACTTCTATCATGTAATTTCTTTTTTTTTTTTTCATTTTTATCATGTCATTTCTATATGAAAGGTCTAGCTTTAAATTCTTAAATTGCTTGGAGCACATGGACCGGACACATGCTAGAAGCAAATAAAGCCTCTGGCCTAGAATTTTTCTGATACAGTAACATACAGAAAGAGTTGTATTGGTCAAATAGCTCAAGGAGAGTAGCAGAGAGTTAAAAAGCCTGGGAGAAACAGATATGGGAAAAAATGCTAATAGGCACATAAGAAATGCATCTAGAAATATTACAGTAAAAATAAAAGTGGGGACTCTTTGCTAAACATAATGAAATTCGAAGGAATTTAGACAAAGATCTCAAAGAGCGTGATTGCCATCTATCAGATGGGATTAAGGGACTAAACCTGCTAATTCATTGACAAGCCAACCTCTCATTGTTGTCTTTCGACAGAGAATGACAGACAAATTAATCAGTAAAAACAGTTTTTAGATATTAACTTTAAAAAGGGGAAGAAAGGATAAGTTTCCAAAGGGAAAGAAGTTATTGGAAGCCACCTTGATTTTATGTTGACATCAGGACATTAAAAAAGGAAGAAAAGAAAGAAAGAAGAAAGAAAGAAAGAAAGAAAGAAGAAAGAAAGAAAGAAAGAAAGAAAGAAAGAAAGAAAGAAAGAAGGAAGAAGAAGAAGAAGAAGAAGAAGAAGAAGAAGAAAGAAAGAAAGAAAGAAAGAAGAAAGAAAGAAAGAAAGAAAGAAAGAAAGAAAGAAAGAAAGAAAGAAAGAAAGAAAGAAAGACAAAGATCTACTGACATTGGCAAAACTGAAATGATACTGGGAATACCCAAAGGTCAAATCCAATGAGTTGGATTTGTTGTTACATCAAAAGGTAGGACAAGTTTTAGGAGTTTGGGGGAAGTATCTCTAAGATTTTGCATATCTTAACATTTTGTGGGGAAAATCAGTTCAAGTAGCCCTATTATCCCAGTGCATGTAGAGGCCCCTGGCATATCCCTCTCATAAGCACTCTGTAATGTGTGCACTCTTTCAGGGTCGGTCAAGAGCATGAAGCCAGACTCCTGGTTCTGCAACTTAATAGCTATGTGACCCTAGGCAAATCATATCACCTCTCTGTTCCTTCATTTTTCTAGGAGTATAATGGAGGCAATCGAAGAGGTAACCTCTTAAGATCGGTGTGAAGATTAAATGAAATTATGCTACCAAAGTCCTCGCACAATTCCTGCTGTACAGGAAACACAATAAATGATATATTTCCTGGGACATCTGGGTGGCTCAATTGGTTAAGTGCATCCAACTCTTGGTTTTGGTTCAGGTCATGATCTCTTAGTCCTGGGCTCTGTGCTCAGTGGGGAGCCTGCTTCAGATCTTCTCTCCCTTGCCCCTCCCCTCTGCTCATGTGCACACACATGCACACTCACTCTCTCAAATAAAGTCCTTTTTAAAAATAGTGTTTTTCATTATCATTACGTGCAGTGATATTTTTCACTGTCATGCTCATTTCAAAGGCCTCTTTGTCCTTTTGCTCAACCTGCTTTCTCCCTCCTCTTTCCAAATATCATTCATCCTTATAGTCCCAATTTACGCCTGGTCTGTTCCAAGGAGCCTTAGACATTAGTTTGTATGCACCTCTTCTTCCTCTAAAATCCCTCATCGCTTGTTGTTTGCATGATAGATTTTAGCACTTAAATAAATTCTTTCTTATGTCACACACTTGTCTCATGATAATTAGTCATATCTCTCTGAGTGGATTTAGAATGATAGGCTGAGGGCAATCAGGGTTCCTTAAAAGATTAGATTATCATTTCTCTAAATTATTTCTGTTTTACAGATTCAGTAGTTGAGGCCCAAGGGGTGAAGTATATGCTCTAGGCTCAAAGTCAAACTAAGTGACAGGTCAGTGGGACTCCAAAGGCCATGCCCCACATCGTGTGCTACATGGGCTTTGGAGCCAGGCCAACTTGGGTTTGAATCTCTGATCTTGGGACAATTACTTAACTTCTGTGAGCTTCTTTCTCCTCACCTGTAAAATAGGTTTTTGAAGGATTATTTGAAAGGTTAAATGGAATAATGTACATAAAGCCCCTGTACAGTGCCTAGCATTGTTGAGTAGATGCTCAAAAAAAATGAAAAATAAAAATCAGGCCCTTTTCATTCCTTTCTATAACTGTAAGAATAAAGAAGGTACCTTGTAGAGTTTCTAGGCTCCAGGCCTGCATTAAGCAGCAAGGAATAAATACCTGTTTATTGACTCAGAGCAAAGTGGAGGATATTTGCTAATGACGAATGTTAGAACTCTTGTATCCCAAGAGTCTCTGACCTCTGTAGCCCTAAGAACTCATCTTTGTAGCCAAAACCAAGTGGAGACTTTGTGTCCTGTGGACATAGTGACTGAACTTTGGGGAAAGCTTCAGGTTGTGAGATGGTAACTTTCTATTCTACTTTAATTCAACATGTCTTTTGGGCAGCCCCTGGGGTGGCTCAGCCCTTCAGCCCAGGGTATGATCCTGGAGACCCAGAATCAAGTCCCACATCGGGCTCCCTGCATGAAGCCTGCTTCTCCCTCTGCCTCTCTCTCTCATTCATTCTCTCTCTCTCTCTCTCTCTCGTCTTTCATGAATAAATAAATAAAATTTAAAAAATAAATAAAACTTCCTTTATAAAAAAAATAATTCAACATGCCTTTATTACTAGTCTGAGCACTCTAAAAGACCCTAACACTGTAACAGTGATCAAGAGACAGCTTGCTTGCAAAGAATTCAGACTTACATGGAATAATACATATACTGACAAATATCCTTAACAGATTTTTTGTGCCACAGAGGAAATAGATACAAAGTGGTGTGGAAACACTGGTGGGCAGTCAAGTCTACCTGAGAGATAGAGAAGGATGCCATTTGGTTGGACCTTGTGGGTCAAATGTTTAAAGAGTAAAAATGAGTAAATGCTCCGTTAAAAGTGCTTACAGCCCCGGGGTTTGCTTTACTCTTACTTTTCCCTTAGTTCCTGAATCCTAGAGAGTGAATCAGGCAGTTCTGATACAGTTTTAATGATGTGGATTGTTGCCTACATTCTCAAATTCAGCAAAATGAAAGGGAAGGATTGCGGGAGGCGGAGGTGGGTATGGAAATGCTCCGAAGCACTGAATAATGTGCAAATGCCTCACAGCCACAGTAAGACCATACGAAGAGAGGCATCTTTCCTAAACTGATGGTGACACTAGTATCAAGTCTATTTATACAGCTCAGTAAATAAATACTGCATTAAAAATGTTCACAGCACAGCCTAATAAATCCACAGCCCAGCTCAAGTTTGGCTTATGTAAGCTGAGAGGAATCCTGGCAGACTTCCCTACAGTTTCACCCACTTTGTTTGGAAGTGTGAGATATTAATTAAAGAAAAGCGGGATTATTGCATGCAGGCTGATTTGCGCTGGCAGCAGCTTGCCAGCCATCTGTAATTGGTTAAAAGCAATTTCTTCCTAAAGATCTCCTTTGACTTCAAGCCCTACTCCTCCTCTGCTTAGCCATTGCTAGAGCTTCTCATCTCCTAGCTGGGTCTTCATGATTGGGTCATTGTTTAGGCTCTGGGAAGACTTTTCTACTATAGTGTCAAATTTTGTGTGATTTTGGTTTTTGTGGGTTTTGTTGTGTTTTGGTGGCAAGATAAGTTTATGAGAAAACAGGATCAGATTAGCATATAAGGCAAAAAACACTTGATCAAGGAGTTGCCTTTCTTTGGAGCACAAGAAATCCTACCAGGCCTAAATATGACTGAGCAAAAGAGCAGGTATGTTTTCAAAACAGTTCCTAGAAGTCCTTAGAGTAGGGAAGATAATTTCTAACTCCTTTAGACAGTATCGATAGCTACCTAGCTATTGGCAATTTGAGAAAGTTTGTCTTAGATGGTTTTTTGGTATCTTTCTCCTTTTTCTGTGGTCTGGTTCTGTGTATCCTACCCTTCTAGGTACTGAGTGCTCTCTTGTCCTCTCTTGCCATCCTTCTGCTCTAAATGAAGACTCGTATAGTTGTTTACACCTTAGTATGAATGAGTCTTTAAGCAGGTTCTCTGGTCCTTGAGGTACTTTTATTTATTTTTTAAAAATTTTAAAAAGATTTTATTTATTTATTATATAGAGAGATAGCGCAAGCAGAGGGAGAGGCAGAGGGAGAGAGAGAATATCAAGCAGACTCTGCACTGAGGAGCCTGATGTGGGACTCGATTTCATGACCCTGAGATCACAACCTGAGCTGGAAATGGGAGTCAGATGTTTGATTGACTGAGCCACCCAGGCATTCCGAGGTGCTTATAAGATTTGATGGTAATGAGAATTACAACCTATAAGGGAGTTGGAGATTTTTTATTAATCAGGTAATCATTGTTTCTTACATAGGGATGCCCTTACCATCCTTGCATGAGGTAACGTTTTAGAAAAGGCTGCTCAATCAGTCCAAGGGGAAGACTGTTCCTGTCTTTATTCTTCATCAGCTATAGATGAAGCCTGTCTCCAAGATTGGGGGGAATGCCTTGGTATCCAATTTCCCTACCCCAGTTTAGAGTCTGGGTGAAATGAGTGAAATTTACTTTTATATGTTTTTGTTGAGATATAATTTACATATCATAAAATTCACCTTTTTAAGGTTTACAACTCAGTGGTTTTTAAAAGTGTATTAACAGGGTTTTACAAGCATCACCACCAACTAATTCCAAAAAAATTTCACCACCCCAAAAAGAAACCCCAACGGTATCCATGAGCAGTCACCCTCTTATCCCACCTCTCCCCTTAATCTACTTTCCATCTGTCTGATTGTGTGTATTCTGGTCATTTCATGCAAACAGGATCATATGACATGTGGCCTCTTGTGACTAGCTTCTTTCACTTAGCATAAAGTTTAGAAGGTTCATCCATTTGTAGCAAATGTCAGTATTTCATTCCTTTTTATGACCATATCATATCCCATTATATGGATATATCAGATTTTACTTATCCCTACATTGATTGATGGACATTTCTACTTTTTTGGCCATTAATGAATAATGGTGTTATGAATATTTATGGAAAGTTTTTGTATGAATCTATACCTAAGTTCTATTTGGGAAATGTTCAGCTCTAAGCAATTTTTACACCCATATCCTTAATTAGGTTATCACCTCTCTGAGGTAACATATATCATTCCTGTTAATATCACTGGTGCTTGGCACTGCACCCTGAACCCAAGAGGTGCTCAAAATTGTCACTGATGGTGACAATTCAAAGGGCTCGGATTGTGTAAGGATGGAGGAGTTCTGTACTACAGGACTTGGAGAACCTCTGGCTCTGCTAATTCTATTGTGATGGCTGTACACTGGGGGTTTGGCCAGAGGTACAATTCCATCCCCTACGCCTGCAAAAAAAAAGAAAAGTCACCCTTCCTGTGAAGTTTTTCCCAAACCTATGACATAGGATTAGTCTGTAAATTATTTATTCATTTAACGCTGAATTGGTTCTTTGAACAAAGGATTTAGGATCATGGACTTGCCTGGTAGCTCTCTATGTGTATGTTTGTATTACCCTCATTCGATGATGAGCTTTGCAAAGTCAAGGATTCTTTATTACTCATCTTCTGTCCAGAGGACCAGCCTAGCAGCCTCTGTCATCAGAGCTGTGCATTAATTGCTTGTTAACTTGAACGTTATATGGAGCCAGATGGCCATCTAAAAGGAGAGGTGTAAAAAATGCTAACTAGTCATGACAGGAGCCTCCAGATAATTCTCCTGGTTCCCAGAACATACGGTGTGGACTTTTAAGGTTCTCTTTGGCAAGAGTCCCAGAAGATGAATGGATATTATTGAAATCAGTGCTGGATGAGAAAACTGAGTCATTCCACACATTCCCTGTTTTCACTGGGAAAGTGTGCTCTAGGCTCGGCATCTACATCACTGAGCCTTGGGGATTATCTTCTTCCGGGACATCAAGCCACCTCCTCCTCCAGGAGGCTTTCATCATGGTGTAGAGATCAGCTTGTGGCCTCCAGAGCCAATCTGCCCGGTTTAAATTCTAGTTCTGTCATGTTCTAGCCACGAACAAGTTATTTAACTTCTCAATGTTTTAGTTGCCCCAGCCAAAACATGGTTTTACAAAGCTGTGGTAAGGCTGGGTAGCATGGCCACCCTGGACGTAAGGCATGATTAGCACTCCATTCCACCCTCATCTCTTTCCTCTCTGAACTCCTCCATTGCTGTGCAGTTTGGTAATTAATTGTTCTCTACTTTTTCTGATAGGGTGATGGTACTTGGCTTCCAATCATGTTCCTGGTGGCCTCACTTCTCCAGAACATACTTGGGAACCAAGAGGTAAGCAAATGACAGCACCACAGTCATCACCATCAAGATAACCAAGCACCCCTCACAGAAATGTCACAGAACCCCGAATTAGAGATGAATGGGCTTTAATAACAAAACCTCTCACACTCTTGGCCTATTAACTCTTAGTTTATGTATGTTTAGAACATCAACTGCTTTAAACAGTTTTAAACACGAGCCCCAGCCCCAGCTTTAAACACGAGCAGTCCATTCTAGAGCATCACCGTCCACCAGAATGTCCTGTGATGGTAGTCTATATCCGTGCTGTCCAGTACTGAAGTCACTTGCCACATAGGACTGCTGACCACTTCAAATAATGGCTAATGTGACTGGAAAACTCCATTGAAATTTTATTTAGTTTTCATTAGTTTAAATTTTAAAAGTCACACGTGGCTAGTGGCTACTGAACTGGGCAGCTTCAGAGCCCAGTACTGTGAGTGCAAGATTCACTTAAACCCTTGGTTTTCCAGAACCATCTAGCCAGAGTTGGTATTGAGAATGGCTTCTGAAATCCTTCCAGATCCTTGATGATTAGACAAAGATTTCATCAACTCAGATGTTTTAAAGACTTTTTCCAATAAAACACATTTCTTGCATATCTGGAAATTCAACTTCACTAAAGAACTCTGAGTTAATCCACATTCTTAATCTGAAAGGCCTCTCCCTTTGGGCCTGTTTATGATACTTTAAATTCTCCTTATTATCCTAAGGGAAGGTCATTTGGCAAAAGTCCTAAAGAGAAAGGTGGGGGCGGCCGGGGTGGGGGGTGTTGTGGTGCTTGGGCTTCTCAGCTTATTAAAGTATTATTGTTATTTAATAACACCTGTCTTCTCTCTCTCTCCATACACACATATGTACATATATGTACGTGTACAGTGGTTCACTCAACATAACCACAAATGCCTTTCTGGAACCTATGCAAAGATGTCAGCAACTTCAAGTAAGAGTGGATGTGTTTGGCCTTGCGCATTCATTGCATATCTCACCAGCTGCTATTTAGAATCGACTCTGGATAGTTTGCATTCTCAGCAGAGAGACAAAGTAGAAAGATATGGACTCCCTCTGGAGTGGGTTTTTAGGGGCACGAGGCCATAGCAAGAAGGAGTGCCCAGAGAGGTGGCACCTCCCAAAGCCCTGAAGTAAAGGTGTTGGTCTGGGAGCTGGAGGTGTGTCCTGGGCCTTGGAGAGCCCAGGTCAGCCTCTTCCCATTTCTGGGCTCTGCTTTCTTCCCCAGCAAGACTGAAGAGCTGCACCAGGCCTGGGATACGATGACCAAGAATAGTTTATAATCCATGCTTGTTACTGCCTTTCCTCCAGAAATATGCCTAGAACAGCCACCCCCGCCCCCAAGGACAGCAGGCTCAATCACTCGGCGGTCCCCGGGCCCCAGCCCATGTCTATCCACCTGGAATCGAGTTGGGATGAACATCAAGGGTATCTCTGGAAGGAAAGGGATCACTGCACTGAGGACGGGTGTGGATGTGGCTGGGGGTGGGCGGCGTGAGGAGGCCTGTCCCAGTCTCTCGGCTCTGGGGAAATTATATTAATATGAGGCACAAGTCTTTCTAGGCCTGGCCTGGAGACCTGCCCCCACCCCTCAGCAGCCTGTCCTCAGCTCTCCGCCCGGCGGCAGAAGAGGACCCCGAAAGCAGGGCTCTGGGGCACAAGCCTTGATCACCAGACCTCCGGGCCGGTTCAGTCAGCAGCTTTCCTTGGGGTCACCACCTTTGTTAGGAGGAAGAAAGGCCCCTCACGGGGCAGGGACCCAGGCTGAATCCTGGGGGAGAGTGGCTGGCCCCGGCTCTGGGAAGGGAAGGCACAGAGAATGAAGTGGGACACTGAGGAACGGCCTGGCCTGCAGGACTGGCTTCACCTGAAGCTGAGCGCCAAGTTCCCTACGTCCACCCCAATGCCCTGGGCATCTAACGGCGTGCGGCAGCACAGAGTCCAGACAACGTTGCTTCTGGCAGGCCCTTTAGGACACTCCCCAGGGGCCAAGAGCAAGGAGCGAACACTGGGTTTCTCACCTCCAGAATAGGGTTCTTTTTGGAGAAGGAGGCAGGGGGTGGTCGCCATTAGCCTCTTCCAGAATCATTGAAAACTGTGGGCCCTCGCCCCTCAAAAACTCCCACATGCACATTCCACATTCTGCAGCCTCTCAGGAGACACACCTGCCTCTCCCCCATGCCCCCCGGGGATGATGCTGCTCGATTGCCCCTTGTCCACTCCATCTGGGAGTGGCCATTAGACTAGACAAACCATGAGAGACTCCTGACTCTGGGAAACAAAGGGTTGCAGAAGGGGAGGCAGGCAGGGGGATAGGGTAACTGGGTGATGGGCATTAAGGAGGGCACTTGATGGGATGAGCACTGGGTGTTACACTATATGTTGGCAAGTTGAATTTAAATAAAATATTTTTCAAAAAGAATGCAGATTCCAGGGGCCCACCCTGGACCTATGGAATCAGAATCCTTGGGTTGTGGGTGGGGGAATCCTGGAATGTGCCCTTGGGATTCCTTTGGGGAGCAAAGCCCTCGAGTGAAAGGAGCCCCTAGAGTAGGATCCCCTTAACAAGCCCCCTGGCTGATTCAGCTGCAGGCAGATGATTAGGGAGGGAGAGAGGGCTGGAAGCTGGCTCACCACCTCACTCTGGAGTACTGAGAAGAGGCTGGGCGCCAGGAATTCTGTGAGCTGGGTGAGGCTTTAGCTCATCCCATGAGGGGCTTAAGGCCTGGTGGCTAAGGTCTGTCCATCTACCTAATTTTAGCTTTTATTAGCATTACAGTGTAGACTTCTGAGCCAAACAAGGGAAAGACCTTCGCGCTTCAAAGTAGTGTATCCACCCACATTGTTGGTGCTGAACGGTTTTATATTGATGGTTTTGCATTTCCTTTACTGAGGTGGCTTGGTTTCTTACTTACAAAAATTAAATATATATATGTATATATTTATATAAATTTTATATATTCATGTACACATTTATTTAAAATATATTTGCTTATATTTACATTTATGTAACAAATATAAATAATATATAAATATAAACAAATATAAATATATAAGATATATATTTATATAACAAATATACATTTATAGTAGTCTATATTTATATAAATATATAAAATTTATTTATTTTCCACACTTGTATTTTTTTCTTAAATAAAAGTGACAGGCTCTTTGCAAAAAAAAAAAAAAAAAAGAAAAAAATTCGAACATTACAGAAATGCCTCCCCCACATGGCCAACGTTGGTCCTACTTCTCAGAGATGATTCTTACTGAAAAAATAGCATTATCAAAGCAGGAGCTGCATAATCAAACTTGAGTACTCACTGCATATCAGGCAGTGGACCAGGGGCTGTACATACATCACCCATTTAAACCTCAAGACAACCTGATGGGGTAGGCATTGCTGTCTTATTAGGGATGGGGAAATTTTGTATACATGCATATGTATATGTACACACCGGTAATTTGTTTTTGCAAAAAAGGGCAATGTCACACCTACGATTCTGCAACTTGCTTTTTTCATTCTTACTATATTGTGAACATTTTTTTCCATGTCCGCACATGTAGAACATCTAACATCTGCAGAGGATCCATCCAATTACACGAAGTCCTCATAATTCAGCAATCCCCGAATAATTTTTTTTTTATTCCAAACGATGCTCCAGTGAACGTGAAAAAACGAAAAAAACGATGTGTTGTGTGAGTACACATTATTCACACAGTAGGACAAATTTCTGGAAGCAGAAACAGTAGGTGAATATGCCCACATCAGATCATTATGGTTGTGCATCTTGACCTGATACAATGCTATATGTCAATTACATTTTAATAAAACAAAGGAAAAACCAGATTCTTCAGTCTGGCTTAAAAAAAGAAACAGTAGGTAAGAATCTTCAGACAATCTGGATAACAGATCTTTATTTGAATGTGACTTCTATCTGCTGAAGGTCTTTTCAAACCTAAGTCCAAATACAAGGTGAGGATCAAGACATCTGTTTCTCAGAGCTGGTTTTAAATTCTTGGTTCTGCCACTAAACAGCTACGAAACTGGGAACCACAGAAGAAATATCTTATTATTATTACTGTTATTTTTTGACATACTATGGCACAACAGAGTGATCCAGCAATTCCATACGTTATGCTCTGCTCAACATGGTAAGTGCAGTCACCATACAACATTACTGAAGTATTATTGACTTTATTCCCCAAGCTGTATTTTTCATCCCTGAGATGTACTTATTTTGTAACTGGAAGTTTGTACCGCTTAATCTCCTTCTCTTTCTTTGCCCGTGCCCCGATCCCCTCCTCTCTGGCAACCACCACTTTGTTCTCTGTATTAATGAATCTGTTTCTGTTTTGCTTGTTTTATTAAACATTTGGAGCCTTGACGTCTTCCTGCACAAAATGACAACATGGTAAGATATATTTTCTGAAGCTTCCTTATGCTCCAGCTTTCCATTATTGGTTAGTCCTTTCACTCTCCACCTTTGTTTTTCTGCATATGAGAAAAGATTTGATGTTTTTGGCCTCGTAGGATCAATTAATTAATGAATCAATTGGTTAAGACCTTTCAAACGTAGAAGCGCTAAGTCGTTGCCTTAATTACTCATAGAGAAAACAGATCTTTGCTGCAGATGACCTACTGCTTTGACTTCTAGAATAGTTACTGGGCCTTTAAGAAAACAAGATAATTACTGAATCCAAGAGGCCACTCAGCATTTTGCACCATGGGCATGACAAGTAGTGGGAAGTGTTTGGGAGGGCTGATACGGTATCACTTCTCTTGGGAATCTTGTCTTCCTGGAATGAGCACTTCCAACTCTATGTTCCCTAACAAAGAAGGGATTGTGTGGACCACAACTTCATAGAACACACAATGCATTTTAGATGAGGGACTTACCCAATCTCTGTGTTGTGTGGGACAAAGTCTGAGATAAAAAGGCCTTACATTTCCTCTGTGTTCCATAGTCATTCTCCCCCTTGGCTCTCTCAACATCCCCGATGCAACAGCCAGAGAGGTGAGTTATTCCCGCTATTAGATACGGATGCAGAAAATCAGAGAGGTGTGCTGACTCGCCTCATCTCACACAGAGGTGTGAGGTGGAGCCTCTGCAGAGTCCAGGGCCCATCCTTGCTCCTCTGTGGTGGGTCCTAGCATGCTACTCTCCAGTTCCTTTATGCTGATTCTTTTTAATGGCTGGAGTCCTCTTCAGTGTCCTCTCCGGTCCAGACTTAACCAGTTTTAAGGGTTCGCATTTTAAGGGGCACATGCAGGCTACAGCATGGAATTTCTCTGAATTTGGGATCCGGCCAATGGTGAGTTTTATTTTCTAAAATACAAATAAGAAGGAAATCAAATGACTAAAGATTATCCATAGGATTGTTTGTTCTCAGGCTGTCCTCATTAACACCCTTTGAAGCTGGCTTTGAAGAAAAATCCTATGATGAACCACAATATCTAGGTCAGAGGAAGCCAGGATGAGCTGTATATTCAGGTGAAAGATTTTTATTCCCTGGGTGGTCACTGGCCTGAGTCTTTTCGGTAGATTCGAGAAAGCACCAATGATGCCTGATGGGCCCAGTTGCACCAGGAAACAAAAGCCTCTTGAAATAGAAAATACAGATGAAACCATACAAAACCAGCCCCTGAAAAGATTGGGGGAAAATTGAGGTTTGATGTGTCTCTTGTAATCTAGCATTTCCTCCTTTTTTTTTTTTTTTTTTTGAGATTTTATTTATTTATTCATGAGAGACAGAGAAAGGCAGACACATAGGCAGAGGGAGAAGCTGGCTCCCTGAGGGGAGCTTGATGTGGGACTTGATCCCAGGACCCCAGGATCACACCCTATTCACACAAAGGGAGATGTTCAACCACTGAGCCACCCAGATGCCCCTCCACCTTTTTTTTTTTTTTTTTAAATACAAACCCCTTCTCCTCCTCCTTTTAAAACCTCACATGGCCTCCTCTCCGTGTCCCTATTCCATCCCCAAGCCAAACTCCTTGCCTCTCAACTGTAGCCCAACAGGAGGGAAAGTAGATCTGATTGGTCCAAATGCTCTAAAACAACAGGGGCCCTTGGCTGCCCCTCCTTTGGTTCCACAATTCCCTTTTTCCAACCTTCTTTTCAATCAGCTATTTAGATTTTTAAAAAGAACTGGATATCCATTTTAACATAAACAATAGTCAGTAATGGTAGAGTGGGAAAGTAGAAGTTTTTGACCTCCCAGATAACCATGTTGGCAAACACCCCATCTTTCTCCATAGCATCTGATTGTGATCCAGTAGAAAGGGGTCGGTGGAATCAGCATAGGAGAAAGACTGTCATTCCCTCCCATGCAAGTGACTTCACAGTCTAGAAAGGCAGTCTTGATAAACAGCAGTCAGTGGTGCCCAGGTGGAGTTCCTGGATTTGCTCCCAGGCAAAAATCCATGTTTTGACTTCAGAGCTGATGGCCGGATCTTTGGGTGGGAGTAGTTTGGTAGCTTTCAGAAGATTCTATTGAACCCTTGGCCCCAGTGTGAGTTTCTGGCAGAGGAAAGTTTTTATAGTCACCTGATTGTTGGACTGAGCCCATGAAACCTAGTTCTTTTCCAAACTCCTACTCGGTCTTCAAAACCCAAGACAGACACTACCCTTCTCCAAGACACTTTTCTGGCCTTCCTCAAATAGATTCACTCCTTTTTTTCTTTCTGGTGCTGTGGCCCTCTGTTCACATCTTAGGGCACACACTGTATAGTAACTAGCACATAACATGCCTGTTTGATTCATAAGGTGTGAGCTCCTCAAACTTCAGCTGAAGCCATTTATTTTGCTCTAGGACTTAGCCCAGGATCCAGCATACACGAGATATTCAATAAATGGTGAATAAGTGACTGGATGAAGGAGTGAGTCCTTGCTTTGCCACTAACTAGTTATATTCCTTAGAAATTTATTCATCTTTGCTGGCTTTTCCCATTTAGGTAATATGGATAACACCATTTGTTTAACCAATGAGATTATTGTGTAATGCAGAAGAGATAACACCTATAGATTCATAAGCTCTCAGAGCTGGAAGAAATTTGAGAGATCTAACAGAGTGGTTTTTAGGAATTTTAAGCAAAGGAAACATTTCTTCAAGGAGAGCTAACAGAGCCAACATAGAAAACAGATAAATGATAAATATAGATTGTTTTCATTGAAGTCTTTCATATTTTACCCTTCCTCATCTCTTCCTCAACTCCTCGTTCTCTTACAAGCCCGGGAAACACGGTTTGAAAACCAACTATCAGGCGCCCAGGTGGCTCAGTTGGTTAAGCATCTGCCTTCAGTTCAGGTCCTGAGCCCATGGTCCTGGGATCCAGCCCCACATTGTGCTCCCAGCTCAGCAGGGAGTCTGACTGTGCCTTTTCCTTTGCCCCTCCCCCTGCTTGTGTGCACGCCCTCTCTGTAAAATAAATAAATAAAATCTTAAAAATTAAAGAAAAGAAAACCATCTTAGTGTAGAAAAAAAAAGCCAAAGCCCAGAGGAGAAAGTGATTTTCCTAAGGTCATGTGGCATGTTAGAAATAAACATAGGCCAGGGAAGGAATCTGCCCCACGGAGACCCTACTCATAGGCAGAGCCATGGCTAGGCCTTTGAAAACATACATCATTAATACGTACTCACACATTTTGTTTAATTCTTACAATAACTGTGAGGGAGGTATGGTGAGGCCCATTTCTCAGATGAGGTGTCTAAAGAGTAAAAAATGTGACCCTGGCCAACATTCCCCAGCCAATAGTTGGAGAAGTAAAAGCAGTAATGCTATGGAGCACCTAGTGGGTGCCAGTCCCATTTGTAAGCATGTGACAGATATTATCACACTTAATTCTCCAAAGAGTATTATCCTTACTCCCAATTTTGCAGAAGAGAAAGCCAAGGCACAAATTTGCCAGAGGAGAGGAAACACAAACCCTGAGCCAATGCGATTCCCTTGCAAGTTCCTTCTGCCATCTTCATGCTGTGTCTGAGGTCTTGGATCCTGATGGTTAGTCTCCTACCTGGGGGCCCTCTCCAGATACTACTATATGTGAAAGAATTTTGAAAAGTTTCTAAAATAACATTGTGTGACTTACATGTATACTGTTCAGATTCCACCCAAGACTTTGATCTTATTCCCAGCCAGGGCTGGTCAGCAAGACTCACCTCCTTCTTGACAGACCGGCTGAGAAATAAGGAGGCCTCGTCCAGGCCCTGGGGCTTCAGGTCATTCACGGCCAAGAGGTGATCGCCATGAGAAAATATACATCCCAGGCGCGGGGGGCCTTGCCACTGAGCCACACTGCAATGGGACACAGCATTCAATGCAAGTGTGAGACTGTGCTCACAGGACGCAGATTGGGGTTCCCTCATTATCATCATCAGCTTCTTCAGCCATGTTGCACCCTATCTGAGGCTGACAAACTCCCACCTCCACTTTCTCTCATTACTCTCCCCTTCCCCTGGACTTCTATTGCATGGTGGGAACACCCACTTATTGTATATTTCAGTAACATGCATTTTATATTTGCTTGTTTATGTGGCTGTCTTTTTTCCCAGGCTATGAGACCCCAGACATCTAGTGCTACCTTCAAAAAAAATTTTTATAGCTATGTAATTCCAAGAAGGTGTTTAATAAGTATTTATTGAGAGTGAGCACATGATGATTATACAATGACTATCTAATGAACAATAAATGAACTCATGAATGGGCAAGCTCAGGTACAGAGAAGTCTACAGTCTCAGTCAAGTATTAATTGAGCCTCTGAGAGTATAGGGAATTTGGAAAAGTGGAAGACGGTGTTTCCTGCCCTCTTATATAACTTGTCATCCCTTTACATTAAAGGGCTTTCTTGCCTTGTAAAAATGCAATCTTCCACCAAAATAAATTACAAAGTTTTAAAAATGATGTACAATTACGTAAACAGTGCTGATTTTAAGAAAATTCTCTCTTTTGTATCTGTCCTTGACCAACTGGTATCTGGAAGTCTTTGACCTTGGTCCACCCTTTTCTTTTAGACCTTATATCCTTGTTGACTTCATTAACGTCATTCATTTATCAGATAATCACTGCTCATTGATTGGGAATAATTTCCTTGGGCCATACCTATTCCTTTCTGCTTTTCCTTACCTTCAAAGAATCAGACACTTGCTGCTGACTGTACTTGTGGGTCCTCCTATCTGCAACCCACTTCCCAGCTCCAACAGCAACACCCTTATTTCTTCCTCAACCAAAGACCTCTGGTGATCACAGCAACACCACAGTCCAAGCTCTCTGTTTTGCCACATACAGAGTTTTAAGATATAATTGTCATCTCCCTATCTTCCAACCCCACTTATAATCAAGAATCCTCAGATCTCCAACCTACCATATCCGTCCTGCAGCTTCTGTGAGAGTGAGATAATTGATGATGTCAGAAGGAGAAAGGAACACACTTAGTTTCTCCACTTGGTCTTCATCAGGGATGTTACTATGAGATAAAATGTGAAAGGCACATCAGGAAACTGTCTCTGGCTCTAAACTGTACTTTCTGAGTATACTTTGGCCTCCTACACCTAAGATGGTATTTTCCAGTTTAAGATTGTCCCCCAAATTTGGAGACTATGAATTTGTTACTCATTAATGCCCTCCCACCCCTCTTGGAATGTGGTAGTGGATGGCAGACGGTGGTGTAAGAAATGGACTGTTTTTTTTTTTTTTTTTTTAAGAAATGGACTAAGTTGATTATATATCACATCCATCTGCTCATTTCTCCATAGAAATGATTCCATAGAAGACGACCCTGGAAAGAGTTAAAATGGAGAACAATCTCATCTTGGCATCACTTAAAACCTACATGTCACCCTCCTATTCTATACCCAAACCTCATGCAATTTATGTGCCCATAATTTTAACGGTAGACATTGGGTGACATGCTACCTAGTTCGGTGTGATCCAAAGTTCCAGGGCCTGAAAGACTAGCCAAGGGAGAACTTTTAGAACTATTTGAAAATGCTACCCACAGCCCAGGGGACCACTTTGCTTCCAGCTCCGTTACTCACTGTCCTTGGACACCACATCAGAGAGAAAGGGAAGCTGGTCAAAATGTTGGCTGACTTGGAGATTTTTAGGAACTACTTTAAAATTCAAACTCTGAGTAAAAAAAAAAAAAAAAAGGAAGGCTGCCTTGCTCTAAGGGCCCAGAAAGTTTTAGAAATTAGAGCTTTACTTGATTAGTATAGATAATTGCACAACAGTAAGTGAGGCCAGCTCCTTTCTGTCATTTGTGGTTTGTGCTTCCATATTGGCAGGTGGAAGACAAGAGTCCTTTTGTGAGCCCTGTTCTTGCAAGTGAAGCCTCTCATTCTGGATCTCTGGAAGGGCCTGGGATTCCTCTTTGTTATCAGCAGACTCGTGGGATGTCTCTCTGAAAAAACTAGCGTATAAGAAGTTAATACAATAACCCTCCTTCAGCATGTCTGTTTTCAACTTCCTATGGTGTGTGAATCAGATTTTGGTAATTAGGAGTCATGTGAAAATTAACAAGTGGGCAGCCCGGGTGGCTCAGCGGTTTAACACTGCCTTCAGCCCAGGGCCTGATCCTGGAGACCCGGGATCAAGTCCCACGTCAGGCTCCTTGTGCGGAGCCTGCTTCTCCCTCTGCCTGTGTCTCTGCCTCTCTCTCTCTCTCTCTCTCTCTCTCTCTGTGTCTCTTATGAATAAATAAATAAAATCTTAAGAAAAGAAAACTAACAAGGTCTTTAAGTATGTGCCCAACCCTCAGAATCACAGAATCAAATTCAACAAACTTTCCTTCTGAAATGGATATGGAGGCAAAATAACCCTTTACAGTGGGAGGGCATGGAAGGCAGAAGTGAGAGCATGAGACATAAATTCAGAATAGAAAATAAAAAAATAAATAAAAATAAAATAAAAAAAAAGAATAGAAAATAAGTTCCCCGGGGGACAGAATATGGCCTGAGGAGGTCACTAAATGGCTCTCAGTGGGTGGAGAAGCCATTCTCACTTCTTTTTGTGTTGGAATTATGGAATAATGTGTTGAACTTGGTCTATGGTAATGCTTCTTTATATTAATATATCAACAGTAATTTTTCTATAAAAGTGCATTAGCTAAAATCAATTTTAAGAAGATGGCAATTTTAGGGGTGTCTGGGTAGCTCAGTCAGTTCAGCAGCTGTCTTTGGATCAGGTCACGATCCCAGGGTCCTGCGATCAAGCCCTGAGTTGGTCTCCCTGCTCAGTGGGTAGTCTGCTTCTCCCTCTGCCTCTCCTCCTTGCTAGAACTCTCTCTCTCATAAATAAATAAATAAATAAATAAATAAATAAATAAATAAATAATAAATATTTTTTAAAAAAAGAATCGTTAGGGAAAAAAAAGAACATGGCAATTTTACCTACCAGGATTTCATTGACATGTAATGATGCTCAGTTCTCTCAATGAATTGATCTGGACTACCAGGTTCAGGAGATTCACCAGAATCACTGGAAGCAATAAAAGAATCCAACTGCAGACAAGAGGAACAGGTGTAAGGATGCAAATCCACCAATAATCGATACCTTTTTACCCCTTCCATGATGGTGCTGGGCCCTGAAATAGTAAGTACATCCACCATTGGATGAACAGTGGTGCTCATTCTTGGAGACTGAATTGGTAGAGGTTCCCCAGCACAAAGTCTGTTTTCTCCTCCTGGTTTCTCCCAGTGCTTCCGATACGGTGTTTTATCAGACTACATTGCTATTTAGTTTTCCATTTCATCAGTAGGCACTTCATGATATAAACTCTTTTTCCCAACCAGTGCTACTGTAGAATCATGTCACCTGGCTGGGTCAGAGGCTCCCACAAACACAGAGCTGGCCTCAGGCTATTCTGCTCACAGGCTAGCCAAGTTGCTTCAAGGAGCTGTAAAGGTCCTAGCAAATATTGGCTCCAGGAGGCTCTCAACTAGCCCCTCATAGCTAGGTCATTGGGGGGGGGGGGTGAGGGGGGGATGATTGCTCAAAAACCCTGAGGGCTTTTAACTGCCTGCCCAACAGATCAATCATTAACCCATAATTGGAAAAATCCATTTCAGTCAAGCCAGTCTTCCTGCTGCTCCCCTGTGAATGGTGGGCTTCCAGAGCCAGCTTTCATGCTACTGGCTTCACCTGGAGTGCCCCCTCTCCTCTGGCCTTGTGAGGCCCCACAGCCCCCTCTGACCACCTCAGCCATTGCCAGTCTCCTTCTTCTCTGAACTTCTACTGCATAGTTTTGTACTTAATTTTGGGGGGAGTATTTTTTCAATGGTTTTTCAGCTTCGTTTTCGCGGGCCTTCTGTCTGGAAATCACCTCGCCTGCCTTCCTTCCCTCATGCCCTCCACGCATATTACAAGCATCTCTCTTCAGCGCGGAGCCCTTTCTGTGTCATATGGTGGCTGGCTCCTGTTCAAGCGTCAACACTGTGAGCACGTCACCTGGGCCTGATTCATTGCTCTGTGCCACTGAACCCAGCCTAGCGCCTCTCAGGAACAGCACACAGCAGGGGCCCAGCAAATATTTGTGCAAGGAATGAAGGATTAATGGAGGGAAGGGGTTACCTCCGAAAGAATACTTTGAGGACTGATATAATAACTCTCTTCTTCTGTATCTTCAGTAGTTTCTGACAAGAAGTCGTGTGGTAAATGAGCTTGTCTGAGTCCTGGAGATTTTTTTCCCATTAAATGCTGAATGAGGAGATGGAGACAGAATTAATTCTTTTCTTTTTTCTTCCTTCTTTCCTTTCTTTTTTTCCTCTTTCTTTGCTTTTTTGCAGGGGACAGAATTAAACCACATGCTCTCTGGAAAAGCCGTAATAGATTAATTGTGTTGGGAAAATCAGAGAATCTTCCAAGGTTACATGCGGAAGCCCACACAACTTGAACTTGCCTCTTGAGTCTGGGTCACCTTGATGATTTAAAAATTTAGCCCATCATTCAGGCTTTTCTGTACCCTTGGGATCTGAATCTCCAAACAAGTGGTTCTTTCTGGTGGGAGTAGGGGGCAGTGTTCTAAGGCAGGAAGCTCTGGAACAGAGGCCCCCACCCCCACCTACTTAGTTTTCACTCAGTGCCATCTGAGAAGGTAATTAGCCCGTGGTCAAGGCACCGCACCTTTCCTCTTCCTGCTCAATATTCCCCTTTTGTGTTCTGCTCACATACTTCTATTGTTTCCATAGCAATGCAATTTGCTAGGTGTTGATCATGTGATAGTATGGATTATAGTCTTCAAGGTAATGTAGGTTCAACTAGTTACTGCCTTCCCTCCACAGTAGCTACAAAATACACTACTAAAGCAGCTGCTTTGCATGCCAGGAAAATTGTTATAAGTACAACTTGATTCTTCTAAGAACAATGCCTTAGAGCAGGGGGGGTTTGACAAGATCTTGAATGTGCTCTAAGAAGTCCTTGAACAAAAGTGATTTTAAAAACATAATACTTTAAACTGTGTCCATTTTTCCAGGGCCAAGATCATGAGGCTAGACCAGGCTGAGCTAGGGAGGAAGAAGGGTTCCCACCTAATTTCAACAACAAACCCCAACAAGGCAGACGATAATCTTAACTGGGACTGGTTGAAAAAGCACTGAGTTCGAAGACAGAGCGTGAAAAAAGGGCAAGACGACCAGCCATGTTATCTCTAGGCAGAAGGGATATCATGAGTGAAAAACAAGACATAATTTACTGAAAAGAGTTCTCTTTTACAACCCATTTCCTACAAATACCAAATGAGGTGTTTGGCTGGGTGAATTCGATCTGCTGCAGAAAGCTTTTAAAATAGTTGGAGAGCTCCCAACTAGATAAAATAGGAGGTTATGCCATATTAAGATGTGCTGGGGGCCCAGGGAGGAGGGAAAGTCAGTGGTTGCATCTCGAAAGGACAAGATGGTATCCATAGCAGAAGAAAAAAAAACAACCAAACAAACAACTACTCGGCCCATTTATCCAAACTTGGAAAGATTACAAATCTGAGAGAGCAGAGTATCATCACAAGTCATCTTCAAGGGCCAGATGTCCTTTTTTCCCCCCTCAAATGGATTTCATTAGAAGTAAAGATGAAGTCAGAGAGAAAAACAAGATCAATCTGGGTAAATGAAGGAAATTAATAAGAACCTTGATGTTGGGCAGCCCGGGTGGCTCAGCGGTTTAGCGCCACCTTCAGCCCAGGATGTGATCCTGGAGACCCAATTTCGAGTCCCATGTCAGGCTCCTTGTAGGGAGCCTGCTTCTCCCTCTACCTGTGTCTCTGCCCCTCTCCCTCTGTCTTCCATGAATAAATAAGTAAAATCTTTAAAAAAAGAAAAAAGAACCTTGATGTTACCCCAGAAGTATAGGTTGTGTGGCAGAAAACAAGTGATGTTTCAGGAATCTCTTTATAGAAGTAATCTGTGCCCTCTGCGGTAAAGTGAAACCAAGGTTGCCAGGTAGGCTTTGGGTTAGCTGGAAAGTTCTCCACCCCACATGCCCAGATGCATGCAAGAAGCACCTAGAATGAATGAATACATTTCGAGGTAGGCAGCGCATGCAGGAAGGCTCATTCACGGTATAAGAAACAGCCTGAACATAAGATCAACACTAGAGCTAAACATCATTTTTTGGTGCTTTGGACTCAGAGGAAGGTGTCAGATACATCGTAAGAATTTTGAAGCATGAGCTGACCCCCAGGCAAAGCGTCCTGATTGGTAGACACAAGCCTGATTACCACATCCGGAAGACTGTTTCTTGGTGTCTGACAGCCTCTGGTGACAGCCTCTAATGTGCTGGAAGGATCAAAGAGAGGGCTGGGGTCTGAAGAGGGCCTTTTATCACCCGATGAGAATTTCTCCTGCTTATGGAAAAGGAATATTGCAGTCAGGGCATGATCGATCTCTCACCTGGAATTCAACAACAGCCTCGTCGCTGGGCTTCCTGCCTCCAGTCTTTTACCACTAACATTTATACCCCCCAGCCAGCCTTCTGGAACTCACTAAGACATGACGTGATCATGCCTCTCTCCTATTTCCAAACCCTTGAGGACTCTCAGCCGGGCCTGCAGATGCCCTGAGTTTCCCTCTACCTGTCTTTTTAAGCCTATGTCCCTCTGCACACTGCCCCTTGGCTCTACTCATTTGAATTGGCACGTTTTCTAAGTTGTTCAATGCTTATGATGAAAGCAGAGGCCAAGGGAGAGGGAAGCCAAGGCATGTCTACCAGTGGATTCAAAAGGCAGCCGTTATGCACCTTGCATGACAATCATGGCAAGTACTATAGTTTCGGCCACTCTTGAAAAAATGCCACAGTTACCTTTCGCTCCTCCAACCCCAGTAATGAAGATTGGAAGTGTCTGTATTTTTAGGTCTCTTGCAAAACGACAGAAGTATTTTTTCCCCTACTCTTAATCATAAAAATAACAAGGCTGTACATTCTCTCACTTATTTATCCCTTGTGTTGAGGCCAGTTGCTAAGGAGGAAAAGAAAAAGCTGCCATTGTGTCCTCGTGAAAGGGGTGGGGTTCACTGTTATTTCATTAGTGATGTAGAGTCACCTCTGTATCCTGGCGTGCTGCTTCCACATCCCAGCAGAACGAAGACACGAAGGAGACCCAGTCTTTAATCTTCTCCCTGTTGATAGGAATAAATTCTCAGCTGCGTGTGGCAACAATAGCACCTGTGCTCCTTTTGAACCGGAGAAGGGCTCTTTTATTAAGGTTGGAACAGGCCGTGGGAGCAAGTACCAGGGAAATAAAGATTTTTTTTTTTTCCAAAGTAGCTTAAACGACCCACTGGCTCCTCACCACCTCCACATTTGCACACTAGAATTAATCTTCACGCCACCTCTGTGAGGAAAGCTCAGGGAAATGGGAAGAACACTGGAAAATAACGGTAATAATCATAGGGTTTGGAGCTCTGGGCTTTGACACTGATTTCCTTTGTGTTCTTAAGCGGGCCCCTTAACCTGTCAGCGCCACTTTTGTGTAGCCATCCAGGTGTGCCTCCCTTTGGGGAACGCATGTGTTTATGAAGAAGGTGTTGGAATGAATTTATATAAATCACATATTCTTTTCTTTTTTTTTTTTTTTTAATTTTTATTTATTTATGATAGTCACACACAGAGAGAGAGGCAGAGACACAGGCAGAGGGAGAAGCAGGCTCCATGCACCGGGAGCCCGACATGGGATTCGATCCCGGGTCTCCAGGATCGTGCCCTGGGCCAAAGGCAGGCGCCAAACGGCTGCGCCACCCAGGGATCCCTCACATATTCTTTTCTATTGACTTTTCATGACAATGTAAAAAAGAGAGCTTTCGGCCTTGAGCTTCGTCGGCAACAGATCAAGGTTCTTCGTACTTTGGTGTTAGCTTGCGCTGCCTCCTCTGACAGCTTCCTCCCCTGACCTCAGCCTCTGCCAAGCAGCTGATCATCTATAATGGATCCATTTAAGGCACCTTTGCTAGCACCAGGACCGCCCCCCCCCTTAAAAACCACAGACCCCTTCAGGGATGAGCATTGCCCCTCCTGAACACAGGGAGCTTAGGCAGATATCTGTGTATTGGGTTAGGTTTTTTTTTTCTTTTTTTAAGATTTATTTACTTATTTAAGAGCGGGAGAGGTAGACAGTGGAGGGGGTGGGTGGGGGAGACAAGCAGACTCCCTGCTGAGCAGGGAGCTTGATCCCAGGACCCTGAGATCATGACCTGAGCTGAAATCAAGAGTTGGATGCTTCACCGACTGAGCCACCCAAGTGCCCCTGTGTATTGGGTTCTTTTACATGAGATGCATCTGGGGTGATGGTGGTAGGGTTATGGGTTGAATTGTGTCCCCTCAAAGTTTGGATATTGAAGCCCCAACTCCCAGTACCTGAGTATGTGACCTAATTTGGAAATCGGCCTGGGTTATTGTAGATGTAATTAGCTCAGACAAGGTCATACTGACCTCCTTTTTTTTTTTAATTTTATTTTTTTTATTTTTATTTATTTATGATAGTCACAGAGAGAAAGAGAGAGAGGCGGAGACATAGGCAGAGGGAGAAGCAGGCTCCATGCACTGGGAGCCCGATGTGGGATTCGATCCCGGGTCTCCAGGATCGTGCCCTGGGCCAAAGGCAGGCGCCAAACCGCTGCGCCACCCAGGGATCCCCCATACTGACCTCCTAATCCAGTATGACAAGCATCCGTATAAAAAGTTTGGATGCAGAGACACACACACATGGAGAGAAGGCTGTGTGAACTTTACGGTTCTGCCACAAGCCCCGGAACTACCAGAAGTTAGGAGAGAGACCTGGAACAGACCTTCCCCAGAGCTTCAGAGGGAGCGTGGCCTTGTGACACCCTGCTGTCAGATGCCTAGCCTCCAGAACAGAGAGACAACGCATCTCTATTGTTGTTTTTAAATTTGTTTCAATTTATTTTTTATTTAAGTTCAATTATTTAAGGGGCACCTGGGTGGCTCAGTGGTTGAGTGTGTGCCTTTGGCTCAGGCTGTGATCCCGGGGTCCTGGGATTAAGTCCTACATCGGGCTCCCTACGAGGAGCCTGCTTCTCCCTCTGCCTGTGTCTCTGCCTCTCTCTCTGTGTGTCTCATGAATAAATAAATTAAATTAAAAATAAATAAATTCAATTACTTACCATAGAATGTATTATTGGTTTCAGAGGTAGAGGTCAGTGATTCACCGGTCTTATATAATACCCAGTGCTGGGGATCCCTGGGTGGCTCGGTTTGGTGCCTGCCTTTGGCCCGGAGCGTGATCCTGGAGACCCGGGATCGAGTCTCACGTCAGGCTCCCAGCATGGAGCCTACTTCTCCCTCTGCCTGTGTCTCTGCCTCTCTCTCTCTCTCTCTCTCTCTGTCTATCATGAATAAATAAATAAAATCTTAAAAAAAAAATACCCAATGCTAATGACATCATGTGCCCTGTCCCCCAAACCCCCTTATTTCTGTTGTTCTAAGATACCCAGTTGTGGTGTTATGGCTGCCCTAGGAAATGAATACTGTGACTTTTCAAGGTATTTTGACAAATAATGAAGACTGTCAAGATGGTGTTGAACAGTATGTGGCTCTGGGCTTCTGTTCAAAGTATGTTTATTGTTTATTGGTTTAAAATGTTTTATTTGTCAGGACACCTGGGTGACTCAGTGGTTAAGCGTTTGCCTTTGGCTCAGGGCATGATCCCAGAGTCCTGGGATTGAGTCCCACATTGGGCTCCCTGCTCAGTGGGGAGCCTGCTTCTCCCTCTGCCTGTGTCTCTGCCTCTCTCTGTGTGTCTCTTATGAATAAATAAATAAATAAAAATCTTTAAAAAATGTTTTATTTGTCTTTTTATATTGTGCGCATGGGAAATATTCTGTGCTATCTTACCACTTACCTGTCATGGCCAATGAGGAAATATTCCCTGTTGGTGGTTCTGATGGACATCACCTCATCAGAGCAGCATTTAAACATTTTATGTACAGATTGCATTTTTTCATGGCTACTTATGCCAACTTCTACACTGGAATTTCTGTCAGATATAGACATAGAGTATTAAACATTTAAACGTGAGAACTAATGTTTTATATTAGGTTTCAAACTGAATAAAATTTAGATCTGCTTAATTGACATTTTGGAGGTTGTCTGATAATTTTAGATAAAAAGTTTAGATCTGGTTTGTCACTGATTGAAAACATTTTGTTCAGCCTCAAACTTAATTCAGAAATTCTTTCTTCATGTAGATTCTTTGTTCTACAAAGTATCATGTTTTCTAATTTTCTTTTTGTACATAATTTCTGAAAGGACAAAGAAGCCAAACTAAATGCTTTTTTAAAAATCCATCTTGGCTTTATGAAATGATGATTTTATCTGCTCTCATCCATAAATTAAGTGAATTGAAACTTTTTGTAACTAGATGCTTATTAATTAATAACTTATGAACTACAGTATACAATACAAAATAGGTATTTAGCTATGTTTTACTCAAAACATTCCTCATTTTAGCTTCTTTTCAGCAACAACTATTGTAAGTGTGAAGCCTTTGTTTCTTCCAGTCAATGATTTAGATTTCAACTTGCATGCACCTTTTAGTATTTACGGTTATAAACAGTTTTCCCGATTGGATACACACCGGTCAATTTTAATGGATCCTCGGTGATGTTGGTTTTTGTAATAGGAAAGACAAAGACTCCTTTCCCCACTCTTTGAAAGAATGAAAAACCGCTTTTTCCAAGAAGACTGAAAAATGAAACCATTTTGCATCTTAGTTAAATCTCAGAGGAAGAGAAAGGATTTAAAAAATGTTCATAAGCCTGGTGGGAGGCCTGTTAAATCATGGTGAATACTTACAGCGGAGAAGAAAAGCTGAGGAGGTGGTGATTTAATAAAGTAATCTTGTTTGCAGACTTCATTTTCATAATAAAATGTAAATCGTTTGCCTAATAAAAGAAAGTGAACAGACTCAGTTTGTTCCCTGTAAATTGTGGAAAAGAACTGCTTCAATTGGAAAACACTATTTACCTCTGGAAAGGTCTTCAAATTATTCAGTTATGAAAAAGGACATCTTTAATAGGATAGGCCATAAAAACAGAAAACCAAATGGCCAACAGTGTTCTTATCCATCCACATCCAGGACCTTGCTTCAGATGACATGTAGCAGCTCTTTAATGTTTAGCTCTGAGTTCTGGGGGCACCGTTGCTGGCTTTCTAGATGTGAGCAAAGGTTTGTCTCTATCCTTGTTGAAGAGCGAGCCAGAGGAGCAGGATAATTCTGCTTTGCCTTGGCTTAGCAAACAAAAGCAAAACCACCTGCTACTGAAAATCAGGTGGCAGAGTGATTAAATCATAAGGTCTCCAAAATGTTAATAGCTTCTCAGTAAGTATTGAAATTTATAGTTTTTTTCCCCTGTATTTTCAAAAATGTCTTCAAGACATATGCACTCCTTTCATTAATTAGAAAAACACAATGTTGTTAAGATAAAATTTATTTGAAAAAAAAAAAAAAAACAGCTTGGTTTTGCTTTCACATCCAGGCCGTAGTTCTAGTTTGTCCGTGGTTTGGTAAAAGACAGCCTTTACTAAAGAGCTAGAGCTTTTTTTTATTAAGTGAAAACAGAATAAGGATTAGGGAGCACAGTTAATGGGGACATTGTACTATAGTCTATCTAGTAATTCTTTCTTTTTTTAACATTTTTTTTAGAATAGTTTTTTTAAGACTTTATTTGAGAAAGATTGAGGGAGCATGGGCAGGGGGAGAGGCATATGGAGAAGCAGATGCCTGGCTGAGCAGGGAGTCCGATATGGGGCTGGATCCCAGGACCCTGGGATCATGACCTGAGCCAAAGGCAGATGCGTAACCACTGAGGCACCCAGGTGCCCCCTTCTTAACATGTTTTTAAGTTTATTTATTTAAGTAATTTCTACATCCAGTGTGGGGCTCACACTCAAGACCCTGGGATCAAGAATCACATGCTCTTCCGACTGAGACAGCCAGGTGCCCCTAGAATCTAGTAATTCTTAGGCAGCTGTCCTCACTTTGCCTCCTTCTCCTTGCTCAGGAACTACTCTAAGTTCTCCTCACTCCTCATCCCTACACACACACACACACACACACACACACATACACACACAAGGAAAAAGAAAAGAAGAACGGAAGGCAACAATATTGCAACTAGCTCCTCTTTAAAATCATTGTTTGGCCTTGGACATAAATCACAGATTTATTTACTGAACAAGTATTTATAGAACAGCTTGGATCACTAAATCTCCCTGTTTCTTCATCTGTAAAATGGAGACAGTAGCACTGACCTTAGAGATTTGTGGTGAGGACTGAGGGAGTTAATGCATGGAAACCTCTCAGGACTGGGCCTGGCACCCACTAGGGCTCACTGAAGAGTAGCTCTTATGAATAACAGAGGAAATTTTAGCTTTTATCATATGCTGAATAAACCAGTCTCTCATCTGCCTATAACATAGAGGCTCTTTGGTGGTATTAAATTTAGAGGGTTCAACAGATGTAGATATTTTATGAAAATGTGTGTCTAATAACATTGTATACAACTAGCAGAATCTTTTTTTTTTAAGACGGGGAGGGCCATTGGAAGAGGGAGAGAGAATCTCAAGCAGGGTCCACACCTAGCATGGAGCCAGATGTGGAGCTCGATCTCAGAATCCTGAGATCATGACCTGAGCCGAAATCAAGAGACGCTTAACTGCCTGAGCCACCCAGGTGCCACTACAATTAGCAGAATCTTAAATAAAGTAAATATCTGTGAAGATGTTGCCTTGGCTGGGCACTTCCAGGGTGTCCCCAGTATTCATACTGACTACCAATTCCAGGGCACAAGAACCCTGACGGTATTTGTTGACCATGACAATGGCATTGTTTTCTCCAGAACTTATGCTAAGGAATCACCTTAACTCAGCCTTCCATCAGCCTTATGGCCAATTACTAAATCATGCCTATTTTCACTTCCTGAATACTTCAGGATCCATCCCCATTTCTCTATTCCTACCAGCACTTCCTTCAAGACCTTCAAACATTTTTAGTATGTTTCAATTCACATGAACTTGAAACCTCTATATGTTTTCCACCGTGTTTCAGTGGTGGTCCAGTTTGACCTCCCAATTCCAGTCTTGACATCTTCAAATCCATCCTTGATGTACCCCTGACACTAAATGACAAATATGACTGATCTAGCACTTGGGGCAAAGAGAGAATAACAGGGACTAGGTTTACAAAACAGAATATATAAAATAGTGGTTTTCAAGACACTGAGCATGGACATTTAAAGTCACTGATCCCTAAAAGACAGGAAGCAATCAAGGTGGGCCCTACTGTTCCCCTGAGAGAGTTTCCAGGCTCCAACATAGGAAAGGGGAACTGAGATGGATTTCAAAGCAAAAAACATATTACTAGGGACCAAGATCTTTTTATAATGATAAAGGGGTCAATTAATCAAGAGGACATAAAAATGCTACAGATTTATGTACCTAATAAAAGAGCTTCAGCATACATGAGGCAAAAACTGATAGAACTGCGCAGAGAAATAGACAAATCCACAATAACAGTCAGGGATTTCAATATCCCTCTCTTCATAACTGATAGAAAAATAGGCAGAACATCATAAAGATATAGTGGACTTGAACAACACTGTCAACAAACTTGGCCTGATTGATATTTCTAGAACACTCAACAACAGCAGATTGCACACCTTTCTAAAGGGCATATGCAACATTTACCAAGATAGGTCATATTCCGGGCCATAAAACCCGTCTCGATAAATTTGAAAGCACTGAAGGTTTACCAAGTATATTTTCAGAACATAATGGAATCAAATTGGAAATCAGTAACACAAAATTTTTGAGAGTGATACATTTGCCCGTTTTTTGATTGTGGTGCTGGTTGCCCAGGCATATACATATATCAAAACTTATCAAATTACACATTTTATTTTTATTTATTTTTTAAAGATTTTTAAAATCTATTTATTCATGATAGACACATAGAGAGAGAGGCAGAGACACAGGCAGAGGGAGAAGCAGGCTCCATGCAGGAAGCCCGATGTGGGACTCGATCCCGGGACTCCAGGACCACACCCTGGACCAAAGGCAGGCGCTAAACCGCTGAGCCACCCAGGGATCCCCACAAATTATACATTTTAAATATGTGGTTTATTGTATATCATTTTCACCACAAAAAGCTATTTCAAAAAGTATGACCAACCTAAAATGCAAATCTAATGACACCTTTCTCTTGCTCAAAAGGCTTCAAGGATTCCTGGCCATATGAGGTCAAGGTCTGGCACAGGATAGTGCCACAGCCTCATCCTCTATACTTCCCCGTTCTACTTTCTATACTCATTGTCCTCTGACACATCCTGTCTCTAACCCACGCATTGCTTTTGTTCATGCCATCCCTTTTCTGCTCAGTTGTTCCCTTTTCCAATCTCTTTTAAAATCCTATGCATCTTTCAGAGTGTAGTTTAAATGCCTTCTCATAAAGCCTCTCTGGATTCCCACAACTACTTACAAGCTCTTCCTCAGATTCCCATAACATTTCACACTTATTTCATGATTCCTGTCATAACTTGGTTATTTGTGCTTATCTTAGCTTCTCAATACAGCTACTCACATGTGTTGATCTTAACTTCCCAACAAAATCTGTAAACTCACTGAGAGCAATGACCCTATTACTTAATCTGTATATCTACTGCAGTATGAAGCACAGTGGCCTTACTAATAATAGATGCTTTGAATAGATATTCAAAAATACTTTTTAAAAAAAGATTTTATCTACTTATTCATGAGAGACACAGAGAGAAGAAGAGAGAGAGAGAGAGAGGCAGAGACAGGAAAAGCAGGCTCCATGCAAGGAGCCCTATATGGAACTCCGGGATCACGCCCTGAGCCGAAGGCAGACGCTCAACCATTGAGCCACCGAGGCATCCCCAAAATACTTATTTTTCAATTGAATTGGATAATTTGATTTCTAAATTATTTCATCCTAAACTCAGCTTTCCTAACTACCCACCTGCAATGAACTATATGAACATGAACAAGGACCTTTGAATAATATAGCTCGAGCTACCTCTATGATAACAACATAGGCAATTTTTCCAAGTGAGAATTTCTGACTAAATTATGAAATACTCTTCAGTCTTTTCTGGGTTTTAGTACCATCTCCAAGCAACAGATGGAACATTTGGTTAATGAAAATCAGAAAATGTCAAATTTCTAGATAGGTGAGCTCTTACAAAATAATTAACCAAATCCGACAGCTCCTGCCACTCTCCATACCAAGAGTCATTGTCCCAGAAATGCTGCCCATTAGCCTCACTAAACTGTCTTCTGTACCCTGATTAGCTTGGTGAGAATTGTTGGTTATTTTCAATAAAGTTTTTTACTTCGGAGAGTATACCCCCCTGGATACCTGGACTCTTCTGAGGTTTGGGTTCCATTATGGCTGTCTGTTCTCATCTGTCAAAAGGAAGAGTTAAACACCAGTTAGTCCTTAAACAACAATGTGATTCACTGATGAGTGCCACGATCATGCAGCCTTAGGATGGTGCCTGTGAATGTTGCTGTACTGGGTTATCAGCCTCCTGCTTTCCTTTCTGCTCCCAAGGCTGAGAGTAGCCACAGTAATAAGGACACATCCAAGCAACTTGCGTTCACATGGCAGTTCTGTCGAGGTGTTGCTTAAGTGTGACAGAAGGAGCTGTGTTCCCTGGACTTTCTCTGCTCCTGCTCCATAAGTGACTCTGACAACAAAGTCCCTGCCAGAAACAGCACCAAGGAGGAGAGACAAGAACAGGCCAGAGGGCAGGAGGCTGTGGACCCAATGCAGCTGAGAAAGCATTACTAGCCAAAAGGAAGCCTGAGATAAGCCCTTCTCCATGCCAGGAACTTGCTTTCTCCAGAGGGAAACTGAAGAGCAAGGACCAGGGCATATCCCTGTTCTCAGACTGCCTCAGGTGTCTGCCAGGCTCTGGGGTGAGATTGACTCCAAGAGGCAGAGCTCCTTCCTGGGCAGCTGTGCCAGCAATCCTTTAACCCCTGTGGGGTCCTGTGAGAAGGGGGATCCCACAGGGTAAAGGGCCTCAGGGCAGGGGAGATCTGTGACACCTGGGATGTGCTGGTGATCAATTTTTACCTTGAATTAGTAAGACTCTCAAAATAGAAGGAAGCATCAAGCAGGCCAGTGCCAGGGCAGTGCCAGGAAAACGGGAGGGGGCAAAGGGCCCTTTATACTACATATATACTATATATAACACACAGAATATGTGTTAACATGCAAAAATATGTGTTAACTGACTCTGTTACGGGGAAAGCTTCCGGTTAATAGTAAGCTGTTTGTGGTTAGTTTTGGGGGGAGTCAAAAGTTATATGTGGATATTCAACTGCATGGGGGGCCATCACCCCTAACCCCCATATTGTTCAAGATTCATTTGTCCATATATATAAATGCTGGGTTTCCTACGTAATATATATTTCATATTATATATATTAATTTCATATTATACATAATGAGTCCAGTACATGTATATAAATGTGAAATCCATTATATAAGAAACCTATTATATAAATTTTGCTTATATAAGCAAAATAAGCAGAAGCTTATGTTACATAAGCAAAATTATACATGATATATGAAATCTCATTTAATTTCATATTTTTATTTATAAAATATATAGATTTTACATATATTTTTACATAGAATACTATAAAACTGACATTACTTTTTCAATGGTATAATACCCATTTTACAGATGAGAAAACAGTTATCAGAGATACTAAGCAATTTGCCTTTGACCACATAATTAAAAAGAAGCTGAGACGGAATTCTAACCTGAGAGTTGTCGTCTGAACCGCTTTGTTTTTCCTTCTATTTAAGAAAGAAGAATTAAACCTTTTCACAGTTCTACTTGCATTTCTTGTTTTTGCCTGCAAACAAAAAAAGCCTTTTAGATTTATCTCTTTGATCTCACTCAGGAGAATGTACCCACTATCATTGCCTATAACCTGTTTATTTTAATGTCATTTGGGATTTGATGAGTGTGATACCAAAAGATCCGATTTCCTTCTGACTTTACAGTTATGAACCAAGAACCCAAAACAGCAATTTTGCTCAAATAAAATTTCAGATTACCACAGCCTTGAGAACCTAAGACATTCAAACCAAGCAGTACTTACTGGAAGCCAGGTGGTCACTGGTTCAGTTCTTAGCAGAGTACTCCGTCCCTGGGTCTCCTGACCTTATCCCTGTTCACTCTGAGCTCTGAGTGGTAGGGTGAAAATTAAATATAATCTGTTTGAAATGTGAACCAACAGGAAGTTCCTAAACTACTACCTTAGGGCAGATTTTATGCTTGCCTTAAGCTAAAATGGAAGCTGTTGTCCTAGGGGAAGTCCTGGGCTTTCATCCTTTTTGTGGCTTGGCACAGAACTGCCCCTGGCATTCCAGCTGTCTAGCATGAAGAAATGAAAGCAAACAAATGAAGAAAAATCCCACTAGCCTTTGTTCATAGTCACAATGCTCCTTATTGAGAACAGTGTCAGCCCTGCCTTGACCTCATACATTCATTGCTGTTGAAACAATTCCTTTGCTACCCACCCATCCATACCCTCTCAGTGTGTCCCTCCTGGGGAAAGTAGGGAGGATTCCAGATGAGGAAACAAAAGCCCGACTTCTCCAACACACTTGCACATACCAAGGGCCTCCAGATGATCTGCTTCTTCATCCATAACAGAGTTGTTATCAACAGGGTGGCATAAGGCAGGCTCTCCTCTACAGCCACAAAACAACTCTTAAAAATAAGAGTTTTGGGGGTGCCTGGTTGGCTCAGTTGGTTAAGCATCTGCCTTTGGCTCTGGTCATGATCCTAGAGTCCTGGGATCAAGCCACCACACTGGGCTCCTTACCCTGTGGGGAACCTGCTTCACCCCTCCCACTGCCGCTCCCCCTGCTTGTGTGCATGTGCTCTGACTCTCTCTCAAATAAATAAATAAAATCTTTTTAAAAAATGAGAATTTTGCTCACAAGAGGCAATAGTAGTCAAGCCTTGTTGAAATTCTCTCTTCTTATTGCTTCCAATGTACTCTTCTCATTTGGTCTCTTCTGTACTGATCTATTTGTTTTGTCTCTTTGCTTGCTCCTCTATCTGCATGCAGTGCATTCATTTCAGAATCTCCAGAGTTTCTTCCTCATGTATTTCCCCACTCTACAAGTATTTTTTGATGCTGAAAGTGTTAAGAGTCTCTTGAAATTGGTGACCTTGAATTTAGCAAGATTTCTGCCTGACTGATGTGGTTTTGTTTGTTTGTTTGTTTTTGTTTTTGTTTTTGTTTTTGTTTTTTATTGGCATTCAGCTGTTCAGGAGCAGAATGGGAGAGCTGAGAGGTGAGGTTTATTTCAGGCTAATATTTTTTGTTTTGTTTTGTTTTTGCCAGAGAGATACCACGGATAGACAAAGGAGTAAGGGAACTTAGGATATTTGCAAAAGCCTGGAATGAGAGGGGCATAAGGAGGAGAGAGAATAAAAGGGGACTCCTAGGGAGGAAGTACTGGTGAGATTGAAGAAAGATGGAGCAAGTTGGCTGGAAAGATGGAGCAAGTTGCCACCTGGGTGGCATTAGAGCAATGGGATCAGGTAGGGAAGGGGTGGCAATGTAGCTCACAATAGAGAGAGAAACAGCAAAGTAGGAAGGAGACTCTCCAAAGTTGGGACTCCACCTAGTAGCTTCTTTCCCCTAAGCCCATCTCATGCATAGGGTATGAGGCAACTCCTGGCACCCTATGTTTCTTAGATCTCCTATTGGTCAGCAATGGGGCTACCCTGCTTCTCAGTTTGTTTGTACTTCAATTTCTATTGTAACAGAATTAACTATCTTTCATTTCTGATCCTGGAGGGGAAAAAAATAAAAAAAAACATGTTCCATATGGATTTTGAATAAGTTGTGAATTTGAAGAATCAGGCAAAACTCAGCCCTTAGCATTATTTCATTCTTTTGCCTTTTGCCCTGGGAGGGGTGTGTGTGTATGTGTGTATGTTGTGTGTGCATGTATTTTTTAATGCTTTTATCACTTTCATTTTCTGTTCAAGTTGAAGGCAGTTAATAACAAAGAATATTTTATTTCAGCATTTGTTGGTACCAGTTGGATAGCAAGCATTATTGGGGATAAAAGAAGAGTTAAATGCAGACTTTGTTCTTAGTGACTTTATAAGCTAATATGGGAGATAAGTGGCATAGCAATAATAAGCAGAGTGTTAATTAGAGTCCTAGCAGGGAATAGCACACTCTAAGGAAGAGAGTTATTGAAGGAACCATCTATAGAGGTGTTGGCTTGATTAAGACCCAACAAGGTGTGGAGAAGCATTCAGTGTCTCGTAATAATGGGAAGCCTTTACCACCTCCAGGCCTGCTGGGATAAGAGGAGGGAGCAGTTCTTCCAGATTCTGATAAGAGTGGTAGCTGTAGGTGAGGTTCCAAGACATGGAAGCAGTGGTTGTAGGAAGACAAACATGGCTACTGTCAAAACTACAGCCCTCATGGAGAAAGCAGAGGTGGGTAAAGGTGGGGTAGGATAGGGAGAAGCCAGCAAAGGAGATTAGAGGGAGCAGAGGAGTACATGACAACACAGAAGCATGTGGTATCTGGAAGTGGAAGCAAATGTTTTAGAAGGAGGGAGGGTTCATTCACGTCAAATGTTGCCAAGAGGGTGAGCAAGATGAGAACTGAGAACTGGTCACTGGATCTGGGAAGGTGAAGGCCATCATGACCTTGGCAAGAGCTATTTTAGTGGAGTGGTATAGAGTAGAAAATCTGATGGGAGTGAGTTAAAAAGAGAAATGGTCCATCTTCTGGGGTGCAGAACATAGCAGAGAAGAGTGGAGACTAGTGGAGAGTTGCTTTGGAGAAGCAAGTGAAGATGTCCCAAAAGGAATCCAAAATGAAGAATATGAAGTGGTGAGGGCTTTCAGAAAATGCAGATTAGGAGTCATGGGAACTCAGAGGAAGAAGCTGTTCTTCCACAGATGGAAGAGGATGAAACCTCCTTCAAGAGGAAGATCTCATGGAGGAGGTGACACTTCATCTAGGTCTTGAAGCCTTCCTACCCTTCCACTCCCCAGTTATCCCTGGGGCACATGTGACTCTTGGATAGTAGACATTCTCTTGATCCCAGCCTTGGCCTCACCCACTGGTTCAGAGGCAGAAGGAACCTACCTTGTGAGTGGGATGCTGGGGCAAAGGCTCCCTTTCTTCCCTTGGGTGGTGCAATGTGTGGATGGAAGAGCATTTTGCTTCCTTGAGGGGAGCCAACACGAAAATGAATCTGACATAAGGAAAGAATAGAGCTGAAATAGTCACAGAGATGCTGAGCATTCCTCTCAATGACTGGCAAACTTTGGGTCAAATCATGGTTGAATTCCATCCTTCCTCTAGACTCACTAGTTAGGAGAAACGGATATTCCCTTGACTATTTAAATCAATTTACATTAAATGGTCTTGTGCAAATGGAGATCATTTTGATCGAGAGACATTATGATTTGAACATTAGAAACTGACCCATGGGATAGAGATGGGGGAGGGAGTTTAGAAGGAGAGAAAGTCTTAAAAAAAAAAAGGCATGGTAATAAAGAAGACAGCGTACTATTTTTGAGCATGAAGTCAAACTTTCCAGGTTCACTGCTATGCTCTGTGAACTTGGAGAAGTCACTTAACATCTCGGTGCCTCAGTTTCCTCCTCTTGAAAGTGAGAATGATAATAGTAGTTACTTGATTAAATTGTGACGAGGATTAAATAAGCAGATATTTGTAAAGAGCTTACAAAGTAAGAGCTTGGAAGGTAGTAAGTATTTTACAAGTGTTTGTCAAATAAATCAATGGTGCTGTGTCTGCAATTTCCAACTGAGTTTGTGCATGAGTCTCACCTCTAATGAGAGGGGCTGAGCTCCCCGATTTTGAAGACTCTCCAAAATACATAGTGACAGTGTGGGCACCAGGTCATTCTTTCTATGTTTCACATGAATAAACAGAGGCCCCAGCAGGCTTAGAAATCATCTAAGAGAGAACCTGGTAACAAACATCATGATGGAGCCAATCCCCACCAGATCTAGAATCAGGACACCAAATTTATGCTTGTGTTCTGCTTCAATTCACTTGGAGTTTTTCTCTTTCTTCTTCTGGGGCCAGGAGGCAACAAAATGACTGCCAGAACTTGACAACCCTAAGAGTCTATGGGTCTCATGATATCATCTTAATCGATACTGTATTTTACCATTTATAAAGCATTTGCAGTGTCTCCTTCTGTTCACACAAAAACCTTCTGAAGGAGTCAAGTCAGATGTTATTCTTCCTGTTTTACAACCAGGAAAGGCAACTAGCTGATAAAATATTTGATATTAGGGGTGCCTGGGTGGCTCAGCGGGTTGAGCATCTGACTTGATTTCAGCTCAGGTCATGATCTCAGGGTCCTAGGATTGAGCTCTGCTTTGAGCTCCATGCTCAGTGGGGAGTCTGCTTGAGGATTTCCCTTCCTTTCCTTCAGCCCCTCTTCCCTGCTCACATGCCCTCTCTCCCCTCCCTCTCAAATAAATGGATAAATCTTTTTTTTAAAAAAAAAAAAAGAGAAAAGTTTGAAAAAAAAAAAGAAAGAAAGGTTTGATATTAGATAAGTTACTACTAAGGGTAACTGGAACTGAATCCCACTGAAAAACTCTAGGAGCCAACACATCTGCCTGTCATCCCATCCAGGGGTGAGAGAGTTGGGGTATTTATATACCAACTCCTGTCAATCATCTGAGGACATTAATTTCTGGCACTTCTGGCCTGTCACACATGTAGCAAAGTGGGCCCATGTACCAGAGGGACTTCTCAGGCAAAGACACATGACTGTAGGCACTTGAGAGTAGGCCACTGCATTACCATGATGACCATGAAGGGCTAGGGGTGACCACCACCAGTATCAGCCAGTTTCCTTTGGCAAGATGTTCTGGTCACCTTTACGTGCGAATGGTCTGTGAAATGTGGTATTTTAGTTAGGCACATTGCTCTTTTGACCTCAATCATGTTTTTGAGGATAAGAAAGTCATAACATGGGGTAGGCTAAATAATGACCCCCCCCCAAAGATGTCCACATTCTAATCCCTGGAACCTATGACTACATTACCTTACATGCAGGTGTAAGTTAAGGATCTCGAGACAGGAAGGTTATCCTGGCTTAGCCAGGTGGACCTGATGTGATCACAAGGGTCCTTAGAAGAGGGAGGCATTTGGTCATAGGAGAGGGAAGAAGCTATATTGCTGGGTTGAAGATAGAGAGAGGGATCGGGGGAAGGAATGTGAGAAGCCTCTAGAAGCCAGAAAAAGCAAGGAAATAGATTCTCCCCTTAAGTCTTCAGAAGGAACAGAGCTCTGTCAAGACCTTGATTTCAGATTTCTGACCTCTAGAACTCTAAGAGGATAAATTGGTGTTGTTCTAGGCCATTACACTTGTGCTCATTTGTTACAGCAGCTATTGGAAACTAATACAGGGGGAACGGATGTTGGGTGGGTTAATGGAAGTGTCTACTTCAGGGCTCTCATAGGTAGATCACATGACCCATGCAAAACAGAAATGTTAACTTCACCACTCTCACCCTTCCCATCAAACATGCTCCCAGTCTCAGGAAATGGCACCATTTATCCACCTGCTTGTGCCATAAACCTGGGAGTCATCCTGTTTCTAGCTTTTTCTCACAATCCCACTTCAAATCTGTCAGCAAATCCTCATGGCTCTACCTCCAAAATAAAGCCCAAACCTGACTACTTTCACAACCTCTGTGGCCACTCCAACCTGCCATCACCCCACCTAGGCAACTACAGCAACAGCTTCCCACCTGGGCTCCCTGCTTCTATTCTTTCCCTCTTTAATCCAGTCTCCACAATGTCTTTTACAACAGTTCATCAGATCCTACCACTTCCCTGCTCAAATCCCTCCAATGACTTCCTATTGCATTAGCATGAAATCCAAGGTGCTCGCCATGGTTGAAAGCCCTACACGATCTGGCCCTGCTTGCCTTTCATCCTTATTTTCCACCATCCTGCTCTGTAGTATGGCTGTCTTGATGTTTCTTAACAGGGTCAGGTGGTAGCTACCTCAGGGCCTTTGCACTTGCTGCTTGCCCTGCTTAGAACCATCCTTTTTCACATATCCACATGGTGTACCTCTTCACTCTACTCAAGTTTCTGCCCAGGTGTAGGCATTAGAAAGGGCTTTCCCAGCCTTCTACCTAACTTGTCCTTCTCCTACTTCACCATTCCTGAGCTCCTTATCCTGCTTTATTTTTCTTTATAACACCTGTCACTATATGAAACGATACCAACTATCTGTATTTTCTACTGAAATATAAATTTCATGAGGACTGAGACTGTTTTGTTATCTGTTCTATCCCCAGTGCTAAGAACAGTGCTTAGCACATAGTTCAACAAATATTTATTGATTGAAAAAAATGTATATATAAAAGGCTACTTCCCTGTAGGTGACTATCATGGTTAGTCAAAGACAAGTGGTGGTTTTTCATGTAGGTGTGACTTACTCAGCACATGAATTCCTGCATTTTTATATAACCACCCACACCTTCTAAATCTTTATGCCTGAAAGAGAAATTGGTCCTCAGCTACCACAAGTCCTGTCAGAAGTTAGAAGAAAAATTGTGAGCCATCTGTGATTTCATGGAAAGTACAAATCCTCCAACACAGCTCTTTTCAATCACAAACAGATCATTTTGCCCTCTCAAATGAGAGGGACCACTGTTCCCAGTGGGTATGTGGCTGGTAGGTGCTGGTGGATTAATTACAGAAAATTCTCACCTGCTTTTCTTATCTAACCCACCACTTTTTGCTCACATTCAAACCTTCTGGTTTTAAAAGTAGCCATTCTCATTTGTTCTTGGTACTTACTTAATTTTTTTCTATTTTTGTTCTTTTTTTAGATTTTATTTATTTATTTGACAGAGAGAGAGAGAGAGAAAGAGAGAGAGAGAGAGAGAGAGAGAGAATAAGCAGGGGGAGCAGCAGAGGGAGAGGGAGAAGCAGGCTTCCTGCCAAAGAGGGATCCTGGCATGGGGCTCGATCCCAAGACCCTGAGATCATGATCTGAGCGGAAGGCAGATGATTGACTGAGCCACCCAGGTGCCCCAGTACTTACTTTAAAACATTAAAAAAAAATTTTTTAAAGCAGATGGAATATACCTATCTTTACAAATTCCCTCCTCCCTTGTTTTTCTTAGTTTTCTTCCTCCTTCCCTTCCTAGGGGTAGTTACACCCTTTACAGTAAAGGGTGTAACACCCCTTAGCACACTCCCCAGGGTTCAAGGTTTCTAACCTGTTCAACTTCCCTTTTACAGGTGTAGTCTACTACTGCTCTGCAAGCTCGGCTACAAGTTGGAATCACACAGAAGGGTTGAACAACACTGATTCCTGGTCCCACTCCCAGAGATCCTGGCTTCGTTGGTCTGGGTCCCGCCCGGGGACTAGTAAAGTGCTCCAGGTGAATGTCAGGTGCAGCCACGGTTGAGAATCATCACATCTAGTCCCTCTCATGGGGGTCTTTAGAATCCTCCCCTTCTGAGTACACTCCCCAAACTCCTTGGAACTTTCCATACGTCTCCTTAAATTTACAAAGACCCGGCTTTTGCTTGATGATTCAGAGTTTTCATAACGCTGCCCACGGAAGGCAATGTCTTAAAATCATGATTTTATGGTTCTTTGGAGTTTGCAAAGCCATTTCTCACACATGATTTCTCGGACTCCTCCCTACTTCCTTGGGAGGTGGGAATTCAGGGTCAGGAGCAGGTGATGGCAGCTGGAGCAGCTGTCTGCAAAGTTAGGGCCAGGGCGGCCACAGTGAGCAAAACAAATAAAACAACAAAGACAAAACAAGACTAACAGAACAAAATAGAGCAAAATGAACAAAAACAACAAAACCCTTCAAAAACAGGATGCCCAGTTAAATTGGAATTCCAGGTAAACAGTAATTTTTAAATATAAGTATATTCCACGCAATATTTGGGACATACTTACGCTTAAAAAAATTGTTCTGAGATTCTAACTGACCTAGGCACCCTGTATTTTACTGGGCATCTGTACACTCAGAACCTGTTCCTTTTCTGAGGCTCAGGCTGGTGGCTATGCCATTCTCTTGCCTTCCTGTGATCTCCTAGCGACTCGTCAGCTTGAGCTCCTGCCCACGTTTCTCCTCATTTCTGCATAGGTAGCCATTATCCTCAGAAAGAGCCTCTTCTGGATATTAGAATCCACTCACACTTCCTTTTTCCCCCTTTTCCTTTCTCCTTCTGTGGCCTAAATTATTTATAAGTTTAGGCTGGTTAAAAAAAAAAAAAAACCACAATCAGACATTTATTCAGTACTTACTGTGTGCCAGGCATTGCGCTAAGTGCTTTGCATTCACTATTTTATTTCCTCCTTTCATGGCTCTTGGAGGTTGATACCATTTCCTAGGTACCTATTTAGGACTATTTGCATTTTAATATGGAAAAAAGGTTTATGGAGGTTAAGAGATTCTGTAAGGTCATACAATTTGGAAGCTGCCAAAGCTAGGATTGGAACAGGGCTGTCTGACTCCAGACTCTTTGTTCTTAACTAGCATGCTAGGAAAACAAGGTGGTTCTAGGAGCCTTGTGGAGTTGCTAGTCAAGTCTTCTAGCTTGTTCAGCTTAGCTTTCTGAAGCCCCTGGCATTTGGAACAACCCCTGGATAGACCTCTTCCGTGCCATGTGGGTGGCCCGATAGATTAAGTGTTGACAAAATAGCAATCCATAAGATGAATATACATTTTTGGAAACCTTATTTTTAACCCTGAGAAAGAGGAGGCTTTTGAATAAAGACTTCAGTGGCTGTTGCCAGCCAAGTAAACGCTAAATCAACCCAGAGACAATGTTCTTTAAACACGTTTGCTGAGGCTAAGGGGCAAATAGTTTACACTGATTCTGGGTAGCTGGCCACAAATGTCATGTGTCAGAGAGGCTTTTTTTTCAAGTGTTCCATATCTTTTTTGGTATAAGCTGCCCCTGTGCTTTAGCAGTCTGTAAATATTTGTGCAATTAATGTATGCTGGCAAATGTCTCAAGAGGAAAGCAGGCTTCATAATGCTAAGCAAAATTGTAATTAGCAACACAAAAGAAAAAGAATTTGTCTCTTTCATCTCAGTGCTTAAAAACTGTCAGTATTTAATGCAGCTGGAGGCTTCAGAAAAGATAATTTGCAAAAGCTGGTTTTCCTAAGCTTTTAAGTTGGTCCTTTACCCTAGTATAAAAAACATTCACTTGAAAATTATTTTTTCCCTTCCCTACTTAACATTAATCCAGTTAATACTAATTATGAAAGGTGTTGTAGAGCAAAGTTCCTTTAAACATGTTAGTAATGTCGTCAAAGGGAGCATTTTGCATTGCGGTACCCATGATGTACTGGAGGAGGTAAAACATCAGTGGCCTATGCTGTTTAGAAATGATTGCCTAAGTGATTGGAGAGGAAGAGGAAAGAGTGTGCTTGCTTACACTAGCTGGAGAAGCAGTGCACCTGGGCCCACCCACTGCAAGCTGTGTACTGTCCGCTCCTCCCTTGCACATCATGGGCTTCCTCAAAAGTTGCCACGGCCCTGAAGCTCCTATATCGCCTCCAACGTTCCTGGACAAGTGTTCTCCAGTCCTGAGCACACCTGCGCTTTTGATCCTTTGCCATTCAATCTTGGGGTAAAATGGCTAGCCAGGTGTTATGGACTGAATATTTGTGTCCCCCTAAAATTAATATGTTGAAATCCTAGCCCCTAAATATGACATATGAAGGTGAGGCCTTTGGGAGTTGATTAGATCATGAAAGTAGAGTCCTCATGAATGGATTAGTGCCCTCATAAAAGATATCCCCAAAAGCTTCTTCCCCCTCCTGCCATGTGAGGATACAGCAAAAAGGTGAAATCTAGGATACCGAGAGCCGACTCTCACTAGGCATGGAATCTGCCAGCAACTTGATCTTGGACTTCCCAACCTCCAGAACTGTGATAAATATATGTTTGTTATTTAAGCCACCTACTTCATGGTGAAGTTATGGCAACCTGAGCTGATTAAGACTCTGCATAGCTAGGTCTGTGAATAGCCAGGGCATTGCTGGCTCTTTGGTGATCTTTTTCCAGCTGTTTAATTTAGGCTTTGCAGCCACTTGTGATCTTCAAGGGAGCTTTCTGATATCAGTATAAAGCACCTGCATCAGGATATCCAGGCAAGTTTGTTAAATGAGCAGATTCCTGGTCTCCGTCCCAGGAATACTGAATTACAATGGGAGTGGGATGGGGTGCACGAATCTGCTTCATACACAGACCCTGCAGGATCCTCAGGTACCCAAAGCTTGAGAATCTCTTAAGTAAAAAAGTCATCTTCTATCCATTGACCTTAATTTTTTTCCTTCTGTACTGCCTCCACTCAGCCTTTCAGGGGTGTCTAGGATGAAAGAGTAGGAGATATTTCCTCCAGCAACCCCTCTCTGAATCTCCAAGCAAGGAACACCCCTCCTCTGCATTCTGGAGTAAAGTACACAAAACAGCTCCTATTTTATTGGAGTGATTTGTTAACCTCCTCTGGGGAAAACATCATTTCTTGGTCATCTTTTTAGCCTCACCCCTAATACAACACCTGGCGCTTAGTGGGGCTCTTTCAACAGCTGCTGCATAAATCAATCTTTGGTGTCATCACTGCACTTCTGCGAGACTTCACTTTGAAAGGCATAGACAGGAAGACATGATCAAAGAAACAGTCCTTGAGGGGAAATAGAGGGTCCAGTGGAGCATCTTCCATTCTTGTTTTTCTACAAGCTTCGTGTCATTATCATCATCACCATCTTTGACCTGTACCTTTCTACTGAGTGCTTTGTGCCAGGCATTGTGCTAATAAGCACTTCACATACTTTAATCTCCACGATATTACTACCCTCATGTACAGATGAGGAAATTGAAGGATTGCCTGAGGTCACATGAATATTAAGTAGTCAAATGGCAGAGCTGGGATTAGAACTCAGATGGCACTCAGAACCAAATTTCTAAACACTAATGGTTAAAACACCTTGCTAATCTTGGATCCTAAGAAATAAGTATAATGCCATGCTGGTTGAGACATGCTTGAACTACTTAAGCTGGAATCAGCAATTTAGACCAAAACTGTCAGACTGTTTATATTTTCCTCTTTCCCAAATCCTCCCTGAACCTCATGCCATCTACTTTGGTCAGACCATCAAAACCCAAGAGGTGCTCAGCCTTGTATATCTGCAGCCATAACACCATGTGCTTCAATCTAAATATTTGACATAGTTTGTGTTTAAATGCTTAAAACAAACTTACTAGAAACTTGCCATACAGGTTTACAGTGCGTTATAAGTCAAAACTCATGGCAAAGCCAACTCATCATATTTCGTTTCTGTGGTTTTGAATGTTGACCAAGTGATTTTTAATGACTATTCATGCATGAACCTGCAAGCTATGGGGTTTCCATGTCCACATGAGCACTGTGGTGGTAGCTGGGGCCTTCCAAATGTGTTCTTGGTGTGTTTGTGTTAATTACTTACGAATCAAAGATAATTACTTGCCATCTGATCCAAAATGAAAGCTCTGAGGTCTATCAAAGGGTGATCTATGGCCTGAGGACACACCGGCAGGGAGAACTAAAATTCTCTTGGTGTCCACCTGGGCTCTGAGGAAAGGTGGGAAGAGATAAGCTCTGAGACTTCAATGCACAACAGCTCCTGCACCAATGAAAACATGCAAGGATTGGCTCCCTTAATCCCATCCTATTTATGTGGACATTATAAAGGCTGCAATTCATATTTGAAGACACTTTGAGAACATATAAGCAGTCCTATTATGTTGCTCAGAAGGTTCACTTAAAATGGGGGAGAGCAGGGGGATCCCTGGGTGGCTCAGCGGTTTGGAGCCTGCCTTTGGCTCAGGGCGTGATCCTGGAGTCCCGGGATCAAGTCCTACATCAGGCTCCCTGCATGGAGCCTGCTTCTCCCTCTACCTGTGTCTCTGCCTCTCTCTCTCTCATGAGTAAATAAATTAAATCTTTAAAAAAGGGGGGGGGGGAGAGCATAGAAAGCCTATCATGTAAATTCAGGGGATTATGTCGCTTTACAAGAAGATATGAAGGTTTAGCAATGCCTAAAAACATGTCTTCTGTGGATGCTTCAAAATATACATGTTCTTTCACTAATTCCTTTTAGGCCTATTCTATATGATCAGCTCCACGTTCAGAAGTGCAAAATGGAAGCAAAAATGTTTAAGAATTCAGAACTGAGCTTCTCAAGCTGTAACATGCACCTGGATCCTCTGGGGACCTGGTTACAGTGCAGATTTGTGTCGAGCAGGTGTGGGGTGGAACCCGGGATCCTGCATTTCCAACAAGCTCCCAGGGGATGCTGACAACACAGTGCACACACTGGATGCTGCAAGATACTACATTATCTACAAGGCCAACAATATAAAAGAACCGTCTGATCTGAGTATCTTTGAAGACCTCTTAAGGATCACATTCCTTCGGAAGTTAGTGCTACCTGGCCTACTGCTACTACACTCCCTGCTAATGACACAGATAAATTCCTGCTTTAATTTGGTGACCACCACAGCATCTCACTTGGCCACATGATTGCCGGGAAAGGGCATGAAAGATGAAAAACTAGAAGGCAGGTAGGGTGTGCTCCACGGGAGTCCAAAGGCAATCTTTGGATCCCAGGGTATTTGGTGACAAGATTTTCAGGCAATGAGCTGCAAGACTGGACAAGATAAAGGATTTGTCACCTAGGGCCTGTGCCCTTCCAGAAAACATTGTCTTCTTTCTCACAGAGAGGGCTTCCTTTCCTGGAGGCTTTGAACCATGTGAATACACTGAACTCCAGTACTTTGAGGCCTATTTTGGGCAATTCATAAACACAATAGGCTTAGCTGGTTTATGGAAATTTGTTCAAGGAAAAGGCTCAGGGTGGAGTCTAAGGCTGACTGTGAACGTATCAAGAGCTAACACTTAAAATAGGCTAATGGTACCTTGAGAGAAAAACAGAAGCCCAGCTATGAGCCCATTATGCTCGCGAGGATAACATCCACCTGCACTGGCTTTCACCAAGCCAAGGCAGGGCTTTGCTGGTTCCTCTGGTACGGGACAGGCTGAGTTCTAAATAAGAAAGAGAACTAGGAACATGTATTCACCAGACTGGGTTTGTATCAGAATTTTGGTTTACAAAAAGATCAGAAAGGTTAAGAGGGGAGAAGTGACTAAGCACATACTCAACTTGGAACAGTATCTCTGATCTTGATAAACAAGAGTGTCTGCCCAGTGAAGTATTCAAAGAAGGCTCTTTCTTGACAGCCACTTCTATCTCTGGTCTAAAGGACACATATCAGAAAGGGAGACAGAACATGGAAGACTCCTAACTCTGGGAAACGAACTAGGGGTAGTGGAAGGGGAGGTGGGCGGGGGGGTGGGGGTGACTGGTGACAGGCACTGAGGTGGGCACTTGATGGGATGAGCACTGGGTGTTATTCTATATGCTGGAAAATTGAATATCAATAAACAATAAAATTTATTAAAAAAATAAAAAATAAAGGACACAAAGGAATATTATTTGTGAGCTCAATACCTATGATTGCTCAAGAGAATTTTTAAAGAAACCCAATACCCTGACACTTGGAATCTTTAATGAAGTTTACAAGGGAAATAACTAGAGTACTAAAATTTTTACTTCCAGTTACAATGCACTTAGGCACATTCATTTCTACAAGAGGTTCCTTTAATAGGATAGTCTGTTTTCCAAAGAACAGCTGATGAATTCTGAGAATGGTAGGGTGGATGCTTGTTGATTCATGATCTGCACTTAAATTTTGTACAATTGGATATTTTAGATGGCAGGAAACCAGAGACAGATCTAATAAACTGGCCGTAAAGTAGTTTTCTTATTGAAAGAAGATAAATGGTAGCCCATTGTGAACAGCTTTATAAGTTAATTAACCCTTTACGTGAACAATTTTAGTTTCCCAAGTGACTGACTTGCTGTTCTGTTAGTGTTCCAGCTTCAAAAGAGACATGAATTATATTTTGTGTGGAGGTCAAGTCAGTGAGGGTCAATCCTTATCCCGTTTTCCCATTTTTTCTACTGCCATAAAAAAACTTTAGAATGAAAGCAAACTGAGAAAAAAAAAAAAAAAAAAAAAAGAAAGAAAAGAAAGCAAACTGAGCAGGTTAGGAATTAAGCAACCACTTTTTAATCAATAAATATGAACATCTGTGTGTTAACCAGTTATTAGGCCAGAATAAAATCGTAACTTATCAAGAATTCAAAAGGTAACCTTGAAAACAAAGTGGAAAAATCTTTGCCATAAACTTTTCCCACATAGAGAATTAGGGGTAACAAAAAATTTACTCAGAATAAGGCTTGGAATAATCTAAAAAATTCCAGGTAGATTTCAAAGCTAAAAAATATTATTTTGCACATAGTGGTCAATACGGAGATTATCGGACAATTCAATGAATAAATGATTGAAGGGAGGAATCGCTGAACCTCAGGGAATAGGTTGACTTATATTCACATTATGGACCATTCTGATACCCACTCCTTGCTCCTGCCTCACCTCACTTGGCTTTGCTGTGCTCTGTATTTGCAGGACATCATGCTTCCAAGGCGCTTGTCAGCTGGCTTCCAGGTAAGGTGGTGGAGGAAGAGTCGAGGGCAGGAGAGATGAAGCCACAGTATTTCTTTACATCTGACTCAACTGGTCTTGCCCCAACTCAGGCAGGGGCTTTGTCTCTGCCATGGCTCCAATTCCCACAATCCCTTGGTGGTCCCGGCTCTTACCAGGCCCCCACCATGCTGCCACTTCCGTGGGCTACCCCAGCTTCTAGACTAAGGGGACCACACCTTTTCATAGCCTTAAGTGGTAACAGATTCCTTTTATTTGGGGTTTCTTTTATCATCTTTGTGGTCAATTTCCTCTATTAAATTTCCTCTACTGAAACACCTGGAATGGTTTCTGTTTCCTGTTTGATACATATTAGAATCATTAACATTTTTTTCCCTTTATCTGGAAAGTTTTGCATGAGAATCTGTCCTAAGCCAATGAAAAATCACTCAAATCACACTCTACCCACTTTCTGCAACACTGGTGAACAGATGCTGTTTTTTTTTTCAGCCCTGCAATGCTATTTGCCAAGTAGACCCCATCTACCGTGTCACCACCAATCATGGTGGACACAGCCAAGAGTCTGTGGAGGTTGTTTCTGTTGTATGTGCTACATGGAACAATAAGCAGATAAATACAAACAAAAAATTAGTCTTAAGAAGAAATTACAAAGCCATCAAATGGATACATTGTAAAAAAAAAAAAAAAAAAAGGAGAGAGAGTCTCCGAAAACATACAAACATAAGACAGCACCAGAAAGTTTCTTTCCTTTTGAATCAATAAATGTTCCTGAATTAAAAACCTTTAGAATTTTTAGGTATTTCAAAAGCATCAAAAAAAAAAAAAAAAAGACTCATGAACAAATGATCCATGGTTTTTCAGCAAGAATGCATCCCTGAAATGGTTATCTTTTCAGAAGTAGAGTTCCTTGGTAAGCATGGAGACCACACATGGGATCTGCTTCTTCTCGTGGAAGTGGGGGTCATCCGACTGGGACTCGAAGTGCCTGGCCACCCTGTTGTTCACCCTGGTGAGGATATGCAAGATCTCCAGGCTCTTGCCGTGCTCATTCAGGGTGGAGCACAGGGCCTGCACAAACCAGGACCCACTTCCTGGGCTCCTCCATGAGTAATAGCCTTCAACAAGACAGAAAGGAGAAGATCAGATCAGCTGAGCTGGCCGCTGCCCCATGCACCACCAGGAATGGGCTCTCAGTGTATGGGGCCTTCATATCTGCTTTCCCAAAATTATCTTACTCTTCTCTTCCTGCAAGTTCCCAGTGAGAATTGCGCTGGTGTGCTCAGAGAGCAAACATCTTCAGTTTAGAAGGCTGCAAGGAGATGCTTAACACATATGTTCCTGAATGATACACATCAAATACCTAAGTGTGGATGAGACAAATGGGCACGTGGAGCTTTCCAAGGGAAATGCTGGAAAAGCACTCCGGCACTCTGGAACTCCTCACTGCCCTTTGAGGTGAGAGCTACGTTCTAATCCAAGCTTCCAAGAATTTGCAGGAGATCTTAGAGAATTTTGAGATGTGTTCCTGTTGTTGGGGCACACAGAACTGGAGCCTGACTCCTTATGAAGAAATCTGGAAGTGAGAGGTGGCTGGATCACCTACTGCCTTAGGGGTAAAGCCAAGAGAGCATGCTGTTCTGAGGCCAACACCATAAGGGCAAGGGGTGTGCTTCTCATGGACCACATCTGGTCTATGCCAGAAGAAGCTTCCGCTCTGTCTGTCCAACAGGATTTCTTGGAGGGACAAGGAGACCTCAGCATAAAGAGGCTAGTCAAGTGTCCTGGAGGATTCCCAGGAGCTGAGGAAGGAATCACAATACACAGCCAGGGATGGAGATGCAAATCAAAGTCCAGGAGATGCAAGACACAGGAAACCAAGGGATTTGAGAACATGCCCAAGAAGAAAGGACCCAGCTTTAATCATCTCATTGGTACAGAGCACAAGAAGCCAGGTAACCATGCAACTTGGAGCTTCCCCTAACTCTCTCCCATCTTTGACTCTGAAAGAGTCTAAAAAGGAACCGGCATATGGTGAAGGAGGTGAATAAGGGAAAAAATCAAGGCCCTGTTAGCACCTTAGACCTATAGCAGGGCTGATCAGAACCTGGAAGAAATTTAAGGCCGAATTGGGTTCTGGGTCTTAGTTATTATTTCAGTCTGGATATTCTGGTTACAGTGCTGTGACTGTAACCTGGAGAGAGACCATACTGTCTAATATCTTAGTGTGAGCACCACGGACCTGGTGATGGTCAAGGGAAGACTCCATCACTCCCAACCCCCAGGTGGAAAGGAACATATAAAATAAAATCAAGCTGTATTTGGCTTACATGATAAGCTGTGCTTTGTGCTCCTACTGCCAAGTGGTCTCACCAGTTTGATGAGATTCAGTCAACACCATTATAATTGATAACAATCACTTATTGAATAGATGTACAGTAAGTTTAGGAGTGACCTATGTGGGTAAAGTGACTGAGGCACACTTAGAATTCTTCCTGCAGCACTGAGCACTGGTAACCACCAGTGAGGGGATTTAAGCCCCATGTACCAGAAAGCAATTCGCTTGCAGAGGGGCTCGAATAACTCATCTCATTCTGTAAAATAACTGATGAGGTTGGTCCTGTGCTGCCAACCATTTCATTACTGCCCCTGCCCTCATGTCCCCTAACCCCTGACCTACGTGGTCTTCCAGGGAACCAGCCTGAAACACAAACTCATCCTGTGGCTCTCCTACCTAAAATAGCTCCGTTGTACTTCTTTATCAGGGTGAAGTTTAGGCTGCTCAGGATATAGCTCCTCATAGCACAGAGGACTCACCAAGATGCGGCCCCTTGCCTACCCATCCAGGTCTGATCCATGCCATACCTGGTCACATCCTGTGCTATGGACTGTGTCTCTCAAAACTCAAATGTTGAAGCTCCAACCCTTCATGGGACTATTAGAAGTAATAGGGCCTTTTAGAAGGTAATTAATGTTGAACGAGGTTATAAGGGTGGAGCCCTGATCCAAAAGAGTTAGTGTTCTTATCAGAAGAGACACCAGAGAGCTCCCTTCACCTCCACCATCTATCTCTCTGCCCTGTGGGGACAGAGCTAGAAGTAGCCAGTCTACAAGCCAAGAAGCAGGGCTCCACTAGAAACCAAAATGGCTGGGCCTTGATCGTGGACTTCTTAGACTCCAGAACTGTAAGAAATGTATTCCTACCCTTGAGTCTGTGGCATTTTGTTACAGCAGCCCAAGCAGGCTAACACACCCCGTGATCCGGCCTTTTGAGTGTTACCAAAGCACTGGGCATCTGACCCTTCGGCATGCTGTTTGGTAAACCATCTTTCCCTCCCATTGTTGTTTGATTTTTTTCATGACTCAGTTACAGGGACTTTCTGGGAAAGCTTCTCTTACTGCCTCCCTAGAGTTCACCCTTCTTCCTTTACCTCTGCCACACTTTGCTCAGAGTGCCTATAGCTCTACCATTGGGTTTGTTTAATCCAGGTTCATGCCCCCATGACACTGCTTCCCTCTTGAGAGAAGGAAGACCAAATTATTTTTTCACATGATCCTTAAAACTTGTTTTTTTTTTTTTTTAAAGATTTTATTTATTCATTCATGAAAGACACACAGAGAGAGGCAGAGACACAGGCAGAGGGAGAAGCAGGCTCCCTGTGGGGACCCGATGTGGGACTCGATCCCCAGACCCCAGGATCACGACCTGAGCCAAATGCAGATGCTCAACTGCTGAGCCACCCAGGTGTCCTGATCCTTAAAATTTGTGAAGTTGTCATTCTTATGAAATCCCACCGGTAGATCCTGCCAGAGTCGGTTTTCCAAACATACTAACCAATTTATTATAACCAAGACCTACTACAGAACTACTACCCACGTGAGGGAGTTCTAAGTGATAGGTTTTACTTAAAACAAAGGAAGGAATTCCACTGAACTAAGGCGAACATGGGAACTTGGGAAATGAGTAGGCTTGCTCATTCCTGGCATTTTCTGGTGCCTGTTTCTGGGCTGCAATGTAAAGGAATCTGGGTCTGAGCTATAGCCATAGCTGTATACAGAAATTTCTATGTGACCTGGAGCATATCACTGAAGCTCACCCAAGCTCATTTTCTTTTTAAATCTGTCAAATTAAGATACTAATGCCTTTCCTAACTTCCCAATTATTATAGAAATGATATGAGGTAAGAGATAGGAAAACACTCTATAAAATGTCAAGTGCTATAGAAATGTTTGTTCTTACTATGACCAATAATAATAGTGGTAGTAAATCTAAGAATTGAGCTTACTTGGAGAGAACAGTGAACACATCCCCATGGTAGGCAGAATCATGGTCCCTAGAGATGTCCATGCTGTAACCCCAGAACCTGTGAATGTTACCTGAGATGCAAAAGGGACTCTAGCAGATGTGATCACGGTTATGGAAATGAGAGGTGGGGAGAGTATCCTGGGTATTCCAGGTGGGATACCCAACCTAATCATAGCAGTCCTTAAAAGAGGAGAACCCTTCCCAGCTGTGGTCAGAGGCAGTGGACGACAAACTAGGGAATTCTAACATGTTGGAAAAAGCCTCCAGAATGTTCCTTCTGGAATTCTGTGAAGCCACTATGTTTTGGGGAGTTTATCGCTGAAGCAACAGGAAATGAATATAGCCCCAAGCCTGCACTGTGATGGTGGGATGGCATGGTCTGGTTAACAGGCAATGGATTTGATACCTGGAACTGTAGAATACGCGAAGAGAAAGTCGGCTTCAACGGGGATCTTATATCGAGGATTGGCATCTGTATCATTGATGGGCCCCGAGTCGGCCTGGACCCCATCATCCAGCTCGGTCCCCCGGCAAGCCTAAATACCAAAGCAAAGATCACTCCGTGGAGTCAGGAACAGGAACCTGTGTGCTCTTCACTGCCGCGGCCCAGTGCTGAGGGGTGTGCCCGGCATGTGCTAGCAGCTCAATGAGAATTTGATAAATAAGTAAATAATGGACAAAGGTTGTGTCAAATTAGCAAACAAAGCAAATGAAAATATTGCAGTGTCTTAAAGAAGTCTTCACAGCTGGTGATCTGATGCAAATACAGATGCCAAGCATCTAGAGGTAGAAAAACAAAACTCAAGTTTGCCATCCTCCACCGAAACTGCACCTACATGTGTAAAAGTGTTAGAACCCAAGTCACTCTGTAATCACTCCGTACTCTTTTATCTTTTCCAGTGGTATTTGGCTTTGAAAAGTGATTACCTGAATGAAGAAGAGTTTGGGTTTCTCTAGAAGGGTTCTGCATCTATCCCCCCTAAAATGGGCGGTCAAGTCCTTTATTGCTGTCATGCCATCTGTTCCATAAATTAGATTTTCTTCTCCGTGGCTTAGTAAGATGCAGGCGAAGCAAGCAGAATTTCTGTGGTCCTCTTCAGAGGCTGCAAGCAAGTGATTTGAGGACTGAAAAGTTAAGATAAAAGTCCTATGGGACCTCCAAAGGGTCCTCCCTCCCAGACTGGCAGTGGCCACCGACTGTCAGACACGTATGCAGGGGAAGGAGCACCTCTGTGGAGAGAAGGAAGACCAGTGGAGAGAAGTAGAATTCTCACTTAGTCTGAAACCAAGACGGTGCTGCCTCTTGAGGAAGTGCGCCCCATGTGTGGGCGGGGTTCGGGAGGCAGCATCTAGGGGTGCTGATGGGCTTGGCCCTGCTGTCTGTTAGGTCTGTGATGCCAGCCAAGTGACTTCACCACTTTGTACCTTTATTCCCTTATCTATAAAATCTTTCTAAAACCTAAGGTACTTCTAAATATATGATTATTTTATCTGCCAGATTATTTATCTGCCACCAGGGAAAAGTTGACACTTTCAGCTGTGTTCTAGACAGGAAGATACAGACTTGTTCCTCTTCTATGAATTACCTTTCTGAAACTGAGACCGTTCTATAGATACCAAACCTATCGCTTGCTGTCATGGGCACTGATTTCATCTTTTTAGGGGAGAGATCGAAGTTTCCTGAAAAGCTCCCCTGCCTGGGCCCAAGTAACCCTAAGGAAGGCAAGGGTGCCCAGGCGGAAATCGCTCCATCCCACAGAGGCACCCTCCCAAGAGGGGCATGCTGCTCCGTCCCGGAGCAGGGAGGAGGTGGGAGGGTGGGAGGCGGGGAGACACACACACACACACACACCTTTCTTTAGCAGATCTTGCATCTTGGCACAAGAACAGTCATTATAGATGACCACATCAAAACCCAGGTTTCTGAAGCACTTGAAAAGAGCCTCGGCATCTTTGTCCGTTCCATTTCGGACGCCCATCCCTGTGGGAAGGAAGCGCAGGATGAGCCATCCCTGGTTGATACCTGCCTGTCAGCAGCATCTGGTCGAGGCACTAAGCGTAGCCTTACTGGCTCTGGTGTAAATGCTCCCCCGAGGTCACTGTGTGCATGAGCAACTGAAATAAGCAAACTCAAAGGAGAAGGTCATCCAGCCTGCCCACAGAAGGTGAGCCTCGTCACGGCAACCCTCTACTCCCAGCAAGGCCAAACAGCTCCCCTTGATTCTTAGCCCTTTGTTCACATCCCCCATCACCTCATGCACCAGGTGGGACCTTAGACTTGAAGCCCCCGACGTCCCTCATGCCTTCTTCCCGGGCCATGAACAGCATCAGGCGGGGTGTTGCCTGCCACAGCAGGTGGGCACAACCCTTCTCTAAGTGAAGTCTGATACAAGCTGAAGGCAACGGGAAAGGTTAGCCCTGGCCCACAACATTTACCTGTTGTTTTGTCGAAGTTCTTGTTGTTTATGATGATGCATTTGCCCACCTTCTCAAAATTCATGTTATACTGGTATGTAGGCACTTGGTCCTGGGCAGTCTTGATTGATCTCCCGGAGTCATTTTTCTTCTTCCTACTTGGAAAATATAAAGCCAGTCAGGGGCCGTGGAGGATGTTTGGACACAAATGGCCTCTGGATTCCACTGCTAGCATGGCAGGGGTGCCCAGGAAAGCTGTACCACCTGTGAGGAAAGGCCCAAGGTGGGCAGATGGCTCCATTTAATTGGTCATATTTGAAATGAACAGGATCTCCTGCCTTGTTTTACTAGATGCCAGAGAGAGTGTGATCCTGGGGCATATTGGCTGGGATGGCTACAACGTGTTTGTAACACTTGGAGCTGTTTATAGCACCTGGAGCTGTGTCATTCCTTGCTGGTGGGAACCTACTTTTTACCCTCATTGTTGAAAACTCACAGAATCTACCCAAAGTGAATTTAAACACAGCCTGTGGCACAGCAGTTTAGGGTGCAGGGATGCACTGCTGAGCGCATGCATAGATCGGGTGCATCCCTGGATCCTAAAGTTGATCAAACACAAAAAGGGAAACTGATCTACACATGTGCCCAGCAGTGCTGTTCAGCAAGGGCCCCAAGCAGCAAATAATTCAAATGTCATTTACAGTGTCGTGGATAAACTGCTGAATATGCATATGATGAAATAGCATATAATAGTAAGAGTGACCAAACCATGACAATACGAAGCCCCATCAATGAATCTCATGACTATCATATTGGATAAAAGAATTCATAGTCAGAACACTGACACCTCATATGAGAAGTGGTTACTTTAAAAGGGGGAAGAATGGAGGAGCAATTTAAAAAAGAAAGTCATCCCCTTCCAATCTCCAGACGCTGGCCATCCAGCTTACCAGAAGCCTGCCATGGAGGCTGGAACACGCAACATCACTGAGCAGACACAGAAAAAAATGTCAGAATGTGAGCTGAAAGCAGCTGTGCTGGTCATCCAGGGGAATGTAAACTCCATGAGAGAAAAGATTTTTCTCTCTGTTCTGAAAAATTGCTGACTCCCCAATCCCTAGAACAATGCTTGGCACATAAGTTGCTCAATAAATATTTTTTATAAACTACAGACCAATATTCCTTATGAATAATAGATGTAAAATTTAAAAAAAAATTTGAGAGAGAGAGAGTGAGCATGTGAGTGGGGAGGGGCAGAGGGAGAAGGAGAGAATCTTAAGCAGGTTCCATGATCAGCATGGAGCTGGACACAGGGCTTGATCTCACCACCCTGAGATCAGGACCTGAGCCAAAATCAAGAGTTGGATGCCCAACCGACTGAGCCATCCAGCTGTTCCTGGATATAAACATTAAGAAAACATTAGCAAGCCTAATCTGGCAATCTCCGAGTAGGATTATTCACCATCACCAAGTGTGACCAATCCCAGTAATTCAAGGTTAGTTTAACATCCAAAAATCAATTAATGTAATCCATCATATTACTAGACAAAGATAAAGGACAAAAACCACCTAAACAGCTCCACCGATGCAGAAAAAACTGACAAAATCCAATACTCTATTATGATAAAAATGCTAAGTAAACTAGCATTACAATGGGACTAACTCAACCTGAAAAGGGTAACTATGAAAAACTCACAGATATCATACTTAGTGAGGAGGCATTGAATGCTTTCCCTCTAAGGTCAAAAACAAGTCAAATATGTCTACTCTTGCCACTTCTGTTAAATACCGTACAAGAGGTTCCAGTCAGGGGAATTAGAGGTAAAAAGAGGTGTTCTATGAATGAATGCATCAAGTGCATTGCCTCATTTTACAGTTATGGAAACAGGTCCACAGGGGGGCAGGGGTTGTTCAAGGTCGGCCAGGTAGTGATGAGCAAAGACCACCACATTGGCCCCAGGTGATATCAGCATCTCACGTCAGTGCTCCAGAGCCCCACACCTAGAGCATTTGTCAGAAGACTAGTCCAGCATGATGCCAAAATTTTGGTCAAACATTGGGAGGAGAAGGTGAAAATAAAAACTCAGCTTGTTACCTGACAAATGTGGGCATTTCATTCTGAGTTTCACTGAATCTCACCTGTAGTAGTTTCTCAAAATCTCTGGAAGGACATGGCCTTTGCTGTTACCCCTCCTACCTGGGTCTAGATTACAAAGTGACTCTGTGTGTCCAATCTCCAGATTGCTTATTGCTTTTCTTCAACTGTAACCCCACTCTATCCTCCACTTTTACAAGACCAACATCCTTCTGTAATATCACCGGATTTTTAAAAGAGAAATAGCCTCAATTTGTTCCACTTTCTCTGGACTCTTCCTCCCTACATTTTCTTTCCCCAGGAAGGCAGCACAAACAAGCACTGGACTGGGACTCAGATATCTGCCCATGAGACCCTTCACAGAGCACTGACCTCCTTGGAGGTCCTAGAAAACAGAGCCTTCTGTGACCGTCACAGAAGAATATGGCCAATTTCATGGGCAGTAATACTCTTGTAGAGTCTTTTCCCTCTCCTGGGCCTCCATAAAAGCTCAGAGGGGACAAATATTGGTAAAGTGAGCTTCTGTAGCATTCAAGGATATGCCATGTGGGGGTTGGGGGGGTGACTAGGATTTACTTCTGAATTCCCTGTCAATAACCCATACTGACAGTGTCCTCTGTGCATGTGGAAAATTATCTGCAGGTACTCTTTTTTTTTTTTTTTTAAAGATTTTATTTATTTATTCATGAGAGAGAGAGAGAGAGAGAGAGAGAGAGAGAGAGAGGAACAGACACAGGCAGAGGGAGAAGCAGGCTCCATGCAGGGAGCCTGATGTGGGACTCGATCCTGGGACTCCAGGATCACACCCTGGGCTGACGGCAGGCGCTAAACCGCTGAGCCACCCAGGGATCCCTGCACGTAGTCTTTCATATGCACACAAAATCTTGAAGCCTCTGAAGGACGTGAATGTGACTTAATTATACCCATTTTATAGGTTATAATAACAACTAACATTTGCCAGGCCCTTAAAATTCTCCCTGCATTTTCTCATTTCCTCCTGACAGGTCTTTAGCTAATGTAAGACCACTCAAAGACCCTAATAAGACTAGTATTAAGTCTAACAGGCTGGAAGTCTTTAAGAGATAAAACTCTACTTCTATCTTCTGCAGTGTGAATTATTCTGAAACTGTACAACAACATCCAAGTACTAAACACACTGTGATTTTTTTAAAGCTGTCACTAGCCCATCCACAATGATGAGCAAAACAAAACCAGTGAGCATCTTTTATAAGAAAAACAGGGTTGGTTATAAGTTACATGGAAAAAAAGACTCCACTTCTACCAGAATAGATTTGGAAAACACTTTTTTTTTTAAAGGATTCCAAAAGGGGAATAAGATACACACACTTTAAAGAAAATACTTCCCATGTTTATAAAAAGTACCTTAAAATTGAATATGAAATGTGTGATTCTTGTTCCTGGTAAGTATTTCAAAAGAGAGGGAATTCCCTTACCTAGCCTGCCCCCAATTTGAACCCTCATTTTTCAAAATGAAATAAGCATCTGCTTCCTCTTTCCGGATTTGAGTCAGTTCATATTTATTTTTCCTTCTTTTTGCTAAACCTGGGTCTTCCCAGACCACAGATATGTCTTAGGGAGCAGTCACGTCCATCGCATCAGCTTTGTCTTCTTCCTACAGTTGGCCTTGGGACAACTCCATCTGTAGCTTAACTTTGGGGAAGCAATCCCTGTGATCAGGTTAAAGCACGTAACTGGAGGGACAAACACAAGGAAGAAATGATTAAGATGCAGAAAGCACCAGGAAAAAAAAAAGAAGTGGGTTGGAGCCCACCGCCTGATAGATACATTGTGTTAGAATCAGAGTCTGAGAGATCAGAGTTGGCCACCTACTAGCTGTGAGGCTTCCGGCACCCTCTCCCCCAGGGATGAGCACCCTCTCTGTTCTACTTTTCCTTCAAGACCCCAACGAGAGCAGTGCCTTTACTTCCATTTTGCCAATTCTGGCTGCAAGGCTGCTGCAGAGATATGAAGTACAGTGTCACATTTAGGAAGAGACATGATTTCTGAAAGACAAGTGTTCAAGGGTAGCTCCTGCTTGCTGCTTCTGCATGCACACAGGAGAGGGGTTTTGCATGAATATTCCTCTTGTGTGTGACACCTAATGCTATTTGGAAACACTTGTGGACTGGCAAGTTTTTTCCCCCTCTTCCCCCTGCTGCTCTTACTTCCAATGGTGAACCTTAATAGCATGTCTCAGTTAAAAGAGCTGGCTGGCAGACCTAAAATTTGTCCAGTTAGCCACTCCATCATGACGTGCAGGACAGCTGCAAAGATCCACTTCAGCCTCTACTTCCAGGTTGAACCATGAAGGGGAGGGTCTTTAGTCAAATTAACATAGTACTGCAAGAAAGCAGGAGGAAGTTCTCTATGTCCTGATGTGGGAGGATTTCCAAGATGTAGGTTCAGTATGAAAGAAAACAGAGGGGCAGGACAATGAGAACTGTGTATTATCCTTTGGGGGAAAACGAAGGGGGAATATTGTATCTTTATGGTTGCTTGTATTTGCATAAAGACTCTTGAAAGGTGACATAATGGATAAACCCATTAATTCCAGGGCCGGACTGCTGGTCTTTGAAACCCGATGGCACCATACAGCTGAGTGATCATGGGTAAGCTACTTAACCTCCCTATGCTTAGCTTCCTCCTCTGTAAAAAGGACAAAATTACACCTTCTGCTTCACAGCTTACGAACAAGTTGATAGTCACAAAGCATTTAGAACAGTGTGTGGCCTGGAGCAGATAGTACATAAATGTTATTATTATTACTAATGGTATTTGTTGTCTATCATAAAGAGTGGTCCCCTGCGTAATAGGGGGCCGGGGCCAGGGTGGCAGGATGGAGGAAGAATTCGACTGTATCTCCTTTTTAGTACATGTGAATAAGTTAACTAATCAAAGGATTAAAATAAAAATTATATAGTAGTTAAACATCACCTGCTGCAAATGGATTTAATTATCTGGCCTATTTTGGAGATTACTGGATTCCTACTTTTTTGTGCCACTCGTTGAAAGGGCTCCTGAGAGACCCCGTGATTCTGTTTTGCACTGTGATTTCACATGTGATTGGATTCCCTAGCCTTTTGGGCTGCTGCTTCCTCTCCACCTCAGTAACAACGGCAGCCATAAATATGGTCATAATAAGTACCATTTCAGAATCCTCACTACCATGTACACATGACCTCAAATGGTCTTTATAACTCTGTAAGGCACTGGCCCCATCTCACAGGAAAAGAGGACATTAGCTTGTCCAAGAACACAAAGCCAGACAGGGGTGAGAGCACAGACTCACTCACAGGTCCAACACCAAGTCCCCTATTCTAGTAGTTCTCACCTCTGTTAAAATCCAGATTCCTGGGCCTCACCCTAGACTTAAGAGAATCAGAGCCAGGCCTGTGTGTTTTCCTGGAGATGCTCACATCCTCTGATGTCAGAGGGCCTCAGCACTAGCCTGTCTTCCCACCTCTTGGGTCCTCTTTTTTTTTTTTTTTTTTTTAAGGTTTTATTTATTTATTTGAGAGAGAGCATGAGCCAGGGGCTACGGGGGCAGAGGGAGAGGGAGGAACAGACTCCCTGCTGAGCTGGGAGCCTGACGTGGGACTTGATCCTAGGACCCTGAGATCACGACCTGAGCTGAAGGCAGACACTTACCAACTAAGCCTCCCATGAACCCTTGTGTGGACCCTCTAGACTCTAACCTTCCCCTGCTGACCCCTGCACAGGACAGAGAGCTAGCTTGCCCCCTCCTGTCAAAGGCCACTTTCAATGTGGGTGTTGCCTTTGGTACCTTTGGTTCATGGCCAGGAGGTGGAACCAGATACATGGTGGAAGGTGGAAGGTGCCCCTGGGCAGCAGCGAGACTGGATGCGGGGTCATGGGTGTGATTTACAACTGTCTGTGAAACCTGCAACGTCTCCTGGGAGGGCAGTCACACAGAGCTTGAAGCTGAAGTTACTCTGACAGCACAACCGAAATGCTTCCAGGAAATGCCACCCTGCATGCAATGCCACCCCCACTTCTCCTTTGTTTGCACAGTGTTTGGAGAGTCCCCTGCACTGCCCTGGTGGCGCAGTAACTCAGAGTCGGGGAGGGAAGCTTTGCAATCCTAATGCCAGCAGCTTATAAAGAGTTACTGTCTGTTTGGAAATCAATTGCCAGGGCCAAGCAGATCATCAGATAAACAACTGCCCTCGGACAGGAATGAGGGCCTCAAGGGCTCCAAAGAGATTGTGCTAATTAATTAGCCACTGCAGGAAGATGGCAACAGTCCACAGCACAGCAGGTTTGCCCAGCGGTGGGGAAGGAGAAGGGTACTAAGAAGCTTTCAAAGATCCAGATGAGAAATTTCTTCAGCTGATGATCCTCCCCCACCCCTCAAGATAAGATCTTCTAAAAGTAGTCATTCTTGTAGTTCTAAGTTCATATGACTTTTCTGCAGAAGATCCTGGAACATGTATGCACTGCTATGGCACAGACCCCAAAAAGGAGGGCATGAGCTTCTTCCTGGACTAGGTCAATGGAGACCAGCCTTTTTCCTGAATCTGACCAAGAGGGCAAACGGTGGAAGAGCCACTTCCCATTTCCCTACGTCACCAGCAACAAGTATCAATAATATTTGTGTAATGTTTTATGCTTTACGAAGCCTGTTAATACTCACTATCCCATTTATTCTGCAAAGTACAGATGAGGGGTACAGAAAGACATTGCAAATACAAGCTGGCCATGGTATTTTTTAAGTCAGATTCTATTATTTCCCATTTCTACCTGCTTGCTTGCCCCCCCACCCCCACCCCTTCTCCTCTGCCTTTGCTAATTCTCTGCTGATAAATCCAGCTTTTATCTTGACCTTTTTCACCTTATGAAGACTTTGGCCAAGATTACTATGCCAAAGAAGAAGAAGAAGAAGAAACATGTGTTTTGAAACGTGCTATTAAGGATAAGGATCATGGTAAGCCAGAACAGTGAATTAAAAGTTCTAAATCCTCTTAAAAGCTCCTGTGTTTCATAACTGGCTACAGATTAAAAAAAAAAAATCTGGCCATAAAATCGCTGTTCTTTGGGCCAGACAAGCAAGAGTGCAATAACCATGATAGCCTAGCAGAACAACGTAGCAAGTGTTCGCAAGTGTGAGCTAAAATGGAATGGGTGGTTAATTTACTGCAATGCTTCCTAACCATCTTTCTTGTTTCTAGGTGTTGCGTTTCCTCACCAGTAGGAGCAAGTGCCATTATCTTCTCTTCCCAGACATATTCAGATAAGCTCAAATCTCTGCTAGGAACACAGATAATGACAGCATTGATTATTAGGAAGAAACTAGATGATCCTAACTTCTTAGGTTAGAGACCCATTTTTTTTTTTTTTTAAACCTCAGATTCCACGGAGTGAGGCCAACTCAGTCATTTCAACAAAGTCAAGAGGCAAAAAAATTACAACCAAGCTCTGATGGTTATTTGTACAAAAAGACATCCTTGGAGAGCCTACAGCAACTCATACCAGGAAACATCACAGGATAAAAATACTCTGCCTACTTTATGAAGAAGTAAAAAAACTCAGAGAGTGCACAATGAATTTTTACAATCCATTCTGGGTGTGAGTATAATTTTCCCCATCACCGGAGTGGATAAATACAGGTTTTATCCTCTTACAGGATCCCCTAGGCTGCTGGAAATGTGAATTATACCTTTCTATATTCGGAAGGGAATAGAAACATGCAAACCTGCTACTGTTTATTTTCTAAAACGTCTCCATGAATAGGATCCCCAGAAGCTCTATCTGTTTGCAGACATTCATCAGCAGGAAAGTAAACACACCACCAGGCACACATTTCCCCAGGGCTGTTTCATTCGGAACTAGAGCTCTGGTTTTCGTAGCTGCTTTGTCTAAATATTTTTGGGATGATTCATTCATGGTTTCAACATTTTAACAGCGGGTATCCCCGACAGTCCGGACATACCAAGTCACAGAGTGAGGCAGAGAGGAAAGGAAAGAGTGAAGGTGGTACCTCGTGTCTCCATCCGCAAGCACCCCCCTGTGCATCAGAACTAGGCTTCGCCCAGCAACTATGGGCAGCGAGTTTCCTTCTTCTCTGTAATAATAAAAACTCAACATGCTCGGGGCTCAGCAGGGGACAGCAGACTGGAACAGCCCGCCCAGCCCTGAAGGCCCGTGACTGAATCAGCAGTGAACTGCACGCTAGAGTTTTCCATAGGACCATTCACACTGAGGCTGGGAAAGTCACACTGGCCTCCCCTTCTCTGCTGACCGGCAGAAATGCCCAGGCTCCACACTGCTGCATCCTCCCCACCCCGGGACAGCTCCCTAGGGACAAAGTGACTTTCTAGGAGCATAGAATCCAAAGTGGGTGGGGGGAACCCCAGATGTCCACAAAGATGCAGCCAGAAGCATCATTTTAAGAGTGATAACATGGAAACAGGGGAATGGCTAAGCAAGAGACGGAGTATCAGAAGAACAAAATCCCACACAGCTATTTAAAGTGATGAGCATGCAGATGTGGGTGACCCACCAAAGTGCCAGTCTACAAAAGGTGGCAAAACAGTACACGTGGAAATTGCAAAAGTGGAAAATTATATGTAAGTAAATGAACAAAAATAGGAGGTGACTTCGTGGAGGATCACTGTTCAAATTCTTTGGGTTATTTTTCTCCTTATAAAGGTGCTCAAGGTACTAACACAAATGAAAGAAAAGGTGGACCAAATGGCCTTAATTTTCAAATAAGGCATATAAACTTTTTTAATGGTCTGGAGTAAAGTGAATGGTCTCGCAGTTACTGTACCTCCACATGCAAAGAGGAAAATGTGGACACATAAAAATGAAACAATTATTAAGCAATGTTTCAACATTGCTTTTCTCAACTTCCTGGTTCAAGGTCTTGGGCAGTAGAAGGGTGTGAAACTGAGAGAGAGGAGCTGCAGCACCTGCTACTCTAGGCAAACCCAACCAATTGCTGTCCTCAGGTATAGAGAAACTTGGCTCTGTACATTCTTTTCTGAAATTCAAATTTGCAAACATACACCTACTTTGAGAAACAGAGTTGCTTAAAATATGCTAGGGAGAAAGAGTCTTTCCCCCAAACTTATCTACATACACGTTTCCCTCCTCCCCTTTGAAAATGAAATAGAGAGACCTCTGACAATAAAAATTGATAAAAGGGGCACCTGGGTGGCTCAGTCAGTTAAGCGACTGACCCTTGATTTTGGCTCAGGTCATGATCTCAGGGTCATAGGACCAAACTCCTAATGGGGCTCCGTACTGGGCTTGTAGCCTGCTGAAGACTCTCTCTCTTTCTCTCTCTCTGCCCCTCCACCCCCTGCTTGTGTTTGCCTTCTCTCTCTCTCTAAAAGAAAGAAGGAAGAAAGAAAAATAAATAAAGAAAAATATTTTGATAAAAGACTAAAAAAAAAAAAAAATCAGCCAGGGGTAAATCAAGAACAGAATTCCCTTTCAATAGCCTAGAACTGATGTCTGTATTATGGCTGCAAGCTCCAGAACTTAGAACGGCTAACAGGACGGCCCGCGTTCTTACAGTCACTGCATTTATCTTTTCCACTTTCAGAGGAAAGGCAGAGCAATTCTCCACAACAGGTGCATGCTAGACAACACCCAGAACTCCAGCGAGCTCGGAGTTTGAACATGCAGGGCCACACTGTACATCTCTTACTTGTGACCACATGTGTCCTGGGGAAGCAACAGGCCTTCTAAACTAAGAAGCTTTAGTTTCTTTTCTTTTCTTTTTTTTTTTTAAGATTTATTTATTTATTTATTTATGATAGACATAGAGAGAGAGAGAGGCAGAGACATAGGAGAGAGAAGCAGGCTCCATGCTGGGAGCCCGATGCGACTTGATCCCGGGACTCCACAGGACCATGCCCTGGGCCAAAGGCAGGTGCTAAACCACTGAGCCACCCAGGGATCCCCAGGAGCCTTAGTTTCAAAGTACTTTTCTTCTTCTTTCTTCTTCTTCTTCCTTCTTCTTCTTCTTTTTAAGATTGTACTTATTTATTTTAGGTGGGGAGGGGCAAAGGAAGAGGGAGAGAGAATCTCGAGCAGACTCCCCGCTGAGCACAGACCCTGATGTGGGAGCTTGGTCTCATGACCCTGAAGATCATGACCTGAGTGGAAACCAAGAGTCTGACACCTAATCAACAGAGCCCCCCCCCGGTACCCCTCAGAGTAACTTCTCTATGACTAAACTTAGTTCCAGAAGAGTGTTTTAACATTTTTATTGAAAATGAAAACCCGGTCATTTACTTTCCTTCTTCATTTTTTTCTTTTAACCGTACAGCTCATTTTTCCCCTTCTGGGAGAGCCATAACCTAACATGACTGGAGATATTCTACATGTGCGGAGCTTCAAGGTTTCTAGATCCTGTGTCCATGCTTTAGAGGTGTGGCTCCCTGCTCCTGTAATGGGTACTTGGCTTTCTTTACCAGAAAGCCCATCGCTAGCCCTGTTGGAAAGCTGTCCATCCCTCAGCTGAAGTGAAGCAGAAAGGGAGCACTTTCAATGAAGAATTAAATTTGCTGACCCAGCTGGGTAGGAGAAAAAAACCGCTCTGCTGGTAGATTACTGTGGTTGAAAGGCTCTACGCCACTGCAGTCGTGACTGGCACTTGATTTAAGGGGTGGAGCACTGGACCCAAGTTAGACCTGGGTCTTGGTCTTGGTCTTGCTGGGTGACTATGGGTAAAGCACTTAACCTCTCTGGTCTTAACTTTCCTTGACCATTGGAGGTGGGGACTGGACAAAGCACGTTTTCAGGAGTCTTCCAGTTTTAACATTACAATGGTATGATTTCTTCCCCATCAGGAATGACATATGGTTTCTTCATCAGGCAATTCAGCAAGCGGATGGTTACTTTATTCAATTCTCACAAACAATCCCATGGAAGGCATTCACATCCCTATTATGCAAATGAGAAAACAGGCTCGACAAAGTCAAAGGACCTGCTAGCCCCTCAACTGGTGATTGGGAGGCCAGGACCAGAAGCTGGGATGTCAGCCTCCATATCACCCCTGCTCCCTGCTGTCGTTTTAGGTGGTGTCATCACTGCTGCAAATACAGCAGTCAACCTCTAGTACCGTTTATGTACAAATTCGGGAGCCAGGCATCCAGTGCTCTGCAGTCTGAATTTGAAGACTTCCTTTATGGAAAATCAACTCCCTGGGTATATTTTAACATTCCTCTTCTTTTGGGGTACCCAGCCAGACCTAGCCCCTTTTAACCAGAGTGTGATCAAATGGCTTTTGCTTCATTTGGAACATAGTCTTTGGAATGAGCTCAAGGTCTGTGATCTTTGTTCTTTTCTCTAATTCCAAAGCATTGCTTCTTCTGAAACATCCTCCCCTCCACAGGAGAAGACAAGCCACCTGGATCTTTCTTATAATTCTACAAAGAACACATAGTCTTACAGGAATCTGTTTACATACAGCCCTTAGCTGGTGGAGAAACCCGAGTAGCAATGGAGGAGAAAGAGTTAGAAGCCAGTGGCCTTCCCTAAATACACTCAAGGAGCACAAAGGGAGGAACAACACAAGGATGACATGAAGCAGAAAGCCCAGGGGAGCTGAACAAGTGTCTCAAAACGTGGGAGTTTATCAAGTTTTGAAAACGAGGATTTCCCCCAGCCCCCTTCCCTTGGGAAATGGAAGGATAAACACACCCCTCTGCAGGGACACAGAAGGCTGTGGGGAAATCTGAGTGGGTAAAATCTGTTTGCTACTTTGTCTTCTATTTCTAATTAATACTGACCTTGGGCGGAATCGAGAAAGGTTCCTCTGATTTCACAGCTCCACTGTGCCCCAGAGAGGACATGCAGGAGGCTGCTGGGCAGGGGCCATCTTGCACCTGCCATGGCTCCCGGTGGTGTCACCAGGTCCAAACTCACCCTGTCCATGGGCCTCCACCCACATCCCAAGAACCTGTCCTTTGAGGCACAGTCTGATCATCACTTTCATTGTGGCCTGGCCCTGGCAGGCAGGCTCTTCCTATCCCCTACTAACTCCAATTCCAATGCATCAGGTTCTCCCTCCTCCCTCCCTCCCTCCCTGCCCCTACACCCCACGCTTCCCAGTACACTACAGTTTTCAGCCGTTTCTGTAGCTGCGCTTAGACACTCAGTAACAACATGAGTTTACACCAGGGCAGGGACCACACCACTACCCTGGAGGGCAGGTACCCTGTGCCAGGAGCTAGGGTTACCTTGAAGCCCTCTTCAAATGCACAGATGATTCTAGGCCTCGTTCCATAAACTGTGGTTCATAATGAATGGACACACTGATTTCTTCTAAGTTGTTTCTGTTTACAAGTCCAAACATTTTTATTCATTTTAAATTAATATCTTGAATATTTTTCCTTTGTGGTTTCCTGTGTTTTCCAAATGTTCTTCAGTGATGAGGAAATTAGAAAATACTTTAATAAAATTAGTGGGGTTTTTTGTTGTTGTTTTGTTTTGTTTTTTAAAGTAAGTTAAAGAACAGCCGGGTTTACTCAGGGCCCAACAGAATGGAAATAAAACGATGCTGTGGTGCCATCTAGTGACACTGAGGTGACAAAGCCAAGATAAGTCTGAAAGCTTAAAACTGCCAGGGGCCAAGGAGTCCTCCCAAGGCTCTGGGGAGAGGAGACTTCTTTCTCATTTCCCAGAATCCCTGAGGTCCTCAGGGGAAGGCGAGTGTCTTCAATTACAAATGGGCAGGAGGTGCCAACTGTCCCCCCACCTTGCCTTACCTGACAGTAATTCTGACACTTTGGAGAAGGGAGCTGGAGATGGGATAGGCTGGGTGGGGTCCCTGCCATCAGGGGTGGAGAGTACTGGAAGTAGCTCCTGACTCACCTACACACCTGACAGGTGGGATACTTCTTGTCCTGCACTCTGCTGAGGGGACTACGGGAGCGGGTGCCATATTCAGGTCACCGCAGTGAGTGAAATTCAGCGGAAGAAACAATCCCCGTTAGAATCTCAAGACACAGAGCTGGAGGTGCAGGGAGTCGACAGGCCAGGTGTGACCGTGGACACCTGCTCTTTGTGGCAAGTCCCGTTGTTCAGAGTTGCACTTAGAGTCTTGGCCCATCACAGGCCAAGTCCCTGGCACCACCCAAAACTGTCATGTTCTCTTGCGCAGCAGAGCCAAGGTAGCAGGAATGTTCAGGGAAATTATGAAAGGTGGCAAACGCTGGTGCCATTCTGACACTATGACAATAGAAATAGGGATTTCTTCACTTCTTTCTCTAATCAGAGGGCTCAGGGGTCAGCAGATGACTTCCACTCTTCCTTGGGGTTCAGGTGCCACTTTCCTCATCGTCTCTCCCCTCTTCGGCCATTCCTTCCTTTTGGTCACAAAGTCCCATTCCTTTTACCTCTGGGACCTGTGGCATCTCTGGGGGTCCGGCCGCTCCTCTCCACCTGATGCATCTTGCCCCCAAGAGCTGCAACAGCTCCCTGCCCTCTTCAGGGTCTGCCCCGCACTGCAGCTCTGGCAATCCTGAACGATTCTTTTTCTTTTTTCTTTTCTTTTCTCTTTTCTTTTCTTCTTTCTTTCTCTTTCTTTCTTTCTTTCTTTTTTTGGTAAGTAGGTATGGTTGATTAAGTCACTCTACTTTTTTTCTTTTCTTTTTTTTTAATTTATTTGAGAAAGAGAGTGAGCACAGAGGGAGAATGAGAGGGAGAAGCAGACTCTGTTGAGCAGGGAGCCTGGCATGGGGCTTGTTCCCAGGACCCTGAGTTCATGAGCTGAGCTGAAGGCAGACGTTGAACAAACGAAACAACCCAGGCACCCCTATTTTTCTCTTTAAGATTTATTTAAGAGAGAGAGTGTGTGTGTGTAAATGTGCAGGGGTAGGGTAGGGACAGAAGGAAAGGGAGAGAGACAACCTCCAGAAGACTGTGCTGAAAGAGGAGCCCAGTGTGGGGTTTGATCTCATGATCCTGAGATCATGACCTGAGCAGAAACCAAGAGCCAGTCATTTAACTCAGAGCCACCAGATGCCCCTAAGTCACTCTACTTCTAAAATTCTTTCATGACTTCCTTGCTCTTAGGATTGATTCCAAATCCTTAATGTGACTTACAGGCAAGCCCTTCTAAATCTGGCCCCTGCCTATTTCTCCTGTCTCCTCTTCTGCCAGCCATCCACATCCCACATTCCTGCCAGCACACACCACCACCCTGATCTCAGGCACCCACCCACCCCCTCCCCAACTTCTTCCCTCTATCAAGTCTCAGCATACATCACATCTCCCAGGGGACATTCCTTCACCCAAGACCAGGGTGGGTCCCTTTTTCAATTTTACTCCCCAAGTGCCCTGCTCTGTCCTGCCTCCATGCCAGCAGCATACCTCAGTTTCTTGTTGCATAGCCGCCTTCCCTGCAGGAATGTGACTGTCTGGGGCTGGGGCCATGTGGATCTTGTTGACCTTATTTCCAGCTGCAGCCCTAGGCCAAACACAGAGCCTGGCACATTAAGGCAGCAGCTGAGAGTCCTAGTTGAGAGCTTGGTGTGAGAGACAGGTGAATGCAGGTTCAAATTTGGTACAGGAGACTTCTCTCTGTTGCTCCATAGATACTTAATGAGTGAATGAAATAATGAATTAGTGACCCAAAATGGCATTTGACATAGTTAATGTTACTTATTTATATATTTAAAGATTTTATGAGAGATATAGAGACTGAGAGCATGAGCAGGGGGAGGGGCAGAGGGAAGAGAAGCAGGTGCTCCATTGAGCAGGGAGCTGGAAGCAGGCTCAATTCCAGGACCGCGGAATCATGACCTGAGCCAAAGGCAGATACTTAACCGACTGAGCCACCCAGGCACCCCTGACATGGTAATTTTAAAGCCAGATGAAAGAACCTTCCATCTTACTTACGTAAAAAAGAAAGGAAAAACCTAAATTTTAAGGGTATATCACAAATCCAAGTAGAAATTTATGTGAATCAACTGTCTCCTTGGTAGGTGGTCTGTGCATCATGTAATATAGGGCAGGGCACCCCCGTAATTTCATTTCCCCTGCACCTGGGCTTGCCCTGTGAGACAGGGAGCGCACATGGGAGCCCTCCTGTTGTCACATACAGCTGACAGGACTCTGTGCAAATCTTCTACGCTCAGCACAGGTGTCCTGCCCAGAACGTCCCCCTCCCCACACACGTGCAGAATGGCAGAGGCATAGTGGGCTGAGGAAGCCCAGGGCCCCTCTTTTATCCTGCAAAGAAGGAAACTTACCTGAAGAGTGATGGGACAAAGGAGGACCGGTCTGGCCTCGCATCAACTGCATCTGGGCTTTCTGAGTCCCCAGCTGCCTGCTCCATACCACAGTCTTGATCATCTGCCATCTGGAAAGAGAAAAACAAACCAGAACATTGGTATCTAGCGGCATTGCTGGCCTCAGGATATTTTTAAGCAGCACTTCCTAGGTGTTAACAGTTTTTAATTAAACCTGGAGGTGAGCAATCTTGCATACACAGGCTCTAGGGCTATTGCATCAACAATTCATTCAAATGCTTGAGCACCAACTTTATTTCAGGCACTGTTCCAGAGATGGATGAGACAGCAGCAAAGGAAACAAAATCTGTGCCCTTAGGGAGCTTCTCATCCGACATCCAAGATTTTGTTAAAAGTTCCCTGTGTATAAGAAGCTGTGGATTTTTTGTTTCTTGGGTGATCTATAAAGAACTTCTTAAAATCAACACCCAAGAAACAAAAAACCCAATCATGAAATCGGCAGCAGACATGAACAGAAATTTCTCCAAAGAAGACATATACATGGCCAACATGCATATGAGAAAATGCTCTGCATCACTTGCCATCCAGGAAATACAAATCAAAACCACAATGAGATACCACCTCACACGGGTGAGAATTGCGAAAATTAACAAGGCAGGAAACAACAAATGTTGAAGAGGATGTCGGGAAAGGGGAACCCTCTTGCACCGTTGGTGGGAATGTGAACTGGTGCAGCCACTCTAGAAAACAGTGTGGAGCTTCCTCAAGAAGTTAAAAATAGAGCTACCCTATGAACCAGCAATTGCACTACTGGGGATTTGCCCCAAAGATACAGATGCAGTGAAACAGCAGGACACCTGCACCCCAATGTTCATAGCAGCAAGGTCCACAATAGCCAAACTGTGGAAGGAGCCATGATGTCCTTCAACAGGTGAATGGATAAAGAAGATGTGGTCTATATACACAATGGAATATTACTCAGCCATCAGAAGAGATGAATACCCATCATTTGCTTTGACGTGGATGGAACTGGAGAGTATTATGCTGAGTGAAGTAAGTCAATTGGAGAAGGACAATCATCATATGGTTTCACTCATACGTGGGATATAAGAAATAGTGAAAGGGATTATAAGGGAAAAGAGAGGGAACTGAGTGGGAAAAATTAGAGAGGGAGACAAACCATGATAGATTCCTAACTCTGGGAAACAAATAAAGGGTTGTGGAAGGGGAGGTGGGTGAGGGGATGGGGTAACTGGGTGATGGGCATTGAGGAAGGCACTTGATGGGATGAGCACTGGGTGTTATACTATATGTTGGCAAATTGAATTTAAATTAAAAAAATGAAAAAAAAATAAATAAATTTAAAAAATGTTTTAAAAAAAACAAGAAGCTGTGGAAAGTCCATCAAGGTCTGTAGCAACAAGAAACTCCCCCCATATTTCTGACAGGCTATAAAGTGCTCAGCCTTTTCCTGGCATCACTCAAACCCAATTAAAAAACAGTAGGAATCTGGGATGTAAGCTTTCTGTATTAGATTCTTTTATTACATGTTTCTACCAAAATAGATTTCCAGCAAGTTATTTTCCTACTCAAGAATCTTCAAGAGATCCCTACCGTCTAAAAAGTTCAAATCTGGGGCACCTGGATGGCTCAGTGGTTGAGCATCTGCCTTTGGCTCAGGTTGTGATCCTGGGGTCCTGGGGTCCTGGGATCGAGTCCTATATCAGGCTTCTCACAGGGAGCCTGCTTCTCGCTTTGCCTACGTCTCTGCCTCTCTCTGTGTCTGTGTCTCTCATGAATAAATAAATAAAATCCTCAAAAAAATAAAAACAAAAAAACAAAAAAACCCCCCCAAAGTTCAAATCTAAACTGATCTCCCTAGATTTTAAGACCCTTCATCATGGGATCCCTGGGTGGCTCAGTGGTTTAGCGCCTGCCTTAGGCCCAGGGCGTGATCCTGGAGTCCTGGGATCGAGTCCCGCATCAGGCTCCCTGCATGGAGCCTGCTTTCCCTCTGCCTGTGTCTCTGCCTCTCCCTCTCTCTCTCTCTCTGTCTCTCATGAATAAATAAATAAAACCTTAAAAAAAAAAAAAAAGACCCTTCATCATCTAGTACTGGAGTCTGCAAACTATGCCCACCACTTGTTTTTACAAATAAAGTTTTACTGAAAAACAAAGATACCCATTCGTTTATATATTGCCTATGGCTGCCTTCCTTTCACAACCAGAATTGAGCAATTGTGATCGAGACCATGTGGCCTAAGAAGCCTAGAATATTTACTACCTGGCCCTTTACAGAAAAAGTAGGGTCTCCTACTAATCTACTACTTTCTCTACTTCAAAGAGTTAAAAATAACAGTAAGAATAGAAACTGACTGGGGTCCCTGGATGGCTCAGTTGGTTGAACTTCTGGTTTCCAGCTCAAGTAATGATCTCAGGGTGCTGGGATTGAGCCCCACGTCAGACTCCCTGCTCTGTGTGGAGTCTGCTTCTCCCTCTCCCTCTGCCCCTCCCCCCTGCTCGTTTGTCTTCTCTCTCTCTCTCTCAAATAAATAAAATCTTAAAAAAAGAATAAAAACTGACTCATTATTTATGTGTTTTATAAGCATTATCTTATTTAATATTCTCAATAATGCTGTTAGACCACCCCTGTGATCACTGCTTTTTGACACATGAGGTAGGTGAGGCAAGAAAAAGTTACATAGCTTGTCCCAAGCTACATAAATAATTAATAGTAAGACTTTGATTTGAAGCCAGCCATATCCACCCCAGAGGACCTCCCCCCCTTTACTATCATACCATGCACCCTCTCAGTGTCCTGAAGCATATTATGTTCATTTCAGGTTCTATCAGGGCTCATAGTTCTTTCTGGAAGTCACCACCTGTACATTCACTGGACATGACATCTTTGCCCAGCTCACTAATAAACAGTTTTCAGAATTCAGCTTAAATGTCACCTCCATAGGGAGGTCCGCCTTAATTACACCGATCTCATCAGCTCCTCCCACCCCCTTTCTCCCTGCCTTCTATTTTCACTCTGCTTATTGTTCAGCTCAAACACAACAATTCTAATCTCATCAGGGCAGAAGCACCCAACACACAAAAGGTGCTTACTGAATAAATATTAATTGAATGGAAAGCTGGAAGAAACCAATGTCCCAAGGGAGGAGAAACAGCCAAAAGGGATGTAACAGGTTGGGAGCAGAGCCTGTGCTAAAGTCCTTTTTCCTAAATCACGTCCTGTTTCCTTCCTGATGAAGGGCTCAACTTTTAGTAATGGAGGAAAGCCCCTCCAGGGCCCAATTTCTTCTGTTTTGATCTCTGAGAGATTGTAGACTGGGCCACAGTTGGCAAATGCAGGTCTGCATTCCCGTTAGGCTCACCCTGGGATGTTTTCACTGTCGGAGAACAAGAAGGCATCCACTTGACAGAACACATTGTGCCCCAGAGCACAAGTAAGGACTTCTGGAGGTGGGAAGGAGAAGGAATCCAGCTTGAGAGGAGGCGCCCAAGATGTCAACATGCCCACCTCATGGAATTCTGAGTGGCATTATCATGTCACCTTGCAGCTTACCTTAGTGGGGTGAAGAGAATGGGGGTGGGGGGGGGAGAGGTCCCACAGCAGCTCTCTACAATGACTGAGAGGAGCCATGTGGCCAACTTGTTTTTCAACACCTCATGAGCCCCCCCCACCATTGCCACCAATGAGTGGCTGGTTGGTGGCAGATTTTTCAGATTAGAGTGCAATGTTTCTTGAGAACAGAGATAGCCCCGTCCCTAAATCAAATACACATAAATTCAGGCATGCAGAAACTCTTCATAGTTTTTTTTTTAATTTTTTTTTTTTTTTATTTATGATAGTCACAAAGAGAGAGAGAGAGAGAGGCAGAGACACAGGCAGAGGGAGAAGCAGGCTCCATGCACCGGGAGCCCGACGTGGGATTCGATCCTGGGTCTTCAGGATCACGCCCTGGGCCAAAGGCAGGCGCTAAACCGCTGCGCCACCCAGGGATCCCCTCTTCATAGTTTTCATTTCATCTCCTTTATGCAGACTTAGTTACTTTTCTTTTTTTTTAATATTTTATTTATTTATTCATGACAGACACAGAGAGAGAGAGAGAGAGAGAGAGAGAGAGAGAGAGAGGCAGAGACACAGGCAGAGGGAGAAGCAGGTTCCATGCAGGGAGCCTGACGTGGGACTCGATCCCGGGTCTCCAGGATCATACCCCGAGCTGAAGGCGCCGCTAAACCGCTGGGCCACCGGGGCTGCCCCGACTTAGTTACTTTTCATGGGCATTGTTGTTAGCAAAGCACAGAAACATTTTAAAAGATAACAAGTTAAAGTCATACAAGATTCATCAGAAAAAGACACTACCTCTGACATGTGGTCTTTAAGCCTTGAGCCTTTTGCGGATGCTAACAATGTGACCAACTTTTTAAAAAGGACAATCCTAAGCAAACAGCTCCTAAGAAAGCCAGATGTTTGTTCTGATGTTGCGGGGAATGCTGAGAAGAGTTTTGGCAACTCCCCTTCATTCACTCATTGAATATTTATTGGGGGGATAACACAGCAGGTTGTGTGCTAGGAGCAGAGGATGAAGCTGGGACCACATTGACCTGGTGCTGCCTTGACAGGGAGCAGGTTTTAATAAAAGGATGGCACAAATGTCGAGCTACCCTGTGGTGAGTGCCGCAGGGACCAACCATCCGAAGCCATACCAGGGGACCCTCCTGAGCCTCGGAGGAATTAAGGAGGGCTCTCAGGGAAGGAGATATTTGACCTGAGGTTTGAGAAGGGGAAGCAGAGAGGGCAGGGATGGGGTGCTGCAGGCAGAGGGGAACTGCACACACGCTCCATCAAAGCAGGGGTGCAGCTTAAAGTCCTTGTCCTTCCCAGCCACATGGAGGGGACTTTGGACTTGGCTACCAAGACATAAAATTCAGTCTCACTTCTATGGTTCAGTGTGGGAGGCTTTCCATGAGCTTTCCCCCCAAACACTAGGCAAGAAGGGTCTTCCGTCTGAAACCTACAGCTTCTTTCTGGATTGATGCTGAGCACTGTGTAGGGTGACAGCAAACATTCAGTGACTTTCTTACTCCCATGAGGCCAGGCTTGATTTCTGGGGAAAATCAAGTTCACCCAGAACAAGGGTGCTGACCCAGCAGGGTGCCTGATGTCGGCCACATCATTTCAGCCAAGCCAAGATGTGGTGTTGACCCTGTATTTCCACTCATACTCAGAGCCCACCAGGAAAATCTATCTATCTCAGCTCTGCTGTGCCTAGATGGGGCAGGCCTAGTGTTGTTTTCCAGTGTTCATCCTCTTTTAGGGTTCAGGCCATAAAGAACAGTCAGCACACAAGTGCTCCTGCTCATCCAACAGCGCATCTGTCTTCAATTACACGTGTCGATCTTCTCTCTAAATGAATCAGTACGTGATGCACATAAAGCACTAGCACTGCCAGGAGCTCCACGTAAGCACTCCCGGTTAGCTCTTGTCATCCTTATTGTCATTAGTATCCAGTAAGATTCGAACTCTTTGCGAACAGAGAGTGTATCTCAACTAGAGTGTATCTTAATTACCCTTTTTTGTTTCAGTTATAGAAAAGTTCTGGACAGAACATAGTGGACACTCAATAAATCTTTCTTTTGGGCAGCCCTGGTGGCTCAGCGGTTTAGCGCCGCCTGCAGCCCAGGGCATGATCCTGGAGACCCGGGATCGAGTTCCACGTCAGGGTCCCTGCATGGAGCCTGCTTCCCTCTCTGCCTCTCTCTCTCTCTCTCTGTCTCTCTCATGAATAAATAAATAAAATCTTAAAAAAATATAAATAAATCTTTCTTTTTTTTTCTTTTAAGAGAAGGATGGGGGGAATTGGCAAAGGGAGAGCAGAGAGACAGATCTTAAGCAGGCTCCATGCCCAGTGCCGTGCCTGATGCAGCGGCTGGATCCTGAGATCATGACCCGAGCTGAAATCAAGAGTTGAATGCTTAACTGACTGAGTCACCCAGCTGTCCCGATAAATATTTTTTTAATAAATGTTTTAATTAAAATATACTTAAAATGTTTAAATCATTCAGTGTCTGAATAAATTATTGACACAGGACAGAGAACACAACCAAGTTGAGAGCCCAGTCATGGGAAGAGCAGATCAGGGATTAAACTGGCTCCTCCATCTACTAGCCATGGGACCTTGAACAAAGGGGCTCAATTTCTTTGAGCCTCAGCTTCCTCATCTGTGAATTGGGAAGATAATGATGCCTAAGTCACAGGCTGTGAGATGAATGGAAAAACGCATGTAAAGTACTAAGTACAGTATAGCACATTCTAGATGTTCAATAAACATTCCTTATTATCGCCACTGTCAGCAGAACTCAAGACCAAGAACACATTCAACTGCCAACCTTCACGGATATTTTAAGCAGCTTTTACAGAGAATGAAAAAATATTTCTCTGGTGATTGTTCCTAAACATGTTTTAACAGGCGACTGGTACATATCTGGTAGGAAATCACTTCTGGCTATATCCTGAACTTTTTTTCCATGAGTGGGAGGACTCATTGCATCTACTTCCTCTGAAAAGTGGCATAACGCAACTTGCCCCCACTCTTGCCCCAGTGAAGACAATCTCCCTAAAAGGCTCAAAGAGAAGCAGCCCTGAGGACCTTTCACCTTTGGCACTTGGAGAAGGCGCCCCTGGTACTTGGGTACCCCTGTCACCAGAGGCTCGCAGCACTGCTAGGAGGCTGGAGCCCCTGCCCATTGCAGAAGAAACCTGGGTTTCTTCAGAGAGTTTAAGTAACCTGCCCAAGGCCACACAACTAACAGGAAGCAGAGGTGGATTATGAACCCAGGTGAGGGCTGTTCATAGGGGCTGAAGGTCAGCAGCCCCTGAAGGAGGAAATAGGCTGTAAGTAAATAAAGGACAGGGCCACACAGTCCACCAGAGCAAGAGTTCAAGGGAAGAGCCTGAGCATGGCCCACACAGAGTAACCCACAGGTAATTTTACTGCTCCGTTACGATAAACTTGAACACAACGGTGAAAGGTTGCAAGGTCGACTGTGGTCCTGTTTTTTTCACCTCCTCAAGAGATCTTCAAGGGCCCTGCACCAGCGGCCCCAGGCAGGAGGTCAGCAGCTCCTGCACACTGAGCCCTGACCCAGGCCCTCCTGCTATATGCACCGGTGACCAACTTCCATCCTCCCGGCGCCCCCCAGGCCGCGATCAGCACCGTTCCCATTTGACAGACGGGCACAGCGAGGCCCGCGGCTGACTTAGAGCGGCGCGGGGACCAGCGCCCAGGGTGGTCCGACAGCGGGGCGCTCGCGGTCAGCCGGGCGAGACCGCCACCCCCTCCCTCCCGGCTCCCTCCACGCCCCCTTTCCCAAAAGCCGAGCTGCAGGGCTGTCCCGGCCCGCGGCCAGCAGGGAACCGAGGGCCGGCTGGGCTGGGCTGGGCTGGGCTGGGCTGGGCTGGGCGGAGCGGAGCGAGCTGGGCCGGGCCCTCTCCCCGGACTCGGCGCGAGGGGGGCCGCGAGGTTACCGTGTCCGCAGCGGCGGGCGGCGGGCGGCGGGGCTGGCGTCCGTCTCGGTCCCTCCGCGGATAGGGTCTGGGGCCGCCCGCAAGAAAGCGAAAGTGAAAGCCCGGGCGGCCGAGGGCGGAGTCGCGCGGGCCAGTCCCCGGGGCGGGGCGGGGTCGGGGGCGGAGCCGGGGTCGGGGCGGGGCCTGGGAAGGGGCGGGGCTGGAGGCGGGGGCGGGGCTTGAGGCGGGGCCCGGGGGCGGGGCTGGGGGCGGGGCCGGGGCCCGGGAGCGGAGTCGTGCGGGCCAGTCCTCCGGGCGGGACGGAGCCGGGGCCGGGGGCGGGGCCGGGGGGGCGGGGCCTGGGCCGGGGGCGGGGCCCGGGGGGCGGAGTCGCGCGGGCCAGTCCCCCGGGCGGGTCGGGGTCGGGGTCTGGGGCGGAGCCGGGGGCGGGGCCTGGGGGCGGGGCCGGGGCCTGGGGGCGGGGCCGGGGCCTGGGGGCGGGGCCGGGGCCCGGGGGCGGAGTCGCGCGGCCAGTCCTCCGGGCGGGACGGAGCCGGGGCCGGGGGCGTGGCCGGGGGCGTGGCCGGGGGCGGGGCCGGGGCACCTCCTCCCGCTCCCGCGGCCGCGCTCTCCCCGCGGTGTCTCGCGCGCCCCGAGGCCCGCCCCCACGCGCGCCCGCGCCCTGCAGAACGCGGCGGGCCGCGCGCGTGGCGGGGGACGTGGCAGGCGCCCGGGCGCAGTTGGCCGCGCCCCCGGACGGCGCCCTCGGAGAGTTGGGAGAGTTCTCCCGCAGCCCCGGGAGAGCACCTGCACCTGCTGAGCCCGCGGCGGCGCCCGCAGCGACCCGGGGGCGCGCTCTGCACACCGGCCGCGCGCCGAAGAGCGCGCCCCGCGGACTCGGCGGCGCTCGAGGACCGGGCGCCCGCCGGGCTCCCCGCCTCCTCCCCTCCCGCTGCGGCCCCCGTCCGCACCCCCACTCGGGCCTCCGCACCCGCCGCGGGGACCCCGTTCCCACAGCCAGACGGCGTTTCCCCCGCCGGGCCCCCGACCCTGGGAAGGGGGTGCTCGGCGCCCGCAGCACTGGAGTCCCCGTCTCCGGGGCCGGCCTGGAGCCGCCGGTGGGCGTGCGGTGTCCACTCGCGGGGGCGGCAGGACTCGAACTCCGCTCTCGGGTGGCGAGCTCCCGCCTCGCAGCGCGGCGAACTTGCCGGAGGTCCCTCCAGAGTAGTGAGCGCCCCCAAGTGCCGGCCACTGGGCATGGGGCCGTGACCCGGCCCACCGCGGGCGGGGCCTGCACGCCCCTGGTCCCGCCCCCCGCCCGGCTGCTGCTCCCACAGCCCCGCACTCTGCCTTTCTTCACCCTTGGGCCGAAGCCGGCGCCTGCAATGCCTTTCTCTCCAAGACGCCTCTGGGACAGCAACTAATTAACTAATGACGCGTTGAGGCTCTGAGAAGAAAGGACACTTTTTAAAAAAAAAAGATTTTGTTTATTTATTCATGATAGACATAGAGAGAGAGGCAGAGACACAGGCAGAGGGAGAAGCAGGCTCCATGCAGGGAGCCCGATGTGGGACTCGATCCCCGGCCTCCAGGATCACGCCCCGGGCCAAAGGCAGGTGCTGGACCACTGAGCCACCCAGGGATCCCCAAAATGACACTTTTATTTATACCAGAAATAATTGCGTTTAAAGAACTTCCTGGGCCTTGAATGAATGGAAACCTTCATGGCGTGAGATCGGGCAAGAACCACATCTTGTCTTTTTGTTTGCTTGCTTTATCCTGGGCCTCAGACTTCAGTATTGTCTCTAGGATCTCGCCCAGGTGAGGACACTTTCTTGACTTAAGAAAGACTGGCCCCAGGTAAGTGTCAGGGCGTAATTATAATTTATTAACTTCTGCAAAAATTTTAAGCAGTCTCGTTACTTTTCCACTGACTGTGGAATAGGCCGAAAGTTTGTGTGCCTCACTCCCATTCATGTGTTGAAACTTGATGCTCAACGTGATGGTATTAGGAGTTGGGGCTTTTGGGAAGTGCTTAAATCATGAGGATGGAGACCTGGTGAGTGGGATTAGTGCCCTTCTAAAAAGAGGCTGGACAGAGCTTTCTGGTTCTTTCTACCCTCTGAGGATGTAAGCAGAAGTTACTGTTTGCATCCCCAGGGAGGGCTCTTACCAGAAGCTTGTTATGCTGTCACCCTGATCTTGGACTTTCTAGCCTCCAGAATGGTGAGAAATCAATTTTTGGTGTTTATAAGCTACACGGTCTGTAGTATTTTGTTATAGCAGCCCAGACTGGCTAAGACAGGCTGCACTACTCTATCAATCATGTTTCTGAAATGTAAGTGGTAACTGAGTCCTGTAGACACTGAGATAATTTGCTTTTTGAAGGAATTTATTGTGAATCATTTAAGAAATGAAAACTCCCTATCAGTAAAGAAAATTAGTTACTGATCCATAAATTTAATTTAAATTAAATTTTTTGCAAGTTATTCATGAAAGAGAGTGAAACACAATGTTAGATTTTGGAAAGGGCTTTAGCAACAAATCCCTCTGCTCATTTTATAGGAAAAGAATCTGAGGCTCAGAGGAGTGGCCCCTATCCCAGACTTGGCTAGCGGCAGAGCCAGGACCAGGTTGCCTAAAAAATAATGAATTTTCCATTCACAAGAAGGCTCTAGCTACCATAGGTTATATAATGCAAACGTTAAAACGTACTGCACACAGGAATTCATTGCTGGCTCAGGAAAGATATGTTTTTTTTTTTTAAGAATTTATTTATTTATTCATGAGAGACAGAGAGAGAGACAGACACAGGCAGAGGGAGGAGCAGACTCCATGCAGGGAGCCCGATGTGGGACTCGATCCCAGGACTTCAGGATCATGCCCTGAGCCAAAGGCAGATGCTCAACCACTGAGCCACTCAGGTGTCCGTAGAAAGATGGTTTGAAGGAAAACTTTTTTTTTTTCTTTTTCAGTTCCTTAGTTCTTTCTTTTTGCACTTTCTTTCTGGTCTGGGGAACTGCAAAGTTATTGTTCACAGTATTAACAAATAAAATCGTGGGGCAATGGAAGGGAAGAAATAATTTTGAATTTTTCCCTTATAGTAATTATACTTTGGATCTAAAAGACAATTCTAACTATTTCATGTATCTCTCCAATCTTGGCCCATGTCATTGTTTTAAGCTTCCTTTCCATACTCACATGATTGCCACATGAGTCTTCCTCTTCACCCCAGAAAAATCCCCCAACCTGATTATTCAGACGGTTTCCTGAGGGCTAGCCTCGTGGGTGCTCCTGGGCTGGTCCCTCTGGCACTTTCTTCTGGTCCTTCCTTCCAGCCCTCGTGAGCCCTCCTCCCAATAGGCACAGCACCCCCAAGGAGTGCCACCGGTGATACTTCTCCCATTCTTCATAGCACAGCTCAGGCCAGGCTGCAGGAGGAAGAGGTTTTGCTTCCTGGTTCTGGTGTGTCTGGTGTGCTCCTGGAGAACCAGGTTCTTATAGAAGTTTCCCCAGTGCCCAGCTACTGCTATGCTTGGTAGTCAGCAGAACCCAGCAACATTGGCACTCCTTCAGATGCTTTTGTAGCAGAATTCTCCCATTGAGAATTCATACCTCCCTATGAACAGCTCTCTCTAGTATCCAGAGGGTAGGCTTCCAGAAAGTTCTAGAGGACAAATTTCTAGCAAGTTCCACCAGAGTGGCACCACAGTGACTTCTCTGCCATCTAGTGAGCCACAGCCATACTCTCCAACAAGATTTGGATCTCAGCCTTGGGGTAGGGAGGGTGGGGTGCTCTCTATCCCAGCTCTAAGTTGGGGTAGCTGTTATGTTATGTTATGTTATGTTATGTTCCCACAGTGGTAAATAGCTCAGAATAATACATTTGACTTTATTAGCTCTTCTTTCTCTGGCTCACTCAAACTCTCACTCCTGCCTTATGGAAGCACTCCCCAAATAAACTATGTGCATCCAAGTCCTTGCCTCAAGCTCTGCTTTTGAGGGAACCTAAACTAAGGTTGACACCCCCCTCCCCCCTCCCCAGCATTGGAGGAACAACTCCAGTCCAAGCAAAGTGACATGGCAAAGGGTAGGGAGATTTCTCCTCATTCTGAATTGGTCATCTCTGCAATTTTAAAACCATTTCACATCCACGGCCCTGGAGGGCACTGGAAATGACTCAGAGCCAGGAAGAATTACCTCATATTCTGGATGACAGAACCAAGGTACCAAAAGATCTTGCCCAGCTGAAGCCAGGGGGCCACCCTCAACTGGAGGAAATTGAAGAGCTGAGTAAGTGCTGTGTTTAAGTTCAAAAAGAAAATAAATTACACACATACTGAACACGACCGCCATTAATATAAAACAAAATGTGGGGTTTTTCACTGATCACAATCTCCCTACGAGTCAAGACTTTAAAAAGTCAAAGAAACATGGGGCAGTGTTGGCAGAAGCATCCAAACTGACGACCAGGACTCTCCACTGTCTGGCCCTGGGTCACCACAACCCAGCCCAAGTCCTGGGCTCTCTGCTGATCAGACAGCCTATGAGACCCCTCTCAGGAGGCACGTTAGATTGATGCAGCTTCACCTGTCTCAGGACCTGTGTCTGCTTGTGCCCATCCAGCCCCAGCAGGGGCAGCTAGCTCAGTGTGAGCTTCCATCTTCACAGGGGCACGGCCAACAGTATCTTTGGCCTTCTGTTGCCCCTGCTTTCTTCCCCTGTTGCTGTTGAGGCATGATGCTGGGGGATGCCATGAGCATACACAGAGCATGGACGTGCAGGGTATAACTTTCACCAAAGGGAGACAGGCCCATAGATACACTCTTCCGCCTTCCTTCCCATAGCAGGTGTTCCCTGTAGCAGTTGTTTATATGGCCTCTTGGAAGATGGGGATCAAGCAGTCCAATGCACCTCACATCAGCTCGTGGCTACTTTGACAATTAACCTTCCTATTGACTGTCACCTCTCTCCTGCGTCCTTACTTCTGCTCCCTGGGACAACCCCTCTGAATAAAGTCCTTGAACATGTTCTTTGCCTCATGTTGTGTTTTCTGGAACCCAAGCTAAAATGCGCTGAACCAATCCCAAAAGCCACAGGAATGTAGTGTGCTCATCAGCTAAGTCTTGAATGGGCTGAGGTAGTCACTGTGGCGGGCAGGTGGAGGGTACCTCTAGGGGATGTGAACGGGGTGGGATAGACGAGGGAGAGGTGGCCCATGGTCCCTTCCAGGCAAACAAGGGCCATGTGGATCTTACCCCAGCAGTGAGTGGTCACTGATGGTGTCCATTTCCAGTTCACTGGGGTTGTTTCTCCTCATGACTTCTGACACCTAATAGATGCCTTTTAAAAGCAGAAGTGATGGTACAAGTCAAATTCAAGCTGCTTCATTCTGGTAATTCTTGTTTTCATGAAGGTGACTGAGAAGCAGCAGCCACTGTCCTGGACAGTCACACCTTAGATGGAGAAGTGTTACATGGCCTTTACCTTAAATGAAACCTGACTGTAATTCTTCATCCCTCTGGACTGGGGTGGACTCCTTTCTCAGTGGTTCCTGGGACTTGTAGCCAGCTTCCCAGATCAAGCCTGAGAAGCCCGGTACAGAGAAGAACATAGGCTTTGCTCTTTGTTGTTCACATTCTCTTCAGGTGCCCTGTACCACCTGCCAGCATGGAAGTCTCCCAGAGCCAGGAGTCCCACCTAGGGTCTTCTTCCTGCTGAAAAAGCAGCCTTGGGCCCCACCATCTATCCGTGGGAGCCTCAGACTGCAGACTCTCCTTAGTGTCGGTGCATTTTTCACCTGCTTTACACCCCCACACACACCCTCACTGACTTCTCTCCACCTAGGGACCCCCAGCTATCATCGCAGAGCATTTGGACCAAAGGTCACTAAGTGGTAGCCTGGCCAAGTCCTGGACCCTCTACTGTCCACCCCCTGCCTCACTCCCAGAGCATTTGCAAAACAGGGACTTTGATGTGTAAATGCAGGTATTCGGCTTTTCTGGAAAAGTCACAGTATTTGGCAGCTCTGGGTACTGATTCCCTCATGATAAGTTGGCTGGGACTGAAGAGTGGTTGTGCATCAGATGGGGTGTTGCCTGCCCATTTCGGAAGGTACCTACCATGACCTGTGACTTCACCTCTGGCCTCTGTAGGCATTTTGGTTAGAGTATTACATTTGTTTCATTGATTCAGTAAGTACTTACTGAGCATCTTTTCTGTGTCAGGCCTTGTTGTAAGTACTAGAGATAGAAATGACAAGGACCGGGATCCCATTTTGATGGAATTTATATTTTGATAGAGGAGACAGATAATTTTAAAAAGGAGAGATTCTAACCTTCAACATGTCAGGTGGTAGCTAACTGCAATTAAGAACATAAAGCAGAGTAAGGGTCATAGGAAGTAGTGAGCTGAGGGATTGCAATAGGTGAGGTGCTGTCTTTTGTAAGCTGTTTCTAGAAGGTCTGGTTAAGGTGACACATAGTGGATACTGAAGGCAATGGAGGGGCTTCATGATGCCAGGAAGAGAGGGTTTGTCTTTAAGCTGCCCCACCGCAGGCCTGGGAGACAAGAGAATAAACAGACAGACCTTGGAAAGACCAGGATAACATAGAGGCCAAAACACAGAGTTCTAGAGTGTGCTTGCCTTTTTTTTTTTTAAGATTTTATTTATTAATCCATGAGAGACACAGAGAGAGAGGCATAAACATAGACAGAGGGAGAAGCAGGCTCCCTGCAAGAAGCCCAATGTAGGACTCGATCCCAGGACCCGGGATCACTACCTGAGCCAAAGGCAGATGCCTAACCACTGAACCCCCCAGGAGCCCCCTAGTGTGTGCTTATCTTTGCATTCTAGTAGAAGCTAAAATCAAATGAATATCTTAATCAGTTTTTACCCTCACTGTTGTAAACATTTTTTAAATTGTTCTTTTTTTTTTTTAAAGATTACTTATTTGAGGGCAGCCCAGGTGGCTCAGCGGTTTAGTGCCGCCTTCAGCCCAGGGCCTGATCCTGGAGACCTAGGATTGAGTCCCATGTCGGGTTCCCTGCATGGAGCCTGCTTCTCCCTCTGCCTGTGTCTCTGCCTCTCTTTCTCTCTGTGTCTCTCCTGAATAAATAAATAAAATCTTAAAAAAAAAAGGATTACTTATTTGAGATAGGGAAAGAGAGAGCAAGGATGAAAGCAGGAAGAGGGACAGAGAGAGAGAGTCTTCAAGCAGACTCTCCACCTAGTGTGGAGCTCAACACGAGGCTTGATCTCAGGACCCTGAGATCATGGCCTGAGCTAAAACCAAAAATTGGACGTTCCACCGACTGAGCCATCCAGGTGCCCCATATGGTAAACATTTTAATAGATAAAGCCAAAATTTCAAAAATGGTATTTGCCCTTCCCATGGATTGAACCAATCCTGTCTTATTCCTTACATTTTTGGGGAGCTGGCCTTTCTGCTTTAGTCATGGGCCTCACAGAGCAAGCTTTTCTAATTTCATCGTTGGATGAGTGTGTGGCCTATCTCTTTGTATTCTTTTCTTGGGTTATGATCACAGTTCGTGTTAAACTACTACACGCTGCCTAGTCATACACGAGGATTTGGTCACCCACATAAACATGATGCTGTTGTGAGTTCATTTTTCTATTTAGAGAAGCATGTCAGCTAGAAATACCTCCACCTAATTTCCCAGACGCATGCGTGCTGAGTGAGTGGCCAAAATAGCCCCTTGAGTAAGTGGCAGCTTTAAAAACCATCCAGCTGCTGACTTCAAACTAGAAGGTCAGTAAAGGAAAGTGGAAGTTGGATTTTGAATGATCAAGGTGCTCACAAGGATTTAACAGTGGTCAGGATTTTGGAGACTTGCACAACTAGCCTGAGACTTCTTTGGATTTCTTGCCTGTTGCCTATCTTTGTCTTCTCTCTTTGGACGTCAAGATGAATGTCCAGGCTTGCTCTAGGTGTGGGTATGGAGTTTATCCTGCCGAGAAGATCAGCTGTCTAGATCAGGTCAGTAGACATTTCTTGGCCTTTGGAAATAATAACCAATATGGGAGATTTATCTTCTCACATATGGACATGTGGGGCTTCTTGAACCATCTAAAAAAGATGTATTTATCATTTTTCCTCATTTCTACCCATTCCTATCTCTATCTTCTATGTCACCTTGAAAAAAAGGTTATTCATTTAACATATTGTACTTGTGTGTGGGTGTGTTTATCACCATTTTACCTCTAAGGATCCATTTTTACCTGGAAATGTATAAGAATCCAGAGTCTGGAAAAAAAGGCAATTTTGCTACATCTTTTCTATATGATTTCTAGATATGGCATAAAGCATGTTTTCACTGCGAAGTTTGCAAGATGATGCTATCGGTTAATAACTTCGTGAGTCACCAGAAAAAGCCGTACTGTCACGCGTAAGTGTTTGGTATCCTGCCCCACCACCTCTTGGGTTTTGTTTATTTTTTAACAGGTAGCCAACCAGAACTTCAAATCACACAGCCCAGAGTTAAAGCCAAGAAATATCTTCCTCAAAGTTGTCATTTACATAAAATCATTGATGAGGTCTAAGGCAGGATTTTATGCAAAGGACAGAAAGTTGAAAATTTCAAATTTCTTTTTTTTTTTTTTGAAAATTTCAAATTTCTTTTAGGTAAAAAGTCAAATCCATTATAACCCCATGTTAAATTATTAAATACCGTGCAGAACACTGTAATTGCTGCAGATATGCCTATAGAACTTTTTTCTTTTAAAAAATTCCAGAATCCTTTTCAAGTTTTTTTTTCAGAAAGTATTTCAGTGACCATTTCTAGTTAAAGTTAGCTTTTAATTTCTTTGATTTCCTTTTTTCCCTTTAAGACATTGCCTGGAAAATAGTAAACTTAATTATTAAGTTTTATATTTATCAATTAAAAAATAACCATACCTTTAGGAATAATCAATCATCTTGGGTAAAATGCATTTTGAATTTCGGTTTATATCTATTTTTTTTTTCTAGCCACAACCCCAAGAACAACACTTTCACAAGTGTCTATCATACTCCCTTAAATCTAAATGTGAGGAAGTCTCCAGAAACCATCCATGGGGTAAGTGACTTAATTTTGAATTTCAAAATAGCCTTTAAAGAAAGTTTATTAGCTCAGTGTCTATGTCCAAATTGAACCTGCTCATTTCAAGTGCAAAGTGCTTTTAAGTAACAAATATTGCTATTTGTCCTACCGCAGTAGAGGCCCAATACCCAAGATAATCTGATAATCTAGCTTGAATATCTGATGTGTTTGTAATCTCTGCCTACCAGCTCTGTTCACACTGGTGACGGTTTACCCGATAGGCCTGTATACATTAGGTGCCTAATAATGTAAAACAAAGTTTACATAGCTGGAAAATATTATAAGAGCCTTTCCTTGCTTTCTCCCATGATTATTTTGGTATAGAAAATGAAAAACCTCTAGTTTCACACTCTTCAATCTCTCTGAATTCAGAAGTTTTTATGATCACTAGCAGCCTCTCTTTCTCCTGGGGGTAGGGGTAGGTCAAAGATATTTTGATTCAGAAGTGGTGTTTGGATAGACAAGAAAGCCGTGTTGATCAACCAACCTCTTCTGAGAAACCAACAATGGGGTTTTGTCAAATAGCTAGCTACCACTTAGATGCCTGCATTTATTGAAGTGATGACTCATTTAACTTCTTTCCCCCTTGCCCCACGAAGTTGCTCTGTGAGATGCATCTAGAAGCTTTCTAAAATTAGAAAATTGCACAGGAGGTGGAAGGCTGTCAGTGATCTGCCCTCCTCACGTCACCTCACCTCAGACTGCCTCTCCTGCCTGCCCAGGCCACCCGTCTCCTCAGGAAAATGTGTGTTAGATCGAGCCTACCCAACGCCCCCTGCCAAGTTAGCTTAATTTGCTGAGAGCCCTGGACTGATTGTGAGCTTATTATTTTTAAACATGCTTATGCAACATGCACTGTACAGTCGTTTAATTTACTTAATACACATTACTATCTAGTAGGGTAAGTAATGTTATGATCCCATTCTGCTGGTGACGAGCCTGAGGTGCAGAGTTACTCACACATCATTGATTCCTAAGGATTCGCAAACCTTAAGAATTCACAAGCAATCCTAGGTTACTGAGAGGGTTTGTTCTTTTAGGATCTTGGTTTCATTTCTTGAAGTCTAAGGGCAGCTACACGAAACTGCAAATAAATACTGAGTGTAGCTCTTACTTGAACAGAGCGCCAAACATTCTGCTGGGCTCTTTCACTATCTTATCTCATTTTTTCTTCACAAGAATCCTCTAAAATATTACCATCTTACAGTTGGGAAGGCTGAGGCTCAGAGAAGTTAAATAACTTGCCTAGTTTTGCCCAGCTACTTGGGTGGGTACAAATCTAGATCTCTCCAACTCTAGAACCCACAGCCTGAACTCCTCCAATGGCCTACTTCTATGTATGTAGAAGGTGGCAAACTGTCCAGGAGATAAGCACTTGTTTATGTTTACAAAAATCCAGATATTTCTAGAGTTGTACAGCCAGAGTTTGACAGATTAAACACAAGAAGTACTTATATGGCAGAGTGCTGTTTGTATATATTACACTCTCTACAAAAAGATCCCTAGTATCTTACTTCTCCACACTGCACTAGCTCTAAACTGGCATGTCCCTCCCTCACAATCATACAACAGGTCACACAATATTTCCTTTCTTTGAGATGGTAGTGGATTCATTTTCTTTTCACTGTATGTGACAGGCCCAATCTGGAGTGAGATTTTTGCTGGTTCTGTCTCTAGCCACAGACAGTGATGTGAACTTCCCGGGATGCCTGCGTGTGTGCATTTGTTTGCATCTGTGCGAATCTATGTGTATGCGTATAAATATGTATGTGTGCCTCTGGGGAGTGTATGTATGTGTGCGTATAGGTGTGAATAGGTGTGCGTGGGCATATGCATGTGTGTACATGATGTGTATATATACATATGTGCGCATACAGGCATGCGTGTGCATATGTATATGCATGTGCTCTGTGTGCGTGTGTATGTGTGTACGTCTCTCTGTATATTTGTGTGTACATGGTGTGCCTATGTGTATACATGCCTATTTGTGTGTGTGTGTCTGCATATGTGTGTTATGCCAAAAAAAAAGGCTGTTGAGGTCACTTCCTCCTCCTTCCCCACCAGGAAAAATTTCAAATGGAGAGCCATGTCCCTTCCAGGCCCCAGATCTCATAGCCACATTAGGAAGGGGGATGGATTACTTTCTTACCCTCTCTCCCATCTTCTCTGAGAGACTTTGCCAATTGAGTATAAACAAATTCGTTATGTATGTACTAAAAGAAAGAACAAAAGGGCTGCTTCAGTGATGGTGATGAAGGAGGAAAGTAAAGAATTTGAGTTGGCATTTGAAACAATTGACATTTTTTTGTGTTTCCTAGATGTCCCTTTTAAAAATAATAAATAATGTGTAAGACAAAATTTCTTGTTTGGCAGGTGTGAATGGAATTTTTAGAAGAATAAAACATTTAGATTCTCTTTTATTCAGAGAAGGGACTTTAGCTCTTAATGCTTCTTTCTTACCCCACTAGTGACACTTGTGGCTTATTTCCTTTTCCTCCTTCCTCAGAATAATCTGGAATCTTATGAAAAGTCTCTGGAGAGGCAGACACTCCCCGGTGATGGATTTGTCCTGTGGGTGGAGGACAGCAAATAAGGCTTTCTATCTATTTTGGTCACGCAATTCTGATTCCTAAAGTCAATGGCTCTCGAGGAGGGCAATTTTACCCCTCAGGGGGCATTTGTGATGCCTGGGGACTTTTAGAATGTCACAGTTGGCAAGAGGGGTACTATTGGCATCTGACGGGTAAGGACCAGCTATGCTGCTAAACATCCTGCAGTGCACAAGACGGGACTTGTGAGAAAGAGTTAACCAGCCCAAATATCAGTAGTGCTGTCAACCAGAAATCCTGCCTTTAGTCTATGTAATGTTTGCAGTAATTTCTCAAAATCCAGGGGAAGAAGCAGAAGCAGATAAAGCACTCTCAATTTCTGTATTTAAAAATACATATATTGCAGCAAGCAAAGTAGCAAGCCTAGAAATTCAATGAGAGAAAGTACCCTTCATGTGGAAATAGAATTCCTAGATTCTAAACCTGGCTCTGATTACCCATTGAATAATTTTAGTAAGGTCACTTCTTTTCCTTCAGTTTCTTTCTTCATCTATAGAATTAATGATTCAAGCTTCAGCTTATTAAAATTGCAGGTTTCTGGCACCATTTTAGACCTCATAAATTATGACATCTGGATTTGGACCTAAGACCTTTTGATTTCTTTTATGGTTGGCCCTTTTTATGTTGTCTTTATGAGCTCTTTGCCCATCCCAAGACTCTGAAGTTACCATTGTGATATCAGTTCTGCCCAAACTGATCTACACATTCAACATAATTCCAGTCGAAATCCTGGTGTTTTTTGTAGAGATTGACAAATGGAGTCTAACATTGATGTGGGCACACAAAGATTCTAGAATAGCCAAGAAATTCTGAAGAACACAATTGAAGGACTTCAGTTACGAGATTTCAAGATTTACCACAAAAGTAATAGTCATTAACTTAGTATAGTTTTGCATAAGAATAGACAGACTAGTGGGATACAATTCAAGGTCCAGAAAGAAAGCTGCACATATGTGGTCACTTGAATTATGACAGATTTGCCAGTGCAATTCAGCGTAGCAGGGACTATCTTTCAATAAAGCAGTGCTGGAGTGATTGGATATTTGTATGGAAGAAAATGAACTTTGACGCCTACTTCACACCTATACACAAAAAACTCACACATGTATTCCAGGTCAAGATATTAAAGGTAAAATTATAAAGCATAGGAGAATATGTACATGAATTTGGGGAGCCAACATTTTAACAAGCTCCTGGGGTGATTGTTGCACTAACGTTAAGAATCATTACTCTAAAAGGCAGCATTTTCTGAGGTTACTCTAACCTGCCTACTGGGTGTTGTGTGATAAGTTCATCAAGACCTTCAGTTTTTTTAATTGTACTGCTGAATGGAGTTTTGCACACCACAGGTGCTCTGTACGTGTCACCTGGCTGGGGGAACAGGAAGAGCCACAGTGAGACTGACAACCCAGTGTGTGTCATTGTGCACTTAAGAAGCTTTGCCACTGAGATTCAGAAAAATCCCTCCAATTTAACTATATGTTATTTATTTTCTTTCTCTTCACTGACGGAAACTTTCCTGACCATGTCTCCATCATGCAGATTGATGAGCAAGATGAGGGCGAACGGTTTAAATCAGTTTTTCACTGGGACATGAAATCCAGGGATGGGACAGCTGCACCTAACAGGCAGCCCCTGATGAACGAGGTGAGAGAAGTGGTGTGAATGGGTTTGGACAAAAGGAAAAGAAGGCCACACTTTGCAAGTGAGACACATTGTTGTTATTACTTCTAGAGGAATTGATTAGGCTTTGATTCACCCAGTCTGTGGTTCCAGCTGTCCACAGAAGACATCCATCAGCATGGTGTGGGGTCATCTCTACCACATCTGCTTCCAGTCCAAACTCACTAGTCAGTTTGTCCCTTTCAACTACTGGGTTTCTGGCCCTGGGAGCGAACCACCCAGGCTGGAGACCATGGCTGCCCTTTCTCCCTCTGCCTCTGCCCCTGCATTTCTCCCCCCTTGCTCTGATCCACATCATCTCCTGCCTGGACCTTCATGGGGGCCTCCCAAGATGGCCTTCTCTCTTCTGGCTTTGCCTCTGTCTAGCCTGTTGAGTGATGTTGGCCACACACAGCTTCCTGGATGGCCCTGACTTACTCTTCCTACCACCTGAGAATTTATGCTCACTATGGAGAGGCTCATCATTTCAAAATTCCTCAGCCATTTGCTTTCAATTATACACATAATACTTGGATTTTCCTCATCATAAAAAAAATCCAAAGTACAAAGCTAACCCCCTGTGCATCATCTCCAATCAGTCCTTCTGCGGGGGTGCCTGTTATTTTCAGTCTCATGGGTATTCTTCCAAACTTTACTCATTTACAAATATAGATCTATGTAATTCATTTCTTAGTACTTCCATTTGGATATGGCCACTGCCACTTGCTGAGGGACCTTTGATGAAATTATATAACCATTCTTTTCTTTGGCTTTCTCATCTGTAAACTGAACTTCTGACAGTTCCTGACATACAGAACCATTGAGAAGTTTAAAAGAGTATATAAATGTAAAGACCTTAGAACAATGGTAGGCACAGTAAATACTAGCTATTACTTTCATTAAAAATTATATATGTATATTTCTATTGGGATGTGTAATTTTTCCCATGAAACAACATACCTTGTTTTGCAACTTGTATTTTTCAATCAACAAATATCTTGGAGATACTTCTTTTTTTAAGATTTTATTTATTCGAGAGAGAGAGAGAAGCAGAGACACAGGCAGAGGGAGAAGCAGGCTCCATGCAGGGAGCCCGACATGGGACTCGATCCTGAGACTCCAGAATCACGTCCTGGGCTGAAGGCGGCGCTAAACCGCTGAGCCACCTGGGCTGCCCACTTGGAGATATTTCTGTGTCGACCTCCTTTTAAGTTATTGTGGATGGGTGTATCATGAGTGCAACCATTAAGAATGGATGCATCATGCTCTTCTGTGGATGGGCAGGGTTCTTTCCAAAATTTTTCCTATTACAAAGTTGCTATGGATACCCTTGTGTGTGACCTCTCTTGGACACAAGTGTTTCTCTAGAATAGATAATGAGAAACAAGGTTTCTATGTCAAAGAGTGCATGCGTTTTTAATTTCTATGGCCACTGTCAAATTGCTCTCTGAAATGGCTGTGCATTTGATATACCTATGGGCAGAGGATGGGACTACTTATTCCTCCACGTTCTCACCAGTACTTGATATTACCAGATAAAAGTTTTTGACAATTTCTATGTTTTTTTTAAGTAAATTTCCCTGATTGCTAGTATGGTTGAGCATAATTTCACATACCAATTATCTGTCTTTCTAGATCTTAAGAGTGTGGTTCTACGCAACCTTTCCAATTTGCCCCACCTTCAGCCCAATTGGCTTCTTATCTCTATCCCTAGTTTCTAGTCAAACCCATGTCTTCATGGTCTTTTACATGAAGCCTATCATTGCCTTCGTGTTTTTATTCATGGTAGTCCCCACTCCTGGAATTTATTCAATGAATACTTATTGAGCCAATTATGTACAGGTGTTGTTCCAAGCTGTTAGAATACATTAGTGAATAAAACCAATGAAAATCCCTGCCTTCATGGAACTGACCTTCTAGAATGAATGTCCTTTTTTTTTCCTTTTGCCCCTGTCAATCTGACCTCAGCCTTGGAGGTCCAGCTCAGATTCCATCTTCCTATCCAGAATGGAGCCATCACATATAGATTACTTCTTAAAACCTTGTGTTTATCGTCAATACACTACACTTAAGCACACAAACATTTTCTAATTACTACTTGTTTTGTATGTCGGTTTTATCTCTTTATATAGGCCACAGTTTTATTAAATAAGGAACCGTCTTCCTTTTGGGGGGCTTTTCTTTTAATGTTAATTGCTTATCCCAATATAAGGCACATGACAAGTAGGTTTTTGCAGTGTGTCTGAATAATGCTGGTTAATCTCACATTGTCCATCCATAAAACTCTCCACTGATCAATCTAGGTACAGTGATGAGCAAAGAAGTGTTAAGTTACATTTGGAACCCTTCTAGAATATACATGAATCTCAGAAAGTTCAACTTTTTAGGAATTAGATTATTTCCTAGGTGAAGAAATTGAACATTTTAGTTAGCTGAGACCCACCATATGCCAGTAGGAGTTTATAGTTTTTAGAGAATTTCTCTTATGCTGACGGTGTATGTGAACATTGCTAGGAGGGTGGAGTAGGTCTTACCAACCAAATGTGCAGGGTATGTGTTTATGCGTTTGTGTGTTTCCTTTACAGAGAGCCTATTGGAATGGATATGGGGAAGGGAATGCTTGGTGCCCAGGAGCTATGCCAGACCCCGAAATCGTAAGGATGGTTGAAACCCGAAAGTCTCTTGGTGAGGTAAGAGCCCTAGAAATTATTCTAGCAATTAGTTTGAATGTTTCTTTATCTTAAAATTGTGGTAAACAGACTACTGGCCCTTCCCCCAAAGATTACCATGTCCCAATCTCCAGAACTGTATATCTGTTACATTACCTGGCCAAGGGGATTTTGCAACTGTGATTAAGGTAAGGATATTGAGATAGGAATATTACCCTGGACTATTAAGGTGGACAGATGTAATCACAAGGGTCCTTATAAGGAGGCAAGAGGGTCTGAGTCAGAGACAAGGTGATGTGATAACAGAAGCAGAGGTCAAAGCCATTGGGAGCCATAGAGTAAGGGATGCAAGTAGCCACTAGAAGCTGGAAAAGGTGGAAAACTGGAGTCTTTCCAAGAGCTTCCAGAAGGGAACAGCCCTGATGGCCCATTTCAGACTCCTTGCATTATCATATAGGCCTTTGAGTCAAAGAGGTTGTGCTCTCTTTGGATTCCTCGGGTTGGGTCAGGCTTCCCACAATTTGATATAAGCATTGAAGGGGAATCTCTTTGACCTGAGAAGTAGGATTTTCTTCAGTGTTGAAGATGTTACTCAGATTACCAATGGAATAACATTTTCAAATTTACTGCAGGTGATTGAAATGTTTTCTGAATATCTTATAAATCCAGGTGCATTGGTTCTGTTGATGCTCACAAGTCTAGTCGTTCTTAGCTGAAGTCATATTGTTTTTCATGCTGACATTGGTTTTGACCAGCAGGAGTATACAGAAGACTATGAACAACAGAGGGGCAAAGGGAGCTTTCCAGCCATGATCACACCTGCCTATCAAAGAGCCAAGAAAGCTAACCAGCTGGCCAGCCAAGTGAGTGTCCTAGTGCTTAGTCACCATAGATTATGCTAATTTTTGTTACTAATGAAATTCTGGGATTCAGATAAAAACCTGTAAGAGAATGCTTATGGACATCATTAGTGTGATATTATGGAGAAAACTGTGCTCTTATGTTTTCTCTGTGTATTACCTCCTGTGCCTTGATTGGACCACATCTAACAAATGGAGAGACCAGGCAGCTCAGCCAAAGACTGGACCAAATAATATCTTGAGGTCACATTAGCATTTGAGACACTGATTCTCATTAAGTGGGTGGTACATCTTCCTGGGGAATAGCTTCGCTATTCCTGTTGGCTAAGAGCTCAGAGTTTGGAGCCAGAATGCAAGGGTTTGAATTCTGGTTCTCTCATTTACTGGCTGTGTGACCATAAGCAAATTCCTGAGCTTCTCTATTCCTCAGCTGCTCATTTGTAAAATGGGGAAAAGAATGGTCCTGCCTCATGCGATTTTTATGAAGTGAAGTGAGTTAATGTTTGTAAATGGTTAGCCCTGCCTGGCATTATCTTGGACTTAACACAGTGGCACTGATGCTTTTTGAAGAGGAGCTTATGAGACCGGCCCTAAAGACTTGGCCATTGGCTTGTGTTGAGTCCAGCCCAATGGTATAGCTTCAGGACAGCTGTAAAGAAGAGTTCTCTCAAAGGTTGGTGGGTATGACCTTGACCCTATGCTGTCTCTTAACCAGGTGGAATACAAGAGAGGGCATGACGAGCGCATCTCCAGGTTTACCACGGTGGCGGATACCCCTGAGCTGCTACGGGCCCAGGCAGGGGGACAGCTTCAAAGTGATGTAAGAAATAACGGAGGCTTAGAGGCCTATAAGATTCTCCTTTCCTTCCTTCCTTGAGGGTGGAGGGAGGAAGAATGTAGGAGGCTTCTCAGTCCCCCGTGGGAGCCAGGGAAGAACTTTTTAAGGTCAAGGATAGTCAAGTCAGATAAGTCAGCTAGCACAGACCTTGTGAAAACTCTTCCTGAGAGAGAAAAACTTCGATGGTATCAGTTGCAAATCAGATGTATGTGATTAATCTGAAAAAATCCAGTCCTTGTCACTGGAAATTGTAGAACATCACTTCTAAGGAATTTCTACCATTTGCCTTTTCACAGCCCAGTTTTTCTCTAGCATAATAAGACCAAGAATTTAGTCTTCTGAGTGGGAAGTGTAAGTGCAAATCTGGGTTCAGCTTAATGAGTGGCTTCCACTTGCCTTGGGTTGAGAACCCTCTTTTATCTCCCAGACTTGACTGGAGGCTCCTTGAGGGCAGAAGCCTTCTTCTTCTAGCCCATGCTGCATGAGTATGTGTTGAATTCTGCATTCAGTATCTCCATGTATCAGGCACTGTCCTGGGATTTGGGGAATAAAAAGGTAAAGAAGATACACATGGTCCATCAAGCCATAAGCAAACGATGGTGCCGTAGAGGGTGTGACAGGGAGATATGAGGAGGTAATGCAAGCCCTCGGCAGGGCTTCTCATCAGATGGCCTGGTAGATCATGTGATTGTGGCATGAGATTCATTTTCTTTTTTCATTTTCCAGGTGAGATACACAGAAGACTATGAACAACAGAGAGGAAAAGGCAGTTTCCCTGCTATGATCACGCCTGCTTATCAGATAGCCAAGAGAGCCAATGAGCTGGCTAGCGATGTGAGTTCCATGACAGTGTATTTGTGGTAGGGGAGGAAGCAGGAAGTTACCTGGGCTTGGCAAGTACAACTTCCTGTCTGCTTTTGCATGCACCATGGCCCAGGGAGTAACTTTCCTTCCTAGTTTTGAATTGCTTTTACCAAGACATTGATCTGGCACTTTTATGTCTAAGACATACTCCGTGGACCCAAGCAGAAACAGAACATTCCACAAGACATTCTTTTTTATTCTCCTGGCTTCTGTGCATAGAAGGTTAAATTCACAGGTTTGTCCTTTCCCTTCATTTAGGTGAGGTACCATCAACAATATCAAAGAGAAATGAAGGGAATGGCTAGTCCAGCTGCTGGAGCTGCAGGCACAAGGGAATGCATGGACCGATATGGCCAGGTATGTAATAAAATCACTCCCTGGGAGACTGCCCTTTCTAATGATCAGTTCTTGGTGGGTCAGTAGCCCACTAGCCTGTGACCATTTAATCAGCTGATGGCCGTTTAATCAGGGGTTGGGCTGTGGTTTATCTTGCCCTATTGATGAAAGGTAGATTTTTCCAAGTCAGAAAACAAAGGCAATTACATGGGGCTCAACTTCATCCACGTGGAAAAGCAATTTCTAAGCATTTTTCCTTTCCTTTTTTTCAATACTTTTTATTTTATTTAAATCCAATTTGCCAACATAAAGTATTAACAGCCAGTGCTCATCACATCACATCACATCATTTTTAAAATATAAAGAACCTCTATTGGGGATCCCTGAGTAACTCAGTGGTTTAGCGCCTGCCTTCGGCCCAGGGCATAATCCTGGAGACCCGGGATTGAGTCCCACATCAGGCTCCTTGCATGGAGCCTGCTTCTCCCTCTGCCTGTGTCTCTGCCTCTCTCTCTCTCTCTCTCTCTGTGTGTCTCTTGTGCATAAATAAATAAAAATCTTTTTTTTTTTTTAAAAGAACCTCTATCAATATGGTGGATTTGCCAAGAGTAAAGCATTCTCACCTATTCAATGACGAATGATCTCAAGGCCTAAGACTGGCTAATTTTAGCTCATCACTGTATAAGCACAAAATGGATCCAAATGCATGTCTGGAAAAATATTGGGCACTTCACTGAGTAGCAAGGGTCATTTCTTAGAAAGTGTATATCTTATCTAAGTTGCTAGGTGAGGCAATTTACAAGAGAATGCAAATCATTTCCTCAACTTCACTTCTCACATGAACTACATAGTGATGGGGTAAAAAGGTTGAGATGATAATTAGAAGCTAATTTTTATTTGTACATCCCTCTGTAGGTGCAGGAGAGAAAGGGAACATTATTTTTTCACAGTTGTAAGTAAAGAATATTGGAAGGCTAAGTGTGCGTACTGGAAGAGTATATTCTTAGTTGATTTTTTAAAAATAATTAAAAAATTGAATTTTTATCAGTGACTTGATTCTACAATATACATAATTTATTCAACATACCTAATTTATGAAAGGAAACAACTTACTTCTTTTCTTTAAAAGAGTGTCGAGGGAGACACTCATGTAAGATGGAGGTATGTATGAAGATGGATTGTGACCCCTTTGCAAATGTCTGTCTGAGCAAAAATGTTTAGTTTTAAATGAAAAAGTCCATTTTATTAAATTCTGTAAATTAATTAAATGGCCTCAGTGCTTTAAACTCAATGAAATTATGCTTTTGTGGCTTTAATGTTTCAAATATATTGTATAGAAGGCTCAAGACAACTTTTAAAAATATTTGATTCCTATATTTGGCAAAAAATATTTTGTTCCAAATGTGACCACTGCTATCTGCCAGTACATGAGTGTGTCTAGACATATCCATACACATCCATGAGATATAACCTTATAGTGTCATAGTTGGTTCTTGGTTTTTAGGACATCTTGGCTGAAGTGGCCGGCTGTGCTAATAACAAATCTAAGAATCAAAGTGGGTGTTGTGTGATAGCACCACCAGCAGCTGTCAAGAGGATGAGCCTTGTATGGCATTTCCTTGTGTGATTTAGCGGGACCTGCCAGGCATGAGTAGGAGGGAGTGAGAGAGAAGCAGACACTCAGAGAAACCATAAATATCTGTAATACCTAAAATGCCAAATAATTCATTCTTCTTTTTCACAAATAACAATTTTTTAGGTTAATAGACTATATCATGGAATCAACTTATTGTTTGTAACCAGTCAACTCCCCAATAGGATTGAGTGTCTCACTAAAAAGATTTACATATCCAACATAAAAATAGATATATATGAGCAGAGAAGTTAAAGTAAAGCTACATACCAACCCCAAATTATTGAGCAGAAGAGGTAAAAGGAGATTACCAAAGAATTTGAGAACCTTCATTATTATTTTTTTTAGCTTAACTTTCTTTTTTCTTTTTTTACTTATTGCATTGCTGCCAAGAACATTTTGGCAGCCAAACATAAAGGGCCACTCTGGCTAAACAGTTGTCATTATTGGATAGAAGGGAAGCCTGGACTTTCTGATTTGACCCAACTATTTTATTAAAGAAAATGTGTGTGCCAGACTCCAGCCCTGGTATGGGAGTGAAGCAGGCTCTTGCCTTGGAGGAGGCCAGACAGAGGATGGAGTTATGAGCCCAAAGGGGCACACAAGGCTGTTTCAGACTGGTTGGGAACACAGATGAGGAAGCAGCTGATTCTGCCTGGGGCAGGATTTGGGAATGAGGGAGGAGTTTCCCAGACAGAAGGTAGCATCTGAACAGGTCTTGAAGTATATCCCACTGCCAGGAAAGGTTTATGCTAGTGACATCATGACAGTTCCACGAGAAAGAAGGTTTTCTTTTGTGGGAGTAGGTAGAAGAAACAGGCTCAGATGATAATAGTCTGAAATATACATTTAGTCCCATTTAGAGCCTCTTCAGGCAATTTGAAATTTCCCCCAAACACAAAAATTCAAATAATTATAATGCTCTTCTTCCTGGCAAATAGCCTACATCACTGGGAAAATAGTATCTGGGATGTGAATGGTTTTTTTCTGCATAGATCTGCCAATGGGCCTGAGAAAGGCAGCATTTGAGATTACTGGAGGGCAGAGACCACCCTGGTGTCAGACATGGAATGAGCACTCTATAGTCCACAGATCTGGGAGACTTGTAGAATGTCTGGATTTATCTCATGGAAATGATGATGATTTGTTTAGTGCTGTGTGCCAGGCACCAGTAAGTAGAGCTGACCCCACAATCCACCGTCTTAGCCACCTTGTAGTTCTGCTCCCAGAGTGATCCCTGGAACGTCCAATGGATGGGCCTCTATAGGATCAGGTTCTAGGAGAGATCATTTCCAAATCCCCCACCCATTCAGGGAGGGGAGCCTCACTGATAGAAATTTTCTATTGGCCCAGCAGGGTTACTTGGAGGAATATCAGGAGCACAGAGGAAAAGGCAGCTTCCCCGCCATGATCACCCCAGCTTATCAGAATGCCAAGAAAGCCAACGAACTCGCTAGTGACGTAAGTACTGCATTGGGGCGACCTGCAGAGCCACAGAAGCAGAGGGGAAATGAGATTTTGAATTCTGTACTTACTGAAACTAGCACACAGAGCCATTTATTTAGACCTGAGCCAGAGTAAAACGTTAGCCCTCAATTTCTCTCCAAATTTCTGACATCTACCTCTTTTGTTCAACTGTTTGGTCACATTTATCTGCTTCAAAGGAGAGTGACACCAACAAACTGTGGAAGTCGCCTTAGGTTAGTTGAAGCAGTGCAGATGCTGGTCTAGCCAGAGAAGCTGGGGTTAGGAGGGTCTTTGCAAAATAAGCCATCTAGAAACCCAGTACTTTAGGGGGATAGCTGTTAAAACAAGTCATGTGATTACCAAACCTGGTATAACTCAGTTGATAGGATAAATTTTATTTGCAGAAGGTTGGCCAGCTGGCAGTCCTCGAAAGATAGACTATAATTAAACTCGGTAGAGTGACGTGCATGTGTAGATCTAAGATGCCAACTTGCACATGGTCTATATATGGTTAGAAGCCACGCATGAGCTTTACACCCCCTTTACCCATCCCCTTTGCTCTGTGCCGTACAGTTAGCATCCCATTTACCCAGGATAGTGCACTCTTGTTGGCCCGAGAGGGAAGTAAAATATTCACTTTGCCCCTCAGCTGATTAGATGAGAAAAGATGTTGAAACCATGGGCAGACTGGGTTTGGAATTACACCTTTTGGAATGATTGTTTTGAGACGTTTCTTCATGCAGAAATTAGAGGATAAAGTACACAAAGTATGAAAAGGGCCAGTAAAACTTTGATACCAAAGGGACTGAGTGGTTTATGGATTTCCTGGAGGAAAAAAAAAAAAAACCCATGTGATTTTTTTTTCCTTCAAAAAATTCTCTTAAGTAAATGTTGACGTTAAATGGAGGGTCATTTTGGGGTAATTTCTCTCACGGAGCATGAAAACCACAACTCCGGGCCCTCTTTGTGTGCTTCTTTCAGATAAAATACAGGCAGGACTTCAATAAGATGAAAGGCCCTGCACATTATCACTCCCTCCCAGCCCAGGACAACTTGGTTCTCAAGCGGGCCCAGAGCGTGAACAAGCTTGTGAGCGAGGTGCGTACATAGAGGGGACCGGGGTGGGGCAACCCCAGTGTGAAAAATTCTGTAGAATGCCGCAGAAGCTACCCATGGCTAGCCGTTCCCTTGGAACTGATGCACAGTCAAAAGCCACTCCCAAGAGAGCCTAGAATCAAACAAATTAAACAGTTTCTCCAAGGGTTCAAAAGTTTCTTTGCAAATTCTCAAAAGTTTCAGGCAGTGTTTTTTTGCTGCAGAATCCTGTCCTAGCCGACCTTCGAAACAGTATGTCATTCTTGCAGAGTGGAAATCAGATCAGAAAGTGTTTCCCACCTGGAACCTCCCTCATTCTCTTATTATTGTCATTGGGTTTCCCCGAAGTTCTGTGTCTCATATGAATTCCCATTACCTTAGAGGCTGGACTGGCCGCCAGATGGTGGGTTTTGTTTGGTGTACTCGGTGATTCAGATTTTTTTGAATTCCTCTGGCAAGGAAATAACAGGCTCGAGCTCCCAAATCCTTATCACGCCCTCAAGCCTTTTATTTCACAGCAGCTCTTCACTGGCATTTCCTCTCTGGACTCCAAAGGCATTTGAGTTAACAACCTCTTGCAAAATGGGGAAGAATGAGGGCTATTAAAAGATAATCGAACAGGTTATCTGCAATTCAGAAGCAGACATTCAAGTATTCTAAAGTATTTTTCTTCCCTAACCCCTGAAGGTCAGTCTTCCATCCTAAACTATTCCTTAATTTGTGGTCCTCTAACTCTGGGCTGCTCAGAATCACCAGGAGGGACATCATCCTCATCTCAGTGGGAGGCTCATGTATTTTGAAGTAATAGATGGGTGCCTAGGTCTTGGAATCTGCATTTTAAACAAATGTTCCAATCATTCTAATGCTCTAGGCCAGAGGTCAGCAAACTACAACCGGAGTACCAAATCCGACTCCTAGCCTGATTTTGTAAATAAAATTTTATTGGAACACAGCCACCTCATGTTTGGTTATATATGGTCCCTGGCTGCTTTCACACTACAAGAGCAGAGTCAAGTAGTTGCTAAACTTTGCTCTTGATTCATAGAACATTAGATCTAGATGGGACCTTGGCAGTCTTTAGGTCCTCACTTTGTCATAGTCTAGAAAAGTACAGTGTCTTATTGTGGCTCAGAGAGATTTTGAGGGATAGAAGTGAAACCAGATCTCTGAGAGTACAGTTTTACCCATCCAGGAAAAACACTTAACATTTTGGCCTTTTTCTAGATGAAGATACTATAAATAAATATATGAATAAAAAGACATTTATAGATCAGAATTCAATTATATTTATAGTTTGGTATACTTTTTTCACTTCTTATCAGGTTGTGAGCAGTATATGCATCTTGCATACTTTAAAAAGCATGTTTCCACCATATGTTTTATATGATAGGATTAAAAAATTGTATTTAAAAAACATTTTTTTTTTTTTTTTTGGTAAGAGGTCACAAGAGAACTTCGATTTCTTTTTGCTCATGTTTATCTAGTAGGACAAACCAGTCTTGCTCTATTTGTGATACTCAGGCTTCAGCTGCCTCCTCCAATTACCTGGGCTGACTTGGGACCTATTCAATAACTATAACCTTACATCTTATATCCAGCTACCCCGGGGAGCTCGACCAGCCAACCCATTTGAAAGTAGAAGACACTCTGTGCATCTATGAGGAATCTCATTTATTATACTCCTTCGTAGAGTAACTTTTTTGGTTAAATTTTATTGAAGTGTACATATGGAAAAGTATATACATCATATGTGCCTACTGCGAGGGATTACCACAAGTGGACACCTCCATGTAACTAGCACCCAGATCAAGAAACAGAATGTGACTCAGACACACCCTCCATAATCTTCCAGATACTTTGCCCCAAGAGTAACTCCTGTCCTGATTTCTTAAACCCATCTTGCCACTTTTTTGGGGATATATGAAATCTTACCATATTTTCTCTTGAAATATATCTTTAATTTTCCAAACCAAAAGGATGACTGACTTATTATTTGAAAGGAGAACACATGCTGTCAACTTATGGTACCCTATGCCTGGTATTTTTCAATGTTGGGTTGAAAGTTTTCTAAAAATATCCATGTAAAGTCCTGGTGACATTTTTCAAGCGTAGCTTTGGGCTTGGTTCTATTGTGCATCTGGTGTCTTGGTTTCCAAGGTGGAATATAAGAAGGACCTGGAAAGTAGTAAAGGTCACAGTATCAACTACTGTGAGACGCCTCAATTCAGGAACGTGAGCAAGATCTCAAAATTCACCAGTGATGTGAGTTTTTAACACCTGAGCATTTGTTTGGGCTTTTTTATGAGCTAAATTTCTAGGTCTCTTAAGAGACAGTCTATGTGAATATATCTGTCTGTCTCAGAGAAGCATGGCTTCTGAGCACAAATACCTTAGAATTTTGATCAAGATTGCCTACAGGGGTAGTCCATGTAGTATTACATTCTGTTACATTCCCCACCACGCACTTGGCCTTGAGTCCTTAATGGCAGTACCTCTCCTCTTGTGTTCTTGTGTAGCAGCGTCCGGCTCCTGGTTGGTGAATGCTGGTGAGGGAGCCTGGCTGAGCATGCAACCTCCCCTCGCCATGCGACTGTGTGCTTCTTAGTTAATGCCTGATCTCGTATAACCTGGGGATCCAGATGTTCTTTCCTTGTTTTACAGATGAACAGATGGCATTTGCTAATTTGGAAAATCTCAGAGAAGTTCTGAGGCTGTCTCCTTGAGAACATCAAGGACCTATACTAGACTATGTGATTTTGTTTCTTCTTAGCTGCATATCATAGTAGAATTTAAGACCACGAGGGACTTTGTAAGATTCGGGGAGGAATTTATTTTGCCTAAATGTAGTGGTTGAGAGCACCAGCTTTGGAACTGACAGACCTGGCTCCATAATTAGTCAAGTGTTCAAATTTGGGCAAGTTGCTAAAGCCCTCCGAGCCACTTTGTCCATGTGTAAAATAGGGATGATAATCAATTCTTCCTCCTCATGGAATACTTGTGAAGATGAACTGAGTAGAATCGTGGTAATAGTATTTGGTTAAATATTTTCAGTGCCTAGAAACTCAATGGCTTCCCAGGACACGTGATTTTAATGCAGCTTCATTGGAAGCTACCCATATTTTCCTATTTATGACTTCTTGGCATCCTGTTTTGGTTTTCTCTTCATTTGGTAAACTGCATTTGGGACATGACATCATTGTTTCACATGGTTTTAGTAGTCACCAATTTGTGGTGTAAAAATCACCTTGGCAAAGCTCAGGTTGTATTCTTCAAATAATTAGAAATGGAAGTAATAGCATGCAGATTTGTACTAGCCCATAGCATGGGGCTTTGTACCCAGTGCTGGCAAGGTCAGTCTTGTCCATTGGAGAGTTCCATGCTTATGGTAGGTTTTCACATGGGAAAACTCTACCATATTTACAAATGAAAATATTAAAAAGAAAATTGGATCTGTTTTGTGCTGTCTGTACTCACCCGATCCTATGTTTGGTCATGTGCTTACGTGCTTGTCTCACTCCAACATCTTGAGCTTGCTTGAAAGTTGTTTTTTTCAAAAATGATTTGCCTTATTTTGTATTCAGCAATACACTGACTACTTAAATAGGTTCTATTTTATCATTTCTATTTCCAATTTAATGCATTAAAATGAGTAGTTGATCTCCAGCAAGTTAGGAAGAGAATGCTTTTATTGAAAGTTTTGTGTTTCCATGTAGAATAAATATAAAGAAAATTACCAGAACCACATGAGAGGCCACTATGAAGGAGTTGGTATGGACAGACGGACTCTCCATGCTATGAAGGTTGGAAGCTTGGCAAGCAATGTGAGTCCCATTCTGAAGGGTCTATAGGTCTGAGGACCTGTTGGGGTGGAGGGAGGTGAAATGAAGAATTCAGCCAATTCTTTTTAACCTTCCTTTTTAAAAGTCAGTGTTCTATGGCATTAAGACTGACCCAGGTGATCCCTGGGTGGCTCAGCAGTTTGGCGCCTGCCTTTGGATCCTGGAGTCCCCAGATCGAGTCCCACGTCGGGCTCCCTGCATGGAGCCTGCTTCTCCCTCTGCCTGTGTCTCTGCCTCTCTCTCTCTCTCTATGTCTATCATAAATAAATAAATAAATAAATAAATAAATAAATAAATAAATAAATAAAAAGACTGACCCATAAAAGCTTCTAAACATAATCTATATAACCAAAGCTGGGTAGAACCCTTGAAAATGTTCAAAAGCTTCAATTTATTTATCTCAGCTTTCTCTGGCTTGAGGAGTACTTAGGTATATTATCTCTGATCCAGTATGAGAAAAACATTCCATTTCTGAGAAATAATGAGAAATGGATTAGCATAATTCTTACTTGAAATTCTTCAAATTTCCAAAGTGTTTGTGATTTATTTGGAGTTGATTGGTTGTTTGGTTCGTTCACTTATGTAATCGTAGTGTTCATTGAAGACCTCCTCCTATAGACAAGTACTGGTCAAGGTAGTAGGATAACAAAATAGTTCAGATCCCATAGCGTGTAATCTATTAATCTTCCCTTGGCTTTGTCAGTTCAGTTGACAAGTTTGCAAATGCCAAGTGGTAAATCTTGGAGGTAAGGGGCACTTTAAAAAAAAACTATTTCATTAGTAAAACATACAAATGTCAAATTTCCTCTGCTTGAGAATGTCAAATTTGACCTTTAGAAAAAAATTTAAATACTCTGAAGACTCTTGACTTTTCATTTGTTTTCTGGGGGTTGGCCAAGAAACTCTTTCATCATCTATCCATGTGCCAGTGCTTCTTTTTTAATAAAAACTATAAGGGGTTCTGTAATTAATAAGAAAGATAAAATAAATGTGCTACAGATGGAAGTTAACTAATTTTGGATTAATTAAGACGAATTCAAATTAATTAAAAGCAAAGTGTGAACATAATTTTCCTTGGAGGTGATGAAACTGAATTAATTTTATTTCTGGTTACTTTTTAAGAATTTCCTGTGACATTCAGACAAGGTCAAAAGAAAGTGGGGACTCATTTCTTTTTTCTTATTTTTTTTTCCTTCCTGCTTTAGATTGCCTACAAGGCTGATTATAAACACGATGTTGTGGACTACAACTACCCAGCCACTCTTACTCCCTCTTACCAGACAACAATGAAACTTGTCCCCTTGAAAGATGTAAGTCCTATTCCAATTGCACCTTCTGCTTTATTCCTTGTCACTTCTTCCTGTGGAATGATTCTTAAGTAGCAAGATGGAAAGAAACCAGAAACAACAGTTCCTAACACATGGAAGAGATTGAGAAGGGGAACTCTTCCACTAGGAAGTTCATTCATGCATGTTTGGAAACACTTAGATTTTCCATGTCAGGTGGGGACAACTCTGATTTTATCTTGAAAATAACCTACAGTTCAAGTTCTCCTTTTAGGAATTGGTGGAATATGTCTGCCATTTGGTACATATTTAAAGTTATTCTTCTATAGCAGTGATAAGCTTTTTTTTTATTTAAAGTTTTGGGGTGTAGTGTGTTGAGGGACCAGAGGAAATAAAATAAAATGGCTGTAAGTTGAGAGGAAGTGGTAATATTGACTTGATTTTTTTCTCAGGAGCACTTGGGAAAGTATATGTATTTCTTGATTATTATAGTGGTGATTTTATTTATAGTTTGGCTTATCCCAATGAAGTAATTATAATTAATTGAACTTACTATTTTCTAATTATAAGACTTTTACTATATATGTTTGTTACAGGAAATTTAGAAAATACAGAAAAGCATGAAGAAAAAGATTAAAGTCATCTGTGTTCTTAAAAAGTAGTTAAGGTGGTTTAGAACTGAGTTCATATCATAGTTATTTGTCAGTGATGGTTATCTCTAACCAATCAGTAATTTAACAAGTAATTCCACATGCATTTACTGAATGCAACTTTCCTTCACATTGTTTTGGGATCAGCATGACTCTGGTAGCACTGACTTGGGTTTTGCTCTCAGTAAATTCACCTTGCTCTCCCTTTTGCTCAGACTGAGAGTGGAATTGGGTTCAGCTGGGCACCTCAGTGTTTAACGTGGTTTACAGGACAACAAAGGACAATCTTTGGCAGATGATAGTTTAATGAATGAAATGAGCTTTTCAAATATGTAGTAAAGTGAAGGATGGGAAATCAAGGAATACGAAGAGCCTAAGCTTTGCTTCTTCTTTTCCCAAGAAGTTGGGCTGGGTTGACTTACTCATTTCACCTTCATGAAACCCAAGGTTACATTTGACTACTTAAGCTATTTCCTTTCTAAAACTCCATCAATCATGCCTGAGAGGGCAATCCAAACTAGAGAGATTCCTACAACTTTATACTCCCCGTGTAATATGAGTAGCTATTACATTTGTCTGTGTAAGGCTGTGGATCAAACTATGCACCTGAAATAGAGCCTACTCACTTGGGCAAATCTGATAGAAGAATTAAACCAGACTAGATTAGAAGGTATTAATTAGAAGCGGAGAGAAATTCTGAACTGGAAGACCAGGTTGCAGAGGTGTTTAGTTTGACCGCATAGTGTTTAAAACATAATTGGATCAACATATGGAGCTTTGGGGAGTTTATATAAAAATTCGTATTTTCACCTATTCTAGAAAAATCTTAAAACTCTGGGAACGGCAGCCCTAGTTCCTGTGTGGTAGCAACTGGCTGGGACTGAGTGGCAGCTGCTCTGTGTTATCTTCTTCTCCTTTACTTTCCCTTCCTGGCTCCTGTGTGAATTTGAGTTAACCAACCACCCCTGATGTAGGGACTTAAATATTCAGGAAGTTTGGGGGAATCCATTACATGAGTATTTCTGGTCTTTCTGTCTGGTAGCTCTAAAGGTGGTCAAATAGCTATGAAATTGAGTAAACAATCATGGTCTTTAATTAGAGAGCATTCTCTTCAGATGGATTTTCTCAACACTAATAACATTAAAATGAGACTCCATCCTCAGCAAAGAGTTCCTTCAGAAAGTAGATTGAAGCAATGGCCAAACATCTGTGATATTGCAAGGATGTGATTAATCATGGAAACTGTTAATTATGTCCTGCAGAGGAGAGTAATTATGCTCTGCAACATATTTAATGCAAACTTATTGGGAAAGAATATGCCTTTTAAAAAATACAGTTTTCATGACATTTTATCATGCTTAATTCTGAACTCTAATAGACTATTATGAGATGATAATTTCCCCTCTCAGTTGATGCATCAGGAAGCCAGTGTACTCTAATCTCATTAATGGTTGACATTGAAATGACTTTATCTTTACTACTTTTCCTATATACACCAACCATATCCACAACTCAGAATGTGCAAACACTTCTCTCATTGAACCATGAAAAAAAAGCACAAAGCGATGCTGTTCTTTATCTCTGAATCCAACAAAACACCCTGCGTCCGGTGTCAGGACCACTCTATTTTTCCTAGATCCTGTTCGAGGAATTAATTTATAAGTCATTTGTTTGTACCCAGAATATATTTCCCTGTCTAAACAGCGGTAGCTCTGGCTACGGGGGATCCCCTGGTTCATCTGTATAATGAAAGTAATAGTTCCAAGCACACTAGCTTTGGCAAACCAGGTTTATAGTGTATAGGTTGAGAGCCACTTGGGAGGTGGAGTGCTAGAATTTGAATCCTGACATTAGCTGGGTGACCTGGGGAAAATCACCTCAGTTCTCTGGGCCTCAGAGTGTCTACCCACAGGGTGGTTGGATTAAATGCATTAAGATGTGTGAAGCACTTGAAATAGTGCTAGACACAGAGTAAGTGCTGTATTTAAGCCATGATGATTATTATTAGGCCATGCTGGGATAGGCAAGAATGGAGTGAGTACAAGAAAAAGATGAAGGATACAATGGCCCTTAGGTCTATTTCACATGGGTCACTGGGTTTTAAAAATATTCAACTGTTTGTCAGCATTTAAAAATTGTAAGAGTTGGCATAATAATATGGATTTCTGTTTTCTTTGGAGTAAGTGGAAAATCAGATCACTCTGGACTTCACATTGTTTCACCAGAACGGTCTCCTAGAGTTGAGTAGCAGATGCTACCCTTGACCACAGTCCCTGAGACTCCTTACTATTTCCCCACCAATGAGGCCAAACGCTGAGCCCAGACTAGTGCTTCACTTGTACCTAGGGAGTGGTCTGTCTGGCTGTCACTGACTTTGTGACCTTTGGGCTACAAAGACTCCCTGAGCTGGGCTGTCACCCACGGAGGCAGCAATAAGATGTAGCAGCTGGCAGATAGAATTGGCAGATAGACTCTAGATAGATGGCAAATGGTAGGATAGTGTAGTGGTGGCCACAGGCGTGAGCCCCTATGGCAGGCAGAGTCAGTGGCCGGAGGGGTATGGCCAGAGGTGGTAGGTGGAGGTCTGGGCAGAGATGGCAGTAGATAGTGGAGATGTAGCAAAGGAGTGTGATGTTCTTACCCTAAAGAAGCTGCCACATTGTATGGGATACCATTGTATGGGTGGGGGGTCCTGGGCTTCAGGCAATAACACAGAAGCATGAAGACTGGAGGTGGACATTCAGTGATCTGATTGCTGTGAACAAAGCCAGAGAACAGCTGATGGAAGGGCCTAGCCTGGAACCTGTAGGCAGGGGGGCTCAGGTATCCCAAGTGCCTGGGTCACTTTGGGGTCCTGGGAGCAAGGACCCCGCTGAGATATCTGTGTGGACAGCCCTGTGTCTGAGTTTGCTCACTCTGCACAGAGTAGATGCTCTGCCTCTGCTTGTTGAAGGAATGAATGAATGAACAAATGAATGAATTGACAGGGGACCATGGAGGCAGAAGGAAAGGTCAGGATTAGGAGTGAGTTGTTTTTCCTCCTTTATCTGGATATAGGGCTAACTTTGGTTAAATTGTGGAAGAGGCTGTTTGTCATCCACCATTCACATTCTTTCTCTTCACTCGTCTGCAGTCCAGCTCCCCTCCTACTTGTATGGGTCTCTGGGGCTCTCCCTCAGCTCATATACACCCCTCTCCATCCCCCTTATTACCTGCCTCCACGCCTTCAGATATATCCCTTTACCTCTCTGCTCACGTTCCCATTCTCTCTACAGTGGATCCTAGGCCTGCTTGGAGGAAAATAAGATGATCTTCTCTTGGGCAAATGGCTAATAATCCTTGGGTCTCTGAGGGGCAAATTGTATTTTCAAAGGAGAAAATCCATGAGCCCCCAGTACCTTGAAATAGTGGAAAACTGGGGAGTCCATGCACTGGTGGGTGCTGGAGGCTTACCTCCTTGTCTTCAAACCCACCCACCCACCCTTCTTCTTCCAGGACAGTGCCAAGCTTCAAGCCCCTTTCTCAAGAACTCTGGAAATGTGGAAGTGAGGGCCAGGTGGGGGCTGGTGCACAGGGTGAAGACATGTTAAGACTGTCCTCAAACAGAGCCACTGATGTGCCCTTGCCTCCCATTCAGACATGCCTGTGGCATCAGTGGGACTTGCTGTCTCTCATTTTTCTTTCCCTTTTTAAAAAACTTCTTTTCTTTTGAGGTTTACAACATATATAGAAAAGTACATTAAGTATAGATAGGCAGCTTGAATTATTATAAAGTGACCTCGTGCATGAGTTTTCTTTGGGAACGCACCTAGGAATAGAACTGTGGAGACTTCGGGTATCCGTGTGTGCCAAAGCGCCATATTGGTCCCCAAAGTGGCTGTGCCAACCCGCACTTCCGCCAGCTGTGTTGTGAGAGTTTCCACAGCTCCACATCCTTGCCAGCCCTTGGTATAGTCAGCAGTTTAAATTTTCACTCTTCAGGCGAATGTGGAGGGGTGTCTCATTGCAGTTTTAGTATGCATTTCTCTGATTCATAATAATAATAATAATGTGGATGAGCACCTTTTCCTGTGCTCACTGGCAGTTTCGTTGACCTCCACTATGAGCTGCCTGTTCAAGTCACTCACTCTTTAACATACTGTTTTGTTTTGTTTTAAATCTATGGGCTTAAAGATTCCAACTGGAGTGTTTGATCCTTTTTGTAGTAGTTGGAGAATCATCACAGCTCTGCTGGGCTTAGGGTTAGGGAACTAAGCAAATCTTGGAGAAAAGTACAGGTGACATCTTCTTGCACTTTTTTTTTAACCAGGTCAACTACAGGCAAAGTATCGACAAGTTGAAGTACAGCTCTGTGACCAACACCCCTCAGATTATCCAAGCCAAAATCAATGCCCAACAACTGAGTCATGTAAGTGACCTGCCTTTGCCCAGCCAGGTGTGGGGGGTTCACAAGTGCTCTGTGGCCCCTGGATATCTGGCTCCCCAAGGATTTGGTGTTCATTAACGGTGACATATGCCTTATGACAACTATGAAATGACCCCCCTTCGATTTAAACTTTTTATTATGGTAAATTCTGAATACATTTAAGTGTAGAAAGGATGGTGTAATGAATTCCCTATGTATCCATCACTCAGCTTCAACCACTATGAACTCATGGCCAGTCTTGCTTCATCTGTATGCCCATCCACTTCCCTCTCCTATGTTATTTTGGAGAACATCCCAGAGATTATATAATTTAATCTACCAATACTTTAGGGTGAATCTCTAAAAGATACAAAAAAATTTAAACATATTTATACAATTTTAATATATCACACCAAAAAACTAATAATAATTCTTAATATCACTAGTGTCCTATTAGCATTTAACAGTATAGTGATCTCATAAAGTCATAATTTTATTTTACAGTTTGTTTGAATCAGGATCCAAATGAAGTCCACGCTTGTGACTGGTTGATAGGTCTTCAAGATTCTTTTCATCTTTAAGTTTTGCTGTTTATCTCTTTTCTTTTCTTGCAAGTTGTTTATTGAAGAAACTGGATTATTTATCTGGTTATGTTTTCCACAGTTTGAGCTTTGCACACTGCATATCAGTGTGGGCTTCATGTGTTCCACTTGCCTCCAAATGTCCTGTAAAATAGTAGTTGGATCTATAGGTTTGATCAGGTTTAGGTTCAATTTCAGGGTAAGGATGCTTTCTGGATGACACTGTATTTTTCCACTGGGAATCACATAATGTCTGGTTGACTCTTTTTCTGTGTGACTTAAGGTGGCTTTTTTCCAATGTGGGCAGCCATTTGATAATTGCTTTTTGAGTATCTATTCTGCATATAGCCAGTTGTTCAGCACTGCAGCATGTTAAAAAAACAAAAAACAAAAAAACAAAACTAAGTTCTCTACCTTCAAGTGCTTCAAGGAGAGTTGGTAAAGTAACCACAGGGAAATCTTTTATAAACTCACAACTCTGAGTGTGCCTTTGAGTTGTTTTTTCATTTGACCTCTTTAAACAGTTAATTTAAAACATTCATAAAATGGCAGGCTTCCTTGTCAAATGACTTTTCCAGAAATTCCTTCTCAGCTGTGAGCCCACAGGGAAAGTGAAAAAGAAAGTGTTGCCTTCAGAATTCATCTTCTGTCTATCTAAAAACCTTGCATTTACTCTGTGGGTTTATTTTAAATCCAACAGGTGAATTATCGTGCTGACTATGAGAAAAATAAGTTGAACTACACCTTGCCACAGGATGTACCTCAGCTGGTGAAGGCCAAAACCAATGCTGAACTATTTAGTGAGGTGAGCGAGCAATGGAGGTGAGAACATGGTGGAGCTAATATAACCAATGTGAGGATGAGGGCATCAGGTGCAACAAGCAGGAGCTATTTTGTTTGTGAGAGACGTTCATCAAAGGCACCTATTATGTTATAGTTTTGAATTTTGCTATTTTATGGCATGTGGTTGTTCACTGACGATAAATTGATTATGGGAATTTAATTCTTATTATATGAACATGTGGAGAGCATGCCCTTAAACACACACATATACCCCATCATCATCATCATCATCATCCTGATGGCTTCTCATGGCTACTTTGCTGTGCAGAGAAAATTTAAGTTTTTTTTTTTTTTTTAAGATTTTATGTATTTATTTGAGAGAGCGTGAGAGAGAGTGGGGGTCGGGGGAAGAGGGAGAAGCAGACTCCCCACCAAGCAGGAAGCATGACATGGGGCTTGATCCCAGGCCTCTGGGGTCATGACTTGAGCAGAAGGCAGATACTTAACCAACTGAGCCACCCAGGCCCCCTGAAAATTTAAGTTTTAAGATCAATTTTAATCACTAGGTTCTTCCTGGAGCCACAAGAGGGCTGTGGTTAGGCTTCTCCCTCTAGATGGGGGCAGGAGAAAAAAAAAGGAATCACCATCAGCCTGCTTTATGCTCCACACTGAGATAGGCACCTTACATATGGAATTATTCAGTTCTCATAACCCCGAGGACCTATTTATGGCAGGGACACAGTGGCATGGGCTTTGGTATCAGAATGCCCTGGGTCAGATGCTGGCACTGCCATTTTTAAACCGTGTGACCTACGTGAGGTCATTGACAACTCTGAGCTGCACAGGCCTAATGTGAATATTGACAGTTGATGAATAGAAGGCACTTAGGGAGGGTCAGTGACCGGTAGGTGTTGTTACCATGCCAACATCAATAGCTTAGGCCTCTACCAGCTTAGGATCTGTGCTCACTTTCTATATCCAATTTATCCCCACAGCAACCCTGAGACAGGTAATAGGAGGTTTTTTGTTGTTGTTTTTGTTTTTTGATTTTTTTTTTGCAAATGGCAAAGTAAGGCTGAAAGAGGTAATGTGCTTGGCCCAAGGTCTCATGATTAGGAAACAATAGTGAGGATGGATACATGGCTCTTCTTTTTGTCCTGTCCCATCACTTTGGCCCAGTATGGCCTTGTAGCTCAGGGATTAATGCACTGTGTTCATTATTGCTATTACCTTTTTGGCAATAATAGCCAAGATTCTGGTCTATAAACAGATGAAGAAACCAGCTTTGTTATTGTTGTTTCGAGGGGTGTGGAGGGGAGGGGGAGAGGGAGAGAGAATCCTAAGTAGGCTCTGTGGCCAGTGCAGAGCCCTATCTCACCAACCAGAGGTCATGACCTCCAAAGCCAAGAGTTGGATGCTTAACCGATTGGGCCACCGAGGCACCCCTGTTGTTCTTTTAAAATGCCTTTTTAACTTTGGTCAGGAATATGGATTGTGACTCCTGTTCACCTGTGTTTCTGTTTGTCAGGTTAAGTATAAAGAAGGCTGGGAGAAGGCCAAGGGGAAAGGATTTGAGATGAAGCTGGATGCTATGTCTTTGCTGGCCGCCAAAGCTTCTGGAGAGCTTGCTAGCAATGTAGGTTTTCTCTCATTAACTCAGAGGTGTATAAGAAATGATTCTCCTAAAATGTCAGTGGTCCTGCGGAAGAAATAATGACTGCTTACGTTGTAAACATCACATTACTTTCATCTTATTCTGGGTTCCTGAAAGACCGGGAGGTTGTTTTAAGAATCCTTTCCAAAAAAAAAAAAAAAAGAATTCTTTCCATTGCCTAGTAAATACCAGAGCCCCCAAGTTGGCAAAGTTTTTCTTCCCCTCACTGTAGACTTTCTTCTTTTTCCCAAGATTAAATATAAAGAAGAGTATGAAAAAACGAAAGGCAAAGTCATGGGCACTACAGACTCGAGGCTTCTGCACTCTCTGCAGGTGGCCAAGATGAGCAGTGAGGTAACGTCTTTCCTGTCTCTCAACCCTTTCCTCAGACTTGTGCTATGAGTCATTCTAGGGCCTACTTCACCCGGGACTTCTTTATCTTTTTACTGACTTCCACCTACAATGTCTTTCCAGTTTGCAGAAGTTTGTTCACTTTATTTAGCCAAAGTGTAATTTTCTTTTCTTTTCTTTAAAAAAAAAAAATTTTTATTTATTTATTTGAGAGAGAGAGAATGAGCGGGGGGGGGGGGGGGGTGGCGGGAAGGTAGAGGGAGAAGCAGGCTCGCTCCCTGCTCAGCGGAGCTCTATTCCAGAACCTGGAGATCATGACCTGCATTGAAGGCACACACTTAACCAACTGAGCCACCCAACAGCCCCTGTACTTTTTTTGGATTTTTGTTTTTTTAAAGTAGATGAGGAGCGTGGGCCTGAAAGGTGACTGGCATCTATGGCTCAAGATACAAAGTTGTCTGGCCACATGTATTTATTCCATAGATGTTTACCAAGTAACTACTCTGGGTGAGATCCTGTGTATGACACGGGGGCTGTAAAAATGAACAGCACATAACAAGTTCCTTCCCAGAGGAGCTTAATTATATGGGAAGAGTTAGACACTAAGCATCCTGTTTGTTGTGGAAGTGTCCTGGATGAGGCCTGTGGCCGGATACACTTGATATTCAAAATGGTTAGCAAACAACGGTTTGTTTGCATCTAAACTCCAACCAATCTCCAAAATCTTTTGGGAAGAAGGAGAGTTCTACAAGGGACAGACTTGGTTTCAGATCAGGTCTTCCCTGCCAAAGCTGAGCAGGCCAAAAGCACACATGAGCACGGAGTTTCAGCTTTACAATTACTGCTCCAAGGTAGGAGGCCAATGTATGCTGCTCCCATGGTGCAGCCAGACCCAATTACCTGATGAATCCTTTAGCAGCCATGGTTTGACTAGAATAAGAGTGTTGGCATCTGGGTTGCCATTTTGGAGGTGTCTACAGAACAAGTTCTAGGAAGTGCATAATCATGAAATATACAGAGACATTGAAAATTTGGCTTCAGTTGAGGCAGAGAACAAAATGATATTTCTTTTTTATTGTTGGAGCAATTGGGGCCAAAAAAGGTTGTGCCTTGCCCAAAGTCATATAGTAGTCAGTGGTAAAGATGGAAGGGTAGAGAGTTAGATCCTAGGACTCTTACTTACTGGCACCATACTGCTTCTACTATCCCATGCTACTTTTCCCCACCATCAAACCACCATCACCACCACCATCACCACATATTCACTATTATCACCACCACTATCACAATCATCACTGCCATCGCCATCATCACCACCACCATCACCACATATCCACTATCACCACCATCATAATTAATACCACTGTCACCACCACCATCACCATCACTACAACCATTAACAATATCTCCACCGTCACCATCATTACTGCCATCATCACGGTCACCACTATCACCATCACCACCATCATCATTGCCATCCTTATTGTGAACATTTATCAAGTGTTTGCTATATGCCAGTCCTCACAATAAGCAGGTTTCAGCTATTTTGCTTGCTTATCACAATAGTCTCCTAAGGAACATGAGCCCTTAGAGAGGTGATGTAACTTTCCAGAGATTGTCCAGGTGGCAAAGTATAGATCAAGTTTGAACTCAGGCTTATCTGACTCTGGAGACCAGGCTTTGTTATTCTGTCTACAGAAACCTTGGGTAGAGCATCTCCTCCTGAAGCAGCCATATAAAAAGACTTAATATTGGTGAGAGGCATTTCTCCTAGAGACAAAGTAGTGTGAAACTGGAGCTCCCTAGCACTGCTACCTTACAGAGCCGGAAATTGGGTCATACCTGACAGATGAATGGCATTGCCAATTCCTCATGAAATCCTGGGCTTCTTTCCTGTGCTTTAAATCACTTCTAAAGTGATTAAAGTAAAGTCAGACTTCAAGTAATGGGCCTTGTTGATACATTCAAGGTTGAATACAAGAAAGGCTTTGAAGAGAGTAAGACCCACTTTCACCTACCCATGGATATGGTGCACATCAAGCATGCTAAGAAGGCCCAAGCTCTGGCCAGTGACCTGGACTACAGGAAAAAGCTGCATGAATACACTGTACTGCCTGAAGATATGAAGACTCAGTGGGCCAAGAAAGCCTATGGGCTCCAGAGTGAGGTGAGCCCCCACCCATTGCTGGTTCTCCCCATGCACCTCTTGCAGTTGGGTACGGTGACATTTTGAGGGTGATTTGGAACCTGTGCATAAGTCTATTACATAACTTGGAGGGCTAGGAAGAATTGCTGAGAGGTGCCAGGCCCAGGGAGGATGGAAGACAGGTAGGGAGGTAGAGCTACAGATACAGTCAAAACAATGAAGGCTAGACGTTGGAGGACTGGGACTCCGAGCTATTGCAGGAGTCAAGATGTGCTGGTAATGGCGATCAGCAAAAGGGAAGCAAGTTTTGAAGATGGTGAGTGAATCTTGGAAATTTAGCAGGTTGGTAGATAAGATTTTTGGTCAAAAAGTCTGAAAAACCCTCTTTGTGGTAAGGTGGTGGTGTTTTAGCACTAAGCCAGAACATGCTCTGCTGGTTACCAGCTGGGCCCAGTGTCTTCACCCCCAAGTAGAGTCCCCCCTGATTTTAACGGGGCAGGTGGGCAGTTCTTTCAGAAAAACAAATGCAAGAGCAAGGGTGACCCATGACCTTTGCCCCGTCTGCATCCCTGGGTCCGATTACAGCTTGGGTTTTCCCTTGCAGCTGCAGTACAAGGCCGACCTAGCATGGATGAAAGGAGTCGGGTGGCTGACGGAGGGGAGTCTCAATTTGGAACAGGCCAAGAAGGCTGGCCAGCTGGCCAGCGAGGTAAGCTGAGCTTGGGCCCAGGCTTCTAGTGGTTCTCAGCCCATGAGCCCCCGAGAGACATCTTTTCCTCGGATAACGCCTCCCCAAGCCCCACACTTGTTTTGAGCCTGACTTCAAGGAGTACTTCATCTTGCACCTGTTGTGCATACTGATTAGTCTTTCACACCCTTACACATCCCAGGCAGGTTGTCTGTGAGAGCCTACCGGTTTACGCAGAGTAGCAGTGGCATCCAAAGAATAATTTAGACGGGTGGTCAGACACAGTCCCTGAGCCTGTGGGAAAATGTGTTTGCCACGCTCCCGAATCCGAGAGCCTGATGCTCAGAGGTCAGCAGTCTCACAACACCTACACCTTAAATTCGCAGTAGACTTCGGACGAGACACTTGAGCTTTCTGATCCTCTTTCCTCTCGGGTAAAACAGAGAATGTGAGAGAGTCCCTGTGGCTCTAAGCCTGTGCTTCTCCTTACGCCATGCGAAGCTGGCTTTGGCAGCAGGCAGACGAGGACTTTTGAAGGGCATTTCATTTGGAAGTGTGACTATTTCAGGAACTCTGTTTGGGATCTTCAAGGGGAATTCTTGTTTCAGGACCAGGAGGGCTGAGTCGGCATATCTCTTGCAAATGGTACTAATAGTGATAATCTAGCTGACATTTATAGGCTGACAATAATTGCACAATTGTTGCTGTCCTTGATTGACTGTACTAAGTACATTTACGTATGTAGGGCTCACATACATGTCGGGCTTACAATGCCCTATATGAGTAGACACTATTACTACCCTATTCATATCCTCATTTCAATGAGGAAAGAGAGACCAAGAGTCCCATTTTGAGTGGGTAGCAGAGCTGGGATCTGTCCCCATTGTGTGCAGGCCAATGCCCTTGCTCCTGACCGTGACGTGGTATTGCATCTCCAAAGCACATTTTGTAAATTATTCTTATTTTTCCATTGTCCATCCTTTTCTCCACACTGAAGGTTAGAATATAGACACAAAGAAGGTAGAGAAAAGCAAATAATGTTTTAGGGTTCCTATGACAGAGCTTCTTTTCAGGCCTGCTAAACTCCAGGTGGAGCAACCAAGCCCCACTTGTCTTGGATAAAGGTTTGGAGAGGAGATGCAATCAGCTGACCCTCATCCTTAGCAATTCCCATCCCCATCTGACATCTTGTGCCCACGAATCTTTAAGCTCCTCAGGGGCCAGGAAGATAGCATCCTGTTTTATATTTCTATGGTGTCTGTACACGCTGGATTCTTGGCTCCTCACTGAGTTCTTATGGCTTGACCAATGCAGGGTCTGGAATGATTGGGAATTTCCAACCATGGGAGGGTAATGTGACTTCCTTCAATTATGTGGCAAAGGAGTTTTCCCATCCCACCTACTGGATCTAGAGAGGAAGATTACAAATCTCCTTGGAATATTTTCCCTAGGATTTTTTTTTTTTTCCTGAAGGAGGAAATTTGGATGCTTCAATATTCCAAACTCTATTTTGGGTTCACTTGGTATCCGTGACCCTCTTGCTGACGGCCCTGGGGTTTTGGTCCTCTCTGCTCTCCCCACCACAGGAAGCTTTCGCTTCAGTCAGCCATCCTCAGCTGGCGCCTTTCCCATCAGCTTTGGCACCTCCAATGGAAAAGCCAGAGGAGCTAGCCTCCGGGAAGGACGAGAAGTCCCTGTGGGGAGACAGAATTAGCACATTTGAAATTTGGCCAGTTCCTTGGTGGCTGTGAGATGGGGACACCAGGAGGGCAAGACCTCAGTGATCTGGAACATTAAGAAACTGTGAAGGTGAATCCCACCTGACGGCCAGCCTCCTCCTGTCCCTGACTCCTGGCATCTCCTCTCCTTAGAGCATTGAGGCTCCTTGGATGATCATGACAGCACCATGCACGATGGTGATGGCTAATGGGAACACTCACTGTGTCCAAGGATGCTGCTCATGTGAAGCAGAGCACGAGAGGCTCTGCTCTACCCCACAGTGGGACAGCTGCTATTTTTTTGCCACCATTGTGGCCAGAGTGGCTCAGATGATTAAGTGATGCACCCAGGGTCATGAAACTGGAAAGAAGCAGAAGCGAGATTTGGCCTCAGTCTTCCTGGTTGTAAAGCCCAAGTCCCCTCCACCTCTCTTCCCTGTGCCAGATATCGATTTGTAAAATGGTTACATCCCAGGGCACAAGGCGACATATAGGATTTGGGGAGGGGAGAGATTCAGATCCTCATTCAGGGGCAGCAGCTAAGAGAAGCTCACCAGAGCAGGTGGTCTCAGGTCTGTGTGGGCCCTACTACGCTGTAGACCCCACTGGAGCACTCCCCCCCAGAGGATGGTTGAGTGGCTAAAGCGTGCGTGTGGATATAAGCACCAGTGTGGCAGTGGGGACAGCCAAATCCTAATGCCACAGTGTTCCTTTTCTTTGGAAACAGAAAAACTACAGGCAGAGGGTGGATGAGCTGAAGTTCACCAGTGTGACCGACAGCTCCCAGATGGAGCACGCCAAGAAGAGCCAGGAGCTGCAGAGCGGGGTGAGTCCTGAATGGCCCTTTCCCCATCATGCTGCTGTGTCATGGGCTGGGCATCCCGGGACAACAGCAGGTGCTGCCCAGGCACGATCCAGGAACCAGGGAGCTTTCCAGCCCGCTGGCTTTCCCCAGGGCCTCCAGGCTGTCTGTGGGAACTGGACCCCCTCTTTCGCTGCCTCCTTCACATCCCTTCTCTACTGGTTGTGATGGACAGATACATTCTCTTTGGCTTTCTGGATTGCCCACTCCCTTCTTTTTTTCCCCCTCTCCTATCTCTTCATCAAAGACTCCATAATTATGCAGCCAGTAGAGAATTATTTTTGAGAAGGGTGACTTAGGCGCAAATCTGAGTGGCACGACAATGAAACAGCACGTACTTTATTTACACATCAGCGTTCAGCACTCTTGACACATCTATACCGAGCAGGTGCTAGAGTTGGATCTTCCTGGCCTTCTTTCCTAAAGGTCTGGGTACCTTGCCAGAAACGGTGCCATCAACAGAGCTCAGAGTCAGCAGATAGCCACTGTTTGGGGGGTGAGAGGGAAGGGGAGAGAGAGCAGAGTGGTAAGATTTCCGCAAAGCAGATGTTCACTGATGCTGTCTTTTGGGTCATGGCTCACTTTCCAGGTTGTCAGTACCTGTGAATACATTGGGATTGATGATGGGGGTGCGGAGGTGGAGCTGCTTCTTATTTTTCTCATTTGGGGAGTCTGTGCTCATCTGAGCCTGCTCAGGGTTATTTCCTGGGGCCGAGGATAGCGTAGATGGAGCAGCTTGGGAAGGTTGATGCCTTCTTGAGGGAGAATTGTGAAGACAGAGACCTGGGAGGTGTTCTCAGGTCAGTCCCCTGGCCACATTCTTCTCTCAGCTCCTCACTGCCTCTCCTTCTGCCTTCAACCCTCCCGCTGTAAGCCTCCTTTACCGTGTTCTGCTGGCCAATGTCTGGTCTGGGTAGTTTTGTAATGGACTTCCTGTGCAAGCCACAGAAATGCCAAGCAGATCTGAAGACACATCAGTGATGCCACCCACCCCATCCTGCCACCTGCTCCTGACCCAGTGCTCTTTCCCAACAGGTGGCCTACAAGGCAGGAAATGAGCAGTCTGTCCATCAGTACAGCATCAGCAAAGATGAACCTCTCTTCTTACAGGCCCGAGTCAATGCCGCCAATCTCAGTGAGGTACGGCAAGAGGGAGTGGGAAGCTGTAGGCTCTGCTTCCTCATGTAGGCGCCTGGGCAACAAAACCCACCCACCATATTGGTGTGTCAACTGAGGGTCCATGCATCTGGTCATTGTAAATAGCTCATCCAGCAGAACTTGTTCCTGGCTAGTGTTTTAGGGGGAGGGAAGGATCACCTTTCATAGTAACAAGCTGGTGAGACACTTGAACCACTGACTATATAACAGGGTAGAAGGCATTGGTTATTCTAGGGAGGCAGTTAGAACAGCATTAGAGTATTGATAGGAGGAAGTGAGACATCAATGTATTCATTCCAAACTGCTTGGATTTGATTCTTGGGTCTACCACTTACTAGATGTATGACCTTGGACAGATTCTTTGCTCAGTTGCCCCATTGGTAAAATCAGGGGAACACTACTAGTCCCTGTCTCACTGGGTTGTCACCAGGCTTCAATGAGCTCATCTACAGAAAGCACTGGAAGGAGTGTGTGCAATGTAGCTGTTACTCTCTTAGGCACAAAAACATGCAGGGTCTCAACTTCCTCTTCCCTCTTTTCCAGGGGGGGACCTTCCTTAGCTCTCCCACTCAGCTCCCAGGTCTTTGGAGTCCTGGTCTGAGTAATAGGTAGAGGGAAGAACTGTAAGGAGCAACAGAGGCTAAATTGATTCACATACAGAGAAAGAAAGGGAGACTCGCAGAAGGAACTTGAAATCTGCAGGTGGGGGCAGGACAGGAACAGACAGACCCAGGTGGTCTCGAGGCTGAGGGTGGAGGACCAAGGAATGTAGTAGCTTTAAATGCAGTAGCAGCTGGGCTAGGCTGGGTGTGTGGGCAGACGTGGGGAACAGACCTTTCAGACATCTGCTGTGCGTTTTGCGCTGTTATTCAACCACTGGCATGTTTGAGACCTCCATGAAGACTCCTAGTATTTTTCACGGTCTCTGGAGTTCGAATTCTGCTTCTTTTGGCTGAAGCCCTGTGTTTCCTGAGGCCCCGAGGCAGGAAAAGTGAGGTCTGGTGGTATTCAGGTTACCAGGTTGCTGTGGAGGGACACAATGAGTGTTTGCCTCCACGAGAGAGCATCACAGAAGCTAGGGAAGCTCTCCCACAGGAGGGTGATCTCTTCTCTCCTACATCTCCTCAGAAACTGTATAAGAGCAGCTGGGAAAACCAGAAGGCAAAAGGTTTTGAGCTGCGTCTGGACTCCTTGGGCTTCCTGGCAGCCAAAGCCAACAGGGACCTGGCGAGCGAGGTGAGTCAGTGTTCAACTTGTACAGCATGGCCACGAATCCTGCCCTTATCCATCTGGGAGAGTCAGAAAGGATCTGTGCAGTTCCTTGGTCTCTCTGAGCCTCAGCGTCCAATCTGTGAAGTGGGGAGACAGATGGCCACTTTGCAATGAGATAGCCACGTGAGTGCCGAGCACACTGCTTGCCACACGTTGGCTTTCGGTAGGTGAGGAAGCTTTACTACTAGTAGTAGCATGACTAGTAATCTAAATGGCTGATTTGACAGACAAACTGATGCCCAGAGACATTCCAGGACTAAAGATGCTGTGACCTGTCCGTGACTAAGAGTACAAGGCTCTGGTATCAGATGGGCCTTGGATAAAATCCTCACTCCGTCCCCTATTAGCATGGTGGCTCTGGGAAGCTTGTGTAACCTTTCACAATCTCTATTAAGTCATTGGTAATTTGGCGGTTGCAAAGCGATTAGGAGGAAATGAAACGAATTGACGAGTAGCAAGCTTCTGCAGTCCAGTGCCAGCTGTTGGGAGTGTGATGTGAGATAGAAAGCGTAGGCCGGAACGTTGGGCCAAGTCCACTCACTCCACCAAGACAGTCTGGCTTCCACAATATATGCACACACACAAATATATTTCTTTCTATAAATATATGGAGATGTCAGCTGAACTAAACAGTGGCTTGGTGATGCACTTGATGTACCTTCTGACATAAGCTCCTTATCTCCTCATCTGGTAAGAGCTCACAAACCAGCACTGGTCAGCACTGGTCAGCAGACACACTTTGAGGGGCCTGGTTTGTGTCATGTCTGCCTCATAGTAAGTGTTCCATACCTGGTGCCAGGTGTTGTCAGTTGGCACAGCGGAGAGGAGAGCCCGGGTCTCCTGATGATGTTGAAAAAGATGCCACATGCTGGTGTCCTGTTACAGTTTTTAAAGCATTTCCGTATTTATTTTTTTCTTCTGATCCCCATTCCTCTTGGCCTCACGTCTTTTTCCAAGCCAGTACGCTCCCTTGTGCTTTCCATACTCCTACATACTGATGGTTTGAGCCCCTTTCTCAAACAGCAATTGTATTTTGGCCATCCTGCGTCTCTTTTGTTTCGTGACTACTTTTTGCTTATGAGGTCTTCACTGTTCCCAGGAAGGCATTTATATGGCTTTCATGAAAGCAATGGGCCACTTAAAAATAAATCCAGAAAAAAAATGAGGTTGAGTGATACAGACAAGAGACGGAATGTCACCAAGAACTTGGGAAAATGGGATCCCTGGGTGGCGCAGCGGTTTAGCGCCTGCCTTTGGCCCAGGGCGCGATCCTGGAGACACGGGATTGAATCCCACGTCGGGCTCCCGTTGCATGGAGCCTGCTTCTCCCTCTGCCTGTGTCTCTGCCTCTCTCTGTGTGACTATCATAAATAAATAAAAATAAAAAAAATAAAAAAAAAGATAGTTGCATAGCTGAGCATTCAGTTTAGCTCTAAGCTGACTGGCAGCTGAGGTGAAAAGGGAAATAAGGAGTAAGGTTTTATTTCACTGTTTGATGATAGGAGGTAAACTCTTGATGACAGTCATTCTAGTAACATTCTGTCCTATGGCTTTGTTTGAACTTTCCTGCCTTTGGTTGGAAAGTGAACGATGCCTTTAGGAGATGCGAATGTACCCTGCCCTCTTCCCCTGGTTTAGGTGAAGTACAAGGAAGATTACGAGAGGTCCCGAGGTAAGCTCATTGGAGCGAAGGATGCCCAGGGGGATTCACAAATGAGCCACTCGCTGCAAATGTCCAAGCTGCAGAGTGAACTCGAGTACAAGAAGGGGTTCGAGGACACCAGATCCCAGTGCCACGTCTCCCTGGACATGATCCACCTTGTGCATGCCCGCAAGGCTCAGCATTTAGCCACAGACATAGGCTACAAGACGGCATCTCATCAGTTCACCGCTTTGCCCACCGACATGAAGGTGGAATGGGCCAAGAAGGCATACGGTTTACAGAGTGATGTAAGCTCCGTGTGTGCACGTGTGCATGTGTGCTAGCATCCCCGCGACGGTTTGCCCGAGCCCCCACCGCCCCCACACAATATTTTACACATCGAGATACCTGTTTCTGGATCCCAGGGTGGATGCATCTTAGTGTTCCGGGCAGTTCAAATTTTATTCAAACTCTGCCCACTTCAGACTCTCTACCACCACCCAGAAAATCACAAACTGACTTTCTTCTCCTTGGAATTTGTTCCATCTACGTTTTCCCCGTTTCCTTTTACTGCAGGGGTGGCGGGTGTGTGTGTGTGTGTGTGTGTGTGTGTGTGTGTGTGTGTGTATTTGTGACATTCTGAACTGTGGCCTGTTCTGGGAGAGCATCTCCCATCCTCCTTCCAACCTTGGCAATCCCCTTTCAGAAGGAGCAGCACGCTCACCTGAGCGCCCTCTCCCCTTTCTCCCTGTATGCCCCACCTGGCTCAGTTTCCCCCTCTGCCTTCAGTTGACGCTTGTACAAGAAAGTGGGTGAGCTGCAAAGGCAAAGGCGGGTCAGCTGCGGCCAGGCTGTTCCACACGGTGGGTGGGGTCGGGAGGGCAGTGTAGACCCATCCTTCCTGATCGAGCTGTTTGCCGATAGATGGGTGATACGTTAGTTTCCGAGAAGCGTCCATTTAAATGGCTTTCCATGAAAACGACTCCTTCAAGGGCAAGTAAAGAAAGGAGACATCCCCCACCCCCTCCCTGCCCAGCACCTAGGAGGTGCATGGGGAGGAATCGGGCTCTCGGTGGGAAGCCTCGGCTGTCTTGTGAAATTCCCTCAAATAGCTCCCCACCTGGGTTCTGTTGTGAATTCTCATTTTCTTCTCCCCTGCTTGTCATTTTAAACAAGAAAACGGGGGAAGCAGACAATGAGGACGCTCCTCTTGCCGAGGTAGACGCGCGTCCCTAATGAGGGACCAGGTGGATGGGCCCAGCCCGCTCCAGCCCGGGTGCTGCTGGGCGGGGCCTCACGCCGCCGGCAGCGGGACGCTCCAATTACAGGGGAAATTAATTGACATTTTGGAGCTCTACCTGTGACTGTACAGGAACGGATAAGACAAAAGTGGCATCTAATTTGACTCAGCTGGCACCAAGGCGACATCTGGGCGCCGTTAATAGCGCTTTAAATGTCTGCGCACCAACAATGGCCTGCCTTTTTTTTTCTCTCTCTCTCCTTTGTCAGAACCAATACAGGGCAGATGTGAAGTGGATGAAAGGCACGGGCTGGGTCGCCACCGGGTCATTAAATGTGGAGCAGGCGAAGAAGGCAGGAGAACTCATTAGCGAGGTGAGATTTCCTGACAGCGTGCAACAGGCCTGGCTGCACTAGGCGTGTGGCATTTCTGTATAAAATTAAAATAATTTCCACTCAAAAGGCAAAGGAAAAAGGCAAAGCTACATGAAAGGCCTGGAAACCCAGACTAGGGTTGGTAATTAGAGGGAGACTGCATACCAAACACACACCAGTAGGGGCCCATAGAGCCCTGGCAAAAACAAAGTGGGTGACAAATGATATTATGAATAGTAATGACAATCCAAAAGAGCTCAATTGCTACCCACCAACTTACCTTTTTAATGAAGCAACAAGGGAGAGATGATGAAAAGATACATTTATTGCACCCAGAAAGCTCTTTTGTGACTTTATGCACATTTTCTCCCTCTCTCTTTCTGCCACAGTGTAAACAGTTTTTGAATATTCACGTGGTGCGGGACACGTGGCTCGGGCCTCTCCTGTTGAGGGTGTCTCACTTGCTCGGGCCTCTCCTGTTGAGGGTGTCTCACTTCTATTTAAATCTCACTCCTGTCTGCTTGCAGCCACCCTAGCTGGACCCTAAGGCATCACGGTGTGTTAAAAAGAGCATTCTGCTCACATTTTAGGAGAGTTTCATTAAACGGGTCATTGAAAGACTAGATCAGAGTTCCTCAATCTCAGAACTATTGACATTTTGAAAACTCTTGGATGGAGGGGCTGCTGTCTTGAGTCTTGAGGGATGTTTGACAGCACCCCTGACCTCTACCTTCTAGATGCCAGTAGCACCCTCCTCCAGTTGTGACAACTAAAAATGTCTCCAGATCCTGCCAAAAGGTGGAGAGCCACTGGTCTAGATAACCAGGGAGCTGTCCTTGCCTCATGCTCACACAGAGGCTGCGCATCCTCCAACAACTCACATCCCCCTCTGTTCATACATATCTGCTCAGAAGGCAAGTGAGAATTTTTTTAGTTGCCTTCAGAGTAACCTGGTCTTTCTAGACTTTTCTGGGAAATCACCAGGCTGTAGCCCCAGAAGATTGTAGCCTTAGTTATAAACCTCCTGGGACACTGTTGTGAGAAGATTTACTTACTGAATGCGTGGATAAAACAGAAGAAACACCTAAGTTGGTTTTTCCAACACACTTGCCCAGTGTTGATGTGTTCTCACAGAATAGTTAACCTGACATGTCACATAGCTCTTTCCAAAAGTGGGATCACTCTGACTGGCTTAACTTTTAGGAATCTTAGTTAACACACAAGGCTCAGAAGTTCCTGGGGGCTCAGTGGCTTTGCCTTATGTAGTTCAGTCTGATTGAGGAAAAGGTCCTTTTAAAAGGATGATTTTGAGAAACTTGCAGGGGCAAACATCTAGGTTTGAGGACTCATGATCCTAAACTCTCTTTGGGCCCACCCATAAAAGGATGTGAAAAATAAATTATACACACAATTTAGACTTCAAGATGATTCCTTCATCTAAGTTTGGCATTCAAGGGATCTTTCTAGAACTATTTATCCCATGGTGGGCTTAATTTTCCACCTCATTTTACAAACCTCCTCAGCAAATTTGCTTATCTTCTATGCTTCACACCAGTTCTCCAACTTCAGTAAGGCAAGAAAATCTTTCAGCAACTTTCCCCAATCATCTCACTTCAGTTTGGCACATTTCCAGCTTAGCATCAAATTGGCTGACCTCTTAATTTTCAGACAGAATGCCGTAACACACTGTTGAAAGAGACACAAATGCATACATGCCTGTCACTTAAAGCAGGAGCCAGCAAATCTTTTTTTTTTTTTTTTTTGTCAAGGACCAGACAGTAAATATCGGGTTTCTGTTGCAGCTTTGTGGGCCACACATTTCTATTGCAGCTCCTCAACTTTGCCACTGCAGCATGAAAACAACTGTAGGTTACCACGTAAATGAATGAACACGGCTGTGTTCCAATAAAACTTTATTTATAAAAACAGGGGACAGAACAGAGATGGCTGCATTTTGAACTGTGTCTTCTTTAAGCAATGCAACATACAAAAATTGAACCTGATAAATGAGGAAGTGTTTATAAAATAATTATTCGATTTGAGGAAAGATACGCTTCGTAATTCCATTAAGATAGCAACTGTTCTAGTCCCCTGGAAATGTATTTGGATTAAAAAAAAAAACAGGAATTAATTTAAGCATGACTTTTAGAATCAGAATTGGTATCTAGGTCTTTGCCAACATTTGAATTCTTTGTAATTCTTTTTTTTCCCCACTTTCAAAATGTATGATCTCTCCTTTCAATAATAGCACTCTTCTTCTAGTTATTGTGACATTTTAAAGAATTCTTGCTTATGTTAACTAAACCGGGTTCCAAAGTGACTGAATAGTTATATCACTGACTGTTAAATGCAGGGCTTTTGACCGTGATAATCTCTGCCACGTCCTTTAGGGGAAGGAAAACAGGAAGCTTAGTTGATAAATGTAACTTCCTTCTTGCTTGGGAGAGCCAAACTAAGATATGTAAACAACTCTGACACAGTATTTGAAGCCTATAAAAAGAATCCTTTCCTAAGTGTGCATCCCCCAGTATTTTACTGGTATAACCTAATTTTGCGATGTTTTCTTTGCACCAGGTAGAAATACTTTAATGTTAATTGACATGAGGTTATTCTTAAATTGAAACAAATATTAACCTGAAGGCACCCAGGATATAAAGATGGAGGAAGCCGAATAATAATTATGTTCACAAATTCACTCTAATCTCAAGCAACCTATGATTTTCCCTTTCAAATGGCATGAAAGAGCAGCACAAAATTCACAGCTTTGATCTTTTTCTGCTCAACAGAAGAAGTACCGTCAGCATCCAGATGCTTTGAAGTTTACCAGTATTAAAGACACTCCGGAGATGGTCCAGGCCAGAATTAGTTATACCCAAGCAGTGGATGTAAGTGATAATATATATACATTATGACTCTAAGAGTGGGCTCTTCTTTCAACACTGCGATTGAAGCTGAGGGGTTCTTGCCTTGCTCCTTCTGTTGTTCTAAGGATGAAGGAACTTCTCGTCCTTTTGCCGAGGCACACCTTAGCGGGGGTGCTTCCTCATTAGGATGCAAATGGGGTGTTAGTGCTCTTCCGATGCCAAGTGGGGCTCCGCCACCCCGCCGCCCCCATGCTCTCATGTCTTCCCATTTGCATGTCTTCAAGATTTGTCCGTGGTGGGTCCTCCCCCTCCTTTTTGTTTTAAAGTGTTGTTTTCAGAATTGGAAGTTTTAGGGCAAAAATTCTTGGTAATTGGAAGACTCAGCCCTGCCAGGGCTCCTTGGGACCCAAGGGCAGGAATTCTTGCTCTCTGAATTCCCCCCGAAGACTTTGAAAATGATTTGGGTCTTGTGTACATTAGACTAACTTTGAAGTCATTTTCCATATTCCCTTTATAATATGAAACTGAGATCTGGCCTTTTGCCCTCACGGCACAGCGTGCGTTGGAGACTAAATTGAACGATGAGATCCCATAAAAACTCACGTTAGGACGTGGATTAACCCCGTTTGGCTGATTCTACTGAGAGAGGCCCACAGGTCTTTGTACAGGGCAGTCACGCCTTATAAATATCTTCAAACCATTCAACTTGCCATGAAGAAAATTTCCAAATCTTGACTGGGGCGGGGGGTGGAGGTGGGGTTCAAAATTATCTCTCTTGTTTCCTGATTGAATAAATTATTCTAGTTGTGCCTGATTCAACAGGCGTTTGGAAATGTCCCGAGTGCCTGTCAGAATAGTTATGGGATGATTTGCACACTTACGGGTTTCGGGATTTATAATTTCTTGATGAGTGGCCCATCAGAAGCAAATTGAATTCTGAGAAACACAGATGGTCAAACCAAGAACTTTCCTAGGAAGGAAAACACCTGCTTCTTCCTTACCCTAACCAACTCTAGGGGGCACTGCTGTGATACGCAGAAACTTGGACACACTAATAAGATTTAGGATGGAAAAGCCGGGTTTAGAAACTTTCTCCGGTGGCCGATGCCAACTTCGTGTGTCATCACTATGAGGATGTCATGAACCCAGATCAGAGTTCCGGGTGACTAGCACCCCAGACCCACCGAGTAGACATTGATTAGCACAAGAATTCTCGAGATGGGGGAAGGCAACAGGGATTGTAGTAGATCCGGGGCAAACCTCACCGGTGGAAGAGCCATCTCTCATGCCTCTGAATTTCGATGCCCTCTCAGGGTTTACAGTTAATAATAAAATTACTAGGTGTTAACTAGACCTCGTTTTCCTATCTGACACCCATGTCAGCAGATGCTACAAGTGGAATATTTGCTGAGAGGCAAGTTTCAGCCTGTCATGTTCTGAGCTGGGAATAGGACTCCGGAGGGAATGAAGTACATGTCACTGTGCTGGCTGTGAGATCTAGGTAGAGGTGCTCAGGATCCTGTCTCTACGGGGAGGTGGGAGCCACCCCACCCTTGTCTCCTGGAGTGTGACTTGGCTGATGGCTACATGGAGGAGCCTCCTGGGTCTAATACAAAACCTTTTTTCATCCACAGAGGTTATACAGGGAACAAGGAGAAAATATAAAGCATCATTACACTCAGACAGCCGACCTCCCTGAAGTCCTGCTGGCCAAGCTGAATGCTATGAATATCAGTGAGGTGAGGCTGCTGGGAGGGGAACTGGTTTTAATTAGAGGAGATCAGGGGACCTGGGCAGTGCACAACAGCCTGTGCTCACAAGCAGCCTGTACTCTGAAGGTCCTAGAGCTCAGTCTAATGCTCCACTGTCACCATCTTGAAATTTGTAATATTTTTGAACAGGGGACCCCACATTTTCATTTGCATGGAGCTCTGCAGATTAGGTAGGCAGTCCTGCGGAAGAGTCAAGCTCATTTAGAAGAATGAGATGGGGAAAACTGCCTTTGTACAGGGGCGTTTGTGCTGTGGGGCTGAGATATGGGAGCACCAGAATATAGGTGAGGGTATCCAGGGGCTATGCCAAGGAGAGATCTTGATCAGCAACTCCCCCCTTTCCTGTTCTTCGATAGAGACAGTTGAGTTCTCTTCATGTTATGCAAGGAGCTCTGCACACTCCGTCTTATCCCTGCTTCTTCCACTCAGCTTGCTCCTCAGAAGAAATCTGGGTCTCTCTGACTCCAAAGAGTCCTCCCCAGAAGGCTCTCCCTCCGATAGGTGGGCGCCAGGCAGGATCCAACTCTTGGTTTTTGCTAAGACACAGTGATTTCAAACTCCCACTGGGGGTGAGGCAGGGTGGGGAGAAAACCCAACAACACAGTAGATCGCCATCTCAGCAAAGGCAATTGCAGAACCACCAGGTCACGTGAAGGTCTTTATTTGTCCACATCTTCCCAACAGACGCGTTATAAGGAATCCTGGAGCAAACTTCGGGACGGTGGCTATAAACTGAGGTTGGATGCCATTCCGTTCCAGGCAGCAAAGGCTTCTGGCGAAATCATAAGTGATGTGAGCATCCACCTCCATTAGTAATGTTTAATACTAACCAATTTTTACTCCTTTTGCCCCTAACCCCTGCCTTCTTCTTTTGCCTGTGGATACCATCCTCTGCTTTCCCAAATGACTGCGTTAGGGCAATCTGATAACGACCAGCGAGAAAGAACAGACCAGACAACAAAAAAATCCCCTGGCCGGGGTACAAAGCCCAATGCCGGACTGTAACTCCGGACCCTGGGCAGATGAAATGCACCCTCCACCAGGCGCTTTCCTAAAGCAAGTCCGCGGGCAGAGACTGTTAACAATGCACCCACCTTCCTCCAGCGTGGGCCGCCCAAGTGCTAACGTGTCCTGCCACTTCATATCCAGCCCTTTAGTCATTGGGAGTCTTGCATATGAAAGAATAGGCCTTTTGACGACTCCCGTGCGTTTTCTTTCAACTCACCCAGTCACTGTCAAAAGAACAAAACATTTTCGCCCAATACCCACCTCTCCCATTCCCTGTCCCTTGTCCCCGAGCTGTTACTCTCTCCTGCTCTCTTTCCCTTTAGTACAAATACAAAGAGGCATTTGAGAAAATGAAAGGGCAGATGCTTGGCTCCCGGAGCTTGGAAGACGATATCAGCCTTGCACATTCAGTGTATGCGAACTCGCTGCAGAGCGAAGTAAGTGGGAGAAAATGTGGTGGGGCTGGGGGGTGGGGGTCACCCCACCCCGTCACCAATGATGCACAGCCAGCATATGTCCTTTGTCCTTCCGGTTGTGGCTACTGGCTGTCCTAACTAGTTATGGGTCATTGTTAGGTCCCTTGGCTCCTCTGGGCTGTGGCTTCTTCCTCCATCAAGAGTTTGAGCTAGTTGACCTCTTAGCTCCCTTCCGAGTTGGGCATTCTATGATTTGCCCTGTGGCCACGAATGGGGGCCGGTGGGCTGGATCTGCCCTGCAGGGGCAGTCTTTTTGGTCTGCAGAGTGAATTAATTGCAAACCTTTAAGAAATGGAAATTTTCACACAAAAGTTTCAAGACTTCTGGCCGAAGCTGGACCTGGATTCCTCTCCTCAAGGCTTTAGTTGCAGACTCCTGAGAGCTCCATTTAGAAGGGATCTGTGCTCTCCTGGTCAGACAGTCACCCCTCCTCTCCCACTTCCTGCTTTTTTTTTTTTTTTTCACTTCCTGCTTTATTCACTGGTGCTACTTGTCTGGCTCCTGGAAACATCTGAGTTCGCAACCCCTGATTTTGACCCTCTGGAAGCTGGCACAAGCGTGTATACACTGTCCCCTTGCACATAATGTGAGCTGGCTGATGGTGGTGATAAAACATCCGCTGTGTTACAGAGGACTAAGCACTTTTACAGGCTGTGTCTCACTTTACCATCAAACGCTCTCTAGGAACTTCATTGTCTTAGCCATCCTGGTCTACTGATAAGAAAGCCTAGACCCTGAATGCTTCAGTCCCTTGTCTAAGGTCAGCTAGAAAGTGTACCTGGAGCCAGCCCTACATCTTATGCTCTTTCCACAGCTTCACATGGTTTCTGCCTCGGTTTCTCCACTTCCAACATTTTCCCCCTATCTGTGCTGGGGTGCTGACCGAAGAGTGTGGGGTTGGACATAAATTGACTTTGGCTTTATGCTAAGGGTCAGGGGAGGATCATGGAGGTTAGAAGTGGGTGTGCTGGAGCTTTGGGAAGGATGGAGGAGGTGGCCATTATGCATCCGAGTTCCAAGAAAGCTCGGAGTCAGTTTCGCTGACCTTCCAATAGCTTCTCTGAAGATGGCAGTGCAGCTTGTGGTCTGGAATGGGCCACTCCTTTCTTCCATCAGCATGCATCATGGGCCCTTGGGAATACCCATCCCTCAGAACTGGCCCCACTGCTCCTGGCCCCTGGATTTCTTAGGATGTCACCGATGCTTTGAAGAAGCTTTTCACACTCACCCGAGAAGAGAGTTCCTGGTGTCTAAAATCTGAACTTGAGAGAGTGTTTGGGAGAAATTATGGTGGGCAGGGCACAGGTTGGCCATGGATCTTCTTGCCTTTGGACAATGGGATGATCCAAAGACTGGAGCAAGGGAATCACTGACATTATGTCTGTCTCTTGAACTTCTGTATTTTCCCCAACTGAGGGAGCCACGGGCCTTCCAACATCCAAATACATGACCTCCAGGAACTGGGGGTGGTGAGTGTCGGGATCAGGAGATGAGTCCTGCTTATTAAGCCAATCCCTGCAGGAAAGGAGCGCTGGTCCTGCCAGGAACACCTCCCAGGCTTACCTGGGACAATTGCATTGCTGTTGCCATCCCGATGGTCCCTGTTCAAATGATGTCTTTGAAATAGCCGCTGTCGATCTGTCTGCCCCTCTAGGTGAATTACAAGAAAGGCTTTGAGCTCTCAAAGGCACACTTCCATCTGCCGTTGGACATGGTAACCCTGGTGCATGCCAAGAAGGCTCAGAGCCTGGCCAGCGACCAGGACTACAGACACCCGCTCCCCCAGTACACATCCTTGGCTGAAGACCTGAGGCTCAGCTGCGCCAAGAAAGCTCACAAGCTGCAGAGTGAGGTAAGGAGACCCGGCCTCTCTCTCAGGGCTCGGTCCTCTCAGACTTGACTATGAGGCTGTGACCCACAAGCTCCTCTTGGCGCCGTGGTGAGGGGGTGGGTGAGAAATCCTCAACCCAGGATTTTCTTTGGAAACACTGCCCCGAGTTCCTGCCTAGCAAAATTGTACAGATCGAACAGCAGCAGGAAACATTTCCTGCTACTAAGTGTTACATTTTCGTGCGTGATCTCATGGAAACCTCAAGATAAGCCTGTGTCAGTAGCCTGTACCCCATTTTATGGAGACAGTACAGTGAGGCTCAAAGGAGTGACAAACAGCTTGCCCGAGATCACACACCTGTCAGTGAGAACGGGGCGCTGATGCTTGAACTTAGATGCTGTCTGACCAAGATGCCCTTGGTTCATAGTTTTACATGTTCAAGGTTTGCCGATGGCATTGCCTCTGGCCTCAGGTCAGACTGGAGGTTTTTATTGCTGCTTTGTACATTCCTGGGGTCACCAGTTTTCTATGGGAGCCTGTGCTCTGTTAGGAAAGGGTGGGATCAGAGTGGCCCCACTTCAAGCAGAGGAGAGTGTCCAGAGGAAGTCAGGACATCGGGCCCAGAGATCCTTCCTAAGTCCCTGCAAGGAGTTGTGGGGCCTTCATGAGCCTCCCATGTGCATTTCGAGCTCATGCCGCCTGTTTTCTGAAGCAGGCGGCCTGGAAGTGTTGGGAAGCATTGGGGACTTTGCTGCTCCCAAAGAGAGCCTGGCTGTCTCCCCTCAACAGGCAGCAGCATCCTGTTCGATGTGCCCCTTATTTCCCAGCTTGCTAGGCTTCTGTGCTGTGGGGTTTGCAAGGAGCCAGCTGGGCTTGGAAAGCAAAGCACTGTACAAAGCCTGCTTACTGGTTTGATGGGGCCTAGGAGCTGAGGGGTGCTCAGATCTGGCTATCTGTCGTCTGTTCGAATTTTCTGCCTGTGTACAGTGTTTACTGGATGACATAAACTGTCAGTAGCCCGAGAGCAGCTGCAGGAATGAGGGAGCTGCCACGCTCAGCTCAGGGCCTGCATGTCACTTGAGTGGAGCCCTCACCTGCCCTGCCTCTCGTTGGAATAGCAGTTGGAAGGCAGCACGTCTGGGGTGGGGGGGTGGGGGTGGGAGAGGCACACCTTAGTGGCTGCAGGGGAGTGAATTTGGGGACCCTTTAAACTGTCAGCCCAAATCACTCAGGTACACACACTTGCCCTATGCACGGTAGACTCAGACAGGCCTGTGCCAGATTATTCTGGATTCATTTATTAGTTTTTTCTTAACCCATGATTAATTAATGCCACCCTCTGCTGCTGGGTTTTGTTTTAGAAGACCTATTAAACCATCATTTCCACATTTGCCCCAAGACAACTGACTTTCTAACCACAATCCACTCCAGCGTTTATTTTTTGATAGTCTCCATTACGATAAAAACCCGCTGTCCCTCTGCAGCTCCTGAGACAAGTGACAGCAGAAATCTTTTGTTCTGACCTAGATTTTTGTTTCCCCGGATGAACATTTACTGGGAGGCATTGTGTGTTCGTGAGGATGGTCGATCTGGAGAGACTGACTGGTGGACTTGAGTTCTAATTATGATGTTGTCCTGGGTCCTCTGATTTCTCTTTGCTTCCTTGCTCTGTAGGTTTGGCTTTTCTGAATCTTTGTGTTGTTCCTTACAGAATTTGTACCGCTCAGACCTGAACTTTATGCGAGGCGTTCCCTGTGTCATTCCGGGCACATTAGAGATTGAAGGGAGAAAGAAAGCATCTGAACTCATCAGTGAGGTAACCAGGGACCCTGGATGGAGGGGTGAGGGCTGGCAGTGTATTTCCACAGCAGAAGTACTTCCCTAGCACTCAGCTCTCTGCTTACGGCTAGAGCGAGCTAGATGTTGAACTTAACAATGGCAACTCACCAAGCCCTTCTTTCTAGATTCTTCATTCACACTGGATGCCATTTAAAACAGCTTTACAAATACCAAGCCAGTTCCTCTATGAACCCATAAGAATTATTCACTGGCTCATAAGATCTGCTTTCCTAGGGTTCCTTTGAAAAGTGGCCCTGTGGGACAATGACAAGAGGGCAGGCCTGGGTGGCTCGGTGGTTGAGCATCTGCCTTTGGCTCAGGGCATGGTCCTGGGATTGAGTCCCACATCGGGCTCCCCGTGGGTCGCCTGCTTCTCCCTCTGCCTATGTCTCTGCCTGTTTCTGTGTGTCTCTTGTGAATAAATAAATAAAATCTAAAGAAGAAGAAGAAGAAGAAGAAGAAGAAGAAGAAGAAGAAGAAGAAGAAGAAGAAAAATAAAAAGAAGAAGAAGAAAAATAAAGAAAGAAAGAAAAAAGAAAGAAAGAAAAGAAGAAAGAAAGAAAGAAAAGAAGAAAGAAAGAAAGAAAGAAAGAAAGAAAGAAAGAAAGAAAGAAAGAAAGAAAGAGAGAAAGATGACAGCCCTGAGAGACCAACAGATAGGGAGACTGAAATTCTATGCCCGCTCTCATTTGTGGTGTGACCTCCATCCCATCACCTGTCTTCTCTGAGTCTCAACTTCTTAGTCAGTCAAATAAGGACACTCCTACCCCTCTCATTTAGTTTTTAGGTGATTAGCACTAATAATCTAAGCAACTGTGCTTCTCTGGTGGCTGGGAAAATGATTGCCATAAGCTTGGTGATAATTTCATAGTAAAAGTACAGAAGTCTAGAATTCTGAGCTCTTTGAGCTTAGGAGGAATTTTACTTACACCTGAGAGAGCTCTGGGACTTCCACTCACTGTAGATGCAAGGACAGGGGGCATAATGGAAGGCACTGGAAGTATTGGGTGGGCTTACACATTGATTGGGAGCTCTGAGAAAACAGAACTAGGCCTCACCATGGGAGTTTAGGTTGATCTTTGTGCTTTACTTTTCCAGTGAGATCTTGACAGAGAGTGGTTTCTGAACCTGCTGGTGCATCAGAATCCTCTTTGGAGCTTTAAAAAAATATATAGGCCTGGGTCCAGTGGCAGTTTACTGAATCCTGGTTTCCCAGGGTGGGGCGCAAGCAATGTGTATTTTTTCAAAGCTGCATGATTGTTTCTGGGACACCCCCAAAGCTGAGGACCTCTGGGTCTCCGATGAGCAAAGGTCAGGAGCAAAATCAGAATTTCAATAATCACGTTCACTGAGATCATGAGAGCAGGTGTTGGACTGGATTCCGGGGAACGGACTAGCAGCCTTTGCAAAGCGAGGTTTTATAGCTAGTGCTTATAGAGCTAGTTCTCCTTTTTTATGCCTTATCGAGTCTTTTTCTTCCCTCAGAGTAAATACCGTCAGCATCCCCAGTCATTCAAGTACACAGCTGTGACAGACACTCCCAGCCTCCTTCATGCAAAACTCAGCAACCAGATTACCAATGAGGTAAAATCAGATGGCTTTGGAATGGGCTTTTAAAAAACTGCTAGATTGTTAAAAAAAAAAAAAAAAAAAAAAGCATGAATATTTAGTGGGGCTGGGGCCGGGGAAAAACACATGTTTGCACGGAAGCCTGGAAAGAAAAGAATGTTGTATATGGAATGTAACATTTTCCAGAAGGAAGGAAGGAAGGCCTAGTTGGAAATTGGCTTTAGTCTCTAGTCCCACAGGCAGTCACGGACCAGCCACACCAGCGTCTCCTGGGAGCTTGTTAGAAGCATCGAACCTCAGGCCCCACCCCAGACCCCCTGAATCCACAAGGTCATTGAGCAGGATCCTTATGGGTTTCCTTTGCACATTGAAGTCTGAGAGGTACTGGTCCGTCATTCATCTGTTCTGCCGAGGCACACACTGGCTAACTGCCTTTATATGGTCGCTCTGATGATTAGTGTAGGGAGGATGTGCGGTTATCCAGGGGCGGTTCTGTAGTATGGTGTTGCTCAGACTTCTGGAATTTCTGCCTCCTCCCCTCACCTGCTGTTTGCTCACTTCATTTAATCATCTCTAGCAGAGGGGCATCCAGGGGAAGGAATCTCATTACCTCAAATCATCATTCCAGCCCCTTTGGTTCTACTTCTTAGAGGCTCTCTTGCAAGTTTGAAATAGAAATTGAGCTTGGCAGAGAATTAAATTTGGCATCGTCCTTAGTTTTAAAAATTCTCCTGCTGACTCTTTGAGAAGTCAGTTGAGATTTGGCTATTTATACAACGAGGTTCCACTCTCACCCAAGTCAGAAAGTAGGACCCAGCAGCTCGGGGTAAGAATGGTCCCAAGGGCTTGTGCAGTGACAGTCTCAATTTTAAATTCCTCTTGAGCCCATCCTGCCTGCGGTGTGAGCTGGATGCGGTGGGGCAACCATGCCTCATATGGTGGCCTCTGGCCTCGGAGAGCTCACCAACCACAGACTCACTTCTGATCACGAGAGGAGATGTTTTGGGAACTGGCTGAGGCCACCCAGGGTAGCACTGGCATGAGTTTGCTCTTGGAAGGAGCCGGGGCTTTAGTAAAGGATGCAGAACGGGGTTTAGGAACCTCTCTTCCACCCACCAGAGCTTCTCCTAAATCTCCCAGATCTTAGCATTTATCATCTTTTACACTATATCCTCAAGGGAAAAGTCTACAATGAGAAGAACCTTGATGGTGTTCCTAAATGTGTTTTTCTTTCCTTAGCTTCTTGCTGAACAAAGTGTAGAGGAGAGAAAAAAAAAAAAAAACCCACCTTTTTCTTGAAGCATCTTAGGTTCTCAGTGGGGATTCTGTAACAAAAGACAGATTAACAAAAGAAAAGCGTACAAGTTTATTTAGTATGAGTTTTACACGATACGGGAGCCTCCGTGAGGAAACGAAGACAAGGAGAAACGGTTAAACCTGGACGTTTTTTGTACTAGGTTTGATGGAGAGTAGAAAGTCGAGGGAAGATGCGAGAGGGCAAAAGGGATGAGCTAAGGACAGGGGTGCACTTAGCAAGGTCTGTTCACTCAGATTCCTCTTGGGTGCCCTCGGTCTTTGGAGATAAGGATGCTCATTTCCTCTGGGTGGAGGGAGGGCACCTCTCACAGGAGGCTCTTCTGACCTGCTTCAGGAGAGGAGACGACAAAGAGTTCTCCTAGCACCTGCGGCTTCAGACAGTCCTTCTGCTTAAAGTATTCGGTATGCCAAGGTGCCATATTTCGGGGTAACCTGTCCTGAACCCCATCAAAAGCAACTTGCAATCTCTTACATATTCCTTTTATGCCACTCAATTTGACTCATGAAAGAGTGTCTTTATTGAAAGAAAGATCTTCCCCAAGGCAGAAGGTGTATCCACGACCCAGCGAGCGGCCTTCCGCAAACCTATCTCCCACTTGCAAACGAGGGACCTCCAGCACCGCAGAAACACACAGCATTATCTCCTTGCTTGTTCTTTTTTCTTTTTTACCCAGCGCCTCTATAAAGCAGCCGGAGAGGATGAGAGGCACCGGTACACAATGACCCTGGGTCTGCCCGAGTTTGTCCGAGCGAAAGCGAACGCAGCCAATCTGAGTGACGTAAGCCTTTCTTGTTGCCGGGGCTCAGACATGCTCCAAAGCCACGCGTGTCTGGGGCTGTGATGGGATCTAACAGTGACCCTTCTGGTGTTCCCAGAAGCTTAAAAAAATGTCTTTTTGATGCTCACCGTAAATACACCTTTTTACAAATGTGTTGTGTACACGCGTGCCAGTGCGCACTACAGCGTGTGTGCTAATGAGATTTTTCTTTGCAAAAGAGAGAGCTTTTGCTCGTCAGAAATCGATTCGGGAACACTGTACTACAAATGAACAGGGTAGCCTTTGTTCACCGATTCATGTAATTTTTTTTTTTTTTAAAGAAGATCTACATGTGTTCCTACTGTAGGCAAAATACAAGGAGTCTTGGCGTAATCTCCGTGCTCAAGGCTACAAGCTGACAATAGACGCTCTCCCCTTCCAGGCTGCTCGCGTCTCTGGAGATATAGCCAGTGATGTGAGTTGAATGATATGACCTTCCATCTTGCCTAATTTCTGTTAACTTCATGTAAAACAATGTCTACGGCTGATTTTCCTGAATTAAAGCAAATCTATCACCATGTGAGACAGGATGTCACCTGCAGAATATATTAGTTAGAAATGAGATTCTTTGACGGAGGGAGGGAAAGAAAGCTTCTGTTAATCAGAAGCTAAATTCAGGCAAAGGATTCCAGCAGGAAAGAGATGATGATTTATTTCTAATTGCAGGGTCTGGGCAACAACCCCCACCCCCACCCCATAATACATGAGCTGTCCAGCTTTACCTGGAATTCGAAAGCAAACTCGCAATAGAAATCTTAACACAGCCCTAACACATCTCCCTCCTGGCTCTCTGTAGTTTCACATGTTGGCGTTAGGATTTGCCAGCTGTGTTTCAGCCACTCTGTTGATAGCGTCCATAGCTTTGGGACATGAAGGTGACTTTCTCTTTCCCACAAACAAATCACAGGAAATGTGGACTTCAAATAAATGGATCCTGTCTTTTGGGTTTAATGTTTTGCCAAGTACGAACGGTTAAAGCACAAGTTTCTCTTTTACCTTTTTTGATAAATTCCTTTTGGCCATAGGACATGTAAGGGGAGTGGGGCCCTTTCTTTGGTTCTGAGGATCTGGTTTTAATTAGATAGGAAGAATGGAGCGATGTTTTAATTGTTCAACCCCCAGGGAGGAAGCATGCTCTCAGGCCAACCTCACTGTGGTTTTTCTTATAATCACCACCTCCTAGTGTAAGAATAGGTGATTTTTCTAGGGTTTGCAGTGAAAACGTGCAGGTGGAATTTAAGCAGGCCGAATGCCAGCCCCTGACTGTGGTCCTCCCTTCCAGTTTCTCTACAGACATGACTTTGTGAAGGAGCGAGGCAGGCTGATCGGGGCCCGGAGTGTGAGTGATGACCCCCGACTCCAGCACTGCTGGCGGGTAGGCCAGTTGCAGAGCGAGCTTCAGTACAGGCGGGGAGCAGCGAGCAGCCAAGCCCACTACCACCTGCCCATGGACATGGTGCACCTGGTCCATGCCAGGAAGGCCCAGGCCCTAGCCAGCGACCACGACTACAGGACACGGTGCCATGAGTTCACAGCTCTGCCTGAGGACCTGAAGATGTCCTGGGCCAAGAGAGCTCACGCCCTGCAGAGTGAGGTAGGGGGCCTTCCACCGAGCCTGGGTGTAAATCTCTGCTTCCTTTGCCTATCCAACAACCCCCTCTCCCTCACCCTACCCTGCCCAAACCAAGACTTGCTGCGTCTATGTTACGTCATCTAGGTTGGAATCATTCAATCATCTAACAACCACTTCTTGAGCACCTACTGTGTACTAGCCATCATTCCAGGCTCTGGGGATACCGTAGTCAACCAGAAAGTCAAAAAACTGCTGTGCTTCTGGGTCTTCCACTGTATGGGAGGGAGATAGAATATGGTAGGTAGGATCCAAAGTATGTCGGATGGTGACACGTGTTGTGGAGACAGACAAAGCAGGGTAGGTGGATCTGCACACATGCAATTTTAAATTGGGGGTGTAGTCCGGGGAGTTCCCACGAAAAGGTGACATTTGAGCAAAGACCAAAGTTGATGAAGGAAGGGCAGACCACTCCAGCCAACGGAAGAGCAAATCCAAAGGCCAAGTCCCCAAGCAGGAGGAGCCTCAGCTTATTTGAGGCTGGCGTGAATCAAGTGGGCCAGGGAGGAGGACGTGGTCCAGAGTGGGGTCTGAGAGAGTGCACAGGCTGGATGCTGTGTGGTGGGGGTGAAGGTCACGACCAGAAAGCAGTAGATCCAGTCATGGCTGACATGACCAGCTGACTGCTGTTACTGTCCCACTTGCTGTGATGCCGTGAGGTGGGGACAGCTTTGACTTCTCCTTTCCAGATGAGATCATGTGAGAGATGCCAGGCAGGACTGGCTCCAGAGCCCACAGTCTTACCCATCTTGCTCTTGGGGAGGGAGCTCAATGCAGGGGAGTCATGCTTCCTACAATGCAGGTGTGGACACAGACACAGAAGGGAGAGGTCCTCACCCAGGCGAGCACCACCTGGAGTGACTGCAGAGCATGCTGGAGTCAGTCCCATTTCCCTACCACCCCTCAGCTTCCTCCACTGGGATGCAGTAATGGTGATAGTGTGGGCATGGTTTGCACGTGGGAGCCTCGTGCTGGGTGGCAGGCACTGTACCCCCAGATCTTGCACACATTGTCTCTCTAGGCTTCCAAGCAGCCCTATGAGGAAGAAACTCTCATATTAGAGTGCAGCCCATGGGACCCTTCCCATCCATATCAGGGATTCTCAACCATAGCACCTAGGATGTTCTGGGCTGGACAATGCTTTGTTACAGGCAGGCCCTGTCCTGTCCCTTGCAGCATCCCTGGCCTGCACCCACTAGATGCCAAAAGTGCCACCCTCCCCCAGTGCAACAAAGTGTTTCTCAATATGGCCAGATGTACCTGGGACATCTGCATCCAGTTAAGAACCCAGTTGCTAGTTTAGGACTGGTCCACACGAAGAAAGCTAGCGTGGTGTCTGGTACAGAGAAACGTACAGTGTTAGCTATTTGGATTGTTCTCTGCAGCAAGCCTTTCAATTCCCATTGTCTTTAGGGCAGCAGCTGCTCTTAGGTGGAGTTATATGACACAGGCAGAGTATAAACACATAATTGAGGATTAATTGTGAGTCAGCACGGTAATGATTTAATGATCACCTAATTACTCATCACAATTTGCTGGAAGTTCAGAATCACAGTGTTCATAAGCAAGTTGAGTGGGGGGCAGGATGCGTTCCTTGGGCCCCACACCGAGGACACAGTAGCAAGGTGCCCGCCCAAGTTCCACTGGAAAGGCCTTCCACTTGCTAGATGGCCATCCTGCCACCTCCAAGAATATAGCTCATGGTATGACCCTCTTGTCAATGAGCTATTCCTTAGGGGGGCAGGGGGAGGGGGGAGACCTCTGGGGCAGGGCAGATCCCAGAGGGAGATACACAGGCCATCTGGGAGAGGTGAGGGGGCCCAAGCTGGGAACCTGAAGATGTTCGTTGGAAACCTCACGTTATCACCTACTGGCTACGTGTCCTTGCAATAGCCCTTTGCTTCCTAGGCCTCCATTCCTCCAACAGAAAAGCAAAGAGGGTCGATTTGATTGGTAACCTCGGAATTCAGGGATCACAGGAAGATGTTTTAAGATAATGGCATCAATATATCATCAGATTTTTTTTTTTTTTTATTGAGTGAGGAAAAAAAACCCTAAATATTACCTCAAGCTACCATTTATGTCACAGTTTTGTGTTCTGTTTTGTTTTGTTTCTGGAAAGAAAAGGATATTTTAACACTAAAACAAGTAGGAAGAACAATCTAAAAAGAAGAGGATTTTCTAAAAGTGGTGGTTGGTTGGTACTCTTACACTGACATTTTATGAAATAGGATATGTATTACAATTTTGAATCCTGAGAAACTATTGCTTAATTTTTAAAATTACCATATTATGCTTCACGTGTTGCTTTATAAGCCTCAAGTTTGTTCATTTGGGGGTTTGGGTCTCAAGATGTTACAAATAGAGGACACCCCATAATGTCCAGCTGGTCCTGAGGCTTCAGTTTTCTTGCAATCATTATTGAAAATCTAATTTCATGTGGTTATATTGTGCAGAAAAAGGGACAAAGGCTCCCCCTGTGTGCACTTGATTCAGCAGAGTCTGGGGGAGGAACAGTAGCCCTGTCCTGCAGCTGCTTCTCCTGCCCTCTCCTGCCCAGGCCTAGAAAGGAAGCTGTGGGTTGGGCCAGAGGAAGCCCAGGGGTGCTCACCACTAGGGTGAAGGCCTCAGGTCATGATCACTCAAGTCCTGTGTGCATACTTGTCTCCAGAAGGTCTCTGAGACACATGCTTTGCCCAAGGAATGCTCTGGCCGTGAATGTCTGTGATCTTGGATGGAGACTGCAGGGAGTTTTGAAAAGCCCCTGCAGGGACTGTCAAGAGGACAGCCCTGACCCCACCTTTTACAGCTGCATGATCCTTTTACAGCACCTATACTCTTACGGGTAGACTCCGTAAGCTCTATGAGCCTCAGTTTCCCCGCCAGAAACAATGACAACAACAATAGCTAAAATGTATGGAATGTTTATTCTGGACCAGGCATTTGCTTAAATATTTTGCACGAACTATCTCATTTAGTATCCAGGTACATACTGGTGGGACTCTCATTTTTACAGATGTGGCAACTGAAGCACCTATACTCTTAAGTAACTTGCCCAGGGTCACAGGCTGGCAGGGAAATGACTTGCTCTAGGCCCCATAGCAAGTAAGAGGCCAAGGGAGGCTCTGGTCTCCGGACTCCTGGTTTGATGCTCTTTGGCTCCCCCAGGTGGCTGGACTAGGAACCCAGGTGCTCTGGCTCTTAAGGGTTCTCTGAATGACTGTGTGGTACACCCGGGGACACAGCAGCCCTTGGCTCTTCTGAGAATCTGAACAGTCCCTTGAACTCCAAAATTGTTCTGTAGATGGGTATAAGAACCCCGCCTTTGCAGGGTGATGTGAGCCCTGCATGAGTTGATGAGTCTAAAGCAAACCATGCCCTAAGCAAGAGGGTGATTTTAAAGGTTCTCATTAATATGACAAATAGACCTCCTCCCCTGGCCACTGCCAGGGTACATTTGTTTACATTGTTGAAAATTGAGGACCAGAACCTGTAGCCTGTGCTCCAAACTGGGGGCTCCGGGAGACCCCCCTCCCCCCCCCAGAGGAATCCGAAGGTGGCTTCCAGGCCTTAATATGTGCAAGGAACAGCAGGACTGCCATCTGGGGAAGCCAGGTGCACTTAGGCAGCATGAGTGCGTCCCTTATTATCTTAGAATCCTTCTTTCAGACCATCTTTGGGTAGCTGATTCTTCTCGACTCCCCTCTTTCATCATGAAGTCCAGGGCAGGCGTGTTGTTTTTAGGGTCTGCGTGAATAGTCACACCTGGGCTGGGAGCTGAAATATCAATAGACAATCCATTTATAAGAGAGTCTGAGGCCCAGTCAGATCTTTGGGGAACCTGCATCTTGCTTTCTGACTTACCTGCGATTGTACTGTTCAGCTCGACAAAGGCAAGTTGAAAGAGTGCTCCCCACTTCATCTTGCCTATGAAAGGAGCAAGGCCCGGCTGTGAAGAGGCCCTGTAGGATTATTCTCTCTAACTTAGAAATTTATCCAATTTTCTCTGTTCTTTATCAGAGTGGAAGGCAAAAGCTTTGCCGGTGTAGACCGAAAGATCGTGGTATAAAAAGCAATCTTACTGACATGGGGTTTTGAAACCTGCTCCTGAACCTGAGTGATGCCTCCCTTCACCAGTTGGAAAGCAGAGTGGAATTTGCACAGGGGCATTAACCAGCAGACAGTAGATCAGAAACGGACCCTCTTTGAGGCCAGCTGTGAGGGACGCTGTGAATCCTGAAATGAAAGGAAACTAAAAAGGCCGAAAGACTGGTTTCTGGAGTGATATTTTGCGTTACAGCAGAGCTTATATCTAAATTAGGGAAACGCTATCAACTTCGTTTAGATCCAAATTTTAGATTTCCTTGGAGACTCTTTTTCCACCTTTAAAAATGCCTGATTTCCATAAAGAGAAGAAGAAAAATGTTCCTGTGACTGTCTTGTCCTCGGTAATGGTGGGCTGATGGCAGAATGGTAATAAGATTTAATATTTTAGGAGACTCCTAATCAGACCCATTGTCCTCCAGCACAGCTCAGGATTTTCTCCCAGGAATGCTGCTGTAGTTCTCATCTTCTGAGTCCTTAAAAATGAAGAAAATGGGTAAGGCCTCGCCCATCTTTGCAATATAAGCAAATCCTGAGCCAATGGTGGGAGGCGGAGATAAACCTAGGCACAAAAAGATTAGAATAGCTTACATGGCTTACATGCTGTAGGCCGCTTGGATCTAAGTTTGTGTGGTTCTTAGAGTCCTGCTGTCATTGTCTCTGCCCCCCGCCCCCCGTCCCCCCCCACCACCACCATGAGACAAAAACAGATCCAATGCATAGAGTGGCTTTTGCTCCTTAGGGCCCTCAGGTGTTCTCATGAGAACAGCAGGGTTGTTATGACCTTCAACTATCACAGAGAGAAACTGAGTCACATTTTGGTAAAGCGATTTGCTCTGAGTCCCAGCAGGTTTGACCCAGAGTTCAGGGCCCTTTGATCACCTGAAGGTGGGTAAAACTGTTCTATTTAGGCGGCAGGCAGGCAGGCAGTCGCCTCTCTGCCAGAAGGGAACAGAATAATCCAGACTGATGCCTGGGCTTGGGGTAGATCTCTACTCTTTTTTTTTTTTTTTTAAGGGATCATGTGCATCTATTACCTTGGCTTCTAACCCTGCCCATTCACAGGTAGGGCCTGCTCCATGATTTAATTCCTGGCGGAGGGCACAAACTCACACCGTTTGGCTTAACAATACACAGAATATGGTCCGAATGAAGACGTCAATGTGTTACAATGAAGACGAATACAAATGCTTTTTACAAATCAAGGAACTTGAAATAACCAGATGGTCTTCAGTGCCGTGTTGGTGAAAACCAATGATCTTTTTCCCACAGTTTCGCTACAAGTCAGACCTGATGGGCATGAAGGGGACAGGATGGCTGACGCTGAGTTCGCCGCAGCTAGAGAGTGCAAAGAAGGCCGGAGAACTCATCAGCGAGGTACCATTCAACCCAGCTCTGTTGTAAATGCAACCTGGTGTTTAGTTCCTCCTGAGGAGGGAAACTGCTTACAGGGTGGAGATGCCAAGAGGGCCCCGTGGCCCCTGGACCCCCAGTGTTTTTCCTGGGCTTTTGCAACCAAATCGCAAGACAGAACAAGATTTCCCTCCAAATGAGTTCACTTGCTGGAGAGGTAAAGGCATGTTTCAAACTGGGCAGTAAGACAGATGATGTGCTATGAGATTCTTAGTAGGTACATCAGGTAGTTATGAGCTAAGCCGACTCATTGTTTTCATGGGGGCGCAGAATTTGCCATCCACCCACAGAGTTTACCCAGAGTGTCCAGTGTCTGGGGTTATCTGATTTCAGAGGGCATTACACATTCTACAGGGATGATTACCTTTACCAAACACCCCACCATATTGGTGGCCTGGAGATTCTTGCCCAGGGATCCATTCCAGGGGGGCACTAGCTTCTTCCATCTCTTAGTAGCAGAACTTACTTGGACAGGGTCCTATTGATGCTGAGTTTCCTTATTGTGGTGTGCCCTGGTATTGTGCGGCCTTTTTTTCCCCCAGGAGAGTAAATTCTTATAAAATGTTCCTTATCAGAGGGGCAGCTTGGACCCCTGTGAGGTGGGTCTTCTTGGACCTACCAAGAAGAGAGACCTGTATTCCAATAATATCTTTGGCACATCTGATACCGAGTAGGTGGGGTGAAGATGCATCCAGAAAAATGCATGGTGTTCAGCTGTTCAGTGGGAATCTGTGTCTTTCTCTTACAGACCAAATACCGTAAGAAACCAGATAGTATCAAGTTCACCACGGTGGTTGACTCCCCAGACCTGGTTCACGCCAAGAACAGCTACATGCATTGCAATGAGGTGGGCATGTTCTCATCAGTAACCCTACGTGCCCGGTAGTGGGTAGTGCTGTTCAGTACTCAGTACTTAAGAGCATGGGCTTGGGGTAGATGGGAGTGCTACCTGGGTGATCTAGGGCCAGTTACTACTCTCTCCTAACCTCTCATTCCTTATTTGAAAGGAGGGCAATGATAGCAACATTTCATAAGATTAAGTGAATTAAATGAGGATTAAATAACTAATGTATGTGAAGCCTTTAGCAAGTATCTGGAATGTAGTAAGTCCTCAATAAATACCCCCTATTTTGGTTTGGTTCATAATAATAGCAATAATATTGTGTAATATTGATGATCTTTTACAAAACACTAGATGAGATACATCTTAATTATTGATAAATGGTAATGGAATTAAAAGCCGAACATAAGCCAGTTAGGAAAAAAAAAAAAAAAAAAGGAGCAGCTATATTAAAAGCTTCTTTCTGCTTCTATGCTTTCTGGACAATTTAGCCTCATTTCTTCTCTCCTATATTTATTTTGAAGTATAGGAAGTTAAATATTTTTTCTCTGAGGTCGTTAAGAGATTTGATTTTCACATACAGTGACAGAGCCGACCCCTTGTCACAGAGTCCAAATGTTGTACTGACAGGTTCATGTTTGTAAAGCCCATATTGAATTTGGAAAAGGATCAGAATATTCAGTACTATATTTTCCTCTTCTTAAAGTAGATGGGACTCAATCCCTTCCTAAAATTCTTTGCAACTCTTAGGTCACTGCTCTAAAAATAGCAACTGAGATAAAGCTTGAGTTTTAAAATTGTGTCTTCCTGGGCCCCAGGTAGACTATGAAAACTTAAAATTTCTGAAAACATACTAAGGCCCTTTATCCATTCAGGATAAAAAGACTTATTAGCTGCTGTGTCTTTTTTATTATCATTATTCATTATTCAAACAATAAGGGCATTAAGACATCTTGTTCCTAGTAGAAAGCTTGAACAACACTCAACTGCAAAGATTCTCGAAATAGCCACACACCTTATACTTGTTGTAAAACAACAAGTGTGGCCAACCAAGATGTTGGTTTGGGGCCCATTTGGAGCAGATCTTGATAAATATTTTAGATAGGTTCTACTTACAATCAGCCAGCCCTATCTGACTCTCAGCCCATGGCCGCCTTGGTCAGACGGTGGGCTCTAGAGGGATGCTCTCTATGTGCAGGGCTGGCATCTGCTCCCATGGTGGGCACCCGGTGGGAGGGGCAGCCCGCTTCTCACCTGTGACCTCAGCCAGCGCAGCTCCGTATTTACCATGAGCCTGTCTCACCCACAGCGCCTGTACAGATTGGGGGATGCGGAATCCCTGCACAGATATACGCTGATCCCCGACCACCCCGATTTCACCAGAGCCCGCCTCAACGCGCTGCATCTGAGTGATGTAAGTGAAACAGCAGTTAATGGGGTGTGCACCTCTTTGCAAACGTATCTACACCCAACCTGGATTTAGTTGTTGGGGGGGAAAGTCCCAGGAAAGAGGACTTGAGACAGGAAGAACGCGGGACGGAGAGGGAGACAAACCACATGTGTGACTCTGAGCCACTTGCATCGCTAGGCCTCAGTTTCCTCACTTGGAAAATGGGACAGAGCTGAGCTGACTAATGCCTGTGGTTCCTTCTGGCTGGAAAATTCTGGTTTGGCTCAAGAATTGCCAAGACCACAGTCAGGTGCCCCCCCCTGGCCCTGGCAGGTGTAGACACCTGCTCTGTTTCTTTCCCGGACACATCTCCTTCGCCCTCCGAGCAGGGTGACTTTGGAGGCCCAGAGGACACTTTCTCGCTGCACAGTTTGGAAAGACGCCGCAATTGTGGTCCATCGGGTACAAACACGAGCTGCTGCTCCTTTGTGCGTGAGGCGGTGGCCTCCAACACTTCTGTTTCCCTTAGATGTGTGCCCTTTGCGTGCATAACCAAGATGCTGTTTCCTAAACCCGGGCTTGTTGTTAGCAGGGGTTGGAGGCTCCTGGTTGTAATAGAATAGGCGGCTGCTCGGCCAGCAAAGCTGTGATCCTGGGATAACAGGTAGCCAGGCGGCGGAATCAAAAGAGCCTGTCAGATCAGAATAACACAGGCCGAGTGTGTCGGCCTGGGGCAGCGCGGGGCCTCCCAGAGTCCGGCCATTCTTCCCTCCCTGGCCTGGCCATTGTGTCCTGGGGCTCCGTGCAGATCAACAGCTGCTACCGTGCACCCCAGAGGTGGCCGCCTCGCAGGGGTTGGCGCGAGGCGCCTTCTAGTTAGCGTGTGTATTAGTTTGTTGCGTTTGTAAAGCCCTGTGGGATCCCACGCAGTGAATGCGATGGTGCTTTGTAAATATGAGTTATTATGACCATTTGATGCTTTTGAGGGATGTGCGAGCGATAATTTTAGAACAGCAGCTCTGGTGGGCTGACCTCCATCTGGGGGAAGCGGGACCTCCCCCTCCGCAGAGCTTGGACAAAACAGCCATCGTATCAGGGCTTCCAGAATGGGGGAAGGCCAGGCCTCCGTTTGCCGGACTCTCTGAGGTCCACAGCTCTGAAAACTGGGATAAACCTGTCGGTCCATCTGGAGCCCGGTTGAAGGAGGACGGCCACCCCAGGCCGGTGACAGAGCATCTTTCGGCTCACAGGGGACGCCAGTCTGTAGAGTCCTGGAGCTGAAATTAGCCGCCAGGGCATGCGGATATGGAGAACTCATGAACCTCTTTTGAAAGAGCACTTCTTCGGGGGCGTGGAGAATGCACACAATTGGATCAAGTGCTCTGTGAGGAAGATGTGGAGGGAAAGTGACCTTCCTGGGCAAAGAAAGCCATTGAGATGTGTAAGGCAGCCGAAATAACTAAAAATCAAATGACTCTAATGTGTGAGGATGAGGACAAAACTGTGCCCACTGTGATAAAGAAGAGGAACGCCCAGGGTTCCAAATCAAAGAGCCTACGGAATCTAAAGGCTCCCAGTGGCAAGACAGAAACCTCAACAGAATAAAAAAACTCAGGGAGGAAGTGATCACAATCAAGCAAATAGTATACAGGAGAAGGAGCAGGAGAAAGGGAGCCAGTGCCTTGGGGAGAACCCCAATTTGGGCCACGCTGGCTAGCTGACCCTCGGCCGTAGAGGCTTGGAAGCCTGGGGCGCATCGGACACCAAAGTGGGGTGATATAGGAGTTGGACGCTGAGTGAAGTTTGGTGTCCTTGCCCAGCCCAGATCTGGTGTGGAGGCCCTTCATAGGAAGGCGCCAACTGTCCCCTTTCTAGGGGAGGCTCAGGGCTTTGACCCTATTTGCTATCTGTACTGCTACTTGTGGGGCCACCATATCAGGGAACGTGATGCTAAAGGGGATGGTCACTCAGTCATTACCCGAATGCTTCTCCCCTTCTACAATCCTTCCCTCCTGGCTGCTCAACTCAGTGGTGACCCAGTAAATCGAATCCTTTGGGCCTTGTTTGTGACCCATCAATTAGGAGATGACTCCAATGATTATTGGCTCTTATATCTCTAGGCCCTCAAACATAGCAGGTGTTTGGTTTGGGTTGGTGGCGTTGGACATTGGAGTTAGAGGTGATGATGAAGGTGAAGGTGATGGATGGTGGTACATAACAATGCAGAGCTCACTGTGCCTGGCTCCATCTCCGCGGGCCCTTCCTGGTTCCAGGCCCAGTTGTGCGGTGGTAGGAAGCACTTTGCTTTTTATCTGCCATCCCTCTTTTGCTTAATCTCCTCAATCCCCTGTAGAACAGAGCCTCGGTCATGACCTCTATTTCCAAGTGACAAAAGCAAGGTTCTTAAGGGGCCTCCTGACCTGCTGTGGCTCTTGGAATGAGTGAGCCACCTGACACGGTCTGGGGCTGTCACTTTGTCGTCTGCTGCTGATACGCCTCACCTGCTGTGGCTGAAGAAAGGACAGCCCTCCACTGGGATCTCCAGATGGCTCCTTTCATGGAGCCATTCCCTTATCTTGAAAAAAAAAATGTTAGCTACATGAAGGCATGGGAGATTTTGATGCTCTCTATGGTGCGTGGGTCTACCTGAGGGCCAAGAGGATGTGATTGCAGACTCCTGGAGGTTGTGTGAGAACAACTTCAAAAGGGAAAAAATGAAAGAGGAAGATGTGAAATACATGGGTCAGGAACTCGGTCAGGTTCTTGGCAATCAATTTAATTCAGGTGAAGGCTCTTCCCTCCGTGTGGGCACCAAGGGTGCATGTGGGATGCAGCACTCTTCATAGTGATGGTGGCACATGGCCTCGGAAGTAGCCAAGAGGCCCTCAGGAAGTCATTAGAGTTAACAAACACAGGGGTACCCGATCCCAAGGAATAGTACTTTCAGCATGAGGGAAGAAGCAGAGTTCTTGAACTTTGAGTTCTGGCATCTAGATAGAAGCTGCAAACCTAAGGCACTGCAAGTGAACGCAAAGGAAGTGGGGGGGGGGGGGCTCTGGTGCCAACAGTATATGGCAAATGAGCCAGACTCATAGGCTCCAGACCCACCAGAGCAGGGCCTGATGTTGAGGCCTGGAGCTTAGAGCTGAGCCGTTTGTGGCCAGTCTCACCAGTCCCAGAGCTGGGAAGGTCCTCGGGATGGATGTGGGGAGGCCATGACCTGTCCTTGGGTACCTGCAGGGGGAAGGGTATGTGTTCAGGAACTATTCCTGCTGAGAGCTAACAATATGCCAGGTGTGGAGTTCTCACTCCCTGCTCACTCATTTCTCTGTTTTCCCCATCTAGAAAGTCTACAGAAACTCTTGGGAACAGACCCGGGCTGGTGGCTATGACTTCCGGCTGGATGCCATCCCATTCCAGACTGCCCGGGCGTCCCGGGAGATCGCCAGTGATGTAAGACATCAGATTCTCTCTCCCTCTGTCACTCATAGGTTTGACTGCTTTCCCCAAGTCTGATGAAAAGCACACCACCAGGAACCCAAACTGAACAAGTATTTCAAGTGAAATGAAAAATCAGCCTTATTTTCTAGAATCTTAGCCAGAAGTTTCAGATTGGGGAGGGTCGTTGTCTCTCCTTAAGAGAGATACTCTTAAACATTGATGTATGTGTATCCAGAAGTCAATTAACATGTGATTGATGTGTTGATCTACAATAAAGGGACTTCTAGCTGAAGGGGTAGCACAAAAGGATAGAGATTGAGCTTCCCCCCTAGATTGATTTTGAGTTCACATCCTGGCTTGGTCACTTAAGACTTGGCCGTGTGGTATTGGGCTAGTTGCTTACATCCTCTGAACGCAGATTTCTACATCTATGAAAGAGGGATATAATTTCATCTCCTAGGATTGATGTCGGAATTGAAAAAAAAATGGTTTACAGCGCCATGCTAATAACAGGTGTTCAAAACATGGCAGCCATTATTACGGAAGGGGAAGGCTTCATAGACTAGAGAGATCACTGATCACTCAGCAATACCTTGTGTCTGCCCACAATGAGTACAGAAATCAGGAACGAGCATTCATTTTTTTTTAAGATTTATTTGTGAGAGACACACACACAGAGAAAGAGAAAGAGAGAGAGAGAGACAGAGACAGAGACAGAGGGAGAAGCAGGCCCCATGCAGGGAGCCCGACGTGGGACTCGATCCAGGGTCTCCAGGATCACACCCTGGGCCAAAGGCGGCGCTAAACCAGCTGAGCCACCCGGGCTGCCCCAGGAACAAGCATTTAGAAACAGTTTTAGCAAGTACTCATTGTGACAACCAGGCCTGTGCCCGGTGGGCTCCTCTTGAGTAGGGCAGAGGCTAGTTTGGGTGTTGCCACTGCATATCGATCCGATGCAGTAGAACCACCTATGGGACTTGGATGGATTGAAAATTTAAAAAGCAAACCAAAATGAATCCGGTCCTCCCCTATAGATGATTTGAGGAGCACTGGACTGAGCCCCTACAAGCTAGGAAGAATCAAAGGAAGAGTGGCTGCTGAGAGAAGGGGCATCTTTCTCTTCCTGTTAGTTTATTAATTACCAGTTAAGCAGCATTAATACCCATAGCTGCCACTCAGTGGGCATGAACCTGTGCCAGACATGAAGCTTAGCCCCATATCACTGAATTCTCTCTCATGGGGTGGAGGTCCATTCTCTCATTTTATCAGGTGGGGAAACTGAGGCTCAGACAGACTAAGTAACTGGCCCAAGGCCACACAGCTAGAAGGCAGCAGAGGGAGATACAGATCCCAGGTCTGCCTGAATCCGAAGCTGTGCTCTTACCTGATTGTTGAACTTCCCTGCTGAGATTCCTGGGGGCTGGCCCAGGAGGGGTGGCAGCCACCCGGGACCCATCTCTGCTCCTCTGACCCGCAGTTCCGGTACAAAGAGGCCTTCCTGCGGGACCGGGGCTTACAGATTGGTTACCGCAGCATCCACGACGACCCCAGGATGAGGCATTTCCTCAGCGTCGGCAAACTCCAGAGTGACAACGAGTACAAGAAGGACTTTGCCAAGAGTCGGTCCCAGTTCCATAGCCGCCCGGACCAGCCCGGCTTCCTCCAGGCCAGGAGGAGCCAGCAGCTGGCCAGCGACGTGTGCTACCGGCAGCCCCTGCCCCAGCCCACATGCGACCCGGAGCAGCTAGGCCTGAAGCACGCACAGAAGGCCCACCAGCTGCAGAGTGACGTGAGTGCCCCCTCCCGCCCGGCTGAGACCCTTCCCCTGCTGTCTTGGCCATCACCCTGCATTCCACATGACCTTCTGGGGGGAGCTGGGCTGAGATAGAATCCGGGGGACCTAACCCTGTAGGAATAGGAAGGAATAATAATTTTACTGTGGGCCAGGCTCTGTGCCAAATGCTTTTTCCAGCATTTTGCCACGTAGCTCCCGCAGCCCATCCCTACCCCATTTTACAGATGAGGAACCAGAGGCCTAGGGAGGTTAGGGAACTGACTCAAGATCGCCCAGAGAATAAGTGGCAGACCTCGGATACGAGCCCCATTTGGTTTGATATGAGAGCTCAAGCTCTCGAGGGCCTGCCCTACTGTTTCTGAGAGGTCTTAGCAGCTACCTGATGCCGTCCTTGCCCTTTCCCTGGGAGGCAGCTGAAGCCCAGAGCAGGCAAGTGACTTTCCTAAGGCCACAGAGCCAGTTGAGGTGGGAGCCTAGACGTGAACAGTCCTCCCCACCCTCCGCCCCCACGGTGGCTCCCGTGGCTTGAGTGGAAAGATGCACGGCCCAGCTCACAGCACACTGGGCCCTCCGTGCCAGGCGGCTTCTGCCTAAGAAGAATTGTTTCCCCTCGTCCTGGCTTTACTGACAACAGCATAGGCTCCATCCCACAGAGGCCACCCTGTGGCCAGACCACCCCAGACCCTGTCGACGTAGTCGTCTTGCTTCCCTCCTTCCCCTAAGGTCAAGTACAAATCAGACTTGAACCTGACCAGAGGCGTTGGCTGGACACCCCCCGGCTCCTACAAAGTGGAAATGGCTCGGCGGGCGGCGGAACTGGCCAAGGCGAGGGGCCTGGGTCTCCGGGGCGCTTCGGTGAGTAGCAGGCCGCAAACCCACCCCAGCCGGCAGGGCCGTGGGGAAAGGCAAACTCAATGTTTCATTTCAAACTTTATTTTTGGCCAAAGGTCAGCTGGCTCTAAAGAAGTGTGAAATGCAGCTGGAGCAAGGCGCCTAATTTCATGGGTCTGAGATGACCAGGCGGATGACACCCGGGTTAAACTTCCTGCAGGGCTTTCTCTGAAGTCACAGCCATTAGTTCTGCGGAGACAAACCTACCGGGGCTCCATCAATCGCGGGCCACGGCAGCCAAGGCTGTGCCGACTGCTTGCTCGTTACATCCGCAGAAAGGGTCAGGGGCTTGCTGGCTGCAACAGTCTGGGTTTTGAACCCGACTTTGTTCAGAAGAAAGACGCCACGTCTAAATGAGAGATTGGCTTTGCTTCTTTCTCCTTCTTGCCTCCAGGATCCTTGTTCTTGGGGAGGGCGGAGGAGGGGGGAACCTTCTAAATGCTCCCGGGGCATCTGAGGCGGCTCATCCTGGGGGAGCAGGGCGGAGGCCTCATTCTGACTCAGGGAGGGATGTTTGATTTCTGCAGGGGGGGCCAGAGGCTGTGGAGCCCGCAGAGAATCAGAGGGGGGACGTGAACCCAGACACCACCGAGATTCTGCACGTCAAAAGGAGGAAGGCTCTGCCATTGTGAGTGAGCGGCGTCCACCCAGGATCCTTGGGAAAGAGGCTCGGGAGCAAACGTGCGTGTGCACCAGAGACGTGCTTCAGTGCGAGCGAGCTGCTCGCAGGACACCGTGCCAGCCCCTCCCCGAGCCGCCTCCCCCGAAGCGATGACCCTCAGGAAGCCACGAAGCGTGTTGTATTCTTGGCCCCTCCCCCCCCCGGTCTGACCCTGGAAGGGGGTGGCTGGTCCTGGGGCATACCTTGGGTGTCTGGGATGAGGAATAAAGATGTAAAGGTCATTCCCACTGGCTCAGGTCATTCTGAAATCCCTTATCTGCAAATGTCCGGGGTGAAGGCAGTCTGTGATTTTCTAGAAGGTACCATGGTGTGAAGGGAAGCCACCGAAGGATATATTGGGTTGATTCTGGCATTTCTTGGGTTACCCATGAGGCAGCCTGATAAGGCGGTGGAAATGTTGGTCTGGGACGCCCCAGGCTGGCAGCTGTTGTCTCTGCTTAGAGCAGGGGGTGCTCCCGGGGGCTCCCAGGGTGTCCGGTGCTGCCCATGAGGACTTGCCTTGTCTGGGGGCTCGGGAGAATGGGCTCTCAGGTTCAGAAGACACCTCAGAAGCTACTCCCCTTTTGGATGGTGGCTTTGATCCAATTCAGGAATTTGGCAACTTGGGTATAGACTCCTGGCTTCTTCCCACACTCCAGGCCCCAGCTCACTATGCCGTAGACGTAGTAGGTGCCATTCTTCTCACAGGTCAGAGGACCTCCAGAGTCTCCCTGAGGGAAAAGATACATGAGTTCAGCTTGGTGAACTTGGTAAATCAGAATATATTCGGAGACACCCTTGACCTTCCATGGGAGGTGCCAGGGGTGATGGGGTGACATCGCCCCAGTGGGTTTCTCTGGAACGTGGTGGCAGGGCTCTTCCAATGCCTTCGAAGACACAAGGCTCTTAGGGGAGAGAAGAGAATGCCACCATATGCCCCTGAGTCCATGAGGGCTTGGCAGAGAGGCCGCAGGGCTGGGCCGCAGTGCCGAGGTCACGCTCCTACTTCCACCCTCTTAGTCATGACTCATAATCACACAGTAAATTCTCAGGTGCCCCAGCTTCTCATTCCTGCAGGGTCTGGGCGTAGGGACAGTGCTCTATTTGGATAAAGCCGTCCTAGGACCTGTAGGACACACACAGGGTGGGGGGGATAAGGCTCAGGGACAGCATGGCTGAGATGTTCAACATGCTCTATGGGGTTAGATCTCGGTTCCAACCCAGGCTGGCGGACTATGAGCCAACTGGGCTTCAGCTTCTCACATTGTGAACTATGGAGAGCAACAGACCCCCACCCTCCACCCCCACCCCATCCTGGCTCTTGTGCAGATTCATGTTTGCAAAGTACATAGAACAGTGCCTGGTTCGTATGGAGTCCAGCTGAAGTGGCAGGAGGAGGCTGGTGAGCAGGGATAGCTCTCAACACGCACCGCTGCTTACACCTGGCATCTGACAGGATTTTCAGTGAGTTAGCTCTTTGAATCTTGGCCACACCTTAGGATTCTAGGCATACGTTATTCCCGTTGTATAGATTAGGCACTGGAGATTGGAGAATTCTATCAGTGTAACGAACTGAATGTGTTCCTCCAAAATCCTTATGTTGAAGCTGAATTCCCCAATATGATGGTATTGGTGGGTGGAACTTTTAGGAGGATATTAGAGTCCTCACGAATGGGATCAGTGCCCTTGTGAGAGGGACCCCAAAGACGTAGCCCCCTCTTTCCACCATGTGACAGTGAGGAGTCGGCTATCTGTAACCCAGGAGAGGGCTCCCACTGGAACCTTACCATGCTGACACCCTGATCTCAGACATCCAGCCTCCAGAAGTGGCAGAAATAAATCTGTGTTGTTTAAGCCCATCTGTGGTGATTTGTTAGAGCAGCCCGAGCTGACTAAACAATTCAGTGATTGACAAAAGTCATAAAGTAGAAGAACCAGGTTTCAAACCCATGACTGTTTCCAAAGCCTGCAAACGAAGCCCCTGAAATACCTAAAGAAGGGAGTGTTGTGTTTTCTTACTCATCTTCCAGGGGTTTCAGACAAATCACACTCATCTGCTCACCACCCTCCCTTGAGTAGGTGGATATCCATGGCCTCTTGGGAAGAGACAGAGGGTCACAGTAGAGCCACGTACCTTCTTCAAGAGTGATGGTGATTTTCCCCTCCCAAAGGGGGCTCGAGGCTGGCAGCTCATTGTTGGGTCCCTTTGCAAGGGGGGAGCTGGGGTTTAGTGTGTCCATGCTGGGGTTTCCAGGATAGTTGGTTGATTTATGAAGATGATAGGCAGAAAATTCTAAACTTAGGTATTCCTGGGAGTCTAGGAAGGATGTCTCCTGTGAGATGTGACCCCTATAGGGAGCTTGGTCTCCTACTTGGGGTAAAGGCTTCAGGTCACCTCAGCACCAGTAGATGAAGCCTCCGCCATCTCCCTCTCCTGCAGCCTCTGAGTCACCACAGGCCCCTGTGGCTTGGGGTTCCCATAAGTCCTAGACTGAAGAGAATGTCAGGCAGGCCCTGACTTGGTTGTCGCTATAGAGGAGCCGCTCAGCCACTTGGTATGCTAGGGCTAAATCCCCACCCTCATCTCTGTCTCTGTCTCTGTCTCTCTCTGTCTCTCTCTCTCTCACACACACACACCCACACAAACACACACAAATCCTGATGATTAGTTAATATTATTGTGAGTTCTCGGGGCCTATCATCTTTCTTCTTCTAGTCACTAGTCTTTTAGATAGTTCCTTATTGGGATTTTCAGACATACTGCCCAGGGATCGAGGCCAGAAGCGCCATCTTCATGTTTAAACACAATGAAGCAAATTCCTGCTCTGCCACTCATCACCCAGGTGTAGAGGCCAAGATCATTTCCCTAAGCATCTATAAAATGGTAATGACCTTTCACCTTCACCAGTGTCATGAGAATTAAATTTGACAAGGCAGGCAAAGTGACCACTACTATTACTATGCTGGGTCATCCTGGATGGATGTGGATTCCAATTAGCCAGAGGACAAGGATGCCTGCCTATGCCTTAGATTTATGGCAGGTGAGCCTCTAAACCTGCCTCCCAGCCATGGGCTCTCATTTGGCCTCTCCCCAGCGTAAGCTCCCACCCATGTCTCCTTCTCCAAGTGCCATTTGGAGTCTCTGACCTGGCAGGAGTCTTGCCCAGGCTTCTGAAGGTTTCCTGCACAAATCATGCTGTCGCCAATCATGTGGTCATAGAGTTGGCGGGAGTTGCACAAAGTGTTGGCAATCAGCTTGACCTTGGCATCCAGGAGCTGGCGGGATCCTTCTCCTGCAGAGGGGGGGAAAGAAAAGAGGTCACCACTGTGGGGCGCTGGGCGACACTTGCCCCATCAGAAGCTAGCTCGCATTGATAAGAAGGTGGCCACAGGTCTGAACATAGAAAGTAAGGTTTGTCCAGGAGATGCGAAGAGGAGCCTCATCTTTCACTCCAGCCTTCACTGTGATTTTACAGACCTTCAGTGCTATGCTTATCACAGGGGAGTGGAATCATTTACTCCTTCTTTTGTCTCCCCAGCTAGACCATCAGGTCAGAAGGGCAGGGATAGTGTCTTAAATCATTTTTAATTTAATTTAATTTTCAGAAGAGTTTATTTATTTATTTGACAGAGAGCCAGAGAGCACAAGCAGGGGGAGTAGCAGAGGGAGAGGGAGAGGGAGAGGGAGAAACAGGCTCCCCTGTCGACCAGGGTACTCAATGTGGGGCTCAGTCCCAGGACCCTAAGATCATGACCTGAATCAAAGGCAGATACTTAGCCAACTGAGCCACCCAGGCACCCTTCTTAAACCGTTTTTTAAATTTCCTAGCAGAGGGCTGGCTCACAGTAGATTCCTAAGGATGGATGTAGTGCCCTGGCTGGCCTTCTAGGTTACTTACTTCCCAGGGCATTGATTTCTTCCTCCGAGGATCCCCTGTTCTGCTGGTGATATTGAAAGGTTTAAGTGGGTGACAATGAAGATCCCTGTGAAGAAGGGTCACTGGCTAACCTTAGATCTGAGTAACCTGAAATCTTCTTTCCCAAAACCTTCTGACAAATTTGTGTATTAAATTTCTTTTGGGGCAGCCCCGGTGGCTCAGTGGTTTAGCGCCGCCTTCAGCCCAGCTCCTGATCCTGGAGACCTGGGATCAAGTCCCACGTCGGGCTCCCTGCATGGAGCCTGCTTCTCCCTCTACCACCCCCCCCCCCGCCCCCGTGTATCTCTTATGAATAAATAAATAAAATCTTTTTTTAAAAATTTCTTTTTCTTCACAAATACAGGTCAATTTAAAGTGTTTCTTCTTTCCATTATTAAGGAGAAGATTTAGGGGGAAAAGAAATCTATTTTGAATATTTGAGAAAGACTTGAACTATGCTTCTGAATTTCCTATGTTAGAGAATATAATCTTGTCAGCACCTGAGAAAATTAATTCTGTGGTTACTTTTTTAGATAAGACCACATCCTAGAGACAAATCAATAGCTTGGTTTAAGAAAATTTATAGAACGCCTACAACATGGACACCCCTGAGCAAAGCACTCCAGGGGAGACAGATGAACGAGCACAGACCCTGCCGTCCAGGGCCTGACTTAGTCAATATCTCTGTAGAATGCTTGATAGCAATCTCCTATTATCATGATTCCAAACCTAGGAGGTAAGTGTGGTTAAGAGGAACTAAAGCTCAGCTGTCCAAGTGACAAAGCCAGGGACCTAACACAAGTCTGTCTGATGCCAAACCCATGTTCTTTAAAATCTATCCTCTTTACAATCTACCTAGGGAAGGAGAGAGATCTTCGTGGATGCAGGATCAACGCTTGATGGAAGTCAAGGTAGGAGCCAGGGACAGATATAAGGATCACGGAAGGCTCCATGGAAGTGATGAGACTCAACTAGAGCTTTAGCCATGGGGCACTCGCACTTCCTTTTAGTAATACATCTTCAATGGAATATTGATTTCAAATTCAGAAGGGACCTTAAGTTTGACCCCTTCTCTGGTTAATGCAACTTCCCTGAGTCTCAGGAGAATGCATGGCCAGACTCACCTGTTTCTGTCACACCCCACCCAGAGATGTGGCACTCAGTCCCAGAGGGGAAGGCACTATTGGGCAAACATACGGTCTTCACATATTTGGATTCCAGAGCACAGTGACCATCCACTGGCTTTAGCTTGAGCAGAGCTAGGTCGGGAGAGAAAGAGGAAATGAGTGATGATACCCTCTCTGTGAAAGAAGCATTAGCTTCAACTTGAACAGGGGGTGCATGTAAGCAAAGCCCCATTACCAGTGCCTAACAAAGGAATGGCTTCCTCTTCAGCCACTGCATTCTTTAACTGATGGGGAAGAGTCACACTTCAGGCTGAGAGTAATATCAAAAAATAATAGTGGGGTTTGAAATCATTTCTAACCCATTGTTTAAAGAAGAGCCTTCAAGAGGGAAAAAAAGATATTGAGAAAGGAGAGAGAGTGACAGTTCCCAGGAATGGAGAACTGGGCTACACACTGTAGGCAGCAGCTTAATGTCATTGCCTCTACACCTGACTACATACCAGGTACCATATGTACATGGGGACGCATATGCATCATGTCATTTAACACATAGGAAGCTGAGCATTGTATACCAGTGTACATGTTTTATAGAAGAGGACCTGAGGCTTGGAGAAGTGAAGCCACCTGGTAAGTGAGGGAGCTGTGATTCGAGGCTGAGTTCTTTCCACAGTTTAACCTTACTAGCATCTCTTCCCTTCATTTATCCATAACACCAACACAGACCTTTAAAACTAAAAGATCTCTGGAATAAATTCTCTACCTTCTAGAGTCTGTGAGGGACCAAAAAGAGAAGAGCACCTTCTAGAACCAAACCTCAGCTTTCCACCAGTAATGAAATCCTCCCAGAACAAGACTTATGAGAGATCCCCCAAAGAAAAGACTTGCCAATATCATTGTGGGGAATCTCTTCTCTTTCATTATAGAGGCTGTACTTGAAAATCTTCTCCACCCCGAATCTCTGCTCATGGAATTCTGTCTTCTTCAGGTCCTGGTCCCCTAACACCACTGTCAGATGTCTGGCTTTTATGCTGCAAGGGAAGGTAAGATGGTCTGGTATCTGAGAGACTGAAGCTAAGCCCTGGCTCTGCTCCCCATGAGCTGGGTGACCTTGGACCTTCTGCAGCCTTGGCATCCTCATCTATAACTGTCATTTGTCTCACAGAGCTCTGTGGCCCAAATAAGAAAATGTGAGGAAACATGGTCTCCAAATGTAAGCTGCATCCCACATTTCCTAAGAGACCTCCCATTACCGCTAGGATTTGCTAAAGAGTAGTCAATTAACTTCTTGAACAACTACTCTTTATGGAGGCTAATGTTTGCATGTTTGAGGAATCCCAGAAGAAATTGTTTAAAGACAGTGGATTGGAAGACCTTCAAAGCCGCCATCAAAACCTGGGCTACAGTGGACCAGCCCCGACCATGAATTTGGGGAGTTTCGGGGAAGTGGTGGTAATTCAGGCTCCTCAGTAGATACTGGCTTCTCTAGGCCACACAGAAGTCATAGCTGAAGTCACATGACACGAGCAGGTTCATAGTAATGACATCAGATGGGAGCATTCTATTTTTCTCTGTTCAGGGCAAGACTGGAGAGGTTAAAGAAACAGGTAAATCTGGGTTCATATCCCATTTACCTACTCACTTTCCATATGACTTTAGGTCACGGTCATGGAAAGGTGCTAAATCCTCCCAAGACCAGGGTCCTTGTTTATGAAATGAGAATAACAGTCAACTTTTTCACTGCACGGATATTTACTAAGCACTTGTTCTGTATGAAGACCTGCCCTAGGCATTGGGCAGGCATTGGGCAATTAATAAAAGTAAAAACCCCTGTCTTCCCTTAGCTTGTCGTCCAGTTGATAGTGTTCAGGATTAACTGTCATAGCATATGTAATTCCCATGGTAAGTGTTCTAGATGGTAGCTCTTTTCCATCCGGAGCTTCCATCCACTCTTTTGCCCTTAGAGCTAGATCAGCCCCTCTTATCCTGCCAGAGTCACCAAGATGCTGCTGAGATGGGAAGAGTAGAACACCCCCAGAGACTTGAGTGTCCCTGGCCTCTGCTTTCGGCAGGCACCTACTTGGTGCAGTGGGCAGCAGTCAGGACCCAGCAGGGGTGAATCAGCGCTCCCCCGCAGAAGTGGCCCTGGGGCATGGAGACGGTCAGTGGCAATGAGGTCTGCAGGGATGCCTGCCATGGGTGCTTGCCCGCTGTGCTCTTAAAACCTCCATAGATTCTCTTGACCTTCTTTGTCATCTCAGTCCTCCCACATGAGTCAAATCCTGGAAGCTTGGTCAGAGGCTCTGTGAGGCTTCCCTCTGGGTCAGCAATGTCTGTGGGACACAAGAAAGACAAATCATGCTACTCACTTTCATTCCAGGGCCTCAGAAGGAAGCTGTCAGAGGTATGACTCCAAGTCCAGCAGCTTAGCAAGCTTCAGAGTTGAGACTGCACTGATGCATACAAGGTGGGCATGTAGCAGGTGCAAAGTTAATATGCGTTGAATACACGATTACTATAAAGCAAGTCTACAGAATTCAATTTGAAGATGTTGCTTTTTACTTCTTATTTTAATATGTATAAAAATGTGTGTGAATATGTAAATCCATTGTTGGGTATATACTTAGCTATTCATTACTGTACACATATGTTTGGGAGGCTTTTTTGATGTATAGGGGAAGATACTCAGATGAAATAGAGTGGGGGACATAAGACATTTGCCCAAATAATTGTCATACAAGGGAGAGAGTGGTAAGTGTTGCATGGATGGTGCCCATTCCATTCCATGGGGTTTGTGAGGAGGAAAAGATAACATTTCCCTTGGTAGGTCATGGAGGACTTCCTGGAGGAAGGTTTCTTGAGTTGATTTTTAAAGGATGGTTGGATATGGGCAAAATCTGACACAGGATGGAGTATTCCAAACAGAGCTGACCATGAGAACAAAGGTACAGAATTGAAACCATCCAGGGAGGTAATCCCATTGATCAGGGTGGGAGGGTGCAATGTTCTGGACACAGGTAGAGAGCTGGGCCAGACAAGCCTGCCAGGAAGATTGTGAGGCTGGAATTCTGTCCATGTTGCATCCTGAGAGACATGGAGTCTCAGCCAATGTTGGCTCACCGCTGTTCACTGAAGACCTGGCATAGTGTCTGCACATAGCCAGCAACCCATACGTATTTGTTGAGTGCACTGACTGGAGGTCAGGAAACATGAGTTTATAGTTGGATCACTGGCCTCAGTTTACAAAAGTATCCAGGCTTGCTAGGCATCCTGAAATGGGAGCAGTGGATTGGGCATTTGAGTTCCCATTAGAATGGTAATTGGTAAAACAGGTATGGTGAGTGGACAGGGGCAGAAGAGATGGGGTGTCAGGAACATCTATCTATTGACCTGCAACCTAACCATTCCTGGAGCTTCTGGACAGCCATGGTCTTACCTAGGGCTGAGCAAGCTGAGACATCACAGTACTCCCATTTCAACTTTGCATTGTTTGCTTTAATGAAACACCAGGGCTTTTTGTCTCCATCAGGGTTTCTAAAATGAAAACATAAAATAACCCACAGTCAAGGTTTGGTGAAGCCACTGAACTTCATTAAAGAACCTTTGGATAAGAGAGTACCAAGTTCCTGCATTCCCCTGGGACCATGTTCCATGCCATTCTTCCAACAGGTTAAAACCCAAGCACATAAGCACAAACCCCAGCACGTAAGTGTTTTTGGCAAAACTTTAACTTGCAGAGGAGAATCCCTATGACCAGAAAATAGTTAACAAGCCTTGTGCCATATTCATGAGACATAGCACATTGTTTGTAGGAAAAGAAATGAGATCCCTGTTGAAGAGTCTCCTTTGTCAGGAAAGTGAAATAGCCACAGACACATGGTGAGAGTAGGGCTTCTCTGCCTTCACCTCCAAATTCCATCCGTGGGAATTCTCTGAGGAAGTCTGCCACAATCATCACCCCGAAGACCCCTCCACAGAGGGAACAACTCAAAGTGAGTGAAGGTGGGAGATAACATGTTTTGTGCAAAGGAAATCCTCTGGCTTAATGGAATCAGTTTAAAGCCACACAAAAAAATCCTGCCCCTTATATGCAGATTATAAGTGCCCTCATTTGTCCTTGGCCTTGGTTAGAGCAGTGGAGGAAGCCAACAGAGTAGTCTGGAAGCAGGAGGAAAGTAACTAGTCATCACCAGGGGGTAAAAATGGCATTATCCTGATGCGGGAAAACCTGAAGGTCCTTGTGGCAGAGACTACAATGCTCACTGGACATTCCATTTTATCGTCTTCATTTCTCCCTTGAAGTTATGCAGGATGGCGTGACTATTTCCGACTAATGAAATATGTGTGCAGAGATGATATATGCCTTCTAGGTTCAGGTAGTAAAAAATATCATGCTCCATTTTCGAGTCTCTCCTTACCTATCCTGGGTACTTAAGTAACTTTGTGGAGCTAAGACTCTCCCTGGCACCCCCCGGCCCCAACCTGCATGACACATGCCGCCACAGTGAAAATTAAACCCTGAGGTGTTCAAGCCACTAGGATTTGGAGGCTGTTTGTTATAGGAGCACAACCTAGCCTATTTTATGCAGGAAAGCCTTCCTAGAAAGAAAAGTGATGAGTTTCAGTGTCCCATCCCCCAGTTTCTAAGCTGGCCCAGGAACACTAGGAGCAGGGAAGGGGATAGACAAACCCTTATGCTGACTAGCACCCAAGACTGCTCATGGGGAAATAGGTACGTTTTACCTGCAGAAGTTGTGCTCCCCAATCCCATGGGCCTCAGCATCTTCCATAAATATATTGTAATTCTCGTGCAAGAGGAGGTGGGAGTTCCAGTAAAGGCATGAGTGTTGGTTGACGGTCTTACTCACTTTGCCTCGGTAAGAGTAGCCGTCACCGACGTAGCAGTCATCAGGACCTTGGAGAGAGCAGGCAGGGACATGGGAACTGAGAGGGACTGGCACGCTGCTCCTGAAAAGGGCCTGGCAGGTGTATCAAGTGGGAGGAGGATCAGGCCTGAATATGGATCATCCTGAGATTCCATCATGAACTCCAGAAAGAAAGTGGCTTGTATATTCCACATTCATCCCAGATTAAAAACATGAAATGTGGCTGCGTGTAGATGGAACTTAGTTCTTTAATTTTGGCTCGCACGAGGGCTGGTGGCCTGTGGGTTGAGGCCTAGGGAGGCCCAGGTGTGCTTGATTTGCCTGAACCACATCCCAGTTTATGACTTCATTTACAGGGAGCCAGGCACCCCCTATGCCCTTAGGTTGGAAGGGTGAGGCAATAGTAGAGTTTGGCCATCTTGACGTGAACCCCATTTTGGGAACAAAACCCCAAAATAAAAGGATTCCAGAGGCCTCACGGTGGCCCCAAGTTTCTGTTGAAGTGGTGGTAGAGACCCATACCTATTTCACAGAATTTTCCCTTGAATTGGTCAGGGCAGGTACAGGTGAACTTGGATCTCCGCCTTTGCCGGGAGCAGGTGCCACCATTTTGGCAGGGATTTGGCCTGCACACAGGAACCGCTGTGAAAACAGGAAGTGGGGGGCCACCAAAGCTCTTCAGAAGGAGTTGTAGCTACATCTGAGGTGATAAGGAGATATTGGTGGCACTCTTGGTGCCCGTCCTTTCACAAAAGGTGGGTTACCAAAGGAGAAAGACAGACCCACTGACATACTAGTAAATGTACACACAAATCTTGAGAATGTAGACAAATATGGTGAGGAAATATGAGGGAGGCCATGCAAAAAAGATGTAAGTGGGTGGGTCACTCAGTAAGGAATAAGAGGCATGGACTGGGCAGGGGCCTGGGGGCCAGTCTTAGCTAGGTTGAAACTTGGCTCTGCCCCTCTGTAGCTGTGTGACTGTAAGCAAGTTACTTAACTTCTCTGAACTCCAGTTCCTTCATTTACAAAGCTGTTCTTTGTGGTATTTTTGGAAGAATAAGAAAAAATGTAAATCTCTTGGGACAATGCCTGACTCGTAGTGGTGACTAAGTACAGATTTAATCCTCTATATGGCCCACTCCAGGAATAGACCAGGGTTTACTTCCTGTAGGAAATGAATTTCAAGATTATTCTTTTGGGATGGGGAGGGACACAGATTAGTCAGTTCCCCCTAGACTCTCTAGAGGTAATGCATTTTTTTTTCAAGATTTTATTTTTAGGTAATCTCTGTACCCAACGTGGGACTTGAACTCACAGCCCAGAAATCAAGAGTTGCATGTTCTACTGACTGAGCCAGCCAAGTGCCCCGGGATGATGCATTTAAAAAAGTCCTAGTCAAAAGGGCCATCTTGGATGCCACTAAAACATCAGCACTATCTGGACTTCTACACAAGAAGTTGCAGACATCCCAGGCACAAGCCAGAGAGAGAAAACCTAGCATAGAAGGAGCTTCCAGCACTTACCTCTGGAACAATCTGGACCCTTGTAAGGGTGTCTACAGGCACAGTGGTAATAGGGAGGACTCTGGGTGATGAGACATTCGCCCCGGTCACATGGGTTTTCCTTGCACTTGTTTTGCACTGTAGGAGATCCATAGAGAAGCAAGGGACATGATTTGGGGACACATTTTACTTACTGGGGTACATACGCAGTACAATGTTGGGGGGGTGATGGACAGGGTGTGTGTTCTTGTCTGTGGTCCTGAAATACCATGCTACTTCTGGACAAAAATAAATACATTTTAAAAAATAAATCCTTGGGTCATGGATGATTATATCCCAGTTCCTTCTAAGGCTCATATTCTTTATTACTCTATCTTTATTGTTAAAAGCCTTGATCATTTTTACACCTTCAAAAAAAAGAGCTATAATTTGAGTTTCTCTACTTTGTGGTTGATTTTATGTTTCATTTAAAATTTTGTCATTCTTTGGAGAAGTTGAGGGATGAACCCAGATGCTATATTAATGCCTGATACCCCAAACCGTCCTGACACATTTATTGAAAGACTTGTGGGATTGAAAATGGAAGGAAAGGATGAAGAGCATACAGAGAAAGGAAGGCAACCATGAAACCCTATTTAAAGATCCTCACTGCCCCCCTCACCCCAGTTAGATGGTTGCTAGATGGAACAGGATCCATGTTCTCTCCAGGGGTGCAATTAGCCCATAAGAGTTCTAGTCTCAGTATCTTATCACATGACTTCATGTTATACCCACTGAATAGGTCACTGAAGGCAGACATAGTTTTTTATCAGAATCTCAGTGAGGATGGAAGGAAGAAAGAGCATGGAGATGGGAGCCAGGCACCAGGGCTCTAATTTCCGCTCTTCTCCTAACTAGCTGTGTGTCCATGAGCAGGTCCCTTGGATCTCTGAGCTCCCTTTATCTAACTGACAAAAGGGAGCTGGGGCTCACGTGCCTTCAGATTCTCTCTGCTCTCTCATTTGAGAACAATATTTCTCTGTTGTAATTAGTTTAAACACTCTAAACAACAAGCCCTGAGTGTAGGCTACACCTTGGTCAGAGTCCAGCTCTTCTCTCCTTTTAGCCTCAGTATTCCCATCTGTAGAATGGGCATACCAGTCCCATCCAATATGCATGAGTGAGAATTCAATGAGATGCTGCTTGTTATCATGCCAGGAGTTCATTATGGATGATACAAAATGTGTATGGTTATACACCTTTGCATGGAATCATTCAGCCCTTTTTACCGCCTAGAGTTAGAGGAGGAACTGCTTCTTGTTCAACTCAGGGGGAAGAGTGAATCCAGGGAAAGTGCACTCACCATTCTGACATCTGTTTCCAGAGAAAGGGACCGGGCAGCTGCACGTGAAGTTTTCCCCATTGACAAGGCAGTCACCACCATGTTCACAGGGGTTGGACTGGCACGGATCTACGATACGTGGGCAGAAGTCAAGGATTGCAATGAACAGCAGGTGAGAAGCCCCCTACTTGCTCATCATATTTCAGCCTCCTGCCCAGAATGAGAGAGTGAATGCACAACCAGGGATGGGGGGAAAGGGGGAACATGAAATGCCCTTAAAGAGCAAGGAAAACTGCAGTCACACGACCAGAGAGAGATTCAGGTTAGTAAGAGGACAGGCGAGAAGGAATCTCATTGAGTTTCTCATTGAGAAACTCCCCTTTCCACCATCAGTGTTTTTCTCCTCCCAGTCTCGCTGGGAGTGCCACGGGGTCTGCCTCTGATGCTGAAGGCATTTCATAAGCCTGAAGACCTCCCCTACTCCCAGTGCCCGGGGGTGGAGGTCAGGAGTGGGGAAAGAAAACCCACCCCTAATGAAACACAAGCTTTCTGAACATCAGGAAAGAAGACCAAAGGCAAGAGGGTGACAGAAGAATTGGCGGCGAGGAGGAAATGACCCAGTGGCCTTCATCTTTCTTCAACTACTTGTTCAGTTAGATTTTGTCATATTTCATCTGTGCCTTTGGCTTTTCATGGTTGTCTGAATGGATCTTCCCTTGGGGAATTCTTTATCCTTCTGTTCACACACATTGTTCTTTGGTTCAGGAACTAGGATCCCTGGGCCCAGCTCTTGTTTTGATGGTCCCTTCTGATGTTCCCCTGATGCCCTGTATCTTGGCCCTGCCTTCCAGGCCACTTCGCACAGTTACACAGTTTTTATTCCAGCTGCTAAGTGCATTCCATTCCTTCTCCTGGCTCAGTCACATGGTTTTGCTTAGGCCTCACTTCTCATTTTTCCTTCTGTCCCATTGCTTGGGTTAAGGAGTCATAAACACAAAAACAAATGTAGAAGCACACTCGTGAGTGCACGCACACACACACGTACACACACCAATTGTGCAAAGCCTCCAAAGAGTGTGAAGAGAAAGAAAAACACAGCACAAATGGAAGGGAAATTTCAATGCCAAATTTGTGAAAGCTACAATCCAATGCTTAATGCTAACCCAGCCTCTTCTGCATAATTAGGACCTACCTGTAATCAAAGCGAGGACGTGATTTTGAATATGAATTTTACTCACAGTGTAGGAGACCCAGATGATGATGCACTAACTTTCTGTGTGACCCTGGCTAAGTCAACTCCACTCCTGGCCTCACCTGCTTCACCTGTCATTTGGGGATGGGAGAGAGTCTCTAGGAACCTCCCCAGTCCTCCTAGTGTATGATTCTAACTGAAAAAAAAAAAAAAAGCCAGTCTAAACCATTTACGCAATACCCATTTGATGATGCCAGTCAGAGAGGAGAGAGGCACTTGCATATAGTCCCATATACACTCTCTTCTAAGGTGTGCTGTCCTTCCCCTAGGAGGACCCTCCAAAGAGTGTTGGCACCTACCGTCCTCCGTGTAGTACCAGTCAGGATTCTCTGGGTAGGCAGCAGTTCTATTGACGTCCTCTTCCTGGTTGTGATACTCATAACTATCCTCGTAGTAGTCAGGGGTCCAATCTACAGAAGAAACCCTAATCGTTAGACCTAAAGATTCCTAAATCCTGAAGGAGGATCCCTGTGCCTTCCCAGCTCCCCAACTGATGGGGTGGACAGAAGGGGTGAGGTGTTGTAAGTTTTCATTTGGGGTGTGTTATGACCCAGCAAGGCAGTGTTGGCATTTGGCAGGGTCCAGAGCACCTAACTGGAAATGGGGAAAAGTCAAGTTCTTGTTTCCACTGACTATGACTTCGGACAAGCTACGTGTATTTATTTATTTATTTATTTTTTTTGGCCTCGATTTGCTTAGACCTAGAAGGTCTCTAAGGTCCTACGTGAGATGTGCCCTGGGTCAGATCCAGTGGCATCTGAGCACCTCATTGGGCAGTTCTGTGAATAAACTTTCTCCCTGGGCCTTTATTAGTCACCTTAGCTTACGAAGTCAAAGAAATTTGTCACTTCCCTCTTGGTTACAGCATCAAACTACTCTCATTGTATCTATAGAATCATCCTAATAGCTAGTGTTTATTGAGCCTTTACTATGTACTGGGCCCTGTGCTAAGCATTTTACAAGGCTAATTTCACATAACTAAGGATACGCTCCTATCCTTCACATAGGCAGGATATGAACTAGGGCAGTTGATGCCCAGATGACTCCTAAATTGCATCGGCTTGACTGCTGTAACCGGCCTCTTACGCTGCCTTGGTTAATTCACACTTCCCTTGGGAAAGGGGTCCAATCATCGCCATCGTATACCTAGCCTGCTAATTAGGATTTCCCAAGGACAACCCAGAGAAGATTCCTGTGAAAGACAGGGTGTAGGGCACTGCCCACAGGTGTCAACCTCACGCCAGGCCAGTCCACTGGGAAGAGCAAGTGTGTGCCTAACACTGGGCTCTTTGTCAGCTGGGGAACTTGGAAGATGCTGGTAGCTCTGAGGCTCACGGAGAGAAGTTTGGGATTTGAAGAAAGTTGGGCTGACTTTGCTCCCTTCGGCTGGCAGGAGTGTGGCAAGGCGGCAAGCTGAAGCTCTAAGGAAGCTGTCCAGAGATGCATATGGTAATGAGGCGGGAGCAAATGCAGCCAGCGACACTTGCAAAGGCACTCCCACAGAGCCAGCCGGTGGCTCGGAGCGTGGCACTTTACCTAAGCCTGATTATCAACCACATTATCTCCTTCGTCTCTCAGTCATTCCCTTATAGTCTTTATCTCTTTGGCTTTTGAAAAATCGACTTTTGCACAATGGCTGTTTTATATTTCCCATTAAAATGGAACGATCTTTTTATTTCCTTTTTGAATACGCCAACTCTGGTTCCTTGCCAAAGTTTCACCTCATTTATCACAGTGTCAAGTCAAGACTCCCTTTGCTTGCTCATTATTTCTCTCGAGCTGCTTTTCCCCACTATGAAAATGCTCCCAGAGGAGGCCACCTTTCCAGGGATGAGGATCTAGGTTGAAGATAAGGCCATTGTCTTCCTGGAGCAAATAAAGTTTCTTTCCATCTAGCTCGATAAAGCAGAGAAAGAGAGTGAGGAAGTGAGGTGGAGGGGGGGGCAAAACCCGTTTTTCAGAGTTTGACATGAAAGATTTCAAACTGACATTTGGGAGAGACAATGGGTTGGTAATGAGCTGATTACATCATTTATTTATTTCTATTTTTCTTTAGAGAATGTATTTTTGTTTTTCCAACAGGTGTTTATAGATAAGTGCCTTCGGAGTGCTCCTGCAATTTCTCCCATCCCGCCCACAGGTTGAAGGTCAGCCAGGCTAATCTCAGCGAGGCCATTAAGCATCATTCCCTTTGCAGATATTTGGAAACGGGGAAGGTTTTTACATAAATGGAATCGCGTGACTTTTCTAGGTGGCGGGGGATGGCTGAAATGTCTGCTGGAGGATTTTAACTGGAATCCAGCCTTGTTAACAAGGTCTGCTCAGCTCTCAGTGAAGCTAAAGAGGGAATAAGACACGTAGGCTTTGAGTCATCCTTCTGCTAAACAAGGCAGAAAAGTCCCTGCTCCTCCCTGGGGCCCAGGGTCCTTGGCTGAGGTGGATAGAAGCGACAGAGGCTCAGTGGCCCAATGTCACCAGAAAGCCAGCCAACTGGAGTTCTGTGCAAGGAAGAGAACCAAGATCCTTTACATTTGGGGTGCCTGCCCCATGTTTTCAGAGTGTTTATAGAAGCATCGCCTGGCGGGGTTTCTCCACTTCAACAGACTTAAAGTCTATTTTGTCTTCTCTACGCTATTGGCACTTAATCCCATTGTCTACCTAAGACAAGGGAGTTGTGTACCTTCGATGGGCCAAGTACTACAGCAGGTTCAGGAAGGCACTTGGAATAATGGAGAGGTCCACGTAAAAGAGTGGGATGTGGCCTCCAGTCACAGGAGCTTCCAGTCCAGGCTGAGTGGGGGAAGAAAGCTGGCCAAGAAAGGAGATGAAGGGGTAGTAGAGAGGTAGGGGAGCCAGATGTGGCCAAGTCTAGGTCAGAGAGCTTCAAGTCTCACATAGGCACTTTGGTGAAGTATGAGCCCATCTAATGGGGGGGAGAGGGCCCCAACTCGCCACCCATCCCTGTAGCCACATCTTTTACAGTATGACTTTGCAGATCCTCCTACCAAAATATTGGAGTTCATCTCCCTGCCCCGTGGGTCTGCACTGGCCTTGGGACTTGCTTTGACCAATAGCATGTGGTGGAAGGACAGTGTGCCTGCTCCAAGCCTGGGTCTCAAACAGTCTTGTGCACTTCCTTTCTTTCTCTCTCTCTCTCTCTCTCAGACCCCTGCGTCTGCCATGTGAATGACTCTGGGCTATTCTGTGGAGGATAAGAGAATGTGTAGGGCAGCAGGAGGCCCAGCAGTTTCAGTCAAGGCTTTAGACATAGGAGAGCTCAGCCGATCGATCAGCTGACTGCAGACATACCAGGAGGCCCAGCCAACATCAGCTGAGCCTGATCCAGACCAGAGGAACTGCCTAGGTGAACCCAGTCTAAATTGCCAACACACGGGTAGCCTGGGTGGCTCAACAGTTTAGCGCCACCTTCAGCCTGGGGTGTGATCCTGGAGACCCGGGATTGAGTCCCACGTCGGGCTCCCTGCATGGAGCCTGCTTCTCCCTCTGCCTGTGTCACTGCCCCCGCCCCCCGTCTCTCTGTGTGTGTCTCTCATGAATAAACAAACAAATAAATAGGCAACCCAAAGAATTGAGACATTATTCTTATTCTAACAAGATTAGTAATCGTTGAAGCCACTAAGTTTAGGGTAGTATATTCTGCAGTAATAATGAATGAACCCAGAGGGCTTGATTGCTATTGGGCTGCCCGTAGGATACGAAGTTGAGATACTCCGCATTCCTCGGTGGCCAGGAAGGCCGTAGAGTGCCAGGTTTCAATGCTGGAGCTCAGATGGCACCTCTATCTTGTGGTTTATTATTCAACTTTGTCCATCTGATTCTTTCCTCCACCTAGATAGTTGGTGTCTTATGAGCAAGGGCCATGTCTATTCCTCTTTGTAACCCTTAGCACCCAGCACCGAGCCCTCTACGCAGTTAATGCATGCGCTTGGCACGTGAGGTTTTCCCTCTGTGGTGGGGCTTCTCATCCTTCTGATTGACCAGCAAAGTTAGTATCTGCTTGGAGCAGAGGAGACAGGGAATTTAGGAGATAAACTGATGAAGAAAATGCCTAAGGAGCTCTGTAGGAGTCTAGAAATGTATCCAAGTGCTTTCCTGCACAGAGAGGGATTACGGCGTGGCATAGAATTTGCTTCCATTGCTGGATTGTAGGATAACACTCTAGGTCCAAATACAGATTATTGGAGACTTTCTCTGGGCTATAGAAAAGGAGAATGCTTTGGGTGAAGAATGGGAGCAGCTGTCAGAAGCATTTTATATTAGGTATAAAGAGAAATCCTTGTGGAATTGTCTATTTATGAGAGTCTGTTTCTAGAACTTATCAGGAAGGATGGGGAGGCTATCCTGAACTCACTCAAATCATCCCAGTAACTGGCTATTATCTATTGAGTATTTTCTATGTATTGGACACTATACTAAATAAATATGGTTGCACATAGAGAAACCCCGTGGCGTAGGTATTATTATTCCTATTTGACAGAAGTGCAGGAAAACGAGAGCAGGAGGAGGTGCCATCAGAACCCAGGTCGACCTAACTCCAAGTCTGGTTTGCTTTCCTACCAGCCCGGGAGGCTCTTGTGGGTTCGTGTTTCGTGAAACTTCATGGGTTTTAGCTTCCAGGAAGTAATACACATCGAGAAATCCTTTTTAACCACATGCTCCAAGTCCCTCAACTGAGATTACTGTGGTCTGGTACCCAGGGTCTCTCGGAAAAAGCTCAGAGTTTGTGTGATGGGGGCTCTGCATCTGCTCTGGTTAAGGAGCTTGCCAGATGTGCGGAACGGAATAAAAATCTCTGGAATGCTATCCCTGTTGGCAGTCATCCATCACCGTGGCACAGACGGTTCCTCCGAGGGCCTCCCCCAAACCCCAGCCCTGTTGGCCTGTATTTGACGCTTCCAATCCAGCTGACAGGGCAAGCCCAGCGGAGACCCTCACTGGCAGGCGGCAGGACAGCTGATGGATGGGCTCAGCTTGTGTTGCTGGGCAGAGCCAAGCCAGCTTTGAAGAGGCATTTCCGCAGGCCTGTTGGCTGTCACGGCACCTGCTTTGGGGAGATGAGCAGTCTGTGCTGTTTGATGGCCACTTCCTCTGCCACCCATTGGGGACTGTGGCCTGGGCACCTTCTGCTCCAGCAAAACCCTTGCCACGCACGGTGTCCAGCAAGACCAACTACAGAAGCAGCTTGCCTGTGGACATGAGCATGGTGTTTCTTGGCCACACTGCTTTCTAAAGCCAGCTGGGATCTGACAAATTCCATCAAAGCACAACCCCCATGTGAAATTAAAGCAGACACTAACAGGGGGCATGTTTAAAACCTAACCTGCTCTTTGCAGAAAGGCCCAGCTACTACATCTCACCCTGCTCCACAGCCAGAGGTTGACCAAACACCTTGAGATGGACTGGGAGCCCAGGGATGGTGTGCTCCAGGGTCCCTTCATCTACTCACCAAACTGGAAGAAGCTATCGGCAGAGCTCTTCTAGAGCCTAGAATTTTGGAATGTTAAAACCCAACACCCTCCTACTCCCTACTAACTGGATTTTCAGCCTGGGTTTAAGTACCGCAAGTGATGGAGAACTTACTACCTCCTGGGAGCCCAATGGCACATTCAGATTTTTGGACAACTCTGATGGTTAGGAAGTTCTGTTTGCAGACCAAATCTGATCCCACGGCTTCTCATCTATTTAATTAAAGCTAAAAACTTTATGAACACATAGAATGAATATTCCCTTTCTGTAATTCCTGTTGGTAGGGCCACCGCTTACAGTTCAAGTTGCTCACTGCACACAGTCCCAGGCTGTCATAAACTCATGGTCACTGTAGATGTCTTCTGCAATTTTCTGGAATATAGGCATACAGTGTCTTGAGGTAAAGACACCTCTTAATTCTCACAAAGTTGACCTCATGGACTAGGGGTGGGTCTGCTTTTCAAATTCTTGCAGAGAGTGAGGTCTTGGGACTCTTCTATGCTCCTCGTCCACTGTGTGACCTCACAATTCTGGAGCTCCTTCTCTCTGACACTGAGGCCAAAGCTGCTCCTTCAGTGGTGCCTGAGTAGTGTGAGCTGAAGGACAGGGAAGGGGCAGCTCTTCCCACCTCTTGGCTTTGGACCCTCACTGGACTCCAAATGTGGATGCTGATGTGACTAGCCCTCTGGAACACGATCCCTCAAAGGAACTAAATTATGTGTTGTCGAATAGAACAGTCTCCTTGTTTTGGGGAAAGACATAGACCCTCTCAAAACCCACACACCATAAACACTCCCTGAACATAAGGGGTGGACAAAAATCAGACATCATTTGCATTGAGCCAGCACAAGTCTGCCCATCCAGGGCTTTGCTGCTGGAAAATACCGACTGTCAAGTGGATTTTAACCCAGTTGTCCTCACCTGTGCTCCAAATAAGCCCTTGATCCAAGGTTTAGATGTGACTGCCGTCTGTATGTTCTGTCTCCCTGGCTCCTGTCCTCCATGGGTGGCCTGCATAGTTACTACCAGTGGGAGATGCCAGCCTCTGCCCTGATGGGGTTGTGTATGAGTTTCTCCCTTGGGTCTCAGAGCAGCACAGGGAGACATGAGCCCAGAGTCAGAGACCAAGATTAGATGATGGCAGGAGGAGCAGCCCTGCTTGGCTCAGGCACAGCTGAGGGTACTGGGCAGAGGGGTGGTGTTGGGGGTGGGGCTGGTAGGAGACCACCACAGGGGTGAGTCAGCCTGGGGACTGCCTGCATGGCACAGCATGGACCAGGCTCTCCATCCCAGGGGTAGAGTGAGTGGGGGCCCAGGGCTGGCCTGCCTGGAGCCAGTGATTGCCCAGTGCCACCCTTGCTTTGAATTGGACTTTTCGTCTTATCTCATCAATATGTGACCTGTAGCCTCCCCTCCCAGGGTCTCAGTTCCCTTCTCAGTAAAATGAAAGGATTTAACTATATCATCAATTTTCCCCTTGGGGTATTGAGCTGGGGAACCAGGGGCATCCACGGGCAACTCAAAATTTAGTAAAGCAGTGTGTACATGCACGGAGGGACAAACATGGGGAGTGCGTTTTTCTGGAAAAATTCTCGAAAGGGATCTACAACACTTCTGAACCATATGAACTTGGAGCTTGTGCCAACACTTACACACGTGGGTCACTTTTCCTCTGTCCCAGAACCACCCTGTAGTTTATGAGGAGCCCCAGGGCGGTCCACAACTCACCTGGGTCTGGGTCTATGAGTAAAGACATCAGGGAGAACTGAAAAAACAAAAACACAAACAAACCAACACAGGGCTGAGCAAGGTTGAGTCAGCTGACTGGCTGGGCGGCTCCCTGAGCTCCTACAAGCCAAGAGGAACATCTCCCAGGGTCACAGGTAAGGATCAGGAGCGCTGGGTGCTCTGGGCTGGCTGTAGCTGGGATGGGCTGGAAGGTGGGGCCTAGTTGAAGATGCCCCTTTTATCCTGTGCATCCTCCTTGGTACAGACTTGTGGCGCTTGGGCTTACCTGTTCTCATGCTTGGGCGCGCGTGGCTGTCCAGGTACAGACAATCTCATCAGTGATAGTGATTAGCATATATTGAGCATCTCCTGTCTGCCTGCTTGTGCGTTGCCGCATTTCATTCTTATAAGAGTCCTATGAGGAGGCTTTTATTAGCCCATTTACAGGTGAGAAAATTGAGGCTTAGAGGTCACACAGTTATGATAGGATTTGGATTCAGACTCAAGTCCAGGTGAGTCCCTTGGTGACAGCTCCTTAGGCTGGGGATGGACAGATGCTTAACACTCTCCAGAGGCCTCCCATTGTTCTTGGAATAAAATGCAAGCACCCGCTGCGATCTATAAACCTCCTCGCACACCCTTTCCTTCCACAGCCACACCTGGGTTCCAACTGGTGCTAGCTAAGCTCCTTTCAGCTTACGGCCTTTGCTCTTGCTCTTCCTTCTGCCTAGAAAGCTGTCTCCCATGACCACCACTAGGTCCCGTGACATCGGCTTAAATGTCATCTTCTCAAGGAGGCCTTCCCCAACTCCCTTATGGGTATGACTCCCTCCCCCATTGTTTTGTCACTCTATCCGTTCATTTCCTCCACAGTTCTTATTGCAACATGTACTTTCAGTTGTTTATCTGCATGTTATCTGTTTCTCACATCGACTCTGTCCTCCAGAAAGGCAAAGATCTTGTCTGTGTCATCACCAACGTGTTACCCCATACTGAGTGTAGTGCTCGGCACGTGACACTGCTCAAAGAGTTTTTGCTGAATCAATAAATAGTGTGTTGAACAGTTCCTTTTAGAACGCAATACTTACGGGAAAAAGAAAGCCTTAGTCATTTAATAGCTGGAATATTTGCTTTTACTTAATCCGAAGGTCAGCAAACTAAGGCTTTTGGGGGCCAAACCTGGAAGTATGGTTTTACAAATCAAATTTGATTGGGACACAGCCATGCCCGTTTTTCAGGATCGTCTGAGATTCCTTTTGTGCTATGCCGGCAAAGTAGTTGTGATGAAGACCAAACAGCCCCAAATATTTCCTATCTGGCACTTTACAAAGTTTGCTGACCTCCGATGTGGAAAAGGAGGGTTCTGATCGTTGACAGGTCTCCCTCTGGGTCTTGGCCACCAAAAAGCTGTGGTCAGTGTGGTCATTTTCCCAGGGCCCTCATCAACCTTCCCCTCCCTCCAGCAGAAGTTCTGATTCTTTAGGCCTCCTTAGCCATTTTGGGAACTAGGCAGAGGATAAATTAGAAAAGACAGGCAAAAAAAGGAACGCATCCAGACAGGATGTACTTAGCACACAACAAGTGGGCTTCTTGACAAAAATGCTTCTCCTGCGTCTACTCATGAGGGACCCAACAAGTGGGTTGCGGACATTCAACCAAACACCTAGCCTCGACCCTACAAAACAGAGTCACGAAAGACAAAGAGGATGGGAAGGCTGTTCTTTATGAAATGAGAAGAAAGAGGCATGACAACCAAATGAAGTGAGTGATCCTTGATTTAAAAAAAAAAACTATAAAGGACATTATTGGGGCACTTGGGAAACATATTAGAAAATATTGCTTCAATGTGGAATTTCTTGAGAATTATAATGGTATTGTGAATAGATCTATGTGCATATTCAGTGAATTATTCTTTCCCCTTTTCTGTAGATCTGACAAATTCTACCATAAACGGTTGGGGAGGGCGCAGGATGCAGAGGGGAAGAGGGGCTGTTTGCTGTCTGGACTCAGCCCCTACCTGTTTAATTGCCTCACGGTTGCCAAGCCTGGTTTCTGCAAAGAATGAGCAGAAAGGTGGGTGTTTTGTCTGGGAAGGGGGTTGATAGTGGGGGGCCTGACAGAGGAAGGGCAAGTTCAGGTCTCAAGGGTGTTGCTGGGTCTGGGGGCTTGAATGGGAGCATCCAATGTTGACCCCTCCAGGCTTGAGCGCCAGGGCAGAGCCAAAGTTGGGGCAGGAGACAGCCCCAGGTGCGATCCTCACCCCTCTTGCCGACTCTGCCTTGATTCCGTCCTTTACCCTGCCTCAGCTTCCCCCCGTGGAGCTTGTCTGGAGGACAGGGCCTGTCCCCCTCTCCCGGTATTTGCCCAGCCGAGAGGAGGGACCCACTGATTTCTCCTATTTGAACGGAATGCCTGGCCACTGCCGGCCCGAGAAGTGGGCAGGACAGGAGAGAGGATGTCGAGGATCAGACTTCCTCCAGGCCCCGTGGGGAAGAGGCCCCGTGACACCTGTGCGGGGGGCCAGAGCCCCGCATCTCCGCTCCCACCTGGACGCGAGGGCCGGCCAGGTGCTGCGCCGCCCACAGCCAGCAGGTGGCAGACGTGCCCTTCCCAGGAGCGGGAGCTGGCGCTGCGGGGGAACCCACCAAAGAGCAAGCTGGACCTTTGGAGGGGAGCGAGCGCTGGGCGCCCTGTGGATCCCACCGGTTCTGGGGGAGGCTGAAGCAGCTGTGCAGCCTGGGTTGCGTGTCAGCAGCTCCCAGGGATCCGCAGCAGGACAGCTCATTTTGTGAACCCCCGGGGCCGCGGGCAGGGAGGCTGCAGGGAGAAGTGGAGAGGGTCGCCTGAGCGCAGGCCAGCTATCTGGGGACCGTGTGGGGAAGTCCAGGCCGACAGCCAGTTACTCATGCCATCTGTCTGGATCCTGAGACTAACCCGGGTGATGCGGCCCAGGGGATGGGGAGGCACCATACCTACGCTATCTGCCTCCTTTCATCCCATTGTGGCATTCAGTTTTTCCACGTGACCCGGAAATGATAGAACTCCTACTCCTGGGACTTGCAAATCCCAGGAGGAGGACCCCTAAAGCTAAAGAAAATGAAAGAGGAAGAGAGGAGGAGATGACTGTGGTCTCACTTGACCTGTACTAAGAGCTGACAGTGTGCCAAGGGCTGTGCTAAAGGTCGTACACGCGTTTGGTCTCGTTCATCATACATGATGCTTGATCCTTGAGGTCCTACAATTACGTCCGTTTTAGAGGCGAGCAAACAGATTTGCAGAGATTAAGTTGCCCAAAGTAATTCCACTGGTAAAGCCAGGATGGAATGGGGCCAGCCTTCCACCAGAGCCCTTGGTCTTAACCTCCATTACTATGAGGGATGAGGGAAGCATGGCAGGTATATATTGGAATGGAAGGATGGAGAAGGAAACAGAAGAGCTACCTAGAGGCAGAGCGTTGAGCTGGGTTCTCAGATCAGATCTCTGTCCTTGGTAGGCTTTATGAAAGGCCTATCCAGGCTAGCCCAGGCCTGGCAGGACACAGAGAGGGCTACTGGGCACCAGTGACAGCTGTGGAAGGTACAAAAGTCAGCTCAAGCCTTGGGCAGTCCACTCTGGCTAACACATCTCAACACACAACTCCACCCAGACCAAGGGGGCATACCAGCCACTGCCTGCTTCTTCCACCATTTCTGTTCCTTGTCTCAACAGGGCTAAAATAGCAGCTTCTAGTATCTTCTAGTATCTTTCAGGTCAGGGCTGATTAGTGGGAAAGACAGAGAGGGCAGACAGAAGGATATTGTCTCTGGGTCTTACTGATTTAGCCTGTAAATCTCCTTGGGGCTGAAGAGCGTTGAAGTCTAATCTGTTTTGTCCTATCTTTAATCTAGTTTAATCTTTTTCTAGATTATTTCAATTCTGATGCTTCCCCTACCTTTCAGAATTCTCGATCTTCTGGAAAACAAGCAAAAAGGCAGAGGCTAAAACTCTGAGTTGATGACTCCCAGGACTGGGAAGCAGAAGAGGGGAGATGTGGACCTAGACTCATCCTTTGGGGCCAGAAGCTTGGATTAGCATGAAGCAACAACAGAAAATCCTTTCACCTGTTGGGTAAAACATTAGGACTCTAATCCCCCCATGCCTTCCCCCTTGGATGGTCTACTATGACCTGGTGGTAGATCATTGTGGGGGAATTGCATTACTCCCAAGGGGAGCTGGTGGGCGCTAACTGTAAACCACGGCCAGGAGAAGCTGCAGCCACTGGGCAGGAAGGGGGGCCCGAGACAAGAGTGCGCAGTTCAGCAGGCCAGTCCTCACTGTTGGACAGAGAGCTCAAGGTCAGGGTGAGAGGTGGCAGTGACAGAGGTGGTCAGTGTTCTCGTCACTAGCCAAGTATTGCCCCATACCATCACTCCCCCTCTGCCCCTGCCCACTCTGGCTCCTGCTCCAGACAAACTATGTGATGAAATTAACAGTCGTCCAAAGCCACTTAGTCCTTTTCACAAAATACATATAACACAATAGTTTTTAATGTTAACCCCTTGTAAGGGGACCATTCAGTAGCGTTAGTTACATTCACATTGTTGTGTAACCGTCTCCACCATCTTCACCCAAGACTTTCTCATCATCCCCAACAGAAAGTCTGTGGTCATTAGACAATAACCCTTTTGTCCCTTCCATGGCCAGTACCTGAGTAACTGTATTCTCTGTTCTGTCTCTCGATTCGCCTATTCTAGGTACTTTATATGTGTGGAAGCACAAAGTTTGTCCTTCTGGGACTGGATTTATTTCACTAGGCATAATGTTCTTAAGGTTTATCCGTGTCGGTAGCATATATCAAAATTTCATTTCTTTGAAGGCTGAGTAGTATGCATTGTATATCCATTTTGTTTATCCCTTGGTGTGTTGAGGGACACTTGGCTTGTTTACATCTTTGGCTCTTGTGAATAAGCTGCTGTGAACGTTGGTGTACAAATATTTTCCAGTCCCTGCTTTCCATCCTTTTGGGTTATAGCTAGAAGTGGAATTTTCTGGGTCATATGATAGTTTTATGTTTAACTTTTTGAGAAACCACTATACTGTTTTCCACCATGGCCGCACCATTTTACATGCCCACCAGCACTGCATGCGGGCTCCCATTTCTCCACATTCTCTCCAACTCTGGTTACTTTCCCTCTTAAATAATTCTAGCCATCCTAATAGGTATAAAGTGGTGCCACTTGGTCCTTTTTTTTAGTCACGAGGAATCTTGCCTTTCTTGCTTTCGCACATAAGCTGCACGATGCTGTGGCTTTGCTTTAATCTGAAGCTCAGGGCAAGGAGACAAAGCTCTAATGGGGAAATCTGGAGGCCAAAGAAGAAAGCCTTGGCCTGTGGTCTGTGTGGCTGGTTTCCTTCTTGGGAGCCTGGTTGAAGCAGGACAATAGTGACCAGCAAGGGTACATTGCAGAGAAGAGCGGATCTAGAGCCTTCGTGTATGGAGGAAGCTAAGGCCTGTGTGTGTGCGTGTGTGTGTGTGTGTGTGTGAAGTATTCCTGCAAGGACATGAGCTGATTGGGGCAGGGGATGGACTCAAGGCCAGATCTCCTTGCTCTGAAGCTAAGTCATCTGTGCCTGGCTCGGAGGGACTCTTTGCAGCTTCTCTGCTTTGAAGCTCAGAGCTTTATTTATTTATTTTTTTAATTTTTTTATTTATCTATGATAGTCATACAGAGAGAGAGAGAGAGGCAGAGACACAGGCAGAGGGAGAAGCAGGCTCCATGCACTGGGAGCCCGACGTGTGATTCGATCCCGGGTCTCCAGGATCGCGCCCTGGGCCAAAGGCAAGCACCAAACCGCTGCGCCACCCAGGGATCCCTGAAGCTCAGAGCTTTAGAGCCCACTCAGATCCCTGTCCAGGTAAGCAGGGGACTGGACCCCTCACGGGACAAGCAGAGATGGGGGGGTGGTGGAGGGAAGAGCTCCATGGCACTTGTCATTCTTTGCTGGAGAGCTGGGTGAAAATTCAGATTCCTGGGCCCTATCTTCAGAGGCTGTGTGTCCGTGGGTCTGGGGTAGAACATGAATTTTTCACCCAGTACCCAGGTGACTTTACCCTCAGCCCAGCTTTGATTATAGCTGCTTTAGGCATGAAGCTCCTGGCCAAGGAGACGATGGGCTGATCTTTGCTCCTGTGCCAGGTATCAAATTGCTCTGTGCCTCAGTTTCCCCAATTGTGAAAGTAAAAATTTGCTCACCCTGATGTTTTATTTAAGGGGATTGAGAAACACCTCAGAGTGTCGCATTGGCAAAGAATTGGGGAGGATTGAAGGTTAGGGAGTAAGATCATCCAGGAGAGTGAGACTGGGTAAAAACAGTCCCTTTCTGGATGTGATTATGCAATTGGAAGGCCTTTGGAAAGGCGAAAGAACACACAAAACAAAAGAGTAGGGTGGGTCTGAGTCCTGCCACATGGGCATAATCCCCCATGTTAACCTTGGCCAGTTGGCCTCAGCAAACAGCCCAGGGGTTTAGAAAAGTAATTTCTCACTGATGGGAACCAAGTCAACCCGTGAAGCTGAGCTTCTGTAGTGTGGAGCTGGGGGTCCCCGAGCTGGTGTGCGAGGTGCTTGGCCAGGGCGTGACACCAAACACAGCATGAGGCGGTCACTCCTTTCCCAGTTTTACTGTCAATCCTTCCAAACCCATCACAAAGAAAAACTCGGTGGAGCTGGTCCATCTCTATCCTCTCTACCTCCAGCTAGTCTCCCCTTCCCCAAGGAGAAAGCGGCTTCAGGCTCTGAGCATCTGCATGACAAGTGTAGCCAGTTAGAATTCAATGACATCATTTTCTGTGTTTTTTTTTTTTTTTCCATTTGTAATAGTGACAATTTCCTTTAAAAATAAATCTATCCAAATAGAGAAAAGGCAAGTATGTTTAATGGACATATTAAGAAACTGGCTTGGGCTTTAGCAAAACTTCATTCATGAGTAAGATTTGAAAACACTGAACTGATTGGTTAGCAATCTGGCAAGCCTCGATGCTTCTGGTGTTAGAAAGAAAAACTGGAGGGTCTGTGGAAGTTGCTGCCGGGTAGGAGTAACTTTATCTCCTGCCTGAAGCTGGAGGCTGAGACCACTGCCTCTTCTGACACCTTCCATACCACACTGAGCATTCTCATTGTTCTTGGGTAGCGCCTGGGGTGGTATCCTCTAGCCCAGCGGTCATGAGCATGGACCTGGCATCGGGCAGACCTGGGTTTGAATCCTGGCTCTGTAACCACCCAGGGCTGCCACCTGGGGCAGATTATTGAATTTTTCTATAGCTTAGTTTCCTGTCTGTCAAATGAGGATGACACGGTCCCTACCTCATGGGGCTGTTGGGGAACTTTAATGAGATCATAAACATCAGGCACATGATAGCTGACATATAGTAGAGACTTAATAAACTTAATGAATTGTTGTCACTATGATTATAATTATTAGCCATTGTTGTCAATGAGTTTTAATCTTTCTTTCTTTCTTTCTTTCTTTCTTTCTTTCTTTCTTTCTTTCTTTCTTTCTTTCTTTTTTCCCTTTTCTGTTTCCTTTTTCCTTTCCTTTTCCTTTTCCTTTTCTTTTTCTTTTTCTTCAAAGTGTGGGCATGATTGAAGAGAGCTCACTAAGCATAAACTCTTCCTGGGATTTGTTTGTCGGGTCACAGGCACGTCACACCAACCCCCATCCCTTCATTTTTCCTGGGATCCTTGCCAGGTCCTAAGCCAGAAAACCTTGTTATATTAATTATGAAGAAAAGCATGTTTTATTTAAAATCCCGGCTGCCGAATATTCTGCTGTGCTGTTTCTCTGTGACAGCGGCATTGCTTTTGCATTTAGGGAACCCTAATGAATTTAAAATATAAATATATCTGTGCCTATATACACATGCAATTTCCCGCGACCTGATTTCCCTAAATACCAGTGCACACCGCCAAAGCTAATGAGTTGGAATTTGCTTTGGATCAGTTAAAAAAAAAATGTATAAGAAGTCGCAGTGAAATTAAGCCCCTCTCTTTTCCGTAAGACTCTGTGTGGGTTCTAGCAAGAGGGAGGGACAATGCCCCTCCACGCCTGAAAGAGATTGGAACATTCTGGAACGTTGAGGCTTAGAAAGAGGTGGCTTGTATCTTCCTGTCAAAGGCCTGGGTCAGTCCTGCGGGCCATGTAGATTTGGATGCTTAAATTTATCAGACACTGAACCCAGTTACCTGACCATCCAAAATTGGCTTCAACCCTTCAACATCTACAGTGTTTCTGCATCGTAACAGACAAGCTGGGTTCTCTCTCTCTCTCTCTCTTTCTCTCTCTCTCTGTCTCTCTCCAAGCTAGAGCCCAGCAGATAATGTATATCTGTCAAGTAAAAGGATGTCAATAGTAGAAAGTGGTAGGGCCTATAGACTTGGGGGCTTGAACTTCTCCTAAAAGTAGGAATGATAGCCCCTCATCTGGTTGATGCCAAGCAGGAATGTGAGCCCCATGTTACTAAAATATCTGGTTTTCTAGAAAAGCTGGGAATTTGTATTTCTACGTGAAACGTTCTGATTTGCAAATGTTGCCAAGCAATTGAAAAGAAATCAAAATACTCAGGCTGACCCTCTACCCACCAAGTAAAACTCGGGCTAAGAGCAGAATGTACCCCAAGGTGCCAATCGGCAGACTCAGACCTATTCAGAAATTTCTGCGGCGCTTCACCTGGGAGGATACTAGAATTCTTAGGTCCAAACTCTAGGGCTTAAAAAGTCTAGAATGCCTGGTATGCCTGAGTGGCTCAGCAGTTGAGCATGTGTGTTGGACTCAGGGCCTTATCCCAAGGTCCCAGAATCGAGTCCTGATTCGGGCTCCCTGTGGTGTGCCTGCTTCTCCTCTGCCTTGTGTCTCTGTCCCTCTCTCTGTGTCTCATGAATAAATAAATAAAATCTTTTAAAAAAATAAAATAAATTTTAAAAAGTCCAGACATGGGGGCAAACACTCTGGGAGAGGAGGAGGCACTGTCTTCTGTCTTCTCTGGGGATGGGCCAAGCTAAGTAGGACAGGCCTGAACAAGCCTTGTCCTCTGGCTTTTGACCCTCAAAGAGGTCAAATTCCATTATGGTGGAGGCCAGTGGCACCCATAAATCACCCAAGAACCACAGCAAGAAGAGATTTCTGAGCCCTGATGGTAGTGTCCTTCCTTCACACAGCTGAGTGGGCTTCCTGTGATGGAGAAGGAGTTGGACACACCTGGGCCTCAATCCTGGCTGGGAAGTCAGTGTAACATCTCTGGGTATGTTTCTCATCCATAAAATGGGGACAACCATACAAAGCTGTTCTGTTTATCAAGGAAAACCAATTCTAACCCCGGCTGGGAAGGACGTATGGATGAATCTCTGGTGTTCATGGCGATCACATTTGACCTATACCTCTTTGGATCATGGATGTCTGAATAAAAATCTGAGTTAAAGATGAGCTTATAGAGAAGGCATTGTAAGGTTTGCTGCATGACCTAAATTCATGAGAGAGTGTCCATACATCCTTCCAAAGGATAGTGACCAGAGGCCCTGTGACTACTTTTAAAAGTTTTGGAGGCAAAATGGAGTCCGTGACACCAACCTGCAAACCATTCCCTGGTCTAAGAGCTTCCTGTTCCTACACGGAGGACCATGACCCTGGTCAACACTCCAAACACTTGGAGATCCATGCCAGCTCTGTGGACAGAGGAAATCTCATCGTTAGCCAGGGTCCAGGCAAAAGACCTGGTCCAGACAATGAACAGCAGCCCATAGCATTGCTACTTCCCAGCTGTATGACTGGAGGCCAAGCTGTCCATTTTCTCACCTGTAAAATGGGAGCGATAATGGTACCTACTTCTTTGTGTCCTTCCGAAGATGAATTGATACACTGGCTCACAGGATTTCTCATGAAATGATAGCAGTTGGTTATTATTTTTAGCTATGTGGGGTGGGTGAAGCTGCCCAGCCCATCTGGCTCTGTGACTCCTTCCCCCTCGCCCCCCCCGCCCCCCACCCAACGATGCCCCAAACTCTCCAAAGCATCTGAGCGAGTTGGCCACTTTCCCCTGGATGTCTGTAGCCTGGCCTGTGGAACGCAAGCCGCCTTCTCGACCACCTGTCTGGCACACATCTGGGGTAAGAAAACATTCCAAAGCCCTGAATCCTCTCTTTGGAACTGACTAAGCTCATTGCCTGAAGGCTATCTCTCATATTTTCTCTTTTATCCATTATTGACTTATAATTTCATTGCTAACCCTAAAAATTCACTGGGGCTTGCAAAAAAGGGATTTTTTGGGACCATTATCGTTTTGTGAACTTCAAACAGACTGCATCAACTCTCTCCTTGCCTGCAAACTTTAGGCTCTAATTCTTTCCGACTCATACTTTCTCTGGGCCCCTTGCGGGCTTCTGATAATTTCCACTTCTTCCTCTAGACCTGTGTGTTATTTCTGCTGGGTCTCAGCCCCCAGATGTCCAACGAGCAATCAAATGAGGCAGGGGCACTCATATACAAGTCACTATTGGAAAAGAAAACTCTCTCAGAGGTGGGGCACATGACAGGTTAATATGGGGCTAAGGTCAGTGTCTGAGGATAGTTTGCCGAAAGGGGAGGAGAGGCTCTTGTGTTTGAAGCATCTAATCGAAAACCTGAAACTGAATCTGCTTCCTACAGGGAAAGCTCTGTGGAGTAAAATGGGAAATAAAATGCAAAAGGATTTCACAAGATAAAGAGGTTATGACTATTAATTCAGTTCTCACCCCCTGCTCCTTCTCTATCCAGCCCCCTCCCCACAAAGGGGTGCCTACTGTCCATGCAAGACCCTCAAATGGCATTTCCTTACCCTGCTCACCACCACCTCCCTTGGGCCCAAGTTTAAGTCCCTGCCCCATCTACTAGGGTTCTGTGAAAAGGGAGAAAGAGTATTACCCAAAAAGCTTTCTCCAAAACGAATCCATCCAAGTAAATCTGTTGGCAGGATCATGTGCAACCAGTAGGATTCTCCTCTAGAGCCAAATCATAGGGCATCTTACTCTAGTGTCACCTGAAATGGCTAGAAAACTCTGTATGTCTGTCAACGTGTACAAGGAGCGTTGATAGATTTCAAAGGGTTCTCGGAGATCCATGCCAGCTCACAGCCCACATCTAAGCGGATTTTCTTGCCCCCAGCAGCTTAGTTAGAAGGCACTTATGGAGCCTCTGCTCCAGAAGGGCTCAAGTCAGTTGCATGGCCTCATGGAACTGGCTTCTCAACACCAAACAGCATTACAGGCATGCATTAACTCTAACAGTCAGGACGCCTTCAACCTGGCAACACCAGCCTTTCATAGCTGAGGTTTCTAGTCACTCCTGGCCAGTTGCTTTGGTCCTCCTCATAACCTCAGTCTCTCCAAAGCACACATTTGAAAAGAACACTTACCCCAATGGCTGTCTTTCCCACCAGAACCATAAACAGCAGAATATGGAGTTTGGACATCCTGGCAAGCATCTGTGCAGCTTAAGGACTCTTGTTTTGCCCTAAGTACAATTTCTTCTGTTGTCTATGCCTTTAGGATGGGAAAATGTCAGTCTCCAAGGATTCAGAAACAAATGAAGAGGATGCCAATTATTAACTAGGCATCAAATACTGTTTAATGTTTTGCAAACCAACTATCTTGATTAAACAAATGGTAACTTTGGAGCTGGGCTGAGTCATGGGGTGATTTCTTTTCTGGGGAGAAAGGATCCAAAAGAAAGTGGCAGAATTCAAGAACCCCAGCCCCCAGGGTGCACCCCAGGAGGGCCGCCGAGTGTTCTGTGCAGAAGGTCCGATAGTTAACTAGCATCCCAGTTTCAGGATGAAAGCCCCAGATCGGGTAAAGCTTCTGCTAGGGGCCCTTGCCATTGCTGATTCAGACAGAATGTTAACAGAGTTCTGATTCATCAAAACTCAAACAGAATTAAGGCATGGATGGGCTCCTAATAACATCACACTTTCTATTCATGAAAGATAAAGGATGCAAAACTACTATTGACAAACATTGATTCTGGGCCCTTTGAAGCATTGCCCATGGTTGCTTGTTGGCTTCAAAAGTTTTCTTTCAAATCTCATTACATAAGGTTTTTACTTTTTAATTATTTTTTTCCTTTCATTGGAGTCTTTCTTTGATCAAGAGGGTGAAGAAACCACGACGCTCATATTTGGGGCCAGTTGTTTCCCGTGTTCCTTATTTAGCTACACTGGTTACGGGGGAGGCGACATAAAGCAAACATTACCTATTAAGCGTGGGTTCTCAGGAACACAATTGATTTCTTTGCTAGGCGTCATCTTGAGCTCTCGTAATCGCCTGACTGCCCACAGTAATCTATGTAAGGGCTCCAGGAATCCTCCGGCCTGAGTCCTGAATCCAAGCTCTGAAACCTGGCTGCCAACGGAGGCAAGTGCTCACCCCGGCCTCCTGCTCACCCATGTGCCATAACCTATTTGGCACACGCAGTCGGACAGCTCAGTGGGTGCTTCCACCATTGGAAGTCAGGTTGCCAGCCGTGGAGGGCCCCCCAGGCGCCAGCCCAGAGAAGACCAATGTCAATGCCTCGGCCACCAGATGTCCTTGGAGGACAAACCAAGTCACGCCATTTACCTCCTAAGTAACTCCAAATCTGTCTTTTCTCTACTTATTTTGTCTCTATTTTAGACAGCCATCAACTCACTCCCAGTCAACATCCACCTGACCTGCATGACATATGTATGCACTAGTCCCTTTTTCTGGAAAGTTCTTTTCTGAACTCACCCTATTCTTCCCCTAATCTTTACTCCCACCCTAACTCTGTTCTTAACTCCAACCCTAGTCACTCTTTAGCAAGTTTATTTAGTTAACTCACCTACCTAGTCAATGCATCTTTCTGGTCTCAGCACAGACATGAATTCCTTAGAAGCCCTGCTTGTGCTTTTTCTTCCTAGCCCTTTCCAAGATCGTCATCCTGTGCCTGCATCGCTCTTTCATTAACCCTTGTTCCCCGCTGTCCACACCAGACTGAAAGGTCCTGAGGGCAGGCTTCTGTTTTGTTCGCCATTGAATTCCTGGCATAGGTGCCTGGCACTTGCTTGGCCCACGGTAGTTGTTCAATAAATATATCTTAAATGAATAACCACTTTATTAAAGTGACAGTTGGGTACCTTATAACCAGGATACCTAAAAAGCAGAGCCAATGGGATGTGAAAAACTAAAGTATTTGTGAAATTTTAAAAACGCTCCAACTTGCACATGAAGACTACATTGATATCCATCAAATACGCACCGGTGATGTGCTATGAGCCAGGCGGGGACAGAGGAGGCAGACACGAACTTTGCTCTTAAGGAACACACATTCTGTCTGGAAACATGTGAACCATGAAAATGCAAGCCAGTTCATTTTTGTTAGGGATAGGTGTGAAAAGAGAAAGAAACAAGGTGACAGACCAGAAATCCTTGTGGCTGGGGGGTTTCTGTAGAGTGGAAGGCCGTGAGGGTGGTGATGTTTGTGAAGCAGATCACCTGTGTAGTGCTGAGGACACCGTTGATGGTTATCTGACCACAGAGCAAGGGCCAAAGAGGCAGAGGACCAAGAGTTTGCTGTTTTCCAAATTTAAACTCGGGACGTCGCAGCACCTGTATGGTTGGTAACAAGTAGAAATAGAAATTTTTGTCTGAGTCAAATTACTGAATGGTTCATGTGACTAGGGTGTCTCTTTTTCCTCCACAGCGGGGAGGGGAACTTGTGTAAACTAATGAGCTTCTGACTTTGTGGACAGAGTCTCAGAAAACAAACCAGAAGCTTTTCTTCCTGTGTCAACAGGAAGTGAGCTCAGTGTGCGTGCTGTCTTCTTAATCCGGATTAATTTCCCTGACATGTAATCTTCCCTTTATCTCAAGCAAAAAATAAACAATTTTGCTCTTTGTGTAATAATGGCAGGACTCCCACATTATTGTCTCTTATTTCCCTAAAGTTTGGTTATTACAACAATGTGAAATTGGGTAAATTTCTGCACATAGCCCTAAAGGAGAGAATTCTCTAAAAGAGGTGTAGTCCTTTTAATTTAGGAAGACAAATGTGCGCCCTTATTGTATAATATGTCTTTATCTGGGGAGTTGGAGTAGACCTACCTGGGGTCTCTGTTCTTTTGAATTCAAATGCAGAGCCTTTAGCTCTCATTCTGGTGCGGGTGGCAGGTGCAATCAAGTCAGGTCTGTTCTGTGTGAGCTCTGGGTGACATTTTCTCACGAGTTGGGTTACGTCCCACTGGAGAGAGCCTCTACCCTGCCTTGGATGGGCTTGGGACTCTGGTTCTTTATGGGATGATTATCCCATCCTAAGAGAAGCCTTCCTCACCATGCCCTTGCCAGAGACCCACTCTTCCAAGTACTGGGCGAGGGGTTGTTTTTGTACAGCAACAACTTGTTGTGCCTGAACCAACCTGTTTCGTGTTTATTCATGTTTAAGTAATAACAGTCTTCCTGCTGGGCCTTCAGAGGAGTGCCCATGAACAGCAGATGGAACTCAAAACAGACATGAGAGAGCCCCCACTCTGCCACAGCCCCACTGTGGAATGCTGTGGATGTCATTTATTCTCTCTAGGCCTCAGTTTTATCATCTGTAAAGTGGGGATGATATAGTTCTCACTTCATGGAGTTGCTGGGAGGTACACATGAGAGCACAGGGGTGTGCTTAGGGCAGCAGCCGGCCTACAAGAGACTTTGCAGAACACACTGCCTTTGATATCAGTACAGTCTTTTTATGGGATGCTACTTGCTGAGCCCCCAGACCCTCAGAGATGAAATGGCCCTGTGTTCAGTCAGTTTAGCCTCCAACCCGGAGAGGGAATGAGCCCCTTCTTGGGAGAAAACCTTATTTCATTTGTTCTCCCTAGGATAGGGTTCAGCAAACTTTTCCTGAAAGGACCAGATAATAAAAATTTTAGGTTTTTTTCTGGCCATTCATTTCTGTTGCGTGTCCTCAATCCTGCCACTGTGGCATAAAAGCGGATGCAGAGAATGCTTATGCCAGTGAGCATGGCTATGTCCCAAGAAAACAGTATTTACAAAAAAGGCCATGGCGAGCTGCCTGGGTGGCTCCATCGGTTAAGCATCAGACTCTTGGTTTCTGCTCAGGTCATGATCTCAAGGTTGTGAAACCGAGCCACATGTTGGGCTCCGTGCTCAGCATGGAGTCCGCTTCAGATTCTCTTTCCCTCTGACCCTCCCTCCACCACGCTCTCTCTGTCTCTAAAATAAATATGTTAATTAAAACAAAAAGAAGAAGAAGAAGGCCATGGCTTGTGGAGTCTACTTGAGATTCTCCCTCTTCTTCTGCTCCTCCTCCTGCTCATGCATGCTCTTTATTTCTAAAATAAATGAAAAAATCTTAGAAGAAGAAGAAGAAGAAAAGAAAGAAGAAGAAAGAAAGAAGGAAGAGGAAGAAGAAGGAAGAAGAAGAAGGAAGAAGAAGAAGAAGAAGAAGAAGAAGAAGAAGAAGAAGAAGAAGAAGAAGAAAGAAGAAGATGACGACGATGACGGCCATGGCTTGTGAAACACTGATCCAGGAGAAGGTGATGGGATGCACCCAGAACATCCACTGCACAACTTGAAGGGGCCCCTGTGGAGACACACCAGAAACAGGGGAGGGGTCTGAGCTGCTGTGGCATCATGGGCCTCAGAGTGTCCCTGCAGAAGTTATGCCTCCTGTTCCAGAATCCTCAGAACTTTGTGGGATGCGGGGGCTAATGATGATTGCTCATTCATCCCACAGGTATTATCAAGCACCTACAACATGTCAGGCAGAGCTGTAGAGGACAAAGGAGACAGACCACGTGCCAGCCTCTTGAAGTTCCATTCTTGTAATGATGCTCGCTCAGAGTCACATGGCTGGGCCTCCATTAAATTTTTTTAAAAATATTTTTAAAATTTATTTATTTATTGATTGATTTACGTATTTATTTATTTATTCATTGAGAATGTGAGAATCTCAAGCAGACTCGGTGCGAAGGACAGAGCCCAAAGTGGGGCTTGATCCCATGACCTGAGATCACAGCCCCAAGCTGAAATCAAGAGTCAGATGCTCAATTGACTGAGCCACCCAGGCCCCCTTCCTTTAAATTCTTAAAGTCATCCCTAATCAGAGAAGAGAAGGCATCCTGTAGAGAAGTGCCACCATTCCTTCCCATCGTTCCTGAAGGCCCCTGCTTAATCTATTAACTTCAGGGGCACCCTCCTTTGGAGGGAAGGGAACAGGAGAGATGCCTTGTTAACTTGGCATGGGGTGGGCAACCTTTCCCCGTGCTGCCCCAAATCTCCCCAGTATGTTCATGTCCACTGTAAACTCGTTGGTCTTGCCCACCCCATTTTCTGACCTAGGAGATACTAGGATGTCCACCACCCCACTGTGTTTGTAAAAGGAAACCAGCATTTATGGAGCAGCTTCTGTGTTCCAGGTGCTTTTATAACCCTAAGTTCATATCGTCTTTATAACTACCCCCACAAGGTGATTTGATCCATTTTACAGTTAAAGAAACCTGTGCTCAGAGAGGTTCAATACATTGCCCAAGGTCACCCAGCTTGAGATGGAGCCATGTTTGAAGCTCCTCCCACCCGACTGCGTAGACTCCAGGGTCTTGGGGTAGAAGCTTTGCCATTTACTCCAAGCCACCTAAAACTTATGGAACAAAGCAACATGTCTGAAAGCAAAGTTTTTCCATTGCCTGGCCAATTTCCACATTCTCTCCATCCTGGCTAGTACATACTATTAGGGGTGGCGATGTGCCCAGTGCGTAGTACAGAAACTCTGCCCTCCTCCAGCAACAGCCACTATTATTTGAGGCTGGGTTTCCTGGGAAACAGGTAGAGATATTGAAATTTGTGGGCAGGAAGTTTACTGGGGGAGTACTCTTCGGATCAATGCCCATTGTGGAATGAGGGGAGCAGGACAGGTAGAAGAAGTTGGGCTGCAAAGTGATCACAACAGAAGCCCATCCCATGAAAAGTTCTAGAGCTGGGCTGGCACTCAGTGTTGTCCTGCCTGAGCCATGGGGTAGGCCCTTGTACTGGGATCATCCCATCACTGGACATGGGCTATCCTCATGGAAGGAACCTGACTTTGGTCAAGGCAGCTCTGGTTAAGGGTAATTCTCCAAGAGGAATTCAACAGAGGTCCTTCAGGAGCCAACCCTGGGCAGCTGAGAGAAAGAGGGCTTTGTGAAGAGGAATCTGGTGGCACACCACAACATCCACTCCAACTATTGAATGGAAATTTACCTTGCATTGCTTAGTTGGAAAATCCAATTCAGGAAACATGAATGGCTCAGTCCAGTTTTGGATGAGCATCCCCGGTCTATCGTTGGTCTAATTCAAGATGGGTGGAGCCACAAACATGGCCAGGCCAGTCCAGGTCCATGGAGCAATTGCAAATGTTTATTTGGGACAATCAATATCAAGCAGAAAACCAGACTGCTATTATGGAAATCATAAATGCTACACAGTTAATAAGCCACCGTTACAAATTTATAGCTAAGCTCCCTGTTGGCTAAAGATAAAGGAAAACCCTGATTGTTTGGCATGATTTTCATTAAACTTAAGTGAGTTTTACAAGAAAAATAAAGGTGGTTTTTTTTTTCCCCCTCTATGGTCCGCTCCAGATCAATTTTGATTAAAAAAAAAAAACAAAAACCCAAACCCCTTATGATCTGATGAACACAGGTTGGAGTTGGGTAAACAGGATGGGGAATTCCACTGCCATGCTGGCAATCTCTGGCCAAAATGACCCTGGTCTGTGGTCATTGGTGGTTCTGTTTCTTGTGATCTACGAGATTTGGAAAGATACACGAACCATCCATGCAGCACAACTGTGTGACTTCCAAGTGCAGCACAGCCCAATATGAATTAAACACCTCAGGATCTTCACACAATAATTGATCTGCCCATTTGTAGTTCTTTCTTGTCTTTAATCTTTCAGCAGGGCTTCAATCTTCCCTCTCATATTTTAAATTTCCTCTGTTCAGTGGTTGTCTATGGCAGTGAGTGTATTTTTTTCCCCCGATCTCTCCCATCCCATCAATCAGTTCTGCAAAAACACAAGTCCGCCCCCTTGGATCTTCAGGCTCACAAAGAGCTATCACCTGGGCTGTGTGATGCTTCTTGTTCTAAGTGCACCTTTGATTTATTAAACATTTTTGAATAAAATCCTGCATACGTTTTGCATGTTGGGAAGCCCTCCACCCCCCACTTCAGAGTAATAGAGAGCCTGAAAGAGAGGAGGGATCTTGAGATTTGGGTGTCTCTTTCTGTCTAGACTTGTCGGCTTTCTGAATAGAATGTGCTATTTTCAAAAGCCTTTTTCCTTTTGGGGGGTGGCACACCTGTGAGCACCCCTCTAAAGTGTACTTCTAGACGCAGCCTGACATTGACATCTTTTCTAAGCATGTTTGCTTGCTAGTTCTGTGTTGTGGCAGCAAGAGCCTGGGTTGGCATTAGAGCCAGCGGCAAAGCCACACACTTGCTGTGTGATCTTGAGCAAATTTCTTGATCTCTCTGAGCCTGTCTCAAATAATTTTTTGTGTGAATTAAATGTGATGATGTATGTGAAGGAGTTAGACGTGAAGTGGAAACAACACCCACATACACACACAGGTGTGTGACTTGTCCCCTTGAATGATGCATTCTTTCACTCATTTTGGAGGAAATCCTTCATTGTGGGGTCCTGTGGCATTCTAACATGCATAGAGACTTCCATCTGCCAAGGGAAATCCCAATAGGCAAATCCACGAACAGCTATAAAACCAGGTCCCCACTGAGGCCAACTCTGAGCCATGCAGGATGCAGAGATTGGAAGAAGGCATATTGGAAGAATGGTAGGTGCAAAGTGGGTCCCACTGGTCATTACAGAGTAACTCTGCTAACGCTCACACCTAACCACACACTCCAACCTCCTGTGATTCAGTAAAACCAGTTGCCACACTGGTAATTACCATCCTTCACCGACAGGTGTTCTGGTGTCTTTCTGAGGCTAGAGTTTGGAGGATGAACCACACTTACAGCCTCTACTTTCAAGGCCCTCACCCCCAGGACCCTGCCCCCAGAAGCTAAAGGGGAGGGGGGCTCCCTCTCCATAGATCCGACTTTAGTTTTAGCGCCCTCTTGTGTCAATGTGGTCCCTCAGCCAAATCAGCCACTTCCTGAAGCCTTCCCCACCCCCACCCCCTTTTTTTTTTAACTGTAAAATGTAGTTCATTCTGCTAGTTTTGCCAACGCGGTGATGAAGGGCTGGAATGCTTCATGATCGCCATGGCCTCCCAAATGTAAGAGTTAGTTCTTCCCCTCGCCCTTGCCGATCTCCCTCTTCTCTGAACTGTAAAATATTGATTTGGGTGCTGCCATGTGCCTTGGACCTCACCCAGCAGCCACTTCTGCATTTGCGCTTATCAGTTGGCCTGGAGACAGGTGATTTTTGTCTGGAATAACCTCCTTTCTCCAGACTTCATTTTCTCCTGCGACCTCCGGGGGGTGTGCTTCCTGCAGCTCACAGACCTCAATCCTCATACGTCCTCCCCCAGCCCCGGCCCCAGGCAGGGGTCCCTACAAAAGATGCAGGTGATGAGTCGGTCTGTGTGTGAGCCTCCCAAGTGTCTCTCACGTCTCTCTTCTCCGCCCCACCCCCCAGCACCACCACAGTGTAGCTTGCACCGTCGACAACCCAACCTGGACCTTCGCGGCAGCTCCCAGCTTCTGCGCCCCATCTTCAAACTCAGCCTTCACTATGCCAGACCAGCCATCTCCTAAAATGCCATTCTGGTTGTGTCACTCCTATCTGTTCAAAGCTCATCAGAGGAGCCTCATTGCCTACAGGACAGAGTCCAGACTGCGTAGTGTGACATAGGAAGCTCTGGCCCTTGGACACTTGTTTACTTAGTCCTCGATCTCCTGACATGCATCCTACACACCCAGCTGAAGCTCCTGTCACAGGCCCATCTGATGCCTACACTTATTTACACTCATGGTTCTCATGACAGAAAAGTCTCCTACCTCTGGCGTTGGGAGAACTCCATTCTTTTTAAAAACTCAGCTCAAGAATTTTGCTCGGTGACATCTTCTCCCTCTAAGAGTTGGAGTCTTCTAACTACTCTGAGGATTCCGGGAGCATCGTGTGCGTTTATGACCTTAACACTGTGGCGAGTCACACCTGGGGACTCTTCGGGGCTGAGACTGTGATTCTCTCGTCTTTGGGTATTCAGCACGTGGCACACAGTAGGTGCTCAATAATTGGTGGCTGAATGAAATGGAAGTGTGTATGTCACTTTAGGGGTATGTGAGATCACAGGGATCACAGAAGGGGGGGAAGGAAAGAGAAGAGGGATGAAGGCAGGCTTAGACACCAAGCAGTGGGGCGCCCTCTGGAGATGACAGGTCTCAAACCGAGTCTGAGCCCATTCAGATGTTCTCCTTGACCTCTGTCCTTGCAGACAAGTAAAGAGAAGTGGCAGCAACAGCAAATAAACAAGGGGAGCATTTATCGGTCTGCTCGCAGGAATTGTTTCTTTCAGACACAGGCTCCCAGGAATCCCCTGGCAGTACTCGTGTTCCTGCCAATTCTGGCTCCAGCTGCCTCCCACCCCCGCCCACTGGCTCCCACGCAGACCTCGGCTGTGGGCTTGTCTTGTGGGTTGGTGTTCGCACGTAGGAATGGTGGAACTAGGGACTTCATTTTCTAGCTAACTGATCTGGGACTGGTCAGTTATCCAACCAATGGGGACCAAGGAGTGATGATTGAATCAGATAATATTCATGAAGGTCTTTGCACAGTACTTTGCATGCAGTAAACACTCAATAAATGTGCCCGTTGCTTACCTGGGCCACCCAAAAGCAAGACGTTCGACCGCCACAGAGAAATGGACATCTTGCCAGGCAAGATCATTAATACACTTTACGTAACATCCTAATGGTTCTTTTATGAGGCTGCATTCTTCATTTGATTCCTGCACTTGATTATGGTACCTAAGGAAATCGCAAGAAAGCTGTATTATATCTGAATTCATTTCTAGAAAAAAATTATATTTTCTGAAAGCCAAGTATATTTTGTGACTGGATTTGGGGCTCTGCGATCACAAGGAGGCCAACAGACTGCAGAGGTCTTCAGATCTCTTTCTAGATACAATTTCCTCCAGCCTTTCTTATGAAACCAGTTCTCCCATATGTCCTTCACAGAAGTATCTTTCCAACATTTATGCTGCAGATGGCACCAGCCCCAGAAAGGGACACATTTATGTGGAGAGCTATCAGAAGTTTCCAAGATTTTGAGGAATCATTGATTCACCAGGGATATTTGAATCAACTAGTCAATTCCTCGTTTTACATGCATGCACGTAGTACAGTGCTAGAGCCAGCCCCTACCGGCTCCCAAGAGCTGATTGCAGCATCTCTTCTCAAGCCTACATTTGGTAGCATCACATTGGTAGCTTGAAATCAACCATATGGGAACATTTATGTCCCAGAAATTGGCAAATGCTACAGATCAGGGCTCCCCCACCCTGGAGAGCGAGCTGTTAAGTGTTCACCAGCATGCAGCTGGACCCAAGGGAAAGGGGAAACACAGAGATCAAGTGACTTTCTCAAGGTCATACAGCTCAGTGGCTTAGAAGAGAAATGACTGAGTGGGAATTTTTAGAAGATGAAAGACTTGTACTGGGTATTTAAGGGAATGAAAAAAGAAAAGAAAAGAAAAGAAAAGAAAAGAAAAGAAAAGAAAGAAAAGAAAAGAAAAAAGAAAAGAATAATGACCCCCAAAATATCCACACTAAAATTCCCTGGAACTTGGAACCTGCAACCTATTAATATGGCAAAGGGGGCTCTGCTAATGTGAGTAAGGGTATGGACCTTGGAATGGAAAGATCATCTTGGATTATCTGGGTGGTCTCAATTTCTTAAAGGAATGAGTCCTTAAAAGCAGAGGACTTTTCCTGGCTGGGTCAAAGGGATGAGATGATTTTTTAAAAAGGAGAAATTCAGAGTGTGAAAGAGACCAGACTTTGAGGGTAGAGGGAAGAGGGCCATGTGCCAAGAATGGGGTGGCCTTTAGCAGCTCAGAGATGGCTGGAAGAGGTTAATCAGCTTGTCTTCCATCCAACTGCTAGTCAAGGAACTAGCCAGAATGTGGACCAAGGCACGTTGGTTCTGTAGCGCCCCTGCTCCCCAAGGCAAGCGCCTTCCAGAGCTGGGGGCTGGCTCAAACCTTGCGGTAATCAGCCCCCATGACCCTACCAGGCCCCTCGGGCTGACCCCAGCCACGTTCGGCCATCACAGGTGACTCTAGTGCCTACAGCTCCAAGGAGGGAAGCGTGGCCTCGAAATGCTGCACAGTTCAAGTTTTGACAGACACCACTAGCTGGAGAAAGGTTCTTTGGCTTTGATGGGAGGCGAGATCCCATCCACACAGTTCCGGGAGATGGCTTTGCTCTGAACAGATAACTCAATATAAAGAACAGGAAAAAAACGGAGGGGTGGAGGGAGGGGAGAGGAAGAGAGAGGGGGCGGGGCGAGAGGAGAGAGTCAGGATTTCACAGAGCCCAGCCCCAAGGAGACACTCTCTGATGACCAGGGGAAAGGCTTTGAAAGTGGAGGGGCTGGGCCTCAAACCCGGTCCCTGAAAGTGGGGGTGGATCCCGGCAGAAATCACATGGGGACCCCTGCTGTGGAGCCGGGGAGACCGGGAAAGAGTTCAGGTGATAAAAAAAAATGTTAATAGAGGACTGAAATGCATCTGGCTGTAATTCCAGCCTTCAGGCCCCCAGTCTGAAATCCCGGGAAGAACGCTGTCGCGCTGCTGCTTCTCTCGCCCAGCCGGACCCCACCCGCCGGGGGGGTGATGCTCAGAGCCTGTGCACCATTTGTTGTCTGTGATGTGACAGTCACCATTTAAATGCGCCCTAGCAGGCACCTTGGTTTGAATGCCTCTTCTGCTAAGCACCTTCCTTCCTCCCAGATCCCCGAACCATTTGGTAGCCACAGATGATACCATCTGGAGAGAAGATGGACCCTTCTCCCCAAGAAAGATGGGGTGTCCATGGCTCTCGTTAGGACAGAGGAACCCACATGTTTTCCACCTATTCTTTGGAAAGGACATCTTAAAGCACAAAAAGGGTTGTGTCTCTTCTGCTAAAATCTTTGAGCGCCTTCGGATTGTGCTTAGACTGGCATCACACTCCTTACTTGGTCAACCAGGCTGACAAAGCCTGGTCCTCGCCTCTGGCAACCTCACCTTGGACCCTTCTCCCCTTTGCCTGACACGCACCAGCTGTAGGGCTTCCCCTTAGTTCCTTAAGGACACCCTGTTCCCCATTACTGCCACAGGGCCTTTGCACATTCACTTTCCTCTTCTCTATCCTTCCTTGAGGCTGCTCTTCGCATGCTGAGTTCTTTGTCTTCTGTGGTCTCCGCTTAAGTGGCTAGTGGCATTTCTTCTCAGAGAAGGGCAAGGTCTATTATTTTCCATCTTGACATCCTTTAAGGCACTTTTATACCATGTAGTTAATGTATTTATTGACTGTCCCTTTCAAAGTCCACTTAAGCCTCTTTCCCAGAGTTCAGGCGCCTTGTCTGTCTTGTACACGCCTGTGTTCTCAGTGTGTAAGCACAGGGTGGTAGCTCAATGGGTATTTGTTGCATCCATGAGTGGCTGAAGAAGGACAGGAAGCAGAGAAGCAGAGGTGGGAACTGCTGCAAGAGGAGTGAGAATTATCCTAGTAGCTATCCTTGGGGGTGACTGTCCCTGAGGGTGACTGTTTCTGAGGGTGACTGTTCTTGGAAGTGATTATATCTGGGGATGACGATTCCTGGGGGTAATTGTACTTGGGAGTGACTGTATCTGGGGGTGACTGTGTCTGGGGTGGCTGTTCCCAGGGGGTGACTGTATCCATGGGTGTTGTATCTGGGGGCAGCTGTTCCTGGATGATGACTGTGTCTGGGGGTGACTGTTCCTGGGAGTGATTGTATCTGGGGGTGACTGTACTTGGGAGTGACTGTTTCTGAGAGTGACTATTCCTGGGAGTGACTGTATCTTGAGGTGATTGTGTATGGGAGTGACTGTGTCTGGGGGTGGCTGTTCCCCAAGGGGTGACTGTATCTGGGGACGACTGTTCCCAGGGGTGGCCATTCCTGGGAATGACTATTCCTGGGGGCGACTGCTCCTGGAGGGGGTAGGATCACAGACTCAACAACCAGGAGCTGGCTGGTGAAGAGGGAAGCTTATGGGAGGGATGATCCATGCGGACAAGTAGCAGCAGCCTGTGCTGGATTTGCTTCTAGGGTGTTTTGTTTCTAGTCTTTCTCTTGGCATCTGACCACCCACTGGCAGATGTGCATGTAGGTGAAACGGGGGGCAAACCTTGATCCCTTCATTTTATCTGGGCCAGTTTCCTGGGCTGGGGACACCAGCTCCTTGTATGTTTTCATCTCTCTTTTTGCTTATCTATGGGACAGCAGTGAAACTGTGTGTGCTTAATTCCACCCATCCAACCAAAGTTTTTCAACTATTTGCAGATTGTGTAGATGAAGATATGGTAAGAGATGATGAAAGACAGGAAAGGGAGACACAACGGCTGATACATACTCACACAGAGATGTATGTAAATAGTATATATTTTAAAATAGCTCGGACGCATGCAGTATTTAGACGAAGGTGCCAACAAAGGAAGTCAGACTGTGCTTCAGCTCTAGCAGGAGGAAGGCAGGATGAGGGGTGGTGAGTGTTCCTCAGTGAGCTAAGTCGTCATCTATCCAAGTATAAGCTCCGTAGATAGAGCGCATCATCCGTAAAGCAAGAAGTGGTAGTTAAAGCAGAATATTTGGAGATGTGGAGGTGATCCTCAGAAGAACTGAAAAATGAAGCAATTTTAAAATTTCAGAAGTTGCCTCTGGGCTTGAAAGAGGAGAGTTTTTCATTCGACGCCCCTGAATGCTATTATTTTTTTAATCATGCAGTACGTCTGACTTGGATATAATTTTTAAAAATTGTTGTACATTTCAGTGGGTTTGATAAACAGTTTAAAATATTTTATATTCCCTAAAATATTCATACATTTAATTTTTCCCCCCAAAAGGTAAAAGGTAAAATTGCAGCAGGAAAAAGGGAATAAGCACAAAGGAATGTGTTGGGTGCCGCATAAAACCTGGAAAATGAGGTAGAAATGTTGACTCCCCCTCGTTGTCCCTTTCCCCAGACTCCTAAGGCAAGTTGCTTGGACCATTGGCTCTTCTGGCAGGTTCCCCCCATCCTTCCCCCACTCGGCACTCCTGGGGATATCCCCGATCCTGGAAAGGCACGCAAGCCCAAGACCCTTCCTCAGGACCTGATTGTGGGTGGAGAAAAGGGCTAGTTACAGAGAAGCCCAAGGGACCCTGAGCCCAGTCACAAGCAGCACTTGAAAACTGACGTGACCCTGAGGCTCCCAGATCCCTTTCAGGGGGGTGTCCCTCCTTGTGCTCACAGAGCCTGGGTGATTGAGGACTGGGAGCCAGCATCTTGGGGGCACCTTCCCCATGTGGCCTCTATCTGTGGTTCTCCCCTTCCTATGGACCTGCCAGGACCCGCAGACCTCACTCCTCTTTTCCGTGTCCACGCAGGGCTCCCAGACTGGTCTGAAACCACCAGGCATGCCTCAAAGTTCCAGAAGCAGATGGGAAGACTGTAGCTCTTCCTTCGGCCAGGAGCCGTCTGACGCCCTTCTGATGATTACTCTTTCCCTCTTCTTTCTGGACTTTTAACAGCTCCATGGCCCTTGGAGCCTCTGCTCCTGCCAGCCCCCTCTGCAAGCCTTGCCTTGCCCTGGTTCAGTACATCCCTGCCCCTGCCAGCTGGGGCGTGCTGTGTCCCCCCTGCAGACGCTGCAGCGCAGTCTTCCTAGGTGTCATTATGAACTCATGTGGCTACTATCTTAAGTCACCTCCTCCAAAGGAGCATGGTCCTCTTGGAAGCTCTCCGCTCTCTTGAATGACCCACAAATTCCAGTCAGGCCACATTAATCATGTTGGGACCCACCCACGTCCTGTTAGCCCCTCTGATGGCAACCTTCAGCCTTCAAGCATAGGCTTGGAGGAGTCCATTGCACCTAAGGCCTGCCTCTCCCAACAAGGCAGAGGTCTTGGGCTTGGAAACCAAGTTTGCCACAACAGATGGGTTGGCGTTGTCGTGTGTGTATTAAAGTCCTTTGCAAGTAGACTGGAAGCAAGCCCGTCCTGTTGGGCTGCTCAGTCTTTGAAGAACCCAACACTCATGATTTTAATGGTGTGAGAACAGGTGGCGCCCAGGCTGAGAAGGAGAGATGCGCTGGTGGTTCAATAGAACATGTGAGCATCACCCATGTGGCCACTGCTCCTGTGCCTTTCCATCTCCTGCTTCCCCAGGGCTGTCCTAAGGAAACTCTCACCCTCTATTTGTCCTCCAAGGGCTTGTCTTTCTGTCCTTTGGCTGCAGGGAAAGGACACACTCCTCATTTCCACAAACAGCTCAATGCGGAGCTTTTCAGAGGGGCTTTCTCTTATCTGGGCTCTCTTTCTCAGAACAATGTTCGGGGCTGCTTTCAATTTGGGGATTAAGCTAACCGAAGTACAGAATCCACTTCTCTGCATGGAGAATGCTCTCCTGTGTGCTGTTTATCTGTCCTCCTCCCACGCCCCTCCCTGTTTCACCCTAATCTTTGGAGCTTAAAAAGGCTTACAATGCTTCTTAGGCGCGAATAGTTCTTATAAGGCAACTATTGATGAGCTAGACAGAAATGACTTCAAAACTTACTGTGTGAACTTGCTTCCGTGACTGCATTGCCGGACGTCAAGTAAAAGGGGGGAAAGAAGGTCTTCCTGTTGTCTCCCATTGTCAACTGTTTTCCTCCTGCAGAAAGGCTGGCCATCATCCGGATGCTCAGATGCAGGACCTTGAACCTGACCAATGAGTAGGGTCGAGCAGCCTCTCCCTTCTCCCTTTGCCCTCTCTGCTAAAATGGTGACAGTGAGCACAACAGCTCCGCCCGGCACAGCCCACGTCCTGGGTGGGCACCCTGACCATACCCTGGGAAGAGAAGCTATTCCTTTCACACCACCCTTCAGCTTCTCATTCCATCAGTGACAGCAACATGGCCTGACTGCCCCCCACCCACCCATCCCCTTATCCATGGGTTCGCTCTTCTGCAGCTTGAGTCACCTGCAGTCAAACTGGGTCCAACAGCAAATGACACTCCTCCGACGGATCATCAGAAGGTCGATGGTAGCCTCACACTATGTCACAGTGCCTGGGCCATCTGGGCCAATCATCTCACTTCATCTCAGCATGCGGGCATTTGATCATCTCACATCAGCACAGAGGAAGGTGAGTACAGGACAATACGATGTTTCGAGAGAGACCACATTCCGGTAACTTTTATTACAATATACTGTTGTGATTGTTCTATTTTATCATTGTTCTTGTTAATCTCATCCTGTGCCTAATTTATAATAAACTTCAGCACAGGTATGTGTGTATCCTTAGGTGTGTATTTTTGCATATGTGTATGTATGTATGTATATACTATCTGTGGTTCAGGCATCCATTGGGGGTCTTGGAACATATCCCCTGTGGATTCCACAATCCACATAATGTCCCCAGCTATTGTATTAGAATAGAATCTTAACCTCCAAGTTGCCCCTGGTGTTTTGGAAATGGCTTTGATATGCATTGTTTCACTTTCTGCTGCCCACGGCACAAAAAGCTAAGTATAGTGATTCCCATTTGTCAGATGAGGAGACTGAAGTTTGGAAAGGGGAAAAGACTTACATGAGGAGCTCAGTTACCGAGGTGTACTGTTAGGATGGAACCCAAGGTTTTGAGTTCACAGCCCTCTCTTGGCCCATTCCTGGTCTAACTGTTGCCCATAGCGATGAGTGAGGCTGTGAGCTGAGTGACAGTGCGACCTTGGGCAAAGCAGGGCAAAATACCTTTTGCAGTAATTAGTAAAAAGAAGCTCCATGAATCCATCCCAACTCAAATCAATTGGAGACTCCATTCAATAGGATGGGAAAGAGAAGGACCCAGAAGAAGGTATCTCCAAGCTAAAATGAACATGCAAAGAACAATTTATCTTCATGAGTTAAGGGAATTAGGATCCAGTGACTTCCAACGGAACACCAGGACAGGTGAGAGCTGACCCTGAACATGAGAAGCGGGGTGGGAAGGAAGGGCAAAGCCTGATGATGGAGAGAGTGCTGAGCATCCTTGGGGGAAGTAGAGGCTAGAGGTCTCCCGTGAATCCCATGCCTTCCCCCTCACTCCGCATGTTTAGACAAGCTGGGCCGAAGGAGGACAGAGAATTTATGAAATGCTAACTTGCCTTCGCAGCCTCCATCAGCGCTGATCTCAGATGGAAACGGGAGGCACTAGTTTTGAGGTTTGGACCTTTGCTGCTGACATTTAGCTTTCGGATCCCCTACTGCCATCGTTGAGAAAGCAGCAAATGCCTGATGCTTTCTTTAAGACATTTGTGTATCTCCTGATGGGAATGAACAAAACTGGCACGAAGCGAAAAGAAGGAAGTCGGTAATAAGGAGACAGCCGAAGATCCCCGAATGGAAACCTGGGGCTGTTTGTCCTGAGTTCTGGGAGGAACGAGGCCCCGGCTGTCTTGTCTAAATCATCTGAGGAGCATGTGGTATCTACTCAGGGGGACTCCCGGAATACCCAACGGTGTCCTAATGAAATAATAATGGGGCATATCCTCTTCCCCAGCATTTCTACAGGGAGGACTCACCATTACCCCAGACAGGGATTAGGCCTAATAAATTACACTTCAGAATGCAGGATGCACACAAAATGTCAGGGCCACGTACACGTACGGATGGCCCTGAGCACAGAAAATTCATCATCTTGAGGTTCGACACACAGCAGGCACCAAGCAGCAGGAAGCGGCCTGGAATGTGTCCCAATTAAGTGGTTCTTGGAACACAGAAGGAAATACCAACAGGAGTGCAGGGAATGTTAACGACGGCTGAGTCCAAGGCTCCAAGGACTTGGATCCTGCCATCTTCCCAAGAGCATACTGCCCATGCTTGGCCCTAGATCTATCTTTCTCAGCCTTGGCACTGCTGACATTTTAGGCCATCTACTTCCTTGCTGGGGAGGAGGGAAGCTGTCCTGTGTATTGGGGATGCCTAGCATTATCACTGGCCCCTACCCATTAGATGCCAGTAGTACATCCCCTCCCCGCCCCCCCGATTTGTCATGACCCAATATATCTCTAGACTTCGCCAAATGTCCCCAGGGTGGGGCAAAATTGACCTCAGTTGAGAACCACTGGTCTCTACTAGGAAAGACAAAGTGTAATTTTGTTTCCCTCCAATGGTTTCTGGTCTCATTCGGAGTCTACCAAGCACTCCAGGTTCCTTCACCATCCACTGGTTCAGTGTCACCTGACATTTCTTCCCCTTCCTGGCTCCTCACCAGCCTCTCTGGCCAGTGTTTTCTTCTCTTTGTGTACCCAGCCGGCTCCCTTGTTAGCATTAGAGTACTTGCCTTTCACTCGGCCTGCAGTGCCTTTTGCACTACCTCTTCCCTAGTATCCACATGGCTCATTTCCTCATTTATTCAGATCTCTGCTCAAATGTCACTTGGAGACATCTTCCCCTGACTATTCAACTTGAAGGGTACACAACACTGTCACACTCTAGCCCCTATTCCTTATCATTCTTATCCTATGGGGACTTACCCTCCCCATAGCTCTATTCACGGCTGGCCATTCTCTATCTTCCTCATCAGAATGCACACACCTTGAGGACAGAACCTCGTGTGCAAGGTCACTGACTATATAGTTCCAGCCCTTCCAACAGAGTCTGGCCGTTGTAGGTACTCAGGAACCTGCCACTTGGATTAGGACAGAGCCTATGCCTGTACTGGTTACCCATGTGAATTTCTCAGTGCCACATCATGTTGAAGAGGGCTGTGGAGTTATGATGGGTGAATTCTTGCATGGTGTTCTCTCTTCTAGGTGTGAGTGGGGATAAAATAGAAATTAAAAGTAACCAAGCAAAGTGCATGTACTGGGTGCCTCCCTGGGCCTGACTCTTTGTGGACCCAAGAGGTAGGCTTGGGGTCAGACTGAGCTAGATTCAAATACATGCTGTGGGTCCTGGTGAAAAAGTCAGATATTGGCCATTGGATCTTTGGCAAGGTGTTTAACTCATATGAGCTCCAATTTCCTCATCTAGACAATGGGGATAGTGGCAGTCCCTTCCTGGGATGGATCTGGGGAGAACATGATATGATGCCTGGCAAAATGCCTGGCACATCCTGCATGCAGTGGAAGGCTACTCTTAGCTGTGTATAAACACGAGTCTGGTCCTCAAGAGATATACAGTTTCACTGGATACTGGGGAGAAGTTGAACGTTGAGACAGGTGGAAACGCTTCATTCCCAAGAGGGGCTGGAAGGCCTCAAAGGAGGGGAGGAAGTTCTGGGTACCAGGTAGTGTTCACCACAGACACAGGACAGAGGCCAAGAATATCCTTGGTTCATAATCATCTCAGTCCACGCTGCTCTTGATTCTCAAAACTTTCCCATTGTTGTCTGGTTTGGTCCTCACGACGCAGTAGAGCAGTCATCCTTTCCCCCCGTGAAGAGAGAAGTGAGAGGCACAAGGCTTCACTGATGGTGAGGAAGTGACAGGATCCAGACTCTATTCCAGATCTTCTGACTCTAAATTCATTCCAGATTTCAAAGAATCAGAATATGATAAAAACGCACTTAATCCTCTTATATGAATATGTGTACCCAACGCCTGGTGCTGGCTGCAATGCACCACGGGCTACACAAAGGATCCTGCTGGCATTGTCACATGTCATCGTCACAATGGCCCTGTGAAGGAGGTCGTCTCATCTATTCTTTGCAGTCAGGGAAGCTGAAGCCCAGGGAGATGAAGACATCTGCTCAGGGCAGCAGAGCTTATTGTATATGGAAGTAGGTGGCTCCCACTCTGTGCACCCCCTCTCTGCGAGCTTCTGCTGGCCCTCCGAGCAGAAGCACTCCGGTGTCCCATGTCCCCTCTCTTCCTATGATCAGTGCTGTTTGAATAGGTTGGGTGATGGTGGGAACGAGAAAGGGAGGAAGAAATGGCTTTGCACCTTTGACCTGGGCAAGTCTCACCAAGCCCATCTGCCCAAAGCCTCCTGAGGAGGAGCGAAGAAGGGGGCCTGGCCGAGCTTGGAGCTCCAAATCCGCAGGCAGCTTGCTTAGCGGGGAGACCGAGTGGTTCCTGCTGCCACCTGCCTCCTCCCAAGCCCTGAGCGTGAGGTCACCTTACCAGTGTGTCTTCCCAGTTGTGCCCATGGGTCTCTGAGCTTCCAGATATTTGGGGCTGTTTCAGCTGGGTGTCTGAGGTCTGCTCTCCTCCAGACTGCAGGTTTTTTGGAGACTGTGTCCATGTTGGCTCTGCATCCCCACCTTGCAGCGAGACTCCTGTCACAGAAGAGTGCTCAGTGAAACGGGAATCATGCGTGAATGAGTGGACAGCGGTCTTTCTTTCCATGGCCTTCTTGTGTCTGACGTGGACTCTGTGTGGACCCAGGGATACGACAGCATAAAGTCCCTGTGGGCCCTTCTCCAAGGGCCCTGTGATCCGAGATGCATTTTCACATTTTCTGTCCTCTACCATTTCTACCCGAGCTTTGTCCTAAGACTCTAAGATCCACCACCAGACCTTCATGCCAGCGGTGGCAAGAGAGTATCATCCAAGTGCATTTCCTTGGGTGTCCCTCAGCCAGCAATGAACCCTCTTAGCTCCTCCTGAGAACACCAACCCCTCTCTGCAGCTCCACTCCTGTCCTTCCCTTTCCAACAGCTTCTGTAGAGCTGACGCAGAGGTGGGAACAGTTGTCAAGCCCCCGGGTTACACGTCCAACAAGGAGAGCCATTGGGCTAGGTCCCTGGGCCACCTCCCCAGTTCCTCCACTGGTTGAGAGTAAGATGGTGTAACAGGGAACTGTTTACCTCTCCTATTAAACATTGTTTGGGGACGAGAAGAACATATGAGTAAATATAGGAATTAAAGACATTCTCTCAGTGTCCTATTTATCCCCAGGAAAGGAACAAGAAGATAAAAGAATGAGGGCCCTTAGAAGAATCCAGCAGCTTCCTGAGGGTGACTCATCCCTGGGAATATCTGATAAAAAGGCTCTTTATCTGGACACCTGGCACCATGCAGAATGTTCCACCGAGGTGGGCTCAGGCCCGAGAAAACAACACATACCAGGGATGCCTTTGCCACACAGCCTTTCCTCAGGTCAGGCTTCACACCGAGGCCCTTCCCCTCCCTCGGGTGTGGACCCCAGCCCTGGGGCACAGCTGGAGCACAGTGGTGATAGTATGGGCTCTGCCATCAGACTTCCCGGGTTCAAATCTTTCTTCTGCCACTCAGTTTACCTTAGTAGATGTTAGTTTGCTAATGTCCCTGGGCCTCCGTGACCTAACTGTAAAATGGAGATGACAGTCCCCTCACAGGTCACAGTGAGGGTGGAATGAGTTAGTATCTACATAGAACATTGCCTGGCCCTTTGTAATTGCTCAGCAAATATCCGATATTGTTAGTGTACTCTGAGTTTAATCCTCCTACAACAAATTGTCTTTCTGTCCTGAATACCAACCTATGAATTAGAACTTTCTAGAACCTTCTGGAATCTTCCCGAGTTTTAGTCTGCTGCTGGCCATCAGTGGTAGGAATTCTCCAAAGCGTCCTCAAGGATAGGGCCGGGGCCAAGCAGGGGCCCCCTTTCTGCTCACTCTCCTTGGTTCAAGGCCATCTTCTTTGGGTCAGTAGGGTGTCCTCACCTATGGGTCAAGGGGGCTGTAGCCCTGGTCTTTTGTGATGCCTCAGGAACTCCCACATCATGAAAACTTTGGTGGAAAGGGGAAGGACATGGGACTGCAGCCAGCAGAGCCCTCTAGACCCAACCTGGGGCACAAGCCCAAGGAAGATGGCCAGAAAGCTGTTCATCTCCTGGAGAATTCCAGAGGCCTCGCCCAGTTTGTCTTTTACTGGATGATGTAATGGACTTAAACAAAAGAAATGTGCTCTGCTGGTGCATACCAGTGTAGGGTTTCTCTGCCTCCCTCAGAGGACTTCCCAGAAATCATATCAGCCATGAAAAGATGCAATGATTGTTTAAAGTCTGTTCCAAAAAAAAAAAAAACAACAACAAAAAAAGTTAAATGATAAGATAAAAGGACGGCTCTCATACATTCAATGCTTACTACTGATCAAATTACTGGACTAAACCTTTATATACATCATTTTGTTCGATTACCGCCACAGCTTTGTGAACCAGGTACTCTATTAGCTCCATTTTATGGATGACGGAACCAAAGTTCAGAGCGGTTAAGTGCCTTGTCCAAGGTCACACAGCTAGGAAGTGCTGGAGCTGAGGTTCAAATCCAGGTCTGTTTGACCTTTAAGACCAAGTGACTTTACTACACATTAGGAAATGGAGTTTCCTAATAAAGGAATTGTCTCTCTGACCTCTCTTCTGACTGCTTAGGTATTTCAGTTAAATATACACTTTCTTTCTCAGCAATAGGGACATTAGGGGTCCTGTGCATGAGACTTACTGTTCCCTATTACCAAAAACCATTTTTTTCCTACTCATTTTAGGTGATATTGTGAAAAGGACACTTGACCCAGATATGCAGTATCTTTTGGAATAACCGGATTGCGGTGAATGCCTCTTAATTAAGCCATGACCTTCACCCAGTTCATCTTTTTCCTGAATGCATGCTCTCTTTTCCTACCCAAACTGCTTTGAGTAAAAGAGAGGCTGGCTCTGTAAAGCATTAACCTTTTCGTCTCTTCCTCTCTAATATCTGCAGCTCTAGCTCTGGTTCCAATCTCCCATTTCCAGCTGCCCACAGGAAATTGCCCCTGGATGTCCCAAAGGCACCTCCAGTGCCTGAAACAAAGCACATCCTCTGCTCTGAGCCCCAACCCCCCTTCCTGCTGGAGGTGTCATTATTCTCCCAGCCTGCCGGAGCTCAAGGCCAGGAAAGCAGTTTTGATGGCACCACTTCCTTCATTCCTGAAGTGTCTGGAGTCACCAAGCTCACCCGAGCTTCCTTCTCAGCGTCCCTGGCCTTTATCTCTTGCTGCACCTTGTCCTGAGTTCCAACTGTCTGCACCCCTCCTCCGGGCTCGGGTCCCTTTCCAGTCACCTGGAGTGAGCTGCTGGTGAGATCTTGCCCTGAAACGACCACTGCCACATGATCACCTGCCCAACAACCTTCCCTTTGCCCACTTCACGGGCCACGAGCTCCACCAAGCAGCCCCTTTCTAACTAACTCCCTTTTCCTGGCACCTCTGCCTTCTCACTCATATTTCAGCTTATTTTATTCCCTCTGGTGAAGATATCCGTCCCCTTCCTCTGTACATTTTTAACTACCCATGTGTCAAGACCTGAAAAGGTAAATTAGATTGTACGCCAGTTCCTCACTCCGCATAGTTGTTACAACTGCTGGAGCTCCATGCTGAGAAATCCGAGATATGGGCTTGCTCTATGAGAGAGAAGGCTATGGCTGATTAGTGATGCCTGCTGTGCTGTAGGAACGATGTCGGTGATGGGTTTAGGAGGGAGAAGTCATTGATTAGTGATGTCTGCCATGGGTGAAAGGGGGGGGGAAATTACAACAACTTGACTCTGACTAGCTCCAGCTGGTAACCTGCCTCCTCCAGGCAGCCTTAAAACAAGGCAGCCCTGAGGGCCATCTCACCCATGATACCCTCTCATATTAACAAATACCATATTCCAATGAGCTCTAAGAATAAAAGAACGGAGATCTGCCTTTAGGAAGGCCATGATTAGGGATGTATTTATCCTGTTCTTTAGTACATCCCATCCTGGTCTCTCTCTGCACAAGACGATTAAAAAAATCTTACTTATAACAATAATGTCTAACATATATGGATGGGAATGACTATGCGGGGCACCAAGCTGAGGTCTTGACACATCATCTCCCTTAATCATCATGACTCTGTGAGGGAGGAACTCTTAGTGGGTCCATTTTGCGAACGAGGAAAGGTTCAGAGTGACGAAGTAACTTGTTCAAGGTCACCTAGGCAGTAAGTGGTGGGACCAGGTTGGATCTCCAACTCTGCCTGATTCCAAAGTTAGGCTGTTAGGTTGACAGAGATTTTTATGATTCTCTATTAGTGTCATATGGTGTCATCCCGAACTTCCAACAAAGGTGTTTGAGGGCAGAAACCTACTGTACACTTTGTCATATGCTTCCCTTTCACACTCAAGCGCCCAAAACGGTTTTAAGTCAGAGCTGATGGATACTGGGAGCCTCTTAGATGCTCATTTCGAGGCCCATCAGGACCTGCTGGTTATCTATCTAGCATTATTTTTAACATATTTTCAAAGCACTGAAGGTTCACAGATACATCTAGGAAATGTGGGACAGGATCAGAATAACTCGGGGGACCCTCAAAAAACTGCTCCAGGAGGCAAAAATGCCTCCTTCTCCCTGGCGTCAATGAAATCTCTGGTGTTGTCAGATGCAGCAAGTAACTTTTGACCACAAGAGGGAAGTAAAGACAAGGCTACCAGGACCAAATCTCCCAGCCTCCATCCAGGCCTCTGGAGCAAGTGGAGGCCTTGGCAGCAAGTGGAGGCCTTGGCAGTGGTTGTTTCTTGTTTTAAGGCCACAAGCATCAATCTGCAGATGCCACAACAGGCTGGTGCAAAGACCTAATTTATGACTTCTCTGCAACTTCCAGCATAAACTAAGCTTTATTCATGCATATATTTGTTCCACCTGCATTTATTGAGCACCTACTGTATTCCAAACACTGTGCTGCTACTGGGGATGGTGGATAAGTAAACTGAGAACCTAGCACAAGTTTCTAAAAGGTATTTGCATTCTCAAAGGAGGCACTCACCATGTTCCTGGAAGGGTGGCATCTCAGTGGAGGTGACGTTTGAGTTGTGTCTTGGAGAAGGTCTGGGAGTTTACCAGACAGAGAAGCCTGGGGAAACCACAACCCAGACAGAGGGAATAGGAGAATGGCAGCTGCAGAAGTTACTAGAGTGGAAGTGATTTTTTTTTTTTTTTTTCTGCTTGCCAGGGTCTGGAATCTGATGGCTACTTTCATGTAAAGATTCCTGAAATTCTCCTGTCTTTTTGGTCAGGTTTATAACCACCCACAGGAGTGGAGCTAGAGGCCTCTGTTAAAGGGTAACAGTGGGAACCCATCTTTTCTAGAAAGTTCTTGTGATTATATTCTTCTTGAGCATATTTGTGGGAGTTACCAGCAAGGGCAGCAAGGTCTCCCTCTGGAACAAGCTGAAAGGGACACGGCTGGGTGGGAACCCCTGGGGGTGCTTCAACATCACCCCTCCTGCATCAGGCCAGGGGTGGGCTAAGGGCCCAGCCCTCAACTCTGGAGAACAGGCTGCTTAGCTGCTGGATTTCCAGCTCTTTTTCCTGGGCTCTTTTTTCCAAAATGCTTCTTATCCTTTTGCTCCTGTTTTAGGCCTTGTCTGGGGTCTGTGGCAAATAATAACCCCCCTGGCAGTTGATCTGATCCTCTGGGTATGAGGCAGGGCCGGAAGATCACAAGGTCATTGAGGTCAGTCCTGATCTTGAATTCAGGCTATGACCACATCTTGGCTGTGTGATCTTAGACTTGATACTTAACGTCTCTGGGCCTCTATTTCTCATCTGTGGAATGAACATCATAGTCCCTTCCCGCCCATATAGATTTTCCACGCATATAGACTCTCACTTGTGGTGAGAAATATTAGCGGTAATCATGAATTGAGGTCTAAGTGAGGACCTAGGCTGTGAACTCCAGAATGCCTGAGTATTGAGGGGTAGTGACTAGACATGTTGGGGTGTCAGGAGCACCTGGGGGAGAGCCATAGGCTAACAGCCTAGGGTTCCCACCGGGGTAGACGGGTGTCCTCCCTCCTCCAGTGAGGAAAGGATACCCAGAAACTGTTGTGGAAGATTACAACTATTGTCCCCTCTGGTGCTATCCCTTAGCCAAGGAAGCTGGGAGCCCAGAGGGCCTGAAATGGACAAAGGAGGAGCTGACCTTGAGGAGTGCTAGCTTTGCTGCTCCTCTCAACCAGCGCATTCCAGAGCTGCTCATTGTCAAGGGAGGCCCCAGAATGGGCAGGACTGGGCATGAGGAGAGGTCATGTCACTTACAGTATCAGGGCTATGCCCATGGCCAGGATGAGGTCCCCATGGAGGGAGATTCCAACCCACATTCCCATCATCTTCACCATCACCATCATCACCATCACCAGCATCCCCATCCTCCTCCTCCTCATCACACCATTCCCATAATCATCATCACACTATCCCCATCACCATCATCACCATCACCAGCATCCCCATCCTCCTCCTCCTCATCACACCATTCCCATAATCATCATCACACTATCCCCATCACCATCATCACCATCACTAGCATCCCCATCCTCCTCCTCCTCATCACACCATTCCCATAATCATCATCACACTATCCCCATCATCATCATCACCATCCCCATCCCCATCATCATCAGCACACTATCCCCATCCCCAATATCATTATAATCACCATCACCATCCCCATCATTATCATCATCACCACCACCATCATCCCCATAATCAACGTCACGCCATCCCTATCATCATCATCATCATCACCATCTCCATCATTGTCATCACCATCATCACCATCATCATCACCCCCCCATCACCACCATCCCCATCACCACCATCACCATAGCAATACTACTGCTAATGAAATAGTAACTAATTTACTGTGCAACTGCACACTTCAGGCATTGTCCCTACGCTAAATCCTCCTAGTAGTATTTGTCTTCATCTGTGAAGACACTGAGGCTTCAGGTCTAAGGAGTCCTCTCTCCCACTCCCTCAGCTCTTGGGAGCCATTTCTCCCAGGGCAAGAACATAGGCCAAGTCCCTTTGGAAATAGTAGAAAAGTGACTTTTAAAGTTCCTGGGGAGGATTTTTTTCTGTCTCTCTTTTTCAGGAGCATGTCAGACTCCCACTTGTTCTTTAGAAGTAAGAACATTCGCTGTGTCGGCAGGGGGGCCAAGCACACCACAGAACTGCACGCGGGCAGAATTTTTCTTTCTGCCGCAGTGGGACCAAGTCTTCTGTTCCATCCCCAGCTCTTGACGGCGGGCTCTCTGAATCATGAGGCCCTTTCACTTTCCGGAAAGACATTCACCATCTGCCAGGAGAGGCAGAAGTCAGATCGGTGGCTCTGAACCCCTGTACTCATGATTTACTAGGAGCCACACTGGTGGTCCATCAGCCTCTGAAATGGTATCACAACAGGGATGCGGAAGGTCGGTGCTCCCAGCCCATCGCACACACGCTGCCTCATGGCTTTGGCCTCTCCGGCTTTGGACTCCTTGCTTTCCCTTGGTCAGAAGTAGGGAGGAGGGAGAGGACAGAAATCATCAAGGATGCTTCTGCCTTTGAGAAGGGACTGGCTTGGACCGCGCTCAGAGTGACACCCACCCTCACTCACATAGGTGGGAGGACCCAGCTCATAGTCTCACCCTTGGCTCTTTGCTGGTCCCATCAGCTAGGGCCTCACTGGTAAACACTTTATGGCTATGTGTGCCCACGTGCTCCTCGCCGTCAGGGAGGTGCCAGCACCTTCCATTTCTTTCTCCCTAGAACCACCTCTGGGTGTGTGGTTATTACATATCAAACTAAGGTTCTTGTATGTGGATGGACAGAGGCCCTTCCCTGCTGCCCTGGAAACATTCACTGTTCAAGAGACATGAAATGTCCTAGAGCCACAATACTAGCTCTGGAGCCACGGCAGGGGAGAGACCATGGAGATCTCACTTTTGTAGAAATGAGCCACATTTTTGCTTCTTGTTTGCCCAAATCTTCCTTCTTGAGGAGACAAGGAAAGAGAACTATGTTTAGATAAAGAGAGGGTGAGTGCCAGGTCCCCCATGCAGCTGAGGAACCCAGAGGGGCCCTCGAGATTCAGCTACAGCAGCCAGCCACGGGCCTAAGAAGGAGGCCCACCTGGAGGAGGCGGGCAAAGCCAGAACCAGCTGAACTCAAATTCCAAAAAGACTAAACACTGACCCAAAAGACACAGAGTTCATTGAGAACTGAGTTTAAAATCGGAAGGGAATGAGATACAGAGAAGGAACGTGTTTGCCCTCCGCCTCCTTATCTGTTAACGTGGGCATTATAGGACAGTCCAAATTTCCTTCCTGTCATTCTGAAATCCCAAACTCTCAGAAAACACAAAGCCTTTCCTTTCCACCCCACCTCCCCCCCAATGTTTGGCACTAAACCTCATTTAGTGGTGAGATCTGACCGGAATTCACATGAAAGAATTTATAACTTTTATTTGCCCCACCAAATGTGAAAATATAAATGTGTTTGATCAAGGGATGCTACCGCAGACCTACAGGGTGGAGTGTGATGTATGTGCCACAGGGTCTATGCTTACATTTTTTTCTTGATGAAAATCTGGGGGGAAAGGCTTAATTTTGAAACACATCAGGCCCCAAGCATTTTAGGATAAGGGCCTGACGACTTGCAACACAGAAGATTGTTTTGAAAATCAAATGAGAGAACACATGTAGAGCACTTAGCGCAGGATTTGGCACCTGGCAAGTAAACCTCTCCCCAGCCCCTGCTCCCGAACGGCACTGCTGCCAGGTGGGGCCTCCGACAGAAAGGACAACTGGGCATTCTTTCGAAGACCGGCCTTCTCTCTGGGGGAACAAAAGGGACTTCACGTAACAGCAGAAGAAGCCCCAGGAACTCTCCCATACACCCCCATTCTATTTCTCCCAGTGAATCAAAGTATCCATCCCCCCAATGCCTCCCAGTTTTTCCACTAAAATAAGTCAGGTTCCAGAAAGAACGTTGTATTATACAGAGCTTTCTCCCCCAGCTGCTTTAAGTTGCAATACTCTCTGTTGATTATGAAGCTGAAAAACACATTCACATCTGTCCTTGATCTGGTAAGTCAAGAACATAAAAATTCAGCTACAGAAATGCATTTTTCCACGCCCCTTCCAAAGGGGTAGTTTCCATCAACAGTGCAGGAGAGTAAGAGCTGCTTTACATATGTTTTTGATGCTGAAACTATAACATTTGACTTTTTTTTCTCCTGCTCCAAAGTGTTAACCAAATAAATAAGAATTAGATGGTGTTTGTGTAAACTTAGATACATGACCTAAGATTCTTGTTTCCCTTCTGACTTCAGCATAAGACTTAGCTACTTAATCCTTACACTTTAAAGCATGTGTTTTCTTTATGTGTTTTATCAAATCCGTTTCTGCAGTGAATAACTTCTTTCCTGGCAAATCTACAAGAAAGGAGGTTGTTTTGTATTTCCGCCAAGGTGGAATGAACCCCACATTTAAGCCCGTGGCTACCTAGAGGTTGGGCCACTGTGCTTCTTTGTCTAGTCAAGGTAGGTTCTCATCTGTTCCCTTCACCTTGATTGCCTGACTTCCAGCCACTAGCCATGAGGAGGAATGGGTAGGAAGGTGACCAGTTGACTCCACTGACCCAGGCACAGTGTTTTCAGTTTGAAAACTAGCAAGGTCCTGGACAAATGAGGACCAAGTGGTGATGCTGGCCTGGACGAGAGAATGGGGTATCTCAAAGTAACCTATCCCAGCTACTGGGGTAGAATGCACAGACAATTGTCTGAGGGTCACCATTAATTCTGATGAGGTGCACTTACTACATGGTCACACAACCAAGGGGTGGGAGGAGAAGGAAGCTACCAAAGCACAAGCACTTTAGAGGGGAGCCATTGTGGGTTATACAGGAATGGGAGACCCAGCCTCACCTGACAGGAGCAAGCCACCAGGGACACATCTCTGGAGGGCTTGGTGAGGACCCAGGTGTGGCACAAGATGGCGAGGTCCATGGACATGCCTCTCTCACGACGCCAGGATGGAACAGAAGCCCCCTACCACAAACAACCAACTACAATGGGGGAACACTTAGGCTGTCCCAGGGAAGAGGGCTGAAAAAGGGGGTGAAGAAAATCCAGAATGAATTGAGATTATGTTTTGAAAAGACCCAATATGTATCCCAAAGAGTTCATCTTAGGCTGTTTAAAATGGGAAGCACCTGAGACATGAACAACGTCAAGTACGAGTTTACTTCTCTGTGGTGAGGGTGAAGATCAGACTGACATTAGTTACAGGGGAAAAGTAACACTCTGAGGATACTCTTGAGCCTTAGAGTGTAAGCGTGGACACCCACCCCGCCAGTGGCTTTATGATTATGACCACGTTCATTGCTTTTAGGATATGGTCCAATTCAGTCCCACAAGACTCTGGATGATGTAGCCCCTGCTCTGTCCCTTTTGCAATCTTATCTGGTACCACTGCTTCTCCTCCCTCTTCATATTCCCCACACTGGTCTGCTTTCCATTCTCCGTTCTTTGATTTCCTCCTGCCTCAGGGCCTCTGCACATCTTCTAGTCCTTCCTCCTGAAAAATGCCTTTACTTCTCCTGGATCACTCTTATTTCCCCCTCCTCATATACATTAGATATCCTTTCTTTGGGGATGCAATTCATAACCTCTGAAATTAGGTCATGAGCCTCTGTTATTACCTGGATTCAATGGTAATTAGTTGTTTGGATTGTCTTTTTACTTTGACTCAACTACCAAATTGTAAATTCCATGAAGCCAGAAACCAAGTCTATTTTTATTAGTGTTTTATTCTTAACAAGTAGGCAGTTCTGGGCACATCTTCTATCTCTGGAAGGAAGAAAGGCAGGCAGGCAGAAGGAGCCAAGGAAGGGAAGGAAGGATGCATCCAAATAATTGGCTAGCACCCTTCATAGTGCATTTTGCTGTGTAGACCCAGATTATTTTGCCAAGAGTTTCTATTTATCTAAAGGATTATGATCTCTTTAGGACCAAAGACCATGACTTATTTTATATTTTGTCTCTACTAACTGTCCAATAAATAGCATGTATAAAATATGTATTTATTTATTTTCTAAAATATATTTATTTATTTAGAGATGGAGGAAGGGTGGAGAGGGAGGGGAGAGAATCTGAAGCAGACTCCACACTGAACGCAGAGCCTGATGTGGGCCTCAATTGCAGGACCGCAAGATCTTGACCTGAGCCAAAATCAAGGGTTGGACGTTCAACCGACTGAGGCACCAGGCACCCCCAAATATTTACTTTTTTAATAAAATAGTTGGATTTGGGCCTGACAGAGTGTTGCCAGGCAGACAGCAGAGTGCAAGCAGATAAATAAGAGATAGTTCTTTGGATGCTGTCATGGACTACAGCCATTCCAAATTAACTACAGCCTCCAACGTGTTTCCTCTATCAATCTGATGATCACTTATTTCCAAACGAGGTCAATTCATCCTAGACCTAATCAATGTGCTACAAGTGCCAGATGCTCAGGTTTCTATTTATATCTAACTTAAAGAGAGAAGCTTCAAAGAAGGTCAATTCTGAGCTACCTGGAAAGGATTGCCCTTGTCTACTATGGAGTTAGAAATAAATACGAAAAATGACAGAGTGGTGGCTACCACTTCGGAGTGTAGCCCCTGGAAGCTTAAGGGAAGGGACAATGATGTACCTAGATAACTACATGTAAAAAGGACTTGGCCCGAACACTCTTGTCTTCTTAGAAAATTCTGTCCTCCATGACCTCCTTTGGGAGTAGGAATCTTGTCCTTGAGCAGCTGTCATTTTGTACCTTTATTTTGTGTACCAGAATCTTGCCTCCTACTGGATTGTAAACTCCCTGAGGTCAAAAACCATGTTTTAAGCATTTCTGCATCCCCATTACCTAACTCAATGTGGGTACTTACAAGATACTTACAGGCTGACATCAGTGAAACAAACAAATCAACCCAACAACTGAATCTCAATAAGAGGGCTTTGTGGCATTTTTAACTTACCCTGATCCCAGTCCTCACTCCCCAGCTCAGCATGGGTCTTGAAGACAAAGGTCCACAATCCCAGTATGGGCACCAGTACCTTGAGGGAGAAAAATGTCTTTTTCTCAAAGAATTGTGGTTGGTTGTTTTGACCTGTCTGGTGGCTCCCTGGAGCATTTCAAAGGGCTCACCTTTACCTTGCCTGACTAGAACTCACCCAGTGCTGGGATGGCCATCCACCCGGAACTTGTCAAAAACACTTAAAGGCCAAGGTAATAGTTCCTGCTGCCTGGGCAGTGGATAACAGTTGGCGCAAACAATATACTAACCAAAAAATTTGGAAGGAAAGGCTGGGGAATGAGACACTTAGGAAAATAAGGGCTCTGAAATGCTCTGACATTTTCTTGGGAATCTCGAAGGCCACATGCATACCCAGGGCTGTTTGCACGCTCAGGAAAGAGGTGAGGAAGCCCAAAACTCTCCCTTCTGGCTGACATTCAGGTGTTGCACAAGAATGAAGTAAAGGCTCAAGCAGAATTGTCAACTGCCTGGCTGAGTATTGAGGACATCCTCTGGTACGCACACAGAGCCAGCCTACAAAGACTAGGAGTTTTTGTGCTTGTCCTTGTTCCAGACATTTGAAGAAACCTCTGTCCAATCTCTACTGATTGCCACACAAATGGAAGAGAGCCTTAAGTGGTCACAAATGACAAAGGATACAGGCTTTTTGAAGTTAGTTTAGAAAAATCATTAAACAAGCAACAGCTCTAACACCCTGCATCAAGACAGAAGGAAGATACTCTAATTTTCAGAATTGCTACATTATGATATTTGGTGTCCAGTTTTCAACAACAACAACAAAACTGAAACATGTGCAGAGAGACAAAAGAATATGGCCCATGCACGGGAAGGAAAGTAATCAATAGAAACTGCTCCTGAGAACACCTAGATGTTGGACGTACTAGACCAAGACTTCCTATCAACAATTTTAAATATGCTCCAAGCGATAAAGGAAAGCATGGACAAAAAAGCCAAAGGAAATCATGAAAATGATGTATACAACAATTATAAACATATATACACACGACAGCAGATCCCCCCAATGTGTGTGAAGCATAGACTGGCACAATAGAAGAGGAAACTAGTTGAACAATAATAGTTGGACACCTCAATAGTTTGCTTTGAATAATAGGCAAAGAAGTTAGAATAACAGCAAGGAAATGGAACATAAACCACATGTTAACCAACTAAACAGGCATCTGTACAATATGCCACTCAACAGGAGCAGAACACTTATGCTTCTCAAGTGCACGTGCAATATTCTCCAGGATAAACTCTATGTTAAACCACAGAACAAGTGTAAGTTTGAAAAGTTTGAAATCATGTGTTCCTCAGCCATGATGAATAAAATTTGAAATCAATACCAGGGGGAAATCTGAAAAAATCCACAAATATGTGGAAATTAAACAATACACTCTTAAATAACCAATGGTCAAAGAAAAAATAACAACTTCTGGGAATATGGAGTTAGAAAATACTTTGAGATGAGTGAAAATAAAAGAACGACATACTGAAATTCATGAAAGGCAGCAAAAGCAGTATTCAAAGCAGTATTCAGAGAGAAATTTATAAATACCTATGTATGAAAGGAAGAACAATTTCAAATCAATGATATAAACTTTCACCTTAAGAAACTAGAAAAAAAGAGAAAACTATATATATATAAACTATATAAAAAGCAAAGCAAGCAAAAGAAAGGAAATAATAAAGCTTAGAGCAGAGCAGAGATTAAAAAAAAAAAAAAAAAAAACAGGGACGCCTGGGTGGCTCGGTGGTTAAGTGCCTGCCTTTGGCTCAGGGCGTGATCCTGGAGTCCTGGGATCGAGTCCCACATCGGGCTCCCTGTATGGGGCCTGCTTCTCCCTCTGCCTATATCTCTGCCTCTCTCTCTCTGTGTCTCTCATGAATAAATAAATAAAATTTAAAAAATTTTTAAAAAAGATTAAAAAAAAACAGAGTAGGTGAGCTGGATGCTGACTTTAGAGAGTCCCATCATCGGCCCTCAGTGGGATGCACAGCTCTGGGGAGGGTGTGGACTCATTTGCATTAGAAGCTCAGAACCAACCGGGAGGCATGGAAGTGGAACCCCAAACACTGTTTCCTGAGATTAAAAGAGAAATCTGATAGGATGGCTCTGGCTGAAGTTCTCTAGCAAGAAAGAAGGCAAGGGGCTCCCTAGAAGAACCATGGAGAGCAGTAGAGGGAGAGTTAGCCTAGGTTGATGGCCAAAAATACATCCCAAGAGTCCAGGAGTTTTATTGGGGGGTGGCCCAGCATGGAGTGTACCTGGCACCCTGGCTCCGTGGCACCCTGGTTTATGTCACGTTTTGAGGATAAATGGCTTACTTGATAGTGAATTGAAAGAGCAAACCTGAGGTCCATGGTGGAGTGCCCTAGACAAATGGCAGGGATCTTGGATACAGGAGTAGACTGCAAAGGACCAGCAGAGACACCATGTGACCGTGCCTGCATCAACAACCCAGCACACCACTCAGCTATCTGTGTTCTCTCTGTTAATCCAGAAATTGGAGGCAGGACTGAAAATTTCACTTCTTCATTTAAAGACTCAGGATTTTGAGGGGTGTCTGGGTGGCTCAGTCCATTAAGTATCTGACTCTTGGTTTCTGCTCATGTCATGATCTCGTGGGTGGTGGGATAGAGCCCAGGGTCAGTCTCCTTGCTCAGCAGGGAGTCTGCATGAAAGATTCGATTCTCTCCCTCTGCCCCTCTCCTCTTTTTTGTAGATTTTTTGTGATAAATCTACAAAAAAAAGAAAAAAAAAAGACTCGGGGGTTCAGAAGTGGGTGGGAGGGTGGGGGAAGCCTTCATGATGGACATTCTGCTAACAGAGCACACAATATGTCCTAAGCTGAAGAAACATACAAGCTACACAGATGTTTATACACACATGTACGCACACACCCCACACTCCCTGACATATAATATGACAAGAACAGTTAAAAACATTTAAAGAAGAAAAGAAAAAGGAAACTAAGACTAGAAGAGTTATCTTGTGCTCAGAGAGGGAGACTAACTCACCAATTAGCTGGGAAGTTCTCTGCATGTGCTAGAAATAGGGCCAGACATTTGTCTCTAAGTTCCTAGGAGTCGATGTAAAGTAGGGAAGACTACAAGTTACCTGATTCACGATGCCCATAAGGTGCATGTGTATTTGTTGCTTTGATATTAGACATAAGAATCTTCTCCTATGACTCCCCATGGGGTGGTTGCTGGTCACTTATATCAAGGACAATGCCCCTCGTGACTACTTACTGCAACAAATGACAAAGCCATATAGTAGCCCCCCACCTTATCTGCAGGAGATAACTTCCAAGACCCTCACTGGGTGCCTGAAACCATGGATAGTAGCAAACCCTATATATACTACATTTCTTCCTACACATGCATGCGCCTATGTAAAAGTTCAATTTATAAATTAGGTACAGTAAGCAATTCACAACCATAACTAATAATAAAATAGAAAAATCATGATATATTGCAATAAAAGTTATGTGAATATGATTTCGCTCTCTCAAAATACCTTATTATACTGTAGTCACTTTTCCTCTGGTAATGATGTGAGGTGACAAAATGCCTACATGATGACATGAAGCAGGATGAATGATGGAGGGTCTGTGATGCAGTATTAAGCTACCTCTTACCTTCTGACCATGCATCAGAAAACGATCACCTGCTTCCAGACCACGGTTGACAGTGGGTAACTAAAACCATGGAAAGTAAAATGGCAGATTAGGGGGACTACTGTACAACCCTCTTGTGTAACACCCTCTGTATGAGTTGATGGTCCACTTACCCCCAAGTGCAACTTAGTAAAATAATCAGGAAGGGTCAAAGCCCATGTTTCTCTGATGATCAAGATGTGTCCTGTGTCCTTTATCAGAGCACAGACCACAGGGAACATGGAAGAAGAAAGAGACCATGCATCCTTCATGTGCTCAGCTGGGCTTTGGTAGCTGGTGAAAAGCGAGAAGCTGGAAATCATACTTTCGACCAAGAACTCAGAGAGAAAGCTTCTGGAGCCCAGTGGTTCAGAGCGCCAACTCAGGAGCAAACCGCCTGGGTCTGAGTCTAGCTCCCCACTCACCTTCTGTGTGATCTTGGGTGGTTTAACATCTTGGCATCTGTTCTCTTATGAGTAAAACAAAGGTTTAAATGAGGTTGCACATCTGATACACTCGCTGTATTTGTCAGGACTCTTTGGCAGCAGAGCCAATAGGATATCATGAATATGAAGAGCTTTATGGTAGAAATTGATTCATGTGGCTATGGAAACCAAGAAGTCCCACAGTCTGCTGCCTACAGCCTAGAAAACCAAAAAGCTAGCGGTGTAATTCAGTGCGAGTCCAAAGGCCTGAGGATTGAGGCTAATGGTGTGAGTATTGTCTGAGTCCAAAAGCCTGAGAACCAAGAGTGCCAATGTCCGAGGGCAGGCAAAGATGCATGTCTCAGTTCAAGTAGAGACAGCAAATCTACACTTCCTCCACCTTTTTGTTCTATCCAGGCCCTCACTGGATTGGGTGGTGTCCACCCGCTTGGGGGAGAGCCATCTTTACTCAGTCTACTAATCCAAATGCCGATCTCTTCCAGACACCCTCACAGATATACACAGACATGATGTTTTACCAGCTATCCCATAGCCCAATCACATTGTGCTAAGTTCCGGGGTTGCGGCATGAATGAAGCCAAGCTCGCTCACTCACGAAGCTTCATTTAGAGAAGACAGGCCATAAACAAACAGGTGAATATAATTTGTCACATGGCAGCAAATACTTCATAGAAAAATCTCCAAGGGGAATGGAGTGAGGCCTGGGACAGGGGAGGTTGTTATTTTACGCAGAGGATTCCAGAACGGCTTGACCAAGAAAGTGTCTTTGAGAGACACCTGACAGAAGTAAGTGGGAGCCATGAAGATATGTAGGGCGAGGGTATTGCCACAGAAGCAAGAGCAGGAAACACATCAAAAGCCTAGTCCTATGCCTCAGGCATGAGACTCAGTCATCCTGAGGAAATAAGTGATTCTTCTTCACCTGTGTGTCTTCCTCCTCTTCCTCATCAGCCTCTTCCAGGAAAGTTCCTTCTGGGCTTTGTGTGGCCTTCCTTGCCTCTGTGTGCACAAGCTGCATCTCCTTGCACATTTGTACAGCCATCCTGACATGCTGAACACTCCCAGTTGACAAATCTCAGGGGGAAGAGCCACAGGCTAGTCTGGGGCACAGCTGTTGCCGAGTCATTTGAAAGAGAAAGGGAGCCACTTTTTAAAAATTATTTATTTATTTATTTATTTATTTATTTATTTATTTATTTATTTATGAGAGACACAGGCAGAGACATAGGCAGAGGGAGAAGCAGGCTCTCTGTGGGGAGACGGATGTGTGACTCGATCCCAGGACCCGGGGATTACACCCTGAGCCAAAAGTAGATGTTCAACCACTGAGCCACCCAGGTGCCCCAACAGGGAGCCATTTAAAGAGTATTTGTATTGGGGTGTAGCTTGGCCCTGTTTCTTGGCTTCCCTTTAGGTATATTTCTTAGAGGTCTTAAACATACATATTTGGCTTCCACCCTTGAGAATCCCCTTCACGGAGAAGTCACGGTGACATCCGAGTATTCCCAGCACATGTGCAGGACAAGTCAAGGACTGAGCTCTGCTGACTCTCCCATGGTCCAGACAGGGTTAACCCAAATTTGCCTGTTTTTTCCTAAAAAAAAGAAAGCTGGAAGCATTTCTGTCTTATTTCTGTTCTCCCCTTAACTGTTTTCCTACATCATCTGTTTTTTGGTTTTTTTTCTTCCAAGAAGTCATTCTTTTGTCCTTTTGGAAGGATGAAGTCGTTTTTTATCTCATTGTGTTTACCCAGACCCTTATCACCAAGGGCTTTGTAAGTTATGCCTGCTATTCCTTCGCTTCTGGGTATAATTAGTGCCCATTGTAATCACACAACTGACCAATCACGGGAGGCCCCCAGGGGGGCCAGGGCTGGGAGACAGGCTATTCATAAAATCATACTTAATATAGTCTTATCTTGCCAGGGAAAAAAGCCATCTGTCTGGCATGCTGCAACCCAACGCCAGGCAGGTACTCCAGCCCTCCCCGAGGTAACAACTCTCACCAAAGTGTGCGGTACACGGGCTTCAAGAGGGAAAAAGCCACACAGAGGAAATGACTGGAATGTTTAGGGACATGGTCAAGGTGGGTTGCCGGAGTGCCGTTACTAGATAGATGCACCCCAAAACCCCAGAGAATGGAAAAGGATAGAAATAAGAGAAGGAGAAGGCTCCTCTGCATCTCTCTCCCACTATAGAAAAGCAGCTGGCTTTCCTCTTCCTAAAGATTTTCCTTGAAACTGCTGCAAAATAAAGCATTGCCAGGAAGTTAATGAGTCCCACCCTGTCCCTTTCTCTTCTCCTCTCCCAAAGAAGGGAAATAGGCTCATTTATATAGGTCAGCATCTGAAGGTAATTAAAAATGTAATCTTGTATTTGCAGCCAGCTCTCTCATCTGTAGGAAATTCCCACCACCAAGTGATGCTACTGCTCTACGACTCTGGTGCACTTTAAGCTTTTTTTTTTTTTTTTTCCTTCTCTTCTCGCTTATGGAGTGGATGCATAAGTGCATCCCCATTAGCCATCTGTCCCGGCTGAGGGGATAGAGAAGGAATAAATACCCCCATTTTACAGATGAGAAAACTGAGATGCACAGGATTCCACAACGCACCTAAGTACAGCGAGGCCAGGACTAAACAGCCAGGTTTCCTCATTTTCCTGGTGAAAGGTTCTTTTTCCTACACCACAAGGATGAGAAGCTAGGGTTTGTTCCGGTGCATTGATTTTTTCGGTTGGCTCAGTTTCCACGTGTGATAACTTCAGCTGCAACATGTTCCAACAATAAAAAGAAGACTCCACTGAAGGAGGATTTTATGTAAAATTTTAGAGCTAGACACTGACTCGCAGCACATACTGATGATCCCTTACATTATGGACAAAAGCCTGTGTCCCGGAGCGGGGCATGCCGGCCAGGAACGACACACAGAGGAAGTGGCCATCCACACTGCAAGGGCTCCTGACCTTGGAAAGGTTGATGCAACATCCGTCCAATGGATCTAAAAGTTATTGCCAAATCCTCCTCCTATATAACCGTGTCTACCCATTGTCTAGGGATCAGCACTGTGAAATGTGAGTGATCAGGTGACCTTCTGGTTGTTTGGGTTCTAAATGGAATTTATGATATTAAAACCGAGTGAACACAGATTGGAGTGTTCCACCAGAAAGCAACATCATGTAATGAGTAAGCCAAACACTAGACTGGGAGTCAAGACACCTTTCTGACTCAAGTTCTGTTAATAATTCCTTGGGTTATCTTAGGGAAGGGATGGGGGCCAACATCAGGTTCCTGGCTGGCTGATTTCAACTTCTCTGACACTGTTTTCTCATCTGTGAAATAGGAAGTGGAGGTGTTGGACAGATTGATCTGGAAGTGACCTTCTGCCTTGAGAAAACTGATTCTAGGGCACACCCATAGCATTGACTCCCTCCCATCCCAACCACCGGCAGATCATCTTAGAATTAGCAAATAATTTAGGAGGACAAGTCAAGTCTGAACTGGACCTCCAAAGGAGCTTGCATTTTCCTTACATTATCCTTTCGTTCCAGGGGGTAGGAAATGGGAGGTGGGTGGGTAGAAGCAGTCTTTAGTTCCACAGCTGGTTTTGTTCAAATATAGTGGTATTTGTTGTAATAGAATTTGATCTGTACCAGTGAGCATTTACGTTCCCTTAATAAAACATCTTCCCTTCCCTCAGTCCAGGGGGCTCTTTCTTCTAGCAAATCTAAAAACAACATTCTCCTTAACATGCAGGTGACAACCAGGTGACAATGCTGAGAGAACTTCCTGGCCATCCCCTCACTGTTCAGACGAGGGGATCAATGGCAACTGTAAGCAGCACCAGGGCCACCCTTAGCCACGGCCTCCCCAGCTAGTGGCCAGAAAACAGGAAAGAAAGGCGCACACAGAAATGAGAGCTCAGCATTTTTCTAAGGGTCTTCCTTCTCCTGAGTCTATCGGAGTTCAATAGCAGGTCCACAGGGAGGCCCCCACTGAGAGCGCCCTGGCAGCTCAGGGGGCAGGAAGGGGGAGGCAGTGGGGAGCACCCCCCCTTCTCCCACTATTGGAGCCTGGCATGAGCCTCCTTCATCCCTTCTACTTTGGGCCTCGCTCGCACATCGCCTCCCACCCCCAGCCCCCGACACACAATCCTGAATAAATATGCCTGGCCCTGGTCCATGTGGGAATTCTGGAGAGTTACGATTGTTATTTCCAGGAATGCACAGACACCAGCAAAAATTCATTTCCCAGACGCATGGCTATTTTGAGAACCAAATCTCCTGCTCTGTAGCAATCACATTGGGGGCTTTTCAAGTCTTGCTTTACAATAGAAACTTGTTCTGCCTTCAGCTGCCTTTTACCTACAAGAATTCAATAAGAGAGAGAGGCCATTAGAGTTTCCTCTCCCCATCTCCGCTTTGGCACGACATACATTTCTGGCCAACTTTCCTGGCTCTACATCTTAGTAAATTCTTCCTGACAATAGTTAGTGACAAGCATGTCAGAAACAACAAACTCCGTCATCTATATGGCTTATCAATAATTTAGTCTCTTCCCCCTCGTGAGAGCCTGTGTGTTTTGCAATAATGAAATATATGATTTTAAAAATAAATAATAGGCTGTTGTCAGCCCGATCGTAGCTGCTAGTTATGAATGTGATTGATTGATTGAACATTTGACTTCATCTGCTCTAGCAGGATCAAAGGGAGACTCTTCCACCCGCCTAAGGCCACTAGCAATTTATTTAGAGACTGTGTTCGTATCCCAGCAGGTAGCAATATTGGACTGAGGTACACAGAAAATCAGCTCTTTGAGGTTTTTTCCAAGTCCAAGGGAAGCAACAAATGAGATTTTTTTTTTTTAGTTCATTAAATCATTAACCACTTAATCACTAAAAACAAGACATTATAAGCATTCCCCTTCGCTGGGATACCCAGGAAACGGAGTGTTGCTCTGCCGTTGGAAGGTAGGCCCTTTTTACACAACATGACAGTCTCTAATTTTTTATTTATATGGCACTGTATTTTTTTTCTTCATCTTAACTAATCAGTGTGGCAACAGCCACGCTGACATCCGAAAGTGACAGGTGTCTGCATTGCAATGAGCTGTCTCTACAGCCGCCAACGTGGGGGCAGGAAAAGACAAAGGTGTGGAGGAGATGTTTGTAAAACAAATGTTGCGACTGTGAGGCTGCTTGAACGGGAAAAGGAAAAGAAAGGGAAGAGAAAGCGGGGTGTAGGGGATTGCCCGAGGTGTGTGCCACCCCCGCTCCCCAGCCGGCCGGGGCAGAGGTCTTCCCTAGTTTGGCTGGCCAGTCTCCAGCATAGGAAAGACTGCATCCTTCCTTTCTCAAGTAGGGTCTCGAGGTCAAGTGTGATTCTTCGTCCCTTACACTGGCAGCTTCCCTGGGCTTTTAAAAACCCTGCAAGCCCGAGCTCTCCCCGAGAGCGGGGAGCTGCTCGGCATTGCAATGAGCGGGGTTGGTCTGGAACCTGAATCTGGTCCTAACCAGGGTGCCAGGAATAAAGGCGACAGGATGAGAAGGCCCGAGGACATCCACCCACAGAGGGACAGGCCCATCTTCACAAGAGCAGGTGATGGTCTTAGTTGTTCTAGCAGGGGAACGGAAGAAAGGGAATGTGTCTTCCCTTTCCGGCTCCCCTAGTCCTGCGCTGTCTGACCTCAGGCAAGGCAATTTAATCATCATCCCGATGCTTTTGACTTCATAGGGCCTTTCATCCACGGATCTCAAAGCACTTCACAAATAGCAATTCATTAACCTTCACAACCCACCCTGGGGGACGAAGGGTGGGCAAGTTTCCCCTGTGGTGGAAGCGCTCAGCTGGAGGCACGTGGAAAAGCAGTGCTTCCTTCAAGGTCACTCGAAAGTTGACCGGGGAAACTCGGGAGTGAGCAGCTGGCGTCAAGATGGGGTGCCGCTGAGGGCTGGGGCCTCAGTTTACCCTCCTCTGTGCCATTCGGGCTGGATCCCCTGCCCTGATTCTCCTCACACGGAGCAAAGGAGTCCAGTTCAGAAAGGGGCAGGAAGGGCAGCATTGCTCCCCGCCAGCTGTGCGCTAACTGCTCTCATGCACACGACACATCTCATCCCCTTCCTACAGGAAGCCAGTGAAGTGCCCTCCACTCCATTTGACAGGAGAGGAGACTGAGGCCAAAGGCTGTAAGGAATTTACTCAAGGTCGCATAACTCATAAGGAGTGGAGCTAATGATCGATCTGTTTGCAATAATAATAATAATAATAATAATAATTCATGTATATTCACAGGCACTGCCCCTAGGCCACCCCTGAGAATTCTGTTTTCGATCATGGGCCTTTCTGGGTTTATGACCAACTCATCCATTGAGCCGATGAGCTGTAGCAGGAAATGTCGAGGCCAGGGATGGCAGAAAGCCTGGCTCGGTTTGCAAAGCTCTGCCAAGCTCGAAAGTGGAGAGCCACAGAGACAAGAGTAGCTCTGCAAAGGGATGGGGAGGCCGGGCAGATGAGAAGAACAGCATGGGTTGGGGGGGAGGTTGCCAGGGATGAGTTTTAGGGGATGAGTTTGGCGCCAGGATGGAGAATGGGGCAGCAGCTACTATGCATGCATGAACTGTATATCACAGCGAGATGGAGAGATGAAGAATTTTAGGAAGTTTTGCTTTGCATTATGATGTGGTTTCTTAAGGGGATGCAATGTAGATTGGAACTGCTGGGCTGCTTTCGGATGCCGACTGACGCTTCCCTGAGTGCGCTGCCAGGCGGAGCCAGGCGGAGCCAGGCCAGAGCTGCTTGGTGTCCAGGGGGCGGCCCACCTCTGCCCTTCTCGTGCCACACTGCCCGCCACTCCTCCCCTGGGGCTGAGCGGGCCACTCGTGTTTCTGTGGCCCCATGTCACGGGGTAGAAAGGGTGTCGATCACATGCTTTCCTTTTTTCTTTTTAAGATTTTTTTTTAAGATTTTATTTATTTATTCATGAAAGACACAAACACAGACAAGAGAGAGAGATAGAGAGAGAGAGAGAGGCAGAGACACAGGTAGAGGGAGAAGCAGGCTCCATGCAGGGAGCCCGACGTGGGACTGGATCCCGGGTCTCCAGGATCATGCTCTGGGCTGAAGGCAGGCGCTAAACCACTGAGCCACCCAGGGATCCCCATGATCACATGCTTTTCAAAAGCTCTTGCAACTGCTTTGTGATTGAACGCTCCTTCCTGTGAGTAACCTTGCTGGGGCTTGGCAGGACTAGCAGCACAACTGACCCTGCCATTCCGGTGAGCTCATGCATGTGCCAGGAACAACCAGTGTTTGCAGGTTGTATTAGGACCATAACAAACAGCCACAGAATGTCAATGGCTTAACATAATGAAATATGCTTTCTCACACACTTGATGTCCCGTGTTGTTGGCACTGCTCCGCAGTTCTCCAGGGCAGGTGACCTCTAAGCCATGACTCCAGGGACCAGGCTTCTAGAGTCTCATGATTCCCCTATCCTCTGGGGCCTTGGAAGTCCTTCACATCCATTTGCAAGAATGGCAGAACCATACGGTGTGGAGAAGGGCACAAAAGCCAGGAGCCAGGCCTGGAAGTAGGTACACGTCACAATGCCAACCATGTGGCCCCACCTCACCACCAGGGAGGCTGAGATGTCTTGTCCAGCTGTGTGTCCCTAAGAAAAGGGAGATCGGGTTTGGTAGCATTAAGCAGTCTCAGCTATGCAGGGCCCTCCATCATGAGACCAGGTGTTCCCATCTCAGCCAGACTTGGGACTCTGCTAGTGCTGGTCCTTCAGGGCGCGGCGCAACAAGTCTGTGGGTGCCACACAATTCCCTCTATCCGCACCATGGATTTCTGAGTAAGCTGGAATCCTCCAGAGGAGAACAGAGTTTGGAACACTTTTGGGGAGTTTTGAAAAGGCTCTATGGACCTAGACTATTGGGAGACATCTGACATTTTCTGGCTGGAGGGAGGACATGTCTGGTTTAATAACCACCTTTAAACTGACATTGACCAAGGCAGCCTTCTCTTTATTCTGTAAGACACGAAACCAGAAAAGCAAAAAACACAACAAGCCATGTGCAAGCACCAAATAGAAATGGATACCTCACCAATACACATAAGATGAATACTAAAACTCCTCAAACGCCTATCTCCAGCATCCATCCAACCAAAGTTGACCTTGCTTTCTTGGAATAGCTCTCATTATTATCCTGATTTATCCCTCATTTTCAGGACAATGGCCTCAGTTTTCTTTCCATGTGGAGTCATGGCCTCGGCAGTGAAGCTGATAGGAAACTCCATTCCTCTCTTTCCCTGGAGAAACCATGCTTCCCGGGTCACTATGACAATCCCCAAACATGGAGCTTTATTTTGGAACACAACCGAGCACACTCCTCATGGATTACAGGGGTTTCATAATGACAAAAATCTGCTTACTGCACAGTCTGTTTTTCTTCATTTCCCCTGAAAATACCAGACTCTGGTTGTAATGGAGAACCAAGGCTGAAATACTGCAAAGCAATACTTGTACTTCCTCCAATGTTCTTTTCTCTGCTGCCTTCAATTCCTCTCCTTTCCCATTTGTAAAGACAAAGGAGAAAATTCTATAACCACTGGCATCTGTCCAGGAATTTGGAAAAAAAAATGAAGCAAGAGAAACAACAGAGAAAAGTGAACAGTCAGTGGAATGGCTTACCAGCCTTATAGTGTAAGGTGAGTATGTTGATTTCTTATCCTCTTCTCCCTAAATGTCTAGCTCTTGATCCAAATTCTCACAGTAAAATCAAGGGTTGATAAAATAGCCCTGCAAAACCCCTACATGGAGATGAGTTGCCCATCAATATGCATCCTAAATCTTTAAAGAAGTCATCTGGTTTGGCTCAGTAGTTTGGTTTCTGAGACTCTACCTAAAATTAATGACTGAGTTTGGAGTCTTCCAGAAGCAGAGCCTGAGACAAGGATTTGGTGCAAGTGAGCAGTTTCTTTGGGAGGTGATTCCAGGAAGCATGATGAGGGAGTGGGTGAATGTGGGAAATAGGAATGACAGAAAAGCCAATATGATGGATACACTAATGGGTCAGACTAGGTGGGTAGCTGGGGCTCAATTCTGTGAGGACTGTCTGACAGAGTGTGTTCTACACTCTGTCCATTGTGTCCGTTGTCATGCTGAAGAGCAAACAAGCTGCAATTCCCATCTCCATTGATTGAGGTTTGCTCAGAGACATTAATGTTGGCACGTCCAGGCTATTCTACATGTATGTAGGCTAAGCATGTTTCCATAGCTGAGAACAAATCCACTCAGGTGACACAGGAAACCAACAGACCATCCAGAGACTGTCTTCAGGCACCTCTGAGAAGGGCCTAGGGATGGGATGCTGACAGTATCTGCTATAGATAATAACCATATAGAAAAAAGAAACATAAAAACCATATAGAAAAAGAAAAACATAGATATATGCCTAGCTTGTACTATAATACTCCAGAAACCTAATCATTTAGGTTCACCGTTACCTATAACAGAGAAAAATTGGAAGCAATTTTAATGTCCACAGTAGAGGGAGGCTTACACGTGTTCTGGTATATCTACTCGATGAAATATTGCCCTTTGCGATTTTGTTCAATAACGTTACTGTTGCCAGGCTCTGTACCAGGTCCCGCGATCACTACAGTAAAAAAGACAAACCCAGTTCTTGCCTTCCAAAAGTGTATGGTCTCATTTGTTTATGATGCGGGATTTTTAAAAAACATAGATATATGCCTAGCTTGTACTATAATATTCCAGAAGCAGGATTGTATATATGGCATGATCGTAATTCTGTTTTTAAATATGCATATAAAAAAGGCTAGAGAGAAGTATATCAAATTGCTAATGGGGTTCTCTTCAGATGATGGGAGTTTCTTTGCTTCGTACATTTCTATTCTCACCAAATTTCCTATGATAAGAATGTATAAGGGCAAAAATAATAAACTTTATTTGAAAATAAGGGAAAAAGGAGTCACCTGCCAAGCAGCGGGGAACTCAAAGCTGGCCCTGCTCACCGCCTCCCTATGCTGGACTTTCATGTGTGTCTAGCATTTCTGGTTCCCTGCTGGATCTGGAACCAGCATTTCATGTGAAGTAATTTGGGGCACTTCTCAGGCATGACTGGGGCCTGGGGGGGAGGCAAGCATCTCCTGATTAAATGTGAAGTTCTTAGGGCACCACAAAGAGAACAAGAAATAGCTATCCTCTTTTTTCTCTTAATTTACTGAAATATGAAGCCCACGGTGATGTCCAGGCTGGTTCCTCCATATGCTGGTGAGCTCTGACACTGTCTTCCATAGTTAGCCAGTGGCTTCAGTGTCTGCAAACTTTCTGCTTCTGTAGGAAAGTTACCATCCCACAAAGGGGAAAGGACCTCCATGTTGAGAATTTTCTTGCCAGTTCTGTTTCTGGTAGACTCCTGAAGTTTGGGAATGAAAGATGTTACCTACATATAAATTATCCTCGTCAAATGCTTTGAATGTGTGCAATGAGCAGGCTTAAAGGAGCAGAAGTGACCATATTCAATGTCATTTCATTTACTGCAAGACTTACACTTGGCAAAGTTCACCCTGAAATATTTTCCATGCAGTTTAAAGGAGTTAAAGATCTTGAAAATCCTCTCCCTAGACTCTCCCAAACACCTTAATTCTAAGTTATTTCTGGTAGATGGAAACACTTTAGTTCTCTGAGCTGTTTGTTAATTCAGTATTTGGCTGGAGGTCCAGGCAGCTGCGTTGTACAACGCCAGGGGGCTCCACTCACGTAGCTGTCTCCTGGAGTCTCACGACGAGTTTCTATATAGATCCAAAAATGATTTTCAAAACAATTCTTCTCGACGTTCCTGAATTTCTGATAAGGCTTTTGGATATTTAATTCTGAGAAACATGCTCCAAGTGAGGGTCATATACACTTTGGAATCATGATAAACAGCTCTTCCCAAAGTGTGTTATGCATTACCAGTTCCTTGGGATATCAACAGAGCTTTTGCAAAAGACAAGGGCCATGATTTAAATTAAAATGAATTTAGGAAGGGCTGTTTAAGTAAACTTAAACTGCTTATTGCTGCAGGAGGATGTGGTCTTGAATATGCTCATGGCATGTATCTTCATGAATTTCCAAGACAGCAGCAGAATACACAATGTTTCCAAATTTTTGAATACTGAAGTGTGGCTTCTCCAATTTCTCTTTTGGGTTTTGCCCCATGCCTCATCCAGCCGCCATCTGCAGTAGGTGCAATTACTAACACCGAAGCATATGGGGCATCAAATCCAGGCCCGTGGCTCTCAAACAGCAGTGTGCATCAGAATTGTGTGGAGAACTTGTTAAAACATGATCCCTGAGCCTGTCTTGAGAGGTTCTGATTTAGTAGGTCAGGGTAGGGCCCAAAAATATGCATTTCTAGGTTCTTAGGTGATGCTGTTGCTACTATTGGAGGGACCATATTTTGAGAACTACTGGTGTAGAGATATTGAGTGATTCCCCAGCAACAGACCACCCGGAGGAGCAGGAGTGATTTACTAGAACAGCTGGTCCTTTTTACTAGGTATTTCCCATTTCCCCATAAAATGCATGATAGTGAAGAGATGCTTGATTTCGGAAGACCAGGGTTGAAGACCTAGATAGGATCTACCTGGGAACATAACTAAATGCAGTCACAGAAGCTACAGCACAAGGTAGGAGCTCATCTGGGACAGGGGTAAGGAGCACTAGCATTGGTGTTAGACAACCTGGCATCATAGCCCAGGAAAATAATTTATTTTCAGCCTCAGCTTCCTCATCTGTCATATGAACGTCATGCTCTTTGCCCACTATAGTTATGGGAAGCACGAACCAGATAGCAGGTGCAAAGCACTCAGCACCATATTACATGACAGGCAGTCAATAAATGGGAGGCAGAAGACTTGCTTAATGGGAGTAAGGCAAGGATTGGGTATAGGAAGTGGTGCATCAAGGCCAAGCAACACACCTGATTTACTGAACAGCTGGTCCAGGTTCCTTTAAAATAGTTTTGTCTGGGGTTGGGGGTGGTGTGGCGAGGGGGCTGGCTGGCTCAGTGGTTGAGAATCTGCCTTTGGCCCAGGGCATGATCCTGGAGTCCTGGGATTGTGTCCTACATCAGGCTCCCTGCATGAAGCCTGCTTCTCCCTCTGCTTATTTCTCTGTGTCCCTCATGAATAAATAAATAAAATCTTAAAAAAATACTTTTGTCTGGGATTTTTTTTTAAAGATTTTATTTATTTATTCATGAAAGACATAGAGAGAGAAAGGCAGAGATGTAGGCAGAGGGAGAAGCAGGCTCCAGGCAGGGAACCAGATGTGGGACTCCATCCTGGGACCACGGATCATGCCCTGAACCAGCAGCAGGTGCTCAACCGCTGAGCCACCCAGGCGTCCCCTGGGATTGGATTCTTGTAGAACTGGGATTAGACCTGAGAAGCCCTTTGGGGAGGGAACTGTGAATGCCAGGAGCAGGACCGCCAACTCAGAAACTGCCTGGTCTCAGGCTTCTCCCAGAGCCCTCAGTGCCCAGCAAGACATACAGTAAGTGCTCATGAAATATCTATTGAAGAATCTATGTATTTGAGAGAGAGATACAACCAAGTTGGCCCCAGGAGCCAGTGAACAATAAAACATCAAGATTTTGCTTTAGCTTCTCAACCTTTTTCTTCTCAGAACAAACAAACAAAAAACAAAATGAAACGAAATGAAAATAAAGTCAGACAAGCCTTTGTTTCTGAGAAAACACTGAACAAATACACTCGAGTTATTATCTCAAGAAAAATCAATGACTTTCCCATCCACCAGTGTATGAGCCTTCGGCGTTAACTTGGAAACACTGAAGTCCTCCCGGCCCAGAGCTCTCCTGAGTCCACTGGCTGAGCGTGCAGGCTCCAGCCTTCTCGGCCGGCCGATCCAGTGTGAAATCATTTCCTTCTTGGAGCTCAGAGCCACCGCTGCAGGGACTGACGCGCCTGCGAAGCCCTCTGCCTTTTGGCTAACACAGCGAGTGCACAGAGAAAAGAGGAAATCAGGCAGCTGTGGGGCTTGGGGTTTTGGGATATCAAGGGGGAATTAGCCCCAGCCTGGAGAAGGGCCAGGAGCTAAGCAGAGACCTGGCTGAGCAGCAGACTCACCTGGGGACCTTTTATTTAAATTATTGTTATTATAATTATTAAAATTATTATTTAATGACAGATTCCTAGGTCCCACCCCTACTAGATTCAGAAATTCCATTGTAACATCCTCTTTTGGAGATTCCACGATGAAAGAAAGTGCAGGCACGGATGCTGTTTCAGTCCTGGAGATGCCATTGTTCTGAGCTACTTCCAACCTTTTGCAGCTCACCCAGGAGTCTCGGGCTAAAGAGAATTCCTCCCCAAGTGCTCTCCATGGAGGACCAAGCTGACAACATTGAAAAGGAAGGATGTGCTTTTAAGAACATGCAATATGGAAATGAAGAGGGGGAAATTCTCAGACTTCTCTCATGGTGGCAGCTGCATGTCTACAAGCACATTTTAGAAAGGATTCATCTTCAAAAACAATCACAAAGAGCAACTAATGCAGAGCAGAAGTACACCATGATGTCTGTTTAGAAGAATGTCAAGATGCCTCCTTTCGGCACTTTGGCTCCCAGGAAGAAAAAGGAGACAAAGAGGACTCTTTCAGCATCTTGCTAAGAGATGAGGGGCCAGATCTTGACGCTGAGAAGCTGTGAACCACTCTCTCAGCCGCTCCACTCCGGCTGTTGCACAGGGGAGTAGTTCATATTATGGAGGGGCCTGTAGCAAGTGCTTTACACACCCTATCTCATTTAATTATCACAATGGTCCTGCGATATGGGTTGGGGGTCAGCATGCTTTGGTCAGCCACCTGCTTTGGTAAACACAGTATTGCTGGCACACAGGCACTGCTGGTCTCTTACATACCACCTGCGGCTGCTTTCACTCCTCAACAGCAGAGCCAGAGTGGTTGGAACAAAAACCCTACACCGTGTATTGAAGAGATATCTGCACTCCTGTGTTCGTTGCAGCCTTATGCACAAGAGCCAAGATATTGTGCCCAACATTAGATATATGGATATAAGAGATAGGTGCCCATCATCAGATATATAGATATAAGATATAAATGTCCACCATCAGGTAAATGGATAAAGAAGATGTGGTATGTATACACACAAGGGAATAGTATTTAGGCATGAGACAGAAGAAATTCCTGGTATTTACAGCAACATGTATGGACCTTGAGGACATTCTGCTCAGTGAGACAAGTCAGATGAAAAAAAAGAAGACAAATGCTGTATGGTATTACTTTTATGTGGAATCTATAAAAGCCAAAATCATGCAAACAGAGAGTAAAGTGGTGGTTACCAGAGGCTCGGTGGGTGGGATAGGAGAAATGTTTGAGGGTACAAACTGGCAACTAGTCAGTCGATAAACAATCCTGGAGATCTAACGCACAGTATAGTGAATGTAGACAACAATGCAGTATTGTAATAATCTAACTCTTAATTATTCCTGTCGCAAACGTGAAATGACAATGATGTGAAGTGATAGAAGTGCTAACACTATAATGAAATCATATCATAATGTATAAATCTATCAAATCGACATGATCAACACACTGTCTACTTTAAGCTTACACAACCATTATAGGAAAAGCATATTTCAGTTCCAAAAATTAAAAGAAATTACAAAATAAAAGAAGAAGGAAATCCTACCAGTTGTGACAACATGGATAGACCTTGAGGGTGTTAGGCTAAGTGATGTAAGTCTGACAGGGAAACTAAACACTGTATGTTCTTACCTAGATGTGGAATCTAAAAAAGCTGAACTCAGAAATAGAGAGTAGAATGGTGTTGGCTAGGGAAGGGGTTGGGGCACATGGGGACATGCTGGCCAAAGGGTATAAATTTTGATACAGCGCTATATTCAATACTTCAAAGTTTCAGAGAGAGGAAGTTATAAATGTTATTTAAACACAAAAACAAAAACAAAACAAAACAACTCGTTTGCTCCATAAAGTCTGAAGTATTTACTCTGTGTCCCATTATAGAAAAAGGTGTGTTGATCCTTAAAACTGTGAGGCCCCTATTGGTCCCACTTTACAGATAGGGAAACAGAAGCATGGAATGACTGTGTATCAATTAAGATCATTTAGGTTATAAATGACAGAGTCAGAGATGCCTTTGGCCCCCTGAGCTAACTAGTCCTATGCTTCTCCTACCCTTCACTGCTGTGCTTCCTCCTCTATTGCGTTGGCCTGTCCCTGCTAAATATGTTGGACAAGAAGGACATGTTTATTTGCTGTGAACATGTCTCAGGCTAATGATTACACAGGGGCCTGCAGGAGATTTCGGAGTCCCAGAGACTGGTCATCCAGCCCACCCCCTCCTCTCCAAGCCCCTAACAACTGAGCTCCCAGCCCACCCAGAGTTTATAAGAGAGGCAGCCATCCAACATGGACAGAGAGCTCTCTAAAGTCCAGGAGACCAGGTCAGGGGTACGTGGACTAGGGAAGAAGTAAAGAAGTGCCAGCTAGCCCCAAGCAAAAGGGCAATAGCTGCTCTTGGCTGACCAACACCCGTGGAACTCATCCCTGGTCCTACCTCTGAAGTCAGGCCCAAGTCTGCCTTGACTGCTTATTCTGGCCTTAACAATGTCTTTCCACCCAGCCTCAGCTTGATTGGCCTGTTGATGTTGCTTACCACCAGGATGCCTCCCATGCGGATTCCCATCCAGTCCTGGTTTCTGCCTATTTGGCTTTGGCTCAGACTTACACCCCATGGGTAACAGGCCACTCCTCAACAAGGGTTTGAAGCCTCTAGGGAGTATCAGAACTAAAGCTTCACATCTTAGGCAGAAAACCAAAAGTTTCCATACATATCCTGCAAGACCAAGCCAATCCTAAGAATAGGATAAGCAAAACTGGTGGAAAGATGACTGAGTTAAAAGTCACCAAAATTTCTGAGAATACAGAAATACTTATATAAATTATGGTAAATCCATACGGTGGAATACTATGCAGTCACTTAAAGACTGAGATTAACAAATATTTTTAAATAATGTGGTATAGCAGGGCCAGGGTCAGCTTCATGGGTGTGGGTCTTGAACCGTTAAACAGAGTCCCATCCTTGGTGCTCACACTTGGTTTAATACTCCATGGCTACTATCCAGAAATTCTTAATAATTTTTGAGCAAGGAGGCTCCTTGTTCAAAAACATTTTCATTTTGCACTGTGCCCAGAAATTATGTAGCTGGTCCTGATCAGGGATATGTCCCAGAATTCATTCCCTCCTATCTTTTAGTAATAGAACTCCCCTACAAACCAACTCCACCCCGCCCCAACTCTCACCCCTACTAAGGCTTCCTGTGAGGATTCCTTTCCAGAATTTCTTGGGAAATTGTAATGTTTTTCAAAATCCTGAAGGAAAAGTTAGTGAAGAAATTAGGACCATGAAAAAAGGTATCACAATTTTCCCAAGAATCAAAGCTTAACAATCAACAGAGAAGAAACACGACTGGTTTGAATTCATCAGTGTCAACTCAAAAGCAAGAGGAGAAAACGTGGGCAGGTTAGGATCCACATTTCCAGGAACCAGGATCAGAGTACGCAGGAGAGAAGTGGTCATGATCTACTCAGCCAGTCTTGTATGTAGCTCTTACCCCACTCCAAGTGTGTGTTCATGACATGCTGTGAATGGCAAGTCATTCTTGCAGATAAAACAAATATCATTAAACTTATATGCATGTGTACTTTATATATCTCCTGTTACTAATAGTCTCAGAAATAACAAGTTTTGGAAGCAAAGGAAGTCTGTAAATTGGTCATTTTGATGTGTAATTCTGCATAATGCTTTGTTATATCTAAATGTTACATTATTTGAATATTACCCAGTAATGTTCACTGATATTTTCCAACATTTGATTATTTACTACAAGCTATTGTTGTTGTGAATTTACTAAACTTAGGTCTTATTTATTGAACTAATATTGTTAGATATCCATAGACTGAGAAAAGAATATGAACAACATTGGAGTTCTTCTAAGACTAACTTATGTTTCAGGAAGTTCCAAGAATCCTCAGGAATTCCAACTTCTCATTTGTAAATTCTGAAGCTTAACATCCGTTGTGAAACACCGATGCAACATATGATTGTCCAGCTAGAGACTACAATTTCCAGCCCCCCACCCCCTGCGCCTTAGAGCGCTAATCATGTTCTAGGTTTTGACCAATGAGGCGTAAGCCCAAATGAAGCGTGAACCTTCTGGATTATGTTTTTATGAGAAAGCTGTCTGCCCTCCACTCTTTCTTTCCCTCTTCGCCTCAGCTTTGGAATGATGAAAACTGGAGAAGCCATATGGGATCAAGATATGGAGACCATGTGTTAAACGGAGTGCTCCTCCAGCCTGTTCTGTGGATTGCTCTGTGGAGCAGGACTGCCCACCTGCCCTAGCCTATCTTTAGACCATTACTTGAGAGATAAATAAATACTATTTTATTTTAGTTTCTGTATTTTGGGATCTCTTTATTACAGCAACTTAGCCTATATGAAAACACATAGGAATGTTTGTGCTGCAGTGGTACTTGACAAAGCATCATACACAATTGTATATTACATTATATTATATTGTGTACTACAGTATACACGGTGTTGTATATGTACAATATAACAATCTCAATCACTAAAAACATACAAAGAAAATGTCCAGGAGAAAACATGTTAAAAATCTGGCAACAGGGACACCTGGGTGGCTGAGCGGTTGAGAATCTGGCTTTGGCTCAGGGTGTGATCCCAGGTCCACGGATCGAGTCCCACATCAGGCTCCCTTCGAGAAGCCTGCTTCTCCCTCTGCCTATGTCTCTGCTTCTCTCTGTGTGTCTCTCATGAATAAATAAATAAATAAATAAATAAATAAATAAGACCTTTAAAAAGAATTTGGCAACAAAGGGGATGGGAGAAGCCAAGACAGACATTGTTCCTGAAATAAATTAGGTGGTATTATCTATATAGCCATTAAACTAATACTTATTGAACACTATTTATGTTCTGGCAAAAAAAAGCTAATAGAGAAGAAGGAAGACTTATTCCTTCCTGGAAAGGAAGATGTTTGTAAGTAATTACCAGTATACATGATATGAAGAATTTATTCTCTCCTATTGATGAGTCTTTTTCCAGATATTGGACCACTGGTGAGGTTTGGGATTTTGAATAATCTCAACCTCCTTCAAGGACTGGTCATTTCTACCACGTCTCGCAGAAGCTGCCAGTTTCACCAGGAGGCAGTCCACCCCTTCAGCGATCCTCCAAGGCTAACAATGGGCAGAACTCCAAGGACTTCCATTTCACATTCTTGCCTCCCTCTTCAAAAACCTCAATGCAGCTTCCCAAGCCCGGGGCTAAAGAAAACTGGAAAACATCCAGCCCTGTTATGCTCTCTGTGTTGAGGAAGCCTTAACCTGAGAACACATGGTTGGTTGTTGGGTTGCCATCTTGGAAAAAGCATGAGTGTCTATTTGGTTTTCATTGGGGGCGGTGGGGAGGGGGGAAGCTAAGAAAACTGAACAAACACAAGAGTGGAAAATGTGGCACCTGTCTTACGCAGTAGCTTTAATTTTTGTAGCCCTGAAAAATGTGAGAAACTCAAATATTCTGTTTAGCAGAAGTCATTAAATATCCTGTAAGAGCCTGTTCGGAGTCAGTGAGAGGCAGTAAGTTTGCTATTAAGTAATACTTGGTATTTACTAAAGGCTTTATCTGCCTATCTGTCCATCTACCTGCCTGGCTAACATGTCCAGCTCTGTCAGCCTCTGCAGGGCATTTCTATCCACATACCTGTCAGATTCCATTTTTCACCAGAAGCTTCATTAGGAAATAGAATCTGAGCATTCTTAGAGGCACTTTACACAGCTGAAAATAATGAAGGAGAAGTCAATGCAATTAACCAGGCCCTTAACAGTAGGATTTGAATAGTGAAGGAACTAATTATGCGCCCCAGGCACCCACATATTGTATTTGCCACATCATCAGGCCGCAATAAAGAATGTCTCAAAGCTGTGCATCTCGCAGGACAGGAGGGAGACAGGGGTTACCTTGGTGAATTCCTTTCCTTCCTCCTCTCCGTAAAGGAGGCTGAATCTTCCAAGCCAGAGTCTGCAGTTATCTGGCCACCAGCCGCTCTTCTCTTCTCCTTCTTTACTAACAGAAGCAACATTTTACTCAGGTTGACAAGGTGCCCAGATAAAAGAAGATATTTCCTGGTTTCCTTTGCAATTATAAGTGCCCACCGAAATGTCAGTGGAAGTCAACTGACGTTTCTGAGAAGGTTGCCCTTCTCCCCTTCCTCCTTCTTCAACCTGAAACATGGATGTGATCAACAGAGCAGCAGCAGCCATTTTGTTACCATGAGATGATTTTAGGAGAGGAATTCATGAACTACAGACGGAAGAACAGAGGGATTGAAGGAGGCTGAGTCCCTGATGACTATGAGGCTGCCATGGGATTATCAACCTCAACGCTTTGTGTTACATGACAGACAAATAAGCCTTTAATTTATATCGTGACTGCTAACTCAGGTGCCAGTTACTAGCAGCAAGCCTAGTTTTGACAGATACAACTCACATTCACTTTCTACCTTTCCCAAAAATATTTCCAAGAGCCGTAGAAAAATTCAATCATCGACTGAAGCAGTCATTCCTCAACAGACATTTGCTTAATGTCTAACTCTGGTCCACACTAGGGAATGGAAGGACGAGTATGCGTGGTCTCCGACCCTGTGACACATTTTCTCCTTTCCCCATTAACATGAGTTACTCTGTTCTACTGAGCTTGGAATCTCTCTGTTCAAGCTGCTTTGCAACAGAGAAATTATGTAAGCTGCTAGAAGGCAGAGAACATCCCTCGTTCTTCCTACTGTTACCCATAGTCCTTGGCGCATGATGCTTCCCCTGAGGTGCTGAAGGTCTCTGGGCAGGGGTATGTGAAAGCTGAGATTTCAGCCCAGACCAGCCTGTTGAAGCATCTGCCCATGTCTGAAAACCACCATATAAAGGTTACCCACTTGGGATTCAGAGTTCACTGACAATGCCTGGTCTCTTTCCCAGCCACGCACCTTGGAGCTCAGAACATCATTCCATCCTCATCACTGTCTTCAGGTATGATGCAGAGGAAGATGGAACTTGCTCTCCCATTCTGGCTCTGCCTCAATCCTGGCCTTGCTTCAGGCGTCACCTCATCAAGGCAGCCAGGCACCCTTAGGCAATGAGCACACCTTGCATCCTCCAATCAGGTCCCAGGCATTCAGGGTCAGGAAACCATCAAATCCGCCAGGCTGTGGCCCATTCTGTCAATTTGTCTAGAGTGGGATAATCTCTGAACATCGAGGATTTCATCAGAGAGGAGCCAATGGGCCTCCCATGGTACATCCCTGGGGGTCATTTCTAGGAAAGGAATTATGGGCCAAATACACCATTTGTCTCCCTCCAGCCTTCCTGGACCCACCCAAGTGTCTGCTCCCACGCCGGTCATGACTGAGGCAGACCATCTCCCAGATCCTTACTCTGGCCAGCTGGTGAGGGGAGCATCAGTCTTGCTGTCCAGGCCCACATTAGGCTGGAGAGCAGCGTAGTCTGAATACCTGCTCCATCCCTTCTGACCTCTGGGACTTTGGGCAAATTACTTAACCACGCGGAGTGTCAGTTTCCTTGCTGTAAAATGAGGATAATATATCGACCTTACAGCATTATTATAAGGATTAAAGGAGTAAGTGTGTAATAATCCTCAGCCCCGTTCCGAGACTGTTGTAAGCTCTCAATAAATGTTAACTGTCACCATCAGTATTATCAACACCTGGCATCATCTGTTGTGTTAACTGTTTTGTAACTTGGTGAACATTAAACTACTTAAGGCTCTGATGCTGATAAAGAATCCCAGTCAGATTTTTTTTGGCGGGGGGAGAGGGAGATAATTTTCAAAAGTGACCTTTTTCTTAAATTTCTCAACTTTCTATTTCTCCTTCTCTCTAGAGATACTATTTGTCTTTTAGGTTGTAGGAAAACAACAGAACTCGTGTCCAAGCTCTCATGCGAACACCCTTGCTTGGATGCATCTTTATTATGCACCATCTGTTTGGGTCAAAAATGATTTTTCTTTTTATGAAGTTTACAGTAGAGGGTCAAGTTACCTGCCCGTTTTCTTCCCAGGACACTCCCGTCCATGAACATGTCTGAGGTGTGGTGAGACAGGCAGAAACATAAAGATACATGTGGGAATAAATGTGTGAATGTATTTAGACTGTATTTGGAGAAACTGGGCTTTCACCACCATCTAAATTCAACAGAGTTGAATGTTCAGACCAAACAGTGGTTAGCCGTTGACACCAAAAACCATTTGCAGCCCAAATTAGACACAACAAACCTGGGAAAGAATTTTGAAAAATCCAAACCTTGCAACCCACCCCTCACCTCAGACTACTTGAGGCATCAGAAGTGAAGGGAAACGTGTGTGCCAAGAAGAGCCAGGAGGCTGGAGCAGACTCCTTGGGCTGTAGCAGGTGAAAAACACATTTGCTGAAGCAGCCCCCAAGCATGTTTGGGGATTGAGGTGAAAAGCTGGGGGTGTTTATAAGTCAGGGCCCTTGGTCCTGGTTCCCCTGTATGCCCACTAGGAAAAGCTGTCAGAGCTAGGCAGAAGCTGGGTTATCCTTATGCAGATGTGACTGGTAACAAAGTAGGGAAACTCAGAGATTCAGAGCATGAGTCTGGCCAAGGCTGAGCCTGCAAAATCGAGATAGGATTATAGGTAGGTGGAGTGAGTGGACTTGGAAGACTTGGGTGGGCCAGAGAAGGCAGGCCCGGCAGGAGAGGGGAGCCTCCACCACCCCCGGGGGCTGCTGCTTCTAGGTTACTATGAAGAAATGTAGGCCTAGTGTAGTCCAATCTTCAGATGTCTTAAGAAATGCTGCAAAAGCTCCTGATTTTCAAATGTTGGCGACCACTGAAACACATTTTACAGCACTGTGTATAGGCTGAAGCAAACCAACCTGTTTGCTGGATCCAGCTTCTGAATTCTAGGTGGGGGCTAACTTTTATCTTACCTCTGATGCTTGGGGGTTGTCAGGGGTGGGTTGAGAGCCCGCATGTAGCCACATTCGCTCCTCTGCCCGCATCTCCCTACCGCTAAATTAATCTAGCCTGAGAACTCCTTTGCAGCTTTGAGAAAAGTGAAGCTCAAAAATCAAAGTACAAGCCCAGACAAAAACCTTCCAGGTAGGAGCCTCAAAGATCGAGCTTTACTTTTATTTTTTACATATTTTGTCATGTCCCAGAATGGCTGGCCATGTTAAAATCGCAGATGTGATAGCCACCCAAGCTCTGTAGATCCTCCCAGCACAGGACAGGCTTGGGAAGGAACGGAGGAATGATAGGGAGCAAGTAACACCCCCAAGACCACCCAGGAGGCTGGGGACACCAAGTCAGGGACCAAATGTATGTCCCTGCCTCCAAGGACTTCTAATTTGGGCCCTGTATTCCTATCTGCCCCCCTGGGATTTGGAATGTGCAGACCATGGCTCTGCGGGGGTCCAGGGGAGCGACGTTTGCAGAGAAAAGTGTTGTGCTTGGGAGGAAAGAGTGAAGTCAGCGTGTTCCCCTTGGGTCCCCAGCAGCAGGTCAAGGTCACACCTCTACGTTTTCACGTTGACCAAGCAGGGACCGTCCTCAGGAGCCCAAATGCTGAAGAGGCCAACACGTCTTGGAATGCGGGCCAGCATCAGAAGACACAGGCTGACCCCAAATCTCCAATTCCAGGCAAGTGGTGTAGCAACCCCATCAGTCAGGGCTTCTAAAGGCTGCACAGCGTGCCTTCACCAGCTCTGCGTTGTTGGGCAAAGGGAAGAAGAGGAAGGCAAAAACAAAAACAAAAACAAAAAGGCAAAGAAAACAAAAGGCAAGATACAGCTCCTGTAAGCCTAAAGGGCTGGCTGCTAATCACCACGGTGGGAGCCTCTCTCCCCACACCCGCCTTGCCTTTCCCGCCGATACCAAAGTACCTGTCTCACCCACGAGCACACACGAACCTTTCACTTTGTTCCCTAGAGCTCAGACACTGGGGCTGCTCAGAAAGATCTGGGAGCCAGCAGAGCATTGTGGGTACTGACATGCAAATGAGGAGCGCAACCAAGCGTGTCCCACATTGCTTCAGAGGACCTGAATTTTTTATGGCTTGTATGTGCTTTTTGATGTTTTCATTGTCTCCAGCATAACTGATATGCATTCCGATTCTGACAACGAGAAGTTTCTTTCTTTCTCTCTTTCTTTTTTCTTCTCCTGGAGCCTGTCTTCTCTACCTCAAAACAAAACAAAACAAAAACAAGGGGGTTAAAAAACAAACAAACCCCAAAACCAAAAAAATCCACTGTAACAAACTGAGGTTACTTTAAGAAGTGAAATATTTTAAGCAATCCAACCACAGATGCAACCAGGAAAGGAAAACATGTTGATTCTCTTAAATTCCTTGGAGGAAAACAGCTCCAACTTTCCTACCTCACTTAAAGGGACAACTTCCAGAAGGGGAGGGGGGGGCAGTGCTTTTTTTTTTTCTCATGGTGGTCAGTGGTGAAGAGGCCATTGCTATTATGAAATCCACCTTCCCCATCTGTTTGCACTTGCTCCTAATGAAGTTGGGGAAGTTCATTTGGAAAAAGTGAGAGCCTTACTGGACCTCCTCCCCTACACACACACACATACACACACACACACACTTTGAGGACAAAATGAGCTTTTAAGGGGATCATTTCATTTGACAGCCATTTGCCCTCAAAAGATCCAGAACACCATCCACCCACTCCAAATACCTCAGATTCAGTGGTTTTTCTGGTTTGGCTGAGGGAAGGAATTTCTGGACAAATCACAAGAAAGTCATTCCTGAGAGAATCCTGCCAACTGCCCGCCCCCCAACACAGGTGACTAAGATTGTCAGGTAATGGGCTGGGTCTGAGAGGACCTGTCTGAACCTGGATGTGGGACCCTCCGAGCATTCCAGCTTCATTCCAGCCTTAGCCATGCAAAGAAAATACAAGGCAAACCTTGTCAACGTGAACACAATGGCAATATCTATAAATATCCTAATGAACCTTGCATTTTGCTCGCCATTCTACTCATCCAAGAACTTGCGACTCATCGTTCCGGCCTCTATATGCCTCTTCCGTCCAAGTTCAGCATCATTCTTTCCATTCAGCACCATGCTGTGCTTCCATGGCCTCGGATGACTTGTCCGCCAAGAAAAGACAGCTTCCCCACTCCCGAGTGCCCCACTCCCCACCCTCCATATCCTGGACAAGTTAGACCCACTTGCTTTTTCACATCCTTCTTTGGAACTTTCTCCCACATTCCTCCACCTTCTCTGGAATTCCTCCACAGATTCCGAGTGCCTCCAGGCTCTGAGGCCAGAGCTGCAGAGTGGCACCCTCGGACTCAGATCTGCTCCTCTAACAACTTCTGTCTCCATCCTCAGCTCCCAGCAGCTTCCCCGGCTCACAGTCAGTGTTTCATATATTTCTGAATGAAAGAAGGCAGCACTCCATGTTTATTAAACACTTGGCATCTAATTTCCACTAAAGGCCTAAAACGTAGGTATTAGCATTTTCATTTCACAGGTGATAAATTTGAGGCCCCGAGAGAGTACATGACTTGCCCCAAATCTCCAACTGTTAAGTGTCTAAGGTTCAGAGATCTCCCGGTGACACACCCTTTGTCTCCAGAAGAGACACCTCTTAGCCCCTTCTCCATTGTCAAGACATTGCCCACAAATAACATTTCTGGGACAGTCCGCAATGACCCCATCAGATAGTTATTAATAACAACCCTGCTTTACAAACGCAGGACCAGGTAGCATAAATCCCTGCATCCTTATTGCAGTCCTGCTATTCTTTTCCAGAACCTTCTTTGAAAGACCACAACAACTGCTGTGATGAAAAAGAGAGTCTGATTCTCCCATAGCCTAAGCCACTGGGGCGGGGGGGGGGGGGGGGGGGGGTGGTGGTGGTGGAAGGTCGGTGAGGAATTCCAAGAAGCCATGTTAACCTTTTCAATTACAAACGCCTTGAGGGACTTCATTCTCAAAACCACTCTGAAGACCACAAGCATTTATGATCCTTCTAAATATACCCACATGAGCCTCCAGAAGTATCTCAGGTAGTCAGAACCCAGCTCCATAAAACACATAAATACATTTAAAATAGCAGTAACTGTTTCCACCCTTCTATTTTTTGTTTAATGACTGAGAGTACCCCAAATAGAAATGTTGGCAGCCACCCCTTTTAATAGCACTATTTATATTTAACTTATCAGGATATAAATGGAAGCACAGTAGGCTCACATAGCAGATCTTGGTTTATTTGCTTTCAACTTCAGAGCCAGGCAGTCCTGAGTTCGTACTGGCAATAAAAATAAAGAGACACAAGTAAGCGTTCTCACCTCATCTCCGGCTTCCAGCTATCCTGCCCTTTGGTACATCCAGTTTCTCCCACTGGAGCATCTCAGGGGTGTCCTGTGGGGAAAGGAGAGAGGTGTCAAATGGGCTCAGCTTTTCAGATAATGAAAAGGAAGAGGACTTCTCGAGAAAGGCTTTGTGGTGGTGGCTACAGTAGGACTCTAGGAAAACTCAACCAGAGCAAATCAGGGCGAATGCAAAAAAAAAAAAAAAAAAAAAAGAAACAATATTCCTATAAGAGCTGTCCAAACTCCCCACGCCCAGCCCCTCTCCAGCACCCTCACGTTGTTTAGATTTCAGGCTCTTGAAGAAAATGTATTTCTTTTGACATTTAATAATGTCTGTTGACACGCAACATCCCTGCTAGGGCTTTTCATTTTTTTTATTAAATGATGTAAATTCTGTAACTGAGACCAGTTGTCATCAAACATCATAAAGCCAATCATGCCTCAAGTCATCAATATTTATTGTCCCCGGTGGGGGAGAGGCTGTTTTCAGTTTGGGGCAGATGGGTTTAATTTTTAAGTGGGATAGTTAAAGCAGACGCACCTAGGATAAAATGTCAGGCCAGCAAGGATCTGCCGACATGGTACGATTGAGATGTTCACACAGCTGGAAGGAAGGGGATGGGGGAGAGAAGGGTGTCCAGGGAGAAGGGAGAGAGGCAAAGTGGAGGGGAGGCATGGGCCAGAGAGGGGGGAAGAAAAAGAAGTGGGAAGAGAGAGAAGGAAAGAATGTATGCTCATCGATGTGTAGCATTTACAGAACCCAAACCTCCACCGAAGGATGTGCAGAAAGACTTGGGGAGGGGAGGAGGATGACAGGCTGAGCACTCCAGTGACAAGTAAATTGGACAAAGTGAAAGTGAAGTTCAGGAGAAGGAGGGAAAGTGAAAGAGAACCTGAAAGAGAAGGTAAAAGGCAATAAATGGGATAAAATGTGAGAGAAAGTGAAAGACAAAAGAATGAGAAAGGAAAGGAGAACATGAGAGTCAATTAGAAGGTGAAAAGAGAGAAGGAAAAGGAATGGGGAGATCTGTAGAGAGAGAAAGCGAGAGAAGGAGGGAGGGGAGAGGCAGGGGCAGGAGGGCCAGCCTGGGTGGTGGGGATCTTGGGGATCTTGGGGAAGGAGGGGCAGGCCTCATGGGAGGGGGCTTGGCCAGTCTTTGGGCAGACCAGTCCAGGGTCAGTCAGGAGGGGGTGGGGTTTGTCTTTGGCACCTTCACCTGTCCCGCCTATGCCCCCTCCCCTATTACAGACAGGCCTCTGGAATGTTCTAGAATTTTCTCATACCTGACCCTCAGGAAAAGCCAAGGATTTCATTCACATTGAGGCATAAATGACTAATTAGTAAAGCTTCAAATGGTATATTTCTGGCTGGACTTGAGTTTTCCTTATTTGGTTTTTTAGTTCTAATGGCAAATCCTGAGACATTTGGCATCCAGGTGGGGAAAATTTCAGGAGATGTGAAGCTGGTGGCCAGTCTCAACCATAATCAAGTCTGTCCTTCCTGAATGTTATGTGGGGGATACACTTTGCAGACCAAAAGTTCTTTTTTGGAGTAACAGACGGGAGCAGTGTGACTAAGCCTTGGACCTGGGTGGCCCCGTGGCAAACCTTGGGGCCTGTGGCTTCTGATTGGGACCCCAGTCCTGCGCTGCTGAATAGAGGGACCAGAAGTGGGACCTATGGGGGACAGAGGATGAGAAGCCTTGTCCTTTGTCCTCGGGGTTCAGTGTCTGGCAGAGACCAGGGCCTGGGAAGGAGGAGAGGCCAACAATGGAGTGTTCCGGAGTGTCCTTAAACACCCAAATTCTGCCCACGCTGGCTTTTGTGCTGACGTCAGTCAGAGGCAAGAAAGGAAGAAGGAAGGAAAAAACCTTAATAAAGAAAATTTCCAAAAAAACTCCTGGAGAAAAATAAATAGGTCAAACCTCAAAGCAAGCCCAGCAAACTCTCCCCAATGGTCCAGCTCATCACTTGTATTTTGATATTACAGGCGGCCTTCCTATTTATGTAACGTGGCCCGTGAGGTAGGCGAGGGCCAGGGCCCCCTCCCACAGCGTGGATGAGGGTTCTGAGGCACAGAGGCCCCCACACAGGGTCTCAGGACCTGTTGGAAGCACCAGAGGAGCCAAGCCTGAGGATCTCCCCCACATCTGCCCCCTCCCTGGAAGAAGAAGAGACGAGAGGCGTGGATTGGCGTGCCAACACCCCATGACCGGCCTCTGTTTCTCCCACCTTGTCTTGTGCATTCCTAAGTGGAAAGAAACTGCATTCTAGGCCTCCCCCAATCCTGAATTTTCCATTCGGATCTGGACAAGTGCCAAGGCCTGAATGCCACCACGGTCTCTCCCGGTGGCCCACAGTCGGGCAGCCCTGGTAGCTCAAGCTCAACCTTGTGTCATCTGAAACGGCTCCAGGCCACTCCTGCCCGGGCACCCAGCTAGCACCCCAGAGCTCACCAAGGACATGGGGTCCCTGTCCTTCTGGAGACTGAGGCCCAGGGCTGACTGCTGACATGAAAACTGCACCGGATGGTTCAGTGCCCCACATCTTCACTAACATTTTGTCTTTTCTTTCTGATCCTTGGAATTGTTACCAATTAGCATCTCATTGCTTTTTAATTGCTTATTTTCTAATTGCTAATGAAGTGAAACAGTTCTCCATAAACGTCTTGGCCATTTAGCTCTCTCTTCTAGGAATGGTGCACATCTTCCCGTTGGGTTTCCTGTTTTCCTCTGGCTCCTTTGCAGTATTTTGAAGTCTAGAGTCTATTCCTTTGTTGGTTTTAGACAATGTTCATTATCTCCTCCCAACCTTCCACCCCTCAGTTAACAGTGGTTCTAGTGGCCATGTTTGAACAGATATTTTTCATTTTGATGTAGTCAAGTTCACTGATCTTTGCCATGTGGTTTATGTTTCTGGTGTCTAATTGAAGAAATCCTTACCGCCCTAATGTCAAAAAGATATTCTTTTACATATTCTTCTATGGAATACGTAGCATTTTTCTTTCACATCGAGGCCTTTTCTGATTTCATCTTTGAATGTGGTTTGAATTAGAGCCACAATTTTATTCATACAGTGAGCCAGTTACCCCAACAGAACATACTAAATAATTCATTTTTTTCCCTCCACTGCATCCTCCTTTTTTTTTGAAATCATATATCATGGGTCTCTTTCTAAGTTGTTTTCTTTATTCTGTTTCTCTGTTTCAGCACTAGTACCCCACTACCTTTATGAACACTGTAGAATGTCTTGTTTTTATGCTTTTTAAAGGGTTGATTTATAGTCATTTTTACTCTGGGCTACTTTAGTCTTCTTCCAGTGACTCTGCTGAAAATCCCAGATGTTCATGAAGGACTCTCCCTTAGCTGGTCAGAACTCAAGTGTCTCCCAAGCCTGGGTAAACTCTGGACATCGTTTACCTCATAGTGGAAACCTCAGGATGATCCTTTCCCTGGCTTCTGGGAGTTTCACTCTGAGCGAGCACATTAGAGTATTCCGCAGAAACTCCTGATGTTCTTTCTGAGTCTAACCTCCTCCCTCTCTGGTTCTCTGCCCACAGGTTCCCATCTCCTCAGCCTCATTAAAGCCTCTGATCTTTCTTTTCAGAAGAAGCTGCTTTCTTCTCAGCTCAATGAGGCAGCCATGGACTGCTTGAGGCCTTCTTGTTGGTGCAGTATTCTAGAACCTTCCTCCAAGAAGGACAGGGATCATAGGGTTTACCTCATTTGTTTGCCTTTTCTCAGAGACCAGAGTCCTGCAGCCTGCTGTTGGATGCCTGAGAGCAGCTGCTTCGTGTATTTGACCCTGTTTTCTACTTGTTTATGGTGGGATGGTAAGTCCTGTTCCAGTAACTTCAACAGGACCATAGGCAGAAGTCAGGGATGACTCCTTTCATGGGCATAGGTAAACTACTCTTGCATCTGGTAATTTTGTGAACACTTCTGAATATTAAGAGCTTTCCCATTGATCATTACCATTTACAAAGAAAGACAGTTTTTCTGTTTATTCTTTTAATTTCTACATCTTATTTTTTCTCATTGTATTGAATGGAATATCTTACACTATATTATATAGATGGTATATATATATATATATATATTTAGTATATATATTATGTACTTTTAAAAAGTAACCTTACCTTTTTTCTCAGCTAAAAAAATTACAATTATATGTTGAACTGTATTGAAACCATACTCTGGATATATTGACATAACTATGTAATTTTTCTTTTTAGTACATTAATATGGTGAATTATAATACTAGGGATGCTTGGGTGGCTCAGTGGTTGAACATCTGCTTTTGGCTCAGGGCATGATCCTAGGGTCCTGAGATTGAGTCCGGCACTTGCCTATGTTTCTGCTTCTCTCTCTGTCCCTCATGAATAAATAAATAAAATCTTTAAAAAAAAAATAATTACAATACTAGATTTGCTGAAATGATCTTTGTGCTCTGAAATACAGTTTACCATGATCTATTTTAGCTATAATGTTGAATTTGGTGGGCTAATACTTTCCTAGCTCTTCCCTTTTTTACTATTCTGAGTGTTCAGTTGAGGTATATTCCTTCAACAAAATATGTTAGACAACCTTCTCTGATTTCTCAAACAATTGGTGTAAAGCAAGGATTAACTTTTAATCTGACAATTTAAAAGAACTTATTTCTAAAATTGTTTGATACCAGGGCTTAAAATAAAAAGTTATTTGATCAGCATATCTATTACTTTATTGTTATGTCTAGTCAATACATCTATTTTTCTTACCCCAGTTTTGGCTTTTTATATTTTTCTGACAATTTATCCATTTTGCCTACGTTTCCTGAGTTTTTTGTACACAGTTGTTCACAATATACTTTTATTACTCTCTACTGCATCTGTAAGTATTTATCTGCTTTCATTGTGTACCTATTTTTTTTATATCTTCACTCCCTTTTTAAAAAATGATTTTTCATGAGAGATTCTTATGGTGAAGGAACTGTTCAGTGTGTTCACTAGGGTGGCAGACACATGAATCAAAACATAACAAAACTGCATAGAACTAAGTACACACATGTGCACACACACCAACGTGTATGAGTACAACAGAGAAATTCTAAATAAAATCAGTATATTGTATTTGTGTCAATACCCTGGTTGGGCTTTGTACTCTGGTTTTGCAAAATGTTACCTTTGGGGTAACTGAGGAAAGAGTACACAAGACTCTTTCTACATTAATTCTTCTGATAGCATGTAAATCCACAATTCTCTCGACCAAAATTTCAATGAAAAAAATCAATTTTGCCAGATGTTTGATTCTCCTTACTAACCTTTTCAAAAATGCTAGCATGCTAGCTTTTGCTAGTATTTTTTTTTTTTAGTTTTATAATAGTCTGTTTTAATATAAACAATTGTTGGAATTAATCAATCAATGTCCATTTCAGGAAGTTCCTTGTCTGAATCTGAAGGCACAGCTGTGTCTGTACCCTGCTTGGCAGCCTGAGGGCCTAGGCTGTCTCCTTGTTCCACCCACTGGTCCATTCTGCTCTGCCTGTTTCTTTTGCTCCTCTTTTGGAGGTTCCATTTTGGGTTTGGGCTTTGAAAATATAGGGGCACAGATACTCATCAGCTCCTTAATTTTACCTTCAATTTTTTTTTTTTCCTTGACAATTGGATCCACAGTCAGACTCTGCTTGTTCTGCAGATTCAGTTTGTCATTCATCCACTCCATGGCCTTATCTATTTTTTTCTGTTCCCTGTTTCATTAATTTCTATACTGTATTTATTATTTCTTCCCATCACGCCATTCTGAGATTTTGGTTTTTGCCACTTAAGAAGTATAAAAGCTTAAATATCAAAGGCTAGTTGATTTGTTTTCAGGGATTTTTTTTTTTTTTTGACAAATGTATTTAAAGCCATATGTTCCTTCTTCGATCTGTCACGCAGATTTGACATACCATGTTTTTTTTTTTAAGTTTATTTTTTTAAGGTTTTGTTTGTTTATTCATGAGAGACACAGAGTGAGGAGCAGAGACATAGGCAGAGGAGAAGCAGGCTTCCTGTGGGGAGCCTGATATGGGACTCGATCTCAGGACCCCGGGATCACGACCTGAGCCAAAGGCACATACTCAACCATTGAGCCACCCAGGCATCCTGATACACTATGCCTTCATTGTGCTATTAACGTTAAGCATTTTAGAATATCCTTTATGTTTTTCTCTCTGACCCAAGAGTAATTAAAGAGCCAACTTTTTAGTTACCCAACAGATATAACTTTTTAAGCTAATAATTAGCTATTGATTTCTTATCTCCCCAACATGATCAGAAAACATTATCTGGTTTATTTCCTTAGAATTTATTGAGGCTTCTTTTATGGCTAAATTGATGCCAGTTTTTGTATAGGTTCTATGTGAGCTCAAAACGTGATGTGTATATAGTCTGTGTGAAATGCATTGTGCTATAAACACCTAATTTGAGTTCATTAATCATGTATATCTCCATACCTTGGTTTTTATTCATTTTCTTCGTTTTTACTTTCGAGCCAAACCGGAATCTCTGTGTATTTTTTTTATTATTGGATTTAACCTAGTTACAATTACTAATATATTCAGACTCATTCCTGTTGCTTTGTTCAGGGATTGGCCTTCAGCACATGGGCTTAGGTCAAATTCTCTAGAAGCAGAGCCCGAGACAGGAATTCTTGTCTAAGTGACGCTTGAGAGTAGGGCCTCCGGAGGGGAAGATTTGGGAGTGCAGTACAGGGCAGGGAAAGCAGAGGAGGACAGCTTCCAGTTGGAGAGAAGCTTCTCCCGTGGAGGCTGGAGCTCACCCTGATGTTTACCTGCCGCCTGCAATGAGCAACCGTCCAGGTACTGCTGTACCTCCCACAGGAGACAGAGAGATCAGTGATCTGCCCTGGGCAGTGTGCAAAGGAGAAATGGGCATACCCTAAAAGCACTCCCACACCCTGGGAAACAGCCTTCTTTCTCTTGGGGTGCTCCCACTCCTCAACCTGGAGACCCCATCATCTTGAGCCTCACTCTGGCCTCAGTGGTGACTGCAGAGCTGGGAGCAGAGAAGGGAGCAGCAACCTTTGCCAGCTCACCCTCTTGTCCTACCCTTTCAATTTCCACTCATCCTTTTCTGTTGTGGACTCTTCTCTGAGGACTCAGGCCACTCAGTTTTTTGGTGGATGGATCGGAGGTTGACCTGAGTGACTACCTGGACTTGGAGGATCAACCCCCATCTTTTCCACTCTCCATGGTCCCTTCCCCTAGGATGGTCTTGTCCCGGGTGGCTCTCCCATCTCTCAGGTAAGTAGCTTCCTGCTGGGTGCACCCTAGGTCCTACAGCCTGGACCCTATATACCTGTGTCTTTGGGATACAGCATTTCAGACTTGAGCTAAGATCCTCCTTGCCTCAACCCACCCCCACCTCATTATATGTAACCTAAAGTGGCCAAAACTCTTTGGGGTGGTTCATAATAAAAAAGGAACATGTAAAGTCGGAAACAAAAACACTTACAAATAAAGTTCGAGAGACTCCAAGTCGCATACATGGAAAGGTAAAAGAATTCTTTCAGGGAAAAAAAATCGTTGGATTTCAGCCCCAACTTTTACTGGCAGCTGAGGTAAACTAGAAGGCACTGGACCACATTCAACTGGTTATCACGGGATGCGTTTTTCTTTTTTTCTTTTTTTTTTTGGAAAATATACAGCAAACATTTCTAATTTTTAAAATCCCTCTTTCCAAGGGACGCCTGGGTGGCTCAGTGGTTGAGCATCTGCCTTTGGCTCAGGTCATGATCCCAGAGTCCTGGGATTGAGTCTTGCATCAGGCTTCCAGCAGGGAGCCTACTTCTCCTGCCTACCTCTCTGTCTACGTCTCCGAGTCTCTCATGAATAAATAAAATCTAAATAAATAAATAAATAAATAAATAAATAAATAAATAAATTCCCTCTTTTCCAAAGACCTATCTGTTAAACAATTTGGTTCAACTCCTCCTCTATTCTTTTATCTGGACAATTTTTCCTTCAAACTCACTTGACAAGTAGAAGGCTAATCACTGAATGCTCTTTGCATCTGCTTTCAGCTCACAATGACCACTGGATGACAGTCTTCGAGGATCTGTGATGCTGGAAGGGAGCTGAGAGCTACAGAGAAGGGGATAGACATCCCCAGAGAAGCATGTTGTGGGTGCGAGTAGAGACTGAGCTCTGCGTCCTCAGCTTCTTGTCCCAGCTCTGCCTCAGAGAAGCCTGTTGTTTTCAGCTCTGGGCTTCACTCTCCTCGTTGGGAAAATATGAGTAAGACTAGAGCCCCCCTCCTAGATGTGTTGTGAGAGTTAAATAAAGTGATGAATACACAGCGCACCACCCAGGATAAGGAGGATAAGGCGAGTTACAACATCACAACAAGAGCCAGTATTTTCTGATGTGCGCTACTCCCAGTCCCTGTGCTGAGAGCTTTGACTCCATTCTGCAGCTGAGCTCTCCAGGAGTCTGGGGAGCAGATGGACATTTTAATAATGAGGAGTCTACACTGGAGGCTTTACTGTGGGAGGAGCCCACAGGTAGGCTCTCCCCTTCCCCTTCAATAGATGTAGAAGCTAATGTCCAGCGGGAGGGGATGACTCGCTCGAGGTCTTTCTATTTGCAGAACCAGTACTCTTCCAGTCTGAGTCCACAGCCAGCTTTGGTTTGCCTTTCTGCTTCCATGTCAGCGTTGGGTTAAACAAAACTTTTTAAAAGATGTATCTTCACTATCCCCTTCCCCGTAAGGAGGCCTCTGTGGCTTCTGGGAAGGAGATGTAGTCTTGTACTCGAATGGTGTGTGTGTGTATGTGTGTGTGTGTGTGTGTGTGTGTGTTTCCTGTTCCCACTCCCAGAGCAATTCATTTCCTACCTTGAATCCTTGTGCTGGGATTTTTTATAGCAAACTATCCCCATTTCACAAGTAGCCTCAAGCAACAATTAGTCCTGCATGTAATTTCTGAATCAAATGGGGGGGTTTGGGTGGGAACCGTGCAAGCCGTTTGCAAGCAGATGTAGCCCGAGGTGGAGTCACTCCCTGTGTTGTGGGGAGGCCGGGAGGGGCTGGCAGGAGAAAGAGCAGAGGCCCAGCCTGGTGTACGGCCTCAAGCTCTGAATTAGGAGGCAGAAGAGTGGGGACTATGTGGTGGGCAGGATAGAGACCCCACAGATGCCCACGCTCTAATCCCCCGGAAGCCGTGAACATTACCTAATATGTCAGGACTTCTGTGGATGTGACTCAGACTAAGGAGTTTGACACGGGGGACAGGATCCAGGTGGGTGTGAAGTAGTCCCATGAATCTTCAGAAGCAGAGAACCTTTCCTAGCTATGGATGGGAAGACGTGCCGGCAGAAGGGGCAGGGCATACAGGGCTGCTGGTTTGGAAGATGGGAGGAAGGGGCCACGAGCCAAGGAAAGCGGTGGCTTCTGGAGGCTGGAAAAGGCAAGGAAATGGATTCCCCCCTTAAAGCCTCCAGAAGGAACAAAGTCCTGGTGGCAGCTTGATTTTAGCCAGTGAGACCCATGTCTGACTCTTTAAGATACTAAATTTGTGTTGTTTTAAGCACTAAGTTAGTGGTAATTTGTTATAGCAAATGAATGCAGCCTGGTTCCTTTTTCCTAACGCTTCATCCCTTCCGTGACCTCTGTGAGCCTCGGTGTCCTGATCAGTAAAGCCAAGGTCACTTCTTATAATCCCCTGCTCTCCAGGCCTGGCCAGCCCTGGGGACCTAAGAAGTCAGTTCAACAGTAACATACGACTGTGTGGTTCTGCCCTATACCTGATGAGTCTGCAGGCACCTGGCAAGCCTCCTCCCTGAAGCCTCGCTAGAGGACAAAAGCCATGCTTCCTGCCCTCTATCTAGCAAGCTGCCTGGAGCTTCCCTGTCAGGCCCCGCTGTGGCTTCGGCCAAAGGACCAGTCATCAGTTTCCCTGCCTGGCCTGCTTCCACAGCACCCACCCCTGCTGCCTCCGGGACCACCTGGGAGCCCTCTAAAACCACATCCCCCACCCCAGATCGATTGAACAGAATCCCCAGGAGGCCCTGCAAACTGTCATCTTGCAAAAGAACACGAGGGAATTTGGGAGACTGAGGATTTAGTCTGTCTTCTTCCAAGAATTATATCATTCCTCCAACATGTGGGGCAAGTCATTTGATCTTCCTGGGTCTCATTATTCTCCTGTATAACCTGAAAAATCCGTCCCTAAGCTTCCTTCCAGAACTGAAGCTCTCACGCACAATAGTATTTTCCTTTCATTTTCTGAAGACACCTTAGGATTTTATCCCATCACGGGGCTGTTGTGGCAAGCATCCCTTTTCTCTGTACAAAGCTGTGTAGATTTGGGACCCTGGGATGGGTCTAAACTAAGGCTGTAGCATAGCCCAGAATTTGTCTCAAAATATATAAATACATTTTTAATTCTTAGTAAAGTAAAATAAAGGCAACTCCAGCAGACCTTCTGATGAATACTCAAGAGATGGAAAGCGGTGCCTGAAAATTTGATAGAGGTCACCACCTGGGTGTGGGGTCGGGGGAGGGGAAGGTGGGAGAGAGGGTGCAGGGAGCAGGGAGGGAGAGAGGAGGGGTAGAGGAGGTAGGGGGAGGTGTGAGGGGAAACCAGAAATGCCGAAGACCCTACCTCCTCCATCATCAACAGGTATAAAATCCATCTGCTCTGCCTACTTCCTTAGGTTAGCGTGAGAAGCCACAGCATGGTCTGTTTGGACCATTCTCTAAACTGTTGAGTGTTACAGGGCGGTAAAAGGTTCTGCTGCTTCTCCCTCCTTCTTGAGCATGGACTCTTAGCAGCCAGCCTTCTGAGACAATGTTGTTCTGTTAAGAGAACAACGAAGCCCAGAGAAGCAAACGACCCGTTCAAAGACGCACCTTCCCAAGTATCAAGAGTCATTGATCTAAATCAATCTCATTATATCAGTGAGGGGAGGCAAGCTGTGTTCCAGTAGCAAACAACCCCCAAATAACAAGCTTTCTTTGTCAACAAGTCCGTCACAGGTTGGAAGGGCTTCTGTTTGTTGTGGTCATGGAGGCACCAAGGCCGATGGAGCAGCCATCATTTCAAATCATATAGGTCACCGTGCCAGAAAGAACGAGAGACCTTTGGAGGGTCTGGTGAGTGTGACACACGTCACTTCTGGTCACACTCATTGGTAGGAACTAATCACAAGACTCCAACCCACTACATGGGGCCACTAGTAAAAGGAAGTACAAACACACCAGGCACCTGCCCGGCAGGAAGGCGTGCAAAAGGCACTATTGCCCATCACACCCATGTCTCTGTCCCCCTCCTCTCCATGGTCCCTCCTCTACAAAACCTTTCCCCATCCCACAAACTGTATTCCTGAAAGTTCTGTTTGACCGGAACATCAAGTCTGATCCCTCAGCCTTTGGTACATGCCAGGACTGGTGCTTTGCCTTTGCGCCTTTGATACCCAGCACAGGGCCTGCGTGTGGGAAGATGAATGCTGCTTCCAAATACACATGACATTTTCTTTAATTTTTGTTTAACAGCTAAAATGCACCAGTGTTATTTAAACGACTTGAAAATTATTTAATCTTTAAAAAAAAACCCGTTGTGGTCATAACTTATTTCCCCCATTTTATAGCTGAGGGCCTTGAGGCACAGAGAGGTTAAGTAACTAACTCCGGGTCACAAACCTACCAAAGGGTGGAGTGGGGAGCTGCACTCAGGCGTAGTCCTGATAATCCAGGTGCGTGGTGTCTACACCCTGCTGCTGCTTGATGCCCCAGCGGGGAGGGTCCAGCTGAGCACCACTTCCCACTCTTTGATTCTAACGCTCAGCTCAGTGCTCAAGCAGGCTCCATGAGGGCCCCCTCCCCTTTTGGGGGAGCATCATAGACATTGTAACCCAGTTCCCTTCTCTGTCAAAACTTGCCTGTCTTGAGTCTTACCCCCTCCTCTCAGGAGCTTGCCCTCTACAGACCTGATAAATTCCAGGAGAGCTGGGAGGTGCAAAAGATCATTATTTTCCCCTTGACAGTTTTGCCGAGGGCTGGCCCTGGAGCAGATAAACCACCCTGGGCAGAACCAGGCTGGTGGCACCAGCAGCTCAGCTCCTTGTGATGCAAACATGCAGGATCTGTAGACCGATTTGGAGCAATGTCTTCCAGCGATGAGCCTCTGAGCACCCAGTCGAGGCCTTGCTTCTTCATTTCAAACGAGATCCTCAGATGAGGAGCCCAGGACGCCACAGGATGATGGGAGGGATGAGAGACTGCAAACATTCTGCTGTCTCACTGTCCTCATCTTGGAACTGGCAAGTGGCTTTTCTATCTGGAGCCCTTGGGGGACTTTTGCTGGTGTCCCTGACCAACAAATTCTTTCAGTTAAGGCCTGAATCTTTCAGGGTGAAGGCCACAGGGTTTACAAGTGAGCTTTTGGAAGCTGAGGGTAAAAGCCCATGTCCACCATGGGGTTCCTGGACACAGAGTGGCCGCAGGAAGGGCTCTGGCACATGGAGGTGGAGCCAACAGGTCTACCCTTCATGGGCTGTGCTCTGAGCTGGGTTCTGAGGGACGCTGCACACACTGCGGACTCTCCTCACAGACTCTCAATGAAGTGCACCCTCCAAAGAAAGAATTCAAAAAAAAAAATCCCTCAGGATTCAAAAGTTGTACTCTTTTCAGGAAAAAAAAAAAAAAAATCCAAATTCCCAAAAGATATTCAAACATGAATTTGTTGCCACTCGGAAGCAGAGTCCGTGTTGGGGGAGGAAGGGGGACAGTGGGGTGTAGGGGGCGGTAATGTCAAGATGGAAAAAGATGAGAAAAAGGGAAATGCGAATTTGGGAGGGGCTGGTCTGTTGCAGTGGACCAGAGTCCCTTGCTCTGGCCTGAAGGTACCACAAGATGGCAGCATTTCTGAACGTTCCAGATCATTCCCCCCCCCTCCCCCCCCCCCATGGGACTGCTTCTCAGGGCTCTGGGGTGCCTTGGCGTCCAGTCAGGAGCACATCCTCCCCCGTATTTAGGAGGATTAAGAGTGCCGACCTGAGATGCTCTCGTCCTCAGCCAGAGACAAGAGAGAAGAGGGCCGGAGCCGAAGAGCTGGATCTCTCCGGTGCACGTTCAGCTGTTTAAACAAAATCAGCGCTGAACCCAAGCGCCTGTTGGCCAGTGGCCACTTTGGCTGTTGGGCTGGATTGTCTTAGTGTGTCTGAGAAACAGAATGCTTGTTTGGCCAGATGTCATGTGGAGGCCAAGGGACTTTGCGGTGCTCTAGAGAGTACATCCCCGCTAACTAACCTCAGTCTGGAAGCTCTGGGGACATTATTCTGTAGAATCTGGCACTAGTGGCCAGACCGAGGGTCCCACCCCACCCTACCACCACCCTGGGTGCTCACACCAGTCATCTGGTGTGAAAGAGTGGACCGTTTGTGCTATTAAAAACTCTTCCCGGTATTTGTTTTCCATACTCTATTTGTTCATTCATTTACTTTTCAGTATTTATTCAGCACCTACTCTGAGCCAGGTGTTCTGCTGTGTCCTGGGGATTCGAGAATGACTGTTCCACCATCAGGGAACTTGCATCTATTTGGGGATGGAGGGAGAATGAATGAATTACCATTATAAAAGGGCTATGCAGGAAAAGTGCTACAGCAGGGATTCTGGAAGGCTCCGCCATTTATTAGCTGTTGGTCTTGGGCAAATTATTTGGCCAGGGCCCCAGTGTATGGTTCTTGAGACTTTGCACGGGATGGCCGGGAGGACGGACGGATGCACGGAAGCAACAGCATCTGCCACCTGTTATGCACCTCACAGCTCCTGGGGGTGCTATTCACACAGGCTGCACAGGATTGTGGTGGCTTTGACTCTACCGCCCCCAGACTCGGTTTCCTTACCTGTAAACTGGAATCATAATAGTGACATCACAGGACTGGTGTGAGCATGGAGTGAGGTACGGGAAAGAGTGTGAAGATCCAGCTCTGTGCCTGGTGTGTCCATGATTATTAGATCTAAGAAGCCATGATATCAAAGCTCAATATAAAGGCTTAAATCTTCATTTTGGAGACGAATGCAAAGCCCCATGTGCCCATTAAGTTGTGCGTTGGGCCAATTAATGGCCAGTTTTCAGCAGCCACGCTGCTTCCTCCTACCACCTGAAGGAGGGTGGAGAAAACTGATGCCCACCTCGTGGCGGTGTAGCCGTGCCACGATCTCCACTTTCAAGATCAGGTCTGTGCCTGTCCTTGCGGAGCACGAGACAGATCTACCGGCTGGCCAGTCGCGTCAGGACCAAGTGGCAAAGGGAGACATTCCCGTGGCGGCAGCGCCTGGATGATACCTGCTACCTGCTGTCATCCTCAGAGCAGCGCTGTGATGCAGGCCGCGGCGCGAGCATCCTTGCAGGCCAGGAAATGGAGGCCAAAGGTCACTCAGCAAATATGTGCTGAAGCTAGGCTTAAACCCACAGCAGATGGGCTCCGAGTCCTGAAGGCTGTCTTGAGAGGTTTGGTGGAATTGACTAGAAGGGTACAGGTAGCTTGTCCCCAGGCCGAAAGTGGGACTTAAATGCTTGCTGCGGCGGTCCCATGGACCACTTCTAACAGGCTCTCCACTGGCCTGGAAAACAAATATGTGAACATGTGAACAACAGACAACAAACAAACATGTGAACAAACATGGGATGCCGGGAAATTATTACACAGCCATCCCACCAGCTCACATGCTACTGTGCGCTTCGGTCCAGCCCGCGCACAGCTGCCCCTGGGTGAGCTGACCTGGGCCTGCTGATGGCCTGCGTGTGAGACAGGAAGGCCCCCAGAACCCCATTCTGGCACTATGGCTGTCTCACCTGACTTCTGGAAAGGCGATCTCCTTGTCCCAAGACATTCTGGGGTAAAGTTAACCCTGTTCAAGCCCTCGAGGGAAGAGCCACTTCCAGGTGCCCAGGAGAGAAGGGAAGCATCGATGTCTCCGAAGATCTCCTCCCACCAGATTAGGAAAACAGTGACATCCAGTCCCCCGCAGGGCCAGGGAAGGTGAGAGCAGCACAGAGGAGGGATCATGGCTGAGCCACATAGGTGGTGACGCCCTTGTGCTAATGGTGCCACCTCGGATTTTAGAATGCCCTGGCAGATTAAAGTGTTTCTCAGATAAAGGAAAAACGGTGTCACCAAATGTTTGAGGACTGAGGATTTAGGTCCAATGGGGGTGTTAAGAATGATGCAAGCAGCTTTCTTTTTTCCCTCTAAAATTGTTTGGCAAGTTGTAGTGGACATCTGATGTTTCTACCAGCTGGCATCAATTCCCCTTCCTATAATAGCATCCTGGGTTTTCCTTGGGGTGGGGGACTCCCCTTCCCCACTGCTCTTCTTCTGGTTTGAATGAGTCTTACTCCCTTCACTGGCTCTGGGGATGGGCACGGACCCAGGGCTGACCAATCCCTATGCTTCATACTCTGGAGGCGTGAGCATTTCAGAGGTGGGTATGACACCTCAGCCAAACCAAATTGAGAGTCAATCCTGAGGTTTTGCCAGAAGTGGGGGACAACACACGCTCTTTCTGAAGGGGTTGCTAAGCTGGGAACCCATGGGCCTGGAATTGCTAGAGGTTGTGTTGCCGTTACATGAGGAGAACCACCTGAGACTTAAGGCAGCCAAGAGAAAAGCAGAGAAAGGAGATGAGATGGTGTGACCAAGATTTCTGGTGACATCTTTTGAGTGGCTTGGTTGAACTGTGAATTTTTTTTAATAATATGAGTTAATATATTGCATTCGATGTTTTTGCAAATTAGAGTTATTGTCTCTTAGTCCTGAAAGCATCCTGATATAGAAACATTCTCAAAATATTATATCAGTAAGCCAGAGCTGAAGATACAATGGAAATTTCATTTGAAATGTATTTGGTACTAAGTATCCATCAGAATTGTTTTGTGTTTTACATATTAAAGATGTAAGAGAAATTGTGCTGTGCCTACACCATATCATGAAAAAAATAATCAAATACTCTTCATAATACTATCTAGTAAATCTCAGAGACCTAGTTCCCTGGAGTCAGAAAGATCCAGGTTTGAGTTCTAGCTCTGTCAATTACCTTGGACAACTGTCATAACTGTCACGGGCCTTGGTTTACTCATCTGTAATATGGTGGTAATAAGAGTAGTTATGTCATTGGGTCATTAGGGAGGATTAATAAGAATAAGAATAAGAATGAAATAAGAATAAGAATAAGAAATAAGAATATCCAGCTTTACCACAGTACTATGAGATGGGAACCAAAGGGCAGGAAGATTAGCTTTCTCAAGATTAGCTAACTACTCAGTGGCAGAGCTAGAATTTGAATCTGGGCAATGTGGCTCAGGGCTTTCACTCCTGACCACCGTGATTATCATCTCTTGAACCTAGAAGAGGTTGAGTAATTTGCCCAAGGTCACACCTCATAATATTGTACACAAAGTGCTTATCATAGGGTCTGATACCAACACATGTTAAGAGAACATGGAAAAAGAAGAGTATTAACCAGTTGGATACATTTCAGGGCAGGGCCACATCTGCAATCATGGGCAGATGCAGGAGTGGGATACAGGAGACCTGGCTTATTACCTCTGCTGATAACCTGACATGTGACCTTAGGCAAGTCACTTGCTTTTCTGGTCTATGACTTCTCATATGTAAATCAAGAGGATTGTTGAGGCACCAGGGTAGCTCAGTCAGGTAAGTGTCCGACTCTTGATTTTGGCTTAGGTCATGATGTCAGGGTCACAAGATCCAGCCCTACGTGGGGCTCTGCATTGGCATGGAGCCTGCTTAGGATTCTCTCTCTCCCTCTGTCCCTCTCCTTGTTCACTCTCTCTTTCTTTCTCCAAAAAGAAAAAAAAAAAGAGGATCAAAATTATTCTCTACCCACAGCAACCATCTACTGGTCCATTCAACAACTAAGGAGACCAAGGCCACATGAATTGGACTTGGCATGGGGTTTTAGGTGAGGTGTCTGGATCAGAGACCCCCTCTCCCTGCCAGTCAGTCTGAAGGTGTGGATGCAGGGCTTCATTCTCCATGCTCTACACTGCTTGCATCTTGGAGCTTCTCTTCCAAGTTTTCCCTATTTCTCTACCCTAGTCCACTTCTAAGGTCAAGGAAGAAAAATGTGACTGAAATTGGTCATCTCTGACCCAGAGCAAAGAAAGCCTAAGCCTGGCCCTCAGCTTTCTCACATGTTGAATCCATGGCCAACTCCCAGCTTCTTCCCTGATCATTTAAAGGTTTTTTTTTTTTTTATCACATCTGAAAAGGCTTCCCAAGTGGCAACAAACTCTCCCAGGAAAAAGTAAGTGTTTTGATGAGTTAAGTGTAAATGAATCAAAACCATATGGATTAAATTTCCCCTAAAATACATTCAGGATTGACCTGAAGGATAAATGCTCTGGGACAATATGGGTGGGAGGGGTGGAGAGTCTAGAGTCTGACTTAGAACTTCCTCTCTAGTCCATAGCACCAGGGCCAGTTCCTCCATAACCTGCACAACCCCAAAGTCTCAGACCCCCTAACTCGTGCTATCTTTTACAAATGAACAATTAATACTAGGATGGACTTAATAAGACCTTGGGGTAAAAATTCAACTAACTAAGAATATCTTGTTTAAGGTGCTTTGCTGTGAGAGTCTCCCTGAAAGTTGTAAACTTGTTCAAGGTGGTAGATTCACCTTCAAAAGTGAATTTGTTCATTCACTCAAAGGATACTCACTGAGTACTTGTGTCAAAACCTGCAGTGTAATGGGCAGCAAAGAGGAATAAAACAGGGTCCGAATTTCTCTGTCCCCTCTACCTCCGTCATGATGCCATTTGCCCTGCTGCTACTTCTCAGTGGGTCTTCGTTGCTTTCAATGACATTAAGCTCTCTGCTGAGAGGCTTTCAAACCAGTTTGGGAGTATTTTCTCAAGGTTTTGGTTGAAATGGGAAATATACTAAGTTATACTCAGTTAAGGGCAAGCTCCAAGCATGGTAGGCAAGGCCCTCTACAGGACTTGGCCCTTACTTAACTCTCAAGCCTCTTTGGAAAAATATCCTGTGTTCTTGAATTGGAAGAATTAATATTCTTTAAATGTCTGTAAAATTCCAAGTGGCCTCAGATTTAATTCAATCCACATCAAAATTCCAATGGCATTTTTCACAGAAATAGAAAAACTATTCTAAAATTCATAAGGAATCAAACTAACTGATTTCAAAGTATATTATAAAGCTATAGTAATCAAAATGGTATGATACTGGCATAAAAACAGACACAAAGACCAATGGAACAGAACAGAGAAAGCCCAGAAATAAACCCAGGCATGTACAATCCAGTAATCTTTGACAAGGGAGCCAAGAATATGCAGCAGGGGAAAAAATCATCTCTTCAATAAATGGTACTGGAAAGGGGTCCCTGGGTGGCTTAGTCAGTTAAATGTCTGCCTTTGGCTCAAGTCATGATACCAGGGTCCTGGGATTGAATTCCACATCAGGCTCCCTGCTCAGCAGGGAGTCTGTTTCTCTCTCTCACTTGCCTGTGTTCTGCCTCTCAAATAAATAAATAAAATCTTAAAAAAAAAACAACAATAAATGGTGCTGGAAACACTGGATATCCACATGCAAGAAAAAAAAAAGAAATTGGACTCCTATCTTATAGCACTCACAAAGTTAATTCAGAATAATCAAAGACTTAAATGTAAGACTTGAAATTATAAAACTCCTTGAGGAAAACATTGGGGAAAATCTCCTTGATATTGGTCTTGGCAATGATTTTTTTGATAAGACATTAAAAAGATGGGCAACAAAAGCTAAAGTAAACAAGTGGGACTACATCAAACTAAAATGCTACACAGCAAAAGAAATAATCAATGATTTGAAAACACAAGCCACAGAGTCAGAAAAATTTTGCAAACCTAATACCTAATAATATATCTAAAATATTTGATATCCAAAATATATAAGGAATGTACACAACTCAATAGTAAAAAACAAAAATTAGAAATGAGCAAAGGACCTGAATGGGCATTTTTCCAAAGAAGACAAAGGGGCCAATAGATACATGAAAAGATGTTCAATGTCACTGACCAAGTGTAACCGAAGGCAAATTGAAACCACAATGAGACATCATCTCACCCCTGTTTAGGATGGCTATTGTCAAAAAGGCAAGAGATAACAAAGGTTGGCAAAAGCATGGAGAAAAGGGAACACTTACATACAGTTGGTGAGAATGTAAATTGGCACAGCCATTATGGAAAACAGTATAGCAGTTCCTCAAAAAATTAAAGATAAGGCCCTGCGTGGCTCAGTGGTTGAACATCTGCCTTTGGCTCAGGTCATGATCCTGCTCCTGGGATTGAGTCCCACATAGGGCTCCCCAGAAATAGGGAGCCTATTTCTCCCTCTGCCTATGTTTCTGCCTAACCTCTCTCTGTGTCTCTCATGAATAAATAAATGAAATCTTTAAAAAAATTAAAAATAGAACTGCCATATGATCCAGCAATCCCACTCCTGGGCATATATCCAAAGGAAACAAAATCAGTATCTCAAAGAGATAATCTGCACTCCCATGTTCACTGCAGCATTATTCACAATAGCCAAGATATAGGAAGAACCTAAATGTTCTTTGACAGATGAACGGATAAAGAAAATGTGAGATATCTATAAATACACGTACAATGGAATATCAGTCAGCTGTACAAAAGAAGGAAATTTTGACATTTGCAACAACACGAATGAACCTGGAGGGCATTATGCTAAATGAAATAATCCAGACAAAGAAGAACAAACACTGTATTTATTGCTGATATGTGCAATCTGAAAAAAAAATCAATTTTATAGAAACAGAGACTAGAACAGTGACTTCCAGGGGCTGGGCAGAGAGGGGAATGGGAGATGTAAGTCAAAGTGCACAAACTTTCAGTTATAAGACGAATAAGTTCTAAGGATCTCATGTATAGTGTAGCAACTATATAGTTAATAATATGATATCAAATACTTGAAATCTGCTGAGAGTAGATCTTAAGTGTTCTCACCACAAAAAAAGAAAAAAGTTAACTATGTGAAGTGATGTGTTAATTATCTTGATCTCGGTAATCATTCCACAATGTATATGCATATCAAATCATCATGTTGTACACTTCAGATGTATACAATTAACATTTGTCAGTTGTTCCTCAATAAGGCTGGGCAGGTGTAAAGGATACAGCAAATGTCTCAGTATTAACTGTTTAATTAAAAAAAAAATTACGGTCACAAGCCAAACAACTTCTACAACCTTTCATATCATCTTCTAAGGACATTGCTTTTTTTTGCTCTTGTGAGAGTCTCTAGTGCACTTTTTTGGGGGGTGGGTGGATGGAGAGGAGCAGAGGGAGAGGAAGAGAGAGAATCTTTTTTTTAAAGATTTTATTTATTTATTTATTTATTTATTTATTTATTTATTTATTTATGAGAGAGCACGAGCAGGGTTGGAGATGTGTGGAGCAGCAGAAAAAGAGGGAGAAGCAGACTCGGGAGAGCCCGACGTGGGGCTGGGTCCCAGGACCCTGAGCTCATGACCTGAGCTGAAATCAGAAGCTGGCCGATTAACCTACTGAGGCACCCAGGCACCCCACCGGTTCACTTTTTAATCACATGCTCTTTGTTTTTACTCTTAGGAACCACAGGATGTTTCATATGTTAATATAAGTCATATAACTTTACAATGGTGAGATCTGTATGTGTACACACACGTATTACCACACGGCGTGCACTATTAGCATGTAGCATTGGAGCCACATCAGACCATGTAGCATTGGACCCAAGACCATGAGAAGTACAACACCAAGCCAAAAACAGAATATTTTCCCCGGACTTGACTGTGAATCCTCCTGACTGTATGGCAGCTGGGACGGAAGAAGGAAGGTGGGTGAGGGACTCACAGAAGTCCCTCTTATTTGGGGCCATGGCTCGTAAAGCAACAAGGTATCTTCTCCCTGAAGCAGCCGGTTTTGACTTTCAGGTTTAGAGGCATCTGTGATTTGGGAACAATCAAACTGAGATCCCTGAGCAGTGGACTGTGGTTATAGAGAAGGCACATCTAGGCAAATCTGTGTAATTATGTTTATTTTTCCAAGGACAAGAGGGGTGGGATGGGAAGGAAATGATTGGACCAAGCCTGAGGGCTTACGGCATCATCCTCAGCTTAGGGTTTTACCCACTTGAGAGACTGAAAATACAGAGGCACGATGGCCTGACCACAGGTAGAAAGAGGACTGTGACCCACAATGTGCAGCGCCCCCTCATCCACCCGGGAGGCCAGGCCGCTGCCTGCAGTGACAGTCCACGGAGCTCGTCTGTACGTCAGCCCCAAATAGCCGGGACTCAGCTAGTAACCGGCAGCCTCTCTAGCTGTCGTCCCTGATCCCAACTAAGGGCCGCCGGGGAAAGCCGAATACATACCCTCACCAACCACATGGGACACTCTCCTTCTAGGACATTCATCTTTTCCAACCTTCAGCTCCCCCAGGCCAGCCTCCAGCTTTTCTTCCCCGCTGTCAAGCATCCTCACTCTTGCCTGCCTTTGAGTCTCTGCCAAATGCAAGTGATGGGAGCTGATCCCCTGGCAATGGCAAGTTCTGACTCAACAGCCTTTTGTTTTTTCATTTGGTTGGTCTTTCTGTCCACACGTCTTCCTAGATATTTGTGGGACAAATGATTCCAAGCAACCAGTGGTATCACCCACTTCGCTGACTGTCTCCCACAGCACCAGCTGGCACACAGGTGGCTGTCAGCTGCTCCCTCCTCTTTGCCCTGTAGCTCGAAGCTCATTCACCGACTCTGCCCCTAGTGTGCACATGGTCAGCTCTAAGTTGCACTCAGAGGGCATCAGAGTTTGTTCATAGCTGGTGTCCATTCTGATGGCTCTGTGCTCTTACCCCAATTTAGCATACGAAACTACCATGGAGGGTAAGATGTTGGGGGTTGGCTTCTAACCCCAGAACTCACAAGCAGGGAAGGCCACATTGCCTTCCTGGTCCTGTCTCTGTTGCTGTAATATGAAGATTGGACTAGAATAATATTTTAAGTCCCTTCTGTATCTTACCCAGTTGAATCTTCTCTCCACTGGGGCCCAGCCCTCCCATGTGTTGGACATTACAGAAATCTCAAAAGGACCAACCCTCGGTTGGGGTTACCCTCTGCCGAAGGAGGGTTCACAGAGCCAGTGGCATTTGCACCGCCTGGCCAAAGAGAGGCAAATCCGGGGCGGGATCACTATTTTCCTACCCTAGATTCGTTGTTCCGGATGGTACCATTTTGGCACCACCAACTCTTCAGCTGCCACACCCTTCGCTCTAATTCACACTCACAGACTTGATTCCCCTGGGAACATGGTTTTAAAATTGAATGAATCCAGAGTTCACATATGTTGCCTGAATGCGACATTGTGTGATACCTTCTCCCCCCCCTCAACTATCCGTACCATCGCCCCCTTTAAAAACCCACTCTCATTGAGTGGCATTAAAAACAAAACAAAACAAAACCCTCACTCCCACTTAGAGGCCTAAGTCCTGGGGAGCCGGAGCAGAGGAGAGGTTGTCACCTCTCACGTTCAGCAATAAAAATGACTTCCTCCTTTCAGCGGCCGTTCCCTGATGTGACTCTGTGATCAGTATCAAATGCTTGGTAGCAAGGCTTTCTGTAGAGCCTTCTCAGCTAAAATAGATTTAACCTGCCCGCTGCTCTTTGTGTAGGAACAATGGGCGTAACAATAAGGAGCTGCTATATTGTTCATGCATGAATAGTCCCGATTCCAGATATTTGCTGTTGGGCCCTGTAGATTACCTGCAAAGAATGTCCAGCTCCCTCTGTTGAGAAAGGTTATGCTACAGGCAAGCAGTCCAGGCTGTTTCATGGTAATGAATCAATAGGGGCCTGCAATTAATGAAGTCTTATTTCAAAATGGTAGGGAGTCACCTTTTGAAATAGGGTCTGTTTTCTCCTCCAGCCTAATTGCACAGCCTGGGGTGTCTCCAGTTTGAATGGGTCAACTTTGTGTGTGAGCCGGGCTTGGGGGCTGGCAGGAAGGGGCAGAGGGTGACAAGTGAGGTGGCTTTGGGGGCTTACTTGGGCAAGCTCTGGGGGAAATGAAACCCATATGTGTGGTTATTAGCATGCGGCTCGGAAACAGGCACAACAGAGGCAAGCTGGAAGGCCGAGAACACCTCCTGAGTGTCCCGTTCCCAACTTTTCAACTGGGCAAAATTTTAATCGACAGGGGTTTCTTCTGTGTGGCTATAGACTGAAGCTTTGAGAACCCGTGGCTAGTACATGGGGGTAACGGCGGGAAACACCCACAGGCTTCCGCTCCAGCGCATCTGAATCTCAGTCGTTGCACTGCTGTCACCGGCGGTGTCATCTTAGGCAAACTACTTGACCTCTCTGAGCATCCTTTGATCCATCAAACAGGGATATCATCAATCTGCAGGGCTGTTGCAGAAAAAATATGTCCCCCTAGTAGGGATCCAATCCATGGTTGTGGCAAATGTTGCTCGTTTACCAATATCCATCCATCCCTCCTTTCTTCCTGACCAACAGAATCTCAATTTTGCTCAGGGCAGCAGTGTATCCAACCAAGAAAATCCTGATTTCTTGGTGTCCCTTGTAGGTGAGGTATCCATATGACACAGTTCTGGTCAGTCAAAAGGGGTCGTCTGCTGGGTAGGGCTTCCTGGAAAACTATGGTTTTCTTGACTTAAAAAGAAACAGACTGTGCAAGGCTTTTTGCCTTTTCCCCTGCACACTCTTCCTTCCTTCGAACACAGTTGCAAGGCCTGGAAGTGTGGGAGTCACCATCTTGCAACCATGAGGACAAGCCCCACACATGCTAAGGAGAGTGGGACAGAAGGGTAGAGAACGGGGTGGGGTAAGGTTTGTGGAGCTGTGGCGCAGCCGTTCCTGGGCTTGAGTGCCTCCCTCAGGCCTCTTGTCGGGTGAGAACAATAAATCCCTATGCATTTATAGGTCGTGGTTACTTGAGCTTGAGCTTTCTCTCACATGCGGCCAAGCACAGTCTCTATGTGATACCTGCTGATTATTACTTTTACAGGCTGGCACAACAAGCCTTGGAAACTTCCTTGAAGCCCAACTGAGGTAAGAAAGAGGAATATACTGGGAGAAAACCACCTAGTCCCTGATATTTTCAGGGTTCTCCTTTATCTGTCCACCCGTGCACCTGAGCTTTTTTATTTACATAGGCTTCCTTGCTTATTATTAAGTCAGGGCTTCCAGGGAAGTAGAGTTAAATTAAAGATCAGAGGCAAAGATAGCCATGGTTACTATATAAATACCTGTCTGCATCATATAAGATACCGGAGTTAATCAACTCCAAGAACAAAGGCAGTGCCCAAATGAAAAAACTGCCTGCCGGAGCTGGCTACAGCAACCCTGCTGAGTGCAGGAAATAAATATGGGAACCAATAGGCCAAAAATAATAATGGTAATGAGATTTTTAAAACTTCATCCCTAATAAAGAAGCCTTTGCTGAATTCTTATGTCCTAGAGAAATAGCCAAGAGTATTTAGGCTTATCCAAAAGGACTTAGTGGGAACTTGGGAGAAGTATAGGCATGTCTTAGCTAAGGTTGGGATGAGACCCCTTGACCTAGTGGAAGATCTAGGAGGGAGGCTTCTATTGACCTTTGAAGGTCAAGCTACTGGTCCATTGCTCTGGACAGTGTGGCTTAGAGGCCGCCTCTCCAAGAGGACAGTGTAGTAAAAAGTGAGTCGCAAATGAGCTAATCACCATTAACGTTTCGGCTGAAACTGCCAGTCTGACATCTTTCCTAATGGCTGACAAATGTCAGGGTGACTTGTGTGCTTTTTTTGTTAATTGAATTGGTTAATTAGGTCCCAGAGGCCTGGCTGCTAATTATGAGCTACAGCCGAATATGAGCTTAAAAAAAAAAAAAAAAGATGCAAGGAAGTTAAAACAAAAGAGAAAATACACACATGCGCGCACACACGCACACACACACTCCAACTCCTTTGTGTTCTTTACAATCTGTACTGTTACCTTCTCTTAATTTTTGACCTGCCACATGTTACTACCTTCTTGATGTATTTAAAAAAACAAAAAACAAAAAGAGGGCAAGAAGAACTCCAATTCTGCCTTTTTCCATGAGGAGCATCTGTTCAATCAGTGCCTCGTTCATTAATTTTCTGCCAATTAGCAAGAAAAAAAGGTAGACAGGGAAGGGGGAGAAAAAAGTCCAGATTTACTGCCTAATGCCTTACCTTGTGAAGATAATGTTTTCAAAAACTCCACATTGTCTGTCGTTTGCATAAAGAAGCATTGACAGTCCTGGAGACCCAGTAGTGACTTGTTGATGTTTAGGAAAACTTTTCCAGAATTTCAGGAAACAAACCCAGACACTGAACAGGCCACACTCTCCATAAAGGATCCTTTCTCAAAGGTTAATAAAGTGACATCTAGCTCATGGAGGCCTCTAGGCATTTAGTGCTAAACGTAGCTCCAAGAAGTGTCTCCCAATTGCCAACTACAGGTGCCCAGTGTTGTCTTTGGTTTTGGCTTCCTGTTAAGAGAGAACGCTGAGGGCAGTTGGAACTTCCAGCTTCGTGCTTCCAGTTCACCACACCATGCTTCTGGGAGCTAGCAGACCCAAAGTATCTGATAAACTGGTTGGCATTCTTTGGAGGAAGGAGGGATGAGAAGGAACCCAAGGTAGAGAGAACTGAAAGGAGAAGCGCTCAAAGGACCTTTGTGGCAAAATCAGATTATTTCAGCCCCTAGGGTTCTGGTGGAGATAAATGGATAGGGCAAGCTGGCCAGAACAGCACTTCCTTGCTCTCGGAGTCTTGGGTTAGCAGAGGCTGGGATTTTGAAAACATGTGGAGGTTTGGAGACTTGAAGAACGTGTGTGGCCCAGATACCTCTTGGAACCATCTTCCCCTGACAGATCAGGAGAACTTGCCTCACATTCCCAATTCCAGTTTGCCTCCCAGCTCAGCCACTAAACCCAGAGCACTCCTCCCAGTTTCTTCCAGTTCCCAGCCTCCCCCACCTTCCATGGAGTCTTGAGCATGTGGCCCTGAGAGTGATGCCTCAGGATGGCCACTAGCTAGATTTTGGTCCCTTCCCGTTCTCAAGGCTTCCAATCATAAAGCTTTTCACTTTTCTGAAGACTTGAGAGGGAGGAGCCATGACCTACACAGAGCTTTCTACTTTCTATGGCTTGCCCTCCACTGCTCCAGCATCTTCCTCTCTCTCTCTCCACCCCCTCCAAATCCTTCAGAATTTAGGAGACCATGCCTGATGTCTGGCTGATAGTCACTGAGAAGCATGTGTGGAAAACTCAAAGTGAAAAGAAAAGCTGCATGTTTTACAAAGATTCAACTTGTGTCTCTGCATTTTTACCAGTAAGTGTGTGTGTGTGTGTGTGTGTGTGTGTGTGTGTGTGTGTGTGTGTACATGCCAGCCAGCATTAAAATAGCAGGGACTGCTTGGGTTCATCTTGAGCAAGGCACCTATAAAGAGTTTTCAAGAAATCATGTTAAAAATCTATGGGGACACTATATGTTGGCAAATCGAATTTAAACAAAATATTAAAAATCAATCAATCAGTCAATCTATGGGGACAGTGGTAAGGTTGAGTATAAGCAGAAGACAAGACAGTGGCAGGCAGTGTAACCCACTAGTCAAGACCATAGATGAAGACCAAAGTCCAAATGCCGGCCTTGACCCTTGCTAGTTGTGCAGCCTTAAGCCAGTTCCTTCCACATCTTTGAAACTCAAGTTTTCAACTCCAAGATGCAAATAATGATAGTATCTATCTTCTAATAGTATCTTGCTGCTGGGAATAAATGAGATAAGGCATCTAAGCAGCACTGTGTACCCGGGAAACATCAGCTACTATATTTGCTTTCCTCCCTTACTCCATTTCTTTAAAATCTAAAGTTTACAGAAACATCAGTTATGCCAAAAATTTAACAGTATCTTTAACCTGGTTTGTTTTGCTTATGCTTAAGTTATTCTCAAGTTTCTTTTACATATCTGGTAGAGTGGCCTCTGTTGCTCTTTTTCTGAGAGACTAGAGTTTTTATGACTCTTTAAACCCAGAGAGATACCAAAATTGTCTTCAGATTTATTTTGGACCGTGCTTTACCCCAAGGGGGCTTATATAAGCCTCAAAGGAGAGGTAAGGAGGAGGAAAAAGGGGTGGTCATGTTTTAAAGAAGGTGAGTGGTGTGTCCCATACACCATCCAAAACATTTAGCCCTTTCTACAGAATCTCTTCTAGGAAAGACCTGCCTCATACGTTCTCTATAGGAAGAGGAGCTCAATTCTGAGAGACCACTTTTTTGGGGGTGTCCTCAGTCCTTTCTGCTGGAGAAAACCCACTTTTGGTCCCAAGTTTTTTTGGTTTCATCATTAGCTTAAAGGGAAGATATTTTGACCACCTGGGAAGGTAGGGTGACAGATGTGATAGGGTGCCCAGGACTGAGACGGTTCTTGGGGCATGAGTTTTTCAGTGCTCAAAGAAGGAAAGTCCAGGCAAATTGAGATGAGTTGATCACTCTCTTGGAAGGCAGATTTTTAAATTGGTTGTTTGGAGAGTCATTGCAGTTGGGGGAGGTGCTAATCCCAAAGCACCCAGCCAGTTAATAAACTCAGTCAAAACCAGAGGCTCTCAGTGCAATATCAGATGCTAAATGTGTATATGTGGCTTGGGTAGCAGTCATGGTGGAAGTCCTAGAAACACATAATTTCTCAGTCACATAGCACACAGGTTCTGGGGACTCACCCTCTTGGAAGTTAGAGTCTCATGCAGGAACTTGTAAAAATTATGTCCTGAATTAACCAAGCTGCTTCCCACAGATTGCATTTTGAAATACAGAGAGAGAGGAGGAAATGGTTAAGTGACAAAGGACAGAAAAACCACAAAAAAATCCATAAAGGCTTTGTGGACATTGCCCACAAGAGGCGCCAACTGAGAGAAGTCTGCCATTTTTTCACATCCTGGTGCTGGCACAAAAAAAGAAAGGAGGTTTACGTCTCTCCTTAGAAGGAAAGAGAGAAAACAACCCTTAGGGGCTGATGCATTGAGAGAACCTCAAATACGCCGGTCTGAAGATTATGCAATATTTTCATTTAATTCTCAGAGAGACTTGAGAGGTTGGTACTATGATTCATATTTGACAACTCAAGAAATCAGGACTCCCAAAGAAGAGTAAGTTCTCCAAGTTCACTCAGCTAAGAAGTGGCTGACCTGGGAATTGTAATGATAGTAATAATAATGATAATTTAATACAATAGCCATCATCATGGAGCAACAGTGTTTCTTAGGTCTTTAGGTACTAGGCTACATACACTCTTTAATGTTTAACCTCATTTAGTTCTGAAACAGTCTTCCGGAATGGAACCACTCTTAAGCCCATTTAACACATGGGTAAATTGGGAATTAGAGAGATTGTGTAAATCACTGGAGGGCACCCAGCCAGTAAGGAGCAGAACTGGAGTTTGAACCTGTATCTGTCTGGCTCCATAAACCATTGCACAACCCGCTTGACCCATTGTACTGTTATAAAAACACTTTTGTACATGTTACCACATTCAACCATTGAGACATATTTTCTAGACTTAAAAAAGGAAGCCAAGAGAGCTTCTGAGTTGTCCCAAAGTGTAGGAGCCTGGCAGAAAACTGACTCCGATTCCAGCACCCCGGGAGAACCATGGCCCTATGGGTCCATTGGGCAAAAAGAGACATTCTTCCAAAATGGTAGATTTCCTCTCTTGCAGCAACAGCGAGTTTCTTCAATAACCACATCAACCCTGTAGCTGATCGGTGACTCAGAAGGGGAAAGGAGATGGTGATCCTAGAGGGCAAAGACCAGCAGGACAGAGCCTCTGCCAACTGCAGTCTCCTCCCCCAGACCATGCATAAAGGCCCAGATTTTGCCTGCGCATGCAATATTGACCTGGAGGTATTGATGCGCCACCTGCAGGGCTGCCTTTCCTTATCGATAACCAATGGCAGGGCCTAAAGTTCAAACACCGCTGGGCGGCTTTCATGTTTGTAAACAGTATTGATGTGCATAAATAACGGCCCATCAGACTGCAGGATTAAATGAGGACAGAGGCAGAACATTTGGGAGATTAAATCCGGAAGCAGCTAATTAAAATAAGCTGAGAATGAAGGCATAAATGGTGGCCAATTAATGTAAATGCCTTGCAAGCCTGGACACCCCAGTACCCCAACCCAGGCTTTCCCAAGCTCCTGGCCAAGAATACTGCCTCTCCTTAGGATAAAACTGGTCCAACTCTGCCTTTGATTTACTCCCCCACCACAGAGTCTCGTAGGCCAGCGACCCACAGCAAGTGCCAGGAAAGAAGTGCTGTCTGAGAAGACCGGGTGGTCTGGGGGAGAAGACAGACATCTGACGTCACCACTTTGACCCAGGATGCTCTGATGCAGCCTAGAAAAGAAATGCTTAAACTGTCCATTAATAAGAAGAAATTAAAGAGAATTGTGGAAATAGCGATACTTCCTCCTCCACTCCAATAGGGTCAGTTTTGAGGACAAAGTTGGGCTCAGCGATGGAGGGAGGCTCAAGGCTCAAGGCCACTGTCCTCATTACTTCTTAATAAAAGAAAGTGTTTTTGCATGACGATGGCTCAACATCAAAAGGGCCATGTTGAAATGTGCCCTGGTTCACAACAGCCTTGTGCAAATGTCCCACTTTGCTGCGGGGGTAACTTAGAAGAGTCAGGGCAGCAGTTGGTGGTAGTGGGGATAAAGAACCTCTCAGCCAATGGATTGCTTGGGGTAATGACTTGAGAGCTATGATAATAGGGAGGTAATTCCTGCTTTTGCTGGTGACACACTTTCTCCTTTTCACCATCTGTAATGAGGCTTCATTCAAAGCCAATAAAAATAATGGCCAATGTTTACTCCATATAGACTGTGCCAGGCACGATCTAAGCATGTTACATGCATGAGCTCATTTAGCTTTCATAAAAACCCTAAGAGAGGAAGCAAAAGCACACATGGGTGATGTTATTGCCATAGTGACTTTGTTTCCCCAAGCAATCTCTGAGGTAGAGCAAACAGTGTTAGTCTAATTTTGATATGAAGAACATAAGCCTGAGGGATAAAGTGATTTGCTCACAGTCAGAAGTGGGTACCTTACAGAGAGGCCTTTTGGGGCCCCTAGATGCCCTACTTTTGAAGAGGTAGGATGGCTGTGTTTTGCCCCAGGCTCCATTCACTATGACCATTTGCTCCTATGGTCAGCCGTGGCCCAACATGCTTCCAGAAGCATCTTTATAGGATGGAGGAGAGGGTGAAATGCTCCCCAACATTGGGTTTTCATGAAGTGCAACAAAAGCAAGTATTTGAAAGAGCAAGATACTTCAAAAATGCATCAGGACTATTATTTCTATTAAAGGATCTGTCCCCTGAGACAGACCCAAGGCTGCTTTTTGGTTTCTGGTCCCAGCAAAGGTCCCCTCCACTGGCTTGAGCAGCAAGGGAACTGCATTGTGTAAATGCAACTAAGATTTCTGGGAGTGGGGGAGCCGAGGAGCCGGGGAGCTAGCAGGCGTGCAAGGGAACAGTATCATGTTCCTGGTTTTAGGTTAGCTCCAGGACTGGGATGCTTAACTCATGTGGTTTTTCAAGATTAATCATAAGTTACAACAAGCTGCTCCCCCTTGGGGCATTTCATCTGCATCATTTTCTCTCCCAGAGGGTTGAAGGAAGAAAAATATCCGCTGCACAGCTTTGGAAATTAGTTGCTTGTCACTCACTTGCTTGGAATGGGATTTGAATCTTATGGCCTTTGCTCCAGAGCGCTGGACTGGCTCCCCATTAAGTAAGAGATGTACAGCTAGAAAAGACGCTGCTGCCAAGGTACTTAGAGTGAGGAAAGCCAGTTGTGGGCAGCTCAATGGTAACATGAGCCCCTGGCTTCTGAGTGCCATCATTTATCTGCTGGTCCCCAGGCACCTTCAAAACTAGGCATTAAGCCCTCCATGTGCATTTGAGGATCAGGAGTAACAAGCACGCCCCATTCCCCATGGAAATGAAAGGTTGTGGTTCTATCCAGGGTTGGGAGGGAGTTTTATATGAGGGATTCAGAGTCTTCAGTAATCCAGGTGGGGCAGCCTTCTGAATACTGGCCTGGCTGGATGGTTGTTGACTACTTTTCAGAAGGGTGACCCATTGTCCAGTTTATATTACACAAGCTGTCACAGTAACCGCAGACTGGATGGAGTCCGTGCCTGTGGGAGACGGATCTGAGGAGTGGAACATATTGCTGTGGTTCTCCAGGCACGAGGTCCATATCACCCAAAGGAGGACCTCAGCCAGAACTTCAGTGTGATGAATTCAGAGGAGTGGGAAAACTGGAATGGAAAACCAGGAAGGCAGACAGAAACTGTGTCACGTGGACACAGGTGGGGCAAACTTTGGTGAGATCAGGTCAGGGCTGGGCTCCTCTGTGGCAGCACTACTCACTGCACATCCAACTCTGGACAGTTAGAGGTTGCAATGTCCCGCCCAACCTGGGTAGACTGCTCCAGGAATGGGGCTGATGCCAGGAGCTGGAGAGAATGAGCCTGCCGAGACTCAACATGTCAACTCCTGAGGTGCCAATTGAGGTGTCACTGCTAAGTGGGGGACATATCAGAAGTTTGACCAATGAAGTAACTTCTTCAGGAAGCAATATCTGCAACTAGCTAGCCAGAGGGATGTCTATTTATGTCACAAAAGCCAACCACTCTAGAAAACTATTCATTACTTCTTTACTTACTGTCCCAACTCGATGATTGCCTCTGCTCAAATAGACTTGGTCCTGATTAAATTTTGACCATTTACAAATTCCCAATCCACTAGAGAATGTCTCAGAAAGCTATAACAGTTTCTGATTTTCAAATATGAAAGCATTCTGCAGGGTCTGGGTAGTGCAGTGGGTTAAGTGATTGACTCTTGGTTTTGGCTCAGGTCATGATCTCAGGGTCGAGAAATTGAGCCTCACTCCACCCAGTGTGGAGTTTGTTTGAGATTCTTTCTCTCTCTGCCCTTCCCCTTATGTGCTCTCTCTATATATATATAAAATAAATGAATAAATCTTTAAGAAAATGAAAGCATTCAGAGTTATCCTATTAATCAAGACCAAGGTTTGCTCCCATGACCTAGCCTCAACCTACGTTCTCCAGCATCTCCCACCCTACACATGAGCAGAATCAGTGTACTTGCCAGGCCTCAAATACATGAGGTGAATTCCCTACTCTACACCTTGCTGATGCCACACCTTTGCCTGGAGTTTCTCTTCCTCCCCACTCCTATATTTTATTTTCCAAATCTCATCTCATTCTGACCTAATCTGCTACCATTGATTTGTTACACCTCCATAATCTTAAGAATTTGAAAGGTATATTAGGTGTATTTGTTAGGGCTGCCATAGCAAAGTATCACAAAATGGTTGGCTTAGACAACAAAAAATATATTGTCTCATAAATATGGAGGCTAGAAATTCTGAAATCAAGGTGTTGGCAGGGTTGGTTCATTTTGGGGGCTATGAGAAAAAGTCTGTTCTAAGCCTCTCTCCTTGGCTGGAGGATGGCCACCTCCATCTTCACACAGTGTTCTTACTGAATGCATGTCTCTGTGTCCAAATTTCCCTTTTTCATAAGCACAGCAGTCATATTGGGTTAGGGACTACCCCAACGACCTCATTTTTACTTGATTACCTCTGTAAAGACCCTATATCCAAGTAAGGTCACATATTGAGGTACTGGGAATTGGGATTTCAGCATATGAATTTGGCAGGAAGTGGGAGGGCACACAATTGAACCCACACCTAGAGGCATCAATGGCTAAAACTGTGCTGCTCTAGCCCATGATAGAAATATTTGATTCTGTGCCCAGAGAGCTAATCAGTACTGTATGAAGAAGAGGAGAGGTGTGTGCTAAGATAGGAAGCAGAGGCCACCATTATCAGGCTACCTTCTTCTAAGAGAGCAAATGTTTCATAAAGGTAGAAGGTGGTGAAAGGTATAGATCTTGTGCACGGAGGGTATGTTTTATGAAGCACACTGTGGAATAGGCTGGGTTTTGCTGTGGTAACATACAACCCCACAATCTCAATGGCTTACAACCAAAAGTTTGCTTCTTGCTACATGTCCACTGTAGGCCAACTGCAACTCTATTTCACATTGTCCTCACCAGGAAAACCCGTGATCAAGCAGCCTCTAACTGGAACTTTGCCAACTTTATGGCAGAAGGAAAAGACATATGGCAAATCGAGCAGAGCTCTTAGGGGTTCTTCTTGGACAGAGCTTGCATTTCACTGGCCAAATGAAGTCACCTAGCCAAGTCTGACATCAGCAGACAGGAATGTAGAATCCTTCTGCAGGTAGGGTCATTGCAGGGAGGGGCACCCAATATAGGCAAGCAGAAGTCCAATAGACCATGCTAGAATAAGCACCATGACCTATTTCTAAGAAAAGCATCTTCAGCGACACCTGGGTGGCTCAGTGGTTGAGCGTCTGCCTTTGGCTCAGGGCGTGATCCCAGAGTCCTGGGATGGAGTCCCGTGTCAGGCTCCCTGTGTGGAGCCTGCTTCTCCCTCTGCCTGTGTCTCTGCCTCTCTCCGTGTGTCTCTCATGAATAAATAAATAAAATCTTAAAAAAAAAAAAAAAGAAAGAAAAGCAGCTTCATGTGACTTTGGGCTTGCCTCTTTTTCTCTGGCCCTCAGTTTCTTCATTTAGTAAATAGGGATCATAATACCACCTTCCCTTCCCTCCAGGGCCATTAAGAAAATTAGCCATGAGACTATGAAACTTCTTGGTAAATGATTATTAAAGCACCCTGGGGACAAAGGTATGCATCTGCTATATTTGGGATATAAAGTCAATTGCAGTTCATATCGACTACAAAGATAGGTGGCCAGCCAATGACAAACCAGGTCTTTCCCCTAAACTCCTGGAAAGGAGGGCAGCCCAGTGTGGTCAAGGCAATCCCACAGATGCAGCCTAGACAATTGGGAGGACCAGGAAGGGATGGGTCATTGCACTGGCATATGAATCCACTCACCATAGTAGATTCTTTCCTTCCACCAGCTCCCCTTCTCTACCCCTCTTCCCAGCTACTGTAGGTCCAAGCACTGGTTCACATTAAAGGGAAATAAATAGGACATATTGCCACCTACATTTTGTAACTGAGGAAACAGGTTCAGAGAAATTAAGCAACATGGTTAAGGTCACACAGTAAGTAAATGCTCCCACAGCATCTCCTTGAAGCACTTTACTTTTATTATTTAATCCTTGCAATAATGTTATGAGATGAGTGCTTTCACTATTCCCATTTTACAGGTGAGGAAACTGAGGCACAAAGATGTTAAAGAATCTGTCCACCATTGTACATGTCATAAGTAGCCAGCCTTGGGAGAGCCCTGGGGTTGAACACCCTGAGATGTACATTTTTGTCGTTATATTTAACATCTCTGAAATTGGGATGAGTCTTTTAATTGATGGCATTATCATAACTGAAGAGTCAGCATTTTTTCTTTCTCACTTAGTGGCATATAAAATAATGATGCATCTTCAAACTGATGACATCTTACTTAGAATCAATGAAATATGAGACATGATTTCTTCTTGACCTGCCCCTCCCCATTTCCTTTCATCAATTTTGAGATTTAAAAATGATTCTTCCTTCTGAATGGAGGGGAAACTAGACATAGATTCTATCAGCATTCCTTCTCCATCTCTCCAGCCCTCTGGGCAAAAAAATGCAAGAGATGCCAACAAAAAGTGACCTAGTTAGGGTGCAAGACAGCAAGTGTGGCTGTGGATTGTGTGCAAGACAGGGTGTTTGGGAGGGTGGAGCTGCACTGGCCAGCATTTCATGAGATCTGAGTCCTGGCTGGAAAGCCCAGCATACAGCGCCCATCCGTGGCCCTGGTGCTAAGGGAAAACCCATTCTCCAGCATACAGACATGAAGCCAGGAAACACAAAAAGGAACTCAGGGGCAATTGTAGAAGGTGTGTCTAAGGCGCTGTACTTACTGAACAAGACACGAATCTATGTCCATTTCTTGGGGGGTAAATACTACCACATGTGCCTAAAACTCTCACATCATTTAGTCTGTGCTGACATGAATCCCCTTGGAAGAGTTAGCATTTGGTTAGGTAAACGTTTCCCCTCTCCCTCCCCTCTTCACCTCCCTCATTCTCCATCAATATCTTGCAGATGTTGGAACAAGCCGATGACTGACTCGGTTCCCACACTGGAATGCCGGCCTGGGGAAGAATGCAGCAGAGCTTTCTGGCTGCCTGCGACCCTCAGCTACGATGGGCCTCCGACATTCTCTTGCTCGTGCATCAAGCCTTCGGCTGCTCACTGCCAAGTATTAAGTGCTTGTTCCACAAAGCTGGTGTAGATTATCACTTTGCTGTATAGATGTATCTAATAGAATTAAATAGTTGGCTCCTGACCAGTAACAGATGTGCTACATATAATGCAACAATAATGAGATTGAAACCACCATGTAATACTGAGGGAAGAGGGGAGGGCAACTTGCATTTCTCCAGTTTGGAAGCCAGCTTGAAGGAAAGAGAAACTAGAATGAATGGCCTTTTATTTGCCCTGAGTGAATCTGTGTGTTTCAGATTCCCCAAGGGCTACCTTTCATGGCTCTGTCCATGCCCAGGACGTGGGCGAGAGACAAACATGATGGAAGTGGGATGTTTTGTGCTGGAGGTGGACTGATCCACCTTGATGACCTCCTACCTATTGCCCCCAACCTGGTGCTGTCCAGTTTGGGGACCCAATAATGAGACCATAATGAAATGCAGGCTGCTCCAGATGAGAAATAACCAATGAAACCTGAGCTCAGGAGGTCACCCATGTGGGTAGGGGGAAGCAAAAGTGTAGACAAGGACAAAGAGCCCCCAGTGTTCCCACATGGAGCCTCCAGTGCTCACTCCTTATGGTTGTGCAGTTCTAGAACCTCAGAATCCTAAGATGGGTCAGTCCCTGGGGATAATCTCCAAGCATTGATAACTCTGGTTCCTGGAACTGCTAATCAAGAGACCAAGCAAGAAGAGAGTATGCCTGCAAGTGAAAGGGTAGCAAGCACCATCCTAGAGGTCAAAGGATAGCCACAGGGGCTGGATTCCTGCTAAATAGTAGTGCTTCATGTGAATCCAGAGCTGGGGTTTTTCTGAGTGCTTCAATCTGTCGCTGTACTTTCTGCCTATTTTTCCCTCACCATTTTCCTTCTCTGCTCTTCAATATTAATGTCTCTATCAGTTAGTTATTGCTGAGTAACAAAAAAACCCAAAGATTAATATATGGTTTATTATTTTTTCTCAGAGTCTGAGGGTTAGTTTTGCTGATCTGAGGAAACTCAATGGATCTTGGCTGGGCTTGCACCTGTATCTTCAGTCAGTGGCAGATTGGCAGTAGACTGGCTGGCCTAGGATAGGCTTAGGTCCTCATAGCTCTTACAGCCCTTCAATATGCTAGCCTTGCTATGTCCTTAAGACAGGGTCAGAGTTGGAATAGAGAGGCACTCTAGTTGTGCAAGAGGGCTAGTGGAAATAGATCCACATTTTCAAACCTCTATTTGCACCACATCACTAGCATCCTATTGGCCAAGCAAGTCTCATGGCAAAGCCCGAATCTGAATGAGAAAGAACTATAAAGTTACACAGGGTAAAGGCATGCCATAAGGCAGGCCATGAACTGGGGCCATTGATGCCATCAACCTACTCCAGTATCCTTGGAATTTTTTAGAGGTTGCCTACAGATAAGGAACTGTCAATGAGACTGGTCAATGACATACCCTAGAAACCCAAGTCCAAATCCTCCTTCAGTCCATCCAAAGAAATGGTCGAGAGAGAGGTAAGCCAGTTTCTAGTTGTCTCCATCTGGATTTTCATCTCCTATGTTCTTGCACACTAACTTTTGGATTGCCTGCCTCTCCCCTTCTCTTCCATCCCCCCAAATACACATATACTCTCAGGAGAGACTCTGGTCCAATTTCTGGGGACCCTTCCTGGCACAGTCCCCAGGCCCTAAAACAATAGGTAAGACACAGAAAGCCTGGGTATGCAACACAGCATACCGCTCAGAGAGTTTGCATAGCAAGAGATAAAAGACCAAGATGAAAACAGACTTGATACATAGAGGTATCTAAATAAGACAAGGGTTCCTTCATGCCCAGGGCCCAAGGGTAAAACTAAGGCCAAGACACGTCGGGGGTCAACAGGTCTACTTTGTCAGGTGAACAAAACCAAGGGTAGTATAGTCAAGAATTCCTACCAGCACCAGACTAACAGACTAGCAAAGCAAAAGAAAATCTCCTGGGCACATAATAATTGCTCAATAGATATTTGGGGACTGACTGGCTAGGAAAGTATTCTAAGAAACCAACAGAATCTCAAACAAAAGATTTAGGAACAAGGAGAGTCATTGAAACATATTTGTAAGAGTGGAAACAAACCAAATGTTCAACAATTGGGAGATGATTAAATAATTTATGACACATCTATATAATGGCATAGGATGCAGCTATTTAAAATGATGTTTTAAATTAAATATTTATGACTGGAGGAGAGGCTTACCATGTAATTTGAAATGAAAAAGCAGGTTACAAAATTCTATGCAACATGAGCCCAAGTAGGCATAAAATAAGTGTGGTTTAACAGTGGTTTATGGGAGATTTTTGTATCTTTACGCTTTCTATATTTTCCAGGTTTTCCATAATGAGTCTATATTTCCTTTATGACTCTAAGTACAACTGAAGTTCTGAAGTGAATGTGGATCTTAATTTTAAAACAGGGACCAAAATATTAACTTCTTGTTCATTTTCATGCATCCTTTATATACTCTCATCTATCCTCCTGTATTTTCATTGGGAGTGCTTATCACATGTCATATGTAGTTGGTGGCCTCTCATTTCTCTTCCCTCAACAAAATTTAGATGACAGGAGGCAGGAATTTTGCCCATCTTGTTCACTGATGCGTCCTGAGCAGTCACCACAGCCTTATAGATACCAGGCCCTCAGGAAATATTTGTTGAATGGACAAATGAATGAATGAATGAAACTGCTCAAAGGGAATTCACTTTCCCTTTTACTAGTCAACTAAAATGTCCTGCAGCATCAGTATCAGGAGCAACTTGACTGAGCCACAGAAGTATTAGGAGCAACTTTGATTTGCAAGTACTCACTGCCTTTAAAAGCTATAGATTGCCCACTGGGGACTTAGCATAGTACTGAGCACTATGGTGACCAGAAGGCAATATTTATCTAGACAGAGTATACATACTATAGGACAAGGTATATTCCTCAAAGCAGGGAACTTGGGCATAGAACACAAAGAAAGGCTCAGTTGAACATGGTTGATATTTTCCCCCTGAGATGCACCTTCCCGGAGCTCTTCAAGAACCTATACAATTGTTCTTGGTCTTCTTCTTGACCCTCATATTTGGGAGTCAGCAGTAGAAACCCCATATATGTCCTCCCTACCCATCCCCTTGACGTGAATAATGCCCCTTCCAGACCCATCTCTGTCTTCTACTGCGTGGAACCCACTGTGTGCATCTCAGCTACGTTCTTGTCTCACATACAGGTCCAAGCAGTAATGATGCTACTAGTTACTGTTGGTTGACTATTATAATAGTTATTCCTTTGTATTCATCATCTCTGTGGCACTCTCTTCAGGCACATCAAGAGAATCTGAATTTTTCTGTCTCTTTCTTCTAGTCTCTTCTCTCTCTTCTCCTAGGTCCCATTTTGAACCCCCCGCCTCCTCCCTTAAAAAGTCTCAGACACCACTAAAAAGCAAATGAGTAATGCCAGGGACAGGAAAGGAAAAAGAAAGTGGCCAGCAAAATTAGCCAGAAAGAGGACATTTGCTGCATTTCCTTGAAAGTATTCCCAAGATTCACATCAGAATCTTCACACCATTCTTTACTTAAACTTACCTTTCTGCACCCATCAGTGCTTGAGAATAAAGAAAATAATGGTTTTCATCAGGGGTCTTTTTGGTCTCTTGTTTCATTATAAGTGAAGTTTGCCATGACTTTCTAAAGCACATACACGCAATACTTCATATTCTTTGTTTTTTTTTTTTTGAGATTTTATTTATTTATTCATGAGAGACACAGAGAGAGAGAGAGAGAGAGAGAGAGTTGGAGAGAGAGAGAGAGGCAGAGGGAGAAGCAGGCTCCACACAGGGAGCCTGATGTGGGGCTTGATCCCTGGTTCCAGGATCAGGCCCTGGGCTGAAGGCGGCGCTAACCCGCTGAGCCACCTGGGCTGCCTGGTGCGGTGCTTCATTTTCTAATAACAAGAACTACTGTTTATTGAGTTTGCTGTTGCCCAGTGTGTGAAGGACTGAACCTACCAGAATTATTTAATGATCTCAACAATCCATGAGCTAGTACTATTAACACTCTTCATTTTCCAGACAAGGAACCTGAGGGTCAGAGTGATAAGTAACTTGCCCGTGGTTGTCCAGTTAGCTTCTTCTTAGACCAGTCTAGAAGAATAATCATCACTCATGACATTCTTTCTTTAAAAAAAAAAAAAGATTTTATTTATTTATTCATGAGAGACACACACAGAGAGAGAGAGAGAGAGAGAGAGGCAGAGACATATGCAGAGGGAGAAGAAGACTCCACGCAGGGAGCCCGACATGGGACTCGATCCTGGGTCTCCAGGATCACACCCTGGGTTGAAGGCAGGCGCTAAGCCACTGAACCACCCGTGCTGCCCCATGACATTATTCCTATAAGGAAATATCTATTCCTGTTCCAGAGGACCAACACACACACACACACACACACCAGGAATACAACCTGCTTCTGCTTTTTAGAAGAGGGACAAATCATTGTGTGTAACGCTTTAGTCACTGGAAGCTTCCAATTCAAGTGGCTTCTGGTGACAGATCAATAGGTCTGCCCCTGGGTTAATATTAGCAAGTTCTTGTCCCTTCCCAGCCATAATGATTGGTCCACAAGGTGAATCTGTCATTTGAGCTGGACCAATCAGGTCCTCCCCTAGGATTTTAAAAATTGTCACTGGTAGGAGGCTTTGCTCTGCCTCCTATATCATCACTGAGAGGCTATGAATATGGGGTTGCTGAAGGCTGCCTGTTTATAGGACAGCCTATTTATAGGACAATAGAAGGAGGCCAAGAAGAGAGAAGCAGAAACTAGCAGTATCGGAGAGGTGAGGAGAAAGTGAGACTGAATCCTGTTGTCCCCAAGCTCTTTCAGTTTGTGAGCTGCCCCCTTAATCACTTCCTTCTCTTTACAACTGAGGAAGTGGAGCTGGGACAGGGCAGATACTTGCTGGAGGTTATGCACTGAGCTAGTGGCGGAGCCCGGAGCACAGGGCCCTGCCGCCCAGAGCAGTGGGCCTAAGGATACCCACATGCCTGGGGGAGCGAGGACAGGAACAAGCTGAGGGTTGAGAAGGGAGAGGGGAGATTGCTCCATGCTTTGGGTCATGCCCACAGCTTAGTCAGCCGTACTAAGTGCATGCCCCAGCTCCATGCCTGCTGCCTGGCTGGTTCAGTGGCAACCCAGTCAATGCCTCATTAACCGGATCCACCTGTGGGCACTTTATTTAATTATCCCAATTGGAACAGAGTCAAGATACTGGAGCTAATGTCCTTCCGCTTTCTGAGAGCTAATTATCACCTGTAGCTTGGCCCCAGGCACAGACGGAAGGGGTCACCAACAGCGCTCTGTAACTGTGTTGACTGAGTCGAGAGCATTCCCTCTCATTTTGGTGGGAAAGGTGAGTTAAACATGACAGGAGGCCAGAAAGCATCTGGTCCACTTCCTGCCTCCAGAGATTAGAGCCTTGTGCCCTGGGTCATCTGTTTCCATCACCGGGCTGGGCATAAGACAGTGCCCAGAATCCTGGCACCAGAAAACAATGATTACTGCCCCTTATGGAGCACTGGAATGTGCCAAGCCCTCCTCAGCTATTACTGCAGGCATGCACAACAGCTTTGGGGGTATTGTTACCTGCACCTCTGCTTGGGGAGCATCTGTTGGCTCGGAGGGTATGTGACTTGCCTGGAGGGTCACAAGTAGGCTGCTCGGCTGAGTTTCAAAATTCAGTCTAGGTAGCATTGTAGGCCGAACTTTCCCTTGCCCCCTCTGCCTTGTAGGGGAATAACTGATTACCTACTGTGTGCCAAGCCCTGTGATCAGTTGGGAAATACAAGGATATCTACTTTGTATATATCCATTTCCTTTAAGGAGCTCATATAAGGTATTTTTGGCATTAAAAAATTAGACTGGGGGTCCCTGGGTGGCTCAGTGGTTTAGCGCCTGCCTTCGGCCCAGGGTGTGATTGTGGAGTCCCAGGATAGAGTCCCACGTCGGGCTCTCTGCATGGAGTCTGCTTCTCCCTCTGCCTGTGTCTCCGCCCCCCCCCCCCCCCGTGTCTCTCATGAATAGATAGATAAAATATTTTTTTAAATAAAATAAAATAAAATAAAATAAAATAAAACAATTAGACTATCCTGATACCATAAGAGAAAGGTGCCACTAAAAGCATGTTGAATGTGGAATTGAAAGGCACAGATTTGACTTTCAGCTCCACCCCTCCTTAAATGTATGATCTTCGTCAATGTCTTATCTTTTCTTACCCTGGCTTCCCCATCATGGAACATGAAACAAGGAATTTGTCCCATCTACCCTGTTTCAACAGGGCTGCCAGGAGCTCAGATCCAATGACATATGTAAAAACTCTGTTTACAAATACACGGCATTGTTTGTTGTAGAAACTATTATTACTGGATGGACTCCAAGGTTGATTTTACTTCTCAAGGAGACAGAGGCTTGACTGTAGCATAATTCACAAGTGAGAGGTCTTGGCTTATAAAGTAGGGCCCCCCCAAAAAAATAAATAAAAAAAAATAAAGTAGGGCCCAGGAATGGGAACGGGGTCCCTGCATGGGATCCTTTCTTCTGCTTTACACAGATCTGATGGTAAGCAGATAGAGTACCTCTGTGCCTTTAAATTGACCTGCTGGTTAAAAATAACAAACAAAAATCGTAATTTGCTTACAGACTTTCTGGAACTGGAATTTAAGATGATTTCCTTCTGCCTTGGCCTAGGAGATCATTTGAGGGGAAATTTTGGTCTTGTTAAACACATTCGCATATATCATATAGTTGTTTCCTTCTTCATTTGTCATGTATCAGGGAGGTATTTTTTTTTTGGGGGGGTTACCCTGTGGGCAAGAAATGAGATTGCCTTTACTAGGCCAACTTGCCAGGTCACTTTAGACAGACAGGGCTGTGGGCGTGAGTGACCATTTTTCTGAAAATCCTCTTGATGTGAACAGCTAAGGAGGTTCTTGAGTGTCAGACCATCCATTCTAGGGTGACCAAACTCATCCTAATTTGACTGAGACATTCCTGGTTTGAGCACTGGAAGTCCTGGCTCCCAGGACCCCATTCAATCCCAGGCACATGGGGACGATTGGTCACGTTACCCACAACCTGACATTCCCCATCTGGGGAAGATAGCACAATGCGACTGAGCAGGCTCTGACACCTAACAAGTGTCTTATCCCTCATCCATCCTGTGCTGCCAGGTGTTGGACTTCTCAGGGCGTTTGCTTCTCCATTTATAGCTGTGGACAACAGCAGAACCTGCCTCCTAGGTCAGTGTACAGAAAAAACAAACTTACATAGAAAGTGCTCCATAGGATACAGACACATGGAGCAATTATCCTGAGTTATTACTGTCCGGGGCAGGCCGCAGAAGCTTCAGTCAAATCAAGGAGACAGGACAGATACCTTAAGAGGTAGTTCCATTCCGTTTTCCTCTTCCCTTTTCACCTCCCTTTCTGGTTTGACCTCCCTGGTCCCTCACCACCCCCCAATTCTGCTCCTCTGTTTCTTGTTGCCTCATCCAAGGATCATGGTGCTGTTGCCTTCGCAGTGCATTATTCACTTCTTGGCAGGGAACGCTGTGCTCATACGAATTAACATTTGGGTTTTATTTACTGGCTAACAAAGTGCCAGAATTGCATAGGGGATTCAGTTGCACAAACTCTCATGATGGGAAATCAATGACAAATTGAGAAGAAGGGGGTCTCGGGGATCAAACAGCAAACCCTTCACAATCCTTGTTTGAAAACTCAGTCCTGGTTGATTTATCACCATTCCCAAAGAGGTAGGGTAGGGGGAGTGGGGCGGGAGGGACAAAGCCTCTCTCTGGAGCCTTCTCGCTGACCACCAAATTGAACAGTTAGGCCCGTTCCCAGTCCTACATGAGATTAGTCACAGGATATTTCATTTTAAATCCAATGGAATGTTTTCCTAAATCAGACAAGACTCTTTCCATGTTTATGGCTATTTTGCTGGAATTCTCTTTGGCTCCAGGAGGGATTTGAAAATTAGATACATTTCCTTTTGGTGACCTGGGGCTGAGCTGGAGGGAGATCAGGCTGGAGGCTTGGGCCAGCAGTAACTTGTCGGGCTTGTTCCAAGAAGTCTCTCCCATTGGCCGGTTCTCCCAAGCACCTGCAGCCCACCGTATGGCCAAGCCAGGCATCTCATCCCTGCAGGCCCTCCTTCCCTTCCCCGGCCCACTGGTGTACCACAGAAGACTGGAGACACAACACAAATGTTTTGCAAAATTAAAAAGGTGGGGTGAGCTCGATTCATTTGGCAGAGAGAAGGCTCACATGGGGCTTCTTTTCATATTAGAACTTTTCTTTTTGCCTGCATGGTAGGTAAAAATATAGAATTCTTATCAAAGTAACTGTGGCCACACATTGCAGAATTTGTCTGATATCGTAGGTTGCTGTTTCACTTGTTCTTAACACACATGAAGAGATGAAAAGAGAGACAGTCACAGAGAAATGATGGAGATGAGATTATGAAGAAATAGCGAGAAATGTGAGTAATTGCCTAAAACGAATACTCTGTTCTCCAAAGCCTGCAGTGGCTTCCCTGTAGATTGATCAAAGTCCAAAGGTGTGTTTTTCCCATTTTATAATTTCCAGTGTGTTCTATTTTAATTGATCACTTCTGCCTCTTCCCTTATACACTTTTTATCTCTAGATCATAGAACCACCTCAAATGAGAAACAATTCAGCTAGTGGCACAGACTCTGAAGCCAGACTTGAATCTGAATCTAGCTTTGGCCACTTACTAGCTGTGTGTCTCTGGGCACGTTACTTAGTGCCTGTATGTTTCTACTTCCTTGACCATAAAGTGTATAAAACGGTAGGACACATCCCCACCCCTACTCCCCACCCCCCACCCCAACCCCCCGCCTCATAGGGTTGTAGAGAAGAGTAAATAAATGTATAAACTGCTCAGACATGACCCTGATGCACACCAAGCTCTGGAAAAGTGCTTGCTGTTATCAAACCTGACTTAACCCAAAAGACTGACATCCCCACAGCTTGTGTTTCCAGTAGGGCTCCAACTACACAAGAATTAGAATCCCTCTGAGCATTGTACAGGCTGCTGGATAGGCAGGGATTGGGCCTAGCTGAGTTTGTTTCCTTTGAGAAAGATAAAAGCCCTAATGAAGCCAACTGAAGGTATAAGTACAAATAAATTCCTGGTTCTGGTTTAGCAAGTACATCCATTAGGATGTGCTAGAGTGCAAGTAATAGAAAGCTCTACACACCCAGGCCCAAACACTAAGGAATATGTTAACACCCCAAGTGCAGAAAGTCCAGAGGTAGCTGAACTTCCAAGTTGGTTCTGGTCAATCTACTAGGTCAAGTACCCAGTGTTCTTCCTTTCTTTCCATCTGGCATCCATGGAGTTGGCATCATCCTAAAGCAGGCTTCTCTTGTGATTTTTAATTGATCACTCAATTGATTGCCATATGGCTGGCAATGGCAATCAGGGTAAAGGAAGCATTTCTCAGCTGTTTCCATCAGGAGATAACCTAGGGAGACACTCTCTGGACACTCTCCCTTAAGGAAGATAGACTTTCTAAGACGCTTCCAGTCTAGATCTTCTCAGATTGCATTATCTTCCATTGAGTTGCATGCTTGTTCCTGAACCTCTCATTGGCTAGAAGGATGGGATTACTCCTAGAGCTGTGGTCAAATCACAAAAGAGCATTTCTGTTACTCAGCTAGGGGACATTTCTGTTACTCAGCAGAAAGACATTAAAGGGTTAGCCTTATTATCCACCATTCTGTTATTTAGGTGTTCCTCACATTAGATGGTAATGTTTAGGGATGTATGACTTTCCAGGAGTTCCAGAAAGTTCCATGATGTCAGTTAATGTCTTTTTTTTTTTTAAGATTTCATTTATTTATTCATGAGAGACACAGAAAGAGAGAGGCAGAGACACAGGCAGAGGGAGAAGCAGGCTCTATGCAGGGAGCCCAATGTGGGACTCTATCCCAGTACTCCAGGATCACACCCTGAGCTGAAGGCAGACATGCTCAACCACTGAGCCACCCACTGGTCCCTGTCAGTTAATTTCATAAATCACTTTCTGTGGTAGAAATCCTAGGCATGGAGTTCTGAAGATGAGATTTTCAAAAATTTGTGATGATGAGCATTGGATTGATCGTCTGTCCTCTCCACTCCAAAGCCCTCAGCTTTGACTTAAATTTGTTAAAATTTAGACAATATTTCAACACCCTCAGCCAATTCTTCCTTCACAATGGCCAGGGAGAACAGGAATTACTTCTGTCTAGTTCAGCACTGTAGTCCATGCTGCCTGGCCAATAGTAACTTAATATTTATTGAATGCATGAACACTGCTTGCCAAAAAAATTCTGGATTTAGTCCTTTTTATTGACTTCTAGTCATACTCTTTGTTCCTCTTGCTCTAAATGTTCTTTCTCTCTGCTCCCTTAGAGGCCTCAGTGACCTTGAAATGACCACTTCCTCTAAAAATAATAATAGCTTTCATGTGTTTATTGAGACCTTACTGTATGCCTTGCCCCATGCTAAGAATTTCATGGACATTACCTCATTTAATGTTCACAAAAATCCAATAGAGTAGGTTTATAGGTGAAGAAAATGGCTTACCAAAGGCCACATAATCTATAAACAGAAACAGAATAGAGATTTGAGCTCAAAGGGGCACTGGAGCCTGGCATCCTAAGGACTTTGTATGTGTGCCTTCCCAGACTTCTGCAGCCCACAAAACACCCTCCCAGTGCTAGTCTCTTGGCTGTGCTTTCCTGTTGCTCTCCAATGTCCAGTGTAAGTCCCACTTTCCCCATGCCATGTTATGCTCTGAAGCCCAGAGGGCTGTGTTTTATACTGCTGGGCCCCCAAAAGTCACCATAGGAGAGATTCCTATCTTGAGTAGACGTCATTTGAATTAAATTGCTTCCAGGGCCCTGGCTTCAGGATGACCCAACTGCGGTTTATATGTAGAGACTGCTGGCTCCACCTGGCCTAGCTTGTGTGTGTTCTATGTCTTGGTCAGGCCAGCTTACAGCAGGCCACTGCCTCATAAAATCACTCTAGAGCAAAACTCAGTGTCCATCTGCATAAAATGTGTTCAAACATGGGGTCCTGGGCCGATTGGCTTGGCCTGATTTTCCTCAGTACAAGTCAGTTCAATGACCCTGGCCTCCTGGCCTTGCTATAAACCTCTCTGCCTCATATTGTCCATTAAAGTATTTGTCTATGTGTGCATAGTTTGTCCAGACTAGGGAGGGGAACCCAGACTAATGGACATCACCAAGGCACTGGACTCTTCCTCCTCCATTAAAAGACTACAAAAATTTTGACCTCTGACTGAAGACATAGGAATGGAATAATTTACAAATGCTTGTTATGGGTCATGTCTTTTAGGGCATGCTTTAAGAGCTTTCGGCTGGGCCACATATACACATGTAATCTGCTCGACACAGCCCTGACCACTTGTTCCTAGAACCCAGCCAAATTTAGGGCAAGTGTATGACCACTGGTCTACTGGTCCAGCCGTTGGAGATGCTGGCTGTGCTGCAGGCTGGCTGAGTCTTCTGGAAACTAAAAGCAATTGCTGACATCTGGATATCATGGGGTTGGGTTCTTAGTGCTGGGCAATTAGTCGCTGTCATGGGAGTGAACAGCTGATAGTGGGGGCAAGAGCAGAGAGAAAGCCTACATGCTTCCTACTAGTCCTAAAGACTCAGAAGACTGCAATCTCTCTGTCACCAAAGCAGAATCTGCAAGTTGTGAATTAAGTTCTACCATGGAGATTGTGATGCTTTCCCTGCATCTGTCTGGTGGTTTTCCAAACCATGTGCTGTCACCTTCTGTGCTTGTTGCTCTCTCTGATCTCATTCTTTGTCTTCTCCCCCTATTATTATGTGGGCAGAAAGACAAAGGGAGCAACACCCATTCCTCTTGGCTCTGCACCCAATTTTTTCCTTCCTATATTAGATCTCCAGGTCTCAGGGAAATAAAAAGATGAGGAGACTCCAGACACAAAGGATAAAGTTTCCTAAGGAGGTCAGGGAATCACCCATATGTAAGCTTTGTTTGTGATAAAAAGGAAGCTGAATGTTTTCTCTCATCACTCCGTTCAATACAAAGAAAGTTGGGAAGACAGGAAGATTTGAGAAGACAGGAAGATTTGATAAATGAAAAAACACCAAATAAAATGGTTTGAATAAATCCGAGGTGCTGAGTGATCACAATAAATATGAATGAATCAAAGCCATCATATTTAAGAATGAAGACTTCCAGACTCGATAATATAAATACCCCAAACTGGCTTCTTAATACTTAGGAGCAGTACTTAAAATACCACAAGAAGAAGATTGAAAATGAAGGGGTGATAAAATAGTTAAGTTCCCAAACAATGGGGAAGTGTGGGTGGAAAACAGAGAGGCAGTGGCCACCGGGCCTGTCCCTGCTCTCTGAGAACCAATATATTTAGAAAAAACATGCTGCCTGGTTCTAACCTCAAAGTGAGCTTGAAGAAAAGCCTCTAGAGAAAATGTGACCTACTGGCGTCTCCAGGGCAGGCTTCACATTAAAGTTTCTCCTCCATTTATCTTCCATCCCCTCCAATTCTAGAAGTTGGAAGAAGCACTTCTCTTGGAACAGAAGTCTCTTGAATGTACTGTCCCATCTTTCTCCTCTCTGCTTGCAAAGAAAGGCAAAGATGTTCAATTAAAAACAAGTTCAGAGGTTTCCCCATGCTTCCTTCCAGTGCTATCCCAGGAAATGGCTTCCTGCTGGCTAGTTTAGATAACTCCCCAAGCGAAGAGGTCACATTCAGTCATAGAGCCAGTTTTATGATTGAACAAATAGGACCATACATTTAAGCATCCAAGTGGAATCAGCACAAAGGGAAGACAGCAATGACCCAATAGAGGAACCAATAAGCCAGTGTATATACATCCAAGCATTCCATAAGATGGGTCTCAAAGACTTGAGAAAAATCCTTTAATACTATATGAAAATTATGAATCTAGGAGCTCTCCCTACCCCACCACACAGGAACAGAATTCATTAGCTCCCAGCACATTTCCAAATGGATTCATGCCTCAGACTGTTTTAAAACCATTGACTTGTATGGTAATTTCAAAACATGCCAGGGCTTGAGGTCCTACTGCATTTTACAGAGCAAATATGTTCCCAAAGTTGGTAAAACCAAGCACAGAACTCAGGCCTCAGGGAGTAGGGGTTAAGGGGAACTGTGGTAGTGGGTTTGAGGAGGGTAGGGATCTATGGAGGCCTCACAGTTCCAGAAACAAAATATAAAACCCCTCACACAGACACATGCAAGTAACAAGTAGCAATTGTCATGATCCTTACGATGATTATTACTATATCATGTCCTGGACTGGGAGTTAGTATGCCTGAATTCTAGGCCCCAGTCTACAACTAATATTCTGGACCCATTTTTCCATTTGGAAAATGGAAGTTCCGTACCTCCTCAGGAGATTGTCCTAGGGTTCAAATGAAGGAGGAAGTGTCAAGGTAGTCTGAACAATGAGAAACTCTAAGAGAATTGGGAACAAGCAGGCAGTCATCACAGGCAGTTTGGGTCACCAGGTGGTCTTTATTCATCCTCAGCAGCACCCGCTTGACTGTCTGGCAACTCTTCCCTTTTGCTGGGTCTCTAGACTCCTCCCACCCACACTGAAGCATCTGATATTGCTGCCAGGACTTTCTTTGGTGTGGTCCCAGCCTTTTAGGGTCCTCTGGAGACTTAAGGGATGACAAAGAACATTCTTCCAGAATCTCAGAAGACCTCACTGACATCATTGACTTCATGTCTGGCTGGACACCAAGGTCTTTAGAATAACTCCCAAAATGGAACTTCAGAGCAAGGCTTACACAAGAAGGAGAAAAATGTTTCCTGCGACGAGGTTTATGATTGCTGCTGTTACTGCTATTCTTAGCCAGTATTATCGTGGTTATGGTCCTAGAAGCAAGCACTTCCTGTGAGCCTCCACGCACATACTGAGAGCAGAGCAGACAGGCAGACATTTATTGCTCCAAACAGCCTATGAGGGAGGTGCTGGCATTACCCCATTTTTAAAGATGGTGAAACTGTAGGCCAGCCTACTCTTGGCCCCATAATAACTCACAATACAAGGTGGGGGAGAAGTGGCCCTGGTCAGGGAAGGAGAAAGCAGCCTTCTCTGACATGGACATCCTCCTCTGGGAGGTGCTTGCCCTGGGAGCATGTCTCCTGTCTTCTGCTGGTATCCTCTGCGTCTGGATATGAAGCCCATGAGCGTGGAAGGATTTGGGGTGAGCCGGTCATCTTGGTGACATAGCACCACCTGGGGCCTCAGTCCCAGGTCTAATGTTAGAAGATTATCAAAATTACGTTGTTTTTCATTATTTTCTTTACCCTAGGGATGGGGTATTGAGTTAATCATACTTGAGCTATTGGCACATCATAGCCGTTGATAGATTGATTCATTCCTTTGTCTTACTTCTTCCTTTTGATCCCTGTATTTCACTTCCATCCTCTTCTCCTGTAGGCAGATCTTCTAATGTGTTTACTGGGATCCTTTTGTTTTACATGTACCGCTGCTTTATGTGGATCTACTTTAATTTATGTAAATTGCAGTGTCTTGTCTACCTCATCCTATTTCTTTTTTAAAAAAACTCAGGATTGTGTTTTTAAGCTCCATACATGTCAATGGATGCATACATACACTGAGTCTGTTCATTCCAACAATTGGGTAGTTTTCTGAGCAAAGGATGAAGGCAAATAAGACAAAGGGCATGTAGATTGTTTCAACAAGTCAGTGCGGGAGTCTGAGAGAATGAAGGAGAAAGTTCTACCAAGTGAAGCAGCTCTGTGCTGGCTCTGGCCCACACACTGACCTAGAAGTTCAAAATGGTCTCCCACAGACACCACACTCAACAATGTCAACCAGAAATGGAAGAAGGAAAAAAAAAAAAGAAAGAAATGGAAGAAGGAAGAAAGGAAGGGGTAGACGTCAAGGATAGTGGACATTGACCCAGTCACTTCCGCTCTGACAAACCTACATCTTCTAGAACATCTGTGGTACCCCGCCTCACACAACCCCACTCCGGTTGCACTGCCAACAATGTCAGGAGTGTATGTGTCGCTCTGTGCCTACTACAGGCCACTTCTCTATCCAGTCAGAGTTCTCCATGTGTCCTGGGCATAGTAACTTGGCCTGAGGGGCTGCCAAGCCTGGGGGACGGGAGTCATCAAATGTGACCCAGCCTTTTGGCAGCTCTTCCTGCCCTCTCTACATCTACATAGAACCAGAGGAATGGGCTGACTTTTTAATAAATCAAAACCAGTTTCATTCTTTAAAATTGAAATTTCACAGGTCATCAGCCTACCCCGTGGCCCGCTGCCCTTGGAGAGGATGGGAAAATAATTGGAATCATATGAGCCAGTTTGATTAGAAAAGCGAATGTGGTTTGGAGCAAAGACCTGGATTCCCTGTCCTTGGTGACTAATGTGACCTTCCCTTCCCTTAAGCATCAATTCTTTAGAGATAAAGCTGCCTTCTTACTCAGGGACATCAGCCCAACTTAAGAAGGCCACCTACCTCCCCAGAGGTCAAGACCATTCACCACCAGAACAGTTCAAAAGTGAAAAACTCAGCCATACAATGGGGGGGTTTCCAAACCTTAGACAGATGGCTGTCCCCTCCCCCCCGCGCTCACCCTCACCCCCACAGAAGTGACCACAACTGTAAATAACACAACTCCATTGACAACCCTGAGGATGAGAGTTTGCTATGAAAAGCTATTTCATGTTTACAAAGCAGCTCCAGAAAAGATAATATAGGAGAAGAGGGACAGACTTATGTAAAAGATTCCTTGTTATGCTTCTCTGACATTCTCTGGGAGATCTGACGCATGACTCCTAATTCTGCAGCGCCTGTATCAAATCAGGTTGGGGTGGAGGGAGCAATTAGTTTGCTGTGCCCCACTTAACTTATCAAGGAGTTAGGCAAACTCCCAGGAATCCAGATCCTACACTGTCTTTGGACATCTGAATCTAATATGCAAAGAAATATGTTTCAGTACTTAATGAATGAACACGACTCTCCCTTAATGGCATTGCCACCCAGAAGTTTCGAAGGTTGACTGACCCCTTTAACTTAAGTGGCCTCTTCGAAGTTCTAAAACAGCCTCCTCTCAGCTAGTCTCAAATCCCCAGCCCTCCCCCGCTCCCTCCCTCTAAACCCAGGAACAGATCCATCTTGTCCTTAGGGCTTGAGTGGCAATCTTCCTTCACTGACGGGAAAAGGTTCTCCCGTGAGACTCTGCAGCTGGACACCCACAAAACAAACTCCCTTCAGAACAAAGGATCAAGCCAAGCATCTTCCATGAGCACCCTGTAAGCCTGAAATCGCCCAGTTCCCAAACTCAGAGTGGGGAATTGGTGAATGGTCACAGAATTGCCTCAAGCTGCCTGAGCGTCCCCGATAACCTGTTCTGACCCACACACCAGTCCTAGGGCCATATCGACCGCAGACCAGCAATGACCTCTAACGACGTGGACGCTCCCAGCCACGTGTCTCAGAGCCGGGAATGGCTTAAGCCAGATGTGCATGCAAAATAGACCTGGCAAAATGCTGAAGGGTTTTTTTTTTTTTTAATACCTCTTGTTAAACATGTTTTCTCCAAGACCTCAAGCTATCTATTGCCTTTTTTTTCAGGCTTAGTGAGGTGAACTACCTTTCCCCCATAGACCTCCCCTGCAAATTGCTTTTCAATAATCCCAACACAACCTGCTGGCAGCCGCGTGCTACATAACAATGCAGCTCGCGAATGCATCACCTGCAATTATAACTCCACCTTTGATGTAAGACCAATTTAAAGATAGAGAATCTGGGTCTAATTAAGGCAGCTCAAGCTCAGACTGATAAGGACCACCTTCATTATGGCCCAAGTGAGCTGAAAGCAGTCCCAACGACTCAGGAATTGGTTGGGAATATGTTCCTAGCATTTCAAAGCCCATTTCACCGTAAATCAGGATGGCCTCCACATTTACTTCCCTGGACTCCTTAGTAGAGTTTTCCCCTTCTTACTTTGGTCTATGCCTGGAAAATAGTTTCTTACCATCTGAAAGAGACAATGACAAAGGGTGATCCTGCATTCAAATGTGTTTACTTTGGGTCAGTCCAAAGATGTCACCCTTCCTTAAAACCCTTCAATGGCTTCCCATTGCTTTTGAATAAAGCCAGGGTCCCCAAGGCCCTGCAGGGACTGGACCCTTATCTGCACGTCTGGCTTTACCTTATTGGCCCTTTCCCCTGGGGCAGGATTCAGCCCTCAGGCCTTCTTTGTGCTCCCCCCGACCCCATGGAACTATTCTCACACCCACAGCATTCGTATTTGCTATTCACTCTGCCTGGGATCTTGTGTTCTCTGCTCTTCGCATTACTGGGTCCTTCTTATTGTGTCAGACCCAATTCCACCTCCCAGGAGAGATCTTTCCTGTCCACTCGATTTACAATAACCGTGTCTCCGTCTCCATGTCGTCCTGTGTTCCATTCCTTCAAGCATCTTTTCCTTCACCTTCTGATAGCTCCTCTCTCTGCGTCAAGTTCCTCGGGAAGCTCCTCGGAACCTAGTAGACACTCAATAAAAAAAAAAAATTATGAAACGAAAAAATTGACAAAAGTTGTTAATGGATTGACCAACATGTGATGCAAAGCAACTGCTTCCATAGCAACACAGATCATGGGAATTGGAAGTGGGGGGCCCGGATGCCCTTGGCTGGGTAAAAAAAATCCTTCTCCAAGATCATAAATGAGTGTCCCCAGACTCCGCTAGGACACCTCTGGTGACATAGAGTCTCATCGTGGGCCAGGGGAGCCCATTTTCCACAAAGCTGTTCTGATCTCTAGGAGAAAAACTCTAGGACAGACGTTGTTTACGGGACTCACTGCGGGGATAACTTGCCAGCACCAACCCTCCTGGCAGTGAGCAGGATGCAGAAGGGATCATCACCGTGGTTCCTGGCTTCTTCCATGCCAATAGCCTAGAGGCCAAATTTAGAGTCATAAGGAAGAACATGATGTTGGTGTTGATGCCCGCATTTCCTGAGCACATAGCATATGCCACGCACCGTGCTGATTGCTGCAAACATTTACCTCAGGTAATCCTCACGGCCACTCTAGGAGGTGGGTACTAGTATTAGTCCCATTTTATAGGCAGGCAAATGATGCTCAGAGAGGTGAGGTAGCTTGCTCAGAGTCACAGAGCTAGCTAGCTCAGTCCTAGTCCGGTTCTGCCTCAACTTACCAATTCACTATCCCTATTTTGCTCCATTTTCAGTGGAGCAAAGACCCCAGGAAGACTTTGGAAGCCAGGCCTGGCTCTCCATATGTGTCAGAAGGAAGATTCCAGAGCCCAAGTGAATGATTCTGCAAAGCTGTGGGCATACAATTAATTTGCAGGCACCAGACAGTTCGGTGCCCTTCCCTCCCACGCTGTGTGCACTAAGGAAGGGAGTCTGATGGGAGGCAATGATCGTGAAGAGCCGGCTGGGCCTGGGCTTGGCCTGGGGAGCCCGTGGCTGCCCCTGCCGACGCGCTGCGTAAATGATTTCACACTTCGGCGGCCCAATCAATTGGGTGTTTCTCTGCTTAAAAACCACTGGGATAAAATGTTTCCTTCTCTACAGTCAGGGCATGTTCTTGGCCCTTCAGGGGGTCTTTGAAAGGGCTGGTTTTGTATTTAAGAGTAAAGAATCACTATCAAGAATTTAATATATTCTCCAACAATTGAGAAATGACACCGGCCTCAGAAGCTCCTGAATGAGTCGCCTCTGAGGGGATGTGGAGGCATGGTAGGGGGAGGAAGGTCCAGCTTCAGGCTCTTGGTGGAGGAGAGACAACTCCAGGGTGGGGAGTGAGGTCCCAGGTGGGGAAGGGGGGCAGAGCCCAGGGCGGTAATGTCCCAAGGCGAGTCCTGGGGTCCCTGTGCAACAGGAAGGTGAGCTGGTGAAGGCTGTGTGGTCAGCTGTCTAGAAGGCCTCTGGGGTCCACAGAGTGGGGGTGGTCGGAGCAAAGCCGGTGCTTCCTCTCTTCTGCTGTAGCACTGAAGTGCACTTAAGGCTTCCTACCTGCCTTAGAAAATAACTTTGCAAGTTCTAACACGAGAACACAGTATGAACTCCCAGGCAACACCAGAATCTCTACACAATAGGGCTTGGGGGTAGTTGGATATGATTGCAGAGGATGAGGGGCATTGTTTTTATCCAGCCCATATGCTGGGGGTGGGCGTAGACAGGCGGGATTTAGTCTTGGCTCTACCAGGGCTCAAGGGGTCCTTCCGCCCCGAACATCTTCATGGCCCTTGATGGGAAGGGGCCAGCATGGCTATTCCTGTAAAGTTGTTATCTTTTAGTGAGGGCAGCAGGGAGGAGAGAGGGAGAGTGAGAGCGAGAGTGAGAGAGAGAGAGGGAGAGGGATCTGGAGAAATCCATGACATTTATGGGAAACTTCTTGATGTTAAATCCTTTAGGGAACTCAGACACTAACCTACCTGTGCAGAGCTAGAATAACCAATTCAGGCAAATAGCTGGTCAATGTCTGGGAGAAGCCCAGACAGAGTCAAAGTACTTGTTTTCCTGGAGAATCTAATCAATTCAATCAAGGACATTGATTCTTTGTCCCTATAGGGCCATGGAAAGCAGCATCTTCTGTGATATCTGTGTTTCTGGAAGTCCCACCCCCCACACACACACCCCACTCTGGGGCAGCCATTGTCTGCAGGAAAAGCACCACTTCCCCCATATTGAAAGCAAGGACAGCTTGCTTTTTTTATTTTTTTTATTTTTATTTTTTATGAGGGGGGTATAACTTAAGAAAGAGAGGGGCAAAGCCCATTAGAGTGCCACGGCCCACCTCTGCTCCTCAAACTCTTTCTAGGCCAGGAAAGAAGCTTCTGGAACCACTCCCATCCTCTGCATGCTCAGAGGAGTTAATTTCCTGCTTACAGGTCTCACGCAGTGATCTGAACCCAAAATAATGGTTGCTGATCTTAAAGTCAATCACTGAAATTGACTGTCATCTTTATTAAGAGGAAAATAGCAGTGATTTCATATTTCAATAGTTTTTGAAGATGAAAATATGACTCATAGTTTGAAAAGATGGTAAAATCTAAAAAAGGCAAGGATTCAACTACTAGTGAATTTTTCAAATGAATGGCTCATGCACTTGTATTAAAAGCAAAAACTTAACAACACACAGGTGAATAATTATAAGTAAATAAATAAATAAAACAGGGAAGAGATGACATCATCCATTTTCCAAAGATGGCGGATGCGATGCGGTCATGGGGATGGGGATGACCTCCAAAATAAAACAAATGAGACAACTATCTGTGTGATCAGATCCCATTCTCCCCAATATTCAGAAAATCGGAGGTGCGTTTCCTAAATGGGGCAGAGGGCTTGGTTTCAGAAGGTTCTTATAGGGTCATAGTATACCAGCAGGGGCCTGACTCTCAGCACCACTTGGCAGGACAATCAGCCAGGAGTGTTCCCCTAAAGTCCCCTAGCAGGGTCAAGTGGAAAGAGGTGACCTCAGAGGGTTATTGGCATCTGTCTTCCATGCATTGGATGGTCACTTCAAGATTTCTAATGCTTGCTTCCCAAAGATTGACGATTTTTAGCTGAGTCTTCAGGTATGTTCAATATTTTCAAATTAGGAAAGAAAGGAGACAAGTCGGTACCATTGTGCCCATATCTTTTCATACAGAAACTTTTCAAAAGCTAACCATGTGGGAAACTATCCCACCTTAGCCAGGGCCTTCCCTCTGCATGAAGAATGCAGCCCATAAAGCTTGCTTGACATTCAAAACCTGCTCTGCAGTTGCCTGGGGAGGGTGTGTGTGCTGAGTAGGGGGCAGGACACAGCTTTCCTTAAGGTCCAGTGATGTCTGCCCAAAAAGGGAACTCCTACCCAGAAGGCTGAAGTACTCTTTGCCATATGTATGGTATCATGGAGCCCCCAAGCCCCACATTGGGCAGAAGATTCACTCTGTTTAGTGACATTGGGCACTGTCTGGGTTCATGGACAGTGAACCTATCCTGTCACCTATCCTAACCCTGAAGTGGCCCTTCATGGTGTGATTACTGATTTACCCTAAACTCGCTGACCTGCAGCAAGTAAATCAATCAGTAAATCAACCAGTCTGGGCCTCTGTTTCCCCATCTATCAGGTACATTTAGATGAAATAGTTTCCAAGGTGACTCCAGAGTTCCCCTTCTAGCAGACTGTATGTGTTTCATAGGCTCCTCTAACAAATTTGCACAAATTGGGCAGCTTAATACGAGAGAAATATATTTGCTCACAATTCGGGAGACCAGAAGTCTAAAATCAAGGTGTTGGCAAGGCCATGCTCTCTCTGAAGGTTTCAGGGGAGACTCTTTCCTTGCTACTTCCTACCTTCTGGGGATTATGGGAAGCCTTGGCATTCCTTGTCTTCTAGCTGCGTCTCTTCAGCCTCTGCCTCTGTCCTCACATGTTCTCATTCTCTTGTCTGTCAGTGTCTATCCAGTTTTTCCTCTTCTTACAAGGATCCCAGTGATTGGATTAAGGTCCCCCTAATCTTGTATCACCTCATCCTATCTTGATGAAACCTGGGAAGACCCTATTTCCAAATAAGGTGACCTTCAGAGTCATGACATATCTTTTTTGGGGATACCCAAACCAGTACAAAGACCATACATTTTCCTCCCATTATATTGAATTGTGGATTATGAAGCAGAATTTGGCATTGATGTTGTATTCCAGGTGACCACAAAGAATGTTAAGCTCATGCATTTTGTCTTTTAGGTCAAGGGAAAAGTTAAGCCACCTCTTCAGAGATTCAAGTCTTCTCCCCAAATCAGAGAGTAACTTTGAATAAAAAGCCCACTTGCCACCTTCCTAAAATCTTCTTCAGCCCTCTACTTACAAGATGAGAAGTGATGAAAGTTTGCTTAGCTACAATTGAAGAGGTAGCATCACCTCATGGCTCAGGGCACTCTGCTGTCCAGTCCTGGCTTTGCCCTATCCTAGTTGTGTAACTTTGAGCACGTGAAGTTATCCCCTAACACTGAGGATGATGAAAATAAAATCGTACTTTACTTGACATAAGGTTAGAGTGAAGACCAGATAAACTTATAAACAATAAATGCTTTCGTCGTGTTCCTAGAAGTCAGTAAACATTGGATCAAGTTTAGTGGTTGTCATTGGCAGATGTCTGCTTGTCTGGGAGGGCACACTGTTGGATCTGGAAGTGTGGATCCGTAGATTTCCGCAAAGTTGCTAAGTTGGTTTAATATTATGACCCAAAGACCCATCTAGGCGGGATGTGCTACCAGTAAGATCTCTGAACATTTAATGACCATTAATGAGCTCCTACCATGTGTCACAGGTGGTGCCTAGGGTTTCATGTTCCTCATCTTTACATAAAACAAACCTTAAAGACAGTGCCTGTTTTTAATCTCATTCTACAGATGAGAAAACTGAGGCAATTGGCTCCGGTCCCACAGCCAACCCAGCAGCACTAGACTGCAAGCCCAGACAAAACGAAATCTTAACCCCTCAGTTCTGCTGCTGTGAGATTTCCACCCCAGGGCTGTTTCTGGGAGAAAAACTGGATCTGGAGTGGGACACTCTTGCCTTAGGCTTCAGGAGACAAGCTGACCATGCCTAGAGCACAGAATCCCAGGCAGGGCCCAGCTCAACACACATACCAGAAGGAGAAAAACCCACACCGGGGCCTGGTGAGCTCTGCTCATTCCTGGCTGATGGCTTGCTCTCCGGTCTCTGACTTCCTGGGTCCCATGCCCCTGTTTCCTCTTTCTCTAGCTTCTCTGCCAGGAAGGAGCCGTGATCATTGGCAGAGCATTGAGGTGGATGCTGGTGGAAGGGGGTCACCAAGCTGCAGCCTTACCCCCAGCCCCGAGACACCACCCCTTCCAGCTGCCCACCCTCTCCAGCCCCACTGTTCTCACACATCCTTTTCCTTCCTGCCTGGCCGAAGGCTTTGACTTAACTCCACCCAAATGCTCAAGGTGACATGAGGCAGGAAGTCTGTTACCAGGGCAGCAGAGAGGAGAGCCTAGTCCATCAAGAAGTTGGGCTTCTGCCCAGTGTAGTGGTTGTTTTCTTGCCGATGGGGCAAGTTATCAAGTCTTCCCCAAGTGTCCATTTCTTCCTCTATTAAATGGATGTAATGCCATCCTCGGTGTGTCAAAAGCAAAAGGATGCAAAGAACACTCCTAAAGCATCACTCAGTGCAGAGCCTGCCACATGCAATGGATGCTGTTTGCATCCTCCTCATCAGAAGAAGAACGTTCATGAATTTGGAAAGGGCACTTAGCTCCAATTTTGGGAAGAGGGCTGGAAAACAGGACTGGCCCAAGGGCTCATGGGGTAAGAACATTTTACTATAATTCCCACCTTCCTGGTCCAGGCTTTGCCAGAATGGGAAGGGAAGAGCAGAGCATCTGGACCGGAAAAGGAGGTTGGTGATGATGAGCATTAGAAAAAAAAGAGAAACTGACCTGCCCTGAGGCCTGGCTAGTGCTAAGCTAGAAACTGAAAATACTACTTCATTAAGGCTGTACCACGATCCAGCAAAGCAGGTAAGGTTTCTCTGTTTTACAGAAGAGAAAGCTGAGGTTTGGTGATAGAGATGTGTCCCAAGCCCCTCAACCTGCTTAGGTGATTGTGCTGAGATTTAAATGCAGCTCTGGTTGACCTTCTCAATGTGAATGGGACTTTCACACCATGAGGTGGACACAGAGCTGGTCAATAGAAAAACTACCTCCCTGACATAAACCTCAACAAAGGTGAGAACTGGAAAGCATCTTCAGCATTTAGTCCAGTGCTCCTTTTGTAGATGAGAAAACCAAGCTCAGAGAGGTTAAGTAGCCTGCCCAAAGACACACAGAGAGCTGATGACAGGATGAGAACTAGAGCTCAAATCTACAACATCATGCTGTGTCACTTCAGAATGGCCTCTGAACTCTTACTGCTCAGAAATACAGACTTGAATTTGGAAGGAAAAGTCATCTTTAAAACGTGCAGGAAGAAAGTGCCAAGGGTCTCTTGGTGAGAAGCTTGGATGAGCCATGCTTTCCAGGCTCCTTTTTTGTCCCATGTCAGGGCACATGCTCTCCCACACAGTGCCTGCCTCCTTCTGCTCCCCAGGGATCTCATAGCCCACTCTGACAATGAATTTTATTTTCTCATCTCATCTCAATCCTTCTGAGGAGAAAGGATCAAACACCTCACTTTCAGGATGCATGGACTATTGTTGGAAGGGTAATGGACCCCTGAAAATGTACTTTTTTATTTTATTTTTTTAAGATATTATTTATTTACTTGATAAAGAGCAAGCAAGAGAGCACAGAGGGAGAGGGAGAAGCAGACCCCCCAGCTGAGCAGGAAGCCCCATGCAGGACTCAATCCCAGGATCCTAAGATCATTACCCAAGTCAAAGGCAGATGCTTAACCAACTGAGCCACCCAGGCACCCCTGAAAGTGTAATTCTTAAGGAAACATTTGTGTCTTGAAAATCTATTTTGTGTCAGGAGGCTGCACCATTTGAAAGAAACCTGTTGCCAATCTTGAAAGGATTTTGGTAGTTGTTGTTGAGAGCTATGCCCAGCAAAAGGGATTGGGTTAAATATTCCTGATAAAGCTAACTAACGAAGACCCCAGCCCTGGCCTGTGTAGATGCCTTCAGTGTGAGTCATTGTTATCATAATGACAATGATATTCTTCACAATAACAACTACTTATGAATGCTTATTTATGCGTCAGGAATTGTACAAAGGATGTTACACGATTTTCTTTCTCTCTCCCATGCGCCCTCCACACACTCCCCACTGCCAAGTAGGTCATATAGTTAATGTCACCTGCTTATAAGTGAGAAAATTGAGGATCAGGGAGGTCAAGTAATTTGCCAAGGATACAGAAGTTTAGGAGCTAGGTTTTGAACCTGGGGCGCATGCCTTTGAGCCGCATCCTTACCCACGAAGGCATTGGTTAGAAGATCCCAAAGTCCAATAGAAGCATCAGAGGTGGACATATCTGCATATTACCAGCCACTCCTTTCAACCATGTGTGGCCAATTCCCTGCTTTCACCTGTATTCAGTCAACAGACATGCCCACACACTGACTAATGAATGAGGAGACAGGCACTGTCCTGTGCTCTAGGGACCCAAAGATGAAGAAGGTGATGTTCTGCCTCCAGTGGTCCCATTGTCTACTGGGTGATACAGGTCAGAAACAGGGAAGTGATGGTCCCAACTGATAGTAGAACAAAGGGTGATGGTGGCCAAGTGGGGAGCAGCCCACAGAGAATATAACATTGAAGCTACTTCTCTAGGGCATGCGGAGGATGAAGAGGAGTTTACCAGACACACAGGGAGGAGCGTTTCATGCTGAAGTCACAGCAGGTGCAACAGCACAGAGGCACAGAAGGACCTGAAAACCACGGGAGAAGCAGCCTGGATTTCAGGGATCACCTGACTTTGGTGCGTTCAGAGCTCCCTGCCCCAGAGCTGTCCTGTCCCCATGGCTGCAACCTCTATTTCTGACAAGCAGCTGGCTCTTCCATAGATTGGAATGTGTTGCCCATGCACCGAGATTCTGAGTCATGGCCCCTCTTGACTTTTACTCTACCAGGTTCCAAATTTTGGAGGGCCAAGATGGCTTATAAACCTACCTTAGGATCCCTGTTCCCCAGCACCATGCTGGGCAGGCAAACAGGTGCTTAAAAATAATGGTGGTAAAGAAGTTCTCTCCTGCCTGGTTTCTACTGGGTCCTCTGAGGACAATCTCCCATGTGTTCAGAGCATGCTCAGGACCACTCACCAGGCTAAGGGCTCCAGAACTCAGCCTCTAGAGTCTGATTCTGTCAAAGTTCTCCCTTTGCCTCCTGATCACAGCCTTCCAGGGTCACTGTCTCTGCAGCCCTGGCTTTCTGAGCCACTGCCCCCTAGATGGGAAGGGAAGGCCACTCTAACTACTTCGTGGTTCATGGTGGCTTCCAGAGGGCCAGGAATGACTTGGCATTGCATACAGTTTTTTGGTGCATGTGCCTATATGTGTTTTCATGGAAGTAGTTCAGTATGGAGGTTGAGGGGCCAGGCCCTGGAGCTAGATGACTTGAGTTCAAATCTTGACTTTACTACTCATTAAAAGTGAGGAGTTGATAGAGCTTTCCAAAAAAAATATATATATATATGTTGAAGTCCTACCCCCAGTACCTCGAAATGTGACCTGATTTGGAAATAGAGCCTTGCAGTTGTCATAGTTAAGATGATATCATCAGAGTGGGCCCTAACCCAGAATGACTGGCATCTTTGTAAGAAGAGGGGAAGGAGACACAGCGAGAGGCACACATGCAGAATGCCCTATGACACCAGGGCCAGAGGCTGAAGTAATTCAACTACAAACCAAAAAAAGCCAAGAATCGCCAGCAACATAGATGCCCAGAGCAAGACATGGAACAGATTCCCTCCTTGAGCCTTTGAGAAAGCATGGCCCTACCATAGACACTTTGATCTCAGACTTCCAGCCTCCAGGGCTGTGAGAGAATCAATTTCGATTGTTTTAAGTCACTCTGTTATATTTTGTTATGGCAGCCCCAGGAAATTAATACACTAGTTATGGCTGTGGCCAAGCACGTGGCAATAATAAGTAGTATCTGCCTTCTAGGGTTGTTCGGAGATCAGATAGCCCATGGAAGCACTCAGTGTAGCTCCTAACACATAGTATGTGCTCAGGAAAGCTTACCATCATTCCCATTTTTTTTTTAATATGGAGAGAAACCATGGCTTTCATTTGATTCTCAAATAGGTTATGTCACAATGAAAGAGTTAAGCAGCACTGCCCTAGGTCTGGGGCACCCGGGTGGCTCAGCCGGTTGAGCATCCAATTCTTAGTTTCAGGTCCAATTATGAGCCCCTGAGTCATGCTCCCTGCTTAGCAGGGAGTCTGCTTGAAGATTCTCTCCTGTGGCTCCTCCCCCCACTGGCAAGCATGCTCACTCTCTTTCTCTCTCTCTCTTTCAAATGAATAAATACATCTTTTAAAAGAGAAAGAGAGGTAAGAAACACTGCCTAAGTCTTTCCATCTGTGGGTGACTACAGCACAGCATGGGGCTGCTCCACCTTGCCCCAGCACCCCTGCCCCATGATTGGTGTGTGGTGTCCTGCACACATATCGCCTCATGGTATGCTGATAGTCACTCCAAGAGGCAAGAAAAATCATATTTATTTTACAGATGAGGAAACCAAAGAATCATTCACTCTTGCTCCCTCCTGCTAGAGATGTCACATATCCCTTGGCCCAGCTAGGTACACATCTCAAGAGACCACAACCCTTGGCTGATCTGACCCAATGGGTGGACAGAGTTTAAGATCTCCGAATCACAAAATCTTGTAGATAAGTTCTCAACAAAGGTCACAGTTTGGCCATAAAAAGATACTAACTTGATGTCCAGGGGAGAGTCAGAAAGGTTTAGGAGACAGAAGTAGAATGCAATTAGCCCCTGGCTTGTCACGTGATAATGGAAAATTATGTCACAGCCCACCAAGTTAACAGACTGTTCCTACTAATTTTGCTGCGCCTGCAAACTTCTCCATTTCAATCCTCAGCCACTCAGCAGATGATGCTAATGAATGGGTAGGTTCCATGCTATGAGAAGGCAGACACCGTGTCGCCCAGGCATTTCCTTTTTGGCTTCTGCTGCTAAAAATGTCCAGCCCGGGTCATTGCTCAAGTCCGAAAATCTACTCAGCCATGTTCCTCAAAGCAATGACTCCTTTTCCCACCTCCATGAGATGATCTTGGCTTCCTTTTATTTGGCTGAGCACAGTGCTTTAAGGCCTGAACTTCCTAGAGCCCTCTAGGGAATACCTGGGAGCAAACCCTAAATGCATAAAGTTACAATGAGACAGAATATTTGCTTAAAGTCTCCAAGAGATTGGCAGGAAAATGAGTTTTTCTGGATGGCAGAGCCACACCTGGAAGAGACAGAGCACAGGAAGCTTAATATGAAAGAAGGCACCTGGCCAAGTGGTGCTTCCTCCACCCCCACGCCGTTGATACCTGTGTGTGCCAATATTGGCCACCTGGTGTGCTTGGAGCTTGGCAAGAATCTTTGATTCTTTCTCTAAATTGGTTCAATCCTTTTCACTGATCTTATGAGTTGGTTCAGTCCCCCAAAAGTCAAAACTTATTTTCAACATTTCATTAAAAACAACCACCATAACTTCTCTCTAAGGTCTTAATTGTCTAAGTGAGGAAATGGCCAAACCTGTGGGAAATGGCCATACTTATGCCCATACCAGTGTCCTTGTGTGTCGATCAGAGTAGATCACAATGGAGACATGATTCAAAATTTTTTTAAAACTGGCAGTAAATACTACTTTTTTCTTGGGATAGAAGAATGATTTCAAATACGAATCATCCAAATTAGGTTTCTAACTGGACTGAGGTCACAATATGTGTGCCTCTCCTTGTTCCTCTACTCGCCCTGTCTATGTAGATAATGGGCCCAGTCCCGACCAGCTGAGGGTTTGGATTCTGATAGTTTGGGGATACTTTTTCTAGGAAAAAGTATCTTGAGAAGAAATGTTTCAGGAGTTGGCATTTTTGCCCTATCCCAAATGTATCTTTCCTGAGTTAGTTCAGCACTTCCTTCCTGGATGTGCAATAAGACACCAGATGTGAATAGAGACCTAGTCCCCAACTGGAAAGCACACCGACATCCATGATCTCCTCGGTGGTGGTAGGAAGAGGGTCCCAGAGAACTCAGTTGGCTTCCCCAGACAGCCTAATGTCCTAGGGCAGCCAAGCCCATTGTGGGCCAAGTGGTGAGGGAGCAAAGTGAAGCATGCCAGACTCCAACACCTTTGACTTGCAATTGCCAAAGTGCTCTGGGGCTCAGCTTGGCAGAGAGAGAGAAGCCCAACCATATTCTCTCACCTGGGTATTTGAAAAACAAAGAAATTCTCTGGACACTTTGGACTCCCTTCTAGTGTGGCTCACATTTCAGGTTGTGGGTCTTACTTTACAGCTATAGTCTGAGCATTTATGCATCCCTAAAATTCATATGTTGAGGGACGCCTGGGTGGCTCAGTGGTTGAGTGCTTTTAGCTCAGGTCATGATCCCGGTGTCCTGGGATCAATTCCCACATCAAGTTCCCTATGGGAAGCCTGCTTCTGCCTATGTCTCTGCCTCCCTGTCTGTGTCTCTCATGAATAAATAAATAAAATCTTTTAAAAAATAAATAAATAAATAAATAAATAAATAAATAAATAAATAAATAAAATAAATTTAACCCCTAAAGGTAATGATATTAAGGGGTAGAGCCTCTGGGAGGAGTCTAAGTCATGAGAGTGGAGCCTCATGAAGAGGATTAGTGCCCTTATAAAGAGGCTCCAGAGAATGTTCTCAGCCCCTTCCATCATGTGTGGGTGGTGAGAAGTCTGCAATCTGGGAGCGTGCCCTCACCCGACCATCCTGGCACCCTGATCTCCCACTTCCAGCCTCTAGAACTATGGGAAATAAATTTCTGTTGTCTATAAGCCCCCCAGTATGTTGTTATAGCAGCTCAAAGAGACTAAGATAATTATCACTGTCCCAGTAATTTATCACTTCTCCAAGTCAGGGGGTGGGTTCCCCTAACAGCCTTCTCATATACTCAAAACTTAAAAAAAAAAAAAAACCACCAACAGCATTTATAATAAACTTTAAGGGGCTAAAAGACATAACTCCATTCACCAAACCTTCCATCTCTGATGGACTCAACAGCTGTGCTAAGAAATTAGACTCCCCATGAATCTACTACCCACTACAAAGGTAAGCTTCTGAGCGCCAAGGTAAGGAGGAGCCTGAGCACCAATGGTTCCCCAAATGGGATGTTTCATTCTCCTCTAACTTTATTCTAGACCTTTGGAAAGAGACTGATGATGATTTTTTTCCTCTTTAGAACAAAGTGGCCACTGCCACTTCCCCAGTGCTCCATAGCCGTCATCCCCAAATGCACCATCTAAATATTTATCATAGCGTAACATGGGGTCGGCTTGAGTTCATTAGTTTTTCTGATTATCCCCAGCATTTGATGTGAGAAGGAGTGCTGCAGATACTGTAAATATTTACAGACTATTCAGATCAGTGAGTCTGGCTGTGGCTCCAAATGGCTCACCTCATCTCTCTCCCAGAGGCAGAATAGGCACCAGTGCATATACATCGAATGAAAAACCCACAGGAACATGCTAGAGTTGCAGCTCCAGGCTGGGACAGCCACTCACAGAGTCACAGCTAAACAGAGGGGTCCTGAACTTTGTGTTTTTGTAATGGAAGCACCTTTAATTATTCATAAACACGAGGGTTTGACACTATTTATGGCATTAAAGTTAATCATTTATTTAGCACAATTTCTCCAAAAGAGTTCAAGATAACCTTTATAATGCTCATTAAGCAGCAACTCCTAATTATTAGTCTTGTTCTTTTTCTGTCTCCCTGACTGGACCATAGACATCCCAAGGGCAGAGCCAGTATCTGACTGGTTTGCTGCTTTGTCCTGTGCTTTGAACAGTCTCTTACATAGTAGGTGCTTGATACATATTTATAGATTGAACACATCCACTTAGACCTTTGCTTTTCATTTGACTTTCAGAGATGTACAGGCCAGACATTATTTTGAGGTTTGAACTCAACAAGGTTAAGCTTCTAAATTTGAGCTATTTCCTTAAGTTTCTCTGAATGGTAGACTTTAGGGTCTTCTAATGAGCCCTGAGCAGACAGTTAGGAGGCCTGGTGCCCTTTCTGCCACTAACCAGCTGTGTGCTTTGAACAAGCACTTACTCAGAGCACTGATCAAGAGTTCTTTGCCTGGGGTCTTTGAATCCCCTAGAGATCCATGGCTGGACCTCAGGGGCTCTAAAACCCCTGAAATTGTATTCACAAATGTGCATGACCCAAATGTGCACTTCTGTTTGATGAGGGAAGTCCATAGTTTCTACTAGATTCTCTAAGGACTCCATAATTAAAGATAAAAACCACTCTCTTTGTTTCTTTAACAATTGAGGATGGTGGTGGGACAGATCAAATTAAGCCTGCCTGACTGGTAAATCAGGGTGACCCACACCACACCCCCCAACTCCTAGCCCTGGATATCCCCTCCAGGGCTCCGCTGGCCAGGACTGAAGACCTGCCAATTGGCTTGTCACTTGGGCCTGTACCACTCTATGTTTAAACACGTACTGGGCCTTTCCCTTCTCAACTTAAATAAAGTACACAATGTCATACAAACCTTCCCTGTGATATGTCAAAGCAATATTCTCTTCTTTCTGGAACTCCCTACAATGTGGTGGGATGTTTTTGAGAAAAGAAACAGAGATATCTCTCTAAGATTATAGGGCTAGTGAGTATAGGGTCTCCTACCTCATTCAATGGAGAGTAACAGTGACTGGAATGAAGCCTTGGATACTCACAGCCCAGAATTCCAGCCATAAATGGGTGTTTGGGGTAGGGGATTGGGAGGAACTAGTTAGCTCCACCAATACACGATTATTAGCCTACCTTCCCCTGAAGTCCAAAAGCCTCCATTTCTAAGACCTATTTAAAAATGCAATGGTACCACTAGAGATGGTGGGGTTTGGGATCAGTGATGCATTTTGAAGGTTATCAGCTCACACTTTAACTAAGTTGTCACTTTGGCAAACCCAGGAAAATCTGCTGTGTCTAGAAGGGGAGTTGTTTGATTCCTGTGGGCTTTTGTTTTCTCATTTCCAAAATAAAATGGTTGGGTTATGTCAAACAAACAGGTTTCAACTCTAGTGTAACTCTGGTTGCCTAGACCCATGCTTCTGAAACTTTATTGTGTATACCGATCATTCAGGGATTGTGTTAAATACAGATTGTGTGGTGGGGCTTAAAGTTCCAAATTTCTGTCCAACTCCCAGGTGATGCTGATGCTCCTGATCCCTGAGCACTTTGGGGAGCAAGGTTCTAAACTGCTCTATTGGGAGGATTTTGAGCTGAGTCAGGACCCATGAGGAAAGAGGAGCAGGACTGATGAATGATGCCTGCCCAGTCATTCTCAAAGTTGATCTCTTGACCAACAGCAAGAGCATCACCTAGGAACTTGTTAGAGGGCCAGATTCTTGGACACCACCCTGTATGTACTATATATATACAGAAGTGGGCTCTCTGGGTTTGGCATGCCCTCCAGGTAATTCTGGTGCACACTCAAGTGTAAGAACCACTGATCCAATGTGCAAGTCTTCTATAGAATCAATGACTATCTACCAACGTCAGGAATGAGCATAGGTGTAGCCTGAGAGGCAGGGTGTCCCAAGGGAGGAAATGGGTCCAGATAATAGACCCAAATAATGGTCTTCCTGATATACCCTCTTTTTCCACTGCATAATCTGTTGAAACATCATTATAATGAGTATGCTTCACATTGTTTTGGTCTCCTCGAATTAAATATGTCTTTCAACCCACAAAATGTATATCTGGTTCATGTCTTTAAAATTGATCAGGATGTAACACAGTGGCATGATCTACTTGTCATTCCCACGGCCTTGGGACTGGGTCTAGAGGAGCCCTGAACAAGATTCCATTTTGTTCTCAGCTGAGTATCAAGCTTGACCAATGGTTTTTTTCCTGATCAGACTTTTTCTATATTGCTTAGACATTTTAAATAGCAGCCCCCTAAGAGAGTTAGATGCTGAGACTTTGAGGTCAAAGTAGAATCTTAGCCCAAGGGAGGTTAACAATGATAGTCCAACTGCCACTGGCTCCTTCAAATGAAGGAAAAATCATCTATACATTGAAAAGTGGGAATGGGCTCTCTCCTTCTACTTCATCTCCGCAACTCTGGGAAAAGTCCTAAAAATCAAGTAAAACAACACTCAGGTGTGAAACAGATTATGGCTCACAGCTGGAGGCAAAGAAGTTGCAATTCCGTCCAATTACACCAATTTAATTGGGTGTTAAAAAAATTTTAGGTCCCAACAGTAGTTCTCTGGCCAGACAGCAGTCTGTAATGAAGAGAAGTGGCACCTCTGTTTGTTAGGACTTGTGATTTGGAGCTGAGGGGAGAAAGCCCAACACATTGCTTAGAGTGCCCCAAGGTGGGTACCATTTTGACTTTGGGGATGAATTTGATGTCTGGTTTGAATGTTGAAGCTCTACTCTAGGGCTTGCAAGAGTACAATTTGAGGCTGGGGTCTGCAAATGCTTTCAGTCCACAGACTACTAGGAAAAGCCCTATAGTTGGACTCTCCCACTCACTTCCTACAAATCTAAAAATGAATCCCCCAAAGATGTGAAAAATTGGTCAGAACCTGAACATCCAGCTTTAGGAAGAAGGTTGAGGTACTTATGCTACATCAATATCAGGACAATTGCAGCCAGTACAAATGTTCATGAAGAATTTCTAATGATGTGGTAAAATGCTTGTGATATAATGTCAATATGTTCTCAACAACCTCCAAAAGGAATGAAAATAGTCAAAATTTAAGTGATTTCCATTTAATTACAGATTGATAGGCAATGTTTTTTCTTTACCTCACTTTACTGTATTTTCTAAAATCCCCCCCAACTTCATGTATTATTTTTATAAACAGAAATAAAAGCAATTCAGTAAAAAATTTTAGTTTTACTTAGATGTGCTGCTTTAATCTGATGGCTTTGTTTTCTGTAGCTGGCTCACACACTTTTTCCTACTCTTTGGCTCCAAGTCATTCTTTGGCATACTCTGCTTGCCTCTCTCTCTCTCTCTCTATCCAAACACTCCCCACCCTTCCACTCTGTTGGGCTCTCCATTCTTCCAAGAACATGACTGGTACCATTCCAGTCCTAGGGCAACCCCTTCTCTGAACATCTGTACCACCATTTCATATATACACCAGTTGTGAAGTCTTGGGATGGGAGGGATTGTTATTGTCATCTTCATGCCTAGACCACACCCCAGATTAATTCCCTCAGAATCTCTGGGGTAGAGCCCAAGCACTGATATTTTTTAAAGCTTACAAGATGATCCCTATGTATAGCCAGGACTGGAAACCACAGATCAGAAGTCAAAAGTCACCCCCTACATACAGCAACCATTTGGCCAATTCTAACTCAAGTATCCGTCAAGTTGATCTTATACAAATGATTCAAGCTTCTCAGAAATACTGGTGTTCCAGTGTTTAACTAATATTATTATTACTGTATTAACTATGTTTCTGAGAGGCACTTGGAAATGAGTCACATCACTTTTTTTTTTTTTTTTGGTTTGTTTCAGATATATTTGTTTTGAGTTCCAGAAGCGTTGTCAGATTTAGCAAACAAAAATACAGGATGCCTAATTAAATGCACATTTCAGATAAACAATGGATAATGTCCAAAGTGTAAGTCTATCTCAAATATATTATGGGGTATTTCATCTTAAAATTATACTCATTGTTTATCCAAAATACAGATTTAACTGGGTATCTGTATTTATTGGCCAACCCCAGATCAAGAAATTGGGTACCTGAGGACTTTTATTTCCCGTAGTGCTGGCATGGAGCTTTCACGAGAATCAAGGCTGAACCCCCCCTTGTGCCTGAATTGCTGACTGCAGAATAGACTCATCCCAGAATCAACTGGGAGAAAGGCCCTACCTTTCAGGCTTTGCACTGATGGTGTTTGTTAGTAACATTTTCCCTGAAGAAGTATAGATGAGGCCAAAATACTTCCAGCCCACGCCTAGAGTTTGAGAATCACGGGTCTACACTGGGCAGCAGCTCAAAGTACAAGGTTCTGAAATGAGATGGTTCTGGGTGTGGCTCTCATCTCTCTCTGATGTATATTTTTAGGCAAGTTAATGAACTTCCTTGAGCCTCAATTTTCTCATCTGCAAAATGGGGAAAGTAACACACTTATATCTAATGGATTAGTTTTAAGATTAAATGTGATCATGTTTCAAAGTTCTTGGCATAGTGCTTGAGTCATTATTCATAGAATAGGAATGTTTTGTTCCAATTCAGCCAACAAAAATACTGACAGGCTTTACTGCTGCCCCTCGCCCAGCTACCCTTCTGGTCCTTATCCTGCCACTTAGGGTATAAGCAGACAGTCATGATGGTAAGGGGCAGGCAGAAAGTCTGCTGCAGAAAAAGAAGGCAAGGTTCTTCTAGAAGCCTGTTTAAATAAGGCAGATCTCAGTTGGTGGACTTCTATGCAAATTACAACCAAGTGGCTGCTCTTTGTAGGATGATTTTATGCCCCTGATTATGGTCACCAGCAAATCCAAATGGAAACGAGTGGCCAGGGTCACGGCTAACACTGGGGTCTTTGATCGGCCCTGAGTCCTGGAACCAAGGGCCAACACATCTCTTGTGTGTCACTTCTTCAAATTCCTGCAGGTCAAAAACCGTGTTTCTCTCTCAGCAATTGTTTCTACCCTGGGGCAACTCAGGATCACCTCGTCTGATGCTACCCACAGCCACCCCTTCTGGAATAGTGAGACACTAACCAGACTTGATTTCTTGGTTTTTCAAAAACAAGTTTGAAAAATATCACCTGGGACAGCCCGAAAAAGAATGCCAGCCTGCCTGCTCCCCAGCAGTCCACAAAGAGACATGTCAGCCGCCAGTCACTGTCAACTTTCTGCTTAGACCGTGACAAGCTGCTGATGGGGCCAGGGGAGGAGAAGGAGGCCACATGGCTACCCTAGACACGGGGCACATCTTTCCCGCACAGATCTTAGGAGGGGACTGAAAACGGGGTCCAGAGGGGAGAGGGGACAATGAGGGAATCAGGAGCCAGCATCTGGCAGTCATTCCTCCAAGTCCACGCTCTGCCCCATTAATGACAGATTATCGGGAGCTCTCCAGACATGTCTCAGGGAGAGAGTAGAGAGAAGGAAGGCTATCCCCATCACTCCATGGGCAAATCACTCAACTTTCCTGAGTCCCAAGATCCTCCTTAGTGAGATAGGGATGTATTCTTACTCTCCTTACAGTGGTTAGGAGGTTAAAGAGGTCACTAATGTACAAGTGCTTGCAAACTGTAAAGCTCTGAAGATGTTCTGTGTGTTCCTATCAGTACGTCCCTTCGTCCACTGGAACAATGAATCCACCCAGATGCTGAAACAGCCAACAGTGAGAAGAACACCATGATCTCTGCTCTCCTCACTCAGCCTAAACCAGGAAGGCGACTCACAAACCCCTGATAAACAATTGCTTACAACCTGCTCTGTTTCCCCACAGTGTACTTGACTTCTTCTCCAGCGTCTGTTCTGTATCAGGGAAGGTTAAGCTGGTGACCCAGGGGCTTGTAGGTGGTCAGGCTAAGGACAGCGTTGGGCTGGAGACCCATGGTGAGAGCAAGGTGTGGAAAGCCATCGTGTTTGCTAAGCCCAGCTCAGAAACGGAGTTGACCTCGTTGGTCTTCTCACTGGATGCGCACCCAAATGAAGTGACAACACACTGCAGAGGGCAGGGGGCTGGCCTTGTGGTTTCCCATCTGGTCTCATTTGGCTTTTGGGGCTTGGCGCCTCTGACAGACACATGGAGAACAGCCTTGTCATCTTGAATCAGACAATCGGCCTCTGCGCACGAATACGTGTGAGATTTCACACATGTTTGCTGGAGGAAAGAGGCCACAGAGCAGGAGAGGAGACATATTTACATTCTCTGCCAGTGTTTGGACTTTTAAAGAAAAAAAATAGACATTTCACAGGGCATGTTATAAACCAAGGTCAGCTTTCCCCCTGCGTGGTACTGAAGAAACACAACACTCCGAAGCAGGAGAAAAACATGATTCCAATCTGTTGGGGTTGGGAAATGCCCACCTGACTCATTTGAAAGGTTCCCTTTCCTTATTCACTCTGCCCATCATCCTCCCACAGGATGAAAGGGCAGGATGGTATCAGTAGAGTTTTTTTTTTTTAATCTGTTTTGGGTAATATGGAATCTACACCCCATATGCAAGGAACCAGAAAGTGAATTGCATTGAAAACCAGAGGGGAGTATTTTTTTTAATGGGTGTTTTTACTTCCTGATGTTATTTGACCTTTCACAATAAGCACAAATTTCTTACAAAGACAATAAGATGATGGTTAAAAAAGCAGTCATGAGAAAGGCTGCTGTGGACAAAACCCCACAATGATAACGTGGCCAGAGATGGGGTCTGAGGGTGAGACCTGGTGAGACAGCTCAGTGGGAGGACAGCTATCATTCCCCATCCACCCCAGGGAAGATATTTCACTTCTCTGACCCTCAGTTTCCTTATCTGTAAAATGAGAGTGACCACTGAAGGATCCACTATACAGGGCTGTCATGAAGATGGGATGAAACAACATGTGTAAAGCACTCAGCCCCATGTCGTACACTTGACATATGCCAGCTACCTGAACCCACGAATCCGTGAGAATCAATACCTTCACACTATTCATGTTTTCTACTCTATTAAGATTTCCTGGGGTGTCTTGTTTTGCAACCCTCTTCGTACCAGAACCCAAAAGTCACCATACCTACTGAAAGATCTCTCCAGACTAAAACTCACTTCCCAGAGGCTGGAAATTGAAGCCAGACCTCCTTATTGTAACAAAGTAAAAAGCTCTTCTTTTTTAAAAGATTTTATTTATTTATTTATTTATTTATTTATTTATTTATTTATGAGAGACACAGAGAGAGAGGCAGAGACACAGGCAGAGGGAGAAGCAGGCTCCATGCAGGGAGCCCGATGTGGGACTCAATCCTGGGACTCTGGGATCACGCCCTGGGCTCAACTGCTGAGCCACCCAGGTGTTCCAAGGAAAAATCTCTTCTAATGCATCGTTTGGGGCTTCTGGGAAATAAACAACGGTCTACAAACTCATGTAGACCTGCCCACGGTCCTCACTTAAGTGAATGATGAAGTCAGTCTCTTTCTCTTCCTTGGGACAACGTGGACACACCTTCTAGGGTAGAATAAACATTACTTAAAATAATTTAATCTCTGGGGAAAAGGTGCAAAAACATCTGCCTGGGAAGAAGGGACACCCCCTGTGACTATTGGTTATGTCTAAGGGGTGGGTACAAGGCTGGTAACTTGGAGTACTTGGACATTTCAGTAATATTTGATCTTCTTACCACAGCTATGTACTATTTTGTAATAAGGAATTAAAACATGGCCCCCTTCCAAGGCTGGCTAGGGGGTGAGCCTTGTAGAAACTTCCCCCAGGCCCATCTCAATAAGGAAGCTCTGGCTTTTTTCTGAAAATCCAGCTCAGTGATCACTTCTGCTAGGAAACCCTTCCGGTGGAATTCATTATCTCTGTTAATTTGACAGCACCTGTGTATGCCAGGGTTCTAGTACTTTATTCATTCAATCTTCTGTGTGTTCATCCCATTCAACACAAGCATATGAACAAGGGCCTGAGGGAGGTTCTGGGAGGCAAAGGCCAACAAGATAGGTGGAGTACCTGCTTGCACAGAGCATGTTCTGGAGGGGGTGAAGGACAGGAACCCCTAGTCCTGGATTCTTTAGCTGTCCTAGGTCATGGGCTCTGATGGAGGTGGGGCCCTCTCCGGAGACCCAACTGGGCCAGAGGCCTGGGAAATTTTCTCTGTGCTCGTGACCTTTCAGCTGGGAACTGAAAGACAAGAAGGAACATTAACTAGGTGAAGGAGTAGGAGGACGACCAGTCATGTCTTGGGCTGAGCACCCGGCAGGCCCCGGAATGGGAAGAACAGAGCTCCTCGGGGAGGTGAGAGTAGACCCAGCCTGCTGATGTGTCAAGAGACTAGAGGAAGGACACAGAGGAGATCAAAGAAGCAGGCAGGGACCAGATCACAGGACGTTTGACAGAATATAGGATTTTAAGCTTTACCCTAAGAATAGTTAAAAGCCACTGAGAGATCTATCCCCTGGACTCCACTGGTTTTCTTGTCCATCTTTGTGCACTTCCACTTTGACACACCAGCTCCTTGCTCAGCGCCTAGCACGTAATGGGCTCCTGCTAATTATGGGGGTTGGATGGCTGAACCAAGTCACCCTGAAGAAGAAAAGTCAGCAAGCAAAGAGCACGACTGCACACCCCATCTCTCTTGCCCCCTTTGTCTCCCCCAGCCCCGGCCTGCGAGTTGCAAAGCATACAATCCATACAAAGAGCGAGCCACCTGCAAGGAGATGCCGAGCTAAGCCATTTCTTCCCCCTCCCAGTCCATCCAAAATGTTCACAGCTGACACCGCCTATCATCATCCTGACCAGTGCGACAAACACGCCCCAACAGGAGGCTCGGGAGGGGTGAGGCTCTGCCGCAGGTTGGCCGGGCTGCAAAGCCGTGGCTGCTCCGAGAGGCCTGTCCCGGCCAGCTGTCAGGGGCCAGCTCCTCCACCCCCTGCATAAAATACGTTTTTCTAGGCTTAATTATGTGAATTTGCTTTCCTCTGGCTCAAAGAGAGTAGGTGTAGGGACATTTTTAATGCGGCATAAAAAGAAAAGTACACTGAAACCGTCCTGACCTCAAACTGAATGTCAAAGCAGTTGGATTGCTCAGCGGCAACCGAACACTTTTTATAGAATGGGAAGTCAATTGAGAAATCATAAAAAATTAGAGTTGGACAGGACCTCTGTGCTCACGAGGGCCAGGTCCCAGGAGCTCCTGCAGTATTGTTCCCCGTGGTGAAGGGTCTAATGTTTTGTCCACTCAAGTTTTAAATATCTCTCCCAATAGCTCGCCCCTGGGGACGCTCTCCACAGGGCAATAGATCTTGCTGTCAGGGCTTTTTTCCTGCTATTCAATCTCACTTTTCCTTTCCTCCACTTCATCCCATTTGTCTTTGGCAATGATTTAGACACAAAGTGTGCTGACGTTTGAAAACAAAAAGCCCTGTCTTTGTTTTCAGCTTTGTTTTTCCAGACCCCTCTACCTATGGAAACTTCAAGATCGGGGAGGAAGGGAGGCAAGCAAACAAACTGGATGTCAGTTCTGGAAGAAGCCATTTAGAAGGGCCAAACCCGAAGTGGACCGACCCCCAGGTGGACATGAAGAGAGGGTGTGAATACCTGAGGGGGGAGGTGGGGGGTACAGGTTACCCAGGACCTGGCCCTCAAAGGCAGAGGGGACAGTCACGGAGTTTTCTGGATGGCCCAGAGTCTAGCAGCCTCTCGACACCGAGGCTGGAACAGAAGGTGGCAGCAGAGCATCAGGCTCTGTGGGCTGAATGGTCCTGGCTCCCCCCGCCAGGTCCCAACTGCTCCGCATCCAAACTCCGCAGAGCGCATCTCACGGGGGCCAGGCCAGCCACAGGCCGTCCATAGTGAGCTTGGAATCAAGGCTCCGGCCAGTCTTTTAAGACAAATCCCAAACAGTCAGGACTCTGCGAGGACAGTCCATTTTCTTCCCAAGAACATCCTGCCGCCAGAATTTAATCCGAAGAATAACTTCTGCCCTAAACGGGCGTGTTGGTTCAAGCTGATCTAAACGCATAAACTTGCTCGCTTGGTCTGCGTGATTTTTTTGTGTTTAAAGAAACTTGGGGTCCATGCATTTTTTTGTTGTTGTTCTTTATTCTTCCTAGCCCCGAGCTATTTATTTCTGCATTTGTCTCTGGTTTTCTGGTTTCCCTTCGCTCGATTTCTTACTGATTTGCTCATGTTTGCATGCGGTCCTTTGGAAGCGGAGATCTAGAGAGTAAGCATTTCTGACTTCAGGCTGGCCTCCTGCTGGGGAACCAATTAAATGTACTACCCACCAGGGAGAGTGTGATATTTTTTATTACTTTCTAATTTCGGGCCCCGAAATGGCTTCAGTGATCAGAAGAACATTCTTCTGCTTAAGAACCTAAAGAAGCCAGTAGAACGATGCTTTTGATTTGTATTTTATTTATAACGGTCCATACTGGCCAAGAGTACTCCGAGGGTTTCCATGGGGCCTCAGATCCTTGAAGTAAGGAAAAGACAGGACGGAGCAAACAGCAACAAAAAATGTCCCCCTCCTTTGCCTTATCATACTGGAAACTGCCAGCCACTTTGGGAAAGTCTTTCTTTGAGAAGTCGGTGAACTGCGAAAAAAAGGATAGAATTAGAACAAAACAATTTCACTGGATTCTAAGTCTATTGAAACTACAATAGTCAAACACAACCATGCCTCTCCCTCATTACCGATGGCCCGATAGCAGGGCCTCCTAAATGCTCGTTAAGGCAAAAAAAAGAAGAGTTGTGTTTTATTTCTAAAAACATTCACAGGAACCCCCACCCAAGGTTCTCGTTCCTGTTTGTTTTGTGCCTCTTTCTCTTCTTTAAAGAGTTAGCATGAGACAGAAAGGCTCGAAAAATAGGTGGGGACAGGGGTCTAAATGCGTCCTAATGAGGAAGAAGGAAATAAAAGTCTAATTCTCCCTGAAAGTCTGAATGTCTATTTATTTATCTTTTGTAGCAAGGAAGGATGCCTTAAAATCCAGAATTGCTCTTATAAAACCAAATACTAACAACCCAGCAAAACAGCTGAAAGCCCAAATTATGAGCTCGTCCAAATCCTTTCCACTTGCCACGGGGGTCTTGGCTGAGATTCTTTTTTCTTTCTTCTTTTTTTTTTTTCTCCTTTTTCTTTTTTCTTTCTTTTTTTTTTTTTTTTTTTTCTCGCTTGCTTGCTTAGCCAGGAGGTGATTCTGAATGTTTATCTGAAGTATCTCCCTGATATTCTGAGGGGACTTTCCTCTCCAGCAAAATCTCCCCTGAATGTGGGCTTGTTTTATTCCCATTAAATAATGCTCAGTGTTGAGTCTTTTGCTAGTGAATGATTTCTTTTAGTGGGACTGACGACAGAAACTGACATATATAACTATGCTCAGCGCCAACTTTTGCAAAATGTGATTCAAAAATTAACATTTATAATTTTATAATAAGCCAGCTACCATATTTGCTATTATAAGATGATCTGTTAAAATTATCTTTCCTACTTTTAAATAGAAGTCCCATGAGAGCAGAAATGTTTATCTTTATTGTTTATAGCCCTGTTAAGTACCACTTTATCATATGATTTAAAATTCAACAATGTAATTTAGCAGACAGTATTTATTTATTTAAAGAAAGGGTGAGTTTCTTCAGAGTTTGTCTAAATTTAAAATCACAAACCAAACCACCTCTGTTCCTTACTTCCTTCCTTATGTAACATTTCATTTTAAAATCCAGCAACTACATGTTGTCAGGTTTTAAAAGTCCATAAAAATCAATTCCCTTTCAGGAATAAATATTTGTAGATTATTTAAGAGGACCAAGTTCCTTGACATGTCTTTAGGGAGAATACTGTATATAACTTTGATGAAAAAGGCAATGCTCCAGGATCAAAATATAGGTCCAGTCTATACCGGCAAAGTGTAGAATCGAACCAATTATATGATGAAGAGAAGTATAGGTGCACAAATGAAAGAATACACAGGCAGACATAAAGCAGAATTAAAATACTCAAAGCATCCAGGTCACTGAGGCACTGAATTACCTGAACAACTGTCTCAACTCTCCGTGAGACTCTTGCCTACAACTGAGTAAACACTCATTGGGTAACAACCTCTTGCCTCCCACAAGAAAACAACAGATTGTCAGCCACTGGAAAATAGCATTATTTCAATCAACCAATTTGGCATGTTGTGTTTTACGGTTTCTAAAATTAACATAGAATCCAAACAAAAACACGGCTGGTGTGGAACTATATGCAAAGGACACGGTCGCCTGGTTGTTTCGAATCTGTTCATTATCAAAATTATCTGCCTTGTTTGTCCTACTCCCATTTTTGAAGGCACACTATCAATTAACCAACCTGTCATTATGTGCTGGCAATGACCAGCTTTTCCAGGATTCTCATTTTAAATACAGGATTCGATAAGAGCCCCAACGCTGGGGGACGCGAAGGGGGTGGAGGAGGCATAGGGCTCTGGCCAAGTAGAAGAGATGCACAGGTAAGGTTCAGCTACTCTTGATTGCTGAAGCAAGTGCTATGCCTAGATACAGGGCTGTGTGTTCCCTGGCACCGAGCAAAGCTACATTTTTCCAAGCTTCAGCAAGGAATTTCCTTCACACAATCTGCGTGAATGATGAAGCTGATTTTGAAGCAGGTGTCAGACACTTTGCCCTTCCTGTTCGCTTAGGGCACATTAATGTTGAAATCATCATGCCCTTGGCATTTGTCCCCTTCTCCAACCCATCTCACATGGAGGCTAGAAAAGAATGGGGGGTTCTTTGTAAGTCACTTTGATTTTACACCATTTTGGTGAACAGATCCATGGAACTCTGAAGAGAACATTGACAGAATTGACTTGGGGAGGGAAGGATGGAGGGAAGGAGGAAGAGGAGAGAAATCAAGGCAATTTGATTTAAAAAACAATCCAGTGAATAGTTAACAACACATTTTCCCAAAGAGACTTCTCCATCTGCCCACCGAAACTGAAACTGCTTCCTGGGGGTGGACTGTCTTCAGGATCATGTCCCAGAAGGCCTCTGCAGGAAATAAGTTCCATGTCCAAAGGAGCCACAGCAGATTCTTAGAATGCTGTCTTTTGCACCCTGATTTTCCACTTGAATATTCTTATTCAAAATTTCCTCCATCACCCGCAACATACACAATTTTTCCAAGGCAAAGAATGACTCTTTAGTCTCTGCGTGCCCATAAAATTCTGTCTCAGAGATTTTATTAATAATCATAAAAACATCAGTCTCCATCAGGATCACTTAGGAAAGGGAGAATAATTTTCCTAAAAGCATGTTCAAATTGTCTGAGTCCAGTGTTAAAATAAAAAGGGGGTTAGCTTGTGACCAATGATTGATTGACCTTCCCGCTTCCCTACTGTTCTGCAACGAGGACACACCGGCCGGAAGCTAACACGAGCCTGCTTGGAAGCGGCTTCACGTGGAGGGAAGCATTCCATCCTTCATGGCTATAGGTTGTGTGCATTTATCCATGACACGGAGGGCAGGGAGGGGAGGGACTAGGGGTTCAGCACTACATATTTTTTAATGGCATCAGGATATGTTTCTCAGGACTCTGGGAAGTCTAGAATGAAGTGCTTAAAATGACTCTTTGACTATTCCCCAGCCAACTCTATGCAATGGCCCCACAGTCCATGCTTGTCGATTGTCAGTTAAAAGCAACCAAAATAGCAAACAGTGAAATTATCCCTGCAAAGGGATTTGTAGGGTAGTCTCCTTGGCTTCCCTTTCAGAGGAGGCTGACTGAGTGATTGAAAGCCTTCTTCCCCAAACATCCTCACATTTTTTTTTTTTCACATCATACCTTAAGCCTTGCAATCAGGCAAAACTCCGATCAGAGAAATTCAAAACTTTAAGGATCAAAAATTTGTGAGGGGTTTTGAGCAATGGGGGTGGACAGCACAAGGCAGTGGCCCTACCAACTCAGGAGTTACTGAAAAGCAATCGGATGACCCAGGAATCCACCCACATACAGGCAGCCTGGGGTGGCTTTGAGGGCGTGGGCTCTGGGTTCTGTGACTTGCCGACCTCGACTTCTCTGCACCTCAGTATCCTCATGCACAAAAAGTAGGGTGATCATATTTACTTCAGCAGATTGTTAGGCTTTCAAGAATCTATTCACAGAAAGCGCCCAACACAGAGCCTGATATCTAGCAGGCCCCGAGATTGCGCTAATGCTTTCTCTTACAACGAAGAAGTGTTTTGTGATTACTTGTTGTAACAAAAAAGGTTCATTATCCTGGCTGAGCAGCAGCATAAACTGGGAAGACACATATTCTCAGGACTTTCAGGGGTGAGATTCAGAAGTTTTCTCTAGGTGAGTCTAATGCAGCCCACCTCACCCAGGACCACAGACCAATACTTGGTCCTGTCACATACCAGGGATGATGAAGAAGCATTAAATGCCACCCCATCTCCGAGGGGTTTATGGTCTGGTTGTGAAGGCCAATGCACAAAAGCTATCAGCATAATTTCTTTGTGAACAGTGCAAGACAGTAGAACTGAGGAGGAACTTGTGTGAGATCATCCGCGTGCTCTGAAAGTCTTCAGAGAAAAGAGAATCCCATTAAGGGAGTACTCCAGAAAGACCCATGGATAGTGTGAGTTCTATGGTGGTCGAGAGTCACAAAAATTGTAAAATTTTCCATGCATATGCATGACTATCTTTGGTGGGAGGAGATTTAGTGATGATTACCTTTAGAAAGTGGTCCACGACCTTCCAAAGTTTAATACTGTGATTCTAATGCCTGACACATTTGAATATTTACCAGACACCAGGATGGTCCCAAACACTTTATATTATCTTATGTAATCCCACAACTCCCTTCAGGTCTTATCTTCACTTTATAGATGGAGAAGGAAACAGAGGTCCAGAGACATTATACCCCTTGCCTCTGGTTACCCAGTGTTTTAGACTGAGTGTTTGTGTCTCTTGCTCCCCAAAGTTCACATATTAAACCCTAGCCCCAATGTGATGATAGTTTGTGGAGGTGGAATTTTTGGGAGGTAATTAGGTTTAGATGAGATCTTGAGGGAGGTGCTCATGACAGGGTTAGTACCTTCATAAAAAGAGGGGACAGATTTCTCTCTCTCTCTGTCTACACACACACACACACACACACACACACACACACACACACACGAAAGATTATGTAGAAACACAGCAAAATGACAGCCATCTGCAAGCCAGGAAGAAAGCTCTCACCAGAACCTGAATCTTCCAGCACCTTGATCTGAAACTCCAGCCTCCAGAACTGTGAAAAATATGTTTGCTGTTTGAGCCACCCAGTCTATGACATTTTAGATAGCAGCCTGAGCTGACCGAGACACTCACCTAGTTGGTGACAGAGAGCTGATTACCCCTTGGACTCCAGGGCTCATGGTTTTGCAGACACTACTTGAATTCAACATGTTTTGTTTTGGCACTTGCTCCATTTCTAGAACCATTTGAATCTTATGGCTCAGACTCGGAAGAGGAAGATAGGAAGGTCCGAGAGCCACTCTTACCCCTTGAGAACTAACCTTCTCTGAGGACACAAACATCTAGACCTCCTCATTCTTTCATGTGCAGAGATATTGGAGATGAGGAGGTGAGAGAGGAAAGAAAGGGGACAGGAGAGCAGAAGAGATGATTTTCACAACCCAGCCTCAAGAAAAGGAGAAAACACACACAACGTGAAGACTATCTTCTCATCTGAGAAGGGATGGGACTGAGGATGCTTAGAAGATGGACATTCCCTGTTGGCCAATCATTATCCTGGTTTCTGTTTAAGCCAATTGTCCCTGACTCAGTTTAAGCTAGTATTCTCAGTCTTGGCACTCTTGACATTTTGGGACTGATAACTCTTTGTTGTGGGGGTTTCCTGTGTCATGTAAGATGTTTTGCAATGCCCCCAGCTTCTACCCACCAAATGCCAGTGGCACCCTTCCCCTAGATGTAACAACCAGAAACATCTCCAGGCACTGCCAAATGTCCCCTGGGGGGCAAAATCACTCCTATTTGAGAACCTTGGCTTAAGATAAATGGAATATATTCTTAAAAGTTATGCAATTATTAAAAGTTCCCAGGGAAAGTTTCCACATTATCCCATGTCCCTTGAGCCATGATCGCAAGGTGAGCTAAGGAAGTATATTCATTTAACAAGCAATTACCATGCAAGTCTGATTATAAGGCAAAGTGTTTCCCGACAACTGTTCCATAGGATATAGGTTCTTACAAAGTTTCTTCATTCTTGACACTTTCTCAATTACTTTATTTTGAGCATCAAGGAAGTGTTTGGGGAAGACATGAGCTTGAAGTGACCTTACTGATGACAGTGGGGGAGAGAAGACTGGAGGCCTGAAGATGTCACCTGATAACATCAGGGGAAAAAGAGAGGCAAAAATATTTAACACAGATTTGGTTGTTATTTTTGAAGATATGACTTCACCATTAAAAATATTGAAGGTATTTTTAAGCAAGTCTTTTAAAATTCACTTTTTAAAAAAAAGCATATTGTAAGTGGTGACCTTGTGGAGATCATAAATATCCACCCATAGGACAAATGTAAAAACCTCTTGAGGCTTAGAATAAAATTTTCAGTTACAGCATCTTACCGGGATTCAAAGTGCTGTGTCTTGAACAATTTAGAAATGAAGGTGATATGCAGTGAAGAACTGTATTAGATCATTCACAAATGGCCTCTGCGATGGGAAAGGCTCATGGGAAGAGTCTGAATACAATTATTTTATAACCTAAACTTAAAAAAAAGGATTGGGGAAAATGATATTTCTAAATACAGATATTACTGTTTTATATACTATTGCAATATATGCAAATAAATTGACCCACTAAGTATAGAAGTAAACATTGTACTATTTTATAATTAGTTCTATATTCAAGTAAGTTTTCTCCGTGGAAAGTGAGACATCACCTCCCATTTGGCTTTGCCTTATCCTCAGGCATATGTTCTGCTACTGTTTTCAAGATGGTGAGTCACCGTGGGTAGAGCATGGAGCACACATCTCTGGCCCTCGGAGGGATTATGATCTCTGTGGGAAGATCAGAAAGAAGCAAGAGAAGCAGCTTCCACATAGGTCAGTGTAATTTCACTCCAGATAAGTGGTTCAGAGAATATACTGAGAGGAGACTGGACAACCTTTGAGGGATGCCTCCAGATGACCTTCTTGAAACTCAAATAAGATGTATCACTCCCTACCGGAAGAGTAAAGATCAACATCCCTAATGTGGAGTCTGGGGCCACCATGGTCTGGACATCTCTCTCCTGCCACTTTCATCTCCAACTTCAGTCCTCCTGCTGCTGACCTCTACCCTGACCGCCCCTCGGACGCCCTCATCCCCATCTCCAGCCTCAGCTGTCCTCCTGCTACCCGCTCCTTCCCAGGACTGTGCCTTGCCTTCATTCTTGCCCTTCTCTCTGTCTTTGCAATATATTCTCTCCTCTCCCCTTCCCTCACAAACTCTCTCCCATTCCACAACCTTCGGCTCGATCCTCACATCCCTTGGGAAGTCTTCTTAGATCCCCCAGTTTTGGTCAGGTTTCTCTGCTTTGCTCGCACTGAACTGTGATCCTTCCTTTTAAAGTATGTCTCTCGATTTATGCTCGTAGATCCATAGTGTCACTGTTGATTGACATATGTCTCTCTTTTTATGCTATAAGCCTGGAGAGAGCGACCGTTCATCCTTCTCCACTCATTGCTGCATCCCCAGGGCCTGGCCCAAAGTAGATACTCAGTAAATAGCTGTCGAATGAATCAATTATTAATTAAATGTGTATCTGCTGCAGCCTTTAGCCTTAGGCCTATTATTACTGTCCGTATATAACAGCTGAGATCCATTAGTGTTACTACAAGTCAACTACTTTGTGTGTATTATCTCATTTGATCCTCACAAAATCCTATAATGTAGGTTATGTTGTTATTATCAGTCTTGTTTTCCATCTGAGGAATCTGAGGCTCTGAAGAGAAGTTTGTAATTTGGTCAAAGTTGCAGGCACATCTACCACGTGGAGATGGGATTTGATCTCTAGCCTGTCTGACTGCAGAGCACTAACACTATTGTATTATATTGAACCATATTATACTGTATTGTATTATGTTATGTTATATATCATATCATATTATAATCTCATTTAGGATACTTATCTGGAGTCTACTCATATGATCCAGTGAGAGATTTAATAACTCTAAGGAGTTTTCAGCCATTCCTTTCATCTTGACCCCTAGAAATTACTTATAGCTGGTTCCCACCATTTGGTAATTGATGTTCTGACCGGTGGAGTCATTCTTACTATTTAAAAATATATTAATTTGTCTTTGTTATGTTACTTTTTTATTGAGACAGGATTAGAAGCTCTCTCCAGGGGGCAGAAAATGCATCTTTTCTTTCTCTATGATTAATGACATCTGGCAAATGCTGGACACACAGGGGTCTCTCCTACTATTCCTTTAATGGCTAATGGCATCACAAGGATCTCCTTAGAAGCAACAACACGGAATTGAAACATAAACCAGGGATAGGTATCATATACCTTTGATGCTATTGCCCTCTCCAGAATTTAATCAATGTGTTGTCTCTAATGGATAATATTTATTTTAAAATCTGCTGCACGTCAGCCCATTAGCAAATATTTGTTGGGGGTCCATTGCTGGCCAGATTCCCCATCTCCCTCACCCCACCCCACCTTGTTGTCTGTGAGAAGAGACACATGCATGTCCTCATGCATGCCCTCTATCTTGGGTATCTGAGTGACTTCCTTAACTTCCTCAGACCACCGGGTGACTCTGTGGGAAGCCCTTCCCTCATTAACATGACTAAAATCACCAAGTTACTGAACACATCAGCCTTTCAACCCTACTCTCGGATTCCTTCTCAAGACATAAGGGAAGCCCAGGAACAAGGCATCTGTGGAACTACAGAGGTTTTATGTGAGATCAAAATAGCAGCAGAACTTCTTAATTGAGAAACAATGGATCAAGAGAGGAAGATTCAAATAGGAAATGGTAAATATTCAACAAAGAGCATGATTAGAGTTCTCCAGCAGGGAATACCCACAACTATCTTTATACCAACTTAAATTAAGCAGAAGCTGTAACGACGAGGATAACATGAAATAATGGATGCATTATTTCTAGTGGGACTTGCATTGCTATTTGGCATAATTATTCGTGATATTGCACCCATCGGATAAAAAGCTTCTTCAGAGGAAAAAGATAACAGTTAGTCTCCTTGAGAACAGAGAACAAAGGGCCTCGGTGCTCTCCAGAAGCTCGCCCATCATTAGGAGGAGAAAGAATCTGTCCATTAGCAGGAAATGCTCCTAGAAGTCTTGAATATCTCCCCCACATAATCCCTCAATGGACTTCAAATGCCCACAAGGAGGAAGATACAGAGCCATAGGCAGATATATAAGAAAGAAGATGTAGTTTAGGGATGATGCAAGCCAAAGAAACAGTCTCTCTACCCTTGCTCTAAGGTGACTCTGTGTGTATGTGTGTGTGCATGTGTGCACAAGTGAGTGTGCATGTGCATCATAACTATAAAATACGGAAAAGCAGCACATTACCCAGTTCACTTCCTTCAATGCTCTCTAGTGTAAAGGACTAGGTTTGGCTGAGAGTGATAGAAAACCCGAACAAGACAGGTATCTATCTCTCTGCCTCAAGAAGTCCCTGAGCAGTCCTGGCTGGTACAGCTGTCTACAACCAGCAGGGCCTCCATCATGACCTTTGCTCTGCCATCCCTCACACATGGCTACACTGGTTCAGGGTGGCTGTTTCATCTCTAAACATCATGTCCATATTGCCATAAAGGGGAGGGAGGTAGCACGACTCCTCCCAAGAAAGACCCCTCCCTGGAACTTGTGCACACCATTGGCTGGAGCTAAGTCACATCAGCTTTCCTAACTGCAAGGGAAATAGTGTCTTTATTTTGGAAGGCCATATGCCCAGCTAAAAGTCAAGGGGTTCTATGGCTGTAGAAGAAAGGGAGCAGAAAGATGGGAACAGCAAGCAGTATCTGCCACATTCTCCAAGGTATCACAGTTTTGGGGATTTCTTTCCAGGCCATGCCCCTCCCTTCCATCAGCAGGAGCTGATCCACTCAGCTGTAGTCCTAGTGGGCATCCACTGGCTGCCTGGCTGCAGGGAACGGGGCCAAAAGTTTACAGAAAACTTAAGTGGAATAAATTTTGTGTTTTCTCAGGAATCGGGACTTAGGATACAGCAATTATCATTAGTCTTTTAAACTGGACTTATTGTGGTACCATGGTGTGGTTATCCTCTGCCAAGCTGGTCCAGAAGCAGTGAACTGGTCTGTAGAACCTCAAAGAGAAGCAGGGACAAGATACCATGGGAGCCCAGACCAGAAAAAAGCTGAAAGAGTAGCTGTCCTGGCATCTGATGTCTTTCTGGTTCTGAGGCTCAGCTGCATTTCCTCTTTTAGGTGGCATGAGAATCTCCCATGTCCTTATTGAAGCCTTCCATTTTGGGCCTATGGTAGTTTTTTGGGTTTTGAGTGGGGGGGTGTTAAATTTTTATTTATTTATTTGAGAGAGAGAGAGAGAACACACCTGTGTGGGAAGGGGCAGAAGGGGAAGGAAAGAGATAATCTCAGGCAGACTCCCCACTGAGTATGGAGCCCGACTTGGGGTTCGATCTCAGGATCCTGAGATTGTGACTACCCCAAATCAAGAGTTGGCCATTTAGCCAATTGAGCCATCCAGGATGACCTGGGCTTATGGTAGTTTGAGTGGTTTTCTCTTCCTTGCAGCCAGAAGAACCTTGACAGTGACAATGTCTCTGTGTAGCTGTGGGTTTGAGCAGGGGACAATAGTCAGCTGAACAGTCTGCTCCCTCTAGCTTCCTGGACAGAGACAAAGCACATCCCTTTCCCTCAGAACTGTGACCTCCGGGGCTAGTAAACCCATTAAGTTGATTCACTAATTTTAGAGTCTAAACTGTTCTCTTTTCTTTGCAACACATTTTCTTTAGATCTTGGGTGACCTGGAGAAACCACACTGTACAGCAGTACTACAAAGGAAGGACTATTGTTGGAAATATTGGATAGCAAGGCAGGGGTTGGGAAAGATATTTCAGGCCTCGTGGGCCATCCACTGGCCTTCAGATCATCACTTGATGTAATGCTGTTTGACTTAGGTAGAGGACCAGACCTGGGAACTCCCAGTATTACCACAAGCCTGGTGGTAAACAATCTCACCCTTCTGACTGTATCTCAAATAAACAATTCCCATCCAAAAAGCAAGGGAGTGGAACTTAAGTGCTAGATGTTACAGCTATAATCAAGGGTCTTCTCCTTTGCGTATTTCAAATGCTTAACACTTGGAGAAGCCACCAGATGAATGCTTCTGATTAACAGCTTATCTGTCTAAACCAGCCTCCCAAGCATAATAATCTAGCTTGATCTTTCACCTCTTTGGGCCTCAGTTTCCTCTTTTGTAAAATGAAAGGTTGGTATTAGGATCATCTTATGATTCAGAGGCTGTATGAATCTCCACTCACAGATTGGGCAGGATCAGCAACCCAGTGATTTCTGAAGACAGAAGGAGAGAGTTCAAATGTTGGCTCTGCCATTTATTAGCTATTGACACCTGGGAAATATACAGCTAACCCTAAATCTCACTTTCTAATCTGTAAATGAGGAATAGTGACAGCACCTACCTGGTGGGGTCTCCTGGGAGCTAAATGATCATATTAAACGCTTAGCACAGTGTGTTTGACGCATGGGGTGTGTGCGTGGGTGTGAGTCATCACAGCACTGATGACCTCCGGTCTCCCTGAAATGCATCCATCCTGCAGATTATCACCTCACCCCCCAACACCATATGACACGCACACACACTGACTTGTCATCTTTGATAAATGTTGCTTTTATTAATTAACTCTGTGTGAGGGGAGAGCTAAAGCAAAGGGATGGGGGTAGCAAGAGGGAGGGTGTTTGAGTTGTGAAGAATTCTTGAGTTATTTTCCAAATAATCTGGCTTGGCAAAAAAAGAAAAAAAAAAAAAAAGGTTGGGGGAAAGAATCTCTTCCCAAGCACACATCCTGTTAATTTTCAAACCCAAGTGTGTATTTCAATGGAAATTTAATCCATATGTTTCTGATTCTTTTGTACTTAACCTATCAAAGCACTGTTTGAAAATAATTATTTGATGTCCAATAAACAGCCTTTCTTGTTGATTTTCCCAAGCAGCCACCTGGGCTATAGTTACCTGAAAGGCAAATGGCCCCAGGTGAGACTCAAGGTGCATTCGGCACAGTGTGAGCTGTGGACTGAGGAGCCAACCTCATGACTCTCCCCTCCTGCTGAGAGATGACAGGATTGGGGTGGTTAACTGACGGGGGTGACCAGCCAAGGGCATACTGGCCACTGCTAAATGCAGACTGACTTAAAAAGATGAGCTCAACTCTCACCAAACAAGACAGCCAGTCTCTCACTTTGGGATTTTCATGAAGTGAGTCAGAGGAAGGTGCCAGTGAGCTGTGGGGCCTCCAGCTGCATAGTTGTAGAAATACTGGGGCAGGGCCATTATGAGCTGTTTCAAGGTATTCCTGCAGAAGTAGACCATTGAGTTTACTTGGGAGGTGATCCCCCCAAAACACCAGGCAGGGAACAGGAGAGAGAAGAGAAGGGAACAAGCCAGTCAAACAATTTCGATTGTGGGCAAGTTGAGGTTCATCTTGCCGGGGCACTCAGAGAACCAGGGTAGAATGTGTGCCTCACAAGCATCTTGGCCAAGGGGTGAAGGAGCTGGGGGGTTTATCCAGCTACTGGATATTGGTTGAGGACTGCTCCCAGGGGAGTAGACTCCCTAGAACTTCTGTTCTCCCCTGCAGCAAAGGGACATGAGTGCTGACAGTTAAAACATGGGTAGTTGTGCCCAGAAGTGCTACCTGCTGAGAGCATCCATGCAGGGCAGACAGCATCACTGCATGGGCATCCGTGCCAGCCAAAGCTAGGATAACGAGAGAGAGTGATCTGCAGTAGAACAGAGCAGATGCAGCGAGAGCAAGAGCAAGAGCAAGAGCACTTAGCTCCAGGAGTTGCCTCGATTCATTTCCCACTTCAGACCTAAAAGTTCAACCTTTTCCAGGATCCTACAAAGTCCATATTTTCTCAGTTACACACCCTGCTTCCTTGAGCTACATTGAGTGCATTTGTATTTCTTGCACAAAAAAGAAAGTACCTTCCTTTCCTTGCACTGCCAGCAACTACAGAGAAACAATCTCAGAGAATATATCTTCTCTTTCTCCTCATCTCCCTACATCATTCAAGGGGTGATTTTTGTGGAAAGCAACAGAAACTAACACTGATGCGCTTAACAACAGAAGAATGAACCTACTGGAAAGATTTGAGGCCCTGGGGATGGAAAGGAGAGCCACAGAATCCAGCCAGGGACAGACGGGATGATGGCATAAGGTCTCTGTGGCGGGAGCCTCCGAATCATCCCATGTGGGGATTGCCTCTTTGAAGGAGCTCTAGCCTTTCCTTTCATCCTTGCCATCCAGACAAAATTCAGAGGGGAGGGCCCAGCTTAGCCAAACTGAGGTCACATGACCTCTACTTGGCTGCACCAGGCAGGGAGAGAAAATGCCTGTGGAGAACTTGGCAGAAGAAGTGAGAATTCTTAGAAGAAAATGCTGTGATGAAAGAAGAATGGCTGCACATACACACACATACACACACTATACCTATAGATTCAGGAAGCCTATTCAATGAAGGAATTGGAGATTATAATCCAATGTAGGAAACACTACAGTAGAGGTGTATACATTCAAAGGACCCTGGGCGTCCAAAGAAAGGCGTAGTTGGGGTCAAGGGAATGGCAGGAAGGCTCTGCTGAGACCCACCCTCAATACTCAGTGGGTAATTGAGTTCTTCAGTGGAGCCTAAATGGGAACAGGGTCATTACAGGTGGGAAGAACAGATGTAAGATCATGGAGGTGTGAGGCAGCAAAGGCATGGGGCCAGGTGGTGGGGCAGACTGGAGGCAACAATGGAGAGGCAGATAGGGTCTCAGGCCAGGACGTCACAACAAGCATTCCCTGCCCAGGCCACGAGATGGTGTCCGTCCAAAGGCAGTGCTCAGACAGTAAGGATATGTGACATGTTATGGGACTGAGCCCTAGAGAGATCCCTGGGGTGCATTGTGGTGAATGGATCTTGAGCATATTGAGGGAAGGGAGTACAACTGTGGCCAGGAGGTCAATGAGATGCCTCGTGCACTGCACAGGGGAGACATGATGAGGGCCAATCTAGCTCAGGGCATAGAGAGGGAGCCGAGACAATTATGAGCCATATCTGGAGGGTAAGATTGCAGGACTTGGTCATCAGCTTCTGGGGATGGGAAGAGAAAAATGAATTAACAGAGCAAGCTCCCAGGGTGACCCTCTGCAGCAGTAATTACAAGGCCTTTCCTGGCCTCCCACCATGGAAATAGGAAGGTCTAGTCCATTCTTTCTTCCACAGATGGGAGTGGTCATCCATGGAACCCTAACCTGGTTTTCAGAGCTCCGCCAAGAAGTAAAGGATGCCGGGAGGGTGTCAGGGAGAGAGAGTGAAGCAGAGTCCATAGAGGCTGACTTCAGGAGTGTTCATCCCCTCTGTGCCTGCTTTCCAAAATTCTCAACTTTCCATTCAGGGCCTTTCAAAACCTGGCACCGACCTGATGCATCAGCTTTGTCTCCTACCCCTGTCCTACACACACCTTGTACTGCAAACTAGAACTCCTTGCTTTCCACATCCAGATCTTTGCTGGGACATCCCAACCATGCAGAATGCCTTCCATAACCTCCACTTTCCAGCACCACCCGCCTCTTCCAGGAAGCCAGACAGAGAGCCCCCAGGAAATACAAGGCCTCTAAGAAATACAATCTTGGCTCTTCTTCTGAGCAGCCTGGGAACTCTGGTGAAACAGGAAGATCTCTCTGCTTTCCTGGCCATCTCCCACCCTCCAGAGGCCCAGGAAGGAGGAAGGAGGAAAGAGGCGGCACAGTAGGTGGCACATGCTGGCAAAGACTGTATTCAAAGTGTCAAGAGAGAGATTCTGATTGCCTTCCATCTGACCCTACTTAGACAAAAATGCTTTTTTTTTTTTTTTCCGCAGAGGAGCCCTTGCCCTCAGCTTCCATATGGAAAGAGGGCACTTGAACTCCTGTCTTTGCCTAGATTTCACATCACGACAGACGGGGATGGGCATAATTCGCCAGAGGAAACTCAAGGTGCTGTAGGCAACTAGACACCGCACGTCTCCAGAGGTGGGCAATGAGCCGGAGGATAGGTCTGAGCAGAGGACTCCAGGGGGCCAGTGGCCACTCCTGTCCATGCCTCCCAGTGAAGCAGGGTGTGACAGCCGCTTCCCAGGAGTCTATGAGGCCCCCCTTCTGGGCTGGACTGGAGCCTGGGGGGAGCTTTTTCTTCTACAATTCTAGCCTTGCTGCCAGCAATAGACTGGAACAGCTTCTACTGATGGAGATCTTTCCTCAGGAGATCACACAGATGGCTCTTTCTCAGCATAGGATGTTCAGAGTAAGAGGCACGTAGAATTGAACAGAGGAAAGAAAAAAAAAGAATTTAACAGAGAAGCAAAGGTCACAGAGTGCAGAGTCCTAGTCTTGCCCTCCACCATCCAGCTCTGTGGTTTAAGGCAAGTCACTCAGTTTCCTCCTTTGTAAAACAGGGTCTCCAAATCACTCACCTGATCATCAGGTAGCAAGGATAGAAATAAGTCACGGTTGTAAATAGGGTTGAAAACAGAGCACAGCAGTGTATCTGACTATCATTATTAGAGGAGCCCTGTCAGCAGTGATCCAAATTTGCGTGTGGTCATAGCTACTCTCTCCCTGCAATTCTCTTGCAAAAACAAAACAAAACAAGAACAACAACTATATATACACTATATATACACATACATATGCGTGTGTGTCTATGTATGCATATATACACACATATATACACATACATATACACACATGCCTGTGTCATGGAGACTTTTGCACAACCACTGACGTTCTTGGATTTCATCGGAAAAGAATCCAGCCTTCTAAATACCTCCCTGGTGACATGATCCGTTCAGGAGTAGGGCTGAGAGTTTTATCACTCTTCCTGTAGCAACCTAAGTTTCTCTGGGCCTCTCCCAAGTCGAGTAAAACAGTCAGAGTAAGATGCTGGCTCAGCACATCAGTTTCTGCAAGGACATGTGCCAACATGATATGGATCAAGAACCCAGGAGAGTTTTCAAACCAATAATGCAAATGAAAATAGAATAAGTTTGGGCAAGCAGCCTGCTATGTGAATACTGTGTTCGGGGTTATGAGCTACCTTTCCCTGAAAATTATTGCCCCTAGAGGTACTTGTTGGAAAACCAAAAATTGCTCTCCTAACTTGGAGATTTTAATCCTTGAGCTTGAAATCTACCAGATGCCAACATTTTCAGTGGGTTTCTTCCAACCTTCATTTGGATGTTAATTGCAGTCCTCTTTGTTTTTATCACACGTCCCCTTCCATATTTCCACGATTCCACTATTCTGTTTCCCTGGCATAGAGTCGAATGTCCTGGGTAGAAACAGTTGTTCTCTGTCAGTGGCTGCTAAACATGTTGGAACTCTTTCCAAATTGTAAAATTTCTTCTCTCTCCCAGCTCTGGCCCACCTTTCTGGTTGCAGCAGTTATAAAGCAGATTTTGTGAAAGCAAGTGGGCAAAGATGAGCAATTAGGCCCTAAATACATTTACTTTAAAAGTAAACCTGAGAGTCCTCTTGGCCTGAAAAGCGAAAAATAATTAATTCCGTGTTGTAAATGATGAGGGGATGCCATGTGTAGTTGGGAGGCCCTGTGAACAGGCTCATCCCATTGAGCTGGAGATCACTATCTGATTATTATTCCCATATAAGTGGGGTGGAGGTGGGGCATACATCCCGGGGCTTAGAGAAGCAGTCAGGTAGGGTCCAGGCAAGGCAAGAGAATGGGGGTACTTGGCATGGATGGCTCAAGGAGGAACAGGGCAGAAAATGGGCTCTGGTGGAGATGGAAGGAGGAGCAGATGGGTGACCTTAGAAGGGGCCTACATGACAGATGTGGGAATACATGACTGCCTCCCCACAGACTGAAATGAATTTCTTTTTCTTGGTTCTCCATGAAAGCCAAGAGCAGTACCAGAAAGAACCACAGACTGAAGGGAGGAGCTTCTGAAGTTGTTCAGGTAACTGGAGGAAAACCCACCGTGAGTGGGCTCTAACTGGCTGGTCACATGAGTGTGTAATCAGGGGCATCGAGGGGCTATAGCTATGGCACACTAGTCTCCTACCGAGGCAAAAAGGTGGTTCCAAGCCCATCCAAGGTCCATGAAGCCAACCCCAGACTTGTTCAAGTGCCCCATGCCACATAGCTGTGGTACAGAGTTTGGGGTATCTGCCTTTTCTGGAATCACCCCACCCCCATCAGCTATTTACTGCATCAGCTCTGGCAGGGTCCTCCATCCTTAATTTTCCAATGGAGCTGATAATAGCACCTCCTGCAAAGGGCTGTTTAAGGACTAAATTATACGTGTGAAATGCCAACGCCAAGTCAGTGCTCAATAAACATCAGTTTCTCTCATTTGCTCTGAGGCAGTATAAAAATTTCATAAGTTGGGTACCTGGGAGGCTCAGTTGGTTGAGACTCTGACTCTTGATTTCGGCTCAGGTCATGATCTCAGGGTTTTGAGATCGAACCCCACTCTCAGTGCATAGTCTGTTTGATATTCTCTCCTTCTCCCTCTGCCCCTTTCCCCTGCTCTCTCTCTCTCTCTCTCTTTCCTCCTCCCTCTCTCTCTAAAACAAACAAATAAATCTTTTTTAAAATCCCAAAAGTTTATTCCTGAGAGAAAATCAAAACAGAGAATAGTCAGGGGCCTGTCCTCTGATGACACCCACGAGCACCACATCTCATTTATCTGTTGCTCCCTCTTGTCTTGTTCTACACCTTCAACTAGTCATGTGAGAAGACTTATATCAGGTTTTCCTGAGATTTAACTCATCCAAAAAGTTTAATGGGAAGATGATGTGTGACAATAGCTCATGGATGTATTAAGTATAAACAAAGATATTTCCCTACTCAATGCACACCATTTAATGTGGTTTAACATGTGTCCAGCACGATCCAGATATTATGTCATTTCATCTTTTAAAAACTTTGCAACGTAAATATTATTCCTCTTCTCACAGAGAGAGTCCTCTGAGTGTGGACTGGATTTACTGACTTACCCCTAACAAATAGGATATAGCAGGAACAATGAGATGCCACTTCCAAACTTTAGGTTATAAAGACTCTTGCATACTCTCTCTTACTTCCACACTGCTAGCTCTAACAGGAGTCAGCTGCCAGATTGGAAAGTGTCCTGTGGAAAGATCTGCATGGCAAACAACAGAGAGGGCATTTTGCAGCCAGCAAGGAATCAAGAACCTCTGTCTAACAGCCCATGAGAAATTGAATGCAGTCAACGTCCATATGAGGGAGCTTAGAAGTGGATCCTTCCCAGTCAGGCCTTTGGAGGAGAGTACGGCCCTGGCTGACAGCTTGGCTCCCAACTTCATGGCAGACCATAACTCAAGGACACCTAGCTGAGCTGCACTCAGATTCCTGACTCATAGAAATCATGAGGTGACTCCTGTTTGCTATTTAAATCTGCTGAATTTTGAGGTTATTTGTTACACAGTGCTAGATAATTAATACAGGGGTCATTTTATATGTTGCTCACATTCTAAATTTGTGCTTCTAGTAGCTTGCTTTTTTTTTTTTTAATAAGGATTTCTAAAGCTCAAAACTCTTAAGAGTCCTTTCTTATGACAGCCATAGTTTCATTGGATTCTGGTCTCACCCTCCTCTTGTATCTTAATGGGTCAGGAGAAGAACGAAAGTGCCAGAGAGTCCGGCTTAACATTGAGGGGTATACACTTGCCATGGTTTGGCCTCCATTCAGCACACTAGCTGGCCAACTGGCACGTCCTCACGGGCATGTTGTCTGGCCACACAGGTACAACTGTTTAGAGCACCAATACAGATTTCCACCTGAAAATAACCATGGCTCTAGGCTAGACCTTGGAAGGCAGATTGTGGCCATATTCACCATCATGCCCTTCAGCAGTACTAAGGTCCCACTGGCAACCTGATGTTGATGCGAGCATTTGGCCATGCTAAATATTTTAGTTCCCTGATACTCCTTCCTGCTGGGCTACATGATACTATTTTTCTGGGCCCCTCAGACTCTTCCTCGACTTCTTCACATTACTTTGTGCTCTTTTCTTCCACTTTAGGCACCTCTGTGACTACTTAGCCCGAGTTATTAGTTCCTCAAAGTTCTCCAACAGTTTCCTAACCTTCGTCAACAACAACTCTTCTCACATTACATTATTTTGTCTCCTTATGGCCCCTTTTCCCTCACTAGACCTACACTGTAAGATGAGCTATCTGGTCTCTTCTGCTCACTGTTGTATCTTCAATGTCTAGCACTGTCTCTAGCACCTAATAATTGAAGAATAAATATTTGTTAAATGGATGCATGCTTTGGCCTCGTCAAGCCAAAAAAATTGTTTCCAGAACTTACTCCAGCACCTTATTCTCAAAATCTCAGAGAACAACAACCTGGATAAAGAATGTAGGCACTAAAAGGAAGTTGGAATACAAAAGAACATATGTATTCCAAGGAAATGGAAGAATGAGGCAGCTGTCCAGATAATGGAAGCCATCAGATACACTTTGGCTACAGTTCACTGGTTAAGAGTGTTCAGTTGGCCTAAATTATCTGGAAAATTCTTCATTTTGCTTTGGTTCATAAACTCTTTTATCTCCTTTACAACTGGATACTTGGCAAAGCTTGTCAGTACCCCTAGAGAATGTGGATGGGATCCAGAGAACTGAACCTACCTCTTACCCGGTTCTATGTCTTTTCGTTCCAATGGGGTCCCTGAGTAAAGGATTCGGAACTGTTTAAGAGTAACTTTCTGTTTCAACCAGTCCTACCATGAAACCTCAGTGAGCTTCAGTGTTTGGTATTTGCTTTGCACGTTATTCTGGGTGTGAGAATTTTGATGGTAAACTTTAAGAATATGGTAGAAGGAAAGACTAAAAAAATATTTTCAGAATAATTCTTATTGATGTCTTAAATCTTGTTTTTTGCAACTTATCTTAAACTACTAACCTGTACAAAAAAGCCTCCAGAAATATCACCATGCCCCCGTCTATCTCTATGGAAAGAAAACCTTTTGAACAAAAATGAGTTAAAACTCAAATTAAAAAACTGATTGATCTAATCAACAAGAGTAATAGTAAGATGGATACTACCTATGTCAATGAGCTTTTGCTGTGTAACAAACCACCCACAACTTGGTGGCTCATGACAACCACCTTTTATTTAGCTCACAGTTCTATGGGTTGGCTGGATGGTCTTCTGCTCTGAGCTGCTCACCTTGTCCCTGCTGCTGGGCACTCCCACGTATCCATAGGTCAGCTAGTTGTTGGGATAATCTAGATTGGCCACTCTTACATGTCCAACTGTTGACAAGCTGGGTCACCTTGATTCTCCATGTGGCTTCATAGCCCAACAGGCTAGTCCAGGCTCAGCCACTTAACAGTCCCTGGGATCCAAGCCCAGTGAGAGAAAGGAAACTCCAGTGGGCAAGTCATTTTCAAGTCTCTGTTTGCTTCATTCATATTTGCTAATGCCCCAAGTCACGTGGCTAGCTAAAATTCAAAGGGTGGCAAAATAGTCTCTACCTCTTAAGGTACATCTGTTACATCACAAGAGTGTGGATATAGAAAGGTGAAGGTTTTGTGGTCACGACACTCTCTCCTATTATCATTTCCATACAACTTACCGCATTCCATCCTCATGGTAGTTCAATGAAGTATTCATTCCCATTTTACAGAAAAAGCCACCGAGGCACAGAGAAGTAAAATAAGAGGCTCATGGTTCTACCACTGAAGAGCTGGAATTTAGACTTGGTTCTGCATTGTTCCAAAGACCGCATCCATCCATCGTTCTGCTTTGCACCTAACACGAGTACTGGCTGGTTGCTAATCTGAACATAGGGCTATTTTTCACCCCCATGTATATAGATGGCAGCTTCCGTCTGTGTTTATCAAATATTTTCAAAATACTTTGCAAAGATTATTTTCATTACCAGTTCAATAAAACCTCAAGTCCCAGATGTGTTAGTCAAACTCTCTTCTCCCGAACTTTCAAACCCTGAGGCACTTTATGGTAATGCAACCTCACCCCCTGCCACCCCCTCAACTCCTTGGCGACATTCCTTCCTTCTTATAAACAGAAAATATCTTCTTTTTGGAAGCCATGAAATTCTGCTGCAGGTTCCACCCTTGGAAGAGAAAAGGCTCAGAACCTCTGGGCTCCTTCCCAGCCTGGCCCTCCTTTCAAGGTAGGAGCTCAGGACCATCTTGCAGGATGATGCCTCAGTGAGTAGATAAGGGGTGCTCATGAGAGCCCCTCAAGTCTCAGACAAATGATGACCCAGAAAAATGAAACCAGAGCCACAGTGAGCAGTGCCTCCCAAGCTGGTCTCTGGCCAATCTCTGCAAATTCGAGTTATCGCCACCTCTTCCTCTCCTCAGCCTGTTGCAGGCCCTGCCTTCCTCATGGCCTCCCCTCAGGGCTCCCTCTCCTCCACCCTCTTCATTTGAGAGCCTCTTGCTTCTCATTTCTTCCTTTTCCTTTTCTGATGACCCAAACATCCTCCCTTCCTCTCTTCATACCCTTCTTGGGCTGAGGAATGCCATTTAGCAGTAGAAATGGACCCAAAAGAAGCCTTCAGCTGCACTTGGAGAAGATGGACGACCCATGAGGTGAATTACATCCACTTGATGAATCTGGTAACCGTTTATTTTGAGGGAAAAGAAACGCATTATTTTTTTTTACTTACATATATTCTAATTCTTCTCTGCAGTTTCCCATTGAGTAGGAATGAATTTATCTTCATTTGACAATTTTATGACCCAAATCAGCCAGCTCTGTCCATTTATCTGATTTAAAATGCAACCAAAGGGCTGGACAGCTTTCACAGAAATCCAAGCGTGGCCAGCGGTGCTTGCCATCAACACAGATTTTTCATAACATGTGAGTTTCCCAGCGTGGCTATCGGGGCCTGCTGGTTAAGCTTACCTCTTGAATGACCATTATTCAGCAATAGCAAATGATTCAGTAATGAAAACAAGTGCCTGATTTTTTTTTCTTTTTACAGATTTATTAAAGCACCTCAGAGGCTGTTTTTATAAAACCCAGCCCTTCGAGTGGCTGACCTTAAAAATGTGTTTATCTAAGCTATATTCCCCCAAAACGTTGACCAACATGATAAATAATTTATTTAATGTTTCCTTAAATATTATTTTGTTTGGTTTAAACCCAAAGTAGAAACTTCTTCTCCCCAAAAGGAACACTGTCTCATTTTTGTATACAATGGAAACATTTGGGGACAAATAAAAGAAATAAGATATTTTTCACAAAATTTGGCTTACTAAGTGAATGCTGGGTAATCTAGGGGCTGCAGGATAAACATTGTGACGTTGGGGTAGTTAAATTAGAAGTTGGGACCTTGGGTGACAGTTTGTATGCTTATTTTGAGCATTTCCTTATGCAGGCAAGAAAATAAATATCCACAAATAAACACGGTGAGAAAGACACAAAGGCATAATCAATAAAAACGTGGGCCCCATCCAAGCCACAAGCAACACTGGGGATGTGTTCATGTGGACAAGAATTCTTTTCCGGAGCCTTCGGTAAAGCTAGAGCTTGGCCATATTGTAACCATCCTTGAAGAGAACCTGCTAAAGGTTCCCACTTCCCCCTGAGAATTGTCCCTTGAGCCACAGAACCAGTAGTCCCAGAATTCCTACCCCAGGGCTACAGAAGCAGGCTTCAACCCAATCAGACACCACTGGACAATCGGATACCACTTTCTGGGACTCTGTGATTGGTCACGTCACTTGTAGGCTCAACCAGAGCTGAATATAATCTTTGGGAATTTTTTTTTAAATAAAAAAACAGGAGAAGTGGCCTCTCTCTTTGAATCGTGAAACTGGAAGCAAAGCAGAGGTTGCCCAAAAAGAGCGAAAGGAGGCCACTGGAGCAGTGTAGCTAGGTGGTAGGAACAGCAATTTCCCACGACTCCATGTAAGCTTCGGAAGCCAGCCAGGCCTGACCATAATTCCCCCTCTCGCTTGCTTAGGCTGGCTGGAATCAGGGTTGCCATGTCACTTCTAATAACCAAGAGTGCTGACTAATCCAGTGAGTCAAGGATGAGACACAAGTGGCCCAGGGCAGGGGGGTGGGGGGGGGGGAGGATGTTTATTTGTTTGTTTGGCCCTAGTTTTCTCTTAGAAACTTAGATTTATGCGTATCTTAAATCCTAGCATATAATTCTGCACATCTTTTTTTTTTTTTTTTTGTGGAAAGTTCCCTATAGGAGCAAGATGGCAAGATGCCTAGTCAGATTCTCACAGGCAAGAGCGTGATGAATACATCCTAAACAAGTGAATCCCTAAAAACGTCCTTGCAGATTTCACACCGTATCTTCGGATTAGTGTTAAACATGGGTGTGTTGCTCGATGGCCTGGGAGTTCTTGTACTTAGTATAATTATGAAACAACTCTGTGAGGGCTAATTTTGGGTCCAGCTAAAGACTGATTTGGCACCTTAAGACTGTCACCCTTTGGAAGATTGCTAGATGCCATGTATTGTGTTCAGCGCTTACCTATACAGTCTTATTGTAACCCCCCACAACCTGTCTGGCAGCTGCCCTGTAGGCTATCGTCCCATTTCACAGATAAAGAAAAGACACTTGGAAGGGTTCAAGGTCATGCAGTTAATGAGTTGTAGAGGCTGGATGAGGTGCCAGGTCGAAGGAATCCCATGCCTCCTAAACCCTGGTCACTGTGCTGAGAGAGTAAAAGTGGAGGCGTAGCCACAGAATAGACCAGCTCTACCGCACAAGACTCAGGAGGGGATATTGAGAAGAGTTTCCAGTGAGCAGCCAACGCTGAACATGAGATTAGACTGTTCCAGGCTACTGTCCTGGTTCTGCCTATGTACTTTTAGACACATCTTTTTATCCCACGAAGTCTGTTTCCACTGCCATGAGCAGGCATGGAGACTCTCCAGATACAACCCCCCCATCTACGGAGGCAAATGGCGCTCCTTGAATGGAGACAGGGACTCCATTTCCCTCTCCTCAAATAAGAGATGGTCTCAGCACACGTTGGGGCCAATATGATTGGAAGGAAGTGACATTCTGGGACTTCTGAGCCCAGGCCTTGAAGGAAGTCTGGGCTAGACTGGCACATAATTAGGGGCCCTGGAGGGGAGGATGAGCAGCCATCTCACGCATTCATGCCCTGACCAAGGTCCCAGTGAAACAAAGCCTCATGAAAAGCTCTAAGCAGGACCAGAGGAAAAATGGGCCCAACTGAACCCCAGCCAACGCATAAAATTGTGAGAAATAATGAATATTGTCATCTTCAGCCATTACATTGTAGACTGATTAGCTATGCAGCAATAGATAACCAACATGCTTACTTCACTGAGTGGTCAGGAGGATCAAATGGGTTCACGTATTTGAAGGCAAGAGTGCCTAGAACAGTGCTTGGCATTCATGCGTTCAGAACATGTTTATCGGGCAAATATTTTGGGCTGACACTGTTCCAGGCGATTGGAATCCTGAAGAGAGCAAGACAAAGTCTTGTCCTCTTGGAGTTTACATGGTAGGAGAAGGGATAGGAAACTGAATGAACCAATGATTGAACGTCTAGTACTGATCGACTCTGCGTGGTCTGTGCGTGCTGCAGATCACCTTTGGTTCATGTGATCCCTCGGTGGGTCCTTCAGACATTGGGTGGTAGGGAGGCAGGGAAGAAGGCCTGTATCAGCCGGGGTGGTGCAAGCCCTGAGCAGACAGCTGTCTGCCCAACGGGAGGAACCAAGCCCCGCCTCCCTGGTACGCCCGTGATTCCTACAGCTTGCACCCATCCCCACAGTGTATTTTAATTATTTATTTTCATCTGTCTGTCCTCATTGACTGCAAGCTCTTGGGGGCAGGCAGTGGTGTTTTCTCATTCGGATTCCCTGTGGTTTGGGCAGTGATTGACACCCAGCAGGTGTTCAGGGAACATTCTTTGAAACTGACCGTATGAATTCGTGTCCCGACCACCTACCACTCAACACCATGCTAAAGTCACCGGGCTAAAAAGCAGCCCCCAAACATAGCATACCCTCTGCAGAACACAGTCTAGTTTCTGCTTTACAAATAAGTTTATGGGCGACCCGGCTGCCACATGACCCCCAGCTCAGCCTGAAGAAGCCCTGCCTCACAGGCGCCCCATTGCTGGGAACAGCCCCCTCCGCTCGCATGACTCTGGGCAGACACTTCCATCCTGGTTCCCAGAAGGGAAACACACACCTACACCTCCCCTGAGCCGAACCCCTGCAGAACCTACCGAGGGACAGAGGGGGCCTGCACCCTGCCTCCTCCTTCACCCAGCAGCTGACACCCAAGTTCCAGAGAAGATGCAGTGGGAAGGAAGGTGAATAGAGTGGAGGCTTCTGCCCAGCATCCCCACCCCGTCTCATCTCTCACTGGAAACAGCACCACAGTCTGCCTCATCAAAAACACCAAGTTCAGTGGCAGAGAAAACACGGTGGTTGTGGGCAGCCCCAGGCTGGGGGCAGGAGGGGAGTGGGGGCGTGCTTCTCCCTCTGCCCTTCCCAGCACACTCTTCTTTATCCTCACAGGCCCTGGGAGAGCAGGAGGGAGACTTGTACTCTGCACGGCCCTGCATTCCACAAAGGGGCCCTTGCCGTTTGCCACTCTGGGAGAGAAGGCCTGTCACGGGGCCTCCGTCCCAATGGAGCCCTCTCTCTCCTCTCTCTCTCTCCTCTCTCTTTCTCTCTCTCTCTCTCTCTCTCTCTCTCTCCCCGCCTCTCCTCCAGCTGCTCCTGGTTCAAGCCGCTGCCTGCCCCAGCTAATAATGCCTTGTCACGCAGCGACAGAATTATGGTCTCACACTGGCTTCACATGTCACAAATAATTGCGCTCCTTGCGCATCATATTGAAGTTGTCAGGACTCTCTTACGCCTATAATTTGTGTGAGTTGATCATACTTTGGTAAATCAGCGGGTCACGACCTGTGCCCTTTAGCCCCAGTGGCTGGCTGAGAACGACCTACAAATCTCATGACAGGGACAACAGAGAGGGTATGAACTGTTCAATTGCTCATGTCTATCAGCTGCCATGGAGAAGTGCTCTTGCCTTTTGCCATGGCTTTAAATGGACTAGCGCGGCACCCCATGACATCCTGTCTTCATTTCTTCACATCTGTTTCTCCCCCTTACGTTTTTTTAAGCACTTTTGGATATTTCTTTCTTTCTTTCTTTTTTTCTTTACCACAAGACATTCTGGTGCCAAACCCAAGTGTCTTTCTTCCATGTGTTTTAAATAAAAAACCTCCGGCATTGGTGATAAAGTCAGTAGACCTCACTGTGTGTCCAGCCCAACTGAATGGTGTTTCCCTCTTGTTCTAGCAATGGTTAAATCCCTCTGGCAGCTTTATGAGCTCCTTTGCTAACACTTTATTGGGTAGCACATTTACAAATAGTGTTCCCAAGCCTTTGTTTTCATTAAGGTACAACATGTACCATCAAGTTGCATTTAATTCACCGCTTTTATATTTTATACACAGTATCGCTGACCCAGGCCTTCTGTATCTAATACTGAAAAGAGAGTAATAAAGTTCAAATTGCTTTTACTACCCAATATCTTCAATAATTGACTTCTAAAAAAAAAAAATCAGTGAGAAAGAAGTAAGATGACCAAGTTCTGGCCAGACTGATGCTCTGCAGATACACTGGAGCGAGGTCAAGAATAAAGTGGTTTTATGTGGCTTTGCCTCCAGGAAAGCTGTTGTATGTAAGTTAGGTGCTCAGCGAGTTGCTAACTCTCTCCTTGGGTTAAAGAAGGAGAAGATGATGTGAATGTGTATATGGATATCCACTCTGGTTGCTTCCTATTCTTTGGTAAAGCTGCTCCACCCTGCAGAAAAGCACAGGAATCTGGCAATTCTGAAGGCAGATGGCAACATCCGACTTCCTATCCTTAGATGCCAGGGTGTGAGGACCATGCCATCTGTTAGTGCAATAGCAGGTGTAGGGTAATGGGTAAGATGGAAACCAAATGAGCCACGTTCTCACTCCACATAGTACAAGGCATATGTATTTAATTTCTGAAGGCATCAACTAAGGATAATTAGCAGTACATACAAACAATACCAAGTGGCAATGGGGGACACAAAGCCAAGTTCTCTACTGTTCTGGTTCCTTTATCCCTCACCTCAGTAGTCTGGTTCAAAGGCACAAATCTGTGATGATTCTCAACACTGAAAGACACAACACTTTTTAAAAAATATATTTACTTATTTATTTGAGAGAGAGAAAGAGAGAGAGTAGGGAAAGTGCAGACACAGAGAGAGAGAGAGAAAGAGAGAGAGAGAATCTCAAGCAGACTCCTCACTGAGCACAGAGCCTGACAAGGGGTCAATCTCACAACCCTGGGATCATGACCTGAGCCAAAACCAAGAGTCAGATGCTCAACTGACTGAGCCACCCACGCACCCCAAGACATTTCCCTTTTGATTCGATTTACAGACTGCTAGTCACCAGTTTGGGGCAAGGAGTAGGGTAGGAACAGGGGCAGAGGAAGAAAATGTCATGTCCAGGTGACAGCTGTAAGCCTACAAAAACCCCACCTACAAAGCAAGTTCAAGGCAAATGTAGGTGATTGTGGACTCTATGTTTACCTTCTAGCTCTCTTTGCTGAAAGAATTTAGTGGAAAGGCAGACAGGGTTTCAAATCACCCCGTCACTTCTGACCAGCCTGGTGACCTTGACAAGTGACCTAGACTCTCTGGGCCCCAGTTTCCTCATATGTACAGTATTTGGCACGTAGTAGGTGTTCAGTATATCTTAATCTTGTCTCAGTCTAGATTCTCATTTATGAGCAAAGTAGCCTAATGGCTAACTAATTCAGAAAAGGAATTTATAAAGCTGATGTCAGATGAGTCACCGAGTCTACAAGAAGACTAGAGAGCTAAGATGGAAAATGACCCAGAACTAAGGGAGCTGGAGAGCAAAGAATATGGTTGAAGTCATGTCTTGGGCATTGTCTGGTTATGAGGCTACCCTCAGCACCACCACCACCACTGGCCTTTTTGTGCCGCCACTCTACTCCAGACTTCTCTATGAGCCTCTGCTCTGCCCCTTTCAGATTCAAAGCCCCTGGCAACATCTTTGAATGGCCAACCCCAGGTCACATGGCCATGGCTAAGCTACTGGAGATCAGGAATATACTTAGAAACCTTGGAAGATGCTCACCATGGCTCAGGGAAATTTGTAACCAAGTATTCTCTTTATTCTAATTTTCTACATGGAGCTTTGAGAGAGGAGGTTCAGGTTCCAGTTTTTACTCACAACAACTTTAATATAGTGCATTTCTTGGCTTCCTCCACAAAGAAGAAGGGGAAAGCCTGCATCCAAGCAGCCTATTTGGCTTGTCCAAAACCACAGAGAATACAAGTGACAATGTTTGGCAGGAAAGTGCACACGTCTCTGATTATTGTATCCATACTGGTGCTCATGGAATGGCCATGGAAAACCCCCAAAGGGAAGAGTGGGGACTATGGTTTCCCACCAGAGCAGTGAACACTGACTACCAAGTGCAAAGTCATTTTCGACTTCAGAATCTGTCGCTGGTGAGACAGAGCTTCACAGAAGTGCCTCAGCTAGAGAAAAAATGGTGCCCTGACCAAGTCTATGAATAAGAAGAGGATGAATAAAGTATCTGGAAGATTCAGTTATATACTCCATTATTGAGTGGTTACATTCTAGGTGGGAGGCTAAGTGCTTTTGTGGCATCGTTTTACTTAACTGTCAAAACAAATCAGTGAGGTATTTATTATTATCCTTATTTTACAAACCTGGAAATCAAGATTCAGAGGTGAAGAGCATGTGGAATGACATAGATGTGGCACAAAACCTGGGCCTCAGAGCTTTGTCTTCAAAGCGGAACGTGGCCACAGATGTCTCTGGGTGGTGGCAGCATATAAAAAAGACCCCGGAATCTCAGGGCACAATATCGTGGGTACTTAAAAAATTCCCGAGGATCCCGTAATCTCAAAACCAGTATTGTTTGGGCTGAGCGATCAAAAGACAAAAAGCCAAGGAATATTTCATGATCTGGAAACTTTCAGTCCCTTTAATATGAAAATGCTCGCCATCAAGTATTAAAGATGTAAGGATGCAGAGGTTGCAGGCAGCCAAGGGAGATTAAGAGCTTCTTTCCCCAAATAAAGTGCATGGTCTACTCATTATGGGGCACGGAGACCTCTCCCCCCTCCCCCACCCTCTCCACTTAATCGAGAAAATGCTAAAAACTTTGAAGAAATGTATTCTTTGTTCTCTAAGTTCCATGATTAATTAGGTATAAGCCATGTTTCAAAACGTTTCGTCATTCATTTGTAATCCTCCCCAGAGCGTGTACGCTAACTTGGCTCAGAACGCACAGATCACATTGCAAATACTACTCACAGGCCGAAACGTTTTGTTTCCTTCACTTCCCCTGTCTGCTTTCCCCGGTAACACTGGAGCTGAAGAACAAAGCTGGGTTTCAAATCGAGAGCACGCCCTACTCTGTATGGATCCCCCGGGCCTGTCAGGAACCTCCAGGAGGGGCATGGCAACTGGAAGCAGCCAATGGGGCAGCTTGGGACCCACACACAGATGGAAGTTTCGGGGTTAGAGCCCCCACTGAAGCAAAGATGGGCATTTGTTTCAAGACCATCTTCATCCCTCCATCTCTATCCACGCTCCTTCCCTTGAGTAGCTCTCAGGTATAAACGAGCAAGCCATGTCATGTAGTGGAAAGCAGGTGGAATCCGACAGTGAGGGCCCGACTCCGCTCTTGGAACTTCATTTCTCTCATCTGTAAAATGAGGATAATAAAGGCCTCTGAGGTGCATTAGGTCAATCCTGGAACTGAATATGATTTCGTGGAGTAGTTCACTTACAACATGCTCTCTTTGAATGTTCACTATGACTTTTATTACCATCAATCTGGCTCAACTCCACACCCCAGACACACATAAAGTACACACACACACACACACACACACACATGCTCACTCAAAGGCTGTTCCTTCTTGCCTCTTGTGAGGATCCCTCACTTGTTACTGAGGCAGCCCCTCACTTGGGAATACCTTTATTCCCATATTTTTGCTTCCCTTCACTCTCATCAAAGAGAATATACTCCTAATGGATAAAGATGTGTGTGTGTGTATATATATATATATATATAATGGCATATACACACACACACTATGGAATATTACTCAGCCATCCGAAAGGACAAATACCTACCATTTGCTTTGACATAGATGGAACTGGAGGGTATTATGCTGAGTGAAATAAGTCAGTCAGAGAAATACAATCATCATACAGTTTCACTCATATGTGGAATATAAGAAATGGTGAAAGAGACTCTAAGGGAAAGGAGGGAAACTGAGTGGGGAAAAATTAGAGAGGAAGACAAGCTATGAGAGACTCCTAACTTTGGGAAACAAAGAGTTGCAGAAGGGGAGGATGGTGGGGGATGCAGTGACTGGGTGACGGGCACTAAGGAGGGCACTTGACGGGATGAGCACTGGGTGTTACGCTATACATTAGCAATTTGAATTTAAATAAAATTTATTTATTTTTATTTTTTTAAAGATTTTATTTATTTATTCACGATAGACATAGAGAGAGAGAGAGAGAGGCAGAGATACAGGCGGAGAGAGAAGCAGGCTCCATGCCAGAAGCCTGACGCGGGACTCGATCCCGGGACTCCAGAATCGCGCCTTGGGCCAAAGGCAGGTGCCAAACCGCTGAGCCACCCAGGGATCCCCAATTTAAATAAAATTTAAAACAAAAATAAAGAGAATACTCTGCTTCCACAGCTCAGCTCAAATGCCATCATTCTTCCTAAACTAAGTCTTCACTGGTAGTCCAATTATTTGCTCTGTGCTCACCGTCCTCACTTTGCTGGCTGTTAGAAGTAGTGACACAGCTTGGTCACTCTTATGGGTGGTGTGTGGCCAAAGCTAAGGCTTGGTCTGGGTAAACTTCATCTGCCTGGAGTTTAAAGGTATTTTGAGTGGACTCACTAGATGTGTAGCTTCCCAGGGCTGCCATAATGAAGTACCACAAGCTGAGTGGCTTACACAACAGAAGTTTATTCCCTCATAGTCCTAGAGGCTGGAAGTTGAAGATCAAGGTGTCATCAGAGTTGCTTCCTTCAGGGCTCTGAGAAAATCTGTTTTAGGCCTTCCCTGCCACTGGCTTCTGGTGCTTTATTGCCAGTCTTTGGCATTCATTGATTTGTGGAGCATCACCATGATCTCTGCCTTCATCCTCACATAGCCTTCTCCCTGTGTGTGTGTGTCTGTCTCTCTGTCCCAATTTGCTCTTTTCGTAAGGGCACATTATATTGGTTTAGGGCCCACCTGAATTACTTCATCTTAACCTGACAATTTATAAAGACTCCATTTCTGAATAAGGTCCCATGCACAAGTACTGGGGGTTAGGACCTCAACATCTTTTCTGGGTAGACACAGTTCAACCCATACCATGTAATTCAACCCACAAGGCATGAGTGGGTAACAACTCTGAGGCTATGTTTGGAGTCAGGGGATAAGTCCGAGCCCCATGGGTAGATTCTGCTTCTAATTATTGAAAGGGCAGAGTGCTGAGAATTCTGGGAGAGTCTCCCCAGAGTAACACCTGAGCCTGTATTTACCATCAGATTCAGCCTGGTGGTTCTCAAGCCTGCTTGCCACAATAGGATTACCTGAGAATCCTAAAGACAAGATAAATAAAACAAAACAAAAAACAATTCTGGGGGTGGGGAAAGACAGAGTCCGTCTGCCTTCAAGCGTCATTTTTTTAGATGCAGCCAGGGCTGAGAACCTCTGTACTAGACTAAACATACAAGCAACCCATGTGGTTTTCCCTGGTCTAGCCTGAGAGGCATTTCTTGTTTGGGGGCTTACGATGTATTCAGGATGTTTAAATGACTCTTAAAAAATTAAACTGACCTCTTATGTAGGGTTTTATAAAGAATATAGGATGTTAAAATTCTCCAGATGGTTGAGATTAAGGAAAAATATACTCTCCTCTGAAATATGCAGCCATTGCAGCTTATTGCTGGCCTACTTTGGGTGGTATCAGCTCTTGCCCAAGTGGAGAAGTGTAGGCTAAGTTTTTAGTCTCATATAGTAAATATGTGGAGATCCAAGAGAGAGATTTTATAAATGAAGACACCATTATTGGCTATTCCTCTGGTGGTCGGAATAATATTCCAGGCGAACACGCAGTCTAGCTGGCTGCTTCACCATGGACATGGTGTTATCAGTGCTTTGTGTTCCGACTGGAGAAATGAGATGTGCGTGAGAGTATGCAGACACCCGTCTTGAGAAACATGAACAGTTTGCTGGCCAGGCTTTTGGTAGAAAAGATAGTAGGAACCCTGGTAATAATAATAATAATAATAATAACATGTAGCTAATACTTCTAGGAGTATTTTTATATCTGACAGTTCTGGTACTAATGCCTTTATTACCACTAACTTTTTATGCCAATTTTTTAACTGCCAACATTCCATTTTGAATATTCGGCTACTTGAATGTCTACATTCTTCCCTGTGTCTTAGAAATATGAACACAAGGAAGATTCTTTGGAAATTAAAGCCATCTTTATTTGGGACATTTTATTAAAGATCCTAGAAGGACAAAAGACGCCTAAATTGGTGTTTCAGTCTGTGGTGAACTGAGGGTCAGATGCCTGAGAACAAGTTCTGAGAAACAGCAAAAGAACAGGCATGTAGGCCTATAAAAGGACTGGAAATTATTCATTCTGATCAAATTCCATTTTCTTGTTTCAGAGGGAATAGGGGGGAGGAGGAGAAGAAAATGGGATCGTCAGTTAGGAATGGTTAACTGCAGAGGCTTCACATCCCAGAGATGGAAATGGTACCTAAACCTCTGCCATCTTCACTACAGCAACAATACAATCATACTAACGCAAATAATAATTCATTAATTTTCACAAGTTTGCCCTCAGGTTGATTACACTGGTCGAAGCAGACCAGGTCTGGCAGAAAAGGGAGTCAGGTACGAGCTTTGCCTGAGTCACGTGAGTGATGGTCAGGTTAGGGACTGAGGAGCCTTCTTCTGCCAAGAAGTTGATCTCCAGTATTTATTTGGGTGCAAACCAAAGTAGAATAATGGGGAAGGAGGTCCTTCATGTAAAAGAAACTCAAAAGCTTTACAGACTGAATTAGGTGTAATCCTTATGGGATCCCTAACAGCTCATAAATAACTTTTAATGAGATTTCCAGCAAGTCAAATAGCACGTGGGGGAAAAAGTATTCTTTTTTATTTTTGTTATTTTGTTTTCAATAAAGCACATACTTCATATCGTTGTTTTCCCAACCCATAACCGAAAGAAGGGAAACCATTTCAATAAGAAGAGATTAGTACTGAAAATATTTAATTAACTGATAGGGACAGGAAACGCTTGAATATGTCATTGAAAATTCTTGACATTGACCACTAATCTATGGAAACTTATAGAGCTGAGTCTAAAGCATGTTCCGGAGTTAAGCAGAGAAATAAATCAAGGTTTGCAAATGTCATTTAAGTTTTCACCTGTCCCACGATTCAAAATTATTGGCTTCCCAATGAAAAGCATATGTTGTGTCCCTTGCCTGGGGAGTAGTAATGAAGTGAGGCAGACACTCTCCAGCTCTCCCTCCCATCGTGCCCCCTCTTGATTTCCCATCGAGTGAAAATAATTACTGTATCCTTAAGGGAGCGCTTCCCTGGCTTCCCTGCGTCTGGTCTCCCGATAAGCATTGCCATGCTGGCTCCTCAAGCCCTGCCCCTCTTCCTTGAGGGACCACGGTTTGATTTATGAGAAAATAGTTGGCAAATTGCAATGTCCATCTTGATGGATGACATCATTTGGACCATTTTGCTGATCATGTATGACTACCTTTTTTTTTTGTTTTGTTTAGCCTGGTTGCAATTGATCCGCAGCTCCAACAGCTGAAGAAGGGGGGAAAGTAGCAATTGCCTTTTCTTGGGGAGGTCACCAAGCAGAAAGGGCTCTCGTCTTTTGTTCCTTGAAACCCACAAGTGGTGTTCAGATCGTTTACAAAGAGCGCTCATAAACGGTCAGACGATGTCTTCGATGATCCAAAGACTCAGAGCAAGGCAAGACAGGTAGAGCTCCACTCATTTGGAAAAGAGTGAAAATCAGAGAGACAGAGTGCTTTGCCCAAGGTCACACGGTTAGTTAAATTCGGGGGTCCAAATTTTGGTCTTTTGGCTCTGAAGCAAGTGCTCATTCCTCTTTCTGCTGCTTCCAGGTGGAGGGGGATGTACATCTATGACAAAATTGAAATTCCTCTGTGTGAAGCACTTCCATCCCAGCTTCCCCTGCACAGCCACTCTTGTAGCTCCCACTCACCTCCAGACCACTGGTATCTCCTTCCCAGCTCCCCTCAGCGGCCTTCCAGGTCTACAGACCAAATCCAGCTGTGTCACTGCACTGTTGGACGTCTCCCCATGCCCCACTGCCTGCCTCTTAAAGCTGTCCGTTTTAGCTCCTCTAACAGAAGTTGGGGAGGTGTGAGGTGGAGTCCAAATTTCTTTGAAATATCATGCTTTGGGCAGCCGGGGTGGCTCAGCGGCTTAGCGCTGCCTTCAGCCCAGGGCCTAATCCTGGAGACCCGGGATCGAGTCCCACGTTGGGTTCCCTGCATGGAGCCTGCTTCTCCCTCTGCCTGTGTCTCTGCCACTTTCTCTCTCTCTCTGTCTCTCATGAATAAATAAATAAAATCTTTAAAAAAGAAAAAAAAATATCATGCTTTATCTTAAGGTTTAATAGGGTTTTTTTATTCTACTCAATATATTTTCAGGTGGGTTTTTTTTTCCCATTTAGAAACTATAATATTCTCTAAAATTTTTTGAGTACAATTGATGCTGGGGAAACCTGCCTCATCTTTGTCCTGTGACTCCCGAGTATGCCTCCTGATTTGAGGAGCTAGGTCCCAGGGGACCAAGTTCAGGGCTTGGCATAGACTACAAGGTTCTTGTAGAGCTGGCTTACCTTCTTCTCTCTTTCCTACCACCCACCCCCAGATTCCTCACACCATAAGCACCCTGAACCTCCATATCTCAGTGACTGCGTACATGTTGCTCCCTCAGCCTGCAAGTCTCTTCTCCCTTTACCTCGCAACCTCCAGCATGCATGGCTTCCGTCCCTGGGACATGGCTGTGGTTCTACATCCTGCACCTCATTCATGGTAGCAGTTAATCCTCTGGTGCTAATCACTTGTGAGCATGTCTGTCTGTCCCCCCTAGACTAAGCGCTGTTGCCCATCATCTCTATCATCACATACCAGAACCCAGCACCTTGGCACAAATGAGACAGTAGATAAATGTAAAATGAATGAAAGGTAGTAACACATTTCCACTAGGAAATTTGTTTTTAGAAGCTAGACTAATTGCTTACGTTGTACAGTTTCTAAGAGCTTCCACACATTAAAAAACACAAAACTCCAGTGAGCATCTTTTATGCATGCCAGGCACATGATCTAATTTGATCTTTGTTATTCATGCCACAAAGCAGGCACAGCAACTCCAACCAACCTCAGCCCCTTGACATCAGTTAGAGGTAAAGTCCAGGTGCTGGACTTGGGCTTCCTGGGCCTGCCATAACCCCCTCCCTGCCAGCTGTGTGACCCTATCTTCTTCATCTGTAAAAGGGGATGATAAGGGTACTATTGAGAGGCAGTATCCTGCCATGGTGGTGAGCCAATGGCAGGACTCAAGGATCAGGGATCAGCAAACGACGGCACATGGGCCAAATTCACCTACCATCTCATTTTGTGTCTTGGAGACTGATTTTTATACTTTTAAATAATCCAAAAAATCAAAAGAGAAACAATATACTTTGACACCTGAAAATTAAATGAAATTCAAATATAGGGCAGCCCGGGTGGCTCAGCAGTTTAGCGCTGCCTTCAGCCCAGGCTTGATCCTGGAGACCCAGGATCAAGTCCCACGTCGGGCTCCCTGCATGGAGCTTGCTTCTCTCTCTGCCTGTGTCTCTGCCTCTCTCTCTCTCTCTCTCTCTCTCTCTCTGTCTCTCATGAATAAATAAATAAAATCTTTTTTTAAAAATTCAAATATAAATGTCAACCAATAAAGTTTTATTGAGACACAGCCCTGCTTATATGCTTATATATTGTCTGTCACTGGTTTTGCATGACACCCTCAGTGTTAAGTAACTGTGACAGAGACCAGTCAGCCCATCAGCCCCTAAGTGCTGATTATCTGACCCTCAACAGAAGTATACTGACTTCCAACCTGGGTTTAAATCCCAGCTCTGCCTGTTATGAGCTCTATGACTCATTTCTTTTTCTGTAAAATGGAGATAATTTTTTAAAAGCAGAGAAAATACTCATCTCTGCCTACAGGGCTTTAGGAGATTAATAAAGTGCTTGGTAAAGACCCAGTAAATGTTAGCTAATATTACCAAGCTACCTTTCCAGAGGACTAGAATTTGCCAAGTAGCAGAGCAGGGGAGCAGGGGGTACTAATGCCAGCTGTGTGTGGGGTTCCAACTTGATGGAATCAGAGAGGCTGAGATAAGGTGTAGAAGGAAGAAATCAAGGGCCAAGGTGCAGATGGCCAGGAGAGCCCAGGTGAACCCCTTCCAAATGGCCTGCGCTGGACCAAGGCCTGGGTCACAAAGTTAAGACTTCCAAATTGGGTTTAGATGAGACCAACACAGAAGCCAGTGAGGAACAAGCAAAGGATCGAAGTAGAGGGTTTTGGAAGCTTCCTTAAGTCTCAGACAGGCTTCCACTCAAGGGTTGGCTTAAACAGATGGGCATGCCATTCCTGTCTACTGTCTACTGATGAGGAGACCAAAACTCCAAGTGGCCCAAGGGTTCACCCAAGATAATATAACTTGGAAATGACTACACTCAAAATACCATATGTCCAGACCAGGGCATCTCCCTCGGCTCACCCTGCCAACTTTCCTACTAAGTGCCTCAGGTTCAATCCTTTGGTGGCCCGAATGAACACCATCGATTCTAAAGGAAAAGAGCAAGTCTCCATTGTTGTGTTGTTTTGTCTTTTCCACGAACAGAGTCGTAATTTTTTTTTCTAAACCGTGAAGCATGAATTAAATGTGTTTTCTGCCCCCCTGCAGTTAGATTCCTTGTTGCTGGATGCAGCGGGCACACACTCTGCAGGCTCAGCTATGCAATCGGGCCTCTGACGGGAACTCTAGCCTACAGGCACGTCTCTCTCACACAGTTCAATGACAACCCTGCAAATGGCAAATTGTTTATGATTTTAGAGCAGCAAGGATCCAAGACACATTGAAAGAAGTTGGGGGAAAAGCAACAAGTGACTTAGAGATCTAGGCCAAACATAAACCTATGGATTTCAAGAGACACTTGATAAAAACGTCTTTATAATGTCTACATGTCTTTGAAAGAAGGCTCCAGATCCACAGCTCCTCTTATTTATTATTCCTAACAGAGACTGCCGAAAATGCCTGGGTTCAGAAAGGCATCCTCCAGGAGCAGGGCGAAGACAATTGTGCTTCACAGCCTAGACACGCAGAATGTTTTGCTGTTCAGTCGAAAGTGGGGATTCTTGTTTATTTGACGGTTTTTCTTCCTTGGACATTGTATTTAAACAAGTGTCTCCTTCTGGTCCGGTGTTTCTTCAAATTTATTTATAGAAGAACTTTTCCTTCCCCCTTCTAATCTGTTTTTCATATTTTGGTGAAAGGGATAATATATAAAATTTTACAAGGGTTTAGCTTTCTTTATATTTCCTAAATGTGGGCATATGGTGTTCTCATTAAGCAAGTGGTGTCCATTCATAGGCTTGCTCCATCTTTAATTCATGTGAAAGAGCGGTGCAGAAATTTGAAGAATACACGGTCTTCCAATATCTTCTGGAAAGTTTCTTTAAAAAAAAAAAAAGTCTATCCAGTGTTCTTCAGTTAGTTTCATTCCGCTGGTATCTTTCATCTTCAAGGTTTCCTCTTTAAATCTCTTTTCCCAAATGGCAAAATACCTAGCATTATTATTTTCTGGGTTCTGCCAAAAGCATGCTTTTTTATGCTGTAAATTTCTCACTAGGAGGCATCTACATTTTAGGCTTTAGGGCTGAGGAAACAGGGAGAGCTAGCAAGCAGAATGCACACAGAGTTTCTCATTACGCATTACAATGACCCTCGAAATACTATATGCCTGCTGAGAGTGCCTCAGATTTGGTGAGACTTTAAAAAGCTTGAATTAGAGTTTATAATCTCCTAAAAGTGATATAAACCCAAAGGTTCGCTCAGTTCCTATGATGTCATCAATACATTTAATTATGTGAGAGAAATGTTTGGGTAGAACCATGGGAAACACACACACACACACACACACATGCACGATCACATGCACATGTATGCAAAATGCAATAGTTCAACTGTGGGCGGATGGATTAATGCCAGCTTCAGAATCTTCACCTAATGAAGCCTTGTCTATAAATCCTTCATAATGCTTTTATTATTGTTGTCAGTAATAACCATAATGGTTTAAAATAAAATTATAGTTTGGGCAAAAAATATTGTTCCTCATTTGATTCAGGTTGAGATGGTCCCCTGGAACAAGGCTTTGGGTATTTTGCATTTTTCCAACACACTGGCACAACAAATTTCTCCTTAAAAGTTCTCTGCACGTTGCAATCACTTATATATAGAAATCCATTTACATTGACAAGCTAATGAATGGCCTGCCCAGGTAATATGGATGACTGTGGGTAAACATATTGGGTGCAATGTATTTTAATGATGTCCAAACAGTCAGATGTTAGTACACCTAGTTGGGAAAGGTCTGTTGAAATTGAACCTGCTTGTTTTCTTCAAGTTTATTCTCATAATTTATGGGTTAGAATGCGACCTGCAAGTTTGTGTTTCCTCTGGTTTGCCCTCCTTTGGAGTTGAGTTGGGGCTCTGCTCCATTAGGCCAGCAAATGAGTTGCCTTAAATTTAAGTAGTTCCTGAAAGTGATATTCCTTCATAACAACTCGTCCACAAAATCAGAGTGAATCACTCATTCTTTTGAAACCTCACATGGGACTGGATGTTCTGGTCCTAGAAACAGTCTAGAAAAGTACATGCTTTAGTAGATCAGCTAGCAATTATGTGGTGCAAAATCAAATACACAGCATCATTTATGTTGTATCTTAGCCCAAAGTGTATAATTGAGTCCATCAAGGCATTAGATATAATATCCAGCTTACAAGAAATAGAGATGGTAAGGGAACAGCTGGAATGTCACTCCAAGGAAGCAAACAAACATCTGGGCAGCAGAATATTTTGCAGAAACTCTATGTCAGTGACATAGAAAAGAGATCTGAAGGCTGCAGCAAGTAAATGCAATGTGTGGGATGGGTTTATACAGTGGTTTGGAGTAGCACCTGTAATGGACATTTGGGCTTCAGTTGAGGGAATTTAAATATGGTCTGGCTTTTAGGAGAGATGAAAATTTACTAAAATGGAAAGGTAGAGTTGAGCGAAAAAGTAGATTGCAAAAGAGGATGTACAGTATGGTCTCATGTAGGTTAAAACAAAACAAAACAAAACACGTGTGTGTGTGTGTGCGTGTGTGTGTGTGTGTGTGTGAAGACCTGAAAAGATATGCACACATATACTAAACTACATTGGTAACCTTGGGGGGGGGTGTTATTGCTATAACAAATTACAAACTTTGTGGCTTAAAATAGCACAAATATATTATAGTTCTGGAAGTCAGAAGTGGGAAAATGGTCTCTGTGGTCTAAAATCAAAGATTCCTTCTGGATGTTCTGGGTGAGAATCCATTGTCTTGCTTTTTTGAGCTTCTGAGGGCAACCCACATTCCTTGGGCCATGGCCCCATGTCACTTGACCTCTACTTCATCATCACATTACCCTCTCTGACTCTGGCCATGCTGCCTCCCTCTTACAGTGACCCTTACGATGATATCTAACCCACCAGATAGATAATCCAGGGTAATGTCCTATCTCAAGATCTTTAACATAACCATATGCACCAGGTCCCTTTTACTATGTAAGGCAACACATTCATGGTTTCTGGTGATTTGGACATAGGTATTTTGGGGAAGAGGAAAAAATTATTTGGCTTATCACAGGACATACATGCTTTCTTCATGTTTTTATTCTTGTCTGTATTTTCTAATTTTACACAGTACACGTGTCCTGGTTCTTTAATATTAAAAGCAAAATGTTATGTTTCCCTCCTTGATCAGAATTTCTACAGGCCCCCCCTTGGTGAGCCTCCTTTTGCAGAGGACAAAGAAGACTGCTTCACAGATGATGATCCAACTCCAACTGGGGGAAAGGCAGGATGTGAGAGTTGCTGCTAACTCCCTCCAGATCCAGGATCGGGCATCAGGACACCTTGCTCCACATTGAAAGGTTTGCATTCAACACCAGGACCCTCATCGCTTGAGGGCTCCATGTGTGCTATGCCCTGTGCTCAAGGAATTACCTCAAACTAAGAAGTATATATGCTGGTGCCTATCTCACAGAAGAGAACAATAAAGCTCAGGCAGGCTAAGGAACTTGCCCAGGACCACAAACACTTTGTTACAGAGTGAAGTTCTAAACCTAGAGCATGAGCTCTTAACCTCTACTCATATTTTCTGACTGAAAAGACCTGAAATGGTCAGTTCATTGCTCCTTAACCATAAGCAGGGAACCTGCCTGTCTTAGAGTTAAAACTTAGAAAGTGTAAGCTGGAAGGGCTTCTCTATCACCAAGTCAAAGCTCCCATTGCACAGAGGAGCCAACTGAGGCCCAGCTCAAATGCAGCTAGGCAGTGGGAGGGCCAGGAATAGGACTGAGGGCTCCTGGCTTCCTGCCTGACCAAACTCTAGGGCTCAATTTTTATCCATATAACTTTATTTAATAACCATCTGGCTATAAAAAAATATTTGGGTTACCTGGCTGGTGCAGTTGGTGAAGTGACTAACTCTTGGGTTTTGGTTCAGGTTGTGATCTCGGGGTCATGGGATTGAGCACTGCATTGGTCTCAGTACTCAGTGCAGGGTCTGCTTGGGACTCTCTCTCCTTCTGCCCCTCCCCATCACTCGTTCTCTCTCTCCCTCTCTCTCTCAAATAAATAAAATCTTTAAGAAAAAAAAAAAGAAATAAGATAGCTAGGATTGTACCAGTGCTTACGACTGGGATGCTCAGCAACTAGCTCCAGGAAAAATCAGCTCAGGGGAAGTCTGTCCTGTGCTCACTTCCATTTAATGGAGGCACCCAGTTGAAAGGAAGACAAGGTTTGCACAGGAGCTGGATCCCTGGTTGCTATACTGGTTCTGGTACCTCCTACCCTAAAGAAGGCTCCAGTGATTTCCCAGGACACCACATCAAACCACAGCCCATTCATCATAAGCCACTTCTGCCCATCATCTTTCAGACTTGATGTCTGCTCAAGTTTTCAAATGGGCCCCTCTAAACCTCAGCCTAGCTCAGGACTTCAGTATGAATCTCTAAAGTGGACTATAGTAAACAGCCTCCCAACTGGTCTCCCTGCCTTCAGCCTCCTCTGACTCTCCATTTGACCTGTCCATATCAGATGAAAATATCAGCCAGAAGACTAATTTTAGCCAAGAGTACCCTCTTCCAAAAGCTCTCAATGGCTCCCTCTTGTCCACAGGGGAGAGTGACTGATTCTCTGTGCTCCCAGCCTGGGCCACATTGCAGCGGGTTAGTTCATTTTCTCTTTGGGGACATCATCAGTGTGACTTCTGCTGGGCATGGTCTTGTGGTGGTATTGCTGATCCCCATGGCATCTGACCCAAGAGTCTCAATGCCATTATACATAGCCAGAATCCATGCCAACTCCGCAGATACAGGAGGCGATGTCAATGACACATTCTCCCAAGGTTGCTAATACCCTTGGCACAAATGTCACTGAGGCCTTGGCTGTTTGCTATCTTCTCCAGCTTCCCCAGAGCCCCCTGGCTGGGAACATAAGGATAAGATTATGGAGGTGGAATGAAAAGACTATGTAAAGGAGAGAGAGGCCCCCTTGCCTTCCCCAGAACTGGCCCACTGGCCCTCACTCATGGCTCTCACTGTCTCTTTCTTAGGACAAATTGTAACCAGCAGCTCTTCAGTCCCTCATAAAACAGACTTTGGGAGGGAACAGTCCACAGCCTCCCCCACAAGCCCAGACGTGCCTGGATCCTAGAACAAATACATTCTGACGTATTCCATTCCATAGTGTGAGAAAAGTGTGAGGAGACAGTGCCAGGAACTATTTCACTGACAATAATATGACTAAGCTACACACTTTGGGACACTGCAGAAAAGTAAATTCTTTCTTCAAGACCACACTCCTTCATTTTTTCATTAGCATTTTTGATGCTTGCTCATCTGCAGCAGGTAAGCAGGTGTCAGAGGTATAAGAGAAACATATGGGCAAAAGCTTAAAGTCAAGAAGCTTCTTTCAAGTAATTTAATGATATTTTGCAAATCTGGAAAAGCCATCTCTTGTTCCATTTTCAGGAAAGAGTTCCAGGGTTCTGCAGATATGTAGCTTCACAAATGCTCTTCTGCATTTTGCAAATGAGGTGCAATCCCAATAGGGAGGGTAAGAAATCTCCCAAGATGTTCTAGAACCTGGGTCACTAACCGCCCTTGCCACATTTCCTCCTCGTCCTCATAGTTAACAGTGATATCTTGGCAAACAAAAACCTACCAGTGAGGCAGGTCTGCCCCACCACCAGCAATTCCACACAATCCGTGTTGTCATGTAGCATGTTTTACAGATGATGTTACAAAAATCAGCACTTGGCGAAAAGACCTTCTTTTCTGATATTTTATGTGGAAAAAGAAAAAAAGAAGAAGAAGAAAAACATATCCAGATCTTTTTTTGAAAATCACTTACAATCAGCTGGAAGGTATTCGGTGAACTTTGTTTTACAGCGTTTTGTGGCCAGTTACAAATTTGGGTCATGCCCTGCAATCAATCTCTGCCGGGAACTTTCACTGAGGCCATCAGGGGAATTAGAAATAAAATGTTGGAGGCAGAATCAAGAATGCACAGATGAGCTGGAGAAACTTGTGACCGGCCTTCTGGATGCAGGATGAAAGAACAGCTGGACAATTCCAGTGCGAGCCCAGGCCCAGGTTCCCATCCAGTGTCACTCACAATTAAACCCGAGTGCATTTCCCTCCATCGCTGATGGCACGAAGTCTTTCCTGACTTAAGGACCGAGACCGAATCATCACACCGTGATTATTTTATTGGCTGCAAGGGAACATGAAACTGGGCTGTGAAAGAGCAAACGGGGGGGAACAGCCAAGTCCAAAAACTGTCCTCTGTCTTATGGGCAAGTGTACACACCCTCTTTGCCTGGGAAGCTTAGCAAATTTTGAAAGGAAAGGGTGCAATCTCCCCCCAAAATCTAGTGAGTGGAAGTGTCTTTCTCTAATAAACATTCATTTTTGTAAAGAACCTGACTTTCACCCCCCAAAACCAAGTGAGAGGAGGTGCTGGGATTGTTGTTTTTGTCTTCTTTGGAGAACCACAAAGATGCTTCTAGTTCTCCGCAGAAGCAAGCCATTAAGTGTGGACTTCCTTCCCTTCACCACAGTCTCTCTTTGAGGGGGGAGATTGCACAGCAACAAAGATTGAAGATTACATTCAGACTGCCAAGCTTTCCTCAGGATTTCAATGACGAGGCTTGCCCCCAGACCCCCAGATCCCAGGGAAGAAACTGTGATTCTAAATATAAAGGTCCTTATCACCATTTTGTAAGCAACCCCTCTGATTTTTTCCTTAGAAATAAATTAAACTATAAAACTAATGGAAATAGTGATCAAGACTCCTATCTCTGATCCCCAGAGGTGCTGGTTAGATAATAACTCAACAGCACTAACCACAAGAATTAGCTACCACTTACTGAGTACTTACATGTGCTAGGCTATGAGCTAAGTGCTTTGTATTAAATACCTCATATTGATATTAGGTAGTAATATCATTATTTGACAAATAAAGAAACTGAAGCTCAGAAAGGTTAAGTAACTTGCCAATGTCACACAGCAGTTAAGTCATAGAGCTAGGGTTTGAATCTGCTGAGTGGGGCTCCCAATCCTGTCCATGTCAGTCCTCAAGACTAGGACTGCCCTAACTCTGAAAAGGGAGGGAGAGATTCTAATCAGACTTTGGAGGCGCGAGGAATGGTTCCATTCAGAGAGGGACAGAGCAGAGCTTGAGAAATATGAAGCCAGGGTCCTGAGAGGAGACCCTCTAACATACGCAAAGGAAAAGGCAATTGGGACGCATTTGGGCAAACAGTAATGGCAGGAACAAAACTGGAAGCAGGCTTCAGTGTATAGGAAGAATCAGCAAGGCAAATGACCAGAAGTGCCAAGAAGGCCAAGAAGTTAGAGTCAGGGAATAGGGTGTGATCTCCCTACAGAGATATCCATCTTAGAAAGGGAAACATTCTTTCCTTCTTGGGCTCTCAGGCTGCCTGACAAGTCTGTTGTAAGACCTAGAATAATCGAAAAACCAAGTCCAAGCCCATTGTTACCCATGGTGGTGGTGGTTGCTTTGTTGACTGGTGTGTTATTTTGGATCATCTGAGAAGATTCTAAGACAGGACCAGATGTGTAGGGGATTTATTGGGCTAAATGTCTGGAAGGAGAAAGATGGGGGGAGCCTCCTGACTACAATGCCAATTTGATCCCCTGTGAAGGAGAGAAGGAAGGAAGGGGAGTTGGGTATAAAGAGTCCCAGGGGCTTCTGGGTGGCTCATTGGTTAAACGTCTGCCTTCAGCTCAGTCAGGATCTCAGGGTCCTGGGATTGAGCCCCGCATCAGGCTCCCCACTCAGCAGGGAGTCTGCTTGTCCCTCTCCATCTGCCCTGCTAGTGTTTGCTCTGTCTCTCAAATAAATAAATAAAAATCCTTAAAAAGAAAGAAAGAGAGGGAGAAAGAGAAGGAAGGAAGGAAGGAAGGAAGGAAGGAAGGAAGGAAGGAAGGAAGGAAGGAAGGAAGGAAGGAAGGAAGGAAGGTCTCAGCCAACAGTGCAGTTCCAAGAAGGGTTTGGCCGGGCTGACAGGTACTCCTCAAAGGAGAATTACCTTTTGGAAGGGTCTTGGTCTCTCAGAACTGTGCCTTTATGGGGGACCCCCACCCAGTCACGGGCTGAGAACAGTTCACAGGAGTGTGGCACATATTTGGTGGAGGATCCAGAGGAAACCACAGCAGGGGCCATCCGTCAACAGACTCCCCACATCAGGAGACTGGAGTGGTGCCTTTCCATAGTCATCTCAACTGGCTGTCCTCTCGCTGGCTCCAAGACAGGGTAGGAAAGTTCACGGGAATCAATGGGATGTCAAGTAGAGGGATTAATAATGCATACCCCATAGAGTCTCTGGGCAGATTAAATGTGTAGATACTGTTAGCTCTAGCACACCACTGCCACTCAAGCGATCCTAAGAGAACAGTAGCTATCTTTTCAGTAAACAATTCAGAAGATGGAACCACACTCACTCTGGGTTCCATCCTGGGATAACCGTTCACAATTTTCCGAGGGGATTCCTGCCCACAGCATCCAGAAACACCATCTCTTCCCCCTCTGCCTCCTCCTGTCCCCACCCAGCCAAGGGGGGAGCTGGGCTAGGCTACATGCTGTTCCTTCAGTCAGAGCACAGGTAGAGAAATCAATCCACCTTTTGCTTGACCCAAGCCTTCTGATTAGAAAGTCAAGCCATCCTCCCTCTGGAGCAAACTTTCTGTTCTAAATGTAAGTTGAACTCGCTCAGTCTTTTTGAGATAAGGATTAGCTTCTGAACAGAAATGGTTTTGATTATAAAATGAAGGCCATTAGCCGGCGAGATGGGGAATTCGAGGCTCCACCAGAAAGGGTACAAGAGGTCTGAGGCCACCATACTGATTAGCAGGCTAAAGAAAATAGAGTCTATGCTCTGTTGACGCCCCTGGGCAATGCCATTCTTGCCCTCCCTGGTGACCATTTCATTTAATTATTTTAAAGCAGAGTTTTATGGACTATTTGCCAGACGTCATGTTTGCTGGGGGCACCTCAAGTCTCAGACATTTATAGGAGTCGACCATAGTTAAGATCTGGTTCTTACAAATGCATTCAGTTTGGGGACCAAGGTATGGGATGGTAAAAGTGAGAAACCCCCAGGTGAGGGGCATGGAACACATCCTTCTTCTGGAAAACGTTGAGAGTATCTTAGAAAAACTTCAAAAGGAAAAAAGACATCTCTGCACAGAGACTTTCTCAAATTGGCAGATTCTCTCCTCGAAAGATGGTAGTCCCACTGGGCAGCACCTGCAAGATAAGCATTCAGGGAAATTATAGAAAAGTTCCTCCATCAGAGAGCCTGGCATGGCCTTCCTGTCCTCAACTGAGAAGGAGCCCAATTTTCTGGCATTTGAGAACAAGTAATATTTAAAGATTTAGGGAAAATTAGTCAAATGCACCTTGATTATAAACACATGTACCCATTTCATTTGGCTCTTTTAAAAACATGGGTTTTAACCAGCTGCCATCAATAGCCAGCCCGCTGCTGGTCTGTTTTTCCCTCTTGTGATGGACACGGCCGAAGGAAAGAAATATTTAGCCATTTTGAATCTCTTTCCAGAGAAGGAAGAATTATTGACTATAAATTGTATCTTCCTATCTCATGAAACAAATGAAACCTTCTAAATTAAATAAAAGGAAAATTAACAATCAGGATTAGGTAAAAAGCATTACATTTCCTCGGGGCTCGAGTTACAAAGATATGTTTTTGTAAAAGAAGCAAGGTCAGTTACCACTATTAAACTTGTATATTGTTTTATACTAAAGTCCTTTCAGTGGCCTCTCTGAGGGACCGTTCAGTTTGCATTACACGCTAATAAACTCCAGGTGCACAGGACAAACTGAATAATCAGAACCCGATGGCCCAAACTAGTTAAAAATAATGTGGTACATTCCTGGTTCTCTGCATTTAATTTATTGTTAATCATTGTTATTACTTACATTTATTGGGTAGTTTTTCCAGATTTATTAGGCACTACATTTAACAGTGTTATCGCTTGTAACTGACCATCAGTGGAATCGAAAACATATTTTTGTAAAGACTCTTAGCCTAATTAGTAAGTTGTTTCCCTTTGAGACTAAACAGACCCCAAAAATGACTGTGTTATTTTTCCCTTGAGTCAGAGGGAAACCCTGGTACAAAAAACCCACTTTTGCTAAAACCACCTGTTGGGCGATAAGGGAAGGGGTATCATTCTAGGGACACTAAGGTAACCTTTCCCATCAAAGCAAAAAAAAAAAAAAAAAAAAAAAAAGTGGGATTTTACTCTACAGACCAGGCGCCATCTCCTGTCTTAGAGGAGTGAGTGGTCTCCTATGTGTGTGACTTCTGGGATGCTGAGGAGGGACAGGTGGGGAAACTTCCTCCACCTGCATGGAGTTCTACTCTCCAGAAGCAAACCCTTGGGTAAAGGGGAGAAGTGATCCTTTGATAAAATTCGCACTCAGGTATAAGAGACTTGATATTCTCTAACCTTTCCTGAGACTTGTTTTGAAAAGAGGGTAGGAAAAGAAGCAGAATACCAAAAGGAGGAAGACTAGGAAGAGGAAGAACAGAATGGGAGCCTTCTTGTCCCAACTTCGCTGGTCCTAGTCTTGCCCAGGAACAATATCTCTTGGAGTTGGGTAAAGCCACACTCAGCACAGAAGACCTGCCCCTGGAGATGGGGTCATTCCAATGGCTTAGCACAGAATGACCTTGGGGATGGGGTCATCCCTTTGGCTCCATATGCTGCAGGAAGGTAAACTTGAGCAAGGCTCAGTCTCGGAGACCAGGAGGTGGTCCCCAGCACACACTCCAGCCCTTGGAGAACCCTGGGTGCTCTACATGCAGCAGGGAAGCACACCACTTCCTTGCTGAATTACCCACTGAATGCATGCCCATTAATATCACACCCCTCTGCCATTTGTTGGAGCCTGTGGGATCAAAGGGAAGGCCATGAGACTGGAATGTCTGAGTTTTGGGCTCTAGCGTGCTTTCCACTGAGTGACCTTGGATATGTCGCTGTTCCCCCCATGATGCTCGATTTGCTCCTCCATGAAGTGAGGTGGTGTGGTGGTTGACTGGTTGCAGTAAGGGCCCCCATTCTTCACCACCATCACCCCAAGTCCAAGTTCTTTGTCAAGTGACTTTGCAATTCCTCTCACCTAAGAGGTAGAGTCCATGTCCCTGCTCCTTGAACCTGTGTTGCTCTTATGATGCGCCTAACGCATAGACGGCCAGTAGAAGGGACAATGTGTCAGTTCAAAGTGGAGGCCTTGGTATTTCCATGTCCTCTCTAACCTGGCATCCTGGGGGATGAGAGGAACCTGGAGCGAAGCCAAGTCACCCTGGGTTCCCTAGTCAAGGTCAGCCTTGGTCAGCCAACTGCCAGCCAATTGTTAGATGTGTGAATGAGTCCAGCCACGATCAGCAGTGCCACTGGCCCTGGACACGAGAGCAGTAAATGCTTGTTATTGTGTGCCACTGAAGTTCATAGCTATTTGTCATTCAGCATTATTGTGATAATACATACCTGATAGATGGTGCTGTTGGATGAATCCCATGGTCCGGTCCAGTCCAAATTCTACCAGCTACTTAGAACCTAATCCAGTCCTCATTGTACCCACCCCACCTCCAAGAGACACTGGTAGTTCTTTTTACTTCCCTAGGCCTATTTTAAACAGAGAATGATAATCTTTATCCCTCCCATACCTCCTAGGCTGGGCCCCTTACAGGGTATTTCCAAGGACAAATTTAATATTCAATATGGAATCACTTTGAACCACTCAAAGGCAGACACTTAGTTAATTCTTAGCCATAATAATGCTACATCTTCTTAGGGATCTCATTAGGAAGCCCCCTAAGGTGACATCACTTAGAAGATAAGCAAAAAAAAAAATCAAGTAGATGTTGTTTAAAAACCCATTTGGGTCTCTTACAAGGTATTCACATTAAATGCCCTAAATTAGTATTTTTGTTCCTGAGCCACAGTATCTCAGCCCTTTTTGATAACTCTGTGGGTACTTCCTCACTAATTTTATGTTTTTGATCCAAATCATTTTGCCCCATAGTTTAGCTACATGAATCTAAGGGAGAATTTAAGATAAACTGGAGGGGCAGTGAAATGGAAGAGACAGGAAAGAAGAGAGGTTATTCTACTGACTCATCCATTCTTTCAATAAATACCTACCAAGCATCAATTATGTCATAGGTCTGTATTTGGCCCAGGGGTTCTGGGGTAATGGAAAGTGATCCACGCTTTGCCCTCATAAGGGATTAGGAGTACATGTTAGAGGAGAGAAAAACACTAAGCAATTAATTACAAATATGTTAACCTAGTCATTTGTTTGAAACCTGGCAAATAAAGGGAATGCATCAAGCATCCTACCTTTCCAATACAAATTGTGTCTTGGAGTAATTAAACAGAAGTTGAGGGCAAGTTCTCTTTTTAGAAACACTCTCACCAGGGGCAGCCAACTCTTGGTTTCTACTCAGGTCATGATCTCAGGGTTGTGGGATCAAGCACCATATTGGGCTCTATGCTCTGCATGGGGTCTGCTTCAGAACTCTCTCCCTCTCCCTCCAGCACATGCACTCTTTCTTTCTCTCTCAAATAAATAGATAAAATCTTTAAAAAATATATTCTCTCTAAAAAAAAAAAAGAAAAATAGAGTGTCACTGTTTTGCATCCCTTACTAGGAATGAATAGATCTAGATGTTGAGCATCAAAGACCATTAACCTGAAAGAGAAAGACCACAAGGGACATCTGGGTGGCTCAGTGGTTGAGCATCTGTCTTCAGCTCAGGGCACCAGTATTGAGTCCCATGTTGGGCTCCTCTCAGGGATCCTGCTTCTCCCTCTGCCTGTGTCTCTGTCTCTCTCTGTGTGTCTCTCAAGAATAAATAAAATCTTTAAAAGAGAGAGAGAGAAAGACAACCAGACATTACATGCCTCCTGATGGAGGAAGACATTACCTCTTCTGAATTAGTCTTACTGGCCCCTGCCTCTGGGGGGAAAAATTGACTCTTAATCCAATGAAGTTTTAGGAGCCAACTCTTAGTTATAGGAGATTCAGAGGACAGAGGAACATGTTCAGACACACCAAGGGAATGCAATCAGCAAAATCTAGACTGTGGGAAACTCTACAGAATAAACCAACTGAGTTTATTCACAAATAAATTGGAAAGAAGGGAAAGAGAGGAGGAACTTGTCGATAAATAAAAACTTAAAAGGCATATCAAAATGGGACAAAAAGGAGGATCTCAGGGAATAAAACAAAAAAGGAGGAAGATAATAAAACAAGGAAGATGTGAACATAAATGTCAGGGGAGTTACAGGGTCTATAAACTTTGTGGTCTATTGGCAAAGTTCTACTTCTTGAGCTGAATAGTGGTGTCAATGTTATTTACTTTATAATAAGCCACAAAGCTACACTTTTTATGTAGTTTTCTGTACTTATGTTCCACAGGAAAAAAGTTAAAAACAATTACATACATTTTTAAATATCACAATTGATCTAAATGCTTCTAAGGAGAAGTTTTCAGGACTGAAAGGGCTTAAGAAAGGCTTTTCCTAGTCTGGCAGAAATAGCTAAATAAGGAAATGAAAGAAGAGCTCCAGGGAGAGGGAATGGCAAGGGCAAAGGCCCTGTGGTGGGAAGAGGTGCTGCTAATCACAGTGCCTGCCATAGAACCTGGAGATAAATGGTAGGTCTTCCCATAAGTGCTTATTACACGTAGGTGGATGAATGGGGTTGGGATTCACTCAGTGAGTGCGTTCATTGTCATTGCTGTTGTAACAGTTTACCACAAACTTAGCTGCTTAAAACAACATGCGTGTATTATCTCATAGTTCTGTAGGTTAGAAGTTCAACACAGGTCTCATGGGTTATGATTAGGATGTTGGCAGGTCTGAATTCTCTTCTGGAAGCTCTAGGGAAGAATCCGTTTCCTTGCCTTTTTCAACTTCTAGAGACTGCCCACATTCCTTGGCCTGCAACCCTCTTCCTCCATCCTCAAAACCAACAAAGAAGAATTGAGTTATTCTCATATCACAACGGACGACAGGACCTCCTCTGGCTTCCTCTTCCACTTTTAAGAACATTTGTGAATGGGGCACCTGGGTGGCTCAGTGGCTGAGCATCTGCCTTTGGCTCAGGTCATGATCCTGGGGTCCTGGGATCGAGTCCCGCATCAGGCTCCCCAAGGGGAGCCTGCTTCTCCCTCTGCCTATGTCTCTGTCTCTCTCTGTGTCTATCATGAATAAAGAAATAAAATCTTTAAAAAAAGAAAAAAAAAGAACATTTGTGATTACGTTGGGCCCACTCAGGTAACTCAGGATAATCTCAAGATCAGCTGATTAGCAAACTTAATTCCATCTGGAACTTCAATTCCCCTTCACCATGTGACATAACATATCCATAGATTCTGGGGATGGGACATCTTGGGGCCTGTTTTTCAGCCTACCACAGTGAGCAAGCATTTTCTGAGCAGCTACTATGTCCCAAACTGAGCACTAGGACAGGAACAGATCAGTTTCTTGTGCATGGAGTGCTTGCAACCCAGAGTGGGAGACAGCTTATAAAGCAGTAAACAAATATACAAGTAGTCCTAACTGATCTGAAATAAAAATGGGAAGGCGAGGGATAAAATTGGTTATGCTGTGCCTTCAAAGATACTATTTATTAATTTTCTACTTCCCAGCAACTGGAACTAAAGCCTAGCATCTCCATTTATCTGACCCACAACATTATTCTATTTCTAGTTGGTTTTTATACTTTAAAAACCAACTAAAAATTAAGTTCGGTTTTTTTAAGTCTCCCTGAACTTATCTCTGGAATCCAATTTGGACTGATTTTTTAAAAATATTCTAAAGCATTCCTAATATAAAACTTCTCTGCTTCTGGTTTCCAAGGGAAATTTATTATTTGAGGGCAGACTTTTAAACATGTCACTCTTTGCCAGCATGCCTCAGGGTACAAGTACAATAAATAAAGGGTATATTGAAATAGAATATTTCAAATAACTAGCAGCATCATTAAAACATCAAATTAAATGAACAGAAAACAAACAGATTCTAGTTTCCTTGTATAATCAGATATTCTTCATTAAGGACTCTCAAGTGGATTGTAATACCAGCTATGCCAGCTGTAGCTTCCCAGTTAAGTACTCGTCTTACCAGCAAAAAAAAAAAAAGTGGAGAAAAAGGGAGCATACGCCTCAGCCCCACCAGACACCCCAAATTTCCCTTAGTTTGTCCAAGGTTTTATAAGATCTCTGAAGGCAGAGGTAGGTCATCAGTCCAAATCCTAAATCAGGGCTTTGTTAGCACAGCCAGCAACCATCAAGATTTTCTGGCCTCTTTGAAGAAAAGAAATGCCTCCCACACAGTATCTGGAGTTCAGAGACTCACCCAGTGGCCCAGGGTCTCAATGGTGCTCTTGGCATTTGGGGTGGGAGAGTTCACCTATGTGTGCCAAGATCTTCAGCATTTCTGCTCCCTCTCCCCACATACGCACACACTAAGTGTCAGTCACTGGGTCAAGCGAAAATGCCTCCAAACATTTCCAAATTCTCCTGGGATGGGAGGTGCTACCCCATTTCCAACAAAAGGCCTTCACAGCAGCCCCAGCTGATAATGAATTCTCTTTGCCCCCATAACACCCATAGTATGTTCTGCTCATGAGAGATGGGGCATAATCACCACCGTAGACGGTCAATATGGTGTAGATGCACCCAACTACCTATAGTTGGATGTCCACCCAGCTGTGACAACACCTTTATCCCAGCCTTGAGGATAGGCAAGGGATCTCAGCCAATAGTCCAAGGGGAACTGGATGTGGGATGCTTAGGAGCACAGGTCAGGGGTCAGAGATCTGGGTTTCAATCCAGGCTCTGCTATATCCTTGCTGTGTGATCTTGAACAGTTACAGTCACTTTGCCTCTCGAAGCCTCAGTTTCGTCATCTAAAAGTGGAATAAAATCTCTTTTACTTCCTAGGTCATGAAAAGACTAAATGAAATAGTCTATGTAAAGTTCTTGGAGCCATTCCTGACACCCAGCCCACATTTGCTGAAAACTGGGTATTGTCACTGTCTTTATTGTCAGGGATAACAAAATTAAAACAGTTCTCCAAAAATGACATCTTAGATAATTTTCTGTTTATTCTATATGTAATCGATGCTCAAAGACTTTTTTCTTGGTCTTCTTATCTTCCTGGGAAGGAAATAATTTCTGGGTCTCAATTCACTGCTTCTTATAGTTTACTGGAAAATTATTCTCATGTTGATAGAACATGAAACCAAAAGGATCATGTATCATTGGCCCAACAAAAGCAGCATACTGAAGGTGGCAGCAGTGCCTGGAGACTCGATCCACATTTAAGATTCCATATGGTCCATCGAATCTCTGTTAATGGTGTCAAAACCCTCCCTTTTGCTCAACCCAGAAGCCTGGGATACATTCTTGACTTTTCTTTGGACTTTCTCCTACCTGCACACCCAAAATCTAACCCATCAGAAGGTGCTATCTCCCAAATATATCTTGAATCTATCGACAGTTCTCTTACTCCACTGCCACTACCCTGTTCCAAACCACCATCATTTCTCACCTGGAATTTTGCAGTATTTTTCTTGATTGATCCATTCTGGCTTCCCTCTCACTCATTCTCCCACAGAGCACCCAGAGTGCTCCTTTAAAAATCAGATCAGGCCTTTCATTCTCCTACTTGAAAATCCTCCAATGCCTGCCACTGCCCTCAGAATAAAATCTGCAAGCAGTCCCAGTATCATCTAGCTTCTGCCCCCTGCTCTGGACCTCATCATCACATACCTTCTCTCCCCATGCTTACTCTGTTCCAGCCACACTGTCCTTCTTTTTGATCCTCAAATCAACTAAGCCTTTTCTCTCCTTTGGGGCCTGTGCTTGCTATTCCCTCTGCCTGGAACATTCTGCACCCAGATCTTTTGCATGCCTGGCTCTTTTGTATCACTTGGATCTCAACTCAGATGTCACTTCGTCAGAATGGCTTCTTTTCTGCTGTCTTCCCAACACCCCAAAGGATGTCTGGCACATAGTAAGCACTCCATGGATGTTTGTGGAAGAATGAACGAATAAAGAGCCAAAACAACTGGACACATATGGGATGACAACCACACCCTAAGTGAAGGGTGACACCAATCATTCTTTCTATGAGGCTTTCCATGTAGTTTAGGGAGAGATCAATCCACCCCCTCAAAACATCCAGTCCACTATGCCAGAGAAAACCAAAAAAAACATGAATCCTCAGAAAAACAATGAGCTGAGAGTCATACTTCTTCAAGAAGATGAGGATCCATGCCAAATGCCATAGATAGCTTTCAGAGTTAAGCAACCACACTGTTGACAACAGCCAAAGAAAATGCTACAGCTCATACCAAAAGAGTATCTGCAGCTTGGGCTGACATTTCAACACAAATTGGATTACTTTGTCCTTCCTGGAAATGCATGATCTGGTCACATAATGGGACACTATTCAATTAGCAAGGTTCCTGGTTGTTCTGAAAAGTATAGGAAAAGTGCTTGCCTTTTAGAAGGAGCTTTGTGACACAAAAGAATCTGGGCTCCTGCTGCCCAAATTTGCCCTAAGTTCTTCTGTCCCAGAAAAGCAATCAAATGACATTCCTGACAACAGGACAGAAACCCTTATCTCTTGGTCAAAATATCATCGCCCCCAGGAGGGATTTCCTGGGAAGTCTATTTGAGATCAGAGTGTTTCTCACCAAAAGTACACAACAGGCATTTAATCAATTTTGTTATTTTAATCTCAGTCTTAATAAATGACACCCACACAGAGGTGATCACTGAAGACATGGGAAAGGATCAGGCCACGAAAGGAGGGAGAAATGTCAGAGAAGGAGGTAGAGGGTGCATGGGGAGATGAGCAGGAGGCAGCAGAGGAATCAAAAGAGGAGGTCAAAAAAAAAAAAAAAAGAAAAAAAAAAAAAGAGTGAGACAGAAGACTTTAAAGACTTGATTCAAAGCTCCACAGGTCATTGTTTTCCTAACGTCTCTCCACCCCCACCAGCACTAGACCATAAGCTCTGAGGGGGGCACTTGACAGGATGAGCCCTGGGTGTTATACTATATGCTGGCAAATCAAACTCCCAATTAAAAAAAAATACGCACAAAAAAAATAAATAAAAGCCAGACGATATATAATTCACCCTTCTGCTTTTGCACGATCTAGCTCTGGACCTAATGAATGAACTGGAAATCTAAACAATGGAGATAAGAATTTAACATTTTCTGAACTTCAGGATTGCACCAACCCAGTTCCTTATCCAGCAGAATATCTAAAGCATGAAAATGACCAGCACATAGGCACTGTGTGTGCTGGCCTGCTTCCAACCTCCTCATCCCGGGGTGGTGGGGTAGGTAAGGGCAGTTTCGAGGCCTAGAATGGTCAGCTTGTCCCAGTTTGCCTGAAACTGTCCTGGTTTTAAGAGTAAAAGCCCCATGTCCCAGGAACCCCCTCAGTTACCTGAAACAGCTTTCAGCAAGTATTTGTTGAATGGTTGAAAGATGTGACTACCTCACAGAGCTGTTAGAGGATCAAAGAAATTATGTCTATAAAAATGCTTTAAGAATTCTAAACTGCAGCCAATTGAAAAGTATCACCCAGTGTCAAGTGTGATTAGTGTAGAGTTTTGTGCTGATTGACAAGAAGAAGCAGGTCCTGCTCTAACTTTGAGTGCCAGGCGCACCTGTCCCCTGATCCTTGGGACTCTCACAGTAGATGGTTTACAGAATGGCAGAGTCAGGAATTGGGTAGGAAGGTGGGAGGCTGCAGGTTGTGGCCCTGGGACTACATGTCAAACCAGGCCCACATCAGACTTTCTGCCAGGACCTATCATCTCTGTGTCCTGATCCACAGTCAAGTTGCTACCAGTTCCCTCCACTAGGAAGTGGAGAGCAGAGGTGACTGAGTTGTCTGTGACCAGTAAATCCAAGACTTCCTCCCAACATCCCAGACCTCAGGCCCCTCCACCACCACCACTAGGCAAATCTCTGCTGATCCCATTTCTTCACCTAGCTAATAGGTGGCATGCAGATAGAAGAATCTCCAAGGGAATGAGAGTGTTTTGCATGATAGAGAAGGGTAGGAAGATAAGAGAGGAAGAGAGAGAGAGAGAGCGCGCGAGAGGGAAGTGGCTTGGGTCAAGAAGTCAGTGGCACAAGGATAAGGTGCAAGGGGCAAGAAGCATTTTCTTAAAGATTTATTTATTTTTTAAAGATTTTATTTATTTATTCATGAGAGACACAGAGAGAGAGAGAGGCAGAGACACAGGCAGGGGGAGAAGCAGGCTCCATGCAGGAAGCCCGATGTGGGTGGGACTCAATCCCGGGACTCCAGGATCATGCCCTGGGCCGAAACGAGGCCCTCAACCGCTGAGCCACCCAGGCTTCCCATTTTCATAAAGATTTAATGTGGAGGGCATGCCTTCATTTATCCCCTTGCCATTCCTTTACAAAGGCCATTCTGCAAAGATTTACTCTTTGAGGTCTTTGGCTTCAAAATTATGTTCCTTCTAGATATGCCTAATCGGCAACAAGTACAGCGAAATGGTGACCAATTTGTCAGGAGCAACACTTCCTTATCTCCAGCCACTGAGAAACAGAGCTAGGATTTGTCCTTGGATAGATGACCGGGCTGTGACTGAAAGGGGGAGAGAGAGAAAGAGAGAGAGAGAGAGGAAGAAATGGAGGGTTGGATCTGCCTGAGCCCATAGTGGGAACTGAGAAAGCTGCAAACTTTCAAGTGGAGCAAGAGCACGCCACCTCAAACCTGAGTCAAACTGCCATTTTTAGGTAAGGTACTGTGGGCATGTGTACGTTCACCAAACCTAATGCCAGTGTCGTTTTCTCCTACCTATAAGCTATCTGAGCTCCCTCGTGTAGATGCAGAAGTTGTTTGAAAGTCATCCTCATACCTAATAGCTGGGCCTCTCTTCAGTAGTATAATAGCTGAAATTCTGAGTGCCTTTGTGTCCATAACATTCCAAAGGCTCCAAGCACATTATCTTACTGTTTCTGACTATAACCCAACAAAGGACACTGATAGGATCATACCCATTCAGCTGATGAAGAATATGAACCAACAAGAAATGAAGCTGAAGTGACCCAGCCGGCCTGAGCAAAGCTGATATGAAATCCCAGCCTCCTGGTGGCCTCTTTTTGCAAACCAATGCCTCTTGCTTCCAGATAGACGAAACAGAGGCAAAGGGCACAGCCGCAGAGCCTGGGAATTTGGCTGTACACTCGGAGCCAACCTCGACTGAGAGCTGACACTGATTCTGGATCTGAGTAAGATCTGCTCCGAGCAGGCCCTGTGGGCTTGTGCATGTGCCCTTGGGGCTTGATTTCTCCCAGGAGTTTAATCAGAAATTTCCTTCAATTCTTTCTACAGCCTTTGAGTGTGAAGGTTGGAATCTAGACATTCAGAGGGTTACTTGTGAACTGTCAGCGGGGTCCTTTGGACCATTCTGTGAAAAGGCCCAAAATACCTTACCAAAATACCCCAAATTCCTCAGGGATAGGAGAATCAAAAGAATGACAACCAACCAACTGAGAAGTCCTGATGAAAACCGCTAGGTCATATCTTTCTATAAGCATTGTCACCTACTTGAAAGTCTGAGTCATTTTGCCGGTCCCAGGGAGTGTGGATGAGTCACATTGATGAGAAGGATACTTTTTTCTTTAACCTACTTCTCTAACCTTTTAGATGAACACTCTTGGTCTGCCTTGCTCTTAAAATATCCAGATGGGTTGTATAAGATCCAGCATCATGATTGTTTGTGCAAGGTCACTCCTTGTATTTGTGAATTTGAGTCTTTTATTGCTCAGAATGAATGTTCTCATTTATAAAAAAAAATTCAACCCAAGTTATAATAGCAAAAATAATATTATATCCTCCCACGGAGCTGGAAACTTAAACTCAGTTGTGGAGGAATGAGGCCTCAGGATCAGAACTGAAAATGACTAGTTTAGTTTCCCAGCCCAAACTAAGTAAAAAGCTGGAGGAAGAAATAGGAAAAAATGAATGGGATTTAAGACTTTCTATCATTTCCAGAAAAGAAGTTACCGGAGTAATTTAGGCTAGGGTTGTACTTTCTCAAGATTTATTTCTAATTGAAGATGGCTTTTGGATGTGTTGACACAGTTAAGAAGAGAAGCCCCAAATTCTTTTCCTTTTTATCAAGCTCAAAAACCAACAGAAGGAGGAGGGACAAAGCACAAGAGGAAGTAGAGACTTCCCCATGAAGGTCATCCTGGGTCACCTAGTGCTTTGACATCAGGGTGATTCAATGGAGATGCTGCCTGGGGAGTGTTCAGCAGTTTGATAGCCACTGACTATCTTCATTCCTTCTACACTGAAATCCATAGCCATCCATGTTGAATCCTCAGAGTTTACAATAGTGTCCAAAATTCTGTACCAAGAATATATTTTATGTCTTTAAAATGTCTTTATTATTTTAATAAGGAAAAAAATAGGGTGAGGAATTGGGAAAGTATCTGCATAATTCCTAAAGCCTTCCCATTTGAAATGGAGGATTTGATCACCTGATCTGGATTACCCATATTAGTGAGCTACATTGATTGTGTGTGTCAGTTTTTTGCTGCAGTAACAAATATCCCTAATGTCTCCATGATGTCAATAACATTTATTTCCTGCTCAGGGATAGTGAGAGCTGTGGATCATTTGTAGCTTTGCTGAGATCTGCCGGGCTTTGCTGTGATAAGCTTAACTCAGCAACTTGTGTCTTCTCATTCATGTCCTTGTGGTAAAGAACAAATGCTCAATGGGACAAGTGAAAGCATGTGATACATTTTAAAGTCTGCTCAGAATTGGCACACTGTCACATCTGCTCACATACATTGATCAAAGCAAGCCAAATGGGTAGGACCAAGGACAATGAGACAGGAATATATGGTAGAGAATGGGAGAGAGTGAATACAGTTGATTATCATCATCCAGTCTACTACAGTCTACCTTCTTGGGCACAAATATTTACTTTTCTCTTATCAAAAAAATATATTCACCTCTCATCCCTAAACCATTCCAAAAGCCTCACTCAATCATGGCATCAGGCTTAAAGCCAAGGATCTCATGATCTATATCAGATTTAGATGTGGCTATTCTTCCTTTGGAGAACTATGAACCAAAAGAAAAATTATTGACACTCCCTTCCTTAAACACACACACACACACACACACACACACACACACACACTACAGCAATAAGCTATAAAAAAAAAGCTGCAACAAATACCTTCATTTGGAAAGAGAAGAATGGGAAACTGCACTCAGTGAGTAGTCATAATGATTTGATGTGTCAGCCTGTTTGGGCCATGGTACCCAACATTATTCTGGATGTTTCTGTGAAAGTGTTTCTGGATGAGATTAATATTAAAATGAATGGAGTGTGAATAAAGCAGATTACCCTTCACAATGTGGATGGGCCTCATCTAACCAGTTAAAGGCTTTAACAGAACAAAGACTGACCTCTCCCAAGCAAGAAGCTCTGCCAGCAGACTACCTTTGGACTTGAACTGTAATTCTACTCTGGGTCTCCAGCCAGTCAGCCTACCCTGCAGATGCTGGACTTGCTAAGCCTACACAATTGCACGAGCTGATTCTCTCTCTGGCGCTCTCTCTCTCTCTCTCTCTCTCTCTCTCTCTCTCTATATATATATATATATATATATATATATATATATACATGGCTGTGACTCTCTCTCTCTCCCCATATATATTAGAGAGCAAGCCAACATATATGTAATTTTTATATATTTATAATACAAATATCTCCTGCTGGTTCTGTTTCTCCACAGACCAAGAGTGGTTCACTGCAGTCCTGAAATCCCTCTTAGCAAATGTTGAGAAGCCCTGCAGGGAGGGTTGGGAATGATTCCTAGGAGAAGCTCCACAACCTATTGTTCTCCATTGCTCCTGACCTTACTCTTTCTTCTCTTTCCATTACCCTACATTGGAAAATATGCCCATATTGGTGGTTGAACAGTTTTCTCTGTATGCTTTTTCCAGCCCATAACAAGTGGACACCCAAGGTATGTTTTACATCTAGGATAATCACTGTCTCTTTTGTTCAGCTAGGTGGCACTTTTAGCAATCCAGCTCTCTCAGAAACTCTGTTAGGGGTACGTGTGTGTGTGTGTGTGTGTGTGTACTTATGCGTGTGTTTATGTTTAATGAGTTCGGTGCCTGGAAGTTCCAGGGCCAACAGCAGCACGCACAATCTTTTTCCAGACCTGCCTCTTTCCACAGACTGAATTACAGGACTTCTGTCTAAACTTATCAGGCCTTTGTGGGACTACCTTAGGACATTTGAACCCACAATATTAGTGCATATGCAAGGACTCAAAGAGGGAGGGAACATAACACCATTGGGAGGTCATAGCAAATGCATGATGGCCAAGCTCTCATTTTTGGTTTTTGTTCTAGGGCTGTGTCTTAATTTGAAAATATTTTGCTGGCTGAAGCTACAACCTTTAACGCTGCAGGTCTGAGAATGTCTGGATCCTCCCTTGTCCCTTTCATCCCTGCAGGGAGGAAGGCCATGGTTCGAGATGGCTTTCATGGGAGACAGCCGGAAGTTGATTCTGAAGGATAAGTAGGAGTTCAACAGCTGGAAGCGGCAGGAGGGCCAGGATCTCAGCATAGAGACTATGGGGAGAAGGCAGGAGCAGGTGGCTGGGAGGGTGGGGGAGCTCACAGTGGAACTGGGAAGGGGAGGACAGATGAGGCCGGGGCCGAGGCCGAGGCCACGCATCCATCCGCAGGGCATTCTGCAAGAGCAGGAGGGACATGGCATGTCACCGAACCTCAGGGTGCAAACTTCAGCCCGAGGGCCCTTGAGGCCCACCTAAGGCGGCGGTGTGGCGCAGTCGGACAGCGTGCAGGACAGGCCTCTCCTCTGCACGGGGCGCACGCAGCAGCTAGAGCCGTCTCATCGCAGCTTTGCAAGGCCTCCCTTCCTCTCCTTATCCCTTGACAACAGGGGCTCAGAGCTGGCTAGAGAGGACGATCTGCCATCGCGGGCAGCAAGCAAAGACAACCTTCCGTGGGCAGGCCAGCGCACCGAGACCCCGGGGGCAGCTTGCTGCTCATTTTTATGTTTCCCCCAAATTGCACTTTGCTCTAAAAAGGTCCTTCCTCCGTAGGCACTTCCAGGAGCCCAGAGTTCAGAGCAGCAGGCACAGGCAGGCTGCTCATCGTCAACAGAATAATAAACCTTGGGATGGCATCCGCCAGCCATCAGCTGGCTTCTCGTTCTGATTTGAGTGTCAGAGACCCGCTGTTCCTCACGCACCCTGGGGATCGGAGCTACATGAGGCAGTGCTCTCGTCCCATCCCTTCATTTCTTGGTGCTTCCTCTATGGCTTCGTGCCCCCCAGCCTGGGCCAGAATGCGCAGCCTTCCTTCCCCCTGCAGATTTCGGCACCACGAACCGGCCGGATGAGATTCTAACCTCACACACAGAACTGAGCACAAGGGCAAGGTCAGGTCCTAGGTCTTTACAGCCCAGGGTTCTGGTCTCAGCTCTGCTTTGTCCCCAAGGGGCTTCCCGAGGAAACTCGCTTAACCTCTCCGGGAAAAAGAGGGGCATGGGCTTCACAAGTCCTCGAAATGCTGAGCTTTATATAAAGTTGGCTTCTTTCATCATCTTTCCACTGAGGTCCACTCGGGGCTTTTAGGAATAGCCTAGAACCACCTGTAGAGTTGGAGAAGATAAATATACTCAACACCACCGCTTGCCCCAGCTCCTGCCTTGTATTTTGAAAGAGCAACTCTTGATACCTGGGGATGTTAGCACAGAGCACGCTGGCGTGATTGGAAAAGTGCACTAGGATTGGCAAGAGCCCTAACAGGGTACCGTGTCACCCAGAGGGCCCCGTAAAAGCATCTAGTAACTTTCTTTGTCGAAAACAACCATCTAATGGACAAAAGACTAGGTATCACAGAGAATAAAGATCTTCACCAAAAAAAAGCCCTGAAAACAAGACTTCAAAATAATGAAGCCTCTGCCAGATTTTCTGCAGACATGCGATTAGCTTATTTGTAGCAGTTACGGTCTATTCGGCATTTAACAAAATGTGAATTATGGTCACAAGGAAAAAATGGTAACAATTCTCTTTTCTTTTACCCTGGAATGACATCTGCAAATGTTAGGAGAGTCAGCCTTTGAATGTCTAACAACAGCACTACTGCAGAAATGGGATTCAAGTGTCCCCAGTTGTGAAATTAAAGGTAATTTCAGACGTGGCTTTCAGGATGTTGTCTTTTAGAAGAGGATGCAAAAACATAACCATGAATTCAATTCTATTTTATTAATAAATAAATAATTCCGTCTCCAGAGTTTTTCTTGACTTCAGTACAGCAATGCAGAATCTGCGTGTCATTAATATGTTTTACCTTAATCATTGCCTCACATTTACGTCATCAGGTGAAAAATAAAAATCGTTAGCACCACTGGTGGGAAGAGAAACTTTTGATGGAATTGCTAAGCTGTCTACATTTTCTTTCATTGCCGCCCCTTCCCTGCCACCCTGGGAGGAGGGAATGTGAAAAGCCTAAGAAGGCACAGTCTCAAGTTCCCCCCAGAAGCATCCAGGGAACGAGGATGCTGAGTGAGATTGAGGGGCAAATATCACTGATTTAATTTCACTTTCTTAACTTTACTGTTTTGAAAAAATATCTTCATGTGTGACCAGGGGGATGGAGAGGCAAAAGGAAAGCAGATAGTCACAAAGCAATTGCTGTGAATTTTTAAAATACATACACTCACCACTGGTGGTAAGAAAGCTCTAGCTTTAACAAGGGGGAGAGGGATCCCTGGGTTGCTCAGGGGTTTGGCGCCTGCCTTTGGCCCAGGGCGTGATCCTGGAGTCCCGGGATCGAGTCCCGCGTCGGGCTCCTGGCATGGAGCCTGCTTCTCCCTCCTCCTGTGTCTCTGCTTTAGTATTAATAAATACTAAAAAAAAAAAAAAAAAAAAAGGGGGAGAAAAATTTGGCGGTCCGATACCATCAGTCTTGACATGAGCATTTAAGTGCTATGTCTTTCACCAACTAGCCACATGGCTGTGGTTTGGGGTCTGAATGTAATAAACCCATCAATGACCTTGAGAGGGCCGAGCAGGCAAGCATGAGGTAATCTTTGATTGTCGTGAAGATATTCGGAGTCCATCACACCCCCACAGCTCTTCTGAAAGTATGTCAGCATGCCAACGCAGGACCTCAGGAAGCCCACCTGCCACAGACTTGAACCAAAAGACTTCTTGCAAATGCCAAATATGACTCCCTGTGGTGGGTTAAAATATGTCCACGCATTCTCTGAGATGTCCCCCTCAAGAGGTTCTGGTGCTCCTCCCTGTAATTTAGGGCTGGCTTCAGTGACTTCCTTCTCGGGAGTAGAATGTGGGGCGGCGGGGAGTGATGCTGTGTGACTGCTAAGGCTGGATCATAAGAGGGCATGCAGTTTTTGCAGGTTGTCTTTCAGGATGTTTGTTTTTGGAGTTTAGCTGCCATGCAGAGAGGAAGCCTGGGCCACCTCTAGAGGCCACATGTGGCTGTTCCAGCTGACTTCTCCAGCTGGGGTTCCAGCTGGTTGTCAGAATGACCTACTATACATGTCTGGGGGTGAGGGGAAGCCTTCCTTTCTGAATGATTCCAGCTCAGCTACTGGAAAGGCATGAAGACCCCCAAGTGAGAACCTATTGTCCAAGCCCTGTCAGCCCTTGGAAAGTTTAGAGATAATCAAATAAAAGAATTATTGTGAGATGCCTGGGTGGCTCAGCAGTTGAGCGTCTGCCTTTGGCTCAGGGCATGATCCTAGGGTCTGAGATCAAGTCCCACATCAGTCTCTCCCGCCTTGCAGGGAGCTTGCTTTTTGCTTCTCCCTCTGCTTTTGTCTCTCTCTCTCTCTCATAAATAAATAAATAAATAAATAAATAAATAAATAAAGTCTTTCTTTCTTTCTTTCTTTCTTTCTTTCTTTCTTTTTTTTTTTTTAAAGAATTGTTGTTTCCAGCCACTGAGTTCTGCGATGGTTTGCTACAAGGCAATAGAAAGGTCTTCACCTAATTTGTCAGACTGTCTTTTCCAACAGTATCTTCCATCCCAGGTCCTATTCTACGATGGGACCTTGACATGTCTCCCATCAAGACCTGGGGTCTGGGATCCCTGGGTGGCGCAGCGGTTTGGCGCCTGCCTTTGGCCCAGGGCGCGATCCTGGAGACCCGGGATCAAATCCCATGTCGGGCTCCCGGTGCATGGAGCCTGCTTCTCCCTCTGCCTGTGTCTCTGCCTCTCTCTCTCTCTCTGTGTGTGACTATCATAAATAAATAAAAATTAAAAAAAAAAAGACCTGGGGTCTATGTCCCCAACCCCCTTGAACCTGGGCAGGATGGTGGCTCACTTGTAACCAATAGAATGTAGCAGAGTGCTGCCATATGCCTTGTGAGTCTAGGTCAGAAAAGGCAACACAGTTTCCTCTTTGTTCCTTGAAGCATCCCCTCTTGGAGCCTTCAAAGTCTGGCCACCATGCTGTGAGGAACCTCATGTCAGTAGAGATGCACTCTTCAGGGGCCCCAGCTGAAGTCTCAAACAATAGCCAGATTGGATCATCAGAGCTGTGGAGGAGACCTCTTCAAAATCCAGCCCCATCTAGCCTGTAGGTGGTGTGTTAGTCCCAGCCCTCTGAGAAGCAGACATCAAGATGGGGTCAAGCCACAAGAAATTCACTGGGGGAGCTGTAGAGAAAGTGGGAAGGAAGCCAGGAGAGATTGGGAGACCTCTCAGACCACAGTTAGTCAGCTAAGTTATTTAGTTAGTGCAGTAGCATCTTAGATTGCTACGTAGTCTGAGGAAAACTTGGCTAGGCGGCCAAGGAATCCTCCAGCCCAAGTTATCTATCAGAGGAGTTCTGACCCCTCCAACCGCTCCCTGCCCACCAGGAACATGTGTGCCTTAGTGTCCCTGTCATATCATGGGCTGGGAGCAGTCAGTGAGAATCATGGCTTCAGCGTCAAGACAGCAGTGGATTTCCGCTCACAGCAGCTTCTGATCTCAAGTTCATTCAACTCCACTGAAGCGAGTGCACACCTGTGTTCAGAACCATGGTAGCCTCACAATCTATGGCTGCCGGTAACTAGTGTTTGGGTATGGTTGCAGGGCATGAAAGAGGGAACACCCAGAGCCATTTTGAGAAGCCATCTACCCCACTTCTCTTCCCAGCATTATGACCAAGATCGAGATAGATTTCTGACACCTTATGTCCTATTTGTCTGAATCCTTATGCCCTTGGTGACCCAGAGGGGTGGCACCCCATCGCAGGTTTGGGTTCCACATGATTCTTTATCTGACTTCCCATGCTCAGACTGATTACAGAAGGCAGCAAGATCATGCTAACCCATGACCAGAAGGCATCAAGATCACGCTAAGCTACCAGCAGAGACAGGAAGACCAAACGAGACTGCCCCCTTGGGAGGACCCAGGAGCAGAGCTGCACGTGGGATACAGACCGTGTTGGATGCTCAGGCCCAGAAGAAAGGAGAGACAGAATCATTTCAGAAACAACTCAGGGCTAAGCAGGAGGAGCCAGTCCGATACCGAGAACAGTCTTGAGTCACCTCTCCTAGCCTTCAGTGGGAATGGGGTGAGTGGGTTTCTCCAGACAGCTTCAGTTAGAATCAAGAGGAACAACTTCCCTTTACAAATTCCTTCAAGACTGGAAGCAAAATAGGCAACAGGATAAAGGAAGAAGTAACCTTTCAATGTGAAGTATATAATGACCAAAATGAAACAATCACTGACTTTAAGAATAAGAGGTAATATCCTGACAATTAGTAACAACTTTAATTGTACAGACAGTTGTTTATGGTATGTACACAGATACACACACACATACACACACACACATACACACCCTCCAAAAAAGAATACAATGATTAATCTAGAATTTTATGTTGCTAACTTCCAGGAAAGAAAGTAGATGAGCTAGATCTAGAGCTTTCTACATTCTAAATTTTTAGTTATTGTTGCACCACACTATCTGACTCATTTCTCTCTTTGATTTGGCTGCCAGGAAGCTCAGAACTAAACTGACAACTTATTATTATAACAACTATCTATGATTTTATACTCTGACTTTTTGAATTCCATTTCTTTGCCTTCTCATCCATTACCCCCCTCCCATCACAGCCTACCCTTCTTGTTCTAATTTATCTTTGCCTTAGTCCTCATGGTTTCTTTCCATTCTTATTTTTCTCTTACTGGAAATTCTTATTTAATTACATGCTTTGTTGCATGTACTTCCTGTAGAACATCTCAAATTCATTCTGAAATGACAGTATTAATAGTATATCAGGAAATACTAAACCTTGATTGTTTTTGTGTGCTGAATACTAAATGCTTTATGTACCTCATAAACACTGTGGACACAAGTGTCATCCTCACCATTTTATGGGTGAGGAAATTGAAGTATAAAGAGTCACTCACTTGTCCAACATTAGGAGTTAAATGGTCAAGTTTGCACCTAAGCTGATGTTATTCTTACCCACCTTGCTATTGGCCTTGATAGAGTAGATGGAGAGTCAGCCACCAGCAGCATGTGGATGCACACACACGCACACACACACAATATACAACATGCTCCTTCAGTGCAGATAGCTCAGGGCATCACCTCCCCTGCTATTTCTCCAGACTTGAAAACAGGCAGGGTGGCAGGCGATATGGCAGTGAAGAGCATGATCTGCAGAAGAAAAGAAGCCCAGAGAGGCATTTTGCAAAGGCCCAGCTGGAGCAGAAACTGTGGCCCTCTTTGACCCTGTGGGGCTTCTGTCTGCTGTGTTAGTACAGCGCACTACACTACAGATGAGGGCTGTAATACCGCTGTGGAGTGGAGAACAATCCGACCCTGTGCCCCCTGAAGTCGTGGCTACGAGCTGAGCCAGCTCCGCAAGGTGAAGAGAAGGGTCGGGATGGTGTACATTGATCACACTGAGCTAGTGCAAGCTCAAAAGTCAATATCTACTTGACATGCTGCAGTGTCCTCATGCACGCTGGGAGTTCAGCTCCTCAAAAATGTGCTTTTCCTTTTCTTGTAGATGATAAAGTAGGAGAAGGGGAGATGATACACTGAGTGGGCCCAACTATAATGGAAGCTCTTCACTTACTTCCAAGTAATAGTATTTTGAGCCCTCTTATAAGAATTTCAGAGCTGTAACATATGGGCCGGGAGCTAAGAACAATAGTGAACTTACTGCTTGCATTCAGTACTGTGCTAAACCCCATCAGGTGAATATTTTATTTCCTGCCCAGGGCCTATTAGAGGATCACTTATTTCCTCCTCATGTTTTGGGGGAAACCACTCAACATCACATACCACTTCCAGGTTCCTTACCCCTCACATCCCCTCCAAAGGAGGAAGACCTACTTAACCTGATGGGGTATGGGGAGAAAGACAAGGCATGCATGGCTCTGCCCCTTCCTCTGCCTCTCTTTGGGATTCACCTACTTGAGAAGAGTTGTGCTTCAGCTCTGTCTTTCCATTCCCTAAGTTTGACCACTAGGCTTTGCTTTGGGGGGTAATACCAAGTTGAGGTGTGCTTTGGACCTTGGGCTTGCTTGCCTGTGTCTGAGAGGGTAAGTCCGTCTCCCCTTGGCTGTTACCATTTAATAACCAACCTCACCGCTGCCCACTTACCATGGACACAAGGCACATCCTCCAACCTCCCTATGAAGATAATGAAGGTGTTGTTTTCATCTCCATCTGCCTGCCCCTGTGTCTGTTTCTCAGTTGGTGTCAAACCCAATTAGTGCCAAATTTCCTGTGTAGCTTTGGCCAACTTTTTAAACCCCTGTGAGCTCATCCATTCTGCAAGTATTAAACGTCTGTTGTGTTTTGCGGTAAATAAAGCACTCTCCAAAGACCCATTACCTAGAGGGAGAATCACACATATAAACAAAAATAAGGTTGGAGGATGAGAGTGCAGGGATGGATTAGTGATGTCTGCCCTGGGCATGGAATTTGAAAGTATATTTGTCATCCCTGCTCCATGGGATAAAAGGCTTAAATGGAGCGTCTGTTTCCTGGGTTCTGTTAGATCTGGTGGCAAGACCTCCCTACCTCCTTGTTCAGTGTAATTTAATTCAACAGATGCGTGTTGGTTGCTTTCTGTGTGCCAGGCATTTATATTCCAAAATTCTTAATTTCTATGACATGCCCATCTGGCCATTATGAACATCACTCTTGGCTCATTTGAGAGATGCTTTTTGGAGAATTTCACTATGAACTCCCTACACAGGGCAAAGATTCATGTCATTTTTCAAACTCTAAAAATTCAACACAGAGACTGATAGCACATGACAATATAGAACATTAATTTCTCTCTGAGACTGTTGACTCTAAGTACGAATCTGAATTAATTGAGATGTAGCTGAGAAGCACCCTCACAATGATTCCATGATTTCACCTAATGCCAACCCATATATGAAGCTAAGCTTGACTACACTGTTTCACTGAGTCCTCACCACTATCCACGAGGCAGCCTCAGTTGTCATTCCCATTATTCCCATTTTACAGGTGAGGAAAGTAAAGGTTAGAACAGTTAAGGATCTGCCTCATGACCCAGGACTACAAGTGACAGAGCTGAGCCTCGAACCCAGCTTGCATAACCATCCCTCTCTCACACAGTCTTTCACTGTGAAACAACAAAAACTTCTGGTCAAAAAACTTATCTCCTGAAAAGTTCTAACCCTCACACTCACTGAACCCCAGTATCCCCAGGTTGAGGGGGGCATTACCACTGGGTGACCTTGGACAACTCATTTCCCTCATAGGCCCTGGTTTTTTCATCTGCAAATGTAGGCTTTCAATTTGAGGAGAGAGCGTGTTCAGTTCAAAACAAAATCTTATGATATATATTTCAAAACCAAGATGGCAGAGTCCTAAGAAAATCCATGTGTAACTTATCCATGTCATATATTAATTTATTAACACTCCCTCGTTAATAATTAGGTTACTATTTTCTCCCAGCGCCAGTGAAGAAATGGTTCCCTTTCCAGATTGTTGACAGTAAAGACTGAAGGAATCATATTTTCAAGCTGCCATGCCAGGCTGCAGCCTCCAGCAGCACTAATGCATTCTACAAGCAGTACTTGGCGTCTGTGCATTGAGGACCTGGAGCTGGATTACATTTCTAAGTAAAAATGCAGTAAAGTTCACATTCAGAAGGATTTCACCATAATCCAATAGTACCTTAATGGGCCTTTAAGCCTCAAACCACATTTTAACCCCTGAATTCTCAGGGAGGGCTCGGTCATATCATTTTTCAATAGAGACATTTCACGGTTGATTGATTTTATCCAAGAATTAAAAAAGGCACTTACAGAAAAAGGGAGTTTGGCTTAACTTATAAAACTAAGTGGATCCTGAGCCCTGGACTGAAAGGAGTCTTGCTTGCTAAACACAACAGTAAACGAATTACCTATAAACAACCGGGCCCACGTGGACAACGGCACTTGTTTCCTTCACGGAAGATCATGATAAGTGCACGTCTTTGATGACAAGAGTGTTCTCCTTTATGAACAGCTCAACCATGGGATGGGCCATCTTTGCAGGGTTTTTGCCAAAGCACACAAACCGATTCCGAAACGTCCAGGGCTAAGGAGCGGACCACACAAGTCCTAATGGTTGTGTTGAGTCCTGAGCTGGAAAGTTGTTCCCCTCACGGTTTTGAATTTAAAAAGAAGAGGAAGAAAGTAAAGAGTAGGGACTGGGATGAAAGTAAGAAAGGAGAGAAGGAAGGCAAAGAAGCAAGCAAATACTGTATTCACGGGTGGAAAGGAGTTGCTTAATGAGCTTTCATCTGTCCACTTGGTTTGCTGTGCCACTGGGTATCTTGGCCACGGCTCTATTCAGACATTTCTGGATCAGATGAAGAAGGCAGAGTTACCCACAAAGGTAAGGTGGTGATGGGTCACTAGAACATTGGCCTTGGTGGACCTCTACAATTGAGACATCTTCATTTAGAGCTGCGGAAAGTAGGGCAACTGAAGGACCAAGAGGCAAGGAAATTCCCCAAGCTGCTCAGCTTGGAGGTGGTACACCTGGTACAGAAGGCTCATCCACCTTTCCTCGGGCTGCCACTCATTTCATCCCAGAGTGTCTCACCAAGATCCTCCCGGGATGCACCCCACAGCCATCCTGTCCCATAAAACCCTTGGGTCACCATCCAAACTTTGAAAGTCCAAAATAGAAGAGACTTCAGATCTTAGCGATAAGATAAACTGAGGTGAGATTAGAATCAGAACCAAGTTACCCACTTCACGTTCAATTGTTACCAGTTATAGCTGGTGCCTGCAAGGTACGCTTTACTGGCAGAGTAGATGAAGGTCGGCACCACGTCATTTAATCAAAATCATCAAATATTTTCCAGCACCTGTCACATGCCATGGGGAGAGAAATAGGGAGAGAAGGGAGGCAGAATGGAGGGAAAGAAGACATACAGACAAGGTGCCAGAGCCATGTGGTCGCCAGAGTGCAAGCCCGCGGAGGCCCGGTGAGTACGGCACACTAGTGATGGGTGTTCCTCTATCCTAGCAGCTGTCGAGGCCTCAGGAGAGGAAAAGCCAGAACCTTGGCTAACAGAACACAGTGTATAACACTCAGTCCTTGTTCAGAGATGTTTTTGTACGTTATCTAAAATCAGAAATCCAAATAGATCAAATCTAAACAGATGACGTGTTAAAATATTTCGTCCACTTTCCGATTCAGCGAACCTGTTCCCAGTCCCTGCCGTCTGCCAGGTTCTACTGGGCCCCACGGTGGGGTGTTCTAGAAGGCCGGAGGGTGCCACGTCCTCATGGCACTTCGAACCGAGTGCAGGTGCCAAGAAGGAAAGTTGGTGGGGGGAAAGGAGGTCTAGTTAGGACCAAGAAAGGCCTTTTTAAGGAGGTGACACATGGGGCCTCCAGTGGGAGCGTGAAGTGACTCCTGGCAGCGGATCCAGCAGGTGGAAAAGTCTGGAGGCGGGAAGCGGCTTGGTATGCCCGGAGCTGAAGGAAGGCAAGCGGAGAGGAGCACAGGTGGAGGCTGGAGCCCTGTGGGCCTGGGTAGGGGGTTTGGGTTTTCTTCTGAGCGCACTGAGAGCCCATTCAAGGGCTGGGTAACAGTCAATAGGAAGGCACACAAAGGCCTGTGTGCGGGCTCAGCGCTGGCCCAGCCCTGCCTCGGGCCCCCTGAGCACTCACTGCATTGTCTCCCTGGGCCCCTTTCACAGCCGTCTCCAGGCCCTGATTTGCTCGGCTCTTTCTCTCCATGGCTCTCTTATGGCTTCAGAATGAACACAAACAAGGGAAAAAGCCCCCATCCCCCAGAGGCCCCAAGCCTGCCTCACTTGGTGTGCAGAGACAGGGAGCACCGCTCAGCCCTGAGCAGCCCTGGGGCTGAGACACAGGGAGGGTGGGGAGGGAGGCCAAGGAGCAGCCCATCCCCCTCTGCAGACCCTGGATCCCTCAGAAGGGCAGCTGCAGGAAACAGAGGTGCGTAACAGCAATGCGCCCGAGGTGGGCCAGCCAGCACTTACAAGCGGAAAAGCCTGGGATCTGGGGTCAGAAAGCCCTGGTTCAAGTCCCAACTCAGCCTTGTGAATAAAGCTGTATTCTATAGGTCTGGTTTGCCCCGAGACGCTCTCCATCCTTCTCCACCCTGGCCTATGAGAGTCTGGTTCCCTCACCCTCGGCTCCCCACTGCGTCTGGCCAATGGAAGCAGGGAGGCTTAGGAAAGGGAGATCCTGAAGCTTCTGTCCCCACTCTTTACCCCCAGGCTGTGGCTTGTCAGCTGAAGGGTTTCTTTCTGAAGGCCTTGGTTCCTGCCAGGCAGCAGTATCCTCCCCTCCCGTTCAGATCCTGGCATCCATCCTCTCCCTCCACTCCGGCAGGCTGAAAGGTAGTCGTGGCTTTCAGCTGTTGCAAGCTTTGGGCGCTTCGCCATCCCTTACTGGTGCCCTTGTCCCTGCTGGCAAATTCCATCAATAATATCTTCATTAAACTTTCCTTGGTGGGCGCCTGGCTTAAGCGTCCAACTCTTGATTTTGGCTCAGGTCACAATCTCAGGGTTGTGAGACTGAGCCTCACAACAGGCTCCATGCTGGGTATGGAGCCTGTTTAAGATTCTCTCTACCTCTGCAACCTCCCCCTGCTCATGGTCTTTCTCTCTCTCCGTCTCTCTCTTTCTCTCTCTCTCTCTCTCTAAAACAAAACAAAACCCTTTCCTATTACCCCCTTTTATGGACTATTTCCTCCCCACTGTCTGATCCAAAGGCAGTTACTTTGAGTCTCTGAGACTTCATTTTCCCCACTGGTATCATCACTAGTGAGAAATTCTCACTGAAAACAAATCAAGCTCACGGGCTTTCTGCACTATCCAAAAGGCAGACACAACCCAAATGTCCATCAACAGATGATGAGTAAACAACTTGTGGTATGCACATACAAAGGAACACTATCCAACTGTGGAAAGGGATGAAGGACAGAGATGCATGCTTCAATAGTGGATGGACCTTGAAAATATCGCACTAAATGAAAGAAGGCAGATACATACACATATTGTAGGAATCCATTCATGTGAAATACTGAGAATTGAGAAATCCATAGAGGCAGAAAACTGACGGGTGGTTGTCAGGAGCCAGGGGTGGGAGAAATGTGGACAAGCTGCTTAAGGGATAAGGGCTTTTACTTCTGAGTGTTGAAAATGCTTTGGACCTAGTTAGAAGGAGGGGTTGCACCACAGAGCAAATGCACTAAATGCCATGCAATTGTTCACTTTATTATTTTTTTTAAGATTTTATTTATTTATTTTGAGAGAGATGAGGGGGGAGAGGCAGAGGGAGAAAATCTCAAGGAGACTCCACACTGAGTATGGATCCCAATGTGGGTCTCGATCTCACAACCTGAGATCACGACCTGAGCCAAAATCAAGAGTTGGATGCTTAGCCAACTGAGCCACCCAGGTGCCCCCAATTGTTCACTTTAAAATGGTCCATGGGGGACGGCTGGGTGGCTCAGTGGTTGAGCATCTGCCTTTGGCTCAGGTAGTGATTCCCATCCTGAGATCAAGTCCCACATTGGACTCCCCTCAAGGAGCCTGCTTCTCCCTCTGCCTATGTCTCTGCCTCTGTGTGTGTGTGTGTCTCATGAATAAAGAAGTAAAATCTTTTTAAAAAATTAAAGAAAGAAAAAAAAATTAAAGAAAGAAGAAAGAAAGAAAGAAAGAAAGAAAGAAAGAAGAAAGAAAGAAAGAAAGAAAGAAAGAAAGAAAGAAAGAAAGAAAGAAAGAAAGAAAGAAAGAAAAAGGTTCATGGTATATTATATAAATTTCACCAAACAAATTGTTATCTTTTTTTATTTGGGCATACTTGATAAGTTGAACATATTAAAAAATTCTTTGTTGTTTATCTGAAATTCAAACTTAACTGTGCATTAGGGTTTTATTTGGCTTCCCTAAGGAAGTTGGTTCCTAAGGAAGGACCTATAATCTGCAGCCACTGTTTGTCAAACATATTTTACCACAGGACCCCTTTCCATGAGCATCTAGAAGCCCCAGGTCCTACAGGCCACACTTTTGCACACACAGGCCTAGTGCCAAAGAACTGCACCTTGAATCAGACATCAGGAGCTCAAAAACTCGCAGCTTTGCCTCTAGCTGAGTGATCCTGAGTATGTCACATGAACTTCATGCCCTCAGTTTTCTATTTCATAAAATGGGCAAAATCATGACCATTCTCAAGGTCCCTGGGAAGCTAAAATTTGATAATGTAAAAAAATGTTCAGAGCAGTGACCTGGAACATACTAAGCTGACAATATTTTTCAATAAATACTGGGGAACTACAATGCTACCGTGGTACAGGCTATGACATCAGTATGTGGAAGATAGGAAGGTCCACGTACTACTGAAAAGCCAGTCACGTTTCAATAGGGCTCAGAAAATCTCAGCCTTCAGCCCTTAGAACGGAGTCAGCAAAACATAATTTCTGGCAGAGAGAGGTTACCATCTCAGAGGGGAAGAGGCACATACAAAATGAGTGAACCCATCTAAAGGCAATTTGTAATTTCAGATTCAGCTTTCAAGCTGGTGTATTTTTCTGTCATCCTTCAAGGGCAGATATTTGGGGGTTGATCCTAGGGGGCCTCTGCGGGTAGCCCACAGACCTCACAAAGGGACACTGTGAAACCTGAGCAGACCTTCCACAGACCTCACACACATCCTGGCCAAGTTACCCCCAAGCCACATTTTGTGGCTACAAGGAGTTCAGGTGCTGTTGGAGCCCTAAACTTGGGGAAAGAGCCCCAAGATCAAGGGCACCTGGTTGGCTTAGTCAGTAGAACATGCAACTCTAGATCTTGAGGTCATGAGTGCAAGCCCCACATTGGGGCATTGAGATTACTTAAAAAAGAGAGAGATTGGGGAAAAAAAGAGCCAACAGAGCAAAGGCAGAAAAGATATTTAAAAACACTAGTGAGAGGGACACCTGGGTGGCTCAGCGGTTGAGCATCTGCCTTTGGCTCAGGGCATGATCCCAGAGTCCCGGGATTGAGTCCTGCATGGGGCTCCCTGCATGGAGCCTGCTTCTCCCTCTCCGTGTGTGTGTGTGTGTGTGTGTGTGTGTGTGTGTGTGTGTTATGAATAAATGAATAAAAAAAGTAAAATCCTTAAAAACAAAAACAAAAAACACTAGTGAGGTTCCAAAAGGAGGCTGTGGTAAACAGTATTTCAATTTCATTCAGACCTTCCAACAGGATCACTGTATCAGTTTCCTGCAGCTACTGTAAAAATTATCAGGAACTGGTCAGCTTCATACAACAAAATATATTGTCTTACAGTTCTGGAGGCTAGAAGTCCAAAATCACAGTGTCGACAAGGTCATTTGTTCTCTGATGGCTCCAGGGAGCGTCTCCCTTGCCTCTTCCCTGCTCCTGGTTATTGCCAACCATGCCGGCCTTCCTTGGCTTGCAGGGGCCTCAAGCCAATCTCTGCCTCTGCCACCACGCGCTGGTCTCCTTGTGTATCTTCACATCATTTCCCTGTGTGTGTGTCTCGCCTCTTCTTACCACTCAGATTAGGCACCTATCCTCCTCCAGCACTGTCATCTTATACCTACCTTTATCGACAAGAACCGTGTTTCCATAGAAGGTCACATTTCTGAGGTTCTGGGAAGGTAATGAATTCCTCGGGGATGATCTTCAACTCAGTACAGTCAGTTTCAGAATAATTATAGCAAACTCCTAATAGTACTTAGCATGAGTCAGGCACGGCTTTATGTGCTTTAAACATACTGACTCATGTAATCCTTGGAGTGACTCTAAGAGGTAGGTATTATTATAATCTCCACCCTACAGATGAGGAAATTGGGCCACAGAGAAATTAAGCAACTTGCTTGAGGTCACGCAGCTAATAAGTAATAGAGTAAGGATTTGAACCCAGGTAGAAACATCTAAAATCTGTCCTCTCAACATTATATGGGATTATACAACAGAAGAATGGGATGTCAACTGCTTTAAAACCTACCTTCCTACAGAGACCAGGAATCTCATAATAAAAATAGTAGCAACCAAAAGTACAATAAGAAAAGCTACAGGGCACCCAAATGGTTCAGTCGGTTGAGTGTCCGACTCTTGATTTCAGCTCAGGTCATGATTTCAGCAGGATCATGGGATCGAGCCCCAAGTCAGTCTGTATTCAGCATGGAGTTTGCTTGCCCCTCTCCCTCTGCTCCTCCTCCCTCCTGTGCTCTCCCTCTCTCATAAATAAGTAAGTTAAGTAAGTAAGTAAATAAATAAATAAATAAATAAAATCTTTTAAAAAAAGAAAAGCTAACATGAGAAGTGCTTTTAGGGTAGGAGGTAGATCTCATCAATATCCTCATTTTTACAGAGGAGAGAATGGAGACCTGAAGACAGTAATTGCTCATGGTAACCCAGACAGCAAGCTCTACAGCAGATTTCTCAAGAGCATTCATAATTACTATTTTATGTTGGTGGCCAAATCCTCCCATCCACCTTGGGAAGTGAGAGAGACCTTAATGTACCCCTCAGAAATTCCATTTGTTATGGATCTGCCTAGGCTTGAAGACTGGCTTTGGGGGGAAACAAACACATAGTTCTGATTTATATAATTTGCTGACTTCCACGGTATAAATACTCACCATGGCCAATATCAAGCCCCAGTGTGATGTCATGGAGTTCTGACCTGAGAGGAGGTGGGCACAATCAGTTTCTCTGAGCCTGTCAACCTGGCTCAGTCACACCCCCACCCCAGGGACCATGGGTAAAATGTTGATGTGGACTTCTGGGATCAAACAAAGCTCTTGGTCTCCTGGATCAACACTCAGAGACAAAGATTCCTTAGCCTTTAGAGATGAAGTCAGAGTGAATCGGGCCAGAGGGGCAATCTGCTAGGCAGGCATGGGATGTGCTTGCTATAGCACCAGGAGGTCCATAAGAATTAAAAGGTATATTGGCACTTAATCAATGGGAGGTGCTTAATATGTTAATAATTAACTACTATTAAATTATTATTATGAGGTCATTATAACAGAATTTTGCATTTGCATGAAACCTTCCCATCAACTACAATTGCAAAGCTTTAGGATATTCCAGCCTTCAGGATTAGCTAGAAAGGATCTACCCTCACAGAACAGTTGACAAAACTGAGGTGCAGAGAAGTGACTCGGCTTAAGTATGTGCAGCAGAGCCAGCCTTGAACCCAGGCCATCTGAACCAAGGCTTGGGAACTGCAAAGCCAACTTTCCGGGAGTGAGTTTGATCCAGGTGAGGGCGTAGAGTAAGTCTGGCTTGGGAGCATGGCGCTGCTCTGTGCAGTTGAAGGGTCCTGGGTGGGATGGGGGGAGAGGGCTGGACAGGACACCCCCATCCTGGCAGAGGGAGCCAGGTCCCCAGGGACAGAGGGAGAGAGGAGGGAGGAAGGAAAATATTTTAAATACATATGAATTCAATAGGTTCCTTTCCAGCAGGCTTTTCAAATCATTTCATATGCTAACAAGCATTATAAATATCTAGAAATTATTATTTCCCAACTTACTGAACAGCGAAACCTGCCCAGGGAGGTAACTGGCACAAGGACTTCAAGGAGTGACATAGGTGCATGAGTTGGGCAACGGCCAATCTAAGAAACTGAGGTCCTGATGGGGGCTGCCAGTCCAGATTTCACTTAATACCTGTCTGAAAATCTAGAAAATCAAGTTTTAGGTAGAAATCTAGAGGGAAATAAATAAATATCTGTTTTCTGCCCTTTGCTGCCCATGGCATCTGAGCATGACTCCTCATTTGGGAAACAGAGAAGGAAGGTGGAGTGACGGCAAACATCATGGAATTTAGGAGGCAAAGACTCCCGGATTATGATGAGCTTTTGAACCTAATGTGCACCCCCTCCCCAGTCTTTAATTTCCTCCCTCCCATTCCTCAACAGAGTCATATTGTTAAGTTTATTTTTAATTTTTAAATGATCACAGATATATACGAGGTTGCAGGGATGGTAGATAGAATAGTTGTGTGAGCTCTTCACCCAGCTTCCCCCAATGGTGACATCTCCATGTAACAAGGACAATATCAAAACCAGAAAATCAACACTGGTACAATACCGTTAACTAGACTACAAACATTGCTCAGTATTCACCGGTTTTTGTGTGTATCCCTGCATGTTGGGGGGAGAGGGATGTAGTGCAATGCATTTTGATCCCTCATCTAAATCATAAAACCACCACCAAACAGGATCCAGACTATTCCATCACCACAAAGAGACTCCGTCATGCTACTCACCCCCCATTCCTGTCCTTGTCTCCTGGCAACCACCAATCAGTTCTCCATCTCCTGAGTCTTGTCATTTTCTGTGTGTTACATGATCTTTAGAGATTGGATGTTTTCACTTAGCATGATGCCCTTATCCATGTTGTTACATGTTGAGTAGAATTGTGTCCCCATCAAAGTCACATGTTGAAGTCCTAACCCCTACTATCTCAGAAGTGTCCTTATTTATAAATAGGGTCCTGCAGCTATTAAGAGTGAGTCATACTACAGTAGGGTGGGCCCCTAATCCGTGAGAACTGGTGTCCTTATGACAGAGAGAAACTGAGGCACAGATACACACACAGGGAGGACACCATGAAGGACTGAAGTCTGGCTGCCACGGGTCAAGGAACTTCCAGAAACTAGGAGATGGGTGGAAATGGTTCCCTTCCCTAGCACCGTCAGTAGGAGAAAGGCCCTATGGACACCTTCATCTCAGACTTTCAGCCTCCCAGTAAGACTGTAAATTTCTGTTGCTTAAGCCACTTGGTTCTGTGGTACTTTGTTACAGCAACCCTAGCAGACTGATACATTGTGTATCTCAAAGGTTTGTCCCTTTTCATTGCTGAGGAGTGTTCTACTGTGTGGATATACGAGAGAGCATTTAACCATTCACCCACTGGAAGACATTTGGATTGTTTCTAGTCTCGGGCTATTATGAATAAAGCTGCTACCAACGTTCATGGACAGGTTTTTGTCTAAACAGAAGGTTTTGGTTTTCTGGGATAAATATCCAAGAGGGCAACTCTGGGTTAAGGGGCATTTGTAGGTTTACTTGGCAAGAAATTGCCAATTTTCCCATAGGGTTAATTTCTATGATGTGCAGACTTCCTCCAGCCTCTGATGAGCACTCTTTCCACTTTCAAAGGCTGCAGGGGACTCTTGGAGGGAAGGTGGAGGAGGGGGAGGTTTGGAGTCACAGCTAGAAAACGTGATAGAAACATGGCATTCTGCTAACTGATGCTGCTGACAATGGCAGCGGTGATTAATTGGAAAAGAATCACAGTCAAACTTGGTTATCAGAATGAATTCAACAAACATTGATTCAATATATACCACATGCCAGGCACCAACCTGAAGCTGGGAACCACGAGGACTGGATGGGGACTTGTTCCTCAAGTCATCTCAATCTGAGCCAGACTCACATACACAAATAACCTCCATGCTATCTAGCGTGACTAGGAGGGCAGGGAATAGTGAGACATGCATAATCCAAAGCTGCCAATAAACCTCAAATAATAAGCACTGGGTTCTGGAATGGATCACATGTTCATGCTCCTTTCTTAATTTCTTCTTACTTAGTATGTTACTGTCATTGTCTGGAACATGAGTAGGCAGCTTGCAGATAGGGCTGAGATGAAAATTTAATTCTAGGCAAACCAGAAAGTGAACATCAAGACTCAGAATCACCTTTTGATGGTTTGAGCTCCTGAAAATGGAGTATGACTGTTGGATTAGTCACAAAAGCAAGAAGTGTTTTATTGGATTATCTGGATCATCTGTCTGGCTGGACCCATTCACTCAGGGATAGCCCACCTCTCACACTCCCAAAGGCTTCTCTTGAGGGAATGCATTTGCCACCCGCCAGCTTTCCTTGTCATTCCATCAGTTTTTTCCTTCCCTTTCCTTAGAAGGAACAAAGCCTGAGGAATTCAGGCTGGGCCTCGATTAAAGGCTACAGGCAAGTCCACAGCCTTCACTGCCTCTGCTTAATGGAGAGCTTGTAAGGCCCAAATGAGGACTGACTTTGCATATAATCTAGTCTACAAAACTCTTAAATAAAATGAGCAGACCTCCCTTGCCTTGCCCTTAGAAGAATTTTTTTTATAAAGATTTTATTTATTTATTCATGAGAGACATAGAGAGAGAGGCGGAGACATAGGCAGAAAGAGGAGCAGGTTCCTTGTGAGGAGCCCGATGTGGGACTGGATCCCAGTACTCTGGGATCATGCCCTGAGCTGAAGGCAAATGCTCAAGCACTGAGCCATTCAGGCATCATGGAAGAGGAATTTTTATTGACCTAAAACATCCAATAAATGTTTTACCCCTTGACTCATCTATTGCAAGTTTTAGCTTGGGCACAGAATGACAGCTTTCTACCACTGCTGTTCTCTGCCTTTCTAATGTCCACATGAGAGATGGGGGGGCCAGGGCTAAATCAAACAGGAGTTGCTACTGCAATATTAGTGTATAAAGACAGATGTCCAAAATCAAATCTAGAAACAGAACAGAATAGATACTGCTAGTTGTCTGAAGATCCGTTTGCCTCTGAGCTTTCCTCTGAACATGGGAGCCAGCTTGACTACATTTCCCAAATGGTACTGCAGCTAGGGGTGGTCACATGGCTGAGTGCTGGCCAATGGCATGTGAGCAGAAATGATGGAATTTGATTTCCATGCCACAGGCTTAAAAGAAGAGTGTGTGCTCCTCTGTCTCTCTGTCTTGCCTCATGGGGATTTGACATGTGGTGTGCCATTTTGGAGCATGCATTCAAGAACGGCTCCTCAGAGATGGTGGAGGAATAAGAGATCTGGGTCCTCATCTCTGTAGAGCCACCTCATCAACCAACCCCTTATTCTTGGGCAATCTTACGAAAGTGAAATTAATTTCCACCATTCTTGCTTCTTCCAATGTTATCTGTATTCTGCTAATACATGGAATAAATCCAAGGAAGGGAGCCAGTCGATGTATGAGATTGGAAGAATCAAGAGAACAGAGAAGCAGGTAAGGGTCTGTGATTGGAAAAGCATGTGCTGGAGAGTGGCACGATCCAGTGTGCCAGCTGGCTCACTAGCACGGAAGCACCCAGCAGCACTCAACTAACATTTGTTGATAGAAAGTTCTCTCCTACATGGTCCACCATGCAAATACAACATCCTCTTTCTCATTTCCTGGCACATGCTTTCCCTTTAGCCCCAAATCCCTCCCTCGCCCCCACCATCCCCCCAAAACCTGGATATATTCTACTCATCTTTCAGATTTCTGTAGGATTGTTGCGTTCCCAGGGAGAGGCCTTCTCTAGGTGAGGCATCCCTCCTCCATGCTCTCCTCAATGTCTCTCTTGTCTGTACCCCCACCTACTCATTTTACTGGCTCTCCCTCCAGCTGAGACTGTTAGGAGGGCATGGCCACACCTCACTGTTAGCCATTGTATCTCCAAGGCTAGGCCAGGCTGTCCACACCATACCAGGGACCCTAAAAAAGTCACAGAACCAGAAGCAGGCCTTGGAAGGTATAGGTCAAAGAACAGTTACCTGAGAACTGGGGAGGCTTCAGAATCAAGCCCCCACGGCAGGCTCCCACCTCTGGGGGAGACCCAGCCAAGTGCCCAAATGCCTCTGTTCCTGGGGGAATCCTGTCTTCCAGCAGGGTTTGCTAACCACTTACAATCCCATGGCCATTTCCTCTGGCAACTTCCCCTTGTTCAGGTGCTAGGGGTTGGACTGGGGATTTGTTTTTTTCTATTTCTTTCTCACTTTCCACCTTGAGTTTTCTGTTTCCAAATGTCATTCTTGGTTTATATCTAAGCACAGCTCTCTAGCCACCTCCCTCCACAGCGCACCCCCCTAAGGAGCACACAGGACCAGGCCACACCTGCGGCACCAAATGAAAGCTCCGCTTTGATCACCAGGCCCCCTTGCCTCTGATCGCTTCATATCCTATTAAGGCCCAAAGCAGTTCGAGCCGTTTCCTCAAAAGCCACACAAATTATTCCAAACAACAATACGGGAGGAATAAAAGCAGCTAAACTGCAAAAAAATTATCTGGTGCACACAAGCTGTCGGTCTCTCGCTTTCTCTGACAAGCATGCCACAGGACCAGGGAGCGGGGGAGAAGGCTCACGGGAGCACCACCTGGTCTCCTCAGCACCAGTCATTCTGCAGCCCCTGCTCCTCTCAGGAGCAAGGTGACTTGTCCAGGCTGCCAGGTCACACATTACCCAGACTCACAAGGACCTGTGCTCGGTTCAACACTGCCATCCTGGTCTTCGAGTCTTTGGGTCTGAGGACAAAAGCCCACCTTTCCGTTTTGCACTGAGCGCAGCAAGTCAGGGAGCCTGTGCTGTCCTTTGGCATCAACTCTTGCAAATCACAGGCTGTCTTTCCACACGCCAGGGCCAGAGCTTCCCAGCATCACCAGGACCTCAGATTCAGCACATTGGAATGAGAAAGGGTCACGGGACAAGGTGAGGTAGGACAAAGCTCCAAGCTGGGTTTGAATCCAACCCCGCCACCCATTAGCCTTAGGCCAATTATCACCCACCTCTGAACCTCAGTTTCCTTATTTGTAAAATAAAGGTAGGAATACCTCACCTCACAAAGTTGCTGGGAGCATCAAAGAAAGTAATTTATTAGAACAAGGCGCTTGGAAGAGACTGGGGGCTTTAAATATTTGAGGCTGGAACGCATCCATTTTGGGAATGTCAGACAGTCTCTGTAGTTTATGAAGGGGAAAAATGAATGTGTCTTTGGAACAGACACTCCCTTTGTTTAAGAAAGGGCCACATCGCTGAGCCTGTTTGGTCCTACTGGTAAGGCCAGTTCTCATCCTAATGTATACCATTTACAAATGTCAGTTGGAGACTCTCCAGATGAATCCCAAAGTTAGAAATTCTTTCTCTGTAAAACTTGGAACTTCAGTGTCCAATGCTTGAAAAATCACTGTATATTCTTGGGAGATTAGTTTGTTTTTTTGACCAAAAATGAGCTCACAAGTGATCGAGTGCCAAGATCTACCCCCGCAGAGCTTGGGCCCAGCCTGTTAAGTTGTTCCTGTGGGGCTTTTTAAAGTGGAGAAGCGAGATTTGGTGAAGCCAGAAAGGTCCGTGATGATGGTGATTGTGATCAGATAGCAGCCTGACAGGTGGGAGTGGGCATTTCCTCCAGAGGTAACGGATGATCCCACTGCCAGGCTTCCCGGCCAAGGGAGGAGGGGCACTGAGGGCTAGAGAGGATGAAGCTCTTTCTCTTCCTGAGAGTGGCCGGAAGCGCTCAGAAGAAATGTTCTCAGGGTATCTTTTGGATCCTCTGGCCTCATGAAAGCCCAGTAGAAGCTACACATGGCCAAGCTTTGTCTTTTTGTTAAATTCTGTTGTCCTCAAACATTCAGTGACATTACATCGTTTTCATTAAAAAAATCATGTTGTACAACTTAAATATATACAATTTTTATTCGTCAATCATAATTCGATAACACTGAATGAGGGGGTGCAAATATCATTTGCATTCTCTTTGAGGCATGCTTTGGGGACAGAAGGAAGGAGCTCACATCCATGTTAGGGATAAAGATATACCAGGTTTGAGTGTCAACAGCCTGGACAACGGGATGCTAAGAGATGCCCAGCTGAGCTCAAAAGAAGCAATAATGCAGAACAAGGAGGTTGGGAACAAAAGCCACCACCTGGGTAGAGTTGTAGAATGTACACGCAATCCTCAGGGAAGACCCAGGAGCGTTCCCAGGAGCAGTACCCTAGAGAATTTCCTTGGAGAATGGATGTCCTTTATCCTATGAGCTGTTGGTGAGGATTGTCATAATGTGTCCACAGATGACTGAACAGTTACCGGAGTGGGGCTGTGGAGGTCAACTGGTTTCCATATGTAAAATGATTTAATCTGATGCTTAATGACCAACATAATAATAATTAGTATTATTTTACAGTTGAGGAAAGTAAGACCCAGAAAGCTTAACCAAGATTTCCAAATATTGATGATTTCTTTACCAGCTACATCCGCCTACTAGAGAGCCTGCTGTGGCATCATCCTGGGATCATTTCCCCTGATCACAGCTGATTGGAGCAGGAGCTAACACCTGACCCAAGTTAAACCCATCAAATTTTCTTTCCTCGGGAATGAAGCAAAATGATCATTGGTCTCTACTTATGTCACTGAGCTAATGAGGAGCTGAGAGCATCAAGTCTGGAATCATTGCCAAGGTCAGCCAACGCCATGGGCAAATGAAGTAAAGAGGAACAGAAAGTTGGCTTGGCAGGGGAAGTCTTCTGTGGGGAGGTGAGCTGAGCAGGGATCCGAGGAGTTGTGGAAAGAGGCTGCCCTGGGGGCCCAAGAGGGATGGCGACTTCCCACTTGCTGTGATGCCTGGCTGAACTTCCTGCAACTGGGTCCCAAGAGCTGCCCCTGAATACTCATAATAAGACCCCTGCTTTTTATTTGAACTAAATCAAAAGAGCTTCTTTTCCCTGCAGTAGGCGATCCCTGGGCTCAAGTCACCTCAAGAGCACCCAGTGCTCTTTCTATGGCACCACAACACCAGCTGCTTCCCTTAGAGCACGGCAGATTTCTTTGGTATTGACTCCATCTGTTGAGGTGTTTTATAGTGAAAATGCAATTTTTTCTTATGTGCTCACAAAGTTGTGGATAGGACTCAATGCCCAGCAATGGCCCAAGTCTCTATCTGAAGATCTCTGAGTAGGGATGGTCACATGACACCTGAACACCCATCAGCAGACACCCAGCCAAGGCAGTGGCTAATGCCAGCTTAGGGACCAAAGGAGCCTTTGTCTTTGGCCTGGCAGGGCTCCCTGTTCTGGAGCAGGCACTCAGGTTGCAGATCCTGGCATCAGGTGATTCCCAGAAAACAGTGAGACTCTAGCCCACGGTGGCCAAGTTCCATGTATTATTTCCCTGCTAGGAAACAAATAACAAACAACTTGGCAGGCAAGGACACTGGGGAGCCTCCCACCATCAGTGAGAAAGCTGGGACTGTTCTGTCTGGAGCTGTCTGTACGGAACAATCCACGCCTTCTCCTTTGGTCTATCATTTAGCTACTAGGTGTTTGGGACCCTGGACAAAAGATAAACCTACTCAAAATAACAACAATAATAGTAACTACTGAGCTTCTGTTAGTACCAGGCCCTTTGCATATAGTCTCTCTCTCTCTTTTTTATTTTTTTAAGATTCGTTTATTTATTTGAGAATGGGCAGGGGGGGGGCAGAGAGAGAGAGAGAGAGAGAGAGAGAGAGAGAATCTCAGTCAGACTCCACACTGAGCCTGGAGCCCAATGCAGGGCTCGATCCCACAACCCTGGGATCCTGACCTGAGCTGAACTCAAGAGTCGGACACTTGGCCGACTGTACCACCCGGTGCCCCTGCATACATTCTCTTTTGCTTCCAAAACCACCATATGGAATAGGCGGTATGACTACATTTCACAGATAATCAGGCTGAGGTTCAGGAAGAGTTGGTACATTTTTCACCCCAGTCCCAGAGCTGGGGGTCCGCCCACTGTGCCCCTCCTGAAAGCTAGCATTTCTCGAGTTCATAAACTGCACCCTGAACACTTCGTCTAACTTTCTTCATTTCCTCTTTATAAACAATCGTTCTATTATATGGATCAAGAAACTGAAGCAGAGAAAGCTCAGTAATTTGCCCAAATGGGTGGCAGAGGCGAGATCTGAACTCGATTCCAGCCGGGCCCCCCATCAGACAATCTGCCCAGGGGCCCTCCTAAGTTCTCCCCGAGCCCCTCTCTGGATAGCCCGGCGGTGGCCGGTGGCTGAGGTCGGCTGCGCTGCTCCCTGACACGTGTGGCCCTCCCCACGCGGCCTGGGCTTCTCCACCTGCCCCCGCTGGTCCCCCCCCACACTCTCCTCGGACCCACGACGGCTGTCAGGCGGGCAGATGACATTGCTGACACGCACCTCCCGCCGCTCAGACAGGTGTGCTTTGTCAGCTCTAAGATCACACAGCTGGTAATTGGCAGAGCTGGGCCTTGAACGTGGGTTCTCTCCACAGAACCTCGTTGCATCTCTAAGAGATTTGCAACGGGAGCCTCTGAAAGCCCGAAAAGCCCTCGGGTGAAAAGAAATGAGTAGCAAAAAGGGGAGAATTTGAGGCAGGATGACAGGCCACACGGGTGGAAACGCTCCAACATCTCAAACCCCCGGAGGTTGCCCGGCCCCAGTCCGCACTCTCAGGGGTCCTGAGAAAACCAGCCCTGTTTCCAGAAACATCAGGGACTGTGTCAAATCAGGTGCCTTGGTGATCACAACAGCACATCCGTGCTGCGTTGGCCTGTTCTCGTTTACTGCCCGCTTGAAATGAGGAGGCGACATTTGGTCGGTGGGCAGGCTCCCTGGGGTGCGGCTGGGACACATGCCTGCAGGAGATGTGGGGGGCAGCTCCTCCATCGGCGCCAGAGGGGTGGGAGGGAAGTGGGGAGCAGTCCCCCCCGACGGAGAAGTTGAGCTGAGGTGTAGTCGCAACAGAGGCCTCCGCTCGGCCCCGGGGAGCTGGGGAGTGGGGACGCCCCCAGTGTCTTTCTGAATCCAGACAGGAGGCTGCCAGCAGCTGAGCGAATAAGCACCCCAGTTCTAATGAGGGACCCCGGGGGTGCATCACAGCATCCACTCTAAGTAGCCTTTCGGGATGTGCTTGGTGCAGGCACACAGACACACCCCCAGCTCTACCCCGGCTCCTGCAACCCCACCCCAGCCCCTCAAAATTAAAACTAGCGGGACACCTGGGTTGCTCAGTGGTTGAGCACCTGCCTTTGGCCCAGGGCCTGATCCTGGGGACCCGGGATCGAGTCCCACGTCGGGCTCCCTGCATGGAGCCTGCTTCTCCCTCTGCCTGTGTCTCTGCCTCTCTGTCTCTCTCCATCTCTCTCATGAATAAATAAATAAAATCTTAAAAAAATTAAAAGTTGCAAGAGCACTCTATGAGACATCACCCTTGGAAACAAAATGAGAGACAGAGAGAGAAAGAAAGAAAGGGACAACTCTCCCAAACTCTTGTTCTGCCAACAGCTAAAGTAGAAAAAGCGAGAAAGCAGGGGTCTCCTGAATCTGGAATGGCTTTGGCCTGCCTCACCACCATTATGATGGATTACGTTGTTATTCGATAACATAATAGATGGTTGCCTAATTCACCCAACTGTATATAGATTTTTTTTTTAAAAATCCATTTCCCCCATAAACAAGAGCATAATTTTAACCAGCAAACCACTCAAAATCTTAACCCTGAGCCGCCTTATTTGCATTTTTTCCCGACAGAGCTTACATTTTTTTTTTTTATTTCTTTAATTGGACAATTTTAAGCATGAAGCCTGACCACCAGCCGTGCCGGGTGATAACATCCTTATTCTACAGCCGTATTACCCCCTCTCTCCCCATTTCCAGAATTAAAGGAATGTTTCATGGCCTGTGGCCACTTCCAAAGCTAAAAGAATGTTAAAAAGATTTGGGGCTCAGTCTGTTGGGTCCAAAGAGGATACAAATAAGAGTGTAGGTCTCCTGAGCCCCTTCTCGTTGTGAGCATCTGGAATAGTTGCCACAAATGTTGGGGCTCTTAACCTCCACAGGCTTCCTTGCTGGGGTTCTGAGGGCCTCGGCAACCTTTACAGACCATAAGAAAAACAAAGGACAAAGGGAGGTCATCTACTAAAAAAATCCATCAAGTGCCTCCCAAACTGCATCTCCTCCAACTCTCTCCTTCATTTAATTAATTACTCACCTTACAAAAAGGGGCAAATGTGACCCAACATTTCCAGGCCCAACCTGGTCCATTTCCATGTTGACCAGGTGATAAATTCACATGGATGCAGTCATCACAACAAGCATAGATGGCAGATGTACAACAAACCAACTTAAAAATCTTTTTAAAAGATTCTCTGATTGTTCATTTTTCTGAACTTTGGTTGGTTTGTTTTTGTTTTTATTATTACTGCCATTGCTATTTTTAATCTTCTGCATTCTTGAAGAACCCTTCTCTGGGGGCAAGGTCATTGGGGTTCTTTGATGCCAGGGTGGCTTTGCACTTAACTTGCAGCCATGGTACCACTCAAGATCAAAGAGGCAAGGCGGGATTAATGGGAAAGAATTGCTGTTTCTTTGTAAGAATTTCTGGATGTTAACCATCTCTGACCGTGTGTCAACTCCTTCCAACTTCATTCATCAGTAGGCTCTCTTGAAACCTCACGGATCCCCTGGCCTATAATCTTCTTTTGTTTCTGTAATGAGATGAAGGGAAATAAGTTCTACTGAAATAAGTTCCAATTAATTATGCCTCTGAGTAAATCTTTTGGATCACGATAAGTGGCTCACAGTAAGAAGCGCCAACTCTCCTGGAATATATGTGTATGTGCGCACTCGCTTTTTGTTTCTTGTTTCTTTACAGGAAGTAAGGAAATCAGGCGACATTTCAAAACTCAAAAATTGATTGCAGTTAAAGACTTTGGAGGATGATCCATGATTTGGAAGACAAGACGGTTATGCCTTCATACCTTCTGGAAACACTCTTTGGCCAGGAGGAACTGGACTCGTGTTTTTCTTGTTAAATCTAAATCTTACAAAATTATCTGAAATTCTCTACCTGTGGAGATTTCTAGTGGGGATCGGGAGTGGAGGGGTGGGCAGAGGGCCGGGAATAGGGGATAAGCTGAAACTCACATTGTATTTTTTGATGTCAGATAAAAGTTTGATTATAAGTGTGGATTTTTGCAAGGGGGAAGGTTAATAATTTGTTTTAAAAGTCATTTGATGGCTTTGGATAAAAGTTTATGTAAGCTTCTAAACTGAGATATTATTGGCCACCAAGTAATGATCTGAGATTTATAAAAGTTTCGTATACACAGATTATACAGGAAACCGGCAGTAGAAGATAGTGCACAGCCAGTTGAGCAGTCATTCTCAAAGAAAGGGAGGCCAGAGTAAAAAAAAGAAAAAAAAAGAGAGCTCTGGAGAACACGGTTATTTAAGAGGAGACAGGGTACAGACCCCAGGACAGGTCACTAAATCACAGGAGCCATTCTTAGTGTGTTTTTAGAACCAAGGACTTCTCAACAATAAATATTAACTAGACCCACTTTTCAGACAGTAAGACCAACCCTCAAGGTCAAATACTAGCAAACAAAGAAGCCAGGATTTAAAGCCAGGCTCCACAGTACAAGCTCAAAACCCCTGGACTCTACTGCAGACTGAGGAGAAGGAAATTCTCAGGGACCTGGAGAAGGGAGCAAAAGAGGCAGAAGTTGCAGTGATGCGAAAAATAGCATTTTATCTGAAATATGCAGAATAAGAAGGTTGAAGAATCAAGATCGAATCTGACAAGTAGGAAGTTTTGTTGGTTAATTTTATGTGTCCACTTGATGGGCCACGGGGTGCCCAGATATTTGATCAAACATGATTCTGGACTCTTCAACGGTGAGGGGGGTGAAATTAATATTTAAATCAATAGTCGGAAAAAGCATATTGCCCTGCCTTGTGTGGGTGGGCCTTGTTCGATCAGTTGAAGGCCTAACCAGAGCAAAAAGGCTGACCCTCCACCAAATCAGAGAGTGTTTAAAATTTATCTATGCACAGCAAAGTTTCACTGAATTTAAAAGTAAAAGAGAAAAAGAAAAAAAAATAAAAGTAAAAGAGGACCCACTTACCCCTCCTCAGGTCATTTATTTATGTGTAGGCCCCATCCCACATGGCGGATTTTCTAAAAGATCTGTAGACTCTTGTGATGCCACATGACTGATACAGCCTTGGCCCTCATGTGGCTCACAATCTGGTGTGAGAAGGAAAAAAAATGCATATGAAAATAGCTTTCACGCAGGTCGGCCTTAGAACCAGCTTTGAGCGAAGTGCAGCTTTACAGGGGTACTGTGCTGGGTCACGTGGGAGGAAGAGGAATCCAATGTTGTTCATGCCCCCACTCGGCACCAAGAACCGTATCTCATTTACTCTCAATTCCTTGAAGAAATTCCATCCCCCATGCTTTGAGATGAGAAAACAGAGGCCCAGAGGATATGCAGCAGTAGGAGGGATAGGGAGACAGTGGGCCACAGTGAGGAAGGAACCACTATTCTCTGGAAATGGGGGTTTTATTCTAAAAAGAAGATTTTGAGGAAGTGATATCAGCCCCGTCTAGGAGAGTTCTTGAACACATTAGCACACTGAAGGCTCTGAGAAGTCCCGCAGCAAGACTCTTGCAAGAGCATTCTCCACATTGACTTGACCACTGAGCCATTTTTTCACATGTCGCCTGAGTCCTCTTGGAACCGGGCAACCTCACGCCCCGTTCAGCACTTTCTTCTGAGCAGGAGAGGTGGAACACACGGAGAGCAGCTCAGTGGAGGGGAGCTCATGGAGTCTGGGCAGGTGCAGGAGAGGGGACAGATTACATTGCCCTTTGTGGAAATAGCTGGAACACTCCAGCCAGCCTGCAGAGTGCCCTGAATGAAGCCCCCTGGCCCCCGGCGCAAGTGCGGAGGTGTGAGGACCTGTGCACCTCATCTCCCCGCGGCTGCAAGGATGCTGAAACACGGAGGCCACGCGGAGAGCCCAAGTGACAGCCAAGTCAGTGACAAGTTAATTTCCCCAGTGAGGATTTGAGCCCGTGTGGCCCAAACAGGCACACAATTTGCCTAATTTTCCCTCAAGGGACATGTCTTCCCTCCTCAAGAAAACCACTAAGGAGTTTCTCACTCTCACTTGTAAACAACCGTGGATAATGTCTTCCCATGATCTCTCGGCAGCGCTGGCCTTTGGACGCTCATTTAACCTAAACTGCTGACAGCTTTGCCTGCTCCCTGGAGGCCTACACCCGCTGGAGAGGCAGCCCTCCCCAAGCCCCTGCACATCTTAGCTCACCGAGGGCCTGGGCCGAGGGCGAGCAGACTCCAGCACTCGCCCCCTCTAAGAATGCTCTGTGGATTCGGATATGGGGCTTCTAGGGAGACAGTCGCTGGTTAAGCAAAATTAGGGGAAGTACATCAGCAGGTGCACGTCACACATTTATCCTTATCATCCACGCCCTTGGGGGTCCGCCCTGGGTTTGAATCCTCCTCTGACCTGTACCCGCTGCAGGTATGGACAAGGGACATAAGCTCCCCCAGTCCAAGATCCTTAGCCAAAACCAGGAATGGGGTGAAGTAAGAGGATGGACTTGAAGCACCAGGGACCCAGCCTGGGAAACAGGAGGTCTCCCCACAGCACTGATGATGTGAGTGACTGAAACGTGGACCCTGACTACAAGACTCTCTGTGGCTGGAGAGAAAATGAAACAAATGAAGCCCAGTGCAGGACTTTTCCTCCTAGAACCTCCAGTGCTAACTGCAGATGAGCCCTAAGAAGAAAGGTCCAGGATATCAGCACAGACAAAAGGAAGCTTCCAGAGGACGTGCAGTCTTGAAATAAGGGCATGATCAAGAGGGAAGAAAGGAGAAAAGGAACAGCACGGGCAAAGGGCCAGAGACCACCCAGCGAAGTATGTGTCAGCTGCCCCAGAGGAGAGGACCCCCACCCCCACCCCAGGCAGACAGAGGAGGCCTGGGGCCAGGGAGACCAGGAGGGAGCAGGGAGGGACCACTGTGGGAAGTGCTGAAGGCCAGGCTGGCTCTGCTGACGCCACAGGACACAGAGCCCCCAAGGCTCCTGGGCTCTGGCACAGAGAATTGAAATGGTCCCCGGAAGAGATATATGGGGCCTGTGTGTAAATGGCCTGAGTGGAGGAGGGAGGACGTCTAGGGACAAGAGAGAACAGGCACAAGGCCAAATCGCAGCAGATTTCACCTGAAATTAATGGAAGCTTTTCTGAGAAGAAGCATGAAAAACGAACAAGCACGCATGCAAATCTCAGCCTCCTCCCCTTGACCATTTGCCACCATCCTTCCAGGACCACTGAGGCGGTGGGGAGAGGGCCCCGGGACCAAGGAGGGGGTGTGGGAGCGCTGCTCCAGCCTTCTGCGTAATGATTTAATTGAACTAATGCATTATTTGTGTAATACAAAATTAATTGAAAAAAATATCCTAAGGTTTCCGTCATCCCAGCATTCTAAAAGAGGATTCCTCTTAAGGATTCATTTTTTATTTTTGGATGGAGAGTTCCACAAATTAGCCAGATGAAACACCAACATCTCTGGGAGGATTTCTTCCCGAAAGCTGCCTACATGCCCCTCCTCGGTGGCCTGGCCTAAGGGATGGGGGGTGGGGGTGGTATCTTTACAAATGTTTGCTGAAAATGAACCATCAAGGGGGCAGAGCCAGGGGTCTCCTTAGTCTGTTAGCTCAGGACTTATCGACGGCTTCTCTGAGGTTTGTTTCTCCAGCCTGCCTCCTCCAACACCACCTTTCCTTCGAGAAACTGCTTTCTCCGTACAGTGGATGCTTCCGAGCTAAACTAGCAGAGTGGCAAGCTTCCCACTGGGGATGAAGTTTCCTGGTGCATCTTTGGCATCTGGTGGAGACAGGGACGTCCCCAAGCCAGAACCTAGAAAACCAGTTGGAGCCCCATTTTACACTGTTGTCCCCCACTGCCTTGTCAAAGGTCCCTTCTGTCCCCTACCATCATCAGGAGAAAAAAGACAGAAGGCTGTGCTGGCTGGGCAGTGATCAGTGGCATAGAAGGCGCCAAGGGGGAGGAAAATATGCAGCATTAATATTTAATGCCGCTTTTCCATTTTCCCCTAATAAGCTGAGCGCTACGGCGGGGAAAGCTGATTTATTTTGTCAGCAGTGGAAATATTTCAAGTATGATGCATGTCACTGGGTCACACAGAACCCATCACACAAAAACACACACTGCAGATGCATCCAAGGGAAGAATCTTCTGGACTTGATCTCAAAGACTTTAGGTTTCGGGAAGTCTTGCAAACAGCAGGGGATTTCAGCAAGAACTTACTGCAGAGCCAACAGTGGGGCAGGCATGAGGCCACATGTCTGTCCCCAAGAGGATTTGATGAACATGGGGGAAGGAGCAAAGGTTTTGGAGGCAAAGAGCATTTGCGTGCCACCCTTGCCCTCGGCCCTTGTCCATTCCTTTGGCTCCAATGGCTTCCTATTAAAAGAACCTGCAACTCGTTGTGTGAGGGTTTCTCCAGCCACCAGAGCTTACTCTGCCCATTGGCAGGGGGGCTGGAAGAGCCAGGGAGTGAGCATTTTGGAAATAGCTTGAGACCAGTATCAGATGGAAGTCAGTGGATACAGAGTAGAGCTTCTCCATCTGACGTGGGCTCTACACCGTCACTCAGAGGTCCCCGTTTGGACGGAAGCCCAGCTGCCTGCACCACTAACCTGCCCATCAGTGCACCTCGTGTTGGCTCCTTCCCCTCCTCATCTCACAGCTCCTCTCTCTTCCCAGTTCTTTCTGGAAGCACTATCCAAATTAACTTGCAGTCGAACTGCTGTCTTAGGGTCAGTTGGTCAAATAATTTTTTTTAAAGATTTTATTTATTTATTCATGAGAGACACAGAGAGAGAGAGAGAAGCAGAGACACAGGCAGAGGGAGAAGCAGGCTCCATGCAGGGAGCCCGACGCGGGACTCAATCCCGGGTCTCCAGGATCATACCATGGGCTGAAGGCGCTGCTAAACCTCTGAGCCACCTGGACTGCCCTGGTCAAACAATTTCATTCTTAATCTTCCTGCATGTAAAAATAGTGGCAGTGGCAGCCCTCCTGCTGGTGGTTTCGAGAGCCAAGTGAAATCACACCTACAATAGCACCTGCGTGGTGGGAAGTCAGTAAGTGCAAGATTAACTCATGGCCAATGAGAATGTGGGTTTCTTGTAAGCCAGGCACCAAAGCCTGATTTAGGTATTTCCATCCTGATGGAAATAGTAATGCAATTCCAGTGGAGTCTTTCGTTATTTCCCACACTTCGTACATTGATGAGAATCAAGAGAATTGGAGAAAGTGCTTAGAAGATGATGGTTGCAAGCACATCTGCCTCTAGGCTGAGCAATGGGCTGAGTTGTAGCCCCCCAAAAGATATGTCCAAGTCTTAACCCCCCATATCAGTGAATGTGATCTCATTTGGGAAAAGGGTCTGGGCAGATATGAATAAGTTAAGGAGGTCAAGATGAGATCATCCTGGATTCACTGGGTGTGGATCCTAAATCCAACGACAAGTATCCTTATAAGAAGAGGAGAAAATACAAAAAGGAGATACAGAGAGGAGGAGCCCAGGCCATGTGGGGACAGAGGCAGATTGGACCGATGGGGCTATAGGCCAACGGATACCTGGCGCCACCAACCACTGGCAGCGGCCAGGAAGGCTTCTCCCTCAGAGCCTTCACAGGGAGCATGGCCCTGCCAGCACTTGGATTCACACCTGGTCTCCAGAGCTGGGAACCAGTTTCTGTTGTTTTAAGCCACATAGTTTGTTACAGCGGCCCCTAGAGACTAACACAGAGTGTGAGGCTGGGTCCTGCCTTCACTACTGAAACTTGGTTGGCTCTGGGTCTCAATGTTCTCATCACTGAGGCAAGAGCTTTGGAAGAGATGGTCTCCAAGGTGTTTTCCCGCTCTAACAGTGAGCAGCCTTTGGCCAGAGGATGCAGGAGAGGCAGGGGGAGAATGCAGTAGTAGGGATTCCTGGTTTCAAACTGCGGAAGCTTAGTGTCTATAGATGTACTTTGTTTCATCGGCTGGCTTGGGCAGAAAATAAATCTGTTGGAAGACTGTCAGAATGTGCCTGTTGGTCTGGAAGGGCTAACTGCTGTAACAAACAACTGGAAATCACAGTGGCTTAGTACATACAACTTCCTCCCATGCATCCCAGCTCAGTGGTCATGCAGGGGTCAGGCTCCTTCCATCTTGCGTGCCTGCCCTCCTCCAAGACCTCCTGGTGCTCTCCCGGTGAGGAGAGACAGCTGGAGGATGACCCAGGAGGGCTTCTTTGTTTTGTTTTGTTCATTGGGTGTAGTAGGTTGGTATGTCCTCCCCGAGCTCCGAAAAGTTGTGTCCAAGTCCTAACCCTCAGCACCTGTGAATGGGACTGTATTTGCAAACAAGATCTTGCAGACACAATGAAGGTTCTTGGAATGACATTATCCTGGATTTAGGGTAGGCACTAAATGTGAAAACTGGTATCCTTATAATAGAAAAGAGGGAGATTTAAGACAGAGACACAAGGAAGTCATAGAAAGATGGAAGCAGAAATTGGAGTGATGCATCTAGAAGCCAAAGGATGCCAAGGATTTCTGGAGCCACCAGACACCAGAAAAGAAGCAAAGAACAGATTCTCCCTCAGAGCCTCCAGGAGGAACCAACTCTGCTGACACCTTGGTTTCTGATTTCTGGTCTCCGGAACTGTGGGAAAATTCACTTCCGTTGTTTCAGCCACCCATTTGTGGTCATGTGTTACAGCAGCCCTAGGAAACCAAGACTTCGGGGAAGGGCAGGAAGTGGGGTGTCTCAGGTCTGCCCACATCCAGGGGCCCCAATTCACCCACATGGCTCCTTGCAACTGCAAGCCCGGGATGCAAAGCCTGGAGGTGTGCCAGGAAAGCACGTGGGTCCGTGAGCCCGACGGTCTCTGCCAGATCCACAGAACCAACTGCCAAGAAGCTGGGCGGCCAGAGCAAGCCAAACTCATGCCAAAGGATGAGCCTGGTTAGGGCACAGCTGCTGCCTCCACGGACACAGATGTGTCCCCACTGGGCACCTCTGTCTTCAACATCAGCTACACATTAGCGTCACCAGAAGGGGTTGCCTTTAAAATACAACTATTGCTCTCGATCCCCAGCGATTCCGATTTAATGGGTGTCAGGTGGGACTCAGACTTCAGTACTTTCTGAAAGCCCCTGCAGTGATTTGAAAATGAAGCCAGGTTTCAGAGTGACTGTCCTAAGCTGTCTTAAGAGCTGGTGTTCTTCGAGAAATAATTTTACTGTAGATTATCTACCCTGGAAACTCCACACAGCCCTAGGAGCAATGATGGGCTCCTGTCATTAGCCCCATTTCACAGATGAGGAAACTAAGACCCCGTGGCGTTATAAGGATTCTTTCATGAGACTCAGTTACCAGGAGCACAGCCGGGATGTGGACTCTGGTCTACAGTGTTAAGTCTGGTGTCCTCACAGCAGAGCTCTTCTAGAACTAGACGGTTGGGTATAAAACTTACCACTCCTTCATTTTAATGAGGCCCTGAGCTGAGGGGGAGGTGTTTGTGAGTCCTGAATTCAAAGCAAAATGACTGTGTCCTTTTAATAACAAATCACTGGCATCTAAATTTTTTTTTTTTTTTTTTTTTATTATTTATGATAGTCACAGAGAGAGAGAGAGGCAGAGACACAGGCAGAGGGAGAAGCAGGCTCCATGCACCGGGAGCCCGACGTGGGATTCGATCCTGGATCTCCAGGATCGTGCCCTGGGCCAAAGGCAAGCGCCAAACCACTGCGCCACCCAGGGATCCCAAATCACTGGCATCTAAAGAGAGGTTCGTCCAGCCTGACACGACATGTGCCAGGCCTTCATATATGAGGCCATTTTACCCATGAGCTGCTCCAGGCACGGTGCCTGGGGCCCACATTCTTTGCAAGGGCTCACACAGATGCTTGAGATCTGAACTATCATTGGCTCCAAGCCCCTAAAAGCAAAGTGCTGACTAAAGACAAGTAAATGCTTAATTGATATATACAAATGTCATTACTTGTTAAGTGTAGAATGCATTCAAATTTTACAGCATTTGAATGCAATTTGTAGGTTAGGTTTTCTTGCTTTGCCATGCACAATTAGCTTCAAAACCTGAGAAACCATGACTAATTACAAAATAAATGAGTTACTTGGAGCCGTATCATATCAAAAGCAAAATCATAAGAATCTTTTGAAGTTCCTTTATAGCAAAAAATAAATTTTGCTATAATGTGACTGCTTTTAATATTTTTGACGGGATGTAAGGTGGGACCATCAAAATCAGAGAAGGCCAAGGGCAGCGGAGGACTGGGAAGGCCCTGGTACTCACCTCACCCACCTGAACACACACTGTCCACAACTGCTGGGGACAAGACCACTGGGATCATCACCCCACAGCTGGCCTTGCCCATCTGGAGCAACAGATCCCAGGGATCCCCACAGCCCTTGGAGAGACAACAAAACGTGTTCTACAAGTATCACTTCCTTAGCTCTTTATCATAACTGAATGATGGAAGTCCCCACTGGGCATTGATTTTGTCTTGAATATGCCAAATTCTTAAAGTTTTGTTAAAACAGAACAATTTTTAATTTAGTCTTTACACTTTCCTGCCCAGCCTTCCCACTAGTCCCCTTGTGTTACTTACTTCCTGTGCTCTATTAGACCCAACTGGCTTCTTTCAGCCTGGTCTGGGGAGCTCTGATGAGTTGCTCCTTCCCCTCCTTGGAGAGACAACTTCCTTCTCTCTCTTCCTTCTTCCTCCCTCACTTTCTCCCTCCTGCTGTTTTTCCTTCCCTCTCTCTCTCTCCCATCCTTCCATCTCCCTCCCTGCCTCCTTCCCTTCCTCCTTCCTCCTTTCTTTCTTCCACCTTCCTTCTTTCCTCCTTCCTCCCTCCCTTCCTTTCTTCTCCCCTCCCCTCCCTTCCTTCCTCCCCCCCTTCCTTCCTCCTATTTTCCTCCCTTCCTTCCTTCTTTCCTTCCTTCTTCCCTTCCACCCACTCCCACCACATCCACCCTCTCAGGCTGGTCATATGATAGATACTGGAAATACAGTATTTTAAAAGGCACGGGACCTGCCCTTAAGAAATGGAAATCTAATGGAGAGGGAAGGTGAAGAAAACAGACATGTCAATAAATATTTAGAATTCAGGGACATGAGGATATGCCAGTGGAACCATAGGTGTATACAAGAAGATATAGAAGCAACAGAAAGAAGTTTTAAAAAGTTTTCCCGAAGAGCATTTATGTCCAGGAATGTGATGTCATTCTGATTCCATGTTGTTTGAAGCTGATTTGAGAGAATTGAGGGGAACGAGGCACGAAATGCTGCTGTGTGAAATACTTGTGTGAAGTTCCTGGTCTTTCTGTCAGGTTAGGGAAGATGATCTTATGATGTTGTTCAATATATGTTTATATAGGCACATTTAATAAATTCTTCCAAATACCGAACCCAAGGAAACGCTTACCTTTTCATGATGAATTGGCACCAGACAATGAGAGTGAGATAGTTCAACAGATTTCCCTTTTTCCCTTAGCTGCCAGGAAGCTCAGAGATAAATTCCACAACTATTAGCAGGGATTATCTCCTCCCTAGTCTCTGATGGAAGAGATCACTCATGATAGAAACTGCTATCTTCTGAATTCTTAGCATGGCCCAGCCCACTGGTTGTGCTCATGTCTTGCATAGTGATAAGGCTACATTACCTTTTTTTAGAAAAGAATTATTTTGCTGTATTTAATCACTGAACTATTAGTTCCATGACGTCAGGGACAATGCTGTCTCATGTATCACAATAATACCATTATGAGGGAAGATTTGGCAAAAAGATTGGTGCTCAACAGGTTTTTATTGGGTAACTAAGTAGATGAATAAGTGAATGAAAGAGTCATGGAGAACCACATTTTGAAATGTATATTCACCTAATGTTTTTCCCTGCCACCAGTCACTTGCTGATCCTAGCACCCAGTGATGCCTGATACACTTTTCACATTACACCTCCTTCCACCTCTGCCAACATATACACACATATCACTAAGCCTCATTCCTGAGTTTTCCATGATTCCTCTTTGCCTTTGAAGATTTATTTATTTATTTGTTTTTATGATAGACACAGAGAGAGAGAGAGAGAGAGGCAGAAACACAGGAAGAGGGAGAAGGAGGCTCCATGCCTGGAGCCCGACATGGGACCCGATCCCGGGACCCCAGGATCGTGACCCGGGCCAAAGGCAGAAGCTAAACCGCTGAGCCACCCATGGATCCCCTCCCCTTTGCCTTTGAAGTTGAGGTAGTGAACATCTCTTTTTGTGGATCTATTCTGCATTCTTTTCTTCCTTTGGGTACTGAGTCCTTGAGTCCAAACATTTTCTGGTAGGAATCTCAGGCTCACAGTTCTGTTCCCCCACCCCATGAGGTAATTCAGGCTGGTCCCTTGGTGGGCTTATAATCCAAACATGGCACACCAAGATCCTTCGGGGAAATTTATATGGACTCTGGGAGACAGAAGGTGTCCCTCAAACTAGGACAAGTAAGAACTATGTAAGTGTCATTTCTGAGGGCCAGTCTCTCCAACAGAAAGAAAGAATATGCCAGAGAATGAAATCAGCATAGAGAATGTAGGGTAAGAGTTAGAGAGAGAAGAGAGAGAGAGAGACTCCCCCTTAAACACCTGGATCCAGTTATGCCTTAGTTCATCTCAGTTTTGTCAGCTGACCTATGCCTTTTCTTGCTTAAACTACTTGATGGGATGAGCACTGGGTTTTATTCTATATGTTGGCAAATTGAACACCAATAAAAAATAAATTTATAAAAAAAAACTACTTGAATCGGGCAGTTTTTTTCTTGCACCTTTAATAGTCCTGACTAAGGATATTATATGCAAATTCTAACTCTTCTCTTTAATCTCTTAAAAATAAATCTGCAAGGCATTGTAGGCATTCATTGTTCATGAATAAGACCACAGGGTAAATCCCCATGGTCTTGCTTCTCAAACTGTGTGAAGAATCTTATTTAAAATTTTTTTTTTATTTTAAAGATTTTGTTTATTCTTGAGAGACACTGAAAGAGAGGCAGAGACATAGGCAGAGGGAGAAGCAGGCTCTATGCAGGGAGCCCAATGTGGGACTCGGTCCTGGGACCCCAGGATCATACCATGAGCCAAAGGCAGATGCTCAACCACTGAGTCACCCCGGCATCCCTTATTTTAAATTTTTAATTCCACCTATTCCATCTATTTTTTGTTCCATATATCCAACAAAAGTACAATATCCAGAATATTGAAATGACTCCTACTCTTCAATAAGAAAAAGATTGAAAATCCAATAGAAACCCAATAGAAAAATGGGCAAAACACTTGAACAGCCACTTTTAAGAAATAAGATACACAAAAGGCCATTAAACATAAGCAAAGGAGCTCCACTTTAGTAGTCATCAAGAAAATGCCAAAAAAAAATTCACAGAATAGATAGTCCTGTTGGAATACACAAATGAGAAAGAGCAGTTGAGTTTAATCATAGACCAATATGTGGCCCTACCCCACAGCACTCATCGCCAGCTCCCACCACATGCAACTTGTCACCCAAGGCAACAATACCTGAATTGGTCAGTTCTCTGTTCACTAAGACAAGCCTTCTGATCACACACTGAGATGCCACTTCATTGTCAGATTGCCATACATGTGTGTAAATATTGAGTCTCAAATTCTGTATCTATCTTGTGTTGAAACTCTACCACGTTATGGTTGACACTGGTCCACAGACCACACTTTGAGTAGCACTGACCTATCACTAATGTTGCCAGGATTTGATGGTCCAGAGTAGGAGGAACTTGGTAAACAGATTTCTTTGCAGAATGAAGGCTTGGCCAGGTTTAATTTAGTGAGGTGGGTGGCATATTAACCAAGAGTTTCCCTCCTTTAAACCAATAAATAAAGAAAAGACTTTTAGTGCAAAATTGCTGAGAAAACTATACGGCAACGGCTGTGCATTTGAGCAAATTAAGAGAGAGCTGCAGTGTACACGGAAGATGATTTTGTACACTTGTGGAAATGTGAGGTGATGTCCCAAAATAACAGGTCTGAGGACTGTTGGCTGGAAAGAGGTCGGCTCCTGTATTGATAGCTCTTCCCATTACTCTAGATCTCTGAAAACATTATTCGTCCCTAGAGAATGAGTTTTTACACTCAGAAGGTGTGTTTCCCTCCTCTGGGGTTGGGAGGTGTTTGTCTTTCTAATTTTCTAATTTCCAACCACCTCTTCTTCTTTTTTTTTTTTTTTTAAGATTTATTTATTTGTTTTAGAGGTAGAGTGTGAGCAGGGGTAGGGGCAGAGGGAGACAAACTCAAGTAGGCTCTGTGCTGAGTGTGAAGTCTGACACGGGGTCCTATCTCACAACCCTGAGATCATGACCTGAGCTGAAACCAAGAGTCACATGATGCTTAACTGATTGAGCCACCTAGGTATCCCCTCCAACTGCCTCTTCTGATCATCCTTCCCCAACCTCTTTCCTTAGCCTAGTGATTCTCAATCCTAGCTTCACAACAGAATCACCTGGGAAGTGTCAATAAACACTAATGCCTGGACCTCACTTCCTGAGATTCTAGTTTATTTGTCTACAAAGAGGCACAGATAATTCATAATTTTTAAAAGGTCTCCCAGGAGAATACAATGAGCAGATCTGAGATCCTATGCCTTAACTGAAGGAGCTCACTTGTCCCTCCATGGGCAGTTGAGTGTAATCAACCCATCTATCATCAGCATTTTCTGAACTCCTAGCGTGTTCAGGGGCTGCAGAAGATATATTTACCCTGGGATTCTCCAGATCCATGTTCACAAAGTGTTGTCTCTGGCTCTAAGAATCAGCATCAGCTGGGAGCTTGTTAGCAATGCAGATTCTCAGGCTGTACCCCAGATGGACTGAATCTGAAATCTGGGGAATCAGGGCCAGGAATTTGTGTTTTAATTTCTTAGAGGAAATTGTGTTTCCTCCAGGAGCAGAAAAATTCATAGAGATAGAAAGTAGAATGATGGTTGCTAGGATCAAGGGAAGGAAGAAATGGGAAGTTATTGTTTAAGGGTATAGAATTTCAGCTTTGCAAGATGGAAAATGTTCTGTGGATGGATGATGGTGATAGTTGCACAACCACGAGAATGTACTTAATGCCACTGAACTGTACACTTGAAAATGGTTAAAATGGCAAATTGATGTTATGTATATTTTATCGCAATTTAAAGAATATATATTTACATGTGAATAAATATGTTATATATAATAAATATATATTATTTATTTACTTATTTATCTTTTATTTACTTAAAGTCTATGAGGTGCTTCTCCTACAAACTAAAGTTTGGGGGAAATGTTTGACATCCTGAGGACTGACTATTCATTCATCATCATCATCATCATCCTTTATACCCTCTCTGTGCCAGAAGCTGTGCTAAGCACCAGATGAACATAACCTCTAATCCCTTGGAGCTTTTTTTTCCCCTTGGAGTTTTGAATTCAGTGGAGAGGCAGACACTAAGCAAATAATTGCACAGCTCATTATTTAATTACATTTGAAATTATACCATGAGAGTAACATGAGAGAATGTCACTCTCAGGAGAATGTTGTAGAACCATATAACCTAGCATGAGGGAGGGCATTAAAAATATTCCCTAGGGGCCAGAGGGGAAGAGAGTGGAGGGACAGGTGAAATAGATAAAGGGAATTAAGAGTACACTTACCCTGATGAGCACTGATAACTATATAGAATAGTTGAATTATTATATTGTGCACCTGAAACTAATATAACATTGTATGCTAATTATATTTGAAATAAAAAATATACTCTCTAAGAAAGCTAAAACCTGAAAAATGGTTAGGAATTACCCAGAAGAAAAGTTGTGGATATAGCATGATAGGCACAGAGAACAGCTTGTGCAAATGTCCTGGGATGGAACAAGCCTAGCATGTGTGAGGAACTGAGAGGACAAATGTGATAAAGCAGAGAGCATGGTGGAGAGCAGTGAGAAATGACCTGGAGCAGGAGGCAGGGCCAGAGCATGCTCTGAACCTTATCCCATGTGCAATGAAAGGTGAATGAATATTTTGCAAACAGGAGACACGGGAGGAGAAGTGCCTCCAGCTAATTAATGCTCTGTACATTTCTCAAGTGGGGGAAGTTTACAAGTTTGTCATAGGGTTCTGGCAACTTAAGCTACCAGTGCCAGGGTAAAGGAATGGGTCAAATAGTTTGGTCATTCTCTGTCCTCGAACCTTTTATATACAGGTTGAGAAGACAGAAATTATTATCATGCTTAATAACAGCCTTGATATACTTGTGATATGTATTAGTTAGAATGGGCTATGGTACCTGTGATTTAAAAGAGGGGGGTGGGCGCCTGGTGGCTCAGTTGGTTAAGCATCCAACTATTGATTTTGATTCAAGTCATGATCTCAGGGTTGTGAGATGGAGCCCTGCATCAGACTCCATGCTGAGGATGGAGCCTGCTTAAGATTCCTCTCTCATTCTCTCTCTGCCCCTCCCTCCTCTAAAAATAAATAAATAAAAATTTAATTTTAAAACAAAAAACCTCAGTGGCTTAACATAAGTTTATCTCTTGCTAATGCTACATGTCCAAAGGAGGTCAGTAGAGAACTCTGGTCCACACAGTCACTCAGGGACCCAGACTGAGGAGCTCTACCATCTGTATGTCTCTTTGGTCACTGCAGGAAAAGAGAGTAGTAGGGAATCAGGTACTAGCTCTTAAATGCTTTGACCCAAAAGTGAGACACTTTTCCTAATGAGAAGTCACTTTGGCCCACAATCCGTTGGCCAGGCTGAGTCACCTGACTAGCCTAACTGTAAGGAAATATAAGGAGTACACTGTAGTTGGTGGACAACAAATGCTTCTATCATATAATAAAACATGCTAAAGACTGAGGATTGTTACAAAGGCAATGCTGAATTACAAATATCCTACTCGTGACCAACCCAGACGAGTGATGAACTGAGCCTGACATGCCCTTGGGAAAATGAGGTATGCCAATGAGGTTCAAGTCTGAGTTTACCTGAGAGCCAGATGCCTCACTGAAGGGTGGGGGTGGAGATGATCCCTCCTGTGTTGAAGGTACACATTCCCTGGACAGACCAGAGGTCCCTCTAGAGCGCCACAAATCATACCACATGAACACTTGGATGGATAAGGCCTTCAAAATCATTTCATCCCACTATCTCATTGTGGTAGAGGCACCAAAAGCCCAAACAGGGGAAGTAACTCGCCCAAAGTAATACAAGTAGTTCATGACCACACTAAGAATCAAGCCCTGTCTCATGGCTCCCAGTCTTCTTAGGTAGGGGTCTTCCTACCCCCAGAAGACAAGACATTTCTAAACTTTAGGGGGGAAAAAATAAGTTGAACCAAACTCAAAAATCCTATCCTAACACACACAAAAGCAAATGACGAACATCAATTTATGGATAGTTGAAAACATGAAATTAAGTGTCAGAAAGAAGTCTAAACATATGCTTGATCTCAATAAATGTGAATGGACAAAATTTTTTTATGGAGAGTCCAAGAATTTCAGATTTTTGAAATCCAGCTTGATGTTGTCTGCGATTCAAACTGGAAACAAATGACACAAAGGTTAAAAATTAAAGGAATGATAAAAATGGAGCAGGTGTGGTCATATTGATATGAGACAAAATAAGAATTTAAAGTTGAAAGAATTAAATAAGATCATCTGACTGGGGGGCGGGGAGGCCTGGCTGTTTTCTTCCCTGAAACAGTCACGTGGTCCTAAAAAGTCAAAACAGATTATCTAAGGAACATCAACATGGCAGAGGTATAATGGAAATATCTATGATGTATGTGTGTATGTTGGGGGGTGTGTGTGTGTAAATGTACATATATGACTGTGTGATCAAAATGCTTCTGGACCCTGCAAATCCATCCCACTTCCTTGGAAACACCTAGCATAGTACTATGCTGGGCTGGGCCTTAGCCCTCTGCCCCCCTAGAGCTGACCATCTAAGCTGGGCACCATGGCACAGGTCCCTCTACAGAAGAGCACCCAACCCAACAAGCTAGGAATTCTGCAGGCCAGGAAGCAGCACATGAGAATTTGGTACATGAACCAGTCTTCGGGTCGCGGAAGTCCCTGTAAACACGGAGTGATGACTCCACTCTGTCTGGGGGAGTGGCTCACGGGATTAATATTTGCTCCCAATACCCCAGTCACGGCTGCCAAGTCCTCTCCGAAACCCCCCGAGCTGGTGGTTACCCTCCAGAGAACAAGCGGCTCCCTGGACACCTGGCTGGGTGCTGGGGACCCCTGCTGCTGAAGGGTTTTCACAGACCCTGTCGTGCGGGGCATTTCCAAAGCAAATATCCCCAGGCCCACTAGGCACCCGACTGGGGCAAGTCCTATACCAGTTTGTTAAGAGCCTCACTGAAGGGAAGAAAAGAAACAGCCTCCTCAAGACACCCAACTGGTCCTGCTCTTGCCCATAGTTTTATCACCAAGCAGGGCGGCAGAGTCAGGCCATCTGCTAACAAGGGGGTCCACGCTCTCTGCTGCCACCTGTCACAGCCCCAGGCCACAGCCTTAACGGGGGGCCGTGCTAGATCCTGGGTGTTTATGGCTTGCGCAGCTAGCCATTGCTGGTTCTTTATTTCTAGAAGCATCAGGGAGCCTCAGAGCTGGCTACTCAGGCAGCTCTGAGGGTGGGAGGCCCTGGGGGGTGGGAGAAGAGGAGCTGGAGGTGGAAGTCCATTCCCACGGTGGATGGGTCCCATCGGAGCTGCTGCCACTACGGCTGGTAACTCAACTGGTCGCGACTGGCCCTCCCGGGGCCTCCAGGGGACTGCGGACCGCGCCCCGGCTGGGCCTGCGTTCATTGATCTGCCAGCCAGAGAGCCGCCGTGGAAAGAGGAAACTGTGCCACCTTCGCCCAGGGACAAAGGGGGAAGAAGGCCCCGACTTGGAGGGCTTGGTGTCCAAGAGGGAGCGGCCTCTTTGGGGTGCCAGCAGGCCCTTCCCCGGGTGGCTCTTGGGGTCCCCGCAGCCGGGCTGGGCAGGAGCCCCGGGATGGGGAGCTGGCTGGGGCTGCTCCGGGCTAAGGCTTTGGGCCTGAAACAATCAGGGCCTGTTTTCTGACAGAGATGACAAATGGAGGAAGTGAAAGGGGAGGCGGTGAGCCTAAAGAAAAGCCTGGACAAGGGGAAATACCAAATGCAAATTGCTGTAATGAATCGTGAAGGCGGGTTCTTGAAGGCAGGGGCAAAACGGGAGTGTCCCCGAGCCCGGGCCGGGACCTGCCTTTCCATGCGTGCAGCGTTAGCAAGGGACCATCGGCCTTGGCAAGTGACCATCGTCGTCGTTGTCGTCGTCGTCATCGTGGCTGCGGAGGTGGACAGATGGCTCGGGATCTGGGGAAGCTGCCCCCGGAGCTGGCAGAGGCCGGGAGCCAGGGCTGGGTCCTCTCTGCGTGCTCAGAAAGCCATGGGCTGTGCTCATCCTGGCTGATGTCTGGATCCCAAATATCAAGTATAATAGGGAAAGAGGGGGAAAGGTTGCTATTTATAATACCAAAGAGATTCTTAATGAAAAGAAGGCCCCTTGTTCTGCTGAGTGCCGGGATCAGCTGGAGCACTTCTCCGGAGAGGAGTGGGGGGTAGGGGGAAGCTCAGCTGCTCTGTGCAACGAAGGGAAAGAATCTGGAGCCCCCAGCAGCAAACATAGGGGAGGGGATGGGCGCTGAAATGGAAGGGGCCCGAGGGCAGACCCAAGCTCAGGTCTTCCTGGGGCACCACCCCCCACCTCTGTGAAGTCAGCCAAGCCCACGAGGCCCGCCTGGTGAGAATGGGTTCTGGGGAAACCAGTGAACATCTGTAGGCAGATGTGAGGCAAACAGGCCATGTGTGTGCACACGCTGGAGGCACATGAGCCCCGAGAGCAGACCTCATCCAACTGTTTTGCGGGGGGTTGCAAGTCCGCGTCTCCAAAAGGCAGGGAAACCTCACTGACCGCTGTGTCACACGAGGGTCACTCGACAGTGACAGCCCCCACTCTTTGGCCAGAGGCCTCTTCTCAGTTCCCTGTCCACCCACCTGAACACCCAAGTGTTCTTCATGTCCTACCCCGGCTCTCTCAGTTATAACTTACTAAACACGGTGAAATCCACCGTTCTTAGTGTACAGTTGCACAAGTTTTGATAAATGCTTACTGATGCGTAGTCTTTATCATAATCAAAGTATAGAACATTTCCACCATTCCAGAATGTTCCCTCTTGTGCCTCTGAAAATCAAACCTTTCCCTCACCCCTAACCCCTGATCTGTTTTATGTCCCTACAGTTCTTGCCTTTTCCAGAATGTCGTATAAATGAAATCATACGGTATCTAGCCTTGGAGTCTGGCTTCTCTCACTCAGCCTAATGCACTTGAGACTCATCCAGGTTGTTGTGTATATCAGTTGTTTGTGTCCTTTGATTGGTGAGTACTAGTCCTCTTGATGGGTGTATCACGGTTTGTCAGGTTATTCCCTAGATGAGGAACATTTGGGTTCCTTCTTCACATGTCCCTTTGATCTCATCTTTTGTGGGACATTTTACTGGTGGGAATTATAAAAAGAAGAAAAAAAAAAACCCACGATTATCCTGCCAGACTTGAGTAATTCTTCTCCTTCTCAAGGGATCTCAGCTTTTTTAGGTCTATTTCCTCATTTTAATATCTGCCTCCCAAGCTTGATGTCAATGACTAGTTTTATAACTTACAAAAAAGACTCTGTTTTGGTTTGTTTGGTTTGGTTTTACAGCAGCTTTCCTGAGATAGAATTCCCATACCATCTAATCCAGCCATGCCAAGTGAACAACTCCATAGCTTTTAGGATATTGACCGAGCTGTGCATCTGCCACCTGAGTCAATTTTAGAAGGTTTTCATCACTGTGATTTGTAAAAGTGCACACCCTTTATCGGTCACCTCTAGCCCTGATCAACATTCGGCCTCTGAGGACCTGTCCACTTTGACGTTTCATAAAAACGCGATCCTTCAATAGGTGGTCTTTTTCGTGTCTGGCTTCTTTCACTCAGCATAAGGTTTGCAAGGTTCATCCATGCTGCAGCTCAGAGCATGACTTCATTCCTTTTTTTTACTGAATAATAGTCCATTGTGTAGATATACCGCCAGTTTATTCGTTCATCGGTTGATGGACATTTGGGTTGTTTCCATTTGGGGGGCTATTATGAATAATGCTGCTATGAACATGAACCTATGAGGTTTTGTGCAGGCATATGTTTTCAGTAAATATCTAAGAGTGAAACTGCTGGATTATAAGGTAACTTAGTGTTTAGCCATTTGAGGAACTGCCAAACTTTTTTTCCAAAGCAGCTGCAGCATTTCATATTCTAAAAGGCACTTTGAAAGTGTCAAACACAAATAGGTTACAATTTAATATTATTCATTGAAATGGCAAGAACGATATTTGGTCGTGGTAACAATTTAGACAATACTAAAGTGTCTACAGTAACATTGCTCCCCCCCCCAGCCCCCAAGTCCCGCTCACCCCCACAGAGAAGCCCTGTAACCACTTGGTATGAGTCATGCAGGCTTTTTGCTTTGCATAACACATATACAAAACTTACTTTCTTTTGTTACAATGAAAATGCATTTTTACTATACACATGACTCTGACTTTCTTTTTAAAAATGATGGTAAAATATACATAACGTAAAATATACCATTTTAGCCATTTTTAAGTGTATATAGCTCAGTGGCATTTAGTACATTCACAATGTTGTGCTACCAGCACCATCATCCATCCACAGAACTTTTTTTCATCTTGCAAAACAAACTCTGTACCCATTAAGCAACAACTCCCTCTCCCCTTTCCCCCAGCCCCTGGCAACCATCACTGTTCTATCTGTTTCTATGAAACTGATCGCTCTCAGCACCGTATATGAGTGGAATCATACAGTATTTGCCCTTTGTGACTGGCTTATATCACTTAGCATAATATCTTCAAGATTCATCCACATTGCACCATGTGCCCAAATTTCCTTCCTTTTTACCACGTTGTGATTATCCGTTCACCCCTGGGTAGACACCTGGGTTGCAGCCCCCTCTGAGCTATTGTGAAGAACAATGCCACTAGGAAGGCGGTTGTACAAATGTCTCCTCACATCCCTGCTTTCAATTATTTTGATTATATAAACTCTAAGCCTTTTTTTTAAGTAGACTTTTTATTGAATTATGTCACTTAAGAAAATCTTCACAATGTCCTAATGTAGGTCTCCTAGGTCGCTGAGTCATCTTCATGCTTTAAATTGCTCAGTTTTCATCCTCAGTCTGGGTATCTCATAGTCGATTTTACCATTTCCCTTCATGATATATTGAATAGGTATTACTCCTGGCTGTTTCCCATGACTGGGCACCAGGCATCGTGCACAGCTCTCCATGGGCACTGAGTGATGGGATCCTCCCCACAATGCTGTGAATTGGGTACACTCATTAGGTCCGTCTTAGAGACAAAGAAACTGAGGATAGAGAACATAAGTAATCTGCCCAAGGCTCTGCTGATAAGGGTTAAAGTTAAGAATCACAGTTTGTCCAAACCCCAAGCTTAACATCAGCATCATAACTAATGACATTCCCGAAGGGTCTTATTGGTCAGCCAAGGAGTGGCCTGGAGGGAGCAGGGAGGGGACTTGAATGTACGTGGACATGTGCGCTCCAGGAGCCATGAAACAGACTCTCCAAAGAAAGCAGATCTGCCTTTAGACACTGAGCGTCTCTCTCAGAGGTCAGGTTTCATGGAGCCTCGGAAAACCCGAGTAGCTCCCCACTTCCTAATGAGGGCCGTTGGGTCATGTTGTCTTCTGCTTCCTTTCCTCTTCCTCTTTGACCTCTCACTTGCTCGATCCCACCTTCGCCTCTGACCCTACTCCCACACTGTTGTCTTCCAGGCTAGCCAGGTGCAGGTGACAGAAACCCAGCTCAAATGAGCTCACACAAACAAGAAGAGTTTTTTGACTCATTTAACTAGGAACATAAGGGTGCATCTGGCCTCAATCGTGACTGGATCCAGGGGATCAAGTGAAGTCATCAGGCTCTTTCTCTACTTCCCAACTCTGCTTCTCTCTGGATGATAACCTAGTTCTTTCCTGTGGCGGACAGGCTTTCTCCATGACATAGAAAATGCTAGCCACCAGAAACTCCAAAACTACAGCTTCAAAGCCGAGCTATCGGACCAGAGGGAGGGCCCGTTTCCTGCTCCCAGCATCCATATGTTTGTCTCAGGGAAGGATCCAATTGGCCCTGCTTGAGCCATATGCTAACTATGTAACCAATCATGGCCAGGAAGAGGCAGTATTAGAACTGATGCAGACTTCAGGGCACGGAAGACAGTTTATGACACCAAAAGAGAGAAGAGGAGAAAGCTTATGTGCTAAGCAGAAACAAAACCACTCTCACCCTTTGCCTGCCGTGGCCAAACAGCTCTTCCAACCAGCAATAAACTCCCCACATGCAGCTCCTGCTGTTACTGCCAGCCATCACCCTACCCCTCCACGGCCAGAGCAGATCCTGAGCACTCTGTTTCTAGAATGCAAACCTCACGTCAATGAAGGTATCCAACCCACTCAGCCCCGTTTCCCCCATGCTGGAGGAGACACTGCTCTATCCAAACATTTTCATCATCCTCAGCTCCTTCCAACTCACTCCCCAGGCTTAGCTCATCTTTCAGCAAGCCTTGTTTCTTCCCTGCTCTAAGGTACAAGAACATGAGGTGCCCAGATGTATTGGCTGTTTACATTGCACGGAGCATGAGGCTATGCGTGTGTGGCTCCCTGCTCATCCCTGGACGCTTTCTCACTGCAGGCCTAGGTTCTGATGATTGCTCTGGACACTTTCTCGCTGCAGGCCTAGGCTCTGATGATTGCTATAAGCCAAATGGTCATGCTCAAGCCCGGTCATTACGCTGCCTCTTCTCCTTGACTCAATGCAGACCCGACTACATGAAATATTTGGTTTCTTCATCATAAGGAGGCCTAATGTTTTTTCACCACTTGATTGACTGTTAAATGAAAGCCAGGCCCTCTTGTTTGGTGTGTGTGTTGGGGAGGGGGGAGTTGTTTGTTTGGTTTCTTCAAGCATGTCATGATTAATTCATCCCTGGCCTGACTCATGGATAAACTACAACACTTGGCACTTTCATCCTCCTCTCCTTTGTCTCCTCTCCCCTACCTACATCCCACCTTGGTGAAAAGGTTGTCTTCCCCCTGATGTCATCAGATACTCTTGCTGATAGTGAACTTGGACCAATATTGCAAAGTACTAGAGTCTAGGGCTTTCAGAAACAGTAACACTGGATGTTTCAAACAATGGGACGCTCCTGATCCATCGACCCATGTTAAATTGAGAAATCAATCACAAAATACAAGCCAAAAAAACAGGACCACAATACTTTCAATGCCAAACGAGTTACCTACAAGCAAAGGGCACGTTAGCAGAATAAGCAACTGGCGTTGCCACTACTCTGGTTTGGTGAGGGCGGCACTCCTGTTCTAAAAGCACTTTCCCTTTTACCAGCTCATTTCATTCTCCATCACCATATAAAAAGGAAGCAGGAGAGGGATTGCTCTTATTTCCATTCAGCAAGTGGAGAAATAGCAGATCGATTCCCTGGGGTGGGCCTCCACAGGGAGCTTTCTGGAATGAGATCCCTAGCATACTTCCTGAGAACTCTAGAGTCAAGAAATGGAAGATCAGGTGTGAGGCTGGTATCAGAGAAAACGAGAGCTGCTGGCTTGCCAGCTCCTCTTCCCTCCTTTGCACATATTCCTAGTGCACCACACAAGAGCCACTGATGCAAGGCAAAATTCCTCAAAAATCCTAACCTTGAAGCCAGCTTAGCAGAGAGTAGAACCCCATTTTTTTGGCTGAATAAGCTGAAGCAGGAAGGGTCACTCAATGGCTGGTATAAATCATACAAAGAGCTGGCCAGGATAGAAATAGAAACTAAGTTTTGCCCAAACTGCTTGTCATTCTTCTTCATAGCTAGACTATAGGAATATCTTCCTTTTGCCTGGTTGACAAGAATGTAACTCCTATGAGAAGAAACGAGAATTGCACATTCCCTCGACCTGGTCCCACTGTCTCTCTGGAAAGCTAAGAATATAAATATACGGATTATTATTCCTATGCTAGGATTATGGGCTTGAGTTGAGAAATTCACAGAATCTATTTGTTCTGCTCTGAGCTTTGTATTTTTACTTCCCTCAAGTCAACAGGGAAATTAATGTGGTTCTCTCACCGAATCCTTACGGTTGTGGCTTATTCTGGATGGACACCCTGAGGATAAGACAACCGGAAGAGATATGGTAAAAGGACAAGGATCCTTCAGAACAATGCAGAAGACAGGGGCTATCTGTCTAGATACTGAAAAATTAAAAAAAAGAGGGGATCCCTGAGTGGCTCAGTGCTTTGGCGCCTGCCTTCGGTCCAGGGCATGATCCCGGAGTCCCGGGATCGAGTCCCATGTCGCACTCCCTGCATGGAGCCTGCTTCTCCCTCCCCCTGCCTGTGTCTCTGCCTCTCTCTCTCTCTCTCTCTCTCTCTCATGAATAAATAAATAAAATCTTTAAAAAAAAAGATATGTCACTGACAATTACCACCCATTCGTCCAATCACTAGTGCAATAGCCATCCATCAGTATTCTCAGCTGGCTAGAGGTTCTTGTGAAGATTAAAATGAGATCATTCATGTGTAGGAGGCACCCAGCACGAAGCCCATAGCATGATGGGCCTGCAGTCCATGCTGGGTCTGTTTGTTCCCAGGGCTCTAGCTCTGCGCCATCTAGAAGCAAAAATATAAGTGGTATCTGTACGGGGGTCTGCAGTAGGCAGGATGGAAGACAGACTTGGGCATGAGGGTCAAGCTGGAGTGGGCAAGGCCTTCCTCCACGCCTCCAGAAAAGACTGCTGTGCCCCACATGGTCCTGGGCTCTGTGGACACACCACTTCACACAGTCTCACCAAGTCCCCGCTGTGTGGCTGAGGTGACTTGCTTTGGTGAGATTAAATACCCTCTGAGGAGCTCACGGTAGGCAAGGGGCAGAACCAGGACTCCAACCCAGGTCTGTGTGAACCGAAAGACTACTGCTGAACTCACCAGCTAAAGAGACATCGAGGAGAGCCCTGGCTAAGAGATCAGCAGAAAGAGCTGGAAGCCAGACAAGCCTATTGGGGACACAGCCCACATGCAAACCTTAAGGTTGGTGGTCACTGCACTGGGCTAAGATGCTGCCTTCTGGCCATTTCCTGGCCCACTGAGAGAGAGGCATCCATCAGCCCACCGTGGCCCAGGTGTCCCAAAGACTCAGGCCCGGGACATCAGCCCCAATTTCTTTCTATCTTTTTTTTTTTTTTTTTTTTAGATTTTATTTATTGATTGATGAGAGACACAGAGAGAGAGAAAGAGGCAGAGACAGGCAGAGGGAGAAGCAGGCTCCATGCAGGGAGCCCAACGTGGGACTCGATCCCGGGTCTCCAGGATCACGCCCCTGGCTGAAGGTGGCGCTAAACCTCTGAGCCACCGGGGCTGCCCTCAGACCCAATTTCTAACTCATAAGGATGGCCACCATGTGCTTTTGTTCAAAATGCACCTTGTATGAGTGCACTCGGACAAGAGAGGAGGTGCTTCACCGCAACCCGTGAGCCCAGAGGCTTCTGTTTGTGCAGGGGGTGACCTTTCCCACTCACGTGAAGATGCCGTAGCAGAGAGCTATGGCCCTACTTTAAGAAACCCCTTTTCTGGATTTCTACACTTATTTACTCCATGAATTCTTGCTACATACCAGGCCATTCAAAGATGAGGGAGACACAGCTTCCGCTCACTGTTAAGGAGCTGAAGGTCTGGGGTGGGGAGGGGGGCGGTCACAAGCACAGACTATGGGAAAGCACACTTCAGGGGCACAGAGAGCCCAGGCAAGGGACCCCGGGTCTGCACTCTGGAGTCTCTCCTGGCTAATCAGCTCTCTAGGCTCTCCTGTTCCTTGTCCCCTCACTGGCAAATCAGAACTCAGCGAGGCAGACCCCCACTCCCATCCCACCAGCTGCTCCCGCATATCTGATCCAGGCTGACTCTGACCTGGGCTGGTCACCCTTCACCCCCAGGTGTAGTCAAAAGGTCCTTTGTCTCCGGGGACTCTGGGAAATTCCTTCCTTCCTCCCAGCTTGGGGACTTGCCACTCTTAATAGGTTCAATATTTGATTGTCAACAGATGGAAGGTCAATTCGCAAAAAACAAGGGCTTTGGGTCTGAATTGTTTCTTTAAGTCTCTCCAACTCTCCACAGGATCTCAGGCCAAGATGTTAGGCTGAACCTAAAATCAATCAGGCCCCAGGCTACAGAAAAAGTGGCTCAAAATACAAAACGTGCTCTCTAACACATGGTGCGATGCTTTCTTCTCCAGAGCACGGATGCTCTTAGTCTCTGAGCAGTCTAGAGAACAACACAGACACCAGTCTGAGATGGCCAGAGCCTGTTAAGGATGCTTAAAAATGACAACAGTGGTAATAAAAGGGCATCTCACTTAACATTTTCAGGCAACCACTTATCGATATCCTGTTTTCCAGAAATCTCCCTCATTTATGAAATGTTGTCGTGGCCACATTGGCCTCACCTTCCCCTGGCTTGCAGTCTCTTAGGGAAGCCAGGGACTTCCAGTAGAAGTCTTCCAGAGAAAGAGAGACCCAGCGGCCTGTATGAAGCATGTTGTGGTGTGGCCTTTCCAGAAAGCCACCAAAGAAAGACACTGGATCCACCTCCTTCCTGTCAAACAACAGCTGACCAAGGTTTGGCAGGACCATGACATGTCCATATTCCCACCAACAGAGGCCACGAGTGGATCCGAGACTGGAATCGAGACTCTAATTCACTCAGTAAGGACTATTTCTCACAAAGAGGAGTACCTGGTACTTACCTAACCTTAACTCCCAGGAACCTCAGTTGTGAAAAACCACCGATGGGAGCCATTCTTCCTGTGTGCTGGAAAGGAGACATCACTTTGACTTAAAAGGAAGCAGACATTGAACATCCTAACAGCTTAGATCCTAAGAGCCACACATCTTTCTCCCGGGAAAGACCCTGAGCCTCCAAGCAAAGGTGCCTGTCCTCCCCATCTCTGACTCCTTGTATGACACGAGGGCAGAGTGGCCAAAGGCAGACGGCAGACAGAAACGCCCACGTTAGGGAAGCACTCATTATATAAAAGGCAAGCGGGTGGCATTCCAGGATATACGCAAGTCATGGGCAAGTCCCCGTGAGAGTTCTTACTCTCTTAAATCTTTTATGAGCACTGAACAACTGACTTGCTTCATGAAGTAGGAATATTAATAATGCCTCCTGTTTATTGAGCACCTACTATACATCTAACCTGGAAAAGCAGAGTGCTCAGGGAGAGATTCGGGGAGGAGGCTTTGGAAGAGAGTAGGACACGGAGTGGGAATGGTGCTCCTGGCAAGGGAGGGCGAGGGCAAAGCCCCAGCGGGAGGAATGCATCCTGAGCAGGACTCCGACAGGACCTTTCTGGGGAAGGTGGATCGGTTGCAGGTCAAGCTTTCACCTGGCACATCTGCACCCCACTCCGAGGAACGGCCAAGTTTTAGCAGTGACCTCCTTGCAACGGGTCTCTTTACGGGACTATGGGGCCCAGCGCTGAGCGAGGCAGAAAGGTTTTGACAGTCTCATTTTATTTTGTTCTAAACAAGAGATAATATGAAATAGGCACCTGGGAGTGGTTTGAATTAACAGCCCAAACCAAATGAACAGCTGCATCCCAGAGAGGCGGGGGGAAATGTTTCCTGCTTTTGGTCATATTTCCTTTCAGCAACATTACATTAACACTTATGAAATACAGCCGAAAAGTCAGGCAGTATTTAAGAGGAAGAGAAACGTAGTTCCATACTCTGTGCAAAATGTACGGCCAATTAATTGGCCGTGTAAGCCTGGGTTTTCAACTCATCTGCAGAAGTCTCGAGGTTAATGAAACCATTACGTATGCACGGATGTTGTGGAGGGGGAAACAGGGAAGGAATAATTGACAATGCCCTCCATCTAGCTTTGTGGTGTGGGCTATTCTTATCTGACAGTGCTTATCAAAGTCAGGTACGTGGGTGGAATGGGTCTGAGTGTGCGTGCATGGGTATGCGTGTGTGTGTGTGTGTGTGTGTATACGTGTAACCATGTTAATGAGAACAATTATATTTCTCCATCTGGAATCCATTAGCTGTGATTATGATGATGGACTCTCCTACCCTTATTACTATCAGGATTAGCTAACCCCATTATTACCCAGGCCACCTTTCTCAATCTGCTGCACGGAGCAGAGGAGACGGTTTCCTGTCATCTAAGCCGGCTCCCTCTCTCCCACTCCGGAGCCGTTGTAAACTCCCTCACCCCATCTCAATTACAAGAGCCCTAATAGGCCCTCCTGTCCCAAGTGACAGGCCTCTGCAGGTGTGCAGGAGGCGGGGGCAGGACGGCCAGCTGATCCGTGTGGCCAGGAGTCTTAGGCTCGCTCCACCATGCTCATGGCACCAGGCCTGAGTCTTGCAGGTGTGCAGCAATTATCTTGGCCCAGTTACCTCATCGTTGCTTAGGGTGGATGGAAAAAATAAATAAGGCGCACTGAAAAGGCTGTTATTGCAAAATAGGAAAAGCCTGAGAGACAGGCAGGCCCCCCAAATGGAATGCTTGATTCCTTCATCCTCAAGATGTCCTGTCCACACTTCAATCAAGCCAGTGGCTTCAAGAACTGGCCCCCCAAGACCGGAGGCAAGGAGAGGAGACAGGGGTGCCTTCGGGATGATAAAGCTGATCAAGTTGGTAAGATCCATGGACTTTGGCCTCCCCTCCTCTCTAGCAGCCGTGCTTTTCCCCTCCCCAAAGGACTTCAATTCCTGGCCACCCCACCCCACCCCCACCAACAGGCGGCAACAGCAAACAGGGACTTCATTTTAAAAATCTGCTAGAATTTGAGATTTCCCAAGAAATCTTCATCAAAGAAGTCACCACAGTGAAGGCAGAGCATTGATCGGATTATCTCACCCTTATCTCATGTTCAGTAGAGTCTGTTTATTTGGAGTGTTAGTGTGAGGTGTGCGCCATATTGTCAGGACTCGGGTCCTCTGTGGCAAAGCATCCCCTTGGGGTGCATGAGCTAGCAATATCCTCAGCCTTCAAGGCAGCCGGAGCCCCCAAGGTGGTGCCTCCAGCTCAGAGAAGCCTCCCCCATTTACTCCAGAGGGACAGTTCATAGTAGTATTGTCATGTAAGCATCAACACATGAAAAGAGTTGGGAAGCATTGCTCTAAAGATCTCATTTCCTCTTGCTCTGCATCTTCCCCCAAACCTCCTTATCCTCCTTGAACAACCAAAGCTATAAGGATCCTTCCATTGGCCAACAATGTCCTCTGTTGGACACTGGGGATTATGAGGCCCCAAGGGTTCCATGATTTACCTGAATTCATACAGGTAGAGGTGCCATGGTGCCAGAGCTAGGACTGGAACCCAGGCCTCCTAGCTCCCAGTTGAGGTCAGCTCTAACTGCTCTCTGGCTTGGAGCAGACATTTTCCTTGTCTCCTGTACTCTGGAACTTTCTTCCAACCCCTTGTCTGTCTTGCTGCTTTCTGCCCTGCTGACCAGGTGCTGATTTGAACTTCCAGGCTACTGATCTCAACAACCAGAGCCTCAGGAATACATCCAATAAGAACTCACAACTTTCATGTCTCTTGACTCAGAGGGGAAGGTGGCGGAACCTTTGCTCTAAACTGCTGTTCCTGGCTTCAGTCAGAGAGGAACAACAAGGTATTCTCAAGAAGGCCACCACAGGACAGCCCTGTGTGTCCCACACGGACATAGACCGCTAGCAGCTGCAGCAGGCTTTGGCTCACGTCCACTCCGGGAAAGCTTATTCTGAGTTTTCATCCTTTTCACAGCGCACTGGTGCTGGGGTCACCATGGCACCCAAGAGTCATCAGTTCAGAGAGGGCTTCAATGCAGGCGCCTGGGGGGACTGTGGGATGCCACAAATATCCTTTCTCCAAGCAATTCCAAAGTCTGGAAATAGAGGAACTTCTGTGAAGATGAGCAAACTCTACAACCCTTGTCAGACCCTACTTGACCCCACTCAAAACCCCATCTGAGCATCTGTCCCCATCTGTTTAGAGACGTGAGGGTTATTTTCGGCACTGTCTGAATGAATGTTCATCCTTCTGTAAGTAAAGGGCTTCCCACCCCAGTTAGGGATGGCTTAACCTGACCGGTCTCCAGGGGGTACCAGGAGATGATGGATGTGTTCTAATTCTTCATCAGGGCAGGGGCAGGATGATTCTTACTCTAAATGCTTATCCTCCAGGTCAATAAAATGAATAGTTCCCACATAAGATGTCCTGCCCACACCTCAGAAAATTGACACAACATATCATTTCATCCAAACTATAGCTCACAACCATTTGGAGATTGGGTAGAAAATGATAAGGTAGTAATATGAGTTGTCGAAAGAAGTTCAAGATTTATTAAAATAAAACCAATAGCAATATATAGTGGTGACAGGAAGCTGAGAAGTGGAACAACTTTTCTGAATGGCAGTTTGACAAACATACACTAAATCTCTTAAAAAGGCATCACTTGACTCAGTAATTCTAAGGATTTTACCCCTAAGGAACTAATCAGAAATGTGTACAAAGATATATGTATGTAAATTTTCATCACAGGAATTCTGTGTAGTAGGGAAAAATAAAAATAGCTTAAGTGCTTAATAATGAGGAATCATGGGGGGGATGAATAAATAATGATATATTGCAACATAGCCATCGAAATAGGGAATTAAAAATTTGCATTAAAATAAGAAACTTTGGGGGCACTTGGGTGGCTCAGTCAGTTAAGTGTCTGCCTTTAGCTCAGGTCATGATCTCGGGGTCCTGGGATCAAGCCCTGCGGCAGGCTCCCTGCTCAGTGGGGAGTCTGCTTTTTCCTCTCCCTCTGCCCCAACCCCTGGCTCATGCACACACACACATTCTCTCTCTCTCAAATAAATAAAATCTTTCAAAATTAAGTAATTAATTAATTAATTTTTAAACTGAGGAAGTCTTTCCTAATATAATCGCAGATAAAACAAAGTCAGGCTACAAAACAATTTATCCAGTATTATTTCAGTTTTATAAAAATCTTTGTATGTGACTATACATGAGTGTGTGTGTGTGTGTGTGTGTGTGTGTGTGTGTGTGTTGATTAGAACAAATATTTGAAGGCTACACCCAAAGTTTTCCATAAGGAGTGTATATTGCTTTTAAAATCAGAAATGCAAATGTTAAGGAAATGAAATTGATTCCTGCAGCTAAGAAATAGGACAGTGGAGTAAACCATATCTTTTCTTACTACTGATCAAACCACCTCAGCCCTACTCTCAGCTCTCAAATAGAAATTTTCTCAGATATCAGATCTTGTCCAATCAATACCCTGAATCAGCTAAACTCATCTAAGGCATGAACTTAGTTTTATTACATATACTTTGCATTGTGTAATTTTATAGGTAAAATTAAATATTCCTCACCCCTTTCACTTGTGAGAAAATACATGCCTTTGCATGTCTAATGTTTAAGACAAATATTTTCCTAAACTTAAGGGTCTGGGACTTTCCCTGCCCATATCACTGCCCTCACTTCCTTTCCGTAGAGCATCATGCCAAGAGGTCCACCAAGGCAGAGCTTTCCTGTGAATGGCCTCATATTAAACTTATAAATTACTTGACTTTCCAAAGCCAGAGAGATCCTGGGGATTGTAGCCCCAATATTAAGAAGGTGATACCTACAGGAAGACAGACCACAAAAGATAAGCCAAATGGTAATTTTGCTTAAGAAGTCCCCTTGTGGAATGTGAACTGGTGCAGCCGCTCTGGGAAACTGTGTGGAGGTTCCTCAAAGAGTTAAAAATAGACCTGCCCTACGACCCAGCAATTGCACTGCTGGGGATTTACCCCAAAGATACTGATGCAGTGAAATGCCGGGATACCTGCACCCCAATGCTTATAGCAGCAATGTCCACAATAGCCAAACTGTGGAAGGAGCCTCAGTGTCCATCAAAAGATGAATGGATAAAGAAGATGTGGTCTATGTATACAATGGACTATTACTCAGCCATTAGAAATTACAAATACCCACCATTTGCTTCAACGTGGATGGAACTGGAGGGTATTATGCTGAGTGAAGTAACTCAGTTGGAGAAGGACAAACATTATATGGTCTCATTCATTTGAGGAGTATAAAAAATAGTGAAAGGGAATAAAGGAGAAAGGAGAGAAAATGAGTGGGAAATATCAGTGAGGGAGACCGAACATGAGAGACACCCAGCTCTGGAAAATGAACAAGGGGTAGTGGAATGCGTTGGGGTGACTGGGTGACGGGCACTGAGGGGGGCACTTGACAGGATGAGCACTGGGTGTTATGCTATATGTTGGCAAATCGAACTACAATAAAAAATATACAAAAAAATTTTAAAAAATAAATCTAAAAAAAAAAAAAGAAGTCCCCTTGTGTAAGTCTGAGAAACCATAAAACGAACTTAGAGAGGACTTACTCTCACTGGTAGGAATTAGCCATCATAATTGAAAGGACTCAGAAAGATTTGTAGTGGCATAAAGGGTGGTTTTTGCCACAATGCAGGTCCTGGGAACCACTACAACTTAGCTATGCTTTATCTTTCACATCCACCAGCACATGCCTCTCTCTCTCTGCCTGCTGTTGCCTCTGGCTATCCAGGGAGTAGCATCTAGAATTTAGGTTCTCCAGGTACGTCCAGGTGACCAGATTCACTCCTTTCTCCTACCAAGCTCCTAAAACTGCTATTCCTTCAAGAATGGCTGATTAGAGGCACTGATAGGAAAGCAATCTGATTGAATTATTCACATTAAGATATAAACTGACCATAGTCGTAGGTCTCCCTATGGGTATCTAATTCACGTGTTTGGGAACTATAGTCTTTGAACCATCTGCATTAGGGTCACCCAGGTGCTTCTTGAAATGATGGGTTTCTGGGTGCCACTCCTTTCAGAATGAGAATCACTCCTGGTAGACTCCATGGATCTGCATTTTAAACAAGCCCCTTTGATTCTTATGCACCCTACAGCATGGTAACAGGTGGAATATGGAGAGTTGATGTCTTGGTCTACAAAAGCCTTTACAGAGATGACACACTTTCCACTCCAGGAGCACCCACATCAAAAAACAAGGGTGAGTAATTCCATTAACACTAAATGCTTCTTATGCAGCAGATGCTGTTATCATCTGCATTTTCACAATGCAGAAACTGAGGATCATAATGATTAGGGAACTATGCTGAGGTCACACAGCTCTTAAACGTGGGATCGAGCTTTCGAACTCCAGCAGCCTTAAGAAAGACTCCTGAGGACCTACTTCAAATATCAAGTTATAGCCCATCTCAGTCAGAGCTTCTCCAACTTAGCTAAGACAGACAGCAGTGCCCAAACTTGAAAGGTTGTGAGGACATCCCTAAAAGGAGAGAGAGAGAAACAAAACAAACGCCCGACTTAAGTGGTGAATTACTTAGAACACTACATTATGTGTCAATTCTCACTGAACATCTTGGACACCAGTTTAGGCTGGTTGATGTATTATAGTTTTGCCTAAGAAGGCTCAGAACTTTGAAACTGTTCCCTTTTGTGCTTTGATTACACATTCGTTCTGACTTGAAAAAGGATTATGTTGTGAGGAGCCCCACGCTCCCTCTCGCAGAGGCCGGTTGTAGCTATTTCCATCTGTAATGATTGTTTAATGACTCTTTAAGAAAGTGCTGCCTGAGGTTCTCTAATCACCGAATTTTTATTAAGCATTCAAGGAAATCACACAGGTGCAGGATTTCCTCAAGGACAGGCAAGCTATGACTTGTGCAGAGGAGGAAAAGCAGTGCCGATGGCAACGTGACCCCTACCCCACCACCAATGCAGGAAACCTGTACAACACAGATGGAACAGCACCTTGGTGCTCCCAAAGGGAGAAAGAGGGATTTAAGAGACAAGATAAACAGGAGCAAGAGATGGGAACCAGGAGCAATAAATACTTTTAAAAAGACAGGAGTGAGGTCTAGAAAGATCATGAAAGGAAGAGGGGTCAGAGACTCTCATCTCCTTACATTGTAAGCATCCTGGAGACCCAAGACCCTTCACATCAAGGGCTGTGGAAATCTTCAACTCCACTTAGAATGAACTTTTGAGCTGAGTACTTCAACAGTGACTGGTGAGCCAGCCATTGTATGAGCTGCTATGGTGAATGAAGCACAGTTTTTATCTGTGAGAAGCATAGAGTCAGGGTTGGGGGGTGGGAGTCGATGGGGAGACACAGGTGATACTGCAATAGTACCTACCATTTATTTAACCTCTGATGCGCCATGCATGGCTGAGTGGTTTGCAAACATAATTAAAGGACATTTTTCCCATCTCCAGATGAGAAAAACTGAGACAGAGTAGTGAGGCTCCTTACTCCAAATCACATAGCTAATAAGTGACCAAACCAGCATCTGCACTGAAGTCTGGCTCCAAAGCCCATGCTCTTAACCCCTCTCCCAGACAAAGCATTGATCTTGGAATTACTGTGCATGTGGAGAGCAAGATGTGTCCAGGACGTGACGAGAGCCCAGAGAAAGGATGCTTAGCCCAACTTGGATTCAAATTCTGGCTCTAGCCCTTACTAAATGTGAGACCTTGGGCAAAGAAGTTACTCCTTTTCAGCTTTAGTTTTTCCATCTCTGAAATGGGTCCAATTATATCAAGCCTGTGAGATCATCTTAGAAAGAAAGGTGATAATTACATAAAGCATCCAACACAGCACCATCTAGCAGGTTACATAGTACATGCTGAGTTAATGTTGCTTTCCATCCCCTTTCTGGCTGCTTTGCAGCTGGGAAATGGTGGGGGCCAGCAGCCCAAAGCTGAAACAGGCACAAAGTGCACTGCTGGTGGTGGTATAGACAGGGAAGCCTCTGTGCGGAGTTCTCCAGCACTACCTAATGAAAACTAAGAAAATGCAAGGAGGTCCTTGAATGGGACAGACATGGGCTATTCATCACAACATTGTCTTTAACAGTGGGGAGTGGGAAGCAATCTAGGTGTCCATCACTTAGAAATGAGTCAGGAGATTAGGGGGGTTGTCTATTTTGGAATACATTATAGGAGTCAGGGGTATTGTTCTATCCATATATAAAACATGGATAAAAAAAAAAAAAAACATGGATAGAACCTAAAAACATAGTTAGGGAGTAAAATGTAAGAGTCAGAAAGAGATCCACAGCCCAGTTCCATTCATATAAACAAAGACTACTTGCAGACTCAAAATAACATTGTGTATTTTGTAATGATGCCCAGGGTACCTAATATATGTATCTCAGTGAACTATGACCCCCAAAGATGTCCACATCCAAATCCCTAGAATCTGTGACTATGTCATGTTCTATGTCAAAAGGGAGTGAAGGTTGCCAATCAGCTGACCTGGAGCTGAGCAGCGTCATGGATTATCCAGGTGGTCCCAATGTAATCACTGAGGCCCTTGCAAGTGAAAGACACAGCAGGAGAGTGACTGTATGAGGCATACAGGTGAGACTAGACCGGCCAATCCTGGCTTTGAGGATAGAAGAGGGCTGGGAGCCAAAGAATGCAGGCAGCTTCTAGAAGCTGGAAAAGGCAAGAAAACAGATTCTTCCCTTGAGCCCCCAGAAGGAACACGGCCCTGCCAACAAATGAGTTTAGTCCAGGGAGACCCATTTTGAGCTTCTGACTTCCAGAATGGTAAGATAATAAATTTGTGTTGTTTTAAGCCACCTTATTTGTGCTAATTTGTTACAGCAATGATAGGAAAGAAAAAGGATGCCAGACACATTAACATGAGCCCTGGCTGTGGAGGAGGAATGGTGGGAAGATCAGAAAGGAAGGGGCTGCTGCCATGTCATTATGCCCCATGCAGAGGAAGACTCCAAACTCAACACTGCCTGAGGTGAAGGACAAGAGGGAGAGAAAGGAGAGAGAGGAAGTGAGGTTGGGGGTGAAGGGGTGGGGTGGGGGGGACAGAGGGTGGAAACCCAATGGAGCTGGTTGGGTAGGTGGCACATGTTGCATGGTGAGCCCTGTGCAGCACGTGCTCCAGGTGCACTGAGTGAATCAAGGAGTGGGTGAGGACTGACAACCCCAAAGGGGGTGCACAGTAAAGGAGAAATCATATTCAGGGGGATCAGATTCAAATAGCTTCTAGAGTGAGCTGGAACCTAGTCTGGGTTTTCCATGAGTTCAGAGTGGGATACTAAGCTATCTTCCCAACCACACTTAAACAAAAACTACTTCTGAGGGAGCCTGGGTGCCTCAGCTGGTTGAGGGTCTGATTCTTGATTTTGGCTCAGGTTGTGATCTCAGAATCCTGAGATCGAGCCCCTCGTGAGGTTTTGCACTCAGTGGGGAGTCTGCTGCTCTCCTTCTCCCTCTCTGCACACACTCTCTCTCTCAAATAAATAAGTCTTTAAAAAAAAAAAAACTACTTCTGAGTTGGGTATAGAAAATTAACTTTAAAAAGCCAGCTTTGCCTTTATGGTATATTAAACCACTATAGCAATACCAAGTTTTCAGAATCTCTTCTAGAAAATGGAAGAATATGGAATATTTCCTAACTCATTTTATGTGGCCAATATTATCCTGATGCTAAAACCAGATAAAAACAGGACAAATAAGCTACAAATATCCCCCTTGTGCTTAGTCCAAACATCCTCAACCAAGTATTAGCATATCGAATCCAGCAATGTATAAAAAGAATTAGATACTACAACCAAGTGGAATTTATTCCAGGTATGCAAGGCTGGTTCAACATTCAAAAATCAATCCACTGTATCTACAGACTAAAGAAGAAAAAAATCAAGTGATATTAATTGATGCAGAAAAGGCATTTGACAAAATCCAACACCCAATCGTGGTAAAAATTTCTCAGCAAAGCTCCTCAGCTTGACAAACAGCATCTACAAAACACCCGCAACTACCATCATGTTTAACAGTGGAAGTCTGAATTCTTTCCACCTGAGATCAGGACCGGTCAAGGATGCCTCTTCTCACTAGTCTTATTCCAAATAATACAGGTGGAAAGGTGCGCTTACTGGGCCTCCCTGGGTTCCCCCAACAATAGGACCTCCAGCTCACCCCAAGGCAGATGAGACCTCCAGGAGGCAGCACGCACCCCTCCCCATGCCTCCATGGCACCAAGTCAGTCTGAGGTCCCTCCCACTGCCCTCTCTCACGACACGCTTTCATTCTTTTTTTAATAAAAAAAAATTCCTCTCCACATCGGTTATTTGATGCCAGCCCTCACTGCCTCCTCTCGCTCTTTTGAGTTTCCCAAGTTACCGTCAATCCAGTCCAAGCTAAGAGAGAAGAATCCAGATGGCATGCTGTTTCGTAACACCTGAAATCAGAATAAGAGCTTACCTTTTATAACCCTCCACACACACAGCGAAACGCTTTCTTGTTCATTAGCTCAGCAGCTCTGAACCTCTTTTCTCGGCCCTGTGCCTTTCCTTGGCGCCCCGCTGCTGGAATGAATTGCTCCCTCCTCTGAGATCCCATAGCGCTTTGTCCATGCACCTGTTCCACACCGGACACTTTCTATTCCAGCCCTCGTTCAGGTCTCTCCGGTCCCCTGCCAGCCCAGAAGGGACCACACAGTGATCGGCTTAGCATCTTCTCCCCAGCACCAACCCTGCGCTCCAAAAACGCAGTTTGGGTGTCGTTCAGTGAAAGAGAAAGGTATTATTGGCACGTGGAAGGGACTCGGTCACTGGTGGCTGGTGGGATGTCGGACAGATGAAGGCGCTAAGGCTTTGGACACACTGAAGGACTCCATCAAGGTTACACAGCTAGACGGTGGCGGAGCGGGGCTTTGACACAGATCTCCTGGCTTTCATTTGGATAAACAGACACTTTTCACCCACTGATGTCCTGCCCTGTGGCTCTGGAGGGACCATCCCCCAGGAAAGCAGCTGATGGTTTAATTCATTCCTGGGCCTGGAAGCTAAAGGGAAAGAAAGAGCCTCGCTCCTGCCGAGCGGAGGCCGCACAGAAACAGAAAAAATAAAAATAAAAAATAAAAAAAAACTGCCGGGACTCTCAGAGCCTCTGGAAACAGAATGCAAACCGCAGAGCCCAGCCTATCACAAGTTCAACAAAGTTTTTCCGTGTTGAACTCTGAACTTTGAGAAGTCTGGAATCTTTAGCAATTGCTTATTGCCTGCAGGATAGATGCAGTTAGGCCCGTGCCTTCTGGGCATGCCCTTAGCTGCAATCCTCATTGAAGTTCCTGTGCTGCTGCTTTCAAAACTGCTCAAATTCCTTCACTCAAGTGTTCTTAGCACTTATGTTGATAGGGAATACTTCAAAGGGTACATCTTTACTTTATCAAATCTGATCTAATTTTGCAGATGGAATCAAAGAGGTTCATTTTGAGTCTGGTCGAGTTTGCCAACCGGCCCGAGGAGGAGGCGTCGATGCCTTGTCCTCCGTGTAATTAACCTAAACCGAGAAGCCCCGGGAGATGGGGGGGGGGGGGGCTGGGGGGCCGTGGGGGAACCTTGGGCCGCGCAGACCCCAGGCCCCCGGGGAGGACGCGAGGGGGACACGAGGAGGGGAAGGACGGCTCCCCCGCAGCCGGGCGCTCGAGGACGGCATGGGTGCTGTGGGGTGGTTCTCTAAAGAGAGAGACTAGAAGGAGCTTCGGGGTGCCTGGCGATCTTGCGAGGTGCTGCGTGGGGTAGGGGAGCCCCGGACCGGGCAGCCAAGGCCCGGAGTATTAACCTTCACCCTCAGCTGCAGGTACAGTTACGCTTCTCTCCTCCCAACCTGGCACTTTCTATAAAATCCAAAACTTGATGTCGGCTGCTAATTTGCCCCTGATACCTGTGTTTGAAGCCGGATCCGGGCATAGATTCAGCTGCCTGGCCAGACGGTAATTTCCAGCCGAGCTATTATAATTGTTACAGTAAAATGTCTGTCTGCATGCAACACCCCGGGCTGGGGGAGGGAGGGAGGGGGCAGAGGCATTGATTTGGGCGTTCAGAAAAGTTCTCCGTGGCTCAGAAGAGACAGTTCTGGCTGCTTTTACTTTATTTTGGATAAATACATACATACATATATATATATTCATTGAAATCGAACACAAAAGCGAAAGGGGCTTCAGTTTTCAATGTCCTAAGCTCTGGGGTCCCCCTTTTTTAAAAAGCTTTTCAGAAACTCCCACACACAACCTGCCCCCACCTCCTTGGCTTTGGACACTGGAGGGAGTCACGCTCATCCAGCAGCCTCTCTCGTGGAGCCTTTGTGTGAGGCCCATGCAAATTGGCCATGAAAAGGCTCCCAGGCCGAGTTCTCTGCCCACAAATTCTGGTCGTCATGTGGGTGGGTGTCGCAGTCCCTTTCCCACACCGGGGAAAACCAGGCCAGCCCTGGGAAGGTGGAGGACCCGCCTGAGCCTCCAGGACTCCCTAGATTGCGGGGCCTCTCACCCCCTCATAGGAGCCCACCCAGCTGTCTCTCCCCAAATGCTTCTCTACCCAGCAGGGACCCTCTGGAAACAGATCTATAAAGACAGAATCCTAACCTGGTCTTTGAGGGCCCTATGACCTGTTCCAGCTCCCTCCCCAGCCTTCTCTCTGGCTGGGGCTAGCTTCATGGGCATGTGATAATGTGATATCTGCAGCCATATAGGGTCCCACGTTCTCACTGCTTTGTGATTTTTAAAAATATTTTATTTATTTATTCATGAGAGACACAGAGAGAGAGAGGCAGATACACAGGCAGAGGAGGAAGCAGGCTCCCTGTCGGGAGCCCAATGTGGGACTCAATCCCAGGACGCCAGGATCACACCTGAGCCAAAGGCAGACGCTCAAACACTGAGCCACCCAGATGCCCCACTGCTTTGTAATTCTTAATAGTTTTTTAATAAGAGACCCACATTTTCATTTTGCCCGGAGCCCTGCAAATAGTATAGCCAGGTCTGCCTTCCACCATGCTCTGCACACCTTTCTGTGCTTCCTCCTGCCAGGAGGCTCCACACTTGCAATTCCCTCTGTGCAGAGTGCTCCTGCACACCCCATCCCCACCATTGACACCACCCTCTACTTACCTCACTCCTACCCATCCCTTGTATCTCGGCTGAATTGCCACTTCCTCCAGGAAGTCCTCCTTGCCATCCAACTGGGTCAAGTCCATAGGCTCACAGAGCACCATGCTCCTTTCCTCCATAAACTCTTTCTACGGTTGCAATTCTACATTTATCATATATTTACACACATTGACTTATAGTCTATCTTCCCACCTGGAATAGAAGTTGAAGAGAACAGAAACCACATCTGATTTTTTGCTCACCACTATAGCCTCTGTGCCTAACACACCACTGGATATGTAAACGATATTCCATAAATATGTGTTGGACCAACGACATAATGTAAAAAGAGGAAGAAGTTGAGCTTGGTGGTTGGGAGGCTGCCTGGCTTCATAGCTGCTTCTGCTGTTGGCCGTGCAATCTCAGGTGAATTCCCTGACCCCCTGAATTTAATTTCTCTCATTAGGAGAAAGGGGATAAAGTGAGCTATTTGCAGAACAATTGTGACCTTTAGATGCAACGATGCGCATGGAGGAGTTGGGACCCACCTGACACAGAGCACCCCAAATGTCCAGCACTGTTATTATAGGATGGCTGGTGTGTACTGCACATGAACGTTTAGCATTTCATATGCCTTCAGAACAACTGCACATGGCAGGAATCGGTATATCTAGGGTGGCACATCTAGCAAGTATCCGAGTAAGACTAGAAGCCAGTGCAATCCATCTCCTTGGCCTGTGGCTGCACCAAAGATGTCATAGCTCAGAAGGGACAACAGATTGGTTCCCAGGGAGTTGTGAAACTTCAGGTTCCAGTTCTGATTCCATTTCTCACTATTTATATGTTCCTGACCACTTTTCTTAGCATTCTTCTTAATTCCATCATCTATAAAACATGAATAATAAGAGATGCATCTCAGAGAGTTGCTATATTAAGTGAGAAAAACTGCATGAAGCGCTTGGCACAGGGCATGGATTGTAGCAAGCATTCTGGATACCTTAACTCTCAGCTACGAGTAATCCCACCTGCTGGAGCGGCTCCCGTTTGCTAGAAGGAGCCGAGTGCCGCCTCACACTTCTGCGCTGCCTTGCTCCCACTTTGCAGCCAGCAACATTTCTAAAGAGGATTCAGATCACTTGTACAAGGAAGGGCAACTCTGAGATCTAGGATTCCCTCAACCTCCAGCATTCTCTAGGTGAACTGTAGTAGCAGCAACACAACCCCTCTGCTTTCCAAAGCAAGGGATGCTATTCCCCAGCATGCAGGGTTTTCCCAGACCAAAGGCCTGGGCACAGACCTCCTCTTGCTCCTGCTCTCCATCCACTGCACCTTGGGGAAGACAAAGGCCAGCACAGCAAAGGGCTAATCCTTTATGTCTCCACAAATCAGCAGAAGGGACAACCTCATGCAGCCAGGATGGCTAGAATGTGCTTATCTAGGATGGAAGGAGAAATCCAGTGCTTTCCAAGTGATCAATAACCTAAAGCTTCAAGGAAAGGAAAGATCACACCATACTCCATCCAGCCCACTGCAGACCCCTCAGCCCACAGGAAAAACGCTGTCTACCTGCTGAGGGTATGAACTCAGAGATCATCCCTTCTTGTCCTGCACTCAGAGTAAGTTTAGGCAGATGGCGAGGGGAAGTCAGGTGTAGCCAGGGGCCTTCGCTGCCATTCAAAGTCATGTCCCCCCATAAGCTGGGGTACCCTGGAGTGATGCCTTGAAGAGGCTGATGGGGGGCAGAGGGGTCCCTCTACCATTTCCAACAGAAAGCTTCAGGTTTGTCTCATAAATGTACACAAGAGAAAGCTGAAACCTATATAATGCCCTAAGACATCTCGGCACAGACAGTTATCAGCCAAGGAGAGGCCAGAGGTCAAGCCTCCCAGTGCCATGCCAGCCTGCACACTCCACCCCAGCACTGGGGCTAACAATGATGGATCTGGACAGTGAGGTCTTCACAGAAAAATGATTTTTGAAGAAGAGAAAAATCACTGAGCCAGAGAAGCCTTGAGAAAAGGTTTTCCTGTCCTATTTTAGGAAAGATAGAACCAAACACAACTGTGTGGCCCCTCCCCAGGTCCCTCCAGCTCCCATAGTGAGGCAGAAGAAGATCCTCTCTGCAGGAGAAAAGTGAGGCCACACCCATTCCTGGAGACCTCCCGGTGTGTTCCTTCTCACCAGGAGCCTCCTGAGCCTGCCAAGCACCAGCCATCAGCATCAGAAGCACATCTGTGAGTAGGTGTTAGCTCTAGAGAGCCAAGGCCAGCAGGCTTGGCTTTGGGTGGATATTGTTGGGTGCTCGTCCCTCAATTCTTTTGAGTCTGGTCTCATGGCTTCGGAGCCCCAGGCTAATTAGCTGGCCCTGAAGATGTTACCAATTGAAGGAAAATGTCCTGGCAGAGGGCCCTGGAACCTGCTCAGGTGGGTCATGAAATCCAAAAGATTTGGATTAGGAAGAACATGAAAAGTTACCTAGACTGACTTGACTCTACAGATGATAATGCTGCTAGTTCAGAAAGAAAAGGTAACTTGCTCAAGTTAAGAAATGTACAAATATATAATAATAGAGCTATGCCTCTGGGGTAGAAGAGAGGAACTGTTGTGTCTCATCACTCCCCAAAATGGAACTGCCTCAACTCAGCCCAAGTGCCTCCTCTTTCTTGAGCCTCAAGACCCTCTCTGCTCGGTCTTCCACTTGCCCCCATGCTCAAAATCTTATTCTAAAAAATCACTGTCCCATTGTTAGGAAGGCCTAGCTTCTGGGTGAGTTATAATACCCTTCCATCTACCACCCCAGTTGACTGAGCCAGCCATATAGGGAACATTTTCAGGAATCGTTGGCCCATCATAATGGAAGTACTAACCCACTGAACTGAATGAAGTCAGTGAGGTCAGGATTCTTGACACTGGGGCAGCCCATATCTCATGGCCCCTAGAAGGACTCCACTTAGCTTTGTCTTACCCAAGCTTTCCTTCCAAGACAGTGGATCAGATTAACAAGAACCAACCTGGAGAAAGTGGGTCGTGTTAACCAAGACTATTAAAAAGGGTTTTCATTTAATTGGGGGGACATCAAGGTCCGGGCACTGCCCCTCCACTCAGATATGAGGAATCAACCAGGAATGGACCCCATTTTTCAAATCACAGAGCAGATAGAAAATCAACCTGCAGCTAAGGAATATTTGCCCTGGTCAATCGAAATAAGAAACTGGTGACAATGACAAATCAGCTTCCTATCTTGATGGGTAACATTCCTGGCTCATTAGTTGCCTTTGCTCTCATCACTTCCATCCATTTCTTTCCAATTCTTAAAATGTTTTAATTTTTATGTTCATTTATTCATTCCTTCAAAAAAAAAAAAAAAGTGTCAAGGTCCAGATGTTGACCAAACCTTCACCGCCACTCGACACACTGTCTCTGCTCCCCCCACCCCCTCCCAGCCAGCCTCTCCTCCAAAATGAGCCCACGATGAAAGTACAGCAGGCTCCGTGCATTTTAAAGAGTTAGCCTATTTTCAACTATAAAATAATATGTGGCATAGAAAACAGCATGTAGGATGAAAAAAGATCCTGTTTAGTTTCAGTGTGACATTTGCCTGGGGGAAGAAGTGCAGAGCTCATTGGCAAGCCGATTGTTGAAGCCCTGACCAGTCAGTTACAAAGTGTCACCATTTAATATGCCAGTCAGCTCTGCCTTTTCGAGGCCAATCACTCCTTTTGTGCTGGGGACAGGGTGGGGGCGGGGGGCAGAGGAGAAACTGAGTAAGAGGGGATGGGAGGCGCAGAATGAAGGAGGTAAGGGGCACTCGAGAATGGACGGTCACAGGGGGGTTTCATTGTTCAGTCTCCCACCACCGCCACATGAGCCTCACCGGTGCCCACGGGGGCCGGAGCCCAGTGGCTCTTGGTCATGGTAGCTGCCCAGGTGAGGCACCGTCAACGGAGGACCCCAGACCCACCCAAAGTCAGACAGGGGTAGGGTGGGGTCCCAGGGTCCCAGAGCTCACATATGTCCCTAGAGCTGGGGTCATCTTCTGGTCCCAGGTGCCACTGGAAATACCAGCTTCCAAAGCGATGGGCAAAAAGGTCAACACATCTGAACCTATTACCGCCTCCTGCAAGCTCGACACATTGCTGTGTTTAGACATCAGTGCAAGATCCTGGCTCCCTTTCATGACTCTGAGCTTTGTATCCAACTTACCATTAACAGGGTTCAGGTAAGGCAGGGCTTTGGACGCCCCCCCACCCCCGCCGCCACCACGGCCCCCTCTGCAGTCTGTCAGCCTTTTCTTCATCAACTATATTTGTTACAATCCAGTTCTGTCAACTGTCACAGCTTACATACAGACTGCCAGTAAATATGTCTTTCCACTCATTAGACATTCCTCCCAGTCACCTTGGGATTTCTATCTTGTCTATCTCACTCCAAAAAACTTTTGTTCAGAAGTATGAGACACCCACTGAGCAATGTCAGCTTGCGGCCATTACCTCAGGAAGTGACAGGATACACCCAACTGTCACTCATTAAGATCCATTTTTTCCAGAGTTGATGTAAGTCAGACTTTGCCCCCAAAACGAATCATGATTTATTTAATATATTTGCTTCTACAAGTGTCAGCTCATCAGCTTAAAATGTTCCTCCTTTAACTCTATTGAGGACTGTACAGAAAGTTTTCTTTGAAACCTAGTTTTTGCTTTAAGGCTTAATAATTAAAACAGAACCAAGAACAGTCAAGACTCTGCTCTATAGGTGCACTTTGGTGGCCCCTGGTTTTATAATTATATGTACAAAGCAGTCGTGTTGGAATTATCGCTGGACACGCTGGGAAAATTGCCTCCCACTGAGCAAGCTGGCTTTTTCTGCCGGGCGCACCAGGCTGGGGCAAGATGAAATGAAAACCTGGGATGGTTTGAAAGCGGCGACAAAAATAACAATTAGGGAAGCGAGGAGGAGAAAAATGCAGTTTCTTAATTGCTCGGCCTCTGTGCCAGCGGGCAGCTCCCCGCCACACTGCAGGAGCGCGGGGACCCAGGAGGACCCGACGCTGTCCAGAGGCCCCCGGAACGCGGGCAAAGGTGCATCAGCCACAGCTTTTCGGGAAAGATGCCTGAGGCCTGGCTTTGACCTGGATTTCAGGAGAGATCAAAGCCAAAGAGGAAGGTGATTTGACGGGCTGATGGCTTCCTATGGGGACCTCCAGCCCAAGGTCATTTCCAGCCATGCTCCCCTCTGCTTCACATTCACTCTGGTTGGTCCTTTCTCCTGGGAGAAGAGAAGGTCAGGCACCTTGGGAGGCACCACTTGGAGAATGAGAGCAGTGCCCAGCGACTTGGCGTCCTCCTCAGCCTGACAGCAGGACTACAGCTAATTCTCACCCAGTACTGAGGCTTGCTTGCCTCCAGCCCAGGGCCCAGGGCCCCAGGTCCATCCTGGGGTCAGCCCCACCAAAAGAACTTAGTCCCCCGACCCAGATAGGCAGCCACGGAAGGGTTGGTGCTGGACAGCTGGAACAGCAGGGCAGAGTCCAAAAGAAAGGAGAAAATCCATGTGAATTGCCCAAGAGGAGATCAGTGGTCTGGGGAGAAAGTGAGGCTCTCATCGTCAAACCTGTTTATACTCGACACCCACGTGTTGGAGCGTGGCACGGGAGAGCCAAGCCTCACTCGGGCATCTGGACTCAAAGGCATTCAAAGCCCCTTGTAGTTGAAGAGCTTAAAATTTCAAGACTACAATATTTTGTCAGGTGTTACTTTTTTGTTTGTTTCTGTATTATCAGGACACAGTGGGTCTCCACCCTCAAAATTCCTCCTACTAGAGGCTGAGGGCTCAAATTTTACCCCCACCTGTGGGTTAGGGCATCTGTCCCTGGTAGATACACATGCCCTCGGGCAGCAGGGGGAGCTGGGAGTCTGAAGGAAGAGTCTGGAAGTAGGCAATGGAGCAAAGGCACCCAGGAGATGGAGGTGTCCCCACCCTCGTCTAGACAACCTCATTGCTCACTTAAATCACTACGTTGACTTTCCTGTTTCCATGTATCCTTTCTCCAACAGAAACCACTGATGATCTTAAAATTCAGATTGATCACAAAATCTCCTGATTGCACTCACAACCCCCCTCATTTAAAACCTTCCAGTGGCTTCCCGTTGCTCACAGGATAAAAGGAAAACTTTGTTAGAGAGCAAGCAAGGCCCTGCCAGGTCAGTTCCATGCCTTGCTGGCCTCACCCTAATCCCGGTCCCACCTGTCTCATCCTAAGATCTAAGTGTCTCTGGGGCTTTGTGCCAACTTGGGTCACCTGAGACAAGGGACACAAAACCGGTTTTGAGCCAGGTGCATCTGGAGGTAAACAACAACACACGGCCACCCCGGAGAGGGACAGGAAGAAGGAGAAGAAAGGGGAAGAGCAGTAGGGTGGCTGCCACTTGGCCACAGCACCCTACAGTTACCACCGGGGTTTCCCAACAGGTGAGTCTGATTGACTAAACCAGTCACGTGCCCTTGACCTAGCTGCGAGAAGACTGAGGAGTGGGCACAGTCCCCTTTCACCGCTACCCCCTCCAAGGACTCCTAGGGCAGAGAGTTCCCCAAACATAAGAAGGAGTCGCAGATGCTGGCCTCGGATAAAAGAAAATGTCTTCTCTCAATTCAGCTCATTGCCAAGGTATAGCTTTCCCAGGGAAACTGGCAAAAATCCTCCAACTAGGCCTTGTGGGGTGAGGGTGGGGGACATGTTCCATCTCTCTAGCTCCCCAAATACCAGAACAAGGCCATCTACCACCAAGCACCAGCCACATCCCTACCCTGCTCCCCGACCTGGCATGACAGGCAAAACTCAGAGAGGAAAAAAAACTCACATTGAAAGTCAGCCTGCAAATGGAACTCTTTCATGTTGGCCAGGATCCACAGCTCGGAAGGTAAGATCAGATATGGAAGTGTTTGATGAGGTTAAGTCCATTTCCAACCCTTCATTCTGGCGTTTAAAGCCATCATCTGTTTTAAGAAGTGAAGAGCTTTAATGTGTGGGGGGTTACAGAGGAACTGGGCTCCTGCTCCGCATAGAGCACCAGGAGGCAGGGGCTGTGGAAAGTTGTGGAACCTTTTTTCCTCCAGCCCCATAAGGGAGAGAAGCCCCTACCTGCTGATCTCTAAAAATGGCTGCTAATGACATACAGCTATGTTGAAATAGGGACCTGTGTTCATTATAAATCAAGGTGGGAAATGTTCGAAATAGATACATCGCCTTAGAGGCACTGAGCCCGAGGAGGGTCCCTTCCCCAACAGGAAGAAAAGGAAATGGATGTATTTTCTTCCTCTGTTGGAAGGCTTGCCCCAGAGTGTCAGTAAAATCCTATTTCTTTCATGAATGCATTACTGATGAGTGACTCCTTGTTCTTGAACTATTAGTGCATCTGTTGTCTACACCACTGGCTTCACATAGTATAAGATCATTCATTCATTTGTTCATTCATGCACCAAACCCTCATTAAGCCAGCTGTGGGCTACTCAGATGGTTTGACAGAGAAGGCAGTTTGAAGATCTTCTCTTAACAGACAAAGAAACTGAGACCACTCTGGGCATGGGGTTCATGGTGTGCATGGGGAATGACTTGCCCAAGGTAACACCTGCCTTAGTGGAGGCTCTGAGCTCCCATAGCTCCCAACAACTGGTCCCCGTTGACAGTTTAATGTCCTCCACCTGGGCTATGTTCTTTCAAACACAGCTAGCACCATGCACTTCAATCTGTTGACATGTCTCTCCACCCCATCAGAACTATTAGCTCCTAGATCAGTGATTCTCAACCTTGGCTGCATATTGGAATAAGGAGAGCTTTTAAAAATGCTGATGCCAGGGCATTACCCCAGAGATTCTGATTTAATTAAGATCATAGGGCATGGCCTGGGCATTGGGATTTTTAATCCCACCACCACTACCCCTGGGTGGTTCTAATGAGTCTCAAAGACTGAAAAGCACCACTCCAGAGCACTATTTCTCAAAATTGAGTGAGCATACACATCACATAGTGGTGACCGGGCTAAAATGGAAATTTCAATTCAGTAGGTCTTGGCTAGGGCCCAAGATTCTGCATTTCTAACAAGCACTCAGATGATATGAATACTACTCGTCTGTGAATGATACCTTGAGTAGGAAGGTTCTAGAACAGGGTTTCCTAACCTCAGAACTACTTGACATTTTGGGCTGTATAATTCTTAGTTTGGGGTAGGAAAGATACAGAGGGGATTTTCTCATACATTACAGAATATTTAGCAACATACCTCCACCCAGTAGATGCCAGTAGCACCATCTCCAGTTGTGACAACCGAAATGTCTCCAGACACTGCCAAATATCCCTTTGGTCGGGGGAGTTTAGTCACTCTAGTTGAGAACCACTGTTCTAGAGGGCACATGTTGAAGCTAGCATCTTGAGTCCTCTATCTCTTGATTGAAAGCCCTTTCACTGTACCACATTGCCCTGTGTACTCTCTTTTTCCACTCATCTTGTTTCCTAAATTTGTAAGTTATTAAATGTAAAGATTATATCCCGTTCATTAATCGGTCAGTGATGCAGCAAATACTTGGTGAATGCCAAGCAATGTGCTAAGCCTTCACATAATAACAAAGGTACCTGAAAGCTATGATGCAATATCGCTTCAATCCTCAACATAGTCCTTGGAATTGAGTCCTGGGGTTAGCTCCATACTATACATAAGATAACCGAGGTTAGAAAAATTAGGTAACTTGCTCCGAAACACATAAGTTATAGAAACAAAATGATGCAAAGATAAATAGGATACAGAGCTTCCTCAGTGGAGTTCACGATCATGCAGTCAATACAGACATCTATGCTCCTGATTCTACTTTGATGTGGAAAACACTAGATCAGCAACCTGGGCAGAGGGGTCACTCAAAGAGAACAGTCAGTTCTACTCAAGGAGCGGGAGGGAAGGAAAAGACCTCACACAGTAAGTGATCATTGAGTTAGACCCTCAAGGATGAGAATTTCACAATCATCCATTTACTTATCTATCCTCTACATTCATTCAGCAGACTGTGAGCCTCTTAAGGGTAGGGACAGACTTTACTTTTCTATCTTCAATTCCTGGCATGGTGCAAAGTGCACAACAGGTGTTCAATAAATGTTGGGTGAGTAAGTAAACCAACAAAGTAGGTGGAAAACAGTGACATCCTGGGGAGAACAGCATGAGCAAAAATAAGGAGATGTGTGAGAGTGCTGTGTGCCAGAAGAGGGGTAAAGGGGTCAGAGGCATGGGCATTGGGGGAGGAGGTGGGCAAGAGATACACAGGTCTCTAACATTCTGATTCCTGAACAGAGCAGTTTGAATCCCTCTCACTGTGCTCTGAGGAAAGGCAGGCTCCAGAGTGTCTCCAAGCCTGCTGGGTTCCTTTTCTAAAGAACAGAAGCCCCTGTCTCAGGACAAGGCAAGTTTCTAATGAGTGCAGGGAAGTGAGATAAAGAAGTGTGACTTCATTTAATATATGAGGAAGGAATCTTGTATGTGTTTGGTTGTTTTTTTTTTTTTTTAATTCCCACCATCCCTCATGAAATGATGGATTCAAGCCTTGGTGTCAGAAGCTGCTAAAAAAAGGGGGGGAGACATAATTGGACATCTAATGTCTCCTGATGGAAGGACACAATACACCTATGAATCTGATCACATCCCTAGATGGAGCTACCAATGGGCAAGCAACAGAAAAGACAGAAGAACATGTTAAACTTCACCATCAGGATGCGAACAGCAAAGTCCAGACTGTCGGAAATCAGTGGGACAAACGACTGGGTTTCTTCAACAGATGAATTTAGAAGGGGCGGGGGGGAGAAACAGAGAGAACTTATTACATTTTTAAATGTGCTAATGGTTTTGCCATTATAGTTTCTTTTTTTTTTTAAGTGGCCTTATCTCTTACAGGTAGAGACTGAAATACCAACAAAGAGATTACTGTTTGAGAGAAGGGTGAAAATACAGGATAGGATACCATTGGCTTTCAGCTGGGACTGAAGTTTTGAGCAGTGGCACCTATGTTTTGTCACACTATTCTTTTTTCTCTTTTTTTTTTTTTTTTCAGTTTTACTGAAGTATAATTTCCATACCATACAATTCACTCATTTAATGTTATAATTCAAGGATTTTTAGTGTAGTCAGAGTTGTGCATCCATCAGCACAATATTATAATATATTCATCACCCCAAAAAGAAACCTTGCACCCCTCCACCATAATCACCCAACTCTACCCACTCTTAGCCCTAGACAACCACCAATCTGTTTTCTGTCTTTATAGATTCACCTGTTCTGAACATTTCATATAAAAGGAATCCCACAACATGAGATCCTCTGCAACTGGCTTGTCCGTGGTGTAGCACATATAAGACTTTCATTTTTTTAGGGCCAAATAATATTCCATCATGTAGATAGACCCAATTTTATTTATCCATTCATCAGTTGATGGGCATTTAGGTTGCTTCCATTTTGGGGTTATTATGAATAATGCCACTATGAACCCTCATTACAAGGTTTTGTGTGGACTGTATTTTCATTTCTCTCGGGCATATACCTAGGAGTGGAATTGCTGGGTCATATGGCAGCTCTCTGTTTAACCACCTAAATTATCAAACTGTTTTCCAAAGCAGCTGTATCATTTTATATCCCCACCTGCAGTGTTCTGTCTCTTTTGTGTATATGTTTGAAATATTCCATAACAAAAAAAAATAGTTTTAAACCTACCCTCACAGGCTGAAAACAGCCATCACATCCTTACCATCTTGGACACTGTGGCTTTTCCTAACATGTCTGTTACCTTTACTCACACGGGCACTCTGGGATAAGATCACGACCCCTTGTAATTTTTTAATACCTTCTTATTTGTTAGTTTTTTAGACATGTGCCTTCCCCTTTCATTTTGGGAATGCAGTCTCTGAAGAAACCAAAAAGATTAGAGTCAGTAAATGGCCTAAAATGAGTTCTCAGAGTGGAGGGAATCAGAGGGAGAAGTCCCTTCCAGCAGCACAGCTAAGTAAACACAAATGTGATGACTGCCCCCAACATAATTACATAAAATGTAGGCCACAAAGGAAAGAATTGCTGTGGTAAGATGAGGGGAGGGGACTGTGTCTATGGAGCCCCAAGGTTAAATGCTGGGGCATAAAGAGATGTAAACAAGAGAAATCTTCCAGCACAACAATTTGGGCTGTAATGGCGCACAGAGTCCCATTCTGCAGGTGTACAGCAAGCACTTGGCTGCATTATTCCATCCCAGATCCCATTTTCTCCTGTCAAGAGGTCTTTGACTAAAGACACAATTGTCTTCCAAAGAAAGGCTGAAATGCCATGTGAATGACTTGAGTGATAGGCCGTAGCATCTTGGATGCTCAAGAAAAAGCAATGCTAATGGATTTGTACACTAAATAACATAGAAAGGGGGAGGGAGAAATGCCCCCCTAAGGCAATGCAACAGAACATCCCAGAGCCTTCTTCTGAGGCACTGGTAGGGAACCAAGGCACTGGGACCCCCTTCCAGTGAGGACAAAGGATGCCTGGGCTTCAGGGAGTCCGGGCCTGACTCTGCCTTCCCCTCATATTTGGCTGGAGCTGAGCTCTCTTTCTTAAATCCTCAAAGAATTAGCAGGTGTTCCCTCTCAAATCTGGGGCATGTAGCTCCCTGCCCAGTCTCCCACAAAAACGTCTCTGACCCAGGCCCAGGGCAGCCAGCCCTCTCGTGCACACCTGACAGCAAAGCCTCCTGGGAGATTTCCCAGCCCACCCAGCAAAATAGTCCAGCCCTTCCTAGAAGTTAATCAGTGCACCAGAATGCTCAAATGAGCACCGTCACAGGATAACGAGGTGAAAGAACTAGAGGACACAGGCACAGGAAAGGATCTCGGGGTCCGCCAGATGCAACACCCTCTTTTCACAAACAAGAACGCTGAGAACCAGAGAAGGTAAGCAACACTACAAGGTCACATTATCAGCTCAGGTCAAGACACATAATTCCACTCCTCTCCCCCCGCAGAAGGTGGAGAGTCACTGGAGTAGAAAAATGAAAGAATATCCCTCAAGAATTTTATCTCTAACATGTCTAGCTCTGGGAATGAGACAGGACAAGGAGACTTAAAATTTTCATATTCTAATATTTTAGGTAACCATGACCTAGAAACCACAGCTCAGGAGTTCCTTTTGAAGATGACAATGGCCTTTTAATGCCCGTTCAGCTGTCCCTGCCAGTGAATGTCAGCAAGAGGAAATTGGATAATGCACACCATGTAAATCCATCTGTCTTTATATGAATGAGGGACCTGAGGCCCTGAGAGGGCCTGAGATTTCCCAAGGTCACAGGGCTCATCCTCCTCTGGTGTTTCAATACAAATACGGTATTCTAGCCATAGCCAACTCCCCTCCCCTGGAACTTTCGGATGGACCACCCTGTATCCAGTAATTAAAGGAGTAAGGTCTAGCATGCCACTTGGATAATCGTGGTTAAAAATTTTGAGTGTCACTCCAGTCTGCAATTAGTAAGCACTTGAATAATAGTAGAGCTCATATTTCCACCTCAATCTACTTCTTAATTATTCTTTCTGCTTTGTTCTGCTGCCCGCCTCCCCTTCACCCCATTGGCATAAAGTGCTTGCTCTGCAAGCTCTAGAAGGTGGCGTCATCATATCCATGTCTGGGTCCTTCTGAACGTCCCCACTCCCCACTTTAAGGCCTCACAAGCAGGCAGCAGGCATCTTCCTACCTTAACACTGAAATCCATGGCATATGGTTGCCGCCAAAAGCAAAGGCATGCGGATAAACTTTCCCCACCTTCTGCCAAAACTCTCTAGGAAATCCCCACTTCAGCAGAACCCACAGGATTCCAGGAAACCCTTCCGAAAGGGGGAGACGACCTGGGTGTCAACTCTTTACCAGCCAGTCTTCCATCTAAAGGATCAAAGAGAAAAAGGGAAGACCTTTCTTCCATCAAAGAAGACATTCAATTGTAATCATTTCTTGATTCTCCGGCCACTGTCACCGTGGTGGGCTTTTTAACTTCTGGATGCTGAAAAGGTGGTGCCTTTCTTAGCTTGGGTTTTCCCTAGAGTGGACCCTAAGGAAAATATTTGGGCATAAGCACTTTATTTAAGAGCTAAGCCAAGAAAGCACTAGGAGGGAGAAGCATGTGGCACCAATAAAGGGTGTGCTGGTGAACAGGCTACTTCCATGGGCTACTGGGGCTCAGTCTCACAATAGACCCTGACAGACAGAGTAGCATGCTTCTGAATTATCTGTGGGAGAGGCAAGGAAGCTGGGGTGCTGATCCACCAATTCCCATCCCTCATTGGTTGAGGATCTCTCGGGGCATTCATTCTCTTGCACTTCCCCTTGCCCCGGGATATCTGGGTGAACAGTCAGGAGGCCAAAAGATGCCTCAGGCCAAGAGACCACAAGGCCAGGAGAGAGTCTGGGCACTGTCTGCTGGTGACCTCACTGAGGGGTATGTGTGTGCAGGGGCCCACATAGCATCTGCTATGGTTTTCAAATGCTTTCAAGGCATTTGAAATGCTTTGAAAGGCATTTCAAATGCTTTCAAAACCACTGTATATAAGCCCCTAAGGAAGCTGCACTTTGAGCAGTGTGGTACAGCAGGAAGAGCTTTGGCTTCGGAATCCAAGTCTTGGGTTTGAATCTCTTCTCTGCCGCTTACCAGCTGGGCCACCGGCAAGTGAACCTCTCTGAACCTCACTCTTTTTTTAATCTGTGATGATTATAGTAAAGATTAAAATAAGTGCTCTGTATTAAGTAATTGGCACGATGCTGGGCACCTTATTGGTGATACTTAGCATAATAACAATAATTACTATTTCAAAAAAATAATTGCTCTTGGGAGTTTCATGATCTAGGAGGCTAACCAGACAGAAGGTGCAGGAAATTAATGTCTTCTTAATTTTAACCCTGGGTTCTCTTCAATTCACTCATCTGTTTGTTCATGCAACAAATATTTTGGGGAACACATTTCAATTACCTCGTCAGCAAGGAGGAGGGTTAGCGATAATTGCTACAATGGCTACTTCTCAGATACCTTCTAGCATTTACCACCTTTCAGTCCACAATGATTCTCTGCAGGAAGACAGCTTCCTGTAATGAAAAAAGGAAGTTGTAATGATATCGCGGTGTCTAGATACACGACTTTGAGTAAGTTTAAATAACTCTTCTATTCTTCTCCATCTGTGAAATGGGCATAAGAACGCTCACCCTCACAGGGCTACTGCAAAACTTAAAAGAGATGGCATCCCACAAGTGTCCTACGGTGCCAGGCACATGATAGGAACCTGAGACTGCTGATTGCTCCTCATCCTGTCATCTCTGGGGTGTGCATGATTTAGTAGCTTAATGTCAAGGGGCATTGAGAGGAGAAGCATTTCAGACCCTTGGGTGAAGGTGAGAGCGACACAGCAGGTCATAAGTAAGCTGAGCCCATCAGCGACACTTCCGTGTTACCTTCAAGGACAAGCACTCCTACACTGGGACTCCCAAGACAGAGTCTCATTCAGCCAGTCATTCCCCCCAGCCCCCCAAACCCAGCTCAGTACCTGCAAATAGTAGTGAATCTGTTGATACTTGCTGATAAACAAAGGAAACAAATCCAGCCTGTTTTTCTAAACAGCACAGCAAAAATACTTCAAAGAAGACTCCATACACAAAACTAAGACCCTTGAGGACAAGGAGGGTGGCATTTCTTGGTACCCAGGGACAAACCTGCTTTGTCCTGGGCTGAATAACATTCTCTCCAAGTGGAATAGGATGTCTCAGAGAACCAGGGTCCCAGGGTCCACCTGCACTGTAAATACAGAGCACTGTGCTACGAGTCCCCGTTCCAAGGAGACCCACTTAGGACCCTAATCACGTCAACTATATAGAGTTTAATCTAAAAGGCAGACATGTGAGCAACTGCAAATGGAAAACCACTGTCCTCTGTCCCCAAGTATGCTTCACCCCACAGCATGAAAAGTGGGATCGCAGGCCCCACCCCAGACCTGCCGGATCAGAGTCCGCATTGTATGAGCTGCCCACGTGATTCTGGAGTGTGAGCCACATTGGCATGGCTTTTCTAGTTTGGCTGCACATCATCTGGAGAGCTTTCAAAACTATGAAACCTGGTTTCTGCCCCCAAAATGCTTGCTGATTGTTTGGTCGGGAACACAGCTTGGGCAAAGTGATTATCAATAATAACAATAATAATAATAATAATAATAATAATAATAATAATGAGAATAATGAGGATCCTCTCGGGAACGCAGCCCAGGTGGGGAGCGCTGTGTAGACTTCCACAGGACAGCAAACACAGCATAAGGACCCGTTCTGCCTCATAGAGAATTATTTCCCTGAGTTCTGCGTGGCCGTTGGGGAGAAGGCTCTAAGGGCATCTGAGAGCCAGGCCGGCCCCACTACCAGGCCTCCAGCTACCGAGAGAAGAAAGAGTTAACCCCAAATCCAGCCTTCCCTCTCCTGCTTCCACATGTCCACCCACCGCTGAGCCTTGCTCACGTTCACGGCAGCTTGTAGCCTGTACATCTGGTTCCGTTCCTTGGAAATGTCTCCCCTTTGCATTGCTTCCCCCCCCTCGGGACAGCTTTCCCGTTCCTGCCCAGAAGAACGACCTGAGGCCAGGGGATCTGGCCTGGGAATGTCCCCACTGCCTGCTCCCCAGGCCAGACCTCCAGGTGGGGTTTTGAAGTGATTACATCAGCCGTGGCCGGGGCAGCACGTTCATCAGAAATGCTCCAATCCTCCCAAGAGCCTTCCTGGGACAAGCACAAGGTTCTGGCTAATTTTAAATGTAATTAAAAGATTTTCTTCCTTTCTTTCTTTCAAGGCATGATCAATTTCCATAGCTCCCCCTTCTTGGAATACTGTTCCTCTGAGGTCTTCTTTTTTTTATTTTCCAGATTTTTCTCCCCAAATGAGAACACTTACAACAGATGCAGATCCTTTGCTTATTTGGCCTCGCGTATCAGCAGACAGTATTTTTACAATGCAGAAAGGTTTGTAATGGGACGTGGAAAAGGTCTTTTCTCCCAAAACACTAATAATAAAAAAAAAATCCTTTTTAAAAAAATTTTCTTCAAATTGCTTTTTATAACCCATTCAGCATTTTCAGGGACATAATTAAAACATCAAAGAGTTTTCCTGCCGGTTATGCTAAAATTTGAATACTTGAGGCAGCAACTATTATTAGATATTAAAATGGACTTGAGTATTTATTTAAAAGATCCTCTTAAGTAACTATTCATTTGGGTTTGCTCTGTTTAATAAAAAGACAAGCTCCATAATGTGAAAATACCTGTTTCTAATAAAGACCATAATTGGTAGCAGGAGGATTTTTTTTTAAATATAAAATATGTATTTTGTTCACTATTTTTCCAGCTTAATGTGACTAATTTCCCCATTCAACTTTATCCCTAAGGAAAACTATCGAAAGAAAGGCCATTACCAATACATGAAGCTCACTAGTTTGCTTTCGTAGGATGTAATTGCTATCAAGAAGGCTAGTAGCCGGGTAATTTTAGATTAAATGAGTACATAGCCTGAAAAAGGATAAATTAACCTCCTTAGAACTGAAATTAGATTCCGGTGAATGATTGTTCTAGCTCCACACACACCGAGCCCAAGGCTGGGGACATTGTTGCCCAGGAGGAAAAGCCAGTGAAATGCTGAATGCCCGTTCGAGGCGTGGGGAGGACAGGGCAGCCAATTCAGGAGGGAGAGGATGGGGCAGAAATGGAAACAGAGAGCATTTGTTTCTCTTGCTTTTCCAGGGCTTCATAGCCACTTTCCAGATAAATAAGAGTTTTCCCTCTTCACAAAACCCCAGCAGGCTTCTCAGAGACCAAGGCAGACCAGCTCAATTCACTGGACACACCATTATTGACTCTTCTGACATGATAGAGCCGTGCCTGATACACAAAGGAAAATGTTGGAACAAATGTGGGAACACCATGTGAGAAACAACCCTGGTCTCTCTGGGGCTTATTGAGGACAGTGAGACGGGTATGCAAACCTAGAACCCTAGAACACAAAACCATGTGCACTGCCTTCTGCATGGCACAGACATTGGGAGCCTAGCGCAGAGTCGCTACTTTGGTTCAGAACAAGATGGAAGGCTTCTCGGCAGACGTAGCGTTGGCTGGACCTTGCCAAACATGTCAGCTAGAGAAATCATGTCCTGTTAAGTTCGCCCTTCCAGAAACACCTGCCAACGCTGGAGTGTGTTGAAACCCCTAGAACTGGAATACCTGGGTGGCTCAGTGGTTGAGCATCTGCCTTTGGCTCAGGTCATGAGCCTGGGGTCCTAGGATGGAGTCCCACATCAGACTCCCCGTGGGGAGCATGAAATGTGTAGGAAAAGCAAGATGTAGCCCCTGCTTCTCCCTCTGCCTATGTCTCTCTCTCTCTCTGTCTCTCAAAAATAAATAAGTAAATAAAATCTTAAAAAAAGAAATCCCTAGAATTAATTTCATACCTATGACTCTCTTACATGAAGTCGTATCAATGGGTTCAGTCCTTGCTTTCTTTGCAAGATGGAGAACGAGGGTCACGGGAACGGCAGACATTCACTGGATGTCAACCCCAGCAAGGCCCCGTTAGATACTGTTGAAAAAAATTTTTTTAATTAAAAAAAAAGAGAAGAAGTAGTAAAATTAACATCTTCATCTGGCCATGTACTTAAAGATCAGATGTATCTGATCTACCCTGCCCACCAAACCAAGCGAGGGTAGGCGGTACGCAATAGGCACCAGCTGAGTGTCACGGTTCTTGATTCTGTGGAAGGGAAGGGCAGTATAGACGCCGCAGGTGCTGGCAGCTGGGGAGTCTAGCTTAAGAACAGAAGACTGGAGATCCCTGGGTGGCTCAGTGGTTTGGCGCCTGCCTTCAGCCCAGGGCGTGATCCTGGAGTCTCAGGATCGAGTCCCACATCGGGCTCGCTGCATGGAGCCTGCTTCTCCCTCTGCCTGTGTCTCTGCCTCTCTCTGTGTGTGTGTGTCTCTCATGAATAAATAAACAAAATCTTTAAAAAAAAAAAAAAAAAAGAACAGAAGACTGGAACTTATGGCTAATACACCAAAGGGAAGCACGAGAATCGTGAAACACAGCAGGCAGGGAGGAAAGGCGAATGCATTCCTTGGCTGGGACGCTACTGGCACTTTCCAACCAGAGAACAGATAGTTTCAATCAGGAGGGAGAGATTCCCCCAAGAGAACCTTCCTTCCCCCTCTCTCTGCTCCCTCTGTCCTTTCTGAGCACATCCCGGTCCCCCAGCCCTCATCGAATTCGATGAGGCTGGCTGGCCAGCGTTATTCTGGGAGGGACAAGGGCTGGGAGAGGCTCCATTGCCAAATTCTTCTTGATGAAAGGCTTTTTCGTTCTGGGCTCCATAACCCCCACCCACTCAGAGGAACGGCGCAAAGCCCCGGGCCCCAAGGTGAAGGACCCTGCTCTGCAGGTGGGGAGCGCACCTGGGAATGCCGCGGCCCTTCCCATGGCCTCCCAGACGGAGTCGTGATGGATGGTAAACACACAAGAAGGGAGAGAACTCTGCGGAGCCGGCGCCCAACACGTAGCTAAAGCCAAAGAATTTTGTTTCACGACCCTCTGTTGAAGCAAAAACAGCTCCAAGAGTATTCCCTGGAGTGTGAAACGGTTCTCTCATCATACAGGGTTCAAAGACACTGCGAGGCGTGTAGCGTAGCTGAAAGTGTCTGTATATAATAATGCCTTTATGATGTTGTTTTGTTTCTGGCTTGCCTTTACCTGAATTATCTGAAGACATTGTTTGAGGCAATGAAAAAATATGAATAATATTAGGCCTTGAGATCAAAAATCATTTTTTATTTCCACGGTTGTTAGCCGCCAATATCCCACGCACGCCTCTCAATTTCCAAAGCAGCAGTGAAATGCTGGGGAGATCAGGTGAGGTGGCTGGTTCTTTTTTTTTTTTTCTTCTTCTTCTTCTTCTTTTTCTTTATCTTGTTTTTATTTTTGTTGTTATACACTGGTCTTGAAGCTGTTGAAAGCTGTTTGAAATGGCAAAACTAATCATGGGAAGAAACCGCAATTTAAACGTGAGATAAAAGGGAGCCACGTTGTGCGCGCCTGCATAAGGAGTGCTGGACACCTTGCAGGAGGGCCCCGTGCGCTCCAGCACCCCAGGGTGCCTTGCCACGGCACGCCACCCAAGCCGGCGGGCAGCTCTGACTGGAGACCCGAAGAGGGCCTTCCAGGTGAGGAGATCACAGCTCTTTGGCCTACCATTTGAAACGGCAAACATACCCCTTTTTGCCTCTTTCCCTTCTCTGCTTGCAAAGAACCAGTTTGAGAAACTAAATCAGAAGTCTCATGTTTTTACACTTGTTACCTAATCTGCGGACAGCACCCAAGCCACGTCCTGCCAGGCAAAGGAGGGCCCATGCCACAGCTGACAGACGTTCACCTCAGGCTGACCTACTTTCAGGCGTGGGCTCCGAGATCTGACACTGGATGGCTCACATTCACCACGTTAAGGGTATTTTGACGTGTGAAGGCAGAGGATCCGGGTCCTGGCATTGCCTCACCTCTCACGAGGTCACAGATTTGGACAACTCACTGTCCCTGCCAGGCCTCAATTTTTTTTACTCTCTCTCCATCCTCCCAGGGAGTAAACCTCAAAATCACAGGCCTGTGGCGGCCTCAATCTTCACTGGCCATCGTCCCAAAGAGCTTCTGAGTCAGAGTCACAGCCTCCAACCACTCTGTCTTCCTCACCAGAGCTGCCCTGCCCTAGTTTCCTAACTCATCTCCCCTCTCCCTTCCTGCGCTCCACCCTAACACCCGCCCTCCGACTCCCCACCATCAACGCTTCCCATTCTGTCCTTACCCTGGTCACAGCTGTCAGCGCCTCCCCATTGACTCCTGGTCAATGTCTACCAGTTACAGACTAACCTCCGGGCCTGCTGCTTGCCTCAATGCACCTCCTTCCAGCCAAAGGGCACATCTTGCTTTTCCCACACACTTTTGTGCTTTGCACCTCCAGACACTTGCTCACACTGACTCTTCTTCCCGGAATGCCCTCTACCCGCTACACCCCACCCTCACGCCTAGGCTCTGCATAGCAAAACTTTTTCTCTTTATGTGTAAGAAGATGCAGCAAAACTATGTGAGAAAATGGAAACAAGCTAGAAGTCTAATTGGACTAAAATGGCTAAATCAATTATGGGACAAGTAACAAATGACTTTATAAGCCATGGCTTTAAAGAACACTTATTTTTTATTTTTATCTTTTAAAGATTTTATTTATTTATTCGTGAGAGATACACAGAGAGAGAGAGAAGCAGAGACACAGGCAGAGGGAGAAGCAGGTTCCATGCAGGGAGCCTGATGTGGGACTCGATCCCAGGACTCCAGGATCATGCCCTGGGCTGAAGGCAGGCGCTAACCTGCTGAGCCACCCAGGCACCCCTTTAAAAAACATTTAATGTATGTGAAAACTCATTATTCTGTTAAGTGAGTAGACCCCAAAAATATGTATTCAGTATAAGCCCAACTTGTGAACTCTGTGTGTGTATGTGTGTATGAATATACAGACCTATATACATAGAGAAAAGTCTGGAAGGAATACACCAAAATGTTACTTCTGTTTTCTTCAGGGTGCTGAGATTCTGAGCACATTCCTTTTCATTTTCTTCTTTACACTTTTAATATTTTCTTATAATTATGTATTGTTTCTAAATTTTAAGATACATATGTAAACATTAGCCACAAAACAGTAAACAAAAGAAATCCTACTGTTTCTCAAGTGTCATCTCAAACATTATTCTGTCCTCAAAGGTCTTCTTGATGGCATGCCTCATGCCCCCAGCCACTGACCTCCACTGACCGGATGGATGTGACTTTTTCTGCATTTGAGCCGCTGCCATGGCACGTGGCCTATTCTGCTTCATGCCGGAGTTACCACGTGCATCCCTTACCCCTCCTCTCTGGCTGTAAACTGCCTGGGAGTAAGGACTCTGTGTCAATCTGCCTCCTTTCTCAGTCCAGACACACAGCAGAGCCTCCATGAGTGCTTTCTACTTGAATTGGCCACACTCGGGCTCTAGACCCAAAAGGGTCACTGACAGGATAGTCTACACTTCCACATCAGCCATCCGAGACATTTCAGCACATCTTTTTTTGTAGCTCTGCGGGGAGCTAGTTTGAAGAAAAGGAGATCAAAAAACCCTTATTTATTCATTTCTTCAGAAAAGAAAAGGACGCCAACTCCAACTCACCTCTGGTCTCTTCTTGTTAACTCGCGCAAGAGACACTTGGCAGCACGAACCCTGCAATACAAAGACTGTGTGTTCAAGGTTTCCTAGTGAGCGTCCCTAAAAACAAAGAGCATCCTCGTTCTTGAAAACCTAAGAAGTAGATGTATAGCCATAACTCAAACCTATAGATGTATAGCCATTGTTCAAATTTTTTACCTCTTGGTTCCTGAGCTAGGAAGTGTCAGATACTATAGACTGAGACCCACGTGGCCAGTAATGTCACATTGATCTCTGGTAAGAGATTTCCCCGAGAGTCGTCCTCAACTCGGACCTCAGACCAGGATTCTGAAGAGTCACAGAGCCTCAACTGCAAGGACTTTCTCATCTGGCCTCTGGAGGTCTTGGTAACAGGAGTTCCTCGGCAGCTCCCATCATTTTGTTCTCCCTCAAGCCAGAAAAAGGCAATTCTCTGACCTCATAGGAGGGACCGATGGAAATTACCCAGTCAGGCAGTGGCTCAACCCTCAGGGAGACTGGGATACATTCCCTACTTTTGAGGAGAATTGATATATGAAGGAATGATTTAAGAGTTACCACAAACCAACCTCCAAGCATGCCCTCTTCTCTGAGTCCTCTTCATCCTTCAAATCCTGCTCAACCCCAGCCCTAAAGAAGACCATCTGAGACTATCCATCCACAGTCACTCTCTCCCTGGACCCCCACAGCCTATGCAATACCTACCTCACGAAGTTTTATGGAAATCATTGACAATGTAAATAGAGAATCCAACACAGAGATGAATACGTAGTAGGTGTTCAATCATTATCATTAATAAGCCATCATATAGTTTTTATTAGTGCTTATCTGTTCAATGCCATGTCAGCCCCTTGAAGATAGGGATCAGGTCTTCAGAAGTAAAGCTTTAACTGTTCATCCTTGTTGGGAAAGGGATTGTTGTAGATCTCGGGAATTTCTTGGAGAGCTGAGAGTACAACTCTTTGAGTATGACACACAGATATTCTTAGAGGCTACCATTCAGACCACTGTCCTACAACCCCCTGCGCCCCAAACCCTCAGACAGAGCATTCCAGGTGGTCGGAGTCAGGGTCCTCGAGGACCCTGAAGATGTGCGAGGCTTCCCGTATTCCTTACCACAGAACAACCCCACGTCATTCCCTTCTTCACTGACTTCTGCCTCGGCTGTTTGGGAGTCTCTTCATCATCACATCTAATCCTCCCACAGCCAGTGTGCTTGCTTCGACGCTACCACTCTCTCTCTTTCTACTTCTCTCTTCCCTCTGCTCTCACTCTTTCCCCTTTTGCCTCCTCTCAACCATCTTGGTCTTGGGTAGAAATGGGCGGCCTCCCTAGGCATTGCCCGGTGTTCCTCTCGGGCCTGCCCCAGCATCAGGGGTCCTCCCTGCCTGGGCCCACCCATCATCGCTGCCACACTTACTCCCCAAGGAGGCCCCCTTTCTCATTACATCCAGGCCAGTTATCATTCTGGATGATGAAAATGAACCCCCAGGTCATAGAGGCTTTTACCCCCCCTTCTCAATGCCCCCTGCTCCCGGTAGAGAGTTGAAGATGTCCGATTTTCAATAAAAACTGGTTGAATCAGTGAAGTCGTCACCGAACAAGAAATCCCAGGCTCAGAGCTGTCTTCAGCCTCAGCCTAGAAAGGATGAGCGTGATCCACGCAAACTTCCCAGGGCCATCCACGGCTCTGCTGAGTTTTGAGAGGCCTAGAAAGTTTGAGGTGAGTTAGTGTGATTTTTGTAATTTCCTAAAGACATTTGACATCAGAAGCTTCTCGGGCTCCAGACATCCCGGTCTCTGTGGCATGACCCAGCGTGAGGCAAGACGCCGGGAGAACAGACACCGCCTGGCTCTGCGGCCCTCTGCAGATAATTAGCGCGGCTCAGGAGCAAACAAATTCATGCCTACCGCTCTGTCTCCGCGGCGCTCGGAGAGGTCTGGGGGAGAGGGACTTCTCCCTCCTCAGCCGAGGCTCGTGGAGGTGACTGGGGAGAGCCGCGCCGAAGATGAAAACCCTGCCTCGTGAAGCAACACCGCCACGCGCTCTGTGAACTGCTTCTGATTTGCAAATGAAATTTCTCCCACAGACAATGCAGGCAGCGCCAGGCCCTGATTGAAGACACAACTCATGAAAGTCTCCAAGTCAGAGTCGGAAAAACCTCCAGCCACTGAAGGCAGGAGGCAGCGCTGGAAATAATGAACCACATTAACTAAGAAGTCGCAAAAGCCATCTCTATTAGACAGCTGTGCGGGTCAAAAGGAAACCAGACAGGAGACATCAAGAGGAAACTCAGGCTCCCCAGGATAATTGCAGTGCAATTAATACGGGGTGAGTCACTGCCCTTGGTGGAAGTGGGCTCCTGCTGCAGCGGAGAGCAGAGGGCTCTCAGACCAGCCGTTCCCCTTCCTCCCCATCTGTGGAACCCAAGGAAACATCCTCAGGAAATAGGTCAATAAGATGACGTCGCCATTTAAAAAATCAACTCCAGAATCCACAAGTATCAACACAGAAAGTGCATCTCCTAGAAACCCGCAAATAGATCTTAAAAGATGTGTGTCGCAGTCTGTAGGCCCCGCCGGGTCTCCGATAGTAAGTCAAGGGGGCAGGTACCAAGAGAGAAAGAAAGAGGAAGATCAGGTGAAAGGCACCAAATCGCTGCAGCGTACTGGCTGCTGGGTTCGATGGGGTCCTCCCCATTACCCTGTGGGATCATCTTTCTGTCCCCCGTTTCATAGATTTGGAAACTGAGTCAAAGAGATTAAAGAAAACACAAGAAAGCAGAGGTAGAGGTTGAGGGTGGGAGGCAAGAGGAGAAAGAACACTAACTCATCGATGAACAATCCCTCACATTCTCCTCTCATCTCCTTACCCCTTGGCCCGTCCCTCTTGGAATGCTAGACCTCACACAAAGCAGAGATGACCGTGTTGTGAAAACACCCCAGGGCTCTTCCGAGAGCCACCTGCAAGTCACAGGCAGGACAGAGCAACCCGTCCTCCCTACTTCTGCACACAGCACAGGCACCAAACCAGCGGGGGAGACTGGCGGTGCTCAGGACATGGTGCGCACCCATCAGCCGGGGAGTGTGTTGTAAATGCAGGCTTTGGGCAGGCGCCAGATCAGTAGGTGATTCTGAGGAGGGGAAGTGGCCATAAACTATGCTTTAAAAAAATACAATTGTAGAAGTTCAATTTTTTGAATTAAAGGTCTGCCAGGTGGTGCTATGGAGCATTTCCCCTCCCCACTTAGGAGTTCCTATAGAGTCTGAAAACTTTCAGGGATGCAGAAGGGCAGAGGCAGCCCAGTCAAGTGCCCTGACTACCACTCCTGTCATCTCAGCAGGCCCGTGTGAAAGCAAATTAGTTGGGACTTTTTAGTTGCAGACAGTGCTATGCTGGAGCTGGCAGGTACCTGCTCACAAAAGCCCATTGTTAACTATTCAGAAATGGGCAAGCTGCTCATTATACCTTGGCAGCTTAAAATCTGCCGCAGGGAGGCATTTACACCACTGTAATTGGCAAACATGAAAAATCAAGGCTTTTTTCAGTGTCTCTTTTCCCCAGACAGCTAGTTTACCAGTATACCACTAGTTGCAAGTGACAGGCTACTCAAACCAGGTTAAGTAAGAAGGGGTATTTACTAGCTATTCCTGGGAAGTTTAGGGGTAGAACTGTCTTTAGAGCTAGCTGGATCTAAAAGCTCAAAAGCTACTTTTCTTCGTGTTGGTTTTAATGTGCAGATTTCCTCTGTGTGGCAAGGAATACGGCAGGCACCTGCCCCATATTCACATTCACCCAACTTACAAGACCCAAAGGAAAGGGATTATCCTCCTTCTGTTAGCTCTACAGAGAAGTCCTGAGAGGGTTCTGATTAGCTTTGGGTCACGGGGCCATCCTTGAGCCAATCGGGGAGCTGAAAGAGAAGGGGGACTACACCTGGCCAACAAGGATCATGTGACCTGCCCTGAGATGGGGATGTAGCCATTTATGGTTGACATTTGGGGTTTTTTAAAAGCTTAGGGGGGACAACAGACAAGACCTTCTGAAATTAAAGGTTTTGCTCAGGCTAACAGTGCATTGGATAGCAGAACAGCTTTAAGAAGTCAGTGGAAATCAGGCAGTGAGGAAAGCTCACATAAAAGAACTTAATAATTGTCAAAGTAGGCAGACCGGGTGGTTCAGTGGTTTAGCACCCCCTTCAGTCCAGGGCATGATCCCAGGGAACCCAGGATTGAGTCCCACGTCAGGCTCCCTGCATGGAGAGTGCTTCTCCCTCTGCCTGTGTCTCTGCCTCTCTCTCTCTCTCTGTGTATCTCTATGAATAAATAAATAAAATCTTTTAAAAAAAAATAATTGTCAAAGTAATCAGATGGCAAAATGGCAAGCATAGGGTCTCAGAACCAGAAAGCCCTGTGCAGCAGTCACTATTTCCCCATGAATGGTTGTGAGGAGTACACGAGATCTGTGTGAACAGGGGAAGGCAGATGCCAGCCATATGGCAAATGCTCAATAGATAGAAGTCATCATTATTATTATTACCTTTATGTATTTATGTGGCCTCAGATTCCTCACCTATCAAAGGAAAATAATGATAATGAGCCCTGCTTTGTGGGGTTTCTGAGAGGTTATGAGATACCGTAGCACAGGCCCGGCCTATCACAGCTACTCCATGTAAATCATAACTATCCCTATCAGGTAGAAGCATCATTTTCCAAGGTTCCCTTGCTCTTGCCTCAGCGCCTTCTTTAAATCATCAGAATAACCACTTGACATTCTCCTTCCTTTCCTCTGAGCACATCAAGAAATAGTCAAGGAAATAAGACAACCATTTTGTCTCCAAAAAGAACCTTCTGGAAATATGTTTTTCTGGCAGTTTTTCCAGAGCAGGTGGATTTGGTCGAAGGGAAGTCAGATGTTAGCAAATATTTTCTCTCATGCTGATTTCCTGAGAAAATTGTACAAGTTACTGAAAGGTTAAAAAAAAAAATCCTCCATCTCTCCAACTTCAAAAAAGACATGGAAGGGGGTATCACTGAAGTACACAAGATCTTTAGCAGAGTGGATAATATCAATGCATGTTGCTACTTTTGATACCGCCTCGATGACAGGAGTGGGGGCAGAAGTGGAAGTTCAAAAAAAACAAATTCAGAAGAGATAGATGGGAAGAGCTTTGTCACTCAAAGAATAATAAATGTTTGCAATGGCCTACTGGGCAAGGCTGTTGAGGTAAAGACAGTGGGTTTGTTCAAGTAGCAATTAGATGCTATCCTGGGGGAAAGACCGTATTACAAGAGAGAAGCATCAATGTGCTGAATGGCTTTTCACGATCCGAACACTGCCTATGTTCTTTTCGTACTCTTAAGGGTCTGCAGTCCCAGCAGAATATGTGAGCACAGAAATTAGGCCCAGCGGTATGCCCTGGGAAACTGGGCCAAGAGAAATAATGCTGTTCAGGCAGGACCACAATTTGCAATGTTTGGCTATAGCATTCATTTCATTTCCATTGTTTCTTAGGTCTTGGGAAACATAGATGATGCTAGGGCAGAGAGTGGGAGACAGCCAGGTCTTCAGGTCCCCACAAGTTAAACTCAGCTGTGCCCAATTATGCACACAAAGCCTGCTACCTTCCTGGGTTGGTGAATTCAACATCGTATATGAATGGCACATTATAGTACATGATGATCCTAAATAAGAAAGGCCCTTGGCCAAAGCACAGAGCTTTTCTTCTTGGAAGTCCATCCTGATCTTTGCATTTCCTGCTCTTGGGGATTCTCATTTCTCCACATTTTCCCAACATGGGGAAAATCTGTATTTTCAGATATTTTTAAGACACGATTTCTAGACTCTTTTTGGACAGTAGTGTTTCACACATCTATTGTTAAGGTCTCTTAAGCTTCATGTCAAAGACATAATTTAAGTGTACAGTATAACTTCCATATTTGACCATAGTGATAAAGTATTAGCATAGTGGCCTCCCAAATCTTGCTCTCAAGTCATATTTAAAAGGAATAGGCAGACACACCCAGAATCTTGAACATAAAAGGAAAGAGACCATTGAGAAAGAACAAACATTTGAGAGGTGCTCATTTCAAACATGAGAACTAAACTAAGGCACCAATTTACTCAGGCAACAGAAAAAAAAAACTTTAGAATTTGTATGATTAATATCCCCCCCCAAAAAAAAAACAATCAAATTAAAATCATGGAAATTAAAATTTTGGGCCACAAAAAATTAATAAGTGGGCTGGAAAACAGCATAAAAGAGCTGGAGAGTAATTTAATCATGGAGAAAACTGAGAGGAGGCATTCATGCAAAATACAATTTAAAACAACAGTAAAATTAAAATATAACAAAGACAGTTGAGATGTGGAGTCTAGATTCTGTTTTTCCCAAGTTCATCTAAAAGGATTCCTAGTTGGAAAGAATAGAGGAAATAGAGCAGAGAAAACAAATTGTTTTATTTTAGTAGAAAACAAATTTTTTATAGAGCTGATCATTCATATTGATGGGACCCACTAAGTTCCCAGAAAAAGAAGATGATTTTAAGCTAAACCTACCATTAAAGCTTTATAAAACTTAGGATAAAGTGAAAAAAATCCTATAAAATTTCCAGGCAGAAAAGAATCATTCATTTACAAAAGAACAATAAAATTGGAATCAGAATTCTCAATAGCATACTGTTATAAAAATAGTAAAGAAATAATGTTCAAAAGTGTGAGTAAATGATTTTCCACCTATAATCTCATATTCATTCCAGTTACACTTAATTGAGAATACAAAATAAATATTTTTCTGACATTCAGAAAATTAAAGCCTTTACCATGCTTATATTCTCTGAAAGAATGACTTGGAAAAGGTAAAACAAGTAAGGAGTAGATGAGGAATTCAAGACATGGTTTATTTAATGTATAGTTAAATGCAAATAATTCTGATGCACAAAGAAATGTATGAAAATTAATATTTGGAAAATATCAAATGATGTCAACATGAGAACATGAGAAGATAGGAAGGAGGGAAAGTAAAAGCAATTTAAGATTTATTGTGTGTGTGTGTGTGTGCGCGCGCGCGCGCAAATGCAGAAAAGTAAAAGATAAAATATGTGCTGAAAGAGTACAGGGAAAACCTCTAGTAATGATAGAGTAGCTTCTATTGGTACAAACTTTCCTCGGGTACCAACTGTAAACTTTGGACAAAACATATAAAATATATATATTGAAAGACATTAAGAGTAACCAAAACCAGGCAGAAACTGGAAGGGAGCCAATACTTGGAAGAAGGGAACAGCAATTAGTGAATTTCTCATTTGTATCACTCTTCACCTAAGAACACATGGTGTCTGGTAGGTCAACTGAAACTTGGATAGAAACAGACAGTCTCACTGGCTTGAGGATCCACTAAGGCAGAATTTGTGATGACCACAGGAGCTAAAGAGTGAGAGACAACGTCTCAGAAAGGAGAGAATCAGAAGAGGGGAGCATTGATTTCAAAAACAAATTGTACTGGGGTACTTGGGTGGCTCCACTGGTTAAATGTCTGCCTTCAGCTCAGGTCATGATCCTGGGTTCCTGGGATAGAGCTCTGTCTTGGGCTCCCTGCTAAGTGGGGAGCCTGCCGCTCTCTCTCCCTCTGCCCTCCACTCAAACTCTCTCTCTCATACACACTCTATTTCAAATAAATAAATGAAATCTTAAAAAAGAGAGAGAAAGAAATTGTGCTAACTCCTGAATTATTCTTGTATGAGGCAGACTTCAAGCAGTCCGGCTAAGCCAACAACTACAGAAGACTTCGAGTTTGAAGTTTGAGTCTGACTGAGTAAAATGACTGCTAAAGCAAAAATATCTACACTCTTTAAAAGATTATAACAGAATCTTTAAATTCTTTAAAATGTATCATTCAAAATGTCCAAGACACAATCCAAAATTACTAGACATGTGAGGAAACAGGAAAGTATGATTCATCCCCAAAAGAAAAAGGAATCATTGGAGACTTATCGCTGGATGAACAGGATGCAGAAATTAGCAGACAAGGATATTAGAGCAGCTATTGCAACTATGCTCATATCAATATGATTAAGCAAAAGGAAGAAATATCAGGGTGCCTGGGTGGCTCAGCATCTGAGTGTCTGCCTTTGGCTCAGGCCATGATTCTGGATCCTGGGTCCAGGGACTGAGCCCCACACTGGGCTCCCCGCAAGCAGTCTGCTTCTCCCTCTGCCTGTCTCTGCCTCTCCTTCTGTGTCTCTCAGGAATAAACAAATAAAATAGTTTTTTTTTAAAAAAAGGAAGAAATATCAGCAGAGAAATAAAAATATTTAAAAATAATAAAAATTTTATAACTAAAAACACCTAAAATTTCTCAAATAGATTTAACAGCAGATTGGATATTTGGATTATTTTAATAAATGAACTTCAAGACTTGAAGATAGAGCAAAGAAATGATCCAATCAAAAAATCAAAACAACAGAATGATAACTTTTTTAAATGAACAGAGCTACAGTGAACTGTGGGAGAATATCAAATACCATGTAATTGAAATCTAAGAAGGAATGGCTACACAGAGAATTCTGGGAAGATGGCAGAGTAGGAAGCACCAAGAAACTCTCTCCCCACTAGACAAAAATCACAATGGTAGGATCTATCTGATGTAACTATTTTGGAACTCTGGCATCTACAGAAAGTTTGCACAGTACATTTGGTTTATTTCAGCCAATTTCAGCTCTTAGCACCAGAGCAGCTACCCATCCCTCATCCCCAGCCAGGTGGCAGCAGCTGTGCACATGTTCCTAGAGCATCTTGCATACAGTTTGCAGAACCAAGGTGGATAAAAAGAACCTGTTTTCAGCGTATAAGATCTGTGCTCTGATTGTTGATTACTGCTTTTGATCTCTGAAGTGCAAAAAAAATGGATAGTATTATTGCTGAACCTCCCCTCATTGTTACAAGCTCCCCTTTGGCTGAAGTGACTTTCAAGAAGTTTAAAGGCCCAGAACCCTGACTGGTCTCTTATTTCTTATCAGCATACTAGATATCAGGATGTGATGCATTTGAAATTATTTTAGTCATATAATTTTATACCCAGCCAAACTGTCATTAAAAGGGTGAGTGGTGGAATAAAGGCATTTTCAAACATACAAGAACTTGGAATTTTCACCTTTTATATTATTTTTTGAAGCTACTTGAGATTATACACTAATTAAGCAAGAAAATAAGCCAAGAAAGAAGAAAATATAAAATCCAAAAAAGAGTGAAACCAACCAAAAATGGCAATAAATTGAAGTCCTAGGCTACAGTTATGCTTCAGTCTTATAGAGCTATAAATTTATAGTTAGTAGGCTCACAAAAGGATTCAGGAAGGATATATCTGAGTAGAGAAAGGTGGGGCTGGAGAAGAATTTGGAAGAGTTTAAGAATGTGATTTTTAAAACAACTCGAGAAAAGGAGAAATGTATTAGAAATGCCTCAATACTAACACAAAATTCACAGTAGATATATAAAGGTGAAAAAAAATATATTTTTAAAAAGATATTCAATTTTACTGTCACTAAATTATTAATGTATGAACTTCAGCCAATGAGTTTAATAAAAATCATAAATTGATCACATCTGTGCCAATGAGAATGCAATTAAATGGGCACTTTCAGTTAGTATCCTTTTGAAAGACAATTTGGCAATAATTATTTTAAAAATTTAAATATAATATTTTTTAAAGATTTTATTTATTTATTTGAGAGAGAGATAGAGAGAGCAACAGAGCATGAGCAGGGTAAGGGGCAGAGGGAGAAGCAGGCTCCCTGCTCAGCAGGTGGGGCTTGATCCCAGGACCTGAGATCATGACCTCAGCCAAAGACAGACATTTAACCGACTGAGCCTCCCAGGGGACCCTAAATGCACATTATTTTTGGTTCAAATAGCCACTTCTGGAAATCTAGGATAAGGAAACATTTGCATTTTGTCAGAAGTATTCATCGTAGCATGGTTTGCAGTGGTAAATGCTACAAAATGGTAACAACCCAAATACCAATATATGGGAAGTCAATAAATAAATTATGGCATGTACACTCTGAGGGATACCATCCAGCCATGTTAAAAATATATGTACGCACATGAAAAATTCCAAGGAATATTGTTAAATGAAAAACAGCAAAATGACATGAATGTATAAAAATAGGTTTATATGAAACAAAAGCATAAATATATGTCTATATACATACAAATGAAGAAAAATGGCCTCTAGGGAGAGGAATAGGATTGAGAATGAGGGGAAGGCAATGAGAAGTATTGTTATATATTCTTTGGTTAATGGAGTCTTGTATAAATAAAACATTCATGTTTAATTTTTAAATGCATAAGATCCCCAAAATAAAATCAATATACTTTTAAGCTATAAAGTAGAGATCTAAGACAAAGCTAATTGTCCTCTATATTCTAGGCTGTGTATGTCAACATAGTCTGACAGTGAGTGCTGAGCACCAATCACAATTGAAGAAGGCCATGCACAAACTGAATCAAATCCAGAAGATGATAATCAGGATGCTGAAATATCTGGAATATCATAACAGCTGAAGATCAACATTTAACTAATGAGGATGTTTAGCCAGGAAAAAAAGAAGATCGTTTTAAAGAACATGATTTAAAACAAAACAAAACAAAAGGACATGATAACTCTTTTGAAATACGGAATTTATTCTCTGTGGAAGTAGACCAGTGGAAGTTATAAAAAGAAAAATTTAAGTTTCCTAGAAAGAACTTTATTTATAAAAATTTAAACATTTAAAAACAAGATATATTCTATTATCTGAAAAACTAGTAGTTTTTAAAATAAAAAAATACCTAGTTGATAAGAGTGCCTGGAAACAACAGCTCTCATTCATGGTTAATCAGCCTTTAGAATGGCTGTTCCCAATTATGCTTGTTTTTTTAATGTTTTTTTTAAAGATTTTATTTATTTATTCATGATAGAGAGAGAGAGACAGAGACAGAGACAGAGACAGAGACAGAGACTGCAGAGGGAGAAGCAGGCTCCATGCCGGGAGCCCGACACAGGACTCAGTCCCGGGACTCCAGGATCACACCCTAGGCCAAAGGCAGGCTCTGAACCACTGAGCCACCCAGGGATCCCCCCACTTATGCTTATTAAAGTATATACATATCCACAGAATGGTCACACAATAATATAACTTGATTCATTCAGCAAATATGTATTGGTCAACTACTATGTGCCAGGCATTGTGTTATGCACTGAAATTCTGTGTTGGGTACTGAACAAGATAGCTACTAAGTCCCTGCCCTTAAGCTTCTTAGAAGTCAAACACTGCTTTTCCTGCTCAAGTCAAGAGCCTGCCTCTCTAAGCTTTTGGTGTTACTAAAATATGCAATTTTAATTTTGTTTATCACTGTCTGACAAAACAAACTTTATTTCCTATAACTTCAAATGTATATACTTATATTTATAAATAAAATATATATTTATATATAATAGTTTATTATGTGTGGTTAATTCCGCTGTTTTGGCTGCAATAAAATTGATTTTGAAATTTTCTTAAAAATCTGCAAATGCAGATGCTTCAATTATTCCCCTTGCACAGATATCTTTGTTTTAACAAATATCTTTAGCATCATTTTACAGAGCAGGAAGGTAATTCAAATGGATTCTTATTTAAAAGATCATTTGGAAAAAAAATTAAAAATAAAAAAATAAAAGATCATTTGGCACTAATAAATGAATTCAGTAAACTTTCAAGATACAAAATTACTATACATAAATCTGTTGCATTTCTATACACTAATAATGAACTATCAGAAGGAGAAATTAAGAAAGCAATCCCATTTATAGTTGCATCAAAAAGAATAAAATACCCAGGAATAATTTAATCAACTAGTGAAAGACTTATACTCTGAAAACTGTAAGATAGTGATGAGAGAAGATGACATAAACAGAAAGACCTCCATGCACATGAATTGAAACAATTAATTTTGTTAAAATGTTCATACCACCCAGGGCACCTAACTGGCTCAGTTGGAAGAGCATGCAACTCTTGATCTGGGGATTGTGGGTTTGAGCCCCATGTTGGGTGTAGAGATTACAAAAGAAAAATAAACAAACTTTTAAAAAAATGTTCATACTACCTAAAGCAATCTAGAGGTTCAATGCAATCACTATCAAGCTAATGGCATTTTTCACAGAATTAGAATCATCTTAAATTTGTATGGAACCACAAAAAATCCCAAATAGCCAAAGCAATCTTGAGAAAAAAGAACAAAGCTGGAGATGTCACACTTGCTGATTTCAAACTATATAAAAAAAGCTAAAATAATCCAAACAGTATGGTACTGATACAGACTCATAGATCGATGAAATCAAGTACAGAATCCAAAAATAATCCCACACTTATATGGTCAATTAATCTTCAACAAAGGAGGCAAGAATATACAATGGGGAAACACAGTCTCTTCAATAATAGGTGTTAAGAAAACTGCACAACTACATGCCAAAGAATTAGAGTGGACCACTTCCTTATACTATATATATTAAAACAAAACAAAACAAAAGCCCTAATGGTTTAAAGACTTAAATGCCAGACCTAAAACCATAAAACTCTTAGAAGAAAACATAGGCAGTAAACTCTTTGACATTGGTTTTAACATACTTTTTTCAACCTATCTTCTCAGGTAAGGAAGACAAAAGCAAAAATAAATAAATAAGACTACGTTAAACTAAAAAGCTTTTGCACAGTGAAGGAAACCATCAACAAAACAAAAAGACAACCTACTGCATGGGAGAAGATATTTGCAAATTATATAACAAAAAATGGGTGAACATCCAAAATATATAAAGAACTTACATATTGAATATCAAAAACACAAAACAATGTGATAAGCATTGGGTGTTATACTATATTTTGGCAATTGAATTTAAATTTTAAAAAATACAATGCAGCATAGAATTTTTAAATACAATGATCCAATTTAAAAAATGGACAGAGGACCTGAATAGACATTTTGCCAAAGAAGACATACAGATGGCCAATATACATTTGGAAAAATGATCAACATCACTAATCATTAGGGAAATGCAAATCAAAACCACAATGAGGGGCACCTGGGTGGCTCAGTTGGTTAAACATCTGCCTTCAGCTCAGGTCATGATCCCAGAGTCCTGGGATTGAGTCTCACATCAGGCTCGTTGCTCAGGAGGGAGTCTACTTCTCCCTCTGCCTGCTGTTCCCCCTTCTTGTGCTTTTTCTCCCTCTCTAGACAAATGAATAAATAAAATATTTTTTAAAAAAACCATAATGAGGTATCATCTCACACTTGTCAGAATGGCTAGTATCAAGAAGACAAGAAATAACATGTGTTGGTGAGGATGCAGAGGTAGGGCACCCTTGTGTACTATTGGTGAGAATACGAAATGGTGCAACCACTATGGAAAACAGTATGACGTTTCCTCAAAAAATTAAAAATAGAGCTATCTATTCCACTTCTGGGTATCTCTCTGAAGAAAAACAAAATACAAAATCAAAAGGATGTAGGCACCCTTATGTTTGTTGCAGCATTGTATAGAACATCCAAGGTATGGAAGCAGCCTATGTGTCCACTGATGGATGAATGGATGAATAAAATATGGTATATCTTATATATATATGATGGAATATTACTTGGTCGTAAAAAAAAGAATGAATTCTTGCCTTGTGACAACATGGATAGATCCAGAGGGTATTATGCTAAGTGTAAAAAGCTAGAGAAAGACAAAAACAAATTTTTAGATTTCACTTATAAGTGGAATCTTAAAAAAAAAATAACAAAACAAAGGAACAAACAAAATAAAACAGCAACAGACCCACAGATCCTGAGAACAATCCAGTGGTTGCCACAGAGGAGAGGGTAAGGGGAGGGGTAAATAGGGGAAGAGATCCAAAGGTATAAACTTCCAGCCATAAAATAAATAAGTCACGGGTGCATATACAGCATAGGGAAGAGAGTTAATGATATTGTGACAACTTCTATGGTGACAGATGGTAGCTAGATTTATGGTGTTGGTCACTTCATAATGTGTATAGATATTGAATCACTATACTGTACATCTGAAACTAATCCAATATCCAATACTGCATGTCAACTACACTTCAATATAAAAAGACTATTTGCTGCAGACTTTGTCCAGAATGGGAAACCCTTCAGACAGTGGCACAAATGGAGACCCTCCTTGTTTTCACTTCCACTTTAATGGTAGTAGTAGGATACCAAAAAGTGGATGCTCTTTCAAAGAAAACTACAGGGAGAGTGTCTGGAGCCCAGCCTCTGTGGAAGCAGCTCACTTCACCATCATAAGTCTCTCACAGGAAAAACCTCTGTTCTGACCCTTCTGTTCCCAAGAGCCTCAAGAACAGCTTGAGCCTTCCCTCCTCCACCTCTAATTTTCCAGATGCTCGAAGTCAGCTGGCTCTGAGACCTCCCTCTATACAAACTGTCCTACAGTTCCTCCTTCGTGTTGCATGTTTCCAACCCTTAATCTCAAGGTTGCTTCTTGGAGACTGCTTATGCACTCCAAGTAGACTTTATGGGTCTTTCCCAAAGTCCCTCTTCAACCTAATGTCCCTTTAACCATCCTCACCCTACATAATAAACGGCTGCTCCGTAAATACATCACCAATTTTCCTGACCCCTATGGGAAGTCCAATCGTGCCACCATGTTGGCGGATGGATGCAGATGCATCATGGGAATCACTGCACAAGCAAACAACATGGACCTGGTTATTCCAGAGAAATTTTCTGGAAAATTTCTGGAAAATCAGGACTTCTTCCTTCCTTGGTTCCAAGGAGAGAAGAAGGAAGAGGAATCATCCTGACTTCTGGGGCTGGACATGTGGATTGCACAAAATAACACTTGTGAAGCACAGTACCTGGCACACGTGACACAGAAGACCCAGCAAAACAGAAATTTGCCCAAGGATATGTGATGATTTGGAAAGAGCCAAATGTGGAATGATCCCTCCCTGCCTCCTTGCATCCCTTGTTAGAATGTCATGAACATAATACCATTCACCAGAGACTCAGGACGGGATGGGGCAGCTGCCTATGGGGCTGATAAGACCTTCTTCGTGTAAACAGGGCCTGCTCTGGGTCTCCTCAACAGCCCGGGCATCATCTCACAAAGCCAGGCATCACCATAGGCCAAGTCCACTGCCAGGCTGGTTCTGCCAAGAAACATGCAGCTCAACTACACTTGACTCTCAAAATAAATACTTTAAGTAAGAACAGATGCCGTCAGCTTGGCCCAGAGCCACCAGCAGCACCAATGGCTTGTACGAAGCTCTTGGAGCAGAGGGAACACAGCAGGAGGCCCTTGGAAAGTGCCAGGTCAGGCTTTCGGTTCCTCCACAGCACACTCCCTGGGTGGAGGCAAAGATTCTGCCCAAGAAGACACATTTCAGGAGAAAAGAGGCTGTGTGGTATGGCTTGGAGAACTCCAGCCAAGGGCCAAAAATCTGCTTCTCGTTCCAGTTCTGTAGCTCCAGGCAAATCCCTCTGGCTCTGGGACTCAGTTTTCTGCAAGTGAAGATTGTAGTGAGGTTCAAGGGGCCTATTGAATTGTAAAGAGCTGTCGGGGTGAGCGAGGGACGAGAGTAGGCTGAGACCACCCCGGAGTGTCCTCTGTTACCATCATCAGGCATAGGGGGAATCAAAAGGGGACTAGTAGTCCAAGTGGCCAGGGCCTGAGGACTGGGACAAGAGAAGGCCAAGAATCAGGACTTTTTCCCTCCTTGGTTCCAAATGAAGCCTCCAGAATACAAGGTTCAAATGTTCTCTGCTTTACCTTCTTCTCCTTTCTTCCTTCCTTCCCTCCAGACTCCTAACTTCCTTCCTTCCTTCCTTCCTTCCTTCCTTCCTTCCTTCCTTCCTTCCTTCCTTCCTTCTTTCTTCTTTCTTCTTTCTTTCTTTCTTTCTTTCTTTCTTTCTTTCTTTCTTTCTTTCTCTCTCTCTCTCTCTCTCTCTCTCTCTCTTTCTTTCTTTCTTTCTTTCTTTCTTTCTTTCTTTCTTTCTTTCTTTCTTTTCTTTCTTTTCTACCATATGGTTCCAGCCATTGACCATTCTTTTCCATTCCTGAAACAGAATATGCTTTCCCTCGCTCATCTCAGGACCTTTTGTACCTGCTGTGCCCTCTCTCCAGACCACTCTTGCCATACCTCCTTGTCTTCCAGATCTCAGTTGAGCTATCATTTCCTCTGGGCTCCTTAAGTGGTCCCTCTGCTGAGTTCTCACAGCAGGAACTTCTTTATCCACCAGCCTCTCTTAAAGCAGGAGTTTGGAAAGTATGCAGAGTGAATGAATGAGATGTTTCTCAGAGACAGAGCAGATGGATGAGGCCCAGGTCCTAGGTCTACAAATCCAGTGTTCATTCATTCACTCGTTCCTTCCTTCAGTTACTTCCTTGGGTACCTTTAACAAACCAGGTGCTCTGCCAAGTGCTGGGCATCCAGTGGGGGAAAAGACAAGCCCTCTATTATCAGGGAGTTTGCATTATAAAAGGAAAAAACAGGAAATAAGAGAGTAAGAAAAACAATCTGGGGGTGATGAGTGAGTGTTACATGGAAAATTCAAATAAGTTAATGTGATAGAGTTTGACCAGGTTGATACTTTAGACCGGACAGATGAGAAAGGCCCCTCTTGAGATGGAACTGAGAGCAAATGACCAAAAATAAATTAAATTAAATTAAATTAAATTAAATTAAAATTAAAAAGCCAGCATTGTGAGTGTCAGTATTCCAAGAGTGGGACAACTAGTATAAGGGCCTCACAAGGGAGATTAGAACAGAAGAGAGGTCAATGTGATGGAACATACTGGGAAAAAGGAAGCATATTTGAGATAAACCCGGTAAAATGGGAAGAGCCAGGCCCTTGCACACCATGATCAGGAGGTTCTATGCTAGTCAAGGGGAGTGGGGCCCACTGGAGAGTATTGAATTGGGAGTGATGTGATATAATTTATGTTTTTAAAAGGTTAGCCCGACCACCATGTAGAGATGGTGGGAGGGGATGGGACAAGAGGAGAAGTGAAATCACCAGTTAGAAGGCTGTTGTGTTAGCTCAAGAGGTAATGATGGCTCTAGCCAAGATGGTCATAGGGATATGGAGACAAGTAGATGAGCCCATATTGGAAGGTGGAATTGTTCGGACTTGCTCATGTTTAGAAAAGAGAACTGATAGAAAACACCAATAAAAAAATTTAAAAAAAAAAGTGCTCGTGGATTAGATATAGAGATGGGATGAATAAAAGGGAAGTCAAAGAGACTGGGGTGGGTGGGTGTTGGACGTGTCCTGTACTAGGAAGAGGACAGGAGGCTGGAGAAGGATTAGGACAGATGATCAGGATTTGTTAGGCCCCATTCATTTTTAGATGCCTATTGGATATCTATAGGCAAGAGTCACTTAGCAGGTGGCTACACAAGAATGAAGTTTTGGGGGGAGAGCTGGCTTGGGCATGCAGATTTGGGGGTCATCTGCTTCAGATGGCATTTCACATTATGGGTCTGGATGAGATTACCTGGAGAGAGAGAACATGTAAGAAGAGGATAAAGCGCAGGACAGAGCCTGGGCACTCCAACACTGGGCGGTCTACAGAAGAGGAGGAGCTAGCCAGCAGAGACCAAGAAGGAATGGCTAGAGAGCTAGGAGGAAAACCAAGGCAATGTGGGGAATAGAAGCCAAAAGAAGGGGGTGCAAGTTGTCTTTCTTTTGCAATTCTGCTTTGCTACTACCCACTCCAGATCTTCCTAGATCCAGCCCCATGTCCTCCTGAGCTGTATACAGGTAATTCCCTGCCCCTCAGATGAGCTATTTTCAGTGGTGCCACATCCACCCCACTGGCCAACACCCAGTACAGTTCCTCCCTGCCTGCTTAAGCATTCTGGTACCAAATGACCCTCGGGCCCTCCTGCCTTGGACAAATGAGGTGACTGGAGGCAGCAATCTCTTGCTGACAGCCCTCCCGGTGCCAACACGACTTCAGGCTCTGCCTCTCCCTCCCCATACCGAGGGCTTTCCAAGACCGGGCTTTGCTTTGGCTCAGAGCTCAAGCGCTCTTCCTGGTCGGCCTTTCTTTCTTCCCCCAGAGACGGTAGGGCTGTGGTCTCTGAAGACAATCCCAGTGATCCAGGAGGGCCTGCTTAGAGCTTGACTCATAGGCGGGGCACATCTGAAGGCCATGAAAAGCCATTTGGAAAGAAACCCAGAGGAGTGTTAGGAGAACATAGTGGCCTTGGACCCAGGCTGCCATGTGGGATGTCCACGAATGTCCAGCCACAGGGGTGCTCTGCTCCCCAAAGTAGGACACCCACAGGACTACATTTGTGTTTGCCCAGAGGGGGTGACTTTTTCTCCTTTACATGAAAAGTGCCATATGAGCAAAGCCCTGTGACCCCACTTTAGCCTTGTCCTCTGTATTCCCTGTTCCAGACGCTCAACTTCTCTGAGCTCAGTGCCTGGTTTCTATAGGCCCACTGCCTGATGTCTTTGGGCCTGTCACCCTTCTTCTATAAGCCATTTGCATTATTTGGGCACATTGCCTAATGCCTGGGCTGAACTCCTGATGTCTTTGGGTCTGCCCCACATTTCTTTAGGTCTGCTGTCTGGATTACTTAAGCCTGTTGTGTCACATCTCTAGGCCTGCTGCCAGATTGCCCAAAGCCCTGGGAACTTGGGCTGCTGCTGAATATCAGGGCTACCTGGCGCATTAACACCACTCTGTGGGGCTGCTGTCAGGAAGGGGCATTCATCCCCCATCTCTGGCCTCCACGATGACCACGGTGATTAGGCCCAGGGCTCAGCCATGCTTTGAAAGGAGTGTTTGTATGGTTTGTTTCCCTCCACGATACCTCCAAGGCCACAACCCCCAGAGACCGATTCATGGACCCGTTTGGCTTTTTATTTTTATTTTTATTTTTTTTGTTAATCCATATTTAATAGGGAGCTGAGCGTGTAGCGCCTCGTGCCTCCGGCCCGGAGCTCAGTGCTGGCAGGGCAAGCAGACAAGGAACGGCCGGCAGCAGGGGTGGGAGCCGCCAAGAAAAACCCCCAGGCCTCAGGCAGTGGCAGGAGGGTTGCCCAGACGGCCTGCTCACCGAAGCCTGGCCTCAGAGCGCCGGGGGACCGGCTGGCCTGCTGCCGGCAGCTGTTGCTCGGTCCCTCTGCAGAGAGCCAGGGAGACAAAACAGAGGCTGGTTTTAAAAGAGACACAAAGTGGTCTCTTCAAAGAGCCCTGCAGCAATCTGGCCCAGTACAGACCGATGTTCTCGTGCAGGGAAGAGACCTGGAGAAGCATATAGCACAATATCCCTCATGCGCACGAATGTTGGGCTTGGACAGAGTCATCGGTAACGCAGGTTGCATTCGGCAACCCCCTCACCCGCCAGGCCCTGTGCTGTACGGAGAGCTTTACGTCTAGACCACGAGAATACCACCGAGGCTCAGTGATGGTCTCCACTCCATAGATGAGAAACCAAGGTTCCCATACCTATTAGGATGGCTGACGTGTTAAAAACGGGTAATAGTCGCAGAGGAACTGGGACTCTCATCCATCGCTGGTGGGGATGCAAAGTGGCTCTGCCACTTTGGAAAACAACTTGGCAGTTTCCTACGAAGTTAAACACACACTAGCCATGTGGACCGGCAAGCTCACGCCTAGGTTTTTACCAAAGGGAAATGAAACCTGTATGTAAATATGTAAATGTTTATGGTCGTCTTTTTTTTTTTTTTTTTTCACAATCACCAGCAGCTGGAAACAACTCAAACGACCTTCAATGGAAGAATGGATAAACAAACTAGTTCTTCAATACCACAGAATATTACTCAGCAATAAAAAGGAACATACTATTAATATGGGAAAAACAGGGACACCTGGGTGGCTCAGCGGTTGAGCTCCTGCCTTCGGCCCAGGGAGTGATCCTGGGGTCCCAAGATCGAGACCGCGTCGGGCTCCCTGCATGGAGCCTGCTGCTCCCTCTGCCTGTGTCTCTGCCTCCCTCTCTTGTGTGTCTCTCATGAATAAATAAATAAAATCTTCTTTAAAAAATACGAGAAAAACATGGATGATGCTCAAATGCCTTCTGCCAAGTGAAAGACAAGCCCCCGTAGCGGGGGGACCTGGTCACTCACCTTCCTTTATCTGTCACTATTTGCTGTGTCACCTTGGATATGTCATTCACTCCTTCTAGATTCCCACTTATCTGTGACATGAGGAGCATTTCACCCACCTCTAGATGAAATGGGAAGATGAAATGAGAATCATAGAACCTACAGCTTTAGATCTTCATGATCTAATTCAACTGCTTTATTTTAGCTCAGGGCATTGATTCATCCTGCCAGTACTACTACTAACAGCCAACGCTTACTGAGTACTCACAAGGTGCTGCGCAGTTTATAGACATGTCATCCTGCCATCAGGCCCTGAGGTGACAGCGTCTCATAATAGGAGGGGAAATGGAGGTGCCCGGAAATGAAGTAATTGGCCAGGATCCCACAAGTGCAAGGGGGTACAGCCAGGACTGAACCTGGGCACCCCCATCCCAACTTCCCATGCCACCTGGAGGGTAAGAACTGGTAGCTACGCACCTTGCCCCTTATGTAAGTTGAGCACTGCCTATGGAGCTTTCCCCAAAGGGACGTCAGAGGCCAAGATGGATTTCTGTCCAATCTGGAGGAGCCAGCAAAGCCACAGAGGCCAGCTGGCCTCCTGTCGGACACCTGACCTTTCCACCATTCCACCGGGTGAGGGTGCGGGGAGGACAGCGATGAGTGGCCGAGGGTCATTTGGCACCGGGAGGGAGACGAGAGGAGAGAGAGAAGCCACTTTTGTGGGAGGATGAACAAGTGTCAACGCTCGCTCTACTCAATCCGGGCGGTTTCATTCCGGCTCATTGTTCCTCATTATCAGAGCTAACTATGTTCAGGCGAAGGGCGAACATGTTCCTAAATTTATGTCTCTGTGTGCGACCGCGACAATGCGTGTTTTGTGTGCTTCCTCCTGAAAAACTCCTCTTGTGACACGGGCGACCCAGCTTGGACTTGATCTTTCATGTGCATTACCCACTCCGACTGGCCCCTGCTGGCAGATTTTTCTTAAAGTCTAAAATGAGGGGCTAACCTTCTCTTCTCGGCTTTTTCTTCTCCGCTACCTATAATCTTGATTTGACTCACACAAAAGTGACTCAGTGGGAAACCCACTCAAGAAGGCTTTGACAGGGAACAATGGAGAGGCACCTCGACAGAGGCCGGCCCGCCGCGTTGAGAGAGGGGAAAATGGATTAAAGTTTAAAGATGTCATGTATGTTAACCGATCAGTATCGGTTTTATGTATTTTGTCAAAGAGACAGCAGTGAAGCCAGGCCTAGGAGGGCGAGGGGGTGCAAAGGAGGGAGAAGTGGCCCCCGTACACTTCGGCCAAAGGCCTCACCAGAGATAACGAGCCCAAGAAGCTGGAGTGTTTGAAAGGTAATCATAACAATAATAAAGAAGAAAGGGCTGAGAGGAGACCGTCGTGGGATTGGTGTGTGTGTCCGCTTTGTCCTTCCACAATGGCCCAGGGCCAGGAGCCAGGCAGTCATCGGGGCAGCAGAGCGGCTCCTTCAGAAAGCAGACGCTGCTCATTCAGCCCTAATGGCTTTCTTCCAGGATAATGCTCCACGGGCTCCCCCGGAGCAAGCAGGAGCCCAAGGGAGCCATGGGTGAGGCGGGAGAGAGGAGAGAGGCAGCTGAAAGGAAGGGCTCCCTGCTGGCTACCTCTGCGGCCGGGCCTAGCACGGAGCGTAGGAGCAAGGAGGCAGCAAGCCTGCACGGGGCCTGGGCCCTGACCTCGCCGCTCATCCTGGGAGGAGGCTACCCACGATGCCCTGCTCCCCCGACAAGAAGTCAAGAGAATAGACTTGGCCCCTGGAACTTTTCTTCAATATCCCTGAAGAGCAGCGGAATTCCCCGCTCCTGACTTCTTCGGGCGCTAACTACTTTTCCTTTGTGAGAGTTGCTGGAATTTTGGCAAGCAGTGACCAGGCTGAAAGCTGAGGGTCCTTGAATCTTCTCTCTGAAGCAGCCCGGGCTCAGGTGGGACTAGCCCCGCTTCCTTGGAGGAGGTGATGCTCGGCAAAGATGCATTCGTCGGCTGCTGGCTACTTCCCATTCCCTCCCGGGACCCCAAGGCCGGGCAACGAGGGGCGCCCATCCTGGCCGGGCCTGCAGCGTGGATGTCCTCTGGCTGGAATACCTCGGGGATGAGCAAGGGGAAGGCTTCGAGCTGCTTTGAGGCCCATGGTTCGGAGGTGAATAGTATACCGAATCCAGCTCCTACTGGCTTGTGAGCACGGAGTGTTCCATTTCCTGTAATCTTGCAAGCCACTTTTGTTTTGTTTTGTTTTGCTTTTCCACTCGAACAACATGAATTTATTTTCTCACTGTTCTGGAGGCTGGAGATTTAAGATCGAGGTACCAGCAGGGTTAGTTACGCCTGAGGCTTCTCTTCTTCACTTGTGCTCCTCACATGGTCATCCTTCTGCGTGCCTCAAGCCAGTTTTTAAAAATTACGTAAACTTACAACCAAATAAATTATATCAACAGCAAAGGCGATGAACACTCCAAACTCATCACTTGTTTTAATATTACCTACGCTTCTGAGGTCATGTAAGACTATTGTATCTATATGGTGGAAATACTGTCCTAATGCCATGCTTATGAGCATCTCTCCCCAACTCTCTATAAACGGGGTCACAGTGATCGATTGAAATTGGCTATGGCCGACTATTTACACCATAGCAAGTGGAAAATGCTACAAGTCAGGGTTTCCCCCCATAAAGCGGTAGTTGTTAAACATTTCCCAGTGCACTGGCTGGGGAATGGTGTGGCCTGGCCTCTTGGTCATTGGACCAAGCCACTTTCCCTCTCAAACAAGGGGAAAAGAGATGGGATGGCAAGTTGCTTTGAAGACAAACTATAAATGTACGAGGGCTTTTGAGTTTCCCGACCCCATATTCATGCACACATTCACCCATCCTTTTTTCTCTTTTTTGGCTAGAAGAAAATATTGTATTGGAAAAAATCATTTCCAACTCTGAGACCCTTTATGAACAATCTGATCTAATGCTGCCTTTAATCAAGATAATTCAAGATCAAAAGTTGACCCCCCTGTTTGTTGAGGAATGAGGACCAGGAGGGACAAGTTCCTGGCTCTAGACATCACCTCCCTTTGGGACTCGCACAGCCTCTCTCTCTCTGAACCTCCCGCAAGAAGGCTGAAGCTGTGAGCCCTCCTGGGGGGTCTGCATTTGACGGGGAGTCCGAGAGGCTGACCACATTCAGGGGCCATAATGGAAGATTCTCACTGGGGATTCAGGGGTTGGGAGCGCTCTACAAATTTGAGTCTGATGGCCTTCCAAAAATACATCAAGCAGGCAACTGCTTCTCTCTCCTAGAAGGCTACACAAGGCCAGGTCTTTCTCTCTCTTGCCCCAGACAGTAGTAATAGTAGCTAATGTTCATGGAATAAACAGACCCCCTAGTGGTAAACACTGTCCCAAAGCACTTCAATCTCATCCAGGCCTCCCAGTGTCTTAGTCCCATTTTGCAGCTAAGAAAACCAAATCTTAGAGACGTTCTTTCATTGGCCAACCCGCCCCCCCCCCCCTTCCAGGAAGCCGTCAGCCAGGGCCCAGACCCAGACTGGCTGGCATCAGAGTTCTTCTTGATCACGATGCTTGGTGGCTCCCAGGAAAGGGTCCTTTCTGACCCAATGTTCCCACCCACCTGTCGCTACTACCGAGGTCTGGTCACTGGAAAACAGGAAAATAGCAGGGAAGCAGGGTGAGGGGCGAGACTGAGGAGGCCAGAAGTGGGTGAAATTTAAGTAAGTGTGCAGGGGACATGGCTCTTCCCCGTCTGCCTTTACTGGGCATTCCCTCGGCCCTCATTGCCTAGGAGTTTACAAGGGCATACGCTCTCTCAGGTGAGGCTCACTCAGGCCAGTTCCAGAGTGTTCCTCTTCCCCTGACACACTGGGCCAGGGACCCGCATCAAAATCTTTCAGATCTTTTTTTTTTTTTTTTTTTTAAGATTTATTTATTTATGTGGAAGAGAGCACGCATGTGAGCAGGAGAGGCAGAGGGAAAGAGAACCCCAAGCAGGCTTCACACTGATCACGTAGCCCAATGTCAGGCTCAATCTCACGACCCTCAGATCATGACCAGAGCCGAAATCAAGAGTCAGACACTCAACCGTCTGTGCCACCCAGGTGCCCCAAATTCTTTCAGATTTTGAGGGAAAGAGGCGGGAGCCTGAGACTCTGGGCCCCAGGAGCTGTCCAGGGCTCTGTGATCACACCTACCCCATCCCTCCCCACCACCCCCTACAAGAGAGCATCACCAGGCAGGCCCCCACACCCCCGTGGGGATATAGCACACCTACATTTTCCAAAGGGCCTCACCACCTACAAGACACTTTCTCTCTCTTTCTTTCTTTCTTTCTTTCTTTCTTTCTTTCTTTCTTTCTTTCTTTCTTTCTTTCTTTCTTTCCTTTTTAGATTTTAATTTATTTCACAGAGGGAAGGGGACAGAGATAGAGAGAGAACACAAGCAGGGAGAGCGTCAGGCAGAGGGAGAGGGAGAAGCAAGCTCCTGGCTGAGCAGGGAGCCTGACACCGGGCTGGATCCCAGGGCCCTGAGATCATGACCTCAGCTAAAGTCAGACACTTAACCGACTGAGCCACCCAGGCGCCCCTACAAGACACTTTCAAGGTCAATTTCTCCTTTGCTATTTGTGATTGGATGAGGCCGGCCTATATAAGGAGCACGCCTTTTGCAGAAAGGAAAAATTAATTCAAACATTCTGGAGTTTGGCTCAGGCCAGTCAGCCCAGCTGGACATAAAGCCTGGTTGCTGGACTCACAATCCAGTGCTCATTTTACTGCAAGAGCGCCATGCAGCCTCCCGGCCCAGCCCCATTCCCCAGGAGGCCTAGTTTCTCAGCCGCAGATGATATCAATTGGTCCCTGGAAATGTGTCAACCCCTGAGACCAGAAGACAAGTGCCAAGAAGAGAGAAATACTTGAGATTCCTGTTAAGGAACAACGCTGGGTTTGACCTGGATAACCCCAGAGAATAAGGAGAAAATAATCATGTCAGACATTACATAATCCGGGAAGACACAGACGGAAGCTGGAGCTGGGAGAAAGACCACGGGTGAGATTTCAAAGGGGGCACCTCTCCCCAGGGGAGGGCTGCGGGGGGCAGGGCCGCTGGCACAGGCGGACCGAGCGGTTGCCACCTGCCGGGCTCGGGGCAGTATTACTGTGGATCCTTGCCACCACGGCCCCACGGCCTGGGCATCATGAGCCCTGGTCTGCAGGCGAGGAAACTGAGGCACCGTGATCTCATCTTCCCAAAGCAGGGCTGAGATGCCCCCGGGTTCTCCCTCCGACGGGGAGCAGGCTGCATGGGGCAGCGTGCCGTCGGGGGTGAAAGTTCTGAGAGCCAAAAAGTGGAAACCCCCCAAATGTCCATGAACCGGTGAACGGAGTAGAATAAAACACCGCGGGCCCAGGCCGTGGAACCCCACACAAGCCTCAGAAGGACAGGGGGGCCCCGGGTGGCTCAGCGGCTGAGCGTCTGCCTTTGGCTCAAGTCAGGATCCCCGGGTCCTGGGATCGAGTCCCGCGTCGGGCTCCCCACAGGGAGCCTGCTTCTCCCTCTGCCTGTGTCTCTGCCTCTCTCTGTGTCTCTCGTGAATAAATAAATAAATAAATAATCTTTTAAAAGAACAGAACTTCGGATACACACTACGGCATGGACGCGCCAGGTCTCACATTCTCCACCGGCTGACATGGCCCCTACAGGGGAACACCCCTTCTTGGGGGCAAAAAAATTTCTTAGGTATGAACAATGGTTTGTGGCCCTCCAAAGTTCCCCTCCCCCCAACAAAATCGTCTTCCTTAGTATCTAATTCTTTTTATTTATTTATTTATTTATTCATGAGAGACACACAGAGAGAGGCAGAGACGTAGGCAGGGGAGAAGCAGGCTCCCTGCGCGGAGCCCCATGCGGGACTCGATCCCGGGACCCCGGGATCACGCCTTGAGCTGAAGGCAGAGGCTCAACCGCTGAGCCACCCAGGCACCCCCTAATTCTGTCCTTAGGGAGACGTGTCGACATGTCCCGACTCGGGGCACACGGGGATGACAGGGGGAGAGCGCAGCCTCCGGTGCCCAGTGGGAGACGTCAGACGCCAAAGAGTGTCCAGTGTCAGGCTCTGGGATGTGAAAGGTGAGCAAAGGGGGATGCGGACAGAAAGTGAATTAGCGGGTGTCCGGGGCTGGGCCTGGGAACAGGGAGTGACTACAGAAGAGGACGCACCTCTGTGGGGTGATGAAAATGTTCTAAAACTGAATTGTGGTAAGTGGTTGCACAACTCTGTAACTTTCCTCAAAGTCCCTGAATTGTACACTTGAAACAAGTGAGTTCTCTGGTACTTAAATTATGTTTCAGTAGAGCCGTTTGCTATTTTTATAAAAAGGAAGAACACGGGCTTGGGACTTTGAGAGGCCTGGTCCCCCTGTGCCCGCCCTCCCGGCCCCCACTCTGGGGGCTCCCCTCCAGCCTCCGTGTGCTGGTCTGCAAAAGGGAGCCGAGGCCAGAGCTCTGGGAGGCCTCGAGCACTGTGATGTGAGGGTCTGGGGGAGCCGGGTTCCAAGCACTAAATCTGAGACAGACACAGAATTCCTTCTGGAACCTTCCAAGCTCCGGTGAAAGAACACCTCATTGAGAGGCCTCCCATGACTGTCCCCTCACTGTCAGGCAGGCCGTGGGCTTGGTTCCCCGCAGCACTGACTGGATCTCCAGTGGCCCTTTCTTTTCCGTGCTGGTTGTCTGTCTCCACGCACCCTCCCCCGGAATGTGAGCCCCGCTTGGGAGGTGGCCCTGCCCGGGCACAACACGGTGTGAAGCTGTGAGCCCTGCTTATTGCCTCTAGTGCTCTGAACACCCAATGAACACAGGCATGTGAGCTACGCTCATTCACCCAAAAGTGACACATTTCTGGAAACTTCTTCCCCCTCCCGCTCCGCCAAAAGACTTCTCTATCAGGTGTGTGCCGGGGTGGGCAGTTCTAGGAAAACGTTTGCTTTAATTCCATCGATCCATTGGCCCCACAGGCCTGCTGGACTGACTCTGACCACGGGGATGGTGAGCGCTGGGGACCCTACTGACGACACATGCAGGGGCTTGTCCCCACTCAAGCACATACCTCGGTTTTGGGGTGACGGTGGGGACCGCAAGCAAGAACCTCATGGGGGTTTGTGACCAAAACAGGGCCACGCTCCTCTGACGCTCCGTGTGAAATGAGCCTGGGGACTGTGCCCCTTCCCCGCTCCACACACCCACACCCTCCCAAAGCTCCTGCCCTCCGGGATTGCAGGCCAGGAGGTGACAGGGAATCTTCAGGAAACTGAGAACAGACAGGGAGGTGGAAGCAGGGAGGCAGGGGGCCTCAACAGCTGCTCTAGGGACAGTGAATTGTGAAACTGGAACTGGGCGGGGCCTGCGCAAAGCGAGCCGCAGAGATAGATAAATAAGTAAACAAACAATATGAGACAAAAGCTCCCTGCCCGGCCCCCCAGGCCAGGGTCACCATGTCCTTGGAGCACAGGTGAAGGTGAGGCACAGAGCCAAGGGTGGGGGGCCGGCAAGCCTGCAGGCAGGGCTGTGAGGGGTGCACGCTGAGGCTGTGTGCTCAGCGGGCTTCTAGGGGTGGTTTTTCCAGTGTGTGCGTGTGTGCGTGTGTGTGTGTGTGTGTGTGTGTGTACTCGAGAGAGCGAGAGGAAAGAGCAAGCTCAGCTATCTACTACGAACCACAACATCCTTACACATCCGCTCTGAAAACAGGGTGTCGGCCAGCCAGGGGCCCAGGAGACCAAGCTCCTATTCTCCGAAGAGTGTGGCCCTTAAAGAATAAAATCGAGAAGGGAGCGGCCCAGGGAAAGGAGCTAATTACACCTACCAAGTGACAAATCACTTGGAAAACATAAATAACGTTTTCAAGGACACTCCTCCACTAACGAAGCTAAAGTGTTTTTCTTTCAAACCCCAGCAAGAAAATCCCAGGGATGAAACAAACTTCGCTTATTTTAGTTTCTACTCAATTACCTGTTAATGGAAAAAATCTGGCCCCGACCGTAATGAGGCGGGCATGAGCTCACTGGCGCGGGGGTCGGCGCTGTCAGGGAAGGCCGCAACAAGCCGGGCATTTATCTGCGTCTCTATAACCCTTTTCAAACTCGCTGTCAGGGAGCCCACGCCGAGCAGGCCGGAGAGGAAGGACTTGGAACCTGCTGCAGGCCTCGGAGGCCCTCTGGGAAAAGGAAAATTGTTGTTGGCAAGTCTGCCTGGCTCCAGAAATTGATCCAGTGCCCCCCACTTGTCCGAGCAGCAGCAGACAGAGCTAAGAATTTTGTTATAATTAAATAGAGTGCTGATTGGTTGCTGGAGGTGGTCTTGAAACTGGTGTTTAAAAGCAGAGAACAACGGTTACTATTCATAGGAAAAGCCCAGAGTCTTAAAAATCCATCTGTTTCATTCCCAAATTTAGGCCAAAAAAATGCTCACTTGCTGTCTTTAAAAATACCACCTGCTTTGCGATGTTGTATAATGTGCCATTATATAAGGTGGAGGGGGGCGGAGGGGAGGGCAGGGTGGGAGGATGCGGCGGGGTGGGCCCAGCCCCTTTCTGAGAACAGAGGCGGTCTGCAGAGGCCAGGCTGTCTCCTCCCAAGGCCAAGCCGTCCTCCTCAGAGGCCCAACGTGGGCCTTGAGGCACCAGGGTGGGGAGAGAGAGAGTGAGAGAGAGAGAGACTTAACCAGCATCACCTCAGCAAGCTGCACTCAAGAGCCCCCCCAACAATGCCAGGCCCTGGCAATTAGACATCTACCTTCCACCCACCTGACCTCCAGGGCCCAACATCTGGGGCTTGCACCCAGGCCTGGTTGGAGCTGTGATCTCACACCACTGTTCACCACAGCTGTGGTACCAGTGAGGTCACGGCTCCTGGAACCAAGGGAGGAGAAGCATCCAGGCCCCCTCAGCTCGCTGGCAGGATCCGTTAGTACCCTCCTGCCACACACCACCCTAACCCCTGGGTCTGGCAGCCACAGGACACAAGGGCTCTAATGGGACAGCCCTGTTTCTCCCAAGTGGGCAGAGGTCCCAGTCCAGCCTAGTCCCAACAGCTTTTTCCAAACCTCACAGAAATGTCAGGGCTCAGTTTCTCCTGAATATTCTCATTCACAGGTTCAGTGAAGAGAATTAATCGGCCCTGTAGTCGTAGGCCGAATTTGAGCCACTTTTCAGCTGACCCATGCTGAACACGTTCTTAGCTCCTTCCTATGACAATGGAAACAGAGAGACTGCCATCAGAGTGTTTGGGTGCGGAACAAAAAAAAAAATAGTACAAGCTGTGCTAGAAGCCGGGGAGCCTAGTACGGTGCGGGGCATGTTGGAGGTGCCCACATAGATCTGGCTGCCCCGTACACTGGTCCTCCATCACAGTGGAGTCACAAACCTGGACACTGACCCAAGATTGAGAACAAGCTTCGGGGTTGGTGGCAGGATGAAAATTCCCCCACACTGAAGCCAGCCAGTGGAGAATTCAAGGCAGCAGGTAGTTACTAGAAAGATCCTGGTCTAGACTGGGAGGAATCATGGCATTTGGCCTAGACCCTGCCAGCACCCAGCTGTGTGGCTTCAGGTGTAAAGACACCCTTGGGACCCCTTCCCTGGGCTTCACTTTCCTGGGTCTGGTCCTTCTTCCAGTTCTTAGAGACCAAGCAGTCTGATTCCACTTAGAGCAGCTGCTTTTGCCTTCAGAGCTCTCCAGAAATTCCTACCCAGAAGGACAGAACTTACATGTCTACACACCTTCCTCTTGGGAGTTCTGATGCCCCAAGGAGGATGGGGGCTAAACAACGAAGCCTCCACACCCTGACACCAAAAGTAGGCTTCAATTTCCCTAGCTTGACCACAGTTTCCCATTTACTGCCCCCGCCACACACCACCCCGTCAATCCTTGCACCCTGAAAAGCAAATATAGATAGCAGAGTGGTTCCTAGCAGTGTATTCTGTGAAAAGTTATTCATAAGAATTTAATCTGTTTTATTATAATTATATTATTATATTATATTATTATATTTATTATAATTTATCCTTAGAGGCCATTCCAGAAGCCCTACTTCATCTACTCTCTTCACTGTGAATTTCCTTCCATACTTGATCTCATTAGGCAAACAGGAATTTCAGTGATGGGGTAAGCAGTGCAGAGCTTGTTTTAAGTAGCAACCACACTGCCTTTAGAACCCAGAGGAAGTTAGTACTGTGTAACCTCGATTCGTCATAATTCCATAAATCAAATGAGTAGGGGGCATTAAAATTTTTTTCAAAAGGCTTGTTTCATGACTTTTAGCCATGACGACTCCATCCTCAGGCCCCATGCCATAGACCACATGGTAACCATAGCTACAGTGTTTTATTACCTGCTCCATGCAAGCCACAACCTAGAGGCCTTTTGTCCCCCTTGCCCATCCAATATCATTTGCAACATCTCAGTGCAACAGAGAATACATCATCTAAGACAACAATCCAGAGGAATCTTGAGGGCATTGCATGAGAACTACCCTTCTATGGTATGAAAGCCACAATTTATCCATCCTACTATTGACAGACAGTTAGGTGATATCCAGTTTTGGGCCCTTATGAATGAAGCTGCTATGGTCATCTACCAAAGTTAAACATATGCTATTTGGATATCCTTTTCTGTCAATTACCCACTCCCAGTTTTTTGGCTTTGTTTTTGCCTACATTCAATTGATTAAGCTTTCTTTTCTTGTGATTTGTTAGGAATTTTTTATACTTCTGGATATTAGACCTTTGTCAGATAAATGTGTTGTGAATATTATCTAGACTGTAACTTGCCTTTTCACTCTTGAAATGAGTTCCTGAGAAATAGTCCCCACAACCAAAGACTAGAAAAGGATATTCTTAATTTGATAACATGAATCTATAAAAACTTATAGCTGATACTATTCTTAATGGGAAATAGGGAATGTGTTTCCTTGAGTTCAGAAGAAAGACAAGGAATCCTGATATCACCACTCTTATTCAACATTCTATTGGAGGCTCTTGCCAGCAGAATAAAGGAAAAAAAAAAAAAAAAGCAAGGGAGAGAGTATACAGATTGGAAAGGAAAAAATAAGGTTGACAGTATTTGCAGATAATATAATTACAGAAGTAGAAAAATCCAAAAGAAGCTATAGCTAATATGCTAGAGTTTATATGTGAATTTAGCAAGGCTGTTGAATAAAAAGGTCAATATATAAAATTTAAATATAATTCTATATACTTGCAACGATCAATCAGAACACAGAAATTTAAAAATACTATGTATGGCAATTTCAAAAAACATCAAATATCTAGGAGCAAATGTAATGAAAAACCTCTATATGTGAAACATTTGCTATGGGCTGAATTGCATCCCCCCACCCCTACTCCTAAATAGGTAATTAAAGTAAAAGAAGGTCATATGGGTGGGCCTTAATCCTATAAGCATGGTGTCCTTATCAGAAAAGAATTGGATTCAGACACACACAGAGGAAAGACCATGTGAGGACACACAAGAAGGCACCCATTGGCAAGCCAAGGAGAGAGATTTTGGAGGAAACCAAACCTGCCAATGACTTGATCTTATTCTCCTAGCTTCCATACCATGAGAAAATTAACTTCTGCTGTTTAAGCCATCCCATCTATGGCATTTTGTTATGCAGACCTAGCAAACTCATACAATATTGTCAAGGGAAATTAAGAAATACACAAATAAATGAAGAGATAGACCATGTTCATGGATAGAAGAACCAATATTGTTAAGATGTCAGTTCTCCCCAAATTAAAGATTTTATTTATTTATTCATGAGAGACACACACAGAGAGAGAGAGAGAGAGAGAGAGAGAGTCAGAGACACAAGCAGAGGGAGAATCAGGCTCCATGCAGGGAGCCTGATGTGGGACTCGATCCTGGGACTCCAGGATCACGCCCTGGGCTGAAGGCAGGCACTTAACCACTAAACCACCCAGGCATCCCTCCCCAAACTATTACGACAGATTCATCACAATCATAATAAAAACTCCAGCAATTTGTATGTTTGTGTATGTGTGTAGGGAAATTCACAAGCCAATACTAAAATTGATATGGAAATGCAAAGGGCCCGGAAGTCATAATAAGCTTGATGGAGAACAAAACTGAAGGACTTAAATGCTACATAGCAAAATGTATTACAAAGATACAATAATTAAAACAGTGTGGTATTGGCACCAAGGTAGAAAGTGACTGGTGTCATCATGTCAGTAAACAGATCCACTATCACACTGTCATTTGGATTATGCTAGGTCAACCAGTTGTACATGTAGAAGAAAATGAACTTGGAACGCCAGCCTCATCTCGTACACCAAAATCAATGCCAAGAGGATCACAGACCTAAATGAGAAAAGTAAAATAAAGCCTCTGAAAGAAAAGGGAGGAGGAGAATGTGTTCATAAATTTGAAGTGATAAAATATTTCTTAGATGGGATTGAAATACACTAACCATAAAATAAAAGATAGATAAAGTCAGCTTGATTAGAATGATAAACTTTTGCTCATCAAAAGACACCCTTAGAAAGGGTTCCATTTAGTCATTAACAATTTTTTTTGAGCACTTACCAGGTATCTGACTCTAACTCTGCAGTAGAGTGGGAAGCAAAGAGACACCATCTCTACCCTCCAGAAGCTTGATTTCTAAAGCAGGGGTTGGCAGACCTTTTTTCTGTGAAAAGCCTAAGAGTAAATATTTTAGGGTTTATAGGCCACGAACTATCTCTGTGGCAAGTAATTCTTCTCTTTTTTGTCCTTCTCCCCCTTCTTTAGCAACTCTTGAAAAAAATGTAAAATTGTTCCTCTCAGCACCACAAAAACAGGTCAGAGGCCCGGTATGGCCTGCAGGCTATAATCTGATAATCGCTGGCCTGGAGAGAAAGGAAGAATGACAATAAGCAGAAAAACAAATAGGCATATAATTTCATAAATGTGTGTGTGACATACACAAGGAAGTGTTACAAGGACAATAAAGGGGTGTTCAGATAAAGAAAAAAAAAGGCACAGTAAGGAAGATGTGAGTTAGATCATTAGTGCTCATCCTGCTTTTCAACATTTCCCAGCCTCCTTTGTTAGTTAGGTCCACTTCACAACTGCGTTCTGCTCAACAGAAGATGGGCAGAAGTGATGTTTATCACTTATATGTCTAAAAAATGTCCTGATCATCTTCCTTTCTCTCCCTCTTCTATGAGGCTGAGAGAAGTCTCTGAGATGGCTGAGAAGCAATCCTTTACTGTGTTAAGCCATTGATATTTTAGGGCTTGTTATTATAGCGTAGTCTAGCCACAACTGCCTAATATAGGAGATTCCATTTAAGCCAAAATATAAGAAAGGGCAAAGCAATAGCTCCTGAGGTTTCTTTTATTTGTTTTTCTATTGAGTTTCATTTTGTTTTTAAAATGCCCTTGATCCCCTAAACTGATTACCTAATTTATCAATGGGTTGTGACCCATCATCTCAGAAACATATATGATATAATAATACATACGCTTCTAATTTTCTCCCAATTCTAGGATTGTATGTATTTTAGCACGGAGTCCAAAATAGCTCATCCATGTAGTTATCAACTATCTTTATAGTTATTTCATGCACAGAAACAAACAAACAAACAAAAGGTACCCAATAACAACTCCTGTACATTGACAGAGAAAATACCTGGTGGTCTCTTTGCAAAAGCCTTTCACAAAGTCCATGAATCAAACAAGCTCCACCCTCTGTCCCTCGCCAGCTACCCAGATGGTCTGCGTCTTCAGTGATGCAGGCTCCTGGGCTTCAAACCCTAGGCTTGCTGTTTCCCAGATATGTGCCTTTGAGGAAGCCACTTAACCCTCCCTGGGCCTCACTCTCTACATTTGTAAAATGAACATAAAAGCAATTTCTATCCCATGAGGATTACGTAAGTGAGAAACACAGGTGGAGTTTCTAGCACATTCTCTTGTCCTTATCCTTGTATAAAGCCACTTTCCAGATGAGCAGCTTATCCAGGCCTTGAGAATGTTGGCCCCTTTTTCCTTAAGGAAATGTCCTTAATTCCTTAAGGATTCTGTCCTATAAGACATTGCAGGACTCAGCTCAGAGGGAAAAATGGACACCAGGCTTACTTTACACAGACCTGTAAAGTGCCAGAGCCTAGAACGGTACCTGGTACAAATCGGTGTTCAAGGACTAGTTGCTCAATCAACCAATGAATCAATGGGCTTACTCACAGCTCAGATCAAGTGTACGCGCACAATGCCAGCTTAAAAAATTCCCAAACTCCAGAGTCAGAATTTGCCAATGCTGCCCATCAGACCTATGCCAGGGTTCAGGCAGGCCTCTGCCATTGCCACACGCCTGGGAATGCTGGACCGGATATGAAATGGGAGGTGAAGAAGCCAACCACAGAAGGGAATCCTTTAGAAAGTCACTTCTATGGCCCCATTTCCTAGTGATTCCCAACCGTGGCTTCTGGTACTTGGCCTTCAACCACCATTCACAGGAGACTTTTTGGCTATTCCTTAGTTTCTTTCCACAGGACTTTAATTAAAAACACATTTCCATACCACAAAAAGCACTCCAGTTAGAGCTGTGGCTCCCCAAAGGCCAGGAGCCATTTTCATGGAGCCATCATGTTTCAGGTGGGATGGATGACTGTGTGTGAGTCACAGAGCCCTGGGGTCCCTCCACTCTACCACAAGGATGTGTCATCCACATCTAGGTATCTCACCCTCTAGCCGGGGGTTTGAAGAGCAGGGCTAGCAGAATCTCGAAGAGAAATAAAAGAAATAGCTAGGGCAGGCCTTCTACTTTTACAATAATACTAAACACTCTGATTTACTATTCCAGGCACTCTGCATTCTAGCCTCATAAGAATCTGAAAAAGTGTACCACTGTCACCGCTCGTTAGCTGAGGAAAAGGAGGCTCAGCATGCTGGAAGACGTGCCCAAGGACGCAGAGTGTGGGAGTCTGATGTTGGAGTCTCCAAGCTCAGATTCTCTCCACTGTTCCTTGGTTTGTCCTCTCTTCAAATCCTAGATCCAGATAAAAGGCATCCTGATCCTACAACCGCTTTCTACCTGGGCCTGTCCAAAACCACCACCACCCGCAGTACAACTACCCATTCTTGAGGGTTCTGTGCTAAGACTCTGCAGTCTCCCAGAATTAGCAAATGCTTCTGTAGGGGGCTAAATGGTGTCCCCCACTCCCCAAATATATTTCCCTGTTCAAATCCGAATCCTAGAACCTATGCTGTTTTATATGGCAAAAGATGGAATTAAGCTAAGGATCTAGAAAGAAGTGGCTCATCCAGGATTATCCATAGACCCTAAATACATGACTCATACCTTCTAAGGTGAGAGGCACGGGAAGTTTCCAGACAGACACACAGGAGGCAGGGATGTGAAGATGGAGACAGAGATTTGAGTGATGTGGCTATGAGACCAGAAATGCCCAGGATGGGCAACCAACAGAAGCTGAGAGGGCCTCCAGAACCTCCGAGGGGAGCATGCCCACCCCACACCTGGATTCGACTCCCAGCCTCCGGACCTGTGAGAGCTATTGCTGGTAGCCACCAAGTTTATGTTTTGTTACAGCTGCCACAGGAAGCTATCCCCTCTCCTAACAGGCCGACTTATTTGGCCAGGTCCCATCAGAGGTCAGGAGTGATGTGGCTCAGAGATTCAGAGTCACGAGCTCCTAGATGTGGTCTCATGGTCTCTTAGTAACAACAAATCCACAGATGGATAGAATCAATTAGAAGATGCTCAGATTGAAAATAAACTCTTGAGGTCGGAAGAAACCAAACAGCTGGAGAGAGTGTTGAACTTGCCCGGCATCTGGGAGACTGGAACCTGCCCTATCCAGAAAGATAGGCTTGGGGGTAAAGAAGGCCCATGTTAGGGTGGGAAGAGCCTCAGAGTATTGCTAGAATGTAATAAGGCAGTAAACATGAGGCTAGGTGATCCGTAATTTGAATTTTTAAAAAGTGATCGTCACTCGGGACGCCTGGGTGGCTCAGCAGTTGAACATCTGCCATCAGCTCAGGGGGTGATCCTGGGTTCGGTATCAAGTCCCATATTGGGATCCCTGTGAGGATCCTGCTTCTCCCTGTGTCTCTGTCTCTCTCATGAATAAATAAATAAAATCTAAAAAAAAAAAAAAGTGATCTTCACTTGAGCTGGCTGATGACAGAGAGATCGTCCCCCCCGCCCCCCCGACCCGGTATTTTGGTTTTTTGTTTTGCCTTTGTAACAAGGGCGCTGAGCTCCCTTCTGGGATGGCTGAAAGGATTAGGAAAGACAGACAACTTGGGAGTCCCAAGAACACAAAATTTGGAAGTGCTCTGGAAAGTTGCCATTCCCTTGGTTCTCAAAAAGACAAATGTTGAGTTGGCTGGCGTCACTTATTCCTTCCTTCAAAAAATATGTATCAAGTACCCTCCATGTGCCAGGCATTGAAACAGGGCCTTAGTATGGAGCAAGGAACATAAAAGCCAGTTCCGTCCCCTTGGAGGGTTCTCTAGAGCAATGGTTCTCAACTGGGCGTGATCTTGCCCCTGGGGAGATATTCAGCAATGTCTGAAGCCACTTCTGGAGGTCAGAGTGCTGGGGGTGCTACTGGCATCTAGTGGGAAGAGGCCAGGGATGCTAACATCTGACAATGCATAGGCCAGCCCCCCAAAACAAAAGGTCTCAATGGTGGCAAGTGGCACTACTAGTGGCCTAACCAGGCCACATCCACCAACAGAACGGTGGGTGAGCAGATCCAGGGAGGGAAAAACAGGAAGGTGGAAGAGCACCACATCACCCACTATCGTCTACACCGACATCTATGCTCAGACCCGAAAGATGAGGCAAGAAGTGGGGCTGCAGCAGCAGAGCAGAACCTTCCAGGAGAGGGGAAGGTGTGTGGGTGAGTGTGTGGGGCGAACAAGGACACCCTTCAAAAGGACTGTCCCCCTTTTGGGGAGAAGGACCATCTTAATGACACAAGGAGGCATAGCGTAGTGTTAAGAGCTCGAGTTTGAGTCAGACCTGAATTTAAATCCCACCCAACTAGCTGTGCAGACTTGGACAAGACACAGACTCAGAGTTTCTAAACTCAGTTTTAAAATAAAGCGGGGGGGTCGGGGGGGAATAATATTGACCTCAGGTGGTACGGTTAGCAATAAATGAGAAGAGACACATAAATGACTTGGCACACTGCCACCAAGAACAGATATTGTTCTGATTTGTGTTTTCAGAGGTCACTCTGGGCCCAGTGTGCAAAATAAAATGGGGAAGGACAACCAGAATTGTTCCTCTCTGGGAATACAAAGCAAACAAAAACAAAATACTGAGATTTCACGGAACAAAAACTAGCTTGAGCAAAGCACGGCTTCCAAGGAGCTCTAAAGTCCTTGATGACAACTCTGTGCCGCCCTAAGTGACAACAACAACACGAACAGCTTCCAGGCCCATCGAAATCGTGTCCTTTGAAGGTACAGTTGTCCTAGATAAGTGGAACATACCCGGGTCGCCACCACGCTCCGAAAGTGGAGCGTTCTTAGGAAACCCTTATAAGAAGAAATTTGGGGGTAAAATGAACCATGAATTTACATGGAAAATTTTTGAGCGTTCCCACACCCCAAAATAACCTCCCTTAGCCTTGTCGGATACCTTGGGGCACATCTTGCTTACAGGTGCACAAAATAAACGGAGAGCAGCCCAGATGCGCCCGGACACGGTTCTGAGCGCTGGCGGCTAGCTGGACGCCGAGGTGCTGAGTGTCGCTGCTGGGGCCACTCACCGTCTCCGGGCACGCCGCCTCTGGAGTGGCTCGCTGCGAGACATATCCTCAACGCTATCTTGGCTTTTCACCTCTTTCTGGTAAAAGCGAAAATCCTCTTTGGATTTCTTTCAGTGAGTAAAAAGGGGCTGAGGTCCTTCATAAAAGCAAAGGGGCATACCGCAAACTTTGAGAGTAGCGGGGGCATACAGGTGCACCCATCCACCCTCATCAGCACGGAGAACGACCACAGCGGAAACCTCAGAAAGATCTTTATTGCGGCCCCTGGTTGGTAATGATGATGATGCACCTGCACCCTCACCAGGGTACAGCCGCACAACTTGAGTCCCACACACAGAGCAAGACTCCTCAGTACGAGCCGCTCAGTGATTCACCTTGATCCTGTTTTCTACAAACCTTCTTGCTCAACATCTGCTCGGTGTCATTTCGACACCCTGGCACCTCTCCCTGCGTGCGACTCTTAGAAGTTAGAATCCTTCCACATCAGTGGTCCTTCAATGGTAACAAGGTGGGGTCTTAAATCCATTCCTGGACAACCAGGAGTCATTAACCAGAAGTCAGTCCTTTCTGCCGATCACTGTGGGAAAGAAACCTAAGATCTACGGGCTGACTGTGTTCTAGCCAGAAGCGGGACATTCACTCTAACTGTGCTTTGCTCTCAGAAGTGAACCAGGTATGCAGGGATGTCAAACAGGCATCAAGAACGAGAGGAGGAGAAATCATGCCAACCCGTCGGAAGAATGCAAGACCACCGTTTGCCAGTCACGTGCCCACCCATCACCCGTATCAACCGCGGGGTCAGGTCTCAAGATCCAGCCTGGGAATACGGTTCCTCTCGGTGAAGGCGGGTTCGGCTTCCCCAATGGTAAAATCCGAATCACAGAAACAAGTGGCCAGCCTTGATCTGCACATACTAAGTTGCTTTTATTAATCCAGAACGGCATGCTACAGATACTGTACAGCATGAACATTTATTCATTACAAAAATGGCTTCCAAACCATTAAAAATGAAATTGGAATAAGAGCATAAAACGGAACAGTAACATCACAACTGTTAGGAAACATTCAAAGTATTCACAAAAAATGTTATAGTTAGCATTTTAATAAACCAGAGAAAAATTGGAGACAGTTTTACAATCGCTTCATGTCAACTACAATGGCACTGAATGAACAGGTTTCAGCTTTATACAGCATTTTGCAACATCAACATGCCTAGGTTTTTTTTATTTTTAAAGTTTGCCACCTCCTTGTATGTCATATGTGTACATAAAAGCGGCAGCTGGTTTTTCCTTTAAGAGTAATCTAATATACAGAATTTCGGCCCCTAAGGGTTTATACCTCTTCATTTAAAATGCTTTCTGGACAATCTGCTACCAAACACATCTTGTTATAGGTGACATTAAAACTACATACAAATCTACCTATGTAACATCACAGCAAAACATGATGAACAAAAATTACAGCATCAAAAAGAGGGAGAAAGCTAAAGTCACTGAGAATTTTGGCACATAACGTTTTGCACACAGTCAGGCCGTGTCCTAAGGGTACAGAGCTGCCGACTATGAGTTCAAAGGAGAAACAAACGGTGGTTCCCGCTACTGCTCACGCAGCGTCTCTAAAATTCCCTCACTCATTTTCAAGTCTTGTTTTACATGATGGCTTTTAAAGCAACTTTTGTTAATGCTACTGATCCTTTAATGCAACTAGTAATGTCCATTTGGCGGCATCTGGGTTTCATACAGCCAAAAAAAAAAAAAAAAAAAAAGTCAAAAAGAGAAACAAAAAAATATATATACACATTTTTATATATAAACTTAAAAACCTTGTACAAATGAGTTGTTATATATAAGATGCTTATGCTAAGGGAAAAAAACTTTATACAGTTTCAAGAAAAAGGAAAACATATCTTAAAAGGGACAACGTACAGGTTCGACGAGCAATCTCTAAAGCAATAAATACTACTGGTCCAACAGCGTTGTGATTCCATTAATTGTTGAGTAGCATCCCCCTCCCCCCAAAAGAACAACACCATGGAACAAGGTATATTAACACATTTAACCCTTTGTTTCTGTACATTTAAACAATAACAAGTAACATCACAATTAAAGTTGTTTCACACAGAGAGAAAAAAAAAAAAGGAACGGCACTGCATTCGTCGTGCCCTTATGGTTTAAAAACCAGATGTAAAATGATTGGTTCGCAAGCTCGTATTTAATACAAATAATACAGAACCAACTCCTTGCTGGAGGGCTGCTTCAAAATTGCTTCTTCTTCTTCTTCTTCTTTTTTTTTTCCTTTTTGTTTTTTAATCAGTCTTTTAAAACTAAGCTATCCGAACTACATAACAGTTATGTATATATATATATTTTTTAAACGCTACAAAGACTTTAAACAGCTGTTGATAAAAATTTTGGTAGAATCATGAGGTTCTTTCTCTCATCTACATATTTAAAAGGAGAAATTGAAATAAGAATGGGTCAAATATTGACCAATGAACTCCATAAACATCAACTAATGTAGCCACGTGGCACAAAATTAAAAGAGTACAAAACAAAACCTTTGGGGGGGGTGGGGGTGGGTGGGTGCGAGGGGCGGAGGGAGGAGGGCGAGGCCTCCCGCGAGCGGGCCGGGGCCGGGGCCGGGGTAAAGCTATTCTAGAGACTTGGTCACGAGGGACAGCGGCTGCGGCTGCGGCTGGGGCTGGGGCTGCGGCTGGGGCTGGGGCTGCGGCTGGGGCTGGGGCTGGGCGCCGGCCAGCGCGCCGTGGGAATGTAAGGAAGAGGTCGACGGCTGTGCAAGCGCCGCGGGCGAGGGCAGGACGGGCGGCTGCAGGGCGGCGGGGGGCAGGTCCAGGGCCCCGTTGGGACACAGGCCGGGGGCCTTGCCGTGGGCGGCCTCGGCGAGCAGGAGCGCGGGCGGCGGAGGCATCAGGGACAGGTGGGCCAGGGGGTCGGGCTTCAGGGACAGCGACAGCGGCTGGGTCTGCTCAGTCTGTGGCTTGGCGTCTGGGGGGGGGGAGCCTAGCAGGTTGGGGGAGGGAGGAGGCGAGTCTAGTAAGCTTCCATCTGAAGAGGGTGGACTGAGGCAGCTGCCTTCACCTTGTATGTAGCGAACGCACTTTTTTTTTCTCCTAGAAACAGGGGGAGAGAGCGACGGGTGAGTACCGGGCAGGGATGCGGCGGGAGAGCCCCTGCCCGGGGCGGGCCAGTGCCCAGTGCCCTGCGCCCTCTGCGCCCTCCGCGCCCTCCGCCGGGGCCGGGGCCTGCTCTGCTGCCGACGGGCGGGCGCCGGGAGCCAGGAGCGGGGCACCGGCCCCTACCTACCTGCTCCCCCTGCCCGCTACGCACCCGCGACCCCGACCCGGCCCGGGACCCGTGGGCGGCCCGGAGGGTGCAGACGGCGGCTGCGTCCCCGCGGGAGCGGCTGGGGAGCGGCTGGGGAGTGTGCGATCCCTCGTTTGGCTCAGACACTCCCTGGCCTGCCGGGCACAGGGCACATCTTCCCTCCGTTCCCACTGCCACCACCCTACTCCCAGTGGGGGGTGTGTCTGTGTGTGTGTGTGTGTGTGTGTGTGTGTGTGTCACAGAGAAAGAGAACTCAGTCCCCAGGCGCCTCCTATCAATATGAACCCCTCAGAGTGCTGACTGATGAGCCCACCCACAGAGCTGAAGGCAGTGCTAGCAAGAGGCCGAGAAGTTTTCACACCACTGCCACCATCACCACCACCACCACCACCACCACCACCACCACCACCACCACAGCCACCACCACCTCCACCGCCAGGCTGCCGGCGCCCAGAGAGCTTTCGGGCTTGTCTGTTAAGAACCACACCAAATCAAGAGAGGTCAGAATCAGGTGAGAGGAGGGGAAGGGGGTGGGGGTGGGGGGAACAAAAATAAAACAAAATAAATAAAAAAACAAAACAAAACAAAAACAAAAACAAAAAAACAAAAATAAACCACCAAAAACAGGTAGAAGAGGATAAACCAAGGTGGGGGAGGGGGAAGAAAAAGAAAAACAGAAAATGATCCAAAGGAACGAGAATAACTGGTTGTATGGCCTGCAGGTTGTGGATTAAATTACGATCCAAACTTGATTTTTGTTTTTGGAAGATTTGGGGTCTTCCCCTCCCCCACCCCAGAGTGAGAAGGCTGGAAGGAGAGACAGTGAGGATGGGACTGTCGGGCATCCTGCCCTTGTCACTATGCCGAGGCCAGTCAACGGAGGGCGCAGCGTGTCACGAGGAAGTGACGACAAAGAAGAAGTGCCGGGGAGCCACAGCATGGAATTTCTGGGGTTTGGGTTATCGGGATTAGTGTTTAAGCCGGAAAGACTAAATTTCGCCCTGCACCAAAACCAGAATCCCCCCGCCCTACATTTCCCGTTTACATAAGAAATAGGGATGAGAATTTCAGACTCTGTTGCGTATCATCAAAGGTCGGGGAAATCGATTCAAGAAATTGAGCATGTGACCTCAAAGCTTCTCCTACTATTAATCCCAGTCTCCGATGGGATGAGATTTGGTAGCAAAGGTGATCCTGGGAATCAACCCCACGCACGCTATAAAAACAAGGCAGATACAGGGAACGTGCTGACCTAGGGAGCCCTTGAATACAGTTAACGCCATGGCGGATAATACTCTGTCTAGAAACAAGTGTGCGAGCGCCGCCCGCTTCCCATCCCTGGAAAGCAGGAAGATGCTGCCTGGTGTCGGATGTCACTGGCCTTTGAAAGGAAGGGGGATGTAATGAGTTCCTCCTTGGGTCTGTGCCCCAGAGGGGTCTGCTCATGCCCCTCGGTGCGTGGGGTGTGGACTCAGCAAGATGGCAGGAGGGCGGGGAGGGGGGACGGAGGGGAGCGAACATGCTTGGCCTTCCCTGCCTCCCAGAGGCTGAGACCCACCGGGTAGGGGTGGAAGCCTCAGGGTCTACCCGACACCCCCCTCTGGGTGGAAAGGAACTGTAGGGGTGCAAGGGCAGCCCCCCTCACCTTCAATTTGGAAAGGTTCCTTTTCTCCTCTGGGATAGATTGAAACAGACTGTGGGTTCTGCTCCCATCCCAGAAACCAAGATAAATAATTAAGCCTCTCAGAGTTTTAAACCACCTTAGCCTGCAGATCAAAACATGCTTAAAAAACTAAGATGTCCATGCATTTTAAAAATGGGTGAAGGGAGGGGTGGGGAGGGGGCGGGGCATAAGCGAAAGTGAGAGAGCGACAAGGACAGGGGGGGTGAGAAAAAGGAGAAACAGGAAAACAGGGGAGTGACGTCAAGCAGCATTCCATGCTATATTAGGGCAGAGTAAAAAGATGGGAAAGCAACTTGGTGGGCTCAAAACAGAATCTTGTTAAAATGTCCTCAAATGTCAAATAAAATTAGAAACCCTGTGTAGCGAGCAAGGAGTCCTGATTGGCTAGGAGCCTTTCTGGCGCTCCCCTCACCCGCCCGCCCTCCTGATGACACGGAGGTTTCCACGTCCAGGGGATGAGTGGAAGCATTTTGAACACGGGACATGAAGACTATGAAGGACAGCGAGACACGCCTTCTAACAGGTGGCCGGAGGGGGGGGGAAGGCAGCTGAACACACACACACTTCTGACTGGGCCAGAAAACGCCTCATTTTGCAACTGCTTCTTTTTTTTAAGGTACATTTTTGTCCTATGGATTTAGCATCAAGCCAGATCCTGGCAAAGAGGAAAAGGTTGGGGAGAAAACAGGCAAAACCCATCCACGTTCCCTCCCCACCCAGGCTCCATCTCCAACCAAGGGGTGGCCTCTTGAAATTCCACCTGTAGCTTCTTGTGGATTTATTCCGAAAGGAAACTAAGGGTTCCTCCGATCCTGCTTGGAATGACACCCTTCGATGAGCTACAGTGCATCTGCTGATGCTTTTCGGGTATGAGAAACATCCCCCACAGAAGCCAAGTGGCCACCTGGAAACTTCTAGCGGTGTCAAGGTGGGGAAAGAACTCTGAGGAAGGAGGAGGGACAGACAGCAGCCTGCCATACTGACAGCTGGCCCCTCAGAGCTGCGCTTCTGAAAATCGGGTCTGCGACACAGCTATAAAAATTAGGGTTTTTGCTTTTGTTTTTTTGTAAAAATGTCACGAAACTTCCAGCCCCTGAGGCAGGTACCACACCTTGGCTTTCAACAAGGTGCACGCTGTCTGATAAGGGGATGTCCGTCCTGGTCAACCTTAGTCATGGGAACTCTCAGGAAAAAAATGTCAAGTCTACCTTGAAGCAACTGCTTCTGAAACAAAAAAAAAGGGGGGGGCAGTTTCCATAAACCTCCACTCACACCCCCCCACACACACAAATAAACAAATGCAGCCACACACCGTATTGCGAGGTGGGCACCGTGGTCTCAGTGATACGTTTCTATAGCTCATGAGAAACCCACTCAGGAGGGAGCCCTACGATTAGCTGACTCCTTCCCGTGGCAGGGCGTCTCAGATGGGGACCCCACGGCTAACCGTCCTCCTCCACAGACCGATGAGGTTCTGCCTCAGTCCCTCTGCCTAGACAGGGCGAGCAGAGCACCGGCCTGCCCTGGGTAAGGCCGAAATACCTAACGTTCTTCCTCCACCTCCTCCTGAACCACTTTTCTGTGGCGCAGAAGAGCCCAGGATCGTGGGGAAAGCGCTGTCCCCTCCGTGAACACGGTCGTCTCCCCGGATGAAGACCAGAGGATCGCTCTCAAGGCCTGGCATCCTCACTCAGGGGCAGAGGGTTGTCTGCAGAGTTCTCGCTCAATAAGGGGGCGGGGTGGGGGGGGGGGCCTGTCTCTCCCCTAAACATCTGGCCAACTCGAGGCACTGGGCCAATCCCTCGTAAGGCACTGGGGGGAGGGAGGAGACACAGGAGACTTGTGGGCATGCACGTGATGGGATGGACGTCTGATCTAATGTCTAAACACGGAACACATGGCAAAGGCATGAAGGGGGGGACACGTGACAAGGAGGCACTACAAACAGGGAAGCGTGTTTGGGGGGTTGAGATACCTACCATCATAATATTCCAAATTCAAAGACTGCTTGTATCAGAACAAAGAAACAACAAATTTAACCAGAGGTGGTCATTAAAGGAAAGAAGTGAGACAGGGACGAGTCGGTATCCCTCCACCAAGAAGGAAGTACCTACACCTTCCCTGCAATTACGGGTTGGATGGAAGCCTGCAGGTGGAACACGGGTGTTCAATCTGGACTCTTCTAATTCACTTTGGAAGCAATGCGCTCTCTCTTGCTCTCTCTCTAAATATATATGGTGTGTACTCTGAATTCCGCAGGCTAGCAATGCTGCAGTACGGGACCGCGTGACACACTGCTTACAGCCCTTTAGCTGATGCATGCCGTCCAATGCCACGCTTCTTTTCAGCACTGTAAAACAATGTCAGCTAACCGGGCTCCTCCGTGCAGAGACATGTGGTTTTTCAACATAAAAGAAAAACAAAACAAAACAAAAGCAAAAAACGCCTGCCCCAGAGCCCTTTCTCCAAGTGTCCTGACTCTGCAGCGCACGGGAATGGCTACTGCTGCCAAGCGGTAGCTCATTCAAACCTGTGGACACGGTGGCTGTCTATGCTCAGTGCACGTGCCGCAGACCCGGCCAGCTCCAGGATGCTGGCTCTCAAAGCAAAAAGGGGAAGGGCCCGTCCTGGTCTGTTAGGGTTGTGGTTTCAGTCCCACCACCGGGGGCCTGGATAGGTTGTTTGTAAGAGCAAGGGGGAAAGAGACAAAGAGAAAGTGGGGAGAGGATACGGCATAAAATTAGCAAGGAAATTGTGAAGAGCGAGGATCATTAGTCATTGATGCCGGTAGGGAAGTCGACGGGAACGAGGTCAAAATATATTGACACGCTAAGGTACCAGAAGGACAGAATGCTTTGATTTTCCCAAAGGCCTCACAGCGGTAATATACCTGCATGGTTTGCACCATAAAGTCTGTCGGTCAAGCCCGAACAGTGCCCGACACTTCTTTGGAGTATTTGCATCTGTTAGCATAAGGTAAACACAAAAAATACAACACAATGGTGGGTCATGCTCAGTTGGATGTGAAATCTCAGCTACAGCTGACTTGTCTTCTCTATGACCTCGGCTCTCTCTGATTGCCTTCCCTCACCAAGGACATGAAAGAAAAGACTTCTATGAGGCAAAAGAAAAAAATAAAACAAAACAATAAAACACACACACACATACATAAAAAAAAAAAAAACCAACTGGAAACCAAAATACAACAAGGAAAATAAATAAATAAATAAAAATAGAAGAGAGAAGGAGGGGAAAAGGTGACGTTGTTTGCTTCTACCTAGGCCAGGGTTACGATGGATGTCACTGAGCCCCATCCTGGGTTGTCATGAGGAAGGGGGTTGGCAGGCAACGTTCCCTGGGAGGGGGCGCGCTGGGGTTTGCTGTCGCTGACCCGAGGAGGCACAAATGATGCTGTTTTACAGTGGCATTTTGGCTAGCAGCAGCGGGGAGGACAAGCACATCCCTCACAGAGCAGTGTCCCGCGCCCTCGTGTCTCCTAAGATCCACACACAGAGCTACAAAGCAACAGGCCAGAGAAGGGGAGAAAGGATGGAATAGACCAGCTGCAGACCAGCACAGCAAATCTGGGAGATCTATACACACCTGCAAGGGCCGCACCAGTTATTCTGTTGATCAAGGCCAAAGCGCGCTCGGCATTTCTTAGGAGCGCTCAGGTCTGAATGAGTTCAAGAGAGAAGCGAGCAGAGGAGGAGGACATGGGAGAGAGAGAGAGGGAGAGAGAGAGAGAGAGAGAGAGGGGGAAGGGGGGGGAGAGAAAGATACAAATAAGAAAAAAATAAAAATAAAAAAGGGAATAAATCAATGACCTGGTTACTAATGACAAATAGCGACTTTCGATTTTTAACTTTCTTTAATTAAAAAAAAAAAAAGGTAAAAATCACATTCTTATTCAACTGGTGAAATTAGCTGTTGCAAATAAAGCTGCAGTATCCCTTCTTTAAGGACTGTCTCTCCGATTTGTTTTGAGCGGATAAAGGGAAGTCAGATACTGAAAAAACGAAATTTTAAATAGTATTTTTCCTTTTGGTTCTGCTTTCCTTTTTTTTTTTTTTCCTAGCCCTCTCTCAATTTGTTTTTCTTAAAGAAGAAAATAAAGCGAAGGAGGGGATTAAGTTTGTAACATGCTTTTTTCTTCTCAGAGTACAACAGTTTAAAAAAGAAAAAAAAACTACAAATAAAAACAGAACAAAACAAAACAAAACAGAAAGAAATAAAGAAAGAAAAGGGGTTGTGGTACTGGGATATTGCAGCTTTTGAAATGTTTTTCTTTTCTTTTTTTTTTTAACCGATTTTCATGACTACTAACAGAAGAATAGATGAAGGTGAACAGGCAGTATGAATGAGCTGGTCAGGGTTAGTCAGAAGCTCATAGCAGCTTTTAAGCAGGTACAGTCAGTAAAATGCTAGTGGATTTGCAAATTAGGAGCAGGAAAGCAAAAGGAAGAAAAAAACTAAAATAAAAAAAAGCGAAGGAGAAAAAAATCATACTGCGGATGCATGCTTGCGTGAGAAAACTTAGTGGGAGCAACGGAAAATGCCATTAGATTAAGGAGGTTTATTACTGAATTCCTTCCATTTTGGTTGGTTTTTGCTTGTTATTTATTTATTTACTTATTATTATTATTTTTTTTACCAGTCTCTTTTAAAGAAATACTGCATATTCAATTTGCACAGTTAGTTCAACACTAAGTCACTGTCATCACTGCTTAAACAACTGTTATGGGAAAAATAAATAAATAAACAAAGCGAAAGTTAAATTAAATTAAAAAAAAAAAAAAAACAATAAAAGCAACTGAAAAAAAAAAATCTACCGAAACATACGAAACCGTGTAGATGGTCATTTTAAAGGATGTTCAAATGTCATACGTGTTTAATGTTAATAAAACTATAATGGCAAGAAAAATTAAAAAAACATTTTATCGACTATTTTAATGACTCAAAATGACATTAGCACCTGTAATCGGAGGAAGTGAAAGGCAAGGATTTAGGAAACATTCGCTGTGTTCTGAAAAAAAAGAACAAATTATACAAAGCCTTCAAAATTTTTGTTGTTTGTAAAAGCCTGGCCTTCTCCAAGGGGACCTTCTGATATTGCCTATGCAGTATTTCTAATTTCTCCTAGAGAATGACAAACCTCCTTAATTTAAATTGGGTGCAATTTACCACTGTAAAGGCATGCATCAGAACATTCAGGAACAGCCCAGTTAATATCAAACACTCACACACCCCCCTCCTCCTCCCCCAGCCCCTTCCTCATCCCTACAGACACAGACAAAATCAGCAGACTGCATAAACCCCGCATAGGCATGCCTACCACCCTCCCGTTACAGGCTCTGCGGTTATTTAAAAACACATTCCACTAGAATTACAATGTGCTTTTCATGCAACAATGAATGTTACTAGCTTTAAAAGGGCAGTCATGAAGCAATTAATTAAAATGCATACACAAAAAGGCTGGCTAAGATGGGTTCCCCCACAATATCCTGGCCTTGAAATTTCTCCTGCCTCCCCCCAGACAGAAACCTAAAGTGAATGAGTGGTCCTCACAGCACCGCTCCTTCCTCCTTCCTCCTTAGCCTGGCTTACCATTGGTCTCTCCAGGCTGCTTGTCCCTTTTCCTCTTCTTCTTCTTGCCCTGCAGGGACAGAGGAAACACAAGGGATTATTTCAGCAAATAGAAGTGGGGGGGGGGGGGGCGGGGAGGAGAGGGAGGAAGTCTGGGCTCACCTGTAAAGGCAGGAGGGAGGCCAAGGTTTCAGTCCACACCCACCCCAACCCCACCCCCTTAAATCCAAATGCCCTCAGTTGTGCTCCAGCCAGAGGGACACACCCAGCAAGGAGAAGAGAAGGGGTCAGCAGGGGATGAAGGAAAGACCTCCACACACCTCGGTCCATTCTCAAACCTGACCCAGAGCATCTGATCCCACAAGTGGGAGAAGAGAACTGATGAAGGAAGATTTAGGGAGATGTAGAGAGACAGGGTTGGGAGTGGCCCAAGGGCCCACAGCCAAGTGTCAAGTGACTGTAGAGGTGGCCAAAAGGCCTCTGTTTCCCTCAATCAAAAAACAAAAGCTTTAGCTGGGGCTTTCCTAGTAACAACAGCTAACATTTATTTAGTACATACTATGTGCCAGGCATGATTCTAAGTGCCCTATGCACATTGAGTCATGTTTCCCCTCACACAATCATGTACAACAGGTACTACTGCTGTTCCAATTCTAGAGATAAGGAAATTCAAGGACAAAGGGGGTATGTGAATTTTCAGAGATCACACAGCTAGCGAATGCTGGGGCCGGGATGGGAACACAAGAGCTCTCAGTTCCACAGCCCTTACCTGCTAGGCTGTGCTGCCTACATATTTAATCCCTTGCCCTCTGAGGAAGGTTTTTAATTGATTACAGGGATGAATTGCATGGGGTCATTCACATTCTCCAACCCGGACCCTTTACCATCTGCTCGTAGCTGGGATGTGGCATGGGAACAGGGAAGAGCTCTGTAAGGATGACTGCATCCCTGCAGATCTGAAACTAGTTCTCTCTTGCCTCGTTACTGCCCATCCTATCCGTTGGGAGTCAGATGCTGGGTATATATGAAATGTCACAAACGAGAGGACTGGCCTACACATCTGTCTGTTTCAGAACATCTAAATACTGCCTCTGCCTAAAAGTTCTCTTGGTATGTTGACGTCAGGTCTGGAAGAGAAAACAAGAGTGATGGGTAGTAAACTTGGCAACTCGTAAGGCCCTGTATGGAGAACCTCAAGATGGAGATGCCATGATTTTAGCTCCACCCAAGGGCTGAGAGCCAAATGTCTCAGAGAAAGCCCATCTTTTCTCTCAGATCTTGGGGCCCATAGCATTTGGGAAGCTTGTCTTGGCCTTGAGTTTGAAACACTGATACATTTACCTTCTTTGATAAACAACGTAAAGATTTTTCTTTATTTGAGAGAGAGCAAGTCAGAGAGTTTACGTGCACAACCACAACCCCAAAAGCAATCTCGCATGTTGGAGGGGCAGGGGCAGAAGGAGCAAGAATCTTAAGCGGACTCCCCACTGAGCACAGAGCTCCATGTGGGGCTCCATCTCACAATCCTGAGATCATGACCTGAACCTAAACCAAGAGTCAGATGCTTAACCAACTGAGCCACCCAGGCAGGTGCCCACTGATAGACAATTCAAAAATAAAAAAGTAAAAGGAGTTCATGGGGCCTTCTCATGAGCCTCAGCAGCTCGTCTTCATGTTTGTGGCTCTCCTAGGGGAGCTGCCAAGTGCTGCCTGGCCATCTTGGAAAAGGCAGAAGGGGCTCATTTCCATTCATTTAGGAGCCTGAGTGAACATTCAGCTAGGCACAGGAAACCACTGTGACTCCGGGCAGTGTCAGCATCCACATGCCCAATGGATTCTCAGTCACCTCTGGTTTAATACAGGGCTCACCCATTTCTAGTTTCCCACAATACATCCTGAAAGGCAGCTGAAAGTTCTAGTCCCCATGGGAAGCTGTCAGTTTAGGATATATAATTGAAATGTTCGTGACGAGGAAAGAGTCACTTAAACTAAAGGCTTTTAGAGGACAGGGGCTGTGTTTTAATCAGAAAAGGACAAGCAGTAGCTTAATAAATAATATTTAGTGAAGAGGGACACATGTCTCAAGGGAGGCAGCCACCTCATTATCTTCTTAGATGTAACAAAAGAAGAAGCCTAACTATGGAGGTCTTCGGCCGGTGGGGCGGGGGGGGGGGGGAGGCGGGGAGGTGGGGAATGAAAGATGAGCAAATGGTTTAACATTCGTGTCCTTTACCTAATCTGGAATAGCCAGAAAGGCAATAATGTTCTAATATAATGCCACGGGTTGGACAGCACTATGGGACCAAACTCTTTTCTTTTATGCTCCAGAATGTGCCAAGTCCGACAACCCAAATGTGATGATTTTATTCAATCTTATTTTGCTAAGGCTTCCATTACTGGAAAAGCAGGAACATGAAAGAGGCATGAAGTTAGCTCAGAAAACTTCTTCCAGAAGAATCTTTACAACTACCAAAGCAACGTATAGAAACTCCTATGTCAAGCCCCAAACCTGACAAGTTCTACCACAATCAAACCCCTAAGACCTTTAATTCTGACCCTTGCTCCACAGACCGTTTCCTGGGGCACAGAAGCGAGGGAGGGGGGAGTGTGTGTGTGTGTATGTGTGTTTACACTCATGCGTAAGGAGCCTTTGTGATAGGCCTCTGACAGTACCCCATATAAGAGAGGAAGCTCCTTCATCGCTAGCTCTAGATGGACCTCTAAACTTTCTCTCAAGTCTTCAGAGATTCCCCTATTATATCGAGCTCCTTCTGAATGTGAAGCTGAGCTGCAGTCATTATTAAGTGCCTCATGGACCTTCTAAAACCTGGAAAGCACTTCACGAACACCCCAGGGCGATACCTGTCTGACTCCCAGGCAAGTCAATGGCAGCATTCTTTTGAAGCTATCACTACCACAAAGTTGGCCTTGTATCTTTGTGGAGATCTCCCCCTGCACAACTCCAGAGGGCAGCATGCACACAGACCGTAATGTAAATGGCACTCCCTAGAGTTGTGCAGTGCGCATCCTGCAAAGCTGTACATGAAGGCCCTAGCATGACCCCAAATGTCTGTTGGGGATATGATGTCTATGAAGGAGCAGAATTCCTCTCTGTAGTACCATTCTAGATCACTCAAAGAATTAGGTCTGTAGCAGGTAAAAGGTGAAGGTAACCTCTAAGAGCTGCTGACCCGAAACCAGAGAACAGTGTCCTGAAATGAGATGGCTGTTCATGTGGAGGCTGCAGAGCCTGCCTGCTGCTGGAAATCTCCACCTCGAGGTCAGGTGGGGGTGAGCAGCAAGCCTGTGGGAGAGCATTAATTTTCTCATCCTCTTCCTTTCGGCTCCAGAAGAAAGGCTTCCCCACGGCACACATGCTGAGGACAAATGGAAAGGTCTCAAGCAGCTAAGACCTGGTGCGTGACCATCCGTGAGTGACAAGGGCCCTGACCAGAGCAAACATTCCAGTGAGAGGTACTGGTACTAATTCCTGTTTCAACTCCCAGGAGGAACAGAGTCTTGTGCTGCCAGCCAAGGGCACTGGGACCTAGAGGGAGGCAAGTGGGAGTGGGGGGGACGGGTTGGGTGATGATGAGGATGTGGAAGGTAAGCCCCACAGTCTGTGTTCTTCACACCCCCTAATCTGCAAAGTGAATAGCAGACTAGCAGGCACATGTTGAAAGGTACGAGAAATGGCTAGAGTTGGGGCACCTGGGTGGCTGAGTTGGTAAAAGTGTCTGCTTTTGGCTCAGTCCTGGGATTGAGCCCCACATCGGGCTCCCTACTCCATGAGGAGTCTACCTCTCCCTCTACTTCTCCCTCCTGCTCTGCATGTGTTCTCTCTCTCACTCTCTCTCAAATAATTAAAATCTTTTAAAAATTTAAAAAAAAAAAAAAGAGAGAGAGACAGAAACAGCTAGAGCAAGTGGGAAGCAGCATCCGCTCAGGACCCATATATGTCTGTGGCCTCCAATGACACATTAAGTTTTGAGAGTAAATGCGTCTGATTTAACTGAGTCCCCACAGTACCGTTGTGTGCATGCTCACAACCAGCCCTGACTGAACCGATCTCAACCCACGTACAGAGAGCGTCTTCATTAAGGACACTGGCTGCAGGAGAGCTAGGTCAGGAGCATGGACAGGTGAGAGAACCCTCCATGGCTCCACACCATTGACAAGAAACAGGAGGAAAAGCCCACTGCTGGCATCAAGGCAGGTTTTGTCTCTAAAGACACCCTAAAGAGTGAAGGGTTAAAATTCACTTTATAAAACCCAATGCCATGGAATAAGAGTTATCAGGTGAAATAAGGGACATCTCATCTACTGCGTAGAGGAGGGCCAGCCCAGAATATTGCTGGGCAAAACACGGGACAAGAAATAGAAGGGGGGGTGGTGGTGAGAGAGGTCTCTCCTTGCACCGGAGAGCAAGGTTAGGAGAGGACAGGAATCATGGGCATCACAACCACTGTGATTAGTGAAAACCACCGCCCCACAGTGTTTTCTAAAATCCAAGAGAGGAAATTAGGCAAATCCTGTAGTCAACACAAAGCCCAGAAAGACACACCACACAGCACAAACCCTCTCCCAACCCTTCCTGGGCCCTGAGGTGTTTCCTCCAGTCCACCAGCAAAGACTACCACTGGCTGCTTTCAGGGGTCCCCCCACCATGTCCCTCTTAGGATGAACTAGCTTTTCAGCTTCTATTGCACCACAGTATAGGGCAAGTGTTTCATTTCTCCCTCTTAAGGGCCAAGGCCCTGCTGGAAGGCCTGTGAGGAATCAAACCCTCTCTCCTACCCATCTCCACTGGTCCTCCCCTGGCAGGCCCCAGAGACCCCTGCTGAGAAGCACTTAAGCCCCCCAAAGCATATCCTGGAGTCATGTCTTTACAAAGACCTGGGCACGAAAGGTGTGGACAGCCCCAAGTCAAAGCCACTGGGGGCCACTGGGGTCCCGGCTGGAATAATGAAACACTGGCCGCCACCCTCCTTGAAGAATTTTGGCATGCTGATGGAGCCATACTGGAAACCAAGACAAGACCCCCACCCCCACCCACCCCCGCCCCAAGTCTGATGCTCGGGCAAGATGCTCCTGGTCCCAGGACTGGGTACACTGCATGGTTCTGAGGCCTGATTCAAGCTGGCAGGTAGTACTCCCGCTGGGCAGATGAACCCCCCCCCCCCACACACACACACACCTCTACAGACTCTAGTGCAGAGAAAGGACCACCTACATAGTTATCCCGCGCAGACCAGCCGGGGTACAGCTGCATGTGAAGCTGTCGCTCCTTCCGGGCCAGCTCGTAGTATTTCGCTTGCTCTTCTCTGGACAGTGCGTGCCACTGGAGGGGACAGAGAGGTGGGGAGGCATGCAGAACATCACCAACTACACCGTGGCCGGGGACAAGAAACGGGTCTGCTCTGCAGGGTCCTGGCACAAACGGGTGCTCAGACAAAACCCGCTCTGTCAATCCTCTCATTCTCTTATCTGCACTCTCTCTAGGGAAGAGGATGGCAGGGGGGGTCGAGGATGTTGTTCGAATGGGGACTTCTGGTCATGCCTCCATGAAGGCCACTGAGGAAGTCAGGATGTGACTGAAGGGACAGGGCTCCGGTGCCAGGCCACCCACTCTGCCCCCGTCCATTCTTCCCCCCAGTGAGGGAGCTACGTACCCTTCGCCCCAGGATCTGGTTGATGGCCGCACTTTCTTTCAACGTGCACTCGGCCACGACCTTGGCCCTCATTTCCTTCATATACAACATGAATGCGTTAAGAGGTTTCTTTATGTGGGGCTTCTTCTTTTCTTCTTCCTTTTTGGAGTCCTGATGCTTTCTGGATATAGACAGGACAGACAGACACAACCCCATCAACAACTGCGAGGTCCTACCTCCTCCACAGCAGAGAGCCCATCTCCCTGTCTGCTCAACACCCAAACCAAGCAGTTCTGAACGAGAAGTACTCGTTGGTCTTCTCCACCACAAAAAATGGAACAAAAACATCCTAGTGAGGGTATGAGGGAAGAGAGATTTCATCATCACTTCCTGAATGTCCTGGACACACTTTCCCAAGCTGGAGGGAAAAAGCACAGTGTGGCCAAATCCCCCTTGGCCGGTGCCTCTCGTGCTCTCAGGACAGACCTCCAGACGTTTCGTTGTGGGTGAGGCATGGGGACACGGTTGCAAATCCCAGTCTGTCTGTCCAAGGACACGGGTACACCCATGGTGGGTACCAACCACCAACTCCACACTTTGTCAGAATCCAGAGCGCACCCGAGCTGGGTGTCTACCGCAGTCACGTGCACGGTAGCCAACCACGGGCTGGACTGACAACAGGCCAGACAAGATGGGGAAGGAGAAAGCCACAGAAATAGTGAAACTCACGAGCTGTGGAGTGAGCCGACGTCACTCTGGGAGGATTCCTGTTTGACTGTTGGCGTGACTATGGCCGGGTGGGGGATGCCGGTCGTATGTAGAGTGTGATGTGGTGGGACCATATGGGGAGGGAACCTGGAAGACAGGAAGCTGTGTAAATCGTCAGAATCAAAATGAATGAATGGGGAGGGATGTGTACACACAATTAAAAAAAAAAAAAAAAAACAACCCAGCACGTAACACTCACATGAAAGCAACCCAAGGCATATGAAACCTGTCAGCATTAATTAGCGATAAATTAAACATAATGATTCTCATAATGTCATTAAAGCCAATCTTCCCCTTCATTATTGCTACTGACAAGAGACATTATGATTTTTAACATCTTTAGCAAAAGACAAATACAACGGATGTACTTGGGCGGTAGAGTAGGCTCGGACTACCTGCTGGAAATCACACGTCCACTTGTTTTTTGAGGCATTATTAGCGGCATCTAAGAAGACAATTTCCTAAGTCCTAATCAGCTCTAGAATGAAAGGTGAAATCTATTGTTGCATATTGACAGCTAAATAAAATATTAACGTGGCTGAAGTACACATTTTTGACAATGCCGCACATGCCTCATTAGGCCACATTCTGTTGATGGAGTACAATAAAATTTTTATTTTTCCTTTGCTGATGTGCCCCATCGTTTTGACAGGAATGAGAGAAAGTGAGGCAGAAAGATGAGGAAAATCGAAATACTTCCTATCTGGTTCTCATCATAAATCACAGATATTTTAAATAAGCTTGCATTCTCTTACAGAAAGATGAGATTTTATACACACACACAAATGAAACTCTGAATTTGGACGTGTATTCTTTCCCACTCTGTAATTCAAGGATTCTTAAATTACTTTTACTTAAATAGGCTGCCTATGCTTCCAAAGGCCTTCTAAAACAATTATCAAAGTGGTAAATCTATAAGGAAAGGTTGTTTTTTCCTCTAATACTGTCCATTTTTAAGAAAGTTCTTTGACCCACCCCCTCCCCCCCGCCCCGCTTAGGCCCTGAATTAGCATTTCCTTACCATGCAAACTCACTAGAACATAAAGAGCTAATTTTAAAATGTTCACCTTGGCCCATCGGGTGAACTGACAACTGGATCAAACAGCTTTCACGTTTTCTGATATGCTTGGAGTCACTATGATTTGTATTGGGTTACAAGAATCACCCTTCTTAAAAGAAGGTATATTACCATAGAGAATAGGAGGGTGAGATAGATGCAAAAAAGGACCCTGAAAGAAAACAAAATGGCAGTGTCCAGGCTCCAATGTGCCCAGGTTGGGCAAGTGAGCAGGTGGGGCGCTGTTCATGGGAAGGAGAACTCAGATAAAGCAGTTGATGCTTTCTTAATTAATTCAAACCAAAATGGTCTCACATAAGCATCCAGAGAACGAAGACCTGCTCTCCAGGCGGCCAGTTCTGGTGGGCACTGGGAGTGCCCTGAGATAGTGATTTCAAGTGGATCCTGCATGTATAAGGTTCTTTTCATATATGGACTGGATATGAAAAGTTTCCATTTCACCCAAATAATGTAGCAAATGTTAATCTGAACAATGGTAAAACAAAACAAAAAAACCCACTAACAATCTGCATAGATCAATGGAGAAAATATCAATGAATAATGCAGATTTCTGAAAGGGCCCAGACTCGTAGTGGACATTTGACTCAGAAATTTCATCCTGATGTGGCCCTCTCCTGCCACTACCTTTTACAAATTTAAGCCCGTATCAAAGGTATCAAAGTTTGGTAACAATGACATGATTTTGTAAAATAAGAAACATTTAAATCCTTTAGGGTATATAGAAGGAAGAAGGGAAGGAAGGAAGGAAGGAAGGAAGGGAGGGAGGGAGGGAGGGAGGGAGGGAAGAGCCTAAGAGAAAGAAAAAGAAAACAAACAATCCCCATTCCCCTTCCCAGAGAAAATGAAAAGCAAACCCTCGGGAGGCACTTGGGCTCCCATGTTACACCCTGTTCCTTCCCACTGCACAAGGGCCTCTGAGGAAACATAACTTAAGAACATGTGTTCTTGGAAGCCCTTGGGTGAAGCGGTGGGTGGAGTGGCAGCTTTTACTGTGAATTTTAAAGGCTTGACATTCCTCAAATACATATGTTCTCTTCTTGCTGAATGAGAATATGTGTACAGACATGAGAGAGACAGAGAGAGACAGACAGAGAGAGAGAAGGGGGAGAGGGGGAGAGACAAAAACACTGTGTGGGGAGGTGTGCACATGCGCCGACAGGCAGCTACCACAGTTTGAGTACATTTTGTGGTGTGGGGGGCAAAATGTCCAGCGCAGGCCGTGGGGAACCAACGCTTCCAAGTTCACATGCCTAGACACATATTCATGTATCTGAAAAACGTACAGCAGAGAAAGAAATGGGGTGTTGGGGGGAAGGGGTGGCTACATGCATACCTTTGCTTAAGAAATTCCTTTCTGCAGACAACTATTTCATGAAATGCAATAAACACCCTAAAAATTCTAAGCAGCTCATTATATACCCCCGTCTGCTTTTATGGCTCCGAGCCAGAATATAATGATGAACCTTAACTTGTTAAGGACAACTAATTTTTGTTTCTGGCTGTCTCAGGGGCTCCTCTCTTGCTCACTCTCACTTTACTTCACTGTTGACGCGTTTCTGTTAACTGGATGTCATCTGCCGGCCTTGATTTTATGCACAAGCAGTGGGATGCATTTTCCTGTGCAACAATCCTGCTTTGAGTTGCATTAGGTTTGTCATTATTCTCTCATTTTCCCCCTTGCACTTGTAACATTTCATCTCTTCCTGCCTTATTTTTTGTGAGCCACGGTGCACCCACATTATGGTTTATACATGATCTCTCTCCCTTTGAAGCCGGCAGATTTCAGAGCCCGCTCTCGTCAGGAGAAGAGCCTTGCACCAATTTAGCAGGCTGAGGGCCCGGAGCTCCAACATCTCAATCTAAAGGGGGTCACAGGGTGGCACAAGTGAGTGTCAGCAAGAGCTGTTTAATTGCCAATCTAGGCTTCTCCATGGTGTTTAAAGTATAATGACCCATCACTTAATTCTGAGAAGTCCTGGCCCCGCTGCTGAATAGAATGAATATCAAAGGGTGTTCTGGAACAGGGCAAGCTGCCTACATTTCCTATAACTGCCATAAGTATAATAGACCTATACTTCTGTCGCCCCATTACCACAATAATGTATTTAATTTGCTGTATACGCTTTTTAACTAGCTACCTTTCATAAGGCCTACCTGGGGAATCGGCGGCCTTCCCCCCTGTACCTCGAGCCCCTAACCTTTCCTCCCACTGTTTCCTTCCTCTCCTCCACCCCCTTGCCCACCTCTAAATCATCGACTAACCTCCTAATGATAATTCAATCGATAAGCTTAACCCCAATCCCTATCCTACGATTACTTCACTGCTTTTAACCTCCAGAACGCATCGAATAAACAAACATGCAAAACAATCAGGTGCATGATATAAACGCTGGCTTGCAGGGAAGATGAGCTGTGGATTAGGGCTGCTCTGAAGCAGCTCCCCTCCTGGGAGACTCCCAATTCGTTCTCATGCTTTGCAAGGTTGTGATGACATTATTTAATGAACATAACCTTCCTCCTCTCGCTGGAGAACAGAATGCTCAAGCATTTTCCCACCTAACCAATATTGGTGTGGATTTTGAAACTGGGATCATTTGTCACACTCGGAGACTGGATCTTTAAAATTAGGTGATCTTCGTGGCGTAATTACAAATGGTAGGTGGACTATAGCTTGTTTTTCTAACTGGAAGGGATTTTTACTCTTTCCCCCACCAAAATTACTGTTTTGTAAGCAGGAAAAGGGACTGTCTTGTCCTGTCTCTCCAACCCTCCCTCTGGCCTTGGGTTCCCATACGGACTACAGAGATTAGGAAAAGATGCTAGGGACAGCATCCCTGCCATGTAATGCATGCTGATTTAATTATGGGACATCATCAAAATGGATTACTTGTTGTAGCCCATCAGGAAAGTCTAAACCTCCACCGATTTAATTAACTTGACTGAAAATCAGATGAACAGAAAATAAAACTATCATTAGGAGCGATTAGTGACTACTTAAACCCACTGCTGCCAACCGGTTTGTAAATAAACTAGCACTCACTGAAAAATTAGCCAGAATTAATTAGAGAGAGGAAAAGGAGAACGGAGGATTACAAAGATCCAGGTATACGTATGTGGGTATGTGTGTATGACACATTTATTTATGTGCTTAAAGATATATGAATGCATGTGCGTGCACGTGCACACACACACACACAACTTTTTTTAAATGAAGAAGTTACCATTTTTATCCAAATAAACACAGTAAAATATTTCATACAAGGTATGAGAAGTCAGGGTGGAGTTTGTTACCCAAAATATTTAAATTAGAAGTTGAAGATGCTCCCCTATGAAGGAAAGTAAAATCATTATGTCCTTTGTCAGGGTGTAGGAATTCTTTGCTGGTTATTTGATGGGTTCCTTTCAAATTCTTGTTCTGCACACATGATTTTTTTTTTTTTTTTTAACTTTCCAAGATTTAGAGCTCAAAGGCCAGTGTGATACCCACCAGCCGCATATAGCTTTTGAGTATGTGAAATGTGGCCGGTCCAAATTGAGATGTGCTGTTAAGTATACTCAACATTTTATAAAATGCATACCAGATTTCAAAAACAAAGTACAAAACAGAGTGTAAAATCTCATTAAAAGTTGCTTTACAGTGCTAACATGTCAAAATGATAATATTTGGAAAATATTAGGTTGAATAAAATAGATCATTAAAAAGAATTTCACCTGGGCTTCCCCCCTGCCTCCTTTAACCTTTGGCTACTTAAAAACTTCAAATTCCATATGGGGCTCCCTTTATAATTCTCTGGGGGGCAGTGCTACTTTAGAGAGGGGTGTGTTTGGGCACGGGGTGTCCCTCCTTGTTGACAGAGAAGATGCTGAATTGTTAAAAGACCACACCCTTTTCTCAAACTCTCTTTTACATAATCATAAAATTATCTCCACCCTTTCCTTTCTTACCCAGTACAGGACAAGACAGAAACAACATTTTAAAAAGTTCCGTGTGTCCTAACTAAACTTCTTCCTGCCTTCTTCAGTTATTTAAAAAAAAAAAAAAAAAAAAGCCACTTGCTACGTTGATTCCAAAATTCAATCTCAAAATTTTGACATCACCTACCTTAGAAGTTCAGATTAACTTTTCAGTATTTTCTAGGACTCAAGCCTAATGCCCTATCGGTCCTAGACCATTAGAACTCCATGAAGGAGCAGCCTCTGGATGGCCTGGGAGCTACCTAGAAAACTTTCCAAGAAGCCACCCATGGTTGACTTGGATGGAGGCCCTGGTGCTTGGAACTCACCTGGACATGGAAGCGTTGACGGTCAGAGCTGTGGGGTAAGGGTGACGGAATCCTCCTGTCGTGATTGGGTACACTGGCTGACCTTGCCTATGAAGAGGGGAGTACAGAGTAAGAGAGTGCAAACAAGGGTGGGGGTGGGGAAAAGAAAAAGAATAAAAAGGGAAAGTTCTCTCTGCACAGTAAGCTTTATTCTCATTTGATCAGAACAAAAATCTTGGGGATTGTACAGGAAGGATCAAAGGGAAGAAACACAGAACAATTTGAATGCCATAAATCTGATAGGAATGGCTAATTAAATTTTATAACCTCTGCTTATGTCAATAGAGACCCTCTCCCCAAGCTGAAACTAGGTGTTTTGTTGTAATAATTAAAGGCGAAGTCTCGCTTGCTTTAATGGAGCCATCACACTAATTGAGGGCTACACATCCAAAGGAAAACAATAATGAATGTAAATTTATACCAAAATAAAGTACAGTGAATCAAAGGACTTCAGTTACGCTTTGGGCCTCTTTCGGTATTTAGATCTCGGTGAGAAAACATTAAATTAACAGAGCTTAATTTGTAGCCTTTTGTCAAATTAACAAGTGTTGACAAGAGTTACCGGGGGGAGAGTCCCCAAGAAGAATTGTGGGTAACCAATAGACAATCACACCTCATTACAATAATTAAAAAATACAGCAACATGCAAAATAGCATCCTCATGAAAGACACACAACTTTTTCTGACAGAGGGTTGTCTGAGTTGGCTATTCCTTTTTATCTAGCTTTCAAATATCTACCCATCAGCTGTACGGGGCAAGGGATAACAGAGAACCATTCGAGGAATGGCCCCATTTTCTGAGGAAGGAATGGGACACAAGCTCATGTCCAGGTCTACCCTCCAAAACAAAATGAAAGGAGCAAAAAATAAACAGAAAGTACACCCATGGTTGGTATTTTGTACAGCTACTTCATAATACAGGCTGTTTTTCACAAAACAAGGTAGAGTCTGTTCAACTAGAGAAATACTAGGTGAACTACTTCAAAACCATATCTTCTGTAAGGCTATCAAAGGGTGTGTCTTCCCCAAGACCCCAAATTCTGACTTTTACCAGGATGTATTCCTGTTAAGACAACAAATTGTCCTTGTTTTTTGGAGTAGAGATCACTGATAAACATGGAGAAACACATACACAAAAATGCAATCACAAAACAGCTATTAATATGCATACACACATGCATACTCATGCACCATATGCTTATGCATTAAAGGCCTTTCCACTCTGGCTTTGAAACACACATTTTTAAAGTTGTCTAAGGAAGGTTAATGGCTAGTACTATAAAAGCAAGGCTGGGTGACAGGAAGACAAATCGTAAAAGGCAGTTTGGTGCCCTGCACACTGCCAGGAGCCTTGGCTGGCACTCAGGAAGGACCCACATGCTGGAGTAGGGATTCCAGATCCCCCACCCCGCCCCCCATAATTAGGTGAACCAAGAATCTCAGAGAGATGCTGGTTGCACTCTGTCTGTTGAGACAACAGACAGAGTGCACTTTCCACTTCTGTTGCCAACCTTGGGAGTCACAGTTCAGATGACAGGGTGAGGGGATTCTGAGAGAATAACCCCCCACTCTCACCCCTGGATTTCAAAATGACATTATGCCTGTTCTCCGGCCCAGGCTGCTTCAAACCAACAGGACCCCAGGCTGGGCTGCCACCAGCAGAAGAGCCATGATCAGCTTCCTTTGATAGAAGCCCTCAGAGCCTCTATAGTTTCCAAAGTATCTTAAGGACACTTTTGTTCAGAGAGAAGCCTAGAGTCTTTGGGGACTCTGGGTTCATAATGCTAAGTATCAATAACCTTTTTCCTACATGGCCCATCCGAGGGCCTGCTTCCCACAGGGCACCTTCGTAAGCATCTTCCCTACATGCCCCTCCTCCCTGCAGCCCTTGCTCACCACCCATCTTCTGAAACACACACACACACACACACACACACACACACACACACACGATAAATAATAAGCATGCCCATGTAAGAAACAAAAAGGGAATTAAAAAATGGAACTCCTTACTGTGGTACTAACCATCCTAGCGGATGGGGGATTTGTCCTACGGTGCCAGGCGATAGCGGGTAATACGGAGATATATCTGGAGGGTGCGGAGGCCGTGGGATTCCTGGGAGAAGAAGTGGCATTTTAGGTACAAAGGAGGAGAGAAGGAAAGAGAAACTGCCAGGGGATGGGAATCAGTAAAGGAGGACGGAGACTTCTCTTCTTTGACGCTAGCGCGAGATTCCTTCCGTGACCATGATCGTTGTGGGTAAGTTCTGTTCACTATCTCTCCCCACCCTACCTTGATAAATTGGTTTATCTCACTGGAGGTGGATGGGTACTTGGGGTAAATGCCGCTTTGGGTTACTTCTGCCTTACGGGATCCGAGTGATTATTGAAAATTAAAGAAAAATCTGAAGACTTGGCACCAGTAGGTGATCAGGTCATATAAATCCTCTGCCCTCCTGACTTGGGCCTCCACTCCTTTTAATTCTAATGACTTGTCTGCATGAGACTTATTCCTCTAGGTTTCTAATACGCCTTTTAAGTTTCGGCTTTTCGAAGGGTTACTCTTGCCTGCTTTCAAAAAAAAAAGGTTAACTCCTCTAGAAATGTCCACCTCAGCTTAGAGGATGAGCTGTGGCAGAATTTCACGACAAGGCATGGACTCTTGCCCAGGGTAGATCCTGAACTGAGCAGACCAGTAGGCCGGAGGCCTGGCAGGCTCCACTCTAGAACCTAACCGTCTGGAAGTGGCACCTGGAAGAATCAGCCCTACCTGCTTGCTGACCAGGTAGGTAGTCCTGCATCATGAGAGCTAGGAACGCACACATGACACACCTGAGCACACCCTGAAGGCCCATGCCCTGCACACTTACTTATCCCACAGGAGCACATCCTGTAATCAATTCTGAGAAAAGCAAGAGCGCTGGGAGCAATTCTGACACCGAGGAACTGATCTAAAGAGCTGAAGGGGAAGAAAACGAACAATGCTACAGAATTAACACAGTACTGGAGGTAATGAGCTGCACGTCTGTGGATGAAAACTATTCCATTTTTTTTTTTTAATTCATTCAGGAAGCTTTTAATCTGTAAGTTAAGTCTCCCTGGGTGACATTTTCATGCAGACATTGCTTTCTCTCTATTACAAAAACCAAACAGATTAGCTGGTCTTGGACCCTACACCAAGCCATTTGCACACTTGAAAGAATGTTCGCAGAGGAAAAGTAAACAGTCTGCAGACGTTAATCATATGTTTTACGATAACCATTTAAAAGCTATTCCCTGTACTACCATTATTTAAATGAGACGTTGATGCTGCCATTCACTTGCAGAGCCTGGGGCCCGCTGGCGGCCTGCTCCAGCCATCCAAGCACCAGGCTGGGTCCCCCGGAGCACAAAGGGGGCTCAGAAGCTGGTGAAAACCAGCTAATGTGTGGCTTCATTCAGGGGCAGCAAAGTCTGCATGAACGGGCAATCTACCTCAGCTCAACACCAAACAATCCCCTCTGACGAAGTGACACGGAATAGCCATTTAGAATTCATCCTTCTAATTAACTAGCTGGTCAGAGAAACCCCAGCCAGTGTACTGCCCAGCCTGGCCTGGCCTTCACTGCTCTCCCAGGACTACCCCTCTAGGAGCGGTAGCCGGAGGCTTGCTTGAAATCTTGTTACAGGGTGGGCTACAAGTAACGCTGTACTCGGTGAGTACATGGGATGAAAAGAGGGGGGAAAATATAAAGGCTGAAGGATGACATGGCCCCATCTGCCTGAGACTCTATTGGTTGTTCCACCATGGACTTGGTTTTCACATTTGTATAATGGACTTGGTGATACCCAGGATACTGTAGGGGAACAAGAACCGAAATCAGCAAAGACAACGCAGGACCCAGTGCTGTGGCCTCTAGAGGCTGGACCAGTAAATCATCATCAAGTGACTGGTTCCCTTGGCTGCTGAGGGAACCAGGACTTTGGTTGGGGAGCCATGCTGGAAGGGCTCCCGTATTCCCAACTTGCTGAGAGGGAGGCTACGAGATGCCTCCACAACTATAACTGCCTCCAAGTCTGTTTGTGGCTCTTGGAGTTACTTAAAAGCTACCCCTGAAAAACAGTGCAAGATTCACAGCCAGGCCCTCTGGGGTATTGGGAGATCTAGAATAATGGTTAGCACTACACATGGACTTCCCCTAAGGAGAGGAGAAGCTACTCCATCATCAGGCTCTGGCCTCCCCAAAGAGCTTTCTTCTCAGCACCCAGGAGAGGAACAGGAGCCCCCACTCTCTGCCCCCCATCCCTCCCCAGCAGGTGAGATGGCCCCAGACCCAGCACACCCTCTTGGTACCATGTGCACGGCCTACCTGTTTTGGGGTCTACGTCAGCTGGTAAGTGTGGAGGTGGGTTTCCCGGGGTGAAGTGCTCATTGCTGTACGTGATGAGCGGCGTGAGAGGGTGAACATGGTGAGGGTGCTGCACGACGGGCACTTTGTTCGACTGTGGGCAGGAGAGACAGAGGAGGACACTGTCAAGCTGGCTCCTGGTAACTGATGAGACTTCTGAACACTGCCCCCCCACCCCCCCCCAGCGAGTAGGGGGCTGGCCCATGCCCTTCCGCCCTCCGCCCTGCTCTCCCTCCCTCCCAGAGTTTGTAAGAGGTGCTGGATTCTACCCACAGCCCTGACCCCAATCCATGGATTACAATAACCGATATTTATAAGGAACGCTCTCACGGTAGACATGCTTCCCTGTTTCCCTCCCTACGGGGCCTGGCTTTGAAAACACCTCCTGCACCACCACCCCATCATGGACCCCGACTGTGCGCTTTTCCAATGGGCAGCTACATCGGAAGTGGGGACTTTAATCTACCAGGCCACTGGGTTCCTGCAAGGGGTGAAGGGGGGGTGTCTCTGACCCCAGGGCCCCAGCAGAGGGACCTTCAGGAGGCAAACAGGCTAGGAAAACCTTCCTTTACAAGAAACCCGGGAGGACCCAAATCCCAGCTACCCAGCCTCCCTATCTACCACCGCGGGCTCCTAATCGCTCCCCACCCCTGGGAAGCAGCAGGCAGGCCACAATCCTTCCCAGACAGGATGGATGAAAAGCCCCACTCCTGGTCTGGTTGGGGGTGTGAACTTTACCAGAAAGCCCTAAACTGCCAGGCAAGCACCTGCATATTTTATGCAGATCACAGCAGCCCCGAATTCATTAGGAATTTCATTAGGAAGTCATGGGGGAACACTAATAAATTAACTGAATGATGATAAATCGGGCTAATAAAAGGTGTGCAATTTAGAAACGAGCAGTTGTAGCAAACCAAGTACAGGCATTTATATGTTCAAGAAGGGTAGATAGAGCAGGAAAAAAAGAAAAGCGTTTTAAAGATTTTTCTAGTTGCCATGACCAGACCTTTCCAAATTCTTCACCTCCTCCCTCCCACACCCCTCTCAGTCCACCCCACCCCCTCCACTATGCGGTGCTGTAACTTAGCCCAGCAAGATCACAAAGAAAAAATGGAAGCTGAAACAAGCGAACTACTGGGCCATTTACTGAGAGTAATCCAATTGCAAAAAAACCCTATTCCCCATAGAGGATTTTCACTAAAATCCTACAACAGGGACATTTAACCAGATTAGGTACCAGCGAAGATAAAGAGGCTAGTATTAGATGATGAATGGATTAGAGTCAAGTTTCATTTCAGAACGTGTCTTCATTTCCTTTTATTACTTTTAGGAAGGCACAACTTGCATTAACATCAAGGAAAAGGAATTGCATTACAAGGAAAGAAGTGAGGTTTCAATGCTGCCCACTAGTGCCTCTTGAGTTCAGGGACCACCGAGCAGTTAAGTTCGCTTTACGTTTTCCTTCTTGTCCTTTTTTTTTTTTTTTTTTTTTTTTTTAATGAATAAGGAAGGGGTATAAACATAGAAAGAATATTTTTCACCCCAGTTAGTCGTGGGGAAGGCATCTCTAAAAGGGGCTTCTAACTTTCACGAGCATGTTCGGAAAGGAAAATATGGCCTTCTTCCATGTGCTCCAGAAAAAACAAAACAAAACAAAACAAAACTACAGAAAAAGAAGTCGACACTTGCAATAGCCTGGTTTAACGATGCCCATAAACAACTGGACACTTTCAGAGGAGACTAGCTAGTTGCTCAAAGAGCCTTATGCTGTGAATTACCAGTTTGCAATCAAAGCACTGAAATGAAAAGCACCAAAGCTAAGGGAGCTTGGGTAACACTTCCCTAGCAGCCATGAAGGTCTGGGCAAGGCCAAAGCCAGCAGAGTGAAGGGCTGTTGCCCCAGGGCCAGAACCAGCATCTTACGGACATGCACTGAGGATTCTTTTTGGGGGGAACATATCTGTTTAGGACAAATTGAAAAGTAACCATCAAATGGACTCTTACTGTATGCTGGGGTGGAGAGGAGGAAGAAAAGGAGAGCGAGGGAGAGGAAGGGACAGAACCTAGGCAGAGGGCATGAAGACCCGCAGGAGGAAAGGAAAAGGAGTACTGCCACTTTCCAGAAATGTTTTTATTTGGTTGGAAAGATACACACCTTCTGAAATGAAAGAAGGCAGACCAGTTCCAGATGGTTTAAACTAAGTGCGGAAAAGCTAGGAGAGGAGTTAGGAGGAACCACAGATAACCCAAAGCAGGGAAGACAGTCGCTGAGAGGTTGAGGGACCACCATAAGCAATGGAAGGAAGCAAAGGATGGGGGTATGAGGGCCCGGTAGTGGGAGTGGAGCCTACAGTTCTTGGCACTGGCTGGCTCAAGCTTCTCTCAGGATGCTTGTTACGAATCTCAATACCTGATCCTCGGAACCTGACGCAGTAGGCCTGAGCTCAGGACCCAGGCATCTTGACTTGGCCTATTGAGGGCAACAGGTGGCAGCTCTATCTGTTCAGTCATGACCCGGAGACCAAAGAACCACATGTGCACAGACAAGCATAAAGGTTAAGAGGCCTGGGTCCTAATCACGGATCATGAATCCTAGATCTCAAGAAAATCCATGGGAAGAACTTAGTACAGAACCTACCACATGGTAAGCATAGGAATGGTGGTTTACTATTCCCGTTATTTATTATTTTATCATTATGGAGAAACTGCCCGATGGCACAGTTCTGTCTACAGTTCAGATGCACAAATTCCATGGCTGCCTTCCAAGCAGGACTAACAGGAAACGTGGGGAAAACCTTTCTCTACTTGTCTAGCAAAGGATGAAGACAGAATCTGTGCAACAGTGTCCACTGGGTGTAGGATTCAAAAGTTAATTTCCCCCTCTTCCTCTTAGAACCATGTATGAAGGTCATTCTGACACAAGTCAGACACTATCACCTTCATACCATTTTGTACACTCGAGCCTAGCCAACAGGTTTTTTCCTGTCCAGTCAAGCTCTATAATATGGAAGGGGGTAGATTCGAAGCCACTGCTACCCAGCTTTAGGAAGGGAATATGGGAGCCCTCTTGGGACGTGTTTCTCTTCTCTGATTGTGACTGTAGTCCAGGCAGGTGGCTAGGGAACCACACATCTCTCCAGACTGGCTGGTTCCCAAGTAAGCAGGAGGAAGGCATGCAGTCATACCCACAGAAACCAGGGTCTAGGCATGATTCCCACACGCGCTGCCTGTACCTGGACTGCTGCTATGCTTGGGAGGATGTTACTCTTGAAAATGCCCATCTCTCCACTCTCAGGACTCCAGGGTCCTTTTCTTGCTATTTTACATCATGTCCATGCTAGAGTCACGTATGTACCTTTCTTGGTCCCAGTGTAGTTCCTGAAGGACTAAGACTGTGTCTTCTAGAACTTTCTCTCCCCTGTCATGCCCAGTTTGTATGTGGCAGTGGTGAGACTCAAAAGCTGCCAAAGATCCACTAAATTCCAATTACAGTATCAGAAGAAGAGAAGGACAGGACCAGTCTCACAGATTCATTCACTAAAATGGAGTCTACTTAGAATCATACAACAAAGCTGGATAGGCCTTCAGAAACCAGCTGGTCTTATACTTTATTAGTACAGTACCTTAAAAGTGGTTTTAGAGGCCCCTAGCATGTACACCGTGACCAAGAGTGAGGGCTATGAATGTAAGGAAGACTAGACTGAAATTATAACTGACCAGTCTAGCTGTGCAACCTGTTTCAGGAGCTTCATCCTCTCTCTGCAAACTCCAAATGAGAACAGGGGTCAACTTCAGAGCATCATTGTGCAAATTATGGCTCACGCCTGTAACAATGCTCAACACTGGGCCTGGCACAGAGCTGTACACATGCAATATAAAGAAGCTTTGAAAAATACTGTCCAGTGAGTACTAATGAGGAGTGCTCAGTGAAGGTAGGGCTGGCCGTCCCGCTAGTATGTTCTCATTAAAGTCTCAGATGGGAAATGGATCCACAGGCTGCACGTCTTATTTCACAAACAAGATGTTCATTGTAGGGCTAGAGTGTATGGATGTTTTGTGGTCACCTCACAAGTACATGCTCTTTAAAAAAAAAAAGTGATATTAATAAATATATTTTTTAATCTCTTTTGAGAAAAACCATCACTTTATCATGTCACCAAAGAAGAATGACCGCAGAGGAGTTTAAAGTTAAACAGTAATAGCTAGATATGACCAAAGGCCTTTCCAGAATCAGGCAGAGGGCCTTGAACAAGTAAGAGTTCATGTAAGTGAAGCACTAACCAACCCAAAAAGCCAATGTCCCTTAGACCTTCCCCTTCCTGACCATCAGTGCCCACTTCTTTAAAGAGGTCTTAAAGGATTGTGTTCATAACTGTTACCATCCTAAGAAAACTCAACTGTGAAAAATACCTTTCCTGGGGGAAGGACACACACAACCTTCCAGAAATGACCCAGGGAATCTAAATGAAAGCAATACTCTATGCTGGGAGTACTGGTGGGATAAACAGCAGGAAATATGCATCTCTCCCCCTTTTATCTTTTGACAGACAGAGTCCACTATTTGAGGCAAACAACTACAACACAGAACCAGGTACCTTTTCGGTAACTACCTTTCCCTAAATATCAAGTAGGTCTTCAAAACTACCTGGTGTGTGTGTGTGTGTGTGTGTGTGTGTGAGAGAGAGAGAGAGAGAGAGAGAGAGAGAGAGAGAGAGATCATGCTCTCCAGCGACAGCTAACTAACAACATTCGAGGTCGGGGTGGCAGTGGTCACGGCAACTTGCATGGAAAGCCTAGTTACTAGTATCTAACCCTTGAGGAATATTATGAACACTAGGAATCTCTGAGCCACAAAAACAGCAAACATGAATAAAATATTCCATGTAAGGTCCGGGAGATATGCTACAGTTGCCCATATACACCCACTCCATCAGCACCTGGCACTCACTCCCAGAGTCACCTAGAACCCTTCGTCTAGATGATCTGAGGAGAGAGGAGCACCGAGTAGCTGCTGGTCCTGAAGCTCCACAGTCAACCGCAGCACGGCTCACCGCTGCCACCTTTGAATGCAGCCTTGCTACTGTACCTGCCTTGGTGTTGAGTAGGATATACTAAATATTAAGTCCTCGTAACACACCTATGAAGTAGCTGGAGTTTCTTATTAGTGCCACACAGTAGGTGTCCCAGGCCATGTGCCTTGGGAAGGTCTGCACACTCACCTGCCTGACTCCACCACCCCCTGGTGTCTGCAGAGACTGATGCTGGGATAGGGTTCACTGCCATGCTAATGGTGAGTGGCATCCCATGACCTTAGCCTGGGCCAACTGGACAGAGATGCTTCAGGACTCACAAAGGGATCTCTTCCTCACAGTTTCACCCACCAGTCTCTGGAACCTAGACCAGTTTCAGCAAATACTGCCTCCTGCTACCCAACCCCGCAAGTTAGGAGTAGCTCAGGGCTCCCTGCCTCAGCGAGAACACTCCCCTGCCATAGAGCACCAGGGACTTTTAGCAGGGGATTTTCTAACGTGTGGCTGATTATGGGTGGTGGGGGATAAAGACATTTAATGGGATGTTTCTGCACCTCAAATAGAGAGAGGCAACCAGGATCAGGGCCCAGCAGGGTTCTGGTGATAAAAACAACACACGCCATCAATTCTGGCTGACAAGAAACTAAAGAAAAAGTCAGCTAAAAAACCTTGAACCACTAAATGAAGTAAACAGTATCTATTTAAAGGGAACAAAAATCCTCATCTGACCGTAAATCATTAGGGCTTTCTGTTTTCTACCTGGAGTGATGGCTGCTACCCAGAGCAAAGTCTTCACCCAGTTCTGGTCATTATGCTCTATGGGTTTTGAGCACCTAATAGTTAAATGATTAAGGGAATAAAAGGGGGGGGTATCCTTTACCAAACCTCAGAGCACACAAAACCTTTCCACCCACCCGAAGTATATTCATCCCACTACAGTGCGGGGAGCCGGGAGAGGGTGCCCCTGCAGCTGACCTCTGACCTCTCAAGAACCCTTAAGCAACAGTGCTCAGCAACTTGCCCCCGCCACCCTCATCGCCAAGCGCCCACACACCCGTCCGAATGCTGCTCGTGATTTGGAACCCGGCAAATGAAAGATTGATTCAGGCACTTCTAGATCTCCCTGCTACCCCTCCTCTAACCCCGACCCCTCAACCTTCTGTAACTGTGGGGAACCCAAAGGGAATGAAAGCTTGCCATTCACCTCGCAACCTATTAATCAGCAGACGTTGAAAACAAATAGAGCCATTGCTGGCCCCGGCCTCTCCGCCGGTCCTCCTCTTCAATACTCCCCTATTGCTCTCCTTTTCTGCAGAAGAAAAATGGGGCCAGAAAGTGCCTTGAGGAGCCCAGCACAATAAAACAAAAGCAGCACAGAGGAGCATTTGTCAGCCTTCTCCCCTCCCCAGGGTGGATATGGAAGGTCTTCAGTGGTCTTAGGTTCCTCAGCCCTCCCAGGGGCTGAAATCAGCTTCACGAAGGGACACTGTTCATTCCGGGTTTCCATTAAAAAATGGGTTGCTAAGCTAGCTCTTCTCCATGCATTTTGCTGGTTGCTGCTTACTACGGCTGCATCAAGGCCAATGGTGACTAGCAAACCCTTCATGATGCTGCACGTCACTGGAGCCACAGAGCGCCGCTGGAGAGGAGGGGGTGGAGATGAAGGAGGGGCTGTTTCTTCCTCATCAACAACCCTCTGTGACTCAACTAGTCCTATTTTTTCAGGCGATGGACCAGAGAGTGGTGGAATGGTCAATGAAGGTAGCCCTCTTGCCTTGACAAACCCATTCCCCCAACAATGAGCACACACTTCGGCTGCTAGAACGTCAGGAGACATGCACAGCAGCCTGGATCCAGGCCTGCACACACGGGTCCATCTCGACTTACCTAGTGAACATCTCGCTATTGCATCTTGCCAAGCTCCTACACAGACAGGAGTAAAGGGTGGCAGACAGGCTTCCACCCTTGGCCAGATGGGCTTCTGCAGACATTTTGCTCTGCACCTCTCCCCATGACAGCTCCAGAAGCCCCCCAGCTAGGACCCCTCGTCCAACGCCCAGAGTCCCCTGGAGGTCGAGAGCTACTCCTCCAGAAGGGCCTGCTCTCAGCTAATGGCACACTGTTTCCCTGGACAAAACTTATACTGATAGCAAGAGCACTGCTGCTGAAAAGAACAAGGAAGAGAGAAGGCTTCACAGGGTTCAAGTTTTGCTCGGAGAAAGGAGGTGGTTGAGAGAAAGGAGGTCCGCCTGTGAGTTGCAGAAAGACCCACCCTTTGCAGCACGCGGCCTAACTCACCTGGCCCGTGCTGCTGGGGACTCTGTGCCCACCACAAGGCTGCCAGATTACAGCTGCTGGAGCCTGAGGGAGCCTGGCATCGGGGTGCTCCTTGTTTGTCTGGTAAACTGGATGGCTGGACCCTCCCGCAACCCCAGAATCAAATCCATGGAGACGGCAAGAAGAGGAAGAGAGTCTCCCTGCCTTCTACAAAATTCTGCAGACTCACAGTTTCTCATACTCACACAAGCATTAAAAATTCTTTGTGCAGGGAAATGACTGAGCAGGGCAGGCAGGGAGAGAATAAATGTGCAGCCAATCTTCATCCAAATTCTCTCACACATATGCATATACACAGAACTAACTCAAACCATCCTAAGCCCTCCGCCTTTTTTTTGTTTTGTTTTCTCCCCTGGTTCCTGCCATAATACAACCACCCAGCTGGTAACACACCACACAGATTGCCAAGCATTCAGGGTCTGGGGGCCAAATTCTCCTCTTAATGACCTTTTCTTAATCCCCCAAAAGGAGGAGGGGCAGGCTGGGAGTGGGGCTGGAGGTGTCAGGGTGGGGGAGTGGGCACACGAAGGGGAACATTTTAACCTGGAAAATAAAGATGTGCTCCAGCTGCTCGGCTTTGTGAGAGCCGCAGCCAAGGGCCGACCCAGCAAAGCTGTGCTTTCACAGGCTCTTGAACAATTACTTCCAGTTAAGTTCATTAAACATAATTTATTTCCACTCATTCTCATTTATTTCCCAATAAAAAGAAAGCATCCCATTGTGCTTTCCCCCAACTAACCTTTAAAGCACTTGCAAGCTTAAGTCTTGGCCCGCCCGGTCCAGGCTGGCCCCTGACAAGTGAGTTCCCAGGATTTTCTTCCTGCCTATGTCCCTCCGGGAGCATGCCACAGCATGGCAGGGGTCAGTGAGGGGGTGCAGCAGGCACAACGGGGTCTTCTAACTGTCTTAATCCTCCACGGGGTCCTCTGACTGTCCTAATCCTCCACCGGGTCTCAGAAATGAAGAACCAACCACTTCACTCCTAAGAAATTTCCCAGTAGTTTGCAACCTCCAACCTCCTGCAAGATATTTCTCTACTACTTGAGTATTAAATGATTAGTGTTAGCATAATCAATCTTGTGGAGTGTCCAAGTTTGCACAGAATGTTTGAGAATTGGGTAAGAGGGTACAGCTGTTTCTGGGAGAGCAGATTTTCAAAACAGAGCCAGGAATAAAACTAACCTATTCCAAATGAAGAAATCCAAAAGCTCAAATTCTCAAAACAACTTAAAAAAAAATAATGATTTCCAGGTTACATTCCCCCCCTCCGAAAAACCCCAACAACCCCAAATCTAGGGATTCCTGAATATAATGGAAAGGAAATCACCAATTTTGATTTAGAGTAAATTTTAAGTACATAATGGTTATTACATCCTGGGGATTTCAAGAAAGTAGTGAACAAAACCTGATACCAAGCCTTCTAATTTATTTACAATGACCAGCTATATAAAAACGTCTTTTATTTTTCTAATACACTCTGTGCCTAACTTTCAAATCTAGACGGTACTGTATTTGAAATTCATGCCTGTTACATGGAGTCTGATAAGTGCTCTTTGAAACAGCTGTTTCCTTCAGAAAGCAGGTGAATCTCTCCCTAGAAAAGAGCAGGCAAATGGAGAGGAGGGATGAATGTTTTCCTGTGGCCCAATGGACACAAATGCCCCCCAAACCCTGGATTCAGCAGGAATTCAGCCAATGACAGATCCAAAGGTAGTAGTGCATTGTTCTGCTCTATTTTGCCCTCTTAGTGTCCCAAACGTGGACATCCTTTAAGGGATACCTACCTACAGTCTCAATAAATGATACACGTGAAAAGGACACGACCCCCTCTAAAAGCAAGTTGACGAGTTGGAAGTTTAACGAAACTAGGGAATGACCCAGGCAAAGTCCAATTAAAAAAAAAATCTTCAAATGTGTGCAGAAGTATGTAATCTGGAAGTATGTAATCTGGAGGGCATGGCAAGATTTCATCACATTCCAAAATGTTGCAGAAGGAAAGAATTCCATTCCATAGCTCTCGGCCAGGCCCCCCACCAACCCCAAACCACAAAAGGGAGGTTTCCCTAAGAATATAAGGTTGCAGGCTCTGTTGCTTCCAGAAAATGCCGATGCAGCAGCCTGTTGTGACAATACAAAGATCATAATATCTGTATCATTGGAGTCGGGAATTCACCCTTTCAAACAACTCCCTTCTCATGAGACATCAAGAATGGAGGGTGAGCGGCCACCAAAGCAGCAGGACTGCTATTAAGTAACCCAAGTAATTTGAGTAAACAAAGCTCTGGAACCTTTCAGGAATCTCAGAAAGGGAGACTGGGCTGGGTTGGGAAATTTACGGCAACACAACTTAGACATTCGCAGTGCCAGCTTGTACTGTCTTCCCCACGACTCTGGACAGTTCACATGATCGTAGAGTTAACTAGAAAAGTTGCACCCCAAGACATACATCTGTCATCCCTTCATGCTCGACTAGAGAAGCATTTACCACTTCGAGTTTTAACTGGATATCTAGGATTTAATTCCTGATTTTGAAAACAGAAGGACTCTTCTAAGTCTGCTGTAGATTTCATGTTTTTTCTTCCGCCCCAAAAAAATCAGATCTAAGAGCTGACTGACTACTGCAAAGGTTTCTGTGTTTGGCCACTCAACAACAAAAAAATAGTAATAAAAGTCATCATAGAAATCACCTCCAAATTCGAGAATGCCTTTACAGCTGTGGCAAGGATCTGACCCAACAGTTGAAGAGTGGAGTGTAACCTAAGCCCCGAACTGGTCTTGCAAAAGGATCCTCTTCCTAATCATTAACACCACAATGGGCTGCCATGGGTCTCCTGCTCCGGTTTCCGGAACACATTTTATATTAAGTTTTAAAAACACAGACCCCAAGAGCAAGCCTGTAGCCCTAAAAGGCTGGCATCTAAATTTGGAGATTGAAAATAAATACAACTGAAGACAGAGCAACAGAAAGTTAGCATTAAATATGAAAGGAAAACATACAGTTTACACAAGCCCTGCTACTGTAAAAGCCTGAATGTTCGGACGGTTCAAAGCTTTGAAAGTATGCTCCTCTCTGAGGCAACGTCATTCTCCCTTCTCTTTCTTCCAATGGAGCCCACCCTGGTGGGTGAAGGAGAAAAATTTATTTGTTAAAAGAAATCCTAAACCCCACCACCCCTTTCCGGATCCCCAGCTTACTGGAACTTGGGGAGCCGGCTCTGCAGGCTCTGCATTGCTATATAGCTTAAGGACTGTGATGAAAGTCAAGCTTTCTCTTCTCCTCATCCTTTTTTTTTTTTTTTTTAACTCTTTCTCCCCACTCCCCAAAACACTGCTATGGAAAGTACATAGTGAAAGGGCACAGCGTGAACTGACCATTTATTCTTGGTTTTGTTTTTGTCTTCCCATCGTCTGAATTAAGAGGGGGAAAAAAAGGCGCAGAGGTTTAATGGTCAAGACCATAAGCAAGGACACGAACGCACACACGCACGCGCGCGCACACACACACACACACACACACACACACCCCACTACTCACCCAGCAATTCAAATTGAGGTGCCAACCGCCCAACTGCTGGAAGAGAGAGAGCCCGGAGGCCACTGCGCCTCCCTTCCCACTCAAATCTTCCATCCCCACTAAAACTGCATCCCTAGGGTACATAATAGCTTTGGTCTTCTTTCTCTCCACCTCACAAAAAACTTTCTCTGTACCTTCAAGATGGGACTGGGCCAGCTTTTTTCTCCTCCCTGACTGCTTTTCTCACTTTTCTTCTTCCTCCCAGCCTTCCCTCCCTTTATGCCTTTCACTTAAAGAGCTGGAAAAAAGCATCTTAAAAGATAGAGAAGGCTCCAAATTTCTGCCCTGGTTTTACTCAAACCGCTCAGAGTTCTCACTCACGTTGCCCATCATTGTTCTGTTAATTCGTCCCCTTCCACACACATCCTCCCTCAAAAACCAAAACCAAAAGAAAGAAAACATAAAGAAACACAGCAAAAAGAAACCTAATCATCTAGTTCAACTGGTTGCAGACTGAATTTTTTTTTCATCTTAATTAAAAAACAAAACAAAACCAACAAAACAAAAAAACCTCCTTCTAGTTTCTAATCTCTCCCACTACAAAATCCATGAAGGAGAGGGGGAAGGCCCATTCTCCCCAGCCAGCCAGGACACCTAAGCGAAGTCCCCCTCCCTCACCCGTTACCTTGGGCAGCAGGGACAGAGCTACCGCTAAGAGTAGCTAAGAAATTACGGTCAGCCATGAGGGAAAATGATCAACCGAATGCGGTAGGCAGGCACTTTATCTGCAAGATTGTCAAATCCCTCAAAACAAATTTCTTCGAGAGAGAGGGCTGCATTGCAGAGGAGGAGGGAGGGGGAAAGTATATTTTCTTGTCACAGTGACACGGGAGTGACACTTGGTAGGGCCTTGTCTGCCAAACACGC